>NW_026575126.1:47777127-52777127 GCF_905146905.1 Nyctereutes procyonoides | reverse complement strand
GTCAGTTTGAAGCAGTCAGTTTCACCTCAGAGTCTGTGCCCCCACAAAACTGAAACCACTGAGCTGATAAATAAATGTCTTGAATGAAACCCAGAGGAATAAAAGTCTATGTCAGGATGGAGGGAATTGGGGGAACTCTTTAATTCTCTGTGATAATGTTTTTATACTGGATACAGATTAAAGATATAGCCAAGGGCCTCAGGTCCCTTGAGCTGTTCTCAAAGTTAGACCCTTGCCCCTGTCACCTTCCCAGCTGCCCAAATCAATATGATTCCACCATCCATGTGGAGGAGAATGGGGTGTCCTCAGAAAGCCGGTTCTCAGTTCAGATGTTCATGTTTGCTGGAAATTATGACCTAGTGTTCCTGCATTGTGAGATTCATCTCTGCGATTCCCTTAATGAACAGTGCCAGCCGGTGAGTATCTCTTTAGAGTGAACTATTCAGAGCTTCACTTGGGGCCTGTTACCTGGTAGGCTCTTCATATATATTCACTGGAATTAGAGACGGATGGAAAGAACGAAGGAAGGGGAGGAAGGAGGGAAGGGTGAATGGATGGACACTCAACCTCCGAAAACCCTGTGTGTATGCAATTGTTGTGTCCCCAGGAAGCAGATCAGATGAAGAAGCCTGCCCACTAGGTTTCCTTGGCATAGGATATATTTTGTATGATTTCATAATAGTTGACTTTTTAAGTGCTATTCCATGTCAGGAATTGCACTAAAACTTTCATATTCTTTATCTAATTAAATTCTCACAACCCTTTAAGTAGATTCTTTTATGACCTCATTGTACAGATGAGGAAACTGAGCTTCAGAGAGATCTTTTGCCCAGGGCCAGCACAGCTAGAAAGCATCAGAGCTGAAAGGGAACTCCAGTATCTATGTTCTTAACCCCTGTTTGGTACTGCCTGCCAGTACTGGGCATTTGTTGAGTGCTTACTATGTGCCTGGGTATTGCAGACATGCACATTTTAACAGGAAGTTACCGTTTAATAGTAATAGAGAGGTTAAGTCATTAGCTCCAAATCGGACAGCTAGAAGAGGGTGGAGATGAGATTGAAACCCATGTTTGTTTGACATTATAGTGAGAATTCTCTAGATTGAGAAAACCACAGCCTCAGAGCCAAGGCCACATGGTGGGTAGGATCCCATTCTTGGGCCAGATTCTTGTCCCATTGCAGGGACAGCTGGGATAGGAACTGTGACTCTAAATTTTGATATAATGAGATTTCTCTGTCTTCACAGTCTTGCTCGAGAAGTCAACAGCGTAGTGAAATAGTGGCTATCAACCCAGCTTGGGTTCTAGATTTGGGACCCATCACTCGGAGAAGTAAGTGGCCAACTTCTGGTGAGAGGGCCAGCTAGCCGGTCAAGTGCTGACAGTTAACCACAGATGCCTGGGGTCACCATTGTAACAACCTAGAGCCTTTTCTGCCTCCTCACTGCAGCCCCTACAAGTGAATCTATCTTTCCATGAGGTGCTTTGGGTAATAATAATAGCATTTGCCATTTTTGCTGAGCCTCCTATGTGCTGGAGACTAGGCTAAGCTCTAAGTATCCATCAGCTCACTTCATTTTGCTGACTGAGTCTGTTTTCCAGGCAAGAAACTAAAGCTCAGAGAGATTAAGTGGCTCACCCCCAAATCACTCAGCTCATGAGCAGCTGGAGTTAGAACTGAACCCAGCTCAGGTTGATTCCACAGCATATGTCCTTTCCCTTACTCCTCCTGCCAGGTCTCCTTACCTCAGCCTCTTTTGGGTGAAGTCTACGTCCTAACTCAACTTTGTTTTCTAGCGAATGATTATGTTTTTCAAAATCTAGTTATAATATTCTGGGGCATGATGTAAAGGAAACTTTCTAACTGCCCCACAATTTTTTACCCATCCTACCCATGGGCCAGCATTACTTTCTGGTTTTTGTTCCTGCTGGAATGGAGGAGTCAAAAAACCCAGAGGAATTAAAGCAATTGTTTTTTGTCCTAAAGAAACTGGGATGCAGTAATGTTAGTAACAACAACGACAGTAATAGTAATAACACATGTGGCTGGCACAGTACAAAAATTTATATACATCATCACATGGAATGCTCACAACATCCTAGTTGTGAGCCAGTCATCCTAGTAAGAACTATTTTCCAGGTGAGTAAACTGAGGCTGTCTTGTAAAGAAGGCTCTGCCTTCAGTTGTCCTACCTCTTTACTAAGCCTTCAACTTGGAGCTTCATATGGTATCACAGGGTAACTGGAAGGTTAGGAACTTTCATTTGGAATCAGACAGATGAGGGTTCAAATCCCAGCTTTGCTATCTACAACAAGGTCAACTTGGCCTTGGTCAATTGAGCCTCAGTCTTCTCATCTGTCGAATGGACACAAATACTTTCCTCACAAATCTGCTGGAAGGACTAAATTTCAAACGCATGAAATGTGCTTAGAGAGGAAACTGCTAAGTAACAGATGCCTCAACAGTGTGGGTGGCCAGGTCAATGACTGTGGTGGTCTGGGAGAACTTGGAGCAGCTATGACCACAGCGCCAGTCATGAGCACATGACTGAGGAAACCTTCACCTCTGCTCTTGCCCCCAGGTTCTGCATCTGTTGACATCACAGATGGAACCCCCAGCACTGCAGGTATATCATTTTCTCCTATCTATCTCACTGCCCTCCCTCCCAACTCTCTCTTCTTCCTCAAGTCAGTGCACATTGATTTAGCCTGTGCTAGTGACTGTGGACCCTGAAATTAATCAGTCCCAAGTCTAGCTCTTGAGATGCTAATAGTCTAGTGCAGGTGCCAGTCATTTAACAATACTTATTGGGTGCCTACTGTGTGCTAGGCATTGTTTTAGATGCTGAAGATATAATAGTGAACAGGATATGCCAGGTGCCTGCCCTCATGGAGTTTATGTTATAGTGTGGGAAATAGGCAATAAAAAGCTAACAAGAAAATTTAGAAAGAAAAGAGTGTGATGTGATAGAAAGTTACCAGCATGAGTAATTGTGTCTAAAAACAGATAGTCATTTATTTTACTCACACATAAATGAAGTCCAGAGGCAAGAAATCCAGGGGTCCTGGGGTGGTACCACAAGGTTGTCAAGAATCCAAGTTTTTTTAAGCTCTCTCCTCCACCTTCTTCATCCTCATGATCCAAGATGGCAGCCAGAGCTCCATTCTTCACATCTAGTCACCAGGTTGGAAGGAATATGGAAGAAGTTACAGGGTGTTAAGGAACATTCCTAGAAGATGACACCTTATACTTCCACTTACATCTCATTGGTCAGTGCTTAGTCACACCTGGCTACAAAGGAAGCTGGGAAATGTAATCTTTATTCTGGGTGGCCATGTCCTGAACCAATAGAACATTGGTTCTATTAATAAGATAGGAAGAAGGGCAGCCCCGGTGGCTTAGCGGTTTAGAGCTGTCTTTGGCCCAGGGTGTGATCCTGGAGGCCCTGGGATCGGGTCCCACGTTGGGCTTCCTGCATGGAGCCTGCTTCTCCCTCTGCCTGTGTCTCTGCCTGTGTGTGTGTGTGTGTGTGTGTGTGTGTCTCATGAATAAATAAATAGAATCTTAATAAAAATAATATAGGAAGTAAAAATAAATATCAGAATGGGTCAGTGGCAAGAAAAGTGTTCAGAGGAGGTGATATTTGAATGCAAAGAGAAAAAGGAGCCTATGTTTCATAATTACAAACTGATTGTCATACACTAATATTTCAGAAAATTATGATATTCTTCACTCCCTTCTAGGACATTAGCAAGTTTCTTTGAAATTTGTGGGAGGGGGAGATGTTATAATTTTGTAGTATGGTGTGGGGGGGTATATATACCTCTCCCAAACCCCCCTGGTACAAGGCAACTATCATTCAGAATCCACCCTTTACTATCACTGAGTATATGGTCATTTTCAGAGGAAATATGATTCCAAACCTCCCAGATCTTAGAGTCTAATTTTTCAAAACCAACATTTATATTGTGTTTACCATGTGCCAGGCACTGTTCTAAGTGCTTGACATGAATTTACTCACTTAAGCCTTACAAAAGTCCCATGAGGTAATAGCTATTTATGATATTTTAATTTTGCATACAGATAAACTCAGCCATAGTGAGGCTCAGTAACTTTCTAGGCCTGCACAACTAGTTGTAGAGCTGGGATTCTTTTCTTCCTTTCTTTAAAATATGTTATTTATTTCAGAGAGACAGCATGAGCAAGGGGGAGGGGCAAAGGGAAAGGGAGAAGCAGACTCCCCACTGAGCAGGGAGCCAAACACTGGGCTCAATCCCAGGATCCCGGGATCATAACCTGAGGTGAAGGCAGACACTTAACCAACTGAGCCACCCAGAGGCCCCTAGAACTGGAATTCTAAACTAAGAAATCAGGACTCAGATTCTTTTTAACCTCTGTGTCATTCTGCCTCTTTAGTATTAGTCAGCATAAGTAATGTTGGCTGCTGTGACAAACAATCCTCGACTTTCTGTGTTTTTACACAATAGTTTATTTCCCACTAAATCACTGGGGGATACAGTTCTCTGCTTTGCAGTCATTAGGAACTCAGGTTCTTACCTTCTGGTAACTTCTGGCAATTCCACTGTCCCCAGAAAGTCCTCTGCTGGATCCTTGGCATCTGGTCCCTAGATGGTGGATGAAAGATCATGGAAAATCATGTAGGAGGTTTTAAGGACCAGGTCTAGAAATGGTATATGTGATTTTTTTTACCCACATTCCACTGGCCAGATCAATCACATGATCTCACCTACCTGCAAAGGATGCTAGGGAAAAATTGCTTTCCAGTGTGCCCAAAGGAATATGAAAAAGTGTTTGATGGTTAGATAGCTTTGCCTCTACCACATGACCCCTTTGTCACTTCCTAGGGGCTGTAACCTAGCACAGATATTAGGGGTATATTACTTTTCTTGTCCTTGTAAGTCAGAGGATAGAGAGGCTAGCTAGCGTTGACTGCTGAGTTCCAAAGCCCAACACTTGACAGGCATCTTTCTTGCATTTCAGGGTTCCTGGTGGCCTGGCCCATGCTTCTCCTGCCTATCCTCCTGGCTGAGCTGTTTTGAGACCTCAGCTGGGCATCTGGCCTTGAAGCTTGCATTCTTCCCTTTGGTGATGGCTTCCAGTCACCCATCGGCAATGCCAGTTCTCTCTCCAAATCATGGAGACCATCTTGGTGTTCATAGACTCTGGGCCAGGCTAGGTTTGGGGAAAGGGAAGAGCTTTGCCTTGTTCAACACACTCTGTGCTTTTGTATTCCTCTTTCTTTCATGATGGGGGCCCTGTTGGCCTGTCTTGGCCTGACTTCTTCATTTATTACCAGGATCCTGGGGTCAGACTTGTTCCATGCCTCTGTAGCTCCAACCTTTACCAGAAATATAGCATGTGTTATGTCTGTAATTCCAGGGAAGAGCGGCTGTGTCACTGGGTGGGGGAGGAGAGGGGGATGAGCTTGTAAAAAAGGCACCTCCCATGCTTCCTTCCCAGGTACCCCTTGCTCTTACTCCTGATGAATTGAACAGACTGATCCTTGCTTTTACTTGTGTCCTCTGATGTATTTCCATCATGGTCTCAATAGTCACCATGGGAATAAGTTGTAAAGGGTCCACTTTTGGAAACTACTCCAGGGAAGACTGGTTCCCACTGTTCCCCTGTCCCCCTCCATACCATAGACATGCTTTGATATGCCTAGGACTAGGCCAAAACCTGCTGGAGGAACTGCTTGATTTGGATGCAGAGACACTGTCACTCTGGAACACACCTCTAGCCATGAATAGAGTGGTGTGCTTGCTTGGAGTAAGCAAAAAGTCCCAGCAAAAAATGCTGTGTTGATCCTGCCATGGGGATCTAACAGCAGCACCTGGGGGATAAGTGAAGTCTCTTTCTGGAAACCCCTGATGGGCCCTCACAAAAAAACTCCACAAACATGCCATAAAGAGAGAATGCTTCTCCTTCCCATAGCTATACACAGGCCTGTCCAAGCTGGCCTTGGGGAAAATGATCAGATTAGGGCCAGGCCACAGGGGAGTGGAGCCTGTTTATCTGCCAGAAGGAGATGACTTTCCAAAGTCCTCTCATGTTCAGAGATAGCATGGTTGCAAGAAATAGAAACCCATTCCAATTAAATCAGGCAAAAGGAGAATTAATTCTAAGGATATAGGAGCAAAAAAAACAAATCCAAGAACAGAAGATACAACATGGCTATATGAGGAAAACCACCAGAAACCAAGGTTTGTCTGTCTTTTCATATGTTGGTCGTCTTGAAACCACACAGCCTTTATATCTGCTAATTTTGATGTGTCTTCTTTATTCTGAAACTAGCTCTTCCTCTTCACTCATCATGTCTTAATTAAATATGGATATTGCAGCTTCACCTCACTTTCTAATTCAGGGACCACAGAGACCAACTAGCACTTGGTATCCTACATCCAAATTGTACAAGAGGGAATGTGATTTCCCTGTTTGGGTCAAAGTGCTTCCCTTGGTGCAAATATCTGAGGCCAGGTGAGTGGTCTCATCTAATGCAAACATAGCCAATGGGCCAACCTGAATTGGCAGGTTTTAAACACATGACAGTGTTTCTTGGACAGATACCCCAAAAGTCTACTATAATAGTGGTGTCTTAAGAAGAGAATTTCTTGTGAGAAATTGCTTCTTTTATCCCAGTAAGTCAGAGGATTCAGAGGTACTACATTTTTAAGGAAGAAGGTACACTGACATTGCACCTGAAATAGAAGTCAGGGGCCCTAACATTTCCCTTCTTTGAGGCTTATCTTCTCCCTTCTATAGAATAAAGGAACTGGACTAGAACAAGATTTTCTAACATTTACAGTGGGGCCCTTTCTTTAAATACAATTCTACATGAATACCCAATATATGGACATTAAATGTAAATAGATTCTTGTTGATGTCAGATAGGGGGCTTAGCTCTCCCCTCTGTGACTCCCTCATCCTCTGGCCTTCAGAGAAACCAATGATAACCCATTCGGTTACCAAGAGCAAAGTTCTAGAACTCCCTGGGATATATCACATCTAATATCTCTTCCAGTGTAAAGTACATGGGATTCTACTCAACCAGAGCCAACCCTGCCTATCTATGTATGTAGGTATATACCTACCTAACTATCATCTATCCATCACAAACTCTCCTACTCTACTTACCTGCCGCCTTGTTTTCTCCATCTATCTACCTATATATCTATAATCTACTTAGCTAGTTACAGCTTTTTTGTTTTTCGCAGCTGGGCATGCTAAATGAATAACAATCTCTGAATGTCCAGTCCACCTCATTCATTTGGTCAACACTAATCTGGCTGAGCAATTGTTACATCCTATACCTAAGGGCCTAGGTATAATAATGACTGAAACACAGTCCAGTCCCTGCCCTTAGAGGTTCACAATCTCGTGGAACACAAACACACACAGAGGCACTCACAGGCAGGTCACACTCAAACATGCATACCCCCTGACCCTCAGACATAGGATTCATACACACATACTAACCTCATGTATGTACCCAAAGACACATTTCTATACACAGAGATCCTCACCAGGGCTTTCAAGCCCAGTCACTTACATATTTATTGCCATGAATGACTTAGTAACAGCTAACGTTTTTAGCATGTCCTATGTTCCAGGCATTATTTTAAGCACATTATGGACATTGCATCGATCTGCCCTCTCCTTGGATATTGGAGGTAGGAACTATTTTTGTTCCCAGTTTAGAGATGAGTAACCAAGGCGTAAAGAGGGCAATTACTCACCCAAGGACTTATAGCTTTTAAATGCTGAATTAAGGGCTTGGGCCTAGATATCCTGAATTTGGAGAATATGCTTTAATAGACACTATATCCTGCCTCTGTTTATACACAAAGCACCCCCTACACACAAGAGGCGCTCATTTTCATACATGTTTCACCATACATACATGCATCCACTTGCATACAGGCACCTGGGAACATATACATATGCAGTGATATGTGTGGACATTCACACATTTGCCAATAAAGAAGCCCTCATACAGACATAGTCATAGACATTCATGGATGTACAGATGCCAACATGCACACTAACCTATGTATGGTCATTTAAATGCAGACACATACCTTAGTACAGAAAAAAATACATCCTATGCTATACACACACACACACACACACACACACACTCAGATACATAAACATATGCATAGATACCTACAAGACACAGGACCTGGATCCCACTACCCCCCAAGGCCAAGACTCTTGTCATGTCTCCTCTCCCATTAGCTTTCCTCTCCTCCTTCCCCTAGTCCTGCCCAGCTGGGCCCTGGGACAAGAAGTCCAAACCAGAGGCAGAGTGAAAACAGGCTCTGGACCCAGCATCTGAGAGTTCTGGACTAGAAAATGATGGAGACAGTGAGAAAGTACCTGACCCACATTCAAGGAAACCGGCATCTCTGTTCTTGGGGAGCACCTAGAAGCAGCAGGTGGAGGATGCAAGGAGGGTAGGAAAGCCTTACTCTCCGGAAGCTTAAGGTCTGTTTGGGAAACCGGAGCATACAAATTCTAGGCAGCCAAAGCTAAACAGTGTGAGACCAAGACAGACATTGCTGCAAGATCCAGAGAAGGGTAAACTTCACTCTTCCCTTGGGAGAACAGGGAAAGACCTGTTTCACAGAGTTTAGTCTCTTCAGTTTCCAGATGGAAACTGAGGTCCAGAAAAGAGAAGTAGTATGTCCATTCTCAATCCTATAAAAGACCCTATAAGATGTTCTGTTACCAGTTGGGCATGAGAAGGCAGGGCGAAAGGAGATTCCTAAAAGCTCGTCATCTAAAGAAAATTTGGAATGAGGACCCTACAGGATAAGTTCTACCCAACCTAACTCATTTCATAATCTTTCCTCACCCCTTCTTCTTCTCCAAACTCTTCCTCCTATAAAAGGTTAGACATCACCCTTTTGCTTTCCTTCCTCATCATACTAGATTCTCCCTTCTAAAACTCTACTACATCCATCTATTTTTCTTCAATCCCATTGACCCTGACCATCTCTAAGCTAATGTCCATTATAATAGCTTCCCAGGTGGGCTTTCTCCAGTCCCACCACCCCCAATCCATTCTCTACCCAGAAGCTGCTGAGCATTTACAGCGAGCTCACTTCTCCCTTTACATCACTCCAGCAGCTCTTTACCTTCTATCAGATGAGGTTGGCCTGCTAGTGGGCAGACAAAATCTTCCACCCTCTGAGCCCTGACTGTCTCCTCGGCTTCAGATCTTATACTTAATTATCCCTTTCATGCCTCATGTTTCAGGTGCCCTGAATTTCTCACAATGCCCTAACTGGTCCTATTTCACATTGCTCTGCCTTTGCACGTACTCTGCTTGCTGTCTGGAAGACCCTAACCCCCAGGAATGACACCCTTAAACAGCTTCTAGGGTCATTTCTCCTGTGAAGCCATCCTGATCCTCCTCCCTGGCCTAGATCTGATCACACTTTTCTTTGTGACCACTTCTCTACAGAACCTTATTATCACAAGCATCATCTGTATCTGAAATGATCTATTTTTACATCTGCCTCCCAGCCCCCATCCTTGACTGTTAGTTCTTTGAGGTCAGGGCTTTGCCATATTCAAATATTACTGGCTGAATAAATGAAGACATAAGCTATACCCTTTCTTCTTTATTTCTTTACTTCCAGCATAATCACACTCTCATCTATCAGGAGAGAAAGGAACCACTTAATTTCAGAAACGAAAGAGACTTTCTCACTTGGATAATTATGATGAAAGGATCAAATCAGAACATGAGAGAAGATTTCTGGGCTTTCTCCCAGACTCTCACCCCATCCCATTGTCAGCTGATTTTATAAAGGGTTACTTTCCTTCCCCCCTTTAGTTCCCATCTTCCTTGGCTTCAGGGGGTGACTGACTGAAAGTTTGGGTGCTTTTTCTTATTTTTTTTCATTGAGGAGCTGATGGAGTGTTTATTAGTGGGGAGTAAATTGAAAGAACTAGAGAGTAATCACTACTTAACAGCAGGGGAAAAAAACAAAAAAGCAAAACAGAACCTGTCAAGAGCTTGGGAGACTGTTGACCTTAAAAGTAAAACAGCTAGTTATTTACCAGCAAAATGGGCTGATTTGGGAATAGCAGAGGAATTGCAATTCGGGACATGCAAGTTATGGCAAACCATAGGCAAGATGGGAAATGAAAGGAGAGGAAATAAGAAAAAGAGGACATTAGGAGAGGCTGCTTTGAAAGGAAGTACATTACAGGAAAGTCAGAATTCAGGGTGGTGATGGTTTCTCATTGGCTGAGCTTATTGCTGGCCAGGGAGACATTCTTCCTTCCTCCTGATGGAGTATTTAAGTATAGGCTTCTTCTTATACTCTAGGAATGAAAGATATATCTCTTCCTGTTAGGGTCACAATTGAGGACAATGGTAGCACATTAGAGCTCCCCCTTGTAGTCTGTTGACTCCACTTAAAATGAGGTGTCCTTTACTCAGTTTCACAAGACTAAGTCCAGAACTTAATATATGTCACAGTTGCAGGGGAAGAAACATAATTTTCCCTCTATACTTCTAGGTTCTTAGCTGAGACAATTTTCAATTAAAAAAAAGATTAACAGGGGAACCCTGGGTGGCGCAGCGGTTTGGCACCTGCCTTTGGCCCAGGGCGCGATCCTGGAGACCCGGGATCGAATCCCACGTCGGGTTCCCGGTGCATGGAGCCTGCTTCTCCCTCTGCCTATGTCTCTGCCTCTCTCTCTCTCTGTGTGTGTGTGTGTGTGTGTGTGTGTGTGTGACTATCATAAAAAATTAAAAAAATAAAAAAAAGATTAACAGGAGAAAGATAAACAGAATTTTAATAACAAGTATATTTCCCATATATATGGGAGATACCCAGGAAAACTGAGTAATTATCTTATATGGCCCATCACTTTTTTTTTTAGATTTATTTATTTATTTGAGAGAGAAAATGTGTGGGGTATGAGTAGTGGGGAAGGTTGAGGGAATGGGAGAGAGAGAGAGAGAGAGAGGCAGATTCTCTGCTGACCAAGCACAGACCCCACCCCCCCACCCCCAATGCAGGGCTAGATCTCATGACCTGAGATCACGAATTGAGCTGAAATCAAGAGTCAGATGCTCAACTGACTAAGTCACTCAGACACCCCCAAACCATCACTTTAAATATCACCTTGAGCTAAAGACAAAATAACATGTTAAGGTAAGGAGTCAGGGAAGTTACCAAGAAAAGTGCAGTAAACAAGAGTAAGATTGTTTTGGGGATTAAACTATTTGCCATTTCTGTTGATAAGAGTTTCTGTAGATTTAGAGTCATTCTCTTTTTGACAGAGAGAGAGAGAGAGAGAGAGAGAGAGAGAGAGAGAAACCCATTCAAATGGAGATTTCCTTTATAAGTGTTAATGTCTTACAAAAAGGGTAACTTCTACTCAGTTTTTAGAGCTGCTTCTTTGTCTACATTTTTTGTCTTTTCTTTTTTTAATTAGCTTAAAATAATCCTTATGCCAAAGAGGCATATTGTGGGGTGGCAAAATCTGCTCCCCTTACAACCAATCAGCAATCGAATCTTAGAAAGCCACAGAGAAGGACTTTCAAGCATCAAAAGCATTTGTTGTGGATTCCTTCTTACCCTTTCTCTGAGAGAGGAATTTTTGTTCCACAAAATATTTTTGTTCCACAGAATATTTTTATATGGTGATTTGGATTTGCAGGGAAAGGGATGGGTCTGGTCATACACATTTCATTCAGTGCCTAAATCTGGCTCCAAATTCATTGAGAAGAGCTACGGTTTTAAAGATCAGAACCCTTTGATTCTGGGCCCCAAACTACCCATGAAAACACTCTCACTTCTTATATTTCACGATGGGAGTAGTAGGTTGCTAGAGAAATAAAAGCGATAAAGTATGTGAAGTCACTTTGCAATGCATGAAGTATCATACAGATGATAACTGCAGTATTATTATCATCATTATCATCATCACCTACTGTTTTTCCCATTGTAATGAATTAAGCTGCTTTTCACATCTCTTTATTTGCCCCCCCCCCCTTTTTTTAGAAAGGGAGGAGGGTGAGGGACGGAGGGAGAGATTCTGAAGCAGGGCTCTATCTCAAGACCCTGAGATCATGACCTGGGCTGAAATCAAGTTGAATGTTTAACCGACTAAGCCACCCAGGCAACCCCTCTTTATCTCCCTTCTTAACTCCTAGATGTGACCAAAAGGGGGCTATTTTTTAGAATCTTTGTATTTGCCAGAAATAGGACTCCTGGGAGCACGTGGGAGGGACCATCCCCTCTCTCAGCACATGGAATACTTTATGAACACTTAATATGTACAAACCAGTGCACCAAACACTTTCCATTTATTATCTAATTTAATCCCCACAATAATTCTTCAAGATAGGTGATGTTCCCACTTTACGGAGGAAAAAAACTGAGGCATAAAGGGGTTTAAGACACTCTTCAACATCACATAGACAGCAAATGCCTGTCATTTACTCAGTGCATATAGATGAGTCAGCACTTCCAGTTTCACATTTTACAGATGAAGAAGGTGTGATTAAGGAACATTACATAACTTGCTCAAGGTTGCACAGTGAGGAGGTGATAGACTTGGCGACTGGAACTCAGATTTGCTTAAATTTAAAATACGTGCTCTTTTTTTCTATGGCACAAACTTCCCTGCATGATGCCTAATGCTCTGACAACTAAAAACCTACCTCAGAATCATAGCAAGACCTATGCATGTGTATTTACATGTGTGTGCATGTATGTTGTGTGTGTGTATATGTGTGTGTACCACTAATTAACTATGGCCAGGCTAAAGGACTATAAAAAATACTCTTCCTGTGACATCCTGAGACATCCTCAAGCTCCTTTCACCCTCAGTAGGAACTCAAAGAGTCATAAAACCTAGGAGATCTAGAGAAGATTTACAGATGATCTAATCCTACTCCCTTTTGTGTCCATGAGAAAACTGGCACCCAGAGGGCACTGAACCAGGAATCAAGAAATTCATATTTCAGTCTGACTTCTGCTGATGTATGAGCTTAAGAATGCCACTTAACTTCCCTCAGGCCATCTGTAAATTAAGATAATAACATCCCCTTCACTATACTTAATGGTCTATGACTCTGTCATTGCTATTGTCAAACCTTCTGGCCCCAGCATGGCCCTCTCTAATCCAGCCTGGGGCTGTCTCAAGGCAGATTCCCATTGATAAATTTAGCTGAAAACTCTCAAGTTGTTCAGAATCCAGGAGAGCACCGCTCTAGTTCTGAAATGCCAGGCACAGAGGCAGCCAGGAACTCAAGAGATGACTTGGGGGCAAACTCTCCCTCCCTTGTTCCTTCAAGCATTTTCTGAAGCGCCTTGTGTGCCAGAACATTTTCAGTCTTTTTTCGCTCTTCGGGACCTCAGTGGAACTGGTTACCTTGTTAAGGGTTCCCCTTTGGTTGCAATTTCTCAGGTGGAAGAGTAGCACTTAGGGCCTTGTCCTCAAAATATTCATGGCTGTGCTGCTCCTGCTGATGGTGACAGTGATGTGATTGTGATGAAAAAGGCAATGTCACTTTGTAGCCACATAGTGCTTTTACTATATTTTATTGGTGCATAATACATGCATCATGCACATATCTCATGTACACAACTTAATGAATTTTAACAAAATGAACACATGCAACCAGTGCCCAGTTTGAGAAATAGAGCAGTACCCACTCCCCAAGGAGCCTGCTTCTTGCCCCTCCAGTTACAAAACCTCCCAAAGGCAACCACTATCCCAGCTACGAGCACCATGGAGTAGTTTTGTCTTTTTTTTAATTTTACATAAAAGGATTCATATGATATCAATTTTTGAGCCTGTTTCTTATGTTCAATATTATCTTTGTGAACTTGACCCATGTCGTTGTGTTTAATTACAGTTTGATGATTCTAACTGCTGACATTAGTCTATTGGAAGAATATGACCTAATTTATTGATCCTTTCCCTTACTGATGGGTAGATGAGTTTTTCCAGTATTCAGCTATTGTGAGGCATGCTGCTTTCTTGTGTATGCCTTTCAGTGAGTGCAAGTACCCATTTCTGTGAAGTATGTATATTCAGCTTTAGCAGATACTGACAAACGATTGTCCAAGGTGGTTGTACTTTTACCAGACATGTTTTTAATATTCCAAGATGCTTTGGCCTCCAGTATCTAGTCTCTATTGACTGAACTTCTTTTGGATCTTTGAATTCTCCTTCAGGGACTTTGCACATGCTTTTTTCTTGCTGTCATAATCTTTGCCCAATTAAAAGATGGGCAAGCACTCATCCTTTGGGCCTCAGTGCAGATGTTGCCTCTTTCAAGCAGGCCCTGTGCCTGTCATACTCACCACTTTACACACAGCATCTAGCCCATGCCTGGTAAATGATTAGCACCAAACAAATGTTAGCTAACGTTGTTGTTGCAATAAATAGCCTTTAGGTTTCCAAGGTTCTGTGATTGTAGGAAGTCAGACTTCCTGGCTCTTATCCTGGTGTACTGATTCCTATATGCCCCCCAAATCTTTTAAATCCTCCACAGGGAAGGAGTTAGCAGGCCTGGTTTCCCCAGGCTCTAAATAGTGAGCACCTGTCTTCTCGAGGGTGTACCGTCCCTGTTCTCTACTGAATGACCAACAGAGGGCACTGTGGGAACATGTCTGCAGAAGGAAGGAGGTATTGGTTAGAATTAGAAAGAGCCGGAAGGGAACTTCATTTTGAGGACCCAAACCTTCATTTTACAGATGAGCAAACAGATGCTTAGATAGAAGACGTGACTTGCCCAAGGTCACCCAGCTACTGCCTGGAAGGCAGAGATGACTCTTAGCCCTTTGGCATTCTCCACTCTGTGGGGGAGTGGGTGGCCAAGCACTAAATGAGACCATTGTCTGCCGATGCTCTAGCACTGAGCCTGCCAAGGCCCATTTGCCAAGCTCCTCACTTCCCCAAATTGTCTTCCTCCCTCCTATTCCATGACAAAGGATCTGGATTTTGGAGGTGGGACAAAGCATGCTGCTTCTTTGATTCCACAATGACCTTTGAGGAAGCATTTTACTTTTCTTAATAATAGATACCAGTTATTGGGCACTTCCTAGATGCCAAATATGCTGTCTGCATCATATACATTACAAGATTTAATCCTCAAGCCGGAATAGTGTGAGGGTTCAATGTTTCCCTCTCTTCTGAGAGTCCTTTCCTCATCACTCCATTGAGAGAGACCTCTCCACCCACTTCCTCTGAATGGTATCACCCAGGTTATTTAACAGCTCTTAACAATTATGTTTATAATAACTCTGCTTATATACTCGTCTACATATTATTGTCTGCTTCAACTCTTCCACTCCTCCCAGCAAGACTGATCTTAGTGAAAGAAGGATTCTGGAGCTCAACAGGTCTGAGTTCAAGTCCCAATTTGTCCATTTACTTTCATTAGTCACTTAAACTCTGTTTCTCTCTTTGTAAAATAGAGATTCATGCATGTACTTTACAAGTATATAGAGGACTGTGCCAGCCATCTGTTGATTACATCTCTTCAACATTGCCACCGTGTGGTTATCCATCTTATATTCGATTACCCTCAGTGATATGAAACTCACTACTAAGCAGCTCAGAGAAGACAGCATATCTGAGAACTCCAAGCTTGGTCAGTCATAAATTATATGCCTATAGGAATATCCAAACTTTTATGAGCCTTAATTTCTTATTCTTTAAAGTAGAGATAAGTGATGATAATACCCATCTCACAGGGTTGCTATTGTTAACCATAAAAATAAGTTATTTTACCAGCAAAAATGGTTTATTTGGGAATAGCAGGAAATTGCAATTTGGGGCATAGAAACTATAGCAAAACCATAGACAAGTCCAACAAACAAAGGAAAGAAAGCATTATTTTATGGAGAAGAAGGAGGAAGTTGGGAGGGGTTATTTTAAGCAAAGTACCTTGGAGAAAAGCTGGAGTTCAAGGTTATGAGGGTTTCTCATTGGCTAACTTGCAGGGGTAGTCAATTTCTAGTAGGAGACATATTTCTTTACCTGTTGGGGCTTGCAATTGATTATTCTTTCGTATTGAGAATTGTTCTGTTAGAGTCCATAATTGATAATTCTTCCTGTAATTGACATTGAGTGGTATGGCTCCCTCTTCTAGCTTCCCACTCTACTTTAGTGAGGTTTCCCTGTATTAATTTTCACATTATGAAGATGAAGATGAAATTTGAAATTGCATATGACTTAAGGGGCTTGTAGATGGCTGGTGCTTACTAAATGTTAGGACCTTGTTCTTTAGAAAGGGAAAATGACTCTAAAAAGCACATTCTTTCACATTTAATGAAACCTGAGGTAGTTACATGTTCTATAATTGATGGCATGTCATAGCTTTCTTTTATTCTTGGTGATGCATTAAAAAATGGTGTGTTTTATAACCAAAGTCATCTTAGAGTCAGTGAGATGTGACAGTAGGTGCAAGGGACAATATTCAAAATTCAGGTTTGCCTGACTCTCAAAGGCCATTTTATAGGACTCATTTCTGGGAAGAGGAGTCAGGTCATGGGGAAAACAGTTGAGAAGGGAACAGACAGTAGAAGGCAGGGAGTATGTTCAAAATAAGACTTGTCTAAACACAGCTGCCCTCACTGCTCAGCTGGTAACTGAACTTGGAAATGTTTTACCATGCAGGGATGTCTGCATAAGACTCTCACTGGTAAATTGGCTCCTCCCTGGCCCCATCCCCATCCCCAACCAAACCAAGCAAAAACTTAAAACTGCTATGGGTCATATTAGTATGCTGTGCTTATGTGCCTGGGGCAAGGAGGAGAATCTGGGATGGAATTAAACAAGGATGTTCATCATCTCCTGTTGTCAATAGATATTTCTGCACATGTGGTCATTTGAAAGGACATAGCATTTATTGAGTTTCTATTGAGTTCAAGGCATTGGGTTAGGAATTTTGACAAAGGCAAACAAATTAGGTCCTCATCACAACCTTATGAGGTAGTTATTATTACTAATGGAGTTCATTTACAGACAAGGGAAATATAGACAAGTTTAAGAAATGTGTCCAATATCACATAGTTAGAAAGAGGTAGAGAGGAATTGGAACCCAGGGTTACCTAGGGCCTGGAACTTAAAGGAAATTGGTTGAAATTATTAATTATAAACCTTGAATGGACTATCATTCCTCCTCTTGGCTCCCAGTGATCTCCAAATTCTGATATTGTTCTCTCATATACCTTGAGACATATACCTCAACATATACCTTGTATTAAAAAAAAACTTGACACAGGAGTGTGAACCCCAATATACAAGCATTCATTCACTTCATACTTTTCTGAGGATAGGCCACTTTGTTGGGTAGACTTTGTAGCAGAATGTATCAGCTGCACCTGCTTGGCCAAAGTTCTTCACAACTTAGAGCCCCAGTTATCAAATCTAAAGGAGGATGACAACCCTCATTTGTTAGAAAGAAGAGCCTGATAAAATGTTCTGAGGTCCAGGACTGATGGTCAAAGGAGAACACATTGGCATGCCCCAGTTGTGGAGAATGATTTTGGGCACATAGTTTTCTAGACCCAAATGCAACATAAACACAGAGGAAATTTGAAGATTTGAGCCCAGGAGGTCAGGTTCAGGAGTCCACACTCAACCACTGTTCTATGCCTTTCTGACCTTCATAGCTTCTATCTGCTCAAGTTTCTCTGATCCACTAACTATGCATCAGTCACTGAACTCAGGCTTCAACTACTTTATTCTAGGATTTCTCAAACTCAGCATTAATTTACTGCGTTCAAGTTAAATCAACTGGGCTCAGAGAGGTTAAATTATCTACACACAGCTGAGCAGTTGAAACAAGTCTGACTCCTAAACCCACGCTTGTTCCACTACCGTATACTTTCTACCTACTGGAGCAACAGGTAGGCAGAGTGACAGTCTTGAGAATGAGTGACAAGGCACAAGGAACAGGAAGTAAGTCATTAGGGCAACCATTCCAAGAAGATGTGGTTTATTTATTTATTTTTTTAGGTTTCATTTATTTATTCATGAGAGAAGAGAGAGAAAAAGAGACACAGGCGGAGGGAGAAGCAGGTTCCATGCAGGGAGCCTGATGTGGGACTCAATCCCGGGTCTCCAGGATCATGCCCTGGGCCAAAGGCAGGCACTAAACCGCTGAGCCACCCAGAAGATGTGGTTTAATGGAAGAAAGAGATTTCTAGCTGACCCTATACAACAACTGATACCAGCACATTCCATGGTTACCCCTGGGATGCATTTCTTAGGTCCTAATCCCCTGGAAGCCAGGAAGCACATGGGTCTCACCCTGAAAGTCTGTCTACAGACCTGAAAGAAAGAACTAAGGGCAGATCTTATTAACAAATATGTACAGTGTCTATTATGTTGCAGGCATTAATCTAAGCACTGTATACAGTAATATTAAGTCCTTTAACCTTCACAAGGGAGGTACAATCATATTCTCCTGTAAGATGGGAAACTAAGTCACACAGGCATTAAATAACTTGCCAGTTCACATGGCTAGCATACAGTAGAGGCAGGATTAGAATCCAGGCAGCTGGGTTGCAGAAGCTGCATCCTTGACCATCATGCTATACTGCTGTCTGAACCCATCTGGCTTTGATCCCATACTTTCTCTGCTCCCAGATCCTTGGCATCCTAGTTTGAAGGACTTGTTTAATGCCTAAAGCAGAGATAGCCAGTCCTGCTCTGACAGCTGCTGGAGTCTAGCCAATAAATTACCAATGGGCTGTCAACACGGAGACTTCAAACTTATGCAGAAAGATCCTATAGGATAAATTCATAGGAAAGCTCAGTCTGTTCTGGAGGTGTCCACTCCTAGCATCCCCTAGGATTTTTGTCTATTCCCAAGCTAAATTCCAAGGCTGTCAACTTCCCCTTATCTTGCTGTTGCCCTCAAATGTGTTTATTTCACTGTGGCTCAGAAAAGTCCTCACCCTTGGCAACCAGAATTGTGAATCACACTGTGGCTTTTCACCTTCCGTTGGCACTAGGCAAACAGATCACCACTGGTAAGAGTCTCTTCCCACACCTCTTGGAACTCACTGCTATAATGGCCTGTGCTGAACTGTGATGATTTGTTTATGTGTCTCTCTCTACCTTTCTAACTTGTGAACTCCTAGAGAGAATAAACCATATTATTCACCCAACACATTTAGCAAAGAACCTGGCACTTAAAGACACTTTATAAGTGTTTCTTCAATGAGTAGGTGGGTGGGTGGGTAGATGGATGAATGTATGAATAGGATGGATGGATGGATGGACAAGTGGACTGATACATGGATGGATGAGTAGGTGGCTGGGTGAATATACCAGATAACTCTCAATAAGACTACTTTTCCTCACCATCCCCATCCAAGCCCTGTTCAATTCCTATTCAGATAGATGCAATAGCCTTCTAAAGGGTTCTTCACTTCCAATCTAACCCCCAAATCTTTTATTCATACAGCATCCATAGGTTCCATAAAGATGTAAATTTGATTATACCAGCCTTGTCCCACCTCTGCTTAAAACACACTAATGACTTCCCACTGTCCTTAGAATAAAATCCAAATTCCTTCCCAGAGCCTACAGGAGCTACGCCTGTGGTATCTACTGACCATTCCATCCTCATTCCACATCAGCTTCCTCCTCATTGATGACATTTGGACACCCTGGCTATCTTTCATTTCCTAGAATAAGCCCAGCTCTTTCTTGCCTTAGGGCCTATGTCTGAACTTGCTGTTCTCTGTGTCTGGAATGTACTTCCTTTGACTTTTTGCATAACTGACTCCTTCTCCTTCCAGTCTCAGCTTCAAAATAAAGTCTTGGGAGATTTTCTCTGTTTCCTCCATCTAAATTTTACCCCTGCATCTTCTTTATAGCACTCATGTAGTAATCCACTTTCATAGAGCACTTTATTGAACACTTGCAGCATTATTTGTTAATATCTGTCTTCTAGCCAAACTGTAAGCTCTAAGAGGGCAAGAAGAGCAGGAAAAACATATCTGTCCTATTCATAGCTGTATCCTTCATACTTAGCAGATAACAGGTACTCAAAAATATTTGTAATAAGTGTCTAGGTGAATGAGTGGACAGGCTAAGATAGTTTCTGACATTTCATAAAAGTGAGGACACCTGGAGTACCACATGAAAGTAATATCCAGGCCTCTTTCGCTTTCCTTGAATGTCACTGATAAATAAGTTT
Source organism: Nyctereutes procyonoides (assembly GCF_905146905.1). NCBI lineage: Eukaryota > Metazoa > Chordata > Mammalia > Carnivora > Canidae > Nyctereutes > Nyctereutes procyonoides. The sequence continues at coordinate 52,756,906 of NW_026575126.1, read as the reverse complement.
AGGTATAGAGTCATAAAATCTGACAACCTTAGAGATGAGTGGGATCTCTTTGATCATTAAGTCCAACTTCATTTTATATTTGAAGAGATGGGAGCCCAAGGGTGGAAGTCACTTGCCCAGGATAACTGTGTTAGGGACTGCTAGTTATCTGCACAATAGACATTTTCTTACTCATCCTTACAAGCAGAACCCAGATTTAGTTGGTGATGATGATGAACAGTTTTAAAAAAGACAAAAACAAAACTTTATTTTCCCAGCTTCCCCTCCCTTTTAGGGAGGCAAGGTCATGTGACTTTGTTCTGACTAATAAAATGTAAGTGGAAGTTGTTAGGTACGGCTTCTAAAAAATCTTCTTAAAAGAGGATTTGACTTAGCCGTACTCTTTGCCTTTTACCCTTTTCTTCTGGAACACAAGCATGAAGGCTAGGGCTCTGGTGGATATTTTGTGTTCATGAGGCAAACTCACAAATTAAAGAGAATAGAGCAGAAAGTTAGGAGTCTGGAATATTGATGGCATCAAGGACCTACCACATTAGCCCTGGGTTACATACCTCTGCATTTCATGTCATATGAGACCAAAATAAGCCCTTATTTTGTCTAAGTCATTGTTATTTGGGTTTTTCATTATAAGCACCTAACTCAGTCCATAGCAAATGTGGTCACTAATGGAGCTAGTGGAACATCCAGGTTTTGAAGCCAGGGACTTGACTCTATACTGACTGCCTCTTTCATTAAGAGAACAAGTAAGGCAGTGCATCTAACCATAATGGGCATGGCTAAGGAAATGCTGTCCTGGAGTTGTTACTATAATATAGCCGTTCTCAAACTGTGGTTCCCAGACCAGCAACATCAGCATCATGGGAAGTTGTTAGAAATACAAATTCTCAGGCCCTCCCCAAACCTACTAACTCAGAAACTCTGGGATGAGGCCTAGCAATCTGTATTTTCACAAGCCTTCTAGATGATTCTATTGAATGCTTAAGTTGAGAACCATACTGAAGTAATACTGTAGTGTCACTTAAGGGAAGAACAAATAAAACCGGTCATTTCTGAAGCATGGGGAGGCTTCTACAGGGTGCAGAGGTATGGAAGTCACTCAAAGGGCATAAAGAAGAGAACTCTCTCAAAGTTCAAAAACACATGGGCTCCCACAGATAGAATTGTATTTTTTTTTTTCACTTGCTACTCAAATCAGCAGAGTAGCTGCTGGGAGCTACTGGGAGTTTGTTGGAAGTGCAGAATCTCCAGGCCCATCCCAGACCTACTGAATCAGAATCTGCATTTTAATAAGATCCTTTCTGTGATGGTTCATACATATGTTCAATCTTGAGTGCGCATCTCAGGGAAGACTAGGGCTAGGGACAAGGCAGCCTAGGTCCTGACCCCCAGAAGCACAGGCAGGAGATATTTGTAGAAGATGGCACCCATGCCTAGGGCCACAGGAGTTGGGATCACAAAGCTGACAACAGAGTAGCTGCCCAAATGGCATCTATTACCCACCCACCCACCATCCTTCCCATCTTGCTATCTCCAATTTATTCCTTAACACCCTCTTCTCCATCCTCAGCATAGTGGTTAAGAGGGTCCTGGAGTCAGATCTGCCTTAATTCAACCTTATGGCTTTTTTTTTTTTGACAAGTTATTTAACCTCTCTAAGACTTGGTACCAACTTCATAGAGTTGTCATGGAAATTAGATGATTTAATATTTCAAAACACATAGACTAAAGCTTTACCATCCAAGATTCATATTTGCATCACCAAAGGAGCTGATGGTGGGGCCACCCCAGACCAATTAAATAAGAATCTCTGGGGATAGGGTCCAGCATTCATATTGAAACAGATCAAACACAAAGCTCCATAGGTTTTTTTTTTTTTTAACATTCCTTCAGGAGAGTGAACCACTGACCTCAAGCGATGCCAGGCACAGAGTAAATATTCCATAAATGCTGCTACTGCTATTCACGCTGTGCACTCTTAAATACACACACACACAAACACACACACTCTAGTCTGCCTCACGCCTTCGCTCCAGATGAATCCTTTGCCTTAGATAACCTGCCCCTTCTGGATTGCCTGGCCAAGAGCCATCCCTCCAAGATTCTGCAAGAGCCTCACCACCTTCATGTAGCCTTTCCTGATTTCTCCAGAGTACTGACCACTTCCTCCTCTCCGTTCTAATGTAACTGAGCTGCTAATAAAAATACTGACTTTGGGGGCACCTGGGTGACTCAGTGGTTGAGCATCTGCCTTTGGGTCAGGTCATGGTCCTGGGTCCGAGTACCGCATCAGGTTCCCCACAAGGAGACTGCTTCTCCCTCTGCCTGTCTCTGTCTCTGTGTGTCTCTCATGAATAAATAAAAGAAAATCTAAAAAAGAAAATATTGACTTTGCCATTTTATGGAGGATTTAGTCTATTTTGTGGATTGTCCTGGGTCATGTGTATATTTTCTTTGTAGGTCTTCACGACACCTCTGTAAGGTGGGTTCCATTCAAAGCCTCATTGTATAGATGAGGAGATAAGGATCCAGGAAGGTACAGTGATATACCTAAGACCATTCAGCTGGTACCCTGGGCAGGTGATATTTGTACTCAGACTTAGTGGCTCCAGAGCCTGGGTTCAAACCCCTATACCATACTGCCAGTAGCTGCATGACTGTCTCCTGCTACAGCCTTTTAAGCCTTTCAAGGACAAAGATTGTGTGTAATTTATCATTGTACTTCTAACACCCAGGACATGTTAGGCACATAACAAATGATTTAATTAATTAACTGTCAGAATAGTGTGTGATAAATATCCACCACCTACTGTGTGCCAGGCAATCTGCTTGCCACTTTCCTAATACGGGGAGAAAGGATAGAGTTCGAACCCAAGAACCTTGGTTTCATTCTCACTGGGACCAAAGACTGCCCACAGGACTCCAGGGCTGGTGGCCTCTGGTGAGTTACACAGTCTTTCTAAGCTTTAGCTCTTTATTTGTAACTGGGGACAGCAAATGTGGCTATTTCACAGGATTGAGTGACACACATATGGTGCCTAGCACAGTGCCTAGTACATAGCCAGGGCTCAGTAAATATGGGCTGCTCTTGGCCTCTCATTTTATCCTCATGACAACCCACTGTTGTTACCATACTGTTATTTTCTTCTTTAGCTGAGGAAAATGAATCTCCCAGCAGTTGCAAAGCTAGTAAGTAGCAGAGCAGGGCCTAGAACCCAGGATGGTCCTATAGTAAGTCTAAGCTCTTTTCTCTCTGGGTCCTCTCAGGCAGACATAGTGTTTTAGTGACCTTGCCTGCTCCCCTGGAGAAGGCTGCCTATTGGGGAGCAGTGGGGAGGACTGCCTGTGGGAAACAAGAGGCTGCCTTGAGCATCCAGGCTCAGAGGGAGATTCTATCTTTTCCCATTCCCTGAATCTATGTGTGCCCAGGAGAGAGGTGGCCCTAAAGCTTGCAGAAGTGATGCCAGGCAAGCAGAGCACAGGAAGACAAGAGGTGGGGGGGGGCACAAGGAAGAGTGGCAGAGTGGCGGTGGAGGATGAGGGAGGGGAGAGGGGTGGTGGATGGACAGGATGATTGTCCAGAGAAGACAGAAAGGTGACTAGGACTATTTGGGTCAGGGAGCTAGGGGGCTGAGGAGAGGGAAGGGTGGCCTGGGAAGGGGAGGGGGCTGAGAAGGTCTCCTCATGGTAGCGAGCCGATCTCTCCCTGAGTGGAAGAACTGTTGCCATGACAACACCCAGAGCCAGATCGATGCTTGGCATTGGATGGAGTTCTCAGTCACTGCCATTTCCCTCCCCCTGTCTCTCTCCCCCGAAGTGGGAAGCATGTGAGGGAGTGTGGGGGGAGGTTGGGGGATCATCCCAGTCTCCCCAAATCATGACACGGGTCCCCAGAGCCCCCAACCTAGTACCCGAGAATGGGCCTGGTGGGGGACAGAAGGGAGTCCTCCTGCTTCCCTCCCAGCTCCTTTGAAGATGGGGTGAGGAGGGAGGGCAGGGTTCCCCTGAGAGCTGGAGGACTTCCTGACTGCTTTCACTGGGGCACAAGGGTACAGAAGCCAAATGTCATCTTTTTACTTCAAGTCGTACAGAGAGACCTGCAGAGGGGATCACAAGGCATGGGTTCAAATTCCTTTCAAGGCCTCTACTTCATCATGTAGAAAGAGCCAGCAAGGAATGGATTTTCTCTGAGGTTCCTTTCAGCTCTAAAAGCAACTTTTTTTTTTCAGTTAGCTTTATAAGGCCAGGCTACCTTTAGGACTGGCCCCCTATGATAGGACTGTAGGACTGTAGAACCCCCTATGGAATGCCTTTCTGCCTCAGTGTTGGTCTTCTCACTAGCCAGTTAAGAAGATCTGAAAGGACCAGGGTCTACTTTTTTGAGCTTCTTGTAAAGAAGCAAATACCACAGGGCAGGATAGCGTGTTGGCATATTATCAGGGGACAGGCCAGATGCTCTGGAGCCCTCACACCTTGACTGGAATGCTGAACCCGACACTGGCTTATTGATGCTGGCAAGTTACACAACTTCTCTGAGACTTAGTTTCCTCCTCTGAAATGTAGGCTTTTGAGGAATATTAACACGGGGCAGGTACTGCTACAGCAGGCATTAAATGAGATGAAAGAAATGAAAGCACATTTAAAAGTAGCAATCATTATGTAGATATTTTAAATTATCAACAGTCATACTTGAGTGACTGTCCATCAGCCCTGATAGAAAAGATGGCTTAATGAGCACGGTGACTGTGAGAACAAACCCTGAACACCTATTAGATGCCAGGCACTTTAGTATCCCATTTGATCTCAACAACTCCGGGAGGCCTATTATTCCCATCTGTCAGTTGAAGAAACAGTCTCAGAGAGGTTAAGTGTATTTCCAAGGTCACAGCAAAGGTCAGGGACCAGTCTAGGATGTGAACTCAGGTCTCTCTGACTCCAAACTCCTCAGTGGAAAGATAGTTCTTGAGCTGAATCTCCTGTCCAAGGGGAGGGGGCATGGCTTGGGGACTGTTTTGGCATAAAGATGAAAGGCTTTGGCAAGAAAGGCAGTGGGGAGCAGGTTGGTGAGAAAGTGAAAGTCAATTTATCCACATCTCCTGTAGGAGGATTTCTGTGTGAGTCCTAGTTCACGGGGATCTATCAAGGATGAGCAGTTTATCACTGATTTCAGCTCAGGGAGGAAGAAAGGGAGGAAGGAGAAAGGGAGGGAAAAAGAAAGAGGAAGGAGAGGTAAAAGGAGAAGGAGAAAGAGAAGAAGGAATGGTGAACAAGAAATTCTAGTTGCAAAACAATGAACCTCTCCTTTTTCTAGTCTAAAGGCCACAGGATTTTGCCAAGGTCCCACCCGGAGGGTCTGGAGAAGCCTGACCGCATCACCTCCACTTTCCCTCAAAGTGGCTTCACGGTAGTGCATGAATAAGGTGGGGGGAAGCATTTCAGAGCAAAGCAAGAAGTTGACAGAGTTGGGCTTTCCTGGAGGGCAGCATGAACCACACAAGTGGCCCTTGAAGCCAAGAGATTTCAAGAAATTCCAAGCCAGCGAAAGCCCAGCAGTGGCTCCCCAGCATCCAGACTGGAGCTGTTAGTGTCCAGGAGGCTGTGGGTGTGAGCTGGCCCAAAGGATGGGGAAGGGACTGGGGAGAGGGCTGGCACTGAGAAGGCAGCAAGTTCTGCTCACTAACATCGCTGTGGATGCCAGCCTCCTGCTGTCTGCTTTGGTTTGGAAAATGAATACTTTTTTCCAAAGGAGTGAGTTTTGCTCTTACTTTGAAAATGAGCAGATTTGCTGGCACACAGTGGTCATTTTGCCTGTTAAGAGCATAATTTCTGCAGCGAGATGATCCTGGATTCTGTTCTTGGTCCAGCCTCTTGTTACAGCGAGTATCAGTGTCTCCCTCTGAAAATGGGGTAGGGGTTATCTACCTTGGAGTGCCGGTATAGGGATTAAAGGAGATGATGTGTGAATGTTAGCTTAAAACAGCTGTCTCTTCTAACTTTGGATACGTATAGTGGTTGAGGGAAATTTCTTCTAGAATCTCTAGGTCCAGGGGGGAGGGAGGTGCTGGAATGGTCCCTGAGGGGCCATAGGAAGACACATCACTGGAGTTGTGAGGAGGCCAGTGTGTGAGATAACAGGGATGGACATGGGGCCATGTAGGAACAGAGTATTTCCTTTCTGTGGGATGAGATACCATCAGCCCCATTTTACAGATGAGGAGCTGAGGCGCAAGGAAGAGTTGATATTTAATTGAGTTCACCTAGTCACCAAGTCCCACCAAGTAATGGAACCAGAATGCAAGTCCAGGTGTTTCTGCTTTCAAAGCTGAGGCCTTTTCCATACGCTCCTCAGAGCAGCACTTGAAGGCAGGTAGTATTGGCACCCACTCAGGGAGGGCACTTTGCCTCTCTAAGCCTCAGTTGCCAATCTATAAAGTAAGGGTTAGATATGCTAATGAATATAAAAGAATCTAGCAATGGGAAAGTATATGAGGACATTGTTTTTCTAAGGTCCAAGAGTTCTGGGCTCTCGTCTTACCTCTGCCTCATTGTGCTGTGTGACCTTGGGCAAATCACAACCTCTCTGGGCATTAGAATTTCCAAGGCAACTTTATTTATTTTTATTTTTTTAATAAATTAATTTTTATTGGTGTTCAATTTACCAACATACAGAATAACACCCAGTGCTCATCCCATCAAGTGTCCCCCTCAGTGCCCGTCACCCATTCACCCCCACCCCCCGCCCTCCTCCCCTTCCACCACCCCTAGTTCGTTTCCCAGAGTTAGGAGTCTTTATGTTCTGTCTCCCTTTCTGATATCTCCCACACATTTCTTCTCCCTTCCCTTATATTCCCTTTCACTATTATTCATATTCCCCAAATGAATGAGAACATACACTGTTTGTCCTTCTCCGATTGACTTACTTCACTCAGCATAATACCCTCCAGTTCCATCCACGTTGAAGCAAATGGTGGGTATTTGTCGTTTCTAATGGCTGAGTAATATTCCATTGTATACATAGACAACATCTTCTTTATCCATTCATCTTTCGATGGACACCGAGGCTCCTTCCACAGTTTGGCTATTGTGGACATGGCTGCTAGAAACATCGGGGTGCAGGTGTCCTGGCGTTTCATTGCATCTGAATCTTTGGGGTAAATCCCTAACAGTGCAATTGCTGGGTCATAGGGCAGATCTATTTTTAACTCTTTGAGGAACCTCCACACAGTTTTCCAGAGTGGCTGCACCAGTTCACATTCCCACCAACAGTGTAAGAGGCTTCCCTTTTCTCCGCATCCTCTCCAACATTTGTTGTTTCCTGCCTTGTTAATTTTCCCCATTCTCACTGGTGTGAGGTGGTGTCTCATTGTGGTTTTGATTTGTATTTCCCTGATGGCAAGTGATGCAGAGCATTTTCTCATGTGCATGTTGGCCATGTCTATGTCTTCCTCTGTGAGATTTCTCTTCATGTCCAAGGCAACTTTAAATGCATGAGTGACTCAGCCTCCCCTCTAGAGATTCTGATTCAGTTGAGTCTGGGAGGAAGTCTACATATCTGGGTTCTTTTAAGTCCCCCAGGTGTTTTAGATGAGCAAACAGGGTCCAGATGACAACACAGGTCCTCAGATGTACTCCCTGGACCAGCAACATGAGCATCACCTGGGAACTTATTAGAAGTGCAAAATCTCAGGCCTCACAGGGACCTACTGAATCAGAAACTTGAGTGATTTGTTTTTACAAGCCCCCTCCAACCTCCCTTGGTGATTCTAATGTATGTTCAAGTTTGAGAGCCTCTGGGCTACAGGATTCAAGCCAATGAGCCTATACTTTTTAGGCTGTGCATCAGAGGAACAAGGTGAAAAAACTGGATAAGAGCAGGAGAAAGTATGCGTAAAATTGGGGGAAAAAAGAGGGATGGAAGAAAAGACCCAAAAAATCCAGAGGCAACTTTGACTTTGTCCCTGGGTGAGTTGGCATCACAGCTATGAAATGTGCTAAAAAATTTAAAAGGTCTCCAAAGACATGCTTCTCAAAACAGGGCATGCAGTGGGGGTGGTTGGAGACACGGAATTAAAATGGTGTGTCTTCCCGGAAAGTCAATTTACCAGAACATGTTTTAGGGGAAAAAGTTAAATTATTTCATCAATGAGTAATTGAAAACATGACTGTTAGATTAAAGCAAATAGATCTATGGTGCCACAGAATACCACCTGCTTGTATACTTCTTAGATAAAAGGAAAGCCTCAAAGACATTTTATACTTGCATTCAAGAGCTTTAGACAACAGCCTCAGACCCCTGGGGACCAGTTCTCTTTTCCTTGCCCTTTGGTGAAAAATGTAGTCATTAATGAATGAATTAATGGATTGACTGATTAGGTAAACGATTGAGTCCTACCTTGTGCCAAACACTCCACTGGACACCAGGGATGTACCAGTAACAAAAATAAGCAGAGTCTCTACTCTAGAAAAGCTATAGTGTAATAGGGGGGTGGTGAGCAGGCTCAGGCAGTAATCCAATTAGCATACAAATAAATACATAATTACAGGGGGAATTACAGGGGTGCCTGGGTGGCTCAGTCAGATAAGCATCTACCTTTGGCTGAGGTCATGATCTCAGGGTCCTGGGATAGAGCCCTGCATCAGGCTCCCTGCTCAGTGGGCAGTCTGCTTCTCCCTCTCCCTCTGACCCTGCCCCTGCCCTCCACTCATGTTCTCCCTCTTTAAATAAATAAATAATAAATAAATAAATAAATAAATATTTAAAAAAATACATAATTACAGACTGTGATAAGTATTCTGAGCAAAAAAAAAGGCAAAGAGAGATAGATGCAAGAGGATAAAATAGGGGGCCAGATCTAGAGTGAGGTCAAGAGAGGCTTCTCTGAAGAAGGGACACTGAAACCCAGAGGGAAAGACTGGTGTGGGAAGCTTGTCTGGAGAGAGCATGCCATGTCTCTGGCTTCCCAACCTGAAGCTTTTCCCTTCTGCTCTTTCATACCTAGATCACACACAGCCCCCTCCAGGAAATGCTTCCTGACCCACTTCGGCCACTCTGACCATCCTCTGAATTTCCACATCTCATTCTTCCAGCACCTCTGGAATCACGACTCACTCTTATGTCCTTTCTGGTGCCACCTTCATGACGTTTTCTATACCCAAGGAATACCAACACTAGAGTTGACTTAATCTTTTTACCCAATACTATTATAAGAAAACCATGAATAAATAATGCCATAAATATGCCAGAGGAAAAGATATAAAGGGATAAGGTATAAAGGTATAATTCTCCCTTTGTTATGAAGGGAGATTCGAAAATGTTAGGAGGGTGTTCAAGGCAAATCGGCACTAACTGGGACATTCTCCTTGAGACCTTGGAAATACCAAAGAAGATATGAGAAGGGAAATGCAGGCATTTTGTGCTCTGATCGTTGTCTGTGTAGCTCCCAAAATAACTTCATGAGTTCCACTTCATGACTACACAGCATTGCTTATTTTTTTCTTGCATGTTTCATGTTTTGTTTTCAGGAGGATGTTAGGGCTCTGTAACAAAATTGTAAAATCTGGAGGGATAAAGGCTCTTTACATATTCCATAGCACCTATGGTAAGTGTTCAAATGTTTCTTGATCCAGAGGGTGTTTTCTGATGAGCCATGCCCCACACAAGAGCTGAGGTATGTTACATCCTTAATCTCTTCCTTGAACTGTGCTAAACCTTTTGCGTGTTTCACCTTTTTCTTTTCTTACAATATCTCTAGGACAGAGGTAGTATTGTCATCTCAACTCTACAGAGAAGAAATCGAGGCTCAAGAGATGGAAGGAAATGACTTGGTTGGGCTCATCCAGGAAGTAAGAGGCTGGACCAGGTCCGACACTGAAGTGCTCAGGGTCATTGAAGCCAGTGGCTCACACCACTTGGACACAGCAGGGCTGGTCCAGGTCTGAGTCACGACACATATTCTGATTAATGGTCCTTACTTTTGTAGAGGGGTTCCAGCAGATAAGATTCTTATGGAAGCATAAGATACATAGATATGAAACTGGGTGGAATGAACATAGATATGAAAGGGGTGGAATGAAAGAAATGAAGCGAAGTATTGCACACAACTGATTAACTCGGTAAAACCCATTATGAAACTGTCCTCAGCCATTGAACATCTGCCTTCGGCTCAGGGGCTGATCCTGGGGTCGAGTTCTGCATTGGGCTCCCGGCAGGGGAGCCTGCTTCTCCCTCTGCCTGTGTCTCTGCCTCTCTAAAGTCTCTCATGAATAAATAAAATCTTTAAAGAAAAGAAAAGAAAAGAAAAGAAACTGTCCTCACCTATTCAGCCCTTCTGTAACTCCTCACTGCCTCCATATGGGTCTCAGATACCTGACTTGCATAATTTGCGATAATGATCTTCACTATACATATGACCTGGGTGCATTAATATTAAGTAAATAAACTTTATTTTGAATGCACTTATATGGTTCAAAATGCAAAACTTATAAAAGGGTACATAGCAAAACTCTCCCACCTTCCCTTTCACGCAGATCCTCTTCCCAGAGACAACCACCATTGCTATGGTATGAATGTATGTGTTCCCCTCCCCCCAGTTTCACGTGTTGGAATCCTAGCCCCCAAGAGATGGTGTTAGAAGGTGGGGTCTTTGGGAGGCAGTTAGGTCCTGACGGTAGAACCTCCATGAATGGGATTGGTGTCCTGATAAAAGAGGCTCCAGCGACATCCCTGACATCCCTAGCCCCTCCCACCATGTGAGGACACACCACAGCGAGAAGACACAAGCTGCGATCCAGGAAGAGGGCCTTCACCAGAACCCACAATGGCTACTACTACAACCCAGTCTCCAGAACTGTGAGAAATAAATTTCTGTTCCTTATAAGCCATGCTGCCTATGGTATTTTGTTACAGCAGACTGAGCAAACAAAGACAACTGGTATCAGTTTCTTGTGTGTCTTTCCAGAGGAAAAGACTACTAATGTCTACTAATACATAAGTAAATAGATGCACACATACACACAAACACACATGCACACACACATAAACCCTTTTTATTTTTTACAAAGATTTTACTTATTTATTTATTTGAGAGAGAGAGAGACAATGCAGGGATAAGCAGGGGGAGTGGCAGAGGAAGAGGGAGAAGTAGACTCCCTACAGAGCAGGGAGCCCAAAATGGGGCTCGATTATAGGACCTCGGGATTATATCCTGAGCCAAAGGCAGACGTTTAACTGACTGAGCCACCCAGGTGCCCCATATACACCCTTTATAAACAAAAATGAAGCATATAGGACATAATGTTCTTTCAGTTGCTTTTATGACTTAACAATGCACCTCAGAGCTTGTTTTATTATCAGAATATAAAAAGCTTCCTTATTTTTTAGGGCTGCTTTGTGTTCACTTGCCCCATTCTTCAACCAGTCTTCAACTGATGAGCAATTAGGTGGCTTCTGATCTTTTGATACAGCAAACAATACAGCATGAATAATCTTTCAATTATACTATTCATGACATAGCATCCTCCTTTCAGTCAACTGTTTCCAAAAACTTCTCTCCTGTCCTAAGCAATATCTATGAAGGCATAGATTTGATGAGCTCATGATATATTTTTCTAATTCACATTAACATGAATAGATAAGAAATTCACAACCATTTAAATCAAGGTGCTTGCCTGTGTATCACCTGTAACCATTTTGCTTAGCACGTGTGCCATGCGTCCATTATTAAAGGAAACACTGGCCACCCGGACATTCCCAACTACTTGAGGATCTGCCCTCTGCCTCCCTCTCCAAATTCATTTCCCCAGTCACCTACACTCCAACTTAGTGGAATCATAGGCCGTTTTAAGTTCGTGCCAAATTGGATCGTGCCCCAGAAACTTTGCACATGTCCTCCCCTGCCTGGAACAGCATCTGCACCTTGTCCCCTGGAAAGGGAAAGCTCCTATTCTTTCCTCAAGTCACAGTCTAAGGTCTCCCTCTCCAGAAAGCCCTCTCTGCCTTCTCCATCCAAACCTGCACCTACCTACCCACCTGGTTCCTGCTTACTTCTATTTTAACCTTCAGCACACAGAGTTAGTACAGCACAGTGGTTACAAGAGTAAGGTCTGAGTTAGGCTGCCTGGGTTCAAACCCAACTCCACCACTTACTAGAAGCTTGACCTTGGGCAAATTGTTTACTCTCTTGGGGGTGTCATTTTTCCCATTTGTAGAATGGTGATGATTATAACATCTACCTCATAGTGAGGATCAAAAGATGTGTTTAGCAGAGTAAATGCTCTACAACTGTGCATTATAGCGATTATCTTTACAGCTCTGTTTCCCGTGCTACATTATTAGCTCATTTTAGCCTCCACATTCTCCAGTTTCTAATCCTGTCAGGCCTACCTTCCAAATAGATCTCATTTCTGAGCACATCTCACCCTGACCACACTGCCAGCTGAACATGAGCCACTGTCCTCTCCCGTCTGAGCATCAGCCTCCTAACGGCCTCTGTGTCCCATGTCCAATTTCTTCAGTCTATGCCTTACAGCAGTCAGAGGATCAGAGTCCCCTTTAAGATAGAAGTCAGATGAGGTCATATCCTGCTCTGAACCATCCAGAAGTTTCCATTCTTGTTTTTCTTTTTTTTTTTTCTTAAAATAAAGGCTTTCTTATTTTTAAAATAAAACCCAAATTCCTTACTATGGCAAAAGAGGCCCACACCATCTGGCCCCTGCCTCCCTCTATGGGTGTTCCCTCTTCTCCAGGCACACTGGCCTCCCTGCCATTTTTTGCCCCTCAGGCACACAGAGGGAGTCTCCACCTCACTCCTCAGCCTGTTCTTCCACACAATCCCGCCCAACACTTGCTCCATTCAGGCTCTGACTCCTATCCAGAATGACCATTGACTATCCCTCTCCAGTCCTTCTCTGTTCAAAACACTCACGGCTTCCCAACATGATGTTTATATGTGTCTATGTGTCCCACTGGAATGCTCCATAAAGACAGGGACTTCGTTTTATTTACTACTGTCTCCTCAATCCCCAAGGCAGTGCCTGGCACAAAGTAGATGCTCAATAAATATTTGCTGAGTGACTTGACAAATGAGTGATGGCAGTGCCCAGCACAGGGACAATGACATTTCTGAGGTTTAGCAAATGTCTGGAGAGGAATGGAGAGCTAGGGAAACAGAAGAACCAAGCACAGAGAGAGAAGGAAGCCCAGAGGATTTTGGGTTTTAGCTGTCATGTCTCTTTATTGAGATATAATTTACATATCATGGGGGCACCTAGGTGTCTCGATCAGTTAAGCAGCTGCCTTCAGCTCAGGTCATGATCTCAGGGTCCTGGGATGGAGCCCTACAGCGGGCTGCTCAGCGTGGAGTCCGCTTCTCCTTCTCCCTCTGCCTCTCCTTCTGCTCATCTGTTCTCTCTCTCTCAAATAAATAAAATCTTTTTAAAAATTTACATATCATGAAAAGTACCCATTGCAAGTGTACAAATCAGTACATTTCAGTAAATTTCCATAGTGAGGAAACCATCACCACCACCCAATTGTAGAAAGATCCCTCACTCTTCTGGCCTTTGCTCTTATCCTGCTCACAGCTCCCGTCCCAAACCACCACCAATCAGTTCTGTGCTCTCTAATTTTGCCTTTTCTAGAAACTTCATATAAATGGAATCATACATTATGTAGTCTTTTCGTCTGGCTTTTTCTGCAACGTTTCATAATTATTTTTAGGTTCACCCATGTCAGGCATGCACCAGTAGCTTGTTCTTTCTTATTCCCGAGTAGCATTCCATCGTATAGATACACCACATTTTGTTTATCCATTTTCCAGTTGATGGATATTTGTGGGGTTTCTTGTCTTTAGACTATTATGAAGAATGTTGTCATGATTTTTCAGGCACATGTGTTTCCAAATGTCTGGGGTAGATACGTAGCAGTGAAATTGCTGGGCCATAGGATAAGTATATGTATGAGTCCAGAAGATTTTGATGCCCTAAGACTTTTGGAAGCTCCACTGAGGCTTTTTTTTTTTTTTTTAAGAAATTATTTATTTATTTATTTATTTATTTATTTATTTATTTATTTATTTATGAATGATAGTCACACAGAGAGAGAGAGAGAGAGAGGCAGAGACACAGGCAGAGGGAGAAGCAGGCTCCATGCACCGGGAGCCCGACGTGGGATTCGATCCCGGGTCTCCAGGATCGCGCCCTGGGCCAAAGGCAGGCGCCAAACCGCTGCGCCACCCAGGGATCCCCTGCGCCACCCAGGGATCCCCTCCACTGAGGCTTATACGAAAATACTCCAAATGTTGTAGAGGAAAACACACGTAAAACTCAGTATGAGCTGCAAGCTCAGCTCCAAGTCCTAAGTACGTGGCCAATTCATTATGCCTGTGTTTGAAGCCCATTTGCAGTTGTATTTGATGTATTGTCTGTGGGGAGACGGTGAAATTTGCCAGCCTTCAGACTAACAACTGAGCCTAATTTTTCACCCAGTGATTCTAAAGAAGTTTCTTCTTGGCAGAGGTTTGGGCGAGGAACAGTTGAAATTGATTGTGGCAAATGGTGTGGGAAGAAGTGATACAGTCTTTACCACCAAAAAACACAAGTGAAAGGTGAAGTGAACATAATCATGTGGAAGAGTCCCTGGCCCCTTATGAGATTTTGGTCCCGGCCAAGCATTCTGGACCCCCCATCATCATTCCCAACTGCAGAGGCCTTGAAACCTAAGCCTTCCAGCATGCACAATCTCAGATCCTGCCAGGTGCATCTCAACAAAGCCTTGCTTCAGGTTTTAAACATTGTTATTATGATTTGGGGAATCATGATGAGCCAAAGCTTACTTGGGCTGTGATGGCATTTACAGAAAGCTTCCAGGCTTTCATCTCCTGCTTTGCCACCCCCCCCCCCCCCCGCTCTGCTCTGCTTTGCTTTAGCTTCAAAGACATCACCCAGTGAGGGAATTGACCTTCCAGTGAAAGCTTCAAGGGCTGAACCCTCTTGGCCTCCATCCCTATCCTACTGCATGAGAAAATGAAATACTCATCACAGCTCTCCTTAGAGATCTTCTGTAGCATAAAATCAGAGTTGGTCCTAAGATTTAATTTCGGCTTCAAAAGTCAATCCGACATTCCCAACTGAACAATGCCCATTTGAAAAAGGTAAATAAATAAATAAATAAATAAATAAATAAATAAATTTTTCTTAAAGCAGCATTCTCAGAGCTTTGGGTAAATATTCTCTCTGATGGGTTCCAGCCTCCCTGTAAAGAGAGAGGACGCTGGGAAAATGATTGGTCAA
The DNA here is from genome assembly GCF_905146905.1 of Nyctereutes procyonoides. Taxonomy (NCBI): domain Eukaryota; kingdom Metazoa; phylum Chordata; class Mammalia; order Carnivora; family Canidae; genus Nyctereutes; species Nyctereutes procyonoides. The sequence goes on along the minus strand of NW_026575126.1, from coordinate 52,741,621 downwards.
GTGAGCAGATTTCATAGGAGTTCTTGTTGCTGTTGTTTGATGTAATGGGGGTTCCATCTGAGAAGAAGGGGCTTCAGGCCATCTTTCAGGATCACCTGGAGGTGATCCATGTGGAAGAGTTGATTGACATGGGTGGAGATGGGAGAAAGAAGTGAGGTCACCATTGGTCTCAAGGCTAGGGTCTGAACCCTGGGGTGAAATGCTAAAGGAGCATCTGTGCAACTCAGGGAGCCCCTGTCAATACTTTAAGGGCCAGTGGACAAAGTGGGGCACGTGCAGAGCCAGGCAGATTTGACTCACTCCAGCACAAGCACACAGTGTGGCTTCTGCTCTGGAAAGAAGTTGAGAATGCAGGACCCACACATGGGGTAGGTTGCAGGCAATGGGCTGGAGGATCTGGGTTCAAAACCTTACTTTGCTTCTTCCTAACTGACTTTGGACAAGTCCCCTCACCTGTCTGTGCCTCAGTTTTCTTGTCTGTAAGCCAGATATATTAATAATGACCACCTCCTAAGTTTGCTATGAGGAATAAGTGAGTTAATACACAGAGAGGGCTTATCTGGGTATATAGGAAGTGTTTGCTAAATGTGTTGCATTCTTGCTGCTGTTATAGGTTTCCAGCTTTGAGGAGCCACTGGGTGACACCATCTATCATATACATTAATGTCAAGGTTATTCCAGCAAGAGCCACTGAAAAGCAACCTAGAGCAAACATACCCTGAAAGAGTCATTTGAGAGCTGATATGAAACCTCCTTGGGACTCCCAGCAGAACCTGGGTGACACTTTGCTGGAATGGGGTGGGAGGGAGCAAAAAGGCCTTTATTATACAGATAAGGGTGCCAGTCAGTGGAGTAGATATGACCACTGTTAATCATGACCTTGTTAGACTCAGCTTTGGGAGCCTGGGAATATCTGAGTTACCCAAACAAGAGACTGGCAGAAACACAGAGGACACAGCTGCTGAACGGTTTAGCACATTCATACTCCCCAGGTTCAAATCCCAGATCTGCCACTTCCTAACCATGTGTTTTGAGTGAATTAATGAAATCTCCCTGTGCCACAGTTTGACTCAATTATAAAAATAAAAATAATAGCCCATACTTCATAAAGTGAATGTTGGGTTTGCAAAAGATCATTAAAGAATATCCTTTAAAAAAAAAAGAATATCCTTAACATGAGTGCACAATAAACATCAAAGAGCCAAACTAGCAGATTAGGAACAAGAGGTCTCATGTGCAAAGGCTTAGAGGTGGAGAGAGAGCAGAGGCGCAGGGATCAGTGAGAGGCAAGGTGTGAGGTTGTAGCTGCTCTGGGACCCACAGGCCTGTCCTGGGCTCATGGGACTTCTTTTACACAAATAGGGTAATGATGAGCAGGAAAGGGATGTCTGGGATCCTGATAAATGACCGTGATTGTATCTATGTCACATGAGCTAAATTGTAAGCCTTTTGAGAGCTGGAACCTTGTTTTTCCTACGCATAGCACCTGCCGCTATCCCCAGCACAGAACGAGTGCTCAGTTGGTGGTTATGAGATGTTAAAAGCACTGAACAAAGCTCCAGATTGGGAATTTGGTCCAGCCTTGGCTTTTACTGATTCTCTCTAGGACCATGACCAAGTCATGCCATTGATGCCCAGCTTTTGTTGGACCAACAGAAATTATTGTAGGGACTTCAGAGACGAAGAAACAGAGGTCCAGAGGATAGGAAGAACACAGTTAATGTCAAACATTAAGTTAGAAATAGAGTAAGGGCTAGAAACCATTCCCTCTGCTAAGCCCAGTTCCCATTCCCACCTGATTTCTCACAGGGAAGATGAATGATTTTTGCTGTAGAGTTCAAGATCATATTCTCTGTCAAGCTTGAATATTTATTTTCAATGAGTCAGTAAATTCATCTCAAGACTGCATTCTTCTAGGGGCGCCTGGGTGGGTCAGTGGTTGAGCGTCTGCCTTGGGCTCAGGTCGTGATCCTGGGGTCCTGGGATCAAGTCCCACCTCAGGCTTCCCACAGGGAGGCTGCTTCTCCCTCTGCCTATGTCTCTGCCTCTCTCTCTCTCTCTCTCTCTCTCTCTCTCTCTCTCTCTCTGTGTGTGTGTGTCTCTCACGAATAAATAAAATATTTTTTAAAAAATTAAAAAAAGACTGTATTCTTCCAAACCAACTTGGGGAATAATAATAAGCAGCGATATGAAGAAGATAGCAATCCTATATTACAAATGAGGAAACCCAGCCTCAAAAAAGCTGAATTCACTTGCCCAAGTTCAAACACCTGGTAGGGAAGCTGCAGAGTAGGAATCCAAACTCAGAACTTCCTGAATCCAAAAGCCGTGTGCTTTTCTCTCCACTGAAAGTGGATTCTGAGTAGTAGTTAGGGCACTTTGCCTGGAGCACAGGCTTCTGTTGGAGGTCTGGAATCCTGCCCTCACAGAAAGACCACTAAGACAGAAGACTATAGTCTGGGCTGATAGCTCCACCATTCTGAAGGTTTGAGGCCATCTTAGTGAGCATGGCTACTTGGGAAAACCCATGAAAATCTGAAATTCTTCCTTCACGCTCTCCCCCTCTCCTTCTCTGAAGGGCAGTGGGCCTCTAAGAACAACCTTAGCTCTCACCACACCCCTCACTGATTTGGATAAACAGAAGTTAAACAGAAATGCAGCTTCATGGATTCATAACTTAGAAAACTGAGGGAAACTAGGGCAAGCTCTGGGCTGTGACATCAGATGCAGCACAGGGGTTGCTGGTCACCCTCAAGTTAAACGGCCTCCAGAGACTCTCCACAATTCTTTCCTCCCAGCCCCAATCCTTTTCAAGAAAATCAATGCTTTCATTTCGCTGGAACTGAAATTCACATTTAAATCCCCATTACATCATAAAATATGTCTCGTGCATCCGCACACATTTACCAAATGTATTACTGTCTTTTGCATTTTTTCCATAAAGATCTATCTTAATCCAATATTGCTCCATCTCCATTAAGGCAACTCCTTTAAAGGCTATTCCTGTATGAATACTCCTGAAGTGCCTGCAATTTTGTTCCCAGTCAGCTAGAGAACTCTAGAAATAAATGGTAGCTACAATTTAGTGAGTGCCTACTATGTGCTATGTATCTTATAAATGGTAAATTATGTTATTTAGGCTGTAAGTTTGGTTACTTAAATAGACAGCCCCACATTACAGCAGTCAAATGATACTGAATTTTATTTCTCTCTTATTTAGCTGACTAGGAGTAAGCTGTCTAAGGTGAGTGAGGGCTCCAAGCTGTCAGAAATCCCAGGTTCCTTCTATCTTGTTGCTCTGCCATCTTTGGGTATTGCCATCATTCACCTTTTCCAAGATGGTGTGTTGCTACCTTTCAGCCAGCTAGTAAGAGGAACGTAGGAAAGAAATTCCCCCTTTCCTTTAAAGTCTCTTATTGGTGGCATAGCTGCACATTTCTCATTAGCCAGGACTTAGTCAAAGAGTATGACCAGCTGCAAAGGAGGCTGGAAATTATAGTCTTTAATTCAGATGTCATGGACCAGTTGGAAGTGAGAGGCTCTATTACTATAGAAGAAGATAATAGATATTAGGATAACACAAGCAATATGTGCCACATAAGGTGATCCTAAATGAGACTAGACCGCAAGATTTTTGAACCTGTGGTAAGTACAGGCTAAAAATTAGATGTTGTAATAGAGGAACAGCCTCATCTAGACTGGGATGCCCATGCCCCATTTCCAACATTACTTACTATGAAATAACCTAAAATATGGGATGTAGGATTGTTCTATCTGTGTGGTAGGACCAAATTACAACACTGTGAGTGGGGATGGAGTTTCCTTTGAAAAGAAGGAATGTTCCCATAGTCAAACCTCTTTAAGAGTGGTCAATCCTGAAGAAAGAAATGAGGATTCTGAAAATAGGTTTTAAGTGAGAGGAATGGACTTCTCTCCAAACTGGGGGTCAGTTTGGACTGGACTCCACAGTATAGAGATGCCTAGAATATTTCTGGTGAAGGAAGGAGGGAACTCAGGACCAGGCATGGAAATGCAGGCTGAAAGAGAGAACAAAGCCAGGCAGTTAAGGGAAGCTGAGGACAGCTGGACCTGTACAGTTATTGTAAATAATTTCCTGTTTCACTTCTTTTCAACTAGTCCCAAATTGTCAGTAAAAGCTTGTTAATAGCTACATCTTGGTGTCTGTTCTAATGTGGAGAATAAAGGCAAAGTATCTGCCCCACACTTAGGATGAAGTAGACCTACCACTCTGGCCTTTCTTCAACTCCTCAAAAATGCCACATTTATTCCCACCTCAGGGCCTTTGCACACACCTGTCTGCCTGGAATGCCTGCCCCCAGCACCCTTGCCTATACGCTCCTGCTCACCCTGAGCTATCATCTAGGATGTCACTTCAAGAAAGCTCTGCCACGCTCTCCTAATCCTTACTTACCCCCGCGCCCCCCCCAAGACTCAGTAAGTTTTCCCTGATACTCTCTATTTATAATATTTTTATTTGTAATAATGTATTTACTCATGGCATTGTTTCATCAGTGTCCTTATTCTCTACTATATTATAAATATCACAGGGATCAGGAACCACGTCCAGCTTTTCTCACTCCTGAATGTCCAGCACCTAGAACACTACCTGGCACATGGTAGATACTCAATTAGCATGTGTTGAATGAATGAATGAGAACAGTGCCCCACTCCTGAGGCCAGAGTAACTCTGGGTTCATCAGCAGAGGACAGCTTTGGCCACCAGAGTGTTGACCCTCATAGGGCTTTGACAAGGAGGCAGCACTATGCTGGCATGAGGAAGAGACTGGGATGGAATCATTGGTGGTTCAGAAGGGCCCTTAAAAGGCTTCTCAGAAATACTTGAGGAGACACACTGGGGCATATGTGGCTGAAGCCAGTGGTTCTCATGTTCTCATCATTTGGATTACACACATGGAAGTAATATCATCTAATTCTCTATCCATAGTATGAGAGGGATTTTATTTTTATCTCCAATGAGCAGATGTGAAAACTGAGGTTCAGAAATGTTTGGAAACATTTGTTTAGAAATATTTGGAAACCCAAGGTCACACAGTGAGTAAATGGAGTCTGGGTTCAAACCCAGGTCTGCCCATCTCCAAAGACTATCATCATTCCCCATGCTGCCCAGAGGGGGAAAAAGGATATGGGAAAAGCCTCACAAAAGTCAATTCACAGTAATGACTCCAATGATAAATTTTTCCAGCTGATGGCTTCTCCATGATGACTTTTCTTCTGCATGAACGTCTCCTTGGCTGACTGCTCCCAGGCCACTCTCTGAGAGCCTCCACCATTTAAACTTAACACTGATTACTTTTCATGAAGTTTGGTTTCTGCTATGCTCTTTGCCTTCTGCAATCAGAGTCTCAGGTTTCCAGATCTGAAGGCTGTTATTGGGGCTCCCCTGAACTGCCTCTCTCTCAGCCTAAATGGGATTTTTTTCTCTCATAACAAGTGTGCTTTTGGGTTCTGTCCTCTGAAACATAGCACTTTATCCATGCCCCTCAAGGGTTAGCATCCCAAAAGGAACATGCTAAAATGGACCCAGTTTTTCCAAAGGGCAGTTTGTGTCTCTAAAGCTTCTAAAATATGCGTCTATTTTACCCACTTACGAGAGTTTATCTCAAGAACAAATCAGACAGATGTGCAAAGATGCCAGATTATGGACTTTTTATCAGAAAAGTTTGCAATAGTAAAAATATGGAAACAACCAAATATCCAATAATAGGAGATTGGTAAAATAAATGGAGATACAATCATATGCAATGCAGCCATTAAAAAGGACAATGTAGACTTTTACTAACGGTGAACAATATTCACAGAGAAAAAGTAGGTTCAGAAGCTAATTGTAGAATATGATTTCATTTCTGTTAAGATACAGATTTATTTGTTCATACAATAAAAATGTATCAAGCAGTTGCTGTTTAACAGGTGCTATGCTAAGAGCTATGGGTATAGGCAATGAACAAAATAAAAGCTGTCTATCAGGAGATTACCAATCCACTGAGCATTCTCTTCTGGTGATCACTAAGGACAGTGGCTCAAACTCTCTGAGCCTCAGTCTCCACATTAATCAAAAAAGGATAATAACATTTACCTACAGCAATGTAGGAAGGTCAAATATGTATGAATATAAGGGTTCAATAAATGTAAGGTATACACTATTTATCATGCCAAAATCAACTACTTCCTACTATTCCCACTCTACTAGGGGTTACTGTGATTTTTATGTAAGACCCTAAGACTACATCTCAAATTCTAGTCTCAACGCAATCATCAAATATCTCTGTAACCCAGGGTAAATGATTGCATTCAGTCACTTCAGTCAGTCAATAATTCAGCAAACCCTTATGAGCACCTACTATGTGTCTTAGCATATAGGATTCTATGCTCTCTGGCTCCCTCTACTCCTATCATTGGCCTCCCAACATTGACCTCCCTGAAGTTCCTTCAACATGTCATTTGCTCTCATTTCAGTGCTTTTGCTCTTGTTGTTTTCCTCTGCCTGAAATATTCTTCCTCATGGATGTCATGACTGGATCTTTCTATCTTTCCAGTCTCAGCTTAAATATCTCCTCTCAGAAAATCCAGAGCATCCTAGGGCATCCTAGGGCATCCTAGCCCTCCTGCTCACGACTCTATTGTCTTCATAGTGTTTACCACTATCTGATAGGATAAAATTAATTTTCCTATTATCTGTCTTCTCCGCTACAATGGAAGCTCTAGGAGAGCAGACAAACATCTAGTTTTTCTACTCCATTTGCTGTACCCCAGACCATAAAACTGTACCTGTCACATAGCAAATGTTTAATAAATTTTCTCAGGTGAATGAATGAATGAATGAACATCCCTGGCCTCAAGCTAAGGCAAAGGATATAATAGTGAGCAACACACATATATAATCTTTTATAATCATCACCTTGCAATGCCTGATTTCTCATTCCTCTGAAAGGGAATTATTCTTGTCCCTGTCTTACCTAAGGATTCTTTATAGTTATGAAACCAGTATTCATTTAAATATGCACAACCTCCTATCAGATCCTTTCTCCAGGATTCTCCTCTGCCAGAGTGCTGAGTAATTATCCTTTAGAATCTACAATGGCTCCAAATTTTGATTAAATGCTTTTTTGGCTTTCAAAATCCTAGGCCAGACTATTAGGCTGTGCTCTGCTATGGCATTACCCAGCACAGTGATTGACTGAGACAGACTTTGTCTCCCTCTTACTTTGCAGCTATTTCCTTGAGTATTTTGATCCGGGTGAGAAGTATGACATTATTGATTTGCTCTGCTCCACTCAACAACTGCCTCATCTGCAAGAGCAGGAATCTTTATGGCTTCAATAATTTCCCAGAGTGCAAAGAACTCTTTTATATTTTTTGCTTGGCGCTTTGCAATTCTGTAAATTTTTTATGGACTCTGAGGTTAAGTTTCATCCTTTGCTCGCAGGCTCATTGTGACGTCTGCTTGTGCTCCAAGAAAAAAATCTGACCCTTTTGTATCCAGTCACGTCCCACCCTATCCTTATCTTTAGAGAGGGAGGGGAAAAAAGAAGAGAAAAAACAAACAGGATTTTAGAGTTAGATCCTATAGGTTTTTTTTTTTTTAAGTAATCTCTGCACCCAGTGTGGGACTCAAACTTACAACCCCAAGATCAAGAGTTGCATGCTCTACCAACTAAGCCAGTCAGGCACCCCGATCCTGTAGTTTTTTTTTAACTGAAAAGAAAAAAAAAAAGGAAGCTCAGAAAGGTTTAGTGACTTGCCTAAAATAACACAGCCAATAAGTGGAAAAATACTCTTCTGCTTCTGGTATGGTCACTGGTTGTCACAAATATTTTGGTTCTTTTCCTCCTGAGCACAAATGAAAGGAGTCCTCCTCTCTACCCCATAAGGACATATGACTTGCAGTGGCCAATGAAATATGAGTGGAAGTGAGCTGTGCCAATTCCAGGCGGATGCCTATAAGAGCTGTTATATAATTCATCATGTCTTTCCCACCTCCAGATGGTAAAGGCTCTATCTACCCACATCCCAAAATGAAGTCAGTGACCCAAGAACTCATATAGTATAAGCAATTAGTAAATCTTTATCATTTTAAGTACTACTATTTGGAGCTGTTTGCTACTACACATAACCTACCTAGCTCATTCAATTTCAGAGCCCCCCAGATAAGATCATTTGCAAGTCTTTAGGAAATAATTTTGGCTGAATTATCTGGAAGATTTGGACAAGAAGAAAACCTAGAAAATGCAGTTGTTTTAACATCGTGGATTTCCCTTCTATAGTTTTGTTCAGCTCAAGGGCTGGCAAAGCAATGAAACAAGGAAAAGTCAAATTCATAGGAAAATATTTATATCCCTTCATAACTTGACCCTATGCTTACTTTCCAAATCTCCCCTCTAGATAACCATCTAGCTATTCATTCAAATATCTATTGGGTTTCCAGTATGTTCAAAACATGTTACAGACTTTGGTGTATCAAAGCATCACATATACTTCTCGTTCTTTGAATGTCCTTGCCACAGATCTCCAGGCTTTCTTTTAATACAGTGAACTTTATTCATGCTTCAAAATCACATCAAAATCCTCTCTACTAGGAAGATTTGTCTGACACCATTTTTCCTAAAGTCTTTTTCTGTGTTTACGATATTTTGTATATATCCTCCTGGGCATGTGGTATTATAATTGCCAGTTCACATATTTATCTCCATCACTGGACTGTGAACTCTTTGAAGGTAGGGATTATTGTTGAAGCTCTAATGCCTGGCTTATTGTCTATGCTCAATAAATATTTAGTGAATGAATGGAAGAACAGTGTGACTCAGGTTTGCTTTTCTTTCTGATTTAGCTTCCAGCATCCCAGCATCTTGGCTTTCTGTAAGGTAAAATGGCATCCAGAGTCCCAGACACTGGGCTGAGCTGGAAGTTTGGGTGGGTGCTTAATTTATTTTTTTTTTTTTAAGATTTTATCTATTTATTTGAGAGAGAGAGAGGGAGACAGAGAGAGCATGAGGATGGGGGAGGGGCAGAAGGAGAGGGAGAGAAGCAGACTTCCCGCCAAGCAAGGAGCTGGGCACAGGGTTCATCCCAGGACCCCGGGATCCTGACCTGAGGTGAAGGCAGATAGTTAACTGAAGGAGCCGCCCAGGAGTCCCAAGGGTGCTTAAGTTATAAACATACCTGGGTGGGCTGGTGAGAATGGGAAGCTATTTAGCATCTTTATCCCTGCCTGCCCTGGAGAAAGCAGACTCCATGGATGTGTTAATATGTCTGTATGATAGACAGCTACCAAGACTGGCTTGCTTAGGAAAGCAAATGTCACTAAATGAACAGGAATCACCCTCTTAGAGGCCCCAGAACATAATTATGCCAGTGGGGATGTCCTCCTTCTTTGCTTGCATTTCAAACATAATAAATCCTGTGCTACCCTCATGAGCCCAATGCTTGGATCTCAATGATGGAGCTTAATAAGACTGTGTAGCAAGACTTGCCATTTCTGCAACATCATCAACACCACTGATCTGTGGAAGTAACCCCAAATCAACTAAACCTTCAGACGGCCACCTCCCCTCCTTGGTTACCCTCCTCCCCATGCCTGTGCACAGAGCCTGGGCTTTCTGTGTTAGTTTCCTCAACCACATCTGCATATTCCTCAACCACATCTGACATAATCCATATTTTCCACTTTAAATATTTATAGCCAACTTGGAGGGAAAATATTCTCTTTTCAACAGGCCTCTAATTTCATTTAACAGTGAAGGTCAGAGTAATGAATTGCTCTGCAAAGGAATTTCTCTCCTGATTTTCAGCCCATAGCAACTAGAATTGAGGGCAGGAAACCTAGAATCCTTTTACCCAGTTTCATCCTCCATGCTCTTTACTATCTGTCACCTGAATGCCCCTATTTAGGGGAAAAACAGCTGAGAAATTACTTCTTAATAGATTTATAGTATTTTTCTGATTATGAAAATGCACATCCCTTACAATAAGTTCAGGATACATATAAAAGCAAGTAGAAGAAAATAAGGTCACCTTTACTCCACCACCCAGAAAAAAATGATTATTAACAATTTATGTCTAATCTTAGATCTTTCTTCCAAAAAAGGATTATATTATTTCTTACTAAAATGGATTGTATTATGCATACCATTTTGCAACATCCTTTTTTTCTAATTATAATTATAGTGTGGAGATCTTTCTTGTGTGGGAATATATATGTTTGCCTAACACATCATAATTTTTAATGCTGCGTAATATCACAGGACATTTAGGCTGTTTCCACGTGTTATTACTTAAAACATAATTTCAAGATATTATGACTATCCCTCTACAGACAGATGAGTGCTCTTCTTTTACTATTTTTTTTCATATCAATTTCCTGATGTGGAATTACTGTTCCAAAGGATACAAGTCTTAGTGTCCTTTTTTTTAAAAAAAATTCCAGAATATTTTCATGTATCTATTCTTCCAGATGAATTTTAGTATTTTGTCAAGGAATAAAGAAAATTCTGCTAATATTTTAATTAATATTGCATAATATTTATATACTTTGGGATAAATTGGCATGTATCTGAAAACATAGGTTTTACTTATTTAGCTCTTACAGCCTTTGATAAAGATTTGTAATATTGTACAACACAACATCTATACATTTCTCATCAAGTTTATATCCAGATATGTTACATTTCTACTGTGATAAATTTTATTCTATATTTATTTTATTATTGATTTTTACTGACCTGTAGGAAAGCTATTGGGGATTTTCTGTGTAAATTTTTTACCTGCAATTGTTTTTAAAGCTGATTATTTGGTGGCTAAAGCCATTTCATTGTACTTCATGGTTTCGGTTGTATTACAAACAGGCATAAATCATGCAAACTCATTTGGAAACCCCATGAGTATAAGAGTGGCTGTGTCATAACTATCACCAAGGATAGTTATATTAATCATGTTCTTTATTTTCTGATGCTTTGAAATCTTGAGGCCTTGCTAACCTGGGAAAGACTGCCCCCCAGGGCTAGCTAATTCCTAGAGAGAGCAAACTACTACCCTACTGGCAAGCACAGCTTTCATATATGCAAACCAACTAATCCAAAACCCAAGCCCCCACCAACCACTTTCTTTACTATAAAGCCCCACTGACTCCCTAGTCTTAATCTCCCCAAACCCTGGTATAAAACAATTTAGGACAATCCCCAAATCGCAGAGCCCAATGTAATTATTCAAACTATCTAATCCTAAATCTGCTTACCATGCTTCACCTGTTTCCTCCCATGGAAACCATAATAAAGACCATGACCATACTTTCCTCCTGTTCCTCTGCCACCTGACCAAGCCTAGTGCTTCCCCAATGTGGCCCTGCATGATTTGGTGCAACTCATCCTCTTGGGAACTGAGTGACAAACTATCTTTTCAATGGCAGTTTGTGCCATGAATGACCTATTGGTCTCGCCATCGTTGACTAATAATAAAATCTACATTTTAAAACAATAGTCTTAATAAACTGTCAGAAAGTCTGATATAGGAACAACAGACTCAGCTTTAGAGTCAGACCATCACGGGGTTGAATTAAACTGCTTGGTTTATTGCTGTGTGACATTAGACAAGTATCTCACTCCTTTGATACTCCATTTCTCTCCGCAGGGTGGAGTTCTGAGACACAGAATGACTCACTGAAGTGTACCCAGGCAATGGGTGGTTGGACTACGATTCAAACCCACATGAGTCTGAATCCAGACCTGTGCCCTTGTCACTAAATCACACTGTACTTGTTATCTCACTGTGATGTGCAAGGGTCCTGCAGGGCTGCAGCCACAATTTTGAAACCCTGATATCATCATCCGGGTCTGCAACCAGAATCTAAGATAGAGAAGAGAAGGAAAGACAGGTGCTTCTTTCCACTGTCTGGAAGCTACCATTTGCATTAAGTGAGCATCTTGATAAGTTGGACTCCTGTTGGTTGGTGGGGCTACTCTGAAGCCACGAAATGCTTTCCATACTCAGTGCATCATTGGACACAACAGTAGCCTCTTGAAGAAGCAGGGGAGCAACAGCAAGAGTGCTACCTGGATTAAAATGCACCTTTTGTGATTCACAAGCAACTCCAAGGGCCCACTGCCTCCCCTCAGCCCTTGTGAGATGTGCACAAACACAAAAGAAAGAACTATGCAGGCCCTTCTTTATATATATGCACTTCCCACTTACTGAGAGCTTACTTTCTGCAAAGACTACACTGAAGAATTCATACTCACAAATTCATGTAAACCTCACAACAGTCCTATGAGAAAAAACAATGATCTCCATGTTACAGATTAGGAAACTAGGATTGTGAGAATAGTCTAACTCAAGGTCATATATATAAGAAGGGGCAGAGTCAGGATTTAAACCTAAGCTTAGCTGATATTTTAATCACTTTGCTCTACTGTCTCCCTTTTGGTATTCTTGGGGCTTATTCACATCATGACATTGATGTTGTTCTGATCGGCTGTTGGTGGGTGATTGTATTGGTCCAATAACAAGTCACTAATGAACATCTCTAACAGTGCAGGTGGCATGATCAGTAGTACTGCAGAAACTTCATGTTGCCCATGTGTTTTATTTTAACTATTACTGTCAGTTGCTCTCCTGCTTGTTCAAGGACACACTGCTAGTGTATCCCATGTTGCACTGGGTATACAAAGTACAAAGCACAAAGCACATCTTGGCCTCATGACAGCGCCACCCCAATATGTAAGAGTTGATGTTGCTTTTAAGAAGACTTTTAACAATGCCCAACACAATGGGTTGTGCAGATGAAGCGCTCCCACATGCACATATTCCCTATAAATTAACAGAGAGGACACCCATTTGATATTGGCCAGTGGAATAAAAACATACTTGTGCAGAAACATGTTGGTATACAACCCATAATTGGGTGTTTCTCAATCAATGGTATTTAGGCAGTAGATGTTCCTTGGGACTGAGCTGAGCCCTTTCACAGGAGAAGCTAGCTCAGTGCTGCCCCCCATCTGCACACTGGTACCCATTGTCTCTAGAAGGCTCTGGGGTCAAAAGAGCTGTTGAAGGTCATTATTTCCAAATGCCAGCCCCAGGGATCTCCAAGGCTCTGAGTTGGCTGCCCCTATATGTCTAGAGCACAACATCCTCCCGGGAGGTTGCAGGAGCAGCAGTGGAGTGAGCAGGAACAGAAAATCCCTCATCTGAAATGTTATGCATTAATGTGAGAACAACATCTGGCCCAGAAGCCAAGGACCCCAAAGCATTTGGTTTGTGACCTCAGCAAGCCCAAGGCTGCCTAGGGAGGGGTGAGCCTTACTCATCACAGACACTGCCACAGAATCACATCCTAAAGGACATTGGTCTATGCTAAGGACACCAGGTCGCAGAGCCCATGGAGCATATGGTGAAGCCGATTAAGAGGGCAAGAGAGATTTCCTGTGCCAAGACATCAGTCTCATTTACATGGATTACCACCTATGGCTGAAGTCACTTCCTCTCAGTCAAAGGCTGAGGAGCTTGGAGACCAAAGTAAGGACCAGAGCAAGATGTCAGGAGAAGGGTGAGTCATGTCTTATGACTTCTCTGGTTTGGAGCTTTCTGATGAGCAAAAACCCATTTGTCCTGACAGTCCCAGAGAGAAAGGGATGTCAGTCTGTGAGTGTGGCATCTGGTAGCCACCATTTAGCTGTGGTTTGGACTTGACCATAGGGATTATTCTGGCAAAGCCTCAAAAGCACTGATTTCTTCATTACTAGTAACAGCACAGAGCAGGCATCTCTGTGCCTCATCTCAGATCCTGACCCCGTCCGTGAGTTCCCCACCATGCACCCTCACCATGCTAAGGGGCTTTGGTGTACTGGTCTCACTCAATCCTGAAAACCACCTATGAGGGGCAGCCTAGAGTAACCAACACAGCACAGTGGGTAAGGTTATAGACTCAGCCAGGTCATCCTGCCACCTACTTCTTGTGTCATCCATAAAATGGGATGCAGTGGGCTGAGTGGTGACTCCTAAAGATGTCAGGTCCTCTTCTTTGGAACTTTGACTATTGCCTCATATGGCAGAGCTTTTGCAGATGTGATTAAATCGAGGATCTTGAAATAAGGAAATATCTTGGATTATCTGGATGGGCCCTGAAGGCCATCAAAGATGTCCTTGTAAATGAGGGGCAGCGATATTTGACACACAAAAGAGGAGAAGGCAATGTGACCACAGGAGCAGAGACTGGAGTGACATGACCACAAGTCACAGGATGCCAGTAGCCAGGAAAGTTAGAAGAGAAAAGGAAGAGATTCCCACCTGGAGCTTCTGGCAGGAGCACAGACCTAACGACACCTTGATTTCAGACTCTGGTCTCTAGAACCACAAGAAAATACGTTTCTGTTGTTTTAAGCCATAAAACGTGTGGTCATTTGTCATAGCAGCCTCAGAAACTAATACATGAGGATTATATTTGCTATCTCTTAGGGTGTTTTAAGAATTAAGTGATTTAGTAGGTCTATACTATTTGTAATAGTGCCTGGTACACGTTAAGTGCTATAAACAGCATTTACCAAGTAGGTATCAGCACGATAATTATTTTTTCAATTTTCTACTTAATAAATTCATACCCCCTTCACCTATTTTTCCCATCTCCATCCCTCTGCTGCTGATAACCATCAATCTGTTCTCTGTATCTATGTTCATTGAAGCTTTATTTGCAATAGCCAAAATATGGAAACAACCTCAGTGTCCACTGATGGATGAATGGCTAAAGAAATTATATATACATATATAATGGAATATTATTTAGACATAATGAAGAATGAAATCTTGCCCTTTGCTACATGTGGATGGACCTCAAGGGCATTATGCTAAATGAAATAAATCAAACAGAGAAAGGCAAATACTATCTGACCCCTCTTATATGTGGAGTCTTTTTAAAAAATCAGCACCATGATTTGTAAATGGAAGGAGAAACTGAGTCTTAGGGAGGCCAATGGGACACAAATGCCTGTGTACTAAACCACAACATCACTACATTGTTTCTCTAGATTGAGCTCAAGTTGTAGAGCACTAAACCCCAGTAGGAGGCTGAGAAGATTTCAAAAGCCAAGGGTCAAATTAAAATCACATGGTGAGACTCAACTCAAAGCCAGGCTGGAAGTCTGGGGCATGGAGCCCAGCCCCAACCCCCTGCTCCTGTGTCATTGGTCCACCCATGTGAGCCAGACCAATGACAGGGACTTTTCTCTCCTTTAGATTGCCTACATCCTGCCATTTGCTCTGGTTACATCCAAGCTGTGCCCCACTGAGGCCATAATACGAATACAAATAACAACTATCATCATTTATTTTTACATACAGTGTGTCAGGCTTTGATCTAAATGAAGTATCTTAGACATTTTATAATGCTTAATCCTTAATTACTGTACCCACCTCACAGACAAGAAATATGAATTTCAGATGCGTCAAATGTCATCCCCAAGGTCAAATGAAATTCAAATCCAGGTCCATCTGTCCCCCAATCTTTGGTTCTAGCAATCTTCCTCATCATGATAACAGCTTAATATGTGGCAGGCATTTTGCTAGGGCTTCCACGTACACTTTCCCTGAGTCCTGTTAGGATCCTTTTTTCACAGGTAGAGAAACAGATGTGCTAGCAGGGCAAGCTGCCCAAGGTCACCCAGAGAGCAAGCAGCTGAATGAGGACTTGAACTCTAATCTCTTGACTCTAGAGCCCCAGCTCAGCCTCTGCCTGCCTTCTTCCTCCTCCATATGGCTTAGACTCACATGCAGACACCAGCAACTCAGAATTACAGAAGACATTGAATGCCCTCTCTACCTACCTTCTTCTATGAAACTGGAGAGGAGGCCAGCTAGTAGGAAGCCATAAACCTGGGTGTGCACAGAGTATTTCTAACATATATGGACATTTACTAAGTCCTTGAAATGCACAGGGTTATGCTATCTGCTGGAAAACCAGGACAGGCTTTACAGTAACCAGCAATGATGGGTTTTCCCAGTGCTGGGTGGTACGACGAGACGAGGATTTCCTTTTGTTGCAATCACAGTGGCAGTTAGTGATGATTGTCTCTATAGGAAACAGTCCCCACAGTTCCCTTCCAACACCTCTAAGCCCAACTATAGGCTATAGGGTGCCCTCCACAGGGAGATTGTCTCCCCTGGGGTTAAGATATGTGGCTTCTCTTCTCTGCAGCCCTGAATTTCTGCTTCTGATTGAAGCTTCTCTCTGTTTTTGTATATATTTTTTATTGGAGTTCAATTTGCCAACATATACTATAACATCCAGTGCTCATCCCATCAAGTGCCCCCTCAGTGCCTGTCATCCAGTCACCGCATCCCCCCACCCACCTCCCCTTCCACTCCCCCTTGTTCGTTTTCCAGAGTTAGGAGTCTCTCATGTTTGGTCACCCTCTCTGATTTTTCCCACTCATTTTCTCTCCTTCCCCTATAATCCCTTTCACTATTTTTTTATATTCCCTGTATGAGTGAAACCATGTGATAATTGTCCTTCTCTGACTGACTTACTTCATTCAGCATTATACCTTCCAGTTCCAACCACGTCAAAGTAAATGGTGGGTATTTGTCATTTCTAATGGCTGAGCAATACTCCATTGTATACATAGACCACATCTTCTTTATCCATTCATCTTTCGATGGACACCGAGGCTCCTTCCACAGTTTGGCTATTGTGGACATTGCTGCTATGAACATTGGGGTGCATGTGTCCCGGCGTTTCACTGCATCTGTATCTTTGGGGTAAATCCCTAGCAGTGCAATTGCTGGGTTGGAGGGCAGATCTATTTTTACCTCTTTGAGGAACCTCCACACAGTTTTCCAGAGTGGCTGCACCAGTTCACATTCCCACCAATGGTGCAAGAGGGTTCCCCTTTCTCCACATCCTCACCAACATTTGTTGTTTCCGGTCTTATTAATTTCCCCCATTCTCACTGGTGTGAAGTGGTATCTGGTATCTCATTGTGGTTTTGATTTGCATTTCCCTGATGGCAAGTGATGCAGAGCATTTTCTCATGTGCTTGTTGGCCATGTCTATGTCTTCTTTGGTGAAATTTGTTCATGTCATTTGCCTGTTTGATTGAAGCTTCTCTTAATCTCTCCCACACTTCTGTCTTCCCTAAGACTTGAGCAGTCTAAGGGCATGCCCTGGATCCCTCCCCTCTTCTTTTAATAGCAGGAAGGGGCTTATAGAAGTAACTAGGAGAGGAGAGCTGATAAGAGCTTGCAGAGTCACCTGCAGGGTCGCTGAGTAATCACTATATACTAAGCACAGCCTAAGGTATTCTGCATACATTTTCTCTCTTTACTCTCAAAAAACCCCTGTGAAGTACGTCTTATATCTATTTTACAACTTCAGACCTTTTCAATGTTGCCGAAGATGATGATGATGATGCTAAAAATAATGCCATTTGGGACTAGCCCCTGACTCTAAGGCAGAGCTCTTCATGATTTAACTCATTTATCTTCACAACAACTTTGTAAGGTATTACAATTATGACAATTATTATCAGGTGTCATTCCCATTTTACGGATGACGAAACTGAGGCACAGGGGTTAAATTATATCACACAACTCATAACTGGAAAAGGCTAGAGTCAGATTCAGGAATTTATTGCAGAGATTGACTAATTATTGCATGGCTGGCTGGTTGCCTGTTTTTGTAAATAAAGTTTATTGGAACACATGCCCATTTTTATTTACTTACTGTCTACTGCTACTTTCCTGTTACAATTGCAGAACTGAATAGCTAGAACAGAGATCATATGGCCTGCAAAACTTAAAATATTTACTATCTGGATTTTTTACAGAAAAAGTTTATCAAACCCTGGTCTAGCACCTGAAGGAGGTGGCATGTGGCATGCTGTGAGAAAGCCAAATGTCACCCCCTCAGCATGTCTTCCCAAGCACAAAGTGGTGGAGTACTGGAGAACACCAAAGCTTCAAAATCAGATACTGAAATCTCACATTGATATAGTGTCTCTTTACAGCACCTTGAGTTCTGCATCTATAAATTTAAGGATAAGTGTTTCTTTCCTGGGAGGCTTTGTTTGAGGAACATTGTAAAACATACCATATGTAAAGTGGCAAGCAAACAGAAAGTATGCAACAGGTGCTCAGAAATCTTCAATGGCACAGGTGAAGTGGGAGACTCCCTTCTCCTCCCCTGCATCCCAACGGAAGAGAAGTCAGTTCCATCCTCCACCATCCATGGAGAAATAACACCTGTTATCCTACTGAAGTGCAAAACACTCCCCATCTATTTCACATTCACAGGCCAACATCAATATGCTGCTTCAGCTTGGCAGATGCAAAGAGAATCGCCAATCTCCAGCACAGCCAGCTGCCTCCCTGGTGGGCAAGGAGGAAGGGGAGGAGGGAAGAAGGAAGAAGGAAGAGACAGGATCAGACAAAAAGGAGTAAGAGGAGGGAAAGGGGAGGGAGAAAAGGAGGAGGAGAGGTGAGAACGGGGAGGGGCCTCCACCACTTCACTGGCCCTCCTCAGTGTCCAAGTGGCCCCCACCTTCAAGTTGGACAAAGGGCCTTTTAGAACCTGAAAGTGGAATTCTCAGAATCCCAGGAGCTGCTTGCTTCTACAGAATGCTTTAATAATGGAAGCTTTGTATAGGACAAAAAGACCTGGAATCTGCCTGCAGGAGCCAACACCCACCCATCTCATCCCTGGAGCTGCTGGAGTGAGAAACAACTGGAGGTGCTTTACCAGACTGGCTTCCCTGAATAGCTTCCAGCCACCACCAATAATAAGAGCCACGTCCATTGCGCCCCTACCATTTAACACTCACAATAACCCAGTGAAGAAAATACTATAATCTCTATTTTACAAGTGAGCATACTGAGGCAGAGAAAGGAGGATCCAGGATCATGAGAGAATAAATTTGTGTTAAGTCACTTAGTTTGTGTCAATTTGTTACAGTCATAGGAAACTAATACAAGGGCTTTGCACATGTATTGGCACGTGGTAGTCAAGGAGATCATTAGATCTCACACTCAACTAACACAGATCAAGCAGTAACGCCTGGCCTCCCTGAGAAAGACAAGAGTGATTGATGAGTGATGTCTGCCATGGCTAAGGAAACCTGTGTAGACACAAATACTATTTGTATTTCCTATAACAATGTTCAATAAAAAGCTATGAAAGTAATCAACAAATGAAACTTCCACAAAGAGTGTCCTCTTGAGATAGAGTATCTGCGATTGTCTAAGTGGCTAGAAGTCTCTAGACCAGCTCTGTCTCCAACTGTTCCAAGAACCTGGAAAGCTCCCATAGAGTTAGGAGCTCAGTGCCCTCCTTCCCCACAGCTTCTTGTGGGGAAAGGGAAAGAGACCAGCATATTTCTCAAATCCATGTCTTTCTTTCCTCACTGTCCCTACAGTCACCATCTCAGCCCCTGTCCTCCTCACCTTATACTAACATTATGTCATCAGCCCTGCCCACACCTCCTTCTCCCAGCTGTCCCCACCAGCTTCTCCCTTGCAAAGCTGCAGCTCATCTATGTGAAATACCACTTCCCTGCTCTTACTCTGCTCATAATCTCTTTAGGGCTGCTCCTTGCCTCCAGTACAAAATCTAAACTTTTCTGCTTGACAATAAATATCGTCTTTTTCCCTTTTCCCCAGTTCATCTCCACTTCAGACAAGCTGAGCTGACAAAATGAATGTCTTGGGTAAAAGAATCCAGATCTTTGGCCAAGGAAAGCCCTGGGGTGCCCAGTAGTTTTTCTTTGTGTATATTTGGGAAAATGCCAATTATGATGATCTCAGCTGCAAGTGGCAGAATTCAGGACTCTAACTGGCTTCAGTGGCTGGGAAACTCTCCTTTCACCTACAGGTTATCCCGAAGACAGTGGGCTTCAGGAGTGGTTGATTCAGCCACTCAGCAGTTATCAAGGACCCAGGTTCTTTTCAACTCTCCTCTCAGTTATCCTAGGGTCTAGTGTCCTGAGGTTGGGGCTACTTTATTTTCAGATGATAAATATCTAAAACAAAAAAGAGAAGCCACTTCCTCCCATTTCTCTCCTTTAGGAGCCATAAGCTTTTCCTAGAAGTCCCTAGCAAATTTACTGCCATTTCCTATTGGCTGCTTTGGGGACATATGTTCATTCTGAACCATTCTCTGATTAGAGATATCAAATTACCCTTGGACTAAATTCACTCCTTGTGCTGAGGCTGGGTTCAGCTTCCCCTGACACTCATTCCTGGGTCAGGGAGGGAAAGCTAATAAAAAACAGGGATCTGTTTGAAAGAGATAAATAGATGCTGATAGGGATGGGAGGTGGAGGTGGGCGGCAGCCAATGGCACCCATTACATAAGAGTTAAAGACACGACCTTAGAGAAATTCTCAGAGCCTTACAGGCTAAGATGTCCCATCTCAGCCACCGCCACCCTAATTCAAGGCACCATAATTTCTTGAAATGGCTACTACAAGAGCTTTGTCTGTTTCCCGCACATCTTCTCTTGACCTCCCCCACCCTACCCCATTCTTTACTGACATAGAGAGTCATTTTAAAAAATGTACATCTGATCTTGCCTAAAAGCCCTCCACGGCTTCCCCTTGCTCTTAAGAGAGAACAAACAAACAAACAAAACTCTTAATATTGACTTAGATGGCCCTGCAGGATCTGAACACTGTCAACCCCCAAACATCACCTTGGGTCACTTTCTTCCCTCCATCACTTGCCATAACTTTAGCTTTGAATTTTGCTCTCTCAACTTCTTTGAACCTTGAATGAGCTCCTTCCCTTCTTAGGGACTTTATATAGGCTGTTTCTTCTTCCAGTTTGCTGTCTTTGCTTGACAGACTCACTGAATGCAATTTTTTATGTCCATAATTAGTTAGTTTCCTCCTATATTTGTTCTTAGAGTATTCTTTCCTGTATTTTACTGAGTAAACTTAAAATTACAAAGCTTTTTGTGTAATTAATTAATTACAAGCATATCCCCTTGCTAAAATTTAACCACCATGAAGGCAGGGACAAGGTTTATTTTCTCTTTTAGTGTATCCCTCAGAACCTGGTATGCAGTAGATGCTTAATAAATAATGGAATTCTTAAGGATTTTTAGGGTGACAAACCACAGAAACCCACTCTATTATTTAGAATATAATTTCAGCTGCTGTCCCAGAGACTGAGTACTAGAGGCTCAAAAAATTAAGGCCATGTATTAGTTTAGGTATAAGCATTCCTGGGCTGACATAGCAGATCCATCAAGTTAGGGATCCAGGCTCCCTCAATCTTGTTGCTCTACCATCCTTTGGGTGCGGCCCTCATCATTATGATGCAAGGGAACTTGCAGGAAGGGGGAGAAATAAAATGGGCAGGGGAAAATCCACCCTTTTTGTTCAAGGATACTATCCAGGAATTACACACAAGCTTTCTGTTAGCACCCATTGGCCAGAGCCCAGTCATAGCATCACTCAGTTGTAAGGGAACAGGTGGGAAATATGGTCTTTATTTTGAGTAGCCATGTGTACAGCCAGAAATCAGAGGTCTTAAATAAGAAAGGAAGAATGGACATTAGGAGAAAATCATCACCACCTTGAACAAGATTAGGCCATTTATTGCTTCATATAATCCCTAAAATGTGGTTAACAATCAAACCTCATGAAGGGCAGGGACAGTCTGGGCCTCAGAACAAGGAGAACTAGGACAGACTCTCCTTCCATCTTCATCTCTGCTCTCTTTGCCTGTCATCTCTTTCGCATTGTGACAGCTCCTGAATTATACAATTTACAATGCCCACAGTTGGAGACAGACTGACTCTCTTTATCAGTTCCTGGGGAAGTCCAATGCCTATTTTGAATGAACTGAGGGACACAGGATAGCATGTTCTTATACAACATTATAGGACTAAGTGGATAAACACAAATGCCTCCTACATGACATAAAGACAGAGTGAATGAATAAGTGAATTTGCACATCCTTACCTGTCATCTTGTATTTCTGGCTAATATTCATGTGCCAACACCTTGAAAGCCAAAACCTCCATGGGACCCCCATTCATGTCTCCCCAGACGCTGGGATCATTCACTGAATGTTTGTTGAGACAGTCAAAGAATCAATATTTGACATTAATGTCAGACAGTGCCATAAAGATGATCAGTGGACTAAATACATATTGAGTCTGAGAGTGGGAAAACTTAGCAACTGTGCAATGAAGAGGTAGAGTGGACTTGGAAAAGCCCCAAGGCTGCGGTCTGCTGAGTCTGCTTTTTGTGTTTAGCTGATGGGAGGTCCTCGGGGTGCAATAAGGGCAGCACGTTCTAATTGAGGCCAGAAATCGTCTTCATTACCAGAGTGTTTCTGCTATCCTTTACATCTAAATGAGACCCAGTGGGGTAAGTCTGGAACATGATTATCAGAGATTTTGCAAGGTGGTTCATTAACATAATTCCCCTCATTAGAAACCAAAGAAGCTCTTGTTGAAAATTTTCCACTAAATATTACAGGGCCATAATTCCTGCATCATTAGGTGCCTAGCCCTGAATTCTAATTGCAAACCTTCTCCTCTGATCTGTGATAAGGCTCAGCTCTTAGAGGGCTTTCTTTCATTCAGTAAACAGTTATTGAGCTCCTATGTGGTGAGTACTGGATTATGTGTTGAAGATAGAAATAAGAGATCATCCCTGACCCCAAGAAGCTCACAGTCTAATAGGTGGGGTAGGGAAATAGACGTAATTGCAATGCAAAGGAGATATATGTGTGTAATGTGCATGAAAGAGAGGCAGGGAGAATATGAACAAGATGTTTGGAAAAACCTAACAGCTCCTCAGCTTGGTAGAGAGAGTTGAGATGAGGAGGAAAAGTCAGGGAAAGCTTTCTGAACTAGGCAATCCATTAGCTATTTTGAAGATCATTGTGTGAAAATTCAAAGGAAGGTATTTCTGGCCATGGAACAGTATGTGCAAAGGCCTAGAGGCATGAGGGACAACATCAGGTCCTGGGACCTGCAGAGAGGTAGTTCAGCATGTCTGGAACTTAAGAGAGCAAACTGAGAAATAGAGATAGGCATGTATTGGTAGGTGGGAGTCAGATTACAGCACATCTTGGAAATCGTGATAGAGAATAAGAGGGAGAGTGAGAGGTGAAGGAGGACACTGATTAAAACAACAACAACACTTTATATATGATGCCTGGAGGATCATTCTAGCAAAAGCCCCTTCCTCTACCCTAGAAACTTTTCCACCCTCCCTCCAATCCCCACCATTTTAACATGGCAGCAGTCAGAGATACCAGCTTACAATTTGACCCGACGGTTGATTGGTTTGGAGATCACCTCATTCATTGGTTGAACCAATCAGGCTTCACCAGTGTTCTGAAGTTGGGTATAAAATGTTGAATGCATTTTAGGCTAATGAACAAACCCTTACCTTTTCTCAGCTTATCAGAAGATTATTCCAACCTGTCATTTACTAAGGCCCCCAAAATTTGAGAGCTGGTGACTTTCCTAGGACCACACAGCATCACACCCAAACCCACCTTCCTCCTGCTTGCTTGAGCAAAAAAGAGAATGGTTGTTGTTGGTTTTTTTTTTTTAAGCATAAACTACTCTCATGTCTTCTGCTTCAAATTCTTCTGCTAGTCTTTCATTATTTCAGACCCACACCCACCCCACTTCTTTTTGTCTGACATGATACAGTATCTATCTTGTGAGAAATGGTGAAATGGACTATAATAAATATATTGCTTAAGCGAAGAAAGTTGACAGGAATATAAATACGGGGCATGATATATAAAGCCCCACACATCCCAACGGCCTCATTTATTAAAATCTTGCCATGCTAAATTTACAAAGAGTACTTGTTTCTCTATGGGTTCTCATAAAATACGGCTTACACTATTGCTCACATATAAAGCCCTCCCCAATTTCACTATTAGCTAACCTTTCTCTGTAAACCTCAAGGACTGGCTAATGTCCACCTGGGACTCAGCATTTAGGTGGGTTCAGAGTAGGATTTAGATTTAGATGAAGGTAAAGATATGAAGCTCTGGTCAAGGTTAAAATGAGAATGAAAATTAAATTTCTGAAGGAATCCTGTTCTCTGGGTCATTCCCATTACTAGCCACCCATCTAATCCTGAGCCAGATTCCAAATAAACAAAGTTCATTTATCTAATTAATATTTGTTGAACACCTACTATATTCTAAGTATTGGCAAGACAGAAATTGAGTATCCATAGCTCTTGCTTTTTAAGTATTCACAGGGGTGCCTGGGTGGATTATTCAGTTAAGGGTCCAACTCTTGATTTCAGCTCAGGCCATCATCTCAGGATCATAAGACGGAGTCCCACATCAGGCTCTCTGCTGGGTGTGGAGCCTGTTTAAGATTTTCTCTGTCCCTCCCCTACCTCCATTGGACATGCACAGTATCTTTTAAAAAAATAAAATAAAAATATTCACAGGAATGAGGGAAATAAATGTACAGATACATCATTTGGACACATCATGGCAAGTGATATGATTGGAAAGGTAAACATCCATAACTGCTGAGTCTGTGGCTGGCTAGGCACTGTCCTATCATTATGTCACTGTCTTGTATTTACACTTGAATCTCCACTTTACAATTACAGGAAACGAAGCTCAAAGCAGGGGGAAGGGACTTGCCTGAATCAAAAAGTAAAGGATTTGAACTCAGGTCTCCCTGAATCCAAAGACTGTACTTTATTCTGTGGCTTCTTTTGACTCTGGCCTTTACAATGGGCAATAGGGTACCCATGCAGGTTTAGCACTGGATAAACTATTGTACTTCAAGTTTCTCTGCTTACCTGCTTTAACCTGCTACTTCTTGCTCCTACTTTCTCACTCCCTAAATGTACGCATGAAGGATTTGTTTGTTCTGCGCTTGGTCCATGCTAATATATATCTATTGCTTATTGCCTGCTCACCACTCACTCCCTTTTCTTCTTTTAATAGAATGCTGGTATCCCTTATCTTTTCTCCATCCACATGCTTAGATGGAGATGATCCCACACATACAACCTAGGCCTAGGCAAGCAGTCACAGTGATGCATCCTAGCCCAACTGGAATAAATCTGGTGGCTTTTGCTGGAATTATTGAGAAAGGGGTGCTGTCTGTTGGCTGGAGCTGCTAAGGAGAGATAGCATAAGCCTGGAGCTGTCCACAGCCATGCCTTTCTCCCTTTGGGGAGAACTTGCTATAGAATGAAGTCAACAGAGAAAGCAATGCTAAGCAATGGGGAGAGACTGATCCTTGATTGCCTTTTCAGTTTATTTTCAGCATTGAGTACAGCCAAGCTTGAAGTCTGCACTACCATAGACCATCAAGGTACATGTGTCAGTACTAATGCCCTTTTTACCTAAACTAACTTGAATTCAGCTACTGTCATTTCTATCAAGAGTCTTAATTAATACAGCCACCCACCAGTCTTATTTCCTAGAACTTCTAAAGGCTTGAGCTCAGACTTGGTTATCAGTCCACTATGTCATCTAGCTCCTAAAATCTCCACCAACTAGCCAGCTCTCCACCCAGGTAGCAGAGCAAACAATTCAGTTAATCTTAGACCCAGAATCCTTTCTGTCAGTTTACTCCATCATCTTTCTCAGTGACACTGGAAAGAAATTTGAGAGATATCCTCTTGCATGGCTTTAGGATAAGACTGTCTCACCATGTTGGGTATTTTTGAAGACATATTTCAATATGAGCTCTTAGGAGAAAGGTGTGTAGTACAAAGCCAGGCCTTACAAGAAACAAAATTTCCTCTCATAAAAGTAAAAAAAAAAGTAGACATGAAATTATATACAAAGGATGATTTGAAATTTAAACCCTGAGAAGATACATAGGGATAAACTGAGTTGGAACATTAAAACGTAATTAACTATAAGAAAGGGGGGAAAAAAACTGATGGAGATTTATCACACAACACCACTTAAGTGTATTAAAATCATATGCTTATGCTGAGTGAAACAAGTCAATCGGAGAAGGACAAACATTATATGGTCTCATTCATTTGGGGAATATAAATAATACTGAAAGGGAATAGAAGGGAAGGGAGAAGAAATGGGTAGGAAATATCAGAAAGGGAGACAGAACATGAAGACTCCTAACTCTGGGAAATGAACTAGGGGTGGTGGAAGGGGAGGAGGGCGGGGGGTGGGGGTGACTGGGTGGCGGGCACTGAGGGGGGCACTTGACGGGATGAGCACTGGGTGTTATTCTGTATATTGGCAAATTGAACACCAATAAAAATATATTTATTATTAAAAAAATAAAATCATATGCATATAGAAAACAACCCTGCATATTTTATATGTAAACTAGCTTTAGAGTTATATATCAAAAATATTAGAGTGGGTGCCCATGAGGGAGGGGTTTGGGAATAAGGACTGGGGATGAACAGGGTGGGGGATGATAAGTAAAATGAGAGGAGCATTGCCTAAACCAATGAAGATTATGTGCTATGAGCTGGGAAGTATGAATAACTCAGCTCTCTGCATCTGAGGTTATAGACAAGAGTGGAAGGAAGGAACTAGAAGGAGATACTCCAAAATGTTAATAACAGTTGTACTTTAGTCAGGGAGCCTTTGATTACCAGGAAGAGAAACTCACTCAAGGAAGCTCAAATTAAAAGAGGGTTGGTCTTAAAACACAACTGTAGACAGTTCAGGCTGACCTCATAGAGCTGTACTCTTGGGTGCTCTTTCACCTCACTCTATCAGAACCACTTGCTCTCTCAAAGTGGCCTCATCCTTTCTTCTTCCTTCACGCCCTGCAGCCCTACTGCTTGATCATTCATTGCCTTCCTCAAGATCCATCATGGAGGCCCTGGTGGCCGCCCCACAATGGGATCCTTCACATTGGGTCCACATGCCTTTGTACTTTAGCAACCCTGCCCCTTTCCCCAGTTAATAGTCTTTGTGACCTCTATGCTAAATTTGGGAGAGACAGATGGAACTGGCCCAGCATGAGTCAGCTATCTGCCCCTGATGTAACTAGCACTTCTTATAGTGAAAAGGAGTTGGGTAGATGAAAGAGAGATGGAAATGATCTGGAGGCTAAGAAGACAGCAGGAGGAAAAGATTAGTATATCTTGTACAGACTGTCCCTCAGTGTTGAGATTATGGATGATTACTTTCTTTATAATTGTTAACATGATCCAATTTTCCTAAAATGACATGAGTTAGGATAGAATGACTAGCGCTTATAGATATCAGCTCTGGAGTCAGACAAAACTGTGTTCACATTCTTGTTCTTCCACTTCCTGTATGCACAGCTGTGGAACAAGCATCTCTGCCTCTCTGAGCCTCTCTCTCCTCATCTGGAGCACAAAGTGTTAACTTTCTCATAAGCTAAAAAACAAACAAAAAACTTTCTCATAAGTTCTTATAAGCACTAAGTGAAAATCAGAAGCAAAGCATTGAGCACAGTGTCTCATTCATAGTGATCATTCAAAAAATGCTATTATACATTATTAGTAGTACATATAGTTTTTATAATTTAAAATTATTAACCAAAACAAATAAACAAAAAAACCTTTGCAAACTCATGTCATCATTTTGCTCTGTTGCTATTGTCTTATTTTTTGTTTTTTGTTTTTTGTTTTTTTCCTATCCCATTCCTCCTTGGAATACAGAATTTATCTGTGCTGGAAATGGCTGTTGGAAATTACCACTGTGTACCAAGTGCCCCCCCCCCCCGCCACATAATCAATAAACTAAAACAGTTCCCTCTTTCTAGTAGCCCTCATCACTCATCCTAATTGATCATTATGAGGCACGCTCAGAGGGTCCCTGGACTCATATGTTAATTGACTGCACACCCACTTAATAGGGAGCTCCCCAATTCCCCAAGCGTGAGCACGCTCTATGCTCTCTCCTGCACCCACAGTGCATTCTGGGAGCCTTTGGAGGAGAGAAGGTTGGCAGGTGGTGCATCTGATAATTAATTAGGAGCATGCTGAGAGGTTTGACTCCAAGCCCAGCTAATCGCATCATTAAATCTCCACCCATCCTCCATCCCAGCTCCCAAACTAAAAGGCTCTCCCCGGCCTGCCATTCCTGTTCATTGATAGGCAGTCAGAGGAAGATGTGATCTTTGCTCAGGTCTGTCCAGGACAGGGATGGTCCCTCCTCCTCCTCCTGCTCCTCATTTCTGAGGAAAATGTTCTTTGAGAGCACCTGGGAATGAAAGTGAACTAACGTCCTCAAAAGGTTGTGTATGGATTAAAAGAAATAATAGAGAATGAAAGGAAGTTTTTCAAGGGGAAAAACCTCAACCTGTATTAGATAAGCAGAGCCTGTTGATTTTTTCCTCTGAGGACGTTGTGCCAGACACAGTTCTCCCTCTCCTGCCCACATCCAATCTCTTCTTTACCACAGAAACCCTGCTTTTGTTCATGGCATCCACATGTGCAACTAAAATGAAATGTTTTCCCCAGGATCCCTTGAGTGGCCCCATGACATGCTGCTTTTTGGGGAGAAGTAGTAGTTGACCTCAGGAAGGATAACACTCACAAATAACACATGGGGGCACTTTTGCCTCCACCTCTTGACCTTCTCCTTCCTCCTAGCTGTAAGACTGACGCAATGGCTGGGAGTGGAGCAACCATTTTACCACCATGAAGAAAAAAGCCAACCTCCAAAGATGACTAAGCTGAAAAATGGAAGGAGTGTGGGACTTTAAGAGCACTGCAGACAGCCATGACAGCCTGGGCTGCCTCTCTGGATTTGCTGCTATGGCAAAAAATAAAGCCCTATTTGATGAAACCACCATGGGCAGATATCAGCCCCATCTGAACATACTCCTGTTAGGGATACTGACATCAGCCTGACACATGGATGTGTCAATGTATCAAGTATAGTAACAATAACATATTATGATCGTATGCTATAGAATAAGATTATTGGGATGTCTGCATGAGCCAAAGTAGTTAAAACTCTTAGTATAGTGACAGGTACATGGCAAATATTCATGAATCTTGGCTTTTTTAGGACTCAAGTTTGAGAAAATTTATAAGACTTATCAAGAAATCTTTGATAAGACTTATCAAGAAGTTGGAAGGGAAACCAACACCAAGATTTGAGGAGCCACAACACCCATCCTAGACTCAGAAAACTCCCCCCTTAGCAAAAATCCTGGACTTGCTTCTTATAAACTGTGAGATCTCAGTTTCCTCTTCTGTAAAATGAAGTAATTATGAGATTTAATGTCCAATGTAAGGGCTTAATACATGTGGTTAGCCTTTGTGGTTAATTCCACTAGAAATGGGCAGGAGTCTTAAAGGAGAGAATCTCTCATGGCATCAAGACAGGTTGCCAGCCAGTATCCCAGTCTTTTGGCAAAGGTGTTTTTCAGCAGGCCTCATGAAAAGCAAGAGGAGGCACTCAGCATATTTCTCACTTTGATAAAAATCTCTCAGAGAGGCAGTAAATTACCGAATCCTTGTTTCAGCTAAATCAAACATAGTGCAGATTCCATTGGCATCTAATACTGATATTATAGCCCCCAGGAATAACAAGTGAAAGTAATTAAGTTTAATGATTCCAACGAACCCAATATGCTTGATTGCAGTATGTATGCCTAATTATCTTCCCTTTTTTGTTGTTGTGTGTGTGGTATAAATAAGGCCTATTTGTTAAAAAAAAAAAGGCACTAATTTTAAGACGCATTAGGGAAAGCTGCATCCACAGCACCTTTCTGAAGGGCTCGCTCGAAACCCTAAGTGGGGGAGAAAGTCGCTTGGCTTGTCAAAATGGCAAAGGAGGGATGATGTAATGCTTAGGTCTCTAAACTGTGTGACAAAACCAGCCTTCCCAAGAACAGAGGAGGAATATAAGGAGGCCCAAACCTCTAGGCTCTCCCATCCTCTCTCCTCCTGTAAAGGAAATACAGAGGTGAAGCAAAGGCTAGAAGCATATCCTGAGGAGGAAATGGTGAGGTCTGACTACTACCTTCGGGCATAACTCTGCTCTGCTCACCTGGAGAGATGCCCCTGTGGTAGACTGAATCATTGGTCCAGATGCCCCAACACCTCCCTGTGCCAAATGGCTTTTACTTCCCTTCATAAAAGGACAGAATATATTTCCCCAACTCTTGACTTTGGGTCCAAATATGTGACTTACTTTGGCCAATAGGATGAGGTGGAAGTGATAGGCTGCCAGTTGAAACCTAAGGCTTAAGAGACATTGATTGTTTCCATTTACCATCTAGGGTTTCTATCATTGCTGCATGATCATGGCTGGGTTAGCCTGATGGTCCTGAGTGGTGAAGGAGAGAAAAACGTGGAGCAGAGCCATTGAGTCAAGCCCAGCCTAGATCACCTGGACTCCAGCCAAGCCACAAATATGGCAACTAATATATGCTTGTTGTTGATTTATTTATTAAATGCCACTGGGTTTTTTTTTAATGCAACGTAAAGGCTTTATATAACAATAAAAACCTCGAAATACTCTGAGAATTTTGTGACAATAAGCAGTTTTCTGGGGAATGGTATCCCAGCTTTCAAGGGATTCTGAAAACTGTATCTGACCCAAGGAAAATGAGAAACACCCTGTAAGAGTTAACCACACCTACCTGTACTCAGCCACAAGCTGACAACTCCTGAGGCATTCTTGGCTCTTATCCTTAACCCTCCACTCTCCTTTCCAAATCCACATTCAGTGGCATCATGTTAATAACTTCAAAGCAGACACGATGGTAGGATTTATACCATATAAGCCAGCGAACACTACAAACCAGGGCATTTTTCCTCCAAAGAGCTACCAGCATTACTAGTACCTCCTACTATTGATTAGATTATCTTGGTTTTTTTTTTTTTTTGACATCAGCAGTGTCTCTTGGAAGTGGAGTCACTACCTCAGTCTTGCCTTTTCTTCATCCTCATCTTCACTATCCTCATGCAGAAGGATCCTACTACAGATACAGAGCATACTTTGGAGTCAAATGGTCTATGTTTGAATCCCAGCTCTGCTACTTAGCAGTTACATGATCTTAGTGAGTTCTTTAAACTTTCTTAGCCTCATTCTTCATATCTGTAAAATGTAAATTAAATAGTTTCTAACTCTAGACTTATTAGGATCCAATGAAATAATTTGAGCAAAGCACAGAGCACTGTTTCTGACACCCCTTAAACCTATAGTAAGAAATAGCTATCATCACTTAGTTTGTGTTTACATCATCTTCTGTCTTGGTTGTTGGCAACACCTTTCAACTGACCTTCCTCTTGTTGCTCTTACCCCTTTACACTCCAACCTCCCGACAGCAGAAGAACCAAAATTGCAAAAACACAAATATTATTGTGTCACTGCCTTTTGCCTTCAGGAGACAGACCCAATTTACAAATGGGAAATTTGAAGCTTGAAGAGGCTAAGAAATGTATCCAAGGTCATGCAAGTCATGAATGACAGTACTGGAACCCAGGCTCTCCATCTCTATATTCTGTCCCTTTGACCATACTGAAGGTAAAAAGACAGGAAGGTAGATGGGATGGATGAATGAACAGATGGAACAACAAAAAGACAGAAAAGTGGAAGGATGGATTGAAGTCTAGAAAGGATGGCAGACTCTGGAATGCATGAAGGGATGGAAAGATAGAAGGATAGAAGTATAGGAAGATAGAAAGATGAATGGATTGAATGATAGAAAGATACAGAGAGTCTCTGAAGCTATATTCTCTCCTGCCCTCTTCTCACGAGAGAAGCCCTT
This sequence comes from Nyctereutes procyonoides, assembly GCF_905146905.1. Lineage (NCBI taxonomy): Eukaryota > Metazoa > Chordata > Mammalia > Carnivora > Canidae > Nyctereutes > Nyctereutes procyonoides. The sequence goes on along the minus strand of NW_026575126.1, from coordinate 52,709,907 downwards.
CCTAGGAAACCTACTTCAGACATCTGCTGAGAATGCAGCAAGCCTTATGAACCATTCCACATCCTAACTCCTAGCTCCCTTTTCCTCCGGTTAGCCCAATCCCAAATTGTCACCAAGCAAGTTACCCTTGGTGACCAGCTTCAATGAACTGATCAGTTCTGTCTTCTTCCAGAAGCTCAGGTTTTCCCATGACCAGAGACCAAATGTTATATCTAATAGCTAATATACCATGGGCACTTACTATTTGCTAATTATATAACTGTCTCATTTAATCTTCATGATACCCTTATGCAGTAGGTACCATTATTTCCTCCATTCTGAAGGTGAAAAACAGAATCACAGAGAACTTAAGTAATTTGCCCAAAGTTGCATAACTACAAAGTAGTGGATCCAGGATTAAAACTCAAGCATTCAGGACATGCACTCATAACTGCTACACTATATTGCTGTGTCTCTTAGCTACCCCAGCTGCTAGCTGTATTCTCTACATTTGGATGGATAAGCTATTACCAGTCCATGAAGAGTCACATTATCTCTTTTGACCTTACCTAAGGCATTTCTCAAACGCCAATTTATACTAGTTGAAGTTATGAGCAGCTACTAAATACAGGTTATAGAATATATTACCATTCCCAAACCAGGGCAATGTATGCCAAGGACACCTCCCACATAGGATTCAAGAACTTTTGACATCTTGCCTGGGAAAAACACTTCTGTAGAGGGTACAACGTAGTTGAGGGAAATAAAAAGACCCATGGTGGTTTCAGAATCTGGCAAACTTGGATTCAATTAAACTGTGAGACCTTTGACAAATTACTCAACATCTCTGAACCTCAGTTTTCTTATCTGTCAAATGAGTGGAAAATAGCAGCTAGTATGAATAGTTTTGAAAATTAAATGAGATAATATGTACAGATGGCCTGGTACGATCAGAAAAACACTGATAGCTATTGTGCTATAACATGACTTTCGTAGCCTCCCTCTGGGTAGATTATCTGCCTGAAAATTTTCTGAACAATTCTAGATTGTAGGAAAATACCTCCCTACTATTGAGACACATGATACAGTATAAAAACACTTGGGAAGAAAGACTACATTTCCTCAATGTGCATGTAAGTGGTGTGTGTGTGTGTGTGTGTGTGTGTGTGTGTGTGTGTGTATGTTTTAACAAAGTGAAAAACTCATTTGATTTTGACCAAATGCCCAAGGCCCTCACCCCTACTGCTCCTTGTCTCATCCCCAAAGGCCCCTGCCTCCTGCTAGAGAATCAGTTAGGTGAGTCCTCCTATGGTTTGGGTAGCTGCCACTTGTTAACTGACAAGATTCAATAAAATTTAATTTCATTGGGAGGAAGTGGTTCAGAAATCAAGGTCATTTAATTTCTGAAGGGCAAGTGAAGGGTTGCCTTCCCCCAAATGATCTTTCTGCCATCTATTCCCCCTAAACTGAAAAGTACTGTGTTTAATACAATGGCTTCAAGGTCATGTTAGATCACCTTTCCAAATAAGAGAAGAATTCTTTCCATGGGATTTTAATTAGGTCGAGTACAACTAATTCTTCCTTTGCTACTTATTCCATTTCCTTTCCTTTCTGTAATTACTGCCAGTGTAACGCTCCTCACACACACAAATGGGGCTGAAGAAAGCTATGCGATTATCCTTTATTTCTCCTTCATGCAAGAAAGGTGGGAGTTATCCACTGCATTCAGGCTTTGTAAAGCTGAGGACTATAGTCCCAATAGCTTTACACATGTGTCAGTATCATTATACAGAATGAGGGGGTTCCTAATGTGATTGTAAAACTGTGACACACAGTACTCCCCTCCACTGGGTCTACAGAAAATGATTACGTATCAGGACAAAGAAAATCAACTTGTGTGCATGTTGTCAATCGACAGACATGCATCGAGTACCTACCAAGGACTCAGTAGGGTGTTCAGTGCATGGGAGTCGGGGTTGCAAAAAAGACTAAAGACCTTAGTTGGGTTTGGTGAGAAAAATTAGCAGGTAAAATAAATAAACAATATGCCACCTGGGGTCCTAGAATAGCAACAGTACTGTGTGTGTTAGTGGTGATGGGTGGTGGGGGAAGACAACCAGAATGCTATATATGAGAGGTGAGACTTGAATTGATCTTGGGAGCACAAGTAGATCATTCACCCACTTTAAGATTTCCTGAATGCCTAATATGTGACAGACATCATATACATGCTTTGCATGTGATATTTCATTATTTCTCACTTCAGTTCTGAGGGGCAGATGCTATCCTTACACCCACTTTATAGGTAAAGAAACTAAGGCTCAGATATTAAGCAAACTGCTCAAGGACACATAATAATGGCAGAGCTGGGATTTGAACACAAGTTTTTTTTTGATTCCAGACCCGAAGACAAAAAGGGAGAGAAGACTGTGTGATCTAGGAACTGCATTACTGGATGTTTACCGAGGAATATAAAAACCACTAATTCAAAAGGATATATGTATCCCGCCCCCCCCTAGTTTATAGCAGCATTATTTACAATAGTCAAATTATGGAAGCAGCCCAAGTGTCCACTGATAGATGAATGGATAAAGAAAATGTGGTACACACACACACACACACACACACACACACACAGTGGAATATTATTCAGCCATAAAAAGAATGAAATCTTGCCATTTGCAACAATGTGAATGGAGCTAGAGAGTATAATGCTAAGTGAAATAAGTCAAAGAAAAACAAATACCATATATTTGACTCATCTGTGAAATTTAAGAAAGAAAGCAAATCAACAAAGGAAAAACAAAGAGACAAACCAAGCAACAGACTCTTTACTACAGAGAATAAACTAGTGGTTACCAGAGGGGAGGTTGGTGGGAGGTGGGTGAAATAGATGATGGAGATTAAAGAACACACTTACCATGAGGAGCACTGAGTAATGCATAGAATTATTGAATCAATATTTTGTTCACTTGAAACTAATGTAACTGTATGCTAACTATACTGGAATTAAAATAAAAATGGGGGATCCTGGGGTGGATCAGTAGTTTAGTGCCTGCCTTTGGCCCAGGGCACAATCCTGGAGTCCCAGGATCGAGTCCCACATCAGGCTTCCAGCATGGAGCCTGCTTCTCCCTCCTCCTGTGTCTCTGCCTTTCTCTCTCTGTGTGTCTATCATAAATAAATAAATAAATAAATAAATAAATAAATAAATAAACCTTAAAAAATTAACAAAAATGAAAAGTAAATAAGAGGATATGTGTTTTTTTAAAAAAGAGAGAGAAGAATGGAACCCATTGAGAAGGGAAAGATCAGATAGGTTGTCTAGATATGGAATAAAACTGGAACCGAACCTTTATTTTAAGTGCCCACAAGCTAAGCTCTGTTGGAAGTGTGTCTCCTCAGATACTTCTTTTTTAAAAAAAGCAATTTTTTTCTTTTTTTTATTTAGTTACTTGAGAGAGAAAGAATGTGGGAGAGAGCATGAGCAAGGTAGGGGGAAGGGTAGAGGGTGAAGGAAAAGCAGAATCTTCACTGAGTAGGAAGCCCAACCCAGCTTGATCCCAGGACCCTGAGATTATGACCTGGGCCAAAGGCAGATGGTTAACCAACTGAGCCATCCAGGCACTCCTCCTCAGGTACTTCTAACACTACTTTATTTTCATCATAGCACTTGTCAGTACCTGATATTTTCTTGCTTTGATTATTTGTTTTATCAGTCTCCTCCTCCCTCCAGAATGTGAACTACAAAAGAGGAAGACCATATCTGGTTTGATTACCTCAGATTACTCAGCATCTAGTTCTCTGACTGGCACATAATAGGTGATCAATAAGTGCATATGGAATGACAGACTGAATCTCATTTCCCAAGAGCCAAGGGAAGGAGGATGCTACATTGTAAACCCCAACAAGGAAGTCTCAATGGCTGTCTTGTGCCCCACAGTGTTACCAACATGGAGGACAGCGCCCACAGCAGGTGGCAGCTACCTGAAGACCATAGGAAGAGAGAAAAAAGGAAGAGGGGGACAGGAGGAAGAGAAAGGGAAGGAGGGAGGGGGAGAGGGAAGGAGGAAGGAATGAAGGAAGAAGAGTAAAAGAGAGAAAGAAGGAAGGAAGGAAGAAAGGGAAGGAGGGAGGGAGGGAGGGAAAAATCAGCTGGGGCAGAAAGGCATTCATCAGTTTAGCAGAAAGTAGATTCAAGTTCAGCGAAATTAATATTCCTACTCACTGATGGACTAAGCCACCTTGCTAGAGGACGAGCCAGAGAAAATTTACTGCCCTGAATCCATTCTCAAAAAGACTAAATGCCTGGCTGTTCACATTCCTGAGGGTTCTTCCCTGTGCATATCACCCTGACCTGACCAGAAAGAGAAAGTGTCCTCTGGACCCTGAAGATAACACCACAAACTTGAGTTGTCTTTTCATTTATTTGCATTTTCCTAGGGAATATTTATTCATGTAGTTTCTGTTTGGGCAATTATTGAAATTATGTCTAATTATATGATGATGGTAAATAATAATAACCTAGCTGCAACACACTCTGTTTCTATTATGGGTAAGGATTTTGTGCAATTTACTAAAAAATATTCAAAGGTAGTAGTCTTGATTAGGAAGAACAGAGGGTGTCATTTTAAATATTTGGTTGAGTGATCACTATTCCTGCCCAACTGCTATGCAGGAAAGGTCCTATATCTATTTTTCTTTTTTAAATCTAGCCCTAGGGCTCTACTCTTTGAATACTATGACCATGATTACTATTAATAATAGCTCCTTTTAATTCAGCATTTACACTGTGCCAGAGCCATTTTAAATCCAAATTAAAATTCAATGCAAACTTAAGTACCTTCGGAGACCAAGAAAGTATGTATGGTAACTGACTGAAGCAGGCTGGGCTGGAGAGGCAATAGAGAGCAGTGCGGTCTGAGGTGAACTGTGGCTTTCAGGCTGGGTCTAAAGAAGACAATACCACTCACCTACAGCTGATCATTGCCATTTGGAGTTGTAGGAATGGTGCTGCCAATTCTTCTGACTTTTCAGGAGAAGCCAGAAATATGGATTTGCATGTGAAATTCCCAGATTTTTTTTAACTACTCTGTGTGCCAACAGTCTGTGCACCGCCTGTTTATAACCCTTTAATCTCTGGCATCCTTCTTCAGAAGCTTCTGGAAAAGGCTGGTCTTCAAACAGGGGCCGTGTAGACTTTATTGATTGTGGTGTGGGGGAAGGAAAAGAAACATTGCAACTAATGTGGAGCCAATATGGAGGCTGTAAGAGGCCATTTCTCATTTTTATTTAGATCTCATAGAGGTAATTTCAGAGAACAATGAAACATCATCATAAGTCTAGTCAGAGAGGAGAGGTGGGTGGAGGCGACAGACAGAATTACTAGCAGTACTGATAAAGGAGAGCCAGAAACAGATAAACCAGAGTCATGAAGAGAACTGTCCTCCTCCTATGGTCTCCACTTTGGAGGCAAGGAGTTGCCACATGCCCCTGGAACTGGCTAAGATCTCTGGATCTGCAGAGAAGGGCTGCCAGGCTGCCCAATCAGAGCCCCCAGGATCAGGAACAAAAAGGCTGATCCTGATTTTTATGTAACGGGGAAGAGTCCCCATGCTTCTCCCTTCTCAATTTAAGTGTCATGACTCAGGGAAGTCTTCTGGCCAAGTTCCAAACTCTTGATATTTCCTCCCTATAGTACTCCATACTCCTCCTTGGTCACATTCATTATACATGATTATCTGCTTATGTCAGATCTACTTTGCCTCATGGATATGAGAACAGGGGTTTTATCTGACTTGTTTACCATGCTATCCCTAGCACCTAGAATGCTTGACTCATAGTAGGAGCTCAATAAATGATGACGGGATGAGCACTGGGTGTTATTCTGTATGTTGGTAAATTGAACACCAATAAAAATTAATTTATAAAAAAAAAAATGATGATTTATAAATGAACCAGTGAATGAATACTCTTGATTTTAAGCAGACATTACTTTATTGCACAATACCTCACCTGTGAACAGGGTTAATAATAGTACCTCTTAGGGCAGCCCTGGTGGCTCAGTGGTTTAGCGCCGCCTTCAGCCCAGGGCGTGATCATGGAGACCCGGGATGGAGTCCCATGTCAGGCTCCCTGCATGGAGCCTGCTTCTCCCTCTGTCTGTGTCTCTGCCTCTCTCTCTGTCTCTCATGAATAAATAAAAAAATCTTTAGAAAAAATAATAGTACCTCTTAAAATTGCTGTCTTGTCTGTACCAGAACCCAAAGAAAATTTCTACACTGTGTGTTTTTCATCTTTATCCAAACAGGTATGTGAAGTTGGCAGGGTGTTCGGTTTTTTTGTTTTGTTTTGTTTTTTAATTTTTTTATCCCAACATTGTACTGAGGAAATCCAGACTTACAGAGGTTAAATGGCTCGCCTAAAGTCACCCTGCTAGGAAGTAACACAATGGAAATTCTAAGTCTGCTTGAGTCTTTATCACTTTTTCCACAGAAATTTAGAGAGTAAGAATGCCATTTAATCAAGCTGTTTGGAACCAAAGCAAGCTTCACAAAGGAGGTGCATTTATCCTGGGTCTTGAAGAGTTTAAGAGAATCTGAAAGGCAAAGGAAGCAAACACACTATTCAAGGTAGAAGATTCCTTCTCAGTCGAAAGCAAAGAAATATCAGGTCAATTCAAGGACTGGTGAGTGGGTCACTTGAGATAAAGGGGAGTCCTGAGTAAGGCTGAAGCCATATAGGGAAATTTTTGAAATGATTCATCTCTCAACAATTATTTATTGAATGCCTGCCCTGTGTGAGGAATTGTGTCTGGTGATGGGGAGAGGGAACAAAGCACCTTGGCTTCCTGTCCCCATGAAGCCGACAGTCTAGGGACCTGCTACACTGATTCCATAGCATTGTGGCAAGGACCAAATGAAGAAGTAGGCAAGAAATTACTTTGAAAAGCTAAACTGTGTTATTTAAATTCTCTCCTCTGTTCTGCTATGTCTCTCCTCTGTTCTGCTATGGTGATTAAGTGAAAACCCTAGTTCAAACTGGCTTTCACAGAGAGAATTCATTGACTCAAGTAAAAGAAAAAATAGAGAGTAATCTGGCCCCTGTCCCAGGGGCTTTACCAAGTAAACAGAACAAAGTTAGCCAGGACTCTACTCAGCTTCCCTGTGTGTGTAGGCTTCATTCTCAGACAGCCTGGCCAATCTCAACAGCCCCAGACCTCACATCTTCTCACCTTCCCATCACACTGAGATGAAACTCCTCTTTCCCATGAGCTGAACCTGAGTTCAACTCTCATTGGCCAGGATGTGACCATGTGCTTGCCTTAAATCAATCACTACACCCATAGGGATAGAATATGTTAATTTTCTTAGGTAGTCAGAACCTCATTTTTACCCAAGCAAGCAAAACAAAGAAAAGCATAAGCTAAGGGTTAAAGAAGAACAGTTTTTCAAAGAAAATTCTGTTGAAGAGCCACATGCAAAAGAATGGAACTGAACCACTATCTTGCACCATACACAAAAATTAATTCAACATAAGTCTTGGAGATGATTTTCTGAATCTGTCATCAAAAGCAAAAATAAATTGGTGGGACTACATCAAACTGAATATCTTTTGTACCGCAAAGGAAGCCATCAACCTGCTGAATGGAAGAAATTATTTGTAAATCATATATCTGGTAAGGAGATAATATCCTAATATATAAAGAACTAATACAACTCAATAGCCAAGAAACCCACAAACAATCCAACAGGCAGAAAATATGAGTAGACACTTTTCAAAAAAAGACATATAAAACATACAAATGGCCAGCCAGTATATGAAAGGATAGTTTACAACATTAATCACTGGGGAAATGCAAGTCAAAACCACAGTGAGATATCACCTTATACCTGTTAGAATAGCTATTATCAAAAAGAGTAGAAATAAAAAGTGTTGATGAGGATACGGAGGAAAAAGAATGCTTGTGCACTATTGGTGGAAATGTAAATTGATGTAGCCACTATGAAAGACAGTACAAAGGTTCCTCAAAATATGTAAAATAGAACATGATCTAGCAATTTAATGATTCAACAATTCTACCTCTGGGTATTTATCCACACAAAACAAAAACCCTAACTCAAAACGATATCTCCACTCTCGTGTTTACTGCAGCTTTACTCATAATAGCCAAGATATGGAAACAACCTAAGTGTCTATTAAATGGATGATTGGATAAATTGTGATACACACACACACACACACAATGGAATATTATTTAGCCATGAAGAGTAATGAAATCTTGCCATTTGCAATAACATGGTGGATCTCAAAGGCATTATGCTAAGTAAAATAAGTATACAGAAATACAAATACTGTATGATCTCTTTCATATGTAAAATCTAAAAAAAAATTTTTAATAAATTAAGAAACCAAGCTTGTAGCTACAGAGAACAGATTGGTGGTTGCCAGAGGCAGAGGGTGGGAGAAATAGAGGAACTGTTTATGTTTTCTTCTAGTTTAAATAAATTTAATTTATAAAGAGAAAAGAAAACTATTGGGATAATTTTACCAGAGGAATGGTAAATTCTGGAAATCAAAGCATAGCAGTCCACTATTATTAGCAGGAGGTTTGTGATCTTAAAAAATTTCACATTATCAAAAATCACTTTATAAATACAATGTCAGAGTTGCAAAGCCAAAGTTGTAAGTGTGGGGGTGGGATTTGGCAGAAGTATTGCTCACAAGGTTTTCTTTTTTATGGTAGATATATTTACTTTGTCACTGCAAGCTATAAAACTGACAAGACAGTGCTGAGCAAATCCTCAGCAGTACTTGAGATCAGACCCAAATCAATGAGCCTCGAGAGTGGTGGTTCTCAATACTTGCTGAACAATAAATCACCAGGAGAGCTCTTAAAAATGCATAGGCCCAAGCCTCACCCACATGATTCTGATTTAATTTATTCAGGGTGTGGTCTGCTCGTGTGTATTTTAATTAAAACAGTGGTTCTCAACTTTGGCTGCAATTAGAGTCACTTGGAGAGTTTTTAACCTTTTTTAAGAATACGGATTTATTTATTTATTTATTTATTTATTTATTTATTTATTTATTTATTTATTTATTTAAGAGAGAACGCACAAGTGGGGGTGGAAGGCAGGCAAGGGGAGAAGCAGACTCCCTGCTGAGCAGGGAGCCCAACGCGAGGGCCATCCCGGGACCCTGGGATCATGACCTGAGCCGAAGGCAGATAGATGCTTAACTGATTGAGCCACCCAGGTGCCCCACTTGGAGAGTTTTTAAAAATTTCAAAGTTGGGATGCCTGAGTGGCTCAGTGGTTGAGCATCTACCTTTGGCTCAGGTCATGATCCTGGAGTCCTGGGATCGAGTCCTGCATCAGGCTTTCCACAGGGAGCCTGCTTCTCTGCCTATGTCTCTGCCTCTCTGTGTCTCTCGTGAATAAATAAAACCTTTAAAAAAAATCCTAAGTCTAGGGTACAACCCAGACCAATTCCATCAGAATTCATGAAGGTGGGGTTCTGGCATCAGTATATTTTGAAACTCCCATGAGCATCACAGTTTGTAGCAACCAAAAGGAACTTAAAGACCATGTCCTCAACAGGCAGACAAATGGCTCCATGAAGCAGATGGGTGTTCCTTTGCAACGTATGAGATGATTTTTCTTTTTGATATCCATGCTCATGTTCCCAATTTTGTTTCCATTATATGCAACAGAGGTATAAGTGAGGTAAGCCATGTCCATCAATTCAGTTGATGGCATCTGATCCATTTCTCAATATAAAAACTGTGTGGAAGAAGAGCTCATTTTCATGCCTCACACATGAGGTACCACAAGCCACCAGCATTGTCAATGAGCTGAGTTAAGAATTTGCATTAAGAGCTAATAGTAAACAAGGGTTTGACTTTCTTCCAGACCCTGTTCTGAGCAGTTGACATAGACATGACTTATTTAATCTTCAGAAAACCCTGTGTTATCATTATCCCAATGTTATGCATGAGGAAACCAACACACAGAGAGGTTCAGTGACTGGCCCAAGATACCATGGCTCCCGAGGGGTTGAGCCAGGATTTGACTCTCCAAAGTCTGTACACTTAACTTCTACATTGTAGGAAGCCTGGCTGGAAGCTAAAAGGAATGTTCAACACATCTGACTGTTTTTGCCACCCTAGATGATCGCATTCACAGCTTGAAGGAACTCTCGCCTGTGTTAGAGTTAGCGCTAGTGGCCTCTGGACTGGTGGCCTTTCAGATTAAGTCCACAGGGTTCCTCTTTCATCCACTGGCTCAAATGATTTGATGAAGGTTAAAATATACTCCAAGGGGAGGGGGAATAGGACAGAGGGAATGGATATTCACCACTCTCATGCCTCAGTGTCTTTGCTCAAAACAAATGTTCTCAGGTCACCTCTTTCTCTAGTTAACTGCAACTTCACCTCTGTGACTCAGCTCAGGATTAGCATCCCCTCTAAGAATGTTCCCCTCCTCAAACCCTTCCTACTCCCAGGTTTTCCTTCTCTCTTCAATGAAAGGTAGAGTAAACAATTCTCAAATTAAGAGTTGAGATTTGGGCAGAGGACTGCAATTGTTTAGTAAAACCACACTGATGAATAATTTTGGTTGTGGAGAGATGGTCCTCTGAGTCTGGAAGGATTAGGACATCCATGAAAAACTGAATGACTCTATATAACAATACAAGAGGAATTTGGAAACTGCTGGGCAAGATGAGCAGTAAGGATGCCAGGAGGTGAAAGTAATAGCATGGCTGCAGGACAGAACTTGAAGGATGATGTGAGGGAAAGATAAGTCCCTTCATATTCTGGTAGGCCTGGCAGAGGGACCTTACAATTAGATGTCCTCTTAAGCCACTGGCTGTGCTATAATCGAACCCCTTTTATTACCTCTCCTTCTCTCCCCTCTCTGACAAAAATGTAAGTGAATATCGACTTTATACAGTTCTTTTAGATGACTGGCATTTTGGAGAGGCAAGGAAAAAGTAGCTTTGTTGCATATTTGGGCTGATGCAAAAAAAGAGAGAGAGAGAGAAAGAGAGAGAGAGAGAAGCATAGCCACAGAAAGAAAAAGATAAATGCACCCAAAAGTAATGGAAATTAGAGCTGGAGATATGAACAGAAGCCATAAAATTTAGGAAAATCTTGGGGAAGACTAATCCAATAGCATGAGATGCAGTTAGGGACATGAGCCAATGTTATTTAATTCTCAAAAGACAAGGCAACCTCAGCTACTATTTTAGTGACACAAGGTTTCTTTTAATGATGGGTTTGCAAAGGCACTAATCTCTCCTTTGCAAGTTGCCAACGTTGTACAAGAAGCTTGAACAAGCAACTTTTTTAATAATCCTGATTCTGACCATACTGCACCATTTTAAGCACTGCGAACACTTTACATTTTTATTCCCCTACAGATATTTATACATTTTTCCATCTGCCTGAAACATACATGCCCAACATCTTTGCCTATTTTAATTTCTCCTATTCTTTCAAATCTCAACCTCAGTTGTCACTTCCTCTGATGTTTACTAAGGATGCTTTAGACTGCCAGGAAAAAAAACAAAATTCACCTCAAAGTGGCTTAAACAACAGAGTATTTACTATTGAATTCAATACCTCGCATGTGCCACTCTGATCCTCTCAGTGCACTGGGTTCCTCATGCCTGTGGGTCAGGAGCCAAAGAAACAAGTGACAGTGCCAGTGAGGTTAATTGATTCTGAGTAGAAGTGCTAGGTGTGCAAATACAGAATAGGGGTAGGGGGAATTTCCAGAAGCATCTTTTGGTGCTCCCATACCCCAAGTTAATAGAAAATTGGCAATTTTAGGAACCAGGGCCCAATAAGGGCAAGGGCTCAGAGAAATCTAGCATGGTAGTAGAGGGTGAAGATGAAGAACATGAATTATGAGCTCACAACCAACTGCAATAGCCAGGATCATAGTTTTACAAATTCTCTTATCTTACCAGAGAATTTAGCTTGGTTACCAGCTTGAAGGGGACTCTGTGACTAATCAGACTTGCACATTTTCTCTCCGGGAAGTAAGGACATCTTGTTTCAAAAGCAGAGGTCAAGAGGGGGATCTTATTGATGCAAGGGGTGGCCTACATGAGACACCATTTTACCTGAATCCTAACCAACACTGAGATTTAATGAGAATTAGGTGCAATTTGACTGTACCTCAACTCATCCCTGCACCTGGGCCACACATTTCTCATCTTCCCAAGATTTCCCGACTAATGCCAAGCTGTTGGACACTGTGGGACATGAGCTGGTACCCTGGCAGGCAAAACTCAGAAGTTTGAAGCAATCAATACACCATAGGCAAAACTTTAATAAATGGAAGATGAGAGCTGGTGGAGAAAGTATACCCACACCCCATCCCTCTAGAAGCACTGGCCTGAGATGCAGTTTACATGGCTTCTTAGGAGACAGTCACACTTAGTGGCAGCCAACTTGATAATGCTTTCTTATATTGGCTCTTCCTCCTTCCCTACTTCCTTCTCCCTGCCCCCCACATGTGTTCTCTGATATTGCACCACCCAACAAGGGGCATATTAGCCCTTTGCATTATGATCTGATTTTTTTGGGCAAACAAGATATCACACATATCAAAAAGTATAGAGGTGGGAAATTCCAGAGTTCAGATGGATATGTGCCCTTTTTATCTTTCTAATCTTCCATTTTTGATGTGTTGGGTTTTGCTTTCACACTTAATCTTTTCATGATTTAATAGGACTGCAGTAACTCCAAGAATCAAAACATCAAATAAAAATGTTTAAATTCTGAAAGAGGGGAAGAAGGCATTTCCTTCCTTCCTAAGACAGGGGTTAAGTGTTCTAGGAGATCCTCGGAGTTCTGGGAGATAACTTCTCACACCTCATTTGCCAGAACTCCATTCCATTACCATTACTAACACCATGAGGGACTGAATTTCTTAGTACAATCATCACCTGGGACTGGAGAGGACCCATCCTCCCCCCAAATCACATTCCCGAAGAAATCAAGAAAGGAATTAATAGCTACTGGCACAGCTGGTAACTATGTCAGACACTTAATTACCTAACCCAAGAGTCATTTTCAACACTCCACTTTTGTCCATCTCCCATTGTAAAAACAAGCAAGATACTCACTTTCCAGTTTCCCTGACAGCTAGGGAGCCACGTGATCTATTTCCTGACATTTGTATGTAAATGGAAGCCTTCTAAGGGGCTTCTTCTAGGTCTTCCTAGATAAAAGTATGACATGAAAAGACCTCTCTCTCTCTCCCCTTCCATGATTATCTCTCTGATTCATGTGTTTAGACTTGATCACGTGAGAACATGATTCCCAAAGTTTTGGCAGTCATCTTACAACCATGAGGCAATAAACCTAAGTATGGAAAACTAATAAGCTAATAAGAGTGGAGTAGAATGATGAAAAAAACCTGGCTTCTTAATTACATCCTTGAACCACTGAAGTAGTTCTGTGATTGCTATTCTCTGAATTTTTTAGTGATATCAGTTAATTATCTTTCTTACTTAGTCATTATTGCTTAAGTATTGTATTACATTCAGCTAAAAGCTATTCTAACTGATAGAGCAACCAACAGTGTCAGCCATTTCTAGGAAGTATTCCTGGACCCTACAGACCATATTAGCTACCACTTTCCCCTGACACCCAAGGCTTACTGCTAGCATGGGTATTATTGCAATATGCTTTCATTGTTCAGTTGAATAGAGAGTCTTTTTGTTTTTGTTTTTGTCTTTAATTTTTTTAAGATTTTATTTATTTATTCATGAGAGACACACAGAGAGAGAGGCAGGGACACAGGCAGAGGGAGAAGCAGGCTCCATGCAGGAGCCCAACGCGGGACTCCATCCTGGGACTCCAGGATCACGCCCTGGGCCGAAGGCGGCACTAAACCGCTGAGCCACCCAGGGATCCCCTAGAGAGTCTTTTTGAAGTACCTAAGGTGTATAAGCAAAAGCTAAGTCACAGCCATGGAGATTGTGGTATAAGATTCCCGCTTATGGCAGTGGGCTGGACTAAGTGACCCACAGAGTCTCTTACAACTTGAAAATCTATTACCCCAATTCCTTTAATGTAAATGTCCTTTTTGCACATATAAAATTTTTTAGTTACATTATCTCATAACAAATTGCCAGTTTGTGTTTGAAAATGGGGAAAATACAACAATGAAAGTTGTATAAATGTGCCTATTCTGTTTGTAATGTGGGGAATTTCCAAGTTAAATTTCCACTTTGCAGATGATTGGGGATTATTTGTTATTCTGAACAGGCCTGTCCCCATTCTCCTTCAGCACTATGGAGAATGGATATGAAAAAAAAATGTGTACAAACATTCCTTTCATTTTGAAATGACATTAATAAAGTAGTTCCTGGGGTTATGGCTAATAAGTCACTTGTTTCCTAAATTTTCTGTATGCAGTAGGGGCACATGTAAAAATCCTAATCAATATGCTTTCCATGGAAGCTGAAAACCCAAAACCTCTTCACATTGTGTGGTATTTGTAGAGTTCATTATAGTCTATAATTAACAGAGGAATTATCTTTGCAGAAGAACAGAAAATGGAAGATTAAAAAATTGACTAAATTATCGGCAAACAGAAACCTTTTATAAGTAGCAATGACACTTAAAATTTAAAATATACCTTTTGTTCAGAAACGTTCCCAATATTTTGTCTCTCTTCAGTGAATGATTTCTTAGAGGTCAACCAGAGAAGAGAATGAAATCAGTTCTCCAATTTTGTCCCATATACTTTATAGGTATTATCTAATTAAATAATTTATTTTCATTTAAAAAGTACTTGTTTACATAAGTAATACACATTTGTAAAAATTTTCAACTCTGAGCATCAAAATTAAAAAACGAAAGCTCGGGCGGCCCAGGTGGCTCAGCAGTTTAGTGACGCCTTCGGGCCAGGGCATGATCCTGGAGTCCTAGTATCGAGTCCCACGTCGGGCTCCCTGCATGGAACATGCTTCTCCCGCTGCCTGTGCCTCTGCCTCTCTCTCTCTCTCTCTCTGTGTCTCTCATGAATAAATAAATAAAATCTTCTAAAAAATATAAAAAAAAACAAAATCTGAAAGCTCCTTTTCATCCCTTTGCCTCTCACTCACATCCATGGAGATAATCTCTATCCATCTAGACTTTTTCTGTGCATTTTCATAAATACACATTATTACATGAATACATTTTAAAAATAATATTTTATCTATTCTAGGATGCAGGAGTTTTTGTTTTTTCAAATTAAGAATCTCTAAAATAAGGATGCATCTAACAATTAAAGGCCTTATATTGTGGCCAATTTCTTTCCTTCCTAGTGGCACATAAAATAATGGTGCATCTTGAAATAAGTGGCATTTTAGAGTAACAAAATACAGTAGATATAGCACTTACACAGTTATATAGATGTATGGTTGTTTGGATTGCTATGGACAGCTTTCAGTACACATGGGTCTGTGTGATGTTTGTATAGGTGTACTGTCTTTATTTAGCCATTTCCTTTATAGATGGATTTTTCTTATTATTTCTACATCTTCCTGGTGGGAAACAATGCTTCAATGACTATACTTGTCCCTAGTCTTTGGGCCCAGTGTAAATATTTGTGAAACAGAGATTCCTATCTCATAAGTTCTTATAGTTACACTGCATGGTAGGGACAACTTATTTGTTCTGAATTTAACTAGACTCATTTGCAAATCCTGGCTCTGAGGCTGCCATATTGAACAACTCAAGGGTGTTCAAATTGTCATCTGGGAGAGGGGTCAGCAAACTGTTTCTATAAAGAGCCAGAATGCCAACATTTTAGACTTTGTGGGCCATACTGTGTTGCAGCTACTCAATCCTGCCAATATAACATGAAAGCAGTCATATATAATATATAATAAATGAACATGACATTCTATGCTTCAATAAAGCTTTATTTACAAAAACAGGTATCAGGCTAGATTTATCCCAAGGGTCACAGTTTGCTGATCCCTGGTCTAAGTGAATGGTCCTTCCTGGAGTTGTGCAGTTGTGCCCAACTTGAGCAGCCCTTCATAGCAGCCCTGCCTGACCACTTCCCCTCAAGGGATCAGACTCAGGCTAAATGTTATGTAGCCTTTCCCACCTTGCGTTTTTAACCTTTAATTATGAAATGTAATTATAAAATATTTTAAAAGTATGTGTTCTTGAATGAAAGTGAATACCTGAATATGTGTATATGACTCTGTTTCTTCATAAAGAAAATAAATCTATGTCAGAGTGATTGTGAAAATAGATGGAATGCTACCTATGCAACATTTACAAGTACTTAATGAATAGTATAGCTATTTGAAAACTTTTTTCTTTTACTAATCATCAAGTTCATAGTTATTAATTCATAGAGGCAGGACACAAATCAGGTGAGTTTGACTCCAAAACCTTTGTTTCTCCTACAGCATCTACAAGCTCAAAAGGAAGGATCTGCTGCATAGAGAACCTGACCCCAGAGAACCTAAAAGGCTTTTATAAATTCCCACCATGTCAGCATTGGACACGGTGGGCTCTGGATCTCAGAATATCCAGCAAATACACACACAACCCACCAGAGGAGGAAGCTTCTGTAAGACCCAGCCTTTTGGGGTTGCAGACATCCCCAACCAGCGGATTTTCCTGTTATTTATGCCGATTCAATTTGATTGCAGTTCTATTACCTGGATGGAAATGCAGCCACAAAACTGTTGATAAAGCTGTCACAGCAAGATGGAGATAGTAAGTCTCATTAATATTAAGAAAAGAACAAACCCATAAATAAGAGATTATCAAGTGAAATAAGATAGTCTCTCCTCCAACTTCTAACAAATCTCATGTGCAAAACCATGTAATTTCCCCAGGCATACTCCCTGCCAGCCAGATGTATAGAAAATGATTTGTGCAGGAGGGAAATTGATATGCAGAACAAGGAGCTGGCAAAATAATTAGAGCCGTGAGGCTCCCTCAGTCTTGCTATTTATTTGAGAAGTCACCAAGTAGAATCACAGGGTCTAGACCACACTGATTATGTAACACACTGGTCCTTGAAAAGAGCCTGGAGATGATAGAGAGGTGAGGGGACTGTCTCTTTGAAGGTGAAGACAGAGCCAAGCCTGACCCACTGAATAGCTCAGGGCCACCTTCCCAGGTTGCTAAGAGCAAGTGCTGTCCCATTGGTGGCACTACCCTGCCTCTCATAGCGACATGCCACCTGCCCACTCTACCCACTGAGGGACCAGCTTCCTGCCTCTCTTTCACTTCGTGAAAAGTGATAACTCAGTCATCCAGCTGAGGTGGTCTCTTGCATTCCCCTGCAGGTGACCACACTCAAAGCCATGTGCAGGTTCAGGTCACATACTAAATGAAAGTTTCTGAAACCTGATTAAGAGCCATCTGCAGACAGTGACTGGTTGGGTCTGTATCTTCAGGGGGCCCCCAGATGAACGGTTACTGTGTGTGTGTGTGTGTGTGTGTGTGTGTGTGTGTGTGTGTGTAGGGGGTCTAAAGATGCTTATTGCTTGAAATTGAGTAAACCCACCAACAGAACAATTCCTAATGGACTGGAGAGAAGAAGGAGAGAGGAAAGGTGCAGGAGTGAGGGGAAGGAGGAGCAGAGACAGAGAAAAGAAGAGACCAGAAGTGGGCAGAGACAAGAGGACAGAGGGGAAGTAGAGGTGAGTGGGATGTGAACTGAGTAGATAGGGTAGAGGAGAGGAGGCAGAGACAAAGAAAAGAGGCAGGTGGGGGGCAGAAGGCAGGCAGCAAGGTGGGCAAAGAAAGACACACAGTATTGGTGCCCTGAAAGAGATATGGACACAGAGGTGGTCAGACCACCCCCCACAGTGGAACAGGGATCCAGAGACAGAAAGAATATAGCCGAGGCCTGAGAAGAAACTGCAGGAGGAGGGTTTGGAGGGGCAGAAGAGATTCCCTGGTCTCCCAAGGGAATCCACATTCTTCTCAATTTGGTGTTCTTTCAAATGAACTAATTCCCTGATAGAGAAACGACATAAGAAAAAAATGTCTTTCCAGAAGAAATGCATCCCAAAATTCTAGGAGCCTATTACTCAGGTGGTGGGAAATGTTCTTCATCTCCAGGCTTTCTGCCAATTCTCCCATGGATCTGGAGACCTGGGCTTGCATCTCAGACCCAGAGAGCATGGCTAGGGGCTGACCTTTTTGGGCTTCAGGCTCCTCATGGTGGTTAGTTGTGACCAGGAGTGCATTCCATCTACCCACCCCCCACCAGAGTTTTTAAAAAAAGATCAGCTCAAATAATATCATGAAAGCCCTCCAAGAAGTACACCACCTTCTAAGAGCATCCAGTGATGAAGCTGAGAACTTGGTTTAATTTGGAGTGACTCCTATTTTGATTCTCATCCCCCCCTCTCTTTCTCCCCCTCTCCTACCTCCTTCTCCCTTCTCCCTCCATAAATCTTCCCTTCTCTTTCCCACCCCCACCACACATTCACATCTGATTTCTATTCCAAAGAGACCTTGACTTCAGCCCTCAGGTCATGAAATATTCAATTCACTTGGGCACTTTTTAATTAATCTGGGGTTTGATTCAGGCCATTGCGCCTTGACTCCTGCCTCTATAACCCTTTCCTGGATCCAATTAGCTAGCTTTGAGCACTGCCCTGGAGACCGAGACTAGACAAGAATCCCTACTCTCTGGGAACAGGTTTGCTGAGGCATCTGCAAACATTCTCTCTGCCATCCCTCCACGCATGCGTGGGAGAGGTAGCAAGCATGATAAGATCTGTCCTATAGGAAAGTCAAAGGTGACTCCTGAAGGATGAGAAAAGAAAAATGCAAACCAAAAGCAACTGATGGCTCAGGCAGCAAATACCCAGATGAATAACAGGCTGGCTGGATCAGGGATACAGATTCCATCAGAATTCCATGGTTGTCCTCACCTGACCCTTTTCAGCAACCCCACCTCCTGTATGGACTTAATTATCACAGGATTCATTTGCAATTGTTGACATTTTGCTCTGTTAAAAAAAAGTGGGCTTTTCATTGCTATTATTATATTGTGCTAGTAGGTTTTGTCTCACAGGCTGAATCCTAAATAAAATGAAACACATTGATGCACATAAGACTTTTAGCATAGTGCCAGGCACATGTTAAGAGGTCGACAAAGAATGGGTATTTTGATTATTGTCATAATCATTATCACCACATTTTTGTTGGGGACAGACCTGGTTTTCTGTTCTGCTTGTAATGGGTCACATAATATTCAGCACTCAGGTCATTCCTAATAAGGTTTGCCAAGAAGCTATGGACTGTTTTTGACTTTGAGGATAAGATTCTCAAATAGTCTGTGTATACCACAGGAGTCTTCTCTTTTCCCTAAACTTCAATTCAGTCATCCAACAAATATTTACTAGGCACCTACTAAATGCCAAGCATTCCTGGAAGGGAAGATAGAAAGTGTTCTTGCCTTCAAAAAGGTTAAGCCAATGAGTGGGAAATATCAGAAAGGGAGACAGAACACGAGAGACTCCTAACTCTGGGAAATGAACTAGGGGTGGTAGAAAGAGAGGTGGGCGGGGGGTGGAGGTGACTGGGTAACGGGCACTGAGGGGGGCACTTGATGGGATGAGCACTGGATATTATTCTATATGTTGGAAAATTGAACACCAATAAAAAATAAATTTATTTAAAAAAATTAAAAAAAACAAAAAGGTTAAGCCATAGCACTTACCACTCATGACAATGACAATGGCAGATCTTCATATAACATACAGTATAGCCAGATACTGTTCTCAGATTCCTACTGCATTCACACACTTAATCCTTACAACTGGTCTGTGGGGAAGGGACTACTATAATTCCCATTTTATATTTTATTTATATATAGACCAGAGAAGTAGATTAGTCTGCCCAAAGCCCCACAGCAATGAGCAGTAAAGCTAGTTTTTAAACACAGGAAGTTTGGCTCCAGAGTCCACACAAGCAACTACCAAGCAATACCGTGTCACCTGGTATATGTTGCTTCTTTCTTTTATTATTTTTTTCCATTTCCTTTTTTTAATTATTTATTTCGAGAGAGAGACAGAGAGAGAGAGAGAGAAAGAGAGAGTGAGCACGAGCAATGGGGAGGGGTAGAGGGAGAGAGAGAATCCCAAGTAGATTTCCATTGAGTATTGGAGGGGCATGTGAGATCATGACCTGAGCCAAAACCAAGAGTCAGATGCTCAACTGATTGAGCCACCCAAGCACCCTTCATCTGTTTCTATAAGTAGATTAGGGTATCTTTAAAATCCATAGATAGAGGAAGTAATTAGTAGTGGTCAAAGGCTAGGGGAAAGGGGAAGTGAGGAGTGACCACTAATGGGTATGGAGTTCCCATTTGGGATGACACAAAAGTTCTGGAATTAGATAGTGATGGTGGTCACAGAACACTGCAACTTAGCACCATTGAGTTATACCCTTTAAAATAGTAGATTTTATGTTTTTGGGGTGTTCAACTCTCCCCCCAGTTCAAAATTGTAATCCTTAAGTGGAAGGTTGTCCTACATCCTTTATATCCCTATAATGCGCTTGGATTCAGAAGTTCTCATCATACATTTCTGCATTGGTTGACCAATTGCCAAAGGTCTTAGAAATAGGGCTTGCTTTGTTTTTATCATCATCACTCTTGTGGTTACTAAAAACAGAGCCCTGTTAGGAGCACAGAAGGTTCCCACCCACCTGTGAACAACTGGACCTGATGGTGCTGGTTCTGAGGGTGAGGGGCTAGGGATTTGGCACCAGGGGCTGGAAGCCCAGGTGGGGAGCTTCCCCAGAAGTGGTGACACAAAGGGGAAAATGGTAGTAGATGGAGTTGAGAAGGCAGAGTTTGGAGCTGGAGGAACAGCTCAAGCTTGAGGTCTGAGGGGCAAATCAAGGCTGAAAACAGAAAACAACCTCAGCATCAGGATTTGGAAGAATCTGAAGCCTTCTGAGGAAGCAGAATACAACAATAATATAAAAATGACATTCACAGTGAATCAATCCCTTAGTTTTCTCTACATGCCACCCACTATTCAAGGGTGTTCACATGTCAACTCATTTATTCTTTATTACTATTGTTAGTACCCCCATTTCACAGATGTAGAAACTAAGGGCATAGAGAAATTAAGTGACTTGCCCAAGATCATACAGCTAGCAAGTAGCAGAATCTGGATCCCAAGCCAAGTAGTCATGAGCCAGAGACTGATTCTCAACCATAGGAGTTAAGGAGTTAATCTAAAGACACAGGTCCTGCTGAGGGCTAACTGCGAGCCTGTTGAGATGAGGGGCCTGCAGGACATTGAGTATACAGTTTATACCAGACCTCATGGCCCTGGGCTCACAAAGGGATAAATCATCCACCAATGCCCAGAGGTAGACAAGGACAGTGGCAGACACTGGCCTGGAAGCCTGGCCTTGCACATCAGCTCTGCTGCTTAGCGGCCATGAGACTTTGGGCAATAACTTCACACCTCTCTGCCTCAGTTTCTTCATCTAAAGTGGGGCTATAATAGTTCGTACCTCATAGAGTTGCTGTGAGGATCACATGACATTTATTTATTTATTTATTTATTTATTTATTTATTTATTTATTTATTTATTTATTTATTTATTTATTGTAAAGCACTGAGAACAGCACCTGGCATACAGTTAACAGAGGGTGAACACTAAGTAAAATAAATGCAGTAGAGAAAATAGTCACAATGTCATCAATCTTGAGGGTGGGGTGGGTGGGGAATTGGGAAAGCAATGACTAGACTAGGGGAGCTTCCTATACATTTTGCCTTTAACAAAGGAAACCCAACCCTTGGCTAAAGAGGAACTGGTGGCTGGTGTCAAACTGAAACTTACTCTTATGCCTTGGCCACTCCACCACAAGCATACCCACAGTTCTTGTGTTCTTCCTCCACGCTCCCCATCTGCATCAAGGAGGGAGGGGCTGCAGGCTGGCCTGCCTCAAGCTGCCCACGTGGTGATATTTAATTAATCTGTTTGTTTGATCCTTGTGCTTGCTCAGTGGCTCCCTTTTTGTGGTGCTCCCTGTGGTTTGAATATAATAAAATTCAGCCCTAATTAATATTGTTGAAACACCAGCAGTCTCTGTTAATAAAACATCAGAATGAGACTGGATTTCTTTTTTTTTCAACAGAAAAACTCTGAGAGGGTGGGCAGAGTGAGCCCAGGTGGGAAAGAAGAAAGTTAAGAAACTTTCTGTTGCCAAGGGTGTGAGGGTAGGAATTCTAATTCTCCCTTTCCTGGTCTGGGGCTGGCAGCCAATCCTTCATGGCAAAAAGAGTCCTAGTGTGTGTCCAGAAATCTCCTGTCACAAACTTCCTGTGTGAGGCCTTAGCTAATCAAATTTCCTCTTAGGGTCTTAGTTTCTCCATCTGCAGAATGGGGATACCAGACTAGCTAGTTCACTAGTCTGAGAACATCAAGCTGTCAAGTCCTTGAATTTGGCCAAATTGAGGATATTTTTGAGCCTGTGAGGACAGAGCTGAAAGAGCATCTACCTCCCCAGACACTTCTCTCCTGTCACCATCCTGAGAAAATGGTCATAGACAGTTCCTTTCACTCAAGTCACTGGGCTTTGGGTGATATAAGGTGCACCAGAGATCAGGTCCCAGTTCCAACTAAGGTTCTAATAAGGCGTCTTGGCTCAGGATTCTCTATATTAGGTGTAACCAGATCCTCTCTCCTAGAAGAGTTTTATCTGTTCCTCTCCCCAGGCAGGGAAGGAGAAGCATGGGCAGCTCAGCCACGGCTGCATGCATTAACACTGGCCAGACACACGTAAAATCCTACTGGTACCTCCCTGTCATGTACCAGCTACATGACTTTGGACAGACATGTTAGGTAGTCTTTCTCTGCCTAAGTTTCCTTAGATGAAATGGGGATAAGTCCCTTCTCCACAAGGTTGTTATAAGGATTAATAAGATAACTGATGTCAATTATGTAGCACAGGGTCTGACATATATTAGCCCCCAGTCATGGGTAGCTGTGGTTACCACTGATGGCAGTAGATGAAGAAACAGGAGAGAGGGCAGAGGGAGGGAGAGAGAGAGAGACAGAAACAGAGGCAAAAGCTTAAGAGACACAGAGAAGGCAAATAGTAAGAATGGTCCTATAGGTGAAGACCCTGCCGTGCATGCTTTCTGCCTATGTGCTCTGGTGGGACTCCACCCCTTTTCCAGCCGTAAAGCATGTGATAGGCCCAAGCTAATAAGAGCTTCACATTCTCCCTGCCATTACCATTGGTTCAGAATTGAGTACAAGACCAAAGCCAGCCCACCCAGGCTCACTCTAGAATACCCAAGATGCAGAGTTCAGTCTCTTCTCCAGTTTATTTGCAAAATCAAATCCCACTGACCCTTTTGTGATTTTTGAGAGCTCTCAGAAATTTACTGGCTGGGTCATAGGAAAGGATCACATCACAAAGCAAGTGGCTTTTACTAGATCACCATCTTCACCTTGCCTGAAACTTACTGCCTTCCCCTCCTTCCAGTGGAGATTTCTCTCCTTCCCAGAGTGACCCTGGAAGTCCACCTAGGTGCTTCCAAGAATGAACTTCAGTGCTTAACATGAGTCTGTGTTTCCCCAACAAAGTTTTCTCTTCTAAAGAGCAATTCTGGTTGAATCAAATGCCCTTTGTCTTCCTTTGTGGGTTAAGTGCCAGGTAAGCCCTCCATTAGCACAGGACATTATCATAGCAATTCCTGGGTAGCAGATAAGATGGATATAGCATTGCCTGATGCCCCTGTTTTCCTGGGACATTGCTCCTACCCCTGGAATCAACATCTCAGGTAGAGAAAGCAAAAAGGCTTTCTACCCTGGTTCCTGGAACAGAGAGACTGCGATGCTCTCATTCGACTTAGGGTTTTAGGGTTTTCAGGCCTCACTGCTGTCAGAATCACCAAGGTTAAACATTCCAAATGAGGACTGAAATTAATAACAACAATGGACTTACACCGACCATAGGTTCCCCCTGCTACTTAATAGAATGATTCATTTGAACCGCCTCCCCCTTCACTGATGGCAAGGGGCCTGCCTCTCCCCCTGCCAGTCCTTTCCTTTCTAGGAAAAGATGAGAGAAGCTTATTGAATTCTAATATATCATCCTGGCAGTGGGCGTCAATAGAGACAGATGTGAGAACAGAACACAGAGCCCCATGTCCATCCTTTGTGGTCCCCCCACCCCTTCTTCCTCTTCTCAGCAAATCAACTCAGCTCCCCCCACCCCCCAGCCCCCACCCTCCTGCTAGGGAAGCTGAGAGTTCATTATGAGCAGCAGCCAAGAGTCAATAAATACATGGCTGAGATTTCAGTGCACCTACTGTGGCTGTCCTCACTACCAACAATGTAATTACATGGCCCCAGACTGGTTTGTGGAGTAGGGGTGAGTGGCAGGGAGCTCAAAAATATTTGTAACCAGGAAGATCTTTTCATAAAGCAAACCTGATCATGTCAAACATCTCCACGTCACCTAAAATATTTCAATAGCTCCACATTATTTCTAGGATAAAGACCAAAACATTTAAAATGGGGACACCTGGGTGGCTCAGTCAATTGAACATTGGACTCAGGTCATGATCTCAGGGTAGTGAGATTGAGCCCCATGCTGGGCTCTGAACTGGGTGTGGAATCAGCTTAAAATTCTCTCTTCCTCTTCTTGTGCCCCTCCCCGTCATGTGCGCTCTCTCTCTCTCTCTCTCTCTCTCTCTCTCTCTAAACAGAACAAAACATTTAATATGGCTTACAAGATTCTATAGGGTCTGGCCCCTGCTGACCTATCTAACCTCATATCCAAACATGCCCCCTCCCCAATCTCAACCACTCTAGCCATACTGATAGCCTTTCATTCCTTCAGTGGCTTAGGGAGGATCCAGAGCTCAGATCAAATATCACCTACTTACTTTGGTACAAATCATACTTTAATATAGTCATATAGCCCTGTACTTGCCCTTCACTGCACTTGTCACAGCCTGCAATTTTATGCTTTCTTATCTAATGATGGGGTTGATGCTTTCTGTACCTGCTGCTATGCAAGCTCCATGTTTTATTCACCAGGTATCTCCAGCTATCTAGCGCAATGCCTGGCACAGAACAGAAACTCAGAAGATATGTTCTGAATGTATATCTGAGTGAATGAGTTATAAAGTAGGGCATGTTCTGAGAGTTGGAAGCTGGAACTGGAGCTAAAACTGTGTGGAGCTGGGTGAGAGAAGAAGGAAGAGAGGTGCATGGAGCAGATCATTGAGCAGTCATTATTCAGCACCTACTGTATGCCAGGCACTGTTTGAGGCACTGGGAATACACACAAGTGAATAAAGCAGACAGCATGCTCCATCTTTCTGGAGCTTATATTTGAGGTCATTCCCATGTCATGTTGCAGGATACCTACAGAGCAATATTCACCCTGGACTATCTCCATTTGCAGTGCTATTCTAGATTGTGGCAGGAATAAAATGCACACATAACCAGGTGTAAGGGGCCTCCCCTGGGTAATCTCCACAGCTGGGATCTCATCCATGGGCAGGTCAAGTTAAATACTTCAACACATCCCCAATATAAGTTCACTCCACAACCTGTTGATAAGAAGTGGGTGGCTTCCTCCAGATCCAGTAGAGGCACAGGAAGGAGGTTTAAACTGCCTAACATAGAACTAAAATATCATCAATGTCTTCCCTTTAATACCCCAAGTCCCTCACCCCTATCAGCCACTCCATCTCTCTTCTCTCCCTCCTACACTGTTTCTCAAAATTCCTTGTGCCCTGAGCAATTCAGCATTCATCTTCAGCTTGCAAATTTGCCTAATAGCCATCATCTACTGTTCATCAGACACGCCTCTTGGTATATGCTTCCATATAAACACTGATCAAATATGGTGGACTTCCTACCAACAGTTTGAATTTGCCAGTGCTCCACAGCCCCCTGGATGAGAGTCACTGCACACAGGGACTTGTTCCTCAAACTAAGAATTTTGGCCTTTGCCCAAAAGGCCATGTGGAACACAGAGCTTTTCAGTAGGGGTGTGACCCTGGACAGATTCCCCCACTGCACCTGAGACTTCACCTCAGCTGCCAGGAAGAATCTAAATGCAGCTGTGGGTGTCGTTCTAGCATTAATTAAAGCTTTGCCTAAGGCCCAGCTGCAGAGAAGCCCATGGGGTGCAGTGCAGAGGGGGAGCAGCTGCAGCTTCAAAGAACCTGCAAGCAGCTCTAAGCATGTCAGACCTCCCACTACCCAGGCATCTTTCTGCTGGAAGCAGAGCTGGGGTCGCCATGGGGAAGGGGCGTCTCTGAACTAAAACTAAAATGTTTTTGCTTCCCATAGAAGAGGGAAATAGTTATTTCCTTGGGAAAAGTCTATAAAGTAGAATCTTCCCTAGGATCCCTTCTCTAATCTACTTCTGGGCTGATGCCTGCAGTTCAAGGCCCTTCTATAGAGGACTCCTTTCACATTTATGGCAGGGAGTTGTGCAGCGTGTCAGCCCTGCCTGCCCCCTCTTGGAGCCACCTCCTGTGGTTTCAGCGGGCTCAGAGAGTTGTCTAGTAAAAATATCATAATTATAAAAATAATTGCAGCTACCATTTATGGAGAATTTACCAAGGCAATCTGCTTAACATGCCCCATCTCCATTAAGCCTCACTATAATCTGGTGAGATGGAGATTATTATCACCATTTGGAAGATAAGGGAAGTAAGGCTTACTGTCAAGTCCTGGACTCCCTTTTAAAAGCTATGTGATGTTAAGCAAGTTACTTACTTTACCTTTCTGCTTCAGTGACTTTCATTGAATCAAGATACATACAAAAAGTCTTTCTCTGAATGCAGCTCTCCTATCCCCATGCCTCCTATCTAGTCTCAGAGTGATTCATAGACCATTCTCTGGGAAAGGGCAGCAGCTGTGGTCTGAGTCTTCAGGAATCTTGGGAGAATGAGAGGAAATATCCCACTCTGGAAATAATGAAGGTTTGAAGCCTTGCAAAAACACAGAGTCCTATAGCATCCTCTTTGTCCATGGCTGGTTGCTGAGAATTCATCTCTGCATTCAATAAACACTTACACCATCCCACAGATAAATATCCTAGAAGGCAAATCAGACTCATCTTTCATCCAGTTAAAAATATCACCACTGGCTCCCTTTCTATTATAGAACTCATTGGTAGCCAGAAATAAAAATGAAATCCAGTGAACTTTAGAGGGGGAAAGGTGAGAGCACAGGGAATTTATGATGGCTCATGGGAGTTAGGAGGAACTCCTGGTAGCATGGGGAGAGAAACAAAGAAATTGAATTTCAGTGAGCTTAGTCTTGAAAGGGCAATTTAGCAGATGACATAAGGAAACAGTAGAAAGTGTGGAGGACAATCTAGCTTCGGGTACCACTAGAACCAGGAGCTCAAGTGCTGCCAGGCCTCCTCAATAGCTCTCATTTCTGTTTCTCTCTGAAAGCTGCCTTTATTTTTCTCATTCACATGGGCCTTTACCCAGAGGGAACATGACTGTAACAATCCTAGCTTACTGCTTTCTTTGAGTGACCATAAAAGGAAAGGTGGGCTCTTACCTCAGGCTGAGTTGAAGAATTTATGGGCAGAGACAGTGGCCAGACTGTCTCTGCAGTATTCAGAGTGGCTACAGATTTCATTGATACACCAGAATCCTAATATAACAGTGGCTTAAACAAATTAGCTATTTTTCTCCCATATAGTAGTCCAGATATAAGCAGGCCAGGGCCTTACAATGACTCCATTTTGTCCAGGACCCATGTTCTCTCCATCTTTTTGCTCTGCCATGCCTAGGTATTGTTCTTACCTGCATGGTCCAAGAATGCCCACCACCACCACATCTGCTATTCAGAAGGAAAATACTTGGCTTTTAGGGCACAACTCAGAAATTATACACATCAATTTCACTCACATCCTATTGGCCAGAATATAGTCCCATGACCACACTTAGCTAAAGGGAAGCTGGGAAATGTAGTCTTTAGGCAGCTGTGTACTGCACTAAAAATTAGGGTTTACTATTACTATAGAAGGGAGGATTGTATATCCAGGATGAAATCCATCTCTGCCACCACAGCCATCTAAGGGCAAGAAGGCTCTGGAAACTAAAACCAAATATGACCTGGAACTAAGAAAGTATTCCCATCACTCCTCTCTGTTTCTCTAGGATGTCAGCTTCATTAACCTCTCCCTTCTCAATTCTGAGCCCCTTCAAGTCCAGAGCAGGTAGCTTATGGCCACCTCATTGTTTCTAGGCTTATACACAGAGTGAAGTAAAATAAGACCAGCCAGACTCCAACATAGATGGAACTTGAAACAAGCATTTACTACCAAATGGATTTATGATTTAACTTTGAGCAAGAAAGGGGGTAATAATAGCATAATGGGTATTAGCTTACAAGAAATAGATGTAAAGTTATGTTAATAAGAGGAGTATTAAATTATCATGCAGATCAGAAGGATGTGTAAATACCAGTTATGTTAATAAGAGGAGTATTAAATTATCATGCAGATCAGAAGGATGTGTAAATACCAGTTATGTTAATAAGAGGAGTATTAAATTATCATGCAGATCAGAAGGATGTGTAAATACCAGGGGTATAGTTCTGAAGTAAAGTAATTCTTGGGGTGATGAGATCAGTGTCATTCTAAATACTCTAGGGGATAACCAGCCTTAGAAACCTAGAGTAGAAGGAGATGCTCCAATCTATCTACAGAAAAAAAGCAGTCTCCACAGCCCAGACAGCTGGCCCTGAGTTGTAACAGGCCTCTACAGACGTTAGTAACCAAGGTAGAAGGGAAAAGCCATAGACTGTCGTGGTCTGAGCCTGGTAAATCTGCCAGATACCAGAAAAGACTGGTGGGTATGGAACTTGATTTTGGTGGAATGTATTGGAGGGTGGGTATATGGATCCAACAGTGGGAGGGAAAGCAGGATGGTGGGGGGTACTCCAGGAGAGAAAGAATAAAGGGAGATGGCTTAAGAAGGGTGGGAGAGAAAGGAGAGCATTAGGACGGGGGACCATCTGCACGAGACATACGTCAAAGTCCTGAGTAGCACCTGTGGTCAAGATGGTCAGAATAAGGCCCTGCTGCCCCAGATATTGTATAATTTGATACTTAACACCTGAACCCAGAATCCTTAAGCAAAGAACTGCTCAAACTTCCATCAGTCCAGTGTACATGCATTCAATTTGGAACAGCAGGAATGTTGTTTCCAGAAGGAGGAGAGAAGCAGTCACCTCCTCTACCACCAGGTATCAGAATATTACCATGTGGATAGTGAGGTGGTAGGGAGGGGCCATCTTTGGGGCCCCACTGAACAGAAGAGGGATCTGCCTGCAGACCACAGCCAGATGCCCAAATCTGTTAGTTAAGCTAGAGACTCACTGTTTGCTAGGGCTTCCATAACTAAGTACCACAGACTAGGTGGCTTAAACACAGACATGTATTTTCCCTACATTTTGGAGGCTAGAAGACTCTAAGATCAAGGTGTCAATAGTGTTGGTTTCTTTTTAGAACTCTTCCCCTGGCGTGTTTTTGGCCATCTTCTCCCTGGGTCTTCACATGGTCTGCCCTGTGTGTGTGACTGTGTCCTAATCTCCTCTTCTTATAAGGACACTAGTCATATTGGAGTAGGGCTCAGCCCAATGACCTCACTTAATCTTAATTACCTCTTTAAAAACTCAATGTCCAAAGACAGTCACATTTTAAGGTTAGCACTGGGATTAAGGACTTCAACATATGAATTTGGGGGGAGACACAATTCAGTCCATCACATCTATACTAATGAACCAAAAAAGCTTACCTAGGGATTTTCCATGCCATAGATTAGCCACTCTAGAGATGGACAACTCTTTCTCAGCTCCAATTACAAATCTTGGGAGAGAGGATTCGGAGTTGGTCCACATGTCCATCCCTGGTCTCATCAGCTATGCCCAAGGAAGTGGGCTCATCAAGAACAAACATGGTTGTCAAGATTCTGCCTATGGATGGTGCCAGCAGGCTATTGGTCCATGGCTCTGACAAATACTCCATATCACCTATTGGAATTGACTCAAGCTCTGTAGGACATACAAAATGCTTCATTCCCTATCCTTGTAATCTAAGCTAATCCCTGCCATCCCTGCACAAATTCCAACCTTCATCCATGCTATAGGTGTGATTCCCTGCATTTACCTCACTGTTTCATGCCTCCAGGCCTTTACTCAAGCTGTTCTCTCCATTTATCAAGTCTTCCCTTTATGCCTGCTTTGTCTCTCTGACAAGCTCCCACTTATATTGCAAAGCCCAACTGGAGCATTTCCTTTGGAAAATCCTTCCTGATTTCCTATAGTCAGTTTCCCGCTCTTGTTTCATTTCGTGCCTTGTATGTACCTTTCATAACACTTAGAACACTGAGTCACAACTTTTGTTAGATTGTTTTTCTCTAGAAGTAGACTCTGGGTTCCAGGATAATAGAGAAAATTTAGCTTCCCTACCCCAAAATCTAGCACAGTGCATGCTTTGTACTCAAAATAATATTTGTGGGATAAATGAATGTTACCAACTGGGCACAATGGTGTACACAGTTTACAAGTAAAACACAAACCCCTGCCCTTTAGGAACCTCTGAGTGACTGAGGGAGACATTAATATGAATAATGATTATAAAAATAAAGATATTAACCAAGGGCTAAGGAAATGCAAAGGAAGCTGCCATTCGGGGGGGGACACTTGACGGGATGAGCACTGGGTGTTATTCTGTATGTTGGTAAATTGAACACCAATAAAAATTAATTTATTAAAAAAAATAAAAATAAACTGGGAGGATTATGGAAGGCTTCTTGAAGGAGGTGACAGTATATACTAAGAATGAGTAGAAGTTTGCCCAGTGGTGTTAAATGGGTTAGAAGAATTGGAGAAAGAGAAGGCCATTTTGAGGAAGGAATGAACAAGATATGGGAAAAGGATCTTGTCAGGCTTGTAGATGCATCACGGTAAAGTTATAGGGACAATAGAGCCATGGATGCATGAAATAAGGATAGCATCACCTTGGTGTTCTGAGAAAAGCGGTTCCCAGTCATACCTGGGCCTTTTGGCCATTCTCAAGAACTAGCTGGGAAGAGAGAATTTGTGATTGTTACTCATGGAACCACCATCTCCTTAGGGCATCCATCCAGAGTGTGTCCTTCCATGGATTTTCTCAGGAGAAAGCAAAGGCCACTTGGGGTTGCCAAGAGTCTTGGAGTCAGAGAAGCCAAACCTTCAGAATTTGGAAACTGCACCGACCCTCCCACTTCCTTCCCAAATGACAGAGAGAAGATGTGGCCCAGCTGAGCCTGAAATGAGATATTCACCTTCTGCCACCTCCACTCTAACAGAACTTTTTTTTAAGCCACTGATTTCATTGCACTCTGATAGTCATGGACAAGTCAATTCACCTCTCCAAGCTTCAGTTGTTCCCCTGAGAGAAGGTGATAATGGCCCCAAAGAGTTACTGTGCAGATGGAAGTTAACTCAGGTCAAACACCTAACACATGCCTGACATCTAATAGCCACTCAGTTAACAGTGACCACTGCAATTAATTTTTTTTAAAGATTTTATTTATTTATTCATTAGAGACACACAGAGAGTGAGAGGCAGAGACACAGGCAGAGGGAAAAGCAGGCTCCATGCAGGGAGCCTGACGTGGGACTCAATCCCAGGTTTCCAGGATCAGGCCCTGGGCTGAAGGCGGCACTAAACTGCTGAGCCACACAGAGTGCCCTGCAATTAATTTTTTGAAGAAAAATGTGCCTTACTTCCTTTGTTCTAGAACTGTAAGTTCCCAAAGAGGATTCAGATCCCATGCGGTCCAGCATATATTTATGCCCAATAATGTATGTTAAATCAATAACTGCCTAGAATCCTAGACTTTTCAGATTGGGTGATATCTAAGAAATCAGCTATTCCAATCCCTATTTTGACATACAGAAGAAATAGAAACTCCTGATTCCACCACATGTAATCTTGGCAATTGCTTGCCCAGTTTTCTTACCAGCAAAAGTGGAATAGTTATTTTAAGGGATTATCATGGGGATTAAATGAGTAAATACATATGAAGCATTAAGACCGGTGTCTGGCATGAAATAATCATCAGTAAATGTTAGTGCTATTATTAGATGATTGAGACTGGCCCAAAGCCACACACAGTGATTTAGCAGTGAGCCTGAAGCTGAAGCCATGTTCACCTGCCTTCCAGTCTATCACTTTCCCCATGATACCTCACTGTTTTTGATGGGACCAGATGTGCTAGTTCCTGAATTCACATGTGGTGTGGAATTCACATGCTATTCCCATGTCCTGATGGAGTGCAGGCTGACCCCTAATTCCTGGGGAGGACTTCCCAGCCAATCTGATCATCAGTCAAACCAAGGCCTTGGCCAGCTCCATGTCCCACCATCATTGAGAACTTTCTCTGTTTACAACATCCTAAACATGCTGAACTACCTTCTATTCAATTATATAGATCAATTTGTCTCAATCAGGGTAGATTTTGCCCCATAAAGGACATTAGACAATATCTGGAGACACTCTTAGTTGTCAAACTTAGGATAGAGGGTATTACTAGTATCTAGTGGGTAGAGGCCAGGGATGCTGCTAAACCAACCCTATAGTGCACAGGACAGGCTCCACAACAAAGAGTTATTCAGTCCAGAATGTCTCTGAGCTGCTGCTGCAAGAGCCTAATGTAGATGAATATGCATTGAGATGCAAATGTGTCTGTTTCACATCTGTTTTATTGCTTCATAAGCAGCCGGTTGTGGAAAAAACAGTAGGTTTAACATGAGAGACCAAGGTTCAAATTCCAGGTATGCTACTTTCTAGTTATATGATCTTGACATCATGCTTAATTCTCTGAGCTAGTTTCCTCATCTATGAACTGGAGATAATTATGCTATAGTGAAACTTTTTGATGATACACAGAAAGCTCCTAGTAGGTGCCTAAGTTATAATAGGCAGGTAGTAGGTGGTATCTGTTATTATTCACCCCCTCATTTTTGTAAGGTATATAAATGTGGATACTTGAAAATGTTGATTGGGGATGAGCCAGAACTTAGCTGGCAGAGGACAGATTAATGGATGCTGATGGATGGCTTAGGGCCAAGGAAGGCTCTAAGGCAAAAGATGAGACCTTGGCCAAGGTGAAAAGGAGGGAGTTGAGGAAGAGATGGTGGAAGAAAGAATCCATACAGTTATAGGAAATTATTATTCATTCACTTGTTTTAAAATGCTGTAGGGACACCTGGGTGGCTCAGTGGTTGAGTGTCTGCCTTTGACTCAGGTCGTGATCCTGGGGTCGTGGGATCAAGTCCCACATCAAGATTCCCACGGAGAGCCTGCTTCTCCCTTTGCCTCTCTTTGTGTGTCTCTTCTGAATAAATAAATAAAATCGTTTAAAAAATGTTATAGACCAGCTCTATGCTAGGCATTTTATAGACATCATTCACTAATTCACTCAATAAAAATTTAGTGAGACCCTACTATGCACTAAGCACTATGTACTAAGCACTATGTTCGTATCTTTATTTATTCTGTAGTTATTCATTGAGTATCTATTCTGTACCAGCATTGTATTTCCATTCCATATACATTACTCTCCTTCATTCACCCATGCACTCGCTCACTAATTTGTTATTGAATTAACTCTTTCAACAATTGTTTGTTTATAAGAACCTATGCTATACCAGACACTATCTAATCAGCACTGATTAAAGATTAAAAGCTCTAGAAAGGGAAGAGATGGGTCACTGATGGCCCTTCATCTAGAATTGGAAACCATAAGGGAAGCAAAGTTGCTGGGCTTTATAGAATCATGGTGCGATCTGCTTAGTGGTCAAAACTGAATGGGGAGAAGACTCTGTACAGTAGAACTTCATTTTCCCAAGACTCCTAGGTTGTCAATGATATAAGTATGAATGGTAAAGTCTGAGGTCTGAATTAGAATGGGTAGGTGATTTTCTAGAGTTTGGTTACAGAAAATATAATCCACTTCAGCTATTAAAGCACAGATCTCTTGGGCTTCAGATCCTGTGCATTGCTTGTGCAGAGATGGATTTTAGAATGCTTGGGACAACTGAAGAAACAGCCTCTAGAATGAGCTTCTAGAAGTGACTTCCAAAACAACACAGCAGAACTAAGCCCCCAAAGGATCCTCTGCTCCCACCATACTGAGGAAGCTGCCTGCCAAGCTAGGAATCTATAAGCTATAGGTCCAAAGTGCCTCTGCTATGCTCTGCACCAGCAAAAAGAAGGCCTCTTACCTGGATCCCCACTTAACTCAGTT
This sequence comes from Nyctereutes procyonoides, assembly GCF_905146905.1. Taxonomy (NCBI): domain Eukaryota; kingdom Metazoa; phylum Chordata; class Mammalia; order Carnivora; family Canidae; genus Nyctereutes; species Nyctereutes procyonoides. The sequence goes on along the minus strand of NW_026575126.1, from coordinate 52,675,611 downwards.
CTGAATCTGACCTTCAGGCAAGTGTGTTTAATTTTTAGAAATCCTCTCTGGGAGATGTAGTTTCTTTCTAGGAAGAAAAGCATCTTTAGGGCAGCCCGGGTGGCTCAGCAGTTTAGCACTGGCTTCAGCCCAGGATCTGATCCTGAAGACCCAGGATCAACAAGTCCCAGGTCGGGATCCCTGTATGGAGCCTGCTTCTCCCTCTGCCTGTGTCTCTGCCTATGTGTGTGTATGTGTGTGTGTGTGTGTGTCTGTGTGTGTCTCATGAATAAATAAATAAAATCTTGAAAAAAAGAAAAAGAAAAGCATCTTTAAAGGAAGTTGGAATGAAAGTGGATTGAGCCAACCAACAGTTTTCCTCACAGGAGATTAATTTAGTTGTAAATCTGTGATAAACTGGATTCTATAACAAGTCTAACACTGTAAATTACCACCAGAATACACTTCTAAGACTGGTTTAAACTTTTCCTTCAAAAGCCTGGCTGAGTACCAGTATGCTAATGACCCATTCATTTTGGAGTCCAAATGACTTAGAATTTCTGTAAATAGGGACCAGGAATCTGTATTTTATTTAAAAATAAAAAATAAAAACCTCTTTTGGTAAGCTCTCTGATCAGCACAACCTGAGTCCACTGAGAAAAGCTAATTCATACCAAATGGCTTGATTAGCTGTCTTGGGAATATGTGCATCTCAACAGAAGACAAATACCTTTAACTCAAGAGAGTAGATGGTCTAATGTCAGGACACTGTTAGCAGAAAAGAGCTTTCTAGTTTCATCAAACTAAACCAGGTGGGCACCACTCATTTCCAAATGTAGTCAAATCTTCCTTAAGAAGTTTTGGAACTTTCCCCAGCATTTAGATAAGGAGTACCAACAATGGTAACTAAGAGATAGCTACAGATTTGGATCTCGAGAAGAAATCAGAGACACATTGAATAAAAGAAATAGTCTTTGCCCTCATAAATGCTAACCATCTAACAGAATAAACTAACAGGTAACCAACCAGACAACCATTTATCATTTAGAGATGACAAGTGCCCTGATTATGGGGCAGGGGTTGTATATACAAGGCATTACGGAAACATAAATGTGGATCCATACTCAGCCTGCAGGCAATGGCAAGTCTTCTTGAGGGAAGTGATGTCTTAGCTGAGATCTGAAGGATGAATTACTCAGGCATCCATGTATGCAAAGGCCTGGAGTCCTGGGAGAACCTGGCATGTTTGGAGAACCAGAATGTGTTCAGCATGGCTGGGAAATATAAAATAAAATCACTGATTCTGAAAGCAGTCCTGTACCAAGGGAAAACAAGAGAGACAACAACAGCAGACATCTTAGAAAAGCAGAGAGCTGGAGACTGTCCCAAGGATGGAGCATGGACCATGCAATACCCAGAACAAAGTAAGCAGCCTACACATCTGCTAACTGGCTGCAACTGAACTGAACAAGGCAGGAGTAAGAAGCAAGTCCAAGAAGGCTGGATTGAAATTGCTGTCCCAGGTTCATGCTAGAGGAACATCTAAAGAAGCAAAAGCTTTCAGTGGGCTTGCAAGAGGAGCCTGAGCATAATTCTAATTACCACAGGAGTCTCCTTTTAGAAGCACACAGCACAAATTGTGTCCTTAAACCAAGCACATTGGGAACACAGTTAATCATGCAGTCCATCAACACTGCATGGTTCCTTTCAGTGTCCATTCCCATTCTTGTATCTGATCTAGGCAATGGGGATACTGAAGATGCAGATGCAGGGGCACACACACACACACACACACACACACACATGCACACACAGAAGTTCATTGACGAATGCCTTGGTCTTACCCATTCCCCCCTGCACTCAGCCATCCAGGCCTGTGACCTTCAGGCTGGTTCTTCTGTTTTTAGCTCACCTGACCTTCCATGCTCAGTACCACCTCCTCTGTGCCTTGATCACCCTCGACCAAAATTTAAATTTCCCTTCAAACTAGGCTGTCTTAAAAGATGCTTTGGTAACATTTATCCTGATGAACACTGAGAAATGTGTAGAATTGCTGAATCATTATATTGTATACCTGAAACTAAAATAACAGTGTTTTGTTACTTATACTTAAATTAAAAAATAGCTTTGATAAACACTCTCCTTGGTTTAAGTTGGAGACTGTTTTATGATGAAAAGATTATCAGTTTTGGGGTGCCTGAGTGGCTTAGTCAGTTAAACATCTGCCTTCAGCTCAGGTCTTGATCCCAAGGTCCTAGGATTGAGTCCTGAGTTGGGCTCCCTGCTCAGGGAAGAGTCTACTTCTCCCTCTCCCTCTGGCCCTCCCCCTGTTCATGCTCTCATTCTCTAATAAATAAATAAAATCTTAAAAAGAAAAAGATTATGGGTCTCAAAGCCTTGCTTTGAAGACTGGCCCTTTCCTAGCTGTATGACTTTGAGTAAGTGATGTAACCTAAACCTGTTTTAACATCTGTGAAATGGAACAACAATATCTACCTCAGCCTTGCAGTGAAAATCAAATGAAAAATCCACATAATACATTTACTATAGTATCTGGCATATAAAAATGCTAGAAAAATAAAATTTCCTTTCATTTTCTTTCCCTTCACCAAAAGGAGTGAAGTTTTCTCATGGTCACCCGTCTGAAATTAAGTAATTATCATGATTATGTTTTCTTTTTTTCAGTTACCCAGATTATGTTGAGCAGAAACCAAATAAGTAGCACTTGTTTAGAATTTCTTGCATTTTTAGCAATTCTAAGAATAACCATTGCAGCACTAATAATATGCATATTTGATTTCTCCCACACTTACTCTCAGAGAGTATAATCTCTCTATACAGTTAGTTGCTTTGCAGTTCCTTTGTTTTGAATACTTTCTTGCTGTCCCTATTAAGAATTTATCTTTGAATTATCACAATGGCAATGATGAATGAAATGTAAACCTAGAGAGTTTAAATGAGTTGCTCACGTCACTCAGCAATGCCATGGCTGCAGCCCATTACCCTAAGTGGTTCCCCACCAGAGGTGGTGCTTCCCTGACAGGGGCCATTTGGAAATGTGGGAAGTACATGGGACTGTCATAGTGATCAAGGAGCACCACTGACATTTGGAGGAGCCAATCCCATAAACCATCTCCAATGTTCACAATTTGTCCAGTCCTAGAAGCCTAGAGTGACTCACTGAGAAATACCATATAAAGCCCAGTGAAGCCACACAGAGAAATCCTAGGGGAACTGAGGCTGAGCTCAAGAGTTATTTCCATCCTGAGCAGATTTCCAATTAAAAAAAAAGTTATTTAACATATGTAACAGACACGTAACATATATGAATTTAGTTCTTATTCTATAAATAAAGTAGACAAAAACTGTCACATTTATCCTCTCTAAGTCAAATTTGAATCTCAGCCTCATCTCAATGGCCAAGCAAGAATATACAATTCCAGTCATTATCAGAGCTTCCCATCACTTGCCAGGACTAGGAAAGGGTCTCAAAGTTAGAAAGAGCACAATATTCTGGGAGCCACTTTGCTTTCTGAAATCAGGCAGCTCTACTGTGATGGGTCCTGCTTGGCCATGGGAGTCCCAAAGGATGCTGGAAGCCCAGTGTCTAAGAACACATCTGTGGGTGCACCTTGATCATCCACAGTGAGATCCTGACACCCAAAGTTTGTGAGGGAGCCAGTCACACATCCCAACATCTCACAGAACCTGCCCCCGTTCCTAGACTTGGGATTTACACTACTCTTCTCTCTGTCTTCCTCACTTCTGCCTCACTCTAAACAAGAACTTGTCCCCCTCCAACCCCACTTTGTTTGGGATACATCTAATATTATCTCCCCAATACATTCCCCCAAAAAAGCCCAGAAAAGGGGCTCACCTCCCAGCAGACATACAATGGACTGGCTCCCTTCTTGGAAAACCCCTTATTTCATCTATTCTAAGACATACACCTTTTCCTGACTTATAACATCTCTGATATTATGAGGCCCCTCATTATTGATCGTATTTTACCACAGCTTTTGGTCAATGGCCCTCAAGACATAGGTATCATTTCCTGTGCATGTCCAACTTTGGTTGTAACTTCCTGTGCATTGTCCAAATTTGGCATGACTGGATGCCATAACTCCTTGACCTTTCAGTCAACAAACTATTAAGGATCACTTAAGGGAGGAATATGAGTGTTGGTTGTTATCTGAAAATCTTTCGCTGCAACATACTGATAAGATCAAGAAAATGTCAACATCAAAATTTGTAGAATTTTCTTAAAAGAAAATCCCAGAGACAATGATGAGAAGATTCTTCTAGATGCTACATCACCAACACTGAACAGCAGAGAGGCTGATACTATTTGGGAAAAACAGACACCAGTGACCACATATGATTCTGAGTTGAAAAGTGACTCATTGGCATTACAAATTGAATATGAAGAAATTTTAGGACTACGCTAAACAACCTTTTGCTTAAATTTTCTTTTTATATGTCCATAAGAGTGATACATGTTGAAATCTATGTCTCAAAGGGATTAGCAAGCTCCTTTCATGAGTATGAAATTAAAATTCTAAATGATAAGCATGTATTATAGCCAAATTGGTAGTGTGTTTTGTTTTTTCTTAGTGAAATACAAAATAGTGGTGCATCTTATAATCAATAGCATCTTAAATTCCAGGAGATAAGGTATGAAGCAAACAAAACACTGCCAAGCCATGACCCTCACCAAGTGAGAGAAAGAAGCTAGAAGCTGGAAAAATAAGCTGTCAGGAAAGGAGGAGTTCCAACTTTTATCCATTTCCAGATATGGGCCCTGACCCCTGCCCAAACTCTCCAAATATTGCCAAATGAAGAGTGAAAAGATAGAGCTTTGAGCTCCAGCACAGCAAGTCCTTGGCAAAGAAGGCAGTGGAAGAAGGATCTGTCTACCAAGTGGCCTCAGAGACCCTGGCTGGATGTGAAGTGGATTAGCTCTGAACACCACTAAATGGCTCACACCTCTGATCACTCATCCGTTTAGAACAGGATGGTGCTGTTAGAAACCTGGAGGATTGGCTCTGCCCGATGTCCTGAAACAAATCTCCCATCTCTACCTTTCTCCTAAGTCTGGTTGAGCAGAAGGGTCACAGGCTTTGGAGAGGACCCAGACAGACCTGTTTATACATCCACCTTCCATATATATTAGTCATGTGTTGTGAACAACCTGCATAATCTCACTGGTGCCAGATTTCTCCTTCCTTCCCTCCCTCCTTCCTTTCTTTTTTTCCTTTCTTCCTTCCTTCTTTTTTCTCTCTCTCATTTTTCTCTCCCTTTTTCTCCTTCCCTTCCTGCTTTCATTCTTCCTTAAACAAACACCTACTATACATCAAATACTGTCCTAAGCACTTCATAAAATTATCTCATATAAAATGCTCAAAACACCCTGTAAAGCAGATACTATTTTCATTGCCCTCATTTACAGACTGGAAAACTGAGACACAGGGTGTAAGCAACTCATCTGTGTTCACATAGCCAGTAAAAGGCTGAACAAGGATTCAGACCCAGGCAGCCTGACCCCAGAGTCTGTGTACTTCCCTCCTATGCTCCTCTATGCAGTCATTATTGTCCGCGAGAAATAATAACCATCTCTGGGTCTTGTGATGCTTAAGTAATATAAGTAAAGTCCCTGGCAAATAGTAAGGCTTTAATAAATAATAGCAATCAGTTTCATTCTCTAGGTTGCCAGTCTTTTAATTCACATAGAGAATAATAATAATAAATTCTACTTGTATTGTTTCACAAGTTTGGAAAAAGGCTTCATCTAAATTCCTCTCCTTGGTTCTTTTAACAGTCCTATGAGCCACTGTTTTTATAATATTAGCATATAATACTTTATATGCCCCAGGCATTTATGTATGCATTTAATCATAATCTCACTCAGTCCTATAGTTCAATGAGGTATTATTATTATCTCATATTATTGGCCCAAAGAGTTTAAGTAATGTGCCCACTGTCACATAGCTAGTAAGTAGTGGTGCTGGGGTGAGACTCAGAGCTCAGATTCTCTGAGTTTCAGGTTCTGAGCTATGAACCTCTACTCTGGGTTGGGGGGGGGGTCCATCTATGAGGCAATTTACTCATAAACCCTGTGATGAGTAACACAGTAAGTGACAGAGCCAGAACTCAAAATAAGGCCTGTCTGCCACCAGTGTCCCTAGTAGGTGGTTTTCTGACTCTGTTGTCTTGTACATCCAAGAGGACTAATGGAAATAGCCATGAGTTGGGGGTTAGAAGACACAGGCTCTAGTCTTGCAAAAAAAAAAAATTTTTTTTTGATCAACAACTGAGTGACCTTGAACAAATCACTTTGCCTCCAAGCTTCATCTGTAAAATTAGGGAGCCATGCTCACTCAATCTTTAACAACCTCTAATTCTAAGCAACTATTTTCCAGGACTGAACTGCAATTCTGTTTCAATAAAAGAAATGTAGCATGTTTCTTATAGCTCAATGTCAACCCCATCTCCACCCCTGAGGAAAACTCTGGAAAACGCTTCTTTTTTACCTAATAAAATCCTACATGTGCTATGAAGTACAACTCAAATACACAGCAGCCAGAAACACAACTACTTCTCTGGAGGCCTCTCAAGCTTCTAACCCCTTTCCCTCACCCTTACTGGTAAGAACTGTTCACACACTACTCTGTGCTCCTGCAATACTTAGTTTGCCTCTATACTAGCAATTACTATATTTACTGACAGTAGCTGTGTATGTGTGCATTCCCACTAAACCAGTAGCTCCTTAAGGACACAGCTTATACTCCATTGATTTTCGTATGCTTGGAAATTTATGTTACATTGACCATATATGTAAGTATCAATATTTGACCATTTCTGTCCTACAGAAATGGCAATTTAATATGGTGCAACCTACCAGATGCTCATTAAACATAAGCATATTTACTACTGTACAACAGATGCATTCCTGAAAAACCTCATGTACTACAAGAAGTGTTAGTAAGCTTTTTCTGTAAGGGGCCACATAGTAAATGCTTTAGACTTTGTGTGCTGTACAGTCTCTATCCCAAGTATTCAACTTTGCCATTGTTGTATCAAAGCAGCCATAAACAATCTGTCAATGAATGAGTATGGTTGTGTTACAGTAAAACCCAATTTATAAAAATAGGCTGAACTCATGAAGAAATAGAAAATCTTCATAGCCCTATAACAAGTAAAGAAATTTAATTAATAATAAAAAATAGTTTTTAAAACTTCCCACAAAGAAAATAAAGGAGGAATGAATATTTACCAACTCATTCTATGACACCAGTATTATCCTGATACAAAAACCAAGCAAGGATATCTATAGACCAATATCCCTTATACAGGTGTAAAAATCCTCAAAATTACTAGTAAATTGAACCCAGAAATATATTAAAAGTATTAAATACCATGAGCAAGTAAGCTATATGCCAGGAATGCAAGGCTGGTTTAATATCTAGAAATCAAGTATTAGAATATATCACACAAACAGAACAATGCACAAAAAAACACATGATCAAGTGAATAAGTCACAGAAAAATATTGCCAGAATTCAACACCCCCTTCTGATAAATTATAAAAACTAGGAATGGTTCAAGCTGATAAAGGGCACCTACAAAAGAAAATCACTACTAAGGTCCTACTTTAAAGTGAAAGACTGAAGCTTTTTCCCCCTAAGAGCAGGGACAAGATGAGGAGGTTGACTCTCATTTCTATTCAACATTGCACTGGAGGCTCTAGTCAGGGGAATTAGGCAAGAAATGTGAAATAAAAGGCATCAACATTGAAAAGAAAGAAGTAAAATTATATATATTTGCAGATGACATGATGTTGCATATAAAAAAATCTTGCCTATTAGAAATTCAGGAAAGGACCACTAAAAAAAATCTTCTTGTATATAAGAAGTCCACTAAAAATCTATTAGCATGAATAAATGACTTCAGCAAGGTTTCAGGACATGAGATTAACATACAAAAATCTATTATATTTCAATATACTAGCAACAAATAATCCAAAAATGAAATTCAGAAAACAATTCCATATACAAAAGCATCAATATATTACTTAGGAATAAATTTAACAAAATAAGTACAAAACTATAAAACATTGTTGAAGGAAATTAAAGAACAACTAAAAAAGCAGAAAGATATCCCAGGTTCCTGGATCCAAAGACCTAATATTGTTAAAATGGCAATACATTCCAAATTGATCTGCTTATATAATCAGTTCAAGCCTTATCAGACAGTACGGAATGTGAAAAGGTAGACAAGTAGAGATGAAGGAAAGTCCAGGCAGGAGTGAAAAAGAAGCTACTTTCTTAATCACACAAAGCCAAAGACAATAAGCAATTTAAGAACTGGAAATGAATATTCATTATCATTATGAATAATCTATTGCTATCTGAACAATAAATTGTGTACAATTCTCTTTCCAAAATTTGGGCTCATTCTTCTCAACTAAACTTTTTGTCATATTCATAAAATTCAGAGTTAACTTTTGGGGGATATGATCTGAGATAGCTGTCAGAATTGAGTGGGCCCTCCTTGATAATTATAGTCACTATTTTGTTGCTAAAGTGGCATACAGACCTATTTTTTAAAATATCTTATTTATTTATTTATTCATGAGAGACGCAGAGAGAGAGGCCAAGACACAGGCAGAAGGAGAAGCAGGGTCCCCACAGGGAGCCTGATGTAGGACTTGGTCCCAGGACCCTGCAATCATAACATGAGCCAAAGGCAGACAATCAACCAGTGAGCCACCCAGGTGCCCCCAGACCTATTTTTTAACAGTGCTGGTCTCTATTTTTAGTCCATTTCTCTCCAGGAAAGTTAAACACTACGCAAATAGGGGCAGTCATATAAGTAATGAGTATCATCACCATGTATGTGATTCTCTTGGTGCCAAAGGAAGTTATTTAGCTGAAAGAAATTGTGTATTTCTTCTCACTCATTCAGCTTACATTGAAAGCTTGCCAAGATGCCACACACAGGGCTAGGTACTAGGTTATGGCAGAGCCCCAACTCTTGCTCCAGCCCTGAAACTTGTAAAGTGTTTTTCATCTAATTCAGTGGTTCTCAACCAGGGGTGATTTTATGTCCGAGGGACATCTGACTGTGTCTAAGGACATTGTTTCTCACAGTGAGGGAAATACTATTGTCTTCTACTGAGTAGAGGCCAGTGATGCTTCTAGACGTTCCACAATGCACAGAACAGCTTTCACAACAAAGAACTATCCAACCCATAATGCAGATAGTATACCTATTGGAACACTTTATCTAACTTCATCTCCCTATTTTTCAGAAGAAGAAACTGGGGCCAATTAAATTATATACCCAAGAGCATCAGTTCTTCAGCAGAGTCTGGCTGTCCTGGCTCCATTCTGCATGTAACAGATTTTAAGTTTCCCTTTTTTGAACTGAAATTGAGGACTAATTTTTCCATGTATCTCTCTTCCTAAAAGCAATGAGTTCTGCAGTGGCATCTTGGTGGAAAGCTGCTTTAGACAGCAATGGAAAAGGATTTTTCTTTGATCTGCAAGCCTCACTGCAAGAGATGGGCTCTAGTCTTCAGTGACAGAGGTGCCTTGGCATGGTTGGATATGGCTTCTGGATTTTATTTGAAAGTAAGGATGCTGTGAGGAAAAGCATAGATTGAGAAGTCCATTTATTCTTTCTTTTTCTTGTTCATTCACAGATTCAACAAAAGCATCCTGACCTCCTAATGTGTGCCAACCAGGCTAGAAATGAGAGGCATGATGATGAATAATAAACATGTGGTCTCTCCTCTTCTCAACAGCTTGTGATAGACAAGAGACACATACATAAACAAGGCATTAAAACATGTTGAGATAGAAGCATTGAAGGTGGCAAGCACATGATGGAATAGGGATGTGGTAGTCAGAGTTATTGGCTGCAAGCAACAAAAACCAATTTTGGCTTATTTAAGCAGAAAAGAAATTGACTGTAAACATCCCAGGTAGCTCACAGAAGCACCTGGGATGAAGGTGAGCCTGAAGAACAAGGCTCAGAAAACAGGCAGGAAAAGGGATGTCCAGCTGCAGCTAGTACCCCAGTCTCAAAACTACCATGGTGAAGACTCTGCCTCCCTGGTCAGTGAACACTGGCTATCTCAGTTAAACAGCACTACTCCAGCACCAGATACCATAAGTTCCACTGGACTCCTCTTGTCCCACACCCCAGAAGCCAGCACATTGTTCCCACAGCTATACCAGGATGGCTTCTCCACTCTTCTAGCTACTTTCTCTTTCCAGATCCCAAAGCAAAGCCATTGGATACAATTATTCTAGATCATTCACCTTCACTCTAACTGCAAGTCATACTGGGAAAATGAGCGTCTTGTCTCACCTGTTGAGTTTCTACAGTTAGAGACCCATTTTGTCTCCTACCACCAAAACTCTTATGGTAAGGTGAAGTTTGATTTCCAGATTTTGCTCAAAAGTCACCCTCTCAGCCCTCTCAGGTGGTATTAAAACTCTAATACCACCCTCCTATAGAACTTTTCATCACCCTTCCATGCTATATTTTCCCCCATGGCTCTTACCACCATCTCATACACTATATGTGTATTTGTTTATATGCTTGTCTATCTCTCTCTACTCAAATGTGAGCTCCATAAGGAAGGATGTGCATCTAATTTATTCACTGCTGTGTCCCCAGTGCCAAGAACAGTGCCTGGAACACAGTAGGGTCTCAATAAATATTGTTGAACAAATGAGCGAATGAATGAATGAAGTCTCCAAACACAGGGAGACCAGAGATTCTGAGGATCCAAACTTTCAACAAATTCTCACTATAAAAAGCCTATGGGAAAGACACATAACATCACCTAGCCTGGAAATAAATCACACAAGCTCCCTAAAGGAACTGATACTTGAGCTGAGTCTTCAGAAAGGGCAATGCAGACAAATCAAAATTAGGAAAGAAAGATTTAAGCAGTTATGTGGGATTTCAAGAATGTGTTGCTTTATGGTTTACCACACTCTGGGGATGCTCCCTAGCCAAGCTCCCTGCATATTTTCTATATGGAAGAGGCACTGGTTTGGACCAGTGCAGCATCAGGCTTGACCACAAAAATCCAAGATCAGAACCTGGAGCTGGAAGAAATCTGACCAAAATCATCCAAGAGTGAGTCCCTTATAGAATAGAGTGGTAGATTCCAAGGAACACCTGGAGCCTTGAACAAGAAGGTATTACTCTGAACATTATTCTGGAGAAAGGCAATCATGCAGTGAGAAAATAAATAATGATCAAACTTAAAAGGCAAATGAGTTCTTCTCCAGCTGATAGGTGCTTGTGTTGGTACCTGGATAGCTTTTTGTTTAAGCTATTATGCTGCCATAGAACTTTTTGTAATTCATCAAAATTCATAGGATTTGGAAGGCCAGGGGAAAAAAAAGAGTAGGTGGCAGGCTTATTACCTGAAGTTCAATTCAATAAATATAATTTATCTTTCTATACAATCCTTTATACAAAATATTGCCTGCGGCTTTACGGTCCAACAAGACCGAGTTTGAATGACTTAAGTTATTTGCTTTCAGGCCAAATGGACTTTTATGAACATTTTGAGTTCCCCCTGCACTAAATGAAGTGATGTACAGCTATTCTCAACATAATTTCTGTCACCACCATTATCTTTTTTCGCTTCAGCTCTTTCACAGAGCTTCAGGATGACATTAAGTGATAATTGCTGCAGTATTCCTCTTGCAGAGGGAACTGCTTTTGCTTCTTTCAGTTGATCAATTCAAAGGGCCCTTCACAAGATGTTGGGGGTAATGCAAGAGAAAAGGGGGAGCTGATAAGAATGAGATCCTAATGATGATGTACAGGATCAACTCCTCTATCAAATACAGCTGACTCAGTCCAACTATAGGACAGTTTCCTAGGTCCGGAGATGCAAATGGGACCCAAATGGGACCTTGTCACCTTGTGCCTTACTTCATCTCCTTATGGCATTCAAATAAATAGTCATCAAAAGGCAATTTACATCTCTGCTGCAGTTTTTGCTAAAAAATTCCAAGGGAAAAAGACCTCCGTAGTGCGCAGCAAAACTCAAAACTCCTCTCCCCAGCCTGTCTCTGTTCTCTTCATTCCATGGTCTGTAAGACTCACTCATAAATCAAACCCTGGCAGTCTTTCTGCTTTTTCTCTTCTCCCTATTCAGTCTCAGCTCTCTGGCTTCTTCCAGTTTTCCTTTTCTACCATCACCCAGATACTGTACAAGAAAAGAGAGTAAGCAAGGTGGGCCTGGGGCAGAAACAGATTACAAAGATTTATAACTTAATATATTTTCTTTTATAACCTGTCATAGATTCTCCCTTCAAGGAGGTGCCCATTCTGAGCATGGCTGTGTTTTAGTTAAACCCAGGGTGTAAAATATTATGTTATTACTTGTTTATTTATAAATAAACCTTGGTATTGGGCCAAGAAAATAAATAGTTTAACAGTAAACAAAGACAATTTAATGACCTCAAATGTGATCCAGGAATAGTTCCTTTGTGAGAGTGGAGAAAATAGACCTGGTTTTTCCCTAACTCCCTTAGCCAATGGCCAGTTCTTCAAAATCAACCTAGGAATCAAGCCAACAGTTTTTAAAATACACATAACAAAATTTATCATTTTTCAGTGTACAGCTAAACGGCATTAAGGACACTACTGTGCAAATATCACCACCATACATCTCCGGAATTTTATCATCTTCCCAAGCTGAAACTCTGTCTTCACTAAACAATTCCTCATTCTCTCCTCCTTCCAGCCCCTGGTAAGCACCATGCTACAACTTTCCGTCTCTATTATCTAGATTACTCTAGGCATTTCATAAATGGAATCATACAGTATTTGCTCTTTTGTAGCTGCCTTATTTGACTTCAGATAATGTCATCAAAATTCATCCATGTAGTACCATGTGTATTTCCTTCCTTTTTAAGACTAAATAATATGCCATTGTCGGTGTATGCCATCTTTGTTCATCCAATCATCCCCGGATGGATACTTGGGTTGCTTTCACTATTGAGCTAATGAGAAAATGTTACTATAAACATGGGTGTATTCAAGCCACCATTTTGTTCGTTTGCTCCCAAACTTCCTTTTTTTAAAAGATTTTATTTATTTATTTATTTATTTATTTATTTATTTATTTATTTATACTTTATAGCAGGAATTGTGGAGGGGCAGAGGGAAAGAGAATCCCAAGCAGACTCCCCACTGAGCATAGGGCCGGGTCCCATGACCCTGAGATCATGACCTGAACCAAAATCAAGATGTTATTCTGTATGTTGGTAAATTGAACACCAATAAAAATTAATTTATAAAAAAAAAAAAAAGAGTCAGATAGTTAACCCACTGAGCCACCCAGGCACCCCTCCAAACTTCCAATTTATTAAGAAACTATGGATAGCCATCAAAGGATAAATGGACAAACAAAATGTGGCATATATGTACAATGGAAACTCATTCAAGGAATAAAGTATGGACAGATGTTAGAACATAGATTAATTCTGAAAACACTATGCTAAGCAAAAGAAACCAGTCATAAAGAGTCACATATGAAATGATTACAGCTATTTGAAATATCCAAAATATGTAATCCACGGAGATGGAAAGTAGATTACTGGTTGGTAGGGAGTTGGGGGGAGAGGGCATAAGGCATAGAGTTTGTTGAAAATGTTTTAGAGCTAGTTAGAGGTGATGGTGGCACAACTCTGTGAATGTACTAAATGCACTGAATTATTCACTTTATTTTTTAATTAATTAATTACTTTTAATTCCAGTATAATTAACATACAGTGTTATATTAGTTTCAGGTTTACAATACAGTGATTCAACAGTTAAGTACATTACTCAGTGCTCATACGATAAGTTTCTTCCTAATCCCCTTCAGCTATTTCACCTATCCTTCTAGCCATATTTTTGTTTTTGCTTTATTGTACTAAGATTTCACAGTCCAGTGTGGTAGCCACTAGCCACATAGGGCTGCTGAGTGCTTAACATGTGGTTAGTCCAAACTCAGATATGCTATAAGCGTGAGATACACACTGGATTTAGTGTGTATCTCTGGCTTAGTATTACAAACCAATGCAAAATATCTCATTAACAGTTTTATATTTATTATATGTTCCAACAGTAATATTATGAATATATTGAGTTAAAGAAAACATATTATTATAATACATTTCATCGATTTTATTTTACTGTTTTAAGGTGGCTACTGAAAATTTTAGATTGCATATGTGGCTCAAATTATATTCCTCCTGGACAGGGTCAGTTGAAGGTCTAAGCCAGTCTTGGCGGGGGAAGGAGAATAGCCAGAGCTTCTTTGAATTCCAAGAGTCCCTCTTGTCTTTAGCAGATCAGACTGACCACAGAATTAAGCTGGAGTCATTGCAAAGGAATAAAGAGAGAAGGGCTGGTGTGTGAATGGAGGACAGAAGAGTGTCACTCTGGTAGAGAACTGGAGTTCCCAGGACCAAGAGGATGGAGCAAGGCAGACTCTAAGCACTGCAGACCTGTGCACTTCTCCCTTGCAGTGCTCTTAAAGGAGACATCCTTCTGATGAGGTGATGCTTAAATCCCAGGGATGGTGACCAAGAACTATGGCTTTCAAAGCTATGCAGAGGTCCTTATCTGAGCCACAGCTCAACTGAGTCACTGCAAGGAGCACTTCCCAAAACAGACAGCTGAGGACCATATCCCTGCTGGCACCAAAATATGCTCTAGGATTTGATCCATTTTGATTGGGTGGGGGAGACAGCCCAATGATGACAGATACTGCCCATCCCATCAGTCTTGTGATTTGGCTCAGAGCCAAACTTCATTTGACTTTGAAAAATGAATAAATGTGAAGTTTTCTGCACCCTAATACTGTGGAGCAAATTAATTCCTCTTTCACAAATAATCTTTCACTAAGGCAGTCATGAACCTGCAAGTTTTCAAATATTTATTCAGAGCATCTGAAGTGGAAGGTCCATGGGCCCTTACACATATGGCTGGCTGCAGGTTTTTGCTCCAGTAGCCTCTAACCTGAAGCACCAGGACCCATATGCTTCCCAGATAGTTACGTCTTCTTGAGAATATACTGAGAATTTCCAGGGACCAGAAGCTAAGAGAACAAATAATGCCAAAGACATCATCACAAAACCTCTGGGCTGGGAAGTATCTATGGGGATAATAGTCCAACTCCTTTGTTCTAGTAGGAAGAAATATAGCCGAGATGGGAAGTGGGCAAGGAGGACTTGCTCAAGATCATACAGGCGGTGGTCAGGTCTCTAACTAGAAGGCACCCCTTTTTTACTTTCCTAGATATCTCAAATGGCCCTACACCTAGGTCCTCAACCCTGCAACCTCACATCTTTCCCTTTCCAAATACACCAAACAATTGGTGAATTTACAATATTCCAGGCAGTCTTTCTAGGTGGATAACATGCAGATATCTAATTTGAGGCATTCAAATTCTACAGGGAAGAACTTGCCTTTACCAGAATTATGCACATATATACATGATTATATTGAGCTAAGATATAACTTAGTACAGCTTCTGTAGCTGTTATAACCGAGACTCAGGAGGGTGGCTTAAATAACAAGTTCCTTATTGTCTGATGAAACAATCTGGAATAAGCAGATAAGGGCCAGTAAAGAGACTCCAGAGTGCCTGTGGCCCAGGATCCTCCCATTATGTTGCTGTTCTCCCACACATAGGGTGTTGCCTATGACCATGCGGTCCAAGATGGCTCATCCCCATGACTACATTTCAGTCCGTGGGAGTGAAGAACAAGGAGGAATGGGGAGAGTGCATCTTGCCTTTTAGAAGCATTACCTAGAGGTTGTTCACATCATTTCTGCTCACACTCTATTGATCAGAACTTAGTTACGTGGCTAAACCTCACTGCAAGGGAGACTAGAAAGCAAATCTTTATTCTGAGAAGTTACATGCCTAGCAAAAAGTCTACTACCATACAAGAATATAATAATGGATGTGGAGGACAACCAGCAATATGTTTTTCATATTCATGGACACAGCAGCTTATGTACCCTTACTCACACATGAATATGCAACCTCAAATAGAAACACACACTTATATATCAATGCATGTACATGATACCTATGCTTCTAAATACACATTCACACACACTCAAATATGCACACATTCCAATCCTATATACACTTGCTTATTCATTCATACATTGGTTCATACATTTACACAGCAAGCACACATACCAGTATGGCTATGTCACTAACATAGATGTACACATGGAGAAAGAGAGAGAGAGAGGAAGGCCGCAAAACCTGCCATTATGTCATTCTGCTCTGCAATGTAATGGCAGTCACATCTAAGTCTTCATATGTCCCCACTCATTGAAGATGCCCTTGTCCTGTGTTTAGGACACACTGTTTTATTTTTTCTTTCTTTCTTTCTTTCTTTCTTTCTTTCTTTCTTTCTTTCTTTTCTTCTTTCTTCTTTCTTTCTTTCTCTTTTCCTTTTTTTTTTTTGATTCAGGACATTTAGAACAAGATCAGGGGTTGTACAATGCAACAAAATGTAAAAGTGCCTATAAAAAGGACCAGACCATACTCCACATCCATAATGACTAGGGTAGCTGACATCTCACCCCATCCATTAGCAGTCTGCCTACTGCATTTTGGGGGCTGCACAATGCTCTAGGAGGGCATATAAGGTGATAGAGCTGAGATTAAGAAGAGCTCTAAGGCCAAGTAGTATGGGAAAGGTGGAAGACTTGAAAGCAAGTCTGGGACATGGTGAAAAACTCTGGCAGGTCACTGGAAATTGCCTGATACACAGTAAGTACTCAGTGAATACCTGTTGGATGGATGGATGGATGGATGGATGGATGGATGATGGATAAATGGATAAACAGATGGATAGACAGATAGCATAGAATATTATGTACCCTGCCCACAAATAACTCAACCTCTGTCACAGTAGCAGGCATATAGTAGGTATTCAAACAATAATTGAACCACCTGGATGACTGATTGGATAGATAAATAAATGATTCTGAATCTTCTCCATCCTTTTTGGAAAATGAGTGTTGGCTCCAAGCAACATTTTGGGTTAAGTAAAGTAAGGCATGGGGGAGGAGAGGAACAGCATTTATTGGTATTTATTCCAGGCTGAATGTTTGCGTATGCCATTACATTTAATTCTCAAAAGAATCAGGTTCTATTATTATCTTCTCCATTTTACAGTTGATAAACCTGAGACACAGAAAGATTAAGTACCTTGCCCAAGGTCACTTGCTCAAGCTAGTAAATGCAGAGCAAGGATTTGAACCAGGGCTGTCTGACTCTTGCTTGCAACCAAGCTGTACTGTAGAATGCTTTCCCCAAATGCAGTGGGGTATAGAAACCTAGCTTATGTAACAAGTGAAGAAGAATTAGCTCTGGTTGTTCTGACTCAAAATCCCAGAGCTGTGCTGTACCCTATCACCCTCCCCTTGGCTCCTAAGACACCTCTATGCACCCCCAGAGCCCCACGAAGCATGCTATTAAAAACACTGTTCTGTGGAATAGTCCAGGGCCCCTTCCCTGTGCTGAGAGGCTTCCCAGGCACTACAGCTTCCAACCCATAGGGGAAAAGCAGTGAGTATGACACAATGTAAAGAATCCAGATAAACCTTAGCTTTGTTGCTTCACCATTTTGAGCATCAACTTTCTCAGACGTCAAGCAGGCAAAATAACATCAACTTTGTAAGCAGTGACTTAGGATGAAATGAAATGATGTACATGAAATACTTGGCTCTGTGCATAGTGCTTAATCTAAGCACTCACTGAAGGTCAGCTGGTGGTCACGGTCATGGAGAAAGCCTCAAAATATCCTAATTTTATGAACCCTCGTAAGTGGCAACTCCTTTTCTTTGTCTCTTTGACAGCAGAAAAATGGTTAAAAAATAATAATAAAAGGAATTAGATTTGATTTAGAATGCCAACTCTGCTATTCACTAGCTGAGTGACCCTGGGCCAGTCATTTCATCACTCTGAGCTTTCCTTTCTATTTACTTAAATGGGGAAAGAGGTCCTAACTTAGGTTGTAAGAATCAAATTTAATGAAGGATGCCACTCAGGAAAAACAGCACATAACATCCTTCTTTGTGCCCTATTTCCCAGGGACCTGGAGGCTTGGAGGGAGAGCTGACAACCTTCACCCGCAGGAAGTCCACAGGTGTTTCCTTAGGACAAAGAGCTCCCAGTCACTTCTCATCCCTGGGGTTACCATCCTCTCTTCTACAGGCTCAAAGACCTGCTGGCTTTGGTTCCTCTGCCCTGTGACAACTCCCTTCTTGTTATTTATCTCCATGCAACAAGGGAAAAGGGGGAGGCTGGCTCTTGCCTTAGGCAGACTATCCTCAGAGATATAAATCGCTCATCTAGCCAGCCCAGACAAAGATTTGGAGTCCTGGATGGATTGTCTGCAAACTCCTGCCCCACACCCTTGGCCCAAGGGAAGAGGGGGATCACCATAGCTCTATCATCCAGTTGGCATCACAGAGAAATAGGAGTTGCTGGGATTCCTGGAAAAATGACATGTGAGAAGAGGCTCTTCAGGGCCAGTAAGGTAATTTATTAGACTGCTGCACCATCTAAATAATACCCAAATGTCCTCATAATGCCTCCATCATCCTATGAAAGGTGCTCTGAGTGAGGCAGGAGGGCAGAATTAATAATAGCAAGAGGTAATTAGCTGTCACATCTGCCTCTGCCACTGCCCCAGGGGTTTGAGTCTCTCTCTCTCAATCTCTCTCTCTCTCTTTCTTTCTCTCTCTCTCTCTCTTTCCCCTCCCCCCTTTGGTTTCTCACTCTGGAGTGTATATCTGTGTAGGGTGGGGGACAGGCAGAGGGTGTGAAGCTCTAAGCTTGACACTTAAAACACATAAGAGAAAACAATAATCATGAATAATATTTTCTGCCCACTAGATTGCCAAGTACTCTTCCAAGGCTCTTTACAAGAACTAACTCATATAATCCTCACAACAATTCTATGAGGGAGGTGTTTTATTTCACCCATTTATGAGATGTAGAAACTAGGGCATGGGAGGGGTCCCTACCTCCCCAGCTGAGAAGTGGACAAATCTGAATGTGAACCTGGGCTGTCAGGCTCCAGAATTCATGCTTTCAGTGACTTAGAAGAATGATTTCCAGGACCATCCATGGAGTCCATGTTTCCTTAGGTACTAAGATCCTTTTGGGCAGGCAAACATTCATTCCTTCTATCTACTTGTTGCTTCAACAGACAAGTCCTACATACTAACCTGGCACTGATGCTGAGCACTGGTGGCATAGAGATGAACCAAATCGGGATCTCACACAGCAAGAGTACTCAGGGAGTTAGACACATACACAAATTGCCATATGGTCATAATCATTGTGTTGGGCATTGTGTGTTAATTCATATCCTTTATACCACTACCTTATAAAGGTAGGTACAATTATTATCCTCATTTCACAGGTGAGGAAAGTGAGATGCAAAAACTTAGTGACTTGCCCAAGATCACAGCCAGCAAGGATCAGAAGCAGAAATGAAAACAGGGCAGTGTAGCTGCACAGCCTGCCCCTTAACTGCCCTCCCTCCCCCACTCAGCATCACACAGGGGAGAGAGCTGTAAGGCCATATGGGCATTGGGCTAAAGGGCTAATGGTAGCCTACAAAGGGATCTAAGGAAGGCTTCCTGGATCCAGTACTATTTGGGGGGTCTTGGAGGATGGGGTGGATTTGGCCAGATGGGGGTGAGAGAGGGTTTGGTGGGGGTACAATGTGCAGAAAGCAATAGAAGGGCTGAGCCCCAAGGTTGAGGATGGACAGGAAGGTGAAGGTACAGATGAATCTGAGAAATATGAAGAAGAAAGCAGAGGAGGGAGGATGGTGGGAAGGACAGAGTGAGAGAGATGAAACCTAAGGAAAAAGAAATGGAGAGTGGAGTAAAGAAAAGGCAAGGAGAAGGAAGGAGGAGGGAAAGATGGAAATTATTTGCCAAGAACATATATTCTCTCAGAGTTTTCTCTAAATACAGGGCTCATGCATGGTGGCAGGTACATGCTAGAGATGCCACAAGAGGGGTAGCTGGCCATAGTCCTAAACAATGTCAAAGTTCATAGTAAGAAGGGTATTCTCTTCTAAATTATCTTTAATTCTGATCACATCAAAGAGAAAACTATAGAGCTGCCTGGGTGGCTCACTCAGTTAAGCTTCTGACTTTAGCTCAGGTCATGATCCCAGGGTCCTGGAATGGAGCCCCATGTGGACTCCCTGCTCAGTGGGGAGTCTGCTTGTCCCTCTCCTTCTGCCCCTCCTCTCTGCTCATGTGTGCTCTCTCTTTCTCTCTCTCTCCCTCAAATAAAATCTTTAAAAAGAGAGAGAGAGAAAGCTACAGTTTGTTGCCTCTGATGCTTGCCAGTCTTTCTTTCTAGCAGAGTGGGCCTTGGGCTCACAGCCTTTGGTGGGCAATGGCAAATAGCTAGCATTGAGAACATTATTTTGTTTTCATTTTTATTTTGGGGGGGTGAATATGATAGAATCCACAAAGGCGCTGCCCAAATGACCAAAGCACTGGTTTTCCATCCTGGCTGCACTTTAGAATCACCTGGGAGTTTAAAAATACCAATATCCAGGCTTTACTATTAGAGATTCTGGTTTGACAGACCTCAGAAGGGGCCAAGGCATCAGTATTTTTTTTAAGTTCTTGAAATTTTAAAAAGCAACCACACCTGAGAATCACTGACTGGTTCTCATTCAAAATATCTTTCTTTCATTGAAATCATCACCTGCATACCATTACTCTGGGGATGGAGACAGAAGTCCCTACCTCACACCAATGCTTAAGACCAGGAATTTGACCTTATGGGTAGTTCAGGTTGCCCCAACCTTTATTCCAACACCCAGGAGGTGAGGCCCAGGCCCAAGATCACAGCACTGAAAAGTCTTGCAGGATCCGCTAACGTGACCAAGATCATCCAAAGCTACTTTGTATGAGTGTACATCAATTTTAAGCTTTCCATCCTAAGCCATGCTGTTTTCCAAGTGCCTATAGCCTCAGCTCTGGCAACAATACAATTCAATCAGCCTTGCTGAAGAGCCTGGGGAATCCTGTGCCTTCTTCCCAGCCCATCCATCCTCAGTGGAGGGAAGCCGGCATGTGGTGTTCTTTTAATTAAGCCCCACATCAGTGCCAAGTGCTCCCAGAGACAGTGTGGCAAGAGTCTCTGAAGTATGAGACAAGTTGACAAGGTGGGGGTCATGATAGATCTTTTCCCACCGGGCTCAATTTGCCTCTAATGACTTGTGATCCAGCCAGCATCAATCCAGACTAGCAGGGGCCTCTGTGATGCATTTGTTTTCTCCTCAAACCAGAACCAAGTTTTCACTCAAAGGAAGTCAATTCCTAAAGATGCTATTACCAGAGACACATTTATCCACAAAACAGGAATTGCATCCTTAAATGCCTACAGGGGCCAAATAAGAAACATAAGTGAATGACACAGGACGAGTGTCAGTAGGGAGTAGTGGAGACTATGGCACACTGGAGAGTCTGCTTGTCAGAGAACAAATGCTAAGGAAAAAGTGGACGTAGAACTCTAGCCACCTGTTGCCCTGAAGGAACTGGGGCTCACTGCAGCCCAATATTCTGAATTCTTTAGGAGAGAAGGCTTCCCATTTTCCAGAGTAAAAGCCAAAGTCCTGACAGTAGCTTATAAGATCCTCAAGATTTGCTCCCCATTCCCCTACTCCCATCATCACTGTGGCCTCATTCCCTAGCACTCCCATCCCACCTGCTCTGCTCCAACCACTCTAGATCCTTGCTGATCCTCAAACACATCAGCACTCTCCCATCTCAGGGCCTTTGCACATGCTGTTCCCTCTGCCTAGCAAGCTCTTTCCCTAGACATTTCCATGACTTATTTCCTCTCTACCTTCAAATGTTTGCTCTAATTTCCATCCAATCAGTGAGATCCACTCTAAGTACATTCTTAAGTACTGCCATCTGCCCTCCCCATACCCCAGCCCTCCAGAACCTGCTCCAATTTTTTTCTATAGCTTTTATCACCTATTAGAATATAAGCCTCACAAAAGCAGGTTCTTTTTTATTTATCACTATATCCTAAGCACCTAGAACATAAAAGTAGCAATAAACATTTGTTCAACAAATAACTGAAATCTGGCATATGGACTGAAATTAGAATGAAATCCATGTGTTACAGTCCTAACTTCCAATGCAACCATATTTGGAGATAAGGATTTTTAAGGAGATAATTAAGGTTAAATGAGGTCATAAAGGTGAGGCCCTGATCCAATACAACTAATGTCCTTATAAGAAGAGGAAGAGACACCAGGAATACACATGCACAGAGAAAAGATCCTGTGAGGACTCAGGAAGAAAGCAGACTTCTGCAAGCCAGGAAGAGAGGTCTCAAGGCAAAACAACCTGTTGATACTTTGATTGTGGACTTCCAGCCTCTAGAACTGTAAGAAATTTCTGCTATTTCAGCCACCCAGTCTGTGATATTTTGTTATGGCAGCCCAAGCAAATTAATAAATCTAGATACCTGGATTTTTAATATGAAATTTCCTACTTCATCATGCTATCCACTGTTTCAAAATTTAAAAATAAACTTAAAAAATCTTTCTTTTTTTTTTATAAATTAATTTTTATTGGTGTTCAATTTACCAACATACAGAATAACACCCAGTGCTCATCCCGTCAAGTGTCCCCCTCCGTGCCCGTCACCCATTCACCCCCACCCCCCGCCCTCCTCCCCTTCCACCACCCCTAGTTCATTTCCCAGAGTTAGAAGTCTTTATGTTCTGTGTCCCTTTCTGATATCTCCCACACATTTCTTCTCCCTTCCCTTATATTCCCCTTCACTATTATTCATATTCCCCATTAAAAAATCTTTCTGTAGGCCAAACAGGACACACTTGTGAGCCAAGTACCAGACATGGGTCCCTAGTTTATGATCGCAGGCTTCCTAGAAATAATACATCCCAAGGAGGGCTTGCATCCCACTTTAGATCACCTGCCCTCACCCAGCATCACTCAGCTAGGACAAGTAAGGGTGAGAGTTTTTGTCAACTTCCTCTCACCCTGCCCCTGTGCAACTTACTGGAGGGAAAAGGCTCTTTCTAAAATGCAAATCTGACTATGCCACCCCCTGCTTGAATCCTGCTGTGGCTCCCTATTGCTCTTGCATAGTGAAGCCCTATCTCCTTACAGGACTCTTAGTGCCTCATGATCTGCCCTCTGATCATCTTTCCATTAACCCCTCCCCACTCTGTGCACCAGACACAGTGAACCAAACATGTCCCTGAAAGGAAGGGAAATGTCTTCTCTCTTATCAGGGCCTTCCTGCATGCTTTTCACTCCCTCTGGGATGGTTGCATGCTCCCCCTCCCTCTTCACTTAGCTACTTCCTACCTATCCTTGAAGCTTAAGCATTACCTCCACCAGGAAGCCTGCCTAGATTCCTTTACCTTGTTTCCACCTGTCTCACATTCCTATGCTTTGGGTAGCAGAACAGAAGAAGTACGCCTCCTCCATTGACTACACAGGGAAAATGGCTGGATATTTCCCTCACCCATGTCCTCTTCCTTGGTACAAAAGACTCTATTTTCAGCCTTCTGTACTTTGAGACCATATGACTATGTTCTGTCAATGGGAGGAATAGAGAAGTGATGAATGCCACCTTCAGTTTTCTCCCCAAACCCCCAAAGTGGCCACCCACACCCTCTTTTCCCTTATATGGCAACCACAAAGCTCTGTGTTCAAGATGTCAGGGTTACATGCTGGAGGGAGCCAAGACCCCTGAGTTACTGCTTAGATGAAAATCACCAAGAGAACTGCCTAATTTTTACCCAGATTGTTTACATGAGTAAGAAATAAACCTTTAGGGGCACTCAGCTGGCTTAGTCAATAGAGCATGCAACTCTTAATCTCAGGGTTGTGAGTTCATGCCCCATGTTAGGTATAGAGATTGCTTAAAAATAAAATCTTTAAGGAAATAAGAAAAAAAGTAAGAAACCTTTATTGGTTAAACCACTGAGACTTGAGGGTGGATGTGGCATTGGGCAAGTTGTTACTATAGCACAGTCTAGCCTTTCCTGATTAATCCAGTACAAATGTCAATCATAGCAACCTGCCTCTCATTTGATTCAAGCCAACTGGACTGTTTCTCAAGATAGAAATAGAAAACCATTGGTTCTGAGTCACAGCAACACTGGCTCTTCGGACATGTCTTGGCCACATGAAGAAGGCCATGCCTGTACCCAGTCCAAGATGCTATGTTTTGACATGGCCACAGGGCTCCTTTATGAGTCTTTAAAGGCTACAGGATAGGGGAGCACCAGGATGGCACAGTTGGTTGAGCATCTGATTCTTGGTTTGGGCTTGGGTTGTGGTCTCGGGATCATGAGATTGAACCCCATGTTGGGCTCCAAGCTCACTGTGGAGTCTTCTTGGGTTTCTCTCTCCCTCTCCCTCTGCCCTTCCTTCCCCCTTGTTCTCTCTTTCTCTCTCTCTCTCTCTCTCTCTCTCTCTCAAATAAATAAATCTTTAAAGAAAAAATAGGTTACAGGATAGAAACGAAACATGTAACCCAGTGGTTAAGGATTGGGGATCTGGAGTCAGATTCCCTTTATTTAAATCAAATCCCCGAGCAAATGACCTTGAACATAACTCTCAGAACCCCAATTCCCTTATTGGTAAAATGGGCCTAGTAATAGCCCCTAGTCTCAAGATTTAATGAATCAACATATGTAAATTAGAGCAATGAATTCAATAAATATGAGCTGTTATCGCTATATGCCACATACTAACTGTATTTCCCATTTAACCCTGTCATAAATAATATTATACTCTCCTATGTGCAGAGAATGAAGCTGGGGCTCAGAGAGGTTAAGTAACTGGCCTTGGATTAAACAGCTTGTCAGAGATGTAACCAAGATTCCAAACCATGTGTTTGTACCCCATTCCTACTACTTGCCTCCCCCAACACCAGCAGATAAGTGAAGTCAAGGTTTATTAAGCACCTATTAATGATCCAGGAACCGAGTTTGATGCTTTTGAATATACACTTCCAATTATCCCCCAACAGCCCTATGAAGTATGTCATATTACCCCAACTAGCACATGAAGAAGCTGACTCTCAGCAAGGTTAAATAAATTGCTGAAGGTCACACTGCTATTAAGAGCAATCAGGCTTTGAATGCAGGTCAGTCTGACTCCAAAAGCTCACTCCACTATACCTGGCTACCTCTCACAATAATTAGAGCTATTTATTGGTCTTGCTTTTATGTCTCAGGCAAAGTATAACTGTCACAGCTCCCTTTGAGGTAGGGTAGGTCGTCCTCAGGAAACTGAGGCTCAAAGGGCCAAATTCACCACTCAAGTACACACAGCTCTGAAGTAGCAGAGGTAGGACTGGAACTCAAATCTTTCTCCACAGTGTTCATTCTTTCTCGACACCAAGCTGCAGAAATTAAAGATCTTCTGCAATGATAAAATTCTTCCCATCACCTCACTGGCCACTTCATGGCTGTACCACATCAGCTCATTGACTTGGATGCTTTTACTGTAATTCAGAATTCACAATACTTTGACCAAGATTGAAATTTCTCTGCATGCTTTAAAAAAGGATTGGCCTAGCAAATGAGGGGTGAAAATAAGATTATAGGTTCTTCTTGACATATGCAAGGCATGTGTTCTTATAGGAGCTCATGCATCTGAAGATTGCATCCATTTGAGGAAACAGTACCCAGGACCATTGGGAAGGACTTCAGGGTGCCAGCTTTGGTAGCTGATTAATGGTCTGTTAGCTGCTGATATCAGGAGCTGGCAAGGCTGGTCAGGCTCTATCCCATAGATGAGAGATGCTCCAGGCCCCAAATACCTCTTATCCTCCTTGTGAGGATGCTTCCTATCTACTGCCCTGGGGGACACCAGTTCCTCAAAGCAGTCCCAGAAGGGTCCTAAAGGACTTTTAGGAATCTGAACTTTCCCACATAATAGATCACTGAGAATCCTTTCCGTAAAGAGGCAAGGACAAATCACAAATGTTTAATGAAACAAAAGCAAAATTTGCAGTGAGATAAATCTCCTGGACTTTCCAATTACAAGAGCCAATGACACCTCTTGCTGGAGAATGAAAACCTGAGGGTGCAGAATGAAAGGTAGCCTGTGGCACTACGCTCCTGGCAATGCGTTGTATTATTATTATTATTATTATTATTATTATTATTATTATTTGAACAGTAAGAATTTATTTTTTTGTATATTTTTTACTGGAGTTCGATTTGCCAACATATAGCATAACACCCAGTGCTCATCCCATCAAGTGTCCCCTTCAGTGCCCATCACCCAGTCACCCCACCCCCACCCCCACCTCCCCTTCCACTACCTCTTGTTCATTTCCCAGAGTTAGGAGTCTCTCGTGTTTGGTCACCTTCTCTGACATTTCCCACTCATTTTCTCTCCTTTCCCCTATAATCCCTTTCACTATTTTTTATATTCCCCGAATGAATGAGACCATATAATGTTTGTCCTTCTCCGATTAACTTACTTCGCTCATCATAATACCCTCCAGGTCCATCCATGTTGAAGCAAATGGTGGGTATTCGTCGTTTCTAATGGCTGAGTAATATTCCATTGTATACATAGACCACATCTTCTTTATCCATTCATCTTTCGATGGACACCAAGCCTCCTTCCACAGTTTGGCTATTGTGGACATTGCTGCTAGAAACATTGGGGTGCAGGTGTCTTGCCGTTTCACTGCATCTGTATCTTTGGGGTAAGTCCCCAGCAGTGCAATTGCTGGGTTGTAGGGCAGATCTATTTTTAACTCTTCGAGGAACTTCCACACAGTTTTCCAGAGTGGCTGCACCAGTTCACATTCCCACCAACAGTGCAAGAGGGTTCCCCTTTCTCCACATCCTCTCCAACATTTGTGGTTTCCTGCCTTGTTAATTTTTGCCATACTCACTGGTGTGAGGTGGTATCTCACTGTGGTTTTGATTTGTATTTCCCTGATGGCAAGTGATGCAGAGCATTTTCTCATGTCCTTGTTGGCCATGTGTAGGTCTTCTTTGGTGAAATTTCTGTTCATGTCTTTTGCCCATTTCATGATTGGATTATTTGTTTCTTTGCTGTTGAGTTTAATAAGCTCTTTATAGATCTTGGATACTAGCCCTTTATCTGATAGGTCATTTGCAAATGTCTTCTCCCATTCTGTAGGTTGTCTTTTAGTTTTGTTGACTGTTTCTTTTGCTGTGCAGAAGCTTTTTTATCTTAAGTCCCAATAGTTCATTTTTGCTTTTGTTTCCCTTGCCTTCATGGATGTATCTTGCAAGAAGTTGCTGTGGCCAAGTTCAAAAAGGGTGTTGCCTGTGTTCTCCTCTAGGATTTTGATGGAATCTTGTCTCACATTTAGATCTTTCATCCATTTTGAGTTTATCTTTGTGTATGGTGTAAGAGAGTTGTGTAGTTTCATTCTTCTGCACGTGGTTGTCCAATTTTCCCAGCACCATTTATTGAAGAGACTGTCCTTTTTTCCAGTGGATAGTCTGCCCCTGTATTATAGAAACCTTGATATACCTCACAGGGGTGTCCATCAGATCACAAAAGAGCCAAAGAAAAACTCCTGCTATTTCAGAAACACATAAGGCAAACAGGAGTAAACCCAGAAAGCCTTAAGCCTTGATGTTTTGCCTTCTTAAGAGAACCTACTGTTTTAATTCGTGTTACCATATTAATTGCCCTTATGCAGCTGGATGCTGCTAATTACAAATGAATGGTATTTATTCATTATAGAAGACCCAGCAGGAAAGTCTCTCTACTTAGCAACACTATGTTAATTTGAGTTTGGCTTTCAAAGGTCATAAAACTGCTTTGAGTTAAAAGATTTTTATTTATTTATTTATTTATTTATTTATTTATTTATTTATGATTTGATTTATTTATTCATGAGAGACACAGAGGCAGAGACACAGGCAGAGAGAGAAGCAGGCTCTATGCAGGGAGCCTGAGGCAGAACTCGATCCAGGAACTCCAGGATCACACCCTGGGCCAAAGGCAGGAGCTAAACTGCTGAGCCACCCAGGGATCCCTAAAAGATTTTTAAAGAGAGAGTTGTTTCCCCTTCTCTCCTTCATTAATTGCACAGAAGTTCTGGGTGGAGAGCTTCTGGCCCTTTCACAGCTCCCTTACTTACTCCTGTGAGGGGTACCAGCCTGTTTTACTACTGGGCAGATAACCCTGTTAACAGCTACTGCAAATACATGGCACACACCCACTTTGCCTCTTTCTCTGTTTGCTTTTTCAGTATCTGTCTGCACTTGAACACTGCAGACCCATTTCGCCTTTCTGTTTACATGTAGGAAGCACCTCTCACCATCAACCAGATTTTCTGTTTGTGCTTCCTTGCATGTTGCCTGGGTGGTAAGTCTGGCCAACATTGACCAGAATAGCTGCCCTCAAATTAGGAATTAAGGAAGTAAGACTCCATTCTGCACTTGGATCTAAGCTGTTTCTCATTCCAGTTTTTCACCTGAGAGCTTTGAATTTGGGGAGTAGAAAGTGGTGGAGTACTTTTCTATGTAATCAAAGAGCCCTTTCTCATTTGACCAGTGATGGCTGTGTACACAGTCTACTGGACAGAGCATGCAAGAAGTAGCGGGGGGTGGGGGTCCCTGAACCACTCTTGCTGTCTATAATATAGGTATTTCAAAGTTATCTTTATCATGATGAATCTTAAGTATTATAGTTCGACCCTGTATGTTTATCTCCCCATAGAATAACTTGAGTTCATTACTACCCAATTCTGCAATAAAAGAGTTGATATTTATTTAGGTACCAAACTTCATCCCAATTTTTTTTACATATATTATCTCATTTTCCTCCTACAACAATCCTAAAAGACAGTACTATCATTATTCCCCTTTTGTAGTTGAGGAAACCAAGTCTCAGAGAGCTAAAACAGCCTGCCCAAAGTCACACAGCAGAACAATATGAAAGTGGAAATTGATTATGCCTGACTCCTAAGCTCTGAATCACTGCTCTACGGTGACCCATCAATAATTCAGGGCTTTTCAATGTAGAAAAAGACACTGAGCTTGGAAAATTGGGAGAATCCAAACTTCAACTGGTAGCCTGACAGCAAAGTTCCCTCCAGGATTTCTGGGGCATTGACTGCAAACCAGAAAATGGCATCACCCCATACCAAGGCATTTTAGAAGCCCAGATTTTAAAAATCAATAAAATGTAACCCATCAAACTACTGAGGAGTTTGATTGATGATAGAATAAAAAATAAGCCTAGAGTTGCTTATCAGCACCATGAGGAAAAAGTTTGAAAAGGCAGACCACATTGAGGAGAGAAGACTGAGATGGGGAGAGAGAGAAAAATGAAATGCTAATCTCATGATTCGAGTACCTGGATCTAGCCATACCTGCATGTTTACTTTTCTAAAATTACTTGAATGAATTCCTATCCAATCTGTCCATGTCCTGGAACTTATAACTAAAAATCAGTTATGAATTGTCTATTCTCCTCCCAAAATTTTTCAATTACATGAGCCCATATATCTTCCCTTCCTTATTCAATTACGAGTTGGATTTTCTGTCATTTGCACGTGCAAGAGTCTAGAGTATACATTGGTTTTATATTGCTGTTGTTATTTTTCTCTTTATTATTAATCATTATTTTTAGAGCATTCAGATAAGTCATTTAACTGTGAATTTTAGAGGCCCTCAAACTTTACCTCACACCAAATACAAAAATTCTTTCCAAGATGGGTCACAGACCTGAACATTAAAGCTTAAACTATAAAAACTTCTAAAATAAAATGTAAGACAATATATTTGAAATCTTGATTTAGACAAAGATTTCTCAGGCAGGATGGAAAAATATTAACCACAAAATTTTTTAAATGGTAGATTAAACTTTATAAAAACCAAAAACTTTTGTTCCTCACAAGACATCATTAATCACTATATTGTACACCTGAAATTAATATAGCACTGTATGTTAACTAACTGGATTTTTAAAAAGACATCATTAAGAAAATGAAAAGGCAAGGCATAGAGAAAATATTCACAATACATACATCTGACAAAGAACTTGTATCTAGAAAATATAAATAAGTCATATGGCCCACAATAAAAAAATATTTAATGGGCAAAAGACTTAAACAGATATTTCACTAAGAAGATGCTCAAATGACCAATGAGCCAAATGAAAAGATCATTAACCTTTGGGAAATGTAAATTAAACTTGCAATGAGATACTACTTCATGCCCACTAGAAAGGCTAAAATTGAAGACTGGTAATCCCCAATACTGGTGAGCACATGGGCCAGTTGGAACTCTCATACATTGCTAATAGAAGTGTAAAATGTTAAGAGCCACTTTGGAAAATAGTTTGGCAGTTAGTTAAACATACACCAGGGAATGATCCAATAATTTTACCCCTAAGTATCCAAGAGAAAGGAAAATATGTGTCCCCCTGCAAAACATTTTATAGGAATGTTCAGAGCAAAAAAAAAAAAAAGGGAATGTTCAGAGCAGCTCTATTAATAATAAGCAAATCTTGTAAATGATTCAAATGTTATCAAAATAAACCTCAGTATATTCATGCAATAAAATTATATTTATCAATGAAAATAAAATAATCAACAAATATATACAATAACATACATGAATTTCAAATACATTATGTTGAGTGAAAGAAGCCCAAATACAATAGATTATATATTGCCTGATCCCATATGCGTGAAGTTTTAGTACAGGCAAAAGTAAGCTATGGTGATAGAAATCAGATCAGTAGTTGCTTAGGTGGGAGTGGGAGGTAATTGAATTAATATTCCTTTCTTCATGAAGAAGTATAACAGATGTACAGCAGTGTAACAGTATAAGCATGAAGATTTTGGAACTAGAATACCCAGCTCAAATCCTGGCTTGCGAACCTACCAAGTATATGACCTTAAGCAAATTACTTAACCTCTCTGAACTTTCATTTCTTCATCTGTATTAATTCTATTTACCCCAAAGGACTGTTGGACGATTAAAGAAAATTATATACAAAAAAAGAAGATTATATGTGGTGTAGTAGATTAAGTAGGAAGGGCCCCCTAAAAGTTCATTCTAGAACCTTGGAATGTGATCTTTGGAAATAGGGTCTTTTCAGATATAATTAAGACACAGATCAAGATGAGATCAAACTGTGTTGGGGAAAGGACTTCTATGGATTGACAATGACAGAAAAGGACACACAGAGACACAGAGAAGTGATGTGGAGAGGAAGGCAGCAGATATTGGAGTGTTGCATCTACAAGCCAAGAAACACCAAGGATGGCTGGTAACCACAAGCTAGGAGACAGTCATGGATGGTTGCTCCCTCAAAGCTTTCAGAAGGAATCAACCCTACCAACACCTCAATTTTAGACTTCTGGTTTCCTAACTGTGAGCAGAGAATTTCTGTTGTTTTAAACCACCTAGTTTGTGGTAATTTATTATGGCAGCCCTAGGAAATAAATATATAAGATAAGGGTACAGGTTCAATAAATGGATTTTTTTATTAGTAAATATTTTTTCCAATTATTAAAACACAAGGGCCCTGCCCTATATTCCTGTGAATACCATGCAGCATCTAGCTAAGATGTTTGTATTAGTTTTCTGAGGTTGCCATAACAAAATGCCACAGACTGAGTGACTTCAACAATAGAAATTTATTTTTCTCATCATTCTGGAGGCTAGAAGTCCAAGATCAAAGTGTCAGCAAGGTTGGTTTTTTCTGAGGCCTCGTTCCTTGGCCTGTGGATGGCTACCTTTTCCCTGTAACTTCACCTCATCTTTTCTATCTGTGCCCAAATTTCCTGTTCTTATAAGGACACCTGTTATATTGGATTATGGCCCACCCCCTAGCCTCATTTTAGTTGATTTATCTCTTCTAAGACCTTATCTCCAAATATGGTCCCACTCTGCAATACTGGGGTAAGGACTTCAAAATATGAATTTTGAGAGGACACAACCCAGCCCATAAGATAGGGTCTTCTGACCACCAGCAGCCTGTACACCCTGACCAACAATAAATGCTTATTGTACTGAAGCATCAGAGCACTGGGTCAGCAGTCATTGAGTCACTGAGGCTTGCTATAATGCCCATGGAGTTACCCTGGTCAGATCTTCCTTCAAGAGGACCTACTTCATGGAACAGGGCTGGTTGACAGGCTCCAGCCTTAGCATCTTTGTAACTATTGTGGCATTCCAGGAGGGAAGGCCCTGCTTCCCTGGGTTGCCCTTGGCCCATGACTGAGCACCTTGGTACCTGGGGGAGGTGGGTACTAACTATAATATATTCTTGCCTGCTGCAAGATTCCTCTGAGGGGCAGCTTTTGCTCTGGATGTCCTCATCAGCCTGAGGCTTGCACAAATCCCACAAAAACAAAACTTTGGGAGAGCCAGAATTCCAATTCAGCCCACCCACCTATACTAAAGCCACTACCTCTTCTTTCATGCTACACTGCTCCCCAGGCAGCCAGAAGGGCAACCTGCCAATAGCTGGCTGAGGATACAGAATGGGCCACTAGGAAAATTCCTGTCCTTTCTGTATATTGAATGGGTTGGACTAGCTGATTTTTAGCTCCTTTCCTGCACTGACATTTTATTCTAGGAGGTTTGTTATCTCTCCTTCTGACACTGCCTGAACTATTCGAGACAAGTCCCTGCTTTAAAAATAATGATAAAACTGCCTGTCAGTGGAAATAAGCCCCACACACTATCTCGCTAATAGAAGCAGGAGAATTTCTGAGATACCTCTGTGAGTTCGTTAGGCATGCAAGATTAAACTCAAATTCATCTTGGCTCAGTCATACACGCTCTGAAACTGAATTGCAGGGGATGAAATTTTCAGTTGTTCAGCTAGTTCAACATGAAGTGAGGGAGACCCAGACAAAAATGCAGAAATCTGCCCACTGGAAGTCCGGGGCTTCTAGATGCCAATAGCCTGGTACACCCTGACAATTCCGAGGCACAGCACACAGGGTAAACACGCAAACTGTGGAGTTAGAATCCCTAAGTTCAAACCCAGCTCCACCACTTGCTAGATGAGTAGCCTTGAGCAGATTTCATCTTGTTGTTCCTCAGTTTCCTCATCTGTGAAGTGGGGTAAACAATAGAGCCCATACTATTGGTTATTGTGGAGAACAAATAAACCAACGCATGTAGTTAGTGCAGTCCCTGGTATATAGGAAATGCTTAGTAATCTAAGTTGTAATTATTATACAAAGCCTTTCTAAAAGTATCTAGAATGTTCTGTTGCTCACTGGACACATCTCACACTTAGGATCACAATGGCAAGACCCTGTACAATTTGGTCTCTGATTATCCATCCCTCCAGCTTTGCCTCTTGCTTCTGGGATCCTTCCCCATCCCTGCATAATGACTTGTAGTCCCCCCAGATGTCCA
Organism: Nyctereutes procyonoides; assembly: GCF_905146905.1. Lineage (NCBI taxonomy): Eukaryota > Metazoa > Chordata > Mammalia > Carnivora > Canidae > Nyctereutes > Nyctereutes procyonoides. Next base: position 52,642,145 of record NW_026575126.1, on the reverse strand, counting down.
CTACCCTCTCTTCCCTTCCCCACCACTACTGTCACATTTAAATTCCCGCTCACCCTTCAGAGGTCACCTTCCCCAGAACCTTCTCCCAACCTCCCCAGCAAGCAGGAAGACTGGATTAGGGGCTGCCAGAAGAATCTCCATGCAGGCATGAGGCTTGGTCCTGCTGGGGAATGACAGTCCTAGGAAACTGCCCTTTAATTCACCACACCTACTGTAAACACATGTGAATGTGCTAAGTATCACCAGGGACCCACCCTTGGTAGGCAGGCAGGCAAAGGATCAGCTTCTTCCAAAATGTGAAAAGGGAGCAGCATGCCCATGATGAGGACCAAAGGAAGTTTCCCTGAGCATCATATAGGACCCTCTCTCCTCTTGGACGATATTATTGGTAGTGGGGTGCCTTTGTGAGAACTTGGGAGCTATGTATCATGTTCAGGATTTTTCTCATTCAGTAAGATATTGGGTAAATATCTTTACCCAATATCTTTGCATGGCTTTCCTTTACCCATGATGTCTGGCTTCCTCTCTTCCAAACACGTCAATGTCACCTCCATTACAAAACACAGTACCTCTCTTCCAAGATCCCCTGCACCCTTGCATTTCTTCTCTTAGAGTCCTTCTCATGCTGTGTATGCTATGTGTTGAAGTGTGGATCCAAGAACCAGACTGCTTGAATTCCAGTTCCTGATTCTCTCTCCATTTTCCAACTGTGTGACACTAGGCAAGTTACTTAACCTCTCTGCACTTTGGTTTCCCCATCTGTACAATGGATAATACTAATACCTTTCTCAGAGTGTTGTTGTGAAGGCTAAGTGAGTTCATATAGGTGAAGCACTCAGAATATCACCTGGGACACAGAATTTGTTCAATAAACACTAGCAATGATTAGCAATGACTACTAACTTGTATCTCCCTCCACACTCCCCATGGGGTTGTGAGGTCCAAGAGATTAGTGTCTATCTGCAGAGTTTATCCTTTGCTTCCATGACAGGATGTGACACAAAGCAGGTACTCAGTAAATACATGTGGAAGTCAGAGAAAGACAAAGAAGAGAAGAGGGGAGGGTTGGAGTAGGCAGAGTAATGGAGAGGAGTGCCTTGAACGTTGTTCAACTGCAACCTCTATATTACAAATAGAAAATTATCTAGAACTGAAGAAAGTCAGTTAAATCAATTTCCACTCAAGGAGAACTGATTACCATTTTATAGTCTGCCAAAAACATGTAACTATTCTCCACCATTAGATATTTCATAATTCCTTATATCAAGTTCATTATTTGTTATTTGGAGGAGGGGGACTAAGACACATTAGCAGTTATTTAAAAGACACATGAGATGGCACAAACCGATTCTCTCCATTGGCCCACGATCCAGCTGTTCCTTCTGAGAGCTTCACTGTGGGTACATCTCAATTCGCCTAGCTGTCACGTATAGAGCCCAGCAAAAGCCAGTCATCACCTCAATACTTGCCCTGCAGTCCCTAAGATTAACCTCAGCTTTGCAGATGGAATCCCTGATTTTACCAACAAGGGATCTGTTTTCAGTTGCACATTCACATAACTCAAGTTCTCAAGATTAATGTTTAAAACCAAACAGTTAACTGAATAGTTTTTCAGGGCAAAATCCTTATCTTAGGGATTGGATTTCTCTACCTCCACCTTACCAGCACTTTCTCTCCCTGTCAACAGCCAAGTAACATTCAAAGGTCATATGATGATTAGATACTCAGAGCTGGGGGAATTGAATGCATCAAATCTCAGTAGCATCAAGATAAGATGGACTGACGCATCCATCTCATAGTAACAGATGGTCTAGCCTTATATTTCTTCAACTTCATTCAGGGACACTTACATGACTTTTTGCTATTCCCACTGGAACTATTATTTACTATCTTGATAAGGGAGTCCTGGACAATCCCTTTGTGGGATGGGGCTAGGAGCCTACAAACTAATACTTCTTTATATCAAGAGGGTTTTTTTTCCCCACTTGTCACCAGTAGTCCCTAATATAGTTAAAGCCTACAAGTCTTCCTTAAATATAAAACTGGCTTTGCAATTTATTTTAATCATATGGTGATTGAGGGGAGATACCAGTTGTATGTTGAAACGTAAGAAAGTGATTGCCTTTCAGTATTATGTAATGTTGAGGATTGCTGTTTTTATAAGTCTGTCTAGCCCCACTCTGGGAACCGTAGCCATCATTAATTAAGGTCAGGTATGCTCAGATGACCAATACTCCAGGGCAACCAGAAACAATGGGATGCCCACTCAGTTCTTTGCATTACTATAAAGTGGTTCTCGGCAGAGAGATTCTGATCTTCTCTGACTGGACATAGATAAATCACAAGCTTCCTTGGTGACTCACAAAGTATTAGAATGGTCAGTCTGAAGATCAAAAAATTATAGCTCTTTACTCCCCTCTTTGACTAGGGATCTCCCCTTCTTCTTCACTGGGTTTAGGGAAGTTGGGGTATCATTAAGGTTCACATATATCTAATCTACACCTTACACATCTACACATTCCCTGTGCAAAGCCCATGCATTTGGTAAGAAAAGAACATGCTTCCAACTCCTCTGTTGGTACTAGAAAGTTAGACCTTAATCAAACTGATGCATTTACATGACTTTTTAAAGGTCAATTCTCTTGTGTATTACTTGAATACACTTATTTTTTTTAATTTGTCCCTCTATTTTATAATTATTTTACAGATATAAATAAGTGGAAAATCATTGTCACTTGCCAGAAATAAAAGGCAAAAAATACAAATAAAATAAGACAATACCATAAACTCTAAATAGATACCATCGTTTTCTAAAGGCACTGAAACTGAAATCTGCTCTCTCTTCCTAAAAATATTTAAAAATCACTTAGTGTTGAAGAAGTATTAAAGATGTAGTAGCACCAGACTGAGACTCCCTTACTGATATAATCAGAGAAAATGAAAAAGAATTTTGTGTGAGAAATAAAATCCTGCCAGTGAAAGAGTGGGACTTGGTGTTACATAATGCTGCTATAATGTACCTCATCAAATCATCTCACATACCATGAATGAACATGCTCCACCCTCTAAGAACTTTATCATGCCAATGAAAATAAAATATTTAAACAGTACTGGCTGTAACTCTTTATTCAAGACAAAATGCTTTTCCCCTAAGATCGGAAACAAAACAAAGATGCCCACTTTTTACCACTTCTACTCAACATAAGATTGAAAATCCTAGCCAGAGCAGTTAGGCAGGAAAAAGAAATAAAAGGCATCCAAATTGGAAAGGAAGAAGAAAAAATTATTTCTGCTTGCATATGACATAATCTTATATGTAGAATGCCCTAAAGATTCCAGTACACACACACACAAAATTGTTAGAGTTAATAATAAATTCAGCAAAGTTGCAGGATACAAAATCCATACAGAGAAATCAGTTGCATTCCTTTGCACTAGCAATGAACAATTGAAAATAAAATGCAATTCCACTTACAATAATATAAAAAAGAATGAAATATTTAGGAATAAATTTAACCAAGAATGTGAAAGACTTGTACAGACTGTATTTAAAAAAAGATAACATGCCCCAAATGTAGCCACTTTTGCTAAATCCCACATCAGCAAACCAAGACTTAACACCTAACCTAACTGTAGTTTCAACTCCCTCAGGAATGTAACCTTTAACCAGTCAACATGGAATTATCTGGTCAGCACTAATGACATAATCTATCCATAAGACTCCTTCTGAGTTCCCTTAAGAAGGTGACTGCATCTGAGACAAGGCATTATTTGGTAATAATTTCCTTTCTCCACCCCCTTTCCACCTTTAAAAACCTTTCCTTGTCCACAGCTCAGCCGAGATCCTTTCTACTTGCTAGATGGGATGCTGCCTGTCTCATGAATTGTTGAGTAAAGCCACTTTGATCTTTAAATTTAGTCAGTTGAATTTTTGTTGTTGAACAGATTTGATGGCATCAGTGGGACCAAAGGAAATTTCCAAGAACTTCAGGGACAATAAGAAACACAGGTGTGACACCCCACAAATCCTTTGAGTTCAAGGTCTTTTTCATCATTTCTAAGGGCTATGTTATGGGTAAGTTGATACTTGGTTTTAAGCTTCATTCTCTTTGTATCAAACTCCCAATCTAATTGGCTTACCAGTTAGTTCTCCATTTGTCTGGAATCACTAGTTCCATGTTGGAAGCTACTGGTAGTTCCAACCATAATTCCTCATTTGATTGGAAGCTCCAGCCCCTGGTCTGTCCCCAGATTCCATGTTGGGAACTGTTGGTGGTCTCTACAGTTCCTCATTTGTTTGGAATCAGCCTGCACTCTTCATTCTGTACAGTTTGCTGGTTCAGTTCTTTCACAAATCTCCAGTTCCATATTGGGAATTGCTGGCAGTGCACACAGTGCCTTTTCATGGCCAAGATATGGTATAATCTCCGTTACTGCTAATATATTCAAGTGTATATCTTTGGTTTGTCTTGTTTTGTATGGATAGAAGCCATTGCTAATGGGGATCTCAGAGGCCAGAAAGCTGCAAAGGTTGGAGGGCACTGGTCAAGCACTTAAGAGCTGTTGGAGCACTACCACCAAACCCAAAGATTTCCATGTTAGGATAAGCTGGTCACAGAATAGGTTAAAGACTCTAGGTCAATAGCCAAACTTAAGAAAGTTTCCATCCACCCAGGTACCCTGTAGAATACTGCACAATCCCCAGCCCAGTAGTATATCCCCTTTAGGTTCTGGTTCAGGTCTTAGAAACCCAATGGCTTAGTTAATAGAATCTTTAAATAAAAAATAAAAAAAAGAAGAAGGAAAAAAAAGAAAATCAAGCACACCCACTTATTTTATGTCTAAAACCTGTGGTCCTGGAAGCTATAAATATCTACAAAAATGGCTAAATCTAACTAAAAGCAACCTAGAATTACAATGGCCATTATGAGGAATATTCCAATTAGACAAGATTGTTCATTTACGAAGTGTACTTGAAAGTAAGGGTTCCCAAATTAAACAAACAGAATGGGATACCTATTTTAATTAGTATGCAGAAGCTTCCAAAAAGCTTCAAGATTCTAAAACAGTTTCATTAAAAGACTTGTTACTAAAGGCTAATGAAATATTAAAGACACAAGAGGTTCTTAAAACAAAAGATGATAGGAATGACGTGACTCTGCTCCCCTTTATCCTTCTCTGCTTGAGTACTCATGTTTCACTAATTCTATCTGAACTGCCTTTCCACTCTGAACAGACTATTAAACAGTTACCTTTTAAAATAAAACCACTCTAGGTTGTAGCAATCCTCCTCAGATACCTTTCACCCCTTGGTCAAAGACCAAGCTAAAGGCCATAGTTAAAGAATTTCCTAAGCTCAGGGAAGATCCCCAAGTTTTCTAAAGAGTTTTGAATCCTTATCCAGGCTCATGACCCCAGGCTTCCAGATCTTTATTAGCTTGTGCACTTGCTGGTAGGACCTATTGAAGCCCAAAAAGGGATACAGGAAGCAGAGTGATGTAATCCCAAGGATGATATTCAAGATCCTCTATCTCCAGCATGGTCTTCTAATGGACCAGAAAAAGCTTGCAATACAGCAACTAATCTTTTAAGAGCCATTCCTAGGGTCTTTCCTGCCCACACTGTTTGTTCTATTATCTAAGCAAACAAAAGAAAGATGAATCTGTGGCAGACTTTAAAACCTATTTGGAAGCTCTCTTCCTACAGCATTCCAGACTCCATACAATAAATACTCTAGTTTCTCTAATTGTAAGTGGATAATCTCCTGATATTAGTGGATTAATAAAAAGGCAGAAAATGGAATGGGAAACCACTGACCTAACCAAACTCCGAACCATAGCCTAGCACTTTGAAAGTACTTTGGAACAAAATCAATAAACAAACGTCTGTCAAACTATTGACTTTACAGCTATAATAGCTCCAAGGCCAGAGACAAAAATAACACCTGGTCTTCTCCCATTTCACCTTGTGAGGGATCCATTGTTAAAACATGGGCCTAAGGATCGATATCTCATTTGTAATCAATTGGGGTACTAGAAAACAATTTGTTCTCAAAGGTCCCACAGTAATTCCTTAATATCAATTCAGTGTCCTCCAAGGGAGATCCTGCACTGGGGGTCTCTACCAGCAATGATGGGGCTCCTTGGGGCTCTCTGGTAAACTGCTACCAGTAATAACCTTGAGAAACTAAAATTAAAATTAATGACAAATCTTTCCAAATTCTGGTAGATATCAGGGCTATGCTTATTATCTTTAAGACCTGCTCTCATAGGACAATAAATCCCTTAGAGTAGGAAAAAGAAAGTTTCTATAGTGGGGGTATCTAATAAAGTTCAAAGAGTATTCCAATGTTAACTGGTACAAATGACTTTGGGATCTTTTACTGAAAAGCATTCCTTATGGCTATATGATACAGTCCCTATTATCAATCTATTAGGTAGAGATCTCCTTTCTGAATTAAAAGGGCTAAAACACTTTGCTTCTAATAGAGACCTCACCTTATAATTTCCTGACCAGCCTGAATGTGATCTTTTATGTCCTTTACAACCTGTCCTTGATACAGAAGGGGAAGAATTCCAACAAAAATTCTCTGACTTATTTGAGGTACCCAAAAATCTGTGGGCTCCTTTCTAATGTTGAATTGGGGAGAATAAAAAGTGCAGAGCCTATCAAAATCCAGACAGATGTGATTAAGCCTCATCCCAAATTGCCTCAATACCATTAAAGCCTCAGACCATACAAGGCCTCACACCCAGAGAAGACGACACAGATCTTGCCAGTCTAGAAACATACTGGGAGGGGATGGCAATTTGTCCAGGACTTGAGAGCCATTAACAGGACAGTTGTTCCAAACTCAAACACCCTTTTGTCACAAGCCCCCCCGGACAAAATGGTTTGCTGTTGTAGATCTTAGTTCAGTCTTTTGCCAGCATTCCTATAGACTTTAACAGTCAATGTCTATTTGCCTTTACTTGGAACAATCAGCAATATACCTGGACAGTCTTGCCTCAAGGGTTCATTGAGACCCCTCCTTATTTCTCCCAAGTGCCCCACCAAGATTGAAGTACCCTCCAGTTCCCCAGGAAATCAACCCTTTTATGATATGTAGACCATCTTCTGCTATGTCCAGTTACCAAGGAGGCATCCATAAAAGATTCCATTTATTTGGTGCACCAGTTAGCTGAAAAGGTACAGAAAGTATCTAAAGAAAGATTACAATTATATCTAGACACTGTTCATCACTTAAGTCATCATCCAAGCAAAGAAGGAATCCAGAAGGATTAAACTCCCAAGAATTTCCTAGGCCCACAGCTAGACCTAGTAGGCTCCTGCAGACTATGGGTTCCTAATTTTTCTTATATTGGCTTTCCCAGTCAATGAATGTACTAGAATTTCAGTCCCTGAACCCCTTCCTTGGGAAGATATATATGTGAGTAGGCATTTATAAGACTAAAGCAAACATTACAAGAATTACCTGTCCTAGGGCTACCTAACCAAACCCTTTCACCTTGTACATGAAAGAGATAACCCAGCCCCGAGAATGCTCACACAAGAATATGGCAATGAACATTGGCCTATTGCCTATTACAGCACACAACTTGGTTTTATTGCTCATGCCCCTGGCTGCCTTAAGGCAGTAGCTGCAGCTGCAAAGTTAGAAGAAGCCTCACAGGATTTAACCTTGGGAAATGACATTTATTTACAAACCCTGTAAGTTTGTTCAATGTCTTCTTAATTCTGGACTGACTCACCATTTCTATGTAAACAATCTACTCTCCTAAGAGATTCCTCTCTCTCATCACCTAAACTCCATTTTAAACACTGCAACATTCTTAATCCTGCTCCATTACTATCCCTGCCTGACAAAGGCAAGTCCCATGCCTGTGAGGTAACAACATCCCATTTCATGACACTGTGTCCTGATTTGTGACACTTTGACTAAATCTTGATCTGATTTTGTCTGTTGATGGGTCATACTGTAAAACTGAGAAAGGATATTTCCAAGCTGGTTAGGCTGTTAATACCTAATGCAAACTACTCCAGAGGGGAAAGCTCCCACAAGCTGAATCAGCCCAACAGGCAGAGCTGTGTCCTCACCAGACCATACCAGGTATCAAAAGAACAAACTGTTAACATTTATATTAACATCCCATATGCCTTTGGGGTCCACCAGGACCCTGATCAAAAACAGACAACAAATAAGCAAACTTCATAGTGCCAATTTTACCTTATGAAATTGCTGTGATCAAAACTGAGGCCCTCACTAAAAAGGTTGACCCTGAGTATCAGGATCAATCTTCCCGCTTGGGGTATACCTTCTGGAAACTACTGGCTGACTTTTGTGCAGAGACAGTGGCAACAGAGTTTGTAAAAACTGTGGCACATAACGGATGAAGTTCATTCTGTTTCTACAAAAAAAAAATGATCTCTTGTTATCAGACTTTTGCCGTCCTGATGTCCTTGCCAACAAGGCAACAACCTACTCCCAAATCAGAGAAATTAAGATGGGCACGCAATGGTTGTACTTTCAATAAACAGTTGGGGTCATAGGAGACTCAAGATGGTCTCTTGGCTCTTCCAGATGCCCTGGAAAACTCCATTTTTCAGTTTTTGCATTCCTTCACCCACCATGGTGCATTTAAGATGACTCAAATTATAAATAAACATGAGTAGGGAGATTTCTATAAAACTGAAAAAACAGATTACCATCAATTTCTGTCTTGTCAGGTCCATAATCCTGGAAAGACTATTTTTATTTTCAGAAGCCTCAAGCCTCCTCTCTCTGGACCCTTTGAACACCTGCAAGTGGTCTTCACTCAACTGCCACTTATTACAGATTATCAATGTGTTCTTGTTATCATCATATGTGTGTTTTCTGGATGGGTTGAAGACTTTTCCTGCCTCAAGGCTGATGCCCTTAGAGTATCAAAGAAAGTGTTAGAAAATATATTTCCCACTTGGAGTATACCTTCTATAATATCTAGTAATTGAGGTAGCTGCTTCACTGGATAAATTATACATATCTTAATGAAAGCCTTATAATGATTACTGTCCCTATCACCCTGTTATTAGCAGGCAAGGTTGAGAGAACTAATGAGACCCTCAAACTTAAAAATCTCTAAGATGGTTAAAACTATTGGATTTTCTTGGTTTTAGGTGTTGTCTCTGGCCTTGTTGACTATTGACAGTTTCTCCCTTCTGGAAACATAAACTCACTCCACCAGTAGTCCAATGTTCATCACTATACAACTTTCTACTGATCCCTTATTATTCCATATTGGTATTACCAGCTACTCTAAATCTTTAATGTGTTATGCCAAAGCCTATCATAAACAGGTGAAAAAAGTCTTCCTAGATTCCAATTCAAAGGATCCTATTGGTCACAGTGTGGTACCTAGTGATTGGGTATTCCAGAAATGCCATCAGAGGAAAATAGCCCTTGAATCCTGATGGAAAGGACTTCACCAAGTGCTCCTGACCACTGACACTGCTGTAAAACCAGAAGGTACTGAGCCTCAGGCATATTTCATAGCTAAAGAAGGTTCCACCTGAAATTTAGTCCTATACAGACACTGGAGACCTCCAAATCAAACTGAGGAGGAAAAAAAGTAGCTCACACCAAGGCAGACTGCTTCCACCCAAGACACTGGATCAAGACCTCATACTCTAACTGAACATGGAATCTTTTTTCTTCCCTTTTTTTCCTCTACTCTGGAATTGGCCTGGAAAGAAAATGCTCTCTTCCATATTCCCAGGCCATTGCTAAGAGGGGGTAATTTTTCAGACTGCTAGATTTGCCATCAAAGATGTCAATCTATTCATGATGTTAGAGAACCCCTGGTCCCCCCTGTGACCAATTTCTCTTCTATTCCCAGTGTCACCGTACACCACAATAGATTCCCCACACCGCCACCAACTTAGAAGTCTCTTACAGAGTTCATCTCTCATGGCCAGAACATCCAGTGCCTTGTTTCCTCTCTTTCTTCAATTATAACTGTACATACCCAATTAGACACAAATACCTAAATAAATAAATCTTAGGTACACCCCGATGTTCCCATGATTGCCTAGATCAGATCTTCCCCCACTCACTAAAAATCGTCACCATCAGCATTCATCCTTACATGATATTTAGAATGACTCTTCATTTCAAGATAACAGATTTTCTTACAGAATGCCCTTAAAACCTAACTGGCTCCTGGTTTAAGTGGGTAAACACAGTAATCTCTATGAATGAATCCATTAACAGTAACACCTCAGTGGGAATGTTTTCTGCCCTGACGGGGGTTTTTCTTTGTCTCTGGTGATTATCATTTCCCTTGAAAGTGTAAATGGCTGGTGTAATCCTGGTCATTGTCTCTTAGGTTATCTGTGCCCCTTACTTTCCATAAACAAAGATATCCCATTGGTTGATTTCTCTGGATTTATATGACTGAGTCAGAAAGGAATTACCAGGAGGCATTCATGACTCATGATTCATTTCCTTTGACAGAGCCATACTTCTCTGGTTAAGGAGTAAATGTATGAGATTTTGATCAGAAACCTCTCATTAATTCTTGAAGATATTGTGGAATCTATTGATAAGACTATAGCTACCCAACAAAGATCCTTAGACTCTCTGGCCAAAACTGTTCTAGATAATAGGATGCCCTTTGATTATCTTTTTGAGGAGCAAAGTGGTATTTGTGCTATAGCCAACACCACCTGCTACACCTGGATTCACACTTCTGAGGAAGCTCAAACCCAGTTATATAAAATCACTGAGCCAGCCACCTGGCTTAGCAAGCTGACTCCTTCAGCAGGGTCTCTGACTTACTTGATTTTGATCAGTTTGGGTCTTGGGGACCATGGTTCCAACCTGCATCCCAAACATTGAGAATTATCCTTTTTATAATAATCATAGTAATCTCCTTGGTGCATGGTATTCTCTCAAAAGCATCAAATGCATGTTCACAATCACTAGCCACCAAGCAAATAATCTCCCTAAGACCAGAACATCTGAAAAGCAATGAAGAGAATGACCAACTCAAAAATTATTAATCCAAAGTCATAACCCATGAGTATCACAGAGATTAAGCAAAAATGTCATGACCTGTGACTCCACAACATTTCTTATTTATTTGTTTGTTTATTTATTTATTTATTTATTTATTTATTTATTATTATTCATTCATTCATTCATTCATGAAAGACACAGAGAGGGGGGCAGAGACACAGGTAGAGGGAGAAGCAGGATCCATGCAGGGAACCCGACATGGGATTCGATCCTGGCACTCCAGGATCATGCCCTGGGCTGAAGGCAGGCGCTAAACCACTGAGCCATCCAGGGATCCCTCCACAACATTTCTGAGGCGGGTACTATTGTCATCACTCTGGTGACAGCAGGATGGATTCCTCTTAAATGACACTACTCAATGCATTTACCTCAACTAATTAAAGTTCTCCATCCTCCCTGGGAAACATAACCAACTGATTCTTAGGGAATGCTGAACACTGGAGCCAAGATTAATTCTTGTACTCCACATATTTCTGCTCCCACCAGTTAAGCTATGTTTACCAACAGTTCCTTAGGTTTTTCTCCCCAAGAAACATGTTCATTCCATTTGTGCTCGTTATTGCAATTACTTAAATTAAATAATTAAATGATGAAATAGGATTTTAAATAAGTTAAAAAAAAACAAACAGAAACTCTGAGAACTACATAGCAGTAGGTGGAGAGTGGTACTAATACCTTAAATTCTGATCACACCTCTCAATGAAGCTGAAAGTCTGATCCAAAGGAGGAAATTGTTAAAAAGGAGACAGGAGGCCTAAAATGGAGTCACTTGTGCTTGACCTCACTTAATCCCTAATCTAATTGAAGTTTCAACCCCCCAGGAACATAAACTTTAATGAGTCAACATGGCATTACCTATAGTAGTCAAATTCACAGAGATAGAAAGTAGAAATTACCAGAGGCTAAAAGGAGGGATCAATGGGGCATTATTATTTAAGGGTACAGAGTGTCTATTTGAAGTGATAAAAAGTTCTAGAATTGAATAGTGATGATGTTTGTATAACAACATGAATGTGCTTAATGTGCTTAATGCCACTGAACTGTACACTTGAAAATGGTTAAAATGGTAACGTTTATGTTATATATATTTTACTATAATAAAAAAGCCATTGTTCAATCATAAGCAGTTGAATGGAGAAACAAATTGTAGTATATTCACACAATGAAATACTAGTCAGCAATATAAAGAAATCATTGATACACCCAACAGCATGGGTGAGTCTCAAAGACATTATGTAGTGAAAGAAACCTCACACAAAAGGATATATACCAGATGGTTCCATTTATGTGAAGTTCCAGAACAGGCTAAGTTATTCCAAAGAGAAAAATATCAGAAGGTGGTTAATTGGAAGAGAGGAGGGTATTGATTGAAAAGAGACTTGAGGGAATTTTCTGGGGTGAAGGAAGTGTACTATATTTTGTTTTAGTGGTTGTGTTCAATTGTCAAAATCATTTAATTGAACACTGAAGATTTTAGCATATACAAATTATTCTTCAAAGAAAAAAGAAATTTCTATTGGTTAAAATGTCCTCCTAGATGGACAATGCTGGGCTGAATATGGCAATAATCCCAAACTTTCTTGTCTCCATGGCTACACAATCTCCTGCCCATCTCTTTTTATTGACACATTCTTTATTTGACTCTGTTAATACATTCAATCCGATTACATTAACATTCTACATGCCTCTTAACCATTCAGTATTTTTAAGGTGATTTTTCACATCACCTTTCTGACTCTTTATGAGGTTATATGTCTTCCCTACAATAACCTTTGAAAGACAACCCCACCACAATCAAAATTAAGGATATACTTCACTATAGCCCGCATACTAAACTATAATATTATTTCCAATTTGTAATCCCAGGATTAAAGAGGATAGTCCACTTTTTAGTCATATAAAATTCTTAAATGAAACCATATGAAATTACCAACATTTTACTTATTTTTACCAGCAAAATGGCAATTATATAGGGCTCAAAAAGTAAAAGTTAAAAATTAGATAATCAATGGGATGCCTGGTTGGGTTGGTGGTTGGGTGTCTGCCTTTGGCTCAGGCCATGGTCCTGGGGCCCCGGGATCAAGTCCCATGTCGGGCTCCCTGTGTGGAGCCTACTTCTCCCTCTGCCTGTGTCTCTGCCTCTCTGTCTCTCTGTGTCTCTCGTGAATAAATAAAATATTTAAAAAAAAACTTAAAAAAAATTAGATAATCTATTTCCTTAAAAAAAATTTTTAAGTTAACAAATAAGCATAAATAATTAGTTAAATAATGTAGAAATTATTTTTAAAATAATTAAATGATTAATTAAATACATTAAAATCATCAAATAATTAAATAATTGGTTAAAATGATTAGTTAAGTATGTAAAGAATTTTAATTAAATATAATCACATGCACACATGCTCAAAGTGACCCAATATTTTGCTGAACACCATATTGCAACCTGAGAATACATTTCCAATAGCCAGTAGAGTACCTGAAATATAGTAGGCGCTCAAATAGTACCTACTAAAATGAGCTAATGAGCTTTTGGCAAATGGACTGTCCCATTCCCAAAACCTATGTCCCCACAGTCTTGCCTATAAAAAAAGGTTCTAGATTACCTTCATTACTTTTTTTGTGTGTCTACATCACATCCAAATCAACTTCGCTGCTTTTAATCAAGACATACAAGTGCACAAATCAAAAAGAAAAAAGTGGGAGTATCAATAACCTAAATTACTTTCAAATCATGTCTTCTTTGTGATTGGAATAAAAACGAACTCAAGTTTGACAATAACAGAAACTTCCAGAAGAGATGGTAGAAAGCAAGCACAGTGTATCTTCGCCATGGAATAGCTGACTTGCTGAAAATTTGTTAAGAGCATGAGACTTATGAGTTAGACAGATATGCCTTCAAAGCTCAGCTTTTTCCCTTTTCTAGATGCATGACCTTGAGCAATTATTTGACCTTCTTAAGGCTCAATTGCTCATCTGTAAAATGGAAATGATAATAAGTCACTCATTTATTCACTCATCAAATATGTACTGAGCACCTACTATACTTCAGGCCTTGAACTAGGTTCTGGGATACAACAGTGAACGAAATAGACCAAACTCCCTGTCCTCATGGCGTTTAAGTTCTAGAAAGAATAAGAGGCAGTAAATCAAGTAAGTAAATTGTAGAGTGTGTTTGAAGATGGGAAGAATTTCATGAGACCAAGATCCTGGGCAAAAACCAATGGGCTTGGGATCCCTGGGTGGCGCAGCGGTTTGGCGCCTGCCTTTGGCCCAGGGTGCGATCCTGGAGACCCGGGATCGGGTCCCGCGTCGGGCTCCCGGTGCGTGGAGCCTGCTTGTCTCTCTCTCTCTCTCTCTCTCTCTCTCTCTCTCTCTGTGACTGTCATAAATAAATAAATTAAAAAAAAAACCAATGGGCTTTGAGATATTATTGGTAAGGGGATTAGTTACATGTACCAATGGGCAGCTTAGAGCAATCACCTAAATAGATTTAAGAAAGCATAAGCACGAACTGAACAGGTGGCACTTGGATACACTAGTATGATGGATAAGCAAATACACTGGCAGGTGCATGAATTACAGTCAGGCAGACAAAAAAGACCTACAACAGAGAGACACAAATGGAATCTCAAGGTGCTCTAACAATAGCATCCCCTGCTGGAATGATTGACTGTTGATCCTGCACATGTGACTAGTGAGATGGGCATTACCACCTCCCTCCCACACTGGGCCACAGGCACTCTTGCAAAATCCTCTCCATCCTTCAAGATGAGTCGGAAGAAGTTGGTCATTTCTCCAAAGAGTACCTATATAAACCCATGTCGGGCCATCATACCTTCCCATTTTAGAGGACTGTGTAAGGACTGAATATTGCAAGCTATTGGAAAATTATTGTTGGTCTTCTGTGTGTGCTGATAGCATCATAGCCCTATAAAGAAAGAAAGGCCTTTGTTTTTTATGTTGCAAGAGAATGATACAATATCTAGGATTGACTTTGGCAAACTCCAGCCAGGAGAATAAAAAAGGTCTGGGGATTTAAATGGAACAAGCTTAGAAACATGCATTAGTGGGGCTGGTGTTGGTTTCATGGGAGCTTGTTAGATAGTTCTCTCCACTGCTGAGTGTGCTAGGAAGTCTTCATAGAGAAAAAAAAAATGAAATCTTTCCATTTGTTTCCAGAAGGGATCAAATGCACACAGGCACACATATATGCACTAGAGCATTCTTCCAGCTTTGGGGATTAATTCTGTTTGGCAGATGAAAGCTGTTTTGTTAAATTGTTTATGGTATTTAAAGAGCAATTTTGTTCCAATTAATTGCTACCATAAATTAACTTCTGCCTGAGCCTAGAGAGGTTATCATTAGGGCCAGAGTGGAGGAAGAGGTGACAGTGGATTTCCAGTGGGATTGTGGTTTCAAATGTGACCAGCTTAGGGAAAATCACCCATCCCCCAGAATTCTCAGGTAGAAGGCAAAATTCCCAAAACCAGTGATGAGAGTGGCTCATTTCACTGCTTTCAATAATCTGTCCCTAAGTGAGGTTGTTTGAATTCCTTCCCAACTGTTCCCAAACAGAGTTTTGGAAATGAAGAGGGTTTAAAATAATTGAGTCTCACCTTCGACATCCATTCACTACATATTTATTCAATATCTACTCTATGGCAGGCATTATGCCTGGCATAAGGGATATACAGTAGTGGGTAACCCAGAGAGGGGCACTGCCCTTACGAGGTATATGGTCTAGCTCGGATGTCAGACATCCTCAATAACTAAGCACACAATAAATAATTAGTTATTGCCTAAGTGCTATGAGTGAGAAGTACAAACTTCTTAGGAGAGTGTCTTAGTCCATTTGAGCTGTTATAACAAAATACCACAGACTTGGTGGCTTATAAACAACAGAAATCTATTTCTCACAGTTCTGCAGACTGTATGTCCAACATCAGGGTCCCAGTATGGTCGAGTGAGGGCCATCTTTTGAGTCACAGATTTTTCATTGTATCCTCGCCTGGTGAAAAGAGCTAGGTAGTTCTCTGGGGTCTCATTTATAAGAGCACTAGTCACATTCATAAGGTCTCCAACCCCATGACCTAAACACCTCCCAAAGACCCTATGTCTTAACACCATCACATTGGGCATTGGGATTCTGTGAATTTGAGAGGTGGGCTCAGAGGAGACAAACATGTAGACCATAGCAGAGGGCTTATAACAGAGGGACTCCATGTAGAATAGGAGCCAGAAAAGACTCCTTGAAGAAATGTCAGTAAAAAGTAGGGTCCAGATAAAGAGGCAGGGGAATGGTGATGTAGGCAAAGGAACCTGCATTAGTAGACTTTCTGAGATGGGAAAGTACATGTGCATTCTAGAGACTAAAAACCTGGTATAGCTGGTGTAGAGGTGAGAGGAATGTAAGATGAAGCAGGGACAGATCACACAAGAAGGTTTTAGCCATTTCAAGGACTTGGAGTTTGTACGAGTCAGAAAACTGCAGTCCAAAAAGATTAAAATGATTTTCCCCAACTTACTCAAATCCAAGTGAGACTAGAATTCAATAATAATAAAAATGAGCACTTATAAAGCACAGTACACTAGTCTAAATGTTCCACAAGTAGTAATTCATATAATCCTCCCAACAACTTTCTGGGGTATTATTATATCCTTTCTATAGATGAAGATACTGAGCCACAAAGAGGCTAAATAACTTGTCCAAGATTGTCAGCTATTAACCACCAGAACTATGATTAAAACCCGGGAAGATCTGCTGCTGAGCCCTACCTCCTAATCACTCTGCTATCTTGCCTCTCAAATCTAAGTACATATTACATCTTTAATGAGGATCCACCATGTGCCAAGCACTGTTCTTGGCCCTGGGATAAAGCAGAA
The DNA here is from genome assembly GCF_905146905.1 of Nyctereutes procyonoides. Classification (NCBI taxonomy): domain Eukaryota; kingdom Metazoa; phylum Chordata; class Mammalia; order Carnivora; family Canidae; genus Nyctereutes; species Nyctereutes procyonoides. The sequence goes on along the minus strand of NW_026575126.1, from coordinate 52,625,206 downwards.
AATAAAACAAAGTTCCTACTCTCATGGAGTTTTCTTGGGGCTGCGAGGGTGAGAGAGTGACAAACACCTAAATGTATACTATGCCAGAAGGTTATATGGTTGTGCAGGGAAATAAACTATGAAAGTGGCTAGAATGTAACTAGGGGCTCTTGGATAAGGTGATATTTGAGCAGAGCCCTAAACGAAGTCTTGAGGGCATGTAGGAGAAGAATATCCCAGGAAGAGGCAATGGCATTCAGACTCTGAGTCAGGGAAGTTCTTAGGAAGTTCAAGGACCTCTGAAGAAGGAACCAAGACTGGAAGAGTGAGGGGGACATACAGTCAGAAGGTGTCAGGAGTCAGATGAGGTACAGCCTTGTATGTCAAGGTGGGCATTTAGGATTTTCTTTTGTATGAGTGAGGAGCCCAGTGGCAGTAAGCAGAGGAGTGATGACATAATGCCTTAAAAAAAAAAAGACTCATTCTGCCTTTAGGGAGTGGAGGTGGAGACAGGGAGATCCTTTAGAAGGCTACTCTAACAATCTAGGGATTTGTAATGGTGGCTTGAACCAGGCAATGATGACAGGGAGGATGAGAAGTGGTCAGATTCTGGACGTGTTTGAAGGAGAAGCCAATAGGATTTGTTGACATTGGCCATGAGTGTGAGAGGAGAGTACAAATCATTTGGCCTGATCATCAACAAGGGAGGAGCTGCCTTGAATCCAGAGAGAGGAAGGGAGAGGAGAGAAAGGAGGGGAAAGATGGAGGGGCTGGGAGAGGAGGGGAGAAGACAAAAGAGGTCTTAGGAGAGTGAGGTCTCCCTCCTGACTTGGGGAGGCCTGGTAGGGTGGAGGAAGGAGAATGAATGGGTCTCCTCACTCAATGGAGGTACATATAGAGTGTGTCAGGTCAGGGCTGGAAGCAGGCTAGATGAAGAATAAGGATTAGGACTGGTCAGAGAGGATGAACAGGGGATGATGGTCTGTAGTAATCCTGGAGCTAAAGTGTTTGCAGGGTCTTTTATCTGGGGTCATTTAAGGAGGCTGGGATACTGAATGCTTGGCATTCAGCACTGAAGGATGGGGAAGGCACAGGGAAGCTCAGGAGACAGCATCCCGGCAACCATGCGGGTAGAAGTGCAGAGCAAGGCATGGCCTTGATGTGCAGATGAGACTGTCAGTGCCTTCTGTGACCATCAGACCAGGATTCCAGGGTCCTGTTTTAGCATTGCCCAAAGAGTGGGCAGGGGGACAAGTGGCAGTCCTTATGCTTGACTTTTCCAGGAAGACACATTAAGTGTCATGGAGAAAAACAGATGACCCAACAGCAAAAACAAGCTACCGCTTCATGGCTCAGCCTTTTGGATTGTAAAATTATTGATGGAGGCTGAGCAAGTGGAATCTGGGGAGACGCAATTCAGTTTAGTGATGCCTCAAGAACTTGCTTAGATACAGTGATTTTGAGAAAAGGATTTAGAAAGTCCCCCTTCACTGTGGCTCCCTACACTTCTCACTACTCCACCTGGCCACCCAAACTGCCACCCCAGGCTAGACTACAGGCTCTGGAGGAGCTGGGAAGGGGCAATACAGACCAGGAATTAGGAAATTGGTTCTGGAGTCTGACTACTGGATTTGAAAGACTTTTTTCCTACTTGCTAGCTATGTGACTGTGGGCAGGTACTCAGTGAGTCTTCGCCTCGTGCTCTGGACTGATGATCATAGTGGCTGCTCATGGGGTACTTGTGAAATCAAGTGAGTCCTTGGCTATACTAAGTCCTCAATGAAAGACCAAAAAGACATATGTACTACCATGTTTGTTGCAGTACTGTTCACGATAGCCAAGATATGGAAATAAGCTAAGTGTCCATCAATGGATGAGTGAATAATGATATAGTAGATGGATACAATGGAATACTCTTCAGCCTTGAGAAAGAAGGGATTTCTGCCATTTGCAACAACAAGGGCAGACTGGAGGACATTATGCTAAGTAAGATAAGTCAGATATAGAAAGACAAATACTGTTCAGTCCCTTTTTTAAAAAAAAAAAGATTTTATTTGCTTATTTGAGTGAGAGAGCATAAGTTGAGAGATGGGCAGAGGAAGTGGGAGAGAGAGAATCTCAAGCAGACTCCAAGCTGAGCATGGAACCCAATGTAGGACTTGATCTCATGACCCTGAGATCATGGCCTGAACCAAAACCAAGAGTTAGACTCTTAACTTATTGAGCCATCCAAGTGCCCCCATATGGTAACTCTTATATGTGGAATCTAAAATTAAAAAAAAAAAACTTGTAAAAACAGAGTAAAATGGTGGTTACCAAGGGCTGGGGGCAGGGAAATGATAGAGATGTTGTTTAAGGCCCATATTGGTAACTAAAGGATAAATGAGTCCTGAAGACCTACTGCACAGTACAGTGATTATAAATAATAACTGTATCATCAACATTAAACTGACTGAGAGACTAATTGTTCCCAACACTAGAAGAAATAATAATTATGTAACATGGTAGAGGTGTTAGCTAACAGTTCAATGGCAACTGTATTGCAATATAAAAGTATCAAGTCACCCTAAAGTTACACAATGTTACATGTCAACTATTACTCAGTAAAAATAAATAAACTATAGTTATTATTATACAATTCTGGATCCACAGGGCTGAGTATATCATTATCATCATCATCATTATCATCATCATCACTGAGCCCTTACAGTGTCCAGTTCTTTGTGAAGCATTTTGCAGACCCTTGAGTTCCTTGGGTTGTGAAGGAAAAACTCTAAGAATGTATGTCCAGTACCAGTTTTTCTCAGCGACCCAGTACTTTTAGAAGCAGATTTTGGTTTGGCAGTTGGATAGGGACAGTGGCAAAGCAAAGGTCAAAGGAAGAATGAACCAGGAGAAAGTTTTTTTTTCCTGAGCACAGGAGCTGAGATTTTTGATGTGTTGGGAATTATTTACATCCATACACCTTATACTTTTTACACTGGAGCTAGGCTTTTGCTAGTCAACAAGTAAGTGAATTAGTTTTACCTCAGGGCTGATGGTCCTTTTCTCCCTTCTTTCCTTCCTATCTTCCTTTTCTTTCTTTTTTCCCCTTCCTTCCTCCTTTCTTTCCTTCTTTACTTCCTTCCAAAGGAGAAAGCCCAAGAGTTGAAGAGCTATGAGATATGGAATCAGGCCATATCACACACAGAGAAACCATATACCAAATACTGATTTAACAACAATCAATTCCCTGAAATTCTGTTTGCAAAACTCCCCATTCAGCAATCAACTTTCCCTGAATTTACCTAAACCCCTGAGATATAGCTGAAGATAGAAAATTAGAGACAAACACAGGCAACAGGGCCCTTGGAGAATATATAAGATATCAAGGATTGCTTGGAGAGTTGTTCAAAGATGGTACCTATGGCTGAGGGAGAAGTGATGGGGGAGGGTTATCCTCAACAGACCCAAAGGGAAATAGACATTGGAGGCTTTAAATAGGAAGAACTATAAAGGGGAGAAGAAAGCCTCAAGCAAGACCTGGAGACTAAATGCACCCTCATAATACATACAGTTGTGGCAGAAATACCAGCATAAATAATTTAGACTGTCCCCACTATGGAAGAGGAGACAGGCAACAATACACAGGTGGATTTTTCTCCAGAGGGGGCAGAGAGTCACAATCTCTACATGGGAGATTTTCCCCAACTGAGTTTAAGTTCGTGTTTCTTAAATTCTCCACAAGTGGTATAAAGTGACCTAGTATCCTAGCAAAGCATAAACTATAGATATTGTCTTCTTTTTCCTATTTTCCATGTTTCTTCCTTCCCCAGACAACTCTAAGTCTGTTTATTAACCCCACTACCACCAATGAAGGCATGTAGCCTAGTGGTTAAGGGTGTGGAATCAATGGAGTACCTGGGTGACTCAGTCACTTAAGCATCCAACTCTCAGTTTCAGCTCACATCATGATCTCAGGGTCCTAGGATCAAGCCCTGCATCAGGCTCCATACTCAGTGAGGTGTCTGCTTGAGATTCTCTCTCTCTCTCTGTACCTCCTTCTACTCTGTCTCTCTCTCTCTCTCTCTCTCTGAAATGAATAAATAAATAAAATTTAAAGTTCTTATAATAAGTCTCTGAAGAAAGTCCATGGTATTTTGATAGGGATTGCATTATACGTGTAAATTGCCCTGGGTAACATTGACATTTTCACAATATTAATTCTGCCAATCCATGAGCATGGAATATTTTTCCATCTCTTTGTGCCTTCCTCAATTTCTTTCAGAAGTGTTCTATAGTTTTTAGGGTATATTTTGAGAACCATTTGAATGGTAAATGGTTCTCCAACCTTTTATTTTCAGGTTGTAGGTGTCCTTCTGTCTAAAATGAGTCTCTTGTAGACAGCAAATAGATGGGTCCTGCTTTTTTATCCAGTCTGAAACCCTGCGCCTTTTGATGGGGTCATTAAGCCCATTCACGTTCAGAGTTACTATTGACAGATATGAGTTTAGTGTCATCATGATATCTATTTAGTCCTTGTTTTGTGGATTGTTCCACTGAACTTCTTCTTAAAGGGGAGTTTTAAGAGTCCCCCTTAAAATTTCTTGCAGAGCTGGTTTGGAGGTCACATATTCTTTCAGTTCCTGCCTGTCTTGGAAGCTCTTTATCTCTCCTTCCATTTTGAATGAGAGCCTTGCTGGATAAAGTATTCTTGGTTGCATGTTCTTCTCATTTAGGACCCTGATTATATGCTGCCAGCCCTTTCTGGCCTGCCACGTCTCTGTGGAGAGGTCTGCTGTTACCCTAATATTCCTCCCCATGAAAGTCAGGGACTTCTTGTCTCTTGCTGCTTTAAGGATCTTCTCTTTATCTTTGGAATTTGCAAGCTTCACTATTAAATGTCGAGGTGTTGAACGGTTTTTATTGATTTTAGGGGGGGATCTCTCTATTTCCTGGATCTGAATGCCTGTTTCCCTTCCCAGATTGGGAAAGAACAAATTATTTTAAGATTTGTGTGGAATCAGAAAAGACCCCAAACAGCCAGGGGAATTTTAAAAAAGAAAACCATATCTGGGGGCATCACAATGCCAGATTTCAGGTTGTACTACAAAGCTGTGTTCATCAAGACAGTGTGGTACTGGCACAAAAACAGACATATAGATCAATGGAACAGAACAGAGAACCCAGAAGTGGACCCTGAACTTTATGGTCAACTAATATACGATAAAGGAGGAAAGACGATCCACTGGAAGAAAGACAGTCTCTTCAATAAATGGTGCTGGGAAAATTGGACATCCACATGCAGAAGAATGAAACTGGACCACTCTCTTGCACCATACACAAAGATAAACTCAAAATAGATGAAAGATCTAAATGTGAGACAAGATTCCATCAAAATCCCAGAGGAGAACGCAGGCAACACCCTTTTTGAACTTGGCCACAGTAACCGGAGAAGGACAAACAGTGTATGTTCTCATTCATTTGGGGAATATGAATAATAGTGAAAGGGAATATAAGGGAAGGGAGAAGAAATGTGTGAGAAATATCAGAAAGGGAGACAGAACATAAAGACTTCTAACTCTGGGAAATGAACTAGGGGTGGTGGAGGGGGAGGAGGGCGGGGGGTGGGGGTGAATGGGTGACGGGCACTGAGGGGTACACTTGACGGGATGAGCACTGGGTGTTATTCTGTATGTTGGTAAATTGAACACCAATAAAATTAATTTATAAAATTAAAAAAAATAAAGTTCTTATAATAGTCATTGGCTCATAGCAAGTGATCAACAAATGAGAGCAATGATTACTACTACTAGTAGTAGCAATACGAGTGTTGGTGGTGATGCTACTGCTACTACTACTACCACTACTACTACTACTATCATTACCATTGTTACACACACAGTCAAATCAAACTACCCAGACTAAGACAAAGAAGTATAAAAATTAGAAGAGAATTTCATATTTTAACTTCTTGAAACTCTGTAAGGAAAAAGTGAGGAGTTATATGATTTCCATTTGAGACAGAGTAAACTCACAAGAAACCTATGTTGGAAAATATCACCAGATATAATTTGAGGTGGGCATTAGAACTGAGAGCAAATTTTCAGCCTCTTCATGCAGAGAGCCTTAACTGAATGAGTGAGTTGTCATGATCCATTTCAGAGAATTCTGGTGGGCAAGAGCTGAACCACCCATTCAACTGATTCCAGGAAAACACCCAAGCATATGTTAGGAGGGAATTCTCCTGAAAGTAGAAGCTGAATTGCCTAGTTCTGCCTCTGTGCCTCCCCCAAGGAGAAGAACTATACTCCAATTGACCACTGGGTTAGCCTTTTGATACAATAATAGGGAAGAACAACACTAGACAATGTTTCCAATGAGAGTGTGTTTCTTCCCCTCTCTGCTCACATTTCTGGAGACTTCCTCAAGGGAGAAGAGAATTCTTGCCCTTCTGTACCCCATCATCTGTGTGTCCTCCAATCCCAGAAGCAGAGAAATTGCTAATCTAATATTCACTGGGCCAAGTGTTGCTGCAGGTCACTACACTGAAAGCCAAAGTTGCTCTCTTTTGCTTTATGCAGTAGATCCAACGGACTGCTCCTAGCAGTGCTTTCTTCCCAATTTCTCCTACTCCCTCTGCAAGATGGATAAAGGATCTTATTTATCAGAGTAGGCTAGATTATAGTTTAGAGGTATAGACATTCCCCACTCCTTTTCTTTTCTCCCTGTGCCTCCATGAGGCAAACTACCAGGGAGAAGTCAAAGCCAGCCTCCAAGCCCTGCCCCAGCTCTGCCTGCATCCAGAGTGGAAGACCCATCCACCATTCCCAACCAGGCAGTACTCTGTGACCCCTGCTTTCTCCCCTGTCCACCTCTCCCCTCCAATTGTCCTTTGGCTCTTATTCATTGTATGTAGCAACACTTTGTTCAGACCATGTGCAGAAAAGTAGAGATGAATGAGAGCATCTAGTTACTCAGAAAACTTTGCATATACCCAGAGAACAACAGCTTGTATAATTCTCACTCTGTGGATAGGAAAACAGAGTCCAAGGGGACTTAAAGAGCTTGACTATTGAGATTAAGTAGCAGAGCCAAGTCTTCAAATTCTAAATCTTCCTGCCTTTTGCCCATATTCATTATTCTCCACTCATATAACTTTGTCACCCCTGGGGAAAAATGTGTATAGTATATCTGTGTGTATAGTAAAGTAAAAAATATGTATAAAAGAAAAATATAATGTATGTATATAATATAAAATAAAATCATATAATCCCCTATCTAATATCTAGGTGCTTGGAGGAATGTGTGAAAATCAAATTATGTTACCTACCACTTTGACTTATTGGGTTCAGAGCTCCTTCTCTACTTCCTAATTCACAATAGACTCTCAAGACACCAGCCCTGCTTCCTCTGATTCCTCAGTCTGGCAGTCAGGTTCTGAGCAATGTTCTCATTAGAGCAGATTCCACCCTCGATGCAGCATAGCCTTTGGATGGAAGCTCTATGGAGTTCATGATAATAGACTCTGCTAGCAGTTTCAATCAGGTAGACATGACTTAGATGCCTATAGTGCTCAGCCCAGGGTGTGGGTGGAAGACAACAGAGTTGAACATGGACCTGGTGAAACACAGAGAATAGTGGGAGTTTGCAGAGACTGGGCAGCCAGAGTTTTCTTCTCCTGTCTAGCTTTCAGGCAGGCATCTAGGAGGAAGCAGACACTGAATAGGGTATTGAGTAATGGGCTCAATAATGCCAACTGAATCGTCAGGTGCTCTGGGGTCGAGTCCTTCTGAATTAATGAATTAATGCTTGTAACACAGGGACAGCATGTATACTTCAGTGCCTGGTGAGAGAGCAGGGCAGTGCTCTTCTCCCATTAATCCTGGAAAGGATTTTCTAATCTTCTGGACATGAGGGCAGGTTCTTGGGGGTTGTCAGAGCTGGAGACAGTTGCAGTAGAGTAAAAGAAGCACCAGCTTTGGAGTCAGAAACCTAGACACTAATTCCAAATTTATTTATGAAGCTATAGGGCCTTGGGCAAATCACCATACTTTCCTGGAGCACACCTTTCTCACCCACATCAATATATAAATACACAAATAATATAAATAAATATATAAATATTGTATATATACCAAATAATATATATGCAATTTGTACAGTATATTTACATATTTGTATAATATACATTAAATATATTTATATACATCACATAATATATGCATTAAATAAATATACATAAAACTAAAATATATTTATACAAATATATATTTTTAAAGATTTTTTATAAGATTTTATTTATTCATTTAAGATACAGAGAGAGAAACCTCCCCTGCCCTACGACCCAGCAATTGCACTGTTAGGGATTTACCCCAAAGATTCAGATGCAATGAAACGCCGGGACACCTGCACCCCGATGTTTCTAGCAGCCATGTCCACAATAGCCAAACTGTGGAAGGAGCCTCGGTGCCCATCGAAAGATGAATGGATAAAGAAGATGTGGTTTATGTATACAATGGAATATTAGCCATTAGAAACGACAAATACCCACCATTTGCTTCAACGTGGATGGAACTGGAGGGTATTATGCTGAGTGAAGTAAGTCAATCAGAGAAGGACAAACAGTGTATGTTCTCATTCATTTGGGGAATATGAATAATAGTGAAGGGGAATATAAGGGAAGGGAGAAGAAATGTGTGGGAGATATCAGAAAGGGACACAGAACATAAAGACTTCTAACTCTGGGAAATGAACTAGGGGTGGTGGAAGGGGAGGAGGGCGGGGGGTGGGGGTGAATGGGTGACGGGCACGGAGGGGGACACTTGACGGGATGAGCACTGGGTGTTGTTCTGTATGTTGGTAAATTGAACACCAATAAAAATTAATTTATATAAAAAAAAAGATACAGAGAGAGAGGATGAATAAAAGGTAGAGGGAGAGGCAGAAGCAGGGAGCCCATCATGGGGCTCAATCCCAGAAACCTGGGATCATGATCCGAGCTGAAGACAGACACTTAACCAACTGAGCCACCCTATTTATTTATTTTTAAGAGAGAGAGAATGAGAGGGGCAGGATAGGGCAGAGGAAGAGAAAAACTTAAGTAGGCTCCAACCTGAACATAGAGCCCAATGTGTGGTTTGATCCCAGGACCATGAGATTATGACCTGAGCTGAAACCAAGAGTTGGATGCTTAACCAACCATGCCACCCAGGTACCCTCAAATATATATTTTACACACACACACACACACACACACGACCTTGGAAGAAGTATCCTCTGAAATTAAGTCTCCGCATTTGTAAAACAGGTCTCATATTAGGCTTATTGATATGAAAATAAAATGATACTAATTATATAAGATGTGGAAACACTCAGTAAGTGGTACCCATTTCCTTCCACTGAACTTAGGATAACTGTAAAGTTAGGAAATACTTATCCCATTATGTGTTTTATGTCTCTTTCCCCTGCCAGATTTTGAGCTCAATGAGAGCAGGAACCATCTCTGCCTCTTTGTCACTGTCCCTGAGTCTCCACCAGAGTGGGTGCTCAATAAATTGTGAAGCTTGAACAAGTAACTAAAATAAGGACATTAGCTCCTACCTCTAGGAACTGTGGCAGCAGTAGAGGAGATCACATGTAGTAAAGTGTGCTGTAAGCCATTGAATGCCATGAAAACAAGAAAAATGGTTATTGCCATAATCTGTGAAGTGCAGAGGGGATCACAGACCACTTGGTGGGAAAGGAGTGAGAAAGTGGAGAATTAGAACTGGGGAAAAGAGCTGGAAGGGATGCCAGGAGGAGCTGTTAGGAGGTGGTTCAAGGGAATGGAAAGAGGAATGACAAGAGAGTGGCATCATGGCATTTGTATAAAATATCCAGGCCCTAATTGGAAGCTAAGTATCAGTCCATCTTTGCCAACCATGAAGCTGAGGAGTTTGTGCATCTTTCCCTCCTGAACACTGACCTTCTTCAGAAAGATTTTTTTATTCATTCATTCAATACATACATATTGGTTTCCCACTAAGTGCATTTTACTGAGCACTTACTAATTTCACTTCAAAGTGCAGTGACTATAGCAATGAATAAAATAGACCAAGTTCCTGTTCTCCTGGAACTTACACGCCAGTGGAGATAGACAAATAATAAGTAAATAAGCCCCTACAGATATCATGTTCAGGATAAATGCCATAAAAGAAAATGAAACTGCAGAAAAATAGGGAATCATGGGAATAGGGGATATATTATTGAGAAGTCAGAAAAAAGACCTCTCTCTGTAAATATGAGCTGTGCGGAAATGTGAGGGAACAGCATTTCAAGCAGATGGAACAGCAAGTATAAAGGCTCTTGAGTGGGAGTATGGTTGACAGGTTTGGCTGGGGTAGAGTGAGCAAGAGAGAAGTAGAAAATGCGATCAGAGAGGTGGTGGGGTACTTAATCATATGGTGTCTCTTTCTCCATGACAAGAAGTATTAAGATGAGTTCAATTATCTGACATAGTCTTTAACAGATCACTCTATCTGCCTTGTGGAGAATAGATGGAGGGCAAGAGTGAGTGGAGGAGACCATTGAAGTGAGGGGATTGCTATTGTCCAGGTAAGGGATGATGGTGCCTGGGACTAGGATGTGATGGAAGAGGTGGGCAGTCCCAGAAATGAGGCATTATATTTGTATCAGAAATCAGAGGTGGAACTAAAGGGGATCTTGAACCTCAGCTGGTCTAAGCACCCTCATCTGAGGTCACATGGGCAGAAAATGAACAGTATCTGGCATGAACCGTGAGTTCACTCCTTTTTGGTCATTGTCACCATCCCTTCTATTCTGTGGCTTTGGAGAAACAGATCTACAAAGAGCTACCGCACTTTAGAGGTTGAGAGTAAAATTAAGAACAACTTGCTTTTCATTTATAATTTATGCATTATACACCACCTACTTCCCAAAAGGATTTGAGACAGCTTACAATAACAATCATCTTTAAACCATCTGCACAGCCACTGAAAAACATGTTTTCAGAGAATCCTTAATGGCACAAGGAAATGTTCAAAACATAACTTTAAGTGAAAAAGATAGGACACAACACTTTATTTACTATAATATTGTTACATAATATAAAGACAGGAGAGAGGGAAGAAAGAGGGAGTGGGTAAGAGGAAGGGAGGGGAAAGAAAGGGAATAGGAACAGGGAGGTGAGGGAAAAATACATTGGAAAGAGACATTAAGTGGTTATTTCCTTTCTTTAAATTGTATGGAGAGACCCCCATTGTTAATAACATGGATCCTTGAGATGTAACTAAAATGATTTTGAAGAGTATTAACACCTTTTTAATGTTAATAGTTACATATTTATAGATCAAACGTGTATTTTTAAAAATATAGCTAACACATCATCAAAACTATGTGTGCTGGCTCAATCTCATTTGTCCCTCCAGATCCACTCCCTACTCCCCTCTACCCTGCTCTGTGCAGAAGAGGCTCTTTTGTCCTCTGGGCTGGTTGAAGCCACCAGGGACTCCAGTGAAAAACCAGAGGGCAGAAGAGAGAGGGGTGAAGGTATTCCCTCCCCACACCCCCCAACCTTCTTGCCTTACCCCAGCTCTGGAGCCACTGTGTCCCTCAGCTGCCTCCTAGAGCTCCAGCTGTCCGTGGGTCCCACTAATACTATCTGATTTCCTCTCTGACAGTTCCTAGTGTTTCACAGTCTTTTGCTGCTTCTCTCAACCGAAGCATCAACTCATTAGCAGTCTTTTTATTAAACTCTCTTTAGTATTTCTCAAAGTTTAATGTGCATAAGAATCACCTGAAAGCCTTGTGAAAGTACAGATTCCTGCTCACCCCTCCACTCCATCCCAAACCTGAGACTGATTCTGTAGGTCTGGGCAGGGCCTGAGAAGTATTATTTCACACAAGCTCTCAGGAGATGCCACACTTTGAGTAACAGTCCCTTGGTTTAACTCTTCGGATGTGTTGTCTACTTCCTGCCTACTAATACTTGAGGAGAGCAGTCCAGTAGAAGTTTCTGTGACGGTGGAAATGTTCTCTAACATTCTGCACTTTCCAACAGGGTAGCCATATGTGGCTTGTAAGGACTCATAATGTGGCTAGTGCAATTGAGGAAACAGATTTTTAATTTTATTACATTTTGATTAATAAAAATAATTAGCTCTGAGCTAATAAAAGTAGTTGGCACTTTGAACATTCTTCTTGGAAATTTCCCTAACCAGATTGACAGGTTCATTAGGTACTATTTCTACCTCCATGTTCCTGCAGAGGACATTTTATTAATTGTTCTGGCCGTTCATTATTCAAGTCTCATTTTCTCCTGCCTCCAAGAGCAATTTTCTGACTGCCCTTCCAGCCTCCGTTTACAGTCTCCTTGATGTGCTCTGACCTCCCCAGCTAACACCTGGTCCCAAGGCCATTGCTATGTTTTACATTATGTTATCTCAGCACCCTATGTCCAGGTACCAATTTCTCTTCCAATTATGTATTGATGCATAACAAGCCACTCAAGATTTAGTGACTTAAATCAATAACCATTTTATTATCTCTCCTAATTCTGTGGATTAACCAGGTTCAGCTGGGCGATTCTTCTGCTCTATATTGTGTTGGCTAGGGATACAGTTATCTGGGGGTCTCAGCAGGGATGGAACATTTAAGATGGTTTACTCACCTAGCCAGCAGCTGTGGTCACCTGGACGCTCAGGTGGGACTGTCAACCAGAGTGCCTCACTTTTTATCCTTGTGGCTTCTCCATGTAGCTTGAGCTTCTCACAGTATGGTATCTGGGTTCTGAGAAGCAAGAAGTGGAAACCACTCAGAAATCTCAGAACATCATTTCTGGTGCCTTCTAGTGGTTAAAGCCAGTCATGGAACAGTACAGATCCAAGGAACACAAGTTCTACTCCTTAGTGTGAGGAGTGCCATGTGCACAGGGTGAGGGGATGGATTGCTGGAGCCATCTTTGGAGACTGGCTGCCACAGTGCCTCTGCCCTTAGCGAATCTTTCAGAGCCAGGACAAACTATGCAGACCACTGCTTCTCAAACTTCACTGTACCCATAATCCTCCAGAGATTGCATTAAACTGAAGCTCTGGGGATCCCTGGGTGGCGCAGCGGTTTGGCGCCTGCCTTTGGCCCAGGGCGCGATCCTGGAGACCCGGGATCGAATCCCACGTCGGGCTCCCGGTGCATGGAGCCTGCTTCTCCCTCTGCCTGTGTCTCTGCCTCTCTCTCTCTCTCTCTCTCTGTGACTATCATAAATAAAAAAAAAAACTGAAGCTCTGATTCAATGGATCTAAGTGGGTCCTGGGATGCCACGTTTTAACAAGTTTCAGGTGATTGCTGATGCTGCTAATTCAAAGATCACACTCTGAGTAACAAGGATGTTGTTTATATACTAGAGGTAGCTGAGGGTTTAGGAGCACAGATCTAAGTTCGAAACCCATCTCTACCTCTTTTCGGCTATGGGTCCTTGAGTACCCTATAGCCTCAGTTTTCCCATCTGTTAAAATGGAAAGTAATATGACTGTGAAAACCAATAGAAAGAAGTACAATAAGCTACCATTGAGTCTTTCATTATTTGTGTGTCATGGGGCACTTAACTTCCCCTCTCTGAACTTTAGTTTCTTCACTTAAAATTAAAATCAGAATGGGAATGATAGTACCTACCACACAGGATGGTTGTGAATATTTGGGAAAGCCTGGAATTAACATATATGGTGACTATGTGAGAAAATGTGGGATATATACTTGTTTCCCTTTTTCCTTTCCTCCTTCTCAACCCCATCAAACATATCCCAGCAGGTTAGCATTTGCTACAATTTAGTGCACAGATAGAGTGGAAGGAAGCAAGGGCTGAGGTTCTGAGTTAAGTGAAGTTTGAAGCTAATCCGTGGTCTAGATATAACAATGACCCACCCCATGGAAAAGTAGGAGTTTGCTTCTCCTTCTCCCCCTAGTGGGTTGGAACCAAGGATAATAAGCAAGAACCATATCTGTCCAAGATGCCTGGCAAACAGCTGCAGCTCTATTATTTGTGGTATCTGTGGCTGGTGTGATTAATGATCCCTGCTGGGAAATTTAGCTCTGGCATTATCACAATTAGAAGAGTCATGAGGCACCAAGTCCCAGAATGCTCCTGAGCTAGTTCCATTTCCATGTGGGGCTATGCCCCTTTGAGGATCCTTGAACCATTACTGGGAATGAGGTGAGCCACCTGAGGCTCACCAAGTCTGTTTGGTCATGTATTGGGGTTCTCTTGCATTCACTGAAATCTGTGTAGAAAACAAATGGACACAAAGACTTGGGGATTATGTCAGGATGTGAACCAAAACTATCATACCTGGAAATAAGGCCGTAAATGACAAGGCAAGAAACAATGGTTAATGTTCATTTTGCACTTCATGCTGTTCTGAGATAAACATGTAAGCATGTATTATCTCATCTTTACAACAATCCCAGGAAGAAGACAGCGTACTAATCCCCATTTTATACATAAAGAAACCAAGGACACAGAAATGAGGCTGTCTACTTAAGGTCGTACAGTGAAGTGGCAGGGCATGGACTTGAATTCAGATCTGCCTAATGACAAAAACTGCTGAAATGTTTTTGAGGGCTGGAGACAGGTAGCATCTCACAAATAAAAATAAGGTTTCTCTTCTGGTTCAGTGACTAAGATCCTGGTCCCTTGCTCCAAGACACACACACACCCTTGGGAAGAGAGAGCAGTCATACTAAAGCAAGAATTTAGGAAGCTAGCTCTTGTAGTTCTATTGACCAAGGTACTTGCAAGAATCTATTGACCTGATCTGAATACACTACTCCATGTATATGTGACTTGGCACTGCATACCTGGGTGACCAGGTGTTCCAGGCTGGATGCTCTATATGCACGAGGTTTGGCACTCCCTACCACATCATTTTCCCTCCCATGCAGGCATCTTCTTCCCCAGTACGCTGTGTCATCCTTGAGGACCCAGACCTTATCACATTCTTCTTCAAATCCCCCACACTGCCTACCATGATCCCTGACTCAGACAAGACCCTCCTCCTCTGTGGTCACTCTGTTTCTTATCAGGTCCTCCTCCAGCCTGTCCTCTGGAATGCTCTGAAAATGCAAATTAAGTGATGTCACTCTCAACTTAAAAATCTCTCAGGGACTCCCACTATCTCTCCTGTCTTTCTGGTCAGAGCATCCAAAGTCATTCCTAAGCTCCTAACCTTTATCTACGTCTGGCTCTCCAGCCACGCCCAGTTAACCTGCAGCATCACAGCTGTTCTCAATTCTTCCTTTTACTCATGCTGTTTCCTACACCTGGAACATCTTTTCCTCAACTTACTAGCCTAGCAGTATGACCTTTAGCAAGCCACTTCACTTCTCTGAGATTCAGCTGACCCATCATTACAATGAAGCTAATAATTATGCCTCCCTCACAAATGGTTGGATGATTAAGGAAGATGAGATATGCAAGATGGCCAGAACAGTCTGGCGGCTGTTAGTTACTCCACCTGGCTATGGTGGGGAAGAGGTCTAATCCTTGGCCCAGAAACCTCCCTGACAATAGCAACTTACCCAATTGTATGTTTTTCCAAGGAAGCTTCTCTCACTATCCTGTTCACTACTCAAGGCTTTTTCCTTCCAGAAAACCTAATTTTGAATGATTTATAGAGAATAAAGAAAAGTGATGCTTTCTTCTCTCCTATGGCCAAAGGAGAAAAGAGAGGGAGAGATAGATAGCCCAAGGAAGAGACAACTTTGGAGTGGTCGCTGGAGTTGGAGAGATTCAGATCCAAGTTTGGGGGTGGTTGACAAGGGGATTGATAACTTCCCTTTCTCTTAGTGGCTTGAAGTGTAAGGGCAGTCTCATTCAAGACCATATACAGCACTTTCTTGGCAAACTACTACCATTTGTTGCCCTTTGGGAAAAGCATGAGCAGAAGGGGAAAAATATTAGAAAAGTATTTTACCCTAAAAGCCCTACAGACTTTTGGATGAATTGCCTGCCATGGCTAGAGCCACAGGGAGGTTTCAAGCAGTTACTTGCCCAAGATTCTCATAAATTGTCAGCTTCGACAGTCGGATGCTAAACTGAACTTGAGGGAGAAGAGAAAGAGGCATAAACATTAAATACATAATCTTTCAAGTGTGTCCCTTCATTTCCTGACTATTTCTTCTCCAAAGGGAATCATTTTCTCTTTTCTTTCTCCCTTTTTTTTTCTCACTTGACATTGCACAGAGGAGAGATCATCAGTTAGATCTCTGATTCACCACACTGACAATGGAGCTCTAAGAAAGAAAGAGCAGTTCAGTGGCAAGCAGAGTGTGGGAGTCAGCCGTCTTGGTTGCTTATCCCCACTCTATCACTTTCCGGTGACATACCTTCTGGTGAAGTGCTCAACCTCTCCAAGCCCCACTTCCCTCATCTGCAAAATGGGTAAAACTATGCCTACCACTCAGGGTTGTTGTGAAATTTAAATGGAGGAATACATATAAAAGGTAGTATGCACTCAACAAATGGCTGTTATTGTTGCTCTTATTGCTGTTATTTTACCTGAATACACTCAAAATACTTCTGTAGCCCCCTATATGAGGCCTCTGTGCCTTGACACTCCTCTATTTCCCTCCCCTGCTTCATTTATCTCCATAGCCCTTATCAGCATCTGATATGACATACATTTCCTTGTTTGTAATTATCTCTTTTCCTCGTAAGAAATGTAAGCTCTTTAAGAGAAAAGATCTTCATTTACTTTATTATAAAAATTCCAGCACTTATCAAATGCTTAGCACATAGTAGATGCTCAATAAATACTTGTTGGATGAGTGAATCACTGTGCTGCCATCATCCGAAGGCTCAATTAGGGCTAGAGATGCTTCCAAGATGGCATACACACATCACTGGAGTTGATGCTGGCTGTCAGCTGGTAGCTCAGTGGGGGACTGTCCCCAGGCAGACCTCCCATGGCCTCTCCATCACAGAAGTCTTAGGGTAGTTAGATTTCTTACATAGTAGTTGGCTTCCCCCAGAGCAAGTGCCTCAAGATGACAAGGTGGAAGCTTTGCCGTTTATTGACCTAAAGGCTCAAAAGTCATAGAGTATCACTTCTGCCATTTCCTATCAGTCAAAGCAGTCACAAGCCCACCCAGGTGCAAGAGGAGGGGAGACAGATTCTACCTCTTGATGGAAGTAGTGTTAAAGGATTTGAAGCCATGTTTTAAAATCTTCACAGACATGACTTCAAATGCCTAGAGGGACTAGCCAGGCATAAGAAGTGAAGGGGATGTTGATGAGTGATTAATAGAGAGTGGTGGGAGCTGTGGGGGGATGAAGCCTTTTGCATCTGGAAGGATCATCCGTAACTCAGCTCAAGCAAAGTGTGGAATTTCCCAATTTTAAAAACACTATGGGAGCAAAAAGGGTAAGTCTCAAGACCCATGAGTTTTCACTTATTGACTCCAAAGATAAATGATCTGAAGTGGTGCTTTGCATGAGAAAATGCTCTGCATCGCTTGCCATCAGGGAAATACAAATAAAACCACAATGAGATACCACCTCACACCAGTGAGAATGGGGAAAATTAACAAGGAAGGAAACAACAAATGTTGGAGAGGATGCGGAGAAAAGAGAACCCTCTTACACTGTTGGTGGGAATGTGAACTGGTGCAGCCACTCTGGAAAACTGCGTGGAGGTTCCTCAAAGAATTAAAAATAGACCTGCCCTACGACCCAGCAATTGCACTGTTAGGGATTTACCCCAACGATTCAGATGCAATGAAACGCCGGGACACCTGCACCCCGATGTTTCTAGCAGCCATGTCCACAATAGCCAAGCTGTGGAAGGAGCCTTGGTGCCCATCGAAAGATGAATGTATAAAGAAGATGTGGTTTATGTATACAATGGAATATTACTCAGCCATTAGAAACGACAAATACCCAACATTTGCTTCAACGTGGATGGAACTGGAGGGTATTATGCTGAGTGAAGTAAGTCAATCGGAGAAGGACAAACAGTGTATGTTCTCATTCATTTGGGGAATATGAATAATAGTGAAGGGGAATATAAGGGAAGGGAGAAGAAATGTGTGGGAAATATCAGAAAGGGAGACAGAACATAAAGACTCCTAACTCTGGGAAATGAACTAGGGGTGGTGAAAGGGGAGGAGGGCGGGGGGTGGGGGTGAATGGGTGACGGGCACTGAGGGGGACACTTGACGGGATGAGCACTGGGTGTTATTCTGTATGTTGGTAAATTGAACACCAATAAAAATTAATTTATTAAAAAAAATGAAGTTGTACTTTGTGTGGCAGAGGGTCTGCCACTTATTCCTTCATACTGGGTGATCTTGAAGGAACTTTTGAGTACCCTTCTCCCCAACAGGAAATGACGGGAATCAGACAAAAGACCTCTTTGGTAGTAATGGGTTGTTCTGGGAGCTAGGAAAAATAAATAAATAAATGGAATGAGGCGAAACATTTCTTGACACACTTCCCATCATGTGCCAGACATTTTTACATGTATCACTACATCTAATTGTCACAAACAATCTCATAGGATAGCCAAAATTACATTCCTGTCACAGGGTGATTATACGCTGAGTCACACAGATTTCAGAAGGTGGTGGAGTCCAGGTTTGGCAGGACCCAAGAACCCAAACACACAAACCCTCCCCATCAGATCAGACCCTTGGCTCAGATGGAGTCAACCAAGCATAATAACACTGAGCTGATGAGTATGTGGTATCATGGGAACCACAGGACCCTGAAGTGGGCAAAAGGCTTACTACCTTCTACTTTGAGCATCTCCTGCTTTGTGGTTTTTTAATACCAAAAGAACATCCCTATGATAATAGTAACCAAAATGTTTAGTAATAATAAAAATACCATTTCTAGAGTGCTATCTTCTCTTTGTGTGTATACATATTTTTTCATTCAATCCTTAAAGAAGTATATTTTACAGATAAGGAAACTGAGTCGTAGAGAAGTTAAATGACTTGCCTGAGGTAATACAATAGTATGTGGTAGAGTTAGGGTCATAATCTAAGACATTTGACTCAAAGCCTGTTCTCTGAAAACCTAGGCTACCCTGCCTGTACATTCTTCAACCTTACATGTCATCTTAATCAATGAAGTTTGAACGGGTGGTGTCCATCACTACAGGACTCACCAGGAGAGGATGGCAAGGTGTCTCTCCAGGGGCCCTGCTGTATTCATTCAGTCCTTGTGCCTCACAAACCCAAGGACTGAGGATCCTACAGTCAGTGGTATTCAGAGAGGCTGAGGCATACTGGCAAAACTCACGAGAGACTGATATATACCAGCATGAACTCTCTGTAAATGTGTTCACTTACAATGATTATTTGAAGTGCCAAGAATACCAGAATGCTTCTGCTGGCAGGAACAGCCCATTTGTTCCTTGTCTGGGGCCAAATTACAATCATTTGTCCATTAAACAAATATTTGAGGAACATCTGCCCAGGGGTGAGCAAGAGCAGGTATAGTAAAAAGGTGATTAGGTGAACGTGCAATCAACTAATCTCTGCTGAGATTCTTTGGGCTATAAGAGACAAGACCACTTGTATTTATTTAAGCAGAAAGAATAGTTTATTACATAAAAAAATATGGGAGTGTCTCATAGTACCCATGGACAAGAATTAAACTTTGATCTCAAGAGTGATAGAAGTTAAGAACAAGAAAAACAGAAACCATGGGATCCTCTCTCTCACAAATATATTACATATATATGCTATATATACTATATAAATTTTAATTATTATATGTATTACATATATTATTAGAAATATATATAAATTTATATATACATTTATATATATAAATTATATATATATTTACATATGTATGTATATATATTTCTCCTAATTCTTTTCTTCCTCCTCCCATGGTATATCATATCAGCTTTTCCTTATACATCTGCTTCATTCTTTTCTTGTATAAGTCAGAATTCTTGGTTTCACAGAAACTGATTCTGGCTGATTTAAACAGAAAAAGAATTAATTGAAAAGATATGAGGAAGCCCAAAGAAGAAGACAAAAAATACAGGGATAAGTAGAGGCTAGACAGTAAGACATAACCAAAATCATACTACAAACTGAGTCTGGTAAGGATGGCACTGCTGCCACTACTAAAAACCAAACATCTCAGCTTGTACATGTGCTGCTGTCTCACTGATGCCAGAATACAGTCTACTTCACCTGTATCAAGCTTGTAAGCTCTTGTTATGGAAACTTATAATTGTATATAATATACACATATGCATCCACATACATATACGCATACACATATATATACTATATACAATACACATAGAGACACATACACCCAAGTAGAGAGAATAACTCTCCTCACTAATCTAAATAATTTCAACTCATAGCCTGTCCTCACATCCCCTATAATATTTTGAAGCAAAAACCTTCATCCTAAAAAAAAAAAAAAACACTTCATCCTATCATTTTACCTATAGCTATTTCAACATGTATCTCCAGAATAGGGTTTCATAACCTTGGCATTACTGACATCTTGGGCCACGTCATTCTCTGCTAGGACAGCTGTCCTGAGCAAAACACAATGCTTAGCAACATCCTTGGTCTCCATACACTTCATGCAGGTAGCCTTCTTCACTCCCATTTATGACAACCAAATATGTCCTAGACATTGCCAAATGTCTTTTAGGGAGCAAAACTGCTCTTGACACACACACACACACACACACACACACACACACACACATACATATATATATATACCCAAAAACTATCATCACACTTTAAACATTTAAAAGTAATTTCTCAATATCATTACATGTAAAGTCAGAGTTAAAATTTATCTGATTGTCTCATAAATATTTTGATTATATGTATTTGTTAAATCCTGAATTAGAATAAGACCCATACCTTGCAATTGGCTGATAGGTCTCACAAGCCTCTTTTAATTATAGGCTTCACTTTCTCCCTTTTCTTTTTTTAACCCTTCCAATTTATTTTCCTAAGACATCAGGTCCTGTAAGGGCACCTGGGTGGGTCAGTAGATTAAGGGTCCACCTCTTGGTTTTGGTTCAGGTTATGATCACAGGGTCCTGAGATTGAGTTCTGCATCAGGCTCCACACTCAGTGTGGAATCTACTTGATATTCTCTCTCTCCCTCTCCCTCTGCCTCTCCCCTGCTCTCTCTCTCTGTGTCTTTCTATAAACAAACAAACAAACAAACAAACAAAACCTTAAAAAAAAACATCAGGTCTTGTAGAATTTCCCACGGTCTGAATTTTACTGATTATATGTCCATGGCTGAATTTCACATGCTCCTCTGTTTCCTGTATTTCCTGAAAATTAATAGTTTGATCTAAAGGTCTGGTCTGATTCAGGTTCTATTATTAACTGTTTCAAGGTTACAGAACACATCTTCTATCAGAAGACCATGATGCCACTTTGCCTCTTTCCTTGGGTATCAGCAGCCATATTGGCAAGCACTTCCTAAATCTTTTATTTCTTAGGTATTAAAACTGATGAACTGCTGTCATTTCTTCTTCATTAATTAGCTGGAATACTTATCGAGATAAACTTGACTTTTCATTGTTTGGTTACCTTGACAAATAGTTTGTAATGGGAAGGTAGAATTTTTTATTTGTTCCCTTTACTTGCCAGTTTTCAAAAATAATGCAGTGATACACTAGCATCCTCCAAAGAGAACCGGTGAGTTTTGTTGTTGTCAGTATAATCACGAACTCACGAATTAAAACCGAATAGAAATTTTTTCAGTCCACTTCAATTCATTACACTTACATTTCTTTTTTTTTTTCTTTTTTTTAAAAGGTTTTATTTATTTATTCATGAGAGAGAGAGGCAGAGACACCGACAGAGGGAGAGAGAGAAGCAGGCTCCATGCAGGGAGCCCGACGTGGGACTCGATCATGGGGCTCCAGGATCAGGTCTGGGCTGAAGGCAGGCGCTAAACCACTGAGCCCCCCGGGCTGCCCCTACACTTACATTTCTTTTGATGCTCTATTGTTTCATCTTTGGCCAGTGATAGCCCCTTCAAGTTGGCTCCTGAGTCCTCTGGGAGGCCCCAATGGTCTTGGGTAGCTTCCTGATATGACAAAATATTCTAGGTTTACTGTGTACATTTCCTGCCTGTGGCCAGAAGTCAAGTCATTTCTCTAAGGAGCCCTAGCTCCTTCCAGTGTGTCTCAGCTTCCTGGCAACTCCATCTGCAGACTCATGCCCTAAGCTCTTGAGCACATCTGGCCAAGCAACCACTTGCACCTGCAGCAGCAGCCAGAGGTCTAGGAAACAAGGATTTGGTCTCTTGCACTTCTGTGACTGGCTTTTTTCTTCCCACCAAGCCAACAGAGGAGGAAACTCCCCAAACAAGGGGTCAGGGGTTGGGGTAAGTTGACAGACAACCCCTCAAATGACAGATGCCCCGTATCTCTCTCCCTCTCTAAAACAAACTTTCTCAGTACACATGGCCAAATGTGGTTGTTGTCTGACAACACCTGAGTCCACACGTCCTCCCCACTCAAGTGCCAATAGAAAATGAGTTCCACCTCTAAATTCCCAGGAGCTTTGATTTGATTGTTCCAGTCTGGATCAAGTACAATCAAGTCGCCACCTAAAGGCAAGGTCGTGCAACACAAATTCTGCTATAGGGCTCCCCTCAGAACATGGAAAGCAGTAAGCCTCAGAAAAATGGAGATCTGCCTGAGTAGGTACCCCAAAAAGATGTCCTCCACCTAGAGCCAGCATTGGAAACTAGATGATGACTCAAAATTTGCAGGCTTTGCATTCTGGAAACTTAATGGACCCCTTCCTGCAGTTCCCAATATGTGGAGCCCCAAGTACCCCACCCTAGCCCTCTATAATCCTACCTGGCCACTTGTCTCAGTAACATCAATTACTGATCCATCTTTCTTCTATAACAACCACAGCATGCATTCACAGAACCCTCTCTATGTACCAGTCAATCTGGTATCCATTGCACATGCTTCATTTCTCTGAGTTTTTGAAGCCTCCTATGGTGGGTGCTACTATCATTATCCCCATTTTTCTGATAGACAAACAAAGGTTTGAAGACACGAATATGTCCAGATTTCATCATCCTCTCATAAGAGGTGAAGAAGCCAGGATTTAAACCCAGGTGATCTGAAGCAAGAGCTATTGCTCATCAACCAGACACCATTTGCCTTACCAGCATTCAGGGACACTCAAGTCTTTCCCTGTCCTGTAACTGCTGTGTCTCATGAAGGTGACTCTTTCTTTTTAGTTTTATCTAAATGTCTTCCTTATGCAGTTATCTCTTAGGGACTCACCTGATTTTAAAGTCAATGCCCAAAGAGCAACCACAAAATAAATTCAATAGACTATATATCTATTGTGCTTTCATGGAAAGGAGTCTGGTTATGACAACAAAAAAAAAGGGGGGGGGAGAGGGAGAGGGCCTCACTGTAAAACTTGTTCCCATTAGTATAGATAATGTGAGTTTATATGGGCAATCCAACAAATACAAACTCACTGCTATAGTCTGACTGTTTGTGTCCCTCCATCCCCCAAATTCATGTTAAAACTTAATCCCCAGTGTGATAGTGTTTGGAGGTAGGACTTTGGGGACATGATTAAGTTACATGGTGAGAGCCCTCATGATGAGAAAAGGGACTCCAGAGAGCTTCCCTGCCCCTTCACCTTACAAGGACAGAGAGAAGACAGTTGTCTATGAACCAGTGAATGGGTTCTTACCAGACACAAGTCTGCCAGTACCTGAATCTTAGACTTCAAAGATTCCAGAACTATAAGAAATAAACTTCTGGGGTCCATAAGCTACCCACTTTATGGTATTCTGTTACAGCAGCTAAATGGACTAAGACACTCATTCAATCATGCAAGAAATATTTGTTAATCCCTATTCTAGGTATGTGGGATAGAGTAGTTAACAGAACAGATGAACAGATAAGGTGCTGAAGGTGCCATAGGACAGTGAGACACATAATAAATAAAGACAAGGAGTATCTGATACTTTAGATAATAAGCACTATGGAGGAAAATTTTAAAAGGACAGTGAACATAATATATTGAAGGCAAAAGGTTAAAATTTTAGGTTGGGCAGAAGGAGGTTCATGGAATCAAGGTCCATTTGAATAAAGTACAAAAAGAAGTGAAGTAGTATGTCACAACATTCCAAGCAGAAGGAATAGCATTTACAAAGGCCCTGAAGCAGAGCCTGACTGCAGGTGTATTCAAGGAACAGTGAGAAGGCCAGTGTGGTGGGAGGAGGTGGTGAAGGGGAAGCAGAGCAGTGGAGGGGAAGGAGTGCAGAAACAGTCCTGTAGGATTTTAACAGTCAAGGTGAAAACTTTTTGGCTTTTACTCTGGGTTAGGTGGGAGCCAGTAGAAGAGCAATATGATCTGACTTACTCATCATAGCATCACTCTGGCTATTGTGCAGCAAACTGACCCCCAGAGAGGAAACCAAGAAAGTTAAGAGGCTGTTGCAGTAATCTGGGTACACGATGATGTGGTTTGAACCCAAGTGGTGGTAATGGAGGTGGATATATTGATCTCCCCTCCTCACAAAGGTGGAAGGGACAAGTTTTCTGTGGTGTGTAAGAGGGGAGTCCAGGGGACTCCAAGATGTGGCCCGAGCCAGTCCTCCAAATTTTAAAATATCCAAGTGAGACAAAATGCCACTCAAGTCACCTCCAGGTTGACCACGTCAGCAACCTGAAGATGAGTTTTTCTTTCCTACTACATTTGTTTTTTTTTCCTTTAACAAGCAGCTTGAAACCAATTTGTTTATAACTTTAAAACCCCAGAGGATCTTGCAGATTAAAAAAAAATGCCTCCCTCCCCCTAAAAGATGCCCACCACATTTTCAGACACCCGATACTAGTAACGTCTTCTCTCTGCCTGCCCAGCTTCTGGCCCCAGACACACGAAGACATGATTTCCCTGAGAGCCAAGTTCAAGTAAAAACATATTTTTCTGGCTTATTGTCCCAGGCAAAATTCCAAGACATTGCTGAAATACTGTCAGCCAATCAAAGATGTGTAAACTCACACTAAGGGCTGGGAGTATGTGAGGATGTGTATGTCTGTATGTCTTTAATATACACTTTTTTTTCTCAGAGTATGCTGGAATTAGGAGAAAACTTGAGTAAGACAGAATCAGAAAGGGGGAAAGGGGGGTATAAAGAAACAGAGATGGGAAAGGAAAACGTAGCTGGGGGAAGGAGGTTAGACCTAGGGATTTAGGATCATAAATCAATAAGCAGTTGGCTACCAAGAAAGAACTAGAAGCAAAAACACCTATCTCAGGTCTGCTTACACACACACACACACACCACACACACACACACACACTGAATACTTATCTCTAGGGATACATCTTTAGACATAAACCCATTCTGCATCAACCTGGAATAGATTTCTCCTTCAATAGATCTGCAGTGCTGTTTTGTAGCATTTTGAATTTTCCTTAGGAACTAAAGCATTTGGAAAGACTCAGGTATGTCATCTTACAGAAGCAAACAAACAAAACAGTGATTTCTAGTCACAGATGACCAAGAATTCTGAGCTTGATGCATAATTCCTATCTAGGAGGAAGCTTAGTGGGGTTGAAAACTCTCAACAGAACTGAGTTCAAATCCCAGCTCTGCCTCTGTGAAAATTGTGCACAAATGACTTAGTCTCTCATAGCCTCATTTCCTTCATCTGTAGAATAGGAAACATTCTACTTCCTGGAAGAGCTGGGGAGATCAAATAGAGGAAAACATAATTTTTAGTTTAGCACAATGCCTAGCACAGAGTAAGACCTCAAAACATGTTGGTTATAACCATTTCACTATTAATAAAAAGGCCTCAGAGTATCAGTGATTGGTTTTGATCTGCATCTCCAGATTCACCAACTGAGAGTCCCCTCTGCGTCTGTTGTGACACCCCATCAGTGGGCTGTGAATATTTAATGGAACACAGAAGCCTATTTCAACAGCATGTTTTCTTTTGTCGGGCTGCAATTTCTTAATTGCTGTAAAGCAGATGTACTTGGGTTTGCCAGCCAAGTTGCAGGAGATCAGTTTCAGGGTTTAGGTTTCAAAACATGACATTGGCACTGGGTTGTTTCATCTTTGCATGACAGTCCCTGGGAGTGATATGAGCAGGGCTTGGGGGCAGGAGTAGGAGATGGTATTTTCTGACTTAATTAGGACAGGCCAAGGGCTGTGAATCCTTGGCTTCCAGAAGACCTAGGGACCTCCATGACACAGAGTACATGATGAGAGATGGGGGATACAGTGGCTGCAATGAGCCCCAAATAAAGTGACAGCAGGGGGAAAACATCTGGGTGCCATCGAGGCCAGAAGTTGTTAAACTGGGCTCTGCAGAGAGAGCCCTGGAAGGGGATCCACAGGCCCATTACAACGCCCTTACCCTCCCCTTTCATAACATTAATTATCATGATAGGAGCCAACATTTATTGAAGACACAATATGCACACTTCTAATCAGTTTGCACAGGTCGACACATTACATCCTTACAACCGATCCCAGAGGTGGGTACTATCACAAATTCTCTTTCACAAAAAAGGGAACCAATGCTCAGAGAAGTTAGGCAACAAGTCCAAGGTCATTCAGCTTGTAAGAGTAAGGCCAGAACTCTGACCAGGCAGTGTGGGATCAGCACTCAGGCTCTTAAACCCTCAGTTTTCATGATGTCTGTTTGTGCAAGTTTCCTTGTAAGAGTCCATTTTCTTTCTTTTTAAAATTTTTTATTTGACTTCAATTAGATAACAGTATATCATTAGTTTCAGATGTAGTCTTCAATAATTCATCAGTTCCATATAAACTCAGTGCTCATCCCATTATAAGTCCTCCTTAATGCCCATCACCTAGTTACCCCATTCCCCCTCCCATCTCCCCTCCAGCAACCCTATTTGTTACCTAGAGTTAAGAGTCTTTTATGGTTTGTCTCTCTTTCTGATTTTTCCCATTCTGTTTTACCTCCCTTCCCTTATGGTCCTCCACACTATTTCTTATATTTTGCATGAGTGAAACCATATGACAATTGTCTTTTTCTAATAAGATCTCATTTTGTTGTGCGTGCATACACACACACAGAAATCATTGATCTAGACTCGAACAGAAGAAACTACTTTAGACAATGTTCCAGGAGTGTTAGGACTCCTTGCTTTTTTGGTTGCTCCTTCCTAGATATTCATTCACTCATTTGTTCATTCATTTTTCAATAATTATTCATAGAATAATTCTCTAGAAAATGAGCACAGTTCTGTGGCTCACAGCATGGTCTTTTGGACCCTAGCTATGAGAGCATTCTGCAGGACACAGCAACAGATTGATTAGTAGGGAAGAGGATTGTTCTGCCTCAGGGAAGAAGAGGTCTCAGAACCATCACCACCAAATGCACTGGAGGAGTCACATGGATTTTGATTGGAAAAAAATCATAAGACATGTTGAGACAATCAGGGAAATATGAACATATACAGGTATGAGATGATATTGATTATTGTTAATTTTGTAAGAGTGCTAGTGGCATGGAGGATATGTAAAATAAGGCCTTGATGGCCTGGTTTCCCTAATTTAAAAGAAAATGCAAAGGAGAAAAGAGAGAGGAGAATCTTTAGATTAAAACAGACTTTGGAGACATCTCAACCAATTGCAACATATGGACCTTGTTTGTATGCTGATTCAAACAGACTGTAAAAAGAAAAAAAGGAAAGAGATAGAGGGAGAGAGAGGAAAAAGCAATAAAACACTCTGAGAGAATCAGAGAACTGTGAATGTCAACTGAATATTTGATGATATGAAGGAGATCAATATAAAATGTTTAGGTGTGATAATGGTATTAGAGCCATGTTTTTTTTTAAGAGTCCTTATCTTTTATAGATACATGATGAAATATTTACAGATAAAATTATAAAAATGCCCGAGATTTGCTTCAAAATAATTGGCAGGGGAGAAAAACTAGAATATAGATGAGGGTATAATGCAGCAAGACCACCCCAGAACTGATAACTGTCGAAGCTGATGGTGCGCGCTAGGGAAGTTATTACATTACTGTCTCTACTTTTGCCTAGGTTTGAAATTTCCACGATAAAGTTTTTTTCATGTTCACATAAGTCAGAGATATAAACTGACATATTTGTAAGTGAGATAACATTATGTCTGAGACTGACTTTAAAATAGTCTAGGAGAAAGATTTAAAATGTAGAAAGAAGAATTAAATAATATGGCCATGACTTACTTGCTAGAGCTGAGTGACAGATCCATGGGCATGCATTATTCTATTCTAGATACTTTTGTTTATGTTTGAGACTTTGCTCAGACAGAGGAAGGGAAAAAGAGCTTGGTCTCTGGACCCATAGTACCTCAGTCTGCACATGGATCTGCCATTTATTAGCTCTGTGGCCTCAAAGCAATTGACATACCTTGGTTTCCTCACCTGCAAAATGAGATTTAAAAATAAAACCCATATCCACAGCAGCTTTCTTTGTAATAGCCCCAAACTAGAAATAACCAAATGTCCATCAACAGAGGAGTGGATAAATAAACTGAGATGTATCTGTACAATGGAATACCACTCAGTAGTAAAAAAGAATGAATATTGATTCCTTTGATCCAGCATGGATGAATCTCAAAATAATTATGCTCTGTGGATTAGCCAGACAAAAAAAGAGGGCTCATACTGTAGGATTCTATTTACATAAAATTTTAGAAAAATGCATACATATCCATACTCGTAGAAAGCATGGCAGCAGTTACCTGGGAATGGGATAGCAATGAGGTATGGGATGGAAAGATTTATAAGTACGCACAGGGAATGCTTGGGGTCATGGGTATATTCATTATTTTGGTTGCAGTTTTTTTTTCATCAGTGTATATATGTCAAAATATATCAAACTATACACTTTATTATGTGCAGTTTATTGTATATCAATTATATTTCAATAAAGTTGTTAATAAAATAAAACTTATCTCGGAAAATTGTGGGGATTAAATAAATCAATATATGTAAAATACATAGAATTGTATCAGGCCTCTGGTGAGCTTTCAGGCACCCATTACTAGGTGTCAAATTCTGTGCAGGGTGTTGAGACTACAAGTAAAAACAAGGCAGGGATCCCTGGGTGGCTCAGCGGTTTAGCACCTGCCTTTGGCCCAAGGCGCGATCCTGGATTCCCGGGATCGAGTCCCGCGTCAGGCTCCCAGCATGGAGCCTGCTTCTCCCTCTGCCTGTGTCTCTGCCTCTCTCTCTTTCTCTCTGTCTATCATGAACAAAGAAAATCTTAAAAAAAAAAAAGGGCAGGTTAGGGTCTTGAACTCTGCCCTCACGAAGCTCTCAGGCTTCTCAGGGGAGGAGAGAAACAAATTATAAAACATTGCAATAGGAAAGAATCACAGGGCATGAGAAATGTAAGTCAGTGAAGGCTTCTTGGAAGAAGAAATATATCAGCTGGGCTTGGAAGGTAAGTAGGAGTTGACAAGGAAAGAGTATGAGAGAAGAATGGTCCAGTTGGAGGGAAAGCATGTGCAAAGGCCATGCGCAGAAGAAAGCATGGCATAGCCAGGAAGTACAAACTATTCTAATGGGTGGAGAGCAGAGGACATGAGGGTGTAGGAGAGGAATTGGCAGAAAAGAGGCTGAAATTAAGAACAATAAGGAGAAAGAGGTCTCTCAGCAAGGGACAGATCACCTAAGCAGAAGATCAACAAAGAAACAAGGACTCTGAATGACACACTGGACCAGATGGACTTCACAGATATATACAGAACATTCCATCCTAATGCAAAGGAATACACATTCTCAACTGCACATGGACCTTTCTCCAGAATACACCATATACTGGGTCACAAATCAGGTCTCAACTGATACCAAAAGATTGGGATATTTCCCTGCATATTTTTAGACCACAATGCTTTGAAACTAGAACTCAGTCACAAGAGTAAATTTGGAAGGAACTCAAACACTTGGAGGTTAAAGAGCATACTACTAAAAAATGAATGGGTCAATCAGGAAATTAGGGAAGAATTAAAAAGACTCACGCAAACTAATGAAAATGAAAGCACAACTGTTCAAAAGCTTTGGATACAGCAAAGGTGGTCCTAAGAGGGAAGTATATTTCAGTACAAGCCTTTCTCAAAAAAAATTAGAAAAATCTCAAATACACAAACTAACCTAAACCTAAAGGAGCTGGAGAAAGAACAGCAAATAAAGCCTAAACCAAGCAGGAGAAGAGAAATAATAAAGATTAGAGCAGAACTCAAATGAAATAGAGACAAGAAGAACAGTATAAACAGGTCAACAAAACTAGAACCTGGTTCTTTGAAAGAATTAATAAGATAGATAAACCCCTAACCAGATTTATTAAATAGAAAAAAAAAGACTCAAATTAATAAAATCATGAATGAAAGAGGAGAGATCACAACCAACACCAAGGAAATACATATACGTATTATAAGCAACTATATGCCAACAAATTAGGCAACCTGGAAGAAATAGATGCATTCCTGGAAACTTATAAACTATCAAAACTGAAACAGGAAGAAATAGAAAACCCGAACAGACCAATAACCAATAACTAGCAAGGAAATTGAAGCAGTCATCAAACACCTCCCAAGAAGCAAGAAGTCTGTAGTCAGATGGCTTCTCAGGGGAATTCTACCAAACATTTAAAGAAGAAATAATACCTATTCTACTGAAGCTGTTTCAAAAGCTATAAATGGAAAGAAAACTTCCAAACTCATTCTATGACAGAGACAGAAACCTGACAAAGACCCCATCAAAAAGGAGAATTAGAGACCAATATCCCTGATGAACACAGATGTCAAAATATTCACCAAGATACTAGCCAATAGGATCCAACAGTACATTAAAAGGATTATTCACCATGACCAAGTAGGATTTATTCCTGGGATAGAAGGGTAGCTCAACATTTGTAAATCAATCAACATGATAGATCACATTAATCAAAGAAAAGACAAGAACCATATGATCTTCTCAACTGATGCAGAAAAAGCATTTGACAAAATACAACATCCTTTCTTTATTAAAATTCTTCAAAGTGTAGGGATAGAGGGAACATATCTCAATACCACGAAAACCAACTACAAAAAGCCCACAGCAAATATCATTCTCAAAGGAGATAAACTGAGAGCTCTTCCCTTAAGGTCAGGAACACTATAGGGATGCCCACTCTCACCACTGTTATTCAACATAATACTAGAAGTCCTAGCCTCAGCAATCAGACAGCAAACAGAAATAAAAGGTATTCAAATTGGCAAAGAACTCAAACTCTGACTCTTCACAGAACCCAAAAGATCCCACCCCCAAATTACTAGAACTTGTACAGCAATTCAGCAACATGGCAGGATACAAAATCAATGTACAGAAATCAATTGCATTTCTATACACTAACAATGAGACAGAAGAAAGAAAAATTAAGGAATTGGTCCCATTTATAATTGCACCAAAAACCATTAGATCACTAGGAATAAACCTAACCAAAGAGGTAAGGATCTGCACTCTAAAAACTACAGAATGCTTCTGAAAGAAACTGAGGAAGACACAAAGAGATGGAAAAACATTCCATGCTTATGGATTAGAAGAATAAATATTGTGAAAAGGTCTATGCTACCCAGAGCAATTTATACATTCAATGCAAACTCTATCAAAATACCATGGATTTTTTTTTCACAGAGTTGGAACAAGTAATCATAAGATTTGTATAGAACCAGAAAACCCTGAATAGCCAGAGGAATGTTGAAAAAGAAAACCAAAGCTGGGGGGAAATCACAATGCCTGACTTCAAGCTATATTACAAAACTGTGATTATCAAGATAGCATGGTGCTGGCACAAAAACATACACATAGATCAATGGAACAGAATAGAGAACTCAGGGCAGCCCGGGTGGCTCAGCAGTTTAGCACCACCTTCAGCCCAGGGCATGATCCTGGAGACCCGAGATCAAGTTCCACGTCAGGCTCCCTGCATGGAGTCTGCTTCTCCCACTGCCTGTATCTGCCTCTCTGTGTGTATGTGTGTCTCTCATGAACAAATAAATAAAATCTTAAAAAAAAAAAAGAATAGAGAACCCAGAAATGGACTCTCATTCTATGGTCAACTGATCTTTGACAAAGCAAGAAAGAATATCCAATGGTGGGGAAAAAAAGCAGCATCTTCAATAAACGGTATTGGGAAAATTGGACAGCCACATGCAGAAATTAGACCATTCTCTTACACCATTGTCATACACAAAGATAAACTCAAAATGAATGAAAGATCTAAATGTGAGACAGGAATCCATCAAAATCCTAGAGGAAAACATAGGCAACAATCTTTTTGACCTCAGCCACAGGATTCTAGTAAGACACATCTCTAAAGGCAAGGGAAACAAGAGTAAAAAAGAACTATTGGGACTCCATCAAGGTAAAAAGCTTCTGCAGAGCAAAGGAAACAGTCAACAAAACTAAAAGACAACCTACAGAAGGGGAGAAGATATTTGCAAATGACATCAGATAAAGAGCTAGTATCCAGGATCTATAAAGAACTTCTCAAACTCAACACCCAAAAAAAACAAAAAATCCAGTCAAGAAATGGGCAGAAGACAAGAACAGGTATTTCTCCAAAGAAGACCTATACATGGCCACAGGCACATGAAAAAAATGCTCCATATCACTTGTCATCAGGGAAATTCAAATCAAAACCACAATGAGATACCAATTTACAGCAGTGAGAATGGCTAAAATTAACAAGAGGAAACAACTGTTGACGAGTATAGGGAGAAAGGGGAAGCTTTTACACTGTTGGTGGGAATGCAAGCTGGTGCAGCCATTCTGGAAAACAGGGTGGAGGTTCTTCAAGAAGTTAAAAATAGAGCTATCCTATAACCCAATAATTGCACTATTGGGTATTTACCCCAAGGATACAGATATAATGAACTGACAGGACACTTGCATCCCAGTGTTCACAGCATCAAGGTCCAAAATAGCCAAACTGTGGAAGGAGCCAAGATGTCCTTCGATAGATGAATGGATAAAGATGTGGTATATAGATATAGTGAAATATTACTCAGCCATCAGAAAGGATGAATATCTACCATTTACATCGACATGGATGGAACTGGAGGGTATTATGCTGAGTGAAATAACTCAATCAGAGAAAGACAATTATCATAGTTAATTCATATGTGGGATATAAGAAATAATGCAAGGGACCATAAGGGAAGGCTGGGAAACTGAATGGGGAAAAATTAGAGAGGAAGACAAACTATGAAATACTCTTGACTCTGGAAAACAAACTGAAGGTTGATGAAAGGGAAGTGTGTGGGGATCGGGTAACCACACGATAGGCAAGGAGGCACATGATGTGATAAGCACTGTTATACTATATGTTGGCAAATTGAACTTAAATTTAAAAAAAAAATAAGGAGAAGGAGGAAAAAGAGACAGAAAAGGAGGGGGGAACAAAGGGGAGAAGAATCAGTAGCATTTACTGTTTACTATGAGCTAGGCTCTGTACTAAGCAGTTTACACTCATGAACTCATTTACACTCCAAAAGCCTATGAGGTGGGTACTGTTATCCTCTCTTTATATTCAAGGAAACTGATAAACAGAGTGGTTAAGCCACTTTATACAAGATCACACAGCTAATAAAGATGGCAAGGGGAGACAAATGCAAGCTTGAATGATTCCAATTTCTCAACCTTACCCTAACACCCATGAAAATATCAGAGTTTTCACAAGTTTTAAAGAGGCATTAACGACAGTCTAGTACGAAAATGAGTTTTTCTCCTTAACCTACTGAAAAGGATTAACAAAAAATTGGAAAGGGAATGGCTTCCTCTGGAATGCCATTTGTGGGAAACATTGACAAGGTGAATATTACCATTCTCCATTTAATGGATGAGGAAACTGAGCATCAGAGAAGTCAAGTAACTTGCCCAAAGTCACACAGTTGGGAAGCTTCAGAGTCTGACTCCAAATCCCAGGCAACACCCTATACTGAAATTACTTCTCCCTGAAGGTACATCTCACAGTTCCCCCATTTGTTCCACTCTTGACAACCTGTGCCTCTGCAGAACTCAGGACTTCTGTTTTCCCTTCTTTTGCCAGCCTGGTATCCAGCAAAGCTGTCTGAGGAAGGTCATTGTGACCACTGTGGGCAGAAAGGGACATCAGCCTTCCACTTCTTGAAAGTGGGTGTCAGAATCCTATGACACAGCACTCTCAGTCAGCTTCTATTTCTTATTGAATTAGCACTGCTTGACACAATCTCTCTTTTGCCATTTTAATGTGATAAGTGGATAATTTGATTGGGTTCAATGAGATGTAAATGATTGGATTCAATAAAGAACCAGGGAGTGTTTCCCTCCACCCTGCTGACCTCATTTCTCATTGAAGGTGCAGCTTTCTGCCCAGAAGCCCAAAGAGAGGAGATGGAAACCCTTGTTTGCATCTTGTTGATAAGGAAGACTGCAGGCTCTCCTCAACTCCAGCTCCAGGGATGCTGCTGAGTAGGAAAAGCTTGATTCTGTAAGATGGAATCATCTCATTGCAGATCATTACCATAGCTGATCTTCCTACCTACCTTCCTATCAGCAACATCCCTCCCCAAGGGCAGCCTCAGGGTTTTTTGTCCAGGATGCATTATGTCACTCCCAAAGCACCATCACCCACTTTGCACTGGAGTGCAATGACCATAACATTCCCAGGAGGCAAAGTGAAGAGTAATTAATGAAGTCCCTGATGAGACTGTGGCATCCAGAGAGGGTTAACAGATAAACTATAGAATGCTATTATTTTTTTAAGATTTTATTTATTTATTCATGAGAGACACAGAGAAAGAAGCAGGCTCCCTGCAGGGAGCCCGATGCGAGACTCAATCCCAGGATCCAGGGTTCACGACCTGAGCCAAAGGCAGATGCTCAATCACTGAGCCACCCAGGTGTCCCTAGAAAGCTATTATATACATACTTTTTAGTATAAGTATGTACCAAATATTGCATGGGACATACTTATGTTAAAAATTACTCATTGTTTATCTGAAATCCAAATTTAACTGGACGTTCTATATTTTTATTTGCTAAATCTGACAATCTTAGATCCAAAACAAATATGGACAGATTAACCTTCACCAGGGAACAGAACACCCCTTCTGTTTTAAGAGTAAAGAATGAATTTTATACTAAATGTGATGTGACCTGTGCAAGTTACTTAACCTGTCTGGGCTTCATTTCCTTGTGTGGAAAAAAAAAAAAGAAGATAATATAGTACCTACCTCCTAGAGTTTTGGTGACTTAATGCTCTAATGTATAAAATGGGTTAATGTATATAAATTGCTTGGAAAAGTCCTTAGCACTTAGTAGATATGATGTAAGAGATTGGGATGGTGATACTGATGATGAAGAGGAGGAGAATGAAAAGAATGAAGAGGATAATAAATCTCAAGATGGGTATAACTACAACTTCCTGTTAAAACAGGAAGTAAAGATAATGCCCACCTGATGATTTATATTTTCTCTATGAAACTTCTAGACACAGGAGCCATACCCGTGTTGCTGTGTTCATTACTGATCTTCTAGTGCTTATAAATTTACATGCCACATGCTAGGTGATCAATGTTTGGTGAAAGGAAGCAGGATAGAAGGAAATAAAGGATGGTAGAGAGGGAGGTTTAAGGCCATTTAAGAAAGTACAGAAAGAAAGGCAGCTGGATATGGGAACACAAGAGGAATTTAGGCTACATTCTGAATAGATCCCTTGAATTGCAGTTGTGCCAATACAGAGCACTCTGGGACTAGTCCAGGAGAACTCACCAAAAGAGATGTAAATGCAAGTACCCAGAAAGATGGATGGGTCCAGGATGGGGGATTCACCAGTGGTACAAGATTGGGAGAGTAGAATGAGGAATTGAAGACATTGCTTAGAAAGTAGCTCAAACGATGGACTGATTCCTAGACTTGACAAGGAAAGAAGGAAAGACAAGTAGGGGCTGACAGAAATAAAGAAAACTGAAGATACAATGGCCAGATCTGAGGGAGTTGGGGGGTGATAATTAAATGAAAAGTTTGAAGGACAGGAGGGTGTGACCTGAGCACGAAGTGTTTACATTTAGGATTTCAGTGATGGAACAGTTCTGGATGACCATGAGGTCAGGTTATGGCCAGAGAGATCTCAGTCCAACCCTCTTATTTAAAAAATAATAGTTCAGAGGTGCCTGGGTCACATAGTGAAGCATCTGATTCTTGGTTTTGGCTCAGGTCTGATCTCAGGGTCATGGGATTGAGCCCCAAATTAGGCTATATGCTCAGTGCAGAGTCTGCTAGAATTTCTCTCTCCGTCTCCCTCTGCCCCTCCCTCCCATGCTTGCTCATGCGCATGCTCTCTCTCTCTCTCTCTCATAAATAAATACATACATACATACATACGTACATCTTCTAAAAAATAAAGTCAAGTGAAAGGTGAGCGCTCAAACATATTCTGAAACACCTGCTTGTGTTAATTTCTGTGACAATCATGTTCTCTACATCCACTATCTTTTCCACCATTACCTCATTTGATCCCCACAACACTCCCAGAAGTAATCTATCCCTGTTTTAACAAAGGAGAAACTAAGAGCACCTGAGTGGCTCAGTCTGTTAAGTGGCTGCCTTCAGTTCAGGTCATGATCCCAGGGTCCTGAGATTGAGCCCTGCATCAGGTTTCCTGCTCAGTGGGGAGTGTACTTCTCCCTCTCCCTCTGCCCGCCACTCCTCCTGCTTGTGCTCTCTCTTTTCTCCTATCAAAGAAATAAATAAAATCTTTATTTCAAAAAAAAAAAGGAGAAACTGAAGCTCAGAGGGTTAATAATGGTCACAGGGGTTATTTAGGGGTAGAACCAGGATTTGCACTGAGGTAAGCTGTGCCTATGGTTTTAGCCTCTTCACTATACCACCTTGGTAGAGAGCCAGAAGGGTCTATGACTTACTTAGAGTAAGGGAGTCAGAACATAAACCATTTGTTTTCTGACCTTCAAGGAAAGTACATTTGGTAAAGTAGTCTCTGGCACATGGTAGGACTCCATCTCCTGCGATGCTAGCTGGCCTCCAAGATGTCCCTAAATGGTCCCACCTCCTGCTTTTCACACCCTCTCATATTGTACCAGTCTTGATCTGCATGATCAATAGAATGCGGCAGAAGTAATGATAAGTCACCTCCAAGATTATGTGATAAAAAGTACTATGGCTTTTGTCTGGGTTTGTTCTTTCTCTTAGATCATTCACTCTGGGGAAGTCTAAGTGCCATAGTGTGAGGACACTGAGGCACCCTATGGAGAAGCCAATATGGCAAGGAACTGAGATCTCGAGTCAACAGTCAGCCAGCAACTGAAGCCACCAACAACCACGTGAGTGAACATGGAAGCAACTCAAACTGCATGACTTGGACACATTACTTAAATTTTCTGATGCTCAATTTCCTCTTCTTCAAAATGAGGATAATATTAGTACCCACCTCAGAGAGTTGTACAGACAAAATAGGATAATGACTGGGAATCCCTGGGTGGCGCAGCAGTTTGGTGCCTGCCTTAGGCCCAGGGCACGATCCTGGAGACCCGGAATCAAATCCCACATCAGACTCCCGGTGAATGGAGCCTGCTTCTCCCTCTGCCTGTGTCTCTGCCTCTCTCTCTTTGTGTGTGTGTGTGTGTGTGTGTGTGTGTGTGTGTGTGTGAGACTATCATAAATAAATAAAAATTTAAAAAAAAGAAAAGGATAATGACTAGCACAATCATATAACAGCCTAACACACAAGTACTTAATAAACATTGGCTGTTGTGGTATTAATGTTATTGTTAGAACTAGTAGTATTAAAGTTGAGTAAAAACAAAAAAAAAATTATAAGAATCTCTGTTACCTAAAGCATCTATTCAGAAACAAAACAGAGGTTTGAAATATGATACATAAATCTGCCAGTGCAATAGCTTGCAAAGAACACAGACAAGCGTTGATCGCGTAAGGCATGGAAAATCATCCCAAACGGTGCTACTGGGTATCCCCACCTCAAACACCCAAATGTGTCCCCCTGGCATCAAGCCCAGATGCTGGCAGGTGGCTGACTTCCAGGTGCTGCACATTTCATCTGAGCTGGACTCCTCAGGCCATAAAAGAAGTGAGTCAATGGCTTAGTCACTGTTGGCGTAAAGTAGAGGTTAGATTAGGAAAGGAACTGAACTCAGAAGCAGAGCCTTGTCGGGAAAGACCTCAACTGTTCCATCTCTCCCCAGTCACTGGAAATCACTGGTTCCTTTAGAGCTGCTCTGACTTCAGAGGAGGGCAGACAGGGAATGGGGTTCTGAGATAAAGTCAATCCTGTGTTAAAAAGAAACCTAGATAGGGGCTTATTTCCGAACCTTAATGGAAAGAACTAGGACTCCAGGGTCAATTTCAGCCCCAGTTCAGCCACATACTAATTGCATGTTCTTAGGCAAGTAATTTTACATATCTGGGCCTCAATTTCTTCACTGTAAAATAGTGCACATTGATGCCTACCTGACAGGGTTTTGTGAGGTTAAAGCGAGATAACAAAAATCTTAAAAAGAAAAAAAAAAGCAAGATAACACAAGTAAAGCAAAGGATCTCACACAATAGGCCCTCAATAAGTGGTAGCTAGACATTTATCAGGTTTTGCTCCATGGGGATAACAAAACTGCCTTCAGATCATTTCTGTGAGGATTAAACAAGGTGGTAGAAGTATCAGGCATGCTCTGTACATAGTAGGTCCCCAACAAGGTGAAGTCCATTCTTTCTAGTGACTTTTAAAATCTCTCTTCCTCCAGAGAGTTTTCACAGACTATTCAGAAAGTGAACGGTAATTGCCTCTAGGACTTCTTGACCAAATTTAAAGTCCCCTTGACATGATCACTGAGGCAAAGCCTGGCTAGTTGGTCACCAAACATGTTCACTCTTCTTGGGCATAGGATCAAACTACATTTCCCAGCCCCTGTTGCAGTTTGTTTGTTCATGTGACTGAATTCCAGGCAAAGGATGTGGACAGAAGTGATGTGAGCTGCTTCCATGCCTTGCCCTTGAAGACCTCCCTCACTGCTCCTTCATGTTCTCTCATCCTCTGGTTGGATGCAGAAGATTCCAAGGCCTCAGAGGAGGAAACAGAGCCACAAGATGGAAAGAACCTGGGTCCTGGAATCATATTGTGAACAACCATCCCAGTGACCAGGAACAACCACGTTGAACCAATACATGACTGAGAAATAAACTGGA
The DNA here is from genome assembly GCF_905146905.1 of Nyctereutes procyonoides. NCBI lineage: Eukaryota > Metazoa > Chordata > Mammalia > Carnivora > Canidae > Nyctereutes > Nyctereutes procyonoides. The sequence continues at coordinate 52,585,982 of NW_026575126.1, read as the reverse complement.
CTTAGGAATTGGCTTGTTTCAGCAGCTGGCATTACAATCAGCATCTGGAGAATCCCACTCCAAATCCCTACTACAAAGAGGACCAAATGGATAAAATAAATTTGGCCCTTCTAGACGTTTGAGATTCATATATTCCACTTGCAACTGTGAATGCTTTTGACTTCAAACTGTCATAAAAGTTCTTGGGGGGTTAATCTAGGTGTTACTACCCATAATAATATCCATCATTTCTCAGAGTTCGCTGTGCCAGGTACTGTTTCAAGTACTGTGCATCATTTGATCTCATATATTCCTCACAATAATTACATGCAATAAATATTATTAAGCCTATTTTACCATGAAGGAACTGAGGATGAGTGAAATTAAGTCAAAATTTTCTCATTTCACAGCAGAGAACTTGCTGTTATGCCACAAGAGACTGGTGGTTCCATTGTATCAGGAGATGTGGGAGGAATAGCTCTGCCCTGAGAGCTCTGGAAGCCAATAGAGAGCAGGAAAGTTCCTGTGGGGTGTGGGAGGATGAGAATGCTGCCATTTCCAGATGGTGAGGAAAGACCAATGCCCAGATGTCAAAACATTTACCCTAGATCAGCCCTGCCCAGTGTCACATATTTGATGTAAATATTTCATTTGTCTATTATGGGTATTCACCAGAGGCATATTCATGTCTGTGGGTTTGGAAGCTGTCCCCTCACCTTTCAGGCTAACCATTAAATGGTTCTCTTTTGAACTCTCAGGGCATTTCATTTGTGTCTCTCGCTGTGTAGAGTCAGGAAAATTACTTAACCTCTCTGAGCATTAATGCTCCTATCCACAATATAGAGACAATAGCAGTGCCAACTTCGTTGGGTGGTTAATGAAGATCAAAACACAGGCACTTGACAGGATGAGCACTGGGTGTTATTCTGTATGTTGGTAAATTGAACACCAATAAAAAATAAATTTATTAAAAAAATACAATACATGTGAAGTGCCTGGCAAATACTAAGTGCCAAATCAACATATATATTTTTTCTATCTGTCTGCCTATACTCTAATAGAGATAATAGTAACTCCTCTGGTGTCAGGAAAATTGACTAAAATAACAAATTAGCGGTCACCACAGCACCCTATATAAAGAAACATTAAATCTTAGTGGGTGTTTTTTTTTAAGATTTTATTTATTTATTCATGAGAGACACAGAGAGAAAGAGAGAGAGTGAGGCAGAGACACAGGCAAAGGGAGAAGCAGACTTCATGCAGGGAGACCGACGTGGGACTCGATCCCAGGTCCCCAGGATCACACCCTGGACTGAAGGTGGTGCTAAACCACTGAGCCATCCAGGCTGCCCTTTTATGGTGTTTTATTGTAAGCTGCCCACCATTAGCATTGAACTGGGATGAAGAACTCCTTGGTTTGAGTCCTGGGTCTTTCTTAGATAGGCAACTTTGGCCAAGGCAATTCATCTTTCTATGCCTATCTTTATGTCAACAACATAAAGATAATGATACTCACCACGGGGGATATTTTTTTTAAAGAAATGAATAGTGTATAAAAATATTCTGTAGATGATAATAAACTTTTAAAATGTACATAATTAGAGTTATTTGGGGACGTGTCCTTTATAGTTTTGTTAACAGGAAACAGATTTTGCTCCTTTAGTTCCCCAGTGCCCAACACAATGACTGGTGCATAATAGGTAGTCAATAAATGCTAAACAACTGAATGAATGAACAAACATATGAATGAATGGTTTGGATATCTGGGACTGTGTTAAGCTTCCAGAAGGGTTTTTTTGTGTGTGTGTGTGTGTGTGTGTGTCTGATGTAAATTTCTTTTGGAATAATTATCTACATGGCCCACTAGCCCAAGGCTTCAATCTTGATTTTCCATAATAAGGAGGAGGACTTTCCAAACACTTTCTGATAAGTGTAACAATAGCAATAATTGAATGCTTTATTTTCAAAATGCCTGTACATCTATCATTGCATTTTATTCTGTCAGCACCCTTATAAAAGCAAGAGTTATTATTTTCATTTTGCAAATGGAAAAAAATTGAGGCTGAGAGAGGAAATGCAATTTTCCCAACTCTGTAAGCCATTGGCCTCTCTGGAACTTCTAGGAGAAACTTGATTTAAGTTATTCTTTCCCCTCCTCAGAAATCTGAGTATCTTGATATAAAGATTTGGAAAAATGCCTTCATTGTGGTATCTTGCAGAGTTCATTCCGGGTTGGCTATTTGCTCATCTGGCTAAATGGCATCATCTTCTACACAATTGGCCAATCTAGAAATCTGGAAATTATTCCAGGTTCTTCACTCATGCCCCTCCATGCCAAACCCCATACATTTGCCCACTCAGACACATGCAAACACAAACCTGTTTTGTCCATTTTCCCTCTAAAACATCTCTACAACATTATCTATCTCCACTACTTCCAGGTAGATGGGGCCACCATCACTTCTCAACTGGATGACTTCAAAACCCTTGGATGACCACTTTGCCTTCATCCTGGCCCCTATGACCATTCCCCACAGTCTGAGTGATCTCTGAAACATACAAATTCTATTCTGTAGCCTTAAAATAGAATCCAAACTCTACCATGACTCAGATGGCCCTTCAGAATCACCCCCTGCTTTCCTAACTCCCTCTCTGGCCACCATCCCTTCGTACTCACATTCCCACCAAAGGGAAGTCCTTGAAATTCCCAGAGTGCTCCCTGGTCTCTCTGGCCTCTGGCCCTTCACACATATTGTCCCCTCCCTCTTCTGGGAAGACCCGCCTCCCTTCCTTACTCTTTATTCTCTAGGACTTAAACATCCCAGACTCAAGGAACCCTCCCTTGTTCTTACAACCCCCTGTGCTTCCCTTATCAGTTGATACACTTTGTTATTTCTGTGGCTCCATTACTGGCGGTGATGCTAAGAAAAATTGTATTGAGCCATCATTTTCCAATGAATTCCACTCCTGTCCAAAGTCCTCCCAAAGACTGTGAATTGCAGGGCAACAGAGGAACTTCACAGCCTCCTCTGGCTGACCACATTGCACGTAATGGAAAACTCTAGCTCTTTTCCAGCTTTCACATTAAAAATCACTCTCACCAATACAGAGGGTATTGCTTGACTTTCCTATAATGTTTGGAGGTTCCCAGAAAGGTATCTCAAGATTCTTTACAGAAAAATATATCCTTCTCCCATTTTGCTGGAATATTCCATTTAGATGCTCCTACCATTCCCTCTCCTTATCTCCTGCAAAATAGTTTAACAAATTCTTGGGGTTTCACTTTCTAAACAAATATAGTAGCCACTAGACACATGTGGCTATTAAGCCCTTAAAATGTGGCTAGTCTAAATGGAGATCCAACATAGCATAAAATATACGCTGAATTTTGAAAACTTAGTACAAAAATAGAATACTGAATATCTCACCAATAATTTTATTTTTTTATAAATTTATTTTTTATTGGTGTCCAATTTGCCAACATGTAGAATAACACCCAGTGCTCATCCCATCAAATGCCCCCCTCAGTGCCCGTCACCCAGTCACCCCCACCCCCCTCCCACCTCCCCTAGTTCATTTCCCAGAGTTAGGATTCTCTCATGTTCTATCTCCCTTTCTGATATTTCCCACTCATTTTTTCTCCTTTCACCTTTATTCCCTTTCACTATTTTTTATATTCCCCAAATGAATGAGAGCATATAATGTTTGTCCTTCTCCAATTGACTAATTTCACTCAGCATAATACCCTCCAGTTCCATCCACATCAAAGCAAATTCACCAATAATTTTAATATAATATGCAAATACATTAAATTAAATAATTTCACTTGTTCCTTTCAACTTTTAATGTGACTACTAGAAAATTTAAAATTCCATATGTAGCTCACATTGTAATTCTACTGAAGAGCATTTGTCTAGACCACGGAGCTCACTGATGGTAATGACCTCCTCAAGAGAAATTCCAGTACCAGATTTTAAGATGATGTTTAATATCTACCTCTTCTTCATACACCAAAAGGTGAAGATGCACCACTGCTCAGAAGTTCATCTTCTCTTAGTCTGTTTCTCCAGAGATAAAATGAGAATTGTTCATTTGACAAATGGTCCCAGAATGCCACAACGCAAATGGCACTGAGAATATAGAGGTGAACAAAATGACATGGAACCCACCCTCAGGGTTAGACCAAGAGGAACCTTATGATCTCCCAAATGTCCACATCACTTCCAATTTCCAATCTTCAGTTGCACAGTCTAGGATTCCTCCACTTGGGGTCCAAACAAGAGGAAGTCAGGATCTTAGAACTTGAAAGATATTTTTCCATAGAAACCCCATTATAAAATGTTTAATGTAAGGTCCCAGACTACCTGCACATTTATTTTTAGTTGATAATTATAGTAATATTTATTCGTTAAAAAACACTGTGCACTGTCTCATTGAATTTTCATATCAACCATGAGAGTTAGACATTAACATACTGCCTTTTCAGATTAAGGAACTGAGGGTCAGAGAAGTTTAGCAGCTGTGCAAGTGCACACAGCTTGAAAATTATAAAACTTGTATTCAACAATGATTTTTGTAGGTATGGAGATGAGGGGACTGAAAACCATGGCATGTTTCATTAAGCAAGGGTAGAATTGGAGACAAAAACTGTTCCTCCTTTCTTTCTACCATAGCCTCCATTAGATTTTTTTGCTGGCTTTCTTGGAATTTGACCCAGAGAATGAAAGCTGGAAACAAATGGAACTTTTTTCAGTTTCAGTTACGATTTGTAACTTACAAGGGACAGAAAACCCAATATGTACAATTTAAGCCAAACAAAGATGGGGATGGAGTCAGAATTATTGGCTCAGCAATTTCAAGGATATTTGGCTTCAGGCACAGCTTTCAGGGACTCAATCCACTCCATCAGGACCTGAAATTTCTCTACCTCTTTGCATCTTGTTCTCCCAAATTCTCCCCAGGCTTTTTGCTCTCTTGTGCTCTAAGTTCCTACAACCTCTACCCTTCATGGCAGCAACATTCTCTTTCCTGGAGGTGCCACAAAAACTCAATCATTTTTTCTGGTTGGTTTTAAATGGGTCATGTGCCCATCTATAAACCAATCATTATGGCCAGGGGAATAGAGTGCTTTGACTGGCCAAAGCTAGATCAGATGCTCACTCTTGGACTTGGGGAATAAGGTCAATCCCATCCAAGCCACCCATCCAAGATGAGTCGAGAGTCCTAAAGGAAATTTTCTGTTACAAGAGTAGGCAAAGAAATGGATGATGGATAGGCAAAATCCACAAATATATAACATAGTGGTATGCAGGTAAACACTCTCAGGAAAACAAACAAACCCTGTAACATTTGAAGATGTCAGTGATGTAAATAATCCTACCATGGCTAACTTCAAGCTATCAACAGTTTAACAACTGCTTCCAAAATTCCTGAATATTTTAGAGTCTTTTTACATTAGCCAGGGAGAGCTGGCTACAGCACACTACTGCATCCTCCAAAGAAAGACAAAAAGAAAACCTCTTGCAGGGAGGAGGTATTCTAAGAGGAAAGGTTTTTTTTTTTTTTTTTTTTTACCCTCTTTGTGTTTTGGATTTAATAAGTAAAAATCTAAGGCTCTTATAATCTCATAAAATATCTTTCTTCTAATCCTCAGAACTAAGGGAGAAGCAAAGAACAGCTCCAGTGACTTCAGGGTAGCAAGCTCCAATTCTTGAGATACTATAGAAAGTTCCATCACTCATTTACCCAGTATCTCTAGCAAAAGCACATATAGCCCAAACTAAAGTTCTTCTTTCTACCTTAGGATTTGTGTTTAATGTTATCAAAACACTGATTCAAAGAAAATTCTGTCTTCTGTGAACATCTGTTGCCACTGATTAGAAACCACTTAGAACCAAACCATTTTCCATTTTCACAATATTAACTGCAACACTGTGGCCAAGTTCTTTTAAATAACTTGTAATAAACTAAGGATGTTTCCTTAAATATACGTGCAGATGAGGACTCACCATAGCAACTAGGAGCATCAGGAAGTGAAATGCATATTGTAAACATGAAGGTAGCTGCATTAGTCTGAGTTCTCATAAGTACAGAACCAATAGGATATATAGATACAGACACAGATGTGGAAACAGATACAGATATTTATTATAAGGAATTGACCCATATGATAATGTAGGCTGCTAAGTTCAAGAGCTGCAGTTGGTAAGCCAAAGATCCAGATGAGTAAATGGTGTCAGTTCTAGTCTACTTCTGAGTGTTGATGGTACAATTTCAGTCTGAGTCTGAGTCTGAGTTCAGAGGCAGAAGAAGACCAATGCAGAGAAGACTCAAAGACAGTCAGGTAGGGAGAAAAGATCCTTTCTTACTCACCTTTTGATTATATCCAGGCCTTCAACAGAAAGGATGAGGCCCACTCATATTAGGGGAGGCCAACCAGCTTCACTCAGTCTAGGCATTCAGATGTTAGTCTAATCCAGAACACCTTTCAGACATACTCAAAAATGTTTAACCAAATATCTGAGTACCCTAGGCACTGTCACATAAAATTAACCATAATGGTAGCCATATCCAGTATGTTCCTATTGTCCACCAATAGTCTGATAGTCTGAGATCTTATATTACATGATTTATAATGGACTTTCCATAGAAAAATATCTGACAAGCTCACAACTCCTGACTTCTGGGATGCCTGAGTGGCTCAGCAGTCGAGCATCTGCCTTTAGCTCAGTGTGTGATCCCAGGTCCTGGGATCAAGTCCCACATCAGGCTCCCTGTGGGGAGCCTGCTTCTCCCTCTGCCTGTGTCTCTGCCTCTCTCTGTGTTTCTCTCATGAATAAATAAATAAAATCTTAAAAAAAAAAAACAACTCTTGACTTCCTCATGTTTGGATACCAAGTGAGTGGAGGAAATCCTAAACTGAGCCATTGAATATCAGAAATTAGAGGCAAGGTAGATGTTTTTCAAGATAAAAGGGACCATAAAATCCCTGCTGGTTTAGTCCTAAGGGTGAGAATAATAAAGTGATTAGGAATCCAGCTTTTGGCTTCAGATAGACCTGGGTATACATCCCATCACTGTCCCTTTCTAGTTGAGTAACCCTGAGCATAGCTTTTAACTTCTCTGAGCTTAAGTTTCAATCTCTGCACTCAGAATAAAATAGTGCCTGTTTCCCAGAGAAGAGTGGTTCATGAAGAGACAAAGAGTTTCAGCAATGAGTCTAGGGCTCCCAATGGATAGGCTCCCAAATAGTAATAAATAGTTTTTAATATATTTTAAATTTCAATCTTGCTCCCTAATTCAAAATGCCCCCATGCACATCAGTGCTAAGTCATTGAAGAGAAAAGGGTGAGAAATGCATGAGCTATGTTCAAGGGATCTAGAAAAGGGGTTGTTCCATGGCCTGTTTGTTTTAAGGAATGTGAGGCTTCTACACAGGTTAGTTTTGAACTTCCTTTGCTTGTGAAGTACTTCCTTCCATCAGCATTTAGTATAATCTACTGTACTAGGTGCTATAAGGTACACAAAACAAAACAAACAAACAAGCACAGAGAAGACATGGAAAATCAAGAAATGTTGTGACCAGTGTGTGGACAGGAAGAGCAGACAACCCTGGATTCAAAGCCCAGCTCTGCCACTTTCTTGCTGTGTGACCTTAGCAGGTTATATAGTTTCATCAGGTAAATGAAAGTCATCCTGATCTGACAGCACCATTTTGATGCTTTAGTGAGCTAATGACTGCAAATATCTGGTACCTAGTTAAGAACAGTGTCAGACCTTTCTCCTGCCCCCAGAAGGGAACTGATTTTCTGGGACAGAAAAGAGGATACACAGAGAAGCCATAGCTACTATTTGTGTTACATTTTCAATGGATTGGGGATTTACATGTTGATTTGTCAAGTTCTTCACACAGTCATAGGAAAGAAAGAAAGGCAATTTCCCTGCTTCCACCAATGCTGGAAGAAAGGAGCCTTGTTATAAAAGAGTTGGTCCCATCAAGGAATCAAGCTGAAGTTACCTCGGAAAGGGTGAAGCAGCAGGAGCAGAGAGAGACATACCCCAAGGGAGGCAGGTCCTGTGAGGAAAAAAGCCCTGGACCCTATTGCCATCCAGTCCTAAGAAGTCAAGACCCCACTTAACAAAAATACATCTTCAGGGGTCCATTTATTTGGGCAAGCCTAGGCAGGCAGAGGGAGCCCTGGAAAGAACAGGAGTGGCCCCCAGGGAATGGAGGATCAAACATCAGCTGGGGTACCCATGAAGGTAACTGAAAGGATACAGAACTGAGGACTAAGGATGGACCCTTCCTCAGTTTTCTTGAAACTGTGAGGTCCTTATAAGATCCCAGTAGGATGGAACCCCATCAACCAAGCAGATGAACCTCAGAAATCAATTTAATTTGTTTCAGAAAAAAATTATATATTTCTTGAATCTGAATGTCACTCACAGGATCATAAGAGGTTGTTAGGGACTTTGAGATTCTGTCTAGCAAACATTATCAAACACTGAATCCTGCAAGCCATCCTATGAGGTAGTCTTCTTTAATACCACTTGACAGAAGACAAAACAGGGTTGGCAACAACCTGTTTTGGGAGTAAAGTTAGTGAGGATTGATGAAAGAATATTCACAGTACCAACTATACTATCCAGCAAGGAGTAGATGTTTAACACATATTTGTTGAATTGATGATTGAATGAACAAAACTGATAACTTCTCAATAAAAGCCAATTGAAAGAGCAAAAACTCGAAAGAGGTAACAATAATATCTGACACATGCCAAAACCATTTTAGAACTTTGCAACTCATCTAAACTCCATACAACCCTAAGAGGATGTTTGTCCCCATTTTACAGATGAACAAACCAAGGTCAGAAAGGTTCAGACATTTGCTTGCAGTCACATACCTGGAAAACTGCAGGGCTGACTTTTAAACTCAAGATGCCTGACTCCACAGGTCCGGTTTTTAAGTATTATATTACCCAGCGTGTGGACAGGATGCAGAGTGAAGGAGTAATCCCGGGAATTGGCACAACACAGTCTCACTTTTCTCTAAGATTGGGAAACTGGTAACATGAAGCTAGGGAGAGAGAAAATTAACCTCAAATCCTAGCTCCATTTCTTTCTAACTCTGTGATTACAGGCAAATGACGTAAGCCCTCCTGAGACACAGGGAGATGGAGATGACAAGAAATTGTGGAGGGGGAGAATGAAATAAAAGGCATTCAACCCCTATCTCAATGCTTGGGGCTGGAAAAATGGCAATAAATAGTAATAAACATAATGATAGCAACAATAACTAGAATAGCAGTTATAATAATAACAATACTGATGGTACCAATGATGAAAGAGAAGGAGGAGGCAGTTTCTGGGAAGAAGGGACTTCTAAAATGAGTTTTCAAAACAGAGAGGATGGAGTGCCTGGATGGCTCAGTAGGTTAAGTATCAAACTCTTGGTTTTGGCTGAGGTCATGATCTCAGGGTCATAAGGATCAAGCCCCACGTCAGGCCCCTGCTGGATGTGGAGCCTGCTTAAAATTCTCTCTCTTCTTCTCCCTCTGTCCCTTCCCCACTCTTCCTTTCCCTCTAAAAAAAGGGGAAAAAGAAAACAGGGAGGAACATTGAAGTTGGAGCAGAAAATATTCCCCAAAGGGAAGAAAAAATAAACTAAGATGAAAATTGATAGGAGGGCTAACCATAAGAGACACTGAACTCTAGGAAGCAAACTGAGGGTTGCTGGAGGGGAGGTAGATGGGAGGAAAGGATATTGGTTGGAGGGCATTAAAGTGGGCATTTAATGTAATGAGCACTCGATGTTATATGCAACTGATGAATCACTAAATTCTGCCCTTGAAACTAATAAAAAAATATTCTCCAAATTGTGCAGGGGAGGTGTCGGTGGGGGGGGGGTTGGTGAGCACATCAAGAGACACAGACATAACTCCTTGAAGCCCACTCTTTCCCAGGCCATCTGGTAGACATGGTAGACAAAAAAGGAAAAGAGAGTTCCCAGACAGGTATATAGAAGCAGCACTTGCCAACACAAGGCCCAGCAGCCCAAACCCTACAGCCACTTTCCAGCAAGTCTGAGGTTACAACCCAGGTGACTTTACTTGGGGACATCAGATGGCATGCACCTCTCTCAAATCACCACAAGATTGAAGTTCCAGCCACATCTTCCAGACATATCCATTTTGGCAAAGATGCTATTTTCAGGGACCAATCAGAAGCCACATCTTAAATGCAATTCCCCTAATCAGAGTAACCTCCTCCGGGTGCCCTGAGTGTCTCAGCACACCCAGACAGACACCACTTGTGTTTGAAAGGTTAGGTTTGCCTGAAGCAGTTGAGCGGAAACCCAAATTCAGAGAAGAATTTGCTGCTCATAAGGAGCCATCACTCAGAAATGCACTGACTGAACTCAAAGAATCAGGCCATCACCCACGGCTCCTGTGTTGCTCTACCTATACTGGATGACCTTGAGGCATGAGACCTTCAATACTTGGAGTCTGAAGACAACTTCTGTTACTCAACAGAGACCCCATCCAGTGGGGCTAGAAATGAGAGAAGCCTGAATGAGAAGCAAAATGCCAAGAGAAGACAAACTGAGTCTTGTGCTTCTTCCTCCCTTTTCCATTGATGGGACTTCAACCTGTTGGTTCCTTAGAGATCTTGGCCAGGCTACTCAAAGCCTCACCTGTGGACCAGCAGTGGCAGCAGCACTGGGAAGCTTGTTAGAAATGCAGAATCTCAGGCCCCACCCCAGACTTGCTGAATCAGTCTGCATTTTAACAAGATCCCCAGGTAATTCCTACACACATTAGTGTAAGAAATGCCGTTTGAAGAAAATCACAGTTTCTGAGCCCCTGCAATTAGAAACTCATCCCTCTGAATGTAACTGAAAGAAAGGCAGTCAGAAGTCCATGAAAGAGCGAGGACACCTACCATTTATCAAATACTCCTGGCATGCCAAGGACCTTCCACGTATCTTCTCATCTGTCCATCTCCCCACCTTACAGATGTCAGCACCGAGATTCAGAGAAGTAAAGCAACTTGCACTAGGTCGTCCATCTAGTAAGTGAGAGCTGGGCCAACTCTGATTCATCCTTAGAGGCTGGGGATATGGTTCCCCTTCCCAGGGCAATGACCACGGGCTTTATTGTCAAGGAAGAAGGTGGGATGGCTCTTGGATGGGAGGCCAACAGTGTCAGCCATATCTGGACTAGAAGAGTGGAATTCCTTAAGGCTCAAGAAACTAAAGGAAAGAAAGATCAGTCACAGCCTGAAAGAAGGGAGAATCTAAAGCAAGGAATGAGCCATCAACTAGTGTCAGGGCACCCAAATCCTAGTTCGGACACATCGGTAGTCCCTAAAGCAGCACATCAAGGAAGAGAACTAACCATGCTGGGTACTTGAGCCACATGACCTTATTTCTTCCACAGATCGGCTCCATCATTGTTCCCTTCATGCGAATGAGTAAACTGTGGCTTGTAGGTGTGATATCAACTGCCCAAAGAAAGTTGGAACTTGGATCCAGTCTATATGACAGCAGGGGACACAACCCTTTTTACACCATAACACACAAGATGGTAAAGTTTCAAACTAAGACAGCGACATAAAGAATAAGAAAGAGGATATAAGTGGAGGAGATTCCACAAAAGAATAATCTGCCAGCCTGGGTTGTTATTTAAATGGAGAGGCAAAGACAATTTTCATTCTGAAATTTGAGGTTGACCACTGTTAAGCATGGCCAGACACTTATTATCCCTATTAAATAATAAAATGTTTAGTGGTTAATTCAAATGTTCGAGAGAGATGTTGACCTTCTCCATCACGGGGCACCCTCTTCTTCCATACTCATCTTCCTAATGCTTGCAGTAAGTTCCAGAAGGGAAGTAAGTGAGACCAGAGGCAAAAACCCTCAAATAAAATACTCCTTGTTCTTAGGACCGGAATGTTTGTGGACCATCCCCCACCCAGTGGAGAGGCCTCATATGCCCCCCGGATGATGCCAATACTCACCTGATACCTACACACACATACTTTCCTCCTCTCACCTCAACACCTCTCCCGTCCGCTTACGGAATTGGCCATTCATCTTAAGGCACAAGGGAATGGAGAGGCATTCCTCCCACCTCAACTCCCTACCTCCTCCAAAGATAGATAATCTGTTTGACTAAATATTTAAATATCAAAGAAGGGTTTTTACCTGAGCATGTAAAAGTATTTGCTAAGTCTAATTCCCAAATGAAAACAAATCCAGAATGAATACTAATATGTTCCCCATATAAGGGACTCCAGGCAAGGCTGATGAATCTACAGAAGTACAGAATCTTGGATGTAAAATAGGATGGAGATGATCCCCTAATTGCTCATTCAATTCCAATTAAATGAGAATTCATGTCCACTATTGCCTCATTCAAATCTTTCTTCCACACAACTTTTAGAGTGATATTTTAAAAATCCAAACCTGATTATGCCATTTTCCTGCTTAAAACCTTTCAGTGGCTTCTCATTGTACTTAGGATAATTTCCAAACACTTCAATATAACCTGTGAGGTTCTAAATGGTTGGGTCCCTGCCTACTTCTTGCAAATTCTCTCATGCCTCTTTCATCCTTTCTCTGTAAGTCAATGCCACCCTTAGGTCTGGGAAAGAAGGGTCCCCATGCTTGGCCCCCATATATCACAAACACAGAGAAAAATTAATTTATTATGGAACACTAGGGCAACTCTTAAGAACACTTGAGATCCGGCATTTAGTGCCAGCATAGTGGGCCCTGTACCCTAAAGATCCACCCTCATGACTAAGATGATTCAAGCCATAAGGAAGTGCTTCTCTACATCCTTTGCTCTATATCTTTAAAACAAAAGGCAACTGCATTTAAATGCCATGAAGGGTTGTGTACAGCGCTCCTGCTGATCTTGGAAACAAAAACTGCCTTGGAAGACAGAGATTCTAGCATTAAAAACACTTAGCTAAGGGAAAATACGATTTAATTAATTTGCCATATCCTTCCTCTCAGATAACATGAACACAAAATATTTTTTAAAAGCCAAGCATTGTTTCCTAGTAATACCAACCAACCATTTTATTATTTTCCTTCATATTTCAATTCATGGGTCTACCAGTACTCACAAATTAACACAATATTCGCAATAAATTTGACATGGCAGCTGAGAAATACTTCACAATATTAAACAATTTAGATTACTCTGAATTTTGTATGTATGTGGGTCTAGATTCCATTCATGACAAACATGAAGCATATCTATTCTTTACATTAACAACTAGCTGAACTTTGAATGCTAAATTATTTAATGAGTTTGAATTTGAGTTCTTAGAGCTGAAATAAATTTCAGTTTTATTTAAGGGAATAGAAGGGAAGGGAGAAGAAATGGGTAGGAAATATCAGAAAGGGAGACAGAACATAAAGACTCCTAACTCTGGGAAATGAACTAGGGGAGGTGGAAGGGGAGGAGGGCGGGGGTGGGGATGAATGGGTGACGGGCACTGAGGGGGGCACTTGACGGGATGAGCACTGGGTGTTATTCTGTATGTTGGCAAATTGAACACCAATAAAAAATAAATTTATTATTAAAAAAATGAAATCTTTAAAAAAAAGTGGGGGCACATAGGTAGCTCAGTGGTCGAGCATCAGCTTTTGGCTCATCAGGTCATGATCCTGGGGTCCTGGGATCAAGTCCTGCATCAGGCTCTTGGGAGGGAGCCTATTCTCCCTCTGCCTGTGTCTCTGCCTTTCTCTGTGTCTCTCATGAATAAATAAATGAAATCCTTAAAAATAAATAAATAAAATAAATAAATAATTTTTATTTGGACTTTGATATAACCATTTATATTTTACTTTCTAAATGTAACAAATAATAGGCATAAAACACATGGGTCTCCATTTGTACCCTCAGGCCCTGAATATTTGGTATCAGGTTTGTTCTATACTTCCAATCTCATTGGAATTGCTTGAGTCCTCAAATGCACTTTCCTCTTTCTTACCTCAGGGCCTTTGTATTGGCCACTCCCTTACCTGGGTCATACTTCCCTTCAGCACCTTTCACCTGGATAACTCCTCACACCTCCTATCTTCCCTTCAAATTCCCATCCTTTAGAAAGCCTCCCTTAATTCTCCTGGCCAACTTAGGTTCCATTATCATGTGCACCCATCATATTTATTATTCTCTTTTGTATTTTCTGGTTCAATATGTGCCTACCCAGGAGTATGTAAACCCCTTGAAGGTAGGGATTGTGACTGTCTTGTTCATACCTATCTCTCCTACCCCTAGAAGAGAGCCCAGCATATAATAGATGTCCAATAAATAGCCAGTGCCTGAATGAATAACTACGAGGAATGGTAGCTCGGATCACACTGAATTGTAATTACTTGTTTAGGTCTCTCCAGCTGGACCATGAGCCTAAAGCCCAAAACTTTGGCAAACCATGGACCATACTTGGCCTACCATTTGATTAGTTGGCCAGAAGAATATTGCCCACAGCATGCCTTTCAATTTTTGAATTAACTGCCAATATTTAAGAACTGGGAAATTACACTTAAAAATCCAGATTTTCAGATTCTCTTGAAAAAGCCAATGATTTGGCAACATTTCCCACATGGCAGCAATTCTCTAAACTAAGACACATCTGCTCTTTTCAGAGAGCTCAGTTGTCCTGCCCACCACAATCCTGATCTACCCCACTTTACTCACTTCCATTGGACTCCTATAGCAGAGACTAATATTCGGTCACCAAACTTTTTTCCTCTTCCTGAGTTCATGGCTAAATTACATTCTGCAGCCCACCTTAATGCTAGGCATGGCCATGTGACTAAGTTCCAGCCAAGGAACTCTAAGAAGTGATGAGAGCCACTTCCAGTCCTGGCCCATAAAAAACTTCCATGCAAGGTCCTCTCTATCTTCCCTCATCTTTCAGCTGAATATTTATCCCCAGAGCAATCCTAGTGGCCACATGTCAAATATGCAAAACTCAAATCAGCCTATGTGACTTCTAGATAATCAGAAAAATGATTATCTAGAAAGCTCCTCACCTATGCTTTGCCCATCAGGAACAATCACAGTGGACTGTTTCATTAAAGAGTAAAACATTCTTACTATGTGAAAGCCACTGAAATGTGGGGCCTTGTTTTTTACAGCCCCTAATATTACCCTAACACAGCCTCCATGGGCATTTGAACTTGGGATCCCTGCAGCAGCTCTGGGAAAACAGAGATGATGTCTTGCTCACTCCTTTATCTACAGTACCCTAGTATGAATATTTGCTATCAGGTCTGTTCTATACTTCCAATCTCATTGAAATTGCTTGAGTCCTCAAGTGCACTTTCCTCTTTCTTACCTCAGGGTCTTTGTATGGGCCACTCCCTTACCTGGGTCATACTTCCCTTCAGCACCTTTCACCTGGATAACTCCCCACACCTCCTATCCAGATTACTGGAGCCATAGTGGATGCTCAAAAAAAAAAAAAATGTTTGTTGAATGAAGGAATTACAGGAACAGAAAGAATCCACGTAAGCCACAAGCAGAGCTATGACAGAAAAATTCCACACCACCACCCTCATTACTTCCGGTACCACACCTGTCCATCACCAGCCTCTAGCGGTACAGCAGTGCTCTCTCTGGAGGCCCTTCCCAGTGGCTGTAGATTTCCCTTATCTCTTTCGCTCTCAGAGCCCACACCTGTGCTGAGGACAGCAGGAGATGGCCTCTGGAACTGGTATATGGAGGTAACCACAAAGTTGAAGCAGTTGCTTGGAAAATAAATTGTATGCAATCCCTGCTTTTCCAATTCTAATCTCATGTGGAATCTGCTCTCCCAACCCCTGCTTCTGCTCCTTTTTCTCCTGATGGCAGATGCTTTGGAATCAGACCTCCATTGGACAAGAGGAAGAACAAGACAGAGTCTACCTTCATGATCATATGTCACCAAATACTTATTACATGAACAGTTTAGAGAACAGTGGATGCTGAGCAATTTCTGTGCCTATCTTCTTATTTAGAAATTTAGAATGGCAACAACTAATAATTTATGTCGAATCTTAGAAACCCCATTCATCTATGTTATTTTATCAATACTCAAACATTCATGTAATATATGCAGGCAGGAGAGGGGTTAACGCCCCCATTATACAGATGCAAAAATTTCACACATTTTTGCTTTATATGTGCCAGGCACTGTGCCGAGGACTTGACATGCATTATTTCACCCAAAGCTCAAAACCACTCTCTGAGGTTTGTTCTATTATTATTGTACCCATTTCAATAATGAGAACTCTGAGGCTTAAAAAGATTAAGTGGTTTACTCTGACCCATGAGTTAGTAAGAGGCAGAGCAAAGAATCGGTCCCTGTCCGTTTGACTCCAAGATGTTAACCAATTTGCTATTATACCCATTAGCTCCTGGGTTGTATTTGTTATGCATATGTCTACCTCCTCTACTAGATTATGAGCTCCTTGTCAAAGACCAAGGCATATCCATAGCATTCTCCCCAGCTAACACAGTCCCTCATACTTCTAACAGTATGTTTATGATGAATGAGGGGGAAAAGTAAGAGGGTAAATGATCTGTCCACAACCACATATTTAGTGATAGTTCTCCGACTTGAGACTCAAAGGCAGTTCTTCTGAATCCAAAGACTTTTCAGTAATAATAATGGGAACAAAAACAATATCAGCTATCATTTACTGAGAACTCATATCAGGCACTTTTATACATATACTATTTCATTTAATTCTTTAAATAACCCTGTAAAATGGGTGTAATAATACCTTATTTTGAAACAGACAATGAGGTTAAATGATTTTGCCTAATTGCCTAGCTGATTAATATCAAACACTCAGTTTGCCATACTTGGGTTATTAACTCTTGCCACCTTCCTTCTCTAAGAACTGAACCTAGTCTCTGTATCTGTTGCAAGTTGATTGAATTTCAAACCATCACTCCCATCCATCTGACTGCAAGAACTCCACTGGTCAGACATCCTTACAGTGGGGCTCCACCTATAGAGAGGCCTCTTAAGTACAGGATATACTCTTCAGAGTTATACCAGATGGACCAAAAGCATGGGCTTCTGCATCAAGCAGACCAGGCTTCAATCCTTCTGCTGCTTTCTAGCTGCATAACTAGTTGCAGGAAATAGAGTGGAGACTTACTGGAGACCATTAGTTCTGTGTTAAATGTAGCCTGGGCTCCCTAACATATCTTATGCCCCCATGAGATATTTCAGGATGTTCCATCCATTTATCCATCTATCCACTCATTCTTTGTTATCTAACAATCAATCCATCAACTTCGCATTCTTTTTTTGATCCATCCTTTTACCAATCTACCCTTCCATCATCTTTCCTTCTTCCTTTATTCAACCCTTCCTTTCTTCCTTCAATCCACCCATTCATTTATTGACTAGGAGTGCCCAGCTGGCTCAGTCAAAAAAGCATGGCAACTCTTGATCTCAGGGTTGTGAGTTCAAGCCCCACATTGGGTGTAGAGATTAGATAGATAGATAGATAGATAGATAGATAGATAGATAGATAGACTTAAAAAAAACATTTATTGACCAATTACTCTGGTCCCAACACTGCTTCAGGCTCAGAGTATGCAAAGATGAAACACAGGATATGACATAGCACAACAGTTGAAAATGAGGGTCAGAAACACAGAGAGCTAAATTAATAATCTGGACTCTGTCACTCATATGCTGAATACCCTTGGATAAGTACCTAAGCCTCTCTGAGCCTCAGTTTCCTCTTATGTAAAATGGTGGGAGGGAGATATAATACATAACTCACAGAGTTGTTTATGAGGAGAAGACAAGATCAAGCACATAGTGACTGCTCAAACACCCTCAATTGGCATTGCTATAATTAAACCAGTTCTTGTCTTGGAAGAACTCACAGTGTAGTTGAAAGGCATACATGAGATAAGAGACCAAGTAGTGGGAGATAACTGAAATCCATCTGAGGGATTAAGGCAAGTTGCAGGAAAGAGAAAGAGCCCAGCTCCTTTTATCATAAAAAAAGGCATCTCTTCTGAGAGAATACTCATCCTGAATTACTTGATGACTTTGAGGCATTCAAAGAACTTCATGGATGATCATCCCTTTTTTCTGTTTGACCAATGTCTTTGCCAAAGTATTTTCAGCATTCCAGTTCTGTGTGAATATTCTGTGTGTCTGTTTCTGAATTTAATAGATCTTCATTCTCCCATACATTGCATCTAGAATGTCCTTGGAACTTATGTCTTAGATACATCATAAAATTATAGCAGTGAAAAGCACCCTTAGGTATCATCTACCCTACACTCCTGCATTCACTAGAAGGGAAGTCTCAGAGAGGTTAAGCCACTTGTCTGAGATCACAGAACTAACCTGGTGACCCAGCTGGGAACAGATCCAAGGTCTTGTGATATCTACTACAAGGTTACTCCCAGTCTACCATGCTTCCTACTCCTTTAAATTCTCCTGCCACCTCACACCAGGCTCACACCCCCATAGTCCTTTTTTCTGTGTATTTCTTTATGTCTTCCTCATCCATGATAGGGTAGCAAGTTGCAAGCCAAATTATCTTGAGAAAATTACTTTGCTTCACTGAATCTGTTTTCCCATCTGTAAAATTATGTTATGACCAACTTCACAGATTTGATGTGAAGATTAAAGGAGAGAATTTAAGTGAAAGTACTTCAGGAAGTGCTATGTACTGTCTTTGATTCTCAGAACAGCTGTAAGTGGTGGATACAGAATTCAGACTTAGCTGGATCTGACTGCAATGAGTATGCACTTTGTGCTGCATTTCTGGCTCTTTAAAGGTGCTTAACAAATAAAAGAAATTAGCCTCCAAAAAGGTCAAGTAGATACTTTCTCTGTTCCTCCTGCTGAGTACAACTAAAGTCCCTGGACATTATGTATAAAATAAACATAAGCACAACTTCCATCTGAAAGTAAGAAGGTAACACTACTTTTTTCTCCTGCCAGAGCAAGGTCAGAGACAACCAACCAAACCAGAAGGTGTTAGTAAGAACCAGAGTCTCATAACACAGTATAAAAAAGCACAGATTTTGATTGAAAATCACTTATCATACCAAGAATCAGAAAGGTCTCAAACTGAATAAAAAATACAGTCAAGAGATGCCAACACCAACATGTCAGAGATGTTAAAATGATATGACAAGGAATTTAAAGCAGCCATTGTAAAAATGCTTTAGTGTGCAATTGCAAACACACTTGAAACAAAGAATAGAAAACCTCAGCAAATAATGGAAGGGCTCAGCAAACAAATAGAAGATGTGAAAAAGAGCTCCTTGTCAGGAGCTAAAATAAAATAAAATTTTAGAACTGAAAATGCTAAAATTTCAGCTAAAAATAAAACTTTAGAACTGAAAAATGCAAAAAAAAATTGTAAAACTCAATGAATGGACTCAACAGCACAAAGGATAGGATAGGAGAGAGGAAATAATCAGTGAACTGGATGATAGAATAATAGGAACTACCCAATATGAACAACAGGGAAAATAGATTGAAAAAAAGAAAAATGAGTAGAGTCCCTGACATAGATCCCAAAAGGAGAAGGAAAGGAAGGTGAGTCTGAAAAACTATTCAAAGAAATAATGGCTGAAAATGCCCTAAATTTGCCAAAAGACATAAACCTATAGATTCAAGAAGCTAAGAAACTCCTGAACCCAAGAGATCCACATATAGCAATTAAGCTTTTAGAAAATAAAGACAAGGGATCCCTGGGTGGCGCAGGGGTTTGGCGCCTGCCTTTGGCCCAGGGCGCGATCCTGGAGACCCGGGATCGAATCCCACGTCGGGCTCCCGGTGCATGGAGCCTGCTTCTCCCTCTGCCTGTGTCTCTGCCTCTCTCTCTCTCTCTCTCTCTCTCTCTCTCTCTCTCTCTCTGTGACTATCATAAATAAATAAAAATTAAAATATATATATATAAAAGAAAATAAAGACAAGTAAAAAATCCTAAAAACAGCCAGAGAGAAAAATGACACCTTATCAATTTCTATGCAAAAAAAAACAATCCAAATGACATCAGATTTATTTTCAGAAACCATGGAGGCTAGAAAAAAAAATGGGACGTATTTTCAGGTAGTGAAAGAAAAGAATTGTCGATCCAGAATCCTTTACACATGAAAAAATCTTTCAGGAATAAATAAAAAATCAGCATACTCTCAGGTGAAGGAAAACTAAGAGAACTTGTCAGCAGCAGCCTAAAAAATGGCTAAAGAAAACTCTCTAAACAGATAGGAAATAAGTTTTTAAAAGGAACTTCATCACATCAAGAAGGAAGACAAAATACAGTAAACAAAAATATGGATAAATACAGTAAGCTTTCTTTTTCCTCTTAAGTTTTCCAAATTACATTTGATGATTGGATAAGAATAGATAAATCATCCCTACATGAAAAATATCTGGAACTTAATTTTTTATGATCCTTTCTTTATAAAAACTTCTTTCCTTGATACATGCATTATCTTCATTACTTCATTTTTCATTTGCTCTCTTAAAAGGTCCAGATCTCAAGATCTGTCTAATATACATCACTTCCCCTTTGTCAAATTCTACTCAGGTAAGGCACAATGCATGCAGCACCCAGAAAATTCTCCTTTGTCTAAGAACTTTCCTTAAATATGGCTAAATTAGAATTCTTTAATTGCAAGTGACAGATACTCAATTTGAACTCACTCATACGAAAGGGCTGGTTTCAGTGTTTCCAATGCTGTCGGGTCTTCCCTCAGTCTCTGTTTCATGTTGGCTGCTTCTTTCTATGCATCAGTTTCATGATCATTTATATTAGCTTTGTCTGAGTTTATATTCTAACAGCCCTGGGCCAGAATAGAAAAAGAATTTTCTTCTCTACTTTCCATTTGGAAAAACAAAAACAAAAACAAAAACAAAACAAAACAAAACAAAAACCTCCCAGAGAAGGACTCTGATTGGGCATTCATGGGTCTTTTCTTCTCCTTTGACCAATCTCCAAACCTATGTCGAGGGGGTGGGACCCGTTAGCAAAAGAGAATCTTGGATGCTAAGCAAACAAAATCTGTGATCCGAAATCAAAATAAAGCTTGGCTATTCTCCCAGTGACTTCATTTTCCTTTATTAAGAATTCTTTAGTAATCTGATGGTAGCAGAGCAGGGTTTCTCAACATCAGCTCTACTGACATCATGAGCCAGATCGTTCTTTGTTGTAGGGGTTGCCCTATGCACTCTAGGATGTTGAGCGGCAATCCCAGTTCTCTCTACCCTCTGGATGCCAGTAGTAGTATTCCATCTCCAAGTTGTAACAATCAAAAATACCTACAGACATTACCAAGTGTCTCCTGGGAAGCAAAATTGCTCCCAATTGAAAGCCACTGAAATAGAGGAAGATGAGATGGGAAAACAGAGGGCATGTTCCCAGAATTTATTATCAATGTGGACATCTTGGGGGATGGAGGAGAGGATAAGGGAAAGACATGGAGTAACAGAGTGAAGGAAGGAGGGAAGAACTGAGATTGTATTGCTTCCAGCACCTCCTATATCATTTTCCCATTAGCCCCTTGCCACCAATTAATATATCATATTATCTGGCTGTCACCTTGGAAGAAGAGCTAGGGTCCCAGAGCATATGAAATAGAATGAGGTATGTAAATACTTCAGCCTGGGAGTGAGAGGAGGGGAGGAGGGACTAAGGATTCAACTCCTTAATGGAGGAGTAGATGGTGGTAATTCAGCATCAGTGACTCTAACCTGGGGTTGCTGGATCATGTTTCTTGTGTCTACTCCAGTTGTTATCCATATTCGCAAGAGTAATCTCTTGCAATTTAGAATTTTCATTAGGTTTTTTCAGACTCAATCTTATTTGATTGTCCCCCAGAAACCTTGTGAAATGGGCAAGGAAAGATCTTGTAATGCCTATTTACAGATGAGGAAGCTGATATCCATCATATAGGAAGCTGAGGCACTATCATAAGGGCATCAAAAATGTGAGGCCTTTTATACAGATAAAGCAGGCTTTGATTCTTAGCGACATAACTTACTAGTTGTTTTATCTTGTCAAGTTACTTAACCTCTCATCAGTAAAATGGAATCAATGCCTAGGGAATATAGGTTGTCATGAAAATTAAATTGGCTAATGTAGGTCAAGTATCTATTATGGTACCTAGCACTTAGCAAGCATATAATAAAGGGTAGCAAGTACTATTATCCTAATTATCAATAGTATTACTGAAATTCTAATAAAAATTTAAAGTAAGTGATTTAACCAGTCTTACCACCAATAAATGATGGTTTAGATCCTTAAATTCAACTTTTGATGATTCAGTATCATTTTACTATTCTGTAATGACTAATATAGAGTAAGGGGATGAAGACTGAGTATCCACAAGGTGACTGGTACTTTACATAATCTTACTGAATATCCTTGTAATATTGAGAATCATCAATGGTCAAATTACACAGATGAAAAAAATCTGAGACAGAGAAGTAACTTGCCCACTGTCACGTAGGTTGAGGGTGGGGATAGATTATCAGTTTTGTATTATGAAGCCCTCTCACTCATTATTTTGCAATTCTAGTGACTGGTTGAGGGTAGGGTGGCAACACAACTGTCCACGAAGGTCTAAGGGAGTAGAACTTATAAGAAAATTTTTCCTCACTGAAAACAAAAATAAAGATTCCCAGGAGGAGAAATGACCCTACTTTTGTGTGATATGCACAGAATAGCTGCCACCATCTTGTGAGTACGGAAAAAAGCAAACTGGAGAGGAAAACAGAAACATCAAAGATAACAGAGCATAAGAAGACAGAAAAAATCTGAGCCCTTGATCATATGACTCAACCAATCACTGATTTAACAGTCCTGAGTGCATCTCTCAGGACTTGTTTCCATGTGAGAAAATAAATTTTCTTTTTGTTTCATCCTTTTGAATCAGGTTTTCTGTTACTTGCAGCCAAATGCATCCTGAGAGAATCAATCATAATTCCTTTACTACTGCTATTACAATTCATTGTACATTTACAACATTGCAAATACTGTACTAAGCTTCTTGGATTTGAAATTTCATTTGATATTTCATGCAACAAATTATAAAGTAGATACTATTATTAACTCTATTTTACAGGTACGTAATAGAGTGGAGTAAAGAAAACTAACATTTGTAGGTTGACAATACATAACCTCTTGGGACATTGGGGAGATGGCTCAGAGTGCAGATTCTTGAGTCAGACTATCTTTGTTGAAATACAACTTTATCACCTACTGGTCATGTGATCTTGGACAATTCCAAGTATTCTTTCCAAGTATTCTCTTTGAGCTTGTTTCTTCATCCTTAAAATGGACAAGATAACTACATTTATCTCAAAATGGTATTAGGATGAAATGAGGTTCATTCAGTCAACAAATATTGTGTGCATGATTTAATGTTTAAAAAAATATATATGTTTGGTCTTTGCCCCATTCCTAGCACATAGCTCCTAAAACTCTTGGAATCTCCTAAGTATTGAGAGTGAATGAAGTGTCTTTGTTATGTTAATGAGGTGGCTTTTGGATCTAGCCTAATGGTGGAGGCAGGTTTGCCCACCAGAACCAACCATGTGATTCAGGATTGGAATTTTCAGTCCTCCCCCTCCCACACCCCCACCAACATCTTTGGGGAAGAGAGACAGGCTGGAGATTGAGTTCAATCAACAATGGCCAATGATTTAATCAATCATATCCATGTATATTACTCAGCCATTAGAAACGACAAATACCCACCATTTGCTTCGATGTGGATGGAACTGGAGGGTATTATGCTGAGTGAAATAAGTCAATCGGAGAAGGACAAACATTATATGGTCTCATTCATTTGGGGAATATAAAAAATAGTGAAAGGGAATAAAGGGGAAAGGAGAAAAAATGAGTGGGAAATATCAGAAAGGGAGACAGAAGATGAAAGACTCCTAACTCTGGGAAACGAACAAGGGGTGGTGGAAAGGGATGTGGGCGAGGGGTTGGGGTGACTGGGTGACAGGCACTGAGGGGGGGCACTTGATGGGATGAGCACTGGGTATTATGCTATATGTTGGCAAATTGAACTCCAATAAAAAAAAATTTTAAATCATATCCATGTAATAAAGCCTCCATAAAAACCCACCTGATGAAGGGATTCAGAGAACTTCTGGATTAGCAAGCATGCAGAAGTACTGAGCTCAAAGGGGACAGGAAAACTCCATGCAACTTTCTTCATACCTCACCCTAGGTATCCTTTCCATCTGGCTGTTCCTGAGTCATACCTCTTTATAATAAACCAGTAATCTAATAAGTGAAATGTTTCTCTGAGTTTTGTAGCCACTCTAACAAATTAATGGAACCTGAGGAAAGGTTTTTGGGAACCTCTGATTTATAGCCAGTCAGCAAGAAGCACACATAACAATCTGGGTTTGTGACTGGCATCTGAAGTGATTGGGAAGGCAATCCTATAATCTGGGAATCTGATGCTATCTCCAGGTACCTGGTGTCAGAATTGAATTGAAGGACACCCAGCTGGTATTGGACACTTGCTTTGATATCAGCTGTAGCAATAGTTCTCTAGATATGTCTCCTGAGGCAAGGGAAACAAAAGCAAAAATAAACTATTGGGATTATATCAAAATAACATGCCTCTGCACAGCAAAGGAAACAATCAACAAAACTAAAAGGCAACCTACAGAATGGGAGAAGATATTTGCAAATGACGTATCCAATAAAAGGCTAGTATCCAAAATCCATAAAGAACTTAATAAACTCATACACCTAAAGAACAAATAATCCAATTTCAAAATGGGCAAAAAACATAAATAGACATTTCTCCAAAGAAGATATACAGATGACTAACAGACACATGAAAAGATGCTCCACATCACCCATCATCAGGGGAATGCAAATCAAAACCACAATGAGATATCACCTCAAACCTGTCAGAATGGCTAAACTCAACAACATAAGAAACAATAGGTGTTGGCAAGGATGTGGAGAAAAGGGAACCCTTTTTCACTATTGGTGGGAAAGCAAACTGGTTCAGCCACTGGGGAAAACAGTATAGAGGTTCTTCAAAAGTTAAAAATAGAACTATCTTATGATTCAGCAATTGTACTACGGGGTGTCTACCCAAACAATACAAGAATATTAATTTAAAAAAATAATTGAAAGAGATATATGCACCCCTATGTTTATTGTAGCCTTATTTACAATAGCCAAGATATGGCAGCAGCCTGTGTCCATCACTTGATGAATGGATAAAGAAGATGTGGTATAAAAATACAGTGGAATATTATACGACCATAAAAAAGAATGATATCCTGCCATTTGCAATGATGTGGATGAAGCTATAACTGTAAGCAAAATAATTCAGTCAAAGAAAGACAAGTACCATATGATTTAACTCATATGTGGAATTTAAGAAAACAAACAAGCAAAAAGAAAAAAATAAGAGAGAGGGAGACAAATCAAGAAAGAGGCTCTTAATTATAGAGAACAAACTGATGGTTACCAGAGGGGAGGTAGGGGGAATAGGTGAAATAGGTGATGGGGATTAAGGAATGTACTTGTTGGGCACCTGGGTGGCTCAGTTGGTTGAATATCTGACTCTTGATTTTGGCTCAAGTCATGATCTCACAGTGGAAGGGGGACCCCAACATGGGACTCCATGCTCTTTGGGGAGTCTGCTTGAGATTCTCCCCCTCCTTACCTCTGCCCCCTTCCCCAGTGCTCCTCTCTCAAACAAAGATTTTTTTTTTTTTAAGGAGTGCCCTTATCATGATGAACCCAGGGTGATGAATGGAACTGTTGAATCATTATATTGTACACCTGACACTAATACAACACTGTAGGTTAACCAACTGGAATTAAAATTAAAACTTAGAATAAGAAAATAATATGGAGCACCTGGGTTCAGTCAGTTAAGCATCCAACTCCTGATTTTGGCTCAGGTCATGATCTCAGGGTCCTGGGATCCAGCCCCACATCAGGCTAAGTGCTCAGGGCAGAGTCTGCTTGTCCCTCTTCCTCTGCTCCACAGGCACCTCCCCATCATTCTTACTCTCTCTGTCTCTCTCATTAACTAATTAATTAATTAATTATATTTTAAAATAATAAAGTAATAAAAAGAAATAGAGCAAACTATTTTTTTAAGTTTTATTTCTTTCCCCTTCCTGCTGTAACATATTATGACCTCTAATGCTACATTTAGACCAGAAAATATCCTATCCTACGTGAGTTCTGACCTACCTTTTAAACTGAGAACAAACTTCCCCTCCACCCTCCAAAAACCAAACCAGCCCTGATAAGTGATTTAAAAAACAAACAAAAAAAAGGCCTATTCATCACTGGAAATGTTGCCCACCAAGCTCCCAGCAGTCACTGGGAGTGAACCTCCCAGCAGTCACTTAAAAAGCAGCAATGACAAAAAAAAAAAAAAAGGCAGCAATGACAAAGGATGAGGGGAAGAGGGTAAACATGTTAAAGGTATCCTATGGGCCAAGCACTGTATAAGGCACATACATCATTGCAGTGTTTCTCTGAATATAGTCACAGAGACGCTATGTCTGAATGTTGTGCACCCCCTCATATACCAGATTCATATGTTGAAATCCTAACCCCCAAAGATAATGCTGTTAAGAGGAGGGGCCTTCGGGATGTAGTGAGGTCATGAGGGTGGAGCCTCATGAATGAGTTTAGTGCCCTGATAAAAAGGGCCCCACATAGCTCCCTAACCACTTCCACCAGGTGAGGATTCAGTGAGAAGGCTCTGGCCATGAATGAGGAAGTAACCTTCTATCAGCTACACGCTGAATCTGCTGCCCCCCCCCCCAATCTTGAACTTGCCAGCCTCCAGAATTATGAGAAATAAATTTATGTGGTTTATAAGCTCTGACGTATTCTGTTAGAGCAGCCTGAACAGACTAAGACAAGAGACCATGAAGAATATAATTTTAAGGGTTCCTAGACCCAGTATTAAATAACATTGAATCACATGGTGAGCAGTTTGTCCCTTTCTCATCTTTCTAATTACATCAAGGGAAAGTCTCAAGTGGGTGCTAGCATGCCTTTAACACCTCTCTACCACTTGCTAATCTCTCCTTTCAACAAAGAATGAACAACCTTAGACTCAGAGCCTTGGCAGGCTACAGTACTAGCTAGAATTTTAATGACATTCATTTTTTTCTTTTTTACCCCATGATTCTTTAAATGGTTTCCTTTTTTTATAGAACAGGAGAAACTAGTCTGCTTCTACATGATAAAAATTAATTTTAAAATAAATTTTAAATATCTAATTAAAGAGCAATATCATGTTAATAATAGTACAAGTGGCAAAAATCAAGCACATGGTATTCAAATGGTGAGGTTTCAGGAAGTACTGCATTATTTCTTTTATCCTAATAGCAACCTTATGAGGTAGATGCCATTTTTATACCTAGTTTACATGTTGGAACCTAGGATGCAGAGGGGAAAAGTGACCCAAACAAAGTCACATAGGCCTCTTCAACCCAGCTCTACAAAATTTGAAATCTCGGGATACCTGGATGGCTCAGTGGTTGAGCGTCTGCCTAGGCTCAGGGCGTGATCCTAGAGACCTGGGATCGAGTCCCACATCAGGCTCCCTGCATGGAGCCTGCTTCTCCCTCTGCCTGTGTCTCTGCCTCTCTCTCTCTCTCTCTCTCTCATGAATAAATAAAATCTTTCTTAAAAATTGAAATCTCACCATGCTGACTGATCATGATTTTTTTTTTTCCAGAATCAGAAGTTGTCAACCCGGGAAAGCTTCCTATGCATCTCTTAAGAAGGCTCCAGTGACTGCCGGCTTTAGAAATTGGCTTCCAGGTATAGGGCTGACCTCACGTGCAAGCTTTGGGCAAGCACTAAATTCTCTCTCCAAGCCTCCTGCAGCTTCTCCTCCAACAGCATCAGTTCTAGAGAGGCAGAGTGGTACCAGAACCTGATGTTGCATTGTAAATTAGTGTCTTAGATCAGAAATGTGGAGTCCCCAGATGACAGTGCTGTTCCAGAGAAGACAGCCTTTGGTGCAGGTACTCAGGACATTCTGAAACTTTCCTGAGCAGCACAGTTCATCTCTCTGCCCCCACCTAGTCTGGCCCAGCCACTTAGATTGCCTACCTGCTGGCCTTTCTAGCAGTTCTGCTTCTGTCTTAGTTGCTGCTTGGCAGAACTGGCCTTATCTGTACATTGATGAGTCATGCTTTCTGTACATTTCAATGTTTTATCCCTGCGGGGAAGATTCTGGTAAGTACCTTCACTCTCGCTGCTCTTAATACCCCATGCCTCCCTCCTAGGACTATTTCTGAGGCTCTTAAAGAAAATTGAACTTTTCAGCAGTTGGAATGCAGTGATGAAAAAAAGAAAAGAAAAAGAAAAGAAAGGCTCCAGGATGAGGGGAACGTTCTTGTGTTAACCTAGCATGAAAGAATATTCAAACATTCTCTCATCTTCCAGTTTGACAACTTGAGTTATCAGTTCTAGGTGTTATAGAGTATGAGAATTCTTGGCCTCTGAAATTATCAGATCAGTGGAAAATGATATTTGGTAACTTTTGACTCACACAACACATAGAGATGATGTCAACAAATTACTTTTAATGTCTCTTCTGGAGCCAGTTGTCAATTATGCAGGGAGTGGCAGGAGACTACAAGTTACCAAAGTTGCCTTTGTGTTCCAGCTGTGATACAGTGTGTGACCACGGGCACCTCACTTAACTTCCCTGGACCTCAATTCTCTCATCCGTAAAACGCAAGAATTGGATAGAATCATCTCTGTGGGTATCACAATTCTCAAACACTAGGTAATCGTGTGGGCACTTTGCTCTCTCCAGGCCATGGATTTCCCATGTGTAAAATGAGCTCATTAAGCTCTGACCACTTCACACAGGTAATGATGAGGACTAAAATAAAGTGGTGTGCACAGCTATATTTGTTAAAAGTAAAGTTCTATCAATTTTGAAGTGTTACTGTAATGACAACAAAGATCACTGGCTGATCAATGCAACATGCTTGAGTTGCTAGCAACAGAATCTTCTCCAATTTAAACAAAAGAGAGATTCTTTTTAAGATTTTATTTATTTATTTTTGAGAGAGAGATATTCAGAGACACAAGCAGAGGGAGAAGCAGGCTCCATGCTGGGAGCCCAACGTGGGACTCGATCCCGGGTCCCCAGGATCACACCCCGGGCCGAAGGCAGGCACCAAACCGCTGAGCCACCCGGGCTTCTCGATTTTTTTTTTTTTTTGAGATGTACTCCTCACCTCTCTACACAGCCTTATCTAGACTATCTTAATGGTCTTTTTTTATTTTTAAAAAATTGTAACATTTAACTTGACATCTCCCCTTTTAACAAAATTTCAAGTGTATAATACAATCCTGTTAACTATAGACATGATGTTAAAGGTAAAGATTTCAAGAACTTATTCATCTTGCATAACTGAATCTTTATTTCCCTTAAGCAGTACTTTCCAATCCTCCTCCCCTAGCCCCCCGGCAAATGCCATTCTACTCTCTGCTTCCATGAATTTGGCTAATTTAGATATTTCATGTTAAGTGGAATCAGATAGTGTTTCTTGTTCTGTGGCTGTCTTATCTCACTCAGTATATATGTCCTCATGGTTTATCCACATTGTCACACATGGCAGGATTCCCTTCTTTTCTAAGGCTAAATAATATTCCACCATATGTATATACTATATTTTTTTTATCCGTTCACTCATCAATAGACATTTAGGCTGTGACCACATCTTGGTGATTATGAATAATGCTACTGTGAGCATGGGAGTGAGGAGATACTCGAGGGCTCACTGGGAAACAGGAAGCTGTAGATCTGAGGCCAGGCAGGAAACGAGAACCACAGCAATGGCCCCAGAGCAACTGAGTCCTGATGGGCCTGCCTCGAGGAGACAAATGAAATCTTGCCCCAGTTTCACTCATTCAAGATTCTGAGCCCCAGAAAACAGAATCTACTGGCCAAGCTCGGGATGCCCGCCCTCCCATCCCTGACAGTCCTTAGTCCTGAGTTAGAGGATCTGGCTGCTTCTTCTTCTTCTTCTTCTTCTTCTTCTTCTTCTTCTTCTTCTTCTTCTTCCTCTTCTCCTTCTCCTTCTCCTTCTCCTTCTCCTTCTTCTTCTTTCTTCTTTTTTTTAGAGTAGAAATTCATTCTTTTTTTATTTTTATAAATTTATTTTTTATTGGTGTTCAATTTGCCAACATATAGCATAACACCCAGTGCTCATCCCATCAAGTGCCCCCCTCAGTGCCCGTCACCCAGTCACCGCTACCCCCCACACCTCCCTTTCTATCACCCCTAGTTCATTTCTCAGAGTTAGGAGTCTCTCATGTTCTGTCTCCCTTTCTGATATTTCCCACTCATTTTTCTCCTTTCCCCTTTACCTTCTGATTCTGTAAATGCACCTGAATTTACCCTCTTTCTGAGACCACACCAGGCAGAGAGGATCACTCTCCAAAAGGAAATCAGAACCTGCTGGGAAGGAAAACATTCTGCACAGCTCCTGAATATGAAATAACTATCGCCCAGAGTTTACTTAAGTGCTTATCACAACATGTCACCCACTGATACGACTTTTTTTGTTCATGTTTTTCTGTTTTTTGTTTTTTGTTTTTTTTTTTTTTTACTTTTTGCCATTACATATTTCTCTACCTGATAGGAGACAGGTAGTTTGGTGAGAGGAGTTTTCTTTCCTCCATCTCCTGTCTCTCTTTTCTTCTCCCCTCTGCCACTCCACCCACTTTTTCTCTCCCTCTCCTCCTCTTTTCTCTCTCTCCACCAACTCACTCCTGTCAGGTAAGGTGACAGAAGCAAAGTGAGTCTGAAAGGATACTCATGAGTCTTCTAGGTCTCTCCGAACCAGAGGGAAAAGACTGCTTTCCTCATGCTTCAACCTCAGTCAATTACTCCTCTTTCAAACTGCCATACAGGTACACCTGAGAAAGACACATATACAACACACACATATGTGTGCATGCATGTGTGCACACTCAGATACAAACACACCAATGCATATACACATGTATATACACACACACATGCATGCACACACTGCTCTCACCCTCACCTCCGTCTTGCTCTCAGGCAAAGGCTCTGTTTCCTTCACCTCATCCTCAGTCATTCTTTGCCTCTTGATGAAATTTGCCCACATGCAACTTGGACCCTATCTTCCCCCACTGGGCTGCAGAGGAGAGAGAGGCATGCAACTATGAAAATAGTCCCTTCCTGCTCTGTGCAATCCGTGACCACCTTAACAGGTCAGTGGCGAGCAACAAAAGACCTTATACCAATTCTGCAACAACTGACATGCCTCTCAAAAAACTGTCATGAATGGTTGTTACAAGGAGCGCTGGCGTGGATGGATTCTCAGCAGCTCAACAAGATGTCCTCAACCATAAGCCACGCATGTGGAGTAAAACAAACACAGCAGAGAAACGCAATGCTACAGTTCTTATTGGAAAGCAAACAAGAGCCTGCAGACAAAGACAAACTGGTCAAATCTCTAGCAAAGCTGGCCAAGGTCAGTGGAGAACCAGGAGCATCAGGGGAAATGTCAGGTACTATTTTGACAGCCTAATAGCAGAGAAGGAATTGTCTTCTGCAACAACTTCCAAGACTGAAATTGTAAAGCAATGCACCATCACCAGAAGGGGTTGGTTTTGACAACAGCTTGTAATAACCTACGTGCCCAAGACACAGTACACAAGATAATTTTTCCTATATTTTACTGTGAGAATTTTCAAGGATACATTGAAAACTTAAAAAAATTTTACTCATTTACCCATGACCTAGATTCTACTATTAACATCTCTTTGGGTTAACATATAACTATTCATTCTTCTATCTACCCATCAATCCATTTGATTTTTGATACACTTCACAGTTAGTGGCATGCAATAGTACACTTCACCCCAGAGCTTCAGCACACATGTCACAAGTAAGAGTTCAGTATTTTTTTATGGTGCGTATAAAAGATATTTTTGACATAAAAAAATAGAACATAGGGTTTAAGGAGAGGGAGGGATGAATGGATGAGGCACAGAGGATTTTTAGGGCAGTGAAAATACTCTTTATGTTCCTGTAAGGGTGGATACATGTTCTTACGCATTTGTCCAAACCCACAGAATGTACAACACCAAGAGTGAACCCTCATGTAAACTAGGGACTGGGTGATAATGATCCATCAGTACAGGTTCATCCATTATGACAACAGTACCACTCTGCTGGGTGATAGTGATGATGAGGGGGGTCTATACATGTGTGGGAGCAGAGGTTATATGAGAAATCTCTATACCTTCTACTCAATTTTGCTCTGAACCTAAAAATGCTCTAAAAAATAAAGTCTATTTTTTCTTTCTTTTTTTTAAAAAATAAAGTCTATCTTTTAACTGGATAACTGAAAATGAAATAAAATATATGACCTGTGTCTAACAGAGGATTAGCAAACTGGCATCCCACAGGCTGAACTCAGCTTGCAGACATGTGTTGGCTTTGCCTGCCCTGCATCTATTCTCATTCCTCCTGTTACAGGATATCACATTTCCTTTGAATAAATGGCCCACTTCCTCTCATAGTCCATGTGGTTTGGGAAGAACTGACCCTATGACTGGGACCATGAGCCCCACCTGACTGATCTATGCAGTTCTGGTTGGCTACAGAAATCCAATTCAAATGGTGAGTTGAGATGAGCACATGGGTCCAGTTGGTGCATTGAAAGCCTTTTCCAGGACTCATGCTGAAATCCCCTCTCAACTCAGGTTACTAATCCAATAGGATAAATACAGGGATGCTGGTGTCCATCTTTTTTATATTTTAAGAAGCTGCTTAAGAATGCAGCTAATCCAAAGCAAAGTGAGCCCATAGGTAGAAAGCAGCAAATAATTTTTGCTCCTGGATCCAGCCAGGCCTAAAGTCCAACAAACTTCTGTATTTTTCAGTTATAAGGTTAACATATTCCTTTTTAAAAACTAAATTGTTTGAGCCCTTTGCTGTCAAATTTCAATAAAAAGAGTCCTGGTGAATATAGTTACTATGGATTCACACCCAAGTCTGGGTTCAAGGCCTCGACTGTTAACAGGTACACTACATACACTGCACTTAAGTTCTGAACTGAAGACTCAAAGAGGAGGGAAACTTACCATCCCCAGGAGGTGATCTAAATCCAGGAAGTACAGGTGACAATTAATGCTTGAGTAGGGGACACAATTTGGTAAGTGACTGTGAAGATGGGTGTCAGTGTCAGGGAATTAGAGGGGCCTTGGTAAAGCTTGGAGGAGGAGGTGACCCTTAAGAGGGACCTTGTAGGGGCACCTGGTGGCTTAGTGGTTGAGTGTCTGTCTTCAGCTCAGGTTATGATGCTGGGGTCCTGGTATCAAGTCCTGCATTG
Source organism: Nyctereutes procyonoides (assembly GCF_905146905.1). Lineage (NCBI taxonomy): Eukaryota > Metazoa > Chordata > Mammalia > Carnivora > Canidae > Nyctereutes > Nyctereutes procyonoides. Next base: position 52,552,589 of record NW_026575126.1, on the reverse strand, counting down.
GGCTTCCCTCAGGGAGTCTGCTTCTCCCTCTGCCTATATCTCTGCCTCTCTGTGTGTGTCTTTCATGAATAAATAAAATCTTTAAGAAAAAGAGAGAGAGAGAGAGAGAGAGAGAGAGAGAGAAGCCTTGTAGTGTGAGGAGAAACCAGAGGACAAGTTACACTTTTATGGGAAGCAGGGGCACGGAGTGGATCATCAGAGTGGTCCTAAGGAGCTCCAAGCCCATTTAACGAACCTTCCCATCCAAACCAACCTCAGTCACAATCCCTGTGTGTGTCTGTCTCTCTATCAATCTGACTATTCATCCATCCTCTCTGTGACTCTCTCCATATCTCTGTCTCTCTTTTTCTTTTCCTGTCTCTGTGTATCTGTCTGTGTCGCTCTTTCCCTCTCCTTCTTTCTCCTCCCTCCCATCATGCATTCACTCTCCTAGCTTCTGGGATGCAGTCCACTCAATCATCAATACCACTCTAGTCCAAGCCACCATCATTTCTCACATGTCCAACTTGACAGCCTCATAACTTGTCTTCCCACCACCATTCTTGCTTCTCTTCCATCAATCCTCCACCTCCTTGACAAAGCAAATGTTTTAAAATGCCAATCTAATCATGGCATTCCCCTGCTTAAAACCAGGGATAAAGATCAAACTCCTTGACACAGCCTACAAGGCTCTTCCCATTCTCCAGCCACATCCAGCTCCATGTACCGCCATCACCCTCACTCACTGCACCACAGCCTCCCTGGTCTCCTAGTTCTTCAAAGAATCCTTCTCTATCCAACCCCAGGGTCTTTGCATTTGCTCTTTCCTCTGACCTGGGATGCTCCCCTCACCCTCAGCCCCACATCCCTTTACCTAATTAACCCTTACTCATCCTTCTCTTCTCATCTCATATTCAAATATCTCTTCCTCAGAGAAGCCTTCCCTGATTGCCAGACCACATAAGATCCCACTCAGATTCTCTCATTCCTTTGACTTTTTCTTGACAGCACTCATCCCAGTTTAGAATTGTGTGTGTGTGTATCAGATGGATTGATTTGTGCCTATGTCTTGCACTTAAGATTCAGAAAATCAGAGACCATGTCAATTTCTTTAAAAAACTATATATGCAGAGCTCAGTGCAGTGGCTAGAAAACACTTCCAGTTTGTTACAGTCTCCACCACTCCCTTTTGCATTTTCAACTCTAAGTTGCATTAGTTACAATTTATGTTTGTACTGTCATTTTTCCTAGAGAAAAGAATTATTCCTTTAGACCACTGCCTCCATCAAAGGGTAGAGAAATGGAAGCTAGACGAAGAGGGCCAAGTGTCTCTAGGAAAATGGGAGATAGCATATTTCTTTATGGAAGTAAAGATATACAATAAATAATTTTAACTCACTCATGTTTATTACTTGTCCAGGCTTATAGGCATCTGAATTTCCCTTCCCTTAACATTCTTCATATATTTCTATTATACAATTCATTTATTCATTTAAGATTTATTTCTGTTCACCCACCTGGCACTAGGTATGTCCTTGGCCCTGGGTAAGCAGTGGAAAAGACAGATGAAGTCCCTGCCCTCGAGTCACCTAGAGCCTGCAGTACAGTGTGCATTACAGTGTGACAGTTTCCTGTTGTATGCCTGTCCTTCCACTCAGTGGAAGTGATTCCAGCACAGGCTCTGGAGCCAGACTGCCTTGGACCTAATCTCAGCCGGGTGACCTTGAGCAATTTACTAAGCTTCTCTGTGCCTTGGTTTCCTCACCTGTAAAATTGGGCTAATAATTGTACCTTCCCTCTAGTGTTACTGTGAGGATATAATGAATTAAGACACAGTTGTCTTATCATAAACCCCCAGTAAATGTTAACTCTTATTTCCCACCTCTGTATCTTAAGTAGGGCCAGCTTCATTGGTATGTGACCTGTGGAGGCACACAGGACCCCATACCTAAAAGGGCTCCAAGTTTGGTTTAACGCTCTGCTGTTGCTGCCCTGTAATTCTTGATTTTTGAACAAGGGGCCCATGTTTCCATTTTTGCATTAGGCCCTGCAATGATACAGCAAGTTCTGATCAACACACATTAAATGTTTACTAAAGTCTGTTGAGAGGGATCCCTGGGTGGCTCAGCAGTTTAGCGCCTGCCTTCCGCCCAGGGTGTGATCCTGGAGTCCTGGGATTGAGTCCCATGTCGGGCTTCTGTATGGGGTCTGTTTCTCCCTCTGCCTGTGTCTCTGCCTCTCTCCGTGTGTGTGTCTCTTATGAATAAATAAAAAATAAAATCTTTAAAAATAAATAAATAAATAAAAATAAAAGTCTGTTGAAAGAATGAATAAGTGAATAAATGTAGCTAACCACAGTTGATGCTCATCGTACAGAGCCAGTCAAGTGGCTCAGCCCTTGAGCAAAACTAAACAGACTTTGTTGTTGAATCAACCTGCCCCTTCCCCAGGACTAAAAAGCCTGACTTAGGACCTCAAAGTTCTTCTCATCTAACACATCCATTTCCCAGGAAACTTTGACCTTGACCTCGAACCTTGGCTGCCAAGGTTCTCCATGGAGCTAGCAGAGGACCCTATCCAAATCCACTTGACAGTCTGCACTGTTTCCATCTCACTATGTACACGCTTCCCTTTCAGTATCTCCAGAACAATGCATACCTGGTTTCTTTCACCCCCATTTTACAGATGGGGACTTAGAGGCTCAGAAAAAAATACAGTTCATCAAGATTCCCTATGTGGCCCTGTTCTGCCCAGCCAAGTTTCTAGTTTTATAAAGAGTTTCTAATTAGCTCCCCAGAATGCAAACCCACAAATAATTTTAGAGTGGCTAGTCAGACATGATAATTACATGCTAAACCTGAGACTATGCCCCCCAACCCTCACAGCATCCCACATTCTGACACTCTGGCCTGCAAAAAGAAGCAAAAATAAACTCCTCTCCCTATGCCCTGCATGCTCTGTCAATGGGTGCTGGGGCCTTTCATTCTTTCAATGTTTATTGAGAGTCTGCAACATATAGCCACAGTGCAGAAGCTGGTGATGCAACTGTGAACAGAACAGACAAAAGGCCCTGCCTTTCTAAGAGGGGAAACATAAGAAACAAACTAATTAAACAGACTCTATATGGTATGACCATGGTGCTGAGTACCATGGAGAAAAGTTAAGCAGGGGAGGGGCAGAGGAAGTGAGTATTTTGGAGGATAGGCATGGAGATTTCAATTTTAAATAGGATTGTTTGGGAAAGACTCGAAGGTGAAGAGGCAGGTTAATACAGCTTTCTGGAAAAAAAGAGCACTCCAGACAGAGGGAACAGCCAGTGCAAAAGCCCTGAGGCATTATCCTTGATTCACAATGTTGAGAGATCCCTGAATAGATTGGGAACTTTGTCAAACCATATACACTCCCCCCTCTTAGCCCCAGCTTCTCATCTAAGTTCTGTGGCCTGCAGACACATCTAATCTATAGGGTTTTGAACCATTATTTACTGAACTTCTGCAATGATACTGCTTTATTTATCAACACAGTGTAGTTTTTGTTTTGTTTTTCTTTAGGGTAGTCACATTTAAATGAGAGAGTTCACAACAAAATTTCAATATTGGGCTATCCCTTGGCTTGGGATATCAGGCCTGTGCTCCCTGGGTCCACATGACTTTTTGTAATAATCTGTCCGTTTAGGGGGCCACAAGCTTCCCTGTTCACCAGAGACCCAGCCAGACCCAGCAGATCCCTTATGCAGAGTGCCTGGCCCTGGCTGCTTTGGAGTTGCCCCCACCCCCAATGCTTGTGGTGCGGAGCTACAATAATGATGGGGAATGGACACATGCCCCTTGCTGGGAGTGAAAAAGCAGGGATCTCTTCCACCTTGGGAGACCAGCAAGAGACTGGGGAAAGCCCAGCCAGTTTCTTCTCCCCAGAAACGGATGTGGAGGGGTGGGGGGAGGCAGAACAGAAATGGGTCTTCAGCTCCTCTGAGCTCATCACATGCTCTTGCATTGACTGGCAGCAGCTACAGCCCACCCCTGGAAATGAATCTAATTCTCACACATGCTGTCTTGAGCCCCAGATTTTTCTCCTTCCCCAAATCTGTTGTGGCCTCTAGAAGAGCTGCACCAGGAACTGTCCACCCTCCTACACTGAGGGGAAAAAAGGGGGTGCTCATTCATTCACCCCAACTCTCCAAGATTGCCTAGTGCCACCTGCTACCTCTCCTGTACTTCATACAACTTTCAAACACTAGACCACCCCCAGATGATGCCCACGTGACATCCGGGATGTCATTGTGAGTGTCTGGGATGTGATGTGAGTGTGGTCTTTGTGCATATTGATAAGGGTACTCCTGTGTTTTCACGTGTCTGGGTGAGGGATGAGAAAGGGCCTCCTCGTGCCGTGTGAGTGTGTGAGTGTGCCCACATGACTGGGTATTGTGTGTTTTTGTGTAAGCGTGTAGCAGTGTGTGTGTGCGTGTGAATGGTTGCAACATCCTGATTCCTGACAGAAGGTACCCGTGTAGGGGGCATCTCTTAGCCAGCCCGCAACCCCCTCGAAGGCGCTGCACTCAGGGACAGGCCACCTCTGGTCTTGCCCAGAGTCAACACACTGCCTGAGACGCGCGCACCCTCCCTTCCAAGTGCAGATGCTCTGGCCCCGGAGAACCCACAACCCCTGAGCATCCCTGCTCCCCGCTCCCCCAGCCCCCCCCCCCATGCCCTACGTGGAGAGCCCTCCACGCGGAGAGGGACGGGGAGGGACTCGCAGCACTGGCCAGCCAGGGGGACCAGAAGAGGCTGGGGGCAGAGTCAAGAAAGGCAAAGTGAGGACACGCTGGAGGAGTAGAGCCGCTGCGGGAGAAGCAGGTCCCACCCACACCACACCCCTCCCGCCGCGGGTGGGGAAGGGGTGGCGGGTTCCCACCCGGTCTCCCTCGGGGGTTCCCGAGTGCCACTCCTCCTCGGAAACCCGAGCTGGGAGAAGCAAGCTGGGACCCCTCCTCCCGTCCAGCCGCCCCCCCACCCCTCCGCCCCAGCCTCCGCCGCGTCCAGGCTGCAGCTGATTGGCTGCGGGAAGCAGCGTCCCAGCTCCGGGTCTCCGAGGCGGGAGCCGAGCGGGTCCGAGGTGGGAGGCGCACCCGCCGGCGCTGGGAGCCCCTCCCGAGTCCCCGCGCCCCCGCGCCCCGCGCCAGGGCCGCGCGAGGACTCCCGGCGGGCAGGTGCGGAGCGCGCAGAGCGGAGCCGGAGCCCGGAGCCCGGACCCGGAGCCCGGAGCCCGGCCGAGGGTGGAGGCAAGTCCTGCGGGGAGAAGGCGCCGCTGCTCCAGCTGCTGCTCCGCCGCCGCCGCCGCCGCCGCCGCCGAGCCGGCGTCCAGAGCGGGGCGGGCAGGCCGGGCGCGGAGACGCGGGCAGCGAGGGGCGAGCTCATGGAGCACACGCACGCCCACCTCGCCGCCAACAGCTCGCTGTCCTGGTCCCCCGGCTCGGTCTGCGGCTTGGGCTTCGTGCCCGTGGTCTACTACAGCCTCCTGCTGTGCCTCGGTTTACCAGGTGAGGAGCGTGCGGGAGCCCCGAGCGCGGAACAGCCCTGCCCAGACCCCCGGGCCTGGTTATCCTCGCCCTGCGATCCCTGGCGCCCCCTCGGAAAAAGTTTAAGGCTTGAGGGCAACTGCGGACATTTAGAGACCTGGAGGGTGGAAAGGAAGTTGTTGTGGCCTGGAGGAGACTGTCGTCTGTCCCTGTGTGTGTGTGAGAGAGAGACGAGCGTGCGTGGCAGCTGATGGGCATGGTGTGAGTATGGGTGGCTGTGAGTGTGCATGTGGATTGGAGTATTTGCATGCGCATCCGAAGGGTTCCGCGTCCCTGAGGGGGTCCAGTGGGGGGCTGTGTGTGTGACTTGACTGCACGTCCCGACAGATGGCTTAGTGGGAGCTTCACTTCTCCTGTCGCCCCCCTCCCCAACGTCCACCCCAGCGGGAGGAAACCTCCGACCCTCTGCCCCACCGTGTGTCCCCCGCCTGATTCGAGGTGAAGCTAGAGGATCTGATGCCCAGCACTCTTTCTCTGGTGCCTGTGGGATGGAGCAAGGGATGAGCCCCTGTGACCCTCTAAGCGAGGAATGGGTCTCTAAGCAGGCTAAAAAGAGTCAGCGTGGTTCTGGGACCAGGCCTGGCCAGGCCAAGTGTCTAGAGACACACTTGAGGCCGCCACTTCAGGGGTCACAGTCTCCTTGAGGACATGCCTTGCCCCCTGGCTTGGCTTCCCTGTGCATCCACCCTGGGCAGCCTGTGACTGATGCGGATGTCTAGCTGGTCCCACATCTTAACGTCCTCTCTAAAGTGTGGCTGAGACTTGTGTTGAATTCCTGAAGAGAGCTGAGCTGCTGGGGGGGGGGGGGGTGCTTGCTGTTTGGGGGAGAGGAGGAGGGGCTTCCTGGGGTTCTAGCTGGAGATAAACCCTTCTTCCGAATCATCCCCGAGACAGTCTGGGTGGCAGAAAGATTCCTAAAGATCACTTGCAGGCAGATGAGAGAGGGACAAAAGGAAGCAGAAAGAAAAAAAAAATCCAACATACAGCCTAGAATCACAGCATCATCTACCCTGTCATTCCGCATCCTAGGATCCTGGGAACCTGGGAGCTGGATTTCTGAGAGGTTTGCTGAGATTTCCTCTTCGACACATTCAACTTGGTGGTCAGGCCCCCTGATAAGGTTGTTTAAATAAATCCCCCCTCCCGAATTTTGGCAGGCACAGAAAGCATAAGTTTACAATCACCGAACCTCTCCCCCAGCGAGTGATGAGGTTATTACTAACTAATCGTTCTGGCTGCCCTGGGAGAGACGCTCAGCCTCTGATTCACCCTGCTGGGGCAGCAGCACGTGTCCTGTAATTACCTTGAGCAGGAATTGATTCCAGTCCAGCCCACTACCTCCCCCTAACAGCCCTCCTGAGCCTCTCCCAAAGCTCTCTTATGGTGAGTGAGTTTTTGAGGTTGGTTATTGGTGACACTTGCTGAACCAGAGAAGTGACTGGCACCCTTTTCTTTTCAGCTCTCACATCAGAATTAGCCTGACCCCCTCCACCTTCACCCCCCACTTCCTCTGCCCACTAAAGTAGCTAACCTCTCAGGCTTTTCTGCTGAAAACCCTTTAAGGGCCAGAGACCTAAAGACACGAGGAGGTTCTAAGGGTCCAGAGCAGGAACATGAGGATGAGCAGAACACAGCAAAGCTCAGACCTTCAAACACCTCAAGGTGGAAGACGAGGTACCTCACATCCCCACAGCATAACTCCGATGCCAGCTAGGGCCTTCTTGACCTATAGCATTGGTACCTATTGTGTGCCGGGCAGTGGTAGGCACAGGCTCATCAAGGCTGAGCCCGGAATTTGGAGACTTATAAGAGGGAGGGATCGGGATGAGAACTGGGAAGGCTTTGATGGGTTCTTATGCTCAACTAACGGTTGTGACCACCTACTGTGTGCCCAGTGCTAAAGAGGTGCCAAAAGGACACAGGGACCCCTAAGGTACAGGCCCTGCGTTCAAGGAGCTCACAAGTAGAGCTTGTGGTAGATGCAGAAGGACCAAGGATTCTGGAAAAGGATGACTGAAGAGGCCAGGCTTGCAGGAAGACCATGGGTGGATAATGGTTTTGTTAATGGCTTGCCAGGTGGTTCAAAGGTAAAATCCTTAAGTCATTCTCTTACAACCATCAGGGCAGGGAAGTATGTCCTTGTAAATAAGGATGCGGCTTGTAGAATGAAGCAGAGCTGAGTGTTAACATGTGGACCTTCTATGTCTCTGTGCCTCAGTTTCCACATCTGTAAAATAGGCGTTAGGACAGCAGCTACCTCCTGGAATGATGGTGAGAAATAAAAATATTTATGGAGATGATGGTGCAAGTTAAGCACTCAGCTCAGTGCCTGACACACACTGATTGCTGCTGTGGTGCTGTAGTTGTGGTCTTCGCAAAGCTGATTTGGTTGTAAGGAGTGAAGGGGTACTACTTGGCATGCGAGCCAGAGAAGGGTCTGGGAGCCACAAGAAAAGCACTTAGCTCAGCGCCTTCCTTACTCCTCCTGCTGAGCTCACTACAGTATTCCCCTCCCCACCCCCAGCCACCAGCAATTAGCAAACCCTCATTACCCTGCTACTGACCGGGATGCACAGCTATGCTGGGTGTGAAGTAATAGACCACAGGGCTTGGTAATATTGTTGAAAACTGAGATTTTAATTGAATCACTTTTCCTGGCAGTGGACTCACTCCATTTCCAAATTCTCACAGGGGTGGTTGAAAACATGGGTGGGAACCAAGGGGTGGATAGGGAGTGGCTGAGTGTTTGACAATAGGGGAGCCAGTAACTAGGATAAAGCACAGATGTTTCTTACTACCTTCAGTCTCTAGACTGAAAAGAAGAGCTTAGGAAAAGTCATGTGGTCCAATACCCAACTTCTAGGAATGGCCCCAGACAGTCTAACTTAACTGGTCTGGAGTGGGTCCCAGGGGGTCCTAATGTGAAGTGGAGAGAGCTCTGCCACTTAAGAATTCTTAATCTTTCTGTACCACAATTTTCCCCATCTATAAAAAGGGGGGTATAGGAATAGTGTATATTAAATAAGACTGTCTATATAAAATGGCCTAGCACAGTGCCTGGACTGAGGAAAGCATGTATTAGTGCCTTCTCCACACTAGAACTTTTTCTATGTTAAATGCTTAGATTATTGCACTTAATCCCCACCACATCCCTATGACCTGTACATGTCCCTGAACCCATTTTACAGATGGGCAAACTGAGATTCAGAGAAGTAGAGCATCTTGTCTATAGTCACACAGTCAAGCCAGCACATAAACACTTTCGATTGCACCACAGCGCCTTAATTATTGCCAGAAAGTTCTTTTAACTAACTTCGGTTCTTTGTGCTGTGTACTCAGTGGAAAAAAATTGGTGTCCCAGCTGTCCCTAAAACTCTTTCTCTTTTCTCCTCCTTTTAAGTAAGCAAGATGTTTCTAACTTTTCAGAAATGCATACAATAAGCCAGCCAAGCTAACAAGGTAGAGTTGGGGACACTGATGGGGCCAACTGGGACAAAACAGTGCAAAGCAGAAGGCAGTGCAGGAGGAAGAGATGAGCCTAATGCCTGGGGGAAGAGAACGGCAGGGAGGACGGGTGAGCCTGGCTGATAAGGAAGAAGCAGAGTGAAATTAAACTGAGATTTGAAAGATATTTTTAAAATTTTACCTTCTAAAAGGCACCAGGGATGTTAAAGGAGACAAAGTAAGGAAGATGATAGCCTGAAACCACACGCCGCCCAGCAGATAGGAGCATTTCTGCAACTGCCAGTAGGGGAGCCAGTAAGGAGGAGAAAGCACAGGTAATACTGCCTGTGAGGATCGGTGCAGGATGGAGGTGATAAATCTTGTCACCTGGCAGATAGTCAGTGCTGTGTTACAGAGGAGTCACAATTGTTGTTAACCAGGGATAGGAAGATGGTGACCTGTCAGCTGGACTGAGCCCTCCAGATGTGTTCTCATTCACCGGTAAACCTCTTTCAAGAAAATCTAGTAAACAGGTTAAGAGTATAAGGTCTGGCGATAGATCTCGGGAGTCTGAGTCCTGGAGTTGCTACTTATAAGCTACGTGACTTTAGGCAAGTGGCTTTAACTATTCTGTGCCTCAGTTTCCCCATCTGTAGAATGGGATGATGGCAATAATGGCACATACCTCACAGCGCTGCTGTGAGGATTCAGTGGGCTATTCATTTAACACACTGCCTACCACATAGTAAGCACTCTACAAGTAATTTTTTTTTAATAAAAATTAGGAAAAGAGACCCCTGGGTGGCTCAGTGGTTGAGCATCTGCCTTCAACTCAGGGCATGATCCTGGGATCCTGGGATCAAGTCCCACATTGGGCTCCCTGCAGGAAGCCTGCTTCTTCCTCTGCCTAGGTCTCTGCCTCTCTCTGTCTCTCATGAATAAATGAATAAAATCTTTAAATAAATAAAAATTAGAAAAATATTTCAACTTGTTTTATGACACCAGCTTTACCCTAATACCAAACCAGACATTTCAAGAAAACTACTGATTAATTTTCCCCATATTGCTTCTCAGCCTTTTGGCCAAGATTAAGTGATTAATATTCCCCATGAACACACACACACACACACACACACACACACAATCCTCAACAAAATATGACCAAATCTAACTCAGGAATATATAAGAATAATAATAAACCAAGACAAAGTTGGATTTATTCCAGGAATGCAAGGCTAGTTCAACATTTGAAAATTGTTCAGTGTGATCCACCATATTAAAAAAAAACCAAAAAAGGAAATCCATATGATCTTTTCAATAGATGCAAAAAAAAAAGTATTTGACAAAATTCAACATCCATTCGTGATAAAAAATTACCAAACTAGGAATAGAGAGAGAACTTCTTTAACCTGATAAAGGGCATCAATCAGTAACGTGTAGCTGATAGCACATTAAATGGTGAAAGATGGAATATTTTCCCTCTAAGATCTGGAGAAAGGCAAGAATATCTGCTCTTGCTACTTTGATTCAACAGCTTACTGGAAGTTCCTAGCCAGGCAAGAAAAAGAAATAAAAGGTATACTGGAAAGAAGAAATTAAACTGTTTCTATTCACAGATGATATAATTGCCTTCAGAGAAAATCACAAAGACTCCACAAAAAAAAAAAAAAAAAAAAGAACCCTCCTAAGAACTAATAAGTGAGTTCAGCATGTTTGCAGGACACATTATTAATACAATACCCTATTGTATCTCTATATATTAGCAATGAACAATTTGAAACTAAAATTTAGATTTAAAAATAATAGATTTCTATGTTCCCTTGAAAAAATAGAAGAACTAACATTTGGCTTATATTCCGAGAAGACTGGCTGTGGCTGAGGAATAAGGCTGCTTTCCTATGCAGTTGCTTTTGTGTGGTGCGTGTGTGTGTGTGTGTGTGTGTGCACGCGCATGCACATTAAATAGGTAATGACATTCATATTATTCAAAAACCTAAAAATATAAAAAGGCACACATTGCAAAATCTCCCTACCATTCCTTTCCCCTGCTCGCCAATTCTCAAATCCACATCATCACCACCACACAGGTAACTAGCTCATCAGTATCTTGGTTCCTTATTTGTTCTTTCAGAGTATTTTAGTATATACACAAGCCAAGTATGAATAGAGGATTTCGACTCTTCTTTCTTTTTACTCTCCTCAAAATGAGCACATTGTACACATTGTCCTCTGTCTTGCTCTTTTTCCCTTAATATATTAATCAACCGTAATGGTATATTGAAGACTTTTCATTCTTTTATGAAACTGCATAGTATTCCATTGTGTGTTTGTACCATAATTTATTTAATGGCTGCTCCTTTCAAAAGTACATGGGCACTCTAATGTGAAAGTCCCTACATGCTGTACTTAACTGTCCTCTGTAACTTGTATGGCCCCTCTTTATGCACATTTGGCCTTAGGATCCCTTTTAAAACAGAGAGAAAGAGCACTGCATGAAGAGTCCTGGATTCCAGGCTTAGCTCTGGCAGTAATTTGCCGGGTGGGTCTGTCTAAGACCTGGGAGAGCTGGGCTCTGCTTATATAACTCAGTTGGAGACACGGCCCTTAGTTGGGACATAAGCACAGACCAATGAAGTAGCTATGGGGGAGGCTGGCTGGGCTGGGCCTTGGGCTGGGGTCCAGACCAGTAGCTTTGTTGTCCTTGCCTCTGCATGATTCTTATAGTGATCCCATGTGTCATTTCTGCTTTTGAGGTTGAGTATAAAATGCATTGCATTGGAATTGAATGGACATGGATTTGGATCCTGTATCTTACCCGAGTTTGCGGTGTGATCTCAGATATGATACTCCACCTCTCTGAGCCTCAGTTTTCATTTGTAAGAAAGTAGTCAACCAAGGCCAGCAGTTTTAAGCAAAAGGTCTCTAATGTCAAGCTGCCTAGGTTTGAATCCTAGCTCCCCTACCCACTCGTCTGTGACCTTGGGCAAATTTCTCACCCTCTCTGCGTCTCAGCCTCATCAGTGAGATGGGATCATAATAATACCTATCACATAGTATAGTTGTGAGGATCAAATGAAATTGTAAAAATGCTTAGCACCATTCCTGGCACGTTTGCTCTCATATGGAGTAAGATTCGGTAAATGTTATTAACCTTCTGTACTCTGCATTGTTGTGGTGGTAATCCAAAATAAAATATGCAAAGGCTTCTCACAATCCCTCAAACATTGTGGGAGTTCAATAAATAGTAGGTCGCATTGTTTTTATTGCCTGACAGGTCAACGTGCCTTGTAAATCTCCCTAAGCCGCACATTACTTTATATATGGGTCTTTTCCAAAAATGCACAATTCCACTCAAAGTGCACCCACCAGGAATGAAACTTTTTACCCTGGAAAACTAGGAAAGAATTATCCAAAGGATTAAGTGATCTATTCTAACATAAGCCTAAGGAATTTTTGTACCTCTCAGAGAGTTGTCTGTGGTTTAGTGAAACTTCCAGAAATACTGTTAGTCCAGAACATGAAACCTTCTTCAACTGAAGTTGATAAAAGGTCTGACAAACACCCAGCAAGCGCCCTACAGCCAAGCTCATGAACAGAAGTGGGGAAGTGAACACAGACCCTGCCACTGAACCTCCATGTGATCTGAACTATGAGGGCAACGCTGATAAGAGATGCCAGCCGTGCAGAGGGTACCATGAAATGCTGGGGGCAGAAGAGCACAGGCGTCTGGAATTCAAATACCTGCTAGGGGCAGTCAAATAGTATAAATGCACACAGCGGCCCTGTTTTAAGAGATGTTTCAATTACCTAAAGAATCTTGCTTCGCTGCTGTTTTTTGAAAGTACATGGCTCTTTTGGTCTAATTTTCCCCTCAGTGATAGAGATATCATATGTACCAAAACCACTGCACTTTCCTCTGAACAACTGCTAACACATATGTTGTAATTTCTATGTGCTAGGGATTCTTCAAAGCATTTTAAAAGCACTAACTCATTTAATTCTTCCAATTACCCTTTGAGGCACATGTAGTTATCATGCCCATTTTTCAGATGAGAATGTTGAGATACCCACAGTCACATAGCTAGAAATTGACAGTGATACTTGGTACTGCTGTCCCCTTATTATAAGAAAATGGCAGCCCAAACACAATGGCAGCTGACAGTTGACACTTGGGCTAGGTCATGAGGGATGGGAGTGACAGACAATAGGGAGGTTAGAAAGGGGAAGTTACAAAGTGCCACCATCACTCAGCTCTCCAGCCACTCTAGTATTACCAAATTCTTCCCAAAAATCTAGGAATCCAGATTTTTATGTGAAATATCCCAATGTTTCAGTGTTGGCAACTAATTCAAAAATTTTAAAAAAACACTCTGTGAGCCAGCACTGCATGTGCCAAACCAAACATATCTGCAGGCTTGAAACAGCCCACCAGGCTGCCAATTCACAAACTTCAGAGTGGGTAAAGCTTCAAGAAGCACCAAGAAATGCCAAGGGGGTCACAGTGGGTAGAGAATAAAAACAAGATGTGAGGGGGGAAGAGCAAGAAATAAAGGAGATGGAGACCCAAATAAATACGTGGCTAAATTTTTTAAAAAGCATGCCAATTCAAGAAACCAGGGATTTGGCATAACTGAAAGACAGAACTCCAAGTAGTAACCACAAATTGCATGTTGACAATGTCCTGGAACACAGATCCACCATATTTTTGTAAATGGAAGACCCCTTAAAACTGACGGCATGGTGTATTAGGATGTGGGCTCATGGTCCCCACTGACCTGGATCCAAATCCCAGGCTCATGACTTCCTATAGGTGGGGTTCTGACAAGTTGCTTGAACCTCTCTGGGCCTCAGTATTCCTCTCTGCAGAATGGGTATAACAGTACCGTTTTCACAGGGTGTATGGTATGGAGAAAATGAAGCAATGCATGGCCAGCAGGGGCCCCAGTGTCTGCCACTCTGTGGCTGCTGTTTTATGATGTGTGCAAGCACCATCATTTTATAACAGGAGGAAAACTTGAGACTTGACCCAAAGTTGCAATGCTAGGAATGGCAGAGTCAAAACCAGAACTCACTTTCCCAACCCTTACTTGGTTCCTTTCATTACAAATCACACTGCTAGTGGTCTCCCGAGGAATCAAAGTGATAGGAGTAAAGGAAAAACAGGCTGTGGAATCTTAGAGCTCAGAGTAATCATCTAGATTTGGGGAAGGGACTTGTTGTTATTGTTGTTTTATGTGGGATTATTTTAGGTGGTACAAGGCTGTATCATCATTAAATCCCTTTTCAGTTTTCTCAGGCCTTCTGATTCTGTCAAACAGAAAGTCTCATCTTGGTACTAGTGTCTTTAACACCTTTTCATGTGTACTAAATCTGCCTTTTTAACAGACAGAGCAGGCCTAGGGCTTGGTACCTAACTAAAATTTAATGTTGCCCTTGTATTTTTTTAAGATTTTATTTATGTATTCATGAGAGACACAGAGAGTGAGAGAGAGAGGCAGAGACACAGGCAGAGGGAGAAGCAGGCTCCATGCAGGGAGCCCGACATGGGACTTGATCCCAGGTCTCCAGGATCACGCCCCAGGCTGAAGGCGGCACTAAACTGCTGAGCCGCCCAGGCTGCCCCTGTTGCCCTTGTATTGTCATTGTATTTATGTTTAAGAATATCTTCTGCTTACAACAGAGATGGGTGGGTTTGTTATTCAGGGTTGCTATATGTCCATGCTGTCCAATATAGAGACCCCCCAGCTTCATGTGTCTATTGAGCACTTGATATGAGCACAACTCAGGAACTGATTTTTTTATCTGATTGCACTTCAATTAATTTACAATTAAGCCTTGATACTCAATTCAGTTATTGAAAAATAACTGTATACTTGGAACAACTTGGGTATATAAATCTAGTCTTTTCAACTGTGTATTTTATGACATCTAAACAGAGATCAAAGATTTCCACTGAAAAATTTAGCATCCAAAGAGAAATGTGCCCCGAATGTAAAATACATGCCAGACTTTGGACATTTAATATGAAAAAAATTAAACATTTCACTAATAATTTATATTGATTACATTTTAGATGAATACAGTTAAATAAAATATATTCTTAAAATTAATTTCACTTGTTTATTCTTATTTCGTTAATGTGGCTGCTAGAAATATTGAAATTGTATATGTGGCTCACATTGCATTTATATTGGACAGCAGTATTATATAAGGTATAAATTCAGAGGAGAAAAAGGGCAAATCACTTTTTTAAAAAAAGAATTTATTTATTTATTCATGAGAGACACAGAGAAAGAGAGGCAGAGATATAGGCAGAGGGAGAAGCAGGCTCCATGCAGGGACCCCGATGTGGGACTTGATCCTGGGACCCCAGGATCACGCCCTGGGCCAAAGGCAGGCGCTAAACCACTGAGCCATCCAGGCGTCCTGGCAAATCACTTTAAAACAAAATGTTAAGTAAATGAAAGTACAGGGAACACAAGAAAATGGCAAAAATCATAACATTGGTTGGCCAATCACTACCATCTGGGAAGCCCTAAGCTAATACAATGCCCTTAATACAGAAACTGAGGCCCTACAGAGGACAAGGAATTTCCCCCAAGGTTACATGGCTAACCAGGTGTGTCCCTGACCCCATATCTTTTAGATTCTGAAACCAGTGTACTTTGACTATTGTAAGAGGGATAACCCTTCCATCTCTACCCTCACTATGTAATGGAAATGGAAATGTAAAGAAGGGATGGTCAGGGTGTGGAAAGGATGTGATTACCTTGGATCCTGGTGGGATTCAAAGTGAGGGAACATCTCTGTGTGGATAAGCCAGGATCTTTGCTTTTCCAGCAAGTGAAAGCTGAATGACTTGGTCTTCTCTTGAGTAAAGGTCATGACCAGCTGAACTACACTGAGAGTTGGGACTTTTAACTGAAATATGTTTTCATTTTGCCCCATAGAAAAAAAAAATGAGACAAGAAACCAGAAAGTACAATTAGACAGCTGCATCTGCATTTATTTTTTTAATAATAAATTTATTTGTTATTGGTGTTCAATTTGCCAACATACAGAATAACACCCAGTGCTCATCCCATCAAGTGCCCACCCATCCATCCATCTGCCCTTCCAGCCAGTATCCATCCATCCATCCATCCTTCCAGCCATCCAGCTGTCCATCCATCCATCCATCCATCCATCCATCCATCCATCTATCCATGTGCCTGGCACTATCAAATACTAGGCTGTGTTAGGCTCATGGCAAGCCTGAAAAGACCTACTCCCTGTTTGCATGTGCATGAGGAAGACCAGCATGATCACAAACCTGAATAAATGTAAATAGTCATGTGTAAAATGAACATCAAGGAGAGGCACATGATGATAGGGGAGCTTTTCAGGGGGGACTTGCCCATGGGGAAGCCAGGGAAAGCTCCCTCAAGAGAAACAACTGGAACCAGAAGGCTGAGGAAGGAAAGAATGGAAGAAGCGAGGGGGACAGGCTTTGCAATGACTCTTAGGCAAGAGGGGACTGGTGCCACATAGCAGAACAGACAGAGGGTGAGTCTAGAGCTCCAAAAGGCAGTCTGAGGACAGGAGGAAAACAGGGACTGAGATGCAAGCAGAGGAAACAGGAAGCCAGAGCTTTGTAGAAACCACACCAAGTGACCCTGAATTGGGACAACATTCTACAGTGTTAACTCCTTTTAACTTCTGGTATTCACCAGCAACTTATTTTCTTTACCCTCTCACTGCCATATTTTTGGCAGCTGAAGACCTGGGGCAATTGCTTTTCTACCAAAGACGTTCTTACCGTTTTCAGCTAAGTGCAGTGAAAACTATCAGCCACATCACTTCACAGGAAGGACTCTCCACAGACCCACACACAGAGTCACACACACACACACACACACACACACACACCAACATACAGAGGTGTATGTACACACATGCACACACATACGTATGCACACACAGACATACACAGACATAGACACAAACAGACATGCACAGACAGACCCCCACAGGGAGACATACACAGACACATGCATGTGCTCTCTCTCTCTCTCTCTCTCTCTCTCTCTCTCTCTCTCTCTCTCCTCCCACAGTCAAAGGTATAGAATGGCCTGGTGATTCTGTTCTGGCTACTGCCCTCTGCTTTTAGCATTCCTGGCCTCACCACCACAGTTCGGCTCCACAGAGCTGCTGACAAGAACCATCATCTGCCTCTTGAACAAAAAGCAGTGGCTTCCCTGGAAGGTGGCAAAATGGAGCAGTGATTGGAGAAAGACCTCAGGAGAGGCCAGTGCCATGAAGAGGGTAGGGATAGGCATTCCTTAAAGGAATCACAGGCCCACACTCTCGACCTTCACAGAGCCTAGTCCCCACATCATGTCCACCTTCCACATCCAGGACCCTTCCAGAACACCACCTGTCCTCGCCAGAAGGCATCAGGAAAGTAACACTTGGCTTAGGAATTAGGCATATCTGAGGGTTCGAGTCCCAGCATTGCAACTTTGCTAGTCATGAGGTTGTGAGCTCATATTTACCTTTTCTGGAGCCTCAGTTCCCTCATCTGACAATGGGGGTGACAACATCAACTTTATTCATTTAGCACATATATGTGGCACCCCTTTTAGGAAGGCATTGGAGGAAAAACAAAGATTGCCTGCACAGGCATACACTCTACTGCAGAGACAAGCAGTAAACAAGTAAACAGATGTGTAAACAACACTATTTGAGATACTGATAATGCTATCAGGAAAGCAGCATGATAAGGCAATAAAGAACTACATCAGATAGGGTGGCAGGATGGAGCTCTCCAAAGAGCTGATGTTTGCACTGAGAATGGAATGATGGGAAGGAGCTGGCCACAGGAGGCACAGGGGAAGGGCATCCCAGGCAGAGGGACCCACCAGAGTAAAAGCTCAGGGGTGATGAGCTGGAGTGAAGGCAGAGTTGTGTGGCTGGAATATGATGAGCAAGAGGCAAAGTGGCAGGAGATGAGGGGAAGAGGTGGACACGGCTGGACTATGGGGGCCTTTTGGTCTACAATGTGGAATCTGGATTTGATTCTAAGAAGAGATGGGAGGCTTTTAAGCAGCTGACATGACCTAATCTGAGTTTTGCAAAGGTCTTTCTGGCTAACGTGAGGAAAAAAAAAAAAACAGATGGAAGGTGGGTTAGGAGGAAAGCTGCAAGAAGTGGAAGCTGTTGTAGCATGAATGATCCCTGGGCTCCAGTAGGAGAGAGTGAGCAATACCTGTGAAGTGCCCAATGCAGTGACTGGCACACAGCAGGAGTGTAGGTCAAGGGTCATGTTCACAGCTTCTGCAGTCCTACTCCTACCCCATCCACCATCACCTCAGTCT
Organism: Nyctereutes procyonoides; assembly: GCF_905146905.1. Taxonomy (NCBI): domain Eukaryota; kingdom Metazoa; phylum Chordata; class Mammalia; order Carnivora; family Canidae; genus Nyctereutes; species Nyctereutes procyonoides. The sequence goes on along the minus strand of NW_026575126.1, from coordinate 52,534,235 downwards.
CCAAATAAAACAGCATCAGACAAGTGAAATGAGCAAACTAACAATGTCCTCAGACATCAAGGACGTCTGTGCCTGGCTCTCCGGGCACTGTGGCAGAGCGCCCACAGCACAACAGAGAGCTATCATCTTGGTTGTGGCAGTGGGCAAGTCCTGCTAACGATCCAGCTGTCAGTTGCAAGAGTCCTGAACAGAGAGAAAGCAAGTGTCTGGACAAGAAGAAAAGGGTCACCTTCAGTGCTGTCATTTGACAAATGAACAGAATTGAGTTCTGGCCAGCACGGTAGAGGGACATTGTCACCGTGACTGCATTCAAGTCTAATGACCCAGGGTACAGCAGGAGGATGAGAATAATGCCCCCAAGATTGAGGTGGAGACTCCAAGGACATCCTGAAAATGGGCAGAGAGAACTTATGGAAGGGAGGAAGAAAATGGTGGTTTGCCTCATGGATCTTCTCAAAGTTAGACCTTCTGGCCAGAAGTAATAAGAGGACTTTTTCCCCCCTTAATCACTGTAAGCACTGAATGCTTCCCTCAAAATGCTAGTCTGATACATGCTGGTTAACATCCTTCTCAACCACCTTCAGATAACCTTCTGAAGAGGCCTGGATTGGGTGTCATAGCCAGCCAACAGCTGATAACCAACCAGAAACTCAGACCTCTCAGAATGTGAAAGAAGCCTGTTGTAGGTTTTCTTAAAAAGCAGCACCTTGCCTATTAACATTCAGAGACAATCTCATAAAAGTTCAGATTTCTCATGAGTCTTGGAAAATTTTAAAGGCTGGAAAAACTGAGCTCTCTCTGACTGTTGCCAAGTGCCTAGAACCAAGTAGCCAGAACCTCCTTTATATGGCGCTTGTGCTATCCAGCTCACTGCGGTCTCCACCTTTCCCTATTGTACCCCTAGAACAGACTTTTATATAAGTATGTACCTGGCCTACTTCTCTCACTTATGTTCCCTGCCTTGCTCTTATAGGTTTTTATTTTTTTAAGATTTTATTTATTTATTTGACGGAGAGAGACAGAGAGAGAGAGGAGAGAGCAGAGAACACAAGCAGGGGGAGAAGTGGAGGTAGAGGGAGAGGCAGACTCCCCACTGAACAAGGAGCCTGATGCAGGGCTAGATCCAGGACCCCAGGATCATAACCTGAGCCTAACTAACTTAGTTGCCTAACCAACTAAGCCACCCAGGTACCTCACTCCTGTAAGATTTTAAATTTACTGTGTAATTGCCTTCCTCAAATTTGACTATGTATATCACATACACACATACACACACATCCCATATCCTTTTACACTATTACACTTTTAGCTTCATCTCCTCTTTCCAATCATAGTAAATGCTCTCCTGCAAGAAGGGGAGTTTGATGAAAATCTGGATTTACGATCCACTGGACTTTCCAGCTGTGTGCAGTTAATTTCTCTGTCAATTTCCATATCTTTAAAATGAAGCTAAAAGCATCCTCCTTGTTGAGGGAAATACATGAGACAACATACCTACCACATGACAGGTGCTTAATAAATAGAAGAGATTTTTTAGGGACACCTGAGTGGCTCAGCGGTTGAGCATCTGGATTTGGCTCAGGGCGAGACCCCAGTTTGGGCTCCCTATGAGGGGCCTGCTTCTCCCTCTGTCTATGTCTCTGCCTCTCTGTGTGTGTGTCTCTCATGAATAAATAAATAAAATCTTAAAAGAAAAAAAGGTTGTTTTTTTGTTTGTTTGTTTGTTTGTTTGTTTTAAGACTGACAAGAATTTCCTATCAGATCCCCACCTGGACTCCTTAGGCTGTGTGAAGGATCGAGCTCCACTTCATGAGGCCCTACTTTGTGCCAGGGATTCTAGGGGATAAAGATGAGAGAAAGACAAACATGAACATGACATGGCCCTGCCCTTAAAGAACCCACACTCTAGTTAGGTAGAAAGGCAAGTCAAAAATCATAATGCAATGTGACAAGTTCTATAACAGAGGTGAGGTAAGGGTAAGGCATTTAACTTCCTGCGGACCTTCAAACTTATCTTTGCCGGGGGGGGGGGGCATCAAAAAAATGCTGAGTTGGGGCACTTGAGTGGCTCAGTTGGTTAAGCATCTGACTCGTGATTTCGGCTCAGGTCATGATCTCAGGATTGTGAAATTGAGCCCCACATCGGTATCCGTGCTGGCCATGGAGCCTGATTGAGATTTTCTCTCTCCCTCTCCCTCTGCCCCAGCCCCCACCTGCTCGCTCTCGCTATCTCTCTCTCTCTCTCAGTTAGGCTTTGAGCCCCTGACACTACACACTCATCTCCATAATGCCAGGACCCTTTAGGGGGCCTTTGCAAATACTGAATGCATAGGTGGGTGAGTAGATGGATGGGTGGATGGATGCATCAGATGAATAGGTGACTGCCTTCTTAATCCCATAACTGCGGAACACCTGGGAGGGTCAGTGGTTGAGCATCTGCCTTCGGCTCAGGACATGATTCCTGGGGTTCTAGGATCAAGTCCCTCCCTGCAGGGAGCCTGCTTCTCCCTCTGCCTATGTCTCTGCCTCTCTCTGTGTGTCTCTCAGAATAAATAAATAAAATCTTAAAAATAAATAAATACCTCATAAATGTAATGTCCATACTAGCCTTGAAGAGACTGAAGAATACATCTTGATTATCATCATTATCACCACCATCACTACCATTTATTGAGCACTTACTCTGAGCCAACAACTGATCAAACACATTATTCCACATTGCCTATTTAATCCTCACAGCAATGCTCAAGAGGTGGTACTTCTATTATCCCCATTTGGCAGTGGGGGAACTGAGGCTCTGAGAAGTAAAATAACCTGCCCAAGGCAATTCAGCTACTGAGCAGCAGAGCTGAGATATAGCAGGCTTATGTAGCACTGTTTATACTCCGTACTTACCACTGGGCCTGCTGCAGACATTGGTATTCAGGGCATGGGAAAAGACAAATGCTGTGTCTACAGACCTCTGTCTTGGTTCACCCTCTCAGCCTGGTCTTTGCAGGCATTTTGAGGGACTATGTCTTCCTTCCTGATTAAAGACTCTCCTAGTGTCCCCATTGCCCTCTCCCCAAGCAGATGGTTTAATTACTTGAAATTATTTTTAAGCAAGGACAGGCAGGTGAATTCCCTCTCCATCCCACACTTAACCTACAAAATGGAAATTGAGTTGCCTTTTTTTTTTTAAGTAGCATATTGTGATGAAACAATTTCCATGAAAACTCTGTGGTCTTCCAAATCCTTCCAAGGTTTCTGTTACCAAGCCCTAAGTGGGCTTAATTTCAGTCAAGTGCTCAGAATTCCAAATCTAGTTCATGTGGTGAATGTTTACTGATCACCTATTATGTGCCAGGCTCTACTCCTTAAGCTCAAAAAGAGACATCAGCAATAGCCATTAATGTTAATATAGTGCTGGCCAATATGCAAAATGAATTAAAATTTACAAAGGGCTTTCTCATCCATTATGAAACAGAAGCTCAGGGGAGTTAAATAGCTTTCTCAAGTTACTACTGGTAGGAAAAGCAAAGCTACATCCTTGAATCTCAAATCCAGGGCTCATCATTCCACTACATATGCAAAGCTGCCAGAGGTAGGAATGATCCCCAAAATGGAGCCACCCCTCTGAATCCTGCCAGGACTTTCCATTATTCATTCATTCATTTGCAAATTATGTGCTATTTGATGGCACAAAAACAAATAAATCTGGGTTCCTGCCCTCAGGGAGGACACAGTCTAGTTGGAGAAATGAAGCAGTAACCCACATTAGGATGAAGATTGGTAAGAGATGTGCTAGAAGGAAGCCCATGTACCAGGGGACAAAGAGGTAGAAATGAAACCCCAGTCTTGGGTTGAGGGGCAGTGCTGGGAATACAATAGGAGTTATCAGGGCAGACTTTTTTTCTCCTACTGTCTGTAACTCTTCCTCCTATCTAGGACCCAATATGCAATGTGAATTCTGACCACAAATCTTTTTCTCCATCAGACACATGTACCGAGCATCTCCTTCACATGAGAACCTTTGCTAAGGACTGAGAATGAGAGAGACAAGTGAATTTTGCCCATGCTTTTGAGATATGTATTGTCCAGTGGGCAAAACAAGTAAATTGAAAATTATAAGATTATTTACTATGTGAAATTATCAATATTTGACCAATTTTTACATTCTAAAATGTTTAACCTACTACCTGTTATAGTGTAATAATTTGCTGTTCAAAAAATATGCTCAGGATGACGTGGAAGCAACAAACCAGTGGTCTAATACTGTACTCATGCCTCAACCACCACATTCCCCCATGTAGTAATATCCATGGCTGAAGCTTGGGTTGTACAATTACTGAAGCCTTGATGCCAGAAACTAAACTAATAGCCATTTACATAATTATAATTAACATTAATGGAATGCCTGCTACCTGTTGGGCAGTGATCCAAGCACTTCCCATGGATTAACTAATTTAATCCTTCTAACCCCATGAAGTAGGTACTATTATTACCCGATTCTATAGATGAGGAAAATGAGGCACCTGGTAGGCTGTTAAGTGCGGTCACACAGTCAGTGCTATGGCAAAGCCAGGCTTTTGCTCCAGACATCAGGAGCAGGAGCGTGTAGCCATCTGCTCAGCTGAAGAACTATTAGTGCTTTTGGTCAGGCCAGTTCTTTGGTTCCAAGATCATCCAGTTGGTGCCTTCATTAAATCTACAATCTTGGGTCCATGGGTGGCTCAGTTGGCTAAATATATGGCTCTTGATTTCAGCTCAGGTTGTAATCTCAGGATGGGGATATTGAGCCCCACCTCAGGCTCTACACTCAGTGGGGAGTCTACTTAAGAGTCTCTCTCTCGCTCTCCCTCTGCCCTTCCTCCTACTCACACTCAGTCTCTAATAAATAAATCTTAAAAAAAAAAAAAAAAACGCAAGCCATGATCCATTCCACTGAAATGGAGATGGGGGATTGAGGCACTGATCTTCAAGTTACTAAATTGTAAAGGCTGCCCATGTTGGAGGTAGAATCAGGTAGGAATCAGGAATCGGGTAGAAACTCTTCCTTGAGAGCAGTATGAGCATGATAATGGGGGTGGCATCTAATTCTCCCATCAGGTTGACTGGGCTTGAGCTGTATTTTTGCACTGGTAAGAACCAGAGCTAGCAGAACAGTTTTGTGAGAGATTTTGGAAGACTTTGGACTGAAGCCGGACTGGCTGGGGATCCAGGAGACAAAGTGCAGCCCAAGGTTGAAAAAGATGCCATTCCTTTCACCTCTGCTGGAAGGGTAGCCTCTGAGGGTGTTGACACTTAGAGTCTCAGGAATATAATCTCCTTCCCATTCCATTGTGTAGTCAACTATTGCTATTATATTTGGGCTTTGGTCCCCTTGAGGACTCTCGGGGTTCTAACAACATTTCAACTAATTCTCTTGAGTTCTATAAGCATACTATTATATAATCAGCAAATAATAATGATGATGCCTTCTCGAATAGTTATATGTTTTATTTTAGTTTCCTATTTTATCATTTTGGCTAAATTATAGATCTGGATTCTTTGTTAACAGCTTTAATATTTAATATTGGTTAAATCAGTATTAGAATGAGGAAAATGGATTGAGTTTTAGAGCAAATGCAGACAGATTGCTTCAGAAACAGAGGGGCAGGGGCCAAAGCAGAGCTAAGTTCCTGCAGTAACTCGGGTGTAATATAATGATACCTAGGCTCAATGCTGCATGAAGCAAATATTTGTCAAGTACCTACCGTGTGTTAGGTACTGTACTAGTGACTAAGAATGTAGCCCAAAATGAGACAGATACAGACCTACCTTCTGAGAGCCCCCAGCATCAGGGTGACCAAGGAAAGAGAAAAGACGAGGTGATTCCAAGATATTTGGATCAAGAATTAGCTGATGTAGTTTTACAGTGGGCAACAATAAATTACTGCAAGTCTCAAAACCTGGCAGTATAATTGATAATGACCAGGAAATTGACTAAATTTTTATTAGCTTCTGAAATCTTTTACAATCTATTCATCCAAAAAAAAAAAAGGAGACGAGAGCAATGAAATTAGAATTTTTCATTTATGAATGCTTTTTGAAAACGTGGATTCAAGAGAAATTACCAGATATTTTAATTTTCTGCTATATTGCTCCTGATACCAATCAGGCTACCTGTGAAATAATTTGTGATAATTAACATTTGTCTAACGCTTTTTCCAGTTTGTGAAGCTGCTTCCCAAGCGTTGTCTCCTTCAGTCCCCACAACAACCTTGGGAGTTTACAGAGCAATTTCACTGAGGTTATCACACTGGATTCATGATTTCTCATCCTTCATTTCCCTCTGGTCTGCACGCCAGCCAAGCCTGTCATTTTACGGTTCTGCAAACAAAGCATGCTTTCACACTTCCATGATTTTGCACTTGTGGTTCCCTCTGCCAAGAAAGCAGCCCATCCCTTCCTTGGTCAACCAAGGAGTGTCCTAATTATTCTGGGAAACCCTAGGCAGGCAGGGAAAGGCCTTTTTCCCTAGGGCAGTAAAGAAGGTCCAGCATCCTGGAGCAGGAAGCGTGCGGTGATGGTGACCATGTCAGGGTAGACTAGCAGGCAATTAGGCACAAGTCCTGTCCTGCAGCTGACTTAGGTGTCATTGGAAGCAATGGCCCCAAGCCTTTCTGCCTTCTTAAAGAGTCTAACAGTTAACATTTTGTAGATAGACAGACCTGAGTTTAAATTCTGGTTGTGTGACTTAGTAGCTATGTACACTTAGGCAAGTCTCTAAACTAAATTCCTTCCTCTATAGAAAGGATCTAATAATAATTTAAAAATGAGAGGAGTAGCAGAACTAAGTGCAAACCATGTATCAGTTTCTGGCATATAATAATTGCTAAATGGAAGCTATTATTTTCATTATTAAGACCACTTCCCTTATGGAGAAGAAGGTACACATTTCTCGTCATCATTACTGCTATTATTGCTATTATTACATATTCTCTTATTTTTGAAGGAAAAAAATCACTTGCTTTTCCTACTGACACTCCCCGTTCTCTTTTAGAAATAATATTTCTGCTCAGAGGAGAAAGAAAAACAGTTTGTTTTGTATAAGCAAAGGGTACAGCATGGGGCCTGGACACGCTGGCTCATGGAGAGTCAAGAGCAAGAGCTGTCCAGATGAAGTGGATGGGGGGAGAGTTATAGAAAGAGGGGCTGCATAGTTGAAGGATCAAAGGCTGGAGAGAATATGGCTTGTTTGGGGAGCTTCAGGTACAGTGATTCCTCTCAGCTGGGACATAGGGTAGGCAGGAGTGCTGAGTGAAATGGGATGGATAGGGAGGCAGCTCCAGTGCTGTCTACTGGGAAGCCTACACTCTTCTAAGCACTTTCTATGCATTAACTTAGTCCTCACAATCAGCTCCATTTTACAGATGAGCAAATGGAGGCACAGAGAAGTTAAGTAACTTGCCCAAGGTCACACAGCAAGAACATGTCAGATCTAGATCCGGTGGCCATGCTCATCACCAGCATGCCAAAAGGGCATTGCTTCTTTTTCTCTATGACATTCAGGCATGCATCTCAAAGCCAGAAAAGAAAGAGAGTCCTCCAAAGTCACGAGGAATCAAGCCATCCTCCACTGCTGAACCCCACTTGGGCAGGGTGGAAGCTACTCTCTCTGCCATCTCCCAGTGTGCAGAGGTAGATTTTTAGAAGTTCCCAAACACAAAACCATTTCCATATAATTATGCCTCCTTGACCTACATGTCGTTCAGCTGTGTGCATGGGCTGGAGGCACAAAAACCAATTTCTCCAACAAGAGAAAATTGCTTCCCGAGGCCCCCAGGTAATTAGACATTGTCTTCTGGGCATGGCCTGTTCCCTGTCTGTCCCCATCCCCTGACATAGGTGTTGCCACTTCAACCCTGCATCCGCTGGGTGAATGCAGGCCCCATGGTGGAACAGAACATCATCAGGACAGTGGCCTTGGAGAGCATGCAGCAGGATGGTGTGCATCAGGGGATTCTCCAGTGTTCTTAAACAGCCAGATCCCATAGAACCTTCTCCTACCAGCCCAAGAAGGGAAAGGGGGACACATTATGCAGGAAGATATTACCTCTCAAGCATTTCTGATGGCTCCTGTCAAATTTTATACATGAGGAAGCTACAATACAACCCATGCTTAAAAGTTTCAGTGAGGTTTATAAAGGACCTTCTGTTCTTTACCTCCCCCTACCCCTGCTCCCCGGATGTCTGTGGTTTGATATAGAAATAACAAACATCTTACTTAGTAAAACCCCTAATGCTTAAAGTCCTTCAAAGAATCTCCATTTCCTCAGGACAATTTCAATTCAAACTAGGCTGCAAAGCTGTTTGAATCATTCAAATTGGATGCTGCTACTTCTGTACCTCTTTCCCAGCCAGGGCTTCCTCCACCCCAGCTCTTTCTCCAGACAGGGGCAGGCAGAGGACATAAATGAATGAGGTCCGGTGAGGACTGGTTAAGCTGCATGACACCCCCACATGGAAATGTCACCCAGGTGGCCTCTCCTGATTTTTAAAAGAAGCTCAAATCTTCAACTAGACATGAAAAACCCCAATTTGTATATATGACAACTAAATCAGAAAATCCTAAAGACATATCTGCAGCCTGGAATCTATCCCATAAGCCTCCAGCCTATGATCTCCATTCCATGCTGAACTTCTAGATGCTCTAACAACCATTCTGTCTCTCTTATCTCTTGGCCTTTGCACATTCTGTTCCCTCTTGTTGGCATACTTTGCTCCCCAATCACTTGACTGGTTCCTATTCCTCTGTCACTGCACACATACCACTTCCTTCAAGAAGTCTTCCATGATCCTCTAGGTTAGATTGTTACCCCTTCTTAAGTGCTCCCATTGCATGCTGTCTTCTGCTGTTGAGGAGCTTCTGTCTGGGTATTTATCTGGCTTCTGCCAGGCTAGAAGCTCCAAGAAGGAAGAAACCATTTTTTTCTCATTTACCATGATATCCACAGCTGCAGCAAGGTGCCTGAACACAGCAGGAAGTCAGTATCTGTGATAGAAGGAAGGGGAGGGAGGCTGGCCTGAGTAGTCTGTGTTAATGCAAAAGAGAGAGAGAGAGAGAGAGAGAGAGAGAGAGAGACTCACTCCAGAATCTCTTGGGTTGGACTGATGAGCAACAAATATTACATTTATTGAGCACTCACTATGTAACAGGTATCCTTCCAAGCATTTGCTTTAGTTCCTACAAGAACCCCATGAAACAGGTATTATCCCCATTTTACAGATAAGGAACATTAAGGCACAGAGTATTTAAGAAACTTAGTCAAGATCACAAAGCAAGAAATTGAGAAATGGGGTTCAAGCCCACAGAGCCTGGTTTCAGAATCAGTGCTCTTAACCTCTCCACTATTCAAAAAAGGAAAGGGTCAATGCTCTATGGAAGAAACAGACTATCACACTCAGTGAACAAACAAATAATATTTTGAGTACTACATGCAAGGCATGGTATAAATGCTCAGTCTTCCTAACAAGCCCTTGGGGGAAATGTTCTTGTCCTCATTACACAGATAAGGAAACTGATTAAGTATCATGTTCAGGCAAGTAAATGGGGGCTGTGAACTCAGATCCATCCGCCACCATAGGAGGTAAAAGGAAAAAGTTCCCAAGAAGTTAGTTACCTAGAGAGATTGGGTCTGGAGAGAAGAAAGCAGAGAGATGGGATAAGATCAAGTTATCATGCGTATAATGTAATACCACAGAAGTGACAGCAAGCAGATAGATGTTCCACAGAGAATGCCATGGGGGAAATCCATCCATCCATCCATCCATCCATCCATCCATCATCCATCCGTCACTCTTATTCCACAAACGTTGATGGAATACATACTCTTTGACTACCCTACAAATCTTCAAGGTTCAGAGAAAAGAGATACAACCCCTGCCTTCCAAGGGCTCCCAGTGAATGGGTGATAAAGATTTTGAAGAAGATCATTATAAAAACGTGTTAAATACTCTAGCCAATGAGGTGCTTGACTCAGAGCACTGCAATCAGGGAAGGCTTTAAAAATAAAAATTCTACCAGCCTAAGAGCTGTAGGCAGAGAAGGCATCCCAGGCAAAAGAAATAGCCCATGCAATGCTATGAAGGAAAGAAAGAGTGCTGTGCATTCAGGCAATAGCTCGTAAAGTGAAGAGCAAGGTGCATTTGCATGCAGAGGGAGCTGATGGTGTGAGAGGTATCAGGTTGGTCATGCAAAGATTTTGGATATAGAGCAGAGGTTTCAAACCAGCTACCCTTAGGCCACACTGTGTGTGTGTCTGTGTGTGTGTGTGTTTATGTGTTTGCAAGCCTCTTCTGAAACACTGGAAGACCTGGCCACAGATGGTCATTCCCTCATGGGAAACCACCAGAAAGAAGTAAATAGTGGCTAGCCTCTTAAAGGGGGCACAAACTATCCAGTTCATTAAAGGCCCCTGCATGCCCACCTCACACATTGATATTACCTGCCTGGCCTATTGCCATTTGAGTTTTCAAACCCTGGCATAGAGCCCTATGCCCTATGGCATTGATGGGAGAGCAGCAAGTTTAAAATGACTTCCCATGCTGCCTTGGTATGATTTATTCAGTAAGTTCTGAGCACCTTGAGCCCAAGGAATGGGTCTTATACTCTCAAGAGCCTATTCCAGGCTTGGCACATAGTTGGACATCACTAAATTTATGTTGAACTGAATTGGATTCACATGGAAGATTTTGGCACAAAATCTCTTCAGAAGAGAATGATAGTCTCTAAAAGATCTCTCTCACAATGAACACTAAATTAATTTCCAATTGCCCTTGATCACATCACCTGACTCCTTTTCTGCAGTAAACCCTTAGTAATCTTCCAGTCTATTTAAAACTGTTAACCGGCGCTTCTGCATGTCTATGATGTTGTGTTAATCTATATTTGTAGTTAGTCATTCAATTCAACAGAAATTTATTGAGCAGCTACTGCATGCCAGAAACTGTGTAAGAGATTGGAAATATATTAGTAATGATAAGCAAAGCAGACACACTCCCTGCCCTTTGAGATTTCTACCTGGCTAATAGTAATGATGATAAAATGTATATAGCATGTATGGTATCAAGGACTATGCTAGGCATTTTCCCTATATTTATTCTTTTAACGCTCACAGAAGCCTGTGATGAGTACCATACCATCATCTGTTTTATAGATGAGCAAACTGAGGCACAGAGAGGTTAAATAAATTGCCCAGGATGGCACAGCTAAAAAGTGGCAGAGGCAGGTTTGAACTCTAGCAGTCTGGCTCTGGAATCTGTTCTCTTTGTCCTTGTCTTTCTGGAATGACTTTGGGAGTCCCAGAAATACCTCTCTAATCCTCAGAATGGAAGGCAATACAGTTGTGGTCAGCTTCAGTGGTGTTTATAGCAATGGAACCACAGGTAGGTAGATTAATTATAGCAACATGCTCTAGATCCTATATATTAGTGATATTTGGGCTTTTTCCTAATATGATGTTACTGCCTTTCCTTTCTTTAGGTTAGAGACCCTTGATGCAGACCTAATACTGGAAAGCAGCTGGAGGTACAAAGTCGCCAGCTAATTGCTGCCATTTATACACATCCTTAGCTTTAGGGCAACCAGCTGTCCCTAGGAAGTGGCCCCTAAGAAGAGAAGCCTTCAGGCTAGAATGACAGCATGGATCATTGGCTGAAGAATTATTCATTTAATTTATCTGTTATACCTATTATGTTCCTAGCTCTTGACTATGTTGCCCACAATCCTGCCTCCTCAGCTCATGCCATTCCTGGATGTTGGAGTGCCCGTCTCCCTGGTCCCCTCCTGTGGTGGGTCTTGTTGACACTCTCTGTGGGCCTAAGAAAATGCCTGGGTCAGCCTCCTTCACACTTGCTGCTTGGTCATACAAACTCTTTGTCTTTCTCACTGTCTTGCTAGCAGGAAAACATCTGCCTCCCCTCATCAACCGCCTCAGCACTACGAATGGCACATAGCACACACTCAGCATATGCTTTTTGAATGCTAGAAGGCCCAGAGAAATGTGTGACTTATCCCAAGGCCACATAGCTAGTAGGTAGCAGAACAGAATTCTACTTGGTCAACATAGATTGCAAGCTCCTTGTGGACTCGATCCATTTGTATATTTCCGCATAGCTGCATCACCCATGTCTGGCATAGTGCCTAGCTCATGGTGGGCAACTTGGAAAACGTTTGTTGAATGAATAAGTGAGTGCCAACTTCATTTAATTCTTCCTTTATCCTTGCCTTCACGGAAGAAGACAGGCAACAGAAAATGAAGGCTTTGTGTTGACTGCGTTTTGTATGCACAATTGATAAGCTATTTGCCCGAAGCTAAAAATACCTACCCCTGGCAGCCATTGGGAGGCAGATGGATGGTGCTTAGCACAAGATATTTAATCAAACAGCGACAACTCCGAGCAGAGCCACAATTAGCCTCTGACACCCCAGTGAACTCCAGATGAAGAGTCCAGAAGCCTCTGACTTCCTGTTGGTCCCCTGGAACCCAATGCCCATCACCCTGGGTCCACTAAACAGCACAAACAAATGAGCATCCTTTGTGCAAGGCAGTCACCAGCTGGAAGTCAGGGTTTGTGCATTGTGGGCCGAAACTGAGCACCTGGGACAAATACAAGGGAGAATTAGCCAGTGGGGAGCATCATCCAATATTAGAAGGGGCAATGGAGAGTGCCAGCTGATACACACTATTAAAAAAAAAAGAAGAAAGGAAGAAAGAGATAGAACAAACTGACCTATTTCTATATAATGGTCAGTTCACTAGAGCTAATTACAGAAGCATCTGGACAAGCACGTGTGTCAAACGGGCTCTAAAGTCTAATAAATTGTTTTTGAATCCTGAGTCCAGCACACACTTGATGTCTGATTGGACCAGTTTCTTAATTCACTGAGCGTCAGTGTTCTCATCCCTATAATGGGGATATTAATAGTATACATCTATTAATGTCATGTGAGGATTCAATTTAAAGCAAGTAAAATGTCTAACAAGTGAGCTGCACATGGTAAATACTTGATAGAGGGGACCAGCTATTACTAAATATGCTTGGCTCTAACATAACCTATATAATATATGAGTATCTATGAACAAGAGAACTAGAAGAGGCATTTGATTCCTTAGCAACCAACCTCTCAAATCTTCAGTCTTTCTTATTCTAAAATAAAGGGAAGAAAAGAGTATCTAATTTATTAGTAAATATTAAATACTGGATGTTTAATTTTAGATATTATATTAGATGATATTTGATATTACAGATCTGAGAAGTGCTTCATGAAGATGAAGGAAGGGGTTCAGGACCTGACACACAGTGGGCACTCATGTCTGTCAAGGGCCCTGAGAAAATGGTGGTGGGTCTTCCTGTCTGGTTCCTCTTTGCCTTTGCACAGGCAGTTCACTCTCCCTGAAAAGCCCTTCCTTGTCTTCCGTGCCTGTCAAACTACCACTCTTCACTAGATGTGAGCTATGATACTATATTATTTTTTTATTAGTAATAGGTTCATTTTGCAGATCTGGAAACTGAGGTCCTGAAAAGGGAAGTGGCTTTTCCACAGACACTTAGAAGACTATGTCAGAACCCAATTGAAACCTGAGGCATATCCTAACAGAATTGGGATGCCAAGGCACACATTTTCCCCCGTCTTATCGAGATATAATTGACCTACATGGCTATGTAAATTTAAGTGTGGAGCCTAATGGTTTGGCTTACATATATTATGAAATCATAGCCATAATAAGCTTACTTATCATCCTTCACCTCAAACAGCTACAGTAAGAAAAGAAAGACAAAGATTTTTTTTCCTTGTTATGAGAACATTTAGGGTCTACTCTACATTAACAACTTTCACAAGTGTATCAGACAGCAGTGTTAGGGACACTTTCATTGATAGAGCACAAATGAGTCAGAGGTCTTTTCTGAGACCAGCTCTCCCATCCTCAAGAAATTCACCAGGAGAATCCCCTGCCTAGACTTGCCAATGCTTCTTCCTCCATGTCAGGCCTTCGCATAGTTCAGTTCACCACTGGTCATCACACTCACACATGTTAACCATGGCCACTTACTCTGCTTGTGCCAGGCTCTGTGCTAAGAGCTTTATGCATGTGACTTCTGATCCCCAACAACCCTCCAAACCAGACATGACTTTTATCCATACTTTACTGAGGAGGAAGCTAAAGCTCCTGGTGTTACTTGCTCAAGAATGCCAGCTAGAATGGAGCAGATGTGGGTGCTAAACCAGCTATTCCAAACTCCATATTACATGCATGTGATTTTAAGGAGCCTGTAAGTCTTTCTGGTAAGTCTTGTGCTCTGCATCTGCTAGAGAGATGGCTCAAGCCCCATCCCTGTCTGTCTTTGTGACAAACCCTAGAGCTGAGAAAACACAGCTGCTTCCATTACTTATTATGGGACCTGACCCAGGATGGTACCCCTGAGGGCTTTCAGAATACTTCTTTGACTTATCAGCTGTGCCATCTTGAGCAAGTGGCTAACCATCTCTTTATCAATTTCCTCATCTGTAAAATAGAGACCAGAGCCTACATTTTCCTTACAATTTTCTTTATTTTTTTAACAATTCTATTTTATTTATTCATGAGACACACAGAGAGAGCCAAAGACACAGGCAGAGGGAGAAGCAGGCTCCCTGTGGGAGCCCGATGCGGGACTCGATCACAGGATCCCGGGATCACAACCTGAGCTGAAAGCAGACGTTCAACCACTGAGCCACCCAGATGTCCCCCTTACCATTTTATTTAAATCAATTCATTTTTAAATATATTTAACTTATTTTATAAGCAGGTTTTTATCACTACCCTAAATAACATTTCTCTAATATCCTTTAAACTAAACACATAACTTTTAAAGTAAAACTATTCATCAGTGAATGCCCCCCCCAAAATCACCTCATCCATACAGAGCCACCAGACTCATAGTAGGTGTTCGATGCATGGTAGTCATAAGAAAATCAATTTTGGCATGGAAAAGTATGGTTTGAAAACTTTTGAGTCTATTGGCTAACTTGAGACCTAGAAGTTGTCATGGTTACCCAAAGACACTGCTCCTAGTCAAAAAGTCAAAACCAATTTTTCAGTCAAGAGAATGCCAACCGATCAGCCCAGATGAATGTGATGACCAGCCAGTTACTAACTCACTTTTCCCCATTGCCTTGAGTCAGACTGCCTTGGCAATCATCTTAGCTCTTGCTGACTATCCATCTGCAATGGGCAGGCTTACTAGGTCTCAACTTGTTCTGGTATATAATGGAAACTGCTGCTTTGTTAGGTTCTGGGAAAACCAGTAAGACTGGACCACCTTCCCACAGCCCAAGTCCCTCCGGCAAATCCACAGCCTTCATTCCACCATGACAGATATCACTAATCCATCCCAGCACTACTAAACCCAGGTCCAGCTTTAGAATATTTTTCAACAGGGCATGCAATAGCCACTACCAATCGATTGAAGATGAACCATGTTTTGCCATTCCAACCTCTGGGCTATGCAATCACCCTTCACAAGGGACCCTAGAAAGAAAGGAAATACTGCCCCTACCTTTGAAAAGAATCCACTCCAGTGCTAAAGGTAGTGACAAATAGGGGTCTCCACAAGAAAAATATAAAGCTACAAAGAAAATGAAAGAGCTATCAAAATAAAAACAAAATTTTGAAAGAACAAAGTCTATTTCAGAGAAAGCAAAAGACAACTGAATCATCCTGTAATAATGGCTCTTAAGGGCTACTGAGCAGAGAAACAAAGGGGGAGGGTGGGTAAGGGGTGGAATAGAGCTGCAGCTAGAGGGATCAGGTTAGAGGCAATGAAGCATTTCAGATAGGGTGACAGGGTTGTTAGTGCCTGGAATGATCCATGGAGGAAAACTAGAATCTTCTCTGGGATTCCTAGAGAACTCAGACTCTCTCTGACTCATCTCTACTTCCAGCACAGGGTCTGAACTCTAGATCAGTAATCCTCTGCTGAACTGCACTGGCCAGATGTAATAAGTAACAATAGGTAACATTTACTGAGTGCTCACTATGTACCAAAAACTATGCTAAGCATTTCACACGTTATTTCATATATCTTTATAACAACCCGTGAGGGTATATTTATTATGATGCCCATTTCACAGATATAGGAAATAAGGCTCAGAGAGATTAACCACTACACAACTTCTTCCAACTAAGGTAGGTTCTTATATACCTGGATATTTTGGGTGACTTTCAGCTTGCAAAGAAAAAAAAAAAAAAGAAAGAAAGAAAGAAAGAAAGAAAGAAAGAAAGAAAGAAAGAAAGAAAGAACAAACAACAACAACAACAAATACCAAGTGACTTTTCAGAGCCCTCCCAGGATCTGGAAGGGGTGGGGAAATACTACCTGACCTCCGCCTCACTAGTCCGCAGTTTCATGCCCCTGATAACCAGATGTTGGAAAGACATTCACATTCCCAAGCTTCTGCACCAAGGCAAGTGGAACAATGAGGAAACAAGGGGGCCCCTGGCCAGCTAGCAGTGCCTGAGGTTGGAAACATAAGGTAAGAAAGCTGCCCTCAGGGAAATCCTTCCCTGCTCCTCTCCTAGGAGCCCTTGGGGCAGAGCCTCCTGAAGATTTTCTGGTACCTTCCACAAAGGCCAAAAAAGACTGAACATTAAATCTTGTCAGCATCACACTTTATTTCCTCTTCCTCTGCCCCAAGATCCAGAGTGGAACAGGTAACTGTGAGGAAGATTCTAACTTCCAAGAGGCAATGCCCATCATACAATTCACTCCCCAGCTGATCTAAACAAGGGCAGTGTTGACTTCTTCCCTGGGAGGCTTAAACATTGCTTCCCCTAGAAATCTGTCCTTGGAGCATCTCCCAGGAACCGCTAAAATAACATCACTGGAATCACTTATAATGTCAGGGATCCATGTGCTTCTGTAGGACACTGAGGGCTGACTCTTCTAGTGCAAAAGACAGACAACTGTAAGGAGGAGAGATGCCTTTAAGTCACCAGGGATGGTGGCTGAATGGGGTGAAATGCATAAGAACATAATTTAGGATGTAGAGAAAGAGGATTTGCAGAAGGGAACCTCAGGAATTTAATCAGCCCTGATAAGAAATTTTCTATTCTTTTCTGAAGACCTTCATGAACTGAGCAACTGTAGTGTCAGGGGCCTGTTCCTGTTCACATAACTGCCGTTATTACAATCAAAAAGTTCTTGATGTCTAACCTAAATCTTTTTGCAGCTTCAACTTGAGTTCTTTTTCTTTTTGCCTCTTAGCTGCCTTTTAGGGAGAAAGAGATAGAGGGGAAGAGAGAGAGAGGGAGGAAGATGGAAAAAATGTGTTTTCCTTTAAACTAGCATTTCTACTTTTGAGAATTTATTCTACAGGAATATAAAAAGATGCTTAGTGGCTAAAAAATAAGATAAATAATGGCCAGCCATAGGTGAATATTTCATGAATAATATTGACATAGGAGAGAAAAAATCCATGATTTATTTCTAATTGAAAAAAATCAACTTGCACAACAGTTTTATTGTATGATCTCATTGTGTGGCAGTAATCATTATTACTAATTATATTTATAATTTATAGTAACTGCAGTCACTTGGGGGTTCCACTGAGATGGACATCAAAGATGGCTTACTCCCATGGCTGACAATTGATGTTGGATTCAGCTATGAGATCACCTAGGGCTTTCAACCAGGGTCTTACACATGGCCTTTCCATGTGACTTGGGCTTCTCATAGCTGAGTTCCAAGATGGAACATCTCAAGAACAAGTATTCAGAAGGCCTACTAATGACCTGGTCATACAGGGTCACTCCTGCCATAGTCTATTGTTCAAAAGTAATTCAAGAAGAGGAGACCACCCAAAGGCATGAATACCCAGAGGTATGGTTCATTAAGGACCTTCTATGAGACTAGCTATCACAAGTATCTTTGGAAAATGGGATTTGGGCAGACTTTTACTTTCCAATATCTAATGTAGTGGTTAAATATACAAATCCAGGAGGCCAAAGCCTAGTTTAATGTCCTGGCTCATCACCTGCTTGCTTTGTGACCTGAAACAAGTTATTTAACTTCTCTGAGCCTCGATACTCTCAAATCATAGTTCCAACCTCGATAGGTAGTTATGAAGATTAAATGTGGTATTATGTATGAGATAGAAGTAAATGCTCAATGAAAGTGAGCTAATAATAATATAATTACATGCTGATATAATTAACTTTTACATGTGTTTTGTTATTGAAAAAACTAATTTTCAAAGTAAAAAAAGGAAATACAGCAGAACTAACAGAGAAAGAATATTCTCAGTCAGTGCTCTGTTCTGGCTACTTCTTCTAAGGAACTTGCAGGGACCTTATAGTCCTCACAAACATAGAAAATAACTCTGGAAAACTCTGACCCTTTCCCTCTGCACCAGTAAGTGGTTCAGTGGTGGGGTCTGACAGCCAAACCTGTGTTGTTCTTTCAGCCACTCCCCAAATCCTCTGAAGCTTGAGCACAGTAAGCTACAAATTACGGGAAATGAATTTCCCCAAGAATACAACCAAGAAGCTTTGCAATCACAGAACATGGGCTTTCTATTTATTACCCAGGAGCTTAAACCTGTCCAGTGACACCATTGACAGAAAAGATTTGCTTTTTAGAAGCACTGACATTTTGATTGTGAAGTTCACTGGGGCTTGCTTGGGTTTCTACAACAACAGAGTCTTGGGCAGGTCAGTTTGAGAGAAAAGCTGAGAAATAGAAATCCAGGCAGTGATGACTTGGGTTTCTTTGTTTTTTCGCCCATTATAAATGCACACAGACCCTGTCAACATTCCTTTTCTTTGGGGAAAAACGTGCCATTGTGGAAATGAAGGGATTTTTTTGAGGCGGGTAATTATAGCAAATGTCAAACTTTAAGAGTTGAAAACTACCTTCTCATTTCTTTTTTCAGAAAATCAATACACAGGCATCGTTCCATTCCCCTCTAGGTCTATGTGGCTTACACATGTTCTCTCATCCCAAGGATCTCCTAAGTATGCTTGATATTGCCTTGGGGACAAATCTAACTGTACAAAAGAAATGGGAAACTCAATGTCTGCAAGTTAGTTTCTCAAGAGAGGCAATTACTAGAAACTTAAGAAAATGTCAAATATGAATACCTGGCAATTTCGTTTGGAGATGATGACTTGCCTGACTTTAAGCATTAATTAGATGGGGCTGAAATATTTTTAAAGAGTTTGGGTATGGAGAATTTTTTTAGCACCCCACTTCAAATAGCATTCAATAGGAAAGTAAGAGACAGTGGTGAAGAGTCACTCCCTGCAGAATATATCCAGTATTTGTCCTTCCTGCCTCCTTATAGGCTGGTAGGTGCGGCAGGGACACGAGAGAGAAATGACAGTACTTTTCTAAGTCAGGGGCAACCCAGGAAACAGGAATCACTTTCCTACAGCTGAGAAGCCTTTCCTATGACCAAAAATAACACAGAACTTGATATCCCATAACATCAGACAGAGGGTGTTATTCTGTATGTTGGGTGTTATTCTGTATGTTGGTAAATTGAACACCAATAAAAAATAAATTTATTGAAAAAAAACCATCAGAACTAGAGTCACCTCTGGCTCCCCACGTTACTCAGTATGCGGCTTTGGGAAAATTACCTAAAAATCTAATCCTCAGTTTCCTCATCTCTAAAATGGGGATGATAATAGGACTGATAAGCCTTCTTTCAGTTCCATGAATACGGTGCTTACACTCACCTCAGGGCCTTTGCACTTGCCATTCCAACTGCCTAGAATCCTTTTCCCACAGATCTTTTTATGGCAGATACCTTCTCCTCACCCTTAATTGAACTCAAATCATTTTCCAATCTGAAAAATAATCTCCCATCAACCTATCTCATCCCTGGGTTTTATTTTGGATAGTATCACTATCTGAAATTCTCATACATTTTTATATTTGTTCATTGTCTGTCTCCCTCACTACAATAAGCACCATGATAAAAGGGAGCTTGTGCATTTTGCTAATCCTTGCATCTCCAACACCTCCTACAGTGCCTGGCACATAGTAAGTGCTCTATTAACATTTGCTGAACGAGTGGACTCTCAGTCATTCATTGAGAACTCATCACATGCCAGGCACTGTTCTAACCGCTTTATAAAAATTATCTCACTTAATTCTCAAAACCACCCTCTGAGGCAGATAGTCTCACTAATCCTATTTTATAAAGAAAGAAACTGAAGTGTAGAGAGATCAAATCAATCTTCCCAAAGCCAAAGAGCCAATAAGTAGTAGAGCCAAGACTAAACCCCAGCAGCCCAGCCCCAGACTCCACATACTTAATCCCAAGTCCTGATACTTTTAGCTTTGATAGGTAAGCATCAGACCTGATTTCACAGCTTGTGTTTATGAAACTGTGGCTGTATACGATTAGATCAAAGCAGCCAAACTTTTGACACACACCCTCCTGCAAATCCTTCACCCTTCATTCTATATCTGTTTACTAGCCCTCTTGTATCATTATATGTGTTCTTATTTATCTCTTTAATACTTAGCTACTTGTGTGTTTTCCTATACTTTGGAGATTCTAAATGTGTGCAATACCAACTTGTTTCTACCATGGGCCCAGGCACACAGAAGGTAGATGCTAAATACTTTTTGAAAAGATTTCCAAATGAATAAAACATTTTGGAACACTTTTCAACAGAACATAGCAAGACTGTTTAATAAAAGAGAGCTCTAAATGCAAAAATGTATACAAAGTGAGTAAAAATCAATATAAGCTTTCCTTATAAACCCAACTCTTTCATGCTTTCCTCACCTTAGGGTCTTTGCACGTGCTGTTTCCCTGAAACACACTTTCTACTACCATTCTTTTTGCCTATTTACTTTCTACTGGTTCTCCAAATTTTACCTTGAACATTATTTCCTCAGCAAAGCTTTTATTGATCACTAATAGCACTTGCAACTTTCAATTATACATTTTCTCCTATGGCTCTTCAGCTGACATTTTTCTTGCCTAAAAGATTCTAAGCTCCATGAAATAAGACCATTCATGTCTATTTTGTTCAACATCTCCTCTCAGGGCATAACTCGTAGTCAATGCACAGAAACACTGCTAAATGCATGAATAAACTTTTGAAATTTCAAGTTTATAAATATAAAGAACTTTGCTTTAATGGGACATCTTTTCGCAAAAGTGACTTAAAGTAGAACTTACTCATTATTTTTCTCTTTTGCATACACTGTAATATGCCTGCATGGTACCCTCACCCTTACTTGAATTACCAATATTGCAGAGTGGTTTAGTGCATGGGTGTTAGTTCCTTGGCTTGCATCTTGGCTAATTAATATAATCAGACCTTAACTCTTCACCACTGCAAAATGTTATTTCAAAGTGCCTTGAACAAGAGCAAGAATAGCACAGACTTAAAAATAAAAACAAACAAAAAACTGACAGCAGCAAATACCAAGAAGATATGGAGCAACTGAACTCTCATACTCTGTTTTTAGGAGTGTAAATTACCAAAACCACTTTATAGAGCAATTCAGCTGAATCTGGAAAAGATACAGGTGCATATACTCTAGAACATAATAAATATACTTCTATATATGTACTACCCAAGAGAAACTCTCACATATAACTATTTCAAGTTGTTAACTACAGCAGTTTTTAATAGCAAAAGCTTGAAACCAATTTAAATGTACATTGTTATATATATATACACACATATGTCTACATAATATGTGTATATAGGCATATATATTTGTACATGTGTGTCTCTATAATAGGCATGTATATAGAAATATATAGAGATGTGTGTATATGTGTATAGATATATCTCTACGTATGTATATGTGAATAGATAAATCACAGTAAATTTATACAATGGAATGCTATATAGCTGTTAAAATGAGTGAATGAGAGCTACATGTATTAACAAAATAGGTCTCAAAAACATAAGGTTGAGTAGAAAAAGCAGCCTGTTGAATGAACAGTTCACTATAAATTAAGGGTGTGCAAATGCAGCCCTGAAGATTACTGCATGGTGGTTGCCTCCAAAGAGAGAACAAAAGGGGAGGGGAAAGAATAGGCCTGGGGCAATTTCAAGGAAACCATTAATTGTATCTATAGTGTAAGCTGTTTTGAGTCTGGGTGGCTCAATTAAGCATCGGCCTTCAACTCAGGTCAGAGTCCTGGAGTCCTGGGATGGAGCCCCAAGTTGGGCTCCCTGCTCAGCGGGGGGTCTGCTTGTCTCTCCTCTTGCTTGTGCACTCTTTTTCAAATGAATAAATAAAATCTTTTTTAAAAAAATAAAAATAAGGGGATCCCTGGATGGTTCAGCAGTTTAGTGCCTGCCTTCGGCCCAGGGTATGGTCCTGGAGTCCCGAGATCGAGTCCCACATCAGGCTCCCTGCATGGAGCCTGCTTTTCTCTCTGCCTGTGTCTCTGCCTCTATGTGTGTCTCTCATGAATAAATAAATTAAATATTTTTTAAAATTTTTTTAAATTTTTTTTTATTTATGATAGTCACACACAGAGAGAGAGAGAGAGGCAGAGACACAGGCAGAGGGAGAAGCAGGCTCCATGCACTGGGAGCCTGACGTGGGATTCGATCCCGGGTCTCCAGGATCGCGCCCTGGGCCAAAGGCAGGCGCTAAACCGCTGCGCCACCCAGGGATCCCAATATTTTTTAAAATTAAAAATAAATAATAATAGGTAGGTAGGTAGGTAGATAATAGATAGATGATAGATAATAGATGATAGATAGATAGATGATAGATAGATAGATAGATAGATAGATAGATAGATAGATAGATAGATGATAGATAGATGATAGATAGATAAAGAATGTTCCTCATCATATTTTTAAAATTTTACAACAAAGGACACTATCAGGAGAGTGAAAAGATAGGGCATCTGGGTGGACCAGTTGGTTAAGCATCTGACTCTTGTTTTTGGCTCAGGTCATGATCTAAGGCTCTTGAATTCGAGCCCTGCATCCAGCTCCACACTGGAGCCTACCTAAGATTCTCTCTCCATCTCCCTCTGCCTTCCCTCCACCCCCTACTCGCACTCTCTCTCAAAAAATTAAATTAATTGGGGCATCTAGGTGGTTCAGTTGGTTAAGTCTGCCTTTGGCTCAGGTCATAATCTCAAAGTCCTGGAATCAAGCCCCACATCACGCTCCCTGCTCAGCAAGAAGTTTGCTTCTCTCCCTCTCTCTGCCTCTCCCCCTGCTAATACTTTCTCTCTCACTTGCTTTCTCTCAGATAAATGAAGCCTTTTTAGAAAATTAAATTAAGGGGATCCCTGGGTGGCTCAGCAGTTTAGCGCCTGCCTTTGGCCCAGGGCATGATCCTGGAGTCCCAGGATCGAGTCCCACGTCGGGCTCCCAGCATGGAGCCTGCTTCTCCCCCCTCCTGTGTCTCTGCCTCTCTCTCTATCTCTCTCTCTCTCTGTCTATCTCTATCATAAATAAATAAATAAATAAATAAATCTTTAAAAAATTAAATTTAATTTTAAAATAAAATAACTGAAGCAAATATGGCAAAATGTTAAAATTTGTTTAATCTGAGTGTGAGTGCACCAGCATGTATATATTACAAGACAATTTTATAAGTGAACTATTATATAATATTTTAAAAGGTAAGATTGAGAAAGGGAGATCCAGATGCCAGCTCTGCCACTGGACTTCAGAAAAGGGACATAAATTCTCTGACAATTTTGCTAAATAGAATTAATAGTGTTGACTGTGAAAATTAATGAGCTTAAATGTGCAGAATGACTTCTAGATATTACCCATTGGAATATCACTTTAAAGTCCCTAACAACCATGTCTTATTCAGAAAGATATTTGTTTTTAAAAATGATCAGAAATCATATGCATGCATTTTCAGGGGTGCCTGGCTGGCTCAGTCAGAAGAGTGTGTGACTCTTGAAGTTAGAGTTATGAGTTCAAGCCCCACATTGGGTGTACAGATTACTTAAATAAATAAAGACTTTTTTTTAAAAAGAAAGGAATTATATGCATAGATTGCCAAAAAATTGGAATACCAAAAAATAATTGCTACTCTTTGTTCAAAAACTATATACGTGCATTACATAGACATATATAAGGACAGACTATTTATTACTGTGATTGCCTTAAGGGAGGGGTACTTGGGTAGTTGAAGAACAAGAAGGAAAATTTACTTCTCTCTGTTATTATTTTTAATAATGTACTATATTGTGGATTACAGCTGTTCCTCGATTTATGATGGAGTTACATCTTGGTAAACCTATCATAAACTAAAAATGCCTTTAATTCACCTAACCTACTGAACATTATAGTTTAGCCTAGTCTACCTTAACTATGCTCAGAACACTTATATTAGCCTACGGTTGGGAAAAATCATCTAACACAAAGCCTGTCTTATAATAAAGCGTTGAATATCCCATGTAACTTATTGAATACATACTGAAAGTGAGAAGCAGAATGGTTGTACAGGTACAGATGGTTGTAAGTGTGTCACTTTTAAGTGCTCATGATCACGTGAATAACTGGGAGCCCTGGCTTGCTGCTGTTGCCCAGCATAACAAGAGAGTATCATAACGCATATCGCCAGCCCGGGAAAAGATCCAAATTCAAAATCCCAAATACATTTTCCACTGAATGCCTATAGCTTTTGCGCCATAGTAAAGTTGGAAAATCATAAGTCGAACCATCATAAAATGGGGACCATCTGCACCTACTCTAAAAATAAATAAAATTTATCTTTAAACTAATCTGAAGGTCATGATCTTCTCTGCTCCTTCAATACTAAATCTATATAAAAAAAAAGAAAGGTCTTAAAATCCAAGTTCCAAAAAGGTTCTTAAGAGTAACCTCTTGCATGATTTAAGACCTCTCCCACCTAAACATGTGAAGTAAGGAAAACCATCCCACCCCATATTTTCCTACATACACTCAGACAAAAGAGAGAGCATGGGATTTGGGATTAGGAGATCTAAATTTGGTTCCTGTCCTCAGCATTTACTTTGTGACTCTAAGTGAATTCCTAAAGCCCTCTGACCCCCAGTTTCATTTCTGAAATGAAGACAATGGTAGCACCACCTCCAATGACTATGCGAGGAATAAATAAACTATAATACGAGTATATAACTTTGTAGGAGATATAATTTGTCATGTGGAGATTGTCCCTCAAAAGCATTGGTTTGGTCTCTTTGGCTTCCATGGGAGTACCCATAAGCTTATGTCTGCAACCCCGTAGTAGCCAATGAAGTCATCCTACTTCAGAGATAAACCAGATTCTCTTCTCTCCACAGCAAATATCCTGACGGTGATCATCCTGTCTCAGCTGGTAGCTAGAAGACAGAAGTCCTCCTACAACTATCTCTTGGCACTTGCTGCTGCTGACATCTTGGTCCTCTTTTTCATTGTGTTTGTGGATTTCCTCTTGGAAGATTTCATCTTGAATATGCAGTTGCCTCAAGTGGCCAATAAGATCATAGAAGTGCTGGAATTCTCATCCATCCACACCTCCATTTGGATTACTGTTCCATTAACCATTGACCGGTATATTGCCGTCTGCCACCCGCTCAAGTACCACACAGTCTCCTACCCAGCCCGCACCAGAAAAGTCATTGTAAGTGTTTACATCACCTGCTTCCTGACCAGCATCCCCTACTACTGGTGGCCCAATATCTGGACTGAAGACTACATAAGTACCTCTGTGCATCATGTCCTTATCTGGATTCACTGCTTCACTGTGTACTTGGTGCCCTGCTCTATCTTCTTCATCTTGAACTCAATCATTGTGTACAAACTCAGGAGGAAAAGCAATTTTCGCCTTCGTGGCTACTCCACAGGGAAAACTACTGCCATCTTGTTCACCATTACCTCCATCTTTGCCACACTCTGGGCCCCCCGCATCATCATGATTCTCTACCACCTCTATGGTGCGCCCATCCAAAACCGCTGGCTGGTGCACATCATGTCCGACATTGCCAACATGCTGGCCCTTCTGAACACAGCCATCAACTTCTTCCTCTACTGCTTCATCAGTAAGAGGTTCCGCACAATGGCAGCTGCCACGCTCAAGGCCTTCTTCAAGTGCCAGAAGCAACCTGTACAGTTTTACACCAACCATAACTTTTCCATAACAAGTAGCCCCTGGATCTCGCCGGCCAACTCACATTGTATCAAGATGTTGGTGTACCAGTACGACAAAAATGGAAAACCTATAAAAGTATCCCCGTGACCCCCTAGGCTTGGCACCTAGTGCCTCTGTCTAATCTATTTCCAGATGGGAGGGTAGCCCACTTAAGAGTGCTAACCTGATTTCCTGTCTCCATGGACTGAGCAACTCTCAGACTGGTAGATGAGAAAAGATGAAAGAGAAGAAAGAAAAGCATAAATCTTGTTTTCATTTACACATTTATTTTCACAATGTCACTTGACAGAAAAAGTTCCTACCAGTTTGAAGATGCTTTGGAGGTTGTGTCATCATCCTGTGGCCAGTAAGGACACACGGTAAAGAAATAGTCTATGACTTTGCCTTGGCACCATCCACAACCATTGGGAACCACTCATTTATGTGACACACCAAGCCACAGTAGCCAGTAGCTGAGTCCATACTCTTCTTCCAAGAGCTGAGGTCAACCATCGCTTTCCTGTGCCATCCCCAGCAGCTAACAAATGCTGACCAATTTGGGTTTTTTCCAAGGTGCCCTTTGTCCTAGAGAAGGTTGTGGTCTTGAAGTGACCCTGGAACTCTAAGCTACAGAATGACACTGTGGGGACAAGGGAGTATTAATCCCATCCAAACTCTGGCCAGAGCTTCTTTGGAAAGGCTCCAAACCAACATAACTATGACCCTCAAACCTGGGTCTGCAATGCAGTCTTTCTATTCGCCATTATGTATAGATTTTATCCACATCCTCCAAAATAAAGACCCCGCCTGGTGTGGAGGGAAAAGGAGGATCTCTTGAGCCCAGAAAAACAAAAAAAAATAAGCCCACTCTTGCCATTGTTTTGATCCATCCCTGCGTCAGCTATGTATGATCCCTTTACTCAAAATAGCTTCTTATTGTGGTGCCACTCAAGCTTCCTGGAGAAGCCTCTTATGTGTAGAGTTACCAGCCCTGCCTTCTTGCTTGCTAAAGCCCTCACCAAATTGTTTTATTTGAAGTGACTTCCAAACTGGATTTAATTTTCAAGGGTCAGGAACTGTAGCTCTCCAGATGTGAAGGGAGCCATTCTCTGCTCTGCCCCACAGTCCAGCTGGCATTGCTATTCAGCCACAAACACAGACACAATTGACATGGAAAGGTGCCCATGTTGTTTGCTTGTCTGCCCTTTGATGTATATGGCTCAAAAGGGTGGTGCCAGTTTTCAGTGAAGCTATTTAATCCAGATCCTTTGCAAAATGATAAAATATAAGTATGCTTATTTGTTCTCTCTTTGCCTGTCCAAGGCAAGAACAGTTCTACAATGTAATTAATAGGGGCTTCCCTGGGATTTACCACCCATGTGTGCACACACACATGCACATTTATGCTTGATTATATTAGGCTTCTATGTAT
Source organism: Nyctereutes procyonoides (assembly GCF_905146905.1). Taxonomy (NCBI): domain Eukaryota; kingdom Metazoa; phylum Chordata; class Mammalia; order Carnivora; family Canidae; genus Nyctereutes; species Nyctereutes procyonoides. The sequence goes on along the minus strand of NW_026575126.1, from coordinate 52,506,682 downwards.
CCTGTGATGTGTTTTAAAAGGGAAACCTATGCTGGAGTTCCTCTTATTTAACCTTTTTAAAAACTTCTCTTCCAGATTCCCAGTATTTTCCCTGTTTTGGAAGAAATCTCCCCAAAATTATTTTGGAATTGTATATCTTTGGTGACCAAACAAAAAGCAAACAGTCCTCCTGGAACACTTGGTTCTTCAGGTTGGATTCTTACTACATTTTTAGTCCTAAATTGGAAGGCATGTCTACTCTTTTGAAGGAAATTTGCAATAAACGAGTGTGGTAGAAAAGGCCCCAGTGCAACACAAGCCCTAAACTTTAGTCAATGCCCTCAATACTAATTCAATATAATTTTAGGTCATGGTAGTCTTGGTGATCCTAATTCCTACTCCTTTTAAATGATTGCAGTAGAGTCTCATCTTACCCAAATATTAGATTCTAAAGTCAGTGTAAAAGAAAGATATCTGGCAGAGCCAAAGTTACCTCTGCAAAGTCACCAGGAAGGAGCCGTGTTGGAGACCATATTCTATCCCATATAAAATCTAACTAAGCTAAGTTTTTCTTCAGCAATAGAACAGGTTTCCTAGATCAAGGACAAGACAAAGTTGGCGTGCACTTAGGGACCATATTGTATGACTCTAATGTATCTTAATGAGAACATTAAGATCACACTGGCACAGCAAGATGCTCCCATTAGAAGAGGTTCATGGAGGTTGTTTGAGAGACAAGAAGGTTAGTTTGTCCCATGTCATACTCTCCCCAGGGCATATGTGCATCCAGTGGAATAGTGGGCAGATGCCTCCACATCCTTTAAATTGCATTTTTTCTGTTTCTTTTTTGCCAAGCACGTGTAGTCTGAATATGTCGTGTTCATTAAATGTGTGTATGATGCAAGTCCACCACACCCCCTATGAATGAACATTGACCAAAGGCTACCTACACTGAATATATATATATATATATATTTACTTATTTATTTATTTATTTATTTTATTTATTTTTAAACACATAGCTCAAAAAAATGCTAGTTTGAGCTATATGTGGATGAGTCACAGTGCAATAGCTATAAAGATTAAGCAATTCCTCTTTAAGAATGTATGCAAGATGGAAAATACATGTGGATCTCAGTGCTCTCTGCTCCACTTTTTTTATTGTATGTAAAAATTGTTGATGTTTAAAAAGTAAAAAACTGGGTGTGCATTTGGAATATTTTCCTCATACACTCATTTATTACTTCTTACCAATAGAGGCTGTACCAAGTAGTATTGTGATCTTTTTTCCTTCTGACTATATTTTATATTTTGATAAACAATATTTAAAAGAACTCTGATTCTTAAAGGCATTCCAATGAATTGTTGTCTTCTGGTTAAACTGTGTAAGAGTGCCCATTGGGTTAGGTTGATACATATGTCCTAAACTTTATTTCAGATAATCTATGGACTTTTAATTTATTATTATTTATAGTAATAATTGTGGAAAATAATGACAAGGTTTTAAAAAATAATTTAAGCCTTTTCTTTCAGGCCAGTTTTGGAAACGGAGCCTTGAATTTTGAAGCCTGTCTTGTAAACAGCTGCTGTTGATGGCATTTAAGCAATTGCCTTATATCAGGTTTTTGTGAAAGACTGTTAACTAGCATCTCTCTTGTGTGATTTGTGTCCTTGGTTGGACATGCAGTGATGCTACACACATACATGGTGGGTCTTTTTATTGGACAGCTCAAGCACTGAACTGTCTCATGGGGAAAGAAATGAGGAGCATGATAGACAAACCATAAAAGACAGACCATGAGCAGGTATGAACTTCCATTTTGCAAACATTCCGCAATTGGAAGATTACTTTGCACAGTTGGTGCCTACTGGTCCAACATGAGAGGTCTATCTGAAGTGAATAAAAGACTATAATGTTGACTATTCCAGCTCAAATAATGGAATAGAATGTTAACATAGAGAATAGTAAATGTTCATATTTTCTTAATTAGATAATATATTGTGTTTGGACTTGTTTGTATTATAATAAATTCTAACATGGTGCACTCATGGTGTTTGTAATTTGCATATGTGTTCAAGCTACAGCAGAATTCTGACTGAAATTTTTTAAATGAGTATTTTCCTTGTACTATGTGCTGGTACTAGAATGAGACCTGAGTCCCACCTGTCCCTTGGTTAGCCAGATACATTTCAAAATTTAAGACCACTGAACTCTGCTTCCTATAATCCTAATTAGGTAGTATACTGGATATAAATCTAAATTCTCTTCTGACTTCATCCTCTACATGTATTTGAGACAGTGATGGCTATAATCATAAGCAGAAATCTAGCATAATGGCTAAGAGCTTGGACTTTTTTTTCCTCATAATTTATTTGTAACTGAAAGTTTGTACCTTCTGATCCTTTAACCCATTTTTACCACCCACATCTCCCACCTCTAGCAAACACCAATCTGTTTCCTGTATTAGAGTTTTGGGTTTTTTGTTTTGGTTTGGTTTTTTTAATTCTACACATAGATCATACGGTATTTGTCTTTTCTCTGTACGACTTATTTCATTTAGTGTAAAGCACTCAAGGTCTATCCATGTTGTTGCACATGGCAAGATTTCATTCTTTTTATGGCTGAATAGTATTCTATTGTGTATATACACCACATCTTATTTACCCATTCATCTATTAATGGACACTTAAGTTGTTTCCGTATCTTGTAATAGCTTGGATGTTGAAGTCAGACAGTCATGGGCATGTCCCACCTCCACCATTTACTAGATGGGCAACCTTTAACAATTCCTTGAAGATCTCTGAGAGACTGTCCTCAGATAGAAAATTATACAAAATTTAATTTTTTCCAGTTGTCTGCAAGATAAACAGAATCTCTCAAAGTCAGGAAATCAAGGTTTGGAGTCAGGTATGGCAGGCTGTAACTTTGCAGGCTATACCACTTCCTAGCTGTGTGGCCTTGAGCAATGTTCTCAATCTCTCTGAGTCTCAATTTCTTCTCCATAAAATAGGGCTAACAGTAATTCTAGTACATACCTCATGGGGTGATTATTAATGGTAGAGCTAAATGATGGTTGCACATCATTTTACAGGTAAGACTACTGACCAAAAGAAGTTAATGATTTTGTCCAGAGTAGTTACCAAACACTTCATGATTTCCACTTTACCTCACTGCCTTCTATGCAAGATTCTGACTCATCTCCCCCGCTCAAAGATCACCTTATTTTGTGCCCTTTTTTAGACTTGAGTATATTCCATAGCTTTCCAACCTTTCAAAGCCAGGTCATCCAAGCATGAGATATATTATAACAGCATCATAATTAAAACACTTGGCTTGACCTTTCCCTGTGAGGTTGAATTTTTTTAAGTTGACTCTCTGGAATTCTAACCACAGCTCTTAAACTAGCTATGCATTTCCCACACAAACCACCATCAATTCTGACAGCCACCCACAAACTATTGTCACAACCTATCTTTGCATCAACTTGGAGAATGAAAGTAACTTACAAGTTGAGAGGGAAGTATAGAAAAGCAAGGAATTTGCTGAGAAGGTGGCCAGCAGAAGCTACTAGGCAAGGCCACCTTGCCTAAGCATCCTCATTAATTTTTTTCGCCAATTCAAGAAGTGAGTTGATGAAGGTCAAACTGTTAAATAATAATCCTTTTATTAGTGCACTCAGCTAAATGTGATGGCTCAGCCTCTATGGAGGGTGTGCAATTAATCCATGTACTTGCCAGACATAACAAGGGGGATAAGAGGCTCATGTCTACTGGGATAAATAGATACTGTGAATTTCCTGGGTTCATTGGGAGGATGTGTCACTGTCATGCTAGAAAAAGAATACTTTTTTTATTAAAAAGGAGCAAAACCGGGCCACAGTAAAGAGATTCCTTCTCATCGATTCTCCACATGAGTTTACTATGTCCACAGAGCTTTGTTACCTACTAAATGGCAATAACACAATATCTCTCTCTAATGGAGATGGAACCAAAACATGTGAAACTTAAACTCTGGTATGAGAGATCCAGATCAATCCCAAAAGGAAGTTTTCACAGTGATGTCTATTCATTCCACAAATGGAGTTCTTAGAATCTGCTTCTCTGGGTATATTTCCAAATGGACTATATATCAGAATCTTGGAAGGAAGCAAATCTCAGATGGTTTCAATGAAAAGCCTTTAACCAAGAGATTTTTTTAAAGTCTCAGCAAGATTAAGGGAACCAATAAAAGCAATTGAGATACCTAGGAACTAGAAATAATAGGAAGCTTTACCTGTCTAGGCCTGATGAAATAATGGGAGAAAATACTGTTATCACAGCTCAGTGTGGGCCAAGCTTTGGAGGAGAGGCCTTCCAGCAAACAGGTGACACACCATTGCCAGAGATGTGAAGCCAGAGGGGAAGTGTAGGATCCCTAATCTCTCTTTTCCTTCCCTCTGATATCACTGATGCCTCCACTTGGCTCAAACAGAAGTTAGCCAGGAAGGGAGTGTGGGTGATGTGGTCAGTCCTCGAGGCACAAAACAGTTAAAAATAGATTAAGAGTGAAGGAGTAAAGTGAGACAGGCAGCAATTACATAATAACCAGTAAAGCCTGGATTCTTATTTTACTATCATTGAATACTGGAGAAGATCTTAGAGGTTATTCAAAGGAAGGAAGGAAGGAAGGAAGGAAGGAAGGAAGGAAGGAAGGAAGGAAGGAAGGAAGGAAGGAAGAGAAAGAAAGAAAAGAGAAAGAAAGAAAGAAAGAAAGAAAGAAAGAAAAGAAAGAAAGAAGGAAAGAAAAAGAAAGAAAGAAAGAAAGAAAGAAAGAAGAAAGAAAGAAAGAAAGAAAGAAAGAAAGAAAGAAAGAAAGAGAAAAAGAAAACTAATGTCCAAGAGATTGTCTTGCCCAAGGTCATATAACTAAGATGTTGGTAGGTCCTCCTTCTAATGATTTTCTAGCACATTCCCAGAAACATATACTGTAGATCTTCACAAGTTTGCTTTCCAACTAAAAGCAAAATCATGTAGAGTTCTGTGGGGTCTGGTAAGGAACTTAGTGGAAAGCCACTGAAGAATGTTAAGTAAGAAATTGATGTGATCTTCTTACCTCACTTAACCATCATAACAACTCTTGAAGAAGAGTGTTATCGCCTCCATTCTTCAGATAAGAAAACGAAGTCTCATGGGGATTAAATTAAGCTTACTCAAGGTCACAGTGAGTAATTTATGAGTTGGTATTTAAGCGTAGTCGTGTTCCAAGAACCTCAACTTCAGGCCACCTTGACATATATTCCTTCACATCCCACACTCTCTCTTCTGAATTAGCAGCTTGTTCCCATTACCCTTTTCATCATCCAAAATTGATATTTAGATTAAAGCCATACTCTAATTCCAGTAATGAAGAGTCAGAAATTATCAAGTCGTGATAGCATATGGTTCTATTTCATGACCCAATTCATGTGTCTGATGAAATCTGGCTATCAGTTGTACAAGATTGTAAATGAAAAAATATAGACTCTGCTGGCAGGTAAGGCTATATATATATATATATATATATATATATATATATATATACTTTTAAAAACTTTTAGAGGTATATACTTTTAAAAACAATATTCAAAAAGATAATAGTATTTTCAATGACATTGTTTTACAAATGCTCGTATACAGATTTCAACTCTTGATCCTTCAGCTTAGCAGCTGGCCCTTCAGAGCAAGTGCCTGTGCTTCTGTCCAAGGTTCTGAAATCATTTGGCCATAGCTTAGATTTGAGCAAGAAAGGCAATTTGTTAAGAAAAAATATTTTTGTTTGTTTGTTTTGGTTTGTTTTGAGGGAGAGAGGCAGGGAAGAGGCAGAGGGAGAGAAAGAGAGAGAGAAAGACTCTTAAGCAGGCTGCACACCCAGCATGGAGCCTGACACAGGGCTCAATCTCATGACCCTGAGATCATGACTTGAACTGAAATCAAGAGTCGGATGCTTAACCAGCTGAGCCACCCAAGCACCCCATGTTAAGTTATCTTTATGTATAAAGATAAATTTCACTCTGTCTATTTAAAAAAAGGAATTGGTATAGCATTGTTTACTTTACAAAACTATTTAAGATAGGATTTCTTACAAAGCAAGTTCCACTGGGGCCTTGTTCCTCAAACCATGGTCCACTTAATGGCAACATCACGTCAGCATCACCTGGGAGTTTGTAAGAGCTGTGGAATCACAGGCCCTATCCCTTCCTGCCGAACCAGAATCTGAATTTTAACAAGATCCCAGGTGATTCATACACACATTAAAATGTGAGAAGTAACGCACTGCTATACTTTAAAACAGTGGCTTTACACCCTTGGGAAGCTTTTTGAAAATCCCAGTACTCAAGATGAAACCCAGACAATGGTATTTTTTAAGTTCCTTGGATAATTCTAATGTACAGCCAAAATGGATAACCACTGATTTTTTTTTAAAGAAAACTTTAAATCACTACCATGAATGGAAAACCAGTATCACCTGTCATCAATAGATGGAAACCATCTTTAAAAGGCCAAGTGCTTTCAGCAACTCCATAATTTTAATGATTCCCACCCTTAACTTAAACCTATGTCTAGACTCTACACCCAGATGAATGAAATCAGAACCTAGGGGAATGGGCCCAAGGTATCAAAATGTTCTAAAATCTTCTCAGGTGATTCTGACACACAGGATTGAAGACCACTTGCCTGCTTGGTAACACTTGGTTGGCTAAAAATTTTGACCGGGAAATTACAATACAGCTTTCCCAAATAATCTATATGTGTCCATATCCCCGAATCAGACTTTCCACAAATGGTTGAAGTTTCCCAATATGTGTACTTCTCACTGTTGAAGATTAAGGAGGCTGACAAATCATACCCTTCTACCCCTTTACTCTGAGTGTGGAACCTGTTGAGATTAGACTAGTGGATATCAATTATCCATTCTATTACTGGAAGGGTGGAATGGAGAACCTCAGGGGAACCGAGAGCCAATGAACTTCCTATCCAACCAGTCTATATTTTGGCTCAAACACTCATGAAAGAGTCTGGAACTGCATAAAAAGAGAGTTGCGAGCAGAATTTCCGTCCCTCAAGTAGTGTCCTATCAGTGAGGACAATTAGATATGGGCCTCTAGACCTTCCTCTGGAAGCCACACCTGAACCACAACCCAGTTATGATTCCTATCCATATGGAAAATGGGAGCACGGAAATAATTCCTCCTCCTTGAAGGCCTGAGTAGAAAGATAATGTGGCTTTCTCACATATATGATGTTCCTTTTTCCTCTCCTACAAATTAGTCAAAGCCTTCCCTCTCCATTGTGGGTAGAGTGAAAAAGAAGGGTTGAGAGAAGTTACCTTCCAAATACTTCTGAAAATAAGGTCAAGATTTCCTAAATTACGAGTTAAGATAGAACTATTAAAAAGAAATAATGAAAAAAAAAAGAAATAATGATTCCCCTCCCCATACCCACCTCCTCATGACCCAGGGAATTTTACAAATGTGGCTCAGGAAATTTCACAACCCACAAGCAAAGAGACAGTCCGGTGTGCTGCACTGTTAAAATATTTAGAGGAAAGGCAAGAAAAGATCCATCTGATCCTCCAGAGCCTCACATCATCAAATTAGGGCTATTGGGTACCTACAAAGGCATAATTCTATCTTCAATGTCAGAGATTCTCAGCCTTGGCCCACCTATCACTCACTGTTGGCACATAGTTCTCTAAAATCCCTGAAATAAAAAATAATTTTAATTGACTCTGATTAAAATAAGAATGCCACATAGGACTTTTAGGAGTGAACAAAAGTAGTGCCTACTTCATAGCATTGCAATTCCCAAAGTTAAGGTCTTGGTGTACAAGGGTGTATGTCATGCAGATCTAGGTTCAAATCCTGACTTCACCACTTGCCAACTGTGTGACACTGGACAAGTTACTTCCAGTCCCTGAGCTACTATTGCATCATATGGAAAGTAGAAATAATGATAGTACTGACTTCAAAAAGGGGTTGTGGAAGTTCCTTATATTTTTTAAGTGTTTGGAACATATTTATATTATTAACAAGTTGTGTTATTGTCATTTAGTTCCCCATGATACAGACAAGAGGAACATTGTATATTCCCAGAATTTCTCTGGGAAACTAGGTCACCTTTGTAATGATGAGGCCACTCCTGGGAAGAAAGGGTTATGCCATGTTCCAGCTTTCTCTCTTTTACAAAGTGGAGAAAGCACATCATTCATAGCAGCCGTCCAGTGACAGTTCCTTTTTTTTCTTTTTTTTCCAGTGACAGTTCCTGAAAAAAGATAGAGCATCCAAGATTTGGAAGACTAGGGGCAGGCCATCAGTCACTCCATAGTCAATTTCAATACCATGAAACATGACATCCAGCTATACCCTAACTCTTTCCCTCAAACAATTTGCATCCACCACTAATCTCTGTATTGAAACATCAGCCTTTGGAATGATGTTGATGGTGGCTGCATAAAGGCCACTTGACCATCTCATTAGGGTTGCCATCACTTGGCTCCAGTGATGAGAAAAATGGAAATAGTCCTGTGGGTGGGTAAGGGTTGATACAGGTGACCTGTCCCCAAGATGTCAAGTATGTCTCCAGGGCTCTGAGAGAGGACACAAATATCTCCTCAGCTGGAGACAAGGGCTTCTTGTTATTGCAAATTAATTTTGTAAATATCTGATTTCTAAGAGGCTATAAGGAAATGACTCCCTGTTGTTATATGTGTGTGCCTCTTAGTGTATCTGATTTCTGGGGCATGGTGATGTGTTCTGACATTGCTTGTCCCTGTGAGGTCTGTCAGGTAAAGGCCACAGCCATGAGAAGAAAGGACAGGGTCTTCCCCAAGAATGAGGTCATCATAGCATCTGTCATCTGGGGAAGAAGCAGGCCATTGGACAGAGCAAAACAAAATAGGCCTGAATAAGTAGGAGAAAGGGTAAAGTTTCTTTGTTTTGATTGGGACAATCTAGATGTCTACAATAGGTAGCCAGAAGCCAGAAGAGGACCATGATGGTTCAACTTTCCTGAGATTTCTATTAATGAGATAAGTCTACCTAGAAGCAGTTCTTTAACTTCAGTTCAGAACTTCAGTTTTGGGCAGCCCGGGTGGTGCAGCAGTTTAGTGCTGCCTGCAGCTCAGGGTGTGATCCTGGAGACCTGGGATCGAGTCCCACATCAGGCTCCTTGCATGGATCCTGTTTCTCTCTCTGCCTGTGTGTGTGTGTGTGTGTGTGTGTCTCATGAATAAATAAATAAAATCTTAAAAGAAAAAGAACTTCAGTTCTTTAACCCTGAGAGAGGGTTCCCTGCTCAACAGGGAGTCTGCTCCCCTACCCCCACACACCCAAATTGTGCTTGCTCTCTGGCTTTCTAAACTAAATAAATAAAATATTTTAAAATTCTCTTTTAATCATAATGTCCCTAATTTTTTCTGTCTTGCCTCTGTGTGTTCCCTCAGGTCCCCCTTCAATATTTCTGGGAGTCTCTCTGGTCATTTCACATGTTCTCAATCTGTTAACTATTGTGTCCACATGGAGTCCTCCCTCTTCTTCCTCTGTTCTTGATCCTCCTTGTTGATGTCTCCCAAACATGAAGAACTTCAGAGGACCTCACTGTTGCCATTACTGACAGAGGACACCATGAAAAGGCCAACAAAAGCTGGAGTAGGGCCACATTCTAAGCAGAAGTGGGAAATGGTCTTTCTTGGCACCTTGGCACACATTTGGAAAAAATCATGAAGGCTCTAAGTATGAGTAGGCAGTTCATAGAAGAGGAAATCTGGAGGTGAATGAATGAATTGAATGAATGAGTGAACAAATTGATGAAAACATATATACATACCATGTCCTAGTTCACTAAAAATCAGGCATGTGAACATTAAAATATCAACAATTTTCACACCTCTTGGATTGACAATAATTTTTAAAAAATCACAGCCTCGGGATCCCTGGGTGGCGCAGCGGTTTGGCGCCTGCCTTTGGCCCAGGGCGCGATCCTGGAGATCCGGGATCGAATCCCACGTCGGGCTCCCGGTGCATAGAGCCTGCTTCTCCCTCTGCCTGTGTCTCTGCCTCTCTCTCTCTCTGTGTGACTATCATAAATAAATTAAAATAAATAAATGGCTAGCATTTAAAAAAAAATCACAGCCTCAAATGTTAGATGGAGGTGGAAAAGACAAATACCTATAATGAGAGTGAAAATCGGTATAATAAGCACTTTGAAGAGAAACTGGACAATAGAACAACCGTACCACCAAACTATCCTATTTCCAGCTATATACTTTAGGGAAAATATCTCATGCATGTGCTGAAAGACATGGGTACCAGCCTGTTCCATGGCAGCATTGTAACATTAGCAACAACTGGGAAATAACCTACATACCCATCAAGAGAATGATTGATTAAAAAGATAGGATGCTACAACACAGAACAAATGAATGAACTAAGGCTACATGTGTCAACAAAAATAAACCTCAAAAAAGAATGTTGAAAATTGACACAATGTACGATATGATTCCATTTATATAAGGTCTCAGTGGGTAAATACATGCATTTATAGCAATAGTATAAAAACATGAATGAGATGCTAAATTCCAAATTTTTGATAGCAAATACTTGGACAAGAGGAACGAAATTCAAAGGGGACAGACACAGAACAAATGGCAACTCAACAGACTGATATGTTTCATTCCTTTGGAGAACTCTGAAACAAACAAGGCAAAATACCAAGATATTCTATAGATAAGTATCCTTTATATTACTTCTCATGACTGTGCATTTACTATATTTTATAATAATGTGGAAGGTAAGATGGTCCTCAGTGAGTCAAGTCCTTATATAATCTCCTCCCTATGACTGCAGAAACTATGACCTGATTTTAACCAGTTGAATATGGCAAAGGTGATAGGATGTCACTCTCATGGTTGTGTTACACCACATAAGGCTCTGCTAGACTAGAGTGTGAGAGTCTTGCTGACTTTGATAAATAAGCTGCCATGTTGTGAAAGAGCCACATGGCAAGGTACTATGGGTGGCCCTTTAGGACCCAGACATTGCCCAAGCTGACACCAGTAAGAAGCATGGCCCTCAGTCATAGAGCCACAAGGAAATGAATTCTGGCTGCAGCTTGAAAAGCTTCCTCCAATCAAGACTCTTGATGAGAATGCTGCTTAGCCATTCCCTTGAACACAGCCTTCTCAGACCATGGGAGAAGACCCAGGTAAGCTGTACCTGCACTCTTCACCCTTAGAAACTGAGATCATAAATATGTGTTGGTTTAAGCCACCTAATTTTTGGTAATTTGTTACACAGCAGTAGAAAGCTAATACGAATAAAATATTCATGAAAAGCAACAGCCAAGGGTTCAAAGAAAAACCATAAAATTATGATGTCATGATGTTCAAGTTTCAAGAAGAAGGAAGTAATTAGCTAGACAAATGCTCCCAATGCTAAGTAAGGATGACCAAGAAACTTCCTTACATGTAGCAGTTTCAGAGAAGTGGGCAGGTCAGAAGCCAGGTGCCAGTAGGCTGAGAACCAAGTAGAAGGTGAGGAACTGGAGACAGCTGGCTAAGAAGTTTGTCAAAAAGGAAGAGATGCTTGATTCATAGAGGCATGAAGCTAATGGAGGTTGGTTGGTTTAAGTTTTTATAAACCAGGAGAAACTTATAAACCATGTTGACCTGGTGCCTCACAGGTTTTTTTATTCATAATCGAATGGTTTGGTATTCAGTGGCTCCGCCAAGTCTACACATTGGAACCACTTGGGGAACTTTCAAAAAATGCCCATAATCAGTGTATAACCATGCAATAGAATACTATCCAATAATAGAAAGGAACAAAATACTAACACACACTACAACATGGATGGACTTCACAAATATGCTAAGCAAAGGAAACCAAAAACAAAGATGACATACCATGTGATTTCATTTATATAAAAAAAATTTTTTAAAGAAAGTCTAATATTTCCCACTCATTTTTATCAGAAAGGGAGACAGAACATGAGAGACTCCTAACTCTGGGAAATGAACTAGGGGTGGTAGAAAGGGAGGTGGGCAGGGGGTGGGGGTAACTGGGTGACGGGCACTGAGGGGGACACTTGATGGGATGAGCACTGGGTGTTATTCTATATGTTGGCAAATTGAACACCAGTAAAAAATAAATTTAAAAAAAATAAAGTCTATAGAGAGGACACGGGTGGCTAAGTGATTGAGCACCTGCCTTCAGCTCAGAGCGTAATTCCTGGGTTCTGGGATCAAGTCCCACATCAGGCTTCCTGTAGGGAGCCTGCTTCTCCCTCTGCCTCTGTCTCTCTCTCCATGTCTCTCATGAGTAAATAAATAAAATCCTTTAAAAAAGTCTATATAGAGAGAAAGTAGATTAATGGTTATCTGGGATTGAAGGTGGGAATGAAAACTAATTGTAAACTCTTTTTCTTATCCCTGTTCCATTAAACAAGCTTTCTCATCTCGTATGTCCCCAGGTGTTGGCTTCTGGCAGTCACCCTTCTGCTGGGGTAACCTTCTCTCTCCAGATGATCCTCATGTGTAAGATGACCCCTAGCCAGCTCTCTTCCATGGTAAGGTGGGGCAACCTTGCCTGTGTGACTCAAAGGAACGCAAAGGCAACCTTATCTCCCACTCAGCTTCCAGCCAGAAGCTTGGCTTGGATTTTCATGCATGCAACAGGTAACAGTTACTTTATTCCTCAAGTTTCAGAGGACGTAATTGAACCTTTCTAAGCACCTATCTTTAAGTCCACTATCATTCCTCTTCTGCCTCATGGTGGGAAGAGGAAGGAGAAAGTCATCAACAGTCCAAAACCTCTCTTTAAAGACACTTGCACTCTGGTTTATTCACTCTCTGCTCTCTTCAGTTCCTGAGTGAGTTTTTAGCTCCCCACAGTCTGAAGTCTGCGGATGGGCTAATGCTAGAAGATACAATTCAGGAGCTGTCAAAGTCCTCTCAAAACAATCTAACACCTCATTTCAGAATATGGGTGTCCCTTGACCCTCCTATTCCTATTAGCTTTGAGAATTCACCTAAAACTCTGAGACATTAAGACTGTAGCTTTTAACCATCCATTTCATCTCACACTGGTTAACTACAAGATCCAGATTGTGTGGTGACCAAATTGTGATTTAAGTGTATGTGTTTCTTTCAGGTAAATATCATGAGCAAATGAATGTGTTACATTAAAGGGAAGGGTGTGCTCAAGGTGTGGACAGGTAGCATTAAGGCATTGGGTTTCACATGGCTATGCTGTTTATCATGCTGAGTATGTGAGTAGATGTGTGCTGCTATGAAATATCATCATCATCATCACATTATCATCATCACCTAGCTTTGCTCATCTAAACACACACTGCTCCAAAGAGACAATGCCCCAGTCCATCAAGATATTTCAATGCAAGCAAAAATCTAAGAGTTGGATGGTCAAAACATGCCACATCCAGTGTATAATCCAGACCTTGAACTCTATGGTTTGTTCTGGCCTGTGGTCACATTTCGATTCAGGCAATAATTTTTTTTTAATTTTTATTTATTTATTTATGATAGTCACACACAGAGAGAGAGAGGCAGAGACACAGGCAGAGGGAGAGGCAGGCTCCATGCACCGGGAGCCCGATGTGGGATTCGATCCCGGGTCTCCAGGATCGCGCCCTGGGCCAAAGGCAGGCGCCAAACCGCTGCACCACCCAGGGATCCCCAGGCAATAATTTTAAACACGTGTCAAATTTTAAGTAGCCTATCATCAGTTCTTCATCTTGAAATACCAATCAGTTCTTCTGTAGCATGGGGTCAGCAAACTTTTTCTGCAAAAGGGCCTGATATAAGTAATTTTTTAAAGTAATCTCTACCCCCATCATGGGACTTGAACTCATAACCACCAAGTGAGCCAGCTAGGCACCCCCACTTTTTCTAAGTAAAATATGATAAATAATATTGACTCGAGGCCATACTATCTCCATCACAATTACACAACTCTGCTTTTATAGTGTGAAAGCAGGCACAGACAATGCATAAAAAATGAAGGTGCCTATGTTCCAATAAAACTTCATTTGCAGGGGTGCCTGAGTGGCTCAATTGAGCCTCTGACTCTTGATTTCAGATCAGGGCATGACCTCATGGGTTGTGGGATCAAGCCCCCCAGAGGGCTCCATGTTCAAGCCTGCTTGAAGATTCTCTCCCTCTGCCCCTCTTCCCACTCACTCTCTCTCTTTCCACCTCCCTCTAAAATAAAATAAAATAAAACTTTAAAGAAAATAAAGTAACAATCAATGTGATTCATCATATCAGCAAGAGAAAAACCAAGAACCATATGATCCTCTCATTAGATGCAGAAAAAGCATTTGACAAAATACAGCATCCATTCCTGATCAAAACTCTTCAGAGTGTAGGGATAGAGGGAACATTCCTTGACATCTTAAAAAGCCATCTACGAAAAGCCCACAGCAAATATCATTCTCAATGGGGAAGCACTGGGAGCCTTTCCCCTAAGATCAGGAACAAGACAGGGATGTCCACTCTCACCACTGCTATTCAACACAGTATTGGAAGTCCTAGCCTCAGCAATCAGACAACAAAAAGACATTAAAGGCATTCAAATTGGCAAAGAAGAAGTCAAACTCTCCCTCTTCGCCGATGACATGATACTCTACCTAGAAAACCCAAAAGACTCCACCCCAAGATTGCTAGAACTCATACAGCAATTTGGTAGCGTGGCAGGATACAAAATCAATGCCCAGAAATCAATGGCATTTCTATACACTAACAATGAGACTGAAGAAAGAGAAATTAAGGAGTCAATCCCATTTACAATTGCACCCAAAAGCATAAGATACCTAGGAATAAACCTAACCAAAGAGGTAAAGGATCTATTCCCTAAAAACTATAGAGCACTTCTGAAAGAAATTGAGGAAGACACAAAGAGATGGAAAAATATTCCATGCTCATGGATTGGCAGAATTAATATTGTGAAAATGTCAATGTTACCCAGGACAATTTACACGTTTAATGCAATCCCTATCAAAATACCATGGACTTTCTTCAGAGACTTAGAACAAATTATTTTAAGATTTGTGTGGAATCAGAAAAGACCCCGAATAGCCAGGGGAATTTTAAAAAAGAAAACCATATCTGGGGGCATCACAATGCCAGATTTCAGGTTCTACTACAAAGCTGTGGTCATCGAGACAGTGTGGTACTGGCACAAAAACAGACACATAGATCAATGGAACAGAATAGAGAACCCAGAAGTGGACCCTGAACTTTATGGTCAACTAATATTCGATAAAGGAGGAAAGACTATCCACTGGAAGACAGTCTCTTCAATAAATGGTGCTGGGAACATTGGACATCCACATGCAGAAGAATGAAACTAGACCACTCTCTTGCACCATACACAAAGATAAACTCAAAATGGAAGAAAGATCTAAATGTGAGACAAGATTCCATCAAAATCCTAGAGGAGAACACAGGCAACACCCTTTTTGAACTCAGCCACAGTAACTTCTTGCAAGATACATCCATGAAGGCAAAAGAAACAAAAGCAAAAATCAACTATTGGGACTTCATCAAGATAAGAAGCTTTTGCACACCAAAGGATACAGTCAACAAAACTAAAAGACAACCTACAGAGTGGGAGAAGATATTTGCAAATGATGTATCAGAGAAAGGGCTAGTTTCCAAAATCTATAAAGAACTTATTAAACTCAACACCAAAGAAACAAACAATCCAATCATAAAATGGGCAAAAGACATGAAGAGAACTCTCACAGAGGAAGACATAGACATGGCCAACACACACATGAGAAAATGCTCTGCATCACTTGCCATCAGGGAAATACAAATCAAAACCACAATGAGATACCACCTCACACCAGTGAGAATGGGGAAAATTAACAAGGCAGGAAACAACAAATGTTGGAGAGGATGCGGAGAAAAGGGAACCCTCTTACACTGTTGGTGGGAATGTGAACTGGTGCAGCCACTCTGGAAAACTGCGTGGAGGTTCCTCAAAGAGTTAAAAATAGACCTGCCCTACGACCCAGCAATTGCACTGTTAGGGATTTACCCCAAAGATTCAGATGCAATGAAACGCCAGGACACCTGCACCCCAATGTTTCTAGCAGCCATGTCCACAATAGCCAAACTGTGGAAGGAGCCTCGGTGTCCATCGAAAGATGAATGGATAAAGAAGATGTGGTCTATGTATACAAGGAATATTACTCAGCCATTAGAAACGACAAATACCCACCATTTGCTTCAACGTGGATGGAACTGGAGGGTATTATGCTGAGTGAAGTAAGTCAATCGGAGAAGGACAAACAGTGTATGTTCTCATTCATTTGGGGAATATAAATAATAGTGAAAGGGAATATAAGGGAAGGGAGAAGAAATGTGTGGGAAATAGCAGAAAGGGAGACAGAACATAAAGACTCCTAACTCTGGGAAATGAACTAGGGGTGGTGGAAGGGGAGGAGGGCGGGGGGTGGGGATGAGTGGGTGACGGGCACTGAGGGGGACACTTGACGGGATGAGCACTGGGTGTTATTCTGTATGTTGGTAAATTGAACACCAATAAAAAATTTATTAAAAAATATCAAATTGGTAAAAAATTTAAAAAATTAAACAAAAAAATAAAGAAAATAAAGTAAATTTAAGGTAAGTAATTTTAAAGAAAAAGTTAAAGAAGTCTAGAGGTAATACACAGACATGGCAAAATAGAGAAGGTGCTAATAAGAATCAAACATCACAGATGGCAAGAGTGATGCCAGAGAAGGAAAGGAATTTCTCCTAAATCATACAGCATAAAAGAGGCTGAGCTAGAATCAAACACCAGGTCTCTGTGTTCCCAGTTTTTAGTCTTTCTAGTAAACTAGGCCTCACTCTCACTGAACAAGTCCCCTTATTTGCACTGTATATTCCAAGCTGAAATCCCATCAGTGACCCTTCTTTTCTCCCTCTTCACAAAGGAGCACCTCACTGACAGTTACCAGTCAGCTTGGTGGAAGATAGAAGTCTTGCCCATCAGCTCTGGCGTCTCCTGCGAGAAAGTGGAACAGAGCCCAGAGGAAGCAGCCAGTCAGGGTCCAGGGCTCAGGGACCTATATGTTGCCCCATCCCCAAAATTATGAAGAGCTCTAGCTCTAGCAGCCCCTGGCAGTGATGAGAATATGTAAGGAGTCCAGGGAGGATGCTGATGTTGAGAAGAGGGCAATGGAGCTTGATCCTGGCAGTAGGGATTTCTGGAGGCCAAAGGGCCAGGTCTGCTCAGAACCAAGGGCAAAGCCTACACTGCCCATGTCCTAAAAGAAAATTGCTACTGTGCCAATTGGGCATGAGTGGTACATGTGTTGTTCACTATTATATCCCCGTGTCCTGGCACATAGCAGACACTCAATGAAAACCTGTCAAATGGCTAAAAAAGGTAGACCTTAAGTAAGAGAGAAAGGAAAAGGGGGGAGAGTAAGGTAGAGGAGAGAGAAAAAGAAACAGATGAAGAAAAGGTGAAGAGAGAAGGGAGAGAAAGACCAATCTCCATTTGGGCAGAGATTGTCTAATGTCTTCCCCAATATTTCTCCAACTGGTAAAAGAGTACATGACAAGACTCACATGTATCCACCTTTTGAATAAATAAATGGATTAATAGGAGGTGAATATGAAACATTAATAAATAACTATAATATAATTAAAAAGTAGGAATGGTTAAAACCATTCTAATAGATGTCATTTATTGAGCACCTACTCTAAGCACTCAATGGACATTAATGATATTAATGATATTAACCATTGCTACTATGACTGGTCTTGCCAAACACCAGGCACAGTGCTAGGAGCTTTACATGGATTATGTCATGTAATCCTCATTACCCTCAAGGCAAGACCTCTTATCAACCTCATTTTATAGGTGAAATAACTAAAACTCAGAAAGACTAAATATCTTGCTCAAAATCAATAAACTAATAAAGAGAATGGTGAAACCAAGACCCCCATGCAGGTCTATGTGTCCCCAAAGTCTGGGACCTGTCCCTCATATGACTATAATTAATAATACGACCCCCCCCCAGATTAAGAGTATACTTATCATGATAAGCACTAGGTAATGCATAGAATTGTTGAATCAGTATGTTGTATACCTGAAACTAATAGAACACTGTACATTAACTACACTGGAATTAAAATAAAAAATAATAATCTAATAATAATATGACCACCAAAAGGCTGGGTAGACTTGACAGGTATTTGAGAAGAGTTAATTAGACACATAAAGTGGAAGGGGAAGAGAGGGAAGAGGTCATCAGGAAAATATTATTGGGATTCACTAAGATATGGGACTCTCCCACCTTTCTGAGCATACACCATGTTAAGGCAAGGCATAGATATATGATCTTTGACCAATAGTATATGAGCACAAATGACCTAAATCACTTTTTGACATTTGAAAGCCCTAAGTGATTGTGCATTCTTTCCCTGCCAAGAAATTGTTGAAAGAATTGGCTAAGCCAATACATGGAGGTCAACCACCCAAACTCACAGTGAATTTTAAATGAGAAATGAAATGTGTGTTTTAAGTAACTGCATTTAGGTGATATTTGTTATGGCAGCATGACTTTGTCTACCCTCAGTAACACAATGATAACTGTGAAAGAGTACCAAAGCAGTGGCACCTATAAAAATAAAATGAAGGAAACAATGTTTGCATAAAAGAACCTAATAATGGATGTCAAATCAAAGAGAGAGTTTTTCAGTCTGCTTAAAAATAGAGGAGCAAATAACCCTGTTAAAAAGGTGATAGAATGTGGTAGATAAGTGGAGTCTGACTGACCTGGATTTAAACCCTGCCTCACCACTCACCACCTGGGCGGGCTCAGCCTCTCTGAGTCTGTTTTCTCATTGGTAGCATGGGACTGACAGTAACACTAACCTCACAGAGTGTTTAGGAGTTTTAAATGATGCTACCCATATAGAGTGCTCAACACAGCACCCAACACAGGGCAAGTCCTCGAGAAATGTAACCATTATTACTAAAGAAGAAGTCACAGGTGGCTAGCAGCTCTGAAAAGCTTGAGATTCCCCCTTCCCAGCAATGCTCTGTGAATCCTGAAGGGGTTAACCCGAGGCACACGTGCATACGCGCACATTCATACACAGTCACACGCACAGGCACACGCAGCCCACGCATTGCCCTTTGATTCCTCTCCCAAGGCAGGAATGGAGATGAAGTCTGCCAACCGTGCAGCCCTAATTGCATTTTCTTCCTGAAAGAGGGTCTGGTGCAGAACACCTGCGGTCCAGAGCTACGTGACACCAAGGCTGTCGTGCAGGCAGCGGTGGCACAGGCAGCATGCAAATTCAGGGACTCTGGGACCTGAGACACAGCCACACATGGCAGATCCCTGGGTGCCCCTCCCAAGTATTGCCCCCATCCCAGAAATGTCGCTTCCTGTGCAAGGCTAGTGGCAGTCTGGAATTTGCAATTAATCCCCTTCGCAAAGGCCCCCAGGGACTGGG
Source organism: Nyctereutes procyonoides (assembly GCF_905146905.1). Taxonomy (NCBI): domain Eukaryota; kingdom Metazoa; phylum Chordata; class Mammalia; order Carnivora; family Canidae; genus Nyctereutes; species Nyctereutes procyonoides. The sequence continues at coordinate 52,487,184 of NW_026575126.1, read as the reverse complement.
AGCAGACATTTTCCTGATGCCCTGGGAGGCAGCATACAAAGCATGGTGTTGAGAGCAGAGGGTTTTGAAAAGCAGGAAACAGGTGCAAAATCAAGCTCTGACATCACTAGCTGTGTAATTTGAACAGGTGCCACATGCTCTATGAGAACCAGTTTCCTCAACTTCCTAAACAGGGCACATTGTCACAAAATAAAGTTCAATATGGCAAGGTGAGTACAACAATAAGCACATGTACAGCTAGAAACCAGCAAAGAGAAAGGAGCAAGAAACTCTATCTGGACAGAAAGGAACCCTCATATAAGACTCCTGGAAGAGAGGACACTCAAGATGGGATATGAAGGATGAAGAGAAGTTTTTCCTGTTGGCTAAGACATGGGATAGCTTTATGGGCAGAGGAGGACAGTAGGCAAAATGTTATGGTGGAAATCCTAAACTAGTAGAGATGACTGAAGGAAAAAGCTTGAGGAAGGAAAAAGCAAGAGCAAAAGGTAGGAAAATAACTGTCAAGGCAGACCTTGGAGATCTGAAGCTTAGATTTACCCTACTGTCAATAAGCGGTCATAAAGGATTTGGAGTGGGAGTGAGACATACTGAGGTGTGCATTTTAGAAGGACCATTCATGGCAGCTTTGTTGGGAGGGCCTGGGGGACTACAGGCAAATGGTGATGGGGGCCTGAACTTGAGTTCTGAGTTAGAGCAGAATTTCAGGAATATCATTATCACTCTGTGAACAGGAATCAAAATCTATAGCAGTGGCCCAAAGGTAAAGAAAATATTTGGAGACAAAAGCCCTGGAATCATGGGGAGTGGCTACTCTACCTGCTGCCCCAGCTTGCTCCAGTCTATTTTACCTTTTCTGTTTGAAGGACGGCATCATTCACTAAAACTAGGTGTTCCTGGTTTTTTTATTCAGTCACTCATTCATTCATCCCATGAACAGCTTCTACTTGCAAGGCACTATACTAGGCTTGAGCACTGAGGGTCCACAGCAAACGTGGACAGACGTGCTTCCCAACCTCCTATCACTCTAGGTCTAGTGGGGACATAGGTATGAAACTATCAAACATAATTAACTAAAGAATTCTGAATTGTCAGAAACTATGAAGAAAATCAGTAGGAGCCCAAGGAAGAGAATAGTTCTAGTTCAAACTAGGAATCAGGAAATCATCTCAATTTCCTGATCATCAAAATCATCTCAATGATCTAAACAATGATCAGCAGTTAGCCAGCTGTCAGGCAGGTGAGCATTCTAGATAGAGGGAGCTGTGTGTGCAAAGGGCCTGAGGCGGGAAAATGTTTGGCCTGTACCAGGAACTCCAAGAAAACATGTGTTGCTGGAGTAAGCGATCAAACTGGGAGAAAAGCACAGAATGTACAGGAGAGGGGGCCATGTAGGCCTTGGTGAAGAGTTTGGATTTCATTCTAAGTGCAAAGGGAAAAGCCACTGAAGTATCTGGTTAGGAGAATAAATGGTCAAGTTCACATTTTTTAGAGATATCTCTGAATGCTGGATACAAAATGGCTTCTAGATGAGCAAAAGTGGGCCATAGACATGCAGTGAGGAGCATATTACAGTGGTCCAGGCCAGGGATGATGTGGGCAAGTCTGGGCCAGGCTAGTGAGTGTGAACATAGACAAGTGGGTACAATGGAAAAATATTTGGGGGAAGGTTGAATCTTACCTATTTCTATTTTATTTATTTATTTATTTATTTATTTATTTATTTATTTATTTAAGAGAGATAGTACAAGTAGGGGGAAATGCAGAGGGAGAGAATCTTTAAGAAGATTCCCCTTTGAGTGCAGAGCTTGATACAGGGCTCAATCTCATGAGCCATGAAGTCGTGACCTGAGCCAAACCAAGAGTTGGACATCAACTGACTGAGGTACCCAGGGGCTCCAAATCTACCTATTTTTAAAGCTCATCATGAAAGGAAGAAGTTTACAAATGGACTACCATCTACCCAGTTTGTTAAGCAGGAACCCAAGATTATCTTTTTCTTCAGAGATGCCTCTTCACTCATCAGGAATTAGTCACTGCTCATGGTCCCCTGTGGCCCTAATTTCTAATAGAAAATCAAACAACATTGATCCTCCTTTCCTCCTATAATGGGTTGAATTTTGTCTCCCAAAAAGATGTTTGAGCCCTGAACCCCAGTACCTATGAATGTGACCTTGTTAAGAAATAGGATCTTTGCAGATATAATCAAGATTTAAGTTAAAATGAAGTTATGCTGGATTGGAGTGGACCCTAACCCCAATAACTGGTATCCTTCTAAGAGACCCAGACACAGGGAGAATGCCATGTGACCACAGGGGCAGAGATGCACTTACAAGCCAAGGAACACCAAGGATTGCCTGGACCACAAGAGGCCCAGAAGGGACTTCTCCTTCACCCTCTGTTATTTTGCAAACTGGTCCTCATATGGGGAGGGCCAGGAGAGATGGAAGAAAGAGGAAGGCCACTCCATGTGGGTAGGTGGTAGGGTTAATAAGCAAGAGAATTTACAACCAAGGAGGCTCATCTTTGGCATCTTAGTTCTCTGCACATCCCTGCCAGAATCTTAAAAGTTTATACAGGCCTTAACAGGGTTCAATCTTATCTACCATCCAGATGGTCTCAACACCTGACTCTCTCAAGGCTGCATCCTTAGAACAGCTCCTCATGGGCAGAACATATATTCTAAGGATAGGGTGGAGAGCCTCCAATTGCCCAGTGGCAGCTCTCGGCTCAACCTGCAGTCACATCCACTCAATGACCTCCTCCAACACTTTCCTAGGGATACCACATCTCAGCATCCCAATCAGGCTTTGTCACAACATTTAGACCTTAATCCATGGCAGCCTGCACCCTCCCAGCTTTACAAAATTGTAAGGTCTCCATGTTGCTCTCCCACCTCATCTGCCAGCCCCAAACCCAGCCAAATTCTCAGATACCACACGTCTTTCTGTAATGTCGGCTAATCTGCTGACTTTCTAACTTGAGCTTCAGCCTCTAGTTGGGCATCAGCGGCTGCCCGATGTGGCCACAGGAGAGGCCAGCCCACCATGCAGCCATGCTCTTCACTTCCCTGCCACACACACTCTGTGCAGTTCCTCAAACAAGCACATCAGGCCAGCAGCATTTTCAGGTCATCCCTGTACTCACAGGACAGTGCCCAAGCGTGTGACTTGAGGGCCACCCCTCTCCACAAAGAGGTGATAGCCAACTTGGCATATCCCCCACAGCCTGTATCTTCCTTCTCCTGGCTGGCTCACCAGACATTGGTTCACAAACCAGTCCCTGTACCCAGACAGCAAGAAGGCACGGAAAACAGAGGCAGGCCAGTCCAGATGGGTAGAGAACAGGGTTAATAAGCAGGGGATCTTATTTATGAGGCTTGTCTGAGCAGCCACAGGACAAATACATCTCCATACCTGCACATCATAGTCTTCAGAGTTTAGAGAGAGGCCTCAACAGGATCCAGTCATGTCTGCATCTATATGTCTCAACACCTCACTCTCTCAAGATCTAGTCCTAGAAATGGCTCCAGCTGTGGGAATGGTGGGGGGAGTGTACATTCCAAGGACAGGGGAGGGGGTAAATACTGCACCTCCAATTGCCCAGGGACAGTTTGTGGGTCAACTGGCAGTCACATCCTCTCAGTGACCTCTTCCTATACCCTCCAGAGCTCAAGAGAGACATGTCTTTCTCACATCTTAAATATTAAGAAACTGAAGCAGAAGAAAGCTCTCATTAGACATCTCAATGTCTCCAAAGACACTAGGATCTACTATAATAGTTGCTACCAGTATAAGTTAAGAGCTGGCAAATTATAGCCAAATTTAGCTGCATGCCTGGTTTTGTAAAGAAAGTTTTATTGGCACATAGCCAGGGGAGATGTCATTTGAGGGTACAAACTTGCAACTTGTAGATAAATAAGTTCTGAAGATCTAATGCACAGGATAGTGTTTCTGGCCAACAATACTATATTATAAACTTCAAAGTTGCTAAGAGACTAGATCTTAATTGTTCTCACTACAAAAAAGAAATGATAATTATGGGTGTCATAGGGGTTAGCTAATACTGTGGTGGTAATAATACCACAATATATATCAAATCAGCACATTGCATACCTTAAACTGATATGATGTCATATGTCAATTTTATCTCAATAAAAAATAAATATATAGGGGCACCTGGGTGGCTCAGATAGCTAAGCACCTGCCTATAGCTCAGGTCATGATCCCAGGGTCCTGAAATGGAGCCTTGTGTCAGGCTCCTTGCTCAGCAGGGAGTCTGCTTCTCCTTCTCCCTCTGCGCAACCCCCCCTTCCTACTCTCACTCTCACTCTCACTCTCTCTCTCTCGAATAAATCAATAAAATATTTAAAATTCATATAAATATAAACAAATAAACAGAAAAGTCCTTCTTTTCTTTCCCAAGAGATAACTGCTATTAACAGTTTCTCATACAGCCTTCAAATTATTTTCTACACATAGATATCCTTTACATATATACATACTCAAGCGCAAATAATATCATGCCTGCTGACATAAACCTGCATTTTTCACAGAATATGTTCTGGATATTTTCTCTTTTTTTAAGGATTTATTATTTATTCATGAGAGACACAGAATGAGAGAGAGATACAGAGACACAGACAGAGGGAGAAGCAGGCTCCTCACAGGGATCCTGATGCGGGACTCCATCCCAGATCCTGGGATCACGACCTGAGCCAAAGGCAGGCACACAACCACTGAGCCACCCAGGCGTCCTTGGATAATTTTCTATGTCAGCTCATGTGGGGTAATCTCATTGTTCTTAATCATTGCAAAGTATTCCATATTAAGGAGGTACCATAATTTATTGCTGGACTTTCCATGGCTGTCAGTATTTTACTCTCTAAATGAATGCTGCAATGAACATGCTTATATAGATAAATTTTTGATACTTAGGATAGATTGGTTTTCTTCAGTCTAACTAATTTAAAACTTGATATAATGCAGGCACTGTGTTAGGTTTATCCAGTGGTGAATAAACCATGGTCCCTGACATGAAAGAGCTCACAGTATCATCCAATGATGACTTTGATGAATTTAATGAGCACCCACTATGGGCCATTCACAATATGATGATATTTATGTGCATTTGCTTACCCAATCCTCACAACAGAAGCACCGTATGAGGCAGATAGTATTATCAGCTCCACTTTACAAATGAAACTGAAGCTCAGAGAGGTTAAGTATCTTACCTGAGGCTACACAGCTAGCAATAGATTGTGCTGGAATTCAAACTCAAACTCTTAAGTACCCTGCCTACACTCAGGAGACAGGATTAAAATTAGTGCAAGTGGGAGCTCAGAGGAGGGAAAGAAGGACTCGATTAAGGAGATCAGAGAAGGCTCCATGAACAAGTGACAACTGAGTGTCATTGAAAAGAACATGTTTTTTCCAGTTGAAAAGGAGAGAGAAGGAATTCCAAGCAAATAGTGAGCAGCATGCACAAAGCCATGTGACTGTGAAGGCATGGAATTTCTGGGAACCAAAGTACATAATTCAGCATGATTTGGGGGCAGAGTGAGGGAAATGAGACTGAAGAGAAGAATAACGGGATCACAGATAGCCCCTCATTTTGGCTAAGGACTTAACTTTATCCTAAAAGTTATGAGGAACCATCGAAGGGTTTAAAAGTCAAGATCAAAATTGCATCTCTGAAAGAATATGCTGGCTGTAGTGTGGAAGATGGCATTCAGGCCCAGGGGGCAGTGGAGGGGGAGGCTTAGGACAGGGACAAGAAGACAGATTAGGAGGCAATCATCCAAGCCACACTGGGAGAGCTTTTCTTCTTGGGGCAGCTTTTGCCATGTAATAAAAGACAGCAGGATGGTATCAAGGGCAGGATACGCCAATTCAGTGAGAGCAGGAGTTCAGTGGCTCCTGAAAATGCCAAAGGCAGACTCAGTTCCTGCTTCTCCCCAGGATGTAAAAGGTGATGGCTGACTGCCCAGTGAGGGAACTTGACGCAATCCTGGACCATTTCACTCCACATCCAGAACTCTTCCGGCAGCTGGGAGATGTCCTCGGGTTGTGCCATCCTGGTGAGAAGAGGACATCATGAGCAGTGGCCTGTCCACTTCCAACACCCCCTCAACTGGCACCAAGAAGCTGTGGGCCTGCAGAGAGCCAAGCCGCTTGGCTGCTACATCATGAATCATCCCAGCTGGTTCCGGCTATTTTCCCTGGGAGGCAGAGGAGCAAGCGGAAGTGTGTCCTGGCAAAGCCAGGCAGGAGACCAATGGCCAGCCTGCCAAGCATGGCCATGTCCAACAGGCAGGATGGATTCCTACAGCTACTTCACTGACCTTGTGGGAAGGCAGAGAGTTCCTGGCTGGTCTTGGTCACAACATGGAGTAGCCAACAGGTCTAGCGCTGAGACCTGATGCCAGAGGACACCGACCAAGGCAAAAGCACAAAGCACAAGGGAGTAGCATTAGGCATTGGTAAAACATCTATTTACTGAGCCTAGACTCCAGTCTAGGAATCTAGGAACTATGCTAAGCAATTTACCTCATCAGCATGTCTGCTAAAATACTTTATAGTCATTATTTTACTGAATCCACTACAACAGAGGTCACCCAAATCCAGCTTGTGGCTTGTCTTCTATATGGCCCATGAACTAAGAATAATTTTTACATTTTTAAAGGTTTTAGGAAAAAAGGAAAAATATGTGACAGAAATCATCTGTGTTCCACAAAACCTAAAATATTTACCATATTACCCTTTACCAAAAGTGTATGCCAGCTCCTACACTAGAATATAAACTCAAGGCAAGCAGTGAGTGTGTGTGTGTGTGTATTCTACTTCTATATTCTTCGATGCCTAGCACAATTTTTAACACTTAGTAAATGCTCAATAAATACTTGTCAAGTGAATGAATGAATGCACAAGTGAATGAAGAGATGAATCAATTAATTCTGATTTACCACTCAAAGAGATAGATACTATCATTAGCCCCATTTTACTGATGAGTAAACTGAGCCTTGCAGCAGTGAAACAATTTGCTCAAGTCACAAAGCTAAAAAGCACCTAGGCTATGATTCAAAATAAGGCAGTTTATAATTCAAGGCTTGAGTTTTTATTTGTAGCAAAAGGGCTCAGGATCCAGACCAAGCTGGGACTGTGTCTTATAGTGCTATGGTTCTCAAACTTCCTGTACATCAAAACCATCTGGAACACTTGTTAAAATTTGTATTTCCAAACGCTACACTCTTGGTATTCTGATTCAGCAAATCAGGGTAGGGCCTAAGAGTTTGTGTAGGGAAGGAAGAGGAAAAATATTGTGGCTTACCAGGGACAAGTAACCGTAGGAGGAAGAATAGTAGGGAATATAAGTTTGTGATGTGCAATACATTATGTAAGTCTCTCTATAACTTCTTCAGTAAATAATTGGTGTTTCATAAGCTCATAGAGGGTTAAACTCTCAGGAATGGGACAAAGGGCAATATATGGCCTGAGAGAAGATAATCTGGATTGGTTATAAAAATAACTACTGTAAGGAGGAGATTTGACAATACTTTGAAAAAAAAATAGATTGAAAGCCAAGGAGTCAGAGAAGGGAGAACTGATTCCTAGTAGCAACATAATCATGTTAATGTCTGGAAATCGAGACTGCATCAGGCCAAGAATCAGACTCACCTACATCAGGAGTTGTGCAATTTGGATCTAGATCCACTGGGGTGCAGAACTTTGTCTTACTGAGGACCTTAGGAGGAAAAAACAATCCTGAGCTATATCCCTACTTAAAAGCAAGTTGACTGAGTTTATTGGTTTTTCTCTTTTTGGGTCCCTTGATTTTTAAATCACAGATAGATTTTTCATTTAACCATTCAGTCAACATAGTCATATTGGGTAAGCATCTCTTCTTTTTATGGTGAGGAAAGATGGTGAGGGAAGGAAAGGGAATCTGGAGAAGGATGAGAGCAGATTGGGGGTAGAGAACAGAGAAGCAAACAGAGGGAAAAAATAAGTCAGCCTGCCTCATGTAGAGCTGACACAGAGAGAGAGCTGAGAGAGAAGGAGAAACCAGCAGAATAAGGAAAGCACAGGGGCTTTCAGACCACAGAGACCTGGCTTCTGTCATTGGCCAGCTCTGCATCCTTGAGTAAGGTTCTTGTTTGAGTTAAGGCTTGATGAGAGAAGTAGAACCACTAGAAGATCTGTGGAAACTGGTGTAGATGTGGATGTAGAAGGTAGATGTGAATATGGATATTCCATAGAGTTAGGTCGTGAGGGCAGAGGTGGGGTTGGGGAGGAGATCAATGTTCAACAAACATTTAATTTGCATCTTATTGGGGATGCAATAAGTGTTTCTTCATCCATAAAAATTAATACCTATGAAATAATATAACCATAACTATATATAAACTATTCAATGCAGTGGTAAAACTGTGTGCAGGGTGTAATGTGAATAGCGAAGACAGTCCCTAACTCATGCTTTGGACCATGAGAATAGTGAAGGCTTGTAGAGGGAGGCGGAGAGAAAATGGAGGTAAGCTTATTCTTAAAGGAGGAATAATCATGAATTACGCTGTAATTCAAAGCATAGACATTGTTGGTAAGGAGTTGGATTTCAGATTTATCTGGGAAGAAAGCATGCTTTTCATCACATTGACATGAGACAAACAGGAAGTCAAGTGTCAAAGCTTTTTTTTTTTTAAAGTGAAAGTATGTTGAATTTGAGATTAGAGCAATATCCAATTAGAAAAATTTAGCATTTGAAATGAGAACTCAAGTGCAGGTAGACTTGGGAGGGCACAAAGAATCTCCTGATTTTCTATCTTTCTGACTATTCTTTTTCAATCCATTCTTATTCTCTTCCCACCTGTAAAATAGGTTCTTCCCTTCCTTTTTTCTTACATAAAAAAGTGGGGGTGGTTGTTGAAATAAAAAACAGACTGGAAGCTACAAGCACCAATATCAGGTCCTATTGCCCCTCACCCTGGTAGCCTCACCATGGAGGTGAACACGCACACTTGCAAATGAGGAGCTAGGGAGGGAAGTGGTTGCAGGCTGTGTACTGCATCACATCGAGGGGAGCCAGGATATAAACAGCAATGTGGGTAAGCTGCTTCACTCCTGCCCACCACATCTCCCACAAGAATCTCTTTGGTAGCCCACCCTACCCAGAAGTATGGAGGAATGAGGATTCTGAAAACTGTGGTTCAGCCTAGCTAGTTCACAGGTTACAAAGCCACTACAACCCTTTAATAAGTAAATGTCTTTTGTTTTGGGAGTTCAGATGAGAGGAGAGGAGTTGATCTGTGGTTGCTTTCATTATGTAATGGAAGAAAAGTAGCACATACTGTTAAAGGATAATGTTTCAAAAAGAGGTAATATATATATATATATATATATATATATATATATATATATATATATGGTGGAATATTACTCAGTCATCAGAAAATGAAATCTTACCGTTTGCAACAACATGGATGGAACTAAAGGGTATTACACTAAGTGAAATAAGTCAATCAGAGAAAGATAATTATCATATGATTTCACTCATATGTGGAATTTAAGAAGCAAAAGAGATGAAAATAAGGAAGAGAGGGAAAAGTAAATTAAGATGAAATCAGAGAGAGAGAGAGAAACCATATGATACTCCATAGGAAACAAACTGAGGGTTGATGGAGGGGAGGTGGGTGGGAGGATGGGGTACCTGAGTGATGGGCATTAAGGAAGGCTCATGATGGAATGAGCACTGGGTGTTATATCCAACTGATAAATCATTGAACTCTACCTCTGAAACTAATAATTATTATGAAATGAAATGCATGGCTACTGTTAAAAAATAAAATTCAACTGAATGAACATGAAGATTGGCTTTATTGAACAATTCATGAATCAGGCAGAACCCATCTAGAGATAGAAAGGAGCTCCAAGGAACTATACAAAATGGAAGATTTTTACAGTCCAAAGGATGAAGGGCAAAGAGTAGATCATTTCAGGCAAAGTCAACCTTTCTTTGGGAGAACATCTATCAGGACAATTACTGTGCTGACCAGGTAATTCCATGGTAGAGGCTACATTCCTGGGAAGGCTGAAATTGCAGTTAGGTTAGATATTACGTCTTGGTTGCTGATGTGGACCATAGCACAAGTAACTCCATATGGAGCCTATTTTTTTTAACACTACCTATTTACAAGAACACATCAGAAATGCCGTCTATTATGGACCTGGAGGGACTAGAATAAAGGAGAATTAACTAATTAGTAATAAAACAAAAGGGGGCTTTGTCCAAATAAACTATGAAAATCTTCTAGGCAAGAAGGAGGATAAATCCTCACCTCCTGGGATCCTAAAAGAACAAAGAAGGGGAGGAAGGAAGGAAAGAAAGAGAAAGAAAGAGGGGCTGGTTGGTTGGTGAATAAATGATAAATTTCACCAAAAATGATGGTAGGCTGCAGGGAGGAAGTTCGTTGGGAAAACTTCTCTAAGCTTGAAGTAGGATTAAGAATTGGCCAAGGATGGGGGTTCCTGGCTGGTAGTCAATAGAGCATGTGACTCTTGATCTCAGGGTTGTGGGTCTGAGCCCCACATTGCATATACGGATTACTTAAAAATAAAATCTTTTTAAAAATTGACCAAGGATAAAGACAAGCTGACATCAGTAGCTGCCTCAGAGGAAAGCAACTAAGTGTCTGAGGGACAGAAGAGAAGGGAGGCTTCTCACTGAAAACATTTTCATTGAATAGGCAACAGAGGGCAGCCCTGGTGGCTCAACAGTTTAGCTCTGCCTTCAGCCCAGGGTGTGATCCTAGAGACCTGGGATCGAGTCCCATGTCGGGCTCCCTGCATGGAACCTGCTTCTCCCTCTGCCTGTGTCTCTGCCTCTCTCTCTGTGTGTGTCTCTCATAAATAAATAAAATCTTTAAAAAAAAATAGGCGACAGAAATGTTGCTTATTCAAATATTAAAATGTGCATTTTTCTTTAAAGTTGACCAGGTTAATAATTGTTAGGCAAGAGGATTTCCAAGCATAAATTCCCTCTTTTGCAAACATTTGTAGAGTTCTATGTTTTTTCCTTGTGAAGAACTAAAAGGCCAGTGTTTGCATCCTTCTCAGACCCAGAAGTAGTTAGGTGAGGGTTCAATCCTCTCCCAGCCACCTACTTACATGAAAACATTCCAAAAAGAAAACAAGAAAGAAAGAAAACGTTCCAGTTGAACACTGCACAGCCCTAAAGGCTGCCAAGCCCATTGGCTATAATATGAAGGGTTGCTCAGTGCCCAACCTGCACAATCTTATACAGTGACACTCTTCTCCCACAGCCTAGGCATAAAAGTTTCACCAAATTCAAAATCCAAAAAAAAACCTCCTATCTTTCATCTTAGAGGGAGTTTATGAATGTTGTTTGCTTTTTGGTTTTCAAAAGTTCAAAGGAAACAAGCAAGGTCTCGTCCTGATAGCTCACCTTCCCTCTGGCCCAGTACTTGAGTTCCTCGCCCTTGCTAATGATCTCTCACCACAAGTGAATTGACTCTGCCCACAACAGCTAACGATGATCCAATGGTTTTGTTTGCCTGCTGCGGGGAATTCAATTTGAGGAGTGTATTCAGACTAAAGGAGCTTGCAACATCCTGACCGCTCAGGATGTGAGGTTACTATTAGAGGGTCAGACAACAGCTGCTTCTCCGGAGGCAAATGGGCAGACAGTACATCGTCCTCCTGCTCTGCCTTCTGTCTTCAGATAAAAGCCTCACAGACCAGGTCCAACAGGACCCCAAATGTGTCCCCAAGAAAACACCTCTTCCTTATAAATATCTGTCCTAGACCTTGGTGTCACAGTGTCTGCAACTCTACCCTTAGACATCATTGTCTACTGGTGGCCATCAACCACAGAGTAAAGCCCAAACTTTGGCCAAAGGCTCACAGGGATCCAGCCCTGCTCTCCTCTGTCAATTCCTCCAACAGTAAGTCAGTTTTAGGTCCGAATGCTCTCTTGCCATCTGCCCTTTGCTCATGCTGGTCCCTCTGCCAAGAATGTCCTTTCATAATATTACTCAGCCATCGAAAAGAAAGAAATCTTGCCGTTTGCAATGATGTGGATGGAACTAAAGAGTATTGTGCTAAGCAAAATAAGTCAATCAGAGAAAGACGATTATCATATGATTTCACTCATATGTGGAATTTAAGAAACAAAACAGAGGAGCATAAGGGAAGGGAGGGAAAATAAAATAAGACGAAATCAGAAAGGGAGAAAAACTATAAGAGACTCTTAATCACAGGAAACAAACAGAGTTGCTGGAGGGGAGGGGGTGAAGGGATGGGATAACTGGGTGATGGAGGGCACGTGATGTAATGAGCACTGGATGTTATATAAGACTTATGAATCACTGAACTCTACCTCTGAAACTAATAATACACTATATGTTAATCAATTGAATTTAAATTTAAAAACTAATTAATTAAAAAAATGAATGTCCTCCATGACAGTAGATTGTTAAATAAATTTGGCACACTCTTCTTTTTTTTAATGATTGATTGATTGATTTGAGAGAGAGAGAGAGAGAAAGAGCATGAGCAGGGCGATGGGGAGAGGGAGAGAATCTCAAGGAGACTCCACACTGAGCATGGAGCCCAATGTGGGGCTCAATCCCAAGACCCTGATATCATGACCTGAGCCAAAATCAAGAGTTGGACGCTTAACTGACTGAGCCACCCAAGTGCCCCTATAGTACACTCCTACAACAGAATATCATGAAGGCATTAGACACAGTAATAGAGGGCAGCCCAGGTGGCTCAGGTGTTTAGCACTGCCTTCGGCCCAGGGTGTGGTCCTGGAGACCCAGAATCGATTCCCACATCAGGCTCCCTGCATGGAGCCTGCTTCTTCCTCTGCCTGTGTCTCTGCCTCTCTCTGTGTCTCTTATGAATAAATAAATAAAATCTTTAAAAAAGAAAAGAAACAGTAATAGAAAAGAGTATCAGGTGTTATAGGAAAATGTTACAAAATATTGAGAAAACCTAGTTATAAAATCATAATAGCAACTAATATTTCCTATCCCTCATTCTACAGATAATGAAACTGAGGCTCATAGACATGACATAATGTGTCTGTGATTCTAAACCTAGGCTGTAGCAGAGCTGGGATTTGAACCCAGGTCATCTTTCCTTTCTTCTCTCTTTTTTTATTGAGATATAATTGACATTGTTTAAAGTTAAGGTATATAGCATGTTTATTTAATACTTGATATATTGCAATATGATTACCACTATAGCATTAACTAATACCTCTATCACATCACACAATTATCATTTCATTTTTGTGGTAGAAATAATTAAGATCTTAGCAACTTTGAAGGATATAACATAGTTATTGTCTATAATCACTAGATCTTCAGCACTTATTTATCTACCAAGTTGCAAGTTTGTACCTTTAAATGAGATATCCCCACTTCCCCACCCCCGGCCCTCATTAATTATCATTCTACTCTCTGCTTTTCCACATCCAGCTTTTTTAAATAAACATTTTTCCAGAGATGACATCAAATAGCCAAGAGGCACATGAAAAGATACTCAGTATCACTAATCACCAGGGAAGTGCAAATCAAACCCACAATGAGATATCTCCTCATACATGCTAAAATGGCTACCATCAGAAAGATAGAGCTAACAAGTGTTGGCAAGGATATGGAGAAAGGGGAGCTCTGTGCACTGCTGGTAGGAATGTAAATTGGGGTAGCCACTCTGGAAAACAGTATGGAGATTCCCAAAAAAATTTTAAAATAGAACTACCATATGATCCAGCAGTGCCTGCTGGAACTATATCAAACAGAAGTTTGCAGTGTGATTCTGCTGCTGTAAAACGCCAAACACAAAAGGGGTGGCTGGGTGCCTCAGTCAGTTGAATGTCTGAGCTCTTGGTCATGATCTCAGGATTGGGCCCCACATCAGGCTCTGCACTTGGTGCAGGATCTGCTTGAGATTATTTCCCTCTCCCTCTATCCCTCCTCTCTCTCTCCCACTCTCTCGCCCTCTCCCTCTCTCTCTCTCCCTAAAATAAAAACAATTTTTTAATTATTACATATAGAAAGAGGGAAAGAGTTTTAAAGCATCACCCTGTTATATGACAAAATGTTCACAGTGGTTTTTTTTGAGGAGACTGATAATGTTACAGGTGCATGCACCAGGAAAAAGCCTCTGAGATGGAGTTTAGCATGAAGGATGTTTATTGAGGAGGGCTCTTGGAACCAACAGCTGTATAAAAGGGAGAAACGAGAAACAAGAAGTAGGTGGAAGGACAGCTTGACCTTTGATGCAGAGAACTCTAGATCTAGAATAGGCCTTCATAATGTCCCTAATCGGGCTGAGATGGCCAGACCTTTATGCCTCCTGCATCCATCAGTCACTGGATGGGGCCACCTTCTGTGGCTGAGGCAATCCCTGAGGGACCAACAGCATGCCCAGCACCTGGGCAACAAGTGTCCCCAGAGGGGAATATGTGAGGTGCAGCACATGCCCTCACAGCTGATTTTAACTCTCTTCCTTTTGTCTATATGTCCTATGGTTGATGTATATAATTGTGCAGCAAGGGAAATAAGCTACCAGAGAAAAAGAAGTCATCAATTCTCTATTGCATTAGCATCAAAGGAAAGCCTGGCTCTGGCTTTTGAACAAGGCCAAAGTGGAAGATCATGCCCATGTCAGACAGTAAATAACTCATGCCTTCTAGGACTGCTTGTGTGTAAATATTAGTTCAAATTACTGAATGTGAATTAACTGGTAGGGCTCCAAACACAGAGAATTGCAGAAATTGACAAGGTACACCAGGACTTTGGCCAAGGGCGCAGTTGACCAGATTATCTAGATTTAGGGAAGTATGTGGCAGCTGCCTCCTCCTCTCCAAGATGCAGGGATGGTAGATTATTCCATGGAGGCTCCCAATGAACCACATCTTTTAGTTTGTTCCCTTGGCTTTGGGCTTGATCAGACAGCTTACATTGGCCAATGGGACCATAGCAACTGCAATGCAAGGAGAGCCCTACTAAGCTTCTGCACACTGGGACTTACCTTCTTTTCTATTTTTTTAAAGATTTTATTTATTTATTTGAAAGAGAGAGAGCACGAGCAGGATGTGTGGAGGGGCAGAGGGAGAAGGAGAAGCAAGCTCCCTGCTGAGCAGGGAACCTGACATGGCTTGACCCCAGGACACTGGGATCATGACTTGAGCTAAAAGCAGATACTTAACCAGCTGAGCCACCCAGGCACCACTGGGGCTTATCTTCTTAGAATACTCTCTCTTGGAACCCAGCCACCATGCTATAACAAAGTCCAGGCTATCATTCACATGGAGAGACCCTAAAAGATGAGAAAACATGTGGTGAAAGAGGTCATATATAGAAGAGCCCAGTAGAGCTCCTGATTGAACACATCATGAATGGCCCCACTCAAAACCATGTAGAGCAGAATTACCCAGTCAATCCACAGAATCCTGAGAACTAAGAAACTGTTATTGTTTGGAGCCACTAAGTTTGGGGGTGGTTTTCTGTGGCTGTAAAAACTGAAATAGCAGGGCTAGACTGGTAAAGGGGTCACTATATAGGTCCAATTACTTCTGTCTGTCTTAGCCTGGCCCTCCCCATGACCCATGTGCCCAATGTCCACCTTCGAACTATTCCAATCTGCCCACCCACCACATAGCCACTGACATAAGAAAGTCCATGAATGAATATCTCAAGCCTAGGCTATTTAGAACACTGTCTTTGAACCCTCCTTCTGTGTTGCAGGGAAGAAATTAAGAACATGGGCTCTGGAGTGAGTCTGCCTGGGTTCAGATCCCAGTACCCCTACCTACCAGCTAAGTGACTTCTCAGAGTCTCAGGTTTGTCATATGCAAAATGGGTTAATGTTATATCATGTTGAATATTATCCCCCTAAAATTCACATCCACCCAGAACCTAAATGTGACCTTGATTGGAAACAAGCTATGTGAAGATGTAATCAAGTGAAGATGAGATCATACTGGATTAGGGTGGGCTCTAAGTCCAGTATGACTGATATCCATATAAGAAGAGGGAAATTTGGACCCAAAGACGTATGGGGGAAATGACCATTAAAAACAGAGGCAGAGATTGGAGTTATGCTATCGTAAGCCCAGGAGTGCCAAGAGTTGCCAGCAATCTCCAGAAGCAAGGAGAGCAAGGAATAATTCTTCCCCAGAGTCTTTTGAGGGGCATGGCCCTGACAGCACCTTGATTTCAGACTTCTGGCCTCCAGGACTGTGAGTGAATAAATTTTGCTTGTTTTAAGCTATCCAGTTTGCGGTCATTTGTTATGGCAGCCCCAGGAAACTAATACAAGTTCCTGCCGTGTGATGATTGAATGAGCTTATACTGGTAACCTTCTCTACCAGAATTCTTGCTATGGAAACTAAGGAACTAAATAGATTTGAATAGTGGAACTACCTAGAACCCAGTAAGATGCAATGGTAATCATTACCAATATAGACCAACTCTCCTTCCAGTCTTGTCATGAACAGTTTCTGAGCTTTGGGCTCCATGTCCTAAATCAGTAATCTTAACTTTAGGGTATTTAAAATCACCTGGAGGAGTCACTAAAGATATAGCTAACTGGGTCCCACAATTCTAGATTCTGATTTAGTACTTTGAGGTTGGACCCCAAAATGGTCATTTTGGAAAAGTATGCCAGTTGCTTTTTCTACAGGTGCTACAGAAGAAGATGGTCCATAGACCATACTTTGAAAAATGCTGCCTTAGGGTTCATGGTATACACTCAAACTCTGGGTATACCTGTTGGCACATCCTAAGGGATTCCAATGTGGACTTGGCCCCTCTGGCTCCAATCTATCAAAGTAGCATGTCCTACCTGAGCACTAGCTAGATGCCAGGGGTTTGGCCAACTCTTCATTCCCTACCACCATCCACACCATATCTTAGACATCAAAATTGCTTAACACTCAGGCAAAAGGTTTGAGGCTGCTAAATAATAATTACAATGATATTTACTATTTATTGAGCATCTACTGTATCCCAGACTTTCCCACATATTATCTCTAATTCTCACAATAACTTTGAAAGTTAAATTTAGCCATTATTGTGCATATGGGAAGACTAAAGTTCAAAGAGGCAACAAAATTTACTCAGGGTCACCCAGCCAGTAACCTAAAGATCTGGAAATTACTCTACATCTGACCCAAAGTTCACGTCCTTTCCTAGATGATTCCTGCTTACTCAGGTTCTTCTCTCTCTTGCAGTCACTCTGCTTCTAAAACAGAGACTACCAGGCTGTATTAGTCAGGGTAATCAACACTAGCTGCTCTAACAAATATCCCCACAAGCCCAGTAACTTAACAAACAAAGGATTCAAATCTTACACACATTACAGTGTGGTGAGGGTCGGGAACTTCTGCTGGGAAACTCTTTTTCATGGGTCCTAACTCATTCCATCTTGTGGTGCCATAATCTTGAAAATGTGCACATGTGTGCACACACACACAAACTCTCTTCATCTGCCTCCGTTTCTTCATCCTTCAGGTCTTTTTGCTAATATCACCTCCCCAGTGAAGTCCTCCCAGACTCCCAGCCATATATTCCCACATCTCCCTAATCTTCTCATGTTATAAGACACTGTTGACTACCTAACCAGAATCCAAAATTCTCCCTATTATTTCTTCCTAACAAAATCTGATCACATCACGCTTTCACACCTTCCACATTTTATAGGGCAATGGTAACACATCCCCAGCTCTAGCCTAGTTATGCTGATAACCATAACGCATGCCCCTGGCAACTGTTATTGGTTCAGGAAAGTACACACAATCTAAATTGGTCAGTCATATTGAAGAGAAAGAATACAGTCTAGGTATAGTAGGGAGATTTTAGCATGTCTCCTAATAGAAGTGGATGATAAAGCATGGAACCCCAGTTGCCCCTGGAGTCCATCCTGTACCTACAGGTAGAACCATGATGAGGCCAGCTCCAGGAAGGCAAAGCAAAAAGAAGGAAAGTATCTGGGTTCCCTTGACATCATTGAGCTGCTGATCATTCACTGCTTAGAGTCTACCCTCTGTAGATTTCCAGCTCTGTGTATAAATTGCTTATTCCTAAGCAAGGCTTAATCAAGACTTTCTGCCATCATAGCTTTAAAAAGTCTAACAAATACATCTATCATAATTTTCTGCACACTATTATTTTTGCTTGTTTAATTGTATGCTGGTTCCAGATTTTCCCCACCAGACTATATTCTTTATACTGATATAAACCATTTTATTTACTCTAGATTTCCCAGGTCCTAGGAACGTGAATAGCTCCTAGTAGATACTCAACAAATATCTGTGAATAAATGGATAACATCCTCCAGTTTTAAGAGTGAAAAAAAGGTAATGGGCTTCCAACCAGCTTGGGACATAACCCTCCTCCAATCCCAACTATGCTTCAGCCTCTATTGAATAATGTTACTAATGTAACTTTTAGCTGCTACAAAATGTAATTGTGTTTCACTTAATCCATGATACTTTTTCTAAATCAGTGATTTTTAAATATTATTCAAAATCTAGAAACATATATTTAAGTGTGTCATGCAAGGAAAGGCATTAGTCATCTGTGTGGCAGTCAACAAGTTAAAATTTACTATTATTCCAGCTATGCCTCAATACACCTCTACACACACCTCTCCTATGACCAGGCTTGAGCATTCAGACTTCATACCAAGAATAATAACCCTATGATCCCAGAAGGGGACATCCACAATTGGAATACAGTCTTCCCAACTGCTTTAGTTATACATTGTTGTGTAACAAATTACCCCAAAACCTAGCAGCTTTAAACAGCAAACATTCATTATTTCACAGTTTCTGAGGGTCAGGAATGTGGAGAGGCTTACTCTTGGTTCTGGCTCAACGTCTCTCATGAGATTACAGTCAAGCCATTGGTTGCAGCTGCTTCTAAAAGGCTGAAGGATTCATTTCCAAGTTTAATTACATGGCTGTTGGCCACAGAGCTGCTCACAACCTGGCTTTCTCCAGAGTGATCTGGGAGAGAGAAAGCACATGAATCCAAAACAGAAGCTGTAGTCTTTTTATAACCTAATCTTGGAAGTGTCACACTATCACTTCTGCCGTAGTCTATTCATTAGAAGTTAGACGTTAAAACCAGCTCATACTCCAAGGGAGGGGCTTAAGCTCTAAGTTTTGAAGGAAGAGTATCACCGAATTTGTGGACATATTTTCAAAATCACAGTAACACTGGATCTTTTCTCCTCCCACATAATACTTGTCTTCTGAGATTATGAGCATTATGAGTCCTACATCTTCGTCATCATCACCATCATCATTATTAACACAAGAGAATGATGATATTTTAATTGCTACCATTTTCTGAGCCATGTGTCAGGCAGCATGAGCCACATGCCAGGCAAACACTTTATATGCATTTAATCCTCACAACAACACAATTAGATACGTACTATTATTATGCCCACTATAGTTGAGTAAATGAAGCTTTAGGGCAGTTAAGTGATTTACTCAATGCAAAATAGCGAATAAGTGGATAAACCAGGATCTGGACCCAGATCCATCTAACTGTAGAGTCCATGCTGTTAACCAGCACTCTTCACTGCCTCCCATTGGCCAGTAAAGGAAACCCCACCTATCCCAATAACCAAGTCAGGTTCCCACAAAACCAACTGTCCCTATAGGGAATATTTTTTTTTTAGTTCAAACAAACAAATTTTTGAAATGAGAGTTACATTAGGTCCAAATCAGGATGGAAGGGTAGGAAGTTGCAATATACAGAGCATACTCAAGCACAGATCCAAATTGAATAAGAGGAATCCAAGCACATCCCAAATGAATGCAAATCTATGCAGATGGATGCAAATGAATGTAAGTGGCTATGCCTGTCTATGTAAATGACCATGTCCTGAAAAGCAAAGGGGTGGGGGAGTTAACTTTCCAGAAGGCAATACCCCCTGGTCTCGTCCTCTCTTGGTATAGGGGTCACTACTGTGCAAAAGGAAAACCCTTCCAGATTCAAGACTGTAAGGAATGTTATCCTAGGGATGACATCCAGAGCTTTGCAGGAGTTCAGATACCTGAGAGGAGGAAGGATGGGTTTATCCAGCTCCCATCCAGCTGACAGATTCAATAAATTAGTAAAAATCAGTAAGGAAAAATCCTGTTTGCAAACAAGTGTTCATTTACGTGTCCCAAAGGTAAATTAGCAGAGCTGAATTGGAAATCTATCCTTCCACTGCAATCATTTGCAAACTTTGGTGTGCATTAGAATCACCAAGGGTCCTTAAAGTGCACATCACTGTGCCAATCCTCAGACCTCCTGAGTCAGTGCTTGGAGGTGGGCATCAGGCACACTGGAAACCTGCACTTTTGAGACACATCCCTGTTGGTTCTGAATCAGGAAGTGCAAGAATCACCTTTTTAGAAAACCGGCATTTAAAAAACAAGTGTTGGGATGCCTGGGTGGCTCAGTGGTTGAGCATCTGCTTTCGGCTCAGGTGGTGATCCCAGGGTTCTGGGATGAAGTCCCGAGCCTCCTTATCCCTCTGTCTATGTCTCTGCCCCTCTCTCTGTCTCTTTCATGAATAACTATATAAAATCTTAAAACACACACACACACACACAAGTGTTTGAAAGCAGGCAGAGTTGGATTTGAATCTCAGCCTGACATTTACTAGCTGTAGGACCTTGGCTTGTTGACAAGGTGTCATAGTCCCAGCACCCTCATTTGTAAAGTGGGGCTAATTTTATTCTTCCTCTCAAAGGATTGCTGTGAGAACTAAACAAGATAATTCACTTAAAGGGCTTGGCACAATGCCTGACACACTGTTAAAACTCAGGAAATATCCAGTACAATTATGATGATCATTCACTGATGAAAGGTGGGAACCCGAGTTTCCCCCCTGTGTCCAGTCTGGCACATAAAATAGGGACTTGAACTGTTATTAGTTAAATATTATGTGAAAGCTTTTACCTGCCTGGCCACCTCTCCTGACTCCTCCCCCTGGGAGGCAGAGAAGAGGTCTGATTGGTTAGTTCACAAGAGTGTGACTTCCACTGGTCCATTGTTCCCTCCTGGCATCTTTGTGTGCCTCTTCTCCCCTTCCCCAGTGCACTGGCTCTCTCTCTCGCTCTCTCTCTCTCTCTCTCTCTCTCTCCTTTTCCCCTTCCCCCATCTCTTCAGGATTTCTTCCCCTCCTTCCCCTCCCTCTCTCTCTCCCTTCCTCCTTACTCTCAGCTTTCCACAAAAGAGGGTCTCAGGTTCTAAACCAAAGGACTAGAAGGTTGATTGGGTCCTCAGGTTCAAGCCATGTTCTCCAATTCAGATTAGTCAGCAACAGATACTCTTATCCCTGTCTTGTTACTGTGTCTTTTAATTTCTCAGCTAGTCCAAAACCCATAGAGCAAAGGGGCAACCATCTGGCTAAAACCCCACCACCTAGTGTGTACCTCCTAGGAGCCTGTCCTTAACCCACAGTGGGTAAGTTCCCTTGGTATCCATTGTCTAAGCTGGCAGTTTCCCACTGAGGCCAGTGATTCTGTCACGATTAACCATGGCAACCATACTTATGCACTAATTTCACGCCTGTCAAGATTTCCTCTCATGGAGCATCCTTTATTTGCTTGAATTATGACTTTTGTTTTTCCATCGATTCTTAATCAAGTAGGTTTGTGTGTGCAAAATCAACAAGCAGAATAGCCATCAGAGACGATAAAGGAGCACCCCAGACCTTGCCCATTAACAATTAATAATCAGGTTTGGAAGAAGCTTTCAAAAGTGCGTAATACATGTTTGTAAACAATACAACTGCCTGACTAGCTCTCCTGAAAACAGCAGCTGCATGCATGAGGTGCAGGCTACATTAGGGGCATTCTGAGTGGCACTTCATATACATTCACTATGACATTTAATCCTGACAGCAACCCCACTTGCAGATGAGAATGCTGAGACTCAGGAAGGATCACTAAAGGCAGTACCCAAAAGTTATTCAGCCAGAAGTTGCATGGCTAGAATCCAAATGTAGGTCTCTTGCCTGAAAAGTCTCTTTCCACCACACCAGGATGCCTCTCTGTAATCCTCTCAACATATACCACTTTTATTTGAGAATATGTCAAGCCAAACCTTAGGGTGAAATGGCCTATTTTAATGCTTAAGCTTTTGAATAATTCCCAGGTTCAAATCTTGGCTCTTCCTCTTGCTGGCTGTGTGATTTTAGGCAAAGCACTTAAACTCTCCAAGTGATCCCCACTGCCTGGTATTCACACCCTTATGTAAACTCCTTCCCTTGAGTGTGCTTGGGACCTGTGACTTTCTTCTAATCAACAGAATAAGACAAAAGTCATGGGATGTCACTTCAGTGACTAGGTTACAAAAGATTATGACTCCTATTATGCTAGCAGATTCTATTACCTTCTCGGTTTGTACATTTTGATAAAGCAACTTACCATGTTGGAGAGGCCCATATGGCAACAGACAAGAGGAAATGAGGCCCTCTCTCCAACAGTTATGAGGGATTAAATCCTAGCAACAACTACCTGACCTTCAAAGCAGACCCTTCCCCATTGGAGCCCGAAAGAGAACTTGAGCCCCATGACACAGCTGAGCTCTGCCTGAATTCCTGACCCACCAAAACTATGCAATAACAAATGTGTGTTCTTCTAAGTCACTTACTTTTGTGGTAGTTTATTAAGCAGCAATAGATAACTACTAACCATTCAATCATTGAGTCATTCAAACATTCCCTGAGCCACTACTATACAGCAGGCACAATGCTAGAGTTGGGGATACATAAAGAGCTAGGGCATGGTCTGTATCCTCAGGTTGCTCAGTCAAATGCAGAATCAGACATGCATATAAATGAGAGCAAGATACACAGCTCTCAAGAAACAGTGTATAATCTGTGCACAAGGATGCAGGATCAATATGTATGGCAATATCCTTTGTCAAAATGTAAATTCTAAGTGTTAAAAATGTACATTTTTCATTAAGATTTAAAAGGTAAATTTTAGTTTGAAATAGAAGAGAAAGGATAGGGGAGCCTGGCTGGCTCAGTTAATGGAGCTTCGGAGTGGTGAGTTTGAGCCCCACATTGGGTATAGAGATTACTTTTAAATAAAGTATTTTTTAAAAAGAGAGAGAAATGGGATGCCTGAGTGGCTCAGTGGTTAAGCATCTTCCTTCGGCTCAGGTCGTGATCCTGGAGTCCCAGGACGGAGTCCCACATCAGGCTCCCTGCATGGAGCCTGCTTCTCCCTCTGCCTATGTCTCTGCCTCACTCTCTGTGTATCTCATAAATAAACAAAATTTTTTAAATAAATAAATAAGGGAAAGAGAGAGAGAAAAAGGATACACCTAAATGTGTCCATCAACAGGGAAATGACAAAAATAAGGGAAAAAGGAAACCAAAACAGTTATATTTGTAGTCCATGAAGTCTATGAAGTGCTCAATAGCCATTAAATATAATAAAGTCCATGTTTATTGACATGGCCTAAATTCCAAGACATTGGAATTATACCTTACATCGCTGGTTGAAAATATTTTTAAAAATACAATCAAAAGGATTATTCTGTATGATACCATTTGCCTTTAAAAAATAACCCACATAGGGATGCCTAGGTGGCTCAGTGGTTAAGCGCCTGCCTTTGGCCCAGGGAATGATCCTGCAGTCCCAGGATCGAGTCCCACATCAGACTCCCTGCATGGAGCCTGCTTCTCTCTGCTTGTGTCTCTGCCTCTCTCTGTGTGTGTCTATCATGTATAAATAAATAAAATATTTAAAAAAAATAATCCACATAGACATGCACAAATAGCATTTACCTTCAGTGAGTATATTAACATGTATGTAGATCATATTGTACAACATAGTGGTTCTGGGAAATTCTCTGGACTCAGACTTCAGGACTTGCCTTCCAGTTATGCTGTTTACTGGTTGTGCAACCTTGGGAACATTTTCTTTGAGCTTCAGTTTGCTCATCTATAGAACGGGTTGTTGTGGGGATTAAATGAGCTACTAAAAGACATAGTGCTCAAAGGATGCTTGCTATTATCAACTAATAATAATGGTTGTTATTGTTATTAATATTATTACTAGTATCAGTCTAGAAGGATATACACAAAAAAACAATGATTACCTTGAGAAGGACACTAGGATGGGAAAGGAGGACAAAGGAGTCTTTAGACCTGTCTATAATCTTCCGTTTTTTACAAGGGCAATGTTTCAGGTATTATGTAACCAACAGTTGACATCAGCAAATAAATGGTCAAATAGGTACAGTGAAGCAGTACAAATGCTCAGGTATTGTGGGGCACAAAGCAGGAAGTAGTCTGTTCCCTCTGAAGGTGGGGATAGTGTCAAGACAGGCTTCATGGAAAAAACAATTTACTCCAAAGTCACCCACCCTCCCCTTCCACTGATATTTTCTCCATACACAATTTTTCCTCTATCACTTCTGTCTGAAGAAGCAGGCCGGGAGGCCCTCTGAAGTCTCCTGCAGATTGATGAAAGTCCTCCTGGCTGGGGAAGAGCTCTAGGGCTGTTTCCAAAGTTCCCAGGAACCCAATGGGATGGCTAGGCCAGTTGCCAGCCTGGTGGGGCTGGGTCTTCCCCACACCCGGTGAGCTCTTCCCACCCTGCTGAGCCATCCGTTAATAAACTCATAATAGTGAGCTATCTTCCTATTCAAGAATGCTGCTGCTGATGACTGCTAAGCAGAACCTGTGTCTTGTGAAACCTTACCAGCAGGGGTTGGCTGGTAATAGTGATGGATGATGGCCTCCCCCAACTCTTCCCTCCCTCATCTGCCCTGATCTGCCAGGTATCTGGTCTGCTAGCTGCCAACTGGAGTGAGGAAACCCACTAGAGGACTTCTGAATAGAAAAAAACTAAATCCCCCACACCTTGGCACTCAAACCACCACTGGGATCTTATTAACTCCACATCTTAACCAACTGAGTTAAATGCCTACAAGGAACCAAGTATCTCCTTTCAAGCAATAAAGTCACCCAGGGAAAGCAATTAACTGGACCAGTAAAGATAAGAAGGAACAGAGAAGAAACATTTATCAACAGCATCCTAATTACTTTCCTATTTTCCCTCCCACTGAATTCCCCTAAAAATCTTTTTTTTTTACTTTTTATTTTTATTATCCAGTAGAATTATTTTTTTACCCAGTAGAATTATAATATCTTCACCATTATTACTGACCATTTATGGATAAGAAAACTGAGACTCAGAGAGGTTCCGTGACTTTCTCAATACCACACAGCTAAGAAGCTAAATGGATTTGGTCCTTATCACATTTTACAGATGAGGAAACTGAGGGTTAAGGATAGAGATTAGGTGGCTCTCTCAGGGAGGGACATGTAACTGAGAAGTGATGTGATCATTACTTCTGAACTCAAGGGCAAAGTTCTTTCCCCTGATTGGATGCCCCAAGACAGAAGCAGCAGCTCACCCTCTTCATCACTCACTAGGGGCTGGATCAGACCTTTCCTGATCCTCCTACATCATACCGCCTCTTGAAAGCTGGTCCTGGGTTCATCCATAGTGGAGTTGAGCTGGGGCTCCACTAATGTAATGCATATTCCTGGGCCCTGTCCCCAGTCTTTGAGTCACATATTCTGGCCACAACATCAGAAGTCTGCATTTGAAACAAACACCCCTGAAAAAGTTGTATGCACACTGAAGCTTAGGACCCACATCCCAAGCATCCTTCCCTAATGACTGGTACATACATCTTGATCCATCATGGGCAAAGAAGCTTTTAAAAGAACACTGTATTTTTTTTTTATCAGTGAGAAATTTTTTTTTCACTCATCATCATTTTACATTTGTGAAGTTCACTTCTCTCCCCTTAATCAGAGGTCTAAAGCTGGCAGCCGGGCAGCCCAGTGGCTCAGCAGTTTAGCGCCGCCTTCAGTCCAGGGCATGATCCTGGAGACCCGGGATCGAGACCCACGTCAGGCTCCCTGCATGGAGCCTGCTTCTCCCTCTGCCTGTGTCTCTGCCTCTCTCTCTCTCTCTCTCTCTGTCTCTCATGAATCTTAAAAAATAAAAAATAAATAAAGCTGGCAGCCTTGGGTCCTTCTTTGGCCAGTTGTTTAGTCTCCCCACTGACACCTCACCCAGGGTTTTAAAAAGAACCTGATCAGAGCCCTAAAGACAGACCCATGAGATACCACCTCACACCAGTGAGAATGGGGAAAATTAATAAGGCAGGAAACAACAAATGTTGGAGAGGATGCGGAGAAAAGGGAACCCTCTTACACTGTTGGTGGGAATGTGAACTGGTGCAGCCACTCTGGAAAACTGTGTGGAGGTTCCTCAAAGAATTAAAAATAGACCTGCCCTACGACCCAGCAATTGCACTGTTAGGAATTTACCCCAAAGATTCAGATGCAATGAAACGCCGGGGCACCTGCACCCCGATGTTTCTAGCAGCCATGTCCACAATAGCCAAACTGTGGAATGAGCCTCGGTGCCCATCGAAAGATGAATGGATAAAGAAGATGTGGTTTATGTATACAATGGAATATTGGAATATTACTCAGCCATTAGAAACGACAAATACCCACCATTTGCTTCAACGTGGATGGAACTGGAGGGTATTATGCTGAGTGAAGTAAGTCAATCGGAGAAGGACAAACTGTATGTTCTCATTCATTTGGGGAATATGAATAATAGTGAAGGGGAATATAAGGGAAGGGAGAAGAAATGTGTGGGAGATATCAGAAAGGGACACAGAACATAAAGACTCCTAACTCTGGGAAATGAACTAGGGGTGGTGGAAGGGGAGGAGGGCGGGGGGTGGGGGTGAATGGGTGACGGGCACGGAGGGGGACACTTGACGGGATGAGCACTGGGTGTTATTCTGTATGTTGGTAAATTGAACACCAATAAAAATTAATTTATAAAAAAAAAAAAGACAGACCCCCTGGGTTCAAATCTTGGTTGCCCTAGTCTCCAGCTCTGTCACTTGCACACCCTGGATCTCAATGTCTTCAATCACCAAACTGGGTAATAACAGTTCATGCCACACAAGTATGTGAGAGTATTAAATATGCTCATGGATAGAAAGCTTATGTCAGAGCATCTGACATAGAATAAATACTCTGTAAACGTTAACTATATTAAAATGTAGATTTCTAGATTTTCTTTTTCCCATGGCAACACTTTGCTGGATCCAAGTGATGTATACCCACTTTGGACTTGGGGGTGCTGTCACTCCCACACACAGCATTTAGTCACCTTGCCATCCCTCATGGGTGTTATCAAGGTGGCCCCTCTGGCCTTTGTGTTGGTGACACAGGGCTTAATTAAAAGCACATGTTATCACTGCTCCTCCCAGAGCCAGTTTCCAAGACTTTCATCCCATTCCAAGGCATCCCATCCCACCAGCCCAAACCACACCCAGCCAGGAGGCTACCGCAGGACTCAGCACCCACATTCCTGAGGACAAACTTAGAGCAAGAGGCTCCATTAAGCCCTTCAAGACAAACCCCTGCTTCTCTGCCCAGCCACATGGCTCACTCTCTCCTTGTCCAGCAGGATTGTTGCAGGCACTCAATGCTACTGCATCATCCTGTGTCACAGGCAAGTATAGGCTTAGCGATAGCTCCAGAGTGGTCCTTCTAAGATCTCATCTTCTGGCTAACTCACCCTCTCCTTAGTTTCAGGTTAAATGCCACTTCCTCCAGAATGCCTCCTCAGTCTACAGTGGCTAGATTACCTGACTCCCTATGTGTTCCCGAAGTCCCCTGGACCTCCTGATCACATTGGGTTTGAGTTACCTGTTTATTGTGTCTCCCCTTACAGACCTGGAGATCCACAAGGCCAGAGGCTGTGCCTTATTCACCACCGACTCCTCAGTACCTAACAAAAACTTAGCATATAGTTGATGCTCAATAAATGTCTGTTGAATGGGTGACTACAAACAAGGATTCTGTTGAGTCTCAGGAAAAGGGACCAGAATTCTGTTTGCAAAAGAAGAAAGAGAGAAAACAAGCATTTGCTGAACACCTACTATACGTGAAATTTCACAACTACCTTATGAAGTGGGTGTTACAAGATCTTTTGCAAATAGGAAAACTGAGGTTCGGAAAGGTTAAATGATTTATTCAAGGCTGTCAAGCCAGAGCAGAGGTCAGCAAAGTTTTTCTATAAAGGGCCAGTGTGTGGATATTGCAGACTCCTGGGCCATATGGTCCTAGTACAACTACTCCATTCTATCACAGTAGCCCAAAAGGTACAAAACAACTGATGGGCAGAATTTGACCCATGAATCACAGTTTGTGAGTCCCTGGGCTAGGCCTTGATTTGAGGCAGATTTGATCCCATGTTTGCCCATAACTCACTCAAATCCTTCAGGCAAAAAGTTGGAGAGAAACAGGAATGGCAGACATGGAGACTACCCAAGGAAGGGATGCTTGCTTTGAGAAAGGCTGGAGCAGGTGGAGGTGGTTGGTGTCACCTGCCAGCCGCCGGTTCCTGCGCCTGCTCTTCGGCTCCCTGCCCGCTCCAACCAACCATGCTCTCCGCCCTCGCCCGCCCTGCCGGCGCCGCTCTCCGCCGCAGCTTCAGCACCTCGGCCCAGAACAATGCTAAAGTAGCTGTGCTTGGGGCTTCCGGAGGAATTGGGCAGCCCCTTGCGCTGCTTCTCAAGAACAGCCCCTTAGTGAGCCGCCTGACCCTCTAGGATATTGCTCATACACCCGGAGTGGCCGCAGATCTGAGCCACATCGAGACCAGAGCAACCGTGAAAGGCTACCTCGGACCTGAGCAGCTACCGGATTGCCTCAAAGGCTGCTATGTGGTGGTTATTCCAGCCGGAGTCCCAAGAAAACCAGGCATGACACGGGATGACCTATTCAACACCAATGCCTCAATTTGGCCACCCTGACTGCTGCCTGCGCCCAGCATTGCCCTGAGGCCATGATCTGCGTCATTTCAAATCCGGTCAACTCCACCATCCCAATTGCAACGGAGGTTTTCAAGAAACACGGAGCTTACGACCCCAATAAAATCTTCGGGGTGACGACCCTGGACATTGTCAGGGCCAACACTTTCATTGCAGAACTAAAGGGTTTGGATCCCGCGCGAGTCAATGTTCCTGTCATTGGCGGTCATGCTGGGAAGACCATCATCCCCCTTATCTCTCAGTGCACTCCCAAGGTGGACCTTCCCCAGGACCAGCTGACAGCCATCACTGGGCGGATTCAGGAGGCCGGCACGGAGGTGGTGAAGGCCAAAGCTGGAGCAGGCTCTGCCACCCTGTCCATGGCATACGCTGGAGCTCGGTTTGTCTTCTCCCTTGTGGATGCAATGAATGGGAAGGAAGGAGTTGTTGAAAGTTCCTTTGTTAAATCCCAGGAAGCAGACTGTGCCTATTTCTCCACACCATTACTGCTGGGGAAAAAGGGCATCGAGAAGAATCTAGGCATTGGCAAGATCTCCCCTTTTGAAGAGAAGATGATAGCAGAAGCCATCCCCGAGCTGAAGGCCTCCATCAAAAAGGGAGAGGAGTTTGTGAAGAACATGAAATGAAAGGGCAGCCAGCTAGCAGTCCGTTTCCCTAACTTATGAAGGCATCATGTCCCTGCAAAGCCATCTCCTGTCCTCATGTTTCCGTTGCGTTAACCACCAGTGTCATGTTAACGTCACCGCCCCTTCCAATCGCAAGTCCGTCAGTGTGTGCATCAATAAAAGCAGGCTTCCGTTTTCTTTTAAAATAAAAATAAAAAAAAAGAGAAAGACTGGAGCAAATTTAGTCCATCTGATCATAGAAGCATATGTCATATATTCCTCAAGTAAACATTCACTGAATACGTACTGTATTCTAGGTCTCTGCTAAATATTCAGGGGACCGAAGCATGAATAAGGCCAGACTCTGGTCTCTATTAGCCTGCAGAATAGTAAATGAAGTGATATGTATGTGCTATCTTTTTTTTTAAGAATTTATTTATTTATTTATTTATTTATTTATTTATTTATTTATGAGAGAGAGAGAGAGAGAGAGAGAGAGAGAGAGAGAGAAAGCACACCCATGAGTTGGGGGAGAGACAAAAAGAGGAGAGAATCTCAGGCAGATTCCGTACTGAGCACAGAGCCAAGGCACGGCTCCCTCCCAGGAGTCTGAGATCATGACCTAAGCTGAAATCAAGAGTCAGATGCTTACCCGAATGAGCCACCCAGGCACCCCTGTATGCACTTTCCTTTAGTCACTAAATACTTCTTGAGTACCTACTATGTTCTGGGGGTGAGACAACAGCAGCATACAAATCAAGGCTTGGTCCCTTGCTTTTAGGCAGGTTACAACCCAGCTGCAGAAAGGAACATGAAATAATAATCACACAGATAAATATTTAATTACAAATTAGGATAAATGCCATGAAGGAAAAGAACACGACGTTATGAGAGAGAATAGCAAGGGGAAAATGCATTTTGGTTGGGGGGCAGGGGGCTGGTTAGGTAAGAACTCTGTAAAGGAATGATAAATGCTCCAAAACGGAGACAGCAAAAGGCAGAGGCAGTTCAGAGGAGGAGCTAGAAGAGGCTTCTGGAAGACTGTGACATTTGAACTCAGCCTGAAAGGATGAGTGGGACTTGGAAGTGCAGGCACCAGGCTGCCATGTACAGCTGTACAGACTGTGTACTGCACAAGTCCAAGGAATACCATCACATAACAATAGTGGGAATGACATCCTTATGGTTGTGAAGTTGTTGTTGTATGCAACAACCTGGGCTGGGGTGAAGAGAAAAAGCATTCCTAGAAGGGAGAACAGGGAGCAAAGGTGGTGGCCAAGAGCACCCTTAATTTCACCAGAACCACTAGCAAATTGTCCTGACTTAAATGCTTCATGTTCTATATTCTATATTCCTCCTTCTCCTCCTTGGGCTGCAATCGTGCATCATGGGGCATTGTCCGGCCTCCTCATCAGCTGTGATGAATGTTCTCTCATTGCCTGTATCGATTCCCCCAGTGAGGCTCTTGCCTGGTTCCTCATCAACCCTCCTTCTGGCTGCAGTGTGTTAAGTGGGCACTCAGCCCCATACTTATTAGTGCAATTTAATGAGCTGGAGGCAAAAACTTGCTGATATAAAATTCATATTTATTGAATTTGATTGTCCCCAGCATGCCCCTGCATGTCTAACCTGCTTGTCTTAGTGGCTGGGACCAACTCTGGATTATTGTGTTACAGCTTTATTGATGGGCAACCCATTTGCTCATTTCTTTGGACAGGAAGTCACAGTTCCCCCACCGCCACCAACCACCAACCACCACCACCCATCTCTGCTGATTAGATACAGGCGGGTTCTCTGCCTGGCAACTCTCAGAGCTCAGTAGGGGAGAGTTAGGGCAGGGATCCAAATTCATATGCCTGCCAGGATGAGGTGAGTATGACAAATGAGGGAATAGGGCTGGGGGGCAAGAGAAGATGATGAATTTGAGAACACAGTTCTAAAGGGAATGGCTCTACTCAGCGCCTGTCACATATGCAAGTGGGACCCCAGGTTAACCAGATCTTCAATTTTTCAGGAACTTGGAAAAGTAGGGTTTTGCTGTGTAAAAAATCACAATTTTAAATACCTGCAATTAATCATTAAGCATGTTAACACTGTACAAGCCAAACAAACTTGAGGTCAAATCCAATTCTTGGGCCACTGGTTTGCAATTTCTGAACAAGGAAAAGCTAAAAATCTGAAAATAAGACCACCTCTCCTGGTGGAAACCACAAGGCCTCTGGTCTGAAAGACCAACTTTTGCAAAGCAGTAGGACTTAGTAGTTAAGAAAAGGCTTTGAAGTCAGACAGACCTGAGCTAGCTCAATGCAAGATTCACACTATTGTGTGACCTTGAGTATGTCCTTCACCTTGCTAAGCCTTCTCTCATTTGTAAACTATAGGAAGCCCATCTGCTTTGCAGGGTTGCCATGTGGAATTAAGATAACGCTTTGAAATTAGGCATGACCATATGACTTACTTTGACCAAAGAAACATGGGCCAAATGATGTGTATCCACTTTGAGACAGAAAGTTCAACAGCCAATGCACAATTTGCTGTGTATCCTTTCCTATATTGTGATCACATGTCAAGATTGGATTCTCTGTCATCCTACCCTTACCCTGACTGGTATGTATCATATAAAATCATTATAATCATTAAATTATTAATAAATATATGTAGAACTGTGTCTAGACTATGGTAAGCCTTTTAATTAATCAGCTTTGTTATATATCAAAGAACAAATTTCTTTTTTTCAAATTTCTTTTTTTATATATATTTTATTTATTTGTCAGAGACAGAGAAAGCACAAGCAGGAAGGGAGCCTGATGTGGAACTTGATCCCAGGACTCTGGGATCATGACCTGAGCAGAAGGCAGATGCTTAACTGACTGAGCCACTCAGGTACCCCAAATAACCCTCAAATTTCAGAGGCTTACAAGTACCACAAAGTTTTAATTGTTGGTCTCATGATGAAGGGCAATCTCCATCTGGAATAAGCCCTGACATGTTCCATTCTCGTGGCAGAAGAATAAGGACAAGAGAGCTGGCAAAAACAAGCAACAGCTTTAAAGCTTTTGTTCAGACATCCATCATATCCACTCACATGCCATGGGCCAAAGCAAGTCACATGGACAAACCCAATGTCAGTGGTCAGGAATGTTGCTTCTCCCACTGGGAGGCACTTCAATCACATGGCAATGGGCAGTAATGTATAATCCTCTTATTGGGAAACATGTAGGTGGGAAAAATTATAAAATCTAATACAGCCCTTAGTAAAAATTAACTATTATGGTTCTCATGAATGGCAGAAGGGCCTCAAGAAGAGATTTAGGTTCTTATGGGCAAAGATAAATGAAAGGATGGAAAGGATGACTTCAGATCTGTCCCTGCCTGGAAACCTTGGAGACCAGGACTACAGGATGCAACTAATGAAGCCAGTTTCAATTGGGTCTCAGGAGCAGAGATCCAAGCATAGTTTTGGGTCCACAGGATTAAACATGATCCAGAGTAACAAAGTAAGATCTCCCCACATTGTGACCAGGATACAGCAAGAATAGGCTCAGATGTAGTGCTATTTCTGCACCTCAAGGATTTGTCTTTTTTGGGAGGGGAGACAACAACTCTGTGCCCAGGGTCTGGAATTTCTAGAAGTACCAACCAGCACAGCAGCCACAGTGAACATTCCCTCCTTTCATGGCTTGTCAGACAGCCAAGATCAGCCAAAGGATACAGAGTGGCAGCCAAGAGGACTGCTTAGGATCATATGAGATGCCCCTGAGACTCAGAGATGTTGGTGAAGATTCCGGGAAAGGCCCACTGGGTTCCGCACTATGCATGTAAAGCCAACAAAAGTCAAATTGTCCCAGTAAACAAGAGCCCATTGATCCCCAAAGGCTGATGGAGGCCTATAAAATCAGGTCATTAAGAAAAGTGTACATTAGTAAAGGATAAGATACACATAAATGAAAAAATTATCTCAAAGCAGAAAAATATAGAGAATATCACTTGACACTCACAAGGCTTTCTCTGATATTGGTAGGCTTGAGGAAAGGAGAATGTTGCAAAGGGTAAGGACAACATGACAAGTGTGACTGCAGACTAGAGTCAGGGTATAGAAAGGAGTAAAGGGATGGTGACTTTTCTCCTGGAGCTCCCTGCAGACAGCCCATATCAAGGAGATGAGTAGCTATGGTTTGGAAGTGAGGGTTATTATTGACGTTATTCAATAACAATTATTACAATAATCTGAAAAGCTTATTATTTGAACAGTATGAAATTGCCATCCTTATGGGTCAGAACTGGTCAGATATCAGCAATTTCAAATGGTTCAAACTAAAACATGCCAGGCATTGTGCTAAGCAGCTAACATGTATCACCTCATTCAATACTTATTCCAGCTCCCTGAGGTGGGGCCCAGGATTATATCCATTTGACAGAGGAGGAGATTGAGACCAGCATCATTAGGTTATTTGCCCAAGGTATAAAATTGCAGATCTAAGATAAAAACCCAGGGAACTAAATCCAGGGCCAAGGCCCTTAGCCACTGGATCCTGGCTGTCAAAGTGAGGTCGGAGAACTAGCAGCAGTAGCATCTTTGGGAAGATGTACAGTCTCCTTTGCACACTAATGTTTGTATCACCATTGGTGGAAGCCAAAAAGTAGTAGTAGCCAAAAAGTGGAAAGAACCTAAGTGACCATCAACAGATGCATGAATTTAAAAAGGGTATATCCATAAATGGAATATTATTCAGCCTTAAAAAGGAAGTAATTCTAACACAGACTAAAATCTCAATGAGCCTTGAAAACATTGTGCCAAGTGAAATAAGTCAGACACAAAAGGAAAAATACAGGCATACCTCAAAAATATTACAGGTTCTGTTCCACACCACTGCAATTAAAGTGAATATTAGAATAAAGCAAGTCAAATGAATTTTTCGGTTTCCCAGTGTGTATAAAAGTTGTTTACAGTACACTGAAGTCTATTAAGCATGCAATAGTATTATGTCTAAAAAAACAATTATACATATACTAATTTTAAAAATACATTATTGCTAAAAAAAAAATACTAACCATCATCTGAGCTTTCAGGGAGTTGTAATCACTGATCACAAACTACCATAACAAATATAATACTAATGAAATACTGTGAGAATTACCAAAATATGACACAGAGATACAAAGTAAGCAAATGCTGTTGGAAAATAGTGTCAATAGACTTGCTTGACACAGTGTTGCCACAAACCTTCAGTTCGTAAAAACTGCAATATCTTCAAAGCTCAATAAAGTGAAGTACAATAAACACGAGGTATGCCTGTACTGTATGATTCCACTTACATGAGGTACCGAGTAGTCAAATTCATAAAGACAGAAAGTAGAATTGTGGTTGTCAGGGGTGGAGAGAAGGAGGGAATGGGGAGTTGTTGTTTAATGGATACAGAGTTTGTTTGGGGATCCCTGGGTGCCTCAGCAGTTTAATGCCTGCCTTTGGCCCAGGGCATGATCCTAGAGTCCCAGGATCAAGTCCCACATCGGGCTCCCTGCATGGAGCCTGCTTCTCCCTCTGCCTATGTCTCTGCCTCTCTCTCTCTCTCTCTCTCTCTCTCTCTCTCTCTCTCTCTCTGTGTGTGTGTGTGTGTGTGTGTGTATCTCATGAATAAATAAATAAAATATTTAAAAAAAACAGAGTTTGTTTGGGATGATGAAAAAGCTCATCATGGTTGGTGGTGATGGTTGCACAACAATGTAAACGTACTTAAAGCCAATGAGCTATACTTTCTTTAAAAAGGTAAATTTTATGTGTATTTTATTGCAATTTTTAAAAATAATAGTAATCTCCCCACCCCCACCCCCTGCAAAAAAAAAAAATGCAGTTTCAGGCCACACTCAAGACTAGCCCAGGCCTTCCCTTTTAAACAAGATCCCCAGGTACACATATGCACATTAAAGTTTCAAAAGCAATGCCGCTAGTATATTCTGCTGCCCAGGTGCAAAAAAAGCATTTGCAGGGACAGCTGTGAACAGGAAATAGGACAAGGTCAGCCTCAAGGCAAAAAAATAAGGTGGAGGGACCCTGAGCACTGCCTCCCACTCCGCAGGTTTTCCCCCACTCTCAGGATGAGACTTTGGTCCAGCCTCCTCCCGATCCTCCCCAGCACTGGGGAAGGTACTTGTGACTAATGGGGTCTTGGCATGCCAGCCATCAGCTGGGACAACAGAGCTCACCTCCCCACCATGTTTAGCTTGGCTGTTTGGAGCCCCTTGGCCGCCAACAGAAATCACCGTAGTGCCTCTGAGCTCTGCTACAGATGAAATTAATTCCTTCAGAGCCGAGGAAGTGGGGCAGGCAGGGAGCACTCACAGGGCTGGTGAAGCAAACTGCTTTGGCAGCAGCTGTTCCATTTGGGGAACTAATGAGACTCGAGGAAAAACCTGCCGAGGGATGCCAAATACTCGTTTGCTTATGGAGCTGATATAGCCCTGGCCAAATTGGACAGCAATGCAAAAATGTCCATCATTTTTTGTTCAATTTTGCGGCTCTGTCTTGCGTTTCAGAAGGAGAAGGATTAAAGTCATATCTGTCCCCAGACTCCCTCTCAGCTCCCCGGAGATTCAGGGAAGACAGGCACTTTACAATGTTGGGTATTCCTAAAGATGATTTGTTTGGACCCCCTACTGACTCACTCACCACCAAGCCTTGACCTTCCCTCTTCCTGACTGTTTGGCTCTCTGAGGCTTTTTGTAGCCAAAGCATATCTCCCAGAAGCTACTATGACTCTTAAAAGCCGCAAACCCAGGTGAGCAAAAATATAATCTTTCTTATTTCCTCATAACCCATTTTATGATTTTCCGGAGCCCCCGCTCTATCTGACTGCGGTAAACCTAATCCTGTGCAATTGAGGATAAACATGGACAATTCAGGAAGAACCCAGCAAATTCACAGCTTCGTTGGTTATTTCATGGTCTATTCCCTTCTGCCCTTCTCCTTTGAATTACATCTAATTTCTGGGAGGTTCACATAGCATCATGACATTGATGGGGTCGCTACCTGGGCCTTTGTCATCCCTTTAGTATCCACCAAAAAATGTTTTGTCTTCAATCAAATCATGACTTTTTGACATCACAGGGACTTGTTAATACCTTCTGGCTTCTGGTCACTGATGCCATTCCCCCTCTTTCTTACTGAAAGACTCAATGCTCCAACCATGCTGACCTTGGATGACCTTGGACACAGAGGAATGTGTTTTCTCCTCTCTGAGAGATACTGGGGGTGTTGAGGATTCAGTGAGCCTGCTCCTGACGGGTCTGCTCAGACAACACTCTAATCTACCATTTCAAGCCAAGCTGCATAAGAGCTACTCTAGGAGATTTGACAGCTGAGACTCAGGTCCTCTCTGTTCTTGGACCCCTAAACCTACCTAGAATTTACTCAACCCCTTTCCCCTTGAAACTCAGTTTGGGAGGAGGCAGGAGACAGGTCCCTTCTAAAAAATACTGGTGACAGATTGGCTTTCCCAAAGATGGCGGCCACTGTATCTTTCATTCCATATCTCTTCTTAGTGTGTGACCTTTACACTCCACCACTAAGTAGTGGGGTCTATGTCCCTTTCTCTTGAACCTCAGATGAACTTTATGACCATCTCAACCAATAGAGTAAAGCAGAAGAGACATTATATGATTAGGTTAGATCACTTAAATGCCTTGAATTTCCACCTTCCTCTCTTGGGACACTTGCTCTTAGAACCCAGAGCCATGCTATAAAAAAAAAGTCCAAGCACCCCATGGAGGGACTCATGGACAAGAACTAAGATCCATGGCCATTGCCCCAACTGAGCTCCCCACCAACAGCCAGCACCAACATGCCAACTATATGAATTAACCATCTTACAAATGGATCCTCCTAAGTACTCTCAACGCCTAGCCCACCAAGCCATTGCAGCTTAGGAACCTTCTATGTCAAACCCTGCCCAAATTTCAGAGTAGTGAGCAAAATAAATGAGTGCTATTGTTTTAAGTTACTAAGCTTTGGGGTGATTTGTTATGCAGCAATAAATAACTGTTACGATACTTATCTGCACCTAATTCTCTTGTTTCTCCTTGTTTTTGTCTCTTCCAAGGGAGATTTTTATCACTTCTGTAATGATAAAACTGCCTCTTCATCTGCCCTTTCCATTTTTTTTATTATAGCATAAACTTTATACCCTAAGCTCTTCACAACTTAAGCTTTTGAAACCATAAAAAACCTGGCTCTCATAAGACAAAAGTCTTGGCTTTCAAAATTATTATCAGGTGCCAGGAGTTTCAAAAGCCTGTTTCAAAACTCAAAAGCTGAGCGCTGTCTTTTTTCTTCCTCTGTGCATCCCTGCTGTTACAGCCTTCCCCTGAGGATGATGAGGATGGAATACAGCAGCCTGAGGTGGGAAAGACAATAATATAAGGAATTTCCAGGGGCGATGGAATGCACTGAATAGTATTTTACAATCATGTCATTTTTACCAAAGCAGATGCAAATTGCCACTGTACAAGATTATTCTGTTTCTTATTTTCTTCAAATCAACTCAAATCCAACTCTGGGTCCCCATCCTACTGTACTGGTGGCAAAGTAGCCCTCAGTCATCACCAGAACACCTTCTCTGAGATCTGCAGCCCAGTAACTCTGAAGGTCATGTGAAAATCCTGAGGTTACTCAGCCAAGCTCTTCAGGTAGTAAATACTGGTTGTTTGGGCCTTTGCCATCCCTGCCAGGGTATATATGTCCAAGCCAGTCAGCAAAGATTTTTGTAAAAGTCTAGATAGTAAATACTTTTGACTTTGAGGGCCATATAGTTTCTGTGTCACAACTACTCAGCTCTGCCATTGTGTTGCAAAAGCAGCCATAGGCTGGACAAGGGAATAATCATGGCTGTGTGCCAATGCAATTTTATTTATACAAAGAGGCAGCAAGCCATAATTTGCTGACCCTTGGTCTAAACAGATGTAAGTCCCTTGAAATTTTCTGATTCTGCCCCAGAGAGGGGCACAGAAATTTTCTGCCAAGGCTGGAAACCCTGATTCCCAGGGTTCAGAATTCCAGGTGAATTGTACGTATACAAGGTGTCACTTCTAAGCAAGGTGGCAGTACCAAGTGGATTAGTCAACATTCTCCAGAAAATAAAACAGGAATCCTGGTATGGTTCCAGTCCAAACCTAAAGGTCTAAGTACCAAATGTGTTGATGTCCAAGGACAGAAGAAGATGAATGTTTTAGCTCAAACAGAAAGCAAATTCCCCCTTCCTCCACCTTTTTGTTCTACTCAGGCCCTCAACAGATTGGATCATGCCCACCTGCATTGGTGAAGGTGATCTTCTTGACCCAATCTACCAATTAAAATGCTAATCTCTTCTCAAAACACAGTCACAGACCCACCCAGATATAATGTTTCACCAGTGGTCTGGGCCTCCCTTACCCCAGTCAAGTTGACACATAAAATCAACTATCACAACAACTAATTAATCAAGTGGCCTGCCAAATTTCAACCTTCACAAACTCTAGGGTCGTGTCCTCTCTCTGACCTTGCCCTCCAAGACCCTCCCCCCCTTCACCCCCCCTTCATCTCTTCAGTGATTCCAGGCATTTTACAAAAGACAGGAAGAACTATGACTTTAAGAAGATTCTTCTTTCGATCTTGAAAATACTCCCAAGGGTTAGGAAATGCGATGCCTAGCAATCTGCTTGAAACGAGTAAAGGGAAACAAAGGTACAATGAACACAAATTAACATGCCAACACATTATCCTGCCAAATATTATATTACACTTATCTATTTACTTGACTTTCTCTCACATATGCTGCGAGCTCCTAGAGGGCAGAGACCAAATCTTACTCAATGCTATCATTTAGCTCAGCCCTGGTACATTGTAAGTGCTCCATAAATATTGCTGGAAATAAATAAAGTACACGCTGCAAGAAAATGTGGTAGTGGAATTCCCAGAGTCATTCCCAACAGCTTAGTTAACACTAACATAGCTGAGGTCCTCTGTTTTTACGATTTTCAAAATGGTAGAAAGCAATTCTGGGGAGTGCTAGTAACTCAAATATTAAATAAGAGACAGTCTTAGGTTAGAGGCAGATGCCCTGCACACAGTAGGATGTGCATCATTGAGAAGGGTGAAAAGCAGGTTTAATTCACAAGATAACAGAGAAATCAGGGGAGGCTGGACACCTGGGTGGCTCAGGGGTTGAACATCTACCTTTGGCTCAGGTCATGATCCCAGGGTCCTGGGATTGAGTCCCGCATCAGGCCCTTTGCAGAGCCTGCATCCCCCTCTGCCTGTGTCTCTGCCTCTCTCTGTGTGTCTCTCATGAATAAATAAATACAATCTTTAAAGAAAAAAAAAGAAATCAGGGGAGTCATTTGTGTAGATTATGAACACAACACTGCACCCTTTCGATGACAGTTCTCTGTGACACTGCTACTGCCAGTTCAGGATGAAAGATTTTCATCAAACACAGAAACAGAATGTGGAATGGTAGGACTAGGGCTGAAACAGAGAGATGCTGGTGAAAGGGTACAAGCCTTCAATTATAAGATAAATAATTTCTTGGAACACTTGGGTGGTACAGGGAGTTAAGTGTCCAACTCTTGGTTTTGGCACAGGTCATAATCTCAGGGTCATGAGATCGAGCCCATGGTCAACAAGGAGTTTGCCTGAGATTCTCTCTCCCTCTTCCTCTGTCCCTCATCCCACTCGTGCTCTCTCTCTCCCTCTCTAAAATAAACAAATCTTTAAAATAAATGAATAAGCTCTGGGTAGCTTTGTGAGTATAGTCACAGCATTGTGAGTATAGTTAATAATACTGTGTTATGCACTCAAATTTTGCTAAGAGAAAAGATCTTAAACATTCCCACCATAAAAGAAAAAAAAGCAATTATGTGAGGTGATGAAATGTGTTGATTAACCTGATTGTGGTTATCACTTCACAAAGTACACATACATCAAATCATCATATTTTACACTTTAAATATATATAA
Source organism: Nyctereutes procyonoides (assembly GCF_905146905.1). Taxonomy (NCBI): domain Eukaryota; kingdom Metazoa; phylum Chordata; class Mammalia; order Carnivora; family Canidae; genus Nyctereutes; species Nyctereutes procyonoides. The sequence continues at coordinate 52,446,654 of NW_026575126.1, read as the reverse complement.
TTTTATTTGTCAATTATATCTCAAAAAGCTGAATTTTTTTTAGGAAAAACTAAAGCTTTTCCTTCACCTTAATACAGACATACTCTGCTAAACTAACCTGCCACTTAGCAAGCCTGTTTATGATCCTTTGGAGCTTTTATGTGAACTTGAGAGAAGAAAAAAAGGAAAGAAAGGAAGAAATTTGCCTAAAGTCAAAGAGCTGGGCAGGCGATGAAAAAGAGAGTAGTGGTTAAAGGGCCACATGTGTGGTGTGTGCACCAGTGAAAGTTCCAAAGTAAAACTAAGATTTGTTTTCAAAGACAGAGGACAAGACTTCACAAAAGCCCCTCACAAAACCCAGAAAGGGGCTCGTTAAGAAAATAAGACTGAAAATCCCAGTACAGCCAGTAGGAGGTACTGTGGGTCTAATACAGTTGGGATACTGTCCAGTGTTGAGAAGCAGGGCGAAATTATGGCCTGTGTAAGAAACTGTCCAGCCACCTGTGTTTCACATCTCCACTCTCACTTGGTGCACTTGCCTCACTACATGACTAAGGTCTGGCACATGCTGCATCCCATGATGCAAATCAGGAAATCTATTAGGAGCCTCCAGCATTGAAGAACAGTATTAAGGTCAACCGTTATGATTACCATTCCTGCCTCTTGGTCTTTTTGTCCAGATCCAAATTACTCAGGCCCCCACTGAGAATTTGTTCCCTTTGTTGAGGTCTGTCCACTCCTACATTGTTGATTTAAGCCCTGGGTCCAGCTCACAGTCCCACCACATCCCCTGCCAAGGTCTTTAACTCCCTAGTCCCATTGCTATTATCTCTTGCTTGAGGTATACCAGTCACCTCTTTTTTTTTTTTTTAAGTAAGCTCTATGCCCAATGTGGGACAAGAGTCACATGCTTTACCCACTGAGCCAGCCAGGCATCCCTGTAGCAGTCTCTTTGTTGTCTCTCTGCCTTTATTCTTACCCTCCATCCTTCAAATATCAGTCAGAGTGATACTTTAAAAACCAAAATTAGGTGCTTAAAACTCTCCAGTGACTTCCTCCCATAATTAGAATAAAATTGAACATCCTGACCAGGGCCCACGGGTCCCCAGATCATCTGGACCTTGATCACATCTTTGCCACACTGACATTCTTTTTGTTCTTTGATTACACCAGTTTAGTTGCTATCTCATGATCTCTTCATGAGTTAGGCTTGGTCCTGAACCTTACTTGACTCCCATTGGACATATCTTTGGCCCTACAAAGTCTCCTATGGCTCTGCTGCCCAATACTCTCTGTGTCGACTTAGTACTATGCCATGAAGACCTTGGAGGATACACTGGAAGGCAATGTCCTTGAAATGGAGACTAGTCTGGTAACCAATGATCATGTACCAAGCTGAGTCGCTGGTGCCCTCCCTTTGAGTTACTGGGCAATTCCAACCACCACACCTATACCCTCAGCTTCCATGAGACATACAGTGAACTGAATTCACCACTTTCTCTGAATCTTTTGAGTATATTCACCACACTGATGTGTGCCAAACTTTTCAGCAATACTCAGTTAGAAAAGAGAGAAGGCCAGGAATTGGATGGTGGAGACAAGGGCAGCAGTGAATCAAAGAAAGATGAAATTACACATGCTGTCTGCAGATTTTTTTTCTGCTGTGCTCCAGGAATGGTCTATCAGCTTGCCTGGCTAAGCTCTGTTCTTATGCCACCTGGGAACAAACACTTTCCCAAGGAAGGACTCAAGTGAAGGGACAAGAAAGAGAGAGAGAGGTGCACCTGGGCAGCTCAGTCCATTAAGGATCTGCCTTTGGCTCAGGTCATGATCTTGAGATACTGGGATCAAGCCCTGCATCAGACTCCCTGCTCACTGGGGACTCTGCTTCTCCCTCTCTCCCTGCCCCTCCCCCATCTCATGTTCTCCATGCTCTCTCTCTCTCTCTCTAGCTCTCTCAAATAAATGAATAAAATCTTTTTAAAAATAAACTATATTTTTTTAAAAAAGAGACCACTACAATAAAGCTCCACCCAATCCACTACTATTTGACTTTTGCTCTTTAGATGACCTCTACTGCCCATCTGTGAGCCAATGGAAATGAGCATTGCTGCTGTCTGCCCAGGCCTCTCTCTTCTTTCAGAAATAATGAAACAACTCCTCTTAAAAAAAAAACCTCTCCTCGCTACTGCTAAAACTACACAACCGGTCCAAAATGGAGTCACTTATGCTAAGCCCCATGTCACCAAATTAAGACTTATTTATAGTTTTGACTCTCTGAGAAATGAAACCCTAAAACTATTAATCAGAATATAAATTGATCAGGGGCATCTGGGTGGCTCAGTTAAGCAGCTGACTTTGGCTTAAGTCCTAGGATCAAGCCCTGAGTTGGTCTCTGTGCTCAGTAGGGAGTCTGCAGCTCCCTCTCCCTCTGCCCCTCCCCCTGCTCAAGCTGTCTCTCTCAAATAATTAAATAAAATCTTAAAAAAAAAAAAGAATTGCTTGATCAGCATTCATTGGGTAACCTGTCTGATAGACTTGTGCCATCCCCTAAAGAAAATGACCTTGCAATAACCAATCCACTTTTTTGCCTAGTATAACTTCCTCATTCTTGCTCCCTCCTGCCTGTAGTAGTCTTTCATTTCATACATCTCTTCAGAGCTCCTTTTTATCTGCTGGATGGGATGCTCCTGATTCATGAATTGTTGAATAAAACCAATAAGACCCTTAAAATTTACACAGTTGAATTTTTTAATACTGTAAAACTCATTTATTTCATAAGAACCTAAAGCCATAGTCTCCAAATTTTTTATTACACACACCATTAATAAAATGTTGGTGAGCATGCACTCCCAGTACATATATATATAATATATATTTATAATATATATATCCCCAAATATATATATAATATATATATATATACCCTATTATATGGAAATATGGTATGATTATAAAACATCCATGGAGGCAAGGGGGGATTCTTTAAAATGAAATGAAAAACAAAGAGAAAGAGAAGTCTAATTTTTCTCCCCATGCCCCAAGAAATGTATCTATTTAGAAGTCCATTGCCCTAGGGGCACCTAGGTGGCTCAGTGAGTTAAGTGTTTCTCTACAGCTCAGGTCATGATTCCAGGGTCCTTGGATCAAGCCCCACATCAGATTCCCTGCTCAGAGGGGAACTTGCTTCTCCCTTTCCTCCCCGCTTATGCTCTCTCTCACTATCTTTGGTCACTACTTCTCTCTCTCTCTCTCTCAAATAAATAAATAAAATCCTAAAAAAAAAATCCATTGCCCTAAATAGTGAAGGTCCCTTGCAAAAAAAAAAATCTGAATATGAGTCATTTATGCAAATAAATATTCCTCAAGGGGATCCATCATTACTTAACTAACCTATACAAGTCAGTGTCTCCTTAAATCTCTAATTCCCAATAAACCACTTAGACAAACTAAGGTATTCTTTTTTTTACAATTTATTTATCGGGGCAAATAAATAAATGGGTGTCTCAGTCAGGTAAGCATCTGACTCTTGGTTTCAGCTCTGGTAATAGTCTTACTGTGGTGGGATGGAGCCCCACATAGGCTCTGCCCTCGGCACAAGGTCTGCTTCAGATTCTTTCTCCCCTACTCTCTCCCTCCCCCTCTATTCTTCCCACCTCTCTCACTCGCTCTCACTCTCTCTCTCAAATAAATAACTTATTAGTTAACTTATTTATTGAGAGAGAGAGAGAGAGAGTGTGTGTGTGTGTGTGTGTGTGTGTGTGTGTGTGTGTGAACAGGAGCAGGGACAGAGGGAGAGGGAGAGGAGAAGCAGACTCCACACTGAGCATGGAGCCCATAATGGGGCTCAATCTCATGACCCTGAGATCATGACCTGAGGCAAACCCAAGAGTAGGACCTTCAACCAACTGAGCCATCTGGGTACCCCCAAACTAAAGTATTCTTAAAGACCCAACAGTTTAGCAGCTTCAGTTCCCTAAGTGCAATCTGTGGACCAGCAATGTGAGCATCACCTGAGAGCACATCAGAAATGCATAACCTCAGGCCCAAAATCAGACCGCTAAGTCAGCATCTGCACGTGACTAAGATATCCAAGTGAGTCTTGACTAGCATTGATTTAAAATGTTGTTTCCCAAAATTCCCCATTATAAGAACCACCTGTGATATGTGAACAACACTAAATGTGAACAACACCAATTCCCACTCCAAACCTCCTGAACCAGAGCCTTCCCCAGCAGGGCCTGGGAATCTGTTATTTTGTAATTCTCAGATCAGGCAAGCTGGGAACAGCTGCCTTAAGGAGATCCTAGCTATGGCAAATCCTCTTCCTTTTTCAGAATGAAGAGTCTAAAGGAGCAGGTGCACAAGAGAAAGTAAGTATTAAGCCAGACGGGCAATAACCACCATCCTACCTGTGCTCACATCTGGCACTCAAGGCTATAAGGTAGGAGAGGATGGCAAGGCATATACTGCAGGCAGGTCAAAGCCTACTTCAATGAATACCTTCACTTCCATAGGGGAGGACAAATGTTGTTTTTTCCTATAATCATTGATTAATAGAACTTAAAATGGATATGACATGAGTTTTATGTAACGTATCTGTAATGAAATCACAAATATGGGCTTGAAAGGGAAATGGAATAAATCATTCTCAAGGGAAGCCTTGGCTTTAGAAGTCTGCACTGGGGTCTATTATTCAGTAGATAAGGATCAGTAAGTGTGTTCTAACTGGATACATCAGATATCCCCTAAATATGCTACTATTTAGACCAAAATAATTTAAGCGGATAAAATAAAATCCAGGTAAGCCACTGTCTGAAACGGTGTTCAACTGCTGCTGTGCCAAAGAATTTCAAGATTCCCAAATGGTGGACTTTGAGGTTATGGGGAATGTAGCTTTGAAGAATTTCCTTGCCTGGTATATTGTCTCAATTCTACTATGCAGCAACATGCTCATTTCACAGAAAAGAAAAATAGAAGACATATTAACCATTCTGGCAATCATAGCAACTACTATATATAGCCATGTCCATGTCTGTGTGTGTGTGTGTGTGTGTGTATATATTTATGTGCCAGGTGTTTTGCTAAGTGTTGCATGAAATACTATTATTACACCACCATCACCATTTTAACCTCTGAGGCTCAGTGAGGTTCAGTAACCTACCCAAGGTCATGCAGTTGGTAAGGAGCACAGCCACTCCTGGAACCCATATTTGCTGATTCCACAGTTTGTGTTTTTAATCCATATGTAATGCTGCCTCCTTTTCCCAAAACTCACACATCAGGAGATGCCAAATGCCATCTTCATGTGATGATAGCTATCTGGAAGCCCTCCCGTTGACCAGAAAAGATGTATTGAGTGCTTACTACATGCTGAGTACAATGCCAACTGCTAGGTACCCATAACCTTCACCCTCAAAGTGTTTATGGGTAGATGCAGAGATATGTAAGCACCCAAATAAATTATTTATGTTCATAAGTATATGTTAAATGCTGAGGCACTGAAAGAAAGCCCACAACGCTCTCTGGATTAGAGGCACTGAGACAAATTCATGGAGGAGACCTACCTGATAGATGAGAGAGTGAGTGCTGGGTAGGGCACAGACTACATTCAGGGATCAACTATGCCAAAGTCTGGACCTCACAAGGGTCCAAGAAGCTCTTTGTGCTGCAATGTCTGGATAGGAGAAAGAACAAGGAGCATGACAGATAAGCCCATGGTACAGAGTATCCATTGTCATATCTTCCCCATAACTTCCTTCTTCTGGCCATTGGTCCTTTCCCAGATCCCTAACATTTCCAAAAAAGCTGCCAAGTTCTTTGACCTCAAACCACAACTGATTAGTGAGATGGGCACTTGACACAAGTTGGGTCAATCAGAGAACAAAAAGTGGTCTCTCTCTAGAAGGTACAATCATAAGTTGAAAGTCAAAACCCATGGCTGCCATGTTTCCTACCACATGGAATAAACTCTTCCATCATGAAATAATTAAGCTAACACATGGAAAGGAGCAGAAACAAGAAAACAATAGTCCTACTTCATCAGACCAAACTGCCTCATACCCTGCCTGTGGCTGTTCAACCCTTGCTTGGTTTCTGTGCACCAATAGATCCCCTATTGGCCTAGGCAACTTTGAGTTGTGTTTTTGTCACGTTCAACCAAACCAATATATTTGTGCTTCATAGTTTCCAAAATATGAATCAGTTAGTACCAATTCTTGATTCTTCTGTTCCCTATGAATTTGACTTCATTCTGAAATATCTGTTGAGCCCCTAGCATGTGTCAGACCAAGCTGTAACTAGGATAAGGAGATTGAAATTTGCTCCAGGGCATCAAAACTTAGGTTTGAATATATATCAATGGGTTGAGAGGGCCTTGGAAAAATGAGTGAAGCTCTCAACCCTTTAAAAAAAATCATTATGATGGTGCTGTCAGTCAAACGTGAAGAAAAGGATGTCACATTGCGCTCTTGCTTACTTTTGAGGAAAAATATGTCTTTAAAAAGGTGAGACTTTTTTTGTTTAACCTAAAATTTAGTGCAGAGTTGTTAGTATAATCAAAATTATATGAAATACATCAACCATAATATAAAACTTAGCTTTCCCAATTCTAAAACTCTTTCCCAATTCTTTCCCAATTCTAAAACTCTTTCCTTTTTTTGTTGTTTTGTTTTTTCATTAATTTTTTCTCCACCATCTACAATGAGATCTTGGTCTCCTCTTATTTTTTTTTAATTTATTTTTTATTGGTGTTCAATTTGCCCTCTTAAAGGAGATTCACTTGCAGTGGGCTAACCCAGGACCTCCTATAGGTAAAATAAGCAGTTACCAGATGGTGCATGATGGGAAAAATTTGGGCCTCTTCTCAGGATGGCAAATGACAAGTTCAATCAGTACTAATAGATCCCAGAGATCCAGACTCCTTGCCCTCATGGAGCTCTCAGTCTGGCTGGAAGACTCAAACCCCTTCCAATCAAATTATTCTTTCAGTGCGGAAACTAGAGAAAGAGTGAGATTCTCCTAGGACTGCCACTGTGTCACATTCATCCTTTCTCCTCTTCACCCATGAGCCCCCAGACCTAGGATATGTGCTAGGGGCTCCTAGCATGTCCTATTATATGGGGAGGTATTTTTACCATGGATATTTCCTCTAGAGCAGGAATCAGCAAACTTTCTGCAGAGGGCCAGTTAGTAAATATTTTAGGCTTTGCAGGCCATGCAGTCTCTGTCACAACTGCTCAACTCTACTGTTGCACCACAAACAGAGCCATAGACAAAAATATGTAAATACACAGTGTGTGCCAGTAAAACTTTATTTGCAGAAATAGGTGGTGGGCCAGATTTGGCCCTCAGGCCATAGTTTACTGACCCTTGCTCTAGGTCATTTAGGGAACAGAGATGTGCTAGTCCTAGGCCTGTTCATCACTGAGGCACTCCTCTCTCCCTACTCCCAGCAGTGCTGACCCCCGCCCCCCGCCCCCAGCTGTGTTTCCCAAGATCCTGACTCAGCAGCTAGCCATAGTTGGCAGGACATTAGATGGTAGAAGGAAGCACAAAGCCAGGATATTTCTCCCTCCCTGCCCCCTGGATTCAGTCAGCTTCTCCAGCAGCAGCTCTGACTTCTCTGAGGCTTCAGCCCCACAAGACATATGTGCCATGGTTCTTCTTCTAGAAGAAGACCCTATCCCTGAGCTCTGCCAACCCTACTCCCTCCCCTTGTCCTCCCAGCCCTGCTGATGGAGGTGCCTTCCTGATTTGGGATGCATCACAGTGCTCCATTGGCTCCCAGCTCTTCCTTCTCATGTGTTACACACCCTGAGTGTATAGATTCCCTCAGTTTAAAGAACTTGCAGTCATTTCTTTCTTTACCCTCCCTACTCCCCATGATTTGGACCCTGGCTGATCCAGGAAGCAATGATTATGCCTTTGCTCTCCAAAAGCAAACAGTGCTAAGAAACATTGCTGGCTGGGCCTGAGCGGGTTTTAAAGATGATATCCTTTCCTGGAGCTGTTGGAGGAAATAATGAGTTTAGCAGAGAACACTTTGCTTCGAGAGTGAATCTTTCAGCAGTGCTTGACCTGAGCTGATGGATGGTTGTGTGCATGGAAAGCTGCACCATTCGGCTACTGTTGGAAGGATCACAGAAAGTGGATGGGGAAGTGAAGGTACCTTGTCCATAGGAGACTACATAAACACCTCACCACAGCCAGCTTCTGTTCAATGCAAAAAGTAGTGACTGTGACAATGCTGTGTGTTACGCACTATAATTAATAAAATGAAAATAAATATACAGAAAGCTATGTTTTGCATATTTATCTTGGTGTTTCCCAAACTTGCTTATTAATATGACCCATTCCTATGCCCCAGCTCAGTTTTACTGTCTCCAGAGATAGCGGTGAGAAGCGGAGTTTTGATAAATAGCTGAGTGATCTACTGACCAGGTAAGTTAGGGGCAAAATGTATCATCTCATTTCATTTTACATCATATTTACAGAAGGTGATACTCTTACCCTCAATTTATAGATGATGAAACTAAAGTTCAGAGAGGCAAGGGGGCTTCAAAAGGACCGCGCAGCTAGGAAATGGCAGGGCTTGATTCAAATCCAATTCTGTTTGGCCCCAAAGCCCAGAGTACACGTTCCAGTTCATTGACCACCTCCTGTGAACTATATGCTTGTCATGCATCTCTATCCTCACCATAACCTTGTGGGGCAGGGATTACCAGCCTGGGAATGTCTAGGAGATGAAATTGGGATTTGAACCCAGCTCCATCCAGCCTCTTGCCCATGTCCTCCCCCATCCTCCTTTTGGCTCCTGCTTCTCATCTATATTTGCTGCTTCTCTGCACTTCTAGCAATCTGTCCAGCATCTATCAGAACAAAGGGCAGGTGTCTGTCTATCTTTCTGTCTACCTGCCTGTCTCTCTATCCATCCTGAGGCAGGATATGAAGCCAACACAAAAGAGAAGGTAGTATATTGGGTGCTAACCTCTTCCCCACAACATGCATGATCACATCAATCTTCACAAGCCCATGAAGGAAGTGCCTTCAGGAGTCTCATTTCACAAGTAAGGAAACATGCACAATTTTTTATTTTTAATTTTTTAATAATGCTATGAACATTGGGGTGCAGGAACCCGACGTTTCACTACATCAGTATCTTTAGGGTAAATACCCAGTAATACAATTGCTGGGTCATAGGGTAGCTCTATTTTTAACATATTGAAGAACTTTCACAGTTTTCCAGAGTGACTGTAGCAGTTTGCATTCCCACCGACAGTGCAACAGGGTTCCCCTTTCTTCGCATCCTCTCCAATATTTGTTTCCTGTCTTGTTAATTTTAGCCATTCTCACTGGTGTGAGGTGGTATCTCATTGTGGTTTTGATTTGTATTTCCCTGATCTCAAGTGACATGGAGCATTTTTTTCATGTGCTTGTTGGCTATGTGTCTGTCTTTTTTTTTTTTAAGATTTTATTTATTTATTCATGAGACACAGAGAGAGAGAGAGAGAGAGAGAAAGAGAGAGAGAGAGAGGCAGAGACACAGGCAGAGGGGGAAGCAGGCTCCATGCAGGGAGCCTGATGCAGGACTCGATCCCAGGACTCCAGGATCATGCCCTGGGCCAAAGGCAGGCGCTAAACCACTGAGCCACCCAGGGATCCCCCATGTGTCTGCCTTCTTTGGAGAAATGTCTGTTCATGTCTTCTGCCCATTTCATGACTGAATTGTTTGTTTCTTGGGTATTGAGGTTGATAAGTTCTTTATAGATCTTGGATACTAGCCCTTTATCTGATATGTCATTTGCAAATATCTTCTCCCATTCCATAGGTTGTCATTTAGTTTTGTTGATTGTTTCCTTAGCTGTGGGTTCCCGAGCCTTTCACAAAATGTGTCCTAAATAGTCCAGCTTCATGTCAGCCACACTACTGAGGGCATCAGAAATAGGGTCTCCTTGGTAGATACTCAAAAGAAATGAAAATATGTCCACACAAGGACTTCACATAAATGTTCACAGCAATGTTATTCATCATGACCAAGAGGTAGAACTAATGTAAATGCCTGTCAAGTGGTAAATAGATAAACTGGGGTACACATACAAGGGGAAACTAGTCAGCAATAAAAAGGAACAAACACCTGACACACACTACAATATGGATGAGTCCCCAAAAACATTATGCTAAGAAGTCAGATGCAGAAAATACACATATTGTGGGATTTCTTTTCTATGAAGTGTCCAGAAAGGGCAGATCTATGAGGATGGAAAATACATTAGTGGCAGCTGGGACTGGAGGTAAGAATAAGGATTATCTGAAAATAAAGGTTCTTCGGGGGATGATAAAAATGATCTAAAACTGGGGCACCTGGCTGGCTCAGTTGGTAGAGCACGTGACACTTGATTTCAGGGTTGTGACATGCCCCATGTTGGGGGTAGAACCTACTTAATTAAAAAAATGAGTGGGAAAAATTAGAGAGGGTGACAAAACATGAGAGACTCCTAACTCTGGAAAATGAACAAAGGGTAGTGGAAGGGGAGGTGTATGGGGGGATAGAATAACTGGGTGACAGGCACTGAGGAGGGTACTTGATGGGATGAGTACTGGGTGTTATACTACATGTTAGCAAATTGAACTTCAATAAAATAAAAAAGAAATCTAAAACTAAAATGTGATGATATCGACTCTAAAAAACCATTGAATTATGTACTTAAAATGGGTGAACTTTATATAGATGATGCCTCAATAAAGCTGCTTTTACAAATAAGAACAGTGTCAAAAGCTATAAGGAGGATTGCTATCATGCTTGAATCCAGTCATGTAGCCACAGTCTCCAGAAACCATCCAGGATAAAACAAATCTCTGAGGACAAAAGTTGAGGAAACAAAGGTTGATCCTCCCCCACTGAGACTCTCCCTTCCAATGGGGTTCCAGGCTTTATTTTCTAAGGTAACATGCCCTCCTGCCTTCTCTGGTCCTTCTCCCTTGGGGCATTCCCCATGTCCCAACTGAGCAATATTTTAGAAGTCTCTAGATGAATCAGTTGCCTCCTCAGAAAGCAAGGACCCAGGGATGCCTGGGTAGCTCAGTTGGCTAAGTGCCCAACTCTTGATTTCAGCTCAAGTCATGATTTCAGGGTCCTGGGACGGAGTCCCATGTCGGGCTCCCTGCTCAGAGAGGAGTCTGCTTGAGATTCTCTTTCTCTCTGCCCCCATGCTCGCTCACTCACTCTCAATCTCTCCCAAATAAGTAAGTAAATATTTTAAAAAAAAAATGCAAGGACCCAGCAAGTATTTGCAGTGTGTGTCCAGATGATTTTCTGCTCATTATGGGGCCAGCCAAGTGGTGGCCAGCCAGGTAGTGGAAAGCCAAGGCTCAGGGCCGGAGAGGCAGGTGTCTTATGCAAGATCAACTAGAATATAGATTGAAAAGTATCCACTGGATTTCAACCACTGATGTCAGTGGCAAACTTAACACAAGTGTGGAGCTTATATTCTAGGAAACGAGCATATTAGTAATCTATTGCCATATAACAAATGACCATAAAACTTATCAGCTTAAAATGTCTCACACTTACCAGGTCATAGTTCCTGTGGGTCAGAAGTCCAGGTACAGCTCAGCTGGCTCCTCTGCTCAGGTTCTATCACAAGCTTCAATTAAAGTGTCAGCCAGGGCTAGAGTCTCCTCTGAAGGCTCAAATGGGGAAGGATCAGTTTCCAACCTCACATGGTTGTTAGCAGGACTCCATTCCTTGCAAGTTGTTGGACTGAGGGACCTTAGCTGCCACTTGCTGGATGTTGGCTGAAGACCTATAAATTTCTTGCCACACGAAATTTTCCATGTGGCTGCTTACTATATCAACACATGCCAGCTAAGAAGGCAGTAGAGAGAGTTGGCTACCAAGGTGGAAGTCACAATCTAATCACAGAACTGACACCCCCTCAACATTGCTGCAAGCTATTGGCTAGAAGCAAGTTATTCAGTCTGAGGAGATTACATAAGGGCATGAATACCAGGAAGTGGAGACCATAGTGGCCCTTCACAGAGGCTGCCAGCCATAGAAAGCAAGATAACAAAGAAAAATAAATGAACTATGTTGTATATGAGGGATCATATATACAAGGGAAAATGTAATAAGGAATAGAGATGGGCAACATGAGGATATAATGTTAAGTAGTTAGCCAAGTCCTTACTGAATTAGGCAGGATTTCAGTAAAGACTGGGAGGACATGATGGCAGGAGCCTGGCTAAAATCTGGGGCAGAGCCTTCCAAGCAGAGGAGACAGAAAGTGCAAAGACCCTGGGGTGAGTGTATGGTTGGAGCACTGACAACCAGCAAAGAGACTGGACTCCAGAGAGGCACGGGGAGGCCAGATATTATGGGTCTCATGGTGAGACAGTAGCTGTTCCAGGGCTTTGAGAAGGGCAGGAAATGGGTGCTGGGTGAAGCACTTGCCACAGGAAACCCCTGAATTTTCCTGCTCCATTCACCTCCCACTCTTGCTGAAAATGATGGCACGTAAGGCTGGCGAAGGTCCGGACAACCAGCTGCAACCAGGCAGACAGAAGCATGTGCAGGACCAGGCTCTTCCAGAGGTGGCCTCTGTTACCTTGGCAACAGGGGCTTCCAAAAACCTCCCCAGAGACTCCTCAGGGCAGCAGCAGCCCTGGCTCATTTCTTATAATCCAGCAGCATAAGGACATAAAGAAATCAATTTATTGGCACAAACAGTCCTTCAGGCTCCTGTTCTTACTCTCCCTAGAATTCCATTCAGCGCAGAGCTCATCGGATCTCAATGTGCAGTGGACTAGTGAGCATTACTCGTGGTGGGAATGGGCCTCTCATGAAGGGGACAGGGTGGTCTCCCTGAACTTTGTGGAGCAAAGAGCCCAGGCTACGTGGTGATGGCTCTGGGCCCCAATCCCAGCTCTGCCTTCTGCTAGCTGCATGACCTCAGGCAAATCACTTAATCTTTCTGAGTTCCATGCTCCTCAGTTCAGTGGTTATGACGATTAAAGAAGCTGATGCATGTCTTGTGCCCACCACCTCCTCCCATATATGACTGAGGCCCCTATGTGCCCCAGATCCTGACCCCTCCGACCTCACCCTCTCTTTTTCCTGAATCATCTCCTTCAAGCCTTTTCTCAAATATAACCTCCTCAGTGAGGCTCATCCCTCCCTCCCTATTTTAAACTGCAACATCTGGAATATCCAAATAACCTATCAAATATGGAGAAGGGGCCACAATCACCACATTGTGATTAGGGAAATGCAAATTAAAACCATAAGGCAGCCCCTTTGCAACCAAGCTTCCCCCAAAAAGGAATTTAAACATGTTTTTGTTTTCTACCCTCTCATCCCCTCCTTACCCCCCCTACAATCCCCCTCAGTCTCTAAAGGAGACTTGCATGAAGACAGCCAATGACTTTAAGCTTGCCCAAAATTACTGAGCCAGACTTGAACCCACCTTAGAGTCTGCCTTTTCCATATCTTTGTATAGCAGAGTGAGATATAAACTCTGCAAATGCTTTGGAAGGAATCTCTTCCCAAGGCCAAAGTGAAAGTCATGGGAAGGTCATAAGCAAATTCATTTGAGTCCATTCAAAATCTTTCTCCTAAAAAAAAAAAATCTTTCTCCTGCTCATGAAACCAAATGTCCCTAAGTCGGGGAGACACCCCAGATGTCCTCCAGCTGGGCTCACCCTTGATCAGACACCTCTGGTTGAGCTTCATAAATTGCCGCTGCTGCTGTCTGGTTGGATCTCTGTCAGACAGCTCCCCATTAACACTCACAGACAGTGAGACAGTGCATCGTGACATTCCCAGCTGGCCTCTTCCAGGGGCCTTCTGCCCCTGGGCCCCACTTCCCTCACTGTGTGTACCCCTCAAAGCCCTGCTCTTTCCCCCAGCTTCTTGTAATGGATGAACAGAATGCACATTATCCCAGAACTGAGGGCAACCTTTTGTTCAGCAAATAGTTATACCCAATAGACCCAGGATGGGTATTGGAACTCCAGAATGGATCAGACACAGGCCTCTGTGCCTCAGTTTCTCTATATGGAAATGGGACTAATGATAGCACCTGCCTTAGAGAGTCACAGTGAAGATTAAATGAGATAATGCACTTAGCACAATGCCCTACACCTAATAGGTGGTCAATAAACTGAAGTTTAGCTGTGCATCATTAAAGCGGCAGATTTGAACCATTAATACTTTTTCCTAGGGTGCCCTCTGAGGCTAATGGCACACATGGGCAGCAGAGCCTACCATCTCTGCAAAAGGGACTCCTACTGGTTTCCAAGGTAATACTACATACCAAATACACCACAAAGGGTTTGGTACTAGTCACTGTTTTATTACTATTGCTATGACTTTTAACTAATAATTGTTTTTTTAACTAATAATTGTTAAGTACAGTTGCCTAACACTGTTCCAATCACTTTATGCATATTAGCCCACTTAATCCTCAAAACAATCCCATAAGATGAGCATTATTATTACTTTTTTGTTGTTAGTATCATCATCTCCCCTATTTACAGGTATGGAAATGAAAACACAAAAAGGTTAATTTGTCTACGGTAACTCAGGGAGTAAGAGACAGAGCTGGGATTGGAACCCAGGCCATCTGACTCCCAAAGTCTCAATCTTAACTGCATGTTCTGCTGTTATAATTATTCTACTATACCCTGTCTACTCCACCAGATTGGACAAGGATCAAAAAAGACACAGTAAAGTCCAAGATCACACAGACATTCAATGGAAACACTAAAAAATTAGTACCTATGGCAAAACTTCTATATCTAGAATTTGCCTTGAAAGATATATCATCCATAAAATAAGCATGGTTCTGAGTATTACAGTAGTACATCCTCTGGCCAGTTTTTCCTCTGGCATCAAAACAGAATGCTGACCCTTCAGTTAAACACCAAAGACAAAACAAAAACAACTGATTGGGGGTTGTTTGGGTAAGTGAAATTTTGGCCAAGCTTACATGGTTTAATTCCCACTAAGTTAAATAGGTGTCTAATGTGATGTGGTTACACTGCACCACATGTGGATATGCTGCAAAACACAGGATATACAGCATAATAACAATACTGGCTAAGCCTTATATAATAGCCTTTGTCATGTGTCAGGCACCACTCTATGTGTTTTAAATATATATGGATACACTTAATCCCCCCAACAGCCCTAGGAGGTAGGTACTACTGTTATCATTCTCATCTTATAGATGGGGAAACTGAGGCGCAGAGTTTCAAGCATTTGCCTTGACATCCCCTAACTGGATTTGACCCCAGACACTCTGACTCCAGGGGCCATGTGCCATGCCATCTCTCCAAGGATCCCAAGGTGAAGTGTGCTTATGACTCTCTTCCCCTCCCTCCATGCCTCCAACCAGCTTCCTCCATGATCCAGCTGCCTCCAAAGAGCCTGTTGGTCTCTGGGAAGAAAGAGTCTTGTTGAATCCTCTCTGAAAGCTAATTCGGCCATTTACTCTCAATTTGTAGCGGATGCTGTCGTCTCTCAGATTTCAAAGAAGATGAATGCATGGGTCAAATTGAATTAAAAAATTTAATTGAATAAGACAGAACCAGACAGCTTGATGGAAGACTTTGATCTGATAAAGGGAGAGTAGAAATGCGTGCTCCTAAGGCCGGGGTGTGATGGGGAGCTGTCTGGACCTTGTCTAGCCTCTTCTCATCTGCAGGAAAGCCAGTTATGCCAATTATGGGTGAGATTGCCCTGAGGTGGTGTGGGGAAGACTGTTCTGAGGCATTTACCAGATTACCATGTCCCCAAACAGGCTGCGAGCTCGCCCACCTTCCTGTCTATCCCTGCCTCCAGACCAACACAACTCTGAGCCTCTGAAAGTCAGGGACATTGTCTCAGACCTCACAAGACCCCTTGTCCTGGCCACAACAGGAGCGCTACAAAAGAGGTTTAAAGAGAGAGAGATAGAGACAGCGGGAAATATATGAAGTCCATAGCCCACAGACCCAGCCCGCCAACTCAGCCTGCAGACTTACTTAGTGCACCCACCAGTTTGTTTTCTATAAGGACATTTCCCACTTTAAGATACGTATTGGTAGCTTCTTTTTAAATATTGCTACTACTCAAAGTGAGACTGCAGACCAGTAGCATTGGCACCAACTGGAAGCTTTTCAGAAATGCAGACATTGTAAACCAGAATTCACAATTTAACATTAAAGAAGGAAAGAAGGACTTCAGATCAGTGGTTCTCACCCCTGGCTACACATCAGAATGGCCCGAAAAGTTTTTTTTTAAATCCAGGTACTGGGAAGTCTGGGTGGCTCAGTGGTTGAGCATCTGCCTTTGGCTCAGGTTGTGATCCTGGGATCGAGTCCCACATCAGGCTTCCCACAGGAAGCTGGCTTTTCCCTCTGCCTATGTCACTGCCTCTCTCTGTGTGTGTCTCTCATTAATAAATAAAATAAAATAAAATCCAGGTACTAGGGGTGCCTGGGTGGCTCAGTTGGTTAAGCATATGCCTTTTGCTCAGCTCATGATCCCAGGGTCCTGGGATGACGTCCTGCATCAGGCTCCCTGCTCAGCAAGGAGTGTGTTTGTCCCTTTCCCTCTTCTCCTCCCCACTGCTCATTCTCTCTCTTGTTCGCTCACTCTTT
This sequence comes from Nyctereutes procyonoides, assembly GCF_905146905.1. Classification (NCBI taxonomy): domain Eukaryota; kingdom Metazoa; phylum Chordata; class Mammalia; order Carnivora; family Canidae; genus Nyctereutes; species Nyctereutes procyonoides. The sequence continues at coordinate 52,430,034 of NW_026575126.1, read as the reverse complement.
CAAATAAATAAACAAAATATTTTCAAGAAAATTTATATACTCAGGGCATACTCCACCCTTTTATTCAGAATCTCTAGGGGTAGGACACAGACATGAGCATTTTTTAAAGCTCCCAGGCAATTCCAGTGGGTGAAAACCACTGGTTGAAAACCAATCGATTAAAATCAGAATATCTGGAAACACTTGGTTTCCTGTTCCCACATGACAAAGAGTGGCTGAGGCTGCGGAGTTGTTCTCCAATCCCACCTGGCCTCATCACGTATTTTCATAACCTGAAGGTGCCACATGCCTACAATCCACAACTGATGTACATGCTAGAGGTCCTTGAAACTCTTCTCATCCCAGAACTCTCTCCCTACATTCCCCACATCCCCCTCTTTGCCACTAGCAAGAAGCAGCCAAGTAGTTTCTAATAAAGTAAATATGCATGTAGTGTACAATCCAGCAATTCCAACCCTAGGTTAACATTTAAGAGAAATGAACACACATGCCCACAAAAAGACTTATATAAGAACATACATATAGCTTTATTAATAATAGCCAAAACTGGAAACAACCCAAATAACCATCAGCAGAAGAAAGGATAAACAAGCTGTGGTACATCCATTCAATGGAACACATCTTGGCCATAAAAGGGAACAAATTATTGATCCATGCAAAGCATGGATGAATCTCAAAAACCTTATGATGAAGGAAAGAAGCAAACATGAAAGTGTACATGCTACATGATTCTTTAATGAAATTCTTTTGAAACGCAAAACAAAGATGGTGATAGAAATCAGAGTAGTGGTTGCCTCTGATATGGGAGGTGACATTGACTATAAAGAGTCATGACTTTCTGGAATAATGTGAATGTTCTCTATCTTGATCGTTACATAGGTATACACTTCTGTTAGAACTCATCAAACTATCCTGTTAAGATCTGTGCATTTTGATCTATGCAAATTTTACCTCAATAAATATTCAACCACTAATTAAAAAAAAAACTGTGAAGGATGCCTGGGTGGCTCAGTGGTTGAGCATCTGCCTTCAGCTCAGGAAGTGATCCCAGGATCCCGGGATCGAGTCCCACATCAGGCTCCCTGCAGGGAGCCTGCCTCTCCCTCTGCCTATGTCTCTGCCTCTATGTCTCTTATGAATAAATAAATAAAATCTTTTTTAAAAAACTGTCAGGAGGCAGTGTGCAGTAGGGGAATGTGTGTCTGTGTGTGACCTTAGGAATTTGAGTCTTGACTCCTCTACTTTTAATCTGAGAGATCTCAGGCAAATGAGGCAGAAGTTAGGCCCATAAAAGTGAGAACAACAGCACTCTGGTAAATACAATTGCTTAGCTACCCAATTCCTTTCTCCCTTGCTGACTCTAATGAGGGATGAAAATCACATACTCACTTTCCCAGACTTCCTTGCAGCTAGGAGTGGCCATGTGACCAAATACCATAATATGTAGACAGATGTCTAGGAGAGATTTTGCATTTCTCATTAAAAGTGAATAAATAGGGGCACCTGAATGCCTCAGTGGTTGAACGTCTGCCCTTGGCTCAGGTTGTGATCCTGGGGTCATGGGATCAAGTGTCACATCAGGCTGCCCGCAGGGAGCCTGCTTCTCCCTCTACCTATGTCTCTCTCTCTCTCTCTCTCTCTCTCTCTCTCTCTAATGAATAATAAGATCTTTATTTTTTTTTTATTTATGATAGGCACACAGTGAGAGAGAGAGAGGCAGAGACACAGGCAGAGGGAGAAGCAGGCTCCATACACCGGGAGCCCGATGTGGGATTCGATCCCGGGTCTCCAGGATCGCGCCCTGGGCCAAAAGCAGGCGCCAAACCGCTGCGCCACCCAGGGATCCCTAAATAAGATCTTTAAAAAAAAATAAAAGTGAATAAATCAAAAGAACAGCTGTAGCCAGTGCCATCCTTCCCTCTCCCTCTTTTTTGCTTTGAAAACAGATATGATGCCTGGAGCAGGGGCAGCCCTCTTATGACCTTGAGGCAATAAACAATTAAAAAAAGGCACAGGAACTCAGAGATACTGGTCCAGACACCACTGAGGTGCTAAATCAAGGTCAGCAGCTGCCTACCTCCAGATTTCTTCTATGAGAAAAACAACCCCTCTTTATTTAGACCACTGTAAGTCAGTTCCTTATAGCCAAAAGCATCCCTAACTACCCATCACCAAAGACTTCCAACAGGAATCAGTGAAATAATCTTTATGAAATCACAAAACTATGTACCAGATAACATTCCATGTTCCATACATATAAGTTCTCTCCTCCCAAACCCCCTTGCAGAAATGTGGACTGCTTGACAGCAAAAACAGCATAATGGGTTGAGGTGGATTCTTTTTTTCCTAGTTAGTGAACGGGTAATATAGGCATGTGTGATAGGCAGAATAATGTGGCCCCCACCATGATGTCCACACCCAATCCCCAGAATCTGCAAATACATCTCACAGCAAGGGAGGATTAAGACTGCAGATGGGATTAAAGTTGCTACACAGCTGACCTTTAAATGGGGAGATTGTCCTGGATTATCTGGGTGGGCCCACTGTGACCACAATAGTCTTTAAGTGTAAAAGAGGGAGGCAAAAATGTGTCAGAGGGATGCAATGTAAGAAGTCAGTACAATTGGGCATTGACTGTTTGAAGATGCAGGAGCCATGAGTCAAGGAATGGGAGTAACCTCTAGAAGCTGAAAAAGCAAAGGAAACGGATTCTTTCCTAGAATCTCCACAAGGAACGCAGCCCCACTTCAGACTTCTGACCTCCAGAACTGTGAGATAATAAATTTGTGTTGTTTTATGCCACTATATTTGTGGTCATGTGTTACAGCAGCCATAAGAAACTAATGCAGAAAGATTTGGAGGATGAAGTGAACACAACAAACAACCCCTTCTCCCAGAAGGATGAAAGAACTTCAATATTCCAGCCAGACAAACATTCTAAATCTTGATCTGGCTGGTGGTGTATGTACATGTAAACATATGTAAATCTTGTTTGCTACATATGTATTAAACATCAATTAAAAAGTCAAAAGAGCACAGCAAATGTCATGACCATACCTCTTCAGAAAACTCCCCCTAAATCCCACCAACTGAGTCAGCAGGAGGCAGGTGGCAGTTTATAGAGGAGTGGCCAACTTCCACCATCAGATGGTAGGGACTTGAAGCAGAAGCCAGCTTAGCCCAGAAGCTTCTACTCTCTGGCTGCCTTCTCTTGCCTGACACATCTGTCAGTCTTGCTTTCATACCGCCTTTTCCAACATCTTTCTACAAGCCTGTTGTCACCCTTCCCTAGGATGATCCTCCAACTCTGTTTGCCCAGTAAAATCTTTATTTGCGGCTCTTGTCCCAGTGTAATTAATAGTGTGTCCACCAACCTTGAACAAATTGTTGAAAAAGTGGCCTTCAGGGAGAATGAACCCAGGGGGAGAAATCACTGCCCTTACAACACCCCATCCTAATGCTTCTGAATTATGGCAAGATAAAGAGGAATGAGAAATCTCACTCACAGTTTGGGTCTGACCACGTTCATACCCTCCTGCCCCACTGACCACACCAACCTCATCATCACAAGGATGAGCTCAGAACAGCTGAGGATATGGATCTATAAAACCTCACTCACGTCCTGCCCCTGGCCCAAACCAAAATGCCCACTCCATCCTCCCTGGGCAAAAGCTATGTACTTAAAAGCATCACGTGGGACCCATTCAAGGTAATTAACAACCTGTTAGATGTCATAAACCAGCCCCACTCCCCGGATCTTTCCCCAACCTTAGGACTCAGATGAAAGGCAGACAAATTTGGTTTCTACTTATCTTTGGGCTGAACTTTTTTTCTTGAGCTGACTAAATGACATCGTGCCTTCTCAGGATCAGAAAACAGTCTATTTTGTGTTCAATGACTCTGGAGTCCCTGTGAAAGTCACCTTGCAGGAGTGATCTGGTGAATCCGACCCAGTTCAAGCTGGTTTCCCAATAGCGTGAGGATGATTAGACTTTGGTCTGTGGCTCAGCCACCTCCTGAGGTTAGAGACACACAATGTGTCCCATTAGGCTCACCTGATAGCCAGCATCAGCAACCAAACATATGGGTGGTTGAGTCTTCAGATGATTCCAGTCCCCAGCTGTGAAGTCTTCCAGCTGATAACACAGTCATCACAGGACGGAAACAATTTATCCCACTATGGCCTGTCTGAAGTTCTGACCTGCAGAAACTGTGAGAGTTAATAAATATTGTTATTATTTAAACTACTGTGTTTCTAAGGTAATTTGTTATTCAACAGTTTATAATGAATACAGAAAGAACCTGAATCATGCCATGTTGAGCAACATGCAGATATAAAATCCTATGGAAGGACAGGGATTGGTCCAATCACTCTGGACCAATCACTGAGTCCAGGAGAAAGCTACTTAGATTGGCCCAGCTGGTGGCCAGAATGGGACATCATGACAGACAACTCTTCTTGCAAAGCATAGATGGGGAGAGGGGTCCTCTTAAGACAATGATGCTGGCAGACAAAAGCAATGTCAAATACAGTGACCTCATTGCTTATCACTTTTCCACTCCTGCCTGTCCTGCTCCTATTAGCTGTAGTGATGTCTTCTGCTGATGGCAAAACTGTTAGCCCATTCCTATTAAAGATATCTCTGCTGATAGTTTCCACAGATAACCGTATTAGATCCATGGATGCCAATGCCATTGCCAAGGTCAGTCTCTCATTGAACCTGGAGCTCTCAGCTCACTGATGCCTTGAACTATAATTTTCCTTTTTACACTCATTTTATTATATTCCTGACCTTAGAATCAGGTACTGTTCTGAACTGAACTATACCATCAAACCACTCAATTTCTGTTCCAGTTACTGTGCCGGAACCCAGCACCTGCTCCTTGATGTTTCTTTTACTTAAAAAAAGTGATTCTCAAACTTGGATGCATATTAAAATCACCTGGGGAGCTTTTAAAAACAATGCAAGGGATGCCTGGGTGGCTTAGCGGTTGAGCATCTCCCTTTGGGTCAGGTCTTGATCCTGGGAACCCAGGGTCGAGTCCCACATCGGCTCCCCATATGAAGCCTGCTTATCCCTCTGCCTGTGTCTCTGCCCCTCTCTGTGTCTCTTATGAATAAATAAAATCTTTAAAAATAAAAATAAGGGGATCCCTGAGTGGCTCAGTGGTTTAGTGCCTGCATTCAGCCCAGGGGTGATCCTGGAGTCCTGGGATCAAGTCCCACATTGGGCTCCCTGCATGGAGCCTACTTCTCCCTCTCTCTGTGTCTCTGCCTCTCTCTCTCTCTCTCTCTGTCTCTGTCTCATGAATAAATGGATAAAATCTTTTTAAAAATTAAATTAAAAAATAAAAATAAAAAATAGAAACAATACAAATGTCCAGGTCCCACTCCAAGCCAATTATATTAGATTCACAAGGTAGGAGACTGAGCATTGTGTTTCTTAATGCTCTGACAGATTCCTGGGTTACAGCCAGAGTTGCAACCACGGATTTGGAGTGAATCAATCACACCGCCCCCCGCAGGTTGGCCAGGCCACTCTCATGGCCACTGCAGCTCCCTCTCTGCAATTGCCAATAGCAAGCTCTATCCACTCTACCTTTTAAATGTCTCCAGTACCTGTCCATTTCAATCCAGTTTCATCAGCACAACTCAGCACAAGCCAGCACCATCACTTGCCTGGACCACCCTGAAAACCCACTTAGCCTTCCCCCTTCTCTCCCTCACTCTGCTCCCTACTTCCAGTTCTGCCTCCTTGCCGTGCTTCTCCACACAGCTGCCAGAGTGGCCCTTTTAAAACATAAAGCAAGCAATGTCATTCCCTTGCACAGCAACCGCCAGTGACCTTTAATTTTTTTTATGAGTTTTAAAAGTTATTTTTAATTGTGGTAAAATACACATAACATCCAATTTACCATCAGGACCATTTTTAAGTGTACAGTACGTACCTTGGGCTATTTTGTATAGGAATTTGCCTTCTCTCCAAGTCGATTGATTCCATTTTGCCATTCTGGGCATATGGTAGAAATGTATATGACTCAAAATAGTATATCAAGACATTCTCTAGCAATAGATCAAAACTTAACTAACATTTCCTAATAGCTTCTTTTTTTAACAATTCATTTATTCATTCATGAATGAATAAATGAATGGGGAGAGAGAGGCAGAGACACAGGCAGAGGGAGAAGCAGGCTCCATGCAGGGAGCCTGACACGGGACTCAATCCCAGGTCTCCAGGATCACACCCTGGGCCAAAGGCGGCACTAGACAACTGAGCCACCCGGGCTGCCCCATTTCCTAATAGTTTCACCCTAAATAGTTTCTTTAGACATATTTTCTTCCCTTCTCTATTATTTCTGAAGACTTAATTTTCATTAAAAATCCAACAATTTTAATAATATTTTCTCGAGCTTGTAAGTTGCCAAAGTAAAATATACCAAGCAAATTCTAGCACCTTCTGCATAATTTTAGTTGTATTTTAAATTTACAATTAAATCAACATCTTTACTAAAATGATTTCCCCCCTCCTGATTATTGTGATTATCAGATAATCTGCCCTTCTTTTCAGTCAAGTCCTGCCAGTGACTTTTAATTGGACTTAAAATCCAAACTCCCTTTCAAGACCTTGAAGGGTGAGGCAGCCCGGTGGCTCCCCCAAGTTAGAGAAGTGTTCAAATTCAAATGTGAATGTGCTACAACACGCAGTGGAAAAGCAAGTTGCAAACTTAATTCACTGTAAGTGAGTCCCTTGACATAAATTCAGAAATCCACCCAGTGAAATACATTGTTTACAGCTACAAACATATTAGGCAAAACCAAAGACAAGCAATGATAAACACAAAATTCACAACAGTGAAGACTTCTGAGGGATGAGAGAAGAGAAGACAGTCAGGAGAAAACAGAGCAGCCCACCCTGGGCACACATATGGTGTTCATTGCTACAGGGAATTTTAAAACACTAAAATAAGTAACAAATCAAATGCTCTGTTGTTTATTTTCAGCAAGCTCCAGAAATTCTAAGTAATGCTAGAGACAAAATACTCCTCCCCTAAAAAAAAGGCTTTTGTTGGTTTAAGTTCTAAAAATTGCTGCAATGGCTAGATAGTTATATAGGTATGTATAGACATGTATATATGTAAACTTCAAATTTTCACGTTTTACTCCTTATCCTTTGTGCCAGCTATCAATTTATTTATTTATTTATTTATTTATTTATTTATTTATTTATTTATTTATTTATTCTCTGTCAGCTCCAAATATATCCTTCTCTGACCTGCTAGGAGATCCTGGAGCTGGACCCTATGAATGTTTCTCCCCTGCCTGCTGGCATGTTGTTAAGTTATGTCAGTAGAGGGTGCTGGAGGGACACTGCAAAAGGGTGGTGCTTCTATATCTGGTCCCAAAGTTTGTCTTGCTCCTAGGGCGTGGCAGCCAGTAGGTGGCTTCCCAGGGGGTTTCAGGAGAACCCCAATGAGAGGCTTCCTAGTGAGTTTTGCAAACATCCCAAGGATCGTCTGCTGCTCACCAGCCCTGCCTTCAGTACTTCCGTGAACCTTGCCCATGTGCAGTGAATCACAGCCCTTCTTCTCCCACAAGGTCCAAATCTCTTCCTTGGGGAGGCAACATCTTACAATTTGCTCCTTCCTTGGCGTAGTAAGGCAGAATCATAGAGCGGCCTCCAGGAACGACCCCCTCTCCCCCTGCCCCCCTGTACATGCCCTGTGTAATCCCTAAGACAGAGAACATGATGAATTCTCATCCTGTGATTAGATTATGTTTTATGGACTAGTTGACTTTAAGGAAAGGAGATTATATGGGTGAGCCTGACCTAATCACATGAGTCCTTGAAGTCTGGGTCTAGAGGTGAGAGACAGGAACTCAGACTGGCTGACACCGTGATTTCAGTCTTGTCTTACCCTACCTTGTCATACCTACAGAACTGTGAGCTAACAAATAGGTGGGGTTGTTTGTAATTTTTTTTAAGATTTTATTTATTTATTCATGAGAGACAGAGAAAGAGAGAGGCAGAGAAGCAGGCAGAGGGAGAAGCAGGCTCCACGCAGGGAGCCTGACGCGGGACTCGAACCCAGGACTCCAGGATCATGCCGTGAGCTGAAGGCAGGTGCCAAACCACTGAGCCACCCAGGGATCCCCTATAATATTCTTTAATGTGGTAAAATACACATAATATAAAATTTACCATTTTAACCATTCTTCTTTGTAAAGTTCAATGACATAAGTGCATTTACATTGTTGTGTAACCATCACCACCATCCGTCTGCAGAATTGTTTTCATCATCCCAAACTGAAACTATCACCATTAAATAATAAATCCCTGTGTCTCCCTACAAGGCTGCTGGGAACCAATATTCTACTTTGTCTTTATGAATTTGACTAGTCTAGGTACATAGCATAAGTGCGTGCATACAGTATTTGTCCTGTGACTGGCTTATTTCACTCTGCATGTTTTCAAGGTTGTTCTATGTTGCATCATGTACCAGAATTTTCTTCCTTTTTAATGCTGAAGAATAGTCCATTATATAGATATACCACACTTTTTTTATTGGTTCATCCATCAATGGATACTTAGCTTGTGTCTACCTTTTGGCTACTCTGTATAATGCTGCTATGAACACAGGTGTACAAATAACTCTTCAAGTCCCCATTTGCAATTATATTGGGTATATACTCAGAAGTCGAATTGCTGGTCATATTGTAACTCTATGTTTAATTTTGGGGGGAACTACTAGACTGTTTTCCACAGTAGCTAAATAGGTATTGTTTCAAACTGCCAACTTTGTACTAATTTGTCACTCAGCAATAGAAAATCAATACACAAAAAAAATTAAATTACATTAAATAAAAAAAGAAAATTAGTACACTTGAGTGCTGTATTCCAGCCCTAGAGGTAGTAACTGCTTTATACATGTATTAGTCCCACACTGTTTAGGATTTTCTTTGCCTCTCTTTGTAGCTAATCTTCTCTACCAGTTAATAATTCTTTATAAAATTTTCCCTATTCAAACTACTGTAGTGTGTCTCCTGAGTGGCCCCTGACAGATAGACTCTTCACTAAATGGTGTGTTCTATGCAGAAGGTAACTTGGAGAACTAGTTTCACAGCCAGCCCCTGACATACATAGCAGATTCAGCAACAACCACTCATTCTCTGTTGTAAGTCTATAAGACTTTGAATTTGTTTGGGTACAAATCATATCTCTAACCTTTGTGATATTGCATATTCTTGTTTTTATTTTTATTTTTTTAGATTTTATTTATTTATTCATGAAAGACACAGAGAGAGAGGCAGAGACATAGGGAGAGGGAGAAGCAGCCTCCCTGTGGGGAGCCCGATATAGGATTTAATCCCATGACCCTGGGATCATGACCTGAGCTGAAAGCAGACATTCAACCACTGAGCCACCCAGGCATCTTGCATATTCCTGTTTTTAAATAACATATTGGAGACAAATGATAGCCCAGTGATCTAAAGAAAAAGAGAGATAACTTGCATTTCATCAATTCTGTCATTCTATTTGATCACTTGGAGTTTTTATTTGTGTTTAAAACATTGAGGGACACCTGGGTGGTTCAGTGGTTGAGTGTCTGCCTTTGACCCAGGGCATGATCCTGGGGTACCCGGATTGTGTCTCGCATCGGGCTCCCTGCATGGAGCCTGCTTCTCTCTGTGTCTGTGTTTCTGCCTCTCTCCCTGTGCATCTCTCATGAATAAATAAATAAAATCTTAAAATAAATAAATAGATAAATAAATAAATAAATAAATTTAAAACATTGAAAAGGTATAAACTACAAGATGTTCAGTTTTTTGGTGGTTCCAAATTTTGATTCATATATTAAATACTTTATTAAGCTTGAATAATATTTTAAGGTAGTATTTCAGGGGCACCTGGGTGGTTCAGTCAGTTAAGTGTCTGTCTTCTACTCAGGTTGTGATCCCAGGGTCCTGGGATTGAGCCCGGCGTTGGGCTCCCTCATCAGAGGGGAGTCTGCTTCTCTCTCTCTCTGCCTCTCTTTCTGCTCGTGTTATCTCTCTTTCTGTCAAATAAATAAATAAAATCTTTTTAAAATAATAAAAAATAAAATAGAATTTCATGTTTCCTTTTAAATTATTTATTTTAAACCTAAGCATGGATCAAGAAAATGATCATTACTGAACATTAAATTTTTACCGAAAATAGTTTTGTTGTATAAAGGAGGGAGGCTTAAAAAATAATCTAGCCCAGGTGTAAGATATTAGGTATGCCATTGGGGAGTATGCCCATTAATGGTAACATTGATTTGTACTCACTGTATTGTTACAAATATTGTTTTGTCTTTATTTGATGTATCAAAATAATTTTAAATCACACAACACAGAGAAATACCGAATAAGTCTGATTCTACCTTCTAAATTCCCTCCCCTAATCTTGTACTCCCTAACTTAATTTCTTTCACCCCATTTATGCAGACTCTTGGTTTCAAGTTTTGCTCTTAAGACAAAACAGCAATACTGGGATTTTAAGTTTCCTAAATTTTCCTCTTCGTGGCTGCTACTTTTTTTTGTTTTAAGATTTTATTCATTTATTTGAGAAACAGAGAGAGTGGAGTGGGGGAGCAGAGGGAGAGATAAAGTGAAGCAGATTTCACCACACTGAGCACAGAGCCCCACTCAGGGCTGGGCTCAGGGCTCCACCTCACCACCCTGAGGTCAGACCTGAGCCAATGCCAAAATTTGGACACTTAATCAACTGTACCACACAGGCATCCTGGCTGCTTCTTTTAAAATAAAATGATGGAAGCACTGGATTCCTCCAAAGAGAAAGACATGAAGAGAGTAGAGGGACCTTTATTTTATTTTAAGTAATCTCTACACCCAAGATGGGGCTTGGGCTTAAAACCCTGAGATCAAGAATGGCATGCTGTACCAACTGAGCCGGCCAGGCACACTAGGACCTTTTTCTCATACAGTTTCTGGCCATGGTCCCTTTGAGCCAGAGGCTTGCTCTTCTCACACCTGTCCTCCAAGAACTCTGTGCCTCCCTGAAGACCCAGCTGTCTTTCAACTTCATGTCCTATCAGGCCACAAACCCCAGAGCAAGCACACAGGGGCACTGATTCCCAAACCAAGGGCCCACATATTGACTGGCTACCATAGCAACAAGAGCTGAGACACATTAGCCCCTGAGCCACTCCATCTGCAGGCCCACTGAACCCCACAGTGATGAGGGTTATTGATTCTCTCCTTACATAACCCTCTCCTCACTCCCACTGCTGCATATTTACTCCACAGCAATACTGAGCAGAAAAGGGGCCCCAGATCATCCATGCCCCTCATTTATAACTGAAGGAGCAGAATCAGAATCAGCTAGGGAGCCTGACACACTGTACCAGAATCTCCAAGGCTGGGGGCTGCATTCATATATTTCAAACATGGTGATCCTCATGCACCACCAATTAAGAACCACGGCTGTGTAGAGCATGAACAGAGTTTATAAGATGAATACCAATGGATTTCAGACATAAGATGCTAACCTTGCCCAAAGACAAAGACCTCCCCAACATGATACTATATTTTTCACCTATCAGATTGGCAAAGAGCAAAAGTTTGATAGATAGATCATAGATAAAGAGCTAATTCCCCTGGTTTATAAAGTGTTTCCACAAATGGATAATGAAAAGACTAATAATCGAAACCAACAAAAAAAGGGCAAAGGAGGGGAACAGATAGTTGACAGAAAGGGAAATATTTCATTCATAATAAAGAAAATGTAATACAACAACCCATCAAAAGGTACCAAAAGTTTAGTAATAACTGGTAAGGTCATAGGGGAAGAGTAGTGAGAAGCAAATTGGTATAGCCCCATGCAGGCAGTAGCTATAAAAACTGCAAGCACTTTTCATCTTTGAGCCATTAATTCTACTCCTAGGAATTTAACCAACTGATATTAATTGCACACGTGTGAAAAGATTTAAGTACAGGGTTATTCATTTGCAGCATTGTCTGTAGCAGCAAAAGATCAGAAATAACCCATTTCCCAACAGGAGACCAGTTAAATCAATTATAGTACAGCCATACAGTGAAATACTCTGCTAGACAACCATTTAAATAAAAGAAGAAGTCAGATCAATGAAACAATCCCAAGACATTTTATTAAATGAAAAAAATTAAAATGCACAAAACAGTATATGATTAATAGCAAAATTATTTTCAGTAATGGTAATTTAATAATCACTAATAATCATTATTTTCTCAAGTCATACTTTAGATGTAAAACAAGTAATTAACTATTTTTAAGGAATAAGTTTCTATTTTAAAAATATTCGAATTCAATACATACATATGTAGCATATGTATACTTGTATTATACAGATAACTCTGAAAGATGCACACACAAAGTGGTTACACAGCAGAGGATCTGCATAGACATTTTTCCAAAGATATAAAGATGGCCAACAGGTCCACGAAAAGGTGCTCAACATCACTCATCATCAGGAAAATGTAAATCAAAAGCACAATTTTTCACCTCACACCTGTTAGATAGCTACCATCAAAAAGATAAAAAAAAATAATAATAACAACCCGTGTTGGCAAGAATGTGGGCACTGTCAGTGGGATTGTAAACTGATGCAGCCACTACACGAAACAGTATGGAAGTTCCTCCAAAATTCAAAGTAGAACAACTGTATGATCCAACAATTCCACTTCTGGACATTTATTCAAAGAAAAAACAAAAACACTAATTTGAAAAAATATATGCACCCCCATGTTCAATGCAGCATTATATACAATAGCCAAGATATTTAAACAACCTAAGTGTTGTTTAATGAGGTGTACATATATGATGGAATGCTATTTGGCCATAAAATAAGAAGGAAATCTTTCCATTTGTGACACGGATCATACTAAAAAATAAGTCAGACAGAAAAAGACAAGATTTTTGTCTTTATAAGTGAGATAAGTGATCTCACTTATATGTGGAATTAAAAAAAAACTAAGGTCAAAGACACAGAGAACAGATCAGTGGTTGCTGGGGGACAGGGGAATGAAATGGGTGAAGGGAGTTAAAAGTACAAACTTCTAGTTAATAAATAATTAGTCATAGGGATATAATGCACAGCATGGAGACTATAGTAAATAATACTGTATTGCATATTTCAAAGTTGCTAAGAGAGTAGATCTTAAAAGCTCTCATCAGAGGTGCCTGAGTGGCTCAGTTGGTTAAGTATCCAACTCCTGATTTTGGCTCAGGTTGTCATTTCAGGGTTGTAAGATCAAGCCCCATGTCCAGCCCCAGGTGGAGCACCCCTTGTTCTCTGCATCTTCACTGGACATGGAGACTCCTTAAGATTATCTCTTTCCCTCTGCCCCACCACCACCGTCTCAGTGTTTCTCCCTCTCTAAAAAAAAAAAAAATAATAAAAGTTCTCATCACAAGAAAAATGATTTTCGTAATTATATGTAGTGTAGTGACAGATGTTAACTAGACTTATTGTAGTGATAATCTCATAATACATACAAATATGTAATCATTATGTTTATATACCTGAAACTAATATAATGTTATATGCCAATTATAAGTTAATTAAAAAATAAAACAGGAGAGTTACAAGCACAACAGAAGAAAAACATAAGTACTTGGAGGCAAGATGATTACTTTGCAGATTCTACAGGAATGTGATGTGGCTGTAACAGAAAAAAAAAAAAAGTATTTCCCCAAGCAAGGGCACAATAGAATGGAGATGCTGGGGATCGAACCCAGGACCTCATGCATGCTAAGCATGCGCTCTACCACTGAGCTACATCCCCACCTGGTGACAGTATTGCATTTTAAAGCTACTTTCATGAAATAAATCAGAAATTTGCTCTCTTAAAAGAAAACAACTGGTTATAGTGATAGCCAGGGGGTTTAGGGAGTAGGGTAATGCAGAGGGTGTGTAAGGAGAGGTTCCAGGAGTTAGGAATGAAAGGAATTTACTTTTCTCTCTCTGATTTTTGTACTACTTGAGTATCTTACCATGTAGGCATTGCCTCCTTAAATAAAGATGTAAAATAAAAGAGAAAATAAAGGTTAAACAAAAACCACTTTTCTGCAATAATGCCCCAACTTTATAGATGGAACACTTAGGCTACATAAAAGAAGAGCCTCTCCTATCCACAAAGCCTCCAGCTCCTCCAAGCAGTGGGATCACCACCCTTTGAGCCCCAGAATCCTTTATTCTTTTCAGGGTTAGAGACTATCCATGCCTTGTTGCCAGGATTTCCATTCCTCATCCATGCCCTCAGTATCCTGCTCAGGGCATCCATCATTTTTGTTAATCCTTCCATCTTGCAACCAGTGTTTGTTGGGGACTGACCATGGTCCAGACATTATGCTTACTGCCAGGAGTACATGAATAAGCCTCAAGGTCAAAGTCCCTTCTGACCTGGTAGATAGGGCCACCATGTACAGTCACGCAGGCTGTGCACTACGTAATTTCAGGAAATGCCATTCACATAGGTACCCCCTGGATTTATGACAGGTAAATCTTACTATAGCCAGTAGCCTTGCCCATATGTCCAATAACCCAACGGAAAAAATAAAGAAAGCAATACATACATATTTCTTCTAACTGGAATCAGGGCAATGAAAGAAAAGAACCAGGTGTGATGAGAAAGAACAAAAGGAGGAATCTAGGGGATCCCTGGGTGGCTCAGTGGTTTGGTGCATGCCTTCAGCCCAGGGCATGGTCCTGGAGTCCTGGGATCAAGTCCCACATTGGGCTCTCTGCATGAAGCCTGCTTCTCCCTCTGCCTGTGTCTCTGACTCACTCTTTCTCTTTCTGTGTCTCTCATGAATAAATAAATAAAATCTTTTAAAAAAAAAACAGGAGGGATCTATTTTGAGTTCCACATAAGCCATTCTGAGAAAGTGATATTTAAGCCAAGAAATTATAACTAATATAATTAGTTATATAACTAATATAATAGTAATCTTACTTAGTTGCTAGCAACACAGACCCAACTTAGTAGCTTTAGCAAAAAAAGTTTCCAATTTTTCTCATTCCACGAGAAGCCAGAAGATAGACGGCCCAAGATGAATTTGGCAGCTGCATGAGTTATCAGGAGCCCAGCCTCCTCTGCCTTTCTGCTTTATATTCCTTAACATGTGACTTCCATTCTCTAGGTCACCTCATAGTCCAAAATGGTTGCTAGAGCTCCAGCCACCACATCGGCATCAGAGACAACAGGACAGGGCAAGGATATTAGAGAAATAAGGGAACACACCCCACCCACTTAAGGAAATGACTGTGCCTTACAGAATATTCTACTTCTACCTCATTGGCCAGAAAATGGTCCCATGAATATACCATGCTGCAAGAGAGGCTGGAAACTGTAGTCTCTAAGGCACCACCCAAAGTTGTTACTTAAGGAGGAATTGTTTTTGAGAGGCAATGAGCAGCCTCTTCTATGGACTAGGAGAAAACAAAAATTAATTAAGTGAAAGAGGTGGCAGGGGAACAGGTTCCAGGCAGAGTGAGCACAAGTACAAAGGCTCCAATGAGAAAAGTAGTGTGCCCTGTGCACACTAGCACATGCAGGTACCTATCTCCCACTCTGGGCAAAGCCTTGGAATCACACAGACTCATGTTCACATTCTAATTTCACAATCCTTCCTCACTGAGAGCCTACAGGTAAGTCTTTTAACTTCTCTGAGTCTATTTTCTTACTTGTAAAACAAGAATTGTATGGGAACAATCTATAGATCTATTATGTGGATTAAATGAGATAACATATGTGAGGAAGTTAGCACAGCACCTAACATATTTAGCACACATTATTATGTATTAATTACATCTTCGACCAAAAGACTCACATAATTGTGACATAGTCAGTAGTCAAGGTTGTATTCCCAGCTTTGAACAAATCATGTGGCACACAGTGCTCAAAAAATGGTCGCTCTTCCTATTGTGACTATTGCCAAGGACAGTAAACAGCTCGTCAGGATTTCTTCCTGGCTCTTTCTTGACTCCTCATCCCAGGCCGGCCAACTGCAGATCTAACCAAACTTCAGATTACCTACCTTAATGACAAACTAGAAATAAGGGTGCAGGAGTGAGGGAATGCCAGCCCAGGGAGATAACAGACCCCCAGGTGACTGGTATGAGTCCCAGTCTCTCTGTTGTGCTCAGGCCCTAAGAATGAATAATTTCAACCCCAATGCAGAAATGCTTACTGCATTGAACTTTAATAAAACCCACACTTGGACTCCAGGAAATACTGCCATTTATATCTCCATTGATTTTCTAAACCTATTTTATTATTCCTCTTCCCGGTGAGGGTTGTATGTATTTTGGGGCTGCATTCCTTTCATAAATAAGTAAAT
This sequence comes from Nyctereutes procyonoides, assembly GCF_905146905.1. Taxonomy (NCBI): domain Eukaryota; kingdom Metazoa; phylum Chordata; class Mammalia; order Carnivora; family Canidae; genus Nyctereutes; species Nyctereutes procyonoides. Next base: position 52,413,670 of record NW_026575126.1, on the reverse strand, counting down.
ATGTAGGTAAATACTAATAAGAGCTAACAGTTATTAAGCGTTTGGCCTGGGGCCAGGGATGATGCTGCAGGCCTTTGCCTCTGTTAGTTTATTCCCCCGTTATAGCAACCCAGCGAGGCTGGCATTCCAGTGTTTCCCATTCTACAGAGGAGGAGATGAAGATCCCAACAGTGAGGTCACTTCCCCCAAAAAGGAGCAGGGTAGATGCTATACCATCTAGCAGTTCCTCAAAAAGTTAAACATGGAGCTGCCATATGACCCAACAATGCCACTTTTAGGTGTGTACGCAGGAGAAATAAAGACATGTCCATCCAAAAGGTGCACAAATGTTCATGGTAGCAGTAGTCATAAGAGTCAAAAAGTGAGAAGAATTCAAGTGTCCATCAATGGACAAAAGGACAAACACAATGTTACCTATGTACTCGAGGAAATATTGTTTTACCATAAAAAGTAATGAGACCCTGCATGGAGCCTGCTTCTCCCTCTGCCTGTGTCTCTGCCCCCCCCCCCTCATGAATAAATAAATAAAAAATCTTAAAAAAAAAAAAAAGTAATGAGAGACCGACACACACTACAACATGGGTGAATCTTGAAAATATTATGCTAAGTGGAAAAAAGCCAGACACAAAATACCACATATTGTATGATTCCACTGATCTATCCAGATTGGTCAAATCCATAGAGACGGGAAGCAGACTGGTGGTTGCTAGGGCCTAGGGAATAGAAGGGAATCAGAAGTGACTGCAAATGGAAACAGGCTTTCTTTGGTGGGGTAGGGGGGATGATAAAAATGTTCAGAAATTAGTGATGATGGTTGCACAACTCTATACATATACTAAAATCCACTGAATTGTACACTCTTGCCTGTGAATTTTATGGTAAATGAATTGTATCTCAATTTTTATTGAAAAAGAGGTAGAGCATAGATTTAACCTCAAGGCCGTGGGATCCAAAGGCTTGATTACTGCATTCTGAGCAGCTCAGTTATACATGAACCTTGTCAATGCCAGGCTGGACAGGGAAATGCTGAGTGCCTGAACTAAGGCAATGGTTTGAAAAAGCCAATAGTCTTTCCTTTCTGCTAAATCCCCTGAGCATGGGGCTGGCTCTCTCCCAGGCCTGGGACCCTGAGAACATCATAGAAGAGCTGCATTAATCGAAGCTTTATGGCATTTGGGAGCTACTGGGGCTGAGCAAATCTCAGTGGTCAGCGAGCTAATTACAACTGCCCGAATGAGGCCAACTCACCCATTAATACCAACAAGCCAGTTCCAGAAGGAAGAGGAAAGATGGCTGATGCAAATGAACCTCTCTAACTGTAGATTCAACATCTATGGTGGCCTGATCCCCCAGGCTACATCTTCATTGATATAAAATAATTCATACTTCTAAAAAATAATAATAATTTGTACTTCCGCAGGTGTTCCCAATTCACATGCACAGACACACACACATACACTCCTGCAGAAGACCCCAAGCAAAGAATATGGCCTGGCACAAAGGACAGGAACTTTAACATTTGAAAGTCCTGAGTTCAGATCCTGCCTCTGCCACTTAGGAGCAGAGTAGCCTTAAGCAGGCCACATCATTTCTCTAAGACTCAGTTTCCCCATCTGTCAAATGGGGCTAATAAGTTCTACCACTTCATGGTTATACCAAGAACTAAGAGATGCCATATTTGAATGTTCCAGCTTGCAGTGGTGCTCAGTACATGGTAGCTGTTATTAATTGTATTATTAAATGATTTGGGTCATTTCCACATCACGTCCCCCTACACACTGAAGCTTGTGGGGGCTGAGCAGCCATGTGGCCAGAAAATGATTCTCTAATTTCAATGTGCCTGGGATGACTGTTTAAAATCCAAGGATCCAGGACACCTGGGTGGCTCAATGGTTGAGCGTCTGCCTTGGGCTCAGGACATGATTCCGGGATCCTGGGATCGAGTCCCACATCGGGCTCCGCACAGGGAGCCTGCTTCTGTCTCTGCTTCTCTCTGTGTGTCTCTCATGAATAAATATATAAAAATCTTTTAAAATAAATAAATAAAATGCAAAGATCCCCAACCCCAGTGTTTCTGATTATAGGGAAGTTGACTGAAGGTGCTGCATATTTTGATAATCAGCTCAGGGTTTAAAACTTTCAGATAATAGGGGGGCATATAGCTGGCTCAGCTGGAAAAGCATGTAACTCTTGATCTCAGGGTCGTGAGTTTGAGCCCCACATTGGATATAGAGATTACTTAAGTAAATAAACTTTAAAAAGAAGAAGGAAGAAAGAAAGAAATCAATCAATCAGGGGTACCCAGCTGGCTCACTTGGAAGAGCATTTGATTCTTGATCTTGGGATCAGGAGTTCAAGCCCCTCATTAGGTGTAGAAATTATTAAGAAAATAAATAAAATTTAAAAAAGAAATCAGACGCCATTTGGATTTCAAAAACCCAAAACAAACAAAACAACTTTCATATAATGCTTCTCAGCCCTGGTTACACACTGGAAAGTTTGGGCTTCTTTGTTTTATTTATTTATTTAAGATTTTATATATTTATTCATGAGAGGCACAGAGAGAGAGGCTGAGACACAGGCAGAGGGAGAAGCAGGCTCCACAGAAGGAGCGTGACATGGGACTCAATCCCGGGTCCCCAGGATGAGGCCCTGGGCTGAAGACAGTGCCAAACCGCTGAGCCACCAGGGCTGCCCATCTTTGTTTGTTTTAATGCCCAGGTCTTACCCCTACAGATTTTGATGTCTTATGACCCTTGTGTTGCTGGAACATTGGTATTTTTTAAAGTTCCCAGATGATTCTAATGTGCAGCCAGGCCTGAGAAGCCCTGCTATAAGCCAGTGCTTCTCAGAGTGTGGTCCAGGGACCCATGGCATCAGCAGCACTGCAAACGTTTTAAAAATGCATAATCTTGGGTGTCTGAGTGATTCAGTCGGTTGAGCGCCTGCCTTCAGCTCAGATTGTGATCCTGGGGTCCTAGGATTGAACCCCACATCAGGCTTCTGCTCAGCAGGGAGCCTGCTTCTCCCTCCACCTGCCATTCCCCCTGCTTATATTCTCTCCCTGTCAAATAAATAAATTTTAAAAATGCACAATCTCTGTCCTTCCCCATCCTACTGAATCAGAAACTCTGGGAGTGGGACCCAGCACTCAGTGGTTTAATAAGTCCTCTGGGAGATTCTGATGCCCACTAAAGTAGAAAAGCCCCCACTAAGAGGCACGGTATCCCCAAAATTGATTGCATAATGATAAGAACTACATTGGGGTGGGATAACCATTCCTAGACAACGCCCTTACCCACTCACCCAGATTCTGGGAGGCTGGAATGGGGCCTAAGCATGTGCATTTTTTAACAAGTACTCCCTTACTCTCCTGCTCCAACTACCAAGGGCTCTCCCAGCCCTTGGAATTAAATCCAAAATCCTCCCCTCAGGCCACCTCTTCAGAAGTGCAGGCTAGTCAAGGCAATGCTGATTTAAAGAAACACCACCTGGCACACCTGGAGGAGTGCACCTGAGTGGCTCAGTCAGTTAAGCGGCTGACTCTTGATTTTGGCTGAGGTCACGATCTCAGGGTCATGAGATTGAGCCCCATGTCAGGCTCCCCCTGAGCACAGCATGGAATCTGCTAGTGCCTCTCTCTGACCCTCCACCCTGCTAGTGCTCTATCTCTCTCTATCTCTTAAATAGATAGATAGATAGATAGATAGATAGATAGATAGATAGATAGATAAATAAATAAAATCTGAAAATAAAAAAGAAACACCACCCAAAAGACTAAAATCCCCACCCACTCTCTTACCACCATCACCACTTAAGCCTTAAGCCTCACCGGTTTTTTTAAACTATTACAAGAGGCTGTGTGAGGAACCACAGGATGCTGCACACAGTTTCCCCTAAAGAGCTTCTCTGGCAAATACCACATAGGCCCCCAGCCCCAGGGGGCACGTTTGAGACCCCCTGGCCCCACCCACTGCACACAGACCTGACTCTGAGGATAGTACTGGGCACCGTATATACTACGTTTTATCCCCTATATACACACCTATGAGAAAGTTTAATTTTTAAATTCGGCACAATGAGAGATTAACAAAAACAAATAACAAAATAGAACAATTGGGGCACCTGGGTGGCTCAGTTAGACGTCTGCCTTTGGCTCCGGTCATCATCTCAGGGGTCCTGGGATCGAGTCCCACATCAGGCTCCCTGCATGGAGCCTCATTCTCTCTCTGCCTGTGTCTCTGCCTCTCTCTGTGTCTTTCATGAATAAATAAATTAAATTAAATTAAATCAACAGCCACAAGCATGAATAGGCATGGTCCTGGCTAATGGTCCCCCAAACACTACCGAGCTGGTTGCCACCAGTGATGGGAGTTCCTGAAATAGAGAAGGAGCCACCCTTGTTAACATTCTTAACAAAAATAAAGTACAGACTTCCTTTGTTACAGTCTGTAGCATCCCCAGAAAAGTTGATCTTTATTAAAACACTCAAAGCATGTGTTTATAGGCAAGTGGAATTAAATTATTGGCTCAGATGATTATAATGAATGTCTAGGAGGAACCCTCCACTGAAGAAAATGACCTGTGCATTGCAGACTATGCAACATCTCGGACTCCCAGCATTCAAATGCCCCTGATCAAATGCCCCTGCTCATGACCCTCTGATCATTGTGACAACAAAAATGTCCCCATACATTTCCAAACCGCCCCCCCCCTTCATCAGTACCATTCCTGTGGAAAACTGCAGGTTCCAACAAGGAGATGGCCCTCTTGCTCCCTTCCTCCCACCCTTCCTGTTTTGAATCTGTTGTATTTAGGACACGATGCTGGGAGCTGTGGCAATCATTTTGAGGCCATGAGGTAAAGGCTGAGACTTCACAGAGATACCACCCTAGTAATCATTACTAGTGCCTAGTAATCAGAGTTTATTCCCCAACTCTCTAACTGCCTACCTCCAAACTTTGGATTATACAAATTAATCAAATGCCTTTATTATTTAAACCTTATTCTTTCAATCTTCTCTCACTTGCAGCGGAACACATCTTTACTGAGAGAAGTAGGACAAATAGGCCAGTGTGGGGGTAGAACAAATTTAAAAGATCCAGGCCATATAATGATTTGATGCTTAGGGCTTTACTTTAAAAACTCTCAGCAAAAACAAACCAAAAAATATGATTCCTAGTTATAAGATGAGTAACTTCTGGGGATATACTGTACAGCATGGCGACTATAGTTAACTATATTGTATATCTGAAAGTTGCTAAAAAAGTAGATTTTCGAAGTTCTCACCACACCAAAAACAACTGTAACTATGGAGGCACCTGGGTAGCTCAGTGATTGAGCATCTGCCTTTGGCTCAGGTCATGATCCTGGGGTCCTGGGATCGAGTCCCATGATCAGGCTCCCCATGGGGACCCTGTTTCTCCTTCTGCCTATGTTTCTGCCTTTCTCTCTGAGTCTCTCATGCATGAATAAATAAATAAAATCTTGAAAAAAAAAACTGTAACCATGTGAGGTAATGGATGTGTCAACCAACCTTACTGTGTAATCATTTTGTAATATATACATATACAAAATCATTACACTGTATACCTCAAATTTGCATATGTCAGTTGTATCTCAATGAAGCTGCAGGAAAAAATTGTGTGGAGTGACTGGGGTGGATTTGACAAGATTTAAGTTAAATCCTGAGAAATCCCTCTTGAGAAAAAAATTTGAATTTTGGCGGTGGGGATAGACTCAACAAAATAGCAAATGTTGATAATCCTTGAAGCTGGGCAGTGAACATACTACATACATATATATATTGTATATAATTAGGAAAATTATCATAATAAGAAAGTGAAAATAAATAAAAATTGAAATGTTAATTGCTTTTTAAAAATAAAAGGTTTGGTTTGCTTTTCTCCTAGAGCCAGGCTACCATTTTTTTTTTTTTTTTAGAAGAATTGGAGTCTATCCATGAGGGTTAGTGGTCAGAATCTGCATCACACAATGGGTCCCTGTAGATCTTATCATCCAGAGAGTACACATTAGGAAAACGGAGAGACATAGCACAGCGGCTGAGTTCAGCGGCTTTGACACCCAAAAATTCAGGCTCTGCTATTTATCAGTTGTGCCAGTGTAAGCAGGTTACTAACCTTTCTGAGCCTTGGTGACCCCTGCTGTTAAATGGGTTTAACAATAGTGCCCACCCCTTGGGTGGTTGTGAGAAACAAATGAAAGGAATAGTAGCTACTGTATTATTAGGTTATTATTTTATCCTTGCTTCTAGACTAAAACCTAGATTCTCAGCTTTCCCCCCATCCACCTAGGGAAATGATTAGGCGTTCCCAGGCTTTTAACTTGACTATATTTCTGAGCCCCGTCCCACCTCCATTCTGATCTTAGCTACCCTCCCCTTCCCTCCCCACTCCAACCCAGTATTGATATGTAATGCACAGTTTTAACATGCCAAGGATGGGCTAGGCTCCTTACTGAATTGCCTCATTTAAGCCGTCATTTCATTAGACCCATTTTACAGAGGAGGAAACTGAGGCTTAGGGAGGTTAAGATCATACAGCTAGGAAATGGGCTCTGAAACCAGGTGTACCTGATTCCCCAAAGTTGCAGTCATTTTAAAAGTTTTCCTGGGATCCCTGGGTGGCTCAGCGGTTTAGAGCCTGCCTTTGACCCAGGGTGTGATCCTGGAGACCCGGGTTCAAGTCCCACATCGGGCTCCCTGCTTCTCCCTCTGCCTGTGTCTCTGCCTCTCTGTGTGTCTCTCTCAAATAAATAAATAAATAAATAAATAAATAAATAAATAAAAGTTTTCCCAACATAGGTTCTGAAGGGTCCAGATAAAGATCTCATCCCCAAGACTAACCCACATTTGATCTCTACACACAAGTACTACTCGTTTGTTCATTCCCATTTTACAGTTAGGAAAAGTAAGTCCTGAGGTCTACCCCAGCAGCAGAGAAAGACCATCCTTCTGACTCCACTTCTCAAGAGCTGGGTGGGAAGCTCACATCTGTGGACTCTGGATCCAGTGCTCCTTTCATTCCTCTCCCCACTCCACCACTGACTCAATCTGTGTCCAGGCCTGGGGAAGCAGGTAGGGTGGCACAGTGGGCCAGAACTGGTCCTGGGATCAGAAAGTGCAGTTCTGCATGACTCAGCTGTGTGACATTGGGTCACTCACTTCCCCTCTCTGAGCCTCCAGCTCCTTATCATACACCACAAACTCTCCATCTGTGATCATCTCATCAGCCCTCTGTGGGAAAGCCCCACTCTCACAATGTGAGCCCCAGCATTCCTCACCCTCCCTTCAGAACATGGAGACACAAAAAGCGGTAAAACACAAAGAAGCCTGCTCTTTGGAACCACAAGTTGCAGTTCTTTCAAGGACAAAGAAGCGGACACCCTGAGCTTGCCTGAGCTGGGTGAGGAGCCACATCTGTGGGAAGCACTGCCACCCCGTGGCCACGTAGCTCCACTGCAGGCCACCTCCAGGGGCTTGCAAGGGGAAGTCGCGGTCAGCTCAGAGGCTGTGAGATCCTAAAGGATGGGAGGAAGGAACAGTTGGCCTTTGGTGGGTGGGAAACACTCAACAAGGCCTAGGGGAGAGAGAGGGCGGCATGGCATACTGGGAAGCACAAAGGCTGTTCCCCCACCTGGAATGCTCTTCCCCAAAAACAGACATTGTCCAAGCCAGGTTCACATGTGTCCTCTCACCTTCCTATTTAAAAATGCCATTCCTCCAGGTGCCTGGGTGGCTTAGTGGTTGAGCATCTGCCTTTGGCTCAGGGCATGATCCCAGGGGTCCTGGGTTGGAGTCCCACGTCAGGCTCCCCATGGGGAGTTGGCTTCTCCCTCTGCCCATGTCTCTGCCTCTCTGCATCTCTCATGAATAAATAATTTTTTTTAAATCCGTGCCTGTGGCATTTCCTCATGCTCCATGTTTTCCCCCATAGCACTCATCCCCATCTCCAAGTATGTCTTTTAACCTTAGACCACATGTCTTTTGCTCATTTTTAACAGGACAGGTATTTTTGTCTGTCCTACTGGCTGCTGTAACCCCAGGACCTAGGACATTGCCTGGCCCATATCACATTTATTAAATGAATGAATAAACAAATGTACTGGTTCAGTGCCTTGGGTGGGTTACTAACGCTCTATGAGCCTCAGTTTCCTCAATTGTAAAATAAAGATACCAAGAATCCTTTCCTTATCCTCCCCCCAGGATTGCAGTGAAGAACAAATGAGTTTCTATTCAGTGGGTTCTGCAGGAAGTTGAACAATGTCCCTTAAAAATCCCCTGGAACCTGTACCCTTGGAACCTCAGAATGTGACCTTATTTGGCAATATGGCCTTTGTGTATGAATATCATTCTAGGTCAGGATGGGCCCTAAAATCAATGACTGCTTTCCTTTAACACAGGGAGAAGACACAGAGAAACACACAGGGAAGGAGGATATGGGAAGACGGAGGCAGAAATTGGAATTATGCCACCACAAGCCAAGGAGCACCTGGCACTACTGGAAACTGGAAAAGGCAAGAAAGGACTCTTCCCTTTAGAAGGAGCATGGCCCTGTTAGGATGGCCACCTTGATTTTGGACTTCTAGCCTCCAAAACTGTGAGACAACACATTTCTGCTGTTTTAAGCCATCTAATTCGTGACACTTTATTACAGCAGTCACAGGAAATTCATACAGGTTTCTATTTAAACACTGGAATTACATGCCTATCCTGTTCACCATAGCACAGGTCAGCACAGACCCCTTAGAACAATACTTTCACCAGGGTCTGGCCACTCTTTTCTTCTGTTTCTCAAATACGTGAAGATCATGCCTACCTCAGGCCCTTTGCACTTGCTGTTTATCTTGTGTGAACCCCATTTCCCTCTTATCTTCCACCTGTGGCTCCTTGTCTTGCTTCAGGTCTCCACTCAAAGAGATCTGCTCTGACCACTTGATCCACTTCTCTCTATGACATCGTTTTACTTTATTTTCTTCATAGCACTCACCAACCTGAAGTATCTCAATTATTTTATTAACTTGCTTAATTTTTGCCTGTCATGAAGGTCAGCTTCCTGAGATCAAGAACCCTCCTATCTTCTTTCATCTCCACTGCCTAGAACATGCCTGGCAAGTAAGAAGAGCTTGTTGTATTAATGAGTCTTATAGGTAATAATACTTATAGTTATTATCATGCCTGTTGTATAGAAGAGAAAACTGAGATACAAAGAAGTCCTTTAACCTGTCCAAGGTCACAGAGGTATCTATTAGCTTCCTAGAGCTGTCATAACGAAGCATCACAAACTTGGTGGTTTAAGCAACAGAAATCCATTGTCTCACAGTTCTGGGGGCTAACAGTCCAAAAACCTTTTTTTTTTTTTTTTGAGAGAACAACTCCAAATTATCTTTTATTTATACAAAAAGGGCATCTTTAGCAAAAGACACTGAAACAAGAGTCCCTATGGCCCAGGAGACAAGGCAGGGAGGTAACAGGCCTAGGGAGGCCCTGCTAGGGGAAGAGTCTGGGAAAGGTGGTGACAAGTCCTGGGTAAGTGCTGAGTGGTGGGGGCCAAGAAAGGAGCAAGCTCCAGTTGGATCAACACCGTTGGCAGGTCATGGGCTGGACTCACAGTGACCTCTTTGCTAACTCTTGAGAGTCCCAGTCAAGTGCAGGATTGATTTCTACTGAGTGCTGTGAGGGACCAATCTGTACCAGGCTTCTCTCCTTGGCTTGTACATGGCTGTCTTTTCTCTGTGCTTGTCTGTGTACATATTTCTCCTTTTTATAAGGACACCAGTCATATTGGATTAGGGCCCACCCAACGACCTCATTCAATTTGATTACCTCTCTAAAGACCTTATGTTCAAATAGGTTATAATCTGAAGTCCTGGGTGTTAGGACTTCTACACTGAAATCTGGGGAGAGAGGAGGACACAATTCAACCCACAAGAACCTAGTATGTGGCAGAGGCAGGACTCAAACCCATGTCTCTCTGGCATAACATCACTGAGAGATTGAGGTGACTATAGCGGACTATGACACAGGTGCCCTCCCTGAACTACTCCTGATACCATGCCTTGTGCAGTCTCTGCTCACACCAATTGGACCTGGCCATGGGACTTGCTTGAGTCAAGGGATATTAGCAAGCATGAAGATAGTAGAGGCTTGATTAAGGCTTATCTCATCCAAAGGCTTGGACTCGTCCCTCTTGGAACCCAGCCATCATGATGCAAAGAAGTCTAACTCCCCTACTGGAGAGAAAGTCCACATGAAGAGAAGCTCTACAGCTTGAGAGGCCACCTTGGACCTGCCAACCCCCACTGATGCCATGCAGAGCACAGACAAGCCCCTCCTGATCACACAGACATGAGCAAATCAGTGGCCATATCTTAAGCCCCCGCATTTTGGAGTAGTTTATCACACAGCACTGTCAACTCAGACCCCAAGCAAAGTCAACCTCAAACATGCTCTGAGTTGCTTGTTTATGTGTTGTTCACAAAACTGTTTAATAAGTAATAGGCTTACTTAGTTCTTTGAGGAATGGGACCAAGAATTAATTAATTAATAAACAAATATATCTGCATACATGTTGAAATTATATTATTAAGCCTCAGAAGATAATGTTCTTACACACCTTTAAGAATATGTGCCATGGGGCGCCTGCGTGGCTCAGTTGATTAAGCGGCTGCCTTCAGCTTGGGTCATGATCTCAGGGTCCTAGGATGAGCCCCATGCCCAGCTCCCTGCTGGGTTGGGAGTCTGCTTCTCCCTCTACCCACTCATGCACACGTGATCACGCGCTCTCTCTGTCAAATAAATTAATAAAATCTTAAAAAAAAAAGAATTTATTCCATATAAAAGTTCCTGAGTGGCTCAGTCAATTGAGCATTCAACTCTGGATTTCAGCTCAGGTTGTGGTCTCAGGGTTATGGGATGGAACCCATTTAGGATCCTCTCTCCTCCCTCTGCCCCTCCCCCCTACTTGTACGTTGCATGCTCTCTCTCTAAAATAAATAGATAAAATCTAAAAAAAAAAAAAAAAAGAAAGAAAGAATGTGTGCCAGGTTGTGTGTCAGACCTCAGGGATGGGTGGGCCCTGAGGGAGCTGTGTAGAGGCTGTCAATTCGAAAAGCAGTCAAGGGTGCTCTGACTCCTCCCACTGGATCCCACCGAATCCTTGATACAAAGCCCAAAGCATGGGACAAGCCAAAGATACTGTCAAAATAAAATTAAGGAAAAAAAGAGATATCAGGCCAGAGCCAAATGCAACAGGACAAAGAGAGACATCTCCCCCAAGTGGGAATCACAGGAAATGCCTTCAGAGAGAAAGGAGTTCTCTGAATGAGAACTCGAAAGTGGAGCTGGATTAACAGTGACAATCTAGACCAGGGTTGCAAACTCAGTGCCTCCAGGGGCAGGCAGGGTGTGGACAGAGGGAGGCAGACCAGGTGGGGACCAGCCCTAGGTGACAGGGCAGCCACTGCTCAGCTGCAACTCTGAGCTCTGCAGGATATTGGGTCTTGGCTCCCAGAGGGGAAAACCCCCACCAGGGGACATGGCACATATGCCATTAAATTGCAAACTGCAGCTGCCAGCTGGTCCCTTTGGGCTCCTCATGGCACAAGATGAGCAGGCAAGGAAGCCGCTGTCCCAGCAGAAAGAATTGCCCAGATCAGCTGGAGGAGACAGGGCTGCTTTCCCACAAAGGGCTCAGAAAGATGTTTCTGCAATTCACTCAAGTGATTGCACCTGGGCACCTCTTGCCTGCTTCTGGTGGTGGTTTTTTTAGCCAGGTTAAGTACGGAAGTACCACAGGCCGGGTGGCTAATAAACAACAGAAATTTATTTCTCACAGTCCCAGGCCCTGGATGGATGTCCAAGATTAGGGTGCTGGCAGGATCAGGTTCTGAATAAGGGTCCTCTTCCATATTGCAACCTGCCAACTTCTCCTTGTGTCCTCTCAGGTGGAAGGAGTGACCTTTCTGTGGTTCCTTTTAGAAGGGCACTAATCCCATCATGAGGGCTTCACTTTCATGACCTAATCACTTCCCAAAGACCCCACCTCCAAATACTATCACATGGGGGGGGTAGGATTTCAACATATGAATTGCAATGAGGGAAGGGGACACAAATATTCAGTCCATTGCACACAGGAATGATCAAGTACAGCTGCCACAGCCTAAGTAGTGGATGGTGACCAGGAGCTCAAGACTCTTGAGGATGAAGATTTTGGTCAGCCCGCAAGTAAACCACTGAGGCTAGCAGGGGACACAGCCAAGGGCAAGGAGATCTAGGGTGAATAGAACAGAAACAAAGAGTTGAGTCTCCTCCCAGCATCCTCCCCTCCAGAAGAGGCACCCCGAGTCCAGTCAGCCAGCTTCAGTGTGGGGGTATAAAGGGTACAATTCTGAGACCAGTTCCCTTCACCTAGCACTTCTCTCCCCCAAAGCTCATACCTCCTTTAGCCAACAACCAAGGGAGGTGGGATTGATTAAGCATGAACAAAGTTTTATGGCCAATGGAGATGAAAGTGAATGAAGGTCATTTTCCTTTAGCCAGGAAAGAAATCTCAACAAATATACCAAAAAATCTCAAAACATGCTCTTGCACCCTCCACCTCCACCCCCATACTAGAGGCTGCCCTTCCTAGCCTTATTCCCCTAGGGCTGGGGAGTAGCTCTCCCCACCTCCCCCAACACACACACACACCTGCTCAGCCGCTACTCCCCCAGCAGCCAGAGGGACTCCCAACCTCAACCACCCATTGTGTCAAAAGAGCCCCTACCCAAAATCCCAGCCCTGACATAGGGCTCAGGGCACAACCCAGACTGCAGTTTCATGGAAGAGCACCCTAATACATAGGAGACGTTCTAATCTCTTTGAACCTCATGCAGGAGGAATATGTCCTAAGTGAAAAGGCCAAGAGCCTACATTCATATTTGTTTGTAACAATTACACACCCGTTTATAATGTGTGTGTTTTTCCCCCACATCACAGAGCAGTTCTCTGGCACCAGCTAGGCATCCTACAATTCAGTTTGATTCTGATACTATTTACCTAGAGATATAGCTCAGATCCCACAGGTTAAGGGCAGAGTCCATGAGACCCATCCCTCTCCACTTCAGACACCAACTCCAAGTCAGCTTATCATCGAGGGTTCTGACCTACCACCCACAAATGGGAGGTTCCAGTGACTTCCTCTCTGTGCTCAATTAATTTGCTACAGCAACTCACAAAACTCAGAGAAATATTTTATTTACTAGATCACCACTTTCATATAAAAGGATATAATTCAGGAATAGCCAGGTGGAAGACATGCATAGGGCGGGGTACAGAGCTTCCAAGCCCTTCCCTGGCATACCACTCTCCCCACATCTGCATGTCTTCACCAGCCTGGAAGTTCTCCAAACCCTCTCTTTCTGGGTTTATGGAAGCTTTGTTACACAGTCATGATTGATTAAATCATTGGCCTTTGGTGACTGATTAAACCGCCAGCCCCTCCCCTCTCCCCGGATGTTGGGGGTGGAGGGGCTGAAAGTTTCAACCCACTAATCACAAGGTTGTTTCTCCAGGCAACCAGCCCCCATCCTTAGATGTGGTCCTAACATCATCTCATTAACATAACAAAGGACACCTGTCTGCTCTCATCACAAGAAATTCCAAGGGTTTTAGGAACTCTGTGCCAGGAACAGGGATGAAATCCAAATATATATTTCTTATTATAAATCACAGTCTCCCAGCTTGTACTTGAATAAAGAAGATAACAATGCTGACGTCTGGAAGCAAACAGAAGGGAAGAGCAGTGGTTACCTGTGGGGGGGGGGTTACCTGGAGGTTTCCTGGACTGACGGCAGTGATGTGGGGAAAAAAAGGCAGAAGGAAATATAGATAAAATTAAATGTTCTTATCACCTGCAGCCCACTGACAAATACTTGAGGCAGGCAGAATATGATGTTCCTCCAGGAAGGTCCCAAGGCATCTTGCTATAGATGGAAAAACAGCCCTAGTTTGACAATAGCAAGGCCTCAGGTTTCCTGTGAGTCTTCTTTTTTTTTTTTTTTTAAGATTTTTTTAATTTATTTATTCATGAGAGACACAGAGAGAGGCAGAGACACAGGCAGAGGGAGGAGCAGGCTCCATGCAGGGAGCCCAACGTGGGATTCGATACTGGGTCTCCAGGATCACACCCTGGTGGCGCTAAACCACTGAGCCACCGGGCTGCCCCCTGTGAGTCTTCTTTAGCATATAAAAATCCTTTTGCGGCAGGGTGGGAGGGCACCTGGATGGTTCAGTGGTTGGGTTAGGATTAGTGCACATTGGGGTCCCTGCTCAGTGAGGAGTCTCCTCCCTCTCCCTCTGCTCCTGCTCCTCCCCCCGCTCTGTGCTCTCTCTCTCTCAAATATATAAATTTTTTGAAGAAAGAAAATCCTTTTGGAACTTCCCCTAACCCCAAAGTATATAATCAGTTGCTACTCACAACCCCAGGGCAGCAGCAACTCTTTCTGCCCACGGGTTCTGTCCCTGTGCTTTAATAAAACCACCTTTTTGTACCAAAGACGTCTCAAGAATTCTTTCTTGGCCATCAGCTCGGAACCTCACCCACATTCCAAAAACTACAACAGCAGCAGACACAGGGGACAGAACCCCCACAGACAGGGAGACTGAGCTAAACAGAGGTAGAGGGCGTGAGGAGGACTGAGGTGGTGCCTGCAGGGCCCCCACCAAGCTTGGTCACCAATGCGAGTTTCCCAGAGGGAAGTCTCCCCAAGCCTCTGGCTGCAACCACCAGAGGGAATACCTGTCCTCATCCATGCAAAAACTCCCTGCAGCCCCCCCAACAAAGGGACTTCACACTGCGTATCTGTTGACACTGCTGTTTATGACCGAGGTGAACATTTATCCACAAAAACAAACAAATTAAAATACAATAGTATTGGGTTTTAGATCTTATGTATTTGTTTATTTGAGGGAGGATAGAGGGGCAGAGGGGAAGAGAGAGGAAGAAAGAATCCTGACATGAACCTGAGATCATGACCCTAAACCAAAACCAAGCATGGATGCTTAACTGATTGAGCCACCCAGGCACCTCCAGTAACTATTTTAAAGAGTGTACATTGTTGGGATGCCGGGTGGCTCAGCGGTTGAGCACCTGCATTCAGCTCAGGGTGTGATCCTGGGGTCCTGGGATCCAGTCCTGCTCGGGCTCCCTGCAGGGAGCCTGCTTCTCCCTCTGCCTGTGTCTCTGCCTCTGTCTGTGTCTCTCATGAATAAATAAATAAAAATCTTTATAAAAAAAAGAGTGTAAATTGTTACCAACTTTCTGGATCATAAGCCTTAGAAGTCTTCATACACCTCAATGTAGAAAATCTGCTTTTAAAAAATCAAGCTCAAAGAAGTAACTTTTTGAAAAATGCCTATAGTGCCTTCCCTGAAGGACTGTTGATAAAGACAGAAAATTTGGAAATAATCTAACTGCACAATGATAAGAAGTAGTTATATAATCAGGGATCCAGGGAGATGAAATTCCACACTTATAAACTAATTTTCATAAAATTTAATTTGTAAAACTTGTTTTAAGGAAATGTTGTCTAGAGATAACAAGTGTTGGCGAGGATGGGGAGAAAAGTGAATGCTTATGCATTGTTGGTAGGGATGTAAATTGGTGCAGCTGCTATAAAAAAAAACAAAAAACAGTAAGGAGGAGGTTGCTCAAAAAATCAAAAACAGAACTACATATGACCCAGCAATTCCACTTCTGAGCATATAAATGAAGGAAATGAAAACAGAATCTCTCAGAGATATCTCCATTGTTCACTGCAGCAATAGCTATTATTTGCAATAGCCAAGACATGGAGACAACCTATGTGTCTGTTGACAGATGAATGGATAAAGAGAACGTGGTATACATCTACAATAGAATATTATTTAGCCACAAAAAGAGGAAATCCTGCCTTCTGCAATAGTGTGGATGAAACTGGAGAGCATTATGCAAAGTAAAATAAGCCAGACACAGAAAGACAGATACTGTTTGATCTCACATGACACGTATGTAGAATTTAAAAAACCCAAACTCCTAGAAACGGAGAGTAAAGTTGTTACTAGTGGCCAGGGGGAAGGGAATATGGGAAGACCTTGATTAAAGGGCACAAACTTCCAGTTATAAGATGAATAAATTCTGGGGATTTAATGTATAGCACGGTGACTATCACTAATAATACAATATTGTATACTTCAAAGTTAGGAGAGTAGATCTTAGATATTCTCACGATAACAATGACAACAAAACTGGTAATTACGTGAGATAAAGGATGTGGTAAACAATTCATAATATATGCATGGATGAAATTATTACTTTGTGCACCATAAACCTGCACAATGTTATATGTCAGCTATAACTCAGTAAAGGGGAAAAAGGAACACATTTTAGGGTTAATTGTCTATTGAGGCTGGTACCCGAATATGACGCATGCACTTAAGTGTTTTCAGATAACATTCAACCATGTGCCATGATATTCAGAACATAGTATAAATTATTTTTTAAATTAGTAATCAAAACCATACATAAGTTGTTTTAAGGACAGATATATAAAGATAAAATTGTGCGTGTATGTGTGTGTGTGTGTGATAGAAAAAAAATACTAAGTCTTTCTGAGTGGCAGTATTGTGTTGAATTTGTTTTGGTTGAAATGTATATTTTCTGGATTTTCTGCAATAAGCATAGATTAGTTTTGTAACAGGAGGAGCTGTTGTACCATAAGCTATATTGGGGGTTGTGGTCTTCCCAGGACCTCCTCAGTCCCTGTGCAAGCCACGTTGATCTTCCCTGTCAGGTGACATTGACTGTTGACCAGGTGAGATTTGCTAAAATCCAGATACATCAGCTCCCTGCTCTCTAACTGCAGACGCCTCACTCACCAGTCCAATTCTGTCATGAATGTTTGTGTCCTCCCCAAATCCACATGTTGAAGCCCTACCCCAAAATGTCATGGTATTAGAAGGTAGAGCCTTTGGGAGGTGATTAGTGTTTGTTGAGGTAAGGATGGTGCAGGCCCATGATGAGATTAGAGCCCTTGTAGGAAGAGGGAGACACCCCAGAGCTCCTTTCCTTTTCCCCTCCAAGTGAGGACACAGCAGGAAGGCAACTGTCCCCACGCCAGGGAGAGAAGCCTCACCAGGAACCCAACTGTGCTGGCTGAACCCTGATCTTGGACTTCCAAACTCAGAACTATGAGAAATAAATGCCTGTGGTTCATAAACTACTCAGTCTGTGGCATTTTGTTACAGAAGTCCATGTGGACTAAGACAGTCTCCCTTCTAGCTGCCCGAGTGGAAGTTGCAGAACATGCCGCAGAACGTGTAACCCTGCTGAAACTTTTGGGGGCCCCACAACCCTCAGCACCAACCCATAACCCTTTGCATAGTGTACCAGGCCTTTCTACCTTTCCATCCTCCTCTGGACCACCACCTGCTCTGCTCCAGCCACCTTGGACTTCTTTCAGCTCCTCAAACACCATCTAGGCCATTGACCATATGGTTCCCTACACCCACAGCGCCATTTTCCCGATCTTTCACCCAGCTAGCTGCTGACTGCACTCAGCCTTCAGGGGTCAACTTCAGTGTCACTGCCTCAGTAAAACCTGCTCTGACCTCCCAAGCCAGAGATAAGAACCTTCTTCTGAGCATCTGGGCCCCATGCTACCTCTCTCAGAGCAGGTACTAAATCTCTTATAACTATTTACTCATGGTAGCATGAGTCAGAGTCCCAACAGAAAAGATGACGCACTTAAAATGAGAGAATGTGGAAAATGGGGCTGGGCTGGATGTACAGGTGGCTCACTCACACGGCTGTTGGCTGTATGCTTGGCAGGGGCTGTTGACCACAATGCCTCAGTCTGCCAACATGTGGCCTCTCCATGTCACCTGGGGTTCTCACAGCATGACTGCCAGGCTCCAGAGGAGTTTCCCAACCATGTGGAAACAGAAGTTTCAGGTCCCAAAAGGTCCCACCTTGGAAGTTATACAGCATTACTTCCACCACATTCCGCTGGTCAAACAGATCCAAGCCTGGCCCTGATTCAACGGGAAGGGAAAGAGATTTCACCTCTTGATAGGAGGAATGGCCAGAACTTACAGCTTATCTTTTTTTTTTTTTTAATTTTAATTGAAGTGCATCTGACACACAACATTATGAAATACAAGGTATACAACACGTGAATTTGACACATTAATGTATTGTAATATGATTCTCATTGTAGTGATAATTAACACCTCTATCACTTTGCCTAATTATCATTTCTTTGTAGTGGTTGGAATAACTGAGTCCTAGTCTCTTGCTGATTATAATACAGTACTATTGTCTATACTCACTATACTGGGCATTAGATCTCTAGGACTTATTTACTACTTGTTGCAAGTCTGTACCCTTACATAGCATCTGTCCTATCCCTCCCACCCCGTCCCCTGGTAATCTTTGTTTTTATGAGTTTGGCTTTTTTAGATTCCACATATAAATTATATCATACAGTACTTGTCTTTCTCTGACTTATCTTACTTCGCATAATATCCTGAAGGTCTTTCATCCTCTACAAGGGTCTGTTTACAAATGCGCTAGGTTAGGGGGGGCCATCTATATAGGATAGGGTAGTTACCTGGGGCTAGTGGCAGCTGAGCTCTTATCACCCCAGGTCTGAAGGGTCACGAGGAAGGAGTGGCTACCAGAACGCAAAGGAGAGAGATTTGTGTAGAAATCACTGCCCCACAAAAAGGATTCACTTTCAGTTGAGGACCATGACCAGCCCAGAGCATAAGGAGGGAGCCAAATGAATAAATATTTTGACTTCAGTCCCCTCCCTCCCTTCCAGTTTTCTGCTAGAGCTTCTGTTGGCCATACCCAACTAGAAGCTGAAGGACAGGTAGCCCACTGAGGCAATCCACAGAGCTCAGCTTCCTAGCTCAAAGAGCAGGGTGGAGAGTGTATCTAGAAGGACAGACAGAAATAAGCATATAGTCCACCTTCTCTACGAGACCGGAAAATCCTGAAAGATTTGGTTCCATTTAATCAGTCAGGAAAGACCAGATTATGCTGCAGAAACAACTCTCAGTACTCAGTTGTTGTGGAGCTTTTTTGTTGTTTTGTTTTGTTTATTTATGGGAAATACAGAGAGAAAGAAAGGCAGAGAGACACAGGCAGAGGGAGAAGCAGGTTCCATGCAGAGAGCCCGATGTGGGACTCGATCCTGGGACTCCAGGATCACGCTCTGAGCAAAGGCAGACACCCAACTGCTGAGCCACCCAGGCGTCCCCTCAGTACTCAGTTGTATAAAAGAGGAAAGTTTATTTCTTGTTCATACAAATGGGCCCCATGGGTTGTCTGCTCACCATGGTTACTCAGGCACCCAGACCCCCAGGAGGATACCAAGGCTGGCAGGGCAGCCACCATTCTACATGGTGCCAGAGAAGAGAGAGCGCTGGAAGGTCTTGAGCCAACCACTAAATCATTTTCCTGGAAGTGACACCAATCATTACTGCCACAACTCACTGGTCAGTAGAGGTCACAAAACCTTCCCACCTACAAAGAGCCTAATGGGGCCATCCTACCACACATCCAGAAGACAGCAAGCTGGGAATGTTGGGTGAATAGCACTGACATCCTGTTTTCCAATGCATCCCTGGCACTCAGCATAGCACCTTGGTAATGTTTGTTGACTGACTGAATGACTCTTATAGCAGGTCCATTCTCCTGTTGGCCACAGAGAATAAACGGGTAAGAGAAATTCACTGGGCTACTTGCCCACCAAAGTGATCTTCAGATAGAAGAACTATAATAGTAAAAGCCACATTACAAAAAAATGGATAAATATCCATTGTAGTCACTCAACATGCAAATATTGAGCACCTACCATATGCCCGGAAGTTTTCAGACTGCATGTATTCCAGTATTTGAGTAGGAAAGGCCTTTGTATCACTCAAGATTCTTGTTTGTAAGCAACAGAGACTGGCTCTGATTAATTAAGCAGTAAAGATATTTGGCTAAAAGATATTGGGGGACTTCTAGAATCATCTAGACTCAATGGGGCTAGGAGAGGAGAAGCTGGAGTGTCCCAGGGCAGGATCACTAGGGAGGTCACAGGACAGAGAAAGCCCCACCCTTAGCCTTTTCCTCTTGTATGGCAGCTGCTCTGGCTGATGACAGACACATTTCCTCTGCTCCATCCTTTCTGTCTCCTCCTCCGGCTCCTGGTTTCTTTGCTTGTCCTGACTCATTTCACCATCTCTGCCTGCCTCCCCCATTACATAACTGTCCCCTGAACCAGGGGCCCTTATGTAACCCATGTCACCTCAGGCTTCCATACCCACCTCAGCCTCGCCTGTCTGGTACTATCTTTCACAGTTGGCTGGGCTGAGCCCTCAGCAAGCACATTGTGAGGGGAGGGAGGTGTGGGAGAGGGAGGAGGAGGAGAAGGAGGCATTCCTCATCTCAGCAGTGGGACTGGACAAAACTCGACAGTCAGGAATGAGCTCTGGAGGAGCCTCTTCTGTACATGGACACTTGGAGCATGGACTGTTGTCAGGGGACTCAAGCTGGCTTCTGTGCCTCAAGTGCCACTTCTGTAGAATGTCTGCATCCCCAAGTTCACTGCAGCACCATCCACAATAGCCAAGACATAAAAACAACCTAAGCATCCAATGACAGATGAGTGCACAAAGAAAGTGTGGTGTGTATATATGATATATGATTATTCACTCTGAAAAAAAAAAAGAGGAAATCCTGCCATTTGTGACATGGATGAACCTAGAGGACATTATGCTAATAAGTAAGCCAAACACAAAAGGACAAAAACTGCATGATCTCATTTATATGATGAATCTAAAAAAACTGAACTCATAGAAATGGAGAGGTAGGGGCACCAAGGTGGCTCAGTTGGTTGAGCATCCAACTCTTGGTTTCAGCTCAGGTCATGGTCTCAGGTTTGTGGGATCGAGCCCCATGTCAGACTCTGTACTCAGTGTGGAGTCTGCTTGAGATTCTCTCTCTCTCTCTCTCTCTCTCCCTCTGCCCTCTGCCCCCTTTCCCTGCTCTTTCTCTCAAATACATAAATAAATCTAAAAAGAAGCAGCAGCAGCAGCAGAGAGTAGATTGGTGGTTGCCAGAAGGTGGAGGGTGGGGGAAACAGGGAAATGCTGGTCAAAGGGAAAGTTTCAGCTAAAGGAATAAGTTCTGAGCATCTAATGTATAGCGTGCTGACTGTAGCTGATAATATTATATTGTATGCTTGGAATTTGCTAGGATCATAGATCTTTGTGTTTTGACCACAGAAAAACAAAAAGCAAAACAAAACTATGCAAGGCAATGGATGTATTAATGAGCTTGATTGCAATAATCATTTCATAATGTATATATATGTCAAATGATCATGCTATACACCTTAAATATATACAACTTTATTTACCAATTCTATCTCATTAAAGCTAGAAGAATAATAAAATGAGGAGAGGAAACTAGGGGACACAGTCATTAAGCATCTGACTCTTAGTTTTGGCTCAGGTCATGATCTCAGGGTCATAAGATTGAGCCCCACATCAGGTTCTGTGCTCAGAGTCTGCTTGATATTCCCTCTCCCTCTCCCTCTGCCCCCCAAAATAAATAAATAAATAAATATTTAAAATAAATAAATAAATAGGATATAATATACCTCGTAGGACTGTCATAAGGATTAAGAATACACACACACACACACACAGTATCTAGAACTGTGCCTTGATACGCCATAAACACTATATAGCTGTTTGCTATTTTTTTTGGAAAGATGGTTCTAGATGAGTGTGCCTTGATCTGTGGTCCTCAGACTTAATGGTCTCAGAAACTCTTTATACTCTTAAAATTGATAGAAGACTTCAAAGAGCTTTTTTTAGGTGAGTTGTACCTACTAATATGTACTACATTTTAAATTAAAAAATTTTAAATATTTTTTAAGGATTCTATTTATTTATTCATGAGAGACACAGAGAGAGAGAGAGAGGCAGAGACACAGGCAGAGGGAGAAGCAGGCTCCACGCAGGGAGCCCGACGTGGAACTCGATCCCAGGTCTCCAGGATCACGCCCTGGGCTGAAGGCAGCGCTAAACTGCTGAGCCACCCAGGCTGCCCTTAAACATATTTTTGAAAATATTTATTCATTCATCTAAAAACAACAATAAGCTCATTACATTACCTGGTGACATAAAATCTTATGAAAAGCAACTATAATTTCTCTTTTTTTTTAAGATTTACTTATTTCTTTGAGAAGCATGAGTGGGGGTCGAAGGGCAGAGGGAGAAGGAGCAGCCAGCTTCCCTACTGAGCAACATGGGGCTTGATCCCAAAACCCTGGGATCATGATCTGAGCTGAAGGCAGACACTTAATTGACCGAGCCACCCATGCACCTTGCAACTGTACTTACTTTCCAAAACACTCAGTAAGCAATGCAGGGATATTTTACATTTTTGAAAATCTCTGTAATGTCTGCTTAATAAAAGGCAGCTGAGTGACACATCTATGGCAGTTGTGATATCAGAGGTCTTGAATCCGCTGGAAAATTCTACATGCTTGTGTGGGTATGACAGTGAAAAGGGCAAATAAGATCTTGGGACTATTATAAAAAAAAAAAGTTTTGATCTTGCAGACCCCCTGAGAGGTTCCTTGGGCCACACTTTGAGAACTACCTGGTACACTTGGTAGGGAGAGAGCAGAGAGAAACAGGAATATTGTCATGTTTTCACCCAATTCGTATTCACCAAAGGAATAATGAGGAAGAGTAGCCAGGAATCAGATTTGCTCTCTTGACCCAAATATCCTCCAGGCTTTTCAATCAAAACAACACCACCTGCCCTGTACCGGGCACTGACTCTGTCCAGGCATGATGCAAAGCCATTGACACACATTGTTACTGCTCACTCAACTCTAGTGGGTGCAGGCTGCTATGATCAACCCCCCAACCCCCACCTGCACAGATGCAGAAACCAACCGAGATACAGACCCAGTGACTTCTCCAAGGTTGCACAGCATTCCAGAGATCAGTGCCCTGTATTCCTGACCCAGGAGCTCCTGCTCTTAGACACAGAGTTCAAAGGTCTTCTTCCAGGTTAGCAATCGTCCAAGTGCAGACTAAAGTCTTGATACTGATCCCGGGTTCCATTGCCAGTGGTTCTAATCACTGGCACCCAGGCACCCATTATGCTTAATGATGCAGACGATTCTAAAGGGTAGCCAGGATTGAGAACAACTGAGCGAAACCCTGGCCACTCAAAGTGCAGCCCTGGGATCAGCAGCCACCTGGGAGGGTATTAGAAGGAAAAATCCTCCCACACAACTGCCTCCGGCAAGACCCTCTGAACCAAAATTTGCTGTTTGACAAGAGCCCCAGGTGATCTGTATGCACATCACAGTCTGCATTTAGCCTGAACTAAGGGAAAGTGAGCTGAGATTTCTGCCGGAAGAGGAGGCAGTGGGGAGAGCCCAGGCTCTGTGACAGGTGCAGCTGTCTTTCTGCGCCAACCCATCCCCCGCCCTCCACAGCTTCTCTCTTAACCTAGGAGCCCACACCCCTCTGAGCTTGATAACTAACTGAGTACAGGCGAACAGTCCTAAGGTTTCTGAAACCTTCACTGGAGAGGTTCACAGAAGCCTGTAAAGAATTATCCTAGAATTGCAACAATTCCAACAGTTCTTTGTTACATTTTAACTTTTTGCATTTTATTATTATATATTTCTTTCAGTTCTATTGAGATATAATCGACATGCAACACTGTGTATGTATTAAGGATTCTATTTATTTATTCATGAGAAACAGAGAGACAGAGACAGAGACACAGGCAGAGGGAGAAGCAGGCTCCATGCAGGGAGCCCGACATGGGACTCGATCCCCAGTCTCCAGGATCACGCCCTGGGCTGAAGGCGGTGCTAAACCGCTGAGCCACCCAGGCTGCCCTTAAAAAATATTTTTGAAAATATTTATTCATTCATCTAAAAACAACAATAAGCTCATTACATTACCTGGTAACATAAAATCTTATGAAAAGCAACTGTAATTTCTCTCTCTTTTTTTTTTTTAAGATTTACTTATTTCTTTGAGAGAGAGCATGAGTGGGGGTCAAGGGGCAGAGGGAGAAGGAGCAGCAGGTTCCCCACTAAGCAACATGTGGCTTGGTCCCACATAAGTTAATCGGCATAATGACTTGTCTCGCATAGCCTCAAAATGATGACCCCAGTAGGTTTAGTTAACATCCACCATCTCATGTAGTTGCAAGAAAAAAAGAAAGAGGGGAAAAATGTTTTTTCTTTGTGATGAGGACTTTTAGGATCTACTCTCTTAGCAACCTTCATATATACTATTCAGCAATGTTAACTATGATCATCATGCCGTACATTGTATCCGCAGCACTTGTCTTGTAACTGGAAGTTTGTACCTTTTGACCACTTGCACCCAAGTCCCCCATCCTACTCCCTGCCTCTGATAACCACAAATCTGATCTCATTTTCTATGTGTTTGCTTTTTGGGTTTGTTTTTTGTGGGGTTTTTTAAATGTTTTTTTGTTTTTTAAGATTCCACATATAAATGAGATTGTACAGTATTTGTGGGTAGTTTGCCTTTAGGAGCAACTATTCTGTTGTTTTGGGTACACAGCAAAGCACCTTCCAGCAGTAAAATAGTGAAATCTTTTCTTGAGAGAAGAGAGTTGCTTTTGTGGATGGAGATCAAGTTGCTTCAGGAGCAACTAAAAAGAGAGGAGGAGAGAGGGAGCCACCTATCTAATGTCCAGCGCTGGGACTGTATTGGCCCCCTCCAAAACAGCAGTGATGAGAGTCAGAAGCTTGGAAGCCCCTTCCCTGCATGGCTAGCTGAGACTGCAAATGCAGGATA
This sequence comes from Nyctereutes procyonoides, assembly GCF_905146905.1. NCBI lineage: Eukaryota > Metazoa > Chordata > Mammalia > Carnivora > Canidae > Nyctereutes > Nyctereutes procyonoides. The sequence continues at coordinate 52,388,769 of NW_026575126.1, read as the reverse complement.
CAGCTTCAGGCCCCTGCTCCGTACCCGTAAGAGGAGCACCTGGGGCAGACACTGAAGTTCCTGTCTCAACCACCTTTCCCTCAACCATCCTTCTTCACTGAGTCTCTGTATGTCAAGTGCTCACTTCCCAGCCTCCCTTGCACTAGGGGAGGGTAGGTAACATGGTTCCAGCCAACAAAATGTAACAGGAAGTCTACAGCAAGGAAGGGGTGGGAAGAGGAGGTAATTCTAGGAATGATTTCCCTCCTGGTTAACAGGGAGGTCATGAGGGGAGCTCAAACATCTTCTTTCCTACATTTGGAGACTATCAAGTGAAGACTTGATGCTTGATGCTGTGGCAACCATCTTGTGACCATGAGGTGCCAGCCAAGCTGAGGATGACAGAGTAGAAGGCTGGAAAGAGTCTGGGCCCTTGTTGACATTGTTGAACACAAACCAATGGTGAGATCACCCACATCTCACCCACATCTCAACTTTTGTTTTGTATGATAACAAAAACCCCTATTGTTTAGGCCAATTTTTCATCCTGTTACGTGAATGTTTCCTAACTGACAGCTTTGGGGGCATTGGGAGACTTCCTGTCCTTATAGTAGCCACTAGCCACATGAGGCTATTTAAATTTAATTTTTAAAATTTAATTAATTTAACTTAAAATATAATTTAATTTTGGGATGTGTGGGTGGCACAGTCAGTTAAGCATCACACTCTTGATTCTCTTGATTTTGGTTTAGTCATGATCTCAGGGTTATGAGATCAAGCCCAGCATTGGGCTCCATGCTCAATGTATTTGAGATTCTCTCTCCCTCCCCACCTCCCACTTGCATGCTCTCCCTCTAAAATAAATAAATAGATCTTAAAATTTAATTTAATTTGGAGTGCCTGGGTGGCTCAGTCGGTTAACCATCTGCCTTCAGCTCAGGCCATGATCCCAGGGTCCTGGAATTGAGGCCCCCATTGGGCTCCCTGCTTAGCAGGATGTCTGCTTCTCCCTCTCCCTCTGCTACTCCCCCTGCTTGTGCGCGCTCTCTCTCTCTCTCTCAAATAAATAAATAAATAAATAAATAAATAAATAAATAAATAAATCTTTTTTGAAATTTTAATTTAATTTTATTAAAAATTGACATTTCAGTTCCACAGTCATACTAGTATATAAAGTGCTCAATAGCCACATGTGGCTAGTGGCTACCATACCTGATAGCATAGCTATAGAACACTTCTATCATTGGGGCACCTGAGTGGCTCAGACTGTTAAGCATCCAACTCTTGATTTTGGCCCAGGTCATGATCTCAGGGTGGTGAGATCAAGTCCCATGGGGAGACTGAAGTCTGCTGGAGATTTTCTACTTCTCCCACTCCCTCCCCCTCTGCATCTCCCCCTCACCCCACCACACCTCACATGAGCGCACATTCTCTGAAATACATAAATAAATCAATCTTTTTAAAAGCCCACTTCCATCATTGTAGAAAGTTCTCATTGGAACAGCACTGAGTTACAATCTACCTGGGAAGACACACTAAACAGAGAACCGCACAAACACACTACACACTGACATTAGTTAGTGGGAATCCAGAGGCAGTGCTCTTTTCATTTTTCAGGGGAGAAATAGGGCCAGGGAAGCCTCTGGTTTTCATTTGCCCAAAGGGAACTGAACATTTGAGCGCCTGACACAGCTCCCTACACCTCCTAGAGCTGTTCTCTCCAGGGCTAGAGACTGAAGGAACCTCCAAGGGACATGAGGTTCCTCTGTGAACATGTCTGACCTTCCTCGCAGCAAATTACGCCAGTTTAGCCACTGAATGAAAGATAAAATCAGGATTGAATCCTAGTTCTGTCGACTGTATGACCATGAACCAGTAATTAACCCTTCTGGGCCTCAACGTCTCCATCTGTAACATGGGGTGAATAATAATACCTGGCCTAGAGGATTACTGGGAGGATTAAGTATTTTAAAGAATATAAAACTCTTAGAACAGCACCTGGCACACAGTAGCACTACATACGTTACCAAGATGATGATGATGACTATCCATGACTCCTTGAACAAGGTGGGGGGGTGGGCATGCACCTGCCACTCAACAGCCTCACCCAAAGCTAAACTGATCATGTCAGTGAGGGTCCCTCTGGAAAACAAGCCTGAAAGAGGAAGGGGAATACAACTGTATATAAGTATATATAACTCCACATGTCAGACTGTACATGAATCAATTTGCATTTATTATGTGTTTAATCTGCACAACAACCCCAACAGGCATGTGCTACTAAAGTCATCTCCATCTTGAATTTTGCAAGAAACTGACGCTTAGAAAGGTGAACTTGCCCACGTTGACACAGGAAAGGATCTCGGCGTCAGTTCCCATAGGTACCACCAGGTGGCAATGCCTATCCATTTTCCAATTACGCAATCCGGCGGGAAGCTGAAGAGGTGTCTTCCTGTAAATATTTAATGATCGCCTACTGTATGCCAGGCATTGTTCTAGGCGTTGACGATACGTCAGCAAATAAAACAGGGAAATTTTTCTGCCTTTCCCTTCCATTTTTCCTTAAAAATAATAAAAGTTGTTCGCAGGGATGTGTCCGCGGCCTGACCAGGAGAAAATCGGCTTGTGTGGGCAGGAACTGAGAGGCTCACGGGAAATGATGAAAATTTCTGAAAGGTCTGTGGTCTTCAAAGATCAGGGCATACAATTACCCCCAGAAGGGAATATGCAACCCACCTTCCTGCCTCTTTATCCCCGCCCCGCTGCAGGGAGGTAGGGAGCAGGGGTCACATCCCTGTCATGTCTTGTAGGATTGCGATGGAGTGGAGGGAGGTGATCTCACTCTCAGAAACCAGAATGGGGGGGCGGGGGTCTCAAAGTTCTGGGTTTGGAGGGAGCTTGAAAGTCTGAGTCATCGAGGGAACCAACGCGGTGGGTGCAGCAGCTCCAGGCCCCATCTGGGCGATGCTGATCCGGGACTGCCAGGTGGACCAGAAGCCAGACTCAGTGTGGAGGAGCGAGGCTGCCTGGGACGCCCCCCGCCCCCCGCTCCCCTCCCCCCTCCGCCGCCTTCAAGCCAGCGCTGCAGCCTTCGGGTGGGCGTGCGTCCGGGCTGCACGGTGGGCGTCTGCGGAGCGCCAGGCCAGTGGCCCCGGGGGGCTGGTGTGTACCGCCTAAGGGGGTAGTAGTGGACCTGTGCGTACGTGGGTGATGTGTGCAGCGTTGGTGCTGGAGGTTCTGCGTAAGGACCCGGGTGAAAGATGCACCGTGTGAACCTGTATATTTGGGGTAGCCAAGGGCTCGAGCGTTGAGCGGTGTGTGCAAAGGGACAGTGACAAGTTGGGGCGGGTTGGGGGAGCGGAACGTGCCCAAGTGGACACTCGCTAGAGGAGGCCAAGCCGCGGGATCCTCTGCGTGCAGGACCCGGTGCGTGTACGGTGAGGGGAAGTCACTGCTCGTGAACCCGCTTTGGAGAGTGTCCTGTACTAGGACACTCGTGGGAGTATCCCTCGTGTGTGTGTGTCCTTGCAAACGAATCAACTTGGGGAGATGTCCGGTGCGTCTGGACCGCATACGGGTGCACTGTGAATGTGGGGGAAGTGTCTCCAAATTTGGGACCCTGAAAAGAGGTCGTCTCAGCGCTCCCTGAACGGAGCTAGAGGACTGAGCTGGTGGAGAGACGCTGCGCAATTGCCGCCGGGGGCCGCGAGGTCCCGCGCGCGGGGCCGGGAGGGGGCGGGGCCGGATGCCCCGGGGGCGACAGGGGGCGGGGCCAGCTGGGCGGGGCCAGCAGGGGGCGGGTCGCCGCGGCTGCAGCGGCGCGGGCCGGGCCAGGGGGCGCCTCGCGCGGCAGCTGCTCTCGAGGGCGATGCAGTGAGCCGGGGCCGGCGGGCGGGCGGGCGCGCGCGCGCGGGGCGGGGGCCGCGGCCGCGCTGCAGAGATGTGACTTGAGGCCAAGGACCAACAGGAGCGTCGGCGCTGCGAAGCCGCGGGGGTCGGTGAGTGCGAGCGGCGCCGATGGGGTGGAGGGCGCTGCTAGGACCCCACAAACTTTTCCCGCCGTGGACTTGGGAGGATTGGGGAGTCCGCTTCTTGGGCCCTTCTAAGCGCCCCCCCCCCACACACCCAGGGGGTTAGTCCGGGAGATCGGGGAGGGGGGAACCACGGTGCGGCGGGAGAGGAGCCGCAGAGGGCGGGCGGGGGAGGGGAGGGCTGGAGACCTCTAAGCCGGGGTTGGGGGGGAGGGTGCTGGGTACCCGGACCAGGTGGAGATCCGAGTCTCAGAGCAGGGTCTGGGGGCGACCACAGGTAAAGGACAGCTGGGAGTAGTGGAGGGAGTCCAGCCGCACCCGGTGACTCGTGCGGAGAGCCGCGGGCAGGTCCGGGGCCGCGTGCTCCGCCCGTGGGGGCTGACCGCAGGGCAGACGGAGCGGTGCTCACAGGGGCCGGGCTCTGGGGGTGAGCGGCGGCACCTGCCGCAGGGGCCGGGGGCCAGGCTTGCAGCCGGCGGTGCCTGCGCACTACGGGACGGGGAGGGAGCAGTGCGCGGGGCGGGGAGGAGGGGGTGGAGGGCGGCCGAGCGGAGACCTGGGGCCGAGGGACGGCTGCATACAATGGCGAGCGGCTGGCTGGGGCTGAGGACTAGCCCGGTGCAGTGGTGCCTTCGCTGCCCTTGCGGGACGCGGGCTCCCAGCCCCGCACATCCCGGGCTCCGCAACGCCCGCACCCGCCTGGGTCCCGGGGGAGCCAGCCAGCCCCGGGGGAGCGGGGCGCCGACCTTGCGGCAGAGGACGGCCCCAGCGCGGCTCGCGAGTTCGTCCCCTGGCCCCCGCTGTCACACCCAGGCCTTAGCCAGCCCCCCCGCCCCCCGCCTCCCACCTCGATCCCGGTTCGCGAAGGGGGCGGCTCCTTGGAGCGCGGACAAAGGCCCCTGGAGTGTGGCGGGCAGCGGCGTCCCTGCCCGGGGCCCCGGCCCACGCGCCACACTGGCTGCCCAGCTGCGCCAGGATGGGGGGTACTTGGGCAGAGCCCAGGGGGAGGAACCGGGGGTCCTCGAAAAGACGAGAGAAGTGAGGGGGAAAGTGAGGGAAGGACCTGGCACAAAAGCCACGGGAAACTTCAGCCAAGGAACCTTGATTCAGAAGTTTCCTCGGTGCGGTGGGGGCCCTGGGTGGGTTTTGACTTCGAGTTAAGCTGCATGCAAATAGCATGTAAATAGAATGCAAATCATCATCTGTGGGGCGGGAGCCCTCCCCGGGGCCGGTTTTGTATCTAGGCCGTGGAGTGAAGGGTTTTCTGTGTGTTCCCTGCTCTGAGTCTGAAAAGGGGTCAGCTGAGTTGAGAAGGAGAAAAATGCAAGGGGAAAGAAGTCGCCATTTGGGGCAGGCAGCAAGACAAGCAGTCATGTTAGAGAAGCTCCAACTCCTTATTGCTGAATTTGGTCTTTGCTGCCGTGAACCAGCCACAGAAGTGAAGCTGGGGCACTACAGTGTAGAAAACCGACAAGCCCCCCGCTCTCCAGGCCGGGGCCAGGTGGGTGAGCAAGTGAATAACTAAATAAGTAAATAAATAGTAAGTAGATATAACTTCTAATTGGGGTAAGGGCTGCCAGGCAAATAAAACGGGAGGATGTCCAATAAAGTGACGAGGGTTGGCTTCTGTAGGAGAGACCGTTCTCAGGAGTGACATTTTTGGGGAGCCTGGCAACATGGAGGGCCCACCTCTGGGAGGTCTTGGAGGACCACCGCAAGTAGGGCTTAGAGGTGGGAATGAGTTTAGAACTGAACAAAGGCCATTGTGGCTGGAGCTCCAGGCAGATGTGGAGGGGGTGGGTGGGAAAGGATGATAGGACCAGCCGGATCCCAATCTTTGGGCCGGGGAAAGGAATTTAGGTTTTATTCTCCTTGGGCCAGTGAACCCTCGGAGGATTTTAAGTGGGAAGCCAAAGGATTGGATTTTTAAAAGCTCCTCCTGACCTCAACACAGAGACTGAAAGCAGCTCCCCTTTCATTTTGCCTCTGGGGATGGCAAGGCGCCGGGAGCCTCCGAGGGGCTCTCTCTGGCCTGTGGGGACCGCTCTGAGCCTGTCCTGTCCTGTGAGCCCACTGGAGGAGCAGCTGAGGTTTTAAAATTCACATCCCACTATGAGGCAGTTCTTGTCCACTTTAAGGGGCCCCCTCCCAGAGCCCTTGGCCCTATAAGCACTTCACAGCAGAGCTTCCTGGGGGTTCTGAGCTAGTCACATTTTCTTCTCCGAATTACAGCCCAAGAGGAACCATCCACCCCTGAACGGACAGCCAAGGATGCAATTTGCATTTAAATGATTGCTTTTATTTACAGGATTGGAGCTGCTTTCCATATTCATGGATCTTGGAGCTTGTGTTCTGGCAACCCTGTTTACTAACCTAGGAGGGTTATTAAATTCAAGGGCCCCCAAATAGGCTGGTGGTCCAGGCAGCATTGAGAAATGAAGGTTATGAGATGGTGTCACTTGGAAAAGATATCAGAGGGTGAGATTGTGGGTCTGGGAAGGAGCTTAATGTCAGGAAACCTTGTAACAGTTTGATCTTGCAGAGCAGGAAATGCACCGTCGGCTATAACGGGAGTAGGCTGGGACGGAGTGTAATGCTGGGGTGCGTGGGGAGATTGGCTCCACAGCTTCATCCTGGCCTTCTGCCAGACATGGAGTGAGGGCTCAAACCAGAGGTATCATGTAAGGGCCTCAGGTCAGGAGTTGGGAGTCCTAGTCCCAGCTTGGCCTGGGAATTCCAGTACGCCTCTGGCCAAGCTGCCTCACCTCTCATTTTCCCAACAGGAAGGACCATGGAATCATAATTGTCTTCCTAATAAACAGGGATCCCGTACTCCCAGTGTGCCAAGCACCTTGCGGAGTATTTTTCATGCACTTTTCACACTGGCTTTGGAAGGCGGCACTGTCTTTCTCTTTTATAGAGGAAAAGACTGAGGGTCAGGGAGGTTAAGTAATGTCGCATGTCACATGCTTATGTCTGGCTTCACTCCCACTGAGGTCTTCCACTCTAGAGGAGCCGGATAGAAGTGTAAATTCTGTGCCCAGCATTCATCCAGGTACTGAACTACTGACTGCCCAGGAGTAGGAAAGCCCCTACCCCACCTGCTTGTTTTTTTTCTTTCCCTTCCAGGTTCTAGCATCTCTTCCACGTCGTTAGAGAAGATAGGTTTAAGATGCCTCTGATCTGCTGGGCACGGCAAAGGGACACTGAGGTAGAGGCTTCCTTAGAGCCCTGCTAGGAGCCACTGAAGTGAGGCTGGGCAAAATGGTGTTCGGAGTGATTTTATACATCTCGCATCTCTTTTCTGGGTAGTGGGTAGATGAGGACACTGGTTCCCAAGAGAATGAAAGGCCAGTGTCTGGTCTCTGGGTGTCCTGGCTCTGACTTCTTGACGGGAATACCCGGTTTCAGGGCCCCCAGGCTGGCCTGGGTTTCCCGTGGGAAAAACCATCTTCATAGTGAGGCTTCCACTTAGAGCACCTGCTTTGGGATCAGGTGAGTTTAGAGCCTCCCAGGGCAGACTACCACCCAGGGCATCTCCCTTTCGCACCACCTCAGGGATCTCTTTGGTTGCTGTGATGGGGGAAGCTGGAAACCAGTGTTGGACAAACATCTGGGTGAGCCCCCTTCCCACCCCATCTCCATGGCAACTGCTCCTCCTGGAAAAGCAGTCAGCAAAGTTCATAACTTCTGATGAGGGAATGTTTGCCAGTCATTTCTATTTATTTAACAGCTTATATAAGTGCTTGCCCTGTGTCATCCACTGTCCTAAAACCTATTATTTTAATCCTCACAACAATGAGAGGTACCGCTAACACCCCTGTTTTGCAGATGAGGAAACTGAGGCAAGAAAGGTTAACTCAGCTGCCCAGCGTCACAAAGTGGCAGGTGGCGGGGGCAGAACTTGAAACCCAAAGATACTGCTCAGAAGTTCACCCTGCTTGATGAGGAGCGGGGCTGGGAGAACTAGGCCTGCGTGTGGCCTTTGGGCAGGCAGCACTGTCCTCACACAAGGAAACTTGCCTGCATTTTTTCCAGCCTCTGCAGGCCCCAGCTCGTGGAGAAATGGAGCGTGCTGCTCCTCCACCTGCCGGAGGCTTCTGGCCCCTCTGTGGGGGGGGGTGGTGTAGACAGGGGGTTGGGGGAGAGGGAGAGAGGGAGATAGCGTATTTAAGAGCCTCTGAATGAGTCACATTTCTGGGAGCCTGCCTGGCAGCAAAGGTAATTAGTATGTGAGCCGAGGCTTGTGCATTCGTTCACATTTGTTCATTCCTCCTTTTGAGGAGCCGCACGCCTACATCCCATGGGTTTGTTGCCATATATTCATCCCGTCCCAATCAGCCTTGCCTGCGGCTGACTTGAAACCTCTAATCTGGCATTGTTCAGTTTGGGATTCCTGAAGAACTGCTCTTTTGGTGGGAGGGAGCACCAAGTGGCCCACCCGGCTGGATGGGACTGACCTAACAGTGGATGCCTCCTGCTGGGTCTCTGGCAGGGCCGGTGAGGTGAATGCACTGGGGCCATGGCTCCTGGCCACCCCAGCTGCCTATGTCCAAGCTTCTCCAACCTCGATATGCCCAAGCATCTGAGCACACTTGGAGCTTGCTGCAGGGCTTGCTGAAACCCAGGGGGCTAGGCCTCCCCCCCCCCCCATGAGAGTCTGAATATCTAGTGACGCTGCTGCTGTTGGCGGCCTGAGGATCAAACTTTGACTTAAACCGTTCAGTCAGTCAGTTCTTTCCTCTATAAGACCGCAACCAGGGGGATCGATCCCTGGATGGCTGGGGGATCCCTGGGTGGCTCAGTGGTTTGCCCTCTCCCCAGGGTGTGATCCTGGAGTCCCGGGATCGAGTCCACGTTGGGCTCCCTGCATGGAGCCTGCTTCTCTCTGCCTGTGTCTCTGCCTCTCTGTGTGTGTGTGTCTCTCATGAATAAATAAATAAAACCTTTATTTTTTTAAGATTTATTTTTATTTATTTATGATAGAGAGAGAGAGAGGCAGAGACACAGGCAGAGGGAGAAGTAGGCTCTATGCCGGGAGTCCGTCGCGGGACTCGATCCCGGGACTCCAGGATCGCGCCCCGGGCCAAAGGCAGACGCAAAACCACTGAGCCACCCAGGGATCCCCTAAATAAAACCTTTTAGAAAAAAAAAGACCACAACCAGAACATCTGCCCTTCTGAGGTAACAGGAGGGGTGAGACTGTTTTTATCAATCTATTTGTTTAGCAGCTGGGTTGTAAGCCCTGCCCATGAGCCAGGCACTAGCAAGTTAGTGCAGAACAAGACAGACAAAACCCTGGACATGGGAGAGCGGGGGAAGAGTCCAAAAGGGTAATGAAATATCTGGCAATTGTGGCACACGCTACAAAGACAAAAATCAAAAGTACTGGTGTAGAGCATAATGGGGACAGGAAGGACCTTGTTTAAGACAGACTGGCCAGCAAAGGGCTCACTCACCAGGTGACATTTCCAGAGTCCTGGTCTGTAGTAAGGGCCCAGGTAACAATAGTACAATTGTTTGCCCCCTGGCTCCACCACTTTCTAGCTGTGTGACCTCGAACAAGCCAGCTGATCTCCATGTTTTATTTCCTAAAAAATGGAAATGGTAAGAGTACTTGCCTCATAGTGTCACTGCAGAAAAGGCATTAATATATATGAAGTACATGAAAGTATGCCTACAGCAAGGTAAGCATTATGAGCCAGTTACTGTCATTGTCCCTCTGGCAGGGGTAGAAAACTCTGGAGGGCAATTCTGAATTCCCTAAGAAATCCTAAATGAGCCAGTCTCAGCTTCATTCTGTGAGGCAGTCTGTAGCCCTCTTGATCATCCTCGACTTTGTTTTGTAGAGTGGGGTGGCTGTCGTCACCTCCTGGCCATCCTTAACAATGATAATGATCCGCAAGAGACAACTGGATCCCACTAAAGCTCCTGACTGCCATTGGTTGCATCTGCATGCCTGGACATTGGGCAGGGAGGACATCCTGGAAGAAGGGGGCCCCATGATGTGGAAGGAATAATAGGATTTCTTTGTTGGCAAGTAACACAAACCCAGCTCAAACTGGCTTAATCCAAAAAAGGGAAGCTAATTGGCCGGGTGAATAGTGACTGGACCAGGAGTCTGACTGCCAACATCTAGAGTGCATCCTCACCCCTAATTTGCTTGAGTGGAATACTGGGATGCATACTTAAGCACCTCTTGCCAGATGCCTTCTGTCCTGAACCTGCCTTCTCTCATCTATAGGCAAAGGTGACTATCCCTATAGCACAAGACTCCTTCTCATTTGGCGGCATCAATAATTTATCCCACTCAATGGCTTCATAGCCAAGGCAGGATCAGAGCTGCTCCTGGGATCCTGTAAAGGAGCAGAGAGAGAAAGAGAAAGAGAGAGGTGGTCGATACTGCATTTACTTAAGGAAGCCCCAGGGATAAGCTGGAGCTGCCTGGATGTGGCTGGTTACAACCTCACGCCGGGGTGGAGCTAAGACAATAGGTCCAGCTTGAGCTGCCTGGAAACAGGCATCAGAGCGGAGCTGTGTAGGCCATAGCTTTCTGAAGGCCAGGCTCCGTTCAAAAGCAAGAGTTGGTGGCAGTGGGGTAGAGGAAAGAGTCCTAGTGAATAAGCCTCTCATTCATTCAGCATTTACTAAGCATCCACTTTGTGCCAGCACTGCGTGCTACTGCTGGAGTCTACACCAGTGGCGTTGTCCTGATGAATTTGCATGCCCACCCCCCCAGGGGACATCTGGCAGTGTCAAAAGATTTTGGGGTTGTCACATTTTTAGGGCATGGGCATCTAGTGGATAGAGGCCATGGGTACTGCCGAACATCCTACAATGCACAGGACAGCCCCTCACAACAAAGACCCCAAGGTTGAGAAACCCTGGTTGACCCTGATGAACTTAATGGTGTCCCTGTCCTCCTGCATCTTGCCGTGGAGAAACACAGGGAAAAGAGCAAGAAGAGAATGGGAGAAACAAAGTAAAGAGGCAAGAAAAAAGAAAAAAAACGAAAGAGAGAGAGAGAGAGAAAGAAAGAAAGAAAGAAAGAAAGAAAGAAAGAAAGAAGAAGAAAGAAAGAAAGAAAGAAAGAAAGAAAGAAGAAAGAAAGAAAGAGACAGGAGGCTCCGGTGAAGAGGAATGGAGCTGTGACCTTGGCCAAGGCCTGAGAGGGTGACATTAGGTGGGGGTGAGGAACAGTTTTCCAAGCAACCGGTTGGGAACGCTCAAGCAGAGGGAGGAGGAGGGGTAAGATGAGACTTGGGTTAAGCCCATTTGCCACGGCTGCTGTGTGGAGTCCAGCTTTCATGGGGGCCTGAAAGAGTGCCAAGGGGGATCCTGCAGGCGCCCTGGGAGAGGTAGACAGGGGTGCCGTCAGGATGGTTTCTCTGGAGATCTTTGGAGGAGGTCTGAGGGGCGAGGGAAACGGAGAACCCAGGATGATAATTCATTTTGGATACACTGTGTTTGAAATGAGGGTATGCTTCTAGGAGCTGGGTGGTATGACCTTGGTTAAGTGTCCTGACCCTGGAGACCCTGTTTTGTCACCAGTGTAAGGACTGGATGTGCCCGGTGCCTGGCTTAGAGTGAGTCATAGGTAAATATTAAGCCGTTACCATCAAGAGGCTGGAAAGAGGCAGTGCATACCATTCTCAGCACAGTGCTGGGCTCATAGCTATAACTCTTCAGTTTTGTTTCCATTCCCTTATGTTTGAAGAGGTCAGACGTAGCACAGAATATAAAAGTCAACGAATACAAAAGAGTATACAGAGTGAATCTCTCTCTCACCCTCTTCACCAGTCACTAGCAGTGATGATTCATGATTGTCGACTGTGCCAGATCAAGGCTGCAGATGGGAGCTGAAATCAGGGTCCTGTACCACCACCCCTTCCCTGTCCCCCCTCTTTCACAGCCCCAGGGGCTGTGCTGTCTGGAGAAAGGGGTGCCTTTTTCTGATCTGTCAAAGGTGCCTTGTGGGCCAGCAGGTTCCAAATGAGGTGGGTCTTAAGTCAGCAAAGTGGGAAATCTTACACTGAATCAATCTTTTTCTCCCTCCAAACCAAACCCCTCCCAATCCCCCCCCCCTCAATATTCTGGAACATTTCTGGTGCCAGAGAGAAAGATGACAACCCACAAGGTGCTCGCCTTCCTCCTACTCTTTGTGATCGCCTCCGGGGCCTCTGAGAACGCCAGCACGTCCCGGGGCTGTGGACTGGATCTCCTCCCTCAGTACGTGTCCCTGTGCGACCTGGACACCATCTGGGGCATCGTGGTTGAGGCAGTGGCTGGGGCAGGCGCCCTGATCACGCTGCTCCTGATGCTCATCCTGCTGGTGCGGCTACCATTTATCAAGGACAAGGAGAAGAAGGACCCCGTGGGCCTCCACTTCCTCTTCCTTCTGGGGACCCTGGGCCTCTTCGGGCTGACATTTGCCTTCATCATCCGGGAAGACGAGACTATCTGCTCAGTGCGCCGGTTCCTCTGGGGCGTCCTCTTCGCGCTCTGCTTCTCCTGCCTGCTGAGCCAGGCGTGGCGCGTGCGGAGGCTGGTGCGCCACGGCAAGAGCCCCTCGGGCTGGCAGCTGGTTGGTGTGGCGCTGTGCCTGATGCTGGTGCAGGTGATCATCGCCATCGAGTGGCTGGTGCTGACTGTTCTGCGCGACGCAAAGCCGGCTTGCGCTTACGAGCCCATGGACTTCGTGATGGCCCTCATCTACGACATGGTACTGCTGGTGGCCACCCTGGGGCTGGCGCTCTTCACGCTGTGCGGCAAGTTCAAGAAATGGAAGCAGAATGGGGCCTGCATCCTGGTCACAGCCTTCCTCTCTGTGCTCATCTGGGTGGCCTGGATGACCATGTACCTCTTTGGCAACGCCGAGCTGCGGCAGGGAGACACCTGGGGCGACCCCACCTTGGCCATCACGCTGGTGGCCAGCGGCTGGGTCTTCGTCATCTTCCACGCCATCCCCGAAATCCACTGCACCATCCTACCAGCCCCACAGGAGAACACGCCCAACTACTTCGACACCTCGCAGCCGAGAATGCGGGAGACGGCGTTTGAGGAGGATGTGCAGCTGCCACGGACCTACATGGAGAACAAAGCCTTCTCGATGGATGAACACAATGCAGGTAACACGGTCGCCACCCTGCTGGGTTAGGCTCTGGGCCCATGTGCCTCCAAAGGCCTCCCTTCTTTCTCTCTAGCGGGGATCCGTCCTCCCGGGGCAGTCCTGGCAGATTGGGGCCCGCAAACATTGGCCTCTGCGCTATCACTGGCCCAGGGGTGGATTTTTATTTAGCATTTCTTCCTATCAGTTGGCAACTAATTTAATATAAAACTCCAGGTTTCTCACCTCTTTGGAAAAGTCAGCTCTGGCAATGGTGGGTTGACATTCCCACCCGGCAGCGATTGTGTAGAGCTGATCTGAACCAGTGTAGGCTGGAAGGTGCTGCCGCTCAGGAGTTGTAGCTGCTCTTTTTGTTTGTTTGTTAGTTTTAATTTTAATTCTGGTGTAGTTAACGTGCAGTGTTATATTAGTTTCAGGGGTACAATCTAGTGATTCAGCAGCTCCATATATTACTCAGTGCTCATCAGTGTAAGTGTATTCTTAATCCTCATCACCTATTTCACCCACCCGCCCCTATCCCCAGCCTCCTCTCAGCTCGTAACCCATCTGTTGTCTATAGTTAAGAATCTGTTTTTTGGGTTGTCTCCTCCCCCAGCCCCCTTTGTTTTGTTTCTTAAATTCCACATATGAGTGAAATCATTACGTCTTTATATCATTATTTGTCTTTTCTGACCGGCTTATTTTGCTTAGCATTATAGATCCTTCTGTAGCTCCACCCATGTTGTTGCAAATGGCAAGATTTCATTCTTTTTTAAGGCTGAATAATAGTCCATGATATATATACCAAGTCTTCTTTAGCTATTCATCTATTGATGTACACTTGGGCTGCCACTGTGGTAGACAGTATGGAGGTTCCTCAAAAAATTAAAAATAGAACTACCCTATGATCCAGTAATTGCACGCCTGGCTATTTACCCAAAGAATGTGAAAATGCTAATTTGAAGGGATATATGCACCCCTATGTTTACTGCAGCATTGTTTATAATAGCCAAATTATGGAACAGGCCAAGTGGCCGTTCCTTTAGATGGGGATCCATTTTGTGTTTACCACACTCCCCACCACTCCCCTATTGCTCCCCAACCCGGCTGCTATAACATATTACCATTAATTCCCTGCTACCGAGAAGTGTTTGAGTTTGTAGTCCAGGTCCTAGATGGATGCAGGGCATACTGGGGGCAACGCTTGTGTCTCCTCCCACCTCCGCCATTAGGTGTGTATGAATTGATCCCTGGAGTCAGATTCCCAGACTCAAATCCAGCCTCTGTACTTCCTAGATGTATGGCTTTGAGCAAATTGCTTTACCTCTCTGAGCCTCAGTTCTTCCCATCTGTAAAAGAGAAATAATGAGAGAATGCACCTCTAACGCTGTTGTGAGAGGTAACATACTGAGGGATCTGGCATGCCGAATGTGTGTCTTGGTTGGGTTCCCAGGACCTGGCATGCTGGATGTGTGTCTTGGTTGGGTTCCCCTGAAAGCAAAGCCTGAGACTTGGGTGCAGCTGGCTTACCTGGGAGATGTTCCCTGCAAAGGAAAGGGGAGGGATAATGAGACCAGGAAGCCAGAAACAACCAACAAGTACATCAGTGGGTTGGTGACTGCCGTGTAAGCTGGAGCTTGGACCTGACCAGGGATGCGTGTAGAACAAGCCTCAGACTTGATCTTTTAGATCAAGAGCCTGCGGCATTTGCCACCAACTCCTCAGTCACCCACTATCATGTATGTCCTTTGTCTCCTGCTCTCATTGCCACATCCCCCATTACCCTGGCCAAATAAGTTCTTTTGGCTTCTGAGAGACTTGCTGGACACTAGAGGTGACAGCTGTCTGGGTACCCAGGACTGTCCGATACCTCTGCAGCAGGATTCAAAGGTGAGCTTAGAGGATGTGGTGCAGGCACTCGAAGCCCCTGCTTTAGATGCTTCAGAAGTATCTCTTCGAGTCATTACTTCAAGTGAGTCTGCTAGGTTCCCAGCATTTGAGATGAAATAAAATCGCCTTTTCTCAGTTGCCTGAAGATAGATCAGGGGCTCTAATAATGACCACATTAATAGTAGTAGTAACCACAGCAGGAGTAGTACTGATTACTTAGCTGTTGTTTATTGAGCGTCCCCTGTGTGCCAGGTATTATTCTAAGTCCTTAACTTCTCTTGCTGTACCCAGTGAGGTAGGTCCTGATATTATCCCCATGTTATAGATGAATAAATGGAGACTCTAAGAGGTTCAGTAACTTGCCAAAGACATACAGCTAGGAGATGGTCCATTCCAAATGGTCAGGGTCCCCTTCCAGTGATGCCCACCCAGGCAGCTGGGCAGTGTTCACTAGCCAGACATGACTGCGGAGTCCACCTTCCTGGGTTGAGTGCTGAGTGTACCCTACCTGTCCCCTGCAGGCAGGGAGAAGCACATCGAGGCATCAGATCCTCAAAGGCCACCCAAGAGCCCTCCCCACCTGGATGTGCCCTGTTTCCTCTGTACCTCTAGCTCCCGACCAGACCAGCAGGAGGGAACACCAATGGCCTCAACTGTGGATGAGGCAAGAAACCCTGGTGTGGTCTTTATCAGAGCTGTTTCATTCTTGTTAGAAAGTCCCAGGCCGGGATCCCTGGGTGGCGCAGTGGTTTGGCGCCTGCCTTTGGCCCAGGGCGCGATCCTGGAGACCCGGGATCGAGTCCCACATCGGGCTCTGGTGCATGGAGCCTGCTTCTCCCTCTGCCTGTGTCTCTGCCCTCTCTCTCTCTCTCTCTCTCTCTCTCTCTCTCTCTGTGTGTGTGACTATCATGAATAAAAAAATATGTTAAAAAAAAAAAAAAAGTTAAGAAAGTCCCAGGCCAGCAAGCCCATGTTTGTCAAAGGATTTAACAAGAATGAGCATCAGCTTGGTGGCGCTGGCTCCCCATGTTGCCAGGACAAGGAGGGTCAGGATGGAGATCATCACTGTGAGCCCAGAGGGCCCTCCAGGGAATGTCATGAGCAGAGATCAGGAGTCTGGCTAGTTCCTGGGGTCTGGTGGAGCCACCTCTTCCCTGGCTCCCCCTGGAATAGGGTCCTCTCTATATGAGACCCTTGGACTCCCCCTGGACCTCAGAGGTAGTAGGAACTTCTGAAATGGGTGTGCATTTTTGTATACTCACTACCTGATTTTTGTCTATCACTTCGTCAGACTCTGAAAGCTGTCTGTGACCCCCAGGAGGTTAAGAATCCTTGGTATTGAACCTGATGGTCTAGTTTACTTGCAGTGAAATGGGGATGCTAGAACTACCAAAGTAGTAGGATCTTCAAAAGTAAGGATGGCTAACCTTTCATAAGTGCTTACCATGGACCGGTTGCCATTCTGAGCATTTTAGTGGCTAATCTCATTTAATCCCTACAATAACCCATTAAAGTCCATTTTGCAGATAGAAAACTGAGGCACAGAAGGGCTATGCATCTTACCTAAGAGGCAAAGCCAGGGCTTGAGCCCACATAGGCTCATTCCAGAGCCCTGATGCTTGATTAGTCTACCACAGAATTACTCACCTCTTCCCAAAGCACTTTAGTGACCCTTGTCTCACAGATGTTCAGAACAACTTTGTGCATTGAGGAGACAGGGTTTATCAGTTCCATTCATTTCCTGCAGAGCAGGAAACCAAGGTCTAGGCGGTATCAGGCAACTTGTTTAAGCTCACACTCTTAAAAGCAGGGAGGGGGAAAGTTGGTTTTCCCTGCATGCATCTTTTCTTGTGACAATGCAGCCAGTATGTCCTATCCACATAAGATCCAGACATGAAAGTTATCTAGGACCCAGGTCAGTACCAGCAGTACCAGGGCTGGCACGCTGGGTGATCGGGGCATCTAGAGGTGCCCCACACCCCCAGCTATTTCACACTGTGGCACATTCCAAAGCCAAGTAAGTTGTCTTTCTGTCCCCTTTCTTTTCCAAAATAAAAATAGCTTTTATCCTTCCCTTTTGATGACAATAGCTATAATAATCACGTAGACGTTTCAGCAAGTAAAAATAACAAAAATTGCTCAGAATCCCATTTGCCCAAAGGCAGTTACTGCTGTTTGCGCCCATCTTGCCAGACATCTCTTGGTGAGCACACATAGTCTCTCTACCTGTCTCCCTCTCTTTCTCTCTCTCTCTCTCTCTCTCTCTCACAAACACACACACACACACACACACACACACCAAACCCATAGAGCTGTGCTTAACCAAACTATACGTTAGAATCACTTGGAGAAAAAAAAATTTCACTTGGGCAGCGTAAAAAAATTTACCAGTGCCTGCCCCCCATCCCGGTTCTGACTAAATCTGTTTGGGTTTAGGTCTTTTGAGCTCACCAAGTGACTTGACGATGTAACCACTGATCTAAGTACTGCTCTGCAGTGTGTTTGCTTAAAGCAATATTGTATCATGGATTGAGGCCTCTCCAGGTCAGCGACTGCAGAGTTTTGGTATCCTTTTCATGATGCAGAGCTTTCCTTGGGCACAATAATTTATTTTTCTGATCCTCCGCTGGTGAATATTCCACTTGTTTCTGGCCTTCTGTATAAGCAGAGCTGCAGTGAACATTCATCTTTGTGCCCTTGATCAATTAACTTCTTGGAAAAAAAAAATTTCCTAGACACGTGTAAGAGCCTGCACCTTGAAATCTTGATGTATAGACTGCCAGAAGGCCCCCCTAAAAGTTAAACTAATATACTGCCCCCACACCTCCACTCAATAACTGTAGGAGAGCCCCATTTCTTCACCAACCTTGGATGTTATCAGACTTTAATAGCCCTGTTTTGGATCATCCCAAACGTGTCCCCACCAAAATTCACATGGGACCAGGCAGGTGGGCCCCAGGCAAAACCAATTCCCTCAGAAAGCTCACGGAGGCTAATTTGGCATCCTGGCTAGGGATTGCCCTTTTTCTAGAAACTGTTGCTTTGCTGGCTGGGGAACATCTGGGCATGCTCCCTTGCCACTGTGAGAACAGCTGTTATTTCTTTGGTGCTGACCTCAGCCAGCTTGTATTTTAGGGAACCAGGCCCCACTAGGGGCCTCGCCCAGGAGTTACAGTTGGCTCTGTTTCTTTTGCATTTTAGCCAGCCAGCATTTTGGGCCTCTTCCCTTGAGAGTAGATCCCTGACATCTTCAAGAGATGGGAAGGGCATTCCCAGGTGGCCTGTGGCTCAGTCAAGCGCCAGTGGCCTTTGCTTCCAGATTTCCTCCCCCAACCCCCGAATGAGACCCCAGGTACATACCACTTCATCAACCTCCTGCTTATTAATAAAAGTTATCATCAAGGCATGAGGTATGTGATAAAAAATTAAAATGTACCAAAGGATATAGCACCTCAGATCACATCTTGGAAAGCGTTAAAGCATATTAAATGTTCACCTTCCAAAGGAGCAGTAAAGAAAAGTGTTCTTTCTTTTGGAGCATTTGGGGTTTCAGATCTCCTTAGGACTCAGGGCTATTTAAACTCTTGACTCTTAGTGACCTGGTAGAAGGCCCTGGATCAGCTTTGAGGGGAGGGCCGATCTAGCCTCACTTGCAGAGTCTGGATAGGTGAAGGCTAGCATTCCCCCTATAAACTTAGATTCCTGTGGTGACACTCTTCCGGATGAGCCCTGCTTGCCTCTCACTGCTGACCCAGGTCAGAGTAGGGTGTTAGGTAAGGCACTGGAGGTTGCAAGTAATAAAACATCTGATTTGACCTGGCTTAAGCAAAAACAAAACAACAAATAAATGTACTGGGGATCGGGCTTCGGGAATCATTAAATAGATCATGGAAGCTTGAGTGATGACTAGATCTTTCTCCATCTCTTGGCCCTGTTAGTGGCAGCCCACAACCCTAGGCTTACATAGAATCCCTGTGGAAAAGAGGAACATTTCCCAGGATACTTAAGCAAAAATCCCAGCGTTGGCTCTGATTGGACCTGATTGGCCAGGTTGAAATCACAGGCTAACCTCAGGCCAGGGTGGAAGGCAGTCAGCCTACCCTCCCCTCAGGGGCCTCAGAATGTGGGAGGGATGTTGACCAGCAGAGAACCACAAATAACCACTACACAGGGGAGCCCTTGGGGCCAAGGCACCCCACAGATGGCCGGTAGAGAGGAGAGTCCAGCCTTTGTTTCTTTGAGGAAAATGTGTTGAGGTCACATTCCTCCACCACAGCTGGCCCGGTCTCTGCATTTTAAGGAAAGCAGTGCTATTTAGTGTTCTCTCTTCAAGCAGGCTAGGATTTGAGACTAGTAAAAATCCATGAACTACCTCCTCTGGCCCCTGGTACCATTCCCTGGCTCCCCCTTCTCTACTTCCAGGGAAAGGTGTCTCCTTGCTCAGCTCATGCATAATGAGCTGCTTGAAAGCTTGGATGGAGCTGCTAAAGCAAAAGAGGTTTACCTACATCTGGAAACATTCATTCCTCACCCTGCCTCAGTTTCTCTGGTCCAGCTTGGGCTGAGCTGCCCCTCTCTGAATGTCACTTAAACTCAAGTTGCTTCTGGGGTGCCTGGATGGCTCAGTGGTTGAGCATCTGCCTTTGGCTCAGGTTGTGATCTCAGGGTCCTCAAATCAAGTCCCGCACCAGGCTTCCAGTAGGAAGCCTGCTTCTCCCTCTGCCTATGTCTCTGCCTCTCTGTGTCTCTCATGAATAAATCTTAAAACAAAAACAACAAAAAACCTCTCAAGTTGCTTCTAAGTAAGTGTGATGGTTAAAAACAGTACCTGAAGCCAGTATAGCATAAGAACACAGATTCTCTGCCTGGGTTTGAATGCTGGTTCTGCTTCTTTACAGCTGTGTGACCTTGGGCTAGTAACTTAATCTCTCTGTGCCCTGTATAAAATGGAAATAATGACCCTATCATGCTATGAAAATTAAATGAGTTAATACATGAAAGACTGGGGCACCTGAATGGCTCAGTGGTTGAGCATCTGCCTTCGGCTCTGGGTGTGATCCTGGGGTCATGGGATCGAGTCCCGCATTGGTCTCCCTACAGGGAGCCTACTTCTCCCTCTCCTGTGTCTCTGCCTCTCTCTCTGTCTGTCTCTCATGAATAAATAAATAATCTTTTAAAGAAATACATGAAGGACTTCTCACACTCCGTATAAGCAGTGTAAGTATAAGCTGGCCTAGCTGCTGGCCAGCTATCTGCAAAGGTTCACTCTATTACTAAGGTGATTTTGGTTCCTGCCTCCAGTAAAAAAAAATCCCAAGCTCTCCTCTACTTTTCAGCCCAAAAAATGACTCTCTGCAGAGAAGACTTTTTCCTTTTTTTAAGATTTATTTGTTTGTTAGAGAGAGGACTCATGAGCTGGAGGCGGCACAGGGGGAGATGGACAAGCAGACTCCCTGCTGAGTGTGGAGCCAGGAGACTGCTGTGCCATGGGATCACACAGGGGCTTCACACAGGGCTCGATCCCACAACCCTGAGGTCATGACCTGAGCCGAAATCAGGAGTCGAGCCGCTCAGCCGACTGAGCCACCCAGGCACCCCTCTTCAGAAAAGACTTTTAAGTGAGTCTTTTCCTAGCAAAGCAAGATTAGTGCCTTCATGAGAATGAAAATAATAGAGAGTCCGTGTCACAAATGAGATGGACTTTTGTTTTTGGAGTGCTCCTGCATTCTGTATTAGTTTTTAATGGACTATTTTTTTTAGAGCAATTTTAGTTTTCCAGAAAAATTGAGCAGGAGCTACAGGGAGTTCCCACATGCCCCTACTCTTAACAGCTTGCATTAGTAGTACATTTGTTACAGTTGGTGAATCGGTATTGATAACGGTATTATTAACTCAAGTCCAAAATTTACATTTTAAAGCTCATTCTCTTCTGTTTGTACAGTTTTATAATGTTGGCCATGTACCATTCTAGTATCATAAAGAGTAGTTGCTTCCCTAAAAATGCCCTGTCCTCCAGCCTATTCCTCACCACCGTCCCCACCCAGTCATTCATCTTTTTACTATCTCTGTACTTTTGCCTTCCGCAGAATATCGTAGTTGGAATCACACACAGCCTATAGCTTTTACAGACTGGCTTTTTTCACTTAGCAGTATGCATTTGTTTCCTCCAGCTCATTTTGTGTAATTTGGGTTTTCTTTACAAAAAATGGAAATTTAGACTTCTAAAAACACACAGCAAATAAGAAACACTATTTACCCACCTTTTTTTTAAGATTTTATTTGAGAGAGAGAGAGAGAGCAAGAGATGGAGTAGGGAGACAGAAGGAGCTCTGGGGACTCCAGGATCATGACCTGAGCCTAAGGCAGACAGATACTTAACCCCCTGAGCCACCCACCTTTCTTAGGTTCGTTAAAAAGTGCTGACATAGTCTCCCATCTTTGCTACAGCTGTCTCTTTTTTCCTGTTCAGAAATGCCCTTCCCCCGGTGGTGGGAGTCCCTGGGTTGTCTTTCTGGTCACCCTCCCATGAAGACGGCCTCTGTCGTGTACTCTGTCCACATTCCTAGAGTTGTCTGCCTCTGTGTATCCAGAAGTGGTGAATAGGGTTGAACAGTGTGATGTTGAACTTGACACGAATGATGTGGTATGCTGAGAGAGGAGAGCTTTGAGGTTTGCAGAGGTGCTTCCCTGTCCCCCGTGTCTCCCCCCCCCCCCCCCCCCCCCCCCCGGGCCTGCGGGGCTGCAGGGAGGGGGTGAGTGGCGGAGGAGGAGTAGAGGCTCAACCCTGCCCCCCACCCCAGCAGCCTGTGCCCTGGATTCTCCAAACTTCCCAACACCACTGAGATGGGTCATGCCCCAAGGGAGCCAGAGAACAAAGCCCCTTTGTGACTTTTGTTTTGAATCTGGCTTGTGACAATGGGGAGGGTGGGAGGGGTGGGGAGGGGTGCGGGGAAGGGGGGTGCAGAGTGTGTGCTGGGGGGCATGGTGTTGATTCAGGGGAAGAAAACAAAATTGTGGGTTGTTTTTTTTTGTTGTGTGTGTGTGTTTTGTGTTTTTTTGGGGGTGTTGTGTTGCTGCCTCCTCCCTCCCTCAGCTCTCCGAACGGCGGGATTTCGCAATGGCAGCTTGGGAAACAGACCGAGCGCTCCGTTTAGAAGCAATGTCTATCAGCCCACTGAGATGGCCGTTGTGCTCAATGGAGGGACTGTAAGTATCAAGAGGTGATGTTATGGCCGGAAGCCCAGGAGTGGTCAGTGTTGGGGGGCAGCTTCAACGGGGGACAGACTGCTCTGTGGAGGCTGCTTTTGGGTGTTGCAAACACACCAGTTGTAGTTGACACCCCCTTGCAGCTAGAATGCATGTACTGCTTCCATTTTTTTTCCTTCTCTACCCCCTGTTCTCCACGCACAGAAGATCCACCTATACTTAGTTAACCATCTGTGGATTCGTTGCAAAGAGTCCCTATGTCTTGGGGCTCTTGTACCCAGTGAGTTCTCTGGCTTTCGTTTTGCAGAAAATGCCCACCCACCCCCCTCCCTGGGAGGCGACTTGTAGGAAAAGCCCAGAGTTGTGAAACGCTGGCAGATTTTGCTGACATCCAACCTAGCATACCCACCCCCAGCCTCCCAACCCCTGCTCTGTGCCCCAGCTGGGTACCAGGTTCCCCCACCTCCACTCTTTAAAAGATTTCCTAAGAAGGGGAGTGATTATCATTTCTCTCCTGTGAGCACAAAAACAGGTTTTACTATCTGATGCCAAACAGACCTTCAGCAGAATTGTCATTGTTTACATTTTGCCTCCGTGCAATTACATCATTTTGTTTCTCCAGTAATCCAAAGACACACTGTCATTCCCACATTTAATTTCCAAACATAGCTACATGCTTCTTTCAGAAACAACGCATAAGCCAGTTTACACATGTAAATTGGACTTCCATTCTTCTATCATGTGCCAATTCCATAACTCAACCTGAGTTTTTTTTTCTTTTTCTTTTCTTCTTTTTAATGTAAGTTGGGGATGGTCTTTTTGATCTCTGGAGGGAATTTGGGTTTCTTTCCTGGTCTTTTGAATGGTATGCGAGGCATTGGTTTGCACTGGTTTGGAACAGCCTCAAAGACAAATAGACTCGCAGATTTGCTTTCTGAAAACCCCCTGCCATCCCTTGGGCTGTTTTATTGTTGGGTGCCAAGAAAAGCCTGACTCGAAAGCATTTGGCCTGTGTGTTATAATAAATAATGTGAGAAAAGGGCCCCATCAATCACTCTTAGGCCCTCCTGGTCTCTTTAAGGCCAGTAGGTATAAAAGCACCCTGGCCATAGAAGGCAAAGTGGGTGTCCAAGTGAGGAAACATTCATTTGGGGTGTGCGATTACAGAAGAAGGGAAATGGCCTTCCCAAGAACTGAGCAGCGCGACACACAGTGGTTGCTGCTTTTCTTGGGAATTATTCAGCCCGTTTTGAAAAAAGCAAGGGAACTTATCTTTGGCACGTTGTTAACGAATTGGTTTCTGATGTTGACTTTGCAAAGCACAAAGTTTTTAGTGTGTTATCCTTGTTTCCAGATCCCAACTGCTCCGCCAAGTTACACTGGAAGACACCTCTGGTGAAAGACTTTTAAGTTCCAGAGAATAAGAATCTCTCTTACCGATTTTATTCCCTGGCTGTGTCTTTCTTGAGGGAGAAATCAGTAACAGTAGCCGAACAAGGCTGCCTCACAGCCGGGAGATCTAGAAATCCTACACAAGGGGATTTCGTGTAAATGTGAACACTGCTGAACCGAAAAGCTAACACCGACTGCCCTCCTGTCCCTCTGCCACACACACACACACACACACACACACACACGCACGCACGCACACATAATACCAAACCAACCTCAATCCCTGCAAACTAAAGCAAAGCTAATTGCAAATAGTATTAGGCTCACTTGAAAATGTGGCTGGGAAGACTGTTTCATCCTCTGAGGGTCGAACAGAACCAAATTCACAACCGGTGGGCCAGGCTGGTGTTGGCTGAGTATGGAGGTACCCACACCACTGCCCCCCCCAGCAAGTGCTGGACCCCAGGTGGCCTCTTGGGGATGCTGTTTCATTGAGAGGGCTAATAGAGACTTTGCCACCAACTTGCCTCTTGGTTTGCACATTTCAAGGGGGTCAGGAGCAGTTAAGGAGTTGTGGGTGGGATTTCAAGGTGAGTCCCAACCGAATCATGGGGTGAGCTTTACAGCCAGTAGTGGTGGAGGGACCCTGCCTGGCGTGTGCCAACGAAGAAAAGGCTATCTGCGAGTCGAAGTGGCCATCACATTTAGAAAGTGGTGACCTACCACTGTTCCCTCTATGGGCCTCCTGCTGCAGGTCTGCGGCAGGGAAGCACGCCCACCTCCCTCCTTGGTGGAGCCATAGCGATATTCCTGCTTGGGATAGCAGTCTCTCTCGCTTGATGAGCTCTCTCCACTTGCCAATGCTCCCCCTGAGCCCTTTCCCATGTTTTCTCCCATGTTCGTTGCAAAAGCTCAGATGGGCCATCAGGTTACAGCCCCTGCCCCTGGTTTGGCAGGCCAGAAGGCAGTGCCACAGCAGATTTTCCATGATGATGTCATGTGGCACGGCATCCCAGGGGAGAGATGACACTCTGCTGCTTAGCATGCAGTGAGTTCTTGGATGTTATACATTGACGGAGTGCAAGTTCTGGGGGGAGAAGGGAGCACTCGAGGGGCTCTTGCTGCTTTTGGAGGGTACATGGGACATGTTTTGACTTGGTTTTCTGTAAGTTCCATGAAAATGGTTCTCTTCAAAGCCCATTGTTTCTGTCATGGTTTCCATCTGTCCTAAGCAAGTCATTCCTTTGTTATTTGGCATTTCGAACATCTCGGCCATTAAAAGCCCCCATATTCTCTGCACTGTTTGGCCAGCATAATCACTAGCAGTGATTCAAAGCAAAGAGTTTGAACCTGACGGCATGAAATGTATAAATGAGGGTGAGTTCTTTGGCATATACTCTAATGACTATATTGCTTTTTCTATAAAAC
This sequence comes from Nyctereutes procyonoides, assembly GCF_905146905.1. Classification (NCBI taxonomy): domain Eukaryota; kingdom Metazoa; phylum Chordata; class Mammalia; order Carnivora; family Canidae; genus Nyctereutes; species Nyctereutes procyonoides. The sequence continues at coordinate 52,363,737 of NW_026575126.1, read as the reverse complement.
AACCCATAAGCCTTTAACCTTTAAAGAAAATGAAAAAGGTTAGTGTTTGTTGGGGGGGGGAACTGACCTCTTCATAAGCCAATATGTCTGAGCTGTTTTAATAAACCTGATTTTTCTCAAGGCCCTAGTCTCTGCTGTGTCCCGTCCTCGCCACAAACCCCCTTCCCCCCTCGCCCGCAACCTTGCAGAGCAGTGGGGTACAACGAGGCCAATTTGGCCATCCCTGTGTGGCCCTCCTTCGAGTTTTCCTTCCAGCTAGCGCATTTCCTTGTGTTGCCACGCATGAGGAAGAAAAAGCATGGCACCAGAATGCCACCCCTACCTGACCTTTGGGAAACAGCCCCCGCCCCTGCCCAGAGCATGTGCTTGCTTCTAGAGAACCAGATTCCAATCCTCTCTTGAGGAGTGCTGTTGGTGGACTGGAAACCTGGAGTACTGGGGATGGGAGGGAGGCAAAGACGATAAGACCTGGGGTGGGGATGGGGGTGGTTGCATGCAGACCCAGTATTCTGAAAATACAGAAACCTCCAAACACCTCGGTCCAGTTCAATGACAAACGACAGCAATACACATTCTCGTGCCAGGAAATGGTTGCTTACCCCCGCTCTCTGGAGTCCTTTGGAGCTCTCTGATCCCATCAGTGATTCTGTCTGCAAGAGCTCCCCCGCCCTTGCAGAAGGGAGCAAATTCACCTGATCGTTTTCTCTCTCAGTTCTTGGTGGTCCGGGCTGATAAGGTGAGCACCGCGTAAATGGCATGGCTACAGGGGGAAAGTAACGTTTCACCAACATAAAGATGGAACCAGCTTTGAGCCGTGGGAAACCTCACTTTAATGAGACCTCCTTCCCCCCACACTCTCTTTTTAAATCTCTGATACGTTATTGCGCTTCTGGGTTTTGTCTTATTTTGGCTTTAAAGCTGAGAGTGGGCTGGATGCCCTCCCAGTGGGGCCAAGGTGGGGAGTGAGGGCAGAGAGCAGAGAATGGGTATTTACTAATGACTCCACCTGAAGGGTACAAAGGAACCTCTTTGCCAAGAGACTGTGGCCGCCAGCTGCCCTCATGGAGCAAACTTTAAATACAAAATCAAACGGCACCTCTGTTTAAGATTTGTTTATGTCAACAACACTTGTTGAGGGAAAATGACCTGGAAGGAGAGCATCTGTGATAAAAATACCTAATTGTAAGCACAAGTCTTTCTGTGTCCGGTTATTAAAATCACTTTGGGACTATAACAGCCACCCACTCCTGTCCCCTCCTTTTAATAGAAAGTTAATAGAAATTTAATAGAAAGTTTAATAGAAATTCTATCCTGAATTTCTCTACTGGATGGGGGGGATGGGGAGTGAGGGAACCAGCTCGGAGAACTGACAAAGTGGGATCCCGTGCTTTTAGCACAGAGTCTGTCAGGGGCCCACTGAACACGTGTAAACTTGGGATGGTCTTCTAGATTGGCCAATGCTGAGTTAAACCCCAAACTGAAAGGGAGCGTTGTGGCTTTTATAATCCAATGATGTAATGATTATACCAGCTTACAAGAGTTCTCAGCAGGTGCTTTTTATTAATTGATGAAGAGCTAAGGCTCGTTTTTGATAGATAATATATATTTATTAAATGTATTAATGTGTGTTTTATAATGTACCTTTATTCTCCCCTGGCTGACTGTTGCATACTTATTAAAAAAAATCGTTAAAGAAATTTCAAGACAATCAATGTGTACCATAAATGACTGTATATAAATATTACAAATTTAAAGGTTGTAAAGCATGGGCAGATAGGTTTTATTTTCAAAATGCTGTTCTTAACACAAAAATAAAAGCTTTACTATTTACTTAAGATGTGTGGTAGCTTGTCAAAACAACCCAGCGTAACTACTTGGCTTTGGGATCTGCCTGGAGGCTAAGTCTGTGGCATTTTGAACGGGAGAGCCCTGGTTAACAGCAAACCGCAGAACAAATGAGGGTAATAAGTTAGCTTTTCCATCAAATGGGGGGCTTTCCATAATACTTTGGGGACCTGACAACCAAAGACCTTTGTCTGTTATTGTTGTCTGGGCTTAAGTGTCTCAACTTGTTGGATTTGCAATCAGAAATCAGAGTTAAGAGTCCATCTCCTTTGGAAATGGTCGTAGCCAATATGCCTTTTTTATGAAAAGAATACTCACCAGATAAAACCCACTGCAGAAGTTTGGGACTTTAATTTAAGTATCGATCTTTCCAAAGGCAGCCAGAGATGGGAAACTGGTACCTAAATTAGCACTTCACCATCTCTTGGAACTAGAGCTCACTGTACATTGTAATGACACTTAGTGTAGAAGAATATTCCTTAAGTACTGAAGAAATAATACTGGATAAAAGAATAAAATCTGGAGATAATGCAGGAAGTAGATGAGTGCTCTCCTGTGATAAATGATATGCACTAAAGCACGTTTGCCACAAATCCTATCTCGTGTAGAAAAAATTCCATATTCACAGGCACCAAATCTATCCTTTAAAAAATCAAGAGAGGAAGCATAATTTGTACATTTTCCTCATGTAGGGTCATGGAAGCTCCAATTGGGAAAGGTCCCACCGGTGGTTAAGATGGTGGAGTCTTAGGTACAACCTCCTCCTCATCCTCCATTTTGCATTTCACTGCAAAGAAATGAAAGAGAAAGTCAGGATAGTTTTACATACCTAGACAGACTTTTTGAATGCAGCAAACTTCGATGTGTGGGGATCCATGACACCAAAACCCACTGAGCACCCACTATGGTCCTGGTACCACGGATCTACTGGGGAAGAACACAAGGCCATTGTGCTCCAAGGACAGAATCTAAAGTTTCAAAAACACGTCATGTTCCTGGCCATCGTTTATTCCCCCCAGTTTTATTGAAAAATAATTGACATACAGCCCTGGATAAGTTATGGCATACGGCGGGATGGTTTGATTTACGTATATGGTGAAATGGTTACTACAATAGGTTCAGCCGACACCCGTCTTCCCATACAGATACAGTAAAAAGAAAAGGAAAAAAAAATTATTGTGATGAGAACGTTTGGGATCTACTCTTAACAACTTTCCTATATATCACACAGCAGTGTTAGCTGTAGTCATCGTGTGTACATTATATCCCTAGTTCTGATTTATCATGTAACTAGAAGTTTATGTCCCTGGTAACAACAGTCAGATCTCTTTTCCTGTGAGTTTGGGTTTGGTTTGGTTTTAGATTCCACACATAAATGAGATCATACAGTATTTGTCTTTCTCTACCTGACTTATTTCACTTAGCATAATGCCTTCAAAGTCCATCACAGCCTTTTTAATTTAGTTCAGCAGTAGGTCAAAAGTATGCTTTGCAGAGCAGGGAAACTGAAGAAAGGAAGTTTTTACTGAAGATGATGACAGATTCCAGGCTCTTGACTCAGCCCAGTCTGTCACCACTCACCTTGCTCTCCCCGCCACCCAAAATTAAAAACTCAGGATAACACGAGGGTGAATACAAGGTCAGAAGAGAACCTTTCCTGGTCTTTCATGCTCTGGAAAAGAATGTGATCTGGGGGATTTCCTGCACCAGCCAAACAGGAAAGTTCACAGAACACAGGATAGCACAACTTGTAAGGGAAATTGTTCCAAAAGGTAAAAGCCACCCCCCACCCTCTGGAAAAATAGGGGAAACCAGGTGTGTGTGTGTGGGGGGGGGTCCTTTTAGAAAGACCCTCAAAAAAAAAAAAAGAAAGACCCTTTCGTGTTTTTTGTTTTGTTTTGTTTTGTTAAGATTTTGTTTACTTATTTGAAAGAACGCACACACACAATCCAGGATGGTGAGACCAAGAGGGAGAGAATAGAGGATCTCAAGCAGACTTCATGCTAAGCACAGAGACCAATGTAGGGCTTGATCTCAGGACCTTGAGATCATGACCTTAGCCGAAATCAAGAGTTGGTCCCTTAACCGACTGAGCCACCCAGGTGCCCCAAGAAAGACCCTCTCATTTTTAGGAAGTTTTTGCTTCTAATGTCCAAGTGCTTATCCTGGACATTAATGCCTAAAGCATCTTCTGAGTAAGGTCTCAGGCTCAGGTTACACGAGGAGAGCAGTGTTCTAGCAGAAAGGGTGTTGGGGCTTGTTATCATGTAGGACAGATGTTTTGATCTCACGAGGCCCAAGCGCGGAGTGAGATGTGGACGCCATCACGTGCAACACAGTTATTTCCTGTTGGAAGTGGCCTGAAAGCTTTCAGCAGCCCAGGCTAGCACAGCAGTCTTCAAGCTGGGGCTACAGAAAGACTTTCTAAGGGTACTTGGTCATGGTTTGTTCAAAGAAAGTCACTCTCCAAATCCACCGTTTCCATGCATGGACTTGCAGTTGATGGGTTTATAGTGATCCCCGTTCCCACCTCTCCCTGTCCTGGCATTGCCAAGTGTGTAAAAAATCCCCAGGTGCCAGACCAGGAGCCAATGTGTCCCCCAGAATCTCCTTTCTACGTTTAATAACTGTCAAAATTTATAATGTGTTTATTTGGTTTTGTGAACTACTAATGAATATATTAATAACTCAAACCAGAAAAAAAATATTTCTAAGATTTAGAACCTGTGTTGCCTGGGAATTTTAAAGAATTGTTTTGAGTGCATATACTTTTTTTGTTCCATATACATATGAAAGCTCCATAGGTAACCACTGTGAATACCCTGCATGTGTCTAGGCCCTACTGATGACAAGGATCCTTCACAGCCAAGGATGCTCTACACCTCTGTAGGTGTTTTCCCCATATCCTGCTGATCCATTATGTGATCTGGATGTGAATGTTTAGCAACTGAGTGGGGATGGCAGATTCCTGACTTGTAGCATTTGCTAATTTCCACAGGCGATTTTAAGCTACCAGCCTGACCCCATAACACAGCTGGGAGGAGGTCTGCTCCACCTGATGGAATGGCTGCTCTGGGTCCCTATAAGGGAGGTATGCAGGGAAACCTCAGGAGCAAGATGGTGCTCTAGGCATGGTGAGGGAGAGTAGCAATGTTTGCATTCCTGGGAACCTGTTGGAAATGCAAATCCACAGTTCCACCCGAGACCCACGGAATCAGAAACAGTGGAGCCCAGCAATTCGTGTTCTTAACGGGTCCCCCAGGTGATACTGTTGGATATAAGTTAAAGTTTGATCTACTGCTGCTGATTCTCTGCCCTAGCTGTGTTTAAGAATCACCTGGGCTGGGATCCCTGGGTGGCTCAGCTGTTGAGCATCTGCCTTTGGCCCAGGGCGTGATCCTGGAGTCCAGGGGATCAAGTCCCACATCGGACTCCCTGTATGCAGTCTGCCTATGTCTCTGCCCCCCTCTCTCTGTCTCTCATAAATAAATAAAGTCTTAAAAAAAAACCATCTGGGCCATTTCTGAAGCCTGTTAGTGCCTGGGTCTCACCTCAGACTTTCTGATGTAATTGGTCTGAAGCCCGGGTATTTATTCAAAGTTCCCATATGTTGCTACTGTTCAGCCAGGGTTAAGAAACCCAGACTGAGGTTGGAGTCCCTCTAAGAAAACATTACCACAAAGACCCTCAGAGCAATTCAGAAGAGCTTAGAATTCCCCTCCATGTTGCAGAATTTAAGCAGTTTGAATGACCTCTCTGGCCTACAGCTGGCAGACAGGCGCTAGAGGCTACTCACCGCCAAAGAGAGAAGGATGGTTGGCTGCTGGGAAGAGTTCTCAGCCCTTGAATTTCTGTTGTTCCCCAGCCCTCCCTGAAAGAAGAATTCACCTGCTCACCTTTGTCCCAGTATTTTAACCAATTCCTGCCCATGCCTTGATAACCTCTTAGCCACCCCTACACTTGGACTTCACCTGGGGAAAAAGCCCTTATTATGTCTTTCAGATTATTCCGATTATAACACAAAAATCTTGAGAAAGGAGAGCAGAAAAAGATGCTAGGACTGCTCCTCCAGATTGAAAGGTCAAAATACTATCTAGAGTTGATGGGCTGGAAATAAAGCTGGACATGGAGCCTCATAATGGAATCACCTGGAGAGCTTTGAACCTTTAAGTGCCCAACCTGACCCTGGTCAATCAGGTCAGCATCTCTGGGGGTAGGGACTGTCCACTGGTGCAACCACATTGGAAAGGCGGCTTTATCAAGTGAAACTGAGTTTGCATGCTCCCTGCAATGCAGCAATTGCACTCCTGTATCCATCCCCTGGGGAAACCCTTGCACACATGTTCTGGGAGACAAGGATTAAGACGTTCGTGATAGTAGAAAGCTGCAAACGGCCCAAATGTCTATCAACAGCTGACTGGATGAATAAATCGTGGTCTACTTGAAAAGTGAGTATATAGCAGTGAACATGGGTAAACCTCAGCTACACCTGTCGACTTAGATTAGCTCACCAGTGTTGAAGGAAAGATGCAAGGCACAGAGTAATACATATAGTGCAATTCTATTTACAGCAAATCTAAATACTGAGGAGTGCCTATAGAAGAGCTCTAAAGAAAGGCAAGAGAACAGGGGCACCTGGCTGGCTCAGTCGGTAGACTGTCAACTCTTGATCTCAGGGTTGTAAGTTCAAGCCCCATGTTGGGTGGAGAGATTACTTAAAAATAAAATCTTTAAAAAAAAAAAAGGAAGCGAACAATTAGCACAAAAGTCAGGGTAAGTGGCTTCACTGGGAAAGAAGAGGTTGAAAGGTGTTGACAGTATTCTCCTTCCTTAACTGGAATGGTAGTTATATGTGAGTCTTTGCCTCACTGTTTATTATAGTCAGTGTACTATGAATATTTCCTCCACCTCAACTCCCCCCCCCAAATAAAACAGGTAAAAAGAAATAAATATGGTAGTATATTACTTGAAATTACAAAGACAACTAATAAAGGAAAAGAAAAGAACAATTTTTTTTTTAAAGATTTTACTTACCTATTCATGACAGACACACACACACACACACAGAGAGAGAGGCAGAGACACAGGCAGAGGAAGAAGCAGGCTCCATGCAGGGAGCCCGACTCCAACCCGGGTCTCCCAAGATTAGGCCTCGGGCCGAAGGCGGTGCTAAACCCTAGGCCACTGGGGCTGCCCTAGAAAAGAACAATTTAACTGTTTGGGGGAGGGTGGAGATGGGGTATGAACTAGTGAACTCGTCCTCATCTGTCAAAGCAAGATATCAGTAGATCATGTCTAAAAGCATATCTAACGGATCTAAAATCTTAACTAGTCAGAGAGAAACAGCCAAGAGTTCAAAGGGATTGCTATAGCAGAGGGTGACACAAAGGCGATGCTCAGCGTGTCCTTCTGTCCAGCCGGTACGGCAAACCCCCTTTATGCTCAGGGGACACGTTCCAAGACCCCCAGTAGATGCTCAAAACCATAGATAAGGCAGGGGAGGGGGACTGTGTTTTTAACCATGGGAATCACGTGCAGGGACTCCTTTACTGTTTCTGTAAGACACAGATTCAAGTGTCCCCTTTGTGGGTTGCTTCCTGGTCTTGGCAGGACAGAGCCTTGCACAGCTACGTCCACCAGGTAGGTCAAAGGGGGGCGATGGGACGGAGGCAGGTAGCAATGGCTGATTAGAAGAACCTGGTTGCCATTTCAGTGTAGAGACCTCATCGTGGTTGGCCTCCAACACCAACAGACGGATTCTCCGTGTCCCTGCACTGTCCTTGTCCCCTCAGCAGGCTGGTGCGCCGCCAGTTCCGGAAGGGCTGGCGGGTGGAAACTCCCAGAGACGTGAGCCAGCCCTTCAGCTTCAATTAAAGGCAGTGTGACAAGAAAGGCTCTGCATACTAATGAGACTTGCTTCCGCAGTTTCCTCCTCTTGGTCACCCTCCTCTCCTGTTCCAGTCAGTGACAAGGCTGAGAACTCCTGACGGTTGGGAGAAACTGCCTAAGGCTTGAGACACAGGACATTGGTGGACCACAAGGTCATCCAGCCTCTCCTTCGAGTTGCCCAGATGTGGCCTCAGCATAAAGGATCCCCTGGGGCGGATCCCTGGGCTGCTCCAGACTTTTAGAATCAGATCTCCAGCAGCAGATCCTGGGCATCAGGATCCCCCACCTCTGTGCTTTGAGTGATGCTTTTGATGTGACAAGTTTGGGAAGAGCCCTGTGTCACTCAGCCAGCACTCAGCACCTGTCTCCTGGGGGCCCAGGTGTGAGATGGTGCTGGGAGGAGCCAACAAGACCAGGCCTGCAAAGTGCTTGCCACTGAGTCTGATCCAGAGTCAGACACTCAGTAAATATTACCTGCTATTATTCATAGTCTCTGATCTCAAGGAGCTCGCAGTCTAGAGGGGGAAGCAGAAAAATAAACAGGGAATTATAAGAACCAAGAAGTGTGCCCACACCGTTAGGAGAAGTTGCTGCAATAAATGCCCATCCGTCAAACAGCTCTGTACGCCTAACAGTACTGCGTCCTGTGTTACAAAGAGGAGCCTGGTTCACACTCTCAAGTCAGCAATATACTTAAACCTTAAAGTATAAATTTGTTATCCAATTAGCACCCAGTTTTTAGGATCCCAGGTAAGTAATACAAGCAAGCACTTCTGTGGCACTGACTGAGCCCTTTACACACATGAAGTGACAGTGAAGTAAGTGCTGTGATTTCCCCCAGTGTGACAGACAAGGAGACTGAGGCACACAGGTTATGCAGCTTGCCCATCACACAGTGGGCTATCTGCCTCCTGCATTCATGCCCTTAACCCCTGCAAGGTCATGGTCTCACAGTGTCTCTCACCCAGTAGATGAAGATTTCCCTGCTCAAAGATACCATAAAAAGGCATGCAGACAAAGGTGTTTGGGGCTACATCATTTACCACAAAAACAGTTTGGGAACAACGATCAGGGAATGATTAGGTATCTGATAATTTATAAACTTGGTAAAACATGTGAAGCCATTAAAAATGGGATGCTTTTGCAAAGTTTGAAGGGATAGGGAGAAATATCAAGCAGAATATAGTGAGGCACATTTCCTGTAAATTGCAAATTTAAAATTGCTCAACATCAAAAGTTAACAGCTGTCTCCAATGGGGACACCAAGGCTCTGTCTGTTGGTGTTGGAAGCCAACCATGATGATGTTTCTAAAGGTAAAGTGGAAACCAGTTTCTTTCATTCACTCAACTCTGCCCCCTTCCCTCCTAACTTAAAAAAAAAAAAAAAACATTCTGGAGAATAAATGACTCCTGTTTTACACTTATTCCAGGTTGAGGCCTTCCATAGTACATCCTCAAAAAAATTTTTTTTAAAGATTTATTTATCTATTTGAGAAAGAGTATGCATGTGTGTATGCACAAGTGGGGGGAGGGGCAGAGGGAGAGAATCTTCAAGAAGACTCTCTGCTGAGCACAAAGCTCCATCCCATGAGATCATGACCTGAGCCAAAACCAAGAGTCAGAGACTCAACTGACTGAGCTACCCAGGGACCACCATAGTACATCCTTAAATGTGACTGCCCTTTACAAAATCACATTCATTTCCCTCAAAAATCATGTCTATTACCTCAACTAAGTGATGGTTCAGCATCTCAACTATGTTTAAAACAAAACAAAACACCTAAACATACAAAAAAAATGACTGAAAGGAAATGGGTGAATTTCCGCTTTCCCAAATGTCTACAATATATGTGTACTGCTATACAATTGGGAAAACTTTCTTTCTAGAAGAATTATCAGAAAATATACCAGAGGGGAGAAAAAAAAATTAATGTCAAAAGAATGAATACCTATACAATAGTACTACAATCAGAGCTCAAAGATGGAGAAAGGCAAAAAGGATAAGAAATGGCGCCAAATGGCCAATAGTAAGCTGCAGGAGTCTGGGAGGAGGGGCCAGACCCAGCACTGGGAGACCCTGAGAGATCCACCCAAAGGTGAAGTTGCCTTGGTAGAGGTGACCATTGTCAAAATTTTAATGAAATGTACACTAGGAAGTTTCTGACTAGAAACTTGCTAGAAAAATAATGTTTTCCCTTCTGTTTACTTGGTCACAGTAGTATAGACTTCAAAGTCAAGTAGACCCAGTCTTCAAATCTTGGCTCTGCCATTTCAGAGCTGGGTGACAACCATCTCCAGCCTAATTTCATTTGAACTTCAAGTATAATAATCTCAACCTCACAGAGTCTTTATACAGATTAAAGAGGATAATGTACTTATTTATTTTTATTTGAGAGAGAGAGAGAGCACGTGTGTGTGCATGGGAGGGGAGGGGCAGAAGGAGAGGGAGAGAGCATCTCAAGCAGACTCCATGCTCAGCGTAGAGCCCCACACAAGGCTCGATCTCATGCTTGTGAGATCACTGCCTGAACTGAAACCAAGAATCTGACACCTAACCAATTTTGCCACCCAGGTGCCCTGAGGGGATAATGTATGTATATATGTATTTATGTATGTATGTATGTATGTATGTATGTATGTATGTATTTCTTATTTGAAAGAGAGAGAGAGGGGATCCCTGGGTAGCTCAGCGGTTTAGAACCTGCCTTTGGCCCGGGGCACGATCCTGGGGTCCCGGGATCAAGTCCCGTGTTGGGCTCCCAGCATGGAGCCTGCTTCTCCCTCTGCCTGTGTCTCTGCCTCTCTCTCTCTCTCTCTCTTTCTCTCTCTCTCGCTCTATCATGAATGAATGAATGAATGAATGAATAAATAAATAAATCTTTAAAAAGAGAGAGAGAGATGGTAAGAGTGGGGTTAGGTGCAGAAAGAGGAGAGAGAAAAGAAGACTCCCTGTTGAGCAAGGAGCCCAATGTTGGACTGATCCCAGGACCCTGAGATCATAACCTGAGCTGAAGGCAGCCGCTTAACCGGCTGAGCCAACCAGGTGCCCAGGGGACAATGTATTTAAAATGCCTGGTGCAGGACTGACACATAATGGATACTCAACTAATGTGACTTCTTTTCTCCCACATGGACTGTAGAAATATAAGTTGAAACACCGCTAGAGAGTTCACTTAGCATTTTTAAAAATTCATGGTATGTCACTCATCTGCAAGTTATTTCTCTTGCAAGCTTGCCATCAAACACAGTTAAGAACCTGAAAGTAAGCAGAAACCAGCCTAGATGCTCTGTGTGCCCCAAACTCTGCTATATTGGTCATAGGAGAGCCTCTGCAGCCTCCCTCAGAACATGCGTGCTCATTTTTTAAACCTCCTTCTGACAAACTGAGCTATCAGACATCCCAAGAGTATAACTGGGTTTAGGAATGTAACGGGGTGTCCCAATGGCTGATGATCACATAAGACAGTGTGCAACATCGTTAGTCGTCATGGAAATTAAGGGCCTGATGAGACAGCTAGTACACACCCACCCACCCATCAGGATAGTTACAATGGAAGAGATTCACCAAACCAAGTGTTAGCAAGGATGCAGAGCACCTGGAAAGCTCAGGCACTGCTAGTGAGAACAGGAAATGGCGCAACCACTTTAGAAAATGACTTGGCAGTAATCATCTAAAATTAAATACTGTGTATACTCCCAGACCCATCAATTCCACTCCTGGGTAGTCTGTGACTGAAGTATTTCAGGACAGAAAACATACAAGGATATACAAGGACATTCATAATAGCGTATTTCATAATAGCCAAAAACTGGGTACAGCTCAAGTGTTCATCAGTAAAGTAAATGGACATACAAAATGTAATAATATTCACATGAAAGACTACTACACATCACTGAAACAGAGCAAACTACTGTTATCCTCAACAATCTGGCTGAATCTTCCAGACATTATAGTCAGCAAAAGAAGCAAGGCACAAGGAAGTTCATCCTGTGTTTTCTACTTATTTGAGAATGATCAGAACTACACTATGGTTTTAGGAATCCATGTAGAGTTTGCCTTGGGGTTGGGGGCTACTGACTGGGTGGGGGCATGAGAGAGCCCTCAGAGGTGCTGGACATGGCTTTATCTTGATCCGGGTGGTGGTTATGCTGGGGTATGCATACACAGAGGTTCACGTAGGACTAGTATATCTTACTGCCTGTAAGTTTTATTTCAACAACAAAGTAAAATAAAATAAAGTAAAAGTAAAATACAATAAAATAAATTGGGAAATGGGGAGGAAAAGAACAGATACAAAGATCTGAGGACCTTTGGGGCACCTGGATGGCTCAGTTGGTTAAGTGGCTGCCTTCAGCTCAGGTCCTGGGATCAAGCCACACATCAGGCTCCCTGCTTTATGGGCAGCCTGTTTCTCCCTCTCCACTGCTTGTACATGAGCTCTCTCTCTCTCTCTCTCTCTCTCTCTCTCTCTCAAATAAATAAAACCTTTAAAAAAAATCTGAGGACCTTTTAAAACAGATCTAGGGTCAAAAGTCTTAGGTGGTTCAGCAGTTCCTAGGGGCACCACACATCTGCAACAGAATATTACCAATATCACATAATTAATCAAGAAACTCGCATTAACTGACTGCTGGACATTATGTTAATTTATCATCTCATTCAATCCCCCCAGACACTCTGGGAGGTAGATGCTGTCATTATCTCCATTTTACTGATGAGAAAACTAAGGCTCAGAGATGCTAAGCAACTTGCCCAAGGTCCCAGAGCTAAGTAAATGGCCATGCCAAGATTCTAAGACTGGTCTATCTGAATTCAAAATCCACGGTCTAAACCGTCAAGTCATAGCACCACAAAGTAAAAATTGGGGTGTCTGATCGTGACCCAGAATCATCCAATGGAGCTTACAGTTATGTTCTATACTTTCCAATCAGGAAGGCAGGAGATATACAATATATATTACCAAGATTTTAGTTCTTTTCTATTGTATTTGACTGAAATTTATTTTATTATTTTTTAAAGATTTTATTTTATTTATTCATGAGAGACAGAGAGAGAGAGGCAGAAACACAGGCAGAGGGAGAAGCAGGCTCCCTGTGGGGAGTCTGATGCGGGACTCAATCCCAGATCCTGGGATCACAACCTGAGCCAAAGGTAGATGCTCAACCACTGAGCCACTCAGGTGCCCCTATTGGACTCAGTTTTAAAAATCAGGTTATTTTTCCATTATAAAAACAAAACAGCCATTTTAGAAAATTGGAAGAACACAGAAAAAGTATAAAAAAGTCAACAAAAATAATTCCATATCCCCTCAGTGGAGGAAAAAGTGATGGAGGACTTTTTTTTTCTAAAAAGAAATATAAGGGTGCCTGGGTGGCTCAGAGGGTTAAGCATCTGCCTTCAGCTCAGGTCATGATCTACAGGTTCTGGAATCGAGTCATACATTGGGCTCCCGGCTCAGTGGGGAGCCTGCTTCTCCCTATCCCTCTGCCTCTGCCTCTTCCCCTACTCATGCTCTCTGTGTCAAATAAATAAAATCTTAAAAAAAAAGAAAAAGAAATCTATGTTGACATTGGAAGAGTAAATGTCAATAGCCTGAAAAGTTTACCTTCCTTTCTTGACAGTGTCAGATGCTGGACTGCATTATTTTAAGGAACATTGAGCCTTGGAAGCCACAAGGCACTGGGGAGAATTTGACAGTCTTGAATGTGCAATAATTAGGACTTATTGCTGACTTCTAAACAGTGTTACTAAAGTAAACTCAGTGAAGTCTACTGGAAGGCAGTATTTTAAATGGGGACATTTAGTGCTGAAGTAACAACGTTGGTTATATTGAGATAAAAACACGAGGATTCTCAAATTTTGACCCTGGAAAGGATCTGGATTCCTAGAAAGGAAGATATTTAATAAAAGATTGTTTTTTATAAGTGAGACCCCGATGCAGGAAGAGAGCCACCAAGGCAAAACCAGTGACAGGGCCATTGGAGCAGACAGTGGTTGCTCAGACTCCGCTTCTGGAACTAGAATCCTACCGTCATTTACCAACTGGGTAACCTGAGCAAGTCTCTGAAGCCCTTGGAAGCCTCAGCTCCCTCATGGATTCTAAGACCTTCATCTCAGTGACATGAAGGATGACATGAGATGACCCATTGTCCAGCACACAATAGGTGTCCAATAAAATTCTTTTTTTTAAGATTTTATTTTTAAGGATCCCTGGGTGGCGCAGCGGATTGGTGCCTGCCTTTGGCCCAGGGCGCGATCCTGGAGACCCGGGATCAAATCCCACATCGGGCTCCCGGTGCATGGAGCCTGCTTCTCCCTCTGCCTATGTCTCTGCCTCTCTCCCTCTCTCTGTGACTATCATAAATAAATAAAAATTTAAAAAAAGAGAAAAAAAAAAGATTTTATTTTTAAGAAATCTCTACACCCAAGTTACAACCTTGAGTTCAAGAGACACATGCTCCACAGACTGAGCCAGCCAGGCACCCCTCAATGAAATTCTTTCTTTCTTTTTCAGTATTTTATTTATTTGAGAGAGAGAGAGAACAGGCACACACACACACACACACACACACACACACAAGCAGGTTGCGGGGGGGTGGGATGGACAGGCCAGAAGGAGAGGAAGGAACAGACTCCCCGCTGAGCAGGAAGCCTGACACAGGGCTCCATCCCAGGACCCCAGGATCATGACCTGAGCTGAAGGCAGATGCTTAGCTGACTGAGCCACCCAGGCACCCCTCAATGAAATTATTTCTTAATCATAAAAGTAACACAACGTCTGTAGAAAAACTGGAAAATATGCTATTTCTAAAGAGATATTTAAATGAATTTTCTTTTGGTCATGTGGGTAAGCTTTATGTGCTATTCACTGTCTATATCTCTATAAGCATTTTCTCTCCACATCTCAATTTCCGAGGGTAAGTTCATTTCTCAGCCGAATTGCATCAAGGTTGGAATTTCAGCACAGCGGTTTACATTGCCACCATCCACTAGATTGCCCTTCAAAATTCAGTGTCTTCAAAAGCCTAGTGAGTCATGGGTGTGAATGAACAGACGAACCCCGTCAGCCGCGTCTTGTGACTTTTTTATTTATCGCTGCATTCCCAGCTGCCGCTGCCAAGATGGAACCTTTAGAAATATCCCAAGCATTTTGAATTAGCCTGAGTATAAACAGTCTCATCCAGTTCAGACTGGCAGAAGCTTGGTATATTAAATGTTGCCTTTAAGCAAACAGGAAACAAATCCTCCAGTTTATTCTTAAGCAGTTCCTTCACAAGTGTAACAATTTAATAACTAATCGAGAAATCATTTCAGTCTGTACTGAGGAACTAGGGCAGTCAGTGTTCACTCATTATCTTAGTGCTTGGTCCAGAACCCAGGGCAGACAGGGCTCAAGTCAAGAAACTCCAAGGATGAAGAAACCAAACTTAACCAACATTAAGAAATGGGTGGGAATTAACTAATTAGTTAATTAATTAATACGGAAAAGAAAATGTGAATGTTTGTAACCATGGATATTGGTGAGAAATATATTTACCTCCAAACAAAATTATATTTTATTTTTATTTTATTTTTTAGATTTATTCATGAGAGAGAGAGCACAAGCAGGGGCTGTGGCAGAGGGCCAGGGTGCTCCAAAACACCAGAAAGGATCACTCAGGGGAACCTGGTGGCTCAGTTGGTTAAGCATCTGCCTTCGGCTCAGGTCATGATCTCAGGGTCCTGGGATCCAGCCCCATATCCGGCTTCCAGCTCAGGGAGGAGTCTGCTTTCTCTCTCTACCTCTCACCCCTCTGTGTGTGTGCTCCCTCTCAAATAAATAAAATATTAAAAAAAAATAAAGAAAGGATCACTCAAATCAGCTATGTCATTCTTAACCCATAAATGTCTCCTAAATGTATCCACTTCGGTCCATTCCCACTGCCAACAGGTCACCTAATCTGCCCCGGCCTACAACCACATTCACCTCTCTGGATAGCCCATCTGATGGTGCCACTGCTTAGCTCAAACCCTCTAAAGGCTCCCTGCTGCCCTCAGGATCAAATTCACAGGCTTTAACAGGGTCCATGAGGCCATTGCTCTGCCCTGGCTGCTCTGTCACCCTGCATTCTGCTTTTGCCACATGGGTCTTCTTTCAGTCTCCCTTCCAGAATCAGGGTCTTGACTTAGGTCCTTTTCTCATCCTGGAAAGCCCTCCCTGCCACTCACATCAGTTAATTTCTAGCTCAATTCTGATCGCAGCCTAGGGGAACCTATTCAAATACCCCTGCTAGTCTCTGGTGGCACCCTGAACTTCTTTGAAGCACTCATCACAGTTTGTAATCAAGTACTTGTATGACTACTGGAATAGTGTCTGCTTCCCCACTGGACTTTGGGTTTCCAGTAGAGCAAGGTATTAGCTTATGGGCTCCATTGTCTCCCCAGCATCCCATCTGTCCAATGCCTCCAGAGCAGGTGCTCAGTCAATCCTTGTTGACCCAATTAATGAATTCTACTCTAGCTTCCTTTTGTAAGCCCCAACCACCCTCTCTCTCAGCCTCTAGGACACAAACAGACCCACATCTTTCCTGGTAAAAGAATATCCCAATTTTCGTATCAGAGAGGTAAGTGTTTGCATTTGGGCTCAGCACTTACTACCAGCACACCATAGGCCCAGGCATTGACTCTCTCGAAGCTTCTGCTCCCTTGCCTATAACACTGGGTTCTTATCACACTGGCAATCTTGATATTTAAATACATTAACTGAGGTCACATACAGAAATCTACCTAAAGAATGACCAACACACAACAGGTGCAACAGGTGCATAATAAATGGTAGTTCTTATCGTGGTTCAAACTGCTGTGTGCCTGCTTTTGTAGGTTAAGTCCCTTCAGCCACTGCTGCCTCTAAAAAGTAATACAAAACAACAAAATATATGGGGGCCTGCTGTCTTCCTTTTTGCATTCCTTTGTCAGTATCTACTGTGTGCTTATTAATGCTAGACCTAAAATGATGAACATGCCAGACAGAGCCTTGCTCTCTTGGAGCTAATCCACGTTTTAATTGAAAGATAAGTGTTTTCGATATGTAAACAATATCTTCCATAGCTACACAAATAGAATTAAACAATCTCATGGCCATTGCTGAGAAATGATTTTAAGAAACTAATCTGAAATACACACAAAGCTTTAGGAATGAAGATATCTATTTGGTGCATGATATTTAGAACACTGTTCTTTGGCTAATGTGAGAAACATTTAATGTCTACTCTTTATTTTTTTAAATTATACTCTGTAAAAAAAAATTTTTTTTAATTTTTTGAGTAATCTTAATACCCAGTGTGGGATTCAAACTCAAAACCCCGAGATCAAGAGTCACATGCTCTACCAACTGAGCCAGCCAGTCACCCTTAATATCTCCTCATTATGATTGCAATTCCCAGGCTGATAGGAAAGACCTGAATGTCAGTCCACTCTCTCTATTTCGGCTACCTATTGCAACTTTTAATATAGCTAGCAACAGTAACAACAATAATCATGAAAATAATAATGATGATGAAAATAATAATAATTATTATTATTATGGGGCATCTGGGTGGCTCAGTTGGTTAAGCGTTCAACTCTTGATCTCAGCTCAGGTCTTGATCTCAGAGTGGTGAGTTCAAGCCTCACATTGGGAGTCTACTTAACAATGGAGTCTACTTAAACAATAAAAACATAAAAAATAACTATAAGTACTATTTATTGAGTCATATGTGTGCTAGGCCAATATTCCTACATTTCTTTAATCTTCAGAACAACTCTATTATTATCTGAATTTTTCAGATGAAAACATTGAGATCAGAGAGGCTTGTGACTTTTCTAAGGTGCAAATGTGTTATTTGACTCGTATTTGAGCCTCTTCTACTGCTTTTTGGGAAATCACCTCAAAGTTTGAATTAAAAGATTAATGTTTTCAATATGTAAAAATATCTTCAGTAGCTTCACAAATAAAATTAACCTCTCTTAGGAATGAAGGCACCATGGTGTCAATATTTATAATAGCGAAGTTTAGAAAGAAGTGTCCGATAGGAAGACAACTAAATTATGTATTTAAGTATATGTAAAATAAGTTTCTAATATAGAAGGATGTTTATGGTGTACAGTTAGGGACACATGAAAATAATTGCTATGGAGTATGATTTCATTGATGTAAAATTAAAGATAAAGTTGCATTTTCAGGGCACCTGGTTGGCTCAGTCAGTTAAGCTTCTTCTGCCTTCAGGATCCTGGGATCAAGCCCCACATTGGACTCCCTGCTCAGCATGGAGTCCGCTTCTCTCTCTTCCTCTGACCCTCCTCCCTGAGTGTGCTCTCTCTTCTCTCTCTCTGTCTCAAATAAATACATTGATCTTTTTTAAAAGTTGCATTTTCAAAAACATTGACAATAAAGATGACAACTGGAGATTCAAAGGTCCCAGAATTGCCAAAAATAATCTTGAAAAAAAGAAAGTTGGAGGACTTGAATTTCCTGAATTAAAAACTTATAAAGCTATAGTGAGAGACTATATGGTACTAGCATAAGAATAGACATATAGATCAATAGAATAGAATTGGAAGTTCAGAAATAAACTCTGACATTCATGTTCAACTAATTTTCAACAAAGGTGCCAAAGTCATTTCAATGGGGGAAAGAAGAGTCTCTTCAACAAATGTTGCTGGATGCCTGCATAGCCACATGTAAAAGGATGGAATTGGACCCTTCCCTATGTCATATACAAAAAAATAACTCAAAATGGGTTAAAGACTTAAATTAAGGGATTTGAATCATACAACTCTTAGAAAAAAATAAATCTTCATGACCTCAGATCAGGCAATGATTTCTTAGATATGATACCAAGAATATAAACAACAGATGAAAAATAAATTAGATGTCATCACAATTGGAAACTCTTGTGCTGGGGATCCCTGGGTGGCTCAGCAGTTTAGCACCTGCCTTTGGCCTGGGGCATGATCCTGGAGTCCCGGGATCAAGTCCCACACCAAGCTCCCTTCGTGGAGCCTGCTTCTCCCTTGTCCTGTGTCTCTGCCTCTCTCTCTCTCTCATGAATAAATTAATAAAATCTTTGAAAAAGAAAAAAGAAAAAGAAAACTCTTGTGCTAAAATAAAATAAAATTAAATTAAAAAAAAGAAAATTCTTGTGCTTCAGGACACCAAGAAAGTGAAAAGACAGCCTACAAAACTGCAAATTATATATCTAATAAGAAACCTGAAAAAAAAAAAGAAACCTGTATCTAGAATGTATATGGAACTCTTACAACTAAACAATAAAATGATAATCCAACTTAAAAAGGCAAAGGATCTGAACAGACATTTTTTCCAAAAAAGATATGCAAATGGCCAATAAGCACATGAAAATATAATCAACATCATTAGGCATCAGGGAAACATAAATCAAACCACAATGGGATACCACTTCACACCCACTAGGTTGGCTATAATCCAACAGACAATAATGAGTGTTGGCAAGGATGTGCAAAAATTGCATCCAATGCTGGTGGGAATGTAAAATGGTTTAGCCACTCTGAAAACAATCTGGCAGTTCCTTAAAGAGTTGAACCTAGAGTTACCATATGACCCAGCAATTTCACTCCTATGTATATACCCAAGAGAAATGAAAATACATGTTCACATAAAACCAATACATGAATGTTCATAGAAGCAGTATTCAAAATAGTCCCAATATGGAAATAACTCAAACATCCATCAGCAGATGAAGAGGTGATTGAGATATGATACATCCGCACCATGGATATTCTTCAGCCATCTTATAAGGTGAATTGTGTCCCCCCTCAAACTCATATGTTAAAGCTCCAGACCCCTCACATGACTGTATTGGAAATAGGTCCTTTAAGGAAGTGCTCAACGTTAATGAGGTCATAAGGGTAGAGCCCTGATCCCGTAGAACTGGTACCATCCTAGGAAGAGGAAGAGATACCAGAGTTCTCTCTCCATTGTATGAGGATCTAGCTGGAAGGCAGCTTCCGCAAATCTGTAGAAGGGCTCTCATCAGAACTTGACCGTGTTGGCACCCCAATCTCTGACTCTAGGCCTCCAGCACTGTGGGAAAATATCTGTTATAGGCCAGCTAGTCTGTGATATGTTGTTACAGCGCCTACACTGACTAATACAAGCCATAAAAAGATATGAAATATAGATAAATGCTGTGACATGGATAGGCCTTGAAGACATTGTGCTGAGTGAAATAAACCAGGCACGAAGGCAACTCTACAGAGAAGAAAAGTAGATTAGTGATTGTCTGGGGCTGAGAGAAATGGGGGTCTTGGAGAGTTATGGCTACAGGGAGTAGAGTTTCTTTGTGACATGATGAAAAGATTCTAAAATTGATTGCAGTCATGGCTGCAAATTCTGTGAAAATACTAAAAGGCACTGTCTTGTATGTTTTGAATTGTATGACATATGAATTATATGTCAATAAAGCTGTTTTTAAGGCAGAAAGACAACCTTTCAATAGTGGTCATCTCTGGGTGGCGAGACATACAATGACCAACTTTTTTGTTCAGTTTTCCATAAAGGGAAATTATTGCTACTTTTATAATCAATTAAGAAGAAAGTTACTTTCAAAAATTCCATGAAAACAAAGGCCAGCAGTATCCTCCTTTCCTACAAGGCTGATAAAACTCATACCTCTGCAAGAGCTGGATACACCCCAATGACAACTCCCCCTGGACCAAGCTTCTCAGAGTTTCACATTCTTTCATATATACGATTTCATGTGAGATTCACAACCTCTGTGTTGTAAACAAGGCAGCTGCCAGTTTTCTTTCTGAATGTATTTATATCTTGCTTTCTCCCTAAAAGGATTTGAAATAATTCATGACAAATTATAGTAATAAAAATAGGAAGAAAAAAAAAAGAAAACCAACTCCAAAGAGAAATGAATTCAGATATGCTAGCCTGAAGAGCCAATAAGCCATTATACAAGAGCTTTGAATTAAAAAAAAAAAAATACAAACAAGAGCTTTGAATTGAACTCGGAGGTTCCTGGCAGACAAGGTAAACAGGGAAAGTTAGGGAAGAAGCAAACTATTTCCTCAAGGAGATCAACATTTTTCCTGTTATCATCTCCTGAATAACATTTCTCATATGAGGATTTATTTTTGTAAAAGAATTCTATGGAGTTTGGCCCAAACAACATTTTTTACAGAAGATGCTGAAGTACATTTAATATGGCTATTCTTAGAGCTACCCTGGTTTCATAAGCCAAAGATATACACCACCTTGGCAAATTCAGGTTAAGTCAGAGGACTTATCCAGTGGTATTCATATTTGCAAACTGCCACTAAATAAGAAATACAATTTTTAAAAGATTATTTATTTATTCATGAGAGACACACGCAGAGAGAGAGGCAGAGATACAGGCAGAGGGAGAAGCAGTCTCCACACAGGGAGCCTGACGTGGGACTTGATCCCAGGTCTCCAGGATCATGCCCTTGGCTGAAGGCAGCGCTAAACCGCTGAGCTACCTGGGCTGCCCAGAAATACAATTTACATTGCTTTTATATAGTACACAAACACAACACCTGAAATAAAACTTTCATGGGTGAGCATTTACCTTACTACTAGCAATACATACTAATATTTTCTAGGTCTATTTCATCAATTTTTAAAGTATTTATTTATTTATTTTATTTATTTATTTAGAGAGAGCTAGAGAGAGAGCATGAGGGGTAGAGGGAGAAGGAGAGAGAGAATCCCAAACAGACTCCACACTGAGCATGGAGCCCAACTCGGGGCTACATCTCAGGACAATGAGATCACGACCTGAGCTGAAATCAAGAATTGGATGCTCAGTTGACTGAGCCACTGAGGTATCCCTACTCTTTTATTTTTTTAAATGCTGTAGCAACCCCCTAATTTGATTTCATCATCCACGGTGGGCAAAATGGGTCTTACATAAAGTTGTATGGTTCACAGTAGTCACTGATCCTTACTGAGCACCTAATGTGTATGAGGCATTAGACTAAGCATGTTATTACAAACACTGTCTCATATGGGTCTCTCTGGGATTCAGTGAGGGGAGTACTTTTTTTTATTTCCATTGTACAGATGAAGAAACTAAAGCATAAAGAGGTTTAGTAACTTGCTCAAGGTCACAGAGCCAGTGAGAATCTGCAGGTAAGCATTAGCTCAAGTCTTTTAACTCAAACAACCTCTCAGTTGGACTTCTGAAAGGGTGTTAATTTCATTTCACCATTAAAAGATGGAAGATCAGAAAGGTTAAGCACCTTGCTCAAAGACACACAGCTAGGAAGCTTCCAAGCAGGGTTTGAAGGTAGATCTTGGGGCTCCAAGCCCTGGACTTTTTCTGCCATCATTAGCTGCTCTCTCTGGACAGCTTCAAACGTCACTTTGAAACCTCTTAGGAGGTGAGTCTCTAGATGCCATGAAAAGCAAATGAGGGCAACTCCAATGCACATGTCAACGAGAGGCCATTACACAAGACTGTTTCTGCTACCTCCCTCCTGCTTGGATGGGACAAAATAAGGTGCTTTTTAAAAGTTTTTCCAGGGGCATCTGGGTGGCTCAGTCAGTTATATGTCTTTTTCGGCTCAGGTCATGATCCCAGCATCTGGGGATCCAGCCTCGCATCGAGGTCCCTGAGGAGCCTGCATCTCCCTTTCCCTCGGCTTGCTGCTCTACTGCTTGTGTTCTGTCAAATAAATAAAATCCTTTAAAAAGAAAAGTTTTTCTCTACACTAAAGTATTATAAGTGACAGTGCTGGTGGGTAACTTTTTCTGAACTCTTGATGCTTTTCTGTATTTTTATCATGAGAATATATTATTTTGATAAGGGGACAGTTTTTAAATCATTTCAAAAGAAATCAGCCTGCCCTTCTTAACATCTAGTTTCCATAGCTCTTTACCTTGAAAATTTTCCATGTCCTGGACTAATGAGAGTTGAATCTGGAAATTGGCAGGACACTTTAGCTACTCAGATCCTAAATTTAGATCCTAAGGGTGAATACCATGCGTCAACAGGGCTGGACTGACACTCACAGAGAGAAGGCGGGACAATTAGGGAGGTGGGACCACTGCCCTTTAAACCAGGCTGGCAGTAGGGCATAGAGGGACATGTACTTCTTGCCCTCAGCAATTTAATCAGAGGTTAGATCCTGATGGATTTCATATGAAACCAAACACCAACAGATTTCTCCCAAGCACTTGAACTCCATAAATAACATCTGTGCATTGCAGCATAATGAGGTGGGGAAGAGGAAGGACTCTGGAATCAAGCTGCCTGGCTCTGCTACTTCTTTGCTGTTCAACATCTTTGTGCCTCAGTTTCTCCATCTATAAAATGGAGACCGCAGTAGCACCTGCTTCACAGGGCTGCTGTGAGGACTGAATCCCTGCTAGGGAAACACTTGGGAAAGTCCTTGCCTCAGGAAGCACACAGTGAGTATGAACACCCCATGTTTTTATTTTAGAAAACATAAATAATCAAAAAAGGAAAATAAGCACCTGCATTTCTATTTTAGAAAACGAGAAACAAAACATGCAGAGATCAATCAACCCATCAATTGCTAGCATTCCTCCTGTTTAGAAATAATTACTACATAGGGGCACCTGGCTGGCTCAGTCAGAAAAGCATGTGACTCTTGATCTCAGGGTTGTGAGTTGGAGCCCCATATTGGATGTAGAGATTAGTAAAAATAAACTAAAAAAAAAGAAAAGAAAAGAAAAAAATCACTATTAGCATTTTAGGGTTATATTCTAGTAGACTTCTCTTTGTCCATTTTATATATTACATGTAAGCATATGCCTTCCCTTTGTTTGTGGGTGCATTTGCTTGCTTGCTTGGGAATAGTTCCATTTACTTGTCCTTGTAGTGTTTACTAAGCTAGATAATTTGGAAAGGGGATTATGAAACACAGATTCATTCATTAACCAACAAATACTTCTTGAGCATCTACCATGTGCTGGGCTCTGTTCCAGGTGCTGGGGATAGAGCAGTGGACAAAACAGGAAGGAAAAAAAAAAGGTCCCTGCTGTTATATAAAATTTATATTGTATGGTTATACAGACAATAAACAAAACAAATCTTTAAAATCCTGGGTGATTCGGGGCAGCCTGGGTAGCTGAGCGGTTTAGCGCTGGCTTCAGCCCAGGTTGTGATCCCGGGGTCCCAGGATTGAGTCCTGCATCGGGCTCCCTGCATGGAGCCTGCTTCTCCTTCTGCCTCTCTCTCTCTCTCTCTCTCTCTCTCTCTCTCTCTGTGTGTGTGTGTGTGTGTGTCTCTCATGAATAAATAAATAAAATCTTTTTAAAAAAATCCTGGATCATTCAAAAGAATCAAACAATTAAACATTTGAAAAAAATTATTAGTGATTGAGTTATACATATCATATAGTCAAAGACAATTTGTAAAGAACCAATACAGTTGACTACAACATATATGCAGCCTCATGTAACATACACAGGAAACATGGCACCCAGCCATCCCAGAGTCTGCTTCCTCCAGTTCCTTCATCACAGCTTGATGGGCAGCCATGACATGAGGCTTTATTTCTCTGAGGCTGCAAAGAAGGGGTGGCACCCACACCAAGGTCTTGATCTATGCCCACCAGACACAGTATGTTGTAATAAAAGTTTGGAAAGGGGCAGCCTGGGTGGCTCAGCAGCTTGGCGCCTGCCTTCGGCCCAGGGCATGATCCTGGAGACCCGGGATCGAGTCCCATGTTGGGCTCCCTGCATGGAGCCTGCTTCTCCCTCTGCCTATGTCTCTACCTCTCTCTCTGTTTCTCATGAGTAAATAAATAAAATCTTTTTAAAAAAATAAATAATAAATAAAAATAAAAGTTTGGAAAAAAAAAGTTTGGAAGCGATCAGCTCTTTCTGAATCATCCTGTAGGGAACATGTTGGATGGGGACAAGCAGGGCAGAGGGATATGGGGAAGCAAGGGTGGTTAGGAAGGACTCACTAAGGAGGTGACATTAAGCAGAGACTCATGGAGGTGATAGAGCAAGCCATGAGGATATTGGGGATCTGCCCCTTCATTTTTTTCTCTCAGTTTTTTTTTAAGATTTTATATATGGGGATCCCTGGGTGGCGCAGCGGTTTGGCGCCTGCCTTTGGCCCAGGGCGCGATCCTGGAGACCCAGGATCGAATCCCACATCGGACTCCCGGTGCATGGAGCCTGCTTCTCTCTGTGTGTGTGTGTGTGTGTGTAACTATCATAAATAAATAAAAATTAAAAAAAAGATTTTATATATGTATTCATGAGAGACACACAGAGAGAGGCAGAGACACAGGCAGAGGAAGAAGCAGGCTCCATGCAGGGAGCCTGATGTGGGACTCAAACCCAGGTCTCCAGGATCATGCCCTGAGCCGAAGGCAGACGCTTAACCGCTGAGCCACCCGGGCATCCCTTCTCTCAGTTTTTTTAAAACTTTATTTATTCTAGAGAAAGAGAAAGTGAGGGTAGGGGCAGAGGGAGAGAGAGAGAATCTCAACAGATTCCTCACTGAGCTCAGAGCCCAATGTGGGGCTTGATCTCAGACCTGAGCTGAAATCAAAATTTGGATGCTTAACTCACTGAGCCACCCAGGTGGCTTAATTATTTTTAGGTGTACAGTTCAGTAGCACTGAATCATTACTACCATCCATCCCCATGATTCTTTTCATCCTGCAAAAACTGAAACTCTGTGCCCATTAAACAGGAACTCCCCATTTTCCCTTCTGCTCAGCCTCTGGTAACCACTGTTCTACTTTCTGATTCTATGAATTTGACGATTCTAGGTACCTCATATAAGTGGAATCATACAGTATTTATCCTCTTATACTGGTTTATTTCACTCAGCACAATGCCCTCAAGATTCATCCATGTTATAATATGTGTCAGAACTTCTTTCCTGGGACACCTGGGTGGCTCAGCAGTTAAACGTCTGCCTTTAGCTCAGGTCGTGATCCTGGAGTCCTGGGATCAAGTCCCACATCAGGCTCCCGGCACGGAGTCTGCTTCTCCCTCTGCCTGCGTCTCTGTTTCTCTCTCTCTCTCTCTCTCTTTCTGTGTCTCTCATGAATAAATAAATAAATCTTAAAAAAAGAACTTCTTTCCTTTTTAGAGCTGAATGATGTTTTATTGTATGTATATATTACATTTTTCTTATCTATTCATTTATTGATAGACACTTGGGTTGCTTGCACCTCTTGGCTCTCATGAATAATGCTGCTATGAGTATGGGTGTACACACATCCCTTCAAGATTCTGCTGTTAGTTCTTTTGTGTATGTAACCAGAAGTGGAATTGCTGAATCATATGGTGATTGCTTTTTAAATTTTTAAAAAATGTTTATTCATTTATTCATGAGAGACACACACAGAGAGAGAGGAAGAGATATAGGCAGAGGGAGAAGCAGGCTCCCTGCAGGGAGCCTGATGTGGGACTTGATCCAGGACCCCAGGATCATGACCTGAGCCAAAGGCAGACACTCAACCACTGTGCCAACCAGGTGCCCCTCTTTTTAAAGTTTTTAAGGAACTACTTTGACTCTTTTACCATTTTACATTCCTACCAACAATGCATAAGGACCCCAATTCTTCATATCCTCACAAGGTTTTTGTTTTGTTTTGTTTTAAAATCTAAGACTTTATTAAGGGTTTAAAATGTTGTGAAACTGAATAGGAACGTTATCTTGACAGTCTGTCAGTGGTTTGCCCAAGGCCACTTAATCATACAAAAATGGTCTATGAAATACACATATGAGGAGCTAGAAAAATCAGGATTCACATCAGTGTCTGAACTGTAATTCCTGGGAACAGAGTAGGAAGTAAGGGCTCCAGTAACTTTTCTTTGCAGGTGCCCTTGTGTCAAGAGTCTAGCTTGCTTGCTGCCCTATGGTCCATCTCTGCTCCATCAGTCACCTTACAAACACTTATCATCTTCTGAGGGATTTTTTTATAGTATCCATCCAATTTGGGTATGAGGAGGTCTGTGGCTGCGTTTTAATTTTTTCGTAGCATCTTTATTGAAATATGAGTCACATATCATACAATTCACGCATTTAATGTGCACAATTCAATGGTTTTCAGTAGTCACAGATGTATATGATCATCACCACAATTGATTTTACATTTCCTCACCCCAAAGCAAAACCCCATACCCTTTAGCTATTCCCCTCCATTCCCCCAGCCCTAGGAAACCACTGATCTTTCGGTCTCTGTAGATTTGCTTATTCTGGACATTTCATATAAATGAAATCATATACTATGTGGTGCTTTTGATGTCTGGCTCCTTGCACTTAGCGTAATGCTTTCAGGATTTGTGCATGTGGGAGCAGGCATGCATCCTTCATTGCTTCTCATGGTGTGGTCTTCACATCTGTATTGAACACCTTTCAAGCTTTTGGAGAGCATACATTCCAGACTTCTTCCCCAGCCTACAGTCCGTCGACTGACTGAAGGGAAGGCTGTGAGAACAGCAAGGCAATATGATATTCAGGGAATGTTCTAAATTTCCTCAGCTCTGTCACTTATCATCTGTGTCATCAAAGGTAAGTGACTTAACCTCTTTCCTCCCCTGAAGGATAGGGGGTAATAATAGTTTGTACTAATTGAATTTATTGTGAAGGTTAGAAATAATATAGGCAAGGTGCCTGGCACACTCAGAGGCATTCAATACTCTCATGAGGGCCATGGATCTTTACCCACAGTCAAGGTTTGCCAGCTAAGGATATAGGCAACACTATCCTTGTAGGCCAAGACACTCACATAGCAGGAGCAATTTCCCATTGCCCTCCCTTTATTTTATTTATTTTATTTTTTAAAGATTTTATTTATTTATTCATGAGAGATACAGAGAGAGAGAGAGAGAGAGAGAGAGAGGCAGAGACACAGGCAGAGGGTGAAGCAGGCTCCATGCAGGAAGCCCGACGTGGGAGTTGATCCCGGGTCTCCAGGATCACAGTCTGGGCTGAAGACAGTCACTAAACTGCTGAGCCACCAGGGCTGCCCCTGTCCTCCCTTTATTAACTCCAACTTTCATTCAGTTACCCCTGAGTGTGACAACCCCAAATAAGGTGATAGGAAAGGCCTCAACTGAGAATATATGCTTCCCACTCTTCAAATATATGATCAAACAAAACTCTCCTTTAAACATCCCCGTTCTTGGGATGCCTGGGTGATTCAGTGGTTTAGCTCCTACCTTCATTCCAGGGCATGATCCAGGAGTCCCCGTATCGAGTCCCACATCAGGCTCCCTGCGTGGAGCCTGCTTCTCCCTCTGCCTGTGTCTCTGCCTCTGTCTTTCTCTCTCTATCTCTCTCTCAATCTCTGTTTCTCATGAATAAATAAATAAAATCTTTAAAAAAAAATTTTTTTTTAAAAATCCCTGTTCTTTCCCCTAAAACTCTCCTAAATGGCCAAAGATGCAATCCATCCTTTCCACTTCCTCCTCTCAACATCTAAACTTCCCCAGTTACTCTCTGGCCCTCAACTATCCACCCTACTCTCCCTATAATGCCCAGAATGTTCACCATCTTATCTTTCTTGCCTTAGTCTTGAGACCAAACCCCCAAGGCCAACAATCATCACCAAAACAACAGCAAGTTTTCCAAGGTTTGCATTTGCTCAGCAATGGGCCTCTTGTCCAGGGGGCAGGAGATTCTACAGCAAACACCGATTGGATTTCTTGTTTATAGAGACTTCCTGGTTTACTCCTTCCATTTTTCAAAGGAGAAAGCAAAGTCCATCTACCTGGTAAATTGCAGAGGTGGGCCAGGAACTCGGATCCCCTGAATTTTAATCCAAATGAAACTGCATTAGTGAGAAGAGCCTCACAAAGAAAGATTTTGAATCCAAAATCTATCCCTATTGCTGGGACCTTGCAGCTAATCCACAGTATTAGGATTTTGCTGATGTGGTTACAACACATTCTCTACTAAGAATAAACCCATGTAATCACTTTCTCTGGCCTCTAGCCTGACACATCCTTATAAATTTCTCCCAGGAGATGCTAATCTGCTGCCAGGATGGAGAACCACAGCTATAGGTAAATTACCTGGAATACAAATTTTATATATATTTCTTGACAGTTTAAAAAAATATTACTAAAACCAGCTACCATTTATTGACCACTCACTCTGTGCCAGGGACCTATTTAATAGCATACAATGGTATTTAATCATATTTGATCCTCACGGGAGCCCTCTGCAATGGACCCTAATTGTCCCTGTTATAACAGGCTTGAGCTAACCAGGCCTTGAGCAGATGAGCAGCTCACTCATGACCCTCACTGATGGTTAAGGGGCAGGATCCCAGTTCTCTCAGACCTGAAGCCAATATTCTTAATAGCAACATGTATTAGCCATATATTGCTTATCATTTATTGATCACTTCTTACTGTGAGCCAGGCACTAATCCAGTTCATTTAGTCCTCCCCAAACCCTACAAGTTGTTTCTCACATCAATATTTCTATTTTACTACTATGCAAACTGAGTCAGAGAGAGATTAAGCAACCTGCACAAGGTTCTTGCAGTTGATAAGTGGGGAACAATCCAATCTGGTTCCAAGAGACTTTCAGAAGTTAGTAGATTTATCTAGATCCTACCAAAGCATTCTGCATCTACATAATGGCAAAGAAGAATGCCGGACAATCAGATGAAGGAATGAAGCTAATGAAGTTGGAAGCATCCATTTACATAAACTTAAATTTGGGATCTTGAATTTGTGGGGCAGACCATTTAAAAAAGGGAAATCATCTTTTTACTTTACGTTTTAATTTAAACAGAATAGAAGTGGATCTTTGAGCATTTCAATAGAAGGCATATCTTAGTTGTGCAGACTTTTGCAAATTTTTAATGAAGAAATATGTGTGAAAGTTGATGTCATCCAAACATCTCCACCCACTGGTGAGTCAAAAATAGAACCAATGAAAGTAATATCAAGGCATGAAGTCACTAGATTTCCCGTAGTCAAATTTTTATTTCTTTTGCACATTAAAATGGAGAAGAAACTAAGGTTTGGGGAGATATAAGAGAAAAAATTAAGATGAAAGTGACACCTTAGAATTATTGATACATTTCTTCTTAAAGAGCCATGGTATTAAAAAAAATAAATAAAGAACCATGGTATTATCAAAGCGATGACCTCATTCTAAATTATTACAGAGTCATAATCATTCTCATTTTACAAGTAGGGAAAATGAAACACAAAGATTACATCACCCATCAAAAGTTCCAAAGTGTGTTGGTGGCATTAAGTGCAAATTGATGCAACAGTTTTGGATGACAACATGGTGATCACTGTCTAAAGTTAATATACGAATGTCCTTTGAACCAGCAATTTCACTTCTACGACTTTGTCTTATAGAAATACTTCTATAAGTAAGCAAGAAAATAATCTACAAAAATGTCCATGGAAGCACTATTCATAATACAGGCTGAATATCCATTTATAGGGATTGGTTTTTTATTTTTATTTTTATTTTTTTTAAATATATATTTTTTTAATTTTATTTATTTATGATAGTCACAGAGAGAGAGAGAGAGAGAGGCAGAGACACAGGCAGAGGGAGAAGCAGGCTCCATGCACTGGGAGCCCGACGTGGGATTCGATCCCGGGTCTCCAGGATCGCGCCCTGGGCCAAAGGCAGGCGCCAAACTGCTGTGCCACCCAGGGATCCCCGGGATTGGTTTTTTAAAAAGTATAGTAGATTTATCATTTTTATGGACCCAGAAAAAATAATAAGATAGATCTATATGTATTGGCATGTGCGATATTATGATTTCTAATAAGAAATATATATTTGTCTTTGTCTGCATTTCTGGCATAGAGCTCCTAAAAACCCTTGGAAATTTCCAAGGGAGAACTACCAAACTGTCTTTTGTTATGTTAATTAGTGACATGTGGACCCACCCAAGGATGGCTGGTTGCCAGGAAAACCAACCACGTGATTAGAGGGTTAGGGACCTTTAGTCCCACCCCCTTGGACTTCCAGGGAGGGAAAGGGGCTGGAGGTTGAATCAATCACCAATGGCCAATGATTTAATCAGACATTCTTATCCAACAAAACCTCCATAAAAACCCAAAGGAGAGGGTTGAGATACTTCCAGAT
This sequence comes from Nyctereutes procyonoides, assembly GCF_905146905.1. NCBI lineage: Eukaryota > Metazoa > Chordata > Mammalia > Carnivora > Canidae > Nyctereutes > Nyctereutes procyonoides. The sequence goes on along the minus strand of NW_026575126.1, from coordinate 52,332,903 downwards.
AGGGATACCAGAACAATTCCATGTGCCACCATGCCAGGCCCCAAACACTGTGAAGACAGAAGCTCCTTTGTTGGGGACCTCTCTCTCTCCCTTTTCTCTCTCCACCTGGCTTCTGATTCCAACCTTTAATATATCCTCTGTAATAAACCTAAGTAATCTAGTGAGTAAACTAGTTTCCTGAGTTCTGCAAGCTGCCCCAGCAAATTTTTAGAAATATTTAATTTATTTATTCATGAGAGACACAGAGAAAGAGGTAGAGACATAGGTAGAGGGAGGAGCAGAGAGAGAAGCAGGCTCCCTGCAAGGAGCCCAATGTGAGACTCCATCCCAGACCCCAGGATCACGTCCTGAGCCAGAGGCAGATGCTCAACCACTGAGCCACCCAGGAGTCCTCCCAGCAAATTAATTGAACCCAAGTAGTGGGTTATGGTAAGCTCCAATCTGTGCTGGTCAGTCAGAAGTACAGGTAACAACCTGGATTAGGGATTGTGGTCTAGAATGGCGATGGTCTCCTTAACCTGTAGGATCTTGGGACACCTGGGTGGCTCAGCGGTTTAGCGCCTGCCTTTGGCCCAGGGTGTGACCCTGGAGTCCTGGGATCGAGTCCCTCGTCGGGCTCCCTGCATGGAGCCTGCTTCTCCCTCTGCCTGTATCTCTGCCTCTCTCTGTGTACGTCTCTCATGAATAAATAAATAAAATCTTTTTTTAAAAAAAACCTGTAGGATCTGATGCTACCTCTGATTAGATAAGTATCAGAGTTGAGTTGAATTCTCCAACTCAGCTGGTGTTGGAGAATAGCTTCTTGGTGGTGTAGAAAAAGCCCCACCACATGTTGGAATTGGTATGAGAACTTTTAGCATGAAAAGATGCCAATGATACATTGCCAAGTGAAGGAAAAAGCACGTTGCAGTACAGCATATATAATACAGTTCCATGTTTATAAATAGAGAGAGAGAGAGAGAGAAGAAACCCAATGGGTAGACCCACTCAATAGTAATTGCCTCTGGAAAATAAGTCATTGATTATTTTAACATGTTTCATTGTTATGTGATAGATTATGTTTGTTAGTCACAACAGGCTATATAGCTAAGGCCAGGATCCATCTCCTGAGCCACAGGCTGTTTTCTGCACCTGGCTATCCTCTTCAGTGCTGACGCCCTTTCCTGCTACAGATGTGCAGGGTATTTGGAAGGAAAGAGAAAAGAACATCCTCATTCTTATCCACATACTCCTGACTTCCTGCTTTAATGGAAATGTCTCTCAGAAACATGTTTATATCCTGCATGCAGCCTTTGGACTAGGGACTCAGCCAGCCTCCCCTATCTCCAAATCTCTCCTATCCAGTGATGTGTGGCTATTTCAGTGTTAGCCTGCAGGGTGGCAGGCATGGCCAGATGCTGCCCACTGTTGAGCCTGGACATCCTGGTACCCTGCTGGTAAGCTTTGCACTGGGCCAACATGTCCTAGTGGGCACACAGGTTAAAGTTAAGTGTAGGTTAAAGTAGTTGAAGTAGGTTAAAGTAGTTGAACAACATGGCATGAGATGGCATTAGGCAGATCTGGGTTCAAATCCCTGGTCTGGCTGTGACCTTGTACGAGTCATAGTCTCCTGGTCCTGGTTTCATCTGTGTAATGGAGGTAATGTTTGTGACGAGTACATGGAAACATAAAATACTTAATACGGTGTCTGGCACATGGTACGTGCCCCATAAACTATAGCTACTTCTTAGTTTCCGACATCCTCCTCTGCTCTAAGAACTCAGTTCCAGGGGTATCCTAAGGTCATATACATGTGGTATAGCCAAGATGAGGTACTTATTTTAAGACTAACCTTAAACCCAATCTTAACAGTTAAGATTTGTCATTACAATCTAAACTTAAAATACCAGATTTAAAGTCAGAAAAAGAAATTTCTCTGGTTTCTACTCCGACCCCACCCTAGGCTTTGTCTTTTCCCAGCATCCTCTTAATGAAAGAAAAATATAAGTTCTAGGAATAAGTGTGCTTCCATGAAAATTTTTAACCTTGAAGACACACTAAACAATATGATGATCCTATTTCCTTCATTGTTGTGGCTTCTAGGAAGCTCAGAGTCATATTTCTATTTATTATAGGGACATTTTCGAGGTTATTATTCACATTGCATAATGTATTAGGGAAGGGCCCAGTTGTTTCCAGAACAGCAGTTTGTCTTTTTTCTTATAGACACTCTAGATTATGTAACAGATCCTATTTCCCTCTTTGTTTTGTCTCTAAAAAATCTTTAGCAAATATAGGACTTGAAGTATTTTGCTTACTTCATTTTGTGGCTTAACTTTCCTCTACTTCAAATTTTTCCCCAACCCAATTACCACATTTATCTAAAAATGTTATTATACTATACAAGTTTCTACAAGATACTTCAAAGTACTCTTGGAATGAGGTAGGGGAAAAACAGGTAAGCAAACAAAAGTAAATAGTCTATTTCCTTTGACAGGCCTCTTTCTTTAAAATACTAACAAAAAATGATAAGGTCAGTTAAAGAGTATTTACATATATATAAAGAATACATACACATACACACAAAAATGTAACTTGATGTTATAGGAACAATTTCTATGGCTTCTTTCTTTCTACTCATATTAGATATCCAAATAAAATATGGCCATTCGATTATAAAACACATTTGAAAACAATTACTGAGTAGATGAAGCTAAAAATATGCTATTAATCGAGAAGGGATTTTTGACCACATCTCAAAAATGACTTAGGCATCTTGTTTGGAATTACATTGGCTGCAATTCTTGTCACACACATTTTAAGATAATTCCGGCAACTGCCCCGATGGATAGAGACTTGAGGATAACTTCACACCATTTCTGTCCTAGAAGAAAATCCTGTTTGGGAGGGCCTCTGACTCAGTGTAACATGAGACAAGCTATATATGACCACGACTCTACCCTGACAGCTGACACTATTCTCCCTCAGACCTCCTGTCTGCACCAAGGCTGCTCCAAGAAATGAACTTGGCAAAATTTATTCATACTATAAATACCAGAACACAATATGGATAAAATGGCAACTGCTCAAAAAATATATTGCATTTGTTTGTTGGATTTGTACATAGATCAGTTTGTGGGTTTTTCAGATGAAGTTGAAAAACCATTTTTATTTGCAACAATTCCAGTTTTTTCTTTACCACAAATCTAAAGGAGAACTAGCATGTGTTTAACATTTAATTGCTTCATCAGACGTCTTTGGGGTCTAATTACAGTGTCACCTTGGCTGGGGGCGGGGGTGGATTTACTTTCTAGACCTGCCTTGGACCTGCTAAAAGTTCTCATACCAATTCCAAAAAAATTCAGAAGGCTTAAAACAGGAGGTAACTCTGTAGTGCGTGAGTGTAAAAAAATGATTCAGCTCAGTGACACCTGAAGGGAACAAAAAGTTCTATTTCCCATGATGGTAGGTTGTACACTGTTTCTAGCAGTTCAGCCCTGACTTAGGGGCTTCAGTCAATGTAAACAGCAGGAACCCAAGGTGTAGATCACAAGAAATAGGATAAGCAGTGTGTCATGTTCAGGAGGATTCCTGAGAGATTTGGGACTGACAGTAGAACCCAAGGGAGCATATTCTCTGTCTGTGTCTCTCCTCAGGCACATGTCAGAATACTGGACAGAAAAAGGCAACACCTTGGCCCCAGCCCTAGCTCTCCTCTGGCCATGTGACTGTGGGCAAGTCCCTCAACCTTCTTGGGCCTCTACCAATTCATCTGTAAAATGAAGCCCAGAGCTCCGCCCACCATATATGTATAAATTGCATGCTCTGTGCCAGGCTGAGTGACATCCTGTTGAGTAAGACAAACACAGTCCCCTCATGGAACCCCATGGAACTTAAGAGTCTAGTGGAGGAAAGCAACAGGATTGTTTAAAAGCACACAGATATTTTAATAGTATTAATCATGACAATAACCAGCATTTGTGGGAACAATGTGTCAGGACTTGTTCTAAAGATCATCTCTTGTAACCTTTTAAGGACCCCCATACGAGAAAGGTACTATCATAAGTCCCATTTTGTACATGGGACAACTGAGGTTAATGCTGTTAACTAGATCAGGGTCACACACATTTTGAAACCCAGTCCTTTACCCACTGCCCTGTACTGACTTCCTTCTTAACTGACTACAATTCTGGGGACAGTGTTTAGAACTGGCTTTTTCACCTGAAAGGGCCATTTCACTGTCTTACTGAAAATGGGAAATTTATCCATGAGTTCCCACTGGGGCATTTACAGAACCCCAACTTGTTTGGAAAGGACTGCCCCTTCTGGAGCCCTGGAAAGGCCACAAGGGATGCAAGCAGCAGGTGGCCGAGATGGAAATGGTTTCACTCTGCCCCTCTGCTGTGGCTGGATTACACACATTAAGTCCCGTCTGCTCTCCCTGCTACACAGCAAGCCAAATCAATCTGTCAACCAACAGAAAATCAACTCAAAAGAATAAGAAACAACAGAAATAAATAGGCATGCTGCACTTTCCCTGACCTTTAAACTGATTACAGCCTTGATTGTCTTCCAATTTTGAAGTGAAATGAAATGGCACTTGCACACGGAAGAGAGGCCTGCGCTGAGCCTGCCAGAACTGCTCAAACTGCTTCTCAGCAAGAAAGGGTTAAACTGTGACAGGCTTTAAAACTGCCAATTTGATGAGCTCTTACTCTGCACCACGCGTTGTCTGGACACAGGCTCATTTAAGCCTCAGGACTGGACCTGCTCATCCATTTATTCACTCACTTGATCATTCAATCAATATTTATTTGGGGCTTACTTTGTGCCAGGCACTGTTCTGGGACAGGTCTTTGTCCTCAGGAAGCTTATACTTTAATAAAGACACATAACTGTCAAGTAGGCAAAGAGCAGATGGACTGCTCTCACTCAGGGCTTGGGGTGTGCAAGGTTTACAGGACTCCACATTTTATTTATTTACTTTTATTTTATTTACTTTAATTTTTTTACTTTTCTTTTCTTTTTTGGAGGACTCCACATTTTAAAGAGAACACAAAACAACTGCAGATCCAGCAGCTCCTTAGAGTATCAGCTCTGCTGACCATTAGAACCTGGAAACTTAATGTTAACATGGATGCCTGAGGTTCATCTCAAAACCATCAGGTCAGAACCTGTGGAGGTGAGGCACTGGTATTTTTTTTACTTATAATTTCAAAATAATTTTGAATTTACAGAAAGGTTGTAATAATCATCCACAGGACTCCTGTGTTCACTAGTAGCTTCTACTGTGCCTTACTTATGTTACCACTTTCTATGAATATATACAGATGTGTGTTACATTCTTTTTTTCTGAATCATTTGAGGTTACATCTTTTAAGAATGAGGTAGTTTTTTTCTTTTTTTTTTTTTTTTAAGATTTTGTTTCTGGGGCACTCAGTTGGTTAAGTATATGTCTGCCTTTGAATCAGGTTATGATCTCAGGGTCCTGGGATCAAGCCCCAAGTTGGGCTCACTGCTCAATGGGGAGCCTGCTTCTCCTTCTCCCTCTGCCCCTCCCCGCTAACTCATGCTTTCCCTCTCTTTCTCTCTGTCAAATAATAAAATCTTTTTTAAAAAGACTTAAAAATATTTTTCTCTTTTTAAATAAGATTTTTTTTAAGATTTTTAAATCTTTTTAAAAAAGATTTTATTTTTAAGTAATCTCTACACTCAACATGGGGCTTGAATTTACAAGCCCAAGATCAAGAGTTGCACACTCTACTGACTAAGCCAGCTGGGCACTCCAAGGAGGCTTCTTATATACCCTAAGGATATTGATCAAAATGAGGAAATTTGATAGTGCTATGTAGTTATTTATATAGAGCCTACATCCAAAGTTTGCTAATTGTCTCAATAATGTCTTTCATAGAATTTTTTCCCATCCAGGAGCCAATCTAAGATCATGCGTTGCTTAGCTGTCATGTCCCCTTGGTCCTCCTTTAATCTTGGTCTTTCTTGACACTGGCATTTTTTAAGAATCCAAATCAGTTATTTTGGTACATATCCTTCAAGTTGGGTTTGTCTGACGTTTCCCCATGATTAGATTCAAGTTATGCGTTTTGACAGGAATAGTACATAAGCATATGTGATGTGTATCTTTCTCAACACATCATACCAGGAGGCACATTATGTCAACTTCTCCCAATATTGGTGAACTTAATTTTTTTAAAAGATTTTATTTATTGGGGCACCTGGGTGGCTTAGCAGTTGAGTGCCTTCAGCTCAGGTCATGATCCTGGGCTGCTGGGATCAAGTCCCACATCAGGCCCTCTGCCTATGTCTCTGACTCTCTCTCTGTTCTCTCATAAATAAATAAATAAATAAATAAATAAATAAATAAATAAATAAATAAACTTTTTTAAAAAGATTGATTATTTATTTATTTAATAGAGAATGTGAGAGAGCATGAGCAGAGAGGGAGAGGTAGAGGCAGAGGGAGAAGCAGATCCCCCTGTGGAGCAGGGAGCCTGATGAAGGACTTAATCCCAGGACCTCAAGATCTTGACTGGACCCAAAGGCAGACATTCAACTGACTGGCTACCCAGTGACTGGCCACCCAGTGATGCTCCAGTGATAATAATTTTGAACACTCGGTGAAAATAGGATCTGCCAGGATTCTCTAAAGCAAAGTTAGTATTTTTCCCTTTGTTTAATGACTACTTTGTAGAGGGATATTTTGAGATTCTAAATATCATATTCCTCATCAAACTTTCACTCAATGTTATTAGCAAGTACTGATGATTCTTGCCCGAGTCAATTTTTTATCAATATGGTTACAAGATGGTGACTTTTTAATTTAATTATACTTTCTAAATATATTAGGTGGTATTCTAATGTAAGGAAAATCATCTCTCTCCCTCATTTATTTGTCAATGAGTTATAATTCATTATTGTCACTGTTAATTTTTTTAAGATTTATTTATTTGAGAGAGAGAGAGAGTGCACAAGCAAGGGGAGGGGCAGAGGGAAAAAGAGAGGGGGAAGAGACTCCCTGCTGAGGGAAGAGTCCAGTGATGCTGGGGCTCCATCTCATGACTCTGAGATCATGATCTGAGCCAAAACCAAGAGTCAGTTTAAGCGACTGAGCTACCTAGGCGCCCCACTGTCACTAATTTTTTTTAAGTAGGTTTTTTTTGTTTAAGATTTATTTATTTATTCATGAGAGTCACAGAGTGAGAGAGAAAGGCAGAGACACAGGCAGAGGGAGAAACAGGCTCCATAGGGAACCTGACATGGGACTCGATCCCAGGTCTCCAGGATCAGGCCCTGGGCTGAAGGCAGGCCCTAAACCGCGGAGCCCCCTGGGCTGCCCATGTCATTTTAATTTTGATACTTAAATCATCCCAGATTTGCTCAGTGAGACTGTCGTCAAGTTAAACCCTGTTTTCTCTTCCCATGTCCCCATCTTTATTTTCTGGCATAGGATGTTCCAGATTTATCTCTACTTTCCTTGCCCTGGCCCTGGAATCAGCCATTTCTGTAAGAAATTTTATTCCTTTTAGAACGAGGGGTACTTAGAAACCAACATCTGGGCACTAAGAATGCTCATTGCTTCTAGGATTCTCTGTCAATGGCACTGGTATTTTTAGAAAGCTTCTAAAGTTAGTCAAATGTACAGCCAGTATTGAGAACCATTGTCTGTGAAGAAGGGGCCCAGTCATTACCTAACCAGATGGCTCTGGGAAGGAAAGGGGGAGAAGAAATTGCAGGAGCTGTGGAGTAGAGGACCAATACAGTATGTTTCAAAGCATGGGTAAAATTGAAGAGTAAAGGCCATGAAACTGATTTACTAGGTCATGTCTAGCATTTAAAGAAAAATAAAATAAAATAATTCAATAGAAGAGGAGGGTATGTACTAGATTGTAATATAAACTACAGTAAATTTATTATGATAAATTTCTTACTGGATCACAGCCCAAAAAGATTGAGAATTACTGGCCTAAAGAAGAATACTGTGCTTTTTCCCTCCTCTCTTAGGAGGGTGCTTCCCCCAACCCAAACCCTAAGACCAAGGAGGGGAAAATCCAAGAGAATAGTTCAGAAAGATTGGGGGTATCTCATTATTTAATTGAACATCTGCTTTAAGGATAGCCTCAGATTTACATCCAGGTCATTCCTCTATGCCTATCTGAGTAGGTTCAATGTTATCTGGGTAGACACACTGGGGCAGAGAGAAGAAGGGCCATGGAGAACTCTATGTGTCCACCATCAGTTTCCTGTGAATCAGGTAGACACTGGGAGGTAACCTGAACTACTTTCCTAATGCCCTGATCAAGAGGGCTGGCCATTGGGTAAGGAGACCCCCAAGAGCAAAAGGCTAATAGGTTGGTAGAGGTGGGATCTGAAGTGGTGGCGGAAGAGGTAGAGACAGAGCCAGATCCCCACAGTGGTGTTCTGCCAACTATTACTTCCCTTCAGGAAGAATCATGAAAGTCAGAGTCAGAGAGTCAGCATGGAGATGCCTGCCCACAGGACATGAATGGTAGCCTTAGCTAGAGAAGCAGCAGCAGCCAAGAGAGGATCACAACAGACAGTGAAGAGATGAATGCCCTTCTGTTATCTCCCTCCTTCTCACTCATCCCACTGGAGGAGAAAGAGATCCAGAAGAGGCAAGTGTAGAAGTGTGAAAGATCTAACAATTTTCCCCCACTCCCATTCCCACTGACAGAGGTCAGAAGGAGTTGGGTAAGCATTAAATTGGATCTGAGACTGGCATTTTAAACTAGACTGGGCTTTCCAAAATTAGAACACACTGAAAAGCCATGGAATCCACCCAATATGCCATGAAGGGATTGGAAAGAGAGATTTGAGGAAATAGGGTTGAAAGTTTCTGGGGAGAAAAGGAAGCTTTTGTTTAGACCCCGCCATGTTGAGATTGTTCAACAGACTGGTTCCTGGTCCCTGGGGAAGGCCTCTTTGAGGAGGTAATGCCCCAGGTCTGGAAGATGAGAAGTAGCTGGGGATGGGCAATTTGACAGAAAAAAAAAAAAAAGAAAACTACAGAGTCCCCTAGGTGAGGGAGGCATTGGCATATGGCAAGAACAGAAAAGTCTGTAGCCTAGTGAGGGGGGACAGGTACAAGGCAGGATGGGGAGGTGAGAGGACTCAAAGTATGGATGGCCTGTAGCCTGCTGAGGTGAGTAGGATTATTTTTTCATTAATTGTAAAGTACTATGAACTTATGTAAAAGATTCCAACAGTGCATCTCTTCCTACCTTGTCCAGATCCTAAAGGTAACTATCACTAATGTCTTCTTCCAGGCTGTTTAGACATCTCCATGTTTCCATGTACATACTTTTAATAGGGATGACAACTTATCTGTGATCATTTTCCACTTGATAATATATCATGAATCTCCTTCCAGGTTGGTGGTTGAATAAATGATGCTAAATCCATACCATGCAACTATTAAACTTCACAATGCTACTCCCTAGTTGTTGACCAGAATGATGTTCTGAGTATATTCAGTGACAAAGTAGACTGTGTAACAGAATGTAACAATGTATAATCCTATCTTTAATAAAATGTATGTGGACATTTATTTGTACCTGTTTGCACTGGAAAAAGCATAGGATATACACCAAAATATTAACAGTGGTGGGATTTTGGGGGGTCCTTTTCTGGCTATGGTTTTTCTAATTTTCCTATTGCAAATATGTATGATTTAAAGTTTTATAATAAAAGACGTGGAAAGCAAATAAGACAAAATGGTGAAACTTGCATCTGACAGGTGAAGAGTGCTTGTTATCCTTTGTACATCAGTGTGTGTAGGTATGTGTATGCACGCGCATGTGTTTAATTTCTCACAGAAGGGGAGAGGACAAGCATAATGCAACATTTCAGTTCAGACACACAATCAACAACTTGAAAAAGGTAACTACCCATCTCACCTGTGGACACTGTGCTTCCAAAGGAGGGGTTATCCTTGATGTCTTATAGCTTAAACAAAAAGATGTGCAGACATGGATGACACTGAATTTGTGCCTGAGTGAGGAAAATGGCCAGGTACATTATGTCACATCACCTCTGTTATTCCAGGACAGAATCTTAATATGCAGCCACTTCCCACACACACAAATGGTTCCGTGCAGACACAAGGACCTGATAAGAACTTAGAGGGCTTCCTTCTTGAGCCTGGGCTGAGACTCAGGCTTTTCCTAAATAAACCAAGGATGGTGAATCAAACAACTGACCTTTCTGTTCTTGTTTGGCCCAGAAAATCTTGACTCGCTGGCGCATGTGCTTGTCTTCACGCAGTTTCTTTTGCCACTGACGCAACTCTTGAATCTCAGGATCACACCGAACCTGGGAAATGCCCACAAAGCTTTAGTTCCTTTTCTAAATACTTCTAGACATGAGCTTGTTAACTCTGCATGGAAAATCCTTTACAAACCAATTGGATATATTTTGGATTTTAAGTGATCAGTGTTCCAAATGATTTATCTAAATTCCTATAGCTTATGTAATATTTGAGTGTAAATGACATTGTGCAAGGATTTACTATAATAATGGTAAATTTTATTTAACACATAGTCAATGTATTAATCACAGTTCTGTTTAATACCATTTGACTGAACATCTACTCTACATTGGCAATAAAGAGACTATTGATAATTTTAACTATTTAAGTTGTATTTTATTATTCCATAGCTCATGTTTATTGAGCACTTATTTCCCAGGCATTGTTTAACTGTTTTTATAAATTTAACCACCAAAACACCCCAAAAAAGGCAAGAATGATTATGCCCATTTTGCAGATGAAGAAATTCAGTTTAGGCAGCTTGCAGGGTTGCAGAGCTAGGAAATGGTGTTGAGATGCAAATATAGGTAGAGTGTTCCAGCTGCTCTTGAGGAGCTGAAAATTTAGTAGGAGACATAGAATATAGAATAAGATCAATAAGGTATGGTAAGAATAAGGATATGGATGAGCACAAGGGAATTCAGAGAAAAAAAATGATCCTATATTAATGTCATAGAACATAAGGTAATCCCCCAAATCTTTTAAATTACAAACCAATATTTTTACAGTGTTTCCTAAAGCCTTATGTTCAAAAGATTAGACACCTTCAACAGCTTTGTTCTGTGGGCTGAGGAAGCACAAATCCTCCTGGCCAGCTAAAAAAGGGATTATCCACATCTTTCCCACCAGCTTCTGGGTTTTTTGTTTTGTTTTGTTTTTAAGGTTTTATTTATTTATTTGAGAGAGAGAGAGCATGAGCAGAGAGGCAGAGGGAGAAGCAAACTCCCCGCTGAGCAGGGAGTCTGATGCGGAACTCCATCCCAGGACCCCAGGATCATGACCTGAGCCAAAGGCAGATGCTTAACCAAATGAGCCACTCAGGTGCCCCCCACAAGCTTCTGTTTATCTGGATCCAAGCACACAGAGATCCCCACATTTTTGCACTGTGACAAATGTGCAAAATGATACTCTTAATGATAATAAACCTGAAGGATCTTCTGAATCGCTACAAAAAGGTTAGTACTCAAAAACAAAACAAAAACAAAACAAAACAAAAACAACAAAAAAAGGTTAGTACTAATTATAATTAGCAAGTTGACTAGGTTTCCTTATAGTCAAATTCTTTCTGCATAATGTATTCTGAAAGTTTGGAAGGATACACAGAGTGTTGGTTGCTTTAGGGAGGAAGTAAAATGGAGAAAATATTCCATATTTTTCTGGTTGGGTTGTTTGGGATGTTTATAGCAGGCGTATATTATTTCAGGAGTACAAGTGTTTCAATTTTAAGAAACAGGCCGCTGAGAGGCAAATAAGAGTTCTTTAGCTTAAGAATAACTTATAGCTTTTTCCTACAATCCCTTGACCTCTCAATTACCTAAATATTCAACAAACAGAAACACCCATTTCCTTCATCATTCCAGAAATCTACAGTTGTTCTTTGGGGTTCTGCTGACCAGTTTAGGGTGATTTTCCTCTGTTTGGTCAGAGACCATTCATCCATTTCTTGACTTTCTTCATTTCATACCAAGGACTGCTATTTCCCAACGTGGAATACGGCAGCCTTGTTAGTTAACTTCTCATTACCAGGAAAGCCTGGATCCCAAGAGAAGGCTTTTGTGAGCCCTGGGGAAAGCACGCACTCATTGAACTGGGCTAATCCTGGTCATTATAGTCATGATTACGGAATCAATTTTAAAGGCAGTGGTTGTGCCAATCAGCAAATACCAGAGAGGGCAGCGTAATGTTTAACACATAAACAATTTTGTTGCTTTAAAAAAAAAGCCTCTCCCTTATGAGTGGCTTCCTACTTTTATCTCTTTAAATTATCAAATGGAGTCCATCTGCTCTTTCAAGATAGGCACACGGAGTATTTTTTTTTTATTTCTGTAGCACACAGAGTATTATACACATTATTATATAGTTGACTTTGGGCTAAGCCCAGGAAGAAACCTCCATATTTGGATGTGAATTTAAAAATGCCTGTGAACCAAATTCTCCTAATTATCTATTATTCTGATGAAAGCCAGCAGGGTACCATATTGATTAAGAAAGCCAACCCTGGATCAGAAAGCCGGAATCTCAGCTCTGCAAATGACAAGCTGAGGAATCTGGAGCAAGTTACTTAAAATCTCTGAGCCTCGATTTCCTCATCTGTAAAATGGGGATAGTACAAATATTTCCTTTACTGTGTTAGTGTGAAAACAAGAGATATTCTCTGGTCCATAGTAAGCCTCACTGTGTTAGCAATTTCTTAAATCAACTAATAAAGTAATAAGGGGGTTCCTGGGTGGTTTAGTTGGTTGAGCACCCGACTCTTGGTTTCAGGTCAGGTCATGATTTCAGGATTGTGGGATCAGGCCCCGCAACAGGCTCAGTGTGAAGTCTGCTTGAGACTCTCTCTCTCTCCCTCTTCCCCACTTGCTCTCTCTCTCTCTCTCTCTCTCTCTCTCTCAAATAACTAAATCTCTTTTGTTTTAAAGTAATAAGAATTCAGCTCTGAGGTTGTATCCTACACAGAGCCAATTGGCTGAAGAGCCAGTAATTCATAAAATTGGAAGTGAGGCCTCTTCCCAAGGGTTTGCAAATTATTGAATACATAAGAGATTTTATAATTATAAAATTCTATAACGTTAGGTATTGCTCAGCCAGTAGAGAGGAATCAGGGCTGTAGGATGGTGACTGCAGACAGGGAAGAAGAGAGCGGCCACTAGCTGGGACTTGGAAGTTACCCAGAGATCTATACTTTAGAATTTCTCTTAGCTCAGTTGCTTTCCTTGCTTCTTAGCAAAACAGACAATAATGTAGCAATGACTATTTTCTCTGGATGATTCCCTGGAGTTTTTCTAATCGTTTTGGAGAAAGAAACTTTCAATATATTACAGTTCCTGGAAAGATGCTGGAGAAACAACACAAGACAGTCCTTCAGTAATCCTGGCAAGAGCGAACCTCCAACTCCGTGTGAGATGCCTTGGAAGGTTCTTATCACATCCTTGCCATGACTCAATGCACTAATGAGTATATTGAAGGATTTTGTACTCAAGAAAAGTGGATTTCAACATAAAGGAAATATATGTTTGCAAATTCTCTTTCAAATACCTTGTGGAGGAGCACCTGGGTGGCTCAATGGTAGAGTGTCTGCCTTTGGCTCAGGTCATGATCTCAGGGTCCTGGGATCGAGTCCCGTATCAGGCTCCCTGCAGTGAGCCTGCTTCTTCCTCTGCCTATGTCTCTGCCTCTCTCTGTGTCTCTCATGTCTTAAACACACACACACACACACACACACACACACAAATACCTTGTGGAATACTCAGAGTTTCCAACTCTCTCATAAATTCAATTTTCTCTCTGTAAATAAGCTTTGTGATTTCTTCTCAGATCTTTGGTGAAACAAAATAAGAGTTTCTCATTTGGGTGGTTATGAGTGTTCCTTATTGTTTTGGGGAACTAATTATAAAAACTTGTAGATACCTCATATTTCCTGGTATTGTGGAGGTGTCCCAGATACTCATCTGTAGTATGACAGCATGCCTCTTAGGAGTTGCTTGGGCCTTTCAGGGAGGAGTAGAAATGTGTTCTAGAGCAACATTTTTTAAACAGTGGGTTCATTACATTAGCATGTGGTAAACTCAGCTCAGTGGGTTGTGAAAAGCATTACAAAAAGTCTGACCCAATAGAAAATACCAGATATTCTTTTATCATTAAGGACCTGTTTTATCTCTGAAAATGTTTTTTTTTCAGTCTATCTTATCTGATGTTCATTTTTTTTAAAGATTTTATTATTTATTCATGAGAGACACAGAGAGGCAGAGACATAGGCAGAGGGAGAAGCAGGCTCCCTAAGGGGAGCCTAACACGGGACTCAATCCCAGGACCTTGAGATCATGACCTGAGCCAAAGGCAGACCCTCAACCACCGAGCCACCCAGGTGCCCCTTATCTGATGTTCATAATACAAGATTACTTTTTTTGGTTGGCATTTGTGTTGTCTTTTTTCACCTCTTTACTTCCAACTATTCTGGGTCATTTTGTATTACCTGTACCTCTAGCACGGAGGCAGATTTCTTTTGAATCCAATCTGAAAAATCAGGGGAGAGCTCATTCTACTTACATTTATTTGATCAGTAATCTATTTGTACTGATCTCGCTCATCTTGTTTTTTATCTATGTCTCTTATGTCTTTTTTTTTCCTTTCCTGATTTCTATTGCATTAGATTTTTGGATTCCATTTTTCTCTTCTATTGATTTGTTAGTTCTTATACCACTTTTTCGGAATATATTGCTATAATGTAACAAACAACTTAAAGTAAAAAAAGCGTCTGTCCAACCTCCTCCAAAGCAGTTACAGGACTTCAGAACAACTTTTTAACATTCCACTCTCAACTCTTATATGATTACTGTCCAGTATTTGCTTCCTCTCATTTATCCCCCATTGGTGTGTGTATATATTTATATTATTTATGCAGATACAGTATACCTACATGTATGTACATGTGTGTATATGTGTGTATATATTTGTATATAGAATAGTCTATGTGTATTTGGATCCAGCAGCTTCCTCCTTTACCATTGTTTCTTGCATTCTGCTCCCACTCCTTCCTTGTGGATTCAATTTCCTTCTAACTCAAGTACATCATTTAGTAGTTCTTTCAGTGAGAAATGTGTTTGAAAATGTATTTAGCCCTTGCTCTTGCATGTTAATTTAGTGAGCATATACTTCTCCACTGAATGTGAGTTTCCCTTAGGGTTAGAAGAGAACACACAATCATTTTCTGGCTTACGTTACTGCTCATCAGAAGTCTTGATCCATCTCACTGTTCTTCTCTTGTAGGCAATCCTTCTTTCAAGAGAGCTTTAAGGCTTCTTCTTAGCTTCTGGCCTGCCACAGTTTCACCAGGTAGCACTTTGCTGTGGTTTTGTCCTTATTTACCTAGTCTGGGATTCACGTCTCTTTGGCTTTGGGATGTTCTTGCTCAGTAGTTCTTTCCACACTGCCTCTTCCCCACCCATTCTGTCCTTGCCCTCTGCAATTCCTATTAGACTTATGTTTGACCTTCTCATTCTTTGTCTCAACTACTTTCCCACATTTCCCACCTCTCTCTGCCAGCTGCCTTCTTTCTCCTGGATCCCCCTGGATAGCAATTACTCCTCCAGCTGCGTCTGTCTGCTATTTAACACACACCCAAAGTATGGTCCGTGGATCAGCACCATCAGCAGTACCTAGGATCTCATTAGACATGCAAATTCCTGGCTTCCACCTAAGACCTATTAAGTCAGAACTGAATAGAGAGAGTGGGGCCAGGGGTCTATATTTTAACAAACTCTCCAGATGGTCCTAATGCTTACTGAAGTTTCAGAAGCATGACTTTAGCCTATTCACTTAATTGTTTTCATTTTTATAGGTTGTACTTTGTTCTTTTTCAAATATGATTCCTTTTTTTTCTTATCACCCTGTTCTTTCAGCAAGGTTTGTATTCTTTAAAAAAAATTTTTTTTAAGGGTGCGTGCGTGGCTCAGATGGTTAAGCATCTGCCTTCAGCTCAGGTCATAATCTCCATGTCCTGGGATTGAGCCTCATGTCAGGCTCCTGGCTCAGAGATCATCTCCCTCTCCCTCTGCTTCTCTTCTCACTTGTGTTCTTTCTATCTCAAATGAATAAATAAAATCTTAAAAATAAATAAATACCTTTTTTAGTAAATCTCTATAATCATCTTAAACATATTTATTTCATAGTCTCAAATTGCCATTCTTGAGGCCTTAGATTTTCTTACTGACTCCTCCCACCGCCTCCATTCCTTGTTGGTTTATTTTTTATTATGAGCTCATAGTCACTGAGGGCCTTAGTTCCAATTCTAAGTTTGCTCAGGTCTGAGGTCATGTTTTTTATCCAAGGGTCAAGACAAGTTTTGTGGTTTTTTTTAAAGTTCAGATTATAAATATTTTTGGCTTTATGGGCCAGTCTCTGTCCCAGTGATTCATTACAGCACAAAGGCCACCATAGACAATATGTTTTTTAAAAATGGGCATGGCTGTGTTCCAATAAACTAGATTTATAAAAACAGCCAGGGGGCCAAATTTGGTCCATGGGCTATATATAGATTATCAGCCCCTGCTCTCATCCCTGAGTGGGCATTAGAACGGGAGCCCTCAGTTTCCCTTAGTGTTCTTTACATCTTTCTGTATGAGTTATATACCACTATTGCTTTAAGACAATCCCCTGGGGCACCTGGGTGGCTCAGTGGTTGAGCATCTGCCTCCGGTTCAGGTTGTGATTCCGGGGATGTGGGATTGAGTCCCACATCAGGCTCCCCACAGGGAGCCTGCTTCTCCCTCTAAGTCTCTGTTTCTCTTGATGTGTCTCTCATGAATAAATCAATAATCTTAAAAAAAAAAGACAATCCCTTAAACTTATCTGATGATTTTGAAACCACTTAGGGCACTGGGTAAAAATAGACTCTTGGGCTCTTGCCTTTTAGGTTCTGATTCAATCTGTGTGACATGGAACCAACATGTTGGTGTGTTTAGCAAGAACTCCAGGTGATTCTAATGGTCTGAAAGCTTTGAAACTCTGCTTTAATGGAAGAGAACATGAAGAATGAACTCAGTGTTGGGAGACCTACTGCTTTACCATGTGTGCATTTTTCATCTTAGTTCTTTCACGGTGCCATGTCGATGATTGCAAATTCTGAAAATCAGAATCAAGAAGGACAGCTTGGGCTATTTGTGTGCAGTCAAGAGAAGGATCTGTGTGACTCATGAACAGCAGCTGCTTTTTGGTGGGGTAGGCTCTTCAGTGCAGTTCCAGAAAGGCCTTCTCCCAGGAAGCCACACCTTATTTTTTTTACTGAAGTTCCTTTAATAATATAAAGTCATATCGCAGAACATACTTGGAAAAAGCGGAATTTCCCCCAACACCCTGATGATGACAGTTGAGATAAAGTTCATCCAACTTTTCTTGGTACATGTTTACCCAAATAATCAGGGAATGATTAAGTTGCAAAGGCATTTAAGGGATTCGATGAACTTTCCAATGATTTATAAATTACAACCAAGTGAATGATGCCAAAGACTGTATTATGGCGTAATGCTTTGATCTTTTTCTTACCACAGATACCCGGAACTGACATTTAGGTAGTTATAGCTGCCCAGATGTTTCTAATGTGCAGTCAAGGTTGAAAGCCACTGCTCTACAGTGTGGACAGTTAACCCCTCCACCAGCAGCTCTCAGAGTATGGTTCCCAAACTAGCAGCATCAGCATCTCTTGAGAGCTAGTCTGAAATGTAAGTTCTCAGGCCCTATTCCAGTCCTACTGATTCAGATACTCTGGAGTTGGGACCCAGCAATCTGTGTGTTAACACAGCTTCCAGATAATTCTGACATAATCTTCAGTTTGAGAACTATTGCACTGTACCCCAGTGAATCACAGCTCGCTGGATCCCTGACCCTTTGAAAACTATGCCATTCTTCTCATTAAATGGGGGAGTCTTCCCCCCAACTCTTTTGAATCTAGGTGAGCCTCATCACTTGGTTTGACTAAGAGAAGGTAACTGAAATGCTGCTGTGCAAGTTTCAGAGTCTAGCCCTCAAGTAGGCTTGATGCTTCCATTTTGGGAATGTTTCTTCCATAATGTAAAGAAACTGGTCTGACCCACTGGAGGATGACAGGCCATGTGGAAGAGGACTGAAGGGCCCCAGACTTGGGCATGAGGCCCCCCCTGGACCTTCCAGCTCAGCCCAGGAGATCATCTAGGCAGAGTACACCACCATGCTGCTAGAAAGGTCCATCATGGCCAAGAAGTGCCCACTGAAGGGGGTGCAGATGAGGCTGGAGTGCCAGACCCAGAGTCCCAGCATGGAGTTGCGTGGAGACATCTCATCAACTGTGGGATATCCCCATGCAGCTCTCAAATGTCGTGTTCACCATTAAATCCACCAACTGAATGCAACCACATGAGTGAGTCAAGGAGAAATAGCAGAGAAACTACCCAGTTAATCTACAGGACTATGAAAAACAATCAATCACTATGGTTTAAGTCACTAAGATTTAGCAGTAGAAGGGATCAGATTACAGCTATACAGTTTACCCATAACTTTGCCTTCAAGGGAAATTGATTAGCCCTTTAAAGACAAAGACTCTAGAAAAGTTGTGAATTTGGCTGGTACTAGTTGCCAGGTACATCAGATACACCTCGTACATATGGCTGGCTTCAGGGGCATTGCCCTGTGCAGTCACATTGTTTTAATACTCTGGCTGTCACCATCCAGAAATTCTTAAAACTTTGAACAAGGGACCCAGCATTTGTATTTTACACTAGGCCTGCACATTCTGTAGCCAGTCCCACCAATACATAGTTTCTTGATTTACTCCTCACAACACCCTTCAAATTTGGTTTATCAGCTTTCATCACATATTTGGGATACATTGCAACTGAACAAATAAAAAGGAGAATTTTGAAGACAGTCTGGCTAGTTGGCAAAGCATTTTCTGGGCATATTAAGAAAAATCCGCTTGCAGATATAAGCTGGAGCATACTCAAACAAGCACAGGACCAGGCAGGGGGAAGGGGAAGGGTCTAGCCTGGGAAGCCAGGCCCCAAGCAACCCAAACTCACTATTTATAGTGCTGTGGCCTATTTTGGCTTGCTGGATGGCCCTGAAAATTGCCCTGAGAACTGGGCCTGGGAACTCATGATGGAAATCAGGCACCTTTATTCTGGGGTATTGCTGGAATCATGCTGGGTGCAAAGATCTTTCTAATGAGCTCAAGGACATTTTGCAAAATGGGATCTCCTTTGATGGCATTTTCTTTAACAGGGAATTTTAAAAAATTAAGGTGAATCATCAGGAAATGATTAGGAATATTAGGGAAGAAAATGCATGGACCAGATCAAGTCAATAAAGAGCTAACTCTTACGAGGCCCTAATCATGTAACCATGTGCCAGGTGCTATGCTAAGCACCTGACATGCACCATTTCCTTTATACTCTCACATATAACCCAGTGAAGGCAGCACTATTATTATTACCATTTACAAGAAAGAAAACAGAGGCTTAGGAAAATTAAGTCATTTAGTGAAGGTCACAAGGTTGATAGTCAGGATTCAAACCTGCATCATGCACATGCATCTGCTACCAAGGCTGTCATCTATAGCTCTGCTTCTCAAACCTACACATGCAAAGACTTATCAGGGAATCTTGGTAAGATACAGATTCTGATTTGAGAGGTCTGGGGTGGGGCCTAGATGATTCCCCTGGTCTTTGAACCCCAATTTGAGTAGGAGGGATGTAGACATTATACGTTTTCCTGCTTCTACTTCTATCCTCCTAGTTTGCTCTCTCTACAACAGACTGAGTTATTGTTAGTTTCCCTTGCTGCATAATGAATGACCTCCCAAAATTTGGTGGCTCATAACAACAAAGATGAACACTTATCTCACACAGTTTTTGAGGCTCAGAAATCCAGGTGTGGCTGAACTGGGTGGTTCCAATTCAAGGTCTTTCATGAAGTTATAGCTAAGATGCTAGCTCCACCTGAGAAGGCTCACTCACATAGCTATGGGCTAGAGGTCTCCATTTCTTGTATGTGGGCATCTCTGTAGAGCTGCTTGCGATGGTGACATGGTAGCTGGTTTCTCTCAACATGAATGACCCAAGGAAGACAGAGAGAGAGAGAGAGAGAGAGAGAGATATCGACACCAAGGCTGCAGTGTCTTTTAGAACCTAATCTTGGAAGTGGCACACGATTATTTCTGTCATATTCTATTAGTTACACATAGATAGTTGATAGTTACACATATCAACCCTGGTATAGTTGTGGGAAGGGATGCCCTAGGTATTCACATTCCATTCATACCAGGAGGTGAAGATCATTGGGGAGTCACCGTGGATGCTGGCTTGATGAAAACTAAGTGATAGCATGTCTTCATTGCTTCAGTGCTTCATTGATGTTGGTTGGGCTTGTCCACGTGACTCACTTTGGCCAGTGGAATGTGTGGGGAAGTGGCATGTCCCCAGGCTAGGCCTTAAGATTCATTACGAGTGTTTTTCTTCTTAACCCTTTGAGAGCTTTTGATCTCTGCTGTAAAAAGTTTGCCCTTGGTAGATTACTGATCTCAGTAGAATGACCAATCCTAGACAAAACTACATAGAACTCAACAGCCTTGATCCAAGTGTAGTCAAACCCAACCTAGAACAACTGAAACCTGGCTGACCTATAAGCATGTGAAGAGACTATAAATGTATGTTGTAAGCCACTGAGCTTGGGAGTGGTTTGTTAAGTACATTATTGTGACAATTGCTAGCTGATACACTTCTTGGCATTATATTACATATTTATTTATATCTGTTTATAGTCTATTGCAATAATGCAAGCTCCATGAGGGTAAGGACTTTGTCTTACTCCTTGCAGTATGCCCAGCATCCAGAGCAATGCCTACCTGCCACATAATAAGTCCCCAATAAATACTAGTGAATGAATATCAGTGAATGAATTGATTTACTGTGGAGCATGCTTGCTTAACCGCTATGCTATACTGCCTTCAAGTTAGCCTAAAAAATTGCAAAGTATTAAAAAAAACAATGGTCTCGAACAGGAGTTCTAGGCAGCATATCCTTTACAAAGAAAATATGACTCGCACCAAGTTGTCTGCCATTGTCTTTGTGCCAGTTGCCATTCCTCCTCACCTGGGCCATATCAGAAGTCATCCAGAAATGACAACCAACCCCTCCCTGAGAACGGAAGTGCTGCTTTAAATGACACCGGCTCACCTGGCTGGGCAGCTGTCCCCAGAGGGAAGCCAGAGAGATAGCTAATGACACATACAAAAGGAGGAAATGCACCCCCACCCCTGCCTCCAACAGCTGCACCAGGAGACACCCCTCTCTGGAAAGGAGGAAGAGGAAGTCAAGAAAGCAGTAAAGCTGACCAACAATCCAGGGAAGCCAACCCTCACAAGAAAGCAGAAGGAAAAATGCTGGCCCTTAAGTCACTAATTATTGAACTTGCTGAGGAAATAGAAATCAGTACCGATTCCTAAAGTTTTCCTTGGTCTTGCCACCTCAGGGCTCACTTTGTGTTGGGAGTATTTTGAAGGAGCAAGTGCTTGGCCAAATTCCTACCTACCAACTACATTAGTAGTATGTCTTTCCTTCAAATACAAATGCTCAGGCTAGATCTACGTGTGCTTATGTGGAAAGCTATCCTCAATGCTAAATGAAAGGCAGGATGCAGGCTATAGAGTGTGAGCCCATACTTCTAAAACATATATCCTATGTTTATAAAAAACACAACATAATATATATGTACTTAATGTTCATATATACAGAAGAAAAACACTAAAAAGATACACACCAAGCTGTTAACAGTGTTTTTGCCTGTGAAACAGGAATGGAGAATTCCACGTTTAACTTTAAAGTAGTTGTTATGGGCTGAATGTGTTTTCCTCAAAATTCATATGTTGAATCCCTAACCCCCAATGTGACACTTAGGGGATGGTAATTAGATGAGCTCACCAGGGTAGGATCCTCATGATGGGATTACTACCCTCATAAGAAGAAATCAGAGAGCTTGTTCTTTCTCTCTCTCTCTCTCTGCCATGGGTGGACACAGCAAGAAGGCAGCCATCTGCAAGCCAGGAAGAGTGCTCTTGCCAGACACTGAATGTGCCATCACCTTGATCATGAGCCTCCCAGCCTCCAGAACTGTAAGAAATAAATGTTGCTTAAGCAACAGCTTAAGCCACCCAGCTTGTGGCATTCTGTTATAGCATCCCCAAGCTAAGACATTATTTCTATACTGTTTGGTTTTTGTTTACAATTAATATCTGCTATTTTACAATAAAAATATCAATGAAAGACCTTTTTTCATACAAAGATGGCCATTCTTTTTCAGACCTTTTTGCATACAAAGATGGCCATTCTTTTCCAGACCCAAAGTGACATGATGCTCCTTGCAATATGTTCTGAGGTGGCCAGATGTGGTTATAAAATGACCTCTCGTTTCATATGATGTTTGCCAGTGACAAGGGGGCCTCCTCTCACTTGCTCTGAGGCAAGGACTGGATCAGGGGCTGCTCTGTAATTGTATCCTTGGCGCCATGCCTCTGCTTGCCTTGTCCATTTAGTTACATCAGTGTTTACTTTTTTTGCAAATCTGCTGACTTAACCCATTGGGGAGAAGATCGTGGTCTATAGCCAGCCATGCCTGGTTCTGCCCACATCCTCAGTGTCTGAGAAAGGCATGTGTTTTTTCCACCTCTCATCTCTATTTGTTTGTTGGTGTCCCAATTACTCTTATACATCAAGCAATCATCTAATAGTACACATAAAATTGACAGAAAAACATTGCTCTTTCCATTTGCTCTTGAAAACCTCTGTCATTTGTTTAAGAAAGAGAAGCTCTGGTACTCTTCAAATAGGAAAGACACTGATAGATCATTACATCCATACTGATACCATTCATTTCTTTGCTTTTTCATGGGTTGCCACTGGAAAATATTTTTATCCTTATGATAACCTGGTGAGCTAGACTGGGCAATATCATTATTCTCAACTTAAAGAGAAAGAAATTGAGATTCCAAGTGCAGTGATTTGTCCTGGATCATCCAACTGGTAGTTGGTGGGTCTTAAACCTGGTTGCATGTTAGTGTCACCTGGGTGGGGTGGGGGGGAAGTGTCTTTTAAAACTGCCCATCTTTTATTCTCATCCTGACCAGCTCAACAAGAATTTCAGGGGAATGAGCCTTATTTTTCAGGGACACCTGGGTGGCTCAGTGGTTGAGTGTCTACCTTTGGCTCAGGTGGTGATCCCGGAGTCCAGGGACTGAGTCCCACATGAGGCTCCTGGAGTCAGCTTCTCCCTCTGCCTATGTCTCTGCCTCTCTCTGTGTGTTTCTTTCATGAATGAGTGAATGAATGAATAAATAAATCTGTTAAAAAAAAAGAGTAAAATCTTTCCTAGGATGACCCTGATAAACAACAAGGCTTGAAACCACTGCAATCTGTAGTTATAAATAAGCCAGTCTTCTATTAAACTCACATGTGCTAATTCATCACCAAGATTAAGAATTCACTCTTATTGGGGTGCTATAGTAGAATGCTGCTTAACAATAAAAAGGAAGGGCCTACTGAAATACTCAACCACATGGAAGAACTTCAAATGCATCAGGTCCGGTGAAGGAAGCAAGACACAAAGGCTATGTGTTTTATGATTTCACTTATCTCACATTCTGGAAGAGGCAGAACCAGAAGAACAGAAATGGATCAGTGAGTGTCAGAGGCTGATGGTGGGGGCAGGGGTTAACTACAGAGGGGCAGCCTGAGGGAATTTAGGGAGATGATATAAATGTTTCTATGCCTCGATTATAGGGGTAATTATACCGTATGCATTTGTCAAAATTGAAAAACTATACACTACGATGGGTAAATTTTACTGTGTGTAACATATATCTTGATAAGCCTCATTAAAACATGCATGGGGCAGCCTGGGTGACTCAGCGGTTTAGCGCTGCCTTCAGCCTAAGGCCTGATCCTGGGGACCCTGGATCGAGTTCCACATGAAGCTCCCTGTGTGGAGCCTGCTTCTCCATTTGCCTGTGTCTCTGGCTCTCTCTCTCTCTCTCTCTCTCTCTCTGTGTGTGTCTCTCATGAATGAATAAATAAAATCTTAAAACACATGCACACACTTGGGGCAACTGGGTGGCTCAGTTGATTAAGCATCTCTTGAATTCAGCTCAGGTTATGATCTCAGGATCGTGAGATTGAGCCCCATGTTGGGCTCTGTGCTGGGCATGGAGTCTGCTTAAGATTCTCTTTCTCCCTCTCCCTTTGCCCCTGCCTGCCACTGTCTTTCTCTCTCTTTAAAAAACAAAAACAAACCAAAAAAATATGTGCACACACAAAATGAGATATTATTTCACACCCACTAAAATGGCTAATTAAAAAGACTGACCATTAAAAAAAATAAAAATAAAAAGACTGACCATACCAAGTACTGGTAAGGACACAGAGCAAGGGGAACTCTTATACATTTCTAGTAGGAATGCAAAACAGTTTTGTTTTGTTTTGTTTTAAAAGAGAGAGATGGGGTTCTGAGGACAGTCAGACCTGGACTTAAAACTGTGATGTTGGGCAAGTCAGGTAGGGTTTCTAAGCCCTCATTGGTTCATTGGTTCATCTACACATGAGATAATAGTAGTATACACTTGCCTACTTTATAGGATCAGCCTAAAGGAGATAATTCTTGTAAAAATGGTTAGTTCAGTGCCTGGCACATAGCAAGTAGCCACAAATACTAGGTTTTGCTATTCTTTTTTTTTTTAGAATTTTTTTTTAAGATTTTATTTATTTATCTGAAAGACAGAGACAGAACATGAGCAAGGAAGAGAAGCAGACTCTCCACTGAGCAGGAAGTCCAATGCCAGGATCAATCCCAGAATCCTGAGATCATGACCCAATGTCTGAGCCACCCAGATGCCCCTATTTATTTATTTTGAGAAAGAGTGAGAGAGTGTGTGCACATGAGCAGGGGAAGGGGCAGAGGGAAAGGGAAAGAATCTCAAGCAGACTCCCTGCTGAATGGCGAGACTGATTTGGGACTCAATCCCATGACCCTGAGATCATGACCTGAGCTGAAATCAATAGTCGGCTGCTTAACCAACTGAGCCACCCAGGAACCCCTAGATTTTGCTATTCTTACTATTATTATCATTCTTCTTGTTATCACCGCTTCCAAGCTCATCAAGGGACAGATGAGCTCTGTTTGTAAAGCACCCAGCACTGTTCTTGGCGAGTAGAAGATCCTCAATACAAGTTTGTCAAATGAAAGAATGGACAAATGGGGTCACACATCAATGCAAGGTGTAAGGCCTCTATTTGAGTGGAATTGGAAGAAGCGTTGACAGCAGCCATCCTTGGGAGCATTCCACTTTAAATGTTAGAGGTCTAACATCAGGATCCTCAGGCTAAAACCAAGACCTTTACAATGTTGAGAAGTTCGAGAGTTTATGTGTGTGTGTGTTTAAGATTTTATTTATTTATTTGAGAGAGAGAAAGAGAGAGCGAGCACAAGCAACTGGAGCGGCAGGCAGAGGTAGAGGGAAAAGCAGACTCCCCACTGAGCAAGGAGACCAATGCTGGCCTGGATCCCAGGACCTCGAGATCATGACCTGAGCCAAAGGCAGGTCTGAGCCACTGAGAAGTTCAGGATTTTTATTCCACTCGATCACTGGAACATGTATAGGTGGCTTTGGCCTCCCTATCAGCTTATAAACATTCTCCATGTGTTAGAAAATGTTCAAAATCAATTTCACTATGTAAGACTCACAAATACCCCCAAGAGAGCCTGAAGGAAAGGGCTCTTTGGGATTCCATCTTCTGGTGGGGAGGTTAAGGTGAAATGGACCGAAACTAAATCCATGGGCCAGTAAACACCAAGGAGATCCCGCAAGAAGATAAACCTTTCCATGTGGAGCTCCCACTAGAGGAATCTGGGGCAGAGATTGTTTATCAAATCACAAAGGTCATGACCAGCCCCTCTGAGGCTATCAAGAGATGGCTGTGCATCAAGAGGAAAACCGGGGGGTAATTTGATGCAGTGCCCCATTTTTAGCATTCCTTTTACACAATACAATGTCTGACTTTTGCTGGCAAAGTCTGCCCACCTGCCAGCAGATATCAGCGCTTGGAAGAGAGATTCCAAACGAAGAAAATCTTTTCTGTCCAAGACTCAGATGTACTAAAGATATCCAAGTAGCCTTCAGCTGACACTCTCCTTTCAAGCCAGCTTGGGGGAATCGTAATTTCCCATAGCACACTTCATTTCTTTGCATTACAAAGCTTGGTACAGAGGTGGTTCCTGAAGCCCAAGGCCAAAATGGTTACACTTTCTCAAGTGTAATCTCTAGGGGATTAACAAGCACAGCTGTTGAGTTCAAGGATCCTGGTACAAAAGCATCTCCCTGCAAAAGTCCATGTTTAAGCACCTGTGTAAATCCCAGAGAAGGGCTCTTAAAATGGAACAAAAACAGTTTGTTCTTTATTTTCAAATGCTCTCATTAAAGAGATCATTTAAGAGATTCAGTTATTCACTAAAATATTCATTACATACAGTGTTCTAGGGGCTGGGGATATGGGATGAACAAGTCAAGCAACCTCTACCCCTTCTGAAGCTCACATTCCAGTCAGGGTGACAAACAAGTGACTGTCCAATATAATGTCAGGTCATTGGTAAGTGATAGACAATAGAGCACAATGAGAGGCTGGGGAGTGATGAGTGGGTGCTGTTTTAGAAAGAGTGAGCAGGGGACACCTGGGTGGCTCAGTGGTTGAGCATCTACCTTTGGCTCAGGTCGTGATCCCGGGGTCCTGGGATCATCTCTTGCTTTTCCTTCTTTTTTTATTGTGGTAAAATACACATAACATAAAATTTACCACCTTAGCCATTTTTTAAAAAGATTTCATTCACCCATTTGACACAGCAAGAGAGCACAAGGCAAAGGGAGAGGTAGAAGCAGGATCCCCACTGAGCAGGGAGTCAGACTTGGGACTGGATCCCAGGACCCTGAGATCCTTACCTGAGCTGAAGGCAGATGCTTAACGGACTGAGCCAACCAGACACCCTCCACCTTAACTATTTTAAGCATACAGTCCAGTGGTATTAAGTCCATTCACACAGTTGTAAAAACATCGCCAGCATCCTTCCCCAGGGCTTTTTGCATCTTGTAACACTGAAACTTTGTAACCACTGAACACTAACTCCCTATTTAACCTCTCCCAGCCCTTAGCACTCACCCTTATGCTTTTTGTCTTTATGAGTCTTTACCATTCCAAGTACCTCATCCAGGTGGATTCATGCACTATTGGTCTTTTTGTGACTGGCTTATTTCATTTAGTCTTATCCATGTTGTAGCATATTACAGATTTCTTTCCTTTTTAAGGCTGAATAATATTACATTGCATTTATATACCACATTTTCCTTCTCCATTTATGCATCGATGGACACTTGAGGTGCTTCCACGTTTTAGATAGTGCCAATAATGGCTATGCTAAACAAATATCTATTTGAGACCCCACTTTCCATTCTTCTGGAACACACACCGCTTTTTATTTAGAATCTTCAGAATGCTCTGAAGAGAGAGATGCCAATATTTCTCCCCTGCCTTTTAAACTGTCAGCTGATCCAATGTGTTTTCTCTAGTGAAGTCTAACACATGTGCTGTGAAAGGCTTTCTTTGTTCATGATATCAAACTGTTCTCCAAATAACTTGTGGTCTGTTGTTTCTCGTTAATTAAGACTGTAACAGGAGAGCTATAGACAAAATAATCAAAGCTCCTTGCAACCTAAAATATTATTTGAACATAAATATCTAGTTCCTTTCTAAACACACACACACACAGCCCTAAAAAGGCTCAGGAATAATAATGTAATGAGGCCAAATTTGGACTAAAGAAGAAAAGAATACAAAAAGTATCATGGTACCCAGAAATCAGTGGCATTTCTATACACTAACAATGAGGCTGAAGAAAGAGAAATTAAGGAGTCAATCCCATTTATAATTGCACCCAAAAGCATAATATACCTAGGAATAAACCTAACCAAAGGAGTAAAGGATCTATACCCTAAAAACTACAGAACACTTCTGAAAGAAATTGAGGAAGACACAAAGAGATGGAAAAATATTCCATGCTCATGGATTGGAAGAATTAATATTGTGAAAATGTCCATGCTACCCAGGGCAATTTACACATTTAATGCAATCCCTATCAAAATACCATAGACTTTCTTCAGAGAGTTGGAACAAATTATCTTAAGATTTGTGTGGAATCAGAAAAGACTCCGAATAGCCAGGGGAATCTTAAAAAAGAAAACCATAGCTGGGGGCATCACAATGCCAGATTTCAGGTTGTACTACAAAGCTGTGGTCATCAAGACAGTGTGGTGCTGGCACAAAAACAGACATATAGATCAATGGAACAGAACAGAGAATCCAGAAATGGGCCCTCAACCCTATGGTCAACTAATATTCGACAAAGCAGGAAAGACTATCCACTGGAAAAAAGACAGTCTCTTCAATAAATGGTGCTGGGAAAATTGGACAGCCACATGCAGAAGAATGAAACTAGACCACTCTCTTTCACCATACACAAAGATAAACTCAAAATGGATGAAAGACCTAAATGTGAGACAAAATTCCATCAAAATTCTAGAGGAGGACACAGGCAACACCCTTTTTGAACTTGGTCACAGCAACTTCTTGCAAGATACATCCACGAAGGCAAGAAAAACAAAAGCAAAAATGAATTATTGGGACCTCATCAAGATAAGAAGCTTCTGCACAGCAAAAGAAACAGTCAACAAAACTAAAAGACAAACTACAGAATGAGAGAAGATATTTGGCAATGACATATCAGATAAAGGGCTAGTATCCAAGATGTATAAAGAACTTATTAAACTCAACACCAAAGAAACAAACAATCCAATCATGAAATGGGCAAAAGACATGAACAGAAATCTCACAGAGGAAGACATAGACATGGCCAACAAGCACATGAGAAAATGCTCCACATCACTGGCCATCAGGGAAATACAAATCAAAACCACAATGAGATACCACCTCGCACCAGTGAGAATGGGGAAAATTAACAAGACAGGAAACAACAAACCTTGGAGAGGATGTGGTGAAAGGGGAACCCTCTTGCACTGTTGGTGGGAATGTGAACTGGTACAGCCATTCTGGAAAACTGTGTGGAGGTTCCTCAAAGAGTTAAAAATAGATCTGCCCTACGACCCAGCAATTGCCCTGCTGGGGATTTACCCCAAAGATACAGATGCAGTGAAACGCTGGGACACCTGCACCCCGATGTTTATAGCAGCAATGTCCACAATAGCCAAACTGTGGAAGGAGCCTCGGCGTCCATCGAAAGATAATGGATAAAGAAGATGTGGTATATGTATACAATGGAATATTACTCAGTCATTAGAAACGACAAATACCCACTATTTTCTTCGACGTGGAGGGCCCTGGAGGGTATTATGCTGAGTGAAGTAAGTCAATCGGAAAAGGACAAACATTATATGGTCTCATTCATTTGGGGAATATAAAAATTAGTGAAAGGGAATAAAGGGAAAGGAGAGAAAATGAGTGAAAATATCAGTGAGGGTGACAAAAAATGAGACACCTAACTCTGGGAAATGAACAAGGGGTAGTGGAAGGGGAAGTGGGCAGGGGGTTGGGGTGACTGGGTGATGGGCAATGAGGGGGGCACTTGGCAGATGAGCACTGGGTGTTATGCTGTATGTTGGCAAATTGAATTCCAATAATTAAAAAAAAAGTCTGAAATTAAAAACAAAAACAAAAAGTATCATGGTTGAATGTAAGTTTCCAAGTCTTTATTTAAATAATGTTTTTAGGGGCATCTGGGTGACTCAGTGGTTGAGTGTCTACCTTCAGCCTAGGGTGTGATCCTGGAGTCCCAGGATCGAGTCTCACATCACTCCCTGTAGGGAGCCTGCTTCTCCCTCTGCTTATGTCTCTGCCTCTCTCTCTCTCTCTGTGTCTCTCAGGAATAAATAAATTAAAACTATAAAAAGAAAGAAAGAAAGTTTTTATTCCTCTATAAAAATGATATATTCTTTGTAGATAATTTGAAAAATAGAAAAGAGGGCAAAAACATCATCCCTTATCTTACCTCTGAACAGCTATATTATTATTTTATACATTTGTTTCTAGTGCATTATCTACATACCCATATTTTAACATAATTATAAATAATTTACATACAAGACATTTTATTCTTTCTTCACTTAATATACAATGGGAATCTCCATTTTGTTACTATGCTCTGCTTATTATTTTTAGTGTTGACAATATTCCATTGAGTAAATGCCCAGTATTTTTTTAATAATTACATTATTGAATATTAATTGTTTTACATTTTACTTAACCTAAAAGTTACTGTGTGTTTTCAGGAAAGAAACTCTGATTCTGGATCATAACTCTGATTCTGGTAGAGCTTCTACTTATCCAGACTCTAGCTATCATAATAGGCCAGGAGATACCTAGGCCAGTGGGATTAAAAGAAAGATGAAACAAGTGGCTACTCAGTCACCACTTCCCAGACTTCTTGAAGCCGCAGAGGTCTGCTGTATTGGCAGCAAATGATACTCTCCAGACAGAGTTGTGCAGTCAACAACCCACACAACTGGACACATGGTTTTACCTATTCATACCCTCCTACACAGTGTTCATGCAACTCCAACTTCCTTAGACATACTTCATGGTCCCAATCTCTTACTTCTTTCTCTTTTCACTCTTCCATCAACACCTATACCAGAGCACACTTGTATGTATTGCTGATGCATGTAAATAGGTCTAGAGGTTAGTCTCCAGCCTGTCTAGAGGGTAACATAGCAGTAGTTGAAAAAACTCTGAAAAAAGGTGCTTACTTTTTAAGCCATCAATTTCACTTCTAGCAATTAACCTTATAAAGAAAATCAGATAAGTGTGCAAAGATATATAAACAAGGATGTTTTTCATGATATGTTTCATATAGAGAGAAAACTAGAATGTCCAACTATGGTTAAATAAATTACATATCATAGAGCCATTACAATTTGTGAGACAGATCTTTGTGTACTGACAAAGAAGGAGATACCTAATATATCACCAAGGGGAAAAAGCAGGCACAAAACAGTGTTTATCATCACAATTTTGTTTTAAAAAATTCCTAGATGAATAGGAAAAATTTTTAAAGGATGAATACATTTTAAAAATTTTAAAAACTTATATGTATTATCCTCCCCTCTCCCCGCAATGGAAATGTATTACTTGAACAATAAAAACAATAGATACATTTTAGAAAAATTTGCTCCTTGGGGTAGGCTTTCCCTCTCCAGCTATGGGCAAGCCCGAATAGGACAAAGTGGAGTGGTTTCTCTGCACAAGTGGATCTAGATTTTTATTTTGTGCTAATATCCTCCTTCATGTGCAAGTAATCAAGAGTCTAGAACTTTTTGTCTTGAAAATGATCATCATCAGGACTCTAGATTGTGATAGAAACCCATCTGGAAAAGACTCACTGGCAAAGCTGAATCCAGGTGCTCCAGGCCTTTCAAGGCTCAGCCCCCATCTGAGCTTCCCAGCTCTCTCACCTCTGCAGTCACTTTTCCATCAGGTTCTTCACCCAGTGGAAAGATGTTTGCAAACAGCCTAGCCTCCCAGCCACCCCCAAGTTGCTCTGTCTCAACAACTCCCATGAGACTCCCAGAATGGTTTTACTAGGTGTGACTGGCCTTGCCCATCATGAACTAAACGCTGAAGCCAGAGGGATGCAATATTCTAGTGTCCAAGCCGGCACACACCCACCTCTACAGCCAGGGGGAGGGGGACTGTCCAACTCTAAACCTGTATTCTTTGTTGTTTGTTGTTTCCCCTCTAGGGCGCCTCATCCACCCCAGCTCATTGCACAATAGACAAAAGGTATAAATGCACAGATTCTCATTGTTCTCTGCAGGTGGAAATTGAGATCTCCAATCTTTTTTTTTTTTTTTTTTTTTTTTTTTTGCTAAGCCACAAAGAGGCTGCTGGAGCAAACTTGCACTGTATTGTTCATCAAATGAACAAAAACAGTAATGATTGATGGCCTTTGTGATTGTCAGTTGTCACAGTGCCTAGAGGGGGTGTTGATCCTGGCAGGAGGGATGATTGTGTGCCACGCTGGAGTCTAGGCTGAGTTAGACAGAATAAAATAAAACAAATGGACAGAAGGTATAAAACACCCAAAGATTATTTAGATAGAATCAATATTCTGTGGACTTATCTGGTCTGTGCCTCCTAAATCATTAAAGAAATTTCAATCCATATGCCCCATGAGAACCTCATTTGAACTTCACAGGAGAGCAGAGTTTTCTCTATTTGCTGTTACCTACAACACCCAGTATTTCAGAAGAAGAGCACTATTGATGTGGTAATGCAGTTTATCACCAATCACACTTAAGGAGACTGTTCAGAGAACCAGGTCCTTCACAGTATCCAAGCAGTTTAAAAAAAAAAAAATTCAGGGGATCCCTGGGTGGCGCAGCGGTTTGGTGCCTGCCTTTGGCCCAGGGCGCGATCCTGGAGACCCGGGATCGAATCCCACGTCGGGCTCCCGGTGCATGGAGCCTGCTTCTCCCTCTGCCTGTGTCTCTGCCTCTCTCTCTCTCACTGTGTGCCTATCATAAATAAATAAAACAAAAAAAATTAAAAAAAATAAAATAAAATAAAAAATAAAAAAAAAATAAAAAAAAAATTCAGCTTTGCATGTTGAAACAATCTGGCTTTTCTAACCATTAATCTAGTTATTTTGGAAGAAGGAACAAGAGCATGTCTACTCTTACAGATCTGTTTAATATCTGGTAATAACTACCAGGAACCTATTTATAAGGTTAATTATAAAGTCACAACTATCAAGAATGGTTCACTACATGTAGCTCTTCCCACCACGTGACATTTCTTTTAATGTGGTCGGTTAAAATATATTTTTATGAAATGTCCAGCTAGTTTTATGACAAGTGAGGATGTCAGATTTCTGGATTTTAAAAGTTTCCATCAAGAATATTACTCAGTTTTAAAGAGGAAGGAAGTTCTGACACATGTTACAATGTAGATGATAGCCAGTCACGAAAGGACAAATACTGTTCGATTCCACTTATAGGAGGTATCTAGGTAGTCAAACCATAAAGACAGGGCTGGGGGAAGGATGACATAGGAAGGAGTTATTGTTTAGGGTAGAGTTTCAGTTTAGAAAGATGAAAGAAAGTTCTAGAAATGGATGAGGGTGATGGCTGCACGACAAAGTGAATGTGCTTAATGTCACTGAACAATACAACTAAAACATGGTTAAAATGGTAAACTTTATGGTATGTATATTTTACCATACAAAACAATTGTGTGAGGACTATATTTTTCCCTCACGGTGTTTAAGAAAGTACAAGTAAAGGTTTTCATTAATCGCAAAACCTTCATGGTAAGTGTAATAAAACTATGTAGGAGTGTGTAAGAAGAGAGAGTTTGTGTGAGTGCTGGCTGTGACAGACCACTTCTCAAACTCTTGAAAATCCTTTTTTCTGGTCTTAGGGCATTTTTGTTGTTACTCACAAACTCAGGCCAGAAATCAAGAACTAGTGTCAGAAGAACACATGGTTAAAAGGTATAAAATGGCTTGTTTTGTATTTTTTCCCATAATTATTCATTCATAAAATTTACCCTTTTATTTTTTTTTATTTTTTAAGGATTTTATTTATTTATTCCTGAGAGACACACAGAGAGAGGCAGAGACAGTCAGGGAGAAGCAGGCTTCCTGCAGGACCTGATCCCAAGGACCCCGGGATCACGACTTGAGTCAAAGGCAGACGCTCAACCACTGAGACACCCAGGCATCCCTAAGGATTCACCTATTCTGGACATTTTATTTAAATGGATCATATGGCCTTTTTATGTCTTGCTCCTTTTACTTAGCATAATGTTTTCAAGATTTGTCCACTTTATAGTGTGTATCACTACTTCAGTCCTGTTTATGGCTGAATAACATTCCATCACATGGACGTACCACATTTTATGTACCCATTCATTGGTTGGCGGACATTTCAATTGTTTCCCACATTTTGGATATTGTGAATAATGCTTCTATGAAGCATTCATGTACAAGTGTTTGCATGGACACATGCTCTCAATTATCTGAAATATATACCTAGGAGTAAGATTACTGAGTCATGGAGAGGTGACTCAATGTTTAGATTTTGGAGGAACTTCCAAACTGATTTCCAAAGTGACCGCATCATTTTCCATTCTCACCAGCAGTGTGTGAGCCTTTCCAAGATCTCTATAGTCTCACCAAAATTGTTATTGCCTCTTGGATCCTAGCTATGCTGGTAGGTGTGAAGTGGGATCTCACTGTGGTTTTGCTTGGCAGTTCCTACATATTTTCATGTGCTTATTGGCCATTTGCATATATTCTTTGAAGAAGTGTCTATTTGAATCCTTTGCCAGTTTTGTAATTGGGTTATTTGTCGGGCTGTGAGGATTCTTTATATATTCGGGATATTAGACCCTCATCTGATACATGATTTGCAAATATTTTCTTCCATTCTGTGGACTTTTTGTTTACGTGATGGTATTCTTAAGAGCCAAAAGTTTGGGGGGTTTTGTTTGTTTTTGTTTAAGAGTGTATTTATTTATTTGAGAAAGAGAGTGCACATGAGCACAAATGGGGTAGGGGGAGCAGAGGGAGAGGGAGAAGCAGACTCTCTGCTGAGCAGGGAGCCAGACCTGGGGTTTGATCTCAGGATCCAGAGATCATGACCTGAGCTGAAGGTAGACTCTTAACTTGAGCCATCCAGGAGCCCCAAAAGCTTTTTTAAAGATGTATTTGTTTTTATTTTAGAGGGGGGGAGGGGCAAAGGGAGAAGGAGAGAATCTCAAGCAGACTCCTTGCTGAGCCCAATGTGGGCCTTGATCTGATGGCCCTGAGATCATGGCCTGAGCCAAAATCAAGAGTCAGACACTTAACTGACTAAGCCACCTAGGCACCTGAAGAGCCAAAAGTTTTTTATTTTTATGAAGTCCAATGTATTTTTCTTCTCTTGTTGCTTGTGCTTTTTGTTATGTAAACTGTTAATACAGTCATGAAAATTTACACCTATGTCTTCTTTTCAGACTTTTATAGTTTTAGCATTTTCATTTAGGTTTTAATGAATTTCAGATTAATTTTTGTATATTGTATGAGGTAGGGGTCTACCTTTATTCTTTTGCATGTGGATATTCAGGTGTTCCAGCCACTATATGTTGAAAAGACTATTCTTTCTCCATCAAATGGTCTTGGCACTGTTGTTAAAAATCAATCGACCATAAATGTAAGGGTTTATTTCTGGACTCTCAATGCTATTCCATTGATCTATGCCTGCCCTTATGCCACTAGTGCTTGATTACTATAGCTTCATAGTAAGTTTTTGCAATAGAGAAGTGTGAGTCCTCCAATTTTGTTCTTTTTCAAGCCTATTTAGGGTCTCTTACATTTTCATATGGATTTTAGGATCTGCTTTGTCAATTTCTTTTTTAAAAAAGTCAGTTGGGATTTTGGTAGAGGTTGCATTGAATCTGCAGATCAATTTGTACTGTCATCTTTACAACATTGAGTCTTCCAATCAATGGGCACAGGCTGTCCATCTATTTGTTTGGGTTTTTTAAAATTTCTTTCAGTGATGTTTTATAGTTTTCAGCATACAAATCTTGTACTGCTTTTGTGAAGTTTGTTCCTAAGTATTTTATTATTTTTTATACTATTACAAATGGGATTATTTTACTAATTTCATTTTCAGATTGTTGCTAAGTACATTATGCTAAGTACATATAAACATGATTAATTTTTTTGTATATTAATTTGGTATCCTGAAACCTTGCTGGACTTGTTTATTAGTTCTAATTTTTTATTTTTTTAGTGAATTACCTAGAAATTACTGTATAGAAGATCACATCTATATAGAAAATAGAGATAATTTTACTTCCTCTTTTATGATTGGAATGCCTTTTATTCCTTTTCTTGCCTAACTTTCTTGGCTAAAACCACCAGTGCTATGTTGAACTGAAGTAAAGAAACTATCGTCATTTTGTTCCTAATCTTAGGGGGAAATCATCCAGTCTTTCACTCTAAATATGATGTTAGTAGTGGGATTTTATAACCACTCTTTATCAGGTTGAAGAAGTTCTTTTCTATCCATAGTTTGTTGAGTGTTTTTTTTTATCATAAAAGCCTGTTGGGTTTTGTCAAATATTCCTTCTGCATCCATAACATGGTTTAAATTAATTTGAAATTAATGAAAATCATACTGTAGTCTCTTTGTACAACTTTGTTTGGTGTATAAAAGGCTAACAGTCTCCCTAAGTCTTTCCCAGCTACCCTGAGTTACCCACTATTGTCACATTGTTCTGTTTCCTTTCAGGTATTTTCCTGCCCTGTGTGTATGTGTGTATGTACCTGTTGAAAATATACGGTATTTTTTTTAAGCTTTATTTATTTATTTGAGAAAGAGAACACTCAAGCAAGCAAGTTAGGGGAGGGGCAGAGAGAGAGAGAATCCTTTTATTTTTCTGGGGAGAGAGAATCCTGAAGTAAAATCCCTGCTGAGCGCAGAGCCCGTCTTGGGGCTCAATCCCAGGACCCTGAGATTGACCTGAGCTGAAATCAAGAGTTGGCTGCTTAACTGACTGAGCCACCCAGGTGGCCCTATACAGTACATATTTTATATGCACAGTACAATGGTATTTTTATACCATTGTTTATTAAATGCTATTTCCTCTCCTTGAGATACCATCTTGTTCCCAGGTGATATTCCAGTGTCCCATCTTTCTTATTTTAAGGCTGAGATTAAGTCCCTCCTTTTTTGTGGAAGCTTCTGAGGCATCCTACATATCAGACATCTTTCCTCCTGGCAACAACTTAGGATCTTCCCCCCCACCCCACTTGGTACCCTTTGGTTATATATGTATACAATCCAGGAGATTTTTGGATTTGAACAACCTGAACTCTCACACAGTATACATTTATCCCTACACATCTTTTGTACCATAAGGAACATTTCTAGCTATTGTGTTATGACGGTATTATAACAAGTTAAATTTTGAGCCACTCTGACATTTTTTCCTATGGCAGTGTTTGTTGATGTGATGAGAGCTGAATCCAGCTGTCTTTCAAACTACAGACAGTCCCCAACTTACAATGATTATACTTTATACGAAGGTTTGAAACCTATATGCCCTAAGTAGAAACTGTACTTCAAATTTTGAATTTTGATCATTTCCTGGGTGAGAAAAATGCTGTTCAATACTTTCATGATCCTAGGCAGTGGGAGCAAGCCGCAGCTCCCAGTCAGCCATCTGATCACTAGGATCAATAACCAATACACTGATGACCACCATTCTGTATCCATACAACTATTCCATTTTTCACTTTCAATACAGTATTCGTCAAGTTACATGACCTATTCAACACTTTATTATAAAGTAGGCTTTATAGGGGATGATTTTGCCTATCAACGAATGTAAATGTTTTGAGCACATTTAGAGGGTAAGCTAAGCTATGATGTCCAGTGGGTTAGGTGTAGTAAATGCATTTTCAACTGACAATATTTTAACTTACAATGGAGTTATCAAGGATGTAACCTCATGAAAAGTAGAGAAAGAGCTCTATGTTTTTCATGCTGTGCCAGTAACATAGGCCCCTGTGTATGAAAGTCTTACTGCATGGGAGAATCAGGGACAGAAGACCCCCTTTTACTGTTAACATACTGGTTAAATTCCAGGCTTCTGAGTATGATTTGGTTTGAAGAAAGGACTTTGCTGTTTTAAAGAAATCTTAAAATCCTATTTTATTGCATTTTGCTCTTACTGTTTCATTAAAAGCATCAGAAAATGGGAAAGTAAAACAGCTAATTCCAGTGACACAAAGTATAAGTCTTACAAATGAAATATACTGACAACAAAGGTGGAACTCAGAAAGCATGTGGAAGCCAAGATTCTTTCACCTCGGTTGGGCATCACTGAACTTAAGCTAACCTGCTGATGTTCAATTATGAAGGGAAAAGACCACATATATAAAATATGTATGAAATGCTGAAAACCTAGGTCATCAAAAATCGTATCTAATTTTTATAAGGGGTATAAGAGAGGGTTTTATAACTGGTTTTTAACTCTTTGGGAGTAAACTGTTCCTTATAATGTGCAAGTCTATTATTTAACTTCCACACCTGACTTTCAACCCATGTGTTCAGGAATGTGCCATGTCCAAAAGGAGTAGAATGACTTAACGATATTGCCTGAGATAGTAGTAAGCTCCTTTTAATAGAGGACAGTCCCATTTAATGGTCATTTAACAAATATTTTGATTGTTGATTTATTAATGATATTTTATTAGAATAAATCTAACTTCTTCATGGAGAACCATTTGCTGGTGTGTTCACCTCACCCTACTTCTCTTGTAGTAACTCTGACAAGTGCATCAACATGCATCTTTGGCCTCCATGTAAATCCACTGAGATTTTTCCCTGTGGTGATATTTACCACCCCTGAAATCAAATCTGAACTCATTCCACTGATGTTTAACACCCAGACTTGGGTGGAGATGTGCTTCTACCCAGAATAGGAGCTTCATACTCTGCCAAAAAATTGAAGAGGATGTATACTTTTTAGCACAAGATACATATGCCACTCTCATATGTATTTGGTAAGAATTTTTAAAAAATCTTTTTATTTATATGAGCACAAGCAGGGGGAAGCAGCAGAGGGAGAAGGAGAAGCAGGTTCCCCACTAAGAAGGGAGCCCAATGTGGTCCCCAAACCCCAGGATCATGACCTGAAAGGAAGGCAGACGCTTAACCGACTGAGTCACCCAGGCACCCCATTTTTAAAGATTTTTTTTTTATTGAGATAGAGTGAGCAAGAGCACAGGCACGAGTGGGTGGCAGAGGGAGAGGGACAGGGGGAAAAGAATTTTTCGAAGTACATCCTTCTGAAGGGCCACATGACAATATGGATCAGGAACTTTAGAAATGAACTCATATTTTGACCTAGAAATTCCATTTCTAGAATTCATCCTACATAATCAACCAGACAAATGTGCAGAGATGGCTGCATGGAGATATCTATTATGGCATTTTTTATAATAATGATAAACTGGAAATAACCAATGGCTAAAAAAGGTTTCAAAAGAAAAGATTACTTCTAGCATATGATAAATGTTTATATGTTATTCCATCTTTCAAATTTTTCTTAAAGATTTTATTTATTTATTCATGATAGTCACACACAGAGAGAGAGAGAGAGAGGCAGAGACACAGGCAGAGGGA
Organism: Nyctereutes procyonoides; assembly: GCF_905146905.1. Classification (NCBI taxonomy): domain Eukaryota; kingdom Metazoa; phylum Chordata; class Mammalia; order Carnivora; family Canidae; genus Nyctereutes; species Nyctereutes procyonoides. The sequence goes on along the minus strand of NW_026575126.1, from coordinate 52,293,550 downwards.
GAAACAGGCTCCACGCAGGGAGCCCGACGTGGGACTTGATCCCGGGTCTCCAGGATCCGCCCCGGGCCAAAGGCAGGCGCCAAACCACTGCGCCACCCAGGGATCCCTCTTTTAAATTTTTTAAACTTTATTTGTTATTTACTTTTTTCATTTACATTTCAGTGTAGTTAACATAAAGTGTTAATATAAGTTTTAGGTATCCAATATAGCCATTCCACAGTTCATATATGACTTGGGGCTCATCAAGATAAATGTACTCTTACTCCTCTTCACCTGTTTCACCCAGTCCCCCACTCTATCCACTAACATTTTTAAGGTTTGGAAAAATTTCCACCAAAATGCCAACAATGATTATTTTGGGGTAACAGTGACTCAAAAAATTTTATTTGCTCCATCTGAGTTATCTGAATTTCCTATTTTTTTTCTAAAATAAACACAGCTATTGCTCTCTGTATGTATATAATATTATTTTTTAGGTAATAAAGGCCAGTCAACCCAACATTATAAGGCTGGAGGGTACTTTTAATGATAATTGGAAAATAAGTTTTGGTAAAAATTTTGAACCACTCTTTGAGATGTATTTTATATCAATCCTATTTCTGAGGTTTGGACGTTAGCTATAATACCCTCTGTTTCAAATTCATCTAACAGTTTTCCCATGGGCCCTCCACATCATGAAAATTCCCCATCAAGCCAAATGCCATAATTGCACATGACTCTTACCAGATAGGCTCTCCAGAAGGATTGAATGCTCAGCGCTGCCTCTTCTTCTGTCAGCAGGAGGGAGAGTGGGATCGGCGGCCGTGGGCTGAAAAGCAATAAAATGGTCATATGCCCATGAGAATCCATTCTTCAGTCTCGGCAAAGCCCTTTGACAACATAATGGCCTCTCTGATTAAGTGCCTCATCCATTTCCATTCTTAGAAAGCAACAAAGCAACAATGCCATTTTTGATAGAAAAGTTTAGGCTTGAGTTCACATGTTTTATTTTAAAATCAGAGATGGATTCATTTTGTTTTGTTTTTTTAACCAGCATAGTCTAAAATCACTGTTAGCCTGCTCCACTTTGAAAGGCTCAGGCTGCTAAAGCTGCATGTCAGTCCTAAAGATGAGGCACCCATAAGGCTATGTAGACATAAAACAAGAGACAAAGTAGGAATGACTTTTAAATACTGCACTATGACTGAGACATAATAAAGGGATCTTCTCCCACCTTTCTACTGAAGGGAAATTAAGTAGTTCATCTTTTTCCCGCAGGCAAAAATATTGGAATTTATCTCTGATAAATTGTGTGCTCATTCCCATTTAATGTGGCTTAAATTCAAGCATATTTTTAAGTTAAATTCTGCTGCCACAGTTTAATAGGCAATAAAATATCTCAAGTGCTAGGTCAGTTGACACTGTTTGCTCTTATGGGATTTTCCAGATTGTGATGGGATGTTTGATCATAGATACCATATTTAAAAATCATGGCTAAATAAATGCTCTTTTCTTTTTCTCTTCTTATCCCTCTAAAAGTTTCATAGAGATACTAACTCCTGAAAAGATCTTATAAGTATGACTTAATTCTGGTTCCTTATGTTCCTCTAAAGCACAGTTACCTCTGAAAAGCCAAGTTAAGCCTTTTTAGATATAGTACAAAGAAATAAACCTCAGGAAGGATGTGGGTCACTTGGAGACTGCTCCCAGGGAAGGTCCCCAGAAGGACTTTGCAAGTGAAGGGTTCCTAAGTGCCCTGGCCTCAAAGTTCTCCCTAACAACAGCCATCATTTGAGTTTATAGTAACTTCCATTGTGCAGAGATGTTGACTAACCTACCCAAGATCACACAGCTTGTAGGTGCCCTAGCTGGGATCTGAGCCCAGACCCACCAGATCCCAAAGCCTAGGCTTCCATCTCAGTGCTATGCTGACACCAGACCTCCACTGGTTAAACACTCACAGATTCCAAGCCTGGCTCAGACTACAAAGCTAAGTGGCAACATTACATGATTCTCCAGGATGTGTGGTTTTATTTCCCTCTAAATTCTGATTTTTAAAATAACAACTTATCTTTGTTATGGCATTTTTGTTTGAATGAATGAATGTGCTTGTGAGTTATTCCAGAATCAAAAAATCGAAGCCCAGAAGAATCTTGGTATTATTGTGATCATTTCAAGGGAGTGCAGTGTTGTTGCCAGGTTCTGGGTCTCAGGCTGGGCAGGTCCCTTCAAAGAGACCAAGTAAAGAAGATTCTTCTACTTCTTTGGAGAGATACTTACACCCTCAAAATGACAGCATTGTTCAAAATCTTTCACTAATTTTCTGCTTCAGTTTTTATTTGTATGATGTGGTGGCCTTTTAAAATTTTTGTTTGGTTCTCTTTGTTTTCACTTCTTCTTGCCTAATATCTGGGTCTCTGAGCTGCAACGGAGCATTCATATTTTGCTGGAGGCCTGCCACCGGAGGCACTTCAGCTCCTTGCTTTCCACATTAAATGCCTGTACTCATCCATTGTCCTGATTCTTTGAATCTCAGTTGTGTGACACCAAGGAATTACACCCCTGAAGTAATTCTCCCTCACTGGTTAAAGATCAATGGTTTCTACAGAGACCTTGGTGTTTCTAAAGAGATCTTGGTGTGCTGGCAATGGATTTGTGAGACTAACATTATCCTGCATTAATGCTAGCTGATATTTACTAAGAGCCTTCTGGACTCCCCTCCTGTAAGCATTGTTCCTTGTGTTCCAGTCATCCTGGCCCTTTCCAGCTCTTCAAAAGTGCCCTTCCACCTCAGGGCCTTTGCAGAAGGGATTTCCTCTGCCTCCAATATCTTTAGCCCCCCAGCTGGGGGTCCTGTGTACAGCTGTGCAGGTTGCTGCTAAAAGACACCCCCCAGGTAGGCCAGTAGGAAACCCAGTCCATGCTCTTGACGCTAAGCCACTCTCAGGGTATGGGGCGCATCTGCCCCACAGTAGGGGCACCTTTTCCTAACTTACTCCAAACCTTAAGGTTCTAGAGGAGGGAGCTGACCCTTCTTCCTCCAGGCTCACTCTTACTCTTTCTTCCAATTATGGAAAGGTATTCTTTGATTAAGTTAGGACCCAGTGGAGCTCTGTGTAAGTTTCCTTCCTAGTCCTTGGCCCAATTTGGAGATATAAATCTGTGTGGTTATCTAACAAATGCCCCGATCCTCAACTGGACTGAAACCTCAATGAGGGCAGAGACCAGGCCTGTGTTTGCTCCTCTTGGTAGTCTCCACACTTTTTTTTTTTAAAGATTTTATTTATTTATTCATGAAAGACACAGAGATAGACAGGGGCAGAGACATAGGCAGAGGGAGAAGCAGGCTCCATGTAGGGAGCCCGATATGGCACTCGATCCCAGGACTCCAGGATCATGCCCTGGGCCAAAGGCAGGCACTCAACCGCTGAGCCACCCAGGGATCCCAGTCTCCACACTTAGGAATTATTCCAGAATCAAAAAAATCAAAGCCAGGGATCCCTGGGTGGCGCAGCGGTTTGGCGCCTGCCTTTGGCCCAGGGCGCGATCCTGGAGACCCGGGATCGAATCCCACGTCGGGCTCCTGGTGCATGGAGCCTGCTTCTCCCTCTGCCTGTGTCTCTGCCTCTCTCTCTTTCTCACTGTGTGCCATCATAAATAAATAAAAATTTAAAAAAAAAAAGGAGTTCTATTTAAAAAAAAAAAAAAATCAAAGCCAGAGAGGACGTTAGGGGTAGTGACACCATTTCTAGTGGGTACTTGGTGTTTGTGGAATGAGCCTCTCTGCCTGACATAGCTTCCTAAGCACTTTTTTTTTTTTTAAGATTTATTTATTTATGAGAGACACAGAGAGAGAGGCAGAGACACAGGCAGAGGGAGAGGGAAAAGCTGGCTCCATGCAGGGAGTCTGATGCGGGACTCCATCCCAGGACTCCAGAATCATGACCTGGGCCAAAGGCAGGCACTAAACCACTGAGCCACCCAGGGATCCCCATCCTAAGCACTTTCCACACAGTATTTCTTTTTTTTTTTTTTCCTTTTTTAAAGATTTTGTTTATTTATTTATTTATTCATGAGAGACACAGAGAGAGAAGCAGAGACATAGGCAGAGAGAGAAGCAGGGTCCCTGCGGGGAGCCCGATGTGGGACTCAATCCCAGGAGTCCTGGATCAGGACCTGGGCTGAAGGCAGATGCTCAACCCCTGAGCCACCCAGGTGCCCTCCATAAAGTATTTCATTAAATCCTCATAGTATCAGTAATGAGCTCTGGTTATCCTTCTGTTAGAATGAAGAAACTGAGGCAGTTTCTATCACCACGAAATGACTCATTCAAGGTCACTGACCACATTCTGCTGAGAATCTTTTGGCCCAGGAAGCACAGGGAGTGGCCTAAGGAGAAGACAAGGCAGTTCGCAAGGTCACTGATGTGGAATTCGCGGTCTCGCAGCTGTGCGTGTTTAATAGAAGAAAACACAGTCATTTGCTTACAAGAAAAAAAACTAGAAGGGTGGGGGGAGAGCCGTAATCATAGAAAATGCCCTCTTCATTAATTCTTACAGTAAGTAATAATGTGGCAGGTATTCATTTGTCTGACGTTCCACAGGGAAATCTGATGTCAGGACAGCAGAACAAAGTGGAGTTTGTCACTTGTATCTGAGGGAAGATTTGATGATGCCTTTCTGTTCAGCTGCAATTTTCCTGCCTTAAGTATATATATTTTTTCTACGGATGTCATGAAATCCTCAAAGTAACAGTATTCCTGTTTTGGAATAGCAGGAGGAAAGGAGAACTGCAAATCTTGGGACAACTGGCTGGGCCAGCCCAACAAAGGGCTTTCACCAGTAATGAAACCCCGAACCGCTTTGCATCACAATGAATCTCCAAAAAGCAAAATGAGATTTCTAATAGTCCTTTAAGCAGTAATATGAGGCCACCTTTAGTGACATCCCTGCTTTCATGGCTAAATAATGGGGTGCTGTCTAGTTCCCAAACCAAGAATAAGTATAAGAGAGCCAGTGTAAATCAGGCCAAATGAAAAAGACTTAATCTTCTGAGAGTAGTCCCTGGGAATTATCAATCATTTCAGCAGGTCAGCTTGAAGGGACAGAAGCCATGTCAGGTCCTTTTCTTTCTTTTGGAATCAGTGCAACTAGCTTCAGGTCAAATAAAAATAGAGATGGAGAAGAGGCAACCACTTATCATTGGGGAACTAGGGAGGGGGACAATCATTGGGGAACTAGGGAGGGGGATGAGGTGCCATGTCAATCACAGGAGAAGGCAGCAGAGGCACCCTTGTCAAGGGCTTAAATCAGACAGCCTCAGAGCAGGCAGGTTTGCGTGTTTCAAGGGGCAAAACGGTACTGCTGAGTATGTTTCCAAGACGTGTCTTACATGATGCTCATTTGTCATGTCCTTTTCATTTTTCCTTTTTAAGACTTATTTATTTTTTAGAGAGAGAGAGCATGAGCAGGAGGGGCAGAGGGAGAGACAGAGAATATCCAGCAGACTCCTCACTGAGTACAGAGCCCAAATGGGGGGTGTGATTTCACAACCCTGAGATTGTGACCTGAGCAGAAGTCAAGAGTCTGACCCTCAACTGACTGCACCACCCAGGTACCCCCCCTTTTCCTTTTTTTCTTAAATGTAAATCAAATATATTTGAATTGTAAGAATCAATGCTATAATTCTGAGAATTTCTTTTCCTGATTCTGTGTGTATGCATGAATGTACACAATTGTTTCCTTTATTGAGTGCTAGGTAAGAGATTTGTAAGACGTAAAGAAGATACAGCATGCTTTCAAAATACACAAGGGAATCTGAGAAGTTAGTCTTTTTTAATATCTGCATCCAGTTCCAAAACCAAGAGGGACCATCCCAAAGTGGCATTTAAACAGAATAAAGCAGAAAGGAGAAAAGCTTGCTTTGTATTGAAAATTGAATCTTGGAATCCAAATTCTATCCACTTTTCATTAGGTAAGAGATTAAGTTGTTTTCTTGGAACATGAGAGCACAACCCTGATGGAAAGCCATTTACAAAATGACACAGGCCCTAAATCAACCATCATTTATAAAGCCTTTCAAGGGCCTAATATTTGATAACATCTGCGCTTCGCATACAGCAAAAGAGATTATCCAGTCCCTGCCCTCAGCTTTAACTGGTTTCCCAAACATTCTGTGTTAGAGGCATCAGTCTTGAGTAATAAACTTCAAATATTTGGAAGAAATACTGTAGAGGTTATCTGGAATGGAGCATCCAGATATATGGTGACCAGCCATTAGGACTGGCCAAAGAATCTCACAGGATTCTTTTCTGTGATGTGAGGAACAGCTCTGAAAACCAGTAGAGAGCCAGCTACATTACTCGCGAGAAGCCTTAAAGTGTGTTTAGAAACCATGGCTACTAGGATGTGATATGGCTTTCACTCCCTCACTAAACTCAGCATCAGGCTGAATCACTCTCCTAAGTGAAACACAGAATGGACTCCCATTTTACCAGTCCCATCATCGAAAGTGGCATATGGGTCTAGTCAACAGAGCTCACCTGACCATGTGAGAAGGCCAGGTACCCACCCTGCAGGTATAACCATCTTGAAGGTCAGGAATGTGATACTTTATGCATTTTGATAAACATACCCAGGGTACTGTGCTATTTAGTCTCTTTGTAATGGATTACATGTTCTTTCTAATGTGACTCAAGGAAAACCTTCATGAGGGAGACCTGCCTCCTTTCCAATCTTCCTCCTCCCACTCCAGAAGGGGAGCCTAGGCAAGGGTGGGTATGTGGGAAGAGCAAACCACCTCCCCCTTCACCACTTCCAAAACCTCTTGCAGGAAATCTTAACTTGTTTTGTGTCATAGATCCCTTTTTACACTTGCTGTTTAGATTTCTTCTCTAAATAATATTTTATAAAATACAAAAGTAAATATATAAGATTTCAAAGCAAACCAGTTATAATGCAATACAGTTTTTCAAGGGACGCCTGGGTGGCTTAGTGGTTGAGTGTCTGCCTTGGCTCAGGGCATGATCCTAGAGTCCCAGGATAGAGTCCCAGATTGGGCTTACTGCTGGAAGCCTGCTTCTCCCTCTGCCTGTGTCTCTGCCTCTCTCTCTGTGTCTCTCATGAATAAATAAATTCTTTTAAAAAAATACAGTTTTTCAAAATATTAAAAAAAATTGGTGACATAATAATATACGTGCTCCTAGAGTGTGCAGGAAATAAGAACAGCTAATGGCAGGTCAATCAACTACTGTAATTTGGAAGAAGTGACAAGAGTAGATGGTATTTCGGGATCATTGCAACAATTAGATTGGGATGTGAAAAAAATCTGATTGCTATTAGTGATGAAGACACAGGTACTGTGGATACCCCTAAGGTTTGTTGTCCATGTTCATAATTAAAAGTGAAGCTAAATCTCAGTTAGAAGTTAATGAGACTAGAGAGGCAATTTGTCTACCTTCCAAGTTCAGAGACCCCTGAATCATCGACAGTTGTGGCTGGTGCTAGAGAAGGTGGGGGGGGGGGGCAGTGATGAGGTTTACATTTAGGATGAGATTGAGGACTAAAGATTTAAAACTAAACAGGATGAATCCAAACAGTGAAATGAGACCATCTAAAAACAGAGTGACCAGGAAGTTATGGAATTTGTCCAAAAAGTTATTTAAAGGACTGCCTCCCAGATGGAAGGGAGATCCACTGTGATATTATGGTAGGGCAGTTACTGGGGAAAAAAAATAAAAAGAAAACTTCATATTTTTTTAAAAAGATTTGTTTATTTGAGAGAGAGAAAGTATGTGCATGTGGGGAGGATGGGGAGGAGAGGGGTGGTAGGGAGAGAATCTCAAGCAGACTCCCCACAGAGCACAGAGCCTGATGCAGGGTTCCCTCCCATGACCTATAAGATCATGACTTAAGCTGAAACAAAGAGCCAGATGTTTAATTGACTGAGCTACCAAGGTGACCCAAAAACTCCATATTTCTATTCCCCCAAAGTTGTGATTTTTTCTATAAAGTCCTTAAATATTCGAAATGGAACTCCAATTCCTGCTACTCCATTTTTGTAACTGGCTCCCCATTCAGCCATTTGCTCAGGCCTGGAATCTCCAAGTCATGCTTGACTTCTCTCTCACCCCACATTCAATCTATCAACAAGTCTTCTTGGCTTCAACATCAGAAAATCCCAAATCCAATCTATTCTTGCCTCCAGCACTCCCAGCTGCCATCATCTATGTTTGCCTGCACTAGGCTCCCCACTGGCCACTTGCACTGTTAGAGTTGACTTCAGTCAACTGCCAACTGCCAGAGTGATCTTTTTTAAAAAAAAAAAAATATTTATTTATTTATTTTATTATTTATTTATTTATTTATTTATTTATTTATTTATTTATTTAGAGAGAGACGGTAAGGAGAGGGACAGAGGAAGAGAGAATCTTAAGCAGGCTCCCTGCTGAGCACCAGAGCCTGACATGGGGCTGGATCCCAGGATCATGACCTGAGCTGAAATCAGGAATTAAATGCTTAACCAATAGAACTACCCAGGTGCCCCCAGAGTGATCTTGAAAAGTAAATTGGCCCAGGGCATGATTCTGGAGACCCGGGATCGAATCCCACGTCGGGCTCTCGGTGCATGGAGCCTGCTTCTCCCTCTGCCTGTGTCTCTGCCTCTCTCTCTCTCTCTGTGTGACTATCATAAAATAAATTTTTAAAAAATTTTAAAATAAAAAAAAATATAAATAAAAGTAAATTGGATTACTTCAATCTCCTGCTTGAAACCCTCCAATAGTTTTCTATCATGCTCAAAGGAAAAAAGGTAAAAAAAATCTACTCTTTACCATGGCAACCAAAGGCCCACCCAAATTGGACACAGCCTAGCTTTGCATAGCTGGCTTCATTTCCTACCACTCTTTCAGCCTCCCTCACCTCCTCTTGTCTCACTAGCCAAGTTTGTTTCCATCACAGGGCCTTCAGAGTGGCTGTTTTCTTCTGGAACACCCTTCCTTCTGATCCTTCTGGTTGGCTTACAGGGCTCTGTGCAAATGTTACCTCCTTAGAGAAGTATACCTGGGAGTACAGCTCTCACCCTAGCCCTGGCATGCTCCATCCACTTACATTGCTTTATTTTTCTTCAGAGCTCCTGGGTCTTCTATACATTATATAATATGTTTACATGTTAGCGTAATTATTGTCTTTCCACTATGGGGGTCAGGAATTTCTCTCACTTGTTCTTCACTCTATAGTACCTAGAAAAGTGCCGGGGAGGGGGGGAATGCATTCAATAAGTATTTTTGAAAGAATGAATATTATTTTTTTAAGATTTTATTTATTTATTCATGAGAGACACACAGAGACAGACAGACAGAGAGAGAGAGAGAGAGAGAGAGAGAGAGAGAGAGGGAGAAGCAGGCTCCATGCAGGGAGCCCGATGTGGGACTTGATCCCAGGTCTCCAGGATCACGCCCTAGGCCAAAAGCAGCGCTAAACCACTGAGCCACCTGGGCTCCCCAAGAATTAATATTATTATAGATAAGAAAACAGGGATGGGGAATCCCTGGGGGGCTCAGCGGTTTGGCGCCTGGCTTTGGCCCAGGCGCGATCCTGGAGTCCCAGGATTGAGTCCCGCGTTGGGCTCCCGGCATGGAGCCTGCTTCTCCCTCCTCCTGTGTCTCTGCTTCTCTCTCTGTGTGTGTCTATCATGAATGAAGAAAGAAAGAAAGAAAGAAAGAAAGAAAGAAAGAAAGAAAGAAAGAAAGAAAGAAAGAAAGAAAGAAAGAAAGAAAGAAAGGAAAGGAAAGAAGAAAAGAAAAGAAAAGAAAGAAAAGAAAAGAAAAGAAAAGAAAAGAAAAGAAAAGAAAAGAAAAGAAAAGAAAAGAAAAGAAAAGAAAAGAAAAGAAAGAAAACAGGAACAGGGATGCCTGGATGGCTCAGTCAAGCATCTAACTCTTGGTTTTGGCTCATGTCATGATCTCCGTCCTGGTCAGGAAACTGAGTCCTGCATTGGGCTCCACATTCAGTGCAGAGTCTGTTTAAGATTGTCTACCTCTCCCTCTGCCTCTGCCCTTCCTACTCATGCTCTCTCTCTCATAAATAAATAAATAAATAAATAAATAAATAAATAAATAAATCTCAAAAAAAAAAACCCACAGAACTTTCTTTAATGTCAGGATTTATTAGTGGCAGAGTAGGTATTTGGTCTTTCTCTTGCTTGGTTATTCTGTTATCCACATTTCATCTTGCTAAACTAGTGACTACCGGGCAGCCCCAGTGGCGCAGTGGTTTAATGCTGCCTGCAGCCCAGGGTGTGATCCTGGGGAACCAGGATCAAGTCCCACATCAGGCTCCTTGCATGGAGCCTGCTTCTCCCTCTGCCTGTGTCTCAGCCTCTCTCTCTCTGTGTCTCTCATGAATAAATAAATAAAATCTTTAAAAATAAATAAATAAATAAATAAATAAATAAATAAATAAATAAACAAACAAACTAGTGACTACTATTCTCCTAAGATTAAGGATAAAATAAAAGCAAGCATTCTTTACATCCACTATGAGTCCTCTGCAATGGATATCTTCAATTTTTATCTGCGTGTCATATCCTCCCCTTTCTTGTGATATCAGCCCTCAGATTTTGCTTCAATAGCTCCACCTCCCTGTGTTGAGGGGAATATGGGTCACAGTACCTTACCTTCCCATGACCAAGGAGTCAACCTGACACCCACACTTAGCCAAGCGCATGCTGTTTTCCTAGAATGTGAATCTTGAGTGGACTGGCAGAGAGTAGAGGATACTTCCTGGAAGGGTTGTCTTGAAAATACAGGTCTGTGCTTCCTGGATACCTATACCTGCTTTCTAAGACCAAGTCCTTAACTTTTCCTTCATGTTTGTGAGTTATCTTTTTTCTTCCAGTATATACTCTTTTCCTTAAGTAGCCTTTAAATTTCTGTTGATTGTGACAAAACACTCTGATACCATCTTAAACCTCACAGCAACCCTGCAATGCCATGTCCAACTAATAGAAGAGAGGAGCATGGCTTGTGAAGGAATTATTTCCAGGTTATGTGACTGTGGCAGGCTACAGGATTGTTCCCCAAGATGTCCTTATCCAATCCCCAGACTCTTGAATATATATGTCCCCTTAAATGGCAAAAAAGCACATTGTAGAAGTGATTAAGAATTTTGAGATTATCGTAGATTATCCAGGTGGACCAATGATGTAGTCACAAGTATCCTTGTGAGAGTGACGCAGAGGGAGATGCCATTACAGTAGATGTGATGATGGACACCAGAGGTCAGACAGATGCAAAGAAGGGGTCATGTGCCTTCCAGCCTCCAGAAATTAGAGAAGACAAGAAAACAAATTTTCCTCTAGAGGCTCCAGAATGAATCGGTATTGGACTTCTAGCCTCCGAAACTATAAGAGAAATGGTGAAGCTCACACTGGCATCCAGCTATGTCTGCCATGCTGCTTCCCAAAGGCTCCCTGAGCTCATTCCCAAAGGGTCTCCTAGAAACAACAGGAAGAAAGAAAGGAAGCGGGACTGTGTGCTGCAGAGAAAGGGCCACCCACATGCCAACCTCCAGCTAGAAAGAGACGCTTAGAGGATTTATGCATCCCGGCATGTCCTAAATTCAGGAAGCACCTCTCCTTCCTTCCTAAATGCTAATACAAAGAACAAAGATGATTTATTATCCTCGTGAGACTCCTGGCGTCTGAAGTTACTCTTCTAGAAGACAAAATAAAAAGATTTTTTTCCTGGGGTGCTGGGTGGCTCAGTAGGTTAAGTGTCTGACTCTTGATTTCGGCTCAGGTCATGACCTTAGGGTTGGAGATCTAGCCCCATGTTGGGCTCTGTGCTGGGTGTGGAGCCTGCTTGAGATTCCTCTCTCCCTTTGCCTCAGCTCATGCACTCTCTCTTAAAAAAAAAAAAGGGAAAAAGATTCTTTTCAACAGGGAATGACAGCAAATTTTCTGCTGTGCCACCATTTAATTATGATCTTTAGTGCAACATGCATGCCATTTCCTGTGCCATTTAGAAGGCACAAGCATTTTCCTTCCCACCATTAATTTTCACACAAACACACCATCATACAGCTAGTGCTTGTCCTCAAATGGCACAGTGACACTTTTGTTTTCACTTCAGCTTTTGGTCATAAGATACCTTTCACCAACATGAAAGTATTGTGGATATTTTTCTTTTCTTTTTTTTCTCCCAAGGGTAGAACTTAGCTGAAAAGACATTTCACCCAAAGCAAGCTTTTCTTTTCCAAAACACAATCTTTGTCTCATTGAAGGTCTCAGTTTAATGATGTCTTTCATGAGCCTTCTCCCCTGGGGCATGGGACCAGATAGGCAGCAGGGCACTTTTGTTCCTGTGCTTATTTAGTGATTTATTTTTGCAAATGAATCTGACCAATTCTTTCTCAATCAATATAAAAAGTAAAACTTTTCTTGTTCTCACTATCATAGCAAAAGGTTTCGTTGTTTCCAATTGGCTGGTTGAGTCAGGACTCTATACCATGAAAGAGGATGATGCCAGATTCATAAATAGGAGTATAGCCATCAGGAGATGTGATGTCATCCACCACCGCTGAAAGGTAGGGAACAAAACCCCTCATTGAGCTCCGATTAGAGCATGTAGTAGATTGTGTTATTGGTGCCAGTTATTACTTTTGTCCCTGGAAGAGAATTGTGTATCTCTACTCTGCCATATGGCTTGCAGTTTCTGCCTGGCAGTGGTGTCAACTTCCCCATAGCACTGCTATTCGACTTGGCTATGGACTTGTATTGCCCAATGAAATATGAGCAGAAGTAATGCTTGCCACCACATGGATCAGCCACTGCTCTTCTCTTTCTGCCATGAGAGTGAGGGAGGGGACTGTTCCTTCATCCTGGGTCCCAGAATGAAAAGAGTCAAAAGTGACATGCCGATAACATAAAAAAGGGTGGAGAATAAACGTCTGCTATTGTAAGGCACTGAGATTTGAGGGCTGTTTGTTACTGCAACAGAACCTAGAGAAAGCTGACTATTTCGGGGTACTGAGCATAGTTGGGGCAATGCCATGTAGGAACACATATAAGTCAGGACTCTTTCATTTGCAAGTATTAGAAACCTAACTCAAACTGGCTTAGGCAAAAAAACTAAAAATTTTAAAAAAGCTTAGTAACTAAGGGGGCAGAGTTGGCTTTAGGCATGACCATATAGAGAGGCCCCAAACAATGCCACAGAGACTCAGGCTCTGGCTGCCTCTCAGTTCTGCTGTTATCCCAGAAGCTCAAGGCTTATGACCTCAAAGCTCCAGCTCTCGAGAAAAAGAAAGGAAAACTTTCCTGGCTGCTTGGGAGCAATCATGGTGGTCAGGGGGATGCACAGCCCTGATTGGCCAGGCCTGGGTCACACACTTGGCTCAGAGCCAGAAATAGAATCAGCTCACCGTCCACATGGACTGATATTGGAAGAGAGGTGATCCTTCCAGGCACAGGAGGAAACCCTCTAACCAGGAGGAGGAGGAAATCAATGCAGGGTGGAGAGAAACATGAATGTCTACCCCAGAAAGCAAGAAAATGGAATAAAAAGAAGTAGAATAAGTACCCTTTAGTTTTGTAATTTTTTTTACTTACTTAATTTATTTATTTTTGAGAGAGAGAGAGAAAAAAAACACACAAACATGTGAGCAAGGGGAGGGGGAGAGGGTGAGGGACAGAGACTCCCGAACAGACTGTCTGATGTGGGGCTTGATCCCACTAACCCTGAGATCACGAGCTAAAATGAAGAGTGAGACACCTAACCAACTGAGCCACCCTGGTGCCCCTGGTTTTGTAATGGGTTGTAATTTTAATTCTTAAAGTAACTCTGTAGACAATACAACAACTACAAAATAATTTAGAAAAGAAAAATAAAAGCTGTGTTCCTGCTCTTTGGAGTGAAACATCCTTTTGAAAGATTTCTAGGTCTAGAGTTATTTAATTCTATGGTTATCCTTGATTTTAAACATTTACTTTTTACAATATAGTTTATATATTTATTATTTTTAAAGATTTATTTATTCATTTATGATAGACATAGAGAGAGAGAGGCAGAGACACAGGAGGAGGGAGAAGCAGGCTCCATGCCAGGAGCCCGATGCGGGACTGGATCCCGGGACCCCAGTATTGCACCCTGGGCCAAAAGCAGGCGCTAAACCACTGAGCCACCCAGAGATCCCCCTAAGATAGTTTATTTAACAAATATGTTTCTTTTATATGTGATAAAATCTTATTTTTATAAATTGAGAAAAAAATGTTAAGCGTTATCAATGTCTATATAAAATAAGTACATAAAACGCAGTTATTTAAAGCTCAAAGTCTCAGAAAAGAAATGGGTAACTGAGAAGGGATAGACAGAGTGAAGAGTCTGCTAAATTATGGGTAACCTGTAGGAGAAGGACCCAGCATTTATGTGAAAAGCAATTGGCAGCCACCTGTAACAAATGATCCTAACCTGCCAGCTGTGATCTGACAATATAATGACATCAAGCAACAAAGACAGCTGGGCTTGGTGGAGAATTTGTCTTACCCAGAATGTTAAAATAGAGCCAAACTCACATTTAAATGGCTCCCTAGGCTGGTAGATGGGATTCTCTGAGGCAATAAATGCTAACACACACATAATATACAGAGCTGTATCTTCCACAGCCGCTGCACTCTGAAATCAGCACATAAGATGAAAATCACATCTAGTCAAAATTTCCCTTTAACATACCTCAAATTACCCATTGCATCTCTCAATTAGTGTCACATAGCCAGTGTTCTCCCAGTCTTAGCACTGATCACTCTAAGTACCAGGTGAGCTAAGAGGCAGTGAAGCAGATGGATTTACCATTCATTAATGGCAATGGACTCAGGAGCCAGGCTGCCTGAGTTCAATCCTGTCTCGTCGTTTGCCAGCTTATGACCTCAGGGAAGTTATCTCTGCGCCTCAGTTCTTTCTCTGAAATACAGCTGCCACTGGGAGCTAGTACTCATGGAATACCCAGCATTCCCTTATGGATCTCAGCATCCCTTGCAGTTGGTTTGGGGTCAGGCTCTGTGAGGAGAGGTGAGAAGGTTAAGAACATTCTAGGCTGAGAAGGTTAAGAACTAAGGTGCCTCCTCTTTTCTTCCTCTGCTTCAGTGACCTCAAAAACCATGTTCTAAATAGCCATAAACAAAAGGGCTGTCCAACCTGTGTCAGTCTTTGTATGAGCAAGAAGTAAGCTGTTATTACTTCAGTGTTGTTTATAACTGCAACCTAGCCTAACATAGCCTGACTCATACAAGGGAGACATAAAATTCCCAACCTGTAGGGTTATTGCCCAAGTTAAATTGGGTCCTATTTATCAATTGTTCAAAAGAGTACCTGAGTAAACACTATATAAATGCTTGGTTGGCAGGTAGTTATGTAGACAGACATACAGATGAACAAACAGAAGGAAGTAGTTATGTTATGAGGGGCACATAACACTGAGGACAACTTCCTCTTTCTTTCCCCCAAAAGCATACCACTGAATTAACTTACATTAAGTACATGCATACTGCAATCCAGCTATACACAAAAACTGTCCATGAAGACATTTGTCACATTTGTCTGTGCCACATATGCCACATTTGTCTGTGTCATATTTCCATGGCACAGGGTAAGTACCCAACCAGCTTATGAATATGTCTGCTCTGTAATTTTAGAGCACATTTCAGCATTCAATACATATTAGCTAAATAAATGAACAAATAAATAACTCCCTTTAAATAGCTGGAACATAGCTGTTCGTATATGTATCAGTATTGGAAAAATGGTATCCCTTTCATAGTTGGCACCAGAATTCCTCTTAGGTAAGGAAGTAGATCTGTTTAGATGAAAGACCATTTTATCGATGGAAAAACAGGCTCAGAGAGGTTAAGTTATCTTTACCAGAATTCACACAGCTGGAAATGGTGAAACTTGGTCTGGAAGGTGGAGATGTGATTCCGGAGCCCAAGTTCTTAATGTCTACACTTCCACTGCCACTTCACATTCTTACACCGCCCTTGGTAGCTCCAGGATTTGATTGACTTGCTGTCATCTTCTCCAATCCATCCCCCACTAGTCTTCTCAGTTACTTCATTATTCTTACTGATGACACCTTCAACACCATGACCTCCAGTCCACATGATCCCATGACCGGCATCTTCCCTTGCATCAGTCACTTAGTAGAATGGCCACATCTTAGAATGGGTTGTCCCTGGAGACTGTCATATCTTAATTTTCCAAATTCCTGTTCAGATCGTAACCTCCCTATCCTCCCATCTTTCCCACTTACTCACACTTATTTATATTGTTTTCAGTCCTTATACAAGGCTAGGATTTGAGAACTGGTATCTAGAACAGGGCTCAGCAAACTATAGCCCATGGACCAAATATGGCCCATCACCTATTTGTATAAATAAAGTTGTACTGGAATCCAGCCATCCATTTATTCATGTACTATGACTGCATTCATGCTACAATGGTGGAGTTGATGTCATTGTAACAGAGACCATATGAAGCCTGCAAAGCCTAAAAGATTTACCCTGCTCTACAGAAAAAGTATTTACTAAAGGAAAAAGTATTACTGGAGCCATGTTCTTAGGGCAAGCCCAAGACTCGGATTGTGTTAACCTTCTTCCTCTTTGGTGCTGGGGAGAAGTGGGTTTGACATCAGAGGAGGGTGTGAAAGGAGAGTAAGGTCAAAGTAAGGGAACTGTTGATGCCATGCACATTCAGAACCAGGTCTCAGGAAGGGTGACCAAGGCCTCCCCAGCCACCATAAGGCTTCTGACTTGGGCCCACACCTGCTACTCTCTCCTTGCCCAGGGGCCATTTTCCTTCCATAAGTTTTTCAGCACAATCACATGAAAACTCAGTCTCCCCCATTGTCTATCACTCCAACCATCTCCGGTGGAGAAGAACAGCCCACAGTGCCCCACCCCGCCCGCCCGGTTGACTGCCAGTCAATAGATACTTCCTTGCCCATGGCACATCCATCATTTAATCGAGGGGTCACGATGAACTTTGAAAAACCTCATTGTTTCTTTTCCTTTTAATTTTTTATTATGGAAAATTTCAAAGATATAAAAAAGTAGGCAGAAAACAAAAATGAACCCATGTCACCATGCCAGCTTCAATTATACTGTTCTGCATGTCAGTTATTCAGCGTCGTTCCCACCAACCCTGTCTACAGACATCATATCATTTCATATTTCATTCATAAATATTTTAGCATGTTTCTCTAAAAGGTAGTAACTTTTTTAGCATGACTATGAAAATGATTATCATACCTTAAATTAAAGCACAATAATTCTTTATATCATCTATTTATTAAGCAGTCAAATTTCTAGTTGCCTCCTAATTTTTCTTTCTTTGAATCATGATCCAAATAAGATATACCTATTGAAATTTCAAAAGCCATATGGACCCCTACCGTTCCCATTTTAGTGTCTCCAAGTTTGGTCATTTCTTACTTCTGAAGTAAATACATAATGTGGTGTTTCCCTCTCTTTCTGAAAATTGGTTGATAAATCGTTAACAGAATTTTTAAAATATGGTACTTTTGGAGAAAAACCTAAGATATTATTCATAGAAAAGATAATCATGCTTTCCCTTTATTTAATATCCCCTAGGCCCAGTCTAGACCTTTCACTATATTAGCTTTGCTAGTCTGATTTTACCCAACCATCTGTTTTCTCAACCCCCTTTCTAGGGTTGCAGAGGGTTGCTGGTGATAATCACATAAGCAGGCTGTTTATATGCACCACAAATTCAGGCCATCAGCTGGGCCATCCCTATTTATCCCTAGTTGATTCCCTATCAATTTCACGATGGCAGCTGCTGCACCACTGCCCCCTCTTCCATGCCCCCCACAAGCCTCCAGAACCTGGGCCTCCCTCTTAGCAGATGCCTTCACACCTACATGAACAACCAGAATGACAGGACCCACCATGAACTTGCTCAACTTCTCCCCTTCCAACTCAAATTTACTTTCACTTGTAGCTCTGGTCTCAGAGGAAGACATATATCTTCTTCTATCTAATATATTTGTATATATGCATAGAGAAATCTCTGAAAGGAAGTTCACTAAAATGTCAACAATGGTTATATCTGGGAGACGGGCTCATGGGTGATTTGTACCTTATCCTTTTTACTTTTCTATTTGCTTTTATTTTTTCTCTAAGCATGTGTCATTTTTGTAAAACCCATAATACCATTTCAAAAATGTCAGTGATCCCCAAGAAAATGTAGATGATCCCTGAGTGAGGCACTTCCAATTTTTCCATATTCTCTGTTACACTTTGAGGTAGGCAGAACAATGGCACCTAAACATGTCCACATCATACTTCCTAGAACCTTATGGTACCTTACAATGGCAAAAAGGACTTTGCTGATGTGATTAAAGACCTTGAGATGGGAAAAATATTCTGAATTAGCTGGGTGAGCCAATGCAATCATAGGAGTCCTTAACAGTTGAAGAGGGAGGCAAAAGAGAGAGAGAGAAATGTGACTAATGAGACAGGATCAGAAATATGCAATGCGGGATCCCTGGGTGGCGCAGCAGTTTGGCGCCTGCCTTTGGCCCAGGGCGTGA
The DNA here is from genome assembly GCF_905146905.1 of Nyctereutes procyonoides. Taxonomy (NCBI): domain Eukaryota; kingdom Metazoa; phylum Chordata; class Mammalia; order Carnivora; family Canidae; genus Nyctereutes; species Nyctereutes procyonoides. Next base: position 52,274,969 of record NW_026575126.1, on the reverse strand, counting down.
TTCTGGAGACCCGGGATCGAACCCCACGTCGGGCTCCCGGTGCATGGAGCCTGCTTCTCCCTCTGCCTGTGTCTCTGCCTCTCTCTCTCTCTTTCTCTCTCTCTCTCTGTGACTATCATAAATAAATAAATAAAATAAAATAAAATAAAATAAAATAAAATAAAATAAAATAAAATAAAATAAAAAGAAATATGCAATGCTGCTGGCTTTGAAGATGGAGGAAGACACCACCAGCCAATACAGGAAGCCTCGAGAAGCTGCAAAAGGCAAGGAAATGGGTTCTCCCCTAGAGCCTCTGGAAAAGAATGCAGCCAGTCCACAACTTGTTTTTAGCCCTGGGAGACCCGTGTCAGTCTTCTGACTTCCAGAACTGTAAGACGATAACTTTGCAATGGTTAAAGCCACCAAGTTTGTAGTAATTTGTTATAGCAGCAAAAATGCTGGTCATTTAAATCAACATAAAAGGGATCCGTGGGTGGCTCAGCGGTTTAGCACCTGGCTTCGGCCCAGGGCGCCATCCTGGAGTCCCGGGACGGATCCCACGTTGAGTTCCCTGCATGGAGCCTGCTTCTCCCTCTGTCTATGTCTCTGCCTCTCTCTCTCTCTCTCTCTCTCTCTCTGTGCATACTCTCATGAATAAATAAGTAAAATCTTTAAAAAAATAAACAAACATACATACATAAAATCTAAGCAGAAACAATTACTTGCTTTGCAACAACTAGAAAACAAGCCATGATCACCACTGCCAACCACATGACTTAGAGTAAGTGCCTCCTTCATTGAGTCTCTGGAACCAATTCTGGGGTACTCCAAAGTTTAGCTGTGGTCCATCTTGGCTCTTGGCTCCATCTGTACATCTGACATGGGAACCTTGATTCCAAAATCAACATTTCTCTCCAGACCCCACTTCTGAGCTTCAGGCCAATGTTTGCAATATGGATGTCCTAGAGGCACCTCAATCTCAATGTGCTTAAGATAGAAATCCTTATCTTTACCCTTGAGCCTGTTTTCCTGGCTAGATCTCTTTGCTTCTATCCTGGGCCTCCCCTTTGCCCAGCAAATTCTCATCTTTTCAGGCACATCTCTTCTCCACTGCCAAACTCATCTTGTGACATCCATCCACTCTACCCACCCCAACTACCTCCTTTTCTATTCTTGCTGCCCCAGTTCAAGATCTGAAGGCTGTAACCAGGCTTTCCCCAATCTCACATAACCCCTGCCCTCCTGAGAGTTATCTTGCCAAAACAGCCTGCTCACATTACACCTCTGCTCCAAAATCTTTTAATACTGTCTCTTTCACTTATGGAATAATGCCCAAACTTCATGGTTTTGCTGAAAAAACAAAATCTACTCCCTAACTCCCTTTCAGCCTTATCTTCTATCCTATCCCTGTATCTTGACATGCTCTAGGAGCCAGCTGTGCTGATTTCCTGTGCTTGGACCAAGTCCTGCCTTCTTCCACCTTTGCCTTTGGTCTTGAGTACCCTTTTCTGTTGTATCTCTCTTCCTAAGTCCACAGTGTCCTTTGATGGCAACTGCAGTCACCAGTGAGCCACATGTTACTATAGGCTGGGCCTGTTGTGATTTCATTTGTAAGTGAATCATTTCACTGCGTCTTTCTAATTTTACTTATCTAAACATTTTACTGATGAGGATATGGAGGCTTACAGAGTGACCTGCTATGGCGCTTTTAAAATATGTCTGCACATGATTTGATATTCTTCCCTTCAAAAGGTGAAGCCTCATCACACTCCCATTGAACGTGGCACTTGAGCTGTACTTAGAGACTAACTTCTAATTAACTAAATATGAGGGACGCCTGGGTGGCTCAGCGATTAAGTGACTGCCTTTGGCTCAGGGCGTGATCCCAGAGGCCCAGGATCAAGTCCTGCATCGGGCTCTCTGGATGGAGCCTGCTTCTCCTCCCTCTTCCTATGTCTCTGCCTCTCTCTGTGTGTCTCTCATGAATAAATAAAATCTTAAAAAAAAAAAAACCTAACTAAATATAGTCAAAGTGCAGGTGTTTGGCTTCCCAGATTGGGTCACAAAAAGCCCTGCAGCTTCTTTTTTTTTTTTTTTTTTTTAATCTGCAGCTTCCTTCTTGGTCTCTAGTTTCTCATCCTAAGAGAGATCAATTGCCGCATTGGGAGGACACTCAAACAGCCCATGTGGAGAAAAACAGAGGCCTTTGACCATCACCCTGTGGCTAAGCCAACCTGAAAGTGGCTCCCTCTCTGCTCAGTCGTACCTTCAGAGCACTACAGGCCCTGCGATATCTTGACCATGGCCAATGATAGACCTTGAACCAGAATTACCCAGCTGAGCTGCCCTGAATTCCTGATCCACAGAAATGATGATATAGGAAGTATTGATTGTTTCAAGCCACTAAGTGCTGGAGTAATTTTTTACAGAGTAATAGAAACTAAAACACCCAGGGTCATGCAACTAGTAAGTAGTAGAATAGAGATCTGAATGCTGGTTTGTCTGTCTACGGAGCTTATGCTCTTAACCCCAACCCAAAGCTGCCTGAAATGCTAGCTTATATTTTGCTTCCTTTAAAAAACATTGACAGTCTTCCCTCAAAATTCACCTACCTCCAATGTGTACCTTTAAGCCTTCTTCAAAATGCCCATTTATTATGCTGCCAACAATCACCATATTTGCCTAAGACCTACCTCACTTTGTTTGCAACTTCCCAGATCCTTTCAGCTTTAGCATCTAGATCTTAGTGTTGTCATTAAGATTAAATAAGACAACCTGTGTAAAAGTGCTTAGCAGAGGGATGACTAAATTATACTATTTATTACCTTAACTATACTATTTTTTACTAGAATAATGTGATTATACTATTTATTTAGACACAGCACTTCTTCTGCTGTAGGGGAGAGGTCTCAACTCTGGCTGTATATTAGAATCACCCAGGAAACTATTAAAAAAAAAAACAATTCCTGGGCTATACCCTGAATTAATAGGGCTCATTTAATCAGTCTTGGGTGAGGCCAGGCAACAAAAGCTCCTCAGATGACTTTCAAGTGCAGCCAGGGTAGGAAACCACTGGATTAGGTCAGAGGTTCTCAACCAGAGGCTACTTTGTTGTCTCCTTGCCCTGCTCAGGCCCTCACTCCCCTGACATTTGCTAGTGTCTGGAGATATTCTTGATGGTATGGCTTTAGGGAGGTGCTATTGGCATCTGGTGGGTGGAGGCCAGAGAATTTGCTGAACATTCCACAATGCACAGGCCAACCCCACGTCAGATAATTATCTGGTGCTAAATGTCAATAGTGCTGAGGTTCAAGAAACCTGAATTAGATATTATTTCCCAGGTCATGCCCTCGTTCTTACTTGTCTCTCTGACTCCTCTGATCAAAAATATCTTTGAGAAGGATATAGCACCCGAGTCCTTGCCTCTTAAAACCAAATCTGAGTACCAACCAGCTTGGCCACTGTCCCAACTGGGAGGGTCTGTGAATGGTCTTGTGCTTCCCCATTTCCCTTTAGTGCTGAACCTGTATTACAACACCCACCACAGAAACTTTAGTTAGCTGTAAATATGTCTCTCTTACCCCCAGAGCCAGAGCTATATTTTATTCATCTCTATTTACTCCACAACACCAGGCTCTGTACATTGCATGTGGTCAGGTGATTAAGAACTATGTATTGCACCAAATTAGATTAATATAATTTAAAGTTTTATCATGCTTCTTGGCATCTCTTTGGAAGATTATGGAAATAAAGAATGCAAATGCCCATTAAAGTGAGAGCTCTTGTGTTTCGGTTCTTGTGGAGTTAAAGTGAAATGATCACTTTCATCACTTAGTATGTTTATATGAGCTGGCAGGGAAGTTAGCAACCATTTTAAATTAAGATATTTATACAATAAATGACTAGGTATTTGAGCGGATTCTTTTTTAGAGAAGTTCTCCTATCCTTAAGATTCTTTTTTATTGGTTATTAAAAGTGGGAAAATGTTTCATTTTCAAAGCAAAGCAACAACGTGTGGAGAATGATACTGAAAAAAACCTTGTCATAGAAAAACATGCAAATTTTCCACTTAGTAATCATTTTTACTCAGTACATTATGGGCCTTCCATTTTCATAGTGGGCAAAATTAGGCACAGGTTTAGAAGCTAAATAAGAAAACAAGGTTTTCTAATATTCTTCTTTCAATGTGTAGCTGGTCTCAGATTTTTAAAAAGCTGGTAAAGGGGTGCCTGGCTGTTCAGTTGGTAAATATTTAAAATGTAGAATTTAAAAAAAAATGTTTATTCATTCATGAGAGACACAAAGAGAAAAGCAGAGACACAGGCAGAAGGAGAAGCAGGCTTCCTGCGGGGAGCCCAATGTGGGACTCCATCCTAGGACACCAGGATCATCACCTGAGCCGAAGGCAGATACTCAACCACTGAGCCACCCAGGAGCCCTAAAATGTAGAATTGATGCATACAACTAAAAATTAATATTTAGAAAAGTTTAGTCATATTTCTTGAGACATAATAACCTTGAGATGGGGCAGGGAGGGAGGAAGGGAAAAAGAGAGGTAGGTAGAAAGAACGGAGAGATCAATTACTTAGGATAAGATTTTTTTTTTAAGTTTTCTGCTTTATTTCTGAAGTTCTTCTTGAATAATCACCACATGGATGGGATGTTCTTAGCCTATACTGAAAATAACTAGAGACAAGAGCCACAAATATAACTGACCTGGAGACCTGGGTGGATTACATGAGTTAGCTGGATTGGAGAAAACCATCATTAACACAATCTTAAAATAGGAATAAATTATTAGAGGCCTTGTGTTGGTACTTACTGATGCTTCAGCCACTGCTCCACAAATGGAATGGAGAAGAATTCTGTGAAAGACTCCCCTATCCTCTTTGGATTTTGACTGGAAACGATGCCATATGTTTGATTGATAAAAAAAACAGTAAGCAAAAATTCAAGTCAATTGTTGCTATTCTGCTTGCAAATTAACACTATTGAATCCTTAGGGTCATTGAATATTCAAAGACATGCAAAACTTACTTGTATAACCACTCGGTCAGAAAATTACAGGCAATGAATTTGGTTCTTTTTCTCTAAAGAGAAAAGAGAGAAGAGAGAATTAAATTATACTCTTTGTCCACATGTCTGAGTAGGACAAAGGAAGAGAGGTTAATTGATTTTTTTTGTGTTAGATGAAATATGCATGAGTCTTTTATGGGGTTTATAAGTGTATCAACAAACAGTAAATCGGGGTGATGCAAAGAATTCTGAAGACAGGGACGCCTGGGTGGCTCAGCGGTTTAGTGCCTGCCTTCAGCCCAGGGCGTGATCCTGGAGTCCTGGGATCAAGTCCTGCATCAGGCTCCCTGCATGGAGCCTGCTTCTCCCTCTGTCTGTGTCTCTGCCTCTCTCTGTGTGTCTCTCATGAATAAATAAATAAAATCTTAAAAAAAAAAAGGATTCTGAAGACATTTCTTTAGTCATCTTTTTTGTTGTTGTTGTTGTTTTAAAGATTTTATTTATTTATAGCAAGGAACAGTCATGACACAGTTCTGCCCTATGAGATAGAAATGAACAGGTCCTATGGACTTCTGAAAAAGTTCTGCTTTCTCAATTTCTGCTGCCCCTCCTTCCTTGAAGCTTCCTTCTGCTTCTTTCAATCTAGAATACAGATGTGTGACTGGACATGGAATAGCACCTTTCAACGATGAGGCTAAAAGCCACATACTAAGGATGGTAGAGCAGGTTAGGTTAGAAGGAGCCTGGGTCAATGATGACTTCCTTAATCTCTATGCCAGCTTGGATCTGACCTACTTTGAATATCCTGATATGTAAGGGGAAATAAATGTCATTTGGTTTATTACCACTGTTCTTGAGTTTTCATTACATGCCAGTGAATGCAGTCCCTAAGAGATAGATAGATAGCCAGTAAACCACAAGGAAAAAACCTTCCAGAGTACTGGGAGAGAAGGCATGCTAAGAAGGCATGGGGTGGGCCACCAGATATCCTGCCTCCTGAATCCACTGAAAGTCTCTTGTAACCTAAATGGAATCAGTCAACTCCTTTAAGAGAACTGTACTACCTAGAACAGTCTATGCATTCAGTGCAATCCCTATCAAAATACCATCAAGTTACTTCATAAAGTTGGAACAAATAATTCTAAAATTTGTATGGAACCAGAAAACACCTCAAATAGCTAAAAGAATATTGAAAAAAGAAAACTAAAATTGGTGGCATCACAATTCTGGACTTCAAGCTTTATTACAGAGCTGTAATGATCAAGACAGTGTGGTATTGGCACAAAAACAGACACATAGATCAAGGGAACTGAACAGAGAATCCAGAAATGGACCCTCAACTCTATGGTCAACTAATCTTCGACAAAGCATTAAAGAATATCCAATGGAAAAAAAAAGAGTATCCAATGGAGAAAAAAGACAGTCTCTTCAACTAATGGTGTTGGGAAAATTGGGCAGCCACATGCAGAAGAATGGAACTGGACCATTTCCTCATACCATACACAAAAATAGATTCAAAATGGATGAAAGACCTAAATGTGAGATAGGAATCCATCAAAATCCTAGAGGAAAATACAGGCAGCAACCTCTATGACCTCAGCCACAGCAAACTTCTTGCTAGACATGTCTCCAAAGGCAAGAGAAACAAAGGCAAAAATTAACTATTGGGACTTCATCAAGATAAAAAGCTTTTGCACAGCAAAGGAAACAGCCAACAAAACCAAAAGACAACCAACAGAATGGGAGAAGATATTTGCAAATGTTATATCAGATAAAGGGCTAATATCCAAAATCTACAGAGAACTTATCAAACTCAACATTCAAAGAATAATCTAATCAGGAAGACATGAAAAGACATTTCTCCTAAGAAGACATACAAATGGCCAATAGGCACAAGGAAAAATGCCCAAGATCACTCGGCATCAGGGAAATACAAATAAAAAACCACAATGAGATACCACTTCACATCAGTTAGAATTACAAAAATTAAGTCAGGAAACGACAGATGTTGGTGAGGATGGGGAGAAAAGGGAACCCTTGTATACTGGGGGAATGCAAACTGTGAAGCCACTCTGGAAAACAGTATGGAGGTTCCTCAAAAAGTTGAAAATAGAGCTACTCTATGACCCAGCAATGGTACTACTGGGCATTTACCCCAAAGATACAAATGTAGTGATCCAAAGGGGTATCTGCACCCCAATGTTTATAGCAGCAATGTCCACAATAGCCAAGCTATAGAAAGAGCCCAGATATCCATCGACAGATGAATGGATAAATGGATATAAATTATATATAATTTATTATATATAATATATCATTATATATAATAATTTATAATTATATAATATATATAATGGAATATTACTCAGCCACCAAAAAAATGAAATCTTGCCACTTGCAACGACACGGATAGAACTAGAGGATATTGTGCTAAGCAAAATAAGTCAATCAGAGAAAGACAATTATATGATCTCACTTATATGTAGAATTTAAGAAACAAAACAGAGGATCATAGGAGAAGAGAGGAAAAAATAAAACAAGACAAAATCAGAGAGGGATACAAACCATAAGAAACTCTCAACTATAAGAAACAAACTGAGGGTTGCTAGAGAGGAGGGGGTGGGGAGATGGGGTAACTGGGTGATGGGTATTAAGGAGGGCATGTGACGTGATGAGCACTGGGTGTTATACAAGACTGATGAATCACTGAACTCTACCTCTGAAACCAATAATACATTATATATTAATTAATTAAATTTAAATTAAATAAAAAGAGAATTGTTACAGAAACCAGGAGATAGAAGGTTGTCACATCTCCCTTTAAGATAGCAGGGATAAGAACCAAGTAAATCTGGAGGTGATGGTTACCGTGTAAGAAGAACCTTCCCAAGAATGAAGGGGGATTTCCCGAGTCTGTTGGAAACTCTCTCTTTTTCTCTCTAGGTCTACCCTCTGCACTGTGCTCTGTGCCTCAGGAGGATGATTTTACGGTTCACTTCAACCAGGCTCCCTTACTCGCTAGGTGGGTCCAGCCAGTGAGAGGTACCAGCAGGAGATCTGAGACAGGGAGGAGAGAAAGGCAGGGTGTTGTGGATTGAACTGTGTCCTCCCAGACTCAAATTCATATGTTGATGTCCTAACTCCCAGTACTTCAGAATGTGACTGTATTTGGAAATAGGATCACTACAAATATAATTAGTTAAGCTCAGCCACTTCTGAAGGACATAGCAACTCCAAAGAAAAAATGTTTTGGGTTCTATTAGCAAGGAAGAAGGGAGATACTGCTAGCTAGACCACCAATGGCAATCGCTAACAACATTGTACTAGACCCTGGATCCAGCTATTCCCAAAGCCCAAATCCCATGGCTCATGTCCTGAGGGATTTGAGCCAATATATTCTTTTTTTGATTAAGCCAGTTTTCACTGTGTTGTTTATTGCTTATGACAGGAAGAGTTGTAACTCCTATTTCCTTCTTCTCCAGTCAGCTAACCCCCATTTGTCCTTCTAGGTGCCTCCAGGAAGCCTTTCTGAGTATTCTCACCCTCTTCAGTCTAGAGCAGGCTCTCTACGTTCCCCAGTTCCCCATATGTCCCTCTGTCATAGCATCTCAGACATAACTATAACTGCTGGCCCACATGTCTACTTCCGCCATTGAACTATCAACTTTCTGAGAACAGGGCATATGTCTCTTTTCTTTATATTTTCATTGCTTAATTGAGTGCTTTGCATGGAGGTGATCAATGGGTGGTGAATAAATGAATGGATGAATTCATCATTCGACTCTCAAATATCAAAGCAAGAAAGAACTCACAAGAATTCTGACATTTAAAAGTGGGAGTTGCTGATATAATTCTGGACAATTTCTCTTCATTTTCTTCTCATAATATTTTATCATGAAAGTTTTCCTACTTCTTTTTTCCCCCCTTCACTTCAAAATAGCCAACTCAGCTTTATAGTCTTAGATAAGGTTGAAAGATTGTTGTGAAATTGATTCTCCCCCAAAAGGAAAGTGCTATTTAGGATTTTTTACTGAAAGCTTTACTATAGCTGTTAGTAAATAAAATATGGTGGTGCCTGAGTTACTGGAGATTGTTTGCAGTCTTTTACCTCCTTGATGATAGCCTTTTCTTAAAAAATTGAAACACTGCTAGCCAGGGTAATAAAATTAAATATACTAGACCATGGAACAGGGGTTTCTAAGTCTGCTTTGCAAGAGTAGGTATCCCTTCAAAAAGCCATCTTTAACCAAAATAACAAAACTCTTGTACAACAATGCAAATATGTATCTAGCAAGAACTGCGATATAATAATTTAAACAATTCAGCAATTGTAAGATAGCAGTGTCTCTCTCCTCTGTCCCACAAAAGATGCTTTGTTCCTTGGCATTTACTGCACCCTTTGGTGGTAAAGGTTCCTTCTACCAAGGGAATGCAGCTTGACTTACTCTATTAAATAGACTTTTAAAATAGCCAAATGCTCTGATGTATGAAGGTCATGCAGACAGATTTAATCACTTTTGATGCAAACAAATAAAATGGAAGAAATTGTGTTTTCCTTCTGTTCCGGGCAAGTGTGGACGTGCCGTGCATACTCAGACACATGGAACAGTGGGGATATTGTTCAGCTGTTGTTTAGTTTAAAAATTATCTGCCGGGGAGCTGAAAAAGAGAAGGGAAAGCAAATGAAAAGTTGTGGTGAGTGAAGAGATAAGAGAGGAAGTAATCGAGAGAAAAATTAAGGAGTGAGATTAAGAAACTGTGGGCACCCAGGGTTTATGTAATGTGGATAAACACACTGAGTTCACAATTGTTAAAGGGTGAATATGTGCAAGTTTGGGCAAGCAAAGGAAACAGTTAAGACAACCTCAGACAAGGTTAAAAAGCAATTTTGAAAAATCCAGAATTAGGGCAACCCGGGTGACTCAGCGGTTTAGCGCCGCCTTCAGCCCAGGGCGTGATCCTGGAGACCCGGGATCAAGTCCCACATTGGGCTCCCTGCATGGAGCCTGCTTCTCCCTCTGCCTGTGTCTCTGCCTTTCTCTGTGTGTCTCTCATGAATAAATAAATAAAATCTTTTTTAAAAAATCCAGAATTAAAAGGAAAAAGACTAAATGTCAAGGGAAAGGACATCATGTCATTATGAGTCCGCAGCTTACTTTAAAGTGCATCCAAAAAAACAAGGTAGCTGGATAGAGGGATGGACAGACAGATGGACCAATGGACAGATATTCAAACAAGCAAATAAAGCAAAATAGTAATTGTAGAATCATGGTAAAAATGTGGGTGTTCCCTTGAAGTTCTTTCAATTGTTCTATATGCTGGATAAATTTTGTAATAAAATTCAAGGAGGGGGTGGTGGAGAACATCATCATAAAAGACTGGAACCCCAAAGGAAGAAAAGGCAGAAATTGGAGATCAGTTCAGAGTGTTTTGTCTCAATGTTCGTGTTGGGTACATGTACAGGAGGCAGCTGGAGGTGCAGAGAAAGGCACTGAGTCTGCATCAGGTGATGAATGTAATTCCACCCCAAAAAGGTCAAAAGCACATGCTGTGAGGTTAGTGAATTGAAGTGTGGCTTGCTATGGCTTTGTGTTCCTTGAGACTGGGTCTGCAAGGGATAGAAATATGCTCAGGTTACCTTGGTGACTGGGTTTTTTTTACAAATCAGTTTAGGATAGATTTTTGCTGCAACAAACAACTCTCGAATCTGAGAAGCTTGTATCATCAAAGGTTTATTTCTCATTCGTGTTACATGAACGTTTCAATCAACTATAGCTCTCTGCTCCACCACTGTTTTTACTCTGGGACTCAGCCTGACAGAGTAGCCTCTCTCTGAAATATCACTAGTTGTCATGGCAAGTGAAAAGAATATGGTGAACCATGCTTTGACTCTTAGATTGTGTGTTTGGAAATGACATATGTCACATCCATACATTGCTTTGACCAAAGCAGTCACATGGTCTCTCCATTAGGGAGAGCATGCAAATATTTTTGAACACTAATATATTCTATCTGGCATGGGGGTGGGGGTTGCTATAAAGGTAGAAGGAGTGAAAGGAAAATGGGAATTCCTCTGACTGGGGATAAGTCTCAGGGAGAAGTGACCAGCATCCACAGCTGTTCAGGGCACAAGTCTGGCTAATCACAGTAGCCTCGTCCTTGGGGAGCTTTGTGACTCAACAACATTTCTCGTTCTTGATCTATGTGGGACTCAGCTCTTTGGCATTGCTACTCCCCAGAATGAGGATTCTGATTGGGTTGGTAAGATACTACTCAGGAGAGGCCATCCCTTTGGGGCAGAGCAATTGTATCATTTCACAGACACTTGGCATCCTAGAGTGGCTGCCCACAGGGTGTGACACTTATTCCTGGCTCTATCACTTGCAGCCAGGGTGATGGGGACATGGACAAGGCAGGGACAGGTATGGCACGCATTTAGAATATCATAGCCTCCTTTCCCACATAGGTATTCTCTACACTAAATTTCCGCATGCTGGAGACCCCACAGACATGACAAAAATGATAAATAAATCATGCTAGAAATAAGTACATACTTGGACTATAATCAGAGGCCAAAATACTTATCACAGCAAACTTCAAACAGAAGTCCAGTTTTTCCCATTGCATTAGAATTTCATTAGAAAAATAATACTTTTCAGGCAGCCAAGGTGGCTCAGCACTTTCTTCGGTCCAGGGCGTGATCCTGGAGACCAGGGATCCAGCCCCATGTCGGGCTCCCAGCATGGAGCCTGCTTCTCCCTCTGCCTGTGTCTCTGCCTCTCTCTCTCTCTGTGTCTCTCATGAATAAATAAATAAAAATCTTTAATAAATAAATAAATAACAAAAAAAGAAAAATAATACTTTTCAAAAGAACTTAAACATATGTACTCATAACACAAAATATTGACCAAGACTTTCAGCGTGGACCACGTGGTCATTTCTAAAAGTGTTCTTAATTAAAAGGAGCATTGCTAAAATAATTGTACCACACCTTTCCTGTGAAAATCTATTTTTTCCACTCCTTAGAAACAAAACAAAAGCTGATGCTATTTCTAATTCCCTTATTAGTTAAGGCCAGAAAATAGAGTTTCTCCTTCACTGACCAGAGCCCTTGCATTTTTAAAAACATATTTGGGTGTTTTACTCAAAAAATAACAAAAAAACTACAATAAACGACCATTAGATGGCAAGGACTCCAAGAAGAAATAGGAGATTTTGTTTTACTGAATTATTCATAGTAGCAGATTTTAGAGCATGAGATCATCAAATGACTTATCAGGAGTTAGAAATAGTTTCCTGATACTAACTTTTGTTTACAATACTCTTCATTGTAATGGAATTTGATGAGCAACCAAAGCGAAAGGGAACATTTTACGCTACATGGGATAGGATAGGAAAAGAGGTGGGAAGTCTTATCGCCTCTATCCAGACTCTGCATTTAATCCATATTTAAAGCTGAGATAAGCTTTATTTTTAGGCATCATTTTACTCATGCAAAAAAACTCCTGATTTCTTTCCAAATTATGCAAGATACCCTTTTCCAGTTTGGCCCTGTTCAGTAAACATTTACTGAGGACCTACTATGTGCCAAGACTGTGTTGAACACTAGAGATAAAGAATTGAGTAAGCCATGGTCCCACTGTGGTTATTAATTCAATGTCCAGCAGCCAATCCCCAGCTGGGTAGTAGCTGTGATGAGTATAGAGGATTAACCTCCTCTCCAGCTCCAGGTGTGAACCCCGATAAGGCAGTCCACATAATCCCACCCCACCTGTCACTGAGACCTAAACTAATCTGGTCCACATTTATCCTGACCCAAGGGATTCGCTGAATGAAGAATGGGTGCACAATCAATTTCAGACTGATAAGATATGAGAGGAGATGTGCTGGGGCTTCTGGGAAGTCATTTCCTTTGCTTTTCTAAATAAGCTTGACCATTCTCTCCTGGTTGCTGTAGTAGGTGGGGGCTAAGCTGAGGCCAGTGGCAGTAGTTGTTTTGCCACTCTGAGGGAAGCTAGACTGAGGTAAAAACCAACTCTGCAAGAGGCCAATCAGAGATGCAGAAGAGAACCAAGTCCTCAATTATATCACTGAGCTCCTGAATCAAACCAACCCTGAAATCTTCCTTCTGTACCTCAGAACCATCTAGTTTTCTGAACCAATGAATCCCCTTCATTATTTAAGCCAGTTTCCTGCTATTTGCAGCATAATGAGTCCTAGCCCAGATAGTGGCCCAACATTCCTTCTGCCTTCTTGTGGTAACAGCACCCTGAGTTCCTTTTGGAGATCCACCCTTCCCCAACTCTAAAGCCATGTGCATCGGGTTAGGGAACCTTCCTTTGCCCAACAGCCCACTGTCCACTAAGTTCCCCTAGTTGCAAGGATTGACTCCAACGTGGTAATTGACCTGAAGCAGTTCAGTTAGAAACTCTGAAAGAGATTTTATTTTCTCTTTCTTAGGTACACTTGAACCTAAGAGACATAGGCTGGTGTCACAAGGTGGGGAATGTTTGATGGTTGAGCCAAGCCAGAGAAACAGAATCTAGAGATGGAGAGGTAACCAAGTCATGAAAACATCACCTTGGCCCTCAGATCAAGCTGTGGAAGATCTCCCCATAGGAAAGCATATACTTAAACAAACAAACAAATCTTTTTCACTGAAGTGAGTTTGAATGGAGTTTTCTGTCACTTTGAGGGACTGGCCCCCAGAGTTAACTAGCAGATACGGGACTGGTTAGTTCTGCATACTCAACACATCCAGCTAAAACAAACTCTTTTGAGTTCATAATACTTTTTACTGCTAACAATATCAACACTTTATCAAAAACTGTTTATAGCAAAAATTATTAACCTTACTCTGAATGCCCAATGTATTTCCAGAGATGCACTGGAAAGAATTTCCAAGTGAAGTTTACAACACAGCCACTAAGCCAGCTCCATTCAATGTATCAGTCCAATTAAGTTCTCATTAAGTTCTGATCTCTCATGTTTCAATTAAGCTAATCCAAAGGCATGTCTAGATGTCAGAGGATCTCCAAGAACACTGAGCCAACTGTAATGTCTAATCTTTGTGATGACATTTATGTGTCTGAAACTCAATTTGCTCCAGCGGAATACAACTCAATTCATGACAAAACAGGAATAGCATTGTCGCCTTTTAATCAACCTTCAGTCTGAGAAAAATGCTGAAGTTCTATCTTAACAATTGCACAGTTGATTTCCTGCCTTAAGACCTCTTCCCCCTTCCGAATCACATAGACTATGGGCAGCCCAGGGGTCCCAGGGAAGGCAGCTATAACTATAAATAGAAGACCAGGAAGGTCAATGTCAACAAAGATTCAACAAAGAACAAGCAAGTCTTCATAAAAACTCTACTCCCATGGAAACTACTGTCTTGGGATGAGTACTGGGTGTTATTCTGTATGTTGGTAAATTGAACACCAATAAAAAATTAATTTATTAAAAAAAAAGAAAGAAACTACTGTCTTAGTATGGAAATTATTTGCAACCTAGCATCACAGACATGCCTCTAAGAGACCAACGGGTCTGGAGAACCCCCTTCAAGGCCTGCCCTCTGCTCAGAGAAGATGGATAAATTGGTCAAGGCCTGTGCAGAAGGAAGCTTCTGGCAGAGGCTCTGACGATCCATCTCACTATTCTTGCCTAAAGCTGGATTCATTCATTTTTTTTTTCACTGTTAATTTGGATCCCTGTTTTCTCACTTGCTGCCAGCTGCTTCTCTTCCTAAATCCTTCTTTCAAGCACAGTCCTGGATGACAATGGCTACCCCTTACTGAACACTCACCCTGTGCTAAGTGCCATACACTTGACATCTTACCCAATCATCTTAAAAGCCCTGGTGAGGTGGGTAGTATGATTATCATCCTCCCCATTTAGCAGAAAAGAAAAATGAGACTCACAGTTTAAGGAATCTTTCTAGGGGCCCAGAGTTAGCAAAAGTTGGAGCGGGAGCTTCAAGCCCACCTGTGTGACCCCAGCACGCCTACCCTACCCTTCATCACTGGGTTCTTTCAGAAAATCCATATGTCTTGAGACTAATTTCCCACCAGTCTTTACCCACAGGGCCACTGCCTTTCTCTTTAGTTTTCCATTCCAGGCCGAAGGAACCTTTCTCCAATTTAATTTTGTTTTTATTTTATTGCTACTTTTTACTGTAGCGGTGCTGGTCACTTTTTTTTTTTTTGAGGCAAACACTTTAAATGCCTTATTTAATTCCAATAAACTCTCTTTTACTACTCTAATAATTACTATTATTATGACTTCCATTTTATGGAGGAGGAAACTGAGGCATAGGTAGGTTAAAATTGTGAGGTCCCAATGTTAGCAAGGTCCAAAGCCACATATCTAAAGAGGTAGAACTGGGCCCTAAATTCAGATGAGCATAGTTCCAAGTTCTACGCTTATTCATGAGGCTTCCCTTACATGGCCTCTCACAGAAGCACAGCAGCTACTACCACAAAAATCTGGGTAGTTCCAGGTTTTCAGAACAAAGGTTGGCAAACTGCTTCTTAAGGGCCAGACATAAATATTAGACTTGTGTCGCAACTACTCAATTTGGCTCTAGTGAAAAAGTATAAAAGTGTGCTTTTAGTGCAAAAGTGGCCATAGACAATACGTAAATGAATGGATGAGGTTGTGTTCCAATAAAACTTCATTTACAAAAACAGGCAGCTGGCCCCATAGGCCACAGATTGCAGACCTCTACTTTAGAACATTATCAATCTTTGATAGATGATCTTTCGTGTAGAAGCATGGAAAAATCCATAGTACTTGATGTCTGACACAGGAATGTGATTTCAGGAAAGCTCTGTTTACACCTATTTCCTGGATAGCCCTTTTATTATTCTAAGGGATTAACAGTTGAAACATCTTTTGGATCTGGAATTAGTTTAGGACTTGGGTTTTCTTGTTTCCTCAAAAGTAGCAGGAGATATTGCAGCTTTCTAAACAACCAAGGGGGTGGTCAATGACTTATTTTAAGATAGATTCTTTTTAAAAAAAATCAATTAATTATTTTCATTTGTGTGGGTTTTTTTTTTTTTTAATGGCTTCTAATCCTCTAGACATGAAGTCTCAAGAGAAGTCTGGGATACTTGCAGTCTTCCTTTCTTACTTTTTTTTTGGTCACTGTGGCTGTGATTCCAGCAGCTTCTTCAGCCTTGGAGGGCTCTTCATAGTTCATTCTCAGATTCTGAGCTCACCATATTATTTCCACGAGTTATGTTTAGATTTTTACAAATATATATTATGTTTAGAAGGCACTAGTATTTTTAGAATGATGAGGAAAGTCCATCCTTGGCCATCTGTAATACACAGAAATTAGTAACAAGGATGCCACCTTCCATTTATTCAAGCAACAACTGGTTACCCAGTAGGGACCATAGGGAGTAACGTTCCTCTTGTAGACTTGCTACTTTCCAGGCATATGTTAATTGTGTTCACAACAGTTAACGTGTACTCAGTGCTTTCTCTGTGCCAGGCACTCTTTTAAATTTTACTTAACATGGGATCCCTGGGTGGCTCAGCGGTTCAGTGCCTGCCTTCGGCCCAGGGCATAATCCTGGAGTCTCAGGATCTAGTCCCACATCAGGCTCCCTGCATGGAGCCTGCTTCTCCCTCTGCCTCTCTCTTTCTCTGTGTCTCTCATGAATAAATAAATAAAATCTTTAAAATAAATAAACAAATTTTACTTATTTATCCTCACAACAGCTACTACTACTTCTTATTATTATTATTATTATTACTACTACTACTACTATTCCCATTTTACAGATTAGGGCACAGAAAGTTTAAATATCTTGCCCAAAGTCACTTACTCATAGATAGAAGAGTAAGAATTTGAAACCAGTTGGACTCCAGAGTTTGCACTCTCACACATTACCTCATTTAACCCTCTCAATAATCCCACCTGTGGTTTACAAATGAGGAGAGGAGAGAGTTGCAGACAAGTAACTTCCCTGAAGTCACTAGGCTAGATCCAGAAGTCAAACCTGTCACCTGCTGCCAGGTCCATATTATTTCTAATACAGCATATAAGGTAAATTGCAAAAAGGGCCGCTATTCTTCACTCCTCCCTGGATCCACATCCTTTGCAATGTAGCTTTACAGTTCTTCCCATCAAGAGGTGGAATCTATTTCCTTACTCCTTGAATCTGATCTTGTGACTTGTGATCTGCTTTGGCCAATATAATGCCATGAAAGTAGCAATGGGCCAGTTCCAAGCCTCAGGTTCAAGGGGCCTTGAAAACTTCTACTCGAATCCTTATACCCCTGCCCAGCTTCCAGGTGAACAATCCAGGGTTCATCTAATGGAACCTGGGAGTCCAAGTCAAGCAGGGATGATCCATCCCAGCTAAGCCCATCCTAGGCCAGCCGGTACCCAGCCTGCCTGGTAGCTACCCACAGACACATGAATAAGCCCAGCCAAGGCCAGAAGAACCTTCCAGCTGAGCCCAACCCAAATTGTTGCCTTGCAAGAGAGTGAACTAAATAAATTGTTGTTTTAAGCCACTAACTTTTGAGACACTTTGTTTTGTAGCAAAAGTTAATTGATGCCATGTATAAAAAGTGAAAAGCAATTTACGGCCAAATGGTAATGTTCACCCTATTTAGCAGCCCATCAAGACAGCTACTAGAGCCACCTGGCACAAAGCCATGCCCCTGAAAGCAAGAGGACAAAGCTTCAGAGCAGAAAAGGAAAATACTGTCACAAAGTCACTGCCCTTTATTTTGTAAGACAACCAGGGGGTCACCCTCAGGTCAGAGCCTGTTGACTTTCTTTTTAAAGCCTTGTCTTTTGAGGATGACTTTGATTTTTAGAAACAAAAGCAACTCCTAGCCAAGTTTGGGAATGAAGTGATCAATGCTGCCATTGTTAAAAAGAAGAAAAGAAGCATGACTATAAAGTTATAATAAGATTTTCTTGCATGGTTTACAAACTGGATCTGACAGCAATTCCAAGAGCCTCAGAGGGAAGTATTTGCAGCCTTGGTGACATACAGCAGTCCCCCCTATCCACAGAGGATAGGTTCCAAGACCCCAGTGGATGCCTGAAACTGCAGATAGTACCAAACTCTTTATGTACTATGTTTTTCCTATATATACATGCCTATGATAAATTTAATTTATAAATTAGGCATGGTAAGAAAATAATAATTATAACAATATCCCGTCATAAAAGTCATGTGGACATGGTCTCCCTTCTCTCTCTGTCTTAGAATATCTTATTGTCCTGTACTCACCCTTCTTCTTCTGGTGATGATGTGAGATGATAAAATGTCTGCATTACAAGATGAAATAAGGTGAATGACATGTTGTGATGTAGTTAGGATACTACTGACCATCAGGAGCATCATCTGCTTCTGGACCATGTGTGTGACCACAAGTGACTGAAAGCTCAGTTTAGGGGGCAATACGACAGTAGGACAGAGTGCTGTGAAGCCAGATTCCTGGACCCAAACCCTGGCTCCTCCTCTTGGTAGTCTTGTGAATGTGAGTACTCCTTGAGCCTCCATTTTCTGATCCAAAAAATGGGAACAATAAAACCTCCTATTCCAAGGGTTGCTATGATGACTAATGACTAAACCAGACCACAATGTGAAATAATACCTGGCATATAGGAAGTAGTCTATAAGTGATAGTCATCAATCACTACTGATTAATCACTCAGGAGGCAACTATCTGGCAATGGTAGATGATCAAGAAATAGCCCTTAACAGGGCACCTGGGTGGCTCAATGTCCTGGGATCTGCCTTTGGCTCCAGGTCCTGGGATCAAGTCCTATATCAAGCAGGGAGCCTGCTTCTCCCTCTGTCTGTGTCTCTGCCTCTCTCTGTGTGTCTCTCATGAATAGACAAATAAAATCTTTTAAAAAAATAGCCCTTAACTTGGTGCCATATTTCATATTTAGGTACTAACTTCCAAAATGTGAAATTGGGATCTTCTGTCTGGACCCACTTCAATGCTATGATATTCAATCAAAAATAACAAGATCAGACAAAAATCCAGTTTCCTCTACTCAAAATCTACCCAAGAGAAATGAAAACACATGTCCATACAAAACTAATTTGCAAATGTTCATAGCAGCATTATTCATAATAGCCAAAAAGTAGAAACAACCCACAACAACATGTGGTATATTCATACCACTGAATATATTCAGCAGTAAAAATGAAGTACTGTTATATGCTACAGCACAGATGAACCTCACACTGTACTATGTGAAATAAGTCAGATGCAAAAGACCATATACTATGTCATTCCAGTTACATGAAATGTCCAGAAAAGATAAATCTGTGGAGATAAAAAGTAGATTAGCTATTGCCTGGGAGTAGGGGTAGAAATGAAGAGTGACCAGAAATAATTATTAGAGATTGGGGGTGGTGGTCATGGAAATGTTCTAAAATTAGATTGTGGTTGTGGCTGCACAACTCAGTGAATTTGCTCCAGTTAGAGTGAGTGGATTTTTTAAAAATAATTTTTTAAATTGTGGTAAAATATACATAATATTTACCATCCTAACAATTTTTTAGTGTATAGTTCAGTAGTGTTAAACACATTCAGATTGCTTTATAGCCCATCTCCAGAATTCTTCTCATATTGCAAAACTGAAACTCCACCCATTAAATAAAACTCCCCACTTCTGGGATGCCTGGGTGGCTCAGCTGTTGAGCATCTGCCTTTGGCTCAGGGCGTGATCCTGTGGTCCTGGGATCAAGTCCCTCATCAGGCTCCCTGCATGGAGCCTGCTCCTTCCTCTGCCTATGTCTCTGCCTCTCTCTGTGTCTCTCATGAATAAATAAATAAAATCTTTAAAAAAATCCCCATTCCTTCCTCCCTGTAGGCCCTGGCAACAACCCTGCCTCTTTCTGTCTCTATGAATTTGGCCACACTAGGTACCTCATGTAAGTGGAATCATACATATAAATCATACTTTGTATTTCAATAGCTGTGTGTGTGTGTGTGTGTGTGTGTGTGTGTGTGTGTATGACTGGCTTACTGCACTAGGATAATGTCCACAAGGTATATCCATGTGGTACCATGTGACAAGAGTTCCTTCCTTTTAAAGACTGAATAATGTTCCATTGCGTGGATATAGCACATTTTGTTTATCCATTTGCCCATGTATAAACAAGGGTAAAATGAGTGGATTTTAGTAAATTGGGTAAAATTTCCATACTCACTTGAATAAAATGAGTGGATTTTATGGTATATAAATTATACTTCAATAAAGCTTTTTTTAAAGTTTTATTTATACTACTTCCTTTTAATGGACTTTAAGATCATCTCCATTTATTTCAACCAATGTTGCATTTAATGTCCTTGAGAGCTTCTTGTATGTAAAGACTGAGAGTTTTTCCAGCCATAGTATGGATTTAGAAAGTTTTAGGTCATAGAATATATATATATATTTTCAATTTTACTAGGTTTCGCCAAATTTGTCTCCAGGAGGGTAGTATATTAGAACATGCCCATTCTTTTCCACAGCTTCATCCATTCTTCATATTGCCAAACTTTTACATGTTTTGCTGATCTGAGGCATTGAGTATCTTTTGATTTGGCTCTCTGGGTCTCCCCTTTTGTGAACTTCCTGATCATATCCTTTGTCTATTTTTCTACCTCATGGTTCTGTTGTGTTATTCTCTTCTTTCTTATTGATAATAATAATTCTTTGTAGTCTGAATACTTGCTTACCAACAATTTATATATGTTGCAAGTATGTAGGACATATTTGTGGATAAAGTTCAAGGCAACTAAAGGCAGAGATCAATAGGAGTTGGAAAGTGCCTGGAGCAGAAAATTAAGTTTTGGGGCCTGAGATCAGGGCCACTGCGGTATTCACTGTTGTCATCCTGCATGTGCTTAAAATAGGGCCTAAGAAAAAGAATTATAGCAAGCTATTTATTGAGCACATGCTATGTGCCAGGTGCAGTGCTAAGCTATAATCCCATGATCTACCCTAATGCTCAGAATGAGCCAATGAGGTAGGGATTATTGTTCTTCTTCCATGTATGAGAAAACAGGGGCTCAGTGACATGAGGTCATTCATGTAAGGAGCTCATCTAAGATTTTAACTCAGCTCTACCTGATTTTAACACCTTGCTCTTAAAAAAATGTTTTAATGATATTCTGTTTGGCATGCTGTATTTTATCTTTTTAAAAATTGTCAACAGGTAAAAGTTAGGATGGTTCATGGTAAAATCTGGATTGGGGGCTTTATTGGAAACTCAGGAGATATGGTCATACTGATCCCATGTTCCAGCATGGTGACTAGCCACAGGAAATAAGGAGCATAGCAGCTGCCCCTGTAATGCATGAGCTTCCTTGATGGTCATAGTTCCCACCACTGCCTGGTGTCCCCTTGTTATTCCAGGCCTCTTTCAGTGTCTATCTGGCTCTGAAGTTCTTTGGATGTTTTCCTCTTAAGAAAAACAGTGTTGGGACACCTGAGTGGCTCAGCTGGTTGAGTGTCTGACTCTTGGTTTCTGCTCAGATCATGATCTCATGGGTAGTGAGATCTAGCCCCATTTGGGCTCTAGAGTCTGCTTGGAGACTGCTTGAAGATTCTCTCCCTCTGCCCCTTTCCCCATTCATGCACACATGTGCGTTCTCTCTCTCTCTCTCTCTCAAATAAATAAATAAACCTTGAAAAAAAAAAGGAACAAAACAGTTAATATGCTGGGTGTGGCTGAAAAATGGCCCCTCAAAAATGTCCATATCCGAATCCCCAGATCCTGTGGATATGTTATCTTACATGGCAAAAGAACCTTGCAAATGTGATCAAAATAAAAATCCTGCAATCGGGAGGTTATGGGGGGGTGGACAATGTAATCACAGGGGAGGCAGAAGGAGAAGATATGATGATGGAAGCAGGGGTCCAAGTGATATTGTTGCTGTCTTTGAAGACAGAAGATGGCCTCCAGGCAAGGAAGGAAGGTGGCTCCAGAGGGAACATAGTCCTGCAGATCCATTTTAGACTTTCGAACCAGAGATAGTCTATGCCCTGCAATGGGCAGGATGGTCCTGCACAATAAAACATTGTTCTGCATCCTAAATATTTTCAAATATCCCACTGGACATTTACTTGGTTAAAAAACTGATTTATAATCATCTGAATCTAGAACTTAACTCCATTTAACATACAAAGGTGGCGGGTTTTTTAATAAACATTATTTCAATATATTTTTATTTTTGGAAAGCAACTAATCTATACAGAGAGAAAACTGTTCTATTCAGAACCTAAGAGTTTCTCAGCATTTCAGAAAAATCCTGTCACCATGGGCGACATCACTTACAGTATACGATGCATCATGTGTGATTCAGTCTGCTTTTTGAAGCTGTCATAATCATGGGGATTCTATGTACATGTGCGAGCAAGTGACTACTCATATCTTTTGGTGAGTTCTACCTAAGCTTTAAAAGAATTAAATAAAGAAATAAAAATAAAATGAAAGAATTAAATAAGTATTACTTATGTCATGAATGGTTTTCATTGTATTTGTCCTTTATGCTATAGTATAAACAGCCACTATACATATATATAGTATATACATATACATAGTATCATATATAGCATGTATGATATATATATATATTTGAAATTATTGCACAGATAGATGTGATAGATTATTATGCTAACAAGCACCTAATTAATTATGCCTCCTAGGTCCATGCCCCTTTGCAATGTGACTTTGCTACTTCTAGAGGGAGTATATTTCTCACCTACTTATGAGTTGCTTTGTGAGTTGCTGGCTTTGTAAATTGCTTTGATCCATGAATCCTGGTGGAGAGGATGTTGTTGGGGGTTCCAGAGCCCTGGCCTCACACTTCTGCCTTTGCCCTCTTGGAATGCTGCTCTGAAACCACCAGGCTATAAAAGGAATGAGGCTGGCCTCCTGGAGAATGAGAAGCATATGGTGGAGGACTGAAGTGTCTAGCAGACACCAGCACAGAGGCTGCAGCCTCGTACATGAGGCCAGCTTGCACTCCCAGCCCTGCCCCGTCGCCACTGAAAGCAGTCACCTGAACAAATCAAGGTGAAAATGAGAGAACAGTCAGCCCATAGAAATAATAAATCGTTTTAGACCGTGAAGTTTCCAGGTAGTTTATGATACAGCAACATAGCAATCAGATAGCAATCAGGTAACTGATAAATAGGTAACAAATATTATCTAAGCATTTCCTTTCAGGCCATGAAGAGGGCTCTATAAAATGTGACAAGGAGTATTGGGCCCAAGAGGGTAGAGAACCATTCTGCTCTGTTGAGGTCCCACTGCTCCTAAAATAAAACTCACACCCTTTACTGGCCTACATGATGTGGCTGCTGCAGAGCGACCTTGCCTACCTCACCTCCCATCTCGTTCACTTGCTCTGCTCCTGCCATACTGGCTGCCTTTTTGTCCCTTCAATAGGTGACTGAGTTTGGCAGTACTGGGTCATTAGGAAAACTTAAGAAGAGTTGTACCGGAGGATTTCAGTGCCAAGGTGCCACAAATTAAAGACCGAACAAATGGTAAAAAGGTGGAAGTGAGATGATTTACTCAGTTTGTTAGTGAAAATGAAAAAGAAAGAAAACCACCTACATGGGGGGAAAAATCAAATATATGGGTTTGAAAATGTTATTTAAAATTTCTTTTTTAATAATTACAAAAGTAATTCATACTTTTTTCAAATATTACCAAACTTTTCAAAAATTACCAAAATAATTTGGAGCAAAGACCTCTGGATTTTCATCTCTCCCCACAACATACATGTGATTTCTCGCTTATTGGCTGATTTAGATACTAGCATCTACATTCATTTACCTTTGGCTTGGTCCATGTACTGCATATGTCAGTACACACCCAGGAAATGACTGTACAATATCTACTGTCAATTCACAGATGTACTTCTACCAACTATTTGTATAAAGTAATCATTTCCCATTCTTTATCTTTCACAGAGTACCCTTGTTTAACACAATATAAAATATTGCTAGCACCCAGCTAATTTCCCAGCAAAACTAAAAGGTCCATTGACTTTCTCATAGATGGTCACTTCAGTGCCCTACAGATGTTGCCTACATCTCTGTGACCTTTTTTTTTTAAAGACTTTTATTTATTTTTAAAGATTTTATTTATTCATGAGAGACACAGAGAGACTGGCAGAGACACAGGCAGAGGGAGAAGCAGGCTCCCTGCAGGGAGTTGGATGTAGGACTTGATCCCAGGACCCCAGGATCACGACCTGAGCCAAAGGCAGACGCTCAACCACTGAGCCACCCAAGCGTCCCTACTAATTTATTTTAGAGAGACAGACAGTGTGTATACATGAGGGAAGTAGGTAGGACAGATGCAGAGGGAGAGGGAGAAGCAGACTCTCTGCTGAAACAGGGCTCAGTCTCAGGACCCTGAGATCATGATCTGAGCCAAAGGCAGATGCTTAACTGACTGAGCCACCCAGGTGCCCCTTCTCTGTAACCTTTTTTTTTTTTTATGATAGGCACACAGTGAGAGAGAGAGAGAGAGAGAGAGAGAGAGAGGCAGAGACACAGGCAGAGGGAGAAGCAGGCTCCATGCACTGGGAGCCCGACGTGGGATTCGATCCCGGGTCTCCAGGATCGCACCCTGGGCCAAAGGCAGGCGCCAAACCTCTGCGCCACCCAGGGATCCCCTGTAACCTTTTTATACATAGTTGAAAACAACTATCTGGGAAAGGATTAAATAAATCCATTTCATTTGTTAAATTCATTTCAGGAAATGCACAGGGTCTTCATCTAATCTTAAGGCTGAGATAATTCATGGAAATCATTCACTTAAGGTTTAGTTTCCCATTTGTAATCTCCTCCAAAAATTAAGGACTAGAGAAATATCTGCTTATTCAATAGGCTGAATTTTATTCTGAGCATTTAGGAGATTAAAATATCTAACAAGGAACAAACCATTGGATTAGGATCTTTATGAAATTCACCAGAGTTCAATTCATAATATTTAGAATGACATGAATAAAGGAATTGAATTATGAATTAATCAAAATCAAAATCATCAAGTTTACACAGCTTGTCTGGCGCAGAGTCAGGTTGGAAGCAAAGTCAGCCTGTTTCTGGCAGCTGGGCTCTGAACCACTGGACCATGTATCACCACATAGACTGCCTCATTCGTGTGTGTGTGTGTGTGTGTGTGTGTGTGTGTATGTGTCTCTAATTGGCCAGGTGCTCTATGGCATACTAATTAGGTGCCCCTTATTGCTCTCCCCGCCCCCCCTTCTGCTTTATTCCCTCTAGTTTTCCTTGGAGTGTCACCAAGGACAGTCTAAATAAATGATTTTGCCCCAAGAGGCCTGCATGGGGGCCTGGTCTGGGTGACTGCCCCAGATCTGCCTCGCTTCTCACTCCTTTTCTCCACAGCTTCCAAACTGATCTTTCCTAACAGAACGTGGCCTGTGCTTCTGGCAAGCCATTAGACTGACCACCAGTGCAGTCTGGTGTCAAAGTCCTAGATTCAGGAAGCAGAGTAGTGCTCACCTTGAATCTTGGCTCCACCACTTACGAGCTGTTCCCCTGAGCTTGTTGATTAACCCTGCTGCTACATGGTCCTCATCCATAAGACTGAAATAAGAGTGCCCAGAGCAGAGGGTTGCTGGGAAGATGAAATGGGTTTCTGCAGATCAAATGCTTAGAACAATGTCTAGCACAAGGTAAGGCCCCTGAAGTGCTAGAAACTACTATTCTTCAGTTTCAGCTTCTGGCTCAACTCTGGCTCTCCTCTGCTAGGAGTCCCTTCAATTGTAAAGGACTGTGCCCTTTCTCAGCTCTAGCTCTAGGGGCAGCCTCACCATAGTCTACCTACCTCCAGAGGCAGTAAGTCCAGGCATTGTAGATACAGTTGGTAAATTACCTCTTGCATGTAATAGCCAAGGCAAACTGACAAGCACTCCCATAACTTAACTGCTATCTTAAAAGTTGGCTTTGACTTTTGAGGAAACATATTCATTCATCTAACAAATATTTAGTGGGTTCCTACCCCATCCCAGGCGCTGCTGGAGCTACATCATAAAACAAAACAAAAAATAATGAAAGCAAGGAAATATAAGTCAGCATGTTAAGGAGAAAATACAAATCAGCAATTATTTCTTGAGCGACCTAATATAAATGCTGTTTCAAGATATAATTTGAATGGCCCCAATAAACAATGAATTATGCTGCTGTTTAAGAGTCATTTGGATGTGAGTTCAGTTGTGGGTGATAGATAAGAATGCTCCAGTTATGTAATTTTGGCTGGAGGCTGGTTATCATTCAGTTTAAGCATCTATTCCCACTGACAGGATGTAAGGAACAGCTGAATTGAGAAAATGCAAATCTGTTGTGCAGATCTGGATAAGAGGAGCTCCTCTTGGGTCTGACAAATGTTGATGTAATTTTCAAGCCTTCAAAAATAACCCACAAAAGACTATATGACCAGGGGGTGAAAAAGGAGGGAATCAGATTTAATTAAGAAATCCTAAATTAGGAAATGAAAGAAGTTAATGGTAATCCACCCAACTTGCATATTTGTAGTATTCAAATTACTGAGCTTCTGGGCAAAGCCTGAGAGAAGGCAGGGTAGGATGCTAACCTTCCTTGGTGCCAATGAACGTCATTAAATAATACCCTTCATCCTCCCGGTAACAGGAAAACCTCTGCAACCTCCCACCCCCCCCCAGCCCCCGCACTTCTCCCAACCCCCCCCCCCACCTCCCAGCCGTTTTTTGTTCTGCCCATCTCTTTAATAGGGGATGAAACAGGCTCACAGATCACTTAGGGTCCCGCTGCAAGGAAGCAGTTGAGCAGGATTTTGGACTCCAGTGTGTCTGGCTGCCTTAAAAGTTTATCAATTTTTGCAAGCTAACAGTTTTAAGAACCCACATTTTCTACATTCCTTGATCGTTCATTACAACATTTAACTTTAATGCTCCATTCAAGCACCCTGCGGCATTTGATGTTTAGACTGGTTTCATTTAGTCCCAGCGGCAGCTCATCTGCAGGATGTCAAAGATGAAATATGAGTTGGCATAAGGATGCCTCATTAATCTCTAAAACAAATAGAAATTTCTCTGATTCTTTAAAAGCGTTTTATCATTGCCTGGAGGCTGGAAACTGTTTCTAGCCCCCTCATTACAAAATTATTTATGGGCAAACATTAGATATATAACCCTCAATGTAAAATCTTAATTGCTGCTCTTTTGGCTGATTTTTGTGTCCTCTGAAAGGGTATAAATTAGAAGAATAATAGCTGAAGAAATTAGACTAAGATTTGCACAGTTGAACATTGCTGCACTAATTCTAGATGTGCATTCCCAGCACCTAGATTCATTCTTGTTTTTCCCCTATGTACATTCTTATTTCAGAGAACAGATACAAAAAGAGAAAAATAAAAACAAAACAAAACAAAAAACCCTTCAGCTACCAAAGGATTTACTGGTCATTTGTGGTTTTCTTTCAGACAGAGCCATTGCTGGTCCTCTCAGCATCCATTCCTAGGGTCTGGCCCAGTAATCACACAGTAGGATTTAATAAATATTTGTTGAAAGAACTGAATTTGGGCGACTTAATTTGTCTACAGATATTCTTTATACATATTCAAACATAGGTAATTCTACTGTGCTCATTTCATTGTTTAATCATTGTGTCCCATCCTTTGTTAAGTCTAATAAAAGGCCCGATGCACTGAATATACTTTGGCCCACAGTAAGGTTAAAAAGAAAGATCCCTGAAATGTGACTTGCAGGACTGTCTGGTCTCCCTCATTTAGCAGCAGGACCTGAAGCCCGAGAGGCAAAGCCACCTGACAATGGCAGGGTCAGGCTAAGGGGTCTGCTCTCTGGCCCCTGGCCTCACTACCATTCCACTTGGCTGCACTTTGCACCTGTTAACATCACACAGAGGAGGGAAGGTCAGTTATGAATAGGAGACAGAAATTAAGCCCTCAGGAGAAGCCAAATGAGCAAACGAAAAAATATAAGAAGTGGAAACACTTCAGATTTTATAACCTACGGCAAGTAACAAATCTGTTCTTCAGAAAACAGATACAGATTTTTTTAAAAATCAGTATTTCCTGGAGCTATTTAGAGGACAGCCTCCAGCTTCCATTGTTTAGGAGGGATGAAATTAGGATTTTCTAGGCTATGAGTGTCTCCTCAGTATATAAAAGCACCATACTGGCTGTATGTACTTCTCAGAGAGAGACTCTGCTGAAGGCAACCAAACAGCTGATACATTAGCTGTGAATGCTCTAAACACCCTGGGATGTTCAAGCTGATTGAGGTTTGCACTGCAGTTACTGCCAATTTTTAAAGTATCATTGTGAATCATAACCTGGATCTGAATCCTAATTCTGAAAATTCATCTTGACCACATTTCTGAATCTCTTTGTTCTTCTGTTTTCTCATCTGTAAAATGCAGATGACACTAATAGAATGAATCTCACAGGCCTGTTTGAATGACACAGCACCTAGCAAAGCTCCCAGCAAAGAACAAGCACTTGGTCAATATTATATATTGTTGCTATTTTACTCTCTTCGTGGCAGTCCAAAATTCTAGGATTCAAAACTGTGCAGGGAACAACACACCCACGCAACACACAAACACACAAAGTATCCTGTCAAGTGTAGAAAAGAGGGAGCTTCCATGGGGATATTTACAGGAGGGTGCACAGGGATTGGAACTCCATTCACACAAAATACTAGCTGTAGTGTAACAATGACCAATGCTTAGCAAGCACTCCCAGTGGGCCAGGCTCTCCTAAAACAAGCTACACGTATGGTATTGGTCACAAAGTGGAGTATGGAGAGGCTAGAGGTGGGAAGATCCAGAGTCAGATAAAATATGAGGAGAGCTTTAATCTGCATGTACAGTCAATGGGAGCCAATAAACCTGGTAGATGCCAATTACCCAGGAGAAGAGCAGGCAGGGAGGCCAAGAAGGCGGAAAACCTCTCTGGAGCCAAGTGGCCAGACAGATGGCAGTGTATGTGAATGCACTAGATGTCATGGCTAGAGTTGTGTGAGTGACCAAAATATAGCTCTCCCTCCCAAAGGGATTGTTTTGAGAACGACCACTTGATGGTACTGAGATAATGAGGTACCATCTGATAAAAATGAATTACTGGGCATTTAGAAATAAAGAACCCCACAGAGAAACTGACCTCGAAACATTTTTCTTTCTTTGCTTGGTGAAGCAGGCTAGCCATTCCAGGAAGCAGAACTGGAAAGATGAATGTTTCTAAATATTCCTTGGGGGAACCTAAATCAAACCAAAAAATATCCCACTGAAAATCCCAAATGGCCCAAATGAATCTGGGAGAAATGTTTGTTTCTGAACCAAAAAAAGATACTGTCGGTAAAATAACATGACCTTAAATGTTGTATTTTACTCCAGAAGGCTGAGTTGGGCTGTATTATTAAGGACTCTTAAAATATCTTTTTGAGCCTCTGAGGACTGGTGAGGAGTTAACAGGGTCCTGCACAGGGCCAGGGCTTCAGGCAAGGAGGCCAGTGTGGCTGGAGGGAAAATAAGCAAGGGAAGTGTAGTAGCAACATGGCCGGAGAGGAGCAGGGTAGGGACAATTCACGGGGCCTGTGGCCACAATAATGGTGGTAAATGGTTGCCAAGGCCCAAAGCACACTAGCAGAGAGGACAGAATAAAGTGGCAGGAGAGGTCAGGCACCAGGCAGGGCTACAGGAAGTGGGCCCAGGGAGAAGACGTAGAAAGCCTATACCTCTGACTTCAACCCACAAAGCAGGCCAACGAGATACTTTCACCCACTTTTTACAACCCCCCCCACCTTTGGTTTTAAGGTAGAATCAAGGTATACTTGCTGCTATTTATCATCCTTATTATATTTCAACCTTAAAGACAAACCAGTGGGATAAAGGCACTTCTCCTAAAAATAAAAATTAAGGAGTGCCTGGCTGGCTTAGTCAGTAGAGTATGTGACTCTTGATCTCAGGGTTGTGAGTTGAAGCCGCACGTTGGGCATGGAGCCTACTTATATTTAAAAAATTAAAATATTTAAAAAATAAAATAAAATTATGATACATATTTTAAAAATAAAAAATAAAGTACAAATTAAAACAAGAGCATAATTCTTTCATATTTTTGTGGTCTCCCTGAGTTCTGTCTATCCCAACCTCATCCTGTGGTCTTACAATGTTACAAGCTTCAAACTATAAAAGACAAAATCTCACCTCCTTACTTACATGTTTTTGGATCGATTGTTTCCAACTGAACTTGAGGACAGGGTACATGCGAGTCCATGGTCAAATGAGGAACTGAATAAAGGTGCTCTGTATTGAAGCCATGGAGAACTGCTTCCTCTAATGGTGAAACCTGATGGGGGGGGGTTGGGGAGGGAATCAATTCATGCAAATAGTTAAACTAACAAAGGATAAAATTTTTTATTAACTTCAGGTTCAAGGGGGCATAATGAGTACAAATCTTTGTCCCTCTTCCCTTCTGAGACACCTATAAATGACAATCAAGGAATAGGGCCCTAATAGAGAAAAGAACAGGAGAATCATTGATGGATAGAAGATTTGCAAACATTTCCAAAAGAAACAGGGATAAAAACTGTTATTAAATAAGAAAGAGAGGGAATGGCAGCCCAGGATTCACAGGAGGAAACTGCCCCAGAGGATGGGAGTGCCTCTTCCCATCAGAACTCCAAAAGGCTTCAATTCTTAGGGGTTCAATTCCTCAGAGGATGGGAATGATAAACAGGAAGGGTTAAGTAAAAATCTGGCTGAGAGTCCACTGACCTGTCTACATTCCCCCTCCTCCTGCTTCTGCCCTTCTCAATGTACATAAAACTCCATTCCCACCAGCATTTTATATCCAGTTCTCCCTCCTTTCCAATGACTTCAATGATTTGCCATCCAGGTAGGTAGCCAAAAGGAAAAACAACAACAAAAAAAAAAAAAAAAAAAAAAAAACCTCACTGTTGATTTGGAGGCTGTCTGCAAACCCTGAAGAAAAGTCTTCCAGTAGACAATCACTCCCCATGAGCTCCTAGTTTATGTTTCTACTCATCAAAGAGACTCATCCAGAAGACAAATCCACATGTCCAATAGTAGAAGAAAATCATACCAGCTACATAGGAAAATCCATTCAGACCCCCATTTTAAATTTTGAATAAATAACCAAAGTTGTCTACACAGATAAAGAACATCAACAGCACAAAAGACAAAGATCAAGATCTACAAAGAACAATAAGTTCTGGAAGAAACACAGACAATTCAGGGGAGGGAACTGTAATTGGTATCTGCAGAGAAATTTGGAGAAGCATTACATCTATAGAGCAAGAACAGGATGCTATGAAAAAAGAGCAATCACAGGCCAAGAAATTTCTTCGACACAAGAATCTCTAATAGTGGCTGCTGCAATAACCTACTGGAAGTTTAGAGACTTAGACTTGATCCCATCCCAGTGACCCCGATCAAGTCCCTGAATCTCTTAGAGTTTTTGCTCCCTTACTTTAAACTCCATTAAGTCCCTATTTTACTCCAAGTATATGCCCAAAACCACCCCCTTCCTGGCTGCCTCATCCTTGGCCCTTTTAGTACAGTCTCTACCTTGCCCACACTGGTATACATAGAAAAATGCACTCTATCCCCAACTGTTCCCAACATGGACATATATTGACTCCTTTGTAAAGACCTTTCTCATCCAGAATCTCATTTGAGTCCCAGAGGTCCCGTAAGTCACTCAAGGATTATCTGTTCCGCCTAACAGATGTGGAAAACAAGGCTCAGACTGGTCATAAGATGCCTTTTAAGACACACCAGTAGTAGTAGAGCTAGGACTGGCCCCAATTTCTGGTTTTAATTCCAGTGCCTCCCCTTTCCCACCTTCCCAACTCATGACATCACCACTGTTCTCACATAAGAGCCTTTCTTTTTAGGTTGAGGCCTGGGTGATACTCACAGTAATCATTGCTTCTTGTTTGACTTTATATCCATCTGGAAAGGGAGGCAGCTCAGCTTCATACTCTAAAGGGAGTGGGGGGAAAAAATCCTCAATTCTACATGCAGTTTGTGATGCAATTTCTTTTCCTCTGAATAAAACATTCTTAAATTTTATTTTGGTTGATGGTTTATAGAAATGAAAACAACTGGCTATCATAGGTTAATAATTATTGTGAACCACCTTCTTTAAAATGTGTAAGAGGCAGTAGCTCTTTCTACTTACCATCCTTGTGCTTTAAAAAAACCACCTTTTTGTATAAATAAATAAATAAATAAATAAATAAATAAATAAATAAATATTGTTCTCTTGCATGACAGACTCAAGACTTTATTTTTTTTTATTTTTATTTATGATAGTCACACACAGAGAGAGAGAGAGAGAGAGGCAGAGACACAGGCAGAGGGAGAAGCAGGCTCCATGCACCGGGAGCCCGACGTGGGATTCGATCCCGGGTCTCCAGGATCTGCCCTGGGCCAAAGGCAGGCGCCAAACTGCTGCGCCACCCAGGGATCCCGAGTCAAGACTTTATATAAGAGTTTCAGAATCTTTTGCCGAGAAGGTACAACTTTAGATTTTACCCCCAAGTTATGATAACTACATGGAATAAAAGGAGGAAGAGAATGGGAGGGAAGCTAAGAGAAGACACCAATAGCTACACAGAAGGGAGTGGGGGGAAGTAAGAAGAGAACATGGTGGGAGGACAGAATAAAAGTGACAAAGAGATGAGCTGTCTCTTGAAGTCATGAAGACGCGCATGAAGGTAGGGTGGCCTGATTGGGGTATGCATCTGGAAGAGCAATCCCATAAAGACCTTGCTACTCAAAGTATGCCCAAGAACCAGCAGCGTCGGCATCCCTGGTGAGTTAGACATGCAACACATCAAGTCCAACCTAGACCTTCTGAATTCGAACCTGTATTTTAATGAGATCCCAGGTGACTTGTATGTACAAGTGGGAGTAGTTTTGCTGTAAACTCCAGTAGCTTCCTATTTGGCTGCACATGAGAATCACTGGGGAGCTTTTTGAAAATACCAAAGTCTGAGCCCAACTCCAGAAATTCTGATTTAATGGGTCTAGGGTGGGGGGCCTGGGAATCAGTATTTTTAAAGTTTTCCAGCTGATTCTAATGTGCAGTGAGGTGGAGAATGATTGTCAGGTTTCAAGACTGCTGACAGTCAACCTGTTGGGAGAGCCTAATGCAAAGAATATTCCATACAAGTTCTGCAGGGTAACAAGAACTAATGCTCAGTGGGAGACAGAAATGCCCATGGGCTATATTAGTTACATCCCTAAAAGAAATAGTGGTAAAAACATTTCTGGGAAAGTCAATGTTTTAATGGCAAATGCACGATTGCTTTGGAGCAATGAGGAAAAACAGTTTCTGGGCAAGATGGTATTGATAGAATGAATAAAATTGTATTGGATACATGTTTTGTTTTGCTACCTGGTTCCTTGTCAGTGAAACATCTCTTGACTTTTTTTTTTTTTTTAACTGCTAGCTATCAGGGTGGGGACCAGTATGTCAGGCCGTAGGTTGCAAGCCATCTTGATTCCCAATACTATTTATATTAGTTTTCTAATGCTATGTAACAGATTACCACAAACTTAGCAACTTAAAAAAACACACATTTATTATTTCACAGTTCCTGTGAGTCAGGAGTCCAGATATGGGGCAGGATCTCATCAGGCTCAAATCAAGGTGTTGGCCATCCATTGCTGTGATCTTATCTGAGAGTTGGGTCTTCTAAAATCATTGGTTGATGGCAGGATTCAGTCTTGTAGCTGTAGGTCTGAAGTTCCCATTTTCTTTTTGTTGGTGGGACTCTCAGCTCCTAGAGGCCACCTTCAGGTCCTTGTTATGGACAGTTCATACATGGTTATTTGCTACTTCAAGGTGAACAAGAGTTTCTTCTGCTTTAATGTCTTTATAAAGACTCCCTTGATTAGATCAGAGCCACTTAGAAGGATCTTCATAACTTAAGTCAACTGATGACAAACTTTAATTATATCTGGAAAATCCCTTGACAGCAATGCCTAGATTTGTGTTTGATTGCATAACTAGGAGGTATGTGGAGTAGGGAGTGGAAATCCTTGGAACCATCTTAGAATTCTGCCCACCATAATAGCTAGAGCTCTACAACTTTGCTTTCCTCTCAAGCAAGCATGAAATTCATTCTTCTTCCCCAAACACTTTGAGGAACACCAACATGGTATGTAAACTATTTATTCAGATTTAGGATATACACATTTAGAGCTTTGTCTGATACATGGTATTATGCATACATGCTATTATGAGAAACTTACAAATAATACAGACCTATCTTATATAAAGAGTTTAAGTCACATTTAATCCCATAACCACTGTATTTCAATGTATTTACTAGCATGTATATAATACACCAGTAAATTATTTATATTAGATCTCCTAGACCACATCAAATCATCCAAGTATGATTTGGATGTCCTTTTTCTTCATAATTGCCATCAGTTTTATTCTTTTTCTTCATAATTCCTACCAGTTTTATCCTTACTTGAAATTTGAAGAATTAATGACTGTGTTATGTGAAGGAAATTGTCTGGGCCTGTTTATGCTCACCATCATATTCCCAAAGAATACTTGTTGAATGAATGAACAAAATAAAGAATACAACAAGTTACTTTTGATCCTTTATTCATTTGTTCACATTTATTGAGAGCCTACTGTGTGACAGGAACCATCCTAGGTGTTGGAATCTTGGATATCTTTCAAGGCTGCTACATATATGATATGCCACAATTATTTAACTAGTTTACCCTTAGTGGGTGTTTAAGTTGTTTCCCACTTTTCATTATTACAAATAATGCTGCTAGGAGCATCATTATATATACATCATCAATGGAAAGCAGGTATTTTTATAGGGTTAATTCTTACATGTGGAATTGTTCTGTCAAAGGAAAATATAATTTAAAATTTTGGCCAAATTGCCAAATGTTCCTCCAATAATTTACAACAATTTATACTCCGAATAATAAGATGGTCTGTTTCTCCAGGTTATTACCAATCTCATATATATTTAAAATGATATTTTACTTTTATTTATATTTTTGTTATTTATTTATATTTTTTCTATTTAGTTTTTTTCCAGATCTCTGGAATTCACTTCAATCTGATGGAAAACATACACATTTTTTTTATCATATGACCACAAAAGATATACAGTTGAAATGATTATGTAGAAGTATGGGAAAATACATTATCTTCAGGATAAAATGATGTGCTTGTGATTTCAAGCCTCTAATGTTTGAGAATCTGGCATATTTGAAAACTTGTCACTTTTGCCTTGTGATTTCAATTTAAAATATATAGTGGATTACAGACTGATGGTTTTTATATTCAAAGCCATGAGTTTGTATGAATTTGATTAAGTTTGTGGAGTATTGAACTCATTAAAATAACTTGATTTACCATGGTTTGATTCATTCTGTTTTTTTTTTTTTCATTCTAAGAGCTGCTTCAGTGCTTAGAAAATTTTGTCTGTTCAGCATTAGAAATGCTTGAGAAAATCAGGTATGTTAAATTTATAAATGTTTATAATTTTTTAGTTACCAAAGCTTATAAACTGGGTTAATTGATTAGGGGAATTCAATGTTAAATGCACATCTAGTGGACATTAAGAACAAGTAAAAGTGGCCACTCATTTTACACAACAAAGGCACCATTCTTCAAGAGGCAAAGAGGCTATAACCCCATTGGTAGAGTGGAGCCTTTCTGCCAAAACTGGAACCTCTCCCCTCTATGGTTCTAGAATATGAGGTAATAAAACATCTTTTTTGCTCAGGCTGCTATTAGGCTGTGTCTGATTTGCTGCTGAACATGTTCCTAACTGAAACAGCAATTAAAATACAATGTTTACCAACAGGGGCCTATTGGAAAGGGATGAGTCAGGAAGGTGAAGAGGTGGGAGGGAATCTAATGAACACTTAGCCAACATACACTACAGCAAGGAGTTGTACCAGGTGATAGAGGGACAGATAGCTAGTGCAGAGGAGCTTATATTCTGGCGAGGGGATGAACAGTAAACCAATGCCTCTGAGATGTGGAAGTGCTGCTGGAGAGGACTTTGCCCAATGTTCTTGGTGCGGTGAGGAGAATGGGCTTCAAAATCAGGGTGAAGAATAAGTGGCTTTTTAGAAGGGGGGCCATTTAGGCTGAGTCTTGAAAGATAAAGATGAGAAGGCAGAGATGTTTCAGTAAGAGGAAAAGCTTGGGCAAGGCATGCAGAACAGTATAGCACATTGGAGGAATTACTTCTTGCGACTGAAAGTATATAGTACAGGACAGTAGCATTGTGCTTTGTACCTCACCTGGAGGGCTTATGTAAAATACAGAGCTTAAGGACTTATCTCTGAGGAGTCCAGCTCATCAGGTCCAGGACAGAGTACAGGAATTTGCATTTTAACAAGTAACCCAGATTTTTCTTTTTTAAGATTTTATTTATTTATTCATGAGAGACAGAGAGAGAGAGGCAGACACATAGGCAGGGAGACGCAGGCTCCCTGCAGGAAGCTCAGTGCAGGACTCCATCCTTGGACCAGGGATCAGGCCCTGAGCCGAAGGCAGATGCTCAACCACTGAGCCACTCGGGAGTCCCAAGTAACCCAGATTTTGATGCAGGTGCTCTCAGTCTACACTTTGAAGCATGCTGTATGTTGTATAAGGGCTTGGCCTTGAGTGACACTCACATCCGAGTTCAAGCCTGG
This sequence comes from Nyctereutes procyonoides, assembly GCF_905146905.1. Taxonomy (NCBI): domain Eukaryota; kingdom Metazoa; phylum Chordata; class Mammalia; order Carnivora; family Canidae; genus Nyctereutes; species Nyctereutes procyonoides. The sequence continues at coordinate 52,238,233 of NW_026575126.1, read as the reverse complement.
TTCTGTCACTTACTTCGGGCAAGTTTCTTAAACTCTCTCTGCCTCAATTTCCTCATCTGTACAAAATAGGTAAAACTGAGTTGTTATGAGGTTTAAATAAGATGAAAAGCATCTAGCTCGGTGCCTAGCACATAGAGCAGCTCAATAAATGTTGCCATTAGGATGATTTGAACAAATGGTAGGTGATGAATCTAAAAAAAATCCATAGGAATCAGATCATTAAGGGGCTTGGGTATTAAGCTAGAATTTATTTACCATGAAAGCTGTGAAAATCATTGTAGGCCAAGGCATAATGTGATCAGATTTGAATTTTGGAGAGGTCCCTGTGAAAGAAGGTCTGAACACAGGCCTTCTGCAGTTAAAAAGCTACAGCAGCAATCCAAACAGGATATGGTAAGGCCTGATCTAAACCAGCAGCCATGAGAATTAGGGAGTGGGGAGTTGAGGGTTACAAATGTTAACAAGGTGGAATCTATAGAGATTGGAGAATGTATCTGAGGATCATGGAAAGTGAATAGGAAACATTTAAGATGAATCTCTGAGGGACACCTGGGTGGCTCAGCGGTTGAGCATCTGCCTTTGGCTCAGGCTGTGATCCCGGAGTCCTAGGATGGAGTCCTGCATTAGGCTCCCTATAGGGAGCCTGTTTCTGTCTCCACCTCTCTCTGTGTCTCTCATGAATAAATAAATAAAATCTTTAAAAAAAGAATTTCTGGATTGGGTAGCTGAGGGAATGATGGTGACACTTATTAAGATGGAAAGTTGTTGGGTGTCTAGAATAGAGCCTGGAGTCATTCCTGGCCCAACATTTAAAACAGTTCCCAGCATGGCAGGTATGTTAACAGGATATATGAAAATAATTTCATTGGAACCATGAGGTAAGTAGGAACTAGTCTGCATTGGGTTGATAAGAGAAAAGGAATGACAGTGGTGTGAACAAGGGCAGTGTTTCTTTCCAGAAGCTTGGCTGAGAGAAGGGATAGACAAGAGCTAGAAGATAATAGAGGCTAAAGGAGAGGTTTTTCTCAAGATGACAGACCAAAGGGTGTTTAGAAGAAAGGGTCAATAAAGTTAAATGTAGGAAAGGGGGTGACTGACCAGGATCCTGGGATGGCAAGAGGATAGTACCAAAGCACAGATGTAGGCTGAGCTGTGGGTAGCAGGGTATGCGCACAGATGCAAATATGTTTATTGGTATAAGGAAGCTGAAGGCTCCCCTCCTCACTTCCAACTGCCTGACTCTTACCAATGAATACCTCCTACATGTACTAAGTGGTATCACCCAACATTTGAGGAGGGAGGGTAGAAACTTGGGACTAGTAGATGGGAGCCCTGAGGGATGTTGACAGATAGGCACTGTGAGAGCCCCCTGGTGTTATTTTTCTCCAGCTGTACTCAGCTGCTGCGCTACGGTTACAAGCGTTGATTCAGAGCTGGTCCATGTTGGTATCTGGCAGGTGGGATGGAGGAACTTGATTTTTTTTAAAGGATTTTATTTATTTATTCATGAGAGAGAGAGAAGCAGAAACACAGGCAGAGGGAGAAGCAGGCTTCGTGCAGGGAGCCAGATGCAGGACTTGATCCTGGAACTCCAGGATCACGCCCTGGGCTGAAGGCAGGCACTAAACCGCTGAGCCACCCAGGCTGCCCAGAACTTGATTTTACAACAGCTTTAAGGGTTGAGGCTGCAGAGTATTTGGAGTAATGAGCCAAAGGCAATAATGAGGATGTTGATGACAGTAATAACACCAATATCAAAATAGAAGACTGTGAGCTCCCAATACTTTGACTCAGTCTTGGTTAAAACCATAGTTAAAAATCATGTCACAAGCAATAATAAGATTCAACTGGAAGCCTTGGCAGGAAAGATCTTTATTGATATGATACAAGTGCTTTTGAGGATACAAAAATCATAGGTAGTCATCACTGGAAAGATGAGAAAATTAGAGAACAATTACAAGTAAGTTGTCAAGTTATACATACATACACACACACACACACACACACACACACACACACACACATAGCATTAGCCAGGTGGGACAGTCTTAAGACAGATTATTTACCTATTCTGTATTTCTTCTTTCTGAAATTGAGTTTCTCACAGGTCTATTTGCTGTGATAATTTGTTTTTTTTTTTTTATAGCATTTGTACTTTTCTTTTTTCTTTAAGATTTTACGTATTTATTCATGACAGACACAAAGAGAGAGAGAGAGAGGCAGAGACACAGGCAGAGGGAGAAGCAGGCTCCACGCAGGGAGCCCGATGCAGGACTCCGGAGATCACAACATGAGCCGAAGGCAGACGCTTAACCACTGAGCCACCCAGGCATCGCGGTAATTTGCTTTTTGAATGGAGATGTACTAATAGGATGTAACACTTAACCTCACAGGATTACCACAAAGCCTGTTTTTCACTAAAGTTTGTTGTGAAGCACTAAATTTACTCACTACATGTTATAGAAAACTGCATGTTACAGTGTTTAAGAAATTTATCTGGGTTATAATAATCATGACAGCGCCTGAGTATATAATTTGCCATCTTTGGCCTCAATAACTTCATGATGTAGCTCTATCACTTTGTGAGTAGCATCAATTCACTTGCTTTTTAGAGAGCACCCCTCTTCATCTTTGCTTTCTCCCTACAGGGCTATTTGACCAAAATAAATCTCATGACTTTAAAACACAATACAAACCATGTGCCGTTGTTAACAACAATGAACATTTATTGAGCTCTTTCTAAATGCCTCAAACTATGCTAATCACCTTCACATATAATATCTTACTGGTCCTCACAACAGCCCTGTGAGGCAGGTAAGCAGTTTCCCTAACACACCAGTAATAAGCTATTACGAAGAGCTGTTTGGCTTGGAGAAGTCAAAACGTCTTTCAGTTTTTTCAGGAAAAGACAACCACAATTACCTTCAAATATGAGTGAATTCTTTATGGTGGAGTGATCAACGTGGGTCACAGCACCAAGGTGGTAAGGACCAAAGGGTAAAAACTAGAAGGATGACATTCAAAAATGAATTGATTCTTCTAAATATAATATGATGCTGGAAAAGGAATTCAAACACTGGATGGGAGGTGAAACAGCTGCTGAGGATTATTAATCAACTCAAGTCCACTATTCTCTTCTTCCTCCTCTGTATTTTCCACTTCTCTCATATACTGGTGGATTCAGCCTTTTTCCCATTCAACATTTACTGGCTTGGCTTGCACTGTCCAATATGGTAGCCACTAGCCACAAGTGGCTATCTAAATTTGTTAAACATAAGTAAATAAAAAATTTGAGTCCCAAATTTGCACTAACCACATTAAAAAAAAAAAGATTTTATTTGAGAGAGACAGAGAGTACAAAGAGAGGGAGAGGCAGGCTGCCCAATGAGAAGGAAGCTCAATGTGGGGCTCGATCCCAGACCCCAGGATCATGACCTGAGCCGAAGGCAGATGCTTAACTGAGCCACACAGGTGCCTCACAGTAACCATACCTTAAGTACTCAATGACCATATGTGGCTAGTAGCTACCACATTTATATATATAACTGACATAACATTAAATTAGTTTCAGGTGTACACAACATGATCAGTCAATAAAGCTACCATATGGACAGCCCTGGTGGCTCAGCAGTCTAGCGCCGCCTTCAGCCCAGGGTATGATCCTGGAAACCCAGAATCCAGTCCCACGCCGGACTCCCTAATATGGAGCCCGCTTCTTCCTCTGCCTGTGTCTCCACCTCTCTCTCTCCCCTGTGTTATTTATAAATAAATAAATAAATAAATAAATAAATAAATAAATAAATAAATAAATAAATAAATAAATAAATAAATAAATAAAAATAAATTCTTTAAAAAAAAGTAAATAAAGCTACCATATTTGAAAGTTCTACTGGGCAATGCTGTTTCAGACAGCTGACATAATGAAAAATCTTGAGTTCTTGACCTTGAAGAGCTTACAACCCAGGGGAGAAAAAACCCCCACCCAGTATTATTCTTAAAGAGCTAACACTTACTGAACTCTTGCTGGAAATCAGGCAGTTTGCTAAGTACTTTCTGCGACTAGCTGCAATGCTCCTAACACCATAAGGCTGGTATCTCATTATTAGGCTCACTTTACAGGAAGGGCAATAACTTGTCCAACATATGTGAGGAGCACCGTAAAGCCTCACGACCAAAAGTATGCGCAGGGCCACAAAACAAGTTGAGCTAAACTCCATTTGAGGATTTTAAGGAAGATTGGAAGTGGAGAGGGATTAAAACAAGTCTGTATAGACCATGTTTACTCAACATGTGGGCTATAAATGTCCACAATAGCCAAACTGTGGAAGGAGCCTCGGTGTCCGTGCAAAGATGAATGGATAAAGATGTGGTCTGTGTATACAATGGAATATTACTCAGCCATTAGAAACGACAAATACCCACCATTTGCTTCAACATGGATGGAACTGGAGGGTATTATGCTGAGTGAAATAAGTCAATCGGAGAAGGGCAAACATTATATGGTCTCATTCATTCGAGGAATATAAAAAATAGTGAAAGGGAATAAAGGGGAAAGGAGAAAAAATGAGTGGGAAATATCACAAAGGGAGACAGAACATGAGAGACTCCTAACTCTGGGAAACGAACTAGGGGTGGTGGAAGGGGAGGTGGGCGGGGGGTGGGGCTGGCTGGGTGACGGGCGCTGAGGGGGGCACTTGATGGGATGAGCACTGGGTGTTATTCTGTATGTTGGCAAATTGAACACCAAAAAATAAATTTATATATATAAGAAAAAAACAAAAACATGTGGGCTATAGGCTGACTACATCGGAATTACCTAGGATGCTCGTTAAAACTGCAGATTCCCTGCACCTGATTATGGGATCTGTGGGCAGGAACTGGGAACCTTACGTTCTAATCAACCTCCCTCTCTCCGCCCCACCGATTCTTTCTTATTCACTAAATAAATGAGGTTTGAGAGCCACTGTCCACACCACTGGGTCCCCTGCCTTTTTTTTTTAATCCTATTTATTCATGAGAGACACACACAGAGAGAGAGACAGAGACACAGGCAGAAGCAGGCTCCATGCGGGGAGTCTGACGTGGGACTCGATCCCGGGTCTCCAGGACCACGCCCCCGGCTGAAGGCAGATGCTCAACCGCCGAGCCACCCGGGCTGCCCTCCCCTGCCTTTAGCCTGACTGCGGGTCAAGGTGAGAGACTGTGCTGCGTAATCTCGGAGCCTCAGCTTCCCCGTCCGCGAAATGGAACGCACGGTGCGCCCGCAGCGCGGCTACCGAGAGGTCACGCACTTCAGGTGCCGGAAGCCAGTTAGGCGCCCAGTCGACGCGGCCCCCGCCTGACGAGTCCCGCCCCTCTCTGCCGGCCGGGGCTGCCTACCCTCGCAAATCTGCTCCCACAGGCTCTTGCCCGGAGGCTCCACGCCCTGTCCCGGCGAGACAGGTAGCTCGGGGTACAGGGTGGACACGGTGGGCAAGGGCGTCCGGGCGGTATCCGACGACTCTGTGGAGCCGGGAGGCTCGTCGCGCTGGGCGGTGCGACTGCTCACCGGAGCAGGTGCCGCCATAGCCGCGGCTTCCACAGCAACCGCCCTCCCGGCACGGCTACGACCCGGAAGGAGCCGGGCGTCCAGGGGGCCGGCCGGCGACTCGAGATTCACTTCCGGGTCGGGGCAGAGCTGGCTTTCACGTGGAGGCGGGGAAGATTGGCCTGCGGGTGAGTGCTGAGGAGCGGCCTCGGCGGGGCGGCGTGGGGTCTGAGACGTGCGCGGCGAGCCGAGGGAAAAGTGGGTGACCCCGTACCCCAAGTCCACACACACACACCCCCACCCCAGTCGTATGTGCGCGCTCGCTCCGGCCTGGAAGTTCTCCCGCCTTGGAGCGGGGCCAGGATCCCGCGTAATCCCTCGTGTGTGTGTGTGTGTGTGTGTGCGCGCGCGCGCGGAAGCTTCGGCGCGGCGGCGCCTCTGAGGGGCCGTTCTCGCCTCCCGGCTCCCTTGCTGCCTGTGGGGTGTCGTTAGTTCCCTGGTGCGGAGCACAGGCTTCGACGTCCTCCGGGCTGGGTTCGAGTCCTCTCCGCCACTTGCTGGCTTTAGGACCCAAGACCAGGAAATTCCAAGTCTCGAAGCCTCGGCGACACGGAGATGGGGGTCTTCACGCCGGTCCTCAGTCCTCACGAGACGACCGCGAGATTTCAAAGCAGCTTTTGGAGAAAGCGTTCGCTTTCGCTGGAGACAGACGCCCTGTGAGAGTCTTTCCTCTTGGAGCGATTGTATCTGGGGTCGCAGGGTTGAAGAGGAGGATATTCGGTGCTAAAGAGGGAGGAAGCTCCGGTGATCATGAACGGCCCGAAAGGGGTGTAAATTGACTACAGTCTCCCTTTCATTTCTTTCTTTCTTTTTTTTTTTTAGAGACTTTTTTTTTAAAAAAATATTTATAATAGAGAGAGAGAGAGAGAGAGAGAGGCAGAGGGAAAAGCAGGCTCCATGCACCGGGAGCCCGACGTGAGACTCGATCCCGGGTCTCCAGGATCGCGCCCTGGGCCAAAGGCAGGCGCCAAACCGCTGCGCCACCCAGGGAGCCCTCCCTTTCATTTCTTTGTTCTAAGAAGATCGCTTGATCACTCCTCTCCCTGTCCCGTCCCCCCCCCCCCCGCACCCCCGCATCCTAGGCTATCTCGACTCCACCCCTGTCCGTGTTTACACCTTCTTCCTTCCTTCATAGGTCTCTCTTTCTCTGTTCTCCCACTTCCCTAAGGTCTTGTCTTAGGATCGTTCTGTTTGAAGATTAGTTACCATCCATATATTGATAAGTATTTGTTACCCATGTCAGCCCAGTCCACGCCTGCGCCTCAGACCCACATATCCACCTGTCCGCTTGGATATCTCAAGGCATCCAGGCAAACCAGTCGGTCTCCTGCAGCCCGTGTAACTACCTGCCTTCAGTTTTTTTTTTTTTCTTCTTCTTCTTCTTCAGGGATTAACACCATCGTCCTAAATTGGAAACTTTTGTTCTAGGAACTTTCCAGACAACTGGTAGGCCAAGATTAGATTCATTACCCTGACCTCACCACTATCCTTGCTTTTATCACTTGTGTTTTCATTGTCACATCTCTTTTCCTCCTACACCTGCTTTTTTTTTTTTATTTTATTTATTTATTCATGAGAAACACTGAGGGACGGGGGAGGCAGAGACACAGGCAGAGGGAGCAGGCTCCATGCAAGGAGCCCAACGTGAGACTTGATCCCGAGATTCCAGGATCACGCTCTGGGCAGAAGGCAGCGCTAAACCGCTGAGCCACCTGGGCTGCCCTCTACACCTGCTTCTTGATAGCAGATGTTTTATCTTGTTTATCTCTATCTCTGGCATTCATTCATTTAGTGAGTATTTATTGAACATCTGTTGTGTGTCAGGTACAGAGCTAGGCTTTGGGAATACAGAAGACAGTACAGGAGTGAATTGAGACTGTGTACCCCTGACTTTCCAGGTGCTCCTTTTCTTTTTTTAATGATTTTATTTATTTATTCATGAGAGAGACAGAGACAGAGAAGCAGGTTCCTCACAGGGAGTCTGATACGGGATTTGCTCCCCATACCAGGATCATGCCCTGAGCTGAAGGCAGACGCTCAACTGCTGAGCCACCCAGGCATCCTGATTCCCGGTGCTTCAGGTGTGGGTTATAAATGATCTTGAGCAATAGCTTAGTTCTGGCCTGGCTGTGTGAATCTGCTATTGGTGAGCTAGGTCCGATGTGGCTCCCCACGGCTCTGAAGCTGAAGAGAGCTTTAGGATGGAGAAGTTCATGACCTTTCTTTCCCACTATCCATACCTCCTGCGAAGGGTATATTTTGTTTCTGGATTCCCTGGGTATCTTCATGTCACCTAGTCCAGGGAGCAGCAGGACTAGGGTAGTGACTGGAGAGATGTGGCCCAGCTAGAAGTTAAAATATACTTGAGGGCACCAGCCCCTTCCCACACTTACCTGTATGACATTTTGCCCCCCCCCCAAATTTTGGCATTGTAGGTTGCTCTTTGTCATCTCCAATGGTTAAATATTGTTAATTAATTTGAAAATTTAATAATACTGAAGGGGAATATAAGGGAAGAATAATACTGAAGAGGAATATAAGGGAAGGGAGAAGAAATGTGTGGGAGATATCAGAAAGGGACACAGAACATAAAGACTTCTAACTCTGGGAAATGAACTAGGGGTGGTGGAAGGGGAGGAGGGCGGGGGGTGGGGGTGAATGGGTGACGGGCACGGAGGGGGACACTTGACGGGATGAGCACTGGGTGTTATTCTGTATGTTGGTAAATTGAACACCAATAAAAATTAATTTATTAAAAAAAATATTGTTAATTAATTTGAAAATTTAAAAACAGTGAAGCAGGAAGGATGCGGTCCCCCAACACCTTCCCTTTTCCTGCCAGCACTTGATCTGGCTCAGTCCGTCTTTATGGATGGGGAAACTGAGGCCTAGAGAAACTAACACTATACAGCAAGAGGGTGTCAGTCACCATTTGAACCCGGGTCTTATCAGCCCTAGCTTTCATCATATCATGTTGCTGTTCTTATTACTAGCCACATGGGAAGATAATTAGAAGGGTTAAGTCACCCAAGGGTGCCGGTGGGGCGAATCAATTTCCAGACACAAAGGAAAAGAGATACTTAGATGAACCAAAGTAAGGGGTTGATTGTGCCCTAGTTATTGCCTCTAGTGGGAATAGGCAGGAAGAGTTGACCTCAGAATTTCTGTCCCCTTCATTCAGTGAAAGGTAAACCCCTGAGGGACAGCACCTGATCTGCCTGATTTGATTGCGCTTGTATCCTTAGGCTGGCAAAGGGTAGGCAGTAGGAAAATTTGTTGAATGGGTGTGTAGGCTCAGAGATTTAAGGAAGGAGTTGGGAAAGGGAATCACTTTCCACGGATTATTGTATGTTCTTTCCAACAGCCCTTTGAGAAAGGGGGAAATGATTAGCTTAAGGTGAGGGAGCAGTTTCAGTTTGAACTTGGCGCTGTCTGAATTTACATTTCATTCACCTTCTTTGATCACATTTTCCTTTGTTCCAAAGGAGTCACGCCCATTTTCTTATTCCCTAGCATTTCAGACTAGTCACTCACAAGTGTGGCTCTTGGCACTACCTGGCTGAATTGTACACAGAGTGGTTTGGTACAGAGATGATTTGTACCATTTCTCTTTTCAGAAATGATCACCAAAACCCACAAAGGAGACCTGGGTCTTGGGCTCCCAGAGAAAAAGAAGAAAAAGAAGAAGGTGGTCAAAGAACCAGAGACTCAATACTCAGTTTTAAACAGTGATGTTTATTTCAGTGAGGTCTGTTCCACAAGAGCCACATCCCCTTCGAAGAGTGTGGTCCTAGAGCAGGCATCTAAGATGCCTCTAGTGAAGAAAAAGAAGAAAAAGAAGGGCCACAGCACCCTCTGTGACGACTGCCTAGAACGTGAGACTGTGTTATGTGCTGGACGGACAGGGAAGTTGTCCAGCTCCAGGAAGCAGGCTCTTGGTTCATCTGAATTTCAAGGTGGGGAGAAGAAAAAGAAGAGAAAGTCCTTATGGCCTCTGGCCATGCCCCCTGCCTCAAGAGTGAAGATCTCCCCAGACCCCAAAGAGGACGAGGAGGTGACCAGAGTTGGCAAGAAACCCAAAAAGCACAAGAAGGAGAAAAAGACCCAGGAGACTACAGCCTCCTCAGCCAAGGATCCTTGGTTCTGTGAGTCTGGGGATGCTCTATATACTTGTTCAGTGGGGAAGGATGGCGAGGAGCAGGCAACCTCAGGGCAGAAACGAAAGCAGGGGAGCCCCAGAGAATGCAATGTGAAGATGAAGAAGAAAAAGAAAATCCACCAGAAGGGAGATACTTCTCTAGGGCACCTTGAGTGCTCCAAGTCTGTAGAGAGAAGCCCTAGGAAAGGAAGTAAGAAGCCAGTCAAAATTGAGGCTCCAGAATATATCCCAATAGGACATAACCCCAAACCCCCTGCAAAGAAGAAAATGAAGTCCAAGAAAAAGACAGAGCAGCCAGGGATTAAGGAACCAGCTCTGAAGAGGAATAAAAAGAAGGGGAAAGAGAGCAGAGTAGCAGGAGAATCTTGGGAAGAGGTAAGCTTTTCTTCAGAATTAGACTCTACTTTGGGAGAAATAAGGGTAGAAGTTGAGAGTGTGAGACACTCAACTTTGTACCTGGCAGAACCGTGATTAAACTGACTTTAGCCAGAAAAGAGATTTGAGACATGTAACTGGAAAGGTTAAAAGATATTTAGCTTCAGGTATGGCTAGATCCAGGTGCTCATGCAGTACCCTCAATAATAAAAGTATCCCTTGTTATTGAAACTCAACCCAAGTTCTCATTAGACCTTGAGTGAAGGTCTAAATGAATTGTAATAAATTTTTCAGATGAATCTCTCACTTTCTGAACTCTTGGCCACTTGCTGTCCAAAATTCAAGAACCAAATAGTTTGAGATAACATGGTCCATAGCTCTCTGAGCTCTTTTTCTGTGGTCAGTGTACGTGATTTAGAGATGAAATAGATTTGGATAGTAGGAGATGCCTATGTGGCTTTCCCCAGCTCTAAGCTTCATATTTTTTTTAAATTGGTTTTGGTCCCAAACAGGTACCTCCTACCTCCTACCCCACAGCAAGATGGTCTCAGCAGCTCCAGGATTTCATCCTAGTAGTTAGGCTGTCTTCAAAGTGAGAGGGATAGCTCCTCTGAAATGATTATGGGGAAAGTCTCAAGGCTGCTCTCAGATCGATTGGATCACACAAACCAGAAACCCTGATCTGAAGCCAGTGGGGAGGGGCGTGGGGTATCATTCCCACCTGAACCCAACTGAAGTTGGGGAAAAGACAATTTCTAGGAGGAAGACCTATCTCTGATGAAGACAGCAGAGATCCACTGTCTACATCCTGACAAGCTTCCTTGAGTGGGGGAGGGAAGGAAGGAGATGAGCACTTGGACTCCACAGGCCCATAGCCTCCCCTGTCTATGCCAGGGCCACACCTCCATTCCTGTCTTTGGGGTGTGTGCGTAGATGTGCAGGGGGTAATGAGATAGTACATGTCCTATTCCAAGGAGATGTCTGGCCTGTTGAAGTGGTTGGATGCTTAACTGACTGAGCCACCCAGGTGCCCCAAGATTTTATTTTATTTTAAGATTTTATTTATTTATTCATGATAGACATAGAGAGATTGGCAGAGGGAGAAGCAGGCTCTGTGCCAGGAGCCTGATGCGGGACTCGATCCTGGGACTCCAGGACCACGCCCTGGGCCAAAGGCAGGTGCCGAACCGCTGAGCCACCCAGGGATCCCCCCAATATTTTATTTTTAACTAATCTCTGTATTCAGTGCGGGGCTGGAACCTACAACCCCAAGATCAAGCGTCTACCAACTTAGCCAGTTGCTCTTCCATAAGCTCACCTGAGCTGCTGTGCATAATGGAGCAGGGTTGGGGGGTGAGGAAGCAGGTGTTAGAGACTATTGTGGTTGATCAGGCAGGAGAGAAGGCACTGACTAGGAATAAGGTGGGGTTTAAGGGGCCAATGTAGAGAGAACTGGTTATGGGTTTGCTTGCAGGGTCTCCCTCCCCTCCCCAAACCCCTGGTCAGGGCCCTGAGCCCACCTGTCCCTTGCCACTCCCCACCCCCTCATTAGCAGAACGCTTGGTTGCAGTTTGGTGCCATGGAAGGTAAGATGATGTCTGTGGCACCAAGCCTAAGTCAGGTGACCTGCATTAGTGTCAGCCCTGTCCCTGAGCTGAGGGGTGACTTCATGATGGTCCCTTCACCTCTCTGAGCCTTCATTTCTTCATATGTCAGATGGGTCAGTGCCATTGTTTTGAGGGGAGAATCGGTGAGCATCTTTTCCATGATTCCGCAAGAGGATGTCAGAAGTTCTGTAGGTGACAGGGGTTGAGGTGGTGCTGCAGTCTTGGATCTTTTCTGGACTTTCACTGGGCTGCTGGAACAGAAGCCACCATATGCTTGACTCTTATTCCCTTTGCCCTTTTGTGCAGGAGCCTGACACAGACTTAGAGGTGGTGTTGGAAAAGAAAGGCAACATGGATGAGGCGCACATAGACCAGGTATGGCCCAGGTCCTTGTCCCCCTCCCATGTGTCTTGCCACCTGCCACGCACACATTTGTCTCCTACAGGGCAATAAGATCCTGGTCCCAGAGATGTTAGGGACCCCAAAAGCTCCCAGCTAGCCTCTGGCACAACTCCAGCGGCAGGGAATTTGTGGGCTCCCCTACTTTATGCTGGGAGACCCCTTCACTACCGTAGCTTTGACTGAAGGCCCATCTCGTTATTCAGAATCCCAGGCTGAGGCTCTCCTCCTTATAACTACTGCAGGGGAAGATGGGAGTGTGACCCCAGGAACTGCAACCAAGGCAGGGAACATGTGCTCAGCCAGGCCCATGCATTGCCATCTCCTGACCTTGATTCAGGAGTGTTTAGAGAGGTTACTCTGTTGTGGATCAACTTCTGCTTCTGTCGTGCCCAGACCCATGGGGCTCTCCCTGAAGGTGGTGCGTCAAAGTGGGGCCAAGGAGATCTAGGAGATAATGCTGACCGCACAGTCCAGGGCCTGGCACAAGCCCCTTAGAATGAGAGCTCCCCAGCCTTTTTCAGGTCATAGTCACATTGCCCCGGTCAGGGCCAACAGTAATGAGCCAGGTAACCACACGGAGAGGACAGAGGTGGCTCTGACCTGTCTAGGAACTTCTAGACAATTCCTTTCCCAGGTATCCTCAGCCACTCAGGATGCAGCAAGTTGCTGGAACTTTGAGAGTTCCTTGCTTGTGTATGTCGTATCAGCAAAGGCTTTTACTTCTTAGTTGTGCCTGCTGATGACTTTACAATTTTTAAGAATACTTTTAACCATTTTGGGTGACACATTACCTCAGTGTAAGTGAAGCTTTTTGTCTTCTCCTGTTTTTCCCATAAGTGGTAAAAGTTACTGCATTAAAAAATTGCAACCTGAAAAAAAGGCAACCTGAAATCCTACCATGTGATAATAATCATTAACTCTTTGTTATATTCTTCCAGATTTTTCCTTTGTAACTGTATATGTGTGATTTTAAAGCACTGTGCAATCATGCTGTGTATACTGTTCTTTTAACTTTTATCATTTAACTGGTGAATTGCTTTTCAATTTGGTATATGCACATCTGTGTCATTCCACATGTGGAGCATGGTTCCACTATAGGAATATACCATCATTTTCTCTCTCACTTTTACAACCATCACTTTGTTTTATGTCATTTTGAACTTGTATAAAATAATCACCTTGACTAATAGTCGGTAGCAGATTAAAAGGGAGGAGTGGGCTTCTTCGTGGCTCAGTCCGTTGAGTGTCCGACTCTTGATTTCAGGTCATGATATCAGTTGTGAGTTTGAGCCCCAGGTTGGGCTCTATGGTGGCTGTGGAGCCTGCTTGAGATTCTCTCCCCTCCCAACTCCACCCCCATCCCAGCCCCATGCCCCACACTCGCAAGTACTCACTATCTCATTCTATTAAAAAAAAAACGGGAGGAAGAAAGGCCACGAATTGGGCAGCCAGTTCGTTATACCTGAGCCCTTAGAAGAGAGGACAAGGCTCTGGAAACTTTTTTTAAATTGATGTATAAAATTAACATTGAAGTACAACGTTATGTTAATTTTAGGTGTACAACCTAGTGATTCAGTAATTACATATTTTATGGAATTCTCATCACAGTAAGTGTAGTTACCTTCTGTCACCATACACAGCTATTATAGTATTACTCTCTTCCTTATGCTGTACTTTACATGCCTGTGACTTATTTATAGCTAGAATTTTGTAACTCAATCTCTTTGACCTGTTTCACCAGTCTTCCTATACTTCTCCATCTGGCAACCGTTAGTTTTCTATGAGTCATTTCTGTTTTGTTTTGTTTTTTTTGTCTCATTTTTGTCTTAATTATTTCACTTAATACATTGTAGGTCCATCCACATTGTGGCAAATGGCAAGATTTTATTCTTTTTTCATTCCACAGTGCTGTGCATGTGTGTGTACACGCACATTTGCACCTACCCATGTATACACCACATCTTTTTGCATTCACCTATCAGTGAACACTTAGGATGTGTCTGTATCTTGGCTATGGTAAATAATGGTGGGATAAACATAGGGGTACATATATCTTTCCAAATTAGTGTTTTCCTTTTCTTTGGGTAAACATCCAAAGTAGAATTACTGGCTTGTATGGTATTTCTATTTTTAATTTTTGAGGAAATTCTATACTGTTTTTTATGGTGGTTGCACCAGTTTACATTCACACCAACAGTGTGCAAGAGTTTCCTTTTCTCTGCATCCTTGCCAATACTTGTTATTTCCTGTCGTTTTAATTTTAGCCATTTTGACTGATGTGATGTCTCATTGTGGTGTTGATTTGCATTTTCCTGATAATAAATGAGGTTGAACATTTGTTCATATGTCTGTTGGCCATTCATATGTCTTTGGAAAAGCATTCAGGTCCTCTGCCCATTTAAAATTTTTTTTTAGTGTTGTAGGAGTTCTTTATGTTTTTTGGATATTAACCCTTTATTGAATATATTATTTGGGGATCCCTGGGTGGCGCAGTGGTTTGGCGCCTGCCTTTGGCCCAGGGTGCGATCCTGGAGACCCGGGATCGAGTCCCACGTCGGGCTCCCGGTGCATGGAGCCTGCTTTTCCCTCTGCCTGTGTCTCTGCCTCTCTCTCTTCTCTCTCTCTGTGACTATCATAAAATAAAAAATAAAAATAAAAAAATAAAAAAAATTGAATATATTATTTGTAAATAAGTTGATCCTTGAATAACATGGGTTTGAATGGCAAAAGTACTTGGATTTTTTTTTTGATACAATACTGTAAATATATTTTTTCTTAAGATTTTCTTAACATTTTTAGCTTTATTGTAAGAATACAGTATGGTATGATATATATATATAATGCAAAATCTGTGTTAATCAATTGTTATATTATTGGTAAGGCTTACAGTCAGCAGTAGGCTACTAATAGTTAGATTTTAAGGGAGTTAAGTTATAGGTGGATTTTCAACTCTGGGGATCCGTGCTCCAATCCCCCACTTGTTCAAGGGTCACCTGTATCTTCATCCATTCAGTAGGTTGCCCTTTCATTGTGTTAGGATTTCCTTTGCTGGTCAAAAGCTTTTTAGTTTGATGTTACCCTTATCCGAGGAGAAAAATCCAGAAAAATATTGCTAAGACTGATGTCCAAGTATGTATGCCTATATTTTTTCCTTTTTAAAAGACATTTATTTATTAGAGAGAATGAGCAGGGGAAGGGGCAGAGAGAGAGAGAAGCAAGTTCTCCACCGAGCAGGGAGCCCAACTTGGGGCTCAGTCCCAGGACCCCAGGATCATGATTTGAGCCGAAGACAGGTGCTCAAGTGACTGAGCCACCCAGATGCCCTGCCTGTGTTTTCTTTTAGGACTCTCATGATTTCAGGTCTCACGTTTAAGTCTTGAGTCGATTTTGAGTTTATTTTTGTGTGGTATAAGCAAGTGGTCCAATTCCATCCTTTTGGTATAGCTGTCCAGTTTTCCCAATACCTATTAAAGAGACTATCTTTCCCCTATTGTATATCCTTGGATCCTTTGTTATAGATTCATTGACCATAGAAATGTGGGTTTTTTTTCTGGGCTGTGTTTTCTTCCATTAATCTGCCTAAATGTATCTGCTTTTGTGCCAGTACCATTCTGTTTTGATTACTGCTGCTTTGTAGTACAGTTTGTGCTACCTCCAGCTTTGGTTTTCTGTTCCAAGATTGCTTTGGCTATTTGGGGTCATTTGTGGTTCCAAATTTTAATATTGTTTCTTCCAGTTCTGTGGAAAATGCTGTTGGTATTTTGGTAGGGACTGCATTGAACCTGTAGATTACTTTGAGTACTATGGACATTTTAGGAATATTAATTCTTCTAGACTATGAGCACGGTGTATCCTTCCATTTATTTATGTCATCTTCAGTTTCTTTCATCAGTGTCTTACAATTTTCCATGGTTAAATTCATTCTTGCATATTTTATTCTTTTTGATGCAGCTGTAAATGGGAGTGTTTTCTTTCTCTCTCTCTCTCTCTCTCTCTCTCTCTTTTTTTTTAAGAGATCTTGTGGGGTTGGGGGTGGGGGTGGGCAGATCTCTCCCTTTGGAAAGCAAGAATCTTAAGCAGATGATCTCACGACCTGAGATCATGACCTGAGTTGAAGTCAAGAGTTGGACACTTAACCAACCTGCAGAGCCATGCAAGTGCCCTGAGAATGTTTTCTTAATTTCTCTTTTTGAAAGTTCATTATTAGTGTATAGAAATGCAACAGATTCCAATATATTGATTTTATATCCTGCAACTTATACTGAATTCATTTTTTAGTTGTAATCGTTTTTTTGGTGGAGTCTTCAGGGTTTTTCTATATAGAATATCACTTTATCTGCAAGTAGTGACAGTTGTACTTCTTTCCAGCTTGGGTCCCTTCTGTTTCTTTTTCTTATGTGTTGTGGCAGAGACTTCAGTGCTGTGTTGAATAAAAGTGATGAGAGTAGACATTCTCGTTTTGTTTCTAATCCTAGAGGAAAAGCTTGTAGCCTTTTGCCACTTAGTATGATGCTAACTATGCTTTTTCATATATAGCCTTTATTACATTGAGGTACGTTCCCTTGATACCCACTTTGTTGACAGTTGTTAGTGTGAACGATGCTGAATTTTGTCAGATGCTGTTTCTGCATGTATTGAGATGAATATGATTTTTATTCATTTTGTTAATGTTGATTGATTTACAGATACTAAACCATCCTTGCATTCCTGAAATAAATCCTACTTGATTGTGGTGAATGATCCTTTTAATATGTTGCTGAATTCAGTTTGCTAACATTCTGATGAGGACTTTTGCATCTATGTTCACCAGGGATATTGGTCCTGGAAGCTTTTATATCAAACAGCAGGGTCATTTAGTCCACAATGATGATAGCCTTGAGCCATGCTAGCAACATTGTATAAGATGCACCTTCTGTGTACTAGGCACTCTGTTAGGTTCTTATATTCTACACCCAAAAATTTTAATGTGGGGTGAAAGTTTTTCCATATCAGCAGTTCTTGGACACAGGCTGGATGTCCTACAATTCAGCTCAATTCCGGGATTATATATCTGGAGATCATGTCACATCCCACAGATTAAGGGCTCAGTCCCACCAGACTGCTCCCTACCCATGCCCTAATTCAGATGCCAGTTACAAGCTCGGTTGTCACGTGTGCTTCTTACCAGGCTGCGATAGATGGGAGGTTCTGATAACCCCCTCCTTGGGTTTTATTAATTTGCTACAGCAGTTCACAAAACTCAGAGAAACCTTTTACTTACTAGATTGTTGGTTTATAATAAAAGGAACAGCCAGATGGTAGTGATGCCTAGGGTAAGGTATGGGGAACTGCACTAAACTTCCTTACCCTCTCCAAGGATACCACTGTCCCCAAATCTCCATGTTTTCACCAACCCAGCAGCTCTCTGAACACCCTTGTTTTGGGGGTTTTATGTAGGCTTCACTACATAGGCACAATTGATTAAATCGTTGGCATTTGGTGATTGATTCACCTTTCAGCCCCTCTTCCTTCCTTAGGGGCTGGATGAGGGACTGAAAATTCCAACCCTCTGGTTACAGGGATGGTCACAGGGTTGGTTAATTGGGCAACCAGTCCCCATCCTTAGGTGCTTTCTGACATTTGCTTCATTGACATAACAAAAGGACCCCTTGATTGCTCTCCTTAGGAAATAACAAGGTGTTTAGGAGCTTTGTGCAGAAACTGGATGAAGACCGAATATATATTTATTAGGAATTCTATTACAGTCTGTTTCTCCCATTTATCCTTCAAGGAAGTTGATATTTCTGTTTATTTGCAGGTAAATAGATCGAAGTACACAAAGGTTAAGTGTACTTACCCCAGGCCACATTAATGGCAGAGCTAGGATTCAAACTAGCCTGTGCCTGATTCTAGTGCTCTTTCTAGAAAACAGTTCTGTCCTGAAAGTTAACTACTGTATCTCCTGTACAGGTTTAGGGTTAGGAAGGCAGGCCTTCAGGCAGCATGCTTTGGGAAAGTTTCCACGTAGTATGGCTGTTACAGGCAATAAAGTTCTAGTGCTGACGATGGATAAGGCTCAGTTTGTATTAAAGTTCATTCTTAAAGAATAGCAAAACAAAGATTAATGAGGATGCACATTTTAGGCCAAGGCGATGCAGCCTTGGGATGCTTAGAGGATACTCCTGACAAACGCCTGCCCCAGTTTGCAGCAGAGGAAAGCTGCCCTCCCTCTTGTCACCGTCCTGTCCTCCTGCCCTGTCTTAGTGTTCAGTTTTAAGCTCCAAGGAAAACAGCTGTGTCCCATTTCTCTCTCTTCTTTCCTCTCTCTTGCTCAGGTGAGGCGAAAGGCCTTGCAAGAAGAGATCGATCGTGAGTCAGGCAAAACAGAAGTTTCTGAACCAAAGAAGTGGACAGTAAGTTTGATGCTGGGGCCCTCATCTGTACATACCCTGGCATCCTAACTCCTCCTTCCTCACCTAGCACCGGGAGGAACAGAGTAGAGTGATGGGGGACCATGTTAGTCTAGGCCCTAGGTGCTGGTCCAATCTGCCTGCTGGCTGTCTTCACTGCAGAACTTGTCCTGAGCTAATTTCCTTCTTTCTGAAAAAGATGCTTGCCTCACTCCTGGATAGCTGGCCAAGCAAGATAAGCAAGCCTGAACCTTTGTCTCCTGCTGTGGAGAGGTGGGCATTAGTCACTGAGGGCATGTGACAATGCTTTCCAGCAGTGGATGGTGACCAGGGTAGGAGGCAGAGGTAAGAGTGTTGTGGTGGCAGGCCCCTCTCAGGACAGCCTTCAAGGTCCAGTTGGAATGGGAGACTTCCAAATCAGGCCTGAAGAGATGGGGCAGGAGAGAATGCAGCATGAGGACCATGAAGTCAGGCTGAAGAGGGATGAAAGGGGATGTGGGCAGGATGGAGGGCCATACCAGGCCAGACTCGGGGGTCATCATAGGGAGCATGCATGGAACTCTAAGTGCTGTGGGAGCTGCTAGGGCGGGGGACATTTATGTGGGGAGAGTGGGGAGTGGGTTAGAAGGCTCAGCCTGTAGGCGTGAGGACTGAGATGTGGCAGAGAGTGTAGAGAGGGAGAAAAAAAACAGCTTCACAATCCATCAAGACTTGTTTATCGATTGGATTGGGCTAGGGAGAGAAAGAAGGATCCAGATGACAGGGAAGCCTTGCCTTCCTGCACTATCTTAAGCCTTCACAGTTGAACACAGGAAAGAACAATTGACTTGGATCAAAAAACCTGAGTTCAGTTTTGGCTCTGCCACTTTCTAGTTGTGAGACTCGAGGTAAGCAGCCTCTCTGCTCTGAGCCTCAGTTTCCACACCTATAAAATGTGACTTCTACTCTGGCCCAGTAGGGTATGGAGAGGGACTTTGTTATGTGTCTTCTCTCAGTAGCTCTTCTCCTTTCATCGCATCCTCTTGAACAGAGCGGATCGGATAAAACACCCTGATTGAGTTGAGGAAAGCAAGAAACAGGGCAGCATCATTCAGAACCTGTGGCCCCAGAGGCTGTGCCTAAAAGACCTTATTGGTGGGGGAGAGATCCTGGGGCACAGGGGTGGCATCTGCTGGGGACGCTTTAGGAGGCATTGCCTCCCAGGACCCAAGGCCACTTGTCTGCTGAGGCAAGTGGTGAGGATTCCAGACTGGCTGTGGGCCCCTGCGGGAAGGTCCCCTTTGAGTGGTTCAGCAGCCCTTGGAAGAGCTAGCTCACCCATGACTGGGCAGCCTCTGGCAGCACTCTCCTCAGAACCAGTGCAGGACTGTCAAAGGTGGTGTCTTATTCTAGAAGTTGTAGGCCTGGGAAGCTGTAATTATGCCTACATCTGGGTCACTATGAAGCTGGGAGAATTTGTTACTAGTTCACTCAGGGCAGGTGTAGCAATGACTGGTTCTTACTGTTCTCCCAAAACTGACCTAGAAATAAGTGCTAAGCTGGCATTTGGCTTGCAAGTGGAAAGTGCCCAGAGAGTATAAAGGTCAGCAATCAGGGTAGGGTGGGAAGAATGACAAATCATCAAGGTTTTAAGGTGTGCCAAACATTGTGCTCTGGGTTGTTGGTGTAAAATCAGATTTGATTTTTAGCTAAAGCCCTGTGAGAGGGGTGTTACACACCTATTCTGTAGATGAGCCTATTGAGGCTCAGAGAGGTTAGGTTATTTGACTAGGGTCACACAGGTGGGCTTGATCTTGGGTATGTGTCACTTCAAAGTCATAGTTTTCTTGAGCTGGGGTCTTTTCTTAAGCAGCTCCTCTGAGGGACTGTCTTGGATTTTCTGGAACATGGGTGATTTGTGTATAGGTAGTAGAGTACTCTAGACAGGAAGTGGGACCCCAAGTTCCTGGACTGGCTCACCCACGGACTCAGCTGTGTGATCCTTGACCTCTCCAGGTCTCCACTCCCTGCTGTAAAATGCAGTGCTTGTGCAAAGAGATGTGCATTTCAGATCCCACTTTCCCTCTTCCTCCTTCCAACTTTCAGAAACCTTAGGCTGAGTGAAGAATGGCTAGCTGGTGAGGTGAGCTGTGCTGGGAGGTGAGGTGAGGTGTGCCATTCTCTGCTGTGAGTGAGGGGAGTTGTAAAGCAAACAGGCAGGCAGTTCCAGGGTGGGTCCTGGTGTTGGGCAGACCTGAGATGGAATTCCCGCAGGGTCAGTAATGAGTGTGTACTCCCAGTTAGGCTGCAGACTTCCATTTCCTCATCAGTAGCATGGGCATGCTAACAGTATTCCTTATAGAGCTCTTGTTAGAATTAAGAAGACAGTCCATTGATGTGCTTATAAGCCCTGTGCCTGCAAGCATTTAATCAGCTGGATCCTCCCTGGTGAGGCTGGGGTTGGGGAAAGGACAGGGCTTCGGAAACCAGAAAAATAACCATGTTTTTTCTCTTACCACAGGGAACTCAGTTTGGCCAGTGGGATACTGCTGGTTTTGAAAACGAGGAACAGAAATTGAAATTTCTCAAACTTATGGGTGGCTTTAAAAACATGTCCCCTTCATTCAGCCACCCCTCTAACACAATTGGAAGGCCCAACATGGCTCTCAACAAGAAGGCAGCCGACGCCCTGCAGCAGAACCTGCAGCAGGACTATGACCGGGCCATGAGCTGGAAGTACAAGCGTGGTGCTGGCCTCGGCTTCTCCTCTGCTCCAGACAAAATCTTTTATATTGACAGGAATGCTTCCAAGTCCATCAAGTTTGAAGATTAAAGTCTACTGTCTAGTCCTTCAAAACAGCCAAAATTGCTTTTATTATTCAGTTATGCAGTTGGAAGCCATCTGACAACTGTCTCAAATCACACCTCTGCAGAGATTAAGGAAAACTATGCCCATGTGCTTGGATGAACTGGGGTCAGGGAGCTCATGTTTCAGAAGCCAAGAGGACATATGAGTGGCTGACACCTCCTGTTTTCTGTATTAAGATTCCATCCCTGTTTGAAGACATCAGCATATATAAATAATAGCTGAATTTGCTGAGTGCTTAGTATGTGCCAGGTACGTACTACTGTGTTTCCCTTGCATTAATGTAGTTAGTAATTATGAAATAGGTGCTATTATCCCCATCTTACTGATGAGGAAACTAAGGTTCAGGGATGAAGTAATACAATTGCCTGGGTTCACTCAACCAGTAAGTGCCAATTGTTGGACTTTTGTACCCCACATCCTGTGTCACTTTTCACTACTACAGATGTCCCCTTCTAGGGAATTTCACCAAGAATACTCATGGGGGATGAAAATCTCTTAATTAAGAGACAGAAGTTTTGTTAGATGTTTAAATCTCAAATAGGAAGTAGAATTGATGGTGAACAGTTAAGAGCAAGCTCATTTTCTTTTCCCATCCTGGAGTAGCTGCAGACAAAAAGGGGTCTGAGTCACCACCAAGTAGATGTGGCTGACCTTCTGCTGTTGGGAAATGTGTTTCTAAACCAATTTTGCCTTTTCTGGCTGCCTGCCTTCCATCCTCAGTGTTGAGCTTGGATTTAATCTTTATGCTGTAACTGAATTCTAACCAAGCCATTTTATAGAGACTGTTAGTCTTAATGAACCAATGGCAAATTCCCAGGCATATGTTTATTAGAATCTTTGTGACCATAAGAGAAAGAGAATCCTAGCAGACTTCTCTGATGGAAGTCCAGTGCCAGGAGGCCTGCATGTGTGGGGATGACACAGGAAGTTGTCTCATCATGATACTGTTAACATGCCTATACTATACTCTACAACCAGCCTCACAGAGCTCCAGGTACAGTGACTTGAGTGACAGATGACCACTCTCTCCATTCACCTAGCACTTTGCTTTTGAAAATACAGGTTCTGAGTGGGACATTTTCGCATCACTTGGCCTAAATGCCTCCTATAGACATTCCAGCTCAGGCAGGCCTAACTAAATAGCCAGCATACTCAGTCTCTCACTGGGCAGGAAGTCCTGATGTGTAGGGGATTGATTCAACAACTCAACAAGGAAACATTCTTTTCCTTTCTGTTCCCTTCATCCTGTTGGCTTCATCAGGCTGCTGAAAGAATGGCTGTAGCAATCCTAGGCAGGATTTTAAGATACTAAAACATTCTAGAGGAAAAAGAAAAACCTTATGGCCCAAGGAAAGTTCCAGAAGACCTTTTATCATAATTCCTTGCCTAGTAGTGGGTCATATACCCATTTCTGACCCATCCCCTGGCATGTGAAGGAAGATGCTCCTCAGGCTAGTCATAAAGGAAGAGTGAGGAGTTGACAAGACAAACATGGAGTCCACTACTATCCCGCTAGGCAGAGGTGAGGCAGGCTGGCCTGGGCCCCACCTAATAAGCATTGGCCAAGTCAAGAGTCATACAAATCTATGCTAGTGATGTTTCAGGTGGGCCACTTCACTCACAATGTGAATTGGGCCTTTGATGGATTCAGCCTTGAGGTACATAGTGGAAGAGGCCTTCTAAATGCCTGGAAGGTAAGGTTCTGTAGTTGAGTTAGCTCCTTCAGAGCACCTTGTCCTTTCACAGGGGGCTAAATCTCTCCAGGCCTTGATCAACACTACGGGAATTCACTCGCTGTACTGACTGCTTCTCTAATTGTTTTCAACTTGCCAAGAGATCACACTACAGTTTGGGCCTGACTTGGCTTGTCAGGAAGGATTGTGCTCAGCCATCTCTTGGGTGATTCTGGAGAGAATCTAATCAGTTGTCCACTCTCTTGTCCCCATAGTGATAGTTCTCATTAGCATGTGATGGTCAGGCTTCTCCCTGTCATTTCGTATAAATAGCCTGTGTAATAGGATTTGACTTTCAAACTTAACGTATCACCTTTGGCTGAGGAGGTCTACACCGGCTCGGGGAAGGTTTACTGTGGTTTGTTTCTGAAGCAGGGTCTAGCCAGAGCAGGTTGAACAGCCAAGACAGCAAGATGGCCAGTGGGCTCAGTGGGCTTAATCTTGGTCTGCACCGACAGGAGCAACAGAGACGCCAGTTCTCAGGTGATCCGGTCTCTGCCCTGCAGCAGGCTGCAGTCCTGGAAGCATTTACACTCTGAGCTTCCTGTGGGAGCTGGGCTCCTCTCCTCTGTAAAGGAAACAGCAATGGCTTGTGCCACCTCTGCCCCTTTCCCCCATGTCCAGTGCCATCAATCTGCAAGGGTTTTTTGGGAACGATTTCCTAGGTTCTTGATGTCTTGATTCTGTGTAAAACACAGCATGTCTCCATTGCAGCAGGCGGTTTGTGGATTTTTACTCAGATTCGGGGCAGGAGAGGTCTGGTGTATAGCACAACCAAGGTCCTAGTTGAATATTTAACAGCCCTGTTCTCACACGTGTTGGCTGTTTCTCCTTGGGGATTTCTCACTCAACTGAGCGTCCTTCTGAGGCAGGGTCCTTCCCTCCTTAGAGTGCCCTTATCTACGTGTCTCTGAAACCCCATGATTCTTAATCACTTTATTCTCTGGGCTGATTCCTGCTGTTTCTGCCTTAGCCCATTGGCCCTGGCTGTAGACTTCCTTTCCATGACTAGACTGACCCATCAAAAGTATTTGCTAGATAGACAGAGTTCTCATCTAAAAGAAATTGTGTATTCAGCTCTACAAACTTAGAATTATTCAGGTTTGCGATTGGCAAATTAATGACTCCTGGCCCAAGATGTCCATGTCCTAGTCACTGGAACCTATGGATATGTTAGGGCAAAAAACAAAAGTGAGTTTGGGGTAGCAGATGGAATTATAGTTGCTAATCAGCTGACCTTAAAATAAGATTATCCTGGATTGTCTGAGGGCCCGATGCCAGGTCCTTAACTGTAGAAGAGGGATGCAGAAATGTAGAAGAGGCTTGTACGAAAAACTTGACAAGCTGTTGTTGGTTTTAAGATAAAGGAATGGACCACAAGCCCAGGAATGCAGGTAGCCTCTAGAACTAGAGAAGGCCAGAAAATAGATTCTCCCCCAGAGCCTCCGTCCTCCAGAAGGAATAAAGCCCTGCACACCTTCATTTTGAGGGTAAAGCCCCCTGAGACCTGTTGGACTTAGGACAAATAGATCCACAGGGTGATAAAATTTGTTGATGGAAGCCTCTAAGCTTGTGGTAATCTGTTAAAGCAGCAATAGAAAAGTAATGTAGGTCTCATGCAGAACTTTTCCTTGTTTTTCTTATTTCCTAAAACTCTTAGAATTTTTATTGTTCCATTGTCCTTTGTAATGACAGTAGACTTTATCCCCCATAGGCTGTGGTTTCCAGAAGCTGGCTAATTGATTCAGTAATGGGCTGAGGTAAAACCACAAAAGATCATAGAAAATCTAAGCCTTTGCCTGGACTAGGTGACAGATGGTTCCAAAGCTCCTTTGGTGTAATGCACACTCAACTCAATACGGAAGTCCTAACTCATGTCAATTTAAAAACATTAGGTTACTCAGGCTTGGGAATGAACTCTGTCTAATGTGGGCAGCCTCAGAGTAGGAGAAAGGACTTAAAGCGGGTGATTGTGAATTTGCCAATTGTGTTTCATTTAAATAGTATCTTATAACAGTGGTATATGAAATAATTTTAATGGAGATAATTTTGTGAAATAAAGGTCACGGTAATATTTGAACAGTACCACCATGTTTTCTGAATTTCTGTATGTTTTGTTCAGTAAAGGGGAACAAAAGGGGTACTCTTCAGTATCCACTATTCTTTAATGTAGGATCTTTTCTCAGGCTAGGGGCCGGGGGTTGGTTGGGGGGGTGGGGAAAAATTCACAATTAAGTTGATCAGAAAATCCATAGCATATTCTTTGGTCCTAAACTGTTCGGTAAAAATATGAGTTTAATGTAAATTTATTTTTAAAAATTATTTTAGCCACTTTTACTGAGATTAGCTGTGAACTGTCGTCCTACATTTCACAGCATAAAAATGAAATGTAATTTATGTCCAGTGTGTACCTTCTAAAAGTACTAAAGTTTGGACCACTGTAATCCACAAGTGGATCAAATGGATGCATTTTCCTGAGCACAGACTTCTAGGCTGTGAATCACCACCAATCAATATTAATGCTTTTACTGATTCAGAATAAAATGTCAGTGGAAGCTCATTAGCAGTAATACAAGAATCAGATTCCAGATTCCAAAAATCTGGTGGTAAAAGAGTATAATCACATGCAGTTTAGAATTACGGCTGCAAAGCAAATAGGGCAATATGTTTAGACAAGTTCTTTTATGGATGAAAAGAGTCAGAAGTAATTAAATGAACAGTCATGAACATAAATGTTCCTTTGGGAGGTTTATTCATTTATAGTATACTTTCCATGGAAACCACAGAGGGAATTGCAGATTTGACCTCACTTTCTCTAATCCACCATTGTGTTTTTTTAAATTTACTTTTAATTGAAGTATAGTTGATTGACATACAGTATATTAGTTTTATGTGTACAACATAGTCATTTGACATTTATAATGCTTTAAAAAATATTCGCCACAAAAAATATAATTACCCTCTGTCACTGTACAAAGTTATTACAGTATTATTGACTATATTCCCTATGCTTTACATATATCCCTGGATTTATTTTTAATTGGAAGTTTGTACCTCTTAATCCCCTTTGCCTATTTCCTTCTTCCTCCCATTCCCCTCTCTGGCAACCACCAGTATTTTCTCTGTATTTATGAGTCTTTCTGTTTTTTGTTTGCTCATTTATTTTTTTTATTTCACATGTAAGTGAAATTATATGGTATTTGTCTTTTCCTGACTTATTTCACTTACCATAGTACCCATATGTGTATCCATGTTGTTGATGGCTGAGTAATACTCGTGTGTGTTGTGTGTGTGTGTGTGTGTACGTACATGAGTACACACCAAATTATCAGTGGACATGTAGAATGTATCCGTATCTTGGCTCTTATTGTAAATAATGCTGGGATAAACATAAAGATGCATATTATCTCTTTGAATCAGCATTTTTGTTTTCTTTTTGGTAAACACCCAGAAGTGGATCGTATGGTATCTAATTTTTTGAGCAACCTCTATACTATTTTCCATGGCTGCACCAATTTACATTCCCACCAACAGCACATGGGGGTTCCCTTTTCTCCACATCCTTGCCAACACTTATTTCTTGTCCTTTTTTTTTTTATAGTCAGTCTAACAGGTATGAGGTGATGTCTCATTGTGATTTTCATTTGCATTTCTCTGGTGACAAGTAATGTTGAGCATCTTTTCATGTGTCTGTTGGCCATCTGTATGTCTTTGGAAAAATGTCTAGGTTCTCTGCCCATTTTTAACTGAATTATTTGAGGGGCTTTGGTGTTTAGTTTATGAGGTGTTTTTTTTAATATGTTTTGGATATTAAGTCCTTATCAAATATTTACACATATCTGCTCCCATTCGGTAGATTGCCTTTTCATTTTGTTGATAATTTCCTTTGCTGTGCAAAAGTTCTTTAATTTGATGAAATCTCAGTTATTTTTGTTTATGCTGTCCTTGCCTGAAGAGACAGATCCAGAAAAATACTGCTAAGACCATTGTCTAGGAGTTTACTGCTTAGGTTTTCCTTCAGGAGTTTTATGGTTTCATCTCTTATATAAGTCTTAAATCCATTTTGACTATATTTTTGTATGTGGTGGAAGAAAGTGGTACAGTTTCATTCTTTTGCTGTATCTGTCCGATTCTCCCAACACCATTTATTTTTTAAAGATTTTATTTATTTGTTCATGAGACACAGAGAGAGAGAGAGAGAGAGAGAGAGAGAGAGAGAGAGAGAGAGTGGAGACATAGAGGGAGAAGAAGGCTCCATGCAAGGAGCCCAATGCAGGACTTGAGCCCTGACCTTCGGATCACACTCTAAGCCTAAGGCAGACACTCAACCGCTGAGCCACCCAGGCATCTGCCCAACACCATTTATTGAGGAGACTCTTCCCCACCATTGTTGGATCCTTTGTCATAGATTAATTGACCATATAAGTGTGAGTTTATTTCTGGGCTCTCTGTTCTCTATTGATCTGTGTCTGTTTTTGTTCCAGTACCGTTATCCTTTGATTATTACTGTTTTGTAGTGTAGTTTGAAATCTGGGATTGTGCTACCTCCAGCTTTGTTTTTCTCTCCCAAGATTGCTTTGGCTATTCAGGGTCTTTTGTGATTCCACACAAATTATAGGATTATTTGTTCTAGTTCTGTGGAAAATGCTGTTGGTATTTTGATAGGGATTGCACTGAACCTGTAGATTGCTTTGGGTAGTGTGGCTATTTTAACAAAATTCTTCCAATCCACAAGCATAGTATATCTTTCCATTTATTTATGTGATCTTCAGTTTCTTTCATCAGTATCTTATAATTTTCAGTGTAGTTTTTTCACCTCCTTGGTTAAATTTATTCTTAGGTATGTATGCATTCCAGTGTAATTAACATACAGTGTTATATTAGTTCAGGTGTATGATACTGTGAATCAACAATTCTTACACATTCCTGAGTGCTCCTCATAATAAGTGTACTCTTAATCCCCTTCACCAATTTTCACACATCGCCCCATCTACCTCCCCTCTGGGAACCATCAGTTCTCCATGGTCTAGTTTTTTTGTCTCTTTTTTTCTTTGTTCATTTGTTTTGTTTCTTAAATTGCACATCTGAGTGAAATCATACGGTATTTATCTTTTCTCGGACTGACTGCACTTAGTGTTATACTCCAGATCCATCCATGTTGCATATGGCAAGATTTTCTTCCTTTTTATGGATGAGTAATATTTGAGTGTGTGTCACATCCTCTTTATCCATTCATCTATCAATAGACCTTTGGGCTGCTTGCATTTTAAGCAATTCACGAAAGATATGTATTTATTGCCATTTTGCTTGTTTTATGAAGTTCTTTTCTGTTCCTTCTCTCTTTTCTCACTGTTTGCTGGCTTTTATACTTGGATTCCTTTATTTTTTTGCATATCTAGTATTGATTTTTGATTTGTGGTTACCATTAGGTTTGTATATAACATGTATACATTACATCAGTCTACATTAAGTTGGTAGTCCCTTAAGTTTGAATCCATTATTTACTCCCCCATACACATTTAAAGTTTATAGTGTCATACTTTATATCCTTTTATTTTGTGAATCTCTTGACTGATTTTCATAGATACACTTAATTTTACTACTTTTGTGCTTCCTGCTTTTCTTACTCCTATTTATTGTCCCTCCTTTCCATTCAGAGAGTTCCCTTTAACATTTTTTATATAGCTAGTGTAGTGGTCATGAATTCCTTTATCTTTTGTCTGGGAAACCCTCTTATTCTGAACCATAACCTTGCTGTAAAGCGTATCCTCGGCTGCAGGTTTTTTATTTTTTTATTTTTTATTTTTTTTAATTTTTTATTTATTTATGATCGTCACAGAGAGAGAGAGAGAGGCAGAGACACAGGCAGAGGGAGAAGCAGGCTCCATACACCGGAAGCCCGACGTGGGATTCGATCCCGGGTCTCTAGGATCGCGCCCTGAGCCAAAGGCAGGCGCCAAACCACTGCGCCACCCAGGGATCCCCTGCAGGTTTCATCCTTTCAGCACTTTGAATATATCATGCCACTCCTCTCTGGCGTGTAAACATTTCTGTTGAAAAATCATATAATTGCCTTACAGGGTTTCCCTTGTATGTACTGTTTTCCCTTGTGGCTTTTAAAGTTCTCTTTATTACTACTCTTTGCCATTTTAATTACCATGTGTCTTGGTGTGGACTTCCTTGGGTTGATTTTGTTAGGGGCTCTCTGTGCCTCCTGGATCTGGATTCATTTCCATCCCCAGATTTGGGGAACTTTTCAGCTATTTCCTAAAATAAACTTTCTGCCCCCCTTTGTATTTCTTCTTCTGGGATTCCTGTAATGCAAATATTGTTAGGCTGATAGTGTTGCTGAATTCCCTAAGTATATTTTCATTTTTTTTCTCGTTCTGTTTGATTGTTTTCTATTACTGTCCTCCAAGTCATTGATCTGTTCTACTTCCTGTATTTATTCCATCTAGTGTATTATGCATTTTATTTATTGAGTTCTTTATCTCTGATTAGTTCTTTTTATGTTTTCTCTCTCTTTGTTAAGGGTCTTCCTGAGGTCCTCCACTCTTTAGTCCAGTGAGTATCTTTATAACTATTACTTAAATTATTAATCAGGCATATATATTACTTATCTCCATTATGTTTAGCTCTCTTGCTATGATTTTGTCTTGTTCTTTCATTTGTGACATACACCTTTATCACCTCATTTTGTCTGTGTGTCTCTTTCTATGTGTTAGGAAAGTCAGCTACCTCTTCTGTTCTTGAAAGTAGTGGCCTTATGAAGAAGCGGTCCTGTGGTGTCCTGCAATGTCCCATTTACCAGAATCTGGTGCTTCTGGGGTTTCTACTATGTGTGATGTGAGAGCCCTGTTAACTGTGGCTGAGCTGCTTTTGCCTTCAGTTGTCAGCAGTGGTTGTCTGTTGTGGGCAGGGTTTGGTCTCTGTGTTAGTGGGCAAGTCTTGGGCCACCTCTGGCTTGAGGTGAGCCAGACCAAGGATTTGTCAGAGATGCAGTAGCACTCAACTACAGGCACTTTTCCTTGCATTGACCCCTGAGAAGATTTGTTGGTGGATAGGGCAGGGCCTGCAGTCAGACCAGATGTCTGCTCCTAGCCCATTGCTGAGATCACAGACTAGTGTGTGGGGTTATCTTCCCCTCCCCTGGGGCAGGAGTCACTTTGGAGTGGTGCTGGCACCTGTTGGGGCCACTTGCACATTACCAGGCTTGTGGCACTGCTTTGGATGGGCTCTGGCCAATGGTGCATTGGAAGAAGCAGGTCCATAGAATACCGGAGCACATGGTTGTAGCAGGGTTTGTGCAGGTCTGCTGTGGAAGAGATCTGCAGCTACCTAAAAGTCCTGCCAAGGCTGCCAGGTTGGAGTGGGTAGATCCACAGAAGTGTGGGGCTGGGTGCACAATGTCATCAAGCTACCTGGAAAATGGTGTGCTCTGCTGGTTCCTACAGGTGTCTGTGTATGTTTGGCTCCGGCAGGGGGGAGGGGGATGGCATTCACCAGCTCCCTTGTTCTTGGAGAAGTCTCCCAAGGATCCCTGCCCCTCCAGCAAATGCTGCTGTATTAGTAAACCAATCTCCCTATTGTATATCCCAGGTGTTTCTCAAACTGCTACTTCTATGTTTTATCTCCATGGGGCTGTTTCTTGTATGGTCTACTTAAGGATAGAGTCCATTTCCTATTGTCCTTCCAGAGCTGAGCCCTCCTATTTTTAAAGTCCCAAGCATCAGGCTGCACTGATTGTAAGGACTAGTGGAGTTATGATGCTCCCTGCTTTTCAAAGCTAAATGAAAAGTTGATTTATCTTTCCTGTCTGGGCTCCCCATGCTCGGGGTGAGGACCTCCTCCTTTCCCCTGTCTGTGGCACCCCTCCCTTCTCTGGACAGTCCTGTAGTCAGTTTAGCTCCCATCCGGGTCTCCCCCCCCTTTCCTACCCACTTCAGTGTGGCCTCTCTTCTACATTTAGCTGTGGAGAGTCTTCTCTGCCCTGCGTTCTTCTTTTTAATGAAGTTATAAACAGGGATTTAAAAAATTTCTCCTCCTGCTAGTTCATTATTAGTGTATGGAAATGAAACAGTTTCTGTTTATTAATTCTGTATCTTGCAACTTTTACTGAGTTCATTTATTATTATAGTGGTGTTGGGGTTTTTTTTTTTTGGTTTTGGTTTTTGGTCTCTAGGGTTTTCTGTGTAGCAGGGTTTGTGTAGGTCTGCTCTGGGAAGGGACCTGCAGCCCACCTAAAACTCCCATTGAGACTGCAGATCCCCTCCCATAGCAGACCTGCACAAATTGTGTCACCTGCAAATAGTGACAGTTTTACTACCTTTTAACCAATCTGGATGCCTTTTGTTTTCCTTACATGATTGTTACGGCTCAGACCTCTGTACTGTGTTGAATAAACCTGGGGAGAGCAGACATCTTTATCCTGTACCTGATCTTAGAGGAAAAACCTTCAGCTTTTCATGATGGGGTATGTTAGGCGCTTGGGCTTTTATAATGATGAAGTATGTTCTTTCTATACCCATTGTGTTCAGAGTTATTATCATGAATAGGTGTTGAATTTTGTCAAATTTTCTGCGTCTAATGAGATGATCATTTTTAATTCTTCATTTTGTTAATGTAGTGTGTCACACTGATTTGCAGATACTGAACTATCTTTGCATCCCTGGAATAAATCCATTTGATCTTGGTGAGTAATCCTTTCAATGTTTTGTTGAATTTGGCTTGCTAATATTTTGTTGAGTTTTGCATTGGTGTTGATCAGGGATGTTATTGGCCTATAATTAGCTTTTTTTTCCCTGTAGTATCTTTGTCTGGTTTTGGTATCAGAGTAACGCTGGCCTCATAGAAAATTTGGAAGCATTCATTCCCCTTCAATTTTTTGCAGTAATTGAGGAGGATAGGTATTAACTCTTTAAATGTTTGGCTTCACCTGTGAAGCTATCAGGTCCTAGACTTTTGTTTGTTGGGAGTGTTTTGATTACTCATTCACTGTCATTACTAGTAACAATTCTGTCCAGATTTCCTATTCCTGATTCAGTTTTGGAGATTGTACATTCCTAGTAATTTGTCCATTTCTTCTAGGTTGTCCAGTTTGTTGGCATGCAATTTTTTGTAGTCTCTTACAATTCATATTTCTGTAGTGTCAATTGTAACTTCTCTTCCATGTCTGATTTTGTATATCTGAGGACTCTTTCTCTTGAGTGTGGTTTAAAGGTTTATCAATTTTATCTTTTCAAGAATTCGTTGGTCTTCTGTTATTGGGTTGTTGGTTTGGTTTGGGTCTCTATTTCATGTACTCCCACTCTAATCTTCATTATTTCATTCCTTCTAACGTGACAGCAGTTTTCTCCTGCCTTTAAAGTTTCATTAACTTTGGGCTTGTTTGTTCTTTTTCTAGTTCCTTTAGTTCTAAGGCTAGATTGTGTTAGATTTTTCTTGTTTCTTAAGGTAGGTCTGTATCACCGTAAATTTCCGTCTTAGAACTGCTTTTTCTGTGTCCCAAGATTTTGGAATGTTGTGTTCCCGTTATTTGTCACAAGGTATGTTTTTATCCTTTTTGGTTTCTTCACTGATCCATTGGTTTAGTACCGTGTTGTTCAGCATCAATGTATTTGTGGTTTTTCTGATTTTTAATTTTGATTGCTTGTTCTTGTGGCCTGAAGTGTCTCTTACAGGCATCATATGGATGGGTCTTTTTTTTTTTTTAATCATTCACTCTCTTTTGATTGGAGCATTTAGTACATTTAAAGTAATTATTGAGAAGTAAATACATTTGCCCATGAACAAGGTGGTTAGGGATACCGACTGACCTCCATGCAGTTGAAAACCCACATAGAACTTTTGAGTCCCCCCAAACTTAAGTATTAATAGCTTACCAGAAGCCTTGCTCGGTAACATAAACAGTTGATTAACACATATTTTGTAGAATAGATGTATTACATACTGTATTAAAGTAAGTTAAAAATAGTAAAATCATAAGGAATAGGAAATTGCATGGCTCAGTAGTTGAGCATCTGCCTTCAGCTCAGGTCATGATCCTGGAGTCCCAGGATCATGACCCAAATCGGGCTCCCTGCACGGAGCTTGCTTTTCCCTCTGCCTGTGTCTCTGCCTCTCTGTCTCTCATGAATAAATAAATATTTTTTAAAAATCATATGGAATAGAAAACATTTACAGTATTGTACTTCTTGAAAATAATCCATGTGGAGTTCAAATATATGCTGTTCAAGGGTCAACTGTACTTCCATTTTAATTGTTTTCTGGTTGTCTTTATTCTTTTCTGTTCTCTCTTGTTTGATGACTTTCAGGCTTGGATTCTTTCATATTTTTTGTGTATCTATTAGGTTTTTGGTGTTTGGTTACCATGCGAGGTTCATATATAACAATGTATATAGCATTTATTTTAATGGTCACTTAAGTTTGAACATATTCTAAATGCATTACATTTTTACTGTTCTCCCCTTCCACATTTTATGTATTTGGTGTCATACTTTACATCTTTTTATTTTGTGTATCTCTTAACTTATTATTGTAGATATAATTGATGATACTACTTTTGTCTTTTAACCTTCATACTATTATAAATGATCTACCTTTATTGTATGTTTATTCTTACCAATGAAATTTTTTCTTTCATCATTTTCATCTAGTTACGTCCTTTTACACTTAAAGTCCCTTTAACATTTCCTGTAAGGATGGTTTAGTGGTGATGAACTCTTTTGTTTGGGAAACTATTTCTCCTGCAATTCTGAATGATAATCTTGGCAGGTATTCTTGGCTGTAGGTTTTTTCTTTTCAGCACTTTGAATAGATCAGACCATTCCTTTCTGGCCTGCATAGTTTTTGCTGAAAAATCTGTTGATAGCCTTGTGGGAGTTTCCTTTGTATATTATTGCTTTTCTCCTGCCTTTAAAGTTTCATTAATTTTTGACATTGTAACTACAGTTGACCCCTAAACAGTGCAGGGGTTAGGGGCACTAATCCCCCTGTGCAGTTAGAAATCCACATATAACTTCTGACTCCCCCCAAATTTAACTACTAATAGCTTACTGGTGACCAGAAGCCTTAAACAGCTGATTGACACATATTTTGTTATATGTATCACATACTGTATTCTCACAATAAAGCTAGAGAAAATATAGTTCTGTACTGTATAGAAAAAACACATGTAAGTGGATCTGTGTTGTTCCAGAGCCAAATGTATGTCTTGCTGTGGACCTCTTTGGATTTATTGTTTGAGGCTTTCTGTGCTTCCTGGTGCTAGGTATTTCCTTCTCTAGGTTATAGTGATCTGTTATTCAAGTAATTTTCTGCCTCTTTTTCTCTCTTTTCTGGTATGCTTGTAGTACAAATGTTAATATGCTTGATGATGTCCCGGAAGTTTCTTGTTCTATTATTATTTTTATTTTTTTGCTGTTTACCTTGATTTCTAATACCCTGTGTTCCAGATTGCTGATTCATTTTTCTGCACCCTCTGATTTGATGTTGATTCGCTAGAAGGTGATTTTTTCATTTATTATATTCAGCTCTCATTGGTCCTTTTTTATATTTTCTAGCTCTTTGTTAAAGTCCTCACTGAATTCAAGTCCACCTAGCATCTTTATGATAGGTGGTTACTTTGAACTCTTATCAGGTAGATTGTTTATCTCTGGTTCTTTTTTGAGGTTTTGTTTTGGTTGTTTGGAACATACTCCATGTTTATATGTATTAGATCAGCTACATCTAGTCTTGAAGGTAGTGGCCTAATGTGGAAGGCATCCTGTGGGGCCAGTACTACAGTCTGCCCCGGCCACCAGAAGCAGGTGCTCCAGACATGTCCCCTGTGTGGCTTGTTTGGGCACTGATGGGTGGGGTTAGCCCCTGGCAAGACTGGCAGTGAGGCTTGGCCACAGCTGCTATGAGCACTGGTGGGCAGGAGTTGTGCCTTTTGGGAAGGTGGGTCCTAAGGGAAATGCCTGGGCAGTGCCAATGGTGCTAGCAGGGTAGATAGAAAGTGCCAGAACTGGTACCCACCAGTGTTGGACCAGGTAGGCTAAAAGAGGGCAGGAAAGTTGGACCGGTGAACTCTTTCCTTCCCAGAGAAAATTCCTACACATTGTTGCCCCTAGCACACGCCTGAAAATTAGTAAATATCCTTCATGTATACATAACCCAGGCTCTTTTCAAACTGCTGCCTCGGTGCTGGATCTCAGAGTGATGAAGAGTAAAGCCTCAGTTTTCTATAGCCTTCTGGCTCTCCCAGAGGTAAGCCCCACAGATTTCCACAACTAGACAATATGGGCACTCATCTTCCTGGTGCATACCCCACCCAGTGACAGGCTTGACCACACTCTGCCCCTCCTGCCCTTCTCACTGCAGCTTTTTGTGTCTAGTTGTATAAGAGCTGTTCTGCTAAGTCTTTGGGTCATTTTCTCAGTGAGTTGCATGTTGTGTAGTTGCATCACTGGTGTGTCCGTGGGAGGAGGTTAATTCAGGGCCTTCTTACTCTGCCATCTTCCCAGGAGTTCCTGTGGGTGCCCTGGGGTCACCTGCTCATGGTGCTTGTGCATAACACGTTACATACAGTAGCTGTGCACCTTCTGCTGTGTGGTCCTGCGGTGCCCACGTGTGCCTGAGCCATGGCACCCACATCTTCTGTGTTGGTGAGAGCTAGGTATATACCAGTATATTCTAAGTCCTGTCAAGAGCTGCTTTTGATAGAAAAGTTAATTGAACCATCTACTTTTTATAAATCTGTGGTGGTTTAGGCAACATTCCAGACTTGAGGCCCTCAAATTAGGGGACAGTGGCTCTTTAAAAGTAAACACCTTTTCAAGGTTCTTTTCCTAATTAAAAAAATAAAAAGTACACACATGTGACAGATGTTACTTGGATTTTTGTTTCTCAATAAAGGCCAGTCTGAAGGCCACTTGTGCACAGACACTGCTACTCTTAGGAACAAGATTGGATTTTAACGCTCTGACAATTCCTCCTCCACTGTCGCAAAAATTTGGGTAGAGGCCAAAGCTTAAACCAATTTGTGTATGTAAAAATAAAACAAAAAAAGCAAGGCAGGTCTTTCTGGACTTGGCTTCAAAGCACCAGTCAGGTCCTTGTTTGCAGAGGAAGCCTGAGGGCCAGCTCAGTCAGATGACCCATATCTGGTTGTTTGCTTCGCTTCTTGATGTATTCCAGAGTTTTCACCTAGGAGGAAAAAGAACTATCAGAATCCTTTCTGGTTCATCAAGATACCAACCAATCAACCATATTGTGAGCTTATGCTTTCTTACAGCTGAAGTCTTTTGATGGAGAAAGGAGGAGGAAAAAACCAACTAAGTCTTTAAGTAAAACTTCTTAGATTACAATTTGCTTATAAACTCAGATTTTGGTGTGATCAGGAATCACTGATACTTTTATATACAAGAAAAAGAAGAGGGAGAGACTGGATTCGTTCAGGCCAGTTGTACTCTGGCCACTGGGTTTATGTGGCTCACCAGGACCCCCATGCCTCCAGCATGCCTTACCATGGTCCTGGTATCTGCACAGCCATGCCTCTGTGCCAGGTGCCACAGGTTGACAGAGAGCTGGTTGAGTCTGTTGTTGCGCAGGTCCCCGTGGGCCAAGATGCTATTAAAGAAGGAAAGGCCCAGTGAGCTCTGGCGCTTGAGAGCCTGAAAAAGAAGAGAGAGACTACTATCTGGCAGTGGGGCTCATGTGGGGCTGCACCCAGTGTTGATGCTGGCTCTACCAGGGACCTTCTGGAGGGTAAGCTGCTTAACCTCCCAAGTCCCGCCTTCAGCTGTAGGAGAGTAAGGAAATGCCCTCATAGGGTGAGGACTGAATGAGATGAGGCATATAAAATCCTTCTTTCTGGGCAGCCCAGGTGGCTCAGCGGTTTAGCGCCTGCCTTCGGCCCAGGGCGTGATCCTGGGGACCTGGAATCGAGTCCCACGTTGGGCTTCCCGCATGGAGCCTGCTTCTCCCTCTGCCTGTGTCTCTGCCTCTCTCTGTCTCTCATGAATAAATAAATAAAATCTTAAAAAAAAAAAAAAACCTTCGTTCTGTGCCTCCCACATGGGTATTACTGAAATGGAAGAAGTGATACTTTCATGAGATTCCACACATGGCAAGGTAAAGGAACAAAGTGACAGGGCTTCTTGCAAGTACAGATGAAAACTGAAAGGCTACAAGAAAATGTCTTTCTGGTATGTCCTCAAGCCACCCAAAGTTAGTCCAGCAACCAAAGGGCAGGAATAAAGACCAAATGACAGCTCCCCATAGACAACACTCCCCAGTGCTTGGGGGCCAGGCCCAGGTTTCATAAGAACTTAATACCAAGTCTCACCTCTGATTAGAGGTACCTAAAACAGGAATGTCTAACCACAAGGTCTGGGTAGACCAAACCTGAATATTAAATACCAGGCCTAGGAGAAAGGATACAAGTTCCAAAAGACAAACAGAGGCATGCGGGAAGGCCAAGTGAACCAGGGGGCCTAACCAGGGAGCCAGGTTCTGTCACAAGTCCATGGGGACCCCGGAGAGCTAACGACCTGGGCCCTTGCTAGATGCCCATGGCTCACAATGCAAGAACATCAGTGAGTCCAGCAAAGCATCTGCTTTCCTCCCTGGCAGCTAATGAGAAAGAGGCCTTTAAAGTGGGCCAGGTATTCTGAGCTCACAGCTCATTTTATCTAATCTACATGGCAAATCTTTGTGGGAAGCACATTTCTAGCCAGCTTAGGCACATGGTAGGCACATCTGTAGCACTGTCTCCCAGGATCCCAACCCCTGGTTAGTCAAGCACTATGCTGGGTGCTGGGGTGAAGGGGCTTTGCAGATGTAATTAAAGTTGTGGACCTTGGAGAATTCTGGATTATCTGGGTGGGCCCAGTCTAATCTCTTGAGCCCTAAAAGGCAGAGAAATTTCTGAGAGACCAGGAACAGAAGAGGATGCAGAAGTGGGCCAAAAGCCAAGAAATGGCAGGCAACTTCTAGACACTAAGAACAACCTGCAGCCAACAGGCAGCAAGGAAACAGGACCTCAGTCCTACTGGATGAAACTCAAGTCTGCCAGTACTCTAAAGAAGCCAGCCAGTCAACACTTTGGTTTTGACTTTATGAAGCCTTGCCAGTGCCAACTCACCAAACCGAAATAATAAATACTCTTGAGTTTGCAGCAGCTTTTTTTAAGGCTGCAAGAGGAATCCAATCTGCTCCCATTTTGCAGAAGCAGTCAAAGCTCAGAAAGCTTTGGGGAACTTGCTCACGGACCACTGCTACTAAGTACAAAAGCAGGGATTTGAGCTCCAGTCTTCTGACCCCAGAGCCTGTGCCCTCCCCCACTCTAGCTGATATTCCCATAGACCCAGTGTTAGCATCACATTAGGAGTCCAAATTCTGAAGAGGCTAAGAGTTCCTTTTCTCAACTATTCAAGAGGGACAAAACCAACCTACCAACGATCTGTCCATCCGTTCCACAAATATTCACAGGAGCCAGACTCTGCTAACTGCTGAACCAACTTAATCCCTCCTGCTGTCCTCTGCCAAGTGAGAATTTAAAACTTCTTGGTGGAGAAAAAAAAAACAAACTGCCAGGGAGCAGCTCAGAGCACAGCTGAGTAAGGTGGCTGAGTGGCACTGAAGAGACCTCCACTGGATGCCCAGTTGAGCCTGCCTGTCACAGAAGCAGCCGAGCTGACTGAACATTACCATCCGGTCAAGGACTGGGGTCATGCTGTGCAGCGCCCAAGCCTCCAGGCACTGGGGGGAAAGCGGCCCCCCTGTCTGGCACAGACTCATTAAGTGGCTGGCAAATGCCTGCTTGGGGTCCTTTATCTAATCAGACAATACGGTGGTTCTACCCCAACCAGGAACCCGGGCAGAGATGACCATTCAGTGGGTCCCAGCCCAACCTGCTGCTGCCTGCCTTTTAAGCTGGCCCTTGTCTGACAGCTGGGACAACAGGAGGAGGGTGCGTTTTCTGCTTCTATCTACAGGACAAAGCTAAAATAAATTCTATTTCAAATACAACTAAGAGTCTCCCCTGAGAGAAGTCCTTTAACTACATTTCA
Organism: Nyctereutes procyonoides; assembly: GCF_905146905.1. Taxonomy (NCBI): domain Eukaryota; kingdom Metazoa; phylum Chordata; class Mammalia; order Carnivora; family Canidae; genus Nyctereutes; species Nyctereutes procyonoides. The sequence goes on along the minus strand of NW_026575126.1, from coordinate 52,199,078 downwards.
TTGAAGTGGGAGAGATGGTTTGAAAGAGAAGCGAGACAATATCTGAACTAGCTATTTCTCCCCTCTGTATCTTCTCAGTAAGCATTTTACCCTAAAAAGCTCAATCCACATGTTTCAGATGCAAGGCCCATTAAAAGTGAAATCATTAGAGAGACAGATCTGAGGGGTGAGAAGTCATGCCAGCCAACAGGCGAAGACCCAAAAAACCCACAAACACATTATAAGAACCAAATCAGGGCCTTAAGCCCCTCCTCTTCCCCAGAGGTTTTAAATAGAAAAGAACTTCTTTTCATTCTTTTCCTATGAGAACTCTCATTTCCAGGAAGCTCCACGGGTCTGGCATGATTCCCAGCCTCACCACACCCAAACAAACAACTTCCTAAAGCTCATGAGTAAACTGGCTAGCGCCTTCCTTCATGTAGATTTAGAGGAAAGTTTTGGAAGCAGGGGTGCTAGCAGCACCAAGAGATGACCCACTCAGGACTGGCATCCACACTGGGGTTTTTCAATAGCCTGAAGCTTTGCTCTCCACCTGGTAGAGCAATCTGATCCCTTCTTCCCAGGTACCAGACCCAGTGATTCTGTCTGCAGGACCCCCACCATGACATGCCTGCCTATGCTGACTTTCACGTTGCATTGTTAAAATGAAGGATGGTATGTTCCATTTTAGCTCGGTCCACCCTTATTTTTCTAATAAGTGTGTGTATATGGAAGGACATTTTCACCAAATGTTCCTGGTATTTATGTGAGCTGAAATGTTCTTTGGAAGAATTCCAACTTTGCTATTTTTTCAGAATCCTATTTCAGAGTCCTTATTGGAATCAATGCCCCCTCCCCCAAGAGAAAAAGATACATTAAATACAATTACAGCAGTGTCCCCCCATAGCTGCAAAAATATGTTCCAAGACTCCCAGAAAATGCCTGAAACCATAGACAGAACTGAACCTTTTATGTACTGTTTTTTCCTATATATAACATACCTCTGATAGTTTATAAGTTAGGTGCAGTAAGAAATTAACAAAATAGAATTGTATACCATAATAAAAGTTCTGTTAATGTGGTGTCTTAAAAGACTACTGTACTGGGGCACCTGAGTGGCTCAGTGGATGAGCATCTGCCTTTGGCTCAGGTCATGATCCCGGGGTCCTGGGATTGTGTCCCAGATCAGAGTCCCCACAGGGAGCCTGCTTCTCCCTCTGCCTATGTCTCTGCCTCTTTCTGTGTGTCTCAAGAGTAAATAAACACAATTTAAAAAAAAATAAAGCTACTGTACTCTTCTTATGATGATGATGTGATAAAATGCCTATGTGACATGAGGTAAATGAAGAAGGCACGGTGGCCTAGCATTAGGCTCTTGACCCGATCAGACGTCAGGGGTGGTAGTTGGCCCCAGGCAACAAACTCTGCATGGTGGCAGGGTGGAGGGTTACAACTACTAGAATACTTCTCGGCTTTATTTTTATCGAGAGCTTGAGGGTTGTTCTAGGCTATGGTCATTTATGCTGTAAGCAGCCACCTCTGATTAAACCCAGACTGTTGCATCAGGGTAAAGAAATGTATGTCCAAGCCATGTAGCAAATTTTTCTTGGGTATAACCTGGTAAACACACAGTACTGCTCTACGAGGTCCCTGGGCTAGAAATAGAGCCAGAACCCATGGTTTTAAAGATCAGGAAAAGGCTGGGGCACGGTGGGTGGCTCATTCAGTTAACCATCTGCCTTCGGCTCAGGTCATGATCCCAAGGTCCTAGGATCAAGCCCTGCATCAAGCTCCCCACTCAGTGGGGAGTCTGCTTCTCCTTCTGCCTGTGTCTCTGCCTGCCTCTCTCTCTTTCTCTCTCTCATGAATAAATAAAATCTTTAAAAAATAAAAATCAGGAAAAGGCGCCTAAAAAGAATGTTTCACGGCAGAGGAGCAGAAAGGGACCTGATTACATAGCAAGAGCGCACTGAAGGTAAAGGACTCCATTTCTCCTGTAGGGTAGAAAGAGCTCTCTCCTGAAAACCACCAGTAGGCAAAGACAAAAGCTGGGCTTTCAGTCCTGAGTCTGCATGTGTTTGAAAAAGGCCTTTCAGTTGGGGGAGAATTGCCTCTTCTGATACTTACTGGTTTGATAAACCAGTTTCCCTAAAGAAATTGGGGTTCTAATTCTGCCCTGAACTCTGACAGCCAGCCACCCAGAGTTCTGCAGCCCTGCATCCAGAACGGTCCCGATTGGTGAGACACACCAACACATGCTCCCTCCCTAGAGAGGGTGCTGTGATGCATGTGGGACCTACTGCTAACCCTAAGGCTGGCCCTGAACTTGGCAGGGGCCACTGGAGGATGGAGTCCAGAAAAAAAAACCTCTCTCTCCAGCACCTGCTTGGAATACCCTGGGGATGATGGGACCCAGAATACTTACGTATGTCATACAGGTGACACCCACAGCTATACAATACTCTTGTGCATTTCTCGTGGGGAAGGGGGTAAACACAATGGTGGTATTTCATATAGCCCCGGAAGTGAGCATGAATTAAACTTAAAATCCAGTTTGATCTTATTGGGTCTTCAAAGGGTTTGATGGGGTGGGGATATAGGAGCAAATCCAGGGAAGGGAAGAGATGGAGGCCTTGGGCTGGAAGGGGAAGGCTGGAAAGATACTGGGAAACAATCCAAAATCTGCCCCAGGTTTGGGAAAGGGGATTGAAGTAGAAGAGAATGGAGCCTGCCAGGACGAAATCAGGAATGAGCCATAAGGTTGTCTCTTGCCAGGTGGGAATGAAGAGCAAGACCCAGGGGAGCACGTAGAGGAAGAAACAAATTCAGGCACCAGCTGACCCACGGAAAGAATGCAGAGAAAGGTCAGGCGCCAGCTTTAACTCCTTAAGGCACAGACAACCTCCATCCCCTTCCCAGAGGCCCCGACTACACAACAGCAATCAGCCTAAACACACCACCAGAGATAAGCCTAGGTCTGAACAACTAACCGCCTTGACCAACCCTGAGGCAGGGCCTCTGGGGTCCATCTGTCACCCACCTGTTTGGGCTGAAGCTACAAAAAAAGGGAAGCAGTAGTTGGCATAACTGGGGAAGAGAACCAAGTAGGTATGTAGACTGCACTAAATGGACATTAAGATTAATCATCTATTTGGAGAATATGGAAAAACTGCTCTGAAAACATAAAAGATACAACATCTGACATCTCCATGTAATTTGTGCCTAAGAACATGGGTTTTAGAAGATGGCCTTGACCACATTTCACAGCTACCACCCGAGAATTGTCTCCCTATCCGTACTACGTAAAGGCACAGCTATTCCCGTCTCACGAGTCTGTTGTGAGAATTAAGTGAAATGATAAACGCAAAGTCCTCAGTGCTACACTCACGTATAACAAAGGCTGGAGAAACAACCTGCACCCTGGTGGGACAGTTACCACATGCCACTTCTTATAAGGGAAGCGGAAAAGCTTTGGTTGAACAGACCAATGCAGTGGTTCAAAGTTCGGGCTGGAGAATCCCGTTCTTCACCAAAGGAAACCCAGGGCAGTGGAGAAACCTCTCTGAGCCTCAGTTTCCTTTTCTGTCCAGTGAGAATCAACACAGCACTTGCATCTCAGGCTGGTTGTGGGCATGAACACTAAGGTGTGCAAAGCACAGGCAGTTTATCCCGCAGGTATTGATCAAGCACCTGCTGTATGCTAGGCTCTGTTCAGGGTGTGGGGATGCTGTGATGAGTGACGCATGAACCCCAGAGACAGGGTGGTCTCCAAGACTCACGTTGCAAGGTGCCAACCCCCAGGGAGCTTACATTCTGGTGGGAGAGGCAAACGACTGAAACACACAGGACATTTCAGAGAGTGGCCAAATAGAAGGAGCAAAAGCCCTGGATGGAGCGCTCAGTAATCACTCTGCACATAAACACATCACCCACATGAACAAGTTTCCTTTCCAGAATGGACCAATGTCCAACCACCCCGGAAACTCGCGTATTGAGAAAGAGCAGCAGCGGGGGGAGGGGGAGGGACAGACACAGGGCACCTACCTCATCCTTGGCCAAGGTTTTCAGATGCTCCAGGATCTGAGCCATCACCGTCTCACACAGCTTGTTGTTTTCAGCCAGGAACTTGGAGTCTCCCCCGTAGAGGCTGTCATTGGAGTCAACTGAGAGAACAAACCAGAGCAGTGAGCAAAATGGAGCCTATTATACAATCAGAAAAAGGAATGTATGGGGATCCCTGGGTGGCTCAGCGGTTTGGCGCCTGCCTTTGGCCCAGGGTGCAATCCTGGAGTCCCGGGATGGAGTCCCACGTCAGGCTCCCGGCATGGAGCCTGCTTCTCCCTCCTCCTGTGTCTCTGCCTCGCTCTCTCTCTCCGTCTCTATCATAAATAATAAATAAATAATAAATAAATAAATAAATAAATAAATAAATAAATAAATAAATAAATAAATAAATAAATGATCTTAAAAAAAGAAGGAATGTAATTCTGATACATGTTAAAACATGGATGAATAGTGAACACTTTATAAGTGAAATACACCAGGCACAAAAGGAAAAATGCTGCATGATTCCTCTTGTACAGGGCACTAGAACAGGCACCTTTGTAGAAGGAAGCAGAGTGGAGGTCATGCGGGCTAGGTAGGGGGAAGGAGAGGGAATAGGAAGTCACTGTTTATTGGGTACAGAGTTGTTGGGATGATGAAAAAATTTTGGAAATGGGTACTGGTGATAGCTGCCTAACACTGAATATACTTGAGGAAGATGAATTATGCACTTAAAAATAATTAAAACAGGGATCCCTGGGTGGCGCAGTGGTTTAGCGCCTGCCTTTGGCCCAGGGCGCGGTCCTGGAGACCTGGGATCGAATCCCATGTCAGGCTCCCGGTCCATGAAGCCTGCTTCTCCCTCTGCCTGTGTCTCTGCCTCTCTCTCTCTCTCTCTGTGCGACTATCATAAACAAAAAAATAAAAAAAAATCTATAAAAAAAATAATTAAAACGGTAAATTTTATTTTATCACTGTGTGTGTTACCAATTATTTAAAACTAAAAAAAAAAAAAAAAAAAAGCTTCAGTACAAAAAGTCCATATCTTTGACTTGGGGAAACTACTCCAAGGTATTTAAGAAAATAATCCAATGGGGGTGGCTGGATGGCTCAGTCGGTTAAGCATCTCACTCGGTTTTGGCTCAGGTCGTGATCTCCAGGTAGTGAGATCGAGCCTTGTATTGGGCTCTGTGCTCAGCAGGGAGTCTGCCTGAGGATTTCTCCCCCTCTCCCTTTGCCCCTCCCCTCAGATAATCTCTCTCTCCCTAAAATAAATAAGACTTAAAAAAAATAAGAAAAATAAATGCTCTGTTACAGTATTAAATACTAGGAGGACAATAAAAATGTATGATCTACAGTTATTAACTACCATAGACTACACTATACTAGTATTACACTATATTATTAGTAAAATAATTACAAGATACTATTAATTTTTAAAAAGTGACAAATTAATCGGAGAAAGACAAACATTTTATGGTCTCATTCATTTGGGGAATATAAAAAAATAGTGAAAGGGAATAAAGGGGAAAGGAGAAAAAAATGAGTGGGAAATATCAGAAAGGGAGACAGAACATGAGAGGCTCCTAACGGAAACGAACAAGGGGTGGTGGAAGGGGAGGTGGGCAGGGGGGGACTGGGTGACAGGCTCTGAGGGGGCACTTGATGGATGAGCACTGAGTGTTATTCTATATGTTGGCAAATTAAACACCAATAAAAAATAAATTTATAAAAAATAAAAAATAGACAAATTTTTAAGTAAAATTTTAAGTGACAATTTTTAAAAAGTGACAAAAGTATCCATAGTAGAGCCCCGTGTGTGTCGTGTGTGTGTGTGTGTGTGTGTCACACAGGTATGTGTACATCTATATTTCCTAATTTATAGCTGCTTAAGAACCAATTTTAATTTCAAAAAATTTTATTTCATTATTTCCTGTCATCTGTCTTAAATCTTTTTTTTTTTAAGATTTTATTTATTTAATCATGACAGAGAGAGAGAGAGAGAGGCAGAGGGAGAAGCAGGCTCCATGCAGGAAGCCCGATGTGGGACTTGATCCCAGGACTCCAGGATCACACCTCAGGCTGAAGGTGGTGCCAAACTGCTGGGCCATCGGGGCTGCCCTGTCTTAAATCTTTCAGAGAGGGCACCTGAGTGGCTCGGTGTTTGAGTATCTGGCTTTGGCTCAGGTCATGACCCCGAGGTCCTGGGATCAAATCCTGCATCGGGCTCCCTGCAGGGAGTCTGCTTCTCCCTCTGCCTGTGTCTCTCATGAATAAATAAGATCTTAAAAAATTAAAAAAAAGCCTTTGAGAGAATGGGACAGGTGTAAGCACACACTAATTAATTGATAAAATACTATTTTAGAGATACTTTATGAACATTTCTAGTTGCTATCTCAAGAATAACAACTCCTATTCTTCTTATTTTGAGAACTAGCAAGAGAAGCAGGGAGAGCAGGCCATTGAATAGCTTGCCTGTCTCCCCTAGAGACACCATTTTGCTACTTTTGTGCAAGCTCTCACCTGCAGACCCCGCAACACACACATACAAACACGTACACACGTGACCGGGTTTTCTGGCTGAACCATTTGTAAAAAGATTGCAGACATGCTGCCTAAGAATAAGAATGGCGGCTCCCCGGCAGTCTCCTTCCCCCCAGCTTCTCCGTCCAGAGGTGATCTCTAATCCAGTTCTGAACGGCCCGTTTATGGGATGGTGTGTCAACTGAGAATGACAGCCATTCTCTTCAAGAATGTAAAACACTAGGATTCTGGTAAAGGAATGTAATGCGGCCGTTCAGCACCACCTGAGTTTGCAGGGCGGCAAAACTGCAGCTGGCGAAGGAATGTCTCACATCCACTGCCGAGGACCAGAATAGTTCCTGGCAGAAATTCTCCGGCTTGCTCCGGGTTGGAATCTACTCTCTAGCTGATTAGCTCAGCCCTGGAAGAGAGAAGCTCTAAGACTGCCCCCTGGCCAACACACCCCAGGCTTCTTCCTCCCCCGAGGGGCCAGGGCTGGGTTCGGAGCAGGTTGCTCACTTGCTCGTGAGCACATGCACGCGCACACACACCCCGCGCCTCCTGGCTGAGGGCCCGCTCCGCACCAGATTCCATGCTAGGAGCTGGGGACCCATGGGGGGCAAGGCTGATTTGGTCTCTGCCTCACAGAGCTCACAGGATGTGGGATGAAGGTGGTACAAGGGGTCATGGGATCCTAAAGTCTAGGCTTGGGATGGAACTCAGGAAAAGAGCCAGATCAGGCTGCGCTCGACAGGTTGAATTCACTAGATAACGTGGAAAAAGGGACTGGAGAGGTGGAGGGCAGTATGAGTCCTCCAGGCTAACACTTGGTGGTGATGGAGGGAGGAAAAGGTAAACTTGAGCCTGGAAGGAAGTTGGGTCAGACCAGTGTGTGCAGAGGCCCTGAGTCCAGCCGCAGCTCTCACCAGGGAGATAAATAACATCCCTGGCAAGTGGCCACTAAGAATAGCCCACAATCCCTGCATCTGTCTGCCCCTGGGATCACGACCCTCAATCCTCTAAGGGCCTGGCAGGTGGCGTGGAGGAGCCAACAGGTTACACTGGCTTCACGGGGGTGGGGTGGGGGATCCTGGGTTGTGGTCTTCCCCCTACATCTAAGCCATCCTCATATGAGGTGAACATTCAGCACACAGGAAGCTCTCCCTTCCACATCAGATGTGCCCCCTTTCTTGTGTGCTCCATGAAAGCACTGGCGTTCTTGCTCTAGGCGATTTCACAAAGCCATCTTAATAATCGAGAAAGTAGAAAAGGCATCCTCTATAAATGCAAAGAAACTGTGACCCTAGTTTTTCAGAAGTTCTAACCTGTGTCAACACTAAAAGGCTGCCTAAAACAAGAAAGAGATGGGAAAATAAAGCCTCCTTTGGTCCCCTGGGGCTCCCTCCTGCTAAGACAATTGTCAGGTCACAATTGTGCACCCAGAGTAAACACAGCTGGGCCAAGAAAGGAAAAAAAAAACCCTACCCATCCTTCCATTTTCTTCTCTAAAAGCTAGAAATCTAGACTCCTGCCTATCAAACATAGTCACGGCTCCCGTTGCTAACACCCTGGCTCCCCATCTGCCCTGACTGTATAGCTTAGAGGGTTAAATGAATCTGCTGGGGAAGAAGAGGGAGGAGAGGGCAGGACACAGGAGGGGGCTTGCCCCGCTAGCAGGGCCTGAGGTTTGCAGACGTACTTCCATGTCAGTGCCTGGTCCTCACAGGTCTCTCTACTATTAATTGCCCTCAATGAGCATTTGGCAAAAAAGAGGAAATAAAAATGCCAACAAATACAGGAAAAGTACTCAATCACATTAGCTACCAGAGAAATGCAAATTACAGTCCTCAGAACAGCCAAAGTGAAAAAGACTGACCACAGGGAAAGAATAAAGAGAACCCTCCTTCATGCTTGGTGGGGGGGTGGGGTGTCAACTGGCCCAGCCATTCTGGAAAACTGAGACAGTATCTACCAGAGCTGAACAGAAGCAAATCCCACGAGCCACAAACTCCAGCTGCAGGCAGAGAGCCAACGGAAATGTACACCAGGAACATGCATTAGAATGTTCACGGCCACACTCCTCTGTATTTTGTTTTGTTTTGTTTTGTTTGTTTTTTTCACACTCCTCTGTATTATACAGCCAGAACCAGACCACTGGAAACATGAAAATGTTTGTCCATAAGGGAATGAAGGAATCTGGTATAGTCACAATGGAATACTATACGGTACCGCAAAAGGACGGACTTCAGCTATGCACAACACAGATGAAGCTCACGTGGAAAACACTAAGTAGAAGAAGCTAGACACCAAAGAAAGCATGCTGATGATTTCATTTATCATGAAAGTAAAAAAATGTACAAACTAATGCGTGATGCTGGACGTCAGGAAAGAGGTGGTGCTAATTGGAAGTGGGCGTGATCTGGGTGGGGGCTCCGTGGGTGTGTTCAAGGTATGAGGAGTCACTGAGCTTTACAGCTGATGGTATGTATATAATATGTTATACTTTAAAATGTTATTTTGTCATCAAGAGGGCAGCATGACACATGCCCCACAGTTCTGGGTGCAAATTCTACTTCCACCGCAAACTGGCCACAGGACCTTGAGTCAAATACAGTGTCTCTGAGTCTTCCCTTGCTCGAATGTAACCTGGGGATGCACGTGCCTGTCTTCTACTCTACAATGCCATAAGGGATATAGGAGGAAGATCGCGGAGCCTGATGCCGTACCTGGCATGCAGGTGGAGCTCGAGTCATGGAAGCTGTCGTCATGGACATCAACCAGCCTCCCTGGTACATCTTAACTATTAGCCTCCAAATCCCAGCTAGAGGAAGTCTCTAGGAACCATAGCAGGAGGTCCTCCCTTAGCACTGCATTTTTTAAAAATTTTTATTTATTTATGATAGTCACAGAGAGAGAGAGAGAGAGAGAGAGAGAGAGAGAGAGAGAGACATAGGCAGAGGAAGAAGCAGGCTCCATGCACCGGGAGCCCGATGTGGGATTTGATCCCGGGTCTCCAGGATCGCGCCCTGGGCCAAAGGCGGGCACCAAACCGCTGCGCCACCTAGGGATCCCAGCACTGCATATTTTGATGAAATTTCAGCTTCCTGAAATTTCCAAGTGTAGAGACAGTTGCTTAAACCCTAAAGTATGTAATTACTCGCCAAAGCACTTTTAACAATAGGGCCATTTTTTGGGAAACCAATAATTAGAACTGAGGGTCTGACAAGCAGGTGGATGCTCGGGCTCAGCAGGCAGAGGTCTGGAACTGGGACTGTCCTGTGTTATGTGCAGGATAGCAGAAGTTCGCTTTCAAATTCCTAGCAGCAAGCCCACAATGACTGGTAGCATGTCGCGGAGCAAGGCTGCCTCCTTCCTCCTGAGCATCTGAACTAGTAGTTCATGTAGTCTCAGCCTCACTTGAAGAAGGCTCTACCCACTTGGGTAGAGTCCCACCTGACATTGTGATTAGGGGGCAGGCCCGGGATGAAGCTTGGCATGGATGTATTTAACCACCTTTCTAGGTTATTCTATAGCACACCAGAGAGCCCAGATCCTAAAGAGTGCTTCTCTAAACGTGTCTGATTGTCAAGATGATTATGTCATAGACAAAATTCTCAGGCCTCTTCTTGGGGATCCTGATTGAGAAGGGGTAGGATGGCACTTAGGAATCTGCTCAGGTAATTCTTATTTGGGCACATTTAACAAGGCCCTGGATTAGAGATGTTCCTGGTGGGCAAGAAAACTAGAGGATTATGTGAAAGACAATAAAAAAATTTCACTGGACTTATATGAAATTCAAACTCGGTGTAGTGATGGTAGGAGGGGACCCCACTACCTTTGTCTATGTGGTAGAGATAGGTCTCCTGGCTCATGGCGGATAGGAGGTGCAGGACGCAGGTGTAGATGCGGATTTTATCGTCACCATTGTCCTCCCAGGTGTAGTCCTGGATCACGTTAAGAAGCTCACGAACAAGAAACAAGACTCCATGCTCAGGATGATCCTGGTGGAAAGGCAAAAAAGGATAAATAATCTTAGAGATAAAGCAGGAAGGGGGTAAAAAAAAAAAAAAAAAACAAAATCACCAAGACAGAAGCTCAGATCCCTCCCATTTGCAGCTGGAGAAGAATTAAAGTGCCAGCTACTGTGCAGGGGCAAGCCCACTCATGAGCCTGGTTAAATAACACAGAGAAATCAGACAATGTTGTGAACCCCACCGATCAACATGCTGTAGTCGGGGGAAACAAGCTTTGAGAGCCTCCTTGGGTCCAAAGGATGAAGAGGCAAAGTCACCTGTCAGCTTAATGGCCTGTTTCCAAAATTACAGTCTCGTTCTCCTGTGTTTGTAGCAGTAAAAAGCCCTGCTCCTCCAACTACAAAAGCAAGATTGCGGGTCTTGTAGCAGATGGAACAGTGGAAGCCTCCTACTTTGGGTGAGCACCCCACCCCCCATGATCACTGTCACCACCAAAGGCACCAACTTTAAATATAGCATTGCTCTTTAGGGCGTTCAGTGACATTAACAGCTAAATTGAGGATGTTCTCTTGGGAGAGGAAAAACCCAAGAGACACTCAAGGGTTTAGGATGGTGTTTCTCAGATGCTGACATGAACCGAAGAATCATGTTGGATGCCACAGAGCTGGCTGCTTAGTTCACAGCTGGCAGGCTACCTGCAATTCTGCGGCTCTCCTGAACACACTCCACAGACCACCAGGAGTGAGTGCCCCATCGCCTTGCTGACCTGGTGGCTATACCTTTATGGTTCCCAGGACCAGGTGGAACCCTCAGAGTCCTGCCAGGACACAGCGGGCACACTCAAAATGGTTAAATGAGGATGGTTCCAGGAAGGATTATTTATAAAGATGTGGGCAGTGTGAAGGGAACTAGAGAGGAAAGGTGAGGCACCCAGAGTCTTGCTACAGCAGGGAGCCGCTACCACCCTCGGGCTGAAAGCCCACGGTAGGAAGGGGCATTATTGGCAAGTGCAAGACCTGCAGTTAGAGAAGGCCACCTAGCAGGAGCTGGAGCCTTGGGAAGAACAAAGCCATTGCCAAACCATGGCCCAGTGAGTGGGGGTAGGGGAAGGGCAGTAAACAGCTCAAACTTGTTCTCCTGCCTTCCCATCTGGTGGTCCCTGCTGGTGGCTGACCCAGTTGGAGACCAGAAGGAAGCCAGCCCAGGTAACGCAGTCCCCAGGGGCCTGTCTCCCACACAGATTTTGATGGAAGGGCAGAGGATACTACAGCCAGGAGCTCATGTGCTGAGGAGCTCTGGCCTCCCGGCCCTGCTGTTCCCTTGGACTGGAATCTTCATCTGCAAGAACTGGCCAGACGGGCTCCTCGACAGCCTCTAGATCCCATCTTACATGCTAGCTCCTCATCAAGATGTTCCCTGATCATCCATCCAGAGCCTTCTACACCCCCTCCCCCAGGCTCTCTCACAAATCAGCCTTGTTTTCTCAGAGCAGTTCTGAAGTGACTTTACTCCTTTAATGAACTACTTGGCATATCTCTTTCTTGGTTTACACTGATCTCTCTTTCATCCTAGCCCACAACCTCCAGGAGGACAGGTACTTCGTCTGTTGTAATTGCCAATTCACAGCCAGGACTGCCCAGGGGAACACATTGTGAACGGTGGCCTGTCCCTGATTCTAGGACAGTGCTGGGCCCCCGGCAAGCGCTCAGTAAATAATGTTGAATGGATTACGGTCTGAACACCTACGTACCAGGCGCTATGGTGGCTACAAAGACAAATAATAGCTAGCTTTTATGGTAGCTTTCCTATGTTCCTATCTAAGAAAGATACCATTTTGACCACACCCCAATTTCACAGATAGCTGCAGAGAGGTTAACAGGCCCGGTGGCAAACTGCTGGTACATGGAGGGAGCGGGGCCTGAGCTCTGGCAGGCTGGCTCCAGAGCACAGATTCCTGTTAAGACTATACTGATACTGCCTCTCTCTGACTTTACGGAGCTGGCTAACAGGGGGAAGCCAGGCATGTGAGCCAGATCTTTTGAATACCGGCATGGAGTATGAGAAATACTATAACCAAGATGGGTAGGAAATCACCACCACTAATCCAATGTGTGTATATACAGCAGTAACACTTGCAGTGGTGAGAAGGAGGGCGGAGGGGTGTGAGAGGTTCTGCAGAACTGTTAACATCTACAGGAATTTCTGCTTGGGTATCTGCAAGAAAGAGGACACATGATGCTCTAAAATCTGAATGCCCCAGACTAGAGTCATCCACATTGCCCATGCTGTGGTCTGCCTTCCATTTACACAGCCGCTCTCAGCTGGCAACTTACTCCTGCCTTTCTTTGCTACCAGCTGTTTCTAACTGGGCTATTTTGTTCTGCTATGTGGACGTACAAAAATATTTTTTATTTAAGGATCTGCTTTGGAAAGAAACAACATTCTGAATGGTCCAGTAACAATTTCAACGGCATTATCATAACTGTAGTGGGAGCCTATTCAGCAGCACACCTTCACAGAGGTGGGAGAAGGGGTAATGGAGACAAGAAGGTTTGTAGTAAGCCATTTCCATGAGTTTTTGCTCAGAATTGAAGAGATTATTTCCAACATTCTGTACCGGGAAAAATTTTTCCATATGATAGCCATGCTTCAGTGGTTGTGACATTTTTAAAATTGTACTTTGATGCTTTAGTGCCAGCAACTGAAGCAAGGCAAACACAGATTTATTTAAAAAAAAGAGGGGGGGAGGAGGAGGAGGAGGAAGAAGAAGAAGAAGAAGGAAGAAGGAAGAAGGAAGAAGAAGAAGAAATTGTACTTTGATGCTTTAGTGCCAGCAACTGAAGCAAGGCAAACACAGATTTATTAAAAAAAAAGAGGGGGGGGGAGGAGGAGGAAGAAGAAGAAGAAAGAAGAAAGAAGGAAGAAGGAAGGAAGAAGGAAGAAGAAGAAATTGTACTTTGATGCTTTAGTGCCAGCAACTGAAGCAAGGCAAACACAGATTTAAAAAAAAAAAAAAAAGGAGGAGGAGGGGGAGGGGGAGGAAGAAGGAAGAAAAAGAAGAAAAGAAGAAGAAGAAGAAGAAGAAGAAGAAGAAGAAGAAGAAGAAAGAAGAAAAGAAGAAGAAAGAAAAAAAGGGGCACCTGGGTGTCTGAGTCACTTAAGCGTCCAACTCTTGATCTTGGCTCAGGCCATGATCTCAGGGTCCTGGGATGGAGCCCTGTGTCCTGCTCCAGCAGGGAGTCTGCTTCAGGATTCTCTCTCTCCCTCTACTCCTTCCCCACCCTCTCTTTCTCTAAAATAAATCTTTTTTTTTCAAAGACATTTTTTATTTAAGAGAGAGAGAGGGCGCATGCACAGCTGGGGGGAGCTGCAGAGGGAGAGGGAGAAGCAGACACCCGGCTGAGCAGGGAGCCTGACATAGAGCTCAATCCCAGGACTCTCAGATCATGACCTGAAGTGAAGGCAGATGTTTAACCAACTGAGCCACCCAGGTGCCCCAATAAATAAATGAAGAAAGAGGAAGAGGAGGAGGACGAAGAAGATGAAGACGAAGACGACGACGACGAAGAGGATGACGATGACAAGACGACGACAAAGACAATGACGAAGACGACGACGAAGAAGAAAGGTCCTAGATTCAGGTGGCAATGCAAAATAGGGGAAGTTCCCCCCCCTCGCATCCCCACCCCCGGCATCCCTGCCAAGGCTGCCTCCCTGACAGAGCAAAGCCGTGCTTATGAGGCACCTCTCAAGGGGCATCTGGGGGTTCCACCCTCCGTCACAGCTGGACATGCAGGGGACCCGGCTTCCACTGTTCGCAATATCCCTTTGGGTCCCTGGTTCTGGTCTGCAGGAATCCCTCTATTAAATGTCATTCCTTGGCAGAAGGAATATTCTAGAAATGACTAACTTTCCAGAAGCGCCAAGATGACACTGAGCACAGACACCCTGGCTCTGAATTCTGTCTTGGCCTCTTACTAGCTGGTGACCCTGGGTAGGTCACCTCACCTCTCTGTGCCAGGGTCAGCGTCTGTGAAATGAAGGTAGTAACACACTCATTTGGATATTTGTGACCTGCTGGCTGGCTCACCGTAAGGGGTATGTACGTGCTGATGATAAATAATAAAAGTCCTTTAGAAAAGGAGTCAGGACACGGGGTGGGGTGAGGCGTGGCACTGAGAAGAGGGATGGGAAAGAGGGACACGGGGGGGGGGGGGCATGGAATGGGAGGTCATGATTAGCACGGGGATACGAAGCTGTCAGGAGCCAACTCCTGCCTGTCTCACGGGCTCAAGAGCCTTGTGTCCCTCAGCACCCCAGGCACAAGTCACCCAGGCTCTCTTCTGGTCCCTCCAAGGCACAGTGTGCCTTTCCACCTGAACACCTTTACCTATGCTGTGCCCTTGACCCAGAATGCCCTGTCGTCCTCCCCACCACCCCCAGACTCACGCACTGCCCTTAATTACCAGTCTTCCTTCCTGTGGATCTCAGGGAACTTCCCTGACCCACTTCCCTTCAAAACTGGGCTCTCGGGGGATCCCTGGGTGGCTCAGTGGTTTGGCGCCTGCCTTTGGCCCAGGGCGCGATCCTAGAGTCCCGGGATCAAGTCCCAGATCGGGCTCCCGGCATGGAGCCTGCTTCTCCCTCTGCCTGTGTCTCTGCCTCTCTCTCTCTCTCTCTCTCTCTCTCTCTCTCTCTCTCTCTATCTATATAATAAATAAATAAATAAATAAATAAATAAATCTTTTAAAAAAAATTGGGCTCTCAGAAGTCCCTGTAGTTCTTTGTGGGACTTTATACAACTATAGTTAAGTGGGTATTTATTTGCTTATGCTTAGTGTCTTCGTGAGTAGAGGACACACTTCTCCGGTTCACTCCTGAATTCCCAGATCCACAAGTATTTACAGCTCACTCGGCACGTGGGCCCCATGTCATGCTTACAGCCAGACCTCTTCACAAGGGTAAGAAGTAGAAAAAGACATTTCTGGACACCTGCTGTGTCCTAGGTGGTGAGTGCCAGAAAACTGATGGTAATAACATTTCCATTGCCTATAAATTTCAACTGAAGCAAAAGCAGGCCTCTAAAGTGGTAACACTGAACCTGTTCAATCAAGGCTACGTGTCCTTCCTACTAAATGTTAAGAGAAATGCATTAGTTCAATTATATAGAGAAGTCCATCTGCAGCCCACCAAGAGGCTAACCGAGGCCAGCACCACAGCAGAAGGCTTCAAAATACTACCAAACTGGCACTGTTTGCCTAAGAGAGGGCTGGCCTGGGGAGAGGTTTAGTTCTGCATTTATAAGTATGAATTAAGTGGGCCAGGTAGTTTATGTAGTCTAAAATGACTTCAATTTTTTTTCTCACCAAATAAAATGAGTCATAGCCTTTTAAAAGCCTTGAACACGGCTGGTGGGGATGCAAAATGGTACAGCCACTCTGGAAAACAGAATGGGGGGGGTTCTTCGAAAAATTAAAAATAGAGCTACCCTAGGAACCAGCAATCCCACCTCTGGGTACTTATCCAAAGAACTGAAATCAGGATTTCAAAGAGGTATTAGTATTCTCATGCTCCTTGCGGCCCTATTCATAGTAGCCAAGATGTGTAGATATCCTAAATTCCCAATGATGCATGGATAAAGGAAATGTGATATATAACAGATTAATATTCAGCCTTAAAAAAAAGGAAGTGTTGTCATTTATGTTGTCAAATACAACAACATGGAGGAACCTTGGAGGCCATTAAGTTGAATAAGCCAATCACAGAGACACAAATACAGCATGATTCTGTTTATGTTAAGGCCATCTGAAAGAGTTATGTTCAACGAGCCTAACAGTGGGATGTGACTGCCAGGGGCTGGGGGAGGAGGAAATGTGGAGTTACTCATCAATGGGCTTCACATTTCAATTAAGCAAGATGAAGGAACGCTAGAGATCTGCTGTGCAATATTGTCCCTGTACTCAGCAATACCATATCATATACTTAAAAATGTATTAGGAGGGTAGATCTGCATTTTAAATGTCTTTACAATGATAAAATTGAATTTTAAAAAATGGAACAATGTAAGTGGTGACAATGAAAGATAGGATCTGAAGCAGGTAAAAGTAGGATATGGGAGTTGTCTTCATGCTCACTCTACTCACAACAGACGTGCCTCATGTGTGGCCCATCCTATGGCCTGTGAGCCTCCTCAGCACTCTGCCTTGGTGGTTCAAGCTAAACATCTCCTGGCACCTCAGAGCCTGCCAGTAGTTAGCTATATCCCACAGGGGGGACGGAGTGCTGCTAAGGCTCAACCTTGAGTAGACAAAGTGCACTGTAAGTGTCTGAGGCTCACATGGTGCAGGACAGGTTCTGGAACAGCAAGGACCTGGGTTTAGATCCCAGCTCTGCTGCTCACTAGCTGTGGGTTGACTTAAGTGGAAAAGGCACAGTGACTCCTACCTTGCAGGGCTTGGGGGAGGAGTCTGAGAGACAGTGCTGAAGAAGGTCTTCAGCACAGGGCACTGGGTAAGCATCACAGGGGGCCTATTCTTCATGTTATTCTCTTTACTAACTCCAGCAAGAGCATGTCCAGCAATACCAGGAATAAGAAAATCTGCTGAGGCCAGGGAGACATTCCTATGAATGCCTAAGGGGCCAGGTAGGCAAGCAAAGTGGGTTTATAGGTCTGGGGTGCCCATGGGAATTGCAGAAACTGTACATGCCAACCTCCGCCCCGCCAACATCCTGCTCCTCCACAAAATGGGCCAGCTGCTCCCAAGCTGTGGCCAATTGGCCAGCTTGGAGAATGTGGGCCCCACATGGCAGGATCTGATTTTTCAAGAGGAACTAAAAAATCTGGGTTTTTCTGTGATCTACCAATTTTTAAATGTGGGTAATTCATTCCAAATGTTTTCCACTGTTATGTGGCCAAAAAGCCCGTCTACGGGCTGGATTCCACTCAGTGGTCATCAGTACAGAACCCCAGGGACAGAGCTTCTGGGTCCCAGAGAACTTTCAGGTCAATTGCTTCATTCAGCCTTACAGCAGCCCTGCCAGGTAGGCACTCTGATGTCATTGTAGAAAGGTGACAATTGAGGCCTTGAAGAGTTAGGAAATTTTCCCAAAGCCACAAGGCTGCTGAGTCCCTGGGTCAGACAGCACTCGAATTTCTGATTCCAAGCACAAGACTTTTGTAAAGGCTCCAAAGATTTTTAACATGAAGAAAACCCCATGTGCAGAAGGAAAATGCATCCCAATTAATCAAGGAACAATGACACCCATCGGCTGCCTCTTCAGAATCTCGGATTCCTTCTGGTCCCCTCACTTGACAATGAGACTATCCAAAAAAGAGAGAAACTGATTATCCAAAGGACTAAGAAGGTGATCTGAAGTCAGGGGTTGAGCTCTGCCTCCTGACCACACCATCCTCTCCCTGGAGGACTTGGAATCTCAACTGGGACACTTGAAAACTGAGTCACTTTTTGTCTCCTCAGCTCCTCTGAGAGATGATACACATGCCTGACAATTCACCCATTCAAATGCACACTTCAGTAATGGTTAGTGTATGCAGAGCTGTGCAACCATCACCACAATCAATTTAGAACCTTTCCATCACCCCAGAAAGGAACCCTGTACTCATGAGAGCAGAGTTACTTCCTTGTGTGAGTCCAAAGGGATGTTTCTCAAAGTGTAGTGCTAGGACTGTCCACACCTGAACTGCTCAGGAAGCTTTCAAAAATGCTGATTCAGGGATGCCTGGGTGGCTCAGCAGTTAGGTGTCGGCCTTCGGTTCAGGGCGTGATCCTGGAGTCCTGGGATCGAATCTCACATCGGGCTCCCGGCATGGTGTTCGCTTCTCCTGCCTGTGTCTCTGCCTCTCTCTCTTTCCATGTTTCTCATGAATAAATAAATAAAAACTTTTTAAAAAAGTTTTAAAAATGCTGATTCGGGGGCTGATCCCAACCTATTAAGGTGAACCTCAAAGGGAGACCCAAGAATCTGTATTTTAGCAAGGATCACTGATTCCTCTGGACATCTGGCTCTCCCAGAAGCCAATCTTGTTTTGTGCCTGGCCCTTGTCACAGCCTGGTGAAGGTTACGGGCTCCTCAGAATACAATTTGTAATGCAGAAAATAAAATACAGAAGACTACAAAGGAAACCAATTAAGCTAAACTTGTTGAGAGCCTGGGTGGGTTAGTTGTCTGCCTTCTGCTCGGGACATGATCTCGGGGTCCTGAGATCAAGCCCCACATTGGGTTCCCTGCTCAGCAAGTAGTCTGCTTCTTCCTCTCCCTCTGCCCATCCCCCTGCTTGTGCTCACTCCTCTGTCAAATAAATAAAACCTTTAAAAAATAATAAAATAAACCTGTCAAAATACTTGTTCAATGTATGTGTTATATTGTGTTCTATTACTTCTTGGTGAACATGATTAATCAAAATGCCCACTTGGTGAACATGTTACACCTGAAATGTGATATGAACATCATACAGCTGACTTCTTTGGTGATAAAGTCCCAGCTATGTGACTACTACTGTGGCTCATTGCCTGTAACAGTGGAGCAACAGGCTAAGTTTGACTGAGATTTGTAAAATTAATGGTTTTGTTTTTTTTTCCCCCTCATCTAAATCCATGGTTGCCCTGCCAGACCCTCAGGTAGTAAGCAGACTCTGAGTTAAGAACTCTGCTGGGTGCGGGTCCTGGTGCTGGGTCTGGAGAGAGGCCTCAATTTGGCCCAAGCCTCACGGCTCATCAGCATGTTCCACAAGAAACCCCAGCATCCTTCCAACAATGTCCTCTTTGACCTCAGCTACCTAGTTTTGGCTTCTAGTACTTACAATCAAAAGAACATCACCGTCACCTTTTACAGGGCTGAGTACGTGCCAACTGTTCTAACCACGTATGTATATTCACTCACTTCAACCTCACAACAACCCAGAGATATAGACACTATTATTTTATAGATGAGAAAACTGCAGCCAGTCATGTGATGTAACTGCCTGAGCCTGCAGAGCTGGAAGGCAGGGGAGCAGAGATTCCACCCCAGACATCTTGGTCCCAAGACCTGAGCCCTTAACGACTAAATGGCACCCCCTTGACTGTATAGAGAACCTCCACTAATATACCCCAGACCTAAGATGAATGGAAAATACCCTAATTTAGTAGCATCTGGCTGGCTTGGTCAATAGAGCATGAGACTCTTGATCTCAAGCTCTTGAGTTCAAGCCCTGCATTGAGGGAAGAGATTACTTAATGAAAAAAAGTTAAAAAAAAAAATACATTGAGTAATTCAAACATCTGACTAGAAAACCAACATGCAGATACAGATAGAACATCCCTGCACTTTTAGGGCTGAGAATGAATATAAAGCAGATCAAAGAAGGACATCACCTTCTTTTTGCTCTTCTGGCGAAACGTACCGGAACTATTAATAAAGTAGAAAAGAAATTGCAGAGGAATTCCAGAAGGAATGATTCCGATGGTCGCATCTTTCCATCAATATTAATCATCTTTGGAACTTCTGGAATGAGGCTAATAGCGGCTTTGAAAAAGGCATCAGCTGCAAGACAGGAGAACAGTCTGTGTTTGAGAGGTCTGAAACATCCAGGTTCTGCTTTCTTCTTCAAGGGGCCTGCAGGGGTGTCCGGAGTGTCCCGTGCAAGTCAGGCCATGCTGAGGGCCCCATAGCACAAGCAGGCCTTACAAGAGGGTCTCTGCAACCCTAACCAATTCGTGCAACATTCAGGGCAGAGGGCACTGCCGTGGCTTCCCATCTCCCCCCTCTCCCTCCTTCCTTCACTGAACAGCTCACCTCGAAGAGCCTCACACTGGCTTGAATAATTAAGTGAAATAAGCAAGCGGCAAATTTTTTATGAAAGCCAGAGATCATAGCTACAGGGCCTAGGGGCTCAGCCCAGACCAGTTGCCCAGACCCTTGGATGCACCATGTGAGCGCAGTCACCAAGCCCACTTCAGAGCTGGGAACTAGGGTGCGGAGGGACCAGTGCCTGGTCCTATATCAGGGTCCTGGGACCACTGCGGTTCTCGCACTGGAGGGTGTGGGGCTGGGGGAGGCACAAACTCTGGTCTGCCTGCGTTTATGCTGTAGCGCACCCTGTATGTTAAACATCTGAAGGAATCCACACGTGCACACACATGCACACATACACACAGCTTTAGAGACTTCTGACTAGGTGATTAGTTCCAGAGAATCACCTGGGAGAGAAATTTTTCTTTTTTTTTTTTAAAGATTTTTTTATTCATGAGAGACACAGAGAGAGAGGCAGAGACACAGGCAGAGGGAGAAGCAGGCTCCCTGTGGGTAGCCCGACACGGGACTTGATCCCAGGACCCCGGGATTACACCCTAAGCCAAAGGCAGACGCTCAACCACTGAGCCACCCAGGTGCCCCAAGAGGAAGATATTTTAAAAAAATATTTAGTGTTCTGTCAAGAAGACCTCAAAGGGTGAGGGTAAGCAAGGCAAGGGGAGAAGAAGAGGAAGAGGGGGAAGGGGAGAGGAAGAGCTGGGAGGGACGGAGCACTGGGAGGACGAGACGGGAAGGAATGGATGGGGAGAGAAGGACAGGAGGTGGGGGCTGAGCTGGAGACGGAAAGAGTTCTTTCTAGAACTGCCAAAGTATCCGCCATGAGAAAAGGCCTCAAGGTCAAAACAGATGAACACTGACCTGACAAGTGAAATCTTAAACTACCCAACAAGATCAAACGTTTGCATGGTCTAAATAAATATACTTCCACGCTGAAACGACTTGCAGTGATGCGGAGAGGACGCAGCACTGGCACACAGCATCCTGAACTCACACCGGAACCCCATCCAGCACCCAGAGGGGCAAAGGCAACAACGAATGCCTGCCCTCCAGGAACAAAGGCCCGCACTTAATGAGAAGAGTATGTGTCTGCAGCTGGAGAGCTGGGCCTTTTTCGCCTTTTCTTCAAAGCAAAAAAAAAAAAAAAGACAGCACCATGATTAAGGAAAGACAGCTCTCTCAGAGGCTTTCCAGAAACTTCCTTCCAAGGCTTTCTCTCCCAAACTGAACTCATAACCTTAACCACATTCACCTAAGCAAATTCATGAAGCACCAGCTTCACCAGCGGTGAACAGGCACCTTGGGCAACAGAGAATAGGGGGTGGGAGTCAACATCCCTCAGTAGGGTGTGAGGCCCATGTGATCACACTACTTCTATTTAACACCTACTTACAGGTGTTGTGTTGTCCTTGGGTCTGGGTTGGGGGTCAGGGAGGGGAGGTGGCCCTTTGGTCTGGGGGTTGGGGAGGAGGCACACAAAGCAGTCGATGTTGATCTTATGGGACAGAAAGAGACTACATACAGGGCTTCTGGGATGACACCTGATGTGGACTCTGGCAGACAGGGGCAGAAGGTGCAGGGTCTTGTGTCTCAGAGACAGTAGTAAAAGTCAGTGTCTGTACCACTGAGACTCCTAGGTCTATGGGAAGGTACAATCATCTCCGTGCCCACAGGAGGAAACAAGCTCAAAAAGTGAGTGGCCAGGTTAAAGCAGCCCAGGGATGGTCAAGGGCATTGCCCATGCTGAGCAGTACGATCAAATCTGCATTAAAAAAAAAAAAAAAAAAAACATAGCCTGCAAATCATAGATCTGATAAGGGGTTTATGTCTAGAATATATAAAGAAGTTCTCCAACAACAGCACAAGTAACCAGGTTAACAATGAGCAAAGGGCCTGAACAGACGTTTCTCCAAAGCAAATACACAAATGGCCAATAAGCACATGAAAAGATGCGGGACATCAATAATCATTAGAAAAATCCAAATCAAAACCACAGTGAGATTTCATCACCGGGAGATAACATCAGGATGGGCACCATGAAAAAAAAAATCAGGGAATAAGAAGCATTGGCAAACACGTAGAGAAACTGGAATCCTGATGCACTGCTGGTGGGAACGTAAAATTGGTGGTCCCTCAAAAACTGGAACTAGAATTACCACCTGACCCTGTAATTTCACTTCCAGGAGTACGTTCCAAAAAAATGAAAGCAGTGACTTGAACAGATAGGTGTGCGTGAATGTTCCTGGAAGCACTATTCGCCATAGCCAAGAGGTAGCAAAATCCTAGTGTCCATCAACAGATGAATGGAAAAGCAAAATGTGGACCACACACACAATGGAGTATTATTCAGCCTTAAAAGGAAGAAAACTGCAACACATGCTACAACACAGATGCATCTATCCTAAAAATATCATATTAAGTGAAACAGGTCAGACAAAAGGACAAATACATAGGATTTCGCTGTCATGAGGCAGAGTCATCAAATTTGGAGAGCAGAGAGCAGAATGGGGAGAGGGAAATAGTTATTGTTTAATGAATATACTTTTAATTTGGTTTGGGATGATGAAAAAGTTCTGGAAGTGGAAAGGGGTGAGGGTTACATGGCATTGTGAATGTACCTAAAGCTAACGAATTGCATACTGAAAAATGCTTACAGTGATACATTTATGTCACTGATATGTAACCACACTACACGAAAAAGAAACAGAGCTAAATCTACCCCTGACATTAACCCCCCTGTAAGCTCAGACAGGCCTAGACTCCACCAGGTCTGGCTGTCCTCCTTCTGCAGGAAAAGCTCTCTGTCCCCATGGCTCTATAGGAATTGCTTTCTGGAGAAATCATTAAGTCCATAGTGAACAAGGTGAAGAGCATCTCTCAGCGGAAACGAAAATTCTGCTAAGAACTTGAAAGACCATTTATTTATTCTATTTATGTGTTTGTTACCAAGTGGCCCCGAGAAAAGTGCCTATTATTATGCCTCATTAAAGAGGGAGCAGCTTTGTGCTCTGTTCCTCACAAATGCCCCACTCAGTTCCCATTCCAAAGGAGAGAGCTAAAATAAACGGTTATTTAGGGGTTGGGGCAGGCAATGTTCCAGAGTGTTCCAAAGAGATTTTTTATTTCTATCCTCAGAAGACTTACCCCATATAAAAAATCTTATCTAGGAGACATCTCAATTTTGACTTAGTAATTAGGGCTCAAATCCTATGGTATACGAAATGAGTTTTTGCTCCTGGAGTTCAGAATAATCACATCAATACCATAGAAGAGTTTTGTGTCTATTAAAAGCCCTGGAAGACCATCCAAGATAAAATGGGCTAGATATGTTTTGTTTTTAAAGATTTATTTATTTTAGAGAGAGAATACGCAAGAGAAGAGGGAGGGAGGACAGGAGGAGGGAGAGCCAGAGAGAGTATGTGAGCATGTGTGCATCTCTAGCAAATTCCCCACTGAGTGCAGAGCCAGACATAGGGCTCAATCTTATCACCTGAGCCAAAATCAAGAGTCAGATGCTTAACCAACTAAGCCGCCCAGGTGCCTCTTGTTTTTTGTTTGTTTTTGTTTTAAGACATACAGAGAAAGGAGAATCAGATTCCAATCCATAAAGACTATTATTCCTGTTTCACTGGGGGAAGGAAAACAAGAGCATGTACCAGATTCCCTATGCTGTATCTTTTTCTACCTGAATATTCTGAGGTTCCATGGAAGTAGGTTTCTTATCCATATCCCACTTAAAAAAAAAAAAAAAAAGGAAAGAAAGAAAACCAAAAATACCACTCAGGCCTGGCTGGCCCCACCCTAGAGTGCACTCTGTTGGAGATCCTACTTGGGGTGCTGACTCCTCTACCGAGTGGCATTCTGTTGTTTCCATATAGTCATCAACATGTCCTCTAGCACTGCTGGCCACTGGGTGAGGGCAAACACAGCCATCATCCCTGCTCACAGAAAGAGGGACTGCACGACTCTCAGAGCCAGGAATTTAAATTGCTTTATCACAAGAATCATCAGAAGCCTTGCTAAAAATACAGGTTCCCAGACCCAATATTGCCGATGGAAATGTATTATGGTACAGTCACACTGCAGGACCTGGCAGTTCCTCCAACTGTAGATGGATGCTACAAACACACATACACATACAGGCTACGATATGGATCAACCTTGAAATCATTAAAGCTAAATGAAAGGAGTCAATCATAAAAGACCCGTATTATAAGACTGCATTTATATGAAATAGTAAGAATAGGCAAATCCATAGAAACAAAGAGAAGACTGGTACCTGCCTGGAGCTTGGAAGAGAGGGAACAGGGAGTGACTACTTAATGGATTGAGGGTTTCCTCTCAGGGTGATGAAAATATTCTGGAATTAGTGATGAAAGTTGCACAACTCTGTGAATGTCCTAAAACCCACTGAATTATACTCTTCTTGATAGAGGGTGGATTTTATGATACACAGATCAATCAGATCTCACTAAGCTGTTATTTAAGAAATATATGTGAATTCCCAGATGCCACCTTAAATGTATTGAACACACTACCATGAGACTTGGAAATCTAACTTAAAAAAAAAAAAAAAAAAAAAAAAACCCTGAATGGGTAACAGAGCTACAGGATTCAAAATTCCAAAGGTAACATTCTTTCTCACTCCCATTTCCCACCATCCAATTACCCTTTCCTGAGGCAGAGAATTTAACTGCTGCTTGACACCATTTTGCAACTCCCTTCACCCCTACCTCACACTTAACAGCAGGTCTTTAAGATTATTCCATGACTGGGGCACCTGGGTGGCTCAGTAGGTTAAGCATCTGACCCTTGATTTTCACTCAGGTCAGGATCCCTCCCATCTGCTTGTCCCTCTCTCTGTTCCTCCTCTCTCTCTCAAATAAAATCTTAAAAAAAAAAATCTATTCCATCATTGTACACCTTCATCTTTTTAAAATAGCTACAAAGTGGAATCTGGTCCATTTGCGTTGTCTTCCAATTTGTGGACGGCAGGGCGAAACACATATATGATTTACCATCTTGACCACTTGGTCCACTGTTTCTTTAAACAAGCTTCTCTAGTGAATTTTAGAATTCAAGAGGTTTGAAAAAAAAGAAAAGTTCTAAATTGTTGAGATAAATACAGACTACGACTTTCCAGTCATGAATGGCATACTCTGAAAGGCTGAACCCGGAGACATTCAGCCAGATGCACACACAAGTGGACAGCAGTGAGGAGACTCAGCCAGGCCAGGCTACCCTGTCACTTCATATATATAATAAGGGCCACAGAAGCTTGTTAAAACGATTATAATAGTTTTTGATAATTTTCTGAGATTTCAGGCTTTCCTGTTTCCCATTCTGGGCAATTTCAAAGGGTCTGCAGAATGCCAAAGGAGCATATTCCAGAAACCTTTGTAAGGACATGGAGAAGTCAAACACACTGAAAACATAAAGTCACCAAAAGAGGAGGATGGTCAACAAAATATATGTCACTAGCAAACTCTGGAAGAAGGGGAGATGTAAACAGAAGCCTGAAATGAGGGCTTAGTTGAAGATACTAGGTGAGCTGTGTTTGGATTATCCGGGCTGCCTCTGCTATAAATGAGGCAGCTGTTCTCTATGGAGGAAGGTATCTTTGTATCAAGTCCAAGCACAGTTGGAGAAACAACCCAGCAATAAAGGACTAGTTAAAATTGTTGCAGCTAATAAAGAAAACAAGGTACATCTGTTCTGTTTTGATATATAAAGAGGTCTAAGATTTATTAAGCGCAACAAAACGTTATAGAACAGTGTATAGCATGACCCTATCTTTGTAAGAGAAGTGTTATGTGCTTATGTAGATGCATAAAAAAAGTGAGGCACTAGAATGCCCAAGTATTAAGTGTGATACAGGAGTCGTGGCTGAGGGTGAAGATCTTTGACACACTAAGTTACTGTTTGGGAATTTTCATTTAAATCCCTAAAAACTCTTCTTGAGCATACAAAGGCAATACAAATATGTTATAAAATTTTCAGGCATGGGAATGTACGAAACAGACCATGAGGCAATGAGGTAGACAGAGAGATGGTCACAGGGGTATCTGGAGAGAACCCCCTTCTTTCTTTACCAGAGGCAAGGCACCCACCACTAGCACTCCTGCTGCTCTAAAGGATGTCTACCTTGTGTGAGTAAAGCGAGGGACTAAGGGTGGTGCCCACCTTCCAGAGGCCCAGGGAACTGTTCTGTTCCCCACAACCAATGCACCAAGAAGTTTGCTCTCTCATTAGCTGCTCCATGACATGAGTCCTAATTCAGGATTCAAGCTCTCTAGACAGCTTCACTTGCCTGGATTCTTCTCGAGGCTTTACAAAGTCTCACCGTGTGGCTTGGAAGCTTTTTCCAGCTCCGGTAAGACAGCTTGTGGCCTCCCATAGGCATGCTCACCTCAAGTGCCCACTGCTGTCTGTTTTGTACACCAAGGCTGTGCATATGACTCTGAACGATACAGAGACTAAGATATCTATCAACTGAACAACTACTGGAAAGCTTCAAAATGCTCAGGATTAAGGTGCCAGTTGCCCATTGCTGGCAAGAGCAAAAAACAAAAAAACATCAAAAAACAACCCTGGAAGGAGTCCAAATGTTTTTCAATAGGAGTTTAGGGGAAAAAAATGGAGGGGGGGGGTGTTTGGGGAAATAATTTACAGCACTTCCAATAAGAAAAGAAAATGAAACTGAACACTGAATAGTCATTACAAACAACGAGGTGGATCTTTATATACTGATATGGGTACGTGGGAAGGGGCAGTGGGAGAAAGACCAAGATTTAAGTGAAAAAAGCAAATTGAAAAATACTGTGGAAGACGTGATCCATTAAGACACATGGAAAACATGTGGAAGACTGCATGTATATATGAGAATGCAGACAGATGAGGAGGGAAGGAGAGCACATGAGACAGATGTGAGAACAAACGAGTATTTCTAAATGGAGAAAAAAGTTAAGAAGACTATCCAAATTGTAAATGATGGCTATTTTTTTGGATGGGAGGAAACAGAGCAAATTACTGGTGGCTTTTATTTTGAAGTTTTTTACATTTTTAAGTTCTACATTTCTTTGTGGGGACTTTTTTTTCTTTTTTTTTTTTTTAAGATTTTATTTATTTATTCATGAGAGACACACAGAGAGAGAGAGAGAGAGAGAGAGAGAGAGAGGCATAGGCAGAGGGAGAAGCAGGCTCCATGCAGGGAGCCCGATGTGGGACTCGATCCTGGGTCTCCAGGATCAGGCCCTGGGCTGATGGCGGCATTAAACCACTGAGCCACCCGGGCTGCCCTTTGTGGGGATTTTTTTCAAATGAGCATGAGATACATATTTTTTAACAAAAATCATTAAGACTTAACATACAGGTTGTCTGTTTTTCTACAGAAAACAGGAGAGTACCTCCAAATACCCTTCATACAAAAGAACATAAACTCAGACTAGAGCTGTGACCTTGAGAGTAAGGTCATCCTTTTGTGTCAATTGACGTTGTCAATACAGAATGTGATTCAGTATGTGAATCATAAGAGACAGCCAAGAAGTGATAACCTATAACCTACCTTTTGTTTTTTGTTTTTTTTTTTAATAACACATTAGGTCAGTGCTAATGGGAAATTTTTACTATCCTCCAGAGTCATAAACTCCCAGGGATACACAAGACAACAGAAGCAATTTGCTCTGATCCCAAACACACCTCCAGAAATCACATGTCCCCCTGGGCAGCAGAGATGGACAGCTCTCAGTCCAGGGAACTCTAGGAAAGGAAACATCACTATTTCTTAGGACAAAACGTCACAAGAGGGTGAAAGATCCCCTCCCATTCCTTGAATACACTTGATTAAAGCAGGATTCTGGCTACACTGTCTCAAGTTCTATCAATCCTATTGCTAAACAAACTTACCAGTCTTCAACATTTTCCTAGGTTTGGAGTGACGACAGCACTGTTGTTACGGACACTGTTGTACAGATGTACCATCGGGACATAGCCCACTGCCTCAGACTTTGTATTTTGGAAAAAGTGGTAATGTCCTCCCCACCCTACCCCCGCCCCCCAAAGTGGTATTAGGAGGTAGGGACTTGGTGGTGATGAGATCATGAGGGTGGAGCCCTCACAAAAAGGATTAGTGCCCTTATAAGAGAGGCCCCAAAGAATGCGCTCACCCCTTCCACATGCGAGCACACAGTAAGAAGATGGCTGGCCGTGAACCAGGAAGTCCTTGCCAGATACTGGATCTGCTGGTAGCTTGGTCTTGGTCTTCCAGCCTCCAGAACTATGAGCAATAAATGTCTACCCTGAAGCCATGCGGTCTTCAGTATTTTCATTTCAGTGGGCCCAACTTCAGTCTGTAATGAAGATGCGCTGTTACCAGTGGCAGGGGTGCCTTCAGGTAAAGCCTCAAGGTCCAAATGGACACGTTATTATCTATAGGTGAGTTATCCATAAAGATTTAGTGCTGTTTATAACTACCTGTGTCTTTGTAATAGAATGCTGTTATAGCAGTTTGTTGGGAGGATTTAAGGGGCTATGCTATTTTGATAATATGTATGTAGAGTAAGATTTAAAAAAATATGAATGCCTAGAAACGATTAAATACTTTATCCAATGCTTACTTGTTATCAATGACAGCTGAATCTAACCTTGATTTTGCCATCTGGTTTATATGGAATGCCCTTTCGATTCAGCACATTGTGGAAAGTTCCCTGGGGTCATGGAAATGACTTCTCAATTCCCCTGTGCCACCCATGTTACCTGACTTATGTCTTTGGGGTAATGCACAGTCAACACGCCTTTCTAAAATCCCTGCAGTAGCTCACAGGAGGCTGTGAAGGGGTCTATGTGATATCAGTTTTGGATTTCCCTGAGCAGAAAGGATTAAGTTTCTCACATCTGGATTCTGGTTATTTCCTACACAAGCTTATCTACTGTTCCATCTATGATAATTGGCCTCCAGCAACCACAGGCACCCAGGGCTAGAAATAATACTTTGTATTGTGGTTACAGGAACTAACTAACTTCAGGGAAGCCCAGGGGGTTAGAAAGAGCACTTGAAGTCAGATTAGGCCACTTATTTGCTGGATGCTCCTGGGTAAGCCCTGTCCTACTTCGGAGTCTTAGTTTCATCATCTGTAAAATAAATGTAAATCACCTTACATACTGAGTAAGACTAGACTGCTTTGCGAGGAATTCAGGTCTCTCATCAGCCCCCAAACTATCTTCCTAACTTGATCTCCTATTCATTCTTTCCAGAAGCATGGTTTCCAGCCAGCAGGTTTTTTTTTTTTTTAATTATTTATTTATGATAGTCATGCAGAGAGAGAGAGGCAGAGACAAGGCAGAGACATAGGCAGAGGGAGAAGCAGGCTCCATGCACCTGGAGCCCGACGTGGGATTCGATCCCGGGTCTCCAGGATCGCGCCCTGGGCCAAAGGCGGCGCCAAACCGCTGCGCCACCCAGGGATCCCACCAGGTCTTTGCTCCCGCTGCTGTCTCCCTCTGCCTCATTTCAGTATATAACAACTCCCTCCCTTAGCCTCCTTTAATGCCACTTGTTTTATGAAGTTTGTGGTTTCTTTTTCTGTTGTTCTTCCAAGGCAAGGGTCCTCTCTCTCTCTTTTCTAAAATTCTGTTAAACATTTTATGAACATCTTGCACATTTATCGTGGGTAGTCTTGTGTAATTGTCACCTAACCTACTCTCCCCTACCAGCATGCAGTCTCTTTAAGTGCATTCCGGATCAGCACAATGCTGGGCACCGTGGCTTGCTTGTGAAAAATGGCCAAGAAATGCTGGCAGGAAGAAGCAAATCGTAGACATTTACTAATGGAAAGAGCTGAGTGAACTTATGGGAAGACTCTCCCTTGCCCGTTTTCTGTGGGTTCCATCCATTCCAGGCCCTGAGACTCCCTAAAGTAGATGGACCGGGTGTGTTGGGATGTGGGCGACAAGCTTCAATTGTTCCAGCAAAAATAATCTGCTTTGTCCATGATCACCAGAAAGGCAAAAATAATCTGCTTTGTCCATGATCACCAGAAAAGTCTCAAACTATACTGTTTGAGAAAACAGTCACATCAAATATATTCTTCAGAATGGTGTGTCAATGGAACTAGTAAATATGACCAACCCCAGAGACTTGGTAAGTGGAAGAAGGCCAGTTTTCTCCATCATAAGCTGCTCGTTACCCTCCAGGAGGAGGATAAAACATTATCTCTCTCCACATTATTGTCCAGGCCACCTCTATTAGCAGTAACAGTTCCCAGTAGCCACTGGGCTCCACAGTATCAGGCCACAGTCTCTCCTCTTTGCTTCCAGTTCTTCACAGAATAAACCAGCACAACAGCTTCATTCCACGTCTGTGCACCTCAGGATATGTTTGAACCTAACTTCTGTTCTTTTATTTAAAACTATGAAAATAAAGTATTTAAAACCTGCTAGGAGGGCTTTGATGGGATTTGCTTCTGAATAGCAGAGTTCCTTCGGAGTTACATCCATACCATGGAAGGCATCATACCATTTATATGTATCAATATTATTAAGAATATCAACCATCATTATCGTATGATTACCGCACATTCACTCAAGATTTCTTGAGCACCTATGTGGTAGGCAATGTGCCAGGAGCCAGGAATACAACATCAAACATGATAGGTAAGATTTCATGGAGCCATTACTCTTATAGGGGAGAAAAGCAGACAATTATTTACATATTTACTTGTTAAATAGCAGTCCCTCCAGTGAAGGACATGCCAGGTGTCAGGATCACACATTATATAGAATAATGCGACCTAACTCTGGGGGTTGAGAGGCCACGGACGGTATTCCTTAAGAAGTAGCTTATAGGGGCACCTAGGTGGCTCAGTAGTTGAGCATCTGCCTTCGGCTCACGTCCGATCCCAGAATCCTGGGATGGAGTCTTGCATCAGGCTCCCATAGGGAGCCTGCTTCTCTCTCTGCCTCTCTGGGTCTCTCATGAGTAAATAAAATCTTTAAAAAAAAAAAAAAAAGTGGCTTGTAAGCTAAGCTCTGAAGGATAAAGATGTTTAAAAAATAAAAGAAAATAAAATTTAAGAGGGGGAGAAAATTCTGGAAAGCACTATTAATCATAACAGAAAGCATTATTATTAATGAAAACAATGAAACTACTTTGCTTGAATTGTAGTCTCTATCATTTCGTCTTTGGAGGCACAGCAGATCCTGATTGGTCTGTTCTCCAGGATAATTCAGCAGGGTTCATCTTAAAAGAACTATTGGCTTTCCTGTGGATTTCTCAAGGTTTTGCATATGAGAAGTTTGCTTTCAGAATCCTGAAACCACAGAGCTGTCATTTTATGTAGAACTCCACAGCATACTTCTGTCTTTTGAGAGGCAATTTTTTTTTAGGATTTGTATTTATTTATTCATGAAAGACACAGAGAGAGAGAGAGAGAGGCAGAGACACAGGCAGAGGGAGAAGCAGGCTCCATGCAGGGAGCTTGATGTGGGACTCGATCTTGGGTCTCCAGCATCATGCCCTGGGCTGAATGCAGGCGCTAAACTGCTGAGCCCGAGGCAATTAGATGAGGTTAATATTTACTGAGCAGCTACTGTGCTAGCAAGCCAAGCTCTCAACTCTCATTTAACCTGCAACAGACAGGTGCCGCAGCTGAGCTCTCCACTTGACAGATGAAGACACTGAGGGACAAAAGGGCCAACCTGAGGGCATCCAGCTTATAAGTGGCAGAGTCGGGACCAGGGGACCTGAAAGTCAGTATCAGTGAGGGATGCATCTCAGTACCCTGATGCTGGCCAGATACACCCAGGCTTTCACAACTCCCATCCATGTCTTTGTTCAAGCCCCTTACCCCACCTGAAATGCCAAGGATTCCTTCACTCCCCACTCCTCCCAATAAATATATGTTCTCCTGCTAAGACCCAACTTCAACATCACTTCACTGTACAACACCCTCCTTTCTCAGATTAAAAGCTGGAAAGATAAAGGAACTAAGACAAAAAAAGAAAGGGCAAAAGATTCTGTTCTTGCTGTGGCCTAGTAATAATGTTCTAGAAAGAACCACTCACAAATAAAAGCAAGAACTTATCTAGTGAAGTGGCTGAAAGAAAAGAAAGACAGGCATCTCCAGGTGAGAAGCACAACTCTGTTTCTCCTAACTACTGGGGGCAATAGGTGGCTTTGGAACAACACCCACCCTCCACCCCCAGGCCCCCCACAATCCACTCCATGTGCTACACCAGTATGTCCAAAGGACTAGAACCAGGCCTCCCCTGTAAAAAAGCCTTTCGTCAGCATCCCACACGCAGTTCAACGGGGTTTAAGGTCAGGCTGGACCCAGTCCTGGCAAAGCCACTGCCCAATAAAGTAGGTACAACTGAGGCTGGATCGGAGAGACCAGAAAATGAATCGGGGGAAGAGGACTGTTTTAGAACCAGCTGAGAGGTGGGGTGTGTAATGGAGATGAACAAAAGCAGCCCATTTCCACAAGCTTCATTTAATTTATATGTAGCCTTCCCCTGCTCAGTAATTGAATGTATTATTTATTTTGGCCAGCAACTGCTGCATGTGGCTTTCAGATCAACAATAATAGGCTTTTAAGGTTCAGTGCCATAGCATTTAGAGACTGGAGTAAAAATCAGCAGATAAATTATTAAACATGAAGTGGACGCCACATTCCTGCCCCTCCTACAGTGGCCTGAAGTGCGGGGTGAGGCTGATGAGGAGTCCAGGGCACTAACCACCCATACAGCGTGTACCAGGCTCTTCTGACACTGCTTATCTCCCGGTGTGGACTGAGGCCACTACAGGTGGCACAATAGAGCAAAAGCCACCCATGGCTCTCATTGAATAGTTCTTGGAGCAGCAAATCTTTGAGGATGGGGAGCCTTTATTTAGCTTAAGATTTTTTTGTTTTACCTTTAAAAACAAAAATAGCATGATATCCCATATGGGATCCAATCATAATAAGCTTGCCTGGGATCTACAATATTTTAGATCATGGTCCTTAGTTTCTAAGTCGGGAGAAGAAAGATCTAGGCTTCTAGAGCCTCCACTTTTAAAGTTCAGGGCACTAATACCAGCAGCTCACAATCTGTTCCTAATATTCTAAATTATGCCAAACTCAAGGGTTCCAAAATTAAGTCTACTATTCCTGAACTCTTTAAGAGGGAACAGTTTATAGTAAGTGCCTAGGTGGCTCAACTGGTTAAGTGTCTGCCTTTGGCTCAGGTCATGATCCCAGTGTCCTAGGATCAAGCCCCATGTTGGACTCCCTGCTTGGCAGGGAGCCTGCTTCTCCCTTTCTTGCCCGCCCCTGCTTGTGTTCTGTCAAATAAATAAATAAAATCTTTTTTAAAAAAACAACAAACGATCTTTAAAAAAAAGATTTTAAGTGTCTTACATCAATCTCAGCTAATTAATCCAATCTAATCTTAATTTTACATAACAACAGGTTTTTGGTGGTGGCTGTACATTTTTGTTTTACCTCGTTTCTTGCTCACCCATCATCCCTACCAAAGCAGGTACCAGGACAAAGTTCCATGTTTACCAACACACAACAACAGCAAGTGGGGGGAGTGGATAAGAAATACACACAGTAAGAAAACAGATCAAAAGTATAATGATCACAAGGAGGATAGTACAGAGCATGATAGACGAGGAAGGTGCATTCAGCTAAAGCAGTGCTTCTAGCTAGAGTGGACAGCAAGGGCTACCCCAACAACTAACCGAGGCTTGGTTTTCATCACCTGCCTGGTAAGTGAAACAAAAACAAAAACAAAAACTCAACCAAGTATCTGGGAGAAGATCATTTTAGAAAGAGGAAATGGCAAGTACAAAGACTCTGGGTTAGAACACAGCTTTATATGTTCAAGCCAGTGTGGCTTAAGTGTGGCGTAGGATGAAGACAAAAGGAAGGCAGGCACCAGACAGCCTGAGGACTCACAGGCAAGGTGTTTGATGTAATTCCAGATGCAGTGGGGAGCCGCTGGAGTCCCCAGGAGTCAAAAGCAAAACTAAGCAGAGTTTGAAAAGGCTCATGGGTAGCAATCATGTTGGAAGACCTCAGTGCCCGGAGCTGCCCCAGGTAAATGAAGATCCGGATCAACGTACCCAAACTGCCATGCCAAGGACCACTCTCCAACCAGCCCAGAGAACCCATCCAAAGCAATGGCAGCAAGTGGTGGATGGTTAATCTTGGCGTTATGAACTGTGAGGTCAGGTGGGGGATGGGAGTGGAGGTCAGACCACCATCGGAAACATCAGCCCCCTCATACGGTGCCACAGAAACCTCCAAGTTAGTCACTTAGGCTTCCCAACCGTTTGCCCTGCAAATGCTCTATCACAGCAGCAAAGAGCATGGCCTTGAGTCAGACAGATCAGGGGCTGAGTGTTGGCAACTGAGCCCCTCCCTGCCTCGGGTTCTGGGAAAGGAGGCACCAACCACAGGACCACCTCATGCGGCTGTTGGAAGATAAAATGAGACAATATGTGCAAAAGGCTCGCCACATACAAATGCTCCATCAATGGTGCCAGGATCTTGTCCTCTCTGTGTGATGGCCTGCTGGGTGGCTCCCTTGATGCTGAGGCTCTGCATGCATGCCTTTGACACATGCTGTCCCAGAAGGTGACAAGCACAGCCTGTAGCAAATACCTGTGACTCCAGCACTCTGCCTGAGGGCTTTCTCTTGGCTCCAGGGCAGAGCAGGCGAGGGAGCCAGAGAGTTGGTGATCTAGAAACAGCCCTCAGCCAATGGCAGATGGAATACAGAGTCAAGAACCCATTTTCCCTGCCCCTTGGGTGGGGCAGCGCGGAGGCCATTTGACACCCCCTCCCAGAGGTCCCTCTTGAGAATATACCTCAGCTGCCCACAGCAGTAACCTGCCCAGTAGCACATCTTTTGTTGGCTTCCTTCCCTGTCTCAGCTCCCCGCCCATGGCTTGACTGACACCCTCGGGGATTACCTCCCAAATGAACCATGTGGCTCCTGCACCTCGTAGAGAAATGAGTCTTGAGCAGAATTTTTATCACTAACAGCAAGCTATTGAGAGTATTCTTTCTATACTTATTAGCTTCTATTTGTAGGTCTCTGGGCTTTCAAACAAACAAACATCAACAAAAAAATACACAGCAATCTGCTGCAATGAAGCAATCCTAACTTGTAAAATTCTCTAGGCACACTCATCCTGGGATGTCAAGCTGCCTTCCCTGGCCTGTCTGAGACAGGTTTCAGAAAGGTCCTTACAGGAACACAGCTTCACACTCTACTCTGCCTCACTCTATAAATGTGGGCTTCCTGCTAAAGAAACAGATTTAAAAATTCATCATTGCTCAATCAGTTCTTTTTTTCCTTCTTAGAAGAATCTCTCTCTCTCTGTCTCTGTCTCTCTCTCCATACACATACACACACACACACAGAGCTGAGTCGGCTTTCCTAAGTAGCCGGGAAATGCTTAGAGGAGAGAATGATAGGCTTACCTTGGGAGAGGCACTGGTTGGCCAAGGCAACCTGACCAGAATGCAGGTAGAGGTTGAGTCGTGTGAAAATGCTCACCAGGGAGGGGATGGTGATGAAGCAGTAGGCAACACAGGCCTAGAAGGATAGGAAGAAACACAGTGGGTGATGTAAGCAGTATCATCATGGCAGACTGTCCTCCTGCTTTCATCTATCACAGATTTTCAAGCAAAAAACTCTTAAATTAACGAATCTCCTCATTCTGAGTCCCAATTTTCTCCTCTTCCCTCTGCATCATACTCCAGAGGTCTCTTTGGGAGGAGGGGGATGGGCAAATAAGGAGCTTAAGGATGTAAGAAAAATAAATCCTCATCTGTCATCCCAAGAAGTAAATAGGTAACACCTGACATTGACTGAGAAGCCGGCTCTTAAACCAATTACTTAAAAATATGGGAGTAATTAGAAAAAGAAATTGCTCAAAAAGGTTTTGAGGTGGTCGGCTCTGAGAAAAGATGTATGAGGTCAGAGCAGGGATGGAATGCTTATTTTTCACTGTCCTCTTTTTGGTCTGATTCCATTTTTTTAGAACACAGATATGGGGACGCCTGGGTGGCTCAGTGGGCTAAGCATGTGCCTTTGGCTCAGGTCATGATCTCAGGGTCCTGGGATCGAGCCCCACATTAGGCTCCCTCTGCTCAGTGGGGAGTCTGCTTCTCCCTCTCCCTCTTTACCACCTCTCATGCTCATGCTCTCACTCTCTCTATATATATATCTCTCAAATAAATAAAATCTTTAAAAAATTTTTAAAAAACACAGATATGTATTGCTTTGATAAAAAGACCTTCCAGTTACAGGCTCAAACCAGAGATAATTCGGCTGGCAAAAAACTGCAATCCACCTCCCAACCTCCTCTCCACAACATGGAGATCATCATTTCTTTTGAAAATATTAAGTGATTAGTCCATAGATACTCAAGGAAAAACTAATCTGGAAAATCAATACTGAACACCCTGAGGACATCTTTGTCTTTTTCTGGGAAAATCAACTTTAGAAACTTGCAAATGAAGCAACTCAACTGGAGTTCAAAGTCTGGGAGTCTTATCTCTAGAACATACCCGGACAAAGGCAGCCGTCTTTCTGGAATGATTTCCTTTCATTACTTTTCTTGTTTCCATTGCCAACCGGTTTACACTCTGAAATTATTAATTAA
The DNA here is from genome assembly GCF_905146905.1 of Nyctereutes procyonoides. Lineage (NCBI taxonomy): Eukaryota > Metazoa > Chordata > Mammalia > Carnivora > Canidae > Nyctereutes > Nyctereutes procyonoides. The sequence goes on along the minus strand of NW_026575126.1, from coordinate 52,162,091 downwards.
AACAAAACAAAACCAGTAATTATGAAATGATGGCTGCCTCAGATTAATTTCTTCCATAGAGAAGTCAGTAAGAATGAGCTATGTAGGGCCAAGACTGGTTAGCACCGAACCCTGAAATGCCATGGGGTCATCAGGCCTGATTCAGTCTCAGCCTTGAGGAAACATCTCCAATGGGAAAGAACAAAAGGCACTCACTGAGTTAGTCATGCCTATCAACTGGCATTGTGAATGGCCATTTTCTGGTTTAATGAATAGCCAAGGTTCACTTGATTTCCCGGAACCCCACATACTAAGCTTGAGATCTTAGGGATCCTAAGAGAAACCTCCAAACCTGAGAGCAGACCCCACAATTCAGCTATGCAATACTAACATGAACCAAAGGAACAGAAATAATAGCTACCATATCACACAGCATACAGGCGCTGCTCTAAGAGCTGGACATTCATCAGCTCACTTTATCCCCACAACCCTACAAGCTAGGCACTGTTATCTCCACCGAATTAGAAAGGGGATCTCTACCTCCCCCAAAATTAGAGAGGGGGTCTCTACTTCCCCTCAAATTAAAGGAGAGGTTTCTACCTCCCCCTGAATTAGAGGAGGTCTCTACCTTAAATTCAGTAATGCCACAAAACCTGCTAACCAGCAAACAAATATATGAAAAGGCTGCTCTCTCCTTGAATTTACACAAAGCAATTAAAGAGCCTTGGGTAATCTTTCCACAAATATGAGAAGTTCGGACCTAGGGTTCCCAAACTGTGTACCGTGACATCCTCGAAGGCTGTAGCAAACTCATGGGGGCACAATTTTCTGAGGGGAACAAAGCAATGTTCAATTGTTGAACACCATGGAAAGCACTGGCATGAGGGAGCTCATGGATTCAACACCAGATTGCATCCTGTTTCTCCCAGCGATGTACTATCTTTGTGAAACTGGGTTTTCAGTAGCTGCTCTGATAAAAAGCAAGTAGTGTGCAAAAAAAAATCAATGTGAGGAAAGAAAAATCAATGTAGAACAGGATATGAGGGTAGTAATGCCAATCTGATGCTAAGGTTTGAGAAGTGGTGCAGTGCCCAACAGGTACACACACTTATTAGTAATTAGGATTATTTAAGAATAAAAATATGTATTTTTCTCTTGATCCACATACGCTACTTCTAAGAGCTAGCCAGTTGTGAAGGCATAAATACTTAAGTTCTTTCAGTCTACCTTCTTAATGAACTGAAATGTTACTTCTTTCTTTTGGCCTGGGGGCACCATGAAAAGCTACCAAGATCCAACAATGTTGGGACTCTGGTTAAGCTAGAAGAGCCATAGGTTAATATTTCTAGGACTAATCAGTGCAACCCACTTAGCTGCTGGCATTCAGGAATGAGAATATGCTAATATCAGAGAAAAAGAGGTAAAAAAAAAAATCCAAAGACTTAAGCAAAGCTGCAGATTTGATTCATCTTTGAGAAACCACCTTTTTATACCCTAAAGAATATGAGTGTTACAGGGCTACAAGAATCCCAGATTAAACTCCATGCCTGGAACTAAATATTTATTGAGAAAAGAAACAAATAAATGACAATCCTTACGTGAATCAATTGCACAAGAACAGGTTCCAGGTTGCAAAACATTGACCTAGCCTCAACATAAAAACTTAGCTGTTGTTCAAAGTCACGGCCAAAGGAAACCTAGAAGGAAAAATAAGATGCAGAGAATGTTATCTCTAGGCACCTGTGAGCACACACCATTACAGAGTTTCCCTGAGGTTTGTAGGGTAGGGAAAGTGCTGTGATGACAAGTCGCCAAAAATCCCACTGATATACATGGGTGGAAATGCCAAGGGTATACAAGCATACACACATGCGCACACGCTGTAATATGCTCCAATTAGACTTTACATGACTTCAGCACAGAACTGAAATATTACCATTACTACCTCATCTTTATGACATGAGCACTGGAGTAGAACATAAAAAGACCAAAGGGTATAGAACAGAATCTCAGAATGTAAATCGGATTTCCCAGGCTAGAAGGAAACCACTGGAAAGGAAATAATGGAATTTTGTGTGTCAGCTGTGGCCTTTTCACAGGACGTAAATTTGGTTATTGGGAGCCATTTGTCAGAAGGATTTCCCTAATAAGAGCCACACCTTTCTGCTTTCTGTTGCAGAGTCCAACCTCAGCAACTTACTGGTGCCTGCAGGAGCCATAGGTGGAAGTTTCTCCATCAGTAAAAATCCCCTCTTCTCCAATTTCTTCAAATTTATGAACAGCTGGTTAGTAGGACAAACCTTACTGTTACAGCAAACATTTTTGCTCAGAGGAGGCTTAACATTGCTATTTCCATTATAGCTATCAGGTTTCACATCTTATTTCCTCATTTTCTTTTCCATTCTAACTCGGAGCCTTTCAGACAAAGCCATAAAAGGATAAAATACCACCTGATCAGCTTATAAATCAAGGGCAAGGAGAGTCACCTGGTAAAAGTTTCATTTCCTAACATGGCAACTGAAAGGTTAATTCTGATTTTGCATCAAAATGGATCATGTTACCTACAGAGTCAGGCCAATGATGACACTGAACCCTCTTGTTGAACAAGTCACATTTTCAGGATCATTTTCATAATGATCTAAGTTATTTTCATCTTGGTCAGCTTTTGTCTTGACATTTGTATTAAAACAGATACTGACAGCAGTTGCTGTTTCAGCTCTGGGCACAGAAAATGAAAGGTGGTTCTGGCTAGGATGGTGCAGTGAGGTTGTTCCCAGAGAAGGTGGCAATAATCCCTCCCACGCTGTGTCCCGCTCTGTCCCTGTGGACTCTTCCCATCTGGGATGGAGTCTACCTCCCCCCTCTCCAAAGCAGTGACTGCTCTGATCAACAGAATGCAGCAGGATGCGGCCCTGGTCACTGTGGGACTGCTGAATTTGGGTCTTAAAAGGCCCTGCAGCTTCTGTCCACACCTTACCACGTAAAAGATGGATAATGGTAGAACAGCAGAAAGCGTCCATGCTGGTGAGAAATGCCCCAGCAGCCAGCACCAAGACCCCAGATGCGTTAAGTCAGGCTCTCCTGGATCCCATGGCCCAGATCCTGGTACACGGAGCACCCCGGCTAAACAGCCAACCCAAAGGATTGTTAAGAATTACTAAAGGGACGCCTGGGTGGCTCAGTCAGCTGAGCATCTGTCTTCGGCTCAGATCATGATCCCAGAGTCCCAGGATCAAGCCCCGCATCGGGTTCCCTGATCAGCAGAGCACCTGCTTCCCCCTCTGCTTCTTACCCTGCTTGTGCTCTCTCAAATAAATAAATAAAATCTTAAAAAAAAAAAAAAGAATAAAAACACTGCTATTTAAAGCTGCTACAAAAATAAATAAAATAAAATAAAATAAAATAAAATAAAATAAAATAAAATAAAATAAAATAAAATAAAATAAAATAAAATAAAAAAGCTGCTACATTTTGGGGTGAGTTGTTATGCAGCAATTTTGTCTCCCCCAAACCGAAATATCCTCTTCACCATCATCATCTGATGAGCAGCACATGGGCAAACGTCTCCCAGGCCTGACCAGTCAGTGTGTTCCTTTCCCGTCACTGCAGCATGTCGTTTAGAGATGAGGTGGTGATAAAAATTAATCTAGAGACTCAATCCCAGGACTTCTGATGGAGCCCTTCCTGCTGGGCTGCAACTCTGGAAGGCATGGGAACCCAGAATATTCAGGGGAGTGAGCCTGCCAGGGAGGACACGGGGAGAGCAGAACCCTGAGCCAAAGGCGCACAGCCGGCAGGACCTGATGATACCATGGAGGTCCCCAGGCCAGCTGCTCCTTCAGGGAGCTCCATTCCTGGACTTTGTGTCACATGAGCCAGTAAGTCCCTCATCCAGCCCTCCCCCTCCCTTTTTTTTATTCCTTAGGCCAGTTTGTCTTGGCTCTCTTTGCCCCCAAGGGAGTGCTGGCTAATGTAAGATACTTTCTAATTTCATCTTATCTTAATAAAAATGAAAAGCACCAGGGAACATAACATTAACTGCTTTCACTGGAGTTAAAGACCAACAATTACATCACATTTCCAAGTGCCCTGAAACTTCTCCCCCCAATACTTACCATTTTTATAAATCCATTAATCAAATATGCCAGCAATCTTTTCTCATCCTCAAGAGTGAGTGCACTAAAATCAATAATTGTACATAATTAACATTGAGGTAATAAATGAAAGTTTCTAAAAAATATATGAGAAGTAAGCAATTTAACAGGTAAGAACATTTTGCATTTTCCAGATTTAAAACACTCTCAACAGTCTGTTTCTTCTGATGAAAATATATCATCTAAATGAACATAATTTAAATGTGTTTCTCTTCTCAAAGACAATGTTTTTCAAGACATATTTGTTAATAGCAAAGGAGAAGGAAGCTTGCTTTTCTTTGGAAACTGGAAAACAACTTCAAATTTTGTATTTCAGAGAAATTTTGTTCAACATTTTGGGATAAAAGATTTCACACATGCAGTGAAGTTGAATTTTACAACGAACACCTCAATATCCACCACTAGGATCCTACCACCATCATTTTACAGTTTTTGCTTTATCACATAACTATCTGCTTCCCTCTCCACCCATCAACCCAGCTCATTTTGGGGAGGCATCTTAAAAGTAAATTACAGATCACGATTGCCTCTATTTAATAGCAATATTAATACAAATATAAATACGAAAATGTCAACATCCTTAAGCTTCAATTACACATGTGAAAGCCTATTAATAGTTCCCCAAATTTATCTTTAATTTTTTTATAAAGATTTTATTTATTTGAGAGAGGGAGCACATGGGAAGGAGCAGAGGGAGAGAGAGGGGGACAAGCAGACTCCACGCTGAGCATGAAGCCTGACTCAGGGCTCAATCCCAGGACCCTGAGATCATGACTTCAGCCAAAACAAAGAGTCGGATGCTTAATCTACTGAGCTACCCAGGCGCTCCCCAGATTTATCTTTAAAAATAACTTGAGACTAGAGAAAACAGGAGCCAAGTTTTTTGTGTGTTGGTTTGTCCTAGGAGAAAGTAAATACTGCCAAAGACTGTACATCATTCACTAACAAAGCAATGTCCCTTTCAGTCTTTGAGACTCCGTGTCCTAGCCCCTGTTGTAGCTGGGTACAACCATATGACATTTCTGGCCAATGGGATACGAGGACAAGTAAGGGGGAGCCCTCCAAGTTTTCTCCCAGAAACAAAGCTGCTGTCCATCAAAGCCCAGAGGCTATACTTGGACATATTTGAGGCAAACCAGCTTCCCCTAGGAAGACAAGGACAATACCCCAGGGGGATGGCCAAGCAATGAGACAGAAGGAACCTGGATGGTGCTCTAAAGTAGGGCTACCCTACCTCAACCTTCTGGTCTCACACCTTTAGCAAGAGAGAAATTAACTTTCTATTTTACAAAGCTAAAACCCAGGAGCCTACTAATATAGGTGCCTTTCTGGATAGGTTTTGTGCCTTTATTTCTATTTTTTCAAACTAAAACTAAAAAAGTCTATCAGTTCCCGGTATTATGAAGAGTCTTGAAATTTCTATTTTTATAACTAGTCATGAGGTTGACAACATAAGATCCATGAAAATAAAGATTCCAAAATTCAAGAAAAAAGAGAAAAGAAATTAAATTCATCTTGTTGATGGTTAAGTTCCAAAACTGTTTTCTCAATTCTTGTAACATTTTCCAGTGAATCAAGCTGCTGTGATTCTTTGGGGACTAAAGTTCCAGGCACAAATAAGCAGGAACTGCTTCAAATACAATCAGATGGAAACATGGACCAAAAAAAAAAAAAAAAAAAAACCTAGAAAGCAAATGAGTGATAATTTGGCCTTTGACCCAGAGGTAAGAAGGCCAATGCACAAGACTGAGCCTCAAGTCTACTGAACACCTAGAGCCCCTCATGTAAGGAATATAAGCCGTTTCATTTGAATTTCAAATAACTGGCTAATAATGAGAAAAAAATGTTAAAGGCTATAATACTGGATGAGTGAACTCATTATTATCCTTTCTGCTGTTCTCAAATCTCCAGGAGACATGGAGCTTGAGTTCACTTGGATGAAATCAACCTTTTCCTCTCAACAGAAATCCCTGTGTAAAAACATCTGCCATCTCAGGGTGCCTAGCTGGCATAGTCGGTTGAGGGTCTCTTGGTTTCGGCTCAGGTCATGATCTCAGGGCTGTGGGATGGAGCCTCACATCAGGCTCTGTGCTCAGCATGGAGTCTGCTCCCCCCTCTCCCCACTCGGTCTCCCTTTTTCAAATAAATCAATCTATCTTTACAAAAAAGAAAAATCTGCCATCTCATTCTCAGAAGGTTACTACCCTCAGCCTCTCTCTTCTCCTGGACTAGAATGTCCTCATTAGCAAGAATTTTTATAGACCCCATAAAATAATATTATCCACAGTGGCAGCTTAAAGCAGTAATTCCCCAATGCACTATTATGTGGTATTAAGACCCAGTCCACGTTATGTTTCAGCCCGAAGCGTGGCTTACTTCACAGAGTCATGCATGGTCTTGCAGACGTGCAAAAGGGCATTCAGAATGACAGGATCCTTTGTAGGCTCTTGCTGATGCCTACAAGACATTTAAAGACAACAGTAAAAGCTATGTCCACTCACAGCATTGAAGGTGCAGACTGAGTTTCTTCTCTATCACATACCTTTGAAAAATGCAAATTAGTTGGCACTGAACATGTAATAGGCAATGTTCTGGCTTTTCTCTTAATTCTTCTTTCAATAACAAGTATGTTTTTCCGCATGTATTATAACTTCTAAAATCACAGTAAATCCTCAAAATCATGGTAAAGCTGCTGCATTTCCTCAGCCAGGCAAACCTTTTTTTTTTTTCTTTTCTTTCTAAAGCAGCCTACAACCTCTCTACAATTGTGTTAAGTGCCAGGCAAAATTATTAATTTGGCTTTTTAAATAATATAGAAGGATATGGTCTTATAACAAATCTTTATGTAAGTAAAGGAGGTATATTCGTTCCAAGCATATTGAATTAATCTTTTAGAAAGAACAACACAAAGAAAGCTTAAAACATAAATTATTCAAGCAACATCTAATGTTGCTTTTTCCAAACTGGGGTTATTCAAGTTTCATCTTAACACATTTTATTTTACCATATCTATACATTTAATATTTAAGGCGACTTTAACTTTTTTAAATTTAACTTTGTCCTAAAAAAAAAGACCCATGAAAACTAATTATATATTATCTAATATACTTTATATATTATCTAATTATATATTATCTAATTAAACTAATTATATATTATCTAATATACTTTAAATATACAACTTTTAAAATCAAAATCTCACTTCCACGCGCCACCTAAAATTATTTCAAGTACCGCCAGCAGTAGGTGGTTTGGGGAAATGCAGATTCAGTCCAAAGGAAAGCAACTCAATTCAAAAACTGATGACAAATCTAAACACTGAGGGTGGAAAGCTTTCTGGCTCTGCGACCTTGACAAGTATAACTTTATTTTTATCTTTTAAAACACTACTCTCTAAGTAGTTCATTAACAGATTGCTCCTTCCAAAAACACATCAGAATACCAGTAGGTGATGGCCAGGCTCCAGCTAATACTGACTTCGTCTTCTTAAGCACTAATTACAAACTTTTATCATGACTTCTCCTTTTAATGTGAATTTCCTCTCCATGTTATTTTATTTTTTCTCCATGTTATTTTAGATGTTAAATACATACATATCATTAGGCCTCAGAATGCACAAAGTGATTCTCATTTGCAATGTTTCACAAGGTCATCAGGAATCCAAGCTCCCCAGTTATTCCATGTTACACTTACTTGATAAAAACTTCCATGATGCATTTGCAAACCTCCACCCGCACACTCTCTTTTTGGAACATGTCCAGAAATGGCAAAAATTTTTCCTAAAAATAATAATAATTAAAAAAGCAGTCTACATGCGATCTGCACAAGTTACTGGAAGGAATTTGTGGGTCTCTTTTTCTTTGAAGGTTAAAGCAGAGAAAGAGGGGAGCCTGGGTGACTCAGCCAGGTTTAGCATCTGCCTTCAGTTCAGGACATGATCTGAGGGTTCTAGGATGAAGCCCCACATCAGGCTTCCTACTCAGTGAGGAGTCTGCACCTCCCTCTCTCTTTGCCCCTCCCGCTGCTCATGCTCTCCACACCCCAATCAAATCAATCAATCAATCAATCAATCAATCTTTAAAACAACAACAACAAAGCAGAGAAAGAGTCATTCATCTCTGTGAAGCAGGTAGATCAGTTGAGGACTTAGCCACAGATGAGGCAGGTAGTAGTGTTAAAAAACACTTACCAGGTCTGGGGCCAGTTAACATTCTGGGAACCATATAGGCAAGCTTTCCCAGGTAACCAAACACAAAGTGAGCTTCTGTCTTTTTTTATGATTGTATTGACTAGAGAAAGAAGAGCCAGGAGTTCAGAGTGACCTCCACATTCTGACTCGACATTTGCTAAATGTGCCCATCTATCACAAGCAGGGATTGTAACTTCCCAGCAACGTCGTGAAAATGGTACAAGGCAATGCACATGGACTGCCAGCACAGGGCTTGGAGTATGGCAAATGTCCAAAAAAAAATAAGAGGTTCTATTTTTAAAATAAACAAAAACTAAATGCAGTGCTATTAGTGCATATGAACCCTAAAGAGGAAGAGGTGGCAGGGAAGAGAATCCCCTACGTCTGTACTTGCCCAGGGCAATGCAGCAGACCTAAAGGGGGCATTGTGGGATATTTTAAAATCTCCGAGACACATAAAAAACATTTTCAACTCCACCTGACACCGAGATGATTAGCTCGACGTATTTCATAGTTTCAACATTAGATTGCATGTGTGATAGAAGGCAAGTGTCATATGAAAATCAACATAGAAGAAGACATAAGAAGAGGATGTCCAGTCAGACTCTAGGGTTTGAGAAGCTGTGTGGTGCTCAAAGAGGGGCACACATTCGTGAAAGAAAGAAAAGAAAGAAAGAAAGATAACATTTTTCTCTCAGAAAATGGGTACTGGGTACTAAATTTTCAAACACTGATTGTTATGCTATAAATACTGAAGTTGTTAAAACCTAACTACTTTCTAAAAGAACTGTTAAGTATTTCTTTCAGCCTGGGACACCATGAAAACATGACTGGGACACTAAGCGGACCTCTGGCTCAGACACAAATTTCCAAAGGTAATTAAGGAATGTTACTTACCACCGAGAAAAGAACGGAGAAATCATGGAAGTGCGCGATCACTTTCTTAATTATTGACTGAAGCTGCAAATCCAAACAGAAAACACATCTTTTTAAAATAAAACTTGGATTTTTTTTTAAGATTTTATTTTTAAGTGATCTCTACACCCAACATAGGGATCAACATCACAACCCTAAGATCCAGAGTCAAACGCTCTACTGACCGTGCCAGCCAGGCGCTCCAAAGGTTGGAATAGTTTTAAAAGAGAACCTTCTTTCATAATGTGAAATTACAATTACAATAAGGGACATCTGGATGACTCAGGAGCAGGAGATTTCTGGGGGTGGGTTAGAGCTTGTCTCTGGCTGAGTTTGCCCATCATCTCACTCTGTGGTCTTGGGGAAGCCACTCCTCAGCCTCCTCTTCCATAAAATGGAGAGCAAAACCATATCTTGCTCACCTTGAGAGTTAAATGGGATAGTTCATGTAAAGTGCTTATAGAGGTATAGTGTCTCTCCTTGGAAAGCTATTAAAAATCAACTATGAATATTCAAGTGGGTGGGTGGGGAAATAACTTCCTTATTTATTTATTTTATTTTATTTATTTATTCATGAGAGACATAGAGAGAGAGAGAGAGAGAGAGAGAGAGAGAGGCAGAGACACAGAAGGAAAAGCAGGCCCCCTGCGGAGAGCCTGATGTGGGTTTCGGTCCCAGGACCCTGGGATCACACCCTAAGCCAAAGGCAGATGCTCAATGACTGAGCCACCCAGACATCCCAAAATAACTTCTTTAAAGGGCCACAGAATCATAACTACTCAGTGTGGGTTCTGCAGCTCAAAAGCAGCCACAGGGAGCATGTAAGCAAATGGGTGTGGCTGGTTCCAGTAAAACTTTATTCACACTAACAAGTGGTGCGCTATATTACATATAGTCTGTGGGTCATACTTCATAGAACCCCATTCTAGCCTATAAGGACCCTGTGTTTCTTGACTCCTGCGGAGAGACAATGAATGGAGTCTGCTAGTGGAGTCAGAGGCCACATCAATGGCTACCCGAGGTGGCACAATCTGTAAGGTAGGCCCCAGATAGTCAGGTTATGATGTCTAGCACCCCTCCCCCTGAGATGAACACAGTCCCACTGACAGGGAGAACTACGGAGGTGCTTTTCCTTAAGAAAAATATACACCTCTGCCCCTGGTAATTGTCAAAAAGAGAAAATTTACTGACAGGTACTGTTGTTTATACTAAAAAAACACTGCTGTTTAAGCCATTTGTTTAAATCACTTCAGACCAGGGGGTTCACAACTCATATGGGCAGCTATCCGGAATGCAGGCTGACCCTTGGGGTATCTTTCATAAGTTGTTTCTAGCTATGACAGAGTGGTATACTGTAATTATTCCTTCTCTCTTAGGAATGGACTACATTAGAATTATTATGTTTAAAGTCTTCAATTAAATGGAGTCAAGGTCTTACTAAATGTTCCTCAACCAAAATTCTAATGCCTTTCAGTCTTCATTTGCATCCAAAATCTTATAGATCCACAAAGGATGACCCATCTCCTCTACACGCTTTATCCACTCAGTGATGCTTACCGAGAGCCTACTGTGCATGACTATATGTTGTTTTCATCACCCCTAGAAAAATGTCAGGTAGTCAGTGGCTACTCAATAAATTATGATGATGAAGTATTTTAATTAGCAAATGGTGAAAACACTCTTACCAAAATGTTAGAATTCTAACCTTCTTATAAGAACCTGTAATTAATTTTCTTATACTAAGTGAAGCTAGAAATTGATCACAGGCAATAAGTGCCAGAATATCATATTATTAAATAAAAAATAAAAATAAAATCTTAATTAGGTTGAGGTTACTTGACAGTAAATGAACCTTCGCTGGATTCTGTATTGGACGAGGGAAAAATCTGCCATCAAGGACATTACTGAATCCACCGACAAAACTACAATGCGGACTGTGGAGTACACAATAAGAAAATGTTAATGTTAAATTCCCTGGAGTCGATAACCAAACTGTGGTTACATGGAGAATGTCCTTATTCTTAGGAAATACTCACTGAATTCTTCAGAGGCAAAGTAGCATGACGTATGCAACTTGACACTCACATGTATGCATGTGTGTGTGTACACATAATGATAAAGCCAACATGGAACATGGTCACAGTTGGGGAATCTGAGTAAAAAATAATGGAAGTTCTCTGAGCTATTCTTTCAATTTTCCAATAAGCTTGTCTTTATTTCCAAATAAAAAGTTAGTTTAACCGGAAAACATATGCCCTTTACTTACTGGTGCCAATCAACTCTGTCAGGGCATCCCATATCACATCTCATGCAATCCTCACAACCAGTCTGAGCATAGGGCTATTACCCACATTTGACAGGTGAGAAAACTGACGTATAAAAAGGTTAAGTAACTGAGCAAAGGGCATATGGCGAAAATATGGTAGAGCTAGGATTAAACCCAGGATTATCTGACCCTACAGCCTGACTCATGCAACATGCCTATGTGATTCAACACAATCAAATTCCTAACTGTGGAAATGAGAAAAGCAAATCTGTTACCTGAGGGTAGGAGTCTTCAAAGGCACGATCTGGAGTCATGTGCTTGATGACATCAGCCAGAACGGTATTCACCTCTCGTTTCTAAGTATGGAAAATAAATCTGTATTAAGACACTGAAAGGCAGTCACTGACTACTTTTCTGGGGGAAAGGACTAATATTTTCAGAATATATCACATATCTTCCAGGAAATAGTTTCAAATCGTCTGCTGGAAATAACTTAAAAGGAGAAATCTCACTTCTTTCACAGCCCTGAAAAGTAACTACTTCTGTACCAGGTCAGAACTAAACTATTATTCTCGGGGACTCTGGGTGGCTCAGTGGTTGAGCGCCTGCCTTTGGCTCAGGGTGTGATCCCAGGGTCCTGGGTTCAAGTTCTGCATCAAGCTCCCTACAGGGAGCCTGCTTCTCCCTCTGCCTATGTCTCTGCCTCTCTCTGTGTGTCTCTCATGAATAAATAAATCTTAAAAAAATTTTTTTTTTTTTAAAGAAATCTTTTTAAAAAAAGGTTCTGGGCTGTCCCTGCCTTCTCTGAGTGCTGGTAAAATCAGCCATGCCACTTTCTCCCTGCCTGTCCCTGGCCGCTCCCCAAGCACTGGCAGGAGCAGCAAGGCACTGTGGGAAGTGCAGAGACTCAGCCCCTACAAGCTGAGTGTCTTCGAGGTCCACCTGTGCTTCTGTCGTTGTCTGTATTGGAGGTCAGCCAGCCACAGTCCAAATCTAGCCCTGTGCCTGTTTTTACATAGCCCATGAGCTAAAAACAATTTCTATGTTCAAACCAAAAGGATAGTAATATTTCATGACAAAAATTATATGAGATGCAAATTTCAGTGTGCATCAAGTTCATTCAAATACACAGCTGTCCTCACTTATATATTGTCTGTGGCTGTTTTCATGCTACAATGACAGAGTCGGATACTTATGGCAGAGATCATGTGGTCCACAAAGCATCAAACATTTACTATTGGCTCTCCACAGAAAAGGTAGGCTGACCCTCGGTCCTTATAACAGGAATAGTGAAGCCTCCTGGCAGGGTCTCTATGAGGTTGCATAGTCGACAGGTAAAGTGCCTGGTATTTGTGATTCAAATACTTTGAATCACAAATATGTGTTACCTAAATAGTTGCCATCATGTTCACTTTCTTGCTTGATGCTCATTAAACTCCCTGGCAGGGACAGGTTTATCCCCATTTTACAGATGAGGATGTGGAGGCTCAGAGAAGTTAAGTGACCTAGCCAGGGTCATGCAGCTTAAAAAAATAAAATATCTGACAATGGTACTGAGAGGAACCAGAGCTCCTTGGAGAAACAGCTGAGGCTGAATCTGGAATTAGAAATATGCCAGGGATATTAAAAAAAAAAAAAAGAAATATGCCAGGGAGCCTGCAACATCTTATAACAGAAAGCAAGGAAGGCAAACAGTATGGTGAACATGTCAGAAGAACTCAGGAGCCAGCCTGAAAAGGCATCCACTGTGCAAAGAAGGGACAAATGAGCATCAGTAAGAATAATGTAATTCAAGTATATTTAAATCCACGCGTTCCTAAAGATACCAACAACTGCTCCTCACTGGTCACCTTTGGGGATCCTAAGGAATCCAATCCTTATTCTAAAACTAGGAAAGGAAAAGAAAAAAATCCAGCAGCAATCCTGCCTTTTCTTTGCAAACTGTCCTGCAGGGTAACCAAACAGCCAAGATGAAATTTTCTCTTTCTACAAGTATCCTAGATAATGAACAAAGAAGAGTTGATTATAATTTCAAATATTGTCATTTTGCAGCCCCTAAGAAACTGTGAGATGCAATGAACTTTGGTGGCTGCCCATGTTATAGAGAGACAGCCACATACCATCATCTTTCCAGGAGAAGTGCTCAACTACCACCCACGGTGCCAAGAAATTGAATCTGAAGCTGATTAAGTCTCCAGAACTAACTGCTATTGGCAGAACTAACAACAGAAGAGCACCATCAGCAGATGCAACTAGCCAGTCAAGACTGGGAAACTCTACAGGACAAATGACCCAATTTCTTCAACGAATAAATCACAGATGGAGAGTGGAGGGAGAGAATTTATAGTTTAAAAGAACTCTAAGAAGTCTACTGCAATGTATAGACTTTATTTTAATCATGATTGAACAATAAACTCTAAAAAAAAAAGTTTCAAGATGACTGGGGAAATCTGAACACTGATTTTTAATGATATTAAAAACAGTATTAATTTTTTTTTTTTTTAGTTAGAATAAGCTATTAGGGCTTGGTTTCAGAAAAGGGAATCTTACACTTTACATATATGTGCTGGGAACTGGCAAGTGAAGACACCATGTTTGTGGTTTGCTTTCAGAATAACTCAGGGGTGGTGAGAAGTGGTAAAGATATAAATGAAACAAGATTTGTCATGAGTTAATCACTTCTGGGTGATGAGTTCAAGGGATTTTGTATGTTTGAAATTTCCAAAACAAAGCATAAAACTAAAATTGGACCAAAGAAACAAAATCTACAGATTAGCACTTACATAATGCTTAAAATGAGACTAAAGCCAATCTACCGAGTTAAAGGCCAGGATGGTGGCTGCCTTCAACTTCCGAAGGTTGGGGACTGTGACTGGGAGCAGGATTCAGGGCACTTGGGGGAGTTATTCCCTACTTTTTGATCTGGACCATGATCACACAGGTGTACTTCCTCAAGACTCATTAGGCAGCAAACTTACAATATATGCATTTTTCTGCATGTATGCTATATACTTCACTTTTTAAAACCTGATGAAAATAAACATTCTGACAATAGGATAGCAAAGACATTAGCAGCTGGCAGAACTAGGTTCAAATCCTACTATACTTCCCAAACTGAGGTTCTAGTCTGGGCACAGGAAAAGAAGTACCTTTGCTTAGAAAGAAATTATACACAAGTCAAATATGTGTACGAAGTGCTACTGACTGGACCCCCAGGGAGAGTCACAACGTGCTTTAGCATATGAGCACCTAAGGTATCCTATGGTGAAAAAAAACTACTTCACTTGGTGTAATGAACCATTTCCCCAATTTACATGTAAGCGTGGAATACTTTTGTTGTAGTGTACCTATTAACACTCCACTACTCTATAACATAAAAGATGTGACTCTGGGATGCCTGAGTGGCTCAGCAGTTGAGCGTCTGTCTTTGGCTCAGGATGTGATCCCTGGGTCCTGGGATCGAGTCCCACATCATGCTCCCCCTGGGGAGCCTGCTTCTCCCTCTGCCTGTGTCTCTGCCTCTCTCTCTCTCTGTCTCTCATGAATAAATAAACACAGTCTTTAAAAAAAAAAAAAGTTGTGATTTTTATAAATTAAGGACAATTACCATTGTAAAATGCTAAATGCCTCACTCAGCCTTATACATTATCATAAACATGAATAAAAACATAACTCTTCCAAAAACAATACTGCAGGCCACACATACCGTGAAATGCTTGCAGGTGTACTCCACCCACACTTCAGCACAGTTAATGTAGTCCTACAGAGAAAAAACAAAAATGTCTTTACAATAAGACCACGGTTGACCCTATGGTGAAAGCTCATCAGGTACAAATCCCTTCAAGGGCTCTGACAATTAAAAGAGGTAAGTGATAGGAATTTCAAGACTGGTTGGTTCTTCCACAGAAAAGTCTAGCCCACTGATATATTTTACCCTCAGAAGCGAGTTATCGAAATACAGAAGTTGCTTGAAACCAATTAGACTCTCATTTCAGAATTGCTACTTGGGCCAAGATAGAAATCTGAGAACAATCGAAAGGCAGTAGAGATAAAAGTCACAAGTCAGGGCCACATCTCAGTAGAGAAACTGAGGGTGGATCCAGCTGAACACCAGAATTCAATGTGATTTTTGCATTTTCTGAGGAAAAAAAAAAAAGGCCTCCTACTTTAGAAAAATAAACCATTTTTCGGATAGAGGGATGACATATACATTGTAAAAAGGTTAAGAAAGCACTGAAGATCTTAGGTAAGAAATTATGTGTTAGATTCAAGTAGCTGGGGAAGGGCCCAAAGAGAGACTATAAGCTGGTCACGGAAATGGCAGGGAGCATCTAGTATGGCCACCTACCCTGGAAATCACTTGGGTGGGGGTAAAAAGTGCTAGAGGAAAAATACAGTCTGCCAGTGCATCTCTCCTGTTCCTACACTTTAAGGAAAAGAAAGAAGAAATGGGGAGGGAAGAAAATAGTTATCTCATTCACACAAGACAAGCCAGGAACATGTGACAGTCTGGCAAGCTGAGAAGGCTGTGTGAAGTTAGAGACTGAAGAAAACAATTAATGTGGCCCTTTGAGGCCTTTGAAGGTTGCACACAGAGGCACCACAGGCCAGGAGGCTTTGGATTTACATATCCCCAAAAAGCTGTTTAGTTAGCCGGTCAGAGTTTGGTTAAACAGGATTTTGACAGCTTAAGTTTAGCGAGGGTTTTGCTAAACTTAACTCAGGTATGTGATTTGCTAAATGAGTTCCTGATTTTTCTACATCAGGCCAGATATTCTCAATATACTATTGCAAATGTGGTGATAACTAAGGGGTTTATCACTGAACTCACTCTAGTATTTCCTTCTTTGGTAAATGATTGTGTCAAACGTTACATACCCATATTCCGTTATTTGCTGAATTTCGAGATGTTTGTGTCCAAAATCCCTATGTTAAAAATCCTAGCCCCACAGTGTGATGGCATTAGGAGGTGAGCCTTTGGGAAGTGATAGGGTCACGAGAGTGGAGCCCTCATGAATGGGATAAATGCCCTGATAAAAGGGACCCCAGAGATCCCACTCACCCTCTCTCTGCCGAGGGAAGAAGAAAAGCCAGCCTTCTGCAACCCAGAAGAGGGCCCTTCACCACAATTTGACCATGCTATCACCCTGAAATCAGACTTGTAGACTAACTACAAGAGATGTATTTCTGCTGTCTGTAGGCCACCTAGTGTACGGTGTTCTGTTATAGCAGCCGAACTAAGACATGTTGCTAGCAAAAGAGGAAGAGTGTGAGGTGTGATGAAGTCTGCCCAGCTGGTCCTTCAGCCAAAGACAGGCATTTACCCAAGTGGCAGCCACAAAATTTGCTGGTGTGTTACCTACAAGGATGGTGAGACCTGAAACCCAAACCTCCAAGACTATGGCTATCACTACATGCATTCAGCACCTAATACCAGTTGGTCCATTTTTCTAAGACTCCCTGACCTGAGGAGAGGAAAGAGGCCCCAGATATCTCTGTTCAGGGGACAACAGTTCAAGCGACAAAGCTAATTACAGGCTTGACTGCTGATCTTCCACTTAGGAATATCCTACTAAGTTGATATTTTCAAATCCAAATACAATAGACAGCTGCACTTTGGATGCTGTTTGCAAAATCAGAGGTCTTTCGAGATTTCAAATATTTGTCATTTTACACTTTTAGTGCACACTGAGGTCTCAAGAATTAGACATAATTAGGATATAATAACCAAAGAAACAAATCTTTAGAGCTATCAGTTCTCCACTATAGGTTAACAAAACACAATTTAAAAAGTATTATTTCTTTAAAAAAGGAAAAAAAAGACTATCTGGGTGGCTCAGTGGTGGGCACCTGCCTTCAGCTTAGGGCATGATCCCAATCTCCTGGGATGGAGCCCCACATCAGGCTCCCTGCAAGGAGCCTGCTTCTCAGTCTACCTTTGTCTCTGCCTCTCTCTGTGTGTTTCACATGAATAAATAAATAAAATTTAAAAAAAAAAAAGAAGAAGAAAAGAAACCCAGATGTATGGTTAGTCAAAAGATAATTTTTTGAAGGTAAGGACATACTGCATACTTGGACTAAAGGGAGTCTGTCGACTTAAGGTCTGACTGGTCACCTACCTGTGGATTCTTCAATTTAGTGATGACTTTCCAAGCTTCATTGAGAATCTGGAGTCGATCACCCTCAGGAGGGTCAGCCAAGGCTAAGTTTAACCCCAATGAGCGAAAAAGAAGATGCTAAGAGAAAGAGCGAACCATTACAATCCTGGGGATTTTAAATCAGAGTACCTCAAGGCTTAGAGGAAAAGACTGTTAACACTGAGCTTGTCTCAGGGCTAATCTTCCAATGACCTTTCTGAAGTTCTACCTCCGGCCTCCATGCAAGTCAAACCAAGCTTCTCATAACAAAGTTCTGCTCTGATTCGTGGGCCCTAACATTCTGCTGGGCAGAGAGTTTCATAAATAACAAGTGAAGATATATTTTTAAAGATGGGAGACGGAGTCTTTCCTAAATGCTTTGCAATGAGCCAATTCGACAGATTTAGGACTTGCTGGCAGCAATGACACATGTCTAACAATCCCAATCACAAACTCATCTTCCATCATGCTCTTCAGAAACAGAGCCTATTTTTCCTGTTGGCCCAAGCTGCCCCCAACAAAGGACTATCTCCCTTGAGAGCTATCAGGTAAGCAGCACCTATCTGTTCTTCCACTGAGCATTTGGTCAAGAACCTACCTTGGGGAAACCCGACTCATCACACTCTTTAATCATGCCAATGAAATCCATGGACCTTGTGGCGATGAACTCGGCCCGGAAAGCTGACATCACAGAATTCAACAGCAAGGCACTATAAGACACACATGCTCCCCGTAAGCAGAGCTTCCCCTTAACAAAGTCACTTTAAGTATGTATGTTTCTGGGAAGGATGGATGAAAGCTCTTTAATGGTAAGGTTGGAAAAAATTTTTTTAAAGGCTGGAGGGGGGCAGCCCAGGTGGCTCAGCAGTTTAGCACCGCCTTCAGGCCAGGGCGTGATCCTGGAGACCCAGGATCGAGTCCCACATCGGGCTCCCTGCATGGAGTCTGCTTCTCCCTCTACCTGTGTCTCTGCCTCTCTCTCTCTCTCTCTCTCTCTCTCTCTCTCTCTGTCTCTCATGAATAAATAAATAAAATATTTTTAAAAAATAATAAAAATAAACTAAAAAATTAAAATAAAATAAAAGGCTGGAGGAAAAAGGCAATCTCCAGAGACCAACATGAAGTTTTATATATATTTGGAACTTGATAAACATTGAATTGACTGCATGAATGGGTAGATGGCTGGCTGGATTGTTGGACAGCAAGCAATCAACTCCATTTAAACAGACATAAACTGAGCCTTTGATAGGTTGGTGTGCTGATAAAACTAAACATTAAGTAATAATATTGATCCAAGCTGCAAATATATAAAATATATATCTCCATCTCTTACAAAAAGCACTGTTCTAGGACCTAGGAACACCTACCACAGAAGGAGAGCGGAGGGGAAGCCTCCTGTGCCTGGAAGACAGGAAGATGGAGTTTATTTTGACCCTAACACTTACTACAGCCCCATGAGGAAATAACTGTTATTAAACCCACTTTATGAAAAAAATTTTTTAAAATTTTAAAAACCCCACTTTACAGAGAAGACTGAGGCACAGAGAGGTCAAATAAGTGACCCCAATTCACGAAGCTAAGAAAGAGTGGAGCCAGGCATCTGAAGCCAGGAGACTGGACTCTGGTTTCCTGATCTCTGTGCCATCCTGTCGCTCTGCTGGGTCTTCTTGTCCATGTGAGTATGCCAGGTTCAAAAACAAACAAACAAAAACCCAACCGGCTCCACTTCCAAACCCATGCTTTATGAATTTTAAAATACTGGGCACCTGATCTTAGGGTTGTGAGTTCAAGCACCACACTGAGCTCCGTGCCTGATTAAAAAAAAAAATTGTTTTAATAAATAAAAAATAAAAATAAGTCAAAAAAATAAAATACTTACTTGTTTCCTAGTTTCTTGCATCTCTCCATCATCTCAGTCAGCAGAGCCTAATTAAAAATAATTACAATGAAAATCATCAGGTTGGAGAATCTAAAACATTTCTCGAAGATGGGGAGTCAGGGGCAGGTGTAGGGGACAGAATTCACCTTTACAGTATTTAGTATAACAGAGAAGAGCCGAAGCCCAGCATCAGGCATACCTGGGTTCAAATTCAGTCTCTCCACCTAGGAGACCTTTGGCCAGTCACCTGACTTCCTGGTTTCCTCACCCTTCGGCAGAGGATGCAAGTCGTACATCCCACATGCACTATTACTACAGGACAGTGAGGTACCTACTGCGCTCCTGGCACCAATGAGAACGGAAGTGACTTTGCTCCTTAACTCTCCCACGACACCCTCACATCTCTCCCCATTTCACTGAGAATTTGCGAGTGCCCACCAGGCACAGTGAGATCCACTTCGTGATCTCACCTCTACAGCCACCCACGAGGCAGGCTGTCTCTATTCTCCAACTGCACAGGTGAGAAACCGAGCCACGGAGCAATGATGTACTTGGACCAAGGTGACACGGCAAGCCACCACAGGCCAGACATGACGCAGGCAATCTGGCATCAAAGGCTACGCTCTTCATCACATTTCCTCCCAATGAATTTTGAAGCATATGTTTTCCCTGAAAGGAAGTAAATATTTTTACTCATTGGAATACCATTAATGGCTTTAGAGCTATCTTAAGACGATTAGGTATTTCTAAAAGAGCTCCTGGGCATTTTTTTGTTTTGTTTTGTTCTGTTCTGTTTTTTACAAAAATCAATGGAAGAGGTATCCTTGAGGTCAGTGGTTTGGGGAAGGTTTTGAATGGCACAGACAAGGTCAACCCTGGGACTGAAGAGCTAGTAACAGCAGCCTAGACATGGAGTGCTCGCCAGACACCGGGCAAAGCGCTATTCTTGCCTTTTCTTGTTAGCTCTTCAGAGCAGCCTTTGGAGGCCCGCCTAAGTTAGCCCCACTTCACAGAAGACAAAGTCAAAGCTCAGATACATTAAGCCACTTCCTAGTAAGTGGTGGAAATGGGATTTGTAGGAGTCTGCCTCCCCCTTTTCTTTAGTGCAACTATACCCCTTCCAGCTTGTCCTTTTGTGTCCTAGGTGTTGCCTGAATAATTAAGGTGAAAGCTGATGTGGAGGTACTGGTGCACCCCAGAACCCCGACTTCATTCGCATTTCTATCTCTGCCCCACAAACATCAGGTTGGGCCTATGATGGACTGAACTAAGTCCCCTCCAAATGTGTGTGTTCAAGCTCTAATGCCCAATGTGACCACATTTGGAGATAGGGTTGTTAGAGACGCAATTGAGAAATGAGGTCCTAAGTGGTGGGGCCCTAATCCAATGGGAATGAGGTCTTTATAAGAGGAAGAGAGACCAGGAACACATATGCTCAGAGAGAAGACCGTGTGAGGACACAGCGAGGAGACATTGGTCTGCAAGTCTCCCCAGAAACCAACCCTGTCAGCACCCTGATCTTGGACTTCTGGCCTCCATAACTGAGAAAAATCAATTTCTGTTGTTAAGTCATCCAGTCTGTTATGGCAACCTGCTGTTGCACCCAAACTCATCACTCCAATGGGGATGATTTTAAGAGGTGATTAGGTCATGAGAGTGGAGCTCTCATGAGAGGGATTAATATCCTTATTAAAGTGGCCCAGGGAGCAGCCCGGGTGGCTCAGCAGTTTAGTGTCACCTTCAGTCCAGGTCGTGATCCTGGAAACCCAGGATGGAGTCCCATGTTGGGCTTCCTGTGTGAAACCTGCTTCTCCCTCTCTCTCTGCCTGTGTCTCTGCCTCTCTCTGTGTGTGTCTCTCATGAATAAATAAATAAAATCTTTAAAAAAATAAAAATAAAGTGGCCCAGGGGTGCCTGCAAAGCTCAGTTAGTTAAGCATCTGCCTTTGGCTCAGGTCATGATCTCAGGGGCCTGGGATCGATTGGGCTCCCTGCTCTGCTTTTCCCTCTCCCTCTGCCTCCTGCTCGTGCTGGCTCTCACACTCTCTCCCTCTCAAATAAATAAAATCTTTAAAAAAAATAAAAATAGCTCAAGAAAGCTCCCTTGTGCCACATGAAGACATAGCAAAGACAGCCATCTATGGACAGGAAGTAGGCCTTCACCAGACACCAAAACTGGTATTATCTTGATCTTGCACTTCAGTTCCAAAACTGCGGGAAATAAATACTTGTTATTGATAAGCCACCCAAATTGTAGTATTTTGTTATAAGAGCCAGAATGGACCAACACCCAACCTGAGCAAATTAACACAGTTCCAAACGATTGCAGTGGTCTCATTTCTTTTGCTAGCAGGGGATTTAGACAATGGGCACATGAGCCATTTCTAGCTGCTGGAATGGGAGTTATGAGGAAAGGGTCCCCTGTTCTGAAACAGGAACTCAAGGAATTGTAGATTCCTTGTCTTTCTGCCTCCGGATGGTGCCATGTCTGGATGTGATGCCTGGCATGGCTGCAGCCACTTTGCTACCTGGAGATGACAGAAGACACATGGGCAGAACCTGCCTGGCTCATAGCCTACGAGTGTTTTGTGAGAAAAGACACTGAATTATTTTTGTAGGGCCAGTTAGGTTAGGTTCCTTGTAGTCAGAAGTATCCCAGCTGACAAAATGGCCAACACCACAAATGGCTTCCCTAAACCACTCATGGGATATTTATATTTGAAAAGTGATTCTGAAGACCGATATCCAAGTGGTTTCTGGAAAATACTGAGAAAGAGGTATCCTGTAGGATTATCACACCGACACTGCCCAACACACACAAATAATCATTCATTTAATACCTACTTTTGGAGCAACTTTCAGATAGTAACTGCTGTCTTAGGCACTGCGGACAAGGCAGTGAGAAAATCAAACAGAAAACCATGCCCTTATGTGGCTTATTCTATCATTTACATACACACACAAATAAATGAAAGCTCTTGGCCTACCACTTCTGAAAAGATAATTAGGGCAAATGCTAACATATGGACAAAACATTCTGGCCATCGAGACAAATGCTTAAAAAGTTCTCTTTCACAGGAGATGAATGCATTAAAGAAGTACCTAAACATGTAACCTTAAAAAAAAAAAAAACCTCCATCATCATATAGGAATATAGGACATACCCACAAGTGTCCAGGGAGCTAAATGATATGGATCCCAGGCACGTATGTTAGAAGTTATAATTTTTTTTTTCTGAGAAGTGACAGGATCAATTATCTTTGGCAAGAACAAGATGAACAATTCAAACCAGACTGAGATCGAACAAGCCCGTTGGCTGCCATGAACTATGAAAATGTGCAGCTCAGCATATTAGTTTGTACACACACATCAGAACTTGCAGGTTGAGATTCGGATGGCCCCCACATTTCATTTAGTCATATACCTGCTTTTTATGAAAACTGTAAAAACAGGGGCACCTCGGTGGCTCAATTGAGAGTCCAACTCTTGGTTCAGCTCATGTCGTGATCACAGGGTCATGGGATGGAGCCCCACGTCAGTCCACACTCAGCACAGTCTTCTTGAGATTCTCTATCTGCCCTTCCCTCCCCTCCTTACTCCCCTCTCAAGTAAATGAACCTTCAAGAAAATAATAAAAAAACTATAAAAATAAGAAATGCTTATTATGGAAAAAAGTTCAAACACTACTACCATATGGTGAGTAAAACATGAATGCCCTCCCTCCAAACTCCCGTTTCCATAGGGATCCCTACTGTCAACACTTTGGTGTTTATCCTCTTAGACCTTTATTTATAACTTGTGAATATATAGCTTTTGCTGTAAAAGTCCAGTTTGGGTGTTTTGGTTTTTTTTGTTTTTTGTTTTTGTTTTTGTCTTACAAAAAGACAGTTTTATCCATATTGGGCCACAATTTGTCCTTTTCACTCAAGAATCTAGCATGGGCCTCTTTCTTTCCATGTTAGTACGTACACACACACACACACACACACACACACACACACACCCCTGCCTCTTTCTTCTTAACGGCTGATGAATCCCTACCTTGCACATAACATTACTGTTCAGATTGCTCCTAATGGATAGATTTTTAAGTTTTTTTTTTTTTGAACCAATTACAGACTCATAAAAAACTGTAAAAATAATAGAGGAGGTCCTGGATACTCGTCACCCAGCTCCCCCCAGTGGTGATATCTTGTCTAACTACAGTGCATTATCAAAGCCAGGAAGTGACACTGGTATAATTATAGAATATTTTACCAGGTTTTCCATTCACACCTTATTGCAGGGGAAGAGTACATCTTTGTGACATTTCACTAATATAGATGGATTTGTATAACCGCCATTGTATTTAACTACTGGATTTTTTTAAAAAATATTTTATTTATTTATTCATGAGAGACAGAGGGAGACAGAGAGAGGCAGAGACACAGACAGAGGGAGAAGCAGGCTCCACGCAGGGACCCTGACGTGGGACTCGATCCTGGATCTCCAGGATCACGCCCTGGGCTGAAGGCAGCACTAAACCACTGAGCCACCCCGGCTGCCCTAACTACTGGATTTTTAAGGCTATCTCCAGATGAGGGTTATTTACGTACTCCCAGAGTATAGGAAAAGAAAAAGAAGTTGGGCTGACACCGCACTTCTGCTTTCTAAACTGAGATTGACTCACATGCAGTTCAGAATGTGCCTAGATTTGTATTCCTGCTTTTACTACATAATCTTCCAATCAGTGTTTACAAGTACTGCTTCACAGGAAAAAAAAAGAGAGAGAGAGAGAGAGAATTAAATGATATGTGTATCATAGTTTCCTTCTTATTTTTCTAAATGAAGCAAACTCAAAGGGTGAGCAAAATCATAAATTGAGCTTATGCCATTTTCCTCGGTCCAGATTTGAATATGTACAAGTCTCAAAGAAAATATTTCAATGTGAATAAAAAAAAATCCTATACCCCAGGCATTAGAGGAGAAAATTTTTAGCATTTCATATTATTTCTCTTTCATTGGGAACTTTTTTCCTAATTCTAAAGAACAAAAATGATACGTTTCAGAGGGATCTGGCAACGGCCAAGGCTAGTCTTAGATTGGCATGACCAGCCTCATCACATTTTAGAATATTTAAAGTGCAACTTATTGTATGCCCATTAGAAACAGTCCCATGAGTCCATTCGTTAGGACTTTTAAGTCCCTCCTGAAGTGTAGCTGTTAACAGGAGTTATTGAGAAAGGAAGAGTTTAGGAGCTGAGAAAACAGATCTGCTGAGTTCACTGTTACCAGCAACATGGCTACAAGGCTTCAGTTCTACTTGTGTGACCTTAGCAAGTTGTGAGCCTCGGGTGCCTCATCTGTAAAATGGGGATAGTAACATACCTAGCCTAGGGAAGCTGAGATGAAGTAAGGCGGCCCAAGTGAAGAAACTCACACAGGGCTTGGCACCCAGGGAGTCTCAGAAACGGGAGATCTCGTTAAGGGCTCAGTGTCCCTAACTCACCTCCCTCCTCTAGTCCTCACATCCAGCAAACCCAACTCTGAACACTTCCTTCCTGGCCGGACTGAGGGTCAGAGCACTTTCTTAACAAAAGGGACTCCTGGGCAGCCCGGTGGCTCAACGGTTCAGCGCCGCCTTCAGGCCAGGGTGTGATCCTGGAGTCCCACATCGGGCTCCCTGCATGGAGCCTGCTTCTCCCTCTGCCTGTGTCTCTGCCTCTCTCTCTCTCTGTCTCTCATGAATAAATAAATAAAATCTTAAAAAAAAAAAGGGACTCGTTATAACATTAATTGAGGGAAAAACACCATAAAAGTAACACATACAAAAATTCTCATCTACAGGACAAAAGTAAAGAGCACAAGCCAGAGTGGACAGAGAAATATTAATACAGAAATGTACCAAAACGTTAACCAGGCAGGATATTAGGTGGCTGTTTTTCTCCTTTTCGCTTTTCTATCTTCTCCAAATTTTTTTTCCAAAGAATACATATTTTTATTAACAGATGTTTTCCGATTAGGAAGCTCCATCCTATCCTTTGTCTCCTTTTTTTCCATGGCCACCCACCCTCCTTTTTCTGATCTGTCCCTTCTGCTTCTGCCAGTTTGATCTTCAAGCACTGCTTGTTTCAAATCATTCTCCTGATGAAAAATCTTCAAGACTGCCTGCTTGCTGCCATGTCACGTTCAACAACCTCTGTACCCAGGTCCGCACCCAGGCAGCCTAATTTCTCACTCTTCTCCAATAATGCTGGTCTCCGTATTATGCCTCTTGCCTGCCTCTGTTTGTACAGTCCCTTCCCTCAGCCGTTCGTTTACTCACCCCACCCACCCCCTGCTTGTTCCTGGCTTTCCAGGCCCTTACCCCTGTCTGCTTCAGTGAGTCCCATGAAGACCAAACAGAAGGTTGGCAGCCACCCCCTTTGCCTGGTACCCCTGTCCCTCGGCCATGCACAGATGTGTAGTATCACGGTCACTTCGTGACAGCCCTTCAAGGAAGATCCTACCCTTAGCCCCATTTTACATCTGGTAAAAGACATCAAGTGGCCCAAGGCAACACAGCCATAGTCTGAACCCATGTCTGCACAACTGCCTGCCCCGGCGCACTTTCCCCTTCGCTCACCCAACATTTACAGCCTGTACCTCACGGCCTATAAAAGACCATGTGGGATTCCCTGTCAGGCAAGACTTACCACTCATGTCAGGGACCAGGCCTTTTTTTCCTTCTACACCTCCCACACCATCCCAACAAACAAAAAGCTGCAGAAAATGCTGAGAAGCTTACCAAAGGATTTGTTCTCACTGCCCCAAAACCAGATCTTATGAAATGGTTTCTTTTTTTCTGTACAGAATGTGCCTGAAGTGGAGGGCATAAATCCGGTTTCCACTTATAATTTTAGTTCTAAGATTGCGCAGGCGGGGGGGCGGGGGGGGGGGGCGGGATCTGGTCTTCAAACAACAACAAAAAAGCCTTTCTGAATAAATCACTCCCTGATTTTTTTATTTGGGATTTTGATTTCAACCTGAAATTTCATAGCGCAAATATTCATAGCTGAAGGTATTTCTCCTTTGCCAATATCCTACTTGCCTGTCCTGTATATTACCAAGGGCCACAGCCAAACTGACAATCCCCTGCTTTGGAGGTGAGGCCTACCTCCCCAGGTGACACATCCCAGCCACTAGGAAGGTTTTTAGGCATCAGTCACATGCATCTCCAATACCACCTTCCACATGGACATTGATTCTTCTGCATTTTGAAAATGATTAACATTTTTTTTAATGAGATGCTGCAAGTTCCTTATTTAAGTGCCCCCAGAATCAGAGTTTATTATTATTCAGGTGACCTAATTTTTTTAATCACTTCTTCTGGTGCAGTAATGATTTCCTAGAGTTTGACTCCCTGGGAAAGCTCTATTCCCAGCTTCTGCCATCCTCTGAGATTACTGGTGCTTAAAATAAAAGGAAGAATGCCGTATGGCATGTACCTTTTGTTTTAATCCGATTTAGCCTTTCATTAAAGTAAGGAGAAAAAAAAGTAAGTGTTCTCATTTTCAAACACATCAATCCTGCTTATATGTTTCTGTCATTCGGCTAAACAGATAGGACAGCTTTCTTCCTACACTCAGCCTCGGACTCTTCCCAGCAGTCTGCAGCACCGTTTGGTTGCTGAGGCTCCTGAAGATCACAGAGAATGATCTGCACACTTACAATCTTCCATTCATATGGACTTGATTTTAAATCAACTTAATGGTTAAAAAAAAAAAAAGCCACCCAAAATATAAGATGCCTCTATTTTTCCCCCTCATACTTTAGGATTTGGGAAAATTCAGAAGTAAGGAATTCATTACACTTGCCCGAAAAGTTAGAAACCACAGGTAAGCCAAGAAAAGTAAGACAATACAAAAACTTCCCCTTCCAGTGACATTTTGACATACCTCCTCCCCAGTTCTCGCACACAGATCTAAAAATGTTTGTGATCCTGACAATATAACAAATACTCCATTACTACGTGAGGCACTCCACCAAGCAATGCAAATGGACTGTTATATTTGATCCATGCAAAAAAAAAAAAAAATTCATGCTCCCATGTTCCCATTTCACAGAAGAAGAAAAAAAGGCTCAGAGTGGACTAGTGATGTGGCTGTTCCTCTGTCCCAAAAGCTGTAAGCAACAGAGCTAGGGTTCAGACCCAGGCACTCTGATTCCAGTGCCCACTCCTGACCAAGAGGCAACACAACCACTTAAGACATACACAGTAAGGTGTGTAACATCCTTTTTTTGATTTACCAATTATTGTGATCCTTATGTAGGTATGTACATATCTTCATCACGGTCCTCCATTATTTTAGATTGGCCCCATAACATCCCACTGAATCTGTATGGATTCTATAATCTTCCCAATCCCCTTGTGATGGCTGATGAGGCTGTTTCCGATGCTGTACCCACCCAAACCAACACACATCTGTATGTATGTGTGTGCATGTGCATCTTTACACACTTGTCCAATTATTTCTATGCAATATTCTTAAAAGTGGAAATGCTTGGTCAAAGTCATGCCCTTTTTCCTCCTTCTTTAGGGTTTAATAGATTGCAGCTTCTGGGAAAAGGCGGGTGTACTTGAATTTTATTCTGCACTAAGCATCCCTGTTTCATAGCAAAACCCCTTTCTCTCCTCTCCAAAGGATAAATTCTGAGCCATCTGTTGAAGAAGCTTCATCTATCACAGCTATTATGCCAACTGGAACTGGTGTTCTACTTCTCAGTCTGGGGTAAGAAAAATTATTTCTGCTATGATTCCAGTCATACTTTAATTCCTATAATGCTTCAATTAGGCCAAAAAACCCCTTATTAACACAATCACACATCTGAGTTTCACCTTCCCTCTGTAAAATGGGGAAACTATTACTTGCTCTACTAACTTATTAGATTACCATAAACACAAGAGGGGGTCATGAAGGTTAGTGAAGAGGTGACGAAACCCACTGGCCCTGAAGCCACAAGGCAGTTTGCATCTAGTCACCACCACCCTTAAGCTACATGACCTTTCAGAGATTTCTATCTGGCCTCACTGAGCCTCGCTCCCAGAGGCGTGAAACAAGACAATCCAGAAGCATTGTGTGCAGGACCAGCCGCCACAGTGAGCCCTATGGAACGGCTGACTAGCATCAGAGTTGCTGTAGCTGTTACACAGAGACCCTGTTTACATGACCGAGCTCACTGCTGTAGAGGTCACTACAACACAATATAGAAGAGAGGGGAACCCCAGCATCCCTCCTCTGTGGGAATTTCACACTGATGCCACCTGGCAGTTACCTCTGGGGCGTGGTAGGAAATGCACTGGAAGATCCAGTCCATAGCAGGCGAGTACAAGGGCAGGTAGGATGGAAGCTCCACTCCCTGGACCACCAGCTGGTTCTGGACTGTATCCCCATGAATCTACAGGAGACCAAATAAACACTTAGAAGAGGAAGGGAATAATAATAAATGGAGAGCATGTAACTCACAGGCTGCGCATACTCGTAAGCATTTGGATGGCCCCCAGAGAAATAGCCTGGTTTCTCAGGTTTTGTTTTTTTTTTGTTTGTTTGTTTTGTTTTTTTCAACTAGAAAAAAAAAACACACAGAAAGTTTCCTATGTCACCAAGCCAAGCTGTTTTGGGACGTGTGCTATGCAAAGAAATAACCTGATAAAAATGGAGCCAGCAGATGCAAGGAAGAAGGGCGACTAGAGACATTTCCTGTTAACACATGCATATTAATTCTCTCTGCTTGTTCAGTACAATCAACACATTTTAATTGTCTGTAACAGATTCAAGTATCATTTTCGAGGGTTTACACATTTAGAGAGCTTTAAGGCAATCTCAGCTTGGAAATCCAACTGGGTTTTGTGAATTCGTGATCATGTAACTGCTACATCAATTAGCAGTTCTGACCATGTTCTCTTACCTGTTTGAATGTGAGGAGGAAATCAAAAAAGTTCTTATTCAGGCTTTCTTTGAGATGTGGAGCCACTTCCATTCCCACCTGGAACCAAACAAAAGAAACTACCTTGACCATGGAAAAACAGGTTGCAAATAATACATACACTAGGATGCCATTTTTATAGATTAAAAACATACGTGGAAGTAAATATAGGCACAGAGAAAATCCAAGTTAATTTTAATTCTTATCTGTTTTTCTTATCCAGTAAGCGTGGATGCTTTTATAAGAAAAACCACAGAAGCTATTTTTAATGAAAAAAGGCAACATTTGCAGTAATCATCTTCACAATTTCCCAAAGGTAATGAATGTATTTCTGAACAGAGGACCAAGAGAACAAATCAATATGGCACAAAGGAAGAATGTACTCTCTCTCAAGATTGTGTATACAGTATTCTCTTGCTCTCAAAAAAAAAATGATACACACACATGTGGCTGCACTTTTATTAAATGAAGCAAAAAAAAAAGACTGGTACGTTAGAGAGCCAGCTGGGACTTCACTGTTGCATTGTTAAAATATACAGACTCCTTCTTTGCTGGGCAGTCATGGAAACAGACAAGTTTTTAATGTATTTTAAGCAATTTTATATAAGACAAGCATGAAGTGTAACAATGCCATAACCCACTGGCTTCTGCATTCATTGTTTAAAAAACAAGACTGTAACATTCCAGCTAAAAAAAAATGTGCTAATCATAGAGAAGACAGCCAGAGCCCTGGGGCTGGATGGAAAAGTGAAGGTATGCACTTTGGAGGGGAGTTCATGTTTCATGCGTTCACAACAAAACCAAAGCATCATAATGTTCCTTAAACTGAGTTCCTGAGATATATACCTCAATTCCAAATTGTTGCCTTCACACAAAAACAACTTTGTAAGAGAAGGTGCTCTGGGACCAGGTTTCTTCAAATGGGGTCAGATTCCTGCCACTCACCCCCCCCTACTCAAGGTCATGAAGATTAATGATAATGATGTTTTTTACAGACTGTGAAGAATTCCTTTGAGAAGAATTATGCGAGATCCATTAGGGCGCTAAATTCCAAGGACAACTCCATGGCTGTTGAGGATGCTTTCAAGGACAAGTGGTAGATTAAAAAAAAAAAAAAAAAAAACTAACAACGAACGTCAGATGCAGTTCTACTGTGTTCTATTGTCTTTCCTTCCACTTAATCATATCGTAGAACAGGCAATAATTATCTGTTAGGCAACAGCAAAGGAAGGCCCAGTGGACAAGCAATGCTGATGTGCTGAAGAGGCCGTGACTTAGCAGAGGAGTTAATCATACTTTCCTTTAATAAACAGCTTCGAGCTCCCCCCACACCCTGCCCACTCACTGCTTTTCTGTGTTTTGTTTATTTCTTTCCATCAAGACAAATGAGCAGCTTGGAAATCTGCTTGGGTCTAAAAGATTCCTACCCAGAGTAGTAAGGGTAGTGGTTCATGATTTCCATCTGCTGTTTCAGCCTGCCTGGCATGCATTTCCCATTGCTGGTATCAGCAAGTAGGATTTGTTTTGGGGGGAAGCAAACCTCCCTTTCAGACCATGAGATTTGTGGAGGAGCTGGATCCACCCCACCCTGACGTCCAGGGGTGGGGCACACTCCTATTCAGGAGACATATTTCATCCCGTGGCCAGTCTATTGATGGACAAGTGGCCCAAGGTGGTCCACTGAGAGCCCTGAGACTCTGGCTGGCACGTCTAAGGTACTCTTTCCACTGGGGTTAAGTTAGGAGGATGGAAGCCAGGAGCAGCTGAGTAAGCCACAGAATGAAGTCAACTCAGAGAAAGGAGAGCTGAGTGACGAAGGAGAGGACAATTCTTTTTTTTTTTTTTTTAAATTTATGATAGTCACAGAGAGAGAGAGAGAGGCAGAGACACAGGCAGAGGGAGAAGCAGGCTCCATGCACCGGGAGCCTGATATGGGATTCGATCCCGGGTCTCCAGGATCGCGCCCTGGGCCAAAGGCAGGCGCCAAACCGCTGCGCCACCCAGGGATCCCGAGAGGACAATCCTTGACAACATTCTGAAGACCCTGGATCTAGCCATGCTTACACTACCCCTAGATTCTTCAGACACATGAACCAATAAACCCTTTTTGCTTAAAATAGTATGAACTGGGTTTTGCTGTGTGTGACTGAAAGGATCCTTAGTAATGCCCAGACTGTCTCTTATTCTTTTACTTCAAAAGACTTAGTAAGTTTGCAGCCTGGGGAACTGATGCAAAGTCTGGGTTGACCAAAAAATTATTTCCACAGATAGACTGCATTTTATCACCAGTCTTCCTGGGATGAATTCATTGTCACCAAATTTTAAAATTGCCATGTGCAATTTTATATGCCAGAAACATGATCATTTCCCTAACCTGTGCAACTTGCTTAAACTTTACACCTGAACAGGTTTGCAAAGAACACGTATTTCCACCTTTTAAACTTCTCTTTAATGACCAGAATCATCTTCATTGATACACACTGTGACTCTGTCTTTATTACTCTATTATGTGACTCATAGGTTTGAATTATTTGCTCTGTTCGATGAGGGAAAAGGCAGGGGAGCAAATATGCAAATGAACATTCTTGCATATCCTCCATGGGACCCAACTGCTTTCTGCACCCAGTAGGCCCTCAGCAAACATGCACTCAGGAGAAATATTCAAGCTTCAATATGATTCCCCAAAGCTGAAGCTCTAGGAAACATACCTGACATTCCTGTATAAAAAAATCCATCCCAAGTTTCAAGCAGAGGGCAGCGTATAAACATTTTTGCCTCTGTTACCAATAGGGAGCAGGTTGCCCTCAAGTCCAAAGCTTTTTTTTCTTTCCTGGTATCAGGGAACAAACCTATAGAAAGTGTCCTTCATAAGGATGTTTGCTATTCACTCTGAGGGCACTGTGATTTCTTTGTGACACCTGAGACCATAGGGCTTCTCGCCACTTGCCAGATGTCATGTAAAAGCCAGTCAAAGGCTGGCTACTAGTTCTTGCTTCTGATTTACAAATACTTATGATCACTGGCAAGGGCCAGGGGAGGCTCCATAGCTTCGTCCTCAAAGAAGTCTGCAATTCATCAGGATCCTACGAAACAGGGGCAATTTAGCCTTCCCTCTAGGTGAAGAATGCTGATAGGACTAGCAAGGAAGTCTTGGGGCAAGCTGACAGTGGGCAAAGCCCCCGCAGAGGTTGAAGATGAATAACCAGAAACTCTCCATGGGTTGCATTTGTCATAAATGAAAATATCTGATGTAGAAGCTTCACGGTACTTTAAGAGAGAAAAGTGCTAGATGATTTACATCAGAGCAGGTGCAAAAAGAGGTCTGTAGCCTTCCATGGCTGGGCCACACAGACCCTGATGCCTGTCACAAGGGACAGACCACCCCCACCAACTCGCACCCTATGCCAATTCTTCAGTGGAAGGACAGAGAAACTAATAAAACAATCCAATCCAAGACAAAGGGAAAGCAGATTTCAAGTCAATGAAAAGCAACCTATCAGCCGAGAGGCCTCAGGAGCCTCCCGCCCAGCAAGAACTGGAGGAAACAATTAATTCTGAAAACCAGTTCATTTGTAAGAAGATGACCTCAAACGCCCCCTAATTAGAGTTATGGTAAGTGGGTCTACTTTAAAATTAATTTTTAGAAGAAATCCTACAGTTGTGCTTTCCGTGGAAGAGCTGTGTTCTAAAATTAGCAGCGAATGAAGTCGTTCTTGTAGTGATTTGCAAGGTGCTGGGGAGGGAGAAGCCTACATGAAGACCTGAAGAGAGAGAAAGCAGCCCCATCTGTGAGCAAGTGGGGACCCGACGTGGCCTACCCGGCACAGATAGGCCCTGGCGTACACTGACACCAGTGGGTCTCCAATTCCGCGAATCATACAAGTCAACCGGGGCAGACATTCTGAAATCCCCCTGTGGGAAATAAAAAGAGGGCAGCATTATACTCCATATGAGAACTGTCTGTTCTTATTTTTAAAATAAAGATAAAGCTACACTTCCTCAATGTGGGGGGTGGGAGGGCAGAAAATCAAGTTTCAGAGACAAACCAAGGCCAAAGTTTGCATTTTCTAAGGCAATGTAACAATCGTCTCTCTCTCTCTGGACGCAATTCATTCACTGAATGGCTTCTGTCATCTTTACCATTTGCCCAGTGCTAGAGTCTGACCTTTCCTTTTTTGCCTGTTTGAGGTCACATTTATTTTATTAATTTAACAGCTTCTGTCTCCCAATTATTTTCCATCCTCTGATCCACTCCTTGATCTTCTTGCTGGGGCTGTATTCCTCTGGCACAGACTGTCTCCTGCCATCCCCCTTCCTAGCACCCAACTCCTGGCACCTCAGGCTGACATGAGTGATCCCCCATCAATGAGAATTGTGACTGATTTATTTCTTCTGCAACATGGGACTCTGCCTCAGCATTATCCTCCCCAAATGGGGAGGCAAAATAATTTAGCACCAATGTTAGCCCTAAAAACTACCCCAGGTACCTTTCGATCCAAATCACATTTGGGACACATTCTAAAACCAATAAAACTCCTTCACTAGGGAGCACTGTGAGTTGGTCCCTGGCTTCAGAGAATTTATTACCTATGTGCTATTTGATATGACCTAATGTTTTGTTGGCCATACAGAACACAGATCTGGTTTCCCTGAGCCCTGGAAGTGACGCTCGAAACAAGGCCCAAGGTAACCCAAAGTAGTAGCATGGGGCTCAGGGGCAAAGGCCCATCATCTTCAGCATCAGCAAACACTGAGCGTGGGCCCACTATGTGTCAGGAACTGCTCTCAACAAACCCTCACGGACCTCTTTGGCCTCATTCACAGAGGAGGAGACTGAGGATCAGAGATGCTGAATAACTTGCCAAGACCACACAGCTCCTGAAGGCAGAGCCAGGACTCATCCATGAACCACTCAACCAACTTCTAGTAGCTTGAGTTTTCTTCTCCATAAGATAGAAATTATAATGAGTTCTACATTATCAGGTTTCCATTTAGATCAGATGAGAAAATGTATGGAAGGTGCTTAGCACCAGCTCTGCTACACAGTAAGTACTCAGTGAAGGACAGCCGCTATTATATTACCATTAGCATGTGCGTTAGAGAAATTTTTCTGGAAATGTTATGGTTCTAGACATTTAAGAAGAACCTTACGTTTTAGAGAGGAACTTGTTACACTTCAGGATAGATGCTTCCACGTAACTACAAAAATATTCCGTTAAGGAAGACATTTTCCAGACAGCCTATTCCCTGTGGCAAAAAGACTAGACCACTCAAGAGCAGAACCAAGCATGACTTCAGGACAGGGAGCCACAGTCTCTCACCAGCCCAGAGAATTACCTTGCCTAACAGCTTGTGGTTTCCATTGTTGGCTTTCAAAGTTTCATACTTATTTAAAATACACTTCGGAAAAAAATTACATGCTGATTCACGGTAGTGTGCTCAAGTTTAAAGTGTGTTTTGAGCATTTCCAATCCATGCTTCATGGGGAAAGAATAAACTTTAAGATAACCAAGATTCATTTGTGTATAAGTCAAACTCTCTGTTCTTCAAAACTGGCATCTGTGCAGAGAAGCCTGACCCTATTCCTTTCAAGTTTTGGGAACCAGAGAAAACATAAAGATGAAGCATTTTAATTGAGAGAATTAATGTGGGAATGTTCCTCTAGGAAACAAAAGCCTGGTACATGGCATCATATTCAAAGTAAGAAAACAGGACACTGTTTGGGGAAGGAGGAGTCCAATGGGCTTCGACAATGTGGCTGGCCCTGGATTTCCAGGCTAGCAACCGTAACGGGACCAAACTTTCAACAGGAATTTCAGGGCATCCCATCACATGGCTTCTATTAATGGTACAACTCTTTCAGCCTATCTCTAAAATCATTAGACACCCCCCCCCCCAAAAAAAAGGATACAATCTTGGAATGAGTTCCCTGATGGAAGCAATCTTGAAAAACCAATTTAAGCATGTTTCTTTGGCCGTGTCATTTACATTCTCTGGAGAGAAGTGATCTGCAATACAAAAACAAGACCCATCAGTCCTGATAATTCTTCGAATCTGTTACAGCTGCTACAGTCCTGAGAACGGTACAATGGAGAAGAAGGGGTAGCCTGTCCAGTTCTTCTAGCTCTTTCCTTCCAAATATTATTATTATTAGGAAACAATTGGTGACAGTGATAGCCCACATATGAGGCTTTCCAAATGCCACTCAGACATCAGGACACCTCATCCCTACAACATCCCTCCATCATACACTTTCTTTTCTTTAAAGACTTTATTCACTTGAGAGAGAGAGTATAAGCAGAAGGAAAGGGAGAAGCAGACTCCCTAATGAGCAGGGAGCCCAATGCAGGGCTCGATCCCAGGACCGCAAGATCATGAACTGAGCCAAAGGCAGACATTTAATCAACTGAGCCACCCAGGTGCCCTAATTTTTTTGTTTTTCAAGATTTTATTTATTAGAGAAAGAGCACATGCAAGAGAGAGACAGAGAGACCGAGCTAATTCTTCAGATCTGTTACAGCTGCTATGAGTCCTGAGATAGAACATTACAATGAAGAAGGGGTGGCCTACCCAGTTCTTCTGGTTCTTTCCTTCCAAGTAATATCAATATTAATATTATTAAGAAACAATTGGTGACAGTGATAGAGGCAGAGGGAGAAGGAGAAACAGATTCCCCACTGAACAGGGAGCCCGATGCAGGGCTCGATCCCAGGACCCTAAGATCATGACCTGAGCTGAAGGGAGACACTAAACTGAGCCACCCAGGCACCCCACCATACAAACTTTTATTTACTCTTTGCCAGATGCAGAGATCAAGGTGCAGAAATGGTTAGGGCACAGAGCAAGCAAATATCAGAGCTGCAATTCAACCCAGGTGGCCTGGCTCCAATACCTTCATTC
This sequence comes from Nyctereutes procyonoides, assembly GCF_905146905.1. NCBI lineage: Eukaryota > Metazoa > Chordata > Mammalia > Carnivora > Canidae > Nyctereutes > Nyctereutes procyonoides. The sequence continues at coordinate 52,125,728 of NW_026575126.1, read as the reverse complement.
TTAGCTCCTGCCTCTAACACAACCCAGAGTCTTGCTATACCCACCAGTAACTACACAATAGAGTTGGGAATTCCAGATGCTTTAGAAACCTGCAAGTAGGGACATCTGGGTGGCTCAGTGGTTGAGCGTCTGCCTTCAGCTCAGGGTGTGATCCTGGGTCTGGGGATTGAGTCCCGCATTGGACTCCTTGTGAGGAGCCTACTTCTCCCTCTGTGTATCTGCCTCTCTCTGTGTCATAATAAATAAATAATAAATAAATAAATAAATAAATAAATAAATAAATAAATAAATAAATAATAACCTTTAAAAAAAAAAGAAAGAAAGAAAAGAAACCTCCAAGTATAACAGGATATGTGATCCAAGCTTGTGCTCTAAATATCCCCTGGGCCAGACTAGTAAATCAAAGCCCTGAGGTGAAAAACCTGCCAGTCAAGCTGCCAGCTCAACCCTTCCTCCAAAACTTGAGTCATCTGCTGGCAACACCACCAGCTTCCCCCATTCTCTGTTCTCTTTCTTCAGTCATGGACCTGTCCCTTTTCTTCTGGCTATCTGGTCATCACAGCCAGGTGTGGCCATGCCACCAAGTTCTGGCCCCTAGATATAAGCAGAAATGCAACTTCTGAGAAATACCTAAGGGAACACCTCCACTCCTTCCCTCCTTCCTCCTTCCTTCCTTCCTTCCTTCCTTCCTTCCTTCCTTCCTTCCTTCCTTCCTTCCTTCCTTCCTTCCTTCTGGCTGGAATGCCAATGCAATGCTGGAGCCTCCATCACCAGCTTGAACCATGAGAGCAACACGACAGAAGTCATGATCCCTGACCCTGGGCTGGCTACCCTATCAGTCCCAAACTTTTTATGACATGTATCTTAATAAAGAATCGAAGAGAGTATGGAACAATGAAAACAACAATCAACCCACCCCAACCCAACCCACTCCGCCCAGGGCATCTGGGTGGCTCAGTGGTTGAGTGTCTGCCTTCGGCTAAGGGAGTGAACCTAAGTCCTGGGATGGGGAGTCCCACATCAGGCTCCCCACAAGAGCCTCTCTCTCTCTCTGTCTCCTATGAATAAATTAAAAACAAACAAAAAAACACCCAAACTCATCACCAAGAAGGCCACTGTGGAACTCTTGCATAGAAATGATTTCTTCTAAATGATTTCCACATATTAGATCCCCACCACCGGATGTGCTTTATACTTTTAGGATTCAGTTAAAAAGGGGGAGTTGCTGGCTGGCTCAGTCAGTAGAGCATGCAACTCTTGATCATAGAGTCAGGAGTTCAAGTCCCACATGTGGCACAGTTTGCTTACAATTAAAAAAAAAAAATCAAAAAGGGAGAAGTTAGTCATTTTAGAAGATCACAAACAAACCCTAGCTTGCAGTCCTCATCTTGTGCACAGAGTCATTTTTCATCCCCAATCCTGCTTTCTGCAACTTGATGGCACACAATTAAGGTGATCAAAACTCCGATGGAATCAGCAAAAAGATAAACCTCCGGGTACTCCCTGGCAGAGAACCGTCACTAATCACAACTGCAGATATTTTGGAATTGCAATCTCAAGTATTTACCTTATTTTTGGATGCTATAGAATGCTTCATTCATTCAAGAACCATTCACTTGCCAGTTCCAAAGGGAAGGGAATTATGATTTCCCCTTTCCTGCCCTGAACCCATGCACTTAAAAGTAACTTTTTCCCCCCAAGTTCCAAGAGATCCAGACAGGAAAAGGGTTATTCTTAAATTCATTTGTCAATCATGCTTTGTGGAAAAAGGATGGGTGGGATTAATTTCCCTTCATATGACTGCATCATGGGACCTGAAACCCAAAAGCAAAAAATAAGTCTCTGAGGTCAATAAAATCCCTCACTTTACAGATGAGGGACAGGAGATTCAGAAGTGAGCCAGCATCACCATAAGGTATAAGCCACCAGCCCTGGCAAGTGCCTTGTCTACTGAAGCCCATGGCTGGACGCTGGGAGATCCCGGGGGTACAGCAATGCAAGCTGTCAGCTGTCCCGGGTTCCACATCACCTGTAAGCTATATGATCATCTGCACATGCCAGTACAAAGGCTTCAGGCTTTCCTTCTAGCTTAAGAGATAATTTAAGAGAAAACTATGTTAGGTAGGACTTTAAAATCCTATAGCAAGAGATCCCTGGGTGGCTCAGCAGTTTAGCACCTGCCTTTGTCCCAGGGCATGATCCTGGAGTCCAGGGATCAAGTCCCATATTGGGCTCCCTGCATGGAGCCTACTTCTCCCTTTGCCTGTGTCTCTGCCTCTCTCTCTCTCTCTCTGGGTCTCTCATGAATAAATAAATTTTTAAAAAAATAAAAAATAAAATCCTGTAGCAAAGTGGGGTGCTGGCTGGTTCACACAACTCTTCATCTTGGGGTCATGGGTTGAAGCCCCACTTTGGGTTTAGAACTTAAAAAAATGAAAATTATTTAAATTCTTGTAGCAAAGTAAATCTTACATTCTTTTTTTTAAGATTTTATTTTTATTTATTCATGAGAGATACAGAGAGAGAGGCAGGCTCCATGCAGGAAGCCTGATGTGGGACTCGATCCCAGGACTCCAAGATCACGCCCTGGGCCAAAGGTAGACACTGAACTACTGAGCCACCCAGTCATCCCAAATCTTACATTTTTATACTTCATTTGCTCAACACAAATGTCGTAACTAAAAGTAATATTCTAGGCTCTCAAGAGTTAACAATACACAAGACAGACCCTGTCCTCATGAAGCTTATATTCCAGTGGAGAGAAAAACATAATAAACAGTGAAAAGAATAAGCAAGCAAGCAAACAAATCAGGTAATATCTAGTAATAGCCAATACTATGAAAGATATAAAACTAAGCATTAGGCTAGACAGTGACTTGAGGGTACAATGTCATTACACAGGATGGTCAGAGAAGACTCTGGCAGAGGTGACATTCGAGCAGAGCCCTGAAGTGCAAAAAGAAGTCTGCCATGTTTAGATGTAGAGGAAATGTATTCCAGGAAGAAGAAACATCACGTGCAAAGGTCCTGAGGTAGTTATGACCTCCAGATGGTCAAAGAAGAAAAAAGCAAGCCAATGGGGCAGGCAGGCAGGATAGAAGCAGGCACTGTATGCCAAACCATACAAGGCTGCAGCCTCGGTAAGGAGATTGAAGTTTTCCTAGTGCAACAGTAACTCCCTGAAGGGTTCTCAGCAGAGGAAGGGCCTAATGTGACATGATTTATACTTTAGCACTTGGGCTGCTTACATGGAGAATCAATTCAGAATGTGGAAATTAATTCACAGACTTCAATATAACAAAGAGCTGAGATGCTTCTTTCTATTCCCACCTATTTTTCTTTTACACTGGTTCTTTTGTCAACCTTGAACTTCTGTGGATATTTTAGGAGGAGGGAGACCAAGGAGTCTAGTTCTCTTTCCTTTGCCAAGTTGGCTACCCAAGGAGTGAGAGGTCTCTTTACATAACGGTGCTTATAGGGATGTCATCTTAGCATGCACGTGAAAGGCCAGGTCAGCTAGGGACGTGCTTATCCAGATGCAGCCAACATCAGCCATGGGGAAAAACTGGAGATGGGAATGCTGACAACAACCGCAACATGATAAACCCAAGATATCTATCCCATGATGGAAATAAAGTTACTTTATCATGTAGGGTGGATGGTCTCTCCACGCATATGCTGGATTAAGAAACGGTAGGGGGAAAACATCACCTACAGGGATATGTACATTCCGTGACCCAAAAGGACACCAGTATCCTTCCTTCTAAACTCATAAAATAGGTATGCCTTAGTTAAAATTCCTGAAGGTGAAGGGCACAAAAATTTCAGTCACCAGTCAGAAGGGCACAAAAATTTCAGTCACCAGTCAAAACTTGATTCAACTGGAAAGAATGAGCACACCTGCCACCAGATTTCTCTCTGTACATAATCTCTTTAGGCAGAATTCCACACAGTAGATTTCAAAAGCTTTCTTGATAAATATTGCTAAGAGACATCCCCAAAATCACTGACATTTTTTAGAGAAATTTCCCCTTTTCCCTCTCATGTTCTTAGAACCAAAGAACACTACATGCAGAGGAAGATTTTCACTGAAAGAAGAAAAAAATTACATTATTTTCAAGAAAAACAGAAGCCTGATTTGCATCGCTCGAGGGAAAAAAAAAGTATTGAGGAAGGAAGGGTTTTAGTGATAAAAGTGCTAATTAACAAATTTAGACAAGGACTAGAAATGAGTATGAAAATAGTCTACTATCTTGAACTTCTATAGTTTAGGTAGGAGGTTGTTAGTAATTTTTCCTTAATTGGCTCTAAAATATTGTTTGTATACTTAGTGAAAATTAGGAGGAAGGAAAATTATTGTAAATGCAAATTCAAAGGACTCTGGGGGGGTTAGACAGGTAATATATTATGTGGTTAGGTGTACAATAGTAGGAAGGAGTAGACTGTGTATCAAAAAGCATTTTAAAAAATACTGTTGGAGGGGCGCCTGAGTGGCTTAGCTGGATAGGCGTCCAACTCATGATTTTAGCTCAGGTCATGATCTCAGGGTCCCGAGATCAAGTTTCAAGTCAGGCTCTATGCTCAGCAGGGCGTCTGCTTGAGATTCTCTCTCCCCCTCTTCCTCTCCGCCCCCCCCCCCAACTCCCTGTGCTCACTCACTCTCTCTCAAATAAATAAATCTTTGGGGGGAAAATGCTGTTGTGGGGCGCCTGGGTGGCTCAGTTGATTAGGCACCTGACTCTTGATTTCAGCTCCGGGCATAATCTCAGGGTTGTGAGATCAAACCCCAAGTCAGGCTCCATGCTTGAGATATTCTTTCTCTCTCCCTCTCTGCCCCTCCTTCTGTCCCTCTCTAAAATAAATAAATATTTGGATGGGGGGAATGCTGTTGTAGGGGCAGCTGGCTGGCTCAGTCAGTATAGTATGCAACTCTTGATCTTGGGGTTGTGAGTTCAAGACCTACATTGGATACAGAAATTACTAAAAAGTAAAATCTTTAAAAAAATATATTATTGTAGCCACAAAAAACATCTATTTGGGTTTAATTTTGCTTAGAGGCAAGCATTTACTGCTGCTGATATGGCATACAAGTTGGCAAGTTTAGTACTAAGTGTACCTACATCTATTCCCAAATCCTTAAAGCTGAGAGAGAAGGCCTTTGCACTCAAGCTCCGAAGCTAGCCCTGCCTACCCCTCCAGACTCACTGCTTCCCAATCTTTTTTTTTTTTTTAGATTTTATTTATTTATTCATGAGAGACACAGAGAGAAAGAGGGAGAAGCAGGGTCCGTGTGGGGACCCTGATGCAGGACTTGATCCCAGGACCCCAGGATCACGCCCTGAGCCAAAGACAGATGCTCAACCACTGAGACACACAGGCATCCCACTGCTTCCCAATCTTGAGATGCCTTAGAACACAGGAGGGACTGTTAAAAACATCACACATGTGATGTGGTGCAGGGGAGGGTCTAGAACAGCACCATCCAATAAGAATATGATGTGAGCCATGTTCAAAGGGATAAAACAAATTTTAATAAAATGCATCATTTAACTTAATTCATCCAAAATGTCATTTCAACATGTGATCGATTTTAAAAATCATTGGTGAGATATTTCATGGTCTTTTGTTTGTATTAAGTCTCTGAACTCTAGTGTATTTTTAATACACACACCACACCTCAGTTTGGACTGGCCAGATCTCAAGTGCCCCCCCATGACCAGTGGCCACCATGTTGGACAGCACAGATCCAGCACAAAAGCAAGGCTCCCACTAGCTGGGCAGGACATGGGCAAGTCTTTGGCTCTTCCCCATGGGTTTGCTCATCTGATACAAGATGACTCTCCGAGCCCTAAAGGTATAAGGAGTTCTGTCTCTTTCTGAGAAATAGCTATATCAAGTCATTTTTAAAATAACAGATATAAAAAAATAATAAAATAAAATTAAATTAAAAATAAAATAAATAAAATAAAATAAGATATACAGGGGCACCTGGGTGGCTCAGTTGGTTAATTGTCTGCCTTCAGCTCAGGTCATGATCCAAGGGTCCTGGGATCGAGTCCCACATTGGGCTCCTTGCCCAGCAGGGAGCCTGCTTCTCCCTCTCCTCCCCACTCATGCTCTTTCTCACTATCTGTCTCTCTCTCAAATAAATAAATCTTAAAATAGTAAATAAATAACAGATACATAGATGAAGGAAAGAATGAATATGCGAACAGGTCAATTATGGGTTAGTGTCGCTGATGCCATCATCTAGCTGAGAACCGGAGCAGCTGGAGCAAGCTCATTGTTGTAACTTGTATAGATAAAAAAATGTTTCCTTACAGCAAGTCTAGGAATCTGAAAGGAGGGGTGAGAGGTAAGAAAAGCGGCTGCTGAGAGTTCCATGTTGCCAGATAAATCATCATTTACATGACAACAGAGATTCACTAAACAAGTTGTTACATAATAACCCCCTGAGAATTTTAAATGCATTGGCAATAAATTTAATGCACACATCACTTATGCACAGATTGTAAATTCAAAGTATCTGTTATTGATTTATTTGACATTGTTCTTTAATACGGAGTCAGTTTCTGCAATTGGCTTCTCAGGAAAGATATAAAGGAAGAAATGTCAAGCAGGTGGAGGAATTTAGGTTGGTATAAAAGTTCAGCTGAATCTAGTTGTAGTATCTTCATTTTCGTGGATTCAAATTACTTGCCCAAATTCTTAGCCAGGCCATTTAAAAACCATCTAATGTTTTTAGAAAACGGAGACGATCAGAAATCTGCAAAGCTGTTTCTTCTACCTTTAACACACGAAAAACAAAACAAATCTTATACCGAGTCTCCATAAACCCTGACTTGATGGAAGCCTTCTAAGCACAACTCCAGGGGCAGAGTGAAACCAGTAGAACAGCTGTGACATTACCTGGTAAGACGCTGCGGTTATCCACACACATGGAGAAGATGCGCTCATACACGAGCTTTCCTGGGGACAAAAGGCCATATGGCGTTAGCATCACTCTCTTCAGGAGCAAACGTTAAATAAACGTTTGTTAATTAGGGACGGAGATGGCATTTCCCAGAGCACTTTAACTTACGATAGTATGCTGCCACCCAGTGGGACAAATTTTAAGCAACGTTTCTTTTGTTTATGTTTTTAATAAAATGAGACTTGTTCTTTCTGCGACGCAAGAAAGTCATCCTTCTCCCCTTAGGGAGGGAAGCTTACAGCCAAAGGGACCACAGGTACCTCCATTCACTTAACACTGAACAGTCACGTTATGCTTCTAAGTCAGAGGCTGCAAATGGGCAGCTGTGCGTGGAAACCAGCCAGGGATCCATTTTGTTTGGCCCACAACACCAAGGCTCATGAAATGCTTTAACATTTTTTTTTTAATTAGTTGCCAAGAGGGAAAAACTTTCATTCATGTGAAAGACCAGGTTTCCTGCTTCTTCGCAAATGATATGCCAAAAATGGCCCATCTCCCTACAGGACAAAAATGAGCTATGACAGATCAGTAACCGCCACTCCAAATGGCATATGTAGCACCCAGTTTGTCCCCATCTCCACCACGCTGCATCTCAGCAACTGCCTGCTTCACCCAGGTATATGATCTGCCTGAAGCATCAAAATTTGAGATTCAACGAGCAAGTGCTAAAAGGGTAGAAACTTGTGTCTGTTCTGTTCACAGATATATCCTCGGTACTAAGATCAGTGCCTGGCATACCATGGATGCTCAGTATTTATTAGATGCATAAACAAACATATTTCAGGTGATGTGGGTCATAGGTCACTGCTGCAACTATTAAAATTGCTGCTGTAGCTGAAAAGCAATCATAGACAATGTATAAACAAATGGAGGTGGCCGGTTGTGTTCCAATAATAATAAAACTTTATTTACAAAAAACAAGTGGGCAGGGGCATCCCTGGTAGCTCAGCGGTTTAGCGCCACCTTTGGCCCAGGGCGTGATCCTGGAGACCTGGGATGGAGTCCCATGTCGGGCTCCCTGCATGGAGCCTGCTTCTCCCTCTGCCTGTGTCTGTGCCCCTCTCTCTCTGTGTGTCTCTCATGAATAAATAAATAAAATCTTAAAAAAAAAAAAAAAAAGAAAGAAACAAGTGGGCAGGGTAGATTTGATCCACATGCCACCCCTTCATCTAGCACTAAAAGCTTTATTCTGTCTGTGGTACTGTGGAAAACGCTATCAACATTGAAGGGATAGAAATTATAGTTCTATTCCTTTCCTGGAGCCTCCCCAAATTACCTTTAATGTCAAAAGTATTTCCCTGAGCTCGTGTTATTTTCCCCCCCTCCCCATGACCCCATCATTCAGGGAAGCAAAGAATCACACATGGGAAAAGAGACAGGAAGTTCTAAGAACATGGAGTCAAATGACTTCACCAAGAAATGACACAAGGCTAGGACAAAGGGCAGGAAGCCATCCAACAGAAGAGGAGCCATCCAGATGCCTCTCCCAGTATGGACTACTTACGTTACAATTACATAAAGATACTTGTTGAAAAGGCACATTGCTGGTGCCCACCTCAGAGCTAGCGAAAAATAGTATTTTGTAGGGGGAGGACTAGCAATATGAATTTTGAATAACCTTGCTAGGGAATTCTTACATACACCCAAGTGTGAGAACCATGGATTTAGGCAAGCACCATGGGTCTCTGAGCTAAAATTTGCCGTGGGTTTGGGAATCGGGAATCCCTAAAAATAGTAACAAGCCTCCCTCCTCCCTCTGAACCACACTGGTCCCTAACCTCAGCTAAACACTCAAAGCACCTGGGGGGCACCTGAAAATAGGCTGGTGTCTGTGTCTGTCCCTAGAGGTTCTGACAGAATTGATCTAGGGTGCAGCTTGACCACTGGGAGTGTTTGGGGGTTTTTTTTGTGTTTTTTAAGATTTTATTTATTTATTCATGAAAGACACAGAGAGATAGGCGGAGATATAGGCAGAAGGAGAAGCAGGCTCCCTGTGGGGAGCCTGATGCAGGACTCGATCCCAGGGCCCCGGGATCACGACCTGAGCCAAAGGCAGAGGCTCAACCACTGAGCTATCCAGGCGCACCTGGAATTGTTCTTAAAGCTCCCCAGGTGTGCAGCCAAGGATGAAAACCCCTGCTCTATACCATCAGTTCAACTGAGAAGTTTCCAGGAAGCCTCAAGAGAACAAACTTCAGTTTTCAGAGCCACTTGCCTTTTTCCCCCTGGTAGGAAGTGCTTTCCTTTACCTGCAGCCAAGGGCTCCCACAGCACCCACACCTGGTGCCATGACGGGCCTCCTCTCTGATGACCACAGAACAAGGTACTGGGACGGTATACAGTTTTACCTTGGGCCATCACACAGCAAGCCATGCTGGGCAGCCGTGTAACCTCTCACCTGCTATGGTCCATGGACCAGACTGAAAAGCACAAAACACCTTTACTTCCTCCATAAGAAGCCCACTACCCCTCTAAAACCATAAGCAATTTTTATATTTTACGTTCATATGCTAAGAGGCCTTGAACTACAAAATCATCTTTGGCCAAACGAGTTTGGTGAATTTTGTTTTCCTTTGTTACAGTAATAGACAATGGTCTTGAAAAGTAACACCCAATCCTAGATTTACTGCCTTTCCTAACTTGCCATCTTATGAATCAAAAACACTAAAGTAAGTAAGTAATGGCAGTAGCAGCCATTAACATTTTCTGAACACTTAACTTTGTACCAGAGACTGTTCAAAGTCACTTACACTGATCCCGCCAGCAAGCTCTTGGGAAAGGAAAAACAGGATATGCTTCCTATGCATTCTCTTAATTAATTCCCTCCAAACACCCCCAGAGGCAGGATCTATAATGCCCATTTTACAGGGGAAGAAACCAAGGCTCAGGTGTACATGACTCAAGAACAGGAGACACAGGCATGGGACAAAGGCCAGCTCTGTGCTCGGTGCTTCTGGAAGAGCTCCAGGATGCACCTTCACCTATGCACAAGCTCAGAGCCACATCCCACATCCCTGCCCAGCAACCTGGGTTAGTCACATCAACCATTAAGCACCTGCCCGCACACCATCAAGCAACCTGCCTACAGAGCAGTGTTACGACCCTGCATGTGGGAAGGATCTCAGCGCTCTGACCTTCCACCCAAGTGAGGCAGATCCCCACTCCTTTTGTAAAAGGTGAAAAATGTGCATTCTGTTCCGCACAGAGCACAACAGAGTCTCCTGGAGCACCTGCAGCCAGAGGCTGCCTCCTGATCCTGAGGAATGTTATTCGCTACCAGATCCTAACTAGAGCACCACTGGGAGCACTGTCTGGAAGTGGAGGAAGGAGAATGGTGTTGAAAGCTGGTACCTCATTTGAATGTTTGGTTTTAAAAAAGAAAAACATCCCCCTGATTCAAAATTCAAAAAAAGGCTTCGGTAACGGAGGGAAGTTTCTCTCTGGCGCATCCCTATCCACCCCACTGCCCCTGCCGGCCTCTGCGGGCTCCTGCTTCCATTCAATTTCTTGGACAAATTCCTTCTAATTGTTCTTCAGGCAAACCAAAGTGAATGTGAACCAGTATCCTAATCTCTCCTTTCTTACACAAAACAGAACATACTCCATGGCTGTTCTGCGTCTTGACTCTTTCACGTGACAACATAGATACCCTGGAGATCTCTCCACACTGGAACGTGGAGCATGTCCTCACTCGTTCTTATGGGCTTCCTCTGCTCCAGGGTACCAATAGACCATCATTAATTTAACTGGTCCCCTACTGATGGCCACTTGGGTTGTTTCCAGGGTTCTGCTATCACCAATGGGATGAGTTCCCAGAGGTGAAGTTGCCAGGTCAAATGTACACACATTTGTAATTTTCACAGAAAGCAAAATTTCCCCTGTGAGCCAAGTACAAGAGAAATAAAACAGGTCTTTGACTACAGAGAGAACTCAGGGGATGCCTGCATGGCTCAGGGGTTGAGCATCTGCCTTCGGCTCAGGTTGTGATCCCAGGATAATGCTGCAAGAAGCCGCACGAGAGTTGCCTTGTCAGTCCAAGCACGAGAGGACTGTTGGCTTGGGCTCAGGTGTTCCCAGGGAAGACTGATAAAAATGGACAAAGTGGAGAGAGACCTAGGAGACCAAAGAGTGGATTGGCAGACCAGACACAGGGTACAGGGGAGATGACTCTCATATTTCTAGCTTGGGCGCAGGGTGCTGCCATTCCCTAGGACAGAAACCCACTAGGGGTGCTGGGAAGGGAAGCTGAGTTCAGTTCTGACAAAGTGAGTTCCAGACACTGTGACATGGCAAGGGATGGGAGCTGGTTTAGACAGGATGTGTGCTTCCTCCCCCATCCCTCCCACCCCATCCCAACTTCACTCGCTTGCTTCACTAGCCTATCAGAAGCTTAGAAAACACATAATTTAAGATTCTCTCAAAAACAGCACCCTTGTTACTGACTGGGGAGCAGCGGGGTGGCTTGGTTTCCCTTGTGTTTCACTCAATTACTTGAACCACAACAGAAATTAAAGCAACAACACTACCACCCAATGTCTGGCAAAACAAATGTATTTCCTAGATTGGAAGATGAATAGGACTAGTACTTACCAAATGTATCGAGTATGTCGGTGATAAGGACAAATTTGCTTGGGTAGAACTGAATAACGCTTGTGTCCGAAAGAAGCTTTGAACACTAAAAAAAGAGAAGTGAAAAGGAAATTCACTCTGTCGTGTCGGACTTGGTTGCCATGCTCCAGGCCTGGAAAATTCATTTCTACAAACTAGCGCAGGTGTTTACCATGTGCCAAGCCTCATGCAAGACACTGGAGACATAATGAGAAGCAAAACCACTGTCCTCTTGACAAGGGGGGGGGCCAGTCTGCTCACTACAGAGCCTCTTATGGAAAGAAACCATCACCTCCCCCCAAGGAAGCCACAGGACTGAGGAATCTTATCCAGAAGAGTCTTTGCTTATACACCCAATGATGATTCCACCTTTGTTCCAAGTACTTTTCAGCATGGCTTGCTCTGGTTTATATCAGGATGGTCTTGACTCTTAAACATCCTTTTCTATGAAATGACCCCATAAGCACATCTCCAGGATTTCTTAAACTAACATTTGGGTTTTTAAGTACAGTTGACACACAATGTAACATCAGTTTCAGGTGGACAACATAGCCACTAGACAACTCTCTATGTAACGCTATGCTCATAAGTGTGGCTACCATCTGTCACCATAAAACATTATCACAATAGCACTGATTATATTCCCTATGCTGTACCTTTTATCCCCATAGCATCTATTATTTATCTTCACTTTAAAATTTTCCTCTAAAAGGAAACCGGACAAGCTTCAAGGAGCACATGTTTCTCTGCAACTATGATATGCAATATTGGGAACACTTTGGCTTTGCAGGGATTCACTCAATCCCTATGCCTGTATCACTCACGCCAAAGTGCCAGCAACATGTTCAGCTTGCCTTTTTTTTTTTAAACACACCGAGAGAGCGAGAGCGAGAGCGAGAGAGAGAGAGAGAGAGAGAGAGAGCGCGAGCCAGGAGGGGCAGAGGGAGAAGAAGAGAGAATCCCAAGCAGGCTCACACTTAGCACGGAGCCCGACGTGAATTGGGGCTCAATCCGATCACCCTGAGATCACAACCTGAGCCAAAATCATGAATCAGACCCTCAACCAACTGAGCCACCCAGGAGCCCTGACACATTCTAAACAAACTCTTAATGCAAGACTACAGCCACACAACATAGCCCCAGACACCCCAGATTAAATCCTCTTTTATGAGCAGAAACAAAAAACCTATTTCTTCTTTGAAGAACAAAGCTTAATGCCCCTGATATCTTTACAAATTCAAAAGTCAGCACAAGGAACTAAATAACTCGCCAGACTCTATCATTCCAATGCTTGACCTTCAGGTACAAATACATCACTTAAAAACAAAAGACACTTGGACCTTTAGAAGGAGTCCTTTAATATGCATTTCCCAGCGCAGAGAATGGAAATAATGTGTATCAGATGGAGAGGTGGCCTGATACAGGTTTTCAGCTTGGAACTGTTACCTAGTTTCCAACTTGTTACATTCATCAAGGGTCTTCTCAGTATTACAGCCTAAAGGTAAACAGCGTTTCTGATTGTGAAACATTGTCTTACAGCCCAAATGTTAGTGGGGGGTGGGGCCGAAAGGTGAGGGGGATGTAAGCTGTTAAAACAATGGTGTTGACACCAAACGTGGCATTTGGACATTCATAGAAGTCCACTTCCTGATGCCTTGCTTTGTGTTCTTCATATGCCCTTTATGTGAGCTCCAACTTAAACAATTGCCCCATGAGATTTCAGGACTTGGAAAAAGCAAACAACTCTGAATCCTAGTGACTGTTTACAATACACAGCCCTTGGTTCCTAGGGATGTGACGTCTCCTGAGTTCCTACTCAGAGCCCCTCAGAGAGGAGTTACTGCCCAGTGGTGAGGTGGGAAGCCAGAATTCAAACAGAAGACTTCAAATTAAACACAGCTGGGGCTTCCCAACATCTGCGTACTGATTTTTCTCCCAAGCTGGTATCACAGAACATCAATTTTACTCAAGAGAACAGGAAGCGGAATTTTTTAAGTGCACAGTTAAAGTCATAATTATGGCCCACATTGAAATCCCCCCTTTAAATCACTAATTTGAAGATGCCAGTTTTTTAAAGCTTTGGTGCAGTTTCCAAAATTAACATCAGGCCTGCTAGGGTGTGTGTGTGTGGAAATTATGGATTCCCTGGGCACCTAGGTGGTTCAGTCGGTTAAGTGTCTCCAACTCTTGATCTCAGGGTTGGAGATCTGAGTCTTGAGTCTGAGCCTTGTGTTGGGCTCCGTGCTGGGCATAGAGACTACATTTTAGAAAACAGAGGTGGGCACCTGGGTGGCTCAGTGGATGAGCATCTGCCTTCAGCTCAGGTCATGATCCTGGGGTCCTGGGATTGAGTCTGCATCAGGCTCCCCGCGGGGAGCCTGCTTCTCCCTCTACCTATGTCTCTGCCTCTCTGTGCGTGTCTCTCATGGATAAAAAAATATATATATTAAAAAAAATAGATTCCTTGCTCCATGTCAAACGTACTGGTCAAAACCTTCAGCCAAGGTACCAGAGAATAGGCATTTTTGACAAAGGCTCCAAGTGACAGCTGCACTAGAACCCAGGATACACTGGGTTCATGAGACCCACAACCTGCAGCATCCTCCAAATGGACTAAGGAACCTACAGCCCCCAGGTTCTCAGCTTCAGAATCATCTGGGGCGCTTTTAAAAATAATGCCACCTGGATCCCACTCCCAGAGATTATGATCAAGCTATTATGATCAAGCTGGTCTGGGCACAGCCCAGATCCAGGACTTTTTTTAAAAGCTCCCAAGGGATTCTAATGTGCAGCCAAGGTGGAGAAGCACTGTGGCAGACACTTCCTCAATAGTTGACTGATAAATTACTCTGCCTGAAATACTTGCTACGGAAAGGATCAGCACTGCTGGAAAAGTACTAAAAAGGGTGTTTTTCATTTGTTTACAATTAGTAACATCCTACAAGGACACTAGGCAATTTCTAGAACATGTGTGTGTGTGTGTGTGTGTGTGTGTGTGTGTGTGTGTATTTGAATAGCCAAACAAAATGAAGTAAAACATAGCCTATGGCCACGTACTAAGAAAGGAAGATGGGCTGAATGAAGCAAGCAGACTAATTAATCAGAGGATAATTACTATTGAGAATACATGGGGAGGGATCCCTGGGTGGCGCAGCGGTTCGGCGCCTGCCTTTGGCCCAGGGCGCGATCCTGGAGACCCGGGATCGAATCCCACGTCGGGCTCCCAGTGCATGGAGCCTGCTTCTCCTTCTGCCTGTGTCTCTGCCTCTCTCTCTCTCTCTCTCTCTCTCTCTCTCTCTCTGTGACTATCATAAATAAATTTTTAAAAATTAAAAAAAAAAAGAAAGAATACATGGGGAAAAAATCCTAAAAATAAGAAAAATACAAACATAACATAAAAATACAAACAACATGATAGAAAAAAATGTGCAGAAAGAATCAACAAAAGCCACTTTACAGAGAAGGAAACCCCAACGGCCAATAAAAGTGTGAAAAGAGGCTCAATCTTATTATAATCAGAGAACTGCAAATTAAACCCACAATACAATATGATTTTATTACTTCCTAAATTGGAAAGATTAAAACAGAAAGTCTGCTCATACCAAATGTTGTTAGGATGCTCAACAGCACAGACTCACACCATCCCACAGCTGCTACGAGCACATGCTGGCACAGCTATGCTAGAAAACAATTTGCCATTGCCTGGTAAAGCTGAAGAGGCACATGCCCTGCACCCAAGCAATTCTACTCTCAGGTATGGACTCCCATCTCCAGAGAAGCCAGCAGACACATCCAAGAATGATCACAGCAACACCATTCACAACAATGAAAAAAGGAAAAACCAGATGCCATCAACAGAAAGAATGATACATCTTTTACACATCAGTAGACTCACCACTGTTAAGACAGCAAATCTAACCAACTTTGTAAAGTCAACACAATCCCTATCAAAATCCCAGTTCTTCAGGGGGAGGGGTGCAGGTAGTGGACAGAAATTGACAGGCTGATCCTAAAAAAAAAAAAATCACATGAAAATGCAAAGGACCCAGGATAGCCAAAATACTTTTGGGAGGGGAAAAAAAAAAAAAAGAACCCAGTTAAAAGATTTACACTAAACAGTTTCAAAAGTTACTGGGGACACCTGGATGGTACAGTTGGTGAAGCATCCAACTCTTGGCTTTGGCTCAGGTCCTGATCTCAGGGTCGTGAGACCCAAGCCTCTCACTGGGCTCCACCCAGCATGGAGTCTTTCTTAAGATTCTCTCTCTCCCTCTCCTCCTCCCGCATACACTTGCACACTTGTGCATGTCCTCTCTCTAAAATAAATAAATCTTAAAAAACAAAAACAAAACCCTCCCCTAAAGCTATGGTAATCAAGACAGTGTGGTACTAGCAATAACGACAGACTTATACAGATTTATGGGATTGACTTATAAGTCCAGAAATAAACCCTTACATCTATGGTCAGGTGACTTTTGATGAAGGTGCCAAAATAATTCAATAGAGGAAAGACAGCTTTTCCAACAAACACTGATGGAACAACCAGATATGCACATGTGAAACAAATAAATCTAGACCCTTATACTGGATAGAAAAATCACTTTGAAATGGACCATAAACCTAGATGTAGGAGCTAAAATATAAAACTTCTAGAAGAGGGGTGCTTGCCTGGCTCAGTTGCTAGAGCACGCGACTCTTGATCTTGGGGTTGTGAGTTTGAGCTCCCCAAACTATAGAGATTACTTAAAAATCTTAATAAAAAAAAAAAAAGCTCCTGGAAGAAAATGAAAAAATTCTCACAAACTAGGATTAGGAGAAGAGTTATTAGCTAGAATTCCAAAAGTCTGAGCCAAAAGAAAGACAATTGATAAACTGGATTTCACTAACATTAAAAACTCTTCCACTTCAAAAGACATTATTCTGGAAATGAAGACAAGCCACAGACTAGGAGAGGATTCCTGCAGATCAGCTACTTGATGAGGAACTTTTTTTTTTTTTAAAGATTTTATTTATTTATTCATGAGAGACACAGAGGGAGAGGCAGAGACCTAGGCAAAGGGAGAAGC
Organism: Nyctereutes procyonoides; assembly: GCF_905146905.1. Lineage (NCBI taxonomy): Eukaryota > Metazoa > Chordata > Mammalia > Carnivora > Canidae > Nyctereutes > Nyctereutes procyonoides. The sequence continues at coordinate 52,109,081 of NW_026575126.1, read as the reverse complement.
AGGCTCTGTGCAGGGAGCCCAATGCGGGACTCGATCTCGGGATTCCAGGATCACGCCCTGGCCGGAAGGGAGGTGCTCAGCCACCCAGGTGTCCCAATTGATAAGGAACTTGTATCAAGGATAAAGAATTGTTACAACTCAACAAGAACATAATGTAATTTTAAAAATGAGCAAGTCTTTTTCAACACACGTTTGGCTAACATAAATACGAAAATGGCCAAAGAGCATATGAAAAGAAGCTTAACATCATTGGTCTCCAGGGATTGCAAATTAAAACCACAAAGGAGATACCACTTCAAACCCACTAGGGTGGCTATAACCAAAGTGAGAGTAAGGCAAGCATTAGAAAAGATGTAGAGGAAATGGAACCCTCATGCCCTGCTGATGGGGTTTCAAACACAAAACATTTTGGCCATGTCTCAAAAAGTAACACATTCCCTTATCATAAGACTCAGCAATACTACTCCTAGGAATCCACCCAAGAGAAATGCAAGCATATGTCCACACAAAGACTCATACACAAATGTTCACAAGTGACATCATTCATAACAGCCAGAGTGGAAATGACCTCAGCGCCCATCAAGTTGTTAACAGGTAAGTAAAATGTGGTTCTCCATACAACGGAGTACTAGTCAGCAGTAAAAAGTTACAAAGTATTGATATACTACAGCGTGGATAAACCTCAAACACGTAATGCTAAGTGAAAGAATCCAGAGGCAAAAGACTACATATTGAATCCCTATGCATAAAATATCCAGGCAAGGCGAATTTATAGTCAGAAAGCAGACTGGTGGTTTTCTGGGGCTAGAAGTGGCAGGGTCTGACTGCAAGTAGGCCTGAGGGAATTTGAGGGAGGGGGGTAAGAAAATGCTCTAAAACTGAGTTGTGTAATAGTTGAGTAACTTACTAAAAATTACTGAAATACATTTCAGTAAAATTACTATACCAGAGGATCCCTTATCACAGAACAAATAAGGTGAACTGTGCATATTTCTCCAGACTATGCCCCTTAAGACTCTCTTTTTTGGTTAAAGAAGCAGTCCTTAAAAAGTATGGAAAGTCAGTTACTATTCACCAGATGTGGAGTTAATGAAACACTTCCATGGTTCTTTCCTTTGAGAAGACAGGAATCAAATCTTCTCCAGATGTAAACTCTTGGACATCAAGTTCTCTACACTACAATTCTTTATGGGGAGATGTTGCCAATGAAAATACTTTGAAGAAGCACGTGTCAGTTTAGATATTTTCTTACTTGAGCCACTCAGCAAGCAACTCCCATCACGTGCATCCAGGATGAGAGAACTCTTCTTCAGGAGTATTTACTTTGTAAACTAATGACTGTGATCCAGGGGAAATGAGCTTGGGTTTGCCTCTGTCATGAAACACCACAAAAAAAAAAAAAAAAAAAAAAAAAAGCAATACAAAGTGTCATCTTAAAAGACTTCAAGTACCCAGTGTAAAGACTGACAGACTCCAACCTTCTCTCCAAATAAAAAGGTGAGAAAACAAATGTCACACTGCCATGACGTCAAGAGCAGGAGTGTCCTTTTGAACTAAAACGGCTGCTCAGAAATTTTGTGAACTCTGCTCTGAAAATCATAATGAACACATGAGTCCTTTTAGAGTGTACTTCTGAGCATGTTTTGCCAAGAGAAGATGATCTGAAGGGTCAAGAAACAGAATAAGCTGTTTTCCTTACAAAACTTGATCTTGTTGATCCAAGAGTTGTCACAGATCAGCAAATTTGGCAAAAAAGGGTTCAACAAATGTACCTCTCCTAACACCATAAACATGTTTTGTCACGTAATTATGCAGAATCTGAGCCAAAAATGCATATACCAGCGGCACGGAACAATTAGTCCCAAAAATACAAAGGAAATCTGATCAAGGAAAACCAAGACAGTTGGCCAATCTTTAGTCATACAAATCACAAACGTGTCAGCAGCTGTATCAGGGCCAGTGAACCTAGCAATCCAGGGTGTATGTTGGGGCGGGGGGATCATTAATTCCATAATCCAAGCTGAATGTCCTAGAACTGTGCAGTATACAACCTGTGCAGCTGTACATGGTGGCCCTGGGATTAGCCATCTCATAAAAACATAGATTTCACCATCATGGCCTTTCACAGGAAGTATGTGAAAATGGAACAAATGAAAAAAAACTAGGGTAAGGCCCTGAAGGCAGGCCTCTGAAAAACCCTAATTATCTATAAAAGAGTTTTACATAGGAAATTCTGGGGGGAACAAAACAAAACAAAACAAAAGTAGACCTGACCTGGATGACTATTTTTAGAGCTTTCACTTTCTGGTCCGAGGCCCAGGCATCCTTCAGCGACTGGTTGAGCTCCTCTATGCGGTTCACATAATCCTGTTGAGTCAAATTCAACAGCTCCTTTTGGGATCCCTGTGGGCAGAAAGTAGGAAGGTGTAGGTATACAAGGAAAAAACATTATTTGGCCACTACCCCATGAACAATCCTGAGTATTAGCTGAGCTTTGGTCTCTAAGTCTTTTTCATACCCCCATCAGGACTGATAGCATCATCTTGCGACTAAAGAGGTTCTTTGAGTTTTCTGCAGACAGGCAAAGTGCAGGCACTCAGCCTGGCCTTTGAGCAAGTCAGACCTAAGTCAACCCCCAGCTCGGCAACTTACTGGCTGTCTGATTCCAAGTGAGCTACTTCCTCCCAAAGCTTTGTCTTTAACAAAGAACAGGACTCACCTTATTCAACAAATAATCAGTGAGATCTACCTTGAGCCAGGCTTGGGACAGCAGATACCCAAGACACAAGGATGAGCAAAAAGACAGTATTTCTGCACTTAATGGAGTTTAATGTACAAAGGATGAGATGGATATTAATATAAACGGAGATAAAAGCTCCAGAAGAAACAATTCTATGAAAACCTCTATTATGGTTCACTGAATCTGAGGTGCCCCTTGTTTTGGAGGGTTTTTTGTTGTTGCTGTTAAGATTTATTTATTTGAAAGAGAACACCAGACAGAGACAGAGCGAGTGCAACAAGCAGAGGGGAAGGGCAAGGAGAGAAGGAGAGAGAGAAGCAGGCCCTCCTCACTACCCCCACCGCCAAGCAGGGGGCCCAACACGTGGCTTGATTCCAGGACCCTGGGATCATGACTCGAAGCAAAGGCAGACATTCAGCAGACTGAGCCATCCAGGAGCCCCTGAGATGCCCCCTGGAAGAAGCACAATTTTTTGTGTACCACTAAGGATGGAAAAAAAATGCCAATCACAGGCGTGCACCGAGACACACAGCCCAATTTCAAGGATATGCAAACATGGTGGGAAACGTTTATCTCAGAATGGAAGAAATACAGTAACAAATAAATGGACTCCAGACTGGGAGGTCAAGAATGGTTTCCTGGAGGAAGGGATGCCTGAGGCAAACACTCACAGGTGTGTAGGTGTTACCGGACAATAGGGAAAGTGGGGTGCAGGGGCTCTTAATAAGACCGGGGGGAGGGCCTTCAGAACAGAGAGCAGACCACAACAAAAAGCTGTGGCAGCAGGAAAGCAGGACCATCACAGGGATGAAATCAACAATGAATGTAAAGACTTAGCACAGCCTTTGGCACGTGGTACCTGCCCGTTAATACTTGGCTGTTGTTAATGCGCTATTTACAAAGCTCACAGGAGTGAGGATCATACTAATCCATACGAGATCAGGAACCAAATCTTTTTAAAATTATATATGTCTGTGTATACACACACACATATATATACACACACATACATATACATACACATACAGTTATTTTGGAGGGGGGCGTTGAGAAAGAGAGAAAGCATGAATGGAGGAGGAGGGGCAGAAGGAGAGGGAGAAGCAGACTGCCTGCTGAGCAGGGACCCTGACACAGGGCTCGATCACAAGACTGGAGATGATGACCTGAGCCGAAGGCAGATGTCCAACCAACTGAGCCACCCAGGTGCCCGCTCCCAGTTTTTTTTATATCAATGTTCCCTGGAATCCAAAGTGAAGAACTCTATTAAAGAAATACATGCAGAAGGTTCAGGAAATTTGGATCAATCCCATCTGGCCCCTGGAACTGCAAGATAGGGTTCCTCTTTGTTCCTCTGCAGTAGGAAGGGCCACGTGACTAATTTGGGCGAATGGACTATGAGCACAATGGCATGTGTCCCTTCTGAGCAGAGGTGGTGAGAAGTGACCCTTTTCCCCCTAGAAACCATCTCCTGAGATGGCAGCTCTCAAGACGGTGGCGTGTCTGTCACCTTCAGTGGACGAGTAAGAGGAGGAAGAAATAAACTTTTGTTCTGTGAAGCCATGGAGATAGTGGAGGTTCATTTGTTAGCTCAGTATAACCCAGCCTTGCCCTGACTCCTAAGCAGTGCCCGCCTGGAAGCCACGGGGCAGCCATCTGCTGCTGTGAACAAGGAGAAGCCAGAAAAATCAATCTGCAGTGGCGAAAGAGGGGGCAGGGCGAGGAAGGACAGGTATAGAGGCAGTGACAGGAGGCTACTGAGAACTGAGTGGCAGAGGACAGCTGCCTAGGTGTCTGAGTGATTCTCTAGCTCCTGGTTCCAGACCACTGTGCCCTTGAGTTCAGGGTAATGTCACTGTGTTCTTCAACAGAGCCCCCATTTGCAACTGACACCAGCTCAAGTGACATTCAGATTGAAGAGCTTTGATTCAAATGCTCAGCAGTTCCCCTCCTGCCAGCCAAGGTTGGCTGAGGATACACAGACCAAGGCTCCCCGGGCACCTTAATTCAAAATGTGTTCCTTCTGAATTGGGAAATAAGGTAGCGGACTAAGAGACTTTGCTGAGCACCCAGCAGCTGTGGTCTCAGAGCTGGAAGGACCTTGAACCAAGGGACAAGATGCAGGACAGAGCGATGGCTCCTGCCATCACACGGCCCTTTGTGGATTTCAAAGCATCACCATTCGGTCCATACAACCATATTGGTTACCCCCATGTTCTATTTAGGGAAGTGGAGATAGGAAAGGGGAATGCCCAAGGGCACCCTGCTAATCAGCTAGGGCCTCCAGAATCAGGGTAAGCCAGTGGTGACAGCAACGAACACTCACAGCACATGCTGGGTGCTGAGTATAGGCACTTCATATACGTTAACTTATTTAATTCCTATAACAACCCTAAGAGGCAGGTATTAGACAGCATCCCCCATTTTACAGATAATCAAACTGAGGCACAGAGTTGTTAAGCCCGTTGCCCCAAATCCTGGAACTGCCAAACGGTAGAGCCAAGATTCAAACTCAGACTGCCTGGCTCCAGAGTCTGTCTTACTTACTTACATCCTTACTAGGATGCTAGGGCCGCTTCTCTAAGTGACATTCCAGAGGATGCAAACTCACCTGACGCCAGGGGCCAGGCTAGGGTGTTCATGAGTGAATCGGGACAGGAAGGACTATAGAACCTGGATAGCACAGGCCCTGGTTAAATGCAGGAACATGTACCCATAGTTTTCAGGCGGAATTCAAAATATATAGATATATACGTATACACGTACACATACACACACATTTGGATTTATATGTAAAATTTACCAATTTTTAAGAGTTGGCAAAGGAGTCACATTCTCTAAAAAAGCAGATTTTCTGAAAGATTCCTTCCTGCAAGCCAGCAGAGCAGCCACACACAGCCTCTGTACAAGGTATGATCTTTATACTATGCGAGGCGCTTCCCAGGGAGGTGGCTCCAGCTGGCTTTTCCAATCAGACCCTGTCCCCACACAACCCGGGTGTGCTAGGCATCGCAGTGACAAGACGCCTTCAGAAAACCAGCCCAGGGCAGCTCCTGTGTGCTCAGCCAACTGCACCACTGGCAGCTTTCCCTGGATCAGTTGGTGCCTCGGGAGGAATGAGCACAATGCGAGGCTTGGGAATTAATCAAAGAGCAGCCACCGGGACGCAGCTCACTTGGCAGAGGAAACTAAAGCGCCGACCCTCCCCGCGCTCAGCAAATGACTTGCTCACTCACCTCCTCAAAGTCATCCAGCTCCTCCAGCCTGGTGCGAACCTTCTCTGACATTGCGGATGTGGCAGTCCCGGCTTTGCCTAAACGGAACGGATTCATGTCACACAGGTGGCTTTCTCTGTCACCCACAACCCCAGGGAACGGCATCTTTCACTCTACACTTTATTCATCGTGAATAAGGAGGGCACAGAACAATTTCATTACAGACAACTCTGAGATGGTTATATAAGGATGTCGTTTCACAAAAGTCCCACTGGCAACGTTTTTGCTGAGCCTCGGACTAACTATTCGGGCCAGCCTCGAAGTGGTTCCCCTCCACTGGATATTTACAAACTTTTCACTGAATCATTTGTTTCCTAAAGAAAGCCAGAACAGAGAAGGATGCCAAAAATCCATCACGCAATTGTCTTCCACCAACAAAAGGCCCTCTCAGCCTCAGCGCAGGACTGTACTCTGCTCCTAAAACCACCACCTCACTGTCTGCCCAGCACCAGGGCTTCAAAGCTCTCTCTCCATGCAAACGGGCTGGCCAGGCCTCCTCCCATCACCTGTCAGCACAGATGTCTGCCATCCCATCCAGCTGCCAGCTGGCCCTCCGGCACCCCTCAACTCAGAAACCTTCCCCGTCTGAAAGGGGCTTCTGTTCTGTTCTATTTTTTTAATGTTTTTTTATTTATTTATGATAGTCACAGAGAGAGAGAGAGAGAGAGAGAGAGAGGCAGAGACATAGGCAGAGGGAGAAGCAGGCTCCATGCACCGGGAGCCCGATGTGGGATTCGATCCTGGGTCTCCAGGATCGCGCCCTGGGCCAAAGGCAGGCGCTAAATTGCTGCGCCACCCAGGGATCCCTTCTTTTGTCTTTTTTTTTTTTAATTTTTTTTATTTATTTATGATAGTCACACACAGAGATTCTTTTTTTTTTTAAGATTTTATTTATTTATTCATAGAGATGTAGAGAGAGAGAGAGAGAGGCAGAGACAAAGGCAGAGGGAGAAGCAGGCTCCACGCAGAGAGCCTGACGTGGGACTCGATCCAGGGTTTCCAGGATCACGCCCTGGGCTGCAGGCAGCGCTAAACCGCTGCGCCACCGGGGCTGCCTGAGAGATTCTGTTCTGTTCTAGATCTGAGGTCCTCCTCCTGCCACCCAAACTCACTCTCAGGAATGGAAGTTCATTCTTTGAAGGCACCGGCTTTTTAGATCTGGTGTAAACTCAAAGATCTGCCTGGGATCAGGCTGAGAGCACGGTACAGTTATTTAATTACTAATGAATGACTATAAGTTTCCAAATAATGTTTTTCTTTTACCTCGTTTCTACTTTTCCTTCAATTTGAAATATAATACATAGAGAAAATGCACACGTGTATATTTTAACAGATAACCAAAACACCTTGGGACCACCACCCAGGCTGATACGGCCTTGCTTCCTATTCACCATTATCTTTAGTCGATAAAATTGACCTTTGTTGTTGCACAGAGTTGGTGCCCTACTGTTTATTTTCCACCGTGTGACTACACCACAGTGCATTTCTTATTCTACTGCTGATGGATGTTTGAGTTATCTCCTGTTTGGGGCTACCGTGAACAATGCTGCTATGAACGTTTCTGTGTCTCCTGGTTCATATACGCACGTTTCTTCAGGGCAGTGCCTTCTCAGACTTTTACAGGAATCACTCAGATGAGTTAGCGTGTGGATTCTGATTTTCAGTAAGACTGGCAGAGCCTGGGACACCTGGGTGCCTCAGCGGTTGAGCATCTGCCTTTGGCTCAGGGCGTGATCTCGGAGTCCTGGGATCAAGTCCTACATCGGGCTCCCTGCACGGAGCCTGCTTCTCCCTCTGCCTCTGCCTCTCTCTGTGTCTCTCATGAATAAATAAAATCTTAAAAAAAAAAAAGAATGGCAGAGCCTGAGACTCTGCACGTCTAATGACTCCCAGGTGATGTCAATGCTACTAGCCCTTGGACCACACTTTAAGAAAAACATAGGTTTGGGCAGAGTTGGAAAAATGCTTCCTTTCTGAAAAGGACCAAAATACTTTAGGTTTTGTGAGTCAAAGAGTCTCTGTTTTAACTACTCAATTCTGCCATCATAGCAAAAAAGCAGCCAGACAATAGGTTACCAAACTGGTATGGCTGTATTCTAATAAAACTTTATTTACAAACTTAAACAGGGGCCAGACCTGGCCTGCAGGACACAGTTTGCTGATTTCTGATCTAGAGTGTATCCTAATAGTAGAATTGCTGGTTCAAAGGGCTGGCCCAACTTCAATTTTGATAGATATCACAGAAGCGGTTTATACAGTGGTTTTTACCCTCTCACTGACAGCATTAGAGCTCCTGTTACTATTAACTCCTCAACAGCAAGTAATCTCATCAGTCTTTCTGGTCTTTCCAAACTGGCAGACATGGAACAGTACGATTTACTTTTTCATGGTTTGTTGTCCACATTACAGCCCTACCAAAGGTGCTCCCACTCTCTCGATTACTAAAGTGTTGCCCCCACGTGCAGAGAACGGGGAGAGCTGCATCTGCCATACTAGTCATATGCATCCCAGTGGTACATGAGCTGTGTCAGCTGCCTCCCAATCACCTGGGAGCTTCAAAAAAGCACTTCCCAGGGGTGCCCTGGTAGCACAGTCAATTAAGCTTCTAATTCCTGGTTTCAGCCCAGGCTGTGATCTCAGGATCGTGAGACTGAGCCCCACGTTGAGCTCTGCACTCAGCAAGGAGTCCGCTTAGGACTCTCTCCCTCTGCCCTGCCCTCAACACTGCATGCACATGTGCTCTTTCTCAAAGAAATAAATCTTTAAAAAATGCAATAGCTGGATCTTACTCCTCAAGATAAATTCAGTAAGTGGAGTGGGGCCCAGGGGTCTATTTGGATAAAAGTTGCTCCGGTGATCCTGTTGCACAGCTAGCTTGAGGCAAAATGGAGCAGAGCTTCTGACCCTGTGTCCTGGCAGAAGAAACTGAGGACTGCAATGTTCAGGGACCAGTGGCTGCTGAGACTGCTCCTGTCCCCAGCGCATCTGCCTTCTCACAAGGGATAAAGACCAAAGTAAAAGAGCTCTGAAAAGGAGAGTTTTAACTGTTTCCCAGCTGCTGAGGAGGTACTTGGAGTGGAGTCTATTGCTCTATAGCTAAAACCAGTGAGCTGATATTTTACTCTTAGTCACTTTGAGAGTCACTTTGTTCTCTCCCCCACCCCCCACTCATCACATAAATATGTATAATCTAGGCAATAACAGCTTTCATGGAATTAAACACCAGACTGGATTCCACAATCATTTTTTTTCTTTGTAAAATTATACGAATGGTTATGGGAGGATTCCCCTTCAAGATAGAAACAACAGCAAAAACTCACCTTTTTCAGATCCCATAAACAGATTCTGCAAAGGCAAAAATAACTTGTTACTATTTATCAAAACTTACTAGTTTCTGCAATGACAACAAGAAAACCTCATAAGGTACTTAATTACTCAGGTAGCACCATGATAACATGACCCCTTGGTTTCCAACAGAACTACTTACTGATCCAAATGAGAAATAGAAAATGTTTAATCAAAGGAGGAAAACACAGCTCACTGGAAACCACTGGAGTTTCAAATTAATACACAATCCAGGATGCCAAGAAATGGCAAAATTTTCAGGCCAAGGGACATCACGGGGTAGTATTCAGGTTCTCTAAATCAGGGTTTCACAACATTGGCACTATTGACATTACAGGCCGGAAAATCCTGTTGTGTGGAGGCAGCCCCCAGGCACTGGAGGATGTTTAGCAGTGTCCCCGGTCTCTACCTGCTAGATGCCAGTAATACCCCCACAGTTGTGACAACCAGGAATGCCTCCAGACAATGCCACGTGTCCCCTGGGAGGCATAAAATTACTGGTTGGAAAAAAAAAAAAATCACTGCATTAAAATGACTCAATGCATTCAGAAAATTAGAACTAAACCACCAGTCCAGCCACTCTGCCTGCACCTTGCTCCCCTAGTACAAACCCTGAGAGGAAGTGAGTGGAGAGACATCATAGCAGAGCCTCCCAGATGCCCAACAGGCTCACTCCTTCCTCCCTATGCACAGCCCCGATTTCTGATGGGCACACTGGTCACCATTTCCCAGCTTCCCTTCCACCTGTGTCTGTCCTGTGACAACCTTCAAGACAAGTGTGATGGGGTGTGTGTGGAAGGGGACTCTGGGAGAGGTCCTCAAATGACCGAGGGTGCATCCCACTTTCCCTCCTCCTTCTAACAACGTGGCCACGAGGGGATGCTGATCACAGCAGGGCAGAAAGAGCTGCCCAACCAGCCCTGTACTACCCACCTCTGGGCTGCTTTTCAGTGTCAAGAGAGAAGCATCACTCTTGCATCTGTCACTAGCAAAGGCTTCAGTTATAAGCTCAGTTATAAGTTATGAACCTTGACCTCAATAACCCAGGCATTACTCTTTCCTTGTTTGGGCTCGGCTCGAAGCCTTTCACCACAGGAGCCACTTGCTGGATCCAGGGTCAGCTCCTCTCTCTCTCTCCCCCACATGTGCACCCAGCACAAGCCAATGACGTTGCCTCAAGGCCATCCAAAGAAACAGCAAACTTCCAGTTCTGGAACACCTGAGCTACAGCAAGAAGTAAACCTTCTTTGGCGTGGTGGGAATCCTCACATCCTAACTCAGACCTCCCCAGAGATGAGGCTCTGCTGTTCCAATTCTTCCTCTGAACTGTGCCAGGGCCCTGATTCTTAGCCCATTTTTTGAGAAACCAATCAATACATTTTTCTCCCAACTAACGCTGGCACAATGAGGGAGACACACAGAGCCCAGGAGTTGGGGCAACATTAACTTCAATGTTGCAATTTATAAGAAATCTGTATTTGGTCTGGATCCTGTTCCTGGCACAGAAGCTCCTACTACCCTTGGAATTTCCTAAATGTTGAGTGGCAAAGTGTTTTCTGTTATGTAATTGACTTTTGGATCCACCTAAAGTTGGGGACTGGTTTCCCAGGGAAGCAAACGTGATTAAAGGGCTGGAACTTTCCATTTCTCCAGGGAGGAGAGAGGGCCTGGAAGTTGAACTAGTCACCAATGGCCAATGATTTAAACAATCATGTCTATGCAATGAGGCCTCTTCAAGTGGATGCTGATTCAAGGCCTTCAGTATCTTTGTAATCTAGTAAGTAAACTGGCTTCCTGAATTCTGGGAACCACCCAGCAAATTAACCGAACCCGGAGGAGGTGGTGGGAATCTGATGCACAGCCAGATGGCCAGGCTTGTGAAGTGGGAGAGACCATTGAGGGACCAGGCCCTTAACCTGTGGGAACTGATGTAATCTCCAGGCATCTCTGTGTGTCAGAAAGGAGTTGAGCTGCAGGACACCCAACTGGCATCGGAATTTTCCCCATGCTTGACATGGGGGAAAATCCTACACACACAATAAAGGCAGAATCACAGTAACAAAAAGAAATTACTACTAAGTCTGAAGCAGGCCCTGGGAGAAGTGTACTGGTACTCACGATGGAGAGCTTTTCTGTGGTGGTGTACCGGGCAAGGATTTCTCCTCGTTTGCTAGCCCAGGGCTCAAAGTCTGATCCTACGATGGAGTTCTCATCTCTGTCTCGTCTCTTTCTAGAGCTGTCCTAAAAAAAGGCAAGACAAGTTCTCAGCCACAGTATCATTTCAGTCTTTAAAAGCAAAATAAAAGCAAACAAGGTGACTGTAGTTGATAACACAGTATAGTAAAACTGAAATTTGCTAGGAGAGTAAAACTTAAATGGTCTTACCAAATTAAAAAAAAAAAAAGGTAATGATGTGAGGTGACAGATGTAATAACTAACTTGATGGTGGAAGTGTTTTCACAGTGTATAGAAATATCAGTCACAAATGGCTGACTCTTGCTTTCGGCTCAGGTCGTAATCTTGTGGTGGTCGTGGGATGGAGCCCCACCACAGGCTCCAAGCTCAACGGGAGTCTCTCTCCCTCTGCCCACCTCCACTCATGCTTTAAATTAATCTTTTAAAAAAATAGCAAATCATGTTGACACCTTAGATGTCTAACAATTTCGTCAATTATATCTCAAAGCTAAAGAAAAAAAGTTTAAGCAGAAGGCAGACAGTCCCTCACTGCCAAATAAAACAGATCTGTCTAAAGGTTTGGTGGATAAAATATTTTTCAGGCCAGTTCACCACAAATGGCTAATAAACTGATCAAAAGACACTCAAACTCATTTAAGAATCAAGGAAAGGCACATGGCAAGTGATCATTTTTTGACCATCAAAATGGCAGAGTTACAATGCACGGTACTATCCCAGTTGGCAAGGATGCTGTTAGACAGGCCCTGCTGGTGGTCCTAGCACATGGTGAAGCCTTTCTGGAAATGATACACCAGTAGCCTCAAAACCTGAAATACACATTGCTGTAGCCCAGTACTATGCTTCTAAGAAGTTATCCTGCAGGGGGTGCATAGCTGGCTGAGTTGGTTGAATGTGTGACTTGTGATCTTGGGGTTGGGAGTTCAAGCACCATGTTGGGTGTAGAGATTACCTAAACATAAAATCTTTAAAAAAAATAAAATAAAAAAGAAATTATCCACTGAAATCCAGCACGTGTGTACCCAGACATGGGTCTGTTAAAGGCCCATGGCCGAGATGAGGGAACACCGGAAACAGTCCATGTGTCTAGCATCAAGGAGGTACTCATTCTTTAGGATGCAATTCAAAATAAAAAGACTGTTCCCAGGGGCACCTGGGTGGCTCAGTGGTTGAGCGTCTACTTTTGGCTCAGGTCGTGATCCCGGGGTCCTGGAATCAAGTCCCACATCAGGCTCCCTGGAGGGAGCCTGCTTCTCCCTCTGCCTATGTCTCTGCCTGTCTCTCATGAGTAAATAAATAAAATCTTAAAAAAAAGCCTGCTCCCTAAGTACAAACACAGAAAGTTCTCCCAGATACTTTGTCAAGTTGGGGGGGGGGGGGGGGGAGTATAACTATAGTTCAATTTACATTAAAAAAAAAAGTAAACGGATGTAGACAATGCCAGCACAGAATGATGGTTCAGAGTGTGAGCTGTGAAGTCAGCCTGGCTGGGTCTGAAGTCCAGCGTATACTTGATCTTCCTCCACATGGGCCTCCTCAGAACACCTGCCACACACAGCGTGAGCGCTAGGAACACATTGAGCAACGCCCACCTTGCAGCAAGGAAATCCTATTACTGCTGTGGTTGTTACTCAGATGGGAATATGTGTGTAGATATTCAAAAACTACCCTATGTCTATATCTATGAAAATACACCAAAAAAAGCGATAGAAGTGGACGCCGAAAACACTGATCACTGATGACCTCGAAGGCAGGCCAACAGGATGAGGGCTTCACTGGCACGGTTTGACTCCCTTACATGCAAAACCAGTGATTTACTTACATGATTACCTAATTAGAAAAAAGAAGAAGAATTACTATGGGTGAAATGAAAACCAAGAATGAATTTTGAAGTGGCTTAATAAAGAAAGGAAGAAGCTTCCAGCAACCGCGCCAGCCTCTAAGTGGGGGACACGGCCTCCATAAGCAGGACCCTGTGGGCCTGTGGATCATCTGAACTGTTACAGACATAACACTCTTGTGCCAATTAAAAAGCAAAAAGATGAAAAGTCACCCTGCCCCCGGACGGACCCCCGTGGGCGGTGTTACCGTGGCTGCGGGCTCAGCAGTGGCTGCGAACATGGAGAGGGGGTCAGTCCCATCCAGCACGCTGCTCAGCGGGTCCACCACAGAGCTGGAGGACGAGGAGGACGTGGAAGACGTGCTGCCTTTCCGGCTCACTTTCTTGGTCTTTGACTCTGTGACCTGAGGGGAAAACCGCGAGCAGGTAAAGTAGAAGTTCCCCAAGACTTTTCCCAGAGAAACACTCACCTGCGTTTTTCCCTCATTCCCTTGGCTGAAGTGACCATTGCTCTGAGCAGGGATGCTTATGTTTTTGTGACAATCTGACATGACTCAGAATCCCAGCTGTGGAGGAAGGGAAGGCAGTGGGGGGCGCTGGCGGGAGGAGGAGATGGGGCCTCGAAGACTCAGGAGGTGGGACATAACCGCATCCCCATAGGACCCTCTTACTCAGAGCCTTCCCCAGGGAAGCAGCATCTACATCACCTGGAGGCTGTTCAAATACGCAGACTCCTAAGCTCCACTGCATCAGAACCTGCATCTTCACAAGACGGTCCTGTCGTTCATGAGGTGGCAAGGTCCTGGGAGGATCATGAACCAGGGGACGTGAGATCCCAGGGCTTTCACGCCTGGGACGGTCACCATGGGGCTGCCGAGCTGCATCATCTAGTACTGCAGAGTACTGGATGCCCTGCCTTCCTTTTTTGAAGACCTTCCTAATGCCACACGCTGGTCAGTACTCGGGGCGCAGCAGGGTGTTGGGGTGTGAAGCCATGTCCTTGTCCCACTGGCCTCTATCTCTCCCCAACTTCAGAAGACCAGACCAGGGCCGACCCTCTGAACCAAGAGGATCCAACCAGAGTTTCTCTGCTGAAAATTTAGGACCAAATCCAGAAAAGCTAGTTGGGCTCCACTCTCCTTTTGAAATGTGGAAGCTATGAAAGCACAGGGGCCAGGGCTGACGGACAGTAATGGCCAGTCTGAGAAGGTATCCATCGGGAGATGGGGAAAACCCGTCTTGAGAGAAAGAAAGAGAGAAAGAGAGAGAACTGGATGTTCTACTCCAAATGATGGAGAAGATGGGATTCGAGACCTGAGTGGCCTTCGTCCCTGGTTCTGGGAAAGGAGGCTCTAGACCTTGGAGTGGCCGTCATTCACGAGCCCCTCAGTCACACCTGGGTTTATGCTGAGGGGCTGCAGCATGGTGGCTGCTCATGAGAAAGACGAAGCCTATGGGCACAACCAGGTGATCTCCGCCTGACCTCAGGGGAGGGAGGCTAGAGACTGGGTGCAATCACGTGGCCAGGGAATCACGCCATCATGCCTACGTACTAAATCCCCAAGATGAAGTGTGGACGGTGGAGCTTCCTGGTTGGTGGACACATGATGTGTCCCCAGGTAGAGGACACAGAGCTTGCTGTGATCCCAGACCTTCCTGGACCTCACCCTAAGTCTCCCTCAGCTGGCTGCCCCTCATTGGTATCCTTTATATAAAAACCTAAGTACAGTGCTTTGCTGAGTTCTCTGAGTTGTTCTATCAAGTTATCAAGCCTGAGGGAGATCTTGGGAAACCCCTGGATTTGCAGCCAGTTGGTCAGGCGTGCAGTTGGCCTGGGGGTCCCCCAAATTTGCAGTGGGTGTTTAAAGCAAGGGGCATCTTCCTGAAGACCTTGGCCTAAACCCAGAGGGTCTGACACCCACCTCGGATGATTTTGGTCAAGTGCCTCCTACGAGTGCACACCTGTCATTCTGTCTGCCTGGCATCTGTGCCTCCACCTCCCAGGCTCCCAGTCGTGTTTTCTTTGGAAAGGCAACCCTCCCCAACTCTCAGCTCCCACAGGCCTAGTGGGGTGGGCACTACCCCACCCCAATCATCCAGCACGTTCTACTCCCTGGTCAACAGAGTGAGCCAGGAAGGGACACAGAACCCAACTGGGCAACGGAAACTGACAGAGAAGAGAGTCTCCCTGCTGCTGCCATTGCTCAGCCACTGGATCCAAGCCTGGAGCTGCTGCCCAGGTCTATCTCCAGGCGAGTGAGTTCCTGAGAACAGACCGACCCACTGGTGGGTCAGCCATGGTGGCACAAGCCCACGGGGCCTGGCATGGCCTTGGAAGGCAGAAGCTCCATCTAGGCTCCCCTGCCTTATGGAACGGCCTCTGTGTATCCTCAGGCTCTCTGCCATTACAGAACGTCACGTCCCTGCTACCCGTGGTCTATGCCTATTGCCCTTACCCCACACACGATGACAAGCACGTAGCTTCTACTACTTACTAATCAAATGACACTAACCCAGAAGCGAAGGACCATCTATGTCACTTGCCCACTTTCTGGTTCGTTTTTTAACTAACTCACAAGCCGACAAAGACAGTACCCAAGGACAGCATCCTCAACTAGTCATCGGAGAGATTCTTATATTCCACATGGGCAAGTTTAGAAGGTATTTGGTTTACAGCTCCCCATTAGGAATAAAGGCAGCCCATGGCTCGCGACAACCTCGCAAATGGGAGAAAGGGCAGAATGAACACGATGGTGGGAGATAAACAGGCAAAAGCGCTACTGTCAGCAAACGGCAAAGCCCCAGGAACCCAACCTCTGATTTCGTGGAGTAAGAATGGCAGTTTGAGAGGCCCGTGACAAACTCACAGTTATAGGCTTCAGCGGGTGATAGTCTCCAAACTCCAAGGGCACAGCCTCCAGGCGGCATGACGCAAACTCAGCCTTGTAGTTCCTGTTTCTGGAATGCCTGGCAGACAGCAAAACCCAGAAAACGATCAGCTGAAGGACACATCTAACACACCAGAACTGTTCGCTCAGACTCCCTCAAGGATATGGCCGTCTGTAGCAGAAGGTATCTCTACCCAGTCTGAGAAATGCTCAACAGAATTTTAACACTCAGTTCAAAGGCATCCAGGACCCGCAAGGCCAGATGCCACAACCAGGGGCGTTCAGTGAGGTAAGGCCAACTTTCCTCCCGGGCTCCTCCCCGTAGACAAGCAGGGCCCGAAGGAAGAGCTTCTTAGGAGAACAGGGCGCAGAGAAGTGAGAAATCCGGCCCTGGGGCTCCCCGCAAAGTGTTCACAAGAGCTGTAGAAAGCCAGAGAAAGAAGCCGAGCAGGAAGTAGACAAAGAGCACAGGGTTTTCATCAGTCTTGTGACAGGATCAGAGGATGGAAGTAAAACAGAATCCATGCTGATGCACAAGGGGAACAGACGGGAAGCCCGGCAAAGAGGGTGAGAGGCAGTAGGGGGCAGGGCGGGAAGGCCTAACACATGTACAACTAGAACCCCAGAGGGAGGAGAAAAAAGATGGGCAGAAACAGTATCTGAAGGATGACAGTGGAAACCAAAAGACAACCAGCTACAGATTCAGGAAACACCTATGCCCCACGCAGGCCCTGTACAAAAGCAAATCAGAAACAATACTTAGGGCTTTGAGTAATATGGCTAAAAGAGAGAGGATTTCTTAGAAAAAAAGAAAAAGACACAGTATTTTCAAAGAACGATTATTGTCTCAGCACAGAGATGAGAGCCGGCAGACAAATGGATGATGTGCTCAAGTAGCAAAGAAATCAAATGCCAACCAAAAATTCCACACCTACTAAAACTACGCTGCAGTCCTAAGGGGTAGTTTCTCTGTCAAAAAAAAAAAACAAGAGGATTTGTGGGCGGTGGTGGGCGCCTGGGTGGCTCAGTTGGTGATCAGTTCATGATCTCAGAGTCCTGGGATTGAACCCCATCATTGGTCTCCCAGCTCAGCGGGAGTCTGCTTCTCCTTCTCCCTGCCACTCAACACCCACCCCCCACCCCCGCCCCTGCCAGCTCATGTTCTCTTTCAAATAAATAAAGTCTTAAAAAAAAAAAAAAAAAGGGTGCCTAGGTGGCTCAGTGGTTGAGCATCTGCCTTTGGCTCAGGACGTGATCCTGGGGTCCTGGGATCGAGTCCCGCATTGGGCTCCCTGCAGGGAGCCAGCCTCTCCCTCTGCCTAGGTCTCTGCATCTCTGTGTCTCTTGTGAATAAATAAAATCTTTAAAAAGAAAAAGAGAACAGCACGTATAGCAGAATTGTATTTTTTAAAAAAAAGCTACATGTAGAAACAAAATGATCCCAACTGAAAAACATAGATATATGTAATATGGCACATATATACGTACGTACCCATATGTACTGAACAGTAATAAAATGTAAAGGTGTGGATAAAACTATATTATTGACTGTAAAGAATAATTTATGGTATTTAAAATACAGGTAGAATTGAAACCGTATGACAGCTAGCACAGAAGAGGCGCTGTGGTCTGAAGGTCTGTGCTCCCACCCCCCCCACCAAATCCACACATTGAAATCCTTGCTCCCAAAAATGATGGTGTTAGAGGTGGGCCTTCAGGAAGTGAAGGGGTCATAAGGGAGGAGCCTCATGAGTGGGACCAGTGCTGGGAATAGGGACCCCCGAGAGCCTCCCCACCCCATGAAGATACCCTGTGCTGATGTCGGGATCCTGGACTTCCAGCCTCCAGGAGAAACAAATCCTCTTGTTTAGAAGTTGCCCCATCTGTGATTTTTTTTTTTTTACAGTAGCCCCAATGGACTAAGGCAGGTAACTGGGACTGAGAAGTAGGGGTGCTGCTGTAACAAATACCTCGAAACGAGGAAGGGTTTTTCGAGACAGATGAGAAAAGCCATTGCCTTGGGGGGGACAGTCACGGGTGACTGCTGTGAGGGCAGGAGAGTTGCGGAGGAAGCCCCAACCCTCCTCCAGGAGGCACCAGCGGCTGCATCAGAAGCTGGCGAGGCCTCAGATGGCTACGGGGACTGAGGACCATGGGCCAGGACACGGCCAGGTGATCCCGGTCACACTCAGGCAGGCAGCTCGGCAGGAGCGTGCTCACCTGTGGGTGCCCTGTGGGACGCCGAACCCATGAGCAATGAAGCGGGGCAGGGGGTCAGGACATTCCCTACACCAAGCGTTGTGGGAGCTCTTGAATATGCACCCGTAAAAAAAAGGAGAAGTGATTAAAAGCCAGAATGGCTCATCCAAAGGGAAACATTTTAAAAAACTTGGAAAGCACACAGTCTCAAGGGGCACAGGGAGACGGTCACCTTGCTCCTCAGCCTCCCAGTCCCCTAAACACGCCCTCACCCAGCCCCACGACTTATTAGTACTAGCCGGAACCCCAAATCCAACTGTGCTGTGCAACCTGTAGGCCTGACTTGAGCTCCAATAACCCAGAAACCCAACTCAGGACAAGAGAACAGAGACCCCAGGGCATTTCATTCCCATCTCTTTCTAAATAACTATGGCTTTGAGAGCAGGAGAGGAGGAAGGCCGCTCAACAATACAGGTGGATCTCTAATTTTTATTTTTTATATTCTGAAAGAAAAAACCCCTATTCATGATATATTGCCTAGTCTCTGCGGTCACACTCACCATACACTGAGTCCTCATCTCTCAAAAATATGAAATGCTTTTCCAGGCTCCCTTTGATAGGCTGCCAGACAATCCTTGACTTAAAAATAAACCAAGAAAAAAATAAAATAAACCAAGACCTGAAGAATAAATAAATTGGAATAGCAACCATCGACGGCCATAACAGAGGTTAAAAATCAAACGATGCTTGTCCTCCTTTCAGGTCATTCTTAACTTTATCAACAGAATTTTGAAAGGTTATTAGAATGAGTGGAAATGGAATCCAACCCGAAATTCAGTTGCAAAGGCTCCTCATCCCTGTCATGATTGTTAACAAATCAACCAACAGCTGACAAATGCATGGTATCAAAAAGAACAAGGTGCAGTGAGGGTGACACAACATTAGAGACACCTAACTCTGGGAAACGAACAAGGGGTAGTGGAAAGGAGGTGGGTGGGGGTTGGGGTGACTGGGTGACGGCAATGAGGGGGGCACTTGGCAGGATGAGCACTGGGTGTTATATGTTGGCAAACTGAACTCCAATTAAAAAGAACAGGGTGACTGGATTCGCAGAATAAAAATAATAGTTCTCATTTATTATGTGCTTGCTGTATACAGGGATGCGGGTCAAGCCCTTTCCCCAGCACTTCCTCATTTAACCAACCCCCAGACACAGGTGCTATCATTACGCCCATTTTTCAGGTAGAGAAGCTGAGGCTTACAGTTGAGGTGACAACAGCAGGTACCTAGGGACTCAAGCAAACTGAGCTGGCCTGAGTCTCAGATGCAGGACCTCTGCAGCCCAAATGTGGGTCATCTTGAGAGCCTTAAGCCATTGTCTACTTTTGTCTATTTTCTTTTTAAAGGACCAAGCTTTGAAATAATTTTTGTTTTTAAGCTGAGGGGAGGTGAAGAAAAATACTTCTGAAAAACACCTTAAAAAAAAAAAAGGAAACATTTACCCATTTTGAAATTCCATGTCAAACAGCTATATGCTGATCATTGTGCCATTTCTTCCATTACTTTTCCTCAAATTGATTCTTGGGTCCTAACCAGTTTCCCACAGTTTGCGATGCTACAGCAATGGTCTTCAAGGCCTGGGTCTTTGATAAAGCCAACAGTGCCCCCCAGTGGGCATTTACTCAAAATCCCTATATTTTGCTTTTTTGCCCCAGAACAGAGCCCATGCAGCTGGTCAAAATCCCTCCCAGCAACGCTGAAGGCTGGCGTGGATCCTTGGCAGCCACCCATCATTTCCCACCTGGGCTCCTGGCTGGGCCCAGCTGCTGGCTACTAAAGTGCGGCCCACAAATCACTTAGCAAGGGCATCACCTGGGGAGTGTGGCAACCCCACAGATAGGGATCTGCAGGTTAGCACAGACCCCAGAGTGATTTATACCCACATTAAAGGTTGACCACTCCCTATTTTCCAATTACTTACATCTGGTATCATGGATGCATAGAAATTCCATTAGCAAATAAATCTCCTTATGCTGGAAATCCCGAAATCCACCAAATGCCTTTTGCTGGTTATTTTCATTTGTAAGTGATTTTTAAGTGACTAATGACATCATCTGGCCAGTTTCTTCTCCCACGATCATGATATACCCTCCCTCCCCTCCCCCCCAACTCCTCAAAAAGTCTTCAAGTGATATAAAAATTCTTGACTTGGGGGATTCCTGGGTGGCTCAGCAGTTTAGCGCCGCCTTCGGCCCAGGGCGTGATTCTGGGGCCCCGGGATCGAGTCCCACGTTGGGCTCCCTGCATGGAGCCTGCCCCTCTCTCTCATGAATAAATAAATAAAATCTCAAAAAAAAAATTATTGACTCAAAAGCGGGCGTTTTTATGGGCATTCTTACCACAGGATTAAATACGAAAGGTGACCCACAGCGTACTGTAAACCACAGAGGTTAGCCCAGGATATAACATAATCAGGGATAATGAAGTGTGGGTGCAAAGAGCCATTCTGGGGAGGCTCGTGACAACGCAGTGGGGTTTGGGGAGCCCTGCACCCGAGTCCACAGCCCAGGGCCTGGATTGGAGGTCCAGCTGCCGCTGATGGTTAGGAGCACAGTATTTGAGCTCCAAACCTCTGCAAAGATGCAGACTGTGCTTTAGGTAAACTTAACTGCTTCCCTCTCTGCCTCCACTTTCTGAAAAATAGGATTGTTGTAAGGATTAATAGAGATGTTAGGCACTAAGCACTTAATACAGTGCCTGGCACACCCACAAAAGGCTCCGTGAATGTCAAGTTCAACAATACACATTTCTCCTCTGGAGGCCCTTTCTGCTTCCCCGTTCATCCCATGGAATATTACTGAGCACCTACTCTCTGCCAAGCTCCATGTCAGGTACAACAAGGATTGAAACTCGATCCCTTTTTTAAAATTTTTATTTATTTAGAGATAGAAACAGAGTGCATGCAAGCCAGCAAGAGGAGGGGCAGAGGGGGAGAGAGAATCCCAAGCAGACTCCCCGCTGAGTGTGGAGCCTGATGCAGGGCTGGAGGTCACGACCCTGAGATCATGACCCAAGCGGAAATCATGAATGGGACTCTTCAAAAAAAAAAAAAAAAAAAGAATGGGACGCTTCACCGACTGAGCCACCCAGGCGCCCCTCGGTCCCTTTATTTTTTTTTAATTTTTATTTATTTATGATAGTCATACAGAGAGAGAGAGAGAGGGGCAGAGACACAGGCAGAGGGAGAAGCAGGCTCCATGCACCGGGAGCCCGACGTGGGATTCGATCCCGGGTCTCTAGGATCGCGCCCTGGGCCAAAGGCAGGCGCCAAACCGCTGCGCCACCCAGGGATCCCCCTCGGTCCCTTTAAAGAGCAGCAAGTCTCGGGAAGCGTTAGAATGAATGATGCCACAAAAATGTGGGGAGCGCAGCCAAACGAGCAGCTCTGCAGACCCCAGATGTTAAAAAGACCACAGGTAAAAACCTACTGGGATGCACAGATTAAAATAGCATCTTCCTGCATTTTCTCACTCGAAAACTCCACACAAGTTCATTGAAGCCAGATGTCTCTCGTTTGGGATGTTTACGTTTTAATCGTACCCTAAAAGGTGCTTCGCACGACCGGATCCAAGGAAACTCAGGGGCGTCCAATCCCGATTTGGCGCCTCAAGGCCTCGGGAGGAAGTCGCTGCAGTGCGAGCCAGCTGCAGGGAAGGAGGAAGGCAGCTGCCTGCGGATCCAGCATAAAACCCCGTTGCATCTGACCATGTCTACGCGCTCTCGTTTGCTCACTCACTCGCTCAAGGCAAACCACTTCTCACCATTTGGAAAGAAAGATCGGACGACGGTCGTCCCAGATGCGGGGGAGAGTCCCGCGGGGCCCTCACAGCTCGCAGGCTTCCCGCAGACGCAGCCCAGCCACCGCAGCCACCGGCCGGGACACACGCCCGGCCCGCCTGCAGCGAGCTCCTATGCACCCTCCAAAACCCAACGGAAGCCTCCGCCCCGCTAAAGCCCACCCCGGGCCCCAGGGGGAAGCTGCGCCTCGGGGGCCCTTCCACCAAGCGGTCACCCCCGAGCCCAAGGGGCATGTGGGCGCGCCCCACGGAAGCCGCTCTCCGGGGAGGGGAGCCCAGCGTCCTCCGGGGAGCTGGCCCAGAGGCCAGGCGGGTGTCCGGGTCACCCAGACCGGGGAGGGGGAGACGGGGCGCGGGGAGACGGGGGGGTGCCCCCGGGCGCCGACCGGCCTCAGGCGCCTCCTCCGGACCCGGGCAGCGGCCGGGAATCCTGTGGCCAAAACCACCGCGGGGACGGAACGGGAGACTCCGCCAGCACCGCACGCAGACGGCAGTCGCCGGCCGCTCACACTCGCTCACACTCGCGGACACAGACCCAGACACAGCAGACGGTCCTCCTCCACAGCCCACCCGCCGCTTCTTCCTTACCAGGGAAAGACGGCCATCTTCCCGGTCACGTGAGCGCTTCTACTGGGGAAGCCCGCCCTTTACCTCGCAGGCCCCGCCCCGCTCTGGCCGCCCTGATTGTAAGGGGCAGATGCTTTTCCCCCCGCTGAGCGCCGGGGGCGCCATGATTGTGAGGGGCAGGTGCCCTCCCGCTGAGCCCTGACGGCGCCATGATTGTAAGGGGCAGGTGCCGTCCCGCTGAGCCCTGAGGGCGCCATGATTGTATGGGGCATATGCTTCCCCCGCTGAGCCTGGAGGCGCCATGATTGTGAGGGGAAGGGGCCCTCCCGCTGAGCCCTAACGGCGCCATGATTGTAAGGGGCAGGTCCCCTCCCGCTGAGCCCTGGGGGCGCCATGATTGTGAGGGGCAGATGCTTTCCCAGCTGAGTCCTGGGGACGCCATGATTGTGAGGGGCAGGTGCCCTCCCGCTGAGCCCTGAGGGCGCCATGCTTGTGAGGGGCAGGTGCCTTCCCGCTAACCCTTGGAAGCGCCATGATTGTGAGGGACGGAGAGACTTCCGCTGAGCTTTCCCTTAGCGCCGTAATTACGAGGGGCACACGCACTTCCGCTAAGCCATTGGTCAACGCCCTGCTTGGGGGATGTAGATCCCTTCCCTCAAAACCTAGACGTTGTACGGCCTCCTAGCATTATGGTTACGGAGGCCGGCGTCTGTGCTGCACAGTCCAGGCTGTGTTATCTTCCAGGGACATGACTGAAGGGCAGGTGCTCACCGCAGGGATGCCTTCCCTCACAACCCAGATTGCACCGACCACCGGCACCAGTTATTGGGACGGGCACGAGCACTTAAAATGTCTGTGATTGTAAGGGGCAGGCACATCTCCGCTGGTCAGCGATGCCGTGATTCTAAAAGTCAAATACACTTCCGAAGCGCGTCCCAGACGCCATGATCGTGAGGGGCACACATATTCGCCCGAAAGGTCCGCCGTGCCACGACTGTGAGGAGCTAGGTGCACTTGCAGGACGCCGGTCTAGACGCCATGATTGTGAGGGGCAAATATACTTCCGGGGCATTGTCCCCCGGACGGCATGATTGTGGAGGGAGGGCAGATGTCCGCGGACTTGCGCCACCATGAGCGTGAGGACGGATGCCCGCCTTCAAAACCCAGGTTACGCCGTCCGCCAGCACTGCGGTCATGGAAGCGGACGGTAGTGTGTAAAAGCCGAGGCCGTGCCGTGTTCAGGCGTTACGATTGCAGGGCACAGACGCACTTCCGTTGCGTTGCGATATCGTGATTGTGAGGGGCCTACACACTTCCGGATTGCCGTCCCTGACGCCCTCATTGCGAGAAGTGGGCGTACTCTTCCTGAGGGCCCCTCTGGCGCCATGATTATGAGGGGCACGTGCCCTTCCAGCGGCCCATCGCAGCGCCGTGACGGCAAGGGGAGGACACATCAACACTGCGGCAGCCCAGCGCCATGCTTGTGAGGGGCAGTCGCAGGGCGGCCGGCTGCCTCGCCCATCGGCGCCGCTTTACGGCCTCCGAGGCCGTGGTCCGCGATGCTCGCCCTCCGCTGGCGCTGACCCACTCGCGGAGGTCGGGGCTGGCTTTGCGCCGCGCTTGGCCAGGCTGCTGGCCTAAGGGCGGAGACCGTGTGGCCCACGGACCCTTCTCCTGAGCGCTCCCGCGAGCGCAGCCCCGGGAGACGCGCTGGGCCGCGGCCCGGTGATCCACGCGCGGGCCTCCGGGCGGCGGCACCTGGGAACGAGACGCCTCCCGGCTCAGGTGTGCGGAGCTTCTCCTCTCCAGCCCCGCCGCCCCGCGCGGACCCCACGGGCTCCACCACCGGCTGGGGAGCAAACCACCGGAAGACAGGGACTTGAGGGCCGCAGAGAAACTGGCCAAAAAAAGTGAAAAGGTAGTATTTTGTGGCCAAGGATAATTTTGGCTAGACACGGTGGTCTGCCCTCAGAGCTGTCCTTAGAACCTCATCCAGGACGTGACTCGGTCGCTGCACCATATTCCAGTTCCATTTGCTGTACTCAGCAAGACTCCCTTAGTTTTTAAGATTGGGGTTTCTTTTGAATTCTCACTTGAATTCTATTAATATACAGTAATATTAGTTTCAGGTGTACAATAGTGATTCTTGTTTATTTTTGTGACCTATACGTGTGCTCGCCGTGGGCCCTCGGTGATCAAGCATTCCACCTCCATTCGCTTATTTTTGTAGGACTGTGACTTCTCACTCCCCGTAGGTGGGGAGGGTCTCTGGTGGTTCCCGGGCCGGTGACACCTGACAACAAACCTCTCCATCTCCAGAACGGGCCCTTGTTTCCAGCTCAGATGAGTAATGAGGCCTCCCAGGCACGTCCAAGGAGAAACCGTTGAAGGGCAGCCAGGGAAAAGTGAAGGGCTCTTTCAGACCTGCCTTGCAGATTATTCAGTGCAGTCTCTCCTCAGTAAGAGGTAACGAGGAGCATTCACTAGGGCTCACCGAGGACGATGAAGCAGTAACCAGACCCTGAAGCTGTGCTCATTAAAATTAGGAGCTTTGATGTGAGCTTCAAACTCCGCACTCCGTGCGCAAAGTCCCATGCATGCAAAGTCAAAAGCTGGACAAAGCACTGGTACAGGTTACACATTAAGTAGTGGGATATACCTTCGATGGGGCTTTTAATTATAAAAAATATCATTATAGTATTGTTTTGGCCAGAGACTTTTCAGTATCTATCCCAAATGGTCCTTTCGTTGATAAATAAAGATCAAACTAGATTTCTTTTAAGATGAAAAGTTTATTTTGCCTTTTGCCTAGAAGCAAAACTAATGAAAATTAAAGTATAAAAATAAATACAATTTACGTTAATGGACATTCCACTCAAAAATAACAAAAATAATGTATATAAATAAAAAATCCATTAAAAGCACAAAACAATGGCACTTTCATAAGAAAAAGCTGTGAACATTAAAATATGTGTAAAACACACACGCTTTTATCTTGAAAAAAAAAACACTCCTGTTTCTCAACCTTAATCTAAAGCTAGTTTTAGCTTTCTCCAAAACGTACTATTTGTTTCAGCTAATTTGCATTAGTGCACACAAAATTTGTAGCATCTATCTTTCTCACTGGAAAGACCCACAATGATGAGTAAGCTGTATCCTGAGTTTTCAGAATGATAAAGCACAATTTATCCTATTAAGATATTTTGATATACTTTGCCTACAAATAAAAAATCGGTAATTCAGACCTTTTATACCATCTTCTGATTTCCTGGCTCACTCATTCAATAAATGATACATCTCAATAAAGAAAGTCCAGTTTACACCCGGAGTAGATTATTACTGTCTTGTCTACGGCTGGATGTAAAAGCTAAATTTTAAATAGGACAAAATTGGAGAAAACCATCTTTATCTCCACCTTCTTACTAGGATATTAAGAATATATAGTCTTCATTTTCAAAATACCAGTATCATTTTAAAATTCAAGTTAGAAAGAGTAAATGTACATAGTCCCAATTTTATGTGAAAAGCACAAAGCCCTTTTTGGAAATGGCATGATAAATTAACAGTGACATTCTCTTTCATAAAATCATGTTCCATTGGTAACCTTTTTTGATTTATATTTTAAATGAATATGTTAGTAATGAAAACCTTAAATATCAGTGCCTTTTAATGCAGAATTTCAACTCAACAATATTACTATCCCACTGGAAAATCTAGACTTATTGTCATATAGCCCTTTAGTCTCTCCTAAATCAAGTAAGCTAGAAAAAACAGACTATGAAGGAACAAAATGCGCAGACCAAGAAAATAGAAGTGCATGCAGTGTGACTCTATTTTACAGAAATTGGATGCACTGATTCACTCCTAGGTGCTACTACATTCAAGAAGATTGTGCTCTCTCCCTAATTTGTTAACCTCCAAAGAAAGATTTTGATTTAGGAGAAGTGTTTCCAAGAGCACTGGGGTAACCTACATTAAACATAATATTTCTGCACAAGACAACCAGCGGTTAAGAGGAATGTATACCGTTAACCAAAAGGGTGGCCCCCAGCTACTTCTGTGGTAAATTCTGAGTAGACCACAGCCAGCAGGCAAGTGAGTCCAAGAATATGAAGATAGAGAGATTAATCAGTGTTTAAATTTTACAAAACCAGGGGAAAACATCCTTTGGCAGTAATTTTCCCCCGAATAGAACAGTCTCTAATTTGTTGATTCAATTTAGTGGTCAGTGTGCAGAGGTGAATGAAATTTATATTTCCAAACTTATTTGTAATTTATCACACCTTTTCGATATTTTATAGAAATAAACCCAAATGTCCAAAAACATTCTCAGCAGACATCTGGGTACAGAAAACAAACTTATATTTGTACAGGTTAAGCAAAGAGATGGTCTAAGATTAC
Organism: Nyctereutes procyonoides; assembly: GCF_905146905.1. NCBI lineage: Eukaryota > Metazoa > Chordata > Mammalia > Carnivora > Canidae > Nyctereutes > Nyctereutes procyonoides. The sequence continues at coordinate 52,081,779 of NW_026575126.1, read as the reverse complement.
TAAAGTGTCTTCACCCAAACCTAATGTTACGAGGATAATGAGGGGTAGGGAAGGAATTAGCCAGAGTGATCAAGTTTGCAGATAATTGCTCAGCCCTTTGATATCACTTTGCCTGTGTAAACGGTCCAGGATTAACTAAAGAGTCCTGGGCAAGGGAAACAGTACACAAAGCCTCCCACCCTGGCCCTTGTTTATCCTAACGAATGTTGTCTTCTTAAATTGTCGCAACATTTGGCCGCTTTCTTTGGATTTTTCCTGCATATACTCCTAAAAATAGAGCAAAACTAATATTATTTCTCTATGTCAGTTTTTCTAGAATACCATTTAACAAGTGCTTACTATATACCAGGCACTAAGCTTAAGTGACATACATTATCATATCTAATCCTTACATAAAATAATCCTGAGGTAGAAACTGTTACTACTGTTTTAAAGATAATAAATTGAGACATGGGAGAGTAAGTCACATGCCTAACAGCCAGAAGTAGACTCTGAGAACCCAGCTACACCTGATTTGTTGCTTTACTTAACAATCATTTTGCATTACTCCTACTTTGCTTTAATTAGTGGTTTCTGAATTTCACTATAAACTCCTGAGTCAAACACAAGACATCAAATGAGCAAATATGTTTTAAAACATGACATCAGAGATTGCAATTTAGTTTGTAAGAACTATAAACAACTTTAAGTGCTTTGCAGCAAAATGTAACCACCCCTTAGCATCCTACTTCAGTCTGAGTATGAAAGTCTATCATCACACAAAAAATGAGCTTTCTATAAGTTACTTATTAATAAAGGCTTCGTTCTCCCTGCAGATCAAAATAAATCATAAATTTCAAGTTTGTTTGAAACATAATCCAGGCCATTAAAAATCTGAGCAGGAAAGAATAGTCTTTTCAACTGCAACTACTGAGGCCCTATGTTGAGATTCAGAGTTAGAATTTTAATCAGTCACATATCCCAAATTTTCAATTTATGTAAAATGATAGAATCTTTAGTCTTTTTTAATTGTCTAAATACAGCACTCATGTAGAAATGTTTAGAAAAATAGGAAATTTGTACTTGTTTAGATATATAATAATTATACGTTAAGTTCGTTTGTATTAGAATTATGTTGCAGTGCAATTAAACCTCGTTCTAGATACTGAACTGCAAAGGCCTCCTGTTATTCATCCTTCATACTGTTGAGTTTTACTTGCTCTTTTTTTTACAGATTCACAAGGGACAAACAGTGGAGATGAAATGCATGAGACAAGAACATGGATAGTCATCACTGTGGCAAATGGAGAATATCACACAAAACAATACTAATTCCTCAATGAATCACCAACTGGCCAGGATTTATCACAATATATAACTCTAATATGGGAAAAAATTGAAAAGATCATAACACTACACATAACTTCACAAGCAACAGATCTAGTGTTTGGTCTGAGTTCTTCTAGTTACCTTTCAAACCAGCTGACTCTGATCACCTCTGGAATAAATCCTCAACATAATCTCCTTTAAAACAACTCCACTGACTGTCACTCACAGTAACTTCCAAAAGATGACCTTTTATATTATATTCTACATATGCAACATTATGAATTAAATTCACTATATATATATGCAAAAAGTCAGCAATCATTTCAAAGTTATCAGTATATCTCATTCCCTCTTCGAACATATGGGAACAAATAGCAGTAACACAAAAAAATTTTGTTCATTCCCTCCTAATTTAGAGGAAAACAGTAATAAAAGCTCTAAAATATGCCTAATTGTATGTTAATGGGAAGATTAGAATTGATTAAAGATTTAATCATCATTGCCTAGTGATTTAGATTTTCTTTAAAATGTTTAGAAAGGAGTATAGTTAAAGCGAAGCATTTTGAAAGTATTTTTAATGGATCACAATTTTTGGTGAGCTTATCAAAGTGTCTTTAACAAAAATACCTACAAAATAGTAAAACATTAGCTTAACGGCTTTGCATTAGCTTAATATTGAATTTGTCTTCTTGCCACCATAAACAATTTAAAATCCATAAAATAACAAAAACAAAACTTACCCCCTCCCACCTGGCATATTCACATGTGATCTTGTGGCCAGAGGGAGAAATTTTTCATCACTTTATGTGCAGATACAAATATTTCTGGGTGATACACTTCCCCAAAGCTGAACAGACACGCACAGATGTAGGCATCAGATTATTATACTTTACTCATTCATAAAAAGGCTTTCTGAATTAAGCATGTATAATTCTACAGATTTTTGAGATTAAAAAAATTTATAGTGTTTCCACAGGATCATTACAGACATCAAGATCAGAACCACAGTTTTACTATGATCTCCTGACTGCCACAAAATACTAATACAAATGATCACTAGCAGGAATGACTGTGAATATGCCCAAATTATGGTGGCAAGGAAAGACAAGATATTACATCTGTGTGGCCTGCATCATGGGGCAGCTCGTGCATGTCCTTCTATTAAATGGGTTTCAGGAACTCATTTGCTACACACCTGAAACAGGCGCTCTGTTAGGCACTCTGCTCTGTGAAGACTTCTGTCTATTTTGCACAACCCCCTTCACTGATGTCTTAGGGGTTCTAATTGAATATAAAAAAATTAATAAGTCACTTGCATTAAGGTCTAAATGTTCAACATTCAAAGAAAGCAACCATACTGCATCAACAGCTCAAAGTATAAATAAGCTTGAAAAGGACATAACTCTCACACATGCACACAGCAAAGAAGCTACACTTTGCTTCAGCAGGAGACTAGAACCAAGGTTTATACTTTGTTGGAAAATCACTTTGGTGATGAACTTACTATATGGATGCTTACAATACTTAATGAGCAAAATGGTATGAAATGAAAAGTAAAAACATGCCAACATAAGATGATAATTAAGATAAAATACACAACAGTACACCAAAGGGTTATCTTTGAACACAAAACTTTAAAAGATCTTCAAAATGCTATGAACAAATCACATTTGTAAAAGAGTTCCCCTTTATGTAAAGAGCACTAAATTATTTTCCCTGCTCAAAGCTAATCTTGATTTGGATGTTTTTACCCAGGAGTGGCATTCTTACCCTTGTCTACTAAGTAGCCTATGAACTGGTGCATTCTGTCCTTGGTTTGGCTGAAGGACTCTGTTGACAAAGTACGTAAAAAATTAATTAAGAAGAGAATGACATAATTTCAGTTTTCTCTCCATTTTCTTTTAATAGACGAAAGATGCTTAACAGTGGGGGGGGGTCATCTATGCAAATAGGCCAATATAATACCACACGGAAAATCAAACTGACGCCTATTAATATGGTACTTATATTTTACTCACGGAGAGCCCAAATCTTAGGTTTTTACCAGGATGTCCAACATAAATGTTTAATTCTTGTGTTTTTAGGTAATTTATATATTTTACAAAAACCAACTTTTCCTTTCAAACATCTAAGTAACATAATTCTTGTAAAGAACAGGTCAGAAATATTAAGCTAGCTTTCTAAGGTTTTTGGGTTTTGTGGGGTTTTTTTAAGACTTTATTAGAGAGCATGAATGGGGGTGGTATGCAGATGGAGAAGCAGACTGCTCTCAGGGCAGGGAAACCGACTCAGGGCTCAATCTCAGGACCCTGGAATCATGACCTGAGCCAAAGGCAGACACTTAACCCGCTGAGCCACCCAGGGGTCCCTGAGGTTTTTAAATAAGCATCCAAAGTAAGTCCTGGACTGTGATCTGAACTCGGAACAAACGGGGCTGAAATTTCTATCTGAGATGGCATATCCTAAGAAAGCTCCTGAAACATCTGGTCTGACATATAACCATGTATACCTTAACCAGTGTTAATATGGATCTTGGCCCCTCTTCAATCCTGTAGTCAGCAGGGAGTGTTCTATTGATATAAAGTTAGAACTAAACAGAAAGTAAGGTTGGGATTTATAAAGTTTTCTTTCTATTTTCTTAATAAATAAGTAACTTCACAGAGACAAAGTGATTTTTCTCACCTTGTTTCAGAAGGATTTTGTTTAACCAGAAATTTCTTATTTGGCATTCCCATTTCAGCAGCTCTAACACAACACAAAAATAAGAACACACAAACAATGTATTTAGAAAGGGAAAGAAAAAAAAAAAAGAAAGGGAAAGAAAATGCTTACAGATGTGTTCAGGATGACAGAAATAAATCATTTCTCAGTTGCTGTACTACTCAACTGTACTAAGTGCACTAAAGATAACTTTCCAGAAAGAAGCAGCTTATAAAGATAGTTACTATAATGTTCTTTGTATTAGGTTTCCCTCCCATGTAGTCTTTCAAATATTAGAAAAAGAATATATTCAAAAGATATAAAATTAATACTGAATATAAAGATTATTTTTAAGGTTGAGTGGCTATCGATTACACAAGTTGAACACTGTACTAAATCAATTTAGTAGTTGATACATTTACCTAAGGATGAAATCAGATTTTATCACCTGAATAATAAAACTTTATATAAAAAAGGGGATTTCTAAACTTAGCTGTAGAAAAGTGAACTTTTTTCTAATTTGAATACACAAATAGACCAACAGATGACTAAAAGCAATTGGTTTGATAATAACTGAATTAATGTGACATGAAAGGGATCCCTGGGTGGCGCAGCGGTTTGGCGCCTGCCTTTGGCCCAGGGCACGATCCTGGAGACCCAGGATCGAATCCCACATCAGGCTCCCGGTGCATGGAGCCTGCTTCTCCCTCTGCCTATGTCTCTGCCTCTCTCTCTCTCTCTCTCTCTCTGTGACTATCATAAATAAATAAAAAAATGTTTAAAAAAAATAAAAAATTAAAAATAAAAAATAAAAAAATGTGACATGAAACAAAGAAAACTTACTTCATGTACTTCTTCCTATCAAGAGACTTCTGTGTTGCAGCTGACAGGGCCACTCGTGGACTTTTCATTTTGTCCTTGAAAATACCAAACAAAAAGTTTCAGTGGCACCAGTAATACCACTAAAATAATATAGGATGATCTTAAACTGCACGGAAAAGCTTCTCTTACTAACAGTTGGAACTTTAACTTAGTCTTTCTATAGAACTACAGCAGTCCAATTTCTTAAATCATTAAAAAAATTTTTTCCCAATGAAATAATATAAATTTAGCTTGTTTTTCTTTTGTCAACATTAAGACCACTGATTCAAACCACACACTTCCAACCTTCCAACACCCTAGTATATTTCAAATGACTCTGGTTTCCAGAAAAGGCAAAATCTCCATCATAGTTTCAAGGAAATTAAATCAGGAGCCAATGATAGTTTTTTTGTAAATCATCCAAACAACATTCAAAGCTTCAACTCCAAAATCCAATCACAAACAATACCCAATTCTTTTAAATCTGTCTTCAGAGTTAACTATTGCTGGTAATCCTAGGAACTGCCTGTGCTTAAGAATTGTAGGAAGGGTTCCAAGGTCAAAAATAGAGAATAAGATTTGGTATCAATTACCCCAAACCCAAAAGAACCTGATTGTGAAATAAGAATAAATATATTGGTCTCTGCCTCTGATTCCTGCTAATATTTGATCTTTGTCCCCACTTCCTAACACAGAGCTCCTAAAACTCTTGTAATCTGAGATAGTGATGCTAGAAGCATCTTTTGCTCTAATATTTGGTCTTTGACCTCAGTTCCCGACACAGAGCTCCCAAGTCCCCTTGGAATTTTCTGGGTGATAGAAGCATCTTTTATTCTAATGAGACAACTTTTGGGGGGCTTCCAGGTGCAGACTATTCATCAGAAAGACCAAGCATAAGTAGAAGCTTGGAACTTTCAGACTCACCCCCTTATCTTCCAGAGACAAGAGAGGGGTTAGAGATTAATCAATGATCATGCCTACATAATAAATCCTCCATAAAAATACCTAAAGTATAGGATTCAGAGAGCTTCCAGATTAGTGAACACATCCATGTGCCACGAAGATGGCATACTCCAACCCCACTGGGACAGAAGCTCCTGACCTCAGGACCCTTCCAGTCCTTACCCTATGTGTCTCTTCATCTAAGGGTTCATCTATATCCTTAATTATGTTATTATATAATAAACCAGTAAATGCCCTAACTACTGTGAGCCATTCTAGAAAACTATCAAACCCAAAGACAGGGTTGTGAGAATCCTGTTTTATAGCCGGTCAATCGGAAATACAAGTGACAACCTAAGACTTTTGATAGGGGAAGTCATAACTGCCTTCTTAGCTTGTAGTATCGGAATCTTAACTCTCAACTCAGAACTGAATTGAATTGTAGAACACCCCACTGGTGTGGGAGACAGTGGGCTGTGTGGGGGAAAAACTCATACATCTGATATCAGAAGTACCCGAAGTTTTAGGAGTATAGAAAAAATAGTTTTTCATTCACTCATTAAAAAAATAAGATAACATACCATTTGCCTGAGCATTTTTTCTTTGCGAACTTCTCGGTCATGATGGAGAATAGACATTCTTTCAGCTGCATCCATTACAAAGAATATGTCATGAATACCATATAGGGCAGCTCGCAACTAGGTTCAAAAGAAGAAAATATTGTATCCACTTAAAAAGATGAGGTTAGAGTTCAGTAATATCACATGCACTCTCACTTAAAGTTTTTAAAAGTTTTAATTAAAACCTATTTTCAGTGGTTAAATGGAGGGAAAAATATAAATTTCCATTTCTTAAAAGCCTTTAGGATATGTGCATTTACCTGAGCTAACACTCTTTCCTGAAGAGAAGCATCTTGTGCTGAAACAACTCCTCTCTTTAATGGCGCTTCTGACTGAAAACTCCTTATGAATTCCATAGTGTCCTGGAAGAAGAAAACTTCCTTTAAAAACCACTTTTCTAGAAGATTCATGATCACTGGAATTTCCTTTTGATTTTTCTCAGCCAATTAAAATTACTAAGAACATATAAAACTATTACTTATCAGAAGTCAAGCAGCACTCACTTTGAAGAGAGACAAATACACAAATTGCTTCATTTACATACTTTAAAAAATCATCTGAATGAGATTCATCAGATTTCTTTTTTTTTTTTAAGATTTTATTTATTTATTCATGAAAGACACGGAGTGTGTGTGTGAGAGAGAGAGAGAGAGAGAGGGAGAGAGGCAGAGACACAGGCAGAGGGAGAAGCAGGCTCCATGCAGGGAGCCTGACGTGGGACTCGATCCCGGGACTCCAGGATCATGCCCTGGACCGAAGGCAGGCGCTAAACCGCTGAGCCACCCAGGGATCCCCGATTCATCAGATTTCTATAATTGCCTACATTGCAATGACTAAGAAAAGTTTGATCCACCAAAGTTCTGAACTATATGTCAACTCTAGTTTATGACAAGCCGTCATTAAACTGAGAAACTGAGCCAAAAGTGAAATAGGAATAATGAACCAGCTCCTTACTTTTACAGTTTGGCGAAGTTGTTTCAGCTTATCTGTCTGCATAAGCCTACGAGTAAGAAATCCTTTTGCCACTGCGGTTATCTTGTTAAATTTTGTTTGTACTTCTGGACTGAAAACCTTGAAGAAAGCAGACAGACACAATGATTCAAGAATCTGAGCTTTATACTCCTTAATCTATTACAGTGAACTAAATTTCCTCTATGTGTGTATGCCCTGTGTCGGTTCATTTCCGCTAAGAGCTAAGCTATTTGATGTAGGGCACAAACATCTGTCCTCATGTGTACAACCTCAGATAATGTACCTCTTTAAAAACTGTAGCTAGATAGACACGCAAATATCATTAAGTTTGCCCACCTGAGACCATTTAGGTTTGGCCCGTCCAAAAGGCCTTGTTACTGAGAGTTTGGTCAAGCCACTAGTTGATGATCCCCAGAGGTAGAAGGGTGCTTCATTTGCAGAAGCAAAGCTATGCTGCAGAGCAGAATTTGTGAAACCTAAAGAAATATATGCACAGTATTATACTCGACATCACATGAGAATATGCAGGACATCCAAATAAACACTTAAGCCTCTCTAAGAATAACAACTGCCTCTGAAACTAGTCCATGTGCAAACTTAAAATATTTATGGACTTTAAGCTTATGCACCAGATGGATCTTTTCAATACAAACAGCTTCTCAGGATAATTGAAGATGTGAAGATAAGCTCTTGCCGGGTCTGAAGAATTAGATGTAATTCAAGATCACCGGGGAGGCAGCAAACTGTTTTCAGCTGAAGCATATCCCCTGCTGCATGAATAAACAAAGACTGGGCTCTGAGTCAAGTTTCCTGATATTTTCTTTGCTAAAGTGGTTTGTCTCATGAACACCTGCTCACCAGTCTTTGATCTGCTATCATTTAATTTTTCACTAGTTACTAGGGAGCTGGCAAATAGAATTACTTGAAGAATAGAGCAACAGCTTTAAAGTGTGCCAAGTGAAATATCTTACTATAGGATAATTTTTTTCAAACAGAAGAGAGTTTTTAAAGTATTTACCAGAACTATTTGAATTTGAAGTATGGAGTGAGTCCACTTGAGACAACATTGTTTCCAGCAAACCAGAGTCGCTTATTTTTCTCCATTCTAAGTCCACTGCATTGTTAATGCCTGATTCTGAGGCTTCAGCAGCAATCACCTTCTTCTCTTTTAACATTTTCTCCTGTTCTTCTATTTCCTATAAATTAACAGTGTATTATATAACGTGCTACATCTTTTAATTATATCCCAAAATACCATTATTCTAGGCTTAGCTAAAAGTAATGATTATCAGCAAATGATTAATTTCAAGTTTTCCTACCTCCAATGAAATCTTAAAACAAGTATTCTTCCTCTTACAATACACTCTTGCAGAATGCATATTTCAGCATCAATACATAAAATATCTTTGAAAAAGAGTAAATATTTTGAGTCAAGGATTCAATAAAGTATCCTTTTGATAAATTATGCATTTATTTTTAGATAAGGAGCTATATATTAAACCTTACATTTTGGCAATATCCATGTATCAAAATCAATCACCCCCTTAGATTAAGATACAGACGAAGAAGTTATAGTATCCTATACGTGATCAAAATTCACACTATCAAACTGCTGGGTTAAAAAAAAAAAAAAATTCACACTATCCCCGGCAAAATTCCACTTACCAGTCCCATATCCCTATGTTTTAACTCACCTTCTGCAATCTCTCCTGTTCCCTTTCCTGCTCAGCTATGAGTAGTGATAACTGCTGGGCATGCTGTTCTTCTAGCCTCTTCCGCATTTCTTCAAAAGCTAACATCTTGCTTTTTAATATCTCCTCGCCTTCTGAAAAGAAACATGTCCCCTCAAATTTAGAATATTTACTAATATCTATACACAGTCAATATAAATTATGCTTCCAATCAAAGAACATTCCTGGATCCGACATAACACAATCAAGGTACACGAGGTCCCCCACTCTGAACCACATTCTCTTCTGGCACAAACCTCATTTCATGCTATCAAATAAAAGCCTGTACCTCACCACCATATCCATTCACTCAACAGATCCCACCACAATCTGAACCAATGGAGCCACGCCTATCTGTTTAGTCAAGATTCTCCTTACTCAAATAAACTTCAAGATGGGATTCTCGTCTGCATCTCACCTCTATTTATTCTTCTGACTCTGGTCCTTCTCCAGGATTTCTGGTATTTTAGCTTGTAGTTTTATTTAGTTTTGACTTTTTTAAATAAATGTTCCTATGATAGTGTAAAGCTCCTTAGCTTCTGGTTCCAAAAAGCGTTGGATATTAAAACTTCAGATATTTAAATTACTAACTAAAAAATTAAATCATTATGATTATGCAACTTATTAAAGAAAGTGGTAAGACACTCTGAGATGTTGAAATACCAAGTATTACACAGATGTAGGACTTGGATCCATCATATTCATGGATCCATGACAATTCAACTGAATTCAAAGAATCATTCGTTCCAAATATACAGTCAATGACTTCCATTAAAGCATATTATATTATCTATATGCTATGCTATTCCCACAATTTATTCCTAAATGTATTTTATTCAGCTACAGTTTGCATTTGTTCATGTGCAATTTTTCAGAGGCAAAAGGGAAAACAGGAATAGAACTGCAACTTTCAGCAAAAAAAAAAAAGACAAATCTCTTCAGCTCAACCAACAGCGAGAGGCCATTTAGCTCTATCTTAAGAATTTCTTAAGTGAGGGACACCTGGTAGCTCAGCGGTTGAAAGCCTGCCTTCAGCCCAGGGTGTGATCCTGGTGTTCCAGGATCAAGTCCCACATCGGGCTCCCTGCATGGAGCCTGCTTCTCCCTCTGCCTATGTCTCTGCCTCTCTCTCTTTGTGTCTCTCTCATGAATAAATAAATAAAATCTAAAAAAAAAAAAATTTCTTAAGTGAGCACCGTCCAGGGTCTCCTTTGACAGCAAGCTGGCCTCACCTCACATGCACTGGCCTTGCTCCTACTACTAAAGCTCTGTCAGCTTTAGTAGGCAAGCTCCCACTAACTGCCCCCTGGGTAGTTAGCTCTGTGGAGCTCTGGTGTTCACAGAGAGCACCTCCCACCGGGGTGCATCAGCTGTCTGCATTATCCACACTGGCTCCTGGGGTAGCCATCCACTGATGTTTTCATTAGAGCGCTTATAAAGATACACAGGTTTTAAATAGTCTGTCCCAACCCTATCTTTCCTATAAACTCTGTTATTTTTAGTGTGCAATTTTACAGAATATGAAGTTTTTTTTTTCAGGAAGATTTATATCACATTAGAGCTGAAATGTTTATGTCCAAGAACTTCATTTACTGGACTCATTCTTCCACATCAGTAATGAAGAATTATGAACCATGACAACAAAAAAAGGAGCAATGAAGATATGTTTTCGCAAGCTGCTGCTAATATAACACTAGATGTGAAAGAAATTTGAAATAATTTTTACCAATAAACATGTCATTCCTTAAACATTACTCACAGAGCCAAATTATTTGTGATTCTTTTTCTAATAATTTGCTGTTCAAGTGTTCACTGAAGGACCAAACTACGTGAAGATCTCATTATATATGAAACAACAGGGATGCCTGCCTGGGTGGCTTAGTAGTTAAACACCTGCCTTCAGCTCAGGGCGTGATCCTGGAGTACCACGATCGAGTCCCACATCAGGCTCCCTGCATGGAGCCTGCTTCTCCCTCTGCCTGTGTCTCTGCCTCTCTCTCTTTCTCTATGTCTCTCATGAATAAATAAATAAAATCTTTAAAAATAAATAAAACAGACTGATGAGAATATTAGAAACCACATTCCAAAAGGAAGACATCATAGCAATACACTACATTAAAACTATGATATTTCACATGAGAACTTTTTCCTCCAGTCATTAACAATATTCTCTGATACAAAGTGAACTGTGATTCATATTTTAAATGAGAAAGCTTTAAGAAAGGCTTTCAAATGGCAATAAACTATAGCTAATTATAGGTCCTCTGATAAGAGAAATGAAATGAAAAACCCTGATGATCAGATGAGACAATTATTGTTTTTCAAAATGTGAATTAAAAGTATTCAATAAAGGTAGGTGAAAAAATGATGCCTAGAGGCCCATGGGTGGCTTAGTCAGTTAAGCAACTCAGGTCATCATCACAGGGTCCTGGGATCGAACCCCACATCTAGCTCACTGCTCAGCCTGGAGTCTGTTTCTCCCTCTGCTCCTCTCCTCACTCATGCTCCAGCTCTCTCAAATTAAAAAAAAAAAAAAAGTATTCAATAAATGTGCCATCTGCTTGGCAGGTATCAAACACTTCAAAGTTTCCTTACCTTTGGAACTACTTTCTAACATTTTATTCTTGTTGATGTAGACAGATCCCTTAGGGTATCTTTTTTCTGGCAAATGTTGCCTTTCCTGTTCAGCTACTCCAGTTGTTAAGACATAAGGGCAGTTTTCTTTTTGCAAACTATCAATATCTAAATCAAGTCTCCGTTTAACTTTCTCAAAACTGTTATCCAAAAATGGTTCATTTCCACAGGACACTGTAGGGGTGTCCATCTGCTGTCTGGTATTCTGGTTTTGCATGAGTAAAGGAGATGGGTTTTTTACATCATAAGACTTATTCAGTTCCATTTGTAAATTGCAGGTGTTTTTCTCTAACACATTGGCTGACTTGAGTCCGCTCATAGTTCCAAAGTTTTGAGTCACTATACACTGACTGGTGGCATATGGCTCAGGCAACCTTGGCATTGCAGTACATGTACTGTCCATTTTGAGTGGTCCTCTCCCATCAGATGTTAACTGACCTTCCACAATAGCAAGTCCATGGATAACCCTGTTTTCTAACTGATTTCCTGAAGACTGGCATACCTGATTTGATTTACCTAAAACCACTTCCTGTATGGCTTCAGATGTATTTTTGGTGACACAGACCTTGCTTGAACAAACTCCAGCTAAATCAGCTGGTAACTTTGGCACACTTTCAGGTATATTTGTTTCTTCATCAGTAGCTTGAACAACTAAGTCTACCGTCTGTTCTTTTCCTTTAGGACTTAATTCACAGGCATTTACTGGGTTATTTATAAGTATATGACATGCTGATGATGGCCTAGAATGCCTTCGATGCATTTTAGGACTCAGGCTTGGCTCTGGACTAGGTAATTTGGCATACGAACCAGTAAGACTTTTGATACCATTATTTTCGGGAACAAAAGTGGGAATGACTTTAAAATCAGAATCGAGGTCTAAAACAGTGCAATGGCCAGTTCGTACAGGTATGTCCACTTTAGAAAAGCTACCTAAAACGGACATATTCATGCCGCTTGCTTGAGTAGAAGCACCTTGGAGGAGAACATTTGATTTATTAAGGCTTGGTTTGTCAGGAACCAGAGAAGCACAGTGTCTGCCAGCCAGCTGCACCTTCTCCCTCCCAGAGTCAGTCCCTTTAACAGCCTCGTTTTCTTTATCTGAATGACTCTCATAAACACTTCTTTTCACACTACTTCTCAGACTACGTCTCGATTGTTCTCTTTCTATATATTCCTTTGACTTTTTCATCAAGTTCTGAAGACTCATTATGTAGGGATCCGGAGTAACTTCTTCCGAAAGTGATGGGTCTTGTTCTTCATTGGTTGGGAAGAGACCATTGGGTGTGAGAGTCTCCTGAGGGGTTGTGGAGGGGGTCTTTACAGAAGCTTCATTTTCCACAGAGCTAATAATATCTGAACTATCACAGTGCTTCAAAGAATTAAATTCTGAGTCCCTAGTTAAGTCTACCCCATTAGATTTAAATTGGTCCTCATTATTCAATGGCAAAATTCCAGTTATCTTTTCAAACTTTCCTAAAGTAGAGTGCTCAGTAGGGCTTGGCAAGATATTTGGAAACGTAGCAGGGACATTCAAGTTTCTGACTTCTGAATCAGAGTAAACTGTTTCAGTCTCCCACGGATCAAAATCACTGGCGTTAGGTGCTTTTCTAACCTGGAAAAGGAAATTTAAAAATTAGTATTTTCTTACTGCAGAGAAAAGCCTCTGATTTCATTGTTTTCTAAAATAAAATTGAAATAGAAAATTCAAATATTCTAACATTTGAGAACACAAAAACTAAGATAATCCTTCTCTATTGTATCCTATATCACAGAGCTCAAATTACTATTAAAAATGGCTGATAAAATTTTTAAATAAAATAATTTAAAAAAATAGAAACATCCCAGCCTATTTATTAAAAGAGTATAAGCAAGAAAGGAAATGATCTAATCTGATGCAAATTTGTACATATGGGGACGCCTGAGTGGCTCAGCAGTTTGGCACCTGCCTTCAGCTCAGGGCGTGATCCTGGAGACCCGGGATCGAGTCCCACATCGGGCTTCTTACATGGAGCCTGCTTCTCTCTCTGCCTAGGTCTCTGCTTCTCTCTGTGTATCTCTCATGAATAAATAAAACCTTTAAAAAAATCTGTCCATATGTGCATGGGTATACACACACATATATATTCACATATCCATGCACAATTTAATCTTGGAATTAAATTTCTTTAACTTTCTTCTGTATTATATGTTATTAATGTCACCACTGTTCTCCTATGAAAGCTATCAACTAAGGATACTGATATATGATATAAATAGCAAGTAATTAAATTTCTCAAATGACTCTTTCTTTAACAAAGACTAACTTACCCAGGATATAAAAATAATTCAGTAATCAGACTCTTGCCTCCCATATGCTTACTCCAGATTTTAACTAAAATCCTTCTATATGATAAGGCAAATTTATAGTAAATGATAGCTCAGCCATGTAGCTTAAGTTACTCAGAAATAAGAAAATTTTCAACTTAAAATCCAATTCATCAAGGCAAATTTCAATTTGATTAACTGATGATCATTTTAAACAGCAACCTGTTAGAGTTTTAGAACAAGAAAATAAGTAAAAATTTATAAATTAAGATGAGAACTGAAATCCAACAGAAAAAATAAAATTACATCTTCTATCTAAATAATTTGACCTTGCAAAAGAATAAAGTGAACTAGGATGGTTTTTAAACATTACACAGGATATATTAAACTGACGGAAAAAAATATATAAATAAATAAATAAATAAATAAATAAATAAATAAATAAATAAAAATAACACTGATGGAAATTATCATATTATCATATCAATACAGACCCCAGAATCCTGAATATTAAAAAAGATTTTTAGGTTGTTGTGTATGTGTTATTTTTCCCTAGACCATATGGCACTCCTGTTTTACCTTACAAATCCCAAGACATATAATGGTTTCTAGGTACTATGCAATAAACAGCACAACAAAGTATACTTAGTCACAACCTCAAGACCAAAATAAAACAAAAGGGAAACATATTCACCAAGTCCATGAATATGTTTACAGGCTTACATAAAATAAATTGTTTCCTTAAAATATCTCAAAGTTCACATTTGTATATACAGCAGCTATGTTTTTGGTACAGTACTAAAAGGAGTTTTTGTTTAGAGAATCTAAGAATAAAAATATATCACAGAATGATAGGTTTTACAGAGACTGAAGATATCTGTATGATTTAAAATTTCTCTATCTGCGTAATTAATTCATTACTCTCTAGTTTAACACTGTACATGCTCCATTAAATGTTTGAAGTTTTAAGACTCAACAATCTCATTACTAGTACATTTGATATATTCCCTCACTGGACCAATAATTATATGCCATTTTGTTTCAATAGTAGGAAACATCGAGTAAATCCAAAATCTACCCTTATTGTGCCACACTATATTTTTTAAACTTAATATAGTCATTACAATCTGCAAATTAAAATCTACTATTCACAGAAAAATGAAGGTAGCAGTTAGTGGGAAACAGCCTAAGGTTTGTTGTACATGTATCATCCAGTATGAATTATATAAACTACAAACCCCTAAGGAACAAAAAAAAAAAGTTAAGATGTAGCCAGCAAAACAGAGCTACATACAGCAGAAATTATTTGTTCAACGTTAATTCGTTTTTTTTAGTATGAAATGATCCACACCCTAAAACAAACTGTTTATAGAAATTTATTCTTTTTTTTTAAAGATTTTATTTATTTATTTGACAGAGAATAAGGGGGAGAGAGAGAAAACACAAGCAGGCAGATTGGCAGGCAGAGGGAGAGGGAGAGGCAGGCTCCCCACTAAGTCAGGAACCCGAAGCGAGGACCCAATCCCAGAGCCCTGTGATTATGACCTGAACCAAAGGCAGATGCTCAATCCTGGTGCCCCTTTATGCAAATTTAAATTCAGCTAAATAAAAATAATTGCAAAAGGCGTGAATGTATTGTTTAAATGGTTTCAATTTAGATCTAAGATGCATCTGGACAATTCTACTTACATAATCTAAATTGCATTTGTGTACTTAAGAAGAGAATTTTCACACACACACACACACACAAAATGGGGGACAATTATTTACTTTAGCAGAGAATGAGAATAAGGTCATTGACTCAATAGTCTGATTAGTTCAGAGGTAAACTACAATGGCCAATTCTATTATTTTGTCACTGAGAATTCCGTGTTTTTAGAGTCATAAGACACAGACAATAAACAATTATATTCAGGGAAGGGCTCCATTGTCTAAGTACCCTCTGATTCAAGTACTGGGCATCACTAATAAGCAAGTGAATGTTCTTTGGAGTAACTGAAATGGAATATCACAAACCACTAAGATTCTCAAACATAACAGTAAAATATATTGGTAACTAACTAGTAAGCACAAACATATTTCTGAAAAAGTATCACTACTGCTTACCTCATGATTTAACTATAATTTTAAAACATCGACATTACACACCTGAACATTTTCAAGAATCTCCTGGACCCGAGTCAATAAGGCTTTCTTCCTATTAACATGCTTTCTTGTTTCTACATCAAGTGCTTTCTGCTTCTCTTGTTGCATTTCCTTTCTTTTCTCAATGTTAAGCTGCAAAACATCAGAAATATGTAATTATTTCTCATAAATTAAAAAATGCCTTAAAATCAGGAATCTTTGAATCAGAATGATTAAAACATGCAACAGGTAAAGCTATAGGAAAAGAAATCTGAATAGTGGTTAGGGGTAATGAGTGGGATGGGGCAGGGGAGATATTTTTGTGGGTATGAAAATGTTCCATTTGGGTGTGAGTTTCACAAGTGTATGCCATATATCAAAAATCAGGGAACTTTAGAACTTAAGATCTGTGCATTCTACTGTATGTAAATTATTCCCAAATGAATAAAAAGTTAAAGAAAAAAAAAAAACCTGTTCACTCATCAAATGCTCTAAAATGAGAGATAAACTGTTTTAGCCACTGCTGACCTTATCATTGGCAATATCTTACTCCACAGGGTCAGATTCTTCAATTTCTAATGTTCCAATCAGCATACATTTTATCTCTTTGCTACTTCAAGAAAATGTCTAAAGGCTTAATGATGAAAGAAACAGATAATGTTTTCTTTGCCTACAAAATGAGAATATGTTAGATCCCAATTCACTGTACCTTCCAGTAAAAATATAATTTACTTCAACAACTGGAATTTCTAAGCATTACATCTTTTTAGTGAATTTAATTTTTTTTTAAGATTTTATTTATCTATTCATGAGAGACGCAGAGAGAGAGGCAGGGAGATAGACAGAGGGAGAAGCAGGCTCCCTGCGGGGAGCCTGATGCAGAACTCGATCCCAGGACCCCAGAATATGACCTGAGTCAAAGGCAGACACTCAACCACTGAGCCACCAGGCACCTGTGAATTTAAATCTTAATTATTAAGTTCTAAGAGGTTTAGTCACTGCATTAAGAAGTCAAGTCTTATCTTAGACCAATATAAATGGAAAACATGTCATAGGGACGCCTGGGTGGCTCAGCAGTTGGGCGCCTGCCTTCGGCTCAGGTTGTGATCCCAGCGTTCTGGGATCGAGTCCCACATCGGGCTCCCTGCAAGGAGCCTGCGTCTCCCTCTGCCTATGTCTCTGCCTCTCTCTCTGTGTCTCTCATGAATAAATAAATAAAATCTTAAAAAAAAAAAAATGTCATAAAAAATTATTCCAGAATTATACTATTCATCTGTCACATACAACATAAAAGCACGGACAAAGGTCTATAAGCATCAGATTTTGCTTATAAATAAGTAACTGATGGAGTCACAGACCCTAAACAACAAAGCTCAGATATTTTGGTTCACTTTAAACTAATCAAGCAATGTTACCAAGTAGCTGGTAAAAATTTTTTAAATTTTTATCTGCATGGTATCAAAGAATCATTCCACAGTTTACTTGCTAATCACAAAGAGGGAAAATGTATATTTTCAAAAGTTATCTGGCAGTCAGCACTTATAAAAGCAAGTAAAACTAAACATCACTAATAGGGAAACAACTAGAATTATGTAACTTCTGATTTAACTTAACACGGAGCATAGGGCATCAGCTCCAAAGAGTTCTTGCCAAAAATGTTTAACCTGACTCTAATCAAACTTTTATTTTTTTTCTAATAAAACTTTTATTTTTTTAATTTTTTTTCTAATAAAAATTTTAGACTTCATTTCCAATTTATAGGAACTACAGGAACTAGAGGACACATAAAATTTCATGAAGAAACAATCAGACAAATCCAAAGTAAGGCATCCTATAAGATAACTGGACTGGTATCTTTACAAATTCACTATTTGGGGGAAACCTGGCTGGCTGAGTCAGTAGAGTATGAGATCCTTGATCTCGTGGTTGTAAGTTCAAGCCCCACGTTGAGTGTAGAGATTACTTAAAAATAAAATTTAAAAAAAATTTTTTTTCTAAGAGGTAGAGGAACTGTTCTAAATCAAAATAGATTTTAATAAACATAACAAGCTAATGCTATTTGTGAACTCTGACTGGACCTAGATTAGAAAAAAAAAGGTTATGATATTTTGAGCATAAATGGAGAAATCTAAATATGAACAGAATATTAGATGCTATTAAAATTATTATTAATTTTCTTAAGGTGTGATCATGGTATTGAGATTTTATGTAGGAGAATATCTTTATTTTTAGAATATATACCAAAATGTTTAAGGAAAAAGTATTAGGTATCTGCAATTTTCAAATGGCTCAGCAATAAAACAAAAAATGTATGTATATACACACATATACATATATATAAAATCACAAACATGATAAAGATGACAAAAATGTTAAAAACTGTTGAACCTAGATGATACATATATGGGTGGCCATTGTATTACTCTTTCTATTTTTCTGTATGTTTGAAGATTTCATCTCAAAAAGGTAGCAGGGGGACGCCTTGGTAGCTCAGTAGTTTAGCGCCGCCTTTGGCCAAGGGCGTGATCCTGGACACCTGGAATTGATTCCCACATCGGGCTCCCTGTATGGAGCCTGCTTCTCCCTCTGCCTGTGTCTCTGGCCCTCTCTCTCTCTCTGTCTCTCATGAATAAATAAATAAAATCTTTGGAAAAGAAAAAAAAGGTAGCAGGAAATATTGATCTTTTAATTGCTGTTATACAAAAAAATGTTAACTCCATTTCTTTCAATTATATGAATTTTCTGATTTGAAATGGTCATACACATTTTAAAAACATACAATCAGTATGAAAGAGTTTATAATGAAAAGTGTGTTTTCCTTCTTAAACTGTATTCCTTTATCCTTCCTCAGAGAAAGAATATTCCTTTATAAAAACTCAAATAGTTAACACATATATATGAGCACTTCCTATGTTCTAAGCATTTTACATGTATCAGATCACTTATACCCAAAACAACACTGTGAAGTAGATACATTTTTTTCTAAGATCTTATTTATTTATTCATGAGAGACACAGAGAGAGAGGCAGAGAGAGAAGCAGACACCCCACAGGGAGCTGGATGCAGGACTTGATCCCAGGACCCCAAGGATCATGACCTGAACTGAAGGCAAACGCTCAACCACTGAGCCACCCAGGTGCCTCAGTAGAAACAATTTTTATCCTCATTTAACAAATTAAAAAAATGTGCCTGCAAGTTCACACAGCAGGTAAGCAGCAGAATAATGATTTAAGCCAAGACCAGAAGGCTCTAGAATCAGGCTTTTAACCACTATTCTACCCTGCTCCTAAGAGCACGATGTGTGCAGTGATTTACAATAGACTGTGGAGATCTTTCCATGCCTGCACATTTAAGTCTATTGTATTGTATTGTATTGTATTGTTTTAATGTCATGAATGAGATTCTATAAAATGGACCACAGTTTGTTAAACTAGTCCACTACTGATGGACATCTAAGCTGTTTGTTAATCTTTTGCTATTTTAAACAATGCCACTCTATAACTTGTACATACTTCTGGCACACAGAGGAGTAGAAGTCTAAGATATTCCCAAAACTGGAACTGCTAATTCAAAAGTTATACATACTTTTAAATTTTGATAAACATTACCAAAATGGTCTCCAAAAAATAAAGTCAAGTGCTTCTTTCAGCAAAAATGCAGTATAAGCACCTTTCCCTCACAATATAAAGGACCCTAGGCCTTATTGGATCTTTGCCAATCAAGCAGATTTTAAAAATGCTAACTCATTTCTATTTTTTAATAATGAATGAGACTTTTTTTCAATGTTTATAAGCCTTTCTTTTGTTTTTCTGTAACTACATTAGGGATTCACTGCAGAAAAAAAAAATATTTAAAAATCAAAGAATGTTTACCAGGGGAGAAAGCACAGCCACTCCATGGAAGCGAATAAGTGAGATGCTTTCAGACTGGACAGGTAGAAAGCTCTCTGTGGATAGTGATGCATCTTGGATTCTGGCAAGACTGTTCTCACAGAACTTCTCATACTCCTCCATCTTCCCACAATTACACTGTAAGAGAGAAAAATGTCATTTTTAATGTGCTGAAAAAAACAGACCTTAATTGTTTGGCAAATTTTATCAAGCACGAATATATTTCTAGAATTCACAATTCTTATAATTGGCCTTCCCAGAATTTTTTTTTTAACTGATGTGCAGCTAATTCTTAAGTATAGGTAAGTACCTCAAGATCCTACCCAGTTAAGACTTGCTTCATATATTAAATGTTTCCGAACATACATATATACATCGCTTCTCAGCCTTTTGGCTAAGATCAAGTGAACATATGTATATAAATCAAGTTTTAAATATGATTTGTTTTAAATAAAATAAATACATAAATATAATTTGTTAGAAAAGTACTAAGAACTCATCAGTGAAAAATTCTTATAGGAAAAAAAGTCCTATATCACTTGCTAACTTATAAAATAGAATACTGTATTTTCCTTAGTAGGACTAATCTACACAAGGAAAACTAAATCATACAAAGGTAGAAATATATTTATAGCCAAAAAAAAAAAAAAGACAAAAAGGCTATTTACATAAAAGAGGGTATTTACTTTTAAAAATTCTTTTGTTATCGTGTAGTTCAAAATCTATTACTTTCACATCTTAAAAGTATATTTTGACTCCATGGACACCAGCCAAATCAGTCAGAAGTGTAAAATAGAATATCTACTGGCTCTTGTATAAATTCTATTTCATTGTCGAAAACTGGAGCCACCACCAAACCACTTAAAATAACCAGCCCAGTAATTCTACAATTTCTGGAAAATTGTGATGGTGGCTGTGAAAATTCAAGATAATCAGGAAAGATTAGGCAGGATGTTCGTTCATTTAGCTAGTGTTAAATATCTGATTGCCTGTTTCCATAGCACTATGTCTGGCATTGTTTCCTTTAAACAAGCAAGGGAAAATAAAAAGAGAGACCTCATTAGACTCTTCAACAGCCAAGGTTATGAATTGTGAAAACAGAAAAACTAATACAATAATGTTCCCTTAAGTGTTCAGTTTAAAACAATTAACAAAGAAGGGGGCAGGACAATTCAACCGACGATGTGGGATATGCAGAGATGAAATAAGATGGGAGTATGATACTGTCTTAAGCCTCATGGCACTTAGAAATTCAATACACTAAAGGGTTAGGGACAAATTATAGCACAATTAGAAATGAAGAAAAAGCTTATTGTGATTTGATTATAAAAAAATAAGATATATTGCTAATATTGACCAAAAGGTAATCCTCGTATCAACAAAACTTCTTCCTACATCCCATTGATTCTAATTATTTCTATATTTGATTTATGCAAAGTGTGAGTTTAATTTCAAAGAAATGGATCTCTAGAGTGTAAATGAGACTGTTTTCCAAACATATTCATAAAACAAGCAAAAGTAAAACAACACACACCTTCCTGCATGACAACCACAGCAAGGCCTCATTTTTCAGTCTGGATTTCAACCCATTATGCTAGCTTAACAACCAAAACATGCAGAAGCTACAATATATGAGAAATTCAAATGATCCCATTTCTACTAAAATACTCAAGAATATTTTTTAACACAATTCCTGCACCCAGCATTATAGGAACCTAAATAGAAATATACTTTCTATGGAAACACGAACAAAGAATGATTCAATTTTAAAGGTCTATTTCAAACATAAGGAATAAATAAAATATTCTTAGGGCAAGTTTATTTTTCTTTCAACATCATATACATATGCCTCATTGCATTGGGAAGTTAAATTCGCATCTCTTCAAAAGCACCCGTATGTCATGAATATTGCCGATGTACAATAAAATAATTCACAGCATAACTACGGCAAATGATGGTACATTAAACACCCAAATACAAGTGCTAGTATGGTTGATTATGGGAATTACCAAATGATTCTAGGGCATGACTGAATTTTTCTATCCTTCAGTCTCAACTTGGATGTCCCCCTCCTCAGGCCATCCCTGATAATCCCTTCTACATTAACCCTACAGTCACTATCACATCACATTACCCTGCTTCCCAATTTTCACGACACTTACCACTATCTGAAATTATCTTGTTTATTTCTGTGGGTTCTGTCTTCCTCCACCAAAATGTAAGCTCCATAAGCACAGGTACCTTTCCAGTCTTGCTCACCACTGAATCCCCATTACACAGAACAGGATCAGCACACAGTAGGCACTTGATAAAAGTACTGAATAAATGAATTAGGGAAATTAGCTCAAACAATAATGTAAACCAGGGTGAAAAAAAGAGCGTGGACTATATAGGAAAGAAGCTAGCAAGGAAGAATGGAATTTAAAGAATGGTAGTTTCATGGATGACCCTATTCTCTGAAGAACCTGGTACCTCTAAAATTGCAAAGACAATCATTTAAAAAAATGAGCATCATTGGGCCCCTAAGTGGCTCGGTCGGTTAAGCATTGGGACTCTTGTTTTGGCTGAGGTCATGATTTCAGGGTCCTGAGATCCAGCACCTCTCTGGGCTCTGCACTGGGCATGGAGTCTGCTTGGGATTCTCTCTCTCCCTCTGCCTCTGCCTTTTCCCCCTCCTTTGTCTGTGTCTCTCTCAACCTTCCTCTCTTAAAAAAAGAAAAAAAAAAAAGAGCATCATATCCTATATGATTAAGCAAGAGGGCACTCGTTTCTCACAGCACAATTACTTGTCAGCAGAGTTATTTTTGAACGGAGCCTTGACTACAATGCCACTCCAACCACAAATCAACCACAAATCAACCACCCATACTTTAACATCAGGCATTACTGGTCCACCTGAATTAATCATTTGTCAGCTGCATCAAGTTCAGACATGCTTTGTCGTCTCCATTTATACCATGACCCTTCTCCAAACGAGCCTCTGCAAACCCCATCGATTCATGCTTCTGCTACCCGCTCCTCACCAGTGTGTTACTAGAAATGTCACAAAAGGGAATGGTAAAACTAACACATAACAGACCTTGCCTTCATTTCAAATCCTAGCTGGCCGCTTACCCCCTTCAGTGTTCCCAAAGACATAACCTTTTTCCATGCACAATAAAGGGGAAGATTCCTTACTCGGCCATCTACTAGCTGTACATTCTTGGCAATTTACTTGCCATCCCTATGCCTCAATTTCTGCATCTGTAATGCCGGGATAATCAGAATTATCTGTCTCAAGAATTCAATGAATTGCCTGCATAGCAATTAGCATAACGCAGGACAAGCAGAGAAAACATCAATAAACGGAGACGGCTATTATTAAAAGGACGACGAGGATCACGATTTTTTTATGAATTCCTGGAGGGCAACGACAGTGCTTCGTTCCTGGTAGGATTTAAATGTAACTTTAAAACATGGAAAGAGGGACACCTTCCTCGTTTCGTTGTTTCAGACCCCCTCCTCGGCGAATCAATCTCTGGGCGCCTTCCACTCGCCTGAACGGGGGGTGGGGGGGAGGCGTTGGTAATTGGGGTCACAACCAGATGAAGCGGGGTGGGCATCACCTAGCAGCATCAGGAGCAACCAAGAGAATTTGCCTTATTAGGCCTCAAACTTACTCCCCCAGAGTCGCGAGGGCAGAATAAACACCACCTTATCCTAAGGCCTCTGGCTCTGGTAACCGGCTCTCCGAACGGCCAGTGCACACCCTGACGACGTCTCCCTCGCCAGCAACTTGGGAGGAGAAAAATGGTCTAGTTTTATCACAGGAGGTGATTCCCCGGCTCTGTCCCGAGGTTATTTGCCAGGGCCCCTCGGCCCTGACCCCAGCGCCCCACGCCCACCTCCCCCAGCTCCTCCATCCCAGCATCCGAGCATCACCTCGGCGCCGAGTGTCGCTGGTGCCAGCGCACCTGTCTCCTCACACCCGCCGGCGCCTTTCTCTGGGCTCGAAGGCCAAGCCCAGCCGCTGCGTTCGGGTGCGAGGGTGGGGGGCGGGAACCCTCGGCTCTCAGGGCGCCAACTCCGCCACCCCCGGTGGCCTCGCAGCGGGGACCCACAAGGACCTACCTAGCCCCCTTCTTACGCACACACCTGATCTCCCACGGCCCGGTCAGGTTTTATTTTCCCCTCGCCACGGGCCTTGTTAGGAAGCAAACAGCTCAGTTGGTACTGACAGAACACAGCTCGATCCGCCGCCTCCTTCTCCTCCTCCTCCCCGCCATATTACGGGTCTCCGGCGGCAACGCGGGATCCTGGCAACCGCCACCGCCGCAGCCAGCCCCCCGGGCTCCACCTCTTCGGGCGGCACTTCCGGTGGCTGCTTCCGGAGCCGTCGGAAACGTTGAGCCTCCAAAAAACTACAATTCCCGAAGTGCATTGCACGCCCGGGTAAGCTCCCTGGCCCGGGCACTTGCGTCCTGGCGTGATACTTGCTGAAAGCGCAATGCACGCTGGGAAACGTAGTCTTGACTGCAAACTAGCGCCTTTTTATTTTTTATAAATTTATTTTTTATTGGTGAGCATCTGCCTTTGTTTTTTTATATAAATTTATTTTTTATTGGTGAGCATCTGCCTTTATTTTTTTTAATTTATTTTTTATTGGTGAAAACTAGCGCCTTTAAAATTATAGCATCTTACAATGTGAGCGCTCCTCAGCTCTGAAGCCCAGCCCCCTTAAGTGTTTCTTGAAATTGCTACTTTTTATTTATCGGTCAAGAGATAACCTCTTTCCAAAAAAAGAAAAAAGAAAGATAACCTCTTTCCTTGTGGTCGTTGGAAAACATAACAACGTTCACCAAATTTTTTCTCCGTAAATAAAAAATTGCTGAATCCTAGATATCAACTCTAAGCCTCAAGACAATCCTACCCTTTGGCAAATCAGTGGGAAAGAAAGGTAACAGGTTCAAGATGGCTCAAAAAGCCCTGAATGTTTTACCAAAGTTTTCTATCTAAACATGTTACTACTTTTCCAAAATATGTACTGGCCCCTTACCATATCCTACCTCGATTTAACCTCCTGCCTTTCTTGCTGAAAGTCCTGCCTGTGCCGATTTTTGCACATGGAGAACGAGTTTTGAAAGTGCCTATCACAAAGAAAGAAAAAGAAGAAAGAAAGAAAGAAAGAAAGAAAGAAAGAAAGAAAGAAAGAAAGAAAGAAAGAAAGAAAGAAAGAAAGAAAGAAAGAAAGAAAGAAAGAAAGAAAGAAAGAAAGAAAGAAAGAGAAAGAAAGAAAAGAAAAGAAAAGAGCCTATCACAAGGGTAGTTGTGAAGAACAATTCAGATGAATTTCTTGCACAGTCCCTAGTACAAAGGCCCCACTATTAGCCCTTAGTAGGAGGAAATGTAAGGTTAGGAGGAAGAGTGCAAGGGCCACTGGCTTAAAACTAGGATGGCTTGATGTCAGTCCTGCCTGTCATTGATTGCTCAATTCACTTCACCACTCCTAGCTTCAGTTTCCTCATCTATAAAATGAAGGACTCCGTACAGTTCCTTCCAGCTTTATAATTTCATTGTGCCTCTTTCGCCATGCTCTTTCATTCCCTCAGAATCTGAAAAAAATCCTTCCAAAATCGACTGAATTCAGCCTCCTGAACTAATACTTACCCACTGAGACTCTTGTGAGCATAAATGAGATAATGCATAAAGCATTTGCTAGCACAGACCCTGGAACATGGTAAGCGCTCCACAAATGTGAGCTATACTCCCTAAGCGCTATTATTTCCTCCCACGAGAATGTAAACCCCAGGAGAGCAGCGATCCAGGCGGTCCCAAGCACGCGTGCGTCCTGAGCGCCTGTGTTTGCACATCTTGAATAAATAAGCAATCTAAACGTCCTGCCCCTGCAAGGCTCGCTGGGCAGTTTCCTCAAGGGCAGAGTGAAGAGTCACCAAGATCCCCTTCCAGCCCTACAACCCTGCGACCGCTCTTGCGTTCCACCCTCCTTTCTGGAGTCTGAAAAATCTTGGTTGAAGTCCCGACCCCAGAATAATCCCAAGCTATTTTGGAACGTGAGCCTAGCGCCTGGGCCCACCTCCGTTGCCATGGCAGCGGCCCCGCCCCTCCCCCCTCGAGCTCTGCAGATCCCCCGGCCCTGATTGGCTGGACGGCGGGCTCCCTCTGCGGATGCGGCCGCCGCCGCCATTGTGCGGCGCTGGTCCCCTAAGAGGGCTCCCTCTGTGGCGGGTGTCGTGGGCTTTCGCCCCAGCTCCTCGCTCTCTTGTCCGGGGAGCCCGGCGGGTCCGGGACTCCCATCCGTGCCGGTGCGGGCGCCGGCATGTGGCTGTGGGAGGAACAGGGAGGCCTCCTGGGCCCCTTCTCCTTCCTGCTGCTGCTGCTGCTGCTGGTGACGCGTAGTCCCTTCAATGCCTGCCTCTTCACCGGCAGCCTCTACCTCTTGCTGCGCCTCTTCAGCTTTGAGCCCGTGCCCTCCCGCAGGGCCCTGCAGGTGCTCAAGCCGCGGGACCGGGTGTCCGCCATCGCCCACCGCGGCGGCAGCCACGACGCGCCCGAGAACACGCTGGCGGCCATTCGGCAGGTGAGCCCCCACGCCTCGCGCCCCTCCGCACCCCCTGGAGGGAGGTGGGACCTTCCGAGGGTCCTTGCTGGGACCTCCGAAGGTTCCCCCGTATCCTCATGTTAGCCTTCCCAGGTCCCACTCGTCCCCAAGGAATACATCCAAGTGGCTGGCCCTCGGTCCCTCCGAAGTCCGAAATCTCCCAACTTATTTCTAGATCGCCGCAAATAGCTACATATTTGCCCTATGCCAGGCGCGGAGGGTACAGACGGGAAGAAGGGTCCCTGCGAAAGCGTGCGTTGATTGGAATCTGGGAAATCGGCCTTCAACAAGTAAACGCATGAATGAGATAACTTTTAAGAGAGCGAAAAAGTGTAATGAAGAGAAGGGGTAACGGGATAAGGAATGACTGGGAGGAGGAGGAGGAGGACTAAGACTATTCTAGATAGTCTATTCTAGACCATTGTAGATAGAGAAGTCCCCTCGCAAGACGTGACCTGGACTGAAAGATTATGAGCCTTGGATTTGGAAGAAAGGTGTCTCCGGGAAAAGGGAATAGCAGGTGCAAAAGTCCAGAGTTGGGAATACTGTTGGAATGTTCAGGTAACAGACACTATGCAGACTGACTTCAAGGAACAGAACAAAGACTGGCAAATGGAGCAGGAGATGTGGCCCAGGTTAAGGTACGGTCGCTGTGGTGGTTGATTCTATTCTAAACGCATCGCATTCACAGGAGCTGGCTTGGCTTGTCCTCCTAATTATTCGAGTCATCCTATTACCACCTTTTTCTCCAAACACACAGTTCATACCAAACAACCCTGGCAGCTAGACTCCCGAACAATTTCTGCTTCTCTTTTTCACAAGGCTGTCCTAAGACTCTTGCTCCTTCCAAGCTCCTGGCAGTCTTTCCTGACTTCATAATAATGATAGTTGGTGTCGTATGAGGGATTTTCAGCTTTACATGTACTTTTGCATCTGTGGAAATACATCTGACCCTCACATATCTTTGAGACGTTATTTTAACATGGAATGGGTAGGAAAACTGACTCAAATACACACAACTCTTAGAATTCAGGATTCCGACCCCCAGGGCTCTTTGTCAGAGATTAGGACGTAAAAACTTTGAACTTCTTGTCCAGCTAGGAACAGACAGTATTACATAATGAGCAAGTTACTTAGGATCTCTGCGTCCCAGTCAGAGTTCTGAGTAGGGTGGGAAAGGAAGGCAGTCTAGACTTCTCTTCACTCTCCCCCACCCTGACCTCAGTTTCCCTATCTATAAAATGGGGATAATACTGGTACCCACCTAATAGATTGTGATTCAATGAGGTAGTCCACAGAAAGTGCTTAGCCCATGAGAAGACCTCCACAAATGTAAAATCTTTAGGCCAATAATCTAAAGATGGCTTCATTTTTAAAATCATCTCAGTCTCACGGTAAAAAAAAAAAAAAAAAGAAAAAAAATGAAGTCTGAAGAAGGCAAGGAGTCAGGAAGGCAGCTTTTAATATGTGGAGGATATGGGATCCCTGGGTGGCTCAGCGGTTTAGCGCCTGCCTTCAGCCCAGTGCGTGATCCTGGAGAGAGAGACCTGGGATCGAGTCCCATATCAGGCTCCCTGCATGAAGCCTGCTTCTCCCTTTGCCTCTGTCTCTGCCTCTCTCTGTGTGTGTCTCTCATGAATAAATACATAAAATCTTAAAAAAAGAAGCTTGTGGAGGATAGCTGATTCTGTGTTTGCAAACCAAGTTAGACTTCTCTCTTTATTTTTAAAGATTTATTTATTTGAGGAAGTGAGCAAGCCCACCAGCCAGGTGATCCAATATCTTTATTTTTAAGTAGAAAGCTAGAAAAGTTGCTCTGTCTCCCTTCTGTCACAATAGACCAAGGGGAAGAGTGCCTAGCTGGCTCAATTGGAAGAGCATGCCACTCTTGTTCTCAGGGTCATGAGTTCAAGCCCCATGATGGATGTAGAGATTACCTGAAAATAAAATCTTAATAATCTTAATAAATAAATAGAAATATAAAGATATTAAAGAATGTATTTTACATTCTAACTTAAACTGAGGTCAAGTGAAGTAACATAGCTACACAGAAGAATTGTCATGAAAAGAAAGATAATTATAGGGGGAAAAGTACATAATTGTCACTGGCTTCCATTTCAAATTACCTTTATGTAAATTGCCTTAAAGTATAACTCCATGTTAATTAAACACAAAAGACATTCCTAAGTATTTATCAATGATCTGGTTTGGCCAGGAACATCATTAACTACATATAAATCATACTAAATGAGGAAGTATGTACATGAGCTACACATACACATAGAGTGTTTCATATCCTGTTGTGTTGCAAGGGAATTAAAGCAAATTTCCATTCATGTCTTGTATGTTTAGGTTGTGCATGTCTTTAATATATGTAATAATGATAAAAACTATGCCAAGCTCATGGTCTTAAGACGAAGTGAATTATGATAATTCTTCTTGTTCACCTATAAAATCATTATGGATGAACTTTTTAGCTGTAACAGAATTTAGCTGTTGAATACAAACTGTAGAAGACAAGGTCACATCCTCCTTGACTTCAAAATGAATATATAATTTATTTCCATCAAAGTATGTTTTTGGTCCTGTTTTCCTCCCTTTGTATGTATGCAGCTCATAATTTATATTCTTAAATATTTTACTATGTAAAAAATCAGGAAAGACATTCTGAGAATGGTAGAATTTCTAATAGTTATACAATAGATACAGAAGGAGAAACTTGAAAGAGATGAAATCGATGTATTCCAAAAACATACATGATTAATAACAGTGACAGAGGAATTAAATTATACCCACAGTCCATCCTCCACACAGGAGCCAGAGTGCAGCTTTAAAAGTATAAATCAGATTATATACTGCCTTGTTTAAAATCCTCCAGTGGTTCTCTATTGGAATTAAATAAAATCCAGACATTTTTTATCTTATACCTTTCTCAAAGCCCCTGCTCCCATTTCAACCACCGTGGGTGTTTGTTAGGATGCTTTTGGCTTCATGTAATAGAGACTCAAACTTCAAATATGTAAGGGGGCTTACTATCTCACATAACAAGAGTATAGGGGAGAGGTGACTTCCACAATGGTTTATTTAGCTGTTCAGTTTATAATCATGGAGGACTCAGGTTCTGTGGCTCAATCTGCTCTGCCACCTGCAGCGTATTTATGCTAGCCTTTGTTGTAGTTGCCAGCTGGCCAATGCAGCCCCAGACATCACATTCTTAAACACCACCATCCAATCTCATTCCCTCATCCATATGCTTTTCCCAGAAGTCTCCGTTACACAGAAAGGGTTTGAAAATAGTTCGCTTACTCTGACTAGAGAGTAATCTAGGCAAGAATAGGTCTCTACCAGCGGGGAAGAAGAAAGGAAATAGATTTGAGTGGACAGTCAACAGTTTGTGCCTCCATCCTACATTGTGGTCTTTGTTATATACTTGCTGTTTCTTCTGCTCAGAAAACTCTTCCCCTGAATCTTCATATGGTTAGCTCCCTCTGATCATTGAGGTCTCAGCTCAGATGTCATATTCTTAGGGAGCCCTTCCTTGACTGCCTTACCTTAACCTTCATATTACTCTCTGCTTTCTTTTTCAAAACATTTATCACTATCATCATTTACATGTAACATATTTGTAATCTGTTTTTCCCTACTGAAATGTAAGATCTGTGATCCTTTTCTTTCTTGTTCACCATTCTCTCCTCACTGCTTAGAACAGTGTGCCTCATATCTAATAGGCACTCAATATGTATTTGTTGGAAAGATTGTGATGTACTAATAGCCAATAAAGCATGAGAAAAGATACTTATCATTATCAGTCATCAGGGAAATGGAAATCAAACCAACACAAAATACCCATTAAGGTGGCAATAAACAAAAAGACAATAACAGGTATTGACAAGGATGTGGAAAAATTGGAACCTTCCTGCACTGCTGGTGGGAAAAACAGTGGCAATTCCTGAAAAGGTTAAACACAGTTATTCATTCGTTCGATCCAGCAATATATATATATATATATATATATATATATATATATATATATATATAATATTTTTTTAAAAATAAATAAAATAAAGTCATATAAATAAAACGAAGTAGTTAAACCAATACTTTTTAAATCAGTGTTATCAAAGTGTAAGTTACATTAATAACAGACATTTTCAGTGTACAGTTTGATGAATTTTGTTTTGTTTTTAAGATTATCTTTATTCACGAGAGACACAGAAAGAGAGAGGCAGAGACACAGGCAGAGGGAGAAGCAAGCTCCATGCAGGGAGCCTGATGTGGGACTCGATCCTAGTACTCCAGGATCACGCCCTGAGCCCGCTTAAGGGCTGAGCCACCCAGGCGTCCCTGTTTGATGAGTTTTGATGAATATATACACCTGGCTAACTACCACCTTAATGCATTTCCATTACCCCAGAAAGTTCCTTTGTGCTCAATGGAGTTAACTCCCAACTCACACTTCTGCCTCAGGGCAACCATTGAACTACATTGTGCTATTCTATTATTAAACTATCAGTATAGTTTTTAAATAAGTTTTTTCATTTTAAATAAAATTTTAATAGAATTGCAGTATTTTTGTTAAGCCAGTTTATGTGAAATTTGAAGAAAAAATACTATTATAAGGAATTTTCTCTAAGTGAAAAGATGAGTGTGAATTGTATACTAATATGTGAATTTAAAACAGGAGTTTATCTTTTTGCCTCTATACCTGGAATAACATGAAAGTTTGATAAAGCTGAGTGCAGTCATTAGAAGTTTTTGTTTTGGGCCTTAATAAACTACTCAGAAAAGACAAATAAATGAACTCACTAATTAATCTTGCTAAAATTCAGTGTCTCACCACTGTTATTTTTTATGTTTAACCAAATAGAGATGACCCTAATAAGTACAAATATAATTGACCTACTTACAGTGCTGGCATCAAGGAATAAGGATAACATTTGTGTTACAGTGAGAGAGATGCACTGTGAATACTGAAAGTGTGATGTTGTTTTATGTCTTAAATGATAAAACCCATGATGATTTAACAGTGCATTCTTCTGTCTTTAACTTAGAGAAGATATCTTTTAATCTTATAAAAAAGATATACCTTTTAACCAGTATAAGATGTGAGCACTACATTGTAATGGTTTTTTCACTGAGATGTTTTTCTTTTTAATTATAATAGTTGGGATGCTTGGGTGGCTCAGCAGTTGAGCACCTGCCTTTGGCCCAGGGTGTGATCCTGAAGACCCCGGATCGAGTCCCACATCAGGCTCCTTGCATGGAGCCTGCTTCTCCCTCTGCCTGTGTCTCTGCCTCTCTCTCTCTCTCTCTCTCTCTCTCTCTCTGTCTCTCACGCATAAATAAATAAAATCTTAAAAAAAAATAAAATAGAATAATCTGTGCCCATAAAGGACATGATTGATAAATTCAACTCTATTAAAATTAAAAATGTGTTAAAAAGAACACAATAAATAACAATGGCTAACAATTATTGAATGCTTACTGTGCACTAGTACAGAGTTGCATGTAGTTTCTGGGTACTTAAGCCTATAAGAGAATTACAGAGGAATGATGCGCATCAACTTTAAGCTGGAAAGGAAGGGGGAGAAATTTCACTATATCCGTAGTGTCAGTAGTAAACATAGTGCTTAAGAATGCAGCCTCTTAAAAAAAAAAAAAAATGCAGCCTCTACCATGTCACAGTTTGTACACCCTAGAGCAAGTTTCTTAATTTCTCTATTTCCTCATTTGAAAATGAGAATCTTGGTACTACCCAAGGGTGGTGAAAATTAAATGAGTTGATACATTTAAAGCATTTAGAATAATGCCTGAGACTATATAGAAAAAGCTCAGTATATAGTGACTATTATTATGTTTCAGGTCAGCAAGAAACTGAAGTAAATGTGGCAAAATATTAACATCTGTTAAGTCTTTTTTGCTGTATACTGCTGTGTATTTGCATAATTTAAAAATTGTTTTAATTTAAAATCTTGATCATAATGAGTATTTCAGGTCTTCATTGTGACGGAGAAGGCAAGGAAGCAAACGCTGGGTAGTGTATCTCAGAGAAACATACTCAAGCTCTCTTTTCAGATAAATTCTAGTAAACCTTATCTTGCTTACCAGCTTGCTGGTCAACAGCCAGTGCTGCTTATATAAACAAAATGTAGTGTCCCCTAGAAGCAGGCTTGGTGTTTTGCTACAGAGTGTAATGTTAAACCAACAAAAACCTGACTCCTCTTGTTTATGCCAAAGTAGTGCAATATACAGCTAATCAGCAAACACAGGGGACTCACCAGAGATGCTGTACCAAGCAGAGTGGAGGTGAACAGTGGAATTTGTCTAAATATTTGTAATTGTGAGCCGTTAATAGCCCATGAGGTTAAAGCAACCAGAGAAACTTAAGTTCCAGAAACCTCCCCCATCTACTACTGTGAGAATGGGAAGAGTGGGGAATTGGAAGTGTTTGAGTGTACAAGTTGAAGTTTATCAATAGGAAAAGTAGAAACTGAGTGAGTTGTTAATTTGGTACAGGAAGGAGAGGGAATCAGTAAGAGAAGCTATGTGTTGGTTATCTTGATCATTTAAATTGTAAAGTGACATCTGTGGCCACTTGCCATTAATATTGTTGATGTTTTTGTTAAGGCAGCTAAGAATGGAGCAACAGGTGTGGAGTTGGACATTGAGTTTACTTCTGATGGGATTCCTGTCCTAATGCATGATAACACAGTTGATAGGACGACTGATGGCACTGGTCGATTGTGTGATTTGACATTTGAACAAATTAGGAAGCTTAATCCTGCAGCAAATCACAGGTTAAGGTAAGTAGTTCCTTGTCACTTAAATATACCTTTCAGCTTTTGTTGGGGATCACAGAAAGATACTGGCACCTGCTAAAGACACTGGCATCTTCTGCTCCAGGAGAATTGTTTTGTTGTATTCTGTTTTGAACTGAATACAGGTTTCCCAGGTAATGAGCAGGGTGCCAGGAACAACAGAAATATGGCATGGATGTTTTTCATCTTTTCCCATTGAAGCCAGATTTGGTCTGGGAATTATTCTCAAGACAATACTCTGTCTGGTCACTAACATTAGTAACATTAAACAATTACTTTGTATTATATAAATAAGTTTTATATATATGTATATCAGAACTAATTCTATAAGATATTCCACAAGAAAAGGGTTCTCGGATTAGCTGAGATCAAGTACTATATTCTAGATGTTCCTTTTAGGGATAAACGGTCCACATCAATCAGTTATTACCTTTAATGTTTGTCAAACATACATGAGTACAGAACCCTCACCATTCCCACCATTAACAACTATAAACACGTTAGAATGAGTATACTGGGTAATATACTTTGGAATGTGGTTATCTAAATCCCTTTCCTCTTTGTAATACTGAAAAACATGTGCTCACTGTTAGTCATGTTGTATCACTTCTCTGGAGAATGATCAGTATTCCTTGAGTATTAAATTTTCAGCCTAGTGATTATGTTATAGTACTCCCTAAAAGATTATTCAGATTTTATTTTCCTAGGATCTGACAGAAAAGTCAACCAAAGGAAATTATACTTTAATCTAGAAAGAGTATTGGTAACACTTGAAAGTTCTGAGTGCAGGCTGCTGGAATTGCTCTTTACAATCATCATAGTTCATTGTTTGGTATCTGTGAGGGAAAGGCTGATCTTGGTATTACAGTGACATTGCAGCTAACAAGAGGTCAGCTTCCAAGTCAGCAATTAAAGCAAAAAATGCTCAGGGTCATCGTCATTCTTAAAATCCTTTAAGAAGGCATGATATTGTGAATAGATCATCCAGGCAGAAAATCAGTAATGAAACTGTCCTTGTCTTTGAACGACACATTAGATCAGATGTACATAACAGATATACGTAGAACATAATATCCAAAAACAATAGAGTATATATTCTTTCAATTGCACATGGAGCATTCTCCAGGATAGATCACATGTTAGGCCACAAAACAAGTCTCAGTGAGTTTAAGAAGACTAAAATCATATCATGCATCTTTTCTGACCACAACAGTATGAAACTAGAAATCAATCACAGGAAAAAGCTGGAAAAAACACAAGCATGTGGAGGCTAAATGACATGCTACTAAACAACCAATGAGTCAACAAAGAAATCAAAGAAGAAATTTAAAAAATATATATGGAGACAGATGAAAACACAATAGTCCAAAATCTTTGGGATACAACAAAAGCAGTTCTAAGAGGGAATTCATAACAATACAGGCCTACCTCAAGGAATAGGAAAAATCTCAATCAGACCTTACTTACAACTAAAGGAACTAGGAAAAGAAGAACAAAGCCCAAGGTGAGTAAAAGGAAGGAAATAATAAAGATCGAAGCAAAAATAAATGAACAAGAGACTAAAAAGACAATAGAAAAGATCAATAAAAAAAAAAATCAATGAAAC
The DNA here is from genome assembly GCF_905146905.1 of Nyctereutes procyonoides. NCBI lineage: Eukaryota > Metazoa > Chordata > Mammalia > Carnivora > Canidae > Nyctereutes > Nyctereutes procyonoides. The sequence continues at coordinate 52,046,672 of NW_026575126.1, read as the reverse complement.
CAAGATGTGATTCTTTGAAAAGATAAATAAAATTGATAAACTTTTAGCCAGACTCCTCAAAAATTACCTGTAATAATCCTGGAAATCCATGGAGGAGAGAAACCACTGAAAATGTTGGCATCTATCATATAAACTGCTACCCTTAAATAAAATCCAAACTCTGAGTTCTGCTCAATGTCTGAAATCTTTAAAAAGAAAAAATAATTATTCATTCACTCATCAGTATGCCTTAAAAAAAATTCACTTTTCCTTATAGTCCAGTGGATTTTTTTTTCTTTTTAATATTTTATTTATTTATTCATGAGAGACACAGAGAGAGAGAGAGAGGGAGAGAGAGAGAGAGACAGAGAGAGAGAGAGAGAGAGGCACAGACACAGGCAGAGGGAGTAGCAGGCTCCATGCAGGGAGTCTGAGGTGGGACTCAGTCCCGGGTCCCCAGGGTCACACCCTGGGCAAAAGGCGGCGCTAAATTACTGAGCCACCCAGGCTGCCCTAGTACAGTGGATCTTAAAGAAAAGAGTATGTGAAAAATTTTAAACACATAAAAATCCTCAAGACAGGGAAGGAAAATCAAATGAGAAATATCTTCTAGGTAACTACTCCATTACTATGTTACACTATGTCATTCTACATAGGTTTTGTTGTTGTTGTTTGTTTGTTTCACTACTTCTAATCTATATTGGAAAATAGACATTAAGAACTAATTAAACACCTTTCTAATTTCAAAAAAAAAGGTGCAATATTGGTGTCAATATACCATCTTAATGTCTTTAACACAGTCTTTATCGTACAATTGGAACTCGCTGCCATCTCTTTGTTTAAACACCAGGTGAAGTCATTGGCTTGTGTTTATGGACCATGTTGTAGGTAAAATAGGTATTTTCTCTAGAATTACCCTCACTATGGTGAGATGCTCATCCTGAGAGGAGAGTACGGAAACTAAGACTGGCCAAGGGAATAGCAAAGGCATGTCTCATCTCTCACTCCCAGGGAATAGGCATTGAATAGAATGGCTGGCAAAATTGCCTGTACTATTTAAGTTACCTTTATCTTTTTCTTTTTAACCAAGATATTACACTTGAAATTAAATAGTTGGATAAGCATAAGTTAAATCATGTAAAGTGAAATTTTATTATGTGAAAAAAAGTTAATTTCTTATATATCAGGCACTTAACTATCCTTTTCTTTATCAGAAAATTATGTATAGACAATTATTTGTTTTGAACAATTGTACTTAAGTGCACAACAACACAGTGAACAGATTTATGTATTCCTAGGAATTTCTCCACAAGTTTTGTTTTGGTTTTTTTGTTTATTTTGTTTTGTTTTTCTGCACAAGGTTTTATAGGGCAATTACAGTCTTAAATTTAAGTCTCAGGTTCTCCAGAGGTGGCATTATACTCTTCCCTTTGGTGAGTAGAGTTACTAACTATATTAAAAATCTAATGATTTCCTAAAAATTAAGTGATTTTTGTTGTTACTGTTCTTTGGTCAAGGGTATCTGTAAACTGGTTCAAAGACATAAATTATCCTTAGACTTCTGTATGCTTAAAGAAAAGTTAGAGAAAACACTCTTTCCTGTTGGTTGGGAGACATTTGTCAAATGTTTCACTAAATTTTTTTCTTTTTCCTGCAATATATTATTCCTTTCCCCCTCTCTTATAGGAATGATTTCCCTGATGAAAAGATCCCTACCCTGAGAGAAGCCGTTGCAGAGTGCCTAAACTATAACCTCACAATCTTCTTTGATGTCAAGGGCCATGCAAACATGGTACAGTTTATGCCATAGTCTTCACTTTTTTGAAAGGACATCTTTTTTAATTCCTAGTCATTTCCAAAGTTAACTGTAGATTTTGCTTCTTACCCTTCTTAAATTATTTTTACAAATTATATTTGGATATTAGAAGTTTACAATGCAAAAATCCACATCCTTAAGGAAATAGCAAATTATGGAACACTTAACCTTTGATGCTACCCTTGAACAACTCCTGACATTCTACAACTGATACAAAATAGAGAGTGGCATTTCTCTCACTTCCACAATTAGCATTTACTAAAGATATTTAAATAAGGCATAACGAGGCATTTCTTGAATAAACCATTCAACTAACCTTGTAAGAAAGAATTCAGGAGTTAGACTCAAGACCAGTTGCGGTTTCAGATTGGACAACAACGTACTGACTTTAAAGAGAACTCCCATATATAGATTTTTTGATAGCTGTTAGGATATTTATCTTTTACTTAGAGTTCTCTTCCCTGTATGATTTCTATCCCTTATGTACAGTTTTGTTATTCTATGATTTGAGTAATTATATTTTTATGATAAATTATTATAATCTCTTCACATGCATATGGCATTCCAAAATAAAATTTGTTTAAATTTTAGAACATATACTTTTATTCATAAAAACATATTGTTGCAATGGAAATCAATGGGAAAATACAGTTTAGATTACATTTGTTCACTTATAATCAGCTTTTCAAGTACAAATACTTTTTTTCTGCATTTGGACAACTTATAAGTATTTTCCCCCTTGCAAATTGTTATCAGTAATAAGCCATCTGCTGGTAGAGAATTCTGATGTCTGTTTGTTTTATTCATCTTGGTATATGAGCCTAAGTATATATTCTAACTTTAGCACAGTAAACACATTTCTGAATAAAGGAGACTGGTGCTCTGGCTCATTTATCATGCTGGTACATCCTGATATTCTGATACATAGTTGTATACATCTAGGCTCTCCAGTCGGCCTGCATCAGAATCACCAGGAATACCTATTAAAAATATGAATTCCTGGGCCATATCACAAAGAAAAGAAATTCTGAAAATGTCTAGGGTCAATGAACATGTATTTTTAATGAGCACTTCAGGTTTTGTTGATGATACTGCCCATGCTGAGAACCCTGATAGGTCCTACATTTCACCCACGGTGTACTGACCTTCATGCATATTCTCTTAGAATAAAGGGGAGAATAAGAAGAAAAAAAAATTTTTTTAATCCAGCTATTTGAGCTTTCTGGTTGGGTGCTCACAGACAGTTTGGGCAACATTAGAACTTAGTGACCAAAATGGTAGTGTAAAGGAACAAGTGTAGCAAATTGGAGATAGTAGAGCACAGGGGCCAAAATCATGGCCTTTGGCATCCCAACAGATGGTTTTAAACTCTTTCACTTGGTACAATGTAAACTTAACCTTGATGTGCATCAGTTTCCTCATGGGGAAAATGAGAATAATAAAAGAAATGATCCCATGGGGTTGTTAAAAGAATTAAATAATGTGGGTGAAGAATCACATACAGGGCATATGTCAGTTCAGACAGCGAGAAAACACCTTTGGCTCTTTAGCCCATGCTCTGTCACATTAGTGAAGGGGAAACAGGACATGAGTAATTTCTATGTTCTTTTTTCTTTTTGGGAATGCATTTTGTTGCTTACATTTGGTTATAGGTATCTGGGACTTTGCAAAATTTAGTGATATTTCAAGAATTATTATATAGTGACATTACATTCCCCCTAATGCCTAGTCACTTCTGTTGTTAGCTGCTATTGATGCTCAGTGGCCAAATCTGTTAATTCACTAAGAGGTTACAAAATGAACTATTTAGTTCTATCATTTCTTCTTCATTCATTTAACTGGACTAGTACAGAAAGAAACTTCTCTTCACCTTGGGAAGCTCTTCCCAGTTCCCCCCTTGTCTCATGATTTCTGCCTCCATGTTGGTGATGAATGCCATTTCCTTTCAGTCCCCTGGACTGAGAACATCTACCCTTAGTAGTTCCCAGGCTGGTTGACTCATGCTTCAGCCAGGAAAGACAGAGGGTGATAGAGTTGTGGGTATAAAAGGACTTTTCCTAGTGGCTAAACTGGGATATAGGGAAAAAATTTAAAATTTTGCTTCCAGCCTCAACTGGCCTGCTGCCTGCCATACTTTCCAAAAAGTATTTTGTTGAGCCTCTCAACAAAATAGTAAAGCAACAGTACCCCCACTTTCTTCCCTGTCTGCTGTAGATGTCAATTTAAGAAGTATCCCAATGGATAATGGAATCTACCAATATTCCTTTCAACATCCCTATATATTAGTAAAATTCGGATTTATTCCATAGGGTTGTACTTAGTATATAATAGTTATTGGCTGGGACTATTACATTTAAATACATGAATCTCTCTGCTTTGCAGGCTACTGATGCTCTAAAGAAAATATATCTGGAGTTTCCTCAACTATACAATAATAGTATCGTCTGTTCTTTCTTGCCAGAAGTTATCTATAAGGTAAAATTCAGCGTTTGCATTGTACATAATACTGTGTTAGTTGATGGTGATAACAGAAAGGGCCAGGTAAGCATAAGATAGATGCCTGTTAAATGGAACTGAATTTCATTCAGTTAAATTCCTCTTTTAACAAAAATTCAAATAGAATGAACTCATATCCTATTTTAAAATACCAAGATTCCTCTTTAAGCTCCTTCTTTTATATTGTTTACAGGCTCATTCAGATTACTTTAGTAAACATTTTCAGGAGAAAGAATTATATAGCTCTTCATTTCACTAAATAACAGACTATACCTTTAAAAAAAAATGACTTCGTGATGGAGATTTTTTTTTTTAAATTTTATTTATGTATTCATGAGAGGCAGAGGGAGAAGCAGGCTCCTTGCAGGGACCCTGATATGGGACTCGATCCCAGATCCTGGAATCACACCCTGAGTCAAAGGTAGATGCTCAACCGCTGAGCCACTCAGGCATCCCAATGATGGAGAATTTAAAATATGCATAAAAAGTAGATGGTAGATGAGCCCCCCTTTAATCATGATCCAGCTTATTTCATCCATACCCCCATTTCCCTGTGCCAGTGTTATTTTAAAGTAAATTCCAGACATCATTTCATCCATAAAAATCCTATTATTTTAAAAAAGTGATTCATTTTTTAAAAAAAATATAGCCACAGCTATTATCCCATCTAAAACTATGAAGTCCTTAAGATCATGAATTACCTAGTCAATATATAAATTTTTATCTGTCTCAGAAATATTATAAATAGGTTTTTGGTTTTTCGTAATTGTTCATTTGAATTAGGACCCAGATAAAGACTACATAGTATAATTTAAAATCTTAGAACCTTTACATTCTCCTTCTCCCTCCTTATGATGTATTTTTTTTAAGAAACCAGATTGTTCTGTAGAGTTTACCCAAGTACAGATTTTGCTTCCTATGTCATGATGCAATTTAACACGTTCTTTTCCTGTACATATTTTCTATAAATTGGTAGTGAGAGCAAAAGGCTTGATTAGTGGAGGTTCAGTTGTTGATGGCAAGATAATCTCACAGGTGACAGTATTTTTTCATCAGGAGGCACATAACCTCTGATTGACTCTTGTTATGTTGTTGTTTATAGCTGCTCTCCGTGTCAGTGGCCAGCTCTCAACTTACTAGGGGTTACAAAATCTTAATCTTTTAATTCTGTCGTTTCTTCATGGATTAGCTAGAATAGTGCTCTAAACAACTCCTTTAGGGGTGCCTGGCAAGTTGTTAGTTCAAGCCCCACATTGGGCCTACTTAAAAATAAAAAAGAAAGAAACTCTAATTTACTGTTTAGTTATACGATAGGCAAATAAATGCTGATCTTTTCTTTTACTTACCAGTTTCCAAGGTAATGTGTTGGTTCTGTAGCATTCTTCAACAGTGACCAAAAGAGTGTACATTTAAAATTTTACAGTAAGGGTGGAACCTATCCAGATATAAACTGCCATTAAGATGATTAGGGTCATGGAGGACATTTGAATCAGTGTTTCCCAATCTTACTGGACCACAGAGGCCTTCAAAATGTTTGCTACGTTGTCCAGAGGAGCACAGAGCATAGACTGAAACATCCACATCTTCCTATTTCTCCTTGTCCTTCCCTAACCCCTGCCCCTACTTCTCTGTCTGCTCTCTCTCCTCACTTCCTTCTTGCCCCACTTCCCCACTTCCACAACTCTTGCTCAGCCATTTTCTCTAGAATCAAAAGCTAACCAGCCCATCTGGAGATGATCATGGTTCCATCTTCACGGAGTTCTAATATACTTATCTCTGGCCAAAGTTTAAATTGATAACCAGTTGAAAGTTTATTCTTGTACATGAGAATTTGACCCTGAAATTATAGTTTACTCATTTTAAAGGTAAGGATTTCGTGAAGGAAGGGTTCTCATTTATATTGCATATTCAATGCTTTACATCCATTACATTATTTACTCAAAGGATTTAGGTCTACTTAGTAGACATGGAGAGGCAGGGGACCATTATGGCCACTTCATCAGAATGACTAAGTACATTGGCTAAATCTAAAGAAAAATAAGAGGTTTGGATTTAAGATACAATACTTATTTTAATTTCTAAAATTCCTTTTCAGATGAGACAAACAGATCAGAATGTAATAACAGCGTTAACTCATAGACCTTGGAGCCTTAGCCATACAGGAGATGGGAAGCCACGCTATGATACTTTCTGGAAACAGTCCATGTTTGTGGTAATGGACATTTTGCTCGATTGGAGCATGCATAATATCTTGTGGTACCTGTGTGGAATTTCAGCTTTCCTCATACAGAAGGATTTTGTATCCCCGTAAGTTGGAAGGTTTTTTTTTATATTTTCCTGACACATTTCCTGAAATGTTCTTCTTGGAAAGGAAGAATTAACAAAGTGGAGAGCCTGGATTGAATTTTACCCACAAAGCCCTCCATGCCCTTTTTTTTTTTTTTAAGGTTTTATTTATTTATTCATGAGAGACAGAGAGAGGCAGAGACACAGGCAGAGGGAAAAGCAGGCTCCATGCAGGGAGCCCGATGTGGAACTCAATCCCAGGATCAGGCCCTGGGCTGAAGGCGGCGCTAAACCGCTGAGCCACCCGGGCTGCCCTCTTCATGTCTTTATTAAGGTACAGTGCTCCTGGCTTCTTCGGTGGGAAGAATTCAGGCATACTTCGCTGTTTCCAAAATAAGTTGATCAAAATTCTTACTTTTTAGTGCACTTTTAGGGAAAAAATAATAATAATAAAAAAATAAAATAAAAAATAAACCTGCCAAACTATGATGAAAGAATACACGCCCTTGTGATTGGCTTCCGTTGAAAACCAATAGGATCCAGAGCAGAATCACAGTGAAAACATCTTGTGAGCGTCTACCTTATTCCTCCTACCTCTCTTCCTGCTCTGCTCTACATTAGAGGCTTTGCTCCATTGCTTCCAAGAAAACTTTCCATTCCCAAATGCGCTAGCAATCTCTGACCTTTATTGTGGCAGTTTTATAGCTGTGTATTTTAGCTGATTAGAGTTGTTAGTTACATATTTTTTTCAGGCATGTGTGCATTCAAGTCAGTCAATATTTGTTTTGCTTACAGTATTGCAAGGTATAGTAAGGAGCTGAAAAATGTTATGGTAAGAAAACCATGGTCTGCCCTCATGGAATTTATAGTCGAGTAGAAGAGATATTTGCTCATCAAATTAAAATCTAAATATAAAGTTACAACTAAGATAAATGCTCTGTAGAGAGAACAGTGTACATATACATATACTGTGTAATTTGACCTTATCAGAGGAATCATCCCCAAGGAGATAACAACTAAGCTAAGATCAGAAGAACAAGTAGGGGAATGGGGTGAGAGGGTAGACAGCCAAGTAGAAGAGGAAACATGCAAAAGTGTTAGGACAGGAAGGAGCTTAGATCTTTCAAAGAATTGAAAGAAAATCCATATCCTATCACAAAAAAGGAAGCGGGGAGTGTGGCATAAGATGAGGCCAAAGGACAGGTGGGGATAAGCCAGGTATGGCCTCCAATATGACTTTTGGCGGGGGGCGGGGTGGTGGTGGTGGAGGATATCTTTAGAAGTCACTGAACTGAAGTGTTGTAAGCTGGAACAATGTGGAGGAGGTTCTGGTGCTGGGTTTTGGAACACTCCCTCTGATTGCATGCAGAGGCCAGTTAAGAGGCTCTTTGGGGCACTGTTAGTACCCATTGAATACCATATTTAGTGACCATTATAGATTCCTGGAACAACTGGTCCTTATTCTAACTGGATTGGCTTTTCCTCTTTCTTTAGGGACTACTTGAAGAAGTGGTCAGCCAAAGGCATTCAGGTTGTTGGTTGGACTGTTAATACCTTTGATGAAAAAAGTTACTATGAATCCCATCTTGGTTCCAGCTATATAACTGACAGCATGTTGGAAGACTGTGCATCTCAGTTCTAGAATTTTCCCCCAGGGAGGAAACATGGGTACAGAAATTGCCTGTTGGCCTCATGCAGGGATACCCAAATACCCTTTGTGCTAGCCCAAGCCCTGGAGGATCGGGTGGCTCACACAAGCAATAGTTGGTATTTGCATTTTTACCTGAACCAGAGCAAAACCTGGTTTTGCTTTCCTTGCTCCATGGAATGCCTGAGTTCAATACCATTGCTCTTGAAAATCTGGGTCTGCAAAAAGGCACAACAGCTCCTGCCCCAACCTAGCTGAGGCATACACCGAGACCCAGTAAGGATAGCACAGATTGAGTTGTACAATTTGGGGATGCAGATGCAAATGCATGGGAAATGCATGATCATTCAAACTTGACACTTTAAAACTTGACACATTTATGTAATATACTTATTTAAAATATTTGTATTTAGCTACATTATCAATGTACTATAGACATCAAACTTGTGACCATACTAATAAAGTCATTAAAAAGAGCGCTAAGGGAAAACTGTGTACCAAGCATCATGTCCTGAGAGCTAAGGAATTTAGGGAAGCTTCTCTCTGCAATCCAGGGACCAGAGGCAAAGAAAATGGTAGGTAAGTCTTCATACCAGTCCAAGGCATTGTTTATGGTATCTTGAAATAGCTACAAACCACTAGAGGGTAGGGTTAAGATCATTGGGGCAACTCCAATAGAACTGCAAGAGACATCCAAGAACATCTAGGCTTATCCTCCTTTTACAAATGAGAAAACTAAAACCTGTGGAAGGAAAAGATCTTTCTCAGAAAGACACAGCTGGTGACATAATACATTGGGCATGGAGCCCCTACCCACTTGCATGTGTGTTCTCGCTCTTAAAAAAAAAAAAGAAATTGAGTCTTCAAAAAATTGCAAAGCCAACTGTCTCCTGTAGCTGTCCCTGCTCCCACCTTTCAGCCCCAACTGCAGTCTTGACCGGAGTCTTGGTCATGACTTACCTCCTGAGCCCCAGTAGGTCCAGCCTCACACTCAAAGCAGCCAGACCACCAGTCCACACAGCTAGATGGCAATGAGAAATATACTGAGTTTTGCCACAGTTAGTGTCAGTAAGGGCATGATAGATGGAGCTTGGGACATTTTCCATCAACATTTACAAAGAAATTTTCCTGAAATGTGTTAAAAATTACCAACAGGACAACGACTTACCAATGAATGGAACAAATACCTAAACTGTGTACTTCAATGCCACACCATGACTAGAATGGCAGGAGGAGGAGGGGACCAGAAAGACCAAACATGTCTGCAGATTGAATCCCCACTTTGGCGAGCAGACTGCACAGCAACCAACAAGGAAGGGATTCTCTTGGCAGGGAAGTGGGGGCAGTACAGAGTTAACATCCCTTCTGTTTTGGGAAGACCTCTTGAGAGCCTAGAGTTCTCTCTTTCTTGACCTTTGTCCCAAATCCATATTGCCCTTGACTCTGGCCCAATAAGGACTTAGATCCAGTGCCAAGATGGTGGGTCCTTGAAGCACTGGGGAATTTGGACAAAGAAAGAAGGTGTTAGCACTACTATTAAGCACTTGGAAGACTAGTATAGGGATTAAAAGCAGAATTTGGGATCAGGGAAAACTAAATCCAAAAGATTTATTTATTAGCCTAGGGGCTGGAGTACACAGAGGGAGAGGGAATCTCCAGTAGTCTCCAAGCTGAGCACGGAGCCCAACACGGCTCAATCTCACCACCCTAAGATCATGACCTGAGCTGAAACCAAGAGTCGGATGCTTAATCGACTGCACCACCCAGGCACCCCACAATCCCACTTTACAGTGAAGGAGAGCAAAGCACAGGGAAGTTAACTTGCCCAAAGGCACACAACAGTAATAGTGTAAGGATTTGGCCAGGTGATACAATTCCAGAACTCACACTCTACACCCCTATCCTAACCCGTAGCAAGGACTCATTAATGAGAAACCATTGGGGATGCCTGGATGGCTCAGCCTGCCTTTGACTCAGATCGTGATCCTGGGATCCCGGATCAAGTCCTGCATCAGGCTCCCTGCATGGAATCTGTTCTCCCTCTGCCTGTGCCTCTGCCTCTCTCTCAGTCTGTGTTTCTCATGAATAAATAAATCTTTTTCTTAAAATGAGAAACTTTTTCATTCCCAATACCTATTATGCTGCCTGTCACATAGTAGATGCTCAATAAATAAATGTTGAAGGACCGAATTCTGGGATAGCCAAGTGGAAACTTCTTGAGGAAACTCGAGGTACAGACTTAGTATGAAGTGAGAGTTGTAGATAAATGATTCAGGATTCCACAGGATTAGAGGGTCATCTGAAGTCCTGACAGATGACTTCTGTCTTATGCAGCATTCTTTCCAAGAAAGTCAATACAGATAAAAATTCCACCCTCTGCTGTTCATTCAACTGCCCCTCTGCCCTCAGGATGCCACCGACAGACAGGTAATAGGAAAAGACTACCTCAAAAGACTTAAGAAATCCACTACTGATACAACAATACTCATTTTCTCATTTGGAGGTCAGTGTCTGCAATCCTGTTTTGACAAGAATTTCACCAAGACGTAAATACTCCATTTTTATTAGAAGCAAATTTCTAATAAAATTATACCTACCATTTCCTAAAGTAGGAATAGTGTTTCAAAAGAACAATAAACCACAGCTTTGGGGACAAACAAGTCTATGAATTAATGAAGTTTTCCAAACACCCATGCAAACCTTTAGCTTGGAGTGACAGTTACTATACTGCAAAGTGGGTTCGTTTCTTCGATCACAACCACTGAGTGTGGATGACCTTGTATGTTCTATTATCAAGCTAAATTATGCTCAAAATCTAATTTTGATTAAAATCTGATTAGCAGAGTATTACCAAATAGTACAAAGGGGTTGGAGATCAGCTAGGCACAATGGTTCTCAAAAGACACTTTCCTTTGAGACATTTATTCAATATCAGCCTAAGGGGTAACTTGTTAGAAATGCAGATTCTTGGTGCCTGTCTCAGAACTAATGAACCTGAAACTCTGGTCCACACCCAGGATCTGTTTCAACAAGCCCTCCAGGTGGTTCTGATTCTTGCTCAAGCCTGAGAAACACTAAGCCAGAGAAAAACCCAAAGTTCTCAATTTTCAACTAGCTATGAGACCTTAGACAAATCACTTAACCTATGTGTGCCTAATTTTTCATCCATCAAATGGAGATCATATTGGTACTAATTGTCTTAAAGCAATGTTATGAGGTTCAAATGAGGAGGGGAGGAAATGCAAGTGATTTGAAAAATGTGTTAACGGTATATATGATACTGTTACGAAGATAAAAATTAAAAATGTGGAAGGTGCTCTAACACCAAACTACTCAGGCCCCATCCCTGACCTCATAAATTAGAATCTGCTTTTTAATAAGAGCACAGGCAATTGAGGTGGGCAAAGTACTACACAGGGGTCAGGTGTTACTGGTACGGGGCAGGTGCAGTCATGGGCCAAGCCAGAAGGGCCCCTCTGTTCCACACCTGAGCTTCTCTCCGCTGGCCATCTGACAGTTGATCAGATATGTAAATGTTCCGGAAAAGTTCCAACTTTAAGAATTTAGGGAGGTATCTGTGAAGTGCTACTGTAGTGAGACAATTCCTAATGAGCTGACTCCTTACCACCTGTCCTTAATTCAGAGATTATAAAAACATGTCAGTCATATGCTATTTTAGTCACTCCTTTTGTAATTGAACGTCAAACAAAATCATCTCATTGCCTCAAAAAATGAAATGGGCCATTCACAGCAACCAATTAAAGGATCAGATCCTACAGAAATTTAAAAGTCTACCTTTTTTTATACTTAAAACTATAGGGGTTATCCAACTTTCAAGTGACTGTTAGAAAGCATATGTTCCTTTTATCATCTTGTACGAATTAAAATAAGGGAAGAGGAGGATGGAAACTATTCCCTAACGTAATATTTTTTTTTTTTAAGAAAAAGATTCATTTATTTAAGTGAGAGAGCACATGAGCACGCAAGCATGGCGGGGAGGAGCAGAGGGAGAGAAAGACAAAGTCTTAAGCAGACTCCATGCTGAGTGCAGAGCCCAACACAGGACTCAATCTCACAACCCAAGATCACGACCTGAGCGGAAACCAAGAGTCAAGCACCCAACCGACTCTGCCACCCAGGTGCCCCTCCCTAATGCAATATTCTGAGCTATTTGCATGTCCAGTGGCTTTTATAGTCCGGCAAGTTTGGGAAGAAGTACAGCAGCTCCCCCTAACCCATCCCAGGGTGGATGCCTGAAGCCCTGGATAGTATCAAACATAGTATACTCTGTTATTTTCCTACCATACACGTTTATGATAAAGACTAATTTAGAAATCAAGCACAGGGGATCTCTGGGTAGCTCAGCGGTTTGGCGCCTGCCTTCAGCCCAGGGCGTGATCCTGGAGTCCTGGGATCGAGTCCCACATCGGGCTCCCTGCATGGAGCCTGCTTCTCCCTCTGCCTGTGTCTCTGCCTCTCTTTCTCTCATTAATAAATGAATAAAAGAAAAAGAAATCAGGCACAGTTAAGAGAATAGCAACACTATACAACAATATGCTGGTTATGTGAGTGTAATCACTCTCAAAATATTGTCTGGTATTTACCCCTCTTGTGATGTGATGAAATGTCTATGTGATCAGATGAAATGAGGGGAGGGACGTAGGTGCTGTGACAATTGGATACAATTAGGATACTACTGACCTCTTGACTTCCTGACAACTGGTCTGAAGGAGGATCATCTTCTTCCCAACTGCAGTTGACCATGGGTCATTGAAACTTGAAAAAATGAAACCATGGATAAGATATTCCAGATCCTGGCTCACAATTTCTAAGCCCTGGCTTTCCATGGAAACCATTTGGGGACCTTTAAAGGAAAAGTAAGGTGCTTGATTTAGTTGGTCTAGACTGGATCCTGGGCCTGGCTGTTGTTGGTCAGCTCCCCCTGCAATTTGAGTGCAGCCGGCACTGAGTGAGCCGGCATGCCTAATGGGAGGCCGTGAGAGGACTGGAAGAGTTGACCCCTATTTACAGGACTGAACTGTATTGACCTCAAATTCATACGCTGGAAATCTGAACCCCATCATACCTTAAAATGTAACCATATTTGGATATATGGCCTTTAATTAGGTGAATAAGTTATATTAAAGCCATTAGTGTGGGACCTAATTCAATTTGCCTGGTATCTTTATAAGTACAAGAAATTTGGACACATAAAGGACACATAAAGAAAAAAAAAAAAAAGATGTCCATGCAGAGGAAAGAGTATATGAGGACACAGCGTAAAGGTAACCACCTGCAAGCCAAGGAGGCATCAGAAGGAAACCAAAACTGTGGACAGTGACAAGGAGCATGGACTTCCCTGCCTCCAGAAATCTGAAAAATTTTGTGTTAAGCCAGCCTGTCTATAGTATTTGGTTGTGGCAGTCCTAGCAAGCCAATACATTCCCTATCTCAAGCCCAAGTTTTTTGTTGTTTCTCTAAAGATTTTATCTATCATCTATCTATTTATCTATCATCTATCCGAGAGAGGGAGAGAACAAGAAGGGAAGCGGGGCAGAGGGAAGGGAGAAGCAGGCTCCTCACTGAGCAGGGAGCCTGATGTAGGGCTCTATCCCAGGATCCTAGGATCACAACCCAAGCCAAAGGCAGACATTTAACTAAGCCACCCAGGTGCCCCTCAAGCCCAAATTGTTGTTGTTTTTTTTAATATTTTTTATTTATTCATGAGACACAGAGAGAGGCAGAAACATAGGCAGAGGGAGAGATAGGCTCCCTGAAAGGAGCCCAATGTGGGACTTGATCCCAGATCCTGGGATCACGCCCTGAGCTGAAGGCAGACGCTCAACCGCTGAGCCACCCAGGCATCCCAAGCCCAAGTTCTAAAAGCATCCTCACATCCAAATGCGTGTGAGACCTACAGACTAGATCTTTCCCCTTTGTTTACACCTCCAAGAGAAGCAGAAGTTGACACAAGCGATGGAGGCAAATGGAGAAGCATTCCAGATATAAGCCCTTACCAGATGGTCAATAGGCAAAAATTCTACTTTCGGAGGGAGTTCATATTTCAGTGTAGAAGCCAAAGAAGCACAAGACAGCTTTAAGATGACACAAAGGGGGGGAAAATCACTTCAAACATCAATTCAGTGGGCTCCCTTCATTGACTCTACTGAAAAGTCTCCTGCAGTCCCCTGGGCTTCTCCTTCACAGCACCTATCACAATTTAATTATTAATTTCCTGTCGATAATAAGCACATGAGGACACAGACTCTGTCTTGACTTGTTCACTGATTTGTTCACAACTACTTGGCACATATTTGTTGAATGAATGAACACTTCTAGCAACTACTAGCAGAGAAGATACCAAAAAAATTAACAAATTTAGTTGATGAAATGAGTTAACGAATAAATAAGTGAATGAAAATGTGAGTCGACTGAGCATTGATTGGATGCTTGTGTTTCAAATGCATGTTAAATGCTTTCAAAATTCAGTTCCAACTATATTTCATCATAGTGATTACTCAAGAGGAGACTTCTCCCCTAAATAATTTGGTCAATTCCACCTTTCTGCTAGATGCTTCAGTTCTAAGTACAATCACATGCCTTGTGAATCATTCAGCAAATCTGCACAATAATGCTATATGTTGGGGCACCCGCCTGGTTCAGTCGGAAGAGCATGCCACTCTTGATTTCAGGGTTGTGAATTCAAGCTCCAAGCTGGGTGTAGAGATTACTTAAATAAGTAAAATATTTTTAAAGGCATGGTATGTGTACATGTGTATATACACACATAGGTGTATATTCATTCCACACACACACACATATATATACATACATGCTTCATGCATCACCACTGGTTTCATCTTTGATTCAGCATAAGGCTTTGATGGTGACTCATGTATCAACCTCACAGGGGCAGAGTCCCAGTCCACACCCACACTCATCCCAGTTCAACCCCAAAGACTCATACGTGATATGCAATAAAGTTTCTAAACAAGACCTCTTGTATTTCTCTGTTGGGAACATGGGGTGGGATATTTGCAGTTCAAAGTCACGAACAAAGCAGGTTCCCCAATTCAGAGGTTTCACATCCCTAAGGATCCCCGTTTTATTCAGGCTGGACTATTTGAACACCAGTTTCCAAATCTTTGCCGGGTCTGGGAGGAGAGATTTCTAAGGACCAATAATTCATATGCACATCTCTTAAAGACTCAATAAATAATTCCCAGGTTATCTCTTCTGGTTTCTGTGAACCAGTTTAAATGTTACAATTGTCTTTATTTTAAAAACCCAAATATTTTTTCTTGGAAAATCCAGGTATAAAAAACCAGCAGGCAATGGCCAAATCTTCTTCAGTTTATACATTGTGGTCAGCTTCCCACTCTGGCTAATGGCTTGAATTCCCCCTCCTGGGAAGCTCAGAAAGGTTCAGGTGTCATGGAAGAAGCTGCTCCATCTTTATCTTTTCATTCGATTGGTGTCTGGCTGCCGCAACAAACATCACGCCTTTGGATTCTCTTCTTGAACTGAGCGCCTAAATCGCAGGTCTAGGTTGGACCCGGAAAAGAGAAGTTAGCACAAATGCACACACTGCCTCATGTCTGTGAGGGAAATATCAAATTCAAGATCCCATGGCTTCTCATACCTCCTGCCTTCTGTTAAGTTTCTACAATTTTCCCCTTGAACTCCCATCATTGGGTGTCATCAGTAAATGCTACCCCAAAAAGATGAATGGGTTTGTTTCCTCCCCAGTATTCATTCCCTTCTGACCTCAGCTCCAGATTTTCCTTGGGAAGCCACCCTTTCTCATTCTCAGTCTCTGTGATCTGTTTGGTTGTAGCACCTCTATCTACAGATCTCTGATCTGGCTGATGAAATCATCACATTTTCATGGCCGTGGCAATTGGTTCACAGATGCGCACATCACCCAGTCAGATCCAATGAAACACATCAAGAATTCTGGGCCTCTCATTCTTTCCCACTAGACTTCCATCTGAGAAAGTACAAGAGGCTGATAAAAGTGTGTCTTGCAATTGTTAGGAAGAGCCTTTTCAAGAAAGGAGCTAACATAGAAAAGTATGGAACAGAAAGAAACCAGGTTCCGGTAACATATTGTGAGTCTCTGCTTCTGGTAACACCTAAAGCAAGAATTATTCTTGGATTTTTGCTAAAAACAGCTTCGGTTGGTTCTTTTAATTGACAGAGTAACTGATACATGAAGTGGTTCTGACCCTCTTCCAAAACCAAATGATTTTGGTTAAAGTAGGTCTCCTTCAGTGCCGGTTACTCACCAAAAGCAGCATCATGTTCTCTGACATACAAAGCTCCTGGTTGCTGAAAGGAAATAAAACAGGTGGTCTCATCACTGGAAAGGAATGTAGACTCGGGTCCTATTGCATAGTTGGTGGGATTTGTGAACTGCCACCATTTTAAAATTAAGATGTGACAGATGAAAACCAAGGCTTGGCCATAGACATAGCAAACATGCTTTGTTGGTCTTTTAGGGAAAGTGATTCTATTAATTTATTCATTCATTTCACAGACATTTACTGAAAATCTACAATATGCCAGGTAATATATCAGGACCCAGGGCTGTAAGGGTACAGACAGGGTCTCTGCCTGCACAGGAACTAGAGTCAGACCTCTAGACCCCATATCTACATCATGCTGATGGTATTAATTTGCACAAGTAGTAAATGGCATGGCAGTCTCTACTGACAAGATCCTAACTTCCAAAACTAGTAGCATTTGAATTATGGTGGATTTACTGTCTATCCATATTTTCCAGAACACCAAAGAAGCCAGCAAGAACTTTGGACTTATGGCAGGGTTTCAGACATGTCTTATATCCTCTTGGTAGGCATGAAATTGATAAAATCTTAAGAGCATGATATGGTAATATCTATTAACAGTATCATGTACATGCTCTGTGGCAAAAATACTCACATAAAAGCAATTTAATACAAAAATGTTTCATTATACACTGTTTTTAGTATTAGAAACAAAAAAACTAGAAACCACCCAAATGTCCAAATACGTACAGACTGAAACAATGTTGGAAATACAGTATTGTGATGAGGGATGGAGTTAGGATACTATGTGTATAGTACAGCCCCACTTTCCTAATAAATGAATAAACAAAAGTGCTAGTATATGCATGTATATTTGCAGATGCCTTCAGGAAAAGATCTGAAAGAGTTATACACTGAACCATTAACACAGTGGAGGGAGATTTCAGGGTATTTTCCTTCTCTGTGGGATGTACTTCTGGTTGATCGGACTATATAAAGGATGTGTTCAAGCCCCATGAGGGCCTTTGCTATGACAACCCCATCACAGAGAAAAAGTGTCAGCATGGAAAGGGTGGAATAGGGACGCCTGGGTGGCTCAGTGGTTGAGCATCAGCCTTCAGCCCAGGGTGTGATCACAGAGTCCTAGGATCAGGTCCCACATTGGGCTCCCTGCATGGAGCCTACTTGTCCCTCTGCCTGTGTCTCTGCCTCTCTCTCTCTCTGTGTGTGTGTGTGTGTGTGTGTCTCATGAATAAATAAATAAATAATCTTTTAAAAAAAGAAAGGGTTGAATAAATACTATTTGTTAAATAAAAAATACAGAAATGTTTAAACATAGAAAGTGAAGTGTCTTATGTTATTCTAGCTTCCTAATGCACATTTCACAAGGAGGCAGGTTTGTGTCACAAGGAACCCAAGGCAACCCCCAGTCTCACCTCTACATCTCTCCTTTCCTGTGTGAACGAGCTGGTGTTTGCTCTCTTCTCCATATCCTGCAGTTTGGTCAACTTTTCTATCAGGAACATTTTATCTTTGCCCTCCTGCCAAGACAGAAAACCAAAACAAGAACAAAAACATGGGGGATGGTAGGAGGTTGAAAAGCAAATGATGGAATGAAGGTTGGATTTTTTAGGCAGGTAGAGTCCCAGACATAGAAGAGAGACTGCCATCATGTTTTCTTGCTTGCTTTTTCTGTTTTAAGATTGATTGATTGATTGATTGATTGATTGATTTGAGGGTTGGGGGGAAGGGCAGAAGGAGAGAGAATCTTAAGCAGACTCTGCTGAGCGTAGAGCTTGATCTCATGACCCTGAGCTCAGGGAAATGAGTTGAAACCAAGAATTGGAGGCTTAACCAACTGGGCCACCCAGGTGCCCTGGCTTTGTTTTCTCTTAATGAAAGAGAAGAAATATTTCACAGCACAAATTACCCGCCACAGCCTTCCTGAATTGTACCATCTCCTCTAAAGCAATTCTCCTAGCAGGCTTGAATAAGCAAGCCTTCCATCCTGCTGCTAGAAGCAACTTGATGCCACTGTGTGAAGGCCCAGGACAACTGGTGTATAATAGCTCCCTTCTTGGCATGCCCTCAGTCTCAGAACACTGGGCACCAACATCGCTGCCCTGTCCTCCCACTGAGAATGTCAAAGCTCACAGCTCTGCATCTGGGGACATCAAATATATTTGTCAAAGTTATCAGTGTCAATGGAGTAGACCTAGATGAAAAATTCTCAAATTGGGGAGGAGAACAAAGGAAGGGGGTACATCCTACCAGGAGTGAGAATCACTTACTGGTGAATCTGCTGCAGATGAGAGGGTGGTATATTCTACTAGTGTTGAAGTAGGCTAGCAAGTGCCATTGATGGTCTGGCCAGTCTAGATCAATTCCTTTTCCCATGCCCATGTTTCTCCTTAGACTGTCACCCACGAATTTAAGCATCCAATAATTATATAATGAAGCTATCATATTTGCTTCATAATAATTTTCTATTTCCCTCATTCTTTCTACATTTCTTCACTGGAATCCTGCAAGGAAGAGCTGTCCTCGGGAAGTGGCATTTTAAACAAATTCGCTAGCTGTCTTGGATATAGCCAACTTGTTTGAAAATTACTGGTCTCTAGCAGCTGTTTCCATACTCTAGTGCCAGTGAGAATTATTTAGAGAGCTTGCAAAAATGCAAACTCTTAGGATTTATCCAAAAGATCTTGACTCAGGGAGGCAAAGCTGCATTGTAGCTAAGAGTACAAATTTTGAAATTGCCCAGTTCAAATCCCACCATTTACTAGCTCTGTGACTTTAGGCAAGTCACTTCACTCTATAAGCCTCAGTTTCCCTAATTTTAAAATAGGGATTAAAGATGTATATGACCCCAGAGAGAGTAATAAAAATTAGTCTGGGTTCTTTTAGAAACAATGAACCTGCCTCTGTGGTGCAACCTCTGGGTAAGACTCCCAACCATGTAGGCCTGTGGTGATCCTTCTGGTGCCTCTCTGAAATGATGTCATCTAAATTCCTCCTCACTTTACTTGGTACTTCCCTTAAAACATAAGGTTTTAAAATCAAATACTTCCCCTGTTAAGATTTTCTTTTTTTTTTTTTTTTTAAGATTTTTTTAATTTATTCATGAGAGAGGCAGAGAAATAGGCAGAGGGAGAAGCAGGCTCCATGCAGGGAGCCCGAAGAGGGACTCCATCCTGGAATTCCAGGATCACACCCTGAGCCAAAGGCAGACACTCAACCGCTGAGCCACCCAGGTGTCCCCTGTTAAGATTTGCATAAGACTTGCCCAAAACATTCAAAGTGCTGCATCAGAAAACTACAAGTGGTCCTTGTAGGGACAGGCAGAAAAAAAGAACATAATTAATCCATGCCCTTCCTTTATACCATATAAAGGACCAACCCAAATGATCTGAAACCCCAAAGATTCAAGCAGATAGAACCCTGGGGAATCCTGCTTCTTTCCCATATTCTTAGATGTAAGTGTTCATGTCATAATTATATTGGTATTTAGAAGAAAAGGGAACCAGCCCAGTGGCAATAAGCATCACTATTCCCAGACTGTGGTCTCTAAATGCCATTTCACCAGGATTCCTTGAATAAATGTCTGATTCATGTTCTGGGGCAAGGTAATGAACAAGAAGAGCCTTGAACATCTTGTCCTTCCAGGAGCAGGTGAGCTATCAAAGACTTCTGGGGTCATGTCAAAAGAGCCCAGGAGCTAATCCAAAAGGATTTCCATTAGCAAAGGATGAGACTATTTAAGCATGAACAAATTATTATAATTTTTAAAAATATTTTATTTATTTGAGAGAGAATGAGCATGAGTAGGGAGAGTGGCAGAGTAAGAGGGAGAAGCAAAGTCCCAGCCGATCAGGGAACCCAATTCAGGGCTCGATCCCAGGACCCTGGGACCATGACCCAAGCTGAAGGCAAGATGCCTAGCCAACTGAGCCACCCAGGCACCCCACAAATTATTATAATTGAAAGATGTCAAAGTATACTCAAATCTATGAATTCATAATGATAATTTTAAAATCCTCACTGGCCACATTTGGAGGTTGCTAGATATGACAGGTTGAATAGTATCTCCCTTTTAAAAAGATATGTCCATGTTATCCTACCTAAGTACCTGTGAATATAACCTTGTTTGGAAATGAGATCTTTGCAGACATAATTAGAGATTCTGGAATGAGATCTTTCTGGATGAGGATGAGCCCTAAATTCAATGACAAGTCCCTAGAAGAGAAGGAGAAACAACAAAAAAGAATTTGTGAAGGTGAAGGCAGTGACAGGAGATACGAAGCTACGAGTCAGGAAACAGCTAAGTTAGCCTGTGGCCCCTACAGGAAGCTAGGAGAGGCATGGAACAGATTCTCTCTCAGAGCTTTGGAAGGTACCCTGCTGAAATCTTGATTTTGGACTTCTGGCCTCCAGAACTGACAGAGAATAAATTTCTGTTATTTTAAGCCACCAACTTCGTGATTATTTGCTATGGCAGGCCCTAGGAAACTAATACAGACTGGGATACCAACGCATCCTTTCAAAAAATGGTAAATAAAGGAGAAAAAATCATGTATATACTTTGCCTTTCCTTTATAAATTATATTACAAGGTAATCAAATAGTTGAGCAAAAATTCTTTTTTCATAGAAGAGTCTTAGTTAATCAATGCAGAAGAATTTCTAGGAGTAGAGTACCATGATTTTGTCATCTCTAATGAAATCAGTGGTCTTCTAGGCAATACTCATCAAAGGCTGTAAAATCCATCAGGTGAAAGGCAGATGGGGAGTCTTAGGATGGATGGGTCGGGCTAACAAAGCATGGACTCACTGATTACTTTTAATATCACACAAAAATAGACAACAGGACATTTTATGTCTCAAGGTAATGCTGTAAGAAGTACATAGCATCATCTATGAAGAATTCTGGCTAAAATGCTGAATCTGGGGGCACCTGGGTGACTCAGTGTTGAGCGTCTGTCTTTGGTTCAGGTCGTGATCTTGGGGTCCCAGGATGAAGTCCCACATCAGGCTCTCCTCAGGGAGCTTGTTTCTCCCTCTGCCTATATCTCTGCCTCTCTCTCTGTGTCTCTCATGAATAAATAAAATCTTAAAAAAATAAAACATAAAATCAAATGCTGAATCTGGATTTAATCGGACTTTTAAATATCACCACCAGGGTACAGGAAATAAAAAGAAAAAAGAAACAGGGTAAACACCACCACAAGGTTGCAAATTAGATATACGCAGAATGTAAGAACTAACACAAGACAAATGACCTGGTTTCTTCAACAATAATGGCAAGAGAAGAGAGAAGGGGAAAACAAATGCAGATTAAAAGAAACAAGAGACGTATCAACCAAATGCAGCACGTGGCACTTTCTCAGACCTTGATTTGAACACCCCTACTGTAAAAAGACACTTCATGGGACAATCGGGGATTTTTGACCTTTGATTGCATATGAGAATTGATAGAATTCTTTAGAATTATTACACTTTCTTTTAGGCATGATGATGGTGATATTGTGGTTATGTTTTTTAGAAGTCTGTTTCTCAGGACCCCCAGGTAGCTCAGTGGTTAAGTGTCTGCCTTCAGCTCAGGGCGTGATCTCCGGTCCAGGATGGAGTCCCACATCGGGCTCCCTGTAGGGAGCCTGCTTCTCCCTCTGCCTGTGTCTCTGCCTCTGTGTCTCTCAAGAATAAATAAAATCTTAAAAAAAAAAAGTCTATATTTCTCAGGCACATAGAAGTTTCTACAGATAAAATTATGTAAATTTAGGATTTGCTTTAAAATAATTCAGAGATTTGCAGTGAAGGTTTAGTGTAGATTAAATAAGAGTATACACATGCTGATGGTAGTTGGTGCTGGGTGGTGGGCAGGTATGGATTCATTCAACTATTCTATTTTGGAGTATGTCTGAAAGTTCTCGTTATATAACGTTTAAAAAAAAAGGTGGAAGGAGGATAACAGAGGGACTCCTCACATTAATAATCTGTTCATGGAGCAGTCTGATCATAATCTTCCTTCCTTCTGTGATCTGCCAGTAGAGGTAGGTGATGATTCTAGAAGAGAAGAAAAAAAAGATGACAGATACTTTTGCCAATGTTCTGCAGTCCCCAAATTCCAAAAGGGCGCAAAGAAACTAATATTTGCTTACAAGTGGACTTTGGCCCTACAGTGTCCTTGAAAAGTTGGTCTGAGTGAGTTACAGGTTAAATACATCACAGCAACAGTTCTAGGTTCTGGGTGGCTCAGTGTTAAGTGTCTGCCTTTGGCTCAGGTCATGATCTCAGGGTCCTGGGATTGAGCCCCATGTCAGGCTCTCTACTCACCGGGGAGTCTGCTTCTCCCTCCCCCTCCAACCCTCCTCCATCCTCCCACCCCCACTCATGCTCATGCTCGAGTTCTCTCTCTCTCTCTCTCTCTCTCTCTCAAGTGAGTAAATAAAGATGAAAAAATAAATAAAGAGCAACAGTCCCCAACCTGGCTGCACAGAGAATCAGGTGAAAGATGGAAAAAAGACTCATTTCACAGCCTCTTCTCAGATCCATTGACTGAGTTTCCTGGGGCATAGGGGCCAAACAGTATTTTTAGAAATTACACATGATTTTAATGTGCAGCCAGAGTTTGTGAATCTGGATAGTGCAATTCAAACTTCAACATGACACAAATTTCCTGGGAGTTTTTCAAAATACAGGTTCTGGGATTCTGTAGGTCTGGGGTAGGGTCTAAGATTCTGGATCTCTAGCAAGCTCCCCAGTGAACTGGTAATTTGATGCAACAAGCTGCTAGGAAACCTGAGCATTTTAAAGAGGCAGATAACAACCTAGTCTGGGGAGGGAAGGCATGCCCAGGAGCAAGGACATCCAGGTTGTAGCACGCTGTCACTCACAGACCGTTCAGCCTGGAACTTATCTCTGCAAGTCAGCCCATTGCTGTCTTATCACTTCTACCTGTAAAACTAAGAGGTTGCTCTGTAAGCAACATCTACTGGTTCCACTAATCTGTGCTTTTGAGTTGTATCTCTCTCTGGGAAGAGTTGCTATCTCTAATGCCATCAGGCCTAGGCTTCTTTCTTTCTTTTTTTTAAGATTTTATTTATTTGAGAGAGAGTGAGCGAGCACACATGAGTGGGGAGGGCAGAGGGAGAGGAAGAAGCAGATTCCCTGCCGAGTGGGGAGCCCCTATATCCCAAAGGCAGCTGCTTAACCCACTGAGCCACCCAGGTGCCCCAGGACTAGGCTTCTAAAGAGGGATAGCTATTAGCCAATCAACTATTCATGTAGGAAGATGAATCCAATCTTGGCAGTTCTTTTTTTTCCACAAGAAGTCAGATATTGATCATTTTTATTTGAAAATGGAAGAATGCTATCCTACATACCAACAATGCCCAATCCATTCGAACGTAACCACAATCTCAGGAAGAATCACACATGTGATTTTCCTAAGCATTCTCAAATCCAAAATTTCATTTTGTTTTTATGTTATTTAAGAGGGGACATAACATGTATTACTTTTTCATAAAACAGGCAAAAAAACACACACACACACACACACACACACACAAAAAAGACCTAGGGCAAGATGATAGCAAGTAACTGTTTTAAAAAATTCAAGGGCAAAGTGAAGACCATCCAGAATATTGATTTGTGGCCTTCTGCTTTCCTGGCAAACCTCCCAGAGTCTATTCCCAGGTGAAGTTAATGGCACATTTCTCCCCCAGGTTCTCAAACGTGCTCCACTTACAGCACAATGAGGGTGAGGATGAAAAAGAAATGCACACTTCCAATGAGGTTCTGGTAGATCCAAACAACCCATAGGTAGCTGGGCCTTTTACTCAGGGAGTCAATCCAGCCGTAGATGGAGTGAATGAAGAAGGGTAGACCTCGAAAGGGACCACAGTCAGCTGAAGGTTTCAATCTGATAAAACAAGGGATAGAAAGACATCTCTAGCAGGAGACGCAGGGCATAGCTTTTTTCTAGAATCAAATGGTCCTTTCTGAGCCCTGGACCTGGAGCCAGAAATTCTTGCCTGCTGATACCCTCTCCCTCCTGGCCTCAGCTGCTATGTTTTGTGCTCATGACCTGCACTCCGAGGATCAGCTCCCACACAGGGTTCACATTGGATCTACTGGTCACCAATCCAAAGAGCAGGCAATGAACTCTGCGGCATCCCAGCTTGCAGAAATGAACTGGGTGGTCAGATTATTTTTCTGGGGAAGTCAAACTAGGAAATACAAAGAGGAGACCCTGTGATCTGTGGAAGCTGACGCTGTGGCAATGGTGGCCATGTGTAGCAGTAGGAAATAGCAGAAACTAGAGGGAAACTAGGAACTGGTTAGGAAGAGGGAAAAAAGAGAGATGCAAAGACATCATAAAACAGAGGAGCCTGGCCTGAAGCCACCTGAGTTCCTGATAGTTCTATTTCTGCTTATGTCCTAAAAGTCAACTCCTTTGTTCATTCATTCATTCAATAAAAGTTTATTGCACCTGTACCAGGTGCTGTGCTAGACACCAAGCCCTGGAGATTACATAGGAAAGAGCAGACCTGGATTCCACCCTCTCAGGCTTACATTTTACCAAGAAAGATGGACAACTAATGAGTCACAATTAAATAAAGATTCAAATGAAGGCATTTCTGACCATGAACGATGGAATAAAGAAAAGAAACTGACCTGAGAGAAGGTGGAAGTGACATAGATAAGGATGGTCATGAGGACCACATCTTGAAGATGACCTCTGAGCTGAGAACCAGAGGGTATACAGAAGGCCATCGAGCAAAGTGGGAAGAACATTTCAAACAGAGGACTCCACCCTGTGTTGGGAGAGGCTCATAGGGTCCCAGGTATGGAGCAAGAGCCATGAGGATGAAGGAAGGTGGAGCCGGAGTGGGGTGAAGCTGGAGAGCTAGAAAGGAACCAGCTCAAGCAAGGCATTAAATGTTTATTTAGCTGAAGTTCTGTCCCCATTCTGGGAACAGTACTTTGAGGAAGTGAGGAAGCTGCACCAAGCCACCTGATGGGTGGTAACCAAGCTAAGATCTATTCCCTTCTTTGGCTGTTGTGTCTGCCGATTACCAAGGGAACTTGGGTGCAACAATGTATTAAGCTTATCTTCTCACTTCTCTTGACATGGGGGGTGGGTGGGTTCCCTTCCTGGAGAGATAGCCTGTCCTGGGGCTACCCTATGTCTTTCATATGCAAACCAACTGATCCAAGAGCCCATATCCCACCTTCCGCCTACTCTATCAGGTTCTCACACTCAGGGTCACTATCCCCTGCCCTGTTCACCCGGGGCCAGGTACCAGACAACTCCAGACAGCCCCTATATCTCAAAACCCACTGAAATTGTTCCAACTTGCCAATCCTAAACCTGCCTACTCTGCCTCACCCTTTCCTTCCCATAGAAACCACAACAAAGGCTCTTGCTCACATTTTTCTCCTCACTCCCTCTGCATCCTGACCAACCCTGGGGTTTCCTCACGTGGCCCTCTGTGGTGTGGTATTCCCATTCCCCGCCACCACCTCTACTGGGATCTGAGAATAACAGATCATCTTTTCAACAGCATTTTTATCTTCTGATCTGCTGGCCTCACCCTTGATAATAAAGCCTACATTTTAAAACACTCACCTACTCCATCTCTAACACCTCACCACAAGGCCACTATCTCTCCTACCTCCAGATGGTGATGGCCAGGGTGCACAGGACCCCAGTGAAGGATGGGAAAAACAGCAAGAAGATGAAGAATGTCATCATCTGTGAGGCTCGCCAGGCTTTGCTCGGAGGCTGGAAATTCATCATCAGGCTGATCTGAAGAGAGAGAAGCATCATCTTCCATCTGTGACCAGAGAAGCAGGCCAGATGGACCCCAGCCAGGCACTGGTTTCTTGATAGCCTTCCCAGCACCACCAGTCCCTACCCTGCCACCCCAGTGCAATTCCAATCACCCCTGGGGTCACAGGGGACTGAGAGAAGCTAATTGATTCCAACTTCAGACTGACTCACATTTTTGACGTAAAACATGATGAAAAGAGTAATCATTTGGATAAAGGGCAGCAGAAGACAGAAGAAGGTTCCAATCCTATGAGGGAGAAAGAGTGTCAGAGGTCACAGGGAGACACACAGAGTGGGGAGTGGGGGCAGATATGGACTGTGGAGTGAAGGGAAAGACAGTGTTATGGGCTGAACTGTTTCTCCAAAATCCATATGCTGAAGTCCTAACTCCTAGTACCTCGAAATGTGACTATATTTGGAGATAGGGCCTTTAAAGAGATAATTAAGGTAAAATGAGGTCACTAGGGTGCGCCCAAATGGCATCTGACTAGTGCTTTTATTTTATTTTTTTATTTACTTATGATAGTCACAGAGAGAGAGACAGGCAGAGACACAGGCAGAGGGAGAAGCAGGCTCCATGCACTGGGAGCCCCATGTGGGATTCGATCCCGGGTCTCCAGGATCGTGCCCCGGGCCAAAGACAGGCGCCAAACCGCTGCACCACCCAGGGACCCCTGACTAGTGCTTTTAAAAGAAGAAATCAGGACACAGATACATACAGAGGAATCATGTGAGGACACTGGGAAAAGGTGCCATCTACAGGCCAAGGGCAGAGGTTTCAGAAGAAACCAACCCTACAACACCTTGATCTTGGACCTCAAGCCTCCAGAATTTGAGAAAATAAACTTCTGGGAGCATCTGGGCGGCTCTGTCAGTAAAGCGTCTGACCTCAGCTCAGGTCATGATCCCAGGGTCCTGGGATAGAGCCCCAGGTTCGGCTCCCTGTTCAGCTGGGAGTCTGATTCTCCCTCTCCCTCTGGCCCTCCTCTCTGCTTGTGCTCTCTCTCTCTCTGAAATAAAATTATTTATTCATTCATTCATTCATTCATTCATTCATTCATTCATTTATTTGAAAGACCGAGGGGAGGGGGGCAGAGACACAGGCAGAAGGAGAAGCAGGCTCCATGCAGGGAGCCGGACACCGGTCTTGATCCCCGGTCTCCAGGATCAGGCCCTCGGCTGGAGGTGGCGCTAAACCAATGAGCCACCAGGGCTGCCCAATAAAATCTTTTTAAAAAAGAAGAAAATAAATACGTTTCTGTTGTTTATTAAGCTACCCAGTCTGTGGTACTTCGTTATGGTAGCCCTAACAAACAAATGCTGCAAACCAAGAAAATTCCTACCATACCCAGTAACCTTAGCTGCTCTCTTCCCAGCTTTAGAAAAGATATTTTGCAGAAAGCACCACCCACATACCACCAAATGCCCTTCAGCAAGCCCTAACTGAGGTGTCCCAAATGTGGGACATGTCCCGTTCCTCCCTTCATGGCATCCAGAATGTCTGACACCCTACAGGGACAGTAAAAACTGCATTGAGTTACACATGAGAAGGTCATTCCCCCTCAATTCTCCTTAATGCTCCTGAGTACCAAGAAAAGAAAATCTTACTTTGGTGGGCCTAACATTTGCCAACCTCCCTTTTTTATCTTAAAAGAAAGGTTGGGATGGGCATCTGGGTGGCTCAGTGGTTGAGCGTCTGCCTTTGACTTAGGGCCTAATCCCAAGGTCTAATCAGGTCCCGCATTTGGGTCCCTGCATGGGGCCTGCTTCTCTCTCTGCCTGTGTCTCTGCCTCTCTCTGTGTGTCTCTCATTAATAAATAAATAAAATCTTAAAAAAAAAAGAAAAAGAAAAGAAAGCATGGGAATAAGGTTTAAACTGCGAGCCTTGGCAGACAGCAGCACCCAGCTAGAATTTAATGACTATGATGGGCCTAGCTTTAGTTTTAAAAAAATTGAAATTTTTCTTTAAGTAATCTCTACACCAGAGATAGGGCTTGAACTCACAACCCTGAGATTAAGAGTCAGACCCTCTACTGACTGAGCCAGCCAGGTACCCCCAGTTTGACTTTATTTTTTCAAGTGACTTGCAGATTTTCTCAAATGACACTGCTTTCCATGTATGGCTGTAAAATATAAAGATTCCTTTAAAAATGTATTTAAGAAAAAAAAAGAGGACAAACCATAGAAAAAATAATATTAAGTGAAAACCAGTACTGGTGATATGTAGATATGCCAAAAAATAGGTAGGTTGGTGTGCAGAACACAACTTTGGGAAACACTTACCTCAACTCATTTCTACCATTGTCCATAATCTACACTTCCTTTCTATCATTCTGTTAACTTTTTTTTTTTTTTTTTTTAAAGAGAGAGAGGGGATCCCTGGGTGGCGCAGCGGTTTGGCGCCTGCCTTTGGCCCAGGGCGCGATCCTGGAGACCCAGGATCGAGTCCCACGTCGGGCTCCCGGTGCATGGAGCCTGCTTCTCCCTCTGCCTGTGTCTCTGCCTCTCTCTCTCTCTCTCTCTGTGACTGTCATAAATTTAAAAAAAAATTAAAAAAAAAAGAGAGAGAGAGAGTGAGCAGCAGAGGAGCAGAGAGAGAATCCCAAGCAGGGATTGACCATCCAATGGTCAATAGTGTGAGGGCTTGATCTCTAGGGTTCAAAAACCTGGCCAAAGTAAGCACCCAGTAAATGAAGATATGCCATTATTATCACATCAGCTGATTTATGCACATCATTTATTTAAAAAATTGAGAGTGCTCAATATGCACCATATGATCCAACAATTCCACTTCCGGGTATATATCCAAAAAAAAACTGGGGCAGCCCAGGAGACTCAGCGGTTTAGCGCCGCCTTCAGCCCAGGGCCAGATTCTGGAGACCTGGGATCGAGTCCCATGTCGGGCTCCCTGCATGGAGCCTGCTTCTCCCTCTGCCTGTGTCTCTGCCTCTGTCTCTCACGAATAAATAAATGAATAAAATCTTTAAAAAAAAAAAACTGAAAGCAGTCAGGTCTCAAAGAGATATTTGCATACTCATAATCAGAGCAGCATTATTCACGGTAACCAAGAGGTAGAAGTAACCCAGAGGTCCCCTCATGGATGAATGGATAAACAAAATATGGTATAGCCATACAATGGACTATTTAGTCTTATAAAGGAAGGAAGTACTGGTGTACACCACAATATGTAGAGCCTGAAGAACATTATGCTAAGGGAAATGAGACAGTCACAAAAAGATAATTTCTGTATGATTCCACTAACATAAAGTATCTAAACTGTCAAACTGATAGAGAAAATAGAGTGCTGCTTGCCAGGGGCTGGGGAAGGAGGAACTGCTGAGTTCTTGTCATGGCTACAGAGTTTCAGCTTGGCAAGATAAAAAGAGTCTGGAGATCTGTCGCACAGCTATGTGAATATACTCAACACTTAACAATACATTTAGAAATGCTTAAGATGATATTATACTATGCATTTTCCTACCACAGTTTTTAAAAAGTGCTCAGGGCACCTGGGTGGCTTGGTGGGTTAAATGTCTGCCTTCGGCTCAGGTCATGATCCTGGAGTCCCAGGATGGAGCCCCATGGGGACATTTAACCCACCAAGCCATCCAGGCAACCTGGGGGCTCCATGCTCAGCAGGGAAGGCTGCTTCTCCCCCTCCTTTCGCTCCTCCCCTATTCATGCTCATTCCCCCCACTCTCTGTCTCTTAAATAAATAAATAAATAAATAAATAAATAAATAAATAAATATCTTTAAAATAAATTAAAATAGAAAGTGAGCATCAGGGTAACAGTAGCCACAATATCCCCACTTACAAAATATATCTGAGTCAGTGTGAAGATTTTCAAAACTTACCACACCAGAGTTTGTGCATAGATCAGTTCCAGGACATTCCTGGCGATGTCAAACTCCTGTAAGCCAAGGCTTGTTATAAACTGCATCCCAATGAGTCTGTGAAAACATCACTGAGGTTAGTACCCAAATCATCAACTCTCTCCTTCAAAAGATTTCCTGCAATCAACAAAGTAGAGCCTCACCAGTTTGGAATAAAGTCATAAGTTCCCTTGCAAGTGTTTGGAAAAATTCCAAGTATAAGCATATTTTCAAAGAAATAATTGATGGAATTAAGGGGAAATGGAATTAATACAATGCATTCAAATAGAGGTACTGCTGAAGTGGTTTAAAAAATTGTAGATGGGTGCCTAGGTAATTTAGGCTAAGCATCTGATTCTTGATCTCAGTTCAGGTCATTATCTCAGGGTAATGAGATCCAGCCCCACGTCAGGCTCTGGGCTGGGCATGAAGCCTGTTTAAGATTCTCTCTCCCTTTCTCTCTGCAACATCCCCTGTCTAAAAAATAAATAAATAAAAATAAAAAATAAAAATTCTAGAGGACATTATTTAACTTATCCCACCTGCTATTTAAATAGATACTAGTTATAATAATAGATATTATTTAAAGGAGATAATTATTAAAATTATCCTACCTATTTATCTCATTTATATCACTTGTTTGCTTGTTCAACCTTTTTCTCAGGGATCAGATAAATTTAGCACCTCCCAACTCAAGTAAGCTGAACATTTTTCCATTTTTGGTTATTGTTACTGGATTAATAGTGCTTTCCCATTTTCTAAACCCACAAGAGGAAGCCAAGGTCTCCATTTATTCTGAGGAAACTTGAGACCCCTTTGATTTCTTCATATAGAGAGGGTGCAAAACACACACACACACACACACACACATACACACAAAATGCCATCAAAAAGCCCAAAACAGAACAAAACAACCTCCTCATCTTTATGTCCAGACCCTAGACAGAGGCTGTAATAAAAGTGTGTTTGGGCAGACTGAATGAGGGGGTTGGGCATGCAACCTACCCATTGAGGAAAGAATTTTTGTGTTATGCCATATCATCACAGGAGCAGCTTGTAGAAACATGTAAGTGTCCATGAGGAATGAGATGCTCCGCATATTATTGACAAATAAATGAATCAGTGAAAAAGGTCTATACATGGGCCAGTAATAACATTGCCTCAATTCTGTATACCTGGTGTCTAAAATAATAATTAGCACATTAATCAAATTCAATTAAATGAATCATGACATAAATCTAATGTAATGTCAGGGAAAGATGCCACAGCAGAGTGTTAAGATTAATAAGAGCAAACACGGGGCACCTGGGTGGCTCAGTTCGTGATCCCTGCAGGAAGCCTGCTGTGGAACATGATTCCAGGACCCTGGGATCACAACCTGAGCCAAAGGCAGATGCTCAACCACTGAGCCACCCAGATGCCACACTTTTTTTTTTTCAAGAGAAGGTTGGAAAGGGCCAGCTGAACCAAATGAACTTGGACAATAAGACTGTTGGATAAAAGTGAATTTTCGGTTAATTCAAGAAGAAAGGAGTGTCCCAAAGAACAAGAGGCAGACTTGTAACAGTGCACGCCAAAGTATATAAGGGACACTTACATAGTCAGTACATACCCATACTTCCTACTCAGGCAAGACTATGACTCTGGTTCCAACATCAGGTATTAATTACTAAAGGCTGACAAATATTTACCTCCTCAGGAACTCGCCCAGGAAGGAATCAGCTAAAGAGAACACAAAATCCATCAGAAGAAGTCGGTAGATTTCCTGGCCAATGAGGGTTTCCCAACACTGAAAGGCAAATAAGAGTCAGGAGATGGAAGGGGCTATTGCTTCCTGCTCAATTCCCCTCTGTTCCTGGCATCCTGCACTCATTAGGACATGGCTGGTGGCTCAGTTTGACAGAGTCCTTGTGTACCCAGAAAAGCAGACCTACTCTGGGCAGAGATGCACCATTAATTTGTTGAGTTTGTTTTCAAGGGTGTTTACTCCCTTTCTGTGCCCCTTCCTCCCCCCACCCCAGTAAGTCTTGCCCCCCACATGTACCTCAAACTTTCTCTTGTCATTATCTCTCCTCTTTCTTCTTTTTTTTTTTTTATTAAGACTTTATTTATTAGAGAGAGCGTGCACGAGCAGGGGGACGAGCAAAGGGAAAGGGAAAAGCAGAATCCCCATGCAGCTGGGAGCCTAAAATGGGGCTCTATCCCGGGCCCCCAGGATCATGATCTGAGCCGAAGGCAGACACTTAACGAACTGAGCCACCCAGGTGCCTTTCCCTATCTCTCCTCTTAAAACTTTTCATCCCTGTCCTATGCTTCTGGATCCAATTTCTCAGCTAGCCATCACTGACGATAATGCCTTCAGTCTTTTTTTCTTTTTAATATTTTATTCATTTATCCATGAGAGACACAGAAAGAGAGGCAGAGACACAGGCAGAGGGAGAAGCAGGCTCCATGCAGGGAGCCCGATGTGGAACTCGATCCCAGGACCCCGGGATCATGCCCTGAGCCGAAGGCAGATGCTGAACTGCTGAGCCACCCAGGCGTCCCCTTCAGTCTTTTTATTAACCTTATGAAAATCCATTAATAACTGCTTGACTAAGAAAGAGGCCTAGGGGTTTAGCAGGCTAGCACAAATTGGAAGGCTGAATTAGTTCATGAAACTGGTGGTCAATTACCTCTGCCGGAAGTCAGTGCTAATAGCTGATGACTGGGAGCTTTTAAATTTGACCGAAACAAGTAGAGGGAGGTTTGGGGTGCACAGCCCAAGGATGAATGGATGGAGGGAGCAAGGGGAGGAAGGAGGTATGGAGGGATAGTGGGAGGGATGGATGGATGAAGGGATGAATAGATAAATACATGGATGGATGGAAGAATAATATGATATTTAAGATTATGAGTAAAAACTCTGAGAAACTAGAGAAATTCACTTTCTCCCTGGTGGTCAAAGGATAAGAAACCAAACTCAAGGCAAAATAGCATAGAAATCTCACCTCTTCACCAGCCTGGGCCACAATGTTGAGCCAATAGTAACAAAGGATTCCAATGATTGATATTTTCAGAAAGATGTTTCTAAATAACAGAAGAGAAAACAACTATCATTACCTTCCATGATAGTCATTAGTACTGAATATTTCCTTTTGGTCACATGTTAGGACTGAAATTCCTGCTCCCCTGTAGTTTGAGTGGAGCCATAGGGCTAGTTCTGGCAAATGAGTTGTGAGAAGTGATGTGTGTCACTTTGTGTCCCTTCTAGCCTGGAGCATTTAAGTGCCGGTGACACTCTCCAGAACTCACTATCTTCCCTCTGGAATGGATATCAGCAAAATTCCAGATGGTTGCTGCTCTCAGCCTGGATCCCTGCATGAATGACATGACCAATACTCCCCGCCATCCACAAAGGACATATAATATTGACCAAGAAATAAATCTTTGGGTTCTAAGCCATTGAAACTAAGGAGAGAGAGGATGTTTTTTACTGCAGCGTAACCCAATTTATATCAACTTCTATACCATCTTTTGGTGCATCTCCAAACTATCTGACTTCACTTCTCGTTGTAATAATAGTAAATGTACATACTATTCACTGGGGGCTGACCATGGACAGTACACTGTGCTAAGAACTTCACTGAATCATCTTAATCTTTATAACTTAATACTAAACATTCTACAACTCTGAATATTTACAACTCTATCACCAGGTAGAGAGTGTTTTATATCCCTCAGAGGTGAAACAATTTGTCCAAGGTCACACAGCTTGCCAGGGGCATGACAAAGATAAAAACTGAGGACCATCTGCTCTCATAGCCTGAGCTCTTAAACCCAGTTACTTTGCCTAAATCAACACCTGCTGGTTTTAATGAGGTCTCAGCCCTGGTGTACCAAGAACTGTGTGCCACTAAACCAGTGGTTTTCGAGGTGTGTCTTCCAACCCATTTAGCATTACTGCCCTCTGTATACTTGCTAGAAAGCCAAATTTTCAAGCCCCACCCCAGATCTACTGAACCCAAAGCTTTGGAAACGGGGCCAAACAATCCCTTCAGGTAATTCCAGTGCATGCTGAAGGTTGAAAACCATTGTGTTAGACTCAGCTCCATGAAGGAAGGGAAATGGATATGTCTTTTTCAATGCCAGATCCCCAATCTCTTCCCAGTACCTAGCTTGCAGTAGACCCTCAATATCTATTGGATGAACATGTACCTTTATTGCAGGGGAGCTCCAGGTTAAACTTGAAAACACACTCATCTAAGCTGAGAAAAGCTCATCTTAGTATATGTGCTCCTGAAGCAAGCATGAGGAAAGCTCATCTTAGATTGAAAAGAATTGTATATTCCTGAGCTTTCTCATTTTCTTTTCATGCAGAGAAGATATTTGAATATGTTGTGAAGCAGTACAAATGGCTGGTGTATATGAAAAGGCAACTAACCTCTTTAATGATCAGAAAAAACACAATAGCAAAGTGATTGGTTCCAAATGGCCCACTGAGCACACATGTCTACCATCACTCCATCCAAATTCCCCAAATGAGATGGGAGAGCTGGTCAGCAGTCAGACTGCAGAGGCCATGGAAGGCAAAGGCTCCAGAACTGATCTATGCAAACTCAATTTGCATTGTACAGACCTATTATTATAAACACCACCATAACCAGGAACTGGTCAGAGAAAAGGCCAGGAAAAAAGGACAAAATTTGGGTACTTTTATGCTTTGTTTACCAAAACCCTGGGGCCACCTCTAGCACAAAAAGGCACACCCTCCCAGCCAATGAATTGCCAAAAGCACTCCCTCTACCTCCCCATGGGTGGGGAATTTCAAAAATGCACCTGTTTCTCCCAGCTGAGGCATGGCTACCAGGGCTCATAGCTTGACTAATGGGAATGGTGAATAAAGTTCAGTCCCCACACAACCCCTCAGCCAGGAACTTTTCTGCAGTATACAACATGCACGACTGTACATCTCATAATGGAGAGCTATGTTAATCCTCAGGCTGATAGCAATCGGGAAAGTAAGCCATAACTTTGAGCAAAAGGCAGATGGATTTAACGGTATTTTCTGAGTGCTTTTTGGATTCTATGGCTATTAACACACACCAAACACACTTTCTTCTTGGAATTCTTTCTAGAAAACAGAATGTTGGTACTTGAGCATGACCTGTTCTAGCTCCCACCTTACTTCCCTCCATGGAAACAGAGGCTGTCATTGGATGGGGCACACCTACCGGATCAGGAGGGTATAGACTTCGTGCCGGGGCATCTCATACCGCTCCACCAGCCTGAACAGGGAATAGAGGCGTGGCACAGCCAGGTTGATGCAGGACACAATGAAAGGCAATAACAGCACCGCCCCAGGGTCCTTGTGGTTCTTCAGGAACTGCAGGGGATGGAGGCAAAGAGCTGAGATGCCCAGTGTGCACTTAACTCCTTCCT
The DNA here is from genome assembly GCF_905146905.1 of Nyctereutes procyonoides. Lineage (NCBI taxonomy): Eukaryota > Metazoa > Chordata > Mammalia > Carnivora > Canidae > Nyctereutes > Nyctereutes procyonoides. The sequence continues at coordinate 52,011,030 of NW_026575126.1, read as the reverse complement.
GCCTCCCACAGAAGACTGCCCATGATGGGGAACCCTCAGGGGTAGCTCCTCTGGCGTACTTACCCCAAGCCAAGCATCACCCACAAGATGGCACACGATCCTCACTAAAGCCCAGCAGGTGGGTATGAATAGACTTATCTGACTGGCAAACTGAGGATCAGAGAGGGGAAAAATCTTGCCCAAGGTCACCAACCAAGAAGTGGCAGATTTGTACTGGGTCTATGTGCCTCAAGGGCCTGAACTCAAACAGTCATTCTGTGACTTTACCACCCTCGACAAGAGGTCTGGGGCGATGAGGATGTGCCCCTGGCTGTTGGAGCAAAAACTTCCATCTGCTGAAGCTACAGCACAAGGATAAACTTGAAAACACACTCATCTAAGCTGAGAAAAGCTCATCCTAGTATATGTGCTCCCAAAGCGAGCATGATAGAATGCTCCATCTATCACGATTGATCACAGGAGAATGTTTCCTCCCCTCTTCTGTGTGGCCCTGTTCATCTTCAGCAGTCTTCACTGTCCTTGGGTGCTGAATTAGGGGAAAGCAGAGCCCCTGCCAGCCCATGCCGGACCTTTGTCCTCTTCAGTTCAGACTGAGGTCTAAGGTGCCCCTCTGCCAGGCATCCTTGGAGTAAAGGATTCCAGTGGATTTTTCCTCGGTCTTCCACTATCCCTATCCCTTCCTTGCCTCCCCGCTCCCAAGGCCTGACTCTGCCTCTCTACCTCTGGATGGTTTTGAAAGTCCCGCTTGCACTCTGGGCAGTATTTTTGTGGCCAGGGTAAGGTGGATTCAAATGCTGCCCCCTCACCATGCTTATAAGCTGCAAGGTCTGGAGCCAGAAGCATAGCTTCTTAGAGCCTCTTTCCCTGTCCATATAATAAGGGGATTACGGCCATAACCCATAGAGCCATCTCAAGAATTAAATGAGACCAGAGGCGCCTAACTGGCTCAGTTGGTTAAGCATCCAACTCTTGATTTCAGCTCAGGACATGATCTCAGGGTCCTGGCATAGAACCCTGCATCTGCGTCGGGCTCCATGCTCAGAGGGGAGTCTGCTTAAGATTCTCTCTCCCTCTCCCTCTGCCCTTCCCTCCTCTCTCCCTTTCTCTCTCTCCCTCTCTTTATCTCTAACATAAATAAATATTTTTTAAAAAATTAAATGAGACCAAATAAGGCAAGGTATGGCCCCTAAATAACACAGGTAGGGCATCATTCATAGGAAACTGTAGATGCCAAGGAGTATGACCCCTGGAGTTGTACAAAGGGTTATTCCTGCCTGGCACAGAGCAGGTGTTCAAACAATAGGAATGATTCAACCTCTGCCTCCTCACCTCCTTCACTGCCCTCCTTCCCTTCAGGTGGGTGTAGAGAAAAGGTTCCAGGTAAAGAAGAAACTCAGAAGTCTTCTTTATATGCCTATAGCTCCCTGGTCACAGTATCCATCCTAGGTAGCATTGCCAAGCCCTTCAGCATTGAGACTTCATTTCCCCTCTTTCAGGGCACACCTTCATCTGGTTAATGGAAAACCCTTAGGCTTATATAATCCTACATCCATTTTCTTGCCGGCTTCTCCTTTACTTATTCACTGCTTTGGATGAGCACCTACTATGTACGAGCTATTGGGCCTGGAGTCCGGCTACCATCTTTTGAAGACAGTTGTATAAACAGGAATTTTCAATACCACACATGACAAGGGCATGGAGAAAGCCTGCAGAGTTAGGAACACCCAACTCAGTCTAGTGAGGGTGGTGGTGGTGAGGAAATGACACCATGTTGAAATCTAGAAGAGGAGGAGTTTTCCAGATAAGGGAATTAGGGGAGGTGGGGTGGAGAATGAACTGCATGTTTCCCACCTAAAGATGAGGAAAGGCATGGTGTGTTCAGGGAACTATGGATGTAGCATTTAGTGTTGCTGGTGTGTAGGATATGGGTAGTTGTGGGGTGTTGAGTCTAGAGATATGGACAGGGATCAGATCATAGAAGATCTGTCAGTCATGCCATGGAAGATAGATTTTATATGGAGGGTAATAGGAAGCCATTAAAGAAGGTGACATAATCAGACCACCTTGTACCATAATTCTAGAGATCAACAAACTGGCTACAATTAGCCCCATTTTCCAAGGGATTTGAAAGCTGAAATAAAAAAAAAAAAGACTTTGCCCAGACCACCCAGCTAATTAGTCTCAGAGTCCATATCATTAGGAAAAAAAGAGAAAAGAGCTAACATTCCTTCATTACGCATAGTACTGGACACCAAGTAGATTCTTCACATAACTTTTCTCCAGGCCTGACCACACACCTACAAAGTCAGGATCATTCCTGTTTTGCAAGGAAGAATATGGGGCTCAGGGCTCAGAAAGGTTAAATCATTCACCAAAGTCCATCATATCACAAGACTTACTGAGTATCTACTCAGTGCCGGGGCAGTAGGAGGCATTAGGGATGTAATAATGAAAGAAGAAACCAAAATTTAATCCCAGGTCTGTGGTCCAAGTGCCCACCTCTCCACTAGTCCCAAGCTTCTTGCTCTAAGGTGTGCACGCACATGACCAGGGGACACTCTTAAGATGGATTTGGACTCCATGGGCCAATGGAGGGCCCCAAGATTCTGCATTTTGTTCATAAGCTTCCAGTTGATGCCAGTGCTGCTGGCCAGAGAGTCTGGTTTGAGTAGCAGCTCTACACTGCTCTCCCCTCCAGGATCTCATCCCTTCTTCTGGTTCTGTGCTATGGACCCTGGGGCTCCTGCCCCTGTGGTTACCTCTGAGTTGTTCTCAGCCAGGTAATAAACAGCTACACAACAGGCAACAGCCACTCCAGTAGACACAACCCAGGCTGCCAGGTGGGCAGACAAGCGGATCAGCTGCTGATTGAACGTTAACTTGACATTCTCCTGAAGGATTTCTGACAAGTTTTCCTACAAACACAAGAAAGACAAGTTGGTGCACAGTACCCTCTCCACTGAGCAAAGACTCTTCAAGTGAATGTTTGCCCCTTCAAGCCACAAACCCATCCCAGACCCACAGAAGAAAGGGGAAAGTTCATGTCATATGTGGATTATGAGAGACTCATGGGAAAATCTCCAGTGGATCAAGAACCCCCATCACTGCAACAAACACGTTTTCCAGATGGGTGTTTGTTTGAATAGATGGGACCAAGAGGTTGGGACTGTGTTCTTCAGGAAAGCACTTTGAGGTCAAGATACTCTTTTTTGAAGAATAAGGCTGGGTATCTACACAAAGGAAGTTAATATCTTCAAACCTCTTGTCGAAGCCCCTTTGCTTATAAATTTTGCTTGTTCTTTTTTTTCTACAGATTTTATTTATTTATTTGAGAGAGAGAGAGAGAGAGAGAACAGAGGGAGAGTGAGAGGGAGAAGCAGACTCCCTGCTCATTGGAGAGCCAAATGCATGCAGCTCAATCCCAAGACCCTGAGATCATGACCTGAGTCATGGGTTTGAGTCTGGGTTTGGTTTTTCTATTTATGGGTTTGTTTGGGTTTTTTTTACCTCTTTCTTTTTAATAAGTTTTTTTTTTCCTACAGACCTGGGCATTATGAACATTTTCAGCTGGTATTGTTGTGACAACATTCCTATGCATTGCAGGATGTTGAACAATATCCCCAGCCTCCACCCACTACACACTAGTAGCACCCGCCCCCTAACTGAAACAATCAAAAAAGTCTCCAGATATTTCCATATATCCCCCAAGGGGCAAAATTGTCCTGAGTTGAAAATCACTAGAAAAAATGTTAAACTTTAAACTGGAAGGTCAAGAAGCATTTACATTTAACATTTTGATATAAATCACTAAACTGCCCTCCAGTAAGCTGGTACCAATTACAGAGCCACTGTATTGTGTGAAAATGTTCATTTCCCTAAACTGTCACCAGCACTAGGCATTATGAATATTTTTAGGTGTTTTTGGTTTTGTCTGGTTCTTTTTCTTTTTTTTCTTTTTTCTTTTGGTGGGAGGGGGCAAGCTCATGAGCCATTAAAAAAAAATCATTATTACTTAAAGAAAAGTTACAGGGGTGCCTGGGTGGCTCAGCAGTTGAGCATCTGCCTTCAGCTCAGGGCGTGATCCCAGGGTCCAGGATTGAGTCCCACATCGGGCTCCTTGCGGGGAGCCTGCTTCTCCCTCTGCTTGTGTCTCTCATGAATAAATAACTAAAATCTTAAAAAAAAAGAAAAGAAAGAAAAGAAAAGAAAAGAAAAGGTTACAGACATACAGAAGGAACTTGGCTGTGGGAAGCTGCTATATAAACCAAGCTTGCCTTACCCTTATTTCAGTGCTAAGATTCTTCTGTCTCAACTTGACAGCTGTTTCATTAGTTACCGTGAAGTCCCAGCAGAAAATAAGTTTAGCGATCCCTCTGGAGTAAATGTGGGGGTTAATGAAGTTGTTTCGGAAATACCTGGCCATGCTGTGGAAGGCAGAAACCAAAATACTCAAGGGTTATTGGAATAGGCATCGGGGAGTGCAGAAATTAAACAAAAGAAAGTCCTATCATTAACAGTGAAAGGTAGTATGAAGAGCTAACATTGGGTTCTACTGGAACAATGCAATCACCAACATAATGGTTAGGAGCACTGGCTTCAAGACCTGACAGGCTTGGCTTATAATCATGGATCACCACCCAGGGGATAGTGGTTGTTTTAATTGCTATGAGCCTCAGTTTCCACATCTACATAATGGGGATAATAGTACCCACTCACAGAGCTTCTATGAGAATTGTATGAGTTTCCACTTGCTGCTGCACCAAATTGCCCCAAACTTAGTGGCTTAAAACAACACACTTTTATCCTCTTACTGGAAGTCAGAAGTCAGAAAATCATTCTAAATCCAAGGTGTTGGTAAAGCTGTGTTCCTTCTGGATACTTTAGGGGAAGATCTGTTCCCCTGCGTTTTCCAGCTTCTAGAGGCTCCCTGCATTCCTTGGCTTATGGCCCTCTTTCATCTTCAAAGCCAGGAGAGGAGCATCTTCTGTCCTCTCTGACTTTGACCTTTCTGTGAGATGGGAGCACTTAGAAGGACCCCTTATGATTAACTGGCCCATTTAAAAATCCTTAATTTAGTCACATCTGCAAAGTCTCCTCTGCCAGGTAAGGTAACATATTCATGGGTTCTGGGGATTAGGACATGATATCTTTGGGAGACAGGAGCAGTGGGAACTGGTCAGCCAACCATGAAAGGCAATGTAGCAGTTAGAACAGTAAGCACTTTATAAAGGCAGATGCTATTCTCATGGCAATGTCAGCAGGATTCAGTGAAATCAGCCCAGGATGCACTTAGCACTGAGCCTGGTAATGTAAAAAATGCTGAGTAAAATAGACATTACCTCTTCAAAATTTGAGACCACTGACTTAACAGCAGTTTAAGAAACACTTCCTCATTAAAACGAATTAAGACAAAATGAAATCTCATTTATTTTGAATTACTATGCTGGCAGTGAGGTTGTTACGGGCAGAATTGTATACCTAAAAGTTCGTATGTTGATGTCCTAACTCAGTATCTCAGAAAGGGACTGTCTTTGGAAATAGGGTCTGGGGATCCCTGGGTGGCGCAGCAGTTTAGCGCCTGCCTTTGGCCCAGGGCGCGATCCTGGAGACCTAGGATCGAATCCCACGTCGGGCTCCCAGTGCATGGAGCCTGCTTCTCCCTCTACCTGTGTCTCTGCCTCTCTCTCTCTCTCTGTGTGACTATCATAAATAAATAAAAATTAAAAAAAAAAAACTAAAAAACAAGCATTTAAAAAAAAAGGAAATAGGGTCTTTACAGAGGTAATTATGTCAAAATGAGGTCATCAATGTGGGCCCTTGTCCAATATGACTGGTGTCCTATAAGAAGAGGAGATTAAGACTCAGACATAAATTGAGGGAAGACTGTGTGAGGCCACAGTGAGAAGGCGGCTCTCTATAAATCAAGGACAGAGACCTTGGAAGAAACCAACATGCCAACACCTTGATCTTAGACTTCTAGCCTGCAGAACTTGAGAAAACACATTTCTGTTGTTTAAGCCATGCAGTCTGAGGTCCATCATTATATGAGACAAAGGTTGAACATTTGTACCTCCTCTTCAACAGTTATCAAAGGGACGATTGTCCATCCATGCCTTCCTTGCCGTACAACTAGTTGGGCCACTACATCCTTACTTTCAGACTGACCAATTTCTTCTAAAGCACAGAAAAACCTCTCTTCTTCCAAATTTATAGTCTGACAGCATGATCAGACAGCAACAGAAAGGTGAAATTGCAGAGAAATGGTTTCCTGGGTCACTTTTGATTCTCTTGAATTTTACCTAAATCCAAACAGTTCAGAATCAAGAAATGCAGAGACTCCATACCTGAATAGCAAACTGAAAAAACAGATGATCAAACATGCTCCGATTGTGAAGATGTAGGCCAGCTGCATGTCGTAGGATGCCCTGCCATTCCCATGCCTGATCGTAGAATTGGTGTAAAAGCCATAGTACATCACTGTGTCTCTAAAATAACCCTGAAAAAATAAAATAAAATAAAATAAAATAAAATAAAATAAAATAAAATAAAATAAAATAAAATAAATAAAATAACCCTGAAAGGGACAATAAACCCTAGATCAGGGAGTTCTACAGAGAAAATGATGACTATGATCAACCAGCACAGTTCATCTTTCCCATCTGCATGAAACTTGCATCAGTCAATTTAAACCTTTTGTTTAGGGAAAGGGCACCCAAGGGCACTGAAAATGTAGACTTTTTATCACTAGGCTCTTCAGGCTGGATAGGATTCTCAAACCTTCTCTATAATGGAGGGACCAAGCTGTCACCACCTGAAACAGTGATCAAGCAAAGTGTGACTAATACCAAGAGAGCCAGCCATTACTGGCCTCTGTCATCTGTTAGGTATTATGGTCAAACATGTTCAGAATGAAAGGAATCAAGCCATTAGGTCAAAATGACAATTTAAAAAAAAATGGCAATTTACAGAAAATAAGGGGCCAGAGTAACAAATCAGAAAGACCCATAAGGAAACAATCAGACAATTCCAGAAGATAGGATGTTGGTGTCTGCATGACAACTGGCCTGATTTCTGCTACAAGTCAATGTCAAGAAAAAAGGGGGCCATGTCTGGAAAGATCATTCTAGATTAATTCAGATTTCAAAGAAAAAGCCACCGAATGCAAAGTACAGGCTCTAAATGGATCCTGGTCTGAACAAGCAAGCTATGAAAGACATTTTGGGGACAACTGAGGAAATCTGAATACGGTCTGGATTTTAAATAATATTAATTTTTAATTATTCTAGGTGTAATAACTGCAGAAAGTGTCCTTATTTTTCAGAGATATATGTTGAAGAAACTCAGAGTAGGGGTGCCTGGGTGGCCCAGTTAACTGTCTGCCTTTAGTTCAGGTCATGATCCCAAGGTCCTGAGATCAAGCCCCACATTGGGTTCCCTGCTTGTTGGGGACTCTGTTTCTCCCTCTCTCTCTGCCCCTCCCTGTGCTTGTGCTCTCTCACTCTCTCTTTCTCAAATAAATAAATAAAATCTTTTTTAAACAAGAAACTCAGAATAAAATGTCCTGATGTCTGTAATTTACTGTAAAATGCTTCCAAAAACTAATACAATAAAATAATGTGTCAAAATATTAACAATTTAAAAACCTATGCAATGGTTTACTTGGTTTATATGAATGTTTATATGAATGTCTACTTACTATTTTCCCATGTTTGAAATTTTTCATAATAAAATGTTTCATATATACAAATATAAAAAATATATATCAGGCATGTCTGGGTGGCTCAGTTGGTTAAACGTCTGACTCTGATCTCAGCGTAGGTCTTTTTTTTAAGATTTTATTTATTTTTAAAAAAAGATTTTATTTTTTTATTCATGAGAGACACAGAGAGAGAGGCAGAGACATAGGCAGAGGGAGAAGCAGGCTCCCCGCAGGGAGCCTGATGTGGGACTCGGTCCCAGGACCCCAGGAACACAACCTGAGCCAAAGGCAGGTGCTTAACCACTGAGCCACCTATGTACTCCTTCCAAGGAAAAATTTTTAACAGAAAAAGAATTAAAAAAATAAATGAAAGAACCTGACTTTGAACATTCTACTTCAAGAGTTAGCAAATTTTTTTCTGTAAAGAGCTAGAGAGTAAATCTCTTTGGTTTGGCAGCTATAGCAACAACCCTACTGACCACAATAGCAGGAAGGCATCATAGACACATAAACAAATGGATGTGGCCATGTTCCAGAAGGACATTATTTACGGGCACAAATTTGAATTTCACATATAATTTTCGTGTTTCACAAAATGTTATCCCTGTTTTGATTTTTTTTCAACCATTTAAAAATGTAGAAACAGGTGGCAGGCCAGATTTGGCCATGGCTATAGTTTGTCAGTCCCTGGTCTACAGAATCCCAATGGCAGAAATCTCTTCTATGAGGTAAATTCACAAGACAGGAGCCATATGTCTCTCAGTAGGGAGTTGGGTAGATAAATTACAGGTGCTGTTAAAAAGCATACTGTGGATCTATATACATGCTTAAGATACATAGTGAAGCAAAAAAAGGTTGCAAAGTAAGACCTGTAGTATCCTGTTTTCTGTTTACTTTTTTAATTTTCTTAAATTTTTAAAAAAGATTCTATTTATTTGAGAGAGAGAGAATGAAAGAGAGAGAGCACAAGGGGGGGAAGAGACAGAGAAAGAGGGAGAAGCAGCTCTTCACTGAGCAGGAGCCTGACGTAGGGCTCGATCCCAAGACCCTGAGATCATTACCTGAGCCAAAGGCAGATGCTTAACTGACTGAGCCACACAGGTGCCTCATCTTTTTATTTTTTTAAAAAATGTTTACCTATCTACTTACGTATCTAAGTACCTAACTGCATATGTTTGTAATGTACCTATCTATCTGTGTCTGTATAGAAAGAAAAATGGTGGACAAAGATGAGCTCTGACCTGGGGCAATAGACAAGGAAAACATGCTAACATGGACTTCCTCTTAGTTTGCTCTCTTCTATAGTAGGAACTTTTCAAAACATTGTATTTTATAGAAAGAAAAATAAAAAAGAAAGAAAAGGTAGCTTTATGAACACCAGGAGATGTCCACTACAGAGCAGGTGAACGAAAGCAAGTCATAGGCAGTACATAAGAATAATTCATCTTTTGTAAAAAAGAGAAGAAAATGATGTATATGTACATGTGCATATGTGTGTGTCTGTGTGTGTGTGGATGTGCACAGAAAAGGAGATTATGAATAATACAATTAGTATGGTTACCTCTAAAGACAGAAAGTCTACTATGTTGCGTATATGTTACTTTGAGGGAAAAAAAAGAACATTTTAAAGCCCCACTTTTGGGGCATCTAGGTGGCTCAGTCCATTGTCTGACTCTTGACTTCGCTCGCTCAGGTCATGATCTCAAGATCCTAGCATCGAGTTTCATGACTGGCTCTGTGTTCAGCAGGGAGTCTGCTTGAGATTTTTTGTCTCCCTCTCCTTCTGTCCCTCTCAAATAAGTAAATAAATATTTAAAACAAACAAACAAATGGGCATCTGGGTGGCTCAGTGGTTGAGCATCTGCCTTTGGCTCAGGTCGAGATCCTGGGGTCCTGGCATTGAGCCCCACATCAGGCTCCCCGCAGGGAGTCTGCTTCTCCCTCTACCTGTGTCTCTGCCTCTCTCTGTGTCTCTCATGAATAAATAAAATCCTAAATACATACACACACACACACACACACACACACAGATAAATTTAAAAAGTTCCACTTTCCCTATCAGTTGTCTCGCAGGCAGAGTGAGAGGTCTGGAAGGGTGAAAGGCAAGGTATGTCGGGGCTGAGGTGTTCCCAGCTGATGGGCTCCCAGTGGGGGAAATGAAGACCTTACCGCCCCAGTGAGAAGCTCCAATCCGGTGAACTGGAGGGTGTTCTTCTCAGCCACGGTAAACTGAGGGATTATGATAAAGCTGAAGGTCACAATGAACAAGAAAATGTTGAACTTCAAAAGCCACCTCAGAAAGTTAAAATAGGAGAGGACGCTGGTTCCAAACTTGCTTCCGATGACCTTGAGCGTCTTCTGCCATAGGCTGATGTAATCGAGCAGTTCTGACAGGCTGTTCTTCGATCTCCGGTAGGCCTGGGGTAGGGATACCAAGCATGTGGCCTGACGTTCCCTCAACAAATGTCTACTGAGCAGGTCCCGTAAGAACAAAAATGGACAGTGTCTAGAGCTTTATAAACATGCCAGGCACGTGCAAAGCATGTTTGTAAGCATTATCTCATTTAGTGTGCAGGACCACTCCTCAAAGTGAGTGCTATTATTACCTCCCCAGGTTTGCTGTTTTGAAGGTGACACCATAGCCAAGCTGCCCAAATAACTCAGCAACCTCTTGGACCTCTGCTTGCCCACTTGGTTTCTCTGCACCTAGGCTGACCCAATTTCTGTGGCTTTCAATGAAACAGCCCTGAATATTCCTCTTCCCCTTGGATCGCTTTCATCCCCACTCTGCCACTTTGTTTCACCCTCTTGTTATGCCCATTTTTTTTTTGACTATGATAAAAGCCTCTTACCCGTGATATGGAGCTTAGACACTGAGCACAGCAGTTGAGCTCAAGCATACGATGGGAGTGCTTACTTTTCTCTTTGTCAAGCATTTTCCTGTGGGGAACAGCAGAAGAAAGGGAGAGATACCAATGCTGGAATCATTTTGTTCCCAAAATATTTACTGAGTGCCTAGGATATGCTAGGCACAACCCAAGTAGTGAGATAAAAGAGAATGATTTCCCCGGCTCATGGAGCAGACATATCGCCTAGTTGGGACAGAAAGACAACAAATAATAAATAAAAGGTTTACTATGGAAAAGAAAAAGAAAAACAGAGCAGGGTAAGGAAATGGGAAATGCTAGAATGGGGAGTGCGCTGTAATTTGGAACAGCGCAATATTTGAGCAAAGTCTTGAAGGACAGGAGGGGTGAGCCGTTTGGATAAGGGATTGTTGCCTGCAGAGGGAACAGCCAACGTGGGACCCCAGGGAAACCGGGATGGCTAGAATGAAATAAGCAGAGGGAAGGGAGGAGGGTTTGAGTGATAACCATTTCGGGGGAGAGGTAAAAGTACTAAAAGTCAATGGTTCTCAACCTGGGGTGATTTTGTCCCCCAAGGAACATTTAGCAAGGTCTGGAGATGTTTTTGGTTGTCAAACTCTAGGGGAGAGAGATTTGCTACTAACTTCTAGTGGGTGGAGGCCAGGGCTGTGCTAAACCCTCTACAATAAACTGGCCAGAATCCTACAGCAGAGAATGACCCAGCCCCCAATATCAGGCATAATGGAGTTGTTAAATCCTGCCGTACAGTCTTTGGGGCCCTCATAAGGCCCTGCGACAGAGGCAGCCCTGCAGAATTGAAATGAAAGAGTGTTTTCAGAAAGATCCAGCCACAGTTGGCTTCCTTACCTTTCCTTTCTATTTCTCCCTGGTTCCTTCCAGGTTTCCTTTGTCCACCCAAATGCCCACCCCCACATCACCATCTTCCAAGGCTTGGCACACATCCCCTCATGTACCACCCAAGCAGCCTGTGTCACTCCAGCTGGTCCTGTCACTGCAGTCTTCTCTACCTTGATTTGGCCTGATCTCCTTTTTCTCGTGTATAACTTGTTCATGAATTCATCTCCCCTGTCAGATTTTGTAAGTTATCTTTGCAACCCCAGAACAATTGCATCATTGAATTATTTATTAGCAATTACTGGATCCACTCCACTAGTCTCTGCCAAGAGTACAAATTGCAAAAGAAAAGGATAAGGAACAGTAAATGTGAATCTTTCACTTTTTTTTTTAAATTCCTGCCCTTAGAAGCCTCTGAGGTCATTTATTTTCTTTTTATCTTTCCCATAAGCTATGAACTTCAGAGTAATTTGCAATTTACAAAAAAGTTGCAAAAGCAGTACAGAAAATTCCTATACACTACTCACCATTTTCTCCTATTAACATCTTACATTTCTTTTCTTTCTTTCTTTTTTTTTACAGAGGGAGGAGGGAGGATAAGAGGGAGAGGGAGAAAGAGAATCTTAAGCAGGCTCCACACTCAGTGCAGAGCCGAACACAGGGCTTGATCTCATGACCTTGAGATCACAACCTGAGCTGAAATAAAGAGTTGGATGTCCAGGTGACTAAGACACCCAGAGTGCCCCAACATCTTACATTTCCATGGTAGCTTTCCAAAACTAAAAAACCAACATTATCACATATACAATTACCTAAACTCCACACTATTCGGATTTCATTCATTCTTCCACCAATGTCATGTTCTATTTCAGGACCCCATCCCATATTCCATTTAGTTCCCCATCCCATATTCCATTTAGTTGTTATGTCTTTTTAGAATCTTTTGCGATAATTTTTCAGGTTTCCCTTTTTTTTTTTTTTTTTTTTTGATGACCTTGACAATTTTGAGGAGTTCTAGTCAGGTATTTTGTAGAATGTCCCTCCATTGGCATTTGCCTAATTTTTTTCCTCTGGTGATACTGGAGTTATGGTCTTTGGGAGAGAGTACCACAGAGGGCATGTGCTCTTCTGACCAGATATCTCTGGAGATGCTAACTTTGATCACATGGATAAGGGAGTGTTGGCTAGACCTCATCACTGGAAAGTTACTCTGTTTTCCATACTCCATGCTTTGAAAAGCACATTACTAAGCACAGCCCACACTCCAGGTGAAAGGAGAGAGGAGCATTTATAGAGATTATTTGGAATTTTTCTGTAGAAAGATTGTCCCTTCTCTTGCATTTATATATTTCTTATCTTTCTTTTTTTAAGAAGTATTTATTTATTTGAAAGAGAGAGAGAGGGATCCCTGGGTGGCGCAGCGGTTTGGCGCCTGCCTTTGGCTCAGGGCGCGATCCTGGAGACCCGGGATCGAATCCCACATCGGGCTCCCTGCATGGAGCCTGCTTCTCCCTCTGCCTGTGTCTCTGCCTCTCTCTCTCTCTCTCTCTCTCTCTCTCTGTGACTATCATAAATAAATAAAAAAGAGAGAGAGAGAGAGCCGAGTGGGAGGAGCAGAGGGAGAGAGAGAGAATCTTGAGCAGACTCCACCCTCAGTGTGGAGTCTGACATAGGGCTCATTCTCATGACAATGAGATTATGACCTGAGTCAAAACCAAGAGTTGTATACCCCACTGACTGTATCACCAGGAACCCCTGTTTCTTATCTTTCTGAAATGGGGCAAAAGTAGAAGACTGAGGTTCATGTGAAATCTGGGAAAGAAGAAAACTTTGGGTCCATACCTAAGGTTCCTTTTCTCTTCCATGGTTCTTGGCTGATTCCTGATGGCTTTAATTCTGTCTCTGGATGTCATTGGTATCAGAGATGCAATTAACTTTTGACCTGTAGAGGAAAATAAATGGAGTTTAATTTTGTTTCCTATCACAGAATTTCAGCATTTTAGAATATGGCACTGAACTTTGAACATGTTTTTAGAAGAGCACAAAGAAAGAATAATATATAAGAAAGAATAATATATGGATTCAGTGATACCTAAAACCACAATGAAAACAAGACAACAACAAGGTATAATTTTTTTTTTTAGTCAGTTCCATGCCGAGCATGGAGCCTAAATGAGGCCTTGAACTCACAACCCCAAGATCAAGACCTGAGCTGATATCGAGTTGGACACTTAACCACTGAGCCACCCAGCCACCCCAATGTGGTGTATTTTTTAAACCTCAAAGCCAAAGGAAATGATAACATTTGCATGCAATTCCCATTTAATATTTCTCTTTTTCCTATGACAAGAAGCATTCAGTGAAGCCCTAAGCCCCTGCATGTTTGGTTAGGCTCACTCTCCTCCCCTACTTGAATGCCTGCATCACTTTCTCTTGATCCCCACACTCTGGTCCCAGCACCTTCTCTACATTTCTTGACAGTTGTCATATGCTCTTCTGGCCTCCAGAATGACTCATCTTCTCCTGATAATGCATATTCACATCTTCACTCAGCATGGCAGATACTGTGGATCACCTACCCCAGTCATTTCTCCTTTTTAATAGAATCATGATTTTGTTTAAGAATTTACCCACTGCTTCCCAAGGCCCTGAGCTTATGGAGAGTGGGATGCATCTTCAGGCACAGGGGGTGAGTTCCATGAGTCCAAGCTGATCCTTGCAGATGACTGATTTAGGCATGAGCATGAGACAAGATGCTGGCCAATGTTCTATGACAGGTGATCTGCTGAGGAGTTTCTTGGGAAAGGTTTCTTCCTTCTCAAAAAGGAAAAACTGAAACACCCTCCCCCCAATAAAAGCCCTAAGAAAAAGATCCTTTTTCCTCTGCTTGTTGTTATAGCCACATTTGAAGCCTGGAACTGATGTCACCATCTTGTAATGATGAAGCCAGTTGGGGGGCCGACTGAAGCAACAACAGAGGGAGCAGACTGGCTCCCTGGTTGAGCTATTGAGCTGAACTCTTCATTTGACCTAGCTCAACTGGTGAAAAGGAAATCTCCAAAAGAGATCCACCAACTCACTTTGTTGAAGACGAGGAATTTGTGTCTCTCCTGAGAGGGAAAGGAGGCTAAACAGAGAGGAAGAAAAAAACGAGGAGGAGAAAAGAACACAAAGATATGGAGAGACAGGAGCATGAGAGGAGACACCCCAATCTTCAATAAAGGGGCTAAACCCACAAAATGCTTTAGTGTGAATGGATTTTTTTTTCTCCTAGAAATCATTGAGAGAGGCTGGATTTTATGCCTGGAGTACAATGGGATGAAACAGAAATATTAGCCAAGAAACTAGTGTTTTGCCTCAAGAGCAGAAAGGCAGGGAGGTAGTGTCAGCTACCTGGTTTCATGGCAGACTTGGCAATAAGAGTCATCCAATGTTGGCAAATCCAGAGTGGGAAGGAACTGGACCAAACCAAGACAGTGGTTAAAATGTCAGGCTTGGGAACCCGGCTGACCTGCATCTGAGCCCTGGTTCTGCGAGGTCATTTAATTTACTCATCAACCAAATGGAAGTGACAAATGTGCCTACCTCAAAGTGTGGGGAATGAGTCAAACTAAATTCAATGGATAACAAAAAGGAAGCACTCAGCAGAGTGCCAGGCACAGAAAGTGAGCTTGATCAAGGTAAATTCCTTTGTAGGTGTTAGATGTTCCTAAAGTGTCCCCTTCCTGGGGTCTGTAGCATCCTCAGGTCACCCACCAAACTTCAACCTACTTGATGTCTTAAAATGAAATAGTCCAGTAGACAACTTGGAAGCCTTCCTTGTTCCCTTCCTAACTCCTTTCTCCCAGTGTCTCTCTACCTTGAATGTTTTCATGTGAAGTACAAGGAGTGTCTATGCCCACACTTCGTCGGCTATGAAGGGCCTGAGAAAATGATTCATTCAAAGATGTTGAAAACCGCAACAACTGCTTGCTCTTTTTGTCATGTGGGCTGCTGAAACTCTGAGAGTCTGTCACATTGACGTCAGAAACGGATGAGACCATGCTGAAGCTTGAGTTCACCGGTGTCTTTTCTGGAACAACCCTAGATGGAACATTCTCAACCTCGATGATGATTTCATTCACTTGGTCATCAGACAGCATCTTTTGCCTCCTCCCAGCCTTGTTTCCTACCACAGTGGCCTTCCAAAGACCTCATAGAGCAGTCACACTGGCATCGCCTGGAGCTGCCAGGAAGAGTGTCATCACAGAAGGATGCCCCATTCACATTTTTTAAAAGACCAGGGTGATATTGCCAAAGCAGGCCCTACACAGATCACAACATAACACCCCACGTCTGCACCAGAAGGGTCTCCTCATGAATAAGTGTGTTTTCCTGCAGAAATCTCTGTCTTGGTAGCTAGGTAAGAAATTGGAAACAGAATCCTTCATTAAAGACAATAGGGTTCTAGAAACAGAAGGCAGAGACTCTTCTAAATGATTCATAATCAAAGGGCAAGATTTACCTTTTTAATTTGGTGCTTCTGGCCTAAAACTTATATTTTATACTTACAATTTTATATACCTATATAAATCCAGACAAGTTTAGAGTAATAGAATTATTATCTCCTGACTGCCTTGGGTAGCCAGCCCCACCACTTGTCTCTACCCCCATATCTACTCATACCCCAAGAAGCCTTCTTTCCTGGGTAGGCACTGGGCTCACCTAAAATTCTCCTAGCTTCCTTTGTGGCTAAAGATGGTTCTGTAACCCCATTATGGTCAATGAGACATAGAGTTTTCAGGAATGCTCTTTAAAATGTGACAGTCTGCCTGGTTCCATTTTTTGGTCTTCACCATTTCTCCTTCTTATTCACCAGAAGCTGCCATTTTGAAAACAAGAGCTGCAAAGGATGGTGAAGAAATAAGCTATGGAAGGAGCTCAGTCCTTGACAGCATCCTGGGCAGAGCTGCCATATAAACTGTGAACCCCCTCTCTCCACACTTCTTGTTACAGAAGAAAAATAAATCCCTTGATTGCGAAGCCATTCTATTTCAGTGCTAGGCACAAGAACACCATTCCTACCCAACAGATATGATTTGGAAATCACCTCGGCCAAGTTGTTTATTTAGTACTTGGGGAAACTGAAGTGCACACAAATAAACTGACCTCCACTCTCATCACACTCTTAGTAAAAGGCAGGATTGGGCTGGGACTCTATCCCTTCTCCCCACCAATAATAATAACAGTAACAATACCTGCCATTACTATAAGCCAAATACTTTAAAGTTTATAATTTAATTTTTATAATTACCCTATGCAGCATGTACAACAATAAACCCCATTTTATAGCTAAGAAAACCAAGCCCAAAGAGGTTATTTGCCTAAGGTCACAAAACTAGCAAGTAGCAGAGCTGAAGGTCAAACCCAGGTTCCTCTGAACCCAAAGCAGGGAGCCTTAATCACTTCACTTCGCCGCTTCCTGTAACAAGATGCTGATGTATAATTTATTCATTTATAAATAAGTGAATATTTAAGAGTACCTACCATGTACTGGGTGCTTCTTAGGTGCATAGCATAATTCATCAAAGTGATATTTTATCAAGAGGCTGTCCACCAACTAATTGTAGGTGACTTGAGAATCCAAACCAATACAAAACAAAATGGTGAAGAAAACCAGATTCATATTTGGGTCCTCTATTTCTTTAATTATCTCTGCCTTCAGAGACTCTCCAGAGTCCTAGAGCCCCCAACTTACTAGAGACCCCAAACCTCAGGTGGCTAGGTAGAGCAGTCCAGTGAAATTAAAAACCATTTCTTAAAAATAAAATAAAATAAAATTAAATTAAATTAAATAACTAAATAAATAAATAAATACCATTTCTTTTCCCCAATAGTTAAGCCATTTTCTGCTCTCATGGGAATCAAATGGAAAGTGTGATCATTTATACCTCCATTATTCTTCCTCACAAGTAGCAATACCCAACCCTTGCAGAAGATACACCTCTACTTGAGAAGGCTTTTAGAGAATGAGGCTAAAGGCTATCACATTAGGCTAGGGGGCCAGAAGGTGAGACATGGTTTCAGGTCACAAGGCCCCTTGATTCACATTATTATAGAGAGAATCCCATCGGTTGGTTTACTCCTTGTTGCTCATAGATTTGCCTCCAAGTTTCAGCATTCTCTGGCCTCTCTCCTGTTTCTCTTCTTTTTTATTTCTCAGTCTCTGCCTCTGAGGAAACCTTCATCACCACACACAGTGATCGTTACAGAGCTTCCTAACTGATTTCATAGCATTCTTTCTCCAGTCCAACCACTCCTATACTCCAGCATCATAATCATTATAGGATTATTCAGAGAAATTTTGATCTATGCAGACTCAGAGGCCCTTGTTCCTGTAACTAACTCATTCACAAATTAATTCAACAAATATCTCTGAGCATCTACTGTGTTCCAGTGTTCTTACTAGGTCCTGGAAGGTAATTCTACCTTTAATTCTTTGCTTCCCCCTCTCCTTCCTGCCGCATAAACCAGTACATACACCATATGAGTTGGGTTTCCATCACATGAAACCAGAAGAGTCCTGATGAAGACACCTTGCTATCAAGGAGAGAAAAAAAACTCTGCATATCTAAAATAAAACTCCATTTTATAAATTAAGCTAGTACTGCATCAGTTATCACACGAGAGGCCAAAAGGAAATAGTGATGTCTGTGAACACATTCCTCTCTAGGGTTGATTTTTGGGGAATACTATTCATTTAAGCCTTACCTTCAGGTGATTTGTGCCACTCACATCCAGACAATGGTGGGTTTCCATAAACTAGGTGGGGGCTACTTTCACCCACATAAGCAGGGTTTACTGGAATGAAGAGGCAGGAGACATCACCAATTAACCCACTATATTAAATATTATTGAGCACGTAATCATCAGTAAGACCTCAACCTTGACCTTGAGGTCCTAACAGATTAATGCTTCAGTGCTTGGGTGGAAAATAGGACATAAATATGAAAATAATGCTATTAAGTACAAACAGCATCAATCAGTGGTTTTCATTTAAATATAAACCTTGTTTACAAATAATTGTTACAAGGGAATGTGACTTAGCCATAAAAGAGTAAAATCTTGCCATTTGCAATGACATGGATGGAGTCAGAGGATATAATGCTAAGCAAAATAAGTCATAGAAAGATAATTTCTTGCTTCTTTAGAAAAATCCGAGGATATGGCCATACAGAGCCCACATTCTCCCATAACCCTAATAGGCCAAATCTGAACACCAGTCACCTCATATAGGCACAGGGTGTGCAGGGTCTCATTTTTCATAACACCTAATCAGGCTGCTTTGACAAGGGATGATAATACTTATCTTTTCTAGACTTTCAATGTTCAACCTTTGTAAGGTGAGTATTTGAAGGGCGAGGAATAAACTAATTTTTCTCTTCCTGGAACTTTTAATAACTGCTCCCCTAAGTCCACTGATTTTTACTTTCTTCCCAGGATATGATCCTCATCTTAACAAATGCTTACCATAGCCATTGCCAGAAGCCCCTGGCACAGAGGCCATATTCATGGATTTCATTGCAATGTTTTCAGGGTAATCTTCATTCTCTCTCCCAACGATCCCCAAAGAGCCATCACCCCTATGACGCAATGAGGGCTGGAATGAAGATGTTCTGCTGAGCACCCTGAAATCCCAAAATGACAGATCAATATTCATCCAGTAACATAGTAAGGATAGTCATCCATTCATCATCCATGCATCCATCCATTCATTCATTCATTCCACAAATGCTGACTGAATGCCAACCATGTGTTAGGCGTGGTCTAGGAGGGTGAAAACACAAAGATAAAAACATGGGGTCTCTACTACCCTCAAGGAACTCTCAGTCCATTATGGTAGAGCTTCTTAGACACCGCTAAGCAATTATAATACAAGTAGTAACTGGTGAGTACCAGAAGACAGGCCCAAGGAGTCCAGAAAAGAGAAAAGAATTCTGGCTGGCAGTTTGGACGAAAATCTACATGAAAAAGAAACATCGAAGTGGGATTGGAAGGATAAATTCATACATAAAGAGTTAGGAGGAGGGCATTTCAAGGATGAAGAACAGCATAAATAATGGTATAAGACTATAAATAAAAGGGCTGAATATATAAAGGGAATACTATAAAAATCAATTATCCTGGAGCAATGTTCTCAATTTTACGTACATGCCAATTCCCAGTCCCAGCCCCAGACAATGACATCAGAAGCTCTGAAAATTAGATCCAGGCATCTGTGTTATTTTTAAAGTTCTCTGGGCAATCAGGCGATTCTAAGGTTCAGTCCAGGTCAAGAACTACTATGCTAGAGGTGGGGGTGGGAGGGATACGTAGGTGGGAAGATGGGAAGAAGGCAGGCAAGCTGGTCTTTGGCTGGCACTTTACATTAGACCAATGCATTCTCCTTCTTAAATGTTTGCATAAGCAAAGCAGTGCGGCCTTTCTTCCAAAGGTTATGGAGAACCATGAAAGATTAGAAACAAAGGAGTGAGAGAATCAAAGGTGCATTTTGACATGATGAATCAGGCAGTGGGGGATAAGACCAAGGAGGCCATTTTGATCTGGCTCTGTTAATCCTCCTATTTAGGTCCTGAAAATATCTGATGCTACTGCACACCCAAAGCTTATATCCTTATTTCCAAGATAAATACAAGCCATTAACTTTTGTTGAATTTATAAATATTACCAGAACTCATATACATGCCAAATGAGACTCATATTGGTTAAATTTTCAAAGGGTAAAATTTTTCTTATAGATTAAAAATAACCTGACTAAAGAACCACATCTTGTTTGCTACAGGAACTTTGAAAACTTAACCCAGAAAAAATCAGACTTGGTAGAACTAAGTCATCCAAACTAACACTGTCAATGTCCAGAACTGTACCTAGTAAAATTTGTTGATGACCAAAAATTGCTGGAAGATTGAAAAGATTTCGTTTGCATATTTTTTATTGGAGTTTGATTTGCCAACATATAGCATAACACCCATTGCTCATGCCGTCAAGTGCCCCCCTCAGTGCCTGTTACCCAGTCATCCCATGATTAAAAAGATTTTTGACAGGGGATCCCTGCGTGGCGCAGCGGTTTGGCGCCTGCCTTTGGCCCAGGGCGCGATTCTGAAGACCCGGGATCGAATCCCACGTCGGGCTCCCGGTGCATGGAGCCTGCTTCTCCCTCTGTCTGTGTCTCTGCCTCTCTCTCTCTCTCTCTCTCTCTCTCTCTCTCTGTGACTATCATAAATAAACAAAAATTTAAAATAAAAAAAAGATTTTTGACAAAATATAGATCTACAGAATTGAACTAGGAAAAATTGGACTTTGTTTTTTAGAACGAATTTAAAGAAATACCAACATTGGGAAAACTATGATTGATAAAATCTGATAAATACAACAATTATGTATAAGATCAATAAACTAAATCCGCCATAAACATGAAAAGCGATTAATTCTGACAATTATTGTTCTGACAACAATAATTACAGTAAAATAAAAATGAAAGTGGAGGGATGCCTGGGTGGCTCAGCGGTTTAGTGTCTGCCTTCGGCTTGAGTCGTGATCCTGGAGTCCCGCATCGGGACTCCTTACATGGAGCCTGCTTCTCCTCCCTCTGTCTGTGTCTCTGCCTCTCTCTCTCTCACAAATAAATAAATAAATAATCTTTTTTAAAAAAGAAAAGTGGAAAAAATCAAGAGTGGTTCAACCATCTTGAATTTTTTTTAATTTTTATTTATTTATTCATGAGAGACAGAGAGAGGCAGAGACATAGGCAGAGGGAGAAGCAGGTTCCATGCAAGGAGCCCAATGTCAGACTTGATCCCGGAACCCCAGGATCACACCCTGAGCCAAAGGCAGATGCTCAACCACTGAGCCACCCAGGCGTCCTGAACCATCTTGAATTAAAAAAAATAAATTGAGGAATAAAATTGAGTTCATGGAGTTAGATCTTCAAAATATTGTCTTGGTTAAAATGCACTTCTGTGTATAGAATTCTGGTTAAAATGTTTGGGTTCTTAACAATCAAGTCTTAACCCTACCTTTATTGACAGAGTAGCAGGGTCAAAATAGTGGGAATCTAAATGTCTTGTAGGGATTATAGGAAGAGGTTCTAGGAAGATTACAAGAAGACTGAGGAGGGTGCTATCCAAACAAGAGGTGATGACAGTTCCGTTCAAGTAAGAGCTTGAAAGCTCAGCATGAAAGTCCATGGCCCAGGTGAGGTCTACAAGTAGATATGAAAGTTTCTTACAACTTCAGATCACAGGAGCCATCATATGAGTCCTAAACCCAAACATGAACCAGATTCCATTGGCTTGATGATTTAGCATTCAGCCCTCACCCCAATGGAGGGAGATGTTTGCACTTACTCTCTGGTAATTTCTGAAGTCTCAGAAGAGCCATAATCACGACCATCCTCAGCGACTGGGTAATCAGGTTTCCCCCAAAAGTTTGGAGAGTTCTCAGCTCTGGGATAGTCTGGTTCCCAAAAAAAGTCTGGAGAGTTAGGTTGATTCTCAGCTCCTGGATAATCAGGCTCTCCCAGAACATCTACGTATGGAATGATTCTGGAACCAGCATGTTCTGGGTTCCTTCTGGAGCCTGGATGGTTGGAATTTGCTCTGGAGCCAGGATGGTTAGTGTTTCCCTGGGCTCCAGGGTAGTCTGGTTCTCCCAAATAGTCAAGATAATCAGGATTTGTTCTGGAACCTGCATAGTTTCCACTGCTTCTGGAGCCTCCAAAGTCAGAATTTCGTTGGGATTCAGAGTAGTCTGGCTCTCTGGATGAGCCTGGATGGGATGGTTTGCTCCAAGATCCAACATAATCTGGCTCTGCCAGAGATGTGGGATAATCTGAACTTCTGGAGCCAGCAAAGAATGGATTGCTTCTAGTGCCAGACTCTTCTGGATTATTCTGAGATCCAGGATAATCTGGTTCTGCTAGAGACTCAGGATAGTCTAAGCTTGTTCTGTAGTCTGCAGAGTATGGGTTGCTCCTGGGGCTAGGGTAGCCTGAGTTGTTCAGAGTATCTGGAGAATCTGTATAATCCTGAGTTTTCAAATGCCCCCATGAATGGTTCTGAGATCCTGAATAATCAGGGTAATCTGGATCTTCCTCATATCCATTATTCCTGTAGTAGGCAGACATGCTGGTATGGATTCTTTACCCTAGAGTGTTAAAATGTTCCTTCATTTGCAGTTACTCAGGGATCTTTTTTTTTTTTTTAACCTGAAAAACAAAAAGAAGAAAAAGTTCAGATAGTTTTGCTTCCCTGCAGAAATTGCTGGTTATTCTCCTATTCTCCTTTTTTTCACAGTTGGGTACACAGCTGACCAGAATCAGGACCATGTTTCCCAGCCTCCTGGGATGCACCAAGATGTGGCCACAAGAGTGGACAATTGGACATGAGCAGAAGCAATTAATATAATTCCCAGGTTTGTGCTGTTTAAGGCAAGGAGCATTTCTCCCTTTCTTGGTCTTCTTACCTACCCTCCTTTGGGCTAGAATGTGGAAATGATGATGTGCCATCTTGGGCCACAGACACAGAGGTGGCACCCACCCTAGGGGCCACAACACAACAGATGGAAGAAGTCTGATTGCTGATGACATCACAGATCAGTGACAGCATATCAGCTTGGGTTTTTATTAAATAAATAAATAAATAAATAAATAAATAAATAAATAAATAAATAAATAAAACTATCTGGTGCAAACCACTGTTTGGGGGCTGGGGAGGGTCTCTGAAACATGTGGCCAAACTTACATCCTAACTACTACATTCCTTTGGTTGTGGGGGTGGGAAGCAGAACAATAAACCAAAAGACTGGAAGAAACAAGGACTTTCTGAGCACTTTGAATGCACTTGTGATTGTAGGATTGCTCAAAGCATAAATTAGTATGAGTGTGCAAAGGAAGAAACATTAATGGTAACGAGAGGAATTGGGGAAGAAGAGAATTGCTATCACCGCTTCCAGTTTGAAAATATGATTTTGTGAGTTCTCTGAGCTCTAATCTATAGACATGGTATACTTTCCAAGTCAGAAATAATGGGATTTTAATTTCTTTTATTTTTTATTTTATTTTTTGGGGGGGATTTTAATTTCTAAGTGTGGTGAATATTTACTAGGCCATTACACATTTCTCCTTCTTTTGGCATCAATGCCCTGATTTTCATTTGGGGACCTGCCCCTCCCCATTCTGGACGCCAAGAACAGTCACACATCCAGGCCTAGACAATCAGTGTCCACTATGCCCCTGGCCACTATGCCCAGGGCCACTATGCCCCTGGTTTGGTTCAGGAATGGGCACCTAACCCACAATGGTTCCCCAAGAGCTTGACTGGACTAACTGGGAAAGAGGAGCCCTTATGTCACTAGGTTACCATGGTGATAGAATGTGAGCCTGGACTTGCTAGTGTAGTGTTCATAGGAATAGAGAAGAAAATAAGTAGAGAAGAAAATGTAAAGGAAAAATCAACAGGATTTGTGGACTAACCAAATATGGGAAGGGTGAAAGGCAAGGAAATGAAGACAAAAATACCTCCAAGTTTCAGGGCAGTGTGATTAAAGTGTTGAGGTCTCTGAAAGCAGGAAGTAGACCATTTTTAAAGTTCACCCAATGTTTACAAGTTTATCTCTACACAAATGAAAAGGGTTAGACTCTTTGTTGAGTAATCAGAGCTGAAGAATAACCTGTCACTAACTGTCGCCTTAGAATGTTTATTTGCCAACTCAGTTCCATATTCCTCAACATAATGGAGGCTGATTGTTTATTATTTTGTCCTTGCCCAGCAATCATTTCTCTTTTGTGATAGCACTTTTCCTTAAGTAATACCTCTTCTCCTCTCAATTCACATGTGCCAGGTGCGGATATATGACCTAAGCAGAATTCTTTCTACCCACAGTGATTGGGTCAGGGTACATAACCCAGTCAGAGCCAGGAAATTCTGGGAATTTTATCAGAAATGTTGGGAAGAGAGAAGCTCTCTTATGGCTGAACTTGGAATGAGGAAGTTATTAAGACTGAAGCTGCCAGTGGTCACCAGTGGAGGAGGCTGTTTGAGAGTGATATCAACAGGGAAGAGATAAGAGTCAGAGATAAACCAAAAGATCAGATGCTGATGACAGTGTTCAAGCACTTGAATCCACCCATGTCTGAAAGCAGCTGACCACTGGATACCTGAATCATTACATTCCCTTTAGAGTTAAGTTTGTTTAAGTTGGGTTTCTGTCATTTGCAAATGAAAGAGGATTCTGACTAACATGTCCAGTTTGGCCAACAGAAAAATCTACACACACACACACACACACACACACACACACACACACACACACACACAGAAACATCTACAGAAACTGTGAGTGCCATGAAAACGAAATGCCAAGTGATAATGCAAATTATTTCTGATGACATGGAAAATGAACCCATTCATTTGCTTATATTTAAGACTACAAGCGAATACATTTATGATCTAGGATTTCCATGGCCTACCAAAACCCCAGCTATTATGTCTAAGAAGCTAAATGATGCCTTTCAAATTTGAGAAAATGGAACCTGTACACATACTACTAAGAACAAGTATGTCCTCCAAAAGGCAATAAGAGCATTCTCAGCAGATTTTTATCTATAAATGCCAGAAATTGGAAACAACCAAATGGCCTTCAACAGCAGACGTCAATCAACTGTAGTATAGTCATACAATGAAATACTACACAGACGTAACAAAGACTGACCTTCAGCTACTTGCAAGACATGGAGGCAGTTCACAAATATAACAATGATTGCAGGAGTTAGATACAAAAGTGTATAGACAGAATAACATTTATACAAAGTTCAAGAACAGGCAAATTAATAAATGGTGCTAGAAGTCAAAATAGTGATTACTTTGGGGAAAGGAAGAGATGGGAAATGACATGAGGGGGCCTATGGGTACTGGAATGCATGGGTGATGGTTATGTGTGTGTGTGTGTGTGTGTGTGTGTGTGTGTGATATACATATGTGTGTGAAAATTCATCATATACACTTAAGAATTGTGCACATCCCTATAAATATATTTGTCCTGAATTTTTAAAAGAAATTGAAAATGAAAAAGACCTAAACCAGAAGTCCTAACACAAAACCCTCTATTTCCCCCAAGGGACTATATAACAATTGAAAAAAAGAATGGTTCTGGCTCACAAAGATTCCCAATTTTCTTATATGTATATCACAGAAAATCTGAATTAATGAAAGCAAAAGCTAGGTAAGAACAGGACACGCTATCTGAATCAAATCATCTATATGTGCTGCATAAAATGAAAGTGGTTAGAAGCCAGCCCTTGGCATTAGGTATAACTGAATTCACTTTCCCTCTACTGGCTGTAGGGATCTGGGCAAGCCACTTAACAACCCCTCTGAGCCTTTTTCCTCACCCATCCAATCCTGACAATATCTCATTAGCCTGTTGTAAAGAATGAAGAAGATAAGGCACATAAAGTAGTTGATACCTAGGAAGTGTTCACCAAAAAGAAGCTTTTATTTACCATTATCTGTATTTACGTGTAATATAAACTCTGGCAAGTTCCAAAAAAGAAGGGAATTGGTGAACAATTCCCAGGACATGATTAAAAAATAGACAATGATATACTTATGATAAAGTAGAGAGAGGTGCAATTCTGCATAATTCCTAGGTTGACATAGTGATTCTACACAAAAACTAAATTTGACTGTGAGCTGCTGCTGCTTCTTTTTTTAGGATTTATTTATTTATTTGCGACAGAGACAGAGAGCATGAGGGGAGGAGTAGAGGGAGAGGAAGAGAGAGAACCTTCAGCAGACTCCACACTGAGCAGGGAGCCCAACTCCAGGCTCTGTCTCATGATCCTGAGATCATGACCTGAGCTGAAATCAAGAGTTGGATGTTTAACCAACTGAGCCACCCAGCTACCCCACTATGAGCTTCTTATTAGCCCAGACTGAAAGAGAATCATGATGAGCTATCTAATACTACTTGTGAAAAAGAGGAAGTATACCAGTTTTTCAAGAGGGCCACACTTTTTCCCAGGATGAATTTTTGAAAAGAATATACCAAAAGAATGTTTCCAAAGGGATAGGATAACCATTCAAGGTCAAGACTCAAGGTCACCAGCAAAAAGTTCATGAAGCTCTAGCAAATCCAGGCCAAGTTGCAGGGGTAGAAAGGGGAAGAGACCCTGGAGTTCCCTCCAGGTCACTGTGAGATCAGCATCCCCCTTGCAGAAAGGCAGCAGCATAGGATTATTTCTGACCAATGGTTTGTGAGCATAATGATTGTGTCACTTCTAAGCCAAAGCATTTAAGAGCCAAAACACAACCTTCTAGCTTCATTTTTCTTCCTGCAATGGCAGTGAGAGTCATTTCAGATGGGAACCCAGGCATCAGCCTTGGTTTCTGCCTGACTATTTAGAGCACAGCCCACCTCTACCAACCCAAAATAGCTTCTCATAAGAAATAAATTTTATGAGTTAAACAACATATTATATATTCATATAAGATGATAGATAAATGATAGGTTTCATATGTGATCAGCCAACAATTAGTTCCAAGTTTGTTGGTACAGTTCTCTGTTCCACTGGCATCATCTGACAGGAGCTTATATACTCTACATCTTTTTCACGGCCCAGGCACAAATGGTGCTCTAACCATTACCATCCGCACTGGGACAAATTCCTAAACAAACAAAAACTAAGCCCACAGAAAAGGATTAGAAAAGAGGAGGAAGGAGGAAATAACCACAAGAAAATAGTCTTGTATTAATTGTCAAATGAAGTGGGAGTGATCTTCTGAGAACCTCACTCAGTTTCCTCTTAACTCTTAGAGAAACAAATGCCCTGCCCTTTCAAAAGAATACTTTTGCTTTGCGCCTTGGAAAAGTACAGAGGATATGAAATATTTTTTTCCCTTCCAAATTGTATTGCTCTACTAACTTCCCAATAAGGGCTATTGAGCTATCTATTCTGAGTCCTCCTTTTGAAATCCCATTGACTTCCGTCTTATCCTGGACATCCCATTTAGGTTTCCCACTTCACAGTTTCAGTGGTTTTCAATCACATTCCCAAGCAGTTATATGTCCTCTAAATCTGTTCATTGTAGACTCCCTGTTTGATCTTTCAAGGCTCCTAGTTTGAATGGGTGATCGGAACAATCCTGTATTTGTCATTCAGCAAGTCTAGGAATGTTCAGGGGATGAATTACATCCCAAAGTCTTGATGAGGTCTCATTCAGGCCACTTAACTGAATATCAGCCACCTCTTAGGCTTCTCAGACTTAAGACAACATAAGCCAAGGCAAGCCACCTATAAGCTTGGTTCTGCAGCCACCAGAGTGGCCTCACAAATCACAGGGACGTGGAGGCATGAGGGTTGTCAGGACAACTTTTGCGGGTAATGACAAAAAGAATTGGAAACAATCCAGAAACCATGAACAAGGGATGGGCCAAATCAGTGACAGCACATCTGCATAAAAGAATATTATGGAGCTATCAAAAAGAATGCTTGACATCTACACATAGCAGAAGACAGCTGGCTATATATGGCCTCTCTCTCTAATCTTTTTTTCTTCTTCTCTCTTGCCCCAGGCCCAGGGCCAGGCTAGAATTGTGGCCATGCAGTCATAAAGGTGCAAAGGTTAATTACGTTCATTGAGGCCAGTTATTACCCAAAAGAAAAGGAGAGAGAAGCCATGGCCTTCTAAAACAGCACCAAATGCAGAACAATATCCCATAAGAGGAGAAGCCAGGCCACAAATTTTAATTTCAGCTGTACCTTTTACCTTTTAAAAAGGTGAACTTTTGGGGCATTTGAGTGGTTCAGTTGGTTAAGCACCTGCCTTCGGCTTAGGTCACAATCCTGGGGTCTAGGATTGGCCCCACGCTGGAAACCCTGCTCATTGGGGAAGTCTGCTCCTCCCTCTCCCTCTACCCCTCCTGCCACTTGGTCTCATTCTCTCTCTCTCTCTCTCTAATAAATAAATAAAATATTTTTTAAATTAAAAAAATAAATGAAGAGGTGAACTTTGTCATGCCAACAAGTGACAGTGAAAACCTTTGAACCTAAGTGAAATCAGATGTGCTGATATGTAGTGTGCTAGCTACATTCCAACAAATGATATAAGATACATGCATATTAAGACCTACAGTCGGGCGCCTGGGTTGCTCAGTGGTTTAGCATCTGCCTTTGGCTCAGGGAGTGATCCCAGGGTCCCAGGATCGAGTCCCGCATCGGGCTCCCTGCGTGGAGCCTGCTTCTTCCTCTGCCTATGTCTCTGCCTCTCTCTCTCTCTCTGATGAATAAATAAATAAAATCTTAAAAAAAAAAAAGACCTACAGTCAAAATTACCAAAATAATCTTGTAGACATTTGTAACTAGTTCCAAAGAGCCACTATCCATTTGGCTTGAGTGTTTTCAATTTCACTGGAGATGGTCCCCAAGTAGTTACATCAATTTCCAGTGGTGGTAGGTAGGTTTTTTTTTTTTTAAAGATTTTATTTATTTATTCATGAGAGAGAGAGAGAGAGAGAGAGAGAGAGAGAGAGACATGCAGGCAGAGGGAGAAGCAGGTTCCATGCAGGGAGCCTAGCATGAGACTCAATCCCGGGTCTCCAGGATCATGCCCTGGATTGAAGGCAGCGCTAAACCACTGAGCCACCCGGGCTGCCCTAGGTAGTCTTTTCACTTGCACATTGTCACCCCAGAAAGACAACCAGGAATATTCCCCAAACTGTTCTTTCTTCTCTCCCTAGAGTACAAGTCAGTCCCATATGCAGCTTGCAAAAGTCAAGTGCAAGATGCTAATAAAGAAAAGCAAGGGGAAAAAAAAAAAGAAAAAAGAAAAGCAAGGGGGACGCCTCGGTGGCTCAGCAGTTAAGCATCTGCCTTTGGCTCCAGTCGTGATCCTGGAGAACCGGGATCGAGTTCCACGTGGGGCTCCCTGCATGGAGCCTGCTTCTCCCTCTGCCTGTGTCTCTGCCTCTCTCTCTCTCTCTGTCTCTCTCTCTGTCTCTCATGAATAAATAAATAAAATCTTAAAAAAAATAAGCAAGGATGGCAGGATTTGCCTCAGTTTTATTTTTTTTTAAAAGATTTTATTCATTTATTCATGAGAGACACAGAGAGATGCAGAGAGGCAGAGACACAAACAGAAGGAGAAGCAGGCTCCATGCAGGAAGCCCGA
Source organism: Nyctereutes procyonoides (assembly GCF_905146905.1). Taxonomy (NCBI): domain Eukaryota; kingdom Metazoa; phylum Chordata; class Mammalia; order Carnivora; family Canidae; genus Nyctereutes; species Nyctereutes procyonoides. The sequence goes on along the minus strand of NW_026575126.1, from coordinate 51,981,403 downwards.
CATGGGACTAGATCCCAGGTCTCAAGGATCACGCCCTGGGCTGAAGGCAGCGCTAAACCGCTGAGCCACCCGGGCTGCCCCACCTCAGTTAAATGAGGTTTTGTCCATCTCACCACTGTTCCCATCAGAGGCCAGAGAATTATTTGTTGCTGGGCAGCTGTCCTGGGCATGGTGGGATGTTCAGTAGCACCCCTGGTCTCTACCTTTTTGGTGCTAGTAGCCCTTCCCCCAAGGTCTGACAACGAGAAATGTCCCAGGCATTACCAAATGTCTGCTGGGGACAAAATCACTACTCCCACCATCCCACTTCTGTATTTCAGAACAGCCAAGTTAAACTGATATTAATGCAGAAAGATCTAAAAGGGTTTTTCCCTTTTGGGAAATAACTGGCCTCAATGAACATTCTCTAAGTCAACTATGTGAAGAAAAAAATCATAAGAAAAAAAGAAAAAAGATGCAGAGCCAAAGGAGACTTCGTGACATTTTGTGAAAGCGAAAGCTAAGTGAAGAAGTGAAGTGGACAAAGTAAGAAAATGTGTACTGAGACATTATAACTCCTACTATTATCCCGAGCCAGGCAGCGAGCAGAACAATGTATATGTTTGCTCCTGCTTAGTCTTCACTTGATTCAGTGTGGAGACTGACCATGCTCTCATCTTATAGATGCGAAATTAAGGATCAGAAATACGTAGTAACTCCTCTGAGTTCTCACAGATAGTGAGTGGGGACAAGGATTTGAATAGAAGTTCCTTAACTACTACATTTGACCACCTCCCATGCAGACAGACTTTTTCACTTTTTAATTTGCTCATTTAATTACTTACATATTTGGAACAACCAATGAAGATTCCTCAAGCAGAAAGGGAAATAGGGGCACATTTTCCCCTCTATTAAAGATAGAAAATAAAACCACACAACTCTGATCCAAGTGAAAAGAAGCCTTCTTCACAGGAAGAAAAACAGCAAACAGGCTGAATAAAAAGGAGGCAAGGATTGGCATAAAGATAGACACATAGGGGTACCTGGGTGGCTCAGTCAATTAAGCATTTGACTCTTGATTTCAGCTCATATCATGATCTCAGGGTTGTGGGATTGAGCCTTACATTGGGCTTGGTGCTCAGCACAGTTTGCTTGAGATTCTCTCTTTCCCTCTCCTCTGTCCCTCCACCTGCTCCATTAATTAACTAATTAATTAAATGTTTTAAAGACAGACACATAGACTAATGGAATAAAATGGAAATCCTGGAAATAAACCCTTGCATATAAAGTCAAATGATTTCTGACAAGGGTACCAAAATCATTCAATGAGGAAAGGACAGTCTTTTCTTTCTTTCTTTCTTTCTTTCTTTCTTTCTTTCTTTCTTTCTTTCTTTCTTTCTTTTTTTTTTAGGACAGTCCTTTCAACAAATGGTGTTTGAGAAACTGGAGAACCACATGCAAAAGAATGAAGTTGGACTCTTATCTTTTACCATACAAAAATTAGCTCAAAATGGATCAATGACCTGAGAGTAGGACCTAAAACTGTAAGACTCTTAGAAAAGAGTCTTCATGTCATTGGACTTGGCAATGACTTCTTGGATATGACACTAAAAGCACAGGAAACTAAAATAGAAATAGATCAACTGGCCTACTTCAAAATGAAAACTTTCTATACATCAAAAGACACAATCCAAAGAGTGAATAGTCATCCATGGAATGAAAGAAAATATTTACAAAGCATATATCGATAAAGGGTTAAAATCTAGAATATAGAAAGAACTACCACAATTCAACAACAACAAAAATCCAACAAAGAACAAGATTTTAAAAATAAGCAAAGCACTCGGATATTTCTTTATAAAAGATATACAAAAAGTCAACAAGCACATGAGAAGATGTTCAACATCACTAGTCACAGGAGAAATGAAAATCAGAACCACAATAGATGTCATATCTTTTTTTTTTTTGTCTTATCTTTTCTATTAGGATGGCCACTATCAGAAAAACAGAAAACAGCAAATGTTGATGAGGATGTGGAGAAACTGCAATCCTTATGCATTACTGGTGGGAATATAAAATGATGCAGCCATTACAGAAGACAGTATGACAGTTCCTTAAAAAAGTAAAAATAGAGGGGTGCCTGGTGGCTCAGTGGGTTAAGCAGCAGCTCTTGGTTTCAGCTCAGGTTGTGGTCTCAGGATCATGAGATCAAGTCCAGCATAAGGCTCTGGGCTCAGCTCTGAGTCTGCTTGGGATTCTCTCTCCCTCTCCTTCTGGCCCTCCCCTCTGCTCACTTGTGTGCTCATTCTCTCTCTCTCTCTCTCTCTCTCTCTCTCTCTCTTTCTCTCCCCCATTTAAAAATGAATAAATAAATCTTTAAAAAGATTAAAAATTGAAAATAGAATTACTATCTGATTCAGCAATTTCACTGCTTGGTATACCTGAAAGAATTGAAAGCAGGGTCTCAAAAAATATATGCATACACCCATTTTCATAGAAGCATTTTCACAAAAGTGAAAAGGTAGAGGCAACCTGTGCCCATCAATGGATGAAGGGATAAGCAAAATTTGATATATCCATGCATTGAAATATTATTCAGCCTTAAAAAGCAAGGAAATTCTCACACCTGCTACAACATGGGTAGATCTTGAGAACATTATGCTAAGTACAACAAGCCAGTCACAAAAAAATACAAAAAAAAAAAAAAGACAAATACATTATGACTCCAGTTGTATGAGTTATCTAAAGTAGTCAAGTTCACAGAAATAGAAATAGGCAGCAGAACAGTGGTTACTAGGGCTGGGAGGAGAAGGAAATGGGGAATTGTTTTTGGTGTTTGATGGGTATACAGTTTCAGTGTTGCAAGATGAGAAAGTTCTGGAGATGGGTTGCACAACAATGAATGTATGTAACACTACTGAATTGTATACTTAAAAATGGTTAACATGATAAATTATTATATGTATTTTATCAAAATTTAAGAAAAAGAATAGTAAAGACAAAAAAAAAAAAGGAAGCAGGAACTTTTCCAAATCATAGTCATTTCAAAGTGAAAACCCATTTTCTAAAAAAAGTTAAACACTAAAGCAGTGTCTAGGGGAAAACGAGAGAGAAAATGCTGGAATAAGCTGAATGTATGAAGGCTTTCCCCTCCCCCACCCCGTTCCCAAATAAGCTGCAGAAGCTTTAAAATAAATCAAAATTATCTATAATCAAAGCATATTGAGTTTTTGAACTGTGTCATTTACTTAAAGCCTCAAAATAAGCACAATAAAATCATCACTGAAATGTTGAGCATAGAAAAGAAGAAAAAAAAAAAAAGAAATGTTGAGCATAACATTCATCCCAGCAATAAAAGGAAATTGAAAAACCAACAGCCCTGAACACATTTTCAGTTCCATCATGGCAAAGACATTTGACAAATGGGACAACTTTCAGCCCACCTCCTCTACCAGAGTGGCAAGCAACAAAAGAGAAGCAAAATCTAGGGGTACAGATAAGAGTGAAGAGGATTCTCTTGCTTATCCAGAGGAAATCACTTCCCGAGGGCTCCAGAAAAACCAGAGTTAAAAAGCACAGAGAGAGAGAGACTCCATAACCACCCCCCCACCTCCACCCCAACCCTGCTTGATGGTTTTCCACTGAAACTAGAATAACATTTCAACTTTTTACCATGGGAATGCCTGGCTGGCTCAGTTGGAAGAACATGTGACTCCTGATCATGGGATCATGAGTTCAAGCCCCAAACTGGGGTTAGAGATTACTGAAATAAGTAAAACTTTAACAAAAAAAGTAATAATAATAATAAAGGGCACCTGGGTGGCTCAGTAGGTTGAGTGTCCAACTGTTGGTTTCAGCTCAGGTCATGATCTCTGCGTCAGCCCTCAAGTGAACTTTGCACTGGGTGTGGAACCTGCTTGAGATTCTCTCCTTTTCCCTCTCCCTCTACCTTCCCACTACTTACACTCTCTTTCTCTCTCTCTCAAATAAATATTTGTTAATGTTTAATAAATAAAAATAAATTAAAAATAAACTCCTTACTATGATGTGAAAAGTATACATGAGCTGACCCCTGTTTACTTCTGCCCTTGTTCTTCGTCCTCAAAATCAAGAGTCAACACACTTTACTGGTAAAGAACCAAATAGTAGGGTACCTGGGTGGGTCAGTGGTTGAGCATCTGCCTTTGGCTCAGGTCATGATCCTGGGTCCTGGAATCGAGTCCTACATTAGGCTCCCCAAAGGGAGCCTGCTTCTCCTTCTGCCTACATCTCTGCCTCTCTCTCTCCGTGTCTGTCATGAATAAATAAAACTTAAAAATAATTAAAAATAAAAAAATAAGTGCTGCTTTGACAGAAAGGTCTCCTTTATTCCTCCACGTGCAAATAGTTCCCCCTGAGCCTCTATCATAGCATCCCATCCTTTTGCCCATAGGACTTAATAGTTTGTAATTATATATTACTTCACATGCTTATATTGTTCAATATTTGTCCTCCACTAGACTGAATGTTCTGTGATGGCAGGAATTATACTATTTTGCTCACTCTATCCCCAGCAAGCCTAGCATGTAAGAGCACTCAATATTTGTTGAATGAATGACTGAATGTTGTCCCACAAAGTTCTCATTCATGTCATCCATCACCTAGAGTCCATCATGGTGATGACACCCTCAACCAGTGGGAGGCAAAAACAAACCTACACTGGATTAGATGGATTACTCTGGGGAAGATGGGGGGAGGACCCATATTTCTCATGCCTGCATCCATTTTTGGCACAAACATATCCCATTTATAAATTGAGAGTTTTGGATCAGTTCAGGGATTCTTGAAAGGATCGTTTCCCTTGTGGAAAATAGTAAGGAATCTCCTGGCAATCAGTCCTTCCCTCTTAATTCCCATTCAGTATTTCTAACTAACAGCTAGGTAAAGTCTCCATTGGTGCCAATTAGTCTTTAACACCTGTCCGAATTTGTCACTGTCTCTTTTTCTTTTTTAAGATTTTACTTATTTATTCATGAGAGACACACAGAGAGAGAGCCAGACACAGTCAGAGGGAAAAGCAGGCTCCATGCAGGGAGCCCGATGTGGAACTCGATCCTGGGATTCCAGGATCACTCCCTGAGCTGAAGGCAGGCACTAAACCACTGAGCCTGCCCAGGGGTCCCATCACTGTCTCTTTTTCAACAAAGATAGAACAAAGCTCCAAGCTTAGGACCCTCATGAGGCCACAATTTATCACTAGGATTTATTTTATTTTTGAAATTAGCATACAATATAATATCTTTGGTATCTATTTAGTTCTACAAGTTTGAACACATGCATAAGCACCACCACTACCAGGACACAGACCAGCTTCATCACCCAAAAATGCCCTCATGCCACCACTTCTGTGATCAACCCCTCCTACCACCCTCTGCCCACCACTGATCTATTCTCTGTCCTTCTAGCTTCACATTTTTCAAAATGTATAAATGGAATCACACAGAATGTAGCCCTTTGAGACTAACTGCTTTCATTCAGCATAATCTAGCTAGGATTTAATAACATGGTTTGGTTTTCCCTGTATGTATGTACATATATAGTCACCTATATTTATAAGCAAGTGATACAAGTTTTCCATTTACAAAAATGACATAAGTTTCCTTTTAAAATGAATCGGTTAGGTAAAAATAATAGATAAATATTAGTATGTATGGTAAGAAAAGGGGCAAAATCATGAAGGTGGAACACAAATGACTAAATTCTGGATTACAATAGACATTATACAATAATATAACTGCATCGCACCCCCTCACCCCAACACACGAACACAAAATACCAGTCTGTAATTCTAAGAACTCCAGAAAGGGAAGAAAAAAAGAATTTTACAAGAAGAATCAGTCCATTCCTAGGCATCTCATTTCAAGAAAGCTTTCATAATCGCAGTTCTGGAAGCTTCGATTCCACTTGATCTTGGAAAAACAATTCCAACACAAAGAGGGAAGGCCACCACCCATCTCTGAGCAGTTACCAGAGCAGGAAGCCATCCTACACTTGAACACACCCACATTCAGCAGAGACATAGATTTTATTTGCCATGCTCTTTGTTGCCATGTTATCTTAATAATTACTATGGCTGTCATCATCCACACCACTACAAATATATGCTTTAGGATCTTTTATCTGCAGTGCATAATGTTTAGAACGAGAAAATAAAGGCAATTTAAATAGTATCTAATAAGCATGTGAGGGCAAAACCTTCAATCACCCATTTAACAAAACCCTCCGGTTACTAAGCATTAATTTCCATGGGACATTTCAGAGACCATTTCCACCTTTGACCCAGGTGTAGTCATAGCCATACATTTGGATCCTGCAGAAAACAAGGTCTGTGTTTGCAAAAGATCAATATCAAAACTCTGAATAGGAGGGGAAAATACAAATAGAACTAAGTCAGTATATCTTCCTGTCCTTTATGTTTGCCCTTCATAAAAGAATTTAAATTTTAAGACATTTACTTGATTCCCAAAGAATGGTAATTATATTTTATGATGCAAAAAGAGGGGCACCTAGGTGGCTCAGTCTGTTAAGCATCAGAATCTTGGTTTCAGCTCAAGTCATGATCTCAGAATCATGGGATTGGCCCCCCGTGTAGGGCTCTGCAGTGGGCATGTAGTCTACTTGAGATTCTCGCTCTCCCTCTCCCTCTTCCTCTGCTCCTTCCCCCACTCTCTCGCTCTCTCTAAAATAAATATATATATATATGTTTTTATAGATTTTATTTTATTTATTCATGAGAGACACACACACACAGAGAGAGAGAGAGAGAGAGAGAGAGAGAGAGGCAGAGGCACAGGCAGAGAGAGAAGCAGGCTCCATGCAGGAAGCCCGATGTAGGACTCAATCCTGGGACTCCAGGACCACGCCCTGGGCCGAAGGCAGGCACTAAACCGCTGAGCCATCCAAGGATCCCCAAATATTTTTTAAAACAAAGAATTTAAGATTTTTAGCTTGCTTAACATGTGAGAAAGAGTCAGAGGCTGCCAAATGAAAGGGAACTTTAATCTCATGAAGATATCACCTAGACATGGCAAAAATCCACCCAGAGAATGGTCTAATGTGCTACATTTACTGTGGAGGTTGCAAATGCTTTTTATAACACCAAATTAAGATGATTCTAACACATATTTACAATAATTTGGGAAACTTGGATGATAGAGCTGACAAATGTCACCAATTAATCTTCAGAGGAAGGGTCCCTGGGTGGCTCACTGGTTGAGTTTCTGGCTTTGGCCCAGGTCATGATCCTAGGGTCCTGGCATCAAGTCTCACATCAGGCTCCCCATAGGGAGCTGCTTATGCTTCTCCCTCTGCCTATGTCTCTGCCTCTGTTTCTCTTACAAAGAAATAAAATCTTTAACAAAATCTTTAGAGGAAAATTCAAGAAAAAGCTAAGATAGGATCATTCTTTTAATTACATGGATGTTTTGAAGGCCCCCAAATTTCGTTACACTGGCTAAGACACCTCCTCATTTTATTTTTTTCAAACTACAATCCATTCTTGATGAAAAGTCTCTGGACTCCCTCAGAACTCCCCAAATTCTTTCCAGGAGTCTCACTCATTTTATAACCAGAACTCAATCCCTCTCCATGCAAATGACATTTTTTAAAAATATATTTATTTATTTAAATAATCTCTACACCCAATGTGGGGCTCAAACATCAACCCCAAGATCAAGAGTCACATTCTTTTCCAACGGAGCCAGCCAGGGGCTCCACAAATGACATTTTGTAACAAGACCATCTTGTATATAAGACCATCCTCAAAGTAGGTGAGGCCCACAGGCCTTAGATATAAAGCAGACTGATGCAAGGGAATTGCAAGATGGCATTTGCATTCAGGTGCCCATGCTCTGTTTGAAGCACAGGGTGTGTGGTTGGTTTTTCTTCTCTTAGATTATTGGTAGAAGTCATGTATCTAGGACATTGATTCTCAATCAGTACAGTTTTGCCTCCAGATAGCACATTTCACAACATCTGGAAGCTTTTCTTGTTCTCACAACTTGGGATGAGGTATATGATATTGGCAGTAGGTGGAGGCCAGGGATACTGTTAAATATCCTGTGATATACAGAATAGTCCCCCCAAAAAGAGAATTATCTGACCCAAAATGTTAATAGTGGTGAGGTTGAGAAAGCCCCTTATAGAGGAGATCATCTAGGGCAATACTGTCTAATAGAACATTCTATGATGATGAAATCATTCTGTACCATGCATCCAATACAGCAGTCCCTTAGCCACACGTCTATACTGAGTACTTTAAACGTGGCTAGTACAAGTAAGGAATGGAATTCTTAATTTTGTTTAATTAATTTTTTTTTATAGCACAATTTTTTTTAATTTTTATTTATTTATGATAGAGAGAGAGAGAGAGAGAGAGGCAGAGGGAGAAGCAGGCTCCATGCACCGGGAGCCCGACATGGGATTCGATCCTGGGTCTCCAGGATCGCGCCCTGGGCCAAAGGCAGGCGCCAAACCGCTGCGCCACCCAGGGATCCCTGTTTAATTAATTTTAATGTAAATAGCTGTAAGTGGCCATGGGGCTGTCATATTTGCAGTTCAAGTCTAGGGAAGAATAAAGCTTAAAGGAACTCCAATATATTTTTTTAAGATTTTATTTATTTGAGTACAGAGCAAGAGAGAGAACACAGTGGGTGATGGGGAGGGACAGAGGGAAAGGGAGAAGCAGACTCCCCACTGAGCTGGGATCCTGATGCAGGGCTCAATCCCAGGACCCTGAGATCATGACCTGAACCAAAGGCAAATGCTTAGCTGACTGAGCCACCCAGGTGCCCTAGGAACTCCAATATTTAAAGCTTCACTAATCAGGGGTGCCTGGGTGGCTCAGTCAATTAAGCATCAGACTCTTGATTTCAGCTCAGGTTATGATCTCTGGATGGTGAGATCAAGCCCAGCATTGGGAGATTTTCTCCCCCTCTCCCTCTCTCAAATAAATAAATCTTTAAAAATAAATAAATAAATAAATAATAAATAAATAAATAAATAAATAAATAAATAAATCAATCTTCACTGATCAGTGTACATCAAGCTGGGGAACCCAGGAGACTCACTTGGGAGCTTGCTGGAGATAGGGGCTATGGATTGTCAATGACCTACTAGTCTCAGTTTACCCAAAACTTTCTTGGTTTTAGCACTGGAAGTTCCATGTCCTAGGAACCTGTCAGTCTCAGGAAAACAACTTTAGCTCACGTCCCATTCCCACAAGTTTCCATTCACTGGGTGTGCAATGGGACCTGATAGTTTGCCTTTTTATCAGGTTTCCCAGGAAATTCTTCTGTATGCCAAGGTTTGAGAATCACTGCAGAGCAGCCAGTTAATGGAAGATGCAAGGAGCAGGTGCACAGAGGTGGGAAGGAGAAAGTAGTGAGTTGCTGACACCCAGGCAGCTTAGTGCCTTCTTGCATGGCTGCACTGCTCCAACCTGCCCCAGAAGAACAAGGACCTCTCTGGGAGAGCCAGAGACAACACAAGATTCATATAATGGCTCTTGAACCCATTGAGACCTGCTAGGAGTGGCCTTCTCTGCAACTCAAGAAAGGATCTCACTTTCTGGAAACCTAAAGGCTGTGGGAACCCCTCCTCATCCCCTTTGCCACCATCCATGTGCTCAGAATCCTGCCAGGAGCAGGGAAAATGATAAAACTTAAGGTCCCCTGTGGCTCTACTGCTTTCTCTACCACTGGGTTTCAGAAAGGCAAGAGAGGACAGTAAAGCTAGGGTGAGTTCTATCCATACCCTGTGATTTGGGGTCTGGGGCAAGCCTCTCTGAGAGGAAAAAGAACTCCCTTCTAGATCCACCTCTGGAACTAGAAGCTTAGTTCTTAATCAGACTAATTCAGATCCTCATACTAATCCATATAATGCCTATTTAAACAACCAGTATATTTTACAACCCCAGTATTGTGGTTCTAAATCTGGAGAAAGAAAAACAGAAGCAGAAACCAATGATAACAGGGCACCTGGGTGGCTCAGTGGTTGAGCATCTGCCTTTGACTCAGGTGGTGATCCTGGGGTCCTTGGGATCAAGTCCCCGCCCACCCCCACCCCACCTCCCCGGAATTGGGCTCTCTGCAGGGGGCCTGCTTCTCCCTCTGCCTCTCTCTGTGTGTCTCTCATGAATAAATAAAATCTTAATAAATAAATAAAAACCAATGATAACAAAACAACCAATATGTGTGTGCGAGGCATTGTTATAAAAACCTGATGGGTATTAACTCATTAAATCCTTACCACACACAGCCTTAGCAAATGCTGTTATTATTATTTCACTTATACTTATTTTACTGAGGCACAGAGAGGTTCAGTAACATCCGACCAGAGAACACAGCCAGCAAAGAGTGGAATACAGTATTGTAAATGCCCCTTTCTCTCAAGGAAGCAAATTTTCTTTTTCAATTCATTTGTTCAACATCCACATCTTGTACTTAAACATCTTGTTGCTCATGCTGGGTAAGCATGAGGTTAAGCTTGGGAAGTTTCTAAATTCAGTATTATTTGCAGCATGGCCAGGAGCAGAGTGAAGAAGTAAGGAGTTTGTCTGGGACACAAATTTAAGGGGGAGTATCAAAAATCCCCATAACCTAGATAAATACTATCTTATGTAATATATTTAAAAACTGGAAATAATGCAAAAAACACAGTGACTAGAATATCAACATTTTCAATAAAGAACACACTTTAAAGAACATGAAAGAACATGCTTTCATTGTAAGAACATTTCAATAAAGAACCAGGATTTTTTTTTAAGATTTCTCTTATTTGAGAATGAGAGCAAGAAAGCATGAGCAAGGGGAGGGAAAGAGAGAGAGAGAAGCCAACTCCCCATGGAGCAGGGAGCCTGACACAGGGCTCTATCCCAGGACCCCAGGATCATGACCTGAGCTGAAGGCAGCCACTTAATCCACTGAGCCACCCAGAAGCCCCAAACCAGGTTCAGGATTACTGATGTGTAGGATTGTTACAAATTGGCTCAGTTCCACAGTGACTGGCAGACAGGACTCTGCAATCCAGGCCTTTCATGAGTCCCCAGAATGACAGTTTGGTGGGAAGGGCGGTGCACAAATTAAACCATCTTCCTGGGTCTTTAATTCATTCCACCTACCTCCTCTTCTATAAGGGCTTTCCTCTGATCATACAATTTATAAGTCAAGTCTCTGAAACAGGAGAAAATTCTACCTCTCCTTTGGAGAGCCATGAAATTTCCTTTATTGGGGGTTCTAACAGATGAAAGATTGGGAACAACACCTCTGGACCTCCAGTTCTTCCTATGAATTTATAGAAATAAAACTTTCTGCTCTTCTTTTAAATGATACCCACCCTGATTTAAATGCCATAGAAAACGGAACTTGTTTGTTCTGACATTCGTTAAAATGCAGAAATCCTACCCCACTCCTTACTTCTTTTCTGTTATTTGAGGAGTGTTCTTTCTAGAAATGACCCTACTGATGATTAGCATTGCATCAACTTGGGTTTATCTCTGGGAACATTGAACCTGAGGTGGCTGAAAATAGCCTGAGCAGTAATACAATCCAGACTTCCGGCACACCATTCTGGGAACTCTTGGCAAACATAAGCCATGGTGTTATTCACCGAACTTCTAGAAAGAAGTTTATACCTTCAACCTGATCCTTCCTCCTGGGGAGAGGACCCTACCTGGCAAAACATGATTATAGACCCTACTTCTTTAACACCCATATCCACTGAGCTCTTCTTTGCCTCTCCAGGGCAGAAGGAACCTAGTCAGACAACGACAATATCAATAAGCATAAAGACAGCACTATCTATAGAGGATCTACCTGAGTGCCAGGCACCATATTATGCCCCTCCCATGCATTAGCAATTGTATCTTCCAACAACTTTATGGAGAGGTATTATTATCCTCACTTTATGATGATTACATTGAGGCCCAGAGAGGGTTAAGTAATTTCCCCCAAGGTCACACAGCTAAGTAGAGGCAAATGGCAGATGGGATTCTAACCTGTGCATCTGACTGAACTTGGATCATCATCATCATAATCAGAGGAAGAAGAGAAGGACAAAGAGGAAGATGGGAAATTAGAGATAATATTTACTGAGTGGCTTACAGTGCACCATATTTTCTTATTAACCCTTATTTCCACTGGGGAAGGTGGGAGCTCTTAGCATACTACCCATTCTACAGACTAGCACACTGAGCCCTGAAAGGTACAATAACTCACCCACAGTGGCACAGCAGGACCCAAGGAACTACAGATTTTGATTCAGGCAGACAGCTCCAGAGCTTGCTAAGCCTTGCTTCCCATTTCCCCATAGTCATTCTTCCCTGTGACAAGTATTTATTGTATATTTATTTCTGTACCTGGCATCCGGTAATAAGCAATAGAACAGCCTGTTCCTGCCTCCTCCTATGGCACGTTCCCAAGGGTTCTCTATCATTTCTGTGACCCCCACCACTTTCCAAACACCCTTTCTTGGGGCGCTTGGGTGGCTTGGTCAGGTAAGCCTCCAACTGTTGATTTTAGCTCAGGTCATGATCTCAGGGTCCTGAGTTGGCTCCAAGCTCAGCAGAGAGTTTGCTGGAATTCTCTCTTCCTCTCCCTCTGTCCCTCCCCCAACTTGTACGCATGTGTACGCTTTCTCTCTCAAATAAATAAAATCGTAAAAAAAAAAAAAATACACCACAAACAACAACCACAAAACGTCTTTCTTACCTGCCCTCCATCTGTTCTGGCATTTCCTCTCCACTCTGTGGAGACAGCGGGTCTTTTTTTTTTTTTTTTTTTTTTTTTTTTTTAACACTAACCCATAAAGCCCATCTTCTTGTGCCTGAGACAGCCCTGCTTGCTCTTACTCACCGTGCTGGGCCTGCCACTCAGCCTCCAGACAGGGGATATTTACCAGCTCCTGGCAGTTTGATACCATCCTAGGTATCCTCTCTCTCCCCTTGCTGCCAGCCAATAAATAACCAGGTCACACTCACTTAAAGTGAAGATTGGTCCTTGATCCCCAATGTCATGGTTGTGCCGTGGCCCCTGTGTACTGAATCTGCAAAGAAGCCCTGCCTAGGAGCCCAAATTGTGTATTTCTTTCTTCCTGAACCCCAGCCCTGCCCTCCAACAATGTTCTTTTGGCATCAGTACACTATAAAGAGCAAAGTCCTTTCTAGAGGTTATTTTATCTCTTAGACACCATAAGGAAGTAACTAGGCTGATTTTTTTTTAATCCCAGAGAGTGAGGTGGAGTGGAAAGAGCCTGTCTTTTCATGTATTCACCAAAGCATTCTTCTACAACATGATGCTCTGCTAGACACCCTCAAGCACTGGTCGCTTTGTTTTGCAGGTAATGCTCCTAGGGCAACATTCAGACATTACTAACTCCATAATCCTGCTGGCATGTCCCTTCCAGAGATAAAGGACAGGCAGCCTGGAACCAGCCCCACATTTCACAGCAAGCTAATTTGCATCAGACCCTGACTCTAGTGCTCTGCAACTCTACCCCTCTGAGGCTCTACAATTCTATCCTTTGGAACCTCAATTTTCCCCACCCTCCTCTGCAAAATGGGGACAATACACTCTACCTTCAGTGGGCTTATTAGCCCTCAGCACTTGCGGAACACCTGGATTGCAGAATCCTGCCTGCCAATCAGTATGAAGCTGAGCCAGATGGAAATCCAAAGTAAAAGGACAAATCAGTAAATCTCTTGTAGGGATAAGTCAGGGTTTCTCAACCTCAGCACTACTGATATTTTGGGTGAGATAGGCTTGGTCACGGGGCTGTCTTGAGTATAAGAGGATGCCTAGCAGCATCCCCAGCCTTCATCCATTAGGTGCCAGTAGGACACACCCCATTACAAACCCCACAAGCTGTGGGCAACCCAAAATATCTCCAAGAATGGACAAGTATCCTCTAGGAGGGAAAACCATCCCCAGTTAAGAACCACCTTTGTTATTGATATAATGTGCCACAAACTCTGGATAGTATCTCCTGATTCCCATTGATAAGACAAGGAAATTAGCACCTCTGCATTTTCCTCTAGGAAAATTTTTCTTCCCCTCGGTTTCCTCACTTGTAGAAACTACACCATATTTTTACATATTGCGCCCATCCTACAGATCAGGGAACTGAAGCTCAGAAAACAACTTGTCAAAGTCTCAGAGCTGGGAATTAAAGACAATATTTGAATCCAGGTCTAGCCAGAATAACTACTATGTAATTGTCCTTGCCACCTAAAATCCTCCTCCCCAAAAGCCTCATCAGCTGCTGTGGGTCATGTACTGAAGCAGATGACCTTGTGCCCTCTTTGTACAACAAAAAGCTCCCAGTAACAGCCTCCTTGTATATTAGATGGAGACTAGGATATTGAGTGACACATCTCACTCTGCACTGAGTGTAGGGGGCTTCTTAGCAATGTTCCGGATAGCAAACAGGGGTCTGGCTCTATGAACTACACACAAGGCAAGAAAGCTCCTTGGTTGGTCACCCCCTCCCCTCCCTTCCCACTTCTACTCTCCCCTCTGTCTCCTCTAAATGAACATACCTGCTGTAACATTCCCCTCTACTCTTGTAGTGGAAAGTCATAGCATTCACTGTAGCAAATGTTTATTGAGCATCTGCTAAGTGCCAGGCACTATTCTGAGTGCTTTATGTTTATTTGACCCAGAAGAAAACCATATGGGGTAGTTATCATTATTGTCCCCATTTTACAGATAAGGAAACAGACCCAGAAGAGCAATAACTTGCCACATTCACTCTACTACAAGATGACGGAATGTGAATAGAACGTCAAGGACATGAAGGCTATGATCCGTAGACCTGAGTTCAATTGTTGACTCCTCTACCAGCCACCCGTGTAACATCTGGCAAATGACCTAATCTCCCTGAACCTCAGTTTCCTCATCAGGAGTATGAGATAGCAGGGATTGTTTTTTTTTTTTTTAAGATTTTATTTATTTAATCATGAAAGACACACAGAGAGAGAGAGAGAGAAAGAGGCACAGGGAAAGGGAGAAGCAGGCTCCATGCAGGGAGCCCGTGGGACTCAATCCTCGGTCTCCAGGATCATACCCTGGGCTGAAGGCAGCGCTAAACCGCTGAGCCACCAGGGCTGCCCCAGGGATTGTTTTAAGAATAACAACTAATAAGCGCTTTTTCTCCACTCAACAAGTGTTTACTGGGCATTACCATGTGCCAAGCACTGGGGACGTATCTGCAAACAAAATAGCAAAAAGATCCTACCCTTGTGGCATGCACACACGCATAAGGATGCACTTATGTGTTAACTCTAACCCTCACAATAACCCATAGGCTATTTACTATTACAGTACTGTACCTATTTCACAGATAGGGAGAAGGGGTCTCAGAAGCAGCTTTTCCCCACCTCCCTTCAACCTTCTAGGAAATAGTGAGACCTGGATTAGACATTAATGCTCCATCTCTGGAGTTCGACTTCCTGAATTCAAATCCTGCTGTTTCCATCTGATTGCTGTGGACAAGTTACCTAACCTGTCTGAGCCCAAATATCTTCATAAGTATATTAGAACCAGGAGACCCTATCTCAGGAGGTTGTCCCAGGAGAAAAACAAACATCTAACATTTAGAAAGTGCTTTTTGGGTCCCCAGCACACACAAGGTTCACAGAAACCCAGGAGAGACATCTTATTTTGAGCCTCTTTTTACACAGGTGAGCACTAGAGCCCAGAGAGGGTAAGTAACTTGCCCAAAGGTGCAGAACCCATTAATAGTGTGATTCCAAAGCCAAGCTCTGAATCTGACCTGGCGCAGAGACAAGCTCACAGACTGGGTCCAGCATGGTTGAGTGAGTGCCAGATAATCGGGTGTGGTTATTCTTTCCCTCCTGCTGCTGCCAGGAAGGCTGCACAGGGCCTGGGGGCGGGGGGGATTGTGCATACTCTTCAGGGGCTTCCCTATTCCCTAACCGGGTCCTAATCAGGTCAGCGCCTTGCTGCCCAAAGCGGGAGCCACCACCTGGATCCTCCCATTCTGAGATTCCACCCCCGGGGTGATTCTCCTCCCATTTCTTTTTGTTTTGTTTTTTAATTTTTATAAATTTATTTTTTATTGGTGTTCAATTTGCCACCATATAGCATAACACCCAGTGCTCATCCCATCAAGTGCCCTCCTCAGTGCCCGTCACCCAGTCACCCCCACCCCCCGCCCTCCTCCCCTTCCACCACCCCTAGTTCATGTCCCAGAGTTAGGAGTCTCTCATGTTCTGTCTCCCTATCTGATATTTCCCACTCATTTTCTCTCCTTTCCCCTTTATTCCCTTTCACTATTTTTTATACTCCCCAATGGATCCTCCCATTTCTTGTACCCCATCCCCGCTCACTCCTTGCTCCCCCGCCAAAGCTGCCACCCCCTGGCCAACCCCCTACCACCTCACGTTGGGGACAGACACCTGGTTCTTTTCATCAGTCACCTCTCAGAGCCAGGGAGGAGGCTCCAGAGCTGCTGAGTCTCGGTGGATACCTGAGAAGACGGTCCCAGAGCTGGCCCCAACACCTGGCAAACCTGCCTCACCTCCGCTGGCTTTGAGTCCCCTGAGCTTGGCTCTCTGGGCTACCACGTCCGCTCACCTGCAAGGCACATGGGCAACCCAACCCTGACCTGGGCAGCGGGTAGCTGGGCTGCGGGTCCTGGTGCCACCCCCGGACTTCCTGCCTGGAGGCAAGATCGCCTTCTTGGAATCCAGCCAAGTTCCTGCAAGTGCTGGGTTAGTACACCTGTTGGCATCAGAAACCTCTAGGCACTGCATTCATTGTTTCCTTCCATCAGGCAAACGTCACTCCAAGCGCCCACCGGCTGCTGCGAGCCGGCACCCAGAGGATCCAGAGGGTGCACAGGCTAGGGTTGCGCTCTCCAAAACATTGTCCACTAGTCACATGTAGTAACGCAGCATTTGAAATTGTGGCACCAATGAACTGAGATGTTTTTAAGACATAGGATAAAAAAATAAAAAACAAAAAACACCCCCCAAAAAAACACACACATTTTTTCAAACTCCTTAAGAAGCTTTAAGTTGGGATCCCTGGGTGGCGCAGCGGTTTGGCGCCTGCCTTTGGCCCAGGGCGCGGTCCTGGAGGCCCGGGATCGAGTCCCACGTCGGGCTCCCGGTGCATGGAGCCTGCTTCTCCCTCAGCCTGTGTCTCTGCCTCTCTCTCTCTCTCACTGTGTGCCTATCATAAATAAATAAAATAAAAAAAAAAATTAAAAAAAAAAAAGAAGCTTTAAGTTGATTGCATGTTAAAATGATTAGATTTTGGATACTGATAATCATTAAATAAAATATATTGTTACAATTATTTCTAAATAATAATTTAATTTTATATAAATGTTTAATTATTTTTATATAAAAATTATTTTAAATAATAATTTAATTTTCCTTTTCTAAAATATAGCCACTAGAAACTTTAAAATTATGTGTCTCCAGGCAGCCCCGATAGCCCAGTGGTTTGGCGCTGCCTTCGGCCTGGGGTATGATCCTGGAGACCCAGGATTGAGTCCCATATAAGTCTCCCTGCATGGATCCTGCTTCTCCCTCTGCCTGTGTCTCTGCCTCTCTCTCTCTCTGTGTGTGTCTGTCATGAATAAGTAAATAAAATATTAAAAACCAAACCAAAAAAAATTTTTTTAAATAAAAAATAAAATTATGTGTCTCCTATTAAACTCTTATTGGATACTGCTGGTCTTTTAAAAATTTTTATTTTTATTTTAATTTATGATAGTCACAGAGACAGAGAGGCAGAGAGGGAGAAGCAGGCTCCATGCATCGGGAGCCCGACGTGGGATTCGATCCCGGGTCTCCAGGATCGCGTCCTGGGCCAAAGGCAGGCATCAAACCACTGCGCCACCCAGGGATCCCTGGATACTGCTGGTCTTGGGCAAGAACCCTGAAGCTCTTCCCCCAAATACCTCTCCCAGTTCTCTTCTACAATTTATTCAGCCCTTCCTTATTTCCTTCAGGAAATACTTAGGGAAGACCCGGTATGAATCAGGCATGGTGCAAGTGCTGGTTTGCAAATTCAGGAGCTTCCCAGGTATAATCTGAGATTGGCCCTGTACATAGAGGGCAAAGAAAACCCAAGAGCCAAACCACTCCAGATTGATAAGTGGCTGGTTTAATAAGCAAGGGAAACTTACATACAAGGCTTGCCTTGGGCAGTTGCAAGATAAGTAGATCCCTGTACCAGCCTTCCAGAATCTTCAATGTTTATATAGAAGCTTTAATGGGGGAGCAGCCTGGGTGGTTCAGTGGTTTACTGCCACCTTCAGCCCAGGGCCTGATCCTGGAGACCCAGAATCGAGTCCCACATCGGGCTCCCTGCATGGAGCCTGCTTCTCCCTCTGCCTGTGTCTCTGCCTCTCTCTCTCTTTCTCTCTCTCTCTCAATCTCTCTCTCTAGGTCTCTCATGAATAAATAAAATCTTAAAAAAAAAGCCTTAATGGGGTTCAGTCATGTATCAAGTCCAGATATTTTCAACAACACCTTACTCTCTCAAGTCTGCATTCTTGAAACTAGCTCCTACTGTGGGAACAGTGGGTAGAATGTACATACCAAGGCCAGGGGGAGGGAGCGGAGCCTGCAATTGCCCAGGGCAAGCTCAAGGGCCCGCTAGTGTTCATGTTCCCTCCATGACATCCTCCAAAAGCTAGACCTGGGAAAATAGCACGGTAGGCAAAACAGATACTGCCAGTGACCTTGGAGCTGACAGGTGAGAGAGGTCTATTAAATAAAATGTATAATGAACAGAAAGGCAACCTAAGGAATGGGGGGAAATATTTGCAAACTATATATCTGAAAAAGAGTTAATATCCAGAATATATAAAGAATTTCTACAACTCAACAACAACAACAAGCAAAAATAATTAGATTTTAAATTGGGCAAAGGGGGGCATGTGGGTGGCTCAGTTGGTTAAGCATCTGCCTTTGGCTCAGGTCATGACCTCAGGGTCCTGGGATGGAGTCCCACATTGGGCTCCCTGCTCAGTGGGGAGACTGCTTCTCCCTCTGCTCTTCCCCCAGCTTGTACTCTCTCTCTGTCAAATAGATGAAATCTTTAAAAATAATAATTATAATAAAAATAAAATGGGCAAAGGACTTGAACATTTCTCCAAAGAAGACATATGGATGGCCAACAAGTACATGAAAAGATGCTCATCATTAACAAGAGAAATACAAATCGAAACCACAATGAGATATTGCCTCATATTCATCAAGATTGCTACTATCAGAACAATAGAAAATAGTATTGGTGGGGATGTAGAGAAATTCAAACCCTTGTGCACTGTTGGTGGGGATGTAAATAGGTGCAGCTATCATGGAAAAAACAGTGTGGATACTCCTTAAATAATTAAATAATTAAAAACAGAACTACCATCTGATCTAACGAATCCACTTCCAAGTATATATCCAAAAAAGAACATACTCAAAGCAGGATCTCAAGGGGATATTGTACATCCATGTTCATTGCGGCATATTCACCATAACCAAAAGGGAGAAGCAACCTAAATATCCAACAGCAGATGACGGGATAAAAAAAATGCAATGTATACATACAGCGTGATTCTATGCAACCTTAAAAAATAAGGAAATTCTAACAAACACTACGACGTGTATGAACTGTGAGGACATTCTGCTAAGTGAAATCAGCAGGTCACAAAAGGGCAAATTGTGTATCATTCCACTCACCTGCAATACCTAACGTAGTCAAAAAAAAAAAAAAATACCTAACGTAGTCAAAATTCAGAAACAGAAAGTAGGAAGGGTGTGAGGAGGGAGTGAGGGAATTAGTGTTTTGTTGAGATAGAGTTTCGATTTTGCAAGATGAGGAAGTTCTAGAGATCTGTGCACAACAGTATGAATACACTTAATACTACTGAACTTAAAAATGATGGAGGGGTGCCTGGGTGGCTCAGTCAGTTAAGCATCTGCTTATGGCTCAAGTTATGATCCCAGGGTCCTCGGATCAAGCTCTGTTTCAGGCTACTTGCTCAGCAGGGAGTCTTCTTCTCCCTCTCCCTTTGCCCGTTTTTGTGCTCAAGCTCACTCTTTTGCTCTCTCTCTCTCAAATAAATAAAATCTTTTTAAAAAATGACAAAGGGGATGCCTGGCTGGCTCAGCGGTTGAGCGTCTGCCTTCAGCTTAGGTCATGATCCCCGGGTCCTGGGATTGAGTCCCATATCAGGCTCCCTACCTGGAGCCTGCTTCTCCCTCTGCTTGTGTCTCTGCCTCTCTCTCTGTGTCTCTCATGAATAAATAAATAAAATCTTTTTTAAAAAAATGACAAAGATGTTAAATTCAATGTTACATGCGTTTTGCCACAATTCAAAAAACCGTTCAGGGGAAGGGGGGCACCTGAGTGGCTCAGTGGTGAAGCGTCTGCCTTTGGCTCAGGTTGCGGTCCCAAGGTCCTGGGATCGAGTCCTGCATTGGGTTCCCCGCAGGGAGCCTGCTTCTGTCTCTTCCTCTCTCTTTGTGTCTCTCATGAATAAATTAATAAAATCTTAGAAAAACATTTAGTGATATAAATGCCATTGTGCGTATTGCAACCAAGGTGGGGTTATGACATGCTATATAAGAACTTATAACTGAGGGCAGCCCCGGTGGCGCGGCGGTTTAGCGCCGCCTGCAGCCCAGGGTGTGATTCTAGAGACCCGGAATCGAGTCCCACATCAGGCTACTTGCATGGAGCCTGCTTCTCCCTCTGCCTGTGTCTGTCTCTCTCTCTCTCTCTCTCTCTCTCTCTCTCTGTGTGTGTCTCTCATAATAAATAAATAAAATCTTAAAAAAAAAAGAAGTTATAACTGAGGGGTATACTGGATATGAGGGAAGTCTTCCATAAGGAAGTGATGCTTCAGTTAACTTCAGAGTCAAACAGGAGAGGAGTGAGGGCAGCAAGTGCAGAGGCAGCAGCCCACGCAAAGATCCCAGGGCAACAGGTCAGTCATATGATGAATCTGAATTTATTTTGCAGAGCACACTTGTCTCCAAATTGCCTGCTTCATGAATAGAATCAATGATCACGATGACAATAACAGCCAACACGCACTGAAAATTAACATAAATGTTAAGTGCAGAGATTCCGAACCAATCTACTTGGGGTTAAATTCCAGCTCTGCTGTATCCTATCTAGCTTCATAATCTCAGGCAAATTCCTGAATCTCTGTGTCTCAGTTTTCTCATCTGTAAAATGAGGACAAGAGGACCCACCTCTTGGCATGAGGTTTAACAAGCTAGCCTACACTATAAGTTATATTACATAGACAGGGCCTGCCACACAGCACGGGGCTATTAAAGTAGTTATTACATAAAACAAAATTTAGGGGCACCTGGGTGGCTCAGATGGTTAAGCATCTCCCTTTGATTCAGATCATGATCCTGGAGTCCCAGGATTGAGCCATGTGTCTGCTCCCTGCTCAGCGAGGAGTCTGCTTCCCCGTCTCCCTCTGCTCTGCTCCTCCCCCACTCATGCTCACAGGCTCTTGCTCTCTCGCTCTCTCTCATTCACTCTCTCTCCCAAATAAATAAAATCTTTTCAAAAAAATTTAATTACATATTAGCAAGTGTGCTAACCACTTTACTTGTTATGATATATTATAAATTCTTCACAAAGTCCTCCCCTCCCTGTAAGCAAGGATACCCTTTGGCAATGTGACCTGCAGAACCAGAATCCATCTTCCTATGTAAAACTACTGTGCATCCCAAACCCAACAAGGCTAAACTTGATCCCCAAGGGTCCTTCCTCTACTCTGTTTTTCCTACTGTCTCCCCTCTCAGAAAGCAACAGCTCCATTTTTCCAGATGGTTGTTCAACTCAGAAACTACAGAGAAACCATCAATGGCTTTCCTATTTTTACTCTTTGCATCTGCTCTGTCGGCAGATCCTGGGGGTCCAAGCTCTATGTCCAGAATCTGACCACTTCTCACTGTTTCCATACTGTGACCTCCCTGGTCCAGCCTATGGTCTCTTGATTACTGCACTGGCCTCTTCATGGTCTCCTGGCTTGTGTCCTTGTGCCTCCAGAGTATACTCTCAAGCTAGTAGTCCTGGAGCGATGCTGCAGAGGCACCTCGGATCCTCTGCTCAAATCTCTCTAGTGGCTCCTGCCTGACCCACAGTAAAAGCCAAAATCCCTACAGTAAGCCTTCTCTACTCTGCTCCATCACCCTGTGTTCTGACTTCATCTATCACAGATCCACACCTCGCTCACTAAGCTCCACCACTCTGGCCTTCCTAGTTCTAGAGCATTCCAGCACCATCCCCTTCCTCAGGAACACTGTAGGTGCTGTTCCCTCTGCCTATAGCAACATTCCCTCGGAAATGTAGAAAACCCACTCCTTCATCCCTTTCTTGCTGACTCCTTTAGCCATCTTCCTCAAAACTCTAGTTACATCTGTACTTTGTCCCCAGCCTGGATTCTCTCCCTACCTTTTCCTGCTTATTTTTTCCCAAAGCACTCATGCTCTGACACATTATAGGTGCATGTGTGTCTTGTCTGCTCCCTCCACTAGAATCTAGGAAGCTTTTTGAGGGCAGAGATTTGCACCCGCTCTGTGGTCTGATTATTGAATCCCTAATGCCCAGGACAGAGCATGGCACATAGGGGCACTCTATATTTGCTGAATGACTACGGCATGGAACTAAGAGTGAGAAAGGAGAAGGAAGTGGACCACCTGGTAAATTCAATGAGGACTCTGCAGTCCCTGAATGTTTGCTCACCATCAGCAGCATCTTCAACTTTGTCAGCATGCCTCTTCCATGTGTGTACCTCGCTTTACAGTTTGCAAAGCACTTTCACACCTCTGTCACATTTGATACCTACACAACCCCATGAGAGGGATATTAGTGAAGAGTCATACTCTCCCCAGACCCCACCTTTTCATGGAGAAACAGAAAAAACTGCTGAGACTTGCCCAGGGCAAACCTACTCAGCAGTGAAAGAGGTGTGATTCAACCATGACTTTTGACTCTGAGTCCAGGTGTCTTTATCCCAAGCAAAAAGGCTGCATATATAGTGGTTAGATGCGTGAGCTGTGGAGTTAGGACAAACAAGACTTTGAAACTTGCCTCTACTACTCTCTGGCTGTGTGATGTCGGAAAAGTTGCTAGCTCTCCCTGTGACTCACATTTTCTCAATGACTGAGCAGAGATAATGATAGTATCCCCTCCATAGGGTTGTTCTGAGGGTTGAAGGAGATAAGATGTAGTATGTTATGATTAGCCAGTTCTATTTTTTTAAAGATAGATAGATTTATTTATTTATTATTTATTATTTACTTATTTATTTAGAGAGAGTGTGAGTAGGAAAAGGGGCAAGGGGGAGAGAGAATTTTAAGCAGACTCTCCACTGAGCTGGAGCTCCATGCAGGCCAGGATCTCACTACTCTAGGATCATGACCTGAGGCAAAATCAAGAGTCAGATGCTAAACTGACTGAGCCACCCAGGCATCCCATGATTAGCCAGTTAAAACAAATACATTTGGGGGGTTCCTGGGGGATTCCGTTGGTTAAGCATTGGACTCTTGATTTCAGCTCACGTCATGATCTCAGAGTTGTGAGATCTAGCCCAGCATGGGCAAACTTGCTTAAGATTCTCTCTCTCTCCCCCTCTCCCTCTGCTCCCCACCTCATGCATGTGCACACACGCTCTGTGTCTAAAAAAACAATAATAATACCTTTTAAAAATATGAGCATGTTACTTTGTGTTCAAACAATTTTTTTGAGTGGCCCCCAACTCTGCCCAAATATCTCCAGCTAACATGACGAGGAGGGACCAGAGGGACCAGAAAGCATGATGCCATCTATTTTAAAGGTGGTGAAACTAAGGCTCTTGATCACAAAATGGTTTTGACTCAGTGCTTTTGGGAGGAGAACAGTTGTGAAAATTCCATAGCAACCAGACGGCAAGTTCCCCAGAGGCAGCATAGAACTGTTGCCACCCTCTGGAGCACTCATTATATTCACAACACAATTTTAGTCTGCCGTCTCCAGAGAGGATGGTGTTTACACACTGCAGGGAAGTTCGCAATGAATACAAAGGTGGCTCCTAGTGGCTACTAGCTTGCACAACCCAAGACAGCAAGGCATTCACACCTGCTCACTTGCGCCCTCTTGTGGGAAGTTCCACACTGACCGTGGCTAACCTAGAATGAGTACCTCAAGGCTAAGAACCTGCCTGGCACTTGACATCATGGATGACCTCATTTAATATCCTCGTGTGGTGGCTTTACAGATACAGAGACTGAAGAAGAGAGATTAGCACAAAGAAAAGCAAACTTGCCCAAAGTCACCCACTAGTAAGCATCAGAGCCAACATTTGAACACAGACTCGTCTTGACTCCAGAGCTCACAGACTCCCCCCAACATTGCATTACAGATTTGAAATGGAGTCAAACCTACTGACTTGTTTGGGGATTAAACTTTGTCAGGACTCCACTATTGCATGATTTCCACATGAAATCGCAATTATGAAAACATGCCCTCATGCTCTAGAAAAAAAAATCCCTCAGTGGTTAGTCCTTGGGGTGTGAGGTGGAATTGGAGACTGACATCTAAATGCATTGACAGGGGCACCTGGGTGGTTCAGTGTTTGAGCGTCTGCCTTTGGCTCAGGTCATGATCCCGGGATCCTGGAATCAAGCCCCACATCAAGCTCCCTACAGGGAGCCTGCTTCTCCCTCTGCCTATATCTCTGCCTCTCTCTCTTTCTGTCTCTCATGAATAAATAAACAATATCTTAAAATGTATATACTAAAGAGAAATATTAAAATTGTTTTAAAAAGCAATATTAAACTGAAAATCTGGGAATCCCTGGGTGGCTCAGCAGTTTGGCACCTGCCTTTAGCCCAGGGTGTGATCCTGGAGTCTCAGGATCAAGTCCCACATTGGGCTCCCTGCATGGAGCCTGCTTCTCCCTCTGCCTGTGTCTCTGCCTCTCTCTCTCTCTCTCTCTCTCTCTCTCTCTCTCTCTGTCTCTCATGAATAAATAGATAAAATCTTTTAAAAAAGAAACAAACCTGAAAATCCCACAGATGATTCAGAGGGACCTCCTGGGTTAAAGATTGAAAGATTATTGCCTTAAAAATTGTGACAGTGAT
The DNA here is from genome assembly GCF_905146905.1 of Nyctereutes procyonoides. Taxonomy (NCBI): domain Eukaryota; kingdom Metazoa; phylum Chordata; class Mammalia; order Carnivora; family Canidae; genus Nyctereutes; species Nyctereutes procyonoides. The sequence goes on along the minus strand of NW_026575126.1, from coordinate 51,956,271 downwards.
ATGGAGTTGAAGAAAAGGAAACTGCTATGCTGTGGACCAGTAAGACCAAAAGCTAACATTTATAAGCACTTACTGCAGGGGTGCCTGGATGGCTCAGTTGGGTAAGCATCTGCCTTCAGCTCAGGTCATGATCCTGGAGTTCAGGGATTGAGCCCCCGCACTGCATCTGGATCCCTGCTCAGCGGGGAGTCTGCTTCTCCCTCTCCCTCTGCTCCTCCCCCTGCTTGGCACTCTCTCTCAAACAAATAAAATCTTAAAAAAAAAATCAACAACAACAAAATATAAGCACTTACTGTGCATAGAGCATTGGTCTGGAATTCTTTCCATGTATTAATAATGCATTTCATTCCCACAACCACCCTGTGAGGTAGGTACTGGGGGTTGCCAGCCTGCAAGATGGCCATCAGTGATCTTCATCCCACAGTATTCACACCCCTGTATATTCTCTTCCCACACTAAATAGTACTGATTTGTGTAACCAGTAGGATATGGTGGAAATGATAGCATGTGACCTCCAAGGCTAGGTCATAAAAGATAGTGCCACTTCTGCCTTTCGTGCTCTCTCTTGACTCACCAGCTCTGGGAGAAGACAGTCCCCATGTTGTGAGGATGCTCAAGCTGCTCTGGGGAGAGGCCCATAAGGATCATGAATAGCATTTAGTTTCATGCCTCTTTATTCTTCTTTGATCTCCTTTTCATTTTAATTTGTCCCATTTTTTTAAGATATTGGTATTTTTGAGACATCTTGCCCAGTTGCCTCTCTGGAACATCCCACAGTTTGGATTTCCTCTATTCCTCTTGAATAGATCCAGTTAATAGGTGAAGCTGTGTCAGATGAGGTTTATCCAGTTGGTGTGTTGACTTGCATCTCTTCTTTAATCAAGGGCTCACAAGTTTCTCTAATGCACAGATATTGTTTGTTTCTTGCTGATGATTACAAATCACTTTGGTATTTGACTTGCTTTTTTTTTTTTTTTTTTTTTGGAAATTGCAAAGATTCGATTGGCCCAAATCTTAACCCTGAGAAAAGAAAATAATCACAAACATTAACAAAAGGAATATGGGGGTGCCTGGGTGGTTCAGTCAGTCAGTTGAGCACCTGCCTTTGGCTGGAGTCATGATCCTAGGGTCCTGGGATCTAGCCCCACATCGGGCTCCCTGCTCAGTCTGTTTCTCCCTCTCCCTCTGCCCCTGTTCATGTGTCTCTCTCTTGCTTATTCTCTCAAATAAATAAATAAAATCCTTTTTTTTAAAGTAATATAATTTACAGATAAACTATAAGAGTTAGGGGGTCCCCAGAAAAAGAAAGAGGAGACGCAGCTTCTGTGAGGTAGAAGTCATTTTAGTCTCCCACCTATTTTCTGTGATCTGTGCCTTACCAGCCCTACTTGCCCTGGCACACTTCTCCCAAAACTTCCTAGGAGGTGTTAGAACAAGAAAATGCAGAAACTCCTTACGGATTTTAAGGGAACAAAGGGAATACAAAACTTAATGGTCTCTACCAGGCCAGGACATAACCTGTGTATATCACAGTAAATCAATGGTAAAACTCCCAGGGCTGATTCCACACATTCTCCAGTTGTCTTAGCAGGATTGAAACCATGGCCCGTGGGGTTAATGAGGTTAAAACGGTCACCAGCAGGACCCCAGGGACGCTGCTTCTTGACAGAAACATTAATCTTATCTTTTAGAGGTGAGCAACAGGAAGAGCTCCCACCAGCCTAGACCAGTCTGAGCTCGACCACTGACTCACACCTGTGCAGATGGGCCATGGAGTGTCCCACAGTGACCTCTACCTTATTATAATGTTCAAATTTCCGCCCAAGGGGTGCCGTGGGGCCTTAGTTGGTTTACTGTCAGTTCAGTTCAGGATCTCAGGGTCCTGGGATCCAGCCCCAGCCAGCTCACTGCTCAGCGAGGAGTCTGCTTCTCCCTCTCCTTCTGCCCCTCTCCCCGCTTATGCTCGCATGTGCTTTCTCTCAAATAAAATAATAAAATAAAATAATCTCCAGAGAAGGAGGAATACAGGCTTTAATAGCACAACACGTGATATGTGTATAGGCATGTTTTCTAAGGACGCCTGCACAACCTTTTGCTCGCCTTTACGTGAGCTGACAAGACTCCCCTTTCTGAATATTCATCCTAACCCTAAGTAAGAGAAACCCACTCACCCCCACTTGAGGAATTATGGCTTGGCATGCTGTTATGATTTCCTCGTTGCTACAGATAAAGTTTCCTTTGAGTGACAACTCCACCTGGTGTAGTGTCTACCTATGACTCACCAGGGAGCGAAGGTGTCACCAGCTAGACCCCGCGACCTGACTCTTAAGGCCCACCTGCTCGTACTCAGTAGCCTTTTTCTTCCATTTTTCCTTAAGCTCCTCCTTCTGGCTTACCTCTTCACTCAGGCAAATGAAACCCAAAACCACCCTGGGTGAAAGCGACCGACTGCCCTGAGAAGACCTCCAGCTGGCCCGGATACCCAGGCCCTTTGAGCCAAACTGCCCACTGGCGCCTGCGCAGATGGACCCTGAAATGACCCCCCCACCCCCACCCCCGGGAGTGACCTATTACCTTTGCCTCATAATAATACTAAAATCTTCGCCCAAAGAGGACCACAAGCCTCACTTACACCACATACAAGGTGTGCACAGGCATGTTTCCTTAAGGCACATGCATGATCTTCTGCAGGCCTCTACATCCAATGACAAGGCTTCCCTAAGTACTCACTCTAAGTCTAAACCCGAGGTACCCATTCGCCCTCTCTTAGAGAGTCCCAGCTTTGGAAGTCATTCCCTGTGATCTCCTTATTTGCTGCAAATAAAGAGTTCTCTCTGTGACAACTCACCCAGTACAGTTTCTGTGACTCACCAAGGAGTGAACTCACGTTGGTCTGAGCATAGAACAGACCAGGCACTTTAGCAACTCCTAATGATCCAAATTTGGTGCTTTAAAATTCCCAAGCTCAAGGAATTAAGAAAATGAGGGGCACCTGGGTGGCTCAGTTAAGCGTCTGCCTTTGGCTCAGGTCATGATCCCAGGGTCCTGGGAACCAGCCCCACATGAGTTTCCTGCTCAGTGGGGAATCTGCTTCTCCTTCCCGCCCTGGCCCTCCCCCTGCTTGTGCTTTCTCGCTCTCTCAAATAAATAAATATTTTTTAAAAAGAGAAATTAAAAGTATTCCATTTACAACTGCATCAAAAAACAAAAATACCTAAGAACAGATTTTTTTTTTTTAAGATTTATTTATTTATTCATGAGAGACAGAGAGAGGGAGAGACACAGGCAGAGGGAGAAACAAACTCCATGCAGATGAGCCTGATGGGATCAGGCCCTGAGCCAAAGGCAAAAAATGCTCAACCGCTGAACCACCCAGGCATCCCCCTAAGAACAAACTTAACCAAGGAAGTAAAATTCCCAAACTCCCCATCTCAACCAGGCAAGCAAACTTAACATCACCAGTAGTGAGACAGTGTGACATCACGAGCCTTTTGGTTGGACTATGAAGTTTATAAAACAATAACATTTCTCCTATAAACTTTGGGAAGAAATTTTGGGTCACCATTTTTTTCCCACATGACCCATACTAAGCAAAATTCCACAAAAAGAAGAAAAATACATTGCCATTTACTAACACATTTAATAAAAAAAAAAAACTTTAGTGTATTTAGCAAACATTTATATATACCACTTACTCTGGACCAGGCACTCTTGCAAGTGCTTTATAGAAATGACCTCCCTATGTCATCCCAACATCTTTCTTTCTTTTTCTTTTTCTCTCTTTCTCTCTTTCTCTCTTTCTTTCTTTCTTTCTTTCTTTCTTTCTTTCTTTCTTTCTTTCTTTCTTTCTTTCTTTCTTTCTTTCTTTCTTTCTTTCTTTCTTCTTTCTTCTTTAGGATTTTATTTATTTATTCATGACAAAGCAAGAGAGAGGCAGAAACATAGGCAGAGGGAGAAGCAGGTTCCATGCAGGGAGCCCAATGTGGGACTCCGGGGTCATGACCTGAGCCAAAGGCAAGCGCTCAACCGCTGAGCCACCCAGGTGTCCCTCATTCCAACAGTCTTAAGAGTTTCGCTGGGGGATGGGGGTTGGGGCAAGAAGGGGAGGGTGGAGGAGTGACATAGTAACTCTCAGGTGCCAACCCTGTACGTGCAACCCTGGGTATCTCCTTAAATGTTGCCCCCAGGCCCCCTGCCTGCCTTACTCTAGTCCCAGCCCTAAATTGTCGGTAGATATTTCTATTAGAATCACTTGATAGATGAGAAAACAGGAGCAGAGAGGTTTAGCAACTTGCCTCAAATCACACAGCTACTGAGTGAAAGAGCCAGCTGTCGAATATAGGCTGTCTGACTCCACAGCTCTTAGCCAGCCACCTGTCTCTGCAAATAGGACATTTTAACATGAAAAAGGATAACACAGCAGAATAAAACGGTCCTTCCCAAGAAAGAAGGCTTTGCAACTTGATACACTCATGCACATAGATGGACCTAAGGGTTTATAATAAAAATTTAATGTAGCGATTGTCCTGTGCTCCGTGGCTTGGTGGTGTGTGTAAAACAAGCTGACAGGGCGGTTTTTTCCTCCCATGTCACTGAAGGGGCCACCATCAGCTCTAACAGCTGGTTTTTAGGCTTTGAGCAGCCCCAGGGGCAATACTCTCGGCCTTTGTTAGGATTCAGTTCCTGGCAGGAGGGGATTAAAACTGAATCATCCCAGGGTGAGGGGGGATGGTCTGTGCTTTGTGAGAAGGCAAGGGAGTGATTTAAGGCTGCTGTCCAAGTAGGAATTGGGTGGCAGGAAGGAAGTATTTTCCAGATCGGCCCTCCTCGGCCCATCTCCGAGCCCCCTGGGAGGAGACAGGCCAGTGTGGATGTGCATGGAGGCAGGACCACAAACACTGAAGTCTTTAAAATAGCAACTGAGCTCTCTCCAGCAAGGGAGGGAACCTTTGCTAACAGCCCTTAGCAAATAGCCTAGAAAACTGAAAGTGGGCTCATCCTCTCCAGATCTCAGAGGTGTTTTTTCCTTCTTCGAATTACCTTGCAATTTGCCTGAAAATTACTTTTCAAGACTTACAAACAAAGAAGTATTGTATTTACAAATCATGGAGCAATTTATCCCAGAATGTAAGAGAAACTGGCCTTCCCTCACCCTGTTATTTTTCACATTTCCAGAGAAAATTTGAACACAAGCTGACCAGAGTTTGGACCCCCCCACACACACACTTATAATCCTCAAATGAACCTCAGGAACCCAATTTATGGAAGCCGCTGGAGTCACTGAGTTCCAGACAATCTAGACATGGGGAATCCATCAGTGACCACAGGCACACCAGGATCCTTGCCCACGTGGGACTTTCCTTTCAGTGAGGGAGACACACAATAAACGGAAAACAGTCAGCTGTATATTTTGTTAGAGGTAGTGACTGCCATGAAAAAGGAAGTCATACAGAGCATGGATAGATTGTTGTAAGCCAACCTGTGGAATGACTGTAGGGGGCAAGGGAAAGGGATGAAAGGAAAAAGCAGTGGGAGGCACAGGGAGGCCTGTTTGTACCTGGACAACAACTTACACAAAAACATGTGGTTGATGAGGCCAAGAACTTACTCTTAGAGAGAGAGAGAAAGCCAGGTGTGCAGTGTGGGCAGAGGGGGAGGGGCAGAGGAAGAGGGAGAGGAAAACCTTAAGCAGGCTCCAAGTTCAGCAATGAGCCCAACTTGGAGCTCAACCTCATGACTCTGAGATCATGACCTGAGCCGAAGTCAAGAGTCAAATGCTTAACTGACTGAGCCACCCAGGGACCCCCAAGAATTTACTCTTGATTTAAGCCAAGGGTCAGAGGGTTGCTGGGGGTTGAGGGAAAAGGGGAGCAGAGGCGGGCAATGTTAAACAGGTGGCCTGGAAGAATGCCACTGAACAAGAGACGTGAGAGTCTTACATGAAGGAGAAGCAAGGGAGTGAGCCACATGGCTCTCTACAGGCAGAGTGTTCCTTGCACATGGTGTAAACCTACCTGTACAACTAATGCAGAAAACCAAACAGTATCCTGACCCAAGTCTAAGAGGAAAGAAGGATGGGATCCCTGGGTGGCGCAGCGGTTTGGCGCCTGCCTTTGGCCCAGGGCGCGATCCTGGAGACCCGGGATCGAATCCCACACCGGGCTCCCGGTGCATGGAGCCTGCTTCTCCCTCTGCCTGTGTCTCTGCCTCTCTCTCTCTCTCTGTGACTATCATAAGTAAATAAAAATAAATAAATAAGAGGAAAGAAGGATAAAACACAAGTATTTATAAGAAAATAATGGTCAAAAAAAAAAGAAAATAATGGTCATAAAAAATAAATAAAAATTTAAAAAATAATAACGGTCTTGAAATAATGCATGTCTACCAGAAAAGATATCTCAAAGGCTTCAAAAAAAAAAAAAAAAAAAAAGCAGAGCGATGCAGAGGGGTAGTTATGATTGATGTCAATTTTTTTTTTTTAAATATGGATGGGGTCCGGAGCAGACAGCCATGAAAGAAGTCTTGAGATGTCTTTGGTGCAAAAAAAGGTGTTTTATTAAAGCATGGGGAAGAGATGGTGGGCAGAAAGAGCTAGTGCCCCGGGATTGTGAGGAGCAGCTGAGTATAGGCTTTAGGGGTGGGAGAAGTAAAGTTAAAGGAGGTTTCAAAAGAATTTTCATACGCTAAAGAAGACCCAGGATACTGGAGGCCTTGCAACTGTCAGGCTAAGGTTGATTTTCCCTCTAACAAGGCATTAACATTAAGAGAGCTGGGAGCTTGGGGCATTTGGCTGGCTCCATCCATTAAGCAGGGCCTTCAGCACAGGTCAAGATCCCAGAGTCCTGGGATGGAACCCCCATCAGGCTTCCTGCTCAGCAGAGATTCTACTTATCTCTCTCTCTCCCTCTGCCCCTCCCCACCACTCCTGTTTTCTCTCTCTCAAATAAATAAACAAAATCTTAAAAGAGAGAGAGAGAGAGAAAGAGAGAGACAGTTGGGAGTTTCCAAAGGAACTGACTGCCTCAAGTATTTGTCAATGGGCTGCAGGTTATAGGACATTTAATTTTATCTACATTTCCTTCTGCCTGTGTTCCCCACATCCGTGATGACCCAAGTACCCTGAGTAGCTTCGATTTTCTGAAATAGTGAGTAACTCTTGACAGAATTAGAGGCTAGATGATGTATACTCTCCTCAATGTACATGGTAGCTGTGTTCCTGGAAAATTCAATACAGGTTCAGAGCATGCAAAAATACTGGGTGTTCGTCAGACGGAGTCTGGTTCTTGGCTTAGATCATTAGAACGGGTTGTAACCTGCCTGCATGTCTGCTTGGATCGTGAGTGGTTTGTGTTCCAGGAAACAGGATGTTTATTGCATGGGATGGGACCCATCAGCTCATTGTTAGGGAGCAGCCTGGCTTTCACCTTTGAATTAAGTCAGTAGCATTCCCTGTCCATGGTAATTACTAAACTGCCTGCCCACATTTCCAAAGTGCCCCCTGGGTGGGGGGGTGGCGGGGGGGGGGGGGAGCGTATCACCCCAGCTTAAAAACCACTGCTGTAAACCATTTATTTTGCAAATGCGAAATCTGTGGACTCCATGGGTGAAACGGTTTGTCTGCAACCACACAGTCAAGCTGAACTACATTATTACTACTAGCTGTAATAATGATAACAATTTTATGTCCCGTATCTTTGTGTCTTTCTAATAAGAGTCTGACCCAAAAGAAAGCATAGGGATAAAGAACAGGTGTCCTATATAATTTAAAAATAATAACTTTCATGTCTCAATTATGAGTGCAGTTTTGTAGACATGCTGGCAAATAGAGAAAAGCAATAAGAAAAAAAAAAAAAAAACGACTGGGATGCTGGGTGGCTCAATTGGTTGAGTGTCTGCCTTTGGCTCAAGTCATGATCTCAGGGTCCTGGGATCAAGTCCTAAATTGGGCTCCCTGCTCAGCTGGGGAGTCTGCTTCTCCCTCTCTCCGCTCTTGCTCTCTCTTTCTAAAATAAATAAAAATCTTACAAAGAAAAGAAAAAGACTTCTATAGTCACCACCTAGAAATAACTACTTGGTGTGACTGTTTCCATCTCCTTCTGAGGCCCAGCTGCATCTTGCCCTACTACCATCCAGTAAATTCCTGTTATCCTCAAAGAGAATTAGACTGATTATCACTGCTGCCAAATAAAAGCAAATCAGCCTATGCAAAATTAAAAGTGAGTTAAAAACCAACCAAATGAGTAAAAAGGCAAACCAAAAGTAATCTCAAATTGTCCATGAAAATTCAAAGTAGCGAAGACATTGGCTAGTTCTTTTTCCATACATGAACTAAAACAATATGCTTTATTTGCATGCATCTATTGGTATGTAAAATTCTCTTTTTGTCTCATTTTGTGACCCCATAGTTATAAGTCTTACACGGCCTAGCTTCTATATAAACATTTATTTAGAGATTTACAGTTTACAAAACATTTCTGTTCCAGGCAACTTGTGAAATGACAACTGGTGGAGGCAGGAGGATGAGTTCCCAAGGTCACAGTGATGGGGAAGCAGAAGGCAAGCTGAAGACAAAGCACAAGCTGATACTCCACAACCCTCCCCTCCCTCCTCCGCTCCCCTGCCGAGAGTGTGTGTGGCATTCCTAAAGCACTCCTGGCTGACCTAAAGCTAAGGGAAGGGAAAACAAATGGTGAACTGATAAAGATCACAATCCTGCAGGACGTGTCTCCATCAGTTTACCAATATCTTAGTGATTTACAAGGAAAAAGCATTCCTATCAACAGCCTAACTTCCAGAGACCCATAACTCAATTTCCTGGAGAAAGAACGTCCCCTTCGCTTTTATGAGTGTGGGAAGTAGCAGCAGGAGGGAAAGCAAAATTAAATTTTTAAGAAAGATTTTATTTAATTGGGATGCCTGTGTGGCTCAGCGGTTGAGCATCTGTGTTTGGCTCAGAGTGTGATCCTGGATTCCCGGTGAGTCCCACATCAGGCTCCCTGCATGAAGCCTGCTCTCCTCCCTCTGCCTGTGTCTCTGCCTCTCTTTCTATGTCTCTCATGAATAAATAAATGACATCTTTAAATAAAATATTTTATTTAATTGACAGAGAGCAAGAGAACACAAGCAGGAGGAGTAGCAGAGGGAGAAGGAGAAGCAGGTCCCCTGCCGAGCAGGAAGCCCAATGTGGGGCTTGATCCCATAATCCTGGGATCATGACCTGAGCTACTCAGCCATCCCAAACATTAAATTTCTTTATGACCTGCTGCCCATTGATAAGGACCTGGGATAGGAAACTCCCAAATGTCTTACTGTTAGTGTCTTACAGGAATGAAAAGCAACCTTAACCCAGCAAAGGCCAAGCCATCAGTATCCTGTAAGTCTTCTTCAACATATCAAAGTACTTTTGAAAACCTCCTTTAAAAAAAAAAAAGAAAAGAAAGAAAAGAAAAGAAAAGAAAAAAAGAAAAAAGAAAATCTCCCCTTTGGGGACGCCTGGGTAGCTCAGTGATTGAGCATCTGTCTTTGGCTAAGGTCCTGAACCTGGAGTCCCAGAGTCCCATATGAGGCTCCCTGCATGGAGCCTGCTTCTCCCTCTGCCTTTGTCTGCCTCTCGGTGTGTGTCTCTCATAATAAATAAGTAAAATCTTAAAAAAAAAAAAAAAAGAAAGAAAGAAAGAAAGAAAGAAAAAGAAAACCTCCTTTTCTCCTTTTCTCTGTCCCTCCCCCAACTCCCAAGTATATAATTAGCCATTCCTCACAACCCCAGGGCAATAGCACTTTCTGCCCAAGGGGTCCTATCCCAGTGTTTTAATAAAACTACCTGTTTTGCACCAAAGAGTGTTGGACCCTGGCTCACGGGTGCCAACGTGGCCCGGTGGACGCCCCAGAGACTCAGACCCCAGACGGGCAGATGCAATTAGCAAGAGGGTTTATTGAACGTTTGCGCAAACGGGCTCTCCGCCTCCGAGGAGGAAAAGAGCCCCGATTAGCAATTACAGGGATCTTTTAAAAGGCAAAAGAAAAGAAACTGCCTAAAGACAAAAGAACCGCGGGAGTCGCGTAGCATCCAGGTTGATTTTGGGGAGGGTCAACATGAACCTATTCAGGGACATTCCAATCAGGGTGTGTGTGTGGGGGGAAATGGTTTTCTTATTGTAAACAGAATGCTTTTAGTTGCTAAAATTTCAGGAAGACGCCTGGATGGGCTGCCTCTGGATTAGGGCCGGCCCTACTTACAAGGGGGGAGGTTTCTTCAAGAGGTCTCAAGAATTCTTCCTTGGCTGTCGGCTCCATACCTCACCAATGTTCCAAAACTCCATCGTAGGATGCACAAGGTGTTCCAGGATTTCTCTGCCTTGAGTGCTCACGGCTCTTGGTCATGCCACTTCGGAGAATGAAGAGGGCGACCAGATGAAGAGTAGTGCCCAGCAAAGCAAGGTTTGTTGAGTAATACTATAAAGCACCCAGAGAGGGAGGGGGGCCCGAGACGGTTGCCACCAGAGTTTCTAAGTTTAGGGGTTTTTATGAGTTCTTTTGCGGAACTGTCTTAAGCGATCAGGGTATGCTGAGCCGCGCCAACCTGGGCTCTGGTCAGATTTCTGTCTACCTATTAGGTTAATGTCAATGTGCTGGTGATCTTTTTTTGCTGACATCTGGAGGCTTATGTCTTAACTGCCCCTTGCCTGTGATATTGACAAGTGCTTTGTGGCTAATTGGCTTATTTTAGGACATTTTGCAGAAGTCATTTCTGCAAAGGCTACAAAGCAGGATGTTAGTGAGGTCCCGTCTAAGCTGTAAAGCAGGATGTTAGTGCTGTTTTTATTTAGCTGTCCTGATTCCATATTTTCTTTTTGGGCACCCTGGCTCTGGCCACTTAACTATCCAACTAACTCCTAATACAGGGAACCCTGTTTGTATCAGGACAGCCTACATGAAGTACACAGTTGATATGGACAGGAATTTATTACTCTTTTAAAAAAATTTATTTATTTACTTATTTAAGAGACAGCACAAGAGCACGAGTTCAGGGGAGGAACAGAGGGAAAAGGAGAAGTAGACTCCCCACTGAGCAGGGAGCCCAATGCAGGGCTCTATCCCAGGACTCTGGGATCATGACCTGAGCTGATGGTAGACACCCAACCAACTGAGCCACCCAGGTGTCTCTGGAATTTACTCTTAAGTTTATCAGTTTCTGTTTAAGTATATAACTTTACCTACCCTCCCTCTAGGATTTGGGAATTATGACTCACAGACCTCTCTACTCAATCCTTGCAGAGTTTATGAAAACTTGGAGCTGCGATGTGACCATCTTTTGCCATGGGAAGGGAGAAGCAGACAAAATCAGGGGCAAGTGTGAGATGCAGGTTCCAAGAATAAAGAAACAGCAAACAGAAAGCCTACAGGCAAGAATGTGCTAGGTGTGTTCAAGGGGCAGAAAGGAGGCCAGCCACACCGGTGATGGTAGGAGATGGGGTTGGGGGGATCCTGGGCCATAAGGAGAATGAGTGTGTATTCTAAACCGTAAGAGGAGACCATTGGAGGAGGGGGGTGTTTAAGCAGGAAAATCACAAGATCAACTTAGTTTTTGGGAAAATGTTTGGACAGGGCAGGGATATAGTCAGGAAACAGTCCTTGCCTTAGGGGGAGGCAGTGGTGCTTGGGGTAGGTGATCTCTGGGGGATGCTGGGAAGGAGAAAACAGGAGTGATTCCACTCTGCCTGTCTCTTAGGGAAAAGCATGGCTCTTTTCTCCATAAAATAGAGTTTAGAAGCTCCCATTGTCTTCCTGGGAATGATGGTTAAGAGTGGTAAAGCAGGATAAAGGTTGGCGCAAAGTAATTTTTCAATAAGCAGTAGTAATTATTATTATTATTCCCCTATTAATAAAAGAGAGCCCTCACCGAGCCTCCATACTACATTCTAGTATGGAAAATAGACAAGTTGTAAAAATAAGGTGCTGAAATTGAGAAAGGAGATGGGGGCGCTGTGGCAAGACATGTGCCTTCCTTTGAAATAAAAGCAATAAATCAAGGATTTCACCAACCTTCTGTCTGAATTTGTTTGTCCGGCTGACAGTTTTCTTCTTCTACTTCTTTCCAACAGGAGATCTTTGTGATCTTTTCCTGAAGAGCTATCTTATTTCTATTCCTGTAAAATTTGTCCTCTCCTGGGAGGAAGAAGTCTCCTTCAGGAGTTTGGGTTCATTCCCTTGCATGGAGAGAAACTAAGGCCCCCCACCTAGCCCCGGATGCAGACCCAAGCCAGGGCCAGGTGCCAGGTGAGACCAGCAGGATGGAGATTCACACCTGGAGTTCTGAGCCTCTTCTTTAAGAACACCCCACCCCCTAAAGGCCATTGGGTTCTGGCCATCCCCTTCTGGATTTGTAGGCTGGGACTGGGGACTAGTAGGTGGCCTCTGATGAGGAATGGGATGAGGGAGTGAGGGAGGCACTACTTCATCATAGAAATAGCCATCATTAGTCAACACTCCACAGACTTTTCTTTTTAAAGATTTATTTATTCATGAGAGACACACACAGACAGAAGCAGAGACAGGCAGGGTGAGAAGCAGGCTCCCCACAAGGAGTCTGATGTGGGACTCGATCCGGGACCCCATCACACCCTGAGCCTAAGGCAGGTACTCAACTGCTGAGCCACTCAGGCATCCCAACACTGCACAAACTTTAAAGGCAATTCTTAAAAATACAAACATCTGCATATAGGTAACACATCTATGCAGTACAAAAAAAGGATACTCATTAAATACTTCCACTCTTTTTTTTTTTTTTTTTTAAGATTTTTTCTGACAGAAAGAGAGAGCCAGAGAGAACACAAAGGGAGCAGCAGAAGGAAAGGGAGAAGCAGGCTCCCAGCCAAGCAGGGAGCCTGATGTGGGGCTCAATCCCAGGACCCTGGAATTAGGATTTGAGCCAAAGGCAGCTGCTTTAACCAACTGACCCCGGCACCCCCCTCTTTTTCTAAAGATTTTATTTATTTGAGAGATAGAGAGCCAGAGAGAGATCCCCCACTCTTGTTTAGAGATATTCTATGCATTTACATATACTTTTTTTAACCCAAATGGTAACTTACCTAATATACTTCTGCATCTTGCTTTTTTACTTATACGCTTTTCTATGCAGAATTTCCCGTATGTCTATGTATAGAACTATAGAATAGCTGCATGGTATGTGTCAAAAGTTATTTAACCAGCCTCCTACATACAGAGATTTAGGCTGCTTCCAGTCTTCTACTGTTATAAAACAACATCGCAAAAAATATCCTTATACAAATGTCATCGCTTGTGGTGCAGAATTTTAAATTTTTGTGTAGTTGGATTTATCATGCTTCTTCGGCTTCTGGGTTTGGGTCAAACTCAGAAAGATCTTCCCCTCAGTGATACTTTTTAAAAAGATTTTATTTATTTATTCATGAGAGACAGAGACACAGGCATAGGGAGAAGCAGGCTTCATGCAGGGAGCCCAACGTGGGACTCGATCCCAGGTCTCCAGGATCACGCCCTGGGTTGAAGGCAGGCGCTAAACCGCTGAGCCACCCGGGCTGCCCTCGGTGATACTTTAAAAAAAAAAAAACAAAAAAACCTTTTTCTTTTTTTTTAGTACTTCTATAGTCTTACCTTTTCATTTCCATCTTTGTTTGGATTTTCTTTTGTGTAGGTGTGATATTGGCATCCGGATTAGGATCCACCCACCCCAGCCTCACCCCACTCAAAGCTCTGCCCAGCACTTCAGATGAGTATTCTCACTATAGCCCAGGATCTAGTAATATATTCTCATCTTACAGGTGAAAAAACAGAGGCTCAGAGAGGTGGAGGCATGTGGCCCAGCTGACTTAGGGAATAATTGGAAACTAGGCTGCAAAGAGTAACCCAGGGACCCCACCCTTAACAATAAAAATAGCCTTTATTTTGAGCCAAGCAATTACTGTAAAAATAAATAAATTTTCTATTTTGGAACAGTTTTAAAGTTACAGAAAATAGCCCAAGGAGTACGGAGAGTTTCCATACAGAGACTAGTACAGAGAGAATAGTACACAGAGTTTCTGTACACCCCCGACTCAGTTTCTCTGTTTCCTACTATCTTAAACCACTGATATATTTTTAACAATAGATAAACCAATACTGACACATTATTATTATCTAAAGCACATATTTTATTCAAATGTGCATAGATGCTACTTTTCCTGGTTTCACGTCCCTACTCTTCCCCAGCCCAGCTACACTTAACAAGGGTCATGCCTTCTTAGGTTCCTCTTAGCTGCTCAGTTTCTCAGACTCTCCCTGTTTTTGGCAAACTTGACAATTTAAGGGGGTAATACCCAGGTATTCTGTAGAAGGTGTCACCTGTAATTTGTCTGATGGTTTCTCGTGATTGGACTAGGGTTACAGGTTTTGGAGAGAGAGAAACCCCACCGGTGGTGTCATTCTCATCACATCATACCAAGAGTGCATACCGTCAACATGACATCACTGTTGGGTGTGGACCTTGAATGTCTGAGAGTTTGCCAAGTATTATCCGGATAAAGTTACTTGCCCTCCCACCCATACTGCCCTCTTTGGAAGGAAATCACAGGCTCCACCCCTTTTAAATATCTATATAAATGATCTGAAATGCCACAGGAGATTTATCTACGCTTCATTTTTTTTAATTTAAAAAATTAAAAAACATTTTTATTGTAGTTCAATTTGCCAACATATAGCATAACACCCAGTGCTCATCCCTCCAAGTGCCCCCCTCAGTGTCCATCACCCAGTCACCCTAACACCCCCCCCCACCTCCCCTTCCACTACCCCTAGTTCATTTCCCAGAGTTAGGAGTCTCTCGTGTTCTGTCACCCTCTCTGATATTTCCCACTCATTTTCTCTCCTTTCCCCTTTATCCCCTTTCACTAATTTTTATATTCCCCAAATGAACGAGCCCATATAATGTTTGTCCTTCTCTGCTTGCCTTCCTTCACTCAGCAGAACACCCTCCAGGCCCCTCCACGTCGCCCTTCTCATTTATAAATACAAGTCAGCAATTCCTTAAACACACGTGCACACCGAGCTACCTTTACGTAATTATTTTTGCTTTTCACTTCTACTCGGCAATGAACTTTCGTGGCCTCAAACTGGACGTGGATGCACGTGAGGAGCGAGGGAACGTGGATACGGAGTGGAATCACAGGCGAGGTCCCCCCCCCCTTGCACCTGCACCTCCCGGCTCCCCGAGCGCATTCACAAACCGGTACAGATACTCGTTGATCCCCCCCGCCCGCCCCCCCAACCCCTTTTGTACCCAAATGGTAACTCCCCAGATACACTTGTTCAGAGTCTCAGTTACTTGTACTAATAACCGTCGTGACCTTTGAGGAAGCCCCCGGGGCTGCGTCGCCCCGCGTCTCGGCCGCGCGGGGGAGCCTCTCAGCGCGCCCCGGGGCCCCCGCAGCCCCGCCCCGCAGCCCCCGCAGCCCCCGCTCCTGCGCCCCCGGGGGCGCCCCGGGCTGAGAGCCGCCTCGGCGCCGCGCCCCGCCCCGGGCTCTGTGACGTCCGCGCCGGAACCTGGAATTTCGGCTCCGGGAGCTGGCGGCGGCGGCGGCGGCGGCGGCGGCGGGAGCGGGGTCCGGGTCCTGGCGGCCGGGGCGCGGCGCGGCCATGAGCGAGGCCGGTGCCCGCGCGCTCCCGCCGGCCCGGCGCAGCGGGCAGCCCTTCGCGCACCCAGGTAGGGCGGCGGGAGCGAGGCCGGCGCGCGGGCCCAGCCGCTCGCCACCTGCCCGCTCCGGGCGGAAAGCGGGCCCCTCCTACCCCCCTCCACCCCACCCGGGGCTCCCCATCCTCGCCCCCCCCGGGGGGAGCCCCGGGGTGGGAGCCCCGGCGGCCCGCTCCTGCTCTGGGCACCCCTTCCCTGTTAACAGCACCCAGGACCGGGGGAGAGCCCCGCAGCCCCACTCCCTGGCTCCAGGCGCCCGCCTCCCAAGTCCTTGAGGCTTTGCTGTTACAAACCAGCTCTGCCTTGGCCGCCTGTTGCTGTGTGGTCTTGGGAAAGCGGCTTGCCTTCTCTGAGCCTCAGGGTCTGCGGCGGTAACATGGGGCGAGGATGTCGGGGGCATCAGTTGCGAGGAAAGTAACGTGAAGGGCCTACCTAGCCCAGTGCTCGGCACATGGGCACAATGAATGGTGGCCAGCCAAGCGTTACAGTCTTCTTTCGTTCTTTCTTTCTTTCTTTCTTTCTTTCTTTCTTTCTTTCTCTTTCTTTCTTCCTTCCTTCCTTCCTTCCTTCCTTCCTTCCTTCCTTCCTTTCATTCATTCTTTTTTTTTTTTTAAGATTTTATTTATTTATTCATGAGAGACATAGAGAGAGGCAGAGACACAGGCAGAGGGAAAAGCAGGCTCCATGCAGGGAGCCTGACGCGGGACTCGATCCGGGACTCCAAGATCACACCCTGGGCTGCAGGCAGGTACTAAACCGCAGAGCCAGCCAGGGATCCCCATCTTTGTCCTTTCTTACTGAGTAAAACTTACAGTATCCTGTAAACACTGATTTTTTTTTGTTGTTGTTGTTTTTTTTTTTTTTTTTTTTTTTTTAAATTTTTATTTATTTATGATAGTCACACACAGAGATAGAGAGAGGCAAGGCAGAGACACAGGCAGAGGGAGAAGCAGGCTCCATGCACCGGGAGCCCGACGTGGGATTCGATTCCGGGTCTCCAGGATCGCGCCCTGGGCCAAAGGCAGGCGCTAAACCGCTGTGCCACCCAGGGTTCCCTGTTGTTGTTGTTTTTTACAGAAGCATGTACAACTGCCACCTAGTTGGCAGCACCTAGGCGGGCTTCCTTAAAGCATTCCCATCTTATATTTGTCCCTAACAAAACACAGGACCCTGCTGTGAGTTTTATAAGCAGCGTTTCCTTTATTTCAGTTTGAGGATAGAAGTTTTGTTGCAAGGATTTACAGTAAACCATGAGTGGAGATTTGGGCATCAGGACTCTCTCTGATTGGGGTGTTCTCCATGTCTAGAAGAAAAAGAAAGATATCTAGAGAGATCCAAACCCCAGGAACTTGCTCAGGAGTCAGGAAACAGCAGTCAATTCCGATCGATGCTTATTATTTTCTAGGTCATTATTAAGTGCTGACACCACCTCCACTTCAGCCTTTCATTTTTTTTTCTTTAAGATTTTATTTATCTATACACGAGAGACACACAGAGAGAGGCAGAGACACAGGCAGAGGGAGAAGCAGGCATCATACAGAGAGCCTGAAGTGGGACTCGATCCAGGGTCTCCAGGATCATGCCCTGGGCTGCAGGCAGCGCTAAATCACTGCACCACCAGGGCTGCCCCACTTCAGCCTTTCAATGATAGCCATTCAAGTATTTTTCTAGCTGGTTTCCATTTATCTTCCTCTTGTTTGAGCACAATCCATCACATTTAAGTTGCTGACCGTGGTTTCCCATAATAGAGGGCATGGGATTCATGTATCTTGGATTTTTGCTGGGTGTTAAAGGGGACTCTTTAACATCTTTTTAGGAGTGTCTTAACTGACCCCTCTGACTAAAAGATCTTCCCTGTCCTTCGGACAAATGATGCTTTATGACCTTGTATCCACCAGAACGTCTCGGGAGGCTCAGAAGGGACCACGTTTGTGACTTTATTGTACTTTGTAAATGGTGGCCCGCTCTATGGGCATCACAGGAGGACGGTTGCTGGAGGAAAGTTGGAGCAGGGCTGGAAACAAAGGGCGTCTGGTTTACAGATTGGGAAATATACGTCCTTGTAAATGATAAAACAGACCACATCATTCTCCTCCTAAATTAAAACTTTCCGGGGATCCCTGGGTGGCTCAGCGGTTTAGCGCCTGCCTTCTGCCCAGGGCATGATCCTGGAGTCCCGGGATCGAGGTCCGCATCAGGGCCTGCTTCTCCCTCTGCCTGTGTCTCTGCCTCTCTCTCTCTCTCTCTCTCTCTCTCTCTCTCTCTCTCTCTCTCTCATGAACAAATAAATAAAATTTAAAAAAGAAAAAAAAAACTTTCCAGTGGTTTCCCATTGCAATAAGACTAAGACCAAACTTTTCTGTGGTGGCTGGTAAGGCCTGGTGATTCTATCCCAGCCCACCTTTCTAGACCTTCATCACCTATGACCCTCCCTTAATCTGTTCAGCTCCAGCTATCCTCACTACCTTTCCATTCCTCCAACATATAGTTACTGCCTCAGGGCCTTTGCACCAGCTGTTTACTTTGCCCGGGCTATATTCCTCTTTGATCTTCCTATGGAAGCTTCTTCCCCCTCCTTTCAGATCTCTGCTCAAATGTCCTCTCAGAGAGGC
The DNA here is from genome assembly GCF_905146905.1 of Nyctereutes procyonoides. Classification (NCBI taxonomy): domain Eukaryota; kingdom Metazoa; phylum Chordata; class Mammalia; order Carnivora; family Canidae; genus Nyctereutes; species Nyctereutes procyonoides. The sequence goes on along the minus strand of NW_026575126.1, from coordinate 51,937,956 downwards.
AGACCTCTGGAACCACCCTGTCTGAAGAAGTGCCCCCATCTCTCTCTCTTCTCCTGATTCCCTTGGTTATTTCTTCAGAGCACTTACCACCATCTGAAGTCACCTGGTTTGATTGTTTTCTTGTCTATTAGCTGTCTCTCCTTGTAGAATGTGGATGCCATGAAAAGCAGGGACTTTGTCTTCTTCTCCTTGGACCTAGAAAAGTGTCTGGCACTTAGTAGATGCTAAATATGTGTTGAATGAATAAATGAATGAATGGGTGAATGAAACGTACCAAAAGCCACACTGGCAGCTATGGCGTAGAGGTTGAGAATCTGGACTGTGGATTCCTAGATGCAAATCCTCATTTTCCGTGTACTGCTCTTATCTTTAGGCAAGACACTTAAGTGCTTCATGCCTCGGTTTCCTTATGTATTAAATGGAAGTAATGATAGTATCTACTTCAAGGGGTCAGTATAAGGATTAAGAGAGTTAATTATATAAAAAGCTTGGTAAGTACTTATATTAGTTATCTGTGCCATGTAACAAATTATCCCCAAACTTACAGGCTTAGAACAGTGATAATCACTTCTTATCTCACAGTTTCTGCAAGTCAGGAATTTGGGGCTGACATATCTGGTTCTGGCTCAGAGTCTCCTGCGAGGTTGAGTTCATGGTGTGGGCCAGAGATGCAGTCCTCTGAAAGCTTGCCTGGGGCCAGAAGATCCCTTTCAAAGATGGCTTGCTCATACTGATGGCAAATTGACACTGGGTTTTGGCAGGAAGCCTCTCTATGTGGACTTCCCCGAAGCTGCTTAAGTGCCCCGTGGACATGGCTTTCTCTGGAGCCTCTGATCCAGGAAAGAGCAAAGAAGAAGCCATTAAGGTCTTTTATCATCTGCTCTTGGAGATCACACCCTGTTATTTCTGCAATATCTTTTTGGTCATGTGGGCCAGCCCTGTTCAGTGTAGAAAGGACCCATGGAAGGGTGTGAATGTCAGGGTATTTTAGGGGGAGAGGATCACCGGGAGCCACCCTGGAGACTGGTTGCCACAGGACCATCAAAGTGTTAACTGTTATTATTAATGCTTCTGTTCCCTACTAGATGATAAGCCTACTAGGAGGACAAGAGCTGGCCTGTTTGGCTCACCATCATGTCCCCAGTGCTAGGTGCATAGTAGGCCTTCAGTAAATATTAGTTGAGTGGATGCCTTTCATGATTTGGTCTTATGATGCTTCTAGAGCCTGTGAAGCCCCTTCTGTTCCCTCTGCCATGGGTGCCATTCATTACCTTATTCTATTATAAGGCATATTCCTTCTTTCAATCTGGTGTCCCTTCCTCCTGGAAGCCTTCCCTGACTGCTTCTCCTCTCACAGACTGGACTCTGTGTCCCTGCTCTGTATCCACATGGCCCACTGGCCAGTGTAGTCCATTGAGCTGTATTCTTGCTTCTCTTGAGATGTATTATCTTTAAGAGCAGGGATTTTGGAATGGAACAGACCCAAGTTCAGACCATGACTTGTCTCAGTTTCCACCACTCTAAGGGAAGGTTCTGATAGAAGTAAAATCTGGAAGACCACATTCTCCCAGGGCCTCTAGAAAGGATTGCCCCTGTGAGCCAGCCCATGGCTACCTCTCCTGATCCCTGTTGCTTTCCCTTCCTCCCCGCCTGGCTCCAGCCACCCACTGGTCTCTTCCAGGGTTATTCTTCTCAGGTCCTGCAGTCACTATTCCTCTGCCTGATTGCAGCTTGAATGTCACCTCCCGGAAGAGCCAAAGACCCTGCCCTATCTCAAGTACCCACAGGAGGCATTTGCTCATCCCCCAGGCCCCTCAGCCCCATGGTTCCTGGCATGTTCCATGTTTACGAATGGAATGACTCTTGGTGACTTTTCCCAACCAAACGTTTACCATATTCCATCTGGTAAGTACTTCATACTAGATCATCTAGCACGCATTCAATGACTTTTAAATTGAGGTATGATTCACATAACAAAGCCAACCATTTGGAAAGTATACAATTCAGTGGCATTTAGGACATTCACAGTGTTGTGCAACCACTATCTCTATCTAGCTCCCAGACATTTTCATCCCCCCAGAGGAAACCCTGTGCCCAATAAGCTATCACTCCCAGATTCCCCCTCCACCCAGCCCCTGGGTACCCCTAATCTGCATTCTGTATGTGAATTTACCCGTCCTGGACATTGCACAGAAATGGGCTCATACCATAGTGTGACCTTTTGTGACTGCTTCACTTAGCATAAGTAGTATATTCGAGGTTCATCCATGTGGTAGCACATATTAGGACTTCATTCCTTTTTACGGCTAGATAATATTCCTTTGCCTGCAGTTTTTTTATCCATCATCTGTTGATGGACATTTGGATTATTTCCATCTTTTGACTATTAGGAAAAATGCTGCTGTGAGCACTTGTGTACAAGTGTTTGATTGGACATCTGTTTTCAGGTCTCTTGGGTATAAATTTCGGAGTGGAATCACTCGATCATATGGTCATTCTCTGCTTAACTCTTTGAAGATTGGCCAAACTCCAGGACTCTTAACCCTCATGTGGGGGTTTGCTGTGACTATTACCCCATTGTTCATTGGGGAAACCCAAGTGACTCAACCAAGATGACCTGATTGTCAATATGCTGTGACTACATGGGATTGCAACTTCTAGGATGGTTTCAGAGCCACTCACCTCTCCTCTCTCCACCTCAAAGGGCACCACTCTGGGTGGTGGGTGACTTATTTGAATTGACCCCATATTCCACAAGGTGGGACTTGGTCTGGGCCTTTGGAGCAGGAACACTTGGAAGGGTAAAGGGATAAAAACTAAACAGCCTCTTTAGACTCCTTCTGTGAGGGGCACTAGGACTTGGTTTGTTTTTTGTTTTGTCTTTAAGATAAATAAAACATTTGGAAGTAGTTTTTATGAAGCCTGCCTGGCCCAGGTACAAATCCCAATGCGTCTATTTATCAGGTGGGTAACCTTGAGCAAGTCCTGTTACCTCTGTGACCTTCAGTTTTCTTTCCTGTGCAATGGGGATAATCATACTCCCTATCTGCTAGGGTTGCTGAGAAAGTTTTTTTTTTTTTTAAGGTTTATTAATTTATTTTAGAGAGAGAGAGAGAGAATGTGCAGGTGGGGGAGCAGCGAAGGGAGGGGCAGAGGGAGAGGGTCTCATGCAGACTCCTCACTGAGCTCAGAGCCTGAGGATGAGGCTGGGGTTTGACATCACAACCCTGAGATCATGACCTGAGCCAAAAATCTAGAGTCGGACACTTCACTGACTGAGCTACTCAGGTGCCCTGGTTGAGGACTTAGCACCACACCCAGCAGGCACTGAGCACTCAAATGGTAGCTGTTGCTATTATTATATTATTATGTTATTATTACTTAGGCCTTCTCTAGCCTTAATATTATAAGACTTGATGATTTCATGTGCTGCATACCAGCACTTTCTGGAGTTACACTATTAGTTCTATGTTAAGTAACTATTTGCGTTGTTGTAGTCTGACACATTGTCTTAAACTGGAAGACAAGTTATCGTTCATCCTGCAGGGTTTATTTTGTTGTCCTTATCTGCTAAGGCCATACATCAGGGTTACTTGTCATCCTGAAAGGTTTCCTGGGAGGGAGGGATCTTCTGCAGGTCTCGAGGCAGCCGGAGACTGTACAGGCCACCAAAGGCCACAATGGTTCTCTGGCGAGCCAGCCATCTGACTTGAGTTGTTTTTTCCCCTCTGTCTGAAGAGGCCAAGTGAGCTCTGCCCAGCAACTCAGGCCAGATTAGGTCCAAAGGCCCTCGGTGACTTTTTTTGTTGTGTGTGTGTGTGTGTGTGTGTGTGTGTGTGTGTGTGTTTCCAGGAAGTGAAGAATTTAGAGGGATAAAAGGGGGAAATGACTTTTCAGTGTTGTAAGCTTTGTTGCAATCTGGTTGCTTTTTAAAGGAGCTTTGTTGGTAGTGTGGGACCACCCAGACCTTCAGTGGGGCTCCCCCCTCCCCAACACCAGCAGGACGGGGAGAAGGGAACTGAGCCTGCCTGAACCAAGACCCAGTACCCGGGAGAGGAACCTAGTGGTGAAAGAGGCAGGCGAGAGACATGCTTTTAGGAAGCATCTAGTCCAGTGGGGGAGACACTCGCTGAACAGGTAAAGAGGGATATAGGGTAGTTATAGCCAGCCATAACTGCCGAGAAGGAAATAAACAGGTGAGGAGCTAGAGAGGGAGAGGGCTGACTTAGCTGAGATGGTCAGAGAGGTCTCTGTGAGGAATGGACTTTGGGGCCAAGGCTGAAGGGTGTAAAGGCACCAGTCATATGAAATGCATCCAGTAGAAGGAGCATCCAGGGGGGCGTCCAGCAAGAGCACAGGGTGGAGGTGGGAATGACGTTGGTGTATTTGGGGAGGGTGCAGGCTGCAGTCTTGATGTGGACTAGTGGGGATGAGGTCAGGCAAGCAGAAGCCAGTTCCTGAGGACCTGGTTGGCCCCAGTCAGCAGTTTGACTTTGGACTCAAATGGATAAGTTTCTTGAATTACTCACAGCAACTCACCAAGTATTATTTGCCCATTTTACCCCCCCTAGAAACTGAGGCTCTGAGAAGTTACAAGCTACTGAAACAGAAGGGCATTAATGCCGTGACTCTAGAACCCGCGTGTCTGTGTGTTCATTAGACAGATGTTTATTTGATTTAAGATGTGCCAGGCACCGTGCTAATTGCCAGGGTGTCCGAGTGAAAAAGAAACTCCGAGGTCTTTGCCCTCGGGGTTCAGAACTTGGCTTAACCTTGGCCAGAATTCCTCTCTGAACTTTCTTTATTGCAAAATGAAGGTAACACATAAGAAGGACCCATGTGGTAAAGTAATAGGATCACAGATGAAAAGTATAGAAAGGGTTTGGTATAATAATCATGGTGCATGGCGAATGCTCCGTCAAGTCTCGCTGTTTTTGTCGTCACTTCCAGAAATGTTAGAAATCTTTTTTGTAGAAGTCTTGGCCAAGGGAGATAAACACTCCACATAAGAAGTAGCTTGGTCTGTAGTAAGGTTCCTCACAGCAAATATAAAATCTTTCTGTACATTGGATTCATCAACAAATAACCAGATGTGTAGCACAATGTGCCAGGCACTAAGCCTAGTGTCCAAGGGTCTCTAAGCCAAGGGTCTGCCAAACTACAACTCATGGGCCAAATCCAGCCTGCCGCCTATTTTTATAAATAAAATTTTATTTTATTTTTTTATTTTTTTTTTTTAATTTACGATAGTCATACAGAGAGAGAGAGAGAGAGGCAGAGACACAGGCAGAGTGAGAAGCAGGCTCCATGCACCGGGAGCCCGACGTGGGATTCGATCCCGGGTCTCCAGGATCGCGCCCTGGGTCAAAGGCAGGCGCCAAACCGCTGCGCCACCCAGGGATCCCTATAAATAAAATTTTATTAGAACACAGTCATGCCCGTTCATTTATGGATTATGGCTGCTTCCCGTAATCATGGCATAGATGAATAGCTGTGATAGAGACTCAGGTGATAACAGTAAGGAAATAGTAACGTTCTCTGACCTCTTTTGTTTTTTCTTTTTTAATCTTTTTTTTTTTCAAGATTTATGTATTTATTCCTGAGAGGCACACAGAGAGAGAGGCAGAGACATAGACAGAGAGAGAAGCAGGCTCCATGCAGGAAGGCTGATGTGGGGACTCAATCCCAGGACCCCGGGATCATGACCTGAGCCAAAGGCAGACATTCAACCACTGAGCCACCCAGGTGTCCCTGTTTTTTTCTTTTTTTTAAAAGATTTTATTTTTTTATTCAAGAGAGACACAGCGACATAAGCAGAGGGAGAAGTGCGGGGAGCCTGATGCGGGACTCCATCCCAGGGCCCTGAGATCATGCTCTGAGCCAAAGGCAGATGCTCAACCACAGAGCCATTCAGGTGCCCCTTGCTGACCTGTTTTCCAAGCATATAATAGCCATCTAATCCTCAAGATGGTCACGTCAGGAACTACTATCACCATTTTACAGATGGGAGAACTGAGGCGGAATGGTCAACAAGGTAACAGGTGGACCTGGGATTCGAATCCAAGGAGTGGGCCTTGGAGGCTGTGCTTTTAACCACTATATCTGTCACCTCCTCAGACAGATACTTATTCTCACTGAGAATCACAGTGATTGCTCCCCAGAGAGGCCACCGGATGCTCCACTCGCTTGAAAACCAGGAGACTCCGGTTCAGGGCCCAGCGTCACTCTGATTACCTTGTTAGTCACTCCTCTGGAGACTGTTTACTCATCTGGTCATAAAGCCTTGGACCCGGCTAGTCCGTAGGCCCCACCCAGGTGCCCGGTGGTATGACTCACACAGGTCCTCCCAGCCTGGCAGTTCTGAAGTCTGGCAGATAGAGGAGGCTCCCAAGGCCCTTGGGTCCTCCCCTCTCAGAAAAACGCACAGTAGCTACTGGCAACACGGGGCTATGCAAATAGACATTGAATAAAGTCTGATAAAATTAAAAATTCATTTCCTTAGTCTCACCAGTCACATTTCAATTGCTTAGGAGCCACACATGGCTAGTAGTCACCGTACTGGGCAGTGCAGATATAGAACATTTTTATCATTGCCAAAGGACAGTGCAGCCTGACATTTGATGGCCTGGCATGGGAAATAGCCATGCCAACCTGTGCAGCTCAAGGACAGAAATAGCCACAGGGCCACCCAGAGAGCTCTTGCTAAATCTGAGTCAGATTATGTCATTCTACTGCTCAAAACCCTTCATAGCTCCCCTCCTCTCTTGACTAAAAGCCAAAGTCCTCACCATGGCCCACAGACCCTGTGTGGTCTGGCTTGTTTCTCCCCAGAACTCTTACCCTGCCACTCATCACTCTCCTTAGTCATACTGGCCTCCCTCCTGTTCCTTGAACTGACTGGGCACAGTCCTGCCTCAGGCCCTTTGCACTTACTCTTCTCTCTCCCTTGGATGCTCTTCTCCCAGATAGCCATGTGGCTCTTTCCTTCCCTTCCTATAGGCTTTGCCCAAACCCATCCATGCCTTATTTTCCTCCACATGCTCTCAATATCTGCAATATATTGTTCTTGGTTTGTTTAATATTGGTCTCTTCTGGCTAGAATATAAGTTCCATAAAGACAAGGGAATTTGTGTGTCATATTGAAGGCTGTCACCTAGCAGTTGCTCAGTAAATGTTTTTAAGTGAGCAACTGAATGAATGGATGGATGGGCAGATGTGTCGCCTTTCCAGGAAGAGGGCAGTCATAGGACTGTGGCCATGGACCACTTGGTGGAGATGTCCTAGCAGCTTCAACTAGATGCCCTGGACCCTGGGCCCTTGGGTTAGGGTTAGAGTTAGCTGTGAGCACAGATTACTTGGGGTACCCCACTCCTAGTTAGCCTCCAAAATAAAAGCAATGTTAAAGAATATGAGTGGAAAGAAGCCCAAAAAGTTCTGAAATCAGTGTATACATTGCTTTATTGGTAATCTCAAATGGGATGTGCACAAGCCATTTGATCATTTCTTGAGACATAACAGCAAAGCACACATCTAATAGGGCTTCTAATTGGGATGTTGACCATATATTATATTCTGTACCTTAAATAGGAAGAATGGGATGTTGACCGTATATTATATTCTTCCTCTATAAGGTACAGAATATAATATACGGTCAACATCCCAATCATTATTTTTTGCCAGCTTATTTTTTCTCCTTTAGAATTTTTTTTTAAGATTTTATTTATTTATTCATGGGGGAGAGAGAGAGAGAGAGAGAGAGGCAGAGACACAGGCAGAGGGAGAAGCAGGCTCCATGCAGGGAACCTGACGTGGGACTGGATCCCGGGTCTCCAGGATCACGCCCTGGGCTGAAGGAGGCACTAAACAGCTGAGCCATCCAGGCTGCCCTAATTTTTTTTTTCAATTGTGAAAAAAAAATATATCATCCATATAAAAAAGAATGGTATTCAGTACTTACATTCCTTAAATCTTTTTCTCACTTTTTAAAAAAGAGAGACAGAGAGAGAGGCAGAGACATAGGCGGAGGGAGAAGCTCCCTGTAAGGAGCCTGATGTGGGACTCCATCCCCAAAATCCGGGATCACACCCTGAGCCAAAGGCAGATGCTCAACCGATGAGCCACCCAGGTGTCCCTTTTTCTCACTCTTTGATGCCCCTGCTTTGCTGGTGTGCTAAACACATGCTTTGGTCTGCCTGGTAGATGAGCCAACATTGCCTGTACCCTACACACCTGATTCATTCATTCATTCATTCATTCATTCGTTTAGCAGGTGTTTATTGAACATCCATCATGTGTCTGGTTCTGTGCTAGAATCTGGGAACTCAGCAGTGCAAGAGAGGTGGGGTCCCTGCTCTCCTGGGGGCTGCAGTCCTACTGGGGAAGGGAGAGGATTGGAGATAAGGTGCAAGAGTTAGGGAGGAGGATAGAATTAGGGATGAGTGCAGTGGGGTGGGCTCTCAGGAGATAAGGCTGAAGGAGTGAGTGAAAGCTCACTGAGGCAGGAAGTAAATCTGCAAACCTTCCTCCTCTCCAGAGTCTCCTGCAGAGAGGGGTTCCATACAATTTGTCAAACCGAACTCAATTTCCCCAGCGGCTGGCGAGAGGCCTGGACCAGATGACCCAGAAGGTCCCTTCTTGTCGGGAGTTTCCAGGATTCTGTGAGTGGGAAGAAAAACCCTGAAGTGAACCCAGCACCAAATACGGTTGGGTTAGGTTCTTGGCAGGCACACGAAGGAAGTTGGTGGTAGTTTTAGTCCCATTTGGATCATGGTTGGCTTGTGCCCACATCCTGGGAATGTAGAGGATCTCACGGCCTGTGAAAAAAACTGTCAAGGTAGTTGGGACCTAAGGATGCTGTCCAGGTATACCTGCCTCTGCCCCTCCTTCAAATGGAGGGCTCTCCATGAGCAAGATGCTGCTCTAAGTCTCAGAGAGACTACCTTTGTCCTTAACCCAGAAGAATACTAGATGTCAGAAAAAGTACTTAAGGGACGCCTGGGTGGCTCAGCGGTTGAGCACCGCCTTTGGCCCAAGGCATGACCCTGGAGTCCCAGGATTCATTCCCACATCAGGCTCCCTGCATGGAGCCTGCTTCTCCCTCTGCCTGGGTCTCTGCCTCTCTCTCTGTGTCTCTCATGAATAAATAAATAAAATCTTAAAAAAAAAAAGTACTTAATTCCCGCCCCTGCCCCCACATCTCCTGTAATTACCCATTCATCTTCCCACCTAAATAATCCTCTCCCAATTGCTACCAGATTCTAGACATTCCTAGATGGAGGCATATCCCAGTGTCGCATATATGCTCCTGCCTCCCACGCAGACAGCCCACAGGCAGCCCACACACGGACCATAGCACTCCAAGGCCATACTGGGATGACACTCCAGCTGGGCCACCTCAGGATAACCTCTGACAGGAACTATAATGAGACATTCTTATTCTCTAAGGATGAGAAAAGCAAGGCTCTGAGAGATATGAAACCTGTCTAGGAAGCCAAAACCAGGAGTTTGTCTTGATGGCAACGCCTTGGGTGAGCCACCATTTCTCTGGGTCCTGTTTTCCCCGTTGAAAAGCCAGGGCAGTGAAGCCTTCTCTGTTTACTGCTGCACGTTGGCGTGAGAAATCAGGTGATGTCATGCTTTGACCAATGTCTGGTCCTGTATGAAAACAAGCGGAGGTGGATCCTAGTGATAAAAATAATGAGGCCTGCGTTCAAAGGTATGATTGGAATTTTTTTTTCTTCTATTTGAAGATGAAGCGCTTCCCAAGAACATCTGAAGAGGAATAATCCTTCCTTCCTCTGCGATGATGGCCATTTTGAAAATAGGGTGTTCTACCAGGGACTGTTGTGAAATATGAATATGAGTGTATGAAGGAAAAATTAAATAATTTCTCTTAGTGTTCACAAAGCACTTTCAAATCCATGGCCCGCTGAATCATTTTATGGTGAGGACTATAGCTTTGGTATTTGGCAGGCCTGTGAGAGACTCCTAATTCCAGCACTTACTAGCTATGTGAGTGGGCACTTCACTTCTCCAGACCTCAGTTTCTTCATTCGTAAAATGGGGTGATCCTATTTAAAGAGTAGTTCAGAGTTGTAAGTGTGGTGACACATACCTCCCATAGCCTGGCACAAGGTTAGTGCTCGGTAAACCCTACATAATGTTATTTGGGTCGTTTGTAATGCCACCCCCATGATCGCGCCAATGACGTCTGTGGTATTATATACCCTATTCCTGAGAAGAAAAACATGTGACCCAGAGATGGTCATTGTGGCCTAGCTCGTGGGTGACAAGCCAACCCAGGCTCCAGCCCCAACCCTTGGTCCCTCACCCTACAGTTGCTGAAGATTCAGTTGGTTGGTGCTGTTCCATTTCAAAGACCTTTGTTTGTGGTTCATAAGAGCTCTTTGTTGCTGTCCAGAAGGAGTGGCCTCCAGCCAGGGCTTGGACCCTTTAGCCTCCAGGCCCCCGCCTGCCCCCCCTCCTTTGCACTAGGGAGCCACTGTTACTAAAGGAAGTGTAGCATATCCTCAGGGTGTTCGTGAGCAGGGAAATGGAAGGTTGAGTGAGATTCACAGTCTTGGGCTTGGCAACTGGCAGGGCTCCAGGCACGTGGCTGTGTGTCATCTGCAGTGGGACAGCTGTTCCGTTGTGTCTGAGTATGCTCATCAGAGAGGCAAACGTTACAAATCTGCACTGTCAGACTCCCATCCAGAGAGCAAGGCCTTGGCTGGCTCCCCCTGCCCAGTGCTGGCCCCTGTGGTAGGGCCCATCCTTAGCCCGGCAGCCTCCAGAGCGATCCTTTAAAATGTGGTCAGATCTCAGCATGCACTCAGAGCCCTCAGCGGCTTCCAGTTGGCCTCATCCAAGTGTCATGCCCAGCCCACAGAGTCTGACTCAATCTGGCCCCAGCCATCTCTCTAGAACCCCTGCTTTTCCATGCTCCCTAGTCTAGTTACCTATTGTTGTCAACAAACTAAACGTGATGGCTTCTGCGTTTTATTGTTTCTGCTGATTCTGTGCATCAGGAAATCAGCAGGGCATGGAAGAGATGGTTTGCTCTGCTGTGTGTCATGTCTGTTGGGTCTGGAGCTTCCATATAGGCCTCTTCATGCCCATGGCAGTGCTCACTGAGGATGACGCAAGGGCCGGGGACTGGCTGCAACAGCTCGCTGGGGTCAGAGCCAGAGACTTTGGTTCTCCCTGGCCAGAATTGGTTCTCATCCTTGGACACTTGGGGCCTCTTCCTCTCGCAGCAGCATTGCCAGACATCTTAGACGACGGCCTGAGGGTCCCAGCAGCACAAAAGTGGGAACTTCCAGGCCCTTTTAAGGCTTGGGGCTGGAATTGGCTGAGCAACATTTCTTTTGCAACCTCTGGCTAAAGCAAGTCACAGATCCAGCCTAGACTCAAGGGAAGGGGATTGCAGAGAGGCTGGTGTGGCTTATCAGGGGTCAGGAACAACAGAGCCTAAGAGGCTGCTGTTCATTCACTCTTCTCTAGCCACGTAGGCCTCCATGCTGTTACTAAAGCATGTTGTACACACACCCACCTCAGGGCCTTTGCACTTGCTGTTTCCTTTTCCTGGGATGCCCTTCCCCAAATATCCGCAGGGCTCATGTCCTCTATTCAGCCCCAGCTTAAATGCTACTTTAGTACAGAGACCATACCTGACCCACCTATCAGAACCTAGATGGAGGCATCCCAACGTTGCATATATGTTCCTGCCTCCCTTGCAAACGGGAGAGACCCTACTCTGTTTTTGTTTTTGCACTTACCACCTCCTGGCATAATATTCATCACCTATTTACTGTCTAATCTTCCCCTGCCCCCACGTCTAAATATAAGTGCTGTGTGAAAAGGGCATTTGCTTTGTTTGAGGCAGTATCTCTAGCTCCAGATCTGACACATGATGAATACATTTATTGAATGAATATTGGAGAGGAAGAAACAAGTTCAGAGGTTAAGTAACTTTCCCAAAGACACACAACACTAATAACAACAGAGTCAGGATTCCAACCAAGCATCTAATATTAAGTCTTAGAAGTTTTATTGCCTATGGGGGGTAACTGCTTAGATAATTATGGCTACTTTCTACTTCCTCTCTCTCTGTCCTATCTCCATTCAAGGTAGTCTTTCCACAACAAAAACTGAATCAGGCATAAAACCCATCTTGAAGGTAGCATCCCTCAACTTCAGTGGAAGGCCCTCCCTTCTTAGACCCCTGCATAAGACACAGCAAAACTTGGCCTCCAGCAGTGGCCTGATGTAGTAAATACAGATTTTTTTTTTAAAGATTTTATTTATTTATTCATGAGAGACACAGAGGCAGAGACACAGGCAGAGGAAGAAGCAGGCTCCATGCAAGGAGCCTGATGTGGGACTGGATCCTGCGACTCTGGGATCACACCCTGAGCCAAAGGCAGACGCTCAACTGCTGAGCCAAATACAGGTGTCCCGCAAATACAGATTTTTGAGTCAGGAAGACCTGGTTCTGTTTTCAGCGCCCCCACTCACAGGTTAAGCATTGACAAAATAGTAATGTCATCCATCCATCCATCCATCCATCCATCCATCCATCCATCCCATCCATCTTCCTGTCCATCCATCCATCCATCCATCCATCCATCTAATGAGTATTTATTGAATTCCTCTCTGAATCAAGAATGGTGCTAGGTCCTGGGGTGCAGTGGTGAAGACATCATCACAGTTCTTGCCCTCTGAGAATTTCCAGTCTCCTGGAGGAGACAGATGTACTCACACAGTCACACAAATGAACTTATTTACAAATATTATGTATTTATTTACAAATTGTGATGTGCTGTAAAGAACTTAGTGTGTATGTGGGGGAATGTGTGACAAGGCACGTATAATAGTGCAGTGGGGGGGATCCCTGGGTGGCGCAGCGGTTTGGCGCCTGCCTTTGGCCCAGGGCGCGATCCTGGAGACCCGGGATCGAATCCCACATCGGGCTCCCAGTGCATGGAGCCTGCTTCTCCCTCTGCCTGTGTCTCTGACTCTCTCTCTCTCTCTCTCTCTCTCTCTCTCTCTCTCTGTGACTATCATAAATAAATAAATTAAAAAAAATAGTGCAGTGGGGCAGGAGCAGTTTCCCTGAGGAAGTGACATTTGAGTAGGAGCTAATAGGATAAATAGGTGTGGCAAGTTCATTCCAGGCAGAGGAAACAGCATTTGCAAAGGCTCTGAGGAGGAAGGAACAAGGCTCATCTTAGTATCTGAAAGATCTTAAAAAAATGTGTGATTAGAGGGCAGAGAGCTTGAGGAACTGGAGACAAGACAGGAATCCGACCATACATGGCTTTGAGGACCTGGGCATGGGGTTGGAGAAACCCAACTTTATTTTCTCATCTGTAAAATGGTACTGATAGTAGTACCTACCTCAGTATGTGTGGGCATCTGTGGTCAGCTGGCTGACAGCGGACTGTAGGTTGTCTGGGATAGTCTCAGCTGGGGTGATCATCCCTGTTCCAGTGGTCATATCCTTCAGCAGGTTAGCTTGGGCTTGTTCATGTGACAGTAACTGGGATCCAGGGAGCAATAGAAGCTGGCAAGGCCCAGAACTGGACAACATCGCTTCTACTGCATTCTGTTGGTCCGAGCAGATCACAAGGCCAGCCCAGATCCATGATTCTGTGTGAAACTCTTAACACAGTGCCTGGTGCACAGGAAATGCTCTGTCAATGCTATTATTGTTGTTGTCATTGGTGTTGATGTTATCACTATGCATTTGCATAGTGCTTAGTGCTTTTCAGAGTTTTATCCCATACATCATTATAGCCTACACTGTGTGAAGATAGTTGGGGCAAATTGTACTAGCCCTATCTGACAAATGTAGAAGAGTTTAGATAATTGCCTGAGGTCACACATTTGGTAGTGACTGCAGCCAAACTGGAACTCAGTTATCATGTAACCTAAAGCATATTTGTACATGCATCTGCTGAAAGTGAACCCATTTACAGCTGATGTCATTGTTCTGAGCACCAACCTGGTAAATAGGATAATGAAGGTACAAATGCCTTTGTCAGTGATGCAGGCTAGTGACCATCTGCAAGATTTAGGTATAGTCTCTGAGACACAAGTCTCAATGCAAAAAAAAAATTTTTTTTTTTTTTGGCTCTTAAGTTCACTGGAGTCAATGATGGATCTTTCTCTCTTTTTTTCTTGCCCAGAGAGTCTCTCTTTGGACTCCAGTTTCTTTTCTTCTCCACCTGTGAATTTCCTTCAAGAATTGCCAAGCTATCGGTCCATTGCACGTAGGAGGACAACCATTCCTTCTCGAGACAAGCAAAGTGGTACTTTGCTGAAGCCGACAGACTCTTACAGTTCCCAGCTGGAAGGAAGAATCACTGAAAACCTCAACAGCCAATCGATTCGGAAGTATGCACTGAACATCTCTGAGAAGCGGAGGCTAAGGTTTGTTTGGTGGGCCATCTAGAAGGCATCTGATGTCTGTTTTGGGCAGAGGTGTGTTTTATGCATGGAATGCATTTCCTAAAGAGTTTACATAATTAGAATGTATTACTTAGGGTCAACCAAGCTGTGGTAACAAAGTTACCCAAACAGGTAATAGCTCAGTTTATTTCTTCTTCACCTAAGAGTCCTAGGTTCAGATCAAGGGGAATCTTTGTAGTCATTCAGGGACCCAGGCTCTGTCCATCTTGTGGCTCTGCAATCCCCCAAAACCTCACTGTTGTCTACAGTTACTCCCTGTTTCCCCTTCCCTCAGGCCCTGCCAGCTACTACTCTACTCTTTTCTCTAGATTTGCCATTCTGGACATTTCAGATAAGTGGAATCATACAATATGTGACCTTTTGTACCAGGATTCCTTCACTTAGCATAATGTTTTCAAGCTTCTTCAACCAAGTTGTGACATGTATCAGTATGTTGTTCCTTTTTATGGTAATGATATTTCATCATAGGGATGAATATGCCTCATTTTGTCCATTCATTGGTTGGTGAACATTTGGGTTCTACCGTTTGGCTATTGCGAATAGTGCTGCTATGAACATTTATGTGCAAATTTTTGTTTGAGACCCTGTTTTCAGTTCTTTGGGGGTATCTACCTAGGAGTGGAATCTCTGGGTCATATGGTATTTTTATGTTTAACTTTGTGAGGAATATCAAGACTGTTTTCCCTAGTGGCCAACCCCATTTTACATTTCCACCAGCAGTATATGAGGGCTTCACATCCTCTTGGCTGAGGTTTTATTTGATGCCAAGGCTTGATGACACTTTCATTATCATTGTCATGATTGTTTATTAATGCAGGAACATTCAGGAGACCCAGATGAAGTATTTATCTGAGTGGGACCAGTGGAAACGGTATAGCAGCAAGTCCTGGAAGAGGTTCATAGGGAAGGCTCGTGAGATGACCACCCACCTCGAGTTGTGGCGGGAGGATATTCGCAGCATAGAAGGTACCACGCCCCCCCACTCTGCACGTGCTCCTCTGCAGAAGACTACTGGGCTGGGGGGAAAGTATAGCTTCCTTTTCTCTAACTCCTAGATGAAATTTAGCACTTCCTTCCATGATGAATGGGAACAACTGCACCAGTTAGGATTAGCAGAACCTGTATCTTTGTCACATATTTTCCTGTCCCTTCCAGTTATCTTGGAATATCATTTATGCTTATCATATTTTGAAATTGCAGCAGTAAATCTGTAAGATCTGCCACTAGGTCTTGTTATTTAATGTGCCAGTGAAGATGCTTATGTATTATTCCAGCACAAATTTGGTTTTTAATATTATAACCATATGTCCATTTTTATTTGGTGCATTTACTATTTTTTTAAGATATTAATTTTTTAAAGTAATCTCTACACCCAACATGGGGTTCAAATTTACAACCCTGAGATCAAGGGTCACATGCTCTACCAACTAAGCTAGCCTGGTGCACCGTATTTGGTGCATTTATTTTTATTTTATTTTATTTTTTGCATATATGATTCCATTTTACCCCCCAATATTTTAGTTTAAATTCTTGTTAGTTAACATATAGTCTAATCTTTGGTGCATTTAAGATGTTATTCTTTTTTAAAAATTTTATTTATTTATTCATGAGAGACACAGAGAGAGAGAGAGAGAGGCAGAGACACAGGCAGAGGAAGAAGCAGGCTCTATGCAGGAAGCCCGATGTGGGATTTGATCCTGGGACTCCAGGATCACACCCTGAGCCAAAGGCAGACACTTAATCTCTGAGCCACCCAGGTGTCCCTAAGATGTTATTCTGAGATGGGATTCATTAGGCTTCAGCAGACTGCCAAAGGTGCCCATGGCCCTGAAAATACTGAAGATCCCTACTTTTCCATATTTTTTTTAAGGATTTCTAAAATCTACTCATCACACACACACACACACAGAGGCAGAGACATAGGCAGAGGGAGAGGCAGGATCCATGCAGGGAGCCTGATGTGGGCCTCAATCCTGGGACTCTGGGATCAGGGACTGAGCCAAAGGAAAGCGCTCAACCATTGAGGCACCCAGGTGTCCCCCTACTTTTCTATATTGGTGAGAATAGGGTTATAGTACGGTCGATCAGCTCTGGCTGCTGTAACAAAATACCTTAGTCAGGGTGGCCTCAACAACAGAAGTTATTTTCTTACAGTCTGGAGACTGAAAGTTCAAGACCAGGCTGCCTTCTCACTGTGTCTTTGCATGACCTTGTCTTTGTGTGCTCTTGGGGAAAGAGAAGGAGAGAGAGAGAGAGAGAGAAGGAGCTCTGACACCTCTTCTTGTCAAAGGACACTATCCCGTCATGGGGACCTACTCTTATGACCTCATCTAAACCTAATCACCCCCCAAAAGCCCCACCTCGAAATACTGTCATATTAGGGCTTAGGGCTTCAGCATATGAATTTGGGCCAGATAGGGGGAATAAAATTCAGTCCATAGCAAGTATACAAAAACTGGAAATTGTGCCAAAATATAAAATTAGGAAAAAACATTTAAATCTTGAGTGACATAGAGCCAGGAGGAAAATACCTATTAGGATGACATAGTTTCTTTTTTTTTTTTTTTAAAGATTTTATTTATTTATTCATAAGAGACACAAGCAGAGGGAGAAGCCCCTGCATGGAGCCTGACGTGGGACTTGATCCCTGGTCTCCAGGATCACACCCTGGGTGGAAGGCAGGCGCTAAACTGCTGAGCCACCAGGGCTGCCCCCATAGTTTCTACTATAAAGCAAAAACGATTTATAGACAACTCCTCAAATCTGCTCAAATGGGAATTTTGTCAAGTTTGTAGGGAATGTGGCAGGATGAATGGAAGAAATGCTGTCACTGTTAATATTTTAAGACCTTTAAAATACTCTTCAGGGGTGTCTGGGTGGCTTAAGCATCTGCCTTTGGCTCAGGTCATGATCCCTGAGTCTTGGGATCGAACTCCATGTCAGGATCCCTGCTCAGCGGAGAGTCTGCTTCTCCCTCTCTCTCTGCCCCTCCCACCACCCTTGTGTTCTCTCTCTCTGTCTCTCTCAAATAAATAAATAAAATAAAATCTTTAAACTACTCTTGGTAACTTACTCAGTGAAGCACCTATTTAAATTGTTTTATTGGGAGACTGTAAATGAAATGACAAGGGGCTTCATAAAATATAAATATTTTATATATAAAATATAACCATCTAGATGTACTTTTTTGAGATCTAAGTACATCATGATGTTTGATGTGATAAAATAAGAACTAACACTGATTGAGCCTTTACTATGAATGGACCATTGTGTTAAACATTTTACTCATATTGGCTTAGTTAATCCTCATCAAAACATTTCTCATAGTTATTTATCATTTGCATGGCTCAGAGAGTAGGCGGAGGTGGATCCAGGAAATAAAGGATTTGATCCAGGCCGAAAAGCTTCTGAGCCCAGGAGTTTAGCCACCATGCCCAGCTTCCTTTCTTGTTTAGTGATGACCTTTCTGGAGGTTTTCATTCAGAAAGTGACTTGTGAGAATTCAGAAACATATTCATACATTTGTGGTCAGTTACAAAAGCACTACTGCAGTTCACTGGGGAAAGGCGAGCTTCTTCACTAAACAGTGCTGAGTCAACTAGATACTCCTATAAGAAACCATAGATATTGAGTCCTGTCTTGCACCATTGTCAGATAGTTAATTCAAGAGGGAGTGAGGGGAAAAAAAAAAAAAAGATGGAGTGTAGATTTAGAAAAAAGGAGAAAAGAAACCTTAAAGCCAACAGTAGAAGAACAAAATATTTCTTCCTCCCTCCCCCACCTAGAGTACTCCAACTTCAGCTTTCTGGCTGATTGGATCTGCGGTGGGGGGTGCATGTGGGTCAATACTCCTGATCAGTGATGTCTGGATTTCTTTTTTTCCAGGAAAATTTGGCACTGGGATTCAGTCCTATTTCTCATTCTTGCGGTTTCTGGTGTTGCTGAATTTGGTGATATTTCTGATCATCTTTATGCTGGTTTTGCTCCCAGTCTTGCTCACCAAATACAACATCACCAACAGCACCTTTGTGCTCATTCCATCCAAAGACACGGGTGAGTCTAAGACCTGGTTTGCTGTGAAAATGTTCTTGTCACTGTGTACCTAATCTGCAATGCTTCTTTCCTCGGGAATCTTTATATTCTAAGTTGTGGGTACTTGTATTAGAATGGGCTCAGTTTGCTGCCCAAGCAAATGACCCCATAACTCTCAGCACCTATTAACCACAAAAAGTTCTTTCTCACTCATGGTATGTGTCCATCACTGTTTGGTGGTAGCTTTGTTCCATGTTGTCCTCACTCTGGAGCCCAAGCTGATGGAGCAGCCTCTCCCTGGACTATTGACAGTCACTATGTCCAAAGGAAAAAGAGCCATGGCAAGCATGCTAGCTTCTAAAGCTCCTGTCTGGAGATGGCACCTGTCATTTCTGTCACACCTCAATACTCCAAGCAAGTCACCTTGGCCACTCTTGATTTCACCAACACATTTGTGGGGAGCCCTGTGGGCTAGGAAAGTGGAATATATAGCAAACATGATATAACCTACTCTAGTAACTTTACTTTGAGACTTTTATTTCTGATAATGGTGACATTTATCTTCCACCAGTCATGTGCCAGACATTATGGCAAGTGCTGCACCTGTGTTTTCTTACTGAGTTCTCAAGATAGATCACAACTTTTGGTCATCCTATGTATTCAAATAGGGAACGTTTTTGTTATTCTACAAACATTTATTGAATCCCCTCTAGGTATCAAGCTCTATGCTAAGGGTCAGAAGTAAGTGAGCTGAATCAGAGCCTGATTTATGTTAGAATTATAAAATGGCAGAACTGGAATTGCCTTTGGAGGAACTGGCTCAACTTTTTTTAACAAAGGGGAGGCTAAGGCCTACAGGAGAAGTGGTATATTGAGTTAATTTCCTCAGTGTATCCCTCTCCTGTAATTGTGACCTTATAGGGCCTCCCACTGTAAGCAGAGAATACTTTCTGCCTCATTGGTATTGCACTTGGCCATGTGGCTTGTTTTGTCCAGTGGAGTATTTGCTTGAAATGACTTGTGTGGTTGGCCTGCCTATGAGAAGAGCATCACCCAGATAACCATTGCCTCAACCTGGGCCCCAGAATAAAGTCATATGGTGCAGACCTGAGCCCAATTGGAAGCCTGGAGTCCATCCTAGCTCAGCCTAAATCAGCTCAATGAACTGAAACACAGCTCCATGAATGAGAAAATAAATGTTTGGTATGTTCAGTTACTGAGACTTTGCAGTTATTTGTTACACAGCAATAGCTCACTGATACAGAAAAAGTGAATTAGCTGTTTAAGGATACAATAGTGTCACTAAAATTGGTATGCAAATAATTTATTGGTTATTTATGCATGTATAAATATATAGGCTGTTTTAATGAACCTGTATGTTTATTTACCCACATGTAGAGATCTTTTAAAATTGGATGTGCTTACAGTGGAATCACAGTTTTATCAATCACATATTCCAAAGCATGTGCAAACATGAACCTGAAACCACAACATACCAATACAAACAGAAAACACATGCTATTAAGTTGACCCACATACAGAATGAATAGAAAAAGACATATATCCATAGATGTGTAGGGAAGATAGTGAGAGGAGAAAATCCTGCCTTACTTGGTGGATTGTGGTTTGCATGACAAATAGAAAACCACAAATTCACAAACACATCCATACATAATTTGATGTGACATCTCTTAATGTATATGCATGTGCATGCATATTTACACAAACTTTGATAGACAAGTTACAGAAACTGTACAACTGTTTTCTACTGATGTTCTTCTTTTTGTTTTTTACAGATGTTCAATGCACAGTATATCCAATAAGTAGCTCTGGACTCATTTACTTTTATAGTTATGTCATAGACTTGCTCTCTGGCACTGTAAGTATTTAATTCTGTATTTGTACCCTTAATAGACTGAACATGGGGTAATTTAAAGGTCAGATTCCTGAATGTCTGCATTTAGAGCCAGACACAAGAGTTGACCCAAGTACTAACTAGAAAAAGAAACAAGCTTTGCAGTGACTTCAACAGCAAGGATAATGTTCACCCACTTTCTGCTAAAATATGCAGGAACTAGATTTTATTGCTTTCAGCCACTGGCCTTTTCTTAGTGCTGCCACCTTCATATTGACTTGCCTCAAATACTGAGTTTTCCCAAAGAAAGAAGTTTCAGTGAAAATAAACCCAGATAGAATTATTTAATTTCTCAAACATTATAAAACATTACATTTTGGGGTCCCAGACCACCTGGATGAAAGCCATGACTCTTCCTCCCAGAAATCACACACAAAGATATGAGTCATGCATACATGTGCCCGTGTGTGTGTGTGTGCACACACCACATTTATACATGTTCTTATACATTACTTGAAATTCAAAGTCTGTTTATCTCTAGGTTTTGAGCCCTTGCTCCAAATTGGAACTAAGCTTATCCTTCCTACAGTAATTCCAAAGGTTTTTTATCTTCTTTCTTCTAAAAATTAATTTTGGGTGTGTGCTTCCATTTGCTTATCCCACGTTTTTTCAGGAAATAAGATGTAGCTATGAAAAGTGGCCATCTCTGCCTCCTAGACCAGGATTTCTCAACCTCAGCATTATTGATGTTTGGGATCCAATACTTCTTCATTGTGGGGACTGTCCTGTACACTGGAGGAAGTTTAGCAGCCCCCCTGGCCTCTAGATGCCAGTAGCAGCCATAGTTGTGACAATCAAAAATGTCTCCAGACATTGCAGATATTTCCTGGGGAACAGAATTGCCTCTGGTTAGGAACCACTCCTTTAGGGGCACCTGGGTAGCTCAGTGGTTGAGCATCTGCCTTTGGCTCCAGTTGTGATCCCAGGGTCCTGGGATCGAATCCTGCTTTGGGCTTCCCACAGGAAGCCTGCTTCTCCCTCTACCTATGGGGGTTAGCCTTTCTCTCTGTGTCTCTCACGAATAAATAAAATCTTTAAAAATAAATAAATAAGTAAATAAAATAAAATAAAATTCCCACTATGCAAAAGAAGAAATGGAAGCTATATAGAACATGTGAGGAGGAAAGAAATTCAGTGACTAACCCAAGGTCATTAGTGAAAGCAAAGGGGGATCAGATTCCCAGAACTGCTGTTAGCCTCATTTCTGTAGATGATATCCCACAAAAAAAGTTTTTCTTTGTGGCTCTCCACACACCATAACCTCCTTCCTTAGAGGAAAAATTGTAGAACACTTAGATGCATTTGGTCATAAATGGTCCCTAAATTATATGTTTTGAGAGAAGACTTGGCCAGAGAGATTAAACAGTGGCTTGCTGGGGCACCTGGGTGGCTCAGTCAGTAAGCATCTGTCTTTGGCTCAGGTCATGATCCTGGGGCCCTGGGATCAAGCCCCACATCAGGCTCCCTGATCAGTGGGGAGTATACTACTCTCTCTGCCTCTGCCCTCCCCCTGCTTGTGCTCTCTCTCATGTACTCTCTGTCTTTGTCATTAATTAATTAATTAATATCTTTAGACACTAGCTTGTCTTTGCTGAAAAGAGTTGAGCTCATGATCAAATCAGAAGGATTATTTTCTAGGCCCACTGGATCTTTGCCCTATAATCTTAGCCTATAATGTTACATTACTTTGAGGTTGATATTGATGACAGCCCTAATACCAACCTGGGGCAATTTAAAACAGGTTTCACATAGTTGGGCAAGTTTTTATAGCCTGTGTGTCCAGCTTTTTTTTTTTTTTTTGTGTCCAGCTTTCAGAAGCATTAAAGGTGGAGTCTACTGTTTCTACATTTTGTTCTAATAAAATATTTGCTTAAATACTCAATATAAGAATACATGGTTATCATAAAAAATACAGAATTTGTAGAGTGAAAAATGGAAGTAACTCCAATCTTAGAATAATTTCATCACCTCAAAAAGAAATATTCTACCCTTTAGGTATCCCCTGCCAATCCTCCTAACCTGCCCTGAGCAACCATGATCTATATACGTGGTCTGGTACATGGTCTTTTGTCTCTGTCTTCTTTCACTTAGTGAGTTTTTAAAGGTTCATCCATATTGTAACAGTCTTTCATTCCCTGTCCCCGCCAAATAAGATTCCATTGTGCAGATATACTGCATTTTGTTTATCCATTCACGATAGACATTTGGGTTGTTTACACCTGTTCTTTTTTAAGATTTAATTTTTAAAAATTTATTTATGAGAGAGGCAGAGACATAGGCAGAGGGAGAAGCAGGCTCCCTGTGGAGAGCCTGATGGGGGCCTGGATTCCAGGACCCCAGGATCATGACCTGAGCCAAAAGCAGAGTCAACCACTGAGCACCCTCCCCCACCCCAGCATCTCTGTTTACACCTTTTTAGGTATTATGAATAATATTGCCCTGAACATTCATGTGTGAGTTTTTGTTGGGGGCATATCCTTTTAATTCTTTGGGGGCATACATCTAGGAGTGGAATCACTAGGTCAAATGGTAACCCTGTATGTAACATTTTAAGGAACTGCCAGACTTTTCCAAAGTGGCTGCACCATTTTATATTCTCATCTGCAGTGTATGAGGATTATGGCATCTCCACATTCTTACCAACACTTGGTATTCACCTGACTTTTTGATGATAGCCACCTAGTTTGTGAAGTAGAATCTCTTTGTGGGTTTTTGTTGTTGTTTGTTTGTTTGTTTGTTTTTAATTCATGAGAGACACAGAGAGAGGCAGATACACAGGCAGAGGGAGAAGCAGGCTCCCTACAGGGAACCTGACGTGGGACTCGATCCCGGCACCCCAGGATCATGCCCCGTGCTGAAGGCAGACATCCAACTGCTGAGCCACCCAGGCGTCCCTCTTTTCACTTCTTTTTAAAGATTTTATTTATTATTTACTTATTTATTGCCTGAGCGGGGGCAGGGAGGAGTGGAGGAGTTGAAGGAGAGGGAATGAATCCCAAGCCAGCTCTACACTTAGCACAGAGCCTGATGCAGGGCTCAATCCCTTACCCTGAGATCATGACCTGATTCAAACTCAAGAGTTGGGTGCTTAACCAGCTGAGCCACCCAGGCGCCTTATCTTTTCACTTTCTTGATAGTGTCCTTTGAAGCACAGAAGTTTTTAATTTTGTTGAAGCTGTATTTATTTTTTCTTTCATTGCTTGGGCTTTTGGTGTCATATCTAAAAATTCATTGACAGATTCAAGGTCACAAAGACTTTAGACCTCTGTTTTCTCTGTTAGTCCTCTTTTCTAGTTTTAGCTCTTGTACTTAAGTCTTTAATCCAAAAGTTGATTTTTATATATGGGATAAAGTAGGGGTTCAACTTCTTTTTCTTCCTTTTTCTCTTTCTCTTTCCTTCTCTCTCTCTCTCTCTCTCTCTTTTTTTGTGTGCACAATCCAGTTGTCTCAGCACCATTTCTTGAAAAAACTATTCTTTCCTTTATCAAAAATCATTGACCATAGATGTATAGTTTCATTTTTTGCCTCAATTCTATTCCATTGATCTACGTGTCTATTCTTCTTCTTCTTTTTTTTTTTAAGATTTATTTATCTGAGAGAGAGAAAGAGCATGAGTGGGAGGGGCAGAAGGAGAGAGAATCTCAAATAGACTCTGCACTGAGCTGGATGTGGGGGCTCAGTCTCAGGACCATAAGATCATGACCTGAACCAAAATCTAGAGTTGGGTGCTTAACTGACTGTGGCACCTTGACAACCTTTTACGTGTCTGTACTTATGTTAATACCACAGACTCCTGACTACTGTTATTTTATAGTAAGTTTTGAAATTGAGATGTGTGAGTCTCCCAACTTTATTATTCTTTTTCAAGATTGTCCAGACTATTCTAGGTCCCTCACAATTCAATGTTAATTTTAGGATTAGCTGGTAAAGTACTACAAAGAAGCCACTGGAGATTCTGATAGGGATGTGTTGAATCTGTAGATCAATTTGGAGATTGCCATGGATCTCCTGATCCATGAACAGAGAATGTTTTCCATTTATTTAGATCTTCAAGCTTTTAGACAATATTTTATAGTCTTAAGAATATAAGATTTACACTTCATTTGTTAAATCCATTCCTAAGTATGTTACCCTTTCTGCTGTTTTGCATATGGAGTTGTTTTCTTAATTTCATTTTCAGATCATACAACTCTGTATTTTTAATGCTCAGGTTTTATAGATGCTTTGTTCCCCAAGCACTAACTGAGCACTCCTTGTGACCCTGAGATTGTTTTGGTATCTAGAAATTCAGGGATGAACTGGCATGTGAGTTCCTCGAGGCAGAGACTGATCTGGTTCCCCGCAGTGAACTCACCAGTCTGACCTCATTGCCCTTGGCTTTGTTTCAGGGTTTCTTGGAGGAGACCTGCCTCTTTTATGGACATTATACCATTGATGGGGTGAAATTTCAGAACTTCACATATGATCTGCCCCTGGCTTATTTGTTAAGCACAATTGCCTACTTGGCCCTGAGCCTTCTTTGGATAGTGAAAAGGTAAAATTTATCAGGTCATTGTATTCTTTTTGAATTACCCTTGATGGCTGGGGGTTGGAGGTCCATGGACCTTGGGAGCCATTGCCCAAAAGGTAAGCAGAGTCCAAGAGTGGGCTATAGTAAGAAAGGTATGTGAATATGTTGTGGGCTGAGGAGACCTGGAGGAAACAGAGGCAAGATTTGGGAGCTGAAGCAGTACCTCGGGGTTCTTCAGTCAATCATTATTGCATGTATTTGCCAGTGCTGTATTAACCTTATCTTTGATCTGATGTGGATACTAATCAGGTCTCTACTGGGTTATAAGTGGCAGAAACCCAACTGTGACTAACTGGGGTAAAGGGGATTTGAGAGAACCAAGGAAGGGAGGACACTCCAAATTACAGGAAGATTAAGGATATAGGTATACATTTTCCAAACAGTCAAAAGCAAGGGCTCCTTCATCTCTGATTCTCCTGATGGCAGCTTCCAAGGTCACAGGTTCAGAAATCCTTTTGAAGAGACTTGTTGGCTCTGCATCTTCCAGGTACCCAACCCTAACCCTTCAACTAAAGCCAGTAAGTCATCATATGAAAACTTTGTATTTCCATGGTAGGCAAGTGGTTTAGTGGGAGATGCCAATTCCCAAGAAAGGAATAGTGAGGAATATGAAAATTGCATTTTTAAAATTTTTATTCAAATTTTAGTCAGTTAATATATGGTACAATATTGGTTTCAGGAGTAGAATTCAGTGATTCATCACTTTTTAAAAAATATTTTTTTTTTTATTTATTTTTTTTTTTATTTATTTATGATAGTCACAGAGAGAGAAAGACAGAGAGGCAGAGACATAGGCAGATGGAGAAGCAGGCTCCATGCACCGGGAGCCCGACGTGGGATTCGATCCCGGGTCTCCAGGATCGCGCCCTGGGCCAAAGGCAGGCGCCAAACCGCTGCGCCACCCAGGGATCCCCTTAAAAAATATTTTATTTATTTATTCATGAGAGACACAGAGAGAGGGGCAGAGACATAGGCAGAGGGAGAAGCACGCTCCTTGTGGGGACCCCAGGCATCCCTGATTCATCACTTTTAATTAATTAACTATTATCAATTAATTAAACAAACAACTATTCTAAAAAGATGACAGCACAAACACAATAGAAGATGTGTATCTTTCTTGTATGAAGTTCTGAATAGGGACACGGGTTAGGGGGGTAGACTCCTCAGTCATTCTGGATCTCAGGTTTACAAAGTTCAACCATCTTCAGCATGTAGTTGGAAGGGCTGGAAGGGGAAACAACCACAGAGGAGTATCACATGGAAGGTCTCTATGGGCTAGGCGTGGAAGTGATGCACCTCACTCACATTCCATTGGCTACAGCTTATTCACAGAACATGGCTAACTGCAAAGGAAGCTGGGAAGTATTCCTGGCTAGCAATTACTTCCTAGCACTAACATTATACTACAGAAGGAGAACCACAGGTTTTTAATGGACAGCTTGCTATCTCTACCCCAACCATGTTGCCTGGCGGGCAGGGTCATGGTTGGGCACCTCTCTTACTTCACCATCTATTTGAGAGTATAGGTGTTATAAGCCACGAGGCTGCGAAGCTCCTTATCACAGGCATAGAAGGGACCAGGATTTTAAGGATTGAGTTTGCCCTCCATGGAGGCTAGAGTTTCACCTTAGAGAAAGCTCCAGAGCCCAGCTGGGCATTCGTACCCTGAGTTGGTATCTGTGAGATGAAAATTAAGTGATGTGTGTCTATCACCTGGTGAAATGGGCAGCACATTGATGCAAACAAGCAGTGGCTCATTTTGGGAGCAGAGAGATGCTTGGTAAAGAAATGTCAGTTGATTGGGGTCTGGCTTTGCCACTCTATGATTATGACAGGGACAGACCCAGTGTCTGCTTGTGGTTTAGACAATTTGGAGGGGCCTTCTTTAAGATGAAGATTACAAAAATATCTTGTATAAATTCTGAAAAAATAAAATAGAGTACCAAATGAACACATTGATGGAGGCTCTCACAGGGCCTTGGAAGGTGCCCTGCAGAAGTAATCAGCTTTATTAGTCAAATAGTGAGTCCACCTCTAGACCTTGCTCAGGCTCCTCACTTCAGGGCTGTAATTGCTTCCTGGGGAAGATTGGAGGGAGGCCTGGATATAATGTAATGGGGAAAGGCCTATCCCTCGATGAGGAAGTGCTGTAAGTGGCAAAGAATATGGACTTTGGAGTCCAGAGACCATGCATGGTTCTCACACCACTTTTCCTCTGTGAGCCTTATTTTCTTCACCTGTGAAACGTGCACAATGGAAGGGTTACTAGGAGGGTTAAGTGAAGCAAGGTAGGTAAAGAATTCGGTACTGGGCTGGCACCCTCCAGACATTTATTGAATTAAAATTATCATCATTATCATCATCAAATGAGCCCTGCTTCTGCCAATAACTCTGGATCTGGGGAAATAATTTTTCCCTTCTCTGTATCTCTAAACTTCTTATCTGTAAACTACAGTTTTGGTGTAAATCAGAGGTTATCAACTGGGATAGGACCTCAGAATCACCATGGAGCTTTATAAAATAATGTATTTCTGGGCCCCATGTAAGACCTACCGAATTAAGAATCTCAGAGTCTGAAACCATCTGGGAGTCTGCATTTTGGAAGAGCATTCCAGGTGGTTCTAATATAAATTTTTTTGCTGTGACCTTTTGGCAGAATGATCATTGTAATTCCTTACACTTCTGTGGTCTTCACAATGTACTAGCAAATCCTAAAAAATACCATTTCATTTCCACAGTGTGTGACGTATGATGTTTTCATATCATCAAATGCTAGGGTGTATTTTTTCCGGGAAAGCGTTTGAATAAATTAAAATTACAAAGTGTGAAACAGAGTGGAATCTGACCTGAACATGTGCTCACTAAATATTTGGATATTTTACTATTTAAGTCATTCATTCATTTATCCCTAGGTTGGATGGTGGTCATATTACAGTCCAGGCACTCCAGATATAAAAGTGGCAACACATCCAGTGTACCTGCCCTCAAGGAATTTAAAATTAAGTCAGGTTAAGGGGCTACAAGCAGTAAACACGTAATGATTATAGATTAGGTGCATTGCTGTGAAGAAAATAGACTAACCTGCAGTGGGGTCACACCTTTAGAGAGGGTGATGAGGTGTTTTTGGAAGGGATATTTAAGTCGAAACCTGAATGATAGGAAAGAAGCAGCCATGGGAGGATGCAGGGGAAGAAGTGTCCCAGGAGTGGGTGGAGGGTCCTATAAGTGCAAAGGTCCTGGGGCCAGAGAAGTTTGTGCATATAAGAAAGGAAGAAAAGCCATGGTAGTTACAGCAGAATGGCCACATGGGAGGAAAGATGGCATAGTACAGGATCTCTAGGCTGTGTTAAAGAGTTTGGATTTTATTCCAGCTGTGAGAGAAGCCCTCAAATAGATGAAAGGAAATGATCTTCAACAATGAGCTACCTGGTGAGCTGCCACGCATGTATAGCATGGTCCAAAACTTGTCCCTGTCAAAATGAGTGGAAAAGACAGCCAGGCTTAACTTTTTTATTGTAAACAAAGCCAATGGCCTGTATTTCCATTGTTGTTCTTATAAGAAGGGTAATGGTGTTTTGGGGTTCAGGTCAGTGGAAGGGTTCAAAATCAACCTGATCCGGAGTGAGGAACACTTCCAGAGTTACTGCAACAAGATCTTTGCCGGCTGGGACTTCTGCATCACCAACCGCAGCATGGCAGATCTGAAGCACAGCAGCCTGCGGTATGAGCTCCGAGTGAGTGCTCCTGGGCTTTCTCTTGGTGGGTTCCTTGCCAGCAAAGTTGTGCCTTGGAAAGCAGGAGGAGGGGGGTGGATTGCAGCTTGCAGAGGAGCTAGGGGGTCAGGGGCAGGCGGTCACCAGTGCTTAGCAAGTTTCCCGTGTCATTTTCAAGAACTTTCCATGCAGAACAGCTCCCCAGAGCTGGTGGACTGGGGTTGGAGGGGAGGTGGATTGGGGATTGGAAGGGACAAGAGCGGGTGGGAGGAGATGATGTCTTCCCTCCTTCCCCCACCACCTTATCCTGTTAGTTTTCCACTTGATGAGAATCTGTCATGCATCACTTACACCAGGAGAAACAGAACTAAGGTGGAGTGGAGAGAATGGGAAAAAAGTGCAAGAGAATTTCCAGAGTCGTAAGGGGAGAAAGAGGAAGAAGTAGGATCTTGACCAAACCCACCAAGAAAAGGAGGGGACAGTCATAACAAAAGCGTAATAAAGTGAGATGGAAGGTATCAAACCCAATGTATTATTTGTTTAAAAGGAATGAGACACATACTACCTATAAGTAATGCCATGAATAGGTTATGCTTCTTTTTTCACATTTATTGCAAAGTCTAACTGCAGCCTTTTTTTTTTTTTTTTTTAAGATTTTGTTTATTTGAGAGAGAGAGAGCATGCAGAGCACGAGTTCTGGGAGGGGCAAAGAGAGAGGGAGAAGTAGACTCCCGGCTGAGCAGGGAGCCTGACTGAGGGCCCTAGCCCAGGACCCTGAGATCATGACCTGACCAAAGGAAGACCTTAATAGACCGAGCCACAGGTGCCCCTACCTGTGGTCTTAGATAGGAGGCCCTACCTTGACGTAGACCCCTAGTAGACGTGAAAGCTAGTTGGGCTTGGTCTGGGGAGATGCCTGGGCAGAGGTATCTTCTCTTAACAGGAAGGTGTTAGAGATGGATGGATGGGGTATGACAAAGATCACAGATTCCACCCCTGAATATCCCTTCATCCCGTGCTCACGGATGAGTTTTCTTTGGCCCTCAGGCAGACCTGGAGGAAGAAAGAATACGGCAAAAGATAGCAGAAAGGACATCAGAAGAGACGATACGGATTTACTCTTTGAGGCTGTTTTTGAACTGTATCGTTCTGGCTGTTTTGGCGGCATGCTTTTATGCAATCTATAGAGCAACAATATTCTCACAAGAGCACATGAAAAAAGTGAGTCCTCTGTGAAAGTAGTTTAACTTTTACTCTGGTTGGACATTAGGTTTGCCAAGTGTATTACAAGCCTCTGAGGTAGAGACCATCATCATTTCTGTTTTATACACAAGGATTTCTGGTTGCTGTGACAGAGAACTGAAAATCAGAGGTGACCAATTTCTACTTGTTTATTTTTTAAAGATTTTGTTTATTTATTTGAGAGAGAGAGTGAGAGAGCATGAGCAACAGAGAGAGGGAGAAGCAGACTCCCCATGGAGCAGGGATCCCAACACAGGGCTCGATCCCAGGACCTTGAGATCATGATTTGAGCCTAAGGCAGATGCTTAACCAACTGAGCCACCCAAGCACCTCCAGTTTCTACTTTTAATAAAAATACAACAGCATCCAAAAAGGGTGTTTGGAATTTCTCTTGGAATCCACAATATTCAAATTCAGATTTGCCTGCTTAGATTTAATCCCCAATTCCACTACTTACTAGTTAGGGCCTCAGTTTACCTAAAATAGCAGTGGTTTTAAAAATCCATATTGGTCTGGTGGCTCTGCTTCATGAAATCAATCATTGGGGAACCCAGGTTCTTTCCATCTTGTGTCTCTGACATCCTTAGGCTACACCCTCTTTTGTATGGTACAAGATGGTTCAACACCTCCACATTCTAGCCAATGGGAAGTAGGTGAGTGGGATGGGAAGGCACACCATTTCCTTCAAGGGCAGGACCTGATGCTTGCACTTGCAATGTCTGCTCATGTCCCTTTGACCAGAATTTTTTTTTTTAAGATTTTATTTATTTATTCATGAGAGACACACAGAGAAAGATGCAGAGACATAGGCAGAGAGAGAAGCAGGCACCATGCAGGGAGCCATATATATATATATATAGTTATATATATATATTTATATATATATAAACTATATATATTTTATATATAAACTTTATATATTTTATATATAAAACCATACATGGTTTTATATATGACCATATATATGGCCAAACAATCCATTACCCTGAAAGAAATAGAGAATGGCTAGTCCAAATCAATGACTACTATGGCCTTGAAAATACTTTAAATTGCCCATTGATACAGACTACGTGGATTTTTTTTTTTAATACTTGACCTTAATTAATCCAATAGAGCTAGTTTTTCTTCCTGTGGTACTGAGTATGGTTCCTCTATTTGAATACCCAAGAAAGGAAATGGCTTATGTTATATTTATTTTATTTAATGTTATGTTTATTTTATTAAAAATTTTTTTTCAGTATTTTATTTATTTATTTATTCATGAGAGAGAGAGAGAGAGAGAGAGAGAGAGAGGGCAGAGACACAGGCAGAGGGAGAAGCAGGCTCCATGTAGGGAGCCCGATGTGGGACTCGATCCCAGGACTCCAGGATCACGCCCTGGGCTGAAGGCAGGCGCTAAACTGCTGGGCCACCCAGGGATCCCCTAAAAAAAATTTTTTTTTTAACAAGTGGGAAAAATTAGAGAGGGTGACAAAACATAAGAGACTCCTAATTCTGGGAAATGAACAAAGGGTAGTGGAAGGGAAGGCAGGCAGGGGGATGGGTAATGGGCACTGAGAAGGGCACTTGATGGGATGAGCACTGGTGTTATACTATATGTTGGCAAATCGAACTTCAATTTAAAAAAATGGAAAAGAAAAAAAAACAAAAATAAAAATAATTTTTTTTTTTTGAGAGACAGAGTGTCAGGGACAGAGGGAGAGGGAGAGAGAGAATCCCAAGCAGACTCCATGCTCAGCATGTAGTCCAACATGGAGCTCCATCTCACGATCCTGAGATCATGACCTGAGCCAAAATCAAAAGTCTGACACTTAACCGACTGAGCCACCCAGGCTTCCCGGAAATGGCTTATGTTTAAGGGCCATGTTGAATGACATATGGGTTTCGTTTTGTTTGTTATCTAAATATGTATAGGTGAGTTCTTTTTTTTTCTTCCAGTTTTATTGAGATAAAATTGACATATATAAGGTGTACAACATGACTTGAGTACATATAGTTAAGTTCTTCCAAGATCAATTCTATTGTGATGCAACTTCCCTTTGTTATCTTTATAGGAAATTGACAAGATGGTTTTTGGAGAGAACCTCTTGATATTGTACCTGCCTTCTATTGTGATCACGCTGGCCAATTTTATCACACCAATGATCTTTGCCAAGATCATCCACTATGAGGATTATTCCCCAGGCTTTGAGATCCGGCTGACAATTCTTAGGTAATGCCTAGACATGCCAAGCAGGTCACCACTTGCCCACTTTCTTGCCCATGGCAGACATTGCTAATCCACTGTGGCACCTTTTCCTGCTGAGCCAAGAATCCTCTACAACCTTTAGGCAGCCCATGAATGAATCAGAGTTTGCCCATGCAATGAAATTTCTTTGACTTAAGCATGTACTCAGTGGTATTATATTTTTGGTTCATGTATTAGTGCATCAGCAGCTGAGGGCATAGGTTGGGGCCCTGGGAGGTGGTATTGCTCAGAAGATATTAGAAATGACAAGTGTCTACCAGCAGGGGAATGAAGAAATGAGAGGGGGAAGGGAAGGCAGTTGATTAAGGGTGTCTTATTGGGGCTATTGGCAGTGGGGGCTCAGTCCCATCGGGCAACTGGGAGTTTAGGTGGGAAATATCTTAGTGGGTTCCCACTCACCAAAGTGTTTATCCTGTACTCCGTAAGGGTGGCTGGCTCCCAGAGGCATCAACTCTCCCATGCTCCTACCTCACTACCCCCCAAATATGGGCCTTGGGAAGAGAGGGGTGCTTGCATTAGGAAGCTATGGCATCTGCTGGGATAGCGAGTGCCGAGAATGTGTGGCCAGGTCAAGACTATGTTTGCTACAGTGGGCTTCTTATAATTTGTGATAATATCTCTTCTCATTCTAGATAAATACTCAGTTTCTTAGGAAGAAAGGAGGGGAGAGAGGAAGGAAGGAAAGAATGAAAGAAAGAAGGAAAACAAAAGAAAGAAAAGGAAGGGAGGAAGAAAAGGAAAGGAAAGAAAAGAAAAAAGAAAGAACAGCTGTAAAGGAGGGTCTTATCTAACACAAATAAGTTGAAGAAGACTGGGAGGGGATTGTGTGAAATAGAGTGTTTCATGCCTCAAATGGCATTTGCATTTTTAAAAACTTTTTAATATGGAAAACTTTAAACACAACAAAAGGTATTATAAACTTACATGTGCCCATCACTCAGGGTTTTTTGTTTCTTTGTTGTTGTTGTTGTTGTTTTAAGATTTTATTTATTTATTTGAGAGAGTTGGGAGAGCACAAGCATTGGAGAGGGTGAAGCAGATTGCCCATCCAGCAGGGAGCCTGATGCAGGGCTCGATCCCAGGACCTTAGGATCATGACCTGAGCCAAGGGCAGCCACTTAACTGACTGAGCCACCCAGTCTCCCCCATCACTTAGTTTTGGTCATTACCAACAATTTACTTATCTCATCTGTCCCCTCCACTCACACACACACACTTTTGCTGGATTATTTTAAGCAAATCTTATTTCACCTTTCCCCCCGTTAACCGATTATCAGAAACCTAATAAAATTAAATCAGTTTCCTGCTAAAGTTGCAAATGACTTTCTAGGATTGGTTGGTTCAAACGAGGATCCAAACAAAGATCGCATGCTATGTTTGGTCATTATGTCTCTTAAGCCCCCTTTTTCTTTTCAGAATTCCCCTCCCCTTTCATTAAGCCATTGATTTGTGGGAGAAGCTGGGCATTTGTCCTGTAGAATGTCCCCTAGTGTGAATGTAGTTCATTGTTTCTTCACGTTGTGTCGTTCTGTAGCCTACAGTTGATACAAACTGCTGTGTAGATTCTGACTTTTTATTGGATTCCATTTTTATTATTTTTTAAAGATTTTATTTATTTATTTGACAGAGAGAGAGAGCACAAGTCAGGGGAGCAGCAGAGGGAGAGGAAGAGGGAGAAGCAGGTTCCTCACTGAGCAGGGAGCCTGATGCAGAGCTGGATTCCAAGACCCCAGATCATGACCTGAGCCAAAGGCAGATGCTTAACTGACTGAGCCACCCAGGCACCCCTAGATTCCATTTTTAGTTATAGGCCCCTCCTCAGTGGTGTTGGGTACTCGCATTCCACCAGGAAGGATGCAATGTCAGGTGGCATGCTGCATAATGAGAAGAGTGAGCAGATGTGTGACTTTGCTTTTTCTTTTTAATCTTTATTTTTTTCTTTTTAAAGATTTTATTTACTTATTCATGAGAGATACACAGAGAGAGGCAGAGACATAGGCAGAGGGAGAACCAGGGTCCTCGAGGGGATCCCAATGTGGGACTCAATCCCAGGACTCCGAGACTACGACCTGAGCTGAAGGCAGATGCTTGACCACTGAGCCACCCAGGCATCCCTCATCTTTCTATCTTTCTTTTATTTTTTACAATCAAGCAATAGAAAAGCATCTTTAAAAAATGGTTAGCCCACTCTGCCCTTCTGTCTTGAATCCCGCTTCCCCAGGCAGCCCTCATCTGCAGAGTTCCTGTTCATTCGCACATTTTGTATTCTTTTAGAAATAGGATCATATGTAAGTGACACTCTGTAACATGCTTTTCCCATTCTCAGTATATCAGACATCACTCAAACCTCTTACTTAGAAGATTCAATTAGTTCCCTTCAGGAATGCATAATGTTCTACAGTGTGGCTCTATCATCGTGGATTCAGAAATTGCCAGCTTTCTGGTGCCTTTTTTCCCTTGCCATTTAAAATAATTGTAGCAAAAAATATACATCACATAAAATTTACCATTTTAAGTGTTTTTGTTTTTTTTATCATTTTTTAAAGATTTTATTTATTTTTTGACACAGAGAACACAAGTCGGGGAGCAAGAGAGGGAGAAGCAGGCTCCCTACTAGGCAGGGGGGGTACTCAATCCCAGGACCCTGGGATCATGACCTGAGCTGAAAGCAGGTGCTTAACTGAGCCAC
The DNA here is from genome assembly GCF_905146905.1 of Nyctereutes procyonoides. Lineage (NCBI taxonomy): Eukaryota > Metazoa > Chordata > Mammalia > Carnivora > Canidae > Nyctereutes > Nyctereutes procyonoides. The sequence goes on along the minus strand of NW_026575126.1, from coordinate 51,903,075 downwards.
CCAGGTGCCCCTTAGATATTTTTAAGAAGATTTTATTTTTAAGTAATCTTTATACCCAATGTGGGACTAGAACTTACAACCTCGGGCAGCTCGGGTGACTCAGCAGTTTAGCGCCACCTTCAGCCCAGGGCGTGATCCTGGAGTCTCAGGATCGAGTCCCAGGTTGGGGTCCCTACAGGGAGCCTGCTTCTCCCTCTGCCTGTGTCTCTGCCTCTCTCTCTCTCTCTCTCTGTATCTCATGAATAAATAAATTAAATCTTAAAAAAAAAAAAAACTTACAACCTCAAGATCAAGAGTTGCATGCTTCCCTGACTGTGCCATCCAGGTGCTCCCATTTTAGAGATTTTTTATTTTTTATTTATTTTTCTTTTTTTTTAAATTTTTATTTATTTATGATAGAGAGAGAGAGAGAGAGGCAGAGACATAGGCAGAGGGAGAAGCAGGCTCCATGCACCGGGAGCCCGATGTGGGATTCGATCCCGGGTCTCCAGGATCGCGCCCTGGGCCAAAGGCAGGCGCTAAACCGCTGCGCCACCCAGGGATCCCTAGAGATTTTTTAAAAATGATTTTATTTATTGTTTGATTTATTTATTTAGAGTGCACACAAGTAGGGGGGAGAGGCAGAGGGAGAGGAAGAGAGAGAGAATCTCAAGCAGATTCCATGCTGAGTGTGGAGCCCAGTATGGGGCTTGATCTCAGGACCCTGAGATCATGACCTGAGTCGAAATCAATAGACCCACAATGCTAATTACTTGTGGGTTTGCTTTGAAGCTTTTCTGCCCTCTAGCCTCAGTTCCAAGGAGCCAGCCTGCCCTGAGGCTGCTTCTTCCCATCCTCTCTCCTCCCTCTTTTCCCTGCAGGTGTGTCTTTATGCGGCTGGCTACCATCTGTGTGCTGGTGTTCACCCTGGGCTCCAAGATTACATCCTGTGATAACTACTCCTGTGAGCTCTGTGGCTACAACCAGAAACTCTACCCGGTAAGCCTGCAGGGGTGGAAGCGTCCTGTGGGGGGTGGCCATTGTGGGGCGACAGGCTCAACGTCAAGAGAACAGCCCTCAAACTATGGGTTTGAATCCCAGTTGATCCACTTTCTTACTGTGTAGCAGAGTTGACACTGGAGGTATGTCTATAGGCTTGAAAACCAGAGTCTCTGCTGGAGCTCAGATCCTCCAGAGGCCACAGGATCTGAGGGTGGACAGGGCATTGGAAGGAGTGTGAGAACCTGGCTTTCTCTGCCCCAGTTGGGCCTCATTTTCTTTTGATCTTTTTTGGTTTCAGTGTTGGGAGACCCAGGTTGGGCAGGAAATGTACAAGCTGATGATCTTTGACCTCATCATCATCTTGGCTGTGACACTTTTTGTGGATTTTCCTAGAAAGTAAGTGTGAGGGATACCCCCTCTTCTTTCCACCTACCCCTCCTGTACCTCCCACATCCCCAGTGGGGGCTCCCATCACAGCTGCTCTTCACAGAGTGCTGACAGGAATCACTGACGACCATCCACTGACTTACAACCAGCTCTAGGACATCAACCCCCTAGTCCATTAGGTGCCCCCTTGAAAGGTAGGATGAACAGAAATGGTTCCCTGAGGCTTCCATGGAGATGGCTTCCAGCCATCAGCACAGCTCCTCTCCGGGGAGACCTTCCAGGTTCACACCCCAGCACTGCCACTTGCTGGTCATGTAACCTCGAGCAAGGTATTTAGCTCTGTGCCTGTTTTTCTGCCTGTGAAATGGGGATAGTATAGTAGCCAGAGCCACTTCACAGCACAGTTGTGAGGATTACATGAGAAAATGCAGATAAAAGTACTGTGCACTCAAAAAAATATTAACTATCACCATCATGATTATGATGTCATTGCATTATTATTATTGGCATCTCTGAGCCTTAGGTGAAACTCTGCACTTAACCACTTTTTTACCCAGATGTACAAATTATCCAGGCATGTCGAGTAGTCCAGTAAGCCCTTAAAAATAAACTTTAAAAAAATAAACTTTCCATTTATTTATTTATATATTTATTTACTTATATCTATTTATTTTAGAGCGAGAGAATGAGAGAGCGGGGGAGGGGAGGGGCAGAGGGAGAGAGAGGATCTTAAGCAGGCTCCTCGCTCAGTGCTGAGCCTGACACGGGGCTCAGTCTCACAACCCTGAGATCATGGTCTGAGCCAAAATCATGAGTCAGACACTTAACTGACTGAGCCAGTTAGGTGCCTCAAAACACTCCTTTTAAAAACCTACACAAATATGACAGGAATGTGTGCTTATTAAAAAAAGATGTTAAATATTTAGAATTTAAATAAATACAGAACTTTATAGAATAGCTCCCCAGCCTCACCTCATTTCTCAGAGGTGGCTATTGTTAACACTTTGGGGTAGATCTAGCAGTCCTTAAAAATAAAAACACATTTACATAACTATATATGTAGGTAAACACACAGTCTTGCGAGAAGTGTTCTTTTTCCCCGTATAAATGGGATCACAATCCATCCACACTGGTGTGCAGCTTGCCCTTTTTTTCCGCCTTGTACACACAGAATATCATGAACAACTTTGTGTCAAGACACATAGATTTTCTTCATTTATTTTAAAGAATGTGTAGTATAAGTCCATGCCTTATAATTTGTCATCATGGCCCCTACTGGTCGGCATTTAGATTGTTTCCGGTATTTTTGCTAATATGTGGCAATCTATAGTGAACCACTATGTGTGTTAATCTTGGGCCCTGAGTCCTAGGGTTTCTGTAAGAAACTTGTAGTAGGATTCCAGGAAGTGGTGTGCTGGGTGCTAGGGTTCTCATAAGACATTTTCTATGTGAATGTGCATTACTCTTTGGGCTGAGTGGCAAGCAAGAGCCCAGAGACTGCTCATGTCATTAATTGTCACCACAACCTGGTGAAGTAGGTGGTGTTATAATTCTCCTCCCTTCCAGATGAGGAATACTGAGCCTCGTCTAACCTTATTTGGCCGGAAGCTGTGGATCTGAGATTCAGCCTCTGGTCTTAAGGATTCCAGAGTTCACTGTATTCGGCAACTTCTAGGCATGTGACTCATCAGTTTCCACAAGAAATGTGTGTGGAAACAGCCCTGATTTAGTGGACCTGGTTCTGTGGCCTTGGCAGGCGCTGGCCATCCTGGTGAGAAATTGTCCTGTTTGTTTCCAGGCTCCTGGTGACCTACTGTTCCTCTTGGAAGCTGATTCAGTGCTGGGGACAGCAGGAATTTGCCATTCCTGATAATGTTCTGGGGATCGTCTATGGGCAAACCATTTGCTGGATTGGAGCCTTTTTCTCACCTCTTCTTCCTGCAATTGCAACCTTGAAATTCATTATCATCTTTTATGTGAAAGAGGTAAGGAGAGAGCAGGGGTGGGGAGCTGATATTCTGGACCATTCTTGATTTAGCAAGGCAGGTCCTGTATTTGCAGCCCATGCACACCCCATCAAACTATCAAAATTACATCCCTTATTTGATAGATATTTTTATTCTGGAAAAAAGACTTTGAATGGATTTCCACATCTTTATAATTTCCAGAGTTTTGTTTAAGGGTTTCTTTTTCTGCTTCTGTGATTTAAATGTTTTTGTAAGAAACCATCTAAGAGCTGAGCCACAATTGATTCATGAGATGACAGTGGCACATTTTAGTGATCACAAAACGTTTAGTTTCACAAAATGTTTAAGTTTTTGTTTTTGTTTTAAGATTTTATTTATTTATTCATGAGAGACACAGAGAAAGAGAGAGGCAGAGACATAGGCAGAGGGAGAAACAGGCTCCAAGCAGGAAGCCCGATGCAGGACTTGATCCCGGGATCACTCCCTGAGCTGAAGACAGATGCTCAACTACTGAGCCACCCATGTGTCCCTATTAATTTAAGTTTTGTGATTTTCCATCTGGATGTTGGAGCCAGTGTATTTATTTTCAGGTCTCATTTATTTGTGTAGCTCCTCAAATGGCTCGCAGATCTCCAAGCATTGTGCCTGAGATACGTGCTTATTGGGTAGAGTCGCCCTGAGGAGGACTAACTGATCTGGGCTTATTAACTGAGCTTCTTCTTCTTTTTTTTTTTTTATTAGAGAGGCAATTTATGCTCACTATTAAACTATATACAAGGGCGCCTGGGTGGTGCAGTCGGTTGAGTGTCCTACTCGGTTTCAGCTCAGGTCATGATCTCAGGATCATGAGATTGAGCTCCGCTTCTGGCTCTGCACTCAGTGCAGAATCTACTTGAGATTCTTCTTGCTTCTCCCTCTGCCCCTGCCTCCCCACCACCCACTCTCTCTCTCTCTCTCAAAGTAAATAAATCTTAAAAAAAAAAAAAAAAAAAAAAAAAAACTTGGGCAGTCAGGGTGGTTCAGCGGTTTAGCGCCACCTTCATCCCAGGGCATGATCCTGGAGACCCAGGATCGAGTTCTGCATCGGCTCCCTGCATGGAGCCTGCTTCTCCCTCTGCCTGTGTCTCTGCCTCTCTCTCTCTCTCTCTCTCTCTCTCTCTGTCACTCATGAATAAATAAATAAAATCTTAAAAAAAAACTTTATAAACTATATTCAGATATGTATATGGTAACTTCGATCCCTTCTTCCGGAGATTCCCTCTGTTAACAGGCTCCATGCTCACTAATTACCTATTATGCCAAGCCCTAAGGATTCAGAAATGGAAATAATAATAATAATAGTAGTATTAATAATAATGACAGCAATCATGGTTGTTAGAATACCATGTGGCCCCCACTCTGCTGAATACTTTACACAGGTTATCATGTAATGCTTACACACATCTTTTGAAGTAGGTACTAATACTAGCCATATTTTATAAATCAGGAAGCTGAAGTTCAGAGAGGTTAAGTAACTGGCCCAAGGTCACATAGCTTATGAGTGACTCCAGATGTACTTCACTCTAGAACCTAAGGTATTTATTTATTATTATTTATTTTTAATATGAGAGAGAGAGAGCACCAGTGGTGGGGAGGGGCAGAGGGAGAGAGAGAAGCAGACTACCCGCTGAGCAGGGAGCCTGATGCAGGACTCGATCCCAGGACCCTGAGACCACGACCCAAGCTGAAGGTAGATGCTCAACCAACTTAGCAACCCAGGCACTGTGAACTTAAGGTATTGAATACTTAAGTAAGCAGAGCCTTGAATTGGGCCATACTTCCTACCCAGATGTTTTGGCTTTTGAAGAACGTTCTGGTGCTTTCATGTGGAAACTTCCATTGGTCAAAGGCACCAAAGGAAAGAAGGGTATGAGAAAACTTAGAAGAACTTTTTCCTTTTCCAGAAAATATTAGTCACCCAGTGCTTTCCTTGTGTTTGGCCAAATAAAGACGTGTGGGGGTAACAGAATAGGTCATGGGCACTGGGCTGAATTCTGACACTACAGGCCTGACCAGCCAGCCACCCCCAAAGAGGACATCAGGGGTCCTTGGTACTCATTACCATCCAGCTCATGAGATTTTCTGGACTGCTAACGTCAGAACAGCTTGGGTCCCCCTCCCCATAAAGTAGTTTTTAAAAATATTAAGGAGAGGGGCACCTGGGTGGCTCAGTGGTTGAGCATCTGCCTTCAGCTCAGGGAGCGATCCCGGAGTCCTGGGATCGAGTCCTCCATTGGGCTCCTGCGTGGACCCTGCTTCTCCCTCTGCCTATGTCTCTGCCTCTCTTTTTCTCTGTGTCTCTCATGAATAAATAAATAAAATTGTTTTTAAAAATCTTTTAAATATTAAGGAGAAATTTTATGCCTGTTACTATCCCCTCGCCCCTTTCCACTTGGTATTTCTACAAGTCTTTTTTTGCCTCGATACAAATATTTGTTTTTATTTTAATTTTCTTAAAAGATTTTATTTATCTGAGATAGAGAAAGCGTGAGAGAGTGAGTGAGAGAGCAGAGGGAGAGGCAGAGGGAGAAGCAGACTCCCTGCAGAGCAGGGAGCCTGACATGGGACTCAATCCCAGGACCCTGAAATCATGACCTGAGCTGAAGGTAGATACTTAACCAACTGAGCCACCCAGGCACCCCAGAAATATTTCCTTTTAATATGGAGGAAAAATAAATATGCTTTTTTAAAAATTGAAACAAAATCTCCCTTAACTTGTTATAGGTTATTGTAAATCCATTTAATACATATTTAAACACCTATAAGGAATACTTTTTTTTTTTAAGATTTATTTATTTATTCATTCAGATAGAGCAAGAGAGAGGCAGAGACACAGGCAGAAGGAGAAGCAGGCTCCATGCAGGGAGCCCGACATGGGACTCGATCCTGGGTCTCCAGGATCACTCCCTGGGCTAAAGGCAGCACCAAACTGCTGAGCCACCAGAGCTGCCCAAATACTACTTTTTTAAAAACTTAACAAGGGAGCTTGTGTGTCTCATGAATAAATAAATTCTTAAAAAAAAAAAAAAACGTAAACATCATATAGCACATTTCACAGTGCTGTGCAGGATGTAGAGCTCTCTCACCCTAAGGGTTACACGGTTTCCCACTGTCCAGATGCGCTTCAACCTTCAAGTGGCCCCTGTTGATTGCTACTTAGGTTGCTTCCAGTTATTCCCAGATATCAACAACTGTAGCAGTAAACATCCATTCATATGTATTTTGGCTCCTTTATTCTGTTTTCTCATCGGGATGAATTTCCCCAGGATTAGGGCCTGGGTTAAACATGTTTCATTTTGACTACCCTCTGGAAAAGTCATACCAGTTTACATTCCCACTGGAACACATGAATGTGCTCATTTATCATACTTTTTTCTCTTTCTCTCCCTTTAGATGAGTCTTCTTTATACCTGCAGACCCTCCCCAAGGCAGTTCAGAGCATCCAATTCTAATTTCTTCTTCCTGTTGGTGCTGTTGATCGGACTGTGTTTGGCAATAATACCTCTGACAATCAGCATGGCACGGTAAATATGACTTTGTTTTCTAGAACATTTGCTTGCTTCTTGACATGTCTCTCCTTTTTTAAAAAGTTTAGTTATTTATTCATGAGAGACACATAGAGAGAGGCAGAGACACAGGCAGAGGGAGGAGCAGGCTCCCTGCAGGAGCCTGATGTGGGACTCGATCCCAGGATTCCAGGATCATGACCTGAGCTAAAGGCAGACACTCAACAGCTGAGCCACCCAGGCATCCTGACATGTCCCTCTTTTATAGTAAACGGTCCCTTGCATTCTTTATTAGCTCTCCTCATGGTACTTCGCCTACAGAAGTCAGTAAGTGAGTTTTGGTAGCCAGGCCCACCTTTATTTTGAAATCTCACTTGGGACACTGGAATGTCTTGGCCCACTTCCAGAATTTGGGCTTGCAGTGTTGCCATTGTTTTAGAGAGTGTCCTACCCTACTCCCTTATCCTTGTGCCTTTCTTCTAGTCTCCTTTTGGATTATTTCTTTTTTTTTTTTTTTTTAATTTTATTTATTTATGATAGGCACACAGTGAGAGAGAGAGAGAGAGAGAGAGAGGCAGAGACATAGGCAGAGGGAGAAGCACGCTCCATGCACCGGGAGCCCGACGTGGGATTTGATCTCGGGTCTCCAGGATCACGCCCTGGGCCAAAGGCAGGCGCTAAACCACTGCGCCACCCAGGGATCCCTTGGATTATTTCTTTGTTTTTGATTATAAAAATAATACATGCTCCCTGTAGAAGACTTGGAGTGTCTTCAGTGTGACAAGCACTGCGCTAGGGGTATAGAGATGATTCAAACATGGCACAAGGAAGTAGAGTCTAGTGTAGAATTTGGTAAGAGCAGACATGCTTAAGACTAAGAATCAGAAGTTGAGGGTTCAAACCCCAGTGGCCCTACTTCCTAGGAATATAACTATTTATACCAAAGGCCGGCAAACATTTCCTGTAAAGGGCAAGCTTACCTAATATTTAGTCTTTGTGGGCTATATGATGTCGATAGCAACTGTTCAACTCTTTTGTGGCATCATGAAAGCAACATAGACAAGATATAAACTAATGGGCATGAGACTGGGCTCCATTAAAACTTTATTTATCAAAAAACAGATGGTGGGCCAGATTTGGCCCATAGGCTATAGTTTACCAATCTGTCTGACTTATAGTCTTATGGAATTCCATTTCTTCATCTTTAAATTAAAATTCTTGAACTTTGAATCTGTCTCTCAGATTTTATTTTTTAACCAATTTGAGTGTATATATTTTTATTGTTTTTTGTTATAGTTATAGATGTTATGTAAAAAGTCAAACAGTACAAAAGGGTGTAAATTAAAAAGGAAAATTTTCTCCATATCCTCCCTTCTTGGTTCCATTCTACCAAGGTAACCACCATTAATATCTTATGAATACTTCCAGAAATTCATACAAACAATGTATTTATTCTTAAAAAACACATACGGAGGGGCAGCCTGGGTGGCTCAGCGGTTTAGCGCCGCCTTCAGCCCAGGGCCTGATCCTGGAGACCTGGGATCGAGTCCCATATCGGGCTCCCTACATGGAGCTTGCTTCTCCCTCTGCCTGTGTCTCTGCCTCTCTCTCTGTGTGTCTCATGAATGAATAAATAAAATCTTAAAAAATATATATATATATGGAATAATGCTGTAATCATGTTTGGTTGGTTTTTTTTTCATGTAATTTTATATTGTGCCCTTTTTTATGCCAGCACATATAGAACTCTTATTGTTTTAAAATGTTTTTTTAGCTTTGATTTTATATATAATAAATACATTCACATGGCACAAAATTTTTTTAAAAAAAGCATAAGAGTATATATGATGGAAATTCATTTTCCAGTCCTTTTTCCCAACTACTTAGTTTCTGTTTGGGAACCAGTCATTTCACATCTCTGTGTCTCTTTCAGTGGTTTTTTAGTATTCTGTTTTGTGAATGGATCATAAATTGCTCATCCATTTTCTTAAGCAATAGTTAGGTTGCTTCCAAGAATGTTTTTTTAATCTATAAAGAGAGAGGGGCAGTGGAAAACCTTATACACCGAACTTTGTGATGTGAATGTAGGCAGTTCTTTTAGGCCTTAATTACAAAATTTTTCCATTGTAATTTTATTTAAATTTTCCCCACTTTTTATTTTGAATAATTTTAAATCTGTAGAAAAGTTAGAAAAATAGCAATAGTGAACACTCCTCTACCTTTCATTGGATGTCGCAGTTGTTAACATTTTGCTACATTTGTTTTCTCTCTCTCTGCATACATTTTTTTGTGTGTGCTGACCTATTTGAAATTGGTATAGGCATCATGACATACCTAAGTAATAGCTTCAGCCACCCCCTTTTGAGATCTGGGGGTGCACAGAAGATTGGAGCTCAATACTTGAGTGTGCAGCTCCTAAAAATAAGAGCATCCTCCTTCCCATGCATGCATCACATTATTATATCTAATTAATATTAATGTCATATTTCTACTTTTTCAAATATCTCCAGTTGTCCCGAAATAGTCTTTTATAGGCTAATTTTTAAAAGGAGGCTCTTTTGAGTTGTTTTTTTTTTAAGATTTTATTTATTTATTCATGAGAGACACAGAGAGGCAGAGGGAGAAGCAGCCCCATGCAGGGGCCCCAAAGTGAGATTCAATCCCAGGACTCCAGGATCATGCCCTGAGCCAAAGGCAGATGCTCAACCACTGAGCCACCCAGGTGCCCCAACATTTTTGACCTGAATGTACTAAAAGGCCCTTATGAACAGGCAGTTCCTCACAGGTCATGATAATAAGCATATGGGCGTGCAGAGGAGAGAGGCTCAGCCTGGGCTGCATGCATCACCCTGAGCCCCATGGTCTGTATCCCAGCAGCATCCCTTCCTCGAAAGCCTGTGGGCCATTCACCAACTTCAACACCACCTGGGAGGTGGTTCCCAAGACGGTGAGCACCTTTCCCAGCTCACTGCAGTCCCTGGTCTATGGCATCACATCGGAAGCCTTCGCAGTGCCTTTCTTCATGATCATCTGGTAAGAACTGCCTAGACCCTTGCAGATATTCTCCATTGCGGTACAGGAACCCATCTCTACTGGGAAGTGAGAGCTCATTTGCTACATGTGATAAGTTGCCAAACCTCTGTGAGCCTCAGTTACCATCTTTAAAATGGGCATCATAATAGTGAGTTCTTTTTTTTTTTAAGATTTTATGTAGTTATTTATTTAGAGAGAAAGTATGCATGCGTGAATGGGGGAGAAGTAAGAGGAGGGGAGAGAATCCCAAGCAAACTCCATGATGAGTGGGGAGCTGGCCATAGGACTCAATCTCACAACCTTGAAATCGTGACCTGAGCTAAAACCAAGAGTGGGAAGCCACCCAGAGGCTCCATAATAGTGATTCTTTTTTTTTTTTTAAGATTTTATTTATTTACTCATGAGAGACACAGAGAGAGAGAGGCAGAGACACAGGCAGAGGGAGAAGCTGGCTCCCTGCAGGGAGCCCAACATGGGACTCGATCCCAGGTCTCCAGGATCATGCCCTGGGCCAAAGGTGGCACTAGACCGCTGAGCCACCCAGGCTGCCCAATAGTGATTCTTTAAGAAGGTCACTGAGTGAGTTCAGTAAGATCCTACAGCTAAAGCACTTAGCCCAATGCCCGACATAAAAACTCAATAAACATTGCTAAATAATATTCCTGATTATTTATAAGATCACTTGCTCTTTGATAAAGGAAGTGATTACTGGGCAGAGAGAAGAGCACCAGATTAGAAATATGCACTTGAATCCTGGCAATACTACTTGTACATAGTATGAGTCCTCTCTGTGCCTCAGTTTCCTCACTTGGAAAATGAGAGTAAGAATAGCATAGGTTGTGAGAAGAAGGAAGTATGGTTAACAAAGTGAAATGCATTAGCAGAGGACCTGGCCCTTGGTAAAAAGGCTCAGTAAATGATAGGTATTGTATGTCAGGGTGACTAGTCTTTTCTGCAAGTGAATCATTTTCAGTGTTAAAGTAATTATTGGGCCAGCTGGATGGCTCATTTGGTTAAATGTCTGACTCTTGATCTCAGCTCAGGTCTCAATCTCAGGATTGTGGGTTCAAGCCCCACACTGGGCTCCACCCTGGGTATAGAGTCTACATTTAAAAAAAAAAAAAAGAGTAAAAAAAAAAAAGTAGTTCTAGTCACAGGTGTGCATTGAAATCTTAGTGTGTGCTGGGTGTTGTTCTAATTACAGTCTATCCTCATTATTCATGGATTCCATTTTTGTTTGTGTATTGTAAATATGCCTACTTGCTAAACTGCCCAAATCAGTACTCAAGGCAGTTTCATGGTCATTTGTGGACTCAGAGTAGCAAAAACTTTGAATCACCCAAAAAGCACTGTCTTAGTCTGTTTGGGTTGCTGTAACAAAATATCATAGGTGAGGTGGCTTATAAACAACAGGAATTTATTTCTTACAATTCTGGAGGCTGCAAGTCCAAGATCAGGGTGTGAGTGAGCATGGTTAGGTGAGATCCCCGTTCAGGCTTGCAGACTTCTCTTTTCCTCACATAGCAGAAGAGATGACTAGCTCTTTGGGGTCCCTTTATCAGGGCGCTGATCCCACTTGTGAGGGCTCTGTCCTCATGTCTTAATCACCTCCTAAAGGCCCCTGCTTTCTAGTATCATCACTTCGGGATTAGGATTTCAACATATGTTCTCGGGGAGGGGGGTTGGGCCCAGAGATTCACACCATAGCATGCATGTTACCAGCTGGAGTCAGCGCAATAGGCTGCCTTCTTGCTTCACCTCTCGTACTATACTTAAGTGTCCTTTTGTGATCTAGGTGGGACCTAAGTTTCTTGGATTTTGTGCTTTGGGTGGGTCATTTCACGGTTGAAAATGGCCATGAGCATAGTGCTGAAGTGCTTCAAGTCATTCCTAAGTCCAAGAGGGCTGTGATGTGCCTTACAAAGAAAATAGGTATGTTAGATAAGCTTCTTTGAGATGTGTTATAGTTCTGGTGACAGAGTTCAATGTTAAGGAATCAACAATAGTATTTAAATAAGGTTTTTTTTCTTTTTAATTATTTATTCATGAGAGACACAGAGAGAGGCAGAGACACAGGCAGAGGGAGAAGCAGGCTCCTGGTGGAGAGCCCGATGTGGGACTCAGTCCCAGGACCCTAGGATCATGACCTGAGCTGAAGGCAGATGCTCAACCACTGAGCCACCCAGCTGCCCCTAGATAAGGTGTCCTTAAACAGAAACTAGGTTATTATTGATAACTTTCTTTCTCAATAAATATGAAACCTAAAACAAGGTATTGATCAGTTGACAAAAATGTTCTGACAGATGACTCCAGGAACCTACCCCCTCCTTGTGTTTCCCCCTACATTCGTTCAGAATTCATTAATTCAGTGTTCCTGGAGACTTTATAGAATATAACTACCACACATAACTGGAATTGACTGTAGCTGGCATGTATTAACTGTAATGACATCATTGCAGTTATGATACAGATATTCTTACAGTAAAACCCTACCACCATGCAAGAAGTGAACCCCCAAAATTTATTTATTAAAAGCAGGGTACTGGGATGGCTGGGTGGCTCAGTGGTTGAGCATCAATAATAAACAGAAAAATTAAAAAAATCTTAAAAAAATAAATAAAAGCAGGATACTTCTTTAAGATTTTATTTATTTATTCATAAGAGACACAAAAAGAGGCAGGGACATAGGCAGAGGGAGAAGCAGGCTCCCTGCAGGGATCCTGATGTGGGACTCAATCCTAGGACTCCAGGGTCACAACCTAAGCCAAAGGCAGATGCTCAACCTCTGAGCCACCCAGGTACCCCAAAGGCAGGATATCTTTGATGGAGATTAATAAAATGACTTTGGGAAGCTGTGCAGTCAGGCTGGAATTCTGAGTATCTCAGGTCAGCTACTCCATTCTAGTGGGTTCGCTTGGCTAGTACCATCTGGTGGTGGCTACTTGATCTGGCCATACTTGTCCTGTGGCCATGGTGTCTTCCAGAAGATTATCATTGATATCAGTGATTCCAGTGGTCCTTATTTCCTTAGCCCTCTACAGGGAGATTGGACAGGAATCCATCTGCCCTTCATGGAAAGTAATGAAGTTGCCTTCTGTTTTCTTGGGGGGGGGGGTCATTCCACTGCCCCTCTCCCCCAAAGATAATAACTTCAACCACCCCCATTTTGAGATTTGGGACCTCGCAGAAGATAGGAACCAGTTGCCAATTGCTTTTATCCAAGGATGTATTATCCTAGGCTTGTTGTCCCTGGTCTTACTATATTATTCCCATTATACAGATGAGAAAACTAAGGTCAGAGAGGTCTCAACAGTGATCATCCACAGCCAGTTCATTCCCCACTGAGCTGTCTAGACCATTTCCTTCTCTCTCCCTGTCATATCGTGTGTGACAGGAGAACACCAACAGTCTTTAATATTAAGACGCAAGGCATGAATCAGTCTCTGCTACACTGCCAGCTACAAACCCCTCTGGGGCTGTTTTTGATGCCCTCTGCTTGGGAGAGTTTTCTTTCTTTCTTTCCTTCTTTCTTTTTAAAAGATTTTTTAAAAGTAATCTCTACACCCAATCCAAGGCTCATACCCACAACCCCAGATTTCTCCTTCCTTCATTCTCCCTCCCCCCACTTCCTTTCTTCTTTCCCCTCCATCCATCCATCCGTCCCTTCCTCCCTCCCTCTCCCTTCTCTCTCTCTCTCTCTCACTCACACACACACACACACACACACACAAATAAACCTGTTCTGAGAAAAGTGGATCCAGCTGTTTTTCCAGTGCCTGTCAAATTGCACAAACTCCCTAGTGACCTCTCCCTTGTGTTGCAGCCTCATCATGTTTTACTTCATCGCCCTGGCCGGAGCACACAAGCGAGTGGTGGTCCAGCTTCGAGAGCAGCTGTCCCTGGTAAGGAAGAACAGGTGCAGAGGGTCATGGCTGAGGACATCTACCCAGGACACCTAAAGGAAAGTGGTGCTTTCCCTAGAGAGAGGGAGGAATGCTGGGGCCCTGCTCACCCCTACTTCCCTGAACTGTGTTCAGGCCAGGCCTTCCCCAGCTTCATCCAGTCACAGGCTCATTCATGCCTTCAACATGTACATTGACCACTACCTGTTCCTCATACTGTGCTGGGATACTGTGGTGACAAAGGATGACGAGACTGCTCAATAGTTAAAAACCATGAATTCCAGTAGCAGTAGCTGCCATGAAGGTAATACGGACGAGGTAGTTAGATGATGAGCCGCCCTCTGCTGCTGTAGATGGTGGCCTCGGAGGGCCTCTTTGAGGAGGTGACATTGGAGCCGAAGCTTGAATGATGAGCCAATTGTGGGAGGTCTCAGGGATGAGAGTAAGAGGCAGAGGGGACAGCGAGAGCACTCCTGGGAGCTGAAGGACAGGTGGCCTGGCTGGAGAGACAAGATGGTGCTGGATTATCAGCTGGGGTCACAGCATAGCCTGAGGGCTCTGCTAACAAGTTTGGGTTTAATTCTGAGTGTGATGGGAAACCAATGAAGTGTGTTAGGTAGCAGCCTAATGTACATTTTTTAAAGATTATTATTTATTTAGCATGTGTGTGCATTTGCGTGTGTGCGAGCCAGTGGGGGTGAGGAGGGAGGCAGAGAGAGAGAGAATGTCAAGCAGACTCCACCCATGCGGGGCTCAGTCTCAGGACCCCAAGATCACGACCCCAGTGGAAACCAAGAGTCAGATAGTCAACCAGCTGTGCCACCCAGGCGCCCCATCAGTCTGATGTGCATTTTTAAAAGATTGTTGGCCACGTTGTGAACAAGGCACTGTGGAGGGGCACAAGTGCTAGAGGCAGACCAGTTTGGAGGCCATTACAACTGTCCATGGTTAGGATCCTTAACCCCGAGTCTGACAGGTAATTGATTAGGTTGCAATGATGATACTTGTTTTCAAATATATTGAACGTGCTCTTGCACTGATTTCTATCTTTAGGAAAGTCGTGACAAGCGTTACCTGATCCAGAAACTCACAGAAGCCCAGAGGGATATGAAGAACCGACTGGATTATCAATGAGGATCCCGCCACGTGTGGCTCATGAGCTGACCTAGTGACCTGCCAAGACTACAGGTCTGGGTTCGGAGCAGAAGTTTTAAAATATATTTTTCTGGAGTTGATGTTTTCTGAAGGTGACTCCATATGTGCAGCTGCGGTGGTGGTATTTTTGGCACCCGGGCCCTATGTAGGGCTTCAGTGACTTAGAAAAAGCAGGTTCTAACCAAGTGTTTGCATATAGACCAGGAGCTTAGTGACTCTCCCTCAAAACTTATTAAGCTGTTTAAGCCTTTAGAACAAAGACTGAGGAAAGAGAGCCCTTTTATATTTCTAAAAGCTTATTTATGTTGTCTTTACAGTTAACTGTAGGGGTCACCCGTTCATGAGGCTGGTTTCTTTGGAACCAGGTTCTGGGGGTTTAGGAGAGAAGTATTCCTTAAGAGGTAGTTACCTCTTTGAATGATTCTGTAGATTTAAAAGGAGACCAGATTTTTCCTTTTTTTCATAAAGAGAAATCCTTGAATTGGGATGTTTGGAACAGATGGTGGAAACATGGGAGAGGATGGTTGTGTAATCCTAGCTACCTGGTTGTAATATGAGAGAGAAAAGGCATTCCTGCGGTGTGAATAAGCAGGAATACCTGGATTAAGCTTTAGGAGGAGGGGAAAAGCCGCAGATTGAGGGCCTTGACGTCTTAGCTTCCTGGGCATTTTGCTGCAGCCTTCTTACTCAGGGGAAGCTGCCTCTATGGTGCTGAGTCCCTTCTGGGCCTAAGTTCCAAAGACTTAGTAGAGGGCTCTGGGTCATCAAAATTAAGAGGCAAAATTTCAAGTCTTCCAAATGCCATTTCCCTTGCTGCCCTGAGGTCTCCATTTCTGACAGACACTTCACATTTTGGAGGCTGACATAGAAGGGCAGTTCAGTATATCCAGGGAGCACAGAGCTCCACAGTTTATGTGCATGATGCGTGTTGGAAGAGGTGGGTTGCAGCATCAGACCAACCTGAGTGTCCTAGAACATACAATGCCAGTGTATTCCAGGCACATATGCATATATATAGGGCTATTGTTTTCTTGTGCCTAAAGTTTTTAGTTTTATTTTACAAAGTATGCAGAGTATTGCTTAAGGTTTCCGTTATAGTAAGAAAAAAGAAAAAAAAAAAAAACATGTGCAATAAATACCTCAGCATAAACTTACCTGAAATTGATAGCTCTGAACCTTTTAATAGAAGTCTAAATTATTTCACATCATCAGTTCTCATCCTAATATCTTCAGAATCTTTTCCAAAGTACTTAGTTTTAGAACGGACTGTTTGAGCCTTTCTTCTGTTGTTTTCCTTACTTTCACTGGCTCGAAACCTTTTCCTAGGGAGGATCCTGGAGTTTAAAGCTGGGTACATGTTCTAGAAAGTTGCTGCTATGAGTATTTCCCACCCGCACCCCTGCCCTCCATTACTCAAAAATGATTGCCTCCTTGCTCTGAGGAGCAGAGCAAGCTTGCTATAGCTTCACATTTCTGTATATTTGCCCCTTTGCCATCTCATTTTCTTGGTCTTCCCCCAACATTAGCATTAACATGGGATTATTTATGTACCTGTGAAACTGATGAGTTTTTCAAGCTAATAATAACTAGTATCATGGAATTTTGAGTAACCAAAAGTTCACTCTATCCTCACTTGAAAAAAATTCTTATTGTTGGCATTTTTGCCTAGCACACTTATGTTTTTGCCTTCACCATGCTTCTGAGGACAAATTGTGTTGTGTGTGCGTGTGTGTGTGTGTATGTATGTAAGTGTGTGAGATGGAAACTGTTTTCTTTCCCTATTATAAAGTTGATACTGGTATATGTTAATATGTTCATTTGGTTAATGAATTTGGTTAATGTATGCTAATATAGTCATTTTGGTTACATGCTGCTGATTTACATACCTTTTACTTGAATGTTTTTATATATTTTGATAACTTTAATAACTTCAAGTGATGTCTATAATTGCTGAAGCGCAGATCTCTAACAAATGTGCCTTAAAACTACTGATTAAACAGTATCTTGAAGGTTTAAAAACGTGTTTGTGTATATTTGAATTCATGTAGGTGTCTTGTCATCGCAATCAAGCGATCATGGAAAACTGTATCAGTTTGTAAAGTTGCTCTTTGCCTCTTCCTAGAATCACAGAACTATTTAATGCAATCACCAGATGAGTGCTTTTAAGACTCCTTGATTCCAAGGAGGAGTCTATGTGTGTTTTATACTAAAAAGACATAAGTTGGGGCGCCTGGGTGGCTCAGTGGTTGAACATCTGCCTTTGGCTCCTGTCATGATCCTGGGGTCCTGGGATCAAATCCCTCATCGGGCTCCCTGCAGGGAGCCTGCTTCTCCTTCTGCCTATGTCTCTGCCTCTCTGTCTCGCATGAATAAATAAATAAAATCTTTAAAAAAAAAGAGAAAAGATATAAATTATTTCAAGCACTCCCCTTCCCACCCCCCCTCTCCTTAGAGGGAGCCACTGCTAATGTTTATTCTCCCAGAAAATTATAATACATATTCAAGTAGATCCATGTATGTGGTTGAATGTATGAAGTATATATTTTTGAGCTTCTCTTTTTTTTCTTATAGCATCTTAAAGATCTTTCCATATAAATAGTCACTTCATTCTTTTTAATAGCTACACAGCATTCCACCGTATCAGTGTATACTTCCATAAGGGTTAGCTCCTTTTTTTAAAAAAAAAGATTTTATTTATTCATGAGAGAGACAACGAGAGGCAGAGACACAGGCAGAGGGAGAATCAGGCTCCATGCAGGGAGCCCAATGCAGGACTCGATCCCAGGGCCCCAGGATCATGACCTGAGCTGAAGGGAGATGCTCAACCACTGAGCCACCCAGGTGCCCCAAGGGTTAGCTCCTTGCTAGGCTAGATACTTGGTTCAGCTCACCAACACTGCTCCCCATCCATCATCCTGTTACAAACTCGAGGAGCTGGAATCTTAAAAGTCCCTGCAAGCATGTCTCTATTTCTCTGTTCTGCCTTTTTCTCCTAAAGAACAGGTTCTTGTT
The DNA here is from genome assembly GCF_905146905.1 of Nyctereutes procyonoides. Lineage (NCBI taxonomy): Eukaryota > Metazoa > Chordata > Mammalia > Carnivora > Canidae > Nyctereutes > Nyctereutes procyonoides. The sequence continues at coordinate 51,885,093 of NW_026575126.1, read as the reverse complement.
CTCTATCAAAGCAGGATTCCATATTCTTGAAATCACAAAATATTCTCATCCCAGTGAAGAGCAGAAGTCAATTAGGCAAGTTTTTAGTTTGCATTAACTCTTAAGTGGCAATATCTGATTGCAGCTACTCATGAGTAAATAATGATGGAAAAAGGTATGGGTTTTGCCAGAGTGGAGCTGCAAGGTCTAATCCCTGGGGAGATAGGACTTCTGAATGTGTCTTCTTTACATACGGTATGACTTTATTAGTAAATTCCATCTGGTGTATTTTCTCTCCAATGCATAGGGTGCTTGGGACCTGGCATGGCTTTGCTACTTAATTGTATAATTTTGTACAGGTGTCTTCACCTTTCTCAGATAAAATTTCCTTATCTTTAAATGGAAAATAAAACATATATTTACTTTTATTTTTGAGAATGGAGTTAGGGACTAATATACTTTTTCTTTTTGAAATTTTGTTTTCTCATTATAAAAATACTTGTTGGTTTTGTTTTTTTTTTATTAGAGAGATACAGAGAGCACATGAATGGTGGGGGTGGGGGGAGAAGCAGACTACCCACTGAAGGGAGTTAGACTGGGGCTCAATCCCAGGACCCTGAGATCATGACCTGAGCCGAAGGCAGATGCTTAACTGACTGAGCCACCCAGGCACCCTATTGCCAAATTCTTTTTAAGATATCACAGAGGGAGGGAGGATGGGATGAAAAGAAAGAAAAAAAATGTTGGTATTCTCATTTCTTTTTCACTTACTGTGTTTTTCAAAAGTTCTTTTTTTTTTTTTTTTTTTTTTTTTTTTTAATTTTTATTTATTTATGATAGTCACAGAGAGAGAGAGGCAGAGACACAGGCAGAGGGAGAAGCAGGCTCCATGCACCGGGAGCCCGACGCGGGACTCGATCCCGGGTCTCCAGGATCGCGCCCTGGGCCAAAGGCAGGCGCCAAACCGCTGCGCCACCCAGGGATCCCTCAAAAGTTCTTTATAAGCATTTCAATTGGCTACATAATATAATATCCAGATGGGTCATAATTTTTAACATTCCTTTGTTGCTTAATATTTTGTTTTCAAATTTTCCTGACCAAAAAAAAATTTTCCTGACAATAACTGGGACTTCTATAAATTTTTATTAACTTTTTTTTCTTCTTAGGAGCAGAGACCTAGAAGTGAGATTACAACAAAGGTTTAGAAAGAACATTTGAAAAAAAAAAAAAAAAAGAACATTTGAAGGCCTTTGAGAGGTTTATACTCTCAGTATAAAGTGAGAATGTTATATCATCCTCACTTTCACTAAGAATTTAGGTTTAAGAAACTATAATTCACCATAATTTAAAATTATTGTAGTTTGTTAAAATAAATAAATAAATAAAATTATTGTAGTTTGTTAGAATAGTTTGAAAGCAACTAGCACCTCAATTATTTTATAGTGTATATTAAATATTTTATAGTCAATTGGAAAAAATATATAATCCAAGGGTGTAAAGCAGGAAGTGAAAGCCCCCTTCTCACAATCCCAACCTTCTAAAGTTACCAACATTAAATGCTTTGTTATATATCCTCCCAGGAATGCATCTTTGATTTTTTTCCCTTCTCATATATCCTACATTTGAAAAATTATTCCTATTAGATAGATCCCTTAAAGTAAGTAGGGCTGTTGTATCAGGGGATTTGTGTTATTTTTTAAATATCCAATAAAAATATTTTCATAGGACTTTTTCGTTAGTTTTAGAATCACAGCAAAATTGAGAGGAAGGTAGAGATGCCGGTACGCTCTTGGCCCCCACACATGCATGGCCACCCCCAATCTCCATATCCTCCACCAGAATGGCACATGTGGTAGAGGTGATGAGCCTACACGCACGCACTGGGTATTCACGTTAGGATCCGCGTCGCTGGATCTCCTCTCCATTACCCTGCATACCGCCCCAAACCATCTGCACCAATACGGATGCATACCAAGAATAAAGTGAAAATCAATGTTCTCTGTACGAATCCTAAAACTAGAGAAAACGACAAAATTTAAATCGGCTGTTAAGCCCCACCACGGACACTACTGACCATGTGGTGAATTTAATTTCATTCCGCAATTTCTACTTTTTAAAATTTCTGCTATTTTAAAGTCGATGTAGGATACATAGAGGAAACTCTCCTTCCATGTTAGTAATGCAAAAAAATACAGTGGCTGCGCCAATAAAGAATCCCTTCGTGATGATCCTTTTCCCCCAGAATTTACACCGGGGCAGGATCTTGGGAAGAGCAATGAAGCATCCTCATCTCCCTAGCAACCCAAGTCTCTTACACAAACGTCGGGGTCCTGAGTGATTGATGGTGATCGCATCCAATACCGTCTTCTCACTTGCCCTTTCCAACCAATCAAATGGAAGCAGCGGCCTAGGGGGCGTTCCCACCGGTGCAACGGGGGGCAGTGTCGCTCTGACGCCTGCTGTGCGTCATCAGTCTGCGCTCAACACACGTTTCGCCCGCTCCGCGCCGGGGAGCGGTTACCTTGTCGCAACAATGAGCTGCGCCGCGTGGGCGGCGGTCCGCTCCCTGTGGCGGCTGCGCGCGGGCACCCTGCGGCCTCTCACAGGTAAAAGAGGAGCGCGGACGCGGATGCGCGGGAAATCGGCGGGCGAGGGAATTCGTCGGTGTCCTAGGCCGAAGAGGTCACGGGGGCCTACGTTCGTCGACGTCATCCGGCTGCGACGGAGGCCTGAACCTGGGGGCGCTGATAGGCGGGGCGGGAGAGGCGTGGTGTTCCGCCGGGACGCTCGGGCGGCGCGTTGGGCGATGACGTCATTGTGCACCTGTGCCGGGCGGTCCCTGCGGTAGCGGTCGGCGTTCCGGGCCGAGGACAGGTGGCGACCTGGAAAGTGCAGAGTCCGCGTTGCGGTCGTGCGGCCGGCGGCGTGGGCTTGGTAGAAGCGTAGGTTCAAAGGTCGCACCCCTGACCTACCGGGTCGCCTTGTCTGCATTTTAACGAGACCCTCGAATGACTTGCATGCACTCTAAAGCTAGAGAAGCACCAGGGGGGTGGAGGAAGCTTAGAATTCGGATTAGGGAGATGGGTTAGGATCTCCGGTCCTTCTCCAACCTTTTTTTTTTTTTTTTTTTTTCCCATTAGAGCTGCCCCAGAAAATTGTTGTGAGGTCTTTTTCTCAAATTTAAATCATTTGTGTACCACCTAAAGGTTTTTTTAAAATATTTTACTTATTTATTTTTTTGTAAATTTATTTTTTATTGGTGTTCAATTTGCCAACATATAGAATAACACCCAGTGCTCATCCCATCAAGTGTCCCCCTCAGTGCCCGTCACCCAGTCACTCCCACCCCCCGAAGATTTTTTTTCTTTTTTTGCCTTTTAGCAATACCATTTGTACTTTTGATTACTAGATGTGCTTTTTCTACGACCGTGTTCCGTTTTCAAATTCAGTAATTTCATGGAAACGGAATCCTTATGGTAAAGACGGAAAACCAGTATTGCCTGCCCCTAACAGAGTAATCAAAAAAATAAATGCGCTGGAAACAAAAACAAAAAGCAAATTGTATCAGGTACTGTTGTCTACCAAGGCCTGAACCTTATGGGTTTAAAAAAAAAAAAGGGAGGGGTAGGAGATTGGCAAATATTAAGAAGGTATTTGTAAACTGAGACATTCTGTTTGATGAAATCAAAAAGATTGCAAAGGAATTTAGAAGAAAGTAACTCTTACTACATGGGTGTATTTAATGCATGTTCGTAAATCACTTAATATCTTCCGATATACCGCTCAAAATCTAGGTACCATCATTGTTAGGTGTTTCACCCTTTGGGAAGGCACTAACATGATATAATGCATTTGAGAGCTTTTAGCACTGAGCCTCAACTTTATTTTTACTCAATTTTAAGATGTATGACAATGCAGGCAAAACTCAGAGGATTGTTAAACGTGACTTTCAACGTTCTATTGTTGAGCCATTGAGCGTAACAGAATAAGAGTCCTTGTTTTTCATTTATAAAGTTACTTTGCTTCCTGTATCTCATTTTATCGTTATAATTCAGTAAGAAAGGTGTTACTATTGTATGTCTCCTTAGGAAGGAAATAACCTGATGATTATTGCCAATTTTATATATAAGAAATGGTGATTCTGATTTGTCCAAGGTTAGTGTTAAAGACAGAAAACATCTTTTCTTTTCTTTCTTTCCTTCCTACCCCTCTCTCCCTCTGTTCCTTCCCTTCTCCCTTCCTTTTAGGTAATCTCTACCCCCAACATAGGGTTTGAACCAACAACCCTGAGATCAAGAGTCACATGCTCTACCAACTGAACCAGCCAGGTGCACCAACCATCCCATAATTTTTAAAGATACCTTGTAGAGATTGTGAAAAGGTAGAAATGGCAAATATTTCAATACCCAGTCTTCCACACACCCCACAAAACATCATCTATTAGGTGCCTGAATCTGGGAAAGTGGTGCAGTGCTAGGGAACTGTTTAGTATGTTTTTTTTGAAGATTTTATTTATTTATGATAGACATAGAAAGAGAGAGAGGTAGAGACACAGGCAGAGGGAGAGGCAGGCTCCACGCCGGGAGCCCGAAGTGGGACTCGATCCCGGGACTCCAGGATCGCGCCCTGTGCCAAAGGCAGGCGCTAAACCACTGAGCCACCCAGGGATCCCCGTTTAGTATGTTTTTAACAGAAATATAGTGCTGCCCATCAGAAGTCAGCTGTGTGTTTGAACTCATTCTGTGTACTCAGTCCCTTGCTATTTCTCATTAAATGTGTTTTTGTTTTGTTTTGTTTTGTTTTTTAATGAGTATTGGCTTGTCTTAAAGTTCCTTCCCATTAATATGTTTTTAGATAGGCGTAACAAATGAAAGAAAAGGCGAACAAGATTATCTTGAGGAATAGGGCCAGCTTATCATTTTCAGTTTTAATTCCTAGCAGTCATGTTTCTGCAAGGAGGTCAAATTAATGGGAGCACCAGTTCTTGGACTTAGAGGCAACAACTTGGGACAGGCTACCTTGATTTCGTCAAATGTGTCAAATTGTTCTCCATATAAAACATGGGCATTAACCACAGTGACCTGCTGTCTGATGGCATAGATCTGAGTGGTGCATTATACCTAGCAGCATTTGGACTCCATCCAGTTGTTGATGTCTACTTCCCAGGTTCCATCCAGTTTCGTGAGTCTGATGTGCTCAGTGAGATGAAGCAGATTATATGGAAGAGTGGATCAAAGCTGGGTCACCATGCTTCAGACCCTCATGTCATACTCCTTTGTTTAGTGATGCATTTAAAACCCCACCTGGTCAAAAAGTTCAAATGAAGAATCACCCCAAATTTTATCTGGCCTACCCCATCACTTTTTGTCCAAAGTACTCAAGCCTTTTAATGAAAACCCTACAGATGTACTCAAAGTGAGGTTTTCTGCACATTTTCAGGGTGTTGATGTTAGCCTAAATGAAAAGAAGTATGTATTAACGATATGGTAGGCATACATAAGAGCCTTGGAACACATCTCAAGATGATACCAACACACATCACAGTTCACATTACAAACTAACTGGCCTCCCTGGGTCTCCACTTTCATAACTGCAAAATGAGCTGATAACACGTTATATACCTAAACTTGTAAAACTCTAGGGGAAAAAATTTGGGGGGTACCTTAATGTAAGGCTCAGAGAACACATTGAGGGTGTCACTACTAGGAGATTTCTTTTTAAAAGACTAAATTTAATCTGTCCTGAATAATTTACATTTCAAAGACAAGAATTTCATTGAACTGATAGTATACCATAACAAGATCAATCCTAAGCCCCAGAGCACATTTTCCAAATCCCATGCCCATGGGTGTTTTGAGAGGACTTAAATCTGTGGTTCTCAACCTTGACTGCAGAAAAGATTTGTCCAGAGCTTTTATAAAAATCCACCCTGAGATTAACTGGGGAGCAACATCCATGGTTTTGAAAGCTCCTCAGGAGGTTTTGTGCAGCCAGGGTCAGGAACAAAGTAGGCCGGGTGGGGAGGTGAATTGTTCATCTAGAGGCCACGTGCCTTGCCGCCACGTTAGCTGCCTGGTGAAAAGACAGGTTCAGTATTTCCAGATCTTTCTGTGATTAATGTGAAGCCAGAAATCCAGATCTTTAGGTAAAATCTATGCTTTAAGTGTTGGTAACTAATTCATTAAAAAAAAAAAAAGATAAGGATCCCTGGGTGGCGCAGCGGTTTAGCGCCTGCCTTTGGCCCAGGGCGCGATCCTGGAGACCCGGGATTGAATCCCACGTCGGGCTCCCGGTGCATGGAGCCTGCTTCTCCCTCTGCCTGTGTCTCTGCCTCTCTCTCTCTCTCTCTCTCTCTCTCTCTCTCTGTGTGTGTGTGTGTGTGTGTGACTATCATAAATAAATAAAAATTAAAAAAAAAAAAAGATGGGCGGGGGCGTGCCTGGCTAGCTCAGTCATTAGAGCATGGGACTCTTGATCTTACGGTTGCGAATTCAAGCCCCGCATTGGGCTTGGAGCCTACTTAAAAAAAAAAAAAAAAAAAAAAGCAAAAAAGCAAAAGAGCACTGCAGATTAAACAGAATACATTTATGAGCATACCCTACCCACGGGGAACTCATCTGTGACCTTTGTTCTAAGGCGCCTCTTTCTTCTGCCTATAAAAGGAAACATCTGTTTTACTCAGGAGTAATAAAGAATAAAAACATTTGTGTTGCAGCGTATGGAAGAAGAATTGGTGTCAGGTTTTACAGTTCAGGAATGACCTTAGACAATGTCAATCGGGCAGTTGTGGATCGAATAATCCGGGTGGATCATGCAGGTGAATATGGAGCAAACCGAATCTATGCAGGACAGATGGCTGTCCTGGGTCGGACAAGTGTCGGGCCAGTCATTCAGGTGGGTACTTCATTATCTCCACCCACCCACCCACTGGCCTAGTCTTACTGAACAGCAGGGGGGTCCAGAAGCCTTCAAACCATGAATCACATGAGGTCATACATTTGCAAGGGAGAGCAAAAATTGGACATTTTAGGGTGGGCAGTGGAGCCAGTGAAAAATATATTATTCTTTTTATGTGTATGGCACCTGGGTGGCTCAGATTGTGATCCCGGGATCCTGGGATCCAGTCCCACATCAGGCTCCCCATAGGGAGCCTGTGTCCCTCTGCCTATGTCTCTGCCTCTCTCTGTGTGTCTCTTGTGAATAAATGGATAAATAAAATATTTTTTAAAAAAGTATCCTTTTTATGTGTAAAGCACAGACATACAGTACACAAACATATATAGTACACCTGAAGTATTAAAATTACATCATGGAATGGGCAGTAAAAAAGGGTTGAGAATAATTACATTGGTGAAAGCACCAGTTGCTGAGAGGTGGTGATCCTGTCCCCAGTGGGGATATTTTATATATATATTTAAAGATTTTTAAAATTTATTTATTCATGAGAGACACAGGCAGAGGGAGAAGCAGGCTCCTTGCAGGGAGCCTGATACAGGACTTGATCCCGGGTCTCCAGGATCACACCCTGGGCTGAAGGCGGGCAATCCCCAATATTTTATATTTTATAATGAGAGGCAGAGAGAGGGGCCTGGGCTTTGTTGTCACAAAGACCCGGGTTCACGTTCCAGCTTTCTTCCACCTACCTGTGTGACCTTGAGGAGGTTCCATGACCTCTCTGGGTCTCCATTTCCGTATCTGTGAAATGAGCTGATAACACCTACCTCATTGGGTTTGGGTGAGGAATAAATGAGGTGGCAGGCATAGGGCAACTAACACCATGTCTGGCATGTAATAGCACGAGTCAAATTGCCTGCTCTGAGTTCTTGGGCAAGTTGCCTAACCTCTCTGTGCCTCACTTTATCTGTATAATGGGGATAATAATAATAGTTTGTGCAGTTTAAGTGAATTGCCTTCGTAAAGCTATTTGATAGTGAGTGCCTGGCACTTAAGAAGTGCTGTAATTTGGGGGATCACTGGGTGGCTCAGAGGTTTAACACCTGCCTTCAGCCCAGGGCATGATCCTGGAGTCCCGGGATCGAGTCCCATGTCGGGCTCCCTGCATGGAGCCTGCTTCTCCCTCTGCGTGTGTCTCTGCCTCTCTCTCTCTCATGAGTAAATAAATAAAATCTTAAAAAAAAAAGTTCCATACGTTAACTCTTTTATCATTCTCCCTTTTTCCTTTGTTTTTTTTAATAATAAATTTATTTTTTATTAGCGTTCAATTTACCAACATACAGAATAACACCCAGTGCTCATCCCGTCAAGTGCCCCTCTCAGTGCCCGTCACCCATTCACCCCCACCCCCCGCCCTCCTCCCCTTCCATCACCCCTAGTTTGTTTCCCAGAGTTAGGAGTCTTTATGTTCTGTCTCTCTTTCTGATATTTCCTACCCATTTCTTCTCCCTTCCCCTCTGTTCCCTTTCACTATTATCTATATTCCCCAAATGAATGAGAACATGCAATGTTTGTCCTTCTCCGATTGACTTACTTCACTCAGCATAATACCTTCCAGTTCCATCCACGTTGAAGCAAATGGTGGGTATTTGTCATTTCTAATGGCTGAGGAATATTCCATTGTATACATAAACCACATCTTCTTTATCCATTCATCTTTCGATGGGCACCGAGGCTCCTTCCACAGTTTGGCTATTGTGGACATTGCTGCTATAAACATCGGGGTGCAGGTGTCCTGGCGTTTCATTGCATCTGAATCTTTGGGGTAAATTCCCTTTTTCCTTTGATAAAAATGATACTTCTATTCTAGCAGTCTAGAGGGAAATGACACAATAGGTGATATGCTGCCCTTCTGATTTTGGAATGGGCTGAACACCTCATTTCTCATTAATTGTGGACTTTGTCCTTGAATAGGCTATGCGGGTCCAAGAACTGCTGGAGCCGTGGTTCATGGCCCACTTATCTGGAGTTGAGGGAACAGGCTCTTCTCTTGGTTTGTTGGCACCCTCTGTATCCACGATGCTTTTCAGTTGATGTTTTGCTTTTTTCCTCCAATAATTCAAGGAGAGAGGGGGAAATAGCAGTTCTCATTTTTCATTCCATTTCCACATTGCTTCCTTTTCCCGACTTAGGGCATGTAGCTTCTCCTTGGTATGTAGCCGGTGACCTCTATGTGATGCTTGCATGTCCTTATTGTTATGTTTCTTACAGAAAATGTGGGATCAAGAAAAGGACCACTTGAAAAAGTTCAACGAGTTGATGGTTGCATTCAGGGTGCGGCCGACGATTCTGATGCCCTTTTGGAACGTGGTAGGGTTTGCACTGGGTATGTGTCTGTCCAAAAGAGCTTACATGAGCTTAGGGATCTGGCAATGATTAAATCGTTAAAGTACCGATTTCATAATTCTTTATGTGTCCTCTTAACCGCCTTTTTATTTCCTTAACATTTTTAAAAGTCAAATGGACTTTTTGGGGGGACTTAAATTTACTTAATTATACTTACTTTACTTTTTTTTATTTTACTTAAATTTACTTAAATATTTATGTATTTGAATCAGTTTATAAATAGAAGGTGCGATAAAAGCAAATACAACAGAGAAGGAAAAAAAATAGAGCAATTCAGGTGTATCCAGGTGATGTTCTCTGACAAAGGTTCTAAGCTTGGGATCAGCTCACTCTTAAAAAGGGAGAAGACTGGGGATCCTTGGGTGGTTCAGTGGTTTTGGACGAGGGCGTGATCCTGGAGTCCCGGGATCAAGTTCCTCATCGGGCTCCCTGCTCTCTCTCTCTCTCATGAATAGATAAATAAAATCTAAAAAAAAAAAAAAAAGCGAGAAGACTAAATGTTAGAAAAGAATCAAAGACATACCCCAAATGAAGACTTTCTTCTTGCTATATTGAGAGGGTTCAGAAGAGCCTTGAAAAGAGAATAGCATTCTTACTATGTGATTCGGGATTTAACAGTGTGACCTAGTACCACCTAAAACCGGTTTTCACTGGGCAGGTTGCTCCTAAGCATAGATGGCAGTGTCTAGAGACATTTTTGGCTGTCACAATCAGGGCTGCTACTGGCATCCAGTGGGTAGAGGCCAGGGGTGCTGCTAATGTCCTCCAATGCCCAGGACAGCCCTAACAACAGGGAATTACCCAGCCCCAGAGCCCGGAGTACTGAGCTCGACGAACTCTGACCTGACATGATCTCTCCTCAGTCAGTGTGGTCTCAGTCCCATCCCTTTCTGCTCTGGATTTGACAATTCCAGGTGCAGGAACTGCCCTGCTTGGGAAAGAGGGAGCAATGGCCTGCACTGTGGCTGTGGAAGAGTCCATAGCACATCACTATAACAACCAGATCAGGACGCTGATGGAGAAGGATCCTGAAAAATACGAGGAGCTTCTTCAGGTATTTGAATATACTCTGGAAAGGGGCTGCCAAGGGAGAAAAGGGCAACTTGGTAAGGAGGAAAAAAAATAGAAAAGTAGGGAATGACAGGCCTTAGAAACCTAGGAGAGCACCTCATTCTAAAGGTAGGAAGCACAGAAAGCCAAAGCCGTGGGCCCTGGTCACATGCTCAGGGAGAGCTGGGACCAGAAGCTATGTCTCCGGAGCCCACATCTATATTCTCCACTTCTGGATCACTGAAAGATTCTGAACAAATGTGAGCACAAAACCCTCAATAAATAAATGAAATAATAGGTATCTTCAGATGATGTTCTATAGCAAATAAGGGAACTGTTTAATTTTTTTTTTAAGTCTAAATTAGGGATTGGTAAATCCTGGCCTGGGGCAGACCACCTATTTCTGTAAATTGTTTTATTGGAACATAGCCACACCTGCCCGTTTAGATGTTTGTGGCTGCTGTCCCTGGCAGAGTTAAGTAGGTGTCAAGGGGACCATACTGCCTGTGGAGCTTGAAGTGTTGATCTCCGGCCCTTCATAGCGAGAGGTTGCCTACCCCTGTCTTAGATGGTAGTATGAGGATTTAACCTCCAGGAGGAGATAGGACAGCAGGAGAGTTGGATCCTGACTTGCTTTGATTTCTTTGTATTTAACCAGGTGATAAGGAAATTTCGGGATGAAGAGCTAGAGCACCATGACATAGGCCTTGAACATGACGCACAACTGGTAGGAGACCTCCCTTTACTGTTTGCTTGTGGGACTCTGGGCACCTTATTTGGCAGATTAAGGGGTGAGAGGTTTTTGTGTCTTGAGAAGTAGATTTCATTGTAACCACCAAAGAAAGCAAACCAAAACAGTGCTTTGACAAAAAAGCAGGCCAATGCGTTGCTCCCAGCTGGGATCTTGTTTCTTGCTTCTTCCTTCATCATTTCCACTAGCAGCTTCCTTCCCCTTCCTGACCAGAAACCAAATGATTCAAATGCTCTGACAGTCATGAAACCACCCCAACCTGATGAATTAAAAGACATTGTTAGATCTTAAGTCTTATCCAGAGAGTTCCAGCCTTGCCATACCAGGCCATGTCTTCCTGCTACAAGTGAACATAGAACATGTTTCTTTTGTTTGCTTATTATCATTTTTAGGCTCCAGGATACACCATTTTGAAGAACCTTATCCAGGCCGGATGCAGCATGGCGATATATTTATCAGAAAGATTTTAAAGTATGTCCATTTTTCCCTGTCTACAAAAGATGACAGTGATTTAACAAGTGGCACTGGCAGAAAAGGAAATGTGCAATTATTGTTATATGAAACTTGTTAATAAACTGCAGGAGCTTTTTTTTTTCATTAATAAAACTCTCTAGTGTTTTTTTTTCCCCCCCTGTACTGCCTTCTCCTAGAAGGCTGACCGCTCACCGGGTTTGTTCCAGTTAAAACAAATGAAGCTCTTCCTTGTTTGTTCTATAGTCCATTATTTTGTAAAACATTAAGAATGAATCATTAAGAAAATAATGGGATTTTTTTTTTAGATTTATTTATTTATTTTGGAGGGGATGGGAATGCACGCGCATGAGTGCAGGAGAGAATCTCAAAGCAGACTCCCTGCTGAACACAGAGCGTGGCGAGGGGCTTGATATCACGACCCTAAGATCATAACCTGAGCCAAAAGCAAGAGTTGGATGCTCAACTGACTGAGCCACCCAGGTGTCCCAGAAATAAGAGAAATCTTTAAGAAAGAAAATTTGATTTCACTCCTAACCAAAGGTAACTTCAAACATGAGGGTGTTGAAGATCAACAAAGCAAGACTGTCAAATCCATTAGTTAAATAGAAGACTGCCATTATTTCCAGCGGCCTCCTTAGCTGCTCTTCCTCTCTTCTAGATTTCTCCTTATCAGAGGGTGCCAGGGTGTCTTGCATGGCGCAGTTTTGTCTGTCCTCTTTGTCTTGGTATCCCATCCTGCCTTGTGGCTCATTCCCTACCATTCCCTTTTCAGCCCAGCTTTCTCATTTCCAAATATCCAACTGTCTACCCAGCTCTTCCACTTGGAAGTCAGAGAGACCCTCAAGCTCCATGTGCCCCATCTGAACTCCTCCCCCACCTCCATCCTGATGCCCCAGCGGCGTTCCTTATCACAGTTAATAGCAGCTCCATCCTTCTGGTCCTCAGGCTAAAATCTCTAGACTCACCTTTGACACCTACCTAATCTCTAGACTCACCTACCTACCTCTAGACTCACACCTCCATCCAGTCTGCCCGGACATCCTACAGGCTCTGCCAAAGCCTTTTCACTGCCTCACGAGCTGCCACCTTCATCTTACCTGGATTATTTTAGAAGCCTCCTTACTATTCTTCCTGCCTTACCCTGTCCTCCCACAATCCATTCTCCACCCACAGTCATAGTGATCCTTTGAACTGTATGCCAGGCCATGTTCCTGCTCAGCTCGGAAACCCCTAATGGCTTTTCCCAGTTCCCTCAGCATCAGAGTCAAAGTCCCTAAAATGGTTTCTAAGAACCTGCGTGATTTGGCCCTCTGACCCCTTCCCCTTTTCCTCAATGTGCTCCAGCCATGCTGGCCTCCTTGCCATTTCTCAAAACACCAAGCAAGCTCCTGTCTCAAGGCATTTGCAATGGCTGTTCCCTCTGCCTGCAGATAGCCACATGGATAAATCCCTCACCAACTCTCAAACTTTTGTCTCATGTCACCTCTTAAAGGAGGCCTACCCTGACCACCTCTTTCAAAATTGCAAACCCTATCCCACTGCATGCTTCATCCCACTTGTTCAACTCTTCCATTTTTTTTTTCTCACCATAATGCTCATCAACTTCTGGCATATTATATACTGTACTTACTTGGTTTTTGTTTGTTTCTCCCTGCAAGACTGTAAGCTGTATAGGTCAGGAATCATTTTAATCACTGGCACATAAAGAGTCATCAGTGGGATTGGATGAAGAAATAGCTCTCCCTTGTTAGAAGTCATTTTCACATAACTAGTAATTCAAGACTACTCCATGGGCTTCTCCACAAAATTCAGTAGAGATTTATTTATTGAAAAGATGCTACCAAGTCAGGCTGGGCCCCTGGGTTCTAGATCTATAGAGTATGGTTTGCTATAAAACTCAAAATGTAAAAAAAAAAAAAAAAAAAAAAAAAACAAAAAAAACTCAAAATGTTCCAGCCAAGAAGAAAACACACACACACACACACACACACACACACAAAAAAAAAAAAAAAAAAAGCAAAACATGCTACCAAGAAACCAAAGAAAGGCCATTCTCTGTGCTTCTTGCTGATTTAAAAAGAAAGCAACAAAAACCAGGCTGGGTAACCACATGCAAAAGAATGAGTTTGGACCCTTATTTCATAGCTTATACAAAAATTAACTCAAACGGATTAAAAGTACAAATGGTAATGCTAAAACTCTAAAACTCTTAGAAGACATAAGGGTAAGTCTGTGTGACCTTGGATTAGACCAGTTTCCTAGATTTGACACCAAACGTACAAGTAACAAAAGAAAAAAGCTTAGATAGATAGGACTTAATCAGAATAGGAACTTTTGTGCTCTTCAAGAAGGTGAAACATAGCCCACAGAATGGGAGAGAATGTTTGCAAATCATAGATCTGATAAGGGATTTGTACTTAGAGTATATAAAGAACTCTTACAACTCAACATAAGACAACTAGCCCCATTAAAAATAGTCAAAGATGTGAAAAAAAGATGTACACATGGCCAATAAGCATTTGAAAAGATGCCCCAAATCATTAGTCCTTAGGGAAAACCACAGTGAGCTAACAACCCACAATTACTACTCAAAACGTAGAAAATGACCTATTGGCAAGGGTATAGAGGAACTGGATCCTCATACACTGCTAGTGCCAATGTAAAAATGGTGCAGCCCCTTTGGGAAAAAAAAAGTGTAACAGTTCCTCAGTCAATTAAATACAGTTACCATATGATACAGTAACTCTAGGTATAAATCCTGAAGAAATGAATACCTGAGTTCAAACAAATACATATACATGAATGCTCACAGCAATGTTATTCCTAATAGCCGAAAGGTGGAAACAATCAAAATGTCTATCACCTGATTTGTAGATAAGCAAAATGTAGCATATCTATACCTTGGAATAGTATTTGGTTGTAAAAAAGGAATGAAGTATACAAAAAAAAAGGAATGAAGTACTACTGAACGTGCTATAATATTGATAAACCTTAAAAACATGATATTCAGGCACAAAGTTGCAGAATGCAAAAATGAAAATGCTGGAGAAAGATGGTGATGCTTACCCAACGATGTGAATGTATTTAGGCCACTGACCTCTACACATAAAAATGGTCACATGATAAATGTTATGTATAGTTTACTACAATTAAAAAGAAAAGCTAATGGGGATCCCTGGGTGGCGCAGCGGTTTAGCGCCTGCCTTTGGCCCAGGGCGCGATCCTGGAGACCCGGGATCGAATCCCACGTCAGGCTCTCGGTACATGGAGCCTGCTTCTCCCTCTGCCTATGTCTCTGCCTCTCTCTCTCTCTCTCTCTCACTGTGTGCCTATCATAAATAAATTAAATTAAAAAAAAAAAAGAAAAGCTAAGTGAAGGAAGCCAGACAAAAGGCCACATGTTGTATGATTCCATGTATATGAAACATCCAGGAAAGGCAAATCCATAGAGATAGACTAGTGGGTGCCTAGGTTGTAAGGAATGGGGGGCAATGGGGAGTAGCTGCTAATAGATAGTTTCTAGAATTTGGGGTGATGAATGTTCTAGAATTAGCTGGTGGTGATGGTTACAGAACCTTGTGACAATAGTGAAAAAAAAATAAAACCATTGAATCAAACACTTGAAAATGGCGAATTTTATGGTATGTGAAGCAATGCAATAAAAAATACAGGATTTATAGTTTTTTGCTGTAAATGAGAGCAAATTTCAATCCCCTCTATTGAGTGGGGAAATGATTTCTTTTAACATGCCACCCTTCAAGTCAGCAAAGCATGCAGAAGCCTTGATCTTCTGAGATGCTGATGCTGCATCTTGGCCTCCCATGTCAAAGCTAATTTTTAAGTATTGCAGTCAGGAATCTTAGTCATATAAAGATATTTTGTACAATACTTATTAAAAGCCCAGATTTGTTGCTGTTTGTTTAGCACCCCCTTCAGAATTGATGGCTGATGTTTTGTGCTTCTGAGAGCTTCCAGAACAAGACCAGAGAGATCTTCCAAATCCCCCTGTGGTTGTTTTTAATTCTATTACAGCTTGTCCTCGAGTATTAACAAGGTAATCTTGTCTTTCCCTTACTTTACTGCTCTGACCTTTCAGGGAAAATGTGATTTTAAAATTGGACACCATCCAAAGATGATGCCAGGAGGACAAAGGATGTTATTCTGGCAAGCAGCATAGTTCCAAAGAGACAACCTGAGATATGATTCCCTTGCTACTCAAAGTGTGGTCCATAGACCAACAGCAGTGGTATCTCCCGGCAGCATGTTAGAAATGCAGAATTTGGAGCTCCTCCCCAGACCTTCTGAATCAGAATCTGCATTTCAACAAGATGTGGTGGTTTTAGACTATGTCCACAAATTCCTGGATACTCTTCTGTTCAGTGGAGCCTAATGGCCCTTGCCTCGAGTGTAGGCTGTGCTTAGTGACTTGTTTCTCACAAATGGTGGAAACGATGGAGTGTGACTGCCAAGGCTGCCTGGTCATAAAAGAGGTTGCAGCTTTTACCTTTCTCTCCAAGATCACTCAGTCTAGGAAAAGCCAGCTGCCATGTGGTGAGAACACTCAAGCAGTTAATCTGTGGAGAGGGTCACAGGGCCAAGAGCTGAGGCTGCCTGCCAGTAGCAATGATGTGCACCATCGTGGAAGTGAATCTTTCAGCCCCAGTCCTGCCTTCAGATGATGTAGTCCCAGGCGACATCCTGCCTGCAACCTCATGAGACACCCAGAGCCAGGATCACCCAGCTGTCCACTCCTAGGTTCCTGACTCTCAGCAACTACTTTCGATGATAAATGTTTGCTGTTTTCAGCTGCTGAGTTTTGGGGTGATTTGTTATGTGGCAATAATTAACCAATACCCAACACCTCCAGGTGATTTGGAAGCACATTAGTGCAAGAAGCTGAACTGGACCATGAACTTTTGGACGGCAGAGACCGTCTTGGTCATTTCCATACCTTCAGAGCTTAGCACAGTGTCTGACACTCCGTAAATTTTTGTTGGAACAAAATACAAAGTTAAATTGCCCTGTTTTTAAGAAGTGAAAACTTTTTTTTTGGTAAAAAAATAATGCACATTCCCATGGCGAACTAGTGCTAAAGCATATTTAGAGTGACAAGTAGATCTCTGTAGACTGCTGTTGCTTATCAGGAAACTGTGACCAGCAGCTGCCTTACTTTGTGATCAGCTATTAGCAATCTGTCACATAAGACAGTACAGGGATTTCTTTCTTTTCCCCCCTTCACTTCCCAAAGAAATAGTTGCCCCGAGATGAAACACTATAAAAATGACATATAGGTTAAAAAAAAAAAAAAAAAAGCACAGGGGCTCCTGGGTGGCTCTCAGTCAGTTAAGCATCTGCCTTTGGGCTTGGGTCAGGATCCCAGGATCCTGGGATCGAGCCCCACATCGGGCTCCCTGCTCACTGTCAAGTCTGCTTCTCCCTCTCCCTTTGTGGTCTCCCACTCTCTCAAATAAATAAAATCTCCAAAAGAAAAGAAAGCGAAACCCAAAAACCAAAACACAAGGCACTGCTTCCAAACGTATCCCTAAAAGTAACCACTGTTAATAATTCATTTTGTACCTCTCCAGACACTCGAATCTTTTATCCATACATGGACACTTTTGGGTTCGGATCGCTCCTCACTTGGAATAATACTGTGCATCTTTGATCTGCAATCTGTGTTTTTCTTTGGTGCCTTATTGGCCATCGTTCCAGGACAACATGGGTAGATGCACGGCGTGTCCCTGGTTGGCGGCAACACTCTTCCATTTCACAGCTGACCCACCGCCACCACCTGGACGCTGCCTGGCTCCCACCCAGCAGTACTGCTCTGCCTCACCCACTCCATTCCCCCACCACTCCCCACCCCTGGGGGCACCAGCTCCCCTCGCCCCCTTCAGGGAGGAAGGAGGTAGAAACCGAGTCTGCAGGAACCAGATGCCCTTGAACTTTACCACCAGGCCACTTGGCCTCTGATGTCCTCTCTTCCTTTATCAGTGGACAATTCGGTCATTAGTAACACAAAATTTGGGGACATCTAATGCTTCCAGGGACCACATTTGAATACAGATTCTGGAATTTCAGGAGAGACCTCTCGGCCTTCTCCTTCTTACCCCTTTCGGAGGGGTTCAATACTCTTTCGAGAACATGATATAAACTGGATCCTCACTCCAGGGCCGCCTTAAAAAGGAGGCCTCCTTCTTGATCTGATGATCTGAGCAGAAGAAAACATGACCTTTCCCCACCGAGGGAACAAAAGAAACCTTTCCTCAAAACTGGTCTTTTCTGGCTCTTGCCAGAGCACAAAAAGGCCTTTCCGACCGAACACGTTTGCAAAGGTTGAAAAGGCGCCTCTGGCCTTCGGGGACGTGCTTCCTCCCACTCGGTCTCCCGGGATGTCAGCCGTGCGGGGCGGTGACAGGCGGCAGCTCTGACCCGGAGCGCGTCGGCAGCCCGGCCGCGGGCGCGCCAAGGGCAAAGGAAGGTCGCAGACTCGGCGGCGCCCGCCTTCCGCCACCAGGGGGCGCCCGCGCCCCGAGGTCCGAGTCCGGCCCGCAGAGCTGGCTGCTAAGTCACGTCCAGAGGGTCCCAGGGACAGCGCCTGGGGAGCAAGGCGAGGCCTCTGCTACGCGTTTTGACGATCCCCAATAATCCCCCCTCCCCATCCCCGCTCCCAGAGCGGAATGGATTGGCACGTTGGCGCCATTCAAGAGGCGGAGGGCTGAGCACATACATGTGCCAGTGCGTGCGGGCCCAGGGACCTGAGAGCATCCTTCTCAGGAAGGATGCATTTTCCTTCTTAGGAAAGGGAGACAGGAAAACACAGAGGAGGGAGATCAACCCCTGCCGAGGGGTACCACACGGAGAAACCAGCCCCAAGCATCCCGCAGTACCCAGGGGCCTGCACTGAGTATTGATTCATTATTTCACCCTGCTCCCTGGACACAACTTGCTCGCACCCACCTTCTTCTGGCTCACATGATGGGCCCTTTTTCTGATGAAGGCCATTTACCCTCCTAAGCCATTTATCTCATAAGTGATGTCATCCCACACACTCACTTATCTTATCTCTCTTGGATTCTATCATTGAAGGTCGTTCCCTGCTTTCCTACCATCTCTCCATCGTGGCGTGATGCTGTGTAAGGCAAGGCCTGTCCCCACACCTCACTGGCCCCGAGTCAATGTTTGATAAACTAATTTTAGCAAAAATAAAAAATAAAAAAAAAAAGCAAAACACATATGAACTCATAAAATGAAACCAAATGAATTGACGCCAGTAATCACAAGTAATGACAAACAATCCTCCTGCTGTCAATGTGAATAGACTTAGAAACTGTAAGGGGAACCGTGTTGAGTGGAAGATGGAAGAGCAGGAGGGGAGAGATGGCACCTGAGGCAGAACACAGGAGACAGAGGTTCACTGTAAGGGAGCAGTGGCCGGACAGCAGAGGAGAGGCTGTCTGCAAGGAGGGGGGCCCGGGGGGCTGTAGTTAGCAGGGGTGGGGGGACGTGAGAAGGGATGGAGACACACTGAGTTCTTCTTTGGTACTTGTACCTGGTCCTAAGTGGCCCATTGGTCAGGTGGGGCCTATAGGTATTTGGAGGTGGGTCACCTGCTGAGCCTGTTTGCTTCAGCCCAGTGATCACTGTGGGTCCTTTTACCTTACACAGGTTTCCATTGCTCAAGCCTCTTGCCTAAAAGCAGCCTCTACAGAAACTTCTGGATGAAAGTATGACGTTGGGAAGGAGGGACCTTCAACCCTCTCATCCATCTGCTTCCTTAACCCCGCGTGAGCCTGGCAAACATGTAACCTGCAGCTGTGCCTCAACTCTTCTTCCTCAAAACGCTTTTCCTTTATTGCCACTGTGTTTGGTTTTTTGAGAATTTCCCTTTATGATACTCTCTTCCTTTTTTAAAATGTCAATTATGTTTCTAGGGTTATGCAGAATTTTCTAATTCTTATTCCTGGAATGCTTACCTGGGCATGTGCATCAGAATCAACTCCTGAGATTAAAAAAAGAAAAAAAAATCTGCTCCTACTGAACGAGAAGCTACATGGCTGGCTTGAGGGATGAATATATTTTAAAAATATATTCATTATATTTTGCACATGGGGCTCTGATGTGCAGGCCTGGTTAAGAATCAGTGGTTTCATGCCATAAGGGCTTCATTTTAAAATCTGTTCCCAAATAGATGCTTTCCCCCTGCTTTATATTTTATTTGGGGGGGGGGGGCTGATTCAGGATTTCCATTCTGTTCCACTCCCTTCCTGCACTGTTTTCTCCTAAAATGTGACTTGTTCCAGTTTTCTCCAGTCCATTCAGTACCATGACAGCTAGAAACATGTTCCAGACCAAGTTGTCTTCATGGGTTGGAAACAATGGGGAAGAGCAGTGCTCTCAGTTTGGCTGGGGGATGGGGAGGGATGGGGGTGTGTGTGTGGAGAGCAGTCTTTGTGTAGTATTTTCCATGCTTAGCTTCCAACTGGCTTTATTGAATCTATAAAAGAATTGTGAGGAGATGCCACCTGTTGCACTTGCTTCCTGATGCTCTGTGTATGTATTTATGTTTAAGTAAGACAAGGTCACTAAAAGAATAATTATCTCAATTTTTTTGGTTTTAAGGGAGTATATTATCCTAGGTGCTGCAGAATAAAACAATTTTAATTTTTTAAAAAGATTTTATTAATTTATTCATGAGAGACACACAGAGAGAGGCAGAGACACAGGCAGAGGGAGGTGCAGGCTCCCTGCAGGGATCCCAATGCAAGACTCAATCCTAGGACCCCAGGATCATGACCTGAGCCAAAGGCATATAGTCAACCACTGAGCCACCCAGCCATCCCTCACAATCCTTTTTTATAGCATTTAGAAGAGACATAAAACATCTCTACTTTGCTATGATAGAAAATATTAGTTCTGCTAAATGAAAAACCAGATGTTTTCTTCAGGTATGGTTTGATCCAGGAGCTCAAACCAAATACAGGTTCCTCCCCCCTCAGTCTTTCTGCTTTCCACAGTGTCGATATTAGGCTCACAATGACACCCCCCTCCCCACGTGGCTCTCCTCCTGTGTGGCAGCAGAATTAGGGTAGCACTTCCATGCATCACCTCCTAACACTCCTCCACCTACAAGAAAGATAAGGATCTCTTCCTCTAGCTTCTGCAGAAGAGAGAAAACTTTGCTTTCCCAGAATCCACAGCCCATGCATCCCGACCCCCCATCTCTAGACTCATTTTTCTCCATTCAGGCCACATTTCTCCTTGTCAGCCACTCACCGTGGTCTCCAGGGGATGTCCTTACCTTTCTCCACCTGTGAAATGATTGCCCCTGGTTGTCAGGGATGAACCTGAAAAACATGTGCTAAGTGGAAGAAGCCAATCACAAAGGACCACAAATTATCATTCCATTTACAGGAAATGTCCAGAATAGGCAAATTTCTAGAGACAGAAATTGGATTAGTGATTATTGCCTAGGGTTGGGAAGCAGGTCTTGGGGAAGAAGGTGACAGCTAAGGGGTTCAGGGTTCTTTTGGGGATAATTAAAATGTTCTAAAACTGTGAGGATGATCGCACAACTGTGTGAACAGAATAGAAGCCATTGAATTGTCACCTTCGATCGGTGAATTGTGTGATATGTGAGTTATATCAATAAAACTGTTGGGGTTTTTTTAGAGGTCATACGTGTCAAGTGCTTTTTACAGTACCTGGCACATCTTATCTGCCTGTTTCACTAGACCCAGAGGTCACAGTGGCTTCCCACTGTAGCAGACCCTGGGGGGTTCATCAGACCTCAAGTTTAAGTTTCTTTCTTTTCTTTTTTTTTTTAAGATTTTTTAAAAATTATTTATTCATGAGAGACACAGAGAGAGAAGTAGAGACACAGGCAGAGAGAGAAGCAGGCTCCACGCAGGGAGTCCAACGTGGGACTCGATCCTGGAACTCCAGGATCAGGCCCTGGGCTGAAGATGGCTCTAAACCGCTGAGCCACCCCCCTTTAAGTTTCTTTCATCCTGACCTTGTCTTTCCAAATAACCCCATCATAAAACCCCTTTATTGTCTTTATTATCTCCTTTTGAGTGTGCCCCCCTTTCCTGCTAGGACTCTGACTGCATTGAGACCACGTCTCCAGAAGAAGAGCAGGACTTACTGGCTACTTAGAAAGGAATTTTGTGTGTTCAGTTGACTGGGCCACAGGGTGCTCAGGCATTTGGCCAGATGCTGGGTGTCTCTGTGAGGGTGTTTTTGGTTGAGGTTAACATCTGAATCGGTAGACTGAGTAGAGCAGATTGCTCTTCTAATTGGGGAGGGCGGGTGGTGGGGAGTGGACCTCCTCTAATCAGTTGAAGGCCTGGATAGAACATAAAGTGTGATTTTCTGGAAAGTAGGAGGCAATTCCTTCTGCCAGACTGCTGGACTGGCACCCTGGTCCTTTCCTGACTCAGTACTTCAGCTGAAACATCAGCTCTTTGGTCTTTTGCAGACTGGAGCTATTACCATTGGCTCTCCTGCACCTCCAGCCTGCTGACTCTATAGATCTTGGGACTCTAACAGCCTCCCCACTCACGTGAGTCTCTTTTTCTATAAATGTAGATTGTCTTGATTCTGTTTCTCTGGAGAGTCTCGACAAGGACAGGACCCAAAGGAAAGATGAGTCAGTGGTGAGTCTCTGGCTGAATGACTAGGAAAACTATCAAAATATAGGACAGAAGTAAGGAAATCAAATCAAGGCAAGTGGTTGGTGTGGGGACGAGAGGGTTTTCTTTTTCATTTACAAACACTTATTTAACATCTGCCCTGTACCAGATAGAGTGCCAGCCCCTGGGGATTGAAAGATCCACGCCGTTGACTCCACTAGAGGCCAAATCCATCCTCGACTCTATCTTTAGCCTCACTCTCAGCATTGAATTAATCTTAAGATCTGTCGTTTTAACCTTCCTGGATTGCTTTCAAATCTGTCTCTTTGGCAGATAGAGATGGCTTCCATCACAATCACCATTCCTGCCCCCCCCCCCCATTCCTTTAAGACTCACAACATTTTGAAATGATTTCATTCTGAGTTCAGGAGGACTGTGGTCATATGTGAGGTAGATGAAGAACTTTTATATGTGGATTCGGAAAACAAAGTCACTGGTATTGATCAAAGTGCATGGACACAAAGTATATTTTGTAATTCCATATTACGTCAGGTGGCAGGACGGAGGTTGCTACCAATGTTTAGGTTTTTTTTTTTTAAGATTATTTATTTATTCACGAGAGATACAGAGAGAGAGGCAGACACAGGCAGAGAGAGAAGCAGGCTCCATGCAGGGAGCCTGATGTGGGACTCGATCCTGTGACTCCAGGATCACGTCCTGAGCCAAAGCCAGATGCTCAACCATTGAGCCACCCAGGCATCCCAATGTTTAGTGTTTGTAGGAGGGTGAGATAGTACCGAAGAAAAATTATTTGCAGTTATTCCATAAAATCCCATTAGTCAAAACAGGGCCCAGAGTAGAAGAAAGATGGGTGGGGGGCAGAAGACAGCTCCAGAAAGAGGGAAAAAAATCCCCATCCTGAGCATCCCTCCTCTTGAGAGTCCCTTTATACTTTATCCCCCTCTGATGGAGGGAAACCTGACAGCCATGGCAAGGAGGGACAGTTTGGACCGGTCACCCCTGGCTCCTTGGAGGTCTGTGGGGCATCGTGTTTGTCTACCCATTTCTGTGGGAACCCAGGGGAGACACTCAGACTGTTAAATCATCTTGGGTGAGGTGGGGCGGGGAGTTGTCCGTTCTCCAAGGTGAGAACCCAAGAGCAGGAAACCTTTTCTCCCCCTTCTCCCTTTCCTTCTTTTTGTTCTAGATGAGCAGAGATGAGAGAAGGAGTAAATCACTTTACCACGGACTCTACTTTTGGTATTGATTTCTTTTTTTTTTAATGTTCCTTATCACTACTCTTTTTCTTTCTTTTTAAAAAGGTTTTATTTATTCATTCATGAGAGACACAGAGAGAGAGAGAGGGAAAGAGAGAGGCAGAAACACAAGCAGAAGAAGAAGCAGGCTCCATGCAGGGAGCTCGACACGGGACTCAATCCTGGGACTCCAGGATCACGCCCTGGGCTGAAGACGGCGCCAAACCACTGAGCCACCCGGGCTGCCCTGGTATTGAATTCTAAGCAGCCATGAACAAAGATGGAGAGATTTGGGAGTTGTATTCAGGTTTTAAAAAATTCAAACCCGTGTCATTTTACCCGCACCCATCACCTCTTCACAAGTATTGGCCACCGTCGTCTCTTACCTGATGCCACAGTCTCCACCTTGGGCTCTATGCAGCCAGCATTGTCTCCCTCCACACGGCAATGGGATGTGCCCATGGCTACATTTAGGCCAGTAAAATATGAGAAGTTCTTAGGTGGGACTCCTAAGAAAGCGTCCTAGAAATTGGGGGAGACAGGGTCGCCGGAGTGACTCAGTAGTTGAGCCTCTGCCTTTGGCTCAGGTTGTGATCCCGGGGTCCTGGGATCAAGTCCCACATTGGGCTTCCCACAGGGAGCCTGCTTCTCCCTCTGCCTGTGTCTCTGCCTCTCTGTGTGTGTGTCGATCATGAGCAAACAAATAAAATCTAAAATAAAACAAAAACAGCTAGATTTAGCTCCCTGGCCATAATTCCCTGGCCCACCACCTCATCAGGCTAGTGAAGTGGTTTAGCTGAGATTTGAGCTATTCTTATATACTCTGTTCTGCATCTTAGTTTACTCCCATTATAGTAAGTCTTGGAGACCACTGAGCCACCCACGAGCCCCCAAATCTAGCTGTTATGGTAAATCAGTTTTTACTGAAAAACAGTCCTGTCCTTCATTTACATGTCTCTGGCTGATTTCCACTGAGAAAGACGACTTTAATACCTACAACAGAATCTGTATGGCCTATCAAACCTAAATTATTTACCTATTGGCCCTTTGCAAAAAACATTCGTAACCCCTGATCTAGGCCTTGCTCTTATTATCTCTAAAATGGGTTGATGGAAACATGCCTGGGTTCTCTGGGATTGTAAGGATTATGAAACACAACGCACATAAAAATGATGTAGCCTTTACAATAAATCCTCAATAAACAAAGGTAATTATTATGACTTTCTCACTGATCTCATTCTCTTTTCATCCAGTAGAAACTTCCCTGTAACTATTTGATGAATATTTATTTTTTTGGAGATCCAAGCAAATTGCTTTAGATATTAAAGAACAGTTAACAAATCTAGTAAACGTGTGTGTGTGTGTGTGTGTGTGTGTGTGTGTGGGAGGAGTTGGCACTGAGTTGAGGATAGGAAACCAATATGTGTTAAGCCCTTACTATGTGCCAGGTGTGGGATAGATGCTTTCTGTGTGTTATTTCACTGAAGTGTTATCATCCAGGAGAGGGAAGCTGGAACTCAGAAGGAAAAGATGTAGAGTCAGTGACACAGTTAAGTCCCTGAGCTGGGACTCCAGTCCATTGCTACTTCCCTCCAAAGCTCATGCTCTTTCCATTAGAGAAGCACCTAACAGTTGAGCTGTGTCCTTTGCCAGGCAAGGCCTTAGAGCCCCGTACGCCTCACCTGTGGTTTGCCCGGGACAGTCCTGGTCCATGCCTATCATACAACTCACTTAATCCATGGCACCTGTTTTCCCTCTCAAGCATGAGTTTGGACAATAAAGTCTATGGTCTGGACCATAATGTAGGAGGCTTCAAATATCAGCTCATTGAGGGCTGAGCCCTTTGTTTTGTTTACTGAGTGTTCTAAGCACCTAGAACAGAATATGAAACATAGTAGGTGGTCAGTAAGTGTGTGTTGAATCAGTGGATGCTTGAGTCAATTGTCAGTGATCCACACAGGTAGCTGCCAAGTGAACAAGAGCCACACAGCGGGAAGAGGACTGTTCTGTTAAAATAACTCTGAACACATCTGGATACCTGGCTCTTGGTCCCTCTATGTGGTTACAGCAAACTGTGCCTAGTTGGGGGTTTGGGTTTTTAGTGATACAAAATGAACATTCACTTCATACCAGATGTGGTCCAGGTTGGGCATCCCAGATGAACAAGGTAAGTATTGTTTAAGGCTGCCTAAAGAACTGGGGCCCCTGGGGTTCGGGGCCCCTCATGCAGGGTCAGAAATTAAACACATGAAATTGAGCCCCAGGTGGCTTTGCCAAAGAAAAGGGAGGTAAATTAAGTGCTCAGCACAGCCCTGACATGAAGGCAGGGCTGATAATCCATCGCTTTTATTCACACAGTATGTCATGGGCCACTTCCAGCTGCAGAAGAAAGCCTGACCTTTGGAGAGGGGCTATAAAAAGACAGCCAAATTCGCTCCTTCTTTCCCCACAATGCACTTTTCACAAAGGAACAGAAGCAAAGGATCTCTGTGTTCAGGTGAAAGGTACACAAAGGCATCTTGGCATTTTTTCAAGCTAATGGCCAGAGCACAGGGCAGCAAACAGGATGCTGCTGAGGCTGGGACAGCCTGGTGTGGCCATTGGAGAGCTGGACAGGGCGGCTGCTGGCACAGAGGGGCATCCTTGCCCACCAGCCCTCCAGCACCTGGGGTCGGGGATGATTTACGAAGCTGCTCCAGAGCTCCAGGGCCAGGAGGCAGAGATCACTGACAAAGCTAACTCTCAAGGACTTAGAAATCACATCTACGGAGCTCCTGCGTGGCTCAGTCGGTGAAGCCTCTGCCTTTGACTCAGTTCATGATCTCAGGGTCCTGGGATCGAGCCCAGTATCAGGCTTCTGCTCAACAGGGAGTCTGCTTCTCCCTCTCCCTCTGCCGCTCCCTCTGCTCCTTGTCTCTCTCCCTATCTCTCTCTCTGTCAGATATATAAATAAAATCTTAAAAAAAAAATGACATCTACATTTGTGATGGCTCAAACCGGTGAGAGTATTCCAAACTCAATTGATGAAAACATCCCAAAATATGACATTGTCAAAGGTCTCGGAGAAAGTGAGCGGCCTGTTCATTCTCTCCATCCCTTGCAGCCTGGGGATGGGATGGGGAGGTTCCAGAGGCAGCGGGGATGGTGAAAAGGGACATATTATCAAAGATACCCTTGAAATAATTTCTTAAATTCCTGGTATATACAACATTGTACTATCTCTGTATACCTCGTTTGTTTTTCTTTTTCCAGGGCTGGAACAGATCCCTGCATTTCTCCAGATGAGCTCAGTGAGTTGTTTCTTGGGACCATAATGAAGGGAAATAGCAATCTTACTTTAAAAAAAAAAGATTTAATTTATTTATTTGAGAGAGAGAGAACAGGAGTAGGGGGGAGAGACAAGCAGAATTCCCAAGGAGCAGGGAGCCTGATGCAGGGGTCAATCCCAGGACCCTGAGATCATGACCTGAACTGAAGGCAGACACTCAAATGACTGAGCCACCCAGGCACCCCGGGAAATAGCAATCTTTGAATATTAGTCACACCCAGGAGGTGTGAACTGAACAGAGTGAGGTGACCAGCAGATTGTCAGCTTCCATCTTGTGCTTAACCAAGAGCCATGTGCCCCAGAGAGCCAGCAGTAGATGGGTGGTTTTCCTGCAATCAGTGTTTATATTGTGACTCTCATTCCCCCCCACTTTATTCCCCGCTCCCCATCTTTCTGCCATGCCATAGCACAGGCACATCTGTCTAGCATTCATGGGTCCAGAGAAGTTCTCACATCTTAATGCAGGCTTTTTTTCTCCCTAACTCTTTAGATTTCACAGGCCAGTAAAATAAATTCAACAAATATTTATTTCTTGAGTGATTCTTGTGCCAGGCACTGAGAAGATAATGGGACGCCTGCCCACATCCCAGTGGCAGAGGTAAGTGAGTTGAGACTCTGACCTAGGATCGCTCACTGATAATTTTGCTCAGTTAGGACTTTAGGAGAGAAACAAGCCTCCCTTGATCATCATTGCTATCAATTTCTCCTTAGAAATTGAAAATGATTATTTAAACATCCAACAGGGGCACCTGAGTGGCTCAGTGGTTGAGCATTTACCTTCGGTTTAGGGCATGTTCCCAGGGTCCTGGGATTGAGACCCACTTCAGGCTCCCCAAAGGAGCCTGCTTCTCCCTCTACCTGTGTCTCTGCCTCTCTCTCTCTCTCATGAATAAATAAATAAAATCTTTTTTAAAAATCCAACAGAGCAAAAGGGCATGTTCTTATTATTTTTTCAAAAAGATTTTATGTATTTATTTGAGAAAGAGAGAGAGATTGTAGGTACACGTGCACACAAGTTGAGGGGAGATGCAGAGGGAGAGGAAGAGAGACAAGCAGACTTCTTGTGGAGCCCGACACAGGGCTTGATCTCACAAATCTTGAGATCATGACCTGAGCTGAAATGAAGAGTCAGACGCTCAACCCACTGAACCACCCAGGTGACCCTCTTTTTGTTTTTGTTTTTGTTTTTTAAGCTTAAATTTTTTAAGTGATCTCTACACCCAACATGGGGCTTGAACTTACAACTCCGGAGACGCATGTTCCACTGACTGAGCCAACCAGGCACCCAGGGCATACACTTTAAAGGACAGATTTTTTTCAATGATTATATTAGAATCTTATCGTATGCAAATTAAATTGTTGGGATTTAGCTACATAAATAAAACTGCTTTGAGTGTAGGAGAGAAATCAAAAGACTTGTGCAGAGGACGCCCATCTACCCACCACTTAGATTTTACCTTGAATGTTTAACTTGACTTGCTTTCTCATGTCTGCCCATTTATCTGCCCATCATTCCAGCTCACTTTTTTATACGTTTCAAACACAATAGCTGAGGCCAGTACACATCACCCCAAAACACTTCAGCATGCACATCACTCACTAGAATCCAATTTGCATTTATGATTTTTTGAGGTAAAGCTGAGATACTGTGAAAGCCATAAGCCTGAAGTGGACTGACTATTCAATGAGTTTTGACAAATGTGTAATCCAAATCCCTCTGCTGATTTATCAAGGGTAATTTGAACTAAATACAATTTTCTGTTGCTGTGTGCTGACTGAAATGTCCCTACCCTGCAAGAAGACTCCACTGTAAAATTGAGCTGTATGACAAATTCTCTTCATATCCCTTCTTTTGCTCTTTTGCCCCAGACCCTGGAAAACATTCATCAGAGGTTCATTCTGGGAACAGTTGACTCAGGGCAGTTTGTGGGGTGGTTCAAGTAATCAGCATAAGAAGGGTGGGTTCGAATCCCAGCCCTGCCAGTTTCTGGCTCTATGAACTAGGGCCAAGTATGTACCCTGCCTGTATGCCTCAGTTTCCCCATCTACTAAATAAGGATAGAACCTGCCTCATCAGGTTGTTCTGTGTGGGGAGGGCTTAATTAGTTAAATTACCTAATTAGATCTTAATTAGAATATTGCCTGCCAAGTAGCAAACATTCAGGACGTGCTGACCCTTATCACCACATTTGTAGCAGGAGACAGGGAAGAGGAGGTCTCATATCTGACTCATTAACCTGGTAGACAGTGGCTTTCTTTTTTCTTTTTCTTTTCTTTTTTTTTTTTTTTTTTTTTTTGGTATATTTGGGTTTAAAACATTATTTTATTTTATTAATTTTTAATTTATTTTTTAATTTTTTAAGATTTATTTATTTATTCATGAGAGACACACAGAGAGGCAGAGACATAAGCAGAGGGAGAAGCAGGGATCCCCCCAGGGTGCCCAATGTGGGACTCGATCCCAGATCCCAGGATCACACCCTGAGCCAAAGGCAGATGCTCAATTGCTAAGCCACCCAGGCGTCCCTTAATTTTTTAATTTAAATTCAACTTGCCAGTATACGGTGTAACACCCAGTGCTCATCCCATCAAGTGCCCTCCTTAGTGCCCATCACTCAATCATCCTATTCCCCCTATCCACCTCCCCTTCTGCAACCCTTTTTGTTTCCCAGAGTTAGGAGTCTCTCATGGTTTGTCTTCCTCTCTAATTTTTCCCCACTCAGTTTCCCTCCTTTAGACAGTGGCTTTCTGAACTCAGTGATTTTATGTTCCTCTCCGTTCTGAGTCTCTCTGGCCGCATTGGCCTTCCAGCCAGAAATTTAATGACTGTCAAAATTCTCACCATGACATCACCAGACAATGTCAGTGGGAAGTCTGTGTCCATAAAATGACTCAAACTAAAATTGGAGCAGGTGGGGGATTGGGTTCTTACTCTCTAATTGTGTTGGGTTTTAGTGTAAATCTCATGGCCTTGAATTTAATATTGCACCATTTTATTGGCACCAAATTGCATTACAGACTCATTAGCTCTCTCTTGGCCCTTCATCTCTGCCAGACCAAAGCTTGCCTTTGACTGATGTTGGTTTCATTATTCAGGACTCTTAAATAAACAGTATCTTTGAAAATGGAGATCAGAGAAGGACATTTTCTAGTGGAAAGCTCTTTATCAATACAGGGATACTTTGCGGGATTTCTGAAATAAGATTCATTCTTTCATCCAGTCAGCCATTCAACAATTAGCAATTGAGTCTGTACAAGGCAATTATGTTCCCAGTTCGCAAGAACTCTTACAATATATTTAGAAATACAAACATTTATTTAGTAATCATACAAATAATGAATTACAATTAGGATAGAACTGATCCAACAGCAGCCCTTGGAGCAGATACTTACTGTTGGTCGCTTGCTCCGGCAAAGACTGATAATTGTCCCCTAAATTTACTTCCTCTCTTTTCCATAAAAATAAAACACATTTTTCCCCAAGATTTTATTTATTTATTCATGAGAGACAGAGAGAGGCAGAGCAAGACATAGGCAGAGTGGGGAGCCTGACGCGGGACTCAAATCAGGATACGACCTGAGCCAAAGGCAGACCCTCAACCACTGAGCCACCCAGGTGCTCCTAAAAAACTTATTTTTAGCAAGATATGTGCTATCTAGGATAATGACTACATTTCCCAGCCTCCTTTCCTGTCCTATATGGCCACGTATGATTCTGGTACAAATTCCAGTGTGTAGAAGTGGGTTTTCCCACACCACCAAGCAATTCCCCAACACCAGCTGGGTATCCCCCAATTCAACTCAATTCTGACACTACATATCAGGAAACAGACTCAGATTCCACAGGTTAGGGGCTTAGTCCCACAAGACGCCCCCTCACCACCTCACTTTAGGTGCCATTCACAAGGCTAGGTTGTCACCTAGCTTCTGACCAACTGGAGCTTCTATAGGTCAGAGGTTCCAACCCCCCCAACCCTCCTGGCTTTGGGTTTGATTCATTTGCTAGGGTGGCTCACAGAACTGAGAGAAACATTTTGCTTAGTAGTTTACAGGTTTACTACAAAAGGATATAACTTCTGGGACCCCTGAGTGGCTCAGTGGTTGAGCATCTGGTTCAGCTCAGGGTGTGATCCCTGGGTCCTAGGATTGGGTCCTAGGATCAAGTCCCGCATCAGGCTCCCTCGGGGAGTCTGTTTCTCCCTCTATGTCTCTGCCCTTCTCTCTGTTTGTCTCATCAATAAATAAATAAATAAAAAGAAATAAAATCTTAAAAAAAAAAAAAAAAAGGATATAACTTCTGGAACAGCCAGATGGAAGGTATAGGGCAAGACACTGGGAAAGGGCATTGTGTGTGTGTGTGGGGGGGGGGGTCCAGGCACCGCTCTTCCCCATCAGCCCGTGTTCATCAACTGGAAGCTCTCCAAACCCCAAGCTTTTGGATTTTTATAGAAATCTCAGTACATAAGCATGATTGATTAACTCATTGGCCATTGCTGATTGATTCAACCCCAGCCTCCCTCCGACCCCTGGAGGTCAGGGGATGGGACTGAACATTTCTAACCTCCTAATCACGGGGTTGGTTCTCCCAGCAATCACTCCCCATCCTTAGGTGATGGTAAAAGCCACCTCGTTAACATAACAAAGGACACCTTGATTGCTTTCATCACTTCGAAATTCCAAATTCCTGCTCTGTGCCAGGAGGAGGGGTGAAGACCATATAAATAGTTCTTATTCTAAAATCACAAAATCCCATCAGGTGACTAAGTTATGGCCAGTATACTGTTGCAATTCCCTGTCCTGCCCTTCCTTTGTCTTTCTACTTCCAGCTCATTTTGCATCCCCAGGATCACATTCATGTGCAAGTCAAACTACATTCTGTTTTCTAGGAAATGGAGCTAAAATGCTTTTCACTTCTTGCCACCTCCACCACCCACTGCATCAGAGTTACCAGGAAGAGGCACACTTACATGATCTCAGACCCCAGTGGGGATTATTAGAAGGATTTTAGAAAAAAAAGGTCACGGCTGTTCACTCAAACACAAATGAGGTCTGGAATGTCATCGAGGCACATGGCAGCTTTAGCACCCGGACAGTGACTCAGATACCCAGTGACTTGGACACTTGAGTCAGCTGCTTGTTCCTACCCTCCCCTGACCTGCCATGGTATCAATTTCCTCGAGGTCTTGGCATATTCTGTGGCTTCTGCTTAATTCTGAATCCCACTTCTCTGTCCCATTCAGAATCCCCAAGGGGATAGGTTTGAGCCATTTGGTCACCATCTATTATTGGGTGGCTCTGTTGGCAAAGCTGTGTGGCAGCCCCCTGTGTTGCTGGCTGCCCTGGTGAAGTGACTTGAGAGCAAATATTTATAAATATGCATATACATCAATTTGACATTGTTGTGACATCCATAAAAGTATAACTGATGGGCTTGTCTCTGAATAGAGGATGGACCAGCATGGGTGTTCTGAATTGCATGTGATATCAGCTGTGTAATAGTCATGCATAGGAGAACCAACAGGAAATTTTTATTTTTATTTTTTTAAAGATTTTATTTTTTATTTATTGAGAGAGAGAGAGAGAGAGAGAGGCAGAGTCACAGGCAGAGGAAGAAGCAGGCTCCATGCAGGGAGCCTTATGTGGGACTCGATCCCGGGTCTCCAGGATCACACCCCAGGCTGCAGGTGGTGCTAAACTGTTGTGCCACCAGGGCTGCCCCCAACAGGAAGTTTTTAAAGGAATAGTAATAACTCATCTATTGTATACAGTTTAGAAAGGCACCGAGAAAGCTGCAGGAAAGACTCTGAACCCAACTTCCAGAAAAGATTCCTAAGCCACACAGCAGAACTTAGCCATCATGGGAGCTGCTGCCTCTGCCCCCACCAGACAGCTGCCTATGGAATCAAGTCCCAGTCATGGGTAGCAGAACCACCCCACCCTTGCCACCAGCTGTACTAGCAAAGTGGGTGTCTTGCCAGGGAATCCAGGACTGTGTTCCATTTTCCAGCTCCCGATGCAGAAGAAGGCTTGCTGGAGAAGGCTGGAGTGCATGGCCAGTGAAGGCCACAGTGCCTGTTCACACACTCCAGACTCTCACAACAACAGGATTGACATCCTGCACCCCACGACTGTCATGCTCCTGGACCTCCGTGCATTGCATCATCTGTTGCCATTGCCCTAAATGGCCTCCCTGCGTTTCTGTTGCTCAAAATCGTATTCATTCATTCAACAAACCTCTGAAGTTCCAGGCATGGCATTGGGTGCTGGGGATACCAAGTGGAATATGGCAAAGTCCTTGCTTCCAAGAACCTCATCATCTGGTTAGGGGCATAGAAATATAAATAAGGGACACCTGGGTGGCTCAGTGGTTGAGCATCTGCCTGTGGCTCGGGTCATGATCCCGTGGTCCTGGGATCAAGTCCCACGTTGGGCTCCCTACATGGAGCCTGCTTCTCCCTCTGCCTCTGCCTCTGTCTCTGCCTCTCTGTGTGTCTCTCATGAATAAGTAAATAAAATCTTTAAAATATATATATATATATATATATATATATATATATATATAAATTGACCTGCTCCCCAGAGTCCCCCTTTCTGTGCTGTAAAACCCTTTACAATGTGAAAGGGAGGAAACTGCCAGGTTTGGGCTCTCAGCTCTGGGGTCGGATTTGCCAGCTGTGTAACTTGGAATAAGTTACTTACCTTCCCTTAGCCTCACTTTTCCCATATGCAAGAGGGCATTAATAACAGCACCTGCCTCACTGGGCTTGTTCTGAGTATTTCAGGAGACGCTGCTCAGGAAGGGCTGTGTCTGGGAGGCACATGATATTTATTAAACATCATGTCCTTTCCCATCCTTCAAAGCCTGATCATATGTCTCGTCACCATCCCCGGGGGCCTTCCCCAAACCTCCCCGTGAGAAATGAGTCACCTCCGCCTTCTCTTTTCCTCTCATCAGTGTTGGCATTCTTCCTCCACGGAACACACCCCTGGCATATCAGAAATGTTGGAAGGACTTTGGTATATATTTGCTGATCTATTAATAAAAAACAGGAGTGGCCTTTGTCAGCTAGTAAACATTAAAGGTTTTTTTTAAGGAAATAATTATCGAAAGCCACTGAAAGGGTGGCAGTTTTCAGAATCCACCCACACTGTGTGAATGGAGCATCTTGATTGTTTTCCTTTGCATTCCTGCCTGCTACAAGGTGAGAACCCACAGAGGTGTGCAATAAATTAATAATAAGTGATTTTGTGTCTGTCCTGACACATACAGTAGATTTTCCAAGGGCAAGGTTCTGAGGCTTACTTGTACCTTGAACTCTTTGGAGGAAATGAGCTATGGAAACCGATTATAGGCAGGAAAAAAGGTAACAGTGATACATCATTTATGCAGTGTAGTGGGGTGAATCGTGGCCCACTGTGAAATAACAGAAAATATATGTATTAGTCTCTGCTCCTGGTTCCTGGCACAGAGCTCTTAAAACCCTTGCAATTTCCTAGGTGATAACAGCACAGAGAACATCTTTTGTTCCAACGAGGTGACTCTGGGTGGGCTCCTGAATGGTTCCAGGATGGGGTCTGGTCACCAGGAAGACCAAGCATGATTAGCAGCTTGTTATTTTCAGCAACCCCACCGCTTCTCCAGGGATGGTAAAGGGGCTAAAATTGAGTTAATAATTGATCATGCCCATGTGAGAAAGCCTCCATAAAATCTCAATAATACACAGTGTGGGGAGCTTCCAGGTTGGTGAACACATCCATGCACGGGGAGGGTGACATGGCACCCTTTAAAGAGTGACACCCCCACCTCACAGGGACAGAAAAATCTTTATCCTATCCTTTAATAAATAGGTAAACATGCTTCCCTGAGTTCTGAGCTCTGCTAGCAAATTAATCAAACCTAAGGAGGGGGTTATTGGAGGGGGGAGCCTCCAATTTGTAGCCAAGTGGGACAGAAGTAGTGGGTCAGCTGGGGACCTACTATTTATGACTGGCATCTGAAGTGTGGGGACAGGCTCAGGGGAATGAGCTCTTAACCTGTGGGATCTGATACCATCTCCAGGTAGAGAGTGTCAGAATGGGTTAGGTTGTAGGACACCCAGCTGGCGTGGCAAAGAATTGCTTGTCGTGCAGGAAAACCTGGGCCTGGTTTGATGGACTGAAGTGTCAGAAGTAGGGTCTGCGGTGTGAGTAGTAAAGGAGATACCCAAGAAAGAAAACCGAAGTTCTTCCAATACACCAGCCCCCCCAAAGATATGTCTATATCCTAACCCTTGAAACCTGTGATTGTGACCTTCTTTGGGAAGAGAATCTTTGCAGGTGTAATAAGTTAAAGATCTCCGGATGAGATCACTAGGCTTACATCCAGTGACAAGCGTCCTTACAAGAGATGGAAAAAGAAAAGATACAGATGCAGAGGAGAAGCCTATAGGAAGAGAGAGGCAGGGATTAGAGCAGAGTGATGGGGCTACAAACCAAGGGAGGCCTGGGGCCACCAGCAACAGGACGAGTCCTCCCCTAAAGCTTTCAGAGGGAGCACCAGCCAGTTTTGCCTTTGAGAACTGTGAGAGATTAAATTTATGTTATTTCAAGACCTCCCCCTCCCCTGTGACAGAGAATCACAAACTGATTCTCTGTCATAGCAGCCCTGGGACATGAATCCAGTTGCTTTTGGCCTATCACAGCAGACCCAAGTAGTCGGAGCAGAGATTGTAGGACCTAAAATAATTATTCTCTGGTCTTTTACAACAACAAAAAATGTTGGCTGAGAGTTGCCCTTTTTTGTTGTTGATGTTTTCTGTATAGATTGTATTTATTTATTCAGGAGAAACATAGAGAGAGGGACACCTGGGTGGCTCAGCAGTTGAGTGTCTGCCTTTGGCCCAGGGTGTCCATGTGTCTTTCATGAATAGATAAATAAAATCTCCAAAAGAAAAAAAAGAGAGAGAGAGAGAGAGAGAGAGAAACAGGCAGAGACATAGGCAGAGAGAGTGGCAGGCTCCCTGCGGGGAGCCTGATGTGGGACTCGATCCCAGGACCCTGGGATCATGATTGGAACTGAAGGCAGATGCCCAGCCGCTGAGCTACCCAGGTGCCCCGAGAGTTGCCCTTTCTTGTATGGCTGAAGACACATGCCACCATTTCCGATTGGGAGAACATAGTACTCTGTTAATATTGCCCCCATTCCATAGATTAGAGGGGATATTGAAGCAAAGTGAGATTAAGAGATGTATCCAAAATTGGTGGCCACCTGTTGTTTTTGCATGCCAGAGCATCTCCCTTCTTCCAGCACTGGCGCTGCGGCTTTTCTTGGGGGGATACCCCTCCCACAGTCCTCAGGGGCAGGACAGGGCTCACCCCACCCCCAACTGTGTTGTTCAGCTGGGGCTCCATATACCATAGACTGGATGACTAAACCAACAGAAATTTACTTTCCCCACAATTGAGGAGGCTGGAGAGTCCAAGGTACAGAGGGTCTGGTTTCTGGTGCAAGTTCTCCTCCTGGCCCACAGATGGTCACCTTCTTGCTGTGTCCTCACAAGGTTCTTCCTTAGTGTGTGTGTATGTATGGAAAGAGACCTCTAGATTTTCCTCTTCTTTTTTTTTTTTTTTTTAAGATTTATTTGAGAGAGAGAGTGAGAGAGTGCGCATGTGTACGAATGCAGCTTGCGGGGGAAGGGACAGAGGGAGAGAATCTCTGAGCAGACTCTTCACTGAGCTCAGAGCCCCACTTCGGTTGCAATCCCAGGACCCATGACAACATGAGCTGAGCCGAAACCAGAAGTCAGGCTCTGTCCACTGAGCCACCCACGTGCCCCTTCCTCTTCTTATAATGACACCAGTCCTGTTGCAATAGGACCCATCCTTATAACCTTAGTTAACCTTAATGGCCACCGAAAAGCTGTTTCCAAATACAGTCACAGCAGGGGTTAGGGTTTCTTTTTCTTTTTTTTAAGATTTTATTTCTTTATTCATGAGAGACACAGAGAGAGAAGCAAAGACACAGGCAGAGGGAGAAGCAGGCTCCATTCAAGGAGCCCGATGGGGGACTCAATCTGGGACTCCGGGATCACGCCCTGGGCTGAAGGCAGATGCTTAACTGCTCAGCTGCTCAGGCATCCCTAGGGTTTCAATATATGAATTTTGAGGGGACACAACAGTCCATTGCACCAGCCCAGGTTTATCAGTGCATTGTCTAACTTGGCCACTTTCATGTATTTATTTAAAAAAAAATTTTTTTAAAGTAAATTCTATCCCCAGCATGGGGCTCAAACTCTCGATTCCAAGATCAAGAATCACTTGCTCTACCAACCAAGCCAGCCAGGTGCCTCTAACTTGGTCACTTTTAGGATACGTCTCAAGCCTATCTCTAGGTGTGGCATTTGCTACAATTTTCAGGCAAGCACAGCTCTCTCTTTTCCTCCTGCACTGAGGTTAATGTGAGGATAACGTGAGGCTAGAGCAGCCAGGGGCATGCGGAGAAAGCCTAGTGCCCCCATCTCAGAAAAAGGCAGAGCTCAGAAGGGGATGGAGAGTACCTGGATCCAACTGTACCAGGATTCCCTGGACATCTCACTTAACACTGACACAGTAAATTATTTTTTTTTAGCTGTATTCCTTTCTCTCGCAAGCCAAAGAACCCAGACAAGTAGGCAATGGGCCCATGGCTAATAGTAGTAGAGATGGGATCTGAAAGCAGGTCTCCTTAGCTCCAAGAAGCTCAACCCAGGATTTCCTGGGATTCATCCCAATGCTTAACTCAGGAGCCATCCCCTGTGTCCTGAGTCTCAGACGGCAGCTGAGTTCTGACATTTTTAATGCCTTTCACCTTTGCTCTCATTAAATGGTGTTGGGAGGGGGGAAGGTGCAATGAACATAAATAAATAAAGGTGATTATTTAAGTAAATCCAGTTTAATTAAACAACTCCAGATTATTTCAGGGCGTACTCCTGTTATGAAACAAAACAAAGCTTCCAGAGGCCTGGATGAATTCCCAGCAGTTGAGGAGAGGACCCCGTGGTCCTGCCGCCTGGCTTCCCTGCAGCTAGAAGCCTCTATTCAAGGCCCAACTCTGCCAAAGCTGTGTGACCCTGGGCAAGCGGCCCAAGCCAGCTCTGCCTGGGTTTCCTTATCTGAAAAATGGGGAAGATGATAGTGTACATGAGGAGGGGCAGCCCGGGTGGCTCAGCGGTTTAGTGCCACCTTTGGTCTAGGGTGTGATCCTGGAGACTCGGGGTCGAGTCCCACGTCCGGCTCCCTACATGGAGCCTGCTTCTCCCTCGCCTGTGTCTCTGCCTCTCTCTCTCTCTCTGTCTCTCATGAATAAATAAATAAAATCTTAAAAAAAAAAAAAAAGATTAACAAGAGGAGTGAGCGTGTGTAACGTGATTAGCCCAGTGCCTGCACACAGCAAGTCCTCCGGAAGAAGACTTGTTATTTAGGACAATAAATTGTTATTCCCAAGGCCGGCTTCCCCCGCATTCAGACCTCAGGCCACACGTCAGCCCTCAGGGAGCCTCGGGCTTCCAGGGGGGCAGCCCCCACTTCTCAGCCTTCTCGCCGCCCAGCACAGCATCCTTTCTTGCGGAGCATTGGATCCTTTCTCTTTTGGTTTCCTTTTTCAGAAAGGCTGGAGGCTCTCCCAAGGCAGAGACCTCGGCTGACCCCGTGGGCTGCAGCGCCCCCAGCTCCCAGCCTGGCACGTAGTAGGTGCTTAGGCAATCCGGGGCGTGGACGAGGGCCCGGCGCCGCGCCTGCCACGCCACCAACGCCACGACCCGCTGGGCGGGGGCGGGGGCGGGGAGGGACGCCCTGGGGCGAGCTCCTCTCCTCTTCCTTTTCAACTTTCCAGCGTAACTTTCTGCGAGCAGGACTCCCCGGGCGCGGCCACCGCCCCGGAATCGGGGCCTTCCGAGGCCTGCCCTCGGGGAGGAGGGGAGAGGGGCGGCCCGCGAGGAGCCAGTTCCGAGCGCGCCCTGAAGTCCCTCCCGCCGCCCCGCGTCGCTGTAAGGCGGAGGCCGGGGAGGGGGCCCCGCCGCCCGGCGGCTCGGCGCGCGCCGCCAGACTCCGGCATTTCCTCCCCGCTCGCTGGCGCGGCCTCGCCTCCCCTCGGAAGAGGGGGCTCCGGCGGCCGAGCAGCGGGGAGAGCGCGCCGGGGAGCCCCGGAGCGCCGGCCGGGGTAGGAGGCGGGCCGGGCCGGGCGGGGCGGGGGGCCGGGCGCCGAGGGCCGCCGCGCGGGACGGAGCGCGCCGCCGGCGCAGGGCGCGGCCCGGGGCCCGGGAGCGCAGGGCGGGCCGCGGCTGCAGGGGACGCCTGAGCTGGGAGAGGAGGCCGCGCTGGAGGGCGCCTTCCCCCGGCCGTGCGAGGGGGCGGCCGCCGCGGAGGCGACGGAGACCCGGGCCGCGGGGCCGCCGGGGCGCTGCCCGCATGCTGGGCCGGGGGCGCCGCCGGGGCTCGCGGCCCGGGCCGCACGGACGCCGCTGCCCCGCGCGCCCGCGATGTCGGTGCACTACACCCTCAACCTGCGCGTCTTCTGGCCCCTGGTGACCGGCCTCTGCACGGCCCTGGTGTGCCTGTACCATGTCCTCCGGGGAAGCGGGGGCGCCCGCGCGCAGCCCCCCGACGGCGCGGACGGCGGCTTCCCGCTGCTCAAGGTGGCCGTGCTGCTCCTCCTCGGCTACGTCCTCCTGCGCTGTCGCCACGCCGTCCGGCAGCGCTTCCTGCCGGGCGCTCCTCGCCTGGGGAGCCACTCCACCTTCTCGCCGAGGCACTTCCGAGAGCCGAGCCTGGGCATCTTGCTGGAGAGCTACTACGAGCACGAGGTGCGCCTGTCCCCGCACGTGCTGGGCCACAGCAAGGCGCACGTGAGCCGGATCGTGGGCGAGCTGGTGCGCGCTGGCCGCGCCCGGGGGTCCCCGGGCCCCATCCCCGGCGGGGCGCTGGCGCTGGCCTTCCGCGGAGACTTCATCCAGGTGGGCAGCGCCTACGAGCAGCATAAAATCCGGCGGCCCGACGGTTTCGACGTGCTGGTGCCGCTGCGTCTGCCGCCGCCGGTGGCGCTGGAGCCGCGGAGCCTGGGCGCGGAGGCGGCGCTCGCCCCGGCCTTTCTCGGCTGCTTCGTGTGCGCGCTCAAGGCGCCGCCGGGGGCCCCCGCGAGCCGGTGGCTCCGGGACTGCAGGCCCTTCGCCGACGGCTTCTGCGTGGACGTGCTCGGGCGGCGGCACCTCTCCGCCTCGCTGGTGCTGCGCTGGTTCCAGGCGCACCTGCAGCGCTCCCTGGCCACCGTGCGCTACAGCCTGGAGGGGCGTTGTCGGGTCAGCCTGACCCCCGGCGGCCTGGAGCAGCCTCCCACCCTGCACATCCTGCCTTGCCGCACCGACTACGGCTGCTGCCGCCTCTCCATGGCAGTGCGTCTCATCCCCGCTGTGCACGTGGGCGATGGCGTTTTCCTGGTGGCGCCACCACCGTCACCGTCCCCCTCGCTCGTCGGGCCCCTGCCGGAGCTCCCGGGAGGCCTGCGCACGGACGCGCTGTGGGGCGTGAACACCGCTCGCCAGGAGCAGAAGCTGCTGAGCTGGCTGCAGGAACGGGCCCCTCCAGGTGCCTGCTACCTCAAGTGCCTGCAGCTGCTTAAAGCCCTGCGAGATCTGGGCGCCCGCGGGCTGGACCCGACGGCCGCCACCCAGTGGGGACGCATCCTGTCCTCGTATGTGCTCAAGACGGCGCTGCTGGCGGTGCTGCTGCGTGAGGGGGCTCCGGGTCAAGGCTGGGACGAGGCACACCTGTGCGAGCGGTTGGGCGAATTAGTACAGTTCCTCCGGGACTGCCTGCTGCGGCGCCACACGCTCTTCCACTGCGTCCTGGGCCCTGGAGGGGCAGCTGCCGAGGTCGGCCCGCTGCCCAAGGTGCTGCGGGAAGCTGCCCCCGTCGACCTCCTGGCGGCGTTCGACAGGCACGCCCGGGAACTTGCGGCGGCGCGATTGCTGTCCACATGGCGAAGGCTGCCCCAGCTTCTCCGGGTCTACGGGGGTCCTCGCTACCTGGACATGTGCCCTCAACCCGGGAGTCAGCGCACGCAAGGGTTCCCTGAAGATCAGCCCTAAATCTGGACAGTGCGCCGCCAGGCCTAATGCTCCTATAGCCTCTCCCACCCCGTAGGGTGGGGAGGGCGATGAAGCCAGTTTAATGCAAGGAAATGAGGTGCCAAGGGTGTTGGAAAATTCGGAGGGTGACATTTGGGGGCTTAAATGTCACCCCGGGCTCTGCAATCCAGTCTAGTTATGGCGTCTTCTTCACACCCACCAGCGTGTCCTGAGCAAGCTACAGAAAGACCTCAAACACCAGCAGGGAAGAGTTGGTTCAAAATGTTGGTTTGTGTGGAATGATTCCGTAGAAGGATCCAGCTTCTAGGGAAGCCCAATAAAGGAAGCAAGAACTAGCTACAGAGAAAGTTCCTTTGTCAGGTTTCGAGACCCAGATCTCTGCCCCCACCCCCCAAAGAAGCTAATGGGTTTTTTTGTTGTTGTTGTTCTAACTGCCTGCTATATTTTGGGTTCCTGATTGTCTTTTAAAAAATCTGAATCTTTGTCTACAACTGGAATTTAAGTTCTATTCTAGGGGCTCATATTGTGAGGAACAGTTTCCACTATTCACATTGATATTAATGTGTTTCTTAAACGGTGCAATCAGGGCTGCTTGACAGGATTGCAAAGAATTAAGTCACAGGTGTTGAGAGGCAGTGAAGAGTTGGTTAGAGAAACTTCCAGAGCAGATAGCACTTTATTTTGATCAGTCCTTTCATTTTGTGGTAATTGCCAGGGCCAAGTGTTGCATCCCAAAGGGAGACCAGTTACGTTTGTTATTAAGAAATGTGCAGTCTTAAAAAGCAGGCTTGCTTAACCTGCCTGCAGGCACACACTGGGATATGTACCAGTCAACACCCATTCGTAGCAGAAGAGCTCACGGGGAGCCAGGTGGGGTGCAAAGTAGCAAAAGAGAACATGTTTAGGACAACACTGGCCAGGACTCAAAACATGGTGGGTTTTGAGAAAGATGCATATCAGTGTTTGCCTATCAAGGTGACTCATCAGAGCCTGCTGCTGGCTGGAGACAGATACGGTGTTGTTTGAAGCCTTTTGAACAAACTCTTCTGCATGGAAATTTCTTTCTGCGCTTCATGAGATAATGAGGAAATGCCTGCTGTAGTGCCTGGCATGGAGTTAGCTCTCTCGGCCACTGCTCAGTGATGGTGAGTGGTTACCACATTTCTCTCCCATTGCCCTCGGCAGCCTGTGAGCGATCCTAAGGCCAGCTCGGAGGAGCGACTGATTCAGCCCAGGTCTTGTAAGGCATTTCCCATAGAACTCAGGATCTTGGGCTCCATGCTCTCTGACCATCCGGTCAGCAGTCAGTCAAGGAGAGCGAGTGAGGGGGAGGAGGGGAGCGGTGACAGCTCTTGCCAGCAGTGTGCTGGTTTTTTTCTCTTTGGACATACATATCCCCAACTCAGCTTAGGTTTAGGTTCAGAGTAGTCCATCATCTGCTTGCCTAATAGAAAATGCAACCACTCCCACCCAGTGTTAGACTTTGAGACTTTAAAAAAATCTTTTTTGGCAAAGACATGTATTTCCTTAGACTCTTAAAGGTAAAACTTGGAAGACAGAAGTAGCCACCTGGATAGGGCCATGGTTTAACTTCTGAGTTATTTTGAGGGAATTCTTTAAACTTTCTTTCGGGGATCTACCTGGCCACTGCAGGAAACCATTGGGAATAAATGATTTGCAGGGAATCCTTACGAGGGCTGC
This sequence comes from Nyctereutes procyonoides, assembly GCF_905146905.1. NCBI lineage: Eukaryota > Metazoa > Chordata > Mammalia > Carnivora > Canidae > Nyctereutes > Nyctereutes procyonoides. The sequence continues at coordinate 51,842,521 of NW_026575126.1, read as the reverse complement.
AGAGACTTCTTACATCCTTTGCAACCTTGGACTGTAAAAGAAACCGTTGCAAATGTCATGCCTTCTCTTTGAGGTTGTTCTGAGGACAGTTCCTCTTGATATCCTAAAGGTCATTCCCAGCTTTTAAGGTCAGCGGTAGGTCATAAGGTACAGAGTTCAAGCAAAGGGATCGGTCTACCAGCTTCTGCAAAGATATAAACTGCATGGTGTTTCTTAAAATTACTTTTTAAAACATGAGAAGAGTAAGTAGATCTTTATATACATATATATAAATATATATTTATAATGTTTTCATATCAGCCACAGTTCCCCATGTAGTCATTAAGTCTACTGAAGTGGGAGCAGCAAGGCTATTGGAGGAATTATAAAGCTTTAAAAGCTGAACTTTCCAAATGTCTCCAGCTCAGCTGATAGGTTCCTTTTTTTTTTTTTTTTTTTTAAATCTTACTCATCTTTTGAAGTTTAAATCTGGTAACATTCTGTTCTTGTAGTGGTTTTGTTATGTTTTTTCAGGTTAATTACCCAAAGCCTCATCCATCCTCAAGAATTTAAAATTTTATTATTATGTTTTAATTAGTGGGGCATTGTGTTTGTGAATTTTTAAAATATTAATGTCTTATTTAAGGGCCATGCTGAGCGATTGTTCTCTGTACATGGCAACCAAAACTCAGAGATTTCGATCAATTTTGATCAATGTTTAGCGATCCCAAACATGTACTGTGTACAAATGAAATAATAAGGCGTATTAGCCAGGTGTGATGGCTGCCCCGAGGCACTTAAACTAAGCTAAATTCTGTATTTTATCAGGGCTCCATCACATCCTTGATCTGAAATGTACACATTTTTGGTGTATACTTGGTACTAGGAGATTCATGTATGCAAATATTCTTATTCAAGAAACTGCAAAATTGCTCATGTTAAAAAAAAAAAAAAGATTAATTGCCCAGCCAGTGCCCGAAGAAAAGTTTTGGGGAGGACGACTCAGCCCTTTTGCCCCAAGACACCCTTCCATTATTCCCACTGACCAACCAGTCTTGGGAGTCATCTTGGAAGGCTCGTGGGCTGAGAAAAGATGTTTTTTTGCAACAGGAGATGGAAGAAGCTATAAGAAGGGAGATTAGGAACAAGCGAACCAAAAGAAATCTGAAGAATTCAGGAGGGAGGCCTTCAGAGGGAAGCGAGGGAAGAGATAAAGGAAAGGAGAGCCCAGGAGTGGAAATCACATGTGGGTGCAAGAGGTTTGGGTAGGAAAGGCATCTTTAGGTATGTGCTATTTCAAAGCAGGGGTCGCAAACTCAGCAGCCTGCAGAAGCAAGGCAGGGAGATCCTTATGGGAAGGGGTGGGTGGGTGGTGGGGACTGTGCCCATTCTTAAGTGGGGCAGCCATTCAGTGTTCAGCTCTGTGCTGGGAAAAGGGGAGGGAGAGAGGGACCAGAAATCAGGATTTCTTTCTTTCTTTTTTTTTTTTTAATGAAACTTACTCATTTTTAAACAAACTAATGTTAAATTGTCCCAAACGCCACATGGGCCAAATAGAACAGTTACTTGAGCCTGGCGCCACCAGTTTGCGACCCCTGCCATATACAGTTGACCCTCCAAGTATGTCTAAAGTTATATTTATTGTTATGGTGATGTTGTTATACATAGTTGGGGGTGTGATATTTCAAGTCCTTATTGCTCAGAGCTAAGCTTTATTGTAGAAACAAACCAAAAAAAAAAAAAAATTAACAAGGCCACAGATAACACTTAACTCACAATTCCCAGAAGGACCCTCGATTCTGGAGCTGTTCTTGTCCAGCCACATCCTCCAAGCAAACCACTGGGGGCTGATTCTTGGCATTTCCTTCCTGATGAGTTGAGGCTCAACTCCTCTGGCTCTGTCCGAGTTCACAGATGAGTAATCAGGAAGGATTGCAGAATAACTTATTTCTTTTTTATTTGTATTATTTGTTCTTATTTTTAAATTATTATTATTTTTTTTAGTAGTATCCCAAGCTGTGGCTTAGCGGTGATAGTTGGTGGCCGTGGACCCCAGGAAACCAGTGCTGGGTCTTCAGGCCAACCTTCTTGGGCTTGCTACCATTCCCACTGCCAAGAACACTGTTTTGATCAGATGTTTCCACCCCTTTCTGGGATGGCTCCCACCAAAACTGACATCCTAGCGTTCCAAAGGAATTAACCTAACCTGCTTCCATAGCATTTCTTTTACCCCCATTAACATTTCCAGTGAGCCTTGAGAGGGAAGGAAGTTCAGTGTTATCATCTTGGTGTTTGTTAATTTTTTTTTTTTAAATCTCATGTCTATTACTTAGACACTACTGTTTATTTTCTTTTATACCTACATAGCACATGATTTGATGGGAATTTAGCAAGTATAAGGTGGGAGAGGGCGAAGATAATATGCAATCATCTATACAGTGTTAATAGACTAAAAAACTTATGTGTAATCTGGTTTTTAAAGTGTCAGATATTCAGGAATATTTTTAGCACCTTTTGCTTTAAAAAAAAATGTGCCTTGACTCAGTGACTTGACTTTAAAACATTCCTCTTATTTTATTGTTATTTTAAATGTGTACTCTGACCCCCAGCTGTGTATTATGAAGCAGTCTGTCGGCTGCAGTCATAGTATATGGTTTGTTCCAATAACAGAGACCAAAGGGTTAATCAGATATGATCCCGCTGCTACAGTCGTGTGATTACAACGAGTTTTAGATCACACCAAATTTCCATGGCCCGCACAGTTGAGGCCAGACATTTGTTTTCTATTTCAGGTTGGAGTAAATTTGCACTTTTAATCTTTTGGGTCTTTGGAGGGGCCTTGTTCTTTGATACTTTGCTTTGTTAATAAAGGAACTTGTAGAAATCTCTGGACTGAATGTCAGATTTGGGGAGGGTCCCCTCTTCTTGAAGGGCACCTGTGGATGCACTGGCTTATGATTCCTGACACAAGCTTACCAGCTTCCAGCATCTGGGTGTATGAGTCTTTTCTTGCTCAGCGACACTGGAATGATTGCAGAGTTGGCACGGTACACAGGGGGCAGGAATGTTAGTTCCTAGCTCTGTAGGTTTGCAGCCTGGGGGTCCGGCCTTCAAGTCTTTTTCTTTGCCTAGAACCTTCTGCCTGGCTCCCCCCCACACACACACACACCTCATAATACAATTCAAGTCGTGGCCTGTGGCTAATTTATTGCTCAAGAATTTTGCTGCGAAATCTCTTAGGCCCTTGGGCCCTCTCCAAATGGTAAACATTTGCTAATTGTGAAAAACCACTGGGCTTAGTGAAAGATGGAATCTTGGAGATGCTAAGACTCCTCAAAGTCTTGGAGCCAGGTGAACGTTTCGAGAACCTGCAGCCACAGGCTGATTAAACAGTATTTGTGGGGGATACTTGCCCAGGGGAGATGCAGTAGGTGTGTTTGGTACAGTTTCCAACTGTAGTTGTTGAGTGGTTCCTGTCCCCAGTATTAGGATGCATATAGAAGTGACCCCAGGCGGGTGGGGTCTCTTTCCCAGGAGCTCGCAAACCACTAGTGAGAGGTCGGCAGTTCCGTTGTTTCCATGCAGTGTGGTGGGTGGTGGTGAGGAAGGGCTGTGGAAACACAGAAGAGGGGTACCTCGTGCATTTCAGGGGTTTCATGGAGGGATGCTTGGAAGAAGGGACATCGAAGCTGAGATCTAGAGGTAGGGAGGAATTTGCTCAGTGAAGGGAGGTGGGCAGGAGACCAAGGTATCAAGGACAGAGAGGAGCAGAGCATTTCAGTTTGGCTGGAAGGTGGTTGGGGGGCAGGAGCGGGGAGGCTCCAGTGGCAAAAGGTAAGTGGGAGGGGGAGGAAGGCGCCAGGATACAGGGGTCTTGAAGCCAGAGCTTCTCACACTGGAGTGTACAAATCACGGGGGAGTCTGGCTGGAGTGCAAATTCTAATTCAGCAGGTCTGAGCTGGGACCTGAGATCCTGCTCTCCTAAGGAGCCCCCAGGTGATGGTGACGCCACTGGCCCTGGGGCCACACTTTGATCACAGGCTCGTACACCACGATAAAGGCTTGGACGATCCCGGAGATACTGGTGAGCTGCTTTCGGCAAGGAATGGCAGGGTCACGTTTCGGCATTTCAGTTTGGCTCACTCTGGCTTCGCGGTGGAGAAGGGATTAAAGGGGGGGGGCAATTTAGTTATTTTTTATAAATAAAATTTTACAGCCATGCCCCTTCGTTTAAATACGATCCCTGGCTGAAGTCAACCTACGCTGGCAGAGCTGAATAATTGCAACACGATCCTGAAAATATTTACTCTCTGGTTCTTTACAGAAAAAAATTGGTTGGAAGTAATCAGACTAGGACATCTCCAGATGAAGTAATCAGACTGGGATGTCTTCAGATGTCGCAGCAATCCAGGCCTGGGCAGGGGGCCTGAGGTGGGGACAGAAACAAGTGGCCCGAAAGACACAATAGTGTCCTGGCTAGGGCCGGGGCTTTTGACACCAAGAGATTTGTCTTCAAGTCCTGGGTCCTGCATTCCTCATCTGTGTGTCTCTCTACAAATTACCTGATCCTCTTGGAACCTTGATTCCCTCATCTATAAAATGGGATTAATAGTAGAAACTCCCTCAAAGGAGTGAGTGAGGATTTAGTGAGATTGTGTTTAACGTTTTTAACCACTGGAAATGGGCAGTCAGTAGAGACATAATTATTGGGGTTTTTTTTTTTTTGAGACATAATTATTGGAATAGAAGTTTGATTTAGTCTGCTTCTCTAAACTCTTCCCTCTGTTCCTTTTGCTGCTCATTCTCTCTCCACTGGAGGGGGTGTTTCCCTTTTATCCACTCAACCATCTCTCCAGCTCCTCCAGTTTTGTTCATCTCTTTTCTTGATGTCCACGGCGATCCACTCAATGAAAAGCTCCCACTCTGGGAACTCTGGTGGTCTGGTTACAAAAACCGTCCCCCGTCTTCCTTCTCTTCCCATACCAATGCCTTTGCAGTCTCTCCCATCAAGAAGGGGAGCCTTTTTCACTCACCCGTGAAACTGAAATGACTGTGACTTTTCTCTAGTCAATAGCATGTGGCGGAAGGGATGTGCTGGTTGCTGGCCTGGTCTGCCTCTGATTGTTCTCTTGCAGGCCTGCTGCCACTGTGGGAATAACTAGCCTGCTGGAGGATGCAAGCTCATGGGATCCAATCAGGCCTGTCACCCAATCTCATCACCAGCCACCTGTGGGACACACTCATGAAGCCATCCCAGAATGACCTGACAACAAACTGAAACCCTTGAACAAATCCAGCCAAGACCAGTCACACTTGGCCCAGGTTAGGAGAAGGACTCAGCTGGCCTGTAGCCTCCAAGAAATAATAGACATTGTTTTAAGCCACTGAGTTAGTCGTGGCTCAGTGATATCTTACTGGTTTGGAGGCTTAAAAACAATTAGGCATATGAGGGTGGCCACTGACATCCATACAGGCTGCCCTTGACTTCTATACATTTGACTTTCAAATGCCCAGACTTTGATATAAGTACTTGACTGACACCCCAAACCACTTGGCCCCAGGAATCCGGATTTCCCTCGTGAGCTGACGCAGTGGGGGGCTGGCTCACCACTCAGTGGTTCAGTTGGGCTGGTGTCACCATCTTTGTGCCATGTGTTGACACAGTTGTTAAACTATGTTCCTGCACTTGCCCTTCTCTTGTAAAAATAAACAGAGGCTGGGAAAACGAGAGTGCTGATTCAGGTGATAAAATGCCACAGGTCTCTAAGGTAATCCAACGGAGACGTGGATTCCATGTGCCTAGAGTGGCCGAGCTTCAGCTGCGATCACATGTCAGCTGCTGTTGAACTGCTGGGTGGTGCGTTCAATTGTTAAGGAAAAGAACAACAGTGATGAAGGGCGTATAGGAAACGGTATCTGTTAGGAATACATTTGGTGCCAACTTACAGAAACCTAACCTGTAGTGACTTAAGCAAATAAGAGTTTGGGATGTCTGGGTGGCTCAGTGGTTGAGCATGTGCCTTTGGCTCAGGGCATGATCTCCGGGCTCTGGGATCGAGTCCCACATTAGGCTCCCTGTAGGGAGCCTGCTTCTCCCTCTGCCTGTGTCTCTGCCTCTCTCTGTGTGTCTCTCATGAATAAATAAATAAAATCTTACAAGAAAACCCCAAATAAATAGGGGCTTACTTTGCCGCATCAGCCAGAGCCAAGAGGTGGGCAGCCAGCAGTTCAGGGGTGAATTAGGGAATAGCAGAAGATGGTGTCAAAGAAGTAATTAGGGAATATATAATTTCATAATCCTATGATTTATACTTGCCTAAATCCTTGCATAATAAATGCTCAGTAAATGTTAGAACTGAAGTCCCAGCTCCACCATTCAGTGGTTGTAATCTTTTGGGGCAAGTCAGTTTTCTGGACATTAATTTCCTCATTTGCCAAATAGGGGTGGGGTGGGTAATCCTGTCCTTTATAAGCTTGTTGGGAGCATCAAAGGGTAATGTGTGTGAAATTGAGAAATGCTACCCAAATTTTAGCGGTTGTCCCCGAAGTGGTGCTCCATCATCTTTGGAACAGTAGGAAAGTGAATCCATTTTTCTTTCCTTTTTTTTGAAAGATTTTATTTATTTGTCTATTTGAGGTGTGGGGGGAGTGGCGGGGGGAGGGAAAGAAACAAGCAGACTCCGAATGGAGCCCCACATGGGACTCGATCCCACGATCCTGAGATCAGGACCCAAGCTGAAACCAAGAGTCAAGCACTCAACCCATAACGCCACCCAAGGTGAATCCGTTTCTTAAGGAGGGGTCACCCTCGGGCACTCTGCCCAGCACCTCCCCACCACCAAGCTTTCTGTCCTTCAGGTCTGTGAGTGAGCAGCAGTTGTGAATATTTGTTCCCAAGAGAGGGGACATCTAGAGAGAGGATCCACCATCCCCCATATCTCTTTCTTCCAAATTATATCATTTTCTTATAAGCTTTCTCTTTATTTCATTTCTCAAATGAAATTTCATTTCCGTTGCTTGGGTCCTGGGTGGAAAGTTTAAGCTCGTGGTTCTCATCCTGGCTCTAAAACAATCCATGAGGGGCTTTGTAAAATTATCCACACACGGCGGGGCACCTGGGTGGCTCAGTTGGTTAGGTGTCTGACTCTTGATTTTGGCTCAGGTCATGATCTCAGGGTCCTGAGATCAAGCCCCGCATCAGGCTCCATGTTGGGTGTGGAGCCTCCTTGGTATTTTCTCTCCCTCCCACCCCACCCCACACTTGCCTCTCTCTCTCTTTCTTAAAAAATAAATAAATAAATAAAATAAAGTATCCACACTCAGGACTCCATCCTGGCCCAGTGAGGTCAGAAATTCAGGGAGTGGGATCCCTGGGTGGCTCAGCAGTTTAGCGCCTGCCTTTGGCCCATGGCATGATCCTGGGGACCCGGGATCAGGTCCCACGTTGGGCTCCCCGCATGGAGCCTGCTTCTCCCTCTGCCAGTATCTCTGCCTCTCTCTCTGTCTCTCATGAATAAATAAATAAAATTAAAAAAAAAAAAAAAAGAAAAGAAAGAAACTCAGGGAGTACAGCCCAAGTATGGGTGCTTTTTACAGCTCCCTGGATGATTCTAGAATGCACCCAGGATCATGAACCACAGGGCCTTAGTCAGATGGCCCTGAGGTCAGAGAAGCTAGAACCACCATCTGGTATGTGTGAAGGATGCTTTGTGGCAGACAGACAGCTGAAGACGTGGTGATGGGGGTGAAATGATAAGAGTCCAGAATGGAATTCTTCAGCAGAGAGACACAGGGCAAAATATCACTACTGGGGCATAGGATTTAATCCCACTGGCAATTCCTCTTTTCTCCAACCCCACGGAAATGGAAACAAAATGAAAAAATTAATTTCTAAAAGGCATTGGAGAATCATCCTGAAATTTCTCAGCAAAAAAAAAAAAAAAAAAGCTTCTTTATTCAGAGGCACACTGGCCTTGTTCTTTTTGTCTTCTAGCCTAGAGAGGACACACGTCATATACAGCCTGTCTTTACAAAAAGCTGTCTCCTTTCATGAATATTCAGTGGTTTTGCCCACACTTTGTCTCAGCCTCCCTCCTCCCCCCACTACCATCTTCCGGGCAGTGACTTTGAGCTGGCACTTACAAAAAATTAAAGTCCATCAAGGCATCCTCCAATAAAGCTGGGTGTGGGGGGGGGGGGCAGAGATTTAGGAGTCCTACTGCATGCCAGACTCAAACTAAAAGCTTTTAATGATGTTATCTCATCAAAAGATCTCTAACTTCACGGTTTATTTAATCATTGGTCTCCTCGAATTAGGAGCTAGGCCTCTGATGGGTGACTGTCGATCCTTATCAAAATAAAACCATTAAGACATATTTCAACCATGGAGAACAATGGTGTGGCATTTGGAGATGGGGGTGCCCTTGGGGTTTTGCACAGTTAGAAAACCACAGGCTGAAAACACTGCTCTCTATCTTAAGCAAAGGATTTGTGATGATTGATGATTTTCCCCTCTGAGAAATACCTGGTTTCCAAAAGCACTCTAATTAGTAGGGATCTCCATTTTCCAAGTATCCAAAATGCATTTGGCTGTCCTGTCATTAAACTCAGACCCGTGTTCTAGCTGAGAAGTCTGAGCCCTTCCCAGGTCCAGCGGAGGCACGCCTGCCAGCCGAGTAACACCGTATTTCCTGCCCCGGTGCAGTCAGGCAGGATCAACTGACTGGTTCCCAGCAATGGGCAGGGGTCCTGCAGAGGTGCTAAAGGTGGCAGCACAAGATGGCAATTGAGTCAGTACCAAGAGCACAGCTGCCCTTGACAGTCACCTGACTCATACTGGCCTTTGCACGAGAGCAAAAGAAGCCTTTGTGATGTTAGCCTTGCAAACTGAAACGTTGGGACTCTTGGTGACAGCAGAGAAGCCCGGCCAAACGTAGTCCTGCCACAGGATGTAGAAGAGGGCTCCTATCATGACCCCTTTTGGGGAAATCCCATTGCAAGCCCCTCAGATTCTTGTGTTTGTACTAGATGGGGAGAAGATGCCCTCTTCAAGGACCCCAGGGACTTCCTTTATGAAATGCTCCATCTCTGTTCACTCACGCAGTAAATAATCACCGAGTGCCACTTTGTGCCAGGGCCCGCACTGGCACTGGGGATTGGTTGAGTGGTTAGCAAAACAGACTCTATCGCATTTTTGCCCGCAGCCTTCAGTGTGCTGGATGAGACAGGCGCTGGACAAACAAGCATGCCAATTAGTGCCCAATAACTAGTGGAGGTGAATGCTTTGCAGGAAGGAGGTTCCTGCGACTCTGTAAATCAGAAGGGACGTTAGCGGCCCAGGGGGATTAGAGAAGGCCTCCCTGAAATTTTGAAGCCCGGCACCCTAACCATGAGGGTCTATCTCCGGGTGTCACCCTTGCAGAACACTTAACTGTGTGCAGAGCTCTGAGCCAGATGCTTGGCACACGCTGCCCTCACTTGACCAGTGCAACAGTCCTAGGAGGTGTCCCACTTTAGAGGTGAGAAAAACCGAAATTTTGAAGCCCGGCACCCTAACCATGAGGGTCTATTTCCGGGTGTCACCCTTGCAGAACATTTAACTGTGTGCAGAGCTCTGAGCCAGATGCTTGGCACAGGCCGCCCTCACTTGACCAGTGCAACAGTCCTAGGAGGTGTCCCACTTTAGAGGTGAGAAAACCGGGGGCTCAGCAAAATGAGGCCACGTGCCCCACGTAGTAAGTGCAGACAGGGGTTTGAATCCATATCTGCTTGGCCACACCACTCCCACTCATTTCTGGCCCTTGCAAACTGAGCCAAGGAGCCTAGTCATGCAGGAAGTTCCCCCTCATGAGGCCCACAGTGGAAGATCAAAATGAAACAGCAGGCAGATGTTTGCAGTTGCCTGGAAAAGCCACCCACCAGTGGGGGGGGGGAGCTTTCTCCCCACTTCCCAAGCCCCTCCTTAAAAGCTCCAGTTTCCTTTTTTCATTTTTACAGCGTCCCCTCCCCCACTCCCCAGAGGACTGACTTCTCCTTTCAGCAGACAGGAAGGCGTGGGCTGCTGGCCCTACAGTAGCCGGGCCACTGACAGGGGATGGCTTCCCTCCAAGCTTAACCCAGATGCAAATGATAGGGACATACCAGCTCTTTCTCCTCTTGGCTTCGTGCTGTGTTTCCCTTTCTCCCCAGAATAGAAGCAGGAAGGCCTTTAGGTAGCTGCAGGGAAGTGTTAGCAGATATGAGCCCATTGCCTTGTCTTACAGGAGGACTGAACTGATTCCACATATAGATGCATTTACACTCATTCTGACACATGCTTAGCATGCAGGCGTGCGTGGACTCACACGCGTGCACAGATATACCCGCTCTCACACTCTAACACACACGCTCATAGCTAACCCTTTAAGACACTCACTGGATTCCAGGCAGTTTTCTAGGTCTAGGCAAATGGATGCTGATCGCCAGCGGGCCAGATCCAGTCTGCCACCTGTTTGTGTAAATAAAGTTTTATTGGAACCCAGCCATGCGCATTCAGTAATGCAATATCCGCGGCTGCTTTTTACCACCCAGGTTGCAACAGCGACCACATGGCCTGCAAAACCTGAAATATTTACTACCTGGCCCTTTACAGGGAAAGTTTCCCAGCTCCTGTTCTAAGTAAAAACTCTACAAGGTATGACTGCTGCAGAGCTCATCACCTTAAAACTTAATGGCTTAGAAACAGCCACCACCATTATTATATTTTATGATTCTGTGTGTTAACTGAGCTCTGCTGGCAGTTCTGCTCCTTGTCATGTCAGCTAGGACCACAGTCCCTTACAGGAGGGCTCACTCCTAAAGGGGGCAGTTGGTGCTGCTGTGGGCCGTGAGCTCAGCTGGCACCGAGGACAAACCACTGTGCCTTGGTTTCCCTCCACAGGGACTTACTTTCTGGCTCTGGCATCTCCTAGCTTGGCTGCTGGGTTCCAAGAGGTAGTGTTCCCCATTTGCAAATGCAGAAGAACTGCAAATCTTCTAAGGCCCAGATTCTACTGGTCAGAACAAACCACACGCCCAGCCCAGACTCATGGGGAAGTGACGCGGACTCTGCCTATCGGTGGCCAGACTGGCAAAGAATTTGCAGCCACTTTTAATCCACCAGAGTAAGTACCCTTTTTCATTTTAGACACAGGGACACCGAGGCACAGAATGGTTAAATAACCTGCCCAGCAACACCCAACTAGTGACACACACAACCTCATACACACTCATTCACACAAATATGCCCGTGCATATGCAGTCACACACTACACATATATCCACCACACACACATTCATAGTTCACATCCATATATACAGCGATATGGTCACATATTTACATTTTCATGTAGACCCCAAGTCCTCATGCTCATGCAAGGTTACATATATGCACATGCATATTTGCACATAAGCGTTCACCTATGCATGCATACTCACACATGCACACACTCCAGGCATACACACCCTCACACACACACCCTCCACATCCACATGCATAATCACACGTATCCACATGCATGAACACACATATGTACAGCTTGATCCATCTCCACCGACTGCGGTAATTTGTTTCAAGGATCCAGAAGCCTTTTCCTCCTCTTTTTTGAACAAGTAAGTCATTCTGAGGCCAGAAAACCCTCCTGCCTTCCTGCAATTGTGCAAAGCCTCTCTCTACACAAAGAGGTCCATAGGCCTGGGACCCTGGATCCCTAGCCCCACTTAGAATGGCCACAGGGCGTGAGACCCACTCACCTTTGTTGACATTAGATGTGAGGAACAGGGAAATTAAGGACGTTGTCCGGGATCATACACCAGAAGCTGCAGAGCTGGCTAACCTCCGGGCATTCAGCTGGGCCGTGTGCTGGGGGCTCAGTGGTGCTCAACGAACGGCTGAGTCCTGAGCGCTTGTTCAGAAATGATTGTTTTTAAGAGACCTGACTCATTTAGAAGCAGTTTTAGGTTCACAGCAAAGTTGATTGGAAGGTACAGAGGTTTACCATATATCCCCTGCCTCTGTACATGCATGGCCTTCCCCTTTCAACATCCTCCACCGAAGTGGTACATATGTTATAAGTGATGAGCCTACATCAGTGCATCATAATCACCCAAAGTTCATGGCTTTTACCTCCAGGTTCATTTGTGAGTTTTACATTTTATGGTTTGGGATGGATGTATAATGACATGTATCCACCGTTATAGTATCATATAGAGTATTTTCACTCCCCTAAAAACCCTGTGCGTCTGGTCTATTCATTCCTCCTTTCCCCATAACATCTGAGATCCACTGATCTTTTTATTTATTTATTTTTAAAGATTTTTAATATTTTTTTAAATTTTTATTTATTTATGATAGTAACACACAGAGAGAGAGAGAGAGAGAGGCAGAGACATAGGCAGAGGGAGAAGCAGGCTCCATGCACCAGGAGCCCGACGTGGGATTCGATCCCGGGTCTCCAGGATCGCGCCCTGAGCCAAAGACAGGCGCTAAACCGCTGCGCCACCCAGGGATCCCTTTTTTTTTAATATATTTTTTTTAATTTTTATTTATTTTTAAAGATTTTTAAAAAGTAATCTCTACACCCAACGTGGGGCTCAAACCTACCACCCCACGATCAAGCATCTCATGGTCTACCAGCCAGGAGCTCCAACTACTGATCTTTTTAATGTCTCTCTAGTTTTGCCTTTTCCAGAAGGCCATATAGTCAGAATCCTACAGTATGGGGTCCTTTTCAGACTGGCTTCTTCCACTTAGTAATATGCATTTAAGTTTCCTCCATGTCTTTTCATGGCTTGAGAGCTCGTTTCTTTTTAGTGCTGGATAATATCCAGTCATCTGGATACACCACAGCTCATTTATTCACTCACTTTACTGAAGGACATCTTGGTTGCTTCAGTATTCATTTTTATTCGTGACTGTAGAAAGCAGGTAGAACAGAAATGCTCCCCAAACCTTATGAATCACACACCAAGGATGTCAGACAGTGAGGATGTAGAAAAGAAATGTCCATCTTTCCTCCCTCATTTGGTCACCATCTATCCCAGCCATCTTCAGACCTAGCCAGGCATTACAGTGACATGGGGAGATTTTAAAAAATATTGCTGCCTGGGTCCCATTCAATTGGTCTGTGCTGGGGCCTGAGCGTCACGATTTTTTTTTTTTTTTAAAGATACTCAAGTGATTCTAATAGAGGCTTTAAAAACCACTGGTCCACCAAAATCCCACTGTAGGTGGAAGGTTCTTCTGGTGGCTCTTGAGTAGAAGTTGAAGGTTGTCTGTTGGAAGTTTAAAACAAGTGGATCTGGGTTTGCCAATGCAGTGCTGTTTTGGCATATTTATTTCGATGAAATGTGAAGGCTCCAGCAGGACATGCTCTCTTCATTTGTCTGCTTTCAAACACCATCCTCTCTCACCTTCCACCAGCTGCTTCACACATTTAGTTACTGGCCTGGCACCTGGAGTCATTCGGTCTTACTGACCGTGGGACCTGGCTTTGGCCAAGGTGATCCATGTGTCTCAGTTTGTCCAAGGTTTTCCAAGTTCAGCACAGAAAATCCCATGTCCCAGGAGCCTTCCTCAATCCTGAGCAAACTGGACAGGTCATCATCCTATTTTGACACTTCTTTTTTTTTTTTTTTTAAAGATTTTGTTTATTCATGGGAGAGAAACAGAAAGAGGCAGAGACGTAGGCAGAAAGAGAAGTAGGCTCCCTATGGTGAGTCTGATGCAGGACTTGATCCCAGGACCCTGGGATCACCACCTGAGCCAAAGGTAAATGCTTGACCCCTGAGCCACCCAGGTGCCCCTATTTTGACCCTTCTTATTAGAAAGTGAAGACAGACCCACAAATCACTCTAAAACACCTGTTCTCAATGCCAGCTGCACATGAGAATCACCTGGGTAGTATTAATAACTACCCTTAGCAGGTCCCAGAATTATACTCCATCCCACTCTCAAGTGACTGTTACACCCCCAGAGATTCTGATGTCATTGATCCATGTGCAGCTGGGGAATTGAGGATTTTTAAAAGCTCCCCCCAGTGATTCTAATGTGAAGGTGGAGGCAAAGAGCCTTGAGCAAGGTCAGAGAGAATTAGCTACCAGGGGGATTGCTCTGGGAAGGAGCAGATGAAGCAAGCCACCCAAATGAAGAGACATCACAGAAGAAACAATGCAATTTGACTTCAGAACTGTGAGTAAAGTCCCTTTATCTCTCTGAGCCTCAGTTTCTTTCTTTCTTTCTTTCTTTTTTTTAAAGATTTTATTTATTTATTTGAGAGAGAGGGAGCATGTGCATGAGTGAGAGAGCAGAAGCAGGAGCAGGGGCAGAGGGAGAGAGAGAAGCAGGCTCCTGCTGAGCAGGGATCCTGACTAAGGGCTCCATCCCAGGGACCTGAGATCATGGCCTGAGCCAAAGGCAAATGTTTAACCACCTGAGCCACCCAGGCGCCCCTGAGCCTCAGTTCCTTGATCTATAAAATGGGAACCTCCCATAAAATAAAGCATGCAAGGTATAGGCACGGAAAATGATTGATGCTCGTAGAATAATAACAACGTGCCATTTATCCAGTACCCAGAGTGTGCTAAATACTTTTCAGTCTCTGACTCATTTGGGCCTAGGAGGTAGCTAGTGTTCTTATTTCCACTGTAGACTCAGAATGGTCTGTAGTTGAAGGAACCACAGAAATACCCTGGTTCTGTTAAATTATTTTTGCAGAGAGCCAGGCCAAGATGCAAGTGACCCAGATAAATCAGAAACTGACCCTGGGAATCTAGAAGGATGCACGCTGGCCTTGGATTCATTTTTCAAAATGAAAATAGCTTTCTTGTTTGTGACCATAGATATCATAAAGATAAATAAAATAAAAAGTTCAAATAATGCAGAATCCTGTGAGAAAGAAGTGAAGATCTTCAGGGCCAAGCTTCTCCCATGACACCAGGAGTGGAAGAGAAGGGCTGCCCTAGCAAATCCCCACCCACCCACCCATCGGCCCCTTGCCCATCCCTTTAGGAAAAAAAACAACATCAGTTCCCATGACATCATCTCCCGCCTTGGAGCTGGCATGTTGGGGACAATGGCAGGATATGGAGTTCCAAAGAGTTCTGACATCAGCCTCATTGGAAAGGGCTCCTGGAGCTGGGACTTTCCCCTGATCAAGGCCTCTGTGAGGGACCATTTCAGCTTCCACCCAGAGCTGTCCCCAGAGTGACTAATAATAATGATATTGATTGAACACTCACAATGTGTCAGACATCAGTCAGAGGGTGAATTAACTCATAAAATCCTTGTCCCCACCTAGCAGTTAGGTACCTTCTTATGGAAGAAGCAGCAGGCTCAGAGAGGCAGATAACTTGCCCAAGGTCACACAGCTGGTAAGCAGCAGAGTCAGGATGGGCACTGGTTCCAGAGCCACGTGCTCTGCATCAAGAAGGTGATGTGATTAAAAGAAGAAGAAGAAGAAGAAGAAGAAGAAGCTGATGTGATGAAGAAGAAGAAGAAGAAGAAGAAGAAGAAGAAGAAGAAGAAGCTGATGTGATGCTCAGAAGAGCCATATGGGGCAGGTCTGTTTAGAATCCTCATCAGATAAATGACTAAATCAGGGCTCTGAGAGGTGGAATGACTTGCTCAGGGTCATACAGCTAAGGAGCAGGAGTGCCAGGAAAGAAGTTCACCTGCCTTCAGAGCTGGTCCTTAATTTTTTTTATTTTGATTTTTTAAAAGATTTTATCTATTTATTCATGAGAGACATACACACACACACACACAGAGAGAGAGAGAGAGAGAGAGAGAGAGAGAGGCAGAGACATAGGCAGAAGGAGAAGCAGGGTCCCCGGAGGGAGTCCGATGTGGGGTTTGATCCTAGGACCCCAGGATCACAACCTGAGCCAAAGGCAGATGCTCAACCGCAAAGCCACCCAGGTGTCCCCAGAGCTGGCTCTTAGAATCAGGTTTCCTTAACTCCAGCCCTTGAGGTACAACCTTCATGGTGCTTGCTACATCAGAAGAACGTTGACTTCTTTCTCTAGCCTTATTTCCAACAATATCTTTTAAATTGTTGCTTTAATGTGCTAGTTATATGTATTTTTCTAATACATTAAACAGCTACTAAAGTAAATCACAGGAACACCTGGGTGGCATTGTCAGTCAAGCGTCTTGGTTTGGGACCAGGTCATGATCTCTGGGTTGTGGGATTGGGTCCTGCGTCAGGCTCCACGCTCTGCATAGAGTCCTGCTTGAGATTGAGATTCTCTCTCCCTCTTCCTCTGTTTGTGCTCTCTCTAATAAATCTTTAAAAAGATTAACCATCCGTATTACATTCCACCAATTATACCTGTACTCACTTAAAAAAAACACAAGAGTTTCTCTGACCAGACACGAATTCCACCTTCTTTAAGGAGTTTGCAGGGACAGCCGTTTTGGTCTATGAGGTGACCTTGAGGATGGAAGTCATGAACTGAGGATGGCTGAGCGGGAATAGAGAGTCTGGATCCCTGCTGACACTTAGAGATTCCATCCCAGTTCTGAGCTGATGATTCTCCAGAATCTATCTTTTTCTTTCTTTCTTTCTTTCTTTCTTTCTTTCTTTCTTTCTTTCTTTCTTTCTTTCTTTCTTTCTTTCAAGATTTTATTTATTTATTCATGAGAGAGACAGAGAGAGAGGCAGAGACACAGGCAGAGGGAGAAGCAGGCTCCACGTGCACGGAGCCAGACATGGGACTCGATCCTGAGTCTCCAGGATCAGGCCCTGGGCTGAAGGCGGTGCTAAACCGCTGAGCCACCGGGGCTGCCCTCCAGAATCTTTCTTATGTGTGACAGAAATAAACTTTTATCTTAGACTTGTTCTTTTGAAGTTTTGTTGTAAGCAGGAAAACTTAACCCTAGCTGATTCAGCTGCTTACAAAAATGGGAAGATGTCCCATTCACATTCGAATGCAAATTGCTATTTTCACTTAAAAAATAAGATCTGGCTACACTGGGGCCCACATTCCCAAGTGGCAACCCTGGGGCTGGGACCAAGGAGGGGCTGTCGCCTTTATTCTCAGCTTGAGTGCCCATCTCCAGTTCACACAGTCCTCACTAATCACAATGGGCAATCCTCCCAATGCCCCCATCTATATTGCCTCCCTGCTCCTGTAGGCGTTTGAGTTTGTGAACCCTGTGTCTCAGAGCCTCAGTTTCCCCATTAGCAAAACTGGACTAACAGTAGAACCTCCCTCTTAGGCTTTGGGGCAGTGGGAAGTTTAGATATGTTACTAGATGTAAAGCACTTAAAGTGCTCTCCACCCGTCTCAGTAGTGACAGCCCTGCTCTTATTGGGACTGTTACCTTTCTTTTCAATATTGGAAGGAATTTGACTTTTTTGGTGGATGATCCAAAAGCGAAAGAAGAGAAAGCCGGGCACAGCCCAGGCTCCAGCAAGTTTCTCGGGTGTGATCATGCCTGAGGGTGACTTTTCTTGCTGGACCAGGGACAAATGCTACCATGGTTATTTCCTCTCTCTCTCTTTTAAAGGGTGAGCAGCTCATCGCTTTCACAGAGGATGGGGCTGCCTATGATCTTCTTCAGGCACTTTCCAGCTTCTTCTTTGGCATCCCCCTGCAAGGTCTGGGGACCTGCCATGCCTGGGCTGTCTGCCAGCACTCCTCCATCAGCCTGGGGCTGAGGCAAGGCAGCCAATGCAGTGAGGAGGGGGGATTCCAGGTTAGCCCACAGCACAGGGGAGAGTGGATTTTTCCCTTTGCCCCCATCCAAGGCTGGTACCTCCCAAGAAAGGCCACATAAAAGGGGGGAAGGAGACAGACACACATTGTGCATACTGAGGTCTGGGGGGATAGGCTGGCAGGGGTCACCCTCAGCATGTGCAGGGGTGCTGCACTCGTTTCCACTCTGAAGGCTGCCTCCTGACCTGCAGCTCAGGCCCAAGGGCCCTTAGTCAGCCCTGGTAGGACACTCCATGCACGTGCAGGAGAGCAGAAAGTGCTGGAGAGTTAGAGCCCTCAGGGCAACCCTTGGGCACTTGGGATCCGATCCTGGCTCTCTGATTCACAAGCTGTATGATCTTCAGCAAGTTACCTAACATCTCTGAGCTCCAGTTGGCTATCCCAGCATCACCCTGGTGACTAGTCCTGTCCATGTCTCCTTAGGCCATGGGCAGGGGTTTCTCGAGCACATCTCCCAGGTCCAGATGTGCTGAGTTACCCAGTGTGGGCAGTCCTAGTGTTACGGAGGGCCAGTGGTGCTCTGCAGTGATTCACAATTTACATTCCCATGGGGAGTGTGTGTGCTTTTCCCAGGCTGTTGAATACCCTTTACAAGCAGAATCATGATATGCTCATTCTTTACCTTGCTTTGTTTCCCCTTGCCATGGATATTGGAGATCTTTCCAAATCAGCCCATCTAGATATGCCTCATAAAAAAAAAACATTTTGTTGAATGATATCATAATTATAGAAAAGTGCACAGCACAGTGAATCTCTGGAGTGAAAAACAACTATGTAACCACTACTTAAATCCAGAAACAGAATGTTACTCTCATCAAAGAAGCCCCCCTGCCTGCCCCTCCCCTCTCCCAACCAAAATGCACTTATAAATAATATGTACCCCTTTTATTTTAGGGGAGGAGGGACAGAGGGAGAGGAGAAAGAGAATCTTAAGTAGGCTCAGTGCCCTGTGTGGAGCCTGACTCGGGGCTTAATCTCATGACCCCGGATCATGACCTGAGCTGAAATCAAGAGTCAGATGCTTAGCCCACCGAGCTACCCAGGCCCCAATAATATGTACTCTTGTTGTCTTTTTGTTTAGCTTTTTTAAGCTAAACATTATGTTTATGAGGTCTTTTTAAAAAGATTTTATTTATTTATTTATTTATTTATTTATTTATTTATTTATTTGAGAGCACAGGCAGGGGGAGGGGTGGAGGCAGAGGGAGAGGGAGAAGCAGTCTCCGCACTGAGCAGGGAGCCAATTGTGGGGCCGGAACTCAGAACCCCAAGGTCATGACCTGAGCCTAAGGCAGATGTTTAACTGACTGAGCCGCCCAGATGCCCCTGTTTGTGAGATTTATTCACGTTGCTGCATGTAGCAACATCTAGCAAGGTCTGGAGACATGGTTGTCACAACTTGGAGAGGCGGGAACTGCTGGCGTCTAGTGGATGGGGTCCAGGCGTGCCCCCCTGCACCCTGCAACTCATAAAACAGCCCCCTTCCCCGCAACAGAGATCATCTGGCCCCAAATGTCAACTGTGCTGAAGTTGAGGAAGCCTGTTGCTTCGTCCAGGCTAAGGACTTTGGATTTTATCCTAAGAGAGAGGATGAGAAACCCGGATCAGGTGTATATTGAGATTAACCGCCCAACTATTTTCCAAAGCAGTTGGGTTCTCATTCTTTAGTGACGCCTGCATCCTTTTCCATGATGTGGGCACATCCTGTTACCAGTTCCCATCGATTAACTTTACACCATTTCCAATCTTTTGGCCACTACATCAGCACCAGATGAGAGCCCTTGTAACAGTCTGTGTAGACGACATACTGCATGGGGATGTAAACACACACACATTCTCTCTTTCACCCACAGATTCTCTTTCTGGAGATTCCAGACAATGGGAGGGTGATGGAAGATTCATTTAAATGTAAATTTCCTCCCCCCTCTCAACATGTTTAACATCGAACTGACTTACAGAAATAGCTCCTGTCATCTTGGCTTCTGCTGAGGATTCACATCTTGTGCAAGTGGACACATGATCTGGAAAGATAAACAGGAAGTCCCTCGAGACACAGGGACATGGGACAGGCCTCTGCTCCTCTGTGAGCTGGGACTCAAATAGCTGAGTGCCAGCCAGGGTGGAGCCCAGGCTAGAACTGACCCTCCTCTGCCTACCAACAGGACTGACCAGCTCTGGGATGATTTACAATTTTTTCCCCCTAAATGCTTCATCTGAACTAATTCTACTTTGGAATTAATCTCTGGTATCTCAGGGTCTTTTATTTTTGTCTAAAATCCAAGTAACAGTTAGTGCTTGGATTTCAAATGCACTGTTTTAAACCATAACTACATAATCTGTCTTGCTCATTTTTACCTCGCCTATTTTTCAAGTGGCTGTGTTAACAATTTTTTTTACATTAACTCTGAATGCTACAATAAAGTCAATAGAACAGAAAATTTATTTATTTATAAAGATTTTATTTATTTATTCATGAGAGACAGAGAGAGAGAGAGAGGCAGAGACACAGGCAGAGGGAGAAGCAAGCTCCATGCAAGGAGCCCGACGTGGAACTCAATCCCGAGACTCTAGGATCACACCGTAGGCCAAAGGTAGGCGCCAAACCGCTGAGCCACCCAGGGATCCCCTAGAACAGAAAATTTAAAATGCCCATGACGTTAAGGAAGACAGCCCAGATTCGTTCACTTACTACTCTCAATAAGAATTAAATTTAGCTCTGAGCTTTCCGGTAGCCAATGCAAAAAGTGAAACATGATGCTTCGCACAATTTTTTTGTTTCCTAATCAAAGGAAAATGGCACATCTTTAACTGAGATAATTCTTTTCTCTTCTTTTCTTTTTTAAAAGAATTTATTTATTTATTCATGAGAGACACAGAGAGAGAAGCAGAGACACAGGAAGAGGGAGAGGCAGGCTCCACGCAGGGAGCCCAGTGCGGGACTTGATCCTGGGACTCCGTGATCATGACTTGAGCCATAGGCAGATGCTCAACCGCTGGGCCACCCAGGTGTCCCCGGGATGATTATTTTCTTGATTTGAAGTTCTGAAAGGGGCTGAACCCCCAACTGCCACATGGACAGTAGTGGAGTTGATAGGTGGTCAGGATGGTCCTTGGAGATGGTAAGTAACTTGTTCAAGGTCGCACAGCTGGGCAATGCCGGGGCCGAGTTGCAAACAGGAGAATTTAGACACCTTAAATATCTACCTAAGTACCAGGTACACCTTAGGGCATTTGGTATAATTGTGAGGGCGGGAGGAGGCTGAAGTTTAGAGTAGCTGACTTAAACTGAATTTGGCCTCCTAAGAGCCATATGACTCTGGGCAATTTAACTCCTTGGGGCCTCAGTTTCTTGATCTGAAAAATGGATAGATAATGGCCCCAACTTCAGATAGTACTGTGAGGACTTAGTAAATTGATTCCTGGGGAGGGTTTAGCATAGAATCTGGCAAAGATGGTACCCATCAAAGTCAGCTCTCAATGCCAAGAATCCTTGATGGTAAAGAAAATATGGCATACACACACACACACACACACACACACACACACACACACAGAGAGATGGAATATTATTCAGCCTTAAAAACGAAGGAAATCTTGCCATGTGCAATGACACGTATAGAACTGGAGGACCTCATACTAATTGAAATAACCCAAACACAGAAAGTCAAATACTGTGCGATCTCATTTACATGTAGAATCTGACATAGTCAAACCCATGGAAGCAGAGAGTAAAATGGTGTTTGCCAGGGGCTGGGAGAAAGGAGAAATGAGGAGATGTTGGGCAAGGGTAAGAATTTCCGTTATATAAAATAAATAAGCTCTGGAGATCAGTTGTCCAGCACGGGGCCTATGCGAAACAATATTGTATCATATCCTTAACGATCTGCTAAGAGCTAGATCTTACGTTAGGTGTTCTTACCATAGAAGGGAAAAGACAAAAGGGGTGGGAGGAAGCTTTTGGAGGCAATGGGTAAGTTTATGGCATTGGTAGTGTTGATGGTTTCACGGGTGTGTACTCATCTCCAAACACATCAAGTTCATATGTTAAATAGCCCCAGCTTAGCTATTTGCTCTACATATTTGCTATTTATCTCTATCTGGATCCCCATACATCTATGTTATAAAGAAGCCTTGCTGAGGCAGGAAGGCCAGCTCTCCGCTTCGGGTGGAATCAAACTCTCTGCCCCCTTTTATAAGCCTTTCCTGTTCCCAACCCTGCACTCTCTGATTGCCCTAGGGGGGTTGAGGAGACACAACCAGGACAGGGGCTGGAATTTAATAAATAAGCTCCCTTTGAAATGGCCCGGAGGTCCCAGCTATGCGCTGTCCGCAGTGGTTTTCAGGGCAAGCTTTGCAGTAATACCTTCTGTTTTTATTTATATTACATTTCCTGTTTAAAAAGCCCTGTTGCTACATGCCCTCATCTGTTTGCCTGCTGCCTCACTTCACCGCTCTGGCAGTTCTGCGAAGGGGCAGGGTTCCCATTGCCATTTTTTTTAAAATTTTTATTTATTTATGATAGTCACAGAGAGAGAGAGAGAGAGAGGCAGAGACACAGGCAGAGGGAGAAGCAGGCTCCATGCACCGGGAGCCCGACGTGGGATTCGATCCCGGGTCTCCAGGATTGCGCCCTGGGCCAAAGGCAGGCGCCAAACCGCTGCGCCACCCAGGGATCCCTTCCCATTGCCATTTTAGAGATGAAGCAAAGAAGGTCCAGAGAGGTTAAGTGACTTCCTTAAGGTCACCCAGCAGAGAAGATACAGAACCCAGCTCTTCTGGGGCCCTGTTCAGGGCTTTCCCCTAGCACATATTGCTGCAGGCCAGCGGTTAATAAAATCGTTTCCGGAAATAGTTAAGAGTCAGAGCCAGAAAAAAGCACATTTTGAATTGGCCAAGAGGGATTTGAAAAACCAACATGCCTCAAATCCCTGGCTTTTCTCCTGATGTGGCTACTTGTCCCTTGTCCCCTGTTCCCTCAGTCTCTGTGTGTCTCTGACCAGCCTCACGGTCCTGCCCAGAAACAAAGCAGAGGACCGGTTCATTTGTTCAATCATTCACTTACTCACTGTTATACACTGAATTGTGGTCACCCCTTCTAATTCATATATTGAAGTCCTAACCCCCAGTGTATCAGTATGTGACTGTATTTAGAGATAGGACTTTTTTTTTTTAAGATTATTTATTTATTTGAGAGAGAGAGAGAGAGAGCACAAGCAGGGGATGGGCACAGGCAGAGGGAGAAGCAGGCTCCCCACCGAGCAGGGAGTCTGATGCAGGGCTCGATCCTAGGACCCCGGGTTCATGACCTGAGCAGAAGGCAGCCCCTCAATGACTGAGCCACCAAAGTGCCCCAAGATAGGGCTTTCAAAGAGATAGGGCTTTCAAAATGAAATCCTATGGGAGGGCCTTAATCCAGTATAACTGGTGCCCTTACCGGAAGAGGTTAGGGCACAGACAGCCCAGGCAGAGAGGCCACCGTGTGAGGACACAGCAAGAAGGTAGCCACCTGCAAGCTCAGGAGGAGGACCTTAGGAGAAATCCACCCTGCCAGCACCTCGATGTTGGGCTTCTAGAACTTTGAGAAAAAAAATTTCAATCATTTAAGCCCCCAAGTCTGTGGTATTTTGTTGCAATAGCCCTGCCAGAAGAACACACTCACTCCCTTCCTCACACTTTCCCATGCATCTGGCCTCATGTAGGTCTCTGCTTTGCAGTCACTGAGCAAGGTTTCCTGACCACTCTCTTTAAAATTGCAACCCCATTTCCTCTTGCCTCATCCCCTGGTTCCCTCCTCTGCTTCATTTTCCATAGTGCTTAGGACCATCTGGAAACCTGTGTATTTGCCGTTTTGTGTGTATATTGCCACCTACCCCCACACGGGTATATGCACACAACAGGGGTGGGGTTTTTTGGTCTGTTTTGTTCACTGCTATATCCACAGTGCCTCGGTTATAGTAGGTGCTCTCTAAGCGGATCTCAAATGAATGAGGTCATGCATACACTCAACCAATCAACAGTATCTGAGCTCTGACTTAGCACCACGCACCATGCCAGGAGCCCAGATGTACCTGGGGACCCGAGTGTCTGTCATACTGGACTGAGTATAGATATCAGATGCTGGGGATCGTGTCATGCACTGTCCACTTTCTTCCCAGACTTAGTCTGGGATGATGCTGGATCAATGATTGTTGAATGGCTGTGTGTTTCGAGAAAGGACCTGACCTACCTAACACCCTGGGTGGGAGGGTGAATGGCCCCACTGTGGGACCATGATGTGGCAGGTAGTGTATTACTTATTTTTAACAAGTACCAAAGTCTGCAAAGATAGGGATACAGGAAGTAACCTCCCTCTCCATTACTTGATTCAGTTGTATCCTCCTGAGTATGAGAAAAAGGATGGATGGCAGGATGTTTTTCAAAGCCAGAGCCCTCAGAACTTCTGGCACCCACAGTGATCCATAACCCCCACTTTCCTGGCTTACCATTCACAGCTTGGGGACTTTGAGTTGTTATTTAGAGTTACATGCATTTGTGTTTAATTTTACCCATGGAGATATTTTTACTAAGGTAGAAGGTCAGGAGTGGTGAGCAAAGCATGAACTCGGGCACTTTCTGGGGTGCTAGTGACATTTTGTATCTTGAGGGGGGGTTGGGTTGCATAGCTATGCTCCTTTGTCAAAACCCATTGAATAATGTTACTTAAAATCTGTAAATTCCTATTTGTAATTTCACCTATAAACAAATACTGAACCCTAGGGAATGATTTAGGAGGAAGTAAAATAATAACTGCACTTCATTCGAAATGCATCAAATCTCAAGATGGATCAACAGATGGAAACAGATAGCTTCATGATAAAGCAGGCACAGTAAAATATTAATAGAGCCTATGTGATCACTGCAAAATTCTTTAGACTTCTTGGTATGTTTTAAGTTTTTTATATTAAATTTTGGAGGTAAAAGGCATAAGCAAAGCACTGATTATTTTTTTGGGGAAAGGGGGATACATAGGTTTTTCAAATAAGGTAGTAGGAGGGCTGGACAAGGGAGTGAGCCTGAAGTGCCATTGTTTCTTTTCCTCCTCCTCCTCCTCCTCCTCCTCCTTCTTCTTCTTCTTCTTCATTTTAAAGTTTATTTATTTATTATCTTTGGTAATCTCTATACCCAATGTGGGGCTTGAGCTCATGACCCTGGCTTTACCAGGTGAGCCAGCCAGATGCCCTTCATTTCCTTCTTGATTAAAGAGTTACAACATTGATGCCATCCTCAACAGACACAACTGGGTCTCCCAATTTATTCGAATCTGTCTCATTCTATAAAGTGGATTGCAGGTATTTTATTTTATTTTATTTTATTTATTTATTTATTTATTTATTTATTTATTTATTTATTTATTTATTTATATTTTGAGAGAGAGAGAGAGAGAGTGCACAAGCACATGCCCCAGCAGGGCAGGAGTGGAAGGCAGAGGGAGAGAGAGAATCTTAAGCAGGCTCCACAGCATGACCCTGAGATCACAACCTGAGCCAAAACCAAGAATTGGAGGCTTAAATGACTGAGCCCCCCAGGCATCCTAGATTGTAGATATTTTAGAGAGCCCTATCATAGTTCTAATAATTATACATTTTTCTCTTTTGGAATTTGGGGGCATGTACCACTCATTTATTCACTCATTCATTTATTTATTGACCCATTCATTCTTTCCTTCCTTTCTTCCTCCTGTTTTTTTCATGAACTCCTTTAATCACTCATTCATACAGGACGTCTCACTATTATAATTAATTAATATCAAATAAGTGAAATATGCAATGATGCTTTTCATTTTAATTACCACATGTTAAAATCTACACAGTCTATGTGGTATCATTTTAAATTATAATGTAAGAGGGTTTTTTTTTAAGATTGTATTTTTAAGTAATCCCTCTACCCAGTGTGGGGCCCAAACTCACAACCCCAAGATCAAGTGTTACATCTCTACCAGCCGAGCCAGCCAAGTACCTCTAAAATAAGATTTATTCATACTTCTTTATCAATAGTACATCTGGAGAAGCTTGACAGATTTAGCAAATAAAAATGCAAAACACCCAGGTGAGTTTGAATTTCAGATGAATGATAAATTTTTTAGTATAAATATATCCCATGCAATATTTGGGACATATTTACACTAAAAAAAAGTTGTTTTTCTGAAATTCAAATGTAACTGAGCATCTTGTATTTTATGTGGCAACCTTGCACATAGACTCACCTCACGTATATTACCTGGAAAACATTGACGCTGATTTTTTAAAAAATCTTTTTATTTTGGAAGATTTTATATTTACAGAAAAGTTGCAAAGATAGTATAGGGAGTTCTAGTATACCCTTTACGTAGTTCCCCTGTTTTAACATTTTACAAAACTGTGGTGTATTCATCAAAACTAAAAAATTCACTTGGGTGCACTGGTATTCACCATACTCCAGATTTTATTTGGAATTTTCCAAGTTTTCCACTGATGTCCTTTCTCTGTCCCAGGATCCAATCCAGCATACCACATTGCATTTAATAAGTCTGATTTTCTTTTAACATTTCATATTTTGGAGGTGAAGCTGGGTGTGTCTATTTGCCTTTGCTTATAAAAGGGCAACTTCCTGAGATTTTTGCAAATAACTATTTTAAGCATTCGTGGGCTGGTGAAATGTTTGTGGGAAAACCACAGCAAAAAAGAACAAATTTTGGTTTTGTTTTAAAATACTGTTATTTAAATCCAATTAATTAACATTAATATAGTATATTATTAGTTTCAAAGGTAGAGTTCAGTGATTGATCAGTCTTATTTAACACCCAGTGCTCATTCTATCCTGTGCCCTCCTTAATGCCCATCACCCTGTTACTCCATCCTCCAACCCACCTCTCCTCCAGCAAACTCTCAGTTTCTTTCCCATGATTAAGAGTCTCTTCTGGTTTGTCTCCCTCTGATTTCATCTTGTTTTATTTTTTTCCTCTCTTCTCCTATGATCCTCTGTTTTGTTTCTTAAATTCTGCATACGAGTGAGATCATATAATAGTTGTCTTTGTCTGACTGACTTATTTCACTTAGCATAACACCCTCTAGTTCCATCCAGGTGTTGCAAATGGCAAGATCTCATTTTTTGATGGCTGAATAGTATTCCAGTATGTGTGGTGTGTGTGTGTGTGTGTGTGTGTGTGTGTGTGTGTGTATCATATAAGAAAAACAAAGCACTGATTACTACCCAACAAGTTTTGGTTTTGTTAACAATCTGGGTGTGCTGATAGGAGTGCATTACATATGTACATGTTTTTTTGCATCTGAGTTATAATCATAGTAGTATTATTTATTGAGGGATTGCTATGTGCCAGATATTGTGATGATGTTATTGTTGTCAGGCCATGGGCCCCATGAAGGCAGAGATGATCTTTTACTAAGTTTTGTAACCCTGGAATACAGTCGGTGCTCTGCAAACATTTACCAAGTAAATGAGGTATATAATTGTTCTCCCCAAATCCATCACCACCAGTTAAACAGTTTAAAAGTCTAGATTTTAAAACTAGTCAGATGAATCGGTGTTATGTTGTAACAAATGAGTCCCTGAATCTCAGTGGCTTAAGAAAAGGAAAGTTTAGGGGCACCTGGGTAGCTCACTTGGTTGAGTGGCTGACTCTTGATTTCAGCTCGGGTTGTGATCTTGGGGTTGTGGGATCCAGCCCTGCATCTAGCTCTGTGCTCATCAGAGACTGCTTCTCTCTCTCTGCCTCTCCCCCCACTTATACTTTCTCTCTCAAATAAATAAATACATAAATAAATACATAAATAAATACATAAATAAATATTTTTAAAAACAAACAAAGATTTATTTCTTATCCCTGCTGCCTATGTAAGTTAGGATAGTAGGGGCAGGGCTGGGGCTCTGCATCACTCAGAGACTCAGGCTGACAGATGTTTATATACTTCAACCTCTGCATTCTTAGTCCCCAAAGTAGGATGAAAGAGAACTGAAGCTTATACCCTGCTTCTTAAAGACACCCATCCCTTCTGCTACCACCCTTTGGTTAGAATCAGTTCCATGGCATCACGTAGCTGCAGAGGGGCCGTGGAGTGTAATCTGCTTTGACCTGAGAAAAGAAGGAAATGAAAGGGGACTTGGTGGGCACATGGCAGCATTACATGTGAAATGTAGCTAATGGACAGAGATCGTCCATTTCTACCTACTTGCCTAACTCCCAGCATAGGTTGGCACCAAAAAAAAAGAAAAGAAAAAAAAAAAAAAAAGAAAAGCCGCACTGTCAGACTTGTAGGGTTTGTAGAATGAATAATGTATGAATAAATCAAATGAATGATCATCCCACTTTTCGCCTGGCTTTGGGAAGCACACATTCAGAGTCATATTTAATTCCCGCACTCTGAGGCTGAATCCTTTAAAAGATCCTAATTAGATTCTTGAAAGAAAGAATACCCATCAGACAAACAAATGACAGGAGGTTGCCTGCGGAGCTAAACTCCAGGCTGGGAAAATGTAATAAGAGGGCCTCTCCCTCTGGAGACTAAACAGATAGGATGAAGAAAGGTCATGCCAATTCATAGCAGGCATAAAACCCATAAATAGTGTCCTTCAAGGCTCAGTGCCCTATTCCCTGTTAGTCTGAGGAGGAGGAAGGAATACTTTTCGTGTGATTCTAAGTACATACTTTGTTTCTGATAAATTAAGCTTGAGAGAGTTCTGGATTGTTGACAAGGGTGTTCTATATTCAAAAAGGCCGTATTATGGTCAATATGGGAAATTTCGGAGCCATTTCTTTTCTGCACTGTGGTAAAGCAATAGCAAGGTTTCCCGGGAAGGCAAAGACACCTTTGTGTTCCTGCCTATTTATTATTCTCCTGTGTGAATACATGGTGGTTTGTCACAGTATCATAGGCTCTCACCAGGGACCTCAGAATCATCCTAGAACCACCAGCTCAATTTGCAGGTGAAATTGGAGACCATGCAGGTTAAATTTAGCATGGTTTAATATCTGTGGCTGGGCAGGTTGTGCACTGCACAACTTAAAGGTGTTGTTAATGTAGGCTCCGTGTGAATGGCACCTGTTGGGGTTCAACCATCCTATAAGACTTATTGTGAAGAAAAAAATGATCTCTTGTTGCTTTGAATAAAAAAATGTGTATAAATTTCAAAAATCTTTCAACAGATTATTTAAAGAAGATTAGCATAGCTTTGCAAAGTATGATTCTCAACTTTTTGAAGCACCTCACATTTTTGTTTTCTTTCTGGAAGTGGGTATTCCATCACAGCTAAGAGTTCAGATTTGAAAATCAAGGAAGAAATGTGACTTGATCATTACTTAGCTGTAACCTTAGGCAAATCACTTCTGCTCTCTAGTAGAGGGCTCTTTGTAATATGAACATAATATTATTACTGGCTTGGACAATGTTACCTACAAATTGCCCATCTCCCCTACTTCTTTACATACTGGGAATCTGTTCTTGGTAACAATGGACTTAGATTATGGATTATGGTTGATCACTAAGCCAATCATTGGGCAATCCCATTCCCTGCTTTCCCAGACCCTTTTGCACCTAGGGGTAGCCATCTGATCCTGTTCTGGCCAGTGGGTGTGTTGCATCTGTTTCTAGGATATTTGGTTATACTTGAGTCCCTATTATTATTATTTTTTAAGATTTTATTTATTTGAGAGACAGAGAGAGTGAAAGAGAGCACAAGCTGTGAGGGACAGAGGGAGAAGCAGACTCCTCGTTGAGCAGGGAGCCCAATGTGGGGCTTCATCCTGGGGCTCCAGGATCATGACCTGAGCTGAAGATAGATGCTCAACTGACTGAGCCACCCAGGTGCCCCACAGTCCCTGTCATTCTTCCACAGAGTTCATAGTTTGAAGGCTGTGTGTGTCCAGCTGGAAAGAGGATCCACTTAAGCTCTGAATCAGAAATCACAGACCCTTTTTCTCCCTCCAGGTGTGCCAGTGGTCCTGTTGTATGATTGTGGGCTAGCCACTTCCCCTTTGGGGATTTCAGTTTTCTCATGAAAGTTGTGGGGGGAGGGGGTTGGATTGTACCTGAGGGGTTATTTATTTATTCATTTACATAGGCAAAGAGAACTCTTCAGATCTCATGCCTAACCACCCACTGCCCATCACCCTTTTAGCTCCTCTCCAAGGAGAAGGTGCTGGTTGGCTCCTTGAGAGTCCAGGACATTCTCTGGGCCATGCATCACTAGTGGGAAGAGTCACTGTGTGGCCATGGCACAGCTCTGCTCCACCTCCTCTCCCACTTCAAGAGGCTGGGCAGGGCTCTGATCTAGTGCCTGCCTGAACTCTTGTGCTTTCCCACTGGGAAACTGATGGCCGTTTGGTTGTGCTCTATATTAAGTTTGGTAAGACCTCAAGATTAGGGGCACCTGGGTGGCTCAGTTGTCGAGCATCTGCTTTTGGCTCAGGTCGTGATCCTGGGGACCTGGGATCGAGTCCCATATCAGGCTCCCCACAGGGAGCCTGCTTCTCCCTCTGCCTGTGTCTCTGTCTCTCTGTGTCTCTCATGAATAAATAAATAAACTCTTAAAAAAAAAAACCCTCAAGATTTATAGGCATGGATTGGGGTAGAGAGTTAGGAAGCCTATGTTAGTCTAGCACTCAAACTAAGTGCTCAGATCTAACTTTTGTTAGGGACTTCTACACTGGTGATTATTAGGTCCAAGTTCAACTCTTAATAATGAAGAGTTCAGGGAACCCTGGGTGGCGCAGCAGTTTAGCGCCTGCCTTTGGCCCAGGGCGCGATCCTGGAGACCCGGGATCGAATCCCACGTTGGGCTCCCAGTGCATGGAGCCTGCTTCTCCCTCTGTCTGTGTCTCTGCCTCTCTCTCTCTCTCTGTGTGACTATCATAAATAAAATTTAAAAAAAAATAATGAAGAGTTCCAGTCTAGCTCCTGTTCCTTGTATATGGCTCCCTAAAGAAATTTGAGAACTGGATGGAGTAGGAGGGGAGCAATAAGGAGATTGTGCTAAGTCTCAGGCATTGCCGGATCCCCGGTTCAATGGTATCAAAAAGATGAGCAAAATCCCAACTCAAGCCAATTCCTACTAAACTTTTAACAACTATTTCTGAAATACCCATTTTGTGCCATGTCACAGCCAGCTCTGCTGTTCTAAAATTCTCCTATGTTGGTTGAGACTGATGCTGAACCCTAAATTCCCATCCTCCCAGTGGCTTGTGGTTTCCTTTCTTGAGGCCTAAATAGCCGTGTGGCTCCAAGCATTGGAGAATTTTATCCTTCCCCATCTTTCAATTTCCATCAGCCCAGTCTTTAATATGGGCAGCTGATATTGCCTTTAAAAAAAAAAAAGAATTTATTTATTTATTTGAGAGAGAGAGCATGAGTGGGGGTGGGCAGGGCAGAGAGAGATAGAGAGGGGAGCCTGACACCGGGCTTGATCCCAGCATCATGACCTGAGCTGAAGAGGCTCAGTGAGCAGAGGCTTCACTGACTTAGCCACCCAGGCCCCAACATCGACTTAATTTGATGTGGTATTAAACATCTTCCTCTTCAACAACTCCTTTCTTCCTGAGACCCAAGCCTTTCCTCCTATAAAAATTCTGGGGCTCCCTCTGCTGAGGAGCCCCTAAAGATTTACACTTTCTAAGACAGCATGATGGGTTCCATTCAGAGAGAATACTTTCTTGAAAAGCAAACATTAAAATGGCACAATGAGTCCTGGCCTGGCTTCCAACAGCTTTTGGGCATTAGCTCTATGACTGGTGCCATTTATCTTAGGCACCAGGAACTCCAGGACATTGCCATACCTTGTGCTTTTAGAGTGGAACAGGCGATTGTGGAGGACATGGACAGATGTTTTTAAATTGGCCATGCACACTGTATTCTTGCTTTTTTCCCCAAGGCAGGATTTAAAGCAATTTTTTTTAAAAAAAGGTTTTATTTATTTATTTGAGAGAGAGAGAGAGAGAGCAGAGAGAGAGCACAAGCAGGGGGAAAGGAAGAGAGAGAAGCAGATTCCCTGCTGAGCAAGGAGCCTGGTTCAGGGCAGGATCCCAGGACCCCAGGATCATGACCTGAGCTGAAGGCAGATGCTTAACCGACTGAGCCACCCAGGCGCTCCTTAAAGCAAATTTTTAAAACTTAAAAATAAGGAAACAAACAAGGACACCGCAGTGGGTATGTTCAGAAGAGCTTGATTCAACAGCTATTTCTGGCAGCTTTCTAGAGCAGGTGTTCAGGAAACAGAGAGGTGAACTGGTGCGGTCCTTGCCTTCAAGGGGCGGGTGGCCTCAGGATGAGACAGACACATAAGAAGCCTCTAGAATATGGGCTAGTCTCAGCCAGGGCTGGGCAGAGTTTAATGTGCCTACAGACCACCTGAGAGCTTCTTAAAATGCAGATTCTGAGCAGATTTGAGACAGATCCTGAGATCTGTGTTTCTCACAAGCTCCAGATGCTGCTGCTGCTGCTGCTTCAGGTCCACATTTTGATTGGCAAGGGACCAGGCACTGAAAGCATGAAAGCAAGGGCTCTGGAGCCACTTACTAGCTGAGTGAGCTTGGAGAAGCTTCTTAGCCTCTCTGAACCTCAGTTTTTCGTCTGTATAACAAGGCCAATAATGCCTACCTTGTGGTATTGTGTCCGTATCAGACGGCATAATTCAGTTGAAGCACTCAGCCTATTGGAAATGCTCAACAAATGGTAGCTGTCCTTGGGAGGGGCTCTTAAGAGCTATTCTGAAGTTAGTGCTATGGGCATTCAAGGAAGGTTTCGTGGAGGGGGTGACATTTCAGCTGAGTCAAGCAGAATGGGAAGAAGCATAGGGCAGGGGACAGCCTGAGCAGATGTCTTATAACTGGCCGCATGCTGGGCATGATTGTTCTTGTGTCAAGACTTGGTATGACATGGGGTTGCCAGAGGCTCAGCCCTTCCTGCTCCTTCTGCTTCTTTCTTCTGCTGTCATCCTTGCTCTGAAAGGGGCATGTGTAGGGATCTGCATGGAGCTGCTCTATCCAACATGGTCGTCATTAGCCCCATGTGGCTAGTCAACACGGACAAGGTACCTAGTGCCACGTGTTGAAACGACAGTATGTTGAATATCCTGGGTTAGAGAAATCATGTAAAATATATAAGGAAAAACGGGTAACAAAATACAGTGTATTGTTAAAATTAATTTCACTGTTTCTTTTCACCTTTTCAAAAATGTGGCTAGTAGAAAATTTTAAATTAAATATGTGGCTTACATTGTATTTCTATTGGCCAGCACTTGCTGGGAGCCACCAGTCAGGTTCCCTTGCTGAGATTATGGCAGAGAAGTAGGGAGTTCTGATCTGGGGACCTCAGCCAGGGTCTGCTTCTGGAGCTGGAGCAGCTTGGAGAACAGGCATGGAACAGGAGGGAGGGCTGGGTTTGAGGAAAGGAAGGAGGTCAGTTACCATCTCAGCAGATGTTCATATGTGTGCTGTGTAGCAGTTAGCTACTGCAGCATAATAAACCACCCCCAAAACTTAGTCACCTAAAACAACAATCATGCTTCCGTGTCTCTGGGAAGTTTGCTGATCTAGACAGGGTTGGGTAGATTTTGACTGTGTCTCTTCATGGGCCTCAAATTTAATTGGTCTGTGACGGGGCTTAGCAATCAATACATCTTAAAAGCTCCCAAGTGACCCTAATGCAGCCAGGATTCAGAACCATTGATTCGGACCCTAAAGCAGTGGTTCTCTGATTCAGAACCCCCTGGAGAGTTTATCAAACTAGAAATTGCTGGGCCTTACCCCTCAGACTTTCCAATTTAGCAGATTTGGGTTAGGCCCTAAGAGTTTGCATTTTTTACAAGTTCCCGGGGTGATGTTGATGTGCTGGTCTTGGGGCCACTTTTTGGGAACCGCTGAGCAGGAAGAAAACAGTGATGAGGTAATGGTGAGCAGGGATTCCTACCAGACAGGATGGGGAAGTAAAACCTCCCCATCTGGGCTGGGAGGAGGAGGGGAGAGAGAGGGGAAGTGAGGTAAGAGATTAGATTTAAAAGTCCTCGCTCCTACTTGCTGGAGGAAGTAGCAAAGGCTGGTGAGTTTTAGAAACCTTCAGCACAGTTTTGGGGAATCTGAGGATTGGACATGGTATTCGGTTTAGCATCACACGGCCCAGAGAGATTGCAGGTCCCTTGGGGAAACACGCTTTGGCATGGCGCCACATCAGTGTGGCGTGAGAATGGTGGATTAACCAAGGTGGCATGAGAATGGTGGATCAACCAAGGTCTGGGGTAAGGGTGGCCTTGAAGGCAGACTCCCAGAGTCCTGACGGCTGCTGAGAAATCCCTCAGAGACTACAACAATCCCCACCCTCCTCCTGGGGGCACAAAGGTGGATCATTAGAAGTCTGGGGTTGGGAAGAAGCAAAAGCAATGGGACACCTGGGTGGCTCAGCAGTTGGGCATCTACCTTCCGCTCAGGTCGTGATCCCAGAATCTGGGATCGAGTCTCACATCAGGCTCCTTGCATAGAGCCTGCTTCTCCCTCTGCCTCTGTCTCTGCCTCTCTCTGTGTGTCTCATGAACAAATAAATAAATATTAAAAAAAAAAAAAAAAGCAAAAGCAATCATAGGGATACAAGCAGGACCCATGGTCATTGGAAATGGGTTCCAGCATGAAAACCAGGAACCAACACAATCCAGACCAGCACAGACCTGCCACTTCTCAGCAGAAAGCAGCAAGAATAGAAGCCCATGTGCAAAGCAGGGTCAGGACTAAGGTCAGGCGAGAGAGGTACCCAGGACACAAAATGCTATTGCAGGGTCAGCACTCACCCTAGACCCAGTCCCTGCACAAAGACGAGAGAGATGAAGCCCCCCTATGCTGGGGCCCCACAGACTTACCAGTTCTCCCACACTGCTGCTGGGAGTCTGACATGCACCCTGCATCCATCATGGAAAAGGCTCACAGCTGGGGACACCCCAAGAGCTGATGGAGAGTTCTAGTCACCCTGTGTCCTCGAAAAAGACTGGGATCAGAAGAGACTGAGTTATCATTAACGGGTGAGTTTCCGGAACCAGGAGAAGAATGGTTTTGCACAACTGAATCATGGTGTCAAGTTTGCTACGGGGTATTTCACAGAGTTTGCATCAAAAGTCTTTTATTATTAATTTTTTAAACAAATGAAGGTTTGTCTGAGACAAGAAAGGGTTTGAACCTTTTAAGAACTTGGCTGGGTAGGAGGCTGAGGCATGTTATGGAGATCCCGTTAAGACTGATGAGGCCAGGCGATGGGTGGGTCAATGCGCCTCTCTGGGAAACTGGCTGAACCTAGAGTGAGGGCAGGTCTGGAATTGAGCAGACCAGTCCCACCCAGTAATTACTTTGTTACTCACCCTGCAGATTTACTTTGGAGAGGGAGGGGGCCCAATGGGCAGGGACACTCTGGGTCATGCCAGATCCAGGGAAAAGCCTAGACTGATCCTTTGAACCTATCCCCCGCCCCCATTACAAGGGGGCACAAGTTTGGGTGTCAGATCCCATTTGTTCCAAGACTCTGGTGGGGCACCTGATTCCCTTCTCGGGGAAGTCCCTGGCTCTGGTGGTCAGGGAGGCAAAAATGTGGTCCTGGGAGTGAAGTCAGCCCGCCACAAAGAAGATCCACTAGTTTAACCTGGGTGTAAGAGGCAGGAGATACTTCCCCTTCCTAATGCCTGACTTCTCCTTTTATTTATTTTTTCTAAGATTTTTATTTATTTATCCATGAGAGACAGAGACAGAGACGGGGGGGGGGGCAGAGACACAGGCAGAGGGAGAAGCAGGCTCCACGCAGGGAGCCCAACATGGGACTCAATCCCAGGTCTCCAGGATCAGGCCCTGGGCTGAAGGCGGCGCTAAACCGCTGAGCCACCCGGGCTGCCCCCTCTCCTTTTATATTCAGCTCTCCCTGTAGGATCCCTCCCCTTGTCCTGTTTTCCCAGCGCTGGATGCCTTCCCTCTGCCAGACAGGAGGAAGTCAGGTTAGGGAAGGCCTTGCACACATGGGAGGGTGTTGGCATTTATCCTGCAGGGAGTGGGGACCTCAGCGGGCTTCCGAGCTGACCACTGACGTGGCTAGTGTTTCCCGTACCCTCACCCCAGACAATGCCTGGTTTGTAGAAATGTGTGCTCAATCCACTTGGTAGACCCATGATCTATGCTGTGTTCTAAGAACTGGGTAAGTTTCCACTATTTTAACACAGCCTCTTCTCCACTGCCCTAAAGCAATCTCCGACCCATCCTATCGCTGTAGGATGCTTTGTACTTATTTCTACTGATGGTGCATTTGATTTTTTTCTGCCAGATTGGCAGCTCAGTTTTCACCGATCTTATCTCTGAACCCAGAAATACCTAGAACAAGGGGTAGTCTATTAGGGTTGGATATTGGTCCTCCCCCAAAGCACTGTGATGGATGTGGCTTTGATTTCTTTTTTTTTTTTTTTTTCATGATAACCTTCCAAGTTGTTCAGGTTTAATGGAATTAGAGCACAGTAAAAGGCATTAGTATCCTAAGATAATGCCCTCATTCGTCCCATGGTCAGTCTCCAGGATTCTGTGGGGTCAGAAATGGAATGATCAGGTGTTATTTGGTATAATAGAAAGAGCAAGAATTCTGCTCACTGGCAGGTCACTCAGATCCCAGCCCTGCCACTTAGTAGCTCTCTCGCCTGAGACTATTTGCTAAATATCTCTTGGTTTCAATTTTCTCTTGAAAAGTGAGCACCACCTCTGTGTCTGGCTTACAGAGCTGTTGTGAGGATGGTAAGGAAGACAGGTACTCTAGTGTTTAGGGCAGTGCTTGGCCACAAGGTAAAGGCTCAATAAACAGAGTAGTTATTGAGTAACACCCTCCTCTCCCCCCCCCCCCCCCCCCCGCCCAGTGGCAAAAGCCCTAGTGATTGGGATTCTGTTCAGAAAGATACCTGACATTTTCGATCCAAGGCCTGTGAAAGATACTGGGGCTATTTCTGGGCAAGGCTGAGAATAAACTTCATGAAACTCACTTTAAGGATAAAACTTTTTTTTTTTTTTAAAAGAATAAAACTCTTAAAATAAAAATCCCTTTCTCTTCACAGAGCTCTCCAGCCTCAAGAGATATTTGGATTTAAGCTTGCAGGGGAAGGTGGTTTTTAGCTTTCAATACTAGATAAGAGTAGAGGTGGGGGTGAAGGAGGAAGGGGTGTAGGAGTGACTCAGAGAAGGGGAGGAAGTACTGGAGTCCTCCTGGCGGGATGAGGGAAAAGAGATCTATGTCATGAGGACAGGGCTGGCTTTACTGGCAGTGGTCCAGATCCTGTGCTCAGAAAGATTGCGAGCCCGGCTTGAAGATCTGTTGTCATTACCATCTTGAAATTGTTAATAATTTGGAACAAGGGGCCCCACATTTTCATTTTGCACTGATCCTGAAAACTATGCACTTATGTGGTCCCATATAAGTGGAGGGATGAGGAGCAGAGGGGGCTCAGCAGATGCTGAGCTGCCTGCCCACGTGGACCATCCAGTGACCATCCTCTTTGGGTCATATGCTTTCCCAGAATCATTCAACACTTGTACATCCTCTTGAATGAAGAGAGAGGATGCAGATGGGTATGCACTGTCTTTAAGAAGGGAAATCTTAAAAAAAAAAAAAAAGAAGAAGAAGGGAAAATCTTGCTGCCCTCATTGGAGTGGATCTGAATATAACCAGGAAGGCTTTTCCCTATGAGCACCTGTGAGACCTGAGACCATCACCGAAATACTCTGAGGTCCACAATGGCTCATTGGACCATCTTGCCCTGTTAGGATTTTTCTGCATGAGGTGGGTAATCTTCTGGCTGTCTGCTGCTTCTGCCTTTCAACCATTCTCACTGCCTCTGTGAAAACTGCCCTTTACTTTTCCATGTGTTTCCAGTGGGTCTGCCACTGATGGTG
Organism: Nyctereutes procyonoides; assembly: GCF_905146905.1. NCBI lineage: Eukaryota > Metazoa > Chordata > Mammalia > Carnivora > Canidae > Nyctereutes > Nyctereutes procyonoides. The sequence continues at coordinate 51,804,888 of NW_026575126.1, read as the reverse complement.
TGCTGTCTCCCACCATTGGCCTGGGCACGTGACCCGGGCTAGGCCAGTCAGTGCTCTATCTTCTTCCCCCTCTGCATTGGACCATTGGTGGCAGTAGAGAGGACACCAAAGCTGAAGCTACCTCTGTCCTCTAATGGTATTGAGATGGAAATGGCCAGTCACCCGGAAACAGACTCATCAGAATATTTCACACACGTCTTCCGTCCCCTATAATCACAATGTAAGATTTTACTTGTACTGTTCCTACTTCCTGCGTGAATGTGGGATTTATCCGGTGCTCCGATGGGCACAGATCCCTGGAGCTGGTGCAGTTTACTCAGTGACCAGGTCAGAAAACCACTTCAAAATGCCAGAGTGTTATGAACCCTTTTGGGTCTTACTGAGGGCAGAAATGAGAACTATTTATAAACTTCATTTGTATTAACTGGGACACCAATGGGTGCATTCATTGGTCTTTCTTTTTTTTTTTTCATTTTTTTTATTTTTACGATAGTCATACAGAGAGAGAGAGAGGCAGAGACACAGGCAGAGGGAGAAGCAGGCTCCATGCACAGGGAGCCTGACGTGGGATTCGATCCCGGGTCTCCAGGATCGCGCCCTGGGCCAAAGGCAGGCGCCAAACCGCTGCGCCACCCAGGGATCCCTTCATTGGTCTTTCATAGAAACACATAACTAAAAAGCAAGGAAGCATAATTCTCAAAGCGAATTTGAGAGGAGAGCCTTTAGACACAGAACAACAATAACAAAAAATAAAAATAACAGGGAAGATAGTAAAACAATAGTAAAAAATAGAAAAGATATAAGCTATGTCATCTTTTGGCAAGAGATTTCATTTTATTTTCTTTTAAAAAATAGCTTTGTTGACATGTAATTTACATACCGTAAAGCTCACCCATTTTGAGTGTACAATTCAATGATTCCAGTAATTCACAGTCATGCCACCATCACCACAAAACAGTTGTAGAACATTCTGCTCCCCTCCCTATATCCCCCCCCCAACTCTCTTGTGCCTATCTGCATTCATTCCACATCTCCACTCCCAGCCCCTGGCAACCACTAACCTCCTTTCTCTCTCTAAGGATTTGCCCTTTCTGGACATCTCATATGAATGGAGTCATATCATATGTGGTCTTTCTTATCTGGTTTCTTTGACTTAGAAAATGTTTTTGAGGTTACCCATGTTGTGGCATGTACTGATCATTCATTTCTTTATTGCAGTAAAGTATTGTATGTCTGTACCACATTTTGTTTATGCATTCACCCATTGATGGGCATTTGGATTGTTTCCACTTTGGGGACAATTATGAATAATGCTCCTGTGATGATGGCATACAAGTTTCCTTGCAGAGCAATGGCTCTTTCAATAATGTTAAATTCTTCTTCAGTAGAGAGAAACAAGCTCTTTCTTGAAAGAGTACATGGGACTTCGTGAACCTTGTTTTGAATAATGGATAAAGTGTTAAAATTCATCTGCTACCCTGGAGAAGGCAAAATCGTTATAGGGGATGTCAGAAAATCTCAGTCCCTGTACAGGAGATTTCCCCATGTCTCTCTTAATGAGGTGGGGCCCATTAATTCCTCCCTGGATTGATATACATATGGATGTCTGGGAAAATCTCTTTTCTCACAGGGGTGGCTATGCTGAGAAAATGTAAAGTTGGTGCCCACTAGTGCCACTTGTCCTCTACGTGGAAGGAGACTTAGCAAAATCCACTCATGCATTCAACAATACTATTGAATGCCTTCTATATGCAAGGCACTGTTCTAGGTATTAGGGATACAGGTGTGGGAGAAACAGAAACCAAAAACCCGCCCAAAACCCCTAAGCTCAAAGAGCTAGTTGGGGAGACAGACCATAAAAAATAGGGAAGATATAAGCTACATCACATGGTGATATGTATTAAATTAAGCAGGAAAGGCAAACAGGAGTTCCTGGGAGAGGGGAAAGGTTGCTATTTTGTTTTTGTTTGTTTGTTTTTGTTTTTTTTAAAGATTTTATTTATTTATTAATGAGAGACATACAGAGAGAGGCAGAGACACAGGCAGAGGGAGAAGCAGGTTCCATGCAGGGAGCCCGATGCGGGTCTCGATCCCGGGTCTCAGAGATCACACCCTAAGCCAAAGGCAGGCGCTAAACCACTGAGCCACCCAGGGATCCCCAAGGTTGCTATTTTGAAGAGGAAAGTTGGCGAAGATCATATTGCAAAGGTGACATTTGAGCAAAACCTAAAGGAGGTTGTATTATCTAAAGCTATCTAATGAATCTCTACATGCTTAGCTACTTAAAATAACACGTATTTATCATCTCACAGTTTCTGTGGGTCAGGAGTCTGGGCATGGCTTATTTGGATCCTCTGCTTCAGGGTCTCTCTCAAGTCTTTAATCAAAGGGTCGGCGGGTTGGGGTCTCAGCCGAAAGTTCAACCAAGGAAGGATCCACTTCTGAGCTCACATGGCTGTTGTCAGAATTTTAGCTCCTCTACGGGTATTGGACTGGGGTCTCAGTTTCTAGCAGGGTACCCTCATCTCCTTGCCATGTGGATCTCTCCAACATGGGAACTTGGGTCATGGAGAAAGAGGCAGCTACCAAGGCAGAAATTACTGCTTTACATAACCTAACCACCGAAGTGACATCTCATCACTTGTGATAAGTTCTGCCAATACTCAACGGGAGGAGATGACGTGAGGGCGTCAACAGGAGGCAGAATCATTATGGGCCATCTCGTATGCTGCCTGTCATACAGGTGAAGGAGTGAGCCATGGGGGAGCTCAGAGGGAGGAGTGTAAGAGGCAGAAGAAATAAGTGCAGAGGCCCTGGAGTGTTCAGGAAACAGTGAGGAGGTCCGTGTGGAGTGGAATGTGCAAGGGGCAGGGGAGCAGAGATAGGGACAGCAGAGGAGGTAATGAGGGGCCAGGTTATGTGGGACGTATTTGACTCTTACCTTAAGTGAGATGAGTCACTGGAGAGTTTCCGGCAAAGGGATGACATGAGCTGGCACCTGTTCTAGACCCTCGATCCTCCAACTGTGGTCTGTGGATCACCCTTGAAGCTTGTTAGAAATGCACAATCTCAGGACACCCACCCCCCCGCCCCGACCTAGCGCATCAGAGACTGCATTTAACAAGACCCCTAGGTGAATGGAATGCCCAGTAAAATTGGAACCTCGGTGGTTCTCACCCTGCAGCCAGCATCAGAATTACTCAGAGTGTTTGTTGACCCAGTTTGCTGGTCGCCATTCCCCAACCCCCAGAAGTTTCTGATTCAGTAGGTTCAGGGGGAGGACTGAGATTCCGCATTTCTAACAATGTCCCAGAGCTGCTGCTGCTGCTGCTGCTGCTGCTCAAGGGACCATGGTTTGAGAACCACTGGTTTACAGTGTGCCTGGTGCCAGGGTGCAGGGATGAGGAAGACAAAATCCTTCCCTTGAAGCTGTTCAGAGCATCAGACCCTGTTCTGGCCTCTGGGGGAACATGACACATTAGACCCAAAGCTCTTTCCTTGTCATAAGTCCTAGGAAAGTAGATTTTCTGTGCTGTCCCTTAAAACCACATCTGTGTGGTCACACTGGTGCCTACCCTGGCTCTCCGTTCTATTTGTGCAGTTAAATCTCATCTGTTTCTCCTATGCCTTTGCTGTGGCAAAGAGAGGGAACAGGTGGTCACCAGTGCCCCGCTAATAGCTCTTCAGATGTGTGCAGCCCATTATTAAATCGCCCTCAGATTTTCCTTCTTGAAGACTAAATAATTAGCTACCCTTTTCTGAATCACGGAGTGGAGAAGGTTTGGCTGACTGTAGCTACCAGCCTCAGACAGGGGCAGATGTGGTGGAAATTCTTAAACCAGCAGGGAGGCTAGAGGTAAGATGGGGTGGGGGTCTTCAAAAGCTAGACCATGGGACTCCTTCATCTCAGCAAGATCCTTAGAAGTGATGCCAGCAGACAGCATGCAAGATGACATGTCTGGTGTCATGCAGAGATCAGCTGGAGGTGACATGTCACGGGTGAGCCAAACGTCTTGAGGGATTATGGGCACCATCGGGTTCACTCCTGCCCCAGGGCAATCTCCCACCCTGACTCATTCCAGCCAATGGATCAAGACCAGTGGTGATGATCCTCCTAGGTAGGAAGTGTGTGGACATCACAAAGATGATGTCCTAGTATGTCAAGGTCAAGGTCAAACTTGGACCACCTGCATCTGCCTCTCTTGGGAAGCTTGTAAGGAAATGCAGACCTCCAGACCCCACCTTAATACTTACTGCATCGAAATCTCTGGATGAGGAGTCTGAGAATAGGGATTTTAACAAGATGGCATCCCCTCATTTCTGTGCACACACTGTGCTAGTGTGTGATATGGCTCTCTCTCTTCCTAGGGTTGGCCACCCACAAAAAAGAGAAACTGGTCAGGGTAGATAAAGCACTTAATATGGGTATTAGGAATAAAAGCAACTTTGGTCTGTTTCCATTTTGAAAATAAAAAATAATGATAGCATTTCTTGAGCAGCTCCTCAGTGGCAGGCACTGTGCCAAGGGATGAATATGATTGGCCTATGAAATCCTCCCCTCGGGATCCCTGGGTGGCGCAGCGGTTTAGCGCCTGCCTTTGGCCCAGGGCGCGATCCTGGAGACCCGGGATCGAATCCCACGTCGGGCTCCCGGTGCATGGAGCCTGCTTCTCCCTCTGCCTGTGTCTCTGCCTCTCTCTCTCTGTGACTATCATGAATAAATAAATAAAATCTTTAAAAAAAAAAAAAAAAGAAATCCTCCCCTCCATGAAATAGTGGCTGCTAGCATCCCATTCAACGAAGAGGCAACTGAGGCAGAGAGATATGTCTGAAGTCACATAGCTGCTAAGTGGCAGGCAGCAGGATTTAGATCCAGGCTTGGCTGATGCCCAAGGCCAGGATTTGAACCTCTACTTTGTCCCTTCCTCCTCCCTAACACATTTCCTTCCACCTATAGAATAGAATAAGAGGAGCCACGGCCCCAGATTCCGTGTCTGTTATGGGAGAAAGAAACAGAGAACCACTAATTGTGAACACCCACTAGAGTTTCACATGCATTGTTCTCACTTACCTAACTTCACACCAGCCCTCAGAGGGAAGCAATATACCCATTCTGCTGGTGAGGAAACCTGAGGCTCCTGGGGATGAAGCGTCCTGCCTGAGGCCACAAAGCCATTCTGTAGGCAAGGCTGGAGTGGAACCCAGATCTCTTGCTATCATCCAGCCACACTGCCCAGAGAAGAAAGGGGTCTGACTCCTATGTGGGTTTACTTATCACGTCAGCCCTAGGGATCATACTTAACAGGTGGCTGCCCTTCTTATTGCCACACCAGCTATTTAATTAGCCCAGAGCCTTCTTACTTCCCCAGAGTTCAGAAACACTGCCTGTGGGTTATGGGCACAGCTAAAACAGGATCTGAATGGCATGTTCAGGAAGCTGTATAATTAAAACTGACTTAGGAGACAAGTGCCGTCAGCCTGTTTGGCAGAAATAGAAAGTCACCTAACCAGAATGTGTGTTGCCCATATGGTTGCCAGAGACAGCTTTTTGCTCTTCTGGCGCTTTTAAATTATAAGAGATATCCTGAGGTCTGTGGTTTGCCACTTCTAACTACCTTCTTAAGGATCCCGAAGAGAAAACCATTATTATGTGTCTGCCACCTGGGGTTGGAGGGGAGAAGGTGAGGGGCCAGGTTCCTTCGAGAAGCTGTGGACTGAGGTGAGCCTAGGAGGTGACTGAAGCCTTATCTCCTGATCAATTCTGTGCCCCATTCTGCATTAGGAAGGTCTGAACTCCCTTACCAACACGTCTGCCCATTGAACACCTCCACCTGATGTTCCACAGCCACATCACTGTGGGCATGTCATTTGGTTTCCAGAATGTCTTTCTTAGAGGACCCCATTCTCCCCCTCTCTACATGGTCTTCATGGGATGGTGGCTCATGATCTCTGCTCACCTGGTCCAGGTGGACTCCAGCAGAGTGCTGGCTCCTCTGGACACAGTGCTTGGTCCAGAGGTAGGCACTTGAGCCAAGCAGGACCAATTAGAGTTTTTCCTTAAGATTTCATAAAAAGCCTCTCTTACTTTTGGAGCTTTAACTATTAAAACATACACTCACGTTCACCACTGGCCGTGTTTCTGCCACGGGAAGCAAACCCCCTCCAGGAGAAAAACTTCACGTATTCAGAGAAAAGCCGTGAAGAGGTGAGATATGGAGAGAGTGAGTCCTTAGGACTTCTTTTGCATCTCTAAATCCAGCCATGGATTTCTAGGATTTGCCCTCGGACTTCCCAGTCAGTGAGCCCACAAGTTCTTTTTCGTTCAAGCTGGATGGACATGAGTCTCTTCCAGGAACCTTACATAATATGTGTCTGAGATTCAACATATGCAAATAGAAAACCCCAACTCCTCCCCCAGCAAACCTGCCTTCATCTAGCCTCGGCTGCCTTCTACAGCCTCACTGCCCATTCAGTTACAGCTACTGATTCACCGCCGTGACCATCGTTCACGCTCGAAATCGCCTCATATCTGGATCACCACCATATCCTCCCCGCCTCCAGGCTTGTCTACTCCATGTCCACAGACAGACACACACACACACAGACATACACACACCCCTGCCAAAATCCTTCTGGGCCTAACCCTTCCTGCTCTTCTGTGGAGTAACTTCCCAGGCTGCAGGGCATCTGGCCTCTTCTACCTGTTGAACCTCACCTGGCACCGTCCTCCCCTTGCTCTAGCCAGAAAATTATTTGGCAGTTCTCACTCTCACCCCTAGGCTAACGCACAATGCTACTTGCTGGGGCTCCTAATCCTTTCTGTGCCATGGACCCCCCAATGGCCTGTTGAAGCCTGTAGACCCCATCTCAGAATAATGCCTTTAAATCATACAGTGGGATACCTAGGATTATAATGAAATGATACTTCCATTGATAGACACTGATCAAAATATTAAAACCAATTTAAATATGGTAATGTATGTTCTTCTTCACTAATGCATTAGATAGACCTAGTAGTTGTGATTTTCAAGCAGTAAAGAGTGCAAATAAAACTTCAAGTTATTCGCAACAACTGTAATGTGATACGAATGTACTTGATTTCAACTGACTTCTATTTCTTTTTTTTTTTTTAAGATTTTACTTATTTATTTACTCATTCATGAGAGAGAGAGAGAGAGAGAGAGAGAGAGAGAGAGAGAGAGAAAGGCAGAGACACAGGCAGAGGGAGAAGCAGGCTCCATGCAGGACCCCAATGTGGGACTCAATCCCAGGTCTTCAGGATCACGCCCTGAGCCAATGGCAGGCGCCCAACCGCTGAGCCACCCAGCATCCCCTGACTTCTATTTCTATTCTACTCTCTGTTTCTATTGGTCACAAACCCAGGTAAATGTTTTAATCTGCTGGGGTTTGTTGTCTGCGTCCCAAATGAAAGGAGGTACTGAATTTCATGTAGAGGCTAGTGACAATGGAGGTGGAACTCTTTTCCTTCCTAATTTCAGGAACCCTGCAGAATTCTCAAGTAGGGGCTTCTCTACGGAGAGCTGGGTGGATGCCAGCTGCCTCGTCCAGACAGGCACAGCCTTGCTCTGAGTCCATATTACACCTCAAAGTCGGACTACAGGGGCTCCTGGGTGGCTCCGTGGTTGAACGTCTGCCTTTGGCTCAGAACGTGATCCCAGGGTCCTGGGATCAAGTCCCACATCGGGCTCCCCGCAGGGAGCCTGCTTCTCCCTCTGCCTGTGTCTCTGCCCCTCTCTCTGTGTCTCTCATGAATAAATAAAAATCTTAAAAAAAAAAAAAAAAGAAAGCCAGACTACACATCCCTGTGAAGGGCAGACAGAGGAGGTGGGGACCCTGAAAGCCAGGCTTCGAGTGACATCTGATGAATGACTTACAACTGACTTCTTGTTCATTCTTTCTTTGGAGGCAGGATGGTGCAGCTCTGAGGAGCTGGGCTTCCGGAGTTAAACAGATTTGTATTTTGGTCCTGTCCCTGTCACCCTTCACTTCTTTAACTCCAGTGACTCACTTCCTCTCTTCAGAGCTTCAGCTTTTGCACCTGGAAAATGGGATGACGATAGTACCTACCTTGTGAATGCTCCGGTGAATGCATGTGAAATGCTCAGCTCTCGGTCATAATAATGACTCAAAGGTTGGCAGCATCCATATTAGCTATTGTTACCATCCATTTACTCATTCAACAAGCACTTATTAAGCACCTATAGTGTGCCAGGTGCTTACACACCAGAAAGTATTTGGTAACCTCAGAGGTAGGTTCTATTACGCCCATTTAAAATAACCTTCAAAAAAAAAATAAAATAACCTTCACTGGGAGGGGTGCCCGGTTTTCTCAGTTTTAAGTCCTTAGGGATTAAGGTATTAAACTAACCCTAAGGATTCCCTCCCTTTTCCCCCAATACCCAGCACTGGGAGGCAGTGCGGTGCCCTGACAAGGGGAAGGATTTGGTGCAGGCTGTCTAGGTTTGAATCCCAACTGTTCCCCAATACCATCTACCCCCTGGGCAAGTTACTCCACCGCTTCATGCCTCCTCTTTTGTCATCCAGAGACTGGGATGGCAACAATGCCCACCTTATGTTTATCAGGGAAGTCAAAGCTGAATTTGGGCAAAAGGGTTAAAGCAGAGCCTGGCACACCATCTCCAAAAGGTTAGCTGTTCTTTTCTTTTCTTTCTTTCTTTCTTTCTTTCTTTCTTTCTTTCTTTCTTTCTTTCTTTAAGATTTTTATTTACTTATTTATTCATTCGAGACACAGAGAGGGAGAGAGAGAGGCAGAGACACAGGCAGAGGGAGAAGCAGGCTCCATGCAGGAGCCCGATGTGGGACTCAATCCTGGGTCCCCAGGATCAGGCCCTGGGTTGAAGGGGGCACTAAACCGCTGAGCCACCTGGGCTGCCCAGGTTAGCTGTTCTTAACACCTGGGAACACCTGGCTAACTCTTCCACCTCTCTCAAGTTCCCCACAAAAGCGCCCAATCCCAGGGAGGCCCTCTCCCCACCCAGCACCTTTTCCATCAGTGTTGAAGAAACATCGGGGATAAATACCATTAAGTGGTTAGGAGGGTGCACTGTGCGGGTTGCAACGCCAGCTGCATGCTTCTCTGAGGGGTCTCTACCTCCTGCACCCCAGTCTCACCTGTGAACTGGGGGGGGGGGCGCCTGCAGCGCCTCCCTCAAACAGGAGGAGCCCCCCCTGCAAACACAAAAGCATTTCTTGAGTGCCTCCTCAGGTCAGGCACCGTGCTGGCCATATCGTGAGCAGGGCAGGGGGACGAGGGCATGACACCGTGCTGGTGGACAGTGGAGCACGTTGCCCGGCTGATTATGCGTGCTCGGCCTGTGTTGCACGCCGCGCTACGAATGAAATCTTCCGTGCTAACGAATGTGTGCCGGCTGGATTTTCACGCCAAATACCCACCCAGAGGCACGTTATGCCATTTATTTATGACATCCACGCTCATTTGCTCACGTATCCCCACAAAGCAGCCTTGGAGAGAAGGCAGGACGCAAGGACGGAGATTCCATGCCTTTTTTTTTTTTTTTTTTTTTAGTGCAGAAAAGACAGACGGGAGGCGCCGGGCGGCAGAGGCTGCAAAACGTGCTCACGAGAGAACCGGCGGAGGGCAATGTTCCACTTCTAACCCCCCGCTCCCGAGGCCCGGGGCGCCCCGGCCACGCGCGCCGAGGGGACCCGCGGGACCCGTCCCGGGGCGCACTCGCTCGCTGGCCCCGGAGCCCGCCCGAGGCGGCGGACGCGCGCACATCGCGGGCGCGACGCTGGGTGGCGCTGCCGGGCCGCCCCGCCGCCGACCTGTTGCGCCCGGGGCGCAACTCCGGCAGGTTCGGGACCCGGGGGCGCTCGGGTCTCGGCGCGCGCCCCCGCGGCCCCCCGGGCGCCCCCCGCCCCGCCTGAGCTTGGGGCTCCCAAGCCCCCGGCCCCTGCGATCCTCGCCGCAGCAGCTCCGGGCGCGTCGTGCACCGTTCGGGTGGGGCGGGAATAAAGTTTTTCCGACCGGGACTGGGAGAGGGCTGGATGGGGAGGCCCCTGCCCGCCCCGGCCTCCTCGGCGGGCAGGCCTGGGCGCCGCCGGCTGCAGGGCTGTGCCGGGGGCCGCGCTCTCGGGAGGGGCCGGCCCGAGGCGCGCGGAGGGGCCGGCCCGCGCGCCGCCCGCGCCCGCCCCCGCGCCCGCCCCCGCGCCCGCGCGCCCCGGCCCCGGCGCCTCCAGCCCCGCCCGCGGCCGCCCGGGGCTCCGCGCAGCCCGGCCCGCGCCTGGGGGGAGCGGCGGCCGGCGAGCGTGGCCGCGGCGGGGGCCCCGGGCGCCCCGAGCGCCCGCAGCCTGGGAGGCGGCCCCGGCCCCGGCCCCGGCCCCGGCCCCGGGAGCAGGAACGCGGGGAAGGGCAAGGACGGGGCGGCCGGCGGAGGGGCGGGCGCCGCTCATCAGCCACGCCGGTCACGTCTGGGGCCGCCCGGCTGCCTCTTGCTTCCTTCCCCCCTTGGCTGTGCCCCGCGGCCCCTGCGGGCGAGGGCAGAGCGGCCGTGGCGGCGCCATGCCCGGGCCGGAGTGAGCGCGCGAGGGCGAAGATGGCGTACATCCAGGTAGGGCTGAGGCCGGGGGGCCGGGGCCGCGGCGCCCCCTCGGCTGACGGCGCGCGGCCGGGCTCCCGCCAACTTGGCTCCACCGCAGCGGTGCCCCAGGGCGCGCCACCTGTGCGGCGGCGGGGCGCGCCCCGGGGCAGGGGGCAGGGGGCAGGGGGCTGGGGACCCCGCCCCCGGGATGGAGGCCCCCCGGCTCCGCGCGCGCCCCGGCCTCGCCGCAGCGCAGGGGGTGCGGCCGACTTCCCCGCAGCCCGGCCCCCCGCACCCCACCCCCGGGGAGGGGCCGCGCCAGGGCGGCCCGGGACGCGCCGGCCGCGGGGCCCGCCAGCTGCCGTTGCCGTGGTGACGGCTCGGGCTAATTGGCCGGCGGAGCGGGCCCGAGGCAGCTGCTCCGGGCGGGAGGGACAAGGACGTCGCCTCTCCCGGGCACGGGGTGCCGAGGCCTGGGGGGCGGGGGGCGGGGGGCGGGCGCCTTCGATCGTTTCCGGCCTTTGCCTTGGGGTCTGCGAGTTGTGAACCCCAACACCTGGAGGAAACTTCGCAAGAATCTTTGCGAAGGAAGGAAATAATTTCCGAGCATCCTTTTTTTGGGGGGGTGGGGGGCTGCTTGAGACCTTTCCCTTCAATACAAGGCGGGGAAGTGGCGACAGGTCAGCGCCAAGGTCATGCAGTCAGACCTGCAGTCAGACCCGTTGAGCTGCCTGCTTTCTGGGGCTGGCTCCTCTCTCTGCCTAACAGAGAAGCCTACAGGTTCCCCCCTTTAGGGTGCATCTGGACTCCCTTCTCTTACCCTCGGCTACAGCCCGCCAGGGCGGGGGTGCTGGTCTCCTGGCTCCCCACTGACTAATATCCTGTCCGGACTTTTCAGCCTGGCAGGAACTCTGTGCTCTGTCACCGGTGGTGGTCTCTCCATCCCTCACCTGGCTTAGACTGGCTCCCTTGGCCTCTGTGGAATGTCTAGGTCCTCAAGTTCAGTGAAGGTCACGTCACTGAGCTGTACGCTTACTGCATGCTGAATGTTGTCGTGGGGCTATTGGATAGTCACTCAACAAACACTTGGAGTGACTGCCTACTCTGTGTGGGCGCTGGGGATACAGTTGTGAAAACAGCAGTCTCTGCCCCTCAGGATGCACAACCCAGTGAGAAATGCAGGACATTAGAACCCGCCTCTGTGGTTTTTTAATAAGCACCTTTAGGACAGAGATGAGTGACTTGCCCAAGGTCACACAGCTGCTTAGGGGGTGTGGTGGGACCTAAAAGAGAGAGGATGGTGGGGATCAGTGGGGGATTTGTTAAGCTAAAATGAGACTGGCTCTGTGATACTGACTTTCCTTCTAGCACAAGGTATGAAACTTTTTCTACAAAGGTCCAGATAGTAAATTTATTTTCTTGGAGGGCTACGTGGTCCGTGTCACAAATAGTCAACTCTGACTGCGATATCAAACAGCCATAGACAATAGTAAATGCATGGGCGTGGCTGTGTTCCAAGAAAACTATTTGTGGATACTGAAATTTGAATATCATCAACTTTGTACTAGTGGGGAAGTATTCATTTTCTTTTTTTTTTTTCCAACCATTTAAAAAGGTACAAACCATCCTTAACTGGAGGACCATACAAAAACAGGTTGTGGGCTGGATTTAGCCTTGCAAGTCATAGCTTGACAACCCCTGTTCTAGAAGATCTGAATTCTCCTTGGTGTTTTTGGCTTAAATCAGTGATCCTCCATCCAAATACCCGAACCCGGTGGACCCAATGTAAGGAAAGACTTAGCATGCTGGAAACATAAAAACATCTTCTCTCCCCTTTTTCTCTTGGTTTCTCTTTGCTCCCTGACATTCATCTTATACCTGGGGTTTGAGACAGCTGGATGATTGGGCCCTGTGGTAGCCTTGTCTCTGTTCTCATGGTTTTAGGAACGGTGTCTTTTGATCACCACACACCCAGGAAATGCTTTCCTCTCTGAAAAGAATGGGCATGGACTGTAGTCTAAGGAAAAAGCCACACTTTATCCTTGCACTTTATTGTGCTTACAAAAAAGTCCTCAAGCACTTTCTCACATGTAAGTGCAGGCGGGCATAGCTTTTTGCTTCTTTTTCACTGCTGTATTGGCCAGGACAGTCTCTGGTGCCTAATAGGTTCCAGCTGGTCTTGACAAACCACCTCGTTCTCATAAAACCACGGAAAGAGTGCAGATATTCTGCGGCTGGGCAGCACAGGCAAGAATTTTCATAGAGTCCTAGCTTAGCTCTTCCACTAAAGAAAAGAGGTAACTGAGGTTCAGAGTAGCCCCCTGACCTACCCAAGTCACAGGACTGGCTGGTGGTGAAGCCAGCCTCAACAGTTACCCACTCAGCTCTGCGTGACCCCTAAGCATCTTCGGGTCTTGCTCTGTGTGTGGTTCGACTTTTGCATTTGGAAGAGTTTGTGATTAATGCCTGACGCTTTCTTTCCTAAGCTGCAACCATTCCCTTATCATCACTTCAAGGATTTTGAATTTTTCATGAGCCGTGTACCACTTGTACTGTATTTACTTAATACTTTTTCCTATGAATGGACTCACTATTTTTTTTCTTTACTTAAAATCATATGAAAAGGAAACTTTATGTCACTACGATAGTAGAAAACCATGGTCACTTGATATAAGCAGAAGGCAGCTGGAAAGATAAACACAATGATAATAATGTCACATAATTACTTATGTCCAAGGCTCTGAGCTAGGGTCTGTTCTCTGTTTAAAAAGGAAGAAGGGATGGTGGTGGGGTGAGATGTGCAAGTGTTAGAAACACGTTAACATACAGTGGTACCAAACTGAGACCTTCATTTTGAGAGAGAACTGAAAAGGAGGATAACTTTCTTCATCTTGATTGAGTGTTCTGAGTTTGAGTTCATCTCCGGAATATATCCCAGGCTGAGAAGCAGTTGGACTCCTGATCTCCGGGGTTTACATGGCTCATCCATTCCTAAACCACTGTGACTCTTCCCTGGAAGAGGGGGAGGGAGTCTGTGTGCCTTGGGAACCTGTGAGAAGTCCTGGTGGGGGGTGGGGCTACCTCCCTTTTCAGCCCCTCCCTCCCAGGACCAGATTATGGCTTCCTCTTCTGCTCCCTGTGTTTGTGGGTGGTCATATGAAACTCCCCACCATCACCATTGGAGCAGAATTATAAGGTAGGGCCTCTGGGAGGGTGGGGGAAGCCAAGTCACATCCACTCTGTGCCAGTCTGCATGTTTAGCTAATCATGTCCTTTTGGGTTGGCTTCATGGCTATTTCTGTATAGGAAGGTTTGCTCTTCTGAAGTGTGGCTGCATTGGATAGCATGACTATCTATCCACCCGCTCTGATTCATAACAGCATACGGTGCAAATCAAATCGAAATGCTAAAGTTTCCCATTTATTCGGTGTTGGTTAGCCAGGAGGCTACCAGCAGCCCCGCAGATAGCAGTACGTTGTTAGGGAGTCAGCTCCCTTCCCAGGATGGTAAGTGGAAAGATGCAGGGCTTTTTTTTTTTTTTTCCTTTCTTTCTTTCTTTCTTTTTTCTTTTCTGAGTTGCTGGAATATTGCTAAACTGGTCTTGTCTCTCTTTTTGTAATCCTCTCACCCCCGACGCCCCTTGGCTTCTTCGTGGATCTCTAAAAGGGCAGTTGGAACCTTTAAACGAGGTGGGTTAATTCGATGATTCGTTTAGTCTTGTTTCTGATCAAGAGGTGCTTGCCTTTCATTTTGGAGTTTGATGTGGGGCTGTGGGGATGTTCAATGTTAAACGATAACTGGATGTTGAGAATGGCACAGTTTTGATGCCTTTCTATGGCAGGGAGGGAGAGCCCGATGGAGAGATGCTCACAGACAGGATAGATTTCCCTCCCCGGCCCCCTCCTTACTCCTTTTGGTTACTTTCATGTAACTGAGGTGATTTAAAAAAAAAAAAAAAAAACCTTTTTGCTTTGCTTTCAAGAAGACAGTAATATTCATTGTGTTTCGAGAACATACTGTATAGCCCTCATGATGTTGTATAAACCACCCACCTGTCGAGAAAGACGTTCACATAAACCACCCAAGAAAATACCTGCAAATGTTTTGCTCACTATTAATGGCTCCAGCGAGTTGGTGTTTGCCATCTTTATGCCTGCAGTTGGTAAATAGAAACGGAAAACATTTTGTTCTAAGTGTTCAGCAGCAGAGACAGACCTCCCGAATGTCCTTATTTCTCAGCAGGGATCGGCTGCTTGTAATTTCGAGTGTTTTTCCTTCTCCTCCTCTCCACCCCTCCCATCCCCCACCCACTCCCCCTCTCCACTGCCCACCTCCCCCCCCCCCCGATGGCCTCAGGGTTTTCTTTCTAGAATCTCCGATCTGCTACTGTGCAGATGGACTTGCAGGCACTGCTGTCAGAAGTGCTATGAGTCCAGCTGTTGCCAGTCGAGTGAGGATGAAGTTGAAATTCTGGGACCTTTCCCTGCCCAGACTCCTCCCTGGCTGTAAGTAAAACTGCTCTGAACTTCCTCGAAGGCAATCTCAGGAGGTTTCTTTTCTCAGTTTGTGAGACGGGGTGCGGGCAGGAGGGTTTGGGGTATGATTGAGGGAAAGGCTGAGTGGCTGTGGACCTCTTTGCTGCCCATGGGGACCTGCTCTGTGCCTCTCTCATTTTGTTTGGCAAGCTGCTGAAACCAGCTGGTGGCGGGGCTCAAGTTTAGCTAGTTTCACATCGGCTCTTCTGAGATGTGAACTGTACACTGCTAAGCATGTGGGCACTATTAATCACGTTGAGTGTCATTCCAAGTCAGAAAAGAGATCTGTGAGCATCTGTATTCTTCAAGGGATGTCGAAATTCTAAAGCTTTCTGTCCAAGTCAGTATGACGAACTGTCCTAGCATCTGACCCAGTGCATGGCACACAGTCGATGCTCAGTAGAAACTGCTGCAGGAGTGGTAGACCAAACGGACAAACAAGTGCCTTTTTGCTGGTCTGAACAAGAGCTTCGGAAACAGGGAAGCAGAAGAGCACCTCCAAGCTCCATCCTGTCCTCCAACGCTGTTTATGTTCTCTCTGGCATCTTTCATTTTATTTCCAATTCGTGCTCCTCCCGCGCCTGCATACAACATCTCCATCTGCCAGTCGCTCAGATATTTTGGGAATGCAGTTTTGAAGCCTCTCAGCCACGTGTCCGGTCCACCTCTCCATGGCTGAGAGAGGCACATGGCTAGAGAGTCTGGGTTGAGTCTAGAAAGGCCAGCGCTGAGAAGGTCCTGACCATCATCAAGTACACCTTCTCCTGACACAGTGGGAGACCCAGAGAGGGCAAGAGGCAGTGCAAAGGCCCACAGCCAGAGCCTCAATGCCGGTCCAGCTAAATCTTTGCTCTGAGGTTCTGGAAGTCCACGATATCCCCTCTTTCCCTCCAAGTTGGAGGTCATGCCTCAGTCTTCTCATTTACCCTTCTTAGAGACAAGCATCAGATATTTCCATAGCAAAATGCCTCTATGTCAATCTCCATGCATTCAGATCCTGTTTCTCCTACCTTTTTTCTAGTTCCGTGACCTTGGGCAAGTTGTTAGATCTCTGTGTCTTGACTTCACATCTATAAAATGGGGATGATCAAAATAATAGTATTTATCTCATATGGTTGTTGTGGTGACCGCACAAATTAGTACACAGAAAAACACTTAAGAATGGTTGACACCTGGTTGGCAGTCATAAATGTAAGTGGCTCATCTCACCCTGTTTGGTTTCAGGTTTTTTTTTTTTAAGATTTCATTTATTTATTCATGAGAGACACACACACACACACACACACACACACAGAGAGAGAGAAAGAGGCAGAGACACAGGCAGAGGGAGATGCAGGTTCCATGCAGGGAGCCTGATGTGGGACTCGATCCCGGGTCTCCAGGATCACGCCCTGGGCTGAAGGCGGCGCTAAACTGCTGAGCCACCCGGGCTGCCCTGGTCTCAGTTTCCACATCTGTGAAGTGAGAACAATAATAGAACCTATTTTATAGGGTTGTGATTAAGAGCAATGAGATGTGCACATAACATACTTTATAGAGTAGTATTTATTCATTTCTGAATTTGTACGTATTGATAGAGATGCTTTAAACGGTGTAAAGACAGTGTTAAGAAATGCTTTCGTTACTCATGGGTTGTAGCCTGAATCCTGCAGGTATGTGTAGAGTGAGATGTGTGGTGAAACCAATTCGTTGATCAGGAGATCATTCCCTCACTGCCTGGATAGCTCAGTCCCTTCAGTGTCTGCCCTCGGCCCAGGTTGAGATCCTGGGGTCCTGGGATCAGGCTCCCTGCTCTGTGTGGAGCCTGCTTCTCCCTGTCCTTCCTGCTTGTGCTCTCTCGCTATGTCTCTCTCTTGCTCTCTTTCAAATAAATAAAATCTTTTAAAAAAGAGAGAAAGATCATTCCCATTTTCTAGTGCCCTGTGTGGCAGAGATTGGCTCAGCCCACCTGGTATCTTGAAAGCCATGTTCAGAAGAATGCCAGCTCTGTGAGGGCAGGGTTTTTATCTGTGTCATTCACTCCAAAAAATTATTTATTGACCAACTGACTGACCTGCAAGCAGAAATTGAATCTTGAAAGTGCCAGTCATCTGGTTGGAAACTTAATCTCAGTTTCTTTGGCAATTATTTCTTGACTGTTCTTTGTGCTAAGCACTGCAGGATGCAGAGGTTAGTTAGAGTCCTATTACTGTGCTCAGGAGATTTTAAATATCATATAGCAGATAAGGCAGGTACATAGGTCTAGCTAGAGTTGTGCATTCACATCCTGTACTCCAATACGATAGTTCTGCATAGAGTCTCATTTTGGAAAAAATCCAAGGATAGTGGCTTCAGGCATAGCTGGATCCAAGGGCTCAAATGTTGTCATGGGCATGCATTTATGCGCTCTCTCTCTCTCTCTCTCTCTCTGTTTCTTCAGTATTGGCTTCATTCTTCTTTTGAGGTGGGGAGGGGCAGGGAGAGAGGGAGAAGAATCTTAAGCAGCAATGTGGGGCTCAATCTCACAACCCTGAGATCATGACCTGAGCCAAAATCAAGAATTGGATGCTTAAGTGACTGAGCCATCCAGGCACCCTTATATTGGCCACATTCTTTTTTTTTCTTTTTTAAGACTCTATATATTTGAGAGAGAGAGAATATGAGAGGGGGGAGGGTCAGAGGGAGAAGCAGACTCCCTGCTGAGTGGGGACCACCCCCCTCCCCCGATGTGGGGCTGAGCCAAAGGCAGATGCTTAACTGACTGAGCCACCCAGGTGCCCCATGCCAATCTTTGTAATAGACAATTTGGGTGCTGTAACCAGAGAGGAGGGACTGGACCCAGAATGGGCAAACTCCACAACATTTAGGAAGAGTTGGGGGAATCATGGGAAATGAGCCTGCAAGCTCAGGACATGTAGGGTCTTGAATGCCAAATTTTAAGGACTTTGAATTAGTTTCTGAACCAGTGGAGAATCCTGATGGACACTGAAAATCACAGTCAGGTACTGTTTGCCCTCAATACCCAAATGTTGAGTGTTACAGATGCATGCCCTAGGTCCTGGCACTGAGCCGGAGGACGGTTGTACTCTGGCTGTGGACCCATTGTGCAAGCGGAGGACTCTTTCTGGGAGCAAGGGGTTGGGAACCTCTGGCAAGACACTTTGGTCTTGCCACAAGCAGAAAAGAGGGCTGGAACCTTCCCAGTAGGGCCAACACACCACACAATTCTGGAAGACTCCATTGACCTCATGGTCATTATGAATGATACCACCTAGAGCTTTGCAGTCTAGAGCCTGAACAACGGTACATGACTCTCCATACTTCTTGAGATGAATTTCTTGAATCCCAGGTAGCAACTTAGTATATTTTTGGCACTCAACATAATGCAAAATGTTAAGAGAAATCTGTAAAGGGGAGGCGGGTTAAATCATTCAAAAAGTGAATTTACAGCTTGTGCTTTCCCCAGATTTATTTACCAAGTGGGCATTGCATGTTATCAAACAGTCAGGGAGTAGAAATGTCAAGTGTGCAGGCTCTGCAGTGCTGTTCCTACTGTGACATTTGAGCTAAGAACCACAGGACATGCCTCTCTGTGGGGCAGCATGTGGCAAATGAGCTAGTCCTTTATGTGTGGGGTATTTTGGGGGACACCACCATTAATTGTCACATATTATCCTGTCATTTGAGTACCCCAGCTTTTTTTGGCTGGGCTGGGCCAGTGAAGGTCAGGAAAACTATATACAATCCAACTGGCTCCTTTTGGAGCGATGCCAGAAAGACCCTCATTGAAGGGTGAACTAAAGTCAGGTCACTTCTTTGTTTATCAGGCATGTGTCGACCTACTAGATGCATAGCTCTGACGGGTCTCACCAGGGATGCCCAGCTCAGTAGTTTAGAGCATGTAGTTCAAATTTGGTATTGCTGGACTTCATTGGGAGTTTAACAGTGGTGCAAAATAATGACCCACCCCATTCCCCACCCCACCAGCCTTCCATTCCCCAGTCTGGAAGGGGGGTGAGGTTATTAATAACAAGTAAACTCAGGGGTGCCTGGGTGGCTCAGTTAGTTAAGTGTATGCCTTCAGCTCAGGTCGTGATCTCAGGGTCCTGGGATCAAGCACTGCATCGGGCTCCCTGAGGAGTGGGAAGTCTACTTCTTTCTCCGCCTCTGCCCCAATTTCCTGCTCTCTCTCTCTTTCTCTCTCTCACTCATATGCTCTCTCTCTTTTAAATAAATAAAATCTTTCAAAAAAAAAAAGGATAGTGCCTGGCACATACGTGGTGCTAAGCAGCTGGTACCTTTGATCAAGATAAGAACAGATCGCCCCATTAAGAAGGGGCTGCTGTGGAGGGTGGTAAGATATGCCTCAGATCATCTTGAGATAAGATAAATCAGATAAGAATCACAAGAAGGGTGTATCCATTCATTGATTTACTGAGAAAATAAACATGGAAGATGCTGTGCTAGGGTGAGGTCAGCCTTGGTGGTGGGTAGGAGACATTGGCCTGCCCCCATGGAGCAAGGATTTAGTGTCAGATGCAGAAGATAAGCCACCACTAAAGGTAGTAGTTATGTGCGTTGTTGAAGAGGTAAAGAAGGGCTGATGGGGGGAAGAGGTGATGGGGACAGGACAGAGCTTCTGAAGAGGTGCTGTTGAAGCTGAAACCTGACTGATGAGGAGGAACCAAACAAGAGATGGAGACTGGAAGAGCGTTCCAGGCAGAGGGAACAGCAACAGCATGGCAGTGTGTTGGAGGAAGGGCTGGGAAGCCTGGTGGGTGCAGAGGAGGCAGGAGTGGTTCAGACAACTGAGAAGATTCAGCTGAAGCTTCAGGGGGGCGACAGCGCTTAAGCTGAGCCTTGAAGACCGGATGGGACTTTACAGGTGGAGGTGGCTGCTGCACTGACGAATGGCAGGTGGGTAACAGGCATGCACACGGAGGTGCCTGAGGTGGTTCTACTACCTTGGGAAGATGCTGCAGCTTTTGTTTAAGGGAGAGCCAAGGATGAACAATACAGTATGATTGCATTTCTGTGCCTTCCCCTGCCCTCCCCCTCCCCCCATTTCATCTGCTACAGACCAAGAGCAGGAGGCAAGCGAGGACTGGGTATTCCCCTGCCCCTCTGACCCCCCCATAACATGCCCTGTCTTGTCCTAGCTGTGACCCTTATATTGCTTTGGAAGAATATTAGATCGGTCTAATTTCATGCATAGGCTGCATCTAAAGACCTTCTAGAATTGGAAACTCGCATTTTTCAAGACTAGCTTCTGCACAGGCTTAAATGTCAAGCTGGGGGGAGAAGGGGATGCAGTCTCAGAAGGTATCAGTCTATAGCCACGACAGCTTAGGGGCATGTCAGTAGCAGCATCCATCTCCTGGCACTACTCCACCAGCTTTTTTGCCCTCCTCTCTCCACCCCCCAGCATCCTTACCTAGCTTAATGGGGATTGGGGAATCTTAAAGATTGTAATAAATGCCAGCTAGAATGTGTTGAGCACATACCTACTACATATCAAGAACTATTCTAATAAGCATTTCATATGTGTTAACTCATTCAGTGTTGAGAGCAACCATATAAGGTGGGTACTAGTATTATTCCCATTTTACAGATGGGTAGATGGAGGCACAGAGAGAAGGGCCTTGCCCAAGGTCACCCAGCCAGGGTTCAGGCCAAGAGGTTGTGCTCTTAATTACTACCCTGTATCTCCCCATCCCTTACCCAGTGCTTTTTCTTCTTTTAGTATCTTTCATCCTCATGGGGAGCACATTACATCATGGCTGCTGCTCATTTTTAGCTGTTTCTTCACATTGAACTATTGGTCTTGTCATTGATTCTCAGGGCCATTTTGTGGCTATAGCCCTGCCACACAAAGAACTCTTGAGTGACACTGCTATATGATACGTTTAAAACATGTTAAAGTGTAGACACAGTGAGGGTTGAAACAGCAGAGCACTTCTCACCAAAAGCCACTTGCCCAGTTTCAGATGGGTAGGAACACCTCCTTGGTTCCTTCCCAGACTGAAGATCTGGGTCTGGGCTTGGCTTAGCCAAAGTGGCGCCCCCATGTGGCGATAGCCTGCATAAGCCTTCCCACAGTCTTAGCTTGGAATTATGCACATTCTTGACAGATTGTTCTAAATTGGAAAGTATTTATTCATATCATTTCACATTTTGTGCAAAAAGTCACTCGTTATTAAGAGTTTAGGGCTGCCATGGTGATTCAGGTTTGTATTACCCCAAGTTGTCTAAACTGGATCTGAGAGCTATTTCATTGTGGGTCTGCCCTCCAAGGAATGGAGATGCCAGTCCCTGGAGATTTTTTGACAACCATTGATACCTCTTCCCTTCCTATAGGATGGCCAGCCGGAGCAGTGACAAGGACGGGGACTCTGTCCACACAGCCAGTGAAGTCCCTCTGACCCCACGGACCAACTCCCCAGATCGAAGATGCTCATCCTCAGACACATCTAAGTCTACGTACAGCCTGACCCGGAGGATTTCAAGTAAGCGTTTTTGCTGTGACTGTCTAGGGGTCATGGCTCATGCAGTCCTGTGTTGTTGCACCTCCATTCAGGCCCATGAATTAAAATCCCATTAGCCGGGGCCCCAGGACAAAAGAAGAGAGCTGGCTTTCCCAGATACTCAGCAGCATCCCCAAGGAAAGATGTGAGGGGAGGGGTTGTCTGAGGAGGGGCAGGGTGAGGTGACAGTCCGGAAGACAAGAGGATGGAGAAATAATGACAATGTGATAGGAGTGCATTACACCTGATTTCTGCTGAGTTCAATCAGAAGCGATTATTTTGATTGATTTCTCTTTTTACTAATCACGAGTTTCATAGAATTGGCTCAACTGATTGACATGGCCAGCATATATATCATATCAGACCCCAAAAGGTGTGTGTTATTGTGTCATACAGGAGAACTTGCAAATTCAGGTCACTTCAGGGGCTGGGTGCGTTATGTTGGGGGATGAGTTGCAGAGGGTTGGACAGAGCTGAATGTTGTTCTGATGCAGTGACAAGTGGCAGCTGACTCGGCCTCAGTTACCAGGGCAGGGTGGGGACTTGGGGAGCTGATGCCCCAGTCACGGGGGGCAGCGGCTACTCAACTCTCCTGTAGGAGAGAGAGAAAGAGACTGTGGGCTCAGTACTGCTTGCCCTTTCTTTTTAAAAAGAGTTTATTTATTTATTCATGAGAGACACAGAGAGAGAGAGAGAGGCAGAGACATAGGCAGAGGGAGAAGCAGGCTCCCTTTGGGGAGTCTGACGCAGGACTTGATCCCAGGACCCTGGGATCACGACCTGAGCCAAAGGCAGACACTCAACCACTGAGCCACCCAGGTGTCCCCTGCCTGTCCTTTCTAAAGAGAAACTGGCAATCTGGTTTTTATATAAAACTTTCTTAGCTTTAAACCCAAACAAAGCAGATTTCTGGGTCAAACTGGGTCCACAGGCCACCCAGTCTGTCCACTCTGATGTACAGCGTCTGTGTTTGACCCAATGGCATAATTTGGCTGGGGAGGAAAAAGGAGGATGAAACCAGAGTCCCAGCCTCCTCTTACATCCCAAAAGTATCACTGCAGTCATTTCAGCTGTCTGCTATTCACTTAACAGAGGAGAAAAGCTTAAAATTCATGATGTAGATCCACTCAGGTGGAAATATTGGTGTCTTATCTTTCCTGGGGGCAAATGTGGGGGGAAGGGGAAATAGAGAAAGTTCAAGGGCTTGATAGAGTGAAGCAGCAGACATGTGAGGCTTCTCTAGACCTCAGTCTTTCTGTCTGTAAAATGAGAGGCCTGTTCTTGACCTGCTCTGTCCAGTACAGTGGCCACTAGCCACATGTTGCTGGCGAGCATTTAAATGGGGCTGAGCCCAATCGAGACACGCCTCATGTGCTCTATACTCATGATTTTGAAGCCAGGAACTGAAAGAAAATTTAAACCGTCTATCACTAAAATGTTTTAATTTTGATTATATGTTGAAAATGTTAAAATTAATTTCACCTGTTACTTTGCACCTTTAAAAAAAAGGGGATCCTGGAAGATTTTATGTTCCCTACGTGGTTTGTATTTCTAAAACCCATGATGTTTCTCTTGAATGGCACCAATCTAGATGAGTCCCAGGTCGCATGCCCAGCTCTAAACACAGATGATTTTCATTTAGTCCATAGTTATCAGAGTACCAACCATGCACCAGACCAAAGTGTCATGATTTTAGCAGACATGACAGGTGTTCGGGCAATGTCATGAGAGAACAACAAATAGTATATAACCCTGCTTTAAAAGAGGAATCTAATAGTCAAACTCCTAGGAGCAGAGAGTAAAGTGTGGTTGCCAGGGTGGGGGAACTGGGGAGGTGTTGGTTTCCACTATGCAAGATAAATAAGGTGTAGAGATCTACTGTACAGCACAGTGCATATGGTTAACAATATTTTATTACTTAAAATTTTATAGAGACTTGATCTTATATAAAGATTTTTATCACCAGAAAAATTAAATAAATAAGGCAGGAGAAAACTTTTGGAGATAATGGATATGTTGATAGCACAGAGTGTGGTGATGGTTTCATGGATACATACTTACCTCCAAACTCATGCACAGCCTTTTGTATGCCATTTGTGCCTCAGTTAAATAGTTTTTTTTTTTTTTCTTCAGTTAAATAGTTTTAAAAAAAAATTCCATGAGCTCACTGCTAGAATAGAGGAATGAGCAAAGATTCAAATGGTGGACTTGGGAACTCTGCTGGTTGATGGGGAGGGGTGAGGTGCCCCACAAGTGGTGAAGTTCAAATATGATCATTGACAAAGTATAATAGTTACCATTTAGTGACCTCTTACCATGTGCACGTTCTATGCCGAGCCCTTTCCATGCATTGGCTCTGTGAATCACCACAGTCTTTGAAGTAGGGACTATTACTGACTCCATTTTACAGATGGGGAAACTGAGTCCCCGAAATTCTGGCCTCAGGGTCCACTCTCTGAAAGTGGAGGCAGTATAGGGTAATGGTTAGCGTCAAGACTTTGGAGCCAGACAGGCTTGGCTTGACTCCTGGTTCTTCCTCTCACTACTTGGGTCACTTTTGGAGAATTATTTAAGGTTTCTGTTTCCTCATCTGTCAAATAGGGATAGTCGTTATCTAAAACCTTGTGAAGATGACTTGATATGTCAGTGCATTTAGAACAGTGCCTGGCCGTGACGGAGGTGATAATGCCACCAAGCTACCTCTCATAGAATAAATAAGAGTATCTCAGGGTGTGGAGAGCAGATGGCACAGAGCATCATGAAACAGAGTGAACAATGTGAGAATCTGAGAAATGGTGCTAATTTCACAAAGTGGCCCAGGTTCGGTCCCATACATGGTGGTCTTAATTATTATTTCTGGTGACTGTTTAGGTCTTGAGTCCAGACGACCCAGCTCCCCACTTATTGATATTAAACCCATCGAGTTTGGCGTTCTCAGTGCCAAAAAGGAGCCCATCCAGCCCTCGGTGCTCAGACGGACCTATACCCCAGACGACTACTTCAGAAAGTTCGAGCCCCAGCTGTACTCCCTCGACTCCAACAGCGACGATGTGGACTTCCTAACAGACGAGGAGATCTTGTCCAAGTACCAGCTGGGCATGCTGCACTTCAGCACCCAATATGACCTGCTGCACAACCACCTGACGGTACGGGTGATCGAGGCCAGGGACCTGCCACCGCCCATCTCCCATGACGGATCGCGCCAGGACATGGCCCACTCGAACCCCTATGTCAAGATCTGTCTCCTGCCAGACCAGAAGAACTCTAAGCAGACGGGGGTCAAACGCAAGACCCAGAAGCCTGTGTTTGAGGAGCGTTACACCTTCGAGATCCCCTTCCTCGAAGCTCAGAGGAGGACCCTGCTGCTAACTGTGGTGGATTTTGATAAGTTTTCCCGCCATTGTGTCATTGGGAAGGTGTCTGTGCCTTTGTGCGAGGTTGACCTGGTGAAAGGCGGGCATTGGTGGAAGGCGCTGGTCCCCAGCTCTCAGGTAAGGGGTGGTTTGGTGGTGTCTCCTGCTGGGATCTTTGCAAAAAAAAAAAAAAAAAAAAAAGATGATTATTTTTATTTTATTATTGAAATTGTCTTTGTATTTTAACAACTTTTCATTTTGAAATAATTTTCTACTTCCAAGAAGTTGCTGATGTAATATAGAGTGGTTGTGTTCTATTCATCTAGCAACCCCAGTGAGAAATCTTACACAAGCAGAGTGCCTTAGCAATACCAGCAAATTGGCGTTGGCAATGAAGCTTTGGACCTTATAGAATTTTCACAGATTTTTACATGCACCATTGTGTGTGTGTGTGTGCATGCGTGTGTGTGTGTGTGTGTTTGTAGTTCTAGGACATTTTATCACATGTATAGATTCGTGTAACCACCACCACCCTGGGAGCTTTTTTGTCATTGATGCCGGGTTATTTAATAAGGAGAATGATTGTCCAGGGTATGAAGCTATCAGTTATTTTGACTTTCAGAAATTGATTTGGGAAAAATAAAATGAGGGCTGCAGAACAGGATGATATATGGATGTTTTTCAGGCAAATTGTGAGATTGGCTTCTTTCCCCCTACCAGCCCACAGACTTGCAATTGGCTGCTTGGGAAGCCACCCACGGACCAGGCTCTGTCCCCAGTGGGCTGATAGAGTCCCTCCCTTGGGCATTCTGTGGATGACAATGCACGAACTGTGCAGAGAAGGACGAGGTAGGAGCCCAAGGGAAGGAAAAGACCCAGCCAGCTGGAGGCCAGTCTAGTCCATTCAGGCTGACGGTGACAATCCTGTGTAATGCAGGCGGGATTATTTTATGTCAAACATGCCAAGGTGCTTTTCAAAGCTGAACTCTACTGGTCAGGGATTTGATGATCCAGCATCATACCTGGAGTATTAGGTTTTAAACATGGGGACTGGAGGGGTTGCTCGTGTGTGTGTGTGTGTGTGTGTTTCCATTCAAAGACAGATTTATCCTTCTCTTCATTTGGATCCCCCTAGGAAGAAGAGAATCCTGAGGCAAGGGAAGTCATTTATTAGGGAGGTGACAGCAGAGGAAACACCAGGAGGAGGGTGGGAAATTGACATAAAGTATGCATTATCCAGCTGGCCACCACTTTGGGGAGATCAGGCCCTAAACCTGCTGGGGAAATGGGAAGCCAGGATTAGACACATGTCTAGAGTCTTTCCACCTGAGTGGTGGGGGAGTTGGGGTGTGTATATACCAACTCCTATCAGCCCCTGAATGAAGGCTGTTGGCAGGGGTATGGAGATGTTCCTTCCCTGGCATTTCTGGCCTGTTAATACTGGTTGATAAAGAGACCTTTGACATCCACAGATGCAAAAAAAAAGTACAAGAGCTGGTAGCTACATGCAGACCTGTGTGCACTGAAGTGATCAGGACCAGGAGGTGATGGTCAAAGTGTTAGCTGTGTTTGCTATAATCCTGTATCCTCCTTCCCATCACATGATCAGAATAGATTGGGTGCTTTCCATGTAGCCTCCTCAATATTTGATATCACTGGGTTTTCGACCATCAAGAGGGTTGAAAGAGGGAGACCCACCGGACAAGATCGACTCTGTATCGCCAGCTTGACTGCGCACATCAGAGAATCTGGACATCCACACACCTTGCCTCCTTTAGGTCTTGGCTGAAATGTCACAACTTCAGCGAAGATTTTTCTGGCACATCTGCTGTAGTTTGATTCTCCTGAAATCTGAGGCCAAAGACCAGGACCTGGGTGCAGGTAGATTCTTTAGGAGGCTATCCCGGGGAACAGGAATGAGGGGTAAGGAGGACACAGGGAAGGAGGGAACATCAGTAGTGGTTTTTCAGGTTGCCATTCTGGCCCTAGCATGCTCGTCAGGTGGGCCCCCACACCCTCACGGAAAGACTGGGAAGGAGAAAGAAGGGCCAGGACCAAGCCCGAGCAGAACTTCGGGACCGTCTGTAGCTGGGCCGGAGGTGGTGTCCACTGCATGTCTCTGCTGACGCAGTAGCCAGCACCCAGGCACTCCCTGTCCCCTTCTCCTGCTTTTGCTTTTCTCCAGAGACTTTAACCATCATCCTGCAGACCATACATTCTGTGGTCTGTCTCCCCTGCTAGTATGGAAACCCCACAAGAACAGTTTCTGTTTTGTTCACTTCTGTGTGTCCTGCACCGAGAACAGTGCCTGGTGTGTAGTAGTGCTCAATCAAGCACTATTTGTGGAATGAATGAAGGATTCCCCGGAGTGAATTTCTTTCTCCCACCTGCCACCTTGCCCCCTGCTCTCCTCCTTCCTTCTCACTGGAAGAAAGGCTAGTGGAAAGGCCAGTTGTCAAAAAAAAAAATTAAAAAAAAAGGGGGGGGGATCCCTGGGTGGCGCAGTGGTTTAGTGCCTGCCTTTGGCCCAAGGCGCGATCCTGGAGACCCGGAATCGAATCCCACGTCGGGCTCCCGGTGCATGGAGCCTGCTTCTCCCTCTGCCTGTGTCTCTGCCTCTCTCTCTCTCTCTCTCTCTCTCTCTCTGTAACTATCATAAATAAATACAAAAAAAAAATTTTTTTTTTTTTTTTTAAAAAAAGGAAAGGCCAGTTGTCTGAGGTTGGGTTCCCTGGCAGCAGAGCTTGAGATAAGGATTTGGGTGTAAATCTATTCGCTTGTAGGGCTGCTGTGACAAAACAAACATTAGAGGCTTAACACCACAGAAATTCATTGTCTCACAGTCTGGACATTAGGAGTCCAAGATCAAAGCCACGCTCCCTCTGAAACCTGTCAGAGAGAACTCTTCCTTGCCGCCTTCTGGCTTCTGGTGGTTGTTGGCAATCTTCGGCATTGCTCGGGTGACAGCTGTACCACTCCCACCTCTGCCTCCATCCATCACAGGACCTGTCTGTCCGTGTCTGTGTCTTTTTTCTTCTTCTAAGGACACCAGTCCTGTTGAATGAAGGGGCCACCCTATTTCATTATGTCCCCATTTTAAATAATTACATCTGTAATAACCGTATTTCCCGATAAGGTCACGTTCTAAGGTAGTGGGAGTGAGGATGATAACATATCTTTTGGTGGGGGGTTGTAGGAGAATGCCCTGCAGGGGAGAGAGGGAAGCAGTCTAGGGGAAGAGTGACAGCCCATTGAGAGCATGGTCATAGCCTCAGCCTGATGGGTGGTTGGAGAAGGGACAATGGATCCCCACCCAGATGGCGGATGGTGGATGGAGCTGCAGTGTCCTTCCTCCTTCAGACCCAGATCCAGCCTTTGACCTCCCACATCTGTCAGCCATTGGCTGGGTGGCCATGGGCCTACATATTAGCTTCTATCCTAAAGATAGGGGTTCTGAGCCAAGGACAGACTTGCTCTTGGGACACTTGGCAGGGCTGGGAAATGTTGTGGGTTCAGCGAATTGAGTTCAAGGATGCTGCTAAGTAGCTGCGGTGCACGGAACAGCCCCCACCACAAAGGGTGCTCTAGCCAGAAGTGTCTGTGCCAGAGGGGGCGAGCCCACGATGAGAGAAGGGGATAACAGATTCAAGAATGGCAGCACGGTCTATACCACGCAGGCAGGATGAGAGCCAGGCTGGTCCCTGAAGGCTGGGGAGTTTTCTTCCAGCAGAAACAGTTGCTGGGAAGCAGGGAAAGCCAGGGATGGAGGGTGTTAGGAGCAGATATCCAGGTAACGGTGTTGTTTTTCATGCCATCTGTGGAAAAGGAGACACTGGTTCTGAACAAAAATCCACATTGTGCAAAGTAGGCCTGTTTTAGAGACAGAAAACAAAATCCTCATGTGATGCACTGAGGCCATGGGATGTCGATGCTGATTTTCACAGCAGCCAAAGTCTACCTTCACCAAATCACGTGGAGGTCAGTTGAACAGGAGGGGAAGATGCAGTGGTGTCCGGGGGTGGAGGCAGAGCTCGACAGGTTCTTGTTTGCAGCCCACCTTTGCTAGTGTGGGATCCACATGACTCTTAGATGTTAGCTCTCAGTTTCTGTGTGTTGGAGAACCCACGGGAATGGTGGCTGGCAGGGCCACGCCTCCTCCTCTCCTGGCTCACGGTGGGATGTCCCAGCTATTTTGTGGCTTTGAGCATTGTGTCTTTGACCTTGGCCTTCAGAACACAACAGCTAATGGGGCTACTGTAAATTTTTTGGTCTTGTTGATAAGGTTTGGCTAGGAGATCATGAAAATGAAGACAGAGAAATATGAAGCCTCTGGAGTGATTAAACAGGTGCAAAGTTACTCTTGCCACTAAGAGAAATTCTGCTCATCCAAGTGGACTACAGTGAATTGGCACTGTAGTCATTGAATGTGAAATCTATGTAGGTTCTACTCTTTTTTTTTTTTTTTTTGAAGATTGTATTTATTTATATGAGAGAGAACAAGAGAGAATACGAGCAGGGAGGAGAGGGAGAAGCTGAACAGGAAGCCCCATGCAGGGCACAATCCTGGGACTCTGGGAACATGACCTGAGCCAAAGACAGATGCTTAACCAACTGAGCCACTCGGGTGCCTATAGGCTCTACTTTCTTAAAAAAAATTATTAGTTGCCTCTCTCTCTCTCTGTGTCTCTCATGAATAAATAAATAAAATCTTTAAAAAAAACTATTAGTAATTATGACAAAACACACCTAACAAAATGTACCAGGTTATCCATTTTTAAAAAATATTTATTTAAATTATAGTTAGTTAACATACAGTGCAACAGCTTATCCCTTTTTAGGTGCGCATTTCAGTGGTATTAAGTACATTCATAGCATTACAACCGTTACCACCATCTGTCTCCAGGACTCTTTTCATCTTGCAAAACTGAAACATTATACCCATTAAACAATAGCTTCCGTCTTTCGTTGCCCCCAGTGCCTGGCAATCACCATTCCTTGGGTCTCTATGAATCTGACTACTCTGGGTACCTCACATAAGTGGAGTCATACAGTATTTGTCTTTTTGTGACCAGCATGCTTCACTCAGCCTCATGCCCTCAACATTGAAAAGGTGCTTGACGTCATTAGCCATCAGAGAAGGGCAGATTGGAACCACAGCGAAATAGCACTATACACCCAGGTACCGGTATGTCTAAAAGTTACAAAGACTGACAACACCAGTGTTGGTGAGGATGTGGAGCAACCAGAACTCTCGGGCAGTGGAGGGGTATAATGTGGTATAACCACTTAGGAAGAAGCTCTAGTTGTATTTTGTGAAACTGAACATTTATCTACTCCCATGAACCATAAATAGCCACTCCTAGGTATTTGCCTAAGAGAGATGACAATGTTATGTCTGCACAAAAAATGGGACTCAGATATTCACAGCAGCTTTACATGTCACAGGCTCCAGACTAGAAGCAGCCAGTTGTCCCATCAGCAGAATGAAGGATAACAAGCTGTCATATATTCATATAATGGAGCATTATTCAGAAGTGAGAGGGAACAAAGTACTGATGCACACAACAGCATGGATGAATGTCACAAACAAGCAGAACATTATGCTTTAACATTATATATATATATATAATTTATAATTTAACATTTATATATATATGACTGCATTTATATCGTTTGAGAACCACCAAAACTAGTCTATGGTGAAAAACCAGAATAATAGTTGTGGGACGTGAACAGGAGGGAAGGGGATTGAGTGGAAGGGAGCAAGAAGGACATTTCTGAACTAACAGTGATGTTCTACATCTTTATGGGACAGGTGTGTGTGTTGTCAAACTCATCAGGTACACTTAAGGATTATGCATCTTGTTGGATGTAAATGTTATTTGCGAGGGGGGGTGGGGGGGAAGAGCCATAAACACACACTGAACTCTGGCTACTGACATGCCTGCTGAAGTGTTTCAGGGGGAAGTGTACTAATGCCTGTAACTTATTTTAAGATGCTTTCAAAAAAAGATCATGGTGGGGATGCTGGGTGGCTTAGTCATTAAGCATTCGACTCTTGGTTTCGGCTCAGGTCACGAGCTCGGCATCATGAGATCAAGCCCCATGTTGGGCTCTGTGCTCAGTGGGAGTCTGCTTGAGATCCTCTCTCCCTCTCCCTCTGCCCCTCCCCCCCAAAGAAATAAATAAATCTCAAAAGGAAAGATCAGTAGACATGCAATAAGGCAAGTATAGCATAATTTTAAAATATTAATGTAGAATTATTAATATTAACTGCATTGCAGAAGCTAGGTGGTGTGTATAAAGGAGGTGACTGTACAGTTCTTCCAGCTTTTCTGTATGTATGCGACAGTTTTTATGATAAAATGTTGGAATGCAAAGAGAGAAGAAGACAGAGACCCTAGTAAGGAGCGATTTGCCATGGTTGCATAGGCAGGATATGATCTCCTGGACCCGGATATAAGGTGCAGGAACATATGGGGCCAGCCGGAGAGACCATTTGAAGGTGCAGTGTTTCATGTCTGGGACCAACCCTTAGACATTCAACTCCAGCATCAGGGGTGCTATAAACAAGGCTTCCTGACAGAGTAGGGGTTCTGCATCATGCTGGCTGTTCTCTTATTTTCACAATCAGCCTCGCTGATTCCAAGGTCCCGAGTCTTAGATGAATCAATCACACTTCAGCGAATGTGCTGGGAGATTCTAATGCAGGTGAGCTGTGGTCCTCCAGCTGAGCAGCACTGGGTGACCGTAGAAAGAAAGGGTTAGCTGTCCAGGCTGGACGTATGGGGCTGGAGCATGGCTCTGCCACTCACTGATTGGCTGTTGTGTTGGTTGAATGAGCTGAGTGCCCAACATAGGCTGCCATTAAGATTATGTGTTATGGAGCCATTTGGGAAGGAGTAGACTCAGGTTACCATGCTCTTAAAAGGTTGGGGGAAAATTCTGAGTCACATAGGGGTGTAGCATCTCTTATTACAAAGCCAGATTTTCCACCAAGGAGAAATGTTTGATTTGCACTCAGAAGAAGAAAATGTGGGATCCCTGGGTGGCGCAGCGGTTTGGCGCCTGCCTTTGGCCCAGGGCGCAATCCTGGAGACCCGGGATCGAATCCCACGTCGGGCTCCCGGTGCATGGAGCCTGCTTCTCCCTCTGCCTATGTCTCTGCGCCTCTCTCTCTCTCTGTGTGACTATCATAAATAAATAAAAAAAATTAAAAAAAAAAAAAGAAGAAAATGTGTTTCGTCAAAAGTGATATTTGCACACTGCAATGCTGGATATTTATGTTTCTGAAAATTGCTTTAACCTGAGATTTGCTCTGACCAAAGGAACGCATTTTAAATCTTCAATGCCTAGCATTCTGGGCCCTGTGGCTTAGGAAGCAAAGTCTGTGCATATTGCCTTTGTCAAGTAAGATTCAGGGATTCACATTTAGCAATAAATATGTTCTGGGACTCACACATACTAACTAGACCCTGAGCTGCATGCAATACTTACATTACCCTATCAGATGGATAGTAATGACACTTGTATTTCATAGATGGGGACCCTGAGGCTCAGAGAGGTTGAGGACCTTGCCCATGGTTGCACAGCTGAAATGGAGAATTGAACCTGAGACTAACTCTGAGCCCACACCCATAACCTCTATGAAATAATCAATTTAGGGATTGCCCTGGCCAGTGGCTTTGAAAGTTGATCTACACCATGTAACTCAAGTGTGATAAGATAGTATTTCCCATAAGTATAGCCACATTTTAATATGACTATGTACCTTGCTTCCTTCCCCCTTGGATTTATCCTCCTAGAAGGAGTTCTGTGTTTGTTCTGTGTTGTTTCAGCAAGCTTTCAGAGTCTGAGGGGTGTGCTCATGGCTTTGCTCAGGAGCACCAAACTGACTGGATTTTTGAAAATGTCTGTGGGACAGTCTTATTTGATAACGAAGATAGGTGTCTGTGTAGCGATTATTGTTTGTTTGTGGGTGTTTTGTTTTTGTGAGTTTTTTTTTTTTTAGGAATAGAAAAAAGATTGTATGACTCTGAGGTAAAGAGATTTACTTTCTTGGGTGGCCCCCCAAATGTCTTTTTTTTTTTTAAGATTTTATTTATTCATGAGAGACAGAGAGGCAGAGACATAGGCAGAGGGAGAGGGAGAGGCAGGCTCCCTACAGGGAGCTCGATAAGGGACACGATCCCAAGACCTGACGTGAAGGCAGATGCTCAACCAGTGAGCCACCCAGGTGCCTCAAAATGTCTATTTTTATCAGGAATCTTGGTTAAAACTGACAGAACCCATCTTAAACTAGCTTTGGCCAAAGAGAAAGGTTTGTGGTAGTGTGGGCTCCCGGCATCCCTGGCTCTAGAGTTTAGGTTGTGCCCTGGGAATCTTTCTCAGCTGGAATGTTCCTCAGCTCTGCCTTTCTCCATGGGTTTTCTTCTCAGAAGACGTTTCCCATGTGCAGGAGCAAAAGCAGCTACAAGTTACCCAGGCCTACCTCCCACCAGCCAGGACATGCACTTGGGGAGACAGGTCCTCTCTTCTAAAAGTTCTAGAAGTCTGGGGCACCTGGGTGGCTCAGTTGGTTAAGCATCTGCCTTCGGCTTAGGTCATGATCCTGGGGTCTTGGGATCGAGCCCCAGCATCGGGCTCCCTGCTCAGTGGGGAGTCTGCTTCTCCTTCTCCCTCTGCCCCTACCTTTCTCTCTCAAAATAAATAAATAAAATCTTTTTAAAAAATCAAATAAAAGTTCCAGAAGTCCCAGGGAGGATTCTCAGGGGCCCATCCTCCTTGGGTCCTAACCTTGTCCATGTGGTGGGAGATTGTTTGTCACCACATCCCCATTCCAGCTGGTGGTCACCACTCAGGAGCCTTGCAATGGGAGGGAGCGTGGTTTAGGGGAAGGAAGAGTGAATATCTCCTTACTCAGTTGCCACAGTTGTGGTTGGGATTCTTTGTTGCTGCTTCCCTGACTAGCACTTCCCTGGCTAATGTCCCTGCTGAAGAACCTTGGCAGGCAGGGGTTCAAGAGCTGGCCCTGGTAGCAGGTGGATGCCAACTATTTGGAAGTTTCTGGAAGTAGAGGGGGCTGCCCGGGCCCTGGGAGTATACCTCATGGCTTTTTACTGTACTGTTGGGCAGCAAAGCTGGGCAGCTTCTCCCTGGAGGAGGAGCTCTCAAGGATGGGTCAGATGGCCTGAACCTACCTTCTCTGGGGCTCAGTGGCCATGAGAAACTCATCTATGTCCTAGGCTGCACTCTCCTAGAAGCAGACCCTGAGACCAAGATTTGAGTGCAAGTATTTTATTTGGGGGTGATGCCAAGAAAAACCAGAAGGGAAGCAGGGGAATGAGACCTCCACTAAAAGACCTGTTATTGGGCAGGTTCCCACCACGGGCAACTGGGTCACGATCCTCCTGGGCACTCAGTGTAAGGGCAGTGGCAGCAACAGAGCATTTATTCACCATCTCCCTCCAGATAGAGGTTGAGGGCTGCTTCCAGAAACCCATAATTTTTGAGGCTCCTCTATCCTGTTCCTTGGACATGGTGGCCAGAGAGACTCCTCAGATGGAGAGATGTGGGGCTGGCTATAGGAAGCTCGGTGGTCTCTGGCAGTGATGCTGGTCAGGCCTGGGGGCTGGAGCGGCCCCTTCTGCATCCCCACACTTACTCTTGCCACCCCAAGTGCAAGGTCTTCTGGGCTCTCCCTTCCCTCTGCTTGCCACTTCTCTCGATCCCTCCTCTCCTCTGGTCAGAAGGGTGAAAAGCAGGCAAGCAAGACCACTGGCGGAACAGATGCCCATAGAGAAGAAGGTGCCAGTCTCCCCTTCCTAGAGGGGCATGCGATCTCTGAGAGTGTTTCTCTTGGCAGCCATCTCTCTCAGCTTTGGGGCGGATGGACTGGGACAGTCCTCAGCTTTCCCCACTCAGCCAGCATCTCCTCTCTGCCTATCGAGGCAGGGAACATCAATGCTTTTGAATAATGCGGGATCCCATCTCTGCCTCTTACAAATCCCAGAGGGAGGTGCTGAGCACCTGTTGTTCCTAGCACCTTGGTACCTGTCCCCTGTCCCCAGCTTTGGGCCCAGGCTGCCAGTTCTGGGGCCAGCAGGGAAGGCCCCCCTCCACATCCTATTGAGGTACATACAACTAAAGGCTTGGCCAGACTCTCCATAACATCAGCTTCTGCTTCTATTTATTCTTGGTATTTTGGCACAAAGAAGGAACTCATTAGATGTTTTTTGAATTGAATAAATATTGTTGTGTAAAGAATATTAGCTTTAGAGTTAAACTGACCTGGTAAAGGTCCCAGCTTCACCTTGTACCAGCTGTGTGAATTTGAGTCCAACTCATCATGGGGAGTTGGGGCAGTGTTGTGAGGATAATATAATGACAAAGAGGACTGACTCTGACATAGTACTTACTGTGTGTGAGGCATGGTGCTAGGCATTTCTATTGTATTTATTATCATCCCACTTTATAGATAGGGAAACTGAGGCATACCTTAAGTAACATGCCCACGGCCACACACCTGGGATTTGCACCCAGGCTGTCCAGCTCCAGAAGCTGTGCTGATAGCCATTCTGCTTCACTTCATTCCATCTTGATAAACCAAGATCAGGGAGGCAAAGCACCTGACATATAGTATATGCTGAGTAAGTACTGACTCGGGGCTCATGCACTGGGAAGAAGGAGAGAGGGAACCAGAACCAGAAAGAGGAAGGAGACATTGGGAAGCAAGTGAGATCAAAGCCGTGAGGAACTGGCCAGGGGATCTGATTTGGGTTTCAGTACATGCTACTTTGACCTTACCATGTCCCGGGCAGACAGAGATAGAAAGATAGAAAGAATTTCATCTTTTAGATAAAAAATTTTCATTTTTTGGAAGGAAAAATAGGTAATGATTTGAGGCACCCAGAGTTCTGTGTTGATTGGGCCAAGCACCTGGAAACTGCCAGAAGTGATACACGCCCCCAGCCTCTCCTGCCCGCATATTGTGTTTTTGAGATCGCTCCCCATGTGATCCCATAACAGGCAAGGCCCTCGACAAGGCAAATGTCAGTTTTTTAATGAGCATTCCTCTTTAACTCATCCTGAGCTGCTGTCAGCCTTGCCCCTTTCAGTAGGATGCTGGCCTCTGTGTGTGTTAAAAGGGTTTCCTGCCCAGGTTTTGGTGAGCAGAGTGTTTTGGCAATACTGTGCAGCCAGGGCTCAGCCCAGGCCAGAGCCTTAGAAGGCAGCATTAACTAGAAGTCTCTTTTCATGTGGTCCTTCTCGTTTTCCTCCTTCTGATGTAGAAATGGCTTTTACATTTCAGACCTCAACCCAAGCTTTTGGTTCCTGGTTATAGTATGAACTAGAAGGGAAACCAGAGATGATTTGGACCAAGCCTGTTTTCTAGATGAGAAGACTACAGCACAGAGCAGTTGAGTGACTTGTCCAAGGTCACACAGCTTTCAGTGATAGCTTTCAGAGACTGGTTAGGTTGCCTGACTTCCAGGCAGGAGGTCTTGCCACTGTGCCACACTGTTTTACCTCACACAGGAAGGGGTCTGTGGTGGCTGAGAATATACAGACCTGGGTTCAAGTTCTGGCTTTTATACCCTCTAGAGGTGTGGGCCCCGGAGAGTTACCTTATCATCTCTAAGCCTAGGTTTCTTTGTGTATAAAATGAGGATTATATAGCATGCCGGAGCTAGCTTGCATTGGCTCGCAGAGCTCATTTTAAATTTTCAAGCATTTCACAAGCTGATTGACTTCACATCGGAGCCAGCCATTGTGTATGAAATAGACAAATACTACAAATCAGAGCCCTTTCCCCTCCTGCAGGGTTAAATATCTGCACATCACTGATCATAGTGGTATTTACTTCAGGGTGTTTTTGTGGGCCACCAGTTGGCTTGGTTCTGAAAGCACAGAACCTTGATGTATGTATACAGTGGTGCCATATCAAGAGGACAGGCCTATAGTCCCATGATCCTCAGGCTAGCATTAGCCCGGCTCCTTCCAGCGGTGCGACCTTGGGCAGTTACTCGCTGTTGCTGATAATGACAATTGCTGACTCTTCCTGAGTGTGTTCCATAGACC
Source organism: Nyctereutes procyonoides (assembly GCF_905146905.1). Lineage (NCBI taxonomy): Eukaryota > Metazoa > Chordata > Mammalia > Carnivora > Canidae > Nyctereutes > Nyctereutes procyonoides. Next base: position 51,767,833 of record NW_026575126.1, on the reverse strand, counting down.
AGCTGTTGTTTCAGGGCTTTCTATATCAATTTGAAAATCAAGCAGGGACTATCATTATCTTCAGTTTTCATTTTAAAAAGCTGAAGCTCAGGGGCATCTGGCTGGCTTAGTCGGTAGAAGGTGCAACTCTTGATCTTGGGGTTGTGAGTTTGAGCCCCACTTTGGGGGTAGAGATTACTTTAAAAAATGAAATGAAATGAAATTAAAAAACGGAGGCATGGAAAGTCTGAGGAACTTGCCCAAGGCTATGTAGTTAATGAATGGGGGAGTCCGCATTCAGAGTCTGGCAACTGCTCCTGGCCTCCCCTCACCCACCCACCCCCCGCCCCCATCTTGTTGAGGCTTGGCTTCCTTCTGTGGAAAATAAGAAAAGCAAATTCAACCTCAAAAGTGGCAATGAGGCATCTGATAATGCCTATGGTGCTCATGGTGGCCCAGCCCATCGCAAGGCCTCTGTTAATGGGTGCTTTCTGCTGGCAAGCCCTAAGTAAACATTGCTGTCAGTCATTACCACAATAATTGCCCTAAAATCTTCTTAGCCAAGGGACTGTGACTCAGTTTGACCAAGGAGATTAAAACATTTGCCAGCAAGTAATTCATCTACCTCTGGGGGTTGAGAAGATGAGGCTTTAGCTCTTGAGTGGCTGGTGGGTTGGGGGGCTCTGGAGGCGGACAGTAAGCTTCAGAGAGAATGTGGGGGCTCTGCTCAGAGGAAAGGTTGAAGACTTCAGTGGGCTGTTGCCAATGACTGAGCCTGTACCGATGGCAGGGGCTACAAACCAGAGTGAGACCCAGGCCCCTCCTTCAAGAATCTCAGTATAACAAATACTGAGTATTTGTCAATGCTCCGTGTTTCTTGATGCCGTGGAAAGCATTTTCCGTGCATAAACCCGTTGAATCGTACAAGCCTTTGAGGTACAGTGATCATCCCCATTTTACACATGAGAAAACAGAGGTCCCAGTCAGTGAATGACTTGCTTTGCATGTTCAAGGAATCAGTGGCAGAGCCAGGGTTTGAATTTAGGTGACTCTGTCCCTCAGTATTTCCTCCTTTCCTGGCATGGCCTCTGAGAAGCAGTCATGGCCATCAAAAATTAGGAGAAATTAGTGGGGCCCTGAAAGAAGGGTCTTCAGTTCAAGCAGCAGCAGAAGTGAATCTGGCCAGCTAAGGGAAGTGATAAATAAAATAAAATGATAACAGATTCACTTACTAAGTGCTGGGCTCTAAGCTCTGCCCATATATTAACCCATTTAATTTTTTCATCAACTCTGCCTCATGGGTGTTCTTACTATCCCATTCCGCAGGTGAGGACATGAAGGTTGGGGAGTTGGGGAAGCTGGTCACACAGTAAATGTGGAGCCGGGATTCAAACCAGGCTCTCTGGGAGCGAAAGAGGGCAGTCCTGAAAGGGTAGTGGAGTAAAGGAAGCAAGGAAAGGAAAGAATACAAGCAAAGGAAGAGTTGAACCACGAGGCATCTGGGCAGCTCTGGGACTTTCTTGAGCGGAGCTCCATGGACTTCTAGGGGGCGGGGGTCAGATGCCCAGGCTTAGCCCCACCCAAACCACAGCCAAAAAGGTTCTAATACCAGAATAAGTGGGGACAGATGCTGAATAGACAGCAACAACATATACTGCCTACAAGGACCCCCAAAACCTGAGACTGAGAGAAACTGTGAGTTTGTTTGTTTTTAAAGATTATATTTATTTGAGAGAGAGAGAGAGAGCATGAGCTGGGAGGAGGGGAGAAGGAGAAGCAGACATCCCATGGAGCAGGGAGCCGGATGGGGGGCTACCTCCCAGGAATCCCAGGACAGAGCCACCCAGAAGCCCCAAAAGTGCATTTTTTTGGTAATGGGGCTTCTGTGGGCAGCTGACATAAGAAAGGAAAGTAGCAGGGTTCCTGGGCGGCTCAGTCAGTTAAGCATCTGCCTTTGGCTCAGGTCATGATCCTAGGGTCCTGGGATGGAGCCCCACATCAGTCTCCCCACTCCACAGGGAGCTTGCTTCTCCCTCTCCCTCCCCTCCCCTTCCCTGGTTGTGCTTTCTCTCTCTTTCTCTTTCTCTCACTCTCAAATAAATTAATAAATAAATCCTAAAAAAAAAAAAAAAAAGGAAAGTAGCTACAAGAGATGTCTGTGCTTTTCTTCTTTTTTCTAAAATCAATCAGTAGGTATTTTAGACTCTTGCCATGTGCCAGGCCTTGGACTAGGTAGGAGGATGGGCTTTGAAGTTTGACAGACCTGAGTTCAAATCCTGACTTGACCACATACCCCTCTATCCATTCAGTAAGTTTTTACTGAGCCCTGGGGCAGGGCACTCGTTGTCACAGGGGACATTCACTGTGTGACCTTGGGAAAGTTACTTGACTCCTCTGAGCCTCAGTTTTCAGTGGGAGAAAATGGGGATAAAAAGCCAAAGAGCACAGTTGTCAAGAATGCACAATCTGGAGTCAGCCTCCTTAGGCTCATACCCTGTAAGCTGCTTTTAGTCCATAACACTTCTGATATTAAAGGTATGGGAGGGGGGATTTCTCCACACAGTAAATTCTCCATATGTGCAAGCACCAACCGAGTGTCCTACAACTTAGCTCAGTACTGACACTGCCTGCAATCAGCTCAGACCCCTGACCCAGGTGAAGGGCTCAGTCTCATGGACCGCTCCCATTTCAGATCCAGTCACAAGTCCCAGGGCGTCCCCATACTTCTGACTGACCCAGCTGTAAATCAGGCGTTCTTTTTGACCTCTGCCTCGGCTTCCATAATTTGCTAGAATTGCTCACAAAACTCAGGGAAACGCTTTATTTATTTTAGAGGATAGAATTCAGGAGCAGCCAAATGGAAGTGATGGGTAAAGCAAGGTATTGGGGGGAGGGGCACAGAGCTTCCATTCCCTCTCGGGGCCCAGCACCCTCCTAGCACCTTGATGTGTTTACTAACTCAGAAGCTCTCCAAACCCTGTTAGTTAAGAGGGTTTTTTTGTTTGTTTGTTTGTTTTAATGGAAGTTTTATTATGTAGGCATGATTGATTAAATCATTGACCATTGGTGATTGAACTCAGCCTCTACTCTCTCCTCCCCAGAGGCTGGGGTTTGGGGCCAAGAATTCCAACCCTCTAATTGTGCCTTTGTCTTTCTGGCAACCAGCCTTCTTCCCAAAGCTATCTGAGAACCCCCAGCCCTTAGTCATTCATTAGCATACAAAAGACACTCTTATCTCTCCCAGAGATTCCAAGGGTTTTAGGAGCTGTGCGCTAGAAGCTAGGGACAAAAACCAAATATGTATTATTGTGTCACCTGCAGCCCTGCCAACTGCTCACTGTGTGGTGTCAGGCACCCACCTTTGGCCATCCATCGTCTCAGGTTTCTCATATGTACAATGAGGATAATGATAGCTCCTCTCCAGGGGCTTGTGGTGCAGATTAAATGAGAAAATAAAGGATAGCACTCAGAATCCCATGCCTGGCACAAAATTGCCCAGAAACACTGGATAATGTAAGAAGAAGAGGCAACCAGGAGTTGCATTCTGGGGAAAACTGCATTTAAGGGCAAAAGTAAGGGAATGAGAACAATGAAGACCAAGACTTGAAAGCTAGGAGGTTAGAGGGAAGCTAGAAGGGAACATAGTCATGCCAACCAACAGAAGGATTTCCAGAAGAGCTCTTCCCCACTAGAATTTCACGGAGTGTATATTATATCCCTCATTTTCCCCAGGAGGATAGGAAATGAGGCCCAGAGAGGTTCAGCAGCAAGTCCAAGGCCCATACAGTGAGTACATGCTAGAGATGGCATTGGATTATAGGTGTGTGACCTCAGTCCTTTGCCTAATCACCCACCGTGTTAGCTTCCTGGGGCTCCCATCACAAGTTCCCATAAATTGGATGGCGTGCCACTGCGGGAATTCATTCTTTCACGATTCTGGAGTCTAGAAGTTCAAAATCAGGGTGTTGGCAGCGGTTGGTTCCTTCCTGGAGGCACTGAGGGAGATCCTGTTCCATGCCTTTCTAGCTTCTTGTGGTGTCACGGTCCTTCGTGTTCCTTGGCTTTAGATGTATCACCTGGATCTCTGCTTCCATCATCCTGTGGTGTTCTTTTCTATCTGTGTCTGTCTGCTTCTAAGGATACCAGTTAGACCTAGGGGTCACCCTAATCCAATATGGTCTTGTCTTAACTTGATTACAGATGACCAGATCCCCATGTCCCAATAAGGTCATATTCATCCTTGTCAGGGGTTAGGGTTTCAACATATCTTTTGAGGGAAACAATCCAATGCATGACAACTACCCCAACTCCAAATGGTAGGGCAGAAAAGAGGGGTGCATGAGAACACAGACTATGGAGTCCCTCCCCACAGAAATTACAGTATATGAAAAGTCCAGTAGCCCCATAAAAGAGTTTGCTCTGACAGGTACCAGAGAAGCAGATAAGTACAATGTGAGTGGAAGAGGGAGTCAGAAGGAGAGATAGTTTGGTTTTTTTTGTTGTTGTTGTTTTTTAAGATTTTATTTATTCATGAGAGATACAGAGAGAGGGGCAGAGACATAGGCAGAGGGAGAAGCAGTTTCCCTGCGGGGAGCCCAGTGTGGAACTCGATCCCAGGATCTTGGGATCACAACCTGTGCCAAAGGCAGATGCTCAGCCACTGAGCCATCCAGGCATCCCAAGAGATGGCTTGAACCATCAGAAGAGGAATGAGGTATAGCCAGAGAAGTCCTTTTATTTTTTATTATTTTGTTAAGATTTTATTTATTTATTTGAGAGAGAGAGAATGAGTGGTGGGGAGGGGCAGAGAGAGAGAGAGAAGCAGACTTCCTGCTGAGCAAGGAGCCTAAAGTTGGGCTTGATCCCAGGACCTCAGAATCATGATCTGAGCCACCCATGCATCCCCAGAGACATCCTTTTAAAACATTATGTCTAATTAGGTGACTTTCTGCCTAAAGCCTTCTGTGGCTCCCTGTTCCTCAAGTAAGTCCACACTCCTTACCTGGCAGCCTCAGGTCTGCACCGGACCCTGCTCCAGCCCCCTGACCTCCTTTACTTGTACATATTGGTCATTGTGGTTATCGTGTGTACCTGTTCCTTGGCCCTCCAACCCCTGTTCCTACTTCTGCAGGGGAGTCTTGGGAAGGTCAGTTCTCATAGCACTCCATTACTCTTCATAGCACATACCACTGTACTAATCAAATAATCTAATATTAATTAGTTATGCATATTAATTAATGCTTACTATCAGGAACTGCATTACAGAGATCATAACTGTCTTGCTCACTGCTGTGTCCTTTGTGTCTAGCACAGTCGGGATACTCATTGAGCACCTACTATATGCCAGCCCTATACCCTACATGTAGTAGATAGTCTATAAATAACTAGTGACAGAATGCTTGGGCTGGATCTGAGGTTGGGTAAGTGTTGGTGAGACACAGAGAAGCAGAGGGGGGACATTTGACACAGAAATGGAATGAGCAGATGGGAGAAGAATCTGGGGGCTGGGCCCTGCTGGCTCAAAAGCTGTCCCTTTGCTTACAGAACGTCTCCCAGCCATGTCTCCATAGGTGCTGTGGCTCATCCTGGCTGCTGCTGCTTCTACTTGAGCGGGACTCTCTCTAACATAATTTGTGTCCACTGTTAGTCCTTTGTTACAGACACTTGGTAGCTGGGGAGACAGGGAGGGCTTCCTGCTGTCATTTCAGGTTCGGGTTGATAGTGTTGCATGTTCTGAGGCAATCTCTGTTAGAACAAACAGCTTTGCTATAAGATGTTCACTGGGAGCTCAATTTACAATAGAGTCAGTATCTCACTCTTGAGATGCTTGAGTGGATCTGAAGTATGTTGACTGAATTTAGATGGCCACTGAGTGCTAGACAGAATCTCTTCCATATGAAAAGATTGAGCTTCTTTCCTATCTCCTCTGGAAGGTTTAGCTTCATTTGCAGGATATAAACAAATGTTTCTCTGCATCAGCATTCATCAAGAGTCTGTCCTGTAGGAGACATATAAAATCACTAGCCTTAATGAGGTCATTGCCTCATGCAGCAGAAAGACAGCAGGAAAGATGGTTACTACCTCAAAAATGAGAACGGAGCCTTACCTCACACCATACACCAGACCAAGTCCAGATGGCCCAAGGACTTAGATTTATTTGAAAAGCCTAACCTTTTAGAAGGAAAAAAAAAAAAATAGAATGTCTTTATAACCTGAGTGTAGCAAAGCATTTCTGAAAAGGTCATAAAGTGCAAACTGTGGAAGAAGAAGCTGGGTACAGTCTACCACATTAAAATTATGCACTCTGTTCATCAGAAAATACGGTACAAAAAAAAAAATACAAGCCATAAACTGGGAAAATATATTTGCTATACACATGTACTTGTTTGCTGGGGCTGTTGTAACAAAGTACTAAAAACTGTCTTATTAAACAACAGAAATTTATGATCTCATAGTTTTAGAGGCGAGTATTTCAAGATCCAGTTGTCAGCAGGGCCATGCTCCCTCCGAAAGTTCTAAGAAGGATCTGTTGCTGTCCTCTCTCCTGGTTTCTGATGGTTCCACTGCTTATGGAAGCATAACTTCAGTCTTCACATTGCTCTCTCTCTAATATGCATGTCTGTGTCCAAATTTCTCTTTTATAAAGACACTGGTCATATTGAATTAGAGGCACATCCTATTCCCACATGACTTCATCTTAAGTAATCCTATATGTAAGGATGCGATTTCCAAATAAAGTCATGTTCTGGGATCCTGGGGGGTTGGGACTTAAAACATGAATCTGGGGGTGGAGGGAGGGGAACACAATTCAACCCATAACAACACATAACAGATGGGTAATTGACTATCCATAATATTCAAAGGCCTTTTTGTAAATGAATAAGAGAAGACAAGTACTCAGTAGAAAAAATGGGTACAGGGACGCCTGGGTGGCTCAGCGGTTTAGCGCCTCCTTTGACCCAGGGTGTGATCCTCGAGTTCTGGATTGAATCCCTCATCAGGCTCCCTTCATGGAGCCTGCTTCTCCCTCTGCCTGTGTCTCTGCCTCTCTCTCTGTGTGTCTCTCATGAATAAATAAATAAATAACAAATCTGAAAGAAGAAAGAAAGAAAGAAAGAAAGAAAGAAAGAAAGAAAGAAAGAAAGAAAGAGAGGGGAGGGAGGGAGGGAGGGAGGGAGGGAGGGAGGGAGGGAGGGAGGGAGGGAGGGAAAAATGAGTGCAAAGGATTGAACAGGGTTTTCATAACAGAGAAAGTATAAAGAGCCAATGAACATGAAAACAGCCAGGGAAATAACAAACTAAATCCAAAATAAGATATCCAGTGGACAGGAATAATTAGAAAGCCTGACAGTAACTGGCAGATACAGTCCAGTCTGAAATGTATATTGTCAGTCGTGCCACAGACATATAGAAGGGCATTAAACTCACCCAGAAAAACAGAATGTCAACATTTCCGTGCAAGCAAGGAAATGCAGTTAAATTGATACATGACTAGATATTCATTCAAAGAAATACAAGCGAAAAATATTTTAGCAGCCCCACTGATCCCATGCCTATGTGTCAAAATGTTAATATTCAGTCCTAGTGACTTTGCAGGGAGACTTGTGTCCTTCCTATCCTTCTGCTGCTTGCCATCAAGCTAGTGCAGCCCTTTTGGCTGGTCTGGCAGTTCTCGTTCAGCAGCAGAAAAATATCTGATGTTTTTGATATATTTTGATCTAGTCTTTGACCCAGTAATCCCACCAGTGGGTTTTATTAAAAGGAATCTAAAGTAATCTAAAAGAAAAGAAGAAAAATGTCAAAATGCCCAATTTTAGGTCATTAAAAATAACCTAAGTACCTAGCAATAGAAAAATGCTTAAAATAAATTACAGTGTGTTTCAGCCTAATGGAATATTCTGTGTGGACATTAAAAATGAAACTTAGGGTGCGCCAGGCGGGCTCAGTCTGTAAAGCATGCCACTCTTGATCTCAGGGTCGTGAGTTCAAACTCCATGTTGGACATAGAACCTAGGTAAGAATGAATGAATGAATGAATAAGTCACTCGTGATATCTAGGTGATAATGTGAGAAATGCACATGTCTATTTATTTAAGTTTGGGAAGTGGTTCAGAATTTGCCTGTGTTGTCGATGCAGTTATACAAATACTGTTTTTGTGTATTGACAAGGACTGGAGAAGAATCCCAAAGGATGACAGGGTGAGGGCAGTGGAGAATAGAAAGCCTTTGATGCACTGTGTAAAAAGTACTGGGATTATCGTTGGATTTTGCTTTTTAAAAAAATCCCTTCCTATTTCAATGTTGTTTGTGCTGTAAATTAAGAGACAAAAGGCTTCTCCCAGCTCATGAGAACAAAGACAGGCAAGCACAGAGCAGCCTTGTTTGGGCCTCGTTAGAAGTTGTGTGCACACATCTGAAACCCTCTACCAGGTGAGTGAGAGCCGGAGTGCCGTTTCGAAGCACCTTTATCAAAGGACGGGTATCGGGAGGAGAGCCAGGCTGTTGTTTTCCTCAGAAAGTGTCTTTTGTCCCAAATGGTTTTCTCTGACTTCCTTTTTATTGATTAGAACTTAGCTGTTTTCAAAGGCTGCAGGGAGAGAGAATTTTTGTCTGGGTAGAGAGCAGAGCAGCATTTGTACAAGCCGGCTGCTGGGGGCTTGCAGGGTTGTTTCTGGATGCATTTGAGTAATTTACAGATGGTCTATTTTGGTTCTCCCAAGCCCACCCCACGTGGTTCAACCAAATTAAGCTCATCAGGCTCTTAAAAAAGGAAACCGGGCCTGTTTGTTTGTGACATTGCGTTAAAAAGGGAAAAGGTAGAAATGGCACCTGTTACCTAGTTTTTTTTCTCCCAACACGGCTTCAGTTCTCTCGAGGTTGGATGAGGCAGGCCACAGACACAGGGGTGACCCCTCTCCGGACCATGCTGTAGTGGCGGCAAGCCTCCATGTAGGGGAGCCTGTTCTCGTGGTCATTAGGATTGCAGTTGCTTCACATGCTGTGAACATAGTGGTGGAAAGATGGATACTGTCCTTGCCTTCGTGGAGAGCTAGCAAACATCACATAAGGACAAAGTGCCTTGAAAGAAATAAAATAGGTGATAAAGACAAGCAATCAAAAGTGAGGTAGGCAGGGGTCTATTTTCAGTTGGGTAGTCTTGGAAAGCATAGCCAAGGAGGTGACGTTTGAGTTGACATTCCCAGGCTGAGGGAATAGCAGATGCAAGCCCCCGCAGCAGGGATGGTCTTGTGTTTCCAAGGAATAGAAAGAAGGCAGATGGGGCTGGTGGACGAGGTCGGAGATGGAGGCTGAGGTCAAATTATTTAGATCCTGGTAAACCAGTGGTTCTCATTAGGGGGGGGGTTGCCCTCAGAGGACATTTGGCAAAGTATAGAGACATTCTTGGCTGTCACAATGGGGGATGGTATGCTACTGGCATCGAGAGGGTAGGGACCAGGGATGCCATTAACTATCCTAGGGCGTGCAGGACTGCACCCATAACACAGAATGATCTAGCTCCAAATAGTGCCAAGGCTGATAAATCTTGTAGATGAGACTAAGGACTTTTTTTTTTTTTTTTTTAGTTTATTTATTTAAGTAATCTCTACACTTAATTTGGGGCTTCAACTCTCAACCGCAAGATCAAGTCACCAAAAAAAAAAAGATCAAGAGTCACATGCTCTTCTGACTGAGCCAGCCAGACACCTCTAGATGAGGATGTTGGATTTCGTTCTAAGAGTGGTGGATGGAGAGTGTTACATAGGGAAGTGAGAGAATGTCCTGGTTCAGTTTTCTTTTATAAACCTAGAGTGTGGGACCAAATTATTCTTGCTCTGACATGCCAACCTTATCTGACTAAATTTGGGCGGGAGAAGGGAGACTTCATAGAGTTGGAGACTCTCCCAGAATAAGCAATCCATTCTTTCTGGGGAGGCTGAGCCCACTTCCTGGGAGGGGTTTTGTATCGGGTGCTCCGGGTGCTCCGGCGTTTCTGCCTGCAGCCAACAAGAAAGACCCGGGAGGAAGCGAGAGGATGGAGTTGTAGCTTGCTCTTTGGCCTCTTTTGGTCAGTGGAAGATCCAAGACAAGCTCAGCTGAGCTAGTGAATGGACTTTCCCTCATATCTGTTGGAGCAAAATTCGAAGTCTTTGGTTGCTATCAACATTTGTTCAGGCTAAAATCATGGATAAGAAAAGAATCTCAGTTGAGATTTCTCAGCCTCAGTGCAACTGATATTTTGGGCCAGATCATTCTGTTGAGCGGGTGGGAGCATTGTGCACTTTGTAGGATTTTTAACAGCATCCCTGGCCTCCACCCACTAGGTGTCATGTCAGCAGCAACCCCCTCCCTGCTTGTGACAACAAAAAAAATGTCTCCAGCCATTCCCAAATGTCCCTGGAGGTGTGGGCAAGGGAAAAATTGCCCCAGGGTGATAAGGGGCCAATACTTAATGAGTGTCCACAAAGATCACCATAAATTCCATGATTGTTTTGAGGGAGGAAGTACAGATTGGAGAGCTACTGAACTAGATGGTCTTACTTTTTCTGTTCCCATAATCTAAGCTCCTTAACCATCTGGCCTCTGGTCAGCTCTTAAATTTAGCATCAGCTGTTTCTAGGGATGAAGGACAAAGAAGATGCCATATTCAGGAATCCTCCAGGGACATGTTTGCCCTCAGATTAGAGCAGTTTTGATGTCTGAGTGGATGTTGTTGTTTAGATGTGTCACACCTTCTGGGACAAAGGCCCTGAGTTTAGTGACAACCTTCCACTTTCTCCTAGGCTGGGTTAAGATATGATCTTGAGATCCTAAGCCTGAAAATTAGGGAAACTCTTGTCATATGTCATTCAGGATGACTATAGTGGCTTAACTTCTCCACAGTGATGACTTCACTGCTACTTCTAAATATCAAATACTAAATTCTTGCCCAAAAATGTATCCTTCTCTCTTTTTAAGATTTTATTTATTTATTCATGAGAGAGACAGAAAAAGAGGCAGAGACATAGGCAGAGGGAGAAGCACTCTTCCTGCAGAGAGCCTGATGTGGAACTCGGATCCCAGGACTCTGGGATCATGCCCTAAGCCGAATTCAAACGCTCAGCCACTGAACCACTCAGGCATGTCTGTCTGTCTGTCTGTCTGTCTCTCTCTTTTAAATATTTTATTTATTTATTTGACAGAGAGAATGCATGCATGAGCACGAGGTGGGAGGAACAGAGGGAGAAGCAGACTCTTGCTGGCAGCTAGCCCATCTCAGGGCTCGATCCCAGGACCCTGAGACCATGACCTGAGCCAAAGGCAGACGCTTAATCAACTGAGCCACCCAGGAGGCCCCTATTTCTCTTTTTAAATTTGAAACGGAGGTTGAGGGCATCCAGAACGCACACCTGTTCTGCCTAAGGGTGAACTAGCATTCTTTTTCCCATTTAAAAAACAAAGGAACTTACAAAAACCAAGACTGCAAATGAGTGAGGGTAATGCTATTTGTAAGGAGGAGCTCACTGTCTTATTTTAGAAATCCAAATTATTAACTGCCTTTGCTTGCTTACTTGGGACTTTATGTTATGAAATCAAGAACCTCAGGACCAGAACAGCAAAGGGTAATGGTACTGCGGTAAAGGTTCTCTCATTCTGTTCCACCTACATAGAGTGTCCTTCCCTAAAATATGTGCAGGACAAAATCCTACATATCTTTTTTTCCCCTAGTTTTATTGAGATATAGTTGACTTATAATATGATGTAGGTTGCAAGTATACAATGTCATAATTTCATACACATATATATTTTGAAGTGATTTACCACGATATGATTAGTTAACACATCCTACTTCTCTTTAAAGACTTAAATGCCTCCTCCGTGAAGCCTTTCCTGACCATGCCCCTCCTGAGAACGGGTTGTGCTTCACTCTGTCATGCACTAGGTCAGGTTTGTGTGGCTCGTTAATACCCAGAGCCCATAATTTGCTTTTTTGGAGACAAAATTCACATCATGTCAATGTAACCATTTTAGAGCATACAGTTAGTTCAGTGGCATTTAGTACATCCTCGATGTTGTGTAAATATCCCCCTCTCTCTCTAGTTCTAGAATATTTTTATCACTCCAAAAGAGACCCCGTGGCCACTAAATAGTCACCTCCCATATCTGCCCCCCACCCCCCAGCCAAGCTCCTACCAGATCCTGACAACCACTGATCTGTTTTCTATCTTTATGGATTGGCCTGTTCTGGATAGCTCAGAAGTAGAATCATAGTGTATATGATTTTGCGTCTGACTTCTTTCTCCTACTATAACGTTAACGAGGTTCAGCTACACATACTGTAGCGTGTACCAGTACATCATTTCTTTCCATAACATTCCATTGTATGGATAGACTCCATCTCGTTCATCCGTTCATCCATCGGTGGCTATCGGCCCATTTCCACCTTCCGGCTGTTGTGAACAGTTACAACTGTGAACATTCACCTACACGTTTTTCTCTTCTCTTGGGAGAACAGAAATATCAAGGAGAGGAATCACTGGGTCCACATGGTAACTCTAGGGTAAACCTTTTGAGGAACAGCCATCAGACCGGGTAGCACAGTGGTGGGGCCATCTTACATCCCCACCATCAGGGCACAGTCTTCAGCCTTCTCCACAAGGCACCTGTTATTTTGTTTGTTGTTGTGTTTTTATAGTTGACCTTATGAGTATGAGACCACTGGGGATTTTATATATATATATCTTCCCTGCTCCCCACCAAAAGACTGAATTGTTGGTGTCATGATGCTTTTGTTACTGGCGACGTGGTAAGAGAGTTAAAGATAAATAAGATTTAAATAAATAAGAGTTTGGGATCCCTGGGTGGCGCAGCGGTTTGGCGCCTGCCTTTGGCCCAGGGCGCGATCTTGGAGACCCGGGATCGAATCCCATGTCGGGCTCCCGGTGCATGGAGCCTGCTTCTCCCTCTGCCTGTGTCTCTGCCTCTCTCTCTCACTGTGTGACTATCATAAATAAATAAAAATTAAAAAATAAATAAATAAATAAGAGTTAAAGCATGGGCTGCACTTGCCACCTGTCCTTTCTTAGAATGTGATCTCCAGGGGCATCTGGGTGGCTCAGTGGTTGAGCATCTGCCTTCAGCCCAGGTCGTGATCCTGGGGTCCTGGGATCAAGGTCTGCATCGGGCTTTCCCCAGGGAGCCTGCTTCTCCCTCTGCCTATGTCTCTTTCTTTGTGTCTCTCGTGGATCAATAAAATCTTTTAAAAAAAGAAAAAAGAATGTGATCTCCCGCTGTCACTTGGCTTCTCTGAGCCTGTATTCTTTCATCTGTAAAATGGGGAGCCTCTAGAGCTCTTGAGGGGAAGAAATGAGATTCAGCCTTAGCATGCCCGAGTCAATCCCCAGCCTAGGGTGATTTTGAGATAAAAGTCTTCCATAATTATTATGATCATGATGTCCTGGTGCCTAGGACTGAGTAACAGTAGAATAAACGTTTGTTGAATAAATCAGCAAACCCTTGCATGTTGCTCGGTTAGCCCTCTTTTTTGTTTCTACCAACTGTCCCCTGAATTCCAGACAGCTGTCTTACAAACTGATCACCCCCAAGGCCAGGCAGAGAGACAGAATGGCTGGGTCGGTGGGATGACCTCTCTTGGAAAAATACTTCCTGAAAACCTTGTTAGGCTTGTGTTGGGGGTGAGGCAGGGCTGGAGAGAACAGCAGCTTGTATCCTTCAAAGGGAAGAAAGAATAAAAGAGCTTTCCCTTTTTTGAGATGAAAAACAATCTTCTTAGAAAGGGGAAGATAGAAGATGACACCAGGCATCGGCCTTGGTGAAGCTTGGTCAATGCCCCCCCTCCCCTGGTGGGGAGGAATAGAGCTTCTCTCTCCACTCTGAACAGGAGCTTGAGGGCTCCCTTAGGCAATGAGAGCCTGGTAGCCAGCCTCACTCCTTTTACCATTTCCTATAAAGCTGGGAGTGGGCATGCTCCCACAGGTCTGCCCCTCTCGGTAGCTTTCTCTAGCTCTCATGGACCTTTCCAGAACCCACCTTTTAGCGCATTCCAGCCATACTGCCTTCACTGTGTTCCTGGATTTCTTCCTCTTCCCACCCCCATGTTCGTGTGTCCGCCTGCCCATCTCACTTCCTTCAGCCCTTCTTCCAACCTCACCTCTGAGTCCTTGCCTGACCACCGTGGCTGACCTGGTGGCCCCCACGTGCGCCTCATCAGTCCCCATTCTGTTACCCTGCCTGGGTTGTCGTGCTTGCTTTTTTAATATTTATTTTATGTTTTTAAATGAAGCATTTCCAACATAAAATAGTAAACACCCAGGTACACATCTCCCAGATCTGACAAGTGCTGATAAATATTCTGTCCTATTTGGTTTACTTTGGATCCTCCCCAATTTAATCAACTTTATCAAGGTGTAATTTGCATACAATAAATATGTACATTTTAAATAGTTGATTTTTGGCAAATGCACCCATGTCATCACCACCATAATCAAGATACAGAGTATTTCCCTCACCCCAGAAGGGCCCTTCATCTCCATATCCTGCTGGATTTTTCTCCCTAGTACTCAGCCTGATCTGAAATCACCTCACTTGTGTCTCCTTTAGTCTGTTTACTCTCTGTCTCCGACCCCCTCACCCAAAGTATATGTTCCATGAAGGCAGGGACTATCTTGCTCCCCACTCCTTACATATCATGGCCCACAGTCAATCTGTCAAGGTCACGATAGTGCATTTGTCCTTGTGCATGCATGGTGACGCACAGTGAGGTACATGGTAAGTTCCTAGAAATGGAAATATTGAGTCAACGGATATGTACTTTTTTTGCTATTGTAAAAGAAACATGTCCCATGTCTCTCAATCTGAGCACTGTTGCCATTTTGGGCTGGATCATCCTTTGTTTGGGGGGCTGAGGAGCTGTCTTGTGCATTGTAGGGTGTTGAACACTCTCCCTGGCCTCTACACACTAGATCCCAGGAGTATCCCTCACCTCAGGAGTGACAATCCGAAATGTCTTTAGGCATCGGTGCTGGTGATGGTGGCAAAACTGTTCTCATTTGAGAACCACTGGTCTATAGGCTAATTTCCTACCATACTGTTTTGTTCCTCAGTTGCAACCCTCTCTCCCTCTCTAAATGAACCACCCATGATGACACTAGATTTGAATCCATATTTCACCAACTCAGCAGACTAAATTACAAGTTATGATCCTTACCTATAAAGCTATGTCATGAGTTGAGCAGCTGGTTACTTGTAAAAGCAGGGAAGGCTTCGCTCTAAGTCCACAGGGATATGAATGGCTTCTCCTTGGCCTGGGAGCCAGCAGAATTCTCAGCATTTCTTGTCTCAGGATATATATGTCTACAGGATCAGGTCCTGAGGACTACATCTTCCAGGCCTTTAAGAACAAGAGGGAGAGGTGCTTGGGTGGCTCAGTCAGTTAAGCATCTGCCTCTGTCTCAGGTCCTGGGATTGAGCCCTGCATTGGGCTTCTTGCTCAGTGGGGAGCCTGCTTCTCCCTCTTCCCACTCATGCACACATGATTGCGCTGTCTCTCTCTCAAATATAAATAAAATCTTAAAAAACAAGGGGGGGGGGACTCCTAGCCACTGTGTACAGGGGCTCTGAAATTCCTTGATTACTCAGGATACTGAGTTGACCATTCTGTCTTGACAAACCTACAAACTCATATGTAAAGCAGTGAAGGATGGGGACCTCATGAAATGGAGGCAGGTCCCATCTAGGGGGACACCGCACTGTGGCCACATGTTGCCAGGTGGGAATGTGGGTCCAGCCTTGCTGGACCTTCTAATTTTTTAAGAAAGGCAGGAAATCCAGATTTTTTTTTTGAAAGTGTGAGGTATCTTGATTCTTGAATTTTATCATAATTATCAATTAGTTATGTTTAAGCTTGATGTAGGCCAAATAAAACACATCTACAGGCTGACAAGTTGCAACCTCTGAGTTAATGTGTAAGATTGTTTCTTGTCTAAGGACTTGTCACTTAGTACAGAAATCTTTTGGTTTGACTAGGAGTCCAATCAACACATGTTTATTGAGTATCTCCCATGTGCCAAGCTATGTTCTAGAGCTGCCACTTGGCATAAATTTGCTGGAATCACTGATAACCAAAAGGGATGGACAGAGATTATGGGTGAGTAGATGGATGGATGGATGGATGGATGGATGGATGGATAGATGGATAATGGATGGATGGTGGAAGGAAGGATCAATGAATGGATGGTGGATGGGTGGTTGGAGAATGAATAGTTGGTGGATGGTTAAATGGATAAAGAGATCAATCATATTCTTAGAGATATATACTAAAATATTGAGAAATAATATGATATCTGGGAATTACTTCAGAATGATATGAGGCATTGAATGAGGGTATAGGTAAATCAAGATTGGCTACGAGACGATAATTGTTGAATCTGAGTAGTGGTGGATATGAGGAGTTTCCTTGTACTTTTCTGCCTTCTTTTGAATGATCAGAAATTTCCCATACTAAAAATATTTGTTTTAATGTCCTTATCTTTTAGAGATACTCTCTGAAGGATATACAGGTAAAGTGACATCATGTCTGGGATATGGTTTAAAATATTCAGCTAAAATTTTTTGCAAGTCAATGTATAGATGTGCTGTGATCTGAATGTTTGTGTCTCCTCCAAAGTTTACACGTTGGAGTCCTAACTTCCAATGTGATGGTGTTGCAAGATAGGGCCTTTGGGAGGTGATTGGGTCATGAAGCTGGAATCCCCATGAATGGGGTTAGTGCCTTACATACGAGGCCCTACAGCACTCTCTAGTCTCTTCCACTAAGCAAGGACACAACGAGAAGTCTGTGACCGCACCTAACCATGCTAGTGCCCTGATCTTGGACTCTCAGCCTCCAGAAGTATGAGAAAGAAATTTCTGTTTATAAGCTACTAGTCTATGGTATTTTATTATATGGACCAAGATAAGTACAGAGTAAGACGCAATGAAACATCCTTTAGCAAAGGAAGTATTCTGATCATGTTACCACTAGGTGGTGGGTCTATGGAGATTCCTTATGCTCGCCCGTGTAACTTGTATATGGTTGCAAGTTTTTACAATAAACATTTTTGAAAAAGTGGGACAGAGAAGTGGAGGCCTCCTCTTTTCTAGGTACTTTTGGAAGTGTGGAAGGCACCATGCTCTGGATGAATTTCCCACCAGTGTGGTAGTGTCGACATCAAGGGATTGCATGTTTTTTAACAAGCAATGTCATGGGCTGAGTGTTGTAGCGGTGAGACTAGAAGCATGGGGTCTACTGTGGACTGCAGGTTGAGAACAGATTTCTCACCCACATACTTGCTCTGTAGGGTATCCTGCTCTCAGTGATCCTGGTGGGAGGCAAAATAGCATCGCGGTCAGATTATCTGGAATCAGCGTCCCCAGGTCTAAATGCCGGTGCTACCACTTTCTGTGTGGTCTTGGATATGTCATTTCATTGTTCTGATCCTCACTTTCTCCTATTAAATAAGAGTAATACTAACATCTTACAGATTCATTATGAAGATTGAACTGGTTATCACGTATAAAGTGCTTAGCTCGGAACTTGACATTTAGCATTTATTATTATTGATACCTTGTTGTTAGTATGTTGTTGCTGCTGTTCAGCATCCTAAGAACAGAAAGAATTTTCTTTTTTTTTTAAGATTTTATTTATTCATTAGAGAGAGAGAGAGCACAAGCAGGGGGAGGGGCAGAGGGAGAGGGAGAACCTGGAGCAGACTCTGCGCTGAATGCAGAGCCTGACGTGGGGCTCGATCTCACAACCCTGAGGTCATGATGACCTGAGCTAAAATCCAGAGTTGGACGCTTAACTGATTGAGCCACTCAGGTGCTACAAGAACTTTCTGGGATAGATGGAATAATTGGGGACAGAGGCTAAAATAAGTCAAAGGAAGAGTCACTCACTGTCAACTGATCCACCCACAGAAGCCCATTTGTGAGCTGCAAGAATCACTTTACTGCATGATAGGTACAAAAAGGAATACAAGAAAAAAGCAACTTTCTGATCATTTCTTTGCTCTGCAGAATGAAGTGGAGCTGGGGGAGCTGCTTCTGTCACTGAATTATCTCCCAAGTGCTGGGAGACTGAATGTGGATGTCATTCGAGCCAAGCAACTTCTTCAGACTGATGTGAGCCAAGGTTCAGGTACAGTGTAACCCCTTCACTCCCCATTTCCTTAACGAGCCATCTATGTTTGTTTGATACAGAGCCTCGATTTTTTTCCCCTGAATTCCGGATACTATTCATAAAACCCTGTGAGGGTAAACAAAGAGCATTTAGAACTAGGATGTTAGATCAAGAGGGAAAATAAACACTCAGATGTCTCTTAAGATGAGGCAGGTAAATGATGCTCTCTCCATAACTCCATTCGAACTGGGGATTTGACCGAGACCTCGTGGGATAACTACTGACCTGGATCCTCTATGCACACACAGCCCCGAGGAAGTCACCTGCCTTTCCAGATGCTCCATCGCAGGTTGGAGATGCCATGCTCCTGGTGGCGGGAGCGGCGGGTACCGACCACGCATTCTGATCTGAGGGGGTATTGGGCAAGCCCTGAGGGTTTTTTGCCAGCTCATTTCAAATGCACCTTGAATCTTTATAAATCAGCTCTGGAAAGACTGTTATATTTAAAGTGTCTGCTTTATAGCAAACCAATTCAAACATGACTTTTCATGAAATGGAACAGATTACATTCCATCTGTATGTAGCTTCTCCCATGACAGCAAAAGATATTATCGTGAAAGTAGCCAGGATCTCTGAGACCTCTTCAGCTCAGTGGAGAAACCACTGTCTCCTCTAAGTACAGTAGCTAAAATAAATTACTTTTGCTATCAAGTGACAGCTGCATTTAGAAGACAACTTACATTCTCAAAAACCACATTATAAAAATAGAGGTTTTGAAGGGGCCAGTGGAGGGAATGATGTTGAGGCTGGAGAGTTTCAGACTTAGCACAACAGGAGAGACAGTTTGATAAAATGATTGAGGGTTCTGGAGTCAAACTGCCTGGAAACTAGTTCTCATTCTACTGCTTACAAATGACATGGCCTTGGGGAAGATACTTAACCTCCATAAGCCTCAATTTCTCCATCTGAAAAATTGAGATAGCAACAGTATCCATCTCACTGGGTTGTCTAAATAAATATTAAGTTGGATAATGTACATGAATCTCTTTGTAAACTGTAAAGGGATCTAAGAATGATAGTCATTAGTCAGCCATCTCCGTACTCCTGTGTGTGGAGCTGTGGGCTCACTGACATGATAATGGGTTTCTAGGGACAAAAAACCAGGGCAGGCTCTGGGTCTCGCTCTTCTTCCACTAGTCTGATCTTAAGCAGACCATTTCCTATCTTGAGTCTTTAATTTCTTCATCTGTACAATGAATACAATGCCTGACATGTGGGAAGAGCTCAATAAATTTTGGATGGATGGCTGAAGGAGGAGAGAAAGAGATGAACCAGACAAGCAGCTGGATGGGAAAAAAGAAAGGGTGGATAGTGGATGGATGGGAGAATGGATGAATGAAAGGAGGGTTGGATACCTGGACTGGGGGATGGAAAGACAGACGGACTGATGAGATAAAAGAGATGAAAGGATGGGTCGGTAGTTGGATTTTCAGATGGATGGATGGATGGATGGATGGATGGATGGATGAATGGATTGAGTTTCATGAGCTCCAACATTCTATTATGCTGTGTCCGATTCTCAGACCCCTTTGTGAAAATCCAGCTGGTACATGGACTCAAGCTTGTGAAAACAAAGAAGACATCCTTCTTAAGAGGCACAATTGATCCTTTTTACAATGAATCCTTCAGCTTCAAAGTTCCCCAAGAAGAACTTGAAAATGCCAGCTTAGTGTTTACAGGTAGGCAGTGGTTCAGACCCTGATGAACTCCAGGTGAGACATCTTCCACTTCTTGTCCTAGAGATAGAAGGGGTTTAGACAGGGTAATATCTGGTATTCAGCTACCTGGGTTTGAATCCATTTACCACTTGTGACCTTGGGTGAGATTCATAGAACCATAAAGCATATTTACTACAAATGTAAACTTTGGAGCCAGATTCCTTGACACTTCCACATAATTGCTGAAGCCTTGGACATGTTACTTGACCCCTCTGAGCCTCAGTTTCTTCATCTGTAAAATGTGGGCAATCCTAGTACCTGCTTCAGAGGTTTGTGAGATTAAGTGACTTACAACTTTGAAATAATAATAAGTGCTCACTCTGTTACTTTTGATGATGTGGTGATTCAAGGAGCTTATAGTTCAACAGGGAAATGTGAGAAATATATCACCTAACTTGGAGAGGAGGATTTTGAAAGCTTCCCAGAGAACATAATTTTTAAGTAGAGGCTTCATGTGCCACTCTGGTTGAATGTAATCTGCTGTTTTCAATGCGTATTAGTTATCTATTACTGCATAATAAACTGAGTGACTTAGAAACATTTATTAAACTCATAGTTTCTGTGGGTCAAGAACCCAGACGTAGGTTTGCTGCGTGCTGCTTTTTTTTTTTTTTAATTTTTATTTATTTATGATAGTCACAGAGAGAGAGAGAGGCAGAGACACAGGCAGAGGGAGAAGCAGGCTCCATGCACCGGAAGCCCGATGTGGGATTCGATCCCGGGTCTCCAGGATCACGCCCTGGGCCAAAGGCAGGCGCCAAACCGCTGCGCCACCCAGGGATCCCCTGCTGCGTGCTTCTGACTGAGGTTCTCTGACAAGGCTGCAGTCAGGGTATTGGCTGGGGCTGCAGTCTCATCTCAAGGCTCATCTGGGGGGGAGGATCTGTTCTCAAGCTTACTCACATTGATAGTGGTTGGCAGGATTCAGTTCCTCACAGTGGAGATGCATTGGATTGGAGGCTTCCTTTCCTTCCTGGATGTTGGCCAGTGACCTTCCTCCGTTTCTCACTATGTGGACTTCTCCGTAGGGCAACTCCCAATGTGGCGGATGGTTTCCATCAGAGTGGGCAAGTGAGGGAGCAAGAGAGAGTGAGCAAGATGGAAGCCAGAGTCTTATCATAACCTAATCTTAGAAATGACATCCTCTCACTTTTGCCATATTCTATTCATTAGAAACAACCCGCTAGGTTCATCACAATCCAGGGGAGGGGGTTACAGAGTGGCATAAATCCTGAGAGTTAGTGATCATTGGGAGCCATTTTAGAAGCTGGCTCCCACAACATCGAGTTAATGGAAGTAATGGTTATTATTTCCTGTGTCCTGATCACAGCAGGGGCTTCACATACTTTATTGCTAATATTCATCATAATTCACGCTGTCCAATCAGCATAATCCTCATCATCTTATAGGGCTGGAGGCTGAGGCCTCAAACCCAAGTAATCCACATGGTCTCAGACTGGTACAGTCAAGATTCCAGCTCTGTTCTTACTAGCTCTGAAGACCAAGGGGTCTGCATTTCCCCAAACATCCAGGTAGTGCTGGCATTGGGGACCTGACATCACACTGAGGAGTCGTGCTCCAGAGTAATTAGTAAAGCCTAATCTGTTTAGATCTAGTCTAAAATCCTTATCAGCAGGTCCCCCAAGAAAGAAGCCTATGGCTTAAAAAACCCTTGTATGCAAGGCTTCCTCTGCACAGGCTTAACTGCTTCTCATCACTAAGATTGCAAATGCTCTGTGCTCCAAGACTCCTTTGAAGCAGGTTGGTTCTGGGTTTTCTTAGGGCCTGTGACCCAGAGAGTCTGCATCCAATCAGGAGCTGCCTGCCCTAAGCAGGTATGACAGTCCTATCTGCAGCCGGTGATGGCTGCTGTCCACAGGTCCCACTGTCCCCAAGGTTTCGGGTCAAGCAGAAGACAATGATTGCACTGAATCTTTAAATGGTAGGGAGCAGGCAGTGGGGACTAAATTGAACCAAGGTAAGATCCAAGCATGGAATATTGATTTCCAAGTCCCTACTGAGAATAAGTGACTGAGTGTTGCACATTTAGATTGGGAGGGGACCCCAGGGGGCATTGAGTGCCCAGAAGGGAAGCCCTGACACTTTTATATTTTACTGAAGATTTTATGACAAAAGTATTACATGCTTGTCACAGTGAATGGCACAACCAAAAGGTTTGTTTGGATGGAGAATCAGAAGAGTAGAGGGGTCAAATGTGGGGGCTGTAGGGCCAGGGCCTTGGGTCTGGGCTCTGTAGCCTTGAGCAAGATCTGTATGCTTAGATTTTCTCATCTGTAAAATGGTTATAACCACACAAGGACGTCTTGAAGAATTGTTACTTGGATAAGATGAAAAGAAGACAATCTGTGTTGGGCACTGTGCCTAGTATACAGCAAGCACTTAGTAACTGTGAACTATTATTAAAAGGCAGTGTTAGTCTCTTCTTCATCCCCCTTCCATTCCCTTCTCCCTGAAATCACCACCTCAATGTCTTGGTATGCATCATTTCACACTTTTTTTTTTCAAGATTTTATTTATTTATTCATGAGAGTCATACAGAAAGAGGCAGAGACACAGGCAGAGGGAGAAGCAGACTCCCCATGAGGAGCCTGATGCAGGACTCGATCCCAGGACCCCGGGATCACGACCTGAGCCAAAGGTAGACGCTCACCCGCTGAGCGTCTGATTTCACACTTCTTTACTCATTTCACACACACTGCTGATTTCACACTTCTTTCCTCATTCCCACAAATGTCATCCACATACAGAAGATTCAGCTCTTTTAAGAAGTTATTCATTAATTCAGGAAGTGGGTATGAAGCACTTTCTGTTTCCAGGTGTTCAGAATATAGCAGTGAACAAATCAGACCTCCAGTTTGGGGAGCTTTTCAGACCATTCTGTGGACCCCACTCTCAAACTTACTTTTGTTTCATTAACAAATGAATGTGTCCAGTCCCTCCAGGGTGATGCAGATGTGAATGGACCTAGCTCTTTAATAGTTGTGCTATATACCATCCCCTGGTGATGTGATCCCGTGATAAAGGCAGAGGTTACACATGGTGGGGGTAGGGGAAGGTGCGGGGAGGTAAGGGGTATGTGATGGAGCTTAAGATAATGTGATAAGAACTCTGGAGCACCTTCCGAGAGAAATACCCTAAACAAAAAGAAGTTTTGCCTTCCATTGAGAGGTTGTTTAGAACCCCTTGAATCCCATATGTGAACCCCATCAGGCCAAAGCCTCAAACTGGGGCAGTATCCCTGCCCCCCATACATCTCTCATTCAACCCATTACGTTTCAGGTAGCAGTCTTCACCAGGCAAGGCCCCTGCTCTCCATTTGTGGAACGCAAGCTTCTCTTGTTTATTTTATTATTTTTTTTAATAAATTAATTTTTATTGGTGTTCAGTTTACCAACATACAGAATAACACCCAGTGCTCATCCCGTCAAGTGTCCCCCTCAGTGCCCATCACCCATTCACCCCCACCCCCCGCCCGCTTCTCTTGTTTAAATGTTGGGGTTTTGTGCCCCTAGCTCAGGGGTGCCTCTTGTCAGGTTAAAGCCCATTGAAAATATACATTTTGTTTATTTATTTGGGAGAAAGAAGATAAGCGGGAAGCGGTGGAAGGAGAGGGAGAAGCAGATTCCCTGCTGAGCAGGGAGCTCCATATGGGGCTTGATCCAGGGACACCAGGATCAGGACCTGAGCCCAAGGCAGACGCTGAACTAATTGAGCCACCCAGGCGCCCCCGTGTATATGTATTTTTAAAGCACCCTAGATATTTCTAGTGCTCAGTCAGGGTTCAGAACCATAGCTATGAGTGGAAATCCCAGCTGGGATGACATTTTACATGAACGGCCCTGCCTGCAGTTACAAAAGAAGTGCGGTTTGAGCTGGTATCTCTCTAGGCAAAGCTGCAATGGTGCTGAATTAGAATCCATGATGTTCTAACTTGCTTTATTTATCAGCTAGGGGAAAGAGCTGTCGCCTCCAGGCTAAGGATCTGAAACCTAGCCTATTAGCTTGTTTCCAAACACTTCATAACAGAAGTAAGGTTGAGCTGCACTTGGAGCGTTTGCCGAGAATCCTGGGAAAAGCCTGTAATTAGCTGGCGGGCTGGGCTTTCTGAGCAGTTCTGTTCCTGTGTGGGATGAGGGTTCTTCTGCAATTTTCAATCAGGTGATTTTCTGCAGCTGAAGTTTAAAAAAAAGAGGGAAAATTACTTCTCAACTTGTGAGAGTGACATGCGGCCCAGAGGCCTTCCAGAAAAGTAATGTGGAATTGGCCACTGAGGTTAGTGGGCTATTATTAGAAGTGGGGGAAGAAAAGAAAGAAAGAAAAAAAGAAAGGAAGAAATACAGCTTGATGATGGCTTTTCAAAAAAATTAAAGAATCACCATGTGATCCAGCAATTTCCCTTCTGGGTATATCCCCAGTGGAATGGAAAGTGGGACTCAAACAGACATCCGTGCACCCGTGCTTGTAAGCGGCACTACTCCCAGTAGCAAAAAGGTGGAAGTAGCCCAGCGTCCATTGATAGAAGGATAAATGGATAAAGAAAATGTGACCTATTCATTCAGTGCACTGTTACACAGCCTTCAGGAGAGGGAAATGGTCACATGCTACCACATGGATGAACCTTGAAGATATTCTCTGAGGTGACATAAACCAGATATAAAAGGTCAAATACTGTGGAATTCCATTTATTTATTTAAAAATTTTTTTTAATATTTTATTTATTCATTTGAGAGAGAGTGAGTACAAGCGAGTGGGGAAGAGCAGCAGAGAGGACAGGGAGAAAGAATCAGAAGTGCATTCTGCATTGGGTGGGGAGCCTGATGCGGGGCTTGATCCCATGACCCTGAGATCACGCCAGGGCTGAAACCAAGAGTCGGCCGCTCAACTGACTGTGCCCCCCAGGTATTCCTAGAACTCTGTCTATATGGGGTATCTCGCGTAGACAGATTGATGGAGACAGAACAGAGGCAGCCTCTGATGGCAGGGGCGGGAGCAGGTAAGGGTCAGCTCCCTGGGGCGGGAGCTGACCAAACATCAGTCTCCATGGATTGAATTTTTTTTTTCAAGCACCTACTATGTGCTGTGTATTCAGTAGAGACCCAGACATTCATGACCCGTGTTCTCATGGCATTTACATCTAGCAGGGGGACAGCTGGACATTAGACTAAATGCCACACCAATCACGATGCAACTGTGAATTGGTCTGAGGATTATGAAGGAGCAAAGCGAGGTACGTTGCAAGTGCCCGACCCTGTCTGGAAAGTGAGAAGGTGATACATGAGCTGGGCGCAGAGGCCTGGAGGGAGTGAGGAGAGACCGGGCAGGCCTCCAGCCCAGAAGGGAAGCTAAGGTCGAGGAGAGAAATTGAGGCCAACCCCCTACTTCACCCTGCGAGCTAACGGGCTAACAGGGGTCAGCATGGAGGACCCATGCTCAGCCATCCCTCTGTCCTGTTAGAATTTCTCAAGGCAGCTGCTGCAGGAATTGCCCTGGGCACGGGCTCAGTGATAACCAGCCTCTGGCAGCCTCCCAGCACCCAAGAAGAGAAACCAGGGCAATGACCAGTGACTGACATCCCTAGCTTTTTGCCAACCCTTAATGCGTCTAGCTAGGGCTAGAGAGCGTGGCACCTTCATCCTTAACATCTCCCAGGGATTTGTTAAAATGCAGGTTCTGATTCAGTTGGTCTGGTTTGCGGCATAGGATTGTCTTTCTGATGGCACCCCAGTGAGGCCAGTGCTGTGGGTCTACAGACCACGCTTTGGGGAGCAGATACACAGAAGCCCCTGGACATGCGTCTGGGGGAGTGATAGTGCATGCACATCAGAAGGAATTAGACTTGAGCAGTGATCCTAACCCCTGCATATCAATTAGACTTCTAACCCCATCAGTCATTGGTGTGATGTTGGGACTTAAAAAAATCCCGATTCCCAGGCCCCAGGCCAGAGCAGCTGAATCAGCCAGGGCATCTGCATTTGGGGACAGGGGTGTGTTTTTCACAGCTCTCCAGTTGGCTCTCTCGCACAGCCTGGGTTGGCAGCATTTGCCCACACTGTTCTGCCTCCCTCCCCACCCCGATGTCTGCTTGGAGGCCTCCCAGGCCTCTCTGTTGAGAGTGAGTTCCAAGGCACCTGGTCTGCTTCCATAATTGCTTGGCTTTCTGCAACTACAGCATCAAATTGGTTAATTGAATCTGCTGGTGAGATGAAGTGGGTGGGGAGGCGTGGCACAGGAGGAGAGGGGAGGATGGAGCAGCGCTGCCACCCACTCGCCTGGGGAGGCCTCAGGGCCGAATGGGCACCAGAGGACACGCTGTGAAAGCGTTGGGGTTCGGGAAGCAGGACAGTGGAGACGCTGAGGGTTTCCAGCAGAGGAGAGATGAGGAAGCCAGTTTGAGAGGGGCATAGCCATTCTGCAAGAGCCAGAAAGTCCCTTGAGATGGATGGAGAGATGCTGTGGGTTTGCACTGTTCCCCAGCATCTGGCCTCACGTCCTCCCTGTAGCCTGCCCACAGCCTCTGTCTTCTCTCCCGCCCGACTTATGGGGGCCCCAGGCCCAGCTCTGCCTGCTAGAGAAACGGTTGCATGGCCACTCAGAGTATGGGTTGGAGCGAGATACAGTTTTTGGTTCACATGTCACCTTTACTGCTCAGCAAGCGTGTGACCGTGAGCAAACAACTTCTCTTTCCTGTAGCTCAATTTCCTCCTCTTCCAACCTTCCAACCTCAGGACATAATATAAAGAGCTTTAGACAGCGCCTTGTACATAGTTAGTGCTCAGTAAATACCAAATATGATGATGATGGTGATGATGTTGTTGATGGACCTTGCCACAGAAGAGCAGACCCTGGAATTATTCACACTTGAGTTTGAATCTTGGCCCTACTGTTAGCCAGCTGTGTGACTCCAAGCAGATGGCTCCACTTCTCTGGGTCCTGGACTTTGTCTTGTCTGAAATGCAGCAAATCATTCCTATTATGAGCATTAAAGGCAAATCAACACGTGGACCTGTCCATCCTAGAGCTAGCCACTCGGAAAATCATGCCTGTTGTTTTTAAGAGTTATACTGGCACTTTTGAGGTGACGAACTCGGCCTAGCTGCCTCTGGTCGCCTCCTGACCATGGCCCTCACCTAATCATCATCACCCCAAAGCTGCCAGCTGGTGCAGTGTCCAGGAGCAGGGATTGACACTAAAGCTGTGCCAGCTCAGCCACAGAACCAGACCGGTTTGCGTTCCCCACAGTGCCCTGGGGTTGGCGGTGCGTGGGAGGAGCTGGCAACAGGTGCTTGGCTCCAGATCCAGACTCGGTCACAGGAAGTAGGTGGCAGAGGGAGGAGATGAACGCCTCCACTTTCTAGGCAGAAGGTAATCAGAAAGTGGGCCCCTGGGAGCCAGAGCATAAGGAATATTGCAAAGAGAGAGAGCAGCACCCAGAAGGAAGCCCATCAACTTATATGTGAACTGGGCTCACCCCTGAGCTACACACAAGTGGGTATGACCCTAACCAGTATACAAGAGACTTTGAGAACTGAACTGTGGTGTAGACTACTGCCCAGGTCTGTAGCGGGCTCCCGAAGACACAAATGAGGGACAGATATGAAGAGCACTGCAGAGACTTTAGAGATAAACTGACTTTGGCATAACAACACACGGAAGGCAACTCAGAACATGTGGTCTGAACCGAACCTGGTCAGTTGCTCAGCACAGCTAAAAAAAAAATCAATATATTTAGTAGGATTCAAACAAGACCTAGAGTCTCATGACATAATATTCAAAACGTCCTGGATACAATCCAGAATAACCTGATTCACAAAGAACCAGCAAAGCCTGGCAAATTCTCAGAGGAAATATAATCAGCAGACACCAACCACAGGACACAAAGACTTTAAAGCAGTTGCTATGAACCATGCTCCAAGAAGGAAGGGTGAGTCCTCTTGAAAAGAATGGTAAGACAGAGAATATTGCAGATTAGTAGAGAAACAGAAGATAGAAGATAGAACCAGGTGAAAAACTTCGAACAGAAAAGTACAGTAACAAATCAAATGGACTGGATGGACTCTAGCAGAACGTAGATGATCGAGGAAAGAGTTAGTGAACGAACCCATAGATGAAGAGCACTTATGTACTGCAAACGACAGAATAAAAAGATTGGGGAAAAGGAGAACAGAAGGGGGAAAAAGAGAACAATGGAGCCTAATATTGATGCTCCATGAATCCCAAAGAGAGGAGAGAAGAGAAGCAGTAGATAGCATTAGGATGGCAGTGGGGGAGGATCCCTGGGTGGCTCAGTGGTTTAGTGCCTGCCTTTGGCCCAGGGCGTGATCCTGGAGTCCCTGGATCGAGTCCCACGTCGGGCTCCCGGCATGGAGCCTGCTTCTCCCTCCTCCTGTGTCTCTACCTCTCTCTCTCTCTCTCTCTCTCTCTATGTCTATCATAAATAAAAATCTTTAAAAAAAAAAAAAAGGATGGCAGTGGGTGACTTCCCTCCAGGGGTCCCATGAGTTCCTTACCAGGTTCCCCAAACACCGGCTCAGCTGAACCATGACTGTCCTCCCCTTTGTGGAAAGGGTTAACCCGTCTCGAGGAGGTGGTATCGCACTGTGGGTCAAGTTAGCCAGACCTAGCTTCAGACTCTGACTGTGGGCTCGTGGCTTTGCCTCTGTGAGCCCCAGTTTCCTTGACTGAACTGTGGGGACATTGCACTTACATTTATCTGAACCCCCTGTGTGTTCGTTAATTGCATTTAATCTTTCACTTAACATATAAGGTGTGATCTGCTCTATGGCCATTTTTCATGGGGAGAAATGCTAGGGAGACCGAAGTTCAAAGAAGGGAATGGCAGTGAGTGGAGCCAGTTGCAAAGTCTGAGGGACTGGTCCCCACAGTGCTGCCCACACTTTGGACCAGCTGGCGAGAAATTCACGGTCCCTGTGACCTTGCAGGTTCAGTAATTCACGAGAATCACTCACAGGATTCAGGAAGGTGCTACTTATATAAGCACAGTTTTGTGATGGCAAAACACATTTTATTTTACAAAATAAAATCAGCCCAAGGATGAGACACATGGGGCAGAGTCCAGAAGAGGTCCAGATGCAAGGCTTCTAGTCATTTTGTACCCATGGAGTCATGGACAGTGTTGCCTCTTCCCGGTCACTAAGTGTGCAGTATGCACAGAGTATTGCCAATGAGGGGAGCTTACTGTTGTTTGGCGTCCAGAGCTTTTACTGGGGCTCGATCCTGTACTCTCTAGTAGGTAACTCCAGTCTCCAGTGTCTCCTGGAGGTCCAGCTAATACCTCCTTGCAGAGAGAGAGCAGCACCCAGAAGGAAGCCCGTCAACTTATATGTGAACTGGGCTCAAGCTAAGGAACCCCAAAGCTCTCACCGTAAGTCACACCATCTATGGCCAGAGCTCTTAGGCAAGCAGAGACACCTGCAGGACAGTCCAGAAGCCTAGAGATGACCTCCCAGGAGCCAAGAGCGTAGACCAAGATCTCTCTTTGGAGAAGAGGAATTCTTCACTACACAGGAAGTAACTGGTCACTTGTGCCAAGTCCTCCAGCTGGTGAGCAGCCAGGCCAGGCTTCCAACCCAAGTTGTTTGGTTCCGGAGTCTCCCTCACTCTTAGCCACTACACTTCAATGAGCATATGAATCTCCTGGGGATCTTGTTAAAGTGTGGATTATTCTGAGTCAGTAAGTCTGAGAGAGACCCAGGCATCTGTATTTCCAGTAAGTTCTGGTAACACTGATGCTGGTCTGAAGACCATACTTTGAATAACAAGAAGACACTTCATCTGTTCTCCCATGTTACCCCTGTATGTCCAGAGCACAGAAGGCAGAGTGAGTTTGGAACAGCAGCAGGGCAGGCCCAGTAAAACCTGCAGGATTAGAAGCTCATGTTTGTTTGTTTGTTTGTTTTTGTTTTTGTTTTTGTTTTAATTTTTTAATTTTTTTTTTTTTTTTTTTTTTTATGATAGTCACACAGAGAGAGAGCAAGGCAGAGACACAGGCAGAGGTAGAAGCAGGCTCCATGCACCAGGAGCCCGACATGGGATTTGATCCCGGGTCTCCAGGATCACGCCCTGGGCCAAAGGCAGGCACTAAACCACACCCTGGGCCAAAGGCAGGCACTAAACCGCTGCGCCACCCAGGGATCCCTGTTTGTTTGTTTGTTTGTTTGTTTGTTTGTTTGAGTGTATTGAGAAGCCTTTGGAGGATTTTGACCAGGGAAGTGCTATGGTGATGTTTTAAAGTATTACTCTAGGGGCACCTGGGTGGCTCAGTGGTTGAGCGTCTGCCTTCGGCCCAGGGCATGATCCCAGAGTCCTGGGATCGAGTCCCACATAGGGCTCCTGCATGGAGCCTGCTTCGCCTCCCTCTGCCTATGTCTCTGCCTCTCTCTCTGTGTCTCTTGTGAATTAAAAAAAAAAAAATCTTAAAAAAAAAATAAAGTATCACTCCATCTGTTGAATGGAGAATAGGATCATCAGAAGACAAGAGGGCGAGCCAGGAGACCATCTGGGAGGCTACAGTGCTGGTCTGCAGGAAAGGAGATGGTGACTTGGACCAGGGAGGTGGTGGAAGGGTTTCAAAGAAGTAAACTCAGTGGGATGTAATGTAAGAGGCAGAGTCAACAGAAAGTGCTCATGGATTAGATGTAAAGGACAATTGTCTATCTTGGCAAGCAGCCTAACTCTCCTGAATGAAGATTTCCTTGCCTGTAGGTTTCAGGCCCCCAACTCTTAGGATGTTGTGGGGATAAAAGGAAATGGTGTATGAAATGTGCTTAGCCCAGCGCTCAGCCCTTAGTGAGAGCTCAGTGGATTGAGGCATTGAGCCCCAGTGTGGGCAGAGGTGGTGCTCCAGCCAAGCAGTCAGGAGATGGAAGCAGACACCTGCCACTCTGGGGCTCTCCTGGCAGAGCACAGAGGCCGCGATGGCACCCCCAACCTCTCCTTTCCTCCACAGAGCTCCTTGAGGCTGCCAAAGTCCATTCACCCAGGCGGGAAAACTTGGCTGGGTCTTAAACATCCATTTTGGGTTCCGGTGGCAGCCTTTAAAGACCAAGCCAGCTGCCAGGGCTCCTGGGGAGTTTTACTCCATTTGCATGGCTGTCTCATGATTTGGTGCCTTTGGATGGAGCCTCATTCCAGGCAAATCCCCACAGGGGAAACCATCAGGGGGCCAGGAATTTATCCAACCAAAGTGTCCCTGCAGAGCCCCTGGCTAGGAGTGGGAAAGGGGAGCTGGTGAAGGCCAGGTTCAGTTTGCCTGTGCTTTCCTACTGGCGAGAAGCAGCCCAGGCCACCACCTGGTAGCTGTGAGATGAGGCCTGGCAAGGAGGATAAATCAGAAACCAAGAATATCCTTTCCGGACAGCCCTTCTGTCCCTTGCTCCTACCGCGAGCTGCCAGTCAGCAGGAGAAGGCTTAACCTTTAAAAGCCCAGGGACTGCGGAGCACAGGCTGAGTGTCACTCCTCTCCCTGTATCTCAGGGAAATATTGTGGAAATAGCTTTGGCTTAGACGTCAGAGAGCCAGGTCCGAAGAGCTTGGTTGCTGAAGCATCTCAAGCAGGACCTTTGCGTCTCGTTGAGCCTCCATTTTCTGTCGGATGCATTTAAAGTCTACCTTGAGGGGACCCATTCTGTTTTGGACAGTGACAGTAGACAAATACACAGCACTCCCTCTATGCCAGGGGCTGCTCCGTGTGTATTGTGTGAATTAACTCATTTAGCCTTCATAGCAGCACTGTGATGTAGGAATTACCATCATTTTGTGAATGGGGAAACTGAGGCCATGCTAGCAGAAGTAGTGTGCCCAAGGTCCTGGGGTCAGGATTCAAAGTCAGGTCATCTGGGTCTAGAATCTGGGCTCTCGGTCATGGAGTTACACAGGTTCAAATATTTATCAAGCCCCTACTATGTTGAAGTGTTGTGCCTGGTTGCTGGAGAAATAGCAGAAAGGCAGAAATAATTAATCCTTCCCTGACGCTGGTATGCTAGTTGGGGCAAGACAAATCAACACCTAAAAAATAATAGAATATGGAGACAGGGGCTAGAGCATCACTTTAAACTGGGTAATATAAGCTGAGAAAGGGCCAGCCGTGCAAAGATGGAGGAGAGGAGCATTCTAGGCAGAGGAATGGGCAAGTGCAAAGGCCCTGGGGCCAGAATGAGCAAGAAGGCACAAGTGGCCAGAGCCTAGTTAATGCTGTAAGTGAAACACACATGAGGTCAGAGCAACAAGTAGGGGTCACGGTAAGCTCAGATGACAAGTCTTTATTGAACACCTACTGTGTGCCTGAGACTGTTAGGCAGCGGGGAAACCAGTGAACACAACAGATGTGGCTTCTGCCTTCACGAAGGAGTGAGATGACATGCGTGCGGGGATACTTAGCACATAGCAGATGCTCAGTGGGTGTGATTTTCTCTTTCCCTGTGTGTAAGTTGATGTGAAAACGCTCCCCTGGGTTTCTGCCTAACTCCCAACCCCCCACATTAAAGTAGGATGTAGTTGGCTTATAATGGCAATCATTTCTAGAGACGGGCAGGGCAAGGGCATTATTCGCCCACGAACAGGTGGGTGAAGGATGAGCAGAGTGAGCAGAAGGGGCCGGCCTTCCCTCTCTGTCTGGGAGCTAATGCCCCGCCCAGGCCAGGCAAGGTAGGGTCTTTGGGGCTTGACTCACAGCCACTCTCTTTGTGATCCTCAGTCCCAGAGTGGGCCTGGGAAGAGTGTCCGCTGGCTCAGTGTCAAAGTTCTCATGATGTGATTGCTTTTAGGTCTTACTGTTTAATTTGATCAGGGCTGGAGAAGCAGAGGAGAGGCAGCCTATGGGTGATTCATGGATGGGATCCTCTTCCATTCCTGTTCAGACCTCTCAGTGATGTCTTTGGTAAGGAGGGGCCAGGACACTTAGAAGATGCATGGACAACCATGTGGTAACGTGAGGGTCCCCAGCCTTACTACAGGAAGCTTCCCTAAAGCCCAGTGTGGCGCTAAGGCGTTTGAGGACTACGGCAAATCATTCTTTCCCAGGTTATTGAGCATGACTCAGAAAAGAAGGCACAAGAGGCAAAAAGAGAAGGGCAGAAATTTGATGTCACTCTTTCCACTTATAGTAAGAGGCAGGCTTCATTAAGGCTTATTAGTAAGTCCCAGGCACATTCCCAGGACTCTCTCAGTTGATCCTCAACAACTAAACAAGGGAGGTAGTAGGGTTATGCCCATTTTACAGAGGAGGAAACCAAAGCTCAGGAACCTCAGGTGACTTGCTAAAAGTTACTGTATTAGCTAAGGTCAGGTAAGGCTGTGGTAGTAGGTCAGCCACACTGGTTTGTGGTTTGCCACAGTAGAAGCTTATCGCTTACTTGCACACTGGTGTTTGTGGGTCCTTTCATGAGCTGCCTTCCACGCAAGGATTCAGCGATCCAGGCCCCTTCCGTTTTGTGGCTCTGCTATCTTCTCAGGCCTTGGAGGGTTTCACCTCCAGCTGGTGGTTAGGGGAGGGAAAGAGAGAGAGAGATGAGGATTGTGTGGGAAGCTTTAATAGACCAGGTCTGGAAGTTCTACCTGTCCCTTCCACTTCGACTCAGACCGTATTGGCTACAGCTCCCTCTACAGGGGAGACCAGGATTGTAGTCCAGTTGCTTGTCCAGGAAGAAGAGGCTTTGGTGACCTCACAGCCGTCTCGGCCACAGACACCCAAGGGTGCAAATGAAAGCCAGCCTGGGCCATGGACAAGCTTGCTGTGCTGCCTTCCTAAGCACCTGTTGCCTCTGAGTTCACCGTGAGCGTCAGCACTGGGGAATCCCACCTCACCGAACGCCAGGCTCGAGGAATTCAAGCTAACAAGAGTGGTCCTCGTAGTGAATTCGCCACACTCCTTTTGGCTGGCAAGCACAGTGTACCTGCTGACGTAGAAGAGTAGTTAGACCGGCGGTTTTCAACTGGGCTGATTTTGTCCCCCAGCAGATGGTTGGCAGTGTCTGGAAGCGTTTTTGGTTGACACAACTCCAGGGGTGCTGTCGGCATCCAGTGGGTGGAGGTCAGGGATGCTGCTCACACCCCACAGTGCATGGACATCGCTCCCCTGGGATGGTGACACCCTGAGCTAGAGCAGTGAGGTCTGCTGGTCTTGGAGTTTGCGGGGTGGGGGTAGTGACCGCTGTGAAGGGCAGGTTGGCGCCAGCTCAGAGCCAGTCTGCTCCAGTTATGCGCCTATTTGAGGCATGTTTATTCTCCTTATGGCATTTTAACCTCTCTTCATTTCTAGTGGTTTTTCTTTGGCCGCCTGAGTGTAAAGAATTCAGGGGCAGAAACTTGAGTCAATTTGTGCTCATCTGTACAGATTTTTCAAATGGCTTCCCTGCTTCCACCCATAAAAATTTGGGCAGACAGAAGCATCCTGCTCAGCAAACAAGCCCCTTCCCCAGGTGATGTGACCTGTACAGATGGGGCACAGCCTGGCTCCGCAGGAGAGAAACAGAATATTTTAAAATCTGGGCTCTATTCCTCCCTACCTTGTGGTTTATGGGTGCATGTCACCTGCATGTGGTGACACAAAGGGTTTATAAGGGTAAAGGAGTTCTCATGGCTTTTCAGTGTTGTTATTAGAAAGGATATATATACACATACGCATATATACATATATATGTGTATATATAGTACAACCATATAGGAGAGAGTAGAATGAAAAGTAAAAGTCCCTAATTCTCCCTACTTAAAGGTAATTTACTTTTAACAAGGCTTCTTTCTAGGAATATATGCACGGATGTGTATGTAAGTGTGTGCATGTACGTATGTGTATACGTGGTAGGTGTACACGAATGTGTGTGTGTATCTCCATCCACTACCTCTAGTATCCAAAATATATATACTTTTCTGTAACTTGCTCTTTTCACATAATACATCTTGGACATATTTTCATACTGGCATATTTTATATGTGTATATGAGAGCCAGGCACTGTGGATACAATAATGAACAAATTAGACCACAATCCTGGTTTCATCAGATGACGACTTGAACGTGGGAAGACAGGTAGTAAACAAAGCGAGTAACTGTATGATGCCATGTAGAGATGATGTTCAGTGCTAAGGAGTAAACAGAATGAAGGAAGGAGAACAGGGAGGAGTAGGGTGAGGATTGCAGTTTTTTCCAAGGTGGCCAGGAAGGGCCTCACGGAGGTGACATTTGAGCCGAGTTGTGAAGGAGATTGGAGGTGTGCCATGTGGATGTGGATGTAGGAAGAGCATTGTAGCCAAAAAGAATACCAAGTGCAAAAGCCCTTACACGGGAGAAATAGCAAGGAGATCAGTGTGGCTAATGTGGAGTGCAGATTCCCCCTAACTGTTTTTGTTTTTTTTTTTAAGATTTTATTTACTTATTCATGAGAGACACAGAGAGAGGTAGAAACATAGGCAGAGGGAGAAGTAGGCTCCATGCAGGGAGCCTGACGCGGGACTCGATCTCAGGACTCCAGGATCACGTCCTGGGCCAAAGGCGGATGCTAAACCACTGAGCCACCCAGGCATCCCATCCCTCTAATTATTTTTAATGACCACATGATGTTTCATTAACTCCAGGAGTTGAAGAATTTACTTAATTAGTCCCCTGTTGGTAACATTGGGATTCATTCCAGGGTTTTTTGCAGTTAGGAACGTTATTGGAGTGGTCACCCTCAACATGTCTCCCTGGATGTGTCCAGACGTACTATGAGCTGAAAACCCAGCAGTGGGCTTGCTCGGTCAAAGCATATGTGTTTGTCCATTTGGATAGCTATTGTCAAGATTTACAGTCCAGGGACGCCTGGGTGGCTCAGTCAGTTAAGCATCCAACTCTTGATTTTGGCTCAGGCCACGATTCCTGGGGTCCTGGGATCGAGCCCCACATTGGGCCCCCTGCTCAGCAGAGAGTCTGCTTTTCCCTTTGCCCCTCCCCCTGCTCATGCTCACACTCTATTTCTCTCTCTCTCTCAATCTCAAATAAAAAAATAAAATCTTAAAAAAAAGAACTCCAGAAACTTAGTAATAAGACAAACACTCCACAATCCAATAAAAAGTGGGCAAAGATTTGAACAGACGCACTTCATGAGAAGACACAGCAATGACAAAGAAGCGCCTGAAAAGATGCTGTGCTTCATTAGTCATCAGAAATGCAAAGTAAAACCACAGTAAGATCCACTGCACGCCCACTAGTATAACTAAGTTTATTTATTTATTCTAAAGATTTTATTTATTTATTCATGAGACACACAGAGAAAGGCAGAGACACAGGCAGAGAGAGAAGCAGGCTCCCTGCAGGGAGCCCCATGCAGGACTTGATCCCAGGACCCCAGGATCACAACGTGAGCCAAAGGCAGATGCTTGACCAGCTGAGCCACTCAGGTGCCCCTTGATTTGAATCCTTTGTTTGCTGTTGTGATTAGAGAGCATCAGGGTGCCAGACCCTTCTGTTCAGGCCCAGGCCAGTGTTTCTGGCCATGTGTCATCTGGTTATTGTGGTCATTGGGATAACCTGGCCGGAGGACCCACCAGGAGGTCCTCGATATCTCTCCAGATAGGGCAGCCTGGTTCACTCCTGTGTCCCCCACGATTTACCAGGCTCCCTTCTGCTCTAGGATCCAACAACCCTGTGGCCAGCCTGTGAACAGGGTAGCCACACAGACCTAGAAGCTGATATTTCTGTGGCATAAAAAAAAAAAAAAAAAAAAAAACAGATTAATGAGGGCACCTGGCTGGCCCAGTCAAAAGAGCAAGTGACTCTTGATCTCAGGGTGGTGAGTTCAAAACCCACATTGGGCATGGAGCCTGCTTTTTAAAAAAGAGGAAGAAGCAGGTTAACGGCTATGAAAGTAAAACAGTTGAATTTGTGTGTTTATTTTTCATTATCTTGACATTTCATTGAAAACCTTTAAAAAAGTATTGGAAGAATTATCCAGTCAACACCCCTATTCCCAACCATCAAGATTTTACAATGAATATTTTGCTGTTTGCTTTATCACACATCTACCCATCTCTCCATATTTCAGTTTATATTTTTTTCATGTATTTTGAGATCAGTTACAAACAGTAACCCCATTCGTTTGTTTTTTAAAGTTGACTTTTTGTTGAAGTTTAACATACAGAAAAGCATTACATGGGCTTGATACATAGGTTGGGGGGGTTGGGATGGGCTGAAAGGTCCAGCCCTTAAATCCTGCCCTGGTCTTTCTGGCAACCTGCCCCCACCCTGAAACTATCTGGAAACTATCTCATGAGTATACAAGAAGACACTCATCGATTGGAGATTCCATGGGTCTTAGAAGCTCTTGTGTCATGAACCAGGGACTAGGACCAAATATTATAACAAAAGTTGCTCCCATCACCCCTATCACATAGGAAATTATAAGGGTTTTAGGAGCTTTGTGTCAGGAAGTAGGGGCAGAGACCCAATATATATATTTTTATTATGTCACTTTCATGGCCATCCATTTACATATTGTCTGTGACTGCTTTCTGCTACAATGGCAGAGGAGTTGGGACAGAGACTAGAGATGGCCCTTGAAGCCTAAAATATTTACTGTCTGGCTCTTTATGGTTAAAGTCCACCTACCTTTGCACTAAAGTAACACCTCTGGGCTCTCTTATATTCATTTTATTATTTGATTTATTCTCTGTTGTCTTGTATTCACTCCTCCCAGGGAAGAATTGACTTACCTGTCTGGGAACCTGGTGAGTTTTCATGTGGAGGTCCATGGTCCTCTGCTGGATAGGATTAAGGTAGTAGAGATCTCCCAGCCCTCCTCTCCTGTGTGGGACCTTCCTGCCCACAACGGGTAGCATTCTCTGTTGCTCCTTCAGTGAGCCTGCTGATCATGCTTGACCCTGCCGCGACAAGGCCTGCTCTGTATTTGGGTCAAAGAAGTTTATTTATTTTTAAATGTTATTTAAATTCATTTATTAATATATAGTGTATCATTAGTTTCAGAGGTAGAGGTCAGTAATTCATCAGTCTTATATAACACCCAGTGCCCATTCCATCAAATGCCCTCCTTAATGCCCATCACCCAGTTACCCGGTCTCCCTACCCCTACCCCTCCAGCAACCCTCAGCTTGCTTCCTGTGATTAAGAGTCTCTTATGGTTGGTCTCCCTCTCTGATTTCATCTTGTTTTATTTTTTCTTCTCTTTTTCTATGATCCTCTGTTTTATTTCTTAAATCCACATATGAGTGAGATCATATGATAATGGTCTTTCTCTGATTGACTTATTTCACTTAGCGTAACACCCTGTAGTTCCATCCATGTCATTGCAAACGGCAAGATTTCCATTTGTTGATGGCTGGGTAGTATTCCATTTTGTGTGTGTGTGTGTGTGTATATTTACCACATCTTCTTTATCCATTCATCTGTTGATGAACATCTGGGCTATTTCTGTAGTTTGGTTCTTGTGGACATTGCTGCTATAAACATTGGGGTACATAGGCCCCTTTGGATCACTACATTTGTATTTTGGGGGTGAATCACTAGTAGTGCAATTGCTGGGTCATATGGTAGCTCTATTTCCAACTTTCTGAGGAACTTTCATACTGTTTTCCAGTAGTCAGATAAGTTTAATTCCAGAAGAACAAATAGTGGGGTCAGGCCACTTTCTACAATCCAGCCAAGATACCAATCCAACTGATACTTTGTTCTACATCTAACGCAGTATATCTAACCTGACCCCATGAGAAGCACCTGGGAAGCATTTGAAAAACACTGCATCCAGTCCCCTACCCCAAACCAGTCAACAGAATCTCTTGGGCTGAGGTCTGGGCACTGGTATTTTTTAAAAGCCTTGCGAGTGATTCACATGTTTGTGGTATTTCTCCTTTATTTTCTCAATTATTTCTCGATTGTTTTAGAAGATGGAGAAGGGAAGATTTGATTAATTGTCCCCCTGAAGCTTCAACAGGTGTCTTCAGTTTGTAGCGAACATTTCCCCCAGAGCAATGCCAGCATCTCAGAGACAAGTGTACAAGGATGATCCTCTTTCAGATATATAAATTTTGGTTGTTCATGTAAAAACAAGCACATTACGTTACCGTCACACTTTTAAATGCTTCCTCCTAGACGGTGTGATTCAGCTCTGAAAGTGATTCTTCAACCCATATGTCATCTTTATAAACGCAGGCTCCACATGGCTCAGTTTCCACACAGAAGAGTAAAGAAATGGTCCAGCAGTGGTCCAAAGGAATTTCAAAAGGAACTTTGATTTTTTTTTAAGATTTTTTTTTTTCATAGAGAGAGAGAGGATGAGAGGGGCAGAGGGAGAGGGAGAGAGTCTCTAGCAGACTCCACACTGAGCATGGAGCCCGACTTGGGGCTTGATCTCATGACTCTGAGATCACAACCTGAGCCAAAGACTCTTGGCTATACCAAGCTGGTCTTTGACCAGCTATACCACCCAGGCACCCCAAAAGGAATTTCAATCTTGACTCCTGTGTCTTGAGGAAGCAGGAAGAGACCTAATCTAAAGCCACAGTGACAGGTCTCAGAGGCCTCTTTTTCTACTCTCCAATTTGTGCAGTGGATTAATGAGGGAAAACCCCAGGTCACATGCTTTCCCTTTAAGGCAGGGTTCCTGAGCCTCAGTCCACCTGGACAGTTTGAGCCAGGAGATTCTTGGTTGTGAGGCTATCCCAAGCATGGTAGGAAGTTTAGCCACATCCACTCCCTAGTGGTGACAATTCAGACATCTCCTGACATTGGCATATTTGGGGAGCAAAATGGGCCCAGCTGAGAACCCCTGCATTAAAGAAATTAACAACTCCCATTAAGCCAGTATTTCCTGTAGACCTGGCCAAAAGGGGCCTCTGCCTGGGGCCTTATGCTTTCAGTGGGGCAAGAAGTGTGGAGGCAAGTGCAAGGAGTCGAAGTCACATGCCCACCACATGCCCAGGGCTCTCTCTAGGCATCTTCAGGAAAGTGAGCCATGATGGTAGTATGTGGCCTCTAGCCCCAAGAGGTAATAATAGGCTGATCTTGTAAATCAACACGTGGATAAAATCATTTAGTGCAGTCAAGAATCCATATAACGAGGGCTGACACATTAATAAGTACTATATAAGTGTTAGATGCTAGTATTATATTTTTCAGATCAGTCCTCTGTACACGTAAGACAGCTTCCTTGTCCACTGTCCACCTGAACGAGCGTCCATTCTCATGTTGGAAGCAAACCTGACCATGCTGGACCCTAGGGGGATGATGGGAAGGTCTCCCACATGGCACTTTTGTGAGGGGTTTTTGAGGCCCGTTTTGACTCTTGATGCTTCTTGCCTTACAGGCCAGCTTGAGGACCTAACTCAAATGCATACGTGCACTGTATTTCTACTCCGAGTCTTGTTTTTGTCATATAGCAGAGTCAGTGGGATGGGGAATGAGTGAGACTTTCTGAGACAAGAGAAGGAAAAATGTTGCTGGACTGAGTGTCCATCCCAACTGTGCCACATGCCAGCTCTATGACCTTGGGCGCTCAGCCTCCTAACCCCTATGAGTGAGCCTCTAATTCTCCATCTGCAAAAGGATATAAGTAGTACTTTCCCTAATAGGGCTGTGGTGTGGATTGAGTCAAAAAATGTATATGAACTACTTTTTTCAGTGCCTAGTGTAGGGGACACAGGATTTGGTATTGCTGAGTTTTCATTTTATTATTATTTTTTTTATCTTTTTTTTTTTATATAAATTAATTTTTATTGGTGTTCTCATTTTATTTTTTTAAAGAGTGAGAGCGTGTGCATGTGCACATGAGCAAGGGGGGATGGTGGGGGAGGGGCAGAGGGAAAGGGAAAGAGAATCGTAAGCAGATTCCATGCCCACCACGGAGCCTGATCCCATAACCCTGAACTCATGACCTGAGCCTAAATCAAGAGTCGGACCCTTAACCAACTGAGCCACCCAGGTGCGCCCTGGTTTTGCTGATTTTTAATTATAATACAGTTATCTAAACTGCCATTTTGACCATTGGAAGAAGGAACATGGAAAAAAACATTCTGTCCAAGCAGCTGCTGTGAATCACAAAGTGAAACCTCACTCTTCCGTCATGGATGAAACTTCTTAGAACCAAAGAAATGTCATAGTTGAAAAGAGTCTTAAAACCTACCCATCCATTGTATAAATGGAAAAACTGAGGCCTAGGTAAAGGATATAATTTACTTTGTTTGGAAGAAGCACCTGAAACAGCTTCTAGCTTTCAGAGAGGAAAAAAAAAGAACGAGAGCTATAGGCTGAGGAAGTTTTGCAAAAGCTGATGAGAGAGTGGGTACCATTGTTGGGTGTGTCAGAGCTGATGTATGGGGATGCCTGGGTGGCTCAGCAGTGGAGCTCCTGCCTTTGGCTCAGGGCATGATACCAGAGTTCCGGGATCGAGTCCCACATCGGACTCTCTACATGGAGCCTGCTTCTCCCTTGCCTGTGTCTCTGCCTCTCTCTCTCTTTCATAAATAAATAAAATCTTTAAAAAAAAAAAAAAAAGAAAGAAAGAAAAAAGCTCATGTATGGAGAGGAGGGGACAGGAGGGAAAGAGGACAAGGAGCTTGCTTTGGGGGCTCCTCTGAAGGTTGAGAGATGACTCCTGAACATCCAGACAAAGTGTGGGGATCCCTCCACACTGAGGAATTAGGGAGGACTGGCAAATAGCCCAGGGTGGGTTTTGCTGGCTTCATGCATTGTTGTTTTTTGTTTGTTTGTTTGGGGGGGATTTTTTTGTTTTTTCAGAAATGGGGGAACAGCTTAACTCAGCACCCAAGAAGGTAGACTGTGGGGCCTCTGATGAGGTGGGGTTCTGACCATGACCTGGGGCACCCCTGCACTGTGTTGTCACCCTCAAAGTTGCATATGAGGGTATCACCTTGTGAACCAAACTTGCAGAAATGGGGAGCTGTTGAGATTTTTTTTTTCCTTTTAATTTGCAGTGTTTATGACACCCACATGCTAAGTCATCCAGCTTCCCTTCCAGACCGGCTGCCTCTGTGAACTAAATTAGCAACCAAAAGAGTTTAGCTCTTGCGGGGAAGAACAGATTCATTTTCACAGCAAATATCAACATGTGAAAGCCTCAGACTGCCCCTGACTCACTCAGGGCACCTAGATTTTGACTGGAGCAGTGAGCAATCCCCCCCTGCACCTCCCTGGGCCTCGGTCCCCCACCCCCGGCTGTAAAGTGGGCCAGTGATAGCAAGTGCCTGAGAGCAGTGGTTCTCCATGGAAAAGAGTTAGGTGATGCTGCTAGGGGATGTATGGCGATGCCTGGCAGTAATTTTGGATAGTCACAACTGGAGAGAGGACTGCTAGTGGCATCTGGTGCATCTAAATATCCTGTAGGGCTCCGAACAGCCCTACAACACAGAATGACCAGGCCCCACATGTCAGTAGTGCTAAAGGGGAGAAACCTTATTCTAGAGGGTTGATACATAGATTTAGCAAGTTAATCCACATGATATGCTTAGCCCTGGGCCATACATCATCTAGTAGGCACTTAATAAAGCCGTGTTAACTCTCCATGCTCCTCCAAAGCCTGTCCCTGAGCCCAGTGGGTACCCCTCATCATGCTTTGTTTTGCCAAAGGGATTTCCCTCACCTAAATTTCCATGGTGATTGGTGCCCACAGAAGCAGACAAATATGTTGGTAATTCTTTAGAGATAAGGTAAGCTTAAAATTCCAGAAAGTGGCATATGCCAGGTGTACCTGTGCCTCCCATCTGGCAGTGGAACTGGACTTTGGTGGCTTGCCTGTCTGCACAGAGGGCCATCCTCTGAGTTCATAGCATGGGCGCTTGAGATTTGTCGAGGCTAGGGAGACAACACAGTGTGACAGGTGAGAGAACACAGGGCAAGGTGGTGGCTCTGCTCCATGTGGGGGTGGGGGGCACCAAAGGGGTTTTGTGTAAGTGTATCTTCCACTGAATGAAGCCCCTTCCCTTCAATGTTAAAAATCGCTTTAAATTTTTAACTGTTTGGTGAACTATTCACACTTACTTTGACCCATTAACCAAAGCACTGAGCTTTCTGACTGATTCAGTTACAACTATAAAAAATAAATGATCACACGGTGACTATACCTTGGCTCTTGTTTGCCCCTTTGCCAAATGGCCCCATTCTACTGGACTTCTTTTTTTTTTAATTTTTTTTGTTTGTTTTATTTATTTATGATAGGCACACAGTGAGAGAGAGAGGCAGAGACATAGGCAGAGGGAGAAGCAGGCTCCATACACCGGGAGCCCGACGTGGGATTCGATCCCGGGTCTCCAGGATCGCGCCCTGGGCCAAAGGCAGGTGCTAAACCGCTGCGCCACCCAGGGATCCCCTCTACTGGACTTCTTAAAGTTCTTGGGGTGCCTGGGTGGCTCAGTCGGCTAAGTGTCTGACTTGATTTTGGCTCAGGTCATGATCTCAGGATCAAGAGATCGAGCTGGGACAGGTTCCGCTCTCAGCGTAGATCTGCTTAAAATGGTCTCACTCTCCTCTGCCCATCCACCCACTTGCATACTATCTCTTGCTCCCTAAATAAATAAATAAGTAAAATCTTAAAAAAA
The DNA here is from genome assembly GCF_905146905.1 of Nyctereutes procyonoides. Taxonomy (NCBI): domain Eukaryota; kingdom Metazoa; phylum Chordata; class Mammalia; order Carnivora; family Canidae; genus Nyctereutes; species Nyctereutes procyonoides. The sequence goes on along the minus strand of NW_026575126.1, from coordinate 51,724,347 downwards.
AAAAATAAAGTTCTTGTATCTGCTGGTAGTTAAAATCTGCTAAATTAAATTACTGTAGATGGGGGTGCCTGGATGGCTCCATCAGTTAAGCATCTGACTTTGGCTCAGGTCATGATCTCAGGCTCCTGGAATCCCCACATTGGGCTCCCTTGCTCAGTGGGGAGTCTGCTCCTCCCTCTCCCACTGCCCCTCCCCCTGCTCATGATCTCTCTCTCTCTCTCAAATAAATAAATAAAATCTTGAAAAAATTTTAAAAATGAATTACTACAGATGAGGAACTCAGATGGCCAAGTTTATTGAGTATGTCTAAATCCATGAAGAGTGAATAGGTTCTTAGAGAAAATGTGGGGAGTTCTCTCCATGGGTTTTGTGCACGGACTCTGAATCTATTCTGACTGTTGTGATGCCTTTGTGCTATTCTAGATTGTATAGGTCATTGGGAAATTGCTTCCAGATAACTAGGGCACATAGTCCAGTAATATACTGGGGACTGCAGTAGAATGAGTCCCCCATAACAACCAGCAGGGATATTTGGGGATGCCTTACAACAAAATTTCTGATTGGGATTGTTTCTAAAGAGAGAGAAAGTAGGGATCTAGTTATGAAGAATTGACTTCCTTCACAGGATATTTGCTGCAGATACTTCAAGTTTTATCACCAACTAGCTCAGTGACTTGATTTCCTTAGCTGTAAAATGGAGGAGTCGGGGTATCTGGCCCCTATCTGGATTCTGTAGGTATTCAGTCCTAATTCCCTGTTTCTCCAACAACACACTCCCTAGAATTTACAGTGATAGCAAATCTTGATATTCTCTGAGGCAACTTTTATAATAGAAGTCATTAGTTTTATTCATCTTTGGCTTATTATAATTTGCATTTTAAATGTTCGATTTTTAAAAGACTGTCAAGATTGCCATAACTTTACCAAGTGATTTGCAAGTGCCAAAGCCTGCCAATTAACTCAGATGGTCACAGCAGCGACTGCTTCCCATCAGAAAGGCTGAATCATTTAGGAGCTCCTACCTTTCGAGGGCCAAGTGATTCACCAAGCCAAGTAACTTTGCAAATTGGGATAAGGAGCGTAGGATATTAGACTTCCTTTTAGTCTTCTTTCCCTTCTGGCGATTTAGATGTGGATTCTCTAATGGCAACTTGTTTTTTTTTCTTTTGTTTTCTTTCCAAAACAATATGTACTTACAAGAAGTGCAGACTATACTTATATAATACAGAAAGCAGAAAGTTCCCTGTTTCCCCTCCCTGGAGAGAGCCACTCTTAACAGTTTGGTGAAATTCCTCCAGATTGTTTTCTATTCTATATATTAACATTTTTTTTAAACAAAAAGAGATTATGTTTACATATACTATTTTGCAACTTGCTTTTGTCTCCTAGCAATATGTCTTGGAGATTTTTCTATTTCATATATATAGGTCTATCTCATTTTACAGCGACATTGGTTTCCATGGCATTATTACATCAGAAATGATTTAATTAGTCTCTGCCAGTCTGTCTGGATCCTTCCCAAAGCTGATCCTAAGACAATGACTTGGGTTCAAGTAGGCTACTAAGGAGATGACCCTTACTGAGAAAGGGAAGCAAGCCAGTCAGGGACATTTGATGAATCCAGTAACTGCAGCTTGGAAGGTCCCCAAGACCATCAGTGTCAGTGATTCCCTGGAAGGACTCACAGACTTACCAAAGCCATTATACTCATGGTTATAGTTTATTACAGAAAAAGGAAATGGACCACAATCAGCAAAGGAAAGAAGCGCAGAGGGCAAAGTCCAGGAGAGACCAGACACGAATTTCTGGTTGCCCTCTCCCAGTAGAGTTGTATGTCCCAGGAAGGATGTATGGAGACATAGTTGAAGGGTAACCAGTCAGGGAAGTTCACACAAGCCTTGGTGTCTGGGATATTGATCAGGGGATCAGTCCCATAGGCATCCAAGTGGCTGACGCTAGTCTCCAGCCCCTGCAGAGGTCAAGCTGCTATTGAGTGGCCCAAGGACTCCACCATAAGTCATAGTTAGCATAGACTGGTGTGGCCCCGGCCGAGGGCTCTGGGTGCTCAGGAGCTGTGGGTAGCCTCTAGGATGGGCTAAGGGAGTAAACAGGGCACTCCAGCCTCAGATACACTTCTTCATGGACATTTTTTGTTATTTACATTTTTTATTCTCCCAATGTTCTAGAGCAGAAGTCAGCAAGCTTTTCTCCATAAGGGGCCAGATAGGAAATACTTTCAGCTTTATGGGCCGCACAGTCTCTCTTAAAGCTACTCAACTCTGCTGCTGTAGTGTAATAGCAGCTGTAGACATTGTGTAAACAAATGGGTTTGAGAAGTTTCCAATAAAACTTTATTTACAAAAAAAACAGGCCAGATTTGGCAGGCTCTAATACCCAGATATTATCCAATATCTAATATCCAGAGAACATTCTTGATGTATATCTTTGTCCATTTGTGCAGATAATTCTGTGGGATAAATTCTTAGAAATAGAATTGCTAGATCACAAGTTATTTCAAGTAGATACTGTGAAACTTTCCCCAAAGTTGAACCAGCTTCCTCTTTCACCAACAATACCTGAGAATGTTTGAGATTTCCTTTCTTAAAAACCTTTTCCCAGGGAAAACCTACAGTCATTTACTTGAATTTTTTTTTTTTTTTTTTCATTCTTGAGCTTTGGAGAGGCAGCGGAAGATAGAGTATTTTGCCCTCAAGGAAGAAACCCAAATAAAGCCTGAAATGGCCTCCTGATAGTATCTTGCATTATCAAGGCCCACAGAGAAGGAGACTCTGGTAATTTGCTTTTGTTTGGTGAGATAAAACCTTACACTGCCTATTAGGCGTGGTTCGGGTGTGGTTCCTAAGTGTTACCTTTTCAAAAAAAAAAAAAAAAAACTTCAAGTACTCCTTAGTAATGTCCTTTATTAAGCAAAGATTCCTGTCCTAATTTTTCCCTTCAGGGACGCCTGGGTGGTTTAGCAGTGGAGCACCTCCTTCCTTCGGCCCAGGGCGTGATCCTGGAGTCCCGGATCGAGTCCCACGTCGGGCTCCCTGTATGGAACCTGCTTCTCCCTCTGCCTGTGTCTCTGCCTCTCTCTCTGTGTCTCTCATAAATAAATAGATAAAATCTTAAAAAAAAATAATTTTTCCCTTCAGCAAGGGATCTTCACAAGGTCTCCCTGTGCATACTGAACCCTTTAGCAAGTTACAAAAAATATACATGGTCCAATTTTTGTCCACATTGCTGACAAGTGCTGGACCCTTGAGTGGTACTGGACTCAATTGGAACGGGCTAGCCTTGTTCACCCTGAGTTTTTTTGGTATTTAGGCAATGGATGGAGTTTTGTTTTTGTTTTTCTACTTTTCCTTCTTTCTTCTCATTCCCTGCCCCTCCCCCAATTTTTATCATTTAGAATTCTTGATGTGAACCCCACAGGGGAGAACAGAGGCTCATTAGCATTCGAGCTCTGTTTTTGGCTGCATATTTTAGCTGGTTTATTTGATAATCGGCATCCCTCCTGGGATCCAGCCCGCTTTTGCTCTGCTCCTGCTGGGTGAATCTGTGATATTTCCCATTCTGCAGTCCTTCATTTATAACACAGACACAGCCTGCCTTCCCGTTAGCGAGATGGCATGCCCGGACTACCCACACGCAGATAAAGAATTAGGCAGAACTTGGCTGGGAAGATAAATCAAGCTAACCATCTCATTAGGCTTGAAAGACACAAATTAAGCTTTGCATTGGAATTAACAGAGAAGCCTTCCAAAGAGACACGCAGTACACCAAGGGGTAGAAGAAATTGCCATGGCTGCTTCTCGCAGGAAGCTTGCCTCCGTTGCCCAGAACAGAGGAGATATAAAGCCTCTTTTATAAAAGGTCCACAGACAGAAATTTGGGATCAAAAGAGCAATATAACCTTCAACGAGGGCTTCTCTAGGTACAGTGTGCTGAGACATTACATACAGTATCTCACCAAAACCTCACAGTGACATATGAGGTAAAGTGCTGTCAAGAGTCCTATTTAACCCGGAAGGAAACTGAGTCTCAGAGAGATGCCTTCCCTTGTCTCAGGCTCCCAGAGCTAGCCTAATGGTCACCGAGGACATCTGGCCCCATGGCCCACGGCCCTTATCCAGTGTGAACTGGCCCTGCAGGGGACATTGGGTTCTGTCTGGAGACATTTTGAATTGTGACAGCTGATGGGGGTGGTGCTGTTGGCATGCACTGCATGGAGGCGTGAGGTGCTGCTCAACATCATGCAGTGCACGGGATGGCGCCCACAACAAAGAATGTCAGCAGTGCCTCAATTGGGAACCCCCAAGTTACCCCCGGGTTAACTACTCAACCAGATTCCAGTGATGGTTGACTGTCCCCCTAGAACTACCCAACTACAGGGCCCTGTAGACAGCGTGGCAGGGCAATGGCTGTGAGCTTAATGTTGCATGTTGTAGAGGACGCAGCTCTCCGGCAGAAGGAACAGCCAGTGCAAAGGCCAGGCGGCGGGAACAGGCCTGGCGTGGTGAGGAACAGGAGGCCACCCAGTGCACCTGGAGTAAGGGGACTCGCGGGAGGATGAGATGAGGGGAAGTGGGAGTTCTTACCATTAAAAGAAACAGATGAAAAAAAATTTTTTTAATAAATAAAAATTTAAAAAATAAAAAAATAAAAGAAATAAAAGAAACAGATTATGTCCTAAAAGCAAAGAGCCCACGCCTGCAGTTGAGGACTTTGTAAACTAACGACCTCTGTCTTGTTCCTGCCTCCCTGTTCTGTTTCTCTCCTTCTTCTTACCTCCTCCCTGCTGCCCTCGCCCCTCTGGCTCCCTAGTGTTTGGCCACAACATGAAAAGCAGCAATGACTTCATCGGAAGAATTGTCATCGGCCAGTACTCCTCGGGCCCCTCTGAATCCAACCACTGGCGGCGGATGCTCAACACTCACCGCACCGCCGTGGAGCAGTGGCACAGCCTGAGGTCCCGGGCTGAGTGTGACCGCGTGTCTCCCGCCTCGCTGGAGGTGACCTGAGGGCTGCAGGAAAAGCAGCTTTCATTTGTTGGGGGAAAAAAAAAAAAAAAGGGAAGAAAATTTAAGACAGAAAATGTGTCACATGCCTATTATATCCACAACGCAAACACACACACACACACACACACACACACACACACACACACACCCTAAATCCTCTCAGAACTGAGAGGAAGCTGACTATTGAACACAAAATGGTTGCTCTCAATGAGCAAAGCCTGAGAACTCTCTGGAAACCCCATCTATATGTCACGAGCAGAGTGGACTCTGCTGTGAGACTTACTGACAGTGTTTGCTCCTGTTGATACCCCTACCCCCAAATGCACTTTCAACCCTCAGGCCAGAGAAAGGGCCTCCCCAAGGGTGCCAGCCTCCATTGAGATGAAATTCTCTAAGAGCTTGGCCAGTGTGTGGGAGGCCCGACCCCCGCACCCAGAATGCACAGCTGCTGACTGGGTGGCTTCTGAACAGGCTGCTGTTCCCTGGGGTTCTTCAAACCTGATACCTTTCCCCAAAAATGTAAGTACTTTGTCTTCTCTTTAGTGGATGTGATAGATTAGACTCTGAAGAAACCAAGTGGCATCCAAAAATATGCTGGTGTAAGAAATTTCCCTGGCTTAACTGAACTTGTCCTCATGTTAGCCTACTCCTAAGGACCCCCTGTGGGTATGTATGTGAATGTTCTCATGTGTGTGCCCTCCCAGGTGAACACGTGTGTGTCCCTGGGTGTCCTCCTGGTGAGCAAGGCGCTTGGCGGGACCTCAGTCCTCAGCCCTCCCTTCTCTCTGCCTCTCCCAGCAAAATCTCACCCAGTGTCCTCCTGTCTGTCAAGACCCCACCTTCAGTAACAGCATGTGTGTATGTCAAGTAAATAGAATATGATAGAGCAAAAGTAACCTTATTTGACCGATTCGTGGTGATTGTGGCACCCAGAAGACCTGCAAAGGACAGCTACATGGATTAAAATGGCCACCACACTCCCATCCAAGATGACTCCTTCCTTTGTCATACTCTGAGCATCTCTGTGTTTGTGTGTGACCCAAAGTCATTTTTCTCATGCTAAGGAATTAGTGTAGTTAGAATAGATCTCTCCCTGTTGGATGCTTCTGTATCATTCCCACAGCCTATTGTCTGGCATAATGGGGAGCTATTTATTGAAATTAAAGATTATTTATTTGTGCCATGCATTTGAGTTCTCTTTTTCTTCATGAACACGGGGCACGAAGAGTGTGAGTTGTTTCAGTCACTACTGCTGTGTAACAAACCATCCCAATGACTCAGAGCACTGATAGGGCATAGAGATCAAGGCGGAAGGCGGGAGGACTAGATTCAGTGAAGTTTCTCAGGAGAAAAAAAAAGAGAAGACATTTCCCTTTTCTTAAAATGACTTATCATGGTTGTACAGAAGAGGATAAAAGAATGAGAGAACAAACAGAATGAGGAAGATGAGAGCGTAGCAGGCGTTTGGCACTAGAGATGAGGGAATAGCAGCGATTGGGCCCATGGGCTTTCGAGCCAAAGAAGCCGTGGTTCAAATTGTGGGCTCACCTCTCCCTAACCATGTATCCTTGCACAAGCCTTATAACTTCGCTGAGGTACAGTCTTCTCAGTACCTTGGTTAGGGTCCCTACCTAGCAGACCCTGAGGCTAGGACTTGGGTGCAGCTTGTTTACTGGGGAGGTGACTCCAGGAAGCATAAATGGAAGAAAAAGAGGAAGGAGAAAAGCAGATGAAAGCTCCATTGACTCGAACTGTGGGTCACTGGGGCTTAGGCACACTGGGGACCCCGTAGGATACACTTGAGAATGATTATGATAAGGGCACCTGGGTGGCTCAGTGATTGAGCGTCTGCCTTCGGCTCAGATCATGATCCGGGGGTCCTGAGATCAAGTCCCGCATCGGGCTCCCCACAGGGAGCCTACTTCTCCCTCTGCCTATGTCTCTGCCTCTTTCTGTGTCTTAAATAAATAAATAAATAAATAAATAAATAAATAAATAAATTCTTTTTTAAAAAAGTGATCATAATGGGGAACCTGGGGTATTTAGCTCCGAACGCCTATTCCTCAGGATCTGAGGTCCACCCCTGGAGATGTGAAATGTTTGGCACACGAGGACTGTCCTATTGGGCTGCATGCCCAGCCAGCCTGCAGCAGCCACAAGGAAGATCAGATGGCCTGAGAGCTCACTCTGAGGTGGAGCATCCCCAGCATCGGCCTCCCTCATCAGTAATAACAAGAGGGCTGAGCACAATGTGAAGTGCCAAACATGTCGTCCTCATGCGGAAACCCACACTGGAGATGTCATGACTCCCCTTTTACAAAAGAGGAAGCCAGGGTTTAATGAGATGAAGTGGCCAGTAAGTGATAGTAGAATACCAGTTCAGGCCTGTCTGACTCTAGAGGCTGTTATGGGCTGAATTGTGGCCTCCTCAAAAACATGGTGTCCTGACCCCCAGGCCCTCAGAGTGTGACCTTTTTGGAGACAGAGTATTCACAGAGGTAGTCAAGTTGAAGTGAAGCCGTTGACTGGGCCCTAATCCAGTATAACTGGTGTCCTTATTAAAAAAAAAAGGGGGGGTACTGGTGCGTCTGGGTGGCTAAGTGGCTACATGTCTGCCTTTGGCTCAGGTCATGGCCCCAAGGTCCTGGGATTGAGTGCCACATAGGGCTCCTGCTTCACAGGAAGACTGCTTCTCCCTCTGCCTCCTTTAAAAAAATATATATATATTTTTTTTTTAAAAAAAGAGGCAGGGGCAGAGATTAGGACCCAGAGACAGATACGCACAGAAGGAAGATGATGGGCAGAGACACAGGAGAAGATGACCGCCTACTAGACAGTGGGAGAGGCCTGGGCAGATCCGGCCCTCACAGCCCTCAGAAGGAACCAACCCTGCAGATACCTTGCTTTTGGACTTCTGGGCCTCCAGAACTGTGAGACCATGGATTCCTGGTGTTTAAGCCACCCCGTCTGTGGCACTTTGCTTCAGCAGGCCTGGAGACGAATGCAGAGCTGGTGTGACCAACTACGCTTGCTGGACTATCCTGTCTGAAAATAGGGGGACTCTTCTTACTCCATATGGTTAATATGAGGATTATCCTGGATGATGCCCGCACCCATGCGGTATTTGCTGGCTATTCCTATGAGGCACATGTCAGGTGATGTTTGCTGCTTGACCTGAGGAGACAGTTGTAGGATGGATGTCAGAGCCGTCCATATCTCCAAGGAGAGAGTCTGCCAGGAGACGAGGGAAATGTGTCGAAGGTGAAGGAATGACTTGGTTTCTATAGAAACTTGGGTCCAAGGTGCCCTGTTATGGGCTAATGTTTTCGTTAGCATCCTCCTCCTCTTCCTCAGCCAGAAGATGGGAAAGGAGATTCATGGGCCATCTGCACACACCCTCTTGGGACGTGAGGACCCAAGTTCAAAGGGAGGATGTAGGATGGTAGCGATGGGATTACCTCTGAAAGCGAAGTCTGTTTTCCCACAGCCAATCCTTGAGGCTCTTGTCTCTTGTCTCTCCACTCTCGAGAGTTGACAGAAACTGTGACCTTTGCCAGCCCAGCCCAGACATGCTGAGTCTCGGGGCACTGGGAACAGCTGTTTGGTGCACTGATATTTCCCTTCTGGAATGCTGGGAATCACAGCAGGGGAAGAAAGGACTCCTTTCCCTTCTGGATGGCCAATCTTCCACTGCCAGTGGGCTACATGCTCTTTCTTATATTCAAAAAGACCAGTGAAAATAACTCAGGGATTGGAGCACCCGGCTGGCTCAGGTGGTGGAGCATGGGACTCTTGATCTCAGGGTTGTGAGTTTGAGCCCTGTGTTGGATGTAGAGGTTACTTAAAAAAATAAAGTCTTAGGGGAACCTGGGTGGCGCATTCGGTTAGGTGTCCGACTCTTGATTTCAGCTCAGGTCATGCTCCTGAGGTGGTGAGATCTAGCCCTGCATCAGGCTCCATGCTCAGGGGGGAGTCAGCTCGAAGATTCTCTCCCCCTGCCCCTCCCCCATGCCAGGGCACGCACACGAGATCTCTCAAATAAATAATCTTTTTTAAAAAATAAAGGGGTGCCTGGATGGCTCAGATGGTTAAGCTCTGCCTTCAGGTCAGGTCATGGTCTCAGGGCCCTGGGATCGAGCCCCACATCAGGCTCCCAGCTCTGTGGGTAGTCGGCTTCTCCCTCTCCCTCTGCCTTTCCCCACTGCTCGTGCTCTCTTTCTCTCTCTCTTTCTCAAATAAATAAATTCTTAAAAACATAAAAAGTAAAATCTAAAAAAAAAAAAAAAGCTCAGGAATGATCACTGCTATGTAAAAACTAAAAATTAAATGTCTAGGGAAAAAAACGACGGCATTACCATCAAGGCTGGCAGGAGTTATCCATTGGGAGGTGGTTTTACCACTCAACCACATACCTTCCCCTCTAGTATTTTCGAAAGTTGCATAGTGATCTAATGGTAGCTAACGTGTATTAAGTGCTTATCATGTCAAGCACTGCTCTAAGCACTTTTATGAGGCCAGCATTGATTTGTTCCCATTTAGCAGATAAGGAAACTGAGGCTTATGGGTTTACATAATCAGTATGTACTTACATAATGGGTACTGCAGTGGGTGCCTGAAGGGAAAGCCATGAAATGAACCAGCCTCTTACTGTCCCTTTTATAATGATGGTAAGGGGGCAGGGGACTTTGTTTTGTTGATAAATAAACAATTTTTTAAAAGCTAAGAAACTAAAAGAGGTGATAGATGATAGATAGATAGATGATAGATAGATAGATGATAGATAATAAATAGATGATAAAAGATAGATGATAGATGATAGCAGAGAAGGTGGGGGGACAATCATCACTGAATCCCCAGACCACCATGAGCACAGTGTGTGTGTGGATGTGTGTATGGGGGCAGGAGGGTGGGTCATGCCTTCACACAATGAATAAAGGCTTTAGGAAGACAGAAAAATCTATACACTATGTTACGAAGAGACTTCCACAACCTCCAAATGACAGCAGAGATTGTATTTGTTAAGTGCTTTCTGGTCAGTAAACTTGGGGTCTAAAGCAAGGGTTGGCAAACTATGGCCCATAGACCAAATCCAGCTCGCTGCTTGTTTTTGTAAATAAAGTTGTATTGGAACTCAGCCAGGCCCATTCCTACAGTCTTTGGCAGAGTTGAGTAGTTGTGACCGAGTCCATGTGGCCTGCAAAGCCTAAAATACTTGCTATCTGGCTCTTTATGGAAGTTTAAATTACAGTAATGTGAGATGGATGAGTCTAGAGAGCATTTTTTTTTTTCAAAATCATCCTTATTTATTTGGTTACTTATTTAACTCTTTCCCTCACCCCCACCCACCTCCCCAAGGATAAGCTCCAAGAAAGCTGTGATGTCTCCCCTGGTACTTTGCAGAGCCTGGCGGATAGAAGATGCTCCATTAGGATTTGCCGTATGAGCGAATTGGCTTCTTTCCATGTGCAGGTGCCTTAGCCTGCTCCTGCTGGAGGGTGAATGGAGACAGGGAGGAGGAAGCAGGAGACCCTTGAGTGTGTACTTGGTGGCTGGTTCAGATGTCCTTGATCGATCTAATGCTCTTCGTTGGGCCTGGTGCAAAGATTTCTTTCTGCTTGGCTGGAGAAGAGGGGCTGGGCTCTGGGAACTGCAGCCATAGCCCCTGAGCTCTGGAGCCTGCTGTGCCAACCCCCTTCTCCATGGCCAGGCTCTCCCAGTTAATCTGCCTGCCCACAGACACAGGAGGAGAGGGCTTTGAGCGAGCCTATGACCGTTCCCCAAGCTGAAGACCTGGAGGGCACAGACTTCAAAGGGCTCCCCTTGGCCTCAGGAGTCTCCTGATTATGGTACAGCATGAGGAATATGGCATACTCATGAGTATCGTGAATATGATGAGTATGAGTACAAAATATACATCAATATATAAAATATACAAATAAATTTGCTGAGAGAGTAGATTTCTGGTACTCTCCTCACCAAAAAGACAGTAACCATGTGAGATGATATGACTATTGATGATGATGATATTGACTACAGGATCATTTCACTGTGCATGTGTCTATCAAATCATCATGTTGCACACCTTAGATATATACAATTTTTATTAAAAAATAGAATTTATTATTTATTTTTGAAGATTTTATTTATTCATGAGAGGCACAGGGAGAGAGGCAGAGATACAGGCAGAGGGAGAAGCAGGCTCCTTCTGGGGAGCCTGATGCGGGACTCGATCCCAGGACCCCAGAATCATGACCTGAGCCAGAGGCAGATACTCAACCACTGAGTCACCCAGGTGCCCCTAAAAAACAGAATCAAAAAGAAAAAGCTTACCTACCCCTGTCTAGAGCAATGCTGCACAAGCTTTAACATACACAGAGCCCCTTGATTCTGATTCGGTGGGTCTGACCTGGGCCTGTAATTCTGCATTCTGAACAAACTCCCAGGAGACACCAGTGCTGCTGGTCGACAGACCATGCATGGGATTAAGCATATAACAAACACTTTGCTTGTTTCCATCCAGAGAGGGGGCATGAACCCATATACCAAAACCTTCACCTATCACCTGCCAATACATTATCGACACACATCATTTAGTTTATCTGCCAAATCACAGGATCCTCCACTTTCTCAAAGGATTTCCAAAGGCCTCTGTCCGACCACCCTCCTCCCCTACCTGGTGAGTTCACACTCAGAGGGTGCTTGATTTCTGTGACAACAGGAGCCCCCGAAATGCCGTGCCCCAGATGATGGAGCATGGGGAGAAAAGCTCCAAACTTATTGATGTTTTCTACCAACCTTTAAAAAAATTGTCAGTTTGGGGGAGGGGAATTTTATTATAACAGACCTGCTAGTACCGTAGGTAATCCATGCACATCGCTTATATAATAAATGTATGTCATTCCTAAATAAATACACGTGTGTGCTCTGGGGGTGTGCACCAGCACAAAGTTTTGAGGCAACTGGTAGACATGAGGCAGGAGGAGGAAACTGAGCCTGAGCTGTGCTTGTAGCCTGAGTCAGGCCTTGGCAGGCTTTCCAGCCAGTGCCAGCAGGGCAACGCATGCTGCGTGGGCACGAGTTAAGTTATGCCTCACAGGCACAGCAGCGGGTGTTCCAGAGAAAAAACGAGTGGCTGAGACAGGTTCAAGTCCTCCCTGCGGGTGCCAGCCACACACAGTGTCAGAGCACCTGATGGAGCATTTCAGGAGAGGAAGGGGGGGTGTAGGGTGGAGAGTATGCAGGGTCTTCTGCTAGGAAAGGGCTTACTCTGGATCAGTGGTGCGATAGGGAAATTTGCTATCACTTATTGAACACCTACTACTTGCCAGCATCTGTGCTAAGTTTTACAAACAGGTGATTTCATTTCATCTTTGCTAGGTAGGGACTGCTGTTACCCGCTATTGTCTTAAGGAGGCAACTGCAGCCTCAGGAAGGCAAAGTGACTCCCTGACAACACATGACGTGGGAGAGAGTAAAGCTCCGATATTTAGAGATATTAATTCATAAATGCAGTGACACTCCCCATGAAACACCAGTGGATTTGAAAACATTTATTTTGGAACTCCTGGGTGGCTCAGTGGTTGAGCATCTGCCTTTGGGTCAGGTCGTGATCCCCGGGGTCCCGGGATCGAGTCCCGCATCAGGCTCCCCACAGGGACCCTGCTTCTCCCTCTGCCTGTGTCTCTGCCTCTCTCCCTGTGTCTCTTATGAATAAATAAATAAGATATTTTTTTAACAAAAGAAAACAGTTATTCGAAGTCTGAGCAAACCACACATGAGACTTCTGCACAAATGATAACGTGCTTCTCTTGGTAGGACGCTTATTCTGGATCAGGAACCTTCTGCTGGCCCCTCCTTTAACCCCTTCTTAAGAAACCCTGAAAAGGGAAGGGGAAGGGAGGAGGGTAAACCACCTAGGCCTTCCTTACCACAACCTAGGCAAGCGGTGTTCAAACATTTGCCTTCAGGGCCAGTGTGAGGTGGGGACGAGCTGAGCCCAAGCACGCAGGCCCCTCCGACCTCTCTTTTTACCTTCTGCTATGTATTTCCTCTGAGGGTGCCCCAGATGCTTTATCTCCTGTGACAGGATGCAAGCTCTGCTACTCTCCCATCTCACAGAGGAGAAAACTGAGTCTCAGAGAAGCGAACCTACGCCCAAAGCCACACAGCAGCTCCGAGGCAGGGCGGTAGTTTCTCTTCGCCGAGCAGGGCAGCTCTCAGGCTGTCCCTCTGAGCCTGAGCGTCTCCAGCGGTGCAGAGAGGAGGGAGGAGAGATGGGAGGGGAGGAGGAGGAGACTGGGGTCTATCCCAGTGGCCTGAGCTCAGCAATTCTCGCCTGCTCCCAAGAGAGCTCCTGTGACAGGGCCCATCTCCTCCACTCAGGCCTGAAGGTGGCTTCCTCCGGGCTCAGGATGCAAAGGTGGGGGTCGTGGGCCGCGGCCTCCCTGGCCCTCCTGTGTGCACAGGCCTTTCCTCAGACGGACATCAGTATCAGCCCAGGTGAGCACGGGGCCAGGCCTGAGCAGGTGGAGAGGGCACCTCACGGACACCTGATTCTGTCGGTGAGGCCTGGCTGGCTCTGCAGGCCAGCTGGGCAGAGGGGAGTGGTGGGAGCACCCCCGGCTCCCCGTCCCCCACCCAGGGGGCTTTGTTCCAGGCTCAGATGCGGAGTCCTGATTTAATTTATTTTTTAAAAAAATATTTTATGTATTTATTTGAGAGAAAGAGAGTGCACAGCAGGGGGAAGGGCAGAGGGAGAGGGAGAAGCAGATTCCCTGTGGAGTAGGGAGCCCCACATGGAGCTCGATCCCAGGACCCTGGGATCATGACCAAGGTGAAGGCAGACGCTTAACTGATTGAGCCACCCAGGCGCCCCGAGAGTCCTGATTTTAAATCCTAGTTTTGCATCTTAAAAACTGTGTGACTTCACCCAAATGTCTTAACCTCTCTGAGCTCAGCTTCCTTGGGAAAATGGAGGTCAGAGTGGCACCCTTTGGGGCTACTCTGCACAGGGAGGAAGATAAAGTGGGGAAGGGCTTCAGGCTTGGAGCTTGGCACCACAGGAAGGTCTGAAAAGGGTATTTCGGGTAGGGATTTGGATCTGGGTACCCCCCACCCCCACCCTGGCTGTGACAGCTGTTCCCAGGGACCTTTCAGACCTGCTGCTGGGCCACCACAGGCTGGGCATGCAAGGGGATGCAGCTGTCCCTCTCATGGCCTCCCTGGAGGTCACTGCTCCGTGGCCCACTTCTGTGGGTTTTCTGTATCCCCTGCAAATAGGACTTGTCAGCCTCTGGCATGTGCCCACCCCCCCCCCCGCCCCCCACGGTCCCACTTGAAAGACTCAGGGCTTCAAATGAGTTCACTTTCTTCCTCTTTGCCATATGGAGACCCGGGTGCTCACTCTGAGGGACCCGTCTGGGTGGGAAGATTCGTGAATCCTTCAGTCTGCTCTGGACTGAGGATCTTGCCTGTCACCTCCACCCTGTGGGTTCTTCCCAAACATTGTTTAAAATATCTAAAATAATAAGAATACCTATAACCAATTGGGATTTACATAGCCCTCACTAGGTGCCAGGCATTGTTTTAAGCACTTTTTGTATATGGATTTGTTTTTTGGTTTTTGTTTTTAAAGATTTTATTTATTTACTCATGAGAGACACACAGACAGAGAGAGAGAGAAAGAGAGGCAGAGACACAGGCAGAGGGAGAAGCAGGCTCCATGCAGGGAGCCCGATGCAGGACTCGATCTCGGGACCCCAGGATCACACCCTGGGCTGAAGGTGGTGCTAAACTGCTGAGCCACCCAGGGATCTCCTTGTATATGGATTTGATTTATTTAACCTCCACAATAAGTCTATGACAGGGATACTATTTGGATCCCCATTAAAGCGCATCTAATAATGAAATACTCATAAGAGTCCCATAAGACCCCATTCCTGGGCTGTTACTGCGCTGGGGTGAATTTAAACAGTGGGGTGATAGAGGTGCCAGGTAAAATACCTGATGCCTGGGTACATCTGAATTTCAGATAAACAATCATCTTTTAGTATAAGCATGTCTCAAATATTGCCGGGGACATAAGCTTAAAATGATCTGTTGTCTGAAATTCAGATGTACCTGGGCATCCTTCCCTGATGGTGGCAGGTGAGTGGTGGTCTTTGTCCATTTGGGCAAGCGTTAGGGGCTCAGCTTCTGTCACAAACTCTCTGAGTGTCTGTCTTCGCTCGGGCTGCCATCACTAAGTCCAACAGACTGGGTGGCTTTGACAACAGGAAGTCATTTCTCACAGTTCAGAGGCTGGGAAGTCGAGGTGCTGCTTGATTCTGTGCCCTGGTGAGGGCTCTCTTGCTCGTTTGCTGATGGCCACCTTCCTTGTGTACTCACATGGCAGAGAGAGAAAGGGCATGTGCACACTCTGGCCTCTCTTCCTCTTCCTATAAGGACACTAATCCCATTATGGCGGCCTCCCCATGACCTCATCTAACCCTAATTACCCTCCAAAGACCCCCCTTCCAAACACCATCACATGGGGGGTTAACACTCCAGCATATGAAGTAGGTAAGAGGAGACACAGAAATTCAGTCCCTCACAGTGACTCTGCATCCTTGCTGTTGGGCCTCAGTCTCCTCATCCATGCAATGGGCGAGCAGGGGAGAAGGTGGACAAAATATCCTTGAGGTCTGCCTCGTATATCCCACAGCCTTGCCTTTCCATCCAGGGTGTGTGGGAAGGGCGAGAGGCTGAGTCTGCAAGTAGAACACGTGGGAAGTCTCTCTCACTAGACTGTTCCTGTGACACCTCTTTCTGAGCATCAGGTTTCCTCCCCTGGAAACTGGGGATCATAATGGCACCTACTAAATGTTTTGGGGATCTTCAGTGAGATCCTGCAGAGGAAGTGCTTAGCACATGAGTTATTACTGCCAGCTCTTCTGCTGCTGCAGCTGTTGGTGATGTGATAGAAATGGTCAGGAGACACAGCTTGGAATTCTGGTCAGCCCACCCCTCCCATGTTACAGTTGTAGAAACTGAGGCCTGCGGAGGCCAGTGACCCTGCCAAGGTCATCCTCCGTCCAAGTGGTGGTTCTCTTGCTCTCCAGGTTCCCACCCCAGCAGAAAGCCTAGTTGGAGCCAGAGCAACAGATCTTCTAGATGAAAGTGACTTCAACCCAGAAGGGAGTGTGTGAGTGTAAGCATGTGTGTGTGTGTGTGAGAGAGAGAGAGTGAGCAAGAGTGTGCACGTTGATGTGGACCAGGGAGGGCTTCCCTAGGGTCATGGTGGGCCTTTGCCAACCACAAAGGTGAGTGCACAGCCAGGAGCCCTCCTTACCGAGAATGGGCCTAGTCGTCTTCCTCCCCGGATCTCAGCCTTTCTGTGCAAAGCAGGACAGAGCATCAGTCATTTCATCACTCATCCCATGGCTCCCGACTTTCCATGAACATGCAAATACATGCACCTAGTGCGACTCAGCCATACTTCTGGATTTGCTTTGGAAAGAAATCCCTTTAGATGCTTCTGAGAGACTTGGGAGGGTTTAGCCAGACTACAGCCTTTTCCCAAACCCTTTCCTCCAAACCTGGCTTCGATCACATTGTTCAAGTGGATTAATGAGTGTAGAGCGCTTTAGAAGAGAGCCTGGCATGTCGTAAAAGCGGCATAAATATTTGTTATTAGGGCTCTTCAACCATTACCGTCAAGTTTCCGTGCCTGGCTCGGCAAGGCGCGTTTGAAGCCAGGGTGGGGATGGAGGTGGGGGGGCTGCTTCTGCAGGACTTCGGGGGTAGGCGAGGCATCAGGCCTGTCCTTCCCTCCAGGAAGCTGGCATTGCACTCCCTGCTGCAGGCAGGTTCCGGGGCCCAGGCTGTCTCTGCTCTAGTAATATCCAGTGCTTTCTGGAATGCCCACCACGAGCCGGGGCCGTGGCTGCCCTGTGAAGTAGGCATCATCATCGTGTCCATTTTAGAGATGAGAAAACAGAGGCACGGATTGCTGAGTGTCCAACGGGGGCCGCTGGACTCGAGAGTCCAAGCTGGAGCATAGAGGTCTGAGCAACCTGATGTCCCCACTTTCTAGAATACACCCTGGGGCCTGGATCATAGATCCAGATCCCAGAGTGCCCCGCGGACACTGACCCACTCCCCAGGCCTCCTCTATGGGCACAAGGAGTTTGCATATCCCTGGAACGCGTCTTAGGGTAGAATGACTTGTGGCCTTGGCCCTGGTTCCTCTCCCCAGGCGGTGAGACTGTGAGGCCACAGACCTCAAAGCTGAATAGGAACCCAGGAGACATTGAATTATTTGCTTGATTCACTTTTTTGGTCTTAGTTGGCTCAGGCTGCTATAATGTATAGTGAAAATACCATAGACTGGGAGGCCTGAACAGTAGGAATTTATCTCTCACAGTTCTGGAGCCTGGGAGGTCCAAAATGAAGATCCTGAGCAACTTGGCTCCTGGTGAGTACTCGGCCCTCGGATGGCCACCGTGCTGTGTCCTCACCTGGCATAGAGAGAGGTGGCGGTGGCAGGGCGGGGGTGCATGGGGGTGCGGGGGGTACTCTGGTCTCTCTCCTTTCTCTTCTTTTTAAAAAAATATTTTATTTATTTATTTGAGAGAGAGAGAGCAGGGGGAGGGGCAGAGGGAGAAGCTGGCTCCCCACGGAGCAGGGAGCCAGACTTGGAACTCAGGCACTCCACCCTGGGACTTGAACCTGGGACTCAACTCTGGGACTCTGGGATCATGACCTGAGCTGAAGGCAGATGCTCAACCAACTGAGCCACCCAGAGGCCCCTCTTTCTCTTCTTATAGGAGCACCTATCCTATCATGGGTGCCCCCCCATGACCCCATCTAACTCGACTCACCTCCCAAACGCCCCACTTCCAAAGACATGGAATTAGGGCTTCAACATATGAATTTGAAGAGGGAGAGACATAAGCATTCAGTCCATGACACTGTTAAATTTGGTGTTTAATATATCTGTCTTGCAAATGAGAAAACCAAGGGCAGAAAAAAGATGTTTTCTGGAAGTGCTTAGTGTTTAGGAATTTCTTTCTCTTTTTTTTTTTTTTAAGATTTATTTATTTATTTGAGAGAGAGCGAGAGGAGGGGGAGACGGGAGGGGAGAGGAGGGGAGGGGAGAGGAGGAGGAGGAGCAGACTTCCTGCTGAGCGGGGAGCTGGATGCAGAGCCTGATCCCAGAACCCTGGGATCCTGACCTGAGCCAAAGGCAGACTCTTAACTGACTGAGCCACCCAGGCACCCTTTGTTTAAGGATTTCTGAGCTCACCCTGATAGCACCACTTGCCAGCTGTGGGAGTAAGTAACTTAACCTCTCTGAGACTCAGTTTCCTCAGCTGTGAAATGGGGATACTGGTGCCCTCCTAGGCTGGTCTCAGCAGTTACATACTCACCACCGAATGAATGGCCACTCTTTGGACAATACAAGAAGTCACCCAGTGCTTTTTTCCTCTGTATCATGTGGCCACAAGGGTGACCCAGAGAAGGGAAAGCAAAGCTTAGGCATGAGAGGCCCAGGACCCCCGGTTCTGGCAACCAGAGCCAGGCCTCAGGGTGAGGAGGCCGGCCTGATAGTGGGACGTGTAGTCAGGGAGGCAGCAGGAAGCAAAGGCGGTGAGGGCAACAGAGCCCTCCCAGGGGCCACCTTCCAGGAAGGTTAAGCACTTCCTCCTGTCTCCTGGGATCTGGGCCCCTGTCGTGGGAATGGGGTGGGGGCTGGGATGTGGACCCCAGAGCCTTCCTCACCTCCTCTCCTGGCCGGCTCTCAAGGCTGATCTGGGCAGGAGGCGGCAGGGTAGTGCATTTGTAGGCGGCTGGATTGGGGCCAGGGGAGCGAGCAGCCAGATTGAGTGGGAAGGTGACAATTTATTCTTTTAAAAAGAGAGAGAGGGGGAAAAAAATGAGCCCTGAACTACACTGGTGTGTGCTTTTTTCTTCATAAGCTCAGAGCTCCTAAAGACTTTGACTCCCACCCCAGCTGAGAGACCTTGGTGGCCTTTAGTGCTGCTAATTGAAGTAAAAGACCTTGCAGTTTGGCCTCCTGGTTTCCAGAGCAACAAGCTCCTTTGTGCATCCCTTCCCCTCTCTATCCCTCCACCCTCCCTCTGTCACCTCTGGCCTCATCTCTTGCCTTCCCACCCTCCTCAGATTCCCAGCAAGGCTAAGCCATTTGCAAATGTTCTCCAAAGGTTCCATTCTCTCATACCTCCGGCCTTTGCACCTCCTGTGTCCGAGCACCTGAAACATTTTCTCTGACTCCTATCTTTCAGGTCTCAGATGACACATCATCCCCTCCAGGAGGACTCCCAGATCTCCAAATCCATCTATGCCCCTTTTAGGTGCTCCTGTGACAACTCCCTGAAATTCCCCCATCTGGAAAGGGGACTCTGGTGCCCTGTCGTAATCACCCACAGGCTCCATGAAGAGAGGGTTGTGGCAGCCCCCAGTTCAACTAGGGAGGAAAAGGGGGCAAACAAACGACCAGCTTCCACAATAATTAGGGGGCTGCTCCCTCAAGTTTTTGCTCGCAGGACACACATCCATAAATGACATATTAATGACATTTTATATCTCTACTTCTTTTTCCTTTTGGTTTTTTTTTTTTAAGATTTTATTTATTTATTTGACAGAGAGAAAGACAGAGAGAGGACAAGCAGGGGGAGCAGCAGGCAGAAGGAAAGGAAGAAGCAGACTCCCTGCTGAGCAGGGAGCCCAACATGACATGGAGCTCGATCCCAGGACCCCAAGATCATGACCTGAGCTGAAGGCAGACACTTAACCAACAAGCTACCCAGACAGCCCTGTGCTAATTTTTCTTAATGTCAATCTCCATTAGACTGTAAGACCCAAGAGTTCAGAAGTCACCATATCTCCAGCATGTAGTCAACTAGCTGCCTGAGCCCAGGTAGGTGCTCAAACAGGAATTGTTGAATAAAAAAGAGAATGAATGAATGAAGGACCAGACCATCAAGATTGAGACAAAAGGAAATGGGCTTAAATGCAGCAGGAAACCCTGGGTGACTCAGTCGGTTAGGCATCTGCCTTCTGCCTTCTGCTCAGGTTATCATCCCTCTACCCCTCTCCCCTCCTCCTGCTCATGCTCTCTCTCTCTTTCAAATAAATAAATAAATAAAATCTTTTTAAAAAGAAGAAAAAATGGAGCAGGAATCCCTAAATTAGATCTGGAGCCACACAGCCTGGCTGTAAAAACCACCTCTGCCCCTTAGGAGCTGTGTGATCAAAAAAAAAAAAAAAAGGAGCTGTGTGATCTTGGGCAAGTTATTCAATCTCTCTGTCGTTTGGTTTCTTCCTCTGTAAAGTGGGAGTGATTGTGGTACCTACCTTGTAGGATGTGTGGGCACTACATGAATCAGTGGGTACAAAGAGCTTGACACAATGTCTGAGTCAGAAGAAAGCTGAGCAGTGTTGGTCCTGTTTATCACATTGCCATCCTTATCTGTAAAAGCCATAAACCTAGAGAGATCCCTTCAGGAGGGAGACCCGGATTAGTGCAGGCTACTTTGGGGTTCAGGCTGATGAGAGACCTCTGGGATCCTTCTGTTCTCCGTTTCACAAATCCCAGAGGCAAAGGGGGTACAGGGATACCAGGCAGGGTGGAGTTCCTTATCGTCCCAGGGCACACTCATGCCTGTTTGCCTCCCAGACTCTGCTAATTAAAGGCCTTTGCCTGCCCGGATGGAAAGGGAGTAATTGAGTAGTGACCTGTCACAGCCCCATTTTCTGGTGTGCTTCACTCCAGGCATCCATAACCACCGTTTGTTCGGTGGAAAAAGTCAAAGGAACTGGCAGTGTGGAGGAGGGAGCTTGTTTTCCCCTGGGGAGACTTGATTAAAAATATCCACCAGATTTTAGGGCCCACGAGAAGCCCTTGGGCCTCAGGGAGAGGGGAGCTTGGGCCTTTGCTTCCTCCTTCCAGCCCCTTTCATTTGATTATTGCTGTCTCTCTACTGGATAAAAGGTTAGTGCCACAAAGTCCCCACAAAGAGCTCAGCAACACCCAGCACTGTAAGGGGACGTAGCCAGGACTGACACAGCTGCCTGGGATGGGGGACGGGCCTGTTCTGGTCAAATGAGAAAGGCCAGTGGCTCTGGTGGTGATGGGAAGCACTTAGCATAGCCCCCTTGATTAAAACAACTGACTCTTTCTTTCCCCCAAATAAATGCACAGAGGTAGAAGCATGAGCACACGCGCACACATGCACTTTTGATTTTGCATTTAATTTCAGGGGATTCAGGAAGCCCCATTAACCCTGGTTGTGAAACCTGAGCTTATCATTAATAATCATACTATCACAGGGCAATCCATATATGCCATGCATTCTGCGAATTTATCTGGCCACCTCTTGAAGTAGATACTAAAAACTGTCATCCATTCTCAGCCCTGTTAATTGCCCATGGTGAAGCATCCTGCGGACTTTCAGATCAAGACTTTGTTGTCAGGAGGCTGAGTTCAAATCCCTATCTGCAGGATGACCTTGGGCAAGTCACCTAACCTAAGCCTCAGTTTCCCTGTATGTGTTTGGCACATCACAAATGCTCCATAATTGTTGTCCACTACTTAATTATTCAGGAGCTCAGCCAGCTGTTACAGTGGCTTGAAAGGCGAAGACCCCACATCCTTAGGTGACTGCAAAAGGGACCCCAAAGACCAGCCAGTTTGACAGCTGAGAAGGGAGGAAATGTGCCATTGTCACAAGACACGTCAGGCAGAGCTGGTGGCTGGGACTCGGGCCCCCAGATCCCAGTGCAACAGATTTCACCATTGCCCACTGCCACGGATGAGCCACCTCACGTTGTTCAAGGAAGGTTCTAGGCATGCCCTCCAACCCCTAACGAGTCATCTTGAGTTGTGGTTTCCAAAAAGAGTATCTCCTAAGAGGCCTTCAAGGGAGGCCAACACTTGGGAAAACTTTATTGCCCCAATCATGGGTTTTCCCTCGTGTGCTTTTTTCAGAATTAGGAACACATCTTGAACCCCAGTGGTTTGATGGGCTCCAGATAGAAATAGTTTGATGAGCTGTCGTTTGTCAATAAACACCTGGAAAAATCTCTGCCTTCACCAGAGAGCCCAGAATTGCAAATTGAAACAAGATAGTATTTTTTGCTTATAAAATTTGCAAAGATTGCCATGAAAGTGATAACATGGAGCGCTGGCAAGGACCCTGTGAGGTGGGCACTCTCAGGCATTACTGGGGAGTATAAATTGCTTTCAGGAGGCAATTTAGCAAATTGTATCAAAGCCTTAAATTGTATCAATCCCTCCTCAGAAAATCACCAGAAATGCTGAAAAAGCTTGATGCACAAGGGCTGTTCGTCTCAGCATTCGGTGTAATTGTTTTTAAAGAGGGGAACCAGTCTGATTATCCACAAATTAGGGGGATGATTAAATAAACTCTTGGGGGGGGGCATTCAGTGGGGTATTCAAGAGCTATTTAAAAACAATGTTTACAAAAAATTTATATAATGACATGGGGGAAATATATTCTTACTTTTGGGATTCAGAATACTGACAGGTATGTAGAGTACAATATAATAATTGAATTTTTACAAATCACTGCATTCAAGCAGGACATGAAGAAAAATACACTAGAGCAGTAACATTTTCCAGGTGTTCTATCATGAGCATATATTACTTTTGTCATTTGGTAAATTTTGGGTATGCTTGTGTTCTTTGGACCTCAGGCATGGAATTTGACTTATCATAATGGGCCATGTTTTATTTTCATTCTTGAAAAGGTGTCAGAAGCTGTTTGCAAACCTTGTTTGCACACTGCCAACCCTCCCGCCAGTCTGTGTTCTTTCTGCCTACAGTCATGCCGGAGCTGCCCCGGGCTTCCCTCTGCCCCCTGTTCTGGATGGAGTTCAAAGGCCACTGCTACAGATTTTTCCCTCTCAATAAGACTTGGGCTGAGGCTGACTTCTACTGTTCTGAGTTCTCCATCGGCAGGAAGTCTGCCAAACTGGCCTCCATCCACAGGTGAGTGGACGTCTGTCCCCCACAGCCCGACTGAGCACCCCCTTTGGAAAGGGGAGTGAGAAATGCATTTCTCACTGGTGTTTCTCTTTGGTAATTCTAGCTAATTTGATCTAGCCTGAATTCTCATTGGAACAGTAGAAGGCAAAGCATTTAGCTTGGGTAGCAAATGGCATACTGCAGGATCCATCTTCATAAGCGCTGATTTTGTGCTGTGGCCCGCACTACGGCACAGGGGGGCTTGACCCTGTGAAAAACTCACATAAATACATGCAAAGAATATGATATGATGAATGATAACTGACATTTATTTGTTAGGTGTTTATAGACATCATCATGTTGAAGCTCTCTCTCAAACCATATTAGGTAGGGATCTTCATTGTACAGACACGGAATGTGATCCTCCAAGACGGTGACTTGCTCAAAGTTACCTACCTATAAAGTGGTGGAGCTGGGATTTGAACCTGAACAGCCAAATTCCGTAGCCCACCCACCGAGGCCTCCTTCCACATTCCTCTGTGTCTCCCTTATAAGTCCCAGTCATACTGACCATCTCCAAATTCTCCAGTCTGGTCCAGCCCTTTTACTCTTCCATACTTTTGCATATTCTGTTCCCTCTGCTGGGAATTGCCAGTCCCCAGTAAATACCTCCTCAGCCTTCAAGGCTCATCTCTTCACCAAAGTCACCCCAACTCTGGCATCCTAATTGCACTCATTGCCCACCTCTCCCAGAGCACTTTCTTTCATCACCCCATTATGACCTGTTTTCACATTAGACGTCCTCACCTACCTGTGGGTTCCTTGAAGCCAAGAGTGCTACGTTCCAATGGTACCCCAAACCACAGCTTCACAACCCTGCTTCTGTTTCTCAAGAATCTCAGAAAGACAGTTGGTGCTTTATGCTTTAGAGTCACCGAATTTTGTTAAAAACAGAGAAGGGGTCAGGTATCTTAATTTTTAAGCAAATCCCCCATGGTTTCATCCAACAGATATGGAGAGCTACCCCTGTAATCTCAGGGGTGCTCAAGAATATAGGGAGGCAGTCAGATCTTCAGGAGAAGAGGAACCACTACAAATATGAAAAACAGAGAATTTAGCACGCATGAGTGATGGAATCTAAGAACTGAAAGAGGCAGCAGTGAGGCAGACCAGAGATTCACAACGGCAGGAAGGAGGGAAGCCAATCCCACCTCTAAGGGGAGGGCAAACTAGTCTTTTTTCTTCTTTTTCTTTTTTTAAGATTGTATTTATTTATTTGAGAGAGTCAGAGAGAGAGAGAGATTGAGAGAGCAGGAGCAGGGGGGAGAGGGAGAAGCAGGCTCCCTGCTGAGCTGGGATACCAAGGTGGGACTCAATCCCAAGACCCCAAGATCATGACCTGAGCTGAAGGCACACATGCTTAACTGATTGAGCCAACCAGGTGCCCCAGGGCAAACTAGTCTTAGGAGAGCTGGAGCCACCCAGGTGAGGCAGCCCTTGCCAGCGACTCCCAAGGCAGAGAGGGAGACACATACCCTGGTTTCTCTCTCCCTCCCACCCTTATCCATGCCTCCAACTACTTGCCGGGCAGCTGACAAGAAAACCTGGGAAAAGTGGTCTTCAGGGCAAATCCTCTGTGATATAGAACAGAGTACAGGACTGGCACTTACAAGGATGAGTCAAAGAAGCTCTCGAAAATTTCGATCCTGGGGGTGCCTCAGGGGCTCAGTCAGTTGAGCACCTGCCTTCAGCTCAGGTCAGGATCCCGGGGTCCTGGGATCCAGCCCTGCATTGGGCTCCCTACTCAATGGGGTGTCTGCTTCTCCCACTCCTCCCCCCATGCTCTATCTCTTTCTCTCAGATAAATAAATAAAATCTTTCTTTAAAAAATTACGAGACTATGGAGGAAAATGAAATACATGTGATAAAAAGTAAATTCTAAAACGATTTCAGGGGCACCTGGGTGGCTCAGTCGGTTAAGTGTCCAACTCTTGATTTCAGCTCAGGTCTTGATCTCAGGGTCATGGGTTCAAGTCCCATGTCAGCATGGAGCCTGCTTGAGATTCTGTGTCTCCCTCTTCCTCCGCCCCTCCACCCCAGAGCACTCTCTTTCTTAAAAAAACAAACAAACCAAAAACCCAAATGAAGGTTTCCCTCTAGCCAGCCCACAGGAAGGGCAGCTCACCATGCTCATGGTGCTTATAACCTTAACCTTGGTTAGCCAGGCACCAGAAAGGGTTCCAGGCAAATCTGGATGCTTCTGGCAACCCCTGACCCAATTCCTGCTCTTTTCTGCCTCAACTTACCTTCTTCCTGTCTTCTCAACTGCCAGTGCCCCTCCTTGCCTTTCTCTCTCTTTTTTTTTTTTTTAAAGATTTTATTTATTTATTCATTGCAGACACAGAGAGAAAGAGGCAGAGACACAGGCAGAGGGAGAAGCAGGCTCCATGCAGGGAGCCTGATGCGGGACTCGATCCTGGGTCTCCAGGATCACACCCCAGGCCAAAGGCAGCACTAAACCACCGAGCCACTGGGGCTGCCCTCCTTGCCTTTCTCATACTAACATTCTCTCCCTTCCTTCTCCTTTACAGGTTGTTTTCCATTTGGCCATATAAAACTTTCTTGCAAACACGTAGGAAAGTTAAACCTGAACAATTCATTCAGCTATTATACATGGAATTCAGTTTGCAGAAAGCCAGACACCATTGTAAAATCCCTAATTATATCTTGTCTCTGAGACACAACCCGATTCTGTATTTCTGGTGTTTTCTCCATGGTTTTTAAATTTTTTTTCTTTCATAATTAAACACACAATCAGCTTATGTCCGTGGAGCATCTGATTGAAGCTTCAGATCCTCATACTTTCTGCTTACCTAATAATTTCCATCTTTGTTCGATTGAATTAAGTTCATCTAATCCGTGCTCCTGGATACTTACGGTAGCAACTTGGGCTTCTCTCTGTTCCAGTTATTTTGACCAGATATGGGGGAAATGCAATAAAATATTGAAATAGTTTCCCAAGCAGGTGTTGTTGAACAAAGAGGGCAAAAATCACTAAAAGTGACTGGACAGCCACTCCACCAGATGACTCCTCAAAACGTATGTTCGGCCGTCAGTGTAGCCACACGGTGAATGAGGGAGGCATTTGGGGATTCCAGCACTTGCCCAGCTGGGTAGGACCAAGGCCAAAGACCCATTGGGCTGAAAAACACTTTGTCCCCAGAAATTGGATCATTCACATGTCAGAACACACACTCTTGGAACATTGATATTGAATGGAGCCTGCTGATGGCATGAGAGGAAATGTCAAATAGATGTAAGACTTGCTATTGGTCTGTGTGGTCCTTGTGGCCCATTTGGAGAGACCGACCATGAGAAATAGAGAACTAAACCAACCAGCCTGCCCCTGGGAGGTCAGAAACGTGTGCTCCGGGTGGTCCAGGAGCGGTTACGGGTGCTCACAGGAGACTTCCTGGAAGAGCTGGTACTGGATCCAGGACCTTGAAGAATTTAGGAAGCTTAAGGAATGGGAACATCAGATGTTCCAGTTGGAGAAGCCCATGGGAGGAGATGTTATATACACTAAGGGCACTAGAGTCAGACAGTCCTGGACTAGTCCTAGCTCCGCCTCGTCCTCCTCACACCATCTGACCAAGGAGACCAAGCATGTGAAGCTCTCCCATGGTTAGCTCGACTGAGTGCTCAATAGTAGGAGCTGTTAATGATTTCATTTGTTAGAATCCTAGACATCTCAGGGCGTCAGTTCTTACTTAGTGGTCCCATGTCAGCTCATCTTTGCGAGGGCACGCAAGCCCTGCCTCGCTCACCCTCTTTTCCCTCCCTTTCCTCCAATTCAGGCTGCTGTTACAACAATACTACAGACAGGGGGGCTGATAAACAACAGAAATTTATTTCTCCCAGTTCCAGGGGCTGGAAGTTTAAAATCAGGGTGCCAGCACAGCTGGGTTCTTGGTGAGAGCTCGCTCTGAGGTCCACAAATGGGCCATCTTCATGCTGCCTCCTCACAGGGTGGAAGGGGTGACAGCGCTCTCCGGCATCTCTTTCTTCAGGCCCCTCGTCTCACTCCTGAGGGCTCCACCCTCACGATCCAATCACCTCTCAAAGTCCCCACCTCCTAATACCATCACATCGGGGGTTAGGTTTCAACATATGAATTTGAGAGGGACCCTAAGATTTAGTTTATAACAGTATTTGCTAAGCAACTCCCTGAACGTGACTGCCTGGAGAACCATGTCAGGAAAGATGCTGAGGGCCAGGGGTCCAAGTGCTTCTGGAATGCAGTAGTAATTTCTTCCACAAACACAAAATTAAGGAGAATAAACGTGGGTGCTTTGATTTGCTACCAATGGCTCAAGACAAAGGCGATCCAATGGTGGGCATTTTCGACAAGATGGCAGCCTTTGGAGGGTGGCCATTCCAATGAAGCCAATGAGAGCAGATATACTTTGTGGCAACATAGAGGGTCCGTCCACATAGTCCTGTTTTGAAGTGAGTTGTTCGCTAGGTGTTAGGTCCGAGGCTGATAATTACTACCTTATAATAACTTCCTCATCACACCAAACTTTACCTTATAATGCCAGGTGGAAGCCAAAACTGGGAATCCCCTGTCCAGTGGGATCTGTGCCTCTGGGTCTGGGAACCCTGTGAGTGCGGTGTGGCTTTTGTTCAGCCATGTGCTTTCACTTGCTTTGTCCACCCTCCTGACCTTGGCCAATGGCATTTCCCAGGCTCGCTGATGTCAGAGCACTGGGTAAGCCATCATCGCCCTCCACGGTCTTCCTGCAGCAACCCCATGTACCATGTGCCCACATGACTACAACCCAACAAGGAAAGGCAGTGGTGGAAGCTGGGCCCTTTCCAGATGCCTGTGTCTGTTTATCACGAAGGAGAGTATGTCCAAAGTGTCCCTTACAAACTTTCCCTCACATCCAATCGGCCAAACTGGGTTTTATGGCCAGCGTTAGCTCTAAAGGAGGCTGGAAAGTGAAATCTAGCTTGCCTAACTTCTGCAGGCAACAGGCAAAGGGATTAGACATGGCTGTGGAGTCAGCAACCAGTAGTATAATTTCTGTGCCCGAGTGCCAGTTTGATGCGAGGATTCACTGAGTTCATGGGTGCAAAACAAGCACAGTGCGCAGAAAACATTTTAATGATCAAATGAAAATCTCTATGTCTATCTCTCCATCCATCCATCTCTATTTCTTTGTTATCTTTGGCAGCAGACTGCCTTCAGTGTCCTCCACTGATTTCTTTTGTTAGGTGAATTATTTTATAAGCTCTTTGCAATAGGAGGTGAGAATCCCCCAAAAGACCCCAATGCCTTCTGCTACGGTTTGAATATTTGTGTCCGCCCCCCCCCCAAGTTCATATGTTGAAATCCTAACACCCAGTGTGATCATATTAGGAGGTGGGACCTTTGGGAGGTGCTTATGCCATGAGGGTGAAGCCCTCAGGAATGGGATTAGTGCCCTCATGCAAGAGACCCCACAGCGCTCCCCTAACCCCTTCCTACATGTGAGGATACAGTGAGAAGTCTGTGACCCAGAAGACGGCCCTCACCTGACCATGCTGACACCCTGACCTTGGATTTTTGCCCCCAGAACTGTTCTGGAGAAATAGAGTTCTGTTGTTGGAAAGCCATCTAGTCGATGGCATTTGATATAGCAGCCTGAAAAGACACTTTGTAAGGAGAGTGGACTGTTAACTGTAGAGCTTTGGTTTTGCTGAGTGGGCTCTGCTAAGTTCAAGCCCAGGGCTGAATTTTCCAGGAAAGCAAAAGATTTTGGAGATGGAATGTGAGAAAAAAAATTAGTATGATAAGTAAAGACTTGCTGCATAAGGAGGGCTTTTGAGAGAAAACAAAAATGTCTAGTGGAGATTTGTCTTAAATTATTTCATGTGCATAATGTAGTATAAACCTCTTTGTCTCTTCACGATATTGTCAATATACTCCAGCTTGTTCACTTGTGTTTTGGAGGCAGATTTAAATTTTTAAGATGAATCGCAGTGCTGAGATCTGCTTTGAACCAGGATGAATCCAATCCAGGGGTGCCTATGAAAGACAGTCACGCAGCCTGGGTGGCTCAGCGGTTTAGCGCCACCTTCAGACCAGGGCGTGATCCTGGAGACCCAGGATCGAGTCCCACGTTGGCTCCCTGCTTGGAGCCTGCTTCTCCCTCTGCCTGAGTCTCTGCCTCTCTCTCTCTCTCTGTCTCTCATGAATAAATAAATAAAATCTTAAAAAAAAAAAGAAGAAGAAAAGACAGTCACATCTGGGTGATGTAATTAAAGAAAGAGCAGGATTGCATCATACCGTCAATTGATGTTGGTCCTGGAAGGTTAACAAGGATTGCTTTCAATTTTCAACTCTGTCCTATGAAAAGAGGCAAGGAGTAACATGCAATGGCGTTGCTCACATTTGCAGCTGGGAAGAGAATGTCTTTGTATATGACCTGGTGAACAGCTGTGTGCCTGGGATCCCAGCTGACATCTGGACAGGGCTTCATGATCATAGACAGGTAAGAAAGCAATGGCCATCAGGCCCTCTTGGAAGCTCCAGCCAAGACGCCACTTCGATTTAGCCAATCTTTCGCATGGCATCTAAATGCCAGGTGACTGCTACATGCCCCACACACAGAGAGAAATCAGACACCAAGACATCCCAGTTAGAATATAGTGGTGCAAAAGAGCATATGATGGAAACACAGTATGGTCAGAGAAGGCTCCATTTGGGTTTGAGTTCCCAAAAAGTCATACACAAATGTGTAATTACATGTGCAAGAGATTTCTGTGGGGAAAGATCTGGGAGGATAAAAAAAAAAAAAAAAAAAAAAAGGAGGCAGGGAATGTGTCCAGGCAGAAATGTGGGTCTGAGACCTGTGAGGGGAGCAGGGGAAGGAAGGCCAGAGAGGAAGAGCCTCTGATCACAGCATATGATCTGAGAAAGATTTGGTTAGGCCAGTAGGGAGTTGCCTGAGTTGTCTCTCGGGCAAGAAGGCCATTAGAGGAGTGCTGCACCCGGCAGGAATGGGGCAGCCATCGCGCCCTCGAGTATTTGCTGAGACAGGGCCTGGGCACAGCCTGGAGGAAGCCAGGTCTCTCTGTGAAGGCAGGGATGGACCCAAGGGGGGAGGCAAGTTCAGGCCATCAGTCAGCTATGTTCCCTGTAGCCGGTCCTCCTAAAGGAGCTCTCAGCAGTGTCCTTCCATGGCTACCCCGGCCCCCTAGTTGAGAGACGTTTAAGCTGGTGTCTAATGGATATATAGGAGTCAGCCAGAGGAAGAAGCAGGTAGAGGGAATAGCATGGGCCAAAGGCCTGAAGTGTGAGTGCTCGTGACCCATTCAAAGACCTTAAAGACAAGCGAGTCTGGGATGCAGAGTGGGGCAGGGGTCGATGGGTTAATGGTGAGGCATTGGGCCAAAAAGGATAGCCAGCGCCAGACCTTATAGCTGGCGATATCCCTGCAGACTCCACAGGGACATTGTGTCCCCATACTTGTCCTGGGTGAGCTGAATACTGTCTCTCTTCTGCACCTGTGCTGCCAGCCTCACCCCAGAGTACTGTGGGGCACAGTTCTCCAGTTCCAGCTCCTGTCCTGTTGCTTACTGGTGGGTAGATGACTTGGGGCAATTTTTTTTTTTTTTTTTTTTTTTTTTTTACCTCTCTGGGCTTCAGTTTCCTCAGATACAAAACTGGGACAATGATAATAATGCCTTGGTGTAAAAAAGTAAAAGAGCTTAGCCTGGTGCTTGGCACATTATCACAGCTCATTAGGCTGGTGGGAGCTGCTGTCAAAGGAGCAAAAGTAACCATAGTGGCCAAACTCAATAGAGATCTATCTTTTAAATCCATAGAGTTCATCTGGCAAGAACCTATATAGAAGTTGTAATTTAAAAAAAAAAAACCCACATTTCTATTTGTAATAGTAATTTTAAAATAGGACTATGTGGGTTGGGGGGGTGTTGGGCGGCTCAGTCGGTTAAACATCTGACTCTAGGTTTCGAATCAGGTCCTGATCTCAGGGTCGTGAGATCAAGACCCAGGTTGGGCTCCCTGCTCATCGAGGGGTCTACTTGAAGATTCCCTTTCTCCCTCTGCCCCTCTCCCCACTTGTGTGTGTATGCTCACATGCGTGCTCTCTCTCTCTCTCTCTCTCTCTCTCTCTCTCTCTCTGTGTATCTCAAATAAATAAATGTTAAAATAAAGTGGGATTATAAGGGTGCCTGGCTGGCTCGGTCAGAAGAGCGTGCAACTCTTAATCTTGAGGTCATGAGTTCAAGCCCCACATTGGGCATAGAGAGTGCTTAAGTAAATAAATAAACCTTTAAAAAAATATATATGAAATTAAATGGGATGATGAAGACACTCAACTGGGGCTTAAGGAACTTGTATTACAACATTTAAGAATGATAGTACAGTAAAGGGGCTTGTTTTTTTAAATTTTATTTTCGGGGCTGGGGCACCAGGAACCGGGTACCAGCTAAGTCCTCCGTGGGCTTTACCCCATCAGTCCCCCAGGACCTTTCTGGGGGCAGACATGAGCCCCATGGTAACAGTGCGGAAACCGATGCGGAGAGGTAAGGTCCCTTGTCAGATTGCGGTGAAGAGGTGGGTAGAGCTGCTGGGACAAGCTCTGACCTCTCTGGGAGGCGCATGCCATGCCCGTGATCGCCCCCTCCGCAATCATCAGTGCTCCAGGGCAGACTTTTCTAAGAACTTGAATAAATGCAGAAACGGCTTGTGTTCCAGAACATTGCAAAGATGTAGTCCTCTCCACAGTTAATTTGCACATTTATTTTAACACCAATCAAATTCCCGACAGGCGTTCTCTTGTAATTGGACAGAGCGGTCCCACGTCGGGCAAGAAAAATACACCCTCTGTGGACAAAAGGAAAGAAATGAAGGGTGACCCCTGTCTGCTGGTAAATTAAAAAAAAAAAAGTGTAGTAGGTAAGGTCTTGGATTCGAATGCCAGCACTAATGCTTTATGAAGCTGTACGACTTTGGCTGGCTAGACCACTCCGATCTCGGTTTCCTCACCTGTGAAATGGGGATGAGGGTGCCCACCTTGAGGACAGAGAGGTGAAAGCACCTGGCGTGGCCCCTGATAAGGCTTCACTGAGCGGCAGTTGGCAGTGGTGGCACGACACTATCTCACAGCCACCGAGGACCTCTGTCCTGCTCCATAGGGAGGTGTTGGGTGTCATTCCCCAGCTGGGGCTGGCTCTCATGCCAGATCTTTCTCTCGTGGGCTTGCTTCCTCCACTCGGGATGGGACCGCCCAGGAAGGCCAGTTTGAGTGGACGGACGGCTCCTCCTATGACTACAGCTACTGGGACGGGAGCCAGCCAGATGACGGCGTCCACGCGGACCCCGAAGAGGAGGATTGCGTGCAGATATGGTACCGGCCCAGCAGCGGTGGGTGCCCCAGGGAGCAGGGTTCCTGCAGGGGTGCTGGGGAGGTGCCATGGGCGGCCAATTAGGTGGCTGGGGGCGCCAGGGGCCTTCTTCACAGTAGATGCAGTTTAAACGGTACGTGGCGGTGCGTGGTTGACATGCAGGCTGCAATCTGCGATCCGAATGAAAAGGTATTAGTGGTAGGGGCGGGGCACTTGTACAAGGAGCAAAGGACAGGATGGTGCTTCTGTGTCAGCTGACCAGGGCACCCACGTGCAACCCTAGCCCAGGCTCCCGAGGATTGGAACCGAGGCCTGGCTGCAGAAGCACGCAGGTGTAAGTGGTGAAAAGAATACACACCAGGGTTCGAGCCCCAGCCCTGCTGCTCTCCAGCTCTGTGTCCTTGCAGGGAATTACATGTGCTCTCGGACATCCCATGGGCCCTTCTGTAAAATGGGTTTAGTAAACATTCCTACCCACCGGGCAGATCTGGGGGTTATAGGAGATAGAGCTGGGCCGGCCTGGACCCCGGCTCCACCCCTTATTAATCTCGGGAGCCCAAAGTGAACGCCTTCACCTCTTGGTGCCTGGATGTCTTCATCTGCAAAATGAGCTAATGCTACTTAACTTGCAGGGTTGCTGTGAAGAAGAAAGAAGCTAATGCACATAAGGTGGCCACTATGGCTTGCATGCAGTATTAGCAATTGCCGCCATCAGGATTAACGGTATCATCACTCCTCACACCAACCCTGAGAAGTAAAAACTATCAATATTCTCATTTGGCAGATGAAAAAACAGAAGCTCAGAGAATTCAGTGATTTGCTCATGGTCACACAGCAAGTAGTGAAGCAGTTTCAAACAAAGATTTACTGAAGTCCAGATTCAAGCACTCAACTGCTACTCCCTGGGTGCTCTTTTTCTTTTCCTGGTCAGGAGAGGCAGGTATGGAACAGGGACTTGCTACCCTGGAGGCCAGGCTGGAGCCTGGGAGCCAGAGCTGGGCCTAGTATCAGGGTGAAGTTTGTCCTGCCCTATCCACAGTGGCAAGTCAGGACTAGCCTTATGAGAGAGAAAGGCTGGACAGCAGCCTCATCAAGCATCAGCAAGAAAGGGGTGCCAGTGCAGATGCGAGGCCACTGGAGAGGGCTTTTACTCCAGTGGGGTAGTGAGGTGACTTTTACTGTGGTAGGTGGACCCTCACCCAGATTCTCTGCTTCTCTCCATCACAGCTCTGAGGTCCTGGAATGATAACACCTGCAACCACAAGTTCCCCTTTGTCTGCAAGATCGCCTCTCTGACCATTCACTGATCCAGTCTTGGCCCCTCACAGTGAGCAGTGAGCCCAGCTCCAACACCATCTTGTAGCTGTACGTAACGTAGATCAAACAATAATGTGAAACACAGATGAGATAGAGCTCCTGGGCAGAGATTTGAAGCAAGCAAGCTTTAATGATACAGAGTGGTTACTTGGTCATAAGTGACAGGATACACAAGATAAACTGGCTTGATAAATAAAAAGGGGCGGCAGATTTGTCACCCCAAGTAAACAGAAGTCCAAGGTTGTTCTAGATTCAGACTTGAATTTCATTGGCCTGGCTCAGCACATTCCACTTTGGTGTATGTTGGTTGGCTAGGCCCTGCCTAGATGCACATCTCTGGGCAGGAAGGGTTGGGTGGGAGTCAATACCATCTGAACCACGTGGGCCTAAAGAGGTGGGTGGTTCCCCAAAGAAAAACAAAAATATTAACGAATCTATACATTGCCAGTGGAAGAATAAAACGGTGAAGCCATCCTGGAAAACAACATGGTGGTTCCTCAAAAAGTTGAACATAGAATTACCATATGACCCAGCAATTCCAATGCTGGATATATACCCAATGGTATTGAAGACAGGTATTCGAAGGTGAAGGGTCATAGTAGCATTATTCACAATGGCCCCCAAAATGGAAACATCTTTGGGGGTACCACCCAGATGACCTCATCCCATGGGTCAGGGTCCCAACTAGAGCCCTTGACCATAGTCAAGCCTTGATCATAGCCTTGCTTGGGAGCTTAACTGCCTTTGAAGTTCGATCCCTCTGAGTCCTGGGCTTGATCTGCCCTCCTGCCAGCTTCTTTGTCTGCAACCAAAGAGGTTTCTTGGCTTTCACTTCTAGAGCAAGGGTCTGTTACTTGTCCTTGGCTGATGAGTATCCTTCTGTAGAGCATCAAAGCCTTGTAGCAACAGCCATCCAACCTAGTTATGCTCAGGGGTACTGTATTCTCTGTTCATCGACTGCCTGATACATGGCCTCTCCTACAGCATTCCCTGTCCCCCAGTACATCCTCCCAGCTCAGTCCATCGAGTTACAACCACCTTGTGCCAGGGCCTGTCTGGGTTCTACCCACCACTACCAATTGCCAGCGTAGAGGGAAGCCATCCTGCCCCTAAGCTCTGCCTTGTTGCCTGCTTCTTCAGACCACTCCCAGTATCAGTGGTTCTAGACTGGGTTTTCTGGTAGCAGTTGCTGAAACAGAGTTTGGCATAGAGGTCATTTATTAGGAACCAATACCTGTGAGAGGAAAGCAGAGGGACAAGGAGACCTGAGATGTGACCTAGTGAATTATCAGCCAGCCTGGCAGGGAGATCCAGGAGAAATATTGACATCGGAGCAGACCACATGGGGCTGAGATGGCCAGGCCATTCAGTCAGTGACACAGGTTTCCTCAGAAAGGATGTTACTTCTCTGGGGCTGATGCTGACCCTGAAGGAGCTGACAGCTAAGAGCTCTTTGCCCTCTTCCCCCGGAGGGGGATCTGAGTGGGGCATCTCCATGTTACCACAACTGGAATCACAAAGACATAAGTTCAAAGCACCTGGGTGGCTCAGTCTGTTAAGCATCCAACTCTTGATTTCAGCTCAGGTCATGATTTCAGGATCATGGGATCGAGCCCTAAGTTGGGCTCTGTGCTGAGCGTGGAGCCTACTTAGGATTCTCTCTCTCTCTCTCTCTCTCTCTCTCTTCTCCCTTAGCCCCTCCTCCCTTCTCTCAAATAATAAATAAAATATATCTTTAAAAAAAAGACATAGGGGATCCCTGGGTGGCACAGCGGTTTGGCGCCTGCCTTTGGCCCAGGGCGCGATCCTGGAGACCCGGGATCGAATCCCACGTCGGGCTCCCGGTGTATGGAGCCTGCTTCTCCCTCTGCCTGTGTCTCTGCCTCTCTCTCTCTCACTGTGTGCCTATCATAAATAAAAAAAAAAAAAAAAAAAAAAAAACAAACAAAAAGACATAGATTCAAATACCACCATTTCCACTTACCACGTGACCCCATTTAACTCACTTAACCTCTCTGAGTGTCAGTTTTCTCCTTGGAAAAATGGAGATGCATTCCCCTCCAGCTTTGACTGTGATTTATCAGGAAGATCTGGGTAATGAGGAGCTCTCCATAGGTGACTTTTCCTGAAAACTAAAACTCATTCCCCAAGCATCACAACTAACTCTATTTTTTCTACTTTGAATAGGAATCTTCTAAACAGTGTTATACATTTCCCTGCTTCCCTAAACAGATGATATTCAACAAGATTAGTCTTTTCTCGATGATTCAGGGTCATGTGCGCTTCATCTACTTCAGGTATTTTTGTCGCCTGTCATCATATCTGGGTGTCAGTGTGCCAGTCTCTGACAGCCCACAGAATCTCCCATCTTTTCTAGACTGTTGCTGCTGAGATGCTGTGGGCAGGGAAGCCAGGCAACCAAGCCTGAGAATAACCCATGAGAGAGAAAGTGAGAGAGAGAGGGTGGGGGGAAAGCAGGGGAGATAGATAAGTGATGGATGCATGGATGGATGGATGGGCAGATGGGTGGATGAACAGATGCATGGGTGCATGGATGGATGGATGGATGGATGGATGGATGGATAGATGGATGGGTGGATAGATAGGCAAATGGATGAATGGATGGACAGATGGATAGGTGGAAGGATGGGTGGATGCATGCATGAATGCATGCATGGATGGAATGGATGGGTAGATGGATGGGTAGATAGATGGGCAGATAGATGGATGGATGCATGCATGCATGGAAGAAAGGGTGGAAACAATCAAGAGATATTTTTAGAGAGACCTAGACGTGGATAGATGGGCAGACAGACAGGGAGGCTGGCGCTCAAGATAATAGATATATATCACCCATAGGATCGTCGTAAGTGAAGCATACAGTCCCAGCATGCGGGCGTATCAAAATGTATTTAACACTCCTTCTATTGTTAATCTTTTAGCTGCATCTAATTTTTCCCTATTACAGATAACACAGTGATAAGCATCTCTGTATATACATCCTCAATTATTTTCCTGGGGATATATTCCTAGAAGTGGAATTACCAGTTCAAAGTGTATGCACATTTAAGAAATAGGATTACTTTTTTATTACAAAAATGTGCATGCAGACTGCAAAAACATATGCAGCGTGCCTCGTGTGTATCTCCCATAATCCCACCAGCCAGAGTTAGCCACTATTGACCTTTTAATAGTGTTTTCTGGGTGTATGTACTGTGAGCACCTTGAGAATTCACCTTGAGGGCCTCCTACTCCCAGGGAAATAATTGACTGAGGGCCCTGGCTTTTGTGGCTGAAATCCATCGTTTTGTTTTCTCTGAGGCCTTACTTCCTATAGGCTGCTCCCAGGCAATGACTGAGCAGCCCTGTTCCTGGGGAGGGAGGGGGCAGCATTCCTTTGTTGGTGGACTTTGGCTCAGGGACACCAGATGGCCTTGCTGAACTTGCCTTAGACTACCCCTGTCCTTCCCTAGGGGGCCAGACTTGCATCACAGGCTGACACCTCTCCCAGCCTTCCCTGGCTCTCTTCGTATTTTGTTTCACAAAGTCATTTCCTCCAATAAAATCCTTGCACAGTTAATCCATCCTGGTGCCTGCTTCTCAGGGGACCCAGATTAACACATACACCTCAAATACAATGAGACTCCCCCCAGAAGTCCGTTCTAATTTATATTCATACCTGCAGTGTATAGAGTCCCTCTTTACCTGCACTTTTGCCAACACATTGGCCCACCTTCAGACTGAGCCCCCAGTTAGCAGATGGATGCTCCTTTTGCTCCCTTGCCAGTCCTCAGAGGCAAGTGCATCACTGAGACTGTTATGATTGCTGGTGACAGAAAACCCAACCCAAACGGCATTAAACACAAGAAGACTTTGATTTACTCATTAAGCTGAAAAGCCCAGAGGTATCTAGCTTCAGTCGCAGCTCGATCCAGGGGCTTAAATGATATTGTCAAAGATATTTGTCTCCCTGTTCTGCCGCCATGGTGTCGGCTTGATCCTGAAGCTCCAGTCTCTCCACTTGGGAAAACAAAAATGGCCAGTTTAATTCTACAGCTCATATCCTTCAAGAGAAGGAGGGGTGTCTCTTTCTCAGAAGCCCTGGCAACCATCTCTTATCGTATCATTGGCTGTACCTGGGTTGTTTGGCCAATTCAACCCATCATCATGGCCAGGAGGAGAAAAAATTGATTGCTTAAGTCAATCAGTCTTGCAGGATCCATGCAATCAAGCCTGAGAGCTGAAGACATGTGGCTTTCCAAAAGGAATTGGAGGTATGTTTTGTCAAAAAAGAGCTGATGGAAGCCATATTGAAAACAACAACAACAAAAATATCTCTAGTACCAGGAGGCAGTGAGGAACCAACTCTAAATTTCAAACTGGTGGGCAGCCCAGGTGGCTCAGTGGTTTAGCACCGCCTTCAGCCCAGGGCCTGATCCTGGAGACCCGGGATCGAGTCCCACATCCAGCTTCCTGTGTGGAGACTGTTTCTCCCTCTGCCTGTGTCTCAGCCTCTCTCCCTCTGTGTCTCTCATGAATAAATACATAAAATCTTTTAAAAAATAAAAAATATTTCAAATTGGGAAGGAAGATGAGAACACAGAAAGCTAACTGCAGCCTCAGGGCAGTCTTCCCAGAGAAGGGCAAGACCACATCTCACGCCCGTGAAAAGTCTTTGGAGGGAGTGTTTTTTCTTCCTATTCTCAGCTCGTAACAAGTAGCATATTCTCTGTAG
Source organism: Nyctereutes procyonoides (assembly GCF_905146905.1). Lineage (NCBI taxonomy): Eukaryota > Metazoa > Chordata > Mammalia > Carnivora > Canidae > Nyctereutes > Nyctereutes procyonoides. The sequence continues at coordinate 51,685,862 of NW_026575126.1, read as the reverse complement.
GGCTGCAAAAGAGAATCAGGAGCTGTTATTAGCTGTCAAAATAAACACAAGGGGCATAGTTAAGTGGTTTACCCAATTCAAAGGATAACAATAATATATTAAAAAAACAAAACAACAACAACAGAGAAATCAAACCTGTTATTTTGAAGTGAATTTCAGAGCCAACAGCCAGGCATCCATCCTTTTAAGGAGGCTCGGACCAGCTGGGGAATTCTCTTGAGGAAGCCAGTCCTCACAAATATGCCATGTTAGAAGAATCCAGGGCTTTCTTTTCTATCCAGGTTAGGCTGCAACAGCACTTCTTCCCAAAATCTACCGACTGAAAAAAAAAAACCAAAAAACAAAAAAACAAAATCTACTGACTGTCAGGGACCTTAGCCATGGAAGCTGGTGCAGTCCTCTCAACAAGCCCACTATAGGGGCTCTGCTGAGCCTCAAGGTGAGGATCGTGAGCTTGGAGTCAGAGTCGTGGCTCAGATCCCAGCCGCGGCACTTGCAAGGTCTAACCCGGGGCAAGCTGCTTCACCTCACCAGGCTTCCACTTGGAAAAGCAAATGGGAATGAGGCTGTGAGGACATAGTGAGATGCTCCATGAAAAGTGCTTACACAGTGGCTGGCACATAGTAGACACTCAATAAACATCCGCTGTCATTATGCTGATTGGTACTCCCATGCCCACTTCATCAGGTAGGCCAAGGACAGGACACCGCCCATTTAGTATTGAACCAGGATGACTCAGCACCTGTTGCGTGTACTTGAGAATGTCCTCGTTGCCACAGATCCTTCTTTCTGTGACACTTCAACATCCCTGGGCGATGTTCATTCCAGTTTATCTCCTCAAAGGAAGAAACCTTTCAACCCACGTGGGCAGCACCCAGGTCCTGGTCCTCTTGGCTTGTGTACTGCCACAACACAAGCAATCCTGAGCCGTCCTCCTTCCCCACTGCCAGACCACTGGTGGGGACGCAGGTGCACACCTCTGCTGAAACCTGGCATCAGGATAGCAGTCTGCTCACCTGAGACAGAGCCCCCTGTGCAGGCACTTGGTGCAGTGAATGACATGGAGCACTTTGCCCACGTGGGGCCCACCCAGTCATGCCTGAGTTACTGCAGCTCCGCATTTCAACTTGGGACACGTGCCAAAGTGGTTGGGTCCTAACAGGTTCATCAGTCTTGGCCACCTCCTGTGCCCAGAACAGCCCTTCTCCTCTCTCTTGATGTGCAGACACCAAAAGCAGGATTATGCCTCATTCCCTCCTCCTATGGCTTCCAGGAGCTAGGATGGGCCACTGGAAAAGCTGTTTTTTCCTCTATACCGAGAGAGCCTACAGTCTTACATTCGAATAACCAAGTGGCCTGTTATGTAAGGAAGCATTCAGTTTCATGGTGGGAGGAGAGGTTTTTCTCCCTTTCCAACTAACTGGGACTAAGGAAGCATATGGAGACCAGTTGTGAGGTGTCCCAAAGTATTTGATAGTCATAATAATTAAAATGGAAGGTCTGACAGGGATTTACTCATTTTTTAAGACTGAGCTCAAGATTATACCCCAGTTCTAGCCACACTCACCCTTGGCTTTCATTCCAATATGCATTCTTCAAAATGGAAAGGAAGAGACAGAGTGAGGGCAGAGGTTCCCAGGCTATTACATATTACTGTGCATTTCTGGAACAATATGTTATAAATGTGAACATTTTCCATTATCTATGGCATGGGAGATGGGGGATAAACAGGGTTGAGAATTATTGCCCTAAAAGAAATCATCAGTTAAATAAACTATGGCACATGTCAGTGGAACATTGTGCAGCCTCTGTGTACAGACACAAAATATGTGTAAGGCATACTGTTGGGTGCTAAAGGCAAGTTGTAGAAAAATGGATGAAATATATAATTTAGGGGTTCCTGGGTGGCACAATAGGTTAAGCATCTGACTCTTGGTTTCTGCTCATGTCGTGATTCCAGCCACACATTGGGTTCTGCGCTGGGTGTGGAGTCTGCTTAAGATTCTCTTTCTCCCTCTTCCTTTGCCCATCCCTGACACTCACTCTCTCTCCCTCAAATAAGTAAATCTTTTAAAAAATGTATATAGCTACTTTAATTTTTTTATTTTTTAAGATTTTATTTATTTATTCATGAAAGGCAGAAAGAGAGAGAGAGAGAGAAAGAGAGAGATTGGCAGAGGAAGAAGCAGGCTCCATGCAGGGAGCCTGATGTGGGACTCGATCCAGGGACTCCAGGATCACACCCTGGGCTGAAGGTGGCACTAAACTGCTGAGCCACCCAGGGATCCCTATATAGCTACTTTTAAAATATGATGAATTCAGCCCATTCTCTCTCATAACCCCTAAGGCTAGGTTCGACTTGGCCATGCACCCAGGACCAACCGCAGTGACCAGGACAAAATGCTAATATGTTTAATATATTTATTGCCAAATCCTTTCAAGAAGGGAATACCAATTTCCACCCTAATCTATGCAAAGATGACAAAAATAATAACATTCATTGCTGGTACTGAACAATAATTGGGCTTTTTTAAGATTTTATGATTTTATTTATTTGACAGAGAGAGAGAGCACAAGCAGGGGGAGCGGCAGGCAGAGGGATAGGAAGAAACAGGCTCCCCACAGAGCAGGGAGCCTGATGTGGGGCTCGATCCCAGGACCCTGGGATCATGACCTGAGCTGAAGGCAGACACTTAACCAACTGAGCCACTCGGATGCCCCCAAACAATAATTCTTTGGTTACCACTGAGGATGAGCATTTGTTTATAGTGGTCTTGGCCATCTTGAATTGAGAGGAGAACTGCCAGTTTCTAGAGTCTTCCTCAGCTGGGAGATGCCCCCTCCCAGCACCCAGGGACTATTTAATTAACACCTACCCCCCATGGAACCAAATAACAACCAAGCTTCCAGTGAACTTGCCCTCAGCAGGAGTCCTGCTGCTCCCCACGCCCACTGGAGTCAATGCTATTTGTCTTACAATAGAAAGTCTCCAGTGGTAACGCTGGGCTGTCAGAGCCAAGTCATCTAGGGAGCTCTGGTTCCTATTATAATGATACCACAGGAATGAGTCCCCAGCTGTGCCATAAGCATGGGTGCAAGGGGTAGATGGGGGAGATGCGGGCAAAGCCGTGCAGAAGCCCTCAGAGGCTCTACACGCCCTGCTGGCCTCCACGTGGGCCCTGGCAGCTTGATGTTCACTGGTCGCTCATTGCCAAGCCCCGCTGTGCATTTGCCACTCTCAGTATCATTAACTCACTATCTCTCATCCATGCAGGCCAGCCCATTGCCAGCTCCAGCCATTGGCTCCTTGAAGGAGGGCGTGGTTGCAAAAAGGGCCTCATAGTAATAATAGAGGGATGGGGAAAAATTGTAGGCATCAGAATTTCTTGTAGGGACAGACTTGACTTTTTTTAGAAAAATATTTTGATAAAGTACTTGGAGAAGAGAGGAGCCCAGCTAACAAAAGAGATAACCCAACTATTCCACATTCGAAATGAATTGGAAATACATGGTGAACATGTGTCAAAGATGTATTTAAGGGCACCAGGGTGCCTCAGTGGTTGAGCGTCTGCCTTTGGCTCGGGTCATGATCCCAGGGCCTGGGATAGAGTCCCTCATCGGGCTTCCTGCAGGGAATCTGCTTCTCCTTCTGCCTTTGTCTCTGCCTCTCTCTGTGTGCCTCTCATGAATAAATAAATAAATGCATCTTTAAAAACAAAAAAACAAAGATGTATTTAATTCATTAATGAAGGAACCAGCTAGATGGCAAAAATGGTTCAGACAGAAGAAACTAATATATATGCACTGCCACCGCATATACACCCACAATACAGTTTGTAGGAAAAAGGAATGCCAGGTGGAACGTGTGACTCTTGATCTCAGGGTTGTGAGTTTGAGCCCCACACTGGTTGTAGGGATTACTTAAAAAAATAAAATATTAAAAAAAAAGAATGTTGAAATATATTTCTAAGTTAAATAGGAAACTAGTTAATGACCAGCAGCACAATAAAACCTTTAGGCCAAGAGTTAGCAAACTATGACCTGGTGAGCAAACCCACCACCTTTATTCGTATGTTTTTTTACATTTTTACACAGCTGGAAAAAGAAAGAACAATATTCTGTAACATGAAAATGACATACAATTCAAATTTCCAGGTTCATAAATAAAGTTTTATTGGAATGCAGCCATGCTTGTTCACAGCAGTCCATGGAGGCTTTCACGCCACAATGGCAGACTGGAATAGTTGCAACAGAGGATATATGGCCCGCAAAGCCTGAAATATTTATCTCCTGACCCTTTACGGAAGAAGTTTGCTGACCCCTGCTATAAGATAATAACTTGTCAATAATCTTTGAGATTACCATCTCTACTGGGCAAAAATCAGTTGCATCTCCACGGGACAAAAATCATTTGCAACTTGTCAATTTTCTACCAGTTAACACCTTTATAGAATTGGGGCCCAATCAATAACAGAGTCAGTTACATCCCCTCAAAAATCAGATAACCTTTAAGAAGATGGTGTTCAAATTTAATTTTGAAAAGTTATACAGTGGTCTTTTTACTTTTCTTCCAAATGTGTGGATAATTGTTCTTAACACTTGGAACCAAAAGATCATTAATAATAGGGACTCAGTGATTTATAATGATCAACAACTCACTTCCTTCTCAGGAGTTCTCAGAATTGAAGATCTGAAAGCCCTTTCACAAAGTCCAGGGAATGAGGAGGTCTCTCTGAGCAGAGAGCAGACAACCACCAGACCTGGTGAAGATAAGAGGAACTGGGAGAAAGCCGGCCTGCTGGTCTACCTTGTAGGTTGCTGTATGTCAGCCTAGATGGAACAGGGTGTGGAAGGGGGCCGGAGGCGTAGATAGGGGCAAAGCCCAAAGTAGCAGCCAAGATGGCTTGGGACTATGTTGGAAATTGGGTGGTATTTTGATTATTGTTGGTAAAAGTGACTTCCCTAGACTTAGGAGCCATTCTGCAATAGATTGAGGACACATTGCGCTCCTCATCATTTACTCCTGGCTGTGAACCCCACACACTCAAGGGTATGGGACCCACACTGCACACCAGCACTGCTGCCACCACTGGAGTGTGCCAGAAATAAATCTGGGTGGCTTTCTTCTTCAAAAAGCTTTCTGAGATACAATTCACATGCTGTCTTAGTTCCTGTTGCTGTAGCAGAGTAGCATAGGCCGGGTAGTGTATAAACAAAAGCAGTTTCTTTCTCATACCCCTGGAGGTGAAATCTAAGATCAAGGCACCAGCAGACTTAGTGTCTGGTGAGAACCTGCTTCCCAGTCCGCAGATGGCCAGCTTCCCATGATGTCTTTACATGATGGAAAGGGCGAGAGAACTCTCAAGGGTCTCTGTGTACTAATTCCATTCATGAGAGTTCCACCTCATGACCTAATCACCTCCCAAAGACCCCACCTCCAAATACCATTACAGTGGAGATACATTTCAACATATGAGTTGGGGGTGGGGGTGGAGACAAAACATTCAGTCTGTAGCACACACCATAAAATTCATTCATTTAAAGTGTGTAGCGGCTTTTAGAACATTCACAGATTTGTACACTCATCATCATAATCACTTTAAGAATATTTTAATTACTCCCAAAAGGAAACACATACTCCTTAGCCATCACTCCCAACCCCTTATCCCTAGGCAAGTGGACTGTTGTTTTTTAAACTGTGAGTAAGTCAGGGGCTTAAACATATCAATATACACAGACAGGGATCCCTGGGTGGCGCAGCGGTTTAGCACCTGCCTTTGGCCCAGGCCGCGATACTGGAGACCCGGGATCGAGTCCCATGTCAGGCTCCCAGTGCATGGAGCCTGCTTCTCCCTCTGCCTGTGTCTCTGCCTCTCTCTCTCTCTCTGTGTGACTATCATAAATAAATAAAAAATTAAAAAAAAATTAAGGGGATCCCTTGGTGGCTCAGCAGTTTAGCACCTGCCTTTGGCCTAGGGCGCGATCCTGGAGTTCTGGGATCTAGTCCAACATCAGGCTCCCGGCATGGAGCCTGCTTCTCCCTCCTCCTGTGTCTCTGCCTCTCTCTCTATCATAAATAAATAAAAAATAAATAAATAAATAAATAAATAAATCTTAATAAAAACTTTTTTAAAAACCCCACAAACTAAGGATACTCTTACCATACATTACCCAAAAGGTTTGAAAACTTATGTCCACACAAAAACCTCACATGGATGTTTGTAACAACTTTATTCATAGTTGGAAGCAACTGAGAGGTTAAGTAACTTGCCCAAGGTCACACAGTCAGTAAATAAGAAAACTGGGATTAGGATCCATCTTTGTCTGATTCCAGAACCTGCACACAGAATTGCTGAGGGTGGCCAGCTTGACCAAGTTAGACTGTGACTCTCAGGAAGCAATACCTTTGACATAGTGACCCAGTACATACCCATGTGCCCACACATGCACATCCGAGAAAAAACAAGATCTCACAAAATAAAACTTACCCTTATTACATGGGATGCACTTTGATATTTTCTATTCTCTTCTATTTTAATTTTTTAAAATTTATTTGTTAAGTAATCTCTATGCCCACCATGGGGCTCAAACTCACAAACCTGAGATCAAGACTTCCATCCTCTACTGACTGAGCCAACCAGGCACCCCCTAATTATTTTTCTAAATGGTTAAAATCCACTAAATTTATTTCCCCACCTACTAATGGATTGCAAACTGCACTTTGAAAACTCACCGTACTAAGCTGTGTTAAGTCTTTGGCACTTAAAAACTTACAAGCATGACTACAAGCCAGGTGCTAGACTTCACTAGAGACCTCAAGAGAAATGAGACATGGCCCCTCTCTTCAAAGATTTTGCATTCTAGGGCAGAAGAGACAGAGAAAGAAATGACTCATGTTATTGAACATCTGTAATATACCAAGCTGTTTGCCAGGCACGTACACACCGGATGTCACTGATTTTCAGGACAAGTATATGAACTAGGCCAGTGCTTCTCAAATTCAAAGGTGCATATGAATCACCTGGGGGGCTTGTTCCCATGCATATCCTGTTTCAGTAGATCTGGAGCAGGGCCCCGAGATGCTGTATTTCTTTCTTTTTTTTTTTGTTTAAGATTTTATCCATTTATTCATAGACAGGGAGAGAGGCAGAGACACAGGCAGAGGGAGAAGCAGGCTCCATGCAGGGAGCCCGATGTGGGACTCGATCCCAGGTCTCCAGGATCACACCCCAGGCTGCAGGCGGCACCAAACCGCTGTGCCACCAGGGCTGCCCTTGAGATGCTGTATTTCCAAGAGGCTCCAAGGCAATGCCTTTGCCGCGGATCCAGGGACCATACTCTGAGTCGTAAGGAATCATTTATTTTTAAGCTAATGATTGAGTTCTTCTTACACCCCCGGCATCATGCTCAGCACTCAGGATATGATGGTGAAACCAGTGCTTGAATGCAGAGGTCTCTGATTTCAAACTTTGTGCTCAGAGCCAAGGAATTGGAGACACTTGTGCTCAAGATGCAGGGAATGGAAACAACAGTAGATGGGACTCGATGGAGGAGAGGGTGGAAAGGAAGGAGGGACCAGACTCCAGGGCCTGTTTCCAGGGCCAGAGGGCCAGGCTCAGGGACAAGTGAGCAATCTTATGGGCTGTTTGGCTGTCGCGAAGGGCATGATGTGGAGGCTGGTGATCAGGGGAGGCTCATGTTGGTCCCTCTGGATTCCTTGCAGCCAAGAAGCCTCTGACTCACAGGGCAGGTCACATCCAACACACCCCCCGGAGGCAGCGCGTCCTGCAGTAGCCTTGGACTATTCACTGTGTAGCTTCCAAATGAATCTTTGGGGACAGACTTGCCAAATAGCACAGCGGGTCTAGCCCACAAAGGGCTCCACAGCCTGTGATCTGTCAATCTCCATACCTGCCCCTCAGCAAGACTCTCAGCTTAACAATCAAAGCAACCATAGCTCTGAAATGCTCAAATATTTATTCCACTCACTCTCTACAATTTGTTCTTGTATGATTTCTTGAGCTGGAGGGTTTCTAACCCCAGGGAACAGCTTAGTTAGACCATTGCCGACTGCAAAAAGATTCAGTGCCCTTCAACAGTCACACATGAATGCCAGCCTTGTCCCATACCCTGTGGTAGGCTTTGGGAGCACAGAGATTTGAAAACATGAAAAAGGGGTCCCAGTGTGGTCATCCGAGCTACATGCCCCCCACTGCTGAAAGGTGTCTCAGAAAACCACACGGCCAGTAACCGTATGAAATAATGCTCAGACTCCATCATAAAGAGAACCAAAACAGCAGCAAAATGCCACGTTTCATCCTTCAGATAGGCAAAAAGCTAAAAAACAGGAAAGATTCAATGTCGGGGATGTTATAGTGAAATGGACACCCTCACACACTGTTGGGTAGTTTAGACTGTGATGCTTTGGTGCAGGCAATTTGGCAGTTTCTGTCGAGAGTTGGGATGTTGTTCAATGGCTTTTGATCCAGTCATTTCCTTCCAAGAGCCCATCACTAAAGAAAGAGGCAAACGGAGGGAGCGGCATAAAAATCCAGAGGTCTGTGTTCTGAGCACACGCGCCTTGGGCCTCCCAGTACAAGTCATGAAGGAATTGATAATCTGGATCTTCTATAGCACGAGATGGGACAGATCTTGAGAAATGTTGTTTGCTAACTGTTTTATCACCCTCCTCTTGTCCGTGCCAGGTATGCCTCAGAAAACACTGGAATCTACCCAGCCTCCACCCTTGAGGGACTTATCATCCAGTATGAAAGACAAGTGCTTACCCAAAAATAAGGGACTCGCAGCAGAGTGGGACACATACTGTAATAGGGGGATGACACCAGGAGCCAGTGTTTATTGAGGTCGCGCTGTGTGCCCAGCATTCCGTTTGCATGATCTCAGCTAAGCCTTCTAAGAATAACTCAGGGGGTTAAGTGATATTATTCCCATCCTACTGATATGAAAACTGAGCTATGAAGAACTTAAGCAGCTCGGCCAGAGTCTCATGACTAGTGATTGGCCGAGTCAAGATTCTGGCCACACGTTGGCTGCCTCCCAAACCAGCCCCCTTCCCATGATAACATCACTGTTCTCAGGGGCTTTCTCACCGAGGTGCCCAAATTCTGAGAACTTCCTGAGAGCAACCCCGAGAAGCCACCGTCTGGAGGCAGAGCCCTCCCTATTTTATGTGTTTGTACATCACTCAAAATGCAAAGGCATCCTACGGAGAGCAAGCACACGAGGAATCCCTGTTTATTTATTCCTTCCTTCAGAATGATGGAAAGGGAGATGACGTGGTGGTTAAGCATATAGGCTCCAGGGCCAGCCTGCCAGGGTTTGACTCTCAGCTCCCATTTACTAGCTGGGAGACCTTGGGCATGTTACTTAACCTCTGTGTGCCTTAGTTACCAACAAATAGCAAGTTTTGGCGAACTAAATGAGTTAATGTTTGTGAAGCACTTAGAATGGTGTCTGGCATGTTGGCGGGGGATGGGGCTCTTTGTTAAAGCCTCAGGAGCTGGTGGGAAATTTCATCTTTATTTTCCTGTATTTATATTGGAAAGAGATTCAGTTTGATAAAATTTGACTATATTTAGGTAAAACACAGTGATGTTTTGGGAGGAGACCACACCACTCCCTTTCCTCAAAGGTCATGATCAAATAATGAGACATGCCCCACTAAGATACCTTTCAAAGCCAGGGGTCTTATCCACTAAGGAGCCTCTGTTTTGTTTGTTTTAAGATTTTATTTATTTATTCATGAGAGACACAGAGAGAGAGAGAGGCAGAGACACAGGGAGAGGGAGAAGCAGGCTCCATGCAGGGAGCCCGATGTGGAACTCGATCCCGGGTCTCCAGGATTACGCCCTGGGCCGAAGGCTGGTGTACAACCAGAGCCACACAGGGATCCCCTCTCTGTTCTGTTTAGTCATCATGGATATTTGATTCTACTGCCTTGACCTCTGCACCCTCCCAACAAAGTGGCTACAGGATCCAGAGCTCCAGATACCCTTACCCATCCCCAAGGCCACAGGCATCCACACCCCTGAGAACGGCCCAGCTGAGCTCAAGTTGATGGGTCAGTCATGTGTACCCAGGAAGAGCTACACCTGGCCAAGAGTCCTCCCTTAGCCTTTCCAGAAGCCAAGAGCCAAAAGGGCAGAGCCTCAGAGTGAGAAGCCAGCTTCTGCACTGACCTGTGTCTCCTCAACCTAGACCCAGGAGCCCCGGGAATGGTACCTCCTCTCAGAATTTGACTCAGCAATGATTTCTCTCTCCTTTTTCTCTTTTTCTCTCACTCTTCCCTATCACCCTCTCCTTTGGCCACTCACAGATTCCCATCTTGGAAAGTGAGGCAGAAACTTCTAGCTGCCTACGCAACATCAATTCACCCCTTTTTCCTTCCAAAAGAACTCTGATAATGCCAGGAGAGCCACTATGCCTGGCTACAAAACTATATTTCCCAGATTCCCTTTCAGGGAGAATTCTGGCCAATGAGATGGAAGTAGAAGTAGAAGTTGCTGGATAAGGTTTCTGGTAAAGCTCTCTGAAAAGAGGCTGGCTCAGGTGAAAGTCTTGCTTCTGCTCCAATCTCTTCCTTCCTGCCACTTGGCATGTGGGTGGGAGAGCAGCTGACCACTCGTAACCATGAGATGACCTTGAGATTGAAAGGCATCTGCTGATGAGGGTGGGGCACAAAGCCAGAGGAACCTGGATCTCTGCTGACAATGCCAAGTTGTCTTTCCAACTCAGGCCACCTGCCTCCAGATTTTTTTCATGGGAGAGACCATGCTTTATCTTTATAAAGCACTATTAGTTGGATTCTCAAGCAGGGACAGTTTGGTCTCCAAGGGGACTTTGGGTAATGTCTGGACATATAATATTTGGGTCATCACAACGTGGAGGAGGAGGACTACTGGCGTCTAGTGGGTAGAGCCCAGGAACATTGCTAACCACTCTATAACATAGAGGCTAGCCGCCCCAAGCTGCCCCACTTGCCCCAAGTGTCAATGGCCCAAGTGTCAATGGTGCCAAGGCTGGGGAACCAAGCTCTACAGGTACACTGTCCCAATTTTTAGCTGGACATAGGGCTGCCTGGAATAATGACCACGTGTGACCAAGTTCTGGCCAATGTACTATGAGGGACTTCTGCATCATGCCCTTAAAGGAAGAAGTATGCCCTCCTCTTCCTCCCCCCCCCCCATGTCTGGAATTTGGACATGGTGGTGGCTATCTTGGAACTGAGAGATGGGATAGCATCTGGAGGAAGGCAGGCCAATGGGATGGGAGGCCCCTGCACCCCTATGATGTCACAGACTGAGCCACCACACTAGCTGGGACTTTCACCTGAGAGGGAAAGACAAACCTTCATCTTGTTAGAGCCAGGATTATTTTGACTTTGGGTTACAGCTGTCAAACCCTCGTACTAGCCAACACAATGTAATACCTCCCTCTCTCTTCCGCATTCAGAGAACTTCTGGTTCTGGTCAAGTATCAGCTTTGTTTTGGTAGCAGACCCCGAAGGTCGGGAAAGCGCTTTTGAACTGCAGTGTCATCACCACCCAGTGGCATTTGCTCGGTTAGTTTATGCCCACAAGTCCTCTCTATCCGAGGACGTCAGTTCATCACATTCCCAGACTTTGACTCAGCTCCATTAAGTCTTTGCTTACAGGGCCTCAAGTGGTCTCTCTATGCACAAAAACAATCTCTGGAATACAGAACAGGTGCACATTTCTGGAATTTTGACCTGTCATCCTGGGGGGCCCTGAAATGCAGGGATAGGTGCCCAGCCTCTGCTGCTGGGTTTGCTGCCCCTGCTGAGCACATCTCCCGTCAAGCTGTGATGCAAGGCTGTGGCCGATCACCCAGATGTCCTCATGATCTCCACGGAGTTAGTTCACCCACACTGTGTCTCGCAGTCCAGGGGCCACATGGCATGTGTCTGGGACACATTGAACACATTCAGAGGTGCAGTGGAGAAAAAAAAGCCTGGCCTGGATATTGAGATGCGTGGTTTCTTAGTCCCTAACCTGCTTTCAACTAGCTGTGTGATTCTGTTTGCAAGTGACAACACTTCAACTGGCTTCGGCAAAAGAATAGGGAATGTGTTAGCTCTTGTGACAAAGTCCAAATCAAGACATGGCTGGAGCCAGCGACTAGATTCACTGTGTTTCTGTATCTCGTAAATTTGTTGCTTTACCATCTGTCTGCACTGCATTCGTATGCTGGACACACCTTGTTCTAGACAATCGGATAATAGGCCTCAGCTCTGAGTCACCTTGCCTTGGCCTCCTGCCTCTTTGGTCACCCTCACTCCTCAGAACTCCTCCAGATTGCCTTGCAGGTACAAACCACCCTAATACCTCCCTTATCAGGCTCTCACACCCAGGGGCCACCATAAACCTACTCTGATCACTCCAGGGCCACGTAACAGAGACAGGCCCAGTGGCCCAGAGTCCATTGCAGTTATCGAACCTGCTTACCCTGCCTCATCTGTTCCTTCCTGCAGAAACCACAATAAGGCTCTTATCCACAGACCCTCTCCCAGCCCTGCCTGGTGACTGACCCTGGTGCTTCCCCATCCAGGGTGTCCCCCATCATGTGACATGTACTCTCAAGATCTGTGAGCATAACAAGTTATCTTTTTAGTGGCACTCATCTCATCTGCGGACCTTGCCACATCCAAATAATAATAAGACCTATAAAACAGGGATGCAGGGGATACCTGGGTGGCTCAGTGGTTTGGCGCCTGCCTTTGACCCAGGGTGCGGTCCTGGGGTCCTGGGATCGAGTCACGCGTCGGGCTCCCGGCATGGAGCCTGCTTCTCCCTGTCTGTGTCTCTGCCTCTCTCTCTCTCTCTCTATCATAAATAAATAAATAAATAAATAAATAAATAAATAAATAAATAAATAAATCTAAAAAAAAAGAACAGGGATGCAGACAGTGTCATCAGAAAGTCTCTCTCTCTCCTCTCTCTCTTTCCTTGGTGCTGGCTTCATTCATAGACAAGAAAAGGTGACAGAGGTCTGCTGGCAGTCCCATTGCTCTCTTCGTAGAGTTCAATGACCCCCATGGAAGGAGGGCTTCTCTTGCCACCAGTAGTAGTCTTCTACTGATTTCTATTAGCCTAGCTTTGAGTGACACGCTAAGATTCGATCACCAGCCACAGTTCTGGTCAATTCTGACACTGTCTACCTGGAGACAGCATCACATCTCACCGGTTAAGGGCTCAGTCCTTCAAGACTGACCCTCCACCTCCTCCCCTGACTCCAGATGCCAATTGCAAATCCAGGTTCTCACCTGTACTTCTAACCAATCAGCTCTAAATTGCAGGTTTCTGTGACTCCCTTTGCAGGTTTGATGAACTTGCTAGAGAGGCTCACTGAATTCAGGAAAACATGTGTTAGATCACTGGTTTATTATAAAAGCTCCTCCTTCCACCAGGAGCAGCCAGATGGAAGAGATGCCTAGGGCAAGGTAGGTAGAAAGGGGAGTGGAGTTTCCATGCTCTCTGAGCACCCCACTCTCCCCAAATCACCACATGTTCACCAACCTGGGAGCTCTCTGAACCCCATCCTTTGGGGTTTGTATGGAGGCTTCATTACATAGGCACGATTGATGAAATCATTGGCCTTGGTCATTGAGCTCAGTCTCCAGCCTCGCTCTCCCCTCCCCAGAGACAGGGTGAGACTTCAATGGGGGAACCACTGAAAATTTAAACTCTCTATTCCCAAGGTTGACTCCACTGGCAGCCTGCCTCCATCCTTAGGTGCTTGCCAAAGTCCCTCATTAGCATAACAATCGATCCCATCACAGGAAAGTCCAAGGGTTTTAGCAGCTGTGAGCTGGGAACCTGTGGATGAAGAACACATATTTATTTCTTATTATAAATCACAATATCACATATGCCCAGCCTTGAACCAATCACTGTAGTCAGACAGACGGGGTATTCTGACTGTGTGATATATGAGGCTTCCAATCCTCAGAGTTGGGGAGTGGGATCTATCCCATCCAAGCCATGGAGTGGGAGCAGGATGGCTGCTTCCCGGAACAGAAAGAAGGTATAGGATGAGAGAACCCCCTAAGTGGTCCCTACCTTATTTTGGGTTCTCTAGAAGCATATCCCAGAAACAAGAATTTGATGAAAGTAGTTTATGTGAGAGGTGACCCCAGGAAGCACCAGCAAGGCATGAGAAGTGAGACAGGGAAGGGGAGGAAGCCAGTACAGGGTGCATTCATGAGTGGGTTACTGCTTAGGACAATTGGGACCCAATCCAGCGGGGGACTTCTGAGCGACTGTGTAAAACTCACCGAAGGTGTGAGGGAGTTGGGGCATTTATCCACCAGCCTCTGTCACTGCCGGAAGCTGCTTGGCTGGAGTGATTAGAGAACAGATTCTTGAGGCCACAGAGTGGTCCAGACAGAAAGTCACTTTGCAGTAAGAAGCTGTGAGTCTGTACAGGGTGCTGAGAGCCCAGGGCCACACCAGCATCTGTTACAATCGGAGGCAGGGTATTTCCTCATGCAGCACCTCCTAAGGTATTCTCATTTGTGAAATGAGATAATTAGACTATAGAGTCTCTCTCATTTCCCTCTTCATGGGGAATCCTAAAGCTTCCTCTCTGGGTTAAGGCAATGTCAGGTGGTGGCTGAGTGTTCAAGTTCTGAGACTGGATTACCTGGTGTCTCAGCCAGAAAAGCATATGGCACATGCTACAGTGTTTACTTTAAAAAGAATTTAAAGACTCGGTGGTACAGCAGGCAGGACTAGCAGACACAGAGAGCTGTACCCACCTCCATCTGTACAAGAAGAGAGGATGTGTCACCAGAGCCAGAGGAGAGCCAGGATCGGGGAAGAAGAGCCACTTGACAGAGCCATGGCCGTGGTTGTACAAAACAGCAGCCAGGGTGGGGGTGGAGGACAGGAAGGCGAGAAACAGCCAGATCTCTTCCTGTCCCCCAAACTTCCCACTGGCTCAGCCCAACTGGAAACCAGAGAACAGGGAAACCGGTCATGGAGGTCAGAGTCCGGGAGCACAGAGTAGAGCAAGGAAGGCAGCCATTGGATGGAAGGAGACAAATGGAGAAAAATTTGCCCTCCTGGATTCAACACCCAGCTCCTCTATTTACTAGCTGTGCAACTTTGGGTGCGTTGCTTAGCCTGTCTGTGTTTCAGTTTCCTCATCTATAGTTTGATATCAGTATTAGCATCTACCTCCTAGGGTTGTTGTGAAGATTAACACCCATTGGGGCACCTGGGTGGCTCAGTTGGTTACATCCTATTCTTGGTTTCGGCTCAGGTCATGATCTCAGGGTCCTGAGATTGAGCCCAGCATCGGGCTCTACGTTCAGTGAGGAGTCTGCTTGAGGATTCTCTCCCTCTTCCCCTCCCTCCACTGGCACCCAAGCATCTGCTCTCTCTCTCTCTCTCTCTCTCTCTCTCTCATCTCTCTCTCTTTCAAATAAATAAATCTTTAAAAAAAAAACAAGCAATATTCATACCCATAAAAGCACTTAAAAACAGTGCCAGGCATTTTGTAAATGATCAACAAGTATTAGCCATTATTAATATTGTCATATAATTATATCAGTTATCACAAATATTATCCGGCCAGCTATTAGCATGTCATAGCTCTGCGCTAAGTGCTAAATTGCTGTGAAGTTAATATGGGGTAGGATGTGAAGAGATCTGAAAATTCGAGTGTTTTCCCAGATGCTAAAAGAGTATTATTATTTGGCCTAAGAAGATTTAAAGAAAGAAAGGGACTACAGACAGAGAGAAAAGAGAAGAAGACAAAGTGATCGGGGATGGGGTGGGGAGAGCTCCAGATTTTCCTTTCTCTGGGGCATTCCTTCCCCCTCCTGCGAAAAAGCATCTCCTGCCTGCACTCCGCCAAGGGCAGATGTTAAAGGAGCATAATTTGCTCTTCATTGTAGCTAAGTTTAGATAGATCTTTCCAGATGAATAGATAGTTATCTCTGGGAAGTGGCTGAGAGGAGTCTGGCTCTCATGAAGTTCTGCCGAAAGCTTTTAAGACCGTGGGATCCCTTCCATGTTATTGTAGAGACCGCAAGAGGGCATGACAAGCACACCAGACTTGGGGCGGGGGGAGGGGGTGCGGATCGGAACCCCTTCCCTGATTGCTTGCGGAGGGCCTGGCACTGTGCTGCCCAAATACAAGTATTAGCTCATTAATCCTTCCTGCAAGGTGTTACTAGATCCCCAATTTTACAGATGAGGAAACTGAGGCTCAGAGGGCTTATAGGAATTTCCCCCAGATCGTGTGCCGCTAGTGCGCACATAGGAGGAACCTATGTCCTCCAAACTCCAAAGCTCATGCTCTTTCCAGGACACCTAGAGCTCATGCCAGCTCAACCATGAACTTACCCTGTAAGTGTATTCCTCTGTGATCTCAGGGAAGGCACCTCCCCACTCTGTGCAAACACGACAGGGGTGGAGCCGGTCTAGGTGCTAATCTCTCCTTCCAGCTCCATGTTCACGGCAGGGGCCACAGTGTAAGTTCAGCTGAAGCTCCTACCCAAGTAGAACCAAACCATAACATGAACACCGTGTGGCGGGCTATCTCAGGGCAGCCTCCTTTATTTATGTCAGCAATAAATACAAAAAAAATTTATATATTTAAAAATATATATGTGGGACGTCTGGGTGGCTCAGTGGTTGAGCATCTGCCATTGGCTCAGGTCGTGATCCCAAGATCCTGGGATCGAGTCCCACATCAGGGTCCCCGCAGGGAGCCTGCTTCTCCCTCTGCCATGTCTCTGCGTCTCTCTCTGTCTCTCATAAATAAATAAAATCTTAAAAAAAAGAATCTCTTTAAAATATATATATATGTGCATATATATTTTAAAGTTTGCAAAGTAGATGTGTCAGCTGGAACTGAAAATGATGCAAATGTCTATCAACGGTAGAATGGGTAAATATCTTAATTCCATAACGGTTCGGGGTCTCACCTGGCCAAGGCCAAGGTGCCAACTGGGGCCGAGGTCTCCCCTGAGGCTGGGGTCCTCTCCCAGGCCTCACTGGCTGTTGACAGAGGTCAGAGCCTCCTAGCTGTGTGCCCGGCCCCGTGGTCCTCTACACACACACACACACACACACACACACACACACACACACACATACACACGGCTGTTTGCTTCTTCGAGGCCACCTGGAGAGCATCGCCCAGGCTTTGCATTTCCTCATTTCTTCTGTCTCTGACCTCTAGGCCCAGATTCCAAGGGTTCCTGTGATTAAATCAGGCTCACTCAGGATAATCTCTTTTGGTAAACTGAACTTATTAGAGACCTTAATTACATCTGCAACATCCTTTCACTTTGCTGAATAATGTAACCTAATCAGCAAGCAGAGTGATGCCTCACCGTCTGCCCAGGTCCAGGCCACACTCCAGGGAAGGGGATGGGGGGGACTGGGGGGGGGGGCGGTGCACACCGGGGTGCCACC
Organism: Nyctereutes procyonoides; assembly: GCF_905146905.1. NCBI lineage: Eukaryota > Metazoa > Chordata > Mammalia > Carnivora > Canidae > Nyctereutes > Nyctereutes procyonoides. Next base: position 51,668,394 of record NW_026575126.1, on the reverse strand, counting down.
TGGAGTCCTGCCCACAACTCACTGAATGCTTCCTATGTACCAGGCTCTCTCCTAACTGCTTTCTATGGACGCATTTAATTTCCACACACCCAGGACACCTGGGTGGCTCAGTGGTTGAGCGGCTGCCTAGGCTCAGGGCGTGATCCTAGAGACCTGGGATCGAGTCCCACATCAGGCTCCTGCATGGAGCCTGCTTCTCCCTCTGCCTGTGTCTCTGCCTCTCTCTCTCTCTCTGTGTGTCTCTCATGAATAAATAAAATCTTAAAAAAAAATTTCCACACACTCCTACAAAGGAGGCGCCAAGGCTGTCCCTGTTGTACTGATGAGCAGGGTGAGGCACCAAGGTGCTGAGTGACTATGGTCACACAGCTAGTGAGTGGCAGAGCCAGACTTTGGTCCCCTCCCCCATTTCTCTTTCTGCGTGTGTGTGTGTGTGTGTATGTCCATGTGTGTGTGTCTAGCTCTCTCTTTTTCCTTTCCTCTCTCTCTTAACATATTCACACATATATGCACAGTCACTCACAACACCTCCCCCAGCCCTTTCCTTCTCTATCCTTTTGGTGAATGTTTGCCTTCAGAGAGTCCGTTTTGAAGGGTCCAAAGGGATGGGAATGTTTGAAGAAAAAAAGAGATAGGGAAGGGATCCCCGGGTGGCTCAGAGGTTTAGCACCTGCCTTCAGCCCAGGGCGTGATCCTGGAGGCCAGGGATCGAGTCCCACATCGGGCTCCCTGCATGGAGCCTGCTTCTGCCTCTGTCTCTCTCTCTCTCTGTGTCTCTCGTCTCTCATGAATAAATAAATAAAATATTTTTTAAAAATAATAAAATAAAAAAAGAAACAGACAGGGAATATATAAAGCCCAACCTTAGTGATGGGTGTGATGACTGAGCATTTACCGTGTGCTGTGCTAAAGCTATGCTCTTTACATCCATGATCTCACTCATCCTCCCAGCAACCCCAGTTGCTATTATTATACCTGCCTGACTGACAAGGAGTTGGGGGCTCAGAAAGGTTAAGCCACTTACCAAGGTCACACAGTAAGGAACCAGGATGGGGGCCCACTCACATTAGTCCAACCAACTGCTAGCTTTCCTCTGTACCCCAATGCCTCTTCTCAGGGAGAGCAGGGCCCTGTGGTTTCTCTGCCATCGTAGTGAGCTGCCAAGACAGCCCTGCTGCCGGAAACCTCAGCTCACCTAGAAGGGAATCAAGAAGCAAACAGAAGGCCCTGGCTCTCCCTGCCTCCCAGCAACCTCACCCTGCTTTGCATTCACGACAACATCAATCTTGTTCAAACCCCAGAGCCCACGAGCCCCACCACGCTGGCAGCCTCTGAGTCACCGCACACCGGCAGACGGTACTAAACTAATTTCCCAGCATCTTTGGGAAGGATTTGGTTTCTGTCTCCCCAGCTAAGGGCCATGCAGACAGTGGCAGGAGGCCGGCAGGACCCAGGGGCTCCCTTCCTGGTCTGGGAGAGCCCAGACTGAGATGTGATAAGATCCTGATTAGCAAAGTGACTGGGGCTTGGAGAGGGTCCAGAGGGTCCAAACTGAATTAAGGGATGGGACAGTAGGTGCCAAATCATGGTGCTAATACATCCCTGGAAATTCAACCAGAGAGAGAAAATTGTCATTATCTTTTAGAATGACTCACAGGGCTCTTACATGTATACAGATGATTTCATTACAACCCTACGAGGCAGGTGCAATTTATTGTTGCTGTCATACAGATGGGAAAACTGAGGCACAGAGCTCCAAAGTAACTTGCTCAAGGTCACAAACCTGGTAGGTGATGGGGCCAGATTTTTAAGCCTGACCACCTGACTCAACAGGACACCACATCATTTTCCCATTCAGGTGCTCACATGTCTTGGTCAGTCCAACCCTGGTGATAGCATCCACAGAAGGAAAAAAAAAAAAAAAACACACAGTAAGTCAGTATACATCTTTCCTCTCTGGAATCAGATTTGAATTGGTCCCCAAGTGGGTAGTAATGCTGGGCTTCAAACCAGGTCCACCCATCTTCCTGGTTCCCTTAGAGGGCTCCAGGTGCTTCTTTCCACTTGCTAATTCCATCAACAGAGGCAGCATAGAGTAACAGAAAAAGCCATAGCAGAGGAGCCAAGTTCAAATACTGACTTTGCCAATGCCTATGATCTTGGGCACTTTTCTCTCTCTCTCTCTTTTTTTAATTTTGTTTATTTATTCATGAGAGACACACAGAGAGAGGCAGAGACACAGGCAGAGGGAGAAGCAGGGTCCCTGTGGGGAGCCTGATGTGGGACTCGATCCCAGGACCCCGGGATCGCACCCTGAGCCGAAGGCAGATGCTCAACCACTGAGCCACCCAGGTGACCAACCCCCCTCTCTACACACACACACACACACACACACACCATATATATAAAGGCACACAGTCAGGGGCACCTGGGTGGCTCAATCAGCTAAGCATCTGCCTCATGGGATGCCTGGGTGGCTCAGTGGTTAAGCGTCTGCCTTTGGCTCAGGGCATGATCCTAGAGCCCCGGGATGGAGTCCCACATCAGGCTCCCTGTGTGGAGCCTGCTTCTGTCTCTGCCTCTCTCTCTCTCTGTGTCTCTCATGAATAGATAAATAAAATCTGAAAAAAAAATCTGAAAAAAAATCTGCCTCTTGGTTTTTTTTTTTAATTTTTTTTATTTATTTTTGATAGTCACAGAGAGAGAGGGAGAGGCAGAGACACAGGCAGAGGGAGAAGCAGGCTCCAAGCACCGGGAGCCCGATGTGGGACTCGATCCCAGGTCTCCAGGATCGCGCCCTGGGCCAAAGGCAGGCGCCAAACCGCTGCGCCACCCAGGGATCCCTGCCTCTTGGTTTTGACTCAGATCATGATCTCAGGATCGTGAGATCGAGCCCTGCGTTGGGCTGCTGCTCAGTGGGGAGTCTGCTGGAGATTCCCTCTCCCTCTGTCCCTCCTCACTTGCTCTAATTAATTAATTAATTAATTAATTAAAAGGCACACAGTCAATCCTCAATCAATGACACCGCCAGAAGTGACACAGCAGTAATTGCTGCCAATTTTGCTTACGGGTTAAGCACCCAGACTCTAGAGCCTGTCTGGGTTTAAAACTGTATAGTCCTTCAGATTTGTTAGTTAACCTCTGAGATCTCATCTCTGTAAAGGGGGATACTGATAATACCCACATTTTAATTTGTTAACATATATAAAGGTTTATATATGCACACTAAATACTCATAATATTTAAAATTGTAATAACAGAGGGGCTGCATGTCCATTTCGACCTTGACCTTGGCTTGGGCAGCTGGAAATTAAGATTCTGCTAAATGAATTACTTTTAACCAAATCCTATGCTACAGAGCAATTGGTAATACAGTGGATATTTTGAGTATAATTCAGTGGCATTGAGTATAAAATGGCAAATTCTATGTTGCATGATTTACCACAATAAAAAAAAAGTATCCATTTGTTCATCCTAACAGTGGCACGAAGTCTGAACTATTTTGGACAGATGAGAAGTGATCTGTGAGTCCCGTATTATTATTTTATTCAAAGGCTATTGCTGTCCATAGAGAGGTTTTTGAACAAGCAAAGAAGAGAGCAGTTGTCTCAGGCCGCAGTCTCGTGAAATTGCCCTATTAGCCTGACATCAGAGCCGTAAGGAAATACAGCCAGGAGAGCTCTGCTCTGCTCAGAACCAGAGCAAACCAAAAAACGGTGCGACTATTCACAACCCCCACCCAAGCACCATCAACGACCTGTGTCAGCAGCCGTGGGAGTGGCCCTTTAGAAGCCGCCTGAATACATTTTTGAAATGATTTCTCCATGGTTCATGATGCATCATAAATTTATAAAGTTAGACACGCCTCCTCCAAAATGTCAGGCTGGAAAGAATATGACAGGCACCAGCATTTTAACACCCAGTTATCCAAAATGACCAAAATAAAGGCTTTGGAAGAATGCCACTTGTCCCATGTGCTTTCTCTCCAGGTTAAGAGCTGCCGTATGGCTTTTGGAACTGAAAACCTCAAGGCCTCTGGTATTAGAAAGGTGGCCGCTGTGACTAAAAGCCAAGTGCCCTCTGCTCATCTTACTTGGCATCATTATATTTTGGCAAGGCTTCTGCGTGACTGCTCGGAAAAGCACTGGCAGTCCATGGGTCTGGGCATTCAGGTGGTAGCAGGTGGGGACCAAACGTGCCCACTGGCACCACCTGACATTCCCAAAGCCCTCGCTGAAGCACATATGGCTTGCAGGTGCTTTGAATGTGATGCTGGGTTTCAGTGTAAAAGCTAGAGTCAAGATCCACGCAGGAAAATCTTAACATTTATCTAAATTAAAAGAAAAAAAAAAAAGCTTACAGATAGCAAAGAACTGCGTCTGTGATTGCCTGAGATTTTGTTTAGTTTTTATTTTCAGAACCAACCGAAGATTTTATTCCTTCCACTTGGAGAAGGCCAAATCCCAGCTGAGCCCTGTTGATCCCTATCTTGCTCTTGGATCACATCCTCTTTGGATAATTGGCATCGTTGAGCTCAAATTCCAGCCTTCCTCCTAGGAGAGTGGAATATGTAGCCATAATAGTACTTTCTTGATTCTGTGGGGAATGCATCCAGGCTTCTCCCTGAGACATAGATCTTGGCCTTATCAGGTCACCCCATTTCAAACCCAGTTCTCAGCATCACTGGGAACAGCAGGGCTCCCCAGTAGCAAAGAAGCTATATTTTCAAATGGAACCCAACTGATCTGCAGTTTGAAGTAACTTGAGTTATTATTATTTTAACCATATCACTGGTAACTCCAATCTATAATACAACCAAGTCTTCTGGACTCATTCTTTCCTTTATTTTTTTAAAGGATTTTTAGGGATCCCTGGGTGGCTCAGCAGTTGACCATCTGCCTTTGGTTCAGGGTGTGATCCCAGGGTCCTGGGATCGAGTCCCACATCAGGTTTCCTGCATGGGGCCTGCTTCTCCCTCTGCCTGTGTCTCTGCCTGTGTCTCTGTCTCTGTCTCTCTCTCTCGTGAATAAATAATTAAAATCTTTAAAAAAATAAAGGATTTTAAAATTTATTCATTTGAGAGAGAGAAAGAACACAAGCAGGGGGAGAGGCAGAAGGAAAGGGAGAAGCAGACTCCCTCCTAAGTTGGGAGGCCAATGTGGGGCTTGAGGCGGCCCTCAATATTTCCTTTAATAATAGTATTAGCTACAGTGCTTTCAGCTGGAAGCATCAAAGCTTGCAGAAAACCCAGTTTAACTAGGTTAAGCAATGATAAAGGTGTAATCTCATATAACAGGATGAAATCATAAACAAGGCAAGAATGCTTATTCTCACCACTTCTTTTCAACATTGTACTAGCAGTTCTTGACACTGCAGTAAGACAAGAAAAAGAAATAAAAGAAAAAAGATCAAAAGGGAGGGGCACCTGGTTGGCTCAGTCAGTTAGGCATATGCTTTTGGCTCAGGTCATGATCCTAGAGTCCTGGGATAGAGTCCCAAGTCAAGCTCTCTGCTCAGCAGGGAGTCTGCATCTCCCTCTCCCTCTGCTCCTTCCCCTGCTCATGCTCTCTCTCTGTCTCTCTCTCTCCCTCAAATAAATAAAATCTTAAAAAGAGAGAGAGAGAGACCAGAAGAGAAGTAAAACAATCTCTCTTTGTAGATGACATAATTATTTACCCAGAAGAGCCTAAAGAATCCACAAAACAACTACTAGAACAAATGAGTTTAACGAGGTTGCAGAATAGGATCAATATACAAAATAATCCTGTAACAAGATGCCTGAGGAGAGATGTCCCTAATTGTCCAACAATATCATCAAATACCTAAGTTCTTGAGAGCTTTCCACATTGCCAAATACAGCGTTGTCTCTTATGGATGCACAATGACTGACACAGGTCCAGCAATCACATCTCCACAAGGCAACATCCGAAGGACAGAGAAAGAAAAGAGGACATACTTCCTCCTTGTGTCCACTGATAAGATGTGGAAACTTTCACAAAGTCCCACCCCCTCCCCAAGTCTTTCCTTCATTGGCCAGAATGGTGTCACATGTGCATTTATGAACCATCACTGGCCAAGGGAGAGAATTACTATGATTGCATTGAAATATTCAGGATTTACTCTCCCCCATTCAATGGGACTGGGGAGGTGACCAGCATTCCTTAAAGCTCATGACTGCAGAATATCTGAACAAAACCAGAATATGGTTTATAAGGAGGGAAATTGTCTCCCAGGTAAGTAACTAAGAGTATCTACCATGATATCCTACGCACAATTTCCAGTAATCAGGCCATTGGGAGACTCCATGCTGGTCATGAATAAGATCTTAGCTCCTGTCAACATGGATGTCTGCTGCCTCTGGGTGGCCCCCAGGACCCTGGCTTTCAACGTAACCAGCAAAATCCCTTCAGCTCTTTATTTATATATTCTTGAATGATTTAAAATTAAAAAAAAAAGATCTGTTTTTTAAGTACATTTTTATTTTTTTAAAGATTTTATTGATTTATTTATTCATGAAAGACACAGAGAGAGGGAGAGAAAGAGAGAGAGAGAGGCAGAGACACAGACAGAGGGAGAAGCAGGATCCATGCAGGGAGCTGGACGCAGGACTCGATCCTGGGCCTCCAGGATCATGCCCTGGGCTGAAGGTGATGCTAAACCACTGAGCCACCCAGGGATACCAGTACTTTTTTAACGTTCAAGGCAATTCCCCATCCTTTGTTTTTTTGTTTTTGTTTTTGTTTTTTTATTTTTATTTATGATAGTCACACACAGAGAGAGAGAGAGAGGCAGAGACACAGGCAGAGGGAGAAGCAGGCTCCATGCACCGGGAGCCCGACGTGGGATTTGATCCCGGGTCTCCAGGATCGTGCCCTGGGCCAAAGGCAGGCGCCAAACTGCTGCGCCACCCAGGGATCCCCAATTTCCCATCCTTTGTATCAATCTCTCCACACAACCAAATCCAGAAGCCCCAAGAGATTAAATGATGTCACTAGAGTCACCAGGAACAGACAAACCATGGTGTATTGATGACCTCCTATGCCCCAGAATCTGTACTAGGTGTTTTACATGCATCGTCTCATCTAATTCTCACTACATCTCAATAAGGTAGATTTTATTACTATTCCCATTTTAGTGAAGTACTGAGGCCCAGAGAAGTTGAGTAACTTCTCTTTGGCCACACAGCTAGTGAATAGAAGATCCAGGAGAGACCTCAGGTCTATCTGAACCCCTAGTGCTGTGCTTTTTAACCCCCAAATTAGATTTTTAAATCATCTTGCCCCAAATACCTATACTCAGCTTGACTTACTTAGAGATTAACTCATTTAATATTTCCCTTGAAGTGTCTATCCATGTCAGCACAAATAAGAATAGTCTTGAAAGTCAAAAACGATGGAATGGGAAAAAGGGAAGCTATCTTTCATTTCTTTAATCTAGCAAGCCTCCTCCCAACCCCCCCACCTCTACCCCGCCTCAAGCCCCACAATCTGCAGTTCATTCACAGCCCTCCCATATCCACACATCCTACACAGTCTTGGTCCTACACTCATTGTTCTAACTTGTCTTTCAATCCCAAAGGATAAATTCTAGGCCTCCCTAAATTTTATTTTTTCCAGCCACACATCACTCCTTGAACACCCGATTCTTCGTGCCCTTTTTCTGGTCCAGCACTCTGGGAACCTGGCTGTGTTGCCTTTCTTTCTGTGGGCAGAGATCCTGCCCAGGTCAGCCAAACCCCTAAGATCCCACTTCCAATGAGAATTCTCTCCCTGTCAGAGTGGAGAAACCAGCTGTATTATATCCTATTCTTTTTTTTTTTTCTTTTTTTTTAAGATTGTATTTATTTGAGAGAAAGAGAGAAAGCGGGAGCACAAGCATGGGAAGCAGCAGACAGAGGGAGGGAGAAGCAGGTTCCCTCCTGAGCAGGGAGCCCAATGCGGGGCTCAATCCTGGGACCCCAGGATCATGACCTAAACCAAAGGCAGATGCTTAACTGACTGAGCCACCCAGGCGCCCCTATTATATCCCATTCCTTAACATTCCCTGCTTAAAGCGTTAGCCTGGGGCTCAGAGCCTCTGGTGCATCTATGAAAGACACAGAAGGGGGTGCAGTTTTCAGATAACAAAAGATTGCATGCAGTCCAAACGTCCCTCCCTCTCCCCACGTGAACCCTCCTCCTTTCTTCACTCCTTTCTTCCCTCCTCTCCCAGCCCTGACTCTCCCTTTAGCCAGTCACATGTAACCATCCCCACACCCCTGGGCAGACCAGAGGCCAGGCCCCTGTAGCACCCGCTTTATACAGAACACTTCCTATCCTCAATTTCATTCTAAAAAGATAATATAAAAATATCATTCCACGTGTACTGTCTCCTATCTCTCCAAGCACAGTTTGAATTTAATTTTTCTAGGAGACGAGGAAGAACTCTCAATATCCCTCTTTTATTCTCTGATTTCATTATAAATTGTGAGAATTAAAGCAACATAATTGTATCACTTAGGGAAGGTTTTCAGGAAATTGACATTACGAGGAAATTGAAGAAAAAGAAAAACCTGTTCATTTTTTATCTATTCAGTAAAAATTTGGAAAGAATACTACTCTGTACCTACACCTGCCTGTTCTCTCCAGTTGATACTTTCCAACAGCAGTTAGAAAGTAAATGACACCTGGGGCGCCTGGGTGGCTCCAGATCGAGTCCCACACTGGGCTCCTTGCATGGAGCCTGCTTCTCCCTCTGCCTGTGTCTCTGCCTCTTTCTCTGTGTCTCTCATGAATAAATAAATAGATAAATTAATTAATTAATAGTAAATGACATCAATATCAAAAGTGGGAATGTATAAATACAAATATCCCCACTATCCTAATCAAAAGAAATGTAGTTTAGCAAGAAGTTTAAAGCAGTAAAGGCAAATTGGTGGTTCTCAGGCTGGATGTGGTCCATAGACACTCTGTGTGGTGGGATTTTTTTTTAAATAATTGCTTTATAGCTTTCTACCCCAATAACTATTTCCAACTCCGATCTCGCCATTGACTCTAGAGATTGGAAAAAGCCAGATACTTGTATTAATGTGTCATTTCCTGAATTTGATTATTCTACTGTGGTTATGTGTAAGAAGAAACTTGTACTTGGGAAATACACTCCGGAATGTGTAGAGATGAAGGGCATTCTTTTTGCAACTTTTTTTTTAACTTTTTTATTTTTTAAGTGAGCTCTAGGCTCAACGTGGGGCTTGAGCTCATGACCCTGAGATCAAGAGTCACATGCTCTACCAACTGAGCCAGCCAGGTGCCCCTGCATCTTATTTTTAAATAATTCAGAAAAAGAATTCGATATGAAAAAATACAGAATTATAAAGCAAAGGTGGCAAAAAGTTAAATGTTGGGGGATGTGGGTGAAAGATATTTGGAAGCTCTTTATATTATTCTTGCAAATTTACTGTTTGAAATTATTTCAAAATAAGGTTACCAAAATTAATAAAAATAGGGGAGAATTTTTTAAAAGAAAAGAAAAGGGCAGCCCAGGTGGCTCAGCGGTGTAGCGCTGGCTTCAGCCCAGGGTGTGATCCTGGAGACCGGAGATGGAGTCCCTCGTCAGGCTCCCTGCATGGAGCCTGTTTCTCCCTCTGCCTGTGTCTCTGCTTCTCTCTCTGTGTCTCTCATGAATGAATAAATAAAATCTTAAAAAAGAAAGAAAAAAGTCAGATACTGTGTTACCCTATCTTGAAGCCAAAGGTGATCATGTGACCAAACTCTGATAAAAGGCACAGCCTGAGTGAGGAGCACTCAGGAATGCCATCCCATCCTCTTATTCCCAGCTGGAATGGAGATGTGATGCTGGAGCTATCGTGGCAATTTTATTGTCAGGAGACAAGACAAAGGGGGAAAAAAAAGCCAGTATGGGAAGGATGACTACAGAGAGAAAAAACCTGGTCCTTGCTGGACACTGGAATTACTGGGTCAGCTCTGTGACTGCCAGTCGTTGGTTTCTTGTGTTTTTATGTTTTAAGTTGTTCATAGGAACTTGCAGCACAAAGCATTCCTAATATAGTTACTGTGCTCAATCTTTGTTTAACCTCCCAGCATTTAAACTCTCAAAAATAAGACTCTCCAATAGGTCCTTCTCCCATTTCGAGGAAGTCAGAGTGAAAGATGCTTCCTCCTTCAGTTCCTGGGACATGTGACCCAGGTGCACCACTTGAAGCGCACACTTAGTATTATGAATGGGGGAAGCAGTTGGAAGATGTCAAAAGTAATGTGTGTGTTGGGGGGCACCTGGGTGGGTCAGTTGGTTAAGTTGTCTGCCTTTGGCTCAGATCATGATCCCAGGACCCTGGGATCAAGCTCTGTGTCAGGCTCCCTGCTCCCTCTCCCTCGGTTCCTCTCTGCTGCTTGTGCTCTTTCTCTCTATCTCAAATAAATTAATAAAAAAAATCTAAAAAAAAAAAAAAAAAAGCCAGTGGGACTGATGGGCTGGGGCGGCGAGGGCACTGCCCAATGTCTCACAGCAGTGGTACCAATGTTAGCTTTTTACCAGCCACCTCTGTTGGCACAAACTGGCTATGTCCCCAGCTACTGGGCCTCTCATGGTTCTTGCCCATTTCCATTTTCCATTGCTCCCCACCTTCAGGTCAATTTTCTGAGCTAACTGGTAAACCTTTCCCATGAACCCTCCTTTAGCTTAAGCCAACCAGAGAGAATTCTATTCACAGTTGATAAACCCTACTGCTATAATTACACACATCTAAAAATCAGAAAATTCACATCAAATCCCACATTTCCGACTTGTTTTGAAAAGTCAGAAGATTATTCAGTAGTGGGGCTTACTTCCCATGCAGGAACAATAGACTGGTGCTGATAGCAGCTGCTTCCCACCTTTAAATGATATATTTTGAACCAAAATAATAAATAAATAAATAAATAAATAAATAAATAAATAAATAAATAAATAAATGATAGATTTTGGTTTTTGGGCTTGTGTCTTCCAGTCACGGCTATCCATATTAAATGTTTTCTTTCCTTTATTTAAATCTTATCAGAAATACTCAAAACTTCGACACCTGGGTGGCTCAGTGGTTGAGCATCTGCCTTCGGCTCAGGTCATGACCCTGGGGTCCTGGGATCAAGTCCTGCATCAGGCTCCCCTCAGGGAGCCTGCTTCTCCCTCTGCCTGTGTCTCTGCCTCTCTCTGTGTCTCTCATGAATAAATAAATAAAACCTTTTAAAAAGGGAGAGAAATACTCAAAACTATAACACCCAGCTAACCCATTTAAACTCCATGTCAAAATTTACCAGAGATAGGTCAAGTTCAGTGACTGGATGTAGTAAGCACCACTAAAAATACACTAAAAGTGGGTGAATAAATGAATATAAAGAATGATTGTAGCATCTGGAGGTATCCAGCCTGAAGAAAAGGACACTAAGTCTGTAAATAACCAAAGAGATAATAGGTGGAAGAAGAATATGTGTGTTTTGGATTGACCCAAAAGTCAGAGCTAGAATCATAGTGTGGAATTTATACAAAAGCGAATTTCCATTTAGACTAAGAAAAACTGCAAATAATTTGAACTGCTCATCATGGAAGCGTCTGGCTCCTGAAGTACAGAATAAGACCCGAGGCTGGAGGCATTCGTGCAAAAACTGAATCGGTATTGGGTAAGGATGTAGGAATCTCTGAGCTCCGTGGAGGACAAAGTAGGACTGCACAAAGTTGAATGTGCTGAGAAACCTCCTGGGAATCTTGTTAATGTGTAGACGGTGGTTTAATAGGTTTGGAATGCAGCTGGAGGATTTGCATTTTTTTTAATTGAAGAATAGTTGACGCACAACATTAAGTTAGTTTCAGGTGGAAGAGGTTCTGCATTCTTAAAATATTTATTTGTTTGAGAGAAGAGCAGCACAAGAGGGAGAGGGAGAGGGAATCTGAAGCCGACTCCACTCGGCACAGAAACCTTACAACCCTGAGATCCTGACCTGAGCCAAAACCAAGAGTAGGATGCTTGACTGTCTACACCACCCAGGCATCCCAAGAGGTTCTCCATTTTTAACAAGTTCTCAGGGAATGCTGATGTCCCTGGATCCAAGAGCATACTTGGCCCCTAATGTTCTATGAACCTACTGAGAATGTCTGTAAGCTCCAAACCAAAAGAAACCACACCTGTCTTGTATTTTGTTATATCCCAATACCTAGCACAGAGCATGGCACATAGTAGGTGCTCAAAAAAAATCTGGGGATCCGTGGGTGGCTCAGCGGTTTGGCACCTGCCTTCGGCCCAGGGCATATTCCTGGGGTCCTGGGATCGAGTACCGCATCGGGCTCCCTGCATGGAGCCTGCTTCTCCCTCTGCCTCTCTCTCTCCCTTTGTGTCTCTCATGGATAAATAAATAAAATCTTTAAATTAAAAAAAAAACACACACAACAATGTCATTGAGGAATACTACTCAGCAAAAACAAAACAAAAAAAAAATAAAAACAACAAAAACCCATAATTGAATGACAAGAATCAGTCTCAGAATATTATCTAATGTTTTGTACTCACATCTATATGACATTCTTGAGAAGATAAAGCTGTAGCTTATCAGCATCTGCCAGGAGTTAGGGATGTGGGGGTAGAATGTAATTATAAAGGGAAAACACAGCAGAGTTTGTGATGGAACTGTTTTGCATTCTGATGGTGGTGGCAGCTATAGAGATCTACACTTATGTTAAATTTCATTGATCTGCACATCAATCAAGGTCAAATTTACAGTATGATGATTTTTAAAATAGATATTTTTCAAAAATGACTTTTATTATTGAACACGACATGTTGGGAATCACATTAATTGGATACCTACCCTGGGCCAAGCCAGAGCCAGGTACTGAGGATTCAAAGACAAAGAAGACAAAAACCCCTGCCCCCAACCTGGTTCCTGGTTGTTACTAAAACAACTCTAGGACAACAATGATCCAAGAGCCCTGTGACCCATGGAGGTGGAGAAACCATCGATGCTTCCATCAAGTCGTAATCATCATTGGTGACGCAGGGAATTAGGACAAGTGTTGATGACATTCTGCGTGTTTGATGGGCTTGGAAAAAAAAAATCCAGGAATGCTGTTCAAATTGCCTTATTTATTAGCCTGGCCCCACTTGACAAGTCCACACGCTTGCCTCCGGACTCCACCTCCTAGATTGTCAAATCCATCCAAGGGGGGAAGCCAATTCGCATAATCCAGTCTAGCTGCCAACTGACAGATGAAACAGATCCAGCCCAGAGCAGAGGGGATCTTGACTCAGAATTTGTAAAAATTCAAATATAGAAATCTAAAATGTAGAGACAGCCACTGCTGAGAGTTTGGTATATATTCCTCCAGAGGTTTTGTTTGTGTGGTTTTTTTTCCTATGCACATACTAACATCGGTACAGAAATTATTTGTTCTACATCATGTGATCACACTGAGAGCACTGTTTCACAACTTGCTTATTTTTTGCACCTACAACAATACGAACAGTTTTCCATCTCAGTTTTAGAGATGGATTTTTGTTTGTTTTGGCAAGAGCTGCACTAAAAGACTGTTCTGGAAATATACCATCATTTATTGACTCAGTCCCCTAATGACAGATACTCGAATCTCTTCCAGTTTTCACTGTTACAAACTCTGTCGGTCGGGATGGGCCGGGTTAGGCTGCTGTAATTAGTACCTCAAACTGTAGTAACTGAAGACAAGGAAGGTTTATTTCTCGTTCGTGATGTATTCCCAATATTTCCGGCCACAGCTCTGCCCTATGTCGTCCCTGCTCCAGGATCCAGCCTGATGGAGGAGCCATTATCTGAAATGTGCAGCCACAGTGTAGCATGGAGAAAAGAGAAGGTGACAAGACACACACTGCTTAAAGCTTCTGACAGGAAGTGACACGTGTGACTTGCTCACTTTGGGGGGAAGGGGGTGTGCAAAACAAGTCACATGACCAAGCCATTGGTCATTCTTTGCAAATGGCAAACAAGTATAATTCTCCTACAGGGAAGGGAGCCAGTTGGGGTAAAAAGTCAATCTACCAGTGGACATCCTCCCACATGTATCTATATGTTCCTGGGTAGCTTTTCAGTAAGACAGATTCCTACACGTTGAATTGTTGGTCAAAACAAAGGCACACACTATATGTGTTTACTTGAACCATTGAGTAATAGATAGCAAAGGTGGAAACCAAGGTTTTCATTGTTGGAGTGGGAGATTATAAATAAGCAAGCAGAGGGGTGCCTGAGTGGCACAGTCGGCTGAGCAATGGATTCTTGGTTTTGGCTCAGGCCATGATCCCAGGGTCTTGACATCAGGCTCCTCAGTCAGCACAGAGTCTGCTTGTGTTTCTCTTCCCCTCTCTCTCTGTCCTTTCCCCTGTCCATTCTCTCTCTCTCTCTCTTTCTAAAATAAATAAAATAAATATTAATAAGTAAAAAAAAAATAAACAACCAGAGAAGGCTAGAATGACCTGTGCGGTAATGGTCTACAGTTGGAAAGATCAGTGGAACTCGCGTGGAGTTTAATATAATTCAGATGGTTCCATATAGAAATATTTACTATTATATCGTATATAGACAGGTTAGTGTACAGATACTTTGCTTTACACTATTCTTTGAGAGGACCAAGAAGCAGGGACACCTCAGTAGCAACAAGCACATTTAACTCTCAGATCCAGGTTTGGTTGCTTTTTTAAAAGATTTTATTTATTTATTTATTTGAGAGACAGAGAGAGCATAAGCAGAGGGAGAGGGAGCAGCAGGCCCTTTGCTGAGCGGGGAGCCCAACATGGGGCTCGATCCCAGGATCCAGAGATCATGACCTGAGCTGAAAGCAGACGCTTTGTATGAAGAAGAGCAGTGGGAGGCACCTGGGTGGCTCAGTGGTTGAGCATCTGCCTTCAGCTCAGGTTGTGATCCCGGTGTCCCGGGATGGGGTCCCACATCAGGCCCCCCCGTAGGGAGCCTGTTTCATCTTCTGCCTATGTCTCTGTCTCTCTCTGTGTCTCTCATGATAAGTAAATAAAATCTTAAAAAAAAAAAGAAAAGAAAATGGAACCAACTGAAAGAGTCCCAGTAGCCAAAGCTGAAATAACTTGAGATTCAAAATAAATAAAATAACATTGGATTATAGCCTAAAGTTTAAAAAAAAGAAGAAAAGAAAAAAGACTCAAGAGCATATACTGATGTAAATAAATAAATAAATAAATAAGGAGATTTGACAAGAGATTCTCAAGTGAGAGAATTCTAAATAATTTAGATAAATAAATAAATAAATAAATATAAATAAATAAGGAGATTTGACAAGAGATTCTCAAGGTGAGAAAATTCTAAATAATTTAGATAAATAAATAAATAAATAAATAAATAAATAAATAAATAAATAAATAATTTCGATAGATACTTTGCCCGGAAGGAGGCAGAGCAAAATGCTGTACTCGTCAAATGGGAATTGCACATCCTGACTTCCTCCCAGAGAGCACAGTATGAAAAGGGGAGCAGAAAAAAAAAAAGAAAAGGGGAGCAGGCTCGTGTAAGCCACTCTGATTATCATCTTTTACTAAATGAACCCCTTCCTGCACTCAGAACAGGGGAGGCAGCCTCCTTGGGGAGGCGGGGACGTGCAGATCAGACATTTCCTAGCTGTGTGACCCTGAGCACTTTGTTTCTCTGAGCCTAAAAATGCTTATACAGTGCTGGGAGCCAAGTAGACGTTCCATAAGTGCTCCATTCTAGTATACGTGAGTAGGGCAGCCTAGAGCACCCCAAGGGTGGGTATCTGTGGTTTAAGCCATCAGTGCCACTCTGGTCTTGAGACAAACTATAACCGATGGGGAAAAATAAAGACCAAAACTACTATGTGTGAATCAGTTGGGGGGCCGTCCATCAGCAAGTGAGAGGAAACCCAACTGCCTGTGCCTTAAATCTAAGCATTCCAGGGGCATCCCAGTCAGTTAAACATCTGCCTTTGGCTCAGGTCATGATCCCAGGGTCCTGGAATCAAGTCCCATATGGGGCTCCTCTCCGTCTGCCACTCCCCCTGCTTGAACTCTCTCTGTCAAATAAATAAATAAAATCTTAAAAAAACAAACAAACAAGAATTTGAGCAGCAGAGAGCATCCAGGGCCAGTCAGTTCCGTGGCTCAACAAAATCATCCAGTCCTTCTGTCTTCCTGCTCTGCCACCTGCGTCTCCTCCTCTGATTGACCTGTGTTGTCACAAGACGGGTGCTTCAGTTCAAGCATCGTGGGCAGGCAGGAGCATGTTCGGGGGGTGGGGAGCGTGGGGAGGAACAGGAGACTTTTTCTTCTTTGTGTAGATCTTTTGAAAAGCAAAGACTCTTTCCCAGAAGCCCCCAGCAGGCGCCCCTCATGTGCCATTGGGCCAGACCACCAGGTTTAGACGGATCAGGATTAACTCCGAAAGCACATAAGGAAGGCTGGGCAGCGGGTGAAATTCAGGACTCAGACAGAAGAGCAAACGTGGTCTTCTCCAGCATAGCCTTCTGCATACAAGCAAGAATGAAGAGAATGCTTCCTTGTGTAATTAGAAAACCGAGTGAAGGGGTCCCTGGGTGGCTTAATCAGCTAAGCCCTGGACTCTTGGTCTCAGCTCAGGTCTTGATCTGAGGGTCCTGAGTTCAAGCCCTGAGTTAAGCCTACATTAAAACAACAAAACAAAACAAAACAAAAAACCCAAGTTAATAACCATGTTCCCATGACCACCACATACACCTCCAAAGCTAGATTTTTTCTAGAAGTCAGGCTACCTATGGTCCTACCCAAATGCAGAGAGATGAAAAAGATTATCATTTGAAGAAGACCTTTCTAACCTAAAGAGGCTAAGATTCTCTTTTTTTTTTTTTTAATTTTTATTTATTTATGATAGTCACACAGAGAGAGAGTGAGAGAGGCAGAGACACAGGCAGAGAGAGAAGCAGGCTCCATGCACCGGGAGCCCGACACGGGATTCGATCCCGGGTCTCCAGAATCGCGCCCTAGGCCAAAGGCAGGCGCCAAACCGCTGCGCCACCCAGGGATCCCGAGGCTAAGATTCTAAAACCTCATCTGTCTCTTTGACCTTGGACAAGTACCTGCCTTCCCTCTGAACTCCAATGTCTTTGATTATACGATAAAGGTGATACTATGTCTAATTCCTCACTTTTTTTTTAAGATTTTTAAAAATTCATTTATTCATGAGAGACAGAGAAGGGAAAGAATAGGCAGAGGGAGAAGCAGTCTCAGGGAGCCCGATGCGGGACTTGATCCCAGAACCCCAGGATCACGACCTGAGCCAAAGGCGGACGCTCAGCCACTGAGCCACCCAGATGCCCCTAATTCCTCACTTCTTTTTTTTTTTAATTCCTCACTTCTTGAACTCAATGCTCACAGAGATTCCTTTTAAATGGCCAAGTGTAGTCTTCTAATTAATATTTTGTCATCAACATTATTACATTTATTAAACAGGCACACAGCCAATTGATTAAATTAAACATGCAGACTGTAGGACGATAAATCCCCAATTTACAGCAAATCCATTATCAGTGGCAGCGTGACATTAACTAGGTTAATCACTCACTTTGAACTTCCATTTCCTTGGCTGTAAAATATTACCATTTGCCTCCTAGAAGAATCATATGAGATGAGGCCTATGAGGTGCCTGAGATGTGTCTGGCACATAAACACTCGATAAACGGGACTCCTTGTATTCACGTTGAATCCATACTGGTGTCCATGCTCCCATTTGTATCTTCTCTTCTGCCATCATGTGGACACAAATTAGAATGATCAGGTGAGGGGTGCAGGGTGCATGTGGCAGTGAGAATGATGGCCACCCCAAATATGCCCACATCCTAATTCCCTGGAACTTGTGACTATGTTACCTTACGTGAGGGAAGGGCCTTTGCTGAGTAGCCTGGATCATCCAGGTGGGCCCAATCTAATCCCTCAAAGATGGTGGAGGAGGGAAGAGAGTCAGCCAGAGGGGTTAGATGTGAGAGATTCAACTCAACGACACTGGCTTTCTGGACGGAGGAAGGGAACCAAGGAAGGCACCGGCTTCTAGAAGCTGAGAACAGCCCTCTGCTGACAACCAACAAGAAAACAGGGGCTTTGGCCCCATAATCACAAGGAACTTAATTTTGCCAAGTCAAACAGCAGGGAAGGGAATCTCCCTCAGAACCTTCGCGGAGAGGCAGCCCTGCTGAGCCTTGATGTGAGCCCAGTGAGACCTATTTTGGGACTTCAGACCTACAGACCGGTAAGACAATAAATTTGTGGGGTCTTCTTAAAATTACCGTGTGGTAAACAAATAAACAAACAGACAAAAACTCATAACAAAATTTACCATCTTAACCACTTCTAAGTGTACTGTAATGTTAACTACATACACGTTGTGCATCAGATCTCTTGAACTGTCTCATTTCACAAAACTGAAACTCTGCCCTTGGAACAAACAAGGCCTCATTTCCCCTCCTTCCTCCCCCAGGCTCTGGCAACCACTGTTCTACTTTGTTTCTTTCTCTCTCTCTCTCTTTTTTTTTTAAATTTTATTTATTTATTCATGAGAGACAGAGAGAGGCAGAGACACAGGCAGAGAGAGAAGCAGGCTCCATGCAGGGAGCCCGACGTGCGACTCAATCCTGGGACCCTGGGAACATGGACATGAGCCAAAGGCAGACACTCAACCACTGAGCCACCCAGATGCCCCTTACTTGGCTTCTAAAAAGGCGACTACTTAAGGGGCACTTGTCAAGAGCATGCGATTCTTGATCTTGGAGTCGTGAGTTCAAGTTCCAGGTTAGGTGTAGAATTTACTTAAAAATAAAATCTTTAAATATAAAAAATAAGGGGTGTCTGGGTGGAACAGTTGGTTAAATGTCCGACTCTTGATTTCTGCTCTGGGCATGATCTCAGGGTTGTGGAATCAAGGTCCAAGTGGGGCTCTGCACACAGTGGGGGGGGGGTCTTCTTGAGGATTTTGTCTTTCTCCTTCTGCCCCTCCCCCTGCTCATACCCTCTCTCTCTCTCAAATAAATACATTTGTTTTTAAGGATTTTATTTATTTATTAATGAGAGAGACACACACACACAGAGAGAGAGAGGCAGAGACACAGGCAGAGGGAGAATCAGGCTCCATGCTGGGAGCCCAAGGTAGGACTCGATCCCGGAGCCCCAGGATCACGCCCTGAGCCGAAGGCAGACAATCAACCGCTGAGCCACCCAGGCGTCCCACAAATAAATACATTTCTTAAAAATAAATAAATAAAAACCCGACTACTTTAGATACCTCATATAAGCAGAATCACACAGATTTGTCCTTTTGTGTCTGGCTTATTTCACCTAGCATAATGTCCCCAAGGCTCATCCCTGGTGCAGCGTATGACAGGATCACCTTCCTTTTTCAGACTGAATAATATTCCATTGCATGTGTACAGCATTGTGTTTATCCATTCATCGGTTCATGGACATTTAAGTTGCTTCCACCCTTCAGCTATTGTGACTAATGCTGCAGTGAACATGGGTATACAAATACCTCTTCAAGATCCTGTTTTTAATAATAAAAAAAAGATCCTGTTTTTAACTATTTTGAACACATACCCACAATTGGGATTGCTGGATCATATGGTAATACTATTTATAATTTTTTAAGGAACCTACATAGTGTTTTCCATAGCAACTGTACCATAAATTCGCGTTATTTTAAGCCACTAAATTTGTGGTAATCTGTTAGGGCAGTGATTGGAAACTAATATGGAGACTTTATTGATTTTCCTTTTTTTTTTTAACCTCTTGATGTATAACACACACACAGAAAAGTACACCTACTGCAAGCACACAGCTTTATAAATTTTCACAATCTGAGCACACCTGTATAACCAGTATCCTGATCTAGAAACGGAATTTTTCAACCTTCCACCCCCCACCCAGGACTTCCTTCGTGCCTAGAGGGAGTCCGGAAACCATCTCTTCTGACTCCATTCTACAGAAGGAAAAACCAAGGCCCGAGAAGGTTGCAGGCAGTACCACCATATATTTATTTTTACACTTGATCTTAGTCAAAAGGCTGAGAAGTAACATTTATTTCTTAATTATGAGAGTTTCATGGGGCACCTGGCTGGCTTAGTCAGTGGAGCCTGTGACTCTTGATCTTGAGGCTATGAGTTCAAGCTCCATGCTGGGTGTAAAGATTACTTAAAGATAAAATCTTTTTTAAAAATTAAAATATGCACATTTCAAATACAAAGTATTCTTTAAAAATATTTAATACATGAGATTGTTGGGGGCACCTGGGTGGCTCAGTCAGTTAAGCATCCACCTCTTGGCTTCCCGTTGGGGTTGTGATCAAGCCCCAGTCAGGCCCCACACTCAGCATGGAGACTGCTTAAGATTCTCTCTCCCTCTCCTTCTGCCCATCCCTTTTCCCTTTTTCTTTCTCTCTTTCAAATAAACGAATAAGTCTTTAAAGGAAAATAGATGAAATTGTTGGAGGAAAGAAAATCTTTCCTCCTCTAGGGAAATTCATTTAAGATACCCATCTTTAAATTTTTTTTTATTTATGATAGTCACACACACAGAGAGAGAGAGGCAGAGACACAGCAGCAGAGGGAGAAGCAGGCTCCATGCACCGGGAGTCCGACGTGGGATTTGATCCCGGGTCTTCAGGATCGCGCCCTGGGCCAAAGGCAGGCACCAAACCGCTGCGCCACCCAGGGATCCCCTAAGATACCCATCTTTAAATGAGTTTTAAAAGATCCCCGAGAGGACTTTTAATGTGCCATGAACAGAAATCGTTCCACAAATTTGTGGAAAATTTGTATAAACCATTTCTATAAATGCAAACCCACACGTGATCTAAATGAATGTGAACACAGGTGTTTTTTGTTTTTTTGTTTTTTTTTTTTACTTTTCAACTATGGCCTAGCCTCTTGCGCCACCTGCTGGTGTGTTGTGGGAACCTCGTCACCGCATCCTGTTGTAGGCAGCGGTTCATTTTTTCAATAACTGCATCTTGAGCACACAAATATCTTGCAGAGGAGACAGACGCTCATATACATGTAATCAATGTAAAACTACGAGTTTAGTAAATTCAATGATAGCAAGTGATTCTCTAATCTGGCTGTTCATCATATTCCCTGTAAAAATGTTAGAATAAACTTTCACCCAAAAACCCACTCCCAGAGATTTGTGTCCACTGGTCTGGAGTAGAGTCCAGGAAATTGGTGTTTTCTACCAACACCCAGTAAGACTTTTGATGCACAGACACATGTGGACAAAGTAGATGTGTCCACATCGGGCGCCCACAGGGAGCCTGCTTCTCCCTCTGCCTATGTCTCTGCCTCTCTCTCTCTCTGTCTCTCATGAATAAATAAATAAAATCAATGAAAGAAAGAAAGAAAGAAAGAAAGAAAGAAAGAAAGAAAGAAAGAAAGAAAGAAAGAAAGAAAAGAAAAGAAAAGAAAGCCTTTAAAAAAGAAAAAGAAAAAGAAAAAGAAAAAGAAAAAGGGATCCCTGGGTGGCGCAGCAGTTTGGCGCCTGCCTTTGGCCCAGGGCGCGATCCTGGAGACCCGGGATCGAGTCCCACCTCGGGCTCCCGGTGCATGGAGCCTGCTTCTCCCTCTGCCTATGTCTCTGTCTCTCTCTGTCTCTCTGTCTCTCTCTCTGTATGTGTGACTATCATAAATAAATAAAAATTAAAAAGAGAAACAAAGAAAGAAGAGAAACCCATTGAATGGCTGTAGAGCATACAATAATGTGCTCTGAGGTCAGGTTGCACGGTCATCCCTTGTCACAGGGACAAGCACCTGAGCACAATGGAACCAAACTGCTGTACTTCAACTTTCTGACACATTGATTGATCCAAGATGTGGTCATGTGACCCCAAATAGGCCAATCAGCATCCTTCCTTAGTCTTTTGGACATTAAGTTCCTCCTAAGAGGAATTTACCCTTGAAGCTTTCCTTCCAGCTTCACCAGTCTGTAAAACTAAAAACAAGTCCATTTCAAATTTTCCGGTTTTTTTTTTTTTTTTTGGTTTTTGAGGGTTTTTTTAAAGATTTTATTTTTAGGGGATCCCAGGGCGGCTCAGTGGTTTGGCACCTGCCTTTGGCCTGGGACATGATCCTGGAGTCCCGGGATTGAGTCCTACGTTGGGCTCCCCGCGTAGAGCCTGCTTCTCCTTCTATGTCTCTGCCACTCTCTCTCTCTCTCTGTCTCTCATGAATACGTAAATAAAATCTTTAAAGTTTTTTTTTATTTTATTTTTATTCAGAGACAGGCAGAGACATACGCAGGAGAAGCAGGCTACCCACGGGAAGCCTGATGAAGAACTCAATCCCAGGACCCTGGGATCACCACCTGAACCAAAGGCAGGTGCTCAACCACTGAGCCACCCGGGTAACCCAAGAACAAGCATTTGTTAAGCACTTTTTAAAAAGATTTATTTATTTATTTATTTATTTATTTGAGAGACAGAGAGATTGGGAGAGAGCATAAGCAGGGGGAGGGGCACAGGAAGAGAGAGAATCCCAAGCAACTCCCTGCTGAGTGTGGACCCTGAGACAGGACTCGATTCCAGGACCCTGAGGTCATGACCTGAGCCAAAATCAAGAGTGGGCCACCAACTGACTGAGCCACCCAGACACCCCTAAGCACTTTTTGTATGCCAAGGAATATGCTGTATGTAGTATTATGTCTCAACAATCTTAGAAGATAGGTAATTTCTTGTCTCCAATTTTCAAATGAAAAAAACTAAGGTTTATCAAAAATGAAGCAATTTGCCCAAGGTCAAACTGCCAGGAAGTGCCCAAGTTTGGAATCAAGTTTAGATTTCTTTGACTCCAGAGTTTAAGCTGGTACTTAATGGCTGAACTGACCTCATCTAACATGATTTTCTCTAAACACATCCCTAGTTCATTATGATTTCTTTGAAAACGCCATTTCTAATGACTACATTATTTTCACATTATGGATGTAGTATAATTTAATTCCCAAGTGTTGAATATTTCAGATATTCTCAATATATGCCATTATGAATGACATTTGTTCTAAATCTAAATCAGCAAACTATAGCTTTGCAAGCCAAATCTGGCCCACCATCTATTTTTGTAAATAAAGTTTTATTGGAACACAGCCACATGCATTCATTTACATATTGCCTAAGGCTACTCTCTGCAGAGTTGAGTAGTTGTGACAGAGACTGTATGTCCTACAGAGCCACAAATATGTACAATCTGGTTCTTTACAGAAAACGTTGAGGGCACCTGGGTGGTTCAGTTGGTTAAGCGTCTGCCTTCAGCTGAGGTCAGGATCCCAGGGTACTGGGGTTGAGCCCCACCTCGGGCTCCCTGCTCAGCAGAAAGTCAGCTTCTCCCCTTACTTGCTTATGCCTTCTCTCTTTCTCTGTCTCTGTGTCAAATAAACAAAATCTTTTAAAAAAGAGAAGGTTTGACAACCCATATTCTAAATATTTGTGTCACTGATTATATTTTAGGATAAACATATAGAATAAGAGTCGGGCTAAATTGCTTTCCAGAAAATTGGTCCTGAACAACTTTGCCACTAGCAGTTTATCTGAAGGGTCCATTTCCCATACCTTCCACCTTTGCCAGCACTGGCCTTTATGCAAAGATATGCAAGGTATTCCACTGTTCTAGGCACCAGAGAGAGCAGCGACCAGAACGTGCAAGTCGGTGCCCTCATGGAGCTTGCAATATTCTAAAGGGGTGAGGACATATTTAAAAAAAAAAAAAAAAAAAAGAAAGAAAAAGAAAAACCTGCCAAGTAAACCTATTATTTGTCAGACTGTAAATAAGGTGCTGAGCTGAAGACAAAAGTGGTAAAGAGAACAGTGACTCTGAGGAGGTTGGGGGGGGTGCTCAAGGGAGATCAACCACTTGTCACTGATAAGATGATATTGAGGCAGGGGATCCCTGGGTGGCTCAGGGGTTTAGCGCCTGCCTTTGGCCCAGGGCATGATCCTGGAGTCCTGGGATTGAGTCCCTGCATGGAGTCTGCTTCTCCCTCTGCCTGTGTCTCTGCCTCTCTCTGTTTCATGAATAAATAAATAAATAAAATATATTGGAAAAAAAAAAAAAAGATGATATTGAGGCAGAGTGGAAGGAAGGGTATCCCAGACAGAGAAGAAAAATATACTGAATGTGGTGTTTTCAGAATTTACAGAGGAAGCTTTTCTTTTTCCTCCCCTCTACTCCCTTTCCCTCTTTCCTTTCCTTTTTTCTCTTTTCTTTTTTCTTTTCTTTCTTTCCTCTTTCCTTTCTTTTCTTTCTTTCCTCTTTTCTTTCTTTTTTTTTCTTTTTGGAAGTATATATATATATATTGGAAGTATTTTTAACTCCACAGTAGCATTGTGCAGTGGCATAACTTCATGGAGCCTGTAAGTCAGAAGTCATTTCTATTTCACTCTGAAGTCCCTCGTTCTTGGGCAGCAGCAGCTGATTTGCTTCGAGATTAGGTTATGCTAAAGCGAAAACCGAAATTAGTTTTCATCTCCTAAGTAAACAGCAGCTGGCAGTACATTTGGGGGTGGAGAGCAGCCCGAATGAGCTGGGTAAAAGAAAAGAACCACCAGGGATTTTGTATTTTCTGGGGGAAGGACAGGCAGGGATCGGTGGCTGCAGGAGATACTGCACAAAACGCGCTGGGGTGGGGTGTTTCCCTAAAGCACAAGAAACCCTGCTGTCATCTAAGACACTTCCCCTTTTCTCATCCCTCTCATTCATTCAATCACCAAAGCCTGTTACGTCCGCCTCAAGGAGAGCTCTTGATTTTGGAGCCTCATCTCGCTCCCCCTTATCACTGCTGATCCGGGAGGGCTACTCGCCCCTTATAACTCCTCTCCAGCCTTCTTCCTTCCTGACCACATGGTCATCCAAAAGAAAGACTACATTTCCCAGCCTCCTTTGCCGCCGGCGTGGTCACGTGACCACGTCCCGACCTATCATATGTGACCAGATGATTGCGCGCAGTTTCCAGGTTGGGATCGTAAGGTGGCAGCTGTGGTGGAGAATTCGAAATAGGAAGGTAGAAGAGCACTGGGTCCTCAAACCTCTCGCGCACGATTCTAACCCCAGACCTCCAAAAAAAAAAAAAAAATAGAAATGAACATCTTATTCTAGCACCGTCCTCAATGGCCACTTTATCATTTACATAGCAATGTGCCCAGATGGGTGCCTGCAAAAAAATGTAAATATACAAGGATATTTGCTGCTGCACTATTGTAATTAAAAAGAAATAGGGGCACCGGTCTGGCTCTTGATCTCCATATCCTTAGTGCAAGCCCCAACTTGAGCAAAGAGCTTCCGTTAATAAAAATGGCAGGGGCACCTGGGTGGCTCAGTGCTTGAGCGTCTGCCTTTGGCTCAGGTCATGATCCCAGGGTCCTGGGATCGAGGCCTGCATCGGGCTCCCTGCATGGAGCCTGCTCCTTCCTCTGCCTATGTCTCTGCCTCTCTCTGTGTGTCTCTCATGAATAAATAAATAAAATCTTTTAAAAGGCGGGGGGGGGGAGGGGGGCTTGAGGAAGAAGCAAAGTGCCAAGCCGCACATAAAATTGTGATCCCAATTGGGGGGGGGGGATGGTGACATGCTTGTATATGCATATGGGAAAATGGAAAATTCTGGAATTTTATGAAATACCCAAGCGATCCCACCTAGGATGTGCGAAAGCACGTGGGGGGAAACTGACTTTTCCTACTCAGGTAATTCAGAACTACTTGAGAGTGTAACCATAATCATAATTAATTTATAATGACAATGTTTAACGTGGGATGACCTAGACAGCCCTCCCTGCACCCCAAGTGGCACATGCTGAGATAGACTTTCCGGTTTGAGTGTGAATGAATTTGCACACCTACCCTGTGCAACTGAAATGGACCGTCCCTGCTTGTGATAGGGAACAGGAGGGCAATTGTCCGTCCTTCCGCACGTGGCCAGGAGAGGGCGCGCCAGAGTAGCCCAACCCGCCGAGGACCCGGGAGGTCCCCAGGGAACCATTCCTGAGCAAAAAACCATCTTGTTTTCAAAAGGCTGATAGGGGTTCCCACAGGGTGTTCACACTCGGTCTCCTCATAAGTAAACGACGTAATTGCAATTTAATTTCTTCCAAATTGCATGAACAATTAAAGAGAAATTACTCCCTTCGCCCTTTTTTTTTTTTTTGCAATAGGCTCCTGGTAATTTCAGCAATTTAATGAAGTCCTTTGTGGGGGAAACAATTGGATTCCAATGACTCTCCCTGGAGCTCGACCCCTGGGTAGGATCTGCCTTCTCCATCTATTTTTGATTTACTGTGAATCTCCCAACATCTTAATGCATCGTTTTGCCTTTGTTGTCAGTTAATAAATAACCTCCTTCCTGAGAACTAGGCATATAAATGTCTCTCTGTGGCCATCATGATTCATTTCTTCAAGTTCAAAAGGCAGAAAATAGAAAGCTTTTCTCTGGTTCCTCCCTTCCTCCCTTACAGTGCCTTCCACCATAATTGCTTCTCTGGTCATTCATTCTTTTGATCTCAGATCTACAAGTCTTTTAGCAATGCCTATTAGTATCAGGGAGGATGGAAATTAGTAA
This sequence comes from Nyctereutes procyonoides, assembly GCF_905146905.1. Classification (NCBI taxonomy): domain Eukaryota; kingdom Metazoa; phylum Chordata; class Mammalia; order Carnivora; family Canidae; genus Nyctereutes; species Nyctereutes procyonoides. The sequence goes on along the minus strand of NW_026575126.1, from coordinate 51,641,813 downwards.
CACCTGGCCCACCTTTCCTTCCTCCATTCTAGGCCCGGGGAAAAAAAAGGGGGGGGGGTAGACAAAAACAAAAAACAAAAACCCTGCCCTATTTCCCAGACACCAAAAGATAGGAACACCCAAATGTCCGCAAATGAATGGATAAATAAAATGTGGCTAATCCATACCATGGAATATTATTCACCCATAAAAAGAACTGAAGTACTGATCCATACAACAGAGTGGTTAATCTCAAAAACATGTTAAGAGGCCAGACACATGTGGGAGGACTTCGTTTGTGTGAAGTGTCCAGAATAGCCAAACCCATGAGACAGAACATAGATGAGTGGTTGCCAGGTGTGAGCTAGAGGGGATAATGGGAAGGATTGCTTCCCCGGCACCTGAGTCTCCTTTTGGTGATGAAAATGTCTTAGAACTAGAGAGGGATGATGCTTGGAAAACATGAATGGCCCTAATGCCGCTGAGTTGTACGCTTTACAGTGGTTCACTAATGTGAATTTCACATCAGTTAGAAAAAAGCCTTGCCCTCAAAAGACTTTGCATCCTATTGGGAGTCGCTGAAAATAAAGAATATGTCACATGAGTTGAAGTCATGTAGGAGAGACAGACAAGTCAAGAAGTCATTTTATTCTGGTATAGGCAGTCTCCTGGCAGACACATGCTAAGCAAAGGAAGACATTCCAGATAACAATACTGTGCTGCAGAAGTTTCCAGCAGGCTCAGCTGGCATCCTAGGGTTGAGCCCCAGACCTAGCTAATGGCTACATGGCCTTGGGCAAGTCATGTATCTATGTATCTTTATTCATTTATTTTCATGAAATACATCGAATCTGCAAGGATGCTGGATGCTTCTGAGTCATTCTGTTCTTTCTGCAGGTGTCCGTCTTCTCTGTCCATTTTCAAAGTCTTACATGCTGTTTTAACCAGTCACAATTGGACAACTGTGTTGAGTGATGTTCCTCTGGGGACTCGGAGTGCACTCGGGTTTCTAAGTAGTAGGGCCTTCTTACCTGCAGGATATAAAGGGAGAAAATAGGAGGGAGATTTACTTGAGATTCTCACCTTCCTGATTTCTCCTGCCTTATGGGAGTCGGGGGCATTGGTTTGAGTGACCTGACCAGGAATCTCGAGCCACAGAGTAGACACTCAGAAGCCAATAAATAATCTTGGTCAGGATCCTCTGGAATGCCAACTCCCAGTCTTTAGTGACTCTGATGATATGGAAGCCTGTCCCCTACCCACCCTGGTGTTTATTCCTGGTTTATTCCAGGGGATCAAGGTGACACAATAAACAGTGGCTGCTTCCGGGGAAATTTTGTGGCTATTGGGGACACAGAGGTAGTTTATATTTACATACAAACAATATAAATTATATATAAATTTAATAAGGGCCCACCCTTTTTAAAAAAAGATTTTATTTAGGATCCCTGGGTGGCTCAGCGGTTTGGCGCCTGCCTTTGGCCCAGGGTGCGATCCTGGAGTCCCGGGATCGAGTCCCACGTCAGGCTCCCGGCATGGAGCCTGCTTCTCCCTCCTCCTGTGTCTCTGCCTGTCTCTATATATATCTATATATAGAGAGAGATCTATATATATATATATAGAGAGAGATATCATAAATAAAATAATAAATAAATAAATCTTTTTTAAAAAAGATTTTATTTATTTATTTTACAGAGAGAAAGAGAGAGCAAGAGAGCAAAAGCAGAAGGAGAGCTCCACCCCAGGACGCTGAGATCATGACCTAAGTTCAGTTAACTGACTGAGCCACCCAGATGCCCCTAATTAGGGCCTATCCTAATGATTTCATTTTACTTAATTACCTCTTAAAAGGCCCTCTCTCCAAATACCATCACATTCTAAGGCACTAGGGGTTAGGGCTTCAACATATGAATTTTGAAGGGACACAATTCAGCCCACAGTACTCTTTAACATACGTAAGCATCTGGTATTATAGAGTCCTCCACCAACTCAAAAAGATTTCTGACTCACCCTCCTCACCTCTTTCTGGTCCAACCACCTGAGTCAGACAGTCTGGTCCCTGAATACAGCTGTCCCCAGAAAGTGACCATCAACTCTTGGCTGCTTCCTGAGTAACGATCAGAATGAAAGGGGGAGTGGCTTGACTTATTTTGAAAATTCAGAATTCCATCTTGACCATTTCTGGGCTATTGGTTGCCCAGACTATCCCTTCCTAGAGTGTAGTCTGAGTTCTCTGGAGAAACAGAAACAATAGGAAATAGAAATCCTATATGTATAATTATGAAAGCTAAGAATTCTAAGATGTTGTAGGCAAGCTGGAGACCCAGAAGACCTGATGGTATAAGCTCCATTCCAAGTCCAAAGGGAGGAGAAGACTGGTGTCCCAGCTTGAAGACAGTCAAGCAGAGAGAAAGAATTCTTACTTGCTTAGTTATTTATTCTATTAAGATCTTCAGTGGGTTGGATGAGGCCCACCCACACTGGGGCAAGCCATCAGCTTCACTCATTCTACTGCTTCAGATGTTCGAATCATCTGGAAACACCTGAGACACACACGGAATAATGTTTGACCAAAAGTCTGGGCCCCTTGGGGCCCAGTCGGTTGACACATAAAATCAACCATCATAGGGTAGAAACCTGGCCAAAGAGAGCCAAAAAGAATCCAACTTCATTCTACCTCAGCCACCCGGACTCTCTTTTTGGATTAACATGGTCCTAGATCACAAAGAGAATCAACATTTCACTGGGTCCCCTGCTCACTGAGTCCCCCTCGAGTAGCACCCTAAAGTGGGGCCTGTGGTGGTTCTCTAATAAGTTTTATAAAAATGCCCTAGTCCCCGCGCCAGCCTTTCAGACAAGAGGGCTTTGTGTGAGCAGGCGATGATTGGAAAAGGTGAAGTCCCTGGAAGGACACACTGATTTTGTGGCCGTTGAGGAAGAGCAAAGGGAAATGCCCTCATTTCCAAGCTGCCGCAAATGCCTTAGATCTGTCTACTGGGTTGGCCACCCCTCCCCCGCCTCCCCCTCCAGGAGAAGCCTTTGCTAATGATTTCATGAGCACTGTTCTCTTTAACCTTACTGAGAAATCTGTTGGGAACACCAGGCTTGGCCCCAGCTCCTGTGCCTCCCACACAAAACACCTGTTAACCTCTTTCCAATTCCATTCCCACAGTCACTGCTCAGTCATTTGTGGGGGGGTGGGGGGAGGGGTGTGAGGATGGTGCAGGGAGAAATGCCCCAGCTGGTGGCCTGACAGACAGCACAGGACTGACTGCCCTCTGGTTATTCCTCAACAATTCAAACTGTATTGGTGCCTTTGGGTCTACTCACTGGCCAGGAGATGTCTGAGACAGTGTCATCCTCTACCCTCTGACTGGTGTGGGTTCCATGTGGGACAGTTGTGGGAGGCCCCAACAATTGTAAGCAATGCTCTCTTTCCACAAGGGTCATGTGCACTTCTTGTGTGGAAGCCAGGCATTAATTTGTCTCTCTCCTGAAAACACCATGACTTACACCATAGGGGTGGTCATAAGATATCTTCAGGTGTTAAGGAAGTATCACAAGTAGATCCTGTAGCCTCCATAGATCAGCAGAGATCTCTCCCAAATGAGGTACCCTACCACTCCCAGAGCCATAGCTGGCTCATTCTTTTTCACACCCTGTGGGCAGTTATCCCTGCAATGGAAGTCATCCAGTTAGAACAGGTGGTATAAAACTTGTCCCTGACTTTAGCTGGTGATCAAATGATACCACCTCATCCTTGGAAGACTTTCAGGTCAGCCTCAACTCACTGGCCAGAGTTGTTATGGATGATGTAAGTGCCCTAGGCTTCCTTTCTGCAGGCCACAGGGGGATCTGCGCAATTGCTAGTACATCCTGCTATATCTGGATCAATGCCTTGGGCCAAGAGGAAAGGTCAGTACAAAAATTTAAGGAGAAAGCCACCTGGCTTTCCAAGGTAGATCCAGATGGTTTATGGGATTTGTTCAGCTGGCTGAGTCCAGGACCAGGGGTGGGAGGATTGCCAAGGCCAATACTTTTGCTTAGAGTCCTGTGAACAGTAACCTTAATTAAATGTTGTTGGGGCAAAGTAAATAGATTTGGTTCTACCTTCTGTGGGTCAGATGAATCAAAATGGCCAATGGAATAGCATACTCATGGGAGAATTTGCCAAAAGCCAGGACAGTGTAGAAATAACAGGCGTTGTTAGGAGACAATTCTCTATGCGTCTCAGGTGTTTCTGCTTGCTTTATGAACGGAGCTTTTCCACATTGTAAGATTGTATAGCAAACAGCCCTGGAAGATAGAGATAGTATCTCCTTCCAAAACAAAGGACAGGGATCCCTGGGTGGCGCAGCGGTTTGGCGCCTGCCTTTGGCCCAGGGCGCGATCCTGGAGACCCCGGGATCGAATCCCACGTCAGGCTCCCGGTGCATGGAGCCTGCTTCTCCCTCTGCCTGTGTCTCTGCCCCTCTCTCTCTGTGACTATTATAAATAAAAATTAAAAAAAAAAAACAAAAAAAAAAAACAAAACAAAGGACAAATTTGTTTACTGTCCAATGTAGAATCCTAATGTCTCCCTCTGGGCAAAAGCCAGGCAGTTTTATTTGGGGCCTAAGCTTAAGCTTCTTTTTCTGTAATGCATCCCATTACATGCGGGCATCCCTTGTTCCTTTTGCCCTGCCCTTTGGGAATGGGGCTCGGGAAACTGGCACAAATGCTGGTACACCAGTCATTGCTCTTGCAGTGAATACTTGTCTTTTGGTCTCTGATGTAGGAGACTTGTGCCATCTGCTAGCATTCATGAAGATGTGGCAGGCTATCTTATTCTTTATTTTTATTTTTAAGATTTTATTATTTATTTCAGAAAGAGCGAGAGTGAGAGTGGATAGAGAAGCAGATGAGGAGGGAGAGAGAGGGGGAAAGAATTTCAAGCAGACTCTGTATTGAGCACAGAGCCCAAATGGGGGTTTAGTCTCATGACCCTGACATCATAACCTAAGCTGAAACCAAGAGTTGGACACTCAACCAACTGAGCCACCCAGCTACCCTCCTTTTTTTAAAGATTTAATTTTTATTGAGAAACAGAGAGAGAGAAAGAGAGAGCACATGAGTAGGGGGTGGGGCAGAGGGAAAGAATCCCTGACTGCGGAGCCTCCTGTGGGTGGGGCTCAATCTCCACCTCAGGACCCTGAGATCATGACCTGAGCCAAAATCAAGAGTCAGTTGCTTAAGCAAATGAGCCACCCAGGCACCCCTGGCGGGCCATCTTATTAACTTGCAAGTAGAAGAAGATCTCAGATCCTCCAAAGTTCTTGACAAATCCACCTAGAATGTTTTTATTGAGAATCTATTTCCTAAGTACTTCTGTAAATGTTGTGTCTACAGAAATGAACACAGCAAAGTCTCTATCTTCATGAAGCTTATATTCCAATGGGACAGAATGTGGGAGGGTAAATTAGGGCATCCTTTATGCAGAGCAGTTTGGCAAAGCATACTTAAAACCTTAAACACGGGGTGCCTAGGTAGCTCAGTGGGTTAAGTGTCTGCCTTTGGCTCAGGTCATGATCTCAGGGTCCTGGGATCAAGCCTCATATCGGGCTCCCTGCTCAGCAGCAAGTCTGCTTCTTCCTCTCCCTTTGCCCCTCCCCCCTGCTCATTCTCTCTCTGTCTCTTTCAAAGAAATAAATAAAATCTTAAAAAAAAATAAAACCTTAAAAATGTGCCTACTTCTTGAGATTTTTTTTAAAAGATTTTATTTATTTATTCATAGAGACAGAGAGAGAGAGAGAGAGGCAGAGACACAGGCAGAGGGAGAAGCAGGCATCATACAGAGAGCCTGACGTGGGACTTGATCCAGGGTCTCCAGGATCAAGCCCTGGGCTGCAGGCGGCGCTAAACCGCTGCGCCACCAGGGCTGCCCACTTCTTGAGATTTTATAAGGTTTCATCTCAAATGCATTCTTATAAGAATTCATCATGGCAAAAAAATAAAATAAAAAAGAATTCATCATGGCTCAGGCAGTGGGGCATGTGACTCTTAATCTTGGGGTTGTGAGTTTGAGATTACTTGAAAGTAAAATCTTCAAAAAAAATTCATCCCAGGACGCCTGGGTGGCTCAGTGGTTGAGCGTCTGCCTTTGGCTCAGGTTGTGATCCTGGGGTCCTGGGATCGAGTCCCACATCTGGCTCCGTGTAAGGAGCTTGCGTCTCCCTCTGCCTGTGTCTCTGCCTCTCTCTGTGTCCCTCATGAATAAAATAATAAAATTTTTAAAAACAAAACAAAGATTAATAAGCTGAAGAAAGCTTCTGGGAAAACTTTTGCCTTGTGAAATCAGGCCCTGTCCCTTTCTGCTTCCTGTTAGTTCCTGCTGGCAATACAGATATAGGGCTGCAAGTGGAGCAGCCATGTCACAATCATGGAAATTTATTCATGAAGGCAAATCCAGCATGCTGAAGATGGCAGAAAGGAAAGAGGAAAGGCCTGGGTTAGCGTTATTATTGAATACTTCCCCAGGCATGGGCCACCTGCCTGTTTTCAGACTCCCTGTTTGAAAAGAAACAAACCAACCAGAAATGCCTATTTGACTAAGCCACACAGGTATATCGGAAGATCAGTTCCAATTATTTCCTGCCCTGTATTAGAATTATCCATCTATATTAGCCTCATGGAGGATGTCCCTCCCCATGTCTTGACTTTGGTCTTCGTCATGTGATTTGCATTGTATAATGGGATATTGACTGATGAAATGTAAGCAGGGCCTTAAAATATATAGGCTTGTGAAGCTTGGGTTGCCACCTTTTGCTTTCGCCATCTCCATGAAAAGAACATGCCTTGAGAAACCTGTGGGTCTCAGAAGGAGATGTGGGAAACAGGACTTAAACTCATGGCCTGGCACTAACCCAACCTACAATAGTCACCTTCAGCCAATTCACACATGTATGAGTCAGAAAAAAATGTTGGCTATCATATGCCACAGAGATTTGGGTATTGTTTGTTTTCCAGCAATAGCTAATGAATACATCCATTATAGTCACATATCGTTACTTGTACTCAAAAGCATTCTTAACAAATATAAACGAGTTAACACATGAAGAGTGCCTGGTACCTATTAGATATTTAATAAACATCAATCACTTTCTTTTTACCCTCCCACACAGGATCATTTCTGGAAAAGGAGGATATTTCTTTGAGTGTTAGTTGGCCTTTGGCTTTAGTCTATGGCTCTTTCAATGGATTTTCACCTGGGATTCAATCATTCCCATTGGGTCTATCTTTCCACTATAACATTATTCCATACTTCAAGGAAGAAATTAACACCAGCCCTCAGAAGCATGGGCTATGGATGTAAAATTGAAAGAACTGAGGTTTCTTGGCATGGGATTAATAATTATAACCAAAAGATCTATGGAAAGTATCAACATACTGACTTTGTGCTCAGTCATAAGAAATAGTAACTTAAATCACTCTGTGAACTTTCCCTTTATTTTATTTTATTTGTACATTTTATGTGTGTGCTGAGGCTATAATACAAGGTGACTGCTGTGTAATGGTCTCTTGCTGCTAGTAAATGCTCAGGCCAAGCCACAGAGATTGTTTGCATAGCAGGAGACATTGATCTCACGACACTGTCCAATTACAGTGACTGTGTGTATTATTCTGAGCCACTGAGGGACTCAAGTGCATTTGACTTCAGGGTTCTGTTCTTGGGCAGCTGCCCTTTCAGGAGCTCAGGGGACAGAGCTGTTGGCTGTGTAAAGTGAACTGCTAAATCAAGAGCAGGCTACCGCCTGGACTTGCCACTTAGTATGCTCCAAGACCATCAACGTCCGCATAACCCAGGAATAGGTTAGAAATGCAGAATCTGAGGTCCAGCCCCAGACCTAATGACTCAGAATCTGCATTTTTAACAAGATCTCCAGATGAGTCTTTTTACAGTTTAAAAAAAAATTGAGGGATCCCTGGGTGGCGCAGCGGTTTGGCGCCTGCCTTTGGCCCAGGGCGCGATCCTGGAGACCCGGGATCGAATCCCACGTCGGGCTCCCGGTGCATGGAGCCTGCTTCTCCCTCTGCCTGTGTCTCTGCCTCTCTCTCTCTCTCTCTGTGTAACTATCATAAATAAATAAAAAAAATTTAAAAAAAAAACTTAAAAAAAAAAACTTTAAAAAAAAAAAATTGAGAGGGATCCCTGGGTGGCTCAGTGGTCAGGGGGCGCCTGCCTTCGGCCCAGGGCATGATCCTGGAGTCCCAGGATCAAGTCCCATGTCAGGCTCTCTGCATGGAGCCTGCTTCTCCCTCTGCCTATGTCTCTGCCTCTCCCTCTGTGTGTTTCTCATGAATAAATAAATTAAAAATGTTTTTAAAAATTGAGATATAATTTGCATACTGTACGTTCACCTTTTTAAAATGTACAGTTCTGTGGTTTTTAGCTTATTCACAAAGACGTGCATCCATCACTGTCTAATTCCAGAACATTTTCATTAGCCCAAAACAAACACATCCTCATTAGTAATCATTCCCCATTGCCCCCTCGCCCAGCCCCTGGCAACTACTAGTCTACTTCCCATCTCTATAGAGTTGCCTTTTTTGGACACATCACATACGTAGAATTTAGCAGCCTAGGGCCTTTTGTGTCCAGCTTCTCTTCCTTTTTTTTTTTTTTTTAAGATTTTATTTATTCATGAGAGACACACAGAGAGGCAGAGACACAGGCAGAGGGAGAAGCAGGATCCCTGCAAGGAGCCCCATGCGGGACTTGATCCCGGATTCCGGGATCATGACCTGAGCCAAAGGCAGATGCTCAAGGGCGTCCCTGGTTTCTCTTCCTTAACAAAATGTTTCAAGTTTCATTCATACTATAGCATGTGTCAGTACTTCATTCTTTTTTATGGTTGAATATTATTTTGTTGTATGGATATATCACATTTCATTTGCCTATTAATCAGTTGATGAACATTGGACTTGTTTCCATATTTTGGCTATTATTAATAATGCTGCAATGAACAGGTAAGTACAAGTTTTTATGTGGGCATATATACCCATTTCTCTTGGGTATATACATGTAGGAATTTGCTGGGTCAAATGGTAACTCTATGTTCACCCTTTAGCGGAACTGTTCCTAAACTGGTGACACCATTTTGCAATCTCATCAGCAGTGTTTGAGGGTTTCAATTTCTCCATATCTTCATCAACACATGTTATTGTCCTACTTTGTTGTTGTTAATTATGGTAAGATATATATTAACTAACCATTTGAGGGGTGTCTGGGTGGCTCAATTGGTTAAGTGTCTGCTTTTGGCTCAGGTCATCATCCCAGGATCCTGGGATGGAGCCCTGCATTGGGCTCCCTGCTTGACAGGGAGCCTGCTTCTCCCTCTCCTTCTGCCTGCTGCTCCCCCTGCTTGTGTTCTCTCTCTGTAAAATAAATGAATAAAATCATTTTTAAAACATTGACCATTTGAACCTTTTTTAAGTGGATAGTTCAGTGGCATTAACATTCATATTGTTGTGCAACCCTCACTACCATCCATCTCTAGATGTCTTTTTTGTTATTGTTGTTGAAGATTTTATTTATTTATTCATGAGAGGCACAGAAAGAGAAAGGCAGAGACACAGGCAGAGGGAGAAGCAGGCCCCATGCAGGGAGCCCGACGTGGGATTCGATCCCGGGTCTCCAGGATCACACCCTGGGCGGAAGGCAGGTGCCAAACCGCTGAGCCACCCAGGGATCCCCTACATTTAGATCTTTAATTCACTTTATTTTAATTTGCATATGGTGCTAAATTAAGACCAACTTGATTCTTTTGCATGGGAATATTCAGTTTTCAGAGCCAGTGTAGTTTCAAGTACTTTGTTCTTTTTTTTTTTTTTCAAGTACTCTGTTCTTATCCTTTACCTTTGCCCCTCACCCTTCAGAGCTTTTCCTCCATGCATCCCACTCTTTTAATATCTTCATACTCTCTCTCTTGTTTTTTTTTTTTTTTTAAGATTGTATTTGTTTATTCGTGAGAGACACAGAGAGAGGCAGAGACACAGGCAGAGGGAGAAGCAGGCCCCAGGCAGGGAGCCTGATGTGGGACTCGATCCCAGAGCCCCGGGATCGCACCCTGAGCAAAAGGCAGATGCTCAACCACTGAGCCACGCAAGCGTCCCCCCCTTTTTTTTTAAGAAAGCTCAAGCCCAGTGTGGGGCTTGAACTCACAACCCCAAGATCAAGATTCCATGTCTACCAACTGAACCACCAGGCACCCATCTTCTTCATACTCTTAAAAAACAAAAGTCAATCAAGTAAACATGAAAGAGCAAACTGGTATCGTTCAATGATTCATGAATCCAGCAGCATCCCCACAAACAAATAGGAAGAAGGTCCAATGAGTCATACAAAATGGGAGGCTCTTATAGGCGAAGAGGGCAGAAAAGCAAAGTTTTCTAACAAAGAATGAATTGGCAGGCAAGGTCATCTTCTTTAGGGGAAAGGGGGCTTCCACCAAGCAAATTACCTCACTAGCACTAACCAGTTAATTTCATGTTGATGGTTGAAGGTTACATTCCTGGGTGAGGCTGAAGTTGCAATTAAGTTAGATATTAAATCTTGGTTTGCTGACATGGGGCTTTGCACAAATGAGTCCATTTTGGGCCTATTGTCTCTCTCTCTTTTTTCCTTCTTTAACAATACCACTGATTAAAATTAATTGTAATTGCCTGTTGATTTATCTGTCTCCTCCACTAAACTACAATCTCAGTGAAGGGAAGAATCATGTATTTCTTGTCCTTCCCTGCAACCCTCCATTCTATCTCCAGCACTTGTCATAGAGTAGATAATCAGAAAATATGTACCAGTGTGTGATAAAATATATATATATATATATATATATATATATATTTTAAGATTATATTTATTTATTCATGAGAAACACACAAGAGAGAGAAAGAGAGGCAGAGACAGAGGCAGAGGGAAAAAGAGGCTCCATGCAGGGAGCCCGATGTGGGACTCAATCCCAGGACCCCAGGATCACTTCCTGAGCCAAAGGCTCAACCACTGAGCCACCCAGGCATCCCAATAAAAATTATATTTGATCTTTGTCTCTGGTTCCTGGCACAGAGCTCCAAATTCTCTTGTAGTCTCCAGAGTGATGGGAGCATCCTTTGTTATTCCTAACAAGCCCCTTTCATCAAGTCTGAGTTTACGCTAATAAAGTGATTATGGGTGGGACCCTTCAATAGCCTCAGGATGGGGCAGGTTGCCACAAAGACCAAGCTTGTGCTTAGAGGGTGGAAATTTTCAACCCCCTGCTGACCTACAGGGAGGGAAGAGGAGCAGGGAGCTAGAGATCAAGCTGTGTTAAAAACTCTGGAACCTGAAGTGGTGGTGAGATAGGTCAACTTTTGAGTTGGTGAACACATCAAGATGCTTGGAGGGTGGCACACCTGAGGAGAGCATGGACACTCCATGCACTTCTCCTTCCATACTTTGCCTGTGCATCTCTTCTACCCGTCTGTTCCTGACTTTTATCCTTTGTAATAAATTAATATAAATAAGTGACACACATTCCTGAATTCTCTAAAACATCTAGCAAATTCTTAAACTTGAGGAGGAAGTTGTAAGAACCCCTGAATTTGTAGCCAGCTGGTCAGAAGTTGTGGGTGAACCGGGACTTGTGCCTGGTGTCTAAAGTGGGGGCAGGGGCGCCCGGGTGGTGCAGTTGGTTCAGTGTCTGACTCTAGATTTCCACTCAGGTCATGATTTTATGCTCATAATTTCAGGGTTGTGAGATGGAGCCCCATGTCAGGCTCTGTGCTGAGTGGGTAGTCTACTTCTCTCCCTCTCTCTTTGCCCCTCCCTCTGCTCTCTCTCTTGCTAAAATAAATAAATAAATCTTTTAAAAATAAATAAATAGAGGCAGCTGGGTGGCTCAGTCAGTTAAGCCTCTGCCTTCAGCTCAGGTACATGATCCCAGGGTCTTGGGATCGAGTGCTCAGTGGGGAGCCTGCTTCTCCATCTTCCTCTACCTCTTCCCCAGTTTGTGTTCTCTCTCTCTCTCTCTCTCGCTCACCCTCTTAAATAAATAAATAAAATCTTTAGAAATAAATAAATAGAGTGGGGGCAGTCCTGAGGCACTTGGCTGGCTTAGTTAGTGGAGTGTGTGACTCTTGATCCCAGGGTTGTAGGCTTGAGTCCCATCTTGGGTGTAGAGATTATTTAAAAATAACATCTTAAAAAAAAGTGGGGGCAATCTTATGAGGACATAGCTTTTTAACTTGTGGGATCTGACACTAACTCCAGGTAGCATTAGAACTGAATTGTTGGACAGCCAGTTGGTGTTGGAGAATCAGAGAACTGGTGCTGGAAAAAACTTCATGCAGCCAGATATATGGCAGGTGTCCAGTGAATAGCAGCTATTTTTATAATCATCATTACCAGCCCCCTACTCCAGCTTTTTCCAACTCACACAGAGATATGTGAGTATTTTCCATTTGTGTTTCCTTCTGTATAGAATGTAAGCTAATTTAGACATCTATGTTTCTGATTAATGAGCTAGAGATAATGCTTAAATCTGGTGCTAGATCTCAAGATGGCTCTTTGAACTTTTCAAAGTTCTGAAATTGTCTACTTTAACACCTTTGGAAGGAAAATGCATCCAGAATGATAACATCAAAGTAAAGAACTTCATATCCATTTAGTGATCAAAAAAATAAAGGATAAAAACACATCTTGAGATTAAAGCAGTCTTCTGAATATGAGAGAGAGAGGCAGGGGATGGTAAGGGGGCATTTGCAGTTAATTGAATTGAGTATTTCCTTTTCATCCTTGGCTGCTAAGATTAATGTTGGTTTTGAAGGCAGGATACAGTGGCTGGGAGAAAATTCGGCATGAAGTTTGCTGGAAACAATTACAGAAACTGTAGAGATATCAACTTGGAGACCTTTGGCGTGTGGGACTAGCAGGGCAGAGATTTCATTCAACTCAAGACTGGATTAAGTCCTTTGGGAACCTTAAACCCTTTATTTTTTTTCTTAAACCCTTAAAATATTGCATTGCAGCCTATAATGCCTTCTTACCTTTCTGATAAGGGATGAATCATCTAAGAAGTGTTCTTACCCCCAGACAGCCTGAATCCTATTAAGCCTATAGAACTAACTCCCTCCCACCCCCGGAAAAAAAAAAAAGAACTAACTCCCAGTTTGTCCAAAGGACAGGCAAGAGAGTTAACACCTGATTCTTTGAAAAGTTAATGTTATTCATTTCAGAAAGCTCCTTGTTAGTGTAAAGAAACACTGCTGATGCCTGGGTAGCTCAGCAGTTTAGTGCCTTCGGCCCAGGGCCTGATCCTGGAGACCTGGGATTGAGTCCCACATCGAGCTCCCTGCATGGAGCCTGCTTCTCCCACTGCCTGTGTCTCTGCCTCTCTCTCTCTTCTCTCTCTCTCTCTGTCTCTCATGAATAAATAAATAAATAAAATCTTTAAAAAAAGAAACAGTGCTGATTTTTCTATGTTGGTTTTCTATCCTCCAACTTCAATGAGTTTGTTAGTTCTAATCTGTGTGTGTATATGTATATATGTGCAGTGTTTTAGGGTTTTCTTCCTATAGCATCAGGTCATCTGAAAACAGATAATTTTACTTCTTCCTTTCCATTTAGATGTCTTTTATTTCTTTTCCATGTATATGCTCTGGCTAGAACTTGCAGTACTGTGTTGAATAGGAATGGTGAGTAGGTATTCTTATTTTATTCCTGCTCTTAGAAGAAAAGTTTTAGTTTTTTACCAATGAGTAAGATGTTACCTATGGGCTGTTCCTATGTGGTCTTTATTGTGTCAGGGTAAATTCCTTAAATATCTAATTTGTTCAGATTTTTTTTAAGATTATATTTATTTATTCATGAGAGACACACAGATAGAGAGGCAGAGACACAGAGGAGAAGCCGGCTCCATGCAGGAAGCCCAATGTGGGACTCAATCCCGGAACTCCAGGATCACTCCTTGGGCCGAAGGCAGGCAGCAAACCACTGACCCACCCAGGGATCCCCAGATATGTTTTATCATGAAAAGATATATTGAATTTTATCAGATGCTTTTTCTGCATCAATTGAGATGATCATGTGATTTTTATCCTTCATTCTATAATTGTGGTATTATCGCACTGATTGGTTTGGGTGTGTTAAACTATCCTTAATCCCAGGGATAAATCCATCTTGTCAAGGTGTATGATTCTTATAATGTGGGGTTTTTTAAAAATTTTGTTTACTGGGGCACCTGTGTAGCTCAGTGGTTGAGTGTTTGCCTTTGGCTCAGGGCATGATCCCAGGGTTCTGGGGTCGAGTCCTGCATCAGGCTCCCCACAGGGAGCCTGCTTCTCCCTCTGCCTATGTCTCTGCCTCTCTCTCTCAAAATTTTATTTTAATAAAAAAATATTAAAATAAGATTTTGTTTATTCATGAGAGATACAGAGAGAGTGGCAGAGACACAGGGAAAGGGAAAAGCAGGCTCCCCTAGGGAAGCCCGATGCAGGACTTGATCTCAGGACCCTGGGATCACAACCTGAGCCAAAGGCAGATACTCAATTACTGAGCTACCCAAGTGCCCCTCTTTTAATGCGTTGTTGAATTCAATTTGCTAATACCATGATGAGGAGTTTAGCACCTATATTCATCAGGGATATTGGCCTATAGTTTTCTTATCATAGCTTTGTCCAAAAAAAAAAAATCTTTGTCCAGCTTTGGTATCAGAGTGATGCTGGCCTCATAAAATGAGTTTGGGAGTGTTCCCTCTTCTGTTTTTTGGAAGGGTTTAAAAAGGATTGATATCAATTCTATAACATAGATGAACTTGAAGGACATTATGCTAAGTGAAATAAGCCAGATACAGAAGAACAAATACTACAGGTTTCCACTCATATCGGGAATCTAAAAGAGTCAAACTCAGAAGCAGAGTGGAATGGTGGTTTCCAGGGGCTAGAAAGAAGGGGAATCCAGGAGGTTGTTGATCTAAGGGAACAGAGTTTCAGGCATGCAAGATAGAAAAGTCCTAGAAATCTACTGTACAGCATGTAGTGCTCATACATATAGTTAATGATACTGTATTCTTAAAAATTTGTTAAGAGGGTTGATCTTATGTTAAATATTCTTATCACTAAATCGGGTCACCTGGGTGGCATAGTCAGTCAGTTAAGCATCGGATTCTCGGTTTTGGCTCTGGTTTTGATCTCAGGGTCATGAAATCAAGCCCCAAGTTGGGCTCTGCACTCAGCAAGGAATCTGCTTAAGATTCTCTCTCCCTCTGCCCCTCTGGCTTATGTGCTCTCTCTGTGTCTGTCTGTCTCTGTCTCTGTCTCTTTAAAATAAATAAATCTTGGGACACCCAGGTGGTTCAGTGGTTGAGCAACTGCTTTTGGCCCAGAGCGTGATCCTGGAGTCCCAGGATCAGGTCCCACATCAGGCTCCCTGAGTGGAGCCTGCTTCTTTCTCTCTCTATCTCTATCTCTCTATCTCTATCTCTCTGTCTTTCATGAATAAATAAATAAACAATATCTTTTAAAAAATAAAATAACATTAAATAAAATTAAAAATCTTTAAAAAATATTCTTTTCACCGAATAAAAGGAGAGAAAACTTTTAGAAGCAATGGTCATGGTTACGTCACTGTTAACTGTGACAGTTTCACAGATGTAAACTTAACTTCAAACTCAAGATATATACATTAAATATGTACAGCCTTTTTCGTATCAAAAAAAAAGTCCATGTCATTGAGAAAGTAGATCAGTGGTTGCCAGGGGCTGGGAGGAGAAAAACAGGAAGTTAATGTGTAACAGATGCCAAGTTTCAGTTCTGTGAGATGAAAAGTTCTGGAGATGGAGGGTGTTGATAGCTGCACAATAATGTGAAGAACTTAACGCTGTTCAACTGTACACTTAAAAATGGTTAAAATGGCAAATCTTATGTATGCTTTTTACATTTTTTTACATTAATATGAAAAAGGGAAAGATGGAAAGAGATGAGAGGAGTGTTCTGGATAAAAAGAAATTCAAGAGACCATAATACCTGGCACACTTGAGTTTTAACGGCATCCTGGTTTGAGAAAATGAAGTAGTCTCAAAGGTATTCTAAAGACAACTGGGGAGATTCAGATGTGGACTGCATAGGAGACACAGTCCAGAATTATCATTAATTCCCTTGTGCTGGATAATGCCCAGAGATCGTGTAGGAGAATGTCTTTATTCCTATAACACACATGCTGACGTATTTATGGATCAAGTGTCCACAATGCCTGCAATTTCCTTTCAGTTGGGTCTGAAAAATGAAGAATTAAGTCCAATAAAAACAAAAATAAATAAATAACAGAGAGCAAAAAATGACGAATGTTAACAATTGTTCAATCCAGGTGGAAGGTGCATGGCTACTCATTGTATCCTCTTCCTGAATTTTAGAGGTCTCTGAAAGTTTTCATAAGAGGATGATAGGATAAGATGATTATGATTCTTCTTCGTCCTTAGG
This sequence comes from Nyctereutes procyonoides, assembly GCF_905146905.1. NCBI lineage: Eukaryota > Metazoa > Chordata > Mammalia > Carnivora > Canidae > Nyctereutes > Nyctereutes procyonoides. The sequence goes on along the minus strand of NW_026575126.1, from coordinate 51,625,346 downwards.
CAGTTCAAGATAGAAACAAAAGCAACAGCAAGGTGGTGGGAGGAGGGATGAATAGTTGAAGCATGGGGGATTTTTTTGGGGCGGTGAAACTATTCTGCGCAATACTGAAAGGGTGTGTACATGACATTTTTTGCATGTTAAAACCCATAGAACTGCACACTACAAGGAGTGAAACATAATATAAATAACTAACTTTAGTTAACAATAACATACCAATTTTGGCTCCTCAACTTTAACAAAGGTACCACACCAATGTAAGTTGTTAATAACAGAGGACATTTAAGGGAAGAGAGAATTATTGAGCAGAATGTACAGAGCAGAGAGTACAATTTTTCTCTAAACCTGCTCTTTTGTGTAAAGCTGCTCTGAAAAATAAAGTCTAGGGACGCCCAGGTGGCTCAGCAGTTGGGTGCCTGCCTTCGGCTGGGGTCGTGATCCCGGGATGGGGTCCTACATTGGGCTCCTAATGGGGAGCCTGCTTCTCCCTCTGCCTATGTCTCTGCCTCTCTCTCTCTCAGTCTGTGCCTCTCATGAATAAATAAATAAATATTAAAGAAAAAAAAAGTCTAGGGATACCTGGCTGACTCAGTCAGAAGAGCACATGACTCTGTTTTTAATTTTAATTTAATTTTTTTTATTTTTAAAGATTTTTTAAAAAATTTATTTATTCATGAGAGACACAGAGAGAGAGGCAGAGACACAGTGGAGGAGGAAGCAGGCTCCCCACGAGGAGCCCGATGTGGGTCTCTATCCCAGGATCATGACCTAAGGCAGATGCTCAATGGCTGAGCCATTCAGGCATCCTGAGCACACAACTCTTGATCTCGGGGCTGTGAGTTTGAGCCCCATATTGGGTATAGAGATTACTTTAATAAACTTAAAAAGGAAGAAAGACAAGAAAAGAAAGACTATCAATTAAAACAACAACCATAATACAGTTAATCTTGAAAAATAAAGATAAAGAAATCAAGAAGAAAAACAAAGGTGTAATAATAATAATCCTAAAAGGTAGTAGTCAGAAATGCATGTGCTGGGGTACTATACAATAATAAAATATGGACCACAAGTGTGGCTCTGAGCTTCACAGAAACCAGGCAAAGAGGGAAACACAAAAAAACATTTACTTAATAGAGGGTAAGATGTTTTTTTGGAAGGAAGGGAAGAAATAGGAAAGAAGTCTCTCCCATGGGTCCAAAAAAATCTAATAAAAGGTTCTGTTATTGTTCATCCTTGATATTCCCAAAATGTACTCAAAACCAAGCTTTGTATGTCAATTATTACAAATAATATTGGGAACATAATAATGGAGGGGAAACCCTCTGGATAGCAAAAGGAGTGTAAGGAAGTACACAAAATTCTCCTTTCTTCTATTTTCTCAGAGTGACAACTTCACATTGCTTTGATCCAACTATCAAATATCACATTCTTTGGGGGGGGGGAATTCCCCTCTTTGGCTCTTGGTCCTAAACTCAGTTGGGTAATCCAGCCCCAATACAGCTCTTTCCTTTAGCAAGCATTCACTCAGCAAATATTGACATTTTGATATTTGTCAAGTGCCAGGCATTAGATTTGGTTCTGAGAGCACAAAGGTGAAAAACAAAAAATTCCTGCCTTCAAGGAATTGATACACCGCAGGGAAAGAAGGGGACTAACCAGCAAATCTCACTGTATTGTAATAAGCCCAGAATGATATGGTGTCAGGATGACTGTGGCAGCAGCAAGGCAGCTCACTATTGAGAAAGTGAGTCATCAAAGCTTGAAAAAGAGGAGCCACCTGCCAAGGCAAGGGGAGGGAGAGGCACCGGTGCAGCGGTCAGGGCAGGCAGTGCTGTGGACTGTACCGGAATTGAAGCTGGAACAGTGGGCAGGGACCAGGTCTGGGGGCTCCAGAAAGCCTCTTTCTAGAGTTCAGACTTTCACATAATGGTGACTGGGAGGCTGCTATGCAGAGAAGTCTCCTAGGCAGAAGTAGGTTGTTTGGGAAAATGTCCCCTGGCTATTTTGGAGGAGCCGAGCCTAAACTGAAGGTAGCTAGACCAGTTCTGAGCTATTGCTGCAATGAAGAAATCACCCAGGAATGGAGCCAGAGGAAGGGGCGGATTCACTGGGCATTCTGGAATAGAACCAACAGGACTTATAGATGGATTATATGCTGGGGAGAGTGAGAGGGAGAAGAGGTAGGCTGACTCCTACACTCCAAGCAGGGCCCTGGGGGTGATCCTGGGTGTGGAAACCAGGTGAAGAGCTGCAAAAGGAACAGAGGAGGTAACCTGTAGGTCTGGGACACCTTGAGTCCCAGGGGACTTGTGGATTCCAGGTAGACATGGTGAGCTGACCACTGTGGGCAGGTGTGATGTTCTAGAGAGACCTTGGCTGGGCTAAGAGCAGAGAGTGTGCTGTGGGCGCAAGTGTCCCAACAGGGGTCTGTGGAAGGACCACACGGGCCCCTCCTCAGCAATAGGTGTTCACATCATCAATGGTCTGTGTGCCCGCCCGGACCTGCCCAGAGGATGGAGGTTGTGAAAATAAACAAAGACTATCCAAAGGAGAACAAACCAATGCTATTTACTCAGAGCTGGCTATGGCAAGGGAATTGGCCACCATTATTTGTGTTTTGGCAGTCTCAAAGGCAGACAGAGGAGTGGGAGAGCTTTATTGTTAAAAAAAAAAAAAGTAGGGGGAGGGGCACTTGGCTGGTTCAGTTGGTAGAGCAATCGACTCTTGATCTCAGGGTTGTGAGTTTAAATCCCACATTGGGGGCAGCCTGGGTGGCTTAGTGGTAGCGCTGCTTTCAGCCCAGGGGATGATCCTGGAGACCCAGGATCGAGCCCCATGTCAGACTCCCTTCTTGGAGCCTGCTTCTCCCTCTGCCTGTGTCTGTGCTTCTCTCTCTCTGTGTCTCTCATGAATAAATAAATAAAATCTTTAAAGAAAAATCCCACTTTGGGTGTGAAACCTATTCAAAAGATGAAAATGAAAAAATTATTAAAACTTTATTAAAAATAAATAAATAATGGGACTCCTGGGTGGCTCAGCAGTTGAGCATCTGCCTTTAGCTCAGGGCCTGATCCTCAGGCCTGGGGATCAAGTTGCACATCGGGCTCCCTGCACGGAGCTGCTTCTCCCTCTGCCTGTGTCTCTGTCTCTCTCTGTGTGTCTCTCATAAATAAATAAATAAAATCTTTATAAATAAATAAATAAATAAATAATAAATAAATAAATAAATAAATAAATGAGGGATCCAGGTGTGCCCCCATTGGAGGCTGTTGGCATGATGACTTCAGAAGTGGGCTAACTTAAAAAAAAAAAAGTGGGCTAACTAGAAGCAGAGCATCTTATGGGTTTGGTGGTCTTTCTCAACATTCGGCTTTCTCTGGTTGGTTCTGAGATAGAAGCAGGGACAAAACTCAAGGAAGCCGTCAGTTACTAATCAAATCCTGGCCTTTTGGGGCCAATTGTTACAGGAACTGTTGCTTGGTTCCCAGGCTGGTTACTATAGAAAATGGGTTGGTTTCCAGAGCTGCAGACTGAGGGTCAGAGTTCTATTTTTATATAAGGTCTGGCCATTGTCTGCTCATCAATTCAGTCTAACAAGTTTTAACAGAATCTACTATCTCCAGCTCTGGCCTTCAAGGAGGGTCCAAGGAGGTGAGACAAGCATGAAGCAGGCACATGAATCCATTATCAAGATCCTTCCATCCAGGTCTCAGTCCTTTCACTGTCCTTTTCAACTGGTTCGTTTTTTTTTCTTTTCTTTTTTTAAGATTATTTATTTATTTATTTATTTATTTATTTATTTATTCATGAGAGACACAGAGAGAGAGAGAGTCAGAGACACAGGCAGAGGGAGAAGCAGGCTCCATGCAGGGAGCCCGATGTGGGACTCGATCCCGGGTCTCCAGGATCAGGCCCTGGGCTGAAGGCAACGCTAAACTGCTGAGCCACTCAGGGTGCCCTGGTTCATTTTGTTCAAAGACACATAGCAAGATCTCAAAGGATCTTCATACTAGAACTCTGGCAGGTTTTCAAAGAAAAACGTGTACATAAATGTTCATCACTGAGCTGTTTGTAAGAGCTCCAAAGTGGAAGCAACCCAGATGTCCATCAGTAGATGAATGAATAAGCAAAATGTGGTATATCCATACAATTAAATATTATTCAGCCTCTGCAAAGGAGTGAAGTGCTGATCAAGAAGACAACCTTGAAAACATTATGCTTAGTGAAAGAAGCCAGACACAAAATACCATATACTCCACTTAAATGAACCGTCCAGAACAGGCAAATTCCTAGATATAGAAAGCAGATTAGCTATTGCCAGGGGCTGGAATGAAGTGGAAGCATGGAAATTGCTTAATGGGTACCAGGTTTCTTTTGGGGATGATAAAAAAGTTCTGGAACGAGGTAGTGGTAATGACTGTACTACATTGTGAAAGTCCTTCATGCCACACAATCATACATTGTAGGGGCGCCTGGTGGCTCAGTGGTTGAGCATCTGCATCTGGCTCAGGTCATGATCCCTGGGTCCTGGGATCAAGTCCTGCATCAGGCTCCCCAGCAGGGAGCCTGCTTTTCCCTCTGCCGATGTCTCTGCCTCTCTCTCCCTTTCTCTCTCATGAATGAATGAATAAATAAATAAATAAGTAAATTTTTTTTTTTTAAATCATACTCTTTAAAATGGTTAAAATGGCAAATGCAGTTCTGTGTATTTTATATGCAGGGTCAGTTCTGGAGATTTAATTAGATTAAAAATATTTACAGCCAAATATTTTATTTGGTCAACTTTGATCAAGCAGAAGAATGTTAAATTTTTTTTTAAAGATTTTATTTATTTATTCATGAGAGACACACACAGAGAGAGAGAGAGGCGTAGAGACGCAGGCAAGAGGGAGAAGCAGGCTCCATGCAAGGAGCCTGATGTGGGACTCGATCCCAGGTCTCCAGGATCACACCCCGGGCTGCAGGCGGTGCTAAACCTCTGTGCCACCGGGGCTCCCCGAATGTTAAATTTTTTAATGAAATATCAGTTCCTGGATAATTAATGAATTTCAAATATAAAAATCACAGTGATATCGTAGAAAAGACAGCTTTCGCTCAGTATGGACAGTTCACTTTCTCAACAAACTCAATTATTATTTATGCCGAATGGGTTATGATTTCTGAGGCTTTTATGTGATAACAAAGCCAATAGTTAATAATGATGAGTAAAAAGGTGATTGTGTATTTGATAAATAGCACAGTGTTCACATTTAACAGATATCTTATGTAGAACAATAACTCAGTTTGAATAACTGCAAAATGACTTTAATGACAATAATGTAACCACTTTAAGGCAATAACAATGAACATTTTTTCTTTTGAGTCAAATGATTCTACTTCTTTGTCATTTTTTTGAGAGAGAGAGAGCGCATGTGCAAGCAGGGAGCCGGGGGTGAGGGGCAGAGGAAAGGAGAGAGAGAATCTTTAGCAGACTCCGCACGGAGAGTGGAGCCTAAGGCAAGGCTTGATCTCATGACCCCGAGATTATGACCTGCGCTGAAACCCAGAGGTAGATGCTTAACTGACTGAGTCACCCAGGCACCCCTGGGGTTTTTTGTTGTTGTTGTTGTTGTTATTCATGGAAAAACCCTATCAATCTCACAAAGTGATTCCCAGTCTCACTTTCCTATTGGTACAATTTATCCTTCACTTTCTGGGCACTCAGTTGTGGGCTGTACATAGCCACGTAGTTTACATTATCATAGTTCCCTTGACAGGTAGGATTTCTTTTCTGGATTTTACAGAGAGGTGATGTCCTTTGCCCAAATTCTCTCTGATAGTTAGCTTTCTTTAATCCTAATCCTATTCTTTCTCTCTCTTTTTTAGAGATTTATTTATTTTAGAGAGAGCATGCATGAGCAGGGGGAGGGGCAGAGGGAGAGGGAGAGAGGGAATCCTCAAGCAGACTCCCCCCTGAGCATGGAACCTGCTGCAGGGACCCTGCGATCATAATCTGAGCAAAAATCAAGAGTCATCTGCTTAACCGATGGATCCATCCAGGTGCCCCAATCCTAGTCTCTTAATCAACAAATTTACTCCAGAAAGGGATAGATAGTAAATATTTTAAGGCTTTGCAGCCCATGTGGTCTCTGTTGCAGCTACTTAACTGCCTGGTAGCACAAAACTAGCCGCAGACAATACACAAAGAAGCATCATATTCCGAGCTGCAATAAGAGCACAAAAATTCTTTTTTTTAAATAAATTTATTTTTTATTGGTGTTCAATTTACCAACATACAGAATAACACCCAGTGCTCATCCCGTCAAGTGTCCCCCTCAGTGCCCGCCACCCACTCACCCCCACCCCCTCCCTCCTCCCCTTCCACCACCCCTAGTTTGTTTCCCAGAGTTAGGAGTCTTTATGTTCTGTCTCCCTTTCTGATATTTCCTACCCATTTCTTCTCCCTTCCCCTCTATTCCCTTTCACTATTATCTATATTCCCCAAATGAATGAGAACATACAATGTTTGTCCTTCTCCGATTGACTTATTTCACTCAGCATAATACCCTCCAGTTCCATCCACGTCGAAGCAAATGGTGGGTATTTGTCATTTCTAATGGCTGAGGAATATTCCATTGTATACATAGACCACATCTTCTTTATCCATTCATCTTTCCATGGACACCGAGGAAGAGCACCAAAATTCTATTAATTTTCTATGTATCATGCAATATCATTCTTTCACCTTTTTTTTCCAAGCAATTTCAAAATGTAAAAACCATTATTGGCTTGCAGACCACACAAAAATAGACAGCAAACCAGATATGGCCCAACAGCTATGGTTTGCTGACCCCTGCTCCTGATCTCTGCAAGGTCCCCAAATCCAGCATGTACAGTGGACAGCGAGATGATTAAGGTGAATGAAACGGGCCAGGCGGTACATTCGTGGTTAGTGGAAACTGTGACTAACAGAGGAGCCCAGGACTTCCTAAGGGAAGCTCTCCATCAGCTCTTAACTCTCATGCCCTGTGTGCATACAACGCAGTATTGTCCATCCTCACAGGTTCTCAAAGGACGGAAACTAGAAATTCATGTTTGTATTTACAATCTCTCACTTGTAATATTTTTTAAAGATTTTATTTATTTTTTTAAAAATATTTTATTTATTCATGAGAGACAGAGAGAGAGAGAGAGAGAGAGAGAGAGAGAGAGGCAGAGACACAGGCAGAAGGAGAAGCAGGCTCCATGCAGGGAGCCCGATGTGGGACTCGATCCCAGGACACCAGGATCAGGCCCTGGGCTGAAGGCAGCACTAAACTGCTGAGCCACCCAGGCTGCCCAAGATTTCGTTTGAGGGAGAGACAGCACGAGCAGTGGGGAGGAAGAGAGGGGGAGGAAGGAATAGGCCCCCGTTGAGCAGGGAGCCTGACATGGGACTCGATCCCAGGACGCTGAGATCATGTACTGAGCCCCAGGCAGATGTTTAACCCACTGAGCATTTAGGCGCCCTCTCTGTTGCAATATTAGCAGTGTTCAAATTACTGAACGAGGGGTTCCCAGGTGGCTCAGTTGGTCGGGTGGTGGGCTCTTGGTTTCTGCTCTGGTCACGGTCTCAGAGGCCTGGGATCAGGCCCTGCATGGGGCTCCATGCTCGGCCCAGGGTCTGCTTGAGATACTCCCCCTCTCTCTCTCTCTCCATCAGCCCCTCCCACCCCAAAACAAGTGAATACCTTTAAATTTTTTCCTTAAATTTCTGAAAGAAAATACTGCCTATCAAAAATAAAATCTATGATATTCCAAGCACATCTTGAATCAGACATGGCCCACAGGTCCCCTTGTCTGCAACCTCCTTACTCTGGTTGCATGGGTTCTCAACTCGGGCTATTCTTGGGAATCACTTTGGACTAAAAAAAGCCTCGGAGAAATCACTTTGGACTAAAAAAAGCCCTACCCCCAGAGATCAGATTTACATGGTCTGCAGTGGAGCATCTGTATATTTTTAAAGCGCCCCAGTTGATTCTGAAGTGTAGCCACTACTCCCTGCTTCAGCCAATTACACATACTAATCCCCGGAGCCCCGTACAATGCACACCGAAGGAGGGCAGACTTCAGTGGCTCTCGGTCCAAAAATCAATTCATTTAACCTGTTCAGTGCTCGCTTCAAAGATGTTGCCTATAAATACTGTCATAAAGGACTGGAGTCTCTGGCTCATTAATCCTTCTACCTGTGAGAGAAAAGCATCTCTTCTTGTAAGGACCACTTGCCAGTGAAGTCAGAAGGCAGAGGGAACTAGCTTGGGGCAGATTTGGGAAAGAGTCAGCTCTCTCTGCATGCTGCCCTGGTCCATTTAGGATCCTGGGGTACTTGAATCCTGGCCATAATCCAAGGAGCCCCACCCACAGATGGAGACCAGTTGCCTGGTTCAGGGGCCTTTGACAGCTTCCCTTCCTCTACCTAGGCTTCCATGGTCTGGCCCATTGTATCAGGCAGGGTTCAACTCAGAAACACTGTAGGTTATGGGATGAGAGATTTATTCTGGGAATTAGACTTTACAGAGCTGAAGGAGGAGCTGAGAAAGGAACCATCCAGGAAGGAAGCTAGAGGATCAAAGGAAGTCCTGACCAGTGCATCTGAGCAGCCAAGCACGTTTGACTGCCAAAATAGAACAGCCAAGGAAAGGCCCTGTGGCAGGTGGTGCTTCCATGTAGCTACTGCCACCAAGCATCTGGTAGTGGGACAGGGACTGCTCTTGGTCATCAGGGTCAGCAGTCAGAAGAGCTGGATGCAGAGCAGAGGAGAGAAGAGACAAGTAGAACCTGCGGGCATCTCTGCTTCTCGTCATCCCTCACTGGGTCTGACCACAGTGACTTTCAGGCATGGCTGCTGCCTCACCTGTGCTTGCCTCTCTCAGCCACACTGAACAGGGAAACAGATTTCCAACTTAATCAAGTTGACCTGGTACAAACCACACATGCCTGCATTCCTCTGTTGCCTCTTCTGGCCATTACTCTCTGTGATGGCTAATTTATGTGGTATCTGGAGCTGGGCCATGGGATGTCCAGACGGACACCTCATTAAACATTGCTCTGGGTGAATCTGTGGGGGTGTTTTGGGAGGAGATTAGTATTTGAATCAGTAGACCCAGTAAAGCAGATTGCAGTCCCCAGTGTGGGTGGGCTTCAGCCCAGTTGTTGAAGACCTGAAGGAAGAGAGAATTCTCTAGCCCAGCCTGAATGTAGAGCTGTCACATTTGTTTCCTCCTGCCTTCAGATGGGCACTCATGCCACCAGCGCTCCTGGTTCATGAGCCTTCAGACTTGGAACTTACACCACTGGATCCATTGGTTCTCAGAACTTTGGGTTTATTACTTATTTTTTAAAATATTTTATTTATTCATTCATGAGAGACACAGAGAGAGAGAGAGGCAGAGACACAGGCAGAGGCAGAAGCAGGCTCCCTGGTGGGGAACCCGACGTGGGACTTGATCTCAGGACCCTGGGATCACGACCTGAGCCAAGGCAGACACTCAACCACTGAGCCACAGGCGTCCCAAACATTCGGGTTTAGACTGCAACTACGCCACTGGTTCTCCTGGGCTTCCAGCAGATTGTGGGATTTAGCCTCCAGAATCCTGTGAGCCAATTCGTTTCTGTCTCTCTCTCTTTCTCTTTCCAATGGGTTTTCTTTCCCTGGAGAATCCTGAAGAAGACACTCTCTCTCCTACACACTCTTTAATTTCTCAGAAGTTACCAAATTCTTTCCCACCTGAAAGACCTTTCTCTTGAAGCTGAAATGTATTTCCTCCCCACCAACCCCTCACCCGGCTCTTCTTTTCTCATCCTCTCTGGCATAGTTGAAGTTACTTTCCCTGGACTTCCAATATAAGTTATCTGCCTGTTATTCTTGTTTCATATGTACAACTTGGGGTTGTATATATACAACAAAGAGGGGGGCACCTGGGTAACTCAGTCAGTTCGGTGTCCAGTTACTGGTTTTGGCTTAGGTCATGATGTCAAGGTCCTGGGATCGAACCCTGCATGGGGCTCCTCACTCAGTGTGGGGTCTGCCTGTGGATTCTCTCCCTCCTTCAGCCCCTCCCTCCACTCACGCTCACTCTCTCTCTCTAAAATAAATAAATCTTAAAAAACAAACCAACAAATAAAGAGAAAAGGATCAATACAGAGCTTGGGGTTGTATATTTACTTGTAGCATCTCTTTCTTCTACTAGCTCTGGAGTTCTTTGAGGTCAGGGATTGTGTATATTTTGTTCACCATTATAAACCTAGTGCATGGCACACAGTAGGTTCAAAACAGACCTACTAAATGAACAAACATAGTCATTCTCTCTCTCTCTCTCTCTCTCTCTCTCTCTCTCTCTCTCTCTTTTTTTAGTAATCTCCATACCCAGCATGGGGCTTGGACTCACCACCCTGAGATTAAGGGTCCCATGCTCCACCGCCTGAGCCAGCCAGGTACTCCCAAACAGTCATTTTCAAGGCCAATGTTTGATACAGTGTTTTAGAGGAAAAAAAGATGGTCCCTTGTGTAATATGTGGCTTTATTTTGCTTTATAATTTATGATGTACATATGTCAAAACAAACCAAAGCAAAAATACTTAGTCTCTGTCAGCAGGCAAAAATTAACCTTACTACCCACTAACCCTGCTGGGATCCCCCACTGGCCTGGTAAAACCATTAGAAGCAATAACTAAAACTTTGTTTGTGATGTAATTTAATAACTAGCTCTCAGCAGGAGTTTTAATAGTCACCATGCAAGGTCTAGAAAGTTTTTATGGCTTAATGGCCCACATACATTCACAGCTCTACATACTTTAGTGTCTACATTATTTTCTCTGTGAGAATGCTTTATCCAAATAGACTACTTTGCTTAAGAACATGTTTTTCCAAAAAAAATTCCAGACAATTATAATCCCAGTGCAAATAATCCCACCACAATACATGAACTAATGAACAGTACATGAGCAAAGAAGTTTATGGCATCCCTGAGACATCCCTTAATAAATATTAAGTTTCCCACATCTCCAGGGTTATTTTTCTGTAAGGATTCAACAAATTGGCAACAGGTAGTAAATTAGTCCTAGAGATGTAATGCATAGTAATAGTGAATACTATTATCTAATGCATAGTAATAGTGAATATAGACCACAGTATTGTATCACAATCATCAAACTTGTGAAGACAAGATTCTCTTTTTTTTAAGATTTTATTCTTTTTAAGATTTTATTTATTTATTCATGAGAGACACAGAGGAGACAGAGACAGAGACAGAGACACAGGCGGAGGGAGAAGCAGGCTCCATGCAGAGAGCCTGACGTGGGATTTGATCCCCGGTCTCCAGGATCACGCCCTGGGCTGAAGGCAGTGCTAAACCGCTGAGCCACCAGGGCTGCCCTTAGGATTTTATTCTTAAGTAATCTCCACACCCAGCATGGGTCTCAAATGTATAAGCCCGAGTTCAAAAGTCACTTGCTTCACTGACTGAGCCAACCAGGTGTCCCAACAAAGAGGCTAGATCTTAATTATTTCAACCACTAAAAGGAAATAATTATGTGATGTAATAGAGGTGCTAATTATCAGTACAGCAGCAATCATATGACAATACATAAACATATCAAATCAACATGTTGTACGCCTGAAATTTATACAATGTTATTTATCAAATTTATTTCAGTTTTAAAAATGCTACTGAGGGCAGTCTGGGTGGCTCACCAGTTTAGTGCTGCCTTCAGCCCAGGGCCTGATCCTGGAGACCTGGGATCGAGTCCCACATCGGGCTCCCTGCATGGAGCCTGCTTCTCCCTCTGCCTGTGTCTCTGCCTCTCTCTCTCTTTCTCATGAATAAATAAATAAAATCTGTAAAAAAAAAGAAATGCTACTGAACTCAATAACTGATTATGCAAATGTCCATGAAAGAAAATGAATAAGTAAATAAAGGACTTTTCTTTAGGGAAGATAAATATGAATATTTACAAAGAACTGCTGGGCCTTACCTCTGCTTTGTCTTGATGCTTAGCTGTAAATCTGTAGCATGTTTTTTTCTTTTTTTGTAATATAAAAATAAAGAATTAAAAGCAGGCAGAAACATTGCATAGACTTGGAAAATAACTCTTTGGAGTAAAGAGTTCAGTATTTTCAGGAACTCATGTTGAACATTCTTCCATCTGGTTCCCATAAGAGAATTCTTACTCCTTCCACCACTTCTCAGTGTCCCTGTGGTTACAGCTGAGCTCTTCTCCGTTTTGCCTAAGAAGCAAGGAAGCGAAAGTACCTCTGGAGTGGAATCAGGGGCTTCACTGAAGCAAGCGTGGATGTTCTGCTACCAAACAGACTTGGTGGGAAATCTCCAGCTTGCCCAGGGCCAGGCATTCACTCTCACCATCAGCACCACCTCTCTGGGGACGAGTAGGCCACCAAAGCTTCTATTCTAGAAGGGCTACAACTGGCCTGAACCATCACAAGGCGGTTGTCCACAAGGAATGGACAGGCTGGAGAATGACAAGGCTTGTGGCATAACGCAGGTTCATGCACTGCCTGTAGATGGTGGACGGTCCTCTCCGGGTGGCAAGGCAAGGACAGCCAGCATAGCTTCCAAGCACTGGAAACTTATGCTTACGTAAGTGCTAAAGTGAAGATCAATGTCTCCCCAGGACACACCTCTGTGTTCTCTCTTTCCTAGCCCACAGGCAATGGTTCTGCAAGCGTGTTCCCCAGACTGGCAGAATCAGCAGCAGCACTTTGTGGGAAATGCAAATTCTCAGGCCTCACCCAGACCAACAAAAACCCTGCAAGGTGGGGCCCATTGGTGTGTGTGTCTTCACAAACCCTTCTGATGATGCTGAGATACACTAAAGCTTGCAAATGGCTGCTTTAGTCTGGGGCAGTGTTTCTCAAACTCTGCATTGTAGTAGAATCTCCTGGGAAGCTTTGGAAAATCCTAATGCCTGGGCTTCACCCATGTAAATTAGGTCAAAATCTGGTGAGGAGAAGATCAGTAGTTCTTCTAGATTTCCCGCATGATAGTTTGAGAACAAGTGGTCTATTCTAGGGACTTGAGGCCCAAGAGTCTCTGGACCTGCAGCTTCTGCATGGTTAGAAATGCAGAGTCTCAGCCCCCAGCCCAGACTTGCTAAAGCAGTCTGCACTTTCATAGGATCCCCAGTGATTGGTAAAGTACATGAAAACTTGACGAGCACTGGGGTGCCTGGGTGGCTCAGTCTATTAAACATCTGCCTTTGGCTCAGGTCATGATCTCCAGGTTCTGGGGTCCAGCTCCCTGCTCTATGGGGAGTCTGCTTCTCCTTTTTCCTTCCTCTCTCTCTCTCTCTGCTCCTCCTCCCCTCACCCCCACTCATGCTCTCTCTCTGTCTCTCTCTTTCTCTCAAATAAATAAAATCTTTAAAAAAAAATGTGATGAGGCACCTGGGTGGCTCAGTGGTTGAGCAGCTGCCTTTGGCTCAGGGTGTGATCCGGGGTCCTGGGATGGAGTCCCGCATCAGGCTTCCTACATGCTGCATGGAGCCTGCTTCTCCCTCTGCCTGTGTCTCTGCTTCTCTTTCTCTCTGTCTGTGCCTCTCATGAAAAAATAAATAAAATCTTAAAAAAAACCTTTTATATTTATGGTGAATATAATGAATAAATAAAACTATATATATATATATATATATATATGACACAGAGAGAGAGGAAGAGACACAGGCAGAGGGAGAAGCAGGCTTCATGCAGGGAGCCTGATGTGAGACTCGATCCTGGGACTCCAGGATAATGTCCTGGGCTGAAGGCAGGTGCTAAACCACTGAGCCACCCAGGGATCCCCTAAAAGGTTTTATATTTATTCATAAATATATTCATATATATATTTATTCATATATATAAATGTGACAATCACTGACCTTTGGGGCACAAAAAACACATCTGAAGTTTCTTACTTACAGATCAATGATTTACTGAGTTGAGTCCAGAGGTTGTTTCTTTTGTTTTTGCTGATTCTCTGGTGACACTCCTGCCCCATCAAAGGATGCTCTGGTTGGGGGAGGGGAGAACAACAGAGAAAGGAATTAAATTCAGTGAGCACCTCAAGGGGACCCTACAGAATGAGTAGGGAAGGAAGAAACATTTTAATTAACATTTGGACACATTCTGGAGGTACCTGTTCACCAGATTATTAAGTACTACATTATATATTAACTACTCTCGGGAGGCCTCCCCATAAACCAACTGGTTCTTGCTCTCCCACCTCCAATTTCCAATTTCATTTCTCACCATCTCACCAGATCACTACTGAGTGATTTAGAAAGTGAAACCAAGGCTGGCTCAGAATTGGAGTAAATATTAACCAGGATTTATTATTTCTTTAAAGAATATGAAGAGTTCCAGATTAGAATAGACCAACTGTGGGGTGCCTGGCCGTCTCAGTAGAGAATGTGACTCTTGATCTCTGGGTCATGAGTTTGAGCCCCATGTTGGGTGAAGAGATTACTTAAAAAACAAAAAAGAAAGAAAAGCTGACTTTGTGACCAAGGGCGATAGAAATTTTATTTTGATTTATTTTTAATTACAAGGTTTTTGAAAATTATCTCAGTCTACATTTTTAGTTTTTCCCTCATCTTGAAAATGAGATGTGGCTATACACTCATCTCTGTATGTGTGTATTTATGCACAGTCATGACAGACATGGATTTTTACCATGTCGCATATCCTGGGCAGCAGAATATGGGGAAAGGCTGGAAGTGAACTTCTCTGGATCCCTTATAGCAAGTCACTATACTACACAGGGCCTCCATATTCTCACTTCTATAACAAGGGAGTTTGACAGTTGAGGTTGCAAATTTAAATGTCTTCAGGAGCTTAGATGGAAATCTTTTTTTTTTTTTTAAGAGTTTATTTATTTATTCATGAGAGACACACAGAGAGGGGCAGAGACAAAGGCAGAGGGAGAAGCAGGCTCCCTGAAGGGAGCCGAATGCGGGACTCGATCCCAGGATCCTGGGATCACGACCTGAGCCAAAGGCAGATGTTTAATTGACTGAGCCACTCAGATGTCCTTTTGTATTTTGGTGTTTTGTTTTGTTTTACAGAATTTGAAAGCCGCTCGCAACACTCCTGAGGCCTAGCACTACCTGGGGCCAGCCAGGTAATGATCTCTACACTAAGTGATATCCCAGGATTCCTAGAATTCCATGCTGTTCCTTAAATGAAACTTTTTTCTGTGGCCATATCTGCGTCTCTCACTTATTCTTTCAATAAATATTTGAGCACCTACTATAAGCTAGAAGCCAGTCTATTTAAAAAAACAAGAAAAAAAATGACATAGGGTTTCTCCTTTTAGGTGAGCAAATGAAAGAGCCAAGTGAAATGCAGTGATATAGAATAAGGCTTCCCAAATAATTAGGCTTGTTGAAAAGGCCTACAGAAAGGCAGACCTGGTTCTTTAGCCAGACACAAAATTTTTCTGAGGCTTGATATTTTTATCTGTAGAATGGGGGAGAATAATAGATCTCCATCAAGACTGTGTGAATGTTAGAATTCTGTCTATAAAGTGCCTGGCATGTGGTAGATGCTTAATAAATAATGCTAACCAGCACTACTACTGTTATTATTACATTATAAACTCCTTGGAGGGGCACCTAGGTGGCTCAGTGGTTGAGCATCTGCCTTTGGCTCAGGTTGTGATCCGAGAGTCCTGGGATGGAGAACTGCATCGGGCTCCCCACAAGGAGCCTGCTTCTCCCTCTGCCTATGTCTCTGCCTCTCTCTGTGTGTCTCTCATTAATAAATAAAAAACTTTTAAATGAAAAATAAATAAATAAACTCCTTGGAGTTAGGGGTTGGGTCTGGTTAAAATCATGCAGTGGCATTTCTTAACCTGCAAGCAGCAGGTTGCTTTCACAAAGGACATACTTTGTTTCCCCTTGGAGACGGCATCAACTGGTATTTCCTAAGACAAATCTGGAAATGCCTATCTAAACTATAGGGTAGCCTAAATATTGCACAATTGTTATTTTTCTAAAAACCAGAAAGCAAGTCTGATGTGATGCAAATGCATTAGAGAAGATTTTTTCAGTCTTTTTCACCAACGAGAGGAGGCTTTTTCCTTCTTGTGAGTGGTGCTTGAGATTCTAAGGCAGGTTTAATTAGAATACCAAGAGCAAGAGTTGCATACTTGGTGATTTTGAAGGGGGCTTCTAGAGATGTGTAAGGGCCATTAGGTTGGATGATTCATTGTTGTTGTTGTTTTTAATTTTTCTAATTGCTCTTGAAAATGTATAACTTTCCTTTTTCTTGAGACACTTATTTCTAACACTGATTTCACACTTACCCTTAAAGCACCATCTCTAAGCTGATGACTCTTGAATTTGCTCCTTCAGGCCATGTTCTCATACATCCAGCTCCCAGCTTGCGTCTCTCCTTGAAGATCTCATACACATCTTGGATTTGGTCAAAACAGAACTTTTTGCCCAAATTTGCCTCCTCTCAAGCCTTTCCTATGCCAATAAATGGTATCATCATACACTGGTTGCTCAGGTCAAACGTTGGGAAATATCTTAATTTTTTTACATCACACTCCACATCCTATCCCACACATAAGCCTTTGTGCTTTGACTCCAATATCCCATAGTGTTATATGGAAAGTGTGATCACTTCCTACCATGTGTATTTGATAGGTCACTTCAAAGCTACTATTATCTCTACTCCAAAAGCCTGCTAACCAGAGTCTCTACCTCTTCCACTTCCACGCTTACACAGCAGCCTGAGTGATCTGAAAGCATAGATGGCATTTGTCCCTTCCTCACAATCCTCCAAAGGATTTCCCTTGCAGGTGGAATAACACCCAGACCTGTTACGATGCCCCACAAAGCTCTGTGTGATTTTGCCTCTGCCTCTTTTCCCCTAGACTCGCCCTACTTGTGTATGTCAAATGTGCCAGGCTTTTAGCAACACAGGGCCCTTACCAGAAAGTTCTTCTCATGGCCTCTCTCTCTTCTCATCATTATCTCTTCCTCAGAAAGATCTTCCCTGACCCTCTTGGCAGAGACTTCTGGTTGTCCACCCTTGTCCATAGAAATGGAACCTCTTATTTTTAGTTGGACCCATAATTGCCCTGCTTCCCTTAACAAGTTATGACCACATGACTAAGTTCCAGCCAATGCAACATAAGCAGAAATATAATGTGGCCATTTCTTTTTAAAAGATTTTATTTATTATTTATTTGAGAGAGAGAAGGAGAGAGAGAGAGAGAACATGAGTAGGCAGAGGGAAAGGGAGGAACAGGCCCAATGGATGGCTCGATCCGAGGACCCTGAGATTATGACCCAAGCAAAAGGCAGACCTCCAACTGACTCAGCCACCCAGATGCCCCAGGAACCAACCTTAAAAAAATCATTGGCACATACCCTTCTTTACCTTTCTTTCGAAACCTTTTATTCATTCTGCTGCCTGGAATATGACATGATGGAGGCCTTTATGGAGCAAGAACACCATAACAGACCTGGATGACTTGTTCCTATTTGAGAGAGAAACAAACATTTATTTCATTTAACCCACTGTTATTTTGGATCCTACTACCAACCTAATTCTAATTGATAGATTAGAATCTTTGGCTAAGGCAGCCTTATTTCATGTTCATCTGTACTCCCTTCTTTAAAGCACTTAGGACCTGAAGTTACCCCATATATTTATTTATGCTTCTATTACATTTTTATAGTCTGTCTTCCTCCCTTCTGGATTGTAAACTCCTTAAGGCCTGCTATATCCCCTCCCCTTGGAAGAGTGCCATAATAGGTGCTTAGTAAATATTTGTGGAATGAATCACTGAATGAAGATCTACTACGTGCCAAGGAATGGGGATACAGAAATGATTCACAAGTGTTTCCTGAGTCCCTTACCTGCGAAGCTCACCACGTAACAGGAACTCTCTAGTTTGAAGTGGCAGTCATTCTCTTAAGAAGCATCTGAAACAGTGGTTCTTATCCAGGGGCACTTTTGCCCCCAAGGGACATTTGTCAATATCTGGAAATATTTGGATTACAAGTTGGGGAATGCTACCGGCATCCAGTAAGTAGAGTCAAAGAATGCTGCTACCCACCCTATGAGGTGCAGGACAACCCCCACAACAGATAATTTTCTTGCCTCAACTGCCAGGAGTGCTGAGGTTGATAAACCATGACCTGGCAAAGGTCTATGCCAGTTAGATTTTTCAGGGAGAAAGTTGCGTGGGCTGCATGAGAGTAGAAACTATGGAGTGTAGGAAACACATGCCATGTGGCCTCTTTGGTGTCATTAGTAAGCATGTGGGATTAAGCCCCAAGTAGAAGTTGGCTGAGTTGTCAAATTCTGCAAAGCTCTCCATTGAGAGGCCAACCCCAACTGTCAACATTCTTGACTTATCACAGGGCCCACATTGTGAGGACAATGTCAACTCAGAACAGGTGAAATTATGTCCAGAACTCTAGAAACCATGCCAGAGAAGCTCTTGGCACAGTATCATCATTAACATAAAGAAGTCCAACATGAATTTTCACTTTGCCCGGTTTTCTCAGGAAGGCTGAGAGACCTCTGAGGATCTACTGTTCTTTGTCGTCGTACATCTCTTCTCTAACAGGTGATAGAAGTGTATCCACATTCATGGCCCTCCTGCAAAATGTAATTATCTGTTGCAGGTAGATAAACAAATGATAGATGAGAGTAGACTAAAGGCCAGGAGACTATTGAAGTGATAGTTTATGTTTTAATTTTTTTTTAAGCTTTCCAATTTGTTAGTCACCGATGTACTTGGTGACCTTGGGCAGTGTACATAATCTTCCTGAGCTCCAGTGCCCTCATCAGCAGACTCAGGTTGGGATCAAACCATGGCTTAGTTGTCTTCCATTCTAAGGAATCATAATCATATCTACCACCTGTTACTATCGGATAATCGAAGGCAACAAATTTTGCCTGGGTTTGAAGAAATAAATTTTTTTACTTCTATTTTTTTAAAGATTTTATTTATTAATGGGAGACACACAGAGAGAGGCAGGGACATAGGTAGAGGGAGAAGCAGGCTCCCTGAGGGGAACCCAATGCAGGACTTGATCCCAGGACCCTGGGATCACGACCTGAGACAAAGGCAGATAGATGCTCAACCATTGAGCCACCCAGGTGCCCCAAGGAAATACATTTTGAGGTAAAGAAAAGACTGTAGTGATTACTAGCATCAGTGTTCACCACCACCGTCACCACTAACACTTTCAAAAATAAAAACTCAGCATTAATCTTTGGAACAGTATTTCCTAAAATATGTTTATTAGAATATAGATACTTAAGATATGAAAATGGGACTCTATGTCAGAAAAACTGGGAAGGGTATTAGATCCTCTTCTTGAAGAATAACAGTGAGTCATTTTAAGTTTTGTAAACCCAGTCTTTTCACTTATTTGACTAGAGAATTCACTTTTCCTTGAATAATGATTAGCATCCTACAGAACTGGTGTTTCTTGAAAGACTTTTGGAGACTCTGCCTTGGTATATAATGACATTATCTTTTGCTCTGTACCTACTGGGGGAGGGAATGATAATACTAGAAGACAATGCCAAGGAAAATAAGCAACATGCTTCCAGACATCCCTGGCCTGCAACAAAAACTTGAGAATTCCCATATACCTGATATCAGGCAACAATAACATACTTGGACACAGTATTAATAAAATCATTTATTGACCTAATTCTGTTAAATAGCCTGTGATGCAAAGAGAGAAATTTGATCTTGTGCCTCTTTGTTGAATTTACTCTGTCAATCCTATTCACTAAGTGACTGTATTACAAGGGTGACAATGAGGTTTCTTTCTCATGACAACTTTGATCAATGGATAGTGGCTGCCTAGAGCTCTATACTGAAAATGAGAAGACCTTCATTGGGTTTGGAGGGAACATATGCTGTGATTGATTCTTAATGTCTGTTCTGGGGGTAGCACTGTGATTTTTTTTTAAGATTTATTTATTTATTTATTTATTTATTTATTTATTTATTTATTTATTTATTTGACAGAGAGAGAGAGAGAGAGAGAAAGACAGAGGGAGAGGAAGAGTGTGAGTTGGGAGGAGGGGAAGAGGGAGAAGCAGACTCCCCACTGAGCATGGAGATGTGAGGCCTGATCCCAGGACCCCAGGATTATGACCCTAGCAGAAGGCAGATGCTTACCCAACTGAGCCACCCAGGTGCCGCTCTACTGCTGTGATTGATTGTTGATGTATGTTGTGAGTTTAGACTAATAGAAGGCATATATTACTTGTATGTTTCCTTACCCCAAATCAGAAACTTTTAAAACGATTTTAATTACTTTTATTATTTTTTTATTTTTAAAGACTTTATGTATTTGAGAGAGAAAGTGAAAAAAAAGTGAGCACAGAGGGAGAGTGAGAGGCAGAGGGAGAAGCAGACTCCCTGCTGATCAGAGAGCCTGATGTGGGATTGGATCCTAGGACCCTGAGATCATGACCTAAGCCGAAGGCAGATGCTTAACTGAGCCACCCAGGTGCCCCTATTTATTTATTTTAGAGAAAGAGAGAGAGAGAGAGAGAGAGAGAGAGAGAGAGAGAGAGAGAGCATGCATGAGTGGAATGAGGGAGCAGAGGGAGAGGGACAAGTAGACTACAATGAGCGCTGGGGCCTGACATGGGGCTCAGTCTCACAATGCTGAGGTCACCACCAGAACTGAAATCAAGAGTCTGACATTTAATCAGTTGAGACACCCAGGCATCCTATTTTATTTTTTTAATTAAAGATTTTAAGTAATCTCTACACCCAACATGGGGCTTGAATTTACAATCCCAAGATTAAGAGTTATACACCCTGTTGACTGAGCCAGCCAGGCACCCCAAAGATTTTTTATTTTTAAGTAATCTCTACACCAACATGGGCTTGAACTTAACAACCCTGAGATCAAGAGTCATGTGCTCTACTGACTAGCCCAGTCAGGTGCCCCCCAAATCAGAAACTTCTTATAAACTACTCACTTTGGTTTAATTGGAGAATTAAGACTTAATGTATTTACATGTCAAACTGAGTGGTTAAGATAATTCTATAGGGTCCGAAAAGGGAGATTTCCTTTAGGTCTTAGGATAAAGATAGATTTTAAGTAAGAGTTGATTTCCAGAGGTGGGGGCCGCCTGGAGGCTCAGTCAGTTTATTTTCAGACTCTTGATTTCGGGTGAGGTCACGACATCTAGCCCGAGTCAGGCTCCATGCTGGTGTGAGCCTGCTTAAGATTCTTTCTCTCCTGGGATCCCTAAGTAGCTCAGTGGTTTAGCGCCTGCCTTCTGCCCAGGGCACAATCCTGGAGTCCTAGGATCGAGTCCCATATCGGGCTCCCTGCATGGAGCCTGCTTCTCCCTCTGCCTCTCTCTCTACGTGTCTCTCATAAATAAATAAAATATTTAAAAAAAAAAAAGATTCTTCCTCTCCCTCTCACTCTGCTCCTCCTGTCACCTCTTTTTTTTTTTTTAATTTATTTATGATACTCACAGAGAGAGAGAGAGAGAGAGAGGCAGAGACACAGGCAGAGGGAGAAGCAGGCTCCATGCACCGGGAGCCCGATGTGGGATTCGATCCTGGGTCTCCAGGATCGCGCCCTGGGCCAAAGGCAGGCGCCAAACCGCTGCGCCACCCAGGGATCCCCTGTCACCTCTCTCTTAAAAAAAAAAAAAATTAAAGAATTGATTTGGGCCTTGAAGGGTAGAAAGTTAAGGTCTTCTGAGGAGACCTGGGGAGATGATTCTTGGCAGAGACTATGATGAACTAACCAATGCCCCTGGGATAGATTGTATCTCTAGAGCCATCCAGATACAGTATCAGCATCCCTTAGACAGTGCTCAATAAAGGATACATTCTTATCCTTTATCTACCCCAGCATTGTCCAACAGAAACCTAGTTTTTTTTTAATATTTTTTAAAATTTTTTTGAAATTTATTTATGATAGTCACACAGAGAGAGAGGCAGAGACACAGGCAGAGGGAGAAGCAGGCTCCATGCACCGGGAGCCCGATGTGGGACTTGATCCCGGGTCTCCAGGATCGTGCCCTGGGCCAAAGGCAGGCACCAAACCACTGCGCCACCCAGGGATCCCCAGAAACCTAGTTTGAGCCACATATACAATTTTAAACTTACTACTGGCCACCTTTAAAAAACGAAAGTGAAATAAGTGACATTAATTTTATTTTATTTTTATTTTTATTTTTTTAGTGACATTAATTTTAATAGTATACTTGACCTAACCCAATGTAGGTACAATATTATCAGTTCATATAATCAATATAAGAATTATTAATAGGATATTTTATACTCTACTTTTACATAATAAATCTTTGAAAGCTGGTGCGTATTTTACTTACGGCATGTCTCAGTGAAAACCAGCCACATTCCAAGTGCTCAATAGCTACGAGTGGCCAGTGGCTTACATATTGAATAATACCAATCTAAACTACCACTCTTTTTTTTTTTTTTAATAAGTTCTAGACCCAATGTGGGGCCTACAGAGATTGCTTAAAAATAAAAATTTAAAAAAGTTTTTATCTATATTGTAGCCTATGTCAGAATTTCCTTCCTTGTTCTCATTTTTCTTTCTTTCCTTCCTTTTTAAGTCTGGTTAATACTCCACTCTATGTATATACTATTTGGCTTATCCATTCATCCATCAAAGGACACTTGGGTTGCTTCTAGCTTTTGGCTATTGTGAGCAATGCTGCTCTGCACGTGGGTATATATATAATCTGTGTGAGTCCCTGCTTTCCATTCTTTTGGATACATATGCAGTTGAATTGCTAAATCATATGATACTTCTATTTCTTAATTTGTTGAGGAGCTTCTGTACTGTTTTCCATAGTGGCTGCACCATTTTATACACTCACCAACAAAGTGCAAGGGTTCTGATTTCTCCATATCCTCACCAACACTTGTTATTTTCTTCTTGTTTGTTATTTACTTATAATAGCCATCCTAATGGGTATAAAGTGCTATCTTACTGTGTTTTGTTTTGTTTTTTAAGTGGGCTCCACACCCAACATGGGACTAGAATTCATGACCCTGGGATTGAGAGTCACATGTTCTACTTCCTGAGCCAGCCAGGTGCTCCTGTGGTTTTCTTTTGAATTTCTCTAATGATTAGTGATGATGAACATCTTTCCGTGTGCTTTTTAGCCATTTCTATATATTATTTAGAGAAATGTCTAATCGAATCCTTTGCCCATTTTTTCAACTGAGTTGTTTGTTCTTTTGTCATTGTTGAGATGTAGGAGTCCTTCATATATTCCGGATATTGACTCCTTTTCAAATATATGATTAGCAAATATTTTCTCCCATTCTGGAGAAATGAGGCAATCCATTTGCCTTTCACTCTGTTAACAGTGTCCTTAGATGCAGAAAAGTTACTAAATTTTGTGGTAGTCCAACTTAATCTACTTTTGTTTTAATTGCCTCTACTTTTGGTATCATATTAAATTGGTATCTTTTTTTAACTTTTTATTTTTTTATTATTTTTAAAAAGATTTTATTTATTCATGATAGAGAGAGAGAGGGGCAGAGAAACAGGCAGAGGGAGAAGCAGGTTCCATTCAGGGAGCCCGATATGGGACTCGACCACAGGTCTCCAGGATCACGCCCTGGGCTGAAGGCGGTGCTAAACCGCTGAGCCACCCAGGTGTCCCAAACTGGTATATTTAGATACAGAAATCAATGTCTTCCTAGTCAATGAACTCTGCCACATAGTCTAAAACTTAAACAGAAAGACCCTTAACATTTTAATCTATTGGGACACCTGGGTGGTTCAGCGGTTGAGTGTCTGCTTTCAGCTCAGGGCATGATCCTCAAGTCCCAGAATCGAATCCCATATCAGGCTCCCTGCGCGGAGCCTGCTTCTCCCTCTGCCTGTGTCTCTGCCTCTCTCTCTGTGTGTCTCTCATGAATAAATAAAATCTTTAAAAAATATATTTTAATCTACTGACCCTTTTCATGAAGTCTTTTTTTTTTTTCCCTTCTGGAAAACATTGTGAAATCTTTTGAATGCATGTACTCAATACTACTTCCAAATAGGCTTTCAGAAGTTGGCTTATTTATGGGTACAACCTCTCCTTCCTGTGCGAAGCCTGGGCCTGTTTGTCCCCAGAGCCATTGCCCACCTGCCCTGCTCTGTCACATAGACATTGATCTTTGAAGGCTGCAATTTCCAGGCTCTCGGGTGAGCTGACTCCTAGCTGGGTTCAACCAGTAACAATCACTGGCATGAGACTGGAGGCCAAGAAGATGGCATAAGCCAGGGCATTTATCTTCTTCTCTGCCTCTGCCTCTGCCTCTGCCTCTGAATCACCTTTATGGCTCCATCGCGAAATGGAAAGACCTGGCCCACATCTATCAGGCGTGATCTGGCCTGCGTTCTCTGGCAGCATCACCTTTTGTCTTTCCAGCTCCAGGAGCGGTAGTGGCTCCTGCTGATGTGACTCCTGGATTGCCTCACTCTATCAGTCAGGGGCTTTCAGGAAACAGATGGTACAACCGACCAAGGAAATAATAAGAAAATGTACAGAACTATTTACAGAGGGATGGGCAGAGTTCCGATACACTAACAAAGGAGACACCTTAACCCAGCAAGGGGCCTCTACCACCCTTAGACCCTGGGACAGGTAGCTGGATGAAGACAGCTGTAGGGCAGGATGTGTGGCCTTCGGTGGTAGAATGCAGACACTTCCCAGTGAGCTGTAGGGATGAGGCCAGAGGAGTAAGCATCCAGACATCGCTCTCCTCTCACTCTTCCATCCAGGGAAGCCTCCGATTGGCAGAACTCAAACAGGGATGGGGACAAGGACCCTGCCAACGCAGTCTGTACAGGTCAACCTCTGGGGCCCCCAGCAGAGTGGAGAAGCCAAACAGCAGATCTGGACGGACAAATGGAATGTAGCAGGGACACCCACCTACACGTTGTGCCTGTTTGGCTTCTCAACAGCCAAGGAACACATTCCCATGGCCCATGTGTGGAAAATGGACTGCGTTAGGATTATCATCCTTATTACTTTGCAATGACAGCCCTTTAAGAAAGATTGTGCTCTACCAGGGATGGGCCAGCTATAGCCTGTAGGCCAAATATAACCAGCTGCCTGTTTTTGTGATTTGATTTTTTTTAAAAGATTTTATTTGTTTATTTGTTTATTTATTTATTTATTTATACGATTTTATTTATTCATGAGAGACACACACAGAGAGAGAGAGAGAGAGGCAGAGACACAGGCAGAGGGAGAAGCAGGCTCCATGCAGGGAGCCCGATGTGGGACTCGAACCCGGGACACCAGGATTGGGCCCTGGGCCAAAGGCAGGTGCCAAACCGCTGAGTCACCCAGGGATCCCCTGTGATTCAATTTTTTACTGAATCACCACCCACTCATTCGTTGACATGGGCTGTGGCTGCTTTTCCACAACTGTGCCAGAGTTGAGTAGTTTCAATGGATATCACACAGCCCGCACGGCCTAAAATATTTACTTCCTGGCCTTTTACAGAAAAAGTTTGCTGACGCTTGTGCTATACCCATTATACCAGGTAGAACGGTTACATAATTTGTAGGTCTTATTGAAAAATGAAAATGCAGGGCCCCTTCTTCAAAATCCATTAGATATTTCAAGATGGTAGCAGCAGAGCATGAAGGAGAATTTAAGGCTTTTCTAAGTGTGGGATTATATGGAGCTGCACAGATTATACCCCTATGCGTGGACACATATAGAATGCTTTCTAGCCAAATGCCACGACTGCCTGGCAATGCAGTTATTCCGCTATTTTTTTTTAAAGATTTAATTTATTTTTTCATGACAGACACAGAGAGAGAGAGAGGGAGAGAGAGAGAGAGAAAGGCAGAGACACAGGCAGAGGGAGAAGCAGGCTCCACGCGGGCGCCCGACATCCCGATATGGGACTCGATCCGGGTCTTCAGGATCACACCCTGGGCTGAAGGCAGCGCTATACCGCTGAGCCACCCGGGCTGCCCCACTATTTTTTATTCTTTAAGATTGTATTAATTTATTCATGAGAGACACCAAGACATAGGCAGAGACAGACTCCCTGCAGGGAGGCTCCCTGCAGGGACCCTGATGCTGGACTCAATCCCAGGACGCCACCGGGATCATGACCTGAGCCAAAGGCAGACACTCAACCACTGAGCCACCCAGATGCCCCAGTTATTCCATTATTGATGGGAGTTTGAGGAACAGGAGATACAGAATTTGCTATAATAGGCAGCCAGGAGGGATCCCCGGGTGGCTCAGTGGTTGCGCGCCTGCTTTCGGCCCAGGGCGTGACCCTGGAGACCCAGGATCATTCCCGCATCGGGCTTCCTGTGTGGAGCCTGCTTCTCCCTCTGCATATGTCTCTGTCTCTGTCTCTCTCTGTGTGTGTCTCTCATGAATAAATAAATGAAATCTTAAAAAAAAAATAGGCAGCCAGGAGGCATCATGTGTTCTAGGGGTGCAGAGATCTACCAATTCAGGAGGATTGTTTGAAGGAGAATTTTCACAATGTAACATTTTTTCAATTAGAGAAAACTTAGCGACTAGAACAAAGAGACCAAGAGACATTAACAGTCCCAATATTTTAATATATAACTGCTACTATCCTTCTGGGGTACCTCCCACCACTTTCTCTAGATGAACATTTATCGAGAAAAAAAAATTAAAGCTGGTGGGATGCCTGAGTGGCTCAGCAGTTGAGCATCTGCCTTCAGCTCAGGGTGTGATCCCAGGATCCGGGATCGAATCCCACATCGGGCTCCCTGCATGGAGCTTGCTTCTACTCCCTCTGCCTGTGTCTCTGCCTTTCTCTTGGTTTCTCTCATGAATAAATAAATAAATCTTAAAAAAAAAAAGTAAACCTGGTTCTCCAAAACCTATCTCACTGGTAAGAATGACTAGGTGTTTAGAATTCTACGCATCATTTTGGTACATTATAAGATGGTCAGAAAAATGGTCCTCCTTATATGCCCCTCAGGTGGTTTTCAGGTAGGGAGTGACTTTGGCATTAGGTACCCAGTTTCTGTCACTTATCTAGCTGTGTGGCCTGGGGCAGTTAACTCACCACATTTTCTGAGTGCAGTTTCTTCTGATGGAGGAGGAAAAAGGATTTGATAATATTTACCTCCTAGAGTTTGAGAAATAGTCATGGTTATAAACAAATATAATTAAGATGAATGGTCATTATTATTTTAACAAAATGGTGGAAAAGGTGGGTTCTGCTTTTAAATTGGGGGGCACAGGGCCAGGCTTTGTCATTTATTAGCTCTCTACTATCCCTGGGATTCGCTGATAATAAACACTTCCCAAACACTCACTGATGATTTGCAGATTAGGCTATTATTTTTCTACATCCTTTTATTTTTGTACTTGTTTCCTTTACCCGAGGTGATGTAATGCTCGGCCATCTGCTTCCCCTTCATCCAAAAGCCACCTGAAATCATGCTTTTTCTGAGAAGCTTCTTCCAGGGCCCAGCAGGAAGGATCCCCTAAGAGGTGGCCATGCTTGGGGGACAGTTCAGATACCATGCCAAGCAGTGTGACCTTCAAATCATGTTAGCACAAAAGACCTTCCCGAATAAGCCTTCATTTGCTCCCTTGGCATAGGACGAAGGGATTGTTTCACTTATGACACATACAGCAGTCCACCAAGAGGCCAAAAAATTCTATTTCAGCAAGATGCTCTGGAGGGAAATATTTATCTCTGTCTTACTTGGTAGGCAATTTAACTCTTTAGCTGAAATGAATTAAACTACTGACACCTGAGGTCCCTGGCTAGCTCAGTTGGTAGAGCATGCAACTCTTGATATCAGGGTTAGAGGTTCGAACCCCATGTTGGGTATAGAGATGACTGAAAAAAATCATTTAAAAATTTTTTTAAATTCTATGTACTAGCAGCATCAGCTTGGGCAAGTTGTGTCTTTTATAACCTCTGCTATATCATCTATAAAATGAGAATAAAAAGAGTAATCAACTTTATGTGGTAGTCTTTTTTTTTTTATAGATCTTTTTTTTTTAATTTTTATTTATTTATGATAGTCACACAGAGAGAGAGAGGCAGAGACATAGGCAGAGGGAGAAGCAGGCTCCATGTACCGGGAGCCTGATGTGGGATTCGATCCCGGGTCTCCAGGATCACGCCCTGGGCCAAAGGCAGGCGCTAAACCGCTGTGCCACCCAGGGTTCCCTATGTGGTAGTCTTAAAATTCAGTGAGCAATGAGCTAGTTATGTAAAGTCCTTAGCATGGGACTAGCAAGTTACAACCAATAAATGTTACTTAGTGTTATTATGAATTGTGTGTCATCAACATCATCATAAGATTTGGGTGACTTCTAAGCAGTGATGACCAAAACTGAAGGCACTATTCTCCTTTACCCTGACTTTAACTTCCATCTGTATTCTCCTCCTGTCCCTATCACAAGGGACAACTCAGTTGTGGAGGTCCCTGACTTCAGGCAAAAAAATTTTTTAAAAGATTTTATTTATTTATTCAAGAGAGACACACAGAGAGAGGCAGAGACATAGGTAGAGGGAGAAGCAGGCTCCCTGTGGGAGCCCGAAGTGGGACTGGATCTCAGGACCCCAGGATCATGACCTGAGCCAAAGGCAGAGATGTTCAACTACTAAGCCACCAGGCATCCCTAGGTAAGATGTTTAAGAAGGCTTTTACTGGTGAGGAACTCAGGGAAAGATTCTAGAACTGAGGGATTAAAACACAAGGAAGAATCTTAGGGCCAGACTGCTAGGAGCTCCTTCAGAAAGCCAGCGACAAAGGAAGATGTGATACTTCTGGCCCAATAGACCTTGACGATTGGCATTCAAAGTAAAAAGCTCTTCAGAAAGAGATTGACCAGGTAAAGGAAAGAGATATACACAGGATATCTTTTTAAAATGTTAAATGATAGGGATGCCTGGGTGGCTCAGTGGTTGAAGGACTGCCTTTGGCCCAGGGCATGATCCTGGAGTCCCGGGATCAAGTCCCACATTGGGCTCCTGCATGGAGTCTGCTTCTCCCTCTACCTGTGTCTCTGTCCCACCCCCCAAAAAAATGAATAAATAAAATCTTTAAAAAAAATAAATGTTAACTGTACCAACAAGAGATGGGAATTTTATTTACAAGTGATTTTATTTACAAAATCTACATTTTATTTACATATGTCTCAGATATTGCTTTAATCTTGAGAGGCAAAGGAGCTGGTTTCTTTAATCACAGCCAGGCAAATCCCTGGGTGCCTACAGGGTCAACCATTGGAGAAGCTCACCCTGTGTTTTCTCTACTTGGTAAGTCACAAATAGCTTTGGCTGGGCATCATCGTCCTTCCATTTTATTGTTTGGAGAATGCATGAGCCACTGGGTAGCACGTCTTGTGCCCTGATTCATAGAAGCTTGGCCCTTGCCTCAAGCTGAGGCAGCCCAAATGGAGATTTCAAATGTGTCATGAGTTTCCTGGCCAAATTCCTTCAAGCACCAACTCGAAAACTCAAAAATAGCCCTTACCAAGGGAACTTGACCTGTGACAAAGATTTCCTAGCTGGGAGCATGTATAAGAGGGCAGCTGTTTTTCTTTTTAAAAATCTGCTTTAATGTCTCTATGATGTGAATTGGCTTTTAAGATTGTGTTTGAAAAATCACTCTTATACTTGAGTCTCCTGTTTGAGAATGGAGTTCTTCAATTCTTGGTGCCAAATTGGGGTTAATCCTGTGCCAGATCTAAGGATTAAAGGAAATAAAAGAGAAAGCCTTATCTCTTGTTTACTGAGGGTATCAATTTAAGTTTCTATCTAGGAAATTTGGAAGATCTATCTAGAAAAATCCTGGTGGTTAAGGACTCCGGGGTTGCCTATATTCAAGTTCTGATGCCAGAGTCTTTTAGAAGTTAAAGGCTTAGGTCGGGTCAGAGATTTTGAGGTTCTGATATAAAAAATATAAGAATGTATAAGAAATTAAAAACGGGACAAAATTTATGGTACATTTTAGGATTTCTCTTTTTACAACTGAGTGCTTTTAACACAGAGGGGGAAAAAACAATAATGCAAGAGAGTTACTTATTCACCAGGTAATTATCATTATTAGGAAATATTCATGCATTACTCCTACAGGTAAGTGGACTGGTAAGGGTGCACTATTTTATTTTTTATTTTTTAAAAGATTTTATTTATTTATTCATGAGAGATAGAGAGAGGTTAGAGAGACAGGCAGAGGGAGAAGGAGGCTCCCTGCGGGGAGCCCAATATAGGACTCTATCCCACGACCCCAGTATCATGACCTGAGTCAAAGGCAGATACTCAACCACTGAGCCACCCGGGTGCCCTGAGAGAAAATTTTCAAGCAGACTCCCTGCCAAGTGCAGAACCCAACACGGGGCTCGATCTCACAACCTTGAGATTATGACCTCAGCTGAAATCAAGAGCCCATCACTTAACTGACTGAGCCACCCAGGTGCCCACTCCTCCTTTTTTTTAAACTGAGTTGAGGAAACAGTACATGTTCACTTTTGAATCTCATTATTTTTTTCAGCACGTTATTTTTTTTTTAATATTTTATTTATTCATGAGAGACACAGATTGGGAGGCAGAGACATAGGCAGAGGGAGAAGCAGACTCCATGCAGGAAGCCCGATGGGGGACTTGATCCCCGGACAGAGATCATGCCCTAAGCCAAAGGCAGACGCTCAAACGCTGAGCCACCCAAGTGTCCCTTTTTCAACACATTAACATAATATTTTCCTAATTTCATTAAGAGTTCTTCATAAATATAAGTTTTAATGGCTGCAGAAAATTTCAACTATGAATAGACTATCCCCTAATTAATTTTCTATTGTTGAGCATTGAGATAATGTTCCTTTTTTTTTTTTTGCTAAATAAGTAAAAATGAGATTAATACTTTTGTATCAATCTTGGTCCATATTTTAGATCGTTTCCACTTCATTTATCCATTAACAACTATTTTTTGAGTGTTTACTCTGGGTCAGGTGCTATGCTGTGTGCTGAGGATCCGAGGGTAGAGATGGACAGGTGTGGACTTTGCTTTTATGGGTAGAGCTCCTATTCTATTTAAAATTTTTTTAAAAAAATATTTTATTTATTTATTCATGAGAGACACACAGAGAGAGGCAGAGACATAAGCAGAGGGAGGCTCCCCAGGGAGCTGGGGATCATGACCTTAGCCAAAGGCAGATGCTCATCCACCGAGTCACCCAGGTGCCCCTAGAGCTCCTATTCTAAGGGTGAGACATAACAAATGTGCAAAGAAATGCAATACTTGCAGATGGTGATCGGTGCTACCTAGACAAGAAATAGGCTATGTGACAGAGTGTCCAAGCATTGACTAGCTTTTCTGGGCAGGGAGGTCAGGGAAACCTCACAGAAGAACTGAGATGGACTATGGAAAACAGTGCAAGGACTAAGGTGAGGCAGATGAGATGCCTAGACCCCCAAATATTAGAGGGAGGCACTCACTGGCAGGTCTGTGTCTGTGCAGGGTTGGCACTTGCGTGACCTTGAGAGTGAGTGCCTCCTTAAATTTGGCACCCTAGGCATTTCACTCACCTCACCCAAGTCCCAACCCTGGCAACAAATGTAGGAAAGTCATTCTAGGCAGGAGTAGCAAGCGCAAAAGCTCAGAGTCTGGACAGGCCTGGTGTGCTTTAGGAACAGAAAATCAATCCCTATGACTAGAGTGGAGGGGAGAAGTGCTAATGGAACCTTGAAGCGGAACCACCAAAAGAAACAAGATAACATTTTTTGAAGGTTTTGAGAGTTGATCACATTTGATGTATTTTTTTCTTAAAGTATCCAAGTAGTTGCCATGGGGAAAAACTGGGCTTTCACTTTTTTTTCCCCCAGTGGTTTAGAATTGTTTTTAAAACTCACATATGTTGGGAGGCAAGGTTGGAGATACAGGGACACCAATAACTTTTTCAGGGATTAATGGCTTGAAAGTGGTGTTTTTCAGTCATGGTTGTACTTTAGTATCTTCTGTGGTGGGGTGCCTGGGTGGCTCAGCAGTTGAGCGTCCACCTTTAGGCTCAGGGAGTGATCCCAGAGTCCTGATATTGAATCCCACATTGGGCTTCCTGCGTGGAGTCTGCTTCTCCCTCTGTGTATGTTTCTGCCTCTCTCTCTCTGTGTCTCACGAATAAATAAGTAAAATCTTAAAAAAAAAAAAAAAAAGAATCCCCTGTGGAAGCCTTAAAAATATACTTCTACTCAGGGGCACTTGGTTGGCTCAGTCTGTAGAGCATGCAACTCTTGATCTGAGGGTCATGAGTTTGAGCCCCACATTGGGCATAGAGATTACTTTACAAAAAATACTGACACCTGAGATTCAGATTTAATTAGTCCAGGGTGCAGCCTAGATGTGGGGATTTTACTATGCAGACAAAATTGATAACCTCTATGAGAATCTTGTTCTGGGTATGAGCTATTTCGGTAGGATGTTTGCAGTGTAGAAAAAACTAGCTTTTATAGACTCTTGCAGGCTTTTAGTTTTATCTTAAGAAGAATGGGAAGCCATTAATGGGTTTTAAGTAGGATGATGACACGATCTGATTTTTATTTAAAAAAGAAAATCATGGGCAGCCCGGGTGGCTCAGCGGTTTAGCGTTGCCTTCAGCCCAGGGCCTGATCCTAGAGATCTGGGATCAAGTCCCACATTGGGCTCCCTACATGGAGTCTGCTTCTCCCTCTGCCTGTGTCTCTGCATCTCTCTCTCTCTCTCTCTGTCTCTCATGAATAGATAAATTAAAAAAAAAAATCTTAAAAAAAAAAAGAAAAGAAAATCACTGGAGCATCTGGCTGGAACAGTTGGTAGAGCATCAGACTCTTGATCTTGGGGTTGTAAGTTTGAGCCCCACATTGGATGTAGAGATTACTTAAAAATGAAATCATAAAAAAAAGATTAAAATCACTTTGGCTTCAGTGTGGCAAAATTCCTTAGGATAGGTTCCTGGAAGCGGAATTCCTAGGGGAAAGGTATTAACAATTTTAAGTCTTTGGACATACACTCTTAAATTGCTTTCCAGTAAGTTGCTGCCAAATGACACTCACCTACCTTCTGGGTCCTCACATTACCACGTTGCCAACACTGATTGCTTTTGAGGGTTAGTTATTTCTATGGGAGAAGTATAAGAAAACAGCAAACAAGAAGCAGTTATTGGAGCAACTGGGCACAAACCTGGCCAGCTACTCTTTCCCCCCTCCTTCTTCATTGGTCAAATATTATCCAAATAGCATGTGCTTCAGAGTCGTCGATCTGATTTCTAGCTAACATTTATTGATTGTTTACTGTGTTGCAGATATTGTGCAAAGCACTTTACATGCAAGATCTGTGTTAAATCTCTCAACATTTTTTTTTAAGATTTTATTTATTTATTTGACAGAGAGAGAGAGAGAGAATGCACAAGCAGAGGGAGCAGCACAGGGAAGGCAGATGCGGGCTTCCAGCTTAGCAGGGAGCCCATGGTGGGACTCCATCCCAGGACCCTGGGCTCATGACCTGAGCCAAAGGCAAATGCCTAACCTACTGGGCCACCCAGGCACCACAATTCTCTCAACATTCTTAAGAGGTCAGTACTATTATCTCCATTTTACAGATGAGACAATGAAGCACTGTGATAGTCAGGACCCTGTTGACACTCCCTCAATTTTAAGTGGAGGAGTTGGAATTTGAATACAGAGCCCATCCTTGAATTACTCTGCTGTTGTTCTGTAATTTGAAAAAGTTAAAGGACTCTGGACATTTTTTTCTTTGAGGTCTAAGGTTCTGATTATTGTGCTGGTTCCAAATGATTCCAAATCATTTTGGAATCTGACATAATTTGGTCAATGCACCATTGTTACAATAAACTATGAAGGAAGTCAAAACAATTAATTGGCCACATCAGCTATTTGCTTATGGGTCTGACGGGAGGAGAGAAGCATTAACTCACCTGGAACATAGAAAGGTCAAGATCTGAGGAAAGCAGGTCCAAGGAAGCTTAGAACTTGCAATTAAGGAAAGGCTTTGGGAGGGGAGCCTTTCAAGTCAGATTGCAAGACAGGCTTGCATGGTGGTGGAAAGAAGGGAAATTGAGCAAAAATAAATATTTCAGTCATTTCTAATAACCGAGGCGGAGTTCATTTCCAGGACCCCAAGATCACGACCTGAGTGGAAGGGAGTCGTTTAACTAACTGAGCCATCCAGGTGCCCTTAATGTAGGTCCCGTTATTATTATTATTTTTTTAAACAAGCGTAGATGACCATGCTTGGGTCTGATCTAGTGGGGATTTCTGTGTTGAGTCAAGTACCAGTCTCAGTTCAGACATTTCTTTTTCTCCAAATGGAGGGGAAGCCAAGTGAGGGGAGAAAAGTTCATTTGAAAATCTTAACTTGAGCAGCCCGGGTGGCTCAGCGGTTTAGCTCCACCTTTGGCCCAGAGTGTGATCCTGGAGACCTGGGATGGAGTCCCACCTCAGCCTCCCTGCATGGAGCCTGCTTCTCCCTCTGTCTGTGTCTCTACCTCTCTCTCTGTGTGTCTCTCATGAATACATAAATAAAATCTTAAAAAAAACAACAACTTAACTTTCCATCTTTTAGAACTGGCAGGATCCTATCTGAGT
Source organism: Nyctereutes procyonoides (assembly GCF_905146905.1). Classification (NCBI taxonomy): domain Eukaryota; kingdom Metazoa; phylum Chordata; class Mammalia; order Carnivora; family Canidae; genus Nyctereutes; species Nyctereutes procyonoides. Next base: position 51,590,735 of record NW_026575126.1, on the reverse strand, counting down.
GTGGCTTCATGGGCATCATCAGCAAGGAGCCCAAGGAGGAAGGGGTATGCCTGTGGAAATATCAAAGACTTACGATCTTCAGATCTTCAAGTACTCTAGGTAACAATTTTTTAATTACGCAAGTAATATATATTGTCTGTCTTCTTGCAACATAAAGTAGGTTAAAACCCTCTGGGTTGATGTGAAGCCTCTTGATGATCTTCCCGTTGTTAGATGTACATCTTGGGCAGCTTTCCTCTGTGCATCTGCATCCACATTATGTATCCAATGGTTTAGTGACATCTTCCCGGGGGACTGTGGGGGTGGGGGCAAGTGCTCAGGTGGGAGGCCCTGCCCACTCACCAGGCGGACTCTTTCCAGTGGAGAAGGTGGTTAACTGTTCGGGTGAGAGGATTTCAAAGCACACTTCACATTGCAGGGGGGCAGGGATTGCGGGGCACAGGGGAATACCCCTTTTCTCCCTGTATTCAGCTTAGTTTTTGACAACGTTGAGGATGTGGCCGAGGTGTCCGGACTCCATGGGCACGTTTCAGGTGGGGGCTGGGTGGGTGGATACCTATCTACCCTCTCTCTCTTTTTTACTTTTTCCGTATAGGGTGGAGAAAACGGGCACACGTGAGCCTTCAGGGCACGCCTGCGCGTGTGCGCGTGTGTGAGAGCGCGCGCGCACCCGCGCAAGGGCACCCTAGGTCCTCGATTGGATGCCTGTTTACACCTGACCGCCCAGCCCTCCCGGGTCTGGTGCTTTCTGGAGAATGTTTAGGAGGGTGTGCGCGTGGGGGGTGGTGGCGGAGATCCCCCTCTCCCAAGATCCCCCGCGGCGGGGCGGGGCGGGGACCTTGGCGCGGTCCGCGGGGACCGAAGGCGAGCCCGAGGCGCGGGAGGGCGATCCGCGAGGGCCTCGCCCGCCCGACTCCGCCCCCCGCGGCAGCCGGCCCCGCCCCCCCGCAGGTGGCCCCGCCCCCCTCCCCTGGCCCGGCGGGCGCCGGCCCCGCCCCCCGCTGGCCGGGCGGGCGCCGGCCCCGCCCCCCTCAGGCGGCCCCGCCCCTCTCCCCGGCCCGGCGGGCGCCGGCCCCGCCCCTGCTCCCAGCATGCCGTGCGGCAGCGGCGGCGCGGCGGGCGGAGCCGGGAGGCGGGGAAGCCGTGGCTGTGTGAGCGTGGGGAGCCGCCGCCACCGCCTCCTCGCCGTCCTCTTCCTTCTGGTTCCCGGCGTCGCGGGCCGCGCTCGGCCCTGGAAGAGACGTCGCCTCCCCTTCCCCCGCCTCCGCCTCGCGGCGCCGCTCCCGCCTCCTCGTCCTGCGCTGCGGGCTCAGGCGGAACCCGGAACGGCCGTCCGCCTCCCCCGCCCTCCGCCGCCGCCTCCTCCTCCTCCTCCTCCTCCTCCTCCTCCTCCTCCTCCTGCTCCTGCTCGGCTTCCTCCTCTGCCCCGGGCGGGAGCGGAGCGTCGGCGGCGGTCGGTTCGGGCGGCGACTCGCGCTTCTCTGGGCGGCGGCGCTTGGCCATGTCGTGTCGGGGAAGGTAATGAGCCGCAGAGCCCCGGGGTCTCGGCTGAGCAGCGGCGGCGGCGGCGGCACCAAGTACCCGCGGAGCTGGAATGACTGGCAACCCAGGTGGGTGAGCCGGCGCCCAGCCCGCCGCCCCGGCCCCGGCCCCGGCCCCGGCCCCGGGCCCCGCGCCCCGCCTCGGGCGGGCCGCGGCCTAGGGCCCTCGGGCCGGGAGCCGGGGGCCGGAGCCGGGAGGCGCGGCCTAGGCCCTCCCCCCCCCGCCCCGCCCCGCCCCGGGGAACCGAGCGCGGCTTCCTGGGTCCCCTCCCGCCCCGCCTGGGGGAGGAAGGCCGGGGGAGGCGAGGCCTACACGGCAGCCCGCTCCGCGTTTCGCTCCCGGGGCGGGAGCCGAGACCCGGGGCGCCCGGCGGCCTAGGAGTCGGGTCACGGAGGGTGGAGAAAGGGGGCCCTCCTGGTGGCGGCGGCGGACTTTCTGGTTACTACCCGCCAAGTTGGAATTGGACTTGTGTGTGTGTGTGTGTGTGTGTGTGTGTGTACGGGGGGGGGGATCCCGGGAGTCCAGGGCCCTCTCGGTGTCACACCTTCGCTTCTTGGCCCGCCACGCAAAAAAAAAAAAAAAGAAAAAAGAAAAAAGAAAAAAAAAACTCCTTAACTGATTCCTTCTCTGAGCTCCCCCCCCCACCCCTGCCCCGCCCGCACGTGTTAATATCTCGAAAAACAACACCCCCCCTCCCCCGCCCCAGCGCTCCCAAGGCTTTGCTCCGACTTTAGACAGGGCACTTGTGGGGCGTGGAATGAGGCCGACCCACTCTCGCCCTCCCCAAGTGCAGGGGCTTGGGGCTTTTGGGGCTTTTGAGTTGGGCTTTTGAGTAAGGCTCTAAGGAGGAGTAGAGGATTACCTTTTGCATGGAGGGGATTTGATCTCAGACCTCTTTGGAGCCTCCCTGAAATGGAATATATTTGAAGCATCAACTTTTATTTGTATATATACATATACGTATATATGTGTGTATATATACGTATATGTATATATGTGTCTATATATGCAAAGATAGGTTTGTTCTCTCTACACACACACATATACATACACACAGTTTTTGTGTCTTTCTGATTGATCATGGGTCACTTGTGCCTAATTTAGGACTGAATGCCTTAGAAGGACTTCCTAAACGTTTTAGGGTATCGTCGTTCGTGGAGTTTTCGTCCTTTGAAGCACGCTTGAATTATCAATTGGCCTGCAACTGGCCGGATAAGTGCTTAAGACAGATTGTTGGGATTGACTTGCTTCCTAATGGTTACATGTAACTTGAGCAGTACTGAAAATGACTGAAGATGTTAGAATGTAACATTTTTAAGACTTGATAGAAAAGTCTTTGGGTAATGGGCGGTAACACCTCTTACTTGTTTTAATATGCCTTCCCAAATCCCGTGTCTCTTGAGAACATTTGTATATAATTAGGTGACTTTAAAAGTTAATGTCTGACTCTAGAGTTGAGATGTTAAGTAGCTTTTAGAAAAGATTGAAAAGCCTAGCTTTACTTGTCTTTTATCACTTAGGGTTTGTTAGTGCTTTAACTACAACCAGTTGACTAGTTTAAATAATTGTAGTCTGTAATTGACATTCTTAGTTGTTTTGTACTTATATTGAAATGTGTGAAATAGGTTTTTTCCCCCCTTGCTTTTAATGAAATTAGATGATAAATGAGCTTCAATTTGACAGTTCTTTGACATTGGATTTTCCATTATTTTTCAGTATTGTGGTTATTTTATATGAAATAATTTAATATCCCTGTAGAAGACTAAAGTGCTCCTCACAAATAATCCTAGAGTTTTTAGAAAAGAATAAATTGTAGCTTGTCATTCTAAGTAAATGTAGTAGCAAAGTTGCAGCTGCCTGCTGGGGTCACTTGACTTCATTTGACATATAGGAAGAAGAATGGCTTATTTATTTATGGACTCTGTACATAGATTATTAGTAGTATCCATGTTTTCTTCCTTTACGTGTTCTAGTTCTTGGCTGTGTGTGGTGGTGATTGATTGATTGATTGATTGATTTATGATAGTCACACAGAGAGACACAGAGAGAGAGAGAGAGAGAGAGGTAGAGACACAGGCAGAGGGAGAAGCAGGCTCCATGCACCGGGAGCCCAACGTGGGATTCGATCCCGGGTCTCCAGGATGGCGCCCTGGGCCAAAGGCAGGCGCTAAACCGCTGCGCCACCCAGGGTTCCCTGTGTGTGGTGTTTTTGTTGGGGGGTTGTAAGCTTTCTTTGAAGCTGTTCTCTGTAACAAAGTCTCAGAACTTACAGGTAGATAGATACTGTGAGATGTAGTTCGATACATGGAGAAACATAACAGTTGGTTAGGATGTTGGCAAGAACCTTGTTTGCCAAGACATAATTTTCCTAAGTTAAATATGAGGTTGTTACTCTGTTCACTCTTTAAAAAGGTGACAGACTCCCGTTAACTGACAGAGCCTCATCTTCCTCTTTGTTTAAATGGAGATCTATTTATTTTTCTAAACATCTTCAGATGCAGGCAGATTCCTTATGGTGCATGTGAATCATTTAGTTTTTAGGAAAATTATTTGGCTTGCTGTACCATTACTTCTCTGATTTTATTTTTATTTTTCTTAGATTCAGACTTCTGAACAAGTGTGATTTTAAAAAAGCAATTCTTGTCTGTTTCTTTTAGTCTGTCAGTTAGTCTGGAAACCGACTGTTGAGTCAGTCGTGGCCACACGTGATACTTCACACATATTGACAGGAAGTGTTCCAGGTAGCTGAATAGACCAGTGTCAAAAGGCAATAGAACAAGCCTATCTTTGCTAGAAGCATACTTTTGCAGAAAGCATTTATATAGGACTGGTTGATAGTCTTCACTAGACTCTCAATTAAGATTTAAGAATTAGGCAAATGAATGGTTTTATCATTGCCACTAGCCAAAGCATGTCCTTTTCTTGACTTTGCTTTGGAATATAATCTAATTGTACCAATCCAGATAGAGATCAGAAGGACTTGTTTTAAAATTAAATCTATAATTATTATATATTCTAATATTCCAAAATGACATGACTAATTTGACATTGGAGTCAAATATAGATTAGTTCAGAAGCATTCAGGTCAACAGAAAACAGGATTTTACTTCTATTCTTTGGAGTCTTAGGACTTTAACAGATTTATACTGGGTGTTTTACAGTGCCCAAACTTAAGATCTGTTTACAGCTCTATAATGATGAAACTGTATATTAAAAATAGCTTCCATTTTTGGTAAAATGTAGACAGATTAAAGTTCTCAAAAGTACAAGTAACTTTATTCTCCATTGTCTGAGACCAAAAAACAGGAAGAGTACTGTGAAGATAGAAAAGATAGAAACTAGTGTCTGGCATTGTGAGAAGCTGGGGTTTTGAAATCAGAGTTGTCTACTTAGCTGTTAATGACTCTGTAGACTATTTAATGTCTGTAGATGCATAATATAGTAAAATACGTAAAGTAAAAAAATAGAGTTATAGATTTGATGACCATAAATAGAGCTTTAGTTTAGTACAATTTATGGTAATCAATTCTCTACCACAGATTTTCAAGTATACTATGGCGGTTTATCAGATAACTGTGTATGGGTGTTTAATTTGCGGGGAAAGTTTGTTTTTTCCATTATAAAATATAAGCCTTATGAAACATCGGCAATTGTATCTTTAAGTTGAATCTTTTTCCCCTTTAGTTTTGGTTCCTTTTAAGTTGGGAGTATAACCAGAGGGTATTAAATACAGATTATGTAACATTCTAATGCAATGAAAATATTTGGCTTTAGGTTCTATTGATCTTTTAGAGATTTTTATGACTAATAAAGCCACTATCTTTAAGGAGGTTATAGGTTAGGGCAACCTGGATGGCTCAGCGATTTATCACTGCCTTCAGCCCAGGGTGTGATCCTGGAGACCCGGGATCGATTCTCACATCAGGTTCCCTGCATGGAGCCTGCTTCTCCCTCTGCCTGTGTCTCTGCCTCTCTCTCTCTCTCTCTCTCTCTCTGTGTGTGTGTGTGTCTCTCATGAATAAATAAAATCTTTTTTTTTTTTAATTTTTATTTATTTATGATAGTCACACAGAGAGAGAGGGAGAGAGAGGCAGAGACACAGGCAGAGGGAGAAGCAGGCTCCATGCACCGGGAGCCCGACGTGGGACTCGATCCCGGGTCTCCAGGATCGCGCCCTGGGCCAAAGGCAGGCGCTAAACCGCTGCGCCACCCAGGGATCCCAATAAATAAAATCTTAAAAAAAAAGAGGTTATAGGTTAATATGGGAGAAAAGTCTTGGAAAAAGTAAAGGATATTGTGATATAATCTTTGATTTTTTATTTTATTTTATATATAATTAACAGAGTTTAAAACCTGGAGAATCAGAGAATGGAAAGCTGTACAGTTGAGAAGAGGGCAGAGGGGCCATGAAATTGATCTGTACTATTTTGATAATGTGTGTGTGTGTGTGTGGGGGGTCTTCCCCTTCCCTCCCTACATGAGTAAAGAGGTGGCAAATCAAATTGTCCTTGGTAAAAAAATTTCCAGTTTGGTTAGAAGGATGGGATAGTTTTGAGGAGTTACACAAGTAAGAGAGCTCAAGAACTATATTGAAGCTTTATTGTAGTCCTTGAATCATAGCTTTAAGAGACTGCTAAGGACCTGAATATTCTGTTTATAATTAATTATTTACATTCAGACGAAAGTATTCAGCCCAATACGTGGGAATTTCCATAAGCAAAAGCCCCTCATGTGTTTATATGGTGTTGCTTGAGGTTGGTCACTACTGTGATACTTTTTATCTATTTATAGTTCAGTTTAGGTTGAGGACACTTAAATGGAATGATCATACACAGAAAACAGAGTGTGGTCCATGGTGTCTTGTGAACACTGAATTCTCACCACCTTTTTTTTTTTCCCTCCCTATATTCCTTATGCTGTACTTTTATTCTTCTGACTTATTCGAGAACTGGAAGCCTGTATCTCCCAAACCACTTCACCCATTTTGCCTTCTCCCCTACCCTGCTCCCCTCTGGCAATCATCAATTTGTTCTGTGTATTTATGGGTCTATTTCTGCTTTTTGTTTATTGGTTTATTTGAATTCTCACAACTTTTAATTAAGATTTCCTGCCTTCACTGCCTGGCATATAGTAGAAACTTGTTTACTTTCTTCCTTACTATCATTACCTAAAATAAATCCCTGGGGTTCTTTTCAGTGGACCTTTCTTTATGGATTCACACATGTAGTCATTTGTTTGGTGTCTCTTCATATTGTTATTTTGGTTTACCTACCTTTGGCTTTCTTAAAGTTTTCCCAGTTTTGTTTTGGGGACCATAGAATAAAACATATTCCCTTTTGCATAGACAGGCCTAAGAAAAAGTTGCAGGCATTCTGTGGTTTAATTTCTATATGAAATATTCAAGCTTATTGCACTAATTTTTTTATTTTATTTTTTTTCACTAATTTGTTTTAAATGTGGAGTGTAACCTGCTAAATTCCTGCTGTGACATTTATGTTCCTATTGTATTCGTTTTTCTCCATTTATGTTAGTGATTGAGCGTATATTTCTTCTCCTGAATTTTTTTTAGTTCACTGTTACTTTTTGTTTAGATGAAATTGACATATGTATAGATCTTACATGAATTTTTACAAATTATACACCTTTGTAAGTATGACCACTCAAGATACAGATACACATTGATTTTCAGTTGGATTATACTCCTTTTCCATCCCTGCCCTCATTCCCCCCTGCAAAAAAACCCCAAAACCAAACAACAAACTGAGTGTACAGGTAAATCTTATCTTAAAATTTACTGTAGAAAGGAAATCTTTGAATATTCTTATAATTTATTACCAACTTACGGTTTCTGCAGTTTGATAATTTTGTCATCTTCAACATATTTGTTTTCTTTTGCCATAAACATGCATTCTTGGGATATCTAAGGATCCTGTGAAGAGTTATAGTTGGTGGTTCCCTTCTTAACTGTTTTTAGACATTTTAGTCCTGGGATACACAAGAGCTCCTTTTCTTGGCTAAATTTATTCCCATCAGCTACAGGTTCACGGACCTTTCTTTACCCTGTCAATACCTACTGTTGCTTAGTTGTTTTTCGTGCTCTCCCGTCTAAACTTTGTACTTCCCGTATCCCTACCCTGTTACCTCTATCCTCTGTAATACAGTGAAAGCTAACTTGAGCTTATCACTTCAATGATTGATCTCTTAAGTCTCTTGAGGGCTGAGCCTGTCATTTTCTCCCCTGCTTCTGTGTCTTACTTGCCCTAAAGCACTCCTGAAGTTCATTTCTGCCTTAGGGCCTTTGCATACACTCTTCTTGGCTGTGTAGCTACTGTACAGATTGCTTTTCTTAGAGAACAATGACCTGGATGCCCTCATGCTGTCTCATCCTAAATATCACCCCTCACTGGGAAGAAGCATCCTCTAACATTTCTTCATTGCACTTAACACTGTATGAAATTTTCATGTGTGTCTCCCACAATAAAATATAATCCTCACATGTGCATGCATCTTAATGGTTTTACCTTTCTCTTCTTACCTGCTGTTGTAGTTGGTAGAGCATGTGACTCTTGATCTCGGGGTCGTGAGTTCAAGCCCCTAGTTGAACATATAGCTTGCTTGCTTTCTTCTTCTTTCTTCAAGATTTTATTTATTTATTCATAAGAGACACAGAGAGAGAGGCAGATACTTAGGCAGACGGAGAAGCAGGCTCCCTCCGGGGAGCCCGATGCGGGACTTGACCCAGGACCCTGAGCTGAAAGGCAGAGGCCCAACTGCTGAGCCACCCAGGCATCCCAGCATAGAGCTTTCTTGAAAAATAGTATACACTCTGTATTTGAGTGTCCTTCCTCAAGTAAATACATGAAAATGGAATTCTGCAAGTTTGTTTCTGTATTTAGAGTTAACTCTATAACACTGTTACTGTGGGAGGCTTTTGAAGGGAACTGTTCCTTGTATAGCAGCCTGGTTAGCCTGAGGCAGCAATTTAAATAAGCTGATTGAACAGGTTTAAAGAGACAATGTTCTAGAGTGGCCTGATCTTTTACAGAAGAAAGAATATGTTTATTTAAGATTCATGGTTTTTATCCATCATGAAAAAATACCCTGCTTACATATATAAAGTTCTTTTACACATCTTACCCCATATCTGTTGTACCTATTTGTACATTATTTAAACAACCTAATCACTAAAAGTGAAGCACTGGGTTGTGCCTTCTGACATTCCACTAGAATGCCTGAGTCCCTTGTATATCTCCTGATTGGGAAATGAATGAACTCAAAATTTTCCAGAACCAAGGGCACCTGGCTGGCTTGGTCAGTAGAGAGCATGCGACTCTTGATCTTGGGGTCCTGAATTGAACTCCCATAGGGGTATAGAGCTTCCAAAAAAATAAATTTTTTTTTTCCAGAGTCAACAGATTTCTCAACATGGTGAATTACTTCTTTCATACTAATGTTCATACCTTTTTAAAAAAGGGAATTGTATTCTTGCCGGAAGTTATTTTTTGGGAGCTTAATGTTATTATTCATATTAACATAGTATGCCTAGGCTCTCATGTTTATTATTCTATTTTTAGCTATTTTATTTATTCATGAGAGACAGAGGCAGAGACAGAGGCAGAGGCAGAGGGAGAAGCAGGCTCCTTGCAGGGAGCCTGATGTGGGACTTGATCCTGGGACCATGCCCTGAGCCAAAAGCAGGCGATCCAACCACTGAGCCACCCAGTTGCCCCATCATATTTATTATTTTAAAAACTTTTATTTATTTTTTATTTGTTAGAGGAGGAGGGGGAGAGGGAGAAAGAGAATCTTAAGCAGGCTCCACACCCAGTGAAGAGCCTGATGCTGAGCTTGATCTCACAACCTTGAGATCATGACCTGAGCTGAAATCAAGAGTTAGACACTTAACCTGAGCCACCCAAGCACTCCTATTTAAAAACTTTTAAAAAGCTTTTTGTGTTTATTAGAAATGTGTGCTTGAGCAGGGGGAGGGGCAGAGGGAGAGAGAATCCTGAAATAGGCTCCCCTCTGAGTGTGGAGCCCAATGGAGACTTGATCCCAGGACCCCGAGATCATCACCTGAGCCAAAATCAAGAGCTGGCTGCTCAACCGACTGAGCCACCCAGGTACCCCTAAAGGCTTTTTGTGTTTATTTTTTAAAATCTTTTTTTTAGATGGGCTTCTGATATCAGGATAAATTTTGTTTTGTTTTGTTTTTTAATGTGGAGTTCCTAAGTTATGTTATTTGTTTATAAGAAGAGGCACTACTTTTTTCTTCTTTTTAGCATCTTTTAAGATTTTATTCATTTATTTAGAGAGAATGTGCACACAGACAGTGGGAAGGAGCAGAGGGAGAGGGAGAGAATCTCAAAGGGACTCCACTTAGTGCAGAGCCCTCATGACCCTGAGATCATGACCCAAGCTGAAATCAAGAGTCCCATCCTTAACCAGCTGAGCCACCTAGGTGCCCCTCTTTTTAGCATCTTAGAGAATCTCAGCAGTGGTCTTTTTGTCCACAAAAAAATTTTAGTGGTCTAAGATAATTGAATACTCATGTATTTGTCTGCAGGTTTTTATTTTTATTTATTTTTTTGTCTGCAGTTTCTTTTTTTTTTTTTTTTTTGTCTGCGGGTTTTTAAAAGATGTTTAACTTAGTTTTTATTAGATCTTTATTTTTGGTGTACCTTTTCTGTTGAATAGGGAGAAGGCTCCACTAATAAGTCTGTCTTGGGCTATATACTGACAGATACTTGTTTTTCCCTCATATATGACAGCATTGACAACATTGTGTTTTTTTTTTTTCACTAAAGTTCTTTGAATTTAATTTTTCCCTTTTATTTGAATTTGTTCATTGGGAATTTGTTTTTACTATCTCCTCTTTAGCATTTTAATCTTCTGATTTTATTTTTTATGTATTTTTAATTAAGTAGGCCCCATGCCCAATGTGGGGCTTTGACCTTATGACCTCTAGATCAGGATTTGCGTGCTCTGTGGACTAAATCAGCCAGGTGCCCTTAATCTGATTTTAAAAGATAGGTGTGTGTTGGTGTGTGTGTGTTTGAAATTTTAACTTTCATCTTGGAATATTTAGTTCCTTGAAGCAGCCCATGACAACTCTTGGTGTTCAGACTCTTGAGGGTGTCCCTTGTTTTATATTCCTGATAATATGAACCCTGGAATTCCTTGTCTGAAGTGTAGTGCTGCATTTTCAGACTTCGTTTTGATTCTAACACTGGACATTCAGATTCATTGCCCTGTTGCCAGATATTATGTTGGCTTCTTGAGATTTGCCAGAATTCAGACAGAAAAACCTATTAATAGGAAATGTGTCAAGTTTTTGTCATCTGTAGAATATGACTCTGATGAGGTTAGATTCTGGTTTAAAAATCCCAAAGGTAAAAAAAAAAAAAAAAAAAAAATCCCAAAGGTGATCACCAGTATCACATAGTGTAGTACAGTTTTGAATTAATATATATTTACTTGAAAAGAAAACACATCCTGGATTTTCTTTCCAAAAAAGATTTTTCTTGGCCTATCCTTATATTCTTTGGGTAAATGTGAAGAAAAATGAAAATGTGGCAGGTTTCCCAACAGCAGGACTATGAAACTTGAGATTTAGTGTTTGTTCTTTAGTCAGGTTTAAGGAATCTACCTTGGGTCACCTGGCTAACTCAGTTTTAGAGCATGTGACTCTTGATCTCATGGTTGAGTTTGAACCACATGTTGGGGGTAGAGTTTTAAAAAAAAAGGAATTTACCTTAAGACACTGTATTGTTTTTGAAGGACTTGAATTAGAATGCTGACCATTAAAAATTATTAATTCATAATTTTAAATATTGATAGTATTTTAGTGTGTAGGATCTTATTCCTTTTTTTGAAAACACTGAAATGACGAGGCATTTGGGTGACTCTTATTTCCGTTCAGGTTGTGATATCAGGGTCGTGGGATCCAGCCTCGAGTCATACTCTGTACTCAAGACAGAGTCTGCTTGGGATTCTCTCTCTCTCTCTCTCTCACTGTCACTCTCTGTCCCTCCCCCTGCATGTGTGCATGTTCTCTTACTCTCTCAAAAAAATAAAAATCTTTAAAAATAAATACTGAAATTAAAATTGAAGTTGCATTTCATAAAGGTTGTATGTGTTGGGAGTAATCAAATGGTTGACTATAAAAGTTTTGTAAAAGAAGCCTTTCTTTAAGTGGCCTATCTTGTATAGTTACTGTAATACTAGTATTCCCTATGTTTTTACTTTTATTAGGATATAATACTTAACATTAGTAGTGCTGTTCTCCCCACACTTAGTTCATTTAAAAATCCACTTGCTGTCTTAATATAGTAGTGCTGTTCTCCCTACACTTAGTTCATTTAAAAATCCACTTGCTGTCTTAATATAATTGCATTGGAGAAGTTAGAAATAGAACCAGTGTGTTTTATGTTCCTCTCTCAGGTGTGTTTATTTATTTATTTATTTATTTTATTTATTTTTTTTTTCAGGTGTGTTTATTTTTAAGAATATGTGCATTTTTAGTATTGATCCTTGACAGATATTTATCTTAGGAGAGGCTAGTGTCGTGAAAATAACAGTGGACTAAAAAATGGGAAGACAAAGGTCCTTTGTATTGGCACTACCCAGCTGTTCCTCTGAGGAGATAATTCTTGCCTTCCCTAAGATGTAGGGTTATGAGGGTTTAAGTTTGGAAAATTACTTTGAAAATTATTTAAGTGCTACACAAATGCTATTTATATGTTGCCATGTCTGAATCAAATTTGAAATTTTAAAGATCCTGCCCCTTTTATCTCTTCCTCAAAAAGTTTTAAAGTTTACCACATTCATGCTCACAGACTCTAGTTCACATTCCATTTTTTAAACTTACTGTATATTTTTAAAAAATTTAATTTACTTCTATTTACATTCAATTAATTAACATATAGTGAATTATTAGTTTCAGAGGTAGAGTTCAGTGTTTCATCAGTTCATTTTTTTTCTTGTAGTACTTGTGTGGTCATATATGTGTGTAGTAATTCCAAAAATTTTATAAAGACTGTGTCTCATGGGGTGCCTGGGTGGCTCAGTTGGTTAAGCGCCTGCCCTCAGTTCAGGTCATGATCCCAGAGTCCTGGGATTGAGCCCTGCATTGGGCTCCCTGCTCAGCAAGGAATCTGCTTCTATCCCTACCCGTCCCTTCTGCTTGTGAGCTCTTTCTTCTCTGTGGTCTCTCTCAAATAAATAAATAAAATCTTTAAAAAAAAAAGTATATCTGGGGGTATATTGATTGGAGCATACACAATTGTTAAATTTCTATTAGGTGTGGCAGGTTATTTAAAAATATTATTTATATGAAGTATTGTGATAAATAAATGATACTATTTATTGGGATGCCTGGGTGGCTCAGTGGTTTGGCGCCTGCCTTTGGCCCAGGGTGTGATCCTAGAGTCCTGGGATCAGGTTCTGCATCGGGCTGCCTGCATGGAGCCTACTTCTCCCTCTGCCTGTGTCTCTTATGAATAAATAAAATCTTTAAAAAATAAAGCAAAATACACTATTTATTTTAAAAAATTTGTGGATATGCCATTAATTGATCTCAGTATAACAGTGGTTCTCCTTCTACATTTTTTAGTGTGCTTCCATTATGTAAGCCTGCTTCAGGTTGGGTAATGAGGAATTTGACTGTAAATCTGCATGATTCTATCTGCATGATTTTTTTCTATCTTACTATTCACACTTAAAGGACTTCATACCACTTGAAATTGTGAGCTAGGAAAAAAAAAATCTGATCTTTGGGACTACTAACTATTGGAGGGCAGGTGCCAGAATTAAATGGAGAAGATATGGATTAAAAAGAAGTTTGTACCTTTGTTAACTTTTATTATACAGTTGGAATTTAAAGAACTGATTCTTTAGGAACACTGGTTGAATGCTGCATTGCTCCCTTTCTTCCCACCATCTGGTATTAATGTTTTAAAGCGAGTAGGGAGGATGAATCATAGAATCGTGGAAAGGATATACTCTGCCGGTGTAATAGTTTGAAGTACTTTAAAAAAAAAATGTATCTTCAAAACAAGGATAGGAATCATTGAAATTTTATCATTGTGTGCATGTGTACAGTATTGAGCTATCATGAGATTTTGGTTCTATTTTAAATTATTGCACTATAAATTTACTCAAAATGAGTAAATACTGTCTCTTAAGGAACTTATCTAGAAACGTTGATCTTTTTTGTTGTAAAAGGGAATTATGAAAGTTTCTGTTTTTAAACCACTTAAGTCAATCTGATTAAAGTGTGTTTAGTATAAAATCTGAGAAGAAAAAGATACAGTTTGCATAGACCTTGTGGGTGTAAAGTGGCTTAAGTGATGATTTTGTACTGTTTCATAACTCTTAAACTTAAGACTAAATACCTTTTTTCCTCTTAATTTTTTTTTAAAGTAATTCCCTACACCCAATGTGGGGCTTGAACTCATAACCCAGAGATCAAGAATTGCATACTCCACCAGCTAAGCAAGCCAGGTGCCCCAAGGCTAAGTACTTTTAAATACCTCAACATAGGGATCCCTGGGTGGCGCAGTGGTTTGGCGCCTGCCTTTGGCCCAGGGCGCGATCCTGGAGACCCGGGATTGAATCCCACGTCGGGCTCCCAGTGCATGGAGCCTGCTTCTCCCTCTGCCTGTGTCTCTGCCTCCCTCTCTCATTCTGTGTGACTATCATAAATAAATAAAAATTAAAAAAAAAAATACCTCAACATATTTCTTGCTGCCTTTGAGCACAGTGGGAGCAGTGTTTCCCAGTTGATTTCCATTTGCTCCTATGTTTCAGTAACTACCAAAACTGTCTTCCTTAATGAATTTTCCTATGGTTAGAAGAAGAGTGTGGCTATTTTGAAAAGTATCTTCCTTTCCCAGCTAACTGAATTAGGAGGCCATATCTTTTCAGATTTTTCTATGAGACCTTTCTATTTGTTTATATTTTAAGTAATAGGAAGTGGTTATTTCAAGATCACGCCTAAAGCAGAGGTCCCAGTGATTAAGTAGTAGGGTTTACCATAAATATTTACATCTGATTACAGGTAGGATGTTTTATTACCATTATACCCCAGGAGACATAAGGAACTAGGTCTTATAGGTGTTATGGGGGATTAGAGTCCATTTAACAGTCCACCTTTTGGGACATCTGGGTGGTTCAGCAGTTGAGCATCTGCCTTTGGCTCAGGGCGTGATCCTGGATATGGGATCAACTCCCACATTGAGCTCCTCACATGGAGCCTGCTTCTCCCTCTGCCTATGTCTCTGCCCCTCTCTCTGTCTCATGAATAAATCAATAAAATCTTAAAAAAAAAAAAAGTCCACCTGGTGTCTTAGTATAATGTTATAAAGTTAGAACTAAGATTTTTTTTAGATTATTCTCTAAGGTTTGTTTATTTATTTATTTATTTAGTAACGATTTTATTTTATTTTTTAAAGATTGTTTTTATTCATGAGAGACACACACACACACACACACACACACACACACACAGAGGCAGAGACACAGGCAGAGGGAGAAGCAGGCTGCAGGGAGCCTGATGTGGGACTCGATCCCTGGTCTCCAGGATCAGGCCCTGGGCTGAAGGCGGCGCTAAACCCACCGGGGCTGCCCAGGTTTATATATTTTTTAAGAGGGTTGGGTAGGGGTCATGTGTATAATTTGAGAATGCACTAAATGTTAGTTTTTTACTCCTCTTAAGAATCACTAGCGTGGAATACGTAATTCAGAAAGAGTCTTTCCTTATTTGTCATCATATTTAAGGCTGTTACGTGTTAAGGAGTGCAGGGTAGAATATTGCTCTTTTGATACACTAAAATCATGACTGCCCAAGATTCGTAGGGTGTATGATACCATTGTGGCAGTAGTGCCTAACTTGATAATAGTTTTCTTTAAAAGTACTTATTTCTAAATTGCGTAATATTTGTTTTTTTCTTATTGTGTTACAAGTAATTTTTGGCAACCACATCGTTTTTCTTGACCAGTGTCAACCTATAAAAAAAAGTTGTAATGATATTTCCCTGTGACACAGTACATTTATTTTTGAAAGCAACTATAGTGTGTTTTAGGATTATTTTTATTTATTTGAAGATTTCACTTATTCATTCATGAGAGAGAGACAGAGACACAGGCAGAGGGAGAAGCAGGCTCCCTGTGGGGACCCCAATGGGAACTTGATCCCAGGACCCTGGGGTCATGCCCTGGGCTGAAGGCGGTGCTAAACCACTGAGCCACATGGGCTGCCCCCTGTTTTAGGATTATTTTTAAAGGGAAGATTTAAGGGGCTCCTGGGTGGCTCAGTCGGTTAAACATCTGCCTTCGGCTCGGGTCTTGATCTCAGGGTGCTGGGATTGAGCCCCACGTCTGGGACTTCTCATTTTCCCTCTCTTCCCTGTTCATGAGTATGCATGCTCTCTCTCTTGCTCTCTTTCTCTCTCTCTGCCTGAAATAAATGAAATGTTTAAAAAAAATAGAAGATCTAAAATATGTAATTGTTGGAGAATTTCAACAAGCCTGTCAGTCCTTTGGGGATATGCTTGGGTCTACTAGAGGAACTTTATCTGAATAACTCTACAGTCAGTATTTGCCTGTTTTCAGGACTTTTAAAAGATGGTTACATACATTTTTATACTGATAAAACACTCTGACTTTTCCTCGATGATAAAGTCCCAGTCTGGTTTCAAGACTGCTCCTTTTGGGATTTCTGTAGTTTTTAGGTGTTAGTGATTCTTCGCTAACTAACCTTCTCTGTCTTAACAGGCCATGTTTGGCATTTAACTGGAGAGCCTTGAGGGTTGTGGGTGAAGGGGTGGGCAGGTTTCTCTGTAGATTTTCAGTCTTTGTCCTTCCTCTGCTGGGGAGGTCATGGAGTAAGAGATTTCCTTCCAGTCTTGGCAGTTTCCCAGGCTGAATGGGATGTTTCTAAAGTACTTCCAGGACTTGCTGACAAAAGAGGAAGATAAGCAATACAAATGGGAGCTGAAGCAGGGTTTCTTTTTAAGGCAGTCAGCTAGCTTGGGTTAAAAATAAAGGCCAGGAGAAAGTGAGTCAAATTAACATGGTGCCTTAGATTCATGAGCCTTTAGTGAACTGTTTAGCATAACCCAATTATTTCTGTTAAATACTGAACCTGAATTCACATTTGTGTTGGAGATTAAAAGTATACCAGGTTTTATAATTGCAAATATTCTTAGCACCAGGTAAGATAAGAATTTGTGCTAGATAATGTACAGAACCTTGGAATACTTTAATTAGCAGTGGATTTTCTCATGTCTCTGTCTCAGCCAGTGATTTTCTGATTTTATCAGAGTTAGTGGTTTTGAATCTTTCTAAAAATTTTTTGTACTGTCTCAGTGGTCAGTTATTAAGAATTTATTTATTTATTTATTTTTTATTTTTTATTTTTTTTATAAATTAATTTTTATTGGTGTTCAATTTACCAACATACAGAATAACACCCAGTGCTCATCCCGTCAAGTGTGTCAAGTGTACCCCTCAGTGCCCGTCACCCATTCCCCCCCACCCCCCGCCCTCCTCCCCCTCCACCACCCCTAGTTCATTTCCCAGAGTTAGAAGTCTTTATGTTCTGTCTCCCTTTCTGATATTTCTCACACATTTCTTCTCCCTTCCCTTATATTCCCTTTCACTATTATTCATATTCCCCAAATGAATGAGAACATACACTGTTTGTCCTTCTCCGGTTACTGAGGCCAAGTTCAAAAAGGGTGTTGCCTGAGTTCTCCTCTGGGATTTTGATGGAATCTTGTCTCACATTTAGATCTTTCATCTATTTTGAGTTTATCTTTGTGTATGGTGCAAGAGAGTGGTCCAGTTTCATTCTTCTGCATGTGGATGTCCAATTTTCCCAGCACCATTTATTGAAGAGACTGTCTTTCTTCCAGTGGATCGTCTTTCCTCCTTTATCGTATATTAGTTGAGCATAAAGTTCAGGGTCCACTTCTGGGTTCTCTGTTCTGTTCCATTGATCTATATGTCTGTTTTTGTGCCAGTACCACACTGTCTTGATGAACACAGCTTTGTAGTACAACCTGAAATCTGGCATTGTGATGCCCCCAGATATGGTTTTCTTTTTTTAAAATTCCCCTGGCTGTTTGGGGTCTTTTCTGATTCCACACAAATCTTAAAATAATTTGTTCTAAGTCTCTGAAGAAAGTCCATGGTATTTTGATAGGGATTGCATTAAACGTGTAAATTGCCCTGGGTAATATTGACATTTTCACAATATTAATTCTGCCAATCCATGAGCATGGAATATTTTTCCATCTCTTTGTGTCTTCCTCAATTTCTTTCAGAAGTGTTCTATAGTTTTTAGGGTATATTTTGAGAACCATTTGAATGGTAAATGGTTCTCCAACCTTTTATTTTCAGGTTGTAGGTGTCCTTCTGTCTAAAATGAGTCTCTTGTAGACAGCAAATAGATGGGTCCTTTTTTTAAAAAGATTTATTTATGATAGAGAGAGGCAGAGACACAGGCAGAGGGAGAAGCAGGCTCCATGCACCGGGAGCCTGACGTGGGACTCGATCCCGGGTCTCCAGGATCGTGCCCTGGGCCAAAGGCAGGCGCTAAACCGCTGTGCCACCCAGGGATCCCCAGTTATTAAGAATTTAGCCACAATTTTGAAAGGTATCAAAATGGGTAGGCAATAAAATATTAAGAATTTATAGTTTTTTTCTTTCTTAATAAAGTGTTACAGGGACTATTTTAGATGTTTCTCAGGCATTGATAGAGTGAATTGCTATTTTGCTAGATATTTAGAATTTGTTACTGTTAATGTCAGTAATAGTTATCTTTTACTGATATGAGAGCTGTTTTGTTTCTGTACCTTGGCTAGGTAAATCCTTTCTGAGCTTTTAAGTTCCAGTTCTTAGGTGTGATTAATCAATTCAGACACTAACGGTCTTTGGTTTCATTGTGCACAGTGAACTTAAAGCTGGTGCCACATGTTGCCTTTCTATTTAGAATAGTTAAATATAGTAAACAATATAAGACCTAAAATACTGAAGTATTAATTAGTAAAAACATCTCAAGTCTTTTATCTATTATACCTTTACTGTAAAGATGTTTCTTTAAAGTCAGATTTATTGAGGTTTCATTTACATGGTATATAGTTCTTTGAGTTTTGACAAATGCATGTAATGTTGTAAACGTGACCACTTCAGCAAGCTATAGAATAGTTCAATCATCCCAAAATGTTTCCTTGTGCCCCTTTGTAGTCATCTTCTACTCTCAGCCCTTGATAACCTCTGGTCTTTTTTTCCTTATAATTTGATCTTTTCAAGAATGCCATAGATTTTTTTTTTAAATATATATATTTTTATTAAGTATTCTCTACACCCAACATGGGGTTCAAATTCACAACCCCAAGATCAGGAGTCGCACATTCCATAAATGAGCCACCCAGGTGCCTCAAGAATGTCCTAAATTAAAAAAAAAAATTGTGGTAAAATGCACATAAAGTTTATCATTTTACAATTCAGTGTACCAAGTACAGTTGACCCTTAAACAGTGTAGAGGTTAGATGCTGACACCCCTTCCTCCCCCCGCCGTTGATAACTTTTGACTTCCCTGAAACTACTAACAGCCAGCTGTTAAACGGAAGCCTTACGATAGTTAACACGTATTTGTGTGTTATATGTGTTATTTACTATATTCTTACAATAAGCTAGAGAAGAGAAAAATGTTAAAATTATAAGGAAGAGAAAGTATGTTTACATTATTGTACTGTGTGTCCTCATATAAGTGGACTAGTGCAGTTCAAATCTGTGTTGTTCAAGAGTCAACTGTAAATTCATGATGTTGCACAACCATCACCACTGTCTAGTTCCAGAACTTTTCATCACCCCAAACAGAAACCAAGTACCCTTTAAGTAGTCCCTTACTGTTCTCCCCTCCTCTCAGCCCCTGGCAACCGTAAATCTTTTTCTATGGATTTGCCTATTCTGTATATTTTATATAAATGGAATCATATAATATGTAGCCTTTTGTTTCTGGCCTCTTTCACTTAGCATAAAGTTTCAAGGTTCATCCATGTATGGCAGGTATCAGTACTCATTCCTTTTTATGGAATCTTAATTTGGAATTTATAATCTTTCATTGTATGGCTATATACCACATTTGGTTTATCCATTCATTCTTTGGACATTTGGGTTTCCACCCTTACTTTATTGTGAATAGTGTCGTGAACATTCACAAATTTTTGTGAGCAGACCTGCTGTCAGCTCTTTTGGGCATATACCTAGTGGATTTGCTGGGTCAAATGGTAATTTTTGTTTGACTTGAATTGCCAAATTTTTCTTTTCTTTTTAAATATTTTATTTATTTATTTAGAGAGAGCACGAGCACGAGTGGTGGGGGGAGAGGAAAAACAGGCTCCCTAGCCAGCAGTGAGCCCAATGTGGGACTCTATCCCAGGACTCTGGGATCATGACCTGAGCTGAAGGTGGACGCTTAACTGACTGAACCACTCAGGTGCTTCTTGCCAAATTCTTCTCAAGTGTTTGTACCATTTTACATTCCCATCAGTTATTGAGGATTCCATTTTCTCAGTATATTTGCAACACTTTTCTTTTTTTAATTATGACTATCCTAAGTGGGTGTGATTTCTCATTGTGGTTTTGATTTACATTTTCTTGGTCATAATTATGTTGAGCAGTTTTTTATGTGCTCATTGGCCATTTGTAGATCTTTGGAGAAATATTGCTGTTCAAATATTTAAGCCCTTTTAAAAATTGGATTGTGTATCTTTTTGTTGAATTATAGGAGTTCTTTATTTTGGGTACTAGACTCTTGTAAGGTACATGATTTGCAAATATTTTTGCTGATTTTGTGAGTTGTCTTTTCACTCTCTTGATAGTACCCTTTGAAATGCAACAAAAGGGGCGGCCCGGGTGGTTCAGTGGTTTAGCCCTGCCTTCAGCCCAGGGCCTGATCCTGGAGACCCCAGATCTAGTCCCACGTCAGCCTCCCTGCATGGAGCCTGCTTCTCCTTCTGCCTGTGTCTCTGCCTCTTTCTCTCCCTCTCTCTCTCTCTCTGTGTGTCTCTAATGAATAAAATCTTTAAAAAATATAAAAAATGAAATGCCACAAAAATATATGACTTTAAAATGCATTATTTTTATAAAATAAAAATTCGGAATTTAAGTGTATTGTTGAGGCAGCCCTTTCTAATTTTGGTAGCTTTTCTGTGTTCATAAAAGTTACTTTTTTAAAAAAGATCTTATTTATTTGAGAAAGAGAGTAAGAGACAGACTTCCTGCTGAGCGGGGAGCCTGATAGCCTGGCTTCATTCCAGGACCCCAAGGTCATGACCTGAGCCAAAGGCAGATGCTTAACCAATTGAGCTACCCAGGTGCCCCATAAAAGTTACTCCTAAGATCATATGCATAGGTCAGATTTTAGTTATTGAAGTTTAACTTAGAAGACTAATTTTTACTTATTTTAAATAATTGTAATAGAGTTTGAACGAAGATCATCATCTAATCTGTCTGTATCCCTCCCCTCTCTATGCTGGAACCACTGTGCTGTTCTCTTCCCTATGAAAGTTGTGTGTTGTAAGATCGTATCCTCTGCTAACATCTCAAACAAGTGGGGAAATTGAAGCTAGTATATAACTACTAAGTGCAAACTAGTTTGGTACACATTTTGAGAGTTTGAGGAAGGAGCTGAATAATGGGAGGTTTTTTTTTTTTCCCCTGAAATCAGAGAGCATTTTACACTCCTAGTTGAAACTTCTGACTTTACACTTCTGCTCTTTTAGATTATAAATTCTTAACAAGATTGGAACCATTTTAGTTCACCTTTTTGGAGACATTAGTTCTTAGTTAATGCTTTTGTAGTAAATGATCAATAAAATATTGATTTGAATAGAATGCTTAGGAAGTGTGTGTTGAAGAAAAGTTAGTGTTGATTTTGGTGAGGAAACTGTATTCCACAGTTGAGAGAAAGGCCTCAGTTAGGAGAATGGGTGATCAGTTAGTCAACAGGTAATTTATATGCCATCTAGGAGTGTGTGATAGGCAACATTGGTAGTCCCCTGCCCTTTTGGTATTTACAGTCTCGTGGCAGAAAACAGTTAAATAAGCTTTTCAAATGGTAAGAGCTGGGATGCCTGGGTGGCTTAGTGGTTGAGCATCTGCCTTTTGCTCAGAGTGTGATCCTGGAGTTCTGGAATCGAGTCCCACATCGGGCTTCCTGCGCAGAGCCTGCTTCTCCCTCTGCCTGTGTCTCTGCCTCTCTATCTCTCTGTGTCTCTCATGAATAAATATATAAAATGTTTTTAAAAAATGATGTAAGAGCTAAAGAAACTTTTATGTTCTCTGGTAGCACATATATATCAGGGACTATTGGCCTGACTCAGGGGAGTCAGAAAATTTTCAAAGGAAAGCTGAAGCTTGGAGGATAAAGAGAAATTAGCTAGGTTCAGCAAGGTTTGAGGACAAAGCCATTCCAGGCAGGCTGGCTGAGCAAGATGATTCTTCCTGTGGCAATGAAAGATTAGGATGGATGGGGCATAGAGTGTAAAAGGAGTGATTGGTAGAGATTTAGCTAAAAAGGGAAGGAAGGTACATAGGATGATAGGGCAGTGAGAGGATATCAGATTTGTGTTTTATGACACTAATGTTGCATGTGGAGGAGAGATGGGATAGAGATGAGGATTAGAAGTGGAAACATACTGCCTGACTGTTCAAATAGTGCCGTTTATTAGAAAGTAGTAGTTAGATGATGGCATCATTTATTAAAATGGGAATTCCAGGAGGAAAGGAGCCAATTGTTATGTTTGAGGCATTAGAATATTGAGATTGTTTAATTTTATACAGTTGGGTACATAGGTATAGACCTCAGAGTAGATATCAATGATGGAGGGCTAGACTTAGGAGTTGATGCCATGCAGGTGGCAAATATTGCCACTGGCATGGATTGAGTGGGAGAGTACAAAGTGAGATGTATAGAGGGCCTAGGGTCAGGCTTTGGGAAACTTCAAGATTTTGGGGTTTGGTAGAGGAGGCTGAGCAAGCCCTCAAAGGTTCCTAAGAAAGTAGAACCAGGTAGGAAGAAATACAGAGTTTAACATCCCATAAGCCAAAGGAAGAGAAGAATCTGGTTACTTTTGACTTCTCAGGATCTCGGCACAGAGGATTATTGTGAGATATTTTATTTCTTTTTTCTTTTTTTAAAGATTTTATTTATCTATTCATGAGAGACACAGAGAGACAGGCAGAGACATAGGCAGAGGGGGAAGCAGGCTCCCGGCAAGGAGCTCAGGAGCCCGATGAGGAACTTGATCCTGAATCTTGATCCTGAATCTCAGGATTACACCCTGAGCCAAAGGCAGACACCCGGCTGCTGAGCCACCCAGGCGTCCCTGTGAGAATTTTAAAAGGAGGTTTTCATTCAGCCTACCTCATTCCTCTGCAAGGTACCTTTGTGCAAGGCACAATGTGCTTAACTCTACGTAGCCCTGTGAAAGCTGCTGAGAAGATGAGTAAGATAAAGCCTAAAATATGTCTTGAGTTTAGCAACCTGGAGCTACATAGTTGGTTTTGCAGAAAGTAATGGGGCAGAAGTTGTATCAGTGTGGATTGAGGAGCTAGTAGAGGTGAAGAAACAGGGTGGGGAGTAGGGGACAACTCTTTGTTTGCAGAGAGCGAAGGCAGATTGTTTGGTGGAGGGTCATGTGGGATTGATGGAGTTTTTCTCTTTGTTTTCTAATATTTTTAAAAATGTTTTTGTATTTTTATTTTTTTAAGATTTTATTTATTTATTCGTGAGAGACAGAGAGAGAGAGGCAGAGACATAGAGGGAGAAGCAGGCTCCATGCAGGGAGCCTGATGTGTGGGACTTGATCCCAGGACTCCAGGATCACGCCTGAGCCATCCAGGCATCCCTGTTTTTGTCTTTTTAAATGAGAGACATCAACATTTTACATGTGTAAAGAGAGGATTCAGTTCAATGGGAAAGGAGAAAAGGATATTTGCAAAGTTAAGAGAAGGTGGAAGTAGATGGAATCCCAATCAAGGCCTAGAATTGGTTGCAGACGTGTGATGGTATTTTTTTTTTCTTGGTGAAGTAGAATGTGAAAAGGTGTGTGTGTGTGTGTGTAGGGGGTTTAGGAGAATATTTTGGAATCTGAAGAGAATGGGGCAGGTTTGGATAATGCTTGTAAGAGAATGGAAGATGAACATTGGAGGATTGGGGGATGTGGTGCTTACTTATGAATGATGGGTAATTGATAATAGGGTTTATCCAAGGTTGGAGTTCTAACAGATTTGTGTGAGGAAAATACTAAAAGAGCTTAAGGGGATTGGCAAGAGTGTTATTGAAAAGATAGACCATGAACTCTGAGCTGAAAGAAGGAAGCGAAGAAGGACTTCATTTGGACTGGGAAAAAGTAGACAGTTACTGGAATTAAAGTTGCTTAAAAAAAAACAACTTTAGAGTGGTATTAAGAGAGAAAGTGTCAAAAGTAAGTTATCAGTGAACATTGAGCAAGATGAACTGAAAATTATGGAATTTTAGGGACAAGTAGGCCACAAGTGGCAGCTCCGACTTCAGCAGGAACAGTTTCATTGGAGTGCTGATGGTGGAATCCAGGTTAGTGAATTGAAAGTGAGCTAAGATGAGGAAGGTAAATTTTTTCCAAGCGTTTTGGCTGTGAAGAGTAGACAATGAGAATTAGAAGGAAAAAGGCCATTAAAAGTTTGCTTTTTTTTTTTTTGAGTATGCCTTAATGTGGGGCTTGAACTCATGACCTCAAGATCTAGAGTTGCATTCTTTAGTGACTGAGTCAGCCAGGTTCCCCAAGATTTTGACTTTTGTTGTTGTTTTCCTTTAACAACAACAAAAGACTCGAGGGTTGCTAAATGATGAGCAGTAGGAAAGCGAGAAATCCACAGCATACCTCAGAAAATAGGGGGAATGTATAGATTCAGAGGGCTGCTGTAGCTAGGACATTTACTTGTTCCATTATGTGAGGGTGATGGGAAGAAAGGCTGTGTGTGAACATGTAGATGAATCTGTGGATTTACTGGAAGGAAGTTGGCAGGCACTAGTGGAGTGCTGAAGAACTTGAAAGTTAAGCAGAACTGAATGAGTTCTTGCTCTGCCTTTTACTAGATGTGTAACACTCGGTCACCATTATGGAAACTTAACACATCTGTGAGATGGTCATGTATTATCTTTAATGATCATAATAGGATTATGTTGAAGATGAGATGAAATACTAAATATATGTAAACAGCTTGGCTAAGTTGCTTACCAGATGTGGTTAGAACTCAAAACTGTTAGCCTTTTTTTTTTTTTTAAGATTTTATTTATTTATTCATGAGAGGCAGAGAGAGAGGCAGAGACATGGCAGAGGGAGAAGCAGGCTTCATACAAGGAGCCTGATGTGGGACTCCATCCCGGGACTCCAGGATCACGCCCTGAACCAAAGGCTTAACCGGGCTTAACCGCTGAGCCACCCAGGCGTCCCTAAAACTGTTAGCCTTTATTATTGAGAGTGCTGTTAGAAGAATGGCTTGCATTTCTCATGTAGGAATGTGTAAGCTCATGTAGGAAGAGCTGGGGAAAGGAGGAAGGTGCAGAAAGTTTGCAAACTGTTTTGGTAAGGAGAGAACCCTATCTAGGGCAACACAGGCAGTATTGAAGACCCCGTTGTAGTCTGAGAAGTTCCTGGAGTGGTATGTTGACTAGTCTTTACCACTGAGGACAATTGTGCGCATGAAGCAAAGCTTAAAATCTGATGTAGTACCCTCCTAGAGTTGCTTTGTATGTCGTTTCTGATTAATTTGGTTAGAGGGTCAATAAATATTGTTTGAGATTCCTTGGAAGGAAAATTATACTGAAGTCACATCTTTACTGTGTTTCCTAAAGATGTTATTAAAAAACAAAATTCACAATCTTTAAAATCTTGGGTTAGAGCATATTCAGTGATTTTAAATGCAGATGCAGGGTTACAGGGAGCATGATCCATAAGACCAACCTTACTTGATACCACTTGCAAGTACAGGGGTCCCCAAGGCTACTCTTAGGTTGCATAAGTCACCAGAAGGACTTACTGACCTCAATGAAAGCTGTTCTACTTTTGGTTACAGTTTATTACAGCTAAAAGATGCAGATTAAAATCAGCTACTGATAAAGGCCCATACAGCAGAGTCCAGGAAAATTTTGAATGTGGAGCTTCCAATTGTAGTTTCCTATTGAAGTCATGAACACAGTATTACTCTTGTAGTGTTGATGTGTGACAGACAGTATGCATGGAATATTACCAACCGTGGAAGCTCATCCTAGCATTGGTGTCTAGAGTTTTTTATTGGGACTCCATGATCGACTGCCCACATGCATAAACTTAATTTCCAGGCCTTCTGGAGGTTGAGCTGGTTCTTGTGACTTAAAGCCCCGTCACCCTCATAAATCACATGTTTTACTTTGTGGCGTGGCTCAAAGCCCCCAGGTGAACAAGGACACTTTTATTAGGCATGACATTCCAAGACTTTAGAGATTACTTGCCAGAAGCTGAGAGTAAAGGCCAGACCTCCTTTGGTCATGGTAAAATTATTTACAATTTTGCAAAAGTAGTTAAATGTATTTTCATATTTTGAGTCTACATTGCTATATAGTTGAGTTTGATTAGTGATTGAAAATCAGTAACAAAGAACCCATAAATAATTAAGATTTGGTATTATATACACTTCATACTTGAGTAGCTAAGGAAGTTTCATCAAGAAATTATATTAACTTAAAAATTATATTAACTTAATATTTCAGTGTTGCAAAACTGATGTAAGCTCATAATTTTGGCATGATGGTTCAGTTCTGTTTTACTAAATTTGAACTCATTGTTTTCTCTTGTGGGAAGAGTTTCAAATAATGAAGTCCATGAGCCTCCCAAATGAATTTTTTAGCCATAGACTCATATTTTAGTGCAGAGATTCACCTTTTCTTCTATTCCTCATGAAAGCGTTATCAGAATCCAGGTGAGTAACAGGCATCATAGGGATAACCTTGAACTTATTTCTAAGATAAATAATTTTCAAGTGGTATTAACTGTCAATAATGAAAAACTCACAGCATATTCTACAACTACTTTATGACAGTGACACTATTTTTGCGCACCATTGCTTTAGAGAATAAATGCATTCCCACCTCATTGGCTTTAGTGCAAATCTCATCTCCTGGTTGATATCCATTACAAATTAGATTTCACTGTGAGAGCAAAATCCCTTAATAAGCCTAGTTAAAAACAACTTAAAGCAATATGATGCTTATTTCAGTGGCACCACTAGGTGTGGTGTTTGCATCAAGTCATTTTGGGGTGCTTTATGGAAATGCTTCCTTATAGGGAATTCCCTGACTTCATACTTCCAGAATGGTGCTTTTTTTTTTTTTTTTTTTGGTTGCTTTTTAGTGCTTACAAGAACTGGATGAAACCACATGTAGCCAGGAGGTACTATCCCCTAGCACATGGTGGATTGTTGATGAGAGGTCTGAGGATTTGGGTCATTCAAATAAATGACTTCTCAGATTTATTATGTTTTCTGTATACTGAGAATAGGTAACTAAATGAGCGGTAACTATATTTGCATGTGATTTGTATGTTATAGTTAACATTTAAATTCTCTTAGGTACTAAAAAGTTTTTTGGTTGCCACCTTAAGCCTCTCTATCTTCAAAGGCACAGAGTGGCTTTCCATCTCAATTTTTGCTTCAACATATGAACCCTAGAGGGCCATAGTACAACTAAAAGCACCTAACCCATGAATGATATTTGCTTCATGTTTGAACAACAAATGTTTTAACCCACTGTCTTCACTAATATTGTAACTACTGTCTTACAGATTGACTTGATGCAAAACATCACAAAGGCTCCATATTATACAGTATGCGATTTTTGAGGTATGAGCTTTAGAAACTTACCTCTCATGTGGCATGTACATCAGGCTTTAACTTCACTTTAATCATTTGGGGGAAATTTATGCATTTCTTATTTTTCTCTCTCTCTCCATAATATTTTTAGACTATTAAAGGGGTTGTGGAGGTATTTTTGATCCTTGCTAGTGTGTGTGATTCTTAGTTTTAACAGATACATTTTCTCTTATCACTAAACTGAGACACTAATTCTGGCAGATGAGATAGTTTTTTCAGCCCTTATAACTGGCTTAACATTTATACCTGCCTTTTTGAGTTCAAATCTATTTTGTGCCTTTGCCTCATTTTAAGTGCTAATTTCCGTTCGTTAACAGTTTTCTGTTTATTGGACTGGGAGGTGGTGTTGGTGCTAACAACCTGATACTGACTTTTTTTTTTTTTTTTGAGACCTAGGCAGTCTTGATATTAAAAAATCAAGATTTCATTTAAATGTTGAACCATTTTGTGCTTTTGATTATAGTCTGTACTTCAGACTACCTATAACTTGAATTCTGGTTGGAAATGATCAGTTTGTTTTGAAAGAACTTGGTGAATTTTTAGACAGCTCTGAGACAGTAGTTCTAACCCCAGTGATTTTTTTTTGTGATATTTCTGAAAACCCAAACTCTGAGGGGAAAAAAAAACCTTGGTGTTCATAACTCATGGTATTTTAAACCCTGTATTTTTTTTTTTAAGATTTTATTTACTCATTCATGAGGGACACAGAGACACACACACACACACACACACACACACACACACA
The DNA here is from genome assembly GCF_905146905.1 of Nyctereutes procyonoides. Classification (NCBI taxonomy): domain Eukaryota; kingdom Metazoa; phylum Chordata; class Mammalia; order Carnivora; family Canidae; genus Nyctereutes; species Nyctereutes procyonoides. The sequence continues at coordinate 51,562,489 of NW_026575126.1, read as the reverse complement.
CACACGCAGAGGGAGAAGCAGGCTCCATGTAGGGAGCCTGCCGTGGGACTCGATTCCAGGTCTCCAGGATCAGGCCCTGGGCTGAAGGCGGTGCTAAACTGCTGAGCCACCCGGGCTGCCCAAAAACCTGTATTTCTAATAAACTGGGAACTTGTTCCCATTCTTTTTTTCCAGTTTAGTTTGAAATCAAATGCTTCATAGGTAGAAATGGATTTGTTGGTAGGAGATGCTTAATTTCTTCATTGAAGAACTTAAAATCAGCTGCTGTATATTGGGTATGAAAGCTTGTTTTGATTGTATTCCTATGCTCTTTAACTGCTTATATATTTGTTAGACTGGAAATCTTGAGTTTAGTATTATGGTCTTATTAACTTTTTAAAAAAGATTTATTTATATGAGCACACTGAGAGGAAGGGTAGAGGGAGAGGGAATCTTAAGCAGACTCTGCCCTGAATGCAGAGCTGAAAATGAGGCTCAATCTCATGCCCTGAGATCAGGACTTGAGCTGAAACCAAGAGTCGGATGCTTAACTGAGTGTGCCATCCAGGCGCCCCAGGGTCTTAGTAACTTTGAGCATACCCTGTAAGCTAAGTATTTCTTAAGAATTGATTATCTTATTAAGTCTCACTACAACTGTACATGTGAGATAGGTATTATCCCCATTTTACGCAGAAAACAACTGAGGCTTGGAGATTAAGTATCTTGTGCAAAGTCCCACTTAATCTTTTTGGTGGTAGAGCTGGGATTTGAGCCCAGATATATATATTTTTTAACCCATATTCTCTGCTGCCTTATGTTTACTGCCTTGTCACCAGAAAAATGATACAAATACTTAATTCTTAGTAGTAAAGGTAGCATATTGATATATATAAACATAACTTAAACAGGAAATTCAAGATGTTTAAATGTTGGTAGATTTTCGTTAATCTTGTATCCATTCATTTGCTAGTGGTTTACTTATCTAGGTTGTGTTAGGTGTCCTACATAAACGCAAGTTCAAAATCTCTCAGAAAAGCTCTTATTAAGCTCTCTTTTATTTTTTAGTTCCCTTTTAGAAGTTTATGGTATATTATGGTTTATTGTAGGTGCGCATTTAATGTGCTATTTTTAGAAATGTGAGAGATGTCCTTACATTCATTTTAAAAAGCTCTCATGTTCTATTTAGTGTTAATGATATTTAAATGCTTATAGATTTAGTATGCTTAGAAAAAATTCCCGTACTTTTTTTCTTAAAATTCCATAAATTATATTTTTTCAACTATTGGAAATACTGAGTTTTATTGACAAGTGAACCTTATATGTTTGAAGGAGATATTTTATTATAGAGCCTTAGTTATTTTTGTATGCTAGGGTCATGGAATTTTACTAAGTTTCCATTTGATAGCCTTTAGGAATAATTTAGACTTGTACCACTTAACCAAGTTGTTTGCATTTTATATTAATAGTAGTTTCAGTAAGTATAGATTGGGTTGTCTGAGTTTATGCCAGATTTCATCTTTAATATTTTTGTGGGTGGGGCAAAGAAAAATGACAAATTAAAATATATACACAAACATTGAAGGCATTTATTTATTTATGATTTTATTTATTCATGAGGCACACACAGAGAGAGGCAGAGACATAGGCAGAGGGAGAATCAGGCTCCATGCAGAGAGCCTGATGTGGGACTCGATCCCAGAACCCCGGGATCACACACTGAGCTGAAGGCTGATGCTTAACCACTGAGCCACCCAGGCATCCCTGAAGCCATTTTTATATAAGAGGGAGGAGCCATAAGGGTCAAGGAACAGGCTAGTTTCTGCTCTTGCCAGTGTGTTCCAGTTTCCCAAATAGTTGTGGGTTCAGAAGATGTTTTTAGTACATATCATAAAAGTGCTTTTTTTCAGAAGGTTGTTCCTTTCAGAATAGTATCAATAGGACAGGAGCTTTTTTCTTGGTATTTTTCATATGCTGTTGGAGTGTTGTCTTATTTCTTCATGCTTTATGTTTGATGGTTGGAAGACTAAGACTTGTGGGAAATTATGAAACTCAGCTCCTTGTTGTACTGATGAGGACACTGAATCGTAGAGCTGATCCTTAGATGAGAATAAGGACTAATTTTGCCCTGGTGCTGCACCACTTGTTTATTAGTGGCCAAGTATCAGGGATTGTTCTCCACAGTACTTGACTTTTAAAAAGATGATGGAAAAAAAAATTAAAAAATAAAAAATAAATAAAAAGATGATGGACTGCAACCTTCAATCAGCATTATTGGATTCTTGATATTTTATTTTTCTCAATTTTTATAATTTTAATTGATAGTCTCTACAGTTAAGGAATCTTCAATGAAGTCTCCAGTACATTAAAATAATCTTACTTTCCAGCTAAGTGTTTTTATAACCTATCAATCTTGCTTTCAAATATCATTCTGTAATTTACTTTCCCACCAAATAATCAATTTAGGAATTCAGATGAGAGAGAGAGAGAGAGAATGCCACATTGCCCCTGCCTCATATGTTACCAGTGCTTTTCATTTTTATGACTGGGAAGACTAATTTTTCCACTGATTAACCACTCCTTTGAGGACAACTGAGGAAGAGTATTTCATTTTATCAAATCATGTGAAGAGAATCCTGGACCAGGGTAACCAACTGTCTTCGTTTGCCTTGGACTGAAGGGGGTTCCATGGACATGGGATTTTCATTGCTAAAATTTGTTAACTCTTGAACACAGCAGGATGAGTTGGTCACTCTGATCCTGGTAGCTATCTATATTTCTGAATGAGTCTAATGAATAGAAGGGGGTGAAAGGCTGGCATTTCATTCATTGACAGTCCCTTCCCTGTTGACTTATTAGTAATTGGAGTGCTTATTTGTAGTAGTAATGATTTAAAAATTAGAGTGGTAGGAGAGGCTTGAATAAAAGATTGATGATTTGGGTTTTGCAAATATTTGTTTAAAGTTTAATTTTATACTTTTCTCTCTTTACAGAACTGATAGTGCATCAGCCGACCCAGATACTTTAAAATATTCTTCATCCAGAGATAGGGGTGGGTCATCTTCTTATGGACTGCAACCTTCAAATTCAGCTGTGGTGTCTCGGCAAAGGCACGATGATACCAGAGTCCACACTGACATACAGAATGACGAAAAGGGTATATATGCTTCCTTTGTTGTTAGAGGCATGTTTTTTTGTTTGTCTTTTTAACTACCAATCTTTCCCTTGCTTCCTCTTTCCCTTTTTTTCTCCCCTACTTCTCTCTTTCTATATGTTTAATAATATATTTTGAAACTTCATAATAACTTTACACCCTTCATTGAAAAAAATTGTAAGTGTTCTTTTTATACATTATAATACAATAGGCAGTTTCCATGCCACCTAAAATATCACAAAGGCCGAGGTCTTCCGATACGGTCTCTCCTCTAGACTTCTAAAGGTTTTAAAGTGCAAAATCTGACTTAAGTTTACATTTCTATTATTTTCCATGGATGAACAAAATCAACAAAGTGATTTCAAAACAGGCAGCACAAGGGAAGAGTAGGAAAAGCAAAGGCTGGTTGATCTGCAGATAGGTAGTAAGATCCTAAACTATCAGGAATTGACTGAGTAAAGCAAAGAGCCCTATTAAAATAATATAAATATTGCTGTTTTTAGGTGGCTACAGTGTCAATGGAGGATCTGGGGAAAATACTTATGGTCGGAAGTCGTTGGGGCAAGAGCTGAGGGTTAACAATGTGACCAGCCCTGAGTTCACCAGTATTCAGCATGGCAGTCGTGCGTTAGCCATCAAAGACATGAGGAAATCACAGGGTAAGATTGGGCAAACTGGGGACTAGTCACAGATGCCTCCACAAATACCCATATCCTCTCTTTTCCTGGACACCGCATTTCTTACTGATACTTTGCACACAAAAGAGTTCGTTCGTTTACTTCGAGTTGAAAAACATGCACATGTGATAATTGTTTGCACTCTTCCTCTCATGAACTGTTTCTTAGACTAAATTCTCACAGGAAAGCTTTTAATACTTCTTTAGGCTATACTTGCTAGGGAAGTCTCTTAAAATAAGATTAGAAGACTAGATAAGATTTAAAGAAATGATTTTCCTGATCATAGTGGATAATGAACATCTAGTATATGGTGGGCTCCTCTGTGGCAAGTCCTTGAACTCTAGGATCTATAGGGGATATGGGTATAAATGGAGTGGATGCTTTTCTAAAGTTAAATATGATGATAACCACCTTCTGTCTTATAACAGCCTCACTGTATAGGTAAAGTGCCTTGAATATCAGATGATTAAAGATAATGATCATTGTTTTTCTAAAAGAAATTTATTTTGTTGGTGAAGCTAAGTATGAAATCAGGATTTCTCATTTACATACTTTGTTGGTTATACTCAGTCTTTGGACATCTAGTTTTTGATCATTTGCTTCCACAGGGGCGTGTGTATATGTCTGTGTTTTGTGTATCTTGGTGAATATCCTTATGTATATAGCTGCTTTTCTTTGCATAAAAAAAATATTTCCTTTGAATAAATTTTTCAGAAGTGGACCCACTAGTTAAAGGGGATGCTGTTTCTTAAAAGTGTTTGAAGTCCTTGGCTTTGGTATGATAGAAGTTAGAAAGTGACTCCAAAGCTGATTTCGTTCAGTTCTTTCTTCTCTGAGGCTCAGAGTTCAGTAGTTTGCTAGTGGCAGAATTGTAAACAGAGCCTCGATTTCCTGGCTTGTAACCTAATGATGGTTTTTGTGTCCGTCTTTACTAAAATACTCAATGGGCTAAGGATTTGAAAAAGAATCTTTTTCCTTCTCTCAGATGTTGTAATAATTTCTTTTATTGTTAAATCTTTTCTATGCCTTAGAAATTAAACTATCAAACCCTTTAATATGGTTTGTTTTTCTTGCACATTGGTTAATCATTAAATAGCACAGCTAAAAATTTCAAAAGAAAAATTTGGTACTTAAATGTATTTTTATTGGCAATGTCCAGCATTGTTTGAGCATTTTGCTTGTTCTTGTCATGAAAAAATAGAGGGAAGAATAGTTCCGGTTTGCTACTTCCCTGGTGGCATCATGCCTTGCACATGGTAGGTGGTAATTAGACATTTGCTGAACTGAATGTGTGATTGCAGTTCACAAAAGCTTTGTCTTAGGAAAATAATGATAATGTGAACAAGAGACTTCCCTCCACTGAATACCAAGTGAGAAACAGAAGCATATAGCCTCTTTCTGCCTGGTTTGGACTTATCCCTAACCTGTAGAAGTCTTTTACCTGTATTCATATTCTTTACCTGAATATTGAAAAGAGTTTGGAACAAATCTGAAGAAAGTAATTTCTAAGCCGTTCTTTTTTCTCTCTCAGCTGGTCCTCTGGAATGAAGTGTTTGCTTAGGTTTCTCTGTTTTGAGGCTCTGCTTTGTGCCTTGCAGTCTGCTGGAATTTGGCTTATCGTGACAAAACGTGCGATGGGACCTGCATTCAGTTGAAGTTTTATTGTTTAGTGGACTGTGATTTTTGATGTACTTGAAAATATTTGGGCTCTAACGTTTCTGTTTATACTCAATGGGTAACGTGTTTATTTTCACAGAGCGATCGATGTCTTATTCTGAGGAGTCTCGACTGTCAAATCTTCTTCGGAGGATCACCCGGGAAGACGACAGAGACCGAAGACTGGCTACTGTAAAGCAGTTGAAAGAATTTATTCAGCAACCAGAAAATAAGCTGGTGTGTACAGTCTGGACATTGTGATAACTTTTGTGTTTCCATAATAAAGTAGATAATGCTATCTAGAGTGGTTTAAAAAGGGAAAAGCTTTGCTTCTTAAGAAAAATTACAAGGGTTCCTTATTCTAGGTTATTAATTTGGCTTATATTTATAATGATTGATAATTTGATGACCCTGATATGTAATTCATCTGCCATTGGTGGATCCACACTGCTGTCTTCTATAATAAAGTGCTTTTAACCTTTAATACATTTTTTATTCCGTTGTCCTCAGAAGTTTATTTTCTGTATGCCAGGGCAGACAAGGTCTTTTTTTTTTTTTTTAAGTTTTTATTTATTTATTTGAGAGAAAGAGTATGATTGGTGGGAGGAGCAGAGGGAGAGGGAGAAGCACACTCCCCACTGAGCAGGGAGTCCATTGGAAGGAACTCTATGGGAGGGATCTCCATCCTGGGACTCTGGGATCATGACCTGACCCGAAGGCAGACATTTAACCAACTGAGCCACGCAGACACCTGTATGTTTTTGTTTTTTATATGTGGAATTGGAATGGAGAGTATGTATTTTATTCATGGGTAGATATGATCAAGGCTAAATAAATGGAAAAACTCTTGAAAGAAAAAAAGTTCAAGAGCAGTTAAAGATTTCTTTCCACTCTGAGTAATTCTAATGTGAAATTAAGAACTTGATATAATGTAGAAAAAAATTAATGAGAATGGTATGGTGAGCCAAATAATGCTTGATTCAATGCAGGTTTTCTGCCTCCCCCCTGCCCCCCCCTTGCGCTATTTTATTATGAAAAAAAAATCTTTTTTTTTGTTTTTTAGAGATTGTATTTATTTTTCGAGAGAGAGAGAGAGAGAGAGAGAGAGAGGGGTAGAGGATGATCAGGGAGGAGAGGGAGAAGCAGGCTTCCTACTGAGCTGAAGGCAGATGCCTAATCCAACTGAGCCACCCAGGCACCCTGAAAATTTTCAAATCTTTTTTTTTTTTTTTAATTTTCAAATCTGTAGCAAGTTGAAATTGAATATCATATGTCTGACATCTAAATTCTGTCACTAACGTTTTATCATGTTGCTTTGTCATGAATCTGTTCACCTGTTCATCAGTATCTCTTTTTAATGCATTTTGGAGTAAATAAAACAAGCTTTTTGAGTTTATTTTTTTCTTTGATGATCATGGCATTACATAGGAATGGATAAATTTCTTTTGGAATCTGGAAAGAAATTTGTAATACTCCTGATCTGTGCTATTTGGGGACTGGGAATAATAAGAAAAGGAAGATGTGCTGTTTGATTAGAATTTGGAAGGGAACACAAGTAAAAAGTACACAATGTTATTGAAAGTATAGGAATTTGAAGTTTTTATACTTTTTTTTTTAGGTACTAGTTAAACAATTGGATAATATCTTGGCTGCTGTACATGATGTGCTTAATGAAAGGTAAGTAATGGGTAATTTTTAAGACAAATATATTTTTAGAAATTATTTAGAAATATATAAGATAAACCCATTGGTGGCTGCATTTATGAATATCTGCTTAATGTTTCACTGGGTTCTCCTGCTGTCTTTATCTGTGTTAAAGTATTTATATGTTAATTATTCAATACAAATGGAATCCACTTGAAAGGAAATGCCTTTTTTTTCTTTTTTTCTATTTGTCAACATGATGGAGTAATTGAGCATTGAATTGTGGAATGCCATAAACTCTTAATACAGGCATGAATGAGTGCAATTAACTTTGTAAACTAGAGAATTTTGAAACTGCTTAGAGAATAGAGGTGAAAGGGAGCTTCCTTCTTTGGGCAACAGTGGATTCAGACCACCTGCACTACGAGGCTACTGGGGTTCTCCACAAAGGTGTGCAGTCTGTTCTTCGTGTGGGGATTCTCAAAGAATTGCAGTGTTGGAAAGCACCAAAAACTCATCTCAGCAGGTCTCGAACCTTACTGCTTTTTGATGGTTTCATTTTATATAGTTAGTTATTAATATACTTAAATCAGTGCTGTTATCCTGTTAAGTTTGTTGTGCTTTAACTAGTACCATTTCCTGTTTTATAGTCCTTACCTACTGAATACTACATTGTATGTAGTTATTTGTACTGTGTTTTATCTGATCCTTTGGTGCTGCCCTTTTCTGTGAATTATTTAATGTAGCTTGAGATGGATTTTGAAGCCTAAATTTTAGTATTTCTGGGCCTTTCCTTACTGTTTGTGAATAATTGATTCTGTAAAAGAAAATCTAATCTCTTGGGCACTGTGGGATAGAGAGAGTAGAGAGCATATTTAAAGATAAAATTTCAATCTTTTATGTAGTTTGAATAGAAAATTTAAAAAATCGTTGAAGACATTCTTTTGTAAAATGTGTCATTCTTGCCATCTTTGAAAGCTTAAGCCTTTTGTGTGTTTTGTTTTGTTTGCATTGAAATAAACACAGTAGCAAATTGCTTCAGGAGTTGAGACAGGAGGGAGCTTGCTGTCTTGGCCTTCTTTGTGCTTCTCTGAGCTATGAGGCTGAGAAGATCTTCAAATGGATTTTTAGCAAATTTAGCTCATCTGCAAAAGATGAAGTTAAACTACTCTACTTATGTGCCACCTACAAAGCATTAGAGACTGTGGGAGAAAAGAAAGCCTTTTCATCTGTAATGCAGGTAAGACTGAGGGGGAAAATTGATGCATTTGGGAAGAAAATTGTCCTTAACAATTTTCCAGCAATGTTTTTGGAAGGAAACTTGGAGCAGGTAAACTTAGAATAGGGGTTATCTCCTGATAGTAAATATGATAGAGATAACATTTCTCTTTCTGAGTTTGAGTTAAAGGGTACAAATTAAAAGTAGACTTAAAATAAGATTTTTCTCTTTTTGCTTTTTGAACCTTTCCTTTGAACTTGCTTAGTACTAGAATCACTTGTAAATTTTAAAATAGAGACTTGGTGAGGACAGCTGGATAGGACTTTTTTGAGGAAGATAAAAACTGAACAACACAACTCATTCTAGGCCTTTTTAGATTTGATAAAATGTCAGAAATTCTTATTCCAAATGATATAAAATAATTTTGTATAAATGAAAACCGGCCCTACATAGCTTTATTTCACTTTTGTGTAACTGTATATATTAAAAGATCATTTTCAGTTAAAGCAATTAAATTTTCTATTAAGCAGTGTTCTTAAAAATTAGGGTTTGATATGTTTTTAGAGTGTCAAATATCTTTCATTTATATGTGCTCTTTACAATTCATGAGATGCTTTAAGTCGCTTTAAAAAAGTTATATTCTGTTTTTGAATATAACTATTTTTATTGATTATAGAGGTTATATGAAAAATTTTGGGAACTAGTCAGAAAATTATAACTAAATATCATAACACCAAATTGGACTTATTCTGCACATAGTTTTTTATTTTGAACATTTTCAAATCCACAGGAAAACAGGTAGACCAGTACAATAAATACCCATATATCCTTTATCTAGATCTGTCACGTACTAACATTTTGTTACACTTGTTTTATTTCTACACACAAAGGCATGCATATTTTTTTTGAACCATATGAAAATAAATTACACACGAAGTTCACCCTATAATACTTTAACATGCAACTCCTAAGAATAAGGCTATTCTCTTTTATTTATTTATTCATGAGAGACACAGAGAGGGAGAGAGAGAAAGAGGCAGAGACACAGGCAGAGGGAGAAGTAGGCTCCGTGCAGGGAGCCTGACCTGGGACTTGATCCCAGGTCTCCAGGATCACACCCTGAGCTGCAGGCGGCGCTAAACCAGGGCTGCCAGGCTATTCTCTTATATAACAAAAAAATTGTCATACCTAAGAAAATTAATTTTATTACATAATGCAGTCCATATTCAAACTTCAGCTCTTAAGATATCTTTTATAACTTTTGTCTCACCTGACCCAGGATTCCGTCAAGACTCGCATATTGTTTGGTGCTGTGCCTGTTTGATCTCTATTAATTAGAATGGTTCACACCTTTTTTGTCCCTCTTAATTGTTTTATGTTCTACTTTCTGGGTTTGTCTGATTGCTCTTTCCTGATTTTAAACCTTTTGGTCACGAATACTTCCTGAGTTCATCCTTACTGTTGCATCACACCAGCCAGACACAAAACTTCAGATTGTCTTCTTGTCAGAGATAAAAGGGTTTGATCACCTGGTTAAGGTGATGACCACTAGAGTGGACTTTCCATTGTGGAGGCTTCTTTTTCTCCTTTTGTAATTAGTAATCTGGGCATGATACCTTGAGACCTTCTGAATATCCTGTTTTTAGTTATATTTCACTCAGTGATTTTGGCACCCATTCATTTTCTGTATCTATATAGATTATAACATTGTGTGAAATGTTAGATGCCTTTCCAGTTCTAGCATTTTTTCTGTAGTGATAACCTCATTCTTTTATAAAGAAGAGCTTTCCTTTTTTAGGAAAAAATGGTTTCTAATAGTTGTAAAATATTCTATCCGTGACATGCTATATATTTGTTTAAAAAAATATATCTATATATAAAGATAACATGAACTGCATGTCTGTCATTCATGTGTTGAGGTCATACTTATTTTCTCCAAATCATTCAAATTTGAAGCCTGTACTAATATCCTAAAGCATAAATTATATAAAATTTGCTATAAATTTTGAATTGGAAAATAATTGTGGTACTTTAAGGAAAAGTTTTCCAAGCAAATCTTAATTTTTGTTCTTGAAAGTTAATCAAGTCTGTGATATTAAAGAGAGCACTTAGGAATAATGTGAACAGGCATTACTTAGGAATAATACTAAGAGACATTTAATAGGAGGAAACTATTTATTTTCAGCCTAATCTTGGTGGAATGAAATGTTTTTAACTTACTTTTGAGTTAAAACTGTAGACTTTATTTTCTTTGGTATCATAATAAATTTTTATTTATTTATTTATTTTAAACATTTACTTATTCATGGGGAAGAGAGAGAGAGGCAGAAGGAGAAGCAGGCTCGATGCAGGGAGCCCCAACATGGGACTCGATTCCAGGACTCCAGGATCATGCCCTGGCCTGAAGGTGGCGCTAAACCGCTGAGCCACCAGGGAATCCCCTCATAATCGGTTTTAGATAGTCACTTTTATTTATTTATTTGTTTTTAATTTATTTATTTATGAGAGACAGAGAGAGAGAGAGAGAGAGAGAGAGAGAGAGGCAGAGACACAGGCAGAGAGAAGCAGGCTTCATGCAGGGAACCCGACGTGGGACTCGATCCCGGGTCTCCAGGATCAGGCCCTGGGCTGAAGGCGGCGTTAAACCACTGAGCCACCCGGGCTGCCCAGATAGTCACTTTTAAATAATGAACCCAACATACTTGTTTTCTTCCTGTTTTGTTGAATATTCATGGTTTATAACTTTTATTTTTTAGCTTGTAATGACCAGCCTACAGTCCATTCTTGAAAATGTGGATACACCAGAATTACTTTGCAAATGTGTTAAGTGCATTCTTTTGGTGGCTCGATGTTACCCTCACATTTTCAGCACTAATTTTAGGGTGAGTTCCCTGATTCTCCCTGTTCATATGATGCTGTGAAGGATTGGTTGTGTGTCTAAGGACCTTGGGGATCAGAGGGAAAACAAAGCTTCTGCTTCTTGGATTGTAATCAGTATCAGTAATGCTTGAGGGTCTAGGATAGAATGGAACAATAATATTGTTTTTGTATATACCATCTGTACTTTCTGACATTAATACCTTAAGATATGTTAAAAAAATATTTCCTCAAGGTCATAAACAAAGATCCATTATTCTCTTCCTCTGCCCTCCCCCTTTCTAAATTTGTATAATATCAAATAGGTATAACACAGATGCTTTTTCTAGGATTTCTTAACCTGAAATGGTCCACAGGAGGAATAGCAGTTAGACCTTAAAATGATTAGCCCTTTTCTCTTGTCTCCACCCAGGATACAGTTGATATATTAGTTGGATGGCATATAGATCATACTCAGAAACCTTCGCTCACACAGCAGGTGTCTGGTAAGTTACTCAGTATATGCCAGTCATTTAAATATTGTCGAAGGAGCTCTCGTTCCTCAAAGTCCAGCTATTAATACTATTTCTTTCATAATGTGAGAGAAATAATTGCTTCACAGAAATATTTTGGTTATTATAAATGAACATTACTTGTTAGCAGAATTTGCCCTTTCAAAGGAAGATTGTATACTTTGTAGTAGGCAGGGGAGAGTAAATACAGATTGTAATGTTGCATCTGTGAGAAATTAAAAGGACTTACCTTGAGTCATTTGTAGTGTGGCTGGTGGCAGGAGATACTACATGTAGTGGCAGTGTACTTAAATGTGGAATGAAAGATCCTGGGTATTTGTGACTCATTTTTCTGGTCATTAAAAAAAAAACAAATGGATCAGTTTGAGGAAACATCTAAATAATTTTATTTTATTATTTTTGAGTTAAGTGAGTGACTAGCATGACTGATTTGGACATTTCAGCTTATTTCAGGTGCTAGAGTTTTTCTTAGTTTAATTGGTGCAGTGGACTTCTGAAAATAGGAAGGTGAGGGAGATTCTGACCCATTTCCACTGGGGAGATTAGTGGACACCTTTCGTAGGTAGTTGGGGTTCTGTAGTAGAAAGCCAGGCTGGTGGTAGATTGTGGCATTTTAGTCTAAGCCATGTGTATATTGACAATATAGATATTAAATCTGCTGAAAAATAAGGACTAAGGTAACACGTTTTAATTTTTGGAGACTGTTTATTTTTGCAGGATTAAAAGAGACCTTGGTTAATCATGATCAGCATGTTTAACAGTTAATAGTCCTAATTTTATGAAAGAGGGCATGTCTTTAAGGGTATGCAACTTGAAAACCAGACAGCTTTAAAAACAGGGCTTATAGATGTACTTTTAATTTGGATTTTTTGTTTTTTTCTACTTTAAAATTTTTTTATGATTCCTAGGGTGGTTGCAGAGTTTGGAGCCGTTTTGGGTAGCTGATCTTGCATTTTCTACCACTCTTCTTGGTCAGTTTCTGGAGGACATGGAAGCTTATGCTGAGGTGAGTATGTAAAAAACTAAGTTATTTCTTAAAATTTCAGTTAAGAACAAAACAAAAGTCTTAGTGCTAGATTTATTTTTATTTTTTATTTAATTTTATTATTTTGAAAGATTTTATTTATTTGAGAGAGTGTGTGTGCAAGGTGGGGATGGGGCAGAAGGAGAGCAGCTCCCTGCGAAGAGATGAGGGGCTTCATTCCAGGACCCTGGGATCATGACCTGAGTGGAAGGCAGACGGAAGACAGATGCTTAACTGACTGAGCCACCCAAGTGCCCCTCATATTACTACTGCTAGATTTGTTTTAAAAGAATCAGACCACTTGACATTTAATAGAAATTAAAAGACCGTTGCAATATTTAAATTTTTTAAAGATTTTTTTTTAAGTTACTAGCTGAATTACCAGAAAGATTGAAAGAAAATAGGCCTCATTTTGCAAAGCTTGAAATAATCCTGCTAGCTAGTAGTTTTCTGAAGACATGTTCTATAGTTCATTTTTATTTTTTAATACCACAAGAATATTAAAAGGTGAATTGAAGTTATATAAAAGCCCTTGAAGACTTTTCTCTTACATATATTGGGGATCTTGGATTGTGCTTTGGAGGATAAGACTTAGCTTCAGCAAATTTTTGCGGCTATAGAAGCACAGTATGGCAACTTCAAGGGTGCTGCTGACGCCTCTGGTATTGGGTCTTGGCTTTCTAGCCCACTGGTGGTCATGATTTAAATCGGCCATGTTCTGTGAGAACTTCTTTGTGGTTTTTCCCTCTCAGATCTACCATGATTCTTGATTGGTGTGCGAGGCTCCTATAATGATTGGTTGATTGATTTTTAAAGATTTTATTTATTTATTTGAGAGAAAGAGAGCCTGAGAAGAGGGGGTTGCGGGAAGGGAGAGAGGCAGAGGTTGGAGGAGAAGGAGATTCCTGGCTGAGCAGGGAGCCTGACCTGGGGCTTGATCCCAGGACTCTGGGATCATGACCTGATCTGAAGGTAAATGCTTAACTCACTGAGCCACCCTGATGCCCCTCTTAAGATGATTTAGCTTCCTCTATGGTATTTCTCGCCTTTCAGAGAAGAGTTTTTTCCTTCCAGGAAGGAAGACATTGCTTCTGCATGTTTCTTTGCCTCCACACCTCTAGTGCACTTTTAAAGCTGATCTACCTTCCTGGAGCTGCCCATTCTAGTTTGTAGAAACTTTCCCCCTTGGTGTCCATTAGATGTAATTCTCTTCAGTTATTTTGGTGCTTAATTATATGTAGATGTATGTTGGTTCTAGTATTCCATTTTTTGCTAATCTTTTCCTTTGAGTATGTTTCCTTAACTAGATTTATAGGTGAGATTTTCTAATTTTTTTTAACACTTTTCCATTTGCCCTTCTTGTGCATAATATTGGTGTGGGAATCTTACTGAATTGAGTGGCTCAAAGAATACCTGGGATAAAATTTTAGCAGAAACTGATTCAGGAATGGCAAAAGTTTCTGGCTCTTTTATACCTATACATGACAGCATGTGTATTAGAATTTCTTTTTCTTTTCTTTTTTTTTTTTTTTTTTAAGATTTATTTTTTTATTCATGAGGGACACACAGAGAGGCAGAGACACACAGGAAGAGGGAGAAGCAGGCTCCATGCAGGGAGCCTGACGTGGGACTTGATCCTGGAGACCTGGGATCATGCCCTGGGCTGAAAGCGGCACTAAACCGCTGAGCCTCCCAGGCTGCCCTATGTACTAGAGTTTATTTTTCCCTAATACTTTCTGAGTTGGTATAAGAAATTATTAATCTACTGAGGTTACTTTTGCCTTATTTAAGTATTGGCTTGTTAATTAGTGAAGTAAAATTTACTTTTATATTTAGATTATGTTTCCTTTTTTAATTTAATTTGATTTTATTTTTTGGTGGTAGGGGCAGAGGGGTGGGGAAAGAGAGAATCTTAAGCAGGCTCCATGCTCAGCACAGAGCCCAATGTGGGGCTTAGCCTCACAATCCTGAGGTCATGACTTGAACCAAAATTGAGAGTTGGGTGCTTAATCCACCAAACCACCCAGGTATCCTTCATGTTTCTTTTTTTCTGATAGGCTAAACTTCCTTTATTTGCCAAAAATAAAGTTAGTTGACTTAAAAATTGGTGGGAGTTTTTTGTTTATTTTGAATAATGTCCTACTTAGAGTGCTGTGATTTCACATCTAGGACCTCAGCCATGTGGCCTCTGGGGAGTCAGTGGATGAAGATGTTCCTCCTCCATCAGTGTCGTTACCAAAGCTGGCTGCACTTCTTCGGGTGTTCAGTACTGTAGTGAGGAGCATTGGGGAACGCTTCAGCCCAATTCGGGGTCCTCCAATTACTGAGGCATATGTAACAGATGTAAGTGTCTTTAGGAGTTTTAAGTATCATTCAAAAATAAAATTGTTGTGTATTATAAATGGTTCTCTTCACCTAATGAACATGTTATTAACCCTTCATTTGTTCAGTATGTATGTACATAATGTAGCTGCTTTCTTAAATTGCCAGTAAAGTAAGGAATCCTATTATATCCTGTCCTATCCACCCCTCTATATGAGAGAATGGCTACACTGCATTTTAAAATGGGCATACATTTTTTTCTAATGAGATCCTTTATAGATTCATTATTTTTTTAAATATCCTTTTAATATCTTTTGTTTTTAAAGATTTATTTATTTATTTATTTATTTATTTATTTATTTATTTATTCATTCATTCATTCATTCATTCATTCATTCACGAGGGACACAGAGAGAGGCAGAGATATAGGTAGAGGGAGACGTCCCCACAGGCAACCCCGGAATCATGCCCTGAGCTGGAGGCACTCAACTGCTAGCCACCCAGGTGTCCCTCCTTTTAAAATCTTTAAAAATAATGTTTTAATTTTTCCTTTTTAGTTATTGAGTTTAGTTTTTCAGTATGTTAAGAATTAACACGCTACAGATCAAAAATAATTTTTTCTGAGTATGACAGGATGAAACAACTTTGATAGCCTGAACATCCAAGATTATAAAGATACAGGAACTTATAAAAATATGTAGTCATCTGAGATCAGTTATAAAAAGCAGCATGATTACCACACTTCAGCAGCCCCAAACATTAGGTGCGTTATATAACAGTCCTAGTGAGTGGCTCAGTGTATTAGACATGAGAAATGAACCTGTCACTGTACTGTGTTTGAATGAGAAAGGTAAAATACACATGATACAGTCATAAAATACTAAATGATTAAAATTTTACTGTTAGAAGTCTAACTTTTATTTACTTCTGTTGCACATGTTGCCAAATAAAATAGGATATAAATGATATATGTAATTTTTGGTAAGTTAATTCTGTATTTCAGCAGAAATGTCAGATCCTACACATAATTAAAACCACATCTTGATATTTTAAACCTGAAAAACATGATCTAATATCTTCATTTTATTTATTCCTTTCAAAAAGTTGGTGGTTTGATGACCTTGTCAGTGTTGAAATAAAGGCAGTAAACTCAGATGTAAAACGAACAAAAACAGTTATTTCCCAGGATAGTTGTATAAATGTATTCTTTCATGAAGGTCTTTTAGGCCTTTTTAACCTATAGGTTTAAAGCCAAATGTTGTGACTGTTGAATATTATGGAAAAATACATACTGTATCACTTTTGTTTTTTAACTTTATTAGAAATTTAGTATGTTAATACTATTATAGTTTCGTGGGGTTTTGGGTTGGAAATTACATGATTTTCATAATCCTCAAATAGGTATATGTTATGAATGAGACTTAACTTTTCAAAGAGACCATCAGTACATGAACTTTTATAAGCTAAGGTGACTTGGATGTTTAATTTTAAAAGAGTGATTACCAAAAGCCCAAGTGCTTTATTGCAGAAAGATTATTCTCATGGCAGGTTATTCCCATGTTAATACCATTAATGTTCTAAGTACTGGTGTATTTCATGAATATAAAAATTCTGAGCTTCAATCATTTGGTCACTTTGACGAGGGGAGGGAGGATGATAGACATTGGGTATAAGAGAAACAGAGAATGGCAAATTCCATTTTCTGTCACTGTAGTACTTAAGAATTTTTTAGGCAAGATCATTTTTGTGTATTTTACTAAAGATACCCTTATTCAGCCACTGAGAGCTAGAATATTAAGAGACTGCTGACAAAGCAGGCAGTTAATTTTCAGTTGAAACTGCATTAAATAGAAACTATTTTCTTGCTCTGTGGAAGCATGTGAATTTTTTTAAAAAGCTCCTTGTTCTCCCCATTTGCAGGTTCTGTACAGAGTAATGAGATGTGTGACGGCTGCAAACCAAGTGTTTTTTTCTGAGGCTGTGTTGACAGCTGCTAATGAGTGTGTTGGTGTTTTGCTCGGCAGCTTGGATCCTAGCATGACTATACATTGTGACATGGTCATTACATATGGATTAGATCAACTGGAGAACTGCCAGACTTGTGGTACAGATTATATCATCTCAGTCTTGAATTTACTCACTTTGGTATGTGAATTCTTTTATGTTGCTTTTTAATATGTTGTTTATTTAGGCCCTTAAATTTAAAATTAGTGTGGAAGAAATGAAGGCCTTTTTTTTTAAAGAGTGCATTAATTAGTCTTATTTATATAATCTAGTTTGCTTTTGCTGTTACCTGTTTACTTTTAGTGTTTGAATTCAGTGTAGCTTTTATTCCTTTTTCTCTTTTTTTTTCTTTTTTGATGAAACATTATCTTTCATATAAGACTACCTAGTATTCCTGATAAACATTATACGGGTATTTGATAGCTATTTTGAAAGACCTTGTTACGTTTTGTTTCCCATATGAAACTTGTTTCATAGTTTTTATTCCTAGCCATAAATATTCCCCTTCCTCTCCACCTTTTATTATGGACATTTTTGAAGAATATTTTTTAAAAAAACAGAATAGTATAATGAATCTCTGTAATACTTAATACTGTTTCTATAAGGAGAAACACATGGTCCATCTGGTTTCATCTAGGCCTCTCTGATTCTCTGCCTCTTCTGGATTGTTTTAAAGCAAATTATAGGTGATAGTCTGCTGAACATTTCTGCCAAAGTTATGGCAGAATGTAACTTTCTTTACCAACGTAAAAAAAAAAGCCATATTTAAGTGTAGATACGTGTATCCTGTTTAGGTATCTAGACCTTTTACTATCACAGTGTTAAGGCCTTAAAATATAATTTAGATCTATTACTTTTTTAATTAATATTTTTCAGAGCAGCTTTTAGGTTCACAGGAAAATTTGAGCCTTAAGTACACAGTTCCCATACCCTCTTCCACAATAGTTTCCCTCATTATTAACATCTTCCTTTAGTGTGGTACATTTATTACAGTTGATGAGCCACATTGACCTGTTACTAAACTGAGGTCCATAGTTTACCTTAGAGTTCATGCTCTGGATTGTACATTCTGTGGGTTTCGGCAAATGAATAATGCCACATATTCATTATTCTAGTATCCTACAGAATAGTTTCACTGCCCTAAAAATCCCTTATGCTCTGCCTATTCATCCCTCCCGAATCCCAGGTAACTGCATATTTTTAGTGTCTTCCTAGTTTTGCCTTTTCCAGAATGTCGCATCTTTGGGATCATATGGCTTGAAGCTGTGTCACATGGGCTTCTTTCAGTTAGCGTTACACATTTAATACACATTTAAGGCTCTTCCATGTCCTATTGTATTTTGATAGCTCACTTCTTTTTATTCTTTTAGATTGTTGAACAGATAAATACAAAATTGCCATCATCATTTGTAGAAAAACTGTTCATACCATCATCGAAACTACTATTTTTGCGTTATCATAAAGAAAAGGAGGTAAGTAATGCACTGACAGAGACTTAGTAACTCCAGTCATTGAAGAGTTGACTCAAGTTGCTTTTACTAGGCTACATAAATGAAATGAGATGATAAATATTGGTTTTAAAACCATAGTGATTATGATTCACTTAACTTAGTCTTTATTAATTGTCAGATTGATGTGCCAGACATTCTTTTCAGATTTCCATAATTTGTTTTTAAGTTTGCTTTATTAAAATTTCATAAAACAAGCAACTATTTATAAAGTTACAAATTGAGAAGTACTGTATATGTTACAAATTTCATTATTAGCTTCTCAGTCAACTCCCAGATAAAACTACTATAGGCTTTCCAAGTAGATGGAGGAAAATTAATTTTAATAAATTGCTCTTTTTATGTGTGTTTTAATACTGGCTGTTTTTAAAAAAATGGCCTTTTAAGAACTTTTAATTTAGAGGATCCTTTCTTTGTAATAAATTCTTGAAGGTTTTTATTAACTTACTGACACGTGTAGGTTCCCTAATGTTGGTTTTTTTTTTTAAAAAATTGGGTCTTAAAAAAAAATTGGGTCTTTAGTGTTCTAGACAGTAAATTTATCAATCTTAAAGTTGATTTGTACCACATCATGTAGTTAGTAATTTTATTTACCATGTAATTATCTCTTTTCTGAATTCTCTCTTTAAAGGTTGTTGCCGTAGCCCATGCTGTTTATCAAGCAGTGCTCAGCCTGAAGAATATTCCTGTTTTGGAGACTGCCTATAAATTAATTTTGGGGGAAATGACTTGTGCCCTAAACAACCTGCTACATAGTCTACAACTTCCTGATGCCTGCTCTGAAATAAAACATGAGGCTTTTAAAAATCATGTATTCAATGTAGACAATGCAAAATTTGTAGTTATATTTGACCTCAGTGCCCTAACTACAATTGGAAATGCCAAAAACTCCCTAATTGGGGTGAGTCTATACTTGGAGTGCTTTGTTTTATTCTCACTTAAGCCTCTCTTGATTGCATGTGTATCTGTGTTCTTTACTACTGTTATGTCAGTGTTTCCATAGTCACTGTAGAACACACTGCTTAAGTAGGACATACCTGGATCATTAAAACTAACAGGAATATTTACTTGCCATTGTATTTCGTTTTCTCTTTCCTTGCCTTGACTACCCTTATAAGACATTTTAGGTTTGTTTTATTTTTAAGAAAATGTCTTTTATGAATTTGTATGTATTCTAGCATGCTTATAAAAAAATTCGTCAACATTTTCCACAGCTCAGATTTGTGTAGTTCTTTTAATATGCAGCTCTTTCTTCCCTGCTTTTCTCTTCACTAATGTTAGTGCTTACATATGGTCTTCCTTTTTTTTGACTGCCTACTTTTCTCTAGGAATATTCATACATTCTTTCTTTATGGAAAAGAATAAAAATTTCTTTCCTTTAAGAAATTTGAAGTGATCTTGCTTTTGATTGGTAATTATTGCTTTGATTTATTTTCCTTTTTTGTTAGACTTTGCAGGATCGGAAGACATTACTTCTAATAAAAAATAATAGGATATAATTCAGGGACAAAGTTTTCTAAGAAAGAAGAGAGGGAAAAGTCAAGTCTTGATGTTTAGATCTGCATGCCCTCCTGATCAGATTGCCTTGTGTCACTTTACATGGAGCAGTTCCTCCCCTCACTGCTAGTCATGGCTGATGTTGGAAGGCTACAGTAAAGTGAACTCAGACCCTAAGATTTCGTTGTTAATGAATTCACATTGTATATAGATTTGAGGAAGTTTTTGTCTTGCAGTCTGGAAGCAGGGAGAGGGGATTAGGAAGCAGCAGTTAGGTGGAATGGAGTACATTAGCAGCAGAAGGAAAAGAGAAGGATGGGAAAGGCTTAAGAGTGGCAAGATGATGGGACTCCTGGGTAGGTCAGCAGTTGAGCATCTGCCTTTGGCTCAGGGCGTGATCTCGGAGTCCCAGATCTAGTCCCGCATGGGGCTCCCTGCATGGAGCCTGCTTCTCCCTCTGCCTGTCTCTCTGCCTCTCTCTCTCTATGTCTCTCTCATGAATAAACAAATAAAATCTTAAAAAAAAAGAGTGGCAAGATGTGTCTTTTTTCTCGTTGGACAGGGCACCTTGCCATGGTAGTCTATGGAAAATTGAGGAGATACAATCTAATACACTGGAGGGTACAGAGGATTTTGTTTAGGTCAGGAATCAGTAGACTACAATCTGTGGGCCAAATACAGCTCAATATGTATTTTTTTCTCTCTCTCTCTCTTTTTTTTTTTTTTTATTTATGATAGTCACAGAGAGGGGGGGGGGCAGAGACACAGGCAGAGGGATAAGCAGGCTCCATGCACTGGGAACCCGACGTGGGATTCGATCCCAGGTCTCCAGGATCGCGCCCTGGGCCAAAGGCAGGCGCCAAACCACTGCGCCACCCAGGGATCCCTTTTTCTCTCTTTTTAAGAAAATATCTTTATGATTTTTAATTCACTTATCACACAATTCACATTTAATGTGTATAGTTCAGGGACACCTGGGTGACTCAGTTGATGAAGTGTCAGACTCTCGATTTCAGTTAAGGTCATATTTGAGCCACCCCGACGTCTTTGTCGTTTTAACTTTTAAAAATGTATACACATATTTTGAAGTGTATCTTGGAGGAGTCACACATTTGTGTTTTTTTTGTACATCATCAGATGTGGGCACTGTCTCCAACCGTCTTTGCCCTGCTGAGCAAGAATCTAATGATTGTGCATGGTGACCTGGCTGTTCACTTCCCTGCCATTCAGTATGCTGTGCTCTACACATTGTATTCTCATTGTACCAGGTACTGGACTGTACAGATACTTGTAAACAGTTTTTTTTCATTTTTATAGGGGAGGATGGTATAGATTTTTAAAAATACGTGTTGATTTTAGAGTTGCCTTTTTTTTTTTTAAATTAGAGATGAAAACATGATTTTTCTTTTGTTTTCCAGGCACGATCACTTTATATCTAGTAGTCTTAGTTCTTCATCCCCATCTCTGTTTGATGGAGCTGTAATCAGTACTGTAACTACAGCTACAAAAAAACATTTCTCAATTATACTGAATCTCCTGGGAATATTGCTTAAGAAAGATAATCTTAACCAGGACACAAGGTAACTAAATAATATTTCCTAATATTAAGTATTCTTAACTTTTATTAACTTAGCTACATAATTTGAGGATAAAAAATCAAGATTTATGGAGGTGGTAGGGTAGAGCAGCTTCTTCGTTATGAAACACGTCAAAATACGGCTTTATTTAATCTGGGATTTCTTGTTCTTTCCCAAAAGAATGAAAAGAAACCTCCATGCCCTGCAATGTTTTGTAGAAAAATGTATCTATAGGGTTTTTTGTTTTTGTATTCTTTGCTACAACTTATGCTAGTTTGGGGGGAAGTATTCTTAAAAGGCATACAACTTTTTGACAAAGGAATTTCTGTAGTTTCAGTTTTTGTTTCTTGTTAGTTGAGATATTTAAAGACATCAAAAGCAATGTAAGAAGAGATTTTTCTTTCTTTTTTAATGTAAAATCAACTGGATATTTTGTATTTCAGGAAACTGTTAATGACTTGGGCTTTGGAAGTGGCTGTTTTAATGAAGAAGTCTGAAACATATGCACCTTTATTCTCTCTTCCATCTTTCCATAAATTTTGCAAAGGACTTTTAGCCAACAGTAAGATTCTGTAATTTTTAAAAATTTTGTTAATCTGCACATGAAAGAGGTCTTTGGTAATGAAATAGTCACTTGAACATTTTCATAACATGAATAATTCCCACCTCAATGGCAGGTGCATAATCTGTCTTAACTTTTTCTTATTCTTAATATGTAAATTGTTTTTAAATGATTGTCACATTTTTAAGCTCATATGAATGTTTGTACATTCCGTATACTTTTAAAATTTCTTTCAGAAAAAGGTTGGGGTGAAGAATAGTGACTTTAAGTGATTTGTTGAATGTGTCATTTTCTCGAATATTACTGCCAGTGAGGGTTCTAGGTGGTGCAGGGCCTAGTCCACAGGAGGCATTTACTGTTTGTTGAATAAGTGGATGGGTTCAGGATGTTCAGACATACTGGCATATGATTTCTTTTGGCGAGCTGAAAGTGTCTTTTAATTTTCAATAGCTCTTGTTGAAGATGTGAATATCTGTCTGCAAGCATGCAGCAGTCTACATGCTTTGTCCTCTTCTTTGCCGGACGATCTTTTACAGAGGTATGAACTAAAGATCTTATCTTCTGATTCTGGTCTTAATAACTTGGAACTGTTGCCACAATTATACTATCTCTTTCATTTTTTCATAGGTGTGTTGATGTTTGCCGTGTTCAACTTGTCCATAGTGGAACTCGTATTCGACAAGCATTTGGAAAGCTGTTGAAGTCGATTCCTTTAGATGTTGTCTTGAGGTATAACAATTGTGTTGGAACAAATACATCCCACTATTTTAACTGCCCAGTAGTCCTTTAGTTTGAAGGTACAAATTGTCTATTAGTGAATTAATATCACATCTTCTATGGCACTTCTCAGTGATTGAACAGCTGTCACAGGATCAAATTGGAGTCTAGAAGAAAGTAACAAAGTTTTTTATGTTTTATAAACTTAGAAGCTTATGATAAGTACTGAAAAATTTATATATATGGTGCCGAAATGTGTCTCATTAGTTATTTGAAAAATGCAACTGTAATCTTTATTGTTTTTGATTAATTTCCAAGTTGTAACAACATCTCTATTTTATGTTTATTTTTTATTTCTACATTTAGTTAGCAAGGAAATAGCCTATTTGTAGTATGAAGTAACCTTTTAACTAAAACATTTTGTGTAACAGTGACTTTATTTTCTATCTACAGCAATAACAATCACACAGAAATTCAAGAAATTTCTTTAGCGTTAAGAAGTCACATGAGCAAAGCACCAAGTAACACATTCCACCCACAAGATTTCTCTGATGTTATTAGTTTTATTTTGTATGGGAATTCTCACAGAACAGGGTAAGGTTTTCTTTGACTCCTTCATGTGGGAAAGTAACTTAAAAATACTTGAATATTTTGACCTTACACCCATTTTGAGGAGAAAATATGTCAGGAGTGGCAGAGTAGAAAGTGATATCTTTTCAAATGGGTTAATTTTATTTTCAGCAGTAGGAAGAATTGCTTGGAAGATAGTATCTGAAGAAGCAGAAATGGGCTTTGAGATGGAGTGATGAAATGTGTTTGACAGTTAACTGCTCTGACCTAGTCATGAATGCTTTGGGGAGAGGCCTGGGAACCTAGACATTCTGCAGATGCTTAGTTGCAGTGAATGTTTTATCCCAATAGCCATTTACCCCTAATAACCTATCCACACTATACCCCATCCTGTTTTAACTGTAAAAGACCTCCTCACAATGAAAGGTATGGATATAATTCTTCTCAGTATTAAAGGTTTTGCTTTTTTAGAGTAGGAACAATTGTAGTCCCTTTCTCATATTCCCTTGGAAAAAAACTTATTATTTTTTTAATGAAGTTGTCATTGTTAAATATGAAACTGCTTTTCCCAGGAAGGACAATTGGTTAGAAAGATTGTTCTATAGCTGCCAGAGACTGGATAAGCGTGACCAATCAACAATTCCCCGAAATCTTCTAAAGACAGATGCCGTCCTTTGGCAGTGGGCTATTTGGGAGGCAGCACAGTTCACTGTCCTCTCTAAGTTGAGAACCCCATTGGGCAGAGCTCAGGATACCTTCCAGACCATTGAAGGTAATCAGCTCTTTGTGCTTTTTCAGCCTTTGTGATACAAATACTTTCAAAACCTTATTATAGTAAGAAATAATTATCTTTGTTAACACAAAAATTTGAGAGTATATGCTTTGTTTTTCTTTAGTACTCTGTCAGCCTTTCAGGTACTATTTGTTAGAATAAACTTTCATTGAACAATTATGTTGACGACAACATGGTTGTCTACTTTTGTTCAAGAACTCGGGGATTTGTATAGGGAAAACATCTTTTCCCCTAAAATAAAAGATCTTTCCTGTTGGGAGTTTTGTTTTTAAATGATGGAAATACAACACTTGATAATTGTGAAATTATCTCAATTTCTAGAATCTTTAGATTTCTTTTAAATTTGGAATGCTGTCTTTGCTTTAAGGTATCATTAGAAGTCTCGCAGCTCACACGTTAAACCCTGATCAAGATGTTAGTCAGTGGACAACTGCAGACAATGATGAAGGCCACAGTAGCAACCAGCTTAGACTTGTTCTTCTTCTGCAGTACCTGGAAAATCTGGAGAAGTTAATGTATAATGCATATGAGGGGTGCGCTAATGCATTAACATCACCTCCCAAGGTTAGTTTCAGTGGGCTGAGCATTGCTTCGTAGCAGTTTCATGGGCAAGCCTGGCAGTGCGTGCAGAGCTGAAATTACAATACTCTTGTATATTTGAGACATCTAGCTAGAATCTTAACCAATCCTGAGCTGTTCTTTTTCTTTATTCTAAAGGTCATTAGGACTTTTTTTTATACTAATCGCCAAACTTGCCAAGACTGGCTGACACGGATCCGACTCTCCATTATGAGAGTTGGATTGTTGGCAGGCCAGCCTGCTGTGACAGTGAGACATGGCTTTGACTTGCTTACTGAAATGAAGACAAATCTATCTCAGGTAAAGTCTATTAAGAGTTAATTTTAAATCTGTTAATTAGAAAATTTTGAGCTTAATTCCTTTATGTGATTTAATCTATAGATGAAATATTAAAATTTCTATTCATTCAAAATTTCTATTTCAAAGATTTTGATTCAGTATTTTGTAAAAGCAGTAACTTCCAAAGTCACCTATTCATATTTTCTACTTAGAACACTGTCAAAATATATATTACTTATATTTAAGAAGCTGGAACTCTATAGGTAATTCTTAGAAATTTGTAGAAGAAATCTCATCATAATTATTTTTAAAGATTTTATTTATTTATTTGAGAGACCGAGGGAATGAGTAGGGGGTGGGGCAGAGGGAGAAGCCTGGGATCACGACCTGGGCCAAAGGCAGATGCTTAACTGACTGAGCCAGGTACCCCGCATCATAAATTTTAATAACTATATAATGTATAGGAAAGTGTATATAATTTATAATGTATGCAAAATATATGTAATAATGTTATAATATGTGGGGAAAGTGCTGGTTTATAAATGGATTCAATAAGTGGAATCCAAAAATAGCAAATGTTTATTAATTAGACATAGTATTGGGCAGCCTGGGTGGCTCAGCAGTTTAGCACTGCCTTCATCCCAAGGCGAGATCCTAGACACCCAGGATCAAGTCCCACATCAAGCTTCCTGCATGCAGCCTGCTTCTCTCTCTCTCTCTCTCTCTCTCTCTCTTTCTGTCTCTCATGAATAAATAAATAAAATCTTTAAAAAAATAGACACAGTATCAATAAGCAGTATTCAGACAAATTAATCCTCTTTTAATCCATGGTTATTTATATTTAATTTTTGCTTTATATTTATTTCATAGCCTACTCCTACAGATACCACAGTTTAAATGTTTGGGTGACTTTTTTAAGTTCAAGTCTTTGTAAAGACTGACACCCGTGCTGTTAACGGTGTGTCAGTTACCTTGTAGACACATTATAGGTAAAATTTCAAGAATTCTAAGCTAATAATGTAATATCGTTGTTGTAAAAATAATTATTAAGTATATTTGCCTTTAAGTGGGCTTAGATTGTGATCAGTAGTTGTCAATTTTTAATAGATATTTGAATTTTAATGGTATTCAGGTCTCTGATTAACTTTTCTGAATGAACTTTCAGGGGAGTGAATTGGAAGTAACCATCATGATGGTGGTAGAAGCACTGTGTGAGCTTCATTGTCCTGAAGCTATACAGGGAATTGCTGTGTGGTCCTCTTCCGTTGTTGGAAAGAATCTTCTCTGGATAAATTCAGTGGCCCAACAGGCAGAAGGGAGGTAAGTAGAATGGAAGGAAATAGATGATAGGATGTCTTTATATTTAACTCTTTTGTATTCCTGGCTAACATTGTTGTTAAGTGTTAGAACAGCTTTCTTCAGTTTCAGCAATTGAAACTTGTTTAAGTCACTTTCCAAGGAGTCATCTTCCGTCTGTTCTTTAATTACCAGGAAAACTTAGATGCCTCTCATTTATGGATTAGTAAGAAATCTTCCTTAAAATAAGATCTGCCAATTACTTGTTTTATAAATATTTTTTTCTTTTTTAGAGAGGGAGCAGGGAAGAGGGACAGAGGGAAGAGGAGAGAGAGAATCCCAAGCAGGCTCCATGCCTAGCACAGAGCCTGGATGTGGGGCTCGAGCTCATAACCATGAGATCATGGCTTGAGCCTAAATCAAGAGTCAGCCTCTTAACTGACTGAACCACGAAGCACTCCCTAGTCATTTTATAAATATTTTTGAACTTGATCCTTAATCAATAACCTTTCGTGTCAGAGTCTGGTACAAACTACCCTTTATGGCTAGAGTACTTGCTCATTAGCCCTGTGCACTCAGCATTTAAACCCGTTTGATTTCTCTAGGTAAATGAACATGACCATAATAGTCTTTATATATTTATGTCAGTTTTACCAAATCTAGAAAATGTAGGAAAAATAAATAACTGCTCATAATTCCATCTGCCATTGATAACTGTTAGTTTTGGTGTACATGCCTTTTTAGTTTTTTTTTCTTTCACATACAGGCTCTCCCCACTTTTCCCAGAAATAGCTGTGTTTCTGTTGGTTACCTCATTTTGCTTTTGTCACTCAGCAATATTTTAAAAAATATTTTGCTATGTTAAACATTCTATAATGTTATTTTTAATGACACAGTTGTATTTTTTGTGAGTGTGCCATAACTTAACATTCCTTATTCTTGGACAGTAAGGTTAGTTTTGATATTTTTTACTAATCTTAATGCACTATGGCACTTAACTCTTTATAGTTTACAGTTGTGTTTATTTTCTTTGAATTGACTCCTACAAGTTGGTTTACTAGAAGAAAGGCTACAGACCATAAGGCTTATGATACATTCCATTGCTAAGTTACTGTACAGAAAAGTGTTTCCAATTTATATCCTTAACAATAGAATAATAGGGGCACCTGGGTGGCTCAGTGGTTGAGCATCTGCCTTCGGAGCACGAGAATCACACCCTGAGCTGAAGACAGACACTCAACCTCTGAGCCACCCAGGTACCCCTATGAACTCTTTTTTTTTTTTTTTTAATTTATTCTTCTACCTAGCCTTTGTGTACACTGCGAGCAGGTACTTAATATTTTCTGTTATACTGCCTCTTTAAAAAAAGATTTTATTTATTTAAATAAAGACTTTGAATATTCATTACAGGTTTGAAAAGGCCTCTGTGGAGTACCAGGAGCACTTGTGTGCCATGACGGGTGTTGATTGCTGCATCTCCAGCTTCGACAAATCTGTTCTCACATTAGCCAACACCGGGCGTAACAGCGCCAGCCCCAAACATTCTCTGAATGGTGAGGATCCAGAATTTAAACAGTTACAGCCAGATAGTTTGTACTGATGATCTTACTTTTATATTTTTAGATTTCTTTGCTCTTCAAAGTATTTTAAACTGCCCTGGATATCTCTCTCTGTTTTATAAAATATATTCACTCAGGTGAATCCAGAAAAACGGTGCTGTCCAAGCCAACTGACTCTTCCCCTGAGGTCATAAATTATTTGGGAAATAAAGCCTGTGAGTGCTACATCTCGATTGCCGACTGGGCGGCTGTACAGGAGTGGCAGAATGCTGTCCACGACCTGAAGAAGACGACCAGCAGCACTTCTCTCAATCTGAAAGCTGATTTCAACTACATCAAGTAAGGACTTTTTTCAGTTAAATGAATTTTCAGTGGCTTTAAAGTCTTCCTCTGTGGCAGAAAAATATTTAAAATTGCTCATAGCTACTATTTTGTGAGATATTTGAAGTCTAAAAATACTGCTGAGAATGACCACAATGAGAAACCAACATTAGAGGTGAGGAAGGTATTTGTGCAGCTGGAAACCGGTCTTGTCCCTGCTGAAACAGTCATTTGGATTCTTAAAGCTTACAAAATATAAAGAGAAATTTGTTACTGTTTTAGAAAGAGTCACGTTTGATGACTGGTTTATTTGTTCTAAAGAGGGCAAAATGTATGAGCATTTGTAAATTAAATTCCCTTTCTTGTCTTTTTCTTCTCCTTGTTCCTCTGCTCATCTACTAATCCCTTAATTGGGGACGCCTGGCTGGCTCAGTTGGTAGAGTATGCGACTCTTGATCTTGGGGTCAAGAGTTCAAGTCCCACATTGGATATAGAGATTACTGAAATATTAAAATTAAAGAAAACTCCAAAAAATATGTAGTGAATTTAATCCCTTGATTCAAAATTTGTGTACCCCTAAGGGGCTGGGATACAGGGGTCATTAATAGTCCTTCCCATTGAGAAGCTGACTTTCTAGAGAGCAAATATGTTAATGGATAATTTCTCCTCTGAGCATGTGCTGTGTCAGTCAGCGGGGTGCAGCATTTCATGAAACAAATTCTGACCCTTGAGGAGCTCCTTTCTAGAAAAACACACCGACAAGGTTGGGAATGCCATCAGCATGACATTTGAGCAAAGACTTGAAAAAACAGATCTGATAAAAGCATAATGGAAACGCCCTAGAGGCCACTGTTAACTGAAGCAGAGTGAATAATAAGAGGTAAGGGTAGAGGGTAGATGAGAACTATGAGAAGGACTTTTGATTCCTAATAAGATAGAAAGTTGTAGATGAGATTTGAACAAGAAGCATGTCATGATCTGACTTCCTGGTTCACTCTGCTGTGTTGTGAAGAGGTGGATGGCAGGGGTGTTCCCATGTACACCATTAATCTGTGGGACAAAGGTAGAGGGGGAAAATAGACACTATTGAAGTAGGAGCACGGAGAACAAGGAGGTGTGTTTAAGGTGCATATGAAACATGCAGAGGAGATTGTTTCATAAGGAGTTAAGAATTGGATTTTGAACAAAGGAGAAAAGTCTAAGTAGAGAACGATTTGGGGGAATCACTAGCATGTAGGTGATAGTAAAAAGCCCTCTTTTCCCTCTCTACTCCAGAGCCTATGTAAGCCACAAAATTATACATAAAGCTCTGGGTGTGGGTGAATGCAAAGAAAAGAGGGCCAGGGTCAGAATCTTTACCAGCATCTTTGTTTTAGGAGGGGAGAGGAAACCATGGATAAAAATACAAAGACAGTGAGGAAGGAAGAGATGTAAGAGAACCAGACTCGGGTAAGAGAACCAGACTCGGGTAGTCAGTCTTGTCAGAAGCTCCAGAGACTGCACACAAGAAAAGCTTTGTAGAGTGAGGAGAAGCAGTCACGTTGATACTATGGAGTGAAGAAACTTGTCCTAACTTAGTTAGATACGAAAGCTTTTGATTTTCTATTTGAGTAGAAGTAGATTTTCGACCTGGATTAGACTACTTGGATAGTGAGTTTTTCATGAAGCCAGTGAGAGGAAACTGTGGCTGGAGGAGAATGTTGTATATTTACTTGAAGTATTGGAGAGATTAAGTGTTCTTTTAAGCTCAGGGGAAGGGGTGAGTAGAAAGCAGAGTTGAAGAAACATGATACTGTTGATTGAAGGATTAACTGGGCTCCACCTCTTCGCACCCAAGGAAAGCAGTTTGATATACACAGAGTTTTGGAAGCGGGTAGATGATGGATTAAGGGTAAGAAGAGAGGAAATGAAAGCCTGTGGGGCTCTGTGTGTGTTTGTGTGTATTTTGAGGAGTCAGTCATTAGCTGAGAATGTGAAGACATTGTAGAGCCTAGTGGAGATACAGGGAACCTGCCACTAGAGAAGACTCAGACCCCATACTGGCAGGAATGATAAGGATATTTCATCAAACCTGGCAGTTCATCAGTTGGGCTCACAATGAGAGGCATATGGTTGTCTTGGTCCAGGCTTGGAGCTTATAAGGGGGATGCAGATGCAGTCATTGATGTCCTGTTCCAGTGCTGGATTCAGGCTGCATTATAAGAGAGGGGACAGGAAAAGAGAGATTGAGAAACTGGAAAGGGACAGGCACTGTGAAAGGGACAGGAAAAGAGAGATTGAGAAACTGAGTTATCTTCTTGGTGGAAAGCTGCTGTAATAGGAATGGGAACAGAGTGAGTGATCTGAAAGTAGCAATAGTAGAGAGAGCTAGGAAAAGACCTCGTGTCTTAGCATTGATGCTACAGGACTAAAGGCGTTTCAGAGGTACCACAACTTTCAGATGACATAAGGAAATGGAAAGGAAGAGTTATTTGAAAGAAGAGAAACAGTCTTCATGAAACATGTAGAAGGGAGAAAAGGAGGGAGGCCAGCAGTGACAGGAGGCAAGATGAGGATGGAAGGCTGAGATAGGACAGGATGGGACAGTAGCCCTCCAGGGGCCTGGACTTTAAGTGGGGGATGGGACCACATAGTGAATTTAGAGCTAGCTTGGGGCGAATCAGATATTGGCATTGCCCTGCAGAGGTCTTTCAGTTTGTCGGATGGGACCCAGGGATAATAGGCTACAAAAACAGGAAGGAAACATGGAAGGTAAGTATGCTAAACTGGATGAATGACTATAGCTGTGGCTTTCTGGTTTGCCACTCCAATTTTAGTGCTAATTATTATTTTTTTAATATTTCAATTATTTATTCATGAGAGATCCGAGAGAGAGAGAGCATGCCAGAGACACAGGCAGAGGGAGAAGCAGGCTCCATGCAGGGAGCCCAATGCCCAGGTCTCTAGGATCACACCCCAGGCTGAAGACAGGGCCAAACCCTGGAGCCACCTGGGCTGCCCATTTTAGTGCTAATTAAACTGGTAGTCGCCTCTTCAAAATAGAAATAAGGGGATCCCTGGGTGGCTCAGCGGTTTAGCGCACCGCACGCCTTTGGCCCAGGGCGCGATCCTGGACTCCCGGGATTGAGTGCCGCATCAGGCTCCTGACAAGGAGCCTGCTTCTCCCTCTGCCTGTGTCTCTGCCTCTCTCTCTCTCTCTCTCTCTCTCTCTCTCTCTCGAATAAATAAATAAATAAAATCTTAAAAAACAAAAACAAAATAGAAATGATGGCCCACGTGGAAAGAACTTCAAGAGAATGCTGTGTAAACTGTGATGTCTTTTTCTAGAATTCTACTTTTTTTTAATGATGCCACAGACTGCATAGGTGTGATACAAACTAACTGGTATTCTAATTACAGATCACTAAGCAGTTTTGAATCTGGAGAATTTGTTGAATGTACTGAGCAATTAGAATTGTTACCAGGAGAAAATATCAATCTACTTGCTGGAGGATCAAAAGAGAAAATAGGTATTTGAAATAATAATCTTAGAGTTATATGTTTTATAGACAAGTTGTTCAAAATGTTTAGTATTTTACTGGAAAAAACTGGAAGTTTTTGTACATTTAATTTGGGGCAGAATCCTGCGTGAAGGAACACACTTAGGGCTGTTTTACTTATATTTGATTTGGCAAATGAAACAGTTTCAAGTAAAATTAAACTAAAAAAAGCTATTGTAAAACTTTGGGATTTATCTAGCCACGTTTGAAAAAATTTAAGCAGTGTTTAAGTGAAGTATTTTTCTTGACCTCTTAATGTGGTTTGTTAACTTCCACACCACAACTAGAACATTCTGTAAAATATTACACTAAATTTAGTACTGTGAGTAGTTTGCGTGTTAGCATTGAGTTGCTAGATTCAGTAAGATTTGCCCCTTTAAATGTAGGTTGGTTTACTGATTTTTTGAACTTTGGAAATCAGCTGTTGTGAGGCAGGTCTGAAATACAATTTCAGTTGTGGACTCTTAATTTTTATGTAGCTATCAGAAATGCTTAATCATAGTTTTCAGCTGCCTGAACTTAAATATGGAAGAATGTATTCATTGGCTATAACTTTTTAATACTGGCAAAATGTCTTATCAGTCTTATGCATTAAAAGCAAATTGACTTAATGGAATTTATTTAACTTCTGTAGATATGAAGAAACTGCTTCCTAACATGTTAAGTCCAGATCCAAGGGAACTTCAGAAATCCATTGAAGTTCAGTTGTTGAGAAGTTCTGTTTGTTTGGCAACTGCTTTAAACCACATAGAACAAGATCAGAAGTGGCAGTCCATAACTGAGTAAGTTTAATACTAAAGAAGATAATTTGCACTCTGTATACCATATGATAAATGTATGTACTGTGGATGAGTCAGTTACCAAATTGCTACAGTGTTAGTCATGATAGCTTCATTTTAGTTGTAGAGGTCATATGATAAGCTAATGTCAGTTGGCAACATATATAGAGTTGAAACTAAATAAACTGTAGAAATCCCCATAAGTGTGTCTTGACTTGCTTATGTCACTTTACTAAAGGATGGGCAGCTCCTTTTTCTTTCTCCTGCTTGGATGTCACTATGGTAGCATCCTGCCAAACTACCTCATCCCTTCAGTGATTACACAGGATGGAAAATCTCATTTATTAATTGACAGTAAATATTTTGTTTCAGAAACGTGGTGAAGTACTTGAAGCAAACCTCCCGCATAGCTATCGGACCACTGAGACTTTCTACTTTAACAGTTTCACAGTCTCTGCCAGTTCTCAGTACCTTACAGCTGTATTGCTCTTCTGCTTTGGAGAACACAGTTTCTAACAGACTTTCAACAGAGGTGTGTATTTGTGTATTCTTATCAGGCTATTCTGAACATTAATAGGCATTCGTGTAGAATTTTTGTTTTTTGAAGATTTTATTTATTTATTTATTTATTTATTTATTTATTTATTTATTTATTTATTTATTTATTTATTTATTTATGATTTTATTTATTCATGAAAGACACAGAGAAGAGGGGCAGAGACACAGGCAGAGAGAGAAGCAGGCTTCATGCAGGGAGCCCAGTGTGGGACTTGATCCCAGGACTCCAGGATCACAACCTGGGCCAAACGGAGGCAGTCGACCTCTGAGCCACCCAGGCATCCCATTTTATTTATTTATTTGAGAGAGCACACACACATGGAGAAGGATCGGAGGGAGAGAATCTCAGGCAGAGTCCCCACTGATCTTGAAGCCCAGTGTGGGGCTCGAGCCCAAGACCTGTGAGATCATGACCTGAGCCCAAACCAAGAGTCAGACACCTAACTGACTGAGCCACCCAGGCACCTGCCTTAAGACCTTATTGAATTTTTAAAGTAGCATTTGTAGCATTTAATGGACAAGGTAGTAAATTACGAAATCTAAAATGACGTTTTCAGGCACAATTTCATTTGAGAAGTGTGTGAGGCAGATGAAGGAACCTAGGTTACATCATTTCAAGGATGGCTAATTGCTTAATTTTTTTTCTTTTCAGAAGAAGTGTTGGCATATATAGATATATTTCCATTGACAGGTGTCAATGTTGTAAATTTTAGATTTGATTAAAACAGAGAGACTCTCAGGGGCATGTGGCTGGCTCAGTTGGTAGAGCATTGACTCTTGATCTCAGGGTCATGAGTTCAAGCCCCCCATTGGGCAAAGAGCTTACTTAGAAAAGTTAATAATGAGGACACCTCATTCTCCTCCCATACAGGCTAAAGTTTAACCAAAGATGAGCCCTTCCCTGGAGAATTATAATCTTTGAGAAACTGTTTATAAAACAGTAGTTTTGTGTTTTTCTGTAATTCAATTTCTGCTTTGTAGCGAATAGGCTGTTTATTTTTTATAAAAATGTTCTTTATTGATAAATTGGACTTGATAATCCTTTTTTTTCCTTTGCATAGCAAAGATTTTGCTCTTACTGTGTCTTAGAGTGTGTTCCCTCTTGTGTTAGAAGATACAGTGAAGGGGCGCCTGGGTGGCTCAGTGGTTGAGTGTCTGCCTTTGGCTCTGGTCAAGATCCCAGGGTCCTGGGATCGAGTTTCACGTGAGGCTCACTGCAGGGAGCCTGCTTCTTCGTCTGCCTATGCCTCTGCCTCTCTCTTTCTCTGTCTCTCATGAATAAAAAATCTTAAAAAAAAAAATACTTAAGAAAATATAGTGAATAAAGAAGAGAGTTTGATAAATAAGCCTGGAATAGCTGGCTTATGGGGGATGCAGCTTACCTTAACCTACAGTCATGTAAGGAGCTATTTACGTTAAGTAGTTTTGTTTTTTCTCTGGCAGGATTGTCTTATTCCACTCTTCAGTGAAGCCCTGCGTTCATGTAAACAGCATGATGTGAGGCCATGGATGCAGGCATTAAGATATACCATGTACCAGAGTCAGTTGTTGGAGAAGATAAAAGGTAATTAGGTTTTTTTTTAATAGTTTTGATTGAGATAAAATTTATACATTTTAAGTGTACAGTTCCATGAGTTTTGTTACATCTTCCTTCACCAATGCAACCACCAATCCAATCAAGTTACAGAAAATTTATCTTACCCCAAGAGGTTTCCTTATGCCTCTTCCCAGTCACCTCTCCCGTCTTTCCTGTCCTGGACAATCACTGATTTGTTTTCTATCACTGTAGATTAGACATGTCTTTACTAAAGTTTTATATAAATATAGTCATATAGCTCTCTGTGTCAGGCTTGTTTTGCTCAGCATTTTATTTTTAAGATTCCTCATTGTTGTGTGTAGTAGTACTATGATCCTGCTTGTTGTTGAGTACTGCCCATTCTATGGATATACCATAATTTATCTCTGGGTCTTTTGGTAGATATTGGAGTTATTTTAAAATTAGGACTATAATGTATAAAACTGCTATGAAATTCATATACAGGTCTCTGGGTGAACGGTTGTGTTTCTCTTGACTAAATGCCTACAAGTGCAATTAGTGGGTCACAGAGTTTAACATTAAAAATAGTTTGACATTTTCTTAGAAAGTATTTGTATATTTCTTCTGACATCTACATCCTTGGTAGTGTTGGTCTTTAATTTTAGTCACTGGCACCAGTGTATAATATTATCTCATTGTGGTTTTATTTGCATTTTCCTGGTGATTAATGAGATTGAGCATCTTTTCATTTGCATAGTGGCCATTGTATATCTTGCTTTGTTAAGTGTTCAAATCTTGCCCATTTTTAATCAAGTTGTAGACTTGTTTATTTATTCTGGATACAAGTTTTAAATGCTCCAAATGAATAGTTAGGGAAATAGTATTTTTTTAATTGGGAAATAGTATTTGTATAAATATCAGTTAAGTCTCTCTTTTTTTTAACTAGGTCTCATTTTTAAGAAAGAAATGTCTTTCGTGTTAAAGGGAATTAGCAATTTATTGCTTAAAAATAGAAAAGTTGCCAGAATTCTGTAGAATTTTCATTGAAAACTTGGTAGCTAAGGTTACTGAATACATTGGTGTATTAAATTTCAAGTAAGGAGGATGCCTGGGTAGTTCAGTGGTTGAGTGTCTGCTTTCATTCATTTGGGTGGTTCAGTGGTTGAGCATCTGCCTTTGGTTCGGGGCGTGATCTCATCCCGATATCAAATCCCACATCGGGTTTCCTGCGTGGAGTCTGCTTCTCCCTCTGCCTGTGTCTCTTCCTCTCTCTCTGTGTGTCTCATGAATAAATAAATAAAATCTTTTTTTTTTTAATAAAATCTTTAAAAAATAAATTTCAAGTAAGATTTTGCTGGGGTATGGACTTGCATTGCTGAGTGATTACTGGAAACTGTGACTCACCTGGATCCTCATTGCCATATACACTTGGGTTGGATCGTTAGTCCAGCATTTGCAAATGGAAGGACCTTAGGGCAAGTCATTAAACTTCTGTGTCACTTTTCCTTTTTTGGTTATTAGTATTGCCTTGCTCAGGAGATTTTTTTTTTTTTTTTATTAAGGATTGTAGGAAATGAGACAAGGCATATAAAAGCTGTAGCACAGAGCATACCATATAATAGGACTACAAATATCATTTTCTTTCTCATCTTTCTCTTATTGAACAAGTTTTAAAATTTGGAATAAAAAGTTAGTAACCCAGGGGTTATAGTTGGAGACAGAACTCTACTTCTCAATTTTTTTTCTTTCTTTAGCAAGTGCTTATGAAGTGTGTGCATTGTGCCAGGTATTGTGCTCGAAGTTGGGATGTAACAGTGAACAAGGCAAGCCTGTTTCTGGACTCTAAAGTCTAGTAGGGAAAACTGACATCAAACAAGGGCCAGCAATAAGATGCGCTGAATGGAAATACATGTGTATGATGCTAAAAGAACTGATAGCAAGGGCACCAATTTAATCCTAGGAATCAGAAAAGGATTTGGGGAGGAAGTAATATTTAAGCTGATACCTGAGGAAGTTGGGGATGAGAAGGAAGGCAGTTGGGAAAAACAAGTGAAGACCACTTGCAATAATGAAAGATTCATAGGTGACTCAGTTTGCCTAAAGGAGAGTGGGAAGAGAGGAAGCTGAAGGAGATGGAGATTGGGATGAAACGCAAGCCATCAGTGCCTTTCAAGGCAAGTTCAGGAGTTGAGGTTTTGTCGGAGGGGCAGTGGGAAGCCATTAAAGGGAAGTTAAACTGTAAGATGATTTCAGTTGCAGGTTAGTGAATGGACTAGAAGAGGATGGCAGGGCAGATAGATCAGTTAGGCTGAAGTTGCTCTAAAGGTAGCCAAGGTAGTGGCAGTAGAGATAGAAAAAAAAAATTAGAAAAGATAGGAGAGCTGCAAGTAAAGTCTTAAGATAACTGGCAGGCACCTGCTTAGGTAGCCAGTGCCTTTCCTTGAGAAAAGATAAACAGGGGAAGGAAATAGATTTGCAGGGTGGTAGAAAATGGATTCCTATCATAAATAAAAAAAAAAAAAAAAAGGGGATCCCTGGGTGGCGCAGCGGTTTGGTGCCTGCCTTTGGCCTAGGGCGCGATCCTGGAGACCCGGGATCGAATCCCACGTCAGGCTCCCAGTGCATGGAGCCTGCTTCTCCCTCTGCCTATGTCTCTGCCTCTCTCTCTCTCTCTGTGTGACTATCATAAATAAATAAAAAAAAAAAAAAAAAAAAAAGAAAATGGATTCCACTTGACACAGGTTAAAAGTGCCTGTGTCAAGGCACTTTTGTGTCAGGTTAAAATATCTGAGTGTAGGTGACTGGTAGGCAGGTGGGACTTGGATGTCGGTCTGCCTGGAGATAAAGATTCAAGAGTCACCAGCATTTGTATTAGTTGAAGCTATCAGAGCAGATGATATTGTCCAGGGAGAATATGCAGAGTGAGAAGATAAGAGAGCCTAGGACTGACCTTGAGGGCAACAATTTTAATAGATGGGTAGTGGACAAGGAGACTGAGGATTCTTCAGAAAGGTAAGAGTATACCAGGAGAGAATGGCATGATAGAAGGGCGGAGGGTACTTACACAAGAAGAAAGGGATCCTCATTCTCCACCCTTTGGCCTAGGCTCTCTTTCTCTCTGTCTCTCTCTCTCTCAAGATTGATTTATTTATTCATGAGAGGCACACAGGGAGAGGCAGAGGGAGAAGCAGGCTCTCTGCCGGGAGCCTGATGTGGAACTCTATCCCGGAACCCCAGGATCATGTCCTGAACCAAGGGCAGACACTCAACCACTGAGCCACAAACACATCCTGGCCTAGGCTCTTTACTAGTAAAAAAGATCCAGAAACTAAAATTAAAAGGCTAATTTTTTTTTGTCTAGCAGAAGATTTTTACTTTTTGTCTGCTTCATCATTTGCTTACATTTATTTCAGCTAACATGTATTGTTTATTGTATGCCAAGTACTATGTTAGGGATTTAAAGATAATGAAAAATGAGGGTATCCCTGGATGGCGCAGCGGTTTAGCGCCTGCCTTTGGCCCAGGGTGCGATCCTGGAGACTCGGGATCGAATCCCAAATTAGGCTCCCGGTGCGTGGAGCCTGCTTCTCCCTCTGCCTGTGTCTCTGCCTCTCTCTCTCTCTCTCTCTCTCTCTCTCTCTCTCTATCATAAATAAATAAATAAAAATAAATAAAAAAATACAGATAATGAAAAATGAGATTTTTATTTAGAGAGCTACTAGGTAAGGGTAAATGGTTGGGGAAGAATTTTTGGCCGTGTTTCTGTGCAGTCTGGGTTAGACCAATCATGGACTAATGAAATGTTTTCTTTTCTCCAGAACAAACGGTTCCAATTAGAAGCCATCTCATGGAATTAGGTCTGACAGCAGCAAAATTTGCTAGAAAACGAGGGAATGTGTCACTTGCAACAAGACTGTTGGCACAGTGTAGTGAGGTTCAGCTGGGAAAGACTACTACTGCACAGGATTTAGTCCAGCATTTTAAAAAACTGTCAACTCAAGGTCAAGTGGATGAGAAATGGGGGCCTGAACTTGACATTGAAAAAACCAAATTGCTATATACAGCAGGTTAGTAAAATGAACTGTGATTAGTGTATAACTAAAATGAAAATCATGTGTATTAATGCTAATGTGTATGATGTAAGGCAGTAATAGAAAAGATGTTTTTTTTTCAGCCATGACAGAACATTTGCATCTTGAATAATAAATTACCTGTAATTGATGTATCTCTATAATTTGGTGCTTTAACAAGAGGTAATTTTGTTATAGTTTATGAAAGTAAATATTTCTAGAGATCGTTGATTACCACTGAATTTACATTTTTATTTTACCCTGAAATACTGTTAACATTTGCATATAAGGCTTTTAAGGGCTAGTTTTTGGTTTTCTGTAGGTCAGTCAACACACGCAATGGAAATGTTGAGTTCTTGTGCCATATCTTTCTGCAAGTCTGCCAAAGCTGAATATGCAGTTGCCAAGTCAATTCTGACATTGGCTAAATGGATCCAGGCAGAATGGAAAGAAATTTCAGGGCAGCTGAAACAGGTTTACAGAGCTCAGCAACAGCAGAACTTCACCGGTCTTTCTACTCTGTCTAAAAACATACTCGCTTTAATAGAACTGCCATCTGTTAATACAATGGAAGAAGAGTATCCTCGGATTGAGAGTGAATCAACAGGTAGGATTTCTTTATTTTATTAGCTTTAAAATAGCTTTAAAATAGTCTTAGAAGTTATTTGTCCACTATTTTTAATGTTTACAATGTTATACTGGCTGTAATTTCCCACAAAAATTATTTGCATGGAACTTTATTATACAGTCTAGGAGAAATTAAGACACATATCTTTAGTATCTAATGCCACTGTGGATGCCACTTTAACTCTGCTCCTCAGGCGTTCCCAAGCCACAGTGCTTTTATGGACTTAGATGTTTTTGCTGGCAAGAAGGTCCAGTTCCAGACACCTAAATTCCACCTCACACTGGAAGGAACAAGATAGATACATAAGAGTATCCTATGGTCTCCTTGGCTGGTAGAGCCCAGAAACTATAGAAAGATGAAAGTTTCACATTCTGACACTAGTGCTAGTAATAGAAAGATACTTAACAAATAGGGTGGTTGATTCAGTGTTGGAGTGCTTGTTCTGTCCAGATTTTACAGAGCGGAGATATTTAACCTCCTTGCTGATTGAGAATATACTTCTATTTTGTTGTTATGAAGCCTAGGATTTTAATTGCTTAGGTTGGTCTTATAAAATAATTATAATCTACATGTTTTATAGTCTTGATATTCATAAGGGATGTGTCTTGTGATTATTATAAATCTTATATTGGCAAATTGCATTATAGCAGGTGATTTTTTCACTTCTAAACTGTGAGTAAAGATATTTTTACCTCATGAATTTCTGACTGAGATTGTATACTGATCACCTATAAATTATTTTTGCCAGAATGTCCAAGCTTAACCTAATTATGAGGAAAGAGCCAGTCATATCTAGAATTCAAGGCATTGTAAACACATCTAATTCCTGAAATGTTTTACATAAAGTTCAGTGTCATGAAAGATATTTATGTGGTTTGAAGGGTGCTAATTTAAGCTAATTTGGGAAGCTGAGTGATTGATTTCAATATATTAGCCTTTTAGAAAAGCATAGTAAAAATGTGTTCTTCAGTTTTTGTACTGTAATATTCTAGAACTTAGTGATAGTTTACAGATAATAAACTCTTAAAATGTTGATAGGAATGTCATTTGAAATTTATGAACGTGGGCAGCCCAGGTGGCTCAGCGGTTTAGCGCTGCCTTCAGCCGGGGGCGTGATCCTGGAGATCCAGGATCGAGTCCCACGTCGGGCTCCCTGCATGGAGCCTGCTTCTCCCTCTGCCTGTGTGTGTGTGTGTGTGTGTGTGTCTCTCTCTCTCTCTCTCTCTCTCTCTCTCTCTTTTTCTCTCTCTCTCTGTGTCTCATGAATAAAATAAAATCTTTAAAAAAATATTTGAAATTTATGAATGTAACATTGCTGAGTCCTTTCATTATTATTATTATTATTTATTTTATTTTATTTTATTTTATTTTTGTCCCTCATGGCAGTACATATTGGAGTTGGAGAACCTGACTTCATTTTGGGACAGTTGTATCACCTGTCTTCAGTACAGGCACCTGAAGTAGCCAAATCTTGGGCAGCATTGGCTAGTTGGGCTTATAGGTGGGGCAGAAAAGTGGTTGACAATGCCAGGTATGTATATTGAAATGTGTAATTTATTTAATGCATAGTAAAGCAGAGATTTAAAATGTCTGCTGACATGTTTTGGTAGCCAAAACTAATGACTTACTTATTTTTATAGTCAGGGAGAAGGTGTTCGTCTGCTGCCTAGAGAAAAATCTGAAGTTCAGAATCTGCTTCCAGACACTATAACTGAAGAAGAAAAAGAGAGAATATATGGTATTCTTGGACAGGCTGTGTGTCGACCAGCGGGGATTCAGGCAAGGAAAACATACAGTGTTTAGGACAAAGGGTGTCAAGATCACTGTTTTAATTCATTGATTTTGAGGAGATTGATTACATACTTGATTAAATGTTGAATGCAGTTTAGGCAGTTATTGTTACAAATCACAACTTTGAGTTTTAAGATGAAAGTGCATTATGATACTTTTTTGAGAAGAATGTAATACCTTGAGAAATTATTTCCTTAAGGTCCTGTTACAGTAGGTGAAGTTGGTTTTATGTGAATTAAATTTCTCTTTTGTTTTGATTAGAAATTAGGTTCTTAACACTAGCTTGGGACCTTTTAAAGTACACCAGTGCCTGAATACCACTCCAGATATTCTGAGTGGGACATGGGTATATATATATTTAAGCTTACTAGGTGATTACAATTCATAGCTAGAGTTGAAAGCTAATAGACTAAATGAGCTGTAGGATTTATAGCTATAGGATTTCACCTCAGAATTCTCTTAATTCTAGAATGTTACTGCTATTGAGTACTTAAGA
The DNA here is from genome assembly GCF_905146905.1 of Nyctereutes procyonoides. Lineage (NCBI taxonomy): Eukaryota > Metazoa > Chordata > Mammalia > Carnivora > Canidae > Nyctereutes > Nyctereutes procyonoides. The sequence continues at coordinate 51,520,768 of NW_026575126.1, read as the reverse complement.
GACTTTAAAAGTTTGGATTTTATTTCATAGGCTAAGCTGTACTGACTCATCTTGCTCTACACTTCAGCATGTATCATGTCTGCCAAAGCTGGTATTATGTATGTGCCCTTTACTATAAAGAGAGTTAAATCTGTTGTGAGTGAATTCTGTATATATTCAAGCCTCAAATTTTTGAAAAGATTAAATTTAATGTTCTCCAGGCAGAATATTATGTTGTAACTTAGAAGCATTTAAAGTACCAAAAAACAGTCTTTTACCCTTTGTTAGTAAATCAGTAAATACATCATACAGAGGAGCATATTGACATTTAGCAAGTGTAAGGCTAAATGTGAAGTAACTTAATTTTTCATAAATGAGAAAAATGCTTTCATAGGATAGGAAAATCATGTATCTCCCCTCCCTCCCCCCTTTTCTGTTTGTATTAAAACAAATAGCACTTTATGCCCACATTTTCTTCAGGATGAAGATATAACGCTTCAGATAACAGAAAACGAAGATAACGAGGAAGATGACATGGTTGAGGTTATCTGGCGTCAGCTAATCTCAAGCTGCCCATGGCTTTCAGAACTTGATGACAGTGCAACAGAAGGAGTTATTAAAGTGTGGAGGAAGGTTGTAGATAGAATCTTCAGCCTGTACAAGCTGTCTTGTAGTGCATATTTTACTTTCCTCAAACTCAACGCTGGTCAGGTTAGTAGCACAATGTTCAGTTCTAAGAATATGTATTTGACATTTCTTTCCTAGTAAATGAAAACAGTATTCTTATTTCTGCCTTTCATCTTTCACCCTTAGGTTCCTTTAGATGAAGATGACCCGAGGCTACATTTAAGTCACAGAGCCGAGCAGAGTACTGATGATGTGATTGTGATGGCCACACTGCGCTTACTCAGATTGCTCGTTAAACATGCTGGCGAACTTAGGCAGTATCTGGAACATGGCTTGGAAACAACACCTACTGCTCCATGGAGAGGTAACAGTCTAAGTAAAACGTTTCAAGAAAAATTATTTCTAGGTAGGACATGTAGAACAATAAAAAAAAAAAAGTGGTAGTTCCTTTGTTATTTTAATGTGTTATAGAATAGCTACATTAGTTGATAGGACACCACAAACTGTGTGTTACATACTCTTCTTCCCCACCTTTTAGAGAACTGGAATGCTGAGAGGCTGCACCTTTATGTTTACAACATGAATTTTGGAGACAGTGATGAAAATAAGTTTCAATTTTTTTTGTATGCCCTTTTAAAAATTTTTCTTTTACAGGCATTAATAGAAAATACATTTTGTCAGAACATTGTTGAATTGCTCTGCATTTTGATTATGGCTCTGTACCCTAACCAAACTTAAAATCAAGAACTATTGTTAAGGTTCTTTGTTACCACAGGGAGAAGTGTGAGGCCCTTAGAACCAATCCTAAAGTAACAAAACAAAAAAACTGATCTCAACAAACATCAGGTTTTTGCTTTTGCATCTGCTGTGTTGACAGTTTTTAATAACTTTAAAGTATCATCCTTTCTTCTTATCCTGAAGGAATTATTCCACAGCTTTTCTCACGCTTAAACCACCCTGAAGTATATGTGCGACAAAGTATCTGTAATCTCCTTTGCCGAGTGGCTCAAGATTCCCCGCATCTCATATTGTACCCTGCAATCGTGGGGACCATATCACTCAGTACTGAATCACAGGCTTCAGGTATGAAGTATTAAAATACTGCTACTTTAAGTGTAATTATTTTGCAGATAATGTCTGTCAGGTAACTGTTTTTGAGCTTTCTGTTACAGAGTTGATGGAGTTTGTGTTTTTTTTCAATAATAACTATTTTTTTTAAAAAAACCATTTTATTTATTCATAGAGACACAGAGAGAGAGAGAGATGCAGAGACACAGGCAGAGGGAGAAGCAGGCTCCATGCAGGGAGCCTGATGTGGGACTCGATCTGGGTCTCCAGGATCACGCCCTGGGCTGAAGGTGGTGCTAAACCCACTGAGCCACCAGGGCTGCCCAATAATAACTATTGTTTACTGAGGTAGTAACTCCTGTGTCTGGCACTAGGGGATGGTCTTACAGTAACCCATTTAGGCTTAGGGAAATTGAGTCAGTGCTCTTGGGTTCACTGATGAGCTGAGTAAAGGTGGATGAGAATGCAACTAAACTCTAGCTCTAGACTCTGGCTGCAGGACAACTCTATTTGATGAAACTCAATTTTTTTCCATTTATGTTCTAGTTGCTTATAATATTAATAAATAGAAAAGTTTACCTTGTGAAAAGGCAAAATATCCATGATCTTTGGTTAATTTAATGCATGGAAGGCAAATTAGTTGAATCAAATAATTACCAATGTTTTCCTTAATTCAACATTCACACATAGGAGAAACATCCAAAGTGTACCTTATTCTTCCATTTTCTTGTAGGAAATAAGTTTTCCTCTGCAATTCCAACTTTGCTTGGCAATATTCAAGGAGAAGAATTGCTGGTTTCTGAATGTGAGGGAGGAAGCCCTCCTGCTTCTCAGGATAGCAATAAGGATGAACCTAAAAGTGGATTAAATGAAGACCAAGCCATGATGCAGGATTGCTACAGCAAAATTGTAGATAAGCTGTCCTCTGCAAACCCAACTATGGTGTTACAGGTACAAAACACAATTCATATGTTGTTAAATAGTTTTTATTATACTTCTCCCTCTCCCTCAAAGCCCCTAAAAACAAAACCCATAAAAAAATTGTTACAGGAAATGATATCTGAAGAACAGAAAGGTTTTTAGAGTAATTGAAATTGGCTTTACAATTCAGTTTTGGTTTTATAAATCTGTATTGATAGAATACCATACAGTGAATCAAGGATCTCTGAACGTATAAAGAACAAAAGATGCCCACATGGAACTTGTAATTTCAGGTGTTAACTGTGCTGTGTGTAAACTTGTAGATGAGCATATTCGAATGTACCATGTGCAGGTTCAGATGCTTGTGGCTGAGCTGCGCAGGGTCACTGTTCTCTGGGATGAGCTGTGGTTGGGAGTTCTGTTACAGCAACACATGTATGTCCTGAGACGGATTCAGCAGCTGGAAGATGAGGTGAAGAGAGTCCAGAACAACAACACCTTACGCAAGTATGTTTTCATACACTTTTACTCAGAAAATGAAGCTCATCCATCCCATTTTAGTGTAAAATAAACAAAACATAAAATTTGTTATTTTAGCCAATTTTAAGTGTATGATTCAATCACATTAAGTATATGTATGGTGTTATGCAACCATCACTACTGTACAGTTCAGACACTTATTCATCCCAAACATAAGTTCTGTACCCACTGAACACTAACCTTCCATTGCCCCTTAACACTAGTCCCTCTTTATCACTGTTCTATTTCTTGTCTCTGAATTTGACTACTCTTGAGTACCTCATGTAAGTGTAATCCAAGGTGTTTGTTCCTTTTTGTCTGGCTTCTTAGTGTGTGTGTGTTTTTTTTTTAAGATTTTATTTATTTATTCACGAGAGACAGAGAGGCAGAGACATAGGCAGAGAGAGAAGCAGGCTGCATGTAGGGAGCCCGATGTGGGACTCGATCCCAGGACTCCAGGATCACTCCCTGGGCAGAAGGCAGGTGCTCAACTGCTGAGCCACCCAGGCGTCCCTACTTAGTGAGTTTTGAAGGTTCATCCATGTTGTGGCATTATTAGAATTTTCTTCCTTGGGGATCCCTGGGTGGCGCAGCAGTTTGGCGCCTGCCTTTGGCCCAGGGCACGATCCTGGAGACCCAGGATCGAATCCCACATCGGGCTCCCGGTGCATTGAGCCTGCTTCTCCCTCTGCCTGTGTCTCTGCCTCTCTCTCTCTCTGTGGCTATCATAAATAAAAATTAAAAAAAAAAGAATTTTCTTCCTTTTGTTACTGAGGTAGTATTCCATTGTATGAATATACCACATTTTATTTTGCAGTCATCTGTCATGGACATTTGGATTGCTCCTACCTTTTGGCTATCAAGAATAATATTTTTATGAACATTAGTGTACAAGTATCCATTTGACTCCCTGTTTTCAGTTATTTGTGTGTATGATCCAGTAGATTTGCCTAGGTCATATTGTTGCTCTTTAACTTACAGAGGAACCATGAAACTATTTTCCTGCACCAGTTTACATTCCCACAAAAAGTGCATCAGTGTTCCAGTTTCTCCATATACTTGACCGTATTTGTTGTTTCTTGTTTAATATAGTAGCCATCTTTTTTTTTTTTTTTAAGATTTTATTTATTCATGAGAGACATAGGGAGAGAGGTGGGGGGGCGGGCAGGCAGAGACACAGGCCGAGGGAGGTGCAGGCTCCATGCAGGGAGCCCGACTTGGGACTCGATCCCGGGTCTCCAGGATCACGCTCTGGACCGAAGGCGGTGCTGCTAAACCGCTGAGCCACTGGGGCTGCCCTATAGTAGCCATCCTAATGAGTGTGAAGTGGTATCTCGTGGTTTTGACTTGCATTTCCCTAATGACTAATAATGTTGAGCATCTTTTTAAGAAAAGATTTTTATTTATTTGAGAGAGAGAGCACCGCGTGCGCACACACTCGTGCACACAGGCGAACGCGAGGAGCATGGCGGGCAGAGGCAGAGAGGAACCAGACTCTCTGCTGGGCAGGGAGCCTGATGTAAGGCTCAATCACAGAACCTCAGGATCATGACCTGAGCCAAAGCCAGATGCTTAATGTACTGAGCCACCCAGGTGCCACTTTGTGTGCCTTTTGATCATTTGAAGATCTTTGGAGAAATGTCTATTCGATCTTTTGCCCATTTTCAAATTGGGTTTGGAGGTTTTGTTGTTACTGAGTTTTGTTGTTATGCTCTGTATTCTGGATATTAACCACTTTTCAGATACATGATTTACAAAGAAAATGTGCATTCTTTTCACTCTCTTAATAGTGTCTTTTGATGCACATAAGTTGAGTTTCATCTAGTAGTCCAGTTTTTCTGTTTTATTCTTTTGTTGTGTATGCTTTGTGCCATATCCGGGAAATCATTGCCAAATCCAGTGTCCAGAAGCCTTTCCCCTACATTTTTTTCTAAGAGTTTTAGGGCTTAAGTTAAGGTCTCTGATCCATTTTGAGGTGTTTTTTTTTTTTTTTTTCCTCATAATAGTATAAGGAAGGTAAGGGTCCACTTCATTCTTTTGCAAATGGATATCCAATTTTCCCAGCACCAATTGTTTACAAGCTGCTTCTTTCATGTGCTGGATGTTTTACAATGCTTTGTTAGTAAGTTATTGTGCTACTATCTTATTTATTTTAGCTTATTCTTTGATATTGTTTACTTATACCAGATGCATTTAATCTGTTTCATGTTTGTAAAACTCTTTATGTCTTCCTGATCAGAGAAGAGAAGATTGCAATCATGCGGGAAAAGCACACGGCTTTGATGAAGCCCATTGTGTTTGCTTTGGAGCATGTAAGGAGCATCACCGCAGCCCCTGCAGAAACACCTCATGAAAAGTGGTTTCAGGATAACTATGGTGATGCAATTGAAAATGCTCTTGAAAAGCTAAAGACACCATCAAATCCTGCAAAGCCTGGAAGCAGCTGGATTCCATTTAAAGAGGTACAGAAAAATCTCAAGAATGCTACTAAAAATGGGAAATTCAGTATGAGATAAAAATTTTAAAATGAGGACTCTCCTTACTTGGAATGTGAGAGAAGATTTTGTAAGCCCATGACCAGTTGCTTATACGGAATGTAGAGAGAGGTGTTTTTTTTGTTTTTTTTTTTTAATTTTTTTTTTTTAATTTTTATTTATTCATGATAGAAAGAGAGAGAGAGAGAGAGAGAGAGGCAGAGACACAGGCAGAGGGAGAAGCAGGCTCCATGCACCGGGAGCCCGACGTGGGATTCGATCCCGGGTCTCCAGGATCGCGCCCTGGGCCAAAGGCAGGCGCCATACCGCTGCGCCACCCAGGGATCCCCTAGAGAGAGGTGTTATGTTCATTTTGAGAATTTGAGAGCAAATGGGCCTCAGACAGCAAACTTTTATCTATAGAGAATTCACATTAGGGATGAATATACTGTAAGAAATTAGTCAAGGAAGGGGTCTGGCATTTAACTAAATATTGACGGCTTGCTTTATTCATAAAATCTTATAAAATTTAGTCTTGTGCCTCTGTAGTTTTTCTTATGCATGGGTATTAAATATTTTTAACAGACAAAATATTCACATTGACAACATCAATTTTTTAAAATTTTTTAAAGACTTTATTTATTTATTCATGAGAGGCACAGAGAGAGCGAGAGGCAGAGACACAGGCAGAGGGAGAAGCAGGCTCCATGCAGGGAGCCAGATGTGTGGGAATCGATCCCGGGACTCCAGGATCATGCCCTAGGCCGAAGGCAGGCACTAAACCACTGAGCCACCCAGGGATACCTGACAACATCAATTTTTATAAGTAACTGAAAATTCTCCATAGGCTATTTGGGGATGATTAGCATATTTAAATATTTGAGACTCCCTTTATGTTTTGGTACCCTTAATTCCTTATTTTCTTTGGTTTTTATTTGGTATAGCAACAGCACCATTATTTGGGGAGCCTGTTTATTACCTTGTAGCTTTTTCTTTTTTTTTTAATCCTTTTGCTATCCCTTACCTTTATTGCTTCTGATTTCCTAACTTTAGAAATGAGAAAAGTATTACAAGGTAACGGTGTAGAAACAAAGAGTACACCTGACTTTAATAACTGCAATCTGGAGGAAACTAGAGTAAATGCTAAATTCATAGGAAATAGCTAGAAGAACAAGACTAGAACACTAACATGAAGTATGAAATTTATTAGGTGTGGCCTAGCCAAAACTTGTTTGTGTTCCAGCAGCAGTTTCTTGCTTCTTTGTCTCCTTTTCAATAAATCAACTAAGAAAACCAGAGGAAGACATAGGAGGAATACTTTTTTTTAAAAAAATAATTTTTATTTATTGATGCATTTCTAAAGGATATATTGTTTAGTTTCTGTTTTAAAACTTCATTTAGGAGGATCCCTGGGTGGCGCAGCAGTTTGGCGCCTGCCTTTGGCCCAGGGTGCGATCTTGGAGACCCGGGATCGAATCCCACGTCGGGCTCCCTGCATGGAGCCTGCTTCTCCCTCTATGACTATCATAAATAAATAAAATCTTTAAAAAAATAAAAAATAAAAATAAAACTTCATTTAGGGCAGCCCCAGTGGCGCAGCAGTTTAGCGCCGCCTGCAGCCCAGGGCATGATCCTGGAGACCCTGGATCAAGTCCCTCGTGGGGCTCTCTGTATGATACCTGCTTCTCCCTCTGCCTGTGTCTCTGCCTCTTTGTCTCTGTCTGTGTGACTATCATGAATAAATAAATAAATAAAATCTTAAAAAAAAATAAAATAAAATAAAACTTCATTTATATGTATATATGCAAGTATGTGTTTATTGCATAATTGATGGGTCAGCATTAGGGTTTTTTTCTTTACGATTTATCCATGTTTTTCTTTTTTCTTTTTTTCTTTTTATTTATTTATTTAAGAGACCGAGGGACCCCTGGGTGGCTCAGTGGTTGAGCATCTGCCTTTGGCTCAGGGTGTGATCCCAGAGTCCACAAGTTCCACATCGGATTCCCATGGGGAGCCTGCTTCTCCCTCTGCCTATGTCTCTGCCTCTCTCTCTCTCTGTGTCTCATGAGTAAATAAAAAAGAATCTTTAAAAAAGAGCAGAAATGGGGAGGGCCAGGGGGAGAGAGAGAAGCAGAAACCCCACTAAACAGGGAGCCTGACGCCAGGCTGGATTCAGGACCCTGGGATCATGACCTGAACCAAAGGTAGAAGCTTAACTGACTGACCCTCCCAGGTGCCACAGTTCACCCGTATTTTGTATGCAGCTGAACATTGATCTAATAATGGGAAAATGTTAGTTTATCCATTCTCCTTTCTGTGGATACTTGGGGTGTTTCCAGTTGTTTTTTTCCTTTTATGGAACAAAACTTGCTGAGGATTGATTAAAAACTTCTCATGTGAAAGCAGAACTCAGAATTCATTAGTTCAGGTGCACATTATTAAGTTAGCTTATAAGTAGGAATACAACCTTACATGTGATCCACTCCCTGTGAGTTATTAGAGGGGGTTGTGGTCTTATTCTGTATATTTTGAAGTCAGAGTTCTAAATTGTTACCAACTTTTCAGGTGGTTTCTAAGGGTACATATACTTGATAGCCAATAGGTGTCAAAGTTATATGAATTAGGACATAATTGATTGGTTTTCACATTGATCAAATATAGCTTAGCAGTGGGGAGTTAATTTCCTACCAGCCCTGAATTTAGTGCTTTCCTTCCATCTGCTCTGATTGCATTGGTTGTTTGGACAGAGAAGCAGAGATGGGTCTGAACAAGGTAGAAATCACCTAGGTCATATCAGCACACCAGTAGTTGCTCTCTTGGAATGGCCCAAATATGTAACATGAAATTAAATTTAGGAATTACAATGTGAAGTTATCTGTATTGGTGTTTTTTTTTCCATTGGTATTTTAAGTTTACTTTTATGCCAAAGTGAATGTGAAATAAGTACTGCAGTGATAACATAAACTCCTCCCACCCCCATCTTATGAATATAGATAATGCTGAGTTTGCAACAGAGAGCACAGAAACGTGCAAGTTATATCTTGCGTCTTGAAGAAATCAGCCCGTGGCTGGCTGCCATGACTAACACTGAAATTGCTCTTCCTGGAGAAGTATCAGCTAGAGACACTGTCACAATCCACAGTGTGGGCGGAACCATCACCATCTTACCTACCAAAACCAAGCCAAAGAAACTGCTCTTTCTAGGGTCAGATGGCAAGAGCTATCCGTATCTCTTCAAAGGTGGGATTTAAAAGAAAAGCCTTAATTTGATTATGAATGCTTTGCGTGTGTTTGTGCTGGGAGAGGATTGTTCCAGGTGTATAGCCATGGTGTCTTATATCCTCTGTGATTTTGAATGGAAATGGTTGGAGACTGGGTAGTTAAGATTTTCCATTTCCTACTGTCTCTTTGCTTAAGAACTTATATAAGAACTGAGGAACAGCTAATAATGCTAGTGTCTAATACCTTGCAACTGAACGGAATGTTCTCTAATGCTTGCATTGCGCTTCCTTGGCTCTCAGTTCTTGACTGCTACTGCTAATTGAGAGGAGATGCAAAAGTGATATGTTTGTAATCCCATCCCCACCATTGCACTTAGCCCCATTTGGTCACCACTATAGCTACTTTAAATTTTATTTCCATAGGATTGGAAGATTTACATCTGGATGAGAGAATAATGCAGTTCCTGTCTATTGTGAATACCATGTTTGCTACAATCAATCGCCAGGAAACACCCCGTTTCCATGCCCGACACTATTCTGTAACACCACTAGGAACCCGATCAGGACTAATCCAGTGGGTGGATGGAGCCACACCCTTATTTGGTCTTTACAAACGATGGCAACAACGGGAAGCTGCTTTACAAGCACAGAAGGTTGATAAATTTCAAATATACATGTACCTTTATTTGAATTTCCATAAAAACATATATTAGTCTCTTGTTCTCTGTGAAATACTCCTTAGGCTTACTGTTTTTGAGCATTTTGGTAAGTTTGTAAATGTAATAGAATAGTCTTGAGATATATAGGAAAGTGTTTCTGAGACAAATTTTATAAAAATACAGTTTTGGGGATCCCTGGGTGGCTCAGCGGTTTAGTGCCTGCTTTTGGCCCAGGGCGTGATCCTGGAGTCCCGAATCAGTCCCACATCCAGCTCCCAGCATGGAGCCTGCTTCTCCCTCTGCCTGTGTCTCTGCCTCTCTCTCCCTGTGTTTCTCATGAATAAATAAAATCTTTAAAAATAAATAAATAAATAATTCATTAATTTTATTTATTGGACAGAGAGAGAGAGGGAACTGCAGGCAGAAGGAAAGAGAAACAGGCTCCCCATGGAGCACAGAGCCTGATGCAGAACTCGATTCCAGAACCCTGAGATTGTGACCTGAGCTGAAGGCACTTAACCGACTGAGCCACCCAAGTGCACTTAAAACTTTATTTTTTTTATTTATTATTTTTAAAGATTCATTCATTTATTATTTATTTATGTATTTATTTATTTGTTTATTTATTTATTTATTTATTTATTTATTTATTTATTTATGAGAGAGAGGGAGGGAGGGAGGGAGGGAGGGAGGGAGGGAGGGAGGCAGGCAGGCAGGCAGAGAGGCAGAGACACCGGAGGAGGGAGAAGCAGGCTCCATGCCGGGAGCCTGACGTGGGACTGATTCGGGACTCCGGGATCATGCCCCAGGCTAAAGGTGGAACTAAACTGCTTAGGCACCTGGGCTGCCCAAATAAAATCTTCTAAAAAAAGATAGTTTTAAGAGGCGGCAATGGTGACATTTGGTTAATCTTATTCTAGACAAAGAAAGCAGGTAAGGTGATAGTGTGGTTGTTAATCATTCAGTAAGTTGATATTTCATATCTTAATGCTTTTTTTATTGGGCTTACTTACTAGAGTCTTTAATTTTTAAAAGATTTTATTTATGTGAGAGACAGTGTGTGAGAGAACAAGTGGCAGGGGTTGGGGGGGCAGAGGGAGAGAGAGAAGCAGAGTTCCTGTTGAATCAGGAGCTTGACGTGCTACTTGATCCCAGGACCTAGGGTCATGACCAGAGCCAAAGGCAGACAACCAGCTGCCACCCAGGTGCCCCTAGGGTCTTTTAAATTTATAGGGGGATCCCTGGGTGGCTCAGCGGTTTAATGCCTGCCTTCGGCCCGGGGCGTGATCCTAGAGTCCTGGGATTGAGTCCCACATCGGGCTCCCTGTGTGGAGCCTGCTTCTTCCTTTGCCTGTGTCTCTGCCTCTCTTTCTCTCTGTCTCTCTCATGAATAAATAAATAAAATCTTAAAAATTTATAAATAAGAGAGTTTTGAAAACCAGTTGCTTTTAAATTAAATATGTAAATAAGAAACTACATTTAGAGTTAATTACTGCGATGTCATATTTTGTTCCTGGAAAATTTATGATTTTGATTTAGACTACGGATTTAATTTAGAATTCATTTTAGCTAAGTCTCTGAGTGCTTAGTATATGCCAGGAACAGTACTAAGTGCTACAGGAATAAAGATAAGTTATATACAGTTTCAACCTTGGGATTCCATATCTAGCCAAAATAATTATTCTAATTAGGGTAGGTATGGAAAGGAGCAAGAGTTGGGAAGGAGTCAATTTTAAAAAATAAGCATAGGAGATTGTAGAACAATTACTGAGAGTTAAATTAGAATTGGGAATTAGGGGTTATCTAAATTTTTGTCTTAGTGCTGTTAATTTTATATCGATGAAGTCCTATTAGTGAAGAATGAAATTTGTGCATAAATTAATGATAAATTTCAGTAGAATTCTCTTTTACAAAGAATGTAAATTAGATGTTGAGTTTGAATGAAACCTTAAGAAAATAAAAGAGTTGGGGCACCTGGGTGGCTCAGTGGATTAAACATCTTGTCTTCGGTTCAGTTCATGATCCTGGAAAGCTGGAATCGAGCCCCACATCAGGCTCCCTCCTCAGCAGGGAGTCTGCTTCTCCCTCGCTCCCTCATCCTGCTCATATGCACGCAAGTGCTCTCTCTTTTTCTCTCTCTCTCTCAAATAAATAAATAATATCTTAAAAAAAAAGAAAATAGTAGACCAAGTTTTTAGTAAAGTGGTATTACTTATGAGAAAGAAATGTAGATGCACAGTCCAGAAGAATTATTTGTTTGGTCTGTGGAATTAGGTAGGTGGAGAATGCCACTCAAAAATCAGTTTTTAAAATACTATATATTCAAAATAATCTTTATTTAAATAAAGTTGACTCTTTTCTTCAAATTTTGTTTTTAAGGCCCAAGATTCCTACCAAACTCCTCAGAATCCTGGAATTGTACCTCGTCCTAGTGAACTTTATTATAGTAAAATTGGCCCTGCTTTAAAAGCAGTTGGACTTAGCCTGGATGTGTCCCGACGGGATTGGCCTCTTCATGTAATGAAGGCAGTATTAGAAGAGTTAATGGAGGCTACCCCTCCAAATCTCCTTGCTAAAGAGCTCTGGTCATCTTGTACCACACCTGATGAATGGTGGAGAGTCACACAGGTACGTGCTCTGTTTTGGGCTATAATCAATGTCACTGTTTCTTTTGCCTGCTTCCTGTCTAGTCTGTGTTGTTCACCCTCTTTTTCTTCCCCCTTGTCTCCCTCCAGACTTGGTAGTTTGAGACCTGTATTCAAATATTACATTGCAGTTATTTTCATAAGGCATGGACATGACTGTGTGAGGGTAGAACAGAGGGTATTATGAAATGAAAAGAAGAATAAAAGCTTGAGAAAGGGAAAAACTAGGGAGTTTGAAAATAGTTTTGTTTTTTAAATCCAGCATTCAAATACTAAGTAGGTCCAACAAAGACCACAGGGTTGTGTACAGCTAGCTACTCAGTGCAGAGCCTCTGTGACCACCTGGCAGCAGCCCTGAGGAGTGCTATTTAGAAATGAGGTAGTGGGATTATGGTATTTTGTGCATTTTGGAACATCAAATCCATGTTGGAAGGAAGTTTGCTAATGGTATTACAACTTGCTCTCCTCCCCATCTCCTCTCTTGTTTAGTCTTATGCCAGGTCTACTGCAGTTATGTCTATGGTTGGATACATAATTGGCCTTGGAGATAGACACCTGGATAATGTTCTCATAGATATGACGACTGGAGAAGTGGTTCACATAGATTACAATGTTTGCTTTGAAAAAGGTAAAATTAAATTGGACCTTTACATTTATGTGAGGGTCAGATGTTTTTGATGAAACGCCAAAAATATAACACTTTGTCTTTTTAAGGTAAAAGCCTTAGAGTTCCTGAGAAAGTACCTTTTCGAATGACACAGAATATTGAAACAGCACTGGGTGTAACTGGAGTAGAAGGTGTTTTTAGGCTTTCATGTGAGCAGGTATGCTGTTTCTCTTACACCTTTTAATGTACCTGTTAACAAATCTTGTGGAATGAAAAACTACGTTTTAGTGAGGAAACTTGTGGCAAAACCTGATTAAAACACCTCTGAATACAGGTTCTACACATCATGCGGCGTGGCAGGGAGACTCTGCTGACATTGCTGGAGGCCTTTGTGTATGACCCCCTGGTGGACTGGACGGCTGGGGGTGAGGCAGGCTTTGCTGGCGCTGTCTATGGTGGAGGTGGCCAGCAGGCCGAGAGCAAGCAGAGCAAGAGAGAGATGGAGCGAGAGATCACCCGCAGCCTCTTTTCTTCCAGAGTAGCTGAAATTAAGGTGAAGGCAACAATAATAAATCATCACCATCTTTTGCTGGGTAAAACTGTTTAAAAAAGGTTTTTTTGGAAGACTGTCCTGTATAACATTGAAATGTCAGTGAAATAGGGCAATTTGATGTCTTGTTAGTAGGAAATGCTTCCATACACAGACACACAATCACACTCTTACTCACTGGAGGTGGATTAATGACTTGAAAAAAAAAGTTACACCTTTTTTTTAATACATTGAAATGCATTTACCAGTGACTATTTTAGGTGTTCCTTTCTTGGTTAGCCTCTCCTCAGTCTGAATTTTAATATCATGGCCGCCAGTGATGCTAATGCTGTGTTGTGTGGCGTGGTGGTGACTACACGGTATTGTGAGATTTGATTCTCAGTTTATGGCTGTGTGAACTTAAATGCCCTGGTTATCATTTTCGGTAAAGTATCCGTGATGCCATCACCCCTTCAGGGTTTTAAATAAGAGATTTAAATAGAATAATACATATGAGATGTCCATCTAACAAATCTCTGTGGCAGACGTCCTCGTATCTCACAATTGTCCCTGTAAAAATTTCCCTGATGATAATTATCTTTTTATAGGTGAACTGGTTTAAGAATAGGGATGAGATGCTGGTTGTGCTTCCCAAGCTGGACAGCAGCTTAGATGAATACCTAAGCTTGCAAGAGCAGCTGACAGATGTGGAAAAACTTCAAGGCAAACTCCTGGAAGAAATAGAGTTTCTAGAAGGAGCTGAAGGAGTGGACCATCCTTCTCACACTCTGCAACACAGGTTTAAAAGTGTTGAACTCTTATTTCTAAATACATGACATTAAGGAGAATTTTCATATTTGTATAAACATTGTCAACTTCAATTAGAATTATTATAACGATTTACATAAATGATAAAAAGCTCTCCCAAGGACTGCAATTTCAAATTAAGATATAGAAATTTACTTCAATTTTCTGCTTTATTTTTAATTGAAATGTTTGAGTAATTATGGGAGATAAGTGGGTATAATAGAACATGAACTTGGATTCAGAAAACCTGGGGTTTGGTTTTCTTTTTTTTTTTTTTTTATGATCTTTATTTATTTATTCATGAGAGACACACACAGAGAGAGAGGCAGAGACACAGGCAGAGGGAGAAGCGGGCTCCATGCAGGGAGCCCAATGTGGGACTCTATCCCGGGTTTCCAGGATCATACCCCGGGCTGGAGGTGGCGCTAAACCGCTGTACCACCGGGGCTGCCCCCCTCCCCTTTTTAATGAGGGGTTTGGGTTTCTCTGTACCGTTTGTGTCTGGATCCTTATTCATTAGTACAGTGGCAATTATTTTATCCACTTTGCTGAATTAAGCATTAAACAGAATGATCCAAGTTGAATGAACCTTGTACAGAGCCAGGCGGTCAGTAAAGGGTAAATATGCAAATGCCACACACTGTGTGAGTCTCTGGGATTAAAATGTCTGTCATTTACGCTCAAAACCTGGTAGGTGTGCTGGTTGTTTTTTGTGTGTGTGGTGGATTTTGAACATGTTTTATTTAAAATGTTGTGAGTAGAGTTGAGACAATTATGGGCAAAAACGGAGAAGTAAGGGACATTTGAATTATGCCCTTAAGATTGAAATGGAGCTTACCAGGCATCCTCAAGTATGAGCAAAATCAAGGTTATGAAATTAAGTAGAAGGAAGAGGCAATTAAAAAATATTTCCTCTTATTAGGTATTCTGAACACACTCAACTACAGACTCAGCAAAGGGCTGTACAGGAAGCAATCCAGGTGAAGCTGAATGAATTTGAACAGTGGATAACACATTATCAGGCTGCATTCAATAATTTAGAAGCAACACAACTTGCAAGTTTG
Source organism: Nyctereutes procyonoides (assembly GCF_905146905.1). Classification (NCBI taxonomy): domain Eukaryota; kingdom Metazoa; phylum Chordata; class Mammalia; order Carnivora; family Canidae; genus Nyctereutes; species Nyctereutes procyonoides. Next base: position 51,505,648 of record NW_026575126.1, on the reverse strand, counting down.
CTTCAGGAGATAAGCTCACAAATGGACCTTGGTATGGGTTGATTTATCTTAGATACACATGTTGAGCATGTGAGTTTTGTATTTGTGTGTTTATGTGTGGGGTTCTGGTTTGTGCTCCTTTCAATGACTGCTGTTTTGGAATAGTTTCACTGTGATTAATAATCTCTTTTACCAAAAGGTCCTCCAAGCTATGTGCCCGCAACAGCCTTTCTACAGAATGCTGGCCAGGCGCACTTGATTAGCCAGTGTGAGCAGCTAGAGGGAGAAGTGGGTGCGCTTCTCCAGCAGAGGCGTTCAGTGCTCCGAGGTTGTCTGGAACAGCTGCATCACTATGCAACTGTAGCTCTGCAGTATCCAAAAGCCATATTTCAAAAACATCGAATTGAGCAGTGGAAGACCTGGATGGAGGAGCTCATCTGTAATACCACAGTTGAGCGCTGTCAAGAACTGTACAGGAAGTATGTTGATCACATTTAATTTTCTTATTTCTCGGGATTGGAAGCAGAGTTGTGTTCAAATTATTATTTTATGTATATAGTATTTTATTTTTCTGAAAGAAATGGTTGATGGATGGAATCTGAATGGGGGTCTCTTTTTTCTTGGTTTTAAGAGGATCTGAACTCCTGTTTTCCCTTATAAAATGGTGTGTTTTTTCTAATTAAAATGTGTCCTAGTGTCAGAGTGATGGGATCAGGGTAAAGACAGCTAAACTGCAACATTGAGCTGTTGCTCACAAAAAAGTTGTCTTAGAAAATTTACTTGAAAAAATAAAGTTTACTTGAGCTCTTGAGACTTTTTCTTATCTGTAAAAATGGAAATCATGGTTTCTACTATTTAAGGTTTGAGGATCACAGACAGTATTCCATATTCTCCAGTGTAAAATGTGAACTTTCTTTACAAGCAAGAAGTGCTTATGTTGTATACAAACATCTCTGTTTGCATAGATACGAGATGCAGTATGCTCCCCAGCCTCCACCAACAGTGTGTCAATTCATCACGGCCACAGAGATGACTCTGCAGCGGTATGCAGCTGACATCAACAGCAGGCTTATTAGACAAGTGGAACGCTTGAAACAGGAAGCTGTTACTGTGCCTGTTTGTGAAGATCAGTTGAAAGAAATTGAACGTTGCATTAAGGTTTTCCTTCACGAGAATGGGGAAGAAGGATCTTTGAGTCTAGCAAGTGTTATTATTTCCGCCCTTTGTACTCTTACAAGGTGAGTTAGCCAACTTTGTATTGAGACCATTTTGTTGTCTTGAAAACTTTCATGCTTATTGAGATTGCATGTGCCTTTTGTTTAATACCAAACTTAATGTATTTTTTTTTACTTTCATTAGTCTCACTCACTGTTATAGCTGCTTTACTTCCCTTCAGAGTTTGAGGTATCCACTTTTGTGTGTGAGTATAGCTGAGTAGTTTTCATTGTACAAACACTTGTTGGCATTTAGGCGTAACCTGATGATGGAAGGTGCAGCTTCAAGTGCTGGGGAACAGCTGGTGGATCTGACCTCTCGGGATGGAGCCTGGTTCTTGGAAGAGCTCTGCAGTATGAGTGGGAACGTCACTTGCCTGGTGCAGTTACTGAAGCAGTGCCACCTGGTGCCACAGGACTTAGACATTCCGAACCCAATGGAAGCTTCTGAGGCAGTTCACTTAGCTAATGGAGTATATACCTCACTTCAGGTGAACACTTTTAAATTAGCGTAACATTGATAAGTTTGTTTTAGATATTGAACATTTATACTTCTTATCTCTGGTTCAGAAAAGCACTTTGACTTTTCCCCTTTTAATGTTGCTTAATCGGTCACTTAAAGGTCAGTGTGAGGTTTGTAGCCAGAAGTTGGTTACAGTTGCATAAGTTTGTTCTTAGTACATGGCATTAAACCTCTAAATGTATAACCCTACCTTAACTCAGAAAACATTAAAATATATTTCTCACATATTTATAGGAATTAAATTCAAATTTCCGGCAAATCATATTTCCAGAAGCACTGAGATGTTTAATGAAAGGAGAATACACGTTAGAAAGTATGCTTCATGAGCTGGACAGTCTTATTGAGCAGACAACTGATGGCGTTCCCCTGCAGACTCTAGTTGAGTCTCTTCAGGCCTATTTAAGAAATGCAGCTATGGGACTCGAGGAAGAAACACATGCTCATTACATCGATGTTGCCAGGCAAGTGAATGGTAGCTGTGCTGTTTTCTTGCGAAGGAGATAGGAAAGCCACATAACAGTTTCTGAGCTCTTACTATACGTAAATTTAGTTGTAATTTTACAGCAGATATAGTTACTTAAAAATGTTTACCTATATTTTTAAAAATTTTGTTTTTGGAAATAAGTACAGATTCATAGGAAGTTGTAAAACACATGTGTGCAGGGATGTCTTATGAGGCTCCATCTTTCCTGCAGTGTTAGTACTTTGCATCCCAGTAGTACTATGGTCACACTGTGGAGTTGATGTCGGTACAGTCAGCAGAGATTCCTGAGATTGCACCAGTTATACACATGCACTCATCTGGGTGTGTAGCTCCATGAATGTTTAGCACATACACACATGTATACTTGTAATGTGGTTGCTTCATGATATGTGTGCTACACACACACAAAGTGGAGTGTAGGACTTTTAAACCAGCCCTCAGAACTTCATGGGAGCATCTGAGCCAGTTTAGTTAATGGAGTACACACCTCACTTGAGGTGAATGCTTCTAAGTTTGCTTAAACTTTTTAAGTTTGTTTTAGATACTGAATATTGTGGTTTTTCATCTCTGAAATCCAGAGAAACAGTTTGACTTTGGAACCTGTAAAGGTTGGGCTGTTCCTCCAGCTATGCACTCTACCCATAGCTAAGCTGTAAGCCCCTTTATCTCTGGTGACTCAAGACCTCTTTCTTTGGCATTCTGGTGTCAGATTTGCCCCAGAAAGTATAATTGAGAGAGTGGAAATGGATTGACCTACCATTCTTCCTCCTATGACAAAATACAAAGAAAAGAAAATAGAATAGTATAATGAACTTTCTTTTTCCCCACCTTTGGCAATTATCTGCACTTGTTTAAATTGTTTAAATTATTTGTCTTGTTTAGATTGTACTGTCCTGATTATTTTGAAGCAGATATCTTTTCATTTTTAAACATACAGGAAGTATATATATCTAAAATACAAATTTAGTTTTTTTAATTGCAGTGCCGTTACTTCACCCAAAAAGTTAACAATAATTCATTAATGTTTTCCATCATCCGCATTCAAAACTTTCCTATTTTATGTTTCTTTATAATTATTTCACCATACAGTTAAAAAAATGAGTGCAATTATTATAGCATAAACTAAACATCCATAGATGATTTAGATTATTTGCATAATAGCTTTATCATTTAAATTTCTAGCATTATTTAAACATTTAGATGCTAAATCTATATGCCTTTCTTTCTCACTAAATTTCAGCCCTCATTTATCTCCCCATGATAACCTAAGTCAGATTTTCCTTACCCGCAAATGGATGATTACTCTTCATGTGTGATTTGGGTAACAAACTTCATGCCTGGTTCTGTTACAGCTTGTTTGTACCTTGTTTTGGAGAACCTTTGATCATCTCAAGGAAAATTGTATACCATCTTGTAGCTCTTTTTTCCATTGGAAATTGCCCTGGTTAGCCTTTTTAAATTCTCTTAATAGTTGTATAGTTATTTCTGTATGTGTGTGTGATAAAGTTGAAAATCCGGTTAACGGGGGCATCTGGTGGCTCAGTGGTTGAGTGTCTGCCTTCAGCTTAGGGCATGATCACAGGGTCCTGAGATGGAGTCCCACGTGGGGCTTCCTGCAGGGAGCCTGCTTCTCCTCTCTGCCCTCTCTTTCTCTCATGAATAAATTTTTAAGATCTTAAAAAAAAAAAAAAACAGATTTGGTTAACATTAGTAACAATAATACTAGTTGTAGGTACTAGGAATGCTATTTTTGATTTTTTAATATAAAATGTTCAGAATAGTGTCTGGATACATAAGCCACTATGTAAGTCTTAAGTTGATGATATGCTGGGTGAATTTCTGGAGACTTAAACTCAAACTATGCATTATTCAAAACAAGTGTGCCACAAATGGCAGGTTTTTGAGTTTGGGGTCTGTATGTAGTTGGCTGTTTCATGTATGTGACAGTGGTGTGAACATACTTGACAATTTTTGTGAAGTCCTCTAGCTTTAGAATTGTGTGATTCTTGACATTTATTGGGGGTTTGTATTATTTTACATTCTTTGTGTTAAGTGAGACTATAATATATAGTTCTTTAAAAATTGTCATAATCCAGGTTTGCATAAAATTTGATCACATGAACAATTACTAATACTGAATTGGAACCATTAACTTCATATTATGATGGCACTACATATCATTTTATCCTAACAGTCTTTCCTGCATGCAAAAAGACTTCTTTTCTAGGGGTGCCTGGGTCAATCAGTTGGTTAAGTGTCTGACTCTTGATTTAGGCTCAGTTGTGATCTTGAGGACCTGAGATTGAGCCCTGTGTGGGGCTCCATGCTCAGCAGGGAGTCTGCTTGAGAATTCTGTCCCTCCTCCCACTCTGGGTTCGTTCTCTCTCTCTCTCTCTCAAATAAATAAAATTAATTAATTAAAATCTTAAAAAAGATTTATTTTTTTAGATTGCATGCTAGCTGTGACTCTTACTGACCTTTTGTGTTCTCCCCCAAATTTATTACTCTTCAGTTAGGATTTTAATTCCCTTTTCTTTTTCTCTAGAATACTACATGCTCAATATGGTGAATTAATCCAACCAAGAAATGGTTCAGTTGATGAAACACCAAAAATGTCAGCTGGTCAGATGCTTTTGGTAGCATTTGATGGGATGTTTGCCCAAGTTGAAACTGCTTTTGGCTTATTAGTTGAAAAGGTAAATATTAGGGGTACCTTGGGTGGCCCAGTCAGTTGAGTGTCTGCCTTTGGCTAGGGTCCTGGTCCTTTGATCCTGGGGCTCCCTGCATAGTGAAGAGCCTGCTGTTCCCTCTCCATCTGCCATTCCTCCTGCTTGTGCTCTCTTGCTCTCTGTCAAATAAATAAATAAACTCTTTTTAAAAAGTAAAGAAGGCAACCCAGGTGGCTCAGCGGTTTGGCGCCTGCCTTTGGCCCAGGGCGCGATCCTGGAGACCCGGGATTGAATCCCACGTCGGGCTCCTTGCATGGAGCCTGCTTCTCCCTCAGTCTGTGTCTGTGCATCTCTCTCTCTCTCTCTCTTTCTCTCATGAATAAATAAAATCTTAAAAAAAAACTAAAGAAGTAAATATTGATTTTATGAGTACTGATTTAATGCATATGTGGTAAAGTAGTTAGTTCACTGTGTGAAAAGTAGAGAAAGGAACTTTCTTTTCTTTTTTTTTACATAGTTAAACAAGATGGAAATTCCCATTGCTTGGCGAAAGATTGACATTATAAGGGAAGCCAGGAGTACCCAAGTCAATTTTTTTGATGATGATAATCACCGGCAGGTGCTAGAAGAGATTTTCTTTCTAAAAAGATTACAGACAATTAAGGAATTTTTCAGGCTCTGTGGTACCTTTTCTAAAACTTTATCAGGTAATCTTTCACATTTAAACATATTGGATTTGTGTAGAACTTTAGAAGGGGGTAGGGATGGTGCAGGCTTAATTGTATGCTCATACAGTCTAGTTTTTAAATAAGCATTATTATTACCTTATTTTACTTTGCATGAAATACTTGAAAATTTTCCTGTTTTAGGTTCGAGTTCGCTTGAGGATCAGAATACTGTAAATGGACCTGTACAGATTGTCAATGTGAAAACTCTTTTTAGAAACTCCTGTTTCAGTGAAGACCAGATGGCCAAACCTATAAAGGCATTCACAGCTGACTTTGTGAGGCAGCTCTTGATTGGACTACCGAACCAAGCCCTAGGACTCACCCTCTGCAGTTTTATCAGTGCCCTGGGTGTAGACATTATTGCTCAAGTAGAGGCAAAGGACTTTGGTGCTGAAAGCAAAGTCTCTGTTGATGATCTTTGTAAGAAAGCAGTGGAGCACAACATCCAGATTGGGAAGTTCTCTCAGTTGGTAATGAACAGGGCAACTGTGTTAGCAAGCTCCTATGATACTGCCTGGAAGAAGCATGACTTGGTACGCAGGCTAGAAACCAGTATTTCTTCTTGTAAGACAAGCCTGCAGCGTGTTCAGCTGCATATTGCCATGTTTCAAGTAAGTATTTCTCTAATGTGTTTTTCTCTACTCTAGGAATTTGAAAACCTAGGGGAATTAATATAAAATAATACAAAGAAAAAAAATTTAAACATCCTGAATTGTGCCACCCACAGCAAACCCAGCTTTTTAGCATTTTGGTATCTTTGTCCAGTTTTTCCTTGTTTCCGTTTCCTGTAGTTGAGAGTATTTTGTGTTTACACTTTGCGACTTCTTTGTTTGCATCCATGTGGTATGGTTGGTATTATCTGTATTGTTAAGTTTTATCATGAACTGATTTCTTTTTTTTTTTTTTTTTTTAAATTTTTATTATTATTTATTTATGATAGTCACACACACAGAGAGAGAGAGAGAGGCAGAGACACAGGCAGAGGGAGAAGCAGGCTCCATGCACCGGGAGCCTGACGTGGGATTCGATCCCGGGTCTCCAGGATCGCGCCCCGGGCCAAAGGCAGGCGCCAAACTGCTGCGCCACCCAGGGATCCCTGAACTGATTTCTTTAGCTCATAAATTAAGAAAACTAATTTATTCACATTTTGAAATTATAGTTATTTTATGTTAACAGTCTAGCACATTGGAATCTTTTTGTATTTTTTTCTTCAAAAAAAGTTGACATTTTTGTTGTCTTATACATTTTAGAGTTTATTCCCTTAAAAAATTGACAACTGAATGGAAAACATTATATCCTTACAGTTTTGTTGATCTGAACAAATGTTCGTCATTTTAAACCCTAAGTACAATATGTTACTTTTAATTGTAGCCCAAATATCCCTTAGGCCTTTTGGGGCCTTCCTTAAAACATACAAGATGACTTGCTCCTCTGTGAGCAGTTGTCTGCCCCTTTCTGCAACTTCTAGGCTCTCTGGAGAATTCTTTGTTCTGTACTGCTGCCATCATTTCTCTTAATCACTTGCTTAGCCTCACGCTGGATAGACTGCCTCTCCACCCACCATCTACCCATGCCTTTTCCAACCTCTTAACTGGAGATAGATATCTTTTGGGGAGATTGTATACTAGACTTTTATATACACTTGGAAACATCTTCAGGATTAATACTTAGTTGTTGCATATCACTGATCAAAGAAATTTATCAGCCATTCTCTAAATTAGGAAATTTATCACCTGGTTGTGATTCTTTTGTAATGTTTCTGCTGTTAGACTTCTCTGCTTACCTCGCTTTGCTGTGGCTGAGTGTTTTTTTTCTCTTCGCTTCAGTCCTAATCCCCACCTCCCCTCCTTTTATCTAAAGATTATTTTTCCTGCTGATTTTACTAAATTGTTTTTTCTTTGAACAGTGGCAGCATGAAGACCTTCTTATCAATAGACCACAAGCCATGTCAGTTACACCTCCTCCTCGGTCAGCCATCCTAACCAGCATGAAAAAGAAACTCCATACTCTGAGCCAAATTGAAACTTCAATTGCAACAGTTCAGGTGTGTTTTGTCAGACCTTAACTTGCAGCATTTACTTTCAGAAATGACCTATGCTGTGAGGAGGTGTTCAGTCTATGTACACGTCTGTCCTTGGCTTACTTCTTGTTCACTTTTATTTTTAATTTGTATCTTTTTTTTCTTCAAGTAACCAAAACTAACAGTAGCAGTGTATTTTTTTTTTTTTTAGCAGTGTATTTTGAACCAGGAATAGAGACATACTACACATTTCAGGGTTTGTTTTTGTTTTTGTTATTTTTAGATTTTATTTATTCATGATGGGGGCGGGGGCAGGCAGAGAGACAGGCTGAGGAAGAAGCAGGCTTCTCACAGGGAGCCTGATGTGGGACTTGATCCCAGATCCCAGGATCATGACCTGAGCCAAAGGCAGGCGCCCAAACTGCTGAGCCACCCAGGCATCCTAACACTTAGTTTTTCTGAAAGGCTTACTATTCATATCTAAAAAGCTTAGGCATTTCTTTTATTTCATTTTGAAAAGAGCAAGGATGGGGCAGAGGGTGAGAATCTTTAAAAAATATTTTTATTTAAATTCAATTAATTAACATATAATGTATTATTAGTTTCATGTAGAGGTCAGTGATTCATCAGTCTTCTGTGATACAGTGCTCATTACATCAGTCATAAGCAGGCTCAGCATGGACCCAGACGCAGGACTCAGTCTCATGACCCTGAGATTATGACCTGAGCTGAAATCAAGAGTTGGGCATTTAACTGACTGAGCCACCCAGGCACCCTAGCTTAGGCACTTTTTATCTCTGTTGTATAGTTAGTGATATTTTATGATGTCAAAGGATATTTTTCTATTACAATTTTTTGTCATTTCTGCCTAATATTTAATCTCCCCTCCCCCTTTCAAAATAAGAAACAGGTCTTGATAATGGTTATATATGTCTTTGTATTGTTTCTCCTTTTATCTCATATACTCCTTATATCTCATGTAACTGACATTTTTCTGTTCATTTTACAAATTCTAGTATAAAATCAAGTATAATCACTTCTGTAATTTTTACATTTTTAATGAAACTTTTCTGGAGCTCACTTTGAAGATTGAAATATCTTTACAATATATTAGGGCTAGATTTCAATATTGGAGAGTGAATACCTGCCCTTTCTGATTTTAGGGGTGTGTTTCTATCAAAGAAAGAGGGAGAAAAGTGCAGGAAAGACAGGATGTGAATTCCTCCACCTAAAGTGGTGAATAAATAATGAAATAACTTTGTTATGTAAAACCTTCCTTGTCATGAATTTATAAACTTTTGAATCTGGGAAAATTTGATTTTTGTCTTTTGTAATCAAAAGTGTAGATGGATTTTTTTTTTGGTAGATGGATTTTTTTAAATTAAATTTTTTATTTTAATTCTAGTTAACATACAGAGTTCTATTAGTTTCAGGTGTACAATATAGTGATTCAACAGTGCTATTCATGATTTGGTGCTCATTGTGATAAGTGTACTCTTTAATCCCCATCATCTCTTTCACCCCTCTTCCCAACCACCTCCCTTCTGGTAACCACCAGTTCTCTAGAGTTAAGAGTGTTTCTTTGTGTGTTTCTCCTTTTTTCCTCTTTGTTCATTTGTTTTGTTACTCATATTCCACTATGAGCGAAATCATTTATTTCATTCTCTGAGTGACATTTCACTTAGCATTATATCCTCTTAACTCTCTTTTGTTGCAAATGGTACATGGATATTCTTATAGGTAGCACTTAAGCGCATTAGGAATTTGATGTAGCACTGTTTTCTTTTTCTTTTTTTTTTTTTTTTTTTTAAAGATTTTGTTTATTTACTCATGAGCAACACAGCGAGAGAGAGAGAGGCAGAGACACAGGCAGAGAGAGAAACAGGCTCCATGCAGGGAGCCCGATGGGGGACTTGATCTCGGGTCTCCAGGATCACACCCTGGGCTGCAGGCAGTGCTAAACCGCTGTGCCACTGGGGCTGCCCTGTTTTCATTTTATTAAAGGCTACTTTATTTAGGGATGCCTGGAGGGCTCAGTGGTTGAGCACGTCTCTCTTCAGCTCAGGGCATGATTCCAGTCTGGGGACCAAGTCCCACATTGGGCTCCCTGTGGGGGGCCTGCTGCTCCCTCTGCCTATGCCTCTGTCTCCCTCTGTGTTTCTCATGAATGAATAAATAAAATATATATATTTTTTAAATGAAGGCTTCTTTAAACATGAAAATCTTGGGATGCCTGTGTGGCTCATCTGTTGAGCATCCACCGCTTTGTTTGTTTGTTTTTTAAAGATTTTATTTACTTGACAGAGAGCACAGGCAGAGGGAGAGGGAGAAGCAGGGAGCCTGATGTGCTGCTTGATCCCAGGACCTTGGGATCATGATGAGCTGAAGGGAGCCGCTTAACCGACTGAGCCACCCAGGCGCCCCTCTAACTCTTGGTTTTGGTTCAGGTTGTGATCTCATAGGTTGGCAGATTGAGCCCTACATTGGGCTATACCCTCAGTGAGGAGTTTGCTTGCAAGATTGTCTCCCTCTGCCTCTTCCTCCTCTATCTCTCTCTCTCCTCTTTTTCTCTGAAGTAAATAGATGGACTTTAAAAAAAATAATTAAAATCTGCAGATTTTAAGACCAACTAAAAGCCAGTTCTTACCTCCCCAGACATATTTAGCCTTAAATATTCAAATGAAATCAAGATTAATTCCAAAAGATGTTAAAAATGTTTTCTAAATTATGTATGTCTCATCCTGTTTCTTTTGAATCTGTCTTGTATTTATATAAAATCCTCACCAGGAATTGGAGAGTGTGAAATATTCACTGATGTTCTTCTGGCTTTTATAGGAGAAACTAGCAGCACTTGAAGCAAGTATTGAACAGCGACTTAAGTGGGCAGGTGGTGCCAACCCTGCACTGGCACCTGTACTACAGGATTTTGAAGCAACAATAGCCGAAAGAAGAAATCTTGTCCTTAAAGAGAGCCAAAGAGCAAGCCAGGTATTGTGACCCATGTGTGCCATCTTTGTTTTCAGTTATGGGATTCTACAATTGATGGAAGTTACATGTGGGATAACTAGAGGTAGCTTGAGAGTCCACTCTCTAGTTCACAGTACTGGAAATAGAGTCTGATAGGCCTTGGTTGGAAGGGCATCCCTTAGGCTGAGTTCACAGCCAATTATTTCCGTAGATCTTTACTGTCTCCTAGCTAGATATAAAATGGGTTCAGCCTTTGTTGGAACATAAGGAGTTTAATTCCATATTTGTCTAAGGTTCTCTTTATGCAACTAAGGTGACCCAGTGGCAATAAAATGTCTTTATGAGCTTGTGTTCTGTCAGAAGTTGTGGATTAACTTCATTATGATTGGGGGAAGGGGACAAAAGCAAAAAAAGAAAAAAACCTATTAGATAATTTTCCATCAGGTACAAAATTAGACTAATACAGTGATTCCCATATTCTCATAACCAATTAAAATTTAGTTGATCATCAACTTATGTCCTATTTTATTTCCTCATACTTCCAATTTTTCCTTTCCCTCCCATTTTTAATGAAATTCCAAACGTATGATTTTTATCTGTAAATATTTCAGTATGTATTTGTAAAAGTAGAAATTATTTACATAATCACAGTAGTATTATATTTTTTTAAATGTGCATAATATCGTCAATACATCGAAGGTCATATTTTGTGGTCTTACTGTAAAGCTAGGCAAGAGTAGAAGCAGAAGGACAGTGTTCCAAATTGAAATTTGGACATAGCACTAATAAATTGCAATTGAATATAACAGTTTTATTGTGAAGTAAATTTTCTACCAAAAAGCAAACATGTAGAAGATACTTTTATATGAATGTACTTGGGTGATTTTAACCATCTCAGATCTAATAACATTAGCTAAAACAAGGTGCATTTATTCATAGCCTTTATTAGGATTAGATCTGTTTCCTAAAAGAGTCATTCATAACATTTTTTAACGACCAGTTGTGGTCCTGAATTCTGGAAATGAATTCTGGTAGTATTTTTTCATGTCAGATTAAAATTGCATTTCTTCCCTGACTGTGATGGGTCCATTCCTTTTTACCTCTTTATAGGTCACTTTCCTCTGCAGCAATATCATCCATTTTGAAAGTTTACGAACTAGAACTGCAGAAGCCTTAAACCTGGATGCCGCATTATTTGAACTAATCAAACGATGTCAGCAAATGTGTTCATTTGCGTCACAGTTTAATAGTTCAGTCTCTGAATTAGAGCTTCGTTTATTACAAAGAGTGGTGAGTCTTGAATCTTGATATGAGAGTAGAGACTTGTGGATAAAAATGTTAAGGCCAGTGTCATGCCCTCAAAGCCAATGTAATATAGTCAGTTTACATTTATATATAGTGTGTGTACTGTATATAAGATACTGTTTGAGGGACATAATGATTATATCCAGGGACACCTGGCTGGCTTGGTCTGTGAAGCATGCAACTCTTGATTTTGGGGTTGTGAGTTTGAGCCCCACGTTGGATGTAGAGAGTACTTTAAAATCTTAAAAAGTAATAATGATGATTAAATTTTGCTCTTAGTCCCCAAGGAACCTATTGATAATAAATAATACAATGAATTAAAAAGTTAAAAGGATTCTCAGAGCTACAATTGGCAGTACTGTGGAGGTTCAGAGGGGAGGAGGAATTCAGTGTATAGCAAATGACTTAGACACACTGATAATAGGGTAACAGACAAAGGGCTAGTGGAAGGTGAATGTGGACAGGAGGGTTGAGTCCAGAAATAGAAAGTCAATAAATTTAGTGTTTATATTTTATGGGAAAGTTTTAGACTATGTATTAATTAGGAAGTGTCTTTTTTAAAGAGTGATTTACACGGGTTTAGGGTCCTCGATACAGATCATTTTTGTTATTCTAGATATATTTTTTATGTCTTTGAGGATTTATTCCTGTATGATTATGCAGAAAAATTAAAAATCTTTTAAAAATTTCAGAAATTAAGTTATTGTTAAGTACTATTATGTACATAATTAGTTCATGATGCAGCAAATGAGGTTCTTTGTGTGAGCTTGAGTTACTAATACCTTTTGATGGTGGTGATGAAGGATAGAATCTTATATTATTCCATCTGATACTTACACAAATGCTTATTCTGTTTAGGACACCAGTCTTGAGCATCCTATTGGCAGCTCTGAGTGGCTTTTGTCAGCACACAAACAATTGACCCAGGATATGTCTACTCAGAGGGCAATTCAGACAGAGAAAGAGCAACAGATAGAAACAGTCTGTGAAACAATTCAGAATCTGGTTGATAATATAAAGACTGTGCTCACTGGTCATAACCGGCAACTTGGAGATGTCAAACATCTCCTGAAAGCAATGGCTAAGGTAAGACTAATAATACTGGCACACAATTAACTCCTTCCTTTCATAAAATTACAAGTAGTTGTATTTGGGAAAATAACGATATAAACAAAACAACTTCTGTCAGGTCTTATCTTCCAATTTGTAACTGAGTTTGTGTGTGTGTGTGTGTGTGTAAGATTTTATTAGAGACAGAGAGAGGCAGAGACACAGGCAGAGGGAGAAGCAGGCTCCATGCAAGGATCCTGATGTGGGACTCGATCCTGGGTCTCCAAGATGAGGCCTTGGGCTAAAGGCAGCACTAAACCGCGGAGCCACCTGGGCTGCCCTTAATTTGTGTTTTTAACGATTTTTGTTTTGTTTTTTAAAGATTTTATTTCTTTGTTCATGAGAAACAGAGAGGCAGAGACACAGGCAGAGGGAGAAGGGGGCTCCCTGCAGGGAGCCCGATGCAGGACTCGATCCCAGGACCTTGAACTGAAGGCAGGCGCTCAACCACTAAGCCACCCAGGCATCCCTGTTTTGTTTTGTTTTTAAAGCAGGTTGTAGTATTCTGATTTTGTACCTTAGAGAAACTGAATGTTAAAGAGACTGATTCATCCAAAGTCCTGTAACTTAACTATAGACCCAAAACTTGAACATAGCCTCAGAGTGTTTTGATCTCCAACATCTCTTTTTCCTTTCAACCCTTATTCTGAAGCTCATAAGAGTTTGCCTCCAAAATGAATGAAATATTGTCTCTTCCCTCCAGTATCCTACATAATCTACATAGTATGGCAACTGAACCCCCAGAAAAGACTAACTTCATCAGTACAAAACAGTAAATCATTTAACTTGAGGATTTGTTTTCACTTGAGTTTTTATCTTGCACTGAAAATAAGATTCCTGTAGAAAGGGAGTTAAAATGTAATAAATGGATTATTAAACACATATTTGAAAAACACTTACTGGTTGTTACTCAAAATTGACTGTGTTAGGAGTTACTATTGAAACAAATACCATTTCTCTTAATCATTAATATATCAATTCTAGGATGAAGAAGCTGCCCTGGCAGATGGTGAAGATGTTCCCTATGAGAACAGTGTTAGGCAATTCTTAGGTGAATATAAATCATGGCAAGACAACATTCAGACGGTGCTGTTTACATTAGTCCAAGCTATGGGTCAGGTTCGAAGTCAAGAACACGTTGAAATGCTCCAGGAAATAACTCCCACCTTGAAAGAACTGAAAACACAAAGTCAGAGGTAAGAATGTGTTCTGGCTTAAATTTAAAATGTAAGCAAGATATCTGGTATAATAATAAATTTTGTTTATTTAATTCATCTAATTTTTTCAGTTTTGTTCATATTTGTAAGTAGTTATCTGGTGAGATTTCATAAATAAGCCATTTTATTTTGTATTTCAGTATCTATAATAATTTAGTGGGTTTTGCATCACCCTTAGTCACCGATGCAACAAATGAATGTTCGAGTCCAACGTCATCTGCTACTTATCAGCCATCCTTTGCTGCAGGTATGACTTCTCTACTTTAAAAAAGACCCGAATCTTGATCTATTAATAATCTACACATAGATGCTAAGATGCTTATTTATACTTTTAAGAGTCTAATATGTTCATAGTCAACGCTTTTTAAAAGGGTTTTCTTAAACTGTTAAAACTCAAACTGAATGAACACATTTTGGCTTAATTTTAAAAGTACTTGTGTGAGGAAGTAGAAATACATTATGCTTAAATTCTTTTTAAATTTATGACTATACAATATATGCTTGTCAGGGAAGTTTTTTTAAAAATAGGAAAATTTATAATTTCATTCCAGTTAGAGTAGAACCATTACACATTTTTGTTAGACTTGTGTGTATGAATGCGCGTGCACACACACACACAAATTGGGATCATTCTGTGAATGCAGTTTTTGTTGCCTTTTCCCATTTAATATTAAATTGGTAATTTCCTTGTCATAAAATACTCTTTTAAAAAATGACTTAATGTCCAAATTTAATATGCCTTTCTGTGTCTTTACCATATTAATCCCACATTAATTGGACAGTCAACATATATACAGTTTTTTGATAGTACAACAAGCAGTGAGCATCACTGTACAAATTTTTGAATGGCTCTTTAGGCTATATTTAAGAGGACAGTATCTATTTCAAGGGATAAAGACTAAGGTTGTAAAATCCTATTTATTTTCACGGCTATGTATTTGTAGTTGATTGAGAGTGCTCTCCTCTTTGTCTCCCCCCGTCTTCTTTTTTACATGTGAATTGAGCTACTTACTCTTTCTGGTCTTTTTTACATGTGAATTGAGCTATCTACTCTTTCTCTATAGCAGTCCGGAGCAACACTGGCCAGAAGACTCAGCCTGATGTCATGTCACAGAATGCTAGAAAGTTGATTCAGAAAAATCTTGCCACCTCAGCAGATACTCCACCAAGCACCATTCCAGGAACTGGCAAGAGTGTTGCTTGTAGTCCTAAAAAGGCTGTTAGAGACCCTAAAACAGGGAAAGGTAATCAGTGAGAATAAGGACACATTAAATATTTGTACAAAGTGGTGGTTTGACTTATGTATGTTTCCATTGCTTCACAGCTGTGCAAGAGAGAAACTCCTATGCAGTGAGTGTGTGGAAGAGGGTGAAAGCCAAACTCGAGGGCCGAGATGTTGATCCGAATAGGAGGATGTCAGTTGCTGAACAGGTCAGTGACCATTTTTTAAACTTGATCCACACATTTTAATGCTGCTGAAAACAGTATAGGTTTAAAGGTACCTCATCCATATCCTTGGGGATTCATCCACGAAATGAAGAACTGAAATTTATTTTTAGAATTCAGAAGATTTTTAGCAATGGTAGCTCTGGAGTGGACAATATTCACCATTTTAAGCTGACTCTACCCATTTAGCACATTTCTTTTTCCCCAGCCCTCTTCTAACAGAAACTTAAGGTGTAACCTGTGTGTGTGTGTGTGTGTCTTTCTCCTCCACCAGAGAGCAGTTAATTTGCATTTTAAGTAGGAGTATCTGAAGGTTTCCAGTGAAACCAGGTTGAAGTTTTGGATGCAGGAATAGTATCTATAATGTGTTTGGGGGTGTCAGTTTTTCTGAAGTTATTACTCTGAAATTTTCTCATTAGTGTTATTAAAAATATATAAATTTGAGAATGAATCCCCTTTTATTTTGAAATGTTAAGACCTATAGAACTGTTGTAGAATGCTCATATGCTCTACCTAGACCTAGTTAAACCATTTGTTTCCCTACATTTGCTTCATCTTTCTGTGTATGTGTGATGCATACATCGTTTTTCAGAACCATTTGGGAGTTGCAGATACAACACCTGATGCCTAAATACTTCAACATATGTCTTCTTAAACAAAAATAATAATAATAATAATAATTATTATTATTATTATTATTATTATAGATTTTACTTATTTGAGCAAGCACGAGCAGAGGGAGAGGGAGAAGCAGAATCCCCACTGAGCAGGGAGCCTGATATGGGGCTCCATCCTAGCACCCTGGGATCATGACCTGAGCCAAAGGCAGACACTTAACCAAGTGAGCCACTCAGGTGCCCCATAAAACATTATTATTATTAACTGAGGAAACTTGACATTGATGTTATTGTTGACTGTTACCTAACATGGAGTCCATATTCAGATTTCTCTAGTTATCCCCAAAGTTCAGGATAACTTTATGGCTTAGTCCTTGTCTTTTTTTAACCCCTTGGGCCCTGTCTCCTCCCCTCCCCCAGCCCAGCAAGATCTAGTCAAGGCTTGTCTTGCATTTCATAAATACTTGTCCTATCTTTAGTTGCTTTGAATGTCTAGAACAGTTACTGAGGATTTCCTTTTTTTCCCCCCACTTTTATGACATTGACCTTTTTGATGTGTCCAGACCATTTTGTAGAACATACCTCACTTTGTATTTGTCTGATATTTTCCTCATAATGAGATTCAGAATCAGCAATTTTGGCAGGAATACTATATCAATGATGTATCTTTGTGTGTGCTATCTTTATCTTACTAAGTTAGGTCATTTGGTCAAGGGTAGTGTTCTCCTGAATTCTTTACAAATGCACTACCTTTTCTTCTGTGGGGTTAAAATTTGAGACTGTGAATATCCTGTTTTCTAATGTTTTTTAACATCTACAATTCAATTTTAACATAAAAAAAGAAAAGCTTTTTTTTTTCTTAAACAGTGACAGCAAAACACCATTACATTGCTGTGTAGAACCCGAAATACGTTTTTCTTAGAAAGTGCCAGGTTTGGGAAAACACACACACACACACACACACACACCCCAAAATAAAACACATAGGTAATAATGAGTCAGGGATATTTTCACTTCAGAAGCATTCTTATGACTTTCATGACTTTTTTTTTTAAGATTTTATTCATCCATTCATTTATTTAAAGATTTTATTTATTTGAGAGTGCATGCAGTGGGAGGGGGCAGGAAGCTGACTCCCCTATGCTGGGCTCTTGACTTGAGCCAAAAGCAGACACTTAACTGACTGAGCCACCCAGGCACCCTATAACTGTCTATCTTTAGCTCTCTGTCCATTTGTTTGAAGGAAGCTTGGCTTTTGTGCTTTTTATTGTGATAGTAAATTTTATATGAAAGAGAGTTAACAGGCCTTCTAGGAGTGGGTTAAGTATAGAGATCATGGCGTACAACTTTTGACATAAGTCATCATTCAGCAGCGATACATTGAGCATTTAACATATAATTGGGCCCCTTGGATTCTCTGGATATAGAGATGATTATATTTTTTACTATAAAAGAAAATTTAGTTGAGTCAGAATCAATAGGTATTTGTTGAGCACCCAGCTAGATTTCAGAATCAGCTATGCACTTTTTTTTTTTTTTTTACACACTGCTTAAGCATTTACTTAGTGACTTCATGTGTTTAACCCCAAGAGCACCTTGGGGGCTCTGTCTTCACCTAAGGATTTACAAGGTTTAGAGGGATTGTGACTTTGCCAAGACACACATTTTGTAAGCTGTGGAATTATGAGGGAAGCTCAGGTTACTTCACCTTTCCACCATAGTAACTATAGCATCCTTTGGGTATTTGAGTGGTTAGAAATTCTTAACTCCCAGAATTCATATATGTCCTTTAAAGGTCCACATGTTTAAAAATATTCTCCTGCCTACTTTTACAGGTTGACTATGTCATTAAGGAAGCAACTAATCTAGATAACTTGGCTCAGCTGTATGAAGGTTGGACAGCCTGGGTATGAATGGTGAGACAGTAGATGAGTCTGGTTAAGCGAGGTCAGACATCCACCAGAATCAACTCAGCCTCAGGCATCCAAAGCCACACCACAGTCGGTGGTGATGCAACTGGGGGCTTACTCTGAGGAACCCTAGGAAATCTCGGTGCGCTAGGAAGTGAATCCTGCAGGACAGCTGCACTCAGGGAAACGCCCAACACCATGGCCTGCAACCCCAGGGTCAAGGGTGAAAGAAAGAAAGCTCACCGCCTGAACATGGAGATTGTCTTTCTGCCACAGAACAGCTGCAAACGTGTCAGGAGGTTAGCTGCAGAAAGAAATCGGGATGCCGCGGAGCACAGAGTGATTTGGAACTCCATTCCACCTGACCCTGTGTGTACAATCCAGGAAAAAACAAACCCCGCTCAGAAACAGAGAAAACTGGGGCCGCGAAGAAATCACAGCCAAGGAAGATTTGATGCATTCAGATTCTCGTGTAACACTTGTTGCTTGGCAACAGTACTGGTTGGGTTGACCAGTAGGTACAAAAAGGCTATGCGCTAAGAATTTCAGAAATGGACTGGAAATGGAGAGCTATGTAACAGATACACTACATTGGAAGAACTTACTTCTGAAATGAAGGGAAAAAAAAAACCTACCCATCATCCTCCTCCCCAATCCCACACCATCTACCCATTCCCCTTTTACCTGATCCAGTAGATTAGTCATCTTTCAAATTTACTTTTATTTCAATCCTTATATTGCTTTCATATACTTCCATCTCGATGTTGTTAACAACTTATATTTGGAGTGATAAACAGAAATTTCTCCAAAACCACTGATAATATGGAAAATTCAAGGATTGTTTAAAGGTCTGATGATCACATACAAAATGTAATTCTGGTTATTTAAGTCGTTTCTGTGATTCTATCATGTACAGTTTTCAGAATTGTCACTGTGCATTCAAAAGTAATGAATCTAACAGACATTTGATTTAATGTACACTCCCCTTTGCTTATAGTGTGCATTTTTGGGAGGTCATTCAAATTTTCCCTCTTCTGCAATTGCTGTAGTTTCTTTCATAAAAAGTAGCTAATCCAATGTAATCTTTTACCTTTTTAAAAACCAGAATAGAATACCTATTAGAGTTTTACATTGTTGATGACAGATTAACAATAAACTGATGTTCTGGTGGAGGTAGAGTGAAATGCTGTTTAATTCAGTTTTCTCATTTAGTTTACCTGGCATTTTAGGTAGGACATGTACATGAAACATCAGCAAAATGAAAACCACTACCATCTTTTATTAAGTTCAATTATTAGTCTGTGAAGTACTTTACTTTTTGCACAATTTTAATAGTTTGCTGTGAATTCATGATCAAGGTTTCCTTAAATTCAGTATTGCATTTCAGTACTGTAAGCTGAATTGTTGATCCAAAATCAAAATCCAGACTAGAATAGAAAATCACGTATCGACACAGAATAGAACAAAATCTTGATTATGTTTTTCCTGCATTTTAGGGATTAGGACTGTGATCATTTCTGGTTGCCAATCTTCACAAACTTAAGGGTATTAAGGAAAAAATTCCACATAGCTCTGGCCTTTTCTGTATTCTGATTGCCACATTAATCTATGATCTTTACATGCCCATGGGAGAGTGCATCTCAGTATCAGTGCTTTTCTAATACTTAGGCAAGTATTGCAAGAAAGGTGGTATTTTCAAATACCCATGTGTCTAATAGCAAGTTAAGGAACCTAGTGCATCAAATTTTATTTTCTTCACACATTTGAACCTTATTTTCACAATCAAAACAACCTATCTGGAATAATAATGCCATATTGTGTCATGCACGCTGCTTTATTTCCTAGAGGCTGTGTGGGAGCTACTACATTCATCACTTGATTACCTCTGCTCTCTCAAAAGTCTTTTCAGCAACATTCTTTATTGTCACAAGGAAAAACTTTTATCACGGTGATAAAACAAATTCACACTAGTTTGTCCCTACTGGTAGTATTCAGAAATTGCTTTTTCTTTGGTAAAGAAGATAAATGAAATAGGTGAATTTTATTGCCTGTGAATTTCAGGCTTCAGAGGTACCTGGCACCTTATCCAAGCAAATACAAAACAGCTTTATATCAGAAACATGTGCCTCTGGTAAATTATCCTTCACTTTTATTTTAAAATGGTCCCTCAGAGAACAGTGTGGCATATACATGTTTGGTTGTGGGGCAGAATGTGAATAATTGAGGACTTCAAAGCTTGCTCTTTACTACACTCTGGATAGTAAGACCCCAGTCTGTACAATTTGGCTTCCTCTAGGAAGTCATTCTGCCAAGTAGCCTTGGCTTTTTGAGCTGTCGTAGGCAAACTCCACAGATTTAATCACTGGTGAGAGGCCCTGGTGATAGAGCAGCTTGAGAAGACAGGGCTATATTTGGGGGATTATCTTGTAAAATAAAGTTTAGAGTGCTGTCCTTACGAAGTCATACATTTTTGATGATACAAAATACCTGTGGAAAACCAGGGATCTGCTCCTCTCTTCTTCTCTTTCTCAGATTCAGGGGTTATAGAATAACCTACAACCTCTTCAATTTAGAGTACCCTTGGATATTGAAGTTTATCTTAAGTGTTTTGTCGTCTTTTTCTAAAATTGCCTGAATTTTAGTTGATATCTCTACAAAGCTCTGGAGGCTTAGTTTATGGAGCTGTGTGTATTTCTCTTTTAGTTTTTCTTTGGTGTGTCTTGCAGGATCTCCTTCTTTCCAGTCATGAGTTAACATAGTTTGCTAGATGATTATTAACATTCTTTTGTGTCTGGCACTTGGAGTGAGTTCTTTTTTGAGCTATGTGAGATTTCTGTGTGTGAACTGATAATCAAGCTCTTGATCTGCTTCCCTAAATAGTTTTTTTTAGAGCCCAAACCCCAGGTTCAGGGTGAGGGTTTGTAATACAAAGAAAAACTTCCATCACTTCTGCCCTTAACACTTGCCACTATTACCTAAGCTTAGTATGTAGTTTTCTTAATATTGTTCATGTTTGGTGTTATCTGCATTGTTTTGTTTTGTTTTAAATTGTGGTTGTTCTGATGTGTGAAATTTAAGGAAAGAGCCATTAAACAATGCCGAGCAGGGCAATGCAAGTACAGCCAAATATTAGAGTTGATGTGCAATCTTAGGTCCTTTTAAATCTGGGGTATTATAGGCAGTACTTTAAATTGAAAAGTCTTCCTGGCCTATTATCCTCCACATATTTGTAATTACTCTGGGGGCTTACTTGTTTTGGCAGTACTAATATCAAAGGAGCTGGTTCTTCTTTTTTCCTAATTCTTTTCATATTAAATGAAGCACCTACAATTAGCCTGTTAGTCCTATTCATAAACATCAAAAATCAGTGAATGCTTTACTGTTAGCACATGTACTTTTTAGACAAAATCAGATGAATGTGAAAACCAGTGACCTTCCATTCTCTATTCTTGGGCTTGTCAAATGTCAGTAATTTAGAGCTAGGGCTTTCCCCCTGAAATCAAGGAGGTAGACTAGGTAATGTAAGGGTCACTTAAAGAAGGCAGATTTTATTTTTGGTATATGGGTTGTAATAGAAACATTCCTCCTATGGGGAAAATGAGCTTAGCATTACAAATTTTTGCAAACATTCACTGCAGAAGGGGAATTCCATTGTGTTATAAACCCTAAGGATTTGTTGCTCTTTTCCTGCTTTTTAGGCCTGGGTAACAATCTTACCATCCCTTATTTACAAAAGAGCAAATGGACTCTGAGAAGCTTTATATGTTCACGGGTTAGTTGTACAACAGGAACACTGTAGAGTCCCCTGCTTTCTATGGGAATTTGGGCTAACTAGGGAAAAGCTGTTTGTTGTGCTAATGTAAAATTGTCACATAATTAGTTTTTTGAAGATGGTAAACTTAAGGAATTGCATGTTATTCTGAAATGCAGGCTTTTAGAATGTTTTTCTTTCAAAACAGGCTGATTTTTCTTTTCCTGAAGTCCAAGTTTCCGCTCCTCTTTAAAATTCCCGTGTCAGTTATTTTTCTGGTTTAAATTTCTCTTATATTTCCACCTGTAATGTCAGTGGCAACATCATACTTGTTAATTTACTTTACCCTTATTATACAAACAAATTGAGTTTAACTGAATCTTCCTTGTCCTAGTAACATTGTATAAAGTGGCTTCTCTGTACAAAAGGTTGTAATGCCTCCTGATGGATATAATTTTGTGATTGTATTTAAGATTAAAAGTTGAATAAATCACACCAGCTTCCTGAAAATGTTCCTAATGCATCTTTTGGAAAACAAAAATACATGCCTACTTTGTGCATATTTGCATTAACACAGCAAAGATTGTATGAACTACATTTTTCAGAAAATAAAGTCTTAAAAGACATAGCATTTAAGCTCTGAATTTATTGAAGATAGGTTCTAGAAAACTTACTTTTGGAATATGGGTAGAGTTCTTTTTTTTTTTTTAAGTATTTAATAACTCCAAAAATTTTTTTTAAAGCTTAGTTCACAATGTAATTTTTTAAAGAAAGATTTTATTTTTAAGTAATCTCTACACCCAATGTGAGGCTTAAATTTAAAACCCTGAGATTGAGTCATATGATCTACTGAGCCAGTCAGGCACCTCCCCTAAAAATAATTTTATTTAAATCCTCAAAGTACTATAGTGATTTTGAGCAGCAGTGAAAATTTTATTTCTATGGGTAAGTTCTATTAAGGTGTACTTTATTAAGCTTAAGTTTGTCGGTATTTAAAAACAAAACTGGGATGCCTGGGTGGCTCAGCAGGTGAGCATCTGCCTTTGGCTCAGGGCATGACCCCAGGGAGCCTGCTTCTCTGCCTGTCTCTGCCTTCCGTCTCTCATGAATAAATAAAATCTTTTAAAAAACCAAACCACAGAACGTTATTGACACGTGTATTCAATGAAAGCTCTGAAGGAAGATAGAATTAAAATGTTTGACTTGTTTTAAGTATCTGGGAATCAGATTGCATTTTGTGGTTGCTAGATCATTATAAGAGGATTTAATGTTAACTGTGTTGTCATCAGGCATCTTTCCAAAAGATCCTGTCCTGTTTCTGTAGTACAAAAAGCTCAAAGCACTAAGGGTAGGTGTTTTTTTAATAATTGGACCAATTGGAAGTTTACAGAAAGACCTTGTAACAGTTCTTCTGGGCCGTGAAGTTGCAAACGGGTCTGGGAATGCGTTCCTTGAGTAACAAAAGTACTGGGGAAAGGGGAACCTGTGCTACTATGAGTTGCTTCCGTTTTTTTCCACCTACCTGTTTCACAAGCTGGTGTTGCAGTCTTAAGTTGTACATGGGGAACCTGGTTGAACCAGAAGCATTTTGTAGCAGAGGCTGATTTCCCAAGGTAGAAATGTCACTTTTAAACTTAAGAATTCTGTGGCTTCTTTGGAAGGAGAGGTTACTGCGTCTATACCAAGATTTTGCAGTCAGTGCTTAGTATATTCACTACGTGGCTGCTGATTAAGACCTTTTCATTTTCTTTTGAAGAGGGAGGGGGAGGGCCTGTTCTTCAAACTTCACAGCTTTAAAGGCTCCCCAGATGCGATCTCTGTATCTATCAACGGCCTGCATCTTACCTACAAAAGCTTAGTTTCTCCCCAAAGTGGCACTTTATTGAAGAGTCCCCTTCCTTCGCAAAGGCCTTCTTCCCGGTCTCCCCGCCCCTACCCTCCGACATCCGTGGTAAAAAATCACACCCTTCCCTGAAATTCACCGAGCTCTGGAGCGGTGTCCTCTCAAACTCTTAGGAACCTGGGTAGTCTCTTAAAGAGGACTCAAAAGGCTGGAACGTAAAAGCCACGGTGAGGTCTTCCGGAAACCTCTCTGATCGGGTCAACATGTCAATGTCCCATTTATAACCACTGGCATGGTTTCGTTCCTATTACGGAAAACCAAAAAAACGCTTAATGCATTTTGAAATCCTGCAGAGAAAAGACGTGGGAGTCATTCGTCGGGTGCTAAACTGCTTACGAATCCACCCCACCCCCACCCCCACCCCCACCCCCGAGGAGGGCGGTTTACCTCCTTGCTTAGCAAGACCTCTCATCTCCGGAAGGAAGGAGGTTCGGTCAACACCGGACCCTTCACGCGGAGGAGCGTCGTCGTCTCCTAAGCAACCCGAACGCCCCGCCCCACCAGGGAGTTCCCTTGGAGACGCCCACGAAGAAGCGGACTTTGGAGAAATCGGTGCTTTTCCCCTCCCCACCCCCCACCCCCCACCCCCCCGTGTTGGAGAACTAAGCCCAGATTGCGCTCCTCCTCCCCCGCCCCTTCCTCCATCCAGCTAAGGCCTTACTCTGGATTGCTTGCTCGCGGCGGACAGCCCTTTCCTCCCGGGGTGGGCACGAGCGTCCGAGCCGCGGGGCCGGAGGGGGAGGGGGGAGGAGGAGGGGGGAGGGGGAGGAGGAGGAGGGGGGCCGGCCGGGGCGGCCCGAGCGGCGATGCCACCGAGCGGCCGCGCGGGGGCGCAGCGAGGGCCACCGATCGCAGCGAGGTCGGCGTCACCGCGCCCTCCTCCGCCCTCCTCCTGATAACGCGGGGCGTGTTTCCTCCAGGACTAAATCCCGAGAGCTAGCGCGGCGGGGCGGCCACCGCGGGTCACGCAGCCCGGGACCGGGGCGTCGGGGGGGCCTGCCGCGGCAGTTCAACCGCTCCCGAAAGGCCTGGGCGGGGCGCCCCACAGCTCCTGGGCGCTGATTGGTCGCTCCTTGTCCCCGCCCCCTCGGCCTGCGCGGCCTCGGTCTCCTTTGACCCCGATTTCAAGCCAAGCGCCGGGCCGCGGTTGGTCGGGCCGCCCCGGTGCTTGAGTTCAATCCACCCAATGAGGAGCGGGCCTCGCGGGGCCTGTCGGGAAAGCTGGCTGGTCTATATAAGCGGCCTGCGGGGCGTCCCCTCGCGCTTGGGTCGCCGTGGGGTCTCGGCGCGGAGCTCGTTGTGTGCGGGAGGGGCCGGCTTGCGCTCGCTCGGGCGGCACTTCAGGGACGATGGCGGAGGGAGATAATCGCAGCACCAACCTCCTGGTGAGTCGCGAGGGGAGCGAGCAGGGGCCTCCGGGCTTGGGGGGGGCTCAGCCTGGCAGCGCTCTTGCGGCCTCGTTCCTCCCACCGTGGTGGGCCCGGCCCTCCTCTCCCTCGGGCCCCCCGGGTGGGTGCCGCGGGGCGGTCCCCGGACCGGGCGGCCCTTAACACCCCGTGGGGCAGCTACGGGGCGAGGTGAGGACGGCGCGTGACCAGCCCCCGCGGATCGGGGAGGAAGTGGGAGAAGGGGGGGGGGTGCTGCGATGAGCCTGGGGCGCAGGCCTCCAGGGGCCTGTCTGTGAGCGCTCTTGAACCCCAGGCCCTTCTACGGGGTTCCCCTCCTCTTCCCTTCGTTCTTTAGCCCCAGTACTTGGGCAGGGGTGGGGGGAGGGGGGAGGAAGGGAGAGGGGCGGGGAGGGTCAAAGGGCCACTGCCGAGAATTTGCTGGAGCTGGCACAGCTTAAACCCGCAGGGAGGCTGTGAACTCACCGCAGGGAACTGGGATTAGAGGTCCAGCTGGAAGGACAGTGGGGAAGGACCTTGCGTTTGCCTGGAGTTTGCAAGGGAGGTGTGTGTGTGTGTGTGTGTGTGTGTGTGTGTGTGTGTGTGTATGTGTGTGTGTGTGAGAGAGACAGGTGGACTTCAGAATAAGCAGGGGTCTGAGGGAACTGCCGTGGTGTCTCACGGTGGATAAATCTAACCTAACTACTTGTTTTCACGGCGCGATCTAGGCAAAAAAACGAGAGAAATCCTTGCCCTCTTCTCCTTTTCCTTTTCCCTTTCCTTTCCTTTCCTTGTTCGTTGCCACAACGAAACAGCGTTTCATCCTTGACGTTGGATATTCCAAGAGCCCGGGTGCTAACGAGTTTGGTGACCTTGCAGGGCAGCCTTGATGGTGCCAGATTTTCGTTTTGCATTGGTGTTTAGAAATGCACGGCCTGTTCCTTGTAACGCACATGCCAGCACACTTGTCTGTGGCTAGCCGAGTTAGCTCCGGCCAAGTTCCAGTTAAGGGGAATTGATCGAAGCACAAAGAAATTGTCCAGCAAATTCACACAGTTTGTTGAGGTGACCGAGCCTGGCCCGAAGCTCAGCTGCTCTTTCCAGCAGAAAGCAGTGTAACTTTAAGCAGAACAAGGCCCTTGGCTTTGGATTTCCTGGGTTCAGATCTCTTAACCTCCATGTATCTGTTACTTCATCTGTAAAATGAGGCGAGTAACAATACCATCCTTTGAGTTCATTGGGAGGATTAATTAAAGTATAAGCATATAAAATACTTAGCGCTTCTGGCACATAGTAATCTCCTGTTTAACTATATTAAGCGTGGTATATATAAAGTCAGGAATGTTGAAGTCCTCTAAGTAATCAGTGTGGCACAGATAGATAGCATCTCTAGTAAGATTAGGCTGTCCTGTCCTCTGTCTTTTGTATATTTCCCCATGATAACATTTATAAGGGCATGTGGGTTTCTTTGTAGTTTTTTCCCTTTTTTTTTTTTTAATTTTTATTTATTTATGATAGTCACACAGATAGAGAGAGAAGCAGAGACACAGGCAGAGAGAGAAGCAGGCTCCATGCACCGGGAGCCCGACGTGGGATTCGATCCCGGGACTCCAGGATCACGCCCTGGGCCAAAGGCAGGCGCTAAACCGCTGCGCCACCCAGGGATCCCTGTAGTTTTTTTCCTGTACCGAAATCAGAATAGGGTTTTTTTTTATTTTTT
Source organism: Nyctereutes procyonoides (assembly GCF_905146905.1). Classification (NCBI taxonomy): domain Eukaryota; kingdom Metazoa; phylum Chordata; class Mammalia; order Carnivora; family Canidae; genus Nyctereutes; species Nyctereutes procyonoides. The sequence goes on along the minus strand of NW_026575126.1, from coordinate 51,478,700 downwards.
TTCCACATTAGCTCATTCCAGAAGTCTACTTTCAGTTAGATTGTCAGTCTTGCAGAGAAATTTGAAGTCTAACCAAATGTTCTGGTAAGTGTAAGAAACACTCATTGTATTGAGATACACTGAGCTTGAGATGCCTCATGTAATTTGGTGAAAGTAAGTTTTACTTAATTGTGCAAATGATGCCAGCATCTAAAGGATTCCATTATACAGCGCTATTTTAAAAATTGAATGCTGTTCAGAGAGAGGCTTTCTTAATGGATTTAGAAGTAGGAGTATAAATCAATGAAATGACAAAACAACAGATCAATTCTAACCACCTGAAAAATGAGCACATTTGAAGTGATCTAATTTTATATTTTGGGTGCTGCCACTTACTGCATGACTTTGAGAAAGCTGGTTACCCATCTAAGGTCACTTTAATTAAATGGGTCTTATCCCTACTTTGAGGGCCTCTACTAGGATTGTTAACATTATGTATGAAGAGTAGCCCAGTGCTTGGATTTGGAAGGTGACTGTTAAATGGTAGGTTGCCACCTCCCCCCCTTAATTGATTTCTGTCTTGCTACCAAAATTGCAGAATTATTTAGAAACTAAGATAGTGATTTGGTCGAGGGCTCTTTTACATTCTTGGTGTCTTAAAAAAAAAATGAACTGAGAAGCACAGAAATGTTGGGAGTGGTAAAATGATCACTTTACATGTTGGTCTTGTGTAGGCTGCAGAGACTGCAAGTCTGGAAGAGCAGCTGCAGGGATGGGGAGAAGTGATGCTGATGGCTGATAAAGTCCTCAGATGGGAAAGAGCCTGGTTTCCACCTGCCATCATGGGTGTGGTTTCTTTGCTGTTTCTGTAAGTGAGCTATTAAATTATTGTGGATTGTGCTTGTTATTAATAAGGGCTCAGGTAATACACAGCCTCTTTTGTAACCTATAATCTGTAATGAATGCCTTTTCTTGGAGCAGTCTCCTAGTTTTCAGAATTTGTAGTACTTACGTAAACTCAGTAACCTAAACCAGTTGAATAAATGAGTGGCTCTCACACTTTTTGGCCTAAAGAACCTTTATATTCCTAAAAAGTATTGAGGACCCCAAGGGGCTTTTGTCTCTTGATGTTTACATTAACCATTGCAGCTATGATGTCATCATATTCTGAAGCTTCCCAGAAAACCACTTGTGAGAAATTTAGAATGAAAAGGGCAGATAACTTCTGTGAGACCCAAAAGACTAAGTAGATAAATATCTTCAGCTAGGAATAATAATGACTATGTTTCTCTAACCTTCATTTTTTTTTTTTTTTTTTTAAAACAGGACTATCTACTATCTAGATCCATCTGTTCTGTCCGGTGTTTCCTGTTTTGTTATGTTTTTGTGCTTGGCTGACTACCTTGTTCCCATTCTAGCTCCTAGAATTTTTGGCTCCAATAAATGGTAGGTGGTGTAACAATTTGGCTGTCTAATTTCTGTGAAGTTACTGAACCTCGTGGCTGTGATTAGTGTGCTGTAATTAAGCACAGAGAATTGTCTAACTATTGGATACCTAGGGGTTAGGATTATTGCTTTTATACGAAGGATTTCTTAGCTGATTCACTTACACATCATGAATTTCTAGTACTACTTATATCTCCATAGTTCTTTTATAGTCTAGCGTTTATTTTGCCTTTTCTTTTCTAGACCTTTTTATTGAAGTGAGGTTTTTTGAGGTAGTCTTATCAAATATTGCAGAACTCACAATGAGCTTTCCATAGAAGTAGTATGTTTACATTTTACATTTATTTTCTTTGGAATTTAAGATATTTTGCAGGCTATTTTTGAATGCAAAATTCAAATTTATGAAAGTAGTAACGTAGATTATTGTTCATTTATTTAGCAACTATTGATTGAACGCGTACTTTCACATTAGGCACTGTTCTGAGTGCTGTGAAATATTTTGACTTTTAAGGTTGATCATATGTTCAAGGTTGATGTTACAAGCTAACTGCAGTGTAGTGGTAGCTCAATGCATAGCAAGTGCTTCAGGATATATTAAAGTATTTTAACTTTTCTCTGGAATTGTATCATTTCTCACTTTTGTTCTAAATAATGAACAAAACTAGATGTTGGAGTAGATGTTTTTGTTTTTTTGGTCCTAGTTGCTTTTCTCCTTTTGTTGTTTATTTTAATTTGATTAGTAATCTATATGTGCCTTTAATTTCTTGTTCCCCTGATAATAGCAAATTATAAAATAATTATGTAAAATTAATAATTTTAGGTACATGCCTTATGGATCTTTAAGAACAAATTTGGACATTTTAGGGAAATTTGCTTAAATCGTGGGATAATAAAGGATATTTATTTAAAAAGGTTTCCCCTCTAGCAGAATGGATTAGTGTTAGGAAGTGCCCTTTGAATTGTTTTTCACATATAGTAATGAGTTATGTTGCTGTTTTTTGGGCAAGTTTGTAACCATGTAATGTAACAACAAAGGAAATCCATCTCTGACCTTGGCTTTATTAGATGACATTCTAATTGGCTAATTCATAACTCCTGGAGAAAAGTTTCAGAAATAAACACTGGTAGTTTCATGGTAATCAGTATGTGAGTCAGTCCAGAGCAGTTTTATTTTTTGATCTTCACAAAGAAGGAAGAACACTGTTGCGTAGCCACAGTTCAGCCTTGACCATGGGCAGCAATGTAAGGTCTAGTTGTTTACAACAAGTTCCCTGGGCTCATCTGGAACCTTTCTGCTGTATCTATCACTGTAATTTTACAAGGACAAGAACTAGAGGAGCAAAAGGAACCTGCTTCCTAATGTGGGTTCTGTTTCATGATAGCAGCCAATATATCTGTATAGCAAAGACAGTATAAGAATCCAAAAAACAGGGCAGCCCAGGTGGCTCAGCGGTTTAGTGCCCCCTTCAGCCCAGGGCGTGATCCTGGAGACCCGGGATCGAGTCCCATGTCGGGCTTCCTGCATGGAGCTGCTTCTCCCTCTGCCTGTGTGTCTCTGCCTCTCTCTCTGTTTCTTTCATGAATAAATAAATAAAATCTTGAAAAAAAATCTAAAAAAAATTTTTTTAAAAAATTAGAATTCAAAAAAGGGCTTTTTTAGAGGATCTTTTTGAATTTTTACTGCTGTTTTGTTTATATTATCCCTCACTGGGACTAAATTTGTAAAGATTTTGGATTTTAGCTGTTTGTTGCTGCCTTGGTATCAAGTATATGAAGCCCAGCTCAGGGTATTATGCTTTGATTGCAGTATTTATTCTCTACTGAAGAGTGCTTAAATACAGCTGTGGCATAGAAACGTCAAGTCTTCCTCAAACTAGTGAGACACTGATGGGCTACGCCTCAGAATTTATTTGGATCTGAAAAATAATACAGGAATAGAGAAATTAATTTAAACTGATTGCATGGCCCATAGTAGCCTTGAGTCTTTTGTTACTATAATTAACCAAATATGGCTTTAGAACCACGGATTACTATTGCTTTGTACATACACATGTCTTTATGTAAAAACTTATTTCTTTGCTATACAAGGTGTCTTAATGGTACAGGAACTTTTTCACAGTTATAAGATAATGTGAATTGTTTTTTATTTAACCTTTCTTTAGGAGACAGTTTTTTAAATTTGAGAAGATGATATATATCTGTTTACTACAAAGACTTGCTTATAGTAAAGGGGAAAATTTTTTGTAGGACCACTGAGCAACAGCAAAGATTCCATGAAATTTGTAGCAATCTAGTAAAAACTCGACGCAGAGCTGTGGGCTGGTGGAAACGCCTCTTTACACTAAAGGAAGAAAAGCCTAAAATGGTACTTTTTTTGTTTTGACTTATTTTAGTAAAGCAGAATTTTAAGATTGAGTCTATTTATACTTCATTGTAGTATAATGATGGCTTTTTTTAATAGTTTGATATTTATATTGAATAGTCTGATATTTTTCATTATCCATTGGTTTAATTCCTCTGAGTACCTTCTAAATGTATGTATGAATTAGACTGAATTATTGGAAGTTAAAATTACATTTTGCATTTAATTTTGTACTCTAGTACAGGGAGATTTTTGTTTATTTTAACTTGCTGAAATAAAAGACAAATACTTAAGCATTTCTTCTTAGCTTCACCTGAGGTTACAATGTGAATTATTAATGGTAAAAGTAGTATAATGTATTGTAAACTAATTTATACAGAGAATTACAGTAATTCTAAGAGGGAATGGATAGAAATTGTATAAAGTAGATCTAATGGAGTTTTCAATGGATTTTATGTAACGTATAAATACCAAGTCATCTTAAAGAAAAGTGGTAACAAATACTGGATTATTTTCCAGCCTTTGAAACAACATCCTACAGTTTTGCTTCCTAGTCTTTTTCTAGGAGTTGATAAATTCTTGTTGTTTTCATTATTAGTACTTCATGACAATGATCGTTTCTCTCGCTGCGGTTGCTTGGGTGGGACAGCAAGTCCACAACCTGCTGCTCACCTATCTGATAGGTAAGTCTTTGAGGAAGAACTAGAGGCATAATTCTGGCCACTGAAGTCTGATTGGAACTTAGTAAACACATCGGTGTGTGTTAATCAAGTTTAAGGCACAGATGTAGGAACTGGGAGTATAGAAAGATGACTAAAGCCCATTTCCTTGTTTTCTGGGAGTCTGTGGTCATACACTAAGTGAAGATAGAACATAATAACCAAGGTGGAAAGTGACATGTAGGAGGTAAAAATAAGCAGTGTGTGTTATCTGAGGTTGGGGCCTCTGATAGCAGAAGTTTCTGGGGATAAAAACCAATGAAAGTGGGATGCCTGGGTGGCTTAGTGGTTAAGTGCCTGCCTTTGGCCCAGGGTGTGATCCTGGAGTCCTGGGATCGAGTTCTGCATCTGGCTTCCTGCAGGGAGAGCCTGCTTCTCCCTCTGCCTGTGTCTCTGCTTCTCTGTCTCTCGTGAATAAGTAAAATCTTTAAAAAACAGAAACTAAAAACCAATGAAAGTAATGAGTTTTAAATTGGTTCCTCCTGTTAGAGTGCCTTAATAGTCTGGGAAACTACTTTCTATAAGATGTTATAATCTATAGGAAGTTAATTGCCCTAATTTTGTTTGTTTGTTTTTAAGTGACTTTCTTACTGTTGCTTCCTGGATTAAACCAGCATGGAATCATTTTGAAGTACATTGGAATGGCCAAAAGGGAGATAAATAAGCTGCTAAAACAAAAAGAGAAGAAAAATGACTAATGCGTCTGCTTTATTCAATGTAATGAATGGCATATACATTGTCCTTGGGAACAGTTTCTATTATGCTGTCTGGATACTAAAATGTTACAGAAGTAGTTCTTTGCTCTCCCTTTTTCTGCCCTTAGTTAGTAGAAGTTCAGACTTACCAAGTAAGGCATTATGCATAGTGTCTTCATGTGAAGTGTAGCTGGATGCATTCTCATCAGTTGGCCTTATATGGACAACTCATTCGTGAGTATGACTTTTGATTTTTCTCACCCAGGTTAATTGAATTCTTACTTTTAGGCAACTTCTTTAAAATAATATAGTGGTGAACTTCATCTTTTAGTACAGTTAACTGTGACTTTGGATAATTGTTCCAGTTGATCTTTGCTTTAGCTAGATACAAGGTAGTGGTCTGTGGCTACAGGAAGCTGGTTCTACTGTCTGCTTCCACAGTCTGCTTTAACTGTCTGGCTTCATGAATATAGAGACCAAGTTTACCACTTCTGATGAAGAGACCAATTAAGATTCATTCCTCATGCTGTTTCTATACTGTGGGAGAAGAATCCTTCTGGAATAAAATGAAACCATTTCCATGCCGTAGTATGTGTTGGTTTCTGCCTTATGCAAAATTAGTAATTTGTAAGAAACATTGATCTTTCCTCCCAAACGGAGAATATAACAGCCTTCGAGCTTTTCTCTCTTTGCTCTTAGACTTCAGGTTAGTAGATCCTTAAAGGCTATTTAACAGCAGGCTTCTAAAAATTTGTGTTTAGGATTTTTAGCATATTTTTATTTCAGATTTTTAGCTGAAACTAAAGTACATAATAGGTTAAGACTCAGGTCTATGACCTTTACTCCATCACCAGCCAATAAAGGACAGAAGTCTTCCTATACTTAGTCAAGCGTCATTTCAGTAGAAAATAATCTTGTCCTACTAATTTTCCAGACCAGATTAAGCCTTTAAAGGTAAGCCTCAAGAGTCTCATTTGAAAGTAATTGCTGGCTGCTTTGGTCCCCATAGATTTGGCACAGGAGGTGGTGGCTATGCAGGCTTCTGACTTTTTTCCTAGATACTTCTTTGGAGGTTGCAAGGGCTGTTGGGGAGAGCAGACTTTGGCCATGATAGGTGGCCTCTGGTCTACAGAGATTTTGTAACTCCTTGGAAAGTATCTTAGAATCATTCTTCCTCTCAGTAGCTAAAAATTTAGAATAGCTGAAATCTGTAGGAATGAACCTCTGAGGGCCGAAAATGTGACATTTGGGAACAGTTCTTAAACTCTGATTAACTAGCTGTAATATAGTTTTGTGAATTTATTGCACTGATGCTGGACCTTGTGGTATATCTGTCCCTAAATAAGTGTTGTTTCCCTCTTCAATATTACTGTAAACAATGGCACCCATTGTAGCATTTTTTTTTAATGTTTAATATGAAAACTACAAACTACCTTAATTTTTACATGTGTTTCCTTATTGTAGATAAGCCTGTCTTGCTATCTGGATTTTTTTTGTGTATATATGTTCTACCAATTAACTACTTTTGCAGTTTTAATCTTGTATTCTTCTACTTTGTTTTGTGTAAAATGGGAAAAATAAAAAAAGCTGGAATCCCTCCTTGTGTCTCACTTTCTTTATACCTTAGCCGTTAAGTTTACATGATTGGATTTGTGAATCTGGTTAATGAACTACCCTGGCTGATAATAACATGCCGACACAGTTCTCTTTCAGAACAAAATGAAATAAAAGGTGTAAAGTAAATTCCTCAGCAAACATTCAGGCACCATGCTAGATGGAAAAGGAAACAATGAGTGAGTGATGACCAAAGATGAGTGTGAGACAGTCACGCTGGAAGAACAGGCAGGCTTGAGAGAGTACCTGTCACGATTACCTCTACTTCAGGGCCCAGCTCCGAGTTCAGTGCATCAGGTACTCGCTTATTGGTGGTTAACTTCTGTCTGCACTTTGAACTCTTAATTTAAAAATATTAAAAAAAAATTTAAATTGAGGGACACCTGGCTGGCTCAGTCAGTAGAGTGAGCATGCAACTCTAGATCTCAGGGTTGTGAACTGGAGCCCCACACTGGGCATAGAGTTTACTTAAAAAATGAGGACAGGCCCGGGTGGCTCAGGTTTAGCGCCGCCTTCAGCCCAGGGCGTGATCCTAGAGACCCGGGATCGAGTCCCACATCAGGCTCCCTGCCTGCCTGCCTATGGAGCCTGCTTCTCCCTCTTCCTGTGTCTGCCTCTCTGTCTCTCATGAATGAATAAATAAAATCTTTAAAAAAATTAAGCTAAATGTTTTATCAATGAGCTTCACTGTCTATACTTAATAGGTCTTGGGAAAAGATTCAGTATCCAATTAGAAGCCCTCTAACCCTAGTTCCTCTGCCCAAAAATTTGGGTTTAGAGCTTCCTGGAGTTTTGGTGATACCCAGAAAAGGGAATTTTTAACCCAGTCACTGTAGTCTCCCCATGGTCACCTGATACTTGAAGTGCTGGTCTTTGTGCATCTGTGATTCATTCTTAGGCCAGTCTCTTTTGGCTGCCTTCCCAGCCAGCTTGGCTACTCCTGTGCCAACACTGCACATAGCAAATGTCCCTTTTTGACACTTGCTTGGCACCGTCTCCAGTGATGGTCCCACCATCCCAAGAGTTCACAGGATGCTGAGAGGAAGCCATTTGGGGTTGTGTGAAGAAGAGTGAATGGGGGTCCCTGGCTGGCTCAGTAGTAGAACATGTGACTCTTCACCTCAGGGTTATGAGTTCAACCCCCACATAGATCATGGAGTTGACTTAAAAGTGGCGGGGGGGGGGGGTAGATTTTTGAGTTTTTACCAGAGTTGGTTTTTTACCAGCAGTTTATCTTCCACATTTTAACAACTCCGATCACCATCAATCCTATTTGAAGACCTCTCAACCAGCAGGTTCCAGTTTGCCTGCAGCATAAATCACAAACTTGTGAGGCAATTTACACATGGCCCTCTTCCAGTGCCATTCCTTCACCTTATTTTCCAATTTCAGCCCAGCCATTCTGGGATTTCTATAATTCCCATGCCCTCCTAACTCTTGGAGCTGTTAAAAGTCTGGAATATCTACTGTCGCACACAGCCTTCCTAATGATTTGGGATCAGGTAAGATGGACACCCCATTAAGTACTCTATCTAGTAGCTTAGAAGAAATCACTTTTTGTTTTTTTTAAGATTTATTGATTCATTTGAGAGAGTGAGTGAGAGTAGGGGCAGGAGCAGAGGGAAAGGAAGAGAGAATCACCCTGCAGAGCTCAGAGCCCAATATGGGGCTTGATCTCATGACCCTATATGACCATAATCCAAGCTGAAATCAAGTCCTATGCCCAACTGACTGAGCCACCCAGGCATCTCTGCTTTGGCTTTTAAAATTAAGATTAAGCCAATTTCAGATTGAATTTCATTTTCTCACTTGCAAAAAGAGGGTAAAAGTACAGCTCTCATATGGGGATTATACAATTATATTTGTTTTGAGGATTCTAGGAGTTAATCTAGGGGAAGCACATAGTGGCAGTAATGAATTGGCAGTGTTAGTACCATTCGTGATAGATCAAATGGCACTTCTGCGAAGTCTTTAGCAACTTCCCAGGCCAACTCTGCATCCTCCCAACACTTCATATAGGCATCCCATATAGCACACTCCCTGGTATTTTTTGTTTTTTAAAATATATATTTGACAGAGCACAAGCAGTGGGGAGGGAGTGGCAGGCAGAGGGAGAGGAAGAAGCAGGCTCCTCGCTGAGCAAGGAGCCCAATGTGGGGCTCAATCCCAGGCACCACTTCTGGTATTTTATTACCACGGGGTCTGTTTTCCCTCCTGGGATCTGAACCTCTTAAGGTAAGATACCTATTTTTGGCCTCTCACGGTCTGGTACAACAGGGGGCACATGGAAGACACTCATTACAAGTTTGTTGAATGAAGTGTAATAAAGAGAGTGGGATGGTGCTACTTTTCTATTTACATATGGGAAGGCTCTTGAAGGAAAGTGGGTTTCTTAACTCCCCACTCTTCCTAATGCCCTTAATTAAGGTGAACTCCACATTTTTAGTAAACAAAACGTGTAAATGTGCAATCAGTTCATCAAAATGATTTTCATTAAAAAAGCAAATGGGGAAAAAAAAAAAAAAAACAGGGCACCTGGGTGGCTCAGCTGGTTAAGATTCCAGCTCTTGATTTTGGCTCAGGTCATGATCTCAGGGTTGTGAGATCCAGCCCTACATCAGACTCCATGATGGACAAGGAGCCTGCTTAAGATTCTCTCTCACTAAAAATAAAATAAAATAAAAAACAAATTAAAAAAAAGATTCTCTTTCACTGGGGCAACTGGGTGATGAACATTTTGGAAGGCATGTGATGTAATGAGCACTGAATATTATAGAAGACTGATGAACTCTACCTCTGAAACTAATAATACACTATATGTTAATTGAATTTAAATAAAAATGTTAATAAAGATTTCTCCTCTCTAAACAAAAAATAATTTAAAAGAGCAAATGGTCCTTTTGTAATGTAAATTATAACCAGAGAATTCTATATCCTAGAGATGTGGAAACTGAGAGTTTTGCTTTTCTCAAGGTTCGTTTAGGTAATCTACAGTCCTGGTGTGGGGCTTGAACTCATAACTCCCCAGATTAAGAGACACATGCTCTACCAGCTGAGCCAGCCAGGCACCCCTCAAGGTTAATTTAGGATTTGGGATGGTGGGGGTGTGGTGGCCTGAGAGACTATAACAATAACTGATGTTGATTGAACCCTCACTCTGCCAGGTTGTGTGTTAGTTTCTCTATTATCTTTTATTGAAGTATAGTTGATATACAATGTTATATTTGAGGTGTACAACATCATAGTGAATTGACAATTCTGTACATTATGCAATGCTTTTCTTCAAACACCCCAAATATACTCCACCTCAGGCCCTTTGCATTTACTTTTCCCTCTAACTTGAACATTTCTCCAATTTGTCGGGAAGCTTGCTTCTGGCTTTCAGAAGCCAGAACTACACTTACAGTGGCTACACTTACAGTGTAGTTACCATCTGTCACCATACAACATTATTATAATGTGTTAATCCTTTTTATATGGATTATTTCATCTATTGTCACAGCAACTTCAAGTGATTGCAAGCATCACTCCCATTTTATAAATGGAGAAACTGATTCTCCTATTCATTTATTCATTAAATATGCAAGAAAGGTCTACTGTATACCAGATAATTTTTCTAGAAGCTTTGAGTACAGCCGTGAACAATGCTGACCAAATCTGTTCTTGCTTGGAATTTAGTGGAGACAGGTAAATTCATTTCCAGTATTTCAGGTGGTAAGTGCTATGGAGAAAAATTAAGCAGGGCAATGGAGTTAGGGGGGAACGGAGAAAGCTCTGTGAGTGTGTGTGATTGAATAGAGAGCTGAGGAAAGCTGGAAGCAAGCTTCCTGACAAAGTGGAGAAATGTTCAAGTTAGAGGGGAAAGTAAATGCAAAGGCCCTGAGGTGGAGTGTATTTGGGGTGTTTGAAGAAAAGCTGGCTAGGGAAGAATGGTGGGGAATGGTCTGGTGTGTCAGTGGGAGGAGACAGGTGTGCACATTGCAGAGGACCCTGAAAGCTTTCATAAGGATTTGGATTTTGCTGAGGGTGATGGGAGCCCTCGGAGACTGGGTGATCTGATTTGGGTTTCAAAAAGGTCATTCTGGCTACCATGTGAGAAAAACAGGGGTGAGACGGGAGGTCAAGGGGGAAAGCAGCCAGGTAACGAGGCTATTGCAAATATTTCGGATATTAGGTAACTAGCCTTAGGTCCCTCAGCTCCAGAGAGGCCTGAGCCAGAATTCACTCACTCCCAGGGTATCAGACCCCCTGGCTTCAAGCAATAGCTAAAACTCCCTGTTGTTCCCCACCCCCCCCCTTTTTTAAATTTTATTTGTTCATCAGAGAGAGGCAGAGACACAGGCAGAGGGAGAATCAGGCTACTGGAGGGAGGCCTGATGCAGGATTCAAACCCAAGACCCCAGGATCACGACCCGAACGAAAGGCAGCCGCTCAACCACTGAGCCATCCAGGCGTCCCCTCCCTGTTGTTTCCATTGTTAAAATTCATAAAGTATTTGATACATGTCAGACATTGTGCAAATCCTGTGCCCCATTAGCTCATCTGATCCTAAAATAACTTTTTTTTTTTTTTTCCTGTGCAGGCTCCATGCCCAGCGTGGATCCCAATGCTGGCCTTAAACTCATCACCCTGAGATCATGACCTGAGCTGAGATCAAGAGCCGCACGCTCCAGCCCCCCTTGATAACTATTAGGAGGTAAAGTATTATTATTATTATTATTAACCCCACCTCCCCCGTTTACAGGTAGGGAAGGTTCAGAGAAGAGACATCAAAATTCGTTCTTGCCCTGGTGCAGAATTACAGATAAAAAGCTACCAGCTCAGAATCCTGAGTGTTTAAAAAAATAAAAAAAATAAAAAAAAAAAGGAATCCTGAATGTCATCGATTTGCATGGGTCCTTTCAGGCTCGCAATGATAAATACGCAAATGTAAATATCTAAGTGGCGAAGGCTTATTATAAAAATTAGCAAACATCTGGGCCCTTTTCCTTTTCAGTTCCTCAGCCTGATAGATGAAGCGCTAGAAGGGAGCGCCCTCGGTCCTTCCCCAGGGCCTCACCTGGAGCGGTCGATTCTATCGGCTCTCTACGCCTCACCCCTGAAGAGGCTCCGCCCCCTTCCTCCGCGGTCTTTCGCCAGGCGACGTATTTTTGGGGGCCCTCCTGAGAAAGTCTCGCGATAGGCCACCCGCTTCCCATAACTCCGTGCGCTCGCCCCTCCCGTCCTCTTTCCGCCATCTCTCCGAGCCGGTGAGTATTTCTCTCCGAGCGACCCAACGCCATCCGTCGGCTATCGGCGCCATCCTGCAGTCTGAGCCTCGACTTCGGTGCTCTCTGATGATGCCAGAGCCTTCTTGGGCGGAGGATGTTGCCCTTGCGGGGGGCTTAAGCCGACGTGGGGGAGAGTCAGTCATGCCGGTCCGCCGCACGGTCTGCACTTTGTGGGAGTCCGGCCTGTGGAGCGCAGGCCGCAGGACTGGCGGGAACCGGAGCTGCCTCAGCCCCGACTTGCGGCCTTGCGGCCCCAGGACCTCCGCTTGGTGGTTGGGGCAGCGCCTTGGCGCCGGGCGGCGGGAAGCCTCGGGGACGGCGGCCGAGGTGGGCTGTGCAGCCTCCCGTTACCGCCCGCGCCGTGTGAGCTTAGGCGACTGGGAGGCCGCTGAGCGGAGAAGACTGCTTCCGCCCGGCGGCGGTCTGTGGGAGCTAACCTGGGTCTTCGTGGCTCCACAGTTTTCACTGGTACTTTATGCAGCTTGGAGAAGCAGGTTGGGTCCTTACTGTGGGAGCTTGAGAGAAGGCCTCCACCCTTCGTCGAGGCAGGTGCGCGTACAACGTGCCTCCCTGTGGGCCGCTGTGGTACGGTCGCTGTCGGGACGCGGATGTGGGCTGACACACAACGGACGTCTCCTTAGTTACGGAGTGTTCGTGGAAGTGGCATCTTTTGGGTGTTAGGACGAGGCTGACCTCGAATGAGCGGATTTGAAGGACAGTGTTGATAGTACAGGGGCTTCGAGACTTGACAGTTTTTGGGGAAAAAACGTGCCCTGTGATGGTCACTCCCCTTTCTGAGTGAGTGAGTGAGTGAGTGACCGCCCGACCGACCGGCCACTTGATACGGTGGTTGTGGTGGCTGACCCTGCGCCGGGGATCCTGGGGAGCCTGCCTGCTTGGGAGCTGGGACAGCTTCGCCGTGTAGGGGCGGAAAGAAGAGGAGGTGTTCGCAGTGGAGTGATGGGGTGCCTTTTGGTGTTGGGGATGCCGGTAAAACCTCTTGTGTTTCCTTCCCTGAACAGCCACAATGGTGCGCATGAACGTCCTGGCAGATGCTCTCAAGAGCATCAACAACGCTGAAAAGAGAGGCAAGCGCCAGGTTCTTATCAGGCCATGCTCCAAAGTCATCGTCCGATTTCTCACCGTGATGATGAAGCATGGTAAGTGTGTCGTGTGTCGCTGCCGTGTTCTCTGTGTTTCCACCCGTTCAGTAGATGTGAACCCTGCAGGAGAGGACTGGGAAGTTGGAGCAAAGGGGCAGTCCTGCTGGGGGGACCAAGGCAGTTGAGTTGGGGTGTGGACAGCATAGTTTGGACTGAGGCTATTCAGGAAGCACTGAGTAGGGGCGGTTGAAAAGAAGAGGAAGTTTGTCACGGTTGCTCTGCTAGTCGTTTGGGAGCTAAGGTGGCCTTTCTTTATGAAATACGGCAGCTGCAACATGTCCTTGAACATGCCCTGAGCTCTTCTCTAAGGGTCTCGGGATGGGAAGGAGGATTGTTACATGTCTTGGGAGGGGCAAGGGGAAAATAATCCTGCTGTTAGAATTGCAGGGTGGGTTATTTTTGGTTGATGGCTCCTAAATTTGAAATACTAGGCTATGAAAGTTTTGATTCATAACAACCATCTATCTAAACTGATTAGAGAAACAGTCGGATGATGTGAGAGGAAAGAATCTAGGAGGCAAACAGTGGGAGCACGGGAGCATACATATTTAGGTTTGTCTAAATCGTTACCTTCCGTTTAATACAGCCAGTTATGTTCTGTAGGTTACATTGGCGAATTTGAAATCATCGATGATCACAGAGCTGGGAAAATTGTTGTGAACCTCACAGGCAGGTTAAACAAGGTAAGGATTGATTTCATTTCCTACATGGAAGATTCTTCCTAAGGATTATCAAACATGACGTCAAACATGTTGTAATTGCCTTTGTAAAACCAAATTAGTGTGCTTGCTCTATCCAGTTAGGTTAAAAAAAAAAGGAATTGATTAAAATCTATTAACTTTTATATCACACTTTGGTTGATTTGTTCTCCGAAGGTGTATTTGCTCTAGAATTGTTAGTTGAGCTGATGTTTGGGGAGTATGGGCTAGCTGAAGGGAGATGCTGGTGGGTGGGGTGAAAGGAGCACCTGATGCTGTAGTACTGGTGTTTGCATATTGGTTGGTATGCTGCCCGCCCACCAGCTTGAATTTGTGCTGCCCAAAGAGGACCTGTATTCCTATCTGTAAATAACTTTGTTCGTCCTCTGTCTTGGTGATTATGTTGTGGGTTTTGAACAGAATGCAGTTCTCTGACAATATTTTATTTTTTGCTGGTGTGGGGTCTACCGGTCTCTTGAGTTTTTTACTCCTTCAGTTTGATTTGTCAGCATAACCTAGTGGATCTATGTGATCTGTTTGACTTTGTGGCTTACCTTATTGCATGTATTTTGGGGATAGGTATCTATAACAACTTAGGGTCCCTGAATTGCATTTTGTGTTCCGGTTTCTAGCTTTCAGATTTGCAGGGAGCCTGATCTCCTTTGGTCCAAGACAGATGAGGGGAAAACCGGCCCAGAAATGAGTTGTGGATAGTGGCGGGGCCAGATTTAATTGGTGAGGATATTCCCTGGTCCAATAACTCGTTTTACAAAGTTTGCTTCCCTGTATAGTAAACTTGCTTCGTGTGTGTGGGGAGATAACCTAATGTTAGATGAAAAGTACTGGATGTGAAGTTTTTATGAGCGATTAGGAGAGTTTGCAAGTTACTTTTGAGACTGTTTTGTTTTAGTTGTTAGCTGTTAGACTCGAACCTCAGAATTTGGATTTACTGTTGCTGGCTCTCACGGTGTGTTCTTGAAGTAGAAGACTTTCCCTAATTTTAGGAGTTGGGAAGCTGAGATAGGAGTTATGCTTGAGGTCCCCCAAATAGTTGGTAATGAGTGGGGGAGCTGGTTCCAATAGTTTATAGAACATCTTTAAGCTGTCCTGTGGAAGACTGACTTGATGTTTAAAAGCAACAACAATAAAATCGTTAAGTTGGATAAGTGCTGTGCACCAAATTCCTCTTGAATATTGACCATACATAAAACTTGAGAAATAAGCATGAGCAATAAGTTTGAACAGGGTATTTCCCAAGTGGAACTCACTTGTGGCGTTCTTGTTTGGTGGTAAAGTAGTTTGAAAAATTCTCGCGTAAGAGGTATTTGAAATCCAGGACCTGCTCCTTAGCTGTCTGACTTTCTTTTTTTTAAGATTTTATTTATTTGAGGGGGAGAGAGATCGAGCAGGGGAAGGGGAGGGTTTAGAGGCTGAGGGACAAGCAGACTCTACTGAGCAGGGAGCCCAAAGGGGGTCTCCATCCCAGGACTCTGAGATCCTTACTTGAGTGGGAGACCGTTCTTTAACTGACAGGCACTTAACTTGGATTCTAACTGTCTAACTTTGGTTGAGCAAAACAAACTTGAGTTAATCAGTTGCTCTGAAGTTGAGTTTTCCTCCTTCCTAGGACACTGTCGCCTCAGTTTCCTTTATGAAAGATGGATGTACCCCATACTGTGGAAGTTTAATGGGGCAGAGAAGTAAGGTAGTTTTAGAAATTAGATTAAAATTCTGGTTTGGTCATATCCTAATAAGATCTCTTTGGGAGAGGTTTTTTATTTTTTTTGGGAGAGGTTTAAATCTGTTAGCTGAATGAGGGATTTTGCTGCTGGAATACACAGAAGCCTGGGTGTGTAGAGTGGAGGCCTCAAAGGTTACCATCATAGCTTGCTTGGAGGAAGGATTGTTTTTCCCTATTCCTGTGGTGTGGGATTGCCCTTGACAATTAAGTGACACTGTAGCTGTTAAGATCCTGTTATGTAAAAGGGGATCTAAGTGGGCCTCCTGCCCTAGGGCATTTGGTGGGCCTAATAGGCCCATTTTCAGTGCTTTGGGTTCAGATCTGCTTGCGGAAGTGTAACTATTCTAAAGATTTGAATATGTTCTAACCTCGTAGGGGTCTTTAGTATCCTTTTAGGCATTTTTGAACTTGGGTGAATGTGGGCACACAAGTGTCTTCCTGCTGCCTTAGTCCTCTGGAGTTTATACTTCAATGGTGCTAATCCTGAGTGTTCTCACATGATCATTTCCGGTGTATAAAGAGCAGGAACCTTTCTGTACTGATGGACTTAAGAGTATCAGTGATTTGTAGAGTAGGGATGTGTGTGTGTGTGTGGGGGGGGGTCACATGTTTAGGTCTCTGATGGAGTTCTTTGATCTCAGCTTTTACTTTTAAACTCACTTGATCTAATCAGAGACATTGAATAAGCCTACAGTAGGTGCAAATAACCTGCTAGTGAACGTTTCAACACTTTTACTGTGTTTTAGGATTTGCAGATAATTGAATGATTACAGTTTAGTACTTTGGCTCTTGGGGAGCTCACACTGAAAGTTCTTGCTTTGTCCCAGGAGCAAACAGGTGGGATAACTGACTGTAGGAACTCTGTTTGCTTTCCACTCATTTTGCTAGATTAGTTTGGAAAATTTTGTCTGGGGTTGTAAATGTATCCTGGTAGTTCACTGATGTGGAATACAAGCTCTTAGGTTTTAATTTTGTGTCTGTGGTTCCACAAATTCTAATATTTTACGTTTTTAGTTTATAGGTGAATGATTTGAGACTCCACATTTATTTCAGCCTCACTATGTAAAAAAAAAGTTTGACTACAACTTTTGTCTAAGGCTTGGTCTCTTACCTCCTCAAAATCTGGCGGCTTGTTCCGGGACAGCCGTGAACCTGATCTTGCCATGTATTGTCTTGTGTTCTCTCTCTTCTATTGACTTTTTAAATACTTTCTCTTGCCCTAGGTAGGCATAGTCTTAATGCAGTATAAAAGGTGATTTTTTTTTTTTTAGGTGATTTTTTTCAAATGACATTTATATCACAGTTGCACAGAATAGTTACCCATTAAATTTTGATTTGGTCAGTTTATAGAACTATTCAGATGTAAATGCTGTTGGTGTTAACTAAGTTTTCCTGTTATTGGTGAGATGTGAACGGTGTTTTCTGTTACACTTTTACAGTGTGGAGTGATCAGCCCCAGATTTGATGTACAACTGAAAGATCTAGAAAAATGGCAGAATAACCTGCTCCCATCCCGCCAGTTTGGGTGAGTTGATTTTCCTCATTAAAAAGAAATTCATGCTAAGGATTGCTGTGGTGCAGTTTGCCTTGAGCCGAGGTTTTATTGTTTTTGTTCTTACAGTAGTAATTGTCTCCATCCCCATCCATCTTGACTCCAGGATTAGCTCTTAGGTGTTGCCACATTTCATTTGCTAGGCTTCAGGGTCTGAGGCCTGTGAGAGTCCAGGGTGAGAGACAGATTTGTGTCCCCTTTAATGTCTGCTCCTTTGGCTCAGTGCATATAGTTCATACTACGTGTTCATTGTGATCCCATTCTGTGGCTGGAATCACTTCTGAAGCCTAGGCCCCTGGGGCAACTGAGTTCATTCTTGGTAAAATGCTTGCTTTCCTACTTTAAAGCTGTGAGGCCTTGGGTAGCTCATGTCCTTGGTTTCTTCATCTGTGAAAATAGTAATTATTCTCTTAAATTATATTATCACCTGATTTAATTCTGGTAAAGAACTTTAGGATCTGACACAGCAAACATAGTAAGTGCTTATCTGTGGTTAAGAACTTTTTAAGTTGCACCCCCCCCCCATCATGTTTGTTTCGTGATGTGGTTGGATTTCCTCCCACTTCATGGTTACTGAATTACAGGTGTATATAGTATTAGGAGTGAGTCATTTCTTTTTTTTTAAAGATTTTATTTATTCATGAGAGACACACAGAGGCAGAGACACAGGTAGAGGGAGGAGCAGGTTCCATGCAGGGAGCCTGACGTGGGACTTGATTCCGGGTCTCCAGGATCAGGCCCTGGGCTGAAGGCAGGCGCTAAACTGCTGAGCCACCCGGGCTGCCCAGGATTGAGTCATTTCTTTTCTTTTCTTTTCTTTTTTTTTTTTAATTTTTATTTATTTATGATAGTCACAGAGAGAGAGAGAGGCGCAGAGACACAGGCTGAGGGAGAAGCTGGCTCCATGCACCGGGAGCCCGACGTGGGATTCGATCCCGGGTCTCCAGGATCACGCCCTGGGCCAAAGGCAGGCGCCAAACCGCTGCGCCACCCAGGGATCCCGATTGAGTCATTTCTGATTGTAATTATCCTAATTTTCATACCTCACAATTGGGATACCACCTTATGTGTCTTACTTTGATCCCCATAGTAACCCATGAGATAGCCAGGCCAAATGGGATTTCCATTGTCCACATGACTTGTCTCTTTATAGTAGCTTGCCTGTGATCACATAGTAAGTGGCAGAAACCATTCATTCAAGTTTATATCAACACTTTATTGCTTTAAACCCTGTCTCCTTACTTGAGAACAGAAAGTGACATTTTTGAAGTTAAAGTTGTTCAGTTTTTGTTTTCAGTTAAGCTGAATAGCATTGTTTCTGTGTTAGCCGAGGGCAGGGCTATGAGTGTGTTGTGTGGCTGAGATTGTTGGAATTGGGTCTTTGGGTTCCAGGATCCATGCCTACAGTGCCAGCGCAAGGAGGCAACATTAGTCTCTGCGTCCTATTATGGGAAGGCGTCTTAAGCACTTAGGAATGTTGGTCTTTTTCTGTACCAGAAAGCCACTCTATGTTGAACTATTTTTAGGAAAAACTCACCAGCATTTTTTTTTCTTAACTCTCCATAGTTTCATTGTACTGACAACCTCAGCTGGCATCATGGACCACGAAGAAGCAAGACGAAAACACACAGGAGGGAAAATCCTGGGATTCTTTTTCTAGGGATGTAATTCATATGTGCAAATAAAATGCCTCAATGGACTCCGGTGCTTCCCTCGGTCATTTTGAACTTTACAGCAGAGTAGCAAGAGCATCTGCAGCTGTGTACAGCCTTTATGTTCATTGGGGGATGCTGTTTCCCGAAGTGAACAAGGAAGTCTTGACTTGTGATAACTCACACCATCATGCTCATGGTTCACCAGAGGAAGTTGTATCTATCCCTGAATGGCTGAATCTGGGTTGAGGTCCAGGTGGTGATGCTTTCCCTTCCAGGGTCTTACATTAACCCTGGAAGGAGTGATGCTGTTCCTGTTTTTAGCTTGACAATACACATTTCATCCACTGTTGTTAACTGCCCTAAAAAATATGACCTGGCTACCTGTGGAAGTGTTCATAAGGAAGCAGGCAGGAAGCAGACTAGAGCTCACAGCTCACTAAGATGCATCAAAGTAAATTTGGATGGCCTGTCAGTAACATTTTAGCAGTAATGTGTTTGTAAGGTGTCATTTAGAAAAATGAAACTTCTTTTAAAAACTAGTTTCACTGTAAACCTGTCACAAACGTATTCCTGGAATTGAGAAGAATTCGTTTGCTGGGCCACTTTACCTGGAGGAATGCTTGTAAGGAACTCAGCCACCAAAGAGGGTAGGGTGGCTGCTGTGAAGTACACCAAGGCTCCCTACTCCTTTGTAAGCAGTGCTGTCCAGTAATGTAACAAGAGCCACATGTGTTAAGTAACTTTCTAGGAGTTAACATTAAACAAGTAAAGTTTGGATTGGTTTTTTAATAACACTTGTTTTGAAAATGATGACTTTTTCAACATGTAGTTAATAGTGAATGAATGGAATTTTACTCTTGTAATAAGTCTTGAGATTATGTGTATTGTACATTTATTTACACTTAAAGCACATTTTAATTGGACTAGCCACTTTCCATAGCAACATGTGGCTGGTGTTCATGTTGGACAGCACAAGCTAGACTTGATTCTTGAAAGGTCTGGGTCTGGCCAAGTAGAAAGGAACCTGGATGAGAGCCCAGATCGGGCATTTTGTACCTGGCCCACTATATTTGCCAGGTAAGGGAATAGGATGAACAAGGCAGCTCACAACCTTATTAAAAAGGACAGCAGCTACTCTTAATTGTTTTTTAGTGATGTGAGCCAAAGTGAAATGACTGCCAGATGGCAGCCCTGATTTCAAGAAGTCTAACTTCCAATAGGATGTGAGGTGCTAAGAGCTGTTGGATATAGAGATTTGATTTTTTCTTTTCAGAAGAATATACCTTTTTTTTATATAATAATTCATTAAGAGTACTTTGATACTGGTAGGCCAGGTAGTTTTCAGCAGTCAGATATCTCAATCTGGGTAGGGATGCTGAATTATCACTGCTCTGGTTGTACGGTGATCTCTGGCAAGTGACAACTTACATGGGTCTCCCTATTAGGTAAAAAGAAATTACTTCATGAGGATGCTGAATGAGAGAGCACACTTGAAACAGCGCAGGGCCAGGGCATGGCTCACATTGAAAGAGGTGACTGTAAGATGGAGCTAGCTAGGAATGCCAAGACTGGCCCTAGAAATGTGGCAAGTGATGGCCCCACTTGGTAAAATGTTAGAAGAAAGCTAGTTGACAGGTTTTTCTGGGTTTGGGGCCTCTAATGTTTGGGAGATCGTGTGTAATTAACATGAGCTTTAGGGGTTTAACAGACCGGAAATGAAATTTGTATTTCTCTTAAGTAGTCTCAATTTCCTCATCTGTGAAGTGGAAATAATGGAAAACTGTTAAAGGTGTTAGAGAAAGATGAGATTATGTAAAACAGTTAATTTGCACTTGGGCAGCCATATATGCAGTTGAATTTGTCAGAGGTGAAGTAATGCTGAGATTGTAAGCTCTTAGGAGATAGGTCATGTGTTTTTACTGTTTTATCTTACCCCTAGCCACATGGCATGGCGGATGCCCCAGTAAGTACATCTTGATTGAATCCTCATCCTGAGTACTGATATCCACTACTAAAATAGGACAGTCCCCATTTGTCCCTACCATTTACTGTGGGAATCTTATGCCTTTTGAAGTGTTCAGTGATAGAAAAAGATAGGTGCTGAGGTAGGGAAAATTGGGTGGCCAGTTGATGGATTTAATGGTGTAGGTCCCTTGTGTTTATGTGAAGTGGGTGGCTTTAGCCATATTTTTGAGACCCAGTAAATAGAGTAATAAAATGACCTGTGGTCTGGTTGGCCCAGGCCAGACTCTAAGGTTTGAGGGTCTGGAGACCAATTAGGTACCTCCTGGCAGGATAACTTGCCTCAGGTGGGTTTTACCTTTCTGTGGTGTGAACCCAGCATTCCCTCCCAGCTTTGCTTCTGCCACAGGCTGGCAGAGTCCAGGGGGTTAGAGTGGAAGGGAGTGACAGCGTGATCATCTGGGCCTACCAGATACACTTTGAGGCGGTGTTGGGGTGGGGGAAGAGGCTCAGTACCTATCCAGGTCCTGGATTCTTAACCTAAAGTCTGTAGACAGATGGCAGATGAACTTTCTGAAAAGAACATGAAAAATTGATACCCATATGTTTATCTGGAGCAATTCCATAGAGCATAGAGCCTTTGATCAGGGACCGAAAAATTCAGAAAGGTCAAAACTACCAAAGGCAGCCTCCTGGGAGGACAGCTGTGTCTGGTGAGTGTATCCTGTGTTCTCATTTAGAGGCTGTTTTGTCTTAATCTCTGGGTAATGTGGGTTAACTCTGGTAATGGTGCTAGATAGGAGAACAGTCAGTTCTCTGGGCAAGGGAGAAGGTCTGCCTTGGTCCAGTCAACCTCTGAGAGATGATGTTTCACTGTAGGCTAGGAAGTTTGGTTTCCACCCCTGACCCCAAAGGAAGCAAGCTCTGGGAAGACCCCAAGTCTGATTCGCATTGGCTTTCTAATCCACTATTCCAACACCCACCAATCCTAATTCCTGAATTCAACCACTATGTGCCCCACCTCTGAGCTTTTGCTTAAGGCCCCCTCTATACCTTTTTTCCTGTTCCTGGGAGATGTTCCTAAAAGCCGTTTAAAAAGTCACTTCTGCCATAAATCTTCCCATGTACTGTTCTACTTTATCTTTTCACCTAAAAATATGAATGCCTTAGTGAGATTAGTAGTTTTAAAATTTTTTTATTTAAAAAAAATACTTTATTCATGAGAGACAGAGAGAGAGAGAGAGAGGCAGACACAGGCAGAGGGAGAAGCAGGCTCCATGAAGGGAGCCCAACATGGGACTCCATCCCAGGACTCCAGGATCACGCCCTGGGCTGAAGGCAGGTGCTATAAACCTCTGAGCCACCCAGGGATCCCAGATTAGTAGTTTTGAGTGTTTACTGAATGTTTATATGCCAGGAATGGAACTAAGGCTTTACATATACAGTCTCATTTAATTTTTATAATTCTATATCATGGCTACTGTTACTGGCTCTAGTTTTAATGGTGAAAAAAGTGAAGCACAAGAATTGTGAAGCCATTTGTTTTTTGAAGATGCTACAAAGTGGCAAAGTCAGGCTTTAAATGCACAGACTATCTCCTAGCCCTTAAATTCTGTCCTGCCTTGTGGTCTTTAACCTAACTGGTGTATGAGATATTTGCCATGTCTAGTGTTTGGATTACAGGATGTACAAACATCTAGTCCTTCCCCTCAGTGGAGCTTGTTGACCTGTAATAGACTGAGCTCTGCACTGAGGAATCCCTGTTCCCCCATCTCTGTATGACCATTATGTAGTGTATCACAAGGGATGTAGGCATGTTAAACAAGTCATCTCTGACCCTCATGGCTGTTGGAGGGTGCCTCTTTTTAATTTAAAAAAAAAAAATTAAGACCTGTTTAAAGTGGAATTATCTAGTGCCTGTACTATATACTATGTTGAGTCCACAGAATTCCTGGACCCAAGAATCGGAATAGAGTGAGATATGGGTGGGATTCAGTTTGCAAGTTCATTGTCCTGGCACCCAGGTCCCCCCTTTTTATGTTTAAGTGATCTAATAAGCAGTGAAATTGATAAAGAACCACAGACAATAAGCCAAGGGAGACAGTAAGAAAATGTGTATTTGTGACGATTTGGGAATCAAATGCTGGCCTCAGTGACTAGCCATGTGACCTTGGCCAGTTGCTTTGCCTGTGTGTCTTGTTCACTCATGTTTAATAGAGGGATAATAGTACTACTTCAGTGATGGTTGTGAAGATTACATACAATGCTTGTGAAGTGCTGGAGTAGTAAATTTAGAGCTGTTTGCAAAATACTCAGGCTCTCCCCTACTCTTTCCCCTCCCCGCTCCTCGCCCGGCACATGCAGTTAGCATATGACCAGTTCTGGCCAGTGAATTTGTTGTGAGCCAAAGAGATGTCTTCTTCCAAGCTGGAACGTTTAGTGGCTAGTGGGAGACCTTTGCCTGTTTTCTTTCTGTGCCAGGGAGTAGCTGCTCCATTACTCCAGGCCTCACTGGGAGTGACTGCAGAGATCCAGTCCTCCAGCAGTGGGAGTGTCGGAAGAGCAAGAGATCACCCTGATTTGGGTTTGTTAACTAACCTGATATGAGTGTTTAGAGCAATCTCAGATTAAATAAGGGTTTGCTGAATTACAAAAAGAAATTAGGATGGGATACAGAATAACAAAAGGGATTCTTTGGCTGGATCTGAGGAGACTAGCACTCTGTTCTGAATGTGGTTTTTTTTCCTTCCATTAACCACCTCTTTCCTCCCAAGAGTCCACAGGGGTCTTAAATACCCCCAAACCTTCAGCCCTCTGACAGATACTCAGTCCCTGAATGGGGCACCTACCTCAAACCAGGTTGAAGGTGCCTTAGAATATTTTGAACTTGGGAGATGTGAAATTTTCTCTCTAAAATGATGGAAATTCTAAGATAAATTTCTGCCATGTGGAAAAAGTTACTTGAGGTGATAGTGATTGTCTATGAGTAGCACAGATAAGCTAGATCAGGTCTTCATGTGTCTGAGTCTGGGCTCTTCCTGAGATGCTGCAGTACCCCTACCCATTTTTTTTTTTTTTTTTTAAGATTTTATTCATGAGAGACAGGCAGAGACTTAGGCAGAGGGAGAAGCAGGCTCCATGCAGGGAGCCCAGTGCAGGACTTGATCTCGGAACTCTGGGATCATGCCCTGAGCCAAAGGCAGACGCTCAATTGCTGAGCCATCCCCCCATGTTTGTATTTTGTGAACAAGAAATAACATTCTCCTTTTCTACTTAAAAAGAAGTACTTGTTTGAGCTAAAAGTTACTGGTTTGAGCTAAATTCTAGACATTCATTTTTAAACAAACATACAGCTGTACTTCCAACTCTTAATACTGTGCTCTGGGACTTATGGGGCTTTATCTTGCCATGTCTAAAATGGGGTCTGGGATATTGGTCCTACCTGCTTTATCAGTCAGTGTTGTCAGTTGGCAAAAATACAAACCCCTCAAGCTGATTCGATTTATTGAGGGATGTAAGGTAACTCATGGAAACTCTGGAAGGGCCAGAGAATTAGTTTGGAGGCTTTGCAGCTTAGGCAGGGCTTTTCCATCATACTTCTGGCCCATTCATTGGAGAACTGCAGTTTCAACCAGTCGCCACTGCTCCTTCTGTGATTCTATGTCCCTAACATGTTCTTGAGTTATTTGCCCCTGCCATTTCCAGAAGCTTGAGGTTTCTCTGTCACCTTTACTAGAATAACCTCGGTACTGTGGACATTTTGGGTTGGTTAATTCTTTTGGGGGACAAGGTGGAGAGGGACCGGTCTTGGGCATTGTAGGATGTTTAGGAACACTCTTGGCCTCCACCCTAGATGCCGCTAGAGACAGCCAAAAATGTCTCCAGGCATGGTCACATTCCCTTGCCAGACTCACCCCAGATTGAGAAGCAGTGCTCTATGGATCAAAAGTTCACGCCCTAACTGCGGGCAGACAGTACCAGGGCAAAAGTTAAAAAATAGGCCTATGTGCCGTATATCTATATATTTAAAAGTTATAATTCAAGCTAACAAGCTGTGTAGTAAAATATGTTCTATCTTGACAACTTCATAACAAAATCCAGTCATCTTTTTATGTAATGAAGTTGGCAGACTGTCCTAGAGAACAACTTAATTGTTGTATATATTTGAGTAAGTTGATGGGCCAGCAATATTTGCCTGAGAAATAAAATGAAGACGTTCGTGAGTTATAAACTATTAACTATTCCTTAAAATTTCTGTTTCCTTCATTTTCATAAAATCACTATGTTGTTATAATAAAAGTTGTGTAATTTATGTTCTGGCAGTACTGATGTAAAGGGTAAAGAAAAAATTTTTTAACATTTACAATTTCAGAATATAAAAAATTGAATGTTCATTTTATGGGAAATGTAAATGAAAGTTAATGTAAAAATTTTAAAAAATGTTCAGAAAACTCAGTAAAGTTTTCTAAAATATTCAAAAGTATTAAAATAACAGGACAAAATACAAAGTATAAGTAATAGGTATCAAAGTTTTAAATCAAGATTATTTAAAGTTGAAAATTTTAACTAATGTTTTGAAAACAGCTTTATTAATCTTATGTAATATTTTTGTTACATGACTTTTTGCCTTTCTAGTATTCAATGTCATTTGAGTTGCTAAGGTAAGGAATTGGTGTCACATTACATCTTGTGTGTAGATTTCATACATACAGATTAGTGGTATAAATTGTTTACATTGTAGAATGTTCCTCAGCTACAAATTCAGCTATTGTAGCTGAGGACCATGAGGAGAAGCTGAAAAATGGATGTTCACAATTGCTGTTATGCTAGAATCTTTTGCATGCATGCCACTTGAAAAGGATTAATTTGTTAAGTGTTGTAAACACTTCCTTCTTATTCTCTGAAACTGTCTAAACCTTGGCAAATGCAGTAGTCTACAAACCTTTGTGACCTTCAGATACAATTACCTTTTGTTGAGAGATTTTAGGGCAAGAGATAAGGAGAACATTCCTTGGGGCCTGAACAATGTTAGTTATGAAATGGGATGTTTGGGATTACAGATCATGTGGAGCCAGTGCTGAGCATATGATCCTGAATGACAAGAGGACCCTGTGTTCCTTAATACATGTATTTTTTTGATGTATTCTGAGATGCAGGGCCAATCTTGCTGGGATCTAAGTGGAATACCAGCTGGAGGGCAAACAAATCCCTGGCCTCCACAAGTCCCTAGGGTCATTAGATTCACATATAGGGGATTTTCTCCAGACACAAAAAGTGCCAGGCAACCAAAAATGGTAGAAGAGAGAAAATCCAGGGCTCTGTCCTTCTCCCAGTACAACTAACGAACTGGCAAGAACTGTCAGAATCAGCTTCTGAACTCTGGACTCTAATGAAAAACTTAAAACAGGGAAAACTTGGTGAAGAGAGAAGCTGCAGCTTTATGTTGCAAGAGTGCTGTGGCATTTTAAATGCCATGAGGATGGGTGTCCAAATGTCTGGTGCTGGTTGCTGGTGATAGAAGGAGCAACATAGAACTTACTTTCAAGGAATGTGATTGTGGGTATCTACCTGTCTGGTGTTTCTCAAGGACAGGTGGAAAGGCTTTCTGTTTATTCACTCACAGTGTTCCTGAGGGTGATGGCTTGCCAGGTGGCTTTTGCTGAAAACATTTAAAGGCACAAGTACTGGCCTCAGCAGCCTATGACACTTGGGACAAATAATAGACCAAGAACCCTGGGAAGAAGAGACTGGGACAGGGATGTGTGGGAATAGGGCTTTTCAAAGCTGCTGCATATAGCTGGGAATGGAGAAAAGCCATGTGCAAACTAAGAGTGAGACATATACTCAGCAAAGGCCTGAGAAGACTAAGTTTTCATCTCTTGCTGATTTTCAGCCTTTGTGAGAGTAGGAAGTGAAACTAAGGCAGAGTTCTAAGCAGCCAGGCTAAGTGTTCAAAGAGTTAGCTCTGACAGGGTTCCATTTTGCAAAGATGTAGGAGAGTATTTTTTCTTTCCTTAGAAGTTTTTTTGTTGTTGGCTTCAGACCTTTATGGTAACTGTCAAGATAGCAGCTGTTCAATAAGCTAAAGGAACACAGAACTCACATAAATAGGGAAAGTCTGTAAGCAAGCAAACACCAGCAACCTACAACAGGCAGCAATAAACCCTGAGAGAAGGGAAACTCTGACTTCCAGAGTTGCCATATATTCAAAATAGCCAGTATTCAACAACAAAAGTCACTAGCTGTTCAAAGAAACAATTTAAAACCTTACACAGAGGAAAAAGAAAATATAGAAACGGTCCAGGAGGCAGCCCAGGTATTGGACTTACTAGACAAAGACCTTCAACTAACTGTATTAAATATGCTCAAAGACCTAAGGAAATCAGAAGAGCAATGTCTAAGTATATAGAGAATGTCAGTAAAGAGATAGGAATTTAGAAAGGGCACCAAATAGAAATTTTGGAGCTGAAGAGTATAAAAGCTGAGGTGGAAAATTTATTCACTAGAGGGGCTCAGTATCGGATTTATGCAGGCAGAAGAAGAAACCCATGAACTTAAAGACCGGTCAGTTGAGATGATTTAGTCCAAGAAGCAGAAGGAGAAAGAATGAAGAAAAATTGTCAGAGCCTGAGAACTGTAGTACACCATCAAGAATATAACCTGCATAAATGGGAGTCCCAGGAGGAATAAAGACAAACATAGATCAATAAAATAGAATGAGAGTCTAGAAACACACAAATACCATACATCTATGACCAATTTTTGACAAGGGTACTAATCATTTAATGGAGAAAGAATAGTCTCTTCAACACATTGTGCCAGGACAAGTGGGTATTCACATGCAAAAGAAAGTTGGACCTTGAACTGACATATAAAAATTAATATTCAGAATAGATCAAAGACCTAAATATAAGAACTAAAACTAAATAAACTCTTGGAAGAAAATATGGTAAGTTTTCATGGCCTTGAATCTGACCGTGGATTCTTAGATATGACACCAAAAACACAGGCAACAACAATACAATAGATAAATTGGGCTATATCACAGTTTAAAACTTTTATACATTAGAAGATACTATCAAAATGAAAAGACAACTTACCGAATGGGGAAAGATGGTGCAAATAATGTATCTCATTAGCATCTAGTATCCAGAATATATAATGGACTGTCATAACAACAAAAAGACAACGTAATTAAAAGATGGGCAGAGGATTTGAAAAGACATTTTTCCAAAGGAGGCATAATACAAATGGACGATAAGCGCATGAAAAGATGCTCAACATCATTCATTGTGAGAGAAATGTCAAAACCACAGCAAGATAACACTTCACAGTAGGATGGCTATCATAAAAAAATGGAAAACAAAAACAAGTGTTGGTGAGAATGTGGGGCAATTGGATGGAACCCTCAGACATTGCTGCTGGGAATGTGAAATGGTGAAGCCACTATGGAAAACAGTGTGGTTAAACATAGAATTACTGTATGACCCAGCAATCTACTCTGAGGTACATAGTCTGAGGTACATTCTTTGTATCTATACAAAGAGTTGAAAACATGTATTCAAATACTTGTGTACAAATGTTCATAGCACTATTCGCAATACAGCCAAAATGTGGGACCTACCCAAACATTCGTCATGTGATAACTGAATAATCCAGATGTGGTGTGTCCATACAGTGTCCTGTCACTTCAGTCCTGAAAAGGAAAGCAGCACTGATACGTGCTATACTGTGGATGCACCTCAAAAACATGCCAAGTGAAAGAAGCCAGATGCAAAAAGTTGTACATTTTATTATTCCATTTATATGCACCATCAAGGATAGGTAGATCCGTACAGACAGCAGACTCGTGCTTATGGAAAGCTGGAAAGAGGGAGGGATGGGGATGCCTGCTTAACGGGTATGGGTTTCCTGTTGGGGGTTACGAATACGTTTTGGAACATAGAAATGATGGTTTTACAACATATGAATGTGCTAAACACCACTGAATTGTACATTTTAAAATAGTTAATTTTATGTTATGTGAATTATACCTCAATAAAAAAGAAAAAGTGGTACTGCACAGCCCGAAAATGTGGATGTCTCCTACCCTGCCCAAAGAGGGGTGAGGTCTGGTGATGTTCAAGGAAGTGAAGTCTTACAGGTGTTTTGAGGTCCCCTCTGGGTGAGATTTACACATTTGGTATGTCTGACAAATGGGGGGGGTGGGACCATCAAGGGGCCTAAGAAAGAACCAGGCAGTCCTCTTGTTCCAAGAAAAGGGGTGTTTCTGAGTTTGGCCTTCTCATTTGGTGCATACCTTGCTGGAGACATTCCCAGTTATGTACCTGGACAGAAGGGTTAGATGTAAACTTTGAAAAGTCTGTGTCCCTTGGGACACCTGGGTGGCTCAGCAGTTGAGCGTCTGCCTTCAGCTCAGGGTGTGACCCTGGGGTCCTGGTATCGAGTCTCACATTGGGCTCCCTGTGGGGAGTCTGCTTCTTTCTCTGCCTATGTTTCTGCTTCTCTTTCTCTGTCTCTCATGAATAAATAAAAAAATCTTAAAAATCTATGTCCCTAAAATTTATAAGCTCCATTAGGAAGTCCTCTGACAGGGTGTAAGACAAAAGGGGAGAGAGAATCATTCTCTTCTGCTCTTCCAGATTGCTGTGGGACCTGATACCAGAGGGTCCTCAGGGCCTCGGAGACAGCCCCCCATGGAGCAGATGCTTCCTGGTGGGACAGGGCTCCTTTGAAACCATAGGTAAGGCACCACTTGGGTACTCCTAGAAATTCTTGAGGGTTGTAATTTTTTTTTTAAAGGATTTTATTTGACCACACAAGCAAGGGGGAGTGGCGGGCAGAGGGAAGCGAAAGCGAGAAACAGGCTCCCTATATAGCAGAGAGCCCGACATGGGGCTCAGTTCCAGGACCATGGGATCATGATATGAGCCAAAGGCAGATACTTAACCGACTGAGCCACCCTGGCACCTTGACTCCCAGAAATTCTTAAGAACACTTGTAAAAGTGGAGACCCCTGGGAGTCAGTAGGGCAGTGGGCCATTGAGATGATGAGTCACTATTAACATGTTAATTCAAATTACATGGGTAGCAGCAAATCCTCAGATAACAAGAAGTGTTGTAAGTATTGCAAAGAGTCTTTTAAACAGACCAGACACTGCTTCATTCAGCAGGGGTGGAGTCCCGAACTTGGGACATAGAAGATCCTCAAGAATATATATATATATATAATTTTTTTTTTAAGATTTTATTTATTTATTCATGAGAGACAGAGACAGGGAGAGAGTCAGGCTCCATTCGGGGAGCCCGATGTGGGATTTGATCCCGGGTCTCCTGGATCAAGTCCTGGGCCAAAGGCAGGCGCTAAACCGCTGAGCCACCCAGGGATCCCAAGAAATATATTTGAATAAATGAATACTATAATGTTGTGTAAGTTCTTTATAGCAGCCAACATTTCTTTTTTTCTTTTTCTTTCTTTTTTTTTTTTTTTCTCATCTGTGCAGGGGAATAGGAATGGCATAGAGGAAAAGTGAATCCAAATAGTCTTGAATTACCAGCTCTCTTTCTCTTGTTTCCTTTCTGTACTAAAGATAAAGGAGTCTTTTGGGGCTGTGAGGATGGGTCGTGTTTAGAATAAATGTATACATGCGGTGACACAAGCACTGTGCCTGATGTGTTTTGCCTTGCTGTTATTTTATTATTTTTTAAAGATTTATTTATTTATGAGAGATATAGAGAGAGAGGCAGAGACACAGGCAGAGGGAGAAGCAGGCTCCCTGCGGTGAGCCCGGGACTCCAGGATCACAACTGGAGCCGAAGGCAGACGCTCAACCACTGAGCCACCCAGTACTTTAACACCCTGCCATGCTGTTAAAGTACTAACACAGGTACCCTAATGTTTGAATGGGGTTGCATATCTGTATCCTCTTTGCCAAGAGTGCAGCAGCCTGGCACAGGAAAGCCGCCGAGACCCCCCCCACCCCCGCTTCCCCCCAGGAGTGCACTGCTTCAGCTGAGGAGGTGGTGTGGGCAGGTGGGGAGGTGCCCAGGGAGAGGAGGTCCATGCCCAGCTATGCTCCCAGAGCAGAGAGAAGACGCAGTGTCCCACTTCCTGAGGCATCCAAAGGACAAGCATGTAGAAGGTGACTTAGCTGCTGTGGGAGCAGGCAGCAGTGTGCAGGAAGGCAGGACTTGACACCTTGACAATAGGACAGTAGTAGCCTTCTTACCTTGGAGCTTCAGTTTGTCTTGTCTGAGAGAAGGGATGGCAATGATGATAGCCATGCTCACACTCTGCGTACTATGTTCCAGATGCTGCTTGTATGACAACTCCTCTTTCCATAGCAGCATTATGAGGTAGGTACTATTATCACACACATTTTCCAGATGAGAAAGTGGAGGCACAGAGAAGGGTCTTGGTCATACAGCCAGTATTTGGAAGAGACAGATTCAGACGTTGGCCTCTGTCTTAACCACATGCACTGGCTTCATGGGCTCATCATGAGGATTACATGAGTGAACATATTAAGTGCTTAGTCCAGTATCTGCGCCCAGGATGAGTGTTCAGAAAAATCCTAACTGCTGTTATTATCAATGTCAGGACCCAAGCATACAGGTGAGGCTTTCACCAGCTCTCTGACACCCAGTTCTAGTTATTTTATTTTATTATTTTTTAAAGATTTTATTTATTTATTCATGACAGAGAGAGAGAGAGAAAGAGAGAGAGGCAGAGGGAGAAGCAGGCTCCGTGCAGGGAGCCTGACATGGGACTTGATCCCAGGTCTCCAGGATCACACCCCAGGCTGAAGGCAGCGCTAAACCGCTGGGCCACTGGGGCTGCCCCGACACCCAGTGCTAAAGGGGAGCGAGGAGCACACTACATGTTGCAAACTGTTGAACTGGTTGGTGGATCTTAGAACGAGCACAAACATCCCTGTGCTTTGTGGCAGGGAAGATTTGCTCAAGCCTTCCCTCATTCCGCCCCAGCCCTGGTTGGGCGAGTTGACTCTCTTCTCTGTGCCTCAATCCCTGTGTTTCCTCTCACTGGGGCACTGACCACACATCTAAGTGCCTGATCAAGAGCCAGTCTCTCCTGTTGGCCCTTGAAAGATCTGAGAGGTTCACAGGAGAACACACAGGATGTGACTGGTCCCCTGCATGTGATTCTGAGGGGCTCCCCGATAGAGACTGGGAGACATGGGCAGCCCCCTCCTCAATCCATTCTGGTAGTCTGCTTGTTAGAGATGTCAGAGATGTTGATTTTCTTAGTTTCTTTCCCATAGAAAAGAATGTGGGTCTGGTGTGGAGGGAAGACTCTGGTGATTCACATTTTCTGCTTATTTGGCTCCTGGCTGAATGGGAATTTGCATTGCTTAATGTCTGGCTTTTCCCCTGGGAATCAAAATAAGTTTCCTGTTCAATTACTAAGCAAATTTCACAGCCGAATAATCCTCTTATTTTCACAAGTGGGATATCTCTTGGTGGAAGGTGTCTGGATCCTCTCTGTAGTTGAGCCTTCTCAAGTCTTCTGTTTCCGCTGTCCTCAGCTGGCTATGCAGGAAGTTAAGCTTTTGTTCATAGATTAGGAGTTTCTCCATGGCAGGTGGGAGACTTTGACCTTGCAAGGCAAGGATGAGTTCTTGAGTTCTTTTCACCAGCTTGAGGGTGAGAGTTTGTGCCCCCACCCTGTTCTTCCATCAGCTTTGGACATGGTCACACAAGCCACATCTTTAGCAAGCTGGGGCCTGGGGTCAGTAGACACAAAATAGAAAGGGAACAGAGCAGTGTGTATGATCCACTGTGGTCTGCCCAGGCTGATCAGGAAAAAAGAGAAAACAACAACAACAAAAAACAATCCTGCCCTTGAGATGGAGTTTATTTATTCATTATTATTAAAAAAATTATTTACTTGAGAGAGTGCATGTGCATGAGTGAGGGTGGGGAAGAGCGGGAGGGGCGGAGGGACAAGCAGACACCCTGCTAAGTGTGGAGCATGATGTGGGGCTTGATCCCTAGACCTTGAGATCATGATCTGAGCCCAAGTCAGATACTTAACCAACTAAGCCACTGAGGCACCCCCTTGAGATGGAGTTTATTTATTTTTTAAAAATTTTTATTTATTTATGATAGTCACACACACACAGAGAGAGAGGCAGAGACATAGGCAGAGGGAGAAGCAGGCTCCATGCTCTGGGAGCCCGACGTGGGATTCCATCCTGGGTCTCTAGGATCACGTCCTGGGCCAAAGGCAGGCGCTAAACCGCTGCACCACCCAGGGATCCCCTTGAGATGGAGTTTAAACCAGACTTGCTGAAGGACCATGTCTGGGATGCCCGCAGATTAGGCTCAATTAATCTTTCCATTTGGTCCCATTGGTCCCGTCAGATTGTAGCTTACTGGTGGCAACTCAGCTATCTTTCTTTTCCTTCCTCTTATGCCATCATGTATGCAAAATGACGATTTAAAAAAAGATATTATTTATTCATGAGAGAGACAGAGAGAGAGAGAGGCAGAGACATAGGCAGAGGGAGAAGCAGGCTCCCTGCTGGGGAGCCCGGTATAGGACTTGATCCCATGACCCTTGGATCATGACCTGAGCCAAAGGCAGATGCTCAAACACTGAGCCACCCAGGTGTCCCCAAAATGATGATTTGATATACGCTCCAGGGGCCCTGACAATCACTGTTCTTCTCTCTGTTTCTTTGAGTTTGAGTTTTTTGTTTTGTTTCACATAGTAGTGATACCACACAGAGTTTATCTTTGGCTTATTCACTTACCATAATGCTCTCCAGGTTCATGCATATTATTGCAAGTAGCAATATTGTCTTCTTTTTAATGGCTGAATAATATTCCATTATATATACAAATACACCGCATTTTTTTTGGAGTTGGGGTCCATTCATCCACTGATGGACACTTAGGTTGTTTCCATATCTTGGCTATTGTGAATAATGCTTCAGTGGACATGGGAGTATAGATTTTTTTTTTTCAGATAATGATTTCCTTTCCTTTGGCTATATACTCAGAAGTGAGATTGCTGGATTATGTGGTGGTTCTACTTTTAATTTTTTGAGAAAACTCCCTGCTGTTTTCTCTAATGGCTGTACCAGTTTACATTCTTGTCAACAGTGGCAATGGTTCCCTTTCCTCCACATCCTCACCAACATTTGTTCTCTTTTCTCTTTTTTAGTAACAGCCATTCTGACCAGTGTGAGATGATATCTCAGTGTTGTTTTGATTTGCACTTTCCTGAGGATGAGTGAAGGTGAACACATTTTCATGTACCTGTTGGCCATCTGTACCATCTGTATGTCTTCTTTGAAAAATGTCTATATAGATCCATATATATAGCCCATTTTAAAATTGGATTGCCTTTTTGCTGTTGAGTTTATGAATTCCTTATATAGGTGGATATTAACCCCTTATCAGATAGTTTGAAATATTTTCTTCCATTGTTTAGATTGCCTTTGCAGTTTATTGATTGTTTCCTTTGCTATGCAGAAACTGTTTAGTTTCTTTGGCTCTGGGCGTGATCCCGGGGTTCCGGGATCGAGTCCCACTTTGGGCTCCTTGCGTGGAGCCTGCTTCTCCCTCTGCCTATGTCTCTGCCTCTCTCTCTGTCTCTCATGAATAAATAAATAAAATCTTAAAAAAAGGAGAAACTGTTTGGTTTGATGTAGTATCATTTGTTTTCTTTTTTTAAAAAAATTATTTATTTGAGAGAGAAAGAGAACAGGAGTGAGAGAGCACAAACAGGGGGTAACTGCAGAGGGAGAAGCAGGATCCCCACTTAGCAGGGAGCTGGATATTGGGCTCAGTCCCAGGACCCTGGGATCATGACCTGAGCTGAAGGCAGATGCCCAACCAGCTGAGCCACCCAGGAACCCCAATCCTACTCATTTCTTTTTGCTTTTGTTGTCTGTGACTTTGGTGCCATATCCAAAAAAATCACTGCCAAGACTAATGTCAAGGAGCTTTTTTCCATATGTTTTCATTGAGGAGTCTTACAGTTTTAGGTCTTACATTTAAGTCTTTAATCTATTTCAAGTTAATTTTTGTGAGTGGTTGAGTCCAATTTTATTCTTTTGCATATAGCCATCCAATTATCCTGAAACTGTTGTTTCCCAAAACCTTTTCCCAATGTGTGTTCTTGGCACCATTGTCAAAAATAAGGTGACTGTATATGTGGGCTCTTTATTCTGCTCCATTGATCTTTTTTTTTTTTTTAAGATTTTATTTATTCATGAGAGACAGAGAAAGAGAGGCAGAGATGCAGGCAGAGGGAGGAGCAGGCTCCATGCAGGGAGCCCAAAGTGGGACTCTATCCTGGGTCTTCAGGATCATGCCCTGGGCCGAAGTCAGGCACTAAACCACCGAGTCACCCAGGGATCCCCTCCCCTAAGTTTTTATTTAAGTAATCTCTACACCCAACATGAGGATTGAACTCATGACCCCAAGATCAAGAGTTGGATGTTCCTCTGACTGAGCCAGCCAGGCACCCTGAGTTACACAGTTAAACGGATGAATTGTATGGTATATAAATTACATACCAACAAAAACAGTTAAAAGAGAGAAAAAAAGGAGCACCTGGCTGACTCAGCTGGAGGAGTGTGTGACTCTTGATCTTGGGGTCAGGAGTTCGAGCCCAACACGGACTGTAGAGATTACTTAAATAAAAAAAGAAACTTAGGGATCCCTGGGTGGCGCAGTGGTTTGGCGCCTGCCTTTGGCCCAGGACGCGATCCTGGAGACCTGGGATCGAGTCCCACGTCGGGCTCCCGGTGCATGGAGCCTGCTTCTCCCTCTGCCTGTGTCTCTGCCTCTCTCGCTCTCTCTGTACGACTATCGTAAATAAATTTAAAAAAAAAAAAAAAAAGAAACTTAAAAAAAATAAAAAGAAAAAAAAAGAAACAGGTCAAGTTAACTTTACTAATATATTTAAACTCAGGATGTCCAAAATAGCATTTAAAGATGTAATCAGTGTACACCTCATTATTAATGAGAGATTTCACATTCATTTTTTTGATAACAAATCTTTGAAATCTGGTGTGTGTTTTACCCCACTTTGGACTAGCCACATATCAAGGGCTCAGTAGCCACATTTAGTCGGTACCTTCCATACTGGAAGGTGGAAATCCTGACAGTTCTTAGCTTTCTACCAGTGAGAGTCTATCTGTCTTCTTGCCCCACCTCCTTTAGAGACCCAAACAGGCCTGGGTTCAAATCGCCTTTTGCCACTCACTAGGGGTATACTCTGAGCCTGTTATTTAATCTTTCTAAATGAGTTTTCCTTTCCTTGGAATGGCACAGTTAGAGGGATTGTGATCAGGGGTTAATTGAGATAATCAGTATAAAGTTATAGGATGGTGCTTGGCATACAGGGTTCAATCAGTGTGAGCTATTATTTTTTTCTTGACCTCACAAGGCAGGGCAGCCTGGGTACTTAGGCGGGAAAGACTTAGGAGCAGCTGGCTTGAGGAGGAGCCTGTCACATCTGCAGACCGGCCATACCCACAGCCCCTTCGCAGAGTTCTTTCCTTGGAGTGACCCCACTTTACATCTTAGGATCCAGGATGCAACTTACTGGACAATAATGGACACCCATTCTTAAGGGCAGACAACATCCAGGCTGGTCAGAGGACTGTGAGGCAGCCCGGTGTGAGAAATCCAACCCACGGGGAGACTGGCCACCAGCTCAATAGTTCAGATCCTTACTTTGGCAGAATTTGGTGGGTTTTTTTTGGTGGTGGTTCTATTTTTTTTTAATTTAAATTTTGTTAGTTAACATACTGTGCAATATTGGTTTCTGGAGTAGAATTCAGGCATGTGTTACTTCCATACAATACCCAGTGCTCATCACACCAAGTGCCCTCCTGAATGCCCCTCACCCATCTAGCTCATTCCCCACCCACTTCCCTCTATCAATCCTCAGTTTTTCTCTCTTTTTTTTTTAGTTTTTCTCTATCATTAAGAATTCTTATGGTTTGTTTCCTTCTCTTCTTTTTCTTATTTTCCTCCTTCCCAAAAGTTCATCTGTTTTCTTTCTTAAATTCCACATATGAGTGCGATCATATGTTATTTGTCTTTCTCTGAGTTATTTCACTTAGCATAATACACTCTAGCTCCATCCATGTCATTGCAAATGGCAAGACTTCATTCTTTTTGAGGGCTGAGTGATATTCCATTGTATATATACACCATATCTTTTTTTTTAATTATTTATTTGAGAGAGAGAGAGTGGGGGAAGTGGGAGAGAAAAATCCTCAAGCAGACTCCCTGCTGAGTGCAGAGCCTGATGTGGGGTTCAATCCCCAATCACCCTGAGATTGTGACCTGAGCCAAAATCAAGAGTTGGACACTGAACCAACTCAGCCACTCAGGCATCCCTATACCACATCTTCTTTATCCATTCATAAGTCAATGGACATTTGGGCTCTCTCCATAGTTTGGCTCTGTTGATCATGCTGCTATAAACATCAGGGTGCATGTACCCCTTCAAATCTGAATTTCTGTATCCTTTGAGTAAATACCTAGTAGTGCAATTGCTGGTTCGTAGGGTAGTTCTTTTTAGGAACCTCCATACTATTGTCCAGAGTGGCTGCACCAGTTTGCATTCCCACCAACAGTTTTTTTTTTTTTTAAAGATTTCATTTATTTGAGAGAGCACGACCAGGGGAGGGGAGAGTGGCAGAGGGAGAGGGTGAAGCAGGCTTCCCGCTGAGCAGGACACAGGGCTTGCTCCCAGAACCCTGGGATCATGACCTGAGCTAAAGACAGAGGTTTAACAGACTGAGCCACCCAGGTGCCCCATACTAACAGTTCTTTTGCTGTATTTGAATATGAGACATAGAGGAAAGATCAGTGTCATTGTTGGGGGCAGAAACAGCAAGACCCGGAGAAGAAAAGTTCTAAATACAAGTCTTAAGTCAACATAAACCATGGGTGAGGAGGAGGTATGAATTAGCAGGAATTCTGAGTCAGCAGAAATTGAGACCGAGAGCAGAGTGGGGACAGCTGAGGACCAGGCCTAGACCTGAGGTGCTCAGTCACCAAGAGAGTGGAGCCTCACATACCGGCTGGGGGTGTCCCTGATGAGGGGCGTCCAAGAGTGTTGCCACTGAGTTACAGAGCTGCCGTCAGGTGACTAGAACTACTGCTGTAACCCAAAGTTGTTCCAGCCTCTAGGAGGTTGGGTGGCTAAGACTGTGGTCTTCCTAGACTCCTAACGAAACCCGAGAATATTTCTCTTTCTTGCAACCTACAAGGACCTGACTGACGACACCAGCCACATCAAAAGGCCTCCGAGACTGTTTCCTCACCTGCGGAATGGTGACAGCTAGGGCCTTTGGGTTCAGCATCCCTTCCTTGGAGGCGGTGACTTTTGTCTGACATTTTGCAGATCTGGGCTTGCCAGCCATGGGCCTGTATAAGGGCCCAAGGTAGGCTGGCCACGTACTCCAGGCTGGCCTGGGCAGTGTCCATTGCAGGGATGTGTTTCTTAGGTGGAGACACCTCCAGGCTATCTTGAGAGAGCTCCTGAGTGCCTCTGGCTGGGATCTTCTTGTTTTCCAAGGCCTGTTTATTTAGCTCTTACGTTCTGGGAATTTCCAAATGGCCTTCACAAATCTTTTCTTTTTAAAGTAATAATGCTAACTGGACACACACCTTTGCAGGGTTGGTTTGAAGTAAAATAAGTGGCTCCCAGACAGATGCGCTTTCCTGCTCCTGGTCTTTTCCTTCTCCTGCCCTTGCCTTTTCTACCTGATCGGCTGCACTGCCTACCTAACATCTCTGGGCCCAGTGTACCTGATATAACCCAGTGTTTTTGTCCTTTGAAGGAGGATTCTAAGCCTAAAGCAACCCCCAGTTTACCGTAGGCTTTACCAAGTCCTTGCCGAGTGCCTTTTCAGGCTTCAGTTTCTCTTCACAGTGTAAGCCTATATGAGGACTCCTTGGGATGTAAATCGAACGGGACTCCTCTCTGCAGTACCGCAGTGCTGCCGGCAGGTGACAGCATGTCACCGCAAATGTCCTGGAATTTTGGCTCCGATGTGTGAGATGCTGGAGGTAGAGCACTTGCTAGCCATACGGGAGAGGACGTTGCTGGAGGTAGAAGGAAGGAAAGTGGACTCCCCCTGGCCTTGAGGCAAAAGAGAGTTGAGGTCTGGAGGGCAGGAGTCGTTGGTGCACCCAATTCATCCACCTGTCTGTCCATCCACCCATCCGACAAATTTTTTAAAAAAGATTTTATTTATTTATTCAGGAGAGACAGAGAGAGAAAGAGGCAGAGACACAGGCAGAGGGGGAAGCAGGAGCCTGATGTGGGACTCGATCCCGGACCCCAGGATCACTCCCTGAGTCAAAGGCAGACACTCAACCGCTGAGCCACCCAGGGGTCCCCCGACACATTTTTTAAAATAAATTTATTTTTTATTGGTGTTCAACTTGCCAACATATAGAACAATACCCAGTGCTCATCCCGTCAAGTGCCCACCCCAGTGCCCGCCACCCAGTCACCCCCACCCCCCACCCACCTCCCCCTCCACCACCCCCAGTTCGCCTCCCAGAGCCAGGAGTCTCCCATGTTCCCTGACACATATTTTTGAGCGCCTGTGCCAGACTCTGGAGATACTGCAATGAACAAGGCAGACATACACACTCCCTCTCCTCACTAAGCTGGACCTGCAGTGGAAATACCCCTGCCTCCCCAGCTACCTTTATGCAGCACACCTTTTTGCCTTCTGGGCTTGTTTCTTAACTGCAAAATGGGATAATAAACCATGCACCTCACAGGTCCGTGGAGACGCTTAAGTGCTGGCTCTCAGACTATGTTTCCACCCTGGCCCTCAGGCCCACCTCTCCCTTCACAGGGACTAAAAACTGATGAGCTCTGTAGTCACTGGAGTGAGGGCTCAGTGTCCTCTCTGCGTCCAAGGGAAGCACTGGCCAGTCCACCCCGTCTGCAAAGTCTAGTTAAGCCTTGAACTTGAAGGAATCTCCCAGGCCTGTGGGAAACCCCAGAAACATCAGAGGTTTGAATATTATAGTTTGTATCTATTTTAGGTTTCAGCGAAGAAATATTTCTAAGGAAAGAAGTTGGAGACATTATTCTACTGATATTTATCATACCTGCTGATATATGTATACACACCCATATACATGCACACTGATACAGATATATAATATACACACATACTGATATTTATCATACACGCTTATATACATGGACACATATCCATATATATGCACACACTGATGTACACATACACACTGATGTATATCACATATGCTAAGATACATGCATACACATACATGTGCACACATATACTCTGATATATACACACTACTATGCTGATATTCATATAGATATATATGTGTGTATGCACATAATACATATAATATGCCCTCTATATACATATATGTGCTGATATTTATATATACATATATGCTGATATATACACACATGTACAATACATTGGTATATATCATGCAGACATACATACTGGTATGTATCATAAGCACATGCTGATATGTATCATATATGTAATATCCATGTACATACATATACACGTATACACATGGATACATATATATCCTGACAGACATGCACACACATATTCACACTGATGTATATCATATATATACACCCACATACATATGAGAATAATTGATAAGGCCTTTTACTGAGTGTCAAGTTTGCTTTTATCCTTCTAGATCATTGTAAAGACTTTGGACCTGTCTATTGTGCCCCTATTATTAACATTTCTAATATTATTACCTTATTTCTATCATTATTATATCCTGCTCCTTCACTTCACTTCACTTCACTTCTTTTCTTTTCTTTTTTTTTTTAAAGATTTTATTCACTCATGAAAGACACAGAGAGAGAGGCAGAGACACAGGCAGAGGGAGAACAGGCTCCATGCAGGGAGCCCGATGTGGGACTTGATCCCAGAAGCCTGGGATCAGGACCTGAGCCAAACACAGGCACCCAACCACTGAGCCACCCAGGAGCCCCCTGCTCCTTCCAACCAGATGTTGTCTGGAGCCCTTCTTGTGCCTTGTGGTCTCAGTAAGATTTCCCTGAAGGTCCCTTC
This sequence comes from Nyctereutes procyonoides, assembly GCF_905146905.1. NCBI lineage: Eukaryota > Metazoa > Chordata > Mammalia > Carnivora > Canidae > Nyctereutes > Nyctereutes procyonoides. The sequence continues at coordinate 51,437,748 of NW_026575126.1, read as the reverse complement.
TTCTGCTCTTACCTCTGTCCCATTTCTGAGAATGTCTCCAGGGCCCCTCTAGGATTTCTGCTAATTCCAGGCTTTTCGTGCCCCTGGGGCTCTGTTTCCTAGTGGGCTGCCTCTGACTTGCAGCATATCACATTCTTAAAAAAAAAATTAACAGCAACAACAACTACAAAAAAATTATTAACACAATTCACACTAGGCCTCTGTGAGTTTAGTGGACTCTAAGGAGGCTTGCAGAAGGCATCCGGGGAGGGATCACATGTCAGACACCTGACGCCCTCATACTTCCTGTCGTTCAAAGCTTTGCCACCATCTCTCACATTCTCCTGTTTGCTGATTCACCCCAGGCACACGGTGCCCATCCTTCTCCATCCGTTATGTCAGTCCTATCCCTGGAGCACTGGGGATCCTTTGAAGCTGGGGTGCCAGCTGGCAGTAAGCCCCCTGGAAACTCATGTGGGGTGATTAAATGCACATGCTCTGAGTCAGATGTTTAATTTGAGAAAGAACATCAGGAGTTGACTTTGATCACTTTGAGTTTATGACCAAGTCAAACCTCCACAGGCCTACGTCCGGCATTTAGGGGAGAGGACAGGTGTGTGGTAGGTGTAGATTCCGGAGTCTGTCATCATGATTAGCAGGTATCTGCAGCCTTGTGAATATTATATTCTTCGTCTCTTAGAAAGCTAGTGCCCTCTGACCTCCAGGCCCTGTCCCGTGTCTTGTCTGCAAGCCCCTTCCTCTCACTGCTTGACCAGCTCCAAGCCTCCTATGGAAGGCTTTCTGCATTCACCTGGGCTGGATTCGGTGTCTTTGTTGGCACACAAGAGGTTCAAGACCTCAAGCAAATGTGCTCTCTATTCTTAGATGCCTCTGAGGCAGGGTGGCTTGAAGACTAAGTATCTCAATGACAACATCACTTTGCTTCTCTTCTTCTCAGTTAACTTAGATCTTGTGCTAAGGAATTCCTCCAGCAGGTGCTGGAACCTGTTAGGAGCAAGGCAGTATGGGGCAGGTGAAGACTATTTCTCTTTACCTGGCATGTGAAATCTTGGAAATCTAAGAATTGTGTGGTCTGACCTGGGGCCTGCTGGAGTATTGAGACCCAGCTGTGAATCCAGAACAGTGGTTTGAAAGGGCAAGGCTCAGAGAGGTGACGTGACTTGCCTGAAGCCACACAGAGCTGGGCTCAGAGCTGAGGTTTGAACCCTGGGCCTGTCTGACTTGGCCCTGAGTTCTTTTCAGTGTGGGATTCATTCAGCCCCACATGCCTATTCTAGAAGAAGGGAGGTGGTAAGGTGGATGTGTGCTACAGGGAGAGGAACTTGTTGGCTAGGACTGCAAGCTGGTGCTGGATCCCACAGAACCTTGGGGTGAGGAAGTGGCAGGAAACACCCTGGACTTGAGATGCAGGCCCAAGACTTGAGGAGAGAGGAGCTCACACTGAGAAGGCCCTGGTCAGGGTCACTCATCTGCGGGCCTGTATAAAGGGGCCCAAGGGTAGGAGAAGGGAAGTTCCAGATTTTGATTTGAACTTGGAAAGTACCAGCAGTTCCTATTGCAACTGAAACAAGAATGAGATAAAGGTTTTTCTTTATAAAATAGAGATGAGGGACGCCTGAGTGGCTCAGTGGTTGAGCGTCCGCTTTCAGCCCAGGGCGTGATCCTGGAGTCCTGGGATTGAGTCCCACACTGGGCTTCCTGCATGGATCCTGCTTCTCCCTCTGCCTGTGTCTCTGCCTCTCTCTCTCTCTGTGTCTCTCATGAGTGAATAAATAAATAAAAATCTTTTAAAAATAGAGATGGACGCAATATTTGCACAGGAAGCAGCGATCTGCTGAGTGGGGCCAGAAGTCACCAAGTAAATGTGGTCATCTCCAGAAGAATATCTTATAATTCATTTGGAGTAGATCAGAGCCCAAAGCTATTTAAAATGGGGACCTCAAAAAATAAAATAAAATAAAATAAAATGGGGACCTCCCAGAGGAGCCACCAGGGTATAAGAGGAAGAGTTAGATGCTGGACAAAACATTAAGAAAAGAAAAGAAGGGGCACCTGGGTGGCTTAGTCGATTAATTGACTCGTGGTTTTGGCTCGAGCCCGTGTCAGACTCCACACTCAGCAGGGAGTTTGCCTGAAGATTCTCTCCCTCTGCCCATCCCCCCCATTTATGTGCTCTCTCTCTTTCTTTAAAATAAGTAAATCTAAAAAAAAAAAAAAAAAGAAAGAAAACCCAAACTCCAATATGAAAACAAGAAAGCCCATCACAACCATCACTATCAACAGCAGCAGCAGCCGCCGCCACTAGAGTGATAGTCTAAGCATCTGATGACTTCCCATCCCCTTCAGGGTCAAAGCCATATCTTCTCACTGGCCTAAGAGGCCCCATGCTCTCTGGCTCTGCATTGCTTCTCTGGCCCTCTCACTGCCCTATTACTCTCCTCTCCTCTCCTCCTGGCTGGACCGCACTGGCCCCTGGCGTGGCTCCAACACACCAGGCACCCTCCTGCCTCTGGGCATTTGCCTGTACTCTTTCTCCTGTGCCTGGAACGCTCTTCCCAGTTATCCTTATGATAACCTCCCTTACTTCCTACAGTCTTTCTCAGAGGTCCCCTTCTCACAAGATTATCCCTGATGACATGTCTAAATTTGCAACACTTCTAAACCCTCCACTCCTGGGAATCCTTTCCACTTCGGCCTCTAGAAGTTTCCCCCACAGGGCTTCTTGCCATATTCATACCATATATTTCTGTTTCTTGTGTATCTGTCTCCACAGGAATGTGGACTCCTCCAGGGCATGGGATTCTGGAATAGTGTGTGGCAGCGGAGCAGGCACTCAGTATTTGTTCCTGAATGAGAGAGAGTCAAGGAATCGGGTTCATGCTTCAGAGCTGTGGACTGAAGCAACGTGTCTAGTAGGCTGACACTTGGGAGTTCTGTTCTGAGGGGGTCTGGCTTTGAGGGTCCCCAGGACCCAGGGTGTGACACTCCACTCCTTGGGCAGTATCTGGGACCAATATCTGATGGGCGGGGGCGAAGGATGGTGGTTGGGACTCAGTCTCAACCTAATAATCCCATCCCTCTGGAAATCACTGCTCACTCATCGCTAATGGGGTGACCAGAACAGCTTCTTTCATCACTAATGAGACTGTATTAGTCCCTGTAAACAAACAGTGCACCGTTTATTCATTGGGAAGAAAGAAAGATGCGTGGAAAAAAGGAGGTGCCATCATTGGGAGAGGAGTGTCAAGATGTTAAAGTTGAGTTCCTCAGGGTAATTGATTTACGATGCTCCATGTCAAGGGAATTATGTCCAATCAAGAGCTGTCTATACAATTTCCCACTAATTGTCACCAGGTGCCTTGGTAGGGCAATGAGTTTTGGGGCACAGGGGACTTGGATGTGGTGAGCCAAGAGGATCATTTTGGCTTCAAAATCAAATCTGAGCTAGGCTGAACTTCAGGATTCTTCTTCTTGCTAGAAGGCTTCTTCTTTAGCTAGGGTTGTATTGATCCAGAGGGTGATGGGCCAGGGAAAATGTGGAAGGATGCAGACCTGGGATTGGGCCACCAAGCCTGGACCCCAGGGGGCCAGAAGCTTCCAGGTTGAGGGACATATTCTTGGACTCCTTACTCCTCACATAGACTCTGTCACCAAATCTGTCAATTTTGCCTCCAAAGCGTCTCTCGCCTCTGTCCACTTCTCTCCGCCTCCACTGCCACTGTCACCTCTCGCCTGGTGATCACAGTGGCTGCCTAGCTGGACTCTCTCCTTCTTCCCTTCTTCTCCTTCTTCATCCTCCAACCCTGAGAGGTTATACTGTAGAGGTGACAGTTTGCTGCTCTACACACGTTAATGGCTCCCAATATTTAAATTAAAGACCAAAATCCTTAGCATCGTCCCACACTGTCTGGCCCTCAACCACTTCTCAGCTTGGTCTTTCACCACTTCCTCCAGCCCAATCAATGACCCAGCTTCTGAGCAGTTCATGCAGTTCTCATTTTTCAGTCTAGGACTTTGACCTTGTTTCTTTTGCACAGAATGACTTTTCTTGTCCTTTGCCAGTTTAGCTCCTTGTCCCTTAGGTCTCAGCTCATGTGTCTCATTTCCAGGAAGCCCTGTCTGACAGACGTCACCCTCCTTTCTGCCCCAAGGAGAGGTTAGTGTGGCAGATTGCATTTTCCAAAGATGGTGGCAACACGTCTCTCATCTCACGTGCTCTTCGTACAAGGTGACCTTTGACATTCCTCCCACTGAGGGAGGGGGTGGGACTTATGTACTGTCCTCTTGAATTTAGGCATGCCTTTGGGACTGCTTCCATCCAGAGAGTACACCAGTAGTGATGCTTTGTGACCTCTGAGGCTGGAGCGTAATATGGCCACACACTTCTGTCTTCTCTTGGGGCCCAATCTTAGGGTGTGAGGAAGCCCAGATTAACCCACAAGGGGAGAATTCCTGGAGAGGTTCCTGTAGGTGTTCTGGACAATAGGCCAGTGGAGGGTCTAGCCAACAACTTGTATCAACCAGCAGATGTGCCTGAGGATGTGTCCAGATGATTCCATTGATTCCATGTGGTTGCCCAGCACCCCCAACCCTTTTGACTTCTCAGCTGAAGCTCCAGACATAGTGGAATATCTTCACGGTGACTATGGCTGGGTTTCTGACCCAAAGTGTCCATGAGCATAACATGGCTATTTTATGCTACTAGAGTTGGGATGACTTACTATGCAGCAGTCACTAACCAGGACACTTAGGATTTCCTCCTCACATCTTCCACAGGTCTTCCCTGATCACAGGATGAAAACATGGTGTTCTAGTTGCTTTGTCTTTTGTTCTGGGGGGATCCCTGTGTGGCTTAGTGGTTTAGCGTCTGCCCTCGGCCCAGGGTGTGATCCTGGAGTCCCGGGATCGAGTCCCACATCAGGCTCCCTGAATGGAGCCTGCTTCTCTCTCTGCCAGTGTGTCTGCCTCTCTCTGTGTGTCTCTCAAGAATAAATAAATAAAATATTTAAAAAAATTTTCTTCTGGACTGCATCTTCTGTGAAGTGGCCTATTCGGGGTCATTTCAACTGCATCCAGATCAAACAGAGAAGGCAGTGGAATATTTTATTTAAAAATTTTAAAAAAGATTTTTGTTAAGGATTATTTATTTGAGCAGGGGTGGGGAGGAGAGAGAATGAGGGAGAAGGAAAGAGAGAGAGAACAAATGGGGGGAGGAGCAGAGGGAGAGGGACAAGCAGTCTCCATGTTTAGCATGGAGCCCAATGTGGGGCTTGATCTCAGGATCCTGACTCGAGCCAAAGATAGATGCGTAACCGACTGAGTCATTCAGGTACCCCACCCTCAAAGATTCTTTTTTTTTTTTAAGATGTTTTATTTATTCATGAGAGACACAGAGAGACAGGCAGAGACATAGGCAGAGGGAGAAGCAGGCTCCCTACAGGGGAGGTCGATCCCAGGACCCCGGGATCATAACCTGAACCAAAAGCAGACACTCAACCACTGGGCCACCCACGCGTCCCCACCCTCAAAGATTCTGAATTAATTTCTTAAGATTTTAAGATTTCCTGAAATCTTGAAAGATTTCAATAGATCGATCTAGAGGTGAGCACCAGTGGTTTTAGAAGGTTCCAAGTGGTTTGAATCAGTGTCGAGGGTTGTGACCCACTACTCTCCAGGGCTGTACCGTGGAGGTGAAGGTGGTAGAGTCACTCCATCAAATGGGATGCACAACCAACCCCATCTTTGCTAGGCACTGCCCCACTGCTTCTCCGGCCTGATTTGCATCCTCCCTGACTGTGTGTGAGCAAGCAGTGATTGTTTTTACACAAACAGGCGCATACAGGTCACTGCAACCCAGTCAGCCAGAGCCCACTACCACTGTACAAACGGCCTCCCATCCCTTGGCTGCAGCAGGTTAGAAATGCGTCGCGTCCTTAGGTGGCAGTGTGGTACAGCTGCAAAGACCCTGTCTGGCCTGGGATAGAAGCCTGGATTCTAGTTCAGACATGGACTCTGCGACCCTGTGTGTGCTTGCCCGTCCTTCCCGCTGCTAGGCCTCAGCCTTCTCACCCTGGGAGGAAGAAAAGTTGTGACACTACCAGGTGCGGGGGTGCTTTAATGCTCCCCCGTGGCCTGGGCTGAGCGTTATCTCCAGCCTGGTGGCCAGAGCATGGGCTCTGGAGTCTGGTTATTAATCTTCCCCGTACCTGGGCCCCTTCTCAGAGTCATGATTTTAATACAGAATCCAGAGGATTACAAAGGCAATCAGGTGTGTGTGTGTGTATGCTTATAAATATACACACACATTTTTAAGGTTTATTGAGGTTTAATTGCCAAAAATTAACTGACAAAAGGTTTATTGAGGCTTAATTGATTAAATTAAAGCATACAGCGTGATGATCTGATATTTGTATACACTGTGAAAGGATTTCCACCATCTAGTTAGTTAAGACATCCATCACCTCACATATTTACCGTGCCTTGTTTTTGTGAGAGCGTTTAAATTCTACTCTCTAAGCAAATGTCAATGTTTAATACCATGTGTTACGTTATAGGTTAGATCCTCAGAACTTACTCGTCTTACGACTGGAAGGCTGTAGCCTCTCCCTCTTCCTTCCACCCTCCAGCCCCTGGCAACCACTTTTCTACTCTATGTTTCTATGATTTTGACTTATTATTTTTTTGGGGGGGGGAGTTCCACATGTAAGTGGACCATACAGTATTTGCTTTGTCTAGCTATTTCAGGCAGCCAATTATGGTGAAATACACTTATCAAAATATTACAAAGCCACACTGTGATATAGCAATACGTGTGCTTTTTTTTTAACAGACCACATAATAAGACCTGGTGGTGGGTTGGCTATGTTATTATGATTGTAATTGCAAGGCAGTGATGAGTGTAAATAATAGTCTAAGATATCGGCAACAAATGTAACGGGACATGAAAATATCTTTGGTTCCAATTGGTGACAAAGTCGCAGGGGCTGGGGACACTACTGCAGTTTGCTGCTGACATAATGGAAGGAAATGCAACTTTTCAGTTAGGTGTTAAAATTAGGTGGTAATACCTTTTTTTCATCCAGTTTCATGGGCCCCAAGTTAAGAGCTCCTGCTGGAGTCAGGTAAGGTGTCAACCCGTGCCCTACAGCTTCCCCTGTGGGTCATTTGTATGAATTATTCTTCTGCCCTGCGCCTCGGTCTTCTCATCTGTAAAATGGGTGTAAGACCCGTAAGCTCATGGAGCTGCCGGGAAGAGTACACACGATCAGCCAAATTCAGCACACACTTCTTTCTTTAAAATTCTACTTTATTGTAGTAAGGACATTTTAAAAAAGATTTTATTTATTTATTCATGAGAGACACCAAGAGAGAGAGGCAGAGACACAGGCAGAGGGAGAAGCAGGCTCCATGCAGGGAGCCAGACGCGGGACTCGATCCCAGGTCTCCAGGATCATACCCTGGACTGAAGGCAGCGCTAAACCGCTGCGTCACCAGGGCTGGCCTGTTGCAAGGACGTTTAACATGACATCGACCCTCTTGACAAAGAAGTAGATGACAGGTCTTGACAAGGACGTGGAGAGATTGGAGCCCTTGCACATTGTCGGTGAGAATGTGCGAAATGCTGCAGCTGCTGTGGAGTTCCTTGAGCAATTAAGAACAGCTGCTATATGGACTAGCGATCCCATGTTGGTGTATTTGTTCAAAAAGAATCAAAATCAGGATCTCGAGGGGATACCAGCACTCCTGTGTTCACTGCAGCACCATCCACACTAGCCAAGATACAGAAACAACCCAAGTGTTTATTGACAGATGACTCGGTAAAGAGAATGTGCTGTACACACATCATGCAGTGATGTTCAGCATTAAAAAAGAAGGGAGGGGGATCCCTGGGTGGCGCAGCGGTTTGGCACCTGCCTTTGGCCCAGGGCGCGATCCTGGAGACCCGGGATCGAATCCCACATCGGGCTCCCGGTGCATGGAGCCTGCTTCTCCCTCTGCCTATGTCTCTGCGCCTCTCTCTCTCTGTGACTATCATAAATAAATAAAAATTAAAAAAAATTAAAAAAAAATTTAAAAAAGAAGGGAGGGACACCTGGGTGGCTCAGTGGTTGAGTGTCTGCCTTTGGCTCAGGTCATGATCCCAGGGTGCTGGGATCGAGTCCCGCATCGGGTTCCCTGCAGGGAGCCTGCTTCTCCCTCTGCCTGTGTCTCTGCCTCTCTCTGTGTGCCTTTCATGAATACATAAGTAAAATCTTAAAAAAAAAAAAAGGGAAATTGGCACTCTGTGATGACAGGGATGAGCACGCTGACCATGTATTTAGAAGGGCTATGTGCTTGGGCTGTTTTTAGGGGCTGGGGCTCTGTGCTGGAGAGGCAAAAATCCCTGCCCTCACGGGATTTACATTCTAGAGGCAGAAGCAGTGAACAAGCAGGCAAAATATATATGGTTTCGGGTAATGATGAGGGCTGTGAAGAGAACAGAACAGGTGATACATCGGACAGCAAACGCCGGGTGCGGGCGGCTTTGGATCGGGTCATCAGGGAGCCCTAACACACATTAGGGGTAGTGACGCATCAGAGCAGAGACGGGGCCAGCGCCTGACACGCGGCGTGGGCCCGATGCGTGTTGCCCATGGTGCTGCCCTTCGCTGGGGCCGCAGCTCCCCGGGGGCCGCGCTGGGCGCTGGCGGTGCCCCCTGTGCCTTGGGTGACGTGGGCGGGGAGAAGGCCACATCCCGGCAGAACCAGATCCAAGGGAAGCAGGTCTGATTAAAGGAAGATAAAGTCTTCTCTCTGCTGTGTCTTGCGGGGAGAGCCAAGCAATCAATAGGTCTCGCAGATCAGCGGAGGGTGCTTGGAATCTGGCAGCACGGGGCTTTTTAATTAAAGCCATAACTGCGAGGAAAGGTAGTAACTGCCTTATTTCTGCAGCTTGTGTTTCTGTCTGCCTGCCAGAAACTGAACAAGTCAATGCACTTCCAGAGGCTCCGAGAATCTTGACGAGGTGGCCTTGGGTTTTGGGGAGGGCCAGGTCCTGCCAGGATGAACATCTGGACGGCCAGGGGGACAGGTGCCAATTCTGCAGGCTGAGGTGTGGTCTTTGGCATTTAGACCCGCACAGAAGCTGTGATTAATCAGTTGCACTTCCTGGGAAGGGGAGGGCCCTTCCCAACAGTGATTTGTCTCTAATCACTGGGTCTGTCCAAAGATGTTGACATTACTTAAAATATATATATATATATATATATATATATATATATATATATATATTATGAAATAGAGTGTTGCTGCTTAAGATGCAGTCCACAGACCAGGAAACTGGCATCCGCTGCTGGGACAGCGTCAAAAGTGGAGAATCTCAATCCCTGCCCCAAACCTACTGTCCGAATCTGCATTTTAACAAGATCCTTAGGAAATTCATGGGCACAGTAAAGTGGAGAGAAGCACCAAGATAGGAGACCTGAAGGCAAATCAGCCCATTGCCAAAGTGTAAACCTTATTCAAATCCTGAAAAGAAAGTTAAAAAAAAAAAAAGCGTGAGATTCATGAGGCAGTTTGAACACTTATTAGATATCTGAGGACAATAAGGAATGATTACTTTGGCAGCTGTGATAATGGTAGTGTGGTTGTATTAAAAAGCAGCTATTATCTTTTAGAGTTATACTTGGAAGTACTTGAAGTGATTTTTTTTGGTGGGGGAGGGGGTCTGGCATTTGTTGCAAAATGCTGGTGGAGGCAGGGATTGGGGTGTGTGCATGGGGTAGGACGGGCTATGGATTGATGGTTCAGAGTCCTGGAGGGGCCATATGAAGATGCATTATACCGATTTGTTTATTTAGTGTATATTTAAAACTCTTCATAAGAAAAAAGTTAAGAGGAGAGATGCCTGGGTGGCTCACTAGTTGAGCATCTGCCTTCGGCTCAGGGCATAATGGTGGGATTGGGATTGAGTCCTGTATTGGGCTCCCTGCAGGAAACCTGCTTCTCCCTCAGCCTGTGTCTCTGCCTCTTTCTCTGTGTCTCTCATGAATACATAAATAAAATCTTAAAAAAAAAAGTTAAGAGGATGAAATATAACATTATGGTCCAAAGGGCATGAACCATAATGGTATTGTGCAAGTGAACATTCATGCATCTACGCCCAGGTCATTGTTGGCCATGCCCCCCTCCCACAAGGACCCCTTCCCCAAAGAAATACACCCCACCCCCATGGAGTCACTTACAAAAAGACCTTACAAAATACCAGTGCTGAGATCCTCCAGACCAGTGAAAAATGAATCATTGGGGGGCAGTGAGGAGGGGGTGGTAGAGTGCAGGTGATTCTAAGACGCATCCAGTTGAGAATTAAAATTAAAATTAAAATTAAATTTTTGAATTAAAAGTTTGTTTAACTTTTCATATAAATCATGATGCCTCTTTGTGCTTGAGGTTTTCAGTGAACTTACACCTGTATTGTGGCAAACAGGCCATTTCACAGATTGTTTCTCATGGAGGACTTAGGCATTGGATAGTTTTGTCAGCATGGGTTGCCTTTGGCAGTGGGTTGCACCCCATTTTTGAAAATCATGACGGTGGTTCACCACTTACTGAGTGCATTCTCCATGCCTAGCCCTGTGCTGGGTACTTTATATATTTATTACATTTAATGTGGACTCAGCATCACTGCCCCCATTTCATTGATGAAGGAACTGAGTCTTAGGGAAACTTGTGTGGTTTGCCCAAGGTGATCCAGTTTGGAAATTACAGAGTGTCTGACTCACCCTACTTCACCATCATGTCATGCTGCTCATGATGGATCTTTTTTTGTTTTTTAATTTATTTTTCAGTTTTTACATAGGCCTTTTTGGAGAAAGTAATACATTATCATAATAAATTCCATCCAGTATAGAATGGTATACAGTGAGATATACCTGAGGCAGGCACAGTGTGGCCACCATTAATGGTCTCTTGTCTATCCTTCCAAAATATTTTGTGTGTAGAATACAAGAAACCACACACACACAATACACACACACATAATATAAAAAACGTATACATATGTATTACACAAATGGAAGCATCTTTACCTTGACTTTTTTCACTTAATGACATAGTTTAGAGACCATTACTTTTTAAAAGCCTTTATTTATTTGAGAGACAGAGCAGGAGCAGGGCGAGGTGCAGAAGGAGAGGGAGAAGCAGAGCAGGGAGCATGATGCAGGGCTCGATCCAAGGACCCTGAGATCATGACCTGAGCCGAAGGCAGATGCTTAACCGACTGAGCCACCCTAGAGACAATTACTTTTCATCGTAAACCTATGCATCTCCTGTTGGTTTGATTTTTACCAGCATCATGATGGATCTTGATGGAAGAGTTTAGGGTCATTTGATAACCCACGAAGAACTGAAACTCAACACGGAGAGGCCTTTACTACTTACGTGCCTTTGGGACGCCCGGGTGGCTCAGTTGTTTAGACATCGACTCTTGATTTCAGCTCAGATCATGATCTCGGGGTTGTGGGATCGAGCCTTGTGTTGAGCCCCATGCTTGGTGGGGACTCTTCTTGGGTTTCTGTTTCTCCCTCTGTCTCTCAGATAAATAAATCTTTAAAAAAAATGTTATGTGCCTTTGGTTAAAATCACTTTGAGCTGAGTTGTGTATGTCAAATGGGGACATTGCTGCTTTGTGTTCTCCAGCTGACAACCTCTTACTCATCTGTCAAAGGTGCATCAATTGTCACAGGACCAGGAGGCAGGAAATGCCTCTGCGTTTCAAGTGACCTCTTGGCTAAAACCGAGTGAGTCACGCCCTCCTCCAGCCTCATGGAGTGCTTGTCCAGGCCTCCAAGAGCAGATGGCATGAGTGTTGCCCTCTGCTCTTTTAAGGACAGGAACTGTTCTGTGGTTATTTTGGTTTCTGAAGAACCCAGCTCCGGGGCAGTGCATGTCTGTGACTGGCATGACGGGACAAGAGTTCTGCTCAGACACCAAAGCTTTGGCCAGGGCATATGATCTAATGATATACTACCCCGTGGGCTGAGCTGTGTCAGACAGGCACAGGACAAAAGTTACAGACTGGGTCTCTCAATTCAGACTGCCTGGGTTCAAATCCCAGCTCTTCCACTTTTTTTTTTTTTTTAAGATTTTATTTATTTATTCCTGAGAGACACAGAGAGAGAAGCTGAGCCACAGGCAGAGGGAGAAGCAGGCCCCATGCAGGGAGCCCAATGCGGGACTCGATCCTGGGACCATGGGATCACACCCTGAGCCAAAGGCAGATGCTCAACCACTGAGCCACCAGGTGCCCCCCAGATCTGACACTTCTGAGCCAAAGGACCTGGATGGGTTAGTTTACTAATCTGGTTTTCCTTTTCCTCCTCTGAAAATTGAGTATTGCCTCTCAGGGTTATCATAAGGATGGAATGGGTTAGTACTTGAAAAGTGCTTAGGCCATGCCAGGTAGTGCCATGTGGAGCTGGGGACAAAAGGAAAAATTTGTTAATATGGCTCTGTCTTTATTGAAAATTTGATTCTTTTTTTTTTTGTTCATTGTGGATATTCTTGCATTCATTTTGATTTTTTTTGGAATATTGCACCAAAATATTACTTATCTGGATGACTGGGCTTTTTAGTGATCTCTTATTTTTTTTTTAAGATTTTATTTATTTATTCACGAGAGACACACACACACACACACAGAGAGAGAGAGAGAGAGGCACAGACACAGGCAGAAGGAGAAGCAGGCTCCATGCAGGGAGCCCGATGTGGGACTCAATCCCGGTCTTCAGGATCACACCCTGAGCCAAAGGCAGACATTCAACCACTGAGCCACCCAGTCGTCCCTTTAGTGATCTCTTGAATTTTGCACCCAAAGGCGAATATTCGCCTTATTTGCCTCATCCTCATCCTGGCCCTGCCCTCAGGAAGCAAAATGCAAGTTTTCATATGTCTGGAGGGGGCTCAGTATCGTTATGTTAAAAAAAATGGTTATCTATACACTACTTGTGCAGCACCCCTCACGCTGCTCTGGTGTTGAGGTTGGAACTGTGAATAGATATTCACAGCCATGGCTCTTGCCCTCAAGGAGTTGACAGCTGAATGATGATAATCACAACTAATTGAGCACTTACTGTATGCCAGTCACGGTGCAAGTGATGCTTTCATTAATGCTTACAGTGACTTCTTAAGAGGGGATCATTCTATTCGTTTCGCAGATGAAGGAACTGGACTCAGAGCAATTAAACAGCTTGTCCTAGGCCACAGAGTTAAGAGAGGGAGACCCCAGTCTTTCAGACTCCAGCACCCAAGCTCTTTTTGCCATGATCATTGAGTGAGGCGGGAGCTTTGTTCCCATCTTCTGTAAGAATATCTTGGATGCTGAAATCAGTTGGATTTTCTTGGAATTCCATTGCTGAGTTTCTCTAAATATGCATTTCTCAAGAAGCTCTGAGTCTAAACTGGCGGGGGTGCGGGCTCCCCCTTTAAGAGCTTGGTTTGAGCAGCCACCTGCCATTGACTGGTTCCTTGCAGGGAGAACACCGTGTTGAAAAATCTCTGAGACAAGGCTTTGGTGCAGTCCAAAGGGACCAGAGAAGTAACCTCGGAGTCTTCTGGCCCAGGGTGAGAGGGAGGAAGGGAGACAGTAGGATGAAGAGAGGTGGGGAGGGGCAGAGGAAACGGAGCAGGAAGGCCAGCAAACAGCCTCCCAGGCAGAGGGCTTTGAAGGTAACTGAAATGCAGAGCTGCATTTCTCCAAAGGGTTTCTATTAGACAGCCGTCCTCCTGTCCTTCTGCCCCCAGAGGGAGCCTGGCTTCTTCCATCAGCCTGGGAGAGGCAGTTCAGGGGCCTGGGCCTGCTAGAGGCGGCCACTCCCTCATCGAAGCTTATTGTGATGGTGGAGATGAACGTCTTGAAGTTCAAGGACTGGCACCCAGTAGGTCAGCCTCCTTGTCTCTAACCAGGGGCTCCTCCCTTGGAAAGATAAGAGATTGCTCCAGAGTGACAATAGCTATAATTTATGAAGTGTTTACTGTGTCTCAAGTGCTTGCCACCCATAACTTCATTTAACCCACAAAAATAGGGACGCCTGGGTGGCTCAGTGGTGAGCGTCTGTGTTTGGCTCAGGTCATGATCCTTGGGTCTTGAGATCAAGTCCCACATCCAGCTCCCAGCAGGGAGCCGGCTTCTCCCTCTGCTTGTGTCTCTGCCTCTACGTGTCTCTCATGAATAAATAAATAAAATCTTAACCCCCCCCCAAAATAGCTACTGTTATCATCACCTGTTTTGTAGGGGTTGAAAGGAGATTCAGGGAGCACCTAAATAACGTGTGCAAGGTCACATCACCTGCCAATGTTGTCCTGTGGGGACCGTGCTGTCCAATATGGTGGCCACTGAGCATGGCAAATGCGCCCAGTCTGAAGAAGCAACTGAATTTAAAATTTTACTTAACTTTAATTTACATTTAATTTAAAAACTGAAACAGTATGAAATATTTTTCTGTGCAAATGACTTGATTGTTTTAGTGGGATTCCATTTCATTTTTAATGGCTGAAAATTTAATGTCCAAATTGAGAGTGTCATAAAAAATACTCATGGACATTAGAAAACTTAGTGTATATAAAAAAAGAATGTAAAATATCTCATTAATAATTTTTTAACGTTTGTTTATTTATTTATTTATGTAATCTCTACACTTGAATGTGGGGCTTGAACTCACAACTCCAAGATAAAGAGTCATAGGCTCATCTGACTGAGCTAGCCAGATGCCCCTCATTTAGTAATTTATGTAAAAAAAGATTTTATTTATTTATTCATGAGAGACACAGAGAGAGGCAGAGACATAGGTAGAGGGAGAAGCAGGCTCCGTGCAGGGAGCCTGATGTGGGATTTGATCCTGGGACTCTGAGACCAGGCCCTGAGCTGAAGGCAGATGCTCAACCACTGAGCCACCCAGGTGTCCCTCATTTAGAAATTTTTTAAAATAGTGATTACATGTGGAAATTATAACATCCTGGATATATATATATATATATATTATATATTATTTTTTTTTTTTTTTTTTTTTTTTTAAGATTTTATTTATTTAGTTAACAGAGAAAAGAGCACAAGCAGGGGGAGCAGCAGAGGGAGAGAGAGAAGCAGGCTCTCTGCTGAGCAGGGAGCCTGATGCAAGTCTGGATCCTAGGGTCCTGAGATCATGACCTGAGTCAAAGGCAGATGCTTAACCAACTGAGCCACCCAGGCGCCTCAACATCCTGGATATATATTTAGCCAAATAAGACATTATTATTATTATTTTTATTTTTAAAAGATTTTATTTATTTATTCATGAAAGAGAGAGAGAGAGAGAGAGAGAGAGAGAGAGAGAGGCCGAGACACAGGCAGAGGGAGAAGCAGACTCCATGCAGGGACCCCGATATGGGACTGGATCCTGGGACACCAGGATCACACCCTGGGCTAAAGGCAGAAGCTCAACCACTGAGCCACCCAGGCGTCCCCCAGGGTGGCCTTTGGATGTAATGACTTTCCATCAACATCAGCCAACCAAGAGTTTCTGTTGGACAGGAGGACAGAGGCTTCCTTGGTACTCATTCTGCTGTCCATTCATTCAACAGAGGCTATCAGATTTCTAATGTGTGCCAGGCACTGTGAACAAAAAAACCCAGACAACGACCCCTATCCTCATGGAGTTTATATTCTATTGGGGAAGGCAAAAATAAAAAAGAGAAACATACAAAGTTATGGGAACTTAATGATGAACGCTAAGCAGAAACAAGGAAAACAGGAGGTGGATGAGAGGTATTGGAGACTGTATTAGTTCCCTATGGCTGCTGTAACAAATCACTACACATGCAGTGGCTTAAAACAACCCATATTTATTATCTCACAGTTTGGGGGAGGTCTGAAGTCTAAAATGAGTCTGGTCTGCAAGGCCACATTCCTTCGGGCAGCTCCAGGGGAGAATCCATTTATTTGCCTTCTCTGGGGTTTTAGGGCTACTCGCATTCCTTATTCCTGGCCCTGCATCACTTCAACCTCTACTTCCTTGTCACATCTCCTTCTCTGACCCTGGCTCCTCTGCCTCCCTCTGGTAAGTATCCTTGTGATTCGATTTGGCTCACCCAGACAATCTCCTCATCTCAGAACCCTCATTTAATCCCACCTGCAACATATGCAATCTCCCTTTAGCTATGAGTGGTAACATAGTCACGAGTTCCAGGGATCAGGATGTGACATCTTTGAAGGAGGGCATTATTCTGTCTACCACAGGGACTGAAATCTGAGAAGATATGACTAAGGAAGAACTCATTGAGATGACATTTGAGTGAAGACCTGAGGGAGTAAGGAAGTATGCAGAAAAGATGGGGTGTCTTTTGAAGGTTGAATGCCCGATTCTTGATTTCAGTTTAGGTCATGATGTAGGGGTCATGGGATTGAGCCCCAAGTGGGGCTCTGTGGCTCAGTGAGGAGTCTCCTTGAGGTTCTCTTTCTCCCTCTTCCTCTGCCCCCTGTCCCGCATGTGCTCTCTCTCAAAAAGTAATTTTTTAAAAAAGAGAAATATATCTTATACTCTGAGTGAGATGAGAAGACCTTAGGCGCTTCCCCTAAGTATATATTCAATAATTAACTATGAAAAAAATCTAAAGCCAAGTGAAAAGAGAAATGCGAACTGGGGTATAAATATGTAAAAGGGAATAAGGAAATATGGAGGGATCTGAGTGCAGGGATCAGCACCTGCAAAGACTTAAGCCTTTAATGTAGGAGGGGAAAGGGCTGATGTCTTTATTTTTCAGAGAACTCAAATCAATAAGATAAGTCCAGAAACTGGGTAGAAAAACAAGAAAAGGGGCGTGAACAGACAACTCGAAAAAGATGAAAAGCAATTAGCCAGGCACATGGGGAAATGATCAGCCTAACCAGTAATCAAAGAAATGCAAATTAGAACCACAAACAGCAAACAAAAAACAAAAAAACAAAACAAAACAAAAAAAAAAACAACCCACAAACAGCTACATTTCCACCTCGTAAGGATTTTAAGGACGATGATGCGGCTTTGGCCAGCTTGGCGTGAGGGAGACTCAGGAGCGCTGGGTGCCGGGGGTCTGACCCCTCTGGAAAACACTTGGGACACTGGTTTTCAGGGCCTTAAACATGGGTGTTCTCATTAGCCCAAGAAAACCAAGGCTGGTAATCTAGCCCGAAGACATAATTTTTTAAAAATTCAATTTGCCAACATAGGTGTAGCACCCAGTGCTCATCCCATCAAGTGCCCCCTTCAGTGCCCGTCACCCAGTCACCCCATTCCCCACCCACCTCCCCTTCTGCAACCCTTTGCTCGTTTCCCAGAGTTAGGAGTCTCTCATGATTTGTCTCCCTCTCTAATTTTCCCCACTCAGTTCCAAGGACATAATTCTAAATCTGGAGAAAGCTTTGTTCATCGCAGCCAAACAGTAGAGACAATGAAACTATAAACCAGAGATTAAATAGGCCACAAGGGTCATTCCTTCGATATTTTTGTCAAGTAATATATATATTTTTTTCTTTTTTATTTATTTATGATAGTCACAGAGAGAGAGAGAGGCAGAGACACAGGCAGAGGGAGAAGCAGGCTCCATGCACCGGGAGCCCGACGTGGGATTCGATCCCGGGTCTCCAGGATCGCGCCCTGGGCCAAAGGCAGGCGCCAAACCGCTGCGCCACCCAGGGATCCCAAGTAATATATATTTTTTAAGATTTTTATTTATTTCCTCATGAGAGACACACAGAGAGAGTCAGAGACATAGGCAGAGGGAGAGGCAGGCTCCGTGTGGGGAGCCCGATGGGATTTTCAGTTTTAAAACTGGGACAGGGGATGTCTGGGTGGCTCAGCGTGGTTAAGTGTGTGCCTTCAGCCCAGGGCGTGATCCCGGGGTCCTGGGATCGAGTTCTGCATCGGGCTCCCTGCATGGAGCCTGCTTCTCCCTCTGCCTGTGTCTCTGCCTCTCTCTCTGTGTCTCATGAATAAATAAATACAATCTAAAAAAATAGTCACTTAAAAATAAATAAAAGGCTGGGACAGTCCTCGGTCAGCTGGGATAAGTTGGTCGCCCTAAGAAGAACAACGTTTTGATGGGTTGGTTGGGGCCTTTCTGAGGAGGTGGCATTTGATTAAGGACTGAATGAAGCCAGGGAGGGAATTATGGGAATGCTAGCCAAGTCGTTTTCCAGGCACAGAGAAACTCCTGAGACAAGAGTGTTCTTGGGGACATTTTTTTTTTATTTTTAAAAGATTTTATTTATTTATTCATGAGAGACACAGAGAGAGGCAGAGACACAGGCAGAGGGAGAAGCAGGCTCCCTGGCAGGGAGCCCTACGTGGGACTTGATCCCAGGACCCCAGGATCATGACCTGAGCCAAACGCAGATGCTCAAGCACTGAGCCCCCCAGGCGTCCCTCTTGGGGTCATTTGAAGGACTTAAAGCATGTCAGGGTGTTTGAAGCCTGGCTCCAGGGAGAAGAGGAGTAGGAGACAGGTTTCGGAGGAGGCCGTAGGGGCTAGCCTCTGGCCCGTGTAGGAAAGGGAAGAACTTAGGCTTTTCTTTCAAGCCCAGCCAGGGAAACGAAACGGTATCATTTATGATTTGAGGACGATCACTTTGGTGGTTGCCTGGAGAAGGGAATGATGGTGGGTGTGGGGCAGGGGTGGGGGGCCGGGTGGACCCAGGTAGCCCAGATGGCAGGTAGTTATAATCTAGGGCAGTGTTCTGGAACTCCAGCCTGCATCAGAATCACCTGCAGGGCTTGTTATGACGGCCTCTGGCCCTGCCCCTGAAGCCTGGGTTCCTAGCAAGACGCTGAGGCTGCTGGGCCTGGGTCGCTCTGAGCAGCTACCACTTTGAGCAGCCAAGGACCAGGAGAAGGGCGACGGCCACCTGGTGTAAGGTGGTATCGGTGCTGGAGCCAGGTCTCCTCTGGGGTGTGTGTGTGTGTGTGTGTGTGTGTGTGTGTGTGTGTGTGTGTTTTAAAGGAATATAAAGGGATTCCCTGGGTGGCTCAGTGGTTTAGCGCCTGCCTTCAGCCCAGGGCATGATCCTGGAGTCCTGGGATTGAGTCCCATGTCGGGATCCCTGCATGGGGCCTGCTTCTCCCTCTGCCTGTGTCTCTACCTCTCTCTCTCTCTCTGTGTGTCTCTCATGAATAAATAAATAAATAAAATCTTTATTAAAAAATAAAGGAATAT
This sequence comes from Nyctereutes procyonoides, assembly GCF_905146905.1. Taxonomy (NCBI): domain Eukaryota; kingdom Metazoa; phylum Chordata; class Mammalia; order Carnivora; family Canidae; genus Nyctereutes; species Nyctereutes procyonoides. Next base: position 51,418,548 of record NW_026575126.1, on the reverse strand, counting down.
AGAACTATTTATTGACCACTGTTTACCAGTATTTACAATAAAGTAAACAATATACAGTTGGTTAACATTCTGACTACAAAGCTCTTGTTTTTCCTGGTTTCTGCTGAACCAGTAACTCCAATACTGAGAAGATTGAGCGTACATGTTAGGAGTGAGTTAGGGTGAAGATAAAACATGCAGGTCAAGAATTTGGATTATAGAAGTCTGTCCACCCATATCCATAGTTGCAGCCATATAAATGCAAGTTTATTTGCAAGATCCCTGGGTGGGATGTGTTTTGAAGTGAAACTCTGAGGCCCGTTTTGGTTCTCCTGTAACCTGATCACACCAAGGGGAACATCTCAGTTTGATACCAGTCAGGCTCTAACACTCTTCTGGCCCCTGCCCTTTTATTGTAGTAAAGAGAGAGCAAGCCTCAGAGCGCCCAGCTCTCAGTGGACAGCTCTACTTAAAATGTGACTTGGGGGAGGCCTGTATTGTATTTTTTGTGGTTGCCCACAGCTTATGACAAACGATGTTGGCTTTCCTTTATACAGGAGTCTTATAAAGCTTCCATTTTCAATAAACATATTTAGATTTTTAGAAATGAGAATTGCTTTTTTATAAATCTATGAAGTAAGTAATAGCGTGGTGCAACTGTAGCTGTTCTTAAGTGGCCGCAGGTGGGGAAATGCTGTCCTAAGCCTTAGGTTCCCTTGGGTCCTGCAAGCTCAGCCCTTGGTGTCATCAGGCCCTTCATAAACCCAGGAGTTCCCCACTGTCTCTAGGCCAACAGTCTAGTAGTCCACTGTACCCCACCATCTCCCTTTTTTCTGCTATTCATGCCTTTATTCAACCCACATTTATTGAGCACCTATTAGCTTCTGGGTCTAAGTCTCAACCTCAGTTTGCAACATCCCCTGGAAAAGCACTGTACATGTGATAATGGTTCTTGGAAAGAACTTTCTCAACAATTTACAAAATTTTACAAAAATGTAAAATGACTGTGTGCATATGTCCCTGGTGATGTTTCTTGTTCTATGTGCTTCCCTGGAGGGAGAGAAAGTAAGAGATGGGATTGGCATGCCGGGCATTACAACTGCCCCCCTCCTCCACTGTACGCCCAGATAGGGAGGCGCTCATGTGAATGTCACCTATTAGGTATGTCCTACCGGGGACAACAAATGTTGGGACCAGGCATAGATCATGGGGCACCATCAGAAGATTCTGAACAGAGGATTGTAACATTGGATTTGGGTGTCAGAATGTTTGTTTTGGCAGTTGAGGGAATGGAGGGAAGACTCTGGGTAGTGGGTTAGGACATCTCTTTGGACAAGTTGTGAAAAATTCCTGGGCCTAAATGTCTCTCGGTTCAAGAAGGCAGATTATTGGGGCACCTGGGTGGCCCAGTGGTTGAGCGTCTGCCTTTGGCTCAGGGGGTGACCCTGGGGTCCTGGGATCGAGTCCCACACTGGGCTCACTGTGAGGAGCCTGCTTCTCCCTCTGCCTGTGTTTCTGTCTCTCTCTCTCTCTCTCATGAATAAATGAGTAAATATTTAGAAAAAAAAAGAAGGTAGATTAAATTTTCTCTTGTACAAGAATTCATAAAATAAAGTGACACCAAAGTGCAGGAATGTAGATGGTTGGATTCTCACCAAATGGAGAGTGTGTGTCTGAGAATGGTCTGGGTGAGGACACAGACTCTGAGGCTGGTGCGGAGGACCTTCGGGGACACTCGAGGCTGGAGGCAGTCACTCTCCCAGGCTGCTGATCTCGAGGAGCAAGGAGAGGATGTGTGACTGCTGGGGAAGATTTAGTCTGGCCAGAGAAGTTCAAAGAACTGTGTTAAGGAAGACCCCACAGTTAAGGCTGTAAAGACTCTCCCACCAAACTGATGTAAAATCAAGCTGTGCTGGGTGGAGTAGCTGCAGGGATTTATTTAGTGATGATTAATAAGGTGAATTTCACCTCGGTTCTCAAGGGTGCAATTAAACATGCAAATGCTTTAACAAAGTTAAAAGTTCTTACACATATAATGATTATATGTAAGGATCAAATGTGATGATGGTAGACATGAAAATACTTCATGGGCTACGGAGGCCTGTGTTACAACCCCTGCTTGCTGATGCACCTCTGTAGGGTCGGCTGGGTGCACCCCAAGACTCTCAGTCCAGTGCTCTCTCTTGTACTGCATGGACTTGTTTCCCACCAGCCCTGGGGAAGGGGCTGACTCTCCCGCAGTGCTATGGGGAAAGAGCACTGTAGACATGTGTACCTTTTCCAGTCACCTGTGCTACCTTCCTTGGGCTCTGGGTAAGTCAGCGCTCTTTCCTGGTCACCAATGGCAACTGTGAGGCATCCAGGCATGAGTATCACGCCTGGCTCTGTGGTCTGAAACTCTCCCTCTTGCCCCTGGCTCACTTTTGGGTCCAGATTGTGATTTCTGGCAACTCTGAACCAAGGAGTTTGAGAAAATAAGAGCCCATGGCAAAGAAGGGTCTGACGTCATGGTTCAGAACTCTGGCTTGTGGGACGCCTGGGTGGCTCAGTGGTTAAGCACCTGCCTTTAGCTCAGGGTGTGATCCTGGAGTCCCAGGATCGAGTCCCACTTCAGGCCCCCTGTATGGCGCCTGCATCTCCCTCTGCCTATGTGTCTGCCTCTCTCTCTCTCTGTCTCTCATGAAAAAAAAAAACAAAACAAAACTCTGGCTTGTGGCACTGGGTGGACCTGGTTCAAATCCTGGCTCTGTCACTTGTTAGTTGGGTGATCTTGGGAAAGGCCCTGTGACAGTTTGGGTTCTCCAAGAGGCAGACATGGCTCTGGGAAGCAATGTGCAAGGACTTGATTGGGTAAAACACTTTGTGAGAGAAGTCAGACTGTGACCTAAGTTGGACTCCGAGCGAAGGAGAGAAGGCTGGGTGGAAGCGACTGAGTGGTGGAGCCTGAAAAAGGTTGAAGTCCAATGTTTTCTAGGATCCTGTGTTTTCTAGGACTGGGACTGCTTTAGTTTCCGTGCTCTACTCCATCACTGATGGATTTCTGGTCCAGCAGGTGCACTCTCATGGTTACCATACCCCTAACCTCTCACAAGACTGGCTATGATCAAGTGAGACAAGGCATGAAAAGCATTTTATAGGAGAATTAGCACTCAACACACTGTAGCTATTATTATTATTACCCAAACACTCTTGAAGTCAACAAGTTTCCTTTTTCTTTTGTTACCAAGCATGACCTAGATCAGAGAGGCTGCTACTTCAGATTCCCTGGGCCAGGTCTAATACTTTAGGGAGCAGTAGGGAAGTGTGATAAACCAACGCGGACATGCCCCCATTTAAAACATTTTGAAAAATAACCTAAAGCCAAAGCAGTCAGATCTGTAGGCTGAATTTGGTCTGCGCCCCTCCAGTTCGAAACTTTTGCCTTCTACGTACAATGTTGTCTATAACAATTTCTGATATTCTGGGTTTGTGAGAGCCCGGAGGTCAATTTCATTAAGAGAAAGCAAAAATAGTTGGGGTTAGGTTTTTTTTTCCTCCCCTGTTGCTAATTTACAGTGTATTTGACCAAACGGAGAGATCTGACTCGTTGAGTTTGGTTTTCTACGGAGCATCAGTGTTGGCTTATCCAAGAGGTTTAGAATGTGGATGTGGGATGTGAATGGCATGGGCTGTGGTCTTGGCTCTCCCACTTACTGGCTATGGGATCTTGGGCAAGTTGTGCCATCTCTCTGTAGCTCATTCTGTCTACCTGTTAAATGGAGGATAATTCTGGAATTTCCTGATGGGGTTACTATGAGGATTTAGTACATGGAAGCTTAAAACAGTGCTCAGACCAAGTAAGGCTGAGTAAGTGTTGATATTATTCTGGGGTTGGGTGAGGGAGAGAGAACATGGCTTTTCTCCATCATTTTATTTCACAGGAGCCTAAAACTTAATGGTCGGTATAACACCCAAATAGGAATGAGTTTCTCCTACCCTGGTGATATAATCATATATAATAATGTCACTTACATAAGCTTCTCTACCTCCCTGTTAAAGCCACCCACACTCTGCTCTGTTTCATGCCGTGTAAGAATTTTTCTCCCACAGGGAAGGAGACACCCAACTTCATATTAATTATCACTATAAAGCAGGGACCAATAGGGGGTGCTGGGAAAGGTGGATTTGTCAGTGATTGGGGGGAGAAAGTCTTTAGAAGCAGTGAGTCAGGCCTGGAGGCCTCAGAGGAACCTGTGGGATCATGGAGCTGGAGGCCAACCAGGTGCAGCCTGAGCCCGCCCTCTGCAGATAAATGCTTATCTACTGTTTCCTTTCTTGTTTTTTTTTTTCCCCCAACTTGAAACATGTTCTACACGTGATGCATGCTCATCATGGGAAATGTAGAAAATAGAGGGGGGACTAAATAGAAGTGTTCAAGTCAGAACTTATTTGGCTGTAAGTGTCAGAAATCTATCTCAAGCTGGTGGAGGTGATTCAAGAGAAAATATCAGTCCCTATGACAGGAATGTTCCAGGCATGAATCAGTCAGGGCTCACACAACACTGAAAGGATGCCATCTTGCTCTCTCACGCCATTCATTTCTTCAATAGACCTTCTCCAGGCAGCAGAGGTCTAAAAGTAAAACACAATTAAGCCCAGACTAATTCCCATCGTGCTACTAGAAAGGTAGAGTGTCAGGGATGGATGCAATCAGTGAGACGTGTACACATGTGCATCCCTGAGCCAATCCTGTGGCTACAGTAAAGGGTCTGATTGGGCAGGTTAGTGAGCCAATGGCCCAAGGAGGTGGAATCAAGGCAAGTCTCCCTGGAAATACAAGGAACAGGCTTCCCACAGGAAGGAGGGTTTCTGTTCTAGAAGGAAGAGGAGAAGGTGATGAGATGATGGAAACACTGTGAATCACTGTGAGAAGCAAGTACAAATTTCTTTGTTTGCTTGTTTCTTTCTTTTTTTTTTTTAGAGACTTTATTAATTTGAGAAAGAGAAAGAGAGCACAAGCAGGGGGGAGGGGCAGAGGGAGAGGGAGCAGCAGACTCCCGGCTGAGCAGGGAGCCCAATGCGGGGCTCAACCCCAGGACCCTGAGACCAGGACCTGAGCTGAAGGCAGATGCTTAGCCAGCTGAGCCACCCAGGCGCCCCCACAAGTACAATTTCTAATACTCCCACTAGAAATAAGGGCTGCTGACTTCTTTATGTACACGTTTCCAGAGTTCCCTACTCACTTTCTTATGTGTCTATACTTAAAAGTGTATTTTGGACGTGCAGAACATCGGAATATCCTGTGCAAGCTTTTATAAACTGATTTTGACTGCATCCTTCAAAAATATCAATTACCCATCTTGATGGGGATCCCTGGGTGGCTCAGCAGTTTAGCGCCTGCCTTTTGATTCAGGGTGTGATCCTGGAGTCCCAGGATCGAGTCCCACATCGGGCTCCCTGCATGGAGCCTGCTTCTCCCTCTGCCTGTGTCTCTGCCTCTCTCTCTTGGTGTCTCTCATGAATAAATAAATAAAATCTTAAAAAAAAAACCAAAACAACCCCCCCCAAAAATATCAATTACACATCTTGAAATCCAAATGGTTTATTTCCTTGGTCCAAAAAATTAAAGAATATATAGACAAGCAAAAATGAAACATAATTTATAAATATAAATATGACTTATGACTGGTTGCAGCTGATAGTAGGACTTTGAAGAAGCCAAGGTTGCAACAAAGGGACTTGTTACGTCTCCTCTCATGACAGCCTATAGTCCTCCTGTGTGGTGCTTTCCACGTTTATAATTACTCATTAATTACTTGCTGTGGCTTATGTAAAATTACCTCATTATGAAATATTTCAGGTACACGAAACAAATATAGACTGATATAGTGAACAACCATTTACACATCACTCAGCTTGAAAATAAGAAAAAAAAATCATAACAAAACAGCGGCACCTGGGAGGCTCAGTGGGTTGAGCATCTGACTCTTGATTTCAGCTCAGGTCATGATCTCAGGGTTGTGAAATTGAGCCTCATGTAGGGCTCTGCGCTGGGCATGGAGCCTGCTTGGGATTCTCTCTCTCCCTCTCCCGCTCCGTCTGCCCCACCTCCCCAGCAAGCATGCTGTCTCTCAAAGAAAAAAAAAAAAAAGAAAAAAAAGAAATGTAACATAACAAATACAATCTCAGCCCGCTGGGCCCATCTCAGCCTTGTGCCCCTTCTGTCCCTCTGTCCTCTAGTTGTGTTTTTTATTCCATGCACATTTATAATTTTTTTATTTTATTTTATTTTTTTTACAAATTTATTTTTTTAAAATTTTTATTTATTTATGATAGTCATAGAGAGAGAGAGAGAGAGAGAGAGAGAGAGAGAGAGAGAGAGAGACGCAGAGACACAGGCAGAGGGAGAAGCAGGCTCCATGCACCGGGAGCCCGACGTGGGATTCGATCCCGGGTCTCCAGGATCGCGCCCTGGGCCAAAGGCAGGCGCCAAACCGCTGCGCCACCCAGGGATCCCTCGTGCTGCATTTTTAAAAACCCTAAATAGAATCCTGCTGTGCATATTTCATGACTTAGCCTTTTTTTTCACTATCATGATTTTTCAATTTATCAAAATTGCATTCCCTTAATCTACTTATTCCCTTATTTCACTACTACTATTGGTGTTAATTTGTTATGATTGCATTCTGCTGTACAACTGTATCACGATTTATTTATCCATTTTCCTATAAGTGGGCATTCAGGTGGTTTCTGTTTTTCTTCTCCTTCTTCCTCTTCTTCTTCTTCTTCTTAAATTTTAAGTAGGCTCCATACCCAATGTGGGGCTTGAGCTCATGACCCTGAGATCAAGAGTCACCTGCTCTACTGACTGAGCCAGCCAGAAGCCTCTCTGTCCTGAACATTTCTTCTTGTGAAAACTGATGGAGCTTCTCCAGGTCTATGGCATTTACCCAGGAATGAAACTGATGGGTTGTAGAGTCTGCACATCTCCAGCTTGCCTAGATTTCACCAAACTAATTTGCACTCTTACCAGCCTTCCGTGAGACTTCCTGTTTCTCCAGCACTTGGTTTCATTAGATTTTCCATCTTTGCCAATTTGATATGTGTGAACTGCAGGCACACCCATTGTTCAATCCTGGAGAGCTGGGATCTTCTGTCTTGTTGGCCATGGTTTTCCCGGCACTCGGCACAGCTCCCAGCACATGGTAGATGCTCAGTGTTTTGGGATTGACTGAGCAACAGAGTTTTCTGGTTCTTCCCACTTACTGGAGAGGACACTTGCTGTCCTGGGAGCCTACTTCTCCCTACCCCTCTCACTTAAAGATCAGAGACCTCTCAATCACTAAACAGAGAGGACAGTCTGGCTACCCTGTTTGCTTTTCATTCGAGCACTGGTTCTCAAAACTATGCACCTGCATCAGAATCACCCAGAGGGCTTGTGGAAACATGGGTGGTGGGGCGCCACCTCCAGAGTTTCCTGTGCAGGAAGTCCAGAGTGGTCTAAGAATTCACATTTCTAATGAGTTCCTGGGTGGTATTGATACCACTGGTTTGGGAAGCACACTTTGAGAACCATCATATTGGAGAAACATCCAATCCAGACATTTTTGGATGTGTGGGAAGTCCTTAGAGACCGAATGCAAAGCTTCAAATATCATTCCTAGAGTGAATAGCAGAAGGAATAAAAGTCATATCCAACTCCACTTGGCTGGAGTAGGGAAAAGAAGAGCCTGAATTCTGGGTCCCTAGAGTGTTCAAGACAGGTGGCAGCCCTTACGGAAACTGATGTAATTCAGTAAGAATGTATAGGGCAACCACCGGCACATTTTCTCATCTTCCACAAGATTTCAAGCCAGGATCCTTTTCTTTCCCCCACCATACTCCTGAGACCATTCTGATCTTCTTTTCTTTCCTCTCCTCCCCCTGTTTCTTCTTCAGCTTCATCAAACATTCATTTAATTCAAAGGTAGACTTGATCGTCATGACACCACAATAAAGATAGCTGCCCTTTATGGAGGCCTGGGTTGTAAGTGTTTTCTAATCTGACCTAATCAGCATCATTGCATCTAATCCTCCCTCAGATCTCTCAACTCCAACGTTGTATTCTTTATTATTCCTATACACTGTATTTCTCTGAGTGTTGGTCCATTCATTCATTCTTTCATTCATACCTTCACCAAATGTTTACTGAGCACCTGCTACATGCTAGGCACTCTGCTGCTGATGTGGGCAAAGCAGACAGACAAAATCTCTGCTATTGTAGGGCTTACAATCTCTTATTACTCCAGTCTGTCAAAAGAGATGATACTATTCCTCATTCAGGGTTGCTGTAGGGATTAGGGAAATGTGTGCCTGGTACATAGTAAGTGCTCAATAAATGTTGGCTCCTGACCTCCTTTCCCCGCAGGAGCTGGTAGCTTTCTATTCACATATGTGGAGGAGAGCTGTTGCAACCAATTCTGAGACATGGTCTTCTAGAAGGACACATTGAACTGATTTTTTAAAAAAAGATTTTATTTATTTATTTATTTATTTATTTAGAGTGTAAGTTGGGGGAGGGACAGAGGGTGAGGCAAGGAGACAGTCTCAAGCAGACTGCGCTGAGTGGGGAGCCCAATCCCATGATCCTGAGATCATGACCTGAGCCCAAATCAAGAGTCAGATGCTTAACTGAGCAGTTAACTGCTTAACTGTGACTTAACACCCGCACTGTTTTTAAAATTCATGCAACCTTCACCCTATTAACCCATCCGAGCAAATGCTCATTTTCCTGGCCTCTGTGGGCAAGACTCAGGCTCTTGCTCCCAGCTGCTTCCTGTGCCTCTCATCTTCTTCCCATTCCAGCCAGGATCTCAGACTATACATGAGTTTTGACAGACCCAACGCTTTGGGAAAGCTTTGTGCAATTTTGAGAGCTGAAAAATGGAGGAATATGGGCTCCAAGCAACTGCTGTGATGGAGAATAGAGGAAAAAGATAAGAGGAATGTGCAGCTTAGGAGGATGTTTGCACAGGCAACGAGAGGAAAATAAGTAACAAATGTCTACTTAGAGGTATTTTTCCTTCAAGCATCTGGAGCTTTTGAAGAACTGGGATAGGAGAAATCTACAATTTAGGAATGCAGGCTGCTGTTTATGTCATTTCTACCTTTGGGGGCTTCAGTTCCATCTTCACTGACGGGTTGCTAGTAATTTCTTTGTCAGGCTCAGTTTTAGTGATTTCCCCACCCCCTCCAGGAAGAGGGTTTAACTGTACAACATAATTGATGCACTGAAGCCCAAATTGGAGGTCTCTCTCACTACAGACGAGAGAGTTCAGAAGGGAGATGTCACATGAAAATTGCACATTTCTTTCCACAGGCCTAGCAGAAGCTTCACCTGGACTCCGGCAGCCAAACAAGTGGAACTGGCTTTTGGATTTTTCTACCCAGTTACCCCTTGTGGTGAGTGAAGCGCTTGGGGGTCATTCCCCCTCAACCTTGTGACCTTGGGCAAGGTCCCTGATCTATCAGACCCTCAGTTTTTTAATCCGTGGAGAGATAACCACGGCAAAATATATAGCCCGAGTGGTTTCAGTGGGGAGGGTTAAATGAGATGCAACTTAGAAATTCTGATCATAGTCTCTAAAGCATGTGTACATTCTATAAAAAAGAGCAAGATTTTCTTACTGCCCCAATTTTTCTCATGGAAAGGTCTGGAGCTTACATGGCAGTGGAAGGAAAGTGGAATTCTATGGACCCGGCTCCAGCTGCTTGTCCTGCCACTTCTGGGACTTTGGGGAAGACATTTCCCTCTCTGAGACCCTGTTTTGTTCCAATTTGGCAGGGTGGAGAAACTAGGGGGAAGGTTGAGGGCTTTTAAGGCCCAAGGAGACAATAAAGAATAACCTATATGTAATGTACTATGTGTATAATATACTATGTTATATATACCATTTTATATATTTTATGTGCACTCAATAATTCGTAAATATATAAGAAAGTCTCAACTACACTATATGTAGCATATTGTATAGAATATACACAGTGTTTGGTAGATAGAATATATACTATGTGGTCTATAGTATTTAGCATATTATATGTATATAAAATATACCATAGCATGCTTCATATTATATATAACATAGTGTATATAATATACAGTATAGATGTAAGCACTATATATATGATACCATATAACATGAATTGCACATATATCATCTATGCTAAATATTGTTTATATTCCATAATATATACTACATGTAATGTATATTACATATATATGATATAAATACATCATATAACACACTATAATATACTATATGCTATCTTCAGCATAATGTATTGTTAATATAATATATAAATACTAGGTATTATATAGATACTACACTATTATAATATCTATCATATATGTGCTTTATATACTATGGTATATACTATGTAGTATATACTATATTTAAGCAACTTTTATCTACATCCCATATTCACTCTATAATGCTATTTACTATGTAATACACCGTGTCTAATATGGTAAAAATGGAAGTTCCTTGTTAACTGGAAAGCCATAATTAATAGGAGATGCTATTGGTCACACAGACATGTAAATGGCTGCTGTGATTTATTTTATTTTTATTTATTTATGTTTTTTTAAATGACCACCTTGGTTTAAAGTATGAACCAGACTCAAATATTTTACATTTTACCACTCGCCCCCCCCCACTCCCCCCACCCCAAATATTTCTCTTGTGTCTTTGCTGCTCAGTGAATGGCACCATCTTCTTCCTGGGGTAGTCGCCAAAGAGCCAGGAGTCAGCTTTGCTTCTCTTTCCCTTCCTCCTACTCCTACACCCTGCCACCCTGTCCCTCGGCTGCCCCACTGGTTCCACCTGTTCTACCCCCAAAGTGGGGCCCAGCTCCACCCCACTGTTGCCCAAGTCCAGGGCCACATCATCATCCACCTAGACAATGACAGGAGCCTCTCAGCTGTTCTCACTGCTCCTTCAGCTTGCCTCACACAGTAGTCTCAGGGGTCTTTAAAGGGAATAAATCCAATCAAAATGCTTAATGGGCTTTTCCATCACATTTAGGATAAAACCCAAACTCTTTACTTTCACTTGGGAGGCCCTGTTGGCCCCGGCTCCTGACATTTGACTTTGTGTGGTATTCCTCCCCTGGTCTACTTTGCTCACTCTACTCCCACACATTGGTGACTGTTCAACTCTCAAATATGTTGCATCTGATCCCACCTAGGGCCTTTGCACTTGCTGTTCCCATTACCTGGAATGCCCTTCGCTTCCCTGAGATATCCACATGGCCCACTCCCTTACTTTACTCAAGACTCTACTCCAATGTGATTTTATCAGGGAAGACTTTCCTGACCACCCTATAGTGTATCATGTCTGTCCCCTCACTGTGTCCTGTCTGGCTATATGTTTATAAAACCTACATCTATATAATCTGCATCTATACTGCAGCTATACCTACATAGCATTTATATATATATATAAATATATATAATATAGTATATTATATAATATTGTATATACATAATATAGTATAAATATATATATAATATAGCATATACTATATTATATATATAAACTCTCAACTATACTGTATCATATGAAGCACATTACATAGAATATGTACACTATTTAGTATATATAATATATACTATGTTATATATAGAATCTAGTATACATTTAAAATATACTTTCTAGTGTGTGTGTGTATGTATATCTAGTATATATATCTAGTACATCCTATATCCTCCACATGAGAGAGATGCTCCATAACACTGCTGTGTGCATTTTAAATCTTTTCATAAAAAAGGGTTTAAAAAAATTAAAAAAAAAAGGGGGGGGGGATCCCTGGGTGACGCAGCGGTTTGGCGCCTGCCTTTGGCCCAGGGCGCGATCCCGGAGATCCGGGATCGAATCCCACGTCAGGCTCCCGGTGCATGGAGCCTGCTTCTCCCTCTGCCTGTGTCTCTGCCTCTCTCTCTCTCTCTCTCTCTCTCTGTGACTATCATAAATAAATAAATTAAAAAAAAGGGTTTAGATAGTGAGAAATCCCATAGCTGCAGTTTATGGAGGATTACTATGTGCCAGGCCTGTTGCTGAGGTTTCTTTCTTTCTTTCTTTCTTTCTTTCTTTCTTTCTTTCTTTCTTTCTTTCTTTCTTTCTTTCTTTCTTTCTTTCTTCTTTCAATTCTATCCCACGTAACCCTCACCATTATAGCAATGACTTGAAGTTTGTACTATTTCAGGAGGGAAGTCAGTTCAGAATCAATATTATTGACATCAGCAATAATAGTAGTAAGGGTCCTTAAATGAGTGAGTGAAAGTACAACAGGTGGCCTGTTCTGAAGCTATTTCGTATTGTATGTGAACACAAAGCATTTGGTTTCAAGAGGGGGATTGAATGGTGGACAGTCAGGCAGTCTGGAAGGTGAGATATCCAGTTGCTCATTCCCAGAAGAGTCCTTATCCAGGGTCAAGCTTGGCGACACCAGAATTTATTGGGGAAGGCAGCTTTTCCTTACCTCCGCTGCCCACAGATCCATGGCCCAAGGAATCTGAGAAATGGCTCCCCTAGTCCTTAGGCACAATCTGTTTCCATTGGGTGACAAGATCCCTGGCATACGGTGGCTGTACCTTTCACCGCGTCGTGATAAACCTTGAGCCAAACCAGAGTTACTGGCCTTGTGTTCTTCATCTGGGACCTCCTGGCTTCGTGTGGTGCACTCACACCCATGTGCCCCATTATTTATGACTTTTATTGAGTCTTCTGTGCAGTCGTAAATTGACCAACCCTCCAGCTGGTTCGAGCTCTCATCAGGAAGCTGTCATCAAAGTGAATCACATTCTCAGTGGCTGCTCCTTCCCCAAAGGTTCATTGCAAAGGCTGGGATGTTTCCTGCAACTAGCTTAGAGTATGTCAGCTCCTGGCAGCCCAGACCCACTGAGCCAAGATGCTTTTTTTTTTCCCATTAAAAAAAAAGTGAGATAAAAAAGAAAAGAGGAAATGCCTGTATTTGGTCAGGGGCTCTTTGATGTCAGGATAGCAGTCTGGAAGAGCTTCAGTTTCTGGAGCAGTGAAATAGGTGAAGTTGACATACTTTTATTTCTGGCCCAGAAATATTCTGAATAATTCTCGTTCCAGGGATTTGGGACAAGGCAGATATTGAGATTTTCCCAGGGGTATCTGAGACCCAGCAACTTAAATAGAAACCGACGTTGGACCTTGGACTTGGGATGGGCTTGAGTATAAGTGATTTTCCTAAAAGCAGAAGGTGCTAGAGAGTTCATGACAGCTCCCTAGACACCTGTCAGACCCCATGTTGAGGGCACAACATGCATTATCTTTCTGATTTCTCAACACTCCTCTGTTAAGTCCCCATTTTACAGAAATGGAGACTCACAGAGGTTATAGGATTCTAAAACTTCCTCTAGGTCACATGGATACTAAATGGTAGGGCCAGCATTTGAACCCAGATCTTATTGTGATTTTATCAAAATTCATCCACTTTAATGTACAGTCCAGTGAGTTTTAGTAAACTCTAAAATGTGTGCAACTGTTACTACCATCCAGTTTTAGAAATTTCCATTTGCCCTCCAAAAGATCCCTTGTGTTCATTTGAATTCAATCTGCATTCCCATCTGTAGCTCCAGGCAACCCACTAATCTTCTGTATGTCTCTGAATTTGCTTTTTTCTGGACATTTTATATAAATGAAATCATATAATGTGTGGTCTTCTCATCTGGCTTCTTTTATTTATCCACAGGTACATCTATGTTGTTGCAAGTATCATTAGTTCATTCATTTTCACACTGAATAGTATTCTACTATGGGCGCACTGCATTTCCTATATCCATTTACCAGTTGACAGACACTTGGATGATTCCCATTTCCTTGCTGTTGTGAATAATTTTGCCAGGACCATTCATGAGCATATCTTTTTGTGGATGCACGCCTTCGTTCTTTTTGGTAGATCCCTAGGAGTAGAATTGCTGGGTTTAATGGCAAACTTATGTTTAACTTTACAAAAAAACCTACCAAAATTTTTATTTATTTTATTTTTTAAAGATTTATTCATTTATTCATGAGAGACAGACAGACACACACACACATACACAGAGGCATAGATACAGGCAGAGGGAGAAGTAGGCTCCCTGCAGGGAGCCCGATGAGGGACTCGATCTGGGACACTGGGATCATGACCTGAGCCACCCAGGCATCTCTACCAAACTTTTTAAAGTCGCTGTGCCATTTTACATTGAACTCAGGTCCTGTGATGCTAAAGTTCGTGTTCTCAATTACTGTTTTATATATATATGCCTCACATTACTCCATGCCATTAATAATCTATTAATTTCAACAATCATTGCTTGATGTCTGTTCTGTGCTTGTCCTGGTCCTAGACGGTAGGAATAAAGAGGTCAACGATAAGATTTTTTTTCTGCCTTCTGTGGTAGACTGGATTATTAATCACAATTCTGCTGTATGACCTTGCGGTGTATTGGATGTGTGGGGTAGATTTCCCCACCCAAGGACTTGGGGTGTCGGGAAAGGCAATCTCCTGCGTGCAGTCATTGGACCCCAGGTTGGGCTTATAACAATGGGTTTGAGCCTGGAACATTTCCTTTCTGGGAGATTCAGCGCTCTCCCTGTCTGTGCTGGGCTTATGGCCTTGTGAAGGAATACCTTTCTCTGTTCCCAGCTTGATGTGTCCTCCTTCATTCTCCTTAAGCACACAAGCCAGTGGCTCTCATGCACACCCCCAGAGTTCTGTATTTTAGACCCCTTTGGGAAGGGTTGGGTTCCATCTGCTGTAGCATGAAATGAGGTAAGTGGTGTGCTGGCTGTGGGATGGATACGGTGGTTTTGGGGGACTGATGCATCACACAGGGCTGGCTCTTGTGCACTGTCTCTCTTTTCTTGCTGTAAGTAAATGCTGGACCATACTGAGCCTTGTGTGCACACAGTCTGTTTTCAGCAAATCATGGGTGTGCTTATCTGCCTTTAGACTTTGGCTGCACTCATATTTTACTCTATCCTGTAGCACAGTCTGACTACCCAGTGAAATGGTGAAATACTGGGCTTGGCTATGTGACTTGCTGGTGGCCAAGGCAGCATTAGCAGAGATGATGCAGACAAGCACCTCAATGTGCTTGTGTGTTTTTACTTACTTTCTTGCACTCTTATGACCCACCATAGAAAAACATACCCTACATGGCTGCTGCTCCTTCAGCCTGAGTCTGGAAACAAACATATGTGGAGCAGCCCTGATTTAACTCACACTTGAACACTAAGTGCAGATCACTTGTCTCTCCTTTTACTTGAGAAAGGAGTGGGTCATGTTGATTTCCAGTGCTGGCCATTGGGTGGCGCTGTCAACTTGGGACAGCTTGGTTTAAACACCTGCCCTTCCATAATCTGTACATAGCCTGTACTTCTGGGGCCAGGAATTTGCACACTGTATTTCCCATACTCCTCTTGACAGCTGGCTTCCTGTTGGGAGGTGCTTGCTGGAAACCAGAAGGTGGGAAAGGAGGAAAATTTCTGCAGTTATAGTGGCAGCAAGGATGGGGTGATTCCAGACTTCAGCATCCAAGGCAGAGGCAGCACCTTTGTGTAGTGGTAGCCCTCCAGGAGGTGGCCCCTCTTTGAAAACTCCAGAAGAGGCTGTAGCATATCTTCAACAGTACAGTGGATGCAGCCTCATGGATCCAACCTAGAAGCGTTAGGAGCTTCTGATCTCTGGTTATCATCCTTCTTCTTTCCACCTATCAGATCCCTCTTTCTTTTTGTTTCTTTTTTTTTTAAATTTTAATTTTAGGTAGTTAACATACTGTGCAATATTGGCTTCTGGAATAGAATTCAGTGATTCATTACTTACAGCACCCAATGCTCATCATAATGGAGCACTCTTAATCTTCATCACCCATCTAGCCCGTCCCCCACCCACTTCTCTCCGTCAACCCTCAGTTTATCTCTATCATTAAGAGTCTCTTATGGCTTGTTTCCCTCTCTCCTTTTTTTCCTCCCCCCCTTTCCTTATGTTTATCTGTTTTCTTTCTTAAATTCCACATGAGTGAGATCATATGGTATTTGTCTTTCTCTGATTGACTTATTTCACATAGCATAATACTTCTTACTTAGCATAAATCTTCTTTATTTATCAGTTAATGGACATTTCGGCGTTCTCTACAGTTAGGCTACTATAGATAATGCTGTGATAAACATCAGGGTGCCTGTACCCCTTTCGATCTGTATTTTTTTTTATCCTTTGAGTAAATACCCAGTAGTGCAATTGCTGGATGGTAGGGTAGATCTATTTTTTACTTTTTGAGGAATCTTCATACTGTTGTCCAGAGTGGCCGCAGCAGTTTGCACTCCTACCAAGAGTGCAAGAGGCTTCCCCTTTATCCTCATCCTCACCAATGTCTGGTTGCTTCCTGTATTGTTAATGTTAGCCATCCTGACAGGTGTGAGGTGATATCTCATCATGGTTTTGATTTGTATTTCCCTGATGATGAGTGATGTTAAGTATCTTTTCATGTGTCTGTTAGCCATCTGGATCTGAGCCCCCTTTCTAATTGTTCTTCCATTTATCCCCAAACCCTTATAATCAATTCCTTTGTTTGGAACACCTAGAATGGTTTCTGCTTTGCTGATATTATTCCTTTCTGAAGCGCGAGCATAGGACATCACCTATCTTGGGTGGGTGGGAGGAGAGGAATGATGAGAAATTGTCCACTTCAATGAGAAATTGTCCCATTGTCTGAGGAATTGTCCATTGTATGAGAAAAACATTGGTCAACCTTTTTAAGAAGATTTTATTTATTTATTCATGACAGGCACAGAGAGAGAGGCAGAGACGTAGGCAGAGGGAGAAGCAGGCCCCATGCAGAGAGCCCGATGCGGAACTCGATCCTGGGACCACGGGATCACACCCTGAGCCAAAGGCAGATGCTCAACCACTGAGCCACCCAGGCATCCCAAACATTGATCAACCTTAATTCTAGAGGTCTAAGAGGGCTTCCAAATTTTATATATAGATATTTTTAGAAAAAAAATATTTTTCAAGTGGTCCTAGTGTGGAGCCCAATGTGGGGCTTAAACTCACAACCTGAGATCAAGACCTGAGTTGAGATCAAGAGCCAGACAATTAACTGAGCCACCTAGGCACCCCTTCAAAATTATTTTCGTGAATTCTTTTTCTTCTTATTTTTTTGTATCATGATGCATTGAACATAGACAATCAATGATTGGATGCCAGCTAATCGATGCTATGACTTCTCTTGGGATTTTCAATTTCTTGTTTGTCCTGAAGATAGGCTGAACTGAACCAGTGATACCCTCGGTTAGCTTAATTGAACATCATTGCTGGAACTCTGCTTCTTTCTCTTCTACCTTGGCCTCCCACAAGAAGTTAGTAGCTCTAAGAGGCAGGCCAGCTAAGTGCTACTAAGCTTCACAGCTCACAAAATGGTGATCTTCCTACCCCTAGTGCTCCAGTCTGCCTCAGTTTACCTCTTTTTCAGAATCCACATGGCTCCTTTTACTGCAGTCCATCAAGATCCAGTTTTACAGAGGATGTCAGGAGGAGAGAACAGGGCTAGAAGGAAAGGTATCCAGGCACAGTTGTTAAAATGTCTCCTGAGGTCTGCGACAGACCCCAAGGTCTCTGTTGATTACTTTAAGCAAAGCTCTTCAGTTTCTCTGTGGGGAACTTCTCTCTAAGTGACTACAATCAGGTTAGGCAGGTGGCTGAAGAAACAAGGCTGAACAATGGGCTTTCCGCTCAAGTTAGTTCATATCAGCAAGAAGCCCCAAATCTGGGTTTTTTTTTCAGCCTCACTTGGAGATGAAGGAAAGAGTTTGGTCACCCTGCTGTGGGAAAAATAGGCCATTATTGTCAAAAGAAGGCACTTGTCCTAGATTTGAGGGACGCATGATGTCCTGGATGGTTTCTGGGTCTCTGTGGGATGGCCTGTTGACATCACCTCACCCTCCTGTACCTCAGAAGGATGTGAAAGTGAAGGTGAATTCTTCATGGAGCCAGACACCTGGGATCTGATATCTGAAGCTGTCAGCATCATGTCAGCTTATCTACTTCTCCCAACTCCCCGCTAGAGAAATCCTTTTTCCTCTCAAGCGTACACCACACTGATTTCATTTCAGCCACACAACCAGCCTGGTCCTTATCACACTGGCTCACAAGCAGCTGTAGAAAGGCCCCTTCCTGGAGCCAGCCATTCAACATTCAAGTGCCAGCTGGACCTTGCCAGAGTCATGTGCCTTTGGGAAGAGTCACCCTAACTCTGAGAACCTCAGTTTCTCCACCTGTAAAATGGGGGTGGCATTAGAGCTTGTACTGCTTACCTCACAGGGCTATGGTGGCCATCAAAGTGGATGATATAATAATATAAGTGCAGGGCAAAATCTTGTTCTGACCATCAGAAATTGTGGCAGCACACAAGTACAGGTTATGTTTTATCAACCACCGTTCAATTTTATTAACCAACAATTTGGGTTGACCTTGGGATGTCACCTGGCTTGTGAATGCCTTGACCCAAGTGTCATAGGTTCATATGAGGGAGGTTGTCCATGTTCTAAGCTGCTGCTTCTCGAACTTCTCCATGGACATGAATCACCAGGAATATTGTTACGATGCAGACTCTGATTTGGTAGGTCTGAGGTGGGACTGGAGATTCTGTATTTCCCACAGACTCCCAGGTCATACCTGGGCTGGTGGTGTGAAGATCACATTGTGAGTAGCCGGGATCTGAGAAACAGTTTTCCCTAGCGCTCTCTTGATGTTACACTGTGTTTGTATTTACTTGCTTTGACCTCAAATCCACTTTCTATAGTCTTGAATAACCTATTCAGCTCAACAGAAATCATACAGAAAGTACTATAAGTACCCCAGCTGTAGGAAAAAAAAAAAGAACCAACAGTGTTTGCGTAAGGACCCAAACTTGGCAGTACACTGCGAAGTTTGATCAGCACATCATTGGCTGTAAGCCTTGCACAACACAAAGGGATCTGTCACACTGGTCACAGCAGAGATGGCCATTTCCCTTGTTCCTTTATCAGCAAAAACTTGAGTGCCTGCTCATTTTTGCCTTCCCAGATAGGGCTAACCCCCAGTACATTCTTGATGAGCTAAAAGAGTTTTAAGTGTGTAGGAAATTAAGCAATCTCTCCCTCCCCCTGTTGGAATCCTATCTGTTGCTCCAAACTTCAGAAAAACTGGCGATACCTTCATCAGAACCTCTTCTCCCCCACAATATTTCATTTCTTTCCACATATAGCTGAACTGGCTACCCAGCAGTGAACCTCTACTCCTCTTGTCCCATAAGCTTAGACTTATAAGGGCAGGGCAGGGAGAGAAGCCTTAGGCTCTGGCAGTTGGTATTTCCAATAGCCCTGAAATAACCACTTTTGTTCTTATGACTCACAGTGAGATACAAATCTTCCGTTATTCATTTAGACGACAAGTGGCACCCATCAGCTTAGCACCCTTGCAACTGTGCTCCCCAGAGCAATGGTCTTGTACAATGACCAAGTCCTTTTGACATGAGTAAATCCAGTGTCAAAGCAGGGGGTGACTCAAAAAACCCATGCACCAAAAGATAGAAAATATTTCATTGTGTTTTTATATTATGAAGCACGGGGAGTGCAAGAATCTTCCTTCCTTTGATGATTTTCTCACTCTCCTCTCCTCTTTTCTCTCTCCTGGCCTTCCTTCTTTTCACATTTTCGTGTAGTACCCATGTGTTGGAGATTAGAAGAATGACAAAGTAGAAAGAAGGAGAAAGGATTAAAATAAAAGAAAGTGGAAGGTAAATAGATTTCATAATTTTTGAAGGTGTGAGTATCAGGATTTCAGGCTTTTCTTTTGTTCTCCACAAAACAAGCAAGCAGGCAAATAAAGAAACCCTGCAGGGACCAATGCAATATGAACAAAGTTTTAGAAGCTTTTCCTCAGAAAAAAAGTCATGCTGATTTACAAGCAGGGTATCTGTTGTGAGAATTTGGAAGGAGATGAAAACGTATCACTAGCCATCTAGACATTTGTCAAAACAACTGAATTCTATGAAGTGGAAAGGATGAACGAAAGAACCAATATGAGGGGGAAAAGTTAGAAATGGGCTCTATTGTGTCAGAATTTGTCTACAAAGACAGGGAAGCTTTCAACTGTGTGGGATAAAGGCTCTCACTAAATGAGAAACCAACAGACCTTGGAGACGGGCGTTTAATTTCATCTTGAAGGTCATTTGGCTTTGCCAACTCTGGATGTGTGGTCAAACCCTCTTAATGTGAATACGAGCCTCCGGATTTTTCTTCAGCATCCTTTCTGGGTCCAGGGGCACCTGTCTGCTCTAGTGATTTAGTGCCCATCTCCTGGATATGAGGAGGGGCTCAAGACACCTTGATTTACAGCCTCACTGTGACTGTTCACAGAAGGGAGAGATAATTCCCCAAAAGGACAAGGGGGTGCTGTTATCAGATGAATGTGGACTGGAGGCTGGTAATCTAAAAACAAAAAATACTTCCTGTACTTGGAACATGATACTTGACTCCAATTTTGAATTCAAGTTCTGTTGATGGCACAGCTGCCCAATGACTCTTGGCCCAACTTCCCATGCTGTACATTTGTCCTACCGAAGCATGACACCCCAGTAGCACTGAGCACTCCTAATGCTCGGATCTTGGTTCCTAAATAGCATTATCCACCCAAAGTTACCAAAAGTCCTTGGAGAAATGTCTGATTGCAGGGCTGGGGCAAGAAAGGTACAAGATATACAGAAATTTCTTTTTTTCTTTTTTTTTTTTGAGATTTTATTTACTTATTCATGAGAGACTCACACACACAGAGGCAGAGACATAGGCAGAGGGAGAAACAGGCTCCAAGCAGGGAGACCGATGGGGGTCGATCCCAGGACCCCAAAATCATAACCTGAACCAAAGGCAGACACTCAACTTTTGAGCCACCCAGGCATCTCTGAAATATCTTTTTTTCATCAGAAAATATAGAATGCTTTCAAAAAAATGATGGAAGCATGGCACAATGATACAGGAGCCAGCCCAAAGCCAGCTCCCATTGGCCAAATCTGGTGTAATCTGAGCATCAAAACCAATAATGAGAGTTATGGGGTATAGCACATGGA
Source organism: Nyctereutes procyonoides (assembly GCF_905146905.1). Classification (NCBI taxonomy): domain Eukaryota; kingdom Metazoa; phylum Chordata; class Mammalia; order Carnivora; family Canidae; genus Nyctereutes; species Nyctereutes procyonoides. Next base: position 51,397,433 of record NW_026575126.1, on the reverse strand, counting down.
ATTAAAGAAGAATCCAGGAGTCTGTATTGATATTAAGAAAGAAAAAAGACAAGAGAGGGAGAAGGGAAAGTGCTAGAGAGTATCAACTAATAAATGTAGAAGAAATGGTGAGCCTAGAAACTCACATTTTGCAACCACCATGTAAATACTTGATTCTTGCAAGAATCAGCCGTGTAGGCTGTAACCATTAGGGGGAATGTTCTGGGGGAGACTGTGATACTAGTCTTGAGGTATCTCCCCACAGATCATTGATCAGTTCACGGTCAAGATACCTTGCAAATGAAGCAATGTCTGGGTACCACCATAGTTGAATAATCAAACTTACCATCATGTACCTCCTGATATGAGTGCTGAGCATGTCACAGAAATACCTACGCAGCATTTCTTGTCAAAAGTAGAGTCATGAGGGCAGCCCGGGTGGCTCAGCGGTTTAGCGCCGCCTTCGGCCCAGGGCCTGATCCTGGAGACCTGGGATTGAGTCCCATGTCAGGCTTCCTGCATGGAGCCTGCTTCTCCCTCTGCTTCTGTCTCTGCCTCTCTCTCTCTCTCTCTCTCTCTCTCTCTCTCTCTCTCTCTCTCAATCTGTGCCTCTCATGAATAAATAAATAGAATCTTAAAAAAAAAAGTAGAGTCATGAGGAGACAATCTGATAGATCCAAGTTGAGGGGCATTGTGCAAAACGGCTGGCCTGGACTTTTCAAAAACATCAGTGTCCTAAAAACAAGCAAGCAAACATGTTTGAGAGCTGTTCTAGATGAAAGAAAAATAAGGAGGAAAGGACAAGTAGATATTATATGTGATCTTTGATTGGGTCCCAGACACCCCCCCCCAAAAAAAAATAAATCCAGCTCTAAAGGATGTCATATAGACAATTGGGAACATTTGAATATGGGCTGATTATTAGATGATAGTATTAGAGTGATAATAAATCTTCAGAGTGTGGTAATTAAACCATAATTTTATTGCTCAACATCCTTATTCTTAGGAAATGCATGACAAGCTCTATAGGATTGATGTATCTGCAACTTATACTCAGATGGTTTAGCATTGTTTGTGTGGTGTGTGTGTGTGTATATATATATGACAAAATGTTAACAACTAGTCACATCTAAATGTTGGATGTATGCTGCTTTTCTTGTGCCATTCTTACAACTTCTCCATAAATGTGAAGTTTTTCAATATTAAGAGTTGGGTAACAATGCATCTGTGGGGTCCCAGTCTGGGCAAGGATGTTGGGTTCACTCTCAGCCTTTCTGGGCCCTTCTCTTCCTCTGCAAATGGTAGCACTGGTGACAGTCACTTTTTCAGATTTTCATGGTAAAAGCTGTTGACATCCCTATCCATTGACCAAATTGCATTCAAAGGATGTGTCCCCAAGGCCAGCTGGAGAGAGAACTAGACATATAGGGAAGACAGACCCTGAAGCAGCAGGTGGTGAATTTATGAGCTCACACCCCAAGGGCTGTCCTTGGGACTTGCTGAGTGTACTCCCTGAGTGGTGAAGATTAGTCTCAGAATTGCAAGTCAGCTTATGTCAGTTATATTGGGACCCTGGAACCTCAAAAACTGACAGATTTGATTACACACAAATTACAATTACTGCAGCATAAGATGAGGTGAACTCAATAACTTACTATCCCTAATAGTTGATACAAGTTGGTTTATTTTTTTATTTTTTAAAGATTTTATTTAGGTATTTGAGAGAGAATGAGAGAGATGGAGAGAGAGAGAGAGAGAGAGAGAGAGAGAGAGAGAGAGAAGAGAAAGAAGGGGCAGAGAATCTAAAGCAGACTCCCTGCTGAGTGCAGAGCCCATCCTGGGGCCCCATCTCTGATCATGAGATCATGGCCTGAGCTGAAATCAAGAATTGGTGGTTTAACCAACTAAGCCACTCAGTTGCCCCTGCAAGTTGTTTTAAAACAAAAACAACCCAGCAGGATACAGGAGATCATTAGGCAGTACACCAGGACATGCAAATGACCAATAAAAGTCTGAAACTGTATGCAACTTCCCTAGTGTTTAAAGATTTTTAATTTGAATTTGAAATGAAATGCAATTATATATTCCTCAGATTGGAAAAAATCATTAAAACAGTGATGTTATCTAGAGTGGGAAAGGAAATAGTTTTATACACTGCTGGCGTGACAGTAAAATCATCATGACATTCTTGGGAAAGGCATTTTCTGCCTTTAAAATTTTAAAAGGGCACATTCTTTGATTCAGAAGTTACACTTTGAGGAATCCATCCTAGAGGAAGGCAGGCATCAGTAGCTAAGGATATATGTTACTTGCTAAGGATATGTTGTACAGGAGTGCTCCTCATAGCTCTAGGAGGCAGAAACAATAGGACCAACTTAAACTGGAGACCATCTGAATGTCTATTAACAGAGGAATGGGGGTGCCTGGGTGGTTCAGTGGTTGAGCATCTGCCTTTGGCTCAGGTCATGATTCTGGGGTCCTGATCAAGTCCTGCATTGGGCTTCCTGCAGGGAGCCTGCTTCTTTCTCCCTCTGCCTATGTCCCTGCCTCTCTTTGTGACTCTCATGAAGAAATAAATAAAATCTTAAAAAACCCCACAGAGGATTGGTTGATGAATGAATGGCTCATTCATTTACTTGCTGTGTATTTTTTGAGCATCTACCATATGCCAGGCATAATTCTAGATAGTGGGGATAGGGCAGTGAATAATACAGACTTTGTCCCTATATCATGAAGTTTATGTTCATGTGTGTGTGTGTGTATGTAGCAAGGGAAAGACAATAAATAAAAGGAAAAGTAAGGAAGATAATTCCAAATAGTGACATATGCCACAAAGAAGATAAAAGGAAGATAATGGATAATGAGGTGGAGAGTGGCTGGATGGGGGTTGCATTTGAATAAGGAGGTCAAGGATGCCTCTCTGAGGAGGTGACATTTGAACAGAGACCTGAATGATGGCAGGGAGCCAGGTCTGAGAAGATCTTGGTGAAGAGTGTGCCAGGCAGAGGGAAGAGCAAGTGTAAGTGGGCAGGGGTGAGTGTTTGAAGAGTGAAAAGACCAGTGTGGCTGGAGCCTCATGGGAGAGGAGAGTGTTACGATGTGAAATAAGAAGGGAGGTGGGGGGCAAATCACATAAGGTCTGAGGCCACGAGAGGAGTTTAATTTTTTTTTTTTTAGTATATGTAGTAGGGCTTGAGATTTTAACAAATCACACTCAAATTATGTGCCTGTATCTGTATAACTATTTTACCTATATCTACCTGTCAATATTTATATATATCTATTTATGCATCTATATCTGTCTATACCTATAGCCATAGGTACAGATATATCCACATTAATATATAAATAGTTAAACTATTAAACATTAAACTTTACTCAAGTTCAGTTATTGGAAAACTTTTAAAATGTTTTTCCAACAACGTGGGTATATCCATTTACTTGTGTAATCGCAAATTTTATGAAATCTGAATATGTTTCTAGTATTTCCAATGAAAATTTGACACCTGAATTGGAATGTGTTGCCAGTGTAGAATAGACATTGGACTAAGAAAACAATGAGTGTGAAACATCTAATGATTATAGACTATTGATTACATGTTGAAATAATGATTTGGATATGTTGACTTATTCCATTCCTTTTTATTGTGGAATAATATTTTATTATATACTACAGTTTGTTGATGGACATTTGGTTTGCTTTCACTTTTTGGCTCTAATGAATGATGCTGACACGAGCATTTGTGTACAAGTTTTTGTGCGGACCATGTTTTGATTTCTCTTGGGTGTATATGGAGGAGCAGAAGAGCTGAGTCCTCTGGTTTTTGTTTTTGTTTTTTCTAAATGTGGCTACTAGACAATTTAAAATTACATTTGTGGCTTGCATTATTTCTTTTGCAAGTGCTGGTCTAACCAAATCACATTTCCTTTGGAGTCCCCATTCTGCTGAGTAAAGGGAAAATACTTAAATTGGCTGATTGGAAGTGTTTGTCTCTTCCAGTTTCGAGGAGTCTTCCCCGCCCCCGCCCCAAGTAAAACAATCTTTTTCAGGTAAGGATTCAGCTAGTTTAAAATTCCAATTCCCTTTTGGGACCATATCTTTTAATTTTCCTACCTGCTTCCAAAGATGGTGTTTTAGACAGAGCTTAGGAAAAGGCCAATGGTTTCCACTTTCTCCTTGGGGGTCTTCATTGGTCCTAGGAAGTGTGGTTGGTTTGGTCTTGGCCCTCATGGCAGGCTTGCTCACGAGGAGTGGTGGAAGAAACCTCCAGGAGGAGAAGTCCCTGGCCACTGCTTCACTCAGCCTGCCTCCCTGCCATTTATCCTCAGCTCTGGTGCCCCATGTTGGATCAGGGACTCCACAACTTTGCCCCAGCCAACTCTCTGCCTAGGTGTCTCCCTAGACCTTTCCAAACTCATGCAAATCTAGCACCATGCCAAACACAGAACTATTCTAGGGGATGAGAATGTTCTTGAAATACTACACCTGAGATGTGAGGAGCAAGGCTTCTCATCAGGGTTCTCTGAACATTTCTATCTCTTCTTGCCTTCTACTCCAAGGAGGAAGCCAGGTGATTTCACTGGATTTGGCAAGATTCTTGCAAACTTTGATTTAAACATTTTTTAACGATGTGAGGGTAGTTACCCAGGCGTATACATTGTTGCATATGTAATAATTGTACTCACCAAACCCTACACTTAATATGGGTGCATTTTATTCTATATAAATTGTATCTGGGTGAAATTTTTTTTAATTTTTATTTATTTATGATAGTCACAGAGAGAGAGAGAGAGAGAGGCAGAGACACAGGCAGAGGGAGAAGCAGGCTCCATGCACCGGGAGCCCGACGTGGGATTCGATCCCAGGCCTCCAGGATCGCGCCCTGGGCCAAAGGCAGGCGCTAAACCGCTGCGCCACCCAGGGATCCCTATCTGGGTGAAATTGAATGAAGGAGAGAATCAGTCAGATTTATATACATTACCCTAGGAAGATACTTATGATACAGCATTAAGATACACTTTTGCATGAAAAAACAAGTTGTAGAGCAATGAGTAAAGTAACATTTTTGTAGCTAAAAAGGGGGGAAAAAGGAAAAAAGCCACATATATATTTTGTATTTCAAATGTAAACACAGAAATTATAGAAAAGAACATGAACTACTTCCTCAGGAAGGGATTAGTTGGAGAGTGGAGGTGGGAAAAGCGTGTTATATTTTACTTTGTGCTTTTCTCTGTTGTTTGGCTGGCTGGTCCTAATGAGCACATAGGATAAATGTTATTTTTTGACTAAGAAACACAATAGAAAGAAAATAATAATCATAATGATAGCAACAACAAGAAAAAAAAAGTCAGTTAACCTTGATAATTGTTGCTTGGTTCTGGAGGCAGATACCATGGGGTTTTTTTTATTGAAAAAAATCCTGTCCAGATTTTTATTCTGCTTTGAAATCTTTGTGTTTTGACTAGTTATTCCTGGTGTGCCCTCTCACTGCACCTTGAACATTTTAAAATAGCGTTTATTCAACTTTATGCGTTTAGAGGAAACTTCAGACTTTACCTGGATTTCCCTAGTTTTTCCATAATATATGTTTCCTGTTCCAGTATCCCATACAGGATGCCACATTACATTCATTTTATTTTATTTACAGATTTATTGAGATATAATTGATATATCATAAAAGTGTAAAGTGTAAGATGTGATGATTTGAAATGCATGTATATTATGAAATATTTGCCCAAATAAGGTTAAATCTCACATAATTACCATTTTGTTGTTATGATGAGAACATGAAAGCCCTGCTCTCATTGTATCTTTCATTTATACAACACAGTATTGTTAACCGTAGTAACTTAAATCCCCAGAACTCATTACCCTGGTAACTGAGAGTTTATGCCCTTTGACCAACATCTCCTTCTCTCCCCCATCCCCAAGCCCCTGGCAACTGCCATTCTACTGTTTTTATTTTTTTTTAAGATTTTATTTATTTATTCATGAGAGACAGAGAAATAGAGAGGCAGAAACATAGAGGGAAATGCAGGCTCCTCACAGGGAGCCCGATGCAGGACTTGATCCCAGATCCCAGGGTCATGACCTGAGCTGAAGGCAGACGCTCAACCTTTAGTCACCCAGTGTCCCTGTTCTACTCAGTTTTTATGAGTTCAGTGTTGTTAGATTCCATGTAAAAGTGATATCATACAGTATTTGTCTTCATCTGACTTATTTCACGTAGCATAACACCCTCAAAATCCTTCCATGTTGTCACAAATGGCAGGATTTCCTTCTTTTTTTGTGGCTGAATAATACTCCGCAGTATGTATGTATCACATTTTCTATCTCCATCCATCTGCTGATGGGCACTTTGATTATTTCCACCACATTGCATTTTATGGACTTGATGGTTTGGAGGAGGATAGAGCAGGTGTTTTGTCAAATGTCTCTCAATCTGGGTTTCTCTGAAACCTTTTCACACATTTTAGGTCGGGTGATGGATTTTTGAGAGGAAGAGCGTGGAGGTACATGCCACCAACATGACTTAACCCATAGCGATGCTGATCTTGATCATGGAGTTAAGGCAGCATCAGTCAGGCTTCTCCACTGCGTGGTTACTAGTTTCCCTGTTCAGACTCAAGCTATTCTCCTTGATTGTTAGCAGCCAGTTCCTAAGTCCAGCCCACAGCCAAGGGAGGAAAATTGGAATTCTTCTGAATGGAAGATTTGTCCCTTTTCACTCAGTGTGTTTATTTATTCAACCATTTATTTACACGAGCATGAGCTCGTATATATTTCTACTTTGGGTTGTAAGCCAATACTACATTATTTATTTTGTTGCTCACATCATTCCAGCTTTGGCCACTGGGGGCTCTTTCAGATTGGCTCCCCTTGAACTACCTCCTTCCGTTTCTTGAGGTCTTCCTTCTTTTTTATTTTTTTTTATTGGAGTTCAATTTGCCAGCATATAGCATAACACCCAGTGCTCATCCCACCAAGTGCCCCCCTCATTGCTCATCACCCAGTCACCCCAACCCCCCACCCACTTCCCCTTCCACTACCCCTTGTTCATTTCCCAGAGTTAGGTGTCTAAGGTCTTTCTTATTCTTTGTCACTTTAAGATGCTCCAGGCTCATCTCATATTTTCCCTGCTCCACCTAGAATCATCCATTTTTCTGAGGAGCTCTGGTTCCTTGTTTAGGAGAATGGTATTAAGAAAGCAAGTCTGGCAAAAACTTTCTTTTTGTTGCTCTGCTTGTCCATGCTCCTTATTGGGCTATAAACCTCACACTAGGTGGCAGCTTTGCTGTCTTTCTCACCGTGTTATCTCCTATACCGAAGATCTTTTATTGAATGAATGAAGTTTATTAGAATACATTTTCACTCTTTCGATATTGTCACTAAACTGATTTCCATGTGATGCTGTCATATAGCTAGATCGAGAAAATGTGTCATGTCTTCACTTCCTGTCACGAATTGACTGATATCTCGTATAATAAAGATGTGTAATGCATTCATTGGATGTGGACTACCACGCATGCATTTCCCCAGCAGTCACCCATAGTCAATGCATATTTGCAATTCAAGGTCACTTGTTTTTATTCTTGGCCAGGGATTTGAAAAGGAAAGAAACATTGCTTCTCCTTTTTGCAGTTCTTCCCTCATTTCCGTGTGTCAAAATTGGATGGGCGCCTTACATCGCCTTTGTCTTACTGTGTAAACCAAGCTTTCCTTGTCTCTGAGTCCCATGAGTACTGCATTTATGCTTATGCCGTGCTATTCAATTTTATTAATTGTACTTATTCATATATGTTATGATGTTCCTCTAAGATTGGAAGCCAGTTGCAGGCAGGGTCCATATCAGATTCAACTTTTTGCTTGCAAATAACCACAAGGAATCAGCTGTTCAGAGGGCATTGGAAATTAAAAGAAAAATCAATGCAATTTTAATCTGTATTATCTATCATAGTGTGTAATAATAGCTAAATTCCAGGAAGAGGGAAAAAAGCAAATAACTCAGTTGATTAAAAAGAATGGGAAACTATAAAAATTAAATTTTAGCTATAAAATTACAAGTGATCTCTATGTGGAAGGTAGCTAAAAAAAAAATTCCAACATTACAATGAAATTCCCTTCTCATTTTTAACCCCTCAGACTTTGTCACACAAACAAACAGCAACAACCTAATCAATAATGTCTGGCACTGAAGAGGGTATGGTGAAAAAGTTAAAAGATAAATGTCTATAAAATCTGATCTGGAATTAGATATACATATAAGATATACATACAAGAAAATTTATGACAGCATTGTTTGTCACAAGGGAAAATAAACTGGGAATGCCCCGAATGTCCATCAATAGCAAATGACCAGATAAAATTTGGTAAATCTATACTATAGAATGTTGTATAGCTGTTAAAAAAGATGAGCTCTCTAGCTGTTTTTTTCTGGAGATGTCCGTGGTATACTATACCGTGAGAAAAGAAAGGCATGGTGTGATGATGAGTTGAGCTCTTGTAAGAACATCACCCCCTGCAAGTCAGGACAGACAAGGAGAGAGTGGTGCTGGAAGGGAACAAGCTAGCTGGGTGGGGGTTCCAACTGCCCCACAGGGAGGCTAGGTAGCTTCTCATTCACGAAAGGACACACTCACCTGGTATCTTAGTCTATTCAGGCTGCTAGAAGAGAATGCTCTAAACCGGGTAGCTAGTAGACAACAGAAATTTATTTCTCGCAATCCTAGAGGCTGGGCAGTCCCAGATCAAAGCACTGGCTGATTTGGGGGCTGGTGAGCCTGCTTCTTGGTTGATAGGTGGTTGTCCTCTTGCTGTGTCCTCCTAGGGTAGACGTGGGAAGGGAGCTCTCTGGGGGCTCTTTTATAAGGGCACTAATCCTATTTATGAGGGTTCTACCTTTATTTCCAATCCCACTTCCAAATACTGTCACCCTTGGGGGTTATTATTTTAACATATGGATTTTGGGGTGACATAATAATTCAGCCCTTAGTTTGAGCCTTGCAGAGGCCATGATCTGCTAGCCTCATCAATTCCCAAAGGAAGGTGACATTTATGCCTGGTGTTTCAGGTGTCTTGGGTGTCATGTGGGGATCTCCCTGTGGGTTGCTCATGTCATCGTGGAGTCTGGAATTTTGATGAGAGAGAATCAATTTATGTTGATTAAGTTTTTTGTTCGTGGTATTTGAAGATTGTGAGCTTTATCTTTTAGGGAGGGGAAATTAAGAGAGCTGAGCATCAGCCTTCCCCTTTTTACTTAACGAGAAAGGGTTTTTAAGAGCATTTAAAATACCATTTATATCCATTCAAATGGACAACTAACGTTAGAAAAGGTGCTCAAACTCACCAGTGTCAAAGAAATGTAAATTAAAGTAACAGTGAGATGAATTTCTCGGTCTTGGGAAGAAAATGGAAGAGAACACTCATATCTACTACTGATGGGGAAGCAGGGAGATGGTTGCTGTCTTACATCATTGATGGAGACAAGAATTCTTTCAGCTGGCCACAGCTTGGCCACATTTGTTCAAATTAAAATATGCAGATTATTTAAAATCATTATATAATATTCAATATACCTAAAATCATAAGGGTAGTAACATACATGCAAATTATTAAAAAAAGATAAAATAAGCATTTGTGAGACTAAGAATGAGATCATCACCAATACCACCAAAACCCCCTGCAAGCTCCTCCCCATATAACCACAATCTTATTCTCTTGCTCTGTTCTATTAAAAACAGTTAAAAAGAAATACATAGACTCTTTGATCCAGCAGTCTCTCTCCTGGGACTTCATCTCATAGAAATAAAAAGCCCTGGTGCATAAGGACATTTGTAGAGAGGATATTTATTGCAGCATTGTTTGTAGTTGGAAAAGAGGGGACACATGCGAATGCTCGTTAATGATTGAATAAATTACAGGACATCCACACCATAGAATTTTGTGCAGCCATTAAAAAGCGATGAATTAGAGTAATACCAGATGCCTTGGAGGGATTTCCACGGCATATTGTAGAATGAGAAAACAGGAACCAGCAAAGTGTGTATAAAATGACAAATGCTTGTGGATTGTATAGGGTGTGTAAATACACGTATTTGCATGTGACTCTATGAAAATAGAGACAGATTTGGAAGAATATGCTAGGTTGTCAAAAGGGATTACCAGAGAGAGGGAGAGAGCAGGCTGGGGACATGAGCAAAGGGGAGAGAAAGAAAGAAAGAAAGAAAGAAAGAAAGAAAGAAAGAAAGAAAGAAAGAAAGAAAGAAAGAAAGAACCCTTCTCTCAGCCTCAGTTGGTTTAATCAGAGAAACAGGGATAAACATTCCCATATTATTTTTGTTCCATGGTTTATGTGAGGGTTTCATGGGATGATGCAAGAGCTTTTTTGGGAAAATGTTCAAGGCTCTGCCTAAATATGTGATGGTGGGACTTATTACAAAGTGCAGATGATATTTATAATGGTGATGTGATTTTGAGCAAATACTTTCCTTATTCTAGGCCTCGTCTGGTTTCATTGAGCAGAGAGGGGTAATAATAACCAACCTAATTAATGGCTGGTGTCCTTGCAGGTGAACTGTTAAAAATCACACCGCCTGGATGCCTTTACCCGTGTATATTCACAAATGCACAGTCTGCCCAACAACATTGGAGATGTATACTCTCTCAGGCCACGTGGCCCTTGGATTCTTTCTGTTACAATGAAATGGAGGTCCCTAGGCTACATGGGATATACACCCTGTATCTGTTTGCTAGGGCTGAGGTCACAAACTACTACAAACTGTGGCCTAAAACATTAGAAACTTATTCTTTCCTACTTCTGGAGGCCAGAAATACAAAATCAAGGTGTTGTCAGGGCCATGCTCTCTCTGCAGGTTTTAGGGAGGATCTTCCTTTCTTCTTAGCTTCTGGTGGTTGCTGGCAACCCTTGGCTTGGATGCGTCACTCTGATCTCTACCTCCATTGTCACATGGCCTTTCCCATCTCTCCTGCTGTGTCTCTTTGTCCAGATCTCTTTTTGTTTTTTTAAAGATTTTATTCATTTATTCATGAGAGACACAGAGAGAGAGGCAGAGACACAGGCAGAGGGAGAAGCAGGCTCCATGCAGGGAGCCCGACGTGGAACTCGATCCCAGGTCTCCAGGATCAGGCCCTGGACTGAAGGCAGCGCTAGACTGCTGAGCCATCCAGGCTGCCCCAAGATCTCTTTTTTTATAAGGACACCAGCCATTGGATTTAGGGCCTACCCTCCTCCATAATGACCGAAATCCTAATTTACCTAATCACATCTGCAAAGATCCTAGTTCCAAATAAGGTCATGTTGTCAGGTTCTGGGTGGAGATGAATTTTGGGAGACACTATTCAACCCAGTACAGACACAAGATGGGATTTCATTCTCTTTATTCTCGGGTCCTCTCTTTTGCTTGAAGATGGGCTTCTCGAGGAGCCCTAGAGATGGCACTGCCCACTCCGAGACAGATCTGCCTGGGGTTTTACCAGAGATTTGTAGCTGAGCGCTTCAAGTGTGACCAAACTGCCATGTGGGGTGGGGTGGAATGTTCTGGGAACTTTTATGTTGCCTTTGGGCAGAAATTATGAACCTTTGGCAACCTCCAGTCACCCTTTTTTTTTTTTAAAGATTTTATTTATTTATTCATGAGAGACAGAGAGAGGCAGAGACATAGGCAGAAGGAGAAGCAGGCTCCCTATGGGGAGCCCGATGTGGGACTCAATCTTGGGACCCTGGGATCACGACCTGAGCTGAAGGCAGACATCAACCACCGAGCCACCCAGGTGTCCTCAGGTCACCCTTTTTCTTGACCCTATTTGGTACTCTGATGAGCAAGAGTTTCCTGAATTCTTATAGAAATGTGAAAGGCAAACAGACATGAATTTAAAACTAGAAGAGGCATTGGACACCAAGAACCATTCGGTATAGCATAGTCATTAAGCAAATTCATATTTCAGCCAGCAGCCTGCAGACAGTGCACGTTCCTTGCTCACTACGGATGAGCCGCTTGCTCCATGGAAGTGGCTCAAACACCACTGGCCTGGCCCAGAACCAGTCTTACTTCCTTCCCACCAGACAGAGGACCGTTACCTGTTGGGACCTTTGGAGATGCACTTAAGGCTCTCCTCTGACAAAAGTGAGGCTTCCCAATGAAAAGCTCAAGGAAAGGTCTTTATAAAATTGTGCGAATCATGTCAATAAATACAACAGAATTATTTTTTATTTATTTCTGTGGTAAAATGCATACAACATAAAATTTACCACTTTAACCATTGTAAAGTGTACAATTTGATGACATTTAGTACATTCACAGTGTCATGCAACGATCGCCTCTATCTCCTTCCAGAATGTTCTCATTACCCCCCAAAAGAAATGCAGTGCCCATTAAGCAAACTTTCCCCATTCTCCTCTCCCCCGACCCCTGGCAATCACTAACTACCTCTGTGTCTCTATGGATTTGTTTATTCTGTATATTTCATGTAAATGGAATTGTATGATACTTGGCCTTTTGTGTCTGGCTTCTTTTTCTTAGCATAAGATTTTCTAGGTTCATTGAAAAGTTCACATTTAGCATGTATCAGCACATCATTCCTTTTTATGGCTGATTAATATTCCATTGCACAAGTATACTACATTGTATTTATCCATTCATCAGTTGGGCAAACCTGTTTTTGAGCTACTCTTACCTAATAGGTAAGCAGTATTTAACACATTTTTATTTTGGAATTATTTTCAACTTGCAGAAATTTATAAAGATAGTACTGTGAGTTCCCATATACTGTTAACCTCCCTACCCTATCCCCCATGTCCTCTGTTGTTAATATCTAACCTTCCTAATATATTTGTTAAAGCTCAGAAACAGACACCAGGACATTGCTGTTAACTAAATTCCAGACTTGCTTTGGATTTTGCCAATTTTTTCATTAGTGATCTCTTTCTGTCCAGGATCTGATCCAGGGTACCACATTGCATTTAACTGCCATGAATTTTGTCACCAATGGTCTGTGACAGTTTTTCACTCTTTATTTTTGTGACCTTGACAGTCTTGCATCTACAGGCTAGGCAACCTGTAGAAAGTTCCCCAACCTGAGTATGCTAGATGTTTTTTTCATGATTACATGGAGGGGTTTGGTTTTTGTGCACGTTATCCAGACATCTCCACTGGGAATACTTTTGCCTCTACAGATGTCATCTCATAGGACTTGAAAGAGAGCATTCACTTGTCTTTTTCTTCTTTTACTTAAATAATTGCAAATACTATCCAACCTACCTCCCTATAAGCTCTGCAGAGAGTCAGGTCCCCATATTATACATGAGGCAGCAGGAGTCTTATGAGGGGCCGAGGAGAGATTCCAGTCCAGATGCCAATGCCATGATCTGTCCAGAACTCCACACTGCACATTTTTGATGAGCTGCTAACTAATTGGTTTGTTCAAGGGCATGTTCAACTGTGCCCTCAGTTCCCCTTTGGAAGAATTTCAATATCTCCTAATTAGGTAACATGGTAACTGGGCAACCATTACTTATAATAGACGTGGAGTTGTAAATTATTCTATTTAATTAAGAACTGCACGTTTCCTATTAAAGAAAAGCTTATCATAGGTTAGTAAATTTATTGGAAACACTTAACTTTAGCTAATTAAGCTGTTTGAACTCAAGGCAAGGGCATTCATTAATAATCAAGCCCAAGCAGTTAAGGGCAATTAGTGAAACAGCTGGTCTTTATCTCACTGATAAAGGATGGTTAATAGAGATCTTTACAGCTGTTATAAACTTCCCCAAAGCAATATCTTCTTCAAAAGTTTGCATTAGTAAAGATTACGGAAGAGGAAACTCAATTTAAAAGAACTGAGTTGGTAGCAATCTCGATCTCCAGCCTCAAACTGAGGGCCAAGGGAAATCCACGAATTCTGGCCTCATTCCCTACCTCTCCAATTTCTGGGCAAAGCCTGACCCCTAAGTCAACATTGTTGTTCTAGTTTCCATGGAAATCATGACTGCTGAGGAGCAAAGAGTATGGATTGGCCATATATAGATGCAAGTATTATATTTTCTGACAGAAAATGAAGGAATGTGGTCTGACAAAGTGTTTTGGTTTTTTTTTTTTAATGATCTGTGGATATCTTTATGTAGAAGGTCTTGTAGAGTTCCCTCTTTACATTGATATTGGCTTAAAATTCTTTTAAAATTGAAGTAGAAAGCACTAACTTTTAGAAAAATCTTGGCCGGGTGTCTTTTAGAATGTTCCACATCAGGATTTTTCTGCCATTTTCTCTTGGTGTGGTTTGACTTGTTCCTCTGTCCCCTGTATCTCCCTGCACACTGGAAGTTTGCCTCAGAGCCTTGATTAGATTGAGGTGACACCTTTTGGCCTCTGGTGACACCTTTGGGGCATTACCATGTATTTCACATTGCATGATGCCAGGAGGCACATAAACATCTTTGTCCTCCTCTTGGTGATTTCCAGCTTGAGCCCTTAGTTAAAGAGGTAGCACCCATTCTCCCCTTTATAAGGGTACATTTCCTGTTCTACAATCGGTACATAATGTGTTGGCTGCTCCATTTATCTGCAGTGCTGTCTTCCTGTGCCTGGCTCTTTCTCATCACTCTGGACCATACTTAAGCATCACCTTCTTTCATTAGACATTAAACACCTGGTCTAAAGTGGCCTGTAAGGTCCTGTGTGCTCTGAAATCACCTTGGACAATGTCCTCTTCTCTGTTGCAGCCTTAGCCACATTGGGCATTTCAATGCCTGGAGTGTACCATGCTCCCTTCGTCATGCCTGAAACATACTACTCTCTTCCTTATCCAGTTACCCCCTCTCAGTCTTCTGGGGGTGAAGTAGGGTTAGTTCCTGAGGGATGTCTTCCTGAACTGCATACCCTATACCAGTCTGGCTAAAAATCTCACTGTTGAATGTTCTTAAAGCACCATAGAAGTAAGTCTCCATGGTAATGCTCATCACACTTAGAGTTTTCCATTTTATTAATGTGATTATCGTACTAATTTCTGTCCCCCTGCTCCCACCAAGCAAAGCTCCAAAGGGGCAGGGAACCTGCCTAACTTTCTTTAACCTTGTAAACTCAAAACACCAAGCACAGAGCCTGGCATACAGTAGGTGCTCAATAAATATTTGTTGAACGAATGAATAAATGGTCACTAGTGGTTCAATGGTCCCAGGGGGACCCTATGTTAATGATTTCTTGAAGGACCCTGGTTCTGTTTGGTCCTGGGAGGTTTCTAGACTAAAGATTGGCAAATCTGGTGCTGGGAGGGAGAGATGCCTGGTCGCAGTTGCCGGTTCGGTGGTCATTGCAATGCCCAAGGCCAAGGGGAAGACCAGGAGACAAAAATTCGGTTACAATGTTAACCGGAAGCGTCTGAACCGGAATGCTTGATGGAAAGCAGCACCACGGATTGAGTGTTCCCACATCTGACGTGCCTGGGACCACGCTAAATCCGTGCAGCAGAACCTGGCCGAGATGGGGTTGGCTATGGACCCCAACAAGGCGGTGCCCCTCCAAAAGAGAAAGGTGAAGGCCATGGAGGTGGACATAGAGGAGAGGCCTAAGGAGCTTGTGCGGAAGCCCTATGTGCTCAATGACCTAGAGGCAGAAGCCAGCCTCCCAGAAAAGAAAGGAAACACACTGTCTCGAGACCTTATTGACTATGTGCGTTACATGGTGGAGAATAACGGGGAGGACAAGGCTTCCGGGACAGGAAGAATTACTATCAAGATACCCCAAAAAAGATTCGGAATAAGATCAACTTCTATAGGCGTTTTTACCCAGCGGAGTGGCAAACCTTCATTGAATCTTTGCAGAAGAATAAGATGGAGGTTGAGTGATTGCCTGATACCTACCCTGGGGCTGAGGTCTCCTCCTGGACCAGAGAAGCTGGAAGCCAGGGTTTACGGCAAGAAGGGGCATGTGGCTAGATGAGGCTGGTCAAATCCCATGGAATCAAAAGGTTATACACACATGCAAAAAGACACACTCACATTCCCTTCTCTGGGGAAGGAACTGTCTCCAAGAGGCTTCTGAGGGCCCTGAAAAAAGCCAGAACCTACTGTTTTCAGTGGGTGGTTTACATACAGTCTGTACATAATAAAACAAGGCTATTTTATTTTTCTGATGGTTATGTGTTCCCCTCATGGCCAAGTCCCAGGACTGCCCCTGTGAAAATTAACTCAGGGCAGAGAGCCCATCTAACTCTTTATGTGCTGCATTCCCACACCCTCTTAGGTGTGGCCTCCCTCCTCTTGTCCCGTTTTGGTTCCATTGTTCTGCCTTGGTTTCCTGCACAGCATTCACCCTTCTACAGAAGCCTGCTGCTAACCCTGGAGTACTTGGGCAAGGTCTATCTCCCCAACACTATATCTTCAACTATTACAATACCAAATCTCTCTCATTTCTAATGTTTCCCCCTCTAATCTGTTCTTACTGCTCTTCAAAAGAATTGGGTGTTTTTACATAGGTCATTTCACATAAAACCTTGTTAAGGTCTGTGGCTTTATTTTACAGTTCAATGCGCCATATCTTTATCGTTCAATTATTATGATTGAAGTACATTATGGTTACCCATCATAAGCATTATAAACCTTGCAATACCTCCTCTACAGACCCAACCTGTCATTTCATTCATTAACCCTTACCTGTTTCCCAGTAACCACCTATGTTCTTATCATGACTCTTCACATTTATACCTTATTTAGCATTTCCAATCCTATTTTTCTACCACATCTCTATTTATAAAAAATTATTAACAACAACGTATTACACCCTCATTTTTAATCCCAACATCATCTCACCTATAACACATCAACTAATCTCCCTCCTCAAACAATATCTTCAAAACATTACTCCCCACAACCCTCAATCCAAATTAAACAACTCATATAATAAAAAAACAAACCCAACTTATCCAAAATTCCTAAACAAACATACCAATAATACCTCAATACTCCACAACCCTACACCATCCAAAACAATAATATAACTCATTTCAATCTATCCTTCCAACCAATTTCCCCTCTATCTCCTTCTATACCCCCCCCCCCCCCCCCCCCCCCCCCCCCCCCCCACAATAAAAAAAAAAATAAAAAAATAATACAAAACACCCCCCCAAAATATTTTTTTTTTATAAACCACACCCCCCCCCCCCCCCATTTTTTTATATATTCCCCCCCCTTTCATTATCGGGGAATGCTCCATCCTAACTTCTGGCTCCCAGGGATGGGGCAGCCAGGTTTGGATACCTCCCAAAAGATTTGGAGTTAGGCCAAATCCCATGTTCTTTACCACCTCACTTCCAGGTGCACTGAAGGGCCAGGGCACTGGGATTTGCTGTTGACAAATGATTGTGTCACTGGAAGTATCCTACGACCACCCTCCTTACCTGCCCCTCACTGGAACTGTAATACTCAAAATCAGAATTCAAATAAAACAATATCTGAGTTTGGGGGGGAAAAAGATTGGCAAATCTTTTCTAGAAAGAACAAGATAGTAAATATTTTCAGCCTTTTGGGGCAGACAACTGACTAGGTTGGAGGCTGGAGGGCTTAATTTCCCCATCCATAAAAAGGGATTACAACAGCTCCTAACTCATATGATTATCATGAAGGTTCGCTGAGCTAATATATGTGAAGGCTGCTGCGTAAGTGTCACTGGGGTTTTAGCTATTATTGTTGGGCTCGTATATGGTGGGGACACAGGCAGCACAAGCATACATCAGTAAAGAAACACACGCTAGTATCAGCTAGAAGGAAGCAGAGCAAACAAACACCCTACTGGATTTACACGTGCGTGTCAGTGACAGGCAGCTCGGATTAAGGAGCTGAGATGTCACAACGGGGAGAGCAGCCTTGTTCCCAGAGGGAAACAACAACCTGCAGAAAGAAGTAGCACAAAGCTTCGGGAAGGTGCGGGGGGAGGGTAGTGGCTTGAGGTAAAAGAGGAGCAGCAGAGGAGGCTGTGATTCCCTGTAATATTTTCCCTCGCAGAGTCCCAGGGGTTCCGGCAGAGGCCTTAATCGCCTCTTCTAGGCATCAGAAGCCTAGCTCCTTGCTCGTGAGAGGTGTGCTCCCTCTTGCCTCTCTCTGTCTCCGTTAGAGCCTAATCATATTTGAAAGTAGTTTTTATCTGTGATTATTCATCCGTATGTGAGGAGCTTATGGGCCTAAGCCGCCCCTTTCAGCAGATCCAGGCACGTGGCCCGTTAATATGCACAGTCCTGGAGCTGCCAGGGAAGGCCAGCCCCCCCCGCCCCCCCGCCCCCCCCCACCCCCAGGCCGTCCACGCAGGGGGATTTTTGGAAATTCCAGGGGAACTGCTTTGGGGGTGGGGAGGGCAAGGCAGACGGTGCTGGCATGGGGACCCAGAGCAACACAAATAGGAGAACTAATAGCAGGACATCCAGGCAGGGCCCTAAATTGATAAAGTGGGCTCACCCTAAAGGCTCAGCTCCTCAAACGGTAATAAGGTGTTGTCTGTGAGGATTACACATTAGTTTAGAGAACAATATTTCATTCTCGCTAGTGCTTTCTAATCTGCAGGAGAAGATGTGCTGGGTGAGGCTTAATGCCATTCCCCCCCCCCCCGCCCCCCGCCAGTTCAGGTTAGTCCTCTGTTACATAGTGGTGAGGGGGAGGGAGATTTTACCTCTTTCCAGGGTGGTGGGGTGCAGACATCAAGGCAGGAAGCCAGGCCTGGGGCAGGCCAAGGACAAATTAGGAGGGCACCAGGCAGGCTATGACAAAGCCAAAGCCATGGGATTGGCTCTGTTTCTCATCCTGATGTTTCTTTTTTTTGGTGTTGTTTTACCATGTTGTGATGTAATTCAGATTTCATGCAGCTTACCCACGGAC
Source organism: Nyctereutes procyonoides (assembly GCF_905146905.1). Lineage (NCBI taxonomy): Eukaryota > Metazoa > Chordata > Mammalia > Carnivora > Canidae > Nyctereutes > Nyctereutes procyonoides. Next base: position 51,378,579 of record NW_026575126.1, on the reverse strand, counting down.
AGTGTACAATCCAGTGGTTTTAGTATATTCACAGAGCTGTGCAACCATCACTACAATCAGTAGTGATTTTTTTTAAAGATTTCATTTATTCATGAAAGACACACACAGTAGAACACTTTCATCCTCTGAAAGAAACCCCATATCTGTTAGCAGTTACTCCCCATTTCTCACCAATCTCCCAGCTGTAGGTAACCACTAATCTAATTTCTGTCTCTGTAGATTCTATCTCTATAGATTCAACTATATGTAATTGAAATTGTACAATATATGGTCTTTTGTGACTGGTTTCTTTCACTTAGCATAATATTTTCAAGATTCATTCATGTTGCTCTAAGGACGGCACTTGATGGGATGAGCGCTGGGTGTTATACTGTATGTTGGGGAATTGAATTTAAATTAAAAAAATATATTAAAAAAAGATTCATCCACGTTGGAGCATGAATCAATACTTCACTCCTTTTTATTGCCAAATGATATTCCACTGTATGGGCATACCACATTTTATTCATCCATTCATCTGTTGATGGACATTTCATTTTTTAAAAAAGATTTATTTCTTTATTTTAGGGAGGGACACATGAGCAGCACATGAGCAGCAGGGTGGAGAGAAAGGGAGACAAGCAGACTCCCTTCTAAGTGGGGAGCTTGACATGGGGCTCAATCCCAGGACCCTGAGATCATGACCTGAGCTGTAACCAAGAGTTGGACACTGAGCCCTCCAGGTACCTCTTCTTATCATAGTCTCAATGAGCATTCCAATAACATATTACCTAAAAGGAGCACTTTTGGCAAATGTGGTCAGGGATGCAACTGCCATTCTCTCCCAGCGTGTTGCAGATCCAGATACGTGCGTCCTCACCGACTATTTGCCAGGTCTAGGTTAAGAGTACAAATAGAGGCTGTACATACTCTATGTCTACATATTTAAATATAAATCAATATATGTTCCATTCTCCTAACTTGGTAAAAAAACCTTTGTAATGACAAAATTTAAAAATTCAAATAAAGCTAAGGTTTTTACAAGAGCAAAAGTTGGCAAAATATCAAACTGTCAAAAGATGGGAAAATATACTCAATCAAATTATTGGACACTTTCTAGACATTCTGTTGGTGGGCTGGCTGGCAATGTTTGGATGAGTATAAAAAGATACATATAATTCCTAAAATATAGATTCCATAAATTTTCTTTTTCTTGCCTTCATTTTAGCAAAATCACTTGTTTTTATAATCATGATATTCACTGATTTATATCTGTTGACAGTAATGGTTTAGTGATTAAAATAAAATATCAGACTCAAAATATTCAACATTTGGATATAGTTTCACCAAGAAAGTACATTATAGTCAGGATAAAAATTAAAAAATTAAAGTTATTTTTCATGTTTTCAAGAAAAGCTACTTCTTCCTAAGGTACTCAATATCATTTATCAAAAATGAAGGGTAAAATACAAATTATGAGTAAATGTGAATGCTTTAAATATTCAAATATTTTGAAAATTTAGATAAAGTTGAAATATAATTTTTGAAATTTTAATTAGATTTTACTATGAATTTTTATTTAAAAACTATTCATAATTCTAATTTTCTGCGTCCTATTCAGTTGTCAATGTCAAGAATCAGTGTCATGGGTCCTATGTTGTGCCCAGACTTCTGCACATATGAAATTAAGAGTAATATAAATTGTTTAATATTGCATTCTCCTCAGCCATTGCAGATGCCGTCCCGATTCCTGCAAAGGTCCAGAGCTGCAAATTGGAGCACAGAGAGAAGCAAAAATAGGCAGTTAGTACTATGGGGAGATGGTATGATGCTGTGCAAAAATCTATTGCATTTACTCCATCTGAGTCTTTAATAAGTCACTGAACTTGTCCTTTCTCTTCCTAAGTGCTCCTGCCACTCAGATCATTTTGACACTCCACAGCTGTGCCCATCTCAGTCTTTGGCCTCAGTACTACACACAAGCCTTCAAGCCTGTCAGACAGAGTTGCCTTCTGGTTTGGGGACAGAGGTCAAAATCTGGGAGAAGTGACTCTCTGGTGCCTGAGTGGTGTTACTGATGAGAGTTGATGTTTTGGGTGATGGTCAGGCTTTGATGGTGCTGGTGCAGAGCCCAAGTGACAGAGGGACCAAGGACCTCAGGTCTGAAGGTGGTCCTGCAGATGTGTGTGGGTGAAGAAGAGTTTGAGGAATGGCATTTTGGAGTGCAGAAACCATCTCCTTTTTTTTTTTTTAGATTTTATTTATTCATGAAAGACACACACACACAGACAGAGAGAGAGAGAGAGAGGCAGAGACATAGGCAGAGGGAGAAGCAGGCTCCCCATGGGGAGCCTGATGTGGGACTTGATCCCAGGACCCCGGGTTCATGACCTGAGCCAAAGGCTCAACGCCTGAGACACCCACATGTCCCAGAAACCACCATCTTTTGGTGCTTGTGAGAACTTCTTTCCATATTCCTTGTCTAGGAGGTATCTTCTCACTTCTGATGTGACTGTTCTGTGAATAATACTAAGTGCTGAGGTGTTTATGGGTCAGAGTGGTGGGCCTTTCCATTTTATTTAAGGATGCAAGTATTATTTTCTTAATACTGGTGGCTTTTGATTTTGTGGACCAAAAGCATTGCCACAGATACATATTCTTATCTACAGATAAGAACTAGGCAAATGCTGTGGTATTTGGGAAAAAAAAAGTCAACAACCACCCAACCTCACTTGATCAATTTTATTTGAGCTATTAGCCAAGAATATTTTGCACTAGAGACTTCTTACATCAAGTAATAACTGAACGTTAAGCAAACAGATCATCAATTATTAACATGTAGCTGCTATTAATGTAATCCTTTACGTATCAGTAACACCAGCATTTGGAAGGGAAATAGAAAGCTAGTTATTAAAGGCATCTGCTGTACAAAATAAGAATATAAGGGAAGGGAGAAGAAATGTGTGAGAAATATCAGAAAGGGAGACAGAACATAAAGACTCCTAACTCTGGGAAACGAACTAGGGGTGGTGGAAGGGGAGAAGGGCGGGGGGGTGGGGGTGAATGGGTGACGGGCACTGAGGGAGGCACTTGATGGGATGAGCACTGGGTGTTATTCTGTACGTTGGCAAGTTGAACACCAATAAAAAATAAATTTATTATAAAAAAAGAATATAACCACATTCCCTTTGCTAAATTTTTTAGATGATCAATCTCTAAATTTTCCATTTAGGAATGGGTGTTAAAATTGGGAGAGAGATGTAAACTCCAGTCCGATGTCAAAATATCTGATCAAGATGCCAACAAAAGCAGTATTTGGAAGGCTCAGGACTCTTGCAAACCCCAAATCTACCTTTAATATTTGATCTAGATACTTCATTGGCCAAACTCAGGACAATGTCTTTTTGGGAATACATTTTCTTTTACTTATTTTTTGGAATATAGATTATATATTTGCATGGTTAGAAAACTAAAAAGTAAAAAAAAAAAAGAAAATTACAGTGAAAATTCTTCTTCCTACACTGCCCTCCCGCCAATGAGAAATCACTTCTTTCATATTTATGTATCTGTCCAGAGCTCCTTTGCAAATATCAATGGATACTAATTTTGACTCTTATTTCACAGAGTTTTGCATCTTGGGTTATTTACTTATATACCCTGGATATCCTTTCATATCAGCACACGGAGAGCTTCCTTATTTTTATTTCCAACCACACAGTACCCTATTAGAGGTTGCCACTTTATTTAACTAGTCTACTCTAGATGGATGTTGGGTTGTCTCCAACTATTACTTAGGCTAAACACACTGCAATGGATAGTCTTGTACATGCATGATTTCACATGTATTTAGGATAAATTTCCAGAAGTAGAATTGCTGGCTCAAATTGTACATGCATTTGTGGTTCTGCATAGGCATTGCCACGTTGTCCCTCCCTGAGGGTGGCAGCCCTGTGTGCTCCCACACTAGCAATGAAGGAGAGCATCTGCCTCCCCAGTGCTCATTTGTGTTTTTGCAGAACTGAGTGGGAGACTGTCCCACTCAGCATCAACTTTGTAGGAGAGACGAGCACCATTCACTCCTTATTTCCCTATCATTCTGCAACCTTTCACTCCTTGCCACTTGCTCGCTGCAGGACTGTAGCCAAGTTACTTATGCACCTCTGCCTCAGTTTCTTCATATGGAAAATGGGGTGTGAGAGTACCCACAGCTTATGGTAGCCTGGAGCATTCCATGAGCTAATGCCCACAAAGCACTGAGCAAGGTGCAAACCTCGCTCAGCATTAAAAATGCTGTCTGTTGTTACATGAATCAAATAAATAATGCCCCTTAGGGACTGTTCCAGCTCTGCCTCTATTTGGCCAGAGTGTATTAACACCTATGTGCTAAAACTAGAAACGTGCTGAACATTTTTCTGGTGGCATCTTGGTCAACAAACATGAGTTCCTTCTTTGGGTTTAATCGGCAAGGAAACTAGAAGTTGCTAGTGGCACAAGGGAGGTGATGAGGATGGTAGAGTAGGAGCAGTTTCAGTGAGTTTTGGAGAAGGAGCGCCAGCTGGTGCTTACGAGTGCTTTGGCACCAAAATCCCCATCTCCAAGAGGAGGTTCTGAACCATGTGTTCCAGATACTGGGAGCCCCAGGGTACTGTCTGGCCAGGACAGTTTTGCCAGGACAGGCAAGGTTCTAGAATCCTGAGTGCTGGGAAGGGGTTGGAGATGGCGCTACTCCCTTGGGCCAAGCAGAGTTGTCAGCAAAGCTTTATGGTCGAAGGCTCTTTCCCTGGAGTCAGACAAACCTGAGTTCAAATCTGGCTCTACCACCTGCCAGGCAGATCCCCTCAGGTGCACTCATATTTCTGGTCCTCTCTTTCTTCATCTGTGATTTGAGGATAGAAGCCACAAGAGAAGTATTCTCGGACTGCTTCTGTATTCACAGGGAGGCTGTGAGGACTACATGATGTAATCGTTCTTAGGCATGGAGCACCTTGCCTGGCATATCGTAAGCACTTGATAAATGTCAACAACTATTTAGGACATCAAATGAATAGGACTTTACAAACTCTGTGTCTCTGGGACATAAGATGGAGACTCCTCTCCTACCCCCCCAGGGTGGGGGAACGGTCTACATCAACAAATTCAAATCACAAAATCAGAAAAGACCCATTTGGATGGATGTACAGTTATAGAGGAAAAGTGCCTTTTAGCATACATGTTATTTGCAACAAAGCAAAACGAATTTGTAAGCATCTGATTGCAGATGCAGGAGAAGGAGATCCTGGAAAAATTTCCTGCGGTCTTGAGGCAGCAAATGGAAAATGAGTTGTATAGTACTGATTGCTGCTAATTTAAGACTTATAAAAATCACCGATAATCTTTTCAGTGTTCTCAGCTTTTCTATGTTATTTACTAAAGATAAAATAGCCATACTTTTCCATACATTATCGGTATCCCTTGATCTCATTTCCACGTTAAGGACATATGTTCCTTAAACACTTTTACTGCTTCTACTTTTTTTTTTCTTTTTTCCCCCAAACCATCATTCTCTGTAAGATCTTAATCCTTGTGCTTGGGAATCATCAAGTGTGCTTGATCATCAAGTAGCACATTAGTAGTGCTCCTCTCTTTGCCTGGAATGCCCTGATCTGTCTGCCATGCCTGGCAGATTCCTGCTTCCCTACCAGCCATCAGGTTCCTTCTGAAGTATTTCCCAGTATCACCAACAGCCATCAATGGCTCTTTCTTCTTTGATTCTGGGGGATTCTATTTAATGTTTCTTTTATAACAATTTTCATATATATAGATGGCTTGAGTTCTTCGTGTACACATCGGTTTCTCCCCTCACACTGGGAGATGTTTGAGTGAAGGATTACATCCCTCCTTCCCTTTCTTCCAAGTTCATCAAACATGTATTAAGTGTCAAGTCCTATGATAGGGCCTGTGACTAGGGGAATGAATTAGACACACTTCCTACTCTGTAGGGGAGAGCTCAACTAATTTGGGAGCAAAGTAAAAAATGAGACACAGAGCTAATTGTTTTTTGTCTCCTACACGTGCCCATTATTATTCCCATCTTATTGGTGAAAAGCATGGGTCAGAGAGGAGATATAACTTGCCGAAGAATGCAGGGCTTGCTAGAAGCTATAAGATGATGTCTGGGTGAGGGTCAGGAGAGCTGCAGGAGGAGGTGATGCCTCATGCAACATGGTGACTGTGAGGATTTGGCCAGGTGAAGAAGTGCAGGAACGGAGGAGGAGGGGCCAGGCTGTCCAAAGGCTTGGGGGTGTTTGGAAACTGCCTCTTACAGATGAGAGATAACAGTCAGGAAACACAAGAATCTCAAGAGGTGGCTTGGGGGCCTGGCCATACTACCTAACTCTCTGATCTCTTATCATCTCTCCTCCACATGGCCCTAGGCAGTATCTTCTAGTCTAAATGGGAGTGAGACAGGTGGAGAATCTCTTCTCTTCCCATTGCTTTTACTCAAGCCACTCTGTCAAGGACAGGAATGTTCTTTCTTTTATTGCATGGCAGTTAATAGAAAGGGCTCTGGAGCTAGGCTGCTTGGGGCTTGCATCCTGGCTCAGCTACTTACTGGCTTTGTGACTTTGGGCAAGGTGTTAGTATCTGTACCTCAGTTTCCCTACCTGTAAAATGTGGTTAATGACAATAGGTAATTTGTGGTGTTTTTGCAAAAATTTAAAAATTAAAACATTTAAAACACTTAAGACAGTACCTGGCACATCATAGGTGCAAGGTATATGATGATGATGATGCTCGTCATGACGAGAGTGGTGATTAAAATTACTCTACACAAGCCTCCTCTCCCCTGGTTCTTTTGTACTAAATATTAATGGCTTAAAGCCATAACCAAATGGAAATTAGTTCTTTTCCTCCAAGACAAGGTGAGCTTAGACTTAAGGTTTAATTTGCTGTCTAGTGCAATAAACAAAGGGAAGAAAAAACCCATTACATTTTACCTTAAAATAGTAGGACTGCTCACATGTATGTTATACCCAAAGTTGTTTGAGTTGATGTGTTATTCAAAACTGGAAGCAATCTAATCCAGTCCATTTACTACAATTATGATGGATAAACTGAAGCTCAGAGAATGGAACTGACCAATGCATGGTCACATAGCTATGGGACTAGAACTAGAACACATGTCTCCTGCTTCCTGTTCATGTTTGTTGGGGTGCCCCACAGCCCTGAAGAAATAAAGCCATTCTCTATCCTATGACAGGATTCAAAAACCTTTTTTTTTTTTTTTTTTTTTTTTTTGTGAAAAGCATGATAGTAAATATTTTAGGCTTTTTGGGCCATATGTCTCTGTCACAATTGAACTCTGCTATTATAGTGCAAAAGCAGCTGTGGATGGTATGCAAATGAATGGATGTGGCTGTTTTACAGTAAAACTTTCTAAAAAGGTGATAGGCCAGATTTGACCCACAAGCCATGGTTTGCAGATCCTTGGTCTGTGGCATCCCCAGCTGGAGTGTTAGAAGTGAATACCAAGGCAATATATGCTTCTTTCTATGAAACAGAAGCTGATCGTCAAATGATAAACATGAAGTGGGAAAAGTGTGTGAAGTAATAAGGAGAATTAGGCAAAAACTAATTTTACACTTCCAACCCAGCCATTCCTGTTTCCTTTTATTTCTACATTTTTTTTTAAAAAGAAGATTTTATTTTATTTAAAAAAAGATTTTATTTATTTGAGAGAGCAAGTGTGAGAGAGAGAGAGAGAGAGAGAGAGAGAGAGCATGAGCAGGGGGAGAGGGAGAAACAGACTCCTTGCTAAGCAGGGAGCCTGACGGAAGACTCTGTCCCAGGACTCTGGGATCATAACCTGAGCTGAAGGTAGACACCTAACCAACTGAGCCACCCAGTCATCCCTTTTATTTTATTTTATTTTATTTTATTTTATTTTATTTTATTTAAGATTTTATTTATTTATTCATGAGAGACACAGAGAGGGACTTGATCCCAGGACTCTGGGATCACGTCCTGAGACGAAGGCAGACACTCAACCACTGACCCACCCAGGCGTCCCTATTTATTTATTATATATATAGAGAGAATGAGTGTGAGAGAGTGCATGTGTGCACAAGTGGGGGTAGGGGAAGGACAGACAGAGAAAGGGAATCTTGAACAAATGCCACATTCAGCATGGAGCCCACTGTGAGGCTTGATCTCATGACCCTGAGATCATGACCTGAATAGAAATCAAGGGTTATATGCTTAACCAACTGATCCACCCAGGTGCTCCTAAATTTTCTTTTTTTTTAAAAGAGAGAAAGTAGAGATGGCAATTTTTCAACATTAATGAATAAGATTAAGGGAGACATTTAGTAAAATCATGTCAGTTACCATGGTATCCCTGGTACAACTTGCCAGAAACTCTAACTAAAAGGGCAAATTTTATCTATGTGACTCAGGTAATTTTAATCTATAGCATAAGAATTATCCATTTAGCTCCCAGAGATTAGCTTGCTTTATTAGGATATAAAAAAAATAAGCAGAAAGAAGAGAGAAAGTGTTGAGATGATTTGCTTTAGTTTGAGGAAATCAGTCCGTAGTTAATTAGGGCAAACATTAGAGGCCACAGACAGATTAGCGGAATGAGGCTTAATTGTTATCAGGTAAGTGTACAGTTAAAATACTACGGAGCATTCTTTCTGTGAGGTACATAGTTACGTGCATCTTTTGAAATGGTTCATAATGGGGAAATATATTAATTATCTTTTGCTGCATGGTAATTACACCCAAATTTAGCAGCTTAAAACAACACGCACTTATCATCACACAGTTGCCATGATCAGGAACCCAGATGCAGCTTAGCTGCTTCCTGTGCTTCAGACTCTCTCACATGCCGCCATTAAGGTGTCAGCCAGGCTGGGGTTTCATCTCAGGGTTCTAATGGGGAAGAATTCACTTTCTAGCTCTTGTGGTTGTTGGCAGGATTCAGTTCCTCGAGGGTCATTGGACTGAGGGCTTCAATCCTGTGCTGGCTGTTTGCTAGATGCCAACCTCAGTTCCTTGCCTTGTGGGCATCTCCAGTATGGCAACTTTCTTTTTCAAAGCACAGAAACCAAGAAGGCAATAGAGTCAACTAGCAAGATGGAAGTCAGTCTTGTGTAAGTAATGATGGAAGGGAGATCCCATCACTGTTGCCATATTCTGTGGACTAGAAGTAAGTCACAGGTCTTGTTCACGCCAAGAAAGGAGATTATATAAGGACATGAAAATCAAGGGATGGGGATGATTCGGTGGCATTTTGGAGTTTACCTACTAGAGGGAAGGGGTAACAGTGATGTTAGCCTGTAATGAGAACAAGACCTTCCATGTTGGGAAGGTCTCTGAAGGTGTATTTAAGATTTTATTTATTTATTTATTTATTTATTTATTTATTTATTTATTTATTTATTTAAGAGTGTATGTGTAAGTGGGGGAAGGACTAAAGGGAGGGGGAGAGGGAGAATATCGAGGAGACTCTGTGCTGAATGCAGAGCCTGATGCAGGGCTTTATCTTACAGCCCTGAGATCATGATCTAGGCCAAAATAAAGAATCAGCTACTTAACCAATTGAGCCACCCAGGAACCCTTCTGAGGCTGTATTTAAAGGATTAGTGATTTTTGGAGCACCTGGGTGGCTCAGTGATTGAGCATCTGCCTTTGGCTCAGGTCATGATCCCGGGATCTTGGGATCGAGTCCCACATCGGGCTCCCTGCAGGGAACCTGCTTCTCCCTCTGCCTATGTCTGCCTCTCTCTCTCTGTCTCTCATGAATAAATAAATAAAATCTTTAAAAAAGAATCAAAGGACTAGTGATTATTGATCACTGTCATGGGCAGAGATGGGGGGATGTGTGCACATACTACACATTTTCCATCTGTAACATGAAACTCTTTCTAGTTTCTGGGAAATCTGAATGGTGTGGAGACCATTCAGTTTCATTAAATTTAAGTGCTAGATAAGACAGGGCCCATGAAACATATTGTATTCTTTTAGTGACAATCAACAGAAAATCTAACCCAGGTGACTTAAGAGAAAATTTATTGGCTTACATAATTGGAACCTCCAGGAATAAATCTCAGTTCAGGGCTTAACACAATATATATTTGTTTATTTTTTAATTAGAGTTATTGAGGTATAATTATGTTCCTAATAATTGATGCTGATCATCATTGCATGTGTTTATTTGCCATCTGCATAACCTCTTTGGTGAAGTGTCTGTGCATATCTTTTTCCCATTTAAAAAATTGTATTCTTCACTATTTTGAGGATAAACACCATTCTTGGATAGAATTCTTATAGGTCAACTTTGAGTGAATAGAAACCACAACAGTAATTATATAATGAGGCCTATTTTTCTTTAAAAAAATTGAAAGTATGTAAAAGAATGTAAGAACTCCAGAGACAGTAAAATAACACAGCTTCATATAAAAATTATACCGGTATTTTATTAAGTTTTCAGAGTTCTTTATATTTTCTGGATGTGAACCCTTTACCAAAAATATGTTTTACAAATACTTTATCCTACTCTATGGTTTCCAGTTTCATTATCCTAATAGAGCCTTTTGAAGTTTAAAATGTTAATGAAATCCAGTTTGTCAAAATGTTTTTTTAGGGATCACACTTTTGGTGTCATGTCTAAGAAATCTTTGCTTATCTCATGATCACAAAATTTTATTCTGTGTTTTCTTCTAGAAATTTTATAGTTTTGCATCCTACTTTTAGGTCTGTGATCCATTTCAAGTTAGTTTTTGTGTAAAGCATTTGTCAAGGTTTGTTTATTTATTTATTTGCAAGTGGCAAACCAATGATTTCAGCACCATTTTTTGAGACTACTCTTAAAAAATTTTTTTTGAGAGAATTGGAGAATGTGAGCAGGGAGAGGGTCAGAGAGGGAGAGAGAGAGAAAGAGAGAGAGAATATCAAGCAGGCTCCATGTTCAGCACAGATCAGGGCTCACCCTCACGACCCTGAGATCATGACCTGACCCAAAATCAAGAGTTGGAGGCTTAACTGACTAAGCCACCCAGGTGCCCCAAGAATACTATCCTTTTTATATCAAATGGCCTTGATGCACTTGTAAAATGCATTTGACCATATAAGTGTGGGTCTCTTTCTGGATTTTCTATCTTGTCTCTTTTTACAAGGGTATGCTTCCTCAGAGTTGGCTCTGTGTTTTAGGTAGACTCCTTTTCTCGTGATAGCTGACAGTAGCTCCTGGAACCTGATTCTTCAGCCTCATGTTCAAGCATCTTTAGTCTGGTACTCACCACAAAAATACTGGGATTTATCAAGTCTGATTAGGTCATGTGACATACACTGATTTTTCTGGCCCTGAGTCATCTCCTCTACCTGTAGGATTAGTAATAGAATCCCACTCAGACAACATAGATTAAGAGTTAGGGAAGAGTGGATCTTCCAAAGAAAAACCAGGATGGAGAAAAACCAGAAGGGAGAAAGTATATGCTGGATGGCCCAACTGAAGATCAAAAAACAATAGCGACCAAATACCCCAACAAATATCGATTCTTACTCCTGACGTGAAGATTTTGTAGTCTACAGGGACACAAGCATGGAAGAAAATAAATTGTAATAGCTTGTGAGAGTTTAACAACTCAAATGTGTCCAAGATATAGGTGAGGGAATAATTAAATCTATCTGGGTGTTCTGAGTGGACTCTGCAGATAGCGTATCTGAAAAGGATTTTAAAAATGAATAAGGAAGAGGCGCCTGGGTGGCTGAGTTGGTTAAGCTTCTGACTCTTGTTTTTGGCTCAGGTGATGATCTTGGGGTCATGAGATTGAGCCCTGTGGTAGGCTGTGGGCTCAGTGGAGAGTCTGCTTGAGATTCTCTTTCTCCTCCCCCCCCCCACTCACTCAAGCTCTCTCTCTCTCAAATAAATACATCTTTTAAAAAACGGATAAGGGGGATCCCTGGGTGGCGCAGCGGTTTGGCGCCTGCCTTTGGCCCAGGGCGCGATCCTGGAGACCCGGGATCGAATCCCACATCGGGCTCCCGGTGCATGGAGCCTGCTTCTCCCTCTGCCTGTGTCTCTGCCTCTCTCTCTCTCTCTCTCTCTGTGACTATCATAAATTAAAAAAAATGGATAAGGAAGATGTGGTATATATACACAATGGAATATTACTCAGCCATCAAAAAGAATGAGTGATGGGCACTGAGGGGGGCACTTGACGGGATGAGCACTGGGTGTTATTCTGTATGTTGGCAAATTGAACACCAATAAAAAATAAATTTATTATTAAAGTTTTTTTAAAATAAAAGTTTATAGAAAAGACAAAACTTGAAAGATGTAAGCACTTTAAATGTTAAATATAGTCCTCGATAATTTTATACTAATTTGCTGATGGGTATAATAAATATCCTATCATTGTAATAAAATGAAAAAAAAAATGAAATCTTGCCCTCTGCAATAATGTGGATGGAGCTAGAGAGTAGTAGGCTAAGCAAAATGAGTCAGAGAAAGAGAGAAACCATATGATTTCACTGGTATGTGGAATTTACGAAACAAAACAAATGAACAAAGGGAAAAAAAGAGAGAGGCAAACCAAGAAACAGACTCTTAACTATAGAGAACAAACTGATGGTCACCAGAGGGGACGTTAGTGGAGGGGGAGATGGGTGAAACAGGTGAAGGGGATTAAGGAGCGCACTTGCTGTGATGAGCACCAGGTGATTTATGGAAGTGTTGAATCACTATATTGTACTCCTGAAACAATACTACACTGTTATGTTAACTAAATGGAATTTAAATAAAAACTTAAAAAAAGAAAGACATTAGTCTCCATAAACAAGTGCAAAAAATGCATTTAAAACACTTAAGTGAAATATTGAAAGAAAAGGGCACAAGCCATAAATGTTTAGCTCAATATATTTGAGATGAGAACATCTTGAATAACCAGCACCTCTAAAGCACCCATTGCATCCCTTTCTCTCCAAAAGTGATTTCCTTACTGAGTTCTAATACCATAGACTCGTTTTTGCCACTTAAAAAGATAAAAATGGATTCAAGCAATGTGAGGTGTGTCCATATAATTATACGTACTATAGTTAGTTGATTTCCATTGCTGAATAGGATTCTGTCGTGTGAATATACTACCATTTTATTTACTTATTATTGTTGGACATTTGTGGATATTTCTGGTTTTTAGCATTAAAAACCATGTTGCTCTGAACATTTTTGAGCTTGATTTTTGGTTCACACATGTCGCTAGTTCTGTTGGGTATCATACCAAGGAGTAAAGTTGCTGGGTCATAAGCATTGTTCAAATTTAGTTGATTCTATTAAACAGTTTTATAAAGTGCTTACATGAGTCTAAACTTCCACTAGCAGTGTATGGGAGCTCCAGTTGTTTTGAATTGTCAACCAAAGTTGATATTGTTTGTCTATGAGTGTTAGCCATTCTAGTGGATATGTAGTGTCTCATAATGATTTTTAAAAATATTTTATTTATTTATTCATGAGAGATAACACACAGAGAGGCAGAGACCCAGGCAGAGAGAGAAGCAGGCTCCCTGTGGGGAGTCGATGCAGGACTCCATCCCAGGATCCCAGGGTCACGACCTGACCTGAAGGCAGACGCTCAACCACTGAGCCACCCACGTGCCTCTTTCATGATTTTATTTTGCATTTACCTAATAACCAATAATATTGAACATCTTTTAATTTGTCTATTGGCCATTTAGATATCTTCCCTTGGTGAAGTGACTATTTAAGTCTTTTGTTCATTTTTTTCTGTGGAGCAGTTATTATTATTGATAGTGATTTTTAGAAATTCTTTTATATTCTGATATGAGTCCCTTTTTAGTGATATGTGTTGCAACTATCTTCTGCCAGTGTGAGACTTGCCTTTCCCTCTCCTAATGGTATCTTATTTTCCCCCAGTGATCTCCTTTTATGCATAGATGTTCTTAATTTTAATAAATCCAATTTATCAATCTTTTCCTTTATGGTTAGTGCTTTTTTTTTTTTTAAGATTTCATTTATTTATTCGTGAGAGACAGAGAGAGGAAGAGACATAGGCAGGGGGAGAAGCAGGCTCCCTGCAGGAGCCAGATGCGGGACTCAATCCCTGGACTCCGGGATCATGCCCTGAGCCAAAGGCAGATGCTCAACCCCTGAGCCACCCAGGCATCCCTGGTTAGTGCTTTCTATGGTCTGTCCAAGAATCATTTCTTACCTGAAAATAATGAAGATACATTCAAATTTTACCTCCTAAATGCTTATTATCTTACCTTTTACATTTAGAGCTATAAGCCATTCAGGATTTATTTTTCTGTATGGTGTGAGGCAGGTGACAAGTTTTACTTTATTTTTTTTCCCATTTAGATATCCAATTGACCCAAAACCATTTTTGGAAAGATTAATTTTCTCATGTCCTTTGTGTTTGTAGATGCATTAGTCTGTTTCTGGACTCCTGCATTTGTTTGTCTATTTTTGTGCCAGCATTACTGTCCTAATTTCTACCACTATAATAAGTCTTAATTCCCAATACAACATGTTCTTCTACTTGTTGGTCTTTAAGATTGTCCTGGCTAGTCCTAACCCTTTGCAATTACATATAAATGCAGTTTTGGATTGGCTTCTCAATAGCTTCCATAAAAACACCAAATGGGAATTCAGTCGGAATTGTGTTAAAGATCTACAGATCAGGGCACCTGGGTGGCTCAGTCGGTTAAGCATCCTCCTCAGGTCATGATCCTGGCATCCTGAGATGGTGCCCTGCTCAGGAGGGAGTGTGCCTCTCCCTCTCCCTCTGCCCCTCCATCTCTGCTCATGCTCTGTCTCTCACTTTCTCTCTCACTCAAATAAATAAATAAAATCTTAAAAAAAAAATCTACAGATCAGTTTGCAGAGAATTGACATACTACAGCATGGAGTCCTCCAATCCATGACCATGGTTTATCCTTCCATGTATTTAGGTGTTTTTGAAATTCTTATCAGTGATATTTTAGAGCTTTTCATGGATCAGTCTTCCTTTTTTTAAAATTTTATTTATGATAGTCACAGAGAGAGAGAGAGAGAGGCAGAGACACAGGCAGAGGGAGAAGCAGGCTCCATGCACCGGGAGCCCGACGTGGGATTTGATCCCGGGTCTCCAGGATCGCGCCCTGGGCCAAAGGCAGGCGCCAAACCGCTGCGCCACCCAGGGATCCCCTGGATCAGTCTTCCATATCGTTTGCTAGATTTATCCGTAGGTCTTTGATATTTTAAAATATTATTGTAAATAGACTTTTTTATTGTTTAAACAATAAAAGTACTTTGCTGGTATGTAAAAACATCTGATGGTTTTCTGTTTATCTTGATGGACTAGGTTTTGAAAGCTTATTTTTCTCTTAGGATAGGGTGAAGTATGTATCCCAGTGTGCTCTCTGAGCCTCCTAGATGCACTGCACATGGGATGCAGGGTTGCCATATTGTACAATTCCAGGGCATGGTATCCACACTCTAATCCAGGAAGGGAACATAAAGCAGCATGGGATTGGTGCCCTGTGCATTGTACAGCCTTACTACCCTATCTGAGATACATGGAAGGAGGCATTTAGAGAATTACCATTCTCTGAACTGAAAAATGACTCTCTTTAATGACTTGCCTATCACTATTTTCCTCACTAAAAGGAAAGACTTTCCCTCTTCCGAGAAATGAAACAGCATCACCATATGAGTGTGCTCCCCCCACCCCTTCTCTATAAGTCTAACTCTTCCTATTAAGTTTTATAGCCAATTACACTTCTCTCACCTCTGGGATCTAAAGCTAACAAGTTGGTTCTTGATTTAGCAGGGAAGAATGAGAAAACAATATTATGAAGGATGGGGAAGTGGTACAAGATCTGGATAGGGCTGCTATGTGCAGGTATACAGTTTCCGCACTGCACAAAGGCCCCTGGCCATAGAGTTCGGAGGAAGAGGGCTGAAATCCAGTTATTCTCTGATTGTCAAGCTGTGTGCCCTGGTGTGGGGCTGCATTCATCCACAGGGGGCGTTTTCTCTGGATTCACCTGCCCAGATGGGGCACCTTTTTTTCGTTTTTACAGAGCTATCTTATAGGCGGATGGATGCCCTGGTCTAGGCCTTGAAGGTTGGCCCATCTTTAAGATGACCATCAATGGCTGCATTTATCAGCTTCTCTTGGCACAGATTAGCGGTATTGCCAGCATGCTGACAAAATGTTTCTGGAGAACTCCATGCCCTCTTCTACCCTTTCTGTTCGCCTTTTATTGATTCTTCTCTCCTGCCTTTCTAAGCCTGAGCCAGGAACCCTCCTGTTATTAAAAGCAGTCCCAGTTGCCCATACCTTTCATTTCCTTTGAATTACATTAATTGCCTGACAGCTAAAAAGTGAGCCGGTATTTTCAGATTTCAGCTGCTGGTCGGCAAGAAATATTTACCAGCTCCTGCAGATTTATAAAGATGCCACAGAGATGCCTGGAGACTAACAATCAGAAAATACAGCAGCAAAACAACACTATTTTTCAAGGTTAAATGCTCAGAATGCTAAAAAGAAATTGTCCATAAAGCAAAATAGGGATTCGGAAGCAGGCAGCCTGTACCCTGGACAAAAGAAAGGAGCCGGAGGTTTAAAATAAGATTTCACAGCTTCACAATAATTATGAATTTAATAAGAGGAGCTTTATTTTTAATTTAGTTCCAGTCTGGCAGCCCATCTCCTTCCTCCCTCCCTCCCCTTCTCAGCAGCATGGTAATGCTCCTTAATGTGGCCCCAAGGCTGAGGTCACAGTGAGAGCAAGGAAAGGCCTCCAGCTGTAAGACTTTCTGACGAAGAAGTATTTAGACAGATAATGTTCCTGTCCCTCTGCAGGCAGATGGGACAAACTCCCACTGGCTTTACTCCCTCCTGGCAGTCAGAAATGTTTCTCGCTATGTAGGAAGACAGTAGGTTCTGGAAATTCCAACACAGGAAGATTTTTCCCCCTTGATAGGACCCTAGGTTTTGTCTCCTATTCTCCAGGAGCAGAGGAATAAAAAAGCTGAGGCCACCAAAGATAGACATAGACCCCCCCCCAGGCCAACACCATTCCAGTGCTTACCTATCCCCTCAAACAGGGTGATTTAAATGTGTCTAGTGAAGGGTCACAGATTTTCAAAAGATGCTTTTCCACAGACTGCCTTTGAGTGTGATTTGTTTTCAGGGCCACACATGAACAACATTTGTTGTTCATTTGTTCGTTCATTTATTCAGCAAATATTTATCTAAGGTCCTTTTTTGAGGTGTTCTTTTTTATAGAGGTTAAATGGAATGAATTTAACAAAAAATGACTCAATCTAAAGTGAACAGATGAGTGGCATTTAGTATATTCACAATGTTGAACAACCATCACTTCCATCTATTTCCAAGACGTTTCATTATCCTCAAATAAGAATCCATATCCACTAAACAGTTACTACCTCAAACCTCTGGTAACTACCAATTTGCTTTCTGTCTCTATGGATATATTTATTCTGGATATTTCATATAAATGAAATCATACAATATGAAACCTTTTGTGTCTGGCTGCTTACCCTTAGCATAAATATTTTGAGATTCATCTACAGGGTAACATGTATCAATACTTCATTCTTTATTCATGGCCAGATAGTATTCCATTTTACATATATACCATAATTTGTTCACTAACTCATCCATTGATGGATATTTAAGTTGTTTCTACCTTTTGGGCTATTCTGAATAATGCTGCTATGAACATTCATGTACCATTTGTTCAGCTGTCCATTTCCAGTTCTTTATGGAGTGGAATTGCTGGGTCATTCAGTAATTCTATGTTTAGTTTGTTGAAAAGCTGCTAAAGAGCTTTCCATAGGGCTGCACCATTTACGTTCCTATTTCGAATGCTCTTTCACGTGCTTAGATATATTAGTGGATAAAACTGGTCCTTACGTTCTTGCTGGGGGTGGGGGTAGACAATAAAGCATAAACAGAATAAACATATGTACAACATAGAAGGTGATATATTCTAGACAAAAAAAGAAAAAGACTTGGATGAGGTGAAAGAATTAGTCAAGGGGATATCTGGGGGAAGAGCTTCACAGGCAGAGGGAACAGTTAATACAAAGGCCCTGGAGTACCTGGCTTATTTGAAGAACAAGAAGGATACCAGTGTGGCTGGAAAAGAGTAGGCAGGGGCTGAGGAGAGGGTAAGAGAAGAGATAAGAAAGGCAATGGATTGCAAGATTGTGTGGAGCCTCAGAGGCCATTTTAAGGATGTTGATTTTGAATTGAGTGATATGAGAAGCCATGGGAAGGTTTTGGCCATAGCACTAATGTTTAAAGAGGAGGCAATGCAATAGTCTGGGTGAGAGATGATGGTGAATAATACCAGAGTGAAAACAGTGGAGGTGGAGAGAAGTGGTCCACATTTTGAACATAGTTTGAAGAGAGAGCCAATGAAATTTCTTTATGAATTGGATGAGGGTTGTGTGTGGGAGTGACGAGAGTCATGGATAACTGAAGTATTTGACATCAACAACTGAAAGGGGGGGATTGTTGTCATCTGGCATGGGTTAGACTATGGATAAAATGGGACTCCTGGGTGGCCCAGCAGTTAAGTGCCTGCCTTTGGCCCAGAGTGTGATCCTGGAGTTCCAAGATCGAGCCCCACATCAGGATCCCCGTGAGGAGCCTGCTTCTCCCTCTGTTTGTGTCTCTGCCTCTCACTCTTTCTGTGTTTCTCAAGAATAAATAAATAAAATCTTAAAAAAAATAAAAATATAAAAAATTAAATAAGATGGGGTCTTGGGGAAGAAAATCACTTTTGGACATACTGTGTTTGAGATGCTTCATCAACACCAGATGTCTACTAAATCTTAGTCTTTGGGGCTTGTTTTGGAGGACATAGCTGAAAAAGAGGGTTTGGAATGGCTGGAATTTAGCATGGCAGTACCTCTAGATAGAGGCAATAGCTTGCTCCACTGTGATCTCAGGGAGAGCCCTTTATAAGGGATCCAGAGGCATTTCTGCAACAGCTTGTTTTGCTTGGTGAAAATAGTGAGTGGTAGAGATGGTGGCAAAATGAAGAACATAGATCCTATCTAAAGGGGACTCAGTTCCAGCTATTTTTTTCCATGTGAGAATCCAGGCTTGGGGTTGTTAGGCATTCATTTTTTTTTTTTTAAGGAAAACTAAGTCTCCAAATTAAAAAAAAAAAAGAACTAGTCAACAACTATATAAGACATTATCTTTGTCAGTTAAAGATGTTTGAACACGAACTGTTATATGATATTATGGAATTATTGTTTGCTTGAGTGTGATCATGGTATTGTGGATATATTGGAGAATATACTTTTTTCCCCCTTGCCCCCAAGAATGTACTTATTATTAAGAAATTCACAGAAGTATTCCAGAGTGAAGTATTCTGTTGTCTGCAATTTATTTCCAAATAGTTCATAAAAGAAACGTGTGTATATGTGTCAGGTATATCTGAATAGTAATTACACTATTATTTGAACTTTTCTTTAGACTTGAGAATTTTCAAAGTAAAAAGTTAGCTGGAGTGTGGAGGGGGGAAACAAAGCTGAATAAGAATGTCTGCAGGCAGGAGCTGACCTATAGGGGTTGCCAGTTTTCAACTTCTACCCCCAAAAATATTTTCTCATTGTATTATTTTTGTATGGAAATAACCCTATTATACATGTACATTTTATACATCCTCAGGACTTTCAGTGTCCCCAAGATAGGGAACGTGTCTTTTTCCTTGAATAACTTTGGCCTCAGTTAGTTAGGAGGAGTTCAAAGACATAATGGTTGTTGCTTGTGATAACTATATAAACTATGCTCCACTAGAGGAAGAGGATCTTAGTCACTGTGGATTCCTACAAAATGCTCAGAATGAGATTCATAATATTGGCTCACAGGAAAGACACCATCTTGAAAGTTTCCTGTGAAGAATTTGTTAAATGGTACACAACAGAAATAGAAGAAGCATGCCTTGCTCTATCTCCTTTACCATCCTTTGTCTGCCTAAATGACTCCTGAAGTCGCCTGTAGGTCTATGATTTGATTACTCAGTTTAGGATCCACCTAATGGGTAAACCCTCCTTGAGGTAATTCTTTTCAGGACCCAGGACAGCACTCAGCATATGGCAGTCACTCTCTCCATAACTTGAAAGAATGAACAACTATTCATCTACTTATATCCTTGCTAGACAAGGGAATACACATTTTATATCACATTGATTATTTACGGGGAAGGGGCTTGCATGAGATTTCCTGTATGAGTTTGGTACATGCTGAGATATTTTATTTTTGGTGTTCAATCTTAGGGGCTTATTCCCACATGGGCCACAGGACTGGTCCATCTTCAACAATATAAAAAAGCAATGTTCAGATTTCAAGTTGCTCATAAATCTGCTTCCAGCATTATCATTTTTTATCTGCCTACTTTTGTTTCCCCCGAGTTCAAAGGAAGTACTTTACCTTAGAAATGATTCACTACTTCTGGGCCACTGAGGGCTTTGAAAGCCACACAATAGAAGTTCCATTTCAAATCCCCCCATTTATAATAATGGAGGGAAGCTGGGTGTTGTCTTGGGGGTTATCAATGATTCCACAAAACTCAACCTTTGTTCCTTATGTGTCCATTTTTCAAAAACTTACTACTCAAATCTCTGAGAGTTGTTGCCCCTGAGGAAACATTTATCTTTGCCTTGACATCTTTTGCATGGTATCCCTTTTCAGTTCTCCTTTCTAACGTGGGATAAATGGCTCTGTGGGGTTTGGAATGAAGAGTTACATCTTGCAGTATGTTTGGGAGCATGTAGAAGCCTTGTTTCCCTCCCCCCTACCTTGGGTCAGAAGATGAGGGGATAATCGGTTAAGACAGATGGATTTGGGTGACGTTATGGATTGAATTGTGACCCCCTCATTCCTATGTTGAACCTCTAACCCCTGGTACTTCAGAATGTGATCTTATTTGGAGATAGGGTCTTTGTACATATAATTAGTCAACATGCAGTCATACTGGAGTAGAGTGAAATAATCTAATATAACTGGTGTCCTTATTACAAAAAGGGGAAATTTGTAGATAGACATACACACAGGGAGAAGGCTGTGTGAGGGTGAAGGCAGGGATCCACTATCAAGGAATGCCAGAGATTGCCTGTAAATCTATCTCCAAGGCCAGGAGAGAGTCATGGAACAGATTCCAGCAGACCCCTGGATCTCAGGCTTCCAGCCTCCAGAACTGTGAGACAACACATTTCTGTTGGTTAGGTCACCCAATTTGTGGTCTTGTGTTACGGCAATCACAGGAAGCTAAAGCAGGTGATATGCTTATGACATTTGTCTAAGGGCCTGTATTTGCTTGGAAGACAATATAGTATAGTCTTTAAATAATTGCATTTTTAAGGACACCTGAAGTTTCAATTCTTACTTGCATAATCTGAGAGAATTACTTATCATTTCTGGGCTTCCAGTTTCCTCAAAATAAAAATGGAGGGATCCCTGGGTGGCTCAGCAGTTTAGTGCCTGCCTGAGGCCCAGAGCACGATCCTGGGGTCCCGAGATCGAGTCCCACATCGGGCTCCTGGCATGGAGCCTGCTTCTCCCTCTGCCTGTGTCTCTGCCTCTCTCTCTACGTCTATCATGAATAAATAAATAAATAAATAAATAAATAAATAAATACATCTTTAAAAATTAAAAAAATATAAATGGAGACTAATAGAGATTTAGACCTGATGGGACTGTCACATGGGTTAAATGAGATAATAGATATAGAGCAGTAGGCCAAATATCTGTCACATAGAAGCACTTGCTGGGGGATAGTTATTATTATGGTTATTACCAGTAATAAATGGCAACATTTACTGAGTCCAAAAGAGACTTCTGCTACCTGGATTTTAAAAATGTCTCCTCAGGTCACATTTAAGACAATGTCTGCAACTTCCTCTCTTTTGACTCCTGTTCTAAAGGCTAATGGTTTGGAGCTCGATGCCATATCTATTCCCTTTCTGGGATTTAATGTCCCCCTGTTGAAGAGGCCTTGTTGCAGTCGACACACAAGAAGACCTACTTTCCATTTAAACAAGTGAAATTAAGATGGTTTTGGAAACTGGGTGAGAATTTGGAGTGCTAGTTACCAGGATCATGTATTCATTAGCATTCAAACAAGGCATACTTATTGAAAGCCAGTGGCCTTGATCAGAATCTGACTCACAATGGGTTGTTTTGTCTGTCTCCTGCGAGCAGGGGAAGGTATGCAACATAATAATCATTCCAGAACAACTGCCACTTATTAAAATACATGCCAGGTTTTGGACATTGTCATAGGACCATTACCCTTTAAAATTCTATAAGGTTACAGAATTATAATATTACCATCCCCATTTGACAGATAAGGAAAAGAGGCACAGAGAGATTAAGTAACTTGCTCAAAGCCACGTGTAGTTAATGACAGGATCAGGATTTGAACCCATATCTCTCACACTGCAAAGCCTGTGTTCTTAGGAGCCACTGCCTCAGCAGTACCACGAATCAAGTGCCCTCAGGTGTATATTTAAAATAGATTGTAAATGAGAGGAAATCCAATTATTGAGTCAAATGCTGGCACATTTAAAAAAAAAAAAGACAAACCCAAACCAAAAACCTGCCATGAATTGATGGCTGGAGCAAAATGAGCATTTCCCTAATGTCTAAACTCAGTGACTGAACCTGAGATTTGTTTTAATTTTACAATTGTCTTGAAGCCATTAATCTTGCTAGGCATTATGGTACAGGTGCATTTTGCCAAGTTGCTCCTCAGGAGCAGTTTATTTTGATAAAAATCACAAGTGTGACCCCAGTCTTCTTATTCTGTGTATTCCCCATCATTTCCTATGATAAGCGATATTTCTCTAGTTCACCAACCTCCTCAATCCTGGTTTGTTTAGGGAGAGAATATTAATTAGTGATGCTAAGGAGACCATGAGCCGCAAATGAAATTTTGATAATGGAATTCCTTCGGCTGTCTTTGCTCCCCAAGGCATTCTCTGTTTAAGTAGTCCAATTGAATGTAATTATTAACATAAGAATAATAATAATAATTAGTGTTGTTTCCTACTTTAGTCATTACTCAGGGAAAACTGCAAGCTCCGTCCATCTATTGGCCTCAGTTCAAAGTGGAAAATAGAGTCTTATTTTGTGTTTTATTTTTCTCTATCATTTTTGCTTTGCTCAACTGTTTCTAAGCCTGGCAGCTGGACCCTTATAATGGTCCTTATTGGACTTTTGGGGAAAATTAAAAGGGTTCTTGTTCCTGTTTGAAAGGGAAGTCTGTCCCAAGTGGAAATCCTTGGATAGGCTAACTTGCCTTTTCCATAGAGGTTGTCTTGAAGCTCTGTCTGTGCGCTATAAAACACTCAAGAGGGATCCCTGGGTGGCGCAGCGGTTTGGCGCCTGCCTTTGGCCCAGGGCACGATCCTGGAGACCCGGGATCGAATCCCACGTTGGGCTCCCAGTGCATGGAGCCTGCTTCTCCCTCTGCCTGTGTCTCTGCCTCTCTCTCTCTCTGTGACTATCATAAATAAATAAAAATTAAAAAAAAAAACACTCAAGAGTTTTGCAAAACCTCTCCTGGTTTCTAGTCTCTCTCTTCCAGTCCGTCATCTGGACACTGAGCTTCATGTTCCCAAAAAGCAAGTCCAGTTTTCCAACTTCTTTGCTGAAAAACCTTGATAAGCTTCCCCCTACCCTTAGGACAAAATTCAAATTTCTTCTCATGCCCTAATGTTATGAGTCTTGTCTGCCCACCCAATCTTACCCTCCTTACTCCATCCCTCTCTCTAGGCCTATCATATTAGGTGTATTTTGGTTTTGCAGAGAGACTAAGCCATGTCATCTCTGACCTTAGCATGTGCTGTGAATGGAACACCCTTGCTTCCCTGATTCAGGATTTCATTTAGGCACCAAGTCCTCCTAGAAGCTTTCCTGTCTTCATAGGTCAAGTGTGATGCCTGATGGTAATTTTAGGGAAGTATAAGACTGCACCCTAGTAGATAAACCTTGATGGGACATTGCTGAAACCTCATAGAACTCCAGGAAGTTTGTAATGTTGCCTAAGGTTCTCCAGGCCAGCCATCCTTCTTAGTTTCCATTGTCCTAGAATCATAGTGACCATTAATATAGGGCTGCTCTACCCCTTATAGAAGGCCCGATCCCTCTTGATGCCCACTGTGCCCTCATCATAACGCTTCATGTTGAATTGTCATCTTTTCACATGTATGGCCCCTTGGCTACACACAACGTGACTCCCCAGTCATGTGCAGTATTGTATTCTCAGCCCTTAGCCCCATGTTTGGTGCACTGTAGGCACTTAAGATGTGTTTACTTGTGTGAAGCCTATTTGTTAGAATATTGGATATAATGCAGTTTTACTTAGAGCTTACTTATTTTTTAAAAAAAGATTTTATTTATTTGACAGAGGGAAAGAGAGAGAGCACAAGCAGGGGGAGTGGCAGGCAGAGGGACAGGGAAAAGACCTGGGATCATGACCTGAGCCAAAGGCAGATGCTTAACCGACTGAGCCACCCAGACACCCCTATTTTTTACTTAACACAGTAGGGGGATACCTGGGTGGCTCAGTGGTTGGGCGCCTGCCTTCAGCTCAGGTCGTGATCCTGGGATCCGGGATCGAGTCCCACGTCGGGCTCCCTGTGAGGAGCCTGCTTCTCCCTCTGCCTGTGTCTCTGCCTCTCTCTCTGTGTCTCATGAATAAATAAATGAATCTTAAAAAAAAAACTCACAGTGGGTGAGGTAGCATGTGGGGACAAAATCACGTCAAGTTATCGTGTAGATAGTATACTTGAATTCAGAATCCTGATCTAGAAGGGTTTGCAAATGACAACCCGTGGTCTGAATCCAGCCCACTGCCAGATTTTGTAAATGAAGTTTTATTGGGATAAGGCCTGCCCATTGAGCTACATATTGTCATTGGCTCTTTTGTGCTGCAATGGCAGAAGTGAATAGTCATGACCAAGACCATATGGCCCATAAAGCCCCAAATCTTTACTATCTGGATCTTTTTTTTTAAAGATTTTTATTTATTCATGAGAGACACACAGAGAGAAGCAGAATCAGGGAAATACAAATCAAAACCACAATGAGATACCACCTCACACCAGTGAGAATGGGGAAAATTAACAAGACAGGAAACAACAAATGTTGGAGAGGATGTGGGGAAAGGGGAACCCTCTTACACTGTTGGTGGGAATATGAACTGGTGCGGCCACTCTGGAAAACTGTGTGGAGGTTCCTCAAAGAGTTAAGAATAGATCTGCCCTACGACCCAGCAATTGCACTGCTGGGGATTTACCCCAAAGATTCAGATGCAGTGAAACGCCGGGACACCTGCACCCCGATATTTATAGCAGCAATGTCCACAGTAGCCAAACTGTGGAAGGGACCTCGGTGTCCATGGAAAGAGAAATGGATAAAGAATATATGGTTTATGTATACAATGGAATATTACTCAGCCATTAGAAATGACAAATACCCACCATTTGCCTCAACATGGATGGAATTGGAGGGTATTATGATGAGTGAAATAAGTCAATCGGAGAAGGACAAACATATGGTCTCATTCATTTGGGGAATATAAAAAATAGGGAAAGGGATTAAAGGGGAAAGGAGAGAAAATGAGTGGGAAATATCAGAGAGGATGACAAAACATGAGAGACTCCTAACTCTGGGAAACAAGGGGTGGTGGAAAGGGAGGTGGGCGGGGGGATGGGGTGACTGGGTGTCAGGCACTGAGGGGGGCACTTGACGGGATGAGCACTGGGTGTTAAACTGTATGTTGGCAAATCAAACTCCAATTAAAAAAATATACAAAACAATTAAAAAAAAAAGGCAGAGACCAAGGCAGAGGGAGAAGCAGGCTCCATGCAGGGAGCCCGATGTGGGATTTGATCCCAGGACTCCAGGATCACACCCTGAGCCAAAGGTTGATGCTCAACTGCTGAGCCACCCAGGTGTCCCTACCTACTCTCTGGATATTTATAGAAAAAGTTTGCTAACTCCTGGCCTTGAACGCTACTCCCAACATAATCATCCCTTAAAAAACAATACCTATTGAACCCTGACTGTATGTCATGGACTCTTTTAGGGATACAGAGTGAGCTGTACAGACAGAGTTCTTTCATGCAGGGAGCTTATGGTAAAGGGGAGGGAGGGGAGAGTAGGAAATAAACATGCAAACAAGCCAACATAACTGCAGATTTCCCAGGTGCCCAGGAGCTAGAGTGATACTGAAACAGGCTGAGCTGATGAGGAGGCTGGGTAGCTCAGCTACTTTAGAAGAGCTCGCTGGGGCTAAGATCTGGATGAGGAGAAGGAACAAGTGCTGGCAGGAGAGGCCAAAATACTAAGGCCCTGTGGGATGACATAGTTGTCCTGTTGTAGGGACACAGCAGGATGTGTGGGGCCAGTGTGCAGTGACTAACGAGGAGGATGGCCCAGGATGATGTTGGATGACAGGTAGGTGGGGCCGGACCATGCCAGACCCAGTGTGGTCCTGAGATGTGATGGGAACCTGGTGGAGGGTTTTCAGCAGAGGAGTGACAAGATCCTGGTTGCTTTGGAAAGATGGTTCCGCGATGTAACCACTGCCTTTGTAAACTGGCCTTTGAGACTCAGCCACTGCTTGTATTGTTATATTAAGGCAGATCTAAGAGCGGCCAACCTGGTAACGGATGTTCTGTTTCAGGTGCCATAAATGACACCATACATCAGGCCCATTGACTTTCTACTTTTTAGACCCCAGAAAGCAGCCCAGTCCTAACCCTCAGTGGCCCTGTATTTGGTTGGCCAGACACTGTTTATTGGGGTTACGGCCAATGGAGCAGCTGTCGAACTTCTGCCTGATTTCTTTTCTGCAAGCAGCAGGCTGCAGGAACTCCTCGTAGGAAGGGCTTCCTGGGGATGAGGGATCCACCGGACTTCTTAGCACCTGCAGCCTGGTTCTAGTTTTAATTGTTTGAATGATGGTGGAGAAGGGGAAGGAGGTAGGTTTGTGGGAATTTCTCTCTCACTTCCTCCCCTAGGCCCTCTGAGAAAATATCTAGAGCTCTTCATTTTTCCCACCTTGGAGGGAAGGAAGGAAACTAATATCCATTGAGTAGCAGCTCAGGGCTGGCTAGTTAGTGTTGGTAGTTATCATATTTCTTTCTTTCACCCATCCATCCATCCATCCAAAAATTTATTGAATGCTTTTATGTACCAGATACTGTTTGGGCCCAGGGGAGAGGCAGCAAACACAATAGACAAAGTCCCTAACTCCCTTGGCACTGATCTCTGGCAGAAAGACAGACACTAAACAAATGACTGTAAATTGGGTGGATAGCTCCTAGGATGAAAAATAAACCATGATGGAATGAAGAGACTGTGGGCTATTTATATAGGAAGGGGACTAGCCAGGGAAGGCTTCTTTGTAAAGGGGATATTTCAGCAGGAAACTGAAGAAAATGAGGGAGGCACCAAACTTTCTGTGGATGTAGGTCATTGTTATTCCTTCTTAGAGAAGAGACTGCTGAAGGTTGGAGGATTTCAGTGGCTCTCCCAAGGTCAGAGGACCATGGTTGCTGTAGCAGTGGCAGTAATAGAGAAAATCTACTTGGTGTTTCACGTCAGGCCCTGGATTAAATGTTTTATTTATATCATCTAATTTCATCCTTACAACAATTCGGCAAGGTAGAGATAATTATTATTAGTCCCATTTTAGAGACGACACCGAGGATCAGAGAGGTTATGAAACCCAGCCAAGGCCACAAAGCTGGTGAGAAGCTGAGATTCTAATCCAGGTTCACCAGTCTCCAGGACCCTTGTACCCCTTTCCAGACCATAGTTGATGAAGCTGGAATTTGGAGTGAAGTCTCTTTATGTAAACCCCTCTTTTCCAATAGGCCAGTGCTACTCCAAACTTTCAATGGAAAACTCAGTTCTTTGATTAACCCCCTGGCATGGGGCCAGTTAGGTGAGTTATTGAAAGCTTCCAAGGTGACAGGGGATTGATAACCACAGGCATCACATGTGCCATCATCTCTGATTTGCACAGAGACCTCCCTGTGACCAAGTGTTGTGAGCCAAGAGCTTGGGTGTCCAATGAAAGTTGATAGAGACTTAAATTTCCTCTGAAAGGAATGGGCAATGCAGCTCCATTGGCCTGAAAAATCATTTACTCACTACTTACTACAAACATGGGATAGAGTTGTATGAATGTGTATAAGGCTATTAGCAAGAATGCATTTGGTCTGCTGAGTTATAGGCTCCCCATGGAACTATTCAATATACTTAGAGCATCCCTCCTTTCCTCCCTCCTTCTTTCCTTCCCTCCCTCTCTCCCTCCTTTTTCTCATACTGTGCTTGGAAATGGACAGGGAGACAAGGCTCCTGTCCACATGGAGAATATAACTCAGAAGGGAGGATTGGGTGAGGTGGTGCATGACGGACAACATGAAGTAAATGAGTAGAAGAACTCAATGATCTCAGATAGTGAGCGTGCTGAGGGCTGCCACAGTGCAGCATGGTAGAGAGACCCTAGGATGTCTGGTTATACTGGGTGGTGAATTGAAGCCCCAGAGCAGGAACAAGTGAACAGAATGCTGGTGAGATTCCACAGAAGAGTGTTTCAGGTGGAGGGGACTTCTCTGCAAGAAGAAAACTGGGCCTGAAGGTACATGCATGGCCTCAAATATGGTGGTAATTAACTAGTTACACAAGTATTTTGTTGAGATTTGCAAAATGAAATGGGAGAATGCAAGCATGGAAAAAAGCCATGAAATTTCAAGTCTGAAATTTCAAGACTCTTGAAAGAGTCAGTTCTTTATAACTTAAAGGTTGTGGGAGAGCCTGCCCTGATAGTCTTTTCAGGAACATTAGAAGAGTATGGTCCTAGAGAAGGGGAAGCTAAAAGAGAAGATTTAAAAAAATCTATGCTTTAAAATAATTTTATTAGGGGAAATTCCAAATGTATGTGAAAGTAGAGAGAATAGTATAATGAATCCCTAGCTACCCATCACGTAGTTTCAGTAGTGATAAACTCGTGGTCAGTCTCGTTTGGCTTATATCCCTATATACCCCATCCACATTATTTTGCTCATTTGTTCATTTAGTTTTTTAGATTCCACATATAAGTGAAATTACATGTCTTTCTATGTCTGACTTCTTTCACTTAGCATAATGCCCTCTAAGACCATCCATGTTGTCAAAAATGTCGAGATTCCATTTATTTGTGGTTGAGTAATATTCCATTGTGTCTTTGTTCATTCATCTATTGATGGACCCAAGTTGTTTTTATATCTTGGCTTTTGTAAATAATGCTGCAGTAAACATGGGGAGGCCCTTCCACATTATTTTAGAATCAATTCCAATTACAAAAGTTTCATCTATAAATATTACAATATGCATCTCCAAAAGATACTCTTAGAAATAATCACAATAGAATCAGTACACTTATAATATTAATAATTCCTTAGTGTATCAAATGCCCAGTCATTGTTCAGATTGCCTACTATCTAACAAGATTTTTCAGAATCCAACTAAACTCCTACACATTATATTTGGTTAATGTATCTTTTTTTTTAAAAAAAAGATTTTATTTATGTATTTGTGAGAGACAGAGAGAGAGATATGGAGAAGCAGGCTCCCCACAGGGAGCCCGATGTGGGACTTGATCCTGGAACCCCAGGATAATGCTCTGAGCTGAAGGCAGACGCTCAACCACTGAGCCACCCATTGAGCCTCTTTTTTTTTTGAAGATATTATTTATTCATAAGACAGAGAAAGAGAGAGAGAGAGAGAGAGAGAGAGAGAGAGAGAGAGAGAGAGAGAGAAGCAGAGACACAGGCAGAGGGAGAAAGAAGCAGGCTCCATGCAGGGAGCCCGATGTGGGACTTGATCCCTGGTCTCCAGGATCACACCCCGGGCTGAAGGCAGTGCCAAACCGCTGAGCCCCCCCGGGCTGCCCCTCTTTTTTTTTTTTTTAAAGGTAGCTCACATTTAATGGAAATACATCATAGCAAAATGATCCCTTACTTACAGATAGTACAGATTTGTAAAGTCAAATTTGAGTAATTTTTTATATTAAGGAACATAAAAGCGGCTCTAGAATTTTGTTTTTCCCTTCTATAACACAGAATTTTTAATTTTATTTTTAAATATTTATTTATTTATTTTGAGAGAGGGAGAGAGTAGGGAGAGGGGCAGAGGGAGAGAGTAGAGAGAGTCCCAAGCAGACTCCCTGCTGAGTATTGAGCACATAGGGCTTCATCTCACCACCCTGCGATCATGATTGAGCAGAAACTAAGAGTTGATCACTTAACAGACTGAGCCACCCAGGTGGCCCAACACAGACATTTTAAGTGCAACCTATTCAAAACTAAAATAATTAACTTCCATCAAATTCTTTCCTCTACTGCATATCCTATCTTTGATAACAACCCCATCCCTCTACCAGTTTATCCAAATGTGAAACTATGTAATGGTTCATGTATCTTTTAATCTGTAGATTTCCCCTTCAGTTCTTTTATTACTAGAAAAATGGGTTATTTGTCTGGTAGAGCCTTGAAACTCAAAATATAGTCCATGGGTCGGGAGCATCAGCATCACGC
Organism: Nyctereutes procyonoides; assembly: GCF_905146905.1. Taxonomy (NCBI): domain Eukaryota; kingdom Metazoa; phylum Chordata; class Mammalia; order Carnivora; family Canidae; genus Nyctereutes; species Nyctereutes procyonoides. The sequence goes on along the minus strand of NW_026575126.1, from coordinate 51,347,975 downwards.
GAGAGCTTATTAGAAATGCAGAGTCTCAGGCCCTACCCCAGCCCTACTGGCTTAGAATCTGCATTAAAAAAAGATCTTATTTATTTGACACAGAGAAAGAGAGAGAGAGAGACAGAGACAGAGAGACAGAGAGAAAGAGAGCACAAGCAGGTTTAGCAGCAGGCAGGGGGAGGAGGAGAAGCAGGCTCTCAGTAGAGCAGGGAGCCTGAAGCAAGGCTTAAGCCCAGGACCCCAGGATTATGACCTGAGCCCCCCCCAGATACTCCTAGAATATTCATTTTAACAAGGTCCCTAGGTGTTTTATGTGCACATGCAAGTTTGAGATGTATCGCTGTAGAGTTTCCCAGTGTAGATATTGCTGATCACATCTCTGTGGTGTCATTTGACATGTTCCTCTATTTTCTATGTTTCTGGTCCCTTGGTAGTTGGACCTATAAGTTTCATCAGGTTTAGGCTTGACAGTGTGGGGGTTTTTGGCAAGACTACCTCAATATTGGCTGTGCATTTGTCCATCAGGAGGCAGCTAACGTCTGGTTTCTCTTGTTTTGTGTTGTTAGCTGCTGCATGATTGATGCCTGGATCCATGAGTTCACCAGGAGATGATAAAACAGAGCAAGGGGTTGACCTGAACAGACCTGGTGTGTTTCAGAAGTGGTTAATTTCTTTCACTTTTAGTTTTCATTTCTGTAACACTAATAACGTATAGCCCCACTTGTGTTTTAGGCACTGTTCTTTTTGTTCTGTTTTGTTTTTTAAAGACTTTATTTATTTATTCATTCATTCATTCATTCATTCATTCATGAGAGACACACAGAGAGAGGCGGAGACACAGGCAGAGGGAGAAGCAGGCTCCTCGGAGAGAGCCCATTGTGGGACTTGATCCCTGATCCCTGGGATCATGCCCTGAGCTGAAGGCAGATGCTCAACCGCTGAGCCACCCAGGTGTCCCTAGGCACTGTTCTAAGGGCTTTATAGAAACCAACTCATTTGTCAATCCTTACAAACCCCTCCGGAATAGTGTTATTAGTTTCCTATTGCTGCTGTAACAATTTGCCACAAGCTTCATGGCTTAAAATGCTACAAAGTTATTATCTTACAGTTCTGCAGGCCAGAAGTCCAAAGTGGGTCTCACTTGGCTAACATCAAGGTGTTGGCAAGGCTGCACTTTTTCTGGAGCCCCTAAGGAGAATCTTGCCTTATCTGAATTTTAGAGACCACTCACATCCCTTGGCTTGTGGCCCCTTCTTCTAACTTCACTTCATATCTGTCACATCTTCAAATCTCTGACTCTTCTTCCTCCCGCTTCCATACAATCAATATATTGTGATTATATTGGGTCCACTCGGATAATCCAGAATAATCTCTCTATTCTAAGGTCAGCTGACCTTAACTCCATCTGTGACCTTAGTTGCTCTGTGTTATAGAATCTAACATATTGGGCATCTGGGTAGCTCAGGTGGTTAAGCATCTGCCTTCAGCTCAGGTCATGATCCCAGGGTCCTGGGATCCAGTCCTGCGTTAGGTTCCCTGCTTGTCAGGTCCCTTGCTTCTTCCTCTGCCCTTTCCCCCTGCTTATGTTCTTTCCCTCTGAAATAAATAAATAAAAATCTTAAAAAAAAAAAAAAGAACGAACCGAACCTAACATATTCCCAGGATCCAGGACTTAGAACCTGGGTATCTTCAAAGGGCCATTTTTCCGCTAACCACAATCAGGCTCTGTGGTTCCTGCTTTACAGATGAGGACAGTAAAATCCACCCAGTTGAAATAGCTTACCTGAGCTCACACAGATCCTAACTGTTGGAGCTGGGATATAAACATGAGGAGTCCAGCTCCAGAGTCCATGTTTTAAACTCTGTAGATGTAAGGTCATTTCAGTTGTTTTTGCTCAACCCCAAATTTTCTGAGTCTTGACCTTGCAAATCAGCCTACATTTTAGGGACATTAAACCTGATGGTTTATCAGGGGGTTCCTGTACACAACTGTTAATTGGTGAATTCACTGCCCTCTGGGATGGTGAATTGACGTTTGCCTCTCAAAATGTGGCAAAAATGGGTTTCTTCTATGTCCAGTTTTTTTTCTCTTTAGACCCAGTCAGTTGTCAGCTACACTGGGGAAACTGAGTCAATCCAATAGCAGGTCCTAACCTTTTGTGTGTGGATGTGTGTACGGCAGACACCTTTGGCATCTGATGAAGTCTATGGACTCCTTGTCAGACTGACAATGGAAAGTAAATGCAGAAAGTAAAGTGTGTAGAATTACAAAGGAATTTCTTTGTAATTATCCTAATATATGATTATCAAAATTTTTAAGACCACCAAATTTGTGTCATAGTAATGTATGCTTCTTTACTAACACATAAAATAGGATTTAGTGGTGGGTCTAATGACTATATAATTTCAATTAGTGATGCATGTAAACAATATATCGAGATGTCTGCAATGACTACAATGAGATATGAAAATATCCATGATTTATATTGGTGACAAAGTCACAGATACTGTGAATATTACTGTGGTTTGTTGCCTATATTTGTAATGGAAGCAAATGCTGAACATCAGTTAGAGGTTACAGAAAGTGGGGATTTTCCCATTCAAATTCACAGACCCACTGAAGTCCACCTACAAATCCCAGGTTAGGAACCCTGTCTTGTATTTCACTGATGTGTGCTACTTAGTCACTATTTATCTTATCTTAATAGAACCCAACAAGGAGCAGTTGAGACTCCACTCTGGGCAAGACATATGCCAGCTACTTGGTATAAAACACAGAACAAAACAGGTCTAGTCTTGCACTGACTTTTTGTTTTGTTTTGTTTTTATTGAAGTTCGATTTGCCAACACATAGTATAACACCCAGTGCTCATCCCATCACTGAATCTTAAATGGCTTTGGGCGCTATGGTGTTTAAGGAACAGACAGATTTCTTTCAAGCTCTACCCCTCTCCAAGGGGTGTATATTTTAACTGTTCAATCTGACCACAAGCTCTCAGAAAGCAGGAGTGATCCTGAACCTTTGCTCTTGCTTGGCCTCAGATGGTAGGCACTGATGCAATAGGAGGCTCAAAGGTCAATGTTTCCCTGCGGTATTTGCTCTTCTGGTGGTATGCAAAATGATTTTCAATGGTACATGGGAAACACATTTTTACATTCTATCAACAGTGAATTTAATATATATAAAAAGAAATATGTCAAACTAGCCACTTCAACACATGATATGGTTTGCTATTATTTGGGATGGAGGATTTAAAAAAATTTTTTGTGAAAAACATATAACATTAAATTTACCATCTTCACCATTTTTAAGTATATTGCTTAGTACTGTTAATATTATTTTTAAAAAATATTTTATCTATTTGAGAGAGAGGGAGCATGAGTGGGGGAAGGGACTTAGGGAGAGGGAGAAGCAGACTCCCCACTGAGCTGGGAACCCGGCATAGGGCTGATTCCAGGACCCTGGGATCATGACCTAAGCCAAAGGCAGACACTTAACTGACTGAGCCACCCAGGCACCTCCTGTTAATTTTTTAAAAAGATTTATTTAGTTATTTGAGAGAGAGAGAGAGAGAGAGAGAGAGAGAGAGAGAGAGAGAACAAGCCAGAGGGGCAGGGGAAGAGAGAATCTCAAGCAGACTCCCCACTGAGCACAGAGCAGGATGCAGGGCCTGATTTCACAATTCTGAGATCACAACCTGAGCCAAAACTAAGAGTTGGATGCTTATCTGACTGTGCCACCCAGGAACCCCTATTACTGTTAATTATATTCACATTGTTGTGCAACAGAGTTCTAGAACTTCTTCATCTTGCAAAACTGAAACTCTATACAACCAAACACTAATTGCTCCTCCCTGCAGCCTTTGGAAGCTACCTTTCTCCCTTCTGTTTCTATGATTTTCACTATTTTAGATACTTCAGATGAGTGGAATCATAGAGTATTTGTCCTTTTGTGACTAGCTTTTTTCATTTGGCATAATGTTCTTAAGGCTCAACCACACTGTATCCTGTGACAAGGTTTTTCTCCTTTTTAAAGGCTGCATAATATTCCATTGTATGTATATACCATACTTTATCCATTCATCTGTTGATGGACATTTGGGTTGCTTCTACCTCTTAGCTGTTGTGAATAATGCTGCAGTGGACATGAGTGTAAAAATATCTTTTTGACTTCTTACTTTGTGTTCTTTTGAGTTTATGCCCAGAAGCAGGATTATTGGATCATATAGTAACTCTATTAACTTTTTTTTTGGTAACTCTATTAACTTTTCAAAATATATTCATACTAAATGGTTGCATCATTTTATTTCCTATGACCAGAACATCTGGTTTCCAATTTTTCTGTAATTTTGCCAACACTGTTCTGTTCTTGTGATAGTAGCCATCCTAATTAGGTATGGGGTGATACTATGACCCAGCAATTGCACTGCTGGGGATTTACCCTAAAGATACAGATGCAGTGAAGCGCTGGGACACCTGCACCCCGATGTTTCTAGCAGCAATGTCCACAATAGCCAAACTGTGGAAGGAGCCTCGGTGTCCATCAAAAGATGAATGGATAAAGAAGATGTGGTATACCCACCATTTGTTTTGATATGGATGAAACTGGAGGGTATTATGCTGAGTGAAATAAGTCAATTGGAGAAGGGCAAACATTATATGGTCTCATTCATTCGAGGAATATAAAAAATAGTGAAAGGGAATAAAGGGGAAAGGAGAAAAAATGAGTGGGAAATATCAGAAAGGGAGACAGAACATGAGAGACTCCTAACTCTGGGAAACGAACTAGGGGTGGTGGAAGGAAAGGTGGGTGGGGGGTGGGGGTGACTGGGTGATGGGCACTGAGGGGGGCACTTGATGGGATGAGCACTGGGTGTTATTCTGTATGTTGGCAAATTGAACACCAATAAAAAATAAATTTATAAAAAAAAGAAAAATATCAATAAACCTGGAAAAAAAAAGGTATGGGGTAATATAGGATGAGGATATTTCAAGATAACATTAAGTAAATAATAGTGAAGGTACTAGACAGACATGGCAAAAATGAAGGTGCACCAATGCATGAAGTTTGAGAATCCCTAATCAGACAGCCTCTAAAGGTGCTCAAAGTATGCTCCGTAGATAGTACTGGTCCGAGAACTGGTGTATTTGTTTGTGACCAGGTAATACATAAATTGAGAGAACATGTTTAGAAACTTTTCTAGCAATTTGACTTTGATGCAACATCTAAGTGCATGATCATTATTCTAATAATTCATTTATATTGTATATTATGAAAGTATTGGCTCACGATAGATTGGGAAACAGATGAACAAAAGACCCCAAACAAAACTGGCTCTAAACTACCACTGGTTTAAGAAGCTCTGCTCTAAAGCTTTTTTTCAACCTTGATATTTTAACTACTTAACTTATTTTGGCCTCAGTTTTTCCACCTTTTGACATGGATGAAACTGGAGGGTATCCAGTAAAATGGGAATAGGGAAGGAAGAATGCTGTCCTGTGATCAGTCGGTAGCTGGCCTGGTGCTAGCAGCCAGGCTGTGGTCTACCTGACTTGAGCAATTTCTCAGGACCATGAGTACGAAGACTTCCTGTTTACAGTAATGAAATGAAATAGAAATAAGAACACTCTGCAGTCATATCTGAGCACAAAAGTGACAGCATCTTGCAAACCAGGGAAACAACAAACATTCTGTCCTTCCAAGTAACATGAATGCTGCTGCTTCTTTGCCCCACTCTGTTTCTGGACTCCTAGGTAAAAATGGTTAAGATACCCAATCATGGATTTACTGCTGCCTTCTGACAGCACGCAGTCCAGAGCAAACCCACATCCTACAACAAACTCCCCCAACGCTCTCTGAGACACACCACTGTCCCCCATGGTGTGTGGTCTTCCTTGTTGCAACATGTCACTAAACCTAACTCTACAGACATGTTCCTGATGGCTGGAGCACCTCGATGGGGATAACAGTAATAATAACAGGTGGTTAAAGGATTAAGTGAGGTAATGCATGCTAAGTGCTTAGAATAGTGTCTGGCTCCAGGTAAGGCTTATATTACTGTTAGCTGCTATTAGTATGATTATCACTACCATTACTGTCTCCATGTCTCTTGTAGTGATGGGTACTGCCTCTTGCCATAGAAGGACCCACACCATACTCATGGTTTGGTTTGGTATGAATAGTGTATTAGTTATCTATTGCTGTGTAACAAGACAACCCAAATTTAACAGCCTAAGACAACAAATATTGATAATCTCACAGATTCTTTGTGTCAGGAATCCAGGAGCAGGTCAGCTGGGTACCTCTGGCTCCTATGGTGGCAGTCAAGTTGTCATCCCGGGCTGCCGCCCAATCAAGGCTTCATGACGGTGGAATCTGCTTTGAGCTCATTCACCTGGCCACTGGCAGGCCTCAGGCTCTCTGCCAGGGGGCTTCTCCATCAATTGTGTGAATGTCCTCAAGACACAGCAAGTGAGTGAGCAATTGCACTAAGGGAGTGATTGAGGAGAGAGGATGCACCGATAATGTATTTATTACATGGGCCAATTCTGGCACCATGGGGAAGGAGAGACACTACACAAGGATGTGAATATTAAGAGGTGGGGATAATTGGGGCCTCTCTTCAAGGCTGACCATCACAAACGACCTCATTGTTCCTGCAAAGACCACCCTCCATCCCCACCACTAACTTTTTCCTCTTGCCCTTTTTTTAAAAAATATTTTATTTATTTATTCACGAGAGACAGAGAGAGAGGCAGAGACACAGGCAGAGGGAGAAGCAGGCTCCATGCAGGGAGCCCAATGTGGGACTCGATCCTGGAACTCCAGGATTATGCCCTGAGCTGAAGGCAGACGCTCAACCACTGAGCCACCCAGGCGTCCCTTCCTCTTGCTTTCAACTGTAGTTCTGTACTAGAAGGCATCTCCAGTCTCCCTGAGTGGCATGTGAGAGATAAAGAAGAGAGAGGTATGAGGCTGCAGTGGGACAGGGCCTACAGGTGTCGGAGAAATGGGGGGGAGGTTCATTCTGTTGGTTGACATTTGTCAAGGCCTCTCTAGGGACAGGGTCCTGGGAGAGTTGGCAAGCAGTTGCACTTCCTGAGAGGGGGAGATGCTCTCCTCACTCTTCCCCTCCCTGCAGCAAGAGCCCTGCATCAAGAGCCCTGCATCTCTGACAGTGACAGATTATCTTATCAAAACATGGGCCTGGGACCACACAGTGATTGGCTGGGCAGAACCATCATGGAGATGGAGAATTCTTCTCTGAGAGAAACGATTCTAAGTACCCAAACCTGATGCTACTCACAGCTGGCAGCTCTTGTTTATGACAAGTAATAATTGCCTCAGGTACAGAGGGGAGGCGGGAAAGGCTCAGGGAGTTTATTCTGAGCGGATGCTCCATGCACAGGGTTGGGCTTTGGACAAGAAGGGGTGACTGTGAGCAGTTGGGCTAGGAGGCCTCAGACTGACTCCATTTGGGGCTGGACGAGCATTGTGGGTGGCCCTGAGCCACCGTTTGTCTCCTTCTGTGCCCCTGGGAGTGCCTTCTGCCCTCCAAATGGGCAGAAGTGGGGTGACTTGCAATTGTGGAAAGGCCCAGGTGTTCAGAGAAGATTAATCCCAAGCAGCAGGTGTCTTGCATTTGGGCCAGCCCCTCTGAAGGGCCAGGGGGGCCCCCATATGAGGTGTTTGCACAACGATGTGCAGCACCCACAGCCCTCAGGTAGACTCTTGCTAACCAATGTGTGATCCTTGGACTTACAGCACCAGCATCACCTGGGAATGTGCAATAAATGCAGAGTCTCAGACCCTGCCCAGGACCTACTGAACCAGAATCTACATTCTGGCCGGATGATTCACATGCACATTAAAGCCCAACAGCCCTTCCCTGAAGACAAGGTGAATACCAGAGAGGTGACCCTTTGGCTCCCTCCTCTTGGATGGAAGTTCTCAGCCTTGGCAGCACCTTTGAATTCCCTGAGGAGCTTTTAAAAAATCCCTCCACCTGGCTGGCCTGGGTGTTTCAGTCGGTTAAATGTGGGACTTGTGATTTTGGTTCAGGTAGTGATCTAATAGGTTGTGGGATCAAGCCCCGAGTAGGTTCTGCACTCAGCGTGGAGTCTGCTTGTCCCTCTCCCTCTGCTCCTCCCCCTGCCTCTGCTCCCTCTTTTCTCTCAAATAAATAAATAAAATCTTAAAAAAAGAAATCCCTCCATCATGGACATCCTCCCAAGCTATTGAAGTCAAGGCTGGATGCAGGCACCACAAGGTCGTGCAGGTGCCCAGATGATTCTAGTGGGCAGCTGGGCAGGCAGCACTTTCTAGACTCAGCATTTCCTCAGGAGCCCAGGCACATGACTGGACCAGTATGCCTTCTGGTCTGGGAGAGGAGGGAGGATGTCTCTCCTGTCCTTGTGGCAGGTGTAAGAGCATGTTTGGATCTCTGTCCTATCCTCTTTTTTACTCCTCCTAATGTCTGTGGGAACCTCCTCTGTCTGGAGAAATCCTCCTCCCTGCAGGACGTCATTCTTGCTTAGCTGACCACACTCCCTCTGCTCAAAGGAAAGAGGTGGGGGATATCAACAGGTGTTCTAACTTCAAGCAGAAGGCACCTAGTCTGGCAAACTTAAAGAGGGAGTGAATGGGAAGAAATGAAAGGAATAATAATGACAACCACCTACTTTTATTGAAGGTTTACTATGCACCCGGCATTATCCTAAACCCTGTAGGATGTTCTTTCAAGTCTTGAACAACTGTATGGAATCTGTATTATTATTATTATCCTTCCCAGTTTATCAGGGAGGTCATATAACTTTCCTGTAGTTAAAAACAACAACAACAACAACAACAACAGCAACAAACACTTTCCCGTAGTTGCATAAGTAGACAAACCCAGGATAGAAACTGTTACTATGGTTGCACGGTGTATACAATGCCCAGCCTCTGTGCTTTAGCGCTTCCCTCAGCTGTAGGAAACATGCCTCTTCCAGATTAGGCCTGTGTGCCGTGTCTTCACAGCACTAACCCGATCCATCATTTCAACACCACTTTGATTCTCTGGCATCCAGTAATGCAATTCAATTCTCATACGATCTTCCAGTAGTTCGCTAAGACCCCACAGGTTAATGCCCCCACTTCAACCAGAAATGGAGTCTCCAGGCTACCTGCACTTCTGCTTGGCCAACTATACATTCAGGAGTTCCCATGACCATCTCCCCACCCTTTGATGCCACCTTTAGGCCCAATAATTTTCTAGAAGGTTTCAAAGAACTCAGCAAGGTGCTATTGTTATTCCTATAATTTATCATAAAGGATACAGATGAACAGCCAGATGAAGAGGTAAATATAGGGCAAGGTCTGGGGGTTCTGAGTGCAGGGCCTCTGTTCCTGTGAAAATGGAGCATGCCACCCTTCTGGCACATGGATGTGTTCACCAAGTCCCCCCCGCCCAAATCCTATTGTTTAGTTTTTTTTTTTTTTTTTTCAAATCAAGGCTCCATTACATAGGTGTGATTGGCCATTGGTTGATTGAACTCAATGACCATCACTTCTCGGCCTTTTGGCTAAGATCAAGTGAACTCAATCACCAGCTCCCTCTCCTTCCTGGAGGTCAGGTGGGGCTGAAAGTTTCAACTGTCTAATCAGGTGCTCTGTCTTTCTGGGAACCAGTGCTCATCATGAAGCTATCTAGGGGCTCCACATGAGTCACCTCATTAGCATAAATTCAGATATGGTCACAGTCATGAATGACAAAAGACACTCCACCACTCATGAATTCCAAGTTTTAGGAGCTCTCTGCTAGGAGGCAGGACAAAGGTCGACTAGATTCTTCTTATAATACCACAACATGTAAGGTGGATGCAGGACACACTTGGGAGGGTTAGGGGTTCTAGGTAGTAGGGGCTCATCATCTCCCTCATCATGATACTGGGAGGAGAGAACCAACTGTTTTCATCCTTTTTACCTCTCTGCTTGAGATTTAGATTCCAGAACAGAGGACAGATCCCTCCTCTTGCTCTCCTTTTGTTGACTGCAGTCATGACAAATGGGAACTCCAGAGGGGTAGTGTAAGGGAAGATTTTAGGGTGTCAGAACTGTTCTATGGCTTAATTTGGTATTGTATACCCACAGAACTTTACACCACCAAGAGTAAAATTTACCATATGCAAACTAAAAAAAAAAATTAAAAACCTAAAAATTGTAAATTTTGTTTCTATTAGACTTTGCATTGTCCCATCCTTCAATTTTTACTAGACTGATGCTTGTTCTGTTAGGATGTCTTGGCTTGGGATGCCTGGATGGCTCAGTGGTTAAGCGTCTGCCTTTGGCTCAGTTCGTGATCCCGGGGTCCTGGGATCGAGTCCCACATCAGGCCCCCTGCAGGGAGCCTGCTTCTCCCTCTGCCTGTATCTCTACCACTTTCTTTCTGTTTCTCTCATGAATAAATAAATAAGTCTTTAAAAAGGATATCTTGGCTTATGAGGGCAGACATACATCCTGGGAAGACTGTTGTGGAGGCGGGGTTCTAGAACACTCCTGTGGCTGAATGGTTCAAGGACTCTGTGCCAGTCCTGAACTGAACACATCAGAATGACATGATGTGATGGTGAGTCCATGGGCTTTTGAGGCAGACCTAGCCTGGGCTTAAAACCAGGCTCTCCCACTCACCAGCTGTGTGACGTTGGGCAAGATGCCATTCTGCCTGAGAATAGCATCTGCCTGGCCTGTGCCGTAGAGCTGTTGCAAGGGAGCGAAAGGGTTGAGACAGGGAATATGCTCAGCATGGGACTTGCCACATTTGCCACATTACAGTAAGTGCTGAACAAAGGCTAGCTATTATGTTGACCGATTATTTTATTTTATATGATTTTAAAGATGTGCTTTGTAATGTCAGGAGAGAGTGAGGATGGGAAATATGATGATTTCAGGAGTTCAAGGAAGAAATTCCTGGAAGAGGTTGGTGATGATGTTAGCAAGATCCGCAGTTCCATATAAGGTTTCCATGTGTTTCTTCACTCAGTTCCACTCTTCTCTGGAGGGGAATAAATCTGGAAGACAGTAATTTCCAGAGCCAAGATGAGGGCAACACAGGACATATTACACAGGTTGAATGTTCAAGGGAAAACTGTCAACACTGCCTTAAAAAACCAACCAACCATATGACCTCAGGTAAATAATGTTTCCTAAAATGGGAGAATGGGCCCTTTTCCCCCTCTGAGCCAAGAACTAATGGAAAAATAGGTATAGGCATTTGATAGTCGTCAAAATAAGCTTTCTTCTGGTGCATCTGCTTTGGAGAATGCATTAAAAAAAAACCTGTAGTAACAAATTGTGATGTACTATGAAGAAAGAGTGTGATGACAATCCAGAACAAATCTGGATTCTAATCCATGGGAGCCAGGGAAATTACATTTAAGGTCTGATCTGAAAGAGTACCTGGAGGTGAGACCATTCTGAGGGATCAGCGTATACAAAGGTCCTTTGGCAAAATGGAGAGCAGCATGTTTGAGGAACCAAAAGACTGTCAGTGTAGCTGGAGGGTAGTGGGTGATGGAAAGCAGGCAAGTCCCACATTACACTGGGCCTATGGGACCTAATGAAGATTATTCATTTTGTCCCAAGATCAAAAGGTTTCAAAGCAGGGGAGTGATAGCAGTTTTGCAGAAACTTGATCTGGCTGCCGTGTGGAGCATGAATCAGATCCCCCCTTTCTGGAAAGGACTGCATCATGACCTTTCCTCTTCCAGTCTGTCCTCCTGCTTACAGGTACTTTTGTTTGTGAGATGAAGAAGAGGAACAGCCTGATGGCAGGAGTGGGGTGGGTAGCAGCTCCAACTAGGAAGACCGGTCATTTTGTAAGCTGAGTGGAGAATGGGGGTAATTCAAAGGAAAAGGTACAAAGACCTGGCTTGGTTCCTCCTGCCAGTAATGATGATACCACACACTCTTTCTTTAATCTGGACTTGGAATGAAAAGGATACTGGTCCCCAGTTTGAGTTCTCAGCCCAGGGGTGGTACAAGAATGTGAGAAGCAAATACTCTGGGAGATAAAAATGTCTCTGGACCCTTGACATGAATTGGCTTTATCCAGCTGTCAGATGAAAACCCGGTGCAACCATTCATTTGGAGTGGCCTTGGCTGATGGGTGAAGGTGTTATTTTGTAGCTAAAAACTTCCACAGCTAGGTTCTTCCTCCTCCAAAGTGGTTATTAGACCTGGTGAGTTGTGTCCAAAACTGTTGAGTTGTGCTGGGGAAGACTCCTGAATTAGGGACAGAATGATGATGAGATTTTTGTAAGATGAAAGTTCTGTGTTGTGGATAGAAAAAAACATACGGGGAGGATAGGACCGTGTTCTAGCTATGAGTCATTCATCCCACAAGTATTTATTGAGCACTGTCCTGGACATTATTGGTTGCTTCTCCTCCAGGAAACTGTGCTCAGCTGATGGCACTCAGAAATGCCTGGGAGGTCATGCTTGCATCTGCTCTGAGGGCGACCCCCTGCCAAGAGAGAGGGCATCCAAAAGGCTGCCCCTGTGATGCTGGTTGGATAACTGTGATGTCATTCATGTGCTAGCGTTCCCTGTGGGATCAGAATAAAGCTACTAGGCTTCTGATGAATCCGTATCCACCCACCCTCTTCTGCTTTCCTGTTTCTCTTCTCTCACTCCCTTTCTTCTGAGAACACCCCCGTAATAAAATAAGGGTTTTAAGATGCCTGTTTGAGGCTTTGATTCTTGGGGACCTGATCTAGGACAAGCTCCCACTGTGACTATGCCCTGGAGATGGATGTTAAGCAAGATGGTCAAAGCCTCCACCCTACTGCAGCTCAGTACCTTCTAGGGAGTGTGATTTTTCCATACCTTAGTCTCTGTAATTTTGAGAAGTCTCTGAAGCCCAAAAGGACCAAGTCACAGCAGCTCAGGGATGCTTTTAGTTCCCTCTAGAATCCATCAGCTTCCCTCCTCATAGCTGCTTCTAGACAAGAGTCCTGCCTCCTACTTTCAGCCAGGTTGCTGCTCCTATATATAGAAATTCTGGTTCCTCCACTGGGTTTTTGGAACCATCGATGGATAGACTATTGTATTTCATTTTGTTGTATTCCACCCAAGTATTTGTTGAATGAATGAATGAATGATAGTATGGTTCACAGCAGCACTACCATTAAAGCCCAACATATCTAGCCCTTGCTATGTGCCAGATAGCACTGAGATATCTGAGATAAGCACTTCAGTGCTTCCTCTTTTAGAGAAGGAGATAGGGTCTTGAAATAGGGTCTTTTCTTGGTATTTCTTGAAGTACCAAGAAATACCAAATATGAGAGCAATCTGAAAAACTACATAAGAGGCACCTGGGTGGCTTCGTTGGTTAAGTGTCTGCCTTTGGCTCAGGCCATGGTCCTGGGGTCCTGAGATCGAGCCCACTTCAGGCTCTCTGCTCAGCCGGGGATCTGCTTCTCTCTCTCAGCCCCTCCCCCTGCTCATGTGTGCTCTCTTTCTCCCAAATATATAAAATCTTTAAAGAAACTGTGTAAAACACATATATACAGGGTAAAATGTTGAAGGAGTAGGCTTTTGGGCGGACAGATTAAGTCACAGCATTGACTTTTCCCAAGAACATTGCTGGAAGGAATTTTTGTTTAAATGTTTTTCTCTAATATGTTCCTTTGTTCATTTCATCTGTGGACAACTCCTTTAACCCATTGTTCAAAGTCACAGATGTTGTTTTTGAACCTTTAAACCAAACACTTGTAGATGATTCCCCCTCAGGATGGAAAAAAGGAAGCAAGCAAGAAAAAAGAAAATCATGACCACCTGCTGGTAGTTTTTTTAAAACATTTTATTTATTTATCTGAGAGAGAGCAAGAGAGCAAGCGAACTCAGGGTGAGAGGCAGAGGGAGAGAGAGAATCCCAAGCAGGCTCCCTGCTGCACATAGAGTTGTATGTGGCTCTTGATCCCATGACCCCTGAGATCATGACCTGAGCCAAAACTGAGTCAGGCCCTCAATTGGCTGCGCAACCCAGGGGTCTCTGCTAGCAGGTTTTTTATCATGGATCTGTCCTATTGATTGGGTTTTTGTGAAGGGAAAATACTACCAATAGTTGGTTATTTGTTTGGTCATGAAACTTTGATAGAACTTCAGTATAAGGCACTATAGACCTGTAGATACACCAGAATCCCTGATTGCATGATCTATGGTTTTATTTATTCTTGCTACAGGACAGGAGAATGTTAGTTTGGTTTAGTGATTTTTTTTTTCATGCTGATTCTGGAATCAAAGACATTTGGTGGGATTCGTAGCTCTACCATTTACTCTGTGAATTAGGACAAGCAATGAATCTTTTTGAGATCAGCATCTTCATCTCTAAAATGGAGACAACAATACCTATCACCCACAATCACTGTGAAGATTGAGATGATGCACATAAAGCGCTTAACACAATACAATCAATATAATAAGTGCTCAATAAAAGGTAGCTTCTCACATTCATACCATCTTCTTCTTACAAGGGTTTGAGGCTTGTCAGAATGGAGTGAAATGGGGTTCCATCATGAGCCCAACATCTTTGTGTGTGTGTTATCAGTTGTTTCTTTCTTTCTTTTTTTTTTTAAAGACTTATTCATTCATTGAATGAATGAAAGAGTATGAATGTGCTCAAGCTGGGGGAGGGGCAGAGGGAGAGAGAGAATCTTAAACAGGCTCCATATGCAGTGCGGAGCCTCATGACCCTGAGGTCATGACCTGAGCCAAAATTAGGAGTCCGATGCTCAACCCGCTGAGCCACCAAGACACCCCAATTTATCAGTTTCTTAGTGGTCATGTCCATTGCCTGGTCTCTGTTACAGAGTGATGGAACTCCTCAATGTGAGCCTTAATTTCCTCACTTTGAATATATAAGGAAGAAGGCTTAGTTTTGGTGAAAAGATGAATCTAATTTCTGAAAGAAGTGCAGTTCGGCTGTATTCCTAAACTCAGATGTCACCTGGCACAGCCCAGTAAATCTTATGTAGCCAGAAACCTAGAAGGAGATGATGTTTGTTTAAGTTAGAAAGAGGTCAAAACGAAAGAAGTGATTTCACATATGAGGCAGGATGTGCATGGGATTTTTGCTCAAACTGGTTGTATAAGCTGAAAATGTAAATATAAATAAAACCATCTAGGTAAGCCAAAAAATGATAGATTTTTAAAAAGAATTATTTACAAATTTGATATTTGAGTGGGAACCTGATCCCATTGTTTTGTTTTTCCCAATGAAACCATCCATTCTGTGATGATGGGAGTATTTTCTATACTTCTTCTCCCCATTCCCTTCCCCTTCAGCTACTCCTTTTGTTTCCTAGAGTTTAATGTCTCTTACAGTTTGCCTCCCTATTTTCATCTTATTTTATTTTTCCTTCCCTTCCCCTGTGTTCATCTGTTTTATTTCTTAAATTTCATGTATGAGTGAAATCATATGGTATTTGTTTTTCTCTGACTGACTTATTTCACTTAGCATAACACCCTCTAGCTCCATCCACATCGTCACAAATGGTAGGATTTCATTCTTTTTGGTGGTTGAGTAATATTCCATTGTATATATAGTCCGTATCTTCTTTACCCATTCATCTGTCGATGGACATCTGGGCTCTTTCCATAGTTTGGCTATTGTGGACGTTGTTGCTATAAACATTGGGGTGCATGTGCCCCTTCAAATCACTATGTTTATATCCTTTGGGTAAATACCTAGTAGTACAATTGCTGGGTTGTAGAATAGCTCTATTTTTAACTTTTTGAGGAACCTCCATACTGTTGTCCAGAGTGGATACACCAGCTTGCATTTCTACCAACAGTGTAAGGGGGCTCCCCTTTCTCCCCATCCTCACTAATACTTGTTGTTTCCTGACTTGGTCATTTTATCCATTCTATCTGGTCTACTCTCCTATAGCTTTTCTAATATTTGAAGTTTGGACATTACAACTGCTCAGTGAATCTCAAGATATTCTTAAGAGTAGGATTAGGTGTAACTAAAGTAGTAACAATAGCTTTTTTTTGCATAGTGCTTTACAGTTTACAGGACACTTCCAAATACACAGTCATCATGACAACCCTGATCTGCAGGTGCAAATACATTAACTATTTGTATTGCTGTCTTATCAGGGCTCTTTTGGTTGCAAGTAACAGAAACCCATCAAAGTAGGTTAAGAACCAAAGGCAGATTTATTGTAAGAAAATGTGGATGTCTGGGGCACCTGGGTGGCTCAGTTGGTTGATAATCCAATTCTTGATTTTTGCTCAGGCCATAATCTCAGGGTCGTGTTGGGCTCAAGCCCTGTGTTGGGCTCTGTGCTCAGCGATGTATCTGCTTAAAGATTCTCTCTCTGCTTCTGCCCCTCCCTCCACTGTGCTCACATTCTCTCTCTCTCTTTCAAATAAATAAATCTTAAAAAAAAGAAGAAGAAAATGTGGATGTCTAATGGGACTCACAGGCAAAAAGTGCCCCTGGGGCTCAGATAGGTGGGCAAGGACCAAGGCAGCCCCTCCCCATTTCTCTTGCTCTGGGGCAACATGTTTATTGTCTCTGCTTCCCTTTTGGCACAGCTACTTGATTCTCTCTCAGTAATGTTTTGGCTAAAGATGCTCAACTGAATGGAGGTTCAGATTGCTCTGATTTAAAGGCCAACAGAGATGTCTACTGTTTTCTGAATTTCATTTCCCAAATCCCAGGAATTGGCTCAGTTGAGATCACGTGTCCATACGTGGTCTGCCTGGTGGGTTGGGCTCACTTTAGTTTTGGAAGGCTTTCCTGAGAGCAGAGGCATGTGAAATGGGAAGGCCTTTCCAAATAATGGAAAAGGCAACTGAGACTTAGTGAGGCAGAGTGGTATCCCTCCCCCCGGGCTCCAGGCTTGCACAGCTGACTGCCTACTTGGCATCTCCGCTTGGAGGTCCTCAGGCACCTCCAGCTAAGGTGTTAGGAGAAAGCTCCTTTTTCTCTTCTCCAAACCCATTCATCTACCATTCCTTTCCATACTGGCGAGTGACACCCTCCAGCCGCCCACTTTCTGGAGGGAGAATCCTAGTGTTCATACCAATTCCTCACTGTTCAGCTCATCTCTAAGACCCATCATTTCAATCTCCAAATATACTTGAAATTTGCCCATTTCTCTTCATCCTTATTGTCTCTGTGCTGGTCTGAGTCGCTGTATTAGTTTTCTATTACTGCCTAATGAATCACCCACAAACTTAGCAGCTTGAAACAACACAGAGCTTTCATGGGTCCAGAGTGTGGGTGCAGCTTAGCTAGGTCATCTGGTCAAGGTCTCGTACAGGCTACGGTAGAGGTGTTTGCTGGGGCCACAGTCATCTCAAGGAAGAAAGCGAGGAGGATCCCCTTCTAAGCTCACATGATTGTTGGCAGGATTCAGTTCCTTCAGAGTTGTTGGGCTGAGGGCCTGCTAGCAGGCTATTGGCCAGAGGCTGCCCCCCACTCCTCAGTTAGGTGGCTCTCTCCACAGGACAGCTGGTTTCATCAAAGCAATCGTGTGAGGGGAGAGACAGAGAGAGAATGAATAACATTGAGCCTTAGATCAGCCCCACCCACAGATTCAGAAGGACCAGTACTTTCTCAGTCTTGCTTGGGTTGATTTGAGTTGGGCTTATGTGACTTACAACCAAGTGCCCCTCCCCCAGTGCTTCCTATTTTTTTTAAGTAAAATCTAAAATCCTCACATTGGCATACAGGAACCCACATGAGCTGGTCTCTTTATTCAGTGACTGCATCTCCTGTCTCTCTGCTCCTGCCATGCTACTCTCCTTGTTATCCCTTAAGCATGCCGCTCCTTATTACATACCTGATCCAATCAGACTTTTTTTGGGGATGCTAGTCACTGATATTTTTTAAAAGGTAGCCATTGGGGATGCCTGGGTAGCTCAGTGGTTTAGGTCTTCCTTTGGCTCAGGGTGTGGCAGGATTGGGTCCCTCATTGGCTTCCTTGGGGGAGGGGGGCTGCCTCTCCCTCTGCCAATGCCTTTGCCTCTCTCTCTCTGTGTTTCTCATGAATAAATAAATAAATAAATCTTTAAAAAAATAAAGTAAAAGGTAGCCATTGATTCTCATGTGCACCCCAGGCTGAGAATCACCCCTTCAGATTAATAAAGAAGACTACTGAATATTAGGACAGATACTATGAGGAATTTCATAAAGTTTATATATAATTTTGTTATCAGCATAGAATTCACTTTCTAATTTTATTTATAAAATAGGAAGTCACTTCCCTATACAATTTAAAAAGTTTGTTTTAAGAGTCCCTAGGACTGTTAACTTCCTATAACCCTGAGATTTTAAAAAAAATGTGTTACAAGAAGCTATATATGTTCCAATGTTTGTTGTAGAAAGTCCTCCTAGGGTCATCAATTAAATTTGTCACAGGAGGGGTTGATTTTGTGATTTAAGCTTGTGATAATCAAACTACCTTTCAACTCTACCAGTTAGGATGTGGAGTCTTTTCTATTTGGCATTTAAATTAATTCTCCTTTACAAAAATGTTATTTCACAAATAACTAAGTGACTCTAATGGATTACCTCTAAAATATGATGCAAAATCTTGATTTTTCTAGGAATCGATAATTTTAAAGAAACCCTGCCCCCTATTCATTACACTCTTACCAGAAAGAATAAGTCTTGATTTTTTTTGTGAGGTCGTGCACATGTGTGTGAGAGTGGTGAGAGAGAGAGGCAGAGGCAGAGGGAGAGACAAATATTAAGCAGGCTCCAGGGCCAGCACAGAGCCTGAGGTGGGGTTTGATCTCATGACCTGAGCTGAAATCGAGTTGGATGCCTAACCAACTGAGCCACCCAGGTGCCTCAACCTTTTTTTTAAGATTTTAAAATAATCTCTACCATGGGCTTGAACTCACACCCCAATATCAAGTGTCATGTGTTCTACCAATCGAGCCAGCTAGCTGCCCTCAGACTTGATTTTTTTTTTTTTTTTAGGTAGACTCCATGCCCAGCATGGAGCCTGATACGAGGCTTGAACTCATGACCCTGAGATCAAGACCTGAACTGAGATCAAGAGTCGGATGCTTAATTGACTAGGCCACCCAGGGACCCGTCAGTCTTGATATTTGATCACTTTTTAATTTCTGGTTGAAGTTTTTTAGGAAGCCAAGTTCTTCTTTGTGACCTGGGTTTCTGTAAGGTGTCCCCAATTCCTTTTATAAAATCCTTAGTTTGCTTTATGCCCCCTTGTGTGCATTTCTGTACCAATCTCTGACAAAGGCAATCATTAATCCTGACAGCAGCCCTGCAAAATAAGTCTTCTTATTCCCATTTCACAGATGTGTGATCTAAGTTCCAGAAGGATCAAGAACTTTTCCCAAATCTGCACCATTAGGAATTGGTAATCCCTAGCCGACTACCCAGATCTACTTGATGCCAGTGCTTAAGAATTTACACTCTCCCAGAAGCCCCTAATATGGCACATTCCTTTTTAAAATGGTTTTCACAAGACTTTTCAACTCTCACCATTATCTAATTCCAGGGTATTTTCATCACCCCAAAAGAAACCCTTTACCTGTTAAGCAGTCACTCCTCATTTGCCCCTGTTCCCACCCTCCATTGACCACTAATCTACTTCCTATCTCTATGGATTTTCCCACTCTGGATGTTTCATATAATTGAAATCACACAATGTGTGGCCTTTTGTGTCCGGCTTCTTTCATTAAACAAATATTTTCCATGTTCATCCATGTTGTAGTGTGCATCAGGCCTTCATTCCTTTTTATGGCCGAATAATATTCTACTGTATGGCTGCACTACAACTTGGTTTTCTGTTCATCGGTTGATGGACATTTGGATTATTTTCACCTTTTGGCTATTGTGAAATGTCATTTGCTTAAAATTTTTCCACAGGAGTCTTGTTTTTCAAATGAGATGGAAGGGCACATCCTATTTTATATACTTTATTTATTTATTTTTAAAGATTTTATTATTTACTTATCTGAGAGAGAAAGCATGAGGAGGGGGAGGGGCAGAGAGAGAGGAAGAAGCAGACTCCCCATGGAGCAGGGAGCCCAGTGCAGGGCTCCATCCCAGGACCCTGAGATTATGACTTGAGCCGAAGACAGATGCTTAACCAACTGAGCCACTGAAGTGCCCCTCATACACTTAAAAAAATCATTTTATGGAGGCTCTTCTAGTTATTATTTCTATGTAACAAATCACATCAATATTTAATGGCATAAGCAATAATTTTATTATTCTCATGGATCTTACAGGTCTAGAATTCAGACAGGGTACAGAGGGGATGGCTTACTTCTGTTTCATGATGCCCGGGGACTTAGCTGGAAAAACTCAGAAGTTGAGGTTGATTTTGACAGCTAGGGTTTGGAGTCATCTGGAGGCATCTTTTGTCACATGTCTGTGTTTCATGCTGACTGTTAGCTGGGACCTCAGACAGCCAGTTCTGTAAAACATCTACACGTGACCTTCCACATGGTCTCTCCACACAGGCTAGTTGGACTTCCTCACAACATGGTGGCTGAGGTGCAAGAGTGAGCGTCCCCAAGAGAGCAAGGAGTAAGGGGATATAGTTTATATGCTCTAAACCTGCAAGTCAAATAGCATCTTTTCTGCTATAGTCTGTTGATTGGGGCAGTTGCTACGGTCTGAGGGAGTGTGATCATAGACTCTATCATTCAACATGGAGAATATCAAGATCACGTTATAAGAACAAGTGGCATGGGAGCTATTTTCATGGCCATCTTTGGGGAAAAAGTGGTCTACAGCAGAGCTTGCACTGGTTCTGTCCATGACAGGTATTCAGTAGATCATTATTGAATTGACTGAATTTTTGTTCATCAATTTATGGTTGGTAGGTCTATCCCTCTGTCTTGTTCTACTTCCTCCCTCGGAAGTAACCCTTTCCTGGCCATGATTCTAAAGTTCTGTTTTCTCTTATTTTTTAGAGATTTTATTTATTTACTTATGAGAGACACATAGAGACATAGGCAGAGGGAGAAGGAGGCTCCCCGCAGGGAGTCCGATACAGGACTGAATCCCAGGACCCCGGGATCATGACCTGAGCCAAAGGCAGATGCTCAACCACTGAGCCACCCAGGTGCCCCTGAAGCTCTGTTGTCTTAACCCTAGCTTAGAAGCATTTTCTGTGATTTCCTAGCCGTGTGGTCGTAGGCAAGTCACTTTACTTCTCTGGGCCTCAGTTGTCTCACTCATAAAATAGGGGAATGTGTGCATTCCCACTTCACAAAATTATTTGAGGGAATTCAATAGGCTAAGGCATAAAGAGTGCTTATAACAGAGCCTGGCTGGGGAAAAGTTCAGTAAGTGATGGGTATTTTACTGCTGTTGTGATTATCCAAATATAATCCCCATTTTCTTAGGCTTTCCAGGATCCATCCAGTCTGAACCTTAAGGATTAGGGCCAAATCCTACTTGAGAAGAAATGGCAGAAATCGCAACCCCTCTGCTTTTCTTATTTTCTGTTTCTTTCCACTTCTCTTATTAAGATTCCCGTCCTGCAGATTACTCCCTGTTTACCCGCAGAGAACTCTGGACAAGCCATGGCGGTGCTACCGACCTAAAATAATAATAATAATAAAAACAATAAAGCCCCCATCTCAGGGAAGTTTCTATAGTCCCAAAGTCAAAACTTGCGATCTTGCCTGGTGCTAGAATTATCCTCAATTAGAATCCCCAGCCTCCCTCCTGCTGTTGCTTGTTGCTGTAATTATTCTGTCATCATTAATTCAATGAAGCCTATTAACCCACATCAGATAGTGTATTTATCGACAATGCATGTTACCTGCTCCTCCAGACAAGACAGCTGTCACACTTCAAGCCTGCTGTCTCTTTGTCTTTCCGTTGAGGTACAGTGTTGTCAGCTCCATAAATATATATATATATATTAGAATCCTCATGAATGTTCCTGTAACATCCCAAAAACCAGGTGGCTAGCTGGCCTGGCAAGGCTCCCCATGTAAGGAGGCAGTAGGGTGGGATCCCTGGGTGGCTCAGTGGTTTAGTGCCTGTCTTTGGCCCGGGGCATGGTCCTGGAGTCCCGGGATCGAGTCCCACATCGGGTTCCTCGCATGGAGCCTGCTTCTCCCTCTGCCTGTGTCTCTGCCTCCCTCTCTCTCTCTCTCTCTCTCTCTATCTCTCTCTCTCTCTCTCTCTATCATAAATAAATAAATAAATCTTAAAAAAAAAAAGAGGCAGTAAGGTGCTCCCTTCTGCGTCCCTGGGGAAACCTTCTTTCCAGAGGCCGAGAGTTTGGGCTCTGGAACCAGACTGTCTGTGTTTGAATCCTGGCTGCTTTGCCTGCTGACCGTGGGGAGGTGGCTCAGTCTCCTCAAGCTCCTGATTCCTCATCTGTAAAATGCTGGTAATAATGGTGCCCATTGGGGATCCCTGGGTGGCGCAGCGGTTTGGCGCCTGCCTTTGGCCCAGGGCGCGATCCTGGAGACCTGGGATCGAATCCCACGTCGGGCTCCCCGGTGCATGGAGCCTGCTTCTCCCTCTGCCTGTGCCTCTGCCTCTCTCTCTCTCTCTGTATGACTATCGTAAATTAAAAAAAAAATAATGGTGCCCATTGGTTGTGAGGGTTACAGGTACATGAAGCCCTCAGAACACTGTGGCTCATAGTTGATGCACCCTAACCGTTGCTGTTGTTATTCTTTCTTTGTTCTTCCCTCCTGCCACATCTCAGGCTGCTATTAAAAATTGTAACAGACTGGGTGGTTTATTTTATTTTATTTTTTTAAAGATTTTTTATTTATTAGAGACAGAGAGAGGGAGAGAGAAACAGGCAGAGGGAGACCAGGCTCCATGCAGGGAGCCTGACATGGGACTTGATCCCGGGTCTCCAGGATCAGGCCCTGGGTGGAAGGTGGCTTAGCTAAACCGCAAAGCCACTGGGGTTGCCCAGACTGGGTGGTTTAAACAACAGATCTTTATTTCTCACAGTCTTGGAGGCTGGAAGTCCAAGATCATGGTGCCAGCAGGGTCAGGTTCTTGTGAGTGCCATCTTGCAGGTTGCAGACTGCTGTTTTTTATCTTATGTCCTCGCATAGTGAAAAGAGAGCTAGCTAGCCCTCTGGGGTCTCTCTTATAAAGGTTCTAATCCTATTCATGGGAACTCCACCCTCATGACTGAATCACCCCAAAGACCCTACCTCCTAATATCATCATGGGGGTTAGGATTTCAACATAGGAATTTTGAGGGGACCCATTCAGTTGATAACACCTTCCTTCCAAAGGAGGGAAGCCTGTTTTAAACATGTCTTATGTGGC
Source organism: Nyctereutes procyonoides (assembly GCF_905146905.1). Classification (NCBI taxonomy): domain Eukaryota; kingdom Metazoa; phylum Chordata; class Mammalia; order Carnivora; family Canidae; genus Nyctereutes; species Nyctereutes procyonoides. The sequence continues at coordinate 51,324,687 of NW_026575126.1, read as the reverse complement.
AGGTGCTCACCTCAGGGCTGGGATGAACTAGTCCCTTGTGGCACCTCCACTGAGGGAGACAGATATTAAATAATTGCTAATAGACACAACTTGTGATAAATGCCACAGGGTACTATGAATGGGTATAACAGACATAGCTCACTTTCTGTGGAGGAGCTGGACTAATCAAGGAAGACTTCCTGGAAGAAATAGCATCTGAACAGAGTTCTTTTTTTAAAAAATTGTTTATTTATTCATGAGAGACACACATAGAGAGGCAGAGACATAGGCAGGAGGAGAAGCAGACTCCCTGTGGGGAGCCTGATGCGGGACTCGATCCCAGGACCCCAGGATCATGCCCTGAGCCGAAGGCTCAACCACTGAGGTACCCAGGCATCCCACTATGTAGTTTATTTAAACAGCCTCCTGTGGATGGATGTTTGGGCTGTTTCTACATTTTTATTATTAAAAACAAGCTGTGGTGATAATCTGATACCTGTGTGCTATGCTCATGTGCAAAAAAATCTGTGGGATAAATTCCTGAAAATGGAAGAGTTGGGCCAAATGATACCTTTTTTATAGATATTGTTAAAATGTTCTCTGTGGAGGCGGTACCAATTTACACCCCATCTCCAGCAATGTCTGAAAGTGTTTATTTCCCTACAGTTGCATGGACAGCTGTGGATTATCAGGTTCTTTTTAATTTGCCCATCTGATAGGTGAAAATTGATATCTCAGCATAGTTTTAATTTGCATTTCTCTTATTATGAGTAACATAGAGCATTTTTTCATTTGTTTGAGAAGCCCTTGTATTTATTTTCTTACAAACTGTCCTTATCTTTTGCCCATTTTTTCTATTGGTCTGCTCTTTCTTTTATTGATTTTATATATTAGAGAAATTAGCCCTTTTCTCTGCTAAGCTTCACAAACATTATTTCCAGATTTCTCATTTATATTTTGACTTTGCTTATAGTGGTTTTGAGTCTGAAAACTTTTTTTTTAAGCTTCCTGTAATCGGATGTATATTTTTTTTATGGTTCCTGGATTTGTGACATACACACAAAAGGATAATCTTCCTCATTCCAAGATCATAAGATGACTCCATTCTTTAAAACATACCTTCAGGGATCCCTGGGTGGCGCAGCGGTTTGGCACCTGCCTTTGGCCCAGGGCGCGATCCTGGAGACCCAGGATCGAGTCCCACGTCGGGCTCCCGGTGCGTGGAGCCTGCTTCTCCCTCTGCCTGTGTCTCTGCCTCACTCTCTCTCTCTCTGTGACTATCATAAATAAATAAATTAAAAAAAATTTAAAACATACCTTCAGGAAAGATGATTCCAGAAAGTGTCTTAATTATGTTTCCCAGTGTTTACCACCCACCATGGTGGGAATGCTTCCCTTATATCCAAATGAAACCTCAAAAGTTGTAGCTTGTTCACTGGTGATAGTCTTTTACTTCATTAGCAAATATATCCTGAGCGCCTACTATATGCCAGTGTAGAACTAAGAAGCCCTTAAGCTACAAGGATTGATAAAGAAGCCCATAAAAATAGCTAAAATCATACCACCTAGAAATAACCAGCATAAACATTTAGTATTTATCAATAAAGATTTTTTGAAGTCTATTGTATTGTATTAGGATCCTCCAGAGAAGTAGAACCAATGGGGTTATATAAAAAGAAATTTATTATAGCAATTGGAGCACATAGTTATGGAGGCTGAAAAGTCCTGGGATCTGCTGTCTGTAAGCTGGAGAACTCAGAAAGCCAGTGGTGTGATCCAGTTTGAAGCTGAAGGCCTGAGAATCAGGGGCTGATTGTATATGTTCTGGTCTGAATCTGAATGCTCAAGAACCAGAAGCACTGATGTTCATTTTTTTTAAGTGATTGATTGATTGATTGGTTGGTTGATTGATTTATTTGACAGAGCATAAGCAGGGGGAGCAGTAGGGAGAGGGAGAAGCAGGCTCCCCGCTGAGCAAGGAGCCTGATACGGGGTTTGATCCCAGGACCCTGGGATCATGACCTGAGTCGAGGGCAGATGCTTAACCACCTGAGCCACCCAGGTGCCCCAGAAGCACTGTTATTCAAGGGCAAAAGAAGATAGATGTCCCAGTGCAAGCAGAGAGTGAATTTGTCTTTCCTCCATTTTTTGGTTCTATTCAGGCCTTCAAGAGATGAGATGATGCCCACCTGCCTTGGTGAGGGCATCTTTGACTCCGTCTACTGTTCCAAATACTAATCTCTTCTGGAAACACCTTCACAGACATACTCAAGAAATGACATTTTACCAGCTCTCTGGGCATCCCTTCGCCCAAATTGACACATGCAATTAACCATCACATCTATGTACACATATTTTTCAATAAAAATAAGATTATTGGGGCACCGGGTAGCTCAGTGGTTGAGCATCTGCCTCCGGCTCTGGTCATGATCCCAGGGTCCTGGGATCGAGTCCTGCTTCAGGCTTCCCATGGGGAGCCTGCTTCTCCCTCTGCCTATGTCTCTCATGAATGAATGGATAGAGTATTTTTTTAAAAAAAGATTATTACAGATATAATATTTTATGACCTGATTTTCAAATACATCTTGGATTTCTTTCTTTGTCGCTAACTAAATCTACACTGTAACATTTAATGGCCATGGCCATGGTTGGCCCACTCCTTACAATGGGCAAGGATGCTACATTCCCGTTTCACCATTATAAACAGTGTTGCAAGGGACACCCCAAGAGCTTTATCTTTGCCCTCTTGTCATGGACGTAGAATTGCTGGGTCATATTGTCTTTCCATAAAGATTATACTGATTTGTGCTCTCACCAATAATGTAAGGCTATTGGGGGCAGGGGCACGTACTATGGCTCCAGGGCCAAGTCTGGTAAAACCTGTTTTATTGGAGCAAGACTACTCCCATTCACTTATGTATCATCTGTGGTTCTTTTGTCCCATAAGGGCAGAGTTGAGCAGGTGCCACAGAGACCACGTGGCCCACAGAGCCTGAAATATTTACCAACTGACCCTTGCCAGACAAGTTTTGCTGACTCCTGCCTTATTTCATTAGAGAAGTTGTGTTACTTTCAGGTGTTCTTGTTCACTCTTCTAAGATTGTACAAGACAATTTTGATGTGGAATGTGGCAAGAATATCAAACATCTTGTTCCAAAACCTCTCCAGGCTTCGAAGCAACATGGATCCGAGTTTTAATCCATCATTTAATGGCTTTGTAACCCCGGTCAAAATTTTAATTTGGCTCAGTCTGTTCATGATAAAATGGGAATGATGATGACAATGCAGCAAGGTTATAAGATGTAAGGCACACAGCCCAGTTGGCTTCTGTGCATGTTGAGCCAACATTAGTTCATTTTCCCCTTCCTAAAGATGTCTGCTTCTAGCAAAGAGGAGAAAGAAATTACCAGGGGAGTTGGGATTGGGTTGGTAATAGCTGGTTTCTGCTGTTGCTTCTCATTCTCAGTCCCAAAGTATGGAGAGCTCAATTTTTTTTTTCCCTGAGTAACTTCCAAACATTTAAAGCCAAAAAAATCTCTTAAGTCATAGAAATAGTGTCAAGGCTAAGAAAAGACTGTTTTTTTCTGTTGCTTTTAAGCTTTTTACGGTTGCCCCAGGTGGTGCAGTTGGTTGGGCATTAGACTCTTGATTTTGGCCCAAGTCATGATCTCAGGGTAGTAAGATGAAGCTTTGTGTCTGGTTCCTTGGTTAGTGGGGAGTCTGCTTGGGATTCCCTCTCTCCCTCTGCCCCTGTCCTACCATGTGTGCACATGTGTCCTACCATGTGTCCTACCATGTGCGAGCGTTTGCTCTCTCTCTCTCTCTCTCTCTCTCAATAAATAAATAAGTCTTTTTAAAAAATAAACTTTTTAGGGAAGCAAGTTCCATGACTTACTTGGGCTGAACAAACTTTGCTACTGTTTTACAATTTAGGGAGTATCTTAGATTTATGGGTTCAAGGAATAGTGGGTCTGCAGCTATCATTTACATTAAGAAGTGGTTATACATGAGGACACGTGGAGGCCCAGCACTGGCACTGGTATCAGACTAGGCAGGTTTTATAACTTCTGCACTATGGACCTTTAAACCAGATGATTCTTTTCTGTGGGGGATGTAGGATGTCTATTAGCATCTCTGGTGTGGGAGATAGAACAATGCTAGCCCCACAAAGATGTCCATGTCTTAACATCATCTGTGGATATGTTGCTTAACATGGCAAAAAAAACCCCAAAACAACCCCCTCAAACCCCTTGCATATGTGACTTAAATGAAGCATCTTGGGAGATGGGGAGATTATCCTGGATGATCTGGATTGGCCTGGTATTATCACAAAGGTCCTGATAAGAGAGAAGGTAATACAATGATGGAAATAGAGATGGAAGAGAAGGTGCTATGGCTGTGGATTTTGAAGATGGAAGAGGAGCCAAGGAATGTTGGAAGCCTCTAGAAGCTAGAAAATTCAAGGAAACCAATTTCCTGGAGCCTCTGGAAGGAAAGCAGTCTTGCAGAGTTATATTAGTCTTCTGACCCCTGGAACTATAAGATAATAAATTTATGTTATTTTAAACCACTAAGTTTGTGGTTATTTGTTACAGCAAGCAATGGGAAACAAATACTTCTGGCATCCACCAGCTGCCAGTGATACCCATCCCCAAATTGTGATAATAAAAAATGTCCACAGACAGTACTGCTACGCATCCCATGGGGAGCACAGTTGTTTCCAGTTAAGAATTATCGTGTTAGGGAGATTCCAATAGCAGCTGCAAAAATTCACAGAGTTGATGCCCTGGGTATGGCTGGCACACAGTCAAGTGTGGCTTCAGGTGAGAACACAGTCAGGTACATAAGGGAAGCCAGGAGATGTAGACTACTCATGATGTCCATTGTCACTCCTTTCTGTTTTCTCACCCCAGGGGATTCCTGCCTGAATACTCAGAAAGCATGGCTGGGCAGACTGAGAATCCTTATTGAATGTGACAGCTTGCCCTGCTGGGTCCTTGCCTCTTAGCACAAGGATGACAGCTGCTCTTTGTGGCAGCCTCTCCCTGTGGATCAGACTCCTTTGCCTGACTGACCAATTCCCTTCTTGCTGGGCAGGAAAGAACTTCCTTCCATCTGAGCCACAGTAGTGAAGTCTGGGCTGGTTCTAAGCAACAGAAAAGTACACTGATTAATATAAGGAAAATCAATCAGTGATTGTCAGGAAAGTAGGGGGTATCGTGGAATGAAGGAAGTTTGCTTAGGAAGGAGAATACCCACATAGCTCTGGGAAACTCAGGAGCAGTTGAAATTCATGGTCTGCCTCTCGAGTTCTTTCATTAATGTGTCTCACCTCCCAGTCTTGGTTTCCAAGTTGCAAATTCCTGAAGGAGAGAATCTTATTGTGATACGTGGCCCCTTGAGACCACAGGCAAGGACTTTCCCAAGGTTACATAGTCCTGATAGCAAAGCTGGGCCACCTCTCCTGACTTTTAGACCTGTTTCTTTTTCATAACCAAGTACTAGAGTCTTTAGGGGGGTTCAGATTGTCCAATTAGAGAGCTAGCCAAGAGCTGGTACACCAAGGAAAGTGCTTTGTAAGCCTGCTGATGTGACACCTGAACTGGAAAATATGGACCACACTGGCTGTTTTTTCTACTGTGTATCAGGCGTCTAGATATTTGTAGGTATCTGGAAGTGACATAGGTTCCATAAACATATTTAAAATGAGTTATAAAAGAAATTGAAGATAATTACTGTGAATCACAGTAGAGTGGAGTTTTAAAAACTCATCCACCATTTTCAGCAATTTCTGATCCCTAAATGAAGTTCCCTCAGATCCTTTGGCAATTGCTACGGCCTGCTTGAGCAGATGCCCTTTCCTGGGCCTGCTTTGGGCTATGACTGGATTCTTTTCTCTAGGCCTCTATTCAAATAAACACAGCCACCACAACAGGTTTAAATTTTTATAGATTTTTTAAAAATTCCAGTTAGTTAACATACAGTATAATATTCATTTCAGGTGTACAGTATAGTGATTCAACACTTGGATATGATATCCGGCGCTCATCACGGTGAGTATACTCTTTAATCCCCATCGCCTATTTTCATCCATCCCCCCATGAACCTCCTCTCTGGTAGCCATCAGTTTATTCTTTAGAGTTAAGAGTCTGTTTCTTGGTTTGCTTCCCACTCTCTCTCTCCCCCCCTTGCTTGTTTGTTTTATTCTTGAATTCCACATATGAGTGAAATCATATGGTATTTGTCTTTCTCTGACTTATTTTGCTTAGAATACTCACTAGCTGTATCCATGTCATTGCAAATGGCAAAATTTCATTCTTTTTTATGGCTGAATAATGTTCCATTGTGTGTGTGTGTGTGTGTGTGTGTGTGTGTATCACATTTTCTTTATCCATTCATTAGTCAATGGACACTTGGGCTATTTCCATATAATCTGGTCTTAATCCAACAATAAATACTTATTATATAAAAAATTTAAAAGCACAGGTAGGTGTAGTAAAATTTATAAAATCACCCATGAGCATATTGTGCATAAAAACCTATTCACATTTTGATCTATTCAGAATCCTTCCAGGCTCTTTTTCTTATTATTTGATACTTTATTTAAAAAATTGGGATTATACTACGTTTTATGTTTTATTACTGACTTTATTAATTTAGATAACATAACATCTTCTAACAGGCTTAAATATATGTTGATTATACTTTTTAATAGCTTCAAAGTATTCCATTTCATGATTATGCTTTGATTGATTTAATTTATTCACTATTGAGAGAACTCTTTTTTTTTCTAAGTTGTTGAAAAGTCTGTGATGTTTATATGGCTGCAGAATTAATCAAACCATGACTTAGTTTCAAAACTTCATGAATTATTATGTTTTCTATTTATTTCATTTTGGATAGTTACATTTTTTTGTTGTTCTTTCTGATTGGAGGATATTTTGTTGTGACATCCCTCCATGATGTTGAGGAAGGAACATGTAATATCTTTAGGTCCTCCCTGTGCATATGAGCTTCTATCAACCTTCTCTGAAAGGGTTGGCCTGTGGAGTAGAAAACAAGTCAGCTATTTCAACCAAATCACAGTACTTTGACTATTGGTCATTTTCTGTGACCCACAAACAATTCATATGGGGTCCCAGTTTTCTTCATCCAGGTGACAAAATTCTATTGAGCACCAACTATGTGCTCAGCAGTGTGCTTGGCCATAGGGACATGTACAGATCATCTTAGGGCATCTCAGTAGTGAAGTCTTTATTATAATTTTGTCCTCCTGGTGTCAGGTCAATCTTATCTCACTCAAAACCTGGGGCTTTGGAGCAGACAGACACTTCCTTGCATGCCCATGCTAGCTGCATGACATTGGGCAACTATGTAAGCACAGTTTACATTTTTTGTGACCATTTTCATATTATGTTAGTACAGTTCAGTGGGATCATCCATGTAGAACACATAGCATAGAGTAAATGGTTGAAAATGTAATGGCCATCATTATTACCACCATATTCTACAGAAAAGCTTTTTATTTTTATTTTTATGTATTTTTTTTGAGAGAGAGATAATGCATGTGAATGGAGAGGGAGAAGGAAAGAGAGAATCTTTAGCATGGAGTCTGCCATGGGGCTTGATGCCATGACCCAGAGATCATGACAAAAGCTGAAATCAAGAGATGTGTATCCAACTGAGCCACCCAGGCATCCCATATTTTGCCAAAAAGCTTACAATCAAGTAGAAGAAAATGTATTTCTGGGTCATTTATTTATCCTAAGCAGCTGATGAGCAAGGAACTAATTAGCCTAAAGAACGAGCAGGACGATAGGAGGAGGCCATTGGCTGACTCTCTGGGGTTAATTTAGCCATCACTTTTGCATGGAACCAGTACATTTAGAGTGTGAAAGGAGCCTACTGCTTGTTGATAATTAGTATGGTTTTAATGAGTTATCATCAAGTGTTAATAACAGCTCAAGTGCAACATATCTTTTTACAACTTTCAGAGGATGTTCAAGATGTTTGCTGGGTTCTCACTTCTCGGGCTACTATGTGTGTGTTAGTTAGCAGTTCATCTAAGGAGGGCCAAATAGGTTGCTTGTATCTCCTGGATCCTAGGAAAAGAAGCTTTAATGATGGCTACAATATGGCTGCACCCAAGATAAGTAATATTATGGATATTACATGAATTGGGAGAGATGCCAGCCTTTCCTAATGGGAAATGGCATTTCTTTGCCAGTGGGAGACATTTCTTCTTGTTCCAAATAATCTTGACCAAAAAAAAAAATGGTCTAAAAAAAAAAACAAACAAACTGGAAACTAAATTTCTACCAATAGAGTACTACCTAAGTGTATATTAGGACATCCATGCAATAGAACACAATGTAGCCATCAAAAAGAATAAGGTGGATCTATATAGAACGGTGTTTAAGAGATACAAATTGGGAGAAAAACTGCAGAACAGTAGCTAGGGTCTGATGCGATGTAAGAGGAGGGAGGAAGGAAGGGGGAAGATAAATAAAGGGAGAAAGAAAGAAGCAAAGAATGAAAGAAAGAGAAAAAGAAAAGAAGAAAAGCATTTCTTTATAAAATTAGGCTTTCCTTTGCAGATCATGGATTACTCCAGAAATTGAGGACTAAGGTAGATTTTTACTACAGATAAAAAGGGTGTGTGTGTATAGGGGTTTTACATAGCAGCACATAGACTACTCCAAATCTTTCCCTATACTTTATTTGGAATTTGAGTGCCTAGAACTGGATTAAATATATTCTGCGGTTTGGCATACGTTATCATCACTCATCTATTCCCGGCCCTCTTATTTATTATAATAGTATAGACACACATCCTTATTGTGATCAGTTCTCCAGAGATATAATTTACAATGATTAAAATACACCCATTTTTTTAAGGAGGATACGTGATGTGATGAGCACTGGGTGATATATGTTGGCAAACTGAATTTAAATTAAAAAACACATCCATTTGAAGTGTATGGCTCAATGAGATTCAATAATCAGGATGTAGAACATTTCTCTCACCTTCAAAATTCTGTTTCTCCTCCTCCTAGTTAATCATTAATTCCCACCTCTTGTCCCAGGAAAACACTGATCTATTTCTATTACAACATATTTTTCTTCCCTAGAGTTTCCTATAAATGCAATAGTACACTACAATATGTACTCCTGTGTTAGGGTTCTTCTCAGAATAATGCTTTGGTCATTCATGTGCATTGTATGTATCAGTAGTTCTTTTCTGTTTTAAAATTTGGGCTGCATCGAAAGATGAATGGATAAAGAAGATGTGGTTTATGTATACAATGGAATATTACTCAGCCATTAGAAACGACAAATACCCACCATTTGCTTCAACGTGGATGGAACTGGAGGGTATTATGCTGAGTGAAGTAAGTCAATCGGAGAAGGACAAACAGTGTATGTTCTCATTCATTTGGGGAATATGAATAATAGTGAAAGGGAATATAAGGGAAGGGAGAAGAAATGTGTGGGAAATATCAGAAAGGGAGACAGAACATAAAGACTCTTAACTCTGGGAAACGAACTAGGGGTGGTGGAAGGGGAGGAGGGCGGGGGGTGGGGGTGACTGGGTGACGGGCACTGAGGGGGACACTTGACGGGATGAGCACTGGGTGTTATTCTGTATGTTGGTAAATTGAACACCAATAAAAATTAATTTATTAAAAAAAATCATTATTCTGATAATGTGTCAGTGGGTCTCAAATGAGTCCATGGCACAATAAATGTTAAGAATCTTGGCTTGGAGATTATTAAATGGTTCTTCCATTAAAAAATAAAATAAAATAAAATTTGGGCTGAGTAGAGTATTCCATTTTATATAAATATACATTATATATAATATAATATAATATAATATAAAGTAATATGTTTATCCATCCACATATTAAAGAAGTTTTTTTTTGGGGGGGGAGGAATGTTTATGTCACCAAAAAGTTGAAAATCACTTTTCTACCTTAATTGAACATTCTTGGGAATGATGGAGAACTCAATTTACGCCATGATTTTCAGTAAGAAAGCAGGTTCCATATTGGGAGATGAGGTGATAGGATGACGGAAGGTTTCTGTGGCCTTAATGAACATAACATGTGGTGGGAATCCCCACCAGAGGCCCCCAGTCATCCTCACCTCCTGGCATTCACACCTCTGTGATAATATCCTCCCTTCTAATGGATTGAATATGGCAGAAGTAATGGACAATCACTTCTGAAATTAGGTTATAAAAGTAACTATTACTTTTGTCTTGAGTGTTCTTTTTAGGATTGCTTGTCATGTAGGAAGCCAGCTACCATATCATAAAGCAGTCCTGTGGAGAGGTCCATGTGGCAAGGGGTCAAGGCCTGCTGATAACCATGCAAATGAGCTTGGGAAGGAGCTGGCCCCAGTCGAACCCTCAAGTGAGACTGTGTATCTGACAGCTTAATTGCAGTCTCATGAGAAATCCTGAGCTAGAGGCATCCAGATAAGCTAAATCTGAGCCACATTAGGGGTCATTTGTATTTTTTTAAAAAGATTTTATTTATTTATTCATGAGAGACAGAGAGAGAGAGAGAGAGAGGCAGAGACATAGGCAGGGAGAAAAGCAGACTCCAGGAAGGGAGCCCAGTATGGGACTCGATCCTGGGACTCTGGGATCACACTCTGAGCTGAAGACAGATGCTCAACCACTGAGCCACTCAGGCATCCCAAGGTATCATTTTTTAAGCAGCAGAGACAGCTAATACTAACAAGATTACATTATCATTGTTGCCATTAGTCCTATCAGGGCCATAAACTTCACCCTTCCTGGTTTCCATCCTAAGTTTAGCATACGTTAAGTTTAGCAGAGCCCTGGTGATGTATTACAGTAATAATCAGCAGGTACTGAGCATGGAGTCAGTAAGTACTCTTCAAGTGCTTACTTTCATTTTCTTGTTTAAATTTCACAGCAGGGGATCCCTGGGTGGTGCAGCGGTTTGGCGCCTGCCTTTGGCCCAGGGTGAGATCCTGGAGACCCAGGATCGAATCCCACGTCGGGCTCCCAGTGCATGGAGCCTGCTTCTCCCTCTGCCTGTGTCTCTGCCTCTCTCTCTCTCTCTGTGTGACTATCATAAATAAATAAAAAATTAAAAAAATAAACTTCACAACAGCCCAATGAGAGGAAACAAGAATTGTCCCTCTTGTACCTACCAGGAGAGCAAATGGACTTTAGGGAGGCAAGAACTGTAAGGTGAGTAGTGCTAGTACAGAAAGGAGCTGGGCTTTGAATCCAAGCAGTGACTCTAGCATCTTGGGTTGTGACCATTACACTTCCTACTGCTGCGGGGACCTCCATCCCACAGCCATCCACAAGTGATCCTGGCTCCACAGTTCTCACTCCACTCTTGCCTCTTCTCTGGATTCTTCTCTGCCAACCCTATCCCACCTTCCACCTCGACTACTGTCAGGTCAGCCGTCCCCAGGCCGACGTCCTGACCAAGGATGTCAGGGCAGACTACCTAGGTCGAGACCTTACGAACTTCTCATATTCTCCCTCCAGAGAACTGTCTAACCTATATTTGAAGGATAAATGAAACAGTAATAACCGACTCCCCCACTTACTTGGGGAGGCTACTGGTGGGGGGCTGGAAACAAGCTCACTCTGGCTTCAGAGTTGCCTTTGAATTTTAGCTCAGCTGCTCCCTGGCTGTGAGAGATCATGGCCATGTGACTTAACTTCTCTACACCTCTGTTTTCTCATCTCTAAAATGGGAGCAACGATTTTTCTGGCCAAGGACTAAGAAAGATTAACCATATGCTAGCATCATGGCTGGCACAACGTAATTACTCCATTTATTATTATAAGCAATCGTTGTTGCTTAATCCTTATTTGTAGATTTGCAGATGTCCTTTCCCAAAGTTCAAGAGCTCTTCAGTGAAAAAGACTGTCGGGATCCCTGGGTGGCGCAGCGGTTTAGCGCCTGCCTTTGGCCCAGGGCGCGATCCTGGAGACCCGGGATCGAACCCCACGTCGGGCTCCCGGTGCATGGAGCCTGCTTCTCCCTCTGCCTGTGTCTCTGCCTCTCTCTCTCTCTCTCTCTCTCTCTCTCTGTGTGACTATCATAAATAAGTAAATAAAAATAAATTAAAAAAAATGAAAAAGACTGTCTTCACCAGTCGTCTCTTCTCCTGGGTCATCTTGGAGATGGATAACTCGATGGCAGTATGTAGTGCACTTCCACTTTCACTCCTTCATTGGTGTAAAAGGTCAGGATGGTGCAGGTGCAGAGGTCCAAGAGTATGGCCTCTGCAGTTAGGAAACTTGGTATCGAATGGCAGCTCTTCTACTTATGAACCAAATGCACTTGGGCAAATTTTGAGCACCTCTAGGCCTGTCGATGATAGCAGCTCCAGCCTGATGGCATTATGGCCAAGGTTAGTGATCATTAATGCACGGCAGACACTTCTTGTGGAGCTGGCACGCAGTGATAACCCAACAAGTGCAAGCCCCTATTATCATTCTTGTAGGAGTTGGTGGAGGATGCTGAGGCATAAGGCCATCCTCTCTGCAGCTTCTAAAGCACAGGTCTTTCCTCTGCAACATTTTGTAGGCACCTGCAGGCATTTCTGCCATGCATTGGACAGCCGTGGCCCATTTGGATCCATGAGAGGCTCTCTCCCTCTTGTCTGGCCCACCCAGGGGTTTTCTATTCTGTGCGTTAGACTTCTATTCATGGATCACCTGCCAGAGACTTGGACCAAGAATTTTTACTCTGCTTTTCAGATTTTCTTCTCTTAATGGTCCTGTTCTGTGCTGTCACTCTGGTGCCCTTCCTCCTCCCTCCTCTCCAGCCCTCGGCAGCTGGCAGGAAATGTTTATAGAAGAAGCTTTTCTTTCTCTTTTTAATAGTCTCCTAGGCTGCAACCTCCCAAATGAGAACCTTGTTAACCAGAAGGACTCTAGGCTACTGATTTATATTCCAGTCATAAAGGGAGGGGAAAAAATTACAAGGGGAGAAAGAAAATGCCAACATATCCATGCACTAGTTCCAACAGCCTCCCCGATGAGGAGTGTATATATCTATTTATGCTCTGGGTGCTAAGGGATTCCTTCTAGATTTTAGTATTTGACCTGTTATCCTTGGATCACGTGGATTCCTTGTTCCTCACACCTCAGGGTGTGCTGAAAACAAGAGTAACAGTTTTATGCTCCTGCCATTTGAACAAAAGATTTATTACTTTCAAATAATAAAAGTTCTTATTCCAACAGAAATGTTAGTATCTCAGTAAAGATGGTGTCCAAACTCATGGTGGCTTCAGAGGATGGCTAAGGGCTCACCTGTGCATATTCCCCATAGATACTGATTGGCCAACATCTCTCCATGGGTAGTTATGAAAGGGTCATACAGCATACAGGCGAAGGTCTTTGGTGGCCAGAATTCTAGCTCAGTGGTTCAAGGAAGGCTTCCCCAGGAGGAGGAAGTGCATTTGGAACTGAGCTTTGAAACTGGGTGTCATAGACAATGCAGGCTGTCCCTCATTCCCCTCTACTTCCATAACTTCTATAACAGTAGAATCCCTAATTTTTAGCTGGGTCATCCCTCCCACCCCCGAGTAAAGACGGCAGTACTTTTTTTTTTTAAATTATTTTTTATTGGTGTTCAATTTGCCAACATATAGAATAACACCCAGTGCTCATCCCCTCAAGTGCCCCCCTCAGTGCCCAAGATGGCAGTTCTTTGGAATATTACTTGCGATAATCCCTACAATTATTCCCTTTCCTGTATGCACGTCCTTTTGCAATGTGACTTTGTAGTCCTGCTATTTAATTGTGGAGTCTATTTCCCCACCCTTGAATCCCAGCCACACTTATGATTTGCTTTAGCTAATACAATGCAATGGAAGTGACATTGTGTCAATTCTGAGCCTAAGCCTGCAGATGCCTTGCAATCCTACCTCCACCTAACCTTCTGGGATCTTGACCAACCATCACATGTGACTGAGCCAGAGTTAGCCTTCTGGAGGATAGGAGCCCTTTTGGAGCAGAGACAAACTTTCTTAGCTGAGGTCATCCAGACCAGCCAACACTTAGACAACCAGACGGTTAACCACAGGTGCATGAGTAGACTCACCCGAGGCCACAAAAACTGCCTAGCTGAACCCAGCTTAAATTACCAAACCATGGAATCATGCACTGGATAAATGCTTAATATTTCAAGTTGCTGTGTTATGAGGCAGTGGTTTGTAATATTTCAAAACTAACTAATACAATTTCCCATGCAGCTAGGTGTATCTGTGTAACTAAGTTTTGTTGGATGACAGGTAAGTGGAAATGGTGCGTATGATTCTGGAGGGAGGGGGTGTGGATTTCTTTACAGAGAGCAGGCATGCTCTTCTTCCATCTTTCTTCCTTCCTAATGACTGGGATGAGAATATAATTGCTGGAGCTCTAGCAACCATTCTGAGTCAGGAAGGAATCCATGGCAGAGCCTTTAACTAGGATCTTGTTCCTCTGAAACCATTGATTACCTTTCCAATCTTATTCTACTTCTAAATTTATTAAGAAAAAAAGATAAAAACTTTTATATTGTTTAGGCCTTGGGGTTTTGAGTCTTAAGAGAATCAGAGCTGAACCTAATCTACAATGGTCAGAATTTAGATAAGCAGGATGGTAGGGAGAAGAGTACTCATGTTAAAGGGAACTTATTGAGGATATATCATAGATAATGTTGCAGAAAAAGATAAAGTTGCAGAAAAAGATAAAGTGTGGGTAGTGGGTGGGAAACAGTGAAAAGTTGCTTAGGATTACCTAAGGGGAGCAAAGGGTGATGGAACTGGGAACAGTTTGAGGCCAGCTTTTGCAAGGCCTTGAAGGGCAGGCTGAGAAATTTGGAGAATATGGTAAAACAGATGCCTGAAGGCTTATAAAAATCAGAGTAAAGAAATCTTTTTTCTGCATTCATTAACTCATTTCCTTTGGGGAGCTCATGTTCGTTTCAGTGGGGGAGACAAGATAAAATAATAGGATAATTACAGATTGTAATTAATGGTCTGTGTGATATGATGGAGACTATTAGATAGAGGCAAATACTTTAGATAAGGTGGATAGAGAAAGGTTTTTTATTTTATTTATTTTATTTTAAAAATTCTGTGCCAGGCACTGTGCAGAAGTCTAGGGATATAGGAAGTAATAACACACAGTTCCTGTCATTGGAAAGATCACAGTCCAGTGTAGGGGCAGGTTAATTGGGAACAACTTCTTAGAGGAGATGGGAGGGAGTGAAAGGAAGTCATCCCATCTGTATCAGTCAGCTATGGCTGGAATAAAGCTGTGTACCATACCTGCCCCAAATCCTTGCTTATAGCAAAAATGATTTTTGTCACATGAGTCTGCATGTAGACTATGATTCTGCTGGACTCTGTTGGATTCGTTTGCTTCACTCCAGACTACAGGTTGTCTGAGGTCTGTTGTCTATGTCTCCTTATCCTGGGGACCACTGGCTACCCAGGGTTTGATCTCAGGGTGGATGGCAAAAGTACAAAAGATCAAGCAGAACCACAGAGGCCTGTGTAAAGCCTCTAATTCTATTACATCCACTCACACTGCTAGTCACATGTCCAAGACTGACATCCATGGGTCATAAAGAACACTTCATCCACAGTGAGAAAATCTCGAAGGTACAAGGATGTTTAATTCCATAGTGGAGGGAATGAAGAGTTGAGAACATTCACTCAATCTTTCATACCATCCCAGGAAATGAGGTACTACCATTTTTTCAGAACTCCCATGTATGTCCGAATTATTTTCCTATTTTTTCAAGAAATCTCTTCTATTTCTTGTTAGATTTATGGCAAGGCACATAATCCTTTTCTTTTAAAAAAAAAGATTTTATTTATTTATTCATGAGAGACAGAGAGAGAGAGAGAGAGAGGCAGAGTCATAGGCAGAGGGAGAAGCAGGCTCTTCGCAGGAAGCCCAAAGTGGGACTTGATCCCAGGACCCCAGGATCATGACTTGAGGCAAAGGCAGATGCTCAACCATGGAGCCACCCAGGCGTCCCACCATATTTCTTTTTATTTAAAAATTTACTTAGAGGGGTGTCTGGGTGGCTCATTCAGCTAAGCATCTGACTCTTGATTTTGGCTCAGGTAATGATCGCAGGGTCATAAGATCAAACCCCACTTTGGGCTCCATGCCCAGCATGGAATCTGCTTGAGATTCTCTTTCTCCCCGTTCCTCTACCCCTGACCCCTTAGCTTGCACATGCTCTCTCTCTCTCAAAAATAATATTTTACTTAAGCTTACATATGCATACATGTTAAAAACTTCAAAAAGCAATACTAAAAGATATAACAGTGAACATAATGCTGGCCTTTCCAAAGAGGGAAATCCCCCCCCCCCAAAAAAAAAGAAATCCCAGGTTTCTTTCTGGAGGTATTCTGTGTGCACAGCCAATTTTTTTTTAAGTTTTAATTTCAATTCCAGTAGAGTTAACACACAGAACCAAATATTTTCTGACATTAAAAAACACAAAATGGCATCCTACTACACTTTCCTCTGCATCTCCCCTCCCCCCTTTTTTCTATTTTACCACGTATCTTAGAGGTAGTGCTATTTCAGTTTAGCTAGGCTCATTTTATTGTGTTTAATGGCTGCATTGTTTTCCACTGTGAGGCTTTGCTGTAATTTATTTAATCAGAGCCTTATTGAAAGACATTTGGATTGTGTCCAATCTTTTGCCACTATAAGCAAGACTGCATTAAGTATCCTGGAATATCTATCTTTATGCAGATGTATGAGTGTATCGGTAGGTTAAATCTCTAAACAGAATTGCTAGATCAAGGGATATGCATCTTCACGTTTGATAGATATTGACTCTCTGTTTCTAAAAAGAAAGAATGATTCCTTCCAGCATGTCTACAGATCTTTGTCTGTTCCTCCTGTCTTCTTCTGATTCTTGTCCCATGATATTGTTTGGGGCTGAAACAATGGAATGAAGTGGCTCAAAATGTATCCCTATAAGGAATTCTAGGGAAACTCTGAGTAGTATCCTTTGAATCTTGGCAAATTTTGAAGATGGGAAGAACCTGGCACTGCTATTGTTACACAGTTCATCCTTTTAATGAGAACACTGGAGGAGCATCGGATGTTGTTTTCACAAACATGTTTACTGAAGAACTCCATGCTCCAGGTGGAATGATTTATATCCCTGGGAGATCCCAGTAAAAAATGTGCACAATACCCTTTAATTTGATCTGCTTTCCCTGTAGCACCTAAATATTTAGGGCAAATAGAAAATAGTTCTGATTTACAATCTCTATAAAAATTTTAAACAACCTAATAGGACATTTGATCATGAAATTGCCTGAAATAATGTTGGTGGTAGTTGGCCATATTTCTTTGAAATGGCCTGTAACTTCAGTGCAAACCCCCAAACATGGATTTTTTCCCCTGCTAATAACAGTCTTATTAATAAAAGAGTGATTTTCTTCACAGATCCTTGGCAGCTGTGTTCCAATGCCTTTGTTCGATAAAGGTAGAGATAATAACTGTCTCTAAAAAGAAAATGTACCAAGGTCCTCAGGAGAAGTGGTGGAAACAAATCTTTTATTAAATCATATCAAATTGTGTTTCTTGTTTGCTTTTCTTCATTTTGTAAGTCACAGTCATATCTGCTAGTTTTGGTAAACCTTTGCCTCACATTTGTCAAAAGAAAACCACTTGAAGGCTTGGTATTCTTGAGGTTAAATGCTGTGCGATCAATCAGGGTGCTACATTTCCCACAATTAACTGCCATGATGACATTTCCAAGTCTGTTTCTCTACTTACCCCTGCTGATATCTTTTGAGATTAGTTAACTTCTGAATATGATCTCAGATATTCTATGGATGCCTAGAAAAAAGAGCAGCAGGAAAGTGTGGTTGACATGTGGTGTTTTTACCTGTGCAGATTCATGACCCCTCTTCCAGTAGTAACATCTCTATTTTCCTTGAGGGCAGGTGGCTCACATGGGCTGGCCCTATTCCTAGTTCTAGAGGTGGCCCTATGACCCAGACCTGGCCAATCAAAACGTCCTTGCTCAAGGTGGACCAATCAGAGCCAGTGATAGAATCCTGGGACTTTTACTACAACTAGTGGAAGCAAAAACTTTCTTGATTTTCATTCTTGAAAGAATATGCTATAAACCTACTCATGGTTATCTTCCCTCTCCATGGAAAGATTATCTTGAAGGAAGACAAAACAGAAAAACAGCTGAGAAATGGAGGAAGACGGATTCCTGATGAGACCACTTTAATACTTGAATCTAAGCATGCCTGACATCTTACCCATCAATTAGGTAAGCTAACCAATTTTAGTTTTTTGCTTAAGTCCATTTGTGTTGGATTTCTGCCACTTGCCTCCAAAGAGTCCTAAACATTTGTGTTTTATAACTTTCAGTAAAGCCTCATATGTAGAAGAGCTTGTCCAACACCTTATTGATGTCTCTAATCAATAATTAGCTCTCTTTTCTCTCGTGTTCTCAGTGGTCACCATTGTGTAATGGACTGTCTTCAGACTGGAACACCTGTTCTGGGCCATAGCTCATCATATGGTCTTGGCCAAGCATACTTCCTGTCTTCCCAAGAATTCCTATTGTTTGAATTATTCATGGTTGTCCCATATTCATACCCTGTGGATATGGGATTTACCTGGGCTGTGTTCCCTCTACCCCCTACCCTCCCCCAATAGCTCAGTAGTTCCTTGTGAATGCAGTTGTACTTATCTATGCCTAGGGAATTCAGAAGATTTCCAGCCAACCAGCCAGCCACTGGTATCTTCTCCCAGCTTGGCATCTCTAAGATCTTGGGTCCATTTCTAGCTCTTGCTAGAAATTGCCTTGCTCAAATTAAGCCATGATCTAATTTATGGGATCAGAGTTGATGTACACGGACGTATGGACTAACTTTTATAGTGTACCCTCTGCATGGCAGGCACTGTGCTTGGCACATTTAGGTGTGCTCATATCATCTTGTGTTTCCTGTAACACTTAACATCATTGTCTATTTCATACTTTTTATGGTCTCAACACTGCTGAGTGTCTTATCAAGTAATATCTCATTTAACCCTTACAGAAGCAGTAGAGAGGTATTATTATCTCCATGGAGAAGCTGAGGCTGAGAAAGGTTACTTCCCAGCCTCATGTAATGAGGAAGTGGTGGAAGCAAGAGTTTCACTGAAGCTGGAATGACTCAGAGTCCAGTTTTCTTATTTTCTATGCCGGCACTTACTGGCCTGTGCCTCTTGCTCACCTATCAAGTTCCGACCTCATGGCACTCATGTGTTATCTTTAGTCCCCAACTGTCCCTCACTCTAGAGCCTTGCATAGAGGAGTAGGTTCTCAAAAACTGCATTCTGAGTGAAGCAATCTTTACGACAGCCTTGGAAGGTATTTTTCTTTCTATTTTACACATGAGCAAATTTAGGCTTAGGATAGTTAAGGAACTTACCCAAGGCCAGGAACTAGCATTCATAAAATATAATCCTATAATCCTGAAATTTCTCCTTCAATTGGGAAATGAGAACAATATCGTATAAGCTCAAGAGAGGGGTTTTTGGGATGTTCATGCATTCCAACCCAGATAGATAAATGAAGGCTCTATTAGACTGGATTAGTGTGCAGAAAGCAGTGCAGACATCTTATGAAAGAAAGCCTCCGTGTTACTGAATCTGTACTTGAGCTCCTAGTAACTTGTGAGTGGGGAAAGCACTGCTGAATGGCGCTGGACAAAGCTCCAGTGAAAATGACTCCAGTGGGGAAATCTTTTATGGAAACTGAAATGATTGTTTTAGGAATCCGAATTGTAATTCTTCACTTCTTAGTCTCTGGTCTCTTGAGTCCTGGTCTATACCCTCCCTTGGTGCATGGGTTATGGGATGCTGGTGACTTTGCCCAGTGGAAGGAGCACTGTTATGGAAGGCAAACCAGCTCGGTGTGTGCAGAGTGGCAGTGAGGTAGGCCTTTAGCTGCAGAAGCTGGGACTCTGGTAGATGGAACCGACAGCTCTAAAGGGCACTTCAAGGAAACACATTTCTCAGGGGCATCTGAGAACATGAGAGCTGAGCCCAGGGTCTGATGCAGCTCTCTCTGTTTGAAAGCGCTGACATTCTGTTAAGCTAATGATGAGTTTTCTTCTCTTTCCTCCCAACACCAAGACTAGGCAAAAATGCAAGGAAGAAAGAACAAGGAGCAATTTCCAAAGTCTTTCAGGGACCCTAGGATAGCTTTTGAACTAAGTCACACTGCTGTCATCCTGCAGGCTGCGTGTGCTTTTGGAGTGCTCATTGGCAGATTAATGAGTTCCATGAAAGTTAAGAGAAAATAGCAGCTTAAAATAGAAGTGAAATTTTCAAGGGCTTTTTGGGGGAGAGGGTGAAATACTCTAGTCACCCTGATGTGTTCATGGAAGCATCTAGTTTATGTCATTAGTGAAAAATCCCAGGTATGGAGCCAAGAATGCACATAATTTACCCACTCACTAACCTACCACCCATCCATCTACCCACTCATCCATCCATCCATTCATCCACCCACCCACCTACCCACCCACCCATCCATCCAATCCATGTATCCGCCCACCCATCCATCCATCCATCCATCCACCCACCCACTTATCCATCCATCCTCCACCTACCTAGCTATCTTTTACCCATTCACTTAACACTTAACAAGCATAGACAATGTGCCAGGCATTACCTAAGGCTACCAATATTTGGTTCTTAGGAAGTCCCAACACTGCATTTTTTCTTCTATAATATACTTTCAGAAAGCAAATTTGATGTATGGAGTTTTCGTTAAGGTGAAGCAAAATGTTGTAATTGAGTTTATATAGATTTTGACTCCTATAACTATACACTTGGCGCTGAAAATCTTATGCAACTTATTGGGGAAAAGATGGTCTATGGTACAAGTTGCTGCATCATGCAGAAAGATGGGCTGCAAGAAACAGTTTTTGTTTTGGGTTTGTTTTGCATTAGAAGCTGTGAAATTATTGAACTGAAATTGTTGTTTTGCTTGGTCAGGTGTTGCTAGTCCACTAAAAATAAGCCCGTATCCGTGGACATCTTAGAAACTTAGAAAACTCACATGCAAGTGAAGTAATTTAGTGCACTCATACTTTGTTATGCTCTGCCACATTGAACTTCAGTAGAGTTCTGCTTTAAACACAGGTGGTAGGGATCCCTGGGTGGCTCAGTGGTTTAGTGCCTGCCTTTGGCCTGGGGCATGATCCTGGAGTCCCGAGATCGAGTCCCATATTGGGCACCCTGTGTGGAGCCTGCTTCTCTCTCTCTCTCTCTCTCTCTCTCTCTCTCTCCCATAAATAAATAAATAAAATCTTTTTAAAAAAATAAACAAAGGTGGTAGAGCATGATGCCAAGTGTGAGGATCTGGAGACACACAGCCTATTTCAGATCCCTAACCTTCCACTTACTCCATGGCCTTGGGAAAGTTGCCTATCCTTCTCTGTTTTCAAAACAAAAATACAACAAACAATGATCCTTGCCTCTTAGCATTTTTTTTTTTTTTTTTGGTGAGGATTGAATGTGACAATGACCATAGAGCAATGTCTCCACCATTTTGGTGAGCAAGGTTGGTCCTCTAGGGACTCAGAATAGATTTATTCAGATTCACTGGCCCGAACAGGTCTCCGTGATTTTATTTCCTTCTATTATGTGTTCTCCTCCATCTCTGGTTCTCCTTTAACTCCTCCCACACTGTAGATGTTCCTTCTAGTATAGGAATAGAGATTTCCCCAGTTCTCCCTTCATACCTTAATTTAGTACATAATTAATAAAATACAGAGGTTGGCTCTGATGACATAAGTGACTTTTTCCCACTCAACACTAGATTTTTGACATCTCATATTGTTGTATGTAAATCTAATTCATTACGTTCTGACTGGCCTGGGAGACAGTATATGCATAGACTGCAATTTTCTTATCCATTCCCCTAGTGATGAACACACAGGGACATCAAAGACTTTGCTGTTATAAAGAAAACTATGGTGAACAGCCTCACCTTATGGTTTTGTGGGGGAGTTTTCTGGGGCACATATCCGGGGGTAGAGACTGTCAGGTCGATGAGCAGTTAATTGCCCCAAGTATTGGGAGATTTCTACTTGGGACTTCTACTTACACTTCTCCTTAGCACTTGATGTTCTCTGACTTTGTAATTTTTGCCAATACGATGGGTGTAAAGTGGAATATCATTGTTGGTTTAATTTGCTTGTCTCTAATTACTAATGAATTTGAGTATCTCTTCATATACTTGTTAGCCATTAGTGTTTCCTCTTCTATTAATTTTCTTTTCATAGATTTTACCCATTTTTCTATTGGGTTTCCTGATTTTTTTTCTTGCTGTGTTGTAGGGGTTTTTCTGGATTTCAACACGAGCCCAGTTTTAGGCATTGCACACATCTTCTCGTGATCTACAAGAGTGTTCAGTGTGTAGATTATGTCCTTTTCTGAGCAGAAATCATAGTTTTCATGCAGTTGAACACTTCATGTCTCCCCCTCATGCTGGTTTTTTAAAGATCTTGCTTTCAAATCTGTACAATTTACATACAGGGAACCAATTTTTCCAATAAAATTTATCAAATAATTTGATCTTTCTCAATTGGGGTATAACACCAAGACTCCCATACATGTAGGAATATTTTTGGAATCCCTGTTACTTAATTGATTTATTTATCTGTTCCTAAGACTACACTGCACTTAAAATAGAATTACTGTTGGGACACCTGGGTGGCTCAGCAGTTGAGCATCTGTCTTTGACTCAGGGCATGATCCCAGGGTCAGGGATCAAGTTCCATATCGGGCTCTTTGAGGGAAGCCTGCTTGCTTCTCCCTCTGCCTATGTCTTTGCCTCTTTCTGTGCATATCTCTCATGAATAAATGAAAAAATCTTTAAAAAAGAATTATTGTTATTTAGTAATATGTTTTAATATTCAGTAAAGTGAGTCCTTCTATTCCCATTTTTTTTCAAAATTACCTTATATATTCATGCCTTTTAAATTTCCATATACATTTGAGAATCAGTTTTTCAAATTTCTCAAAAAGTTTTGCTGGAACTTTGATTA
Organism: Nyctereutes procyonoides; assembly: GCF_905146905.1. NCBI lineage: Eukaryota > Metazoa > Chordata > Mammalia > Carnivora > Canidae > Nyctereutes > Nyctereutes procyonoides. The sequence continues at coordinate 51,301,611 of NW_026575126.1, read as the reverse complement.
GAACTGCTTAAAGTCCAGGGATTAATGTTGAGGGAAAATTAATATCCTTATAATGTTAAGTTATCGTATTTGTAAATCTGGTGTTTGTCTTTATCTATTCAGGTCTTTTAAAATGGCCTTTGTAAGAGCTTTTCTCCATGAAGCTCTAGTGCATTCATTTTTGTAGGAAGGTGTGTTTGATTCCTACATACATTATTTTTTGTTGTTGCTGTAATGTCTTAAATATTCTGTGCGATCCCTGGCACATAGCGAGTGCTTAGTAAATGGTACTAGTTATTGTTATTATTATATTTTATTATAATAAAAGGGAGAAACCATGGAGGGAGAGTCTTTAAGAATCATGATGCTCTGCAAATAATATGGATGTGGATCCAGACACACCTGGGTGCTGGTTCTGATTCTGCCATTAGCTGTGTGACCTTGAACATACTTCTTAAATTTCTGGGCTTCTGTTTCTTCTTTAGGGGAATCATGCTCATCCTACCAGTATTCTAGATATGGTATGAGCACACAATGAGGTTACAAACTAGTAACACACACAGTGACTGGCACATAAATACCCAGAAAGGAGTTCCTTTTTCTCCCCAGTGAAGAGGTGAAAGTTGGTCACATAGCTGCCCCATTTCCCCATTAAAGAATCTCTTCATCTGAAATCCACTTCCAAACCTTGTCTTTTCTGACCAGATGGGCATACACACCCCTTAGCCTTACATCTTTAGAATATAAAGATCTTTAGATGACACCTTAGCCTTTTCACCTTTAGAATATAAACTTGAAGAAAGGAAGCACAGTTGACTTCACACTCCATCTGGTCTAATCAAGCCAGTCATGCTAAGTTCATTTCCCTTGCCAGTGATTGGTTCAGGGATGGGCTGGCCCATGCCAGTCTGGGCCAGCGAGATGCTAGGAGGGCCTTGCTGAGGGCTTCTGGGAAAAGAAATGCAGTTTTTCTCCTTCATCATGCTGGAATTAAAGAGGCTCACTGCCCTGGTTATGCCAGAGAGGAGAGCCAGGCTGGGGAAGAAGCTTACACTGTGGAATTGGGCAGGGGCATGGGATGCACAGAAATTCTGAGTTCCCGATGTCACCATTTGCAGCATGGGCAAAACTGGAATCCTCCTTCTCCCTCAGCTTCCTGTTATGTCATAATACTCAATTTAGTCAATTTGGATAGTGTTGTGAATTGAATTGTGTTCCCTCAAAATTCATAGGTTGAAACCCTAACCCCAAAGTGACTGTAGTTGGAGATAAGTCCTTTGAAGAGGTAAAATTGAATGAGATCATAAGAGTGGGGCCCTAATCCCATAGACAGGTGTCCTTGTAATATGAGGAAGAGACACCAAGAGTATATGTGCACAGAGAAAAAGGCTGCATGAGGACAAGAAGGTACAATCTACAAGGCAAGGGGAGAGGTCCCACAACAAACCAACCCTGCCAGCTCAGCACCTGGGTCTTAGACTTCCAGCCTCCAGAATTGTGAGAAAGCCAGCCAGTCTGTGGCGTCTTGTTATACAGCTCTAGCTAACTAACAAAAATAGGAAGAGATTTTATTTGAAGTCTAAAGCACTACAGTGGATTCAAATCTCGAGTCTTTGGCATGAGTCTGCAAATAATTGGTGCTCAAGAAATGTGTCATAATGAACGCGAATGTGAGAATCATTCTGAATTTATCGAGTGCAGTGAATCACACAATTTTGTGCTCTCTGGATTGTTTGAGCTTCTGAATGGCCTTTTGGTACAAGTGTAGACTTCCTATTAGTGGTATCTTTTAGACGAGAAAAGTGGGGGTTAAGGAGTCTAAGTGATATGCTTCAGTCTGAGTAGATAGATAAGTGGTCTGCATGGGATAAGAAGCGAGGTCTTTTTCACTCCTGTTTTAGTATATATTCTAACATGCTCAGTCTCCACTAGGCTGTGAGAAACTTGAGGGTGAGAGCTACCTCTTCCATATTTTTGTAGCCATAATTCTCTAGCAGTCAGTCTTTTTCTTAATGGCCATCGATACATGTAGAAGAATAAACACAAATAAATGTTGTTTCATGAGAGACACCTAACTCTGGGAAATGAACAAGGGGTAGTGGAAGGGGAAGTAGGCGGGGGATTGGGGTGACTGGGTGATGGGCAATGAGGGGGGCACTTGGCGGATGCACTGGGTGTTATGCTATATGTTGGCAAACTGAACACCAATAACAAAATTAAAACAAAACAAAACAAATAAATGTTGTTTGCTTGTTGTATCTTGAAAGCAGCTCTCATGAAAAGGGAGGGGAGGTGCTGTCGCCTTTCAGAGTGTTTTTAACCATGTCCAGCAGTGGCTGTGTCCCATTTCAAAGGCAGTCGTCATGGGTGTGGTTTATTTGGTATATCTCTGTGTACAGCTCCAGACACAGATGTAACAAGCAGTGATGACATTGCAAAGGTCACACTGCCTAGTGGATCCTTTTAGACAGAGGAAGGAGTCAAGAAGCAAAGACAGAAGAGGCAGTCTAGGGCTGTTATACTGGGTATCCTGGGGAGCAATTTGCACTCAACACATAAATGAGGCTCAGAGTCTATCCAGTTAATACAAAGCCTTAATACCATTTGCTTGTCCATCAGCATGCTGAATTATGACACATGGCTATTGGGTTTATCAATAATATACCCCATAAATCTAGTTAACATTTTCTTCTGGGCGCTGCAGAAGGTTCTCACCCAGCTCTGGCCTTGAATCTTAAGGAGGCTCTGAGACACTTCAGACTCTTGATGGAGTGTAATGGGGCTGGGACTTGAGCCCTTTCTGACCATCTGGAAGCTCTTCCAAGGACAGATCTTAAATTTTAGATGAGGACCTCCCCTCCCATGAGATCCTGTCATTTTTAAAAGGAGTCCTGGTGTTACCAAGAGTGATTATATTTGTCTCTTTTTTTTCTGTTTTCTCTATGTCACATCCTTTGGGGAACTACTCCTTGCTTGTGTTGCATGGCTTGGAACTCCACTGCTGGCTACAGGGCTGAGTCAGTGACCCACACTGGCAGTCTAAGCTCTCTCTTGGCAGTGTGAGTCTTGAGCCAAGACGCACATGGGTGGGAGGTGATTGAAGCAAAATCATTTACTTTAAGACTGTTGATGAGTTCCTGCTTCTATCTCTCTGACAAAATTAAAGATCTTTAAAGCACACATCATGGTGAATATAGCAAACACATTGATATACATATATATCATGAAAGGTGTTATCCCATCGTAATCCCATTTTGATTAACATATCCATCTATGTCTATATGCCATATAGATAGATATATATCTAAATATATAGGTATTTATCTCTCTCCTTCATTTCTGTGAGCTTCCACATATTCTTTCAACAAATGATTAGTTCTTTCTTTAGTGTGTTAGGGTAGGTTTCTTTTTTTTTTAAAAGATTTTATTTATTTATTCATGAGAGACACGCAGAGAGAGAGAGAGAGCGAGAGAGAGAGAGAGAGAGAGGCAGAGATACAGGCAGAGGGAGAGGCAGGCTCCCTGCAGTGAGCCCGATGCAGGACTTGATCTCAGGACCCCGGGATCATGACCTGAGCCAAAGACAGATGCTCAACCACTAAGCCACCCAGGTGCCCCTAGGGTAGGTTTCTATTGCTTGCTTTGAATATCTCTAAGTGATACAGATGTAGATAGCTAGTGATAGTTTATTATTTTTATTTTCCAAAATAAAATATCTTTGGAATACCTTTGAAAATGTCTTTGTCAAAACTTCTAACAATGATAACGTTGGTGAAAAATATTCCTCCATTATTAACTCCTTCTTATTAGCAGAGAGAAACAGCAATAAGAGTTCACATTACTGAACGAGCTCAGTGTTAGGAGGCAACATAGAGAACCAGAGCTTGGGCGTTACCGGTGTTCAAATCTGGGCTGTCAGTTTCTAGCCATGTGACCTTGGGGAAATTACTTAACCTCTCTGAACCTTAGTAGTCTCATTCATAAGATAGAAATAATAACAATACTTACAGGGATGTTATAAAGCTTAAATTAGTTAATACATGTAAAAACATGCCTCATATGTAGTAAATACATGTTTGTCCCTTCTTGTTGGATATTTTGACTAAGAAAAAAAAAAAAGAAAGAAATGGGATCCCCTTGAGCTGCCATAATGTGCCCCAGGCCGCACAGGGTGCTATGAGAGATTAAATAAAATCATGTTCCTGAGTACCCCGCCTAGAGCCTGGCACACAGGGAATGCTCTCGAGACTGAAACTGCTATTTTTCTTCTAAGTGTCTCATGAGCCCAGATTTGAGAGGGAAGTGTGTGAAAGCTGCCCCCAGAAAAATTAAAAGCAGAAATGAGGCACCCTCTCCTTGCTTGCCATCACCTTATATGCCTTTCTTTCCCTTCTCCCTCCAGAGTGTCAATCAAGTCCTATTTCAAATAATCTGTGCTGCTGTGCTTGGTGATAACTGACCTATCAGCTTCCTTCTTCCACTTTCATTTCAGTGGGAAATTCCTGAGACCCTGGTGGCTTTCTCATCCAAAGCATTTAGGGGGGCATTGGTCTCTCTCCCTTTGGGGAGACTCTGGAGATGTCTCTCTGGAAGAGTTACTCATCCTTGGTGAGGTCTCAATTATTAACATCTTGCCCCAGGAGGGCCAGGGTGTCTGAGCAGCGCCTCCTATGGCAGGTTACAGGAGATGTACGTTTGCTCTGGTAGGAAGAAAGCAAGAATGCCAAGGGCACGTCCCTATGGAATTAGAACATTGGAACACAGGCATGTGTGTGTGTGTGTGTACAATAAATCATTGATTTAGTCCCAGCTGGTCCTGGTGATGCCTACACTGTTTCCTTAACATGTATTACTTAAGTCTACTCTCACTGGCATCTTGAAAGCTTGGTACCATTTCCCAATTTTATGGACTAAGAAATTGGGGCTTTGGAGTGGGCATCTGGTATCTTCTCTTATTCAGCATTTCCCCCTTTGTCATGAGCATGTGACTTAGGTGGAATTGGCTCTTGGCTTTTTGTGCCTGAGACCTGGCCAGTCTGAATATCCCACCCTCCTGACCCTGAGATGGGCCTGTGAGACCAATAAGAGCCAAATATGCAACTTCTGTTGGGGATGGAGGGAACAATGCCGCCTTTTTTTTCTTGGCTTGGCTCGGGGCAGGGGGGGTGCTCAGGCTATAGAATGTGAGCCTACAGGAGAGAAGGACATCCTGGCTTAAGTGAGAATAAAACCAACCCCAAGGAAAGACAGATGGAAGACGAGAGAATGCTTCCAGTTGTGACTGTTTGAGCCTCTGAATCCAGACATATCTCAAGCTAGAATAATCCTGGACTTTTCGGTTGAATCAACAAAGTCATTTCTGTGCTTAATCCAGTTTTGATCCAGGTTTTCTGTCACTTGCCATGGAAAGAATCCTGATGAATATGGGCTCAGAGAGTGTTTGGATTTCCTCCCCCTTACAAGGCCATACATATATTGAAACCCTAACCCTCCCCCCACCGCCCCATGTGATGGTATTTGGAAGTGGGGCCTTTAGGAGGTTGATCAGGTTTGGATGAGATCATGAGAATGATGTGCCTGTGATGAGATTGGTCTTTATAAGAAGGGGAAAAAACCAGAGCTCCATCTCCCTCTGCCACGTGAGGCTACAGAGAGAAGGCAACTGTCTGCAAGCCAGGAGAAGGTTCTCACCAGGAACCAAATTTTACTGCACTTTGATCTTGGACTTCTTGCCTCCAGAACTGTGAGGAAGAAAAGGAATTTCTGTTGTTTAGGCTATGCAGGTTGGGGCATGTTTGTTAGGGCAGCTAGAGCTGACTAATACAGAACCCAAGACTGCTTGGTCCACATCTCATCTTTTTAACCCCCAGGTCAACAGGCTCTAGGGCTCTAGCACCCACCCACCAATGCACACAAATTTAGCATATGGAAAAAGGACCTTTATAGAATGTGGCCTGAGGGTGGCGTTGCCTCCTGAGTAAGGCTAGAATTAGTCCAGAGACATAAAGTTGAAAGGATCATGTGAGGTTCCGTCTACTTGACAGATGGGTCCAAACAGGTCCAGGAGGTGCAAGCTAATGTTTTCGACCCTGCCATCCTTCTTGTCCCACGGGCTAGAATCCAACATAGCTCAGTCTCATCAAGAAAATATAATAAAACTCTTTGCTGGTAAAGGGACAGCTTTATTTCCATCTAAAAGGCCACACGGAGGAGCTCACTAGCAATGCTCCTTGCAGGAAAAGAGAAGAATTATGGGGTCATGAATTAGTTCCTTACAACCCACCTACAGACTGATGGATGACAGACCCCAAATGGTATCTTCTACAAGTCTCCCCTGAAGAAAAAGTCTTTGTCCATATTTCTGAATGAAAATATGACAGAAAGCCCCAAGTTGGGGGGACATATGGTATTATTATTATAGCTCTCATAGAAGAGTCAGGATTCAGGTGTTAAAACCCAAACATGGAGTAAGTACAGGACCACCGAGGCTCAGATAATATTCTTTCTGCGTCTCTCCTGTTTTGATAGCTGGCTGTACTGGCAAAAAACATGCATCACTGGGGGCTTAATACGATTTAGGCTTACTGTTCTGACTACTTTTCTGTATGGCCCAAGTGAACAATAGTATGAAAATCAACATATAATATATATATATTTTTTTCCCCTGAAAATCCCTGCACAGAAGTCTTATTTTTCTGCTTTCAAAATGTTTATAACTGAGCTTCCCTTCCAATTTAATTCTGGAAATCCCAATTTAATTCTGTGGAGGATCAAGCACATTTCTGGACTCTCTGTTACAGCGTAGGGAGAAGGGATGCCGTGTTTTCCGTGGTCAAGACAAATCCTAAACCTTTGAGTAGGGGGCTCTCCACCAGGACCACACACTGGGAATCAGGGAGCTTCAAAACAAAACAAAACACAAAACAAAATAAAACCAGGTTCTCCTAACCCAGAGATTTCGATTTGCTCCATCATGAGGGTATGGCCTGTCTGATGGGATTGCTTTTATTAAGTGTCCCAGGAGGTTCTAGTGTGCAGCCAGAGCTGAGAACCACTGCCACAAATCCATTTGCAAGCTCAGAGTTTTCCCCTTAAACAGCTTAAAGTGTAGGAAATAAATGGTGTCTATGCCACACGGATACTAACTCCACCAACTGTACCGATGGCGAGACCTTGACAAACTGACCTCTACGAGGTTCCTAAGTCTTCTCGTTTATAAAATATGGATAAGGGACGCCTGGGTGGCTCTGCCGTTGAACGTCTGCCTTGGGCTCAGGTTGTGATCCCAGAGTCCTGGGATTGAGTCCCGCATCAGGCTCCCCAAAGGGAGCCTGCTTCTCTCTCTGCCTCTGTCTCTGTGTCTCTCATGGATGAATTAATAACATCTTTAAAAAACACTTGGGCAAAAGGAGCACCTAACTCACAGGGTCGTGGGTGAGGACCAACTGGAGGTAAAAAGTAAAATGTGTCAGGCAGCAAGTGAGTCATAAATGTTGGCTCTTACAGTCACTGTTAATGTTATTACTGGTTTTTAAAATCTTTGGTAGCCGATGATGGAAACTAGTTTTTATTTTATTTTTTTTTAAAGATTTATTTACTTATTTATTTATTTATTTATTTATTTATTTATTTATTTATTTATTTATTCATGATAGCCAGAGAGAGAGAGAGAGAGGCAGAGACACAGGAGGAGGGAGAAGCAGGCTCCATGCTGGGAGCCCGACGTGGGACTCAATCCCCGGACTCCAGGATCACGCCCTGGGCCAAAGGCAGGCGCTAAAGCTCAGAGCCACCCAGAGTTCCCCTAGTTTTATTTTAAAAGGTGGTGCTGGGGGGATATTTGCTGACTCTTATAACCCAACCTAGGGAAGTGCACGGGTGGAGGTGGCCTTAGGACAACTGGGTCCAAGGACTCAACACCATGGATTCTCTCCTGCTCTCTCTCTTTTCTGCCTCTCCTCACATCAGCTTTGAGGCCCAGAGTGAGTTCTCTGTGGGGAGGAGGCCGACCTTTGGGCTGATCTGACACACATCCTAGGATCAGAAAGGACAAAAGGGACCTTTATCGCTAGTTTCAGTTGGGAAAAATCTTGAGGAAAGACAGTCCAAATGTGAATTGTGTACTCGAGCTGGCAAGGTTTATCGTTATTACCAGGAGAGTGGGGTGTGAGGTGCTGAGCAGACTGAAACAGTAGCCCCGGCGACGATGAAACATCAGTCCTTCTGGGGTGCCAGGAAGGCTCAGTCGGTTAAGCATCTGCCTTTGGCTCAGGTCATGATGGCAGGGTCCTGGGATCGAGCCCCGTGTTGGGCTCCCTGCTCAGTTAAAATTCATATGCAGTAAAATCCAACCTCTTAAATATATGTCATATTTTATATCTTTTGGTGCCACTGCAAATGGCATTAAGTTTTGAAATCTGGAAGTGTTGGTCCTTTGACTTTGTTCTTTTTTTTTTTTTTTAAGATTTTATTTATTTGAGAGAGAGCAAGAGTGAGAGAGAGATCACAGAGGGAGAGGGAGAAGCAGACTCCCTCCTGAGTAGAGAACCCGACACGGGGCTGGATCCCAGGACCCTGGAATTATGACCTGAGCCGAAGGCAAACACTTAACTGACTGAGTCACCTGGCCACTCCTATTCTTTTGTGAATTTTGGCAACCTTCATTTATACAACCATGCCTATCAAGATACGGAACATTTCAAACATTCCCCTAAATTGTCTGCTGCATCTTTATAGTCAGTGCCTCCCTCCAGCCCCTGGTTCTGGCAACCACCCATCTGTTTTCTGTCTATATAGTTTGGCCTTTTCCAGAATATCACTTAAATGGAATTATACAGCACATGGCATTCTTTCACTTAGCATTTGAGATTCAGAAAGTTGTAGCATGTGTAAATAGTTCTTTCATTTCATTGCTGAGACTCAGGCCATTGTAAAGGCACAGCACTGTTTACTCACCCATTCATCAGCCAAAGCATATTTAGGCTATTTCCAAGTTTAGTTGACAATGAAAAAATTACCAGAATATTTGCGGACAGCATTTTGTGTAAACATGCTTTTGTACTTCTTTTGGTAAATGTCTAGGGGCAGGGTCGCTGAATCATATGATTTGTTGTCTACTGAACTTTATAGGAAACTTCCAAAATGCTTTCCAAAGTGGCTGTACCATTTTCCATTCCCACTTAAAACATTTGAGGGTTCCTGTTGCTTCATATCCTTGTGAACATAAAATATTGTCAGTTTTAAGATTTTTTATTTATTCATTTAGAGAGAGAGCAAGAGCATGAGCAGGGAGAAGGGTCACAGGGAGAGGAAGAAGCAGACTCCTCGCTGAGCAAGGAGCGCAATGCAGGGCTCAATCCTGGGATCCCCGGATCTTGACCTGCACCGAAGGCAGATGCTTAACCTACTGAGCCACCCAGGTGCCCCTCAAATATTGTCAGTTTAAAATAAAAGCCTTTTTGATAGGTGGATAATAATGTCTCCTTGTGCTTTTAGTTAATGGCTAATGGTGCTGAGCCTTTTTTTGGATGCTAATTTGCCATTCCTTTTTTTTTTTTTTTTTTGGTAAAGTACCTGATGAAACCTTATGCCTGTTTTTACCGAGTTGGTTAAATGTTCCCTATAAATTCTAGATATATGTCCAGATATCAGATATGTATTTTGCATGTATTTTTCTCTCATTCTGTGGCTTACCTTTTCATTTTCTTAGCAGTGTCTATTGAAAAGAATTTTAAAAATTTTGGTCAAGTCAGGTTTGTCAATGTTTCTCACTCATGGATTATGCTTTGGATCTCATATCTAAAATATCTTCACTTGACCCAAGGTTACAGAGATTTTTCTGCCATGTTTTCCTCTAGAAGTTTTATAATTTTAGGTTTTATGTTTAGGTCTATGATCCCCTTTGAGTTAATTATTGCAGATGATGTAGCAAATGGGTTGAAATTCATTATTTTGCATGTGGATATCCAATAATTATTCCAGTACCATTGAATTACTTTTGCCCTTTTGTGAAAACGGAGTTGACCATATTTGTGTGGATCTATTTCTGGATTCCCTGTTCTGTTCTATTGAGCTGGGTGTTTATCTCTTCAACAATACCACACAGTCTTAATTTCTGTAGCTTTTATAGTAAGTGTTGAAATCAGGTAGCTTGAGTTCTTCAACTTTATTCATCTTTTTAAAAATTGCTTTTGCTATTCTAGTTCTTATGCCTCCCTAGAAACTATTTATTTATTTATTTATTTACTTATTTATTTACTTACTTATTTGAGGGGGAGAGAGAGGAGGGTCGTGGGGAGGGGCAGAGGGAGAATCTCAAGCCGACTCCACACCCAGCACAGAGCCCAATGCAAGGCTCAATCTCACAACTCTGAGATCATGACCTGAGCTGAAATCAAGAGTTGGAACAGGGCATATGTTTCCATTTACTCAGGTTATCTTTGATTTCTTTCATTGACGTTTATAGTTTTCATCATACAGATGTTGCACTTTTCCTTAGTGTTTCATGTCTTTTGGTGCTATGATAAATGCTCATAAGTTTTGAAATTGGGAGTTTCAAGTCTTCCATTTGTGTTCTTTTTTTCCAAAGTTCTTCTTTTGGTGGGATTTTTTGCTTTTTTTAAAATTATTTTTATTTTTTTATTTTTTTTATGATAGTCATACAGAGAGAGAGAGAGGCAGAGACACAGGCAGAGGGAGAAGCAGGCTCCATGCACCGGGAGCCCGACGTGGGATTCGATCCCGGGTCTCCAGGATCGCACCCTGGGCCAAAGGCAGGCGCCAAACCGCTGCGCCACCCAGGGATCCCGATTTTTTGCTTTATATATACATTTCAGATCAGCTTTCTGGGAAAAAAAAGTCTCCTGGGATTTCATAGGAATAGTGTCGAATCTGACCTATTTGGAGAAAATTTTGGAGAAAACCATCATAATTTTGAGTCTTCCAATCCATGAACATGGAATTTATATTAATTTATTTAGATACTTTTGGGCAGCCCCAGTGGCCCAGCGGTTTAGCACTGCCTTCGGCCCAAGGTGTCATCCTGGAGACCTGGGATCGAGTCCCACGTCGGGCTCCCTGCATAGAGCCTGCTTCTCCCTCTGCCTGTGTCTCTGCCTCTCTCTCTCTCTCTGTGTGTCTGTCATGAATAAATAAATAAAATATTAAAAAATTATTTTGATACTTTTAAATTTTGTCAACAATGTATTGTAGTTCTCAGTGACAAGTATTTTACTTCTTTTGTTAAATTTATTCTCGGGTATTTTCTTCTTTCTGATGCTATTGTGATTAGAATTGTCTTAATTTCATTTTCAGATTGTTCATTGCTGGAATATAGTATATGATTCATTTTTGTATATTGATCTTCTATTTCTTTTTGAGTGAGCTTTGGAGCTTGTGTTGTTCAAGGAATTTGTCCAATTCATCTAAGTGATTGAATATTTTGGCATAAAGTTGTTCATAATGTTCACTTATTATCACCTTAACATCTGCAGTATCTGTGGTCCTGTCACCTCTTTAATTCCTGATATCCATAAGTTATGTCTTCATACTCTCATTTTTTTCTTGGTGACTCTGGTTAAGGGTTTATTAGACTTATTGATCTTTTTAAAGAACCAAGTTTGGGTTTTATTGATTTTTTGCTCTTTCTTGCTTTTCTGTTTTCAATTTTGTTGATCTGCATTTATCCTTAGAATTTCCCTCCTTCTGATTGCCTTGACTCTTTTTCTTTTTTCAAATTTCTTAAGGTGCAAACTTAGACCATGATTTGAGATTTTTCTTATTTTCTGACATAAGCATTTAATGATGTAGTTTTCCCTATAAACACTGTTTTATCTATGTCCCACAAATTTTGATATGTCAACTTGTATTTTTATTAAATTCAAAGCAATTCCTAATTTTTAAGGAGAACTTTTTGATTCATAGGTTATTTAGAATGATATTGTTTCATTTCCAAGTATTTAGAAAATTTTCAGATGTCTTTTGTTATTGATTTCTAGTTGAATTCTATCAGGCTCACAGAACATATTTTGTATCAATTCAATTTGATAAAGTTGGTTTTATAGTCCAGAATATCTTACTGAATGGTCCATGTAACATGAAAAGAATGTGTATTCGGTTGTTGGGTAGAATGTTCTATGTCAATTAGATTACCTTGTTTGATAGTTTTGTATATTCTTACTGATACCTATTTGTTCTATCACTGAGAAATAAATTGTAGTTTTTTTAAAGATTTTATTTATTTATTCATGAGAGAGAGGCAGAGACATAGGCAGAGGGAGAAGCAGGCTCCGCGCAGGGAGCCTGATGTGGGACTCGATCCCAGGACTCTGGGATCACAACCTGAGCCAGAGGCAGATCCTCAACCACTGAGCCACTCAGGTGTTTCAAGATTGTAGTTTCCTAATGCACTTGTGGATTTATCTATTTCTCCTTTTGGTCCCATCAATTTTTGCCTCATGTGTTTTGAAGCTCTTCTGTTAAGTACATATGCATAATTAATAGTTTTGAATTGTGCTGGCACAATGGCATCTTCTCCCCAATAAGGCAACAGGTACTCCCGCTCAGGAGCTGGTCTCACCTCACATCCTGTGTAGACAGTATGTATTTGGGCCTTCCTTCTTAAAATCCAATCTGTGAATCTCTGTCTCTTCATGTGTATATTTAGCCTGTTTACATTTAATGTCATTACTTATGTGGTTGAATTACAATACAGCCTCTGACCCGTTGAGAGTTATTCTTGGTGTTTGCTTTCTTTTCATTACACTGAAACCTGTAAATTCTCAAAGTGGTCTCCGGTGAGCTGTGATGATGAGCCAAAGGGAAGGGCTCGTTCTGTTTCCAGACAGGAATAGTGCTAGTGGGGTTTCCAGTAGAGAACAGCTTTACCCAGCTCATTACACTTTCATCCGGGTCTCAAGCAGCAGAAACAGCAATATGGCAGAATGAGAAGGTGACCAGTTATTCAAGAAGACCTCTGATGAGTATTATCTCATTAAGGTGGTGAATACAATTATCATACCTCCAGTGTACAGATGAGAAAATTGAAGCTTAGAGAGACCTATAAGTGACCTGATCAAGATTATTCAGTGGGAGGGGGAAGATTTGAGTCCAGGTTTGTCTGAATCCAGAGTGTAAAATCTTCATTTTCATATCACTATGTGGAAAGGTTATAAATAAATAGTTTGTTTTTTTGTTTTTTTTAATAAATTATTTTATCGATGTTCAATTTACCAACATACAGAATAACACCCAGTGCTCATCCCGTCAAGTGTCCCCCTCAGTGCCTGTCACCCATTCACCCCCACCCCCGCCCTCCTCCCTTTCTACCACCCCTAGTTGGTTTCCCAGAATTAGGAGTCTTTATGTTCTGTCTCCCTTTCTGATTAAATAAATAGTTTGAAGGCATTGCTTCATGATCTCAACCCACATCATCATCAACATATAGATTGAAGAATGTAATGAGGTTTTCAATTTTGTGAGAGTTTGTCCCTTATTTCAAGGTAAGACAGTAGGGATTTGATATTATTTTGTATGCCTTCATTAGAAATCCAGTCATTTACAGGAGACACACACAATAAAGTTGAAGACTATGAACTTGTACTGGTACTGACTTGTACTGATACTGGATTGGCCAAGGCACACACCTGCTAATTTGCCCATTTCTTGGGCTTGTAGAGAAACAGGCTACAGATGAGTGCTCTGGTGGAGACGGGAGCTCTCTAAATGAAGACAGTGAGTGGTGAAGTAGAGTGATTCTGACATCTGCTAAGTGGATAAGTACACTGGCTCCAGCAGCTCATTGCTTTGTTCTCATTCTACCCTGTGGAATCTCCCTTCAGCCAATCCTTAATCAAATAATGAATCTATTGCAAAAATAAATTATGGGGAAACACGTCCATTGGTACCTCCCAAACTCAGAAAAATCAGGCTTTTTTTTTCCTCCTCCTGTTCTATGATGTTTCCTGTCATGCATAATATAGCAAATTAATTAGTGAATCTGGCGGCATTTTGCTAATCCAATTTCTCTCCCTTGCTTGAGGTGAATTACGTTCATGCTTCAGTCTCTTGAATATTACTCTTCCATGTTTGACGGAATTATGTTATCAGGTGATGATTATATTGCACACTATCTGATCCTAATTAAGCCAGAAAAGAGCGACATTGTAAAAGAGGAGAGAATGTTCCGCGGTCTACGCTCCCCACTCCCATGCTGCCACCTCCCATTGTTAAAGCTTTCCAAGCTGTGCTTGGGCTGTTTTTTGACAGTTACATCATCTTAGTCTCCTCCAGACACAATGCCTTCTTGGGTCTGCTTCATCTAATATGTAATTTGTGTAAATTGAGTCTTAGAGAGACATAATGTTTACACTTGCCTTTTTTTTTTTATCAGAAGCATGATGCACAGTAGTGACTGGGATTATTTCAGATGATATCAAGGAAGAAAATGTGTTGTTTTGTCAAAACCGTCTATATAACTTGGTGGAAAAAATCTGTCATCTGAGAGAAGAGAAACTCAAATTTCAGAGGGGAAGGGAGAACCCGATTGTCAAGATGAACACAGAAAGTAATGAAATGGAGGGATTAAGATCATAGGCTTCAGGGCCTCAGGAGCTGGGTTTGAATTCTGACTTTGCCCTCACCTGATAACCACTTCTCTCTCCTTACCACAAAACTAAGTGCTCTGTGAAACCAGGGTCTGGAGAGATTAGTTGACTTGCAAAGATCTAATGATGAAGTGAGAAGCAGGGCTGGGACCCCCCACTCCAGTTCTTGCATGCCGTCTCAAATGCTGTGTCCTGATTCCACCAGGGCAGAGAGTAAAGGGGGGTCCACAGAGACACCAATTAGAGCAGGTCACTGGATACCAGAGTCTTTTTCTCATGAGGGTAAAGATGTCCTTTTGTGTGAGACTACACTCACCCTCCCTGAACCTTGGGTCATTGATGCCTAAAGCCTTAGACAACTGTGAGATGAGCCAGGCACCATGCTGTTAATGAAAGACACTTCTGTGGTTGGCTGAAGAAAAAAATACAGCACACGACTTTCAACTTAGAAAGCCCAAATGCAAGGTATGTCCTGTGTGGTCTACAGACTTTGATCTTTTGTCCTCTTCAACAGGTGGTTCAAAAGCAGGGAGAGCTCAGTGTTGAATGGGACTTGCCCCTGTTGGGATAATACTCCTTAGTCCACAGGTCTGCTCATTTTTCAGACTGTCTTCCTTTTGGAGACACAGACTCACACTTTGCAGTAACAAATTGTATGATTCAGATTGAGCTCTGCTGGCTTGCCCACTGGCTTTTCCCGCTGCCTTTCCTACTAGATTTTTGTTTCACTAAGTGAAGGCCACTTGGCCTCAACTGCCTTGTTAGGTATCGTTCCTGGCCTGTATACACAGATGAAAACCTGACTGTACTCTGGTGGGGAATATGGTCTGGAGTACCTTTTGGGCTGATTGGAACAAAGGGGTTGTTTTTTGGGCTGCTTGCAGGACACACAAAGTCAAAGAGAAAATTATGTTTTTCTTTGCAGAATGTCTCCTATGGGAGAAGGCAAGGCCAACCAGGGGACAGAGATACTTAACATAGGTTTATTGAACACTTATTATATTCCAGCTCATATTCTGGGTGCAGGGAGAGAGCAGTAAACAAAATGGGCCAAGTCTCTGCCCTGGGGGAATCAGGAATAGGCTTTTGACATGGTGTGGTAGAAAGAGCGCTGGACTTGGGAGTCCCAGTACTGGCTGCTTTACCTGCTCATATTCTAGTGGGGGGAGATTTAGACATTAAGCAAGGTAAAAAAAGGAAAGTAATTTGGAAGGTGATAAGTTCAAGGGAGATAATGAAGCAAGGGAGAGAGATAAAGAAAGCGAGAGGCAGTGGAGGAGGTTATACTCAATTTCTAAATTTTTCCATTGAAGTGTAATTGACAAAATTGTAAAATATTTAAATTGGACATTGTGATGATTTGATATTTGTATCCATCGTGAAGGGATTCTCCCACAAATTAATTAACACACCCATCATCTCCCACCGTTAGCTTTTGGTATCCTAGAGAGCATTTAAGTTCTACTCTTTCAGGGCAGCCTGGGTGGCTCAGCGGTTTAATGCCACCTTTGGCCCAGGGTGTAATCCTGGAGACCCGGGATCGAGTCCCACACCAGGCTCCCTGCATGGAGCCTGCTTCTCCCTTTGCCTGTGTCTCTGCTTCTCTCCCTCTCTGTGTCTTTCATGAATAAATAAATAAAAATCTTAAAAAAAAAGTTCTCTTTCAGCAAATACCAATTATACGCCACCATGTTACCAACTATAGCTAGTTACCAACTATAGCTACCATGTTTTCCATTATCTCTTTGGATCTTATTCATCTTATAGCTGCAATTTTGTACCCTTTTATATACTTTTTCCTATTTCTTCCATATCCCAGCCCCTGGTAACCACTTTTCTACTCTCTGTTGCTATAAGTCTGGCCTTTTTTGTTTTTTTAAAGTTCTATATACAAGTGATACTATGCAGTATTTGTCTTTGTCTGGCTTATTTCACTTAGCATAATGCCCTCCAGGTACTTCTATGTTGTTGCAAATGGCAGGATTTCCTTATTTTTTTAAGGCTGAATAGTATTTCATGGTATATATAAGACTACATTTTTTTTTTAAACTGTTCTTTCATCAGCTGACACCTGGGTGTTCAGGGAGGGTTCTGGTAGCACAGGCGTGTTCCCTTTATGACAATTCATTGAGCTGTAGTCTTAAGATACATGCGCTTTTCTGCATGCATGTTATACTTCAATAAAAAGTCCAGAATGTACTGTATACAATGGCATATTATTCAGTCACTAGAAAGAAGGAAATCTTGACATTTGCGACAATGTGGATGAAACTTGGGGGCGTTATGCTAAGTGAGGTAAGTCAGACAGAGAAAGAAAAGTACTGTGTGATTTATGTATATGTGGAGTCTAAAAAAGCCCAACTCATAAGAACAGAGAGTAGATTGGTGTTTACCAGGGGAGGGGGTTTGTGGGAATTGGCCAGATGTTTAAAGGTACAAAATAGCAACTAGTAGATAAATAGGTCCTGCAAATCCAATGCATCCTCATAAGGATTAGAGTCAGTGATACTGTATTAACAGACTTCAAAGTTGCTAAGAGACTAGCTCTTAATTGTTCTCACCATAAAAAAAATAACTGTGAGACGACGGTGTTACAATATATAAATGTACCAGATGAACATGTTGTATGCCTTAAACCTGTAGAATATTATATGTCAATTATAAATTTTTTTACATGCTGGAAGGAAAAAATGTTGGAAAGAATCAAGTTAAGTCATTGAGTTTAGGACACAACAAGGACCAAAGACTTGTCTTTTAAAATAGTGGTTCTCCAAAAAAAAAAAAAAAAAAATAGTGGTTCTCAACCAAGGGAGATTTTGTCTTCCTTCTTCCCTCTTCCCTTCCCACCCCCCAACCAGAACATTGGGCAATGTCTACAGGCATTTTGGCTTTCCCATTTTGGGGGGTGCTACTGGCATGAAGTGGGTGGAGACCAGAGATACTGCTAAACATCCTCAAGTGCACAAACAGCCCCCACAATGAAATTACCCAGTCCCAAATGTCAGTAGTTCTGAGGTTGAGAAACCCTGCTTTAAAAGAACCTATTCAAGAAACTTCAGGATCATTTGAACATTAATTTCATCCACCACAGCCTTTGCTGACACTGAGGGCCTTATTTACTCAATTCGGACAGTGTTTCTTTTCCCAGGAGGGGCATCTGAGAGCAGGAGCGAATTTCATTTGCTCCCTTGTAAATCTCTGAAATGAAAAACAGGTCTCAGTATTCCTTTCTCTCCCTCCCAGTCTTTGAAGCCCTCCGAAGAGGGACCATGGCAGTTAGTGCCAACAGATTCCCCAGACACAATTTAAATGTCATTTCAGGTCTGGGACTAGGGCATGAATATTTAAGATGTAAATTGTTTGGGTCGTGCCTAAATATTTTATGGATTTTACTGGATGAGAAAAATGAGTCACTACTTTTTGATAAAGTTCGCTTTCCCTCCATATTATTAACAAACCCAGCCAAGTGAACCAGACTGCGTCTGCTGGAGAGAATAGGGATGCTTGTTTGGGGGACAATATTAGATTCTGTATCCATTCCCAGCATGCCATATTTATGGTTCAAAAACCAAAGAACAGGTAGGAGATTTGTCCTAGGTCAGTGTGTCCTTGCTTGCAAAAGCATTGTTGCGTAGCAAATGCATCCAAGATGGGGAATTGAAATTGAATAATCTAACCCTAGGTGGAGAATTAGTTGATTATATAGCAATATTGAAATGATCAGACCCTAACTCCAGAGATTAATCTTTGCCTATCCACCAATTTGAATTCTAAGGCGTGTGTATACATATCATAGGCAAAGGAAAAGGTACAAATGAAGGGGGTGGGAATGACTGAGAGAGTGGGAGAGATTGTGAGGGGTGGGGAGAGAGAGAGACAAGGAAGGATTTGGGAGACAGGAGAAAGAGAGAGAGAGAGAGAGAGAGAGAGAGAGAGAGAGAAATATTTAATAATTTTAAATTCTATAGACTCCAGAAAGAATATCTATTTTAATCTTTTTGGAAGAAATTATGCCTCCTACATCTCACTCTCAGCCCCTACCCAGAAATTAATTTTGAATGTTAATATGAAAGCAACCTCTCTCTTCTTTGAATGCCGCTTTTGATTTTGACAGGGCATCTAAAAGGCTGCTATTAGACAAATTTTCATTAACTAATAAGCTAGTTCTTGGGCAAAACATGAATTTTTTGTCATCTCATGTGGAAATTGAAAAAAGCCATAATTAGGAAGAAAATCACTAATTGTAAGGCACCAAATTTGTTTGCTAAGAATAGTCATTAAAGGGCAATGAAAGCATTAGCAACTTCGGTATCAGAAAACAACTATTAAAATGCAAGGGGAATTGAGGTATTTGCCCAGAAACATAATAATGCCTTTGCATTTACAGGTCTATAATTGTGCTTTGATTTGAGGTATTGTTGATACTTTCTAAGGAACAATATACAGTGGGCCTAAGTACGTAGAACACCATAGCTGCGGGCTTCCATGTTACAGCCTCAAGTTTTAATTTCTAGAGAATGTTACCATCGGGAGAGTTACTCAACTGCATTGTCAATGCTGTTATTGCTTTAGGATTGTGATGAATTGGGAAAAACCAGGACAGAGAGTCATGATTCTGTGGCTCAGATAGCTCATGAAACCAATTTTGAATGCAAAGTGCCCGGTGTCTGATGTCAGTGCCAAGTGACCGTGTGCACCGTGTGATGTATTTGCCTTTTTAAGAATAACTTTTAGGGGCGCCTGGGTGATGCAGTAGGCTAAGCATCCGACTCTTCATTTCAGCTCAGGTCATGATCTCAGAGTCATGAGATCGAGCCCTACAGTGGCCTCCACGCTCAACAGGGAGTCTGCTGAAGACTTTCTCTCCTTTTCCCTCTGCCCCCCCCCCCCGCCTCCCCTCCCTACCACTTGCTCTCTCTCCCTCTCAAATAAATAAATCTTTTTTTTTTTTGGTATATGTTCACATTTGTAAATAAATCTTTTTTAAAAAAATAACTTATTTTTGCTTCCTGATAAATACACTTTTTTGGGGGAGGGGGTGAAATTTAGAAAAGGCAGAAACTTCTAATGAAGGGATTTAAAATTCTCCTTAATACCCTTGACCAAAGAGCCAGTGTGGACCTTGTGGCATGTTTGCTTTCTCTCCCTTTTCTTGCATTTTAAACTTTTTATTGAAGCATAACAACCATATGATAAGGTGCATAGATTGTAAGTGTCCGGCATATAGTGAACTTTTACTTATCTGCCTGCATCACCACTACCTAGATCAGGATAAACCACATTTGTAGAAGCCCCTCTGCCCCTTCATGCCCTTTCCCAGGCAATGCTCACCCTCACTGCCCCCCTCCCACCATCCAGTCCCAGGGTACTATTTATTGTTACTCTCATAATAAATACCATGATTTTGAACTTAATATAAATGGATTCCTATGGAATATTAAGGGCCCAGCTTCTTTTATTTGACATTGTGAGATCTATTTTGTTACAGTATAAAGCTAGCTATATTCTTTGTTATTGCTGGGTTATAAGCCACTGTATCCTATACCACAACTTCTTTATCCACTGATGAACATTTGAGTTGTTTCCAGCTTTCCGCTATCGTGAGTAAAGAACAAACATTCCTGAGGCTTCTGGGTGGCTCAGTCAGTAAAGCATCCGACTCGATCTCAGCTCAAATTTTGATCTCAGGGTTGTGAGTTCAAGTCCCATGTTGGGCTCCAAACTGGTCATGGAGCCTACCTGAAAAATAAAAGAAGGAACAAACATTTTTTGAAAGTGTCTTGGTGGATCGGCACTAATTTTCCTGTGTGCATATAGGCATGGATTGTATGTTATAGGAAACTCAACTCACCTTATATCTGTTTCTCTATCTCCATATCTATCACTACTCATCTCTATGTCCTTATTGATCATAGGAATCCAAGGTCTCTCAGGAAATAGGCCTGTTTTGGCAAACCTGACAAGCTCTGGCATTGGCTGGGAGCAGCTTAAGGGAAGCAACATGACTGTATGTTCTAGATAATTTTTTTGAAAGATTTTATTTTATTTGAGAGACAGAGAGGGTGACAGGCAGAGGGAGACACAGACTCTCTGTTGAGCAGGGATCTGATGTGAGGCTTGATCCCAGGACTTTGAGATCAACACCTGAGCCGAAGGCAGATGCTTAACTGACTGAGCCACCCTGTTCTGGATAATTCTTATAATTCTTTAGGTATATAGTCTCTTTCCTCCTTTATCAAGCCTAGCATATCTCCAGCCAGCTTATCCTGGGAGCTAGCCTGGTTATTATTGGCCTGGCATCCAGGATGTGAGGTGAGACCAGCTCCTGAGTGGGAGTACCTGTTGCCTTGTTGGGGAGAAGCTTCTGCAGCATCTTCCAGCATGCTGGGGGCTCTTAATAGGGAAGGACGGGCCACCCCTGCAAAACTAGAGAGTCTAGCAGTGCTTGTAGAATCCACTTCCTCCATAACTTCATGGGTCCCAGTTTTTCTCCACCAGGTCCCTAATCTTCACATAACAGACCTGCCTTGGCTGAGCACTCCAACATCTCTGGGGCTCTGCAGCTCTGTAACAGGTCATAAGATTGCCACTCAGCTGTGTCTGCTCTTTCCTTGTAGGAGACAAAGGCCCCTTTGTTAGCTACCACAGAAGCACAGAAGTGCTCTGGATCTCACACTTTACCATTAACTCTTTTTTGACAGCCTTCAGACTCTCATTCTTCTCTAGGGCATCAGTACAACTTGGTAGTAACCAGCCAACTCTGCTAACTTTGTAAGCTTTGCTGGTGCATTCATCACTACACTTGCTACAGCATGCATGTCCTTCCACTGGGACATTTTCCCTGGTCACCATCAGTGAAATGGTTAGCAATTCAGCCACCACTCTGTGACAGAGACTATCCACACTCAGGTATGGAGAGGGAGGGCATCTTCTTCAGCTGCTGGGCAGCAGGTGAGCCAGTCTCAAATCCCCATCTTCCTGCCTGTTTGTTCAGGCCCCTTGTGGTCTCTCTTGTGTTCATTTTAATCCTCTGAGGAGTAGGCACCAAGACAGGATCAATGATTTTATTAGTGGACTTGCATGTGGAAGAAAAAGGTGAAGGAGCCACAGATGGGGGAGACATCAGGCTACAGGGCAAGTCTGACCTCAAGAGAAGGAGAGAGGGACAGAAGGTTGGGTGGAAGCATCCTTGACTGTTATGTAGTCTAAGGAAGGTTCCAAGACCATCAGGGAGTTCTTAAGCCAATGTTGGCTCCCAGAGAAGTCTCACATGTCCCAGGATGGATCTGTTTTAGTATCCTGCTGCTCCCAGACATTGGTTTGAAAGCAGTCCTTGGGACAGGTGGCCTCTGTGCAAATACAGTGATAGCTTTCCAGTGGCAGCACTTGGACTCTTGGTCACTTACGCTCCTTTTGGCTGGAGGTCTGTGAGGTGCATTCACCTGGGTCACCGAAAATGCAATCAGCACAATATATGGAATAAAGCATCCATAAGAATTAGCTAGAAGTACTAACCATTTCCTTACATTTCTCTCACACTTAGGGCACTTTTAATTTTTAGTTTCATGAACAACGCTGTGTTGAGCATTGATGTGATTCATTGTTTCCTTAGAATAGATTCCTGGAATTGGGATTGGGGGGTGGGGATGAAAGAGGGTGCACATCTAACACTCTCAATACAGGGTTGCCAATCGCCCTCCTGTAAGACAGGGTCCATTGTCCATTCACTCTGTGTTCTGGGTGTCTAAAAGGTCATGCTGCACAGTGGAGAGAGAGGACGTGCTGGGATTCTTGACGTGGGCTGATGGGAAAGGGGAGGAAACAGAATGATTAGTTTGGCATGGGATGATTTAGATGTGGGCTTCCTTGACCAAAATGGTTAGGTTTATCTAACCAGGTTTTAGGTTTTAGTATCTAGACTCAGCCCTGGGAAGACTACCACCCATATCCTCCTCACACCATCTTCACATTAGGTTCTAAGTCGATAAAACAGTTGTCCTGTATTTATACTTGATTTTTCAAGAAAGAGATATAGAGGTCAAGAGCCACTGAGAGGCACATGGTGTGCATGCCAGCATGGAAGAGGGGGAAGTGCCTTGTCTTTGGAACCATGCAGACATTGGGTTGAATCCTGGGTCTGCAGATAGTTGAACTAACTGCCCTAAGCCCTCATCTGTAAAAGTAGTAGTAACTGGAAATAGCCACTTTTTCTTTCCTTCATTCCTCCCTCCCTCTTCCCTCCCTCCCTTTCTGTCTTCTTCCCTTCTTTCTATTTCCTCTTCCCTTTTCTTAACAAAACCTGATCTCTCTTGTGAGGAGCTATCATGTCTCCATTTTGATGCGTCATCATGGGGCAATAACCCACAAGCCCTGTTCTCCTACTTTAGAAATCAAACAGGTCCTTTTTCCTTTGGGAACCCCTGCTACAGACACTCCCTCTCAACCTTCTAGAACAGACAAGGAGCAGTCGTGCGACCTAGGACATGGAATTCTCAACAGAAGGATACAAGATTCCATGGATGGGGGAGGGCACTTAGGAGAGAGAGTAATGATTTCTTGTACTAGAAACATTCCTTCTAGAAAATTCCTTTTCTGTTTATGTCAGCTTCTGTTGCCTGTGAACAAAGATCCCCCCCAGCTGGTAAACAGCTGTGCCCTAAGGCTTTTGATTTTGTGGGGTGTTTTCTTCTATTTCTTTTTTTTTTTATTTTTTTATTTTTTTTATAAATTAATTTTTATTGGTGTTCAATTTACCAACATACAGAATAACACCCAGTGCTCATCCCGTCAAGTGTCCCCCTCCGTGCCCGTCACCCATTCACCCCCACCCCCCGCCCTCCTCCCCTTCCACCACCCCTAGTTCGTTTCCCAGAGTTAGGAGTCTTTATGTTCTGTGTCCCTTTCTGATATCTCCCACACATTTCTTCTCCCTTCCCTTATATTCCCCTTCACTATTATTCATATTCCCCAAATGAGTGAGAACATACACTGTTTGTCCTTCTCCGATTGACTTACTTCACTCAGCATAATACCCTCCAGTTCCATCCACGTTGAAGCAAATGGTGGGTATTTGTCGTTTCTAATGGCTGAGTAATATTCCATTGTATACATAAACCACATCTTCTTTATCCATTCATCTTTCGATGGGCACCGAGGCTCCTTCCACAGTTTGGCTATTGTGGACATGGCTGCTAGAAACATCGGGGTGCAGGTGCCCCGGCGTTTCATTGCATCTGAATCTTCGGGGTAAATCCCTAACAGTGCAATTGCTGGGTCGTAGGGCAGGTCTATTTTTAATTCTTTGAGGAACCTCCACACAGTTTTCCAGAGTGGCTGCACCAGTTCACATTCCCACCAACAGTGTAAGAGGGTTCCCTTTTCTCCACATCCTCTCCAACATTTGTTGTTTCCTGCCTTATTAATTTTCCCCATTCTCACTGGTGTGAGGTGGTATCTCATTGTGGTTTTGATTTGTATTTCCCTGATGGCAAGTGATGCAGAGCATTTTCTCATGTGCGTGTTGGCCATGTCTATGTCTTCCTCTGTGAGATTTCTCTTCATGTCTTTTGCCCATTTCATGATTGGATTGTTTGTTTCTTTGGTGTTGAGTTTAAGAAGTTCTTTATAGATTTTGGAAACTAGCCCTTTATCTGATATGTTATTTGCAAATATCTTCTCCCATTCTGTAGGTTGTCTTTGAGTTTTGTTGACTGTATCCTTTGCTGTGCAAAAGCTTCTTATCTTGATGAAGTCCCAATAGTTCATTTCTTTTTTAAAAAGATTTAATATTTAAGTAATCTCCACACCTAACATGCGGCTTGAACTCACAACCCCAAGATCAAGAATCACATGCTCCACTGACTGAGCCAGCCAGGTGCCTCTTCTCCTCTCCTCTCCTCTCCTTCCTTCCTTCCTTCCTTCCTTCCTTCCTTCCTTCCTTCCTTCCTTCCTTTCTTCTTCTTCTTCTTCTTCTTCTTCTTCTTCTTCTTCTTCTTTTTCTTTCTTTCTTTCTTTCTTTCTTTCTTTCTTTCTTTCTTTCTTTCTTTCTTCTTTCTTTCTTTCTTTCTTCTTTCTTTCTTTCTTTCTTTCTTTCTTTCTTTCTTCTCTCTCTCTTTTCTTTTTCTTTTCTTCCTCCTCCTCCTCTTCCTTCTCCTTCTTTTCTTAATGAGAATGCATATTAGCTCAGAGTCCAGAAAGGCAGAGCCTGGGGAGTGGGTGTATGTTGGGGGTGAGTATTCCAGTTTTTTTTCCTTTACTCCCATCCTACAAGTTCTGCCTCCTTATTTTGGCTAGCAACTGCCCTGTTCCCCCAATAGAAATTTTTTTTTTTACTTATGAAATGCTTTATAAGCATGGTGTACTTTTTTAAAAAAGATTTGATTTATTTATTCATGAGAGACACACACACACAGAGAAAGGCAGAGACACAGGCAGAGGTAGAAGCAGGCCCTATGCAGGGAGCCCAACGTGGGACTCGATCCCAGGACCCCAGGATCACACCCTGGGCTGCAGGTGGCTCTAAACCGCTGCGCCACCAGGGCTGCCCAAGCATGGTGTAATTATCCACACTGATGCTGTGCTGTAGAACTCCTTTAGAGAGCAGACAATATAAATTGCAAAGAGCTGGGAATTAACTTACCTGTTTTGAAGCCATGTTGGGGAGGGTTTAATTGTTGCTCAAAAATTGATTCTAATTGCTGGTTTAGCTAATGCTACCTTGAGTTCTTGACCCTTTATTTCTTTTCTAGGTGACTTGGTAAGTGGTGTATTTGACTTCACCCCAACTATATTTACTCCAACTTAAACTGTGTCTACATACTCATGTAGCCAGGTGATTTGAGCCCAACAAAATTCCAGTTTTACCAAGATTACTGAAAACTAAAGTATCCTCTGGCAAGGGCAGTGGTTGAAAATCTGAATAATTCTCTTAAAAACTGAACTACCCCTGTTATCCTGAATGCAAACATACATCTATATAGTACAGTGGTTAAGGGAATTGGCTTTGGAGTCAGAGCTTGGTTTAATATTAATTCTACCATTTACAAACTGTCACTGTAGGAAAATTCGTTTTCTCAACAGTAAAATGGATCAAGAACACTAGTAGCCTATGAGTATCGTACATTATTCTTCAGAGTTTGGAAGAAGACTTGGGGAAGCTTTACCCAGCACAAGGCTCCCACCTTGAGTCTGGACTAGAGCCCCTTGTGGGTACTCTTAAAATCAGATTATTTGAGGGATCTGGGTGGCTCAGTGGTTGAGTATCTGCATTCGGCTCAGGTTGTGATCCCAGGATCCTAGGATCGAGCCCCACGTCGGCCTCCCTGCTCAGCGGGGAACCTGTTTCTCCCTCTCCCTCTCCACCTGCCACTCCCCCTGCTTGTGCCCTCCTGTTCTCTCTCTTTGTCAAATAAATAAATAAAATCTTTTAAAAAATCAGTTTATTTGATTATATCTACCCCATCGTTCTATCCTGCACTCAATTAAGCTCCATGAGGAAAGAGCCAACTATGTCTCCTCCCTTCACCACTGTGTTCTCGAGCCTGGCTCCAGTTGGTGCTCAATATGTATTTACTGAATGAAGAAAGGATGGAAGGAAGGAATGATTTCCCATTGAAGATCCCTGGTGTTTGTTAACAGTAAGAACTGAATAAAGGTAGCCTTACACAAAGAGGAAGACCAAAAACTACTGCCATGACAAACCCAAAAACAAGACCTCTGAACAACCAAACCACATATCATGCAAGAAATGAAATATTTATATGTTGCTGTCACCATTAAATGCTGATTTTTCAGGCTGAGTCATGCTCCTAGAATAAACAACCACCATCGATTTCAGTTATTTAAAACAACAAAGATTTGGGGCGCCTGGGTGGCTCAGTTGGTTGAGTGGCTTCGTTCAGCTCAGGTCATGATCCCACGGTTCTGGGATCCAGCTCAGTAGGGAGTCTGCTTCTCCTTCTGCCCATCCCCCTGCTTGTGCTCTCTGTCTCCTTCTCTTTCTATCTCTCTCAAAAAAATAAAATATTTTTTTAAAACAAAACAAAATAAAAAAACAACGAAGGTTTAATTCTTGCTTTGTGACATTGTCAGTGAGTTTCAAGCTCATGGCAGTTCTCTACTCCCACAATAGGGCAAGAGAGCCTTGAAGCAGTAAAGCACATAAACATAACGTGATACGCGTCATTCCTTCTCAAAGCCTATTGGTTTGGAGTTAGGACCTTCCATCTTAGACATTTCCAGCTGCTACAAACTATATGTGAGACAAACTATCATATATAGACTCTGTGGCTTAAACAGCTTATTATTTTTATTTTATTTTAAAGTTGTTTGTTTTTGACAGAGAGAGCACAAGCAGAGGGAGCAGCAGAAGGAGAGAGAGAGAGACAGGGAGCCCGACTTGGGGCTTGGTCCAGGACCCCAGGATCATGACCAGAATGGAAGGCAGATGCTTAACTGTCAGAGCCACCCAGGTGCCCCATTATTATTATTTTGAAGATTTATTTATTTGAGAGAGAGAGCATGTGAGCGGGGGTGGGGGAGGGACAGAGGGAGATGGAGAGAAATCCTTAACAGACCCCCCTCCCCATGCACGGAGTCCCACATGGGGCTCTATCGCATGGCACTGAGGTCATGACATGAGTTGAAATCAAGAGTGGGGCCATTCAACTGACTGAACCACACAGGTGCCCCTGCTATTTATTTATTTTTTAACAACCTGGAAAGCACAGGCAGCATGGGATCAGAATGAAAAGCTGGGGAGACCTCGGCTGTGCCACATATGAATACTTTAGTTTCTAATTCAGAGGGACTAGAAGGAGGAAGAGCCAGAGTGATGGGGGGAGGGGTGGTCTTAGGAGCTCAGGAGTGTAACTCCAACCTGTAGGGTACTTCTCTCCATATTGTAATAGCGCATGTGACCATACAGAAGCACCCTGGTGAATTGTCAGTGGTCAGTCGAACTGGGCCTCAACTGGATGTGATTTCCCCAGAGCCATGTTTGGAACATTTGCTATAGAGCCTCACTTTGCAGACAAGGGTTTAAGAAAAGTCAGCAGACTTGCACACAGCAGACTGTTGAGGGAACCCTAGACCCCTGACTCCTGGATCTGTGTGTAAACCACGCTCTCTCTTCCTTTACCTCTAGTAAGAGGAGAAATGGCAGCCTAGGTCATGGCCAAAGCCAGCTGTGAAGCCCCATGAGGATCTCAAGGTGGTAGAGCTCTGTGTCCACCTTTGCAAACCTGGCTGGGTGGGCAGACCCAAGGCATTCGAGTGTCAGAGATCTCAGCATCCTATCAAATTCTTGCACCACCATCCTGACAATGGAGTCAGAGCACAGGTGGCCCTTTCTGGGGAAGACTGGCTTGGGGGTTGGAGCCACTCTGAAGGCCAGATCTACAAGTTGCGTTTGCCTGGCTCAGCACTTTTCTGGCCCAGAAACCAGGTGGCTGAGTCACCCCAGGTGTGGTACAAGACACTGAAGTGTGGGGATTTGCCAGACCCCAGCACATACCTGTCCTCTTTCCTGATCTGAGAGAGAGACAGAGACAGATAAACAGAGAGAAAGACCAAGAAATAAAGAGGAGACCGAGCTATAGAGAGGACTGAGCCATAGAGCTAGAGGTGAAAGACACGGAGATGTACACAGTGTGTGTGTGTGTGTGTGGGTTGGGGTGCTGGGGGAACAGGTGGGCAGAGACACAGAATGACAGGTGAAGGGCAGAGAGAGAGTGGTAGATGCAGGACAGGCTGGCTGGTCGGTGATGTTCTATCACACACAGTGACGTATGGGTGACGGGACTGGTGTGCCAGTGACATGATCTCCCATGTTCATGTATGAAGCTAGAAGAAAAGATGAGAAAGGCAGTCTGGGAGGCATACGTGGGAGGGTGAAGCCTGGGACACACAGGGTCTCTTCCTGTCATGTGTGACTCTGCTTATTACGCCGGGGGGCAGAGATGCAGACTTGGATCCCCGCTGCTCCCTCTCCTGTCCCCCCCACTCCGCCAGACGGCTGCCCCTACCGGGTCATTGCCTCTGAACCTTATTTATTGCTCCAAAATCTGGGGCCGGGAGGAGTCCCTGCCAAGAAGCTCGGGAGGAAGCTTCCATGTAAATCCTGGACTTGGCCTCCAGCCACAGCCGCGAAACAGGAGGATCAGTGGGAGAACAGACCTTGATTTGTGCCACGGCAGCTTTTTAACATGTGGAGGGCGGTGTTTTATCTGAGATTCCTTCCTGCTACCTAGAGATTTAAGTCTTGGCTTTATTCGTTCCCACTGGAGAAACAGTTTTAAAAACCAACACAAATTTTCGTAATTCAACTCTGGCTATTTTAACCAGAGTTAAAAGAGCTCAGTAATAAAGCAGCTTCCAATTATTAAGAACTGCAGTGTTGGGAATGCAACAAGGATTATGTCATCCAATCCTTGGGCGATGGTATGAGGAGGGCACATTTTCCAGGTGGGGGAACTGAGGCTCAGGGAGTGGAAGGCTCTTGCCAGGAGCCCACGCCTGTTTGCGCCAGAGCCTGCTCTGTCTGTCCAGCCGCGGTTCCCAGGCACCATGCCACCGGCCCACCCACCCCCACTGTGCAGATGAAGACGTTGAGGCCCATCAGGTCTGATAACTTGCCCAAAGTCCCAGGTAGAAAGTTCCAGAATAAGGATTTGCACTTAGTTCTGTTTATCTTGGGGGCCTCTGCTCTTACCTCTTGCACACAGGGTTTGGGGTCTTTTGGAAGCAGAGACTCCCTCCAGATGTTGTGCTACAAGAAGTCAGGGAACTAAGAGCTCCACAGAACTATGTCTACACTTAAAAATGGGCTCGATGGAGGGTGGGGTGCGGGGGGAGGGTGGCACCGGGCTGGCTCAGTCGGTAGAGCATGCAACTCTTGATCTCAGGGTCGTGAGTTCAAGCCCCACTTTGGGTATAGAGCTCATTTAAAAAAAATGGGCAAGATAGTAAATTTTATGAGTATCTTACTCCAATTAAAAAAATTTTTTAAGGAAGAAAAAAAAAGCTCCAATAGGCACCCTTAGGGACTTGTGCTATTTTTATGATGGAGTTTCTCCTAATCCCTATGGTAACCTTTATCCTCCACCTTGTGGCTTCTGCATGTTCAGGCTTCTATTGCTTTGTGTCTTCTGCTGCTTGTGCTTCCTCTTTTCTCTGTGTGCCTCTCTGCCTCTAAGTCATCTCCTCTCTCATATCTATCTATCTATCTATCTATCTATCTATCTATCTATCTATCTATCATCTATCATCTATCTATCTATCATCTATCTACCTACCTACTTAATTTCAAGTCCACCTTCCTATAAGACAGAAGATCAAATTGGGTGGCATCTTAGCTCTGGTTTCTTGGAAACAGGTTGTCAGATGATTTGCCTCCAGGAATTTTGTGGGGAGAACTTTTAGGCTTAGCACCATGGAGGGGTGAGGACGAAAGGGCTGGACAGGGGAGAAATTGAGCTGTGCGTGATGCAGTCTCAACCAATGCCTCAGCTGATCCCATGGCACACTCTGGAGTTGTTCAGAGTTGTTCCCTTTGGGAAAGCTAGTTGTCTTTAAAAAGAAAAAGAATTTGGGGCAGCCTGGGTGGCTCAGTGGTTTAGCGCTTGCCTTCAGCCCAGGGCATGATCCTGGAGATCCAGGATCGAGTCCCACGTCGGGCTCTTTGCATGGAGCCTGCTTCTCCCTCTGCCTGCATCTCTGCCTCTCTCTCTCTGTGTCTCTCATGAATAAATAAATAAAATCTTTAAAAAATTATTTATTTATTTACTTGAGGGTGCTGGAGGAGAAGAGGGAGATGGACAAGTAGACTCTGTGCTGAGCATGGAGCCCCCATGCAGGGCTTGATCTCATGATCCTGAGATCATGACCTGCATCAAAATCAAGAGTTGGGGGATCCCTGGGTGGCGCAGCGGTTTGGCGCCTGCCTTTGGCCCAGGGCGTGATCCTGGAGACCCGGGATCGAATCCCACGTCGGGCTCCCGGTGCATGGAGCCTGCTTCTCCCTCTGCCTATGTCTCTGCCTTTCTCTCTCTCTCTCTGTGACTATCATAAAGAAATAAAAATTTTTAAAAAAATCAAGAGTTGGACGCTTAACCGACTGAGCCACTCGGGACCACTAGGTAAGTCTCGAGACATGAACACTGACCATCACTGGCTGTGGGGTGCTGTTGGGTGAGGTGGCTCCCTTCTACCGACTATTCCCAGAGTGAGTTAGCTACCAGCACTTCCAGCAGCTGGGGGAATGAGAGCCTTAGTCCTGAAGGAGAGATCTGGGTGGTACCCCACTGCAACTTCTTCTGGTTAGCCACTCTCCGGAATACAGCAGCCCCAAGGGCCTCCTCTCTGCTCCTCCTCTCCCCTGATCCATTCTATAAAGGGCTATATTTACCCCAGGTGCTAATTCCTGGTGTGACCAAGGCTTCAAGTTGCATGACATGGAGCATGGTAACCACATGCAGGGCCAGCCTGAGGCTTTGCTCAGAAGGGGCACAGCAGCAGGGGTCTTCGAGGATCCTGGCTATTTGGCATAGCCATCATGCCTTTCCAGTTTCTCAGAATCCTGGCGATTTCCTGTATTCCAACTTATTCCTACTATTTAAGACCTGTTGACTCAGCTGTTACAAGCTG
Organism: Nyctereutes procyonoides; assembly: GCF_905146905.1. Taxonomy (NCBI): domain Eukaryota; kingdom Metazoa; phylum Chordata; class Mammalia; order Carnivora; family Canidae; genus Nyctereutes; species Nyctereutes procyonoides. Next base: position 51,270,385 of record NW_026575126.1, on the reverse strand, counting down.
AGATCTGAAGAGACTCTGAAGCTGGTCTCCAAAAAGTCTGGTCATTTCCTCTCAAGCAGTGCCCCTTGGTGTCATCTGACTCCAACGTCTGGCAACCAAGGAAGTGTCCCATGACACAGGCCTGTCCATACAGAGCCACAGCCCCTCCCTTTGTTGCCAAGCCAGGCCGCCAATTTAGAATTCCCTAATTCCTCTAAAGTTTTCTTGTGGACAGTTATTTTCCTTCTGCTTGGTCTAGGTCTCTCTTTCCTCTCTAGCAATTTCTCTCCATGAAGTTAAAACAGAGGTGGAGACACACATATGCTACATGATCCCAATATAGCACCGTCAGTCAAAACGCCCTCTCTCCCTGCTGCAGCTAAGACATGGCAGGGCTCCCATCCTCCCCTTCCCCCTAATTGATTTCCCAATTCAGCCTCCTGGGATGGTGCTTTGGCTGGCTTTCCAAGTTCAGCCTCTCAACCTTAATTTAATGCTTCTCGGGTGGTGAGAACTTATGCTTCCCACCTACTAGTTGGCATCTGGCTGATTTTCTCATCCTGTAGAATTTCATTTCATTAATGTCGAACCTTTGCGCATTGCATTCGGGTCCTCAAAAGTGACGCAGTGCCCACGCCTGAAGAGACACCTTTCACCTGCCCTGGGACAGTGTTGGAGGGGTGGCTCGTACCAAGACCATCAGCCACGAGCTTTGCTCCGTCAAACCCAGGAGTCAAAGGACCCCAGCCGAGAATAGCTGGTGGATGCTAAAAGCAGGTTGGGTGATTCAGAGTTTGCTTAGCTTTGCCAGTCAGCCTGGTGTGAGGTCTTGGAGTAAAGTTTTCCCACCTTCTTTTTCCAAGATTGAGCCAGAGTCTATTCTTGGAGCAGATAACTTTTCAGCACTGACTTGGCAAATGTTTATGATTGGTTTTTCACACATCCTTCCTGGACAGGAGACAATTTTTGTCATAATTAAAATTTAAATATAGGGTTATGATAACCCAGAGTGCCTCAGTAGGGCTGGCTCTGGCAAAACAGCGGGTGACATGGTGGATCATGTTTTCTCTCCTACATGTTATTTCTTCAACTCTACTCTTTTCCCTGACATTGATTATTCGCTGTGAGAAACTCAAATTGCCTTAAGTAAGCCAAGTGTTCCAGGCCTCACGGGCTGGTTGGCACAAATAAGGTCATTGAAAGATAAATGTCCAGGTGATACAAGGCATGCAGCTTTGGCTTCCTCCTGCTGGGCCCCCACCTGAGTCCCCCAGGCATGTCTCATGTACATGAGAGACAATCCCACTCAGATTCTTTTGTTCAAGTCTTTTCTGGAAATGTACCTTATAGACCATTTGAGGGCACCAACCCTCTGCTATACTGTTGCTGGGGTCTTCTGTGACGGGTCTGGGTCCCTGGCATGCTGCTGGGTGTAGTGGGCAGCTGGAGTTCTTTCACAAATGTGCCACAGTCCCTGCAGTGTGCAAGGAGAACATCCCTCTGCCCAGCCTTGCACTGACCTTGGCCATCAGGTTCCCAAAGCAGTTCTGCTCATGCCCAGAGCCTCTAAGATAAGCATCAGTTTCTCTTTATCCATCAAGGCTCCAGCCATCGAGATAGAGATGAATACTACTTTTCTCGTGTCTCAAAACTCATGTGAATTTTACTAAAAGGTTCACTGGACCTCTAGACTTTTCTCCCTTATGCTCAAAGCCATTCTATTAGGGGAGAAGGGGAACAAGGAGAAGATGCACCCCGAAACAGCTGCTAAAGATCAGATTTAGTGATTCATACTCCGTACCGCCCATCAATCAAGCTCTCCAAGCTGTTTTTCCAGTGATGTTGTATAAGCCACACGTGGTAGAGGGAATGGAGTTAGTTCATGCCAAATGAACCACAGCAAAAATGATGACATCACGGACAATAATAAAATAATCTAGCAGTAGCAGATGGAAAGGAAGAATTACAGTTTTGCCGGGGAACTGTTAGCTACATAAATTGTTTTGGGTCTTCGCTGGTCAAAACCAAACCCCGTTCTACTAGCCAAGGAGTAACAATTATTATTTTTTTTTTTTAGCCAGAAGCACTAGCCAATCAATCCTACTGTCCAGCAAAATGGTCTTTCTGGGAGCATGGGGGGCAGGGCAGCAATTTCAAGGCATCGCCCTCCACAGCATCAAAGAGCGCTGTTTTGTTCCCTGACACCTAATAAATCAGAACCAGGGAATCAGATGAATTTTTCTTTGCGTTTTAGTTTCCTTTATTAATGGAACCTTTTAGAAATCTGTTTATATTTTTTACTTTCACAAAATCGTGATTTTTCATACAAAGGGAGCAGATGGTACTAAAAGCTGGAGACTGGGCCGGAATGCATCTCCCATAACTGGCACTAACAGGGCCTTGTCTTGGATGTAAAAGAACTCGGATCTAATTGTGGGCTTGGTTTTTCCAATTCTGTGTAACTATGTGTTTCTTTGTCTGGGTTTTTCCCCCCTCAAATTTAATGCTTCTCCTTGAGCTCCTGTCAAATAGAAATCTGAGTAGAGTAACAGAGACTGAGTTTTAAGACTGTGGTTTTTCTGGAATGGTGTCTTAAGACCCTAAGTGTCTCTACATCTGTAGCCCCCTTTGGAGTCTCCCATTGAGGCGCCGTATTTAGTGTCATGACCACAGGTGGCTGGGCAGAGATTGGCACTTGAGCTAAAAGCAGCCAACGAGGTGGCTTCATGTGAGAATCCTGCCTCTATATAGTATTATAATTAATTAGCCCAATTAGATTCTCTTTCTGAAAGATTTGAATGTGACACATGCTCAGAGGGAGTGGGATGTGGGTAAAAACCTTGTCTCCTCTGCTGATTTATGACTGTATACTATCCATCATGGTATATAGTGTGGCTACCCAATGAATATTTGATAACTACATCAAATGCACAGACCCTTTATATAGTAGTTTTTTTAAAAAATAAATCTGCGTCTACCTCTCTATATTTTACTTTTTTCTCCTGCCTCCAGGGATCTACAATTCTCTGTCCGTCCCCCAGGCATTAATGATTATTTTAAATAGATGTTATTTTTTAGAGCAGTTTTAGGTTCACAGCAAAACTGTGCAGAAGATAGAGATTCCCCATATATCCTCCAACCCCCGAACCCACCTACAGACTCCTCTACAATAAAAATTCTGCACCTGAGTGGTATATTTATTATAATTGATGAACTTACATCAATACCTCACTATCACTCAAAGTGCATCAGAGTTCACTCTTGGTGCTGTACATCCTATATGTTTTGGTACAATGGCATATATGGCCCTTATAGTATCCTACAGAACAATTTCACTGCCCTAAAAATCCTCTGTGCTTTATTGATTTCATCCTTTCCTCCACCTCACTTTTCATTTAGTAAAAGTGCATTTGGGAGTCCTCCATGTGTTTTAATGGCTTGATACCTCATTTCTTTTTAGCGTTGAGTAATATGCTATTATCCGGATATACCACAGTTTATTTACCCATTCACCTGACCTGTAATCTTCTTGGCTATTTCTAAGTTTTGGCAATTATGAATAAAGCTACTGCAAGCATCTGTGCAGGTTTTTATGTAGGCATAAGTTTTCAACTCTTTTGAGTAAATACCAAGGATTGCTGGATTATATGGTAAGAGTGTATTTAGTTTTGTGAGAAGATGCCAAGCTATTTTCCAAAGTGACTGTACTATTTTGCATTCTTGCCAACAACAAATCAGAGTTCCTATTGCTTCACATCCTCGCCAGCATTTGGTGTTGTCATTGTTTTGGATTTTGGCCATGTTAATAGGTGTGAAGTGCTATCTCATTATTGTTTTCATTTACAATATGATGTGGAACATGTTTTCATGGGCTTATCTGCCATCTGTCTGCTTTCTTTGGTCAGGTGTCTGTTCAGGTCCTTAGTCCATTTTTAAATCACTCTGTTTGCTTCTTATTGAGTTTTAGGTGTTCTTTCTATGTTTTGCATAATAGTCTTTTATCAGATATCTCTTTTGCATATATTTTCCCCCAACCTATGGCTTGTCTTTTTATTCTCATGACTCTTCTTCCTTTTTATGACTTTTGCTTTGACAGGCAGTAGGGCACAGTGTTTAAGATTCTGGAGGCATCTGCCCGAGTTTGAGTCTTGGTTTGGCCACTTGCTCTAGTGATTAATCATTCCATTCTGACTCTCAATGTCTTTATCTGTGAAATGGAGATAATAGTGCCACCCTGTAGAGTTGTTCAGAAGAGTTATAAGTGTCCCCATCCCCATGAGTACTTAGTGCTGCATGCATGAATGATGGCCATTATTATGGAGACTTATTAGTATTTTTTTGCATAATGTGGACCCAGTCACTAACTTGGCCTTATCTTCTACTGTTCCCTCCTTTACTCTCTCCATTTGAGCCACAATGACTTCTTTTTCTTTCTTTTTCCGTTTCCTCCTCCTAAGCGTTTCCCCCCCAATATACTCATGGCTTGCTCTGCCATCTCATGATGGAAGATTTTTGTCAGTCATAAGCAAAAGCAGTCAAAGGCAGTGGGGGTTCCTATTTTTTGCAGAAGCTGAGCCCGTTGGTGCTAGGTGTCCCAGAGGGAGAGGGGTACATGGAGGAGCCATGGGATGGGAAGGAGACACTCCCAGAGATGGGATGGAGAGGGGTCACTAGGTTCAGCGAGCAGTAGGCGCTGAGCCCTGCCCTCTCTGAGTGCTCCCAGGAAGTGGCAAAGATCTCAGGGAGACTGGGTGCCCTTACCCTGCTAAGGATCTTCTGTCCCTAAGACCACCAAATCCCTAGAACTAAAGGCATCATAGAGACTGAAGCAGATGGGATGCTGGCAGTGGGCAAATGGGCTGACGTTTGGAGGAGATGCCCTTTCATGCCCAAGGCAACATTAAATTAGTTTCTCTGCCTCAGTCTTGAGAATCAGAGGCTAAACTTCCTGCCAGTTCACGGGGATAGGGGCTCAGAGCCAGAGGGACATTAACTAGTGTTAATTTATAACTATAAAACATACAAAGTGATTTTTTTCACTTCTGAGTTTGGATCTATGAATTGTATATAAAATAAATCTATCCCCCAGTGCATCCCTGCTCATTGCAGCTTGAGAGAATCCAGTTACTGCACAGCTGGCCTTCGGACCGCTTTCTCACCCTCCCTTTCCCTGTATCTTCCCTCTTTTCCTGCCTAGCCCACTCCTGTAATTCTCCAGGTGTTGGACGTAAACTCCATCCTCACACCACACTCTCTTTTTTCCCCCTAAATGCAAGCTTAAAAAACGTGTGATATCAAGATGTGAAATTTTAAAAAATCTATATTTTTCATCTTTACCTAAAAATTGTTTTGCAAAAACGAGTTACATGGGGTTTTTCCTTATTAGGAAAAAGTGAAAAACAGTGTTCTGCAACCTATTCCAGCATACTACCCGGCTTCTAGCTATAATGGAAGTTACAAATTATACCTCAGTGTACAGTGATGTTAGAAAACGTGCTTTGGAAACACCGCAGCTTGGGTTTGGTTTGGTTTGGTTCGTGTTTTCAGACCTCACTTTTGAATTGCTCACCTGCCTGGCACTAGAGGCTTAGTTGCTGTGGCATCAGGTCACATTTGTTCAGAAAGTAGAGATCATTACTGCTGGTCAACACAGATCTCTGGTTCTCCCAAATGTCGGGTACACGGTTGAGTGTATCCAGCACGATTGGAATACTTTTCCTGGCCTCTGGTGGTTGCATAAGGCCTGCTAAATAGGGGCACCTGGGTGGCTCAGTCGGTTAAGCATCTGCCTTTGGCTCGGGTCATGTCCCAGGTTCCTGGGATTGAGTCCCACCTCAGGCTCCTGCTCAGCAGGGAGCCTGCTTCTCCCTCTGCCCCTGCCCCCCTGCTTGTGCTTTCTCTCTCTCTCTCTCTCTCTCTAAGAAATAAATAAATAAAATCCTTAAAAAAAAAAAAGACCTGCTAAGTCATTCTGACTGATGAGCTATGAGTGGAAGTGATGTGAGCCATTTCTGGCACAAGTGTTAATCTGAGACCCTCCAGAGGTCTTCCTCCCGCACTGGCATAGCAGCTGGCAATGTTTAAGTGGTGGCTGCTCTGTCAGCCTGCCCCAAATTCTTCAGTTTAGCAGAGCCTCCCCTCACGTAACTATGGGATGGACTTTGGGCAGGAAATAAACTTTTGTTGTTTTAAGTGAATGAGAGTTGGACATGTTTGTTATCACAATCTCAACTAGCTTATCCTGACTGATACCCCCATCAGGCTCTCTAAAGACACTGTTGCCAAACTTTTGAAACCAAAAGAAACATTCAGAACATTGGAGCTGGCATATCTTTACAGACAAAATATTTTGTCTTGGCAGACATGTCCAGAAGGAAGTGAAGGCTGCTATATTTAGAGCATGAAGCAAATGTACTGTTTTGGAGTGTTCAGAAAGATAAACATGCTCAAAATCATGTTCAGAATGTTCCACATATTGCCTGATTGGAAACATTAACAAAGTATAAAAGTTGACAATGTTTCCTTTTGTATGTTGTGTGAACACACATGCACACACCTGCACACACACACACACACACACACACACACAGGCGTAGGGTATAGCTAAGAGTTGCTTGGTTGCAGGAAAGGGGGAGAGCGTTTGGCCAAATTTCGAGAGGTTATGGTAACTGTTCAAGATCAAGCTCTGACATGATGGAGGGCACACTGAGACCCAGATCTTTGCATTTTTAACACCTGTTGTCAATTTGAGCTTTACAGAGTGTTCTAAAACCATGAAGAGCATTCACAGATTTTCTGCCATTATCCCAGTTGATAGAATTTTCATAGAATTTGCATACCTGTCCTTCTTGAATTTTCATTATTTGACCATCATCTGTTTTATTTCCTTATTCATTTTGATTATATTTTTTTACCCTCCTGGGGAAATTTTTTTTTCCCCCTGGGGAAATTTTTGTCTCATTGTTATTACATACCTTTTAGCATTTGTTTTTCTTTAATTGAGGATTTCTTTCTTACTTTCTTTCTTTCTTTCTTTCTTTCTTTCTTTCTTTCTTTCTTCCTTCCTTCCTTTCTTTCTTTCTTCTTTCCTTTTTTCTTTCTTTCTTTCTTTCTTTCTTTCTTTCTTTCTTTCTTTCTTTCAGAGCAAGAAGTAGAAAACGGGAGTGTGAGCGGGAGGAAGGGGCAGAGAGAGAAAGAGAGGGAGAGAAAGAGAATCTTAAGCAGGCTCCATACTCAGTAAAGAACCTGATGTGGGGCTCAATGTCACTACCCTGAGATGATGACCTGAGCCAAAATTAAGAGTCAGATGCCTGACCAAGCCACTCAGTTGCCCCAATTTCAGGATTTCTGTAAATGATAGACTTAAGAGTTGAGCTGGAAGGAAGTATGGACTAGAGGTACATTTCTACAGAATGAAGAAACGCCAATTGCCCACATCAAGGAATGACGGGGTAGCGGGGGTTGCTGATGGAGATTATGGGGCATCAGAGCTCTCTGTGCTCTGCAAACATTCCCTGGCACCAGGGCTGTCATCCCCAAGAATCTTTATTCTAAAGGCAGCAATGCCCCAGCTCTCTTCTGCCTGCTACTTTGAATAACACGCTCCCAAGCTCACTTTTATATTGTCACAATGAAAGGAGAGAATAATGGATTTGGTATCTGATCAGTTAACTGTGACTTTGGACAAGTTGCTTAGCTCCTTTGATGAGGAATAACGATATGACTTTATTGAGTTCTTATGAAAATTATGCAAGCTCACGTCTAAGAATGGCTCTTTCACAGTGAGGGCCCAAGAAACACTAAATTCTGTTCTTTTACCATTAACAAGGGGAGCAGCATAGCCTAGTGGTGATGTGTGCAAGTGTCGGAGTCACACAGCGGGGTTCAAATCCTAAATTCTTCCCCGCCCCCCCCCCGTTGTCTATAGACTCATGGCCAGTCTCTTCTCTGAGCCTCCCTTCCCATCTCTACAAATGAAGGATAACATAGTACCTGATATATTGCTGGAGGTTAACTAAGATAGTGCATATCCAACCTTTGGCATGTCGTACACACTCAAGGAATGGGAATTTTCATCAGCTTTATTATTAGATACAAGTTTGTCTCTTCACGTCCACTCTTGTGTCTTCCAGTATGAGCCCACAAATCCTGATCTGGAACCCATGGGGCCATATGTGTTTTGGAATTCAGAATGTTATGGAGATAACAAAGATAATGCAGTGCATGTACCGTACATCTGTCCCCTGCCCCCCCCCCGCCACACACAGACACACAGACACTCACCAGCAAAGTCTGTGGGAGGCACTTCATAAGTAGCTCATTAGTGAGGTAAAATATTTGAATGTTCATGAAAAGTGGGGTGTGGGATAAATAAATGCTATAAATAACTGCATGTCAGTTCAAGTCCAGTACTGTTGCCAAATGAGTTTGTGTCAAGGTTAATGAAAAAAATTTTGGCTTCTGAAACTCTTTTGGAATTCAGACACCAGTGCCATCATTATCATTTTTCCTCCATTCTGTGTTGTAAAGCTATTTCTGTTACCCATTTCTAGTTTAATCTGTGCCTCTCCTACCTTTCTGTGTTTCTGTTTAATCTTTCAAGGCTTCCTTTGAACCCTTAGCCCTTCTCCCTTGGCAGCCTGTGTTTTACTTCTTCCTCTCACCTCTGGCTCTATTCTTTACCTCCTCTTGCATTGCTCCTTCTTTTTCTGAGGATTCATACATGACTAGCATAAAAACTGTTTTCATTTTTTTTCTGGTACATTCTCTCTAGGTCCTCTTTCCCCCTCCTCTCCTGCTCTGTAGATTTCAGACAGTCTCACTTCTGTGATGAGAGCTCCTTGCCTCTCTTCTTGAGCATCATCTTCTACCTGCTGTTAACTTTCAGTTTCTTTGTTCATTGCTAGTGGCTCTGGCTCCCACCCCAACTACCATACCATCATCTTTTTCCTTTATTCCTTCATCTCCTCTAGAGATCATTCTTTGTCCACTCCTTATTTTACAATGCCAATAATATCATTATGATAATTTATTGAGTTCTTACTGTGTACTAAGCACTTTGCATGGATCGTTAAATTTCATCCTTATAGCATACCATTAGGTGGGGACTCTCTTAATCCTCATATTTCAGATGAGAAAATTCGGGCTCAGAGATAAAGAGCCTTGCTCAAGTAGTCAAGGAGCAGAAATGGAATTCGAACCCCTTGCATTAAATCTTTGCATTTAATACTTGTTGCATTAAATTAATCCCAAAGCTCATGATTTCGATCACTATGCTTATATTTTCTCCATCACAGTGGATATTACCAGCCCATTTACTTCATTTATCTTTTCTTTCTAGGTTCTTATAGATTTTTAATGTGACTTACCTCTGTCTGCCTCCTTTTCAGTGTGCTATATTTAACTTGGGTGGTTTGTCCAGATTTGCCCCTTTCTATGGTTGGATTCTTGGCCCTATTCTTTTCCTGGTGACACACTGAGATTACATCATACCCCCACATACTTACTGTGGACTATAGAAGTGGTCCCAATTTCAAACATCCTCATCCCCACAAACTACTGAAATGTCCCAGAAATAGATGCTATAGATGCTGGGCAGCAGAAATAGCATCTGCTTCTGCTGTCACCTTCTGTGTGCCTCAGAACACACTATTCCAAGTCACATCTTGGCAGGATGGCTTCATATCATGGGCTTTCCAGGTGTCTGTGAATGACTGAACCGATGGTTATTACGTTAATCAGGCTAGGCTCCACTGTGCTGCAGTAAAATAAACCACATGTTTCTGGCATAAGACACCAAAGATATATGTCTCTTTCACATCACAATTAGTGGTGGTTCTGGTGGCTCTCCTTGACTTCACTTCTTGAACAGGGACTCAGAGATCTGGGGGGCATCCATCTTGCAGCTACACTATTTCAAGTTTCTTTACTTCCAACCACTTGGATGGGTGAGGGGGTGTGGCACGTTCACAGATAGTCATGCACTAGAGTGGTCATTATTATCTTCATTTTTTAGATGAGGAGACACATTCATTGCCCAAGGTTTTCCAGGCTAGTTAAGTGGTAGATTCCAGACTAGACATAGCTCCAACTCTTCATTCCACTACCTTTTTTGTGACTAGAAATATTTTATCTATGTGTACATGTCCTGTGTAGATTCATTTATTCCCAGTAAGTTATGAGAATTCCCATTCTTTTTTCTTGATGATTCCAGCAGAAGTTCCAGGGAGAACTCTCATTGTTGTGCTTGGGCCACATGCCCATTTTCAAACCAATTGCTGTAATCCAGACAATGTAGTGTTTTAATTGGTCAGGTCTGTGTCAGTAGCTAACTCTCGTGTGGAGGAAATAGAATAAGAGTAGTGGAGAGGTGAGGACAGTAGAGTAGTGTAGAGTAAAGAGAGCACCTTCATCTCTACAACACATAGTGGGAACAGTAGGGAACTCTTCCCCTAAATAAATCCAGAGTGGTATTAATTGAAAGAAAAGGCAATAGATATCCAGCAGGCAATTAAGATAAGATCTAGCTAGTTGAACAACTGAATGAAGAAGGAAATGTAAGAAAATCAGTGACTAGGGACATAAATTAATGGGTACATACACAGACCTGACCAATCAGAATACTGTATTGTCCGGTCCATAGTTACTTGTTTGAGGATGAACAGTGGTCCAAGCCCAACCAATGAGAGCCCTCCCTGGAGTTTATAACTAAACAAATGTTACCTCCTTGGTGGAGGATGAGGGAATCCTTCCAAATGATGAAAAGTGAATGAAGGAGAAGTTGACAGTCCAATGAAGATAAATTTTGCACATTGCATAATTTTGCAATAAGGTTCATCTTGCTTAGGGTATATTTTCAAGGACCCAGTACCTTTCTAGTGCGGAAATGATCCTTATCTCCCTGTCCCCATTTGACTTATCTCTATCCCTTTGGAGTAGGAGCAGACTTAGGCTGTCAGCCTGCTGACTTCCACAAAAGTAAGAGAAGGTGGTCCCTTCTTCCTCACTCCATCCCCAGTGTCTTCCCCTCTCTTTCAATTTCCATGGGCCTCCTTCTTCTCCTTAGAAGATGCTTTCCATCAGTGAGGCTGAAAAATAGCCAGGAGGCCCATCAGTGTTCACTTCCATGGGCAAAGTGACTTCTGCTGTGCCAGGCCTGGAGTTCGTTTATCTCTCCCTGAGTCAACGAGATTTTGTCTATAGGCCTTTCTGCTATGTTCCTCCAGAGAGAGGTAAACTGCCTTTAAGTAATTGCTGAAGAAGGCATAAACCAGGGAAATTTGATTTGAGTATGCAATTTGAATCGGGAAATGCTCATATAAATAACCGAAGCAGCTGAATGCGGCAGGTTTGTGCTCTATAGATTTTTTTTTTTTTTTTTTTTTAAATCTCAGGGTCTTCAGAATAGAAGTTCTGCTGCAACAGCTTAAACCATCCCAGGCCTTTTTGCTCTGATCTTGTGCTAGTTTGGCATCATTAATCGCCAGTCTGGAGTTTGGTAAGTTGCTGTTGCCTAATTAACCTATATGGTTGGAAAGGAGGAAAAAATGCTTGAACCCTCAAATGATGCTATCATCCAGAGCAGTGACACAGTCTTAAGAAACAAAACAAAGCCATTTTCCGCTAGGAAAAAGTTTGGAATCATTGAGCACAACTTTACTAATGAGGGAATTAGGGGCCGGACAGGGTAAATCATTTGATGGAGATCACTGAGATTTTGGAAATGTCACGCTTGGCTTTTCCTGCAGCAACAAACAACCCCATGTTCCAGAGGTGTGAGTTTCCAGTTTATATTATGTCAGAGCTGCAGGTCACCCATGACTCTCCTGGGCTGGCCTTGACCTGACCTTGTTCCATGTGTTTTCTAAGGAACAGCCACCCTCTGGGGCATGTGACTCTCCTGGTAGGTGAGATACAAGAGGGGTGGAACCAAACCACAGGGCATGTTTATAGTTTCCATTTGGATATGGTGTATGTCCCATTTGCTCACACTTTATTGGTCAAAACACAGGTTACAAAGCCTAATGACAACAGGGTGGGGATGACACTCTACTTAGTGGGAAGCATGGCAGCAGAAAGCAGGATACAAGTCATTGTGGAGAAACAATGCATTCCATTACCAGAAGGTGTAGAAATCCTTGCGGCGATGGAAGTCCAAGAAGAAATGTGAAAACTGAGAAGGTCTCTGAGGTTTCCTGAATCTACTTATTCTTTCGATCATGTTACATATCTTGATTAATGGCTAAATTCACCCAGGGGTATAAGCTTACTGAGAGTTACCTCAGATTCCTTCCTTGTATCTAAGCATGACATCTTATGATCACCCAAATCCTTATCATTTCTGCCTCTCAAATATGCCTCAAAAGTCCAGTCTTTCTTTCCACACCTCATCTCACAGGTCTCCTGCTTCGGGATTTTTGTGTTTTGGTTTGTTTTTCCAGCCCAAGCTCTGTATTGTGGCCAGAGCAACCCTGCTCGTATCATACCTAGGTTGCCCCCCTTGCCTGAAGTCCTCCCATAGATATAAGAATAAAATGTGGAAAAAAAAAAAGAATAAAATGTGGGATGCCTGGGTGGCTTAGCAGTTGAACGTCTGCCTTTGACTCAGGGCATGATCCTAGTCCAGGGATTGAGTCCCACATCGGGCTCCCTGTGAGGAGCCTGCTTCTCCTTCTATGTCTCTGCTTCTCTTTGTATCTCTCAGGAATAAATAAATAAAATTAAAAAAAAAAGAATAAAATGCTATGCTTCTTCATGTCTCTTGTATAGATTCAGTTCTTGCTATTTCCTAGGCCTATGTCCAGCATTTATTTATCTAAGACTGACCAGCCAGCTTGCTGGTTAACCAGATAAACAGGGAGGCAGGATTGGGGACATGCTCACACTTCCACTGGCATTTACTATGTAGGCAAGAGCTAAGTAAGGATTAATGACAGGTTCCAGGGAGACCCAGCCTGGATAACAGGTGCTCTTTTTGGAGAGGGACAAAGCAAGACCCATTTGTCCATAGGGTTCAGCAACAGAACGGACTCCTTGCTTCCCAACATCAATACCACAGGACCAATAAATATGTTTTGTCATCTACTGCTATGTAAGCCCCATGGAGCAGTCCCAAGACTGTGCTGTGTATTAAGTATGGATCACCCACTCCCAGCTATTGAGAGTTGACTCTCATTTTGTTTGATTGTGATTTGGGGTTATCCTGGCTGTCTTTCCTCCATAATACCCTATGAATGAGGTGGTGGTTGTGCTTGGAATTAGCTGAGAAGTTTGCTGTCTTGAAGTGACTCTGCGTTTGCTCATGTTCAGCAGTTCTTTGTGGCTGTAATGCATTTTATCCCCTAATCCATCAGTCCTCCATCCCCCAACCTGCTTCTGCTTTTCTGCCTCTGTCAATCTAGAAACTCCTAGTCAACATTTTGAGCTTAAGTTCACAACACATCTTTGCTGAAAGCTCCATTCTCCCTGGAGCATTATTTATGTCCTCTCCTGAGCTCTTCTACCGCCCTGCACATGACCACCTTCCTTCATCCAGCCAATTAATAGTTGTTAAGGGTATACTGTGTGCCAAGTCCTGTGCGAAGCACTGAGAATACAGCCGTGCACAAGTAGACAAAGCTCCTACCATCAGGATACCCACTGATGAGTGGGAATAAGATGTCCAATGAACCAACAAATGCACCAGATGGTTATCTATGGAGTGAGTGCTGAGCAGGAAATAAACATGGTGATGAGCTGGAGAATAACTAGGAGAAGTCACTTAGTGAAGTCAGGAAAAACCTCTTGGAGGAAGTAGTATTTCAGCTGAGGCCTGAAAGATGAGAAGGAATTCGGCTTGGGGATAGATGGAAGAGGAGCAGGTGCAGAAGGCAGTAGCAAGGACTAAGGCTTAAAGGCAAGGGAGAGTTTGCTGGGACTTGAACATTGCCAACCATCAGGAGAGTGGGTGGGACAGAGCACGTGGGAACTTGTTGGCAGTATCAAGGATTCTGGGTTCCAGTCTAAAAAGCAACAGGAAGACTTGGAAGGGTTTTAAACAGAGGAATGGAATGTGATTCATAATTTTAAAATATCACCCTGGATGTTGTGTGGATTGCAACGGGAAGCAGGCATAGACAGAAAAAAACCCCACTTTTTCTTAAGAGACGCTTTTGCTGAGCTGATGTGTTACATTGTGGTAGGGGCCATGTCCATAGATAAAGGCGTGGTTAGAGTCAAGAGCTATTTTGGTGACAGAACCAACAGGACGAGGGTCTAAATATTTTTTTTTTATTTATGATAGTCAGAGAGAGAGAGAGAGAGAGAGAGAGAGAGGCAGAGACACAGGCAGAGGGAGAAGCAGGCTCCATGCACCAGAAGCCCGATGTGGGACTCGATCCCGGGTCCCCAGGATTGCGCCCTGGGCCAAAGGCAGGCGCCAAACCGCTGTGCCACCCAGGGATCCCAGGACAAGGGTCTAATAGAGGAGAGGACTCACAAACGACTCCATAGTGTTTGCCATGAACAACTGGATAGATGGAGAGGCCTTTTTCTGAAATGTGGAAGATGGGAAGGGAGCATCGCATTGGTTAAAACGAGAACTCTGTTAGAGGCTAGTAAGTTTGAGACACCCATTGGTGGGCTGTTTGTCTTCCATTAGACTATGGTGTCTCTCCAGCATTGAGCGGAGTGCTTGACACCTAGCTGGTGCTCAAAAAGTATTTGTTGAACGGGAGAATCTAAATGATATGCTTAAAAGCTACAGATGACTAATGGCTTATAGAACAACAGACGATCCAAAGTCTGTAGTGGTAGCTAATTAAACCATTCTAATCTGATGTCCAAAATATTGTATGCTAGAGACCCCCCCTTCTCTCCCCATTAATTGAACAGGCCCTGTCTTTTTTGCTCTTGTAGTCCATTGTTCTTCAAATGTAATTAGCTCTTGTGTTGTGACAGTAAACGAGACTCCGGTACTTTGATAAATGGCTTGTTTCTGGAAAAAGAGTATTTATGAATACAAAACTCAGTCTTCCCCCCACTTTTCTTCCACCTCTTCCTCCCACTTTAGGCAGAACCTTGAGATGCACCATCACCTTCAGGAATGCTGTGTTTCTTAGGAAAGGACAACAATACAGAAATAACAGTTATTTGTGAACACCTATTACATGGCAGGCAGATTCATTATATGTTATACAACAATTCTGAAAAGTAAGTAAAAAAAAAAAATCCTATGTTCCATTTGAGTAAACCAAACAAGGCTCGTACAGAGTTAAAATCTCACAGTTACCAGGGTGCTGAGTTGAGATTCAGAGGTGCCCCGCTTTGATCTCCAAGCCTGTATCCTTTTGTGATTCTGGATCTCCCTCAGACCATAAGTAGCTGAACCTTATCAAAAAGCCTCTATGTGCTTCACTTGGTGGTGGTGGTCGTTTTTTTTTTTTAAACAGCTTAGTGAGATATAATTCACAGACTATACAATCAACCCATTTAAAGTGTACAGTTCAATGCACCTCACTTATTAATGGAACAAATAGTATCAGCTCTCACTCTTAGCAAGGAACAGCACCCTTGTGGTTGCTTCATGTTTGTTATCTCCTATGATTTATTCTGGTCTTTTCATCAGCCCTCGGGGCAGGGGGCAGGAATTATCACCTGCATCTTACAGGTGAAGAAACTAAAAATGTGACACACAGCATGTGGTCAGCAGATCTGAGTGATGAATCTAAGATACTCTGACCATCAAGTCTACTCTCTTTGCCTTTACACGATCTGCTGCTTAATAGCCATATGGCCCTTCTCACTTGACAAAGATGTTTTTTTTTCATGTCTGTGATCTCATTTGGTGCCCACACCAAGACTGATTTGCTGAAATTTTTTTTTAGAACAATCTGAAAGATCTTTTAAACCAATTTGGCTGGTTTCCCTTGTCCTGACCCAGAGAGGGTATTGAATTTCTCAAAACTGTCTGTAGTGACCTCACATACATTAGGATTGCCGCTATCAAAAGAACAGAAAATTACAAGTGTCAAGGATACAGAGAAACTGGAACCCTTGTGCACTGTTGGTGGGAATGTAAAATAGTCCAGCCATTATAGAAAGCAGTATGGAGTATCCTCAGAAAATTAAAAATAGAACTACTGCATGATCAAGCAATCCCACTTCTGGGTATATACCCAAAAGAATTCGAAGCAGGATCTTGACTATTTTAGATCCCACATGTAAGTGAGATCGTGCAAAACTTGCTTTTTTGTGTCTGGCTTATTTTACTTAGCATGATATCCACGAGGTTCATCCCTGTTGTTGCAAATGGCAAGACCTTCTTTTTTATTCCATTATATATATTTAACCCATTTTCTTGGAATCTAAAAAAGTTGAATTCATAGTACCAGAGAGGAGAATGGTGGTTTCCAGGGGCTTGGGGCTGGGGGAAATGGGGAGATATTGCTCAAAAGTATAAACTTTGAGTCATAAGAAGAATGTTTTAGAGATCTAATTTATAGCATGGCGATTATAATTATTAATACTGTCTTGTATGCTTTTAATTAGTTAAATGAGTAGATCTTAAATGTTCTCACCACACACAAAAAAGGTAGCTACGTGAGGTGATGGATGTGTTAATTAACATGATTGTGATTGCAATTTCATAATGTATACGCATATTAAATCATCACTGTACACTCTAAATATATATAATTTTTATTTGTCAATCATATCTCATAAGGCTGGGAAAAATGATACAACATGCAAAATCATAGAAACAGGAAACAAAAAGGTAGTGTTTAGTGGTATAGAGTTTCAGTTTTGCAAGATGAAAACGTACTAGAGATCTGTTGTACAATAATGTAAATATGCTTAACACTACTGGACTGTAGGCTTAAAAATGGTTAAAATGGCAAATTTAGTGTTATGTGTCTTTTACCAGAATGATAAAAACCTAAGGTCGACTTAGTACTGGAACCCATATCTCTAGGATCCAATAAGGTCAAGTCTGACAGAAAGCATTATCTTGCATTCTTGTGACCAAGGCTATACCTTTGGCTCAGATTGAGCATGTTTCCTTTTTTATAACAACTTTGAGAATCGGGTGCCCCGGGTGGACCTGCCAGAGAGTGCCCGTTCCAAAGTGCTTTATCTCTCTTAGGGTAGAGGCTCCAAATGGTGTACAGGGTAGCCAGGGGTGCAATATTAGTCCCATATGGAGAAACCAAGACTCAACAGGATTAATGGGACTTCAGAGTCACTTGGGGTATCAGTGATGGAAAGGAGACTAGATCCCAGAAATTCCAGTGAAGTGGGTGGTGTACCACATTTTAAAAGCTAGACAGAACCCAAGAAAGAGGTGGAAAACTTGACTGTTTTCTTATTTTTATTATCTACTCCAAAGAACTTTCTAGAACACCAAAGAGCATAGTTCCACTGAATTGTCCAGCCCTGACCCCTGATCCCAGTGTTGTTAGTGACCTCAAACTTGGGCTCCTGTGAAGGCTGCTAGACCACCGGTTGCGTAGGAGGCGCACTTCTTCTGGGCTACGAGGCCCTCTGAGCCCACTCCTTCCAGCAGTAGATTTTCCTTTTTCGTGTTTCAACTCCAGAGGCCCCCAAGGGCTTCTGCCTTAATTAAAATTTAAATTCACAAATCATTTCTTAAACCGTCTCATAGGCAGCCAAATAATCACGATCATTAACGGGTGGTCGGAGTCGCTTTTGCTTTAATGCTTTTTGAGACACTGGTTTAGTCCTATAAGTGCTATCTCTACCACGTCTCTTGCCACAAGCCTGGCCCAGAGAACTCTGCTCAAATATCTTTGTTTTCTGTTGTAATACAGAGGTCCACGTTCCCAACTTGGAATGCACTTAAGCATCCCGGTCCATCCCTGCTCCAGTCCCTATGCCTATCTCCCGCAACTTGCTCGTGTCCTGGGGGGCACTGCTGGGGACCATCCTTATTTGGGGACCAGCCAATTAGAAGAGAAGATCTTGAAGCACAGGCACAGTGAAGACCCATCACGGGGTTGGGTGGGCTTCCCTCTGAGCCATCCCTGGGCCTTTGCATTGGGATGGATCCTTTAGCTGGGTCTCTGCTCCTGGGAATTTGCAAGGTGCCCCTCACAGCTGCCCTTCCCCTAGCCCAGGGTTTCTTAACCTTGGCACTACTGACATTTTGGCCTGGGTAGTTCTTTGGTGTGGTGCTGTCCTGTGCGTTATAGGATGTCTCACACATCCCTGGCTTCTACCTATTAGATGCCCGTAGCAAGCCCCAGTTCTAACAACCTAAAGTGTCTTGAGACACGATCAAATGTCCCCTGGGGGCAAAGTTGCCAGTTGAGAACCACTACCTGTCCATTGTCTCTCTCTAGGGTCAATCCCTTGGATCCAGATTCCCTTTCTCCTTTTCCTTTTCCTATAGTTCTTCCTCTGTATCTCTCTCTCTTATTTTTTTTTAATTTGATAGTCACACAGAGAGAGAGAGAGAGGGGCAGAGACACAGGCAGAGGGAGAAGCAGGCTCCATGCACTGGGAGCCCGACATGGGATTCGATCCCGGGTCTCCAGGATCGCGCCCTGGGCCAAAGGCAGGCGCCAAACCACTGCGCCACCCAGGGATCCCCCTCTGTATCTCTGAACCCTGACATTGTTTAAGGCTATTCAATGCAAAAAAAAAAAAAAAAAAGCGAATTATACTGCTTTCCCCCTATAACAGGGACTTAGATTCTAAAAACAAAGTCTCAGACCTTAGAAACCCCCCAAAGCCTGTTTATTCTATATGGAGGGTGGGGCTGGCAGGATATGACAGGTCAGAGTCTTGTCATTCCTTCTGAAGAAGCCACCTCCATACGCCAATGAGGATGGCCAGGAACTTGGCCAGGGACTATCTGTCTCTGGAGCCTGAACCACTGTTTCCCTGCCTCCTACTTGGACTCATTGCACCTCAGTGATGATACAGTAAAGGAGGCTGTGTGCCTAGTTCATTAACTAGCCATGTCTCCTTGGGTTTGTCACTTTTCCTCTCAGGGCCTGGTAAAGTAAAAGGGATGGCTAGAGAATCTCTACCATTATTGATTAATAATGCCCTGATGATTAATATGCCCTGTCTTCCCAGGCCCCAAAGCAGGGCGGGTGTAGGCAGTCATGCATCCAATAAACATGCCTTGAGCTCCATAAACATGTTCATGGAACCTGAGCCGTCCAGAGCCCCCGAAGATGATCCCATCTTCTCCTCAGCACATTGTTTCCCCTTTTAGTACTGAATACAAAATGCTCCAGGCTCTGTACTGGATAATATGGCTCTAAACATGAAGAGAGAGAGATCTCTGTAGTTGAGGATCTTCTAGTCTGGAGGCAGAAACAGACAGGTCCATAGGAACAATGAGTTACTGTTCCTAAAGTGAAGGTACAAGCAGAGTAGGGGGTAACTTAGTTGAGTAGGTGAGAAATCAAGTCAGCATGGGGTCAAAACTAATTTCTGGAGCACTGTTTTTCTTAGGCCTGTGGAGGTTGGGCAATTTCATTGTCACAGGATCCATCTGCTCTAGTTGCCTATTGCTATATCATAACAAAGCACCCCAAACTTAGTCCTGTAAAACAGTAACTACTTTATTATATTATGAGATCTGTGGGTCCGGACTTTGGATAGGAAATACTGGGGCTACCTTGTCTGGGGTTCCAGCTGAGAACGTTTGAAGAGCTGGCAATGAGTCCAATAGATGGGACCTGGAATCATCTGGAGGCTTCTTCACACTCAGGCCTGCCATTTGGGCCTAGCTGGGACTGTTGACTGAAATGCCTACCTGTGGTCTCTCCCAATGGCTTGGGCTTTCTTTCAACATGGCGGCCTCAGGATGGTCAGACTTCTTTCGTGGTGCCTCATGTCTCCAAGAGTGAGCGGAAGCTGTATGGCTCTTGATGAACTAGCTGTGGAAGTCACATAGCATCCTTTCTGCCATACTTTATAAGTTGAGGCAGTTATGAGCCCACTCAGATTCAAGGAGATGGCACACAGACCCTGCCTCTTGATGGCAGGAGTATCAAAAATTTTGGAGCCATATTTTAAAACCACCCTACCATCCTTATTCCAATGTTCAGAGGTCTGAATTCCTCTGAATCTTTAGCAGAGAATCCCACCTTGAAAAATCTCTCCAGGTGTATTTACACCAAAGCCTACTTCAATTAATCAATTCTAATGCTCCAATTACTCAGCTTATATTTTCAGACGCTCTAATAAGCACCACAAATGAATAGGAATTAAACTGATGGTGCATCACCCTCCACTATTAGAAAGACCACACTTGATTTCTGAAGCAGCCTTCACCTTTGTGAAATGAACTTCCTTCTTTCCCCTCTGTTTAGTTCAGGGAAATGTTTCCCTGGGGCAAGGTGGGGTCAGAGCAGGTGGGAGGGCATTTAAGAATAGGTAGCAATCATAATAAAGGCAAATTTTACATGAAGACTGGAGCTTTTCTGGTATGTGCCCTTTTCGTGCTGGGAAAGAACCTGGGTTCTTATGTAAGGATTGGCAGTGAACAACCTGGCCTTATTCGACTCATCTGTAGAATCTGGGGGTTGGGCTTGATGATTCCTAAGGACTCTTCCAGCTTCAAAAATGTCTGTACTTATAGGAATATTTGCCAAGGGCAATTTTCTAACATTGATACTCTGAGGGAGCACCCATGTAATAATCATATTCATATGAATAAGTTGCCTTCAAGAAATACTGTCGCACTCCTGGTAACCAGAACTTTTCCTCTGCATTTACATAAATACACACATACATTTTTATATAAGTGGTATCTTACTGTATATTTTCTTCTACAATTTCCTTTTTCTTCACCACTATAATATATACAGAAAAGCTTTCTCAGCAGTACATAAAATTAAGTTTAATTCTTTTCTACTGCTACATAATAGTCCACCGTATAGATACGCCATAAATTATGTATACCCCCCTTCGTATAATGTAGGTTCCTTCCATTATTTTGTCTTTACTAATAATGCTGTAATGGATACCCATGGATATATATTATCTTCTCTTTTGCAGGTATATCTATAGGAGAATTTTCTAGAAGTAAATTTACTGGGTCCAAGGTTATGAGTTTTTGTAATTTTGATTGATATTGACCAATTTCTCATCATAGAGTCATACCAGTTAATTCTTTCATCAATAATATATTGAAAGAGTTTTTCCCCTTCACATAGCATATGATCAAACATTATAATTCTTGCCACTCTGAGAAGGTGAAAATGGCATCAGATTATAATTTTTTTAAAGATTTTATTTATTTATTCATGAGAGAAACAGAGAGAGAGAAAGAGAGAGAGAGAGAGAGAGAGAGGCTGAGACGCAGGCAGAAGGAGAAGCAGGCTCCATACAGGGAGCCTGATGTGGGACTCGATCTGGGACTCCAGAATCATGACCTGAGCTGAATGAAGGCAGATGCTTAACCACTGAGATACCCAGGCATCCCAAGATTGTAATTTTAAGTGGTGTTTCCCTTTGATGAGAAAGCTAGAGTCTTTTCTTATATGTAAGAGTCGTTCATATTTCTCTTTCTCAGAAATGTCTCCTTCTAGGCTTTGGAAAGAGATGCACTTAAAACATATTCAATAGATATCATTAAATTTGTCTGATGGACCCACTAAATGGCATTGCTTTGGCCTCCTCTCTATACCAGGGTCCAAAGCAACCCATAAACCTTTAGGCAAATGGTGAGATCCCATGCTAGCAATCCATCCCTTTATGGTTTTTTAGCTTTGTCTTTAGGTGGGGTGGAAGGGAACAGCTACAAGACTTGGTTTGTATTTGCTAGAAAAACACTGGGTAGATAATATGAACCCGCAAAGCTTCTGACTCCTCATGCAGTCTTGTCCACGAGTCTCAGGAAATGAGTGCACTTTATTTTTGCTGAAGCCTGTTTCTTTGCAGTACATTTTGTTATCATTATGGGGTTTGTCTTAAAAAAAAAAACATACTTGTGGTTTTTCTAGAAAAAGTGAAACATTAGCCAGCTTTATCATTTATCAGCATCAGCTTTTTCTACTGATGATGGTGGTGACAAAACCTCTTTTTCTCAGCACCTCCTTCATCTTCGCTTTTTAAGGGTTAGATACAGAGATAGGAGGAAGGCTAGATTTGGCTCTAAGCCTAGGTAGGCCATGCTTGCCAACACAGTTAGTCAGAAAACCTTGTGTTGTGAGGTGAATGGTCCTGGCCCAGCCAGGGATAAAGATGATACTCTACTTAGGTTGTCATGTGGCCTTAGTGTCTGGTACCAACTGGGTAAAATCCCAGAGGGAGGAAGTTTGGGCAATTAGCCAGATGCCAGCATTTGTTATGCACCAGGTCCTCTGTTAGGGATGTAAATGTAAATAAATAAGAGGTAGCCCTTGGGCTCAAGTAACAAACATCAGAGCAGGTCAACCCATAAGCAGATGTGTGTAATACAATGTGCTAAGTTCCTTGATAAAAGGAAGCTTTCCAATCTAACCCAAAGAAGGCTTCCTAGAGGAGGTGTGTCTTGGCAATGATATTAGTATTGTTTGGGTATGCTGGGTCAATTTTTGCAGCTATACAGGGAAGCAAGGCTGTTATTAAATAAGTGGAGAAAAGAAATGTTAAAAAGATGCATGTATGTGTGTAATAAAAAGTGATTCGGTGTTTCCGGAGTAGAAAGTATGTTGTGGGTAGTGGTTGAAGAGAGAGCGTGATAAGGTCTGTTTGTTCTCTTTAAGACTTGTGACTTATTCTATAACTTGGTTTTTTCCCCCAGAACTGGACACACACAAATGGCATTCTACTGCATTATATATTTTCTTGGGTGTGTCTAGGCTTATGCACAATTACCAGCTCACTGGTGGTATCTGCACCCCTTTCTTTATCCAGCAAGTGTGTGAAAAAGATGAAGTTTTTCCACAGTCCTTATATATAAATCTCGAACTTGGAGCTTGGAGAAGTGAAGGTCTGGAGCTTGAAGAGGAGTGGAGATCAAAGAAATAAAGTCCAGCAACAGATGCGATATTCAAATAGCTCAACCCCTTTACAATGAAGTCAAATCATCCATATATTTTGACTTAATATAATCCAGCTCTTCATGCTCAGCAAAGAACATACAAAAGTGAGAGATGGGACATCCATGGGAGACAGTGGGCATAAGGTAAATGGTCCAGCCAACTCCACCATCCACTGCATGGCCTGAAAGAACATGAGATAGATGGACTGTCATTCATATCCTGTCATCAGGCTCAGTTTCCCATGTAATTTCCATAATGTGAGCTTCTCTCTGAACTTAGTGGGGTTCTAATAAAGATACATGTTTCATAAACCTGGGTGCTAAACACAAGGTAAAAGGACTCACCGAAAAACCAATCCATCACCGGCAGGGTTGATCATATACAAAGCCCAGCATCAATTGTGTTTAATGGGCTCCTTAGGAGATTTGGTCATATTTGTTATATGCTCTTCTACTTGTCTTGCTGATTTTCTAACATGGCACCAAAATGGGAAGCAAAATGATGTTGTTCACATTTCCCCAAAGCCATAAAAGAGATTCAAAAAAATAGTTCACAGCAACGTCATGATTTTATTATTCCTGTACTCTTCTGTAGCCTCCCTCTGCCAACACAGCTCTGTGCATCTTTTCTATCTTCTCCCCCACTGTGTCTTCTTGGACTAGGTAAGAAGATCTGAGCCTCCCTCTAGCAAAGAGGAACCATCCCTATTTGGAGACTAGGAGATGGACATTCAATAATTGCAGTTGTAGTCACAGCACACCCTTCGTGTTAGGGGTTGGATTGTGTCTGCCCCAACCCCAACTCATATATTGAAATCCTAACCCCTAATACTTCAGAATGTGACTGTATTTGCAGAGAGGATCTTTAAGGAGGTAAAGAAGTTAAAATGAGGTCACTAGGCAGACTCTAATCTGATATAACTGGTGTCCTTCTCAGTAGAGGAAATTTGAATATAGACAAGCACAGAGGGAGGATGGCCATCTACAAGCCAAAGAGAGAGGACTTGGAAGAAACCAACCCTACCAACACCTTGATTTTAAACTTCTGGCCTCTAAAATAGCATGATAATAAATTTCTGTTGTTTAAGCCTTGTGGTATGGGGGAGTCTGTGCATATTCACATGAATGATTCCTATCCCATTTCTCTCCAACCCGTTCAAATTTATACCCAAAAAGGGAAACTACTCTTAAACATTGGTACTGGAGTTGCTTTTGGTCACAAATTACTTGCAATGCCCCTTACAACTTATTGGAAGAATGTGAGAAGATTGGTGGGTGGTAGGGGCCATGGGAGAATTGAGAGCAAAGAAGAACATGGTAGATCTGAATTTGGGGTAGACCTCACCAGGATCAATGGTGAAGACTGAAAGAGGGTGAGATTGGAAATGCAGAACCATTGCAAAGCTTTTTCATGCAGTAGCAGCAGGGATGGAGACTTCAGGATGGTTCGGATAAATATGCATAAGAATAGTGATATTGGTGAACAGGACAGGGAGTGGGGGTGAAGCATGAGAGGAGATATGGGTGGCTTGCTATCTTTCTAACTTGGGCATCTGAGTATATGGTGACACCAGCGATGGAAAAGGATTACAGGAGAAGGTATTTGCTTATTTGCATGCCACCTCATTCTAGAAAGAGCTTAAGTTGGCTTGCACAAATGCTGACCATGCCATTATAAAGATAAGGAGATGAGGAAAGTGAGGCAAAGAACAACTGAAAGTAGGAAAGAGAAGATAAGGCCAAGAGCAAAGTTGGTGTGTAAATCCTTACCTGAAGATTCTAAACACTTGCCGGTTGGACAGTATATGTTGCTTTAGGCCAACGAATGACATTATTCACATTTGACAGTTTGGTCAATGTTGTTCACCTCTTCTGAGAACCTGGAGTCTGAAAATTCTAGCTTGGTGGAAATCTGGTTTTTGGGTTTTGAGTGTCAGAGGCACCAGAGATCCAGGGAGTAAGCATAGATTGAATACTTGGAGAGGAGAGGAGAGGAGAGGAGAGGAGAGGAGAGAGAGAGAGAGAGAGAGAGAGAGAGAGAGAGAGAGAGAGAGAGAGAGACGTGTGAGGGAGGTTAAAAAAATCTGAGGCATCCCCTGACTCATCCTGAAGCCCAGTGGCATTTGGACACAGAGTTCAGAGACTGAGGAGCTGGAGTGTCTATACTTTGATGCAACTGTGTAGAATCCGTTTATTTGGGAAGATGACATGGCTATGTCATATGCCTTCTGTGATGCCATTTGATTTACATAGCATCTCTGTTTCTGCTATGTGAATATACGGGTTATATAAGCAATCTGGCAGCTTAAGTCTTGTTACTGTCATTTCCAAGGTGGCAGATGGTTCAGAACAAGGCTACCTTTTCTGCCACACAATCAAGCATGAATACATCCCCATCCAGGCACATTTCCATTATCCTTTCATGATTGCACCTTTGGACTACGGCCAAACCACCAGTTTGATAGCTCTTGGGTAGGAAAGAGAATGGTTGTCCCCATGCTCTGTTTCCTAGAGAGTCTGTCTTTTGCCAAATGTTAAGGGGGAAGTGAGCAAGATGTTGAAGAAGTTTATGTCCCTGATGCCTGTGGGATACCTCTCTCTACTGAGGAAGGACAATAAGAGGACTGTTGAGAGTGAGTTCTCTGAAGTGGCTCTTGGCATTCCTACTACTTCACCTCATGGGGTCCAGAACTGGTGGAAGCCTGATTTGCTGCTCTTTGCAGGTCATGAATGTGTGCGCGTGTGTGTCTGTGTGTGTACATGTACCTGCACCTGCACACATATGTATGTGTGTACATTGGGGCTTCCTTTGTTCTTTGCAATGAATATCTGTTGCTGCTGCCCACCCACATTCATTCCCTCTTCTGCAATAAAATCATCCTGATTTC
This sequence comes from Nyctereutes procyonoides, assembly GCF_905146905.1. Taxonomy (NCBI): domain Eukaryota; kingdom Metazoa; phylum Chordata; class Mammalia; order Carnivora; family Canidae; genus Nyctereutes; species Nyctereutes procyonoides. The sequence goes on along the minus strand of NW_026575126.1, from coordinate 51,244,534 downwards.
CCCTTGGAGAGTCATCTTCCCCTACTTTCATTCCAGAGGTGGTTTAATGACTCAGTTCATTGTCTTCTATCTCCCTGCCTTCTGATCAGTTCAGAGAGGGACACATGACTTCATCCAGGCCAAAGAGAACAATTTTGGCCTTATGACAGAACCCATTAGAGATGTTCCCATTTCTTCTGGGGCCACTGATTTGGTACAAGATGAGCCTGGACTTACTGGCTATCATCTTGTCACCACATGAAGATGCCACACCTATAGATAGAACCCATCCGTGGAAAGGAGACTTGAGATTTGAGAAGAGGCAGCATAGGTCTAGCCATAAATGAAGCCAGATGTACTGTGGACTTCCTAGATTTGTTTACAAATTTATGCCAGTTTTATTTCTGTCCCCTGTAACTGCAGTTCTTGTCCAACATGGTCTCTCTACCTTTATGCTTGACTACCTCTAGATGGGATCCTGGATGGCTGTTGCAACATGGCGGAGTTGGTAACTCTTCCTTTTATGAGTTTATCTATCCTTTACCTTTGATAGGTACCAGGTCATTGGTGTTGTCTTTGGAGTCAGAGATCTGGATGTGACTCATGGCCCTGCCAAACCTTTTTTCTTTTCTTTTCTTTTTTTTTTCTTTTCTTTTCTTTTCCTCTTCTCTTTCTTTCTTTCTTTCTTTCTTTCTTTCTTTCTTTCTCTTTCTTTCTTTCTTCTTTAATAAATGATATAACTTATCAGAATCTCAGTTTCCTCATCAGTAATGCAGGTAACACAGCACCAATCTAATACTATTGTTGAGACCATGACAACAATGTAAATGAGCAGCTAGGAATTTGCTCTACAGCATTCAAATGCCGCAAATGCCAAAATAATTTTGTTTCAAACCAAGTTAAATCTGGCTCTAGGTTTTCACGAGCTAGAGCATTGAGACCTTTGATCATGGGTATATTCAGGGATATTCTCTGTCCATCTCCAAAGATATACACAATCTAGGGGATTTAAATTATGACTTAAAAATTAGGAGGGGTCTTAAAAAAATTAGATGGGGCTTGGACCTCAGTCCTCAGGGGCCACCAGAGTTCCTGATGCTCCTTCTGCTCTCCTAATGCCACTGAACTTATCTTACTTTGTTTCCCAGTCTTTGTCCTCTCTGAGGACTCAGGGATGCATCTCTTTACTACTGCATTTCTTGTAGCCAGAGGTTTGACCACAGAGTTTTTTTTTGCCAGTGCTGTCAAAGTCTTGGCATCTTGTCCAACCCCCCTGGTATCCCACAGGGCTCTGTGTTCAGATGGAATACTGGTTGTACCACTTGTGAAAACCTCAAATCTTCATACTCTTACATAATGGAGAAGTCAATGCTTAATGTACCACTTCACTGCCTTATCAGACTTTTTTCCCTCTTTGTCAATGAGGTTCCAAAACTAGGGCAAGAGTGACCTTCTGGATGGCTCTTCATAAGTTGTATTTTAGGCCCTTTGGCTGAGATTCTGGTTGTCTGCATTATCAAGTTTCTCTTTTTTTCATACCAATGGCATTGTTAGCTGTACCAGTAGATGCCCAGAGTAAGGCTGACATTTATCAGCCTGACTTTCAGGTGGGGGTAGCCATGTAACTAAGTTCTAGCCAAAGGGATCTAAGGGGAAAGGGTGAATGGAAGTTTTAGGGAAACTTTAGGAGGCATTTCATGCCTGCTGTTTGTCCCTTCCATTATTCCCCTCTTCTATCCTGCTGCCTGGAACGTAAATGCACCATCTTGGACCAAGAATGTGGGGATCAGAGCAGTGAGTTGGAGGGGACAGAGTCTTCAACCATAGAAAAGACACAGAAGGGGAAACCCAATGTCATGATGGTCCAATGTCATGATGCTTGAAATGACAGCTGCCATCTTGTGACCCTTAAGGGATAAGCTCAAGGATCAAGGCAACCACTGAGTATGACGGAGCTAAAGGAAGGGAGGCCCATTCTCTGATGATCTGTGACTCACCTTGGAGCCTCCCACATCCAGGCTTGTTATATGAGATGAGATAGTTTGTCCATCTTTTGAGCCCCTTCTATTTGGGTGTTTTATTACATAAAGGCACCCTGATTGGACATGAAGGAGCACACTACCCTGAATACCAGGTCTTGGTTACTTGTCATCTAAGATGAGGCAAGGAAAATCCCTCTTGATCTTTGGAAAGTTCTTTAGCAGTGAGAACAAAGCACAAACAGATATCACAGTAAATTATCCCCCCATATGTAAAAAGCACAGCATGGAACCTGACACATTTAAACAGTCAGTAAAAGGTAGCTATTTTTCTTTTTCTTATTAGCATAATGCCTCAATAAATGTTAGTTTCTGATGCTATCTCCTTGAGTGTCTCTCCCTTTGCTGCTAAGTTCCTCCATACCTGCACATTTATCTCCCTTCTCCCCTATTAAACCTGGCTCTTGAAAAGACTGTCAACTCACTCTCATTGAGGTGTCAGTGATAGATAAGGCTTAATGTATGACCTCATTCCCCAAACACTATCAGCTTGCCAGTGAGATTTACATTTAATAGAGGATTAAAGCCTTAAGCCAAAGGAATGAATCTTTAATGGTGAAATTTGAGACACCAGGAAGCTTATGAAAAACTAATATTGAGGGGGAGAGGTCTTCCTGATGATCCCCAGTTTCTCTGGGGTTCTCATAACATTCTCCAAAGTCTCCCAGATCTGAAAACAGGCTGCATGGCAATTCACAATCTTCACAAACAGCAAATTATTTTTGTTTCTTTTTAAGATTTATTTATTTTAGAGGGGAGGGGAGGGGCAGCGGGAGAGGGAGAGAAAATCTTTAGCAGACTCCCCACCGAGCACGGAGCCCAGCGAGGGACTCAGTCTTAGTATGCTGAGATCACTACCTGAGCCAAAACCAGGAATTAGAGGCTTAACCGACTATGCCACCGGGTGCCCCCGAGAGCAAATTCTTGATGAAGCTTCGTGGAACTGAACTGGAGTTGAGGTGGGGTTGTTGTGGAATCAAAGGTATGAGGAGAGGGTGTGTTGGCTCTGGAGGGAGCTGTCTATCAAGTGGGTGGGTCATGCTGCCTAACTGATGAAACTTCCCTGGGGGTTGGTGCCACATTGAGTCACATTTGTATTGTGATGTAGCAGTCTCTTGCTTCCTCTTGATAACTGTGCTTTAGGGGCTGTATCAAGTTATCTTTCTGCCTCACCCCTCCATACCCTCCCTGTCTCATTTCTGTACTTGAGTTCTCTCTTCCAGCCTCATCCTCATCTTGGGTCTTTTCTCTGCTTGTCCTGAGCTCCCCAAGTGACTCTTTGGCTAGGTCCCTGAGTTCTGTGAGCATGACTTGGGGTCTCTCCAACCTTGGATCCACCGCTGAACCTCTGGGCATCTTGGTTGGGTCCCAGCAGTGCAAATATGATAGGCTACTTCCTGGTCTTTGGGATTTCCTGTCTGAGCTCTAGCTCTGTTTCTTGCTTGACATCTCCTCTTGGATGTCCCACTGATACTTAAAACTCAACGTGTGTCCCAAGTATCTTCCCTCAGCCTCCCTATATCCACTCTCCACCTGGCTCCATCTTATGCTGTCTCTGGGAGACTGAGGCATTTGATCCTCATCAGCTCTGGCTAGGTCAGACCAATTAGGTGGCAGGAGGAGGGAGAAGGTGACAGTGTTATTCCTCAATCCCTGTCCTGAAAGGTAGCCTTCTCTTCCCCTTTCCAAGTTCTGGCAACTTTCTGAACTTTCTATCTTCTTATCCTTGATGGCTTGGGGCAGTCAGCTCCTCCACTGCTGCTGGTGCTGGATTATTGCTCTCACCTTAATGGTGGGTTCCTGTGCACCTGCTGTGTCAGCATTACCTGCAAACTTATCAGAAATGCAAATTTGGGAGTCACACTCCCAGTCATTGTGAACTAGAAATTGGAGGTGGAGCCCAGCTGTGGGCATCTTAAGCAGCCCTCTAGGTGATTCTGATGCATGCTGGTTTGAGAATCACTGGACTTGCCATATTTTTGAAATTAGTAGAAAGCTCTTCAAATTATGCTACACTGTTTCCTATTGAGATTCTAACTGAATAATAATAATAATAATAATAATGGAATTCTGATCTTCCCCCCCACACAAAAATGTCTCTCTTCTACTGTGTCTATTCCAGTGAATGGAGTGGCATGGGATTTGGTCTCACACGTTGTTATACTCTCAGCACCTGCAAGCCTATCAGATACATTGTAGGTGGTCAGTAAAGGTTCATTTCACTGCATTTCTTCTCCTTCTTCTTCTTCTTCTACTTCTACTTCTAAGATTTTATTTATATATTCATGAAAGACACAGAGAGAGGAAGAGACATAGGCAGAGGGAGAAGCAGACTCCCCCTGGGAGCCTGATGTGGGACTTGATCCCAAGACCCTGGGATCATGACCTGAGCCAAAAGCAGACGCTCGACCACTTTGCCATCCAAGTGTCCTGCAATTTTTTCTTCTTAATTTTGTACTTTACCCCACACGCCATCCATCTATTTATCCATTCACCCACCCAGGCACAAACATATAGGTACTGGGGATATGAAGCCAAATACAACATAGCATTTGGTGTCCCAGTTCCCATAAGTTAGTGGGTGAGATGTCCATATTCAGTGAGGATCATCCTACTATCTACCCCATGGGATTGTCTCAAGGATCGAACATGGTAACACATATAGAGATCTTGGCACAGTGCCTGACATCAGAACGATGTTCAATCAGCTTTAGTGTTATTTATTATGATCACAGCAGATAAATCATAATATAGCTTTGGCAGGACTCAAACAGGGATAAGAACAGAGCTTTGTGAAGCCACTCCATGCCACGAAACTGAGTGAGTACTTTGTGAGTTAAAGGATCATTTAAAAAGTACTTTGTAAATTGCTTGGAGTTATATAAGTATAAAATGTTTATTTACTGGCCGGCTATTATTCTTGCCCTTGTGTGACATCTCCTCCCTGCCTTCCCTCTTCAAAGCTACCTGTTAGTTGCATTTTGACCTGCTTTCATTCCTGTAACACGTTAGTGAGCACACAGGAATAACTCAGTGCTTTATTCTGGGTCGAGATACCCTCAGCCTCTCCACTTATTTTTTTCCCTCTGAAATGAAATAATTTTATCAATTTCTGTGGTTAAAAGGATCTATGTTCATTGTTTTTTAAGAAGAATACAATGATAAAAAGAAGTACATAGAACAGAACACATATTAGTCAAAACAAATCACTCAGAGATAGCACTTTTAACGTTTTGATGAACCTCCTTCTGGACGTATCATTTATATATTTATCCAAAACTCTATCTAGCTTTTCAAGTGTATATAGATGGGATCATTTTATGCAGGCAACCTACTTCTTAAACAGAAATCATTTACAGCAGCTCTGGGGAAATTTTGAGATGCTCTGTCTCTCTGGAATATGACCACCAGATGGTGCTGGTTCTGAATGTATCAGAATTTTCAATCACTGGTCTATGCTGTAGAGATAAAGGGTCCATGTCCCAGGTTCTGGGTCCTGCTCCTTTCCATTACTGTGGCCCGGGTTTGAAGATGGATTGATTTTGTCTTCAGCGACAACTGTGAAGGGCAAAATCCATGTCCTCTTTCTGACATAGAGCAACTGTCTCTTCTTCACGCCCTCACCACACCTTGTCCATTTTCTTGGACCAAAGAAGTTCTGACTTGCAGCTTAGTTATGTATGTGCCTGTCTTCTCCTCCTCTATCCCCTTGTCCCTCATGAGAGTGTGAGATCCCTGCAGAAAGAGACTGAGTCCCCTAACCCAGATCTTTGTGCATATGAGACATTCAATAACTGTTGAGTTTAAATTTTAATTAAGAATAAGGTGGTTGTATTTGCTTCAACGTGGATGGAACTGGAGGGTATTATGCTGAGTGAAGTAAGTCAATCGGAGAAGGACAAACAGTGTATGTTCTCATTCATTTGGGGAATATAATTAATAGTGAAAGGGAATATAAGGGAAGGGAGAAGAATGTGTTGGAAATATCAGAAAGGGAGACAGAACATAAAGACTCCTAACTCTGGGAAATGAACTAGGGGTGGTGGAAGGGGAGGAGGGCGGGGGGTGGGGGTCAATGGGTGACGGGCACTGAGGGGGACACTTGATGGGATGAGCACTGGGTGTTATTCTGTATGTTGGTAAATTGAACACCAATAAAAAATAAATTTATTTTAAAAAATCTTAAAAAAAAAAGAATAAGGTGGTTGGAGTGAGAATGGGGAAAATTAACAAGACAGGAAACAACAAATGTTGGAGAGGATGTGGAGAAAGGGGAACCCTCTTGCATTGTTGGTGGGAATGTGAACTGGTGCAGCCACTCTGGAAAACTGTGTGGAGGGTCCTCAAAGAGTTAAAAATAGATCTGCCCTACGACCCAGCAATTGCACTGCTGGGGATTTACCCCAAAGATACAGATGCAATGAAACGCCAGGACACCTGCACGCCGATGTTTCTAGCAGCAGTGTCCACAAGAGCCAAATGTGGAAGGAGCCTCGGTGTCCATCGAAAGATGAATGGATAAAGAAGATGTGGTCTTTGTATACAATGGAATATTACTCAGCCATTAGAAACGACGAATACCCACCATCTGCTTCGACGTGGATGGAACTGGAGGGTATTATGCTGAGTGAAGTAAGTCAATCAGAGAAGGACAAACATTATATGGTCTCATTCATTTGGGGAATATAAAAAATAGTAAAAGGGAGTAAAGGGGAAAGGAGAGAAAATAAGTGGGAAATATCAGAGAGGGAGACAGAACATGAGAGACTCCTAACTCTGGGAAACGAACAAGGGGTGGTGGTAGGGGAGGAGGGTGGGGGATGGGGGTGACTGGATGATGGGCACTGAGGGGGCCACTTGATGGGATGAGCACTGGGTGTTATGCTATATGTTGGCAAGTTGAACTCCAATAAAAAATAAAAATTAAATTAAATTAAAAAGAATAAGGTGGTTGGGCAAGTGGAGGTTAAAAAGGGATAAAAAAGAAAAGTATATGTTTCAAAGCAAAAAAAGGTATAAAGAGACTATTGGACTGGGTGTTAGAAATCTAACTTTTAGGCTTGGGTTTGGTATTAACTGGTTGGCTGACCTTGGAGAAGCCAGTTGACCTCTCTGGAGTCAAGTTGACTTCTGTATGTGAGGAGGTTGGACAGAATGATCTCTAGGTCCCTTTCGGCCCTGACATGTTTGGGTACAAAAGTCTCTCTGGTTTTTCCTTTTGTCCTTCGGTCAAGCTGCACTAGCAATGAGTCACTGCAGGTGCTGTCAGCAACCCTGGAGATTCAGGTCCAGCGGCGACCAGGGCAGGACACGGCTGGGGCTCCGCTCTACCATCCGCCCTCCTGCAGAGCCGCCAGCGCCAGCCGCACCAGCACAGCCCATACATCATTATTAGATTCCCTTCATCGTGCTAATTGACACAGGATGAAAAATACCCAGCAAAGGAAACAGCAAACGCTTTCGCATTCAGCCGGAGTGGCCGGCAAATGGGAGAAAGTGCTGTAAAAGTTAACTGAGATTGAAAACAGGCATGCTCACATCTTGTCGGGTGAATGTTTCCTGTTAGGAATCCGGGCCCAATTGGCAGTGTGAGTGGTGGCTCTGGTGGATTCACATCTGAAGCCTCTCGGGCAGCTGGGGTTCAGGTACATGGAGAACCGGGGGAGAACACATTACAGAGGAAGATCAAGAGGAAAGAGAAGGGCACTGCTTTTGTCATCCCAAACTGCAGTGACAGTCTCAGCCCCTTCTTTCTGCCTTTGAAGGCTGTTGAGAATTACTTCCTCGTACGAGTCTGGTACTGGGTAGAGGTAGTGTACGAGTCCGAGTCTTGGTTTTAAGGCAGTGTTTCTCAACTGGGAAAATGGGGATTTCAGCCCAGGTGACTCTGGACAATGTCTGGAGATGTTTTTGCTTGGCTCTAGCATCTCGTAGGTAGCAGCCAGGGGTGCTGCTAAACATCCTAATGATGCACAGGATGGTACCTCTCAACAGAAAAGGATCTTGTCTAAAATGTCGATAGTGCCGAGGATGAGAATACCTGTTGTAAAAACCTCTGTGACTTTGGATGAGCAACTGAACCTCTCTGGGCCACTATTTTGTTAGGGTATATTGGTCATTGTACATGATGTGGTAAGATGGCTAGCAAAAATGGTCCCAGTTCTCCCTACTGCCCATGCACTGTGACTTTGCCGCTCCGGCTACCAAGGCAGGAGTCTATGTCTGCTCCCCTTGCATCAGGGCTGGCCTTGGGACTTCCTTTGTCTATTAAAATCCAGCAGATTGCTAGCTCCAAGCCTTGGCCTCAGAGGCTTTGCACAGTTCTGCTCTTCTTTCCTGCCCCTGCCCTGTGAACAAGCCCAGGCTGCTCTGCTGGAGGATGAGAGACCTTGTGGAAAACACCCAAGGTGCCCTACCTTATGGCCAGCAATCCCCACAATGAGAGAGAGAACCCAGCTGACAATAAAACCATCTGACCTGATCTACCACTGACCACAGCCCATGGTCCCCGGCTGACATAAGAACCCCCCAGCTGACCCATAGTCTCACACACAAAAGTAGATTCTTACAGGTTTTTTTTCTTTTTTAAGATTTATTTATTTTAGAGGTGGGAGAAGGGCAGAGGGAGAGAGTCTTAAGCAGACTCCACGCTGAGCATGGAGCCCAATGCGGGGCTCGGTCTCACAACCCTGAGATCTCAATGTGAGCCAAAACCAAGAGTCAGATGTTTAACCTACTGCATCATCCAGGCACTCCTGTTTTGTGTTGTTGTTGTTGTTGTAAAGATTTATTTATTTGGGTGGAGGCAGAGGGACAGGGAGAGAGAATCCCAAGTAGTCTTCTGTGCTGAGCCCAGAGCTGGATGCGGAGCTTGATCCCACAACCCTGAGATCACGACCTGAGCCAAAATCAAGAGTCAGACACTTAACCAACTGTGTCACCCAGGTGCCCTTAGATTCTTATTTCTGTAATCCACAGAGTTTCAGGGTGGTTTGCTATGTAGCCACGGAGAGCTGGCACACATGGGCTTGAAATTCAGATTCAATGAATGGTAAACTCTGAGGGGCACATGGAGTCACTCAACACGTGCTTCCTTTCCTACTAGCTGACATTTTCTTTAGTCATAGTTCTTCATGGCTCAAGATGTGCCCAACTGCATCTTTGATACCCAAGTAGTGGAGCTGGGCAAGCTCTATCCGGAGACAGGTTTGCTTAAGGTCAGTTCTATTCACTTGTATCATGCACGGCAAGCTGGAGAAACCCATTCTGACATAAACAATAGCCAAAGGCATTTAAGAGAAGGACACGGGAAAGCTCACCTCCTCAGGGATGTCGGGAATCAGGGACCCTCCAGGGATCTTGGCAGCAGATGATTTGTGATTCTCCTTCTAGAATGTTGTCAAGGGTGGCCACAGTGTCCTACCTACCTCCCGTCCCTCTGTTAGTGCTCAAGCTTCTCAAGAAGCTTCGAATGCCAGGATGAGGGGATTTGATTGACTTTCTTGTGTCGCCTGCCCTATTGATAGAGCTGGTGTCATCTGACTGGCAGCTTTCCCAGCTCTGCACAGAGTAGGAAGGAAGCATCAGACAGAAGCAAAATATGTCCTCTGCCTTGGCCCTGCCTTCTCCCCTCCCCTATATCTCCAGGGTTACAGATCGGGGCAGGCGAAGGCAGTGTGTTGAGGATGTTTGGTGTACAGTCCGGACGCTCAGGATGTCTTACCATGGCTGTGTGGTGGGGATATATTTCATGCCTAGTTGGAAACCAAAACAGCTTAGTCAGAGGTTAGAAATCAAACTTAGTAGTGCTCTAGGCTCCCATGTAACCTTCTGGGTCACTCTGGCCTTGTCATATGGATGTCAGAATTTGGGGTGATGTGTTGGGAGTGGACAGGGAGTGAGGAGGGAGATGGTCTCACTCTGAGGCCCTCAGTAAAGACCTTGGTCTTTGAGTCACATTTGGACCAGGGCACATTTTGCCACCCAGCCCATGGCAGATGCCACGTTAGCAAGAGGACTGCCCAAGCTTCTCTTGGCCAGACATTACATGTCTGCTGTCCATAAGTCACCCCAAGATCCTCCAAAGCATCCCAATTGTAGAGACAAATGAGTTCTCTACTTTTCATCTGAAAATTAAGAAAGCTGAATAAAATCAGTGGTTTCTAACATTTCTTTTAACCTTCTTGAACCCCTACATAAAAGCTCAGCACGTCCAACAGATAAATGTGGAACCTTTCTCATGGAAGCCTTGTGTGTGTGTTGGGGGTGGATAGTAGGAGCAGGGGAGCAGACAGGAGCCCTGTCCATGTTTGGCTTCCCCTTTGCTCCCTGGTGGCTCCAGAAAATCTCTGTGCACCCTCTTGGGCCTGGGGACCCCTGGGGACTGCTGAGGCCTCTCCAAGTTCTGAGTAGAACTCTCTGTGAACAGATGTGAGGGACTGGGCTTCTTCAGTTCCAAAAGACAGAAGGTAAACATGGCCAGGAGGCCGTGCAGATGACAGCTCCTGGACCAAGTTCCCAAGGCAATGGAACTGGAGGTAATTCTGCATTTTCACCAGAGATGAAAGTGTGTTTGGGGCAGAGCATAAGAGTCTGGGAAATGAGGGGCACCTGGGTAGCTCAGGACTTGAGCATCTGCTTTTGGCTCAAGTCATGATCCCAGGGTTCTAGATCAAGTTCCACGTCGGGCTCCCTGCATGGAACCTGCTTCTCCCTCTGCCTGTGTCTCTGCTTCTCTCTCTGTGTCTCTCACGAATGAATAAATTAAAATATATATATATATATATATATATTTTAAAGAGTCTGGGATATGAGAATATGAGAGAGGAGGAGTCTTGGGATTGAGTCCTGTCAGTTCTGCAAAACAGCAGCCGGCAAGTCACGTCATGGCTCTGCGGCATCTGGATAGTCTCACCTGTGGGCATCTCTTCCCCGGGTAGGAAGTCCACGTGAGCGTGACACGGAGGTGCTGGGCAGAGTGATCGTAGCAGTAGGTGCAGTCAGGTAGGCACTTGCTGGCCGCCTGCAGAACTGGGGGTCTTCACTCTCCTCCCCACACCGCCTTGTGCAGAAGAGGAGATGAAGACGGGGTGCCTGCGTCCTGCGCACACTAGGAGTTGGCCCTCATCAGTGCCCTCGGTGCTGAGGCCGGGGAGCCGGCCGCCCTTTCTGTCTCATCCAGAGGACCGTTTTCTTTGCCTTTTGTCCCCTGGCAAGAACACCAGGAGAGAAATTAAAGCCAAAAGGGCTAAGCTGTCTGCGATAGGAGAACAGAGCGTGTGATAATGATATATAAAGCTAAAAGCACTAAGTGGGCAAAACTGGTGCTCCAGAGTGAGTAAAACCAAGATAAATCCGTCCCTCGAGAGCTATAACACATAACTCAAATAACGGGAGCAGCAGGGGTCCGCGGTCTCCAGAAAGAGCGGTTTGTACTCAACGTGGAGCAGAGTCTCGGCTCCGCATCCGTAATTCCCTAGTGCTTGGGGCTGGCGGCCACCGCCAGGCCCTGGGGTTACAGCTGGCTGGAGCCTGGGCATGTGTACCCCACCCTGCCTGCAGCAGATCCCCGGCTGGCCCCAGATGCGCCTCCGCTTGCAGGGAGGACTGGAGGGACACCCAGGAGACTTGGATTTTAATCTTGTGCTGTGTGACCTTGATCAAGTTACTTTGCCTCTCTGAACTCCAATTTTCTTTCTTTCTTTCTTTCTTTCTTTCTTTCTTTCTTTCTTTCTTTCTTTCTTTCTTTCTTTCTTTCTTCTTTCCTTTCTTTTTCTTTTTTTTTTAAAGATTTTATGTATTTATTCATGAGACACACAGGCAGAGGCAGAGACACAGGCAGAGGGAGAGGCAGGTTCCCTGTGGGGAGCCCGACGTGGGACTCGACCCCAGGACCCCAGGATTATGACCTGAGCCAAAGGCAGACGCTCAACCACTGAGCCACCACCCAGGCACCCCTGAGCTCCAATATTCTTACGTGGAAGTTGGAGATGGAAATGTCTCCTGTTGTGAGGATGTGGAGAAACCCAGTCAGCAGGGTGGCTTCCCAGGTGTTTTCTTTTTAACATTCTTTGGAAGGAGTGGTTCTCAAAGTGATATCCGTGGCAGGAGCAGCAGTTCCATCCCTCGGAACGTGTTGGAGGGCCACACCCTAGAACAACTGAGTCAGAAACACCCCACAATCTGTGTTTCTATAAGCCTTCTGATTTAAGACATTTAACATTTAAGAGCCATTTCTTTATTGAAAAGTGGCTCCCACTTAATACACTTTTCCCCTCGCATCTTAGTTTGTTAACTTGTTAATAAGGGTGACAGAGGTTTCGTGTTCATGGGGTCAGCTGGGCTTCCAGGCAGTTCCTGGGATTAGTAATGAGAGTCCCCATTCCAGGAGGCATTTGAGGGGCGCCAGGGTGGGCTTTGCACCTCTTCGAGGGCTCTCTGCAGGTGTCTGTGCCTCCTTATTTCCAGAGTCAATTGACTCTACTCCTTTCACTGTCTTTGCTCTTCTCCCTCTCCCCAGACTCAAGAAATATGTTCGGTCAGGGAGGTGGGAACTTTTCTTTGCCGAATAACAATTTTCTTATGCCCTGACTCCCTTTACAGGTGAGCTTTTGAAGCTTAAGAGCCCAAATTTTACAACTTACAACATGAGGCATTTGAAATTGAAAGTCTTCTCAAAAAGAAAAGAAAAAAAAAAAGTCTTCTCACTGCTTTTCTGCAACCCCTTCCTTAAATAAATAAATGTCATAGGATCTAGTTGCTGCTAGTCTGGGGGAAGAAAAAATAAGGAATAACAAGAACCACGTGGAGGGGAGGGCACAGGCAGGGACTTCACAGGCAATATCTTGCCATATCTACTTGTGAGACAGAGGGGCAGCCATTCCACTGAGCCTCAGAGGGTAAAGTTGCTTGCAGGGCAAACTGTTCACATCATTTTCTTGGGAGGGCCGACACCACATTCAGAATGCCTCCCATGTACAGCTGACTATCTCACCTCCCATTGCCCTTCTAATAACTTCCTATCCTATAAATAACCTGGGTCTCTCTCCCTTATAGAACTTAGGTAGCTAGAGTGGTCCATTTCCATCCTTCATCCTACCTATCTGGATGCTCTGTTGGCGAGAGCTGGGTGAAGAAATTGCTTTGTGTGTGTTTCAAAATCTCATTATGCTGGTTTCAATGTGGTTTTTAGTAGTTACATTCTGAGAAACATGGGTTTTGTGGTTCCACACTTTTAAGTGTGATCTCACTGCTGCGAATCTAGTGGGGTGAGGATTTAAAGGCATTGCAAGGAGCCCGCTTCCATACAGTTAGAGAGGCAAAGAAGATTTGAGGCCATTCTTGAAGTGTTAAGCCCCACTCAGCTGAACTGAGGGAGTGGTTGGGTGGGTATTCCAACTTAATATATGTGTGATGCATTAGTGTTTCTAAGATGCATTAATTATATATTAAACATTAGGACATAGTTTGGGCAGGTAGCTAATATGAGCTGGGTTACAATAAGAGGGATTGATAAGGTTAAAAAAAAAGACCAGTCAGGAAGTTATTGGGGTGATAGAGCATATTTCTTTGAATTATGCCTTCAATTGCATAAGAAAGGCTGTATCAGAGCAGAATATTCTTTATAATGGTAAGCCCTAACTGATAACACTTTGTAAGTACTCCAATAGGAAGAACATTCTAGAGGGTTTCCTTATAAAGATGCAATAAAGCCATGAGGCGAAAGCCAGAGTAGTTGTATGAAGTGTGATGAGGTCACCAAGCTGGTTCTTGAGATGATCTTGGGTCCAGTTTTCCCATGGCCCTTTGTCCAGTCTTAACCAATGGAAAGACAGAATAATTCTAGTTCTAGGTCTAGTTCCAGGACCAGGTCTAGGTCTAGGTCTAGTTCTAGTTTAGCTCTGGTCTAGATCCAGGTCCAGGTCTAGCTCTATGTCCAGATCTAAGTTCAGGTCTAGTTCCAGGTCCAGATCTAGTTCTAGGTCTAGGTTCAGGTCCAGTTCCAGTTCTAGGTCCAGGTCAAGGTTTAGTTCCAGGTCTAGTTCTAGGTCTAGACCTAGGTCCAGGTTCAGATCTGGTACAGCTCTCACTCTAGGTCTAGGTCCAGGTGTAGCTCTGGTCCAGCTTTCACTCTAGGTCTAGGTCTAGTCACTACACTGACCTGCCCTTCTTGCTCAGCAGAGAAATGATAGTTACTCCTTTACCTGGAGATTGTGCTCTATCTGGAGGATCAGAGGATGAAGACACAGAGGATTGGCAGCCTGGAGCCAATGTAGCTTTGCCGACCATCAGAAGTGCTGAGCCAGGGCCCACACTGACTTCAGTTCTTTAGATTTGTGTCCCATCAGAGGCATGTGTTTCCAAGTCATGGACATGCCCAACTGACTAGTTCCATGAAGAAGAACTAGAGCTTGGCTTTGGCTGTCATTTCTGAGAATGACTGAAGTTTCTCCCCGCATCCTCCTTGCCCTGTTATAACACACCAGTCACAATGACCACTTGGCAGTTGGCAGCTGAACTCAGACATCAGATAGTCAGTTATATCCCTCCTGTCAGATAATGAACAGCTCAGCTGCCACTGTGGAGGGCGATTGGGATTCAGCCACCATGGAACTCTTCTTTAACTGCTGCACAGGATGACAGCAAGGAGGCCCAGGGAGCTGGGGGCATCCCTGGATTCATTCTTTCCTGGCTTGGCAGGCATGTGAGTGGTGCTGGGTCCTGTTAGCCCCTCTCCCAGTACTTGCAAGGAAATCCAGATCAATAGAGATTGATGAAGGTGAGGAAGGATTATTGATTGGCAGAGGAGTCTTAGTAATGGTGAAGGTAGAGAGAGATGCAGTGTTACTGCTTCAGAAACTTTCCCATGAGGAAAGCTTTCCCACCTTGGACCTACAAAGATGGTTTTTATAGAGGAGGACGGGGGAAAACACCCAATGGACTAGGAGTTGGGGTGTGTGTGTCTCTGCTCTGCCATCTACATCCATCTGATTCTGGGATCCCAAGCCCATCCCCTGAAACTACAATGTCCTATTAGAGCCCCACTTGGTAGCCTGGGGCCTGTGTTGCCAGACCATGTTCAGACTGCTCCTTCTGATTTCTGTTTAACATTTTCTTTGCACTCCTAACTCATGGGTATCAGAACTCATTAGTAGCACGAAATAGAAAACCCAGCTCAGAAAGGCTCAAGCAGCTGAGGATGTCGTTTATGTAACTGCTCTAGTTTTAGGCACTGCTGGATCTAGGGATGCCTGTGGTTTCCTCAGGACCCAGGTCCTTGCCATCTGCCAGTTCTGCTTTCCTCTGTGTTGACCCCGCTTTGAGCAGGCTCCCTTCTCCTGGTGGCAAAATGGCTGCCAGAAATGCTCAACTCATATCCTCAAAGTTTCAAGTTCAGTGCAACAGAGAGGCTGCCTCTATCCCAGCATTCTCAGCAAAGGTTTCCCTGTGTGTCACTGGCTTTGGAAGAGTCAGATGATGTTCTTGATTTGGGACGAGGTCAGGTGTTTGCCTACCCCCACCTCTGCAAGAGGTAAAACCCATTTGAATCACTCAGGCTAAAAGTAGGGAGAGGGCTGATCCCAAAAGAAAATAGGGGGTGGGGTGTTGCAAGAAGAGAGAATGGATGAATGCAGTGGACAGATGCAGTGGTATCCACACTACCTCACCTCCCAGAATGTGGCCTGCAGTTGACAAAGACTCTGTCCTTGACCAAACTTCAGTTAGGCTCCTCTGAGCTATTTTCTCAACTGAGTCCTGACCTTTGGGCTTCCATGTTCATCTGCATTACCCAGTGTTAGCAAGAGTCCTGCTAAGTTGGTGTAGCCAGAAATCCCCTTTACCTCTGATGTTTCCTCCTTACAACTTTCCATCCACTCGCCTCCCTGCCTGCTCCTTGGCCATAAATCCCCACTTGTTAATGGTGGATCCCCAGACGAGCCCAGGTTTATACAGAGGCCTCTTTTCCCCTCTTGCACTAGTTCTGAATGAAATTGGTTTTACCATTTTAATGACTGTCCAGCCCTGATTTTTCTTTGACCAGTTTCTTTAGTAGCAAGGAGTTGAGTTCTGGTGTTAGTTCCAGCAAGTGGTATGTTGCAGCAAATTTTTAAAATTAGCTAGAATTTTAAGAGGTTCTTACTTTCTAAAATAAATTAGAGTGGGGTCGCCTGGGTGGCTCAGTGGTGCAGTGTCTGCCTTTGGCTCAGGGCATAATCCCCAGGTCCTGGGATTGAGTCCTACATTGGGCTCCCTGAATGGAGCCTGCTTCTCCCTCTGCCTGTGTCTCTGCCTCTCTCTCTGTATCTCTCATGAATAAATAAATAAAATCCTAAAAAAATTAAATTAAAAAGTAAGTTACACTGGATTCAGAGTTATCCTTAGAGAGCTTCTCTGAGTGTGCATTTTGAATACAATGTGGGAAGGCCTCTCTGCAAACTGTAAAGTGCCATATAAAAATTTTGGAATCATGTGGTGGAAGACAAAGGGAGTCTTTTCTTGGCTTTTGAATATCAAAGCCAAAGCTGAAGGGGAACAGCAAAGAAACAGAGTTACCTGTTCCTCCCCACCTCCAGACTAGCTGGGGGAAGGAAGACATCCAGAAGTTCAGTGCATGGTGTTTTCTAGTGGGGAAAAAGCTGTGGAGAAGACCCAGTGATGCCCCATGCCATGGACTATTATGTAGCCATTAAAATTAATGCATTAAATCTATGCCAGTTCATTTGAAGGGGATTCATATGCTTTCTGGTTCATGACACAAGCAAGATGTAGAAATTGTATGACACAAGACCCCTTTTTGTAAAACACTTAATGATCATGTCCCATTATTAACATACATAATCTTATGTTTGCGTATATTTATATGAATATGGGCAAAAGAAGAGAAAGATACAACTTGCCTCCTAACATTGGCTTGGGGAGAGAAAAAAGATGCAAAGGCAAGAACGTTTAAAAAAAAATTCCTTTTAACCTGAAGACCTTCATCTCTGGTTAATTTGTCCTAATCATGGTGGTAAATCTACCCCGAAGCCAGGAACTCTTATCAAACTGGTGACAGTTGCTTGGAGGAGTGGGTAGGATTGCCGGAGAACTTTCCTGTCCTACTTACACATTTCTATATTGCTTAATGTTCTACAAACATTATGGTATACATTTTGTCTCTGATTATAAAAAGCAATATATACTATGTGTAGAATAGGGAGAGGCATGCACATATACAGATTTACGCATGTAAAATAAGAGTGCACGATAAGAGAGCATTTGTGAGAATTCCATTATGTGAAATTATATATGTATGTATATGTTTTATATATATATATACACACATATATATATATGTTATACATGGGCCGAAGAGAGAGACAGAGAGGAATAAAGTGAGGAGATGTGCAAATATTACCACCAACTCAATCAGAACGGACACATATAAGGTAATTCAGGATCAGTAACAGTAACATTTTGGGTTCAAATTGTTTTTACAAGGCTCATGGGTTTGCCTATTTTTAAGCAGGCAAGAACAGCACCCGTCTGACAGATAACACAAATGTAGCTTCAGTGACACACAGTAGGCACCTGATAAATGGTGTAAAAAAGGGGAAGTAATATACTTCTCAAAATTCAATAAAGCTGTTGTCATTGCGGAGACAGAAAGAACTTAGCTGCGAGAAGCCAAGGGTAGCCACAGAGGATCTCACGCTATCCTCCCGTTAGAAAGAAAAGCAAGTGCAGGTTTGACTCAGGAGGTCCAAAAAACAACGAAGAGGAGAGGAGAGACTTTGAAGCTTCCTCCCTACCACTGAAACTTTGCAGCGAGCGCCCTGGTCCTCAGATATCCGATGGGCTGGGGATGTACCATCGGGCCGGGGATGAACCGTTGGGCCCAGGATGAACCATCGGGCCCTGAGCAAAGGCAGAGGCTTGAAGGCAGTCTGCAATTCTGCTACTGCCTTGAGTTTGCAGGGCTCGGAGGCTGCAGAAGTTGCTAGGCAGGATGCTGCTTTCTTGATGCCCTGGCATCAGGCTGGCCACCACTCCTGTCCGTCCTCTGTCCCTCCGGATGGATAGAGGTGGCAGGTGTCACCTTTATATACCCGAAGGCCAAGCAGAGCATCTGGCTCAGGGCAGCCGCCCAGTAACTCTCGGGTAGGACATGAGTGAATGAAATAAATTTGCACCTAAGAGACCCTGCCACAGCTTTGAATTATTCCTCTAGGCCAGGGTGGCTTCGTGTAAAGCCATCCCTGACCCTTGGCCAGTCCTTTCCTGTACAAGGACCCACTCGAGGATTATGACTCCTCACTCTCAGCGCGCAGATGGCAGCCACGGAAGGAGGCAAAATCAGCTGGCCTCCATCAGCCTCCCCACGAAACCCTGCTGAACTGAACCCTTGTCACGTGCAAAGCATTAACCAGCAGTGTCAAGTGGGAGGGAGGAGGAAAACCAGAAACTTCTGGCTCTCAAGGGATTTGCAGACTCTAACTTATTAGACAAAGACATAAAAATACCCCCTCCTGAAACACAAGACTGTACCCAGCTAGACACTGTAAGTAATGATCCCTGCAGGAACTGGGGGGAGAGTGGCGTTGGGGGGAGTGACATCAGAGGTCACAGGTAGCTCCTCCAAGGAAAGAGAACAGTACAGCACAGTGGTTCAGTGCACAGACTCGGATCGCTCGCCTTGGATTCCAGCTCCCACCACTGTCTGATGTTAGACACGCTGTTTAACTTGCCCCGTCTGTAAATGTGGTTAGTTATAGTAACCATCTCCTGATATGGTGAGGACACAGGACACAGTACATGGATGTGTACTCAGAGCTTGGAACAGTGCCCTGGCCCATCATAGGTGTGGTATGTGTGAGCGATCACTCTCATTCTCACCTGCAGAGATGAACTGGCTGGATCACACGGTGGGGGGGGGGCGGGGGGGCTATCAATTTTAGTATATGTGCTGCGGAAGCAAGCCCTGGGGGGACTATCAGAGAGGAGCCCCTGGGACCAGGGGGGCAGCCTGGAGAGGTGGGAAGTGTTTGGGTGGTAAGTTAAGCTAACCTGGGTTCTAAGCCTGGTTCTACTGCTTCCTACCTGTGTGACCTTGACTTAAACTCTCTGAAGCTCAGATGCCTCACTTATAAAATGATAATAGCAACCCCACTTTCCCTGAAAACAAATGTTAACCATGCCATGATAAATGGTAGTTATTATTAAAAAGAAGCACAGTAAAGAGGATCCCACGGGGAGATGAATAAATTAAGCATGATGACACGTCTTGCTTCTTTCCCCATCTTTCCTTTCTTCCCCCAGATTTGTTCAAGGCCTCATCATTACCGGTTTGCATTTCTATTTTAATCATGTTATAGGTTTACAGTATTTTTCCCTCTGCATCTTTATATGCTATAATTTGGGTACTATTTTTACACAACGAGGCCATTTTTAACCAAGAACAGATTCAATTGTCTTTCAGCATATATCATTGTTTATCTTAATTAATGCTAAAATATTCTTAGGGGGAAAAACACATCCCACGGAGTATTATGCAAGGAAACTTAGCATTCATTTTTGCCTCCCTCTTGTCTGGCATATCAATTTATAAAGGTTTTAGCATCCTGTTATTTCAATGACAATAATGCCTGCTCTTAAACACAGACACCCATCTGTGGGAATTAAGTCACGAGGTGTCAACAGCAGGTAGGGGGATTAGCACCAGCAAGGTGTGCGTTGGGAGGTGGATGACTGGCAGCTGAAAGAAGAAAAGTCTGCTAGAGGGGAGAATAATACTAAGTGAAGTCTGGAGCCATAGGCTCCGTCTCTGATTGATCCACGGGAGCATTGCTGGAGTAGAGCTGAACCAATCTACAGTCTGGATTGCCAATGGCCTAGTGAAGTTGTTCTAACCCTCAGCCGGTGGTAGGCTTATCTGGTTTTGTTCAGCATCCTTAGCATCTGTTCCTCTTCCTTCTAATCAGAGGCCCTGCTTATCCCTTGGGGGGAATCCATCACCCGTTCCACACTTAGCCCAGGTGTTTTGAATGAAGCTATTTCCCACCCCCTTGGCCCTCCCAACCCCGCTACCCGGCTTCAGGTGTGGAAATGTGATAGAGATATGCTCAATTTAGCCAATCTCCCTGACCACAGTGATTGGGTAAGGGATGACCATGTAACCCAGTCAGAGCCAATGAGACTCTATTTGAGGATGTAAGACGGAACCACTGGGATGCTAACCTAGTAGGAGTATTACCTGGAGCTGCCATCTTTACTAAGAAAAAGGGAGAGCTTGCCTAAGAATGGAGTCAACATGAAAGAAAGCAGAGTTGAGAGAGAGACGTGGATTTTTGGTGCCTCTCTGGACCTTTCATGTAAGCCACTTAATGTCCTTTTTTATGCTTAAGCTAGATTGGGTTGGGTTTGTCACTTGCAACCTGGAGAGTTCTGAGGATTGCAGCCTCGATAGAGAACTGTGAGAAGCCAGATTACTCTGCTGATGAGAGGGAAACCTGGTCTGAGGGCATCTCTCACCTCAGACCTGTTTGTCTTCCTAGTAATGGGCAATGGTTCGGTATCTGGAAGGTTGCAAGCAGTTCCAAGAGGCTAGGTCACACCGAGTTGTAAAATGTGGAACCTTACCAGGCCCAAAGCTCTGGGGGTGATTGAAAGAAAGCAAGGACGCCAGGAGTGTGAGAACCTAGGGTTGGGGAACTAACTTGGTGTGAAAGGGGGATGATGCAGATGATCTGGGGGCCTGACCTGAGTGCTGACGTTAGAGTGGAATTCTGAAAAGTGTCCAGGGAAGTCAGGAACCAGGGACAGTCCTGCGTGCTCCACATGCAGTGTTGTATTTAATCCTCTCAACAACCCTGTAAGTTATGCGGCTTATTCTCTTCATTTTACAAGTAAGGAAACTGAGGCATAGAACGGTGAAGTGATTTGGTCAACCAGAGCTAGGATTTAAACTCCTAAATGTCTGACTAGTGGGTAATGACCTCAGGTTCTAGACTTCATACAGGACTTTGGCTGATGGCTGGGAGACAAGACATGAAAGAATAGACAGTGTGTAGCTTCCCAAGGTTCCAGGGATGCTGAAACTAGGCTTCTGGTCAGAGACTCAACTCTATAGGGATGGACCCTGATTCCATGGGGAAGTGGAGGGTGACAGGAAAACTGAGGCAGGACCTTGGGACTGGAGCCCCCTCAGTAGGGCTCAGGAGGACTGTCCTGGTGGGTCAACAGACACCTGGGGTCTTGCAGCCTAAAAGGGATGCATGGAAATGAACTCCTGGCCTCCTACCAGACCTTGTTCAGGGTTGGCTTGGGGCTGGGGGTCTGTCAGACTGAGAGGACGGGAGAGTCTTAGAGCATTCTGAGATTTTTTTGTTTAAATGCCTTTTACTCATCAAATAATGATTGCAAATTACCTAACATATGACCACTGCTGGTCTAGACTCTTCCTCACACACCATGATCTGAGGTTCAGAGAGTCTCAGTTGTCTAGGGTCACACAGGAGCTGAGCTGACATTAGCTTGATCGGCTTAAAACATAAAGATCTTTCCATGGTGCCAGACCGAGTCTACATCTCCTGGAGAATTAAAGGAGTGAATTGATCATCAGCTTCAAAATAGGAATTGTCAAGCTTGCACACACGTTTACTTACGTTATTTTTTTATTTTTATTTTTTTGCTGATGTGGAAACCGAGACTCAGAAACCTAACTTGACCTTGGCCAAGGACACAGCTTGCGAATGCAGAAGCTGAATCTGAACCCAGGCAACTTGCAGTTGGAGACATGCCCCAGCTTTTAACCATGACACCTGCACCAATGGATGGTGCCTCAGTTTCTCCAGCTGTAAAATGAGGAGAGGAAGAAATGTCCCACTTCTAAAGTTATCGGAAGAACAGCAAGAACTAAAACATAGAAAGGGCTTGGAAGGGTGCCTGACACCGAGAGCTCAGCCCTTGTTGGCTGACCTGATGCTTATTTTCGCTTTTGCCTCATCCTGTCCAAGAGGATCCGTCTCCCTTTCCCACGGCTAATCCTCAGTGCTCAAGTGCCAGGAAAAAAAGGCAGGGTAGCTTGCGGGCACTGGGGCCTCTTAGGGGGCTCCGGAGGCAAGAGATAAAAGGAGCTCACTTGACATAACTTCATAAACCCATTTTAATCCAAATATTGATTTTCCTTTGGAATAATCCCCTTCCAGTTCACACGTGTGGTCCCTTCATGTCTCTAATACAGACGTGGGTATCAATAACATTATTGAGATGAAACAGTTGTCTCTTTCTTCTTCCTTTTGTTCATCGGTCACCCTGGACCTGTCTTCGCTTTTCATCCTGTTACCCAGCACCACTCACTAGAGCGTCTTCCTGTTCCCTCACCAGCCATAACTCAAGGTGAAGATTTCAAATAATGACACATAGTAAAATATGAGAGATTTAAGCAAATTCAATTGGAAATAATGTGAAAAAATATGTTTTGCCCCGGACACGTGCCTCTCTTTTGATCTTCCTTGTCCGGGATACATTTTTTAAAAACTCCTTTGATAGCAAGAAGCAAGCAGATGCTAAAAGGAAACCTTCTGTCTTTGTTGGGAAATAATTAGTCTGATCCAGTTGCTTGCTTTCTGATGGACAAAGGAGTCTTTAAAGAAAATCATTTGTGTTTCCTGAGCCCCCTTTGACAGCACGGCTTTCTCAGGTCTGGGCTTCTCGATGAGAGTTTGGGGAATGGAAAATTTTCCTGAATAAGAAATCAGAAAGCTTGACCTACACAGTTACCTCTCTCTTAACATGACAACAATTGGCAATTACTTTTTGATCCGAAGTGTGAGGATGAATACGGAGAAGTAGGGGGAATCATTCTCCTTCCAAGAATCGTGCTCACATCAGCCTGGCACCTGAAGCTGATTTTCTTTTTTTTCAGTCCCCAAGACTCAGTATAATCTGTAGCTGGAATTACCTATGTTAGCTGCAGCTGGGGGGCAAACCAGTTGGCAAATTCATGAATCAGTGTTTCTTTTATTACCTTGAGGAAGGTATCTGTTCTGTTGGCTCAAAGATGACTTGGAATCTTGGGTAAGCTGGTTCCTAGGTGTGAGCATACTGCAAAAGTTGCTTCAACCAGCTGGTCTGTGATGAAGTGTGGACACCCACACGTGGTTCCAGGGTCTCAGAGACACCGATGGCTCTCATGACGACACAACGTTATGTCTGATGCATGATCGCAATGGTCTGTAGGTCTGGGGTGGACAGATGAACTCTGAAGTCCATCAGACCTGTGTTCAGACCCTGACCGCTCTGTGATTTGGAGCTGATTGCTTATGCCCTCTGATAGTTCATGTTCTTGCCCGTAAAACAGGAACTATAGGGATAGCTATCTTGCAGAGCAGACTTTCTCAACCTTGGCACTCATGACATTTTGGGCCGGATAATTCTTCCCTCTGGGGGACTGTCCCATCTCTGGCCTCTACCCACTAGATGCCAATCACAAAATCTCCCCACCCCCAACCTCAGTTTTGCTAACCAAAAATGTCTCTGGGCATTGCTAAATGTCTTCTAGAAGATACAAGCTCTCCTCCCTCTATTCCCTGAGAGCCTGGAGCCATCCTGGGGGTAGAATGAAATGAAGCCATATACCTTCTAAGGCTTCCAGACACTGCTTAGTAGATACTACATAGTGAGTAGACAACAAGCATTAGTTAAAACTGTATTTATAAAACTGCACATAGAAAGCAACACGGAAAAAAAAAAAAAAAGAAACCAACATGGTCTTATTTCCCACCCCGCCCCCCCGCCTTGAGGATTCTTATGGAATCCCTGGATCTCTAGGGTCCCCAAATTCCCCAATATTAGATAGGAATCCCTAGTTGCCCCACGCACCACTGGAAACGTATTTTGGTTCCCAGCTAAGCCATCAGCTGGTTGGAGTAGAGAAATCAATATTCAGGTTGTTCTGTGGATAAGTGGTGTCATCTCGGTCCAAGGGAAGTACAAAGGAGTTTAGAAAAACAGGAGAAAACAGATTCTCCATGAGCGGTGACAGCGTCCCTGAAGATCTGAGGTACTAGAAGCATCCATGCCTTGGTGACAAAGCTACTCCTCAGTGGTTGGAGGGGAAATGCAAGCAGTGCTTTGGATTGCAGAGGGCAAATTGCAGAGGGAGAAACAGGTTATCAGCTTTCCACTTCTGTATGTTCCAGCTTCCTTCCTCAGTTGGTGGATGGCTCAAAATAGTGTTGTTTGAATGCCATTAGGGGCTGAGTGGTGTTCCACTAAAATCTGCATGTAGAAGCCCTAACTCCCAGGGAGGCTATAAAAGGAGATAGGGCCTATAGAGAGGTAATTAGGTTTAAATGAGGTCATAAGAATAAGACCCTAATTTAATAGGACTGGTATCTTATGAGAAAAAGAAAAGACACCAAGTTCTGTCTGTGTGTGCAGGGAGGGAAGGCCCTGTGCGCACACCACGAAAAGTTCGTGGTCTGCAGGCCATGAAGAAAGGTCTCACCAGAAACCAGATTCACCAGCACCTCGATGGCCTTCCAGCCTCTAAAACTGTGAGGAAATTAATGTCTGTTGGTCTTCCACCCAGCCTGTGGTATTTTGCCAGGAGAGCCTAAGCTGAGTTACGCTTACCATGTGTCTGGCATATTTGTTCATTTTGTTCCTGCAACAGCCTTTTGAACTGAGTGCCATCTTCTCCTCTCCCCGGTCCCTGCAAATTTTACAGAAAAGGAA
Organism: Nyctereutes procyonoides; assembly: GCF_905146905.1. Taxonomy (NCBI): domain Eukaryota; kingdom Metazoa; phylum Chordata; class Mammalia; order Carnivora; family Canidae; genus Nyctereutes; species Nyctereutes procyonoides. Next base: position 51,219,797 of record NW_026575126.1, on the reverse strand, counting down.
ACAAAGGTCAAAAACTTGCCTAGTGTCACACAGCTAGAAAACTCAATTGCTAGGACTTGAACTGAGGCCCATCCACCTTTAGAGCCCAGGTCCTTAACCACCAAGCCATCTGAACACGGGCTGTACAAGCCCCACACTATATTTTATAGGATGTTTACATAGTACCAGCCTCTATGTAAAGGCTTTAAATGTCTCGGCTCTTTAAAAAAAAAAAAAAAAAAAAAGATTGATTTGAGAGAAAGTGCTCCTGAGCAGGGGAGGGGCAGAGAGAGAGAGAGAGAGAGAGAGAAGGAGATAGGCAGATTCCCTGCTGAGTCTAGAGCCTGAGGTGGGGCTCCAGCCCAGGACCCAGAGGTCATGACTTGAGTTGTAACCAAGAGTCAGACCCTTACTAGACTGAGCCACCCAGGGCCCCTAAATGCATTAGCTCTTTTAATCCCCAGCACAATCCTAGGAGGAGGCCACTCTTAATGTGCCCATTTTACAGATGAGAAAACTGAGGGAGGTTTAAAGGGCCACAGCCTGAACAAATGGCTCCTGAGCCTGGTTTGTGGTTGCTGCAGGGAACTCCCACCAGCTCTGTCCCCTGGGCAGGGAATAGCTACTGGGAGAGATGAGGTGATACTTAGTTTTTAGATGTCACAGGAACAGTTGTTGAATTTTGCTGTCTCTACAGATTTTTTAAAAATATTTTTAAAATTTATTTATTAGAGATAGAATGTGAGACAGAGCACAAGTGTGTGTGGGGAAACAGAAGGAAAAGCAGACTCCCCACTGAGGAGGGAGACCAATGAGGGGCTCAATCCCAGAACCCCAAGATCATGACCTGAGTTGGAGGCAGAGGCTTAACTGACTGAGCCACCCAGCCATCCCCTGTCTCTACAGTTTTAATCCTACCCAGGATTCTGGGGGTGAGTATGAGGGAGAAGGCTGGGGGTGAAGGACTCAGGAGGCCTTTAGCAGAGGTGGGTTCACTCCAGGGCAAGAGTTCACAATGCAAATGCTGTGAGTAGCTGCAGGGTGGCTTTTCATGAATCTGCATATATGCAAATTAAAGTAGAGGTCTTAGCCTGTGGAAGGGGAATGAACTCCCCCACTCCCACTTCATTCCAAGTTCTGACTTTTTCCAGCTGGGGGCTTCACAACAAATTGCCTCTCCCTCCTTCCTGTCTCTTCAAGGACAATGAATAAAAATTCAAAGCAGAGCAAAAGAGCCTATATTTGGATGGTGCAAATCTCCACCTGTTCTGGAGTTGTCTGATTTTTACCTTCAAATCACCATGGGAGGCAGGTGCTTTCTGACAGAAAAAGTCAAGACACAAGTCAGGACACTGGACCTCGAACCTGCTGTATTTTCCCCAGGTGCTGCCATTTGGCAGATGGTAGTGCTGTGTCATCATGGCATTCCATCATGGTTAAGGGCAGGGGCTTTGGGGACAGGCAGATCTAGACTTGAATCCTAACTCCATTCATCTGTCTGACTTCAGAAACATTACCTGATATCTTCAAATCAGGTGTTTTTGTTAAAGGAAGTGAAGATGGAGACAATCATGATCTCCCAGGGTCAACCACATACAATTTGAGGTTATCTCAAATGTATACCATAATGCTTGGCACATGAGGATGCTTAGTGTTTTGTTTTCATTGTTCTCAATGGATGAGAACTTTCTAGAAGGTGTAAAATTAGTACTTTTTTTCAATACTCTTGATCTTTAGGCATTTCCAAGTTATGGGGTCATCTGAAGAATCTCGGGGATCATTCTTATCTTGTCTGGGACTTCCCTTAGGCAGAGAAGATGACATTAGTACTAAACCAGGCAGTATTTGATGAGTGGTTATACAGATGTTGGCCAACAACTCTGGCCCAGAGTCAACATAGTATATTATTTATTAACCCCAGGCTTCAAGTCAGACTCCAATCCCAGCTCAATACCTACTAGTTGGGCAACTCTGGGCATATGTCCTATTGGGTTGTTGTGAGAATTTAATGGGCTGAGGCATGTGATATCCTTAGTGTGACTGGTACATATTAAGTGGGTGGGCTCACTCCATCTGCCTACAAGTTCCTTCATCCCTGTTTCCTCCCAGTGGAAGTGGTTGTAAGTGGCCCTACAGGTAAGTCAGATTTCATTTCTCTAACCCACTTCTCTTCTAAGAAGACTAAAGGACTAAAGAAGACTAAGTGGACTAAAAAAAGTCCATTGGTTTTCCTGAAATGACCCATAATGGTCGCTGTGCTCACCCAGGTTGTGTCAATATTCATCTTTCCTTCCACTCATCCTCCTCCTTTCCTCAGAAAGGAATTTTCCATCAAAAAGTAAGGATTTCTCCTCCATTGCCACAGCTCTGATGCATAGTAGCAAATCTAGAGGTTATTTTTAGCTTTTGAACCATGACTAAGCACATAGACGTCTCCATAAGTGCTGATCTCATCAACACTTAGTTATGGCCATGAGATCAGCATGAGACTTGGGGGCAAGAAACCTGTTACAATGGGTAAGTTGAGGAGGGCATCCTTTCCTACCCTGAGCCTAAATCTCATCATTCTGATGGAAGTAAAAGACAAGGCAATGTCTAAAATGCACGCTCACTTGGGTATTCGGTGTTTCTGCCATTCCCTTGATAACTGGGGACAAAGTTGGTCATTCTCAAGTCCTAGTGCTGTGGATACAATGCCAAGAAGGGAAGATCCCATCTCTATCTCCAAATGGTACAATCCAGTGACAAAGACAGCATTAATAGACGGTGGCATGTGCCATGATATGAGGAGACCCAGTGCTAGGAAGTCACATACCAGGAGCCTCTAATGTAACCTGGGCAGGGTAGAAGGTCTAGGAAGGCTTCCAATGGAAGCAAAGAGGAAGGAAGCCATATACCAGGCAAAGAAACCTCTGTGTGGGAGCCAGGGGCCAGAGAGAGCAGGGTGCCTTAGACTAAATTAAAGTGAGGAAAGTTCACATAGGGGAAGGTGGATAAGGAGTGTGTGGTGGAGAGGGGAGCAGTGAGAGGTGGGCCTGAAGAGATCGTGAGGGCCAGGCCACAAAAGGGATTTGTAAACCACTTTAGGAAGGATAGCCCTTAATCCTCAGAGCAATAGGAACCGCACAGACAATTGTACAAGGAGAATGACATCAAATTTTTAATTTTGGAAAAGTCAACTACACGATGGAGAATGGTTTGTGTGGAAGGAGAAAGAATGTCTGAATGAGTTGGGAGATGTAAGCAATAATCTAGGCAAGAAGTTGCTAGAATGAAGGCTATCGAAGGGCCAGATTTGACCAGTTTTATTTCTTCCTGTATCCCAGATGCGCTGACCACAGCTTGGTGCACACCAGGCAGTCAGCCATGGTTTGCTAGACCGGAGAGCAAAGGCAGTGCAGATGGAGAGAAGCGTGTGGATTTGAGACCTCCTCTGTGGGCCCAAGGAATAGAATTAAGAATTAATTGTATGAGAGTTAAGAACGATTCCTGGTCTTCTGGCTTGGACTGGGGCAGTGGGGGGAGGGAAGACCAGGGTGACATTCTCTGAGATGGAAGATCCTTAACCTCTCCAAACCTCAGTTTTTCACCTGTGAAATGGGTCCGATATCCCCCATATTGCGAGTGTGTGCAGGAGGTGGCCTGGTACTTGGTGCATGCGAGGTGTCAGTGTGCCGCATCGGTTGTGTGTCCTCTACACTCAGACCTTACCTCTCCAAAATGCAAGTCTCTGTAGGCTAAGAACAAAGAACCCACACACATGCCCAGGGTCTCCAGGTTTAAAGTCCCCACAGAGATGGTGGTGGTGGCGGTAGCAGTGGCAGTAGCAGCAGCAGCAGCAGCACATGAAAAATGAACAGCCAGGAAATGAAACAAGCAACTGAGATTGCTAATTGGAGTTTATTTTCTAAAACATGAGCTGCGATTCTCAGGATGGCTCAGTCACCTGCAAACCTGGTCCTTGATGAGCTATTCTGCTCTTTGCCAACATGAAGAATTTCATTGGACAGAACAGTCAGTTGGTGGCAAGGCCTTCCGTAGTGAAGGGGTGTTTGGTAGGTGGGAGGCAGGGGGAGGTAACAGGAAGTGAGTTTGTTTTTTCAAAATCACAGTCCTCCCTGGGATACAACTACTTCAGTCATTTCTTGAGTTCATTTTCCGAGGAGGAGGAAGGCCACCTGGTCCCGGGCAGGGGTGGTGCTGTGGAGCTGGTGTCCTATGGAAAAAATGCAACCGCTGACCTCAGAGAGGCTCAGAGGGTCCCCCAGAGCCACCACCACCCCTTTCCACCAGGCCACTCAATGAATGGAGACTGAGCAACAACAGCCTGCCATGGAGCACAACAGTCCTAGTACTGGGGTTACCGAGACGGACAACATACAGCCCCACCTTCTGCAGGGGAAATAGCCCAGTAGACAGGCCGTTACAGCCCCGGATGATGGGTGCATGTATTCACTTCTGGGGGCTGCTGTAACAAAGGACCACAAACTTGGATGGCTTAGTGGCACCCGGGTGGCTCAGTAATTGAGTGTCTGCCTTTGGCTCAAGTGTGATCCCAGGGTCCTGGGATCAAGTCCCATGATGGACTCCTTACACAGAGTCTGCTTCTCCCTCTGCCTATGAATGACTCTGCCTCTTTCTGTGTATCTTTCATGAATAAATAAAATCTTAAAAAAAAAAACTCGGATGGCTTAAAACAACAGAAATTTATTCTTTCATAGTTCTGGAGGCCAGATGTCCAAAGCCAAGATGTGAATCAGGCCATGCTGTCTCTGAAAGCTTCAGAGGAAGGTCCTTCCTTGCCTCTTCCTAGCTTATGATGTTGGTAACAATCCTTGGTGCTCCTTGGATTGTTGATGTCTCCCTCCACTCTCTGCCTCTGTCCTCATGTGGTCCTCTCCCTGTGTCTCTTCCCTCCTCCTCCTCCTTTGTTTTTTTAAAAGATTTACTTATTTGAGGGAAAGAGAGGGAGAAAGGAGGGAGAGAATCCTCAAGCAGACTCCCTACCCCACGTGGAGCCTGATATGGGGCTCAATCCCAGGACCCTGAGATCACAACCTGAACCTAAATCAAGAGTTGGATGCTTAACTGACTGAGCCACCCAGGCACCACTCTTCCCCTCTTCTTATTAAGAGTCACTGGATTTAGAGTCCACTCTACTCCAGGATGATCTCTCCTTAACCCGATTACATCTACAAAGACTTTATTTCCAAGAAAGGTCCTATTTACAGGTACCGGGATTCAGTACTTGAACATATGTTTTTTGGGGGACACAATTTGCCCCACAGTGGTGTAAGTAAAGGCATGTTCAATGTTCTATTTTATCAGATTTCACCTTGTTGCAAGTACCATGGAGGGGAAGAACCCTACTGTGTAATCTGCCCTTCCTTCCCTCCTTCCCTTGTTCCTTTCCTCCTTTTCTTCCTTCTATCAGTTTTTCATTTCTTTCTTTCCCTTTTGTGGTTTAGTCAACACAGACCTGTTGGTCATCTTCTGTGTGTTAGGTAGTGTGCTGGACATTGAGGATGGAGGGGTGACCAGAACAGAAAAGGCCCTGATCTCTGAGGTTTAAGGGGCTGTGAGGCTGAGTAGGGTGTGTGTGTGTGGGGGGGGGGGAGGCAGCGGGCAAACAGCCACACAAATATGTGAAAATGACAGCTGGGGTGACTGGAACGGGAACCCCTCTGAATACTCAAGCTAACTTCTTGAACAGACCTTCGAGGGATTCTAAAGCTGTCTCCAACACTAGACTCTTGCTATATTTCTGCCCCATAAACTTCAATGTCTCCTTATTAGAAGATACAGGAAAAGTGGATATAGATGGTCATCTATTTAGTAGGGACCATCTGCATGGAACATTCTAGTTGGAGAATGGGTGTGAGAAAGGGGCTGTTAGCAGACTCTTAGCTGCTACTACCCAGATCCCAAAAGCCAGAACTTAGAATGTGGATACAACCACAAGAGTCCCTCTGCAGAGCAGACTCTTAGCTGCTACTACCCAGATCCCAAAAGCCAGAACTTAGAATGTGGATACAACCACAAGAGTCCCTCTGCAGAGAACCAGCAGAACATAATGATAACCTGACCATCCCTTCCAGCCTGGGGACAGGACATTAAAAATGGTGTTGTGGCATGTTGGGGAGAGGGAACGCTCACAGACCTCAGAGAGACCCCTGAGCATCTATGGAGAAACCAAAAGTTTTGTGGCAGGGACTACAGTGCTCAGGTACATGGTATGTGGGAGCAAATGACAGGGGTGGCCTGGTCAGGGGAAGCAGAGGGCTTTCTAGGAAGTGATGCTTGCCCTCTGTTTCTCAGGCCCATGAAAACAGAATTGGCAACAAAAGGGAAGACCTTGCCCATGCACATCGCAACATGGATGGATCTCTATGTATTACACACATTTGTGTTAGATTATCTCAGCATACAAAATTCTAGAAAAGACAAATACAATCTATAGTGAAAGAAAACACGGAGGAGGGGTTTTCTGGGAAAAAGCATAGGGAAATTTGGGAGGACTTAGAGATGCTCTATATCATGATTGTGGTGATAGAGACCAAGATTGTGCCAAAACTCACCAACATGTACTCTTAAAATGGGTGCATTTTATCGTAGGTAAAATATACCTCAATAAAATGGATCTTGAATAATGTAGGTCATATCCTTTCTTGTTTTAATTTTGGGGGTCAGAATAACAGCGGAAGCCTTCACAATCTTCCCCAAAGGTCATTTGACCTTGCATAACATAACGTTAGAGTGGGGAGGGAATCTCCAGACAGTCCAACCCATCATTTTATTTTGTTTTTAAGATTTTATTTATTCATGAGAGAGGCAGAGACACAGGCAGAGGGAGAAGCAGGCTCCCTGTGGGGAGCCTGATGTGGGACTCAATCCCAGTACCACAGGATCATGACCTGAGCGAAAGGCAGACGCTCAATCATTGAGCTACTTGGGTGCCCCTCAGAGCCATCGTTTTAATACACGAAGGGATTGACCCTCAGAGAGGGGAAGTGCGGAGGCCAAAGTCATACGGGGGCAGAAGGGCGTACTATAGGCTGGAAAAAAAATCCAGATGGCGGAAAGGGAGACAGAATGACATATTCTTAGGTGATCCAGCCCAACATTGAGATTAGAGGAGCTAAATTTGAGTTCATCCAGCTGATCGGATTTGGGACTGGCATCCTAAATCTGGCTAGAATCGAAGCTGCCCATCCCCTTCATTCCGTCGGCATGCTCTGTGAAGCCTCCCGTTGGCCCGTTCACACTGTCTGCCTCTCACACTTCACCTGCAGCAGTCACGCACACAGTTGGCCTTTATTTTTATAGCTCTTCACAAAGGTTCTTCCACACCGGGTATGTCTTGATGTGATTCTGTGGTCTCAGTGGTCTGAGTCTATTTAGGACTTAGTCTGATCAGCTCAGACTCAGAAGCCAGTTGGGGGCCAACATGACGTGATGGAGAAAGTTACAAGCCAAGAATCATTGTCTAGAGCACTGTCCTCAAACCTTGGCGCACATTCAGATCCCTGGGATCCATGTTCTGAGGTTCTGATTCACGGGGTGTGGATGGTGCCTGGGAATCTGCATTTGTGCCCCACGCTCCAGGTGATGCTGATGGAGGCAGTTTGAGGAACAGGTTCCTCCAGGTAACTTCTGGATTAAACCAAGGAGAGAGAAAACTAGACCTCGGTTGTTCCCTGACCAAGGGACTCTCAAGGTAACCCAAGTTCAAAAGTTGATTTCTTCCCCCCAGGTCCAAAGTGAGGTCATGAGAAAGTAACAATCACAATAAAAACTGATCATGGACACTTATGATGTCTGGCAGCTTCCCAGAAATATATTGTTTTTGCGTGGTGGAATTATTAGTTTTCTTCTTCTGTTAAGGGTTTTTTTTTTTTTTAAGAGCTTTATTGAGACATAATTCACATAGTATACAACTCCTTCATTTAAAGTGCGCAATTCAGGGATGCTGGGTGGCTCAGTGGTTGAACATCTGCCTGTGGCTCAGGTCATGATCCTGGGGTCCTGGAATCGAGTCCTGCATCCTGCTCCCTGTGGGGAGCCTGCTTCTCTCTCTGCGTATGTCTCTGCCTCTCCCTGTGTCTCTCGTGAATAAATAAATCTTAAAAAAATAAAGTGTACAATTCAATGTTTTTGGTATATTCAGAGTTGTGCAACCATCACCACAATCAATACTAAAATATTACCTTTATTCCCCTTCCCAAGAACCATGAGTCTACTTTCTTCCGCTTCTCCTTTTTTTTTTTTTTTAAGAGAGAGAGAGAGATAGAGGGTGGGTAGGGAGGGTAGAGGCAGAGGGAAAGGGAGAGAGAATCATAAGTAGGGCATGGAGCCGGATGCAGGGCTTGATCTCACAACCCTGAGATGGTGACCTGAGCTGAAATCAGAAGTCTATCACTCAACCGACTGAGCCACCCAGGCGCCCCCTACTTTCTGTTTCAATAGATGTGTGCTTGTTCTGGGCTTTTTTTTGTTGTTGTTGTTGTTCTGGGCATTTTGTATACATGGAATCAAATAGTTTATGGCCTTTTCTGATTGGTTTTTTAACACCTCGCATAATGTTTTCAAGATTCTTCCCTGTTGTAGCGTGCATCAGTACGTTGTTTCTTTTTACTGCCAAATAATATTCCTAGTGATGGATTTTTTTAATGTCGGCTTCTTATTTTTAAGTTTTAGTTTTAATTCCTGTATGGTTAACAGAGTGTGCTATATTTGCCTCAGTTATTAACATTTCTACAAGTGGAACATACATCTTCCTTGTAGAAGAGGAGGCTTTGTAGCAGCTTGGAAAGTCAGGCATAGTCAAAAAGAAATGTATTCAAGGCTGGAGGTTGAGGCACCTGGGCAGCTCAGTCGATTGAGAGTCTGACTCCTGATTTCGGCTCAGGTTGTGATCTCAGGGTTGTGGGATCAAGCCCTGTGTTGCACTCCGTGCTGGGTGTGGAGTCTGCTTAAGATTTTCTCTCTCCCTCTGCCCCTCCCTTTCCAATCATGCTCTTGCTCACTCTTTCTCAAAAAAAAAAAAAAAATCAAAGTCTAAAAAATTCCAAATTAAGAAAACAAAAAAGGCTGAAGGGACTTTCCCACCCTTTTCCGTGGTGTTCTAACTTCCCACTGGCCTCTGCTTGGGATGATGTGCCCCCTGGTCTGTGTGATCAGTGCATCCTCTTAGTCCTAACTCAGGTGTGTCTTTCCCTGAGGCTCCTCCTCATTTTTTACCTTCATCTTGATATATGTTACAGGGAGTGGGTTTCATCTCTATATAGGTGGTTTCTCCAAGAAAAGAGCCTGAATCTTATTAATTTTTGTGTTCCAGGTGCCTAACTAGCTCTTGGGAAGGATGAGGTGCTTGGTTGATGTTTGTGGAATGAATAGATGAGGGAGTTAGCACACGAATGAAAGAAACATACCCACTAAAGCCAGTGTGTGTGGCGTGGAAGCCACTTCTCCCGGCAGGTTGGAACCCAGCAATTTTAACTCCTGTTTGAAATGTGTTGTTTGAAAGACAGTGGGAACGACAATTTAAAGACCTTTTAACCACATAGACATGAAGAACAGTGTGCTAAGAGCGGTTCTCTCTGGGGGAGGGATCGGCGAGGCTGGGGGTGGCTCTCATTTATTTCTTCATTATAGACTTCAAGAGGAGAGAGGGGCGTGCCAACAGGTGATCTGTACTCTTATTGTTTTGGGGACATTTTTCACAAAGGAAATATAAGAAGGAGCGGATGAAATATACTATTTTAGAGTTGGATCTGAATATCAGGCCTGCTCTGGGTGACTTGGGGCAAATTACTTTCTGAGTCGTCTTCTCACTTGTGAAAGAAGGCTAAGAAAATGTTTGTGCCTCCAGGATATACCTTGAAGATGGAAAAGCATGGGATCTGGTATGTAGGAGGCATTTGACAAATGACAGCTATTGCCCTAGGTATTAGCAATATTAGCAACAAGCAGAAAAATGATAAACCAGGACGTATACAGAGGTCTCTTCCATCTGGGACAGTCTTTGAATCTACTTTCATTTATAGCCTGTCTGCTTATGCTGGATGGCTTAACATATTGATTCTCTGAAAACCATGTGGCTTAGTCCTGGCATAGAGGCTCTTTTAATAAACTCTGCTTATTGGGTGATTATGCAGAAGGCAGCTACAGTGACCTCGGACCAAGGGAATCATCGTGATAACAGTAGCTGCCGTTTTTCGAGCTTTTGCTCTGAGCCAGTTAGTTCTTGATACAATCCCATGAGAATCTTATCCCCATTTTACAGATAAGAAAATGAGGCACACACAGGTTAAATGCCTCGAGGTCTTACAGCTTGTAAGTGGCTTTTTCAAGATTCAAACCTGGGTCTTCTGGGCCACAGTTAGTGATCTTTTCATTAGACCAGATGCCTCTCAAGTTGCAAGTAACATGGTATAAGAGAAAGGGAGAAGGAGAGAGGATGCAAAGGGGCAGTGGGCTTTGAGGAAAGATGTATGGTTTCCCAATCTTCCCATCTGATGACTCATGTCATGCCTCAGTGGGTCCTGGAATGAAGTGTGGTTGCTTCTTGCTGCTGTCACTTGTGCTGGGTGCTTCTGTGAACTCTGACACAGAGGGCAGGCTGTGCCAGTAGGAGGGGTTGCCGTGGAGACCTGAGGAAGCTGAGCAAAGGGCGACTAGCTGTCCTTCCACCTCCGGCTTTCCTCTCTTCCAGAGGAAAATGATAGTAGAGACTCTACTCTCTACCCAGAGTAGAGACAGAATGTCTCAGTCTTCTTTATGCCCTTGTGCGGCCACATATCTACGCTTTGGACAATGGGATATGAGTGCTAAACAAGGAAGGGGAAATAATGCTTTCGTTGGAGCCCCAAATTCTATTTCTTTTTTTCCAAATTCTACTTCCCCTCTTTGACAGTTGATTTAAGGTCAGACCTCTTGATTGAAAGTCAAGGTGTATTTTTTTTAACATTTCCCCTTCTGGGTTGTACCCATCAAAGTGCCCAAACCTGAGAACAAAGATGGTACCTTGTTTTCCTGCCTGACGTGGCCATATACTTCTATTCAAAATTCATTGAAAATAGTGGACAGGGAGCATCTCCTCTTTGCTATGTGCTAAACTCAGCCCTAGGGATATATGGAGAACACGATGTAGACATTGTCCTGACCAAGCTGATACTCCAGGGGGGAGCCCGACAAGCCAACAGTGTGATACTTTGCAAGGAGCAGGAAAGCAGGGGATGTAGGGGCTGTCCACAGAAAGATATTGAGGCCAGTTTGTGGGATTGGGGAGGGCTTCTTGAAGAAGTTTTACTTAAACTCACACTGATGTAGGGGAAGGAGTTGGCCAGATGAATTGTGGAGAAAGGAGAAGAATGTTTCCCAAAGAAAGGCCAGGGGAGAGGGAGAAGCTCAGCATTGCTGGAGGGATATGGGGCCTGAGTGGGGGGCTAGGGCCAGATACCTCAGGGCCTTCTCAGTTATGCTTGACCTTTCAGACTTATCCTGAGAGCAGTGGGGAGTTATTGAAAGGTTTTACTATGGGAGTGATAAGATCAGACATAGTCTATAGAAACCTTCTCTGGATACAATGTGGAAGGGAGATTGGAGTGGGCCAAGCCTGGCAATGGGAATACCATTAGGTGGCTGTTTCAATGTATGTACATGGCACACACACGTGCACACATGCAACCCTTTTACACTAAAAGTTTATGCAAGCACCATAGGTATGTCCCCTATTGGCTAGAAAACAATGTTTTAAGCTATCCCACCACAAATGCCTTTGCTATCTCTTCTGTAGAATGGGAACAATCACAACTGCCCTTGAGTGTCTCCTGGGATTTCCTAGGGAATGGAAATGTCAAATGCAGGCTTTGCAGCTCAGTGTGGATAAATATCAAGAGCTGCTTCCACCCTGTCTCTTTATCTCCTCCAGTCCTTTGATTCCCCAGCCTGTGAGGCATCTGTGGGAGTTGCACATGGGAAAGGTATCCAGGATGGGCACGCAGGTCTTAAGAACAGACAAGTTTTAATTAGATTCCCGTTTAGTTTCAAAGTTGAAACCAGGGGTGGGGAGCTTTCCCCCATGAAACTGAAATTTAGGAAGCACAGAATTGGCTGGAGACTCAGGGGGAAGAGTAGAAAGCCATTTGGCTCAGGACTCCTTTGAATGGGTAGTTTCGCTGACGATGTACTCATGCTCTCTGTTGTGGGGTGCCTGTATGAGTTTGAAGCCACAGACCGAGGGGCTTCAACGGTGGACACTTATTTCCCCACAATTCTGGGGGATAGAGATCCAAGATCAAAGTGCCAGCTGAGTTGGTTTCTCCCAAGGCCTCTCTCCTTGGCTTCTAGATGGCCATCTTCTCCCTGTGGCTTCACATGGTCCTCCCTCTGTGTGCGTCTGGGTCTTAATCTCCTCTTGTTGTCAGGACATCAGTCACATGGATGATACATTCTACCCGAATCACCTCTTTAGAGGCCCCATCTCCAAATATATGTATCATATTCTGAGATCCTGAGGAGTTAGGACTCCAATATATGAATTTGGGGGTCAACCCGTAACAGCACCCACATGGCTTATTTATATAAGTGTGTTGGACAAACTGCCGGGAAACCCAAAGGCTGAAAAGAAATCCTGCTGAATTTTATCCCGACTGAGAGACCTTGACTAAAACAGATTTGCTGCCACTTGGGTTGTGGCACCAGTCACATTTTCCCATTCTTTATCTTGGCTGTGATGCACTGCTCTAGAGAGAGGCCGATCCACATCCAGTTTTCTCTTTCATTACCCCTTTGCTGAACACGTTTTGCTATGGCAACCACCGGCTGGGAAGAGCGAGCCCGGGGAGTGGCAGGGTCAGCCTGTGTTCTCTGCTCAGTGCTTGGATGGACCCTGATGTACTCCGGCTGCTGCATTAATCTCCAGAGTGGACTTTACTGCTAATAGTTTTGTGTGTGTGTGTGTGTGTGTGTGTGTGTGTGTGTGTGTGTGTGTGGCTGGGCAAAGTGGCACCTTCAAGAAAGCGGTCACATGGAAAATAGGATCCCCCCAAAGACAGAAGCCACTCATTCATCACTGATGAGGTCACATTTGGGTTTTCTATCCCAGGCTGACCTGCACTCTGGTTATCTGGCGGCTGTTGGCTTCAGTGACACTTCCTGGGAGTTTTCAGCAGGGCTCCTCCTGCCTTCCCTGCAGCTGGAAACAATGATCTGCCAACTTCACATCCTTTTTACTCCCCTCAGGTCCTTTGAAGGGGGTTTCATCCTCTGCCTCTTGGGGTTTGGAGTCTGAGTCATTCGCAGCTGACCCCTCTGATGTGTCTGGAGCAGCAGTTTAGCAGTGACAGGGGAGGCAGCAATGTGTCAGGACTCACGCTTCAAAGGGTCATGTGACTCAGTGTCCCTCTGAGACCTGGAGACTTTGGGAGGCAAGGTCTGTGTGGGAGAGAGGGGGAGTGTGCAGAGCAGGGGTAGTTTGGTGAAGTCTCCTGGCTTAAGCCAGATCCTTGTTGTGTGGTCCTAGGCATTCCGAAGCCTCTAGAATCTGCATCAGACACCGGGATTTCCTTTAGGGTCCTGTGTTTGCCCATTGGTATGTTGGCCACTAGCTTTTTACGAACGTTGCCTGGCCAGCTCAGCAACGCTGCCATAGCCGTGTGCAGTCCTGTGGCTCCAGGGAGTCTATCAATAGCAAACTGTGTGCCCAGAAGCCAACAGAGATCTTGCTCCGTCTCCCAGTTATCCTTGGGAAACCATCCTTGGGAGGATAGTTTGAACCCCTGGGCTGTTTCTCCACTTTCCTGTTGGCCCCATTTGGATATGTCTAGCATACCTTCTCTTTCTTTTTCATTCATTTATTCCACAGGTATTTATGTGAGCATCAGTGGTGTGCTACGGACAGCTTAGACTTTACTGTGATGTGATGCTTGATTTTATGCATCAACTTGACTGGGCCATGGGCTGCTCAGATATTTGGCCAAACATTCTGGGTATATGTGTGAGAGGGAGAATAACATTTGGATCCATGGACAGAGTAAAGAAAATGCTCTCCCCAGTATGGGTGGGCCTCGTTCAATCAGCTGAATATCTAAATAGAACAAAAAAGCTTGACCTTCCTATAAATGAGAGGGAATTCCTCCTGCTTGACTTCTTTCGAGCTGGAAAATTAATCTTCTGACTTTGGTCTCAGACTCAGGCCAGAACTCACTCCACAGGCTCTCCTGGGTGCCCAGCTTATCAACTGTGGATCTTGGGACTTCCACTGGTACTGTTTCTCTGGAAAACCCAGATTAATCTGAGAACCCACAACTGAAATAAAGCCTCTGCCTTTGGCTGCTTATATTTTGGTGCATGGGGATGGCATTGGGGGAGATCTTTGCACCTGGTTTGTCAAGTATCAAGACAAATTTGCACAGCTACTTCTAGTCACATAACATTCTCTAACTGGAAAAGCAATTCTTTGAACACATACCTCCCTGCCCCTCCCCCTGCATACCTCACAGAACTCTGGGATGGGGGAGGGGGTCTGAGGTGTGGAGATATATCTTTAGAGATATTTCTCTTCTGCTTAAAGAAGGGATTGTTAACCTGTTTCAAGTTAGGGACCCCTGTGGCAATTGTACAAGCCCTCCTCGGAATAATGTATTAAAATACGTAACATAAAATACATGGGGTTATGAAGAAAATCAATCATTTTGAATTTCAGTTATCAAAGAATTTTACAAATTATGACATAATAACCTATGTGCTCCTTTTTTAGTGTGTTAAATTCCATAACTTAGTAGAGGGTTTAATAGCAACTGTGATTTAAAGTACTGATGAACATAACTGATATTTTGAAATAACTGTAATATTTGGGATGTAATAGAAAAATATCCAAGATTTGTGGATGACCAAGTTCTGAATACTACAAATAGTATAGCAGTTTGCTGCCCGCTGCATTGGTTTGCTAGGGCTGCTGTAATAAAGTACCATAAATTGGGCAACATGAACAATGTTCTGGAGGCCGCAAGTCTAAGACCAAGCAGTTGGCAAGACCACACTTCCATTAAGGATACCAGAACGTAGCCAAGTTGGGTCAATAATCTACATAGACCCCTCACATACAGGAAAGAGAAGTGGAATTGTGTTTGTAGGAAAAAAGTATAGATAAGGAACAAAGTCTTTAACTAGCCCATACTCTGTTACCAGTCTTAGTTTTTCCATGCTGGCCTACTGAGCATCTTTCTCATTCCCGATTCTCCAGCATGCAGCCAGCAACTCAAGTGACCCAATTTTCTATCACTGAAACTACCATCCTTAGGAATATATGATGAAGAGGAACTACATTCTTTTTTTATTTGAAAGTCAGATGTCATCACGTCACCCTCTGGCACTACTCCTTTGATGACCTTCTCTTTGCTTCCAAAATCCTTAAAGTGGCATCCAAAGCCCCACACAATTGGCTCCTCACTTTCCACTAACCCTCATGATGGTCGGGCCACCTACCTTCTCTCAGGTCATTGAACCCACCCATTTCCTTTCCGCCTCCAGCTTTGGCTCATGCTATTTGTTCCACTGTTGATTCAGAAATGCCAACGATTTCTGTTAAGATGTTGGGGAAATGTGCCTTTCTTGCTTCTGTGAATTTGGGAGATGGAAGTTGGTGTGAAAACCCAGGAGTATAGAGACCCACGGAAGACATGTTTTGTGTGGGCAAGAATTCAGTTAAACTAAAGTGTTGCATGTTTGAATGAAGACACCGGTTTCCTTTCTTTCTGCCTTCCACTGGGTTTAAAACTTATGTAATGGGGTGTGTGTGTGTGTGTGTGTGTGTGTGTGTGTGTATTGCATGTATCCTTGGTAAAACAAAACAAAACCCTCTTTCTTACAGACTTGGAATAATTAACTTCCCAAATGTGCAAGCTGCTGAAATAACCTACCTGTGCTACATAAACCAGAGTCGAAATGTTACCTGAGAAATGAACATGCTCATGAGGTAGATTTGACTCTTCTGTGTGTATAAGAAGAATATGTGTGTATGTGTGTGTGTATGTGAGAGAGAGAGAGACAGACAGACAGAAACACTTTAACCTAAAGGAACATTTCCTGAATTTTGTTCATTTGTTTATTGCCATCAAGATTTATGCTATATTCAACTACCATCTATACTTAGTTCCTAATAGGGATTTCCTATATTTTCATAACATTTTTTTTCTTTAAATTGACCCACTCTTTTGAAACTTAGCTTCCACCTAGAAAGAATATCCAACAAGACACAGAGTATATATTTCATAAAGGTCTGGCATCCAAATATATACAAAGAATTCTTAAAACTCAACAATAAGAGAACTGAACATAAAAATGGGCAAAAGACACCTCAGGTTACAGATTAAAAATAAGCATATGAGTTGGGACATCTGAGTGGCTCAGTGGTTGAGGGTCTTCCTTTGGCTCGGGGGGTGATCCTGAGGTCCTGGGATCAAGTACTGCATCAAGCTCCTAATAGGGAGCCTGCTTCTCCCTCTGTCTCTGCCTCTTTCTGTGTCTCACATGAATAAATAAAATCTTTAAAAAAAAAGCATATGAAAAGATGCTCAGCATCATCTGTCATTAGGGAAATTAAAATTCAAATAACAATGAGATAACATTACACACCTTGCTATAGATTAAATGCTTGTGTCCCTTCTCCTTCAACTTCATAGCAAGGACTCCTGCCACCCAATATTATGAGATTTACCTCCAGGAACTTGACCGGTTTCTTACAGTAAGTATTGCAGAAAAATCTCCCCTGCTTTTAATCAGGGGAAGGGGAAAAGGAACCATTTCAAAAATATGCCAGATCACTCTATCCTTGCCCTCAGGAGAAATTACTCAGCTAGAACCTAACGCTTTGGGGTTTTAATGGAACATAACCAACCCCAGGAAAGAGAAGTAGCCAACTCAGTTGGCCATAGACTTCCACAGGGAGAAGGGAAATATTCACCCCCACCCCCTTAGGTGGCAGTTTGTCTTGATCACTGTGGCTTTGTTGTAAGTCTTGAAATTGGGCGTTGTCAGTTCATTTGTTTTCCTTCAATATTGTGTTGGCTATTCTGGGTCTTTCATCTCTTCATATAAACTTTAAAAATAATTTGTCAATATCCACAAAATAACTTGCTGGGAGTTTGTCATTGCACTGAATCTATAGATCAAACTAGGAAGAACTGACATATTGGCAATATTGAGTCTATTTATCCATGTATTGGGGATCCCTCTCCATTTATTTAGTTCTTCATTGACTTCTTTCATCAGAGTTTTGTAGTTTTCCTCATAGATTATGTGCATATTCTGTTCTATTTATACCAAGGTATTTCATTTTGGGGAGTGCTACTTGTAAATGGTGTTGTGCTTTAAATTCCAAATTCCATTTGTTCCTTTTTGGTATATAGTAAAGTGATTAATTTTTGTATATTAACCTTGTATCATGAAACATTGTAGTAATCACTTAATAGCTTCAGGGGTTTTTATTATTTTGTTGTAGATTCTTTCAGAATTTCTACATAGATGATCCTGTCATCTGTGGACAAAAACAGTTTTTTTTAATTTTTTTATTTATTTATGATAGTCACACACAGAGAGAGAGAGAGAGGCAGAGACACAGGCAGAAGGAGAAGCAAGCTCCCTGCACCGGGAGCCCGACGTGGGATTCGATCCCGGGGTCTCCAGGATCGCGCCCTGGGCCAAAGGCAGGCGCCAAACCGCTGCGCCACCCAGGGATCCTGACAAAAACAGTTTTATTTCTTCCTTCTGAATCTGTATGCATTTTATTTCCTTTTCTTATCTTATTACATTATCTAGAACTTCCGGAGGCACGTAGGTGGCTCAGTTGGTTAAGCATCTGCCTTTGGCTCAGGTCATGGTCCTGGGATCAAGCCCTGCATCAGGCTTCCTACTGAGCAGGGAGTCTGCTTCTCTCTTTCTTTCCGCTGCTCCACCCCACCACTCATATTCTAGCTCTCTTAAATAAATAAATAAATAAAATCTTTTTTAAAAATCTATAACTTCTAGTACAATATTGAAAAGCAGTGAATATACTTGCCTCATTCCTGATCTTATTGGGAAAGCTTCAAATTTCTTACCATTAGATCTAAATGTTAGCAGTAGGGTGTTTTTTTGTTGTTGATTTTTAAAATGGAAAAAAATCCCTTCTGAAACTAGTTTATTGAAGTTTTTATCATGAATGAGTATTGGATTTTGCCAAATGCCTTTTCTGCATCAATATGATCACATAATTTTATTTTATTTTATTTTATTTTTTTTGCAGGGGGGACAGGGAGAGCATGAGTGAGGGGGAGAGGCAGTGGAAGGCTCCGTGCCTAGTGCAGAGCCCACTGTAGGGCTCAGTCTCACAACCCTGAGATCATGACCTAAGCCAAAATCAAGAGTCGGGTGCTTAACCGATTGAGCCACCCAGGCGCTTCATGGTTTTTCTTTTTTAGCCTGTTGATGTAATGGATTACATTAATTTTATTACATTAGATAATTGATTTTTGACTGTCGAGCCAGTCTTGCATACCTGAGATAAATCCCACTTGGTCATGATGTATAATTTTTTAATGCATTTTTAAATTCAATTTGCTAATATTTTGTTAAGGAGTTCTGCATAAGAGATAATGGTATATGTTCATAAAGAGACATTGGTGTGTGGTTTTCTTTTTTTTTAATAAATTAATTTTTTATTGGTGTTCAATTTACCAACATACAGAATAACACCCAGTGTCTAATAATGTCTTTATCTGGTTTTGGTGTTAAAGTAATGCCTGTCACATTGAATGAGTTATTTTTCAAGTGGTGCATAGAACTTATCAATGAATTCATCTGGGTTTGGTGCTTTTTGTTTTGGAAGGTTATTAATTATTGGTTGACTTTCTTTAATAGCTGTAGGCCTTCCTCCTTCTCTTTTTAAGCAGGGGACTCTTCTTCGGTCCCCTAATGAAGTCTTTTTAGCATCCAGACAAGTTAGGACAGATTTGCTTGGGCTGACATGGGAGGAGGGCACCTAAAATTCTTTCTAGTCACCTTCCCTTTCCACCTTCTTTTCCATAATCCCCTCCCTTTAACTTTGAGAACACTATAGAACCCTGTTGCTCTAAGGAACACCACTGAGATACCAGTGGGCTGAAGGTCTGCATGCCCGATGAGAATGCGAGATGCTCTAATTCCCACTCAAAGACCGTGGCAGCTGTGGGTGAGCCCGGCAGCTCCCCGGCACATCACTTCTCTGCTCTAACTGGAGCTCCCAAACTCTATTCACAAAGATGTGATGAGGACAAGAGACAAAGAAAGTTGTCTCTTTCCATCTGAGTCACCCAGGCACCCTGGCAAAGACACTTTAAAGTACACATTCCAGGTGTAGATTGAGAAACTCTTTGAACAAGTTTGAAGGCAGTAATTGCAGTAGCATCTATAATCATGAAAAACTGGGAACAGCTTGAATGTCAATTAGGAGGGGGATGGATAAATATGTTATTGTACACTCACACGACAAAATACAGACAGTTGTTAAAATGCATGAACTGGGACACCTAGGTCGCTCAGTTAGTTAAGTGTCTGCCTTAGGCTCAGGCCATGATCCCAGGGTCCTGGGATGGAGCCCCACTTTGGGCTCCCTGTTCAGGGGGGAGTCTGCTTCTCCCTCTGCCTCTGCTCCTCCCCACCCAGCTTATGCTCTCTCTCTTTCTCTCTCTCTCAAATAAAGAAATAAAATCTTAAAAAATAAGAATAAAACGTATGAACTACATAAGTATCCACATGCATGGGTACTGAAATGTAATACTGGGGTGGGGGGAAAAAGCAAATTCCAAAATGATGTGCCATGATATCCTATTTTTATATATACTAAATATAATTTATAGGTACACATAGGTAATAAATCATAAAAACATTGCCTAGAAGGATACATACATACCAAAATCATGATAATGGGCAGGGAAGGTGTCCTACGTAACAGACTTAGAGGAATTGGGTTACTTTGCGCACACACATACACTTACACAAATCTGATAAAATTTAAACTCTTCTCAGCTTTGGCAAAACCATGGTTTTTTAAACACATAGTATTTATGCTTTCTACATGTAGAAAGTAAAATGCATATATTTTCACCTTGGTAAAATCCACTTATCAAATAGTTCTATAGCCCTTACTATGTGTGACTTTGCAAATATTAATACTTCAAGCCTCACAGTAATCTTATGAGGTATGATTTTAAAAGGAAGGAAGGGGATGCACAGAGAGGTCAAGTCACTCACCTTAGGTAAAACAGCTAGTAAGTGGCAGAGCTGGGGTTCAGACCCGGGTTGTCTGGTGCCACAGTGTCCATGCTTTCAAGAACCCTCCGCATGTTATCTGTGACTTGTAGTCCTCAGCATGGTCCTCTATGTCCTATCTCCTTGTCTACCCTTACTTTGTTTTAAGATGTGTAAGATCTGGATTCACATCCCTCTCATTGCTCCACCCCAGTTCCTGGCCCATCATAAATAAGTGGCACATGTTGTTGAACAAATGAATGGATGAGTGAGAGACCTGAGATTTCTGGAAACCACTCTGTGCAAGTGCCATGCTCAGGGTTGTTGTCTCCGAGTCCTTTGCTGCATTTGATGTCACTCAGGCTGCTGGCACTGTGCATTATGGGAAATGAGCCCATTAGTAGAAAATTTGGGGAAAAAAATAAAATAACATGGGATTTTTATTTTATTTCATTATTTTTAAGATTTTATTTATTCATGACAGAGAGACAGAGACACAGGCAGAGGGAGAAGCAGGCTTCCTTCAGGGAGCCCAATGCAGGACTCCATCCTAGGACCCCAGGATCACAACCTGAGCCAAAGGCAGATGCTCAACCACTGAGCCCCCCAGGCACCCTAGATTTTTATATTTTAAGGACCACCTTACTCTCTACACGTGGATGGGTTGTTCAGAGAAAATTGTAAAGTTTTAGGAAACACACAGGCTTTTTCACAGATCCATCACCTTTCTCTAATGATTGCCACTACTCTGCTTTCAATTTAAATGTCATTTCTCCTGAGAAACCCTCTCTGGCCACCCTGGTCCCTCTCCTGTTAGTGTTCTGTCTCCTGTTACCCTCTTCCATATCAAACCTACCATAACTTATAATTCTTTATTTGTGAATTTTTTCCTTCCAATGTCTCTGTGTCCCAGGAGACTGTCAACTTCATAGAGGTCAAAGATCGCACTTGTTTTGTGCCCACCTTGTCCCCGGTACCTGGCACAGGGCATGCCTGCCACACAGGAAGTGCTCATTTATCATCATTGAATGACTGTCATTGCCGACTGCAGTAGCTTAGCTGAAAGATATGCCTCAGGGGTTTCAAAAATATTTTTTTAACAGCAGAATGCTTTTCATTGAATGAAATTGTTCAGACTTCCTTTTACAAACCAGCTCGTTTCTCTGGTTAAATTGGGGGGGGGGTGATGGAGAACATCAGCTTGCCCTGCCTTCTCCTTGCTTCCCCCAATGGAGTCCCAGAGGGACCTCACAGGCTGCCCCTTGGGAGGTTTTCCAAGCTCCCTAGCTCCTTGCAAGTGCCCAAAGGGTCTCGTCAGCCAGGAGGGGCCCCTCTTCGCAGGTTAAAAGTCGGATGATACATTCTCTTCTCCCAGGTCCCTGCGTCAGCCTCGTGGGGTACTTTGCTAATAGAGCCATAAATTCCCCCTCTAAATGAGCATCCTGATTTGATTTGCTCTTCAGATGACCCCTTCCTGGGAAAATATTATGCCTTCCCTGAGTTATGGCAGAGACTCCAGTGGCTAGCTGTGTTGTGTCCTGCCTCTACCATCTGATAGTCTGATTCCTCTCCAATTTATGAGCTTGTTAGCTTCCCAGTCAGTTCCTACCTCATTGTGGCTGACCCAGTAATGCTATTTGCCTGTGTCATCTTGCTCAGACAAACACAGACGTCCCTGCTGGGGAGGCAGCCGTCCCGGCCCAGTCACCTCATCCACTGACCCTGGCTGACTCCGTGGAGCTAAGGCAGGAAGGACAGGGCATCAGAATGTAGGACAGACCTAACTCTGACAGTCACTGAAGCTCTTTGTTGTTGCCTTGAGCATGGCTGGAAAGCCCTATTTCCTTGCTTCCTAAATGCTCCCCTGCAGAGAATTCTTAGGGTAATTTCTGTCTTTCAAAGGCATGGGGCTGTCATCTGCCCTTGGCCCCTTCTTCCTTCCGGGGTTATGACTTCCCAAACTTCTCTTCCTGGAATGCTTGCTTGTATACTCCCTGGCAGGTCCGGTGTAGTCCCCTTGCTTTGACTCTGACTTTTTATGTGCCTCCATTTCCTGGCCTCTGCAATGGGAACCTTAGTGGATCTCAGACCATTTGTTATCTTGTTACCTCAGGCCAGAAAAAGAAACACACATCTTTTGCATGTTATGTCAAGGAGTTGACAGTAGCCGTGAAGGTTAACATTTGATGGGCTAGACAAAATTGGAAACCTCAGGTCCATCAGCTGGGAACTGGAGAGACAAAATGTGATCTATCCTTAGAGTAGAGTACTAGTCAGCAATAAAAAGGAACGTTCTACAGATGCATGCCATGACATGGATAAACCTCAAAAATACAATGCTCAGGAAAAGAGCCTGGACACGAGAGACCACATATTGCACGGTCTATTTATGTGAAACATCCAGAAAAGGCAAAACTATAAAGGTAGAAAATAAATTAGTGGTGGCTTGGGAGCAGGGTCAGGAGCTAACAGGAAATGTGCATGAGGGATTCTGCCAAGGGGAGGAAATGTTTTCAAACTGATTTATGGTGATGGCTGCATAAGTTGGTTAAAAAAATATGTGTATGTACCTCACTGGGCTCTGGGGGAGCTCCATGAGATGTACGCGCTGGAGGGTTTCGCAGTGAAAGGTCAGGAGGGCTGCAAGTTCTTTTAAGTGGTTCAGCCTGTGGCCACAGCTATGTCAGTGTCCACACATATTTTGAAGTCTGTATCCATTTCCAGAGGCTGCCACAACAAATGACCACAAACTGGGTGGCTTAAAACCACAGAAATCTATTTTCTCATCGTCCTTGAGGTCAGATGTCCAAACTCAAGGTGTCGGCAGAGGAGAGTCCCTCCTCGCCTCTTCGACTTCTGATGTTCCTGGCTTTCCTTGGCTTGTGGTCACATCACAGTGGTCTCTGCCTCCGTTTCACATTGCCTCTCCTCTTCTGTCTGTGTGTCTCTTAGGACACTTCTCATTGGATGTAGGGCCTGAATTACCCTTACCTTAGTATCTTGAATTAAATCTGCGAAGACTTCTCTTCTAAATGAGGTAACATTCACAGGTTCCAGGGATTTGATGTGGATATATTTGGGGGGGGAACCCCACAGGATCTATCTACACCATCTATATCTGTACCTGTATCACTAAGACATCTGTATCACTATATCGCTGTACATCTATATCTATATCATTTCTATAGACAGTAAAGCAAAGGTGTCAAAATGTGAAGAGTTTCTGATCTGTGTCACAGGTACATAAATTCTCAGTGTAATTCTAAAAATCCCGTGTTTTTGAATTCCTATGTTTCCAGATTTCAGGAAGGCATTCAGGTGCATGCACCATATGTTGCATTATATGTCTAATGGGAGCCTGGACAACAGTCCATAATAAAACCTACAAATATGTCTGCAATAATATGTTTGGATATTCACACTAAGTGTGTTAAATAAAGACACCATTTCATGCTTACTCATGCTTACTTTGCTATCAAATAAGGTTTGGCACCAAATATCTGATAAACTCCTGGACTTCAGAACATCAGAGCTCTTTGAATTTTAGAATTATGGAAGAGAGTAGGTGCCTGTGTTACTCTTTCTCCTTTTTTGTATGTTTGGAAATTTTCTTGATGAAATGTTTTGAAAAATGAGACTGTGCAGGTAACATGCTTGGCCTCATGCCTAGCACAGAGTACAACTCAAAAAGTATATAACGGTTAAAATTAATTTCATGATTAATTATTATTTAATAATTATTAATATTTAAAATTCATGATGATTATTAATTTCATGACTATTCTATTCCCAGGGTTATAAGTCAGGCAGGTAGGAGCTTTCGATGCAAGGGAACGACATGGCCAGGGAAAAAAAGAATCTAGAAGGATCCCTATAGTAGGTGGTTGGGGACATGGCAGGGATCAGCGGGAGGCTGGTTAAGGGGCTGTTGTACATGTCCAGGCAAGAGATGATGAAGTCCTGAAGTAGAAGAGAGGAAGAAACCTGGAAATTAACCTGACAGAAACTGGTGAACATTCTGGGAGAGCAGGATGGATTCTTGTCAGCCTCCTTGATGTGCCTCTGAGTGACAGCGGAAGAGAGGCATAGAGGGTGCTGCTCTGTGCATTTAGGAGGGAAAATACACATCAGTCAATTCAGAAAGGAGTCAAGCGGGAATTTCACGGCTGACTCAGCCTCCTGATCTGGACCAGAGCCTTAGTAGCAAGGGCAACGTTTTCGATTGTCAGGGTTAATTTGAGGCAGAGGGCTCGCTGCTCAGGTCTGCCTGGGGAGAGAACACAGGCCAGTGGCCCCCCTTCCCCTCCACACAACCCTGCCCCCACCTTGCTGAAGCAGTTTTGCTCCAGGCTGACCTCCTTCTGGACCTGCAGATGTCATGCGGATTATAGGGGCGAAGGCCGGGCTTCTGAACGCCACCTGGGCGTTAGACTCACGTGGGAGCAAGACTCTAAAACAACTCCCCAGTGTAGACCAAATCTATCAGAATCTCTGAGAGGAGGGCCCGGGCATCCTATTTTTAAGAAGCTCTTCCAGGTGATTCTAAGATACACTAAGGACAGAGACCATCGGCTTCAGGCTGCAGAAGGGAGGAAGGAGCCCAACCCAGAAAATCGCTGCCACTCCAAGCCCTCTTGGTCAGTGTACAAAGCAGGGAAGACTGGGAAATATTTTGAAAAGTGACAGGGAGGGTGAGAGGGAGAGAAGAGTAATACAGACAGGGTGGTTAAAACAAAACAAAACAAAAAAACAAGCAGGAAAGCAACCTTGTAAATGCTCTACATGGTGAGCATGATGAGCCATCCCAAAGCTGTCACCGGAACCTCAGTGGGGTTAGAGGGTTAGGACAGAGGAACAACCGAGACCACGATGGTCACGGGGAGATTCTAGGACTTCCTCGACTAACACCCAGTGTGTTCTAGATGTGGGACTAACACGTGAGGGAGATGACAAGGGGAGGAAGGTGCACTGTCGCAGCAAGAATGGTTTTCTGGGGAACAGCAGCCTTTACAAAGCCTCAGGCACCCCCGAGGGCCCCCAGGGTGGACAGCTGTGATGGAGCAGGGTCCCTATCTTCACCCTTCCCACAGAGCCCTGGCAGCTGCATGCTATTTTCCTTAAGACAATTTGGTTCTCGAGACATGTGGGTGACTCAGTGGTTGAGCATCTGCCTTTGGCTCAGATCGTGATCCCAGGGTCCTGGGATCGAGTCCCACATCGGGCTCCCTGCATGGAGCCTGCTTCTCCCTCTGCCTATGTCTCTGCCTCTCTCTCTGTCTCTCATGAATGAAGAAATAAAATCTAAAAAATATATATAAACAAATTTTAAAAATTAGAACAGTTTGGTCTTCAGAAAAGTCGTATTTATTGTCAAAGAACATCAGAAAGAGAATCCGGTGCAGAACAAGGCCAAGGCTACATTCAGCAATCCCTCATAAAACCACCTCAGAAACCGCATCTAGGAATTCCGTCCCCATCATCTTTTCTTCTGCTGGGCAGATGTACTTTTTTTCTTGTCAGACATAAAGAAGATCACACTGGATCTAGTTTTATAATTTTATTCATTTCAGGATAGATGGGCAACATTTTTTCTCTATTAAAAAACCACATCCTTTTTAATGGCTACCTAACATTTCATTGTCTGGGTGTTTCAGCACTACTTGATTCCCATTTAATGAGCATACAGGGGATTTCTGGCTTTTTACTTCTAATCAGCACTGTGGTGACATCGTGGGACATGCATCTTCATGCAGTTAGCTGGGTTTTGCTTTAGGATAAATTGCTCCGAGTGGAATTGCTGTGATGGAGCATATGTACATGTGCAGGTCTTTCGACACAAAGCACCCAAGATGTGGTTAGCTCTTCCTGAAACCAGCTGATTCAAACTACTTTAAGCACTTGACACTCTTCCCGCCCTGAGGCACTGAGTCCAAGCAGCACATTTGCAAAGGCGGCTATTGGCTATGGCATCCGCTCTAAGAATTAAACTCCTTTGATGTGAATATTCTGCTCTGCAGCTGTGCAATTTAAATCATCACAGATGATTTGTTTTCTGATCACCGGACCTAATAAAGGGAACTTCCTAGAAATGAATCAACTGAGGAAGGACTGGAGAGGTTTGGTTTGGTTCGAGGGGGTTGTTTTGGTGAGGGACAAATGGGCTCTTTTTCTTTTTTTTTTTCTCTTGAAAAGGGAAATTTTCCAGAGCTTTCCCAAGTCCCTCACTCTGCAGCATTTCGTGTCCTTTGGCCCTGAGTTTTGCCATTCAGAGTCTAGCTCTGGGTCATGACCATCTTCCTAACAAAGTTTCACTCTCCTGCCCTCAAAGTGTTTGTGCACTAGCTGTTTCTCCCCACTTGGACTCTTCTTCAGGAAGGACCTCCAGACTCAGTAGATAAAAACACAGGATGCCCAGTTTAGTCCGAGTTTCAGATCAAAGTGAGTGTTTTAGGAACTCTACCCATTGGACTATGTCTGGTCCAATAGTGTGTCCTAGAACTGGGGAAATAACCATGGGGTGGGACCCACTGGATTCACTGCAATGGACATGAGCTCCTAACTGATTGGCCGATCTCCATTAGCCCCTGTTCTGGCAGGTGGATCATCATGAGGTCCTGCATCTCCTGGAAATAGCTTCATTCAGGGCCACGGTCCAGTTGTCCCCAAAAGATCTGGTGATTTCCTTATCCCCAATGCACAGTCAGCCTGGTCCCCTTGGGGAAGACTAAGAGAAAGAGTAACAGAACAAATTTTTGGCAGGTTAGTGTGGTCCTTCCTTAAGGGGACCCGACTTCCCCTGCAGTCGGGTTCCTGGGTCTGTAAACTGGCTCAAGTCTGGGAATTGATTGAAGGGCCGTGACTCTCTGTCTTGGTGGTTCAAGTTAGACTTCTCTTCACTTGACCTAAAACCCCCCTGTTTATACAGATCAAGTAAGAATTTAGTGGACTGTGCATTTATTTATTTTCCAGCTACACTGTGATCGGCTAACCAACCCTGTACGTCTCAGTGAGTCAGACTGTTCCGATTACTGTTTTGACTCCACCGTCCATTACTGTAACCATGCCCACCTAGCCTTTGGTGATTAAGAGCTGCCACTTGGCCCCTGACACCCCAGGATCCAATTATCCCCACTGCATCTAGAAATCCCAATTTAGTAACAGCAATTCCCACTGTAATTTCTGACATAGAAGAGCAACCACAAATCTCTTCAAGGATGCAGGGTCTCCCCTCACAAATTTATTTCTCACAGTTGTGGTGATGCTCCTGAGGCAGATGAGCAAGTCTTAGATGATAAATCCACTCCAACATTCCAATTTCCCTAACTCCAAAGCCTTTGGAGAACTTCCTCTGCCTTCTTCTACAGTACACCAAAGCAGTTCTAGCAATTTCCACTTTGTCTAGCACGGTCATCTTTCACTCCATGTTTCAGCCAGCCAACAAAGCAAACCATTAGAGCTCTTTCTAACCATCCCCTCCCCTGACCTTCCCCCTTTGCAAGCTACAACATTAAATCCAGAATCTCTTCTCATTAGGCTCAAGTCCATACATTTGACCCAATCAAACTTTATATTTCTTCTATTATCCCATACCCTTCATATTCGTTCCCATACATATTCCCCAGATTTCTGTCTTTAAATTAGAACAGTCACGTAGGTCTTTTGGAATGTAGGGCCCCTCCCAGTGGGTCACAGTTTGTACTTCCCCATTGGGAATCTGCTGTGACCTGAGTCTGGTTATAGGTCTAGAAGCAAATGGGGGCCAGGTCTTGAGGAGAATCAGCAGTATTTCACAAGGCAGCCACCTCAGGGGAGACTGTCAGATTCCATGAGCAAAGGAGGGTTGACCTCATCAGACTAGTGGAGGTGGATGGTAAAGGGGGAATGGGCTGCTTCTCTGGCAAAGAAGACTCAGCTAAATTTAGGGGCCCCGTGCCCCTAGATTCACTGGTATCTGCTCACATGCTCTCTTCCCATTTTCAGGATTTCACTCCTTCCTGATCAGTGCCCTTATGTTAACAGCAGACACTCTGTGAGGTTATGAATTCCATTTGCATTATAACTCATCGACTCTCAAGATGATTTCAGCAAGCTCAGCCCTGTGACAGACAGATGTGGGAGGTAAGGGTCAGAGTTTGAGCTGACTCTGAAGTCTTGAGCTCTTCTTTTCTTTCCCCACTTTGTGCAGCTCAGTTAGGAGCAACCAGCCAATCTCATTCATGCTCATCTATTTGAAGCATTCTAAGTGTTTGACACTGACGTGTTCAAATACATGGTATCCTGGAAACTTGCCTTTTGTCAACATTGGATTAAGAGTGTCCAATATTTGGGACTTATACTAAGAAACTATTAGTCATTTATTTGAAATTCAGGTTGAACCAGATGTCCTATATTTGATCTGGCCACTCTACCTTAAGGAGATGTCCTTGCACTTCAAAATCTAGTTTAAGTGCTATATTCTCTAGATTGCCTCAGAGAGAAGTTATTACTTTGTGTTACTGACTGATTTCTAGAACTTCTGACCACATGTAAAGTGCCAGGCAATGTTCTAAGTGTTTTATGTGGACTGACTCATTTAAGCTTGATTAGAACTCAGAGGTGGATATTATTGTTGCCCACATTTCACAGATGGAAAATCTGAGCTCCAAGGAGGAGAAGCAACTTGCTTAGAGCTAAAAGGCAGTGGAGTTGGGACTTTACTCCAGACAGTCAGGGACCTGGGCTTACCTGGAGAACCATGGATAATGTCATACAACTCTGTGATCTCTTCTACTGGAAGCTACTACAAAGCTATGTGTGTACATTTTCTGAGACCTTTAATACATTGTTATCTGTCATATTGCCAGGCTGTAAGATTGTTGGCTGATAGCCAACAACTATACTTTATTGATCATCTCAATCCCAGTGTCAGGAAACTTATTTAAAAGTTATGCTTATGGGGCATCTGGGTGGCTCAGTGGTTGAGCGTCTGCCTTGGGTTCAGGTCATGATCCTGGAGTCCTGGAATTGAGTCCCACACTGGGATCCCTGTGGGGAGCCTGCTTCTCCCTCTGCCTATGTCTCTGCCTCTCTCTGTGTGTCTCTCATGAATAAATAAATCTTTTTTAAAAAGTTATGCTTATTACTCAGACTTAAAAAGGACTGTACTTCTGACGTGTGCTACAACATGAATGAATCCTGAAGATGATAGATCTGTGTCAAGCAAAATAAGGCAAAAAAAGACTAATATTCTATGATTCCACTTATATGAGATTTCTAGGCTAGTCAAATTCATAGAGATAAAAAGTAGAATGGGGGTTGCCAGAGACTGGGGGGAGACAGAAATGGGGACTTATTATTCAATGGATGCAGTTTTTTTTTAAATTTTTAAAATTTTTTTTAATTTATTTATGATAGAGAGAGAGAGAGAGAGAGAGAGGCGCAGAGACACAGGCGGAGGGAGAAGCAGGCTCCATGCAAGAAGCCCGACGTGGGATTCGATCCTGGGTCTCCAGGATCACGCCCTGGGCCAAAGGCAGGCGCCAAACCGCTGTGCCACCCAGGGATCCCCCAATGGATGCAGTTTTAATTTGGGACGATGAAGAGTCCTGGAGATGGTTGGTGGTGAGGGTTGCACAGCAGTGGATGTATTTAGTGCCACAGAAACTGTACACATGAAAATGCCTAAAATGGTAAAATCTATACTAGGTATATTTTACCATAAAACAATTACAGCCATTATGAAAAACAATATGGAATTCCCTGAAAATACTAAAAATAGAATTGCCATATGATCCTGCAAACCCACCTCTGGGTTTCCTCTACAGATCTAAAGGAAATGAAATCAGGACCTTTAAGAGATATCTTCATTCCCATGTCCACTGCAGCATTACTCACAGTAGCCAAGATCTGGAAACAATTCAAGTGTTGGTGGATGGATGGATGGTTAAAGAAAATGTGAACAGGATATTATTCTGCATGAAAAAAGAAGGAAATCGCCATTTGCAATAACATGGAGGACTTTATGCTAAGTTAAGTAAGCCAGACACAGAAAGACAAATACTATATGATCTCATTTGCACGTAGGATCTAAAAAAGTCAAACAGTGGAGGGGCTTCCTGGGTGGCATAGTCAGTTAAGTACCGGAATCTTGGTTTCAGCTCAGGTCATGATCTCAAGGTAGTGGGATTAAACCTGGCATCCGGGCTCTGCACTCAGCATGGAGTCTGCTTGAGATTCTCTCTCCCTCTCTTTCTTCCCAATCAGGCTCAGTCTCTCCTCTCTCTCTCTCTCTCAAATAAAATAAGGCACCTGGCTGGCTCAGTCACTTAAGTGTCTGCCTTCAACTCAGGTCACAATCTCGATGTTCTGGGATGGAGACCTTCATCGGGCTCCCTGTTCAACGGGGAGTCTGCTCCCTCTGTTCATGCTCAGTCTCTTGCATGCGTGCGCTCTCTCTCTCTCTCAAATAAATAAATAAAATAAATAAATAAATAAATAATATTTAAAAAATAGATAAATAAATCTTGAAAAAATTAAAATGTAAAAACTCAAACGAATGGAAGCAGAGACTAAAACAGTGGTTTCCAGGGGCTGGGAGGTGAGGGAAATGGGGAGATGTTGGGCAAAGGGTATAAAGCTTCAGTTATGTGGGGTGATTAAGCCCTGGAGGTCTAACATACAGCATGGGGACTGTCATTAATAATACTATATGGTATGCTTGAAATATGCTGAGAAAATAGATATTAACTCTTCTGGCTAAAAACAAAATGGTAGCTGTGTGAGTCGTTAGATGTGTTCATTATTTTGGTTGTGGAGATCATGTTGCAGTGTGTGTTTATCACAGCATCATGTTGTACACCATAAATGTATACAGTTTTTATTTGTCAATTATACTTCAGTAAAGCTGGGAAGAGTTAGACCTAACCTAACACAGGACGTTAAGGACCCAGGCTTAGAGCTTACTTCAGTCTGGGTTGAATTGTGGCTCAGCCGCTCAGCAGCTGTGCCACTATGGACTTGTCATTTCACTTCAGAATCTTCAGTAAGATGGAGATGGGTGGCATGCACCTGTCTTAGGCTAATTGTGAGGAGCAAATAAAATGAAGTCAGATAAGGAGCACTTTGCTCAGTGATTTTCCTCCCTGGTTGCACACTAAATAAAAAAGATCACCTGTGGGAGGTTGTATTTGTTTGTTTTATTTTTAGAGACAATCTTAAGCAGGCTCCACACCCAGCACTGAGCCCAACTCAGGGCTTGATCTCATGACACTGAGATCACAACCTGAGTTGAAATCAAGAGTCAGATACTTAATTGCCCGAGCTACTCAGGCACCCCTGTAGGAGGTTTTAAGCCTACTTGATGCCCAGATTCTCACAGACCAATAGATCACATTATCTGGCATTGTGTTTCTAAAACTATCAAAATTTTCAAATTTACATGATGGTAATATAATTCCCATACAGCCATCATCAGATTCAACATTTATCAAGATTTCAGCATTGGAATATATCTTTCATAATGGTTAAAGAATTATTGAGAGAGCACAATGCTCGGTTTGTAGAACCTGTTCTACACATTGAGCTATTATGATTACTTTTAATTTCCTTCTAATTATGAATTTGGTTGCGTGAGTACCTTGATGTTAAAATGAGACACTCTGGGACACCTGGGTGGTTCAGCGGTTTGGTGCCTGCCTTCGGCCTAGAGCATGATCCTGGAGACCCCGATCAAGTCCCACATTGGGTTCCCTGCATAGAGCCTGCTTCTCTCTCTTTCTCTGCCTCTCTCTCTCATGAATAAATAAAATCTTTAAAAAAATAAAATGAGATGCTCTGAGTGGGAGAGGGGCCTGTCCATCTCACTGGCAATGAATAGCGTCTACTTCAACGTTACTGAGAGGGGTTTCTTCTTCCATGAATCATCCGTAAAATATTCTTCTTTCCAAATTGAAAGAAACCAATCTGAACTAATAGTAACTTGATTTTTTTTTTTAGTAACTTTATTTTTGAACTGCCATACCACAGTGGAATCAGACAGTAAGGTAAATGGAGAGAAATAAATAGCATGGGGAATATGGAGAGGAGATAAAATTTTTGATCTGGAAAAAGTGCTTTTCATCTAGGGATGTTGAGTTCTGGCACTCCCACCACTCCATACCTCCAGTTCCCTACCCAGGGCAGACATTACTAATCAATCAATGTACTGTTTCCCACTGAAGCCTAAAGCTGCATCAGAACCCTTTTTTAAGATGAAGCTTTAGGCACCCACCAGCAAGCAATCAATGAGAGCATGAAAGGCAAGACCTATTCATTGTTCCTTTTGTGCTCTTTTTTTTTTATGCCTTCCCTAAGCAATACTACAGACCAAGAAAGA
Source organism: Nyctereutes procyonoides (assembly GCF_905146905.1). Classification (NCBI taxonomy): domain Eukaryota; kingdom Metazoa; phylum Chordata; class Mammalia; order Carnivora; family Canidae; genus Nyctereutes; species Nyctereutes procyonoides. The sequence goes on along the minus strand of NW_026575126.1, from coordinate 51,187,198 downwards.
AGAAAAAACAGAGAAAAACAATGTTTCCCAGAGAAAAACAATGGACTTTACCTCAAAATCCACCATAAAGACAAAACCATTCCCATGGAATTATCACAATGCCACAGGTCACTCTGAGACATGGATTCTTAGAATCCACCCAAAAATGGCAAAAGAAGAATTGCAAAATCCCAGACAGGTCTGTCCATCTTGCCACTACATTTTGGCAATTAGTGTGAAATAAAAGAGTCCCAATGCCCTTCTGGTGACAGAAACATAGCTTTGCTTCATGCTACCAAGTAGTTCTCAGTGTCAAATGTGTATTTTTCCATATTTAAGTTGAAGCAGAGAAAGAAAAGAAGGGAAGGAAGGAAGCAAGCTCATAGCAGAGATTAGGAGGAAAAATAAGGTACATGGAATAAGCCCACTGAGGGCCTGAGGGTGGCAGTGATACTAACAAAATGTATTGCATATTTTCTATTTGCCTGACCTTGTGCTCAGGTGAGCTGTGTGGGTTTTCTATCGCCTCTCAGAAGCAAACTTCGGAGGTAGGTAGTATTGTCTACCTTCCACAGATGAAAAGCCTTGAAGCTCAGGGAAGTGGAATCACTTTGCTTCAGGTCACACCACTCACAAGTCACGAAGCTATGGGATTTGAACCCAAACATGTCTGATTCAGGATACTGCAGTCTTGCAACTGCAATCCAGACCAGCAGAGTCTGGATAAGTTCTCTTTCAGCATGGGAAGATGGTGACCTGGAGTCTGAAACATCTTTCTACCACCTCAGTTAGGGCAAATATTTATTCACATAATTTCTTTTTCCCATGGTGCCGCACAGTGCCTGGCACATAAACTGTTCATGTTGGGTTAAATTAATATTTGGTACAATTGAGGCTTTCAAATTCAGCAGTGAATTCTGTTTGCAGAACAGTTGCTAGGTCTTTTCAATCTTCTGTTGCTTGTCCTGGAGCTGGGATGATTACTGTCACAGTGGCTGTGGGGTTTGTACTATTGGCTCATGTATGTGTTCAGTGCATGTTTATGAGTCACTACGGGTAGGACAGTATGGTGGCAGGACAGCAGTGAGCAAGATGAACCCACTTTCTGCCTTGAGGCTTGCAGACCAGAGGGAAAGACAGATGTAAGTACGTGGTAATGGTAACAGAAGACAGAATTAAGAGCAGGTGCTACAGAAGTACTTAGGAGGGACTTCTCACCCAGGCCTGGGGTCACTCTGGTGAAGGTGGCATCCTGATATCTGACACATACAGTGCCAGCCATGTACCAGCCACAAATCTTAGAATGTTATCTGGATCACCTTTGAAAACCCTTCAATCCATTGTCAATTCGTAAAATGAACCTTTCACCACCAACGTATAGACAGGGAATTCAAACCCAGGAACGTTAGGTGACTTGTCCAAGGTCATGCCAGTAAGTGGCAGAGAGGGATGCAAAGCCAGGCTACGACTGTGATTCAACCCCTGTCCTAATCTGCTGCTCCAAATTTTTTCCCCTGACACCTGGAAAATGAGTTGGGGGTTAGCTTGGAAAAATAGCTGGAGGAAACAGTTCAGGTGATAAGAGGAAACAGCTGTGACTGGGCAGTGCATCAGGTTCTGGGATCTGGGAGCGGTTCACGCGGTGGGCGGTGGGAAGAGGTGAGACGGGAGGGACTGCCAGGCAGGAGTCCCATCTTCAGGGCTCTGTAAAACCCTGCCAGGGAATTTAGCCTTATTTTTTTTCTATTTTGTTTCTTGATTATTACTATTATTATTGATTTAAATTTTAGGTAGTTAACATACAGTGTGATATTGATTTCTGGAGTAGAATTAAGTGATTCATCTCTTATCTGCAACACCCAGTGCTCATCATAACAAGTGTCCTCCTTAATGCCATCACCCATCTAACCCATCCCCCACCCATGTCTCTCCATTAACCCTCAGTTCTCTACCGTTAAGTCTTTTATGGCTCCCCCTGCCCCCTCCTTTTCTCCCCCCCAAATACGTTCATCTATTTTCTTTCTTAAATTCCATATATGAGTGAGATCATATGGTATTTGTCTTTCTCTGACTGATCTATTTCACTTAGCGTAACACCCTCTAGCTCCATCCATGTCATTGCAAGTGGCAAGATTTTATTCTTTTTGATGGCTGAGTGATATTCCATTGTGTGTGTATATATATTTATATTTATATTTATATTTATATTTATATTTATATTTATATTTATATATTTATATTTATATTTATATATAAATACACACACCACAATTTATCCATTCATCAGTTTATGGACATCTGGGCTCTTTCCATAATTTGTCTATTGTTGATAATGCTGCTATAAACATCGGGGTGCATGTATCCCTTTGAATCTGTATTTTTTTATCCTTTGGGTTAATACCTACTAGTGCAATTGCTGGATCAAAGAGCAGTTCTATTTTTAATATTTTGAGGAACCTTCAAACTGTTCTTGAGAGTGGCTGAAGCAGTTTGCATTACCACCAACAGTGTAAGAGGGCTCCACTTTCTCTGCATCCTTGCCAACGCCTGTTTCTTGTGTTGTTAATTTTAGCCATTCTGACAGGTGTGAGGTGGCATCTCATCGTGGTTTTGATTTGTTATTTTCCTAATGATGATGAGTGATGTTGAGCATCTTTTCATGAGGATGGATGTCTTTTTTGGAAAAGTGTGTAACCATGTCTTCTGCCCATTTCTTTTTTCTTTTCTGTTTTCTTTCTTTTTTTAATTCATGAGAGACACAGGGAGAGAGGCAGTGACACAGGCACAGGGAGAAGCGGGGGTCCATGCAGGGAGCCCGACATGGGACTCGATTCCAGGATCACGCCCTGGGCTGAAGGCAGCGCTAAACCACTAAGCCACCCGGACTGCTCCTTCTGCCCATTTCTTAACTCACTTATATGTGTCTTGGGCGTTGAGTTTGATCAATTCTTTACAGATTTTGGATAGAACCCTTTATCAGATATGTCATTCGGGGAGTTTAGCTTTTATCCCAAGGGCACTGGGGAGCCATTAGAGGGTTTCAATAGGGGAGTGGTGTGGGCATATATATCCTCTAAAATGGTCACTCTGGCTGTTGAGAGGCTAATTAATGAACAGAGAAGTATTGTGAGGTGCTTGGCAGGCCAGTGAGGTGCCCAGGACACTTTCATGGCCCCAAGAGTATGGGTTTCCTTAAATTTTGTGTCCCAGGTGAGCTCTGGTCTCATGCTAGTCCTTGCCCTGCTCTTTAGGTGACTTTTGTGAGAATGTAGGCCAAGGTAGGGTAAGCTGGACCCCCAGAGGACATAGGGAAGCTGGAAACTCATGAAGATGGAAAATCCCTATGACTTCTTGGGTATTATGTTCATTTTTGACTGTTAGGTCTTATCATTAACCAATTCGTTTTAGCCAAACTTCTCTTTGGAGCCCCATAGTCCTTTTTTTTTTTTTTTTTTTTGGTTTTTAATTGGTAGTGGAGGAGGGGAATGGTGGGGGGAGGGTAGAGCAGCAGAGAGGGAGGGAGAAGTATGACACAGGATTAGCTTTAAAGAGAGAAAAAAAAAAAAAAACAAACCCCAGACTTCTTTGCAAGAGCAGAGCCGAAGGATAAATAATGAAAGCAAATTCCAGCGGAGTGGAAATAAGGCAAAACGCTACCTTGAAATGAAAGATCCATTCTAAATGCGTTAACTGCACTTTCTCAGCATTACTGCAGTGTATTTGAGGTCCTTTTGTGAAAGGCACTGTTCACAAACTAGGCTTTAATCTGCAGCCACATTCTATCCAAAAGGCCTTAGGAACCTGTGGGGTTTGCTGAGACTCAACCAACTTAAGCGCACTTTCAACAGAAAGGACGATTGACGTGGCTCACTGTAAGCCCTGGGAAGTTCCTCAGAATCGTAAGATTAAAGTGCTTTTGAAGCTGATTTTAAATCCACACATCACGAGAATAAGGAGCCCAGTACAACAGAATTCAAATAAACTACCCTTTGGAGGAGCTGACACTGAAGCATGTGGGTCTGTCATTTGTAATTCTGAACTGGGGAAGCTTCCAGAATGTGTTTCTTAGAAAAAGACAGGACCTGATTTTACCTCTTATTTGTTTTTCATTCCTCGGAGCTGGGTCCTGTGGTTGACCACCCACCCCACTGGACTAAACCTTGGTAGCCTTGTCTCATGGCTGCGCCACACCCTCATTTGTATTTTCAAAATCTACTCTTTGCTGGCTCTGCAGTCACACTAGTCTGGGTTGGAGTCCAGCTCCATCCATCGCGTAGCATCTCCGTGAAATAGAACAAGTTTCTCAGCCTCCGCAAGTGTGAAATGGAGGATAATTATGGTACTGATTTCCTGGGTTGCTGTAAGAATTAATTTAATCATGAGATAGTGCATGTCAAATGCTTAGAACCATTTCTGGCACATGCTCTGGGCTCAGTAAATGTTGGTGTCATTAACTATTGGCTTTAACAAAATTAAAAAAACCCACACAACGCTGAGGTTTCACTTCTGTAATTAAATGATTACATATTACAAGGAATAAGATATTTATTAATGTATAAGGGTTAAGTATTAATAGTTTCATGTTTATCAATGTATATTAAATGATTAATTGCATTAGAAATATAGCTCTGGCGATTAAGAATTATATACTAAAAAATTAAATGGGTTAAAATGAAATAAAATGAGTTAATGCACATAGAGCTGTCAGTGCTCAATATACAGGAAATACTCTGTATACTAATTATTATTTTTTAAACATTCTTTTAAAGATTCTTTTAAATTTTATTTTTTAATTCTAATGTTTTAAAATTCCAATAAATACATATTTAACTCCAGTATAAGTATGGTATTATATTACTATCAGGAGTATAATATAGCGATTCAACAATTCTGTGCATTACTCAGTGCTCATCATGTTCAGTGTACTCTTGATCTCATCATTTGTTTCACCCATCCCCTCACCCATTGTCCCTCTGGCAACCACCTGTTCTCTAAGGAGTCTGTTGTTTTGGTCTCTTTTCTTTGTTCATTTGTTTTCTTTCCTAAAGTCTACATATGAGTGAAATCATATGGTATTTGTCTTTCTCTGACTTACTTATGTCACTTAGCATTATACCCTCTAGATCCATCCATGTAGGCTGGTTAATATTTCATTGCATACATATGCCACATCTTCATTCATTCATCTATGGATGGACACTTGGTTTGCTTCCATATCTTAGCTATTGTAAATATTGCAATAAACATGGGGATGCATATATCTTTTCAAATTGGTGTTTTGTATTCTTTGGGTAAATAGCCAGTAGTAGAATTACTGGATCCTATGTTCATTCTATTTTTAATTTTTTGAGCAACTCCCATATGATCCTCCAGAGTGGCTGTGCCTGTTTGCATTCCCACCATCAGTGCATGAGGGTTCCCCTTTCTCCACATCCTCTCCAACACCTGTTATTTCTTGTGTTGTTGATTTTAGCCATTCTGACAGGTGTGAAGTGATAGCTCATTGTAGTTTTGATTTGCATTTCCCTGATGATGAGTGATGTTGAGCACCTTTTCATGTGTCTGTTGGCCATCTGTATGTCTTCTTTGGAGAAATGTCTTAAACATGATCATTCTTGACCTATATAGGGTGATCCTTCAAAATCACATCCTTTGAGGCAAAAGAGTATCCCTCAAGAAAAAAGTTAGCATTTTTTTCACCTTCACAATTTTGCTTCAATTTATATTCTGTCTGTACCCTCAACCAAGTTTTTCTGGTTTGGTTTTATTTTTGATTTTTTTCCCCCCTCAGTTGCTAGTAGTCCCAGAGAGAGAAAACAAGCAGAAGTAAACTAAGGTTTCCCCCAACAGCACTGGTGTTCTAATTTTTTGGATAACTTCTTATTAAAGATTTATTTTATTTTATTTTAGAAAGGAAGAAAGAGAGAGGGAGAACACAAGCAGGCAGGGGAGGGGTAGAGGGTGAGGGAAGAAGCCCAGGGCTCTATCCCAGGATCCTTGGATCATGACCTGAGCTGAAGGCAGACGCTTAACCAACTGAGCCAGTCAGGTGCCCTGGATAATTTTTATTTTGCTTTAATTTTGAATTTAAAGAACAGCGGCAAGAATAACAAAGAATTTGGGGGCACCTGGGTGGTGCAGTTGGTTACCCAACTGACTCTTGGTTTCAGTTTAGGTCATGATCCCAGGCTCATGAGATTGAGTTTGGGGCTTAGCTAAGAGTCTGCTTTGGACTCTCTTCCTTTCCTTCTGCCTTTCCCCTTGCTCTCTCTGTCTCTCTCTCCATCTAAAATAAATAAAATAAATCTTAAAAAAAAGAATAAAAAAGAATTTTGATGATAACCTTCGTCCAGACTCATCTATTATTTTTACATTTTGTTTAATTTATCATTCTCAGAGTATATATATTTGTGTGTGTAGGGGTGTATGTGTGTGAATATGTATTTCTGAAGCATTTGAGGGTACCTTTTTACCCCTCAGGACTTCAGTGTGTATTTCATAGAAACAAGGTCATTCTTTTTACCAAAGGTCAATTATCAAGGTCAGGTTCGCTGATATACTAATATTACCTATCCCACAGTTATATTTAATTTTCAGGCTCTTTTTTTTCCCTCTCTCTATCCCGGATCCAATTGAGGTTCCACAGATTCTATTTATATATCTTGTCTCTTTAATCTCCATTAATCTCTAACAGTTCCTGATTCTTTCTTTTTGTTTCTTGACCTTGACATTTTCGCAGATCACAGCTGGTAATTGTGTGAGAATAATCCTCATTTTGGGTTTTTCTGATGTTTCCTCATGACTGGACACAGGTTATGCATTTTTGGCAGACATGCCACTGAGGCATTGTCTGTTGCTTTTATAAAGCATCTTGGAGCTTGTATCAGTAGGGGTTGCATTTCGCTGCAAGTAACAAAAGGCTCAACGACCAGTAGCTAAAGAACCAGAAGTCTGGTGATAAGCAGATCCAAGTTAGACCTGGGTTCTTTCTGTTTTCTACCCTGCTACCCCCTGTACCTCTTTGTATATGGTGACATGCTATCCGAAAATGACAAGGGGCTTAAAAAAGAATAGAAGGAAAGATAAAATTGGTTCTTTGTGTTCAACTTAACAAGACCAACTTGTTTGTTAGAATGAGGACAAAACTAATTAATACATCAATATGTTATACTGACATACATGACTGATAGCAGGTAGTTTTGAGCTTGCTTCCCCAGAAGTAGAACCCAAGACAAGGATTTGGGTGCAAACAGTTTATTTGGGAAGGGATCCCAGGAAGCACCAGTAAGGGAGAGGGAGGAAGATCAAGCAAGCTACAGAAACCAGTATGTGTTGCTGAGCCAGTTACTCCCATGGGCAACTAGGGAGTGGTCCCACTGGGAACCCCTGGGAGCCACTCAAAGACATGCCTCACAGACATGCCACCTAAGGACAAGGGAATACTTGTGTTCCAATTTTTGCCATCCATTGGCTGAGGGCTGCTCTAGGGGCACATGCTCAGGCTGAGCACAGCTGGAAAGCCCCTGGATTGAGTCTGGATGCTGGCAGTCCAAAGCTGGCTGCCTGCATGGGAAGAGGAAGTAGTGGAGGGCCAAGGGTGGTGCCCAGACAATGCCCACTCTAGCTCCAGCCCAAATGGATGCTGCTTTCCATGAGCACAGGGCTCCTTGTCTTATTTCTTGTAATCTGCCCAGCTTCCCATGGTGTGAGAATTTATCACTGTATGTACATTAAATCCTTGTCATTTTTTTTGCTTCCTGCTTTCATTCAGACTGTGTGTCAACACTGAAGGCACAGGCTGTATAGCCTTTCCTTTCAAAAATGTTTTTTTGTTGCACATACCTGACTAACTGTGTTACTTCCATGGAGGCAGTACTTCACAATGACCAGTACATGGGCTTTGGGACCAACCAGACCTGGCTCTGTTTCCCAGCTGGTGTTGAGTGTGGGCAGATTACTCTTACCTTTCTGAGCCTGTGCCCTTCTGTGCATATTCATAAATGACTGAAAACACCACAAGTATTGATTTGGGGGTTACAAATACATTTTAGCAAGTAGACAAATTCACAAAGACAGAGTCCCCAAATAATGTGGATCACAAGTAGTAATCCACAAATAATAGTCAATTGTACATCCTTAACTCAGAGCAGTCAATCAAATATTTATAGAGCATTTGCCATAGAATATGAAAAATATAAGGTTTACCTCTTGTGGCTTTGCCTGAGATATTATTATTTTCATTTTTTCTTAGTTTTTCCAGTTTTAATTTTTTTTAAGTTTATTTTTTATTTTTTTTAAATTTTTATTTAGAGAGAGAGAGAGAGAGAGAGAGAGAGGCAGAGAAATAGGCAGAGGGAGAAGCAGGCTCCATGCACCGGGATCCCGACGTGGGATTCTATCCCGGGTCTCCAGGATCGCGCCCTGGGCCAAAGGCAGGTGCTAAACCGCTGCGCCACCCAGGGATCCCATCCAGTTTTAATTTTTCATTTAATTATTTAAGTAGTTTCATGAATACATGATCAATGCAAAAACATTAAAATGACAAACAGCTATAAAGACCAAAAAAGTAAAACATATTCTTCACGTTGTCTTTGTGCTATATCCCAGTTCTGTCTTTGGAAGAAACGACGGTGAATAGCTAGTGTGATGCTTTTGAGATTTAAACATGCACTCTTGTGTGCACAACACATACTATTTTAGAAAGCTAATGGACCCCACAAAAACCTGCACGTGGGCCTTTATAGCAGCTTTATTCATGATGGCCAAAATTTGAAAGAAACCAATATGTCCTTCAGTAGATGAATGGATACACAAACTGTGGTGCACCTAGACAATGGGATATTATCCAGTGCTAAAAAGAAACATGTTCTCAAGCCATGAAAAGGCATGGAGGAAACTTAAATGCATAGTACTAAGTGAAAGAAGCCAATCTGAAAAGGTTACATACTGCATTCTGGAAAAAAGGCAAAAATCAAGATGATGAAAATATTGGTGGTTGCCAGGGGCTAGAGGGGATGGAAGGATGGAATTAGGCAGAGCACAGAGGGTTTTTAGGGAAGTGACACTACTCTTTATGCCACCATAATTGTGGATACATGTCGTTACACATTTGTCCAAACTCATAGGATGTACAACATAGAGAGTAAATCCTAATATAAACTATGGAGTATGGTGATAATGATGTGTCAGTGTAGGTTCATTAATTGTAGCAAAAGTACTATTCTGGCCAGGGAAGTTGGTAATGGGAAAGGCTGTGCATGGGGTGGGGCACAGGGGATATATGGGAAATCTCTAAAGCTTCTCAGTTTTGCTGTGAACCTGAATCTGAGGTTCACAGAACCTGAAAAATACTTTTTTTTTTAAGTAAATAGGATCACACTATACAGAAAATTTATACCTATTTCTTCTAACACTATATCTCGAAGATGGTTACATGTCAGAACATAAGACCTGTGCTGTTCTCTATCACAGCTGCAAAGCATTTCACAACAAGGCCATACATAATTTCCTACTTTTTAAGGTGGCTCCCTGTATGACAGCATCCTAAGCCAGTTAGCAATGGACAGCTTTGTGTGCCCATCTTTGGGGCACTTTGGTGAAAAGTAGAATGGACAGGGTTTGAGAGCTGCCTCCCTGCCATCCCACCGTCTAGGTCTGAGTTCTAGTGTAGCTACGTTCTCTGTTATCCTGCAGCCACTCATGATCCTCTCTACATCTCCTCATCTGCAAAATGGGGATATTGATAGTCCTTACTGAGTTGTAAGAGTTTGTGAGAAAATCCACCCCTTAGCACTGTGCCTACACCTTGTAAATGCATCATGCCAGGTAATATGTATATTTTTTCAGAGGAGAGTTTGAGAAGCAGGATGGTGTAGTGGTAAGAACATAGACTCTCGAGAGGGAGCAGATATATATAAAGTGCTCAGAATAGGAGTTTGCCTTGTCCTAATTACTACTTAAGAATTTTCTATTATTGGGGCATCCAGGTGGCTCAGTTGGGTAAGCGTTGGACTCTTGGTTTCTGCTCAGATCATGATCTCTCTGTGCTGGACACAGAGCCTGCTTAAGATTCTTTCTCTCCTTCTCCCACTGCCTTCCTTTTCTCTCTTTTCTCTCTCACACTAATTAAAAAAAAAAAGAGGGATCCCTGGGTGGCGCAGCGGTTTGGCGCCTGCCTTTGGCCCAGGGTGCGATCCTGGAGACCCGGGATCGAATCCCACGTCGGGCTCCCGGTGCATGGAGCCTGCTTCTCCCTCTGCCTGTGTCTCTGCCTCTCTCTCTCTCATTCTATGTGACTATCATAAATAAATAAATAAATAAAAAAGAATTTTCTATTATTACTAGTATCTGAGAGTAGGCCTGCTGGGTCAAAGTTACGTACGTTTAATATTTTAGTTTCTGGGCAGCCCCGGTGGCGCAGCGGTTTAGCGCCGCCTGCAGCCCAGGGCATGATCCTGGCGACCCTGGATCGAGTCCCACATGGGGCTCCCTGCATGGAGCCTGCTTCTGCCTCTGCCTGTGTCTCTGCACCTCTCTCTCTGTCTCTGAATAAATAAATAAAATCTTTAAAAAATTTTTTTTAGTTTCTCCTGCCAAGTCACAAACCCCTAGTCTCACCCGCCAAAATCCTCCAGAAGAAAGACTGTACCAGTTTTCATTCTCACAAACACCTTAAACTGCTGGCTTCCCTACACCCTTACCATTACTGGTCCTACCAATCATTTTAACTTTGCCAATCTTATGGGCTCATTTTACTTTAATGAAACTCTTACAACTGAGTCCTGTCACAGAATCTGGATATAGGAACATTGGGGAAAGCCATTGGTGAATGCAAGCAAAAGCAACCACTGCTTCATCCCGCTGATTTGCCACATGCTCATTTAGGCTCTGGAAGACTAAAATAGTTATCAGGGTAGTTTTTTTTTTTTTAAAGATTTATTCATTTATTTTAGAGAGAGTGCACTCATGCACAAGCAAGGGCAGGAGCAGAGAAAGAGAGAATTATCAAGCAGACTCCCTGCTGTGCACAAAGCCCAAGGGCAGGTGGCGCTCCACACTACAACCCTGAGATCATGAGCTGAGCCAAAATCAACTCCACGCTTAACTGACCAAGCCAGCCAGACACCTCTATCAGGGTAATTCTGAAAAGAAATGGGGGTGGAGATCCTTAAACAAAAGCTAATGGTTTCCAAGGGGGCTTTGATTTGATTGGCTCCAAGAACCCTCCTGCCAGATGTCAGCAAATCACAGACATTCATCCAGCTGAAAGCCAACCCATTCAGCCTTTCTGGGCAACATATTCAGACAGAACCTGGCATGTGTGGCTTAGGGTGGTGAAATAAATAGGACTTAATTTAGATTTTAAAGTCTTTTATCTCTCGTTAAGCCCTTGTGCTTCACTGAAATAAAATCTGATGGAGATGGAGAGAGAGGAGAATGCAGCTTTAATAGTGCGTGATCGGCAATCTTGGCCTCTTCTCTCTTCGTGTTAACATTTAGTTGGAGGCTTGCCATTTCCTTGTGCTTCTCTTACCTGATTCTGGAATGATAGCCTTGTCCCTCTTCTAAACCATAAGGACTCAGTGTTCAGATGGTTTCAGGTGGGGCTGACAGGTTTGATATCTACCTTGCCCAATGAGAGCCTTTGGGGCACACTGGGGTCCTTACCTTTCCCTCCAAGAGCCAGTCAGCCACCATATTGATAAGATTAGCTGGTAATTAACAGCCCAACCCAGCCAAGCAGAGGAGACGACTCAATTAGCAGAATGTCACTGCATCTAATTTACTTTGCTTATCAGAGATTTATTCTCTAATACTATGAGAAGAAGAGCAGGGCACCTTCAGTGGAGGGATCTGAGGGGTTTAAAAGCTTAAACGTGGTATAACCTCCTTCTGCTGGTTTGCCTGCCAGTAAGGAGGCTGCGAATGCCATTTGGGGGAAGTGACTGCACTCATGTATGTGCCCGAAGCTTGAGGAAAAAGAGACTGAAGGACTCTCAGCATGAAAGTTGGTGCTTAGATTGCAAAAGTCTTTGTTCCTTGTTTATTTAAATCTGCCCTCCCCCTACCTTTTTGAAAAGCTAAACTTGTTTATCACATTTGTCTTATGAGAAAACTCCTTCCATGGCTAGTTAGCTTTACTTGTGATAGAAGTAGGAGCAAAAACATGACCTACAATAATAAAACATATTTATTGGATCCTTGGATACGCCAGGCATTGTATTTAGCCTTTTACATTGAATGGATTATACTTAATCCTCTGAACTAGGGGTTGGCAAGCTTTTTCTTAAAGGGCCAGAGAGTCAGTATCTTAGCCTGGAAGACCAGTCTCTGGTGCAACTACTCAACTTTGCCATTGTGCCAAGAAAGCAATCCTAAAATATACCGTTAAATGTAAAAATAGAACAGTCACTTATTTTACCAGCAAAAATGGGTTTGTTCAGCAATAGCACAGAATTGAGATTTGGGACATGCAAGGTACAGCTACACCATCCACAAACCCAAGAGAGGAGAGAGCCATTATTTTATGATGGAGGAAGAAGTTGGGTGGATTGTTCTGAATGAAAGTCCATTGGAGGGAAGCAAGAGAAGATGATGACGTTTTCTCACTGGCTGAGTTGCAGGGGTGGTTGATTTTGTGGTAGGAGATGCAAAGTACATCTTTTCCTCCTGGGGTCTGTAATTGATGATTCTTTCCTGTTCATTATTCTGTCAGGTTTTGTAATTGATGGGGTCTTCCTGTACTTGACATTGAGTCGTAAAGCTCCCCCTTCGGGCCTCCCAACTCCATTTTAGTGAGGTTTCCCTTTATTAATGTCCACAATATATAAATGAAGAAGTATGGCTGTATTCCAGTAAAACCTCTATTTACCAAAACGGGCATCGGGCCCAATTTTGGCCACAGGCCAAAGTTTAACAAGACCTGTTCGAAATCTGTGTTTCTCAAACTCCAGTTGATGTCCATAGAATCAATGTAGTGTGCTGCAAAAATAATTTTTTTGAAAACACGAATAAGCCAAAATAGAATAAAAACTATGTGAATGCATCATATCTAATATGGATAACTCCTATTTTAATATGAAACTTTAATTTCAGAAATATGCATATGCACGTACCCATGTATGCATGTGTGTATGCATATGTGTGTATTTTGTGTGCATGTGTGTTCTGGGCTTTGATGGAAACCTTATTATGGATCATGATCATAAAAGTTTGAAAATTAGGACATGTGGGTGGCTCAGCGTCTGCCTTCGGCTCAAGGCGTGATCCCAGAGTCCTGGGATCGAGTCCCACATCCGGCTTCCTGCATGAAGCCTGCTTCTCCCTCTGCCTGTGTCTCTGCCTCTGTCTCTCTCTGTGTCTCTCATGAATAAATAAAGAAAATCTTTTAAAAAAAATGAAAAAAATAAAAGTTTGAAAATTACTGCTCTTAGCAACCCCTGAAGTATCAATAAAATACACATTTTTACAGCTGAGGAGACAGACATAGACTTAAAAGTGACTTGCCTACCCAGCATCACACAGGCAGAGGGGCTGGAATTCAAATGGTGGTGGAGGGCAGAGTCTGAGGGAAGCAGCTGAATGCACAGGCCAGTCTAACAGACGTTTTATTCTAAGATAACAAGCGTCTGAGATAAGCTTTTTCCCTTGCCCACTTTGGAAATGCTAATGAATAGTCAGATGGTTAAAATTCCTTCCCGTGGAAGGAAAATAAAGGAAAACAAGGGACAGGCATATTCCACAAATTGAATAGTTTCTTGCTGCAGCAAACTGAATGTCTTTTTTTTTTTTTTTCCCCTTCCTGGTATTTCTACTGCCACTGCTATTGATCACGATGTATTTTTCCCTCCAACACATTTTAGAAAGTCAGTTGGAATTGATTTGAGACTCTAAACAGTCTTGTGAATGAAAAAGCAGAGTGTAACCTATTCAAACAGCCCCTCTTCCTTAATCTAGTAACATGTGAGATGCAATTTAAATGATAATGTTACCCAAAATGTGAGAAATACAATACTATGCTAGAAGAGTTTTTTTTTTTTAACCCCCACTGGAAAGACAAATGGCTGAGACATTTATATCTGCAGCACTTATTAGGGAGAAAATGCTCAACTCATTAATTTTATTGCTGTAGTGCTGAATATGAAGCGAGAATGAAGTTTCTGGATGCTATTACAAGACTCCAGTGGTTCATACAAGATGGTGGCCAGCAGAGAGGAAAGCTATAGCAAAATCCAACAATTTTAGAGAAGATTTCTCCCCTAACTTTCATCCTGGTGTTGCAGAACAAGTGTTTAAGTGAGACTCCTTGGAAATTCTTCTCTTAAATTGAGACTTTGGAATCACTCTGTAAGTTTGTGTTTTTAAGGCCAGCCCTCCATAAGTTGTTTGCTGCTCAATTTAAAGACAGGTCTCCTTGGCAACAGTGATTTACCCGGGGGATGGTTTATGCATGCAGAAAATAGAATTTAGAGCTATAGGAAATAATGTAAGTAAATGTTAGTTTTAGTAAGAAGAAAAAAAAAACAAAAGAAAGGAAGCATGTTAGATTTTTTTTTTTTAAGTATTCCTAAATTTAAAAACACGTATGGGCAATAAGGAAGAAAATAAATTATGTGTGTTACTGCTTCCTAACAAGACTACCATCATAACTTTAAGGGTCTTTTTTTTTTTTTCCCAGTCTTTTTTTTCCCCTATGTGCTTTGGTTAAGAAGTTTCACAACACTCTGTAATTAACATCTTAGTATGCAAAGCAAAAATAAAAGACTGAAAACATACCTATCAACACTCAATTTTACTTTGTGCCTTGCACTCCCCAGTCTAGAATTCATGCTCAACAACCAGGGATGCTTAGAAGAGGGGGGCCAAATTAAATCCACCCCAAAACCTCCCTGTAAACCTCTTACACATGCCTGTTAGTGTTGGCACACCAAGGCTTTGTTGGCAAGAAATCTAGAGCTGAGAGAACCCCACTTAGTCTGTAACTTTCAGAGAGATGCCTTCAGGTATCAAGCTTTGCTAAAAACAACTTCTCATTATCAAACAAACTCAGTTTCTTCCATGACCACCAGGTCATGTGTGGTTCGGGGAAATTTAAAAATTCCTTGTACTATGAATGCCTCTTGATTGATTTTATATATACATATATTTGCACACACACCTATATAAACATATTATTTGTATCTGTATATTAACATCTGTACATTAACATATATACATGTATATATTAACATATATACAAATGCATACATATAGGACCAAGGTTATGCATGCACATAATTTAAAGAGTCAAGGGTTCTACAAAGCTTGTTATAAAAACAGAGCAGAAACTTGCTTCTCTTCATTTCTTTCCATTTCCTGAACTCCAGAGGCAACCACTGTTGACTTTTTTCATGGATTTTTTGGTACCCCCAGATATCTAAATAACATGCTTGTAATAACATTCTTATAATAACATGCTTATTGAATGGTCATAATTTGGCATTAGCTATTGTCTTCCCCTCAATGAAAATGAGAATTTAGCTCTCTGGTCACCCCTTCCCTGCTTCTACCACCACCATACACACCATACATCCTGTCTCTGGAAGTTCTCGATGAGTTTGGATTAGTTCAGTATTCATCTTTTTCTATGTTGTGATCATGCCAAGCAGCTTCCATGATTGAATAATATAATATACATTTTATGATTTCTTTCCCTTTTGCTGCACAACTGGTTTCCATGAGGTTAATATTTGCCTCTAAAATTTTTGCTCAATTTTCTATGTTCTTGTCACTTATTCCACCCCCAAGTTTTCACTAGTTAATGACATCCGTTAGTGTCAGGTGAGCTATCAGTTTCACCTTCTAGGAGTTTGAAGCTTCTGGGGACTTCAAACCTGCCCCTTTGTTCCTGAGGCCAGTGTCAGGGAAGAAAAATTTTCCTTTACCCTTCAAGATTCTTTTGGCTGGTTTAAGAATTAAATTGACATGAGATAAATTAACAGGAGAAAATAAAATTTAATTGCATACATGTGGAATTTCCATTAGAATAAGAGGCCCAGAGGCAACCTCAGGTAATTGAGGTTTATATGCCATCCAAAGCTGAGGAGAAGTGAGTAGGGGTCTGGGACTTCAAAGAGAAGGAAGACAATTCACAGGAAGATGGAAAAGAGTAAATGTTTGGTGAACAAAGGTTTGCTGAGCCATACAGAAACAACAAGACACAGAAAAGAATTTTAACTATCATATTTTGTTAGCTTCCTCCCTGCCTACTTCATATTATAGTTACCTATGGTGATAACTTCCTTCCTGGAGCAGATCCTCTGTCTAAATTCTATTACGGATTTAGGGTGATGATCAAAGTTTCTTCCTGGGCCTTCTATTTCTTAAAAATAATTGACCTAAATAATCTACATACCAAAGAGACAAATTTTGGGATGGCAGATTTTGCTCCCCTGTGTAGGAAAGCCAGCTCTCATTCTAGATCTTCCTTGTTCATCCTTCTGGGCAATCCCCTTTGTCCTCTATGGTGGATACCCTAGTTTTCATAGCCTGTGTGCTCAATGTTCTTGATTTAATCTATCAGTTTAGTTGAGCACTCCTTTCACTACGTTTCTGAGAAAGAAGTTATTATTGTTTTTGGAGCTGTTGTATGGAAATGTTGGATATAGAATCCTAGGTAAGAAATCACTTTCCTCAGGACGCCTGGGTGGCTCAGTGGTTGAGCATCTTCCTTCGGCTCAGGGTGTTATCCTGGAGTTCCAGGATCAAGTCCCGCATTGGGCTCCCCGTAGGGAGCCTGCTTCTCCGTCTGCCTGTGTCTCTGCCTCTCTGTCTCATGAATAAATATATAAAATCTTAAGAAAAAAATCACTTTCCTCACCATTTTAAAGACATTACTCTGCCATCTCCTAGCTTTTAGATCATTATTGAGAAGTCTGAAATCATTCTGTCTTGACTCTATGTAGGACCTCCTTTTTCTCATGGGAACCCTATAAAATTCCATGACCATGTGACTCAGTCATTGGGCTAGTTTTGAAGCTGGGAACACATGCTCTTCGGTTCTGGAGAATTCTCTTGAATTATTTAATGGATAATTTCTTTCCCTCCACTTTTTGGTATTTTTTTCTTTCTAAAACTCTTGTTATCCAGATGTAGTTTCTCTGTTCACAAAGGATTCTTCTCTCCCATTTTGTGTTTCCTTTGTATTTTTATTCTGTCCTGGAAATTTTTGTCAGTCTAATTTTCCTACCCTTTCACCAAAGTATTTCTCTGTGCTTCACATTTTTAACTTCTGAGGGCTCTTTTTTTCTCTCTGGATGCTCATGTTTTTAATAGCAGGTAGAAAGGTCAATGCAGTTCCCTAAACATGATAGTGTAACATGTAGTTAGCAAGGAGGATGACATGCCTGGAACAGAGTGAACAGGGGTAAGTGTGGAAGCCAAAAAGATCAGAAAGGCAGTGGAGGGGAGGGGTCCATACATCATGTACGGTCTCTTGGAGGCCTGACTTGAAGTTATGAAAGATGGTGTCTAAGCCTAGCTTTGTCCTTATCTGGAAAACTCACTTAGCCTCTCTGAGCCTCAGTTTCCCTAGCTATAAAATGAACTATTTGAATCTCCAAGGAATCTTACAACTCTAATATTCTCATGGATCTTTATCTGCATCAGCACTCTTTCCTCAAGGGAGAAAGATCATCGTACTTAAAGTTGTAAGTATATACTTCATCCTTTTCTAAATGCCCATGTACATCTGAACTCTACCTCACCCAGCAGAATAGAACTTTGACTCCTGAGGAAACTATAGATTTGTGGTTAAATGACCTGCCCAAGGTCACACAAGGAATGAATGGCAGGATCAAATTAGAATGAGGGTTTTTGGGTCCCAAACTAAACTTGGTTCCAGATGCCATGAGTAAGTCAGCTCTCTCAGCCATGAGTAGGAAGCTAATTCACTGGAAGGAAAATGCTGAGCCTGCCTCCAGAGTCCTTCAAAGTAAACCTGCTGCACAGTTAGCTGAAGGAGAGGGCCATGCTGGGAGTTAGTACACCAGAAATACATCATCACTAAGCCAGAGGCTGACATTTGCATGAAGTCAGCCCTTTATGCAGCTACCAGAATGGAGCCCATGAAGAAGGAGCTCACTTATGGCTTTTACAGCCACCCTGAACCTGCAGGACTGAACATTTGGGCCAGAACACTTCAGCTTTCCCTGCTGTTTGAGACAGATTTTTATGAAGCTAGGGGTTAGCTTTTGCTGAGTTGTCTCTCCTTTTAGGGACTGTCCTCTCTAAATTTATCTAATTGATAATAAGAATGAAGAGGTCCAAATTGATGGTACCTGAGTTCACTGAAGAGCAATCAGAAAGTGCCAGGTACACCATAATTTGCATAATTAGAAAGTATTGTTTTAAGGGAAGAAGGATCAGGTTTTTTCCATTTCAGAGTCAAAAATGCCCCATGATTAATTAACCTTAATGTACCTTAATGATATGAAAAGCCATCAAAATAAGTAATCAAGAAAATCAAAGTATTCTAAGTTCGCTAAGACGATAGTGACAATAGCACTCAATAATAGCCATAAACCGGAGCTGTATTTAATTTTTGTATTTTTAAGCAGTGTGCCAGATGCTGTGCTAAACATGTCAAAGCCTTTTCATACCCAGAAAGCATCATGAAGTAGAACCTATCATTCTTGCTATTTTACCGACAATTGCAGGTGAGTTGCTTTGAGCTCAGCGAGATGCTCTGAGTCACACCTCATGGAGAGGCAGAGCTAGAATTTGAACTTGGGCTATCAGAATGTAAATTCCAGCTGTCTTAAACTGTTAGGCTGCATAACCTCTTAAAGAAAGCCTTTCTTACCATTGTCAACGCTGACTGTCATGTTGGGTACAGGAGAGCAAGTTCATTTTTTCTTTCTCAGTCAGTAGGAAAGCCATTTGTTTTTGCAACTTTTCAAGTGTGGTAACGTATATAGAACATCAAATTTGGCATTTTAACTCTTCTTCACTGTGAATTCAGTGGCCTTATGTATATTCACCCCATGTTGGGCAACCATTACCAGTATCCTTTTCTGGAAACTTCTTCGTCTCGAAGAGAAACTCTTTATCTGTTAAACACTAAGACTCCATTCCCTCTTTTGCCCAAATCCCACTAACCTATATTTTACTTCCTGTCTCTGTCAATTTGCCTGTTCTAGGTACCTCACGTAAATGTGTCTGGCTTATGTCACGTAGCGTAATTTTTTTTTTTTTAGCGTAATGTTTTTGAGGTTTATCCGTGTTACAGCAGGTGTCAGAATTCTATTCCTTTTTAAGCTGAATATATTGCATTGTATGTATAGATTATATTTTGTGTATCCATTCATCTGTTGGTGAGTATTGGGACTGTTTCCTTTCAGCTACTGTGAATAACGCCGTTATGAATAGGGCTGTAGAAGTATTTGTTTGAGTCCTTGCTTTCACTTCTTTTGGATATATGCCTAGAGGTAGAATTTGCTAGATCATATGGGAGTCCTACGTTTAACTTTTTGAGGAACCAAACTGTCTTCCAGAGTGGTGGCATCATTTTACATTCCCTCCAGCAGTGCACTAGGGTTCCGATTTCTCTATATCCTCTCCAACGCTTGTTGTTTTCTGTTTTTTGATTGTTTGTTTGTTTAGGTTTTATTTATTCATGAGAGAGAGAGAGGCAGAGACATAGGCAGAGGGAGAAGCAGGCTCCCCATAAGGAGGCTGATGTGGGACTCTATCCCAGGACCCCAGGATCACACCCTGAGCTGAAGACAGACACTCAACCACTGAGCCACCCAGGTCCCCTGTTTTCTGTTTTTTGATGATGCTCCTTCTAGTAGGTGTGAAGTGATATCTCTTTGCATATTGATTTGCATTTCACTAATGACTAATAGTTTTGATCATCTTCTCATGTGCTTATTGGACCTTTGTTTATCTTCTTTGGAGAACCATCTACTCAAGCCCTGTGTCCAGTTTGAATTGGGTTGCTTATTTTCTGTTGTTGAGTTGTAAGAGGTTTTTTCTTCTTTGGAGGCACATTCTGAATATTAATCCTTTATCAGATATATGATTTACAAATATTTTCTCTCATCTGTGGGCTGTCTTTTCACTCTATTGACAGTGTTGTCTGAGGCATGAAAGTTTTTAATCTGATGAAGCCCAATTTATGTATTTTGTCGTTGTTGTTTCCTGTGCTATTGGTGTCATATGCAATAAATCATTACCAAATCCAATGTCATGAGACTTTTACCCATATTTTCTCTTCCTCCTCCTCCTCACCTCCTCCTCCTCCTCCTTCTTCTTCTACTTTTAAAGATTTATTTTTCATGATAGACACAGAGGGGCAAGGACATAGGCAGAGGGAGAAGCAGGCTTCCTGTGGGGAGCCTGATATGTGGGACTTGATCCTAGGGCCTCAAGATCATGACCTGAGCCAAAGGCAGATGCTCAACCACTGAACTACCCAGGTGCCCTCCCCATGGGTTTTTTTTTTCTTAGAGCTTTATAGTTTTAACTCTCACAGATTAGGTCTTTGATCCATTTTCAGTTAATTTTGTGTATGATATAAAGTAAGGGTTCAACTTCATTCTTTTGCATGGATATCCAGTTTTCCCAGCAAGATTTGTTGAAGGACAGTCTTTCCCCCATTGAATGGACTTGGTGCCCTTGTCAAAAATTGTGAGGGCTTATTTCTAAGTGATCTGTTCTATTTGGACTCCATGTCTATCTCTATGCCAGTAACACTATTTTGATTATTGTGGTTTCATAGATAAGTTTTGAAATCAGAAGGTGTGAGTCCTCCAGGAAAAGCCATTTTGATTCATATGAGATGAAAATTAAGATGTAGATTCATTTCACATCACTATTGCAGAAGAGATGGCAATCAGCCAGTCTGAAGACCAAAGTTTCTGTTGGCATTATCCAAGCTGTGGACTTCTTCAGAGGTATGTGCCTACCTCTCCTTAATCTAATCTAGTCTTTTAGAAGGTGAAAGGAGGTAGGAACAGAGACCAAGGACAGTGCTGGCAGAGGTATGAATTGGTCCCATCTTTTGGGGGCATAATTGGACATGAGAATCATTACCCTTGGAAATGCACCACCATCTGACTCACAGTGTTTCAAGTAGAATAATAATAAATGGACCTATACAAAAATTTGTCTGCAAAGATGTTCAACCTGACATTGTTAATGTAGTGATAACAGAAAATTTGAGTGGCACTGATGAAATGATGGTACAGCCATACAATAGGATGCCAGGTGGCTGTTAGAAACGTGTTGTCAAAGCATATTTGTAGACATGAAAAGATGGTAATGATAACTATTTACATTAAAAAAAATTATACATAATAGACCATTTCATAGTCGTTAGATTTGGAGATCATAAAATACACAGAGACTGGTTAGATAGACACCCTTATTAACAGTTTGGCCTCCAGAAACAGATCTTAGACAAGAATTTGTGTGCAATAGATTTACGAGAGAAGTATTTCCGGGAGAAGCTGGCAAGGGATGAGGGAAGCAAGCCAGAAAAGAGGAAGAAGCAAAGCAAGGATGTAATTGCAGTCCGAGTCCTACAGAGGCTAACTCCAGCCTGCTTCCTCCAAGAACTCAGGTGAAAAGTATGCTTCAGTTGTATTCTAACCTAAGGCAGGAAGTTGGGCTTTTAAATGACCCCTGCCCAGCAGTCCCAGGCTGAAAACCACCCTGAGTAAGACATAAATCCCCAGGTGCTCTGGATAAAGCTGCCCCAGTAGCCTGAGGGCAGTTGTATCCCATCCCCCCACCCTCGCACCCCCCCCCCCCACAAGAGCCACAGGTGCAGCCCATGGGATGCAGAAGCTTACAATATCAAAGAAGAAACATGCAGAAATGGTAAAAGGGATCCTAGGCAATCTGTTGAGACTCCCCGTTCAGCACCATCTCAATTTTTGTAGTCAAGGAAAAGGCATTATTTTTGTAATCACAGCATATTATTTGAAAAAAATTACACATAGAAACAAGTATCTTCCTAAGTCCTTGGCAGTCTCACATCTATTTCATAGATTTGTGTTTAGAATTCTGTGACAAAAGGCTCTTGCCCATAGCCTTGCCGCACTAGCTGTTCCAGCAATAGTCTTATAAAGCTTTGAGACCTTAAAATCCTCATTCCAGGAGGAAGGTATTTGCAAACCATGTATCTGACAAGAGGTTGATATCTAAAGTATATAAGGAATTCAAACAACTTGATAGTAGAAAAACAACAATCTGATTTAAAAATGGGCAGAAGGGGATCCCTGGGTGGCGCAGCGGTTTGGCGTCTGCCTTTGGCCCAGGGCGCGATCCTGGAGACCCGGGATCGAATCCCACATCAGGCTCCCGGTGCATGGAGCCTGCTTCTCCCTCTGCCTATGTCTCTGCATCTTTCTCTCTCTCTGTGACTATCATAAAAAAATAAAAAAATAAAAATAAAAATAAAAAAAAATAAAAATGGGCAAAAGGCCTGAATTGACATTTTTCCAAAGAAGCCATACAAATGGCCCACAAGTACACAAAAAGGTGCCTAACATCACTCCTCATCAGGGAAATGCAAATCAAAACCACAATGAGGTATCACTTCATACCTGTCACAATGGTTAGCATTGACGAGGGTGTAGAGAAAAGGGAACACTCATGCACTGTTGTTGGGAATGCAAACTGTTCAGCCACTGTGGAAAACAGTATGGAGGCTCCTTAAAAAACCCAAAATAGAACAACCATAGGATTCAGCAATCCCACTTCCTGGCACATATCTGAAGAAAATGAAATCCCTATCTTGAAGAGAGTTTTGCACTTCTGTGTTCATTGAAGTGTTATCCACAATAATCAAGACCTGGAAATAATCCAAGTATCCATTGATACATAATGGATAAAGGAATCGTGCATATTTGAATATTTATACAAATTATACAAATAAATACAAATTTGTGTATTTATACAAATTTATATATGTATACATATATTTTACATTTTTTTACATCTTATATATATATAAATTCCACAAAATAGAATATATTATATATATATATATATATATATATATATATATATATATATAAAATAGAATATCATCCAGAAATGAAAAAGAAAGGAAATCCTGCCATTTGGGACAAAATGGATGGAGCTTTGAGGGCATGATGGTAAGTGAAGTAAGTCAGAACAAGACAAATGCTGTATGGCCTCACTTAGAGGTAGTATCTAAAAAAGAAAACTCAACTCACAGAAATAGAGTTGATTAGCAGTTGCCAGGGGCTGGGAATGTGGAGGAAATGGTAAGATGTGGTTCGAAGAGTACCAGCTTCCAGTTAAAAGAGGAGTATGTTCTGGGGATCCAATGTACAGCCTGGCGAGTCTAGCTAACAGTACTGTAGTGTATACTTGAAAGTTGCTATGAGGGTAGATCTTACACATTCTCACCAGAACAACAATAAATGGTAATTCTGTGAGGAAGGATGTGTTAATGTTGTGGTTTGAAGCATTGGGGTTGGGAATTGACAGCCAAGAAAGAATGCTTGAGATGTCTTTGGTGCAAAAAAGGTGATTTTATTAAAGCACAGGGACAGGACCTGTGGGCAGAAAGAGCTGCCTCAGGGTCATGAGGAGTGACTGATCATATACTTTCAAGCTGGGGTGGGGTGGGGACTAGGGACAGCACAAGCCTCCAAAGTATTTTGGAAACCAGGTTTCCAGGACTGTAAGGGGGCTAGCTATTGTTAGCAAAAGGTCATTTATTAATGTTTAGTAAAAACTCAGATATGAGACCCTTCAGATGTGTATCAATGGGTCATATGCTTGGGGATGATGGCCAACATATATCTTGGAGTGTAGAGATAAAGAAGTCTTCCAAGGAATTTTGATATGTTAAGGGATCCTGGGAGTCCAGCTGAGATCGCCTTTTGCCCAAAGCAAAGCATCGAGGCAGCTGAGTTCCTAGAGTAAGGTCTCTCTGGCTGTTTCAAGGACTTGACAGTGGGTTGTAAGCAGTTTAATTTTTCTTTTGGCTCTGTTTCCCACATCATTAAACTTCTTGTGGTAAATTTCGCTGTGTATCAAATCATGTTATACACCTTAAACTTGCACTGTTTATATGTCAACTACATCTCAAAAAAAACTGGCAATTTTCATTCCATGGACGGACATATGTCATTAATAGCAACAAATACGATGAAAACAACAGTGATGACTTTTGGAACGATCCTGTACATTACTGGTAGTGATAACTGCAATGAGTACTGGAGCTCTCTATGGGCTGGGTCCTGGATGAAGCACTCTTTAGGCATTATCTCATTGAATCCTCATCACGATCCTGTAGGTTGCATACAGTTATTATCCCTATTTCTAAGATGAGAAAAATGAAAGCCTGGAGAGGTTAAGTAATTTGCTCCAACAAAATCAGTAAAAGCCAGACTCAACCCAGATCTGCCTGGTACCAAAACTCACGTCCAGAATTGTTGCAATGTGCTAGATCCCTATCCATCTGCTTTTTCTCTTGTATTTTAAGAAGCATGAGTCTTGAATTCTCATCATGGGCCAGTTCTGCTGTTATATTGTACTCCTTTTTATATGTAACCCTGGGAATATTTCTCTGTTGGTTTTCCCAGACTCTTTGGGCAAGCCATTTTAGCTTCTTTCTGTTCATAATCTCTTGGGAGAAGGGCTGATGTATTTGTAAAATTAGGAGCAAAATCCATCATTGTCTATGGAGAATACCTGCCCCAGTGCATGCTGGTTTGAGCATTTTATAATATTCAAACTTCAATCATTGCATTCCCTAAATGATAGCTTTCTCTGACCTAAGGGGAAACCTTACTTTTTTGTCTGCTGCAAATATACATGGTAAAAAATGGACAGAGGCCAAGAAACGTATTATAATGTGAGAAAAGCCTTTTCTAGGACAGTAGAATAAGGGTGATAATTTTAGAAATTGCCAAATAGGATAAATGGGTGCCTTCCTTCTTTTCCTTACCCATTTTCCTTTCATCGTCAGCTTAAGTGAGATTCCTGGTATAGAACTCAACATGACACAGGTTGAAAGAAATAGAAACAAACATACAGTTCAAAAGGATTGGAGAGGATTTAGTTGACTTCCACAGGTTAAATTTCTATCCAAAGATTAATTTGCTTGCACCACACTCATATCTTTCCAGATTTCTGTTTACTTATGCATGAAGCAAAAAAAAAAAAAAAAAAAGAAAAGAAAACCCAACAAAAAACAAAACCCAACATGCTCAGCTAGGCTGAATCTAGCGATTAGGTAAATTACTCTGATATCCATTATTGAAAAACCTCGATTCCCCCTGGAGTTGGGGTTTGTTTAGTGCTGCCTGATGATGACTTTCTGCTTGGCTGATGGCTCCTAATTCTGATACTGGTAGGTGAATGTCAATCACAAATGGAAATGGACACACAAACTCCAGGACCCAGTAAGCTGGTTGCCATGATTGCATTCCCACAGGGGTGTTGATTCAAAATATAGGCCACAGGGATTTAAATGTGTCTGGATGGGAAACACTGGGACTTGGAGTTTGCTCTGTTTGGGGCATGCAAAAGAAAAGAGGAAGAAACAAAGCAGAGGGACCTCAGGGTATCAAGAGAGTATGGGGCCCACTGACAGATGCAGCGAACAGACCCAACATCTGTGAAAGGGAAGTGGAGCACTTAGGAACAAGGTGGTAGGAAATTAAAGCATTGAGAGATGGTTAAGCTGCTCAAAGAAATAGGCCAGGAAACTGATTGTGTTTGTCTCCATCAAGAGACAGCGGCAGGGGTGCCTGGGTGGCTCAGTGGTTGAGCGTCTGCCTTTGGCTCAGATCCTGGGTCCTGGGATTGAGTCCTGCATCGGGCTCCCTGCAGGGAGGCTGCTCCTGTCTCTGCTTCTGTCTCTCATGAGTAAGTAAATAAAATCTTTAAAAGAGAGAGAAAGAGAGTCCCTCAAGGTAAAGACGAACTCCACCAGGCTTCTGTTACTCTCTTCCCTTTCAGCCCCTTGCCATTGATTTGGTCTTAAAGCACTGGAAGGAGGCCTCACAAAACCCAGCAACATTGTCACGCAGTGCAAATGAGCACTTAACATGTAAACGGTTCTCCCAAATGCATGGGCTCAAGGCAAATGGGTTTGGAAGAATTTTACCCACTGTTCTTGTGCAATGGTTACTCTGTGGGGTACGTCTGGGACCAATGAGGCTAGGGGTTTTGCTTTGTTTGTTTTTTATTTCATTTTTCAGACAAGCCAACTGAGGCTTAGCAAACTGCCACTTAGCAAATTCCCCAGGTGATCTGGACAAGTTTCAATCTCTGCTTGTTTTTCTGTGAAGTGGGGATGAAGATAAGGATATTGATGACCTAGCACGTAACTATGAGGATTAGGTGGGACAATGCATGTAAAATGCACTGGTTTTTTAAAAAGATTTTATTTATTTATTTATTTATTTATTTATTTATTTATTTATTTATTTATTTCACAGAGAGAGGCAAAGACACAGGCAGAGAGAAAAGCAGGCTCCCCTCAGGGAGCCTGATGTGGGACTCGATCCCAGGACTCTGGGATCATGCCCTGAGCCGAGGGTAGATGCTCAACCACTGAGCCACCCAGGCGTCCCTAAAATACGCTGTTTAATGTAGATTTACTGAGTGTCTTCTGTGTCCCAGACAATGTTCTAGGTACTAATGTTGCTTTTTGGGGATGGGGTTTCAAACATGGCTAATCATGGCAGAGATGGACCCTTATTCTGTTTACTGTGTGCCAAGGCCCTGTGTTTATCTTTTACATATATACTCATTCTATTAGACAGCAGACCTCAGAGGCAGGTACTATTTTAACTATCACATCAATAAGGAAACTGAGATTTCCAGAGAGAAATCAAGTAACTTGCCCAAAGTCAAACACCCAATGGTGGCTAAGTTGGGATTCATTCCTTTCTTTCAACATACTTACTGAGCACCTACTCTTGTGCTTAGAGGCATGGAATGCAACAGGAATAAACAGAGCAGGCTCTCTGATGGTGCTTATGTTCTGCATGGGGGCAGACAGCTCATTGGACAACAATGATTTAATCCTGACCATGACACCTTTTGGGAAGGAGCTGTGTGAGGGTGGGCTCAGACCTGGTGTGAGGGGTCTGATTTAAATTGAGTTCTGCAGGGCAAGTAGAATTCAGAGTGAAAAGGCAGATGGGAAGGATGTTCCAGGCTGGAGGCCATGTTCACGGTATATTTGCTCCTCATGCCTGTCCCTCCAGCCTATTCACAAACAGTGCTGCCTGCAACTGCCCCTCCCCTCCTTTGCCAGCTTGGCTGACAGCTCTGAGGCCTGACAGATGCATTTTCTCTCTAAAAAGGGATTTTGACATCATTTCTTAGAATGAATCTTTTCTTTTCTGACCAAAGGCTTCTGATTGGCCCTTGGCAACTTGCAAGACTGAAAGGCACTGTGTGTGTGTGTGTGTGTGTGTGTGTGTCTCGTAGCTGTAAAAATGCCATCTTCAATTATCTCTCTCTCTTTTTAAAGATTTTATTTATTTGAGAGAGAGAGAGAGTATGCACAGGGGGAGGAGCAGAGGAAGAAGGGACAAGCAGACTCCACAAGGTGGAGCCAAACGTGGGGCTTGATCTCAGGACCCTGAGATCATGACCTGAGCCAAAACCAAGAGTCGGATGCTTAACTGACCAAGCCACCCAGGCACTCCTTCAATTATATCTCTTGACATCCTAATTCTCAGCTCTCTTTTGATAGGCAGGAAGTGAAGATGGTTCTTTTGAGTGATGGAAAGAGAATCTGGTGAGCTTCTGGCAGTGAAACCTGAATGAGTCACCCCCTCCCACCCCCCCACCCCTGCCCTGCTTTCTTTACCACACACAGAGAAACCTACTCAGCCTCAGGACCAGGAACACCAAACTGTCAAACATGCCCGGAAGAATTAGAGTGACAACTTCCTGGTTTTCTTTTGGGGAGAAGGACAGCAGCATTCTCAGACCTGGAGGACTTTGAATTAAAAATGGGACCTAATAAAGTTTTATTGAATGGTTGCCTGCCTGTCTGCATGAATGAATGAATGAACATCTATGAGAAAGTACCAGACTCAGGTGTGCCATTAGTAAAGTATTTTGTTAAAGTCTGAACTAAGAATTGGAGGTTGATACATATAGGGCCTATATGTAAAGAAGAGAAGAAAAAATGGAGAGATAAGATAGGGAGTCATAGGAAAACCTGAGGTTGAAGTTAGGCGACCCAACTGTAAGCTTGAGTGTGTCTCTATCTGCCTTAGATTATAGCAGGGGGTGGTAAAGCATTCTGCTGTGGTGGTCAAATCTGAGGGTTTCCCAGGCATTGGATTGGCCTGGAAGGCTTGTAAATACCCAGATTCCAGGGCCCTTCCTACAGAGTTTCTGACTCTGTAGTTCTGGGTTGGAGCCTGAGAACTTGCAGCCTTAGCCTCTTTTGTTGCCATGTGATGGTGACAGTGCTGGTGCTGGGACACTCTGAGAATCACTCGCAGAGTGGCTTAGAATACGAGCTCTGGGTTCAAGTCGCTTGAATTTAGGGTTGCCAGATAAAAAAACAGGGCACTCAATTAAATTCGAATTTCCTGTAAACAGCAAATAACTTTAAACCCTGATGATGTCCCATGCAAGAGGCATGCTGTGTTTTTATATGCTGCATCTGGCGTGCCTATGGGGTTAAACTCCCAGCATTGCTGCTCTGGAGCTGTTAGCAGAGTTGAGTTCTTAGGCCCAGCAATGATAGAAATGAGGCTGGACCCCAAAATTAAAGGCACAGACAAGGCTTTCCTGGGGCTACAGCTAGAGCTGAAAGGAGACCCAGCACTAACAGAATGGTGAGGCGTGCCTGGTGGCACAGGGCTTAGCCCCACCCCTACCCCCACCCCCACTCCCGCAGATAAAGTCCTTGCTCAGGATCGCACTCCTTATCAATATGCTAATGAAGGGGGGGGAGGAATGCCTCTTTCCTGATTGGTTGGAAGGTCCTTGTCCTGATTGGTCGATATTGGCAGGCCACTTGTCTATGGGACCGCATCCTGGTTCTGCTCAGGAGGAGATGCAGATTTGCAGTAACAGCCAACAGAAAGCGCTCCAGGTGCGCAGTGTCTTTCTCTTGGGCCTTATTCCCACGGTCCCTAACTGTCTCAGAGCCCTGTTATTTAAGGCAAGTCATTTAACCTCTTTGAGCTTCAGCATCTCCATCTACAGAATGGGAATGGTGATAATGCCACCCATCTCCTAAGGTACTTGAGACAATGAAAAAATCATGTAAAGGACCCGCCGCAGAGCCTTGCCTGTAGCAAGCACTCAGTAAATGTCAGCGGTTATTATTCATCATTAACTTCAGGGGAGTAACTTTGGAGGGGGGGGGGATAAACTCACCAAGCAGAGAGGGCTTTGTGAAAGGATTCCATGTTTCAGCCTTTCAAATTTAGACTATGAGAAATTTCAGGAGGGCTCTGGCTGGATCAGTCAGTGGAGGCTGTGACTCTTGATCTCAGGGTTGTGAGTTCGAGCCCCACATTGGGTGTACAAATTATTTAGACTAGGAAATATTTCTCTTTTTAGAGAAGGTCCTTTTTGCTGCTGCCCTCTCATTTCTTTAGTAGTAGATTATAAAAAAATAAATTGGCTGATTAGACCCAAAGCTCTCCTTCCAACAACTGTTACTCTGGCTCAGGGCAAGATTTGGCTGTCCTCTCTATATTGTGCATGGGTGTTAAATTTCTGCGAGCCAGCCAAGGCAGGTCTCCAGGGGTGGAGCTAATTCCTGCCACTAGGAAATAGACCAGCCCCTCTCAACCTGCTGCTTGCCATGTATATATGGGGAGAAATAGAATGTACTTTTTATGTAGGATAAATTTGAGTAGGTTTGGTTCCCTTGGAATCCAACTTATGTCCATCTGGTTTAAAACTACTGTCTTGGGGCACCCGGGTTGCTCAGTTGGTTAAGTGTCTGACTCTTGATTTCTGCTCAGGTCATAATCTCAGGATAGTGAGATTGAGCCCCATGTCAGGCTCCACTCTCAGCCCAGAGGTTCACATTCTCTCTCTCTCTCTCAAATAAATGAGTGCATGAATAAATAATTGGGTAAATAAATGAGAAACCTATATATATGAGAAACCAAAATAAAAAACAACCCCACTGTCTTGGTATAACCAAATTGCAAAGTTGGGAGGTGTCTTAGATATTACCTATTCTGGAGACTTCCAGATTCTTTTTTTTTTTAAATAATTTCCTTTTTTTTTTAATAAAGATTTTATTTTATTCATAGAGACAGAGAGAGAGAGAGAGAGGCAGAGCCACAGGCAGAGAGAGAAGCAGGCACCACACAGAGAACCTGACGTGGGACTCGATTCCAGGTCTCCAGGATCACGCCCTGGGCTGCAGGCGCCGCTAAACCGCTGCGCCACCGGGGCTGCCTGACTTCCAGATTCTTGTGACCATGTCCCATGCTCTACTGCACATGTAAATGTGTGTAGACTAATATTTATTGTACATATACATATATATCAAAAGTTAGGAAAAGGTTGGTATCTTTATTGCCCCTGAACTGCATAGAATCTTGGCCCATTTTGGAAGCTGGAGAACTGGTAAGAGTCAGCCTGAAACACTCCTTGCTAGGCTGAGTGAGGTGGAAATAAAATGTCTGGACGTTTCTTTGGCTATTAGTAAAGTGAAGTTGACTAGATCAGTATTTTTCCAACTGTAGGTTGTGACCTATAAGTGGTTGTGAAATAAATTTAAAAGGTTTTGATCAGTATTTTTTTTAAAAAAGAAATAGAGAACAACAGAATTGAAAATATACATCTATTATATGTACACAGTAAGGGTAAATAGTGTTTTGTGAAACTTCTGATACATCTGTATACTGTCAAGTGACAGTATGGAAAATGGAAACAATTTAGTAATGAGTTTGGTATCCTTTATTTGAGGGAAAAGAATCCATGGATTGGGGGAGTACGTTGTCTCACCCAGGCAAGACCAAGTTTTAGAGCATTAGGAGTAGCAGAAACAGGGAATGATTGGCGAGGAGGTCAGGGATTTTCTTGTAAGCCTAGCAGATCATTTCTCGGATAAGGTGATCTAGCTAAAGCTGACACGGAAGACTGCGAGTGGTGTATGCTAGGTTTCCTAAACAGTGAGTGTGGGCTCAGGTTTAGATTTGTGATGTGGGCCAGGCCATTGGGCAGCCTCTGTCTTGTGGGTTCCGATATATAGAATTTCCTTTATCAGTAGTTACAATAAATGTAAATCTGCATACATTTACGGGTGTAATGGGTCTAGATATGGTCAAAAGAATTTGGAAGTCATCAGAATAGTTAATATCCAAGACTCCTTCCGACTATGCAGTTTGGAGTTGCTAAGGCGGTGGTTTTATTTTTAATTTTTAATTTTTTTTAAAGATTTTATTTTTACTTATTCATGAGAGATACAGAGAGAGGGAAGCAAAGATACAGGCAGAGGGAGAAGCAGGTTCCATGTAGGGAGCCTGATGTGGGACTCGATCCCAGGTCTCCAGGATCATGCCCTGGGCTGAAGGTGGCACTAAACCACTGAGCCACCCGGGCTGCCCAAGGCGGTGGTTTTAAATCAGGGGCAGTTCTGTTCTGCCAGAGAGATTTGCCAACGTTGAGACATTGTCATGACTTTTGGGGAAAGGGTATATGCTACTGACATCTCATACAGAGAGGCCTGGGTTGCTGCTAAACATCCCACAATGCACAGGACAGCTCCCACAACAGAGAATTATGTGCCCCAAATGTCAGTGGTTGAGAAACCACGTTCTGAGAGTATGTATGGTTAGGACCAGTTATCAATAGTAGTGTTATTACTATCTTCTAGCATTTATTGAGCACTCATTATGTAGGCACTCTTCTGAGTGCAAACAACTAGTGAGCTCTTCTAATACCCACAACATGGGTGTTACAAAAATTATTATAAAATAATATTCTTGTCCCCATTTGCAGGTAAGGAAATTGAATAGAAAGATTAAGGGCTACCCACGGTTGTGCAGTTTGTAGAACTGGGATTCAAGTACAGGGATTCTGGTTTCAGATTCCTCTCCTCGTTATTTAGACAAAATGCAAATTAAAATCAGAAATGAGAATGCCATTGCCTACCTATTAGAAATGCTAAAATCAAAAAGACTGACTATACCAAGTGTTGTTGAGGTTGAGAAAGAATAGTGATAATCTATCAAGGTGGAAATGTACAGTGATACCACCCCTTTGGGATACAGTTGGCAATTTCATAAACACTGAGATGCGCACGGTACCAGGCAGCATAAGGGCCCCCCCAGAGACATCCATGTGCTAATCCCTGGCACCTGTGAACATGTTACCTTACATAGGTAAAGGGACTTTGAAGATGTAATTAAATTAAGGCTCTTGAGATGGGGGAAAGATGTTATGAAATTTTCCTGGATGATCTAGATGGCCCAATGTAATTACAAGGGTCCTTTTAGAATAAAAGGGAGACAGGAGGGTCAGAGAGAGAGATTTAAAGAGGCCACAATGCTAGGTTTGAAGAGGAGGCAGGGGCCATAAGTCAAGGAAAGTCATTGACTTCTAAAGTTGGAAGGGACAAAAGAGAATGATTCTTCCCTGAGCCTCTAGAAGGAATGCAGGCTTGCCACATTTTCATTTGAGCCCAGTAAAAACACATCTTGGTTGTTTTAAGCCACCACTTTTGTGGTGATTTGTCACAGCAGCAATACCAAACTAATTCCTACAAATGATCCAGCCATTCTATTTCTAGATATTTACCCAAGAGGAAAGAAAACATGTACGTTTGTACACAAAACATTCTTAAGTCTTTTAAAATCTGAGTTACCTCTCCCTCTTTGATTTCTGACATTTATGACAAACATCTATCCAGTGCCTACCACACTCCTGATACTACTCTTTAGAGATATATGGTAAATAACACTTATTTATCTTCCCTAATGGGGTATTTAATAGGTGCTCACAGGTCCTAGAGATTCACCACTAGCTTTTAGTTTAAACAAGCTCTATTCTTCCATACAGTCTTTATTTGATTGTATGAAAATCACTTATAGGGGATGGTGACACTAAGAACTGTACTCAAAAACCCAGGGTTGTCTGCTTAGGTTAGTTCAGGATGGTATGTGTAGTTAACATCTGGGTGTTTTTTCTTTTTCTTTTTTTTTCTTTCTTTTTTTTTTTTTTGCCTTCCTAGGATCCTTTGACTTCTCTGGGCAAAGACACCCCAATTTTCATTTTGGGCATCATTTGCCCTTTCTAGATCATGTGGTTTTGCTGTGGCTGTGACTGACCTCACTTCATGGCAACAGGAAAGCCACATGTCCTGGGTGTGGCTAGTCAGAGAACTCCCTTGTTCTGGGTTTCCAGGTAAAAATCTGAGTAAAGGCAATTAGGACATATTCAAGGATGTTAACTCATGCTGGGGTAACAGGTTGGCTGGAAGTTATTCTCAGGGGCCATGGATGATGCATTTCTCATTTGGGGATGGGGACAGTTTTGGAGACACCTGGGAAAAGCCTGGCGATGTAATGACTTTGTTCATCCAATCTGATCAGTACATAGCCACCGGCAATGGATTGGGATTGGTTTCCAGCTCTCTAGGTCCCCTTCTTAACTTTCTAAACTCTTGAATCTGACCCTGCTTTACCTATCCACCTCCTTCTTGCATTCCTTATACTCCTGTGATAGAGATCGCTCCTGCCTTTCTGTCTACAGACCACTGTTCAAGTCCTGCTCAGGTTTTCCTCCTCCACCAAGAGTTCATTGGCTCCTTCCACCTCTACTGGCTTGGTCAGATTGCAGTTTAAGACAAAACCCCACAAACACCTATTTCTATTTCTTATATGTTACCTTGGGTCTTTCTAACCACATTTCAGGAACTTTGAGGTCAGATGTACGTCTCATTTATACAAAGACCCTGGCAGCCCAGCCCTTGGATAAATATTTACTGTTTACTGAAGTTTTGAGATAGATAAAGCCCTTTCTTTGTGGAGGTTGCAATACAGTGGCTGGGAAAAGATGATAAGAAAATGTTATAGAATGATGAAAATCAAACAAGATAATGGGATAATGAGTATGACATTGTGATTTATAATGAGAAATGTGTATTTGGTCTAGTCCTGTTTCTGGCATGGAGCTCCTAAAAACCTTGGAATTTCCTAAGTGATAAGAGCAGCAAAGGGTCTTTTATTATGTTAATGAGGTGACTGTGGAAGGCACAGAAGGATGGCTGGTTGCCTGTGGAGCCAGCCTTGTGACTGGAGGGTTTGAACTTTCATTCCCACCCCCACAACCCTTAGGGATGAAAGAGTTGCTGGAGGCTGAATCAGTCACCAGTGGCCAACTTGGAAGTTCTCTGAATCCCATCCTTTTGGGGTTTTATGGAAGCTTCATTACAAGGGCACATTGATTAAATGAGTGAACTGGTTTCTTGAGTTCTGTGAACCAGTCTGGTAAATTAATCGAACCCAAGGAAGGGGGTCATGGGAACTTCTGATTTGTAGCCAGTAGAATCAGAAGAACAGGTAACAATCTAGGTTTGTGATTGGTTTCTGAAGTGTAGGGTGACGGCAGTCTTATGTGACGGAGTGTCAGTGGGATATGACACTAACTCCAAGTAGATCTCCTCCTACACACATGGTGGAATCCAGAACCTACAAGAACAAGCAATGGGTGGCAAAGGAGGCTTCTTTGAAAGGGGGGCATTTAGGTAGATACTTGGTTAATGGATTGGTTAACTTCTTTCTTCCCTTTGCATGTTGGCTGGACTTATCAACTTACTTCCAACAAATAGAATATGGCAGAAATGGTGGGATGTCACTTCTAAGTTTAGGTTATAAAATGACTTTGGCTTCTATCTTGGATTCTCTTTCTCTCAGACCACGCACTCCAGGTGAAGCCAGTTTCCATCTCATGAGGCAGCTCTATATAGAGACCCATATGATAAGGACTTAGGGCCGTGGCCTGCCAGAATCCACCTGAGTGACTGTGGTCAGGTTTGGGTGACAATGCAGCCCTGACAACTTAAGTTGCATGAGCCACCTTGAGCCAGAGGCACCCGCCAAGGTACATCTGGCTTCCTGAGCAATAGCAACTTTGAGGCAATATTTGTTGTTTTAAGCCACTATATTTTGGGTAATTTCTTATGCAGCAGTAGATGACTAATAGGGTCAAACTGGCATGATCTTCTTTGGGTCAGTATGAGTTTGTCTTTCTTGATTGATGAGTAGGGGAGATGCCATTGTATCTAGGCAGATATTCTTCATTAGACTGAATAGGCACCCCAAGGTTTTCACAATGGATTGTAATTTTCCATTTAGTGGATTCTTTATATTACCAGAATGGAAGCTCCACAAGGAAATTCGAATGTTTCATTTTTATTCTTCTCCTAGTACCCAGCACATCAGCATCACCCTAATTAACACGCATAAAGCACTTACTATGTGCTTAACATGTTATGTGTTGTATATTCGCTAACTTTCTTTACCTTTGTTACAACCCTATGGAAATAGTATTATTATGTCATCATTTTATAGATGCAAAACTGTGAAAAGGGATAAGGTACCTAAAGTGATATCACATGGACATGGATGAGTCAGGATTTGAACCTAGCTAGTCTGGCTTCAGAGTTCTTTTTTTTTTTTTTTTAAAGATTTTATTTATTTATTAATGAGAGACACACAGAGGCAGAGACATAGGCAGCAGGAGAAGCAGGCTCCCTGCGGGGAGCCTGATGCAGGACTCGATCCCAAGACCCCAGGATCACAACCTGAGCTGATGGCAGATGCTCAACCACTGAGCCACCCAGGTGCCCATGGCTTCAGAGCTCTTAATAAACATTTGTGTTTAAGTAAATAAGGCAGTGAAACTACGTGTGACTTCTCATTTTTGACCCTGGGAGGCAGGTGCCTCTCTGGTATTTTATTTTTTCTTTTCTTTTTTTCCCTTTCCTCTTCCTTTCTTTCCTTTCCTTTCTTCTTTCTTTCTTTCTTTCTTTCTTTCTTTCTTTCTTTCTTTCTTTCTTTCTTTCTTTAAGATTTTACTTATGTATTCATAAGAGACAC
This sequence comes from Nyctereutes procyonoides, assembly GCF_905146905.1. Lineage (NCBI taxonomy): Eukaryota > Metazoa > Chordata > Mammalia > Carnivora > Canidae > Nyctereutes > Nyctereutes procyonoides. The sequence continues at coordinate 51,151,142 of NW_026575126.1, read as the reverse complement.
ACAGAAAGAGGCAGATACACAGGTAGAGGGAGAAGCAGACTCTGTGGGGAGCCCAATGTGGAACTCCATCCTATGACCTTGGGATCACGACCCAAGCTAAAGGCAGACGCTCAACCACTGAGCCACCCAGGTGCCCCACTCTGCTTTTTCACTAGTGTTTTTTTTTTTTTTATTACCCCCACATGGTACTTATTGTCAACATTTTACAATCTAATTTTGTTGGACCATTTATACATATTCTATACGAAGCATCCTGTTCCCTCTTTCCATCTCCCTCTTCACTCTGCTAAGCCCTTCACAGAAGGTTAGGCTTTTTCTTTATCTTTTGGAGTTGTTTGTATTTTAAGATGCTCTCTCTACCTGGCACGTCCACATGTGAGTTGCAAGCAAAGCCTCTTAGAGACAAAATTTTGAACAATTATAGGTGTCATGTAACAATAAACTTCTCTGTAAATAAATCAGAGAGTCCTATGACAAAGTCTCGAAGCTCATCATTTCATCCAAGAATCTCAAGGGGCCTCTCTGACTCTGGGTTACCACACCGAGACTTTTCAAACATGTCTCTCATCGCTTTGCTCGCTGAGGCCCAGACTTCTTTGGAATAGATAATGTGGCTTCATTCCAGGTCTCTGCAAATATGCCTGGAAAAGGATGATTACGTTTCTCTTAAAAAGTGTTGGCATTTTTTTTTCCCAGTGGCTTAATTTGGGTTGTGATGTAAAAGAGAAGTGTGGAACAAAACTTGCAATAAAAAAATTTGACTCACCCTCCGTAATGTCATCCAGGCTTGGTTTGGCCTTGATGAATTCAGCGCTTTAAAGGGTATGTCAACACAATAAATTTTATGCCCTCAATAAAACTTGCGAGTGAGCTCAGTGAGAAATTCCAAGGTCTGGGAAGGCAATTAACGTTTGAAATATATATTGAGTTGTTTACTGCGATGTTTTATGTGGCCACAGAGCTGTATGCAGGATGTCACGATGTCACAAGGGAAGAATTTCCCTCGGAAATGCAAGGTTTGCTTTTCAAATAACATTGACTTGTCAGATTGCTCCCTGAATGCAGAGGAATGTAAGAAGTGGCTACCAATGAAAATCCACTTCTCTCACCACATCACGCCATTCTCCTTGTTTTCTGCTCCCACTGCGGTAATTCCCTGAAGGGTACTCGATGGCAACGTCTTAATGATTTGATTTCATTGGAACATTTGTATCATTGTTTATCGTGGTGCATGTAGGGGGTGTTCTCTTAACTGATTTGATTTGTGTCTGAGCCCCAGTCCTACTCTTAGTGTGTGATCTTGTTCGAGTCATATTACCTCTGTGAGCTTCATATTCTTTCTTTTTTAAGTTTCTTTTTAAAAATTTAATCACTATACACCATGTGGAACTTGAACTCGTGACCCCAACATCAAGAGTCATATGCTCTTCTGACTGAGCCAGCCAAGGTGCCCCTCTGTGGGCTTCATTTTTTTTTAAGAGTTTATTCCTTTATTCATGAAAGACACAGAGAGGCAGGCAGAGACACAGGCAGAGGGAGAAGCAGGCCCCACACAGGGAGCCTGATGTGGGACTCGATCCCGGGACTCCAGGATCACACCCTGGGCCAAAGGATCTCGGACTAAACCACTGAGCCACCCAGGCATACCCCCTCTGTGGGCTTCATATACTGTTGTGAGAATGAAATGAAACAGTGTGTTAGAAAATACTCTGTTGATTTTAAAGTAGTTTATAATTTAGAAAATCATTGTTCTTTTTTTTAAGATTTTATTTATGTGTGAGAGAGAGATGGAGAGGGAGACCATGTATGGGGGGTGGAGGGGGGATGGTGGCAGATGGAGAGAGAGAAAGAGAATCCCAAGCAGAGTCTATGCCTAGCACAGAGCCTGATGTGGGGCTCAATCTCACCACCCTGAGATCATGACCTGAGCTGAAATCAAGAGTCAGGCACCTAACTGACTGAGCCACGCAGGCGCCCCGAGAAAATCATTGTGTTACTTCTTTGTGTAACATTACATTAACATGTTCTTTCTGAGAATGGCACCAACACAGAATATGGGACAATCTCAGAATGTAATTAATCAGTTGTATCCATGCTGCACGACAACCTCAGAATCTCATTGCTTTACAACAGTATTAATGATATATTCTTTCATTATATAAATTTACTTTTCTTGTTTTACTTCTCAGTCTGTGGTTTGGCTGGGATAGCAGTGCTTCAGGATGCAAACTGAGCTTGGTCTGTGTATACCCTTGCACATATCCTTTCATGGCTGATGACAGCAGTGCAAGAAGGGTGATCAGAAACACAGTTAAGGATGCCTCTTAAGTCTTAGGCTCTACACTGTCACATTTGCCCACATTACATTGACTAAAGCCAGTGACATTACTGGGCCCAACATCAATGGGCCTGGAAAGTATACTCCACTTCCATGGCAAGAAAGAAGGGAGACTGGGGGGGAAATAATAATCAGCTACCATCCGATGTTTGTACAAGTAAAAAGAATAAAGAATCTGAGGTCATTCTATAAACAAGAGGCAAAGAAACTTTTTTTTTCACTCATTTTTTAAAAAAATGATTTTATTTATTCATGAGAGACACGGAGAGGCAGAGACATAAGCAGAGGAGCCCTATGCGGAACTCGATCCCAGGACCCCAGGATCACGCCCTGAGCCTAAGGCAGATGCTCAACTGCTGAGTCACCCAGATGCCCCCTCCCCCCACCTGCCTTTTAAAAGATCTCTGCACTTATTTGAGAGTGAGCACAGTGCCTGTGCTCCAGTAGAGGGAGGAGCCGAATCTTAAGTAGACTTGCTGCTGAGCAGGGTCCCGCATGGAGCTCCCTCTCATGACCCCTGAGATGGTGATTTGAGCTGAAACAAAGAGTCAGAGGCTTCATTGACTGGGCCACCTAGGCACCCCTAGTGTTTTCTCTCTCAAATTCAAACCTCAAGTCAAATTGACTTTCCACAATCGAAATGAGGAATAAGGTCTTTTCCTCACATTTCATGAAATTATAAATTCTGATGCCATCAGTGACTCATTTTTTTGTTTCTTTCAATATTATTATTCAATATCTCCCACAACTCTTGGGCTGAGGGTGAGAGGTCTGTTTTATCAGTCCATCTTTAAATGTCAGGGACCAGTCAAGATCGTGAAAGAGTTAAGCGTTTACTCATCTGTTCACCTCAAGTGATGCTGTGGTATGCATGAGACCAGGAGTCAGGAAGGAGTCCAGGCTTCCAGTCCCAGGTCTGCCACTGAATTTGGACAAGTCAGTGATGTTCTCCGGGGATAATTTATGGAAGGAGAAGCTGGGGAAGCTCCAGGGCAAATCATTTAATGATGCTCACCATTCTCAGTAATCTCTCAATGCAGAAGTCATTGTCTAAATAAGCATTCCTTTCCAACCACAGTCTAGCCATTTTGCCTGAAAGTTGGCAGATGTGACTTGCCCCAGGGTGTGAACATCTCAAGGAAGATGTTTTAAATGTAGTGTTTAAAAAATCTATAACAATTATGCAGGGTTTTTTAAGGTTCATATAACAATTCCACTGCTTTTTGCTCATTAAATATTTGTTTTTCTCATTGTTGATCCAATAATTTCACTTCTAAGGAAATAACCAGAAATGAGGAAAGAGGTTTATGTACAAAAATGTTCACTGTGGCACTTCAAAAAAATTAAAGTGAAAAATTGGACAGAACCTAAATGTCCAATAATAAAGGACCGATTGGGTAAATTATTATAAATCTACCTAATGGACTATAATGCAGATGTTAAAATAATGTTTTAAACAGTTTTAATGACTTGAGAACATTCCCCTGATATAATATTAGAGGAAATAATGTAAAATAAGAGAACCATAATATTGTATAACTATCAATTCTTTAAATTGCACATAATGAGATTATAAGGAAATTCAGAAAAACGTGAATAGTGGTTATCTCAGGATTGTGAGGTTGTGAGTACTTTGCATTCCCTTCTTTATATTTTTCTGTGTTTTCTGGTTTTGACAGCAAACATTACATTTTGTTCTTTTCATTATATTAAAGTAATATATGTGCATAGTAAAAACTTAAAACATTTTTTTTAAGAAAGCCTGTAGTGAAATGGATTAAGTCTAGCTCCCCACAAATAACTGTTCATTCTTTCTCAGCTATTTATTTGGGTATATCCTTCCATATGCCTGTATAATATGCTTATACCTCTATTACTAGAATCATGAGTTTCATAAATTCCCTGTGGGCTTCTGGTTATGATGGTTGAGGGTTTGGCTCTCTTTAATCAACCTCCCCACCTTCTCTTCCCACCCATCATTGTCTCAATTGACTATGTTTCAGTTTAGTTATATCAAAATGCTTGGTTAAATCGGTAGTAGTGTCTATATGATTATGACTATGTAAATTATTATTCATGGCCGAATTATGTTTAGTTTCCTCTATATGTGTTTCTTTTCTTCTGAATCCCCCAACTACTGTGTTAATACTGGTCACTGATTTTCCAAATGTACAGACACAGTCCCAAATAATCTATAGGTTCTATTCTTTTTCTCGGATGATATCTTTCTGAACACTCCTACTAGATGGTTTACTCTTTAAGTCTGTAGCTCAGTATTGTTCTGGTTCTGACTATTGCTGGTCTGCCATGTCGGATTCCTTAGATTCTGCTTCTTTTTCTTTGTTTATTCTTTCCTTTTGGTGGAATATATCCATTTAGCAGCTTTACAAGAAAGAGTGAGAGATAAATATGAGAGATAAATATTTGTGGTCTTTCTATGTCAAAAAATGTCTTTCTTGTAGACTTCCATTTGATTGATGGTTTCGCTGGGTATAGAAATTTCCCTTAGACATTTCAAGAACCTTTCTAGCAATCACTGTTATTGTTTGAAAGTGCCAAGCTTTGGGGTCCTATGCCATGTAGGTGCAGGCTGAATGGGACAGAGATGAACAGAAAGAGCCTGGACCAATAGTCTTGCTGGAAGGAAGAGAATGAACAGATAGAGAAGAAATGTAGAAATTCAGCAAATCACAGAAGTCAAATTCCAGTTGATAAGGATGAAATGATCAAGCAAGGACTGCCATAGAGTCAAGAAAATGTAGCTCAGAGAGTCAGCTCAGGCATGTTCTTGTAGCCTGGGTTCAGAGTTCAAGGTGTCAGAAGAAAGTTCCAGTAAGCAGCACAACTGCAGTGAGCTCTGATCCAAAGGGGGATTCTGAGCTAGGATATATGTTCCTTGCTGGACATGGATTTACCCTGTGCAGACTGCTTCTAGAGGGATATTGGAAGCCTTTTGTGAAACTACTTCTGTTGGAGACAGACTGGCAGAGCTCCTGAGACCTAAGCAAAGGCTTGGAAATTGACTTAAGGTATTACAAGAGCACTCTTCATACCACACTCTTTCCAGAAACCTCTCCTTGAATTCTAGTTGGAAGAAAACAACAAGGACAACAACACTGGCTCTAGACATAAGGTTTCCTACAGCCTCCAGATCCACTCACGCTCTGCCACCAGTGCCCATAAGGAATGAAGTCAGCTCTCCAGGGGTGCTGGTGGCAAGGGTCGTACATACCCAGAAATCACCACTGTGATCTCCATTTAAACAGTGGTGCCCCTGGAACCTGCCCAGCTGGCCCTATCTTCCCAGAGACGTTTGGGAGAGACAGGCTTATAAATAAGTGTGGGTGTGAGGTCACATGTGGTTTTCATACTGAAAGTGATTTTGGTGGAAAGGAAACAACTTAAAACCTCCTGATGTTCTTTATTGTCTTCAAACAGCCTAAACCAGACGTGCAGGAAATAACAAGACCCCCTTTTAAAACACTGACCTTCTTTTGAATTAGTTTCCCTGGAAGTTTGAACAAGGAATCAATGGGAAAAGAAAATGATTTGAGATCACAGTTGAACGGCGGGCAGTTTTTCAAAGTGTTTTATCGCCTTGCAAGAGTGGATACGCTTGACTAGAGTTAGCGGCTGTCTGCCAGGGAGGATTTCAAGCTCAAGAACTCAGCACTTCTGTCTTTCTAGGGTCTGATCTGCTTTAACACACACACACACACATTTTTTGCCAAGGTCACTGCCACCCTTTAGAAGATGATGAGAGGATACATTGCTTAAGGCAGACTTGCAAATAAGTTACCTGCCCATGGAGAAGAATTTTTTTCAATAACCAGCCCCCCGGCATCTTTTGAAGATAACCCAGGGGCCAGGGTACAATGAAGCAGCATCTCTGTTTCCTTAATGTGATGCTCAGTTGTAATGAGGGACTGTAGGAACATACCTTGTAGTTCTGCTGAGTTCCTGTTCTATGGTCAATTATTGAGAAGGTTGTCCAGGATTCCTAGGATGGCATCAGATGCCAGAAACTTACCAGTGAGAGAATAAAACCAAAAGAAGAGAGAAGAAAATGTTGCCATTAGGACTCCTACTACCACCACCACCATTACTCCTACTGCTACTATTAATGACTGTTAGAACCATCAGTACTGCTGGGGCTATATTACTACAACTGCTGCTCCAGCTTCCAGCTGCTACTGCCACTAACCCCTCCCTTCTGCTTTTAGCATCCTCTGTGCACCCCACCTTATAGGTATGAATCTAACTTAATACCCACCAAAGCCAGCCAACGTGAAGGCATATTGACTTCATGTTATATACTGAGATCTTGAGGCTCAAAGCAATTAAAGTCCAAGATCACCCAGAGTGAGTGTCAGAACTAGGGTTTGAAGCCAGGTCTCTTTGACTCTTTTATTAACTAGGATGCCCCCACTGAAAAACACACATAAATAAAAGCAGTAACAGATAATTTGTGTGCCCAGTACAGTACAGATGACTGTAATTCCCACATGAGAAGGTTGGAATAGTGTGAAGTCCCACAAGGAGACTCTGGTCATATGGACACACTCACAGGAAAATCCCTACCCTTCAAAGCTCCCCAGCTGGGTCTCTCTCCCTTTCTCTTTCTTCCTCTCTTACACTCACACTTAGAAATGCACAGAGGATGTCTTTGGCAGAGCATACAATTTCACTTAGCTGACCTATTTTATTTTAAAAGGGAAATGAGCTAATGCCCTAGATTTCCAAGAAGACTGACATGTCTCCATTTCTTTCTGCTCACTGTTCTTCCAAACAACCAACTCCAGTTGAGATGGGGGGCTTCCATCTGTCTTCCCCTTCCTTCTTCCCCATCCTGGGCTCAACATTTACACACAACACATTTGGAGCCCTTAGAAGGGACGACTGTTACCTCTTCCATTTGATAAACATCCTGATTGAGCACCTGCTAATAATCACTTATCCTTACTGTCCTCTCACCGTGAACCCCTCCCACACCTAGTGTCAGCTCATCCTCACCACAGTCCTAGGAGATGAGACCATTAGGCCCGCCTACCGGGGCAGATGGTGAAAGCAAAGGCTAAGTGACTCGCCTGGGGTCCCTCAACTTTAAGCAGCATAATTAGGACTGCCATAGATTGTGCAAAATAATAATCATAATTTGGTGTGAATCGTTTTGTGTGTGTATGGGAGAGAACGTATAGGTAACTAAGACCCAAGTCCTCACCTCAAAGTTGCAGAAAACCCAATGATGGTGAAAGATGCAAACAAAATCTGGGTGGGCAGGGAGGTGTGGGGTGTGAGGAAGAAAACTGGCTAAATCTGGGCTGAGTATCTTTGTAGGCGCTGGCTGGGATGGTGGGTCCCAGTGTTGAGAGTCTATTGGGCTGAATTTGGTCCTGAGGCAGCAACAGGCAGGAGGGTCTGCTGGCCCCAAAAATGCTATTGCTGCCTCAGACAGTTTTAAAGGGGCCATGCCTCACAGTAGGAGCTGCCTTTCTTCTGTTTGAAAGAAGGGTTTCTTGGGCCCCTCAGCAAAGAAGTCAAGGGCAAAAACTCTTTGTGCCTATGCAGAGGCCTCAGGTCTCAGCCCTAGGAAGAGGCAGTCCTCAGGCCCTCATGAGGTCCACGGAGCTCTTGCACACTACACCAGCCATGTGCTTCCCCTTTCTCCTTTTTTTTTAAGCCACTTCATTGAGGCATGATAACTCTGGACCTTACTGTACACTAACAATTCACTATGGCAAAAAAATGCTATAGGGCCTATACTGTACACTAAACAATTCACTATGAGGAAAAAAAATTGCTAAGGAAATAGGACTTCTGTGTTACATGGTCTTGCCATAAAAGATAAAAATATTTCAATAAACACATAAATGAAAACAAAAGAGGCAGGAGGAGGCTGTCAGAGGCGACAGGTGAAGTCTGTGCTTGCTTCTGAGGCTTGAATAAAGGTTAATTATGTCAAGAGGGAAAGTTGCATCTGGTGGAAGAAACAGGAAGCACAACTCTGTGTCCCATTATTGCCCCTGCCCAGAGGGCAAGGTAATTTCCTTTTCCCTCTCTTGGCCCCTGCCCCCTTCCCCCCCTGCCTTATCCACTCTGCCTCTTGCCTGCTTCAATCCTCTTTGAGGGAATGGAATGCTAATTGGATCCATCAGGGCTGAAGATCTTATTGATTAACAGGTGGGGACACTCATGAAAAGCTCAGACCCAAACTAGGTCAGACCAGGCTCTTTCTTGCAGCCTGGGGAGGTGGGGAGGTGGGAGTTCCAAGCCTGTGCAGTAAGCTCCTACTCAGCTCTATCAAAACTCTGCATTGAGGTCACCAACCTGACCATTGAAAAAATGGTGCTTTGTGGTCATCTGCCAACCTTCCATTTCCAATCCCTTTGGGAGCCTTCTAGGTGGTGAAGCGCTGTGCTTGGCTGGCCGTGAATACTGTCCACATCACATTGTCCACACTCACTTTGATTTTGAGTGCTGTGTTCTCACTCCTATACCTTCCCTGCTCTTACTGTCCCATCCTCCTCTGGGTTGTCATTCCCTCTTTGAGGTGGATGCAAATCTGATCGAGCATTTGAGGTTCAGCTCATCTAACATTTCTTCTTTTTCTGATTCCTTCTAGTTAAAAAAAAAAAATTCAGAAAGTCCCCTCTTCTGACCTGTACATTTTAATGGCACTCTTCTGTAGCTTTCTGTGTTCCTGTCATCTCCTCGACTACTCTGTGGGTTTCTTGAGACTAGACTGTATGTTTCTGATCCAAGTACATATGTCCAGTGCTTAGCAAACTGCTGGATAATAATTAAACAAAAGTTTGGGGGATACCTCTTGTGTTCAGATGGTGTATTAGATGCTGGGAATCCTTTGACGAGACTCCTGTCCGGAGAAATGCAGTCTAGTGGGAGGGGCAGACATAAGCAAAAGAATCACACAACTAAATCTAAACCATTGGAGGTACACAAGCCTTGGAGCGCATGTACTAAGAGGAGCTGAAGTCACTGGGAAGGTCAGTGAAGGTTCAGGATGAAGTGATGTTATTGCTGAGGTGTGTAGGGAGCGTGGCCCTCACCAGGTAAACATTCCAGATAGAGGAAAGATTGTGCGAAGGTAGAGGGGCAGTTAGTACGGCATGTTGGGGGAGTGAAATGAAATAAAGGGCCGTGTGTCCAAAGCAGAGTGTGTTAGGGCCAGAGAGAGAGGGAGAAGGCTGACAAGTAGGTAGGGAGTTGAATTTGTGGTCATGGTCAAGAGTTGGTCTTTATACCATGATCATGTGCTGGACCCCACATAAGGGGCTCTCTGAATATCCAGATTCCCGAGTGATAAGAGTTTGGTCCTCCACGCAGGCAAAATGGTGCTCATTGTCCTTAAAGCTGGACAAGTGTGCACTCTAAGGACAGTGTAGTCCTTATTTTGGGAAAGGGAATGGATTACCTTTTTCACAAGTTAAGGATCTCTCTCTCTGATGCTGAAGAAGATATGATAAAAGCAGAGAAAACTCAAGATGATGTCTTTTTCCTTAGCCTGCTTTGAGGGAGATAACGGCTGGAACTGGAATATCTTTTAATTTCCATAAACAAATGGAAAGGAGCTTAATTGGGCCCGGACATCTTTGCTGTGGTGCCCAGTTTGGGGATAATGCAGACTTTCTTGGCTCGTGGATCCCTGCCCACAAGCACAGGGTATTCTGTCTGGCAGAGAAGGGAACTCACATATGGGGCCCTGTCTTGGGCCAAGCTCTGTAGCAAACTCTCCACGCCTACCATCTAGATAATTGTAAGAAGAACTCTTAATCTCCCTTCCAATTTAGTATTGATGAAGTGAGAATGGGGCCAGAGGAGGCTGAAGGAAGAAGGGTGGAATCCAGGATGACTTCTTTGATTAGTGCTGGGTGATCAGGTAAATGTGAATGTCATAAGCCCAGGAAAAGGAGATCTGGGGGAGAGGCTGACTGACTCAAGCTTTGGCTTGTTTGGTTTGAGAATCTGAAGGACATGTGGTTGGACACCCAGAAACTAGTTGAAAATATGGCCTTAGCTTAAGAATGGTGAAGACTCATAACACTGAAGCAGCGCCTTCTGGGCAGCCTTCTTCTTTTGGAAAGTGTGCCATCTCAGCTCCCCTCCAGCCTCTCCCAGCTCCACCTGTCAGATGACTCCAAGTCACATTTTTAGGCATTGTTTTTCCATCACCCTAAAGAAAAAGTAGCCAAGCAGACCAGACAATGGTAATCTTAGCTGTATCCACACAACATCTTCCACCTTCCTTAACTGTGTCATCAAGCAAAGCAATGAATGATTTTTAACCCTTAAAGAATTCGTGGTCACCAATTCTGGTGTATGTGTGTGTCTGTCAGATCCCACAAGTTAGGGGCTCAGTCCTATGAGACTGTCCCCCCCTCCTCTCCCTTCTGCCCACTTCAGACACCAGCTACAAACCCCGGTTGTTACCTGTAGTTCTGACCAACTGGCTGTAGGTCAGAGGTTCCAATGACCCCCTCCTTGGATTTGTTTCATTTGCTAGAGCAGCTCACAGGACTCAGAAACATGTTGCTTACTAGATCGTCAGTTTATCATAAAAGCATGTAACTCAGGAACAGCCAGATGGAAGAGATGCATTAAGACAAGGTGTGGGGGACCTTCCATGCCAGAGCTTCCGTTCTCCCTCTGGGCATGCCACTTTCCCCACTTGTGCATGTGTTCACCAACCCAGCAGCTCTCCCAATCCAATCCTTTTGGATTTTTATGGAGGCTTCATTACATAGGCATGATTGATAAACTCATTGACCTTTGCTGATTGAACTCAATTTCTAGTCCCTCTCCCTTCCTTGGAGTTGAGGGTGAGGAGAAGACTGACTGTCTAAGCATACCATTGGTCTACTGGCAACCAGCCCCCATTCTTAGGCACACCCAAAAGCCACTTCATTAATATAATGAAATACACCTTGATCATTCTTCACACTTTGGAAATTAGGATGGCTTCAGGAACTCAATGCCAAATGGGGAAAAGAGCAGAAGATCTATTTCTTATTATAAATCACAAAATCACACCCCCCTGTGTTGTCATCCATTTCCATTCTTGTGACTTCTTAAGAGTTTCTAATTGTTAAGAGTTCGTGAGCCCTCCGACTGTTTTATTCTGTCTTTCATTCAATACTGTGTGCCAGCCACTGATAAACAAGATGCAAAATCTCAACTGCCTTACTTAGGTCTTAGCATTGAGTGGGAGAGAGAAACGGACATTAAACTAATAATTACCAAATAACCATATAAGATTGGATTTGTCCTAAGTATTAGAAGAAAGAAATACATAGAGCACCGTGGGATGTAGCCTAGTCTGGTGTTGGCATCTGGGTGGAGGGTGATGCTGTTTCCTGAGATGAGAATCCCAGAAGAATCAAGTTTGGGTGTGACTTTCAGGGTTTAAATAAGACTCAAATGCATATGGAGCTCACTATGTACCAAGCAGCATTCTTAAACAGGCTACAGTCATCCACTGGTGACCTTCCCAGCTAACCTGTGATGGAGGGACCATCATGATTCCTGTTTTCCAAATGGAGGCCTGAGGCACAGAGGGTTGAGTGGCTTCCTCAAGGTCACACCACTAGTAAATAGCAGAGCCAGGATTTTGAAACCTAGGCTGTCTGGTCCCAGAATCCACACCATGCAGACTCTCTCATGAGACTTTATTTAGATCCATTCAGCCGACAATTCTGGTGGGACGTCTAAGTGAAAATTTGATAAACTGCTTTCTTATCCTTGTTAAAAAAAAACAAAATTCAACCGAGTCAATTTGAAGGTCTAATTGGCTTTATTCAACGATTCATGAATCAGGCAGCATGATTCTCTATCCCGTCTAGCAGATAGAGAAAGGAGCTCTGAGGAGCTGTACAAAATGAAAGGCTTTCATAGGCAAAATGAGGAAGACAAAGGAAGTTTCTTTATGTCTTTGTGTTGTTTTTTTTTTTTAAAGATTTTATTTATTTATCTGAGAGAGGGAGGGAGAGAGAAAGAGACGGAGCATGAGTGGTGGGGAGGGGCAGAGGGAGAAGTTGTCTCCCTACTGACAGGATCCCAATGCAGGACTCGATCCCAGGACCCTGGGATCATGACCTGAGCCAAAGACAGATGCTTAACTGACGGAGCCACCCAGGAGCCCCAAGAAAGGAAGTTCTAGCAAAGATTATTTCAGCAAGGTCACCTTGCTTTGGGGAAAGACAGGGGTCTATCAGGCAGATGACGTCACTAGTGCTAACTAGGTAATTCTAATTTGACTAGTTAAAGGTTGCATTCCTGGAGGATCCTGAAACTGTAGTTATGTCCCATGTTAAGTCTTGGCTGGGGCTGTGGGGCTAAGCACAAGTGACTCCATTTTGGGCCTGTTGTTTCTTTTAAAATATCATGTAGGAATGTTGGAGAGGATGTGGAGAAAAGGGAACCCTCTTACACTGTTGGTGGGAATGTGAACTGGTGCAGCCACTCTGGAAAACTGTGTGGAGGTTCCTCAAAGAGTTCAAAATAGACCTGCCCTACGACCCAGCAATTGCACTGCTGGGGATTTACCCCAAAGATGCAGATGCAATGAAACGCCAGGACACCTGCACCCTGATGTTTCTAGCAGCCATGTCCACAATAGCCAAACTGTGGAAGGAGCCTCGGTGTCCATCGAAAGATGAATGGATAAAGAAGATGTGGTTTATGTATACAATGGAATATTACTCAGCCATTAGAAACGACAAATACCCACCATTTGCTTCGACGTGGATGGAACTGGAGGGTATTATGCTGAGTGAAGTAAGTCAATCGGAGAAGGACAAACATTATATGTTCTCATTCATTTGGGGAATATAAATAATAGTGAAAGGGAATATAAGGGAAGGGAGAAGAAATGTGTGGGAAATATCAAAAAGGGAGACAGAACATAAAGACTCCTAACTCTGGGAAACGAACTAGGGGTGGTGGAAGGAGAGGAGGGCGGGGGTGGGGGGTGAATGGGTGACGGGCACTGAGGGGGGCACTTGATGGGATGAGCACTGGGTGTTATTCTGTATGTTGGTAAATTGAACACCAATAAAAAATAAATTTATTTTAAAAATAAAATTAAAATATCATGTAGGACAGTCTGCGTTGGGATTTCTGTTATTGCTGCCAAAAGAATCCCAGCATCCCATGTGAATGGATGCCTGAAATCATAAAATTCAGGAAAGAGGGCTGGGCTGGACATTTAATCTGAGAGATGCCTTATAAGATGTTCTACTTCCAGCAGCACATTCTGGGCTTTCCCTTCTGCTCAAGGGTCCCTAATCCTTAGAGGCTTTGCATGGATTATAGCATCTTCTGTGAGACAAAGACACATAAGGGATGATTCTTATTTTTAAAATTAAATCCATTGGGAGTAACTGCCTGCCTTGTGGGTAATACCACCCATTCATGGCTTCTGCCTTCCTGTCCCCACCTATACACATACATGTACGCCTTAAGACCTTTTGGACTGACTTTATTATGTATAAGCTAAGTTGGACATGGTGATGGATGTGAAAACTGGCAACTCTGAACAGCAAAAAAAGCAAGTGGAGCAGAAACATCTCTCAGCAATGGATTCAGGATGCTCAGGCTGCTTGTCTTGGGCATCTCACATCCCACTTGTCTTGTTGCAAATATTGTACTGCTACCTTGTTCAAGATTGACGAAGACTGATTAAAATCCTTTAAATGGCTCTTGTTGACAAGATTTACTATAGAACATTTTAATGACTAAACAAAATTATGGTGCAATCTCACTTGATTAAAGACAAAACGATACCTGTGCAATTTCCAGTGTATAGGTTAAAAAAGCGACTTAAAAAGATCTTTAAAAAAAGAAAACCATCTTTAAAGGATTCAGAGCCTGGATTCTGCTGCAGAGAAGCATGGCAGTGCGTGTGGTGGCATTGTTCCTGGATTTCCTTCCCCTTGACCAAGGCCTCCTGTCTGGTTTTTGTTTTCTTTCTCCCCCACTGGCATTGTCTGCTCTTTTCTGATTGTTTAGATAGCATAAAGGTGGCCAAGAAAGACCAGATGCCATTTCCAAGCAGCGTTCTCTTTTTAGATGTTCTCTGGACTTCACTCTATGGCAGACTCAATACACCTGTTAGTCACTTCCCTTCACATTCCCTCCACGGCTCCTGTCTGAAGCTCTTTCCTAATATCACCAATGCAACCCACCTCTTGGTAAGACAAAGATGAGTTGATTGCTTCTGGTGGTAAGGAAGCACCCCTCCTCATGAAGTGATGATGGCGGGATCTCAGATGAGGGGAAGGAAGGTCAGAAGACTTAGAAGTTAAAGACTAGGTCTTTCAAAGTGGGGGCCTGGTTAGGATTGGATGAGGATAATCAATATCTCGGGGTTGGTGGATACACTAAGGTGTGGATTTTGAGGCAAGGGATTAGAAATATTTAGAGTATAAACTTGGTATTTTTCCATTGGCAAATTTCCATTGGTAGCGGTACAAAGAGTTGATGAGTATTTCTTATGTTCTTATAGTGAATATCAGATTGCTTCCCTGGGCCGGAGACTTGGGGGTAGGGGAGGAGCCATGCTAATAAAGTACAGGAGTAGCACAAATTCATGTTCAAGTAGACAGCAGGATGTAGTTTTGGTTCTCAGTGTCCAAGCTGAGGGTAGTTTCCCTTCTCAGTCCGCCGGATAAAGTGCAGGGTGCTTAACGTGCTCACAGCATCCTGTGTGCCTTAATCCTTTGCCTACCTGTCCTTCTCCACCACATTCCGCTCTGACCTTGCAGTCTGCAATTCAGTGCCATTGACTTGCTGTTAGTTCCTTCTCACCTCAGGGCCTTTGCACTGTATTCTCTACCTGGAACAGCCTCGCTCCTTTGCATTTTTTGTTTTGTCAGCTCCTTTTTGTAGGGCTCAAATGTTATCTCTTCAGTGAAGCTTCACTAATTCTAGTCTAAGATGGGCTCCACTTTCCAGCTCTTTTGATACTCCTTACATCATCTTCAAACCACTTATAATAGCAGTTAAATAGAAATTTTGGAATTTATTATTTTATGTTTGCCTCTGACTTTCTTGCTGTGGTATTCTTCGGGTTTACAAGAGTGATTTGCAGCTACTGGATATGCGGTACATATTTGTGGAATACATATGGGAAATATGGACTGTGTCTCTGGATCTTTGAGGAAAGTTTTGGTTCTGCGAAGTATGTACACTGCTGATGGAAACCTGTGCTGTCTACTTCCACTGTGATGACTTGTGACTCC
Source organism: Nyctereutes procyonoides (assembly GCF_905146905.1). Classification (NCBI taxonomy): domain Eukaryota; kingdom Metazoa; phylum Chordata; class Mammalia; order Carnivora; family Canidae; genus Nyctereutes; species Nyctereutes procyonoides. The sequence goes on along the minus strand of NW_026575126.1, from coordinate 51,135,548 downwards.
CCCTCCAATTCATATTTTAAAGTTCTAACCTTTCTGTTTCTATCACAGCACTTATTTCTCTATATTGTAATTGGTCCCCATCAGACCCTAAGCTTTAGGACAGAAGGAACTCACTCACGTCTTCCTTTCTGGGACCCAGCACAATGCCTGGCATTTAGTAGGTGTCCTGTATGTTTGCAAAATGAATGAATGAATGAATGGATTTAGGAATAAAACTGGGATAGTGAATCTCAGCTCTAGGTAAGTATTGCCTGGCAGGAATTCATTCATTCGTTAATTATGTATCACACACATACTATATACCAGGCGCAAATCTCATGCAGTACACAAAGTAGATAAAAAGCCTTGTCCTCATGGAACTTACGTTGTGCTGGAGGTAGACACACAATAAGCAAGATTAATAAGTCAACATATGTAAGGTGCTAGGACTAGGGTGAGACAAATTAAGCATGTACTTTGCAAAAGTTAAGGGAGGATGGTAAAAACTCAGTGATAAAAATAAATATGCAGGGGCCCCTGGTGGCTCAGTTGGTTAAGCAGCTGACTTTGGCTCAGGTCATGGTCTCAGGGTCCTGGGATCGAGCCCCAAGTCGGGCTCCCTGTTCAGCGCAGAGTCTGTTTCTCCCTCTTCTTCCCCCTCGGCCCCTCCCCCGTTCATGCTCTCTCTCTTTCTCAAATAAATAAAATCTTAAAAAAATAAAATGAATGCAAAAATATATATGATGAACAAACTATCAAGATTTTTAAGTAAAGACGGATGTTTTATATCCTGTTAGATAAATGCTAATGAAAAAGAATAAAGGGATGCCTGGGTGGCCCAGCGGTTGAGCATCTGCCTTTGGCTGAGGGCATGATCCCGGAGTCCCAGGATCGAGTCCCACATCGGGCTCCCTGCATGGAGCCTACTTTTTCTTCTGCCTGTGTCTCTGTCTCCCTCTCTGTGTCTCTCATGAATAAATAAATAAAAATCTTAAAATAAATAAAAATGGGATAGGGGTAGGGAATTTGGGAAGGAGAGGTAATGAAATTGTAGGTGGAGTGGCCACAGAAGACCCCTATCAAGAAGGTGATGCTTGGGTGAAGACCTGAAGGAAGTGAGGAACACTTTCCTCACATCTGGGGGGAAAACTTTTTAGGTGGCAGGAACAGCAGGTACAAAGGCCCTGAGGTAGGAGCACATCTGGAAAGTAACTTGTGTGACTGGAGGAGAGTGAGCAGACAGGAGGATTTGGTGGGGGGCAGAAGTACAGAAGGTGGAATTAGAGGGGTAACAGAGGCTCAGATGTAGAGGGAAGGGACTAGACTCTGCATGGCTAACTCATCTGAACTTTTCTTTTTTAAAAAGATTTTTATTTATTTATTTATTCCTGAGAGACAGAGAGGTAGAGACATAGGCAGAGGGAGAAGCAGGCTCCCTGCAGGGCACCCAATGTGGGACTCGATCCCAAGACCCCGGAATCACACCCTGAGCCAAAGACAGAAAATCTCAACCACTGAGCCACCCAGGTGTCCCCAGAAATTAAGATTTAAAGTGCGATTCCTTAATTTTAAAGGAGAGTCCACTAATTTGCAAAAATTGCTAAATGCTGCACAGGCTAACACCAGTGGATCACTGCTGGGGGCGATTTTGCCTCCCAGGGGACATTGGCGGTGTCTGGAGGTACTTGCGGTTGCACATCGGGGAGGGGCTGCTCCTGGTGGGTAGCACACAGGTGGAGACAGAGCCACAGGTGCCGCCAAGATTCTCCTAGGTGCAGGACAGCCCCCAGCGACAAAGCATGACCCAGCCCCAAATGTCGGCAATGGGAGGTTGGGAAATCCTGTGTGAAACAGAACATGCCCGTGTGGATGGAATCTGTTGATGAGGTCAGCAAATTTTTTTTTAATTTTTATTTATTTATGATAGTCACAGAGAGAGACAGAGAGAGAGAGAGAGAGGCAGAGACACAGGCAGAGGGAGAAGCAGGCTCCATGCACTGAGAGCCCAACGTGGGACTGGATCCTGGGTCTCCAGGATCACGCCCCGGGCCAAAGGCAGGCGCTAAACTCCTGCGCCACCCAGGGATCCCCAAAGGTCAGCAAATTTCTTAAAGTGAGCAGGTGGGCCAGAGGCCCTGGGATGGCCCTCTTCCCCCCAGACCTCACACAAGGCCGACCCGTTGCCCTATTTATGCTTCAGCTGAAGCGATTCTCCACCACATGCCCAGCACTCCTCCCTATTAAGTAGTCACCACCCAGAGGCCCTCATTTCCATGTCTGCAACCACCCCAGGTACAAAAGATGTCCTGTTCACAAGAGGCAGATGGAGATCAGCCAATTACAAGGCTATTAGTCTACAGCGCGCCCAGCCTTATCGCATCTCTGTGGGCTGCACACTCCAGGGGCGTAGCTTTGTGCCTGTTGGCTTGTTTAGTGCCACGACTGCCCAGTCTGGTTCTCTAATTCTTGCTGGTGAAGCAGTTTCCTATTCTAAACGAGAACCATTCCATTAGTAGGACCTAAGCAGCAGCAAAATCCATCCTTCCGCATACTCTATCTGTAGCTGATTATATGACTCACATTTCAATAGCTTTTTTCTTCATTAAAATAAAGTAAAAAAGATAAATCACTTTGGATAGACTTTTGTTGTTACGCGGGAGTATGTCTAGAGCGACTGCTTTTGGTCGGAAGAGCTGGAACCGAAATTTTAAACTAAAAATGCCTTACAGAGGCCAGACAGGTAATGGGAAGGCATAAAGCAGGCTGTTAAAATAGGGAGTGGTGGGAACTGGGAGCCCCTGGGGGTGAATAGGCGGGGGGGTCACCCAGGCTGGAAGCATCTGTCCCTCACATCCAGCCAATGCTACAGAATGGCAGTCGGACCCAGCGTGACAAGATCTTTTGACATTTTGATAGATATCGGAAATTCTAAATACGTTCATTCATTTTAATATTCTTTGCAGGATGTCGCCAAAACCATATATGTTGCCTGCAGGTGGTTTGTGCGTCACCAGAGGACGATCTCTACTTAGATTCTTGGGAGCCATCTGTTTTCTGCATATGTGAGTAAATTGATCCAGAAAGTTAGAAACAGACCAGGTTAAGAAGGAGGGGTAGTGAATTAAAGACCTGCCCAATTTGGAGAAATGGTTTTCCGATGTACCCCCAAAGCGAAGCCGCATTAATCTCCTTGGATCATAGTGGCCATTTGTGTACTAGGCATCCTACTAAGGTAAGGGCAGTTTCCTACAGCACCTTGGGAAAGACTGCCTCCATTTTGCAGATGAGAAACCTGAGTCTTGGGGATACCCAAGGGGTTGAGCTCAGGGATTGAGAATCTACCTTTGGCTCAGAGAGTGATCCCAGGGTCCTGGGATCAAGTCCCACATCCGGCTCCCCTCAGGGAGCCTGCTTCTCCCTCTGCCTATGTCTCTGCCTCTCTTTCTCTGTGTCTCTCATGAATAAATAAATAAAATCTTAAAAAAAAAAAAACAAACAAAAACCCGGAGTCTTACAGTAGTAACTGCTCATGATCACATGATAGGATTTGAGCCTGGGAACCTGCAAGCTTTTATCTGTGCTCTTTATTGACCAATAGATGTGGCTTGGAGCTGAGGATGAGTATTTCTGAGCTTTAGAAAGGCATTTTATAATTTTTGACCATATCCATGGAGATGAAGTGGAACACAGGCAATTGGATGGTCAAATCCTAGACTCCCAAAGTGCATGAGGAAAGCAGGGACAAAGTTGGCCAATTTATCATTTTCCTGAGCAGCTCTCCACCTGTGCCTGAGGGAAGCTGGGATAAATTCTGCCACTCCCTACTGCTCTGTTCCACACCATTCCCTAGGGTTCCCCAGCAAGACTGAGCCTCTGGTTGCCTGTAGGAGCATCCCACCTGATACGCTGAGAACTAGCATCTTTCCCTCCCCAATCTCACTACTTTTCCCTCTCATTTCAACTGGGCTTGTATGAGTCCTTGTCTCGGGGTTTGCTTCTGGGAGAACCCAAACCAAGACCCAAGGGAATCTCAGATATTCTTTGGTTATTGCCAGCATTGGATTATCTTTGCTTCTGTTGAAGCTAATGAGGTCCCCAAGCCTTAGTCATCTGCATTTATCATACAAAGTCTTATGTTGTCCTAAGGGGCGGGTTATAACAGAAGAGAGCACCAGTCTTAAACTTATGAGGAGAACAGTTCAAAAATGGGAGGGAGGGGGGTGGGAAGATATAAATCAAAAGGGTTTATATGGTCACAGAAAAGACACTTGATTGCTGTGACCCCTGCCATGTTTCCATTGGCTAAAACTCGACTGATTGTCTACAGTGTAACATTGCCAGTGATAAGAGGCTCTTTACTTTCATCTTTCTGTTTAATTTCCTAACAACTTGAGAGGAAGAACTCTCTGGCACTGCAAATTACTTTGGATTGTAACAAAAAAGATCCAGAACCCTTTCTCTATTTCTTTTAATAGTCATTCAGGGACACAGTGTAATTGAATTAAGACACTTCCAAGAGGTGAATTATAGGATAATAATTCAGACCCTTCCATTTAATGGGAGCCGGCCTATGGCCTTGGGTCCACTAGATCTGAAGGGGTGAATTACTCCTCTATAACTCACAACGTCCCATTTAAAGAGACCCTGGTTAAAGGGAATTAGCATCAACAACCAAGTCAGCAAAGGCAATCCGAGATCTAAGAGTAAGGGGTGCGGGGAACACAGAAATGAATTTGGAAACTTGGCTCCTCACTTCAAAGAAGTCAGATATCAGAGAATAATGTCAGACCCTCAATGAAAAATGAATGGCCTCTCAGCCGAGTAGGGCTCTGGGTATTTTCTGCCAATGGCCCCGCATGCATGTGTGGAAGTCTTGAGCATTCCATCCTTTCCGATATAGTAAAATAACAAATCAGTCTTTAATGGTAGCCAGGACCCATGTGAGGTACTCAGCAGGTTCCTGCATCCTGGAGGCAGAATGGGCAGTGACAATCCAGGGCACCCCCATGTCCTTCTTCCCATCCCTCCCCTCCCCCCAGCATTTTTTTCACTGATGCCTGAAATGTTACCATTCGCAATTCCTTTATTTGGGTTAAACATTAATGTCCTGTTTCTTCTTTTTAAAGGAGTCAACACTATACATAAAGTAACTGTATGGCACTTAACTCAAAGACAGATATGAGTTCAAATCCACAACTGACAAGCTGTGACATTGCTTATCTCCTTTGGGTTTTAAGTTTCTCACCTGTAAGACGAGGATTATAGGGGACACCTGTGTGGTTTAGTGGTTGAGCACCTGCCTTCAGCTCAGGTCGTGATCCCGGGGTCCTGGGATTGAGTTTTGCGTCTGGCCCCCCACGGGGTGCCTGCTTCTCCCTCTGCCTGTGTCTCTGCCTCTCTCTCTGTGTGTCTCTCATAAATAAATAAACAAAACCTTAAAAAAAAAAAAGGTGTACCTGCTTAGGGCTATGATGAAGATTAGGTCAAAGAAAAGATCAAACACTTAGCAAAGTGCCAGGCAAGGGTAAGGCTTCGGCAAAGAATAAATATTATTGAAAAATATCCTTCAGAGAGTGATATGCATGCCAAGAGTCACATAACTGTGCTCTTCTTTCAAATTCCAGAATGTGAATATTGCTCCATGTAAGAAATCAAGGATGATTCATTCAATATAGTTCATAGATACCTTTTTCCTAAAAAAAAAAAAAAAAGATACCTTTTTCCTAATATGGCACCAAAATGGATAGTTTGCTACCTCTGAGGTAAATCTGTTAGAAATTTCTAAAAACCTAGAGAAAACCGCATCAGCTCCAGAGGTTCCCATGCAGTTTAGGAGGTCAGTACCAGGTGACAGGACCTGACCCACTTTCATTCCCTCTCAGACCTTTTGCCTGTCATCTGCCAACCTTCAGCTATCTGTCCCAAACTTTTACCCAAAGATAAAAAGAGAAGGCTTATAATTCATTACAGTTCATTAAAATGAAAATAAAATTTATTTTGCATCAAAATGAAGAAAATACATTTATTATTAGCATATAAATGGTATTTTTAATGTCACTCTGCCTCAAAATCACTTACATTTTCAATGATCACAGCACACAAAATTAATTTTTGATAGCCTTTTGTGATTTGGCTGAAAATTCTTATTTCTTTTTGTGCTTTAAACAGCAAACTGTATCCACTGCTATTCATAGCAAATTTTAGATAATGAAGCAATTAAAAATACATGGATTTAAGATCTTATCTCATTTTTCCTTTGGCCTATTTCTGCTTCATTATTCATGAAGGGATATGTTTAATTCAGAGTTAGTAATTGCAGATATATCTAGTATAAATTGTGCCTCATATTCTTTACCCATTTCAATTTATTTTAGCAAATAGATCTCTATTTGAAAAAAGTAGTTGAGAGAGGGGAGAGTATGATAAAAATGCAGAAATTTGTGTGTGCGTGTGTGCATGCGTGTGTGTGTGTGTGTGTTGATTGGCATATCCAAACCAGATCTCAAAAATGTTATTACCAAAGGATTTGCCAAGAGCTGAGCACTGTGCTGGACAATTACACATGGCATTTCAATCAATCCTAAGAGTAATCTTACACAGGAGGTACAATTAATACTCCTGTTTCTTAAGTATGGAAACCAAGGCTCAGAAAGTTTACAAAACTGGCTAGAAGTCACAGAGTTAGAAGTGACAGAGAACTGGGGTCACAACCTGGCTTGTCTGCCTCCAGGGCCTATATATCCAACACCCCATTACGCTGTTTCTTGTGACTTGGGGCTACATGCTCCGAACCTTGAAGCCACTGGTCAAAGGCTTTTGAAATCCCTCTGCTGCTTCACCATATAGCATCCCCACTTCATCAAGTTGCTGGCTCAAGGAGCTTGTCACCTACTTGGTTCCCATGAACCCAAAATATATTTTAGGAATTTATCCTAGGGAAGTAACAGAACATGTACACATGGTTTCTTGTAATGCAACTGGTCACAGGGCATGATCTACGTAAAAAAGAGAAAAAGAGAAAACAGGGAAGAAAAGAAAAGGAAAAGAAGTAGCCTAGAAAAATTCTATTATAGGTTAAATAAATTCTGAGGTGCTTATTTAGTGTTATACTCTGGAGCCATTAAAAATAACGATGAGAATCTAATTTCCTGGCATGCAGAAATGTTCCTGGTAGACTGCTAGGTAAAAATAGCAGGTGGATGAGACAGTATGTGCAATGTGCTCCTATTTTTAGTAAACATAAGATACATGTACACACGTGTGTAAGAGGAGAGTGAGAATCTGGAACAGTGCTGTCCAAGGGAAAGTCACATATGTAATTTATTTTTAAATATTTTTAAAATTTAGAGACAGAGCATGAGCCGGAAGGGCAGAGGGAGAGGGAGAGAGAAGCCTAAGCAGAGTCCGTGTAGAGCCGTCATGAGGCTCCATCTCATGACCCTGAGATCACCAGCTGAGATGAAACCAAGAGTCAGATGTTCAACTGTGCCACCCAGGCACCCCCACATATGTAATTTAAAATCTTCTAATAGCTGAATTAAAAAGTAAAGTGAGGGACCCCTAGGTTGCTCAGTCAGTTAAACGACTGACCGTTGGCTTTGGCTCAGGTCATGACCCAGGGTAGTGAGATTGGACCTCACATGGAGCTCCACGCGGGGACATGGAGCCTGCTTGCGACTCTCTCTTCCACGCTCTCTGCTCCTTCCCCCTGTTCTCTCTCTCAAATAAATAAATCATAAAAAATTAATAAAGTGAATCGGTGAAATTAATAATGTATTTCCTTTATCCCCAAATATCTAACATATGATCATTTCAACCCAACCAATCTAAAATTGTTAATCAGATATTTTACTTTTTTTTTTTCCATAGAAATCTTTGGATTCTAGCCCAGATCATGAGTTCTCCTCCAGTATAACATTGTCCATGTGGTGCTTTTTCTGTAGTGGCAAAATATCACCCTAATTACTTAATTATACTTTGGGGTGATCATGTTGACACTGCTCCTGAAAAAGAGCACTTTAATTAAATGGAAAATGTCTTTGCTGATTCTTTTACTCTATCAACACTTTGCATTAATCCCCCACTATGCACTCCATTCTAGATCCTGGTGTTGCAGGAAAGAACACAATAGGTGAGATCACCACCCTTACAAGACATGAGTTCTGGCAGTGGAGACAAATTAAAAAAACGTGAACAGAAAAATATTCAGTATGGCAGGTGTTGATGAGAGCTGCAGAGACAAAGGAGGAAAGCAAGACCAAGGTAGACTTATGAGGAATGGTCAGAGAAGGTGTCTCCAATATGGTGACCTTGTGCACAGATGTGATGGAAGGGACAGAGCAATCCTGAAGCTATTTGAGGGATAGTCATCTGACAAGTGCAAAAGCCCTGGGGTAAGGATGAATTTGACATGACTGAGGGACCATGAGGGGCCACAGTGGCTGGAACAGAGCTGCTTCTACCATTTCTGGAAGTGTGAGGTAGAGGTTGAGTTAGGGGTCAAGTGGACTTGAGATATCTAATGGCAAAATTCAAGGTATTGGCATTGCTGTGTTAGAACCCCTCTTGGCCACCTCTAAGTGTTGATAATGACAGACATATTAAGGAACACCAGAAAAGGAAGCTGTGACTACTTGGGTCCACACAGTAGAGAGAAGAGAACAGCCTTGAGATAGAGAATGTGAATGACTAGGAGAGTAACAGGGGAGGGGAAACGTGGGAACTTGCAGGCAGACGTGATCAAGAGGAACAGAAACCCTGATGATTCCACAAAAATCTTCAGAGGTTGTTAGACTCACAGGACTTGGGATGGCAGCGTAGGCCAAATATATTTAAAACTCAAAGGATGGGGTGACTCTAGCCTACATCTGCCTGGATAAACTTACTTAGGACACTAGGTATTTGGAGAATAATATTGTTTTAATTTGGTTTATTTTTAGTGGATGTGTCCTGTGGGTTTTTAAAAAATTATTTTTCTAAAGATTTTATTTATTTATTCATGAGAGATGCAGAGAGAGGCAGAGACACAGGCAGAGGGAGAAGCAGGCTCCCTGTGGGGAGCCCGATATGGGACTCGATCCTGGGACCCCGGGATCACGCCCCGAGCCGAAGACAGAGGCTCAACCACTGAGCCACCCAGGTGCCCTTGTCCTGTGGTTTAAACCTGATTTACAAACTGTGTGTGTGTGTGTGTGTGTGTGTGTTTAATGTACACTTAATAATAGATAGATTGGTGGGTGAAAAGCAAAAGTATGCCTCATGAATAGGCTTTTTCAAATAGTGCATTTCCTTGGCATACATGAGTGTTATTTGGGATAGAAGAAAGCTTGATTTATGGAAATCCTCCTTATGCTACAGAGATGCAGAATCAAGGGATGTTGGTTCTGCTGCCACAGCATGCAAATAACCATTTCTAGCAATTCTTTAGAGTGCACGTTTCTCGAGAGCAGAGAAGGATGGTGTCCAAAAAATAGGTAGGATCTAGCGTGCATGCCAATTGTTCGTATCGCCAGAAAGCCAAGCCATCTGGATGTCCTCCTAATACACTCTCTCCTTCACCCAGAGTAAATCTCTGTCATCATGCGTAAGCGTTAGAACATAATCTCCGTGTTCCAGTCTTGGCTGGTCACTGACTGTCTTGGGAAGGTTACCATAACTCTCCTGAGTCTCAGTTTCCCCTCCTGGAAGGGGAGAATAATTATTAAAATGAGGTTAAGTATGGTTGGACTTGGGATCAAAGAGGGGAACGCTTAGCAGAAAATCTGGCCAATGGCAAACTTTTTTTTTTTTAGATTTTATGTATTTATTCATGAGAGACACAGAGAGCCAGGCAGAGACACAGGCAGAGGGAGAAGCAGGCTCCCTGCAGGGAGCCCGATGCGGGACTCCGGCCCAGGCTCTGGGCCAAAGACAGAAAATCTCAACCACCGAGCCACCCAGTTGCCCCCAACAGCAAACTCTTAATAAAGGTTAGTAATACAGAAATGCAAACATCTAGAGCATCAGCAGAGAGCTACCTGTAGTTTATTTTGTTTTTCCTTTTTTTTCCCCCTAGAGAAAAATGACAGGGACTCACTTTCCAAGAAATTACACTATGTTCAATGACTTCCCATCAAGAGTAAGCAATGTTCCGTATCCTGCCATTGGTAAGTATCAAATGGGCCCATGTCAGACAAGGCATGGCTTTTAATCTCCCTTTATTTGCCATGTCAATTGTCAGTGACCTTGACTGTTGCCGGCTGCCTCGTGTTCTGCAGTTTACTGATAAGTGTGTTCACGGCTTTTGAAGTCATGTCTGCCGAAAACCACATCTGGTTCACCGCCGCCTCAACAGACACACAATGAAATATAAAGGCTAAGTCTGCGGTGTACACGATCCGTGTCTGTTTCCCCAGAGGATTCCAGATGGAGCGAACTCCGCAGAGGCAGGGCCCTGACGGCCGGCGACTCTGGCGGGGAGGAGTGAGCAGGGGGTGTGAGCTGAGGCCTTTGCTGAACTGGGCAGGGTCCTGTGGTCTCAGACAAGGGAGAGGAGAGGGAGCTCCCATTTCAGGGGGGTGGGGGTGGGGGGCGTGGTGCTCTGCAGCAGCCCTCCCTCCCCATTTAGTCCACTGGGGAATTTTGGGCAGACCTAGTTAGGCTGAGATTTCTCAAACACAATGACCTTGCCCACCCTGGCTGTCTCACTTGGTAAACGCAGTGTAGACACTGGGGTGGGGAGAAGTGCAGCACTGCAGGGGTGGTATTTTATACCCCGTGAGGGCACAGGTCATGGTGTGTGACGTTGAAAGTCGGATGAAAACATCAGCTGTCATTTATTGAGCTTGTACTGTACGTTGGATGCTAGTCCTGATTGCTTTCCCTGCCTAGACACCATCCTGCGAGGTAGCTGTGGGCGACAGGATGTCCATTTTACGGATTTGGAAATTGAAACTCAAAGAGGTAAAGGAAGCGCCTTGCCCAAAGGTGATCGGTCCTTAGAACTTCACATTTTTTTTAAAAGAGTTTTTTGTTTTAATTTTATTTATTTATTCATGAGAGACACACACACAGAGAGAGAGGCAGAGACACAGGCAGAGGGAGAAGCAGGCTCCCTGCAGGGAGCCCGATGCGGGACTCATCCCGATCCAGGTCTCTAGGATCAGGCCCTGGGCCGAAGGCGGTGCTAAATTGCTGAGCCACCCGGGTTGCCCCAGAACTTCAAATTTTTGACTGTATATCTCACTTATGATAAGTGTATGCTTAGCAGCTTAGGGGCAAGGTCCTAGGCTGGGTGCACACACGTTCGCTGCTGGATGCTGCCAATCCATTTTCTAAGGTCATTTTTATCAATCCAGGCAGTGGAGCCAGGTTTGAAGGTGAGTCTGATTCCTGCGCTCATGGTTTTTTTCTTTTTTCTTTTTTTAGATTTTATTTATTTATTCATGAGAAACACAGAGACAGGAGAGAGAGAGAGAGAGAGAGAGAGAGAGAGAGAGAGAGAGACAGACAGGGACACAGGCAGAGGGGGAAGCAGGCTCCATGCAGGGAGCCGACATGGGACTCGATCTCTGGGCTGAAGGCGGCACTAAACCTCTGAGCCACCCGGGCTGCCCTGCGCTCATGTTTTTAATTAGTTGAAATATATCCCACCAGAGGGCCAGGTACAAATAATGAGGACTTTCCAGGAAACCTTTGCTCCTGGCAAATAGAAGGTTTTGTAGGGGAGGCTGTTTTGTTTTGTAAACATTTGTATTAACATAAAGCAACATACATAAACCTCAAGAGAACAGCTCATTGAATTTGTATAAAGTGATTACTCCCATGAGACCAGCGCCTGATCCAGGCATAGAACATTCCTAACACCCCCAACAGCTTTCCTCCAACTTCGTTCTTATTTAAGATTATCATTGCTCTCTTGATCCTTTGCATTTCCATATGCATTTTAGAATCCTGTAGTCCCTTCCCGCTGGGATTTTGAATGAGATTGTTCTGAATTTAAGAATTTTGTTAATTTGGTGTTTTTTTTTGTTTTTATTTTTTGTTTTTGTTTTTGTTTTTGTTTGTTTGTTTTCTCTCCTTCACTGAAAAGAATTCACTAGTAAAGTCCTTTGGGTTGGGAGTGTGTGTGTGTGTGTGTGTGTGTGTGTAGGAGGGATGGATTATAACTGTAGATACTGTTTCTTTATTAGCTAAAGGACTGTTCAGATTTTCTGATGTTTCTCATGTCATTTTTGCTAAGTTGTTTTTAAAGAAATATTTGGATTTCATCTACATTTTTCAAATCTATTGGCTTCGGACTGTGCATGAAGGGATTACTTTATGTGATCGAAATAATTCTGAGCCTTGATTGTGGCAGTATTGACACGGGTGGGATGATGCATTTGTCAAGATTTATTTAACTGTATGCTTAAAATGGGTACATTTTATGATTTCACCTATAATTTTGGAAAAGTTTAAAAAGTCCAGTAAAATAAAATGTTGGTAGTAAAATGGGATGGGATGTGCAGAGGGCTTACACTGACATAACCACTTGGGGGAAACCACTTAGAAATATCTTTAAAAACTGAAACTGTATAGATGCCATCCCTTAAACCTTCCACGTCTAAGTATATGCTTTAGGGAAATTCTCCTGTATATGCTCAAGGAGATAGTACAGCATTTACTGCAGCGATGTTTGTAAGAGAAAAAAAAAAGTGAAAAAAATGTTATCCTATTCAGAATGTAAGTGGCGGTAAATTCTCACAGTAGACTAGTATATCACTTTTAAACATAGTGATTTAGAACTACCCGTCTCCATCTCGATAAATCTTGCAAACAAATGATTTTTTTCTTAAGTTGCAGAAGGAACACCATAGTTGGTGCCATTTATCTCCATTTTTAGAAAGATCAGTGTTCTTCCCTCCCCACCCCACCCCCATTGTAAGAGATTGAGTTGGGCACAGGGAATGTAGAATAAAGGGTTCCTTGCAGGGAGCTGTGACCACATCTAACTACGCAGCTTCCAGGAATCTTCCCTAAGTGTAGCTGATAAACCTCCAGCTCTTCTGCTCCTCTTGCTCTTCCCCTTGGCCTTCTCTATCAGGTTTCCCGGGGGCATAAACTGAGTATTCCCTCACTCCTCTTGGGGGCCAGAAGTCCTATCAGCATAGCTGTGCTCCTTCGGTGGCTCCAGGGGAGAATCTGTTCCATGCCTTTCTCCTTTCTGGTGTCGCTGGCAGTCCTTGGAATTCCTTGCTTACAGACACATCATTCCAATATCTGCCTCTGTCTTCCCATGACGTTCCTCCCTATGTGTCTAAATCTTTCCAGGATTTAGAGGACACTGGTCATATTGGACTAGGACCCACAGTAATGCGTCTTAACTTGATTACGTTTGCAGAAACCTCATTTCCAAATCAGGTCACATTGACAGATCCTAGGGGTTAGGACGTCAACATATCTTTTTGGTAGACACAGTTCAACTGACAACACCTTCTTCTCTTCTTTGCTGTATTTCATCTCTACCCCTTCTATCCCTTTCTATTGGCTGGAATATAGGTGTGAAGGCAGGAGCTAGAAAGGCCATCTTGGACCAAGAAATAAATTTTAGAATGGAATCCATGCATGGAAGAGCTGTAAGGTAGAAGGAAGCCGGGGTTCTTCAATCATAAAGAAGCCATAGCAGGTCTGGTCTCTCTACCAAGACTTTTATATGAGAGAGATATAAATATCTATCTTTAAAGACCCTCCTTCCCCTCTTCCCAGGGCACCTGGGTGGCTCAGTTGGTTAAACATCTGCCTTCGACTCAGGTCATGATCCTGGAGTTCTGAGATCAAGTCCCACATTTGGCTCCCTGCTCAATGGGGGAGCCTACTTCTCCCTTTCCCATTGCCTGCAGCTCCCCCTGCTTGTGTTCTCTCTCTGACAATTAAATAAATAAAATCTTAAAAAAAAAAAAAACACAGCACCTCTTCCCCTTACTTCAGGGTTTTTTGTTGTGTGTGTGTGTGTTTTAAGATTTTGTTTATTTGTCAGAGCACAAGCAGAAGCCTGGGATCATGATCTGAACTGAAGGCAGATGCTTAACCAACTGAGCCACCCAGTTGTCCCTTAGGTTTTCTTTTCACTTGTGGCCAAACCTAATCTTAACACACACACACACACACACACACACACACACACAGAATCATAGGCATAACTTATTGGAACCTAAGTGGGAATGTACCAATTATGCGAACACAGAAAGAGAGAATAGAATGGGAAATGATCATCAATAAGAATATTAACTTCCTCTGTAATGTTTTACTTCTATTAACAGAAGATAAAGCAAATAGAGCAAATGTTTAAATAGCTAATGAACTCTAGAAAGTGGGGACCATTGTCACAAGTCGTGATAACTTTAGTTCTTGAATTATGAATTTTTAAAACATAGCCCCCTAAATCCGCCCCCTAAAACTAAGAAGACTCTATCCATACCTTTCACTTGAGTCACGTTGATTGACCTGGAATTCCCTGAACCCACTGGCTATTTTCTTACTTGTCTGAATACACTGTTTCCCCTCACTGATGTGCACTTCTGGCCTTTTTCACCAGGTTCACTCTTCTATACCTTCCAGATCTCAGCTCCGAGCCATATAACAGGTGTCAGGGCAACTGAGGAGCCATTTAGAGAACCAACAAAAGTTAGATTCCTACCTATCAGATTCCAGAATAAAAGCCCAAGTGGGTGATACATTTTTCATAATTATTCGAATGACAAAAGTAGTGCTTGCTCATTGTACAGAACCCAAAGCCCAGCATTATAAGAGTATATAAAAGTAAAAAATTGAAACCCATCCTTTATCATCTCCATTGTGTCCTAGAGGCAACTCATTTGAATCAAGATTTAAATATTTTAAAAACCAAACTATAAAGCATTAGGTGAAATAATAGGAGAGTCTTTAAAAAATCTAATGGTAAGGAATGACTTTCTTAGGCAGAACAAAGGCAGAAACTTTAAATCACCAGACTTGTTTTTCTGTGAGAAAAACCATTTTCAAACTGCCGTGTGAGTGAAAAGATGGGAAAATATTTGTAACGTACACGATGGGCCAGAATGACGATATTCTTTGTATATAAAGAGATAGTTTGAATTAATGTAGAAGGAAAAGATGCAAGAAGGAAACTTGTTACACTGAAGCATTGTTGACATACAATATTAGCAAACAGGCAATTTTGAAAGGCCAAAGTAAGCACAACTTGCATATTTAACAATACATGATAATACCTACCGATGGGGAGCCTGTGGGAGAAATTGGCAAGTTTGTGTAGCACCGATGGAATTGAAAATGAGCAAAACCTGTAGGGGAAAATCTGGCCCTGTATGTCAAAGCCTTAAAAAGATCTATGATTTTTGACTCAGTGATTTCACTGCTTGGCATTCATTCTGAGAAAATAAAGGAGGGTATGTGCAAAAAATTAAGCTATAAACATTTACCACACGGTTGTTGATAGTAGCAAGGAAAATTGTAAACCGCCCAAATGTCCACATTGAGAGTCTTCATGAAGCCAATTATGGTACATTCATTTAACGGAATAATCTGAAGATGATTAAAGTGATTTACTCTCGGGGGAAGATGTTCACAATGTATCAAGTGAAAAATAAATGGATTTAAAAATAGCATGGATTGCATGGCCCAGCTTTTCAAAGAGGGTATGTACATACAGACAGACAAAAAACTAGGATACCCATCACTTGTGTGTGTTTGTGTACATGTGGTTGTGTGTGAGAGGGAATTGTTTCAGAGTTTGTGGGTTTTGTTTTTTTTTTTTAAGATTTTATTTATTTATTCTTGAGAGACACACAGAGAGAGGCAGAGACAGAGGCAGGAAGAGAAGCAGACTCCCTGTAGGGAACCCGATGCAGGACTCGATCCTGGGACCCCGGGATCATGACCTGAGCCAAAGGCAGACGCTCAACCACTGAGCCACCCAGGTGCCCCTCAGAGTTGGTGCTTTTTATTTTCTATTTATTTATCTATATGTTTACAATGAGGAAAAAATGAAAACAAGTCTCAGGTGAAGCATTAGGTCCTTTGAGAAGATTCCCTGTCCCCCGGTCCTCGGAAGTGCACCCCCTGTGCTTTCAGGGTGCATTCTCTGAGATTGGGGGGCTGGCATGGTAGGCTAAGCTGAGACCCCATGCCTTCTGTCTTTCCTCGCTAGACGGTAACTTTCTTCCAGCAAAAGCACTGTATCTTGCTTCATCACTGTGACCTGTTTGTATCTCGTCCAGTGTTTGTGGAATCAGGTGAATTAAGAATCCTGGGGATCCCTGGGTGGCTCAGCAGTTTAGCACCTGCCATCGGCCCAGGGTGTGATCCTGGAGTCCCGTGATCAAGTCCCCCATCAGGCTCTCTGCATGGAGCCTGCTTCTCCCTCTGCTTGTGTCTCTGCCTCTCTCTCTCTCTCTTTCTCTCTCTCTCTCTCTCTCTCTGTGTCTCTCATGAATAAATAAATAAAATCTTAAAAAAAAAAAAAAGAACAGCCTCTCATTCAATTTTTTTAAAGTCAAGGTTTTACTTGCCAGTGTTCCACGGCTTCATGACCGAGTTGTAAAAATTGAAAATCACGAATTATCTGAGCTGGCATGATTCATTTCTCCAAGCTCCAATAATCATTATGGGGCTCAAATAACTGAAGTTGAGAGAGATGCTGTGGCTTAGCCTATGTCACCCAGCAGGTTGGGGACCGGCCAGGACGAGACCTGGGCTCACTACTGTCCTTCTGGGGGCTCGTTCTCATAGCACTTTGCTCACAGCCCTGCAGATTGCCTGTTGTTTTCTGAAGAAATCAAACACACAGCCGTTTTCCAAAGGGGATGACATTTCTGGGTTGGGCCGGTGTGGGGCAGTGAGAAAGGAAGAACTCTGAGTTTCAGTGTGAAACAGGAGTCACAACTTGGTTTTAGGATGTCCCATCCTGTCCCCAAGCCCTGAAATCCAGAGTGAGTGAGTGTGTGTGTGTGTGTGTGTGTGTGTGTGTGTGTATCTTTGGGGAAGAAGATGCGAGAAAGCTTCCCAGCAGGCAGCATAGTGAACTCAGCCCCTCCAACCACCCCCCCCCATGCTGCCCCCAAGCCTGTTGCTTTCTTTTCTTCTAGTTATGCCTTGATGCTTTACTTCCCAGCTCTAGAATTTGCTGGGTCATTGCACCTCTGTTTCCACCTCACTTCGTCTGAATAGCCACAGTGTCAGTGAGTGAATTCAGACTCCCAGCTGGGGGCCCCAGAGAGTTTATTTCTGAAAATGGACCTGTCTCCACACTTAATGCAGTCTCTGGAAACCCAGCCTCTGAGCAAATGGCTAGAAAGTGAGTCGAGGCAACCAAGCAGCTGGCCCATACAGGTTTTCTGTATTAACACGTGTTCTCATTGTAAATCCTCACAACAACCCTGTGAGGACGCTGAAGCTACTGTCCCCATTTTACAGGTGAGAATGCTGAGGCTCGGAGAGGAGAAGGGACCTGCCTGGGGTTCTAGAACAGCGAGGGGCCGGGACAGGCTGGGAAGCCTAGTGTTCTGGTTGCGAAGAGGTGAAATACGCCCTCCCCTTTCTGACAGATCACATCCATGGTGAACTTCAAGGTGGCCAACTGGAAAAAGTGGCTTCGGTGTTTCTGTAACACTTAAGAGTAAGTTACTAGAACGGAATTGGCTCTCGGCCTAAGCCCACAAGGCCTGATGAGAAATTCACTGTCGCTTTTTGGGGTCTCTTACCCCATCTTGGGGTTATGCAAATGTCTTGGGATGTGTGAGGTATTTAGAAAAGTAAAGCAAGGCTTGGTTCTGAGCTCCCTGAGGGCTCGTTGTTAATGGTGCTTTTTCAGCTGTGACAGGGTGCTGTGGACGCTAGCTCTGAGCCATTTGTTCGGGATGCTTTAGAGATGCCCCCCTCAGAGCATCTTCTCCAGCCACCACAGACTCAGCCACAGATGTCCACCTAGGTATTCTGGAGTCTTCCTTGCATTCACAAGTAGTCATCCCTGAGGCTTCCATCACTTGCAGTATCCTCAGTCCTAGTCTCGAGGACATACCATCCTAGAGTGAATGGATCATGTCCTCTCTGTTGTAACTCCAGAACCATTCCCCTCTGCTATTGACTTTTGCACCCAAAGATCTGGGGCCCCAATGCCCTGCTCACCCTCTTTTTTTTTAATTTTTATTTATTTATGATAGTCACAGAGAGAGAGAGAGAGAGAGAGAGAGAGAGAGAGAGAGAGAGGCAGAGACACAAGCAGGCTCCAAGCACTGGGAGCCCGACGTGGGATTCGATCCCGGATCTCCAGGATCGCGCCCTGGGCCAAAGGCAGGTGCTAAACCGCTGCGCCACCCAGGGATCCCCCTGCTCACCCTCTTAAGATGCAGGTAGAATTATTTTTTTTAAAGATTTTATTTATTTATTCATGAGAGACACACAGAGAGGCAGAGACATAGGCAGAGGGAGAAGCAGGCTCCATGCAGGGAGCCCAATGTGGGACTCGATCCCAGGACCCCAGGATCACCACCTGAGCCAAAGGCAGACACTCAACCACTGAACCACCCAGGTGCCCCAGAGTAGAGGTAGAATTTTTATCATCCTCTCAATTACTATTATTTGTGTATGTCTCAAGGCATAGCTGGCATACAGTGAAATGCACGAGTTTGCAGCTTGGTGGACTTATGCGTAGGCATATGCCTTATTGTAACCATCGCCCGGGTCTGGCCATGAACCATGAACCAGATGAGATTTTTCTTCATCTCAGAAAAATCCCTCATGACCTTTTCTGCTTTGTCCCCCTACCCTTGGATGTAGCCCCTGTGTGACTTCAATCACTGTGGATTAGCTTTGTCTCTTTGCTATTTACATAAACTGAATCATACAGTAGACAGTCTTTTGTGTCTAGCTTCTATTGCTCAACATAATGTTTTTTGGAAATCATCTGCATGATACTTTCCCATATTTCATTCTATTTTATTTGATGATGAGTATTACATTGTATGAATATACCTCCGTTATCTGTTTTCCTGATCACAGACATTTGCATTGTTTCCGGGTGAGACTATGTTGAATTAAGCTTCTGTGAACCTTCTCGTACAAATCTTTTCGTGGACATATGTACTTGTTTCTCTTGAGTCTCATCCTAGGACTGGAACTGCAGGATCTTGGGGGTGGGAGTATGTTTAATTTTATTAGAAACTGCCAGATTATTTTCCAGAGTGACTGAAGTGTTTTGCACTCCCACCAGCAATGCGTGGGAGTTCCAGTTGCTCTACATTTTTGCCAATACTTCTCCCCTTTTTTTATTCTATCTCAGCTTGTGGGGAAGCAGAACACCCTTCACTTCTCCATGAGTTACCCCAAATTTTCAAATAAGGATTTTTCATTTCAACCCTGGATGTCTTCCACCTGTCATCTCTCCTTCCTGGTACTCTATCCCAAACCTTGACTTTCTTTAGGACTGCTTGGGAAGGAATAGAAATCAAGTAGCCATTCCTTGTGAAATTCAAAGTAAACTGTGTCATTGAAAACTAGGTACAAGAAGGGCTCAATTTGGATGCAGTCCAGAAGTCTAGGATTCTGGACTCAGATGGGCCTATTTTTTTTTTTTTTTACTGACTGTGTGGCATGAGACAGATCACCCTTTAATATCATTGAGCTTTGGATTCATTGACCATAAAATACAGACAGTGAAGATTAAATTTATAAAAGTGTAAAAGGGAATTTCACAGACTAGGCACTTCTTGAATACATTTCATGTTTTAGTTGGCATCAGTCAGGATGGACTGGGTTGTGCTGCGATGACAAGTAGCCACCAAATCTCCATGGCTTAGCACAACAGAAGGTCACTTCTTACTCATGCTGTATGTCTAGTACTGGTTCTTGGAGTCCTCTCATCAGTCATTCAGGAACCTGGACACCCGGTTCCAAATAATAGCAGTGCATGCTCGCTCGTTCAACACAAGTATTGAGGAGAGTATTCCATGATACACACTGGAGATACAGAAACAAAAAGATCCTGTACTTGCTTCTGGGAGATCATAGTGTAAAAATACAGACAACAACAGTAACAGTAATAGTAACAGTAGCTACAGCAGCCAAACATTATTAGGGCAGAGATGGTATTAAGAGCTTACTTTATGCAGCAGGCAGTTTCATAGTCAAAAAACTCAGGTGGGTGAAAATGGAACTTTGTTTTCCTGTAACCTAATTTAATTTCACTCTTAAGCATCCACTTCCAGCACCTACTGGAGAATTGTGTTAGAGAAGATGAAATTACTTCCTGCTTAAGAGTCAGTCTCTTTTGGATACTAGTCAATTGATCCCAGCTTCTCCCTTGCATTCCTTTCTGTCCTCCTCATCAGGCATACCTGAAGTTCCTGGTGTGAAGTGAAGCCTCAGTATTGGGACGTGGAGAGAAGGACCATTATCTGTTGTCTCCACTTAGTATAGCTGTGCATCCCCTTTGCTTCTACTGATGCTCGCTGTGGTTCTGCAGTTGCCTCTGGTTTATCAGGTCCACACATCACATCCTCAACCCTCAACCAAGAGGATGTTTTTGGTTTCTTGATTCTCATAGATACTTCTGTGCCCTTCATAGGAGACTGAGAGCTCCCAGCTGCTTTCTGTATACCATACTGCCATAATCAGGATCTACAAGGCTGCTCTCGCTCCCATCCACTTAGACAGTCCCCTTAGCCTTGGCTACTCTATGGCTTGGGTGCCATGTTGAACAAGGAGCTGCTCCATTAACCCTATGGTCTCCTTGGACACAAAAGCAGTGGCTCTTCTGGTCTGGGATAAACTCACCTGTGGCTTCTTTCATCATTTTAGACCATATTTATTTGGTTTACCTAGAGTCAACATGTGTGATCCTAATGGTTTCAAATGACCTTCGGGCGGGGGGGGGGGAACAACTCTTCAAAAGATAGGCCAATTGATGTTTAAGTGAAGATGAAAAACAATCAGTACTGCTTTGTAATATGGGTAATAATTGTGTAAGTTCAGAACTGAAATAGCAGCAGAGGCCTGCAGGTGGAATCCATATGAATTAGGATTCTATGTCCATTCATCATTAAGGCTAATCAGTTGTTGGCTTTGAACAGAAGACTCATACCTTGATTAGAGCTGTCGGTGGTACAAAGTAAATTTAAATGTGTTTGTGCTCCACTAGTATGTTTGAATTTTGAATTACCTGAGAGCCTCGTGTGGCCTAAACTGGAATTTTTCTCATGTACGTTGGGAGGGAGTTGGAATAGTTAATCATTAAGTTCCCCTCTAGCTGTGAAGTATTCTCTTTGATAATAGGAAAGTAAACAGAATCTTAATTCATTCCTTTATGACTTCATTTTTTTCTGCATCAGGGAGGAGTAGCAGTCAGTGTTTGGTATTTAAGGAAAACATACATTTCTAATTCATCTATATGCAGTCATTGACGTTAAGAATGTGAGTCCAAAAGATACCTCCCTTAATAAGCAAGTGAGAATTTATGAGCTTGTACTCACCCACCTCACTACAATTATTTATTTTATATTAATGGCCTCTCTACCCAGTAGACTGTTCTAGGTCTATTAATTTTTTTTTTAATGACATGTTTTGGATTTGGGACAAGCCTTTAGGCTCTCAGCTCATTTGCAATTTCTCCATTGTCTATGAATGACCCGATTTATGTCAAGGGGAGGTAGTGGCTCATTTTGAACCTAATTTTGGCTCCCAATGGGATTCAGAGCATCTGAGCATGTCTTAGGGGCTGTCCATCAGGCATCTGTTTGAATGAGTTGGTTTTCATGGTGGGGATAGAGTTGTAAGGGGCAATCGAGAAGATGGTTTACACATAAGGTACCTCAGGAGAACAATATGGGCATAAAAGACTGCTGGATTTGAGGGCAGACATTCTTCGTACCACTTCTTATCACTATTATTTTGGGACAGTTACTTAAATTTTGGGTCTTTGTACATCTATAAACAAACATGAGGACAATTACTACCAACCTCCTAAGGTTGTTTAGAAGGATTCAATGTGGTTCAACATGCGAAAGGGCTCAGCGTACTGCCCTACATAGAGTAAGTGTTCAATAAACCTTATCTATAGTTGTAATATCTGCCCCTTACCGGCCCCTGTGAACTTGTTTCTGACTTTCCCTCATGGAGGGCTGTGGAGAAAAGGCCAAACAGCTCTTTTCACAAGAGACCATGCAAAATATTAAGGTGGGTCCAGAGATCCTGGATTTTACATTTGACGTCCAGAGCCAGGGAAATATGATTCATCACTGATCATGACCTCATTTGTCCCTTGGGTTGATGAGCCTTAGGGGAACTCAGGGTGCATTTATATCTGCTTTTCCATATCTATACTTTTCCTTTTGTGCTTTTCAGATTCACAGAGCCACAGGCTGTCTAGAACATACCCTCAAGGAAAACTATTTCTCTACTCACAGAATACTCCTGACACCATGTGTGTGGGCATTTTTCCCCACACCAAATTCTTGGACTCTTCAGACACCAAATGACTGTCTTAAATTCAATTCTTTATTTTTTTTAAGGTAGGTAATATGGTAATACCTTTATTTAATTATTTTTTGAAGTAAGCTCTATATACAACATGGGGCTTGAACTCACAACCCTGAGATCAAGGGTCACATCCTCTATTGACTGAGCCAGCCAGGTGCCCTACAATTCATTTCTGATGCTAACAACCCAGAGTCACAGCAAATCCCAAGGTTAAGGGGTCGGTCCCACAGGCTGTTCCCCCCCCCCCCCAACTCAGATACCGGTTATCAGTCCCAGGGTATCATCTGTGCTTCTGACTAGTTGGCTAGGATCCAGAGGTTTCTATAACCCCCTTCTACATATAATGGCTCACAGAGCTCAGGGGAACACTTTACTTAATGTTTACTGGTTTATACCAAAGGCTATTCTAAAGGATATAGATGGCAGTCAGATGAAGAGGTACATGGGGTGAAGTTTGAAAAAGTCCTGAAAAATACTAACTTCTATCCCTGAGGAGTAGATGTACACTTCCTTCTTGGCATGTGGATGTGTTCAACCTGGAAGCTCTCTGAATTCCATTGCTTAGGCATTTTTATTGAGGTTTTACCACATAGGCATGATTGATCATTTACTCAGTCTCCTTGGATGGATGGGGGTAGGGCTGAAAGGTTCAAGCCTGGTCCTTCTGGTGACCATCCCATTTAGGATCCCAATGAGAGTTACCTCATTAGAACAAAGGACGCTCCCACGGCCAGGACATTCTAAGGGATTTAGGAACTGGTCAGGAGCTGGAGGCAGAGACCAAACACATATTTTTCATTATGTCACACACCCCTGCACACGCTTGCATAATAATAAAGCTAACATTTGTGAGCATGTACTGTATGTCAGGCACAATGCCGTGTGCTGAGACATGAATATCTCACTGAATCCTCCAGTAATGTGTTGAGATGGGTTATCACTTTATAGATGAGGTTATGGAGGTTCAGGGAGGTGAAGTCATTACCCGAGATCACACCGCCAATACATGAGATATCTGGACTCAAATCTTGCCTGCCCAGGGCACCCGAATGTAGCCACCCCATTATCAACATTGTCTCACGGCCTTCAAAGTCTGTAACTTTTCACCAATGAGTTCTGTTTCTTCAGTGAATTGAATCCCTATGTGGGATTAATGTCTCAATTTCAACTCCAAATGTTGTCACTGCATAGACTGGGGCTGCTCAGATCATTCACACAAACACATCCAGCCAGAAAGCATCAGAGAAACTCTGCCCTGCAGCTCCGTCCTTCCCTTCCTTGACTCCACGTGAGTGGGGATTTGCAAAAGATGTTCCCATGCACCTGCTGACACCCCTCATTTTTAATCAAGACATCCTCTTCTGCTACCCAGCTCTGACACTGTGCATATGCAGCCCTGTCTGGTATCCAGACGACAGCGCTTTTCTGTATTAGCCAATTACCCTTCACTGAAGGTTCCGGTATCCTTGTACCCACAGACAACGTTCCCAGGAAAGGACGCCCTTTTCCCAGAGTCCAGACAGTGGTGGATTGCCACCATGATGCTGTGTGTTCACCTACACTGGGCAGATTTTGCTCTCCCACTGGGGAAGAAGGGATCTCATTCTGCAGATGCACTAATGATGTGTAATTATCATTGCCGCCAGCCTTCTACACATCTGGGCTAATGGCTCCAGCTTCCATGATAATTCTCCTATTTTACCCAGTTCTGTACTTAAATGGCTCTGTGCTGCCCCTAGTAGCAGTAACAGTTGGCTTCTAGGTAAATTTAAATATCCTAGATGATACACCTGGCTTATAATGTGTGATGATAATAGCAGTCACCATACAAGTTTCAATCAAATCTTTACTCACAGGAGGGAGATACTCTTGGTTGAACATATCATTCGGTTTTGTTGAAACTTGAAGTCATCTTAAAACAGCCCTGCCTGACAGAAATACTAGCGTCAGGAATTCATGAGCAATTGGACCCCAAGGTCAAGAAGAGGGAATGTGGAGTCCAAGCCAGGCTTGTTTGTCACAGCAGAGTGGGGCTTTGGGAGTTGTTAAGCAGGCATCGGGAAAAGCAGAGGAGATCATGTTCTTTCGATGCAAGTGATTTTTCGTGATGCAAAATGCTCTTTGGAGTCCATACGGGGTAGTTTCCACCCATTTCATATGTGGGAGATCTGCATCTAAATCGTCAGGCTCAGGTATGATGGAAATATCACTGCTTATTTTCCTTACTTTAGCTCATCGTCCAAATTCTCAAACTGCAAAGTTGGGAAACTCTCTCTCTCTCTCTCTCTCTCTCTCTCTCACTCTCTCATCTCTCACACACACACACACACACACACAACTTTTCAGTCAATTTTGAGCTTTCCTGTCCCTCGAGTATATTTAATATTTGTTGAGTACTTACAGGGGCCCCACTGCTGAGATTAATATGATCTGTGGACCTTCTGCTTCTGTTTTGAGCTTGGTGGCCAGGGACCTCTGGTAGGGCAGGGGCCTCTGAGCCTGGGGCCTAGCTTCTAGGAGCGTTCTTTCTAGTTTGTTCTGAGCTCATATTTGCCTGAGTGCTAGTCCTATCCAGAGCCAACATTCCTACTCTTCAAGAGACCCTCATTCTCCATCTTCTCCCTACCCTTTTCTGTCTCTGGAGGGAACCCCTCACTCTCTCTGCCAGTTTCTCCCTCCCCTGAATCTGATAAATCCAGCCCATTTTAAACTTACACGAAAAAATTCACTGGCTGAAAAGCCTGCACCATTCTGCTTGGCAAAAATCCCTGAAATCTCTTTGGGATGGAAGATCAGACATACAGCAAAGAAATCATGGATTAATAATTCAAAAAAATTATTGCCACAGGTAGAAGAAGACAAAACCAAACCATTAATTTTCTCTCTACACTTTCTCTTGCTGCAGTGAGTATATTACAGGGCTCAGAATCTATGATAATTGGGACAAGGATCACAGAGCTGCATTCCATTTTTTAATTGGATCATTAGCACTTCTTCAACTTTCTTATCTCATGGGTATCCACCCTGCCTTTTTTAGTTGAGGTGGTTTTCTCCTCCCGCCCCATCCCTTAGATCTTAATTTTGCAAATAAGGACTGAGAAGTGGCATTAAAATCAGCCTCATTATCCTGGTTCAGTTTGGCACTGTATTCCTCTCTCCGTCTTTATTACTAGAGTCTCTGATTCTTTAAGCTCGTTTGCATAATTTCTAACATCCTGGGTTTATCCAGGAGGCCTTTTGGTGAAGAAATGAAGATCTTCTCTATACCAGAGGGCTCTTCATTAAGACACAGTGGCACATGGCACCTAGGAATGAACCTACAGAGTCTTCTGTAGGCCCCTGGATTTGAGTCCCAATTAGCCACTTGCTGTGTGACCCTCAGAAAGTTGCTTAAGTGCTCTGGGCCTCAGTGTCTCCACTTGTGAAAATGAAGGATATGTGGCAGTGGCATCGACCCGATAGCGCATGTTTCAAGATTTGCCAACGTCATTTAATCCGTGGAAAGCACTTACAGCGACAGTGCCCAGAGCAGACTCCTGCAATATTATCCTCATCCTGTTCCCTTTGTTAATGTAAACATACCTACAGAAGAGTGCCTGAATCATGAGGGTAAAACTCAACGAGTTTTCAAAAAGTGACACATCTACATAAGCAGCACCCAGACCACCAAAGCATTAGCAGAATTCCAGAAGCATTTTCATATTTCCTTTTCACCACTAACTGCTTTTCCCTGAATGGGTAACCATTATCCTGGCTTCTAACAACCATAGGTCCATTTTTGCCTGTTTTTGAACTTTATATAAGTGGAGTCACATGAGATGCACTATTTTTGTCTGATGTATTTTGCTTAATATTTTTGTGGGATTCATTCTCCATCTTAGTGGGTCAAAATAATTCATTTTTCATTGCCCCGTAGTGCTCCACTTTGGGAATATGCCACATCACATTGAAATTTCCAATTTTTTGGCTATGAAGTATAGCCATGCTATAGTGCATATTATTTTAAATAGAATTTGCATATATATGATATCTATAATTTAGCATGAAACGGCTGAGTCATAGGGTATAGATCCGTTCAACTTCAGCAGACACTGCCAAAAAGTTTTCTGAAGTGGCTGTAACGCTTTACATTCCCTCCCATAGTGTAGATAACTTTCAATTGCTCCACACCCTTACCATGTTTGATATCGCCCATTCTTTTTCCTTTCAGCCGATCTGGTAGAGATACAGTCATATCACATTGTACTTTATCCACCAGATATCTGATATTTTATTTCATTTTTCCAGCTTTTCATTCTAAATAATTTCAAGCTTATAGACACGTTGCAAGACTAGTACAAATTTTGTATACTCTTCAAACGTTATTTGCCAACTGTTTTTTTCCCCCAGTTACATTGGAAGTAATTGACATACAATACTATAAAAGTTTAAGCCATACAGCATGATGATTTGATTTACGTAGGTCGTACCACAGTAGGTCCACCTGGCATCCATCTTCTCATACAGATGCAACAAAAAGAAAAGCAAGAAAAAAAAGAGTTCACCTTGTGGGTGAAAACTCTTAGAATTTACTCTTAACAACTTTCCTATAAATCCTACAACAGTATTAGCTATAGTCCTCCTGTTGGCCATCACAGCTCTAGTGCGTAGGATAAGAGGAAGTTTGTGCCTTTTGACTCTTCCTCCCATTGTCCCTCCACCTCCCGCCTTTGGTAACAATAAGTCTGATCTGTTTTTTTAAGAATTCAGTTTGTTTTTGTATTTTAGATTCCACATAGAAGTGAGATCATCCAGTATTTGTCTTACCAACTGTTAATAATTTCCCACATTTGCTTTATTTGGTTTTTTAACAATAAGATAAATTTCATGATCATGCCCCATTTACCACAATACGCTTCAGACTGTGTTTGCCAAGAACCATCTCTTCAATAACCACAGCATAGTAATCAAAATCAGAAAAACTCAACATTCGTCAATATAATTATCTAATCTATAGATAATTTATCTAAAAATTTACAAATGTTCTAATAACACCCTTCAGGGCATATTTTTTCAGGCTCAGGATTCAATCCAGGATCATGCATTGCCTTTGGTTTTCTTGTATCTCTAGTCTCTTTGAATCTGGAATGCTTCCTCAGTCTTTGTCTTTTAGGCTATTGACATGTTTGGAAAAACGTAAGAAGGTCCTTAAATTTGGGTTCATTGATGCCTCCTGGTCAGATTCAGGTTTTACATTTTTGTCAGATCATTATACGAGTGAGGTTGTGTCCATCTCAGTGATTGTTCAGTGAGTGTATGATGTCAGTTCTATTTCTACTGGTGTTACCTTTGATCACTTGATTAAAGTGATGTGTGCCAGCTTTCTCCATTATCGAATTACTTTCACATCTTTGTAATTAATAAATAGTTTTAGGGCATATACTCAGAGGCTGTGCAAGTCTCCTGTACCTCATCACACTCTCTCCCACTCCTATGAGCGTCTATTGATGATTCGTGCCTAGATCAGTTAATACTATGATGGTGGCAAATGGTAATTTCCTAGTTCTGTTATTTCTTCTTTGTTAATTAGTTTGCTTTCTACAGTCAGTGCTTTCCCTTCCTTCCGTTAATTAATTAATTGTCACAATGGAGAAATAAGGTCTTTAGATTAACAGGTACGACACTACGACATGTACTAGGATTGCAAATGTAACAAAGGAAGGTTTCCCCAAAGAAATAATATTTGGGACCTAACAGGTGACTGAGAGAGAACCAGAGAGCAGGTGTAGAGGCTGGGAGTTTAAAGAGAGCCTGAGAGAAGTTCAGCTGGCTGGAGTGTAGCAGGTGAGCAGAAGTGGATTGAGAGGCTGGGACATAAGCCTCAGGATTGATTCATTTATTAAATTGCGTTTCCCTATTTGGAAGGCCTTTCTCACCAGGCTTGTCCCTGTGAGGCCTACCTGTATTTAAATTCCCACCTGTTTATATTCTCTCTCACTTTTTAACAAATAATCTCCCAACCTAATGGCTCAAGCCTACAATGATTTATTTATTTATTTTATTTTATTAATCTCTTTATTTTTTAAAAGATTTTATTTATTTATTCATGAGAGAGAGAGAGAGAGGCAGAGACACAGGTGGAGGGAGAAGCAGGCTCCATGCAGGGAGCCTCATGTGGGACTTGATCCCGGGACTCCAGGATCAGGCCCTGGGCTGAAGGCAGGCGCTAAACTGCTGAGCCACCCAGGGATCCCCCGTACAATGATTTATTATTTTTTGTGCTTTTGTTGGTTCAGAACTGGGGCGGTGTTCAGCGTGGTGATTCTTTGGCTCCATGTGGCATTGGTTGACATCTCTCCCTCAGCTGCTTTCTTGGTGGCCTGGGCTGGGGTTGAAGGTTCAGGAAGCTTCCTTCACATTTCTGCGGCCCTGGTGCTCCTTTACCTGACCTCTTATCATTCAGCAGTCTAGTCTGATCATTGTTATGTCATGGTGGCTGCTTCTAAGACTAAAAGTGGAAGCTGCCAGGCCTCCTGAGGGCTAGTTCCACAAATGACACAGTATCAGTTCTGCTTTCATTTTATTGAGAAGTCGCTAGGCCAGCCTAGATTTCACTGGGAGAAGATACGGCTTTCATCTCTTGATGGGTGCAGCAGCACGTACATACAAGGAGGGGAAGGAGTTGGTGTTGGCCATCTTTGGAGACTATCATGCCATCTCCTCCAGGAAGTCTTTCCTGATGTCTCCAGACCTCTTCCCTACCAAGATACAGCAACTATTGTTTTGGGCCTTAGTTACGCTCATCTTACACAGTGCCTTATTCTACTTCCACAATCCTCCAAGCATCAATATTTGAGCTTCCCTAATTCCTAAAGTAGACCCTAATTTATTTGAGGACAGTAATTAATAAATTTGGGTAATAATAATGGCATGCCGTTTATTGAGTGCCAATCATGTGCCAGGCCTAATCTTGACACGTTACATAAATTACCTAATTATATCGATTGAGGAAGATATAACTATCTCTATGTAATTTTTTCTCTGTAATTTATTTATGTTTTTAGCTTTTATTTTAATTCCAGTTAGTTTACATTCAGTGTTCTATTCCTTTCAGGTGTACAATATAGTGATTCAGCACTTTTGTACATCACCCAGGGCTCATCACAACCAGAATGCTCCTTAATCCCCATCACCTATTATACCCATCCCCTACCTGCCTCCCCTTTGGTAACCATCATTGTGTTCTCTGTAGTTAAGAGTCTGTTTCTTGGTTTCTCTCTCTCTCTCTCTTTTTCCCCTTTACTTATTGTTTTGTTTCTTACATTCCATATGGTGAAATCATATGGTATTTGTCTTTCTCTGACTTATTTCACTTAGCGAAATACTCTCAAGTTCCATCCATATTAGCTAGATTCCATTCTTTTTGATGGCTTAGTAATATTACAGTATATATATCTATCTATATCTATATACAACGCATCTTCTTTATTCATTCATCTAGCCACGGATACTTGGGCTGCTTCCCTATCTTGGCTATTGTAAACAATGCTGCTATAAACATAGGGGTGCATGTATCATTTTGAATGGATGTTCTTGTATAGTTTGGGTAAATACTCAGTGGTGCAATTGCTGGATAGTACTATAAATCTATTTTTAACATTTGAGGAACCTCCACACTGTTTTCCACAGTGGCTGCACCAGTTTGTATTCCCACCAACAATGTAGGAGAGCTCCTATTCCTTTTTCTCGACATCCTCACCAACACCTGTTGTTTCTTATGTGGTTGATTTTAGCCATTGTGATTTGCATTTCCTTGGTGATGAGTGATGTGGAGTATCTTTTCAAGTGTCAGTTGGTCATCTGGTGTCTTCTTTGGAGAAATGTCTGTTCATGTCTTCTGCCTGTTTTTTAACTAGATTTTTTGGTTTTGGGTGTTGAGTTTTATAAGTTCTTTATACACTTTGGATACTAACCCTTTATCAAGTATGTCACTTGCAAATATCTACTCTTATTCTGAAGGTTGCCTTCTCGTTTTGTTGATTGTTTTCTTTGCTGGGCAGAAGCTTTTTATTTAATGTAGTCTCAATAGTTTATTTTGGCTTTCATTTCCCTTGTCTCAGGAGACCTATCTAGAAAAAATGTTGCTACGGCTGATGTCAAAGAAGTTACTACCTATGTTCTCTTCTAGGATTTTTATGGTTTCCTGTCTCATATTTAGGTTTTCATCCATTTCAGCTTATTTTTGTGAATGGCATAAGGAAGTCGTCTGGTTTCATTATTTTGCATGTAGCTGTCTGGTTTTCTCAACGCCATTTGTTGAAGAGACTGTCTTTTTCCCATTGCATATTCTTTCCTGCTTTGTCAAAGATTAATTGACCATATAGTTCAATTCTTGGTTTTCTATTCTGCTCTATCTCTGTGACTATTTTTGTGCCAGTACCATATTGTTTCGATGACTACAGCTTTGTAATATAATTTGAAGTCTGAGATTGTGATACTGCCAGGTTTTCTTTTCTTTTTCAAGATTGCTTTGGCTATTTGGGGTCTTTTATGGTTCCATACAGATTTTAGGATTGTTTGTTTTGGCTCTGTGAAAAATGCCATCGCTCTTTTGATAAGGTTCACATTAAATGTGTAGATTGCTGGTAGCCCTGGTGGCGCAGCAGTTTAGCGCCTCCTGCAGCCCGGGGTGTGATCGAGTCTCATGTGGGCTCCCTGCATGGAGTCTGCTTCTCTCTCTGCCTGTGTCTCCGTGCCTCTCTCTCTCTCTGAATAAGTAAAATCTTTAAAATAAAAATAAATAAATGTATAAAAAAATGTGTAGATTGCTTTGGGTAGTGTAGACATTTTAACAATATTTGTTCTTCCAGTTCATGAATGTGGAATGTCTTTCCATTTCTTTGTGTTGTCTTCAATTTCTTTCATCAATGTTCTATAGTTTTCAGAGTACAGATCTTTTACCTCTTGGGTTAGGTTATTCCTAGATATCTTAATACTTTTGGTGCATTTGCAGATGGGATTATTTTCTTTATTTCTCTTTCTGCTGCTTCAGGATTGGTGTACAGAAATGCAACAGATTTCTATACACCGATTTTGTATCCTGTGACTTTACTGAATTCATTTACCAGTTCTAATAGTTATTTGGTGGAATCTTTAGGGGTTTGTATATAGTATCAAATCATCTGCAAATAGTGAAGGTTTTACTTCTTCATTACTATTTTGGCTACCTTTTATTTCTTTTTGTTATCTGATTGCTGTGGCTAGGACTTCCAGTATTATGTTGAATAAAAGCGGTGAGAGTGGACATCCTTGTCTTGTTCCTGACTGTATGGGAACTCTCTCAGCTGAGAGCTTTTCCCCATTAAGGATGATGTTTACTATGGTTTTTGTATGTGGCCTTTATTATGTTTTTTATTATGTTGAAGCATGTTCCCTCTAAACCTACTTCACCGAGTGTTTTTTTATCATGAATCAGATACTGTACTTTGTCACATGCTTTTTCTGTGTCTATTGAAATGATCATATGGTTCTTATCCTTTTTCTTATTGATGTGATATATCACATTGAATAATTTGCAAATAATGAACCATGCTTGCAAACCAGGAAGAAATCCCATTTGATTGTGGTGAATGATTTTTTTTTAATGCATTGTTGGATTCAGTTTGCTAGTATTTTGTTGAGGATTTTTGCATCTGTGTTCATCAGGGATATTGGCGTGTAATTTTCTTTTCTTAGTGATGTCTTTATCTACTCTTAGTATCAGGTTAATGTTGGAGTCATATAGTGAATTGGCAATTTTCCTTCCTCTTCCATTTTTAAAATAGTTTAAGAAGAATAGGTACTAACTCTTCTTTAAATGTTTGGTAGAACATGTGAAGCCATCTGGCTCTGGACTTTTGTTTATTGGGAGATATTTTTTTTTTACCGGTTCAGTTTCTTTGCTGGTTATCAGTCTGTTCAAATTTTCTATTTCTTCCTTTTTTAGTTTTGGTAGATTATATGTTTCTAGGAATTTATCCATTTCTTCCAGATTTTTCAATTTGTTGGCATGTAGTTTTTCATAACATTCTTATGGTTGTTTGTATTTCTGTGGTGTTGATGGTTATTTCTCTTCTTTCATTCGTGATTTTGTTTGAGTCCTTTCTCTCTTTTTTTTCTTGATAAGTCTGGTTAAAGGTCTAATTGTTGTTGTTGTTGTTTTTCCAAAGAAGCAACTCCTGGTTTCATTGATCTGTTCTATTGTTTTGTTTTTAGTTTCTATATCATTTATCTGTGCTCCAATCTTTACTTCTGCTGGTTTTAGGTTTTGTTTGTTGTTCTTTTTCTAGATCCTTTAGTTGTAAGTGGTTGTGTATTTGAGATTTTTATTCTCATGGTAGGCCTATATTGCTATATACTTCCCTCTTAGAACTGCTTTTGCTGCATCCCAAAGGTTATGGACCATTGTGTTTTCACTTTCTTTTCTTCCATGTATTTTTTTATTTCTCTTTGGATTTCCTGATTGACCCATTTCTTGCTTAGTAGTATGTTATTTAACCTCCATGTATTTGTGGTCTTTCCAGATTTTGTCTTGTGGTTGACTTCTCATTTTATAGCACCATGATTACCTCTTTTTCTTAAGAGAGAAGGAAAACCAAGGCCCAGAAAGGAAATATAAATAGTGCAGCAAATTTTGAGGCAGAGTCAGCATTGACTCCCAGTATTTTGTGATTCTAGAATTGTGTTGCAATCTCCCTATTTCCAAAATAATCATTTATTGAGCACATGCTATGTGCTCACCCATTCTTAGTACAGGGATCCAGAAATGCTGATATCCTTACCCTTAGTCTGATGGAGGAGGATACCTGAACAAGTAATAATGACACAATGTTGAAAGGCACAACATGTTAAATGCTGGAGTAGAGGTCTGAGAACCCAGACCATGAGCCATCGACTCTGCCAGAGAAAGTGTGTGAATGTATGTGTGTGGGGAGCTCTGACAGTGTCAGAGGCATTTGAAGTGCAATTTGAAATATAATAAGGGGATTCACTAGGAAATCAATGCTGTTGAGCATCCATTATAAGTTATCACAGGCCTTGTCCCATTGAATCCTAAAAGCATCTCCAAAAAGGTTATTTTCAGATTCCCATTCTTATAGACAGGGAACTGAAGTCAGAGAGATCAAATCACATGCCCAAGGGCATATTGAATAGTTTAGACTTTGTCTTGCAGGTACTTAGAAAGCCAACAGACGTTTTCAAAACCGAGCGTAACCAGGCTGATGGAGACGTGAATGCAGTGCCATGTAGAAGTGATAGAGTGGCCAGCAGTTGGCAGTGGAGAGGCCAGACTTAGGAAGCTGTCCCTAGAACCAGGTGTGAATTGAGGAGACCCTTGATGAATCCAGTGGCAACAAGGTGGAGAGGAGGGTCTGGATTGAGTAGAATTTGTGAGGCCCAATTGAGAGGGCTAAAGGACTGGTAGGAACCAGAAAGGAAGGAGGAAGAAGAGTCAAGAACAACTCAGAGCTTCTGGTTTGGAAGGTTGTGTGGTTGGTATTTTCATCCATGGAGACTTGGAGGCAACATGTGTAGCCCAACAGTTACATATGCTCAGGGATTGTATCCTGGTTCTGTCCCTTACTGGCTTCATGACTTGATCTCTGTGAATCTCACTTTTCCAGACTGGAAAGTGGGGATAATTAGTACTATCTGCCCCATCAGCTACATTTAATGAGCTAACACACAAACATTGCTTAGCGCAGAGCTTGGTTCATGGAAGCATTTTAATGAAGATCAGCTCTTAATCATTCATTCAGTGAATGTTTATTGAATATTTATTGAACCTCTTCTAAGTTTCAAGGGATTCAGACTGTAAGACAGTCGAAATTCTCGCACTCACAGAGATTACATTCTTGAAGGTAACATGACAACACACAGTAACATGGAAATTAAACACAGAGAATGCAAAGGGTGTGAAAAAAGCCAAAAAAGCTAAAGTATAAAGCATAGGTTGCCGTTAGGAGAAATTTTAAATGGGAAATAGTTCTTAACTGTAGGTGACTTGCTCCCTCCCCTCCCCAGGGGACATTTGGCAGTGTCTTAAGACACTTTTTGTGGTCATGACTTCAAGGGATGTGCTAAGGGCATCTAGTAGGTAGAGTCCAGGGATGTCGCTAACTGTCCTATAATGCACAGGACAGCCGTCCACCACCCAGACTGATCTGGCCCCAAGTATCAGTAGTCCAGAGGTTGAGAAACTCTGAGATACAGTCATGAGAAGAAGCCTTTTCCAGGAAGAGGGTGCATTCAAGCTGAGAGCTTGAGGATGAGAAGAAACCCATCCTGAGGCTGCCTGACCCAAAAGCATTGTAGGCAGAGGGAACAGCATCTGCAAAGCCCAGAGGAGGGAAGAGGGCTTTGTGCATTCAAGGATCAGAAAAGAGACCTAAGTGGTGGGAAGGCTATGAGGAGGGAAGATAACCCCTGCAGAAGCAGAGATGAGAGAAGTGAGCAGCCGGGTCACACAGATTTTAAAAGATCTTTTGTTCTACTGGGAAACCATCGACAGCATGAGGACAAGGGGAACACCTGTTCAGGTGTACCCTTCACCTTTTAAATGGCTCACGCTGGCTGTCAGGTGGATTGCAGGGGGACAAAGAGAGGTGGCTATAAGCAGCAACTCATACTCAATATGGGGACACCTAGGCTTTTATGGGTAGGGATGGGGTGAAAGGAATCAGAAACATTCTAGAAGCAGAGCTGGTGGTGCTTAGGAGACGCTGAATCTTAGGGGAAGGGAGAGGCAGAAATCAAGGTGGCCTGCCAGGTGTTTTGCTGGAGGCAATGTGCAGGTGGTGGTGGTGTTCACTGAGCCAGAAAGACCTCAGTAGGAGCAGGTTGGGGTGGTGGGCACTGGTGGCTTGTTCTGGACTTAGAGGCTTGAAATCCCAGTTCTCTGTTGCAGCGGAGATGCAAGTGTCCACAGCTCCATAGGTGAGCCTGGAGCCCCAGGGGGCGGTCAGGGCTGGATAAGGAAGTTTTACAACCATTTTACCTTATAACCTATTTTCTGGTATGATTCCTTCTTGCCAGCCTCCCTCTGTACCATCCTGCCTGCAGATGTCTGAAGTCTCAGGGAGGCTTTTTCTCAGAATCATCACCAAGCCCAACACCGTGGTATTTTTAAAGTGTCACATCCTCCATGCCCCTGTTTGAATCGAGTCACACTTTTAATTAAGTTTCCACTGAAAGGGGAAGAGAAATACCCTGCGGAATTAATCCCTGACTGCAGAGCACTGGAATTTTCGGTGGCTTCTCCCTCTCTCTGCTTCTCCCTCTCCCTCCTTCTTTCTTGGTTTCGGACCCACCAGGAACGTTTTCATTTTCAAGTCCCGATTGGCTCTGGAAATGGGGGGGAGGGTACAGAACATGTGGGAACATGTGGGAAATGCTGTTCTCAAGAAGTGGAGTCTTTACAGACAATAGAACCTGTCACCTGAAATGCAGCAGAAGGGTCATCGGATTAGGGGGGAATATCTAAGGAACTGATTCAGGATCCCCATGTCCTCAGTCCCGTCTGACTGAGGATTAGCTGTGTGACCTCGGGCAGGCATTCAGTAAAAATGGGAGAGATGGTAATCCCTACCTCAGGCGAGTGTCCATGAAAATTGGACAAGATAATGTGTCTCAGGTCTGGAAAGTGTTATGCACATTTTTCAAAATCAGTGGCTTCCCACCACGTCCATGGATGCCACCCTAGCCTCAGCCCCCATCACATACCACCTTCACTGCTGTGTGGCCTCCTGATTGCTCTCCCTGTTTCTGCCCTTGCCCCCACGTAGTCTATTCTTAACAGCCAGAATGATGTTATAAAAATGCAAGTCACATCACATCACTTCTCTGCTCAAAAACCTCTTACAGCTTCACAACCCACTCATGGTGCAATCCAGAGGCTCTGATCTGCCACTCTCCGCCTTTCCTGTCTGATTGCATCCCCATTCACATCCCCTGCTCAATTCAGTTTAGCCACAGAGCCTTCCTGATATTCCTGGAACATGCTAGGCAGATTCCTGCCCCAGGCCCTTTGCACTTGCTATTTTTGCTGTCTGGAAAGCCTTCCTATCAGATAGCCACATGCTTCCCCCCCTCATCCCTAGTAGATCTTTATTCAAATGCCTCCTTTCTTAATCCCCCAAACACAGATCGCCCCCTGCCTCACTTCTACGTACCCCATTTTGTATTTCCCTTCTCTGCTTCATTTACAGTCTTTTACATATCAAACATTTTTCTTCTTTTTTCTCCTGTGTATTGTCTGTCTTCACCCAGTAGAAAGTAAGGTCAATGAGAGTGGAGATATTTAGGAGGGCAGCAGGTGGGGGGAGGGATCTGTTTTGTTCACTCTTACATCCCTAGTAC
This sequence comes from Nyctereutes procyonoides, assembly GCF_905146905.1. Taxonomy (NCBI): domain Eukaryota; kingdom Metazoa; phylum Chordata; class Mammalia; order Carnivora; family Canidae; genus Nyctereutes; species Nyctereutes procyonoides. Next base: position 51,098,705 of record NW_026575126.1, on the reverse strand, counting down.
CTAGAACAAGGCTGGGCACACACAGGGGCTCTGTAGACATTCATTGTTAAAAGAGCGGACAGACGAGGAAACAGGAAATGCAGAATATTAAAATAACGTGCCCAAAGTCACAGTTCTAGTAAGTGACAGAACTGAATTAGAAGCCAGGCTGTTGGGGATCCCTGGGTGGTTCAGTGGTTGAGCGCCTGCCTTCGGCCCAGGGCGTGACCCCGGAGTCCCGGGATCCAGTCCCACATCAGGCTCCCCACAGGGAACCTGCTTCTTCCTCTGCCTGTGTCTCTGCCCCTCTCTCTCTCCCTGTGTCTCTCATGACTAAATAAATAAAATTAAAAAAAAAAAAAAAAGCCAGGCTGTTTTTTTTTTTTAACACGAGAGGAGACGATGTCATCTAGGCTCCTTTATTTCTCAACTGAAAATTTTAGGTGGTAATGTCTTGCCTGTTTTCATTTTGGGTGTTGTGAGAAGAGAGAAAAAAAAAAGTACATACTCGTCTTAGTCCATACAGGCTGGTGCAACAGAACACCACAGACTGGGTGGCTTATAAACAACAGACATTTATTTCTCACAGTTCTGGAGGCTGGGAGTAAAAAGAATACTCTAGATGAGGGTGCTGGCAGATGGGGTGTCTGGCGAGGGCTCCCCTGCTGGGTCTGAGATGTCCATCTTCTCCGCGAGTCCTCGCATGATGAAGGGGTGAGGGGCTCTGTGGGGTCAGGGCACTAACCCCATTCATGAGAAGTCCACTCATGTGACCTAATTTCCTGCCCAGAGCCTCAGCTGCCACCATCACGTTGGGTGTCAGGTTTCAATATATGGGTTTTGAGGGCCTGCAGGAGTTCACTCTTTGGCAACACCTTCCGCCTTAGGAGGTGTGAGCTCCCGCAGCGACCACGTGTCCAAGAACCCAAGGAGGCTGCGTGAGGAGGGGCTGGTCACAGACACTTTGTGCCCAGGGCCCCACCGGGTTGGCGGGTCTGCTTCTGGAGGTGCCTGGCCGCATGCACGCCCCAGCTTTCTCACCTAGGGTGCAGAGTGCAGGTGTCTCTCTGGGCCTCCAGACCTGGGCCTTCCGAGGTCGGGGGGCTCAGCACCCATGCAGAAGTGCCTGGCTGTGTCTGGGCACCTGCCCTCCACCCGTGGGTGTCGGTGGAGAAATGCCCTGGGTCCCCTGCCACCCAGGATGAATCTGAGGCACAGGCTGCATGGGTCCGCGGAGAGGCTGCGCAGGTTCACACCCTGCTTTCCCGCCGGGGTGACGGCTTCATGGCACACCCGCTGGCCTTCCCTTCTCCATCTCTCCATCTCTGTCTCTCTCTCTCTCCATCTCTTACTCCTGGCTCCTCAGTCACTTCCCAAACATATTATTTGCATCCATGCCGGTATCTCAGGCTCTGCTTTCAGGGATACCCAGACTAGGGAAGGGGTGGGTGGGACCACACAGAACTGGGTTCGAATCCCTGTCTTTGCCCTGTGCCATTGGCATGGCCCTTAACTTTCTCACACCTCCCCAGTGAGTGGAGATAATATGTGCCCTGCCTGCTTGTCAGGTAGAGGAAGGGCTGCGTGCAGTTGCCCATCCTAGTGCTTGGAACATCATAGGCAGTAAAACAGGAGCGAATATTGAGCTGTGATTGAACATATTCTTATTACCAGCTTTGTCATTCAAGCCTGTCATTCAAGGATACAAGTGTAAGGAAAGGGCAGGAAGGAAGGTGTGTCCTGGGGGAGGAGGATGAGGGACCCCTAGATTCTTCTTGTTCCTAGCTGCCGTGATAGAGGGGAGTCCCTGTGTGTCTCCCGGGAGCCTGCATGTCTCATCGATCCTTCGGTATCTACACTTCTGCTACCTTCCATCAACCCGGTGTATTCATAGGTGTCATATTTATAACTAACACTCACATGGATGAGTTTTCAACATGGAAACGGGTAGAAGTCTTCTACATTGCTGTCAATTCTTTATTCCTGTTTCAGAGCTGAGAAATGTGAAGCCCAGAGGGGTTGGCTAACCTTTCCAAGGTCACCCAGTTAAGAGAGAGCAAAGCTGGATTTGGACCTGGCTGGTCTGTTATATTGCCCCTTTGCACAGCATCAGCAGTGCCTAAGAGGCGATTGGCTGCTGTTCCAGCAGACGAGGGGAGAAGAGACCTCATAGTGTCCTTGTTGGGTAACCTAATAAATGATGCATTTGTTCTCAAGCAGTGCTCTGGAAGCCCCAATCTTCTCTTCTCTCTGCAAATGCTCACAAAGGCTGGGTTGCCATTCCCCACTCCAGATTCCCACCTCTGCTCAGCCTCTGTGGCCTCTAGCTTTTTCCCCCAGCCAACTGAATCTCTCCAGAAAGAACAAAACTAGGATATTCCTGTTGGGGAGAAGGCTGTAGTTTTATGAAGCTGAATGGCCAGGAACCACAGAGCTTAAATTATCAGGCTGTGATGGCTCCTGCCGTCAGGCAGGTGGGGGAGAGGATGCCAGATGGAAGAGGCCCACTTACAGTAACTATTGCGAACTCTTCTCCTTGTCAGCGTAGACTTACATGGTGGATTTGAAGTGGAAAATGGGAATTTGAAAATTATAGGCAAAGAATGGCAATTAGTTTAACTAAAGCAAAAAGATGGGATTCAAAAAAACCCAACGTTTTGCTAAGTAAGTCAGAGCTGGGGAACAATTTTACCAGGAAGTAAAAATAAACTCTAGTTTGCATGCATTATGGAATCTGTTATGTCTTTTTTTCCTGCATGTTTATGGCTGTGTTAGGGCGAGAGCCAGTACCAACTGGAGGCACTGTGTGGGGATTAGGGATGCAGGATGTGGAGTCAAATGGCCTGAGTTCAAGTCCTGGCTCTTCCCAGCTGTGCCGTCTGGAGCAGGCTTCGAATCCTCTCAGTTTTGGCATTTGATGGTTAGCTGTTCCCGTAGGCTGATGCTGAGCATTAGGTGAGATGATCCACGTATACCGAGCACAGCACTGGGCACGTGGCAAGTAAGTGATAACTATTACGGTGACAGATTTATAAAGCAGGCAAAATCTTGTACCGGGTTTCAAGGATGGAGACATGCAGAGGAAATGACTGCATCTGGTTCTCTAACATGTGTTTAAAAAGCTGAGGACATGAGGAGGCCCTGGGTGGTTCAGCTGGTTGTCTGAATCTTGGTTTTGGCTCAGGTCATGATCTCAGGGCCCCGAGATCGAGCTCTACATCGGGTTCCATGCTCAGTGGAGAGTTTGCTTGAGACTCTCTCCCTCTCCCACTGTAACCCCTCCTTGCTCTCTCTCTCTCTCTCTCTCAAATAAATAAATCTTAAAAAAAACCCTGATAACATGAAAGTTGATGACATGACTTGTTTTTCCCAGTGAAGATTTCTATCCACTGTAGTTAAAAACATTGATTTTGAGGTCGGACAAACAAGGCCTTAAATTACCCTTCTGTTTACTGACCTAAGGCAGCCACTTATCTCTCTGAAACTTAGTTTCCTTGTCTGTACATTGGAAGTAGTAGGTGCATCAAACTCACCAGGTTGTTTGAGGATTAATTGAGATAGTGCATAGAAAACACTTCACACAACCATCTGTAAATGTAATTAGTAATATAAACGTGTGTATCTGTGCATTCGTTCATGAATGCTTATTCAGCATGTAAAAATGCTGTTTTCACCCAATAGAATCAATTCTGTTGGTTCTTCTGAAACCAGTAAGCTGCCTCTAGTCAACTGGCAGTGTGTGTCTGGGTTGCAGTGGTGTAGGGAGAGGCTCTGAGGTCATGCGCAAGCTCGGGGGGAGGGAGTGCACAGGTTGATTAGTGATGTCTGTCACTGGCGTGGACGTAGAGAATAGGGATGTTTTCAATCCTATACTGGTTTTGTGGGCTCTAGATCATGGCCTTCTACTCATCTCCCTTAAGGAAAATTGCATCGACTTTGAGCCTGTGATAACTATTTGCTTTCAGTATCTCTCAGAAAGAATAAAACAGTTCTTCCAACACTTACTGAGTGCCGGCTCTGGGACAAAGCACGTGGTAGGTGCCAGGGTTCTAGAACTGAATGAGGCATCATCAGCGCTCGTCCTGAAGGAGCTTGTGGTCTGATAAAGGAGAGACACAGGTAGGGCAGTATCTATGCTGGGGGATCAGCTGGCCCGGAGAGGAAAAGATCAGGGGAATTGCAGTGATGCCTGGAGCAGTTCAATCCATGTGAAGGCAGACAGGGGACCGGAGCTGGTATCGGGACTGGAAATGCCCTGGAAAAGCAGAAAGGGTGGGCCAGGCTGTGGCACAGCGCAGGATTCCAGAAGGGCACCTGCTGGGTGGGGATGGTGGCCACAGCTGGAAATGAGGTGAAGACGTCTTAGAAAGTGAGCTAAGGCCCCAGCAAAGATCCCAGGGTTCTGGCCCAGGGAGGCTTCTCCCAGTGATCGGCTGCAGGCAGCAGCAGGGGTGAGCAGGGCCCCTAGAACAAGGTGTCTTGGCAATTCGCTTCTTCCTCTCCTGTTGTTTTTGTTCTGACTCTGACCTCTGTCTCTGTCTCCATCTCCCATCTTCCTTCCCCCTCCTTTCTCCTCCTTCCCTGTTGCTGCCTCTCCCTCCCTCCCCCGACGCCTCGCTCTCTTGTTCTCTCTGTCTCTTGGTTTGCGTGTGTGTGTCTCTTGGACCCCTTTCTCCCTGTGACATGTTCTTCTTTGACTCCGTGGCGTTTCATCTCTCCTAGCAGGTGGGATTCTCTGGCATTTCTAAGTCTATTTTAAACACTTTGTAAGGCTTGATTTAAAGGAAAATCTGATTTTCACAGTTTGTGCATTGGTGCCTCTGGGGACTCTTAGTTCGATTATGTCCTGGAAAGGTCGTGACACAGCTCCGGCTCTGAGAGCCCTGAGAAGGGTGGGCTGGTGGGCTTTCCGCTCTTTCCTGCTGGATCACAGAGGGATCACAGGGGCCCGAGAGTGTCCAGGCTCTTTATCTCATTGCAGAGTGCCAGGCTTGTGATTTTTCCTGAACTTTCACTTTTGCATATAAGTCACCTGGGGATCTTGATAGAATGCAGATTCTGATTCAGTGGATCTGTGGTAGGACCTGAGACTCTGCATTTCTGACAAGCTCCTAGGTGATGCCAGTGCCGGGGGCCCAGGGGCCACACTTTGAGTAGCCAGGATGCAGCATGAGCGTCATATGGAATGCCCCTTCTGCCATAAAGTGCTCTCATTTCGTTTATTTACTTGTTTATTTTTTAAAAAAGATTTTATTCATTTATTCATGAGACACACAGAGAGAGGCAGAGACATAGGCAGAGGGAGAAGCAGGCTCCCTGCAGGGAGCCCGATGCAGGACTCAGTCCCAGGACCCCGGAATCATGACCTGAGCCAAAGGTAGACGCTCAATCACTGAGCCACCCAGGTGTCTCAAGTGCTCTCGTTTCCACTTGACAGATGTAGTCACCCCTCCTCTGTGCTCCCACAGAACCGCAGAGCCTCCTGTCATATTTCTAATGGGATACTTCCCAGCTTGGAGCCTAATGACCTCTGCCCTTGTCATTCTTCCATTATACTGGGAGCCATTTCGGAGCTTCCCGTGGAAGAATGAATATACAAGAAAGAACATTCCAGGCCAGTAAGTATAGTAAGATTGTTGCATGCCCCGTACCATCACTGTTCCCTTCCTCAGTCTGGCATTGCACGTTGCTATAAAAAGCAGTGGCTGTTGCATCGATAGGCCACATTCCCAAACTTGCCTGGCAGGAATGTCTGGCTCTGGGATCCTCTAAGCCCAGAACCAGTGCCCCCAACCACTGCAGGAGATGTGGGATTTCCTCACTAGACTTTGGATGCACAAGGGCTCTGCGTGACTCCCTCTACTTTCCATAACCCGTCATGTTGTGCCCAACGTCCCCACCCCTGGGATGGGCGTGGGCAGATATCTAGGGCAGGAGTGCGAGAGATACTATTTTGCATCATTTTTTCTTAACTTGGTCTTGGCAAAGAATCCGTGAACAGCCTTCTTGATGTTGGTTTATGTCCTCTCCCTGTGACCCTCTCCTCTACCTCTTGAAGGTGATGTCTGGGCTCATAAAGAAATTCAGGTGTCTCAAAGCCGAGGAGAAGTGGTCTCTGTCCGTGTCCTGTCCACTGACTTTCTGCCCTTCCCCGTGGGGTTCTGGGTCTTGTCTTGACCCTGTGTATTCTGTGCTGTGGAGTGACCACTGTGATGGTTGATTTTATGTGTCAGTGTGCCTGGGCTAAAGGTGACCCGGACAGCTGGCCTCTATAATCACAGGAGCCATTTCCTATAATAATCAATCTCTTTCTCTCTTTCTCTCTCTCAATAGATAGGTTAGATAGATAGAAAAATAGGTTTCTTTGGAGAAATAAAACCAGTAGGAGCTATATCTATGGATACAGATATATCTTCTATTTAGGATGTATATGTAGTTCTCTTTCTTTGGAGGACACTAATACATCTATATCTATCTGACAATATCTATTGATCTATCTGTATATGGAGAAAGGGGGACTTGTCTCATGAAGGGTACTAAGAGCCTACTTGGAAGTCAAGAGCTGGAAGCTGCTCCCTTCTTTTTGTGCTTCTGCCATAGCTGTCCCCATCCTTCCCAAGGCAGTGGATGCCCTAGCCAGGGAGGAAGGACCCTCATGCATTTCAGAACTGGCTGGAATCACATCTGGTGCCAGGCCTAGGTCAGAGCTGCTGATCCATCAACACGACCTCCTTCGATCACTGCAGAGGATGCAAGAGAGCTTCAGTCTCCAGAAACTTTGATCAGATGTGAAACCCATCCAAATAGCATGAGCTCTTCTGAAGAACCATCTTCAGTGGCAGAAAGTGAGTCCTGTCTCAGAATCCAAAGCCTAGATCCTGAGAAAGGGACTTAAAGCCATGACTCCCTGCAGGTGTGACCAAGGTCCTGTGGGGCCTCCAGGGCAGCTCGCTTCACCGCGATGCATTTTTCTCCTTCCTTTGTTTGACCCTCAACTGCTCCTTTGGGAAGAGCTTCCTCAATTCACCACACCGGCATGCAGCTCTGTTTCTAATTCTTGCTTCCTGGATGCAGAGTCAGCCAGCCCCTCTCATGGCTTCTCAGTGCTCCAGCTGGAATTTCTGGAGGCCACTGGGAGGCCACTTCCATTTTCGCTGCCTTCCAACCCTCTGCTCTGTTGACAGCTCATGAATGAACAAGCAGCAGTATTTCCCTGATGGCGTGGGCTCCCCACTGCCACAGGGCACTCACCATCGGCAGAGGGGGCAGGTGTTCTGAGAAGACTGGGTGAGCTGTGGGTTGCAAGGTGGACGCTGGGCTTGACTCTGGCAGCTCGGACTCAGAACTCTGAGCTGAACCATCTGAGGCTCCTCCGGGAAACAGGTTGTGCAAATCTCTCTTCTCCCTCTCTGGGCTCATGCATATTCATCAATAGAACAACTCCAGGCCGAAGATAATGATTCATGCAGGAAGCGCCATTCTGAACATTATTATCTGGGAGTGACAAATGAATTTCTAATTTAACATGTGTATTGCACAAATAGATCACAAGAACCTTAAAGTCAAAAGCATCCTTTGGAGTCATGCAACTTCTGTTGTAATGTAGTGTAAAATGATAGAGGAAGAGCATCTTCCCACTGGTGGACCGTGCATAGCTGTTCCCTTCAAAGCAGGGGAGAAATGAAAGGGGGTGTGATTTCAGACACCGCTTGAGTCGACAATAGAAGCCAGTAATGATGGCCAAGAATGGAACAACAGTGACAACAGCAAAGAGCCAGCCACTGGCACGAGCGACATCATTGTTTCAAGTTATTACTCGGGGATGAGCAGAGTCCTCTTTCTGCCCATCCCTGCCGACAACAGAAATGCAGTCAAGGCCACTTGGGTTCATTGGTTGCTCAGTTAAGAATCAGGGGGCAGTAACCATGTGGTGAGGCCGAGAAGGGAATGGAGGAATTGATCTGAGTTGCATTCCAATACCAGTTTCATGTTGAAATGTTAATTTATAGCATGATAATGTGATAGCTACACTCTCTGCCTGTCGGCCAAGATTGGCCACTTCCAGCTTGTCAAAGCTGACAGTCAAGCATGAAATGGCTACTGTCAGGGAGTGGCAGCTCTTTGAAGACTGAGTCTTAAGCCATTTCTTAACGATCTGTGCCCTTGTCATCACTGCCCGCTCCCCATCCCTTTTCTTTCCAGTGGTGAGAATAAATCGGCTTTCCATCCCTTCACCTACTGGAGCATTCCTCCAAAGCCCATGGAAAACTCATGGTCTTCTGGAAACCTGGATATCTGCTTTTGGTTTTGCTTTTTTGAGCTAATAATGACACTTTACAATGTTTCCTAGATACAGGGTGCTGTGATAAAGCACCTTACCTTTATGACCTTAGTAAATTTTCACAACGATCAATGACCAAAATGCTAGTATCCCCAGTTTACTGAAGAGGAAACTGAGACTCTCAGAGGCTAAGTCACATATCTATCATATCACATATCACATGAACATAAACAGCCTGTGATTGACAGTGGCAGGAATGGAGACCAGGTCTGCTTGACTTCAGGGACCACCCTCTTTACTACTAAGCTCTAGGATCTTTTTTTTTAAGATTTTATTTATTTATTTATGAGAGATGCAGAGAGAGACAGAGACAGAGACATAGAGGGAGAAGCAGGGTCCTCTCAGGGAGCCCGATGCAGGACTCGATCCCTGGACCCCGGATCATGCCCTGAGCCAAAAGTAGATGCTCAACTGCTGAGCCACCCACATGTCCCTAAACTCCAAGGTCTAATATCGGAAAGGGGTGTCCTTTTGGGGATGATTGCACAAATCTTGACCGAGTGAAACCCTAGTGCAGGACCTTTCTTAGGGCTGATCAGTCGGGTCCCCTGGTCTCCTCCACCTGCTGTCCCACTCTGTGAGATGAGATGCTGATGAGGCCAAGGACATGTGGCCATCTGGACCCCATATTCCCTCTCCACTGTGCTCTGGGAGGACCAGGTTTTAAAACTTCACCACTCAAGCTCAGCAGAAAAGCTTTTGCACATTTCTTCTCCCTTCCCTTATATTCCCTTTCACTATTATTCATATTCCCCAAATGAATGAGAACATATACTGTTTGTCCTTCTCCGGTTACTGTGGCCAAGTTCAAAAAGGGTGTTGCCTGAGTTCTCCTCTGGGATTTTGATGGAATCTTGTCTCACATTTAGATCTTTCATCTATTTTGAGTTTATCTTTTTGTGTATGGTGCAAGAGAGTGGTCCAGTTTCATTCTTCTGCATGTGGATGTCCAATTTTCCCAGCACCAGAAAGGGAGACAGAACATAAAGACTTCTAACTCTGGGAAATGAACTAGGGGTGGTGGAGGGGGAGGAGGGCGGGGGGTGGGGGTGAATGGGTGACGGGCACTGAGGGGGACACTTGACGGGATGAGCACTGGGTGTTATTCTGTATGTTGGTAAATTGAACACCAATAAAAATTAATTTATAAAAAAAAAAAAAGAAAAGCTTTTGCTTTTTCTTAGTAGCCTCAGCTCGGATTGGGTCTCCTGTCCCAAATTAAGCCAATCACTGAGGCCAGAGGATGTGGTACTCTGATTGGCCAGGCTGAGTCCCTTGCTTACTATCGAAAGTGTGTATGAAGTCCTTGCCACCCGAATGATCTAGTCTGAGAGCCAGAGAAAGGTGACGGTCCCTCTCAGCACAGTTGTGGTGTTGCGGCCAGAAGAGGGGGAAGGAGATATTGACCAGACAAAACCAACAGGTCTCTTGACACTTGTCAAGTCTCTCTGCCTCCAAAATCTTCTGGCTTCCGAGAGAGAGAGAGAGAGAGAGAGAGAGAGAGAGAAATTTGAGGGAGAGTAGGAATAGGAAATAAGAGGGAAAGATAAGGGTCCTTTCAGAGATGTTTGCTCAGAAATGGAAACAGAGAATTAGAGGAGAACCAGACAGATTTCCCTTCAGCTCTGCAAGAGCGAGAGGAAGAAGTGCTTTAAAACCTGGCCGTGTCTGAGTCCCTCTGCCCATACCACACAGGCCAATGATCTTCCGTTTTTGTTCTGCATGTACCCAAGGCTCTGGGAGGATTCCTCAGGCTCTTTAGAGGGAATTGCAAAGCGGGATTTGGAGGAAGCTCAGCAGGTAAAGCCCAGACCCTTCCTGGCCTCATTCCCATTTCCCCTCTCTTTCTTCAGTGCATTTCTTCCTAAGACCTTGTTTGGGGAGAAAAAAAAAAAACAACAACAAATAACAAAACAGGTTCCTCTGCCAAACACTGCTCCACATCAACATATTCTTAAGAATGAAGTCCTTTTGCTTACCTCTGTCTCCCGGGTGTTGGAGTGCCAGGCACGCAGCAGAGACCCAACAATATTTGAACTGTCAAATGGAACCCAAAGTGCTGAGTGACAACCAGGGACAGCAACAGACTAAAATGATGTCTGGAAAATCTTAAACGACAGAAAGGAAGCCAAGGGTTTTGGGGGCACACGGAGAACTAGTGATGCGTTTCATGATAGTATGACCCCAAAGGCTTGTGTACAAAGACGGATGACCACTTACTGCTGTCTTTTTTGGCTGTGACACAGCTCTAACTGAAGGGGGAAAATGTTTGTGATGGGCCACTGGTTAATAATAACGTCACTCTTCCCACATTTACCAAGAGCCGGGTATTGTGCATTAACTCATTTAACTCTCCCCCTGGCCCCATGAGGTGGATGCTCTTAATTATTTTGCTCACTTCCCAGGCTGGAGAGATAAGGTAAGTGGGCCAAGGTCACACCTCTAAGAGGGCAAGGGCAGAGTCTAAATCCACCCGTCTGATTCAAGGGCATGGTACTTAAGCTCTCTGGTATTTGCTCACCGCATGTGAGTGCATTTCTGTTGGTCCTGCAGAAACACCTTATGGTTTAGAGTTCAGGCAACTGGTTGAGGTGAGCATTGATGAGTGGAAGCACCTCAGCTGGCCAGGATAGGATGCAAGTGGTGGATGAACTTTTGTAGGAATTGTCCTTTTATCAAGGACAAAAGACCTTGGGGAATAAGGAGACCCTTCAGACTCCTCGAGGGCTCCTGGGGGAAAGAAGGATTAGTTTTGTTTGGGGTAGTTTTTTTGGGGGGGAGGGGGGAATAGAAATATCGCATCTTCTTCAGGTAGACAGATTTCTGTGGAGTATGAAGGACAAACTCTCTAGGATGGCGCTCCTCTAATGTGAGTGTACATGAGAGTTTCTTGGAACACACATATATGGGTCCCACACCCAGAGATTGTGCTTCAGTAGGTCCATTTCCACCCCTGAAAGCTCCCAGATGCTGCTGTTCTAGGACCACAAGTTGAGCAGCAATGCCCTAGACCAAAGTTGAGCAGACTTTTTCTGTAAAGGGCCAGAGAGCATATATCCTAGGCTGTAGTAGCTGTTCAACTCTGCCTTTGCAGTGCAAGAGCACTTATAAGCAAATTGTAAATAAATGAGCATGTGTTCCAATAAAACTTTATTTACGAACACAGGCGGCCAAGGCCTTGAGCATGTTAGGCTTCGGAGCTGACAGCAACAGAAATCTCTGTGTAGTTTAATGAGACAAAGTTTAATTACCCGGCCTTTGGCAGGTTCCCACTGAGCCTATTCGTACCATGGGTCATTGCCTTGTCCAGTGTTACTGATGCTTTAAGAACACCCAAAGTCTCCTTTCTGCCGAATCTGATCTCTGATCTCTGATGCCTTGTCTGCAATCTTTGATCTCATTTGGAAGGAAGCAAACAGGGGTGTGTTTAATCTCTGCCTATGTGGTGTCTGATGCGCATGAGCAACCCTCCTCTGAAGCTGGAAGCTGTCTGTATGCATGTGACTCATAAGAGACGATGCTGGCAAGAAGTTCACATCTGAGCAAGCGCTCTCCTTCGTTGTCACTCACCTCAGCAATTGCTGCCCTGTGCTAGATAGATCCAGACAGTATGCAAAATGCCTGGGAGAGGTTCAGAACCAGCCAGGTGAGTCATCGAGTCTAGAACAAGGAACGTATGCTGGAGCCAACTCAGAGCCAAACTCATGTTCCCAGATGCCAGAAAATCTCTTTCTCCTACAAGTGAGGCTTTACCAAATTTGATTTTAACTATTAGTTTGAGAAAAACCTGCATCCCTTGCCCTATGGCTTTTATGAATTCAGCCAGTGGGATACACTGGTAGGGACCAGGGGGTATAAGGAGTGTTTTCCCTGGCCCAGTCCCTTCTGGGCTCTTGCAGACTGACTACCCTTCTGAGACATTGCTTCTGAATGGGAGCCCTTCCTGCCACAATTCCATTTTTGAGCTCAGGAAAGAGCTCTTTCTTTTTGCCCCTTCAACATCCCATGGGCACTTGTCCTGGTATACTGCATCACTTCTTGTTGCCTTGCCTAAGCTTTGCCTTCACTTTTCTAAAGATTTCCTTTAATAAACTCTTCAACAAACCAAAAAAAAAAAAAAAGAAAAAGAAAAAGAAAAAGAAAAACGGTGGCTGAGTAACACTCTGTTGGTTATGGTGTCAAAAATAATCCCAGATGTGGTCTCTTGGATAAGAGCTGAGACCTGTTTCATGAAGGAACTGATACATATTCTCTTTCCAAAGAATTCCTTGGACCAGCCTCGTTCTACTACCAGCCTGCAAAAAGTGATATCAGACACAGACATACACGCAAATGCCCACACACATGGGCACATGTACCTACACGCACACATTTAGCATATTTGTCATACACACTCATGGAATCTGCAGAGAACCTGGCTTAGAGGCCATGGGTTCAGGAGCATCCCTGAAATTATGCTGCAGCCCTGGGCAGGTGGAGCTGACACAGGGGGCCACCCCCGATCCAGGTGCCCTGGTCTGATTGCTGGCATGGAATGCTGTTGGAAGAATCTCTGCCTGCCTTGTCTCTGGAAGCTGAGCATTCCTGCTGCCCAACTCTTAAGAGTGGATTCCCTTGGCAACCAGCTTCCATTTCCAAGTCTTGCACGGGCCCCACTGATGGGCAGAGTGTGTGCCGTGTGCCTGCACTCTGGCTGCAGGGGCTGCTGGGAAGGAGGCTGAAGTTTCTGCCATGAAGAGAGAGACCTTCCAACAGAGGAAGACCAGGCGAAGGAGCAGAGTGGTCCAAAAGAATTGAAGCTTTTGTGCCTTTTGCGGCCCATGCACCATTTCTTCTTTCCCCCTCTTCCCAGATTAATTTCAAGTGTTCATCTCCATTCTTCAGTTCACAGCACAAGTGCTGCTCTCACAACTGACTTCTCAGCAAGAGCTTAGTTTCTCCTAAGACCAGAACTGGGATTATTAGCAGCGCAAACGCTTGCCTTCATCTTTCCTGAGAAGAAGGAAATCTTCAGTTTCCAAAAATGCAAAGCAGGAAGCAAAAAAAAAAAAAAAAAAAAAAAAAAGAAAAGAAAAGAAAAAATTGGAAGAGAGAATATGAGTTGAGCAATTCATTGGGTAACACAGGTTAACTTCAGCTCATCTCAAAATCAAACTTGAAAACAAATTGGTTTAAATTGCAGCAAGATAGCTTTCTGGTTTCCTGGCTTGTGGCAACATGGGATTCCTTTCCTGGAGGCCCTTCGGGAATTGGCCAGATTCACCAAGTGGGCCGGGATAATTATGACCTCATGGTGTGTGGAGCTAGAGGAGTGCATCAGATGGCTTTCACATGTCCCTGCTAGCCTGGCTTATGTACTGGTGTGGTACCAGCCCGGATGGGATGACGGTGCAGCCCTGAACATTCCAGCAAGTTCCAGCACACAAGTGTCTGCGTGTCTGGTGGGGGCGGCAGAGGCAGCTGGAGCCAGGAACAAAGGCTGAAGCTTGGTGTAGGTTAACCACTGCCTATCATCCCTTCTCCAACCCAAATAAGTTTTGTGATTGCTAGGGAAATTGAAATTGCCAAAGAGAAAAGTTGAGGGGGAAGGGGAGTGTGTGCTAATATTTTCTCTGACTCTTACTTAAACATTGGCAACTTTCCTGAGACTATAAATATGATTGGGGCCCAGCCATTTCTCTCTTTGTAGTCTATGAAAATTAACTCAGTCCGCAGGGGCTGCAATCACTGCCAAAAACCTCAAGTGTGGGCTCTTCCTCCACACTGACAAAAATAACAGTTAATTAGGCTGCAACACCCAAAGGAAAGTGAACTTACACCGCCAATCGCAGGGCGGCATGCACAATGTCGCCATGACAACCGGCATTTACAGCTCTTCAATTTTAATATATCAAAGGCTAGGGATAATTTCCCAGTGAGAATACATGAGGGTGACTCCCCCCCCACCCCTTTCTGCCAGTCTTTTGCCAGTACGGGAGCTCTCTTCCTGTGGCAACAGGTTTAAAAGGAAGAGAAGTCTTGTGAAAGCAGCCAGCACCTGGCGTGGGGCTCCTGGAGATGCTGTGCTCTTTGGGAGGCCCGGGAGGGAGGCTGGCGAGGGCTCTTCTCAGAGTGTGGCCCGGTGGTGTAGGAGCTCCGGCGCAGGTGTGAGCTGGAACCTTCTCCCCATGCCATGGGAACTTGCTGTTTTCATGACCTTCTCTCCCTCCCCCACTCCCTCTGTCTCTCCCCCTGCATCTCCCTTCTCTTCCTCCCTCCTCCCCTCCCTCTTCCCTCTATTTCCCCCTCACTCTATCTTTCCCTCCCTCCCCCACCTCTCCCTCCCCCCCTCCATGTCTTCCCTTCCTCTCCTTCCCCTCCCTCTGTCTCTCCATTTCTACCCCTGCATCTCCCTTCCCTTTGTCCCTCCTCCCCTCCCTCCTCCCTCCCTCTCTGCCCTCCTCTGTTTCTCCCTCCCCCATCTCCTCCTCCTTTCCTCCCCCCTTGGTGTCTTCCCCTCCCTCCCTCCCCCTCTCCCTCAATTTCCCCATCTCTTCCCCCTGTATCCCCCTCCCTTCCTCCCTCCTTCCTTTCCTCCCCCTCCCTCTGTCTTTCCCTCTCTCCCTCTACCTCCTTTCCTCTCTCCCCTCCCTCCCTTTATTTCTACCTCCCTTTCTCCCTCCATCTCTCCCTCCCTCCCTCCTTTTATTTCTCCATCTCTCCCCCTTGTATCCTCCCTCCCTCCTCCCTCCCCTCCCTCTCTGTCTTTCTTCTTCCCTCCTTCATTCCTTCTCTCCCTTCTTGTTTTGTTGAGCACTTACTCTGTTCCAGGCACCTAATAGGCATCACCTCATTTGTTCTATGACTACAGTGTAAGTTAAATATCATTTCATACATGAGGAGATTAAGAAAGGTTGACTGCCCAGATCATAAAGTAAGTTGCAGAGCCTGGATTTGAACCAAGGAAGACCTGGTAATTCAGGGCCCTTATCTTCTCATTATTGTTAAAATGAACTCTCTATAAATAGAAGTAAATACATTTGCTATTATCAGCATTGCCTTCACTATGTATCAGTCAGCTGTTGCTGTGTAACAAACATCAACAGAGTCTCAATGGCATACAATACTAAGCACCTATTTCACTTTAGGATTGGCTCTGGATATCTAGGATAGGCTCTGATCCCCATGTGTTCATTCTGGAGACCAGGCTGAAGGAGAAGCTGCTACCCAGAGGCAGCTCTTCTCATGGTGATGACAGAGTTAGGGTATGCTCAACCACACAAGTGCATTTCAAATCTCTCCTGTGTCATGTCTGCCAATATCCCCTTGCCCAAAGCAAGTCACATGACTGAACCCAAAGCCAAGGAGTAGCAAAGTACACCCTCTCTTTTATGAGAGGAATTGCAAAATTGTATAGCAAGGGTGTAGATTCAGGGAGGGGTAAAGAGAAAGATCATTCTACACAGTTATCATCACTAATGTTATGATCATCATCATCATCATCCTCATTACTTCTATAGGCCAGACCTCTCTTTACCTTCATTCACATTTAGATGACAAGTGATTTCTTCACAGAGCTCTTCAAAAGTGCTAGTCATTACTGGAGCAACTAATCATTCAATGGGATGAAGTTTTCCATTAAAAAAATTTTTTTTAAGACCTTATATCTTGGTTTATCATAATTTTAAAAAGTATGGTGGTGATTGCAGTTCAGCATACTAAGTTTCTTTTGAATTACTATGTATTTTACTTTATGCATCTAGAAACCTATTTTTTGTGTGATAGGCTTCATCAAACAACTGCCCACTTCCTTTGTACTACACATTTAAGAGTCCCTTGGTCTTCATCATGTTTTCCCCTGACATGAGACATCACCATGATTTGTAATCATGGTCTTGCACATCTATAAGATCTTTTACAATATACAAAGCCTTCCCCTCCCCCATATTTACATTTCATCTGCATAGTTGTCGGGGACCTGCAGGTGATGTACCCAGGATTGAATGTCAGGTTTCTAAAAGCCATTCTTGGTACATGAGGCATTTAGCAGAAATTGTGATAATTTCAGTATCTGAGCCTAATAAGTGAGGAGTGGTCAATTTTACCTTGAGGATAGTCTGAAAATATAAGGAAGTAGGCTCTTTTTTTAAAGATATAAAAACTATTTAGATTTTGTGTGCATGCTATAAATACCTACATTTGTAAATCTCAAAGTTCTAAAAATAATCCTCCTTGTTCAGAGACAAATCCAAGATAAGACAAATCCTGACCTATATATATCAATATCTACTGAAAATGCAGGATTCTTTCAAGTCAACCAGGAATACTAACTAGCAGAACGTTGCCTATTAGAGATCTTTAAAGGACCTGCTTTAATGAACAGATCAAGGTAAAAGCATCGACACTGGCATATCAATATCGTTGACAATCTAACAACTACAAAGTGCTCTTAAAAAGTCTGCTTAAACAGTCCCCTGCAATTTGTGTATATATACCCTAACCTGGGGAAATTTGCCTTTTTCTGCATAGAGTCTTATTCCCCACTGTATTCTAGCATTTAGCATGATTCCAGGTACAGGTATATGTTCAGTAAGCACACCTGAAGGAGTGAATGTGTGAATGGGGATGTTTGGGAGGGCAAGTGCCAGCTCTGGAAGGCTCAGATGGGTTCTTTGGGTCTGAATCTATGAGTTTCCCCTGCCTGTAGGTAGCTCTGCAGAGAGAGGTGGGCCAGACCTGGAGTAAAGAGAAAAGCAGCAGATGAAAAGACCATCCTTGCTGCAGAGGCACGCTGGCACAGAGCGATTATTTGTTTTCTCTAATACAATGTGAAAAGTGCTAATGGGATTAGCCTTTTGTGATGAATACTAATATGATATGAAAACAAATGCTAATATGCAATGTGAAATTGCTAACAAAGGAGAAAATTGCTAATAAAATTCATTGGGCCTCAATGACAAATGCTTCGGACAGCCCTCTGGTATGGCCAGGGCTGTCTCGTGGCTCAGGAGTGACAGTGGGCTGGGGCGAAACCACAGCCTATGAGTTGCTTGGTGATGGCCGGATTTCAGTTGCTTCCTCCAAAATGACCTTAGTGTGGGTGGGGATTTGAGAGAAGGTGCCCACAGGACACCCACAGGCATGCACACATGGGCTCGCAGCACCTGGAGGACCCAGCTGGGACATCACTGTAAGGAAGTGAGAATGTGCCCCCTTGTGCTTTTGTGACCCATCTTTGGGCTTTACCAGGGTTTTGTCCTATCCGTTGTGCTGGCTCCAGCCTTGGGCCATTGGTCAGGGAGCCATGCAAACGGAGACGTAGCCCCAGAGGGAGGTGACTTGCCTTGGGACACAGAAATAGGACAACTGGGGCTAGATTCTACTTCTAGATTCCCTTCTTGTTCTGTCTCCCCCCACACATTTCTTTACCTGCATCTTCTCTGCCTCCATCACTTCCTTCTCCATCTCCTCCCTTTTTGCATTTCCTTTCCACCTCTTTCCCTTTCTGCCAGAAAACTGATCTTCCATCCCTTTGGTTGGGACAGAGGATGGCTTAAATAAATAGCTTAGGTTGGTTAAGAAAAATTGATCTGCACCGATGCAGGCAGTGACTGGGTTCTGGTCTCAGGTTCTGAGATCAGCAGTGGCCGCATGAGGGGTATTAACTCAAATTGTTGATGCCAAGGACTCTTGCAGAGTGGAAACTGGATGCACTTCTTCAAGTAAAGGAATGATGGAAGGAATAAGAGGAGAAAGTGGAGAGAAGATGCTGACAGGTTCTGGTGACCATGACTGCCAGCACAGTGGCCTTGACATTGGGGGCAGGGGCTGGTGGAGCACCCCCCCCCCCCACCTTGGAGATGGCCATGAGGAGTTCAGGACAAGAAGATAGGACTCCATGGGAGGCAGAGGGGAGGAAGGTGAGACTTTGGCTGTCATACTACCCCAGCAAGCATGTCTGAAAGATAAAAGGCATCACAGGAAAGAGGAAAAGAGAAATAGGGATTGTGCCCATTCGGGAGGGGAAAGCCTGTTGGAATGAAAGAAGAAAGAGAATAAGGACACAGAAAGGACCCTGAGAGCAGGATAAAGTTTATTGGCAATGGGAAAGACCAAACAGGAGGGAGATGGCAAGAGAACATTCCAGAGGGAGAGGGACTGCCCGAAGCAGTTAGAGAGGAAGGGAGAGGAGGGGCAATGGGAGCAGTGGGAGCAGCAGAGTGCAGGCTCCAGGGGAAGTTTCTGCACATCACTGAACCTGCTGGTAGACAACTGTGGCCACAAAGCCAGGGCACATATGGCCTCTGAGCTGAGAGAAGAGACACCTGCCGTCCCACCTATAGGATGTCAGCAACGTGGAAGGGAGACAGTTCAGCTGAGCCCTAGTCAGTGGAATCAGGGTCAGGTTCTGAGAAGGATGAAGAGGAGGAGGAAGGGGAAGAGGAGGAGGGTGAGGGAGGAAAGAGAAGAGGAGAGGAGGAAACAGGAGGAAGGGTGGAGGAGGAGGTTGAGAGAGTAGAGAGGGAGGAGGAAGAGGAAGTGGAGCGGGAAGAGGAAGAGGGGTGGAGGAGGGAGAGAAGGAGGAGTTAGGGAGGAAGAAGAAGAAGAGCAGGAGAAGGAAGAGGAAGGGGAAGAGGAAGAGGGTGATGGAGGAGGGAGAAGAGAAGATTGGAAAAGGAAGGGTGGAGGAGGGAGAGGAGAGAGGGGAGAGAGGGAGGAGGAAGAGAAAATGGAGCAAGAGGAGGAAGAGGAAGGAGAAGAGGAGGAGGGGGAGGGAGGAGGGGGGAGAGAGATTGGAAAAGGAGGAAGGGTGGAGGAGGGAGAGGAGGAGAGGGTAGAGAAGGAGGAGGAAGAGGAAGAGCAGGAGGAGGAAGAGGAAGAGGGGTGGAGGAGGGAGAGGAGGAGGGGTTAGGGAGGAAGAAAAAGAAGTGGAGCAGTAGGAGAAGAAGAAGGGGAAGGGGGAGGGAGGAGGAAGAAGAGAAGAAGGAAGAAAGGTGGAGGAGGGAGGGCAGCGAGGGAGGAGGAAGAGGAAATGGAGTAGGAGAAGGAAGAGGAAGAGGAAGGGGAAGAGGAGGAGGGTGAGGGTGAGGGAGGAGGGAGAAGAGAGGAGGAAAAAGAGGAAGGGTGGAGAAGGGAGAGGAAGAGGGGTTAGAGAGGGGGGAGGAAGAGGAAGTGGAGGAGAAAGAAGAAGAGGAAGGGGGTGGAGGAGGAGGAGGAGGGGAACCGTGGGGGGGGGGAGGGGAGACAGAGGGGGAGGCGGAGGGGGAGTGGACTGTGGGGTACTGCGCCCCAGGCTGCTCCTTCACACCAGCACTATTGCACAGCCATGGGCGTGGGCTGGGAGACTGCTCGTTGGGAACCTGCTGACTCAGAAGTCACCATTCCCCGGGAAGTTAGAAAAATATCAGGTCAACAGAGTATTTAAGGACCCCGGGGACTCCCCGTGAGAAAATCTGGCCTGGCTGAGATGACCTCCCCACAGTCAAGAGCATGATTTTCGCTCCGAGCCCCTGTAACAGCCTTAACTCTCAGATCTGGGCTTTGGCCTCATGGACAAGTTGTCCCACTTAAGTCCCTGGGTGGAAGACACCAGCTTCCCCCTCACCACCACGAACCGGGGGGCCTTGGCCACCTGGGCCCTGGCTTCAGCCTCAAACTCTGAGGTTCCAGGTGGACCCCAGAGCAACCCCAGGGAGCATTGACTGATGAGGTCCAGCCAGGACCGGGGACAGGTACTGCCTGTGGGGGCTACAGGTGATCATCAGGTCAGGACATGGGTTGCTGGTCTTGTTTGTTTTTCCATATTTCCTTATTTTATCTTGACTCGTAGAATCAAATCACATTTGATTTACAATATCTACCTTACTCATCTACTTACTTCTCTTTCTCTGCATCCTGTCTGTCCCCCACTTACCACCTGCCCCTCCACCTTCTCCTCCTCCACTCTACCCCTGTGTTACCTCTTCCCCATCTCCTCTTTCATCCCCTCCTCCTCCGAATGCTTATCCAAGGATCATTTACACCAGTAAAACCTAAAAATTATTACGAAAACTGAATTTGGTTTGGGAGGAGCGCATTTTGGAATCAAAATTAGAGTATAAACTTGTGTCAGCTACTCATAGGTTCTTCAAAGATGTGTAACTTCTCTGAACCTCAGATTCCACATCCATAAAACGGGTTTCCTTAATGGCAACTTCTCTCTCTCTGAAATAAATAAATAAATCTTAAAGAAAAAAAAAAGGTGTGCATGAGGGAGAGGACTGGGAAGGGATATTGAAAAACTGAAGATGCCCTACCAGAGGGAATTTTTCCTCTTCAAAAAATTTTTTTAAAGATTTTATTTATCCATGAAAGACAGAGAGAGAGAGAGAGAGAGAGAGAGAGAGAGGCAGGGACACAGGCAGAGGGAGAAGCAGGCTCCATGCAGGGAGCCCAATGTGGGACTTGATCCTGGGACTCCAGGATCAGGCCCTGGGCCGAAGGCAGGCGCTAAACCACTGAGCCACCCAGGGATCCCTCAAAAAATTTTTTTAAAGATTT
The DNA here is from genome assembly GCF_905146905.1 of Nyctereutes procyonoides. Lineage (NCBI taxonomy): Eukaryota > Metazoa > Chordata > Mammalia > Carnivora > Canidae > Nyctereutes > Nyctereutes procyonoides. Next base: position 51,077,866 of record NW_026575126.1, on the reverse strand, counting down.
TATTTATTTATTCATGAGAGACACACACGCACACACACACAGAGACAGAGATACAGGCAGAGGGAGAAGCAGGCTCCATGCAGGGAGCCTGATGCGGGACTCGATCCCGGGTCTCCAGGATCAGGCCCTGGGCCAAAGGTGGTGCTAAACCGCTGAGCCCCCTGGGCTGCCCCTTCTTCAAAATTTTAAAACATAGTGTTTCATTGTATTTCTGTTGTTCTCAACCCTGTTGGACCCGATGCCCTCTTTTTATAACTATTATTTTGTGCCATCCCCTTTACTACCCAGAGATAAAAATCATAGATTATATAGCTCGCTTGCACACATAATTTCATAAAAATTTAATGTAATTAAAGGAGAATGTATTATAAAGGAGAATGGAAGGAAAGTCATTTACGTAAAATAATATGCATTTCAACATGTAGCTGCTTGACTGTGACTATAGAAGCCGCGATGAAGTAGGCACATGCTTGCGCCCGTTTCTGGCATCTCTGTAAACGGGCTGCCAGTCGAGGCCAGTGCACACGGGTGTGTGTGGTGGAGGGCTCGGATTCTTTGAGTGGCATTGCCAGCAGTCATGCGGGTTCCCGGAACGGTGAACAACTGCTGGTCAAATTCTCAATAAAACAAAGTGAGATTTATCATTTAGTCCCAGACCTGGAGGCTTCAGTGTAAATTAAGACTGTGAAAAATAACTGTGTGTTTAGAGGGAAAATAGACTTTATAAATGAGTTTTTCATCAAGCGGAGTGTCCAGAGAGATTTCGGAGGGCCAGCCAGTACGTGGGAGCAGTTCTGTGTGGGCTGAGGTTTGTCCCTTCTATGGGGTGGACTGCGACCCTCTAAATATTCGGAGTGCCCTATCCCCATCATTGTGACAACCCACAACAATCCCACGTGTTTCCAAGATGCCCCCCGGGGAGGTGCCTCCCATACTGAGAGCACGACTACATTTTAATTAAAAACTAAAAGGCAAGCAATCTGCTTTGGGAGGGCTTTGACAACCTCCCCGCTGGCGTCACCCTCTCTCTGAGGCTAAACGTGAGTAGGAGCAGTGGCACTGATCCTACATCTAGAAAATTGAGAGTGAACCAATTTTTTATCATCTACCCTGACAGGTTGGGCACGTCTCTCCTGTCACATTCCTGTCTCTCCTTAGAGTGGTCGTACAGAATCTTTCCACAGATCCATGTTACTGCTAATAGGATTTGTCTCAGACCAAGCGTTCCACTTCCTATTGTTTCGGGAGACCGTTGGTATATTTTCTCCTCTCCATCCTGAGCCCAAAGTTCATTGTATTTCAGCTAATAAAATACTTCCCTGCCAGATGGCGGGGAAGAGCATGGCCCCTGGGAGAAGTGATGCCACTGTCACCAAAGGCTGGACTGGTCAGTATCAGCTGGGATCAAAGCCAGACATTCCTAAGGTGAGGCTGGCAGTCAGGTTTGCAACAGGCAGCCCCACTGGGGCAAAGCAGACTTTCCAGGGGATTGCAACCCCAGCATCAAGCAATCCTCAGTCCATGTGTGTGTGAGTCCTTGGAAGCCTTTGCTGACAGCAGTGTTCAGTCTGCTTCAGAGTTTGGGGGATTTTAGTAGGGCTTGGGGTTTCGAAAGCAAAGAGTGCAACTCACGTTGAGAATTTCAAGTTCCTGGTAGAAAAGCTCTCTACTCAGCCTTGTGATTCCAGCACAATCGTGGAGGCCAAATCCTTCATCCCAAGCATTTTTTCCTATATTATTGTTTAAAAAAAAAAAAACAAAAAACAAGATGACAGGCCCCAAAAGGAGTCACTAATGCCAACCGAGGCTTCATTATGGTTTCAGCTCTCCCAGAAATGGAGTCTTACAATGGTCAATCAGAAATTGCCTGATTCGTAGTAGTCGCATCATCTGCCTGAGAGACCCTGCCATGCCCTACAGGAAAGTGACCTTGCCACAACCAGTCCACATTTTTTTGTCTAGTATAACTTCCTTGTTCCCGCTCCCTTCTGCCTACAAATGTATTTCATTTTGTACAGCTCCTCAGAGCTCCTTTCTACCTTCTAGATGGAATGCTCCCGATTCGTGAATCATTTCATGAACCCAATAAGGTCTTTAAAGTTTACTCGGTTGAATTTTGTTTCTTAACATTATCTTTAAAGGTTATTTCAGTTGCTCATTCAAGACTTTTGGACTAAGTTTTGTGTTCTTTAGAATCTAAAAGAAATGTACAGTCTTTGACATTTCTCCTTCCTCAACCCCATCCAAAATATTGTAACATATTCCTGTGATTAATTCCATCCAATCACTTAAATGTTTAGTAAAGGTCACCCATCATTTCAAAGCAGAGATCCTAGTTCTGGGCAAAATGGGGTTGGCATGTGTTTACATGTGCTCACATACACACATATTTTGTGTGTGTGTGTGTGTGTGTGTGTGTGTGTGTGTGTGAAATTATGCTCTATTTCCTCTAGGGTTTGATGTTATATGAGTCTTGATACACATCCTTGAGCCTCAGCTTAATGACTTCTACAAATCATATATCAACTCTGAGGACCTCTCCTTTTACTTGTCATTTAGAAGCAATGATAGGTTGTAGGGGAGGGAAAAATAACTTTTCCTCTACCCTTCTAGGTTTTTGGCTGAGACACCCCTTCCCAACTCTCCATAATAAAAGATTAACAGGCAAAAGATAAATAGAAGTTTAATGACATATATATATATATATATATATATATATATATATATATATATACATACATACACCTCCTGTATACATTGAGAGATACCAAGGAAAACTGAACAACTCTCTTAAATGGCCCAGAGTACCACCTCAAACATCATCTTCAGCTAAAGACAAAAGATGTTTGGGGTCAGGGGAAGGCCAGTTATGGGACTTTATCAGAAAAAGCAGGTAAGGGCGTCCTGAAGACTTAAGTAGTTGCCTTCTCCACAGTCACCAGTTTCTAAAGATTTAAGCCATCCTCTTCCTAGTGCAGAGAGGGAGACATCCTTACAGATGGAGATTTCCCAGAAAAACCATCACAGACACTTAACTACAGGAAACAAACTGAGGGTTGCTGGTAGGGAGATGAGGGGGGAGATGGTGCTAATTTAGGTGATGGGCATTAAGGAGAGCACATGATGTGATGAGCACTGGGTATTATTATACACAACTGATGAATTATTGAACACTACATCTGAAACTAATGATGTATTATATGTTGGCTAGTTGAATCTAAATTAAAAAAACAGAAATGGAGATTTCGCTTATAAATGTAAATGTCTCTTAGAAAGGGACTTATTTTTTTTTAAAGATTTTTACAAATTTATTCATGAGAGACACAGGGAGAGGCAGAGACACAGGCAGAGGGAGAAGCAGGCTCCCACAGGGAACCTGATGCAGGATTCGATCCCAGGACCCCAGGATCACAAACTGAGCCAAAGGCAGATGCTCAACCACTGAGCCACCCAGGTGCCCCAGAAAGGGTAACTTCTACCTGCTTTTCAGATCTTTCCCTGAGTCTGCTGTTTCCAAAAAATGAGCCTAAAATAACCCTGGTGCCAAAGAGACATATTTTGGGGTGGCACATTCTGCTCAAACACATGCCTGAGTCCATTCACATTTATTTGTCTCTACTACCACTTGGCTGTGGCAATAATGTCCTAATTGGTCCTTCTGTTCGACTCTTAGACTTTTAATTTTTATTTATTTTTTATTTATGATAGTCACACACACACACACAGAGAGAGAGAGAGAGGCAGAGACATAGGCAGAGGGAGAAGCAGGCTCCATGCACCGGGAGCCCGATGTGGGATTCGATCCCGGGTCTCCAGGATCGCGCCCTGGGCCAAAGGCAGGCGCCAAACTGCTGCGCCACCCAGGGATCCCCAACTCTTAGACTTTTAAAACCCATTCTCTACATGGAAGATGTAGTCATCTTTTAAAATTTTGATTCACATCACCCCTTTGTTTAAACCTTCCAGTGGCTCTGCACGCCACTTAGAATTAAATTTAAAATTCACACCCAAGTGTTTGTGGTTCCATGTGATCTGAACCCTGCCCATCTCTACAGTCTCATCTTGTACTTTCCCTTCTGTTCACCACTATCATGATGCACTGACCTTCTTTCTCTCTTCCATTAAGACAAGCTCATTCTTCCCTCCGTACTTTGTGCTGGTGGTTCTTTCAGTCTGGGATGCCCTTCCTGGCATGACTTATTTTCATGATTCAGGCCTTAGCAGAATTGTCATCTCCTCAGAGAGGCCTTCCTTGACTATCTTGTCTAGTGTGGTCTGTCACCGTGTGGTCACGTATAAGGTGACCATGTAATTTATTGTCCAATCTAGAGCATCTGCAGGAGTGAAAGGGAGATCTTTAACAAGTAAGCCAGGACAACAGGTTTCAAGCAGGATAGTTCTGGGTCAGGCAAGATGGTGAGCCTTCCCTTTACTTACACCCTATCACATCACTGTGCTATATTATCTTCATAGCCCTTGTCATTAACTGATGTTATTTGTTAACATGCTGATTACCTCTCTGCTCTGTTACGATGTAAGTTCCAAGAGCATGGAGATGCTGTCTTTCTGGTTCACTGTTATATCCTCATCCCCTTGAATACTGTTAAAAAACAAAATTCAGCTGAGTAAATGATAAAGATCTAATTGGCTTTATTAAATGATTCATGAGTTGGGCAGCATCCTATCTAGCAAATAGGAAGGAGCTCTGAGGAGCTGTACAAAATGACTTTTATAGGTATGATAACCCTGATAAAACTGCCAATTATTTTACCAGCAAAAATGGGTTTATTAGGGAATAGCAGAGAGTTGCAATCCAGGACAAGCAAACTCTGGCAAAACCATAGGCAAGTCCTCAGAACAAAGAAGAGGAGTGCTTTTTTATTTAAGAAAGGAGGAAGTTGGGAGGGCTGTTCTAAACAAGGAGCCCATTGCTGAGCTTTGACAGTCTCTCATTGGCTGGGTTGTTGCCAGGGCAGGAGGAAACCTTTCTTCCTCTGGCTGGGATAGTAAAGTAGTATCTACCTGCAAGGCAGTCTCTTCCAGGTGAATGTGCACCTGAGGTGGGGGTGGTGGGGCATGAGAGCTCCTCCTGCCAAACCTCCTGGCTCGATTTTGGTGAGTTTCCTCCTTTATTAATTTTCACAGGCAGAAGGGAGTGGAAACAGGAAGTTAGGCCTGGCAAAAAAGCTGGTTGGTTATGTCAAGGTTATTTTCCTTTAGGAGATGACAGGAACCTGTCAGGCGGATTACCTGACTAGTGCTGATCTGACTATTCCTGATTAACTGGTTTAGCATTCCATTTCTAGGAGCTAAAACTACAAATGAGTCTTAATTTGGTGAAGTGGGCCTCAGCATAAGTAAGTCCATTCTGAGCCTGTTGCCTTGTTTTTAATGATTTAGCGCATGGTAGGTGCTCGGTAAATATGTGGGGAATAAAATATGTAGAATAGAAGGCATTCCAATGTCCATGAATTAGGTAGCTGGGTTAGTTATGGGATTAATCATGGGTTAGGTGGCTGGGATTATACGTTAGTTATCCTGGCTACACTTGTCTTGTCTTTTTGAACAGTGAGTCAGAAAACCTGCCTTTCTGTGCTGCGTGGGAGTCATATTCTTGTCCAAATCAGGAGCTCCAACCAAAGCTGGTTTGGGTTTTACAGGGCTACCCAGAGTTTGCTTCATTATTCTTAGTGGCCTCCATTTTTGAATTAGATTTGATAAGCAGATTAGGAAATAGTTCTGGGAGTACTATTTGAGAGGTACTTACTCAACCTGATTAGGAAGCACCATGGTTTTGCAACATTTGGAGGCATAAAATAAATGCTCTCCCTGCTTATTGATTGGAAATGCCAGAAAAGCAATGCTGGAAATAACACACTGGGATCATTGAATTAATTAGTGTGGATACCGATTGTGTCAAATCCGGTTATTGTGGAGTGGGGATTGAATTGCATGTTAATTAATATTTAAGTCCTTTGGAAGTGGCACGGAAGGAAGAACCCTCCCGCGACCCTTTGGTTCCTCCATAGCCCATCCCCCATGAGATAGGATTTCTTGGGGGCCCAAACAAGAAATCCCCTTATCACATGCAGCACAGATTGCAGTCAGGGCTTGGACTTGCATTATTTGCATTTCTATAAAGGAAGGGTCTGGTATTATGTAACTGCATGTGGGTTCTGAGGGCTTCTAATGGGCCTCCCTTTGTACAGTCTCTTAGCAACCAATTGAAGTTTGTAAGCTGAAACAAAGACACTCAAGACCATCATTCCTTGAGCACATTCCGCTGAGTCCAGCTGGCCTCTAAGAGAACTAGCTTGGGGACTACGAGGCCTTTTCTTCTTTGCCAAAGCTCAATAATCCTTGTTCAATCACTGTTTCACCTGGGAAGGAAAAGGAACTGTTGGGATGTGGGGGAGGCGACAGGTGAGAAACCAGCTAGCTGTGTTCTTTTTCTCTAGAACTTCCACTGAAGCCAGGGAAAGTCTTCAAAGGAGGTGACTTGCATTCATTCATTCTAAAATGAAGTCATACTGCTTGATAGTCAAGAGTGTTCTTTAGGGTCCATGGGAATCTGGGCCTCTGTCAATTGTTAGCTGTATGTCCTTAGACAACTTATATTTCTCGGCTTGAGTTTCTTCATGTGTCACACAAGAACAAAAACTGTACCTTCCTCACTGATTTGCTGAGGACATCATGGGACAACATAAATTTAACAAATAGTAATCCAGGGTCAGGGTTCCCTACGTGTCAGGCATAAAAGTAAATAAAACAGACAAAAATCCCTGTTCTCATGGAGATTGCATTCTGATAGCAAGTGTGTGTGTGTGTGGTGTACAGACATCACAAATGTACATACATATTAGCTATTTATTCATTAACTTGTTAACTCGTTACTCATTCCTCCGCTCATTCATTCATTCAATCAGTGACTAATTCTTAATCATCCATCCATCCATCCATCCATCCATCCAACATTTTCTGAAGGAGGAGAACAACAGTAACATGATCCTTGTAATCAGTGTAACAAGACCTATAATAAGAGCAGATATAGACAAGATTTATAATAAAATTTCTTTTTAAAAATGTTTTTAAAGATTTAATTTATTTTTATTTATTTATGAGAGACACAGAGAGAGAGAGGCAGAGACACAGGCAGAGGAAGAAGCAGGCTTCCCACGGGGAGCCCAATGTGGGTCTCAATCCCAGGATTCTGGATTCATGCTCTGAGCCAAAGGCAGATGCTCAACCACTGAGCCACCCAGGCATCCTATAATAAAGTTTCTTAACTCAGGCACTACTGCCACTTTGGGCCATATAATCCTTTGTTGTATGTATGTGGTAGGCGATGGGCTGCCATTTGAATTGTAGGCTATTGAACAACACTCCCTAGCTTCCACTCCTTAGATTTCCGTAGCACCGCCATGTGACAACAGTGGGAAATGTCCCTTGGCGGGGGGCAGGGAGTGGAGTACAGAATTGCCCCCAGTTGAGAATCCCTAGTTTATAGGAACATTGTCCTCAGGAAGGGAAATTCATCCATCACATTTCGCCAGAAAGGAAATGAAACTGGGACTTTAAATTATTGCAGCAACAGCAGCATTTCCAGACATGTCGTTTCCTAGAGATCTGTTTTCTTGTGCAGAAAAGCAGGGAGGGACTTGGGGAGTTTTTAAAATTAGAAATAGCATCTTTACCCCACAGGAGCTCTTTTATCACCTCTGGGAAGTGTGGCTTATTTAAAAAACATCTCCAAGACTTCCAGAAGAAGATGTAGTTCTGACAGAGAAGCCTCTGCTCACCTGGAATAGGGACTCAGGCTTAGTGCCTTTGGAGTCTGTCCCTATTATATTGATAATACCTCCATACCTACAAAATTCCACCCACGATTCCTTCCTGGGGATAAGAGTGGAATGAGGTCTTCTCCCTAAGGAATTCTTTTGGGGTCCGCCCAATGAGCCAGAGCTCAGTGACTGAATCATGGCACCCCTTCTGTCCAGATAATCCCTGATGCCTGTCTGCACCCACACATCTTCCCATTCAGCCATCCCCTCATCCTGTTCAGGCTCTCATACAATCCCATCTGGATTATCACAGAGTTTACTATTTACCTCCTACCCACTCTCACCCTCTTCCATCTATTCTCTGCACAGCAGAGACCAAAGTCTTCCCATTGAACTTAGACCAGAATTCGAACTGGCCTGCAAGGTTGTGTATGATCCACCTTCCTCCCCAACACCACCAACAACCACTCTCTGGGCACTCACTCCATGCCTGCCCTACCAGCCTTTCTAGCAAATTGACACCTCAAAATGCAAATATGATTGTGTCACATCTCCCCTTATAGGGTCCCCAGCTCTTATAGGTATTCTCTGGTGTCCCATGGTTCTAAGAATGAGAGTCCCAACAAGGCCCCCACTGAGTCTGTCACAGTCGGGCTTCTACCCACCACTCCAACCTCATCTCCCCTGACTGCCCCCCATCTCTCTGGTCCAGTTGTCTCCCATGTACACAGGCCTCTCCCCATCATGAGATGCCCCACCCTAGAGGCTCTACCCTTCCCTTCCTTCATGCCAGCTCTCATCATACATCAAAATCTGAGCTTCAGCATTATCATCTCATGCCTAGCTCCCGTCCTCTTATTATACATGCTTATTGCATTACATACTCTCGCTCACTGCTTCCTAGTGGCCGATTTTCATTTATTTGCACACTTATTATATTAGCAGCTGTCCTCCACAGCAGACTCTAAGCTCCACAAGGAATGTGGCCATGTCTGTTTTATTACTGTTTTCAGCCCAGTGTTTTGAACTGTGCCTGACTCACAGCACAAAATAAGTATTAGTTGGAAGACTCAGCCACTCCTCAGTTATGAAGCCCCCATGTTGGGAGGATGAGGCCAACACAAGCTTTTCTGGAGCCAGGGGTGACAGGTTGAGGATGGGGCAGGCTAAGGGAGTTTTCAGTCCATGAGGCATTAGGGCAGGTCACATCAGGAAATTGTATTACTTGACCTTCTCTTACCTCTTTCTGTGTGCACTTGCATGCTATATCCGCTATTACAAAGCCCTTGGAGGTAGGCATAGAACGTTTTCTTTTTCTACCATGAGCTTTGCTCAGGGCCTGGCATACAGTAGGTGCTCAACAAAGCTGCACTGAATGAATGAATGGATGCACTATGGACTCAATGCAGATCTTATATATTTTTTTAAGATTTTATTTATTTATTCATGATAGAGAGAGAGAGAGAGAGAGAGAGGGAGGTGTAGAGACAGAGGGAGAAGCAGGCTCCATGCCAGGAGCCCAACGTGGGACTCGATCCCGGGACTCCAGGATCGCACCCTGGCCCAAAGGCAGGCGCTAAATCACTGAGCCACCCAGGGATCCCCAATGCAGATCTTATTATCTGAGCTGAGGTTCACTCAAGGGTCACTAGGGAAAGGGAAGGGGAGGCTTAGGATGGTTATTTATCAGTAGAACATGGTGTGTTGGAGTTTTTTATGCATGGTAGAAAGGGCCTGAATGATTTCTTTTTTAAACTAACTTTTATTGAAAGCATACTTTTGCCAGGCCCTGTGGTAAATGCTTTGTATGCGTTATCTCATTTAACACGAAGTTAATTTGCAGATACTGCTTAATTTGTAGGTGGGTAAACTGAGGCTTGGAGACAGCTAATCGGTCTAAGGTCAGAGAGTAATTGGCAAAACTAGTACTCAAATTTGGGATCAACTCCCCAGATTCACAGGGCCAGCTTACTGCAAGGACTCCTTTCCTAAACTGAGCACATAAGAAAGGCAGCCAATACCTTTACCTTTGTGTCCTCACCCATGAGATGGAAGGTTCCATTCCTGCCCAGATCTCGAGGTTGAATGGGAAGGATGTGGGTACAGACAGGCATCAGGGATCATCTGGCCAGAAGGGGTGCCATGGTTCATTCACCGAGCCCCACTTCCACATAAGTGTGAAAGGGCCTGTTTGTATTACATGAGCGCCCGTTTCTCAAGCCTCTGACGATGGAAGGACGGCAGTGTGCATGCAAGGTGACCTTGAACTGCTATCTGCTTTCCAAGTCCCACTGGACAGGCCCCTTACATTGTGGCAGGCTAAAAAGCCAGAAGAGGTGTTTCACTCTGCTTTCCAGCAATTTCCTCTGCTCTGTGAACTTCTGTGTTTGCTTGTCCAGTTTCATGAAAATTGGATTAGTTAAGTGTTTTTTTTTAATTTTTTTTAAATTTTTATTTATTTATGATAGTCACAGAGAAAGAGAGAGAGGCAGAGACACAGGCAGAGGGAGAAGCAGGCTCCATGCATCGGGAGCCCGATGTGGGATTCGATCCCGGGTCTCCAGGATCGCGCCCTGGGCCAAAGGCAGGCGCCAAACCGCTGCGCCACCCAGGGATCCCGGATTAGTAAGTGTTAATTGGTGCTGACTCAACTAGTTTATCAAATGGAAGAGGAGCACCCTGGTGTGGTGGTTGGATCCATGGCTGCTGGGAGTTAGGTTTCTGCAGGGAGGTTCGTATCACAGGCTACTTGTGGCAGCTCCTTCCAAGCTGCTCTTATGGAAGATACTACCCTCCCTGCCACCACAGACCTTTGAAAAGTGGAGGGACCCTTCTTGCATTAGAACAAGGAGAGGGTTTGCTCCAGTTGCTGGGGAGCTTGAGGATTTGGTCAAGATGTTCATCCATTTATTCGCTGAATCTTTTTAAATTAGCACCTGCTATGTGTCAGGCTGTTATGGGCTCTGGAGGGCACCATTGAATACAATGAAACTTCTGTCCTCGTGAGGCTAACCTGTCTGAAGTAGGGAAACAATCACCAAATGAAGACATGATAACTACGTCAAGCAGCCATTCTATCCATTGCTTCTGTAGTCTCTGACCAAGTGTGAGAACAGGTCATCTTTTTAAAGATTTTACTTATTTATTCATTCATTCATTCATTCATTCATTCATTCATTCATTTGGAGGGGGAGGAAAGGAACAGAGGAAAAGGGACAATCAGAAATCAAACTGCTTGTTGAGTGCAGAGCCTGATGCAGGGCTCCATCCCATGGAAAAGGTTGTCTTTTTAAACAGCAGCTTTATTGAGCTATAATCCACACACCATAGAAATCAGCCATCAGCCATGGAAAGTGTGCAGCTCGATGGTTTTGAGTATATTCACACATATGTGCAGTTACCACCACAGATGATTTTAGAACACATCATCGCCCCCCAAAAGAAACGCTAAGCTTTAGCGATCACCATCCTATACCCCAACCCCCACCTCCAGCCCTAGGCGGCCAGTGATCTTTTTGTCTCTACAGATTTGACTGTTCTGGACAGAAAAAGAGTCCTCTTTTGAGAGTATGAGGTTAGGAAGGAGCCTTTACCCTCCTTACCTCCCAAATGAGGCCTCTTAGCCTCAGTTTTCCTTGGAGCTGCATCTAGGATCCAAATTTCCATTGCCTTACAAGCTTGGTTTCTGGAGGTGGGAGTGGGTGCTGGCCAGTATCCTAGTACCTAATCTCTTTTGCCTCTAAACCCTCCCTTAGGTGACATGCTCCCAGCCAGCAAATGCTGAGCATAATCGGGCATATGTGTGCACACAGAAAAGGCGCCAGTCACGTGTGCAAGTGCATCTGCAGGCAGTAATCAGCATGTCCTGGTCACAGGCCTTGCCTCGGTCCACGTTGCCATAATTCCTCACCTGGACTATTGTAGTAGCCTGCTCTCTGCTTTCCCTACCTCCCAGCTTGCTTCCCTCCCAACCTGTTCCTCCCAAGGTGTAAGGAGAAATGTTATAGAGTGTGAACCTAACCCCATCACTCTTGTGCGGATGACTGTCCCACGTGGTCCTCAGGGTAGCTGAGGCTCCTCTCCGTGGTGCACATGGCCCCACATCACCTGGCCCCTGCCGGCCTCTCCAGTGTCATCTGTCACTGTTCCCCTTGGCCATCTGAATCAGAATTGCCACATGCTCTCTAGCAGGCCTTTGCTTGTGCTGTAGCCCTCTCTGGAGCACTCCACTGCCCATAGCACCTAAGTCCCACTTGTCCTTCAGGCTTTAGCTTATAGATTACTTAGAGATTATTTTAGGGGTCTTCCTTGTTTCTACAGAATGTCATTAAGTGCCTGTATTATTTCTCCAGTGCTGCTTAACAAATTACCCCCCCACCTTTGCAAATTTAGCATTCTCTAGCAATGAGTATTTATTTATCTTTATTTTTAATTTTTTTAGTTTTTATTTATTCATGAGAGACACAGAGAGAGGCAGATACACAGGCAGAAGGAGAAGCAGGCTCCTCGCAGGGTGCCCAATGCGGGATGCGATCCTCAGACCTCGGGATCATGCTCAACTGCTGAGCCACGCAGGCATCCCAGGAACAAGTATTTATTATCTCATGGTTTCTTTGGGTCAGGGATTCAGGGGTGGTTTAGCTGGGTGGTTCTGGATCAGGGTGTCTCATGAGCAATCATGATGTCAGCTGGGGCTTCCATCATCTGAGAGCTCGACCGAGGCTGGGGGATGCCTTTCCATAGCTCAGCCACATGGCCGTTGGCAGGGGGTGTGGTCCATCTCCTTGTGGGCTGCTTCATAGGACTTGCAATGTCCTTCCAACATGGCAGCCAGCTTCCCCCAGAGTGATGGGCCAAGAGAAAGCAGGGAGGAAGCAACAGTGTTTTTTGTCTACAATGGACTGAATGTGCTCCTTGCCTTCCAGATTTTATATGTTGAAATCCTAACCCCCAGGGTGATGGTATTCAGTGGAGCCCTTTGGAGGTGATTAGGTCATGAGGGTGGAGCCCTCATGAATGGGAGCAGTGCTTTTAAAAGGAGGGGGGAGCCAAGAGCTCTAGCCCTCTCTCCCTTTCTACCATGTGGGGATACAAGAGGATGGTGATTGTCTGCAGCCCAGAAGAGGGTCCTCTCCAGCCTCTGACTATGCTGGACTCAGAATCTCAGGCTCTAGAATGGGGTGAGAGGTCAGCGTTCGTTGTTTACAAATCGCCCCGGGGTATTATGTTATGGCAGCCTAGCCAGCCTCTGAAGTCACAGACTGGGGCCATCATATTCTGTTGTTTAGAAGTGATTCGCTAAGAACCAGCTCACACTTAAGCTCTACCTCATGAAAGAAGGATGATCAAAGAATTTGTGGACAGATTTTGAAACCACCATAATGGCCCCGTCTGCACTCTGACAGCATCCTGCACTTACCCCTCACAGAGCACTTGGCAGACTATTGTCACCATCTGTCCCCCACCCCCACTCCCTGTGAGTTCCTTGTGTTCCCCCTGTCACTGCTTTCCATACACAGTGACATACCTAGACTCTACTGTAGTTCCTTGCATAGTGCTTGGTAACCATTTATTTGTTTGAATCAACCCCTGATCTGTTCTGGATGCATATAAGGTAGAGTCCAGTGCTTCGCTCACATTCTGTGCCTACACATCACAGGGGGGTTTTGTTACAATGAGAATTCTGATTGGGTAGGTCTGGGGTGGAGTCCGAGCTGCTGTTTTCCTGACAAGGTGATGCCAATGCTGTGTATCGTGGAGGGCGGGTCTAGAACATGTGATCCTATTCCCTGGCAAGCCTAGTGAGGAAGACACTGAGGCCAGCAGGACAGCCTGAGGCCGACCACAAGGTAGTGTTGGCCTCATCATGGGCTTACCTACTGTGTGCTGGGCTCCCTCTCCTTTCCTTGGCCCAGTATGATGGAGGAGATGCCAGTAAAGGATAGTCAAGAGGGCATCTGTGGGATACAGGAGGCATTCCAAGCTTACGTAAGTTCTCTGTTAGCTTCAGCTCTGCAATAGAGCTTGGGGGGGGGGGTTCCTCATGTTTGGGCAGAGGGGTTGTGTTGCATGAGCAAGGGCCAGAGGGAAGCAGGCCATGCTGTCTGGGAGGATCCAGAAGAAAGGTGGGGTTGAGTGGTGGCAGGTGATGGAGCCCCCATCCCTACCCCAGAGAACTCATGAAATCCAGCTTGGGCTAGAAGCAGGCTAATAGACCAGGGCACATGTTTATACTATTCTTCCCAGTTCTTGGAAGGATTCACAGTTCTAAGGGTCACATTTTTAAGGAAAATTGAGTTGGTTTGGAACATTGAAATGCTTTCTGTGACTATCTTCAGTCTCACTTTTATCTTTGTGGTTCTGATTATAGCAGTGTGGGGCACTGATGTGTATGTGTGACATCAGTGGTCTCAAGCCAGCTTTCTTGCCTGGTGAGGGGCTGAGGGAGGCATAGGGCAATAATGAAAATCCCCAACATCTGGGCAGATCCCTTCACATCTACTTAATCCAGTGGTTCTTGACCTTGACTGCACACTGGAATCACCTGGGATCTTTAAAAATAATGCCTGGGTTCTACCTCCAGATTTCTGGTTTCATTGATCTGGAGTGTGGTGGGAACACGAGCATTTAAAAAACCTGCTCAGGTAACTCCATTGTGTGGCCGTGGTGGAGCCACGGTTTTATCTTAGGTGAACCCCTCACTAATAGGTGAGGCAAGTAGGAATCTTCTCCTCCATTCCTCTTTTCCTCTCCTCTCCTCTCCTCCTCCTCCTGCTCCTTCTTCTTCACAAATGGAAACACCATATTACAAAGTTGAGTGGCTGGCTCAAAGTCAAATTACCAATAAGTCAGAGGGTCACAACGTAAGCCCATAGTACCTGGTTAGTCTTTTCCAATTTGTGTCAGGATTGCCTCTATGTAGCTAGTATTATGCTCCTTACAAAGGAAGAAAAACTGAAATTGATAGTTGATTTTATTCGTTAACTTGACTAGGCCTTGATATTTGGGTAAGCATTACTCTGAGTATGTCTGTGAAGGTGTTTTGGAGCAAGATGAATACTTGAATCCATAGACTGAGTAAAGCAGACTAACTTCCCTGCTGTGGGTGGGCCTCATCCAATCAGTTGAAGGTCCGAATAGAATAGAAAGACTGACCCTCCTGCCTGCCTGTCTTGACCTGGGATGTTGGTCTTTTCCTTTCTTCAGATGGCAACTGAAATATCAACTCTTTTTTTGGACTGGGAGCCCACCACTGGTTCTCCTGCTTCTCAGGCCTTTGCACTTGGAGTAGAACTTACATCATCAAGCCTCCTGGGTCTCCAGTTGGCAAGACTGCAGATTTGGGGACTTAGCCTCCATAATCAGGTAAGCCAGTTCCTTATTATTTTTATAAGGATTAGAATAAATCTAATCTATAATAATATAATAGTAACAAATCATATTATTTCTATTAATAAATCTTATAATGACATAATTTATGATTTTCTATATATGTCTGCTACAGTCCTCTTTTGCTGGTGAACCCTGACAATGCCCTGAGATATAACGATTAAGTTTCTGGATAGAGGTCAGACTTTAAGTTAGGGTACAGTTAGGAAGGGTTCTATGTCCTTTATGTCCCCAGATGCTCCCTCCTCTGCTATTTCCAGTCTTGAAAGCTAAGTTTGGATCAATACCCCAAATCAGATGAACAAACCTTGGGCGCTCTGATCACAGAGGCAATGTCAATGTCTGCGGATGCAGACCATGAATAGGCCAGGTTGGGAAACAAAAGTTGGCAGGAAGGACTGTGTACTTCGTTAACCCCGACCCTGGAGTGTGAGGGTGCTTTGTTCAGAATGATTCTCAATTCTGGAGTCCATCCAAGTTTGTCTTTGGACACTTGAAACCTACCTGCCCACCATTCATCCTCAATTAAACCAGCAGATGCGCATGATGGAGGTTGGGGATGACAGAATAATTCCTGTGGTGGTGAGGGGACACCCCCCCCCCAAGGTTTTACAACAGAATAACAAGCATTATCTAAGGAATGAAGCCAAGGTGCTCAGCCACCGCTTGGCAGCCATGGAGCGCGTTCAGTTAGACTCATGGTGGGCGCGGGGGTGGGGGGGGGAGTACTTAGCGGCTATTGCTACCACAGTGGGTTCCGGAGTGCCTCCTCATAGGAGAGGAGGTTAGGATTTTGGGGAGCACCTTCTGTTATAGCATTCATTAGGTATGGAGTATGGGGCCCCAAGGGGCAGGTCTGCAGAGGGGCAGCCGGATGACTGTGCCTTGGGCTGGGCTAGGATGGGCAGGAGAAAGAAGACCGGGGATGGAGCAGCCTGGAACCCGGGGACTGCACGGCTGCTTCGGTGCTGGAGGAGAGATTTCTGGGGACCCGGGGGGTATCTAATACCAAATTCCAGATGATTTGAAATGCTGTCCTGCGATCCCTTCCCTGACAACCCTGGTAACATCTTCCGTCCACGAATCTTGGTGGTAGCATCTGGGGGAGAGGTGCATCGGGTGCTTATCATGGGGTGGGCAGTGTGGTGTGGTGTGGATTGCAGGGGGTACCCCCTGCGGGAGAGAAGGGTGATCTGTTAGAGGAGCTGGTTCAGTGGGTGTGGAGCCTGGGGCTACAGCCCGACTTGAGAGTCCCCAAGAATCTCCGAAGAGATCAGGGGACAGCGCTGGGTGTCCCTCGGTTCAGGGCGTTGGAGAAAAATCTCACTTGAATGTCAGAAGTCCAGGTGATACGGAGCACCTTGTCATGGATCGAGGCTCAAGGGAGTCACCACGTCTCCAAAAGAACAGTTGTGGAGACCAGATTCAGTGCAGTGCCCCTGGAGAAATTGTGGGGTTATGGAGCCTTCACTGAACACTGTCCCATGGCTTTCTTTGTCAAGTATTTTATTTTATTTTATTTTATTTTATTTTATTTTATTTTATTTTATTTATTTATTTTATTTATTCATGAGAGAGGCACAGAGGCAGAGACACAGGCAGAGGGAAAAGCAGGCTCCCTGCAGGGAGCCTGATATGGGACTCATCCCAGGACCCCGGGGTCACGACCTGAGCCAGAGGCAGACACCACTGAGCCACCCAGGCATCCCTGTGTCTGTCCTTTTGGCATGTGCCGAAAAGACACACCTGGCCCTGCATTCAGGGAGCTCTTTCCTCTGGGCTGTGGAGGCAGGGGTGCGGGTGCTCACTGAGCTCCTCCGTGTGCAGGCGGAGGGCTGTGTAGGGCGGGTGTGCGGCCCTTCTTAGGTCCTGCCAGCAGCTCTGTAGGGAACAGCTGTCCCCGGCCACCGATGGGCAGGCTGAGGCCTTGAGAGGTTAGGGAATCTGCCCAAACCGGACTCGGCTGATCCCTAAGGAAACCAGTGTTTGGACTGGATGGTCCAGCTCGGAAGTTGGCGAAGGGGCCCTTCTTGTGGTCAGAGGCACTGGCAAATTCCCAGTAAAGGGTTCAGTCTTGACTTGTGATTTGAAAAAGCGTTCCCCCCATTCCTCCTGAGTCCCACCCAATCCGCAGCGACCCCGACCAGCCTGTCTGGAGCCCTCCTCCTGCCCCCCACCCTGCCCAGTGCTTTCTACCAGGGGGTTAAACCAGTGCTTTCCTATCAGCTCCCTTTTTAGAATTAGAGGCACCAAGTTGGCAGGGCACGGCCACCGCCTCCCAGGTGAGTGTGGTGTCGGGGGGAAGTGCACTTTCACAGGCGGTGCACCCAGCCACCAGGAGAGGGGAGAAATCCATTGTGGGGGGCCCCGTGAGCACAAATACCCCACGATTGATTAAGTGAGGCTGAAATCTTCGGCACCCATCCCTATGATCCTTATTTAAAGTGATTTGCTCAAGACAGGCTTGGACCCCTTCTCTTTAAGGAATAATCTAGGAGCTGGGTCGGGGCCCTTGGGGAGGCCTTGGGGAGCAGAAACGAATCGGACCCAGAGGCCGAGACGCCACCTGAGCCTGGGGTGGACAAGTGGATGGACATCGGCTGTGTTTGTGTGTTCAGCACCATCCATTCTCTTGGGGGAGGCAAAGGGCGGGGTGGGGGGGGGAGGCTCCTCTTGCACTCTGACCCTGGGATTGGGTTGGGGCTGCCAATCACAGTTTCTTAGCCAATCCCCTGGTCATGGAGATGGGCCTATGGGCCTGAGAGCTGTGTGGTTTGGCAAGGAAGACCAAAGCCATGGATGTTTCTGTGTTTCGCAGTTTGCAGGATGAGCAGCAGGGGCTCCTGGGGGCCTCCTTTCTCTCTCAGGAGGCACCTGCTGTCTGTGGGGGAGAAGAGAATCAAACCCGGGCCAGCAGAATTGGAGATAAAGGGGATCATGAAGATCGAGATTGTGGTTCTGAGCCCCCCAGAGCACCCTCGTTCTTGTGCTTGTATCTTGTTTTTGTACTTTGTATCTTCTGCAGTTTCATGAAGCGACAGCTTGTCCTTTTTTTTTTTAAGGTTTTATTTATTTATTCATGATTGACACCAGAAAGAGAGGCAGAGACACAGGCAGAGGGAGAAGCAGGCTCCCTGCAGGGAGCCCCATGTGGGACTCGACCCCAGGACCCTGGGATCATGCCCTGGGCCTAAGGCGGCACTCAACCGCTGAGCTCCCCAGCCGTCCCACCAACAGCTTGTTCTTCTGAATAAATGTCCGTGAGTTGGCTTACTGTGACTTGCAAGTGACAAGTGCAGAGAAGAACATTAAAAATCTATTTTGAGACTAGCTTCTTGGAAGCAGCTGGCACCTTACACGTTCTGTGCTGGGTGCTGAGTGGTAGCTTTTGACTCTCCACCTGCATGTCTGAACCTAAGGGACCTCCGTGGTCAGTGAGGTCCTTCTCCCCTGGGGCAGGTGCGGGGACGGAGTCCCCGTGTGGGCCAAGAGCCCCTGCGATCATACGGCAAATTGGTAACGGATCCAGGGCTAGAGGGCTGGCTTGGTTCTCAGGCTAGCACTTGCCATCAGAGGCCAGGCAGCTCGGTGGGGCGCACCAGCTACCCAGGAACACCCAGGGGCAGGAGGCTCCAACCACCCTGTGGTCTCAGTGGAGATTTTCAGGAGCCCGCCTGGAACTCAGCTTTGGGCGCTCTGGCAGCAAGGCCTCAACCCAACCAGTCAGAAGGCCTAGCTGGTTCCACCAGAGGCATGCCTTTCAAAGGGACCCATCCCCTGGAGTCACCCCAGGATGCGGCTGCGGGCTCGGGGTAGGGCCAGGGGCACTGCTAAAACCGAACTTGATTCCCATTTCAGCTACAGCAGCCTTCCCAACCCCCGCCCCCCAGTTTTAAATTCTCTTTTATATAGTGGGGTTTAATGTGCCTTTTTTGTTTTTGTGTTTTTGCTTTGGAAAATGGGTTCTCTTTAAGAGAAACGGAAAAAAAAATCCTGAAAACCATTAATCCGGTGCACTTGAGCCAACCACTGCTATTCTCTGAACAAAAGGTGACATGTGACAAATCAGCAAGAAAAAAATTCCAACCAACCTTTAATGAAAAAGGCCCAGAAATGTCATCATTGAAGGGGGGGGGGATCACTGCTGACTTTACAATAACCCATGTTTTGCAAGTTTTTATTATCTATCAGATGTAAAGACAGCATCTTGGATGGATGACCTCGTCATGCCCATATGTTAATTAGGAAATATGGCCTCATTCTCTTGTTCATTCACTAGACACTGAGGTACCTGTGCCCGGGCTACTGTGTTAGGTGCTCAGAACACCGCAGCGGACGAGACATGTATGAGCCTTCCTCCTGTGGAGAGTTGAGAAGTCTACCCTTCCCCTGCAATCAAACCTTCTTTTTCGAGAACTTCTCTTTGGACAAACTCAGATGGAAAAAGGGTTTTAGCAAATGAATCTGGAATTCATTCACCCATCTTTCCAAAATCACTTGCCTCCTCTGGCTGATTTCTGTTTTTATTTATTTTCATTCCAGTATAGTTAACATACCCTGGGACATTATTTTCAGGTGTGCAATCTAGTGATTCAACAATTCTACATATGACTCAGTGCTCATCAAGTAAGTGTACTCTTTATCCTCTTCAGCTATTTCATCCTCCCCCTCCCCTCTGGTAACCATCAGTGCGTTCTCTATAGTTGAGAATCTGCTTTTTTTGTTTGTCCCTTTTTCCCTTTGTTTCTGAAATTCCACAAATGAATGTAATCGTGTGGTATTTGTCTTCCTCTGACTTCACTTAGCATTATACTCTCTAGATCCATCCACGTTGTAAATGGCAAGATTTCATTGTTTTTTGTGACTTAATATTTCCATTGTGTTTATATACCACATCGTCTTTATCTTTTCGCCTGTTGATGGACACATGGGATCTTGTCTATTGTCAGGAAAGCTATAATAGACATAGGGTGGCATATATCCTTTCAAATTAGTGTTTTTTGTATTCTTTGGGTAAATACCCAGTAGTGTGATTACTGGATCTTAGGATTGTTCTATTTTTAATTTTTTGGGGAACCTCCATACTGTTTTCCAAAGAGGCTGCTCCAGTTTGCATTCCCACTCAGAGGGAACCAGGATTCTTTTTTCTCCACATTCTCGGCCAGCATCTGTTGTTCCTTGTGTTTTTGAGTTTAGCCATTCTGACAGGTGTAAGGTGACATCTCATTGTGGTTTTGATTTGCATTTCCCTGATGATGAGTGATGTTGAGCATCTTTTTATGCATTTGCTGGCCATCCACATAGCGTCTTTGGAGAAATGTCTGTTCATGTCTTCTGCCATTTTTAATTGGATTATTTGTGGGTTTTTTTGGTATTGAGTTTTAGACGTTCTTCATATATATTGGATCCTAACCCTTTATTGGATATGGCATTTGCAAATATGTTCTCCCATAGGCTGTCTCTTAGTTTTGTTGATTGCTTTCTTTGCTATGCAGAAGCTTTTAATTTTGATGTAGTCCAGTAGTTTATTTTTGTTGGCCTTGCCTCAGGAGACATCTAGAAAAATGTTGTTACAGCCCTTGTTTCTCTTCTAGGATTTTCATGGTTTCACGTCTCATGTTTAGGTTTTTTTTTTTTTTTTTTTCGTTTAGTTTGCTTCTGGCATAAGAAAGGGGTCCAGTTTCATTCTTTTGCATGTAGCTGTCTACCTTTCCTAATGTCATTTTTTTTTTGAAGAGACTGTCTTTTTCCCATTGCATATTCTTGCCTCTGTTGTCAAAGACTAATTGACCATAACATCGTGGGTTTATTTCTGAGCTTTCTACTCTATTCTGCTGACCTATATGTCTATTTTTGTGCCAGAACCATACCTTTTTGATTATTACAACTTTGTAATATTTCTTGAAATGGGAGATTGTGATGATTCCAGTTTTGCTCTTCATCTTTGAGATTGCCTTGGCTATTTGGGGTCTTTTGTGGTTCCATATAGACTTTAGGATTGTTTGCACTATATCTGTTAAAAAATGATGATGATATTTTGGTAGAGATTGAATTTTTATTTTTTATTTTTATTTTTTTTTAAGATTTTATTTATTTATTCATGAGAGACACAGAGAGAGAAAGAGAGACAGAGACACAGGCAGAGGGAGAAGCAGGATCCATGTAGGAAGCCTGATGCGGGACTCGATCCTGGTTCTCCAGGATCACACCCCGGGCTGAAGGTGGCGCAAAACCGCTGAGCCACCCAGGCTGCCCGAAATTGAATTTTTAAATGAGTCAATTGCTTTGGGTAGTGTAGACATTTTAACAATATTTTTCTTCCAACCCACAGGTATGGAATATCTTTCCATGTCTTTATGTCATCTTCAATTTCTTTCATTGGTGTTTTATGGTTTTCAGAATACAGGTCTTTCACCTCTTTGGTTAGGCTTATTCTTGTGTATTTTACTATTTTTGTGCAATTGTAGATGGGATTGTTTTCTTAATTTCTCCTTCTGCTGCTTCAGTATTAGTGTATAGAAATGCAGTGGATTTCTGCACATTGATTTTGTATCCCGTGACCTTCCCAGATCCATCTGTCAGCTGTAGTAGTTTTTTGGTGGTCTTCAGTATCTACAGATAGTATCATGTCCACTGCATTTAGTATATGTATGGTATCTATATATAGTATCATGTCATCTGCATTTAGTGGAAATTCTACTTCTTCCTTTCCAATTCAGGTGCCTTTTATTTCTTTTTTGTTGTCTGATTGCTGTGGCTAAGACTTTCAGTGCTATGTTGAATAAAAGTGGCAAGAGTGGACATCCTTGTCTTTTCCTGACTTTAGCAGGTAAAACACTGTTTTTTTTTCTATTAAGGATGATGTTAGCTGCTGGTTTTTCATATGTGGCCCAAACCTACTTTGTTGAGGGTTTTTTAAAAAAATATTTTATTTACTTATTCATGAAAGACACAGAAAGGCAGAGACACAGGCAGAGGGAGAAGCAGGCTCCCTGCAGGGAGCCCGATGAGGGACTCAATCAGGAAACTCTGGTATCACTCCCTGAGCCGAAGACGGGTGCTCAACTGCTGAGCCACACAGGCGTCCCTATTGAGGGTTTTTATCATGAATGACATTGTACTTTTTCTGCATCTATTGAGATGATCATATAGTTCTTCTCCTTTCTCTCACGGATGGAATGTATCACTTTGATTGATTTGTGAATACAGAACCACGCTTGCAGCCCAGGAATAAATCCCATTTGATTGTGGTCAATGATTTTTTTAAAAACATGTATTGTTGGATTCAGTTTGCTAGTATTTCATTGAGGATTTTTGCATCTCTGTTCTTCAGAGAAATTACCTGTAGTTCTCATTTTTAGTGCTGTCTTTATCTGCTTTTGATATCAAATTAATGCTGCTCTCATAGAATGAATTTGGGTTCATTTTCCTTTGTGTTCTAGTTTTTGGAATAGTTTGAGAAGTATAGGTATTAATTCTTCAAATGTTTGGTAGAATTCACCTGTGAAAGCCATCTGGTCCTGGACTTTTTGCTTGTTGGGAGTTTTTTGATTACTGCTTCAGTCTCCTTGCTGGTAATTGGTCTGTTCACATTTTCTATTTCTTCCTGTTTCAGTTTTGGTAGTTTAGATGTTTCTTTAGGAATTTATCCATTTCCTCTAGGTTGTCTACTTTGTCGCCACACAGTTTTTCATAATCTCTTACAATTTTTTGTATTTCTGTTGTGCTGTTATTTCTCCTTTCTTTTTTAAACATTTTTTAAAGATTTTATTTATTTATGAGAGAGAGAGAGAGGGGCAGAGACACAGGCAGAGGGAGAAGCAGGCTCCATGCAGGGAGCCAGATGTGGGACTTGATCCCGGGTCTCCAGGGTCACACCCTGGGCCGAAGGTGGCGCTAAACTGCTGGGCCACTGGGGCTGCCCTTATTTTCTCCTTTCATTTGTGATTTTGAGTCCTTTCTCTCTGTTTTGTTTTTGTTTTTTTGTTTTTGTTTTTGATGAGTCTAGTTAGAGCTTTATCAATTACATTGATCTTTTCAAAGAAACAGCTCCTGGTTTCATTGGCCTGTTCTATTGTTTTTTAAAATTTCTGTATTTATTTCTGGTCTCATCTTTATTATTTCCTTTCTTCTGCTGGTTTAGAGTTTTCTTTGTTGTTCTCTTTCCAGCTCCTTTAGGTAAGGTAAGGTTGTTTATTTGAGATTTTCTTCTTGGGAGCAGCTTGGATTGCTCTAAACTTCCCTCTTAGGACTGCTTTTGCTATACTCCAAATGTTTTGCACCATTGTGTGTTCATTTTCATTTGTCTCCATGTACTTTTGGATTTCTTCTTTTATTTTTACCCATTCATTGTTTAGTAGCATGTTATTGAACCTCCACATATTTGTGGTCTTTCCAGATACTTTCTCTCTCTCTCTCTCTCTCTCTCTCTCTCTCTCTCTCTCTCTCTTTTTTGTGGTTGATTTCTAGTTTCATAGCATTGTGGTCTGAAAATAGGTATGGTGTGACTTCGACTCTTTGAATTTGGTAAGCTTTCTTTTGAGGCCTAATTTGTAATCTATTCTGGAGAATGTTCTGTGTCCACTTGAAAAGAATTTGTATTCTGATGTTTCAGAATGGAGTGTTCTGAATATATCTGTTAAATCCATCTGGTCTAATTTGTCATTCAAAAGCACTGTTTCCTTGTTGATTTTGTTTATTTGCTTGGATGATCTGTCCATCAATATAAATGGGCTGTTAAAGTCCCCTACTATTATTATATTATTATCAATTAGTTCTTTTATGATTGTTATTAACTGTTTTATTTATTTGGGTGCTCCTATGCTGTGGGCATAAATATTTACAATTTTTATATCTTTTTGTTGGATTGTCCTCTTCAGAATTATATAGTTTCCTTTGTCTCTTCTTACTGTCTTTGCTTTAATGATTATTTATTATTATTATTATTATTATTATTATTATTATTATTCATGACAGCCACAAAGAGAGAGGCAGAGACACAGGCAGAAGGAGAAGCAGGCTCCATGCAGGGAGCCTGATGTGGGACTTGATCCTGGGTCTCCAGGATCACAACCCTGGCCGAAGGCGGCGCTAAACTGCTAGGCCACCAGGGCTGCTCCTGTCTTTGTTTTAAAGTCTGTTTTGTCCCATATAAATATTGCTACTCTAGCTTTCTTTTGACCTCCATTTGCATGATAAATGTTTCTATATTCCCTCCCCATCAATCTGCAGGTGTCTGTGGTCTGAAAGGAATCTCTTGTGGGCAGCATACAGATGGGTCTTGTTTTTTTAATCTACTGCATCACTCTAGATCTTTTGATTGGAATGTTCAGTCTATTTACATTCAAAGAAATTATCAATATGTATTTATTGCCATTTTGTTACTTGTTTTAGGGTTGTAGTTTTTCTCTGATCTTTTCTTCTTGTACGTTCTCTCATGGTTTGCTGGTTTTCTTTAGTGATATACTTGGATCCCTTTGTCTTTATTATTTGTATCTATATTAATGGTTTTTGATTTGTGGTTACCATTAGGTTTCTATATACCACCTTCTGCATTTAGCAGTCTATGTTAAGTTGATGGTCACTTAAGTTTGAACCAGTTCTTTACTCCTCTTCTCCACCATGTTTAAAGTAAATGGTGTCATATTTTGCATCCTTTTATTTTGTGAATTCCTGGACTGATTTTTTAGAGACAAACTTGTTCTTACTGCTTTTGTGTGCTCTACTTTTCATACTTTGACTTATAGCCTTTTCTTTCCATTCAAAGCATCTCTTTTAATACTTCTTGCAGGGCTGGGATGACTGCATGGCTCAGTGGTTAAGTGTCTGACTCTTGATTTCGGCTCAGGTCATGATCTCAGGGTCATAAGATTGAGCCCCATGCAGGCTCTGTGTTCAGTGGGGAGTCTGCTTGAGGTTCTCTCTCTCCCTGTCCCCCTCAAATAAATAAATCTTAAAAAAAAAAACCATCCCACATTACTTCCAGGGCTGGTTTAGTGATCATGAACTCCTTCAGTTTTTGTTTGAGAAACTTTCTCTCTCTCCTTTGATTCTGAATGATAGTCTTGCTGGATAAAGTATTCTTGGCTGTAGATTTTTCCCTTTTAGCACTTTTATAGATCATGTCACTCTTTTCTGGCCTGCAAAGTTTATGCTGAAAAATCCACTTATAGCCTTATGGAGTTTCCTTTGTATATAACTTTTCTCTTGCTCCTTTTAAAATGTTTATCAGTATTTCCCCCCCCATTTTAATAAGTATGTTTCTTGTGTGGACTTCCTTTGGTTGATTTGGTGGAGCAGGGAGTGCTTTTCTGTGTCTCCTAGACCTGGATCTATTTCTTGCCTCAGATTCAGGAAGTTTTCAGCTATTATTTCTTCAAATAAATGCTCTACCCCTTTCCTCTCTGTGATCCCTATAATGTGAATGTTATTATGCTTGAGGGAGTCACTTAATTTCCTAAGTCTATCCTTACTTTGTATAATTCTTTTTTCCTCTCATTTGTTCAGCTTAACTCTTCTAGCTCATTAATTCATTCCTTTGTCTCTCCTAGCCTGCTATTATCCATCTAGTGTATTTTAAATTTCATTTATTGAGTTCTTCATCTCTGATTGATTCCTTTTTATGTTTTCTCTTTGTTAAGGTCACTGATGTCCTCCACTCTTTTCTCAAGTCCAGTGAGTATCTTTCTGATCATTACTTTAAACTCCCTATCAGGCATGTTACTTAGATCCATTTTACTTAGGTCTCCTGCTGTGGTTTTGTCCTGTTCTTTCATTTGTGATATAGTCCTCTTTCTCCTCATTTTGTCTAACTCTCTGTGTCGGTTGCTGTATGTCAGCAGTGTCAGTTTTGTCTCTTCCTCTTGAAACTAGTGAGTGGGCGGAAGTGCAGTTTTAGCTAGGCAGTGCTTGTCTTCTCTGCAGGCGAAGTGCAGCCACCTTGGAGGCTGATGTCATGTTGGTTTCCAAAGGTGGCTGTGTGTCTATGATGGGGGGCTGGGGAAGGAAATGTCACCTGCCAGCCCCTTCGTTCATGGAGAGGTCCCTCAGGGAACTCTGAGATTATTAACCAATTTTCCCTCACATGAGCCTTTGGTGCCTTTCAAACTGCTGCTTCTATTCAGAGATGCAGGTTGTTTGTTGTGCTGTCTCCTTATAGGTGGGGACTCAGCTGCTTGTTGCCCTCTGGGCTCTCTCAGAGCAGAGCCCACTAATTCATAAGGTTCAGTGGCTTTATGGCCCACTGGTTGTAAGCACTTACAAAATTTGGCTCCTCTGGTTTTCAAAGTCAAATGCTATGGGGATTTCTCTACCCCTTGCAGGCTCCCTGGTATTATAGACTATTTCTTGCCTCTCTCTGCACCCATGGCTCTCCCCTCTGGCGGCCAGACCCACAGGGCTTAGGTTCCCTCTGCGCTCTCACCCTTCCTACCCTCTTCAATGTGATCTCTTCTCTGCATTTAGTGGCGGAGTTTGTTGGGCAAGTCTTTGGGGTCTTTTGTGGGTGTTTGCTCTGATGTGTTACCTAGTTGTATCCATGGGACAAAGTGAGTTTAGAGTCCTCTTTCTCTGGCATCTTCCCAGAAAGTCTCTCATCAAGTGCATTTTTAGTTTCACTTACTATGTTTTATCTTTGATTGGTTCTTTTTTTTTTTATCTCTTGGTGAAGGGTCTCACTGATGTCCTCCACTTTTCCCCCCAGTCCAGTGAGTGTCTTTATTATCATTAAATTTCTTATCAGACACATCACTTATCTCCATTTTGTTTAGCTCTCTTGATGTGATTTTGCCCTGTTCTTTCTTGTGGAACATACTCCTCTTTCTCCTCATTTTGCCTAACATTCTGTGTCTTATTTTCTATTAGCAAAGTGAGCTATGTTTCTTGCTGTTGAAAGTAGTGGCCTTGGGGTGCCTGGGTGCCTCAGTTGGCTAAGTATCTGTCTTTGGCTTAGGTCATGATCCTGGAGTCCTGGGATTGAGCCCTGTGTTGAGATCCATGCTCAGTGGGAAATCTGCTTCTCCCTTTCCCCTCCCCTCCTGATTTGTGTTCTTTCTCAAAAAAAAAAAAAAAAAAGAAAAAACAAGAAAAAAGAAAAATAAAACCTTAAAAAAAAGTAAGTAATGGCCTGCAGAACTGTGTCCCCTATTGACCAGAACTTGGTGCCTCAGGGGTGTCTCCTCGGTGTGATGCAAGTGCCCTATTGTGGCTGAGCCACATCTGCCTTCAGTTCAGTCGTCTGCAGTGGCTGTTTGACTGCTATGGGCAGGGTTTGGTCCCTGTGTTAGCAGGCCAGTCTGGGGCCACCTTGGGCTTTAGGTGAGTCAGACTATGCATTTGCTAGAGATGTAGCAGCACTCAACTGTAGACCACTTTCCTTGTGCTGTCTCCTGAGTAGCCTTCATTGGTAGGTGGACTGTTCTGCAATCAGACAAGATTTCTTCCCAGCCCCCACCAACTGCTCTGGTCCGTTGGACTGGTTTGCATGGTCAGCTGTCTCTTGCCCTGAGCAAGGAGTCGTTTGGAGTGGTCCTGGCCCCTGGCAGGCAGTTAGTTTGGATGGGCTCTGGTCAAGAGGGTGTCAGGGGTGAGGGGTAGATCTGCAATGCACTGGGGCTAGGGGCAGCTGGGTGGTGGTGTTAGCGAGGTTTGTGAGCAGCTGGTCCTCGGCAGGAGGGTCCTCGACCTGTGTGTGTTGAAGTGGGGGTGCAGATGTGCTGAAGTGCAGTGCTGGATGGTGAGGCAGGATGTGTGTGAGTTGGGTAGTGAATGTCAGCCCTGTGCTGGTTCCCACAGGTGGCGTGTTTATGCTGGGGAAGGGGGGGGCATGGGAGAGAAATAGTGCCTTTGTTCCTGGAGGAGTTTCTCAGTGATCTCTGTCCCTCTGGGACATGCTTTGAGATCAGTAAATCGCTCTCCCTTTCGTATACCCCAGGCCTTTTTCAGACTGTTGCTTCTATGCTCTTATCTCCATGGGCTGGTTGTTGAGCTGCCTCTTTATTTAAGGGCAGCAACACTGTTTATCGCTGCTCTCTCTTGGCTCTCCCAGAGTCGAACCTGCTGATTCTGAAAGTTGCAGATATTAAGCCCCCCTGATCATAACAACTTGGAGTTAGGCCTCTCTGGTTTTCAAAGGCACACATTTGGGGAACTCAACTTCCCAGTGCAGGTCTCCTATGTCTCGGGTGCCTGGTGTGGGGTCTGCTCCCCTCTCTCTGCCTGTGCCATCCCTCTGGCTTGCAGACAGTCCCATGGTCTGGCTCCTGCCCATGTCTCTGGCCCTCCCACCCCCTTTGATGTGGCCTCTTCTCTACATTTAGCCCCGGAGAGCCTGTTCTGTCAGTGTTCCGGTTGTGTTCTGGGTTTTTTACACTGACCTGGTGTTCCCTGTAGGTCTGTCCTTGGGACCAGGTGAGCCTATAGCCCTCCTGCTCTGCCATCTTCCCAGGAAGTCCTGAATGGGGCATGATTCAATGTGGAATTCAGGATAAGCCGCCACAACAACCTACGGCCCCCACCTCTAACCTAAAGTCACCGTCTCTAGCCTGTTGTGTTCTGGTTGTGCAGTGCCATTTGGGTCTCAGTGGCACCCTCTGCCTTTAAGGATGTTGAAGGGTGAGTTAGCAGTTATCTCTGCCATCCTGCCACCTGGGTACTCTGTCCCCATCCATGGCCTTGGGGAGCCAAATATAAACACAGCAGTGAGGCCAACCCAAGGATAGAGAACCAGTCCTAAAGACCCGAGAAGGGTTCTGGTGCAGGTTCTGACCACGAAAGCTAGAGGCTTGTATCTTCGTAACTTCAAGCCAATCACTTTACCCATTGGAGTCTCTGTATCTTTTCCTTGCAGAACGAAGGGGCCAAAATTCAGATTTTGCACAGGAACCTCTGAATTGCCATTTCTGGATGAGCAAGGATTTAAGGTACGGCTGTTTGCTATAACACAGATTCGCAAATGGGTCTACAACACATGGTTTGTGTCCTGGTCACCAGTTAGGAGGGGCTGGTCAGGTGGCCTTCCATGTGTCTATCCAGGGATCTGGCTCCTTACCTCCTTTAGATGGGGTGCTTTGTGAGGTTTCTAGGAAGAGTAGCACAGAGTGACTCATGAATGCTCCAAACCAAGATGATTCAAGACATTTGAGCTGGACGTTTTTTTGGGCTGGGTCTGCAGTTGCCCTGCGCCCCTTCCACCCACATTTCATGAGTCAGAAGGTGGCCACCCCTATGCATGAGGAAGTATGGGAAACATGGTCTAGCCTTGTGGTGAGGAGGAAAGGGAAATGTGTTTGCTACACAGCCAGCCAGCTGTTACTTTTAAAGGCAGCCCTTCCTGGCTGGCCTCTACTTACCAAAAGATCTAAAACCACCCACTTCTACAACAACCAGGGAATTGTGTGCAGGAGGGTGTTGCAATAATGTCATTGAGAGAGGACAGCAGGTTGGATTAGGCAGTATGTCCACACATCCAGGTTTCCCGAGGGGAGGCCCAGTTCATGCCTGGGGTCTGGGCAGTCCGTCCCCAAGTTGGACAGATTTTGTAATCACCTAACAGAGGAGGGGAGGGAGCACTGGATTTGGTAAAGATGCAGGACGTTGCTGAAGAGAAGCCATACAGCCACTGTTCCATAAAGACAGTATTTTTTTTTAATTTTAAAATTCTGCATCTGAAAACACAGAATGACAGAAGCATCTATATACACCTGCAGTGTTTTTGGTATGATACAGTATTTAATACATCCACTGTTTTCTGCAAAAAGTTTTGCTTTGTCAGACAGAAACAAACTCCCCTAGACAAAAAAATACAGCTAAGGCACAATTTCGTTGTTGTTTTTCTGCTAAATGAAGATACAGAAAAAGGTGCAAAAATGGGCGGGTAGTGCAATCGCTTCTGAGAATCACGGTCTACACCTCGAGGAAAAGCGTTCATATGATTGGAATTTTGATTACTGGTCAATTTCAGATAGTTCAACCTCTCTTAAAATAGTCCTTTAAATAAATAGCAAAATATCTACATCCTTCCATGTGTGCCATTGGAATTTTTTTTAAACTTTATTTACAGATTTTTTTAAATCAATACATTACAAAATAGTTCTGTACAGTTTTATGCATCTCATGATCTATAACAAAATAGTTATTTTTAAAAACTATATCACCACATGTTTTTGAAAAAAAAATGAGAGGGACAGTAATAACTTATTGTGAGGCCTCTAAAAAAAACCCCCAAAACAAACGCTACTGACAACATATTAAAAACAAAACAAAGACGGAGAGAGGACTCTCAGGACGGTTGCGCTCAATTCCAGTGAATTTCCTAGGAGAACCCTGGGTGGGGGGGGGGGTTGTCTTTGGCCTCCAACAGAACTTGGAGCAAAGGAAGTTGGGATTGTGATCCCTTTGAGAACACGACCCATCCGCTGGGAATATGGAAAGTTCTCTCCCTTTCCAGGCAGGAAAGATGGAGAGAGAGCTCGAGAGACTCTCCTGAACGACGCGCATCAAGTCACCCAGCCTGGGTGGGGAGAGGGCGGGTGGGAGAGTGGGTGCTGACGCCCCCCAGGGACCCGAGCCTCGGCAGTGTGCGCTGACAGCGTGCTGCCCGAGCTGGCTGATGGGAGCACCCAAGCCTTCGTTGCACCCAGAGGAACAACAGGAGAGTATCCTTCTCTTTCTGTCGTGGCTCCAAGCTACAGATTGGCAGCCCCTGGCTGAGGAGGTGGCCACGAGAGCTGCAGGATGCTCTTTCTTCTCAGATGTTGGTGGAAGTTGGAGGGAGAGGGCAGTCAGCTTTCCAGAAAGAATTGTAAGGCCACATTTCAAAAAGGAGAAACCTAAGGCTTTTTGGGGGGGAAAGGGTGGGGAGCAGGGGAGGAGAAGCAAGTGGGAAGGAGGGATGGAGGAGAGATGGTGTGCGGGATGGGGGTGCTAGGGGGCAGGACCTGCTTTCCTGGGGAGCTCCGGCGGGGGCAGAGGCGGCAGTTGGAGGGTTCCCAGCCAGATGGAGGGGAGATGGAGGGCGGGCCGCGGCGAGGACAGAACCAAAGACAACGTGAGGGGTAGACACACGTGGCGCATGAAAGCCCTCCTCGGTCTTAAGAGGGGTCTATACAGTATCTTGTTTGCAAACAAAACCAAACCCAAATAAACTTGAGAGAGAGAGAAACTCAGACACAGAGAGGGGGAGAGAAATTTGCATAGATTGTACATTCAGCTCGAGCACATTTGGGACACCTAATGATTTCCCCCTCCCCCAGGTAAACTTCTTAGCGGACACAATGAGGTAGCGCCTGTGGTAGACCCAAGGGCCAAGTAAGGTTACTGAGTCCGAGAGGGCATCCCGGGAGCAAGCTCAGCTCCAGCATGGCTTCCAAAACGTGTGCCAAGACGGCTGCTCAAACGTGGGACTTGTTGAGAATGGGGGTGGGCTGACACGTCCCTCCTCCCGGGACCCTGTCCTCCGCCTGGGTGGGCTCAAATTCTGGAAGCTGCGGGCCTCCTTAGGTCAGGTCTCTGAATTTTAATTTTTTTTTTAAAGCACCGTCTTGGGACCAGGACAGCCTGACAATCCAGTTCTTCTGGGACGCTTCTCTGTGGGACCATCTCTCCGGAGTGGAACGACCCGACCGGTAAGAGGTTCATGTTCCCTTCAGAGCCATCAGTGAAATGAGCTCTAATTCCTGCCCCTTCCTACTGGGGGCTCTTTGCCTCCTCCACCAGGACCCTGCCTAACCTCATCAATAAACCATCGCTCTAGACTGCAGAGGTAGCTGGCAGTGCACAGGATCAACTGTGGAATTTCTCTTGGCCCACACTCAAAACCTTGCCGACACTTGAACATCAAATTTCCTATGAAAATCTGGAAGATTCCACATGCACAATGTGCAAAGACGGGCTGCAGCCAACCGTGTGCACGCCAGCAGACCACAGTCCCCACCACGCCCTACTGGCCTATATAGTAACGTTGGTGTTTATGGTCCCTCCTGCGGAGTGGTTCTGACTGGCAGGGCTTGGCCCACAGATGTTCCTAGTGCGCTCCCCCTCGGGTGCTGGTGGGGACCTTGTGTCCTGAGTCCCTGGTGGACTCAGCTGTGTAAGGGGCCTTGGCTAAAGCCCCACATTCCACAGCTGCTTCACTCTACTCTGCACCTTCCTGGCCAAGAGATCGAGGTTCCAGCCACTGTCCTCCTTGTACCCGTAAACCAGAGCGCCAGACGCCCCTTTTGGGGGCCCGTGTTGTCTGGTTCATCCTCTGAGTGCACTGGCATTTTAAAACTTTAGCAAAGGGGGAAATGAAGCCCAAAGGGCTCCTGACCTGACCGGCAAGGTCTTTTTCCAAACGGAGGAAACGGCCTCCTTGTTAAACACAGGGTTGTGGGAGACCGTTTTGTGCGTGCCCTGGGCGGGGGGACTCCAGAAGACTGGCTGCCATCTAAGCGTCACTGGCTGGGAAATCACACAGGGTGCTACGGCCTCTTGAAGGCTTCCTTCTCCCCTGGCGGACCCCGGGCACCACCTCCTCACGTTGTTGGGTCCCAGCAGCTCTATCCCTGGGCCCTTCACCACTCACTCTTAGGCAGATAAAAAAGTTCACCTGTTACTGTGACCCCTGGGAAAAAAATCACCTTTTGTTTAGATTTTTTTTTTTCTAATCTGCCAAGTTTTTCCTTGGTCCAAAAACAAAGGTCCTTAGAGAAACACTGGGTGTGACTGCCTGGCTTCCAGAATTCCTCGGGGTGAGCAGGGAGGGGGTAGGGATCGTACCCACAGTCCACTGGCTCAGCCTTATCTCCGCTTGTTCTGGGGGTCAGGGGAGTGGGGTTCGGCAGCCCCACGCTGGACGCGGGGCCGAGCTCCGCACAGGACACTGTGGAAAACACGGGAATCCTAGCGGCCTGGAGAGGAGGATGAATAGAGTAGGAAGGTTCCTTGAGGGGGAGGTGGGGGCAAGGAGGTTGTGGCCCGGCCCTCGGGGCTCCTAGATGCTGCAGGCTCATTGAGAGATGATCTGGGCTTTCTCGGCAAGACCCCCCCCCCCGAGGTCCCTGGAGCCCCTGTTGACAGTGGCCGGCTCTCAATCTGATCACTCACCCTCTCCCCAAACTGGATCTCTCTCCCTCCTAGGCTTGGAAGGAGCCTCATTCTGTCATTTTGTCACATCCCAGGCTCTGCACGACCGGCCGAGGCTGCCACCCTGCTGGAGGAAGAGTAAGCCTCCAGTGTCCCCAGGGCACCCTGCTTTCAGCCAGCAGATGATGCTGGTGTAAGCGTTCTCTTCATGGTGGCCAACACCCCTGCCTTCCTCTGAGGACACGGAGCATGCAGAGCAGACAGGAGAGAGACAGACACGGGGAGGCAGGGGGGACCTTTAGTGAATAAAGGCAGCTTCAGTTAGTAAGAGACAACTGACAAGCTGCAGAAGCAGCACCTACTCATTAGTCATCGACTAAAACGTAACTAATAAATACCGAAACTGTCCCTCTCCAGCCTGGCCTGGCTCACAGGAATCCGGCCTGGCAGGGGCGAGAGGTTAGGAGGACAGGGCTGTAGTACCTTCACACTCATGCCCACAAGGACGGGCTCTCGGGGCAGGACAGCTTGCACCCGGGTGGGGGTGGGCTCTCCAGGGGAGCAGGGCCAGCCCTCCCAGGCACACAGCAGGGGCACAGTTCAGGTTTCTGGCAACTCAAGCACTTGGAATAACACTATGGTTTAACTGATCAGATACTCAAGCTTCCGGCGCTCTTGCTGCACATCACAGGGGCCTGCTTGCACCTCGGAGGAGGAAGGGCAGGACTTTCAAAACCAAATCTGAAATGCTTTATCCTGGATGTGAAAAGTCTGGTCCCTTCCCTACAGCACCAGGGGCGGGGGAGCGATTCACAAAGGTCTGAGTGCCCAACCTCCGCGCCCAAGGGCTCAGGCAGGTGGCGGGTATTGCTGTGTTGTCCAGCTCAGGAGTCTGCTCCCAACCATCTCTGAGTTGCATGGCCACGGTCCCGGTCTCCCGGCCTCCCGGCCCATGAATGCCTGGGAGACTTGATGCTTACACTGCTGAGCCTCATCCCATGGGGCAGTCTGGAGGAAGGGAGGCCGGCCTGGAACCCAGGATGCTTGGCAGTCACACTTTGGGGAGTCTTGGCCATGTCACATCAAAAGGCTCTCCTGCTCGTCTAGTTACTAAGGACAAGTCAACCCGACAAGGGCTGGTGAAAGGCTCAGCCAGTACCCCCCCCTCCCCTGGGGAGAAAGAGGGGAGCCCAAGGGTGGGGCTGGGAGGTCAAGCCCACTGTCTGGGCAGTGCTTTTCAAATGGGGTTTTGCAGAGCCCTTGGGTTCTGGAAAGGTCCCTCAGGGGGTGCCATTGGGCAAAGGGACCACCCTGTGGGCTGAGCTCCGAGAAAGAAGCTCACACACGTGCCCCGGCGTCAACCAGAGCAGCCACACCTTGAACGTCTACCTCCAACTGCGCTTAGTAAACAAAACTCTGCTCAAAATAAAAGTCTGAGAATCACTTGACTGGGAGATTGGGTCACAGAGAGGGGGGAAACGAGGAACCTGGAGCTCTGAGGATCAACCAGAAGAGGTAAGACCAGCATGGCACGGGGACTGAGCAGTCCTCACTCCCAGGAGCCAGCGTGCCGCACGCCGGTTGTTGGCAGGAACTGCCTTGACCTCCAAACCTTCCTTCTCCCTCAATCTGTAGCCAGGAGAGCCCCTCTCACAAAAGGCACCCCTGGGGGCTGCGGGGGTGCCAGGGTCCAGGCACCACCAGCCCTCTGGCTGCTTTCCCTTTATCTGCCATGGCCCACGTGTGCCCGCTGCTACCTGAGACGGCCATCGGGTTTGATGGCCCCCAGCTCTGACTTGGGGTCAGGGCTGAAGGAGCTCCAGGCCGTGTGGGTGCAGGTCTGCATGACCGGGCAGGCGGTGGGGCCTGTGGTGCAGATGTCCATGGCGGTCCATGTCCCGCCTACCAGGGAGTCCAGCCAGTGCTCCAGCGTGGCACCCGTAGAGCCCGCGTTCCTCCGAGCCTGCTCCACCTGGGCCGGGCTGATGGGCAGGCTGAGGACGGGGTTCAGGCTCTGGAAGCTCTGCTCCATGTAGGCGCTGCGCAGGGGCCCGTTGTGCAGCTTCAGCGCCTCCTCTGAAAATCAAAGGGAAACCATGAGATGGTCGCAAGTCACGAAGTGGGTGCCTACCATGTGCGTTGTGCTGGGCACTGTACGCCACCATGTCCTTCGCGGGACCATCTCCTGTGGTGTCGGCAGCCCCATTGCAGACGACGAAGCAGCCTGTGGGGACAGGCCTTCCATAGCATGAGCCCACTTTGTGGGCTCGTCTGTCCACTGAGCACAGGCTTACAGAGCAGCTCAACAGTCTAGACCGACTGACCATCCATCCATCCCCAGCACCTACTTGAGCAAGGCATTCATTCAACACATGCTTGCTAACCCTCTATCTGCAAGCCATTCATTCACTTATTTGGTAAAGATTAATTAAGTGCCAGGCTCCGCTCCATGCCCTGAAATGAACCAGATAAGATTACAGCCCTGTGGAGGGAGGCTGAGGACAAGAAGTAGGAAAGATCGGTTTAATCGGAGATCAGTAACACGAACAGACTACACTGGGTGCAGAGTCAGGGCGGGGGGTTGGCACGCCGAGGCCCTTGGGCCAAATCTGACCCACCCAGGTGTCAGGAATTAAGTTTCATTAGGACACAGCTATGCCTCTTTGCAGACGTGCTGTCTGTGGCTGCTTCCGTGCCACCATGGCAAGGCGGAGTAATTGAGACGGAGACCGTAGGAAGCCCACAGAGTGGGCAATATTTACTGTCTAGCCCTTTACACTAAGAGCTGGCTGCCCCTGGGGTTAGAGAGTGACAAGGATGTTTATTTTGGATGAGGAGGGCAAGGAAGGTCTCTCTGAGGTGACACCTGAGCTGAGTGCCAGTTAATGAGAACAAGGAAGCCACCTGCAGATCGTGGGAGACAGAATTCTGGGCAGAGGCAAGGCCTCATTAAATGCCTTTCTGCACATCACAGAGCTAATGAGCATCGGAGCCAAGGTTGGACTCCAGGTCTGTTGACCTCAGCTGGCTCTCTTAACAGCCCTGCCTTGCTGAGCAGCTCCTGGTGTGTGAGTGCATGGACGGCAATCAGGGTGTCTGGGTCTGAATCGCCCGGGGCTCACGTGCCTGGTGTATGGCATCGGACGTCAATGCCCGGTGCCCACTTTTCCCTGACAGATGAGTAGAGTGCCCAGTACTCTATGAGAGCTTCATGATGTCATGTGCTGACTTCTGCTAAGTGCTTAAAATGGTATCCGGTCTCACGATCCAAAGTAACTTCTACAACCCTACACCAAAAGCCCAAATAATCCAATTAGAAGTGAGAAGAAATTCAGATGGGCCAACAGACCCATGGAAAGGTGGTCAACATCACTCATCACCAGGGAACTGCAAACCAAAACCACAAGGGGGTATCCCCTCACATCTGTCAGAATGGCTGAAATAAAAAGACAGGAAACAACAAGTGTGGGCAGAGACCGTGGAGAAAAAGAAGGCCTCTGTTGCTGCTGGTGGAAGTGCAAACTGGCGTGGCCACTCTCGGGAACAATCTGCAGGTTCCTCAGAAAGTTAAAAGTAGAGCTACTCTATGATCCAACAGTTGCACTACTGGGTATTTACCCAAAGAGTAGGGAAGCACTAATTTGTAAACAGACGCGTACCCCCTATGTTGATTGTGACATTATTTCAATAGCCAAATTACAGAAGCAGCTCAAGCATCCATCCATAGATGAATGGATGAAGAGGATGCGGTGTATACAGCGGTATATACAGTGGAATAGCACTCAGTCCAAAAAAGAATGAGATCTTGCCATGTGCAACAACATGGACGGAGCGCAAGGGTATGACGCTAAGTGAAGTCAAGTCAAAGAAAGATACCGTATGATTTCATTCCTGCGGAATTTAAGAAACAAAACCAGAGGAAAACAGAAACAAACAAACAAACACCCCAGAGTCCTATGTACAGAGAACTGGTGGTTGCTGGAGGGGAGGTGGGTGGCAGGACGGGTGCAATTGGTGAGGCGGAGGAAGAGTGCGCGTACGTGCTGAGCGCTGGGGGAGCTACGGAATTGCTGAATCACGGTATTGTACACCTGAAACTATATCATACTGTACATTAATGATACTGGACTTCAAAAAACAAAAAAACCTAGGCCATATACACAAACAGGCACCTGGCACATACTAAGTGCTTGGAGAAGTTTAGTAGTTTCGCGGTTGGTGTTACTAGTACACAATCCTCGTACACACGCAAAGCCACAGGGCTGGTGTCATCACCCCCATTTTGCAGACGCCTATAGTTCGAGACAGATCCAGGGTTAAGTCCAGGACCGGCTGACTCCAAAGCCCGTTCTTATCATCATGGGACTCTACCCACAGGCTCATCCACCAACTGGAAGCTATAGAACTGGTGGTGTTTTTTGTTTTTAAATTTTCATTGGAAGCCAGTCTTTCAAAGACTCACTTTCCCCGTCTGCAAACTGGATACTCATCCTTGCACCCATGAGACCCCCAGGGCTGGCAAGAGGCTCGGGAAGAGGTTCATATGCTCTACAAACAGGAAAAGAACACATCGAGCGGGAGCCCTGACTACTTCCTCGGGCTTACAGATGGGGAAGCAGAAAGTACACACATTTGGGCTGGCGGAAAGCAGCTAGACGTTGCTATTTTGGAGGAGTTCCCTCTTATTGCCTATTTCATCGCCAAACACAAGAATAGATTTTAAACACGTACTGGCCGATGATTTTGGCGAGTTGTGTTTTAGCAAATCAGCTCTTGCCTGGATTGAGACCTCTAGGGCTCCGGGAAACGTCCTTATGTGACAGCGTGGTGTTCAGAGAACATCTCTGGTTCCCCAAAGGGGCAACCAGGAGAGCTCGGATTATCCTCACGCCGTTTCCTAATACGTACGGTCCTGAGTGGGGCTCAAGGAGGAGGCAGACAGACCACACGCCCGCCCTTCTTAGGGCAACTAGCAGAACCAACAGCCTGCCTTGACCCATGCAGACAAAGTCCTTCCCTCTGAGGATGCAGCGGGCAGCGCTCCAAGGCGCAGAAGGCAACGGCGGGAGACGGGGCACGAGCCTGCACGAACACACACCCTGTCCTGCTGTGGTTTAGCTGAGTTCCGTAGGACCTAACATGTTTATAGATCTGGCCCTCGCCCACCTCTCCCTGATGCGAACGGAGCCTGTGCCCTATGGAGCAGGTCCTGACTCAGCCATCGGGGCCTCTGAGCGCTAAGAGCTGGCAGTGGGGAGACTCCTGAGCTGACCGAAGTCTGAACACCAGGAACCACATATCGTGGCTGATGCAGAAAACCCTTATGAAAAATGAGGTTAATGTGGAAAATGCTATTACAGCACCAGCCCGTGATGCTTGCCTCTATAATTAAATTTTCCTCAATTCCACCTCATCAGATTTCTTGAGATTACCAGGGACGCATCAATAGCAAATTACTCTTGATGAATCATTTTACAAATTGCATTGTTCCCACCTTCGTGTTCCTTGTCATTGGAACATCGTTACCATATACAATTACTGACAACTGGGAGGGGTAGGGTGGGGGGGTGGCGGTTGCTCTCAGTGGGGTAAGATGACCCCCTGGCTCATCCTGGGTGGGGTTTAGGAAGAGCCTTGCTGTCATCATGAACTCCAAGGAGAAAAAAAAAACTGGAAAAATCAGAAAAAAATGCCCTCACTGTTGTCCTTCCTCCCGGCCCAGGGGTAGAGGTGGATTCAGGACTGCTCCCCTGTTCCATCTGATGGGGGTTTCTGGAACATGCAAGGAGAACGCTCTTTCTGTCCCTCCCCTCCGTGTCTGGCTTTGGGATCTTGAGGATGCTAAGGATGTGACCCTAATCAGAAGGGTACTTGAGAAGGGGATGGCTTCCCTGGGTGGCTCAGCAGTTTAGCACCTGCCTTCGGCCCAGGGTGTGATCCTGGAGTCCCGGGATTGAGTCCCATGTCGGGCTTCCTGCATGGAGCCTGCTTCTCCCTCTGCCTGTGTCTCTGCCTCTCTCTCTCTCTGTCTCTCATGAGTAAATAAATGAAATCTTAAAAAAAAAAAAGAAGGGTACTTGAGGGCCCTAAGTGGATGGGCTCTGGTCCCACTCCTCTGGAGCGGCTGTCTTTGGTCTCTCTCACAGGGGAGAGGGAGGAGCAGGCTTCCATCTCGAGAAAACACAAGGTCTCCCTGTACCTCTCTGCTTGCTCAGCACAGAAGCTTAGCAGACATCAACAGAGTTGAGTTCACTTCAACACCCCCGTTAGGATTCCAGGCACCCCGTCCCCACGTCTTTGTCCTCATCTCCTTGTGTCACTGGCTAAACGTCACCCAGCCCAGAACGCTTCTTCCCTAACAGAGGCTGTAATGCATTTTTGGCTTCTGGGTTTCTGATCTGTTAGATACAGACAAACAATTTCAAATACCAAGAGACCCAGAAACCCTGTTTCTAAGAATCTCTTTTATGGATATATCTGTATGGGCACAATTTTAGATTCAAGAATCCTCTTTGCGGTGTTATCTGCAACAGCACCACTGCCAACAATGAAAGAGGCAATGTGGTGGATTCTGGGTCCTCAGAACCCACGGGGATCTGATGCAGCAGGTAGCTTTATATATACTGACGTGAGAAGTCCAAAGAGCAAGTTTCATTACACAAAGCATCACCCCCAAAACCAGCAACATAGGACTTATGTTGTGTGTTTGTGTTTATGCTTTAGAGGCCTCCAGAAACTTCTAGGAGGATGAACACCAAAGTATTGGCAGTGTGTGAGCATGCACAAAGCATTACTAGGAGATGCTAAGCCTTTTTCCAAACCTGTTTTATCACTTTGTCGTGCCCCCACCTCAGCACTAGATGGATGGGCATTATTCTCCAACCTTCCGCCATAGGATACTACTATCTAACCTTTGAACATTTCTCAACATGGTGGTGTGAAGAGGGATCCCTTTTTGCTTTTCATTTGCATTCTTCTCATTATTCATGAAGCCGAGTGTGTGGGCCATTTATGTGCTTTTTTTTTTCTTTCTCCTTTGTAGCACGAGTTGCCAATCCCTTTTTTTATAAAGGGCCAGATAGTAAATATTTTTGGATTTGTGGGCCATGCAAACTGTGTCATAATTACTCATTGCTGCCATTGTAGTCCCTAGGAAACCATAAAAAAATATGTCAGTGAATGGGTGTGACTGTGTCCCAACAAAACTTTATTTATAAAAACAGGGAGGTGGGCCAGATTTGGCCCATGGCTTACAGTTGGCTCTCTGATGTATGCGGATTTCTTTATATATTTTAGAGGTACTTTATTTTATGTGTAGCAAATATTTTTTTCCCTATAGTGTCTTTTCTCCTAGTGTAGCAGGTTTTTGATGAACAGAATTTCCTATTTTAATTATTACTTTTAAGAAAGTAAGATTTGCTGACACTCAGGATCTGTCTGGGTTTATTTCCCATCTCGTCTTAAATATGATCAGGGCTTTCTGGAAGTCCAGTGGGAGAGTAGGTAATAATTAGATATCTAATACACAGACAGATGACATCACCTTACTGTATGGGTAGAAAATTCCCTCCTTGTGCAAGGAGAGAAAAATACAGAGCAGAGAGCATGGTTCTCCGAGGCCGCCCACATGGCCCCCATTGCCCGCCAGATCAGAGGGCCCGCCTGAGAGACCCCCTCCCCCCGCCCAGGGTAGGAATATTTTCCCTCCCAGAGACGCTGGGAGTACTCACCTGGTTTGATGGGCTGCCTGTTTGAGAAGGTCAGTGGTGCAACGAGGAATTTGGTCTCTGCAACTGGCACCCAGTGGTGAAGGATTTTCACTGTCCAGACCCCAGGCCTCAGGGGCAAGTTCAAAGGGGGCTTGTAGTGGGTGAACTCGGCAGTGGATTCGATCAGGATGTCATAGGTGGCTGCAATGATGTTGACGGGATCGACCCAGATGACGGTCACGGTGACATTGGGGCCCTTCCCCCACTTCTGCATGCCTACCGGCTCATCCATGGGCCCCAGGAGACCCCCAAAGTTGCGGAAGAGCCGCTCCTTGGCATCCCAGTCAGTGCCAACCTGAAACGAGAGAGTCCAGAAATCACTGAGCCAGAAAACAGGGCCCAGGGTCCCAGAGAGGCCTAAGATACTGCTTGTTGGGCTTCATCTACCCATTTTACAGATGAGGAAACTGAGGCTCCCAGTGGGTCACCTGCTCAAGACTGCACAACTAGTCATAAGCAGAAGACCTGGGATTTGGACCCAGTCTAAGGGATTACAGGGCTTGTGGTCTGTTCGCTAAACCCCTGGGCCTCCAGTGCCTGAGTCAGGGTTAGTGCTTTGGAAAGAAAGCACGCACCGTGCACCGACTAAATGAACGCCTGCTGGCGGGCCATCCCAAGGAGAGTGCACCCCAACACTCAGCAGGTGCAGCTGGCTTCCACTTTGGTGCTCCGTCTTCTGGATCAGGCACCTCCGTTTAGTGGTGATGTTCTGAACAAGGAGGGTCCCTCAGCCCCTCCGATCACCGCCAGGAGAGCACGTGGCTTTCTGAGGAAGACACAGCCGTGGCCTCCCCACAGCACTCCGAGCTGGGCCTGGGTGGGGGATGAGGGGAGGTGATCGTATGATCCATCCATCCATCCTTCGGTCCATCCCTCCTGCCAGCTGGCTGGTGTCCATGTGGCTCCGACTTGCCGGGGGTCCACTCTTGCTTCCCTCCCTCTGCTTTTACCGCCTGCAATGTACTCCTCAGCCAGCAGCCAGGAAGACCTGGCCAGCTGTCCCCTCGCTGCTCAGCGTCCCCGCAGCTTGTGCCACCGCGCTTCCTGGGTGCCTAGCACTGTGCCTGGCATGCAGCAGGCGCCCAGTATCTGTGGAACCAGCAAGCCAACAACTTGACACTTACGTCCCTGATCCGGAGCTCTGCTACTTCAAATCAATTTAAATGAGGGGTCTTCTGCTCCCCCAGCAGGTTTAATTTGGTGTTTTTGAAGACACAGCCTGCGGGCATGCTGGGAGCAGATAACGAGCACACCCCAAGGCTTGCCCGCTCCTGTGCTCTTTCCGTGACCCATGTCTCCGATGCGTGCATGCAGGTCGGGGTGAGACATGCCATCCGTGCAGGGCCAGCAGGGGCTTGCTGGCTTTCTCGTGGACGCCACGAGCTCCTGCTTCTATTCTTTCTCCAAGACGTGCCTTCTTTCTCCAGCCCTACCAACCTGTGCGACTCTCTCAGCTCCACGAAGGGGAGAGACCCTGTCGTTGTCCTCATTCCACAGAGGAGAGAGACGAGGCCCAGAGTGCCTAGGTCACTTGCGGTGGCCGGTGGGGGGCAGAGCTGGCGCGGGGCCCCAGCAAATCTGTCCCCAGGGGCTGTGTTCTCACCCACTCTCGTGCGTTACCTCCAGTTCACTCACTCACACGTCCATCCCATGCCTAGGTGCTCGGCCCGCCGTCGACCAGAGGTGCACAGCCCCACAGCCAGGAGCCTACAGGCTGGGACCGAGGAGCCGTCCCAAGGGAGCAGAGGTAGTGACTGCTGTGACACTTCTGCGGGGGTGGCTGGCCCTCCCAGACGGGCGATGTCTCGGCATTCCCTGCCACCCCGAGGCTCGGCTCTTCCTGGGGACCCCTGAGCCAGCACAGTGGCTGCATCACGGCAGAAAGGAAGCTGGTACGAGTCAGTGAAGAAATGAAGGAGGGAATGCATGGATTCCAGCTGGCCTCCGAGGCTTGGAGATTTCTCTAAAGAAACATGATCCTTGGGGTGCCTGGGTGGCTCAGTGGGTTAAGTGTCTGCCTGAGTGTCGGTTCAGGTCATGGTCCTGGGGTCCTGGGATGGAGCACTGCATCGGGCTCACTGCTCAGTGATGAGTCTGCTTCTCCCTCTCCCTCTGCCCCTCCCCTGCTTCTGTCAAGTAAGTGAATAAAACCTTAAAAAAAAACAAACCCAATCCTGTCACTTCCCTATGTGCAATTCTCTTCCGCACCTCAGGATTCTCAAGTCTGGTCTCTCACCCCATGCTATGAGGGCTTCACCTAAACCACTGGCCCTCCCCTCCACACCCCCCTACTCCGGGCCACTTGGATTAATCTCTGGGCCTCCAGGAGGAGGGCCCTCTGTCTCATCTCTGACCTTCCACTCATTCCTAGCTTTCTGGCTGGCACAGCCTTCCTACCCCTTCCCCACCCCTCCCACCCCTGCCAGCTTCTACTCCTCAGGTAGATCTCAGCGGAGGTCATCTCCACTTGGAAGCCTTCCCCAGCTGGAGGCAACACCAAGGTGCCTTTCTAAGGATTTGCCCATCTTGGTTTTTTTTTTTCTCTCAGTATTACAACTTTTAATTTACTTATCTCTTTCCTTATCACGACTGTCAACTCGATGAGGAGAGGGAGTGTATCTGGCTTGTTCACCAGTGTATCTCTAGATTCCAAGACAGTGCTGAGTACGTGGTGGGTGCTGAGTCTCCTTTCCTTCTTTCCCTCCTTCCTCCCTCCCTATCTCCCTTCTCCTCTCCTTTCCTTCCACCCACCCACCCACCCACCCACCCTCTATGTTGTGAACCTAAGGACATCCCTATGCACCAGGCCCTCCACACACTGGCTTTCCCACAGCTACCAACAAACGGATGAATGCTCACACAATATGTTGGGGTTCTACAGAGTAGGGCTTAGTGCCCAGTTAGGGGAGTGTGGGGACACCCCAGAACGGTATCCTTGCATTCCCCAGGGAAATCGGGATGAGCAATTCTCTGAAGTCTGAGCTCTAAAACCAAGACAACCCCGAGGGAAGATCTGTAGGGCAGCTGTGAGCATAGAGGCTGGATCTC
This sequence comes from Nyctereutes procyonoides, assembly GCF_905146905.1. Taxonomy (NCBI): domain Eukaryota; kingdom Metazoa; phylum Chordata; class Mammalia; order Carnivora; family Canidae; genus Nyctereutes; species Nyctereutes procyonoides. The sequence continues at coordinate 51,033,816 of NW_026575126.1, read as the reverse complement.
AATTTCCAATCCTAGGAGAGGGAGCGGAAGGCTAGCTGCCACCCTCACATGCGACCAAGCTGGGGCTGCCTGAGAGGGGGCCGTGCTGCTGTCACAACTTCTAGGGCTTCAAGATCTTCTCACAGACTCACTGTGCAAGTCCATGGACACTTACAACACAATGATCACTACTCAAATTCAAGTCCATGGTCAAGTTCACCACATCGCTCAACTTCAAACCCACTAAAAATCTCTCACTGCATTGAAAATACCATCTGAGCTTTTCTCCAGGGCCTTCATGTCCCCGTCATGATCTGTCCCATCCCCTCTGACACCTTCCTTCCACTGCCCTCCCTCTCACTCACTGTGTGCTGGCCACACTGGCCTTGCTGCTCCCTCCTGGAGCCTCTGGGCCTTTGCACATGCTCTTCTCTCTGCTTGCACTGCTCCATGTCTCCCCATCACTGGCTCTTTCCAGGCTTCAGCTCTAAGGTTACCTCCTTAGAAAAGCTTCCCAAATGAATCATCCCATTGAAAGTAGTCCCCATCGGCCTCTTCAGTCCTCAGCAATGACATGAATTAAGTTTTATGTTCTTCATAATACTCGCCATTAGCTGAAATGTTTTTGTTCCTTTATTTGCTCACTTGTAGGCTGACTGCCTCACCTGACTACAGTTCCGTGCCAAAAGGAGCCTGGACTCTCCTGCCACTCCCGCACCTAGTACACCATAGCCACTTGGACTGTCTGCTGAAGGAATGAGCCTCTTTTCCGCAAGCCACCAGCATGGGACTCCCATGGGGTGGAGAAATCCATCTGATGGCTCAGCAACACTGGCAACCTGCTGTGAACCAGGCCCCGAGTGGAGTCCTGGAGCTGTGCCACCAGGAGAGGGATCCTCTGCAGTTTTCCCTTCCTTCTTGTCCCATTTGACACTTTTTGCTTTAAAAATTACTAGGACTCCAGGAAAAAAAAAAAAAAACAACACAAACTGCAAAATTCACGGCTCCCTGCATCACACGATGTTACTCTGCGAGATCTGGGTGGTTCTTATATCAAAGTTACCAGCCCTGCGGTAGGAACTCTCACAAATCACTAGCCACAGAGTGGCCAACCTCATTTGTCACTGCCAGAAGTGCCCAGTTATCCAACAGCAGGCTGATAAACAGGGAGAGCCCAGCCACCAGGCATCCATCTCGTTAATGGGACGTTAATGTCTTCAATTGGCCGCCTGGGCCCCCAGCGCAGAATCCAACTGGGGCAATGTCTAATTGCCCCCTGATGCTAGTAATTTATGGAGTCGGCTCCCATGGCAGCTTGAATCCAGCCAATCCATTCAGATCCTTAATTGAAAATGGTGGCATAACAAGAAACCCTGCTCTGTAGGGCATAGCGTGGCCAGGTGAGGCCATGGGCAGGTGGAAAGGGATCTGCATGGACAGTATAAGCAGGTGGGATACTCGCGCCACCCCCACCCCAGCCCTTCAAAATACTCTGTATTCTCAAACCAGGCTCTTCATCCCTAACCCAGCAGCCACACTCAGGGACAATACTAAACTCCAGGGATGCATTTTTAGCTACTTGCTGGGATGGGGATGGGGAAGGCAAAAATCAGGTACTGGAATTTGGGGTGGGCCAACTCTCACCCAGCTGGATTGTGTTTCCCGTCCTGCAGCGTCCCCACCAAAGTGTGTGCTCCATTCAGAAATCAGATTTGGTACCTCCGGATGCCATGTGTGTGGAATACAGTGGTGAACAAGAGGGACATGGTCCCAGCTTTTTCGTGGACAACCGAAAAGTGATCAGAGAAATCAGCAAGATGGTTTTGAATAGTAAATGCTAAGAAAATGATAAAATAGGTACATGTCAAGTGGAGAATGGACTCTTGTGGTGTAAGTGGGTGGGCAGGGAAGGCTTCTTGGAGGGTACACCATTTCGATTTAGATTAGAATGACCAAAAACAAAAACAAACAAACAAACAAAAAAACAAAACTAAACAAAACGGCAGCTAGCTATGTGAAACTGTGAGGAAAAGTATTCCAGGCAGCAGAAACAGCACCCACCAAGCCAGCAGCAAGGATAAGCTTGACCTGTGTGACAAAAACTCCAGAAGTGTGAGAGGGGAGCAGAGTGATAATGGCAGAGGCTAGACCAGATCTTCAGGTAGGGCTGATGCTACAAGGGTAGTGCTGGGCAAGAAAAGAACTAAAACTGCATCCCATGGATCCATCCACTGCTCCACCTACCCACCCATCCATCCACCCATCCATCCACTCATTCACCCACCCTCCCATCTATCCATCCTCTATCTATCCGTCCAGTCTTCTGTCCATCTATCCACCCTCCCACCCATCCACCCACTTACACACCCCTCCATCTATACATCCTCTATCCATCCGTCCAGCCTTCTGTCCATTTATCTACCCTCCCAACCATCCAACCATCCATCCACCCTCCCAGCTATCCACCCATTCATCCACTCATCCATTCAATGATTGATCTGAATTAACCCCTATGCTAGGAACTGGGGAACCAGAAACACGGAAGAATGAAATTTGTGGCCAGAGAGACGTGGGCTCAATTTGAGCTCTTTCACTTCTGAACTATGATTGAGAAAATCCTTGGCCCTCCATAGGCCTCACCTCTCCAATCTGTAAAAGGAGACTAATGCCATTCTTCATTAGGAAACTGGTCTGTTATGGTCTATTACTAATAGAGACTCAGGAGAGTCACTGGCTAGGATAAAAAATTAAGAGGAACACAGATGCTACTGTAAAAAACAGACCAGGGCTCCAGGTCATCAGTTTGGCCCACTGCTAAGGCCAACCTCCATCTCTCCCCTTCCACCCTGTTTGAGATGCGGCTCCAGTGCTTGGGGCCAGAGGATCCTCTCTGAGCCCAGAGTGTGCTATCTTCTGGGCTCTCCAAGTCCTCTTCCCCTCCATTTCCATCCCCAAGTGTCAGACTGGCAAACAGAACCCAGCAGGGCAGCTGGAAAAGACCGTGAAGTGTGCCAGTGTCTGGACTCTTACCTCAGAAAACTGGAGCCTCCCGAAGTCACTGGGTGGGCTTGCGATCTTGAAGACCTTCTTTGGCATCACCCACGTCTCCAGGGTCTCAAGTTTGCTCACAGCTAGATTCGTAGCGTGATGCTTGATCAGAAAGCCCTGGAAGCGGTCAGCAAGGAAGTAGAGGTGGACAGATGCTGGGTGGCCCATTGGGTAGTACCTGGAACATAGACACGGTCTCACGTGAGCTCAAGGGGTAGGGCCAGAGGTGTGTGATCTCGTGACAGAGTGTGCCATGAACCGTGGTGTCACCGTCCCTAAAATAGGCCCCGTTTTATTCAGTGCTGACCACGGTCCTTTGCAGCATCCTGAAAGCTGCTTCCTGTGAATCTCAGATCCCAGTAACTATGAACGATTTCTTGGCTGATTATAAATGTAAAACATGCTGACTGTACAAAAACACAATAAAGAAAATAAAAATTATTACTTTTGATGCTTCTTCCCATAGAGGATGTCAGTTCACAGATATTTATTGATCCTCTCGTTCGAGGTATTTTTGAAGGGACAATGGTGTGCAAATGAGGCCACAGTGATGTATCTCCTTCCAGCCTTATTTTCTCTGCATATATTTGCATAAATATTACATGTTTGGGATCGTAATATATATACTGGTTACATCCTACTTTTGCTTCATGTTATTTCTCAAGTTGATCAGATATCCTTGAAAAGTCTCTGACAACATGATTTTTGTGTGCGCGCACACACACACACACCACTCTGCAATGCCGTATTTCATGGAGCAAGTTCATCATTGGATGTTCAACAATTATTTATTTATTTTTTTGGCCATTCTAAGCAATGCTGTATTACACATCTCTGAACAAAAGTATTTTGGGGAACATGTCTCATCCTCCCTCATCTCCAACAGGCTCTCTGTGTCTGCTGTCCACCTTTATCAGAAAGGTTGTACTGATTTACGCCCCACTGTCCTTCTCATCAACAGCACTGGGTATTACCCTTAAAATTATTGCCCATCTGAGACACACACACACACACACACACACACACACACACACACAAATAGGTAACTTGTGAAGATACAACGTCTCACAGGCTGAAAGGGGCAGGGAAGCTAAGCAGAGATCCCCCGAGGAGGCAGGGAGCCGAGAGGGGAGGACTGGAGACAGCCCAGTTCTTTGTCCTTCATACACATGAAATAAAAGCTGCAGGCTTCTGCAGTGTGGAAGCCACACAGCACTTAGTGGGCATGTGTGGCCCCTTGGAAACAGCATCCCACTAATCCCTGTCCCCCTTGGCCTGCCTTCCCCTGGTTCCATTCAGGAGTGGGAGTCTTCATGGCCAATTACAATGGTGAGGGAAGCCACCCTCCCACGTTTACCCAGCTCCCGAAATCGCTGCCTTGTTATCATCCGGATGACCCCAGGCTCTGAGAACAAAAAGCCCAGGCTGTCTTGGGATTGCTCGCTGGGCACTCTTGGCTCACGCAAACCCACTTCGGATCCGGATGCTGGAAGCTGGCAACCCATGTGGCCTCGGACTGTGCTGCAGAACCTTCTACCATGACGGAAAGGCTTTTCCTCTGAGCTGTCCGATCCAGTAGCGAGCAGCCACTTGGGACTCCTTGGGACTCCTGAGCACTTGAAATGAGGCTGGTGTGACCGAGCAACTGAAGTTATAATTTTAGTTGATTTAAGCCTAAGTGCCTGCTTGTGGCGGGTGCGACTGTGGACCGCGTTGGTAGAGGTGTGGAAGGACGCTGTGGCGGCCTGCATTACTGGCCCTGGTTCTTCACCTCTCCCATATCCAGGCTCTCTTCCATGTGACTCTGCATGTCTCCATGCGCCACCGAGGTAGTCTCGTTCTCCTTCTTGAACCTGCTTTGGTGGCAGAATGTGGTGGAAGGGGTGCTACGCTGGTCCTGAGCCAGGGCCTCTAGAAGTCATGCACATTTCTACTTGCCTTTCTTGCTCTTTTATGACCACCATGTGAGCATGCCTGAGCTAGCCTGCTGGAGGACGAGGTGCTCGGAGCAGAGCACCCCCAGTTGTCCCAGCAGCCCTCCTAGATCTGGCGACAATTCTCTGCTGAGAACAGAGGCCCCCTCCTGACCTGCAGCTGGCTGCAGACGCAGGAGAGATACCAGCTGAGGCTAGGAAAGCTGCCCTGCTGACCCACCAACTTGAGCGCCATGTCAACACTTATCATTGCAAAACAGTGATTTGGGGCTGGTTACACAGCTTCGTTGCAACAGATCCTCCATGAATGTTGGTTCTGTAAGGTGGCTGGGGTCAATGAAGGTGGCGAACAGCAGGAGAGCTTGTCACGGGAGTCACAACAATAAAATGGTTCCAGAAGGGAGTGGTCTGCTGTATTGGGGGCTGCTAAGGGGTCAAGTAAGTGAGCCAAGGTCAAGCATTCTAGAAATCCAGGAGTTGGTCTTTGGTGGCTTGCTTTCCTTCACCTTCTGTCAAGAAATTTTGTTGTCCCCACCTGAACCCAGCCTCTCTTCTCCTTAGGCATTGCCAGCGTTCTACTCTAAGCCATCATCATGCCTTACCTGGACCCTTCCAGGAGCCTCTTTACTTGTCCCCTCCTACTTTGTTCACTGTAACCTAGTCCTAAGTAGCCATATCCATTGCCCACTGCTTCAACACCACAAGCGGTTTGCTTAATGCCTGTGATAAAATTGAAATGCCCCACCTGGTCTACAAAGTCCTGCCTCTTTAGCCTCATTTTGTTTCCTTTTGTCCCAACCCCCTACCTTCTAGCCACACGGGTTTTACTTTGGATTCTGGAATAGGCTAAAAACTCATTTCTACCTTAGGGCCTTTGCACAGGATATTGCTTTTGCTGGGGATGCTCTTCTCCTTTTACATTGCACGTCTGGCTCTGTATTATCATTCTGCATAAATGTTACCACCTCAGAGAGAGCTTCCTTGACCAGTGAATCTTAAGTCACCAACTCATTGCTACCATGTGATTTTACCTTCATCCTCAGCAGAGCCTTTACTCTTATTCATCTTTTGTTTCTCCTTACAAGTGTTTAGGTACTATATCTTTTCACAAGAATGGGAAAGCCTTGAACTCAGGGGCCTGGTCTGTCTGGGTCCCAGTAGAGTGCCCAACAGAGCCTGACACATGGCAGATGCTCAATCAATACATGATGATTGGGTGAAAATTCTAGAAGGATGTTCTCTTGGACCTTTTGCTTCTAAAGTGCATCTAGGGTACATGTAACCCAGGACTGAATGCAAAGTCCTCTGATACCTCCTCTTGACTATGGACTTAAGCAATTAAAATTAAGATGAGAGGTAGTTTTAATTAGATATAATACATTATAACCTAAAGGCCATCACAGATGCACCCACTTGGCCTAAAGGTGTTTTTCTTACTTAAGTAAGGTAGGTACAGAAAAAATAAGATTCACACAAAAATCTGGATTTCTAGTTTCTCTTGAAAAATTAGGAGACTGGTTGGCAGCTTCAATTCTACGATTCCCTTAGGGCAAGAATGTACTGGGGCTTAGTACCAGGGCCCACAGGGGCTCCAGACTGGCATGGTCAGGTGAGCCCACGGCAGTCACACCTGCTACCTGCCTGGCCAGGTAGAGCATTTGAATTTGAGTGCCTGTATTAAAATACTGATAGCTTTTATCTCTGGATGGTGGCTCAAAAACCAACTTGATTTTTTTTGTTGTTGTTCTCTCAGTCTGCCATTTTGAAATTTCTGCACTGAACATGTGTTACTTTATAACGAGGAAAAAAAATCAATAAACATTATTTTTATGAAAGGTTATACTATAGACTGGAAAGACAATTTGCATGAAATGCCCAGAGGAAATGAGACTCCTGAAATAAAGTTTTCATTTGCTATTTCCCCAGACACCCCACGGGCAGGAATTCACTCTCTTTTGCCTTTTGGGATAAGGGTCCTTTGTCCTGATTTCTTTGTAGGCGCATATCCATAAATATATCCACTTTGCCCACAGCAAGGCACAATGGTTCTATTATAATAAAAAATGAGGTAGAAGCCAAAGGATTCCAGGCCCCAGGCAACTTGATGGCTTGTTTAATCCCAAAACAAATACCAGGAGAAAATTTCAACAACCCTAAATAAATTGAGGATGTCTTTTGGAATTTCGTATGTTGTCATTTACCTCATAAATTCCATGAAGTCTGGGGCTAAAACTATTCTTGGAAAACATTCACCTCCCAGGCATCAGGCACTGCATTACCACAGGAATGCACGCAGTGGCTCCATGGACAAGGATTCTGTCCCAGACTAGCAGGAGGAGAAAAACTTGCAGATGACCTTGACCCCTGGTACCACAGCTACCAGCCAGGGGAGTGATGGAGGGAAGTCTGAGCTACTTTCAGCTTGGGGTGGACAGACTCTCAGGGGAGCCCCTGAATTGCTTTGCAGAGGATGTGGCACTGGAGCTGACCCTCAAAGACTACGGAAAGGGTGGGCTGCACGGGGAAGGGCACCGAGCAAAGGGAAACACAGTCAAGGAGCAGTCCATACCGCCCATTACGTTAGGGAGCATGAGCATGCAGCTCCCACACCAGGCTCACTGTTGACTGCTTGTGGCAGCTTCATGGTAATAACAACGGAGACATCCACACCGACATGCACACTTGCTGAGCACTTAGCATGTAAAATGTTGTTAAAACAGGGATGATAATAACAGTAATAGAGAACTCATAAGGCAGTGTTTGAAGATGGTCTCCATTAAAACTCACACCACTTTAGGCTACGAGGCTTATTATTATTGCACCCATTTTACAGATGAGGAAACTGAGGCACAGAGAGGTTAATGGCTTGTCCAAGGTCAACAGAGAGTAAATCCAGTCCTGGGTTCCCAACCCACCCCGGTCTCCCTTCAAACCAGACTAGAACTTGCTGGGAGAGGAGAGAGAAGTCTGAGGCTAGGAGGAGGAGAGAATGAATGGAAGCCAACTTGATGCAGCCTTGCAGATGCCCAGCCAGCTATGCACCGGGCACACACTGTGCCATGTTTTCAGGCTTTTAGGTAACAAAATGGTTTCTCTTCTTCTTCTTACATTCCCCAGGAGAGGGAAGAGTAGGGCAAGGAGGGACACTAGGGGAGGCCTCAGTGTAGACAGATAGTGGTTTAAAAAAAAAAAAGGTTTTCTCTTTGTAGTTCAAAGGGGGAGGTAGGATGAGGAGGAGAACAAGAAAGAGAAAGAGAGTGATTAGAGGCACTTCTGGGAATCCATCCTCAGGAAATAATCAGAAAAGGGAACGGAAAAAAAAAAGAGGCTTTCTGCACAAAGATAGTCATCAGAACATTATTTACAATGGTCCATTACTGACAATGCAACAGGAAAGGACTGGATTAGGCAAACTCTGGAATTTCTACTCAATGGAATCCTTGCGGGCATTAACGAGGATCATTATCATTAGGGAAGCCGCAGAGCAGCATGGGGAAGAGGGGGCTAATATCATAACGTCAAATGAAAAAGAAACAGGACTTCAAAATCTTATTGCAATTATGTAAATATCTGCAATGCACATTGCTGGTAGGGAAGAAAAGGCACACAAAATGACAGGGCTGGTTGGCTTAGGGAAGGCAGGAGGAGGGGATGATGGTGAATCATTCTCCTACTTCCTTCCCCCTCTTCTTTTCACATATTCTAGAACGCTCTCTCCTGAAGTGTCAACTGGTACCTGCTAGTGGTAGGTGAGATGATTCTAAGTGATACCCGAATGTCTTAAATCATAGGTCCACGTTTTAACATTTTTGGTTATATTTTTAAGTGTGCCAACAACAGTAGGGTTGTGTTTTAAGAAGGACTCTTTATTTTTCAGAGATAACATATTAAAATACTTATGGCTCAGATGCTATAAGTATGGGCCGTGCTTCATTCAAATTGATCTGGGAGGAGGGGTCAGCAGGCAAAAGCAAAGAGGAAAACGCCTTGGCCCCGTGCAAGAAATCGCTAGAGGTGGGTAATGGGGGCATGGGGCCACACTCTTCTATTTCGTATATACTTGACATTTTCTGTAAGAAAAATTAAACAAACAAAAGTTCTGTATTTTCACATCTAAGGCAAAGGCAAACACAACTACTTAATGTGGGGACATAAAGCTTCCTTATAAGAGACACAGAACTTAGCATCAAGAACAAGAGCACTGCCAGGAAATAATCAGGTAAACAGTAGACATGGTGATCTGAAAAAGTAGTAGTGTGATCGTGTCTTAGAGCAGATGAGATCTGGCCACTAGGATGGGTTTGGATGACTTTTTTTTTTTTAAAGATTTTATTTATTTATTCATGAGAGACACACACAGAGAGAGAGGCAGAGACAGGCAGAGGGAGAAGCAGGCTCCATGCAGGGAGTCCAATGCGGGACTGGATCCCAGGACCCCAGGGGATCACGACCTGAGCCAAAGGCTCAGTCCCAGTTCGGATGCCTTTGAGGTCAGCAGAGACAGGGAAAAGCGTGTGGATCCTGAAGAGGGTCCCCCCACCCCCTCCCACTGTCCCCCACTTCCACTCCGCAGGCTCACCTGCAGCTGTTCCCCGTCTCCACGTGCAGTGAGGACTCGGCCCTGCGGAGGCCCAGGCGGGCGAAAGAGTGATACAAGGTGAGCGCCACGTCGCTCAGGCTGTGGATGCCATCTGGCTCATCGTACACGTTCTCCCAGTAGGAGCGGAGGCCCGGGGTGCCCGCAGGGTAATTCCCGTACAGGTAGTAGTCCAGCTGCCCGATGATTTCCTGATTCACCACGGCTTCAAATTTTCGGGCAAAGAAGGTGGGCCTGGCTGTCTGCTGTGCTCAGGAGGATAAGAAGAGGAATGTCAACAAGCGGGGCAGGAGGAGGGGTCTGGGGAGCAGGGCTCTGCAGCCAGCCTGTCCGGATCCCAATCCCAGCTCCGACACTTCCTAAGCTCTCTGCCCTCAGTTTCCTTGTCTGTAAGCTGGAGGTAGTAAGAAGTGTGTCAGGACTGAATGGGTTAATATTTGTAGAGCATTTACAGCAATGGTGGGCACATAGTACACATCATTTAAATGTCTGGTAAATAAATTACCTCCCAGATGTTTGTGGCCGAGATGGATGGCAGAAATCATTTAGCTGGAGGTCCAGGGCAAATACAGCTTACAGATATATTCCAGTTGTCCAGCAGAGTGCTTTAAAATTGAATTAGCTGGCAACGTTTAAAAAGTACAAGAGTTCACAGCAACAACTTTTGGCTTCCCTTTAAACAGAAATAGACTTGGAACCCCAGGCCCGTGTTTCCACAAGGCAATGACTGGCCAGAGTTGAAGGGCAGCTGTCCCTTTAGAGGGGCATGGATCCCCCTGGTCACCTCAGTGCCCCCCGACTCGCACCCACCCCTGTTGCCTCCTGGGCACTGCCGCCGATTGGCAGACGCACAAGGAACCCAGATGTACTGTGAGAATCTCTGCCAGTGGGGTTCAGGAATCTGCATTCTTAGTGGGATTTGAGGGGATGCCTTCACTAAGGTTTGTAGAGGATATAACACCTGAACTGGGGTTGCACACCACCACCAACTGAATAGCTTTAAAAGTTGAAAGGTTCTGAAAAAAAAAAATCAGATTCTGGGGGCGACTGGGAGGCTCAGTCGGTTAAGCGTCTGACTCTTGACTTTGGCTCAGGTCGTGATCTCAGGGTGGTGAGATTGAGCCCTGTGTTGGGCTCTGCATTGAGTGCAGAGCCTGCTTTAAGAGGGTCTCTCTCTGGGATGCCTGGGTGGCTCAGCGGTTTAACGCTGCCTTCAGCTCAGGGCATGATCCTGGAGACCCGGGATCGAGTCCCGCATCGGGCTCCCTGCATGGAACCTGCTTCTCCCTCTGCCTGTGTCTCTGCCTCTCTCTCTCTCTCTCTCTCTCTCCTCTCATGAATAAATAATAAAAATCTTTAAAAAAAGAAAAGAGGGTCTCTCTCCTCCTCCCTCTGCCCCTCCCCCACTCCTCTCTGGGTGGCGGGGGGAAAGATTCAGATTCTGGAGTCCTCCCCCAGAACTACGGAGTCAACATCTCTGAGATGTGAGTTTTAGGAATCTGCGTCCAAAAAAAGTTTCCCAGGTGATCATGATGCAGTGGAAGACCACTTACATCAACCAAGTTTTCAAGGAAATGGAGGCCCAGAGAGGGAAAGGGACTTATCTAAGGTCACACAGCAAGGAAATGGCAGAGTCAGGATGAAGAAATAATATTCTGAGCGCCCTGTTATGTACCAAGTCTTATACTCATGCCTGGGTGGGGACCTGCAAAGGGCTGCATAATAGTAATTTCCAGCTCTGCAACTACTCGGCTAGGCTGTGGTGATGTGAAAGCAGCCACGTAGTAGATGCAGCCGTGGTAAAAGAACGGCTGTGGCTGTTTTCCAAAAACCTTTATTTACAAAAGCGGGCAGGGGCCTGGATTTGGCCCAGGGGCAGTAGTTTGTGGACCTCTGGTCCAGGGCTACAGAAACAACTGGAAGCACAGCCCCTCCCGTCTAGTGTGATTACTGACCTTAAGCTGGGTCTGGCACTGTTTCCACTGCAGTGGATTAACAGCAGCGCTAATGACAGTAAAAACCACTGAGCACGTATTCTCAGCTTAGCACTGCGTTCATGTCACCACCTCGAATTCTTCCATCAACTCTGCAAAGCAGACATTATGACTCTCGTTTTACATATAAGGGAACCGAGCTCAGGAAGGGGAAGTGATGTATATGCACTCACACATCTGCAGGATTCGAACCCAGCTCAGATGACTCTCAAGCCCAGTCTCTTTCTACTGCATCATTTTAGAACTGAACTGCTGAGTAAACGGGAAGCCCCCGAAAACAAACATCCTTGGTATCATTCTGAATACTCTCTAGCTTCCCTGCTTCATGAACCCTGTGGTGGTTTATGGATAACATTTAATAATATTCTGGCCCTCTCTGTGGTCAAAGGTCAGTTTGGTTCCCTTATGGCACCGCTGAAGAGTCAGACTACTTGAGTTCAAATCCTGACTCTGCTACTTTCTAGCTACGTAGGTCTTTGGGCAAATTACCCAAGGCCTCAGCTTCCTCATCCTTAAAATGGGTATAATAATATAGGTACTTATCAGAGAGCCTGGCACATAGTGTCATCTGCTATTGTTAGGTGACTATTGTCATTACCCCCTGAAGCCTGCAACAAGGGGCTTCTAGAACTAGACTCAGGGGCCAGGCAGTCTTTCTCTGCTTGTGATTCTTTATTCGCAGCTGGATCTTCCAAAAGGGCATGTTTCTATATTTACCACACTTCTTCGAACAAGAACTCTGAGTTCCCGACAGACAGCAGTTTCTTGAGTCTAGATGTTGGGGGATGTTCTTGATCTTTGTTTACTGTGAAAGGAATAGCTGTGAGCACGTGCGAGGTCTCTATGTTAGCCTGTCTCTACCAGAGGCCACGATGTCCCTGGGAGACTTGGGGCTGCAATGCAAAGGCTGCCACCCAAAGGAGCAGCCCGCGAGGGGCAGCGCTCCCAAGAACTGCCACGGCTACTTGCTCTAAATGATGAAGGTCCTTTGCATCGAGGGTAACAGTTGGTCCTCTGCAAAAGTGGGAATCTTTCCCGTTTTTCCTTTTGAATAGGTCATATATTCCCCCTGAAGCCCTCTTTCTGCTCAGCAGATCCTTTCTGCATGGACAAAGGAGTTAAATGTCGCCCAAGTTCATACCTAAATTAACATGGCTTTGAGGAGGTCCCTGGGTAGCTCTTAATCTGCCACCAAACACAGGCCTGAAAAAATACTTATTGCAGCAACCGCCTACAGGGGTGAAAGACGTTAGGCGGGCACCTTGAGGGAACCTGAATAACGAGATGAAATCCATGGTGTGCTCTGCACCTGTGTAGGCACAAAACCAGGGTGGCAGTGGGGCCTGGCAGAAAAAGCCCAGGTCTGCAACTGGAAGCACCTGGGAGGGACCCCCAGGCCCTAACACCCCACTGTGTGTCCACAGACAAGAAGGTTAGCTGCTCTGTGCCTCAGTTTCCCCACCTGCACAATGGAGATGATGCCTGCCCCAGGGAAGCCGACACCCACAGAGGGCCCCGCAGAGAGCCTGGGATGGAACTGATCCCTACCCTTGTGCTTCTTAAACATAAATAGGCTCCCCGTCACCTGGGGAATCTTATTTCTATGCAGATTCTGACCCAGCACGTCTGGAACAGCTGAGAGTCTGTACTTCTAATAAGCTCCCTGGTGATGCTGATGCTGACGGTCTGTGGACCGCACGCTAAGGAGCCAGGCTAAGAGACTGGAGGCTCCATTTGGGCAGCCCATGCCCTCCCCTGGACAGTTTTGTTATGTGCCAGGGTGAGTCCAAGGGGGGCACCTTAGCCTAGGTTATTGACCTGCACTGCTGCTCCCACCCACCCTCTAGGTTAGTGGCTGGGGAGGAAGCAAACCGTCTCCACATGGTGGCTCTAGTGACCTCAGAGTGATGTATTTAACCACCTTGTGGCACCGCCTGTGATCTCGGCAGTAGGGTCCAGGGCACAGTGAGGGGGAGAGAGGAAGATTCCTAGGCCGCTGGCCGAGAAGGAACAGGAGGGGTGCTCACACCTCAACAGGTCTGGGAACCCAGGCATCCTTGGGGCTCATGGAAGCAGAGGGAGCACTGCTTGCCCCTTGCCTCTGTTCTCCCCAGAACCGTGACCTGCTAGGCGGTGCAGAGATGCTTCTCCCACTCCTCTCTCTGGGGCGGAGAGGAGATCCAGATTTCCTCCCTTCCTTCCTCCTTTAGGTTCACCAAGCATGGTCTTCCAGACCTGGCAGCTCCTCAGAATTTTCCAGAGTGTGGCATGCTAAAATAAAAGTCCTGGACCTCGCCAGAGAGGGAAAGTTTGCCCCCCCAAGGACATCTGGCGATGTCTGAAGACATTTCTGGCTGTCATGATGGGAGTGTGACACCAGAGTGAGAGGCCGGAACCCAGGGGTGCTGCTGAACCGCCAACGATGGGCAGGACAGCACCTACCCCCTCCACCCACAGCAGGGAATGACCCAGCCACAATGTTAAGAGTGCTGAGGTGGAGAAACTCTGCTCTAGGTATGCTCAACTTTGCACCCAGAAATATATTTTTAACACATACTTCAGGGGATTTCTTGAAAGGCAGTACAGGGACACCTGGGTGGCTCAGTGGTTGAGCATCTCCCTTCAGCTCAGGGTGTGATCCTGAGGTCCTGGGACTGAGTCCCACATTGGGCTGCCCGCAGGAAGTCTGTTTCTCCCTCTGCCTGTCTCTGCCTCTCTGTGTGTCTAATATAAAAAAAATCCCCCCCCCAAAAAAATAAAGGCAATACAGAGAAATGGACATAGAAACATACACTGGCCTGTTTTTGACCTTTCTATGCCTCAGTTTCTCTATCTCTAAAACAGAATAACAGTAATACTATCCCTATGTGCTTATCTATCTTATAAGGTTGATGTGCGGGGAGGGGGTGCGCAGCTCATGAGTTAATACAGGGAAAATGGCCAGAATCCTTCTGGCATATGGGGAAAATGGCCAATGAATGGTGGCCGCTGCTCATGTTGTCACTGTCACTACTGGAGCCAGGGTTGCCAAATGCAGGACAAGATTCTTCGGCCGGCATCTGAGGCCGGGCGGGCTCACCTGGAAGCGGTGGAAGTCCTGCGGCTTGAAGTCGTTGGGCGAGCAGCCGCACCAGTCCACGATGTGCTTGTACTGGCACTTGCAGCCCAGCTTCCGGTTCCAGTTGGTGATGCGCAGGTTGTTGTCTACCATGGTGTCGCAGTGGGGGCTGTTCTCCAGGACTGTGTGGAAGAAGGACTGCAGGGGAGAGAGGGACCGGCCTGAGACCTCCTCCAGCCTCCCTCCCCCGAACCCCGTGACTGTGCGGGAACTCTCTCAGAGACTCCTTGGTTCCCTCTGCAAAGGGAGGTCGGCCGCCAGTCCTGGTCCAGCTCAGGGCACACGGGAGGTTTTGTCCAGAGAGGCTTAATTCTGCTTGGAAGTCTAATGCCCTGAGCGTTTCTCTAAATTGTCTTTCCCCAGCAGTCTACAATCTGATCTCAAGATGTTTCCTATCACTCAGGACATCTTCTGTCTGCCTGGCAGAGAGGAAAAAATCCCTCAGGTTATGTCAACACATGGGAACCAGAGGAAATGTGACAGTTTTCCAGAAAACCCTGGGCCAGAAGGGCAAGTGCTTTGCAAAATGGCCAGATCGGAAAGCAAAGGGATTCCAGTCTGAGGTAGCTTGAGAACGAAGACTGATGCTCTGGAATTTCACCCCTGGCTAAAGGAAGCCAGGTTCCCGGATGTACCCGTCCCAGGGCTGACCCGTGTTCCTGGCACCCCTCCTGCCTCAGCTATGGGAGCCAGAGGATAACGCAGGGAGGGGTGGGCTGGGGCTGCGCGCTGTCCGTGGTGCTGAACCGGGCTCCATCGGTCTCTGCTAATCCTAAAACTCTTGACCTGCCTCTCCTAGGAATCTGAGAAAGCAGCAATGCTGAGAGTGGAGACAGAGCCCAGAGAGGCGAGATATGGTTACCGCTTCTGAAAGACTTCCAGAGAGAGACAGACAGATAGACTTCTATTTGGACACTGTTTTATAACAACCCCAGATACCAGGCAGATACATGCTCCCCTGCTATCTGCTCCCTAGGGGAAGCTGTTAGGGGATACATGGTCTTTCTGCAACGAATTTATGGCTCAGCCTTTAGATTTATTCTTTTTTTTGCATATTTTTTATTGGAGTTCGATTTGCCGACATATAACACCCAGTGCTCATCCCATCAAGTGCCCCCCTCAGTGCCTGTCACCCAGTCACCCCATCCCCTGCCTGCCTCCCCTTCCACTATCCCTTTTTGGTTTCCCAGAGTCTCTCATGTTATGTCACCCTCACTGATATTTTCACTCGTTTTCTCTCCTTTCCCTTTTAATCCCTTTCACTATTTTTTATATTCCCCGAATGAATGAGAACATACACTGTTTGTCCTTCTCCGATTGACTTACTTTACTCAGCATAATACCCTCCAGTTCCATCCACGTCGAAGCAAATGGTGGGTATTTGTCATTTCTAATGGCTGAGTAATATTCCATTGTATATATAGACCACATCTTCTTTAGATTTATTCTAAAGTGGTTTCCTGGTGGCAGTCTGGGGAAAGGGAGGGCAAGGCAGGGCTGTGAAGTGTAAAGTGCCTGTGTGTACTGGGGCAGGGGTGAGGAACACATACCAACATCAGTATGGGCATCTTGATTAAAACAACCAGGGCCCCCAAAAAAGTCTCATCTCAGTGGGTAGATGGGCAAAACGAGTCCCCACCCACCACCCCAGCTGCTCTTTCTGGCTGCTAAATGACATATGCCCATGAACCTGGATTTTAAGCTTGAATTGTCTACAAGCCCATAGAAGCACATATTCTCCATCAAGCAGCGGGGAAAAATTCCCAATTACCAATTGCC
Source organism: Nyctereutes procyonoides (assembly GCF_905146905.1). Classification (NCBI taxonomy): domain Eukaryota; kingdom Metazoa; phylum Chordata; class Mammalia; order Carnivora; family Canidae; genus Nyctereutes; species Nyctereutes procyonoides. The sequence goes on along the minus strand of NW_026575126.1, from coordinate 51,017,367 downwards.
CTGTGTCCTTTCATAATGATACAGAAATTCCTCGTAAGATAACGGATGAGGAGGTTATCAGCATTGAGAGAAAAGGTGATTTTCGCTGAAATAGGATTAGAAGCTGATTACCTAATGTGTGTGCAGAATAGTAAAACCTGGCACGGTAATGAGAAGCCCATCATCCTTCTGGAGTGACATGGGCAGTCAGCCCTATCAGCTTGGCACTGCCCCAGATGCTGGTGAGGGATGCGGGAGCCATCAAATGGGGTATGTTTTCTGGTCTGGCCTAGAAACACAGCCTGGGCCTGGGGTACCGCCAGGAAGAAATGGTAGCAGATCACTCACGAGAGGTGTCCTGGGCTCTAGAGAAGTGGAACACTTCTGGAGTTCTGTGAGATCAGAAATTAGGATGAAAGTGACTGGGAGGGGAGGGAGCTGAATGCAGAACCCCTCAGTGCAGGTCTGAGAAGAAGGGTCATGGCTCGTAGTGGCAACATTTCAGAACTGAGTCCCCATCCACTTCCAGATGGAGCCTGGTATGGTTTCAGAGCGGTCTGCAACCTTACGCAGCTGGGCTTCTGCGATGGACTGCATGTTTGTGTCTCCTCCAAAATTTGTAGGTTGAAATCCTAGCCCCTCAGTGTGATGGTGTTGGGAGGTGGGGGTCTTTGGGATGTCATTAGACTAGGAGGGTGGAACCCTCATGAATAGGATTAGTGCCCTGACAAAAGGGGATCCACCTTGTTCCCTCTAGCATGCGAGCGCAAGAATGGTCGCTATGCAATCTGCAGCCTGGAAGAGGACAGGACCCTCACTAGAACCCAACCATTCTCGCACTCAGATCTCAGGCTCCCAGCCTTCAGAACTGTGGGAAGTACATTTTTATTGTTTATAACCCACCTAATCTGTTGTGCTTTGTTATAGCTGTCTCAACTAAGATACCTTCCCCATACTGAGGCCTGAAAAGTGAGACACAGCCTCCCTGGAGCTTTTTAAATGCTCCTAAAAGCCATCAGGAAATGAGTCCCAGGGGCTGTCAGTGTGGGGGCTGGTACAGGTCCAGCAGAAGCCCTGGCTCTCTGTCTTTGGGATCATTGGAATTTCCATTGTGAATGAGGTGGCCAACACTGCTGCCTGTCAGGGAATGATAGAAAAATACTCAAAATTAGGAAAGGTATTCTTCATGCTGAAAAAGTAGTTATTACAGGATTGGTGACCGTGTAAGATCTGTCAAACATTGCTGTGGGTAGGTCCTGAAAAGGCCAGCATATACAGTTGCAAGGGTTACACACTGCACAATCCTGGTGGGGTACCATCAACATGGTAGGTATGAGAGGTTTCTGTTTTTTTTTTTAAATAAAAGTTTTCTGGAAAATGGCAGTGAAGTGTCCTGTTCTAACAAAATCAGTATATCATGATGATTTTTATGACCAATGGGAGCCAAGTGTTTTGAGGAAGGACTGTCTTTTCTACTTTGCACAAAGATGCCGTGTGGACTGCAAGTGGCAGTGTCATGTGTCTGTCTATTCCATACACCCTCCATGCAGACTACAGGGGGACTGCGGGCCTGCCGTGACAGCAAGGGCCCTGGTGGCCAATGTAGTTCTCCATCTTCATCTGGATGGGTAGAAGGCTACATACTGGACTCAGCACCACTGTGCCAAACCTTCAGCAAGAATTCAACTTCTGCTTTTGCTCTGAACGCTAGAGCCAGCTCTCACCCTGCTCGGGGACTTTTTCCTAGACACTCACCTCAGCAGGAAGTAGGGTGTAGGAGTAAAACTGCTTCATCTTGGTCACCAGATCATCTGTGGAGAATGTCACATACTCCACAAACTTCCGGTTCAGCAGGAACCAATCTGAGCCTCCATCCACAGCGATGCCCTCTGGGATTCGCCGGTCCCCCAGGCGCCACATGTGGGCGTCACACTCCAGGAAGAGCCGGTCCAGACCCTGCTTTCGGATGAACCTGGGAGAGACAAGGTTGCCCTTAGCCCAAAGGTGCACAGAATCCAAATGAAATAGCACAATCACGGCAATAAAAGCATGTATTGGGCGCTTACTGTGTGCCAGGTATTGAGCCTGGGCAGGCTCTGTGTGTAGTTTGTCACTTGATCTTCAGAAGTGAGGCAGGTCACTATATCCCTGTGAGGCGGGCGCTGCCATTATGTCCATTATGTAGCTGAGGACCCTAAAGCTTAGAGTGTTCAGCCCAAGTAGACGGGAATGATCACGTGCTATATCTATTTCCTCCTTTACAGGACTTTTGGAAATTACCTTTTCATGCCATGAATGCCTTGGCAGTTTGGTGAATACAGCCTCTGGATGCTTGTCTCAGAATAATGCTCTTAAAGGCATACCTCCAAGTATGTAGGATTACAAAATATCTTTTAAACCACTGAAGTTATGATCTAGGAATTTGTGTGCTTTTTTTATTCTCACGCATTTGGCTCACACATCATATTCACAAAATATTTTTTTAAACATCAAATTTATGATAATTATGTGCGTTTTCTTTAAACACATAAGATAATATGATCTTGTGGCAGGTCTAATAACTACTGTAATTTTAAAGAAGAGGTGAGCATAAATGATACTTAGAGGTATATGCATTAACCAAAATGTGATACGAAAATTTGTGATTCCTAACAGTTACTGCTCATACTGTTGTGGTATGTTATGTACACTTAGCTGGATTTTAATTAGACTTTAGTGAAAACGAAGATAATTTTCTTCCCAGCTATAGTTATGGAACCCTTGAATTCTATCCACGAACCCCAGATTAATAACTCCTGCTCTAGAGAGAGTGTGTGTATATATAAATACATACATACACACATATGTATACATGCATATTTGGGATTTGTAAGGCAGGCAGAGCAGAATTGGCACTTCCTATTTTGTAGATGCAGAAACCAGAGATCAAAGAGCTGGTAAAACGGAAGTGTTGGGAGGGTGGGCATATCTAGGACCAAACCTTCTGGCCTGAATCCTTAAGTTCCTCTGCAGTTAGTATTAATTTCATACCTGAGGCCCCTGGGTGGCTCAGTGGTTAAGCATTTGCCTTTGGTTCAGGTAGTGATCCCGGGATCCTGGGATCAAATCCCACATCAAGTTCCCCGTGGGGAGCCCGCTTCTCCCTTTGCCTGTGTCTCTGCCTTTCTCCCTCTCCCTCCCTCCCTCCCTCTCTCTCTCTCTCTCTCTCTCTCTCTCTCTCATGAATAAATAAAAATCTTTAAAAATTTTTTCATACCTACTGTGCGCCAGGCACTGTGCTGGCCTGGGGTGGGGCAGGGACATGGAAGGATGCTCCTGCTAGTCAGAAGCTACTTAACTCTCTGGGAAACAAGAGTCTAGAGATCTGACCCAGGGATCTTGCTACTTCTCCAGCTCATACAACATAAAATCAACTATTTTAAAGTGTACAATTCAATGGCCTTTGTACATTTGTGATGCTGTACAATTGGCACCTTTATATAGTTTCAAAATATTTAAGTACCCCCAATAATCAGTCACTCCCTTCATCCCTCTGTCTTCTGGCCCCTGGGTAACCACCAATCTGCTTTCTGTATCTATGGATTTACTTATTCTGGACATTTCATGTAGAGTCAATCATACAGTATGTGGCCTCTTGGGGTTTGGCTTCCTCCACTGAGCATGTTTTCAAGGCTTCATCCTGTGTTTCTGTCAACCCAGCATCCACTCCTCATTTTTCTGGGAACCACACCATGATTGTTCCTTGGACAGTTATCTATCTTCAACTCTCTTAACTTGGATTTGCATCCTACACCCATCATCAGGGGCAGCAACATGATCAGGCTGGTCAGTCAGAGTATTTCATCTGCCCGGCTGCCATCATTGGTTCAGGGATCGATGTGTAACTGAAGGTAAATCTGAGATTGGGCCTTGGATTTCTTTTTGCTGGATCTACCAGGAAGGAGAGCTCTTCCATGGCATTTTTGCTTGGAGAATGTAAGCCTAGAGCTGCTGGCAGTCATCCTGCCACCATGAGTATTAAAGTTGTTTGATAGTGGAGGTAAACAGAAAGGAAGGAGGGAGAGAGGGGGAAAGGTGGAGGGGGGAGATGTGGAGAGAGAGAGAAAGGGAGGGAGAGAGAGGTATTAAGTCTCCATGACTTTGCTTGAGACCCTGGATCCCAGTGTCTGACTCAACACCAGACTCATCAGTAATGTGCTTAGGGCGTTCTGAGGTGGAATTCCGTGACTTACAGTTGAAGAAGTCCTGACTAACAGATTCCTCAACAATTTAACCTTTTAGCAGTACCAGGATGGATGTGAATGTTCTCAGGCCCAGATAGAGCAGGGAGTCATGGCTGTGACACATAAATAGCCCTTTTCCTCTAAGCCAGTCTGCATCCCTCATCATGTATCTGGAGGTCTTTGCACCTCCCATGGCAGACCTCATCACTGTCTTCAGATTACAGCTACCTATCTTCCCCTAGGTAGACACTTCTCTCATTAGAAATGACCTTGGATTTCTCTCTCTGTTTTCCTCACAGTTCCTAGGACAATGCAAGGCTCAGGAAAGGTCGAGTTTTTAAAACGACTTTTCCTTCTTATTTGAGAGAGAGAGAGAGAGAGAGAGAGAGAGAGAGCGCAAGGAGAGGAAGGAACAAAGGAAGAGGGAGGGAGAGACTCTTAAGCAGACTCTGCTGAGCCTGGAGCCCGACATGGGGCTCGATCTCATGACTTGACCTAAAACCAAGAGTTGTGCACTTAACCAACTAAGCCACCCATGTGCCTCTCAGGAAAGATCTATTGTGATGGCCACATTACAGGGTACAAAATCTGGAGACAGTTCCACTGTGTTAGACATGCTGAACTCTATAGAGAATCCCTTCTGCTGGCCCTTCCCAAATCCACTTGCATCCATTGGAGGGAACTGCATGAAATCTCACTAATAAGTCCATCTCCCCAGTACTTTCTTCTGCGTAAGCAGGGGACCTGCCCCCAGACACTGGTCACTCATTGAGCACAATGATGTCATACACTGGATTCTTAAAAGAACTGAGGACAGTGTCATAAAAACACTGATGATGGTGCCAGACTTAGTTCTGCTGAAAAGTGCTTTTCATTTTCATTGTGATGTGGCTCTACCAGTAATCAGCTGAGGGACTTTGGGAAGGGATATCCTTGAGTCTTGGTCTCACCCTTGGTAAAATGATAAAGTTGGGCTAGGTGTTGATTGTAAACTTAAATGTCTACAGGGGTCAGATGGATAATGGAAATGTCTGAACCAGGCTGAGTATAAGACAAAGGTGCAGTCAGCAAAGAAGTAGAGAAAGCATTTTTTGAAAAGCATTCAAATTCCTTTAAAAAAAAAAGGTATTTGTCTAAATAAAACATATCCCTAGCCTGAATCCAGCTCATGGGCCACTAGTCTTAATAACCATGGGTTAGGTAACTGTCAGGCATTTTCCAGCTGTGACATTCTGTAAGTCACTCTGTTATAAAAAAGAGGGTGTAGGGCAGGAATTCCAGACAGATACCTGGGATCCTGGAGAAGGCTGATGACTTTTCTGAGGACACACAGAAGACACAAGCCAACCAGGAGACCCAGGTATCCAAAGATCCTGGTCTTATTCTTTCCCTAACATGTTCCCGAGGGCAAAATCCAAGCTGTTAGCAAAGCCATGTTCTCTCTGGGAGTGATTTGTTGAAGGGTTTTCAATATACTTACCGTATCATACCAGTGATACAAAACTCTGCCCTAAAACTAGTCCGTTAAAGGGACCCCAAGTTTAAAGAAAATAAAATCCTACCTCAGCCCTGGCTGGTACTAATTATATGATAATATCCAATCGCAGACACTTAACTAGACTTAGAACTTTAAGTTTTAGTTAACTTACATGGTAACCAAGACTAACCCAGAGAGAGAAAGAAAAGAAATATAGGTGTGAGGACATGCAAAAGTTTTCCTTCCAAAGACCAGCCTTTTAATTTCATGTTCCATTATGTGGGAGAATAGCATCATCTTGCAATTTTAATGTGATGCCCCAGACCATAATATCCAAATACAATATTTATGCAGTAATCTCCAAAATGAAAAATTCATGGGGTGGGAGATTGGTTGCTCTATTTACTGCTTTTGAAAACTGATAAGCTGCAAATGCATGCTGTGGTTAATTATGAGTAAACAGAGACAAACAATCCCCCAGGTCTCGGTTCCTGGGTTCAGAGGGGTTGTGGAATAGGAGAAGGTGGCTGAGGCCCAGAGTCTCGGGATCTAGCAGGGGAAAGGAATCAGCTGCTTGGCCAGTGATCTGTGCTTTGTTTTCTGCCCAGTGCATTTGCCAATCACTTGGAAAGGGGATGGCTGGAAATCAAGGTAAATCAGCAAACACATGGGTGTGTCTCTTCAATGCCAGCTCAGCAGTCAAGGGTGGAGTGCAGATTTATTGGAGCACTGGGCCCAATACACAGAGGGTGACCAATGACACTCTCCTCTCTAGTTTCATTTCCAGATAACTTGGTTGTGCAGGGGCACTGGAGTCAACAGGTGGGATTAAGGGCCAGACAGAAAGAGGACCTGGGTATGTAGGCTGCCTCTGCTTTCAAAGACTGTGAGATATGGGGTTGCCTGGACTCTCTGAATGCCAGGTTCCTCATCGATAGGATGAGCTCCATGACAGCTGTGCTGACAACCTCCTGAATCCACTGTGCAAGTGTGACAGAAGAGGTTTATACAAAGGTCCTTGCTGAGTGTCCAGGAAGCACTGCTCAGCCCAGCAATGGACCAATAATCAGTTCCTTCTTGCACAGTGATGGCACCCTCCCCATATCCTCACATCCCTGACCACCCTGTCGTGCTTTGTTTTCCTTCACAGCATTTAGAACTTTGTATCACCATATATGAGGTATTTATTTAGTTTACTGTTTCCTTTTTAGATGCAAGACAAGAGAGTAGAGGGGTTTTCTGTTTTTGTTTGTTTGTTTTTTTTGCCTATTTTTGTTACAGCTGTAGCCTTAGTGCCTAGAGTAGTACCTAGCATACAGCTGGTGCTCAATACATATTTACTGAGCCAGTGAATAAAGGGAAGTTGTTTAATCAGGAAGAAGCAGCCCTTAGCTAACCAGGTGTCTGACTCTTCTAACGTACATTCAACAGACAAATGAAGTGAATCACAAGGTTAAGTGCATCCCCCAGAGTCACACAGCTAGCAGTCCCAGACTTGAATCCAGGTCTGGATGAATACAATGCAAACTCTTAACTACTCTGCATTCTTCTTCTGTCCCGATTTGTCAGGGTCATTGTAAAAGGATCCCAACAGAGGATCTGAAAACTTCTACTACTTCAGAAAGGCACTGTGTGGAAATGAGAAATCCGAGAGAAAAGGGCTCATGGTTGGTCTTGGAAGAGGCTGTCTGCCAGATCTCGCAAGGACTTCTGTCTTCAGAACAGGCTATCTAAGGGCAAACAGAATTAATTGCATTTGGTTTTACCTCCTAGGCTTTCAGGGATGGGCGGTTTGCCTTCCAGAGACTTTCTCGACTGGCACAATACGAACTAAGTCATAACTAAATATGATTCTACTGAGATGTCACAGGGACCAAGCTCTACTCAGCTGAGCATCAAAGAAAATTGGATGGAAGGGGACAGGGGTCCTGATTCTTATCTGTGTGTGAAGAGGTCAGGTAAGAAAGCTTCTGTAGCCTTTGAAACTGATCTCAGAAAAGGCAGACAATGAAGAAGTCTCTCAATTCAGTTAATTCCCTGGCTACGATCTTGGCATACTCATTGAGTGTGGAATTATTCCAGAACCGTCTTGTCCTATAATGAATTCGAAAAGGAAGAACTCTGCCCCTCAGATTTTGCAGTGTGTTTGAGTAAGAAGGAATCTTAGCAATCAGCTAATATAATTAACTCTATAGACTGGAAAAAAAAACCCAGTTCATTGAAAGGATGTATGACTCAAAGACATCCAAAGTCATATAGTCTAGGAAAAAGTTTCCCCTTCTTCACTTTCCTGTCCAGTGATCTGTCACTGAATCCAGATTACTCCTTTAGCATAAGTACAACCTAAACACTTTAGTTAAAAAATAAAGTCATGGAACAAATATGAAAACCAACAGCGTGTAAAATCAGCCAGCTATGTGAACGTGCTGACACGTGATAGCCATGTAGTGTGGGGGACAAGCTTTGGACTACATGATTCAAGGGCTGGGTGGGCCACTGACCTTGAATGACCTGAAACATGCAATGGCTATTTCTCATGTGGAAAATGGAGATCATAACACGTACTTCATGGAGTTGGTGCGAAAGTTTAAATGAGATTATATACATAAAGGACTTAGCATAGAGTTTAACCTATAGTAAGTGCTCCATGGATGTTCACAAAGATGCTTAATAATTTTCCTTTATCAAGCTACAAATTTAAAAATTTTACATCTCCTCTCCTCTTTCTCCTGCAATCTGGTAGACAGGCTTGAGTAGGGCACCTCCAGAGCTATGATGACATCTCTATGTCCTAAAAAAAAGCAACAACATTTCAGCACCAAGGACAGATGTCCCAAAGCCTCACAGATGAATTTCATCTCCTGAGATTTTAAAGATTTATTTATTTTTATTTGGGGGGGGCAGAGGGAGAGAATCTCAAGTGGACTCCCTGCTGGGTGTAGAGCACAATGCAGGCCTCCATCCTATGACCCTGAGATCATGACCTGAGCCAAAACCAAGAGTTGGAAGCCCAAACGACAGAGCCCCCCAGGTGCTCCATGCAGATTATTTCAGTAAGCAATGCCCATGATTCTGGTGGTAGAAATGACAAAGTGTCATGTCCATCTTTCTAATTCCATCCAAGCAGCAGTAATACATCATCTTCCCATGCTAAAGGTCAGCAAAAATCCAGCTCAGTGGGACCTAGTTTGGCAGCCCTAAGTGGCCCTGGTGGCCATTTTTTCTCAGGCCTGGGGTGAGCTGTTGTCCCTTCCTGACCTGGGCTGAAGTCAATTATCACGCCTCTACTCTGCAGTATCTGGAAGAACAAGGATCCCTGGGGCATTCATTCCTTAGGCAGCTCTAGAGAGCATCTTCCATACTCTTGGTATGTGTGCGGAGAATATGGGGGTGAATAAGATGGACACCATCCCTGCCCTTCTTTCCTCTTCCAGAGAGAGAAAATACAGCAGTAACACCTACCATTTATTGAGTACTTGCTACTTTCTGGACTCTGTTCCTTACACTTAATACATATTCTCTCATTTAGTCTTTACCACAACCCTTTGAGGGTTCATTTCACAAATGAAGGAACAGAGACACAGAGAGGCTAAGTCATTTCCCCAAGGTCATACAGCTGGTTAGGGACAAAGGTCGGATGCTGACCTTAGCCATCAGGCTCTGGATTCCGCACTCTTAGCCACCCAGCTATAATCCTGCTCTAATATCTAAGTAAATAGACACAAAGAACCACAAAATACATTAACATGTAATTAGCTGTTTGCGGTAAGTGTTCTACAGAAAAACTCAGAGGGCAGGGACAGAAAATAAAGAGACAGGGACGTCTTTAATGAAGATTGTTGGGAAAGGCCTCACTGAGAAGGTGGCATTTAAGTTCCGTGTGAAGGATGAGAAGGAATTGGTCATCTGAGGAGTTGTGGACAAGAGCTTTATAAGGGACCGATCTAGTATATGCAAGAGCCCAATGAATGGAAGAGGCCAAGATGGCTGGACTGAGAGCTACAGGGACATGGTCAGTTTTGCTGACACATTCTGGTAGATCAACCACGGGAGAGGCTAATCCTGACCTAATTAGTGGAGGGAATGTATCATCTACTGGACATGGTGGGAAGTTCCGCAATGAACATGCTGAGGGGATCAACATAGTACAGTGGCTAGGAGTGCAGACCCTAGGGCCAGGCTTCCTGGATTCCCGTCTTCTTCCCCTCTTAATAGTGGTGTTCTGTTTAATCTATCTTGCCTCAGTGTCCCCATCTGGAAAATGGGCCTGATAGGACCACATTTATGTCATAGGGTAGTTTTGAGACTTGAAAGAAGTAATTGCTGTAAGGCATTTAGGACAGTCCCTGGCACCCAGGAAACTCTTCGCATGTCTCTCACTACTGCCTTGTGTGGAGAAAGTTGACTTGGGTTTGACATCCAAGGGTGGGGAAAAAGAAGCCTGAGAAGAGATGCAGAGTCAGGGGCCCAAATCCTGGGACCTAGAATTCCCTGACTTGGTGGCCCATGGTCTTCATGCTGCTCATGTCCCCACATCAGCTTGTACTTCCAAGAATCTAAAGGTCCAATGAGGGATAACTAGCATACTACAACTTTTCACACATTTTAAAAAACAGTGTTTGCTGCCTTTGGTTCTGTTTATAAATGCAATGCACACTTACTTCATAGAAAACTTGGAACTGAAAAAGCAAAGAAAATAAAATAAAAATCAAACTCTGCCTCTCAGAGGTAGAACAGACTTTTCTTCTCGTCTTGTCTAACTTGGACGTGTATTGTTTCAGAAAAAGCAAAGTTCCCAAGCTGACCTCAAAATGCATGTGGACGCCAGAGAAAGGAGATGCATCCACTGGTTTGTGTGGGTGCTGCTGTGATGCTAAGCTTTATTTTGACATGGCTGCTATAATTGGATTAAATAAAGTGAACATGCAAACAGTGATAAACTCACTGGTTGGACTGAAGAAAAGCAAAAGCGAAATGCAATCTGCTTTCCCCATTGGAAATGAGATATTAATTATCTCCTTGCATCAATCATAGTGCTACAAGACAGCTGGGGAGAGAGCCCATCTCTTGATAAGCAAGTTGGCACCAAAGGGCCTCCTGAGAGCAGATTTGCTTGGAGGAGGTTCTTGGCCAGACTCTCAATGGATTTGCCAACTTTTGGCTAAACAGTTGCCTGTTTATGTATCAAGGGAGTTTTGGGTCTGAAGATTAGTTCAATGTCAGAGAGAAGGAGCTGCTGAAGCTCTTTAGCTCCCCTTCTGGTGCTCAATGGGGAAGTGCTGCTTAGAGCGGGGGGCGGGGGGGGGGGGACGACAGACCTGAGAACAAGAAGAAACTGGCTGATGTCACTTCTGATCTAGGAACTGGGACCCCTCTTAGTTTCCTATGGGTCTAGCTTTCTTACATTTCAAATGCTAGTTGTTTCTGTAAGAATTATAGAAAATGCTTCCAAAATGTCAATCATTTATATTCCATTTTCAAGATTTCTCTCCATCATCATGACCACCAACATCTCTAAGTTAAAATGCTTATCCCTATATTTACCCATTTAATTCTTATAACAACTCTTGGGAGGTTGGTCTTATTAGCATCATACCCATTTTACAGACAAGGAAACTGACACACAGATGATTGATATAACTCAGCCAAGGTCACACATCTAGAATCCAGGCCTGGATTCTCCGTGCCAGGTCCTTTATGCAGCACCTATAGGAAAGCTCCCTTAATATTTTTCTCTAAGTCAACTTTAAATAGCTTCAACTGTTTTTTGTGTTTTTTTTTTTAACTCGGTCTTATTCTAAGCATAAGAGCCATGACATCATGAAATCAATTATATACATTTTCATTGATACGCTTACAATCAATACCTAACTTTCCCTGTATGCCTGTTAATGAACTCCCTGAAACCATCTTGCACATCATTGATGGATCGTGAATACACTTTGGGATAGGCTGACCCTGCAAAGTAGGAAAGGATCTGATCTTCCCACCCCTAAGCATTTAAACGATGCTTCTGATTAAACTTAGACTTTTGCTCTTTCATCTGCACCCCTGAACATAAAATTGCAGGTCCTCTCTGATGTGGTCACTAATCAGGGTGTGATAAAAGAACACACATATTGAAAGTCAGTGTGAAGCAGGTTCTAATTCCAGCCCTGCTGCCCACTGGCCATGGACCCCTGAGCCAGCAAAAGCAACTCTCTGACATGGTGGAAAGCACCTGGCTTGGGGCCTTCCTGGGGCCAAGGAGGACACTCGGTCCTCCACAGTCCCAACCTCCCTGTTCGGATTTTATAAAGACTAGGAGACAGGAGCATGGAGAGTTGAAGCCATTTGTAAAAGTCCTATGGCTGTCACATGACAGAAGCAGCATTTTGACGCAGGTGCCAGGCCACCAGCAGTCGGGCGCCTATCCTGTGCCATACTGTGTTCCCTGGCTCAGCCTGAGAGCCAAGGGCTCCTCGAATCAGCCGGACAGCCCAGGTGGATCGAGGCAAGAAAAGTCCCAGAGGAAGCCTTGTTCTGGCAGATGGAAAATAAATAATAGTGAAAGGGAATATAAGGGAAGGGAGAAGAAATGTGTGGGAAATATCAGAAAGGGAGACAGAACATGAAGATTCCTAACTCTGGGAAACGAACTAGGGGTGGTGTGGTGGAAGGGGAAGAGGGTGGGGGGTGGGGGTGAATGGGTGACGGGCACTGAGGGGGACACTTGACGGGATGAGCACTGGGTGTTATTCTGTACGTTGGTAAATTGAACACCAATAAAAAAATAAATTTATTAAAAAAAAGGATTTTCGCTTTCTGGTGCATGTCAGGGGCCCCCCACCCCCAGGCTGCAGGTATTTGGGAAACTTCTCTCTTACTCCACTGAGCAGAAGCCAGGGGTTCCAGCGGGGTGGGGGGACATCTGCTAGGACCTGCCCATTGAGGGTCACAGTGGACTTTAGGTCATCTGCTTCTGCTCATGCTGCAGAGGCTCACTGGGAGAACAGTAACCGTGCTGCCTGTCTTTTGCTGTATCTGGTTACTTTATTTTTGGAGGAGAGCAAGGAGAAACGGTGAATACAACACTCCCCTTCATTTAATTACAGGAACAGTCAGGACCGATTTGGCAGCTATTAAAATATTCGTTTGCCTTTATGCCATCTCTTTGCAGCTGGAGCTGGGAATCCAGATTGGCTGCCAAGGCCTGGAGATGGGCACAGAAGGTCAACACTGCAATTAGGAACCATGTGGAATTAAAAAACGAGGCACCTCGTGGCCTAGTTTGTATCTCACCGCTTGCTTTGGCCCCTCTGCATTGTTTGGTCTATTGAACTTTTTGCCCTTGTCGCAGTGTTTTTTACAAGGGCTGGTCCAAGAGCACAGAGCATCAGAATGGGAAGGGTCTCTGGAGACCAACTTGTTCATCCCTTTTGTTTTTCAAAGGGAGACAATGAAGCCCAGAGAAGCAGAGTGGCTACCTTGAAGCCACCTAGTATACTGCAGGCAGGCAGGCCCAGAACACAGACAGGCTGCATCACTTGCAGCTTGCAAGCTTGGGCTCTGGGGACACACTGACTTGGGTTTGAGTCCTTGCCCTATCCTGTGTGGGCTTAAGCAAGTCACTCAACCTCTCTGTTTCCATCTGTAAAATGAGACTAGTAAGTTGCAGAGGGTCACCATCTGGAGGCAGAAAACCAAACCAACACAAAGGAAACTGGAACCAACAGAAGGTACCAGGAGGTAGTCACAAAGTACAAATGTCTAGCTGTAAAATACACACGTCCTGGGGATGTGACGCACAGTCGAAAATACCGTATTGTATATTTGAAAGCTGCTAAGAAAGCAGATCTTAGAAGTTCTCATCACGAGACAAAAAATGTAACTATGCACAGCGATGGATGATAACTAGACTTAGGGTGATTATTTTGCAATATATACAAACAACAAATCATTATGTCTTACACCTGGAGCTAATACAATGTTACGTCAATTATATCCTAATTAAAAAAGAAAAAGAAAAAAGATCCTGCCATTGAACTACTTGGCTATTTGATGTATTCATTTCTCTCTAGCCCTCTCCAGGAATAATAGTAAATAATTAAACAGCCCAAACAAAACAAAAAAAACCCAAAACCAAAACAAAAAAACAAACCCATAAAAGGAAAAGAAAAAAACTAATGGAGTCTGGGCTTGATGCTATCATTTGAAGTGACTGATTCAGCCCTGTGTGAAGTCAGACATGAATGTTCTCTGTCCATTAGCTTCCTTTACTTAGTCTAGGTTAAGCTGGGTTTCTGTCATCTGCCACCAAGAATGGCTTTGTAACACATGACGTGCGCAGGGGCTGGAGCCAAAGCTGTGGCCAGCTCTGCACCCTGGGGCGGGGATAAGAGAAGATGTGCACTGTCTAGGTTGGCTCATGCAGCAGGTAAGGCCTCCACTGACAGGGGGAGAGGGTGGCAGGTGATGGCTCATTTTACTATGAAATTAATACTGAATTAGTGCCCTTCATCCATCTAAGTAAGAGAAAACCAGCCAAGGGCTCATTCATGGGCAGTGGAACTCGTGAGCTTTTCTGTTCAGAGAGCCTTGAGTTTTAGGAGGAGGTGTGATCAACATCTTAGCCTGACCCTTCATCGTGTCCTGTGCCATTTGGGTATTACCTGTCAACTACTGATGCACATCAACTAGACAGAATGTATTCACACATCAGAGGCACAACTTTGGCCCAAACACCACTATTTATTTTTTCAGCAATATTTTTGTCCTAGGCTTCTCATGGCCTTGGACGTCAACATCCTCATCATCACCATCGTCACATAGGGCATTTCCTAATTGCTGCATGCTTTATATGCAGCATCCACTGAATCCTCTCAACCCTGTGACTCTAGGTCTATTAATATTGCTATTACGCAGATAAGGAAACAGGCTCAGAGAGGTTAAGCCACCAGTCTAGGCTCAGAGAAGTTCAGCCACCTGTCTAATGCAATGCAGCTAGCACATTACAGAGCAGGACTCGAATCCAGGAGGCACAACCTCAAAGCTCATGATTTTAACCCCTGTGCTGTTCACAGTCCCAAGCACAGGGCCTAGAAATAGAGGACAGAGAATAAATACTGACTAGCCTGGAACAACACTCGGGTGGATGTAATTTAGACCCAAGTCTATCAAGTTATGGGGTGCTCCTTTCTCATGACACAACTTTGTACATAACACATATTACGGGGTTACTGGCAGGGGAAGAAGGGTCTTCAGTTTCTACCTAAGGGCCTAGACACCAACATCTGGGCCAGTTTTGATAACTAACACCTGCATGGAATCTCGTTCAGCTCCACCTTGCTCTACCTGGGCTTTGGGGCCATAGAACTGGGAGGGTTTGGATTCTAGCCCTTACCAGTTGTGTCTGATTTCTTTGGGGAAATCAGTAGTCTCCCAAAGACCCCCTTCCTTCTCCTGACAAATGGGGATAATAGTTCTTATATTTGCATTGAGTGGCTCTAAGATTGGATCCTGTAGGAAAAGGGTCAGTGGGGCAGGGTACAACACACAATGGCCATCATTCTTGTGTCTCTCCAGGCATCTCTAGGCTTTGCAGCTAAAACATGCTTATGTGAATCTGTGCTGATTTACAGAGCATCTTCAAGGCTGGGGGCGCCTTTTAAACAGAAAAAATGCAGGCCATCAGGAGGATAGGCACAGTCTATAAACAGCTGGATGAAATCAAAGTTAAAATTTAGGAAGTGACACAACAAAGGATTCTGGGTTTACATCTCGGGAGCTGGGGAGATGAAGCTCACTGCTTGCTTTTTGACCCTCCCTGGGCTGCAGATAAGTAAGCTAACTGAGTTACAGAACTAGTCAAAATGACGCCTTGGTCAGCACTGGGAGAGAAGCCATGAAGCACAGACTGGCCGGTGGAGGCTGGGGAGGGAAGGGGGTGGGCAGGTGAGGACCATGGTGACCTGGAGGACCACAGGCTCTGTCTACCAACCAGGTGAGAGCCTCCAACGAGAAAACTCAGGCCCAGTGTTAGTGGACACTGGGGTCTTTAAGATGAGCTGGAATCTGGATGTTCATGGGAAACATTGCTATTTTTACAGGGGGCTACTCATTTTCAAATGAAGCACTTGAATGAAAGCAGAACAAAACAAAACCAATGCCAGGCCCAAACAAAACACTTGAAAGCACTAAAATGATCCCATGTGCTGCCAGGTTATGGTCTGAGTTCAAGGCTAGAGAAGTCTCTAGCATGTCAGAGTGATCCTGGGTTGGAATTTTTTTTTTTTTAAATGGTGTTTGCCATTGGGATGGCGAGGCCGATCCTACGATATCCCCTACAGGGGGCGCTCAAGACTGAATCCCTTCTAGAGCTGATCTCTGGCCACAGAGCCATAGACTTGGCTCAAAGCTATTTGGCTTGCGTCAATGGACTCATATTGAGGTTCTGGTCCCTCAAAACCCTACTCAAGTCTGGGGCAGCAAGAGTGAGGCACTGGTGTGGGCACAGGGTGGGAGTCAACTCTGTGCTGGAGTGATATTTTTTCTTACTAGGAGGTAAATTCCATGAGAATGAGGATTTCTGTCCTGTTTACCTTTAGAAGAGTGCCTGGCATGTGCTTGGCACTGGTCAAATATCTGCTGAATGACTGGCTGACCAGTGATGGCCCCAAATCGTAGACCCCAATGATCTGAGGCCATCATTTAAACATCATTTAAACATCATTTAAGGCCATCATTAAACATAGGCCTCAGTCTTCCCAGCAATAAAGTGGAGATTAACAATGGCTGCCCTACTTACCTCAAAGGGTTGCCGTAATGAGCTAATGGACTCAGGAAAGTGCTCAGAAAAAAGGTGTAAAGGGCTATCACGCAAGGAGATGCATTTCCTATGATCCCTGTCCTTGTCTAACTGGAGAGACCACTTCAGGTCTTACATGGAAGGGGCGGAGGCCAACCTGAGCCTTCTCCCACCCTCTGTTTCCCTCTGGCTGCATCAAACCAGCCTGGAAGGAAGGCCCAAAATGATCACCCATATCTTCATTTCCATTTTGCACAAGGGTAGGGGGAGGATGTACTGACCTTGCGTTGTCCCGGCCATGTGACTTCAGGAAATTCATATCTCGGTATCGGGACAGAAATGCCACGAGCTGGTCATTCGTCCTGTGGAAACAAACCCAGAGGAAGGTCAGTGTCCTCCAGAGACTATGGACTTACCACACATATGTTAAAAAGGAACATCAGTGTGTTTGTACCCTCTGTATTCCATAACCTGTGAATTCTTTGAGGATAAGCATGGTGCCTTGGGTGTTCTAGAATCTCTAGTGCCCAGTGCTGGGCTTGGCAAACATGAAATCATTGGTGTGTAGCTTGATGCCAGGTACTTAGCAACCTCAGGGCCTTTGCACCTGCTGTACCTGGGAGACTCTGCCTTGTACTTTCCAGGTCTGGCATGCTATTGTCATTCGGGTCTCCTGCCAAATGTCATCTCTTCGGAGAGGCCTTTTCCGGCCACCCAACCTAGAGTAGCATCTGCCTCCCCCACCCCCACCTTTATCACATGCCTCTGTTTCCATTACTAGATGTTACATTTGCTTAAACTGCAATGTAAGCTCCATAAGGACAGAACCTAGTGGGACTTGCTCCTCACTGGCACATAGTAGGAGCTACATGAAGGGTTGTTGGATGAATGAACACCCAGTCCTCAATAGCCACTGGGCTACTGATTGAGAGCACTTTGAAAAATAAGTGGCATGATCCAAACAGATGACGTCGTTTCCAGCATTGTTATCCCAAATTTATCGCCATCAATCTCGGCACAGGCAGTGTAGTCACAGCTAATCAACTTGTGCATACAGCTGTGACAGTATTTTAAAAGGCAGTCACACGGGTCTCCATCTGCCAGAAATGCAGTCGCCTCTTGTGCTGAATAAACCCAAACAGGTAAACGGTGCTGAAGTGACAGCTCCTTTATCATCAGGCCTCTCTGCCCTGGGATTTCTACTTAAGGGAGTAAAGTAAAAACCATTGTTTCAAAGTGGGAGACAGGATGGAGACAGTGGAAAGGAAGGGCGGCCCTGGAACCAGAATGGGGGCCACCAGACCTTGGGAGGCAGGTGGGTGCCTCAGAAAACAATGCCTGGGCTCTAGAAGCAGAGAGGTCTGGAGACAAGTCCCAGCTCCACTCCTGACCCAGCTGCATGTCCAAGGGCAAGCAATTTAACCTCCGGGTGGTGGCCTTCTCTGAACTCCCCTGGCTGCCCAGCAGAGAGTAGGCTCTGTGCTTATATAATGAATGGATAACTGAGCGGATTTAAAGGGCATGTAGTAGGTGCGCAATAAATGCAAGATACTTTGTTCCTTCCGCCTCCCACAATTGGGTCTAAGCGCGCCCCCCCCCACTCCCATCCCTCTTCCAGTTCCCTGCAACTCCCCGTGCCACGCCATTGCAAGCCCCTGTTCTGTGATTGGGTGATTCATGTTGACTAACTCCTAATTCCGGTGGAGGGGGCATCAAGCAGTTAGACGCTGCAGTGAAAATGAGCACGGCTGATGTCCTGTCCTACTACTGAGATCAACACCGCTTTGTTGGGAGCCATTCCAGTGGTGGCAGAGAAAGCCTGCGTCTGCGTTGAGGCAGACCCAGTACATCCGCAGCAAGCCAAGCCCGGCCGACGTGCACAGAGATGGATCCCAGGGATGCAGACAAAAGGCTAACCCCACGTGTGTCTGCAAAACGGTGCACCTCCTGTGCAGACAACCCTGCCCGCACGCTGCAAGGTAAAGCCCACGCGCGCCTCATACCAAGTTCTGGGCAGCTGTGGGCAGAGGGCCTCTTGAAGTTGCTGGGAGAGGTGGGAATGAGATCAGCCCGTTAAAAAAAAATGCAAGCAATGTCTCTTTCCAAATCATAGAGAGGCCCATTCCATCTCCGCGTCTTAGCAGTTCCTATTTACCAACCCCTCGCCACTCTGCGACAGTTCATTATTGTCGTCCTGATGAATACGGGGACAAGTTAACCTCTGAATGGGTCCCTGACAGCAGGAATAATAAACAGGGCCTCTGAGCGGCCTCAGGGGGAGGATTGGAGGGGCCAGGCTGGGGCTCGGGGGCCCCCGGCGCGCGAAGCCTCAGGCCTCCCAGGGTCAGCGGCCGCAGCTCCATTTGGCAACCCCAGAAAGCGCCTTTCAGGGCCCTGAGCTGGGGCCATTTTCACATTTACTGCTTCACCGAGTCCCCATCTGACGGGGATGAATAGGCATTTAGCGAATTTACTTAGCGATGCTTCCACATGAAATCGTCTCAAAGGATGACATCTTGGCGGGGGTGGGGGGTGCGCCCAGGGAAGGGGGCTGCGGATTCCAGGCCCGGAGCCGGGGGTGAAGCTGCCTTTCAAAGCAAAGCGCTGTGTGCCTGGCTTGGCTGGACTGGTGGGCGAGGGGACCCCTGTGTCCCCCTCCCTGGGGGCCCCAGGCCCCCTCGATCGCTCTCCCTCCCAGTAGAAAGCCTGATCAGCATGCTAAAACCCATCTCCCCAGCCTTTCTTCAAGAGGACACACATTCACAATTCGCTGGGGCCCATGTTTTCCTATTATTGCTTACAGTGGCCTGTCTATAATTGCCTACATAATATTTAGTTCTCCTTGGATAATTAACAGCTTGCAATCTGCTGACATCTTACCCAGTTCCAGCCAATCTCTCTCTCCCCACCACACCCACTTCTCACTCCTCCTTTCTGGTGGAGTCATTTGCCAAGTGGCTCCCACAGCTCATCACCTGTGCCTGCCTCTACAATTTCCTTCCACCTTTCGTGGAAATGATTAGAAGACATGTTTCTTCAATCACGCCTGTTCCTCTGACTCAGGGTGGTGACTCTGAGCCCATCATTGGCAGCCTTCAGAGCCACTTGGGATGTCATTGCGGAAATATGTAAATACGTAAATGTTAAAATACATGCTTCATTTTGATAAAGAGGGGATTTAATTCAATAAATAAATTTGCTGTTATATAAATAAACTTACCAGAACCGTGTGAAAATCTCTGTTGGCATGAATCAAAGAAAAGAACTGATAAAAACAGCTCTCGAACCATGACCGTTTATGAAATGCTCACCTTGCCCGAGACCCTGAGGCAGACTTTTGCCACGTTTTATTGCATTTAATATTTATAAAGACTTTATGAGATGCGAGTTTCATTCCTATTTTGCAGATGGGTGACTGAGGCTCAGAGAAGCCACTGCTGAGTGTAAAACAAAAATGAATGAATGAGTGAGGGAATGAATGAATGCATGAGCTCCATCCCAGGTGGAGGTGCTCTGATGCCTCCCTATTAGCAGAGCCTGATCTTTGGACAAACAGCATCAACCCGCTGCTATTAGAAACACAGTATACCTCAGGGGTGCCTGGGTAGCACGGTTGAGCTTCTGAATCTTGATTTCAGTTCAGGTCATGATCTCAGGGTCCTGGGATCGAGCCCCACATTGTTGGGGGCTCCTTGCTCAGGGGGGAGTCTGCTTCTCTTTCTCCCTCTACCTCTGCCCCTACCCTTGCCCACGCTTGCCCTCTTTCTCTCTCTCAAATAAATAAATAAATCTCAAAAGAAAAAGAAAAAAACAGAAATGCTGTATCTCAGGCTCCGCCCAAGACCTACTGAGTCAAAATCCACTTTTTAACGAGATTCCCAGGGGATGCTTGTGCCCTTTAAAGTTTAAGAAGAGCTGCTTTTAGTGAGGGATGAATAAGATAGTTAATTCTCTTCCTCTTTCCTTCTTCATCTTCTCCCCAAGGCCTATTCCTGAAAGCCTAGACTTCCAGCAAGTTGCTTTCATCTTGGTAAGCCTCAGGTGTGGGGCTTATTAAATAAAGTCACGCCGGTAAGACCAGGGCAGTAGCAGCGGGCATGTGGTAAGCCCTTGATAAATGTTAGCTGTTATTTAATGGTATTATTATTGCCATCTTGAATATCGGAAGCTTAAGACATTTCGATCTGGAGACAGCAGTATAATGACCCAACCAGATTTGAACTTTGAAAGCTTGCTCAGTGTCAGACCCAGGGGATGTCCCTGCAGAGCATGGTTGGGGAAATGCCCCTTAGAAAGCACTTGGCCACAGTCTCCCAGCTGGTGTCAGAGTTAGAAGGGGCTCCCAGGGGGCCGCCTCAACATCGTGTGTGTCTAACATGCATAATAGCTCTGGCCACAGGGATGTGCAGGACGAGGGGGCATGGTCCAGCTCTCGGGTCCCTTCCAGTACCCTGGAGCCCAGTCATGACTGAACCTGTTTGCCGGCAGCATGTGGCAGGATGAGGAGGGGAGGGGGCTGGCCCAGCTTCCACTTGGAGAGCACCCATACAGAACCAAGTGAGCTGTTCTACATCCCTCCTGCCCCCCTAGGCTGTGACCCAGAACCCCCGCTGGTTGGATATAGGAGGCTGGGAAGAATCTGGCAGGGGTACTGAGGACTACCACTAAGTCAAAAGCGAAGCACAAGAGTTTTTGTGAATGTCAGCATTCGGGACTGTGACCCCTGATGCTGCTGGGTATGTGCAAAGCCCAGAGGGCACCGGATGGAGCCTCCATGGGTGCAGTGGGTGGGCTACATGAGCAGCAGACACAGGCACGAGTGGCAGTGGATGGAGGGAGGACTGTGGCAAGCCGGGGCTGGAGAGGGTGAAGGCGCCTTCCATCTGAGCTCCGGATACGCTGAATTTCCCCTGCGTCTTCCCCTAGCGTCTCATCCGCACAGTTGTTTCATATGTACATTGAATTGAAACGCTACTTTAGCTTTACCCCATGCAACCATATTTGTAGTATCTGATGTACGTTTTTTCAAATCTTAAATGGCGGTAAAATACACATAACATAAAGATTTGCCATCTTAACCACTTCTGAGGGTACAGTTCAGTCGTATGAAGTACCCTCATACTGTTCTGCAATCATCACCACCATCTATCTCCGGAACATTTTTCATCTCTTGAAACTGAACCTCTGAAGGCCGTAAACAAGAGCTCCCCGGGTCCCCACTGCCCCTGGCCCCTGGGAACCAGCATCCTACTTCCTGCCTCTGTGAATAAATTCACAGAGGAGGCAAACTCCAGGAACCTCAGGCAAGTGGGACTGGGCTGTATTTGCCTTTTTATGACTAGCTCTTTTTTTTCCCCTTGGTATGATGTTCTTGAGATGCAATCCATGTCATAGTAAGTGCCAGAATTTCTGAAGATGAGGAATTCTGATGTACTATTTTTAAGATTTTATTTATTTATTTATTTATTTATTTATTTATTTATTTATTTGAGAGAGAGAGAGAGAGAGAGAGAGAGAGAGGAGGCAGGCTCTCCTCAAAGCAAGGAAGCATGCTGCGGAACTCGATCCCAAGACCCTGGGATCATGGAGCTGGGCTGAAGGCCGACACTCAACTGACTGAGCCACCCAAGTGCCTCTGATCCACAATTTTTATGTTCTCCTTTCCTGTTACATGTGAAAAGCAATAATGACTCCTTGTCTGTGTGCTTCCTAAAGCACCTGTACCACCAGGGGCCTATGGAGAGTGGTCAACTGTCCTGGTTGGGTGTCAAGAAGACACACATTTGAGTTTGAAAATCAGATGGTCCCAGGAAAACCAATGTGAGCTGCTGGCATGTGGGTCTGCTGAGAGCCATGGGACCAAGGGGAGATGTCATACTCTGTTCTGTTAGGAGGAGTCCAAGAGTACAGGAAATCATGATGGGGGGTGGGGTGGGGAGGCCAAACGTAACCCTTTCCTGTGCTTCTAAATTGAACGCTCTGAAGCTTCATCCACAGCAAGAACAACAGTAATAAGAGCATCTAACACTGGAGGGCCTACAGGAGGGGCCCCTTTCCTCAGCCCTCTGCATCTGCTAACCCACTCAGGCCTCCTGACAACCTATGAAGCAGATGCTATCATACTTATATTCACCTTTATTACACAACTGGGAACATGTATGTCCATGACTTTTTTATGCAGTGATCTATCCCACTCATCTGTCTCATCAGCACATACAAGTAGACTTCATCCTGCTAATGGCTACATGGGATCCCAGGGAATGGACAGAGCCAATCTCCTAGGGATGGACATTTAGGGTGTTTGCTTCCCTCCCACCCACCTCCTTACAGATATTGAGCTATGAGCATCCTTGCACATTTACCTTCCCATGTATGCGTAGGCTAGGTTTCCATGGGATTAAATTCCCAGACGTGGGGGATCCCTGGGTGGCGCAGCGGTTTGGCGCCTGCCTTTGGCCCAGGGCGCGATCCTGGAGACCCAGGATCGAATCCCACGTCGGGCTCCCGGTGCATGGAGCCTGCTTCTCCCTCTGCCTGTGTCTTTGCCTCTCTCTCTCTCTCTCTCTGTGTCTATCATAAATAAATAAAAATAAAAAAAAATTCCCAGACGTGGAAGTGTTTATGCAAAGGGCTATTTTTTAGTCTCTCTTTTAAGAAAGACACATTGCATAGACTGAGGAAACCCCAAGAGCCAAGGGTGGGGATCAGAACACTGGGAGGAAACCAAGCTGGCTGGGTCCCAGGGCTGTGGGGAGGGAGAAGGAAAGGGCCAAATGATGGAAGGGGGACCATCCTGGGGAGGCTGGTGGGCTTCTCGGACAGGCTGACTGGGCCTGGCAGGGACCTTCTGAATTCCCTACCATACCAACAACCAGTAGGACACAAATATGCCTCTGTCAGGTTGGAAGAAGTGTGTGTGGGAGGTTGGGGGGGCTTGGTGCCCAGAACTATCCAGTGCCCGGGGCAGCTGCTGTAGCTGGCACCCATCTGTCTATGAATAGCACAGGGGTTTTCAATATGGGCACCCCGGACAATACTTTTCAGGGCATGGTTAGAGGTGTGAGATGAGCAGGCATTGGGTCTAATTTTGTTCTGTTCCTTCAGGACCTGGTACATGGTAGGTGCTCAGCAAATCCTCACTGGTGTGCTTAACAAATGCCCAGGCGGAGCATTGGCGCCCAGCACTGCACCTGCCCTGCAGGAGGGGCTTGGCCCACAGAGCCAGAGAGCTCCATCATCCACCTGTCTCTCTGTGCCTTTGCCCACAACCTTTCCTCTACCAGAAATGCTCTTCCCTGTATCTTTGAACTGGGGGAAATGTGGGGCAATGAAGCCCAGGGCATAAAAAGATAATAACAATTTCGGGAACCTTGCCTGTGTTGCCTGCAAGGGGGTAAGTAAGCGCCCCTCCCCTTTCCTCTGACAATGACCCCATGAGTAGGGACTAGTTGGTACATGAATAAAGTAGAACACAAAGAGATTTAAGGGCTTGGCCAAGGTCTTGTAAGGAGGTGGAGTGCAGACTTGGATCTGGCCACTCCAGGTCCAGAGCCTGGGCTCTTTGCAAATCCTGTTCTCCTCGTAGTGGATCAGCTTTAGGAGTACGCTCTGTTTCTTTAGAAAGAGAGCCAAGAAACAATTGCTGGAAATGACAGCCACTTTCTAAGGTCTCCTACTTCTTTCCAAAGGGACCCTCACTGAACATGGGCTGCATGTCAGGAGGTGACACAAAGCCTCCTGTCCTGGGTGTGGGGACTTTCTGCTGTGCCTGTCTAAAATCTACACCCTAGCCACTGGATTTCTTCTAGCTCCATTCCAGTTCACAGGTTCATTCACACACATTTTTCCATGTGGCTTATTTCTTTTTTGGGGGTGTGTGTGGAGGTGGAGACCCTGCCATTGCTCTGTGACCCTCCAGGCAGGTTACACTTGGACCTTATGGAAGTCTTCTTGTCTGCTAGCAAATCTCTCAGGAAGGCCAGAATTCCAGCAGAACAAGAAGAAAGGTTAAGTTCAGGGTTCTGAGAAGGAGAGTCAAGAGCAAAAATAGCATTGGAGACCAGAGAACGGCTGACTCTGAATACAGCCAAAGCTTATAGTGAGACACCAGTTTCATTAAGATGTGGGAAAAGTTGTATGGAAAAAACTAGATACTGTAGTTCTTCCTGGACCCTGGAGGCAAAATTACAGCTGCAGTTGAGCACCCAGGGAGAAGTGGACTGAATAAAATGCTACCCTAGCTTTCAGATTCCACGGTGATCCAATCTCTGGGAAGCAGTCACAGGATCCTTCTAGAACATAAGTCTGATCCTATCTCCTATTTCCTATCCGTCAATGGCTCTTCATCACCTGCAGGACAATGTCCTAACTCCTTAGCAAGGTGCACAGAGTGGTTCGTGAGCTGGCCTCCCACTCAGTCTCTGGGGATATTTCAAGTTTTCTATAGGTTCTGTGTGTCCCCATAACTGTGATTTTGGAAACTCTAAAACTTGGCTCTCCCGGAAACATGGTTCTTTCCCTGACAGGTCAGGTGCCAGGTACCTGGAACAGCAGTGGATAAGACAGTTAATGGCTCCTGTCCTCCAAGAGCACCCGAGATGGCGGGGGAAAGCGGACACCTAGGTGGGTTCCGGTGACACGGAGTGATGTGCCAGGTGGGCTAAAGCGCAGGGCCTGCTGGAGACACCGCAGAGCTCTTCCCCTCCACGCAGGCGGGCAAGCCAGTTAGAGACCCACCTGGCTACTAAACCTCAGTCACTTTCGATTGGATCTGTCTTTTTTGTTACTGGCGAAAACGATGCAGAATTAAAACACGCTCATGGCATTTGCGGGAGCTGGCAAGCCATTTCTCAAAACCTCAACGCTTTCACGGAACACTTGTAAGACACACATTTTTCATTTTAAACATACATAAGCCATTCTAAGAGGCAGTTTATCTGACGTTCCATCAGCGGGAACTCTTAACACGCCAGCCCTTCCTGCAGACGGCTGTAATGGAAAGGTGACTGACAAGAATCAGCACCCCGAGGCCATCCGGATCCTCGAGCACTGCTCGAATCGTGAACCACGCGCTGAGCTGCCATTCGGCCTTGTGTGTGGGAGCCCGTGCGCGCCGTGGAGTCTATCTGATTGTATTTTAATTTTCTGAAATCTGGTTGTCCTCAGATGCCACGAGGCATCTCAAATGAGCAGAACATTTGGTTAACCAAATTCTGCATCCCCTTGCAGTGACTGATTACAGCCAGTTATTTGGTTTGCTTTCTTTTTTGGGGAGTGGGGGTGGGGACAAGAGGAGGCCTGCTTTGGAGGACAGAGCACAGAGAGACTGAATGGTCCAAGTAGAGGTGAGTCAAGCCAGGAAGCCAAATCTTTGCTACAATGGAAGCTGTACTCAGGTTGTTTGTAGACATTTCTCCCTGGTCCTTGCCACTTTGTTACTATTTGATTTTGAGCAAGTTCTCGGAGCTGGCTGAGCCTTAGTTTTCTAATCTGCAAAATGGAGATAAAAATGATACCTGAGTTGCCTGTGTGTCGTGGCTGAGGCACCACCCGCAGTGCCTGGTCTCTGGCTGGTGCTCAGAAAATGGAAGCCCTCGCAGGAAGTTCCCATATCCTTTGCTTAGAAATGCCAGAGCAAAGGCATGCCCACCACTTGCCAGACTTCCACATCCCTTACTCCTACACGCCTGTGTGCCTGGCACCACTCTATGTATGTTCAAGTCCCTGGTCTGTAAGCTGCCCAAGGACAGGAGCCTTGTCTGATTCATCTCTCTTTTCCCAGTGTCTGATGCAGGCCTGAAATGTAGTTCTAGCAGCTTGATGCCTCTTTTTCTGAGTCCCCTTGCTCATTTCTGAGCGGCCCACAGAAACTGCTCAGCCCATATGTGCCACATTCCAGAATGAGGGCCTCTGTTCCCTTTGACGGGGACTACCCTTCCTACATCTTTGCCTGTTCAACTCCTGCCTGTCTTCGCAAGAACTGGCCCAGTGTCAGTTAACCTAGAACAGGCTGGAGTATAAATGAGCACTTAACTGTGTTGAGCAGCTTAGCTTTCCCTCTGTGTGTACGGCTGAGAATGGATTTTTTTTCACCATTCCACACTCCCGTGGGTTTGTGCAAACGACAGCTTTGACCTACAGTGATAATTGATCTATTCTAAGTTTCCCCAGATGGGTGTCCCTAACGTACCAACAATAAACATATTGGTATGTGGGGTGGTTAAAATAAGGAGACCTGAAACTAGAGGAACGTAGGTTCAAGTCCTGATTCCAATACTTACTAGCTGTGTGGCCTCAGACAGGTCATTTCTGGCATTTGCAGCTCAGCTTCCTCATCTTTTTTTTTTTTTTAATAAATTATTTATTTATTTATTTATGATAGTCATACAGAGAGAGAGAGAGAGAGAGAGAGAGGCAGAGACACAGGCAGAGGGAGAAGCAGGCTCCATGCACCAGGAGACCGACATGGGATTCGATCCCGGGTCTCCAGGATCGCGCCCTGGGCCAAAGGCAGGCGCCAAACCGCTGCGCCACCCAGGGATCCCAGCTTCCTCATCTTTAAAACTGAGGATGATAATGCCTGTTTCACTGAATTGCTACGAGGATTAAAAATGAAATAAGAGGATATTCATTACTGTTTTCGACTGAAAAGTCCAGGCTGACATGGATGCTGGTACTAGGAGTGGGATGGACTAGGAATGGTGGGCTGTGGAAAGCAACAAATGTGGAGCTTGGGTAACCTAGCCCACAGAACACTACAATGTTAGCTCTTGTTCTTACTGCTGCTCTAATTATTTTTACTTTTCCAGGATCAGGTTCTACGTTCTGTAACAAAGATCTCCATCCCTTACAACTTCAGGGTTAGGCCAGTTCGGATTTCAGGCCCAGGGCAGAACTGAGCTGGAAGGACAACTGCCTGTCACTGATCACCTTGGGCATCCTGCCAGGTTCAGCAGCCTGTGCTAGAACAAGGTCAAGATGTGTTGCAACACAGAAGAGAAGCCATACACTCCTCCGTGGAAAAGCCACCTCTGCAAGCCTCAGGCGGACCCAGATTCTTGGCTCAAGACACTGGGGATGAGGACATGGTTACATCTAGTATATTCTTTCTCCACAGATTCTAAGCCTGTTTATTTCAGAGGATTGATGAGAAATTATGCAAGAAATCAGGCTCTTTAAACAAAGGACACGGGCTCTGAGGTGGGAATTTGGCAGTTTACTTAGAGACAGAAAACTTCTGAAATGTGCTAAAAGAGAACCTATTCTATTGATCAGTAGTTCTCAAACTGTGTCTGGGGCAGCCCTGGGTTCCCCTGGGGCAGCAGAGTCTCAGGACGGCTCACTTGAGATTTCCCCAGAGAGGAGGCACTGTCACCGACTTTCCACAAGGGACGAAGTTTCAAATGGGAGTAAAAGATTTAGGAACTTAACAATAAAAGTTCAAATATGATGAAAGATGATGGCCAATTCAGATTCCAGTTTTGTGGGGGGGCAGAGTACATCAGGGGACTAATCCTCAATAGCAGGACTGGCTGAGCTCTGCTCTCACTAGACTGCCTGATAGACTGCCTGACCTTGGGCAGGAACACTCGTGGAGCGGCGCTTTTGGGCATCGATGACAGGACACATACGGCAGAGGGGTCTTGAAGATAAAGAGAATGAGGTGTGTAGGTGAAGCATGTAGCATGGGTGCATGGTTAGGGTCAGCGTAGGTGTTGGCCGTGTTACTGCTGGGGCTGTGAATTACATTTCCTTTCTCCCTCCCTCCCTGCCCTCTCTCCTCCCTCCCTCCCTTTTCCTTCTACACTATGATGAGCATTTCCTAAGTGCCCAAACTGTGTGGAGTTCTGACATTAGACACAAATGCAACATTTTGAATCACTGGAATCACTTTGAGTTGCATGGACCTGTTTCAATGGGGATAACCTGAGCCTTGGTTTTATCTGACTATACATGATCTCTGGCTTTCTGCTCCTTGAGTAAAGGTTGTCCGTTTATAGGTATTCCTGAGGTATTTGCTCAGAGGTAGTACCTCACTCCTTCTCCCCTTGTGTTCCTATAGTCACCGATAGTGTGTTTCTTAAGAAAAAAATAATTAATGCCACCTGGGACTATCCCGAACACCCTCTCATCACACAGGTGCTGGTGCAAGTTCACTGATCACTGACAAAATATTCTCCAGGGCTGGCCCTCCAATATTTACATGGTTTAGATTGTAAAAGAGGATCACGTTGAAAACTGTAAAACAGGGTGCCTGCTAGATGGGAGCAGGTCTGTTTTGTTCACATCAATATATCTTCATTCATTCATTGAGCAAATATTAACGTTAGATCTACTACATGACTGACTGTTCTAGATGCTGGGGGAAAAAGTGATGACTGAGAACCAAGTCTCTGTGAGACGTGATCCCTGGTGTCCCGGGGGCATCCCCTGTATGTCTTGGAGTAGCTTCTCTCCTATGCGTCATGGATGGTACTAGTTACGTAGCATCCTTGCAGGAATCGAGAACATAGTCATTCTGATCATTCTCTGTGTTCTGAGGTTCTGATGAGGAACCCCAGTTCAGAAAGGCTTGGCCAGCACATTTCTGGCATAATAGTTGCTTAATACCTAAGGGGATACATGTTGAATGGAATCCCTAAAGCTGTGCCAGGTTCCTGAATGGAATTTATAAATGAACATAGAATCCCTTTCATGCTAAGGCAGATGCGTGGTCAGATACCCATGTATCACACCTAAGTGAGTGACAGCCACATGTGCCACTGCTCTACAGGGACACTGCTCTGCATCAGGTAACCTGGTTTTGAAGTCTGTTGTGTGATCTTGCAAGTTACCTCATCCCGAGCCTCAGTATCCTCATCTGGGTTGGGCAGAGAATCAATGAGATCATGTGTGTGAAGGCTAAGCCCAGGACCCGGCCACAGAAGTGCTGGACTGTCCCAGAGCTCTTGTGACTTATTCCCTCTGAGGGATGGACAAGGATGGCTGGCCTCCCCAGGCACACCACACTGAAGCATACAGTCAGAAGGTGTTTCCCTGAAGGAAGCCAAGCCCTTGGGATGCTGACATGGCCCAAGAGCTTGAGAACAAAGCCAAGACCCACCTCTCTCAATGGTTGGTTCCCTTACTGGTCCCCGAAGGGCTTTGTTCAGCCAAAAAAGGAAACCCTCAGAAGCTGGAATCCCTCTCCTCTTACTTTACCTTTTTACTATTTCTTCCTTTCCTGTTAGACAGTTGAATCACACATGTTAAGAAGTCACTATAATACCCAGAAGAATAGAAAACAGGTGTTCAAACAAAAACTTGTATATAAATATTCATAGCAGCACTATCCACAATAGGTAAAAGGAGGAAACAATCCAAATGTCCACTGAGGGATGAATGGATACACCAAATGTGGTATGTCCATACAATGGAATATTATTCCGCCATAGAAGAGAATGAGATGTGGATGGACCCTGGGAGCATTATGCTAAATAAGACAAGCCTGGCACAAAGGACCACATATTACATGATTCCATTCACATGAAATATCTGGGATAGGTAGATCTGTGGACACTGGTGATTGCCAGGGCCTAGGGACAGGGGGAGATAAAGAGCAACTGCTTATGGGCTGTAGAGTTTCCTTTGGGGATGATTAAAATGTCTGACACTGAAATGGGGGCTGCCCAACGCGGTGAATGCATGAGATGTCTGTCACTCATGGTGATTTCTATCAGTGGAACCCCAATATCTCAAAGGGAAGAAAGGCTCACCATAACATAGCGACAATACCAACCAAGCTTCGTAGATCAGAAACATCTCATAAACACTACGCGTTTATCCTCACACCTCCTCCAGAAAGGAGGCAGCATCAGATCCATCTTACAATGGACAAACTGAGCTGCTCCAAGCTTGGCGAGCTCATCCAGGAACAACGTCGCTACTGCTGCTGCTGCTAACTACTGAGGGCAGAAGTCATGTGCTCTAGGACTTGCCGTGCGTCCGCTGGCATTCTCCCTTCTGTGAACCTCAGGTGGTAAGGTCCTATTGTTATCACCCATTTTGCAGATGAACAAGATAGAGAAGTTACATGAGCTGGGCCTGGCTGTGACAGAAGCAGGGATCTGCACCAGGCCACCTGACCTCAGAGCCCGAGGGCTTCGGCACAGAGGCTTGGCCCTGGAAACTGAGAGAAGGTGGGCAGCAAAGTGTGTACCCCCCGAGGCCTGTTTATCGGGGGACAGCTTAGCTATCTGCCACATGACATCAAAAGATCACTTGGGATTCGGACTAACCCCCTGCCCGCCCCGGGCTGTAGGAAAGCCAGCACGTGGCTGGACGAGTGTGACCTGTCAACGTCCCTTGGCCTGCTGGGCTCTTCATGGGGCCCCTCCGTGTCTGTGTGGACACCTCTAGTTCATTGGAGAAGCGGCTGAGCCAACTTGAGGATTTATGAGAACCCACCACGGCTCATTGTTCTCCTGAAATGCGTTCTCTGATGCTTTGGAATGTTTTCCATTTTTATGGTGAGGAAATCTGAAAATGCCGCTAGCTGCGAGAAATAAGTAAAGACAAAACCTTTCTACTGGTCTTTAATCAAGGAAGAAGCTCAGAGACGCTTTTAATACTTGTGGAAGTAGAAAACGTGTGACACAGGAGCAGGAAAGGAAGCCCTCCGCCACACAGCGGGCAGGGCAGCGCGGTGGCATTGCGGGAGGACAGCCACTGACTTCTCGTTCGTTCCTTCAGTCCTCACTGTGGGTAGGACTTAATGAGCTCCTGCTCTGTGCCAGGCACCGTGCCAGGCTCTGGAGACACAACCTTCGCAAAAGAGCTGTCCCTTCTGCACTTGCGGGACTGTCAACCCAGGGAACTGGCCAGCCTGGGGCATCCTATTGTCCTGATTAACCGAGCACTTGCTCTGTGTCAGACAAGGCCCTCCAAATTCCACAGCTTAATCCTCACCGCGATGGCTGCAGCAGGAGAGCGTGATGCTGTTATAGATGAGAAAGCCGAGGTGTGCAAAGGATGAGCCACTTGCCCAAGCTTTTGGGGCAAGGACGTGGAACCCCTGGAATTGGGCTCTGCTGAGTCCCCAGGAACACACTTCTGAACCCTTTGCTATGCTGCCCGATGGCCTGAGCCCTCAAAATCCCATCAGAGAACAGAAAGGGGGTTTCTGGGTCCAGCTCCAGCTTACAGCATCTCCCCAGGAACCCCAGGGGCATGGAGATTAAGAAGTGTGTGCTGCAGAGAGGCGCGCGCGAGAGAGGAGAATAGCAATGAAACCACAGGGGGGACTAGCCTGCTGGAAAAGTAATTACCTGAGCTATAATGCACATATCTGCTCGCAGAAAATATTAACTATCGTATTTCCCCCCCTCCCGCAGCCTGGTAGAGTTCTTTACTTTCTTTTTTTCCTTCCTTTCTTCCCCGCTGCCAAGAAACTACCTAGGAGCCAATATAATCTCATCAGGGCACTTTCCATCCAAAACTTTTTCATGATGACCTGTTGCTTTTAGGAAAAACTTGAGGTTCTCACGGTCCCAAGCCGCTAGGCCAGCCTAACTCTCCAGCCTTGTTCTGTGCATTTATCCCCTTCCCACACCCTGTCCACATAAAGCCTCTCTTCATGGGATGTGTGGTCCCTGTTCCCTCATGCCTCAGGACCTTTGCACATACAGCCCCCTCTTTCTGGAACATTCATCTCCCATTTGTTCATCCAATTAGTTTCTCCTCTCCTTTCCACATTCAGTTCAGAGACACTTCTCCAGGGAAGCTTTCTCCAACTCCCTAAGAAGAGAAATAGTTGTATGCATGGTGGTTTCCTGTATTAGATGTAAACTTCCAGGGATCCCTGGGTAGTGCAGCAGGTTGGCGCCTACCTTTGGCACAGGGTGCGATCCTGGAGACCCGGGATCGAATCCCACGACGGGCTCCCGGTGCATGGAGCCTGCTTCTCCCTCTGCCTGTGTCTCTGCCTCTCTCTCTCTCTCTCTCTCTCTTTCTCTCTCTCTATCATAAATAAATTAAAAAAAAGATTTAGATGTAAACTTCCTTCCTAACAACGTCAGAAAGATGTGGCGATTTAATGTTCAAATCTGTGATGGCAGAGATGTTAACTATCCCGTTGGCAGCTGTAACCACAGATCCCACCAAACGTCTGGCACACTGTACATTTCCCCAAGTGTGTATTGACTGACTGTACGAACAAATGAGTCAATCAATCTTGAGGTCCTAGAGCTGGTATTTCATTAGAAGGTATTTTGTGGTCATTGTCTTGGTTAAAAATTTCTCTCTTCCTAAATTGACACTGCAACCTACGGCGGGCTCATGAGACAAATTACAAGAAAGGGAGTCCAAACACCTCTAGCGGGGGGTCCCAGACCTACAGGATCAACCAGACTTAAGGAAGTCACAAGTGCACGTGTCTGGTCACTCTGGGAAGTCTTTGAGAACTAGCTGGCATCGGGGCACTCGTCAGCAACTTGCCAGGTCAGCCAAGGAATGACAAATGGGTCTGGTGCTTTCAGAAGTGGGGTAAGCCCTGAAATCAACGTGTCTCGGGATTCAATGTCATTGACCTCTTTGATTCGGTGCAAGGTGAATTACAGCGCTAACAGGCACAAGGTATTTCTGATGAGTTTACACTGAGGAGGCTGGATGCAAAGAAGGGACTGTCCTCTTTGGCTGACACATACTACAGGGGGCTGGACAGGCCTATAGGCATGGGGGACCCCTGTGTGAACAAACCACCTGTCCCCTCCTGGCTGGCCTGATCCGGCAACTCGGAGGGGTGAGCTGTATTTCACATGTTGCTTTCCAGCTCGGGTTTAAGACTGGTAAGCCAAGGGGGTGGAAAGATATGGTCAGAGGGGGCTGTTGTTTGGGGTCAAGCTCAGCTACCCAGGGCTGGGTGGGAGTCCAGGCCAGGGGTCTGGAGGAAGTTCCTAGAAGCCCTTAGGGATCTCTACCACTCTCTCTCCATCCAGGGTCACGAAATCCAAAGCATGGAGTGGATTGCAAGCTGGCGCCTGGGCTGGCAGACGCATGGGAGATAATGCAGAAAGGCCATGTGTGGGAAGATGGGAGGTGGGTGGCTGGGACAGTGAGTTTGCAAAGGTCAAAACGTGTATTCTGGCCAAGGCCATTATCTAAAACATGGGACATGGTGCAGACAGGGGTCTGGGAACCACCTGCTTTTGTAAATGAAGTTTTATGGGAACGTAGCCATGTCTGTTTGTGTATGCGTGGTCTACGGCCACCTTGTCGCTTTAGTGGTAGAACTGGGTCATCATGACAGAGAGTATTTGGCCCGCAAAACGGAAATATTTATTAGCTGGCCCCTTATCAAAATGTTTATTGGCCCCTGTCATTAAGTTTCTCTCTCTGTGGTCATTCATACACCTTCCTCACAACTGTCTGCTGTTACCCCTTTACCAAGCGCCTTCCTGGCCCGCCCTCCTCTTTCCACGCTGTGTTTGCCCTTGGACGTATTTCCTTCCACCTGACCTATTATCCGCTTTCTTATCTATGGTCTCTCTCTCTCTCCCTCACCAGTGGGAGTGAGGGGCTCAATAGTAATGTGCTTTATTTACTGCTGTATCTCAAAAACTGCCCGGCATATAGTAGGCACTCAATATATATTTGTGGAAGGATTGAAGAGCCACTTATCCTGTGTATATTTGTCTTAATGCTTTCTTATTTAGATCAACTGTGTGTGTGTGTGTGTATATTTTTTTTTAAATTAAGTAGGCTCCATGCCCAGTGGGGAGCCCAACATGGGGCTTGACTTGAACTCACAACCATGAGATCAAGACCTGAGCCGAGAGGCACCTGGGTGGCTCAGTGGTTGAGCATCTGCCTTTGGCTCAGGTCATGAACCTGGAGCCCTGGGATTGAGTCCCACATCAGGCTCTCTGCAGGGAGCCTGCTTTTCCCTCTGCCTGTCTCTGCCTCTCTGTCTCTTATGAATAAATAAATAAAATCTTAAATAAGACCTGAGCCAAGATCAAGAGTTGGATGTGCAACTCACTTTGCCACTTAGGTGCCCTGAGATCAACTATATACATATATGTATTTTTTTAAGGATTTAGAGAGAAAGAAAAAGAGAGAGTGTGTGCTTGTGCACAGAGGGAGGGGTAAAGGGAGAGAATCTTGAATCAGATTCCCCACTGAGCATGGAGCCTAATATAAGGCTCAATCTCAGGACCCATCAGATTATGATCTGAACTGAAACCAAGAGTCCGATGTTCAAATGACCGCACCACTCAGGCGCCCCTAGATCAACTGTATTTTTAAAGAAAATTTTGGCTTCAGCAATCGGGGTCTGTTAGGTCTTTCTAAATATTAACATTGTCAAAACTGCCTGTGTACCACTTTAAATCAGCTTGCATGCCACCAGGGGTCTGTGGGTCAGACTTGGGAAGCCCTGGTTGATGGCTGAGGACACCGAGTGGGTTTAAGCCTGAGCTCCATTGCACAGCAAGTGAGCAACGTCAGGCAAGCTCATGTCCCTTCTCTAATGGGGATACAGGAGGTCCCATCTCACCCAGTGGCCGAAAGGTTAAATGAGATGGGGAAGCACTTGGCCCAGTCCCTGCACTGGCTCAGCGCTGCAGGTACAGAGGCTGGGATGCTTGGCAGAGGGGACCACGCAGTGCCTGTCGCCTGTCCATCCTGTGGCCCCCGCTCCCAGTGAATGAAGCCCTGGGCAGCGTCTGAGCAGGTCCTTACACGTCCCCATTTGGATTAATGGGACCATTTAGCTGTAGGTGTCCAGAGAATGCATTGTTTAAAGTAACTTGTTAGAAACTTCCCCAGGGTGGCAAACTTTTAAACAAAGATCGACTCTGTAATCAAAAACTGCTTGTCCTTAAACCACATTCTGACATCTCAAAGAGCACAATTATATCGAGAAAGGGGTGGTGATGTTTGTGCCCCTGGCTGCGTTTGCCAACTAATGTTGACTGATGAACACAATTAAATTGCATGGGGAGAATCCTTCTCGGGAGGAGCAGAGGACACAGGGGACAAGGCGGCAGCTCTTGGGGGCTGGATTTCCATTCCTCCTCTGCCAGGGAATGTAACACTGATGTGCGTATTCCCCTTGGGCCCTCACCCCGGGGAAAACTGGCCAGCACCACCAACTGACCCCTTCTTCCCCAACCCTGCACTTCCTGATTTGGGGGTGCTAAGGGCAGCGGACCAAGGTCAGGATCTGGGTTCCAGATGCTCTATCTGGACTGCGCGGGGCTGTTTGACTTCAGGGGAGGCAGGCGGTGAGCCTAGGGACTCCGCTCTCTGCCTCGGCTTCTATTCATAATCCCCCACCCCTACCAATCCAGATATCTGAGTCCCTTTCTGAGTCTGGGGAGGGTGGGGAGGGTGGTGAGGTGGTTTAGGGGTAGAACTAGGAAGGAACATTCCAACTTGAAAATGGAGGGAGATTTTGTGGCCGCACAGATTCAAGAGCAAGGAGAATGGAGAGTGGTGTTTCAGCCCATGGAGGTCAAGTGAGCTGATAAACACTAAGCGTCTTTTCAAACAGCTTTGCAAGATGGGAAGGGAGATGGAACCAGGGCTGCTCAA
The DNA here is from genome assembly GCF_905146905.1 of Nyctereutes procyonoides. Taxonomy (NCBI): domain Eukaryota; kingdom Metazoa; phylum Chordata; class Mammalia; order Carnivora; family Canidae; genus Nyctereutes; species Nyctereutes procyonoides. Next base: position 50,981,330 of record NW_026575126.1, on the reverse strand, counting down.
TAGCAGACGCATCCCGACATGGCTCAGGTCAAGGCGACAGCCTTTGCGACTCCCGTTACGACTGCATTTCTCAAAGGCACGTGTGTGCAGTCTCTGGGTGTGCGTTTCTGTAGCAGTCTGAGGGCACAGAGATACAAAATACAGGAGAGAAGAAAGAAAGTGACCTCAAAAAAGGCCAAACTGTGTTTATGCTTTTTTTTTTTTTTGGTCTAGAATTAAGAACTGCCCAGGATTTTTAGCTTTCACAACAGTAATGAGAAGAGAACCACTTCCCGAGCGCCCAGAATAAATGCCCAGCTGTGGATTAGGTCCTATGTTTCACTGAGTCTCATCTTTCCAGTGACCCTCTAAGGAAACTGCTGTGAGGGACGGGGGTTCTGGTGGGCTTCCTGTAACAGGTCCCCATCTACCCATCTCCTTCCTAGGTTCACCCCAAGGGAGAAGGAACAGACGGTATGATTAGTCAAGTGTCAGAGATTGCTTGGGTATGGTTATCAGGGGCTGGGTTATCATCTGGTGCAAGTCTCTGCCTCTAGTCCACTACTCTTTCTCCTGTTTCTTGCCTCAAACCTCATCTGCGCCTGACTCCTTAGGGTCAGGATCAGTCACACTTTGCTCTTCTTCCTCTTGCATTCACGCAACTGGGTAGATGCACTAAGTAGGCGAAGGTCTCCCTAGCAGACTTAGGCATCTTGCTCTCTTCTCTCCTCTTTGCCCATCGGCGTGGCTGAGCATCCTGGTCCTGACCTTTAGATGGTGGGAGGGATGAACACGATGCCCCACACAGGCACCAGGCCTGAGCCATTGTGCTCCACCCTGACTGCTTGCAGAGCTGGACATAAGGCAGGGCTTGGATTCCCACGTGGCTACTGCTCCTGCTGTGACACCCTGACAGGTCACATTATCATCACCCTCTTACAGGTGAGAAAACCGAGACTCAAGAAGGCTGGGGTCACCTGTCTCAAGATGATACAGCTAGTAAGGGACAGAGACAGTATTCAAATCCGGGTCAGGCTTACACCACGGGCCCTCTCCACACCCTGCACCCTCCCCCCGCCCCCCATGACCTGGTGGAGTGAGCAATCTGCAGAAAATGCCAGCGCCAGGTAGGTTTTGCTGTAAAACAACTGTGCACATTTGGAGAGAAGTAGCCATTCTTCCTTAATTACGCTTGCTGGAGGCTAACATTTAAATGAGTGAGGATTCCATCAGGCACTGCAGTCCAGCAGTCTGAGGAACTGAGGGATCAGAAGGGATCAGGATCTATAAAGGAACTTGAAAGCCAGGGCTCACCGTCCCCACTGACGCAGGACGGCTGGCTCCTCGGTCCACACCTAGAGCCAAGAGGACTGCTAGGGCCCCGATCTTCAATTAGCCAGCCAGGGAGAGAGCCCGTCTGCAAACGGGACCGCTCTGGCCATGCTCGTGCACCAGGCTGGCCAACCTCATGGAGCAGCAAGCACGCTGCTCTTGGGAGTCACTGAGCCCGTGTTCAAATCCTGGCTTGGCCACTGCCAAGCTATGTAGCCTTGGGCAAGTCACTCGAACCCACTGAGCCTCATGCCCTTCTCTGCACCCTCCCCCCCATATAGTGGGGGCTAAAGCAGACAGCGATGGGGTTTTAGCAGCTGTTGCACACAGACGACTCGGGATTCAGGCTCTGGTGTGCACTGCTGGGTCCCGGACATTTCTGCCTCTCCATGCGTGCAGATGGGGAGAAGGGGAACGAGTAGGAGAGCTTCACTCCTGTGCTGCCCAGTAGACCCATTAGGACCTGCTGTTGGAGAACTCGGGTCTTCCCTCCCCTCTCCATGGTGATAAAAGCAGCATGGGTTCAAACCCCGGCTCAGATCCCCTCCAGCTGTGAGGGGCAGATTTCTCAACTTCTCTCAGCCTCAGTTTCTACACATGTAAGATGGGATGTAGCCACAGGGTCTGCCTCCTTCAGTTGGCCTGACTTCAGTTTATGCACTGGCCAGGGATCCCCCAGGTGGTACGTACTCATGACACGCTAGCTGATACGATTAGCTACCGGGGTCAGGCGGATCTTCAAGGCCTTCCCCAGGCATCCACCTTGAGAGTCCACTACTGACCACTCTCCAAGCTGGGCCATGACCCCAAGTGGCAGCAAGGAGGAGGAACGAAATATAGTAATAAAATCCACAAGTTTCCATCTCCCTCCCCAGTGACTGGATCTTAACTCTATCCCCGGGCCTGTCTCATCCAATCCTCTGCTATCATCAATAAAAAGGAAGAGGAAACATCCCTCCCTTATTCTATTTGACCTTAGAAGACATGCTGCTCCTCCAAATTGCCCTTGAGACTCCATGCTGTGGACCACCCTGGGCTCATAGCCAAATTCCCAGGATGCCCTTGGATGCACCTGGAACATCCCAGAATGCACACCACCACTGCTCTTGGCCACTGGTGGACAAGCCACATAAATGAAGGCTTTGTTTTCCAGAGAAGCAAACATGCTCCGTGCACGGGGTGGAAGGATGCCCAGGGTGGGACATGTCCCACCCCCAGACACACAGAGAGAGCTGCTGCCAAAGAGAAGGAGAACTCAGAGCTCTGGGGAGGGAAAAGTTAGGAAGGAAATATGTTGCAAAATCCAGTGCACCGTCAGACTGGGATCCGGCGAGACCATTGGACTGGCAGCAGACGGAGGCCCCGTTTGTTTCTGAACTGGGAGCACCCGCTCTCATTTTAAGAACAGGGCAGTTCTCTCTAGTGGAAGTGCTTCTGCTCGTGACTCAAATAGAGAAGGTCCATGGAGGAAGAAGTTTTTGGTTGCTTTGGTTCACTCTTCCACTTTGGGCATCTTGGACGGAGCTGCTGGATATGCTATTTGTTTTCATTTACATTAAAACCAAATCACATTTAAAATATACTTCCTCAGCCACACAGGGCACATCTCAAGCCCCTCACTTCATTTTTTTTTTAGGTTTCATTTCAAGCCCCTACTAGTCACTTGTGGCCAGTGACTTCTGCAGTGGATGGCTTAGTCACAGAACATACCCAACGCCAGATCGAGCTCTGTTGCTCGGTGCTGCCTACATCATCACTTGGCACCTAGAAGGATCTTAGCACGTGTTGAATGAATGAAGGAGCAACCAAAGTCCTCTCCTGTCTGCTGGCCAAAGAACGTAGGACTCAAGATAAAACCAATTCCCCTGGGACTCTGAATTTTCTTTTTCTTTCTTTTTTTTCCCCCTCAGTAATAAAAGAATGGGAAAAAGAATAAAACAGCAAGCAGGCAGGCAACGTGGCTGGAACGCATTTAAGCTAAATAGCAGCATCCCTTGGGTGAAACAGTCAACACTGTTCTTGCCTTTTTCCTGCCACTTTCATATCCTCCCAAGGACGTCCTTCCTTATCTGCAGTAGCCAAAACAGTGTTCTAAACTGATATGGCCACTCTTGGCTCCCTAAAGAGCCTCACGGCTTTTCCACCAAGTCCCACGGGAACTCCAAGAACTCAGGTCTCACTCCGTTTGTCCAGGGGATGCTCTGGGTCAGCGCTTGCCCCCTGGAGAGGCCAAAGAGCTGTCTGACCTAAGATATAGCTCAGGAGACCCAGAACAGCTGGCAAGAGGAAAGCCAACTGCATTTCTGCAAAGGCAGGAGTGTGCTCCACCAGGCTGAAAAATAACAGGGCTGAGGAAATGATTATTTTGCTATGAGATGCAAACAAAACTGTTAACAGCATAATTACTGGCGCGTTTTTCCAGTCTCCTTGTGAACAATAGCCTACGAAGGTACACACTTTCTGACTCACATGTTATTTGGGTGAAGCTTTCCCTGGATGGTGTCACACCAGGATTTGAGGGTCTCCGAGGATGTGCCTCTCTGAGCATCCGAAGAATAGAAGTGACCAGATGCTGAGAAAGTGGCCACCAGGAAAGATGGCCACACCCAAAGCCCTGGGTGCTGGGCCCCCAAACAGAACTTCCCAACAAGTACTGAGGCTAATGTATTTTCCAGCATAACATTTACCTTCCTATTTATTACTGTAATTAAGAGCTACGTCTGTGTCTCTCCTAGATCAGTGGTTTTCGACTCTCACTGTGTAGTCCAACCACCTGGGGAGCTTTACAAAATACACAAGATTTTTGCTTCCCACAAGGAATTTATATTCAACTGATGGGGCTGGGATATTTTAAAGAACCTGATACATACATATATGTATTTTTAAGTAGGCTCCAGACCCAGTGTGGAGCCCAATGCCGAGTCTGAATTCAGGACTCTGAGATCAAGATTTGAGCTGAGGTCAAGAGTCAGATGCTTAACTGACTGAACCACCCAGGTGCCCCTAAAGAATCTGATTTTTTAAAAAAAGATTTTATTTATTCATGAGACACACAGAGAGAGACAGAGACACAGGCAGAGGGAGAAGCAGGCTCCCTGTGGGGAGCCCAATGTGGGACTCGATCCCAGAACCCTGGGATTACAACCTGAGCTAAAGGCAGACGCTCAACCACTGAGCCACCCAAATCCCTTAGGACCTGACTTTTTAAAGGTATTTTGAGGAAGATGTCCAAGAACCACGTGGACCACTGATTTCCCCCCATTGAGAACCATCCTGGCTGTGGCAGGGACCCTGTCCATCTGGCTGCCTGTTGTACCCCCAGGGCCTAGTATGTGGTAGGTGCTCAGGAAATGACTCCTGAATGAATGATCTGGAGAATGCCAGTTCTGTCCCACTGCAGGGGGGACAAGAGGACAGTCTGTGCAAGAACCACCCTTCAGAGTGCTCTCCAGACGCTGCCAGAGAGGACAGACCCTCCCACTTACCCAGGGCAGCTGTGCTTGGCCCAGCAAGGGGCCATGGGAGGCTGTCCGCCTGGGCTGAAGGGTATCCCCGCTCCCCAAATTCCCATCCACTTGGAGCCTCAGAAACTGACCTTATTTGGCAAGAGGGGGGCTTTGTAGATGCAGTTAGTTAAAAGGAGGTCCTATTGGATACAGGTGGGCCCTGAACCCAATGACTGGTGTCCTGATAAGGGCATGTGGGGAGAGAAAGAGATAGAGATAGAGATAGAGATAGATAGAGAGAGAGAGAGAGAGAGAGAGAGAGAGAGAGACAGGTCCAGTGAGGATGGTAGCAGAGAATGGCATGGTGCATCTGCAAGGCAAGGAGCGCTAAGGGAGGCCCCAACCACGTGAAGTGAGAGGACGCAAGGAAGGATTCTCCCCTGGAGGCTGCAGAGGGAGCACAGCCCTGCCGACGCCCTCATTTCAGTCCTCCTGCCTCCAGAACTGTAAGGTCATGGAGGTGGTTGGAAGCCACCCTGTGGGTGGGAATTTCTCTCACTGGCCCCAGGGAACTAGGACAGAGGATACTGGTATGGAGAGAAGAGGGAGGTGGGCAGGAGAAGGCAGGCAGGCACAGGCCTTGCAAGTCTCCTTGTGAGCCTCTCTGAACTCCGCTTCCTTCCCCCCCGCCTCCATGGCTCTACTCTATGTTACTGTTCTTCTCTATCTTGCTGGACTGTGCTGGCTCTTCTCTGCCCCAGTGACCTCGCATATGCTGTTTCCCTCGGTATAACCTCCACTCCCATCATTCCACAGTGGGCCCCATTTCAGGACATGGCTTAAACACACCCTGACCCTTTCTTACTCTGCATCATGACACCCTATCATTCACATTTTTTTAAGTTTTATTTATTCATTCATGAGCGACACACAGAGAGAGGCAGAGACATAGGCAGAAGGAGAGGCAGGTTCCCTGTGGGGAGCCTGATGTGGGACTTGAACCCAGGAAATGAGCCAAAGGCAGATGGTCAACCACTGAGCCACCCAGGCACCCCATACACCGTGTCATTCCTGAACTTACATGATCTTCATCTCTCCCACAGATTGCAAATTCTCTCAGTGAACAAGTGAGGCCCTCCCACTGCTCCATCTCCTCATATCCAGCACGCTGCCTGGTGCTCAGCCTGTGTTCAACAAGCATAGGATATGTGAGCTGCGTGATGGCTTGAGCACTTCCAGAGGGGGGCGGTGGCTGCTTTGCCCAATGGCCTTGAGGCTCCAGCCCACTTTCTGGGTCTGGCTCAGCCTCCGTCCTCTGCCCTCCTGGGAGACTCTGGGGTCCTAGGAGCAGTGAGGGTGTGACTTGGGTGGAGACAGAGGGGGTCACAGGTGGGAATGCCCATGAGACTACACAGACCCGGATGGAGTGGCGAGGAAGACTGCATGTGGGTTTCTGGCCACTGGTGAACAGGTAAGCAGGTGGCTCTACTGAATAGAGAGGGAAATGAGATGGGGGATGGATACGGGTTGGGTAGAAGTTCTAGGAGAGTCATTTGAAAGCCATGATCCTGGAGGGAGACAGTTTCCTGTAGCCAACCTCCCGGTTCTACTGAGAGCTTGGCCAGCTCTTCAAAGCTTCCAAGGGTTACAGGGCCTCTGCTTCAGGATTTTATGCTCCTTGAGAACAAGAAACACTTCACACCTATTAGTATGGCTACTGTCACAAAACTAGAGAAATGACGTGTTGGCAAGGGTGTAGAGACATTGGAACCCTTGTGTACTGCTGGTAGGGATGTAAAACCTTTGTGCAGCTGCTGCGGAAAGTGGTATGGGAAAAAAAAGTGGTATGGAAAGTCTTTAGGAAAAAAAATAGAACTACCACACGATCTAGTCATTCTACTTCTGGGTGTATTGCCCCCACCTGCCCCAGAATTCAAAGCAGGGAGGTGAAGAGAGATTTTTACACCCATGTTCAGAGCAGCATTACTGACAATAGAAAAGACGTAGAAACAACCCAAGTGTCCATCAATGATAGATGAATGGATCAGCAAAATGTGATACAAATACACACACCGTGGAATATTACTAGGCCGTGAAAAAGAAGGGAATTCTGACACCTGCTGCAACACGGATGAACCTGGACGGCATGATGTTATGTGAAATAAGCCACTCACGAAAAGCCAAGTACTGTATGATCCCATTCGTGTGATGTACCCAGATTAGCCCAATTCACAGAAACAGAGAATGCCGGCTGCCAGGAGCCAGGGACGGAAGCATGTCTCTTAATGGGGACAGAGTTGCAGCCATGGGGCTGAACACTCAAAAATGTTTAGTTTTACAACAGATGAATTCTGTCTCAATAAAAAAACAAACAAACAACAACAACAACAAAAAACTCCTGGTTCTCTCACTTACTGGCTGTAGCCTTGTAGTCAAATTTCTTAACATCCCTGTGCCTTGGAGTTTGCATCTGAGAAAAGGGGAATAACAAGATCGTGTACTTCAAAAAAGTGCTATCAGGACTACGTCAAGCACTTAGAATTATGCCAGGGGCTACCAAGTGCTGTATTTGCACTTGCTGGGGTTACGATTCGCGGTTACCAACAGGAATTCTTAGATCCACTCAGGAATCACTGGGCAGACCCGAGGGCTGAAAAGTAAGGAAGCAACTGTACACAGATGCCTGGGCATCAGTACCTGTTAATTTAACTTCAAATCCTAGGCTGAGTAGGATTTGTGCTAAGTATTACCAAGGGCCCGACTTCCTGCAAAACTTACCAGAAGTTCTAGTTTTATACTAACCTTCTTAAATTTCCTTATACAGAAGAAGTTAGGGTTTGAAGGATGAGGATTAAGACAACATATATGTAAAAGTCCCCAGCAGAGGACCTAACGCATGGTAGGTGTGCGGTAATTTGTCTGCTGGAGCTGGATGTGAGTTTTGCTCCATCAGTGCTATGTAAACACTCTGGTCTTTTGAACAGTAGAGAAGCCCCTACACCTGTTTCCTGTCTTTATGAGCTGATGTTTCCTCCTGAGGCATAGCAGAGCAGCTCTTATGCTCCTGGGCTGGGGGCCCGGCTAGTATCTTAGGGCAGCAGTTTAGGTCTATGGACAGGTGTAATTTCAGTGTCCACAGAGTGGGCCCTGCTGGGTTAGGCTTTACTGCAGTGGATTCCCCAAGAGGGAGGATTAGCAGATCCCAGATTTAGCTTGAAAAATTTCAACACTGTTTCCCATGCCACACACATGCACGCACATGTATGCACACACACATGTACTTATACACCAGACAGACAGAAAATGAGCCCTGTAGGGGCTGTGGACACACACTTCCTTCCCTTTGCATCTGAATTGCCCTAAGACACAGGGCCTAGTGAAGGACAGCCTGTGTGGTGTCTGTGACTATGAGTCCAAACCACACCAACAGTGCGAAATGCCTTGGTTTTGTCCTTTCTTGCAGCCCATCTAACCAAAGTCAGCTAGTGCAGCTTCCTGCCTTAGTAAGTAGAATATACTCAACAGAACCATCATGTTCTTTGATGACTCAAGATGCACCAGGATCTCAGTGTTTGAAAATATCAATTTTCATCCATGCACTGAATGCATAACCGATTCCAACCAGAGCCTACGTGGGCCAGGGCGTCAAGTCACAGTGGAGCAGGAAGGTCTGGATTTCTTAAACACACGGAGCTTGCATAGTCCAAGTATAGGACCGTGTTCCACATTCCCAAGCAAGTTGGTTCTATCCTGTTTTTCTTGAGACATTCAGTCTTCATAGTCTAATTTTGCTTTTCCCACTTTTAAGAGAGATGTGAGTCCAAGAAATAGTTTGCTAGTATTTCCACGAGGAAAGGGAGAAAAGAGAGGAACTCAGTTGAAGCCCATGTGATTCCACCAATAGTAACAGCCTGTACTTATCCAGTACTTTCTGCATGTCAGGCACTGTGCTAAGTGCTTGATATACACTATTTCATTGACCCTTCCTAATGTTCATGAAATAGGTACTAAACATCGTGTCCCTTTCTTAGGTGGACACACTGAGATACAGAAAGTGAAAGCACCGTGCACCCGTTCCCATGGCCGGGGAGGTGGCTCAGCATCTGCAACCAGGCTGTCTGCATCCAGGTCCCACACAAGGCTGGTGGCCAGTAAAGATCAGTGAGTCTTTAAGACTTAAGAGGGAAAGAGTCTGGTCCCCCAGTCAGAGCTGGGCAAGGTGATACCGGGAGGTGATGTCCAATCATAGAACAGCTCAGAGCAGCCACATTGGGTGGGCTCCGCCCTTGGAAATCCCCTACGTTTTCAGAGCTTCTTAGAAACTTCTGACTTAGGCACTCCTGCCCCTTTGAGCAGGCTCCGAAGTTTGCTCATCCTCCCTGGGACAGGAGAAGTAGTGGTTTTGGAAGCTACAGATGGAGGGGCAGATGGGAAGTGAAAGCCTATCAGAGCTGCCCAGGATAAAACCATTCATCTGCAAAATTCATATGTTTTTGCGTGGGGCAACTTCACAGAAACAAAAGCAAGAGGAACCAGCAGTGCTTGATGCATAAAGTGCCTCCGGCCACAAGGCTGGCGGAGTGGAGGGGGCACAAGAACCAGGAGAGCATGGAAATGACAGCAGTGGGGGCAGAGGGAGGGAAAGACAGGCTGACGGTTCCTTCCTGAGCTGTATCCAAGGCTGCGCCTCTTCTTCACAGAGAGATCTGGAGCACTTCAGCTCAAAAAGCTAAAAATTCCACGACTCTCATCTCTGAAACCCAAAAAAGGTCTGGCACGTGGTGTCAGGAAGGGATCTCCGGGCCCCCCGGAAATACAGGGGCCTCAGCCTTGGATACAGCTCGGGAAGGAACAGGTGACGTTTACGGAGCACTTTGTATGTGCTCAGCGCTCTGCTAGGTCCTAGGACCGTATTCTGGTTTCACAAAGCCTGAATTTCCTTGCAGACGGTCACAGGGCTAGTGAAGTGGCAGGACTGGGACTCGAACCTACGCCCCCTGCTGGGCCGCTCAGCACCCACCCTCCCGCACGCAGAAGGGCTCAGCTGAACCAGTCAGGCGTCCAGGGCGGCGACACATGAACACAGGGCCCCTAGGGGCAGCCCTGAGAGTTGGTGTGAGTCTCCTGGGGAGGGCCATGGGCACAGGAATGCCCGCCAGACCTCAAGAGGTCTCTGGCCAGGTGCCGCCACTTGACCCAGGCTGAGGTGACCTGTGGGGTCTCCACTGGAGATCTAGAGGAGGAATGATCAGACTCAGGACCACGAGTGACCTTCCTACCTGCAAGGATCTTCCCTTCTGCCAGGAGGTACAACCACCACCCTGCCCAGCTAGAGGGGGGTACTGTTCCTGGCTGTGTTCTCTATGGTGCCTGGGCCATCTTGCCACTCCAGGCCTGGATGACGCCCCTGAGGGCCAACCTCAAGCAGAGAGGACACCAACCTTGGAACAAGACAGAATTGGTTCTCGTGTCCCCTCTGCCACGTATTTCTTACATGACCTTGGGTACCGGTTTGCCCTTGGGTAAAACAGGCTGGCTTTGAGGGCTGAAGAAGTGTCGGCCTCATTAGCTGCTACGCTCAGCGTTCGGGGAAATCTGTGAACTCAGTCCTTTCTTGGAAGACAGAGGGAGCCCGTCTGGACTCACCCCGGCCCTGTGCTTCTCTACACTCGCCTCTCCTCATTTTTTTTGCTCATTCTGCTCCATCTACTTTGAAATTTCCCAAAAGCAGCAAGTTCGTCTCTGACCTATGTCTCGTCCAGACCGTTTTCTCTCTCTCTCAGGAAGTGTTCTCAACCAGAAGCGATTTTGCCCCTTGGGGACACTGGGCAACATCTGGGGACATCTGTGGTTGCCCCAAGTGAGTAGGGGGCCAGGGGATTTAGTGGACAGAGCCCAGGGGCTGCTGCTAAATGTCCTGCCATGCACGGGATGGTCCCCACACCAAAGAGTCATCCAGCCCAGTATGTCAGTAGTGCCCCGGAGGGGAAATCCTGGTCTAGAATGAACTTTTTCTCATTTGCCTGAGAACCTGGTTTTAGCCTTCCACTTTCAAGCCAAAACTGTGCATTCAGAGGCTTTACTGACCACCTGACCCTGTCCCCTCACTCCCTCACGGTCTAGCTCTTTCACACCTTGCATGCTACCTTTAATTCTATTTTCTCAACTAGGGGATATGCTCCACCAGGGAGGACACCAGGGGTGCTTTTGCTCACTAAATGCACTATGCCTAGCATAGGGGTTGCTTAACACATGTTTGTGGAATGGGCACCTGAACAAATGAATAAGCAAATAAGTAAAAATCTGCCAGCCATGTTTCATAATCTGCTTACCCTCGCTATCCTCTGAACAAAAGAAAAACAGCTATCTTTCTAATGACCATCATCTTTCTCAGGCTCAAGGGTGCCAGGTGGACCTTGCCTCGCCTGACCAAAGACTGCACCTTCCCCAGGTTCCCTCCAGGACCCACATCAGGCTCCCTGCATGGAGCCTGCTTCTCCCTCTGCCTGTGTCTCTGCCTCTCTCTGTGTCTCTCATGAATAAATAAACTAAATCTTTAAAAACAACAACAACAACAAAAAAAACAAAAAACAAATAAACCAGAGAATGTCCTTCCATGCCTATCTCTTATCTAGTTCCTGATTCAACACCCAAACTCCTGGGGATGTGTGGCCTCAGTATTTGATGACACCAAGAATGACAGTATTTTAGGATATGGATGTTAGCTTAGAAGAGAGAACTTATCTTTTCGGGATGCACTAAAGTTCTTACAGACATGACACAATGTCTTGGAAGTGTTACAGTGGGGAAGAGGGTGAGGGTGGAGATACATTGGTACTGGCCATAACCAGATTGGAGCTGCAGCCATGTCAAGTGTACGTGGGGGGTTCACTATACTCTCGTGAGGACTCTGCTGTCTGCTTGAAAACTGCCCTGATTAAAAAAAGAAGTTATTTTTTCTTTAAAGATGTCTCTTCATCTGGCTCTTATGGGAGTGCTGACCCCACCCACTGCCCTCCTGTGGTTCAGAGGAAGGAAGGCCCCGCCCTTCGCTCCCCATCCTCTTCTCCTTTTACCCTCACCAATAAATCAGGATGGAAGACACAGTCAAGCAATGAGTTGCCTTCTGGCAGGAAATAGAGTTCATTTTCTTGCCTCCCCCCCCCATAAGATCTTTAGAGGGGTTTCCTTTGCTTACGGCCTATTTTCAAGAGCAGATCAATGTTTGTGCCACGGGACAGACCCTCCTGGTGGCGTCTGACTTGCTGAGCGCTCCAGGCTGCTGGCCGCCTCCCCCCACCAGCTCCACCCAATTGTGGCTGACGGCCCGGCCCACAGGTGCACACTGGGCAGATGCCAGAGAGCAGCTCCACATTTTATAGTTCCTGTGAAACTTCCCAATTTTAAAATTCTGGCCAGTTTAAAGTTGAGAGGGAGCAAACACACAAACACACACATCCCGAGGGCCTCACACAGCCCACACATGGGTGTCTGTGACTCTTCCCAGGCTATCAGGATGGGCCTCCCTTCCTCCTCACTCTGCTCCCTTTCCAAACACCTAAAGTAGGATGCCGTCCTGCCTCAAGTCAAACATGCCAGTGGCTCCCAGATTCTAGAAGCAGCATGACCTCACCCCAGGATTCTTCTCTGACCTGTCACATCCTCTACTCTGGCCACACTGAGCCCCCTCGTGCCCCCAGCACAGCAGGTGCATTCCCACCACAGGACCCACGGCTCCCTCTGCCTAGACAGCTTTCCCAGTCGGAGAAGCTTTCTTCCTCCTCCTCCTTGTGTTCTTCTCTGGAGGGACTTCTTCCCCAGCCACTCTCCTTAAAATTACAACTCTCTTCGCCGCTTTGTTCAGCTTTGCTGCTTTACCACTGAAGTGATCACACCTCATCTAAAATCCACATGGGTCTCACACCCACTGCTTTACCGCTTTGCCATTTTACGTATTTTGTTTGTTCTCTGTACCCTCCCCCCCCCCGCCCCACTTGAATGGAAGCTCCACATGGGCAGGGGTCTTTTGGTTTCTTCTGCATACCCATGAACAGAGCTGGGAAAACTGCATACTCAGGCCCACTGTGGATCCCATACTGGAAGACTTTATGCATCAGGCCTCCACAGGGTCTCAGGAGGCACAATGCCTCTCCAGACAGGTGGCAAGACGCCTCTGCTTCTGGCTTTGCAGCTATGGCTAAGGAAAGCCAGAGGGAGCAGGAGCTCGGAGCGCGCCGGCCGGGGCCCACAGGCCGCCTTACCTGATGGGGTAGTCGGCTGCGCTGAGGTTGATGAAGAAGTCCCATGGCCAATCGGTCATCTCCAGGAGGTCCCGCATGCTCTGCAGGTATGTGGACAGGAGGCTGGCGCCCCCCCAGATGGTGGCCATCCTCCATGGGGTGACACGAACATTGCCATATTGTCTGGCGAAGTGGAGCACTTGCCGATGCAGGTAATTAGAGCGCTTTGCCCGGGAGAGAAAAAAGTGACATTCAGCAGCACAGGACACACGCAGACATGCCCCTCATCCCCTCTTCAGCCCTCCCCGTCTAGTTGACGGGGCTGTCGAATGTAGCAGACTTGGCCAAGTAACTGGTTCAGGCCTGGGCTGACTTTCTACATCGCTATTTGAAACCGTATTATTTTAAAAAATTCACTTTAGTTCTTTGGAATGCACATTCCCCAGCCCCACCTCACAGCTAATGGTTTGCTGGGTGTGGGCTGGTGCCAGGGACTCTGCATTTTTCATACAAGACTGATGAATGTGGTCCCAGGATGACAAGCTAAGAAGTATGACTGGGACTAAAACTGGTGGGTGTTTTGAGGGGTGGGATTTTCTCCATCACCCTCTCACAGGCCTGCCACGAGCAAGCTTCCCCTTTTGCCTTCTTGACCAAAGACATAATCCTGTCAGGTCAGCATAGGGACAGAGACCTCTGGGCAAGACAGCTCAGGCGTCAGTAGGCCTTGCTGCAGGGTTGTGAATAGTTTTACTGGAACACACATTGCTCACTTGTGTATTTCTCAGGGCTGTGTTCACCCTACAATGGCAGAGCTGAGTCACTGTGGCACAAGGCATTTACCTTCAGGGCCTAAAATATTTACTGCCTGGCCTTTTACGGGAAACGTGTGCCCACCCCTGGGCTAGCCATCCTCACCAAGTGGCTGCCACTGCCCTGGCCAAGGGAGCAGAAAGGAAAGCGGTGTTTATATAGAGAGAGTCTAAAGTCACAGCTAGGAGTTTTAAAACCAACACACAAATGCATGCGTGCACGAACTCACACACACTCTCTCTCTCTCCCCACCCTAGACCGAATGCTCCAAGGAGAGGCCGCTGATCAGCCTAGAAGCCTTGCCTGAAAGGGATGTCAGCTTAGAGAAAGGCAGACAGACCCACAGAAAAAGTCAACAAAGGGTGACTGGTGGTGTGTGTGTGGGGGTCCTCACCTTGTCCACGTGGATGTAGTAGAAGTGGTCTTTGTGGTAAATGGCCTTGAACATGCGCTGTAGCTGCCGGGAGGCGCGGCCGTGGACCACCAGGACGAAGGCGATTCTGACGGGGTTGGCCAGCATATATTCTACAGAATCTTCATCCCATTGAACGTTCTTGTTGGCTTTGCCTGGGGAAAAACCCGAGAGACCAGAGAGGTGGGGTGAGGATCAGAGGTTCTTGGATGGGGGTGGGAGGTAGGGGGGTGGGGGTAAGGATCAGAGGTTTCTCTATCTGAAGGGCACAGTCATCACTTTGGGCCCGGAAACCTAATCCAACTTAACCAAGCTTGTCCTGGACCCTTACATGTGTCCTAGTACAAGTGTCGGGGACCCTGAGGTGCTTAAAGGCATGGTTCCCACCCCCAAGGAGCTTTAAAAAACTGATGGAGACATAAGTACAGGTATTAAACCCTCAAGCAAGGCAGGAGGAAATGCAAGGTGTAAGAGAGAGATCTCTGAACTGAACTGTGGCGGCAGGAGCAGTTAATTCTGAGCTGGGAAACATAGGATATAAAAGCTGGTTTTGCCTTCCCAGAATCCACTCTCCCTTCTCCTCCTAATAGCATCCCTTTTTGGGTAAACATTGTGGAAAGGACAGATAAGATGATACATAGCCTCTCAAATTTTTAAGTTTACAGTAGAATATTGTTGATTCGAAGCACGATGTTGTACAGAAGATCACTTGAGCTTACTCATCTGGCATAATGAAAACAGTTATCACCCAGCATTTTGAGAGGCATCATCCCCCTCCTTCATCCTTGGTCCTATGGATGGGGATGGTCTCCCTCCATTATCAATGACAGGGAAGGTCACAGAGCTTCAGGGCTGGCCAGTCAGAGTGCTGCATCGCCTTGGCAACATTCTGTGTGGTTCAGGGGTGGATGTGTGACCCACCCAAGCTAATGAGCCCAGAAGACAGAATTCTAGATTTTTGTTGGAACAACCAGATTAGAGAGGTTCCCTTTTTGGCACATGTGAAACTGGAAGATCTAAGAACCCTTTTATCCCCACATGGAGAAAGACTGCTTGAGAGGAAAGGCAACACAGAGGAAGCATTGCTGAGTGATGGGATCCTAATGGCACCTGGAGAGTTACTCCATCAGCCCGGCTGCAGGTCAGCTACCATCATCTCTCACTTTTCTTTGAAAGTCCAGATCCTATATCAGAGCCACCTGTACCACCCTGGTCCTTGCAAACACTCCAGGGGTGGAGTTTCAAGGGCGCACATGGTTTATTGGCTGAATTCAATACAATCTTGACTGGAGATCTCCTGTCTCTCTTCAGCCTGATTCCCTTTGGGTCAAACCTAACTTCTTCTGCATTCTAGGTTTATGAGACTCAGAATGTTGTCAGGAGGTAGCTGCAAGTGTCCCAGTATATCAACATCCTTCTCTGTTGGAAAACAGAGATGTGGGAGTGGTTAGTCTGGAGGTCAGGAGATCCGGAGCCTGTCGCTGTCACTGGAAAGCTGAACAGCTGCCAAATGAACAAGGCTCCTTCTAGGCTGTTCCAGAGGACAGGATGAAACTAACATGAGCTAATGTCCAAATCACATGGTGCAGCCTCCAGAGCATGCGTGATCTGCCTCCTGAAGACCTCTGCACCGGGATTGCCCTACTATCTATCCAGCCACCTGGCCTTCTTTCTTTTCCTTGAGCAAGCTCATTTCTGCCTTCAGCTATTCCTGCTGCCCAGAACACCCTCTCCCTAGATCTATGCATGGCTGTATTCTTCTTGTCATAAGTTCACAGCTCAACAAATGCCACCTGTCCCCACCTCTCTACTACCTCATCCTATCTCGATTTTTTGCAAAACATTTATCACCTGAAATTGTATATCTGTTTACACTTTTCATTGTTTAAACACCCCACTAGAAGAGCAACGCCAAGAGATGAGGCACTATTTCAGTCTTGTTTGTCATCGAACATACAAGGCTATAACATTACCTGGCACACATCTGGTTCTTGATGAAATAAGTTATAGGAGGGGTGCATTTTGGTTTCATAACAATAACAATACATTTTACTGAGCACTGACCAGCCCTTGCCATCCATCACTTCACTCAATCCTCTCAACAACCCTGCAGGATAGTGTTATTATCCCCATTTTGCTAATGAGGAAAACACAGCTTAGAGAAGCCAAGGAATTTGTCTTTTCAAGGTCACACTGCTTTAATTGGTCCAGCTGTGATTCAAACCCAGGTCCATTTCCAGAGCCGATGCCCTTAAACACTAATAAATATTACATTAGCGTACCTAGACTTTGGAAAAGTTTGTAACAATTCTGCCTGTGAATGAAATACCCTGTAAATTAGCCGTTGTAGGTAGGTAGGCATGCATTTGGAGGACTATCATGGGAACTGCAGGGAGGGTCCCTATATGATGTGGGAGAGGCTGACTCTAGGTGGCTAATAAAATCACATCTTTTCATTCATCCGTCCATCCAAATCCAATCACCCACCCATTGGAATCCAACCACCCATCCAGCAAACCTCTCAGCTACCCATCCAGCACAGCACTCACCAGCTTATCATCCAGAACACCAACCATCCATTCATCCATCCATCCAACCACTCATCACCTTTAAAACCATCCATCCATCTGCTTACCCATCATCCTCAAAGCAAATCATCCATGCCTCCACTCTTCCAACTATTTATCAACTCATCAATCCATGCAATATTAACTTAGCCTATAGTACAGGCCAAGTACTGTGCTAGGTACTAGAGAAATAAAATTTGGAGAAAAAAAAATCTTGCATTTGAGGAGCTGTCAGCCAGCTGGGGAAAACAGAAGACAAAGGTCAATTGTTTTAGGACAGAAGTGTGTTCAGGTTGCCCTTGGAAGGTGGAGGAGGAGTGAGCAATCTGCCTATAGAGACAGAGATCTCAGAAAGTTTAGCCCAAAGATCCTGAGCCCATCTCTAAGTGCTCATGATGGATCCTAGAGTCTTAGGCTCCTTGGTTGTTCAATCAATAGCTGCAATCCTGGGGATAATTACCATCTTGACTCTGGTAGAAGACAGACTGGGTAGCAACAAGAGAGAGTTATTCTAACTACCCTTTAATTTTCTCTCCAAACCAATCACAAATACAGTGGGCTTTTTCTGGTGATTATATGAAAGGGGCACGCCTGGGGGTATCTAGTCCCTTTAAATACTCATGCAGCTATCTATCCATTCATCTATGCATCCATCCACTCACCCATCCATCCACCCACTCACCCATCTAGCATCCTTAAAACCTCCCACATGCCAGCCCTGGACAAAGCCTGGAGTTCAGAGACATGTAGGATGTGAGCCTGATTTCACAAATGGATTATGAATAGACAGGAATGTGAGAATCTAAAGTAAAAAGATAATAAGGTAGAAGAAAAGCTTATATTATCCTTCCCATGACTGCAGCCCAAAGGCAGCATACTGATCTTCAGCATGCTGGCTACAGCCTCTCTTCACCTCCCTTGGAGACTCTTTATCAAACAAAGGGAGAAATGTTTAAAAACAACGAGTATTTGTGTACCTGAACTTCACTGGGTGACTTTTCAAAGGCCTAGACGTGCCCTACGATACTGTATTTAGTAGGAAGTTAACTCTGTAGGGGCTCCTGCTGGCCTTCAGATAATACTGCTCATCCCTGCCCTGAGACCTCTGGGTAACAATGATCTGGAGTTCTTAGTGACTGAGGCTTATGGGGCTTTTGGGATCATCCCGTGCTCTCTAGCCATGGATGTCTGTTGCCAGGTTGTTGAATGAATGTATGAAGGAAGGACGGAAGGACGGAAGAAGGAAGGAACCCATTCTGGAGAGGGGTGGCTGCTCTGGTCCAGAGGAGCTGATGTCACTCAAGGGCCTGCTATACACCACCAGTGCTGCTGGGTGGGGGTGGGGAGGTGTTATTTGGCTTTGGGAGGAATGCACTATCAGGCTCTGAGGCTCAGAGAGGTCAGCATGTTTCCCCAGGGTCACACAGTGAGTGAGGACAGAAGCAAGGAGTGGAACCCTAAAACCAGTCCTGCTATTTCCACCTGCCCTCCACCAAATCAGAGAGCAGGAAGATGAGAAAGGTTGGCATGAAGACTGTATGCTAGTCTTTAGCGGGACTTATGCACTGACATTGAAGAAAGCGTTTTATAACTTTTTTTAAAAAAAGATTTTATTTATTTGAGAGAGACTGAGAGGGAGAGCGAGAAGCAGACTCTCAGCTGAGCAGGGAGCCTGATGAGGGGCTCCATCCCAGGACCATGAGATCATGACCTGAGCCGAAGGTAGACCCTTAACCACTGAGCTACCCAGGTGTCCCTTTTGTAACTTTCTTTAGGGTTTTAGAAGAGCAGATTTACAGACAGACACAGACGTGGATGCTTTCCTTCTGAAGAAAAGGAAGGAGCTGAGCACCAGGAAATTAAGCGTGATCACTCCAGCAATAGAACCTCCAGAATGAAAGCCATCCCTGGGTCAGACAGCTGGTCTGGGGAGTAGCAAAGAGAAGAGAACAAAAATCCAGAGCTCTTGTGGAGTACAGCTATTTTGGGGATAGGGGTTGGGGAAGAAGAAACAAAATATCTGAAGAAAGGAGACTCATGCAGAGGGGGAGAGGAGGATGAGGGGCAGAGAGAGAGAGAGAGAAAGAGGGAGGAGAGAGAAATAGAGAGAGACAGACCACGCTCACATTGAGACAAAAACAGAGGGAGACCTGCAGGCAGAAGGGCCTCTTCCTTACTCCCACCTATGGAGAGAAAACCATATAGAGAGTCCTACACAGAAACACGACGAAAGACAAAGACATACACAGGTATAAATAAAGACAAATGCATATAATCAGATACATATGCAGAGACAGGAAGAGACAGAGGAAAGAGGGGAGCCACAGTGGAAAAGCTGGATCCACTCAACCTCAAAACATGACAGCCATCCTTAAAAGCAAAGGCCAAAATTCCTCCACAATCTCAGAAGGCAAAAATGTCTCCAGGCCTTTCCTGCGGCCCCCTCAACTAGTGACTCTGCCTTCTTGTGAGCCAAGTGATGGAGACAACCCAGAACCTCCCCACCCCCAAAGTGTTAGGACGATCAGGCTGGCTCCAGAAACACAACCATAACTGATTCCCATTCTGGCACGCAGTATGACCTCAAATGCATTTTACTGAACAAGAGAGGGAATGAGTGAGCTTTGTCCCCACACGGTGGCAGGGTGGGGGTGCCGTTCTAAAGGGTTGAGGTTCATAGGATGCTCTTTGTCTGCTGCCAATAACCAGCTTCCTATTTTTGTTGCATGCCCTTGGCTCCTGTAATGACCTTTCAGGCAAGCTGCTCTGACACAGGCGTGGGGAGTTGGAGATGACAAGAAGCCACACCACAGACAGGGTGGAGATGCCTCTTACAGTGGCCCCCTCCACACCCTGGCCACCACTGCTGGGGCTGTGGTCTTGAAAAGCCTCCTAAACCAGGAGTGGGTCTTCAGTGGACTGTGGCGAGACTGGCAGCATGAGCAGGAACTAGGCAAACACTTTCTCCTAATGCTGCTGGCAGGGGTGGAAAGGGCCACAACTCTGCCAGCAGTCATGTGGTGACAAGAATTACAATTTTAAATATGCATGGTCCTTGACCTGGTAACTCCACCCCCAAGAATCTATCCTAAGAGAAGGCGGCAAGTATGCAAGCCTCTATTTACAGAATGCTATATTCGTTCATTTATTCATTCATTTGGTGTCTTGAATGTGCCAGGCACAGTTCTTGTCATATTAGTGCATGCAACAGAGTCCTTTGCTGAATGCTGCTTAGTCTTGCAGGCAGAGAGCCAATAAAATAAGCAAATAGAAAATACAGTTGCAGATAGTGATAAAGGCTATGGAAAAGAGAACAAAGGCATATTACGGGAAGGGGTTTGTTTCTGGTGGCCAGGGAAGGCTGATGTGGGGATACTTGAGTAAGTTCTGAATAAAACGAGGGTGGGAGCCATGCCATTTTCAGGGATTAGGAGGATTCCAGGCAGCTGGCATAGCATATACAAAGGTCCTGGGACATTGACTTCAGTAGTGTTTATAATGGTCCAAAAGAATTGACCTGAAAGGTCTTTCTTATTAATACATATTGATACAGATCACTGCCAGTAACTAAAAAAAGTCCTGGGGCACCTGGGTAGCTCAGGTGGTTAAGTGTCTGCCTTTGGCTCAGGTCATGATCCTGGGGTCCTGGAATAGAGCCCCACTTGGAATAGAGGGAGCCTGCTTCTCCTTCTCCCACTCCCCCTGCTTGTGCTCTCTCTCGCTCTATCAAATAAATAAATAAATAAAATCTTAAAAAAAAAGAGGTCCTAATATGTAATCCCTAACAACTTATAAAATGCTTCCAAATATTAACAGAGGTTCAAACGGTGGCATGACAGTTTTCCTTCCTTATATTTGTCTGCATTATATGAATTTAGTAAAATGGATTACTTTTGTAATGAAACATAACAAAGGAGACGCTTATTGATATCCTCACACCAACTGTTTATTGAGTGCTGCTACGTGTGAAGCAATTTCTGTATATGATTATTTTTGTACTTCTCTCCAAACCCCTATGAAAAGAGCTACTATCCTCCTATTAGATGACTAAAGAAGCTGAAAGCTCAGACAAGTCCCACTTGGGAGGTGGCTGTGCCGGGAGTAAAGCAAATCTGTGACGCCAGAGCCCTATCATCGTCATGATGCTCGATAAACTGTCGCCATTACAAAAAGAGGAAAATCTGCTTCGAGAAGCATCATGTCAGTTGACTTTCAGCTTCAGGAGAGATAACAATGACATGCGGTGAGAGCTCTGTGTGCCTTCACGGGTGGAAACCCAAATACTGCCCAGCTCCTAAAAAAAACCCTATGAATTTCACAATGTAATCAGATTCCTGTGGCACAAAACAGAAAATAAGTGGAAGAATCGGAGTGATTAGGTACAGCGGGAGAAGCTGACTTCAGACAAATGTTAAAAAGCCAGGTTTGTGGGGGAGAATATCAAGTATATTTTTTCGATGCGGGTGTGAAGGCCAACCAGAGTCAATCACGGAGAGCCTTGCCAGTTACTAACGGTGCTGTGTTCGGCCTGTTGCCCAAACTCTATTTCTCAGGCTGGTCAGATAAGGACTATGTGACCCTTAGGCTCCAAAGAGAGGGTGAAAATGGAGCTACTTTGCAAGTCAATGTGCTGTACAAATGACGTGATGCTGGTAATGACCTTGAAGGAGTATCATCCGGGAGGAGAAAACACGGTACAGGGCTTAAGAGCATTGCCTCTGGTCAGGCAGACGTTGGACAAGTTACACAAGCTCTCCAAGCCTCATTCTTCCCATCTGTAACGTGGGTGTGTTGCAATCACAGAATCTGCGCCACAGAGACTCTCATGTCCAGTACTGGGCACAGTGCCCGGCACGCAGTAAATGCTCCATAAACAATAGTGTGTGCTCATCACCAGGGTTTGTGTCATCATTTCGACTGGGCTGTTCATCCACAATGATCAGTAGCAAGCTTGGTTTAGCCAATGGGCCCAGCTCTTGGTTTAACCCCCAGGCTGCTTAGGCTCCCAAGGCTGTGTACACACTGCTTGCAAGTAAACATCCACAACTGGAGTTCTCTTCTATCGCCTGTGCCTCAGATCACAATTAACAACAAACATGGCAGGCAGGAACTACTTATGGCAACACACCTTTTGCAGTGCATACAACTATCATTATACTGTACACTTGAAATTAATACATTTTATGTCAACTATATTTTGATTAAAAAAATAGTGAAAAGAATCACAAAATCTAGGACACTGTTAAAAAAAAAAAAGTATCCCAAACTCAACCCAACCCACCAATAAAAACCAAATTCGAATAAGCCACTTGGCTGGAAAGTTATTACACCAACAAAGCCCTCAATTCTATTTATACTCTAAAGGGGCCTCTTCTACCTGCAGCATGGGGAGCAGCTTTCTGAGTTGGTTCCAATTAAGAGGGTTGGTTGGGTTGGGAAGGGAGATGAGTGGAGACAGGGTTGTGCACACATGGGGCTTAGGTCAGGAGTCTCTGAGCTGCCAGGGCACCCAGCTTCCCATTGCCTGGGAAGCCTCGGGCTGTGGTTCAGCACTGGTGTCCAGCGCTCGCTCTTCCCAGTGGGGACTTTGGGAGGACACGGTTCCTTTCTGGTCATCAGTTCTTCTTCTATCAAGTGAGATGATCGTATGGTAGTTCTATTTTTAATTTTTGGAGGAGACTCCATACTGTTTTCTGGAGTGACCCCACCATCTCATATTCCCATCAGGATGAAACGTTGAGGACATGACACTAAGTGAAATAAGCCCTTCATGGAAAGATAAATACTGCACGATTCCCCTCCTATGAGGTGTCTGAAGTAGTCACCTGCATAGAATCAAAGAGTGGGATGGTGGCTGCCAGAGGCTGTCAGTGGCGGGGAGGTGGTACTAATAATGGGTGTAAAGTTTCAGGCAAGCAAGACCAACAAGCTCCAGAGACCTGCCGTACACCATACCTTTAGCCAACAGAACTGTGTGCTTGAAGATGTGTTGAGAGGCTAGATCTCATGTTAAGTGTTCTTACCAAAATAGGATAAGAAAATGTACAAAAAAGCCCTAAAGAGGGATGAGCAATCCATCCCTGACCCTGCTGGCTTGTGCGGTGATTCATGACTGTGGATTGTGCATGAGACACAGCTTCACACTGGCAGCAGGCACACTGCACAGTGGCAGGATTCACGTCATGGGGAGGAGAAACCTGGACACGTTCTAGGTTGTCAGTTTTGGGTGGAAGAGATTTTTCTCCAGTGGGAAATTTCAATACAGGATTTGGGTGATTGGAACTTAGTGGGAGGAGGTGGTATCTGGGTGGCTCAGTTGGTTAAGCATCTGCCTTTGGCTCAGGTCATGATCTCAGAGTCCTGGGATCGAGCTCCATGTTGGGCTTCTCACTCAACGAGAGTCTATTTGTCCCTCTCCCTCTGCTCCTCCCCCTGCTTGTGGGTTCTCTCTCAAGTAAATAAAAAAAAAATTTTTTTTTAAAAGTAACTTTGGAGATGTCCAGTGCCCAGAAAGAAGTCCCGTTGTCAGTGGGCTTAAAAAGGTGGCACGGTGTGGTGGCAAGTGCACGAAAGGCAACACGTCTAGGTTCAAGTCCTGCTTCTGCTCTGATCTAGCCGTGGGACCCCTAATGAGTCATGTCCTTCCTTGATCCCTCTTGACCCGTATAGAACAGTGATGATGTCTAGGTCAACTGAGCACCTACTATGTCCTAAGCACTATCCATTCACAGTTTCATTATTTGATATTCCCAAAGTCTATGGAAGCAGATACCAAGACTGTAATCCCCGTTTTATCATGAAGGATTCTGAGGCCAAGGGAATACTGAATGAGCGATGAGAAGCTACTTCCTCTGTAGGGTGCCAGAACAAAGACAAACACTCAGGTCTGCTGGGCTCCAACACCTGGGTGTTATTCTATCAGAGAAGGGAGACAAAATTTCCATGGTCTGGGATTCCAACCTTATAGAGTCAGGATCACCGCATAGAAAGTTGTCCTCCAAAAGTTGGGTTGGCTTCCCTGACGTCCCACCTCCCTTCCCCCCTTTTCTTCACTTCCCCTTTCTCTCATTTCCCTTCAATGTCAGGTATAACTGACATATAATATTTTGAGATACTTTAAGTGTACATTGTAGAGACTTGATATACCCTGTGAAAGGATTGCCCATCCATCTAGTTAATTAGCACATCCATCACCTCCCATATTTATCTTCTGCGTGTGTATGTGTGTGTGAACATTTAAGGTCTACTCTCAGCAAATTTCAATTACACAATCTGGTGCTATCAACTACAGCCACCGTGTTTTACATTAGTCCCTTAGAACTTATTCATCTTATAACCGGTAGTTTGCACCCTTTTACCCACCGCTCCCTATTGCTCCCATCCCCCAGACCCCAGCAGCCTCTTTATTACTCTGTTTCTAGGAGTTTGGCTCTTTGCTTTTCTGTTTTTTTGTTTTGGTTTTTAGATTCCACATACAAGTGAGACCATGCAGGATTTGTCTTTCTCTATCTGGCTTATCCCACTTAGCGTAACGCCCTCGAGGTCCATCTGTGCTGTCACACGCGGCAGGACTCCCTCCTCTCTTGTGGTTGCGTGATACAACACTGTGTAGACTCCATGTCAGCTAGAATGTCAGAGAGCTGGCAGTTCCCCACGGGCCAAGGGCAGGTTTCATGTTTTCTGGGATGTCATTGCCACCCTTCCACCCTGGCCTGGCACAGAGCAGAGATCAGGGAGGAGGCCTCAGTGAATGAGTGATTTCTGACTGATGGATTGAGTCTGACAGCTTTGCCCATGTCTGGGGCCCAGCAGGCCCAAGTGGGTGATGTAGGCCTGAGCTGCTGTGTGTGACCATCTCCACTCCTCTAGTGAACTGGCGGAGGGCTGGGTCCCCACTTTTCCTCGAGGCTTTAGGGCAGCTTGGGGGCCCCTGCCAAGGAGTGAGAAGAATGCTCACCTGGTTCTTTAAGTCTCCCACGGGCCCTCCGATCATCTTGCACTACTTTTTGTATAAAACTGTGTCAAAACGTGCATAACATTTACCATCTTACCCACTATTAAGTGCACAGCTCAGTAGTGGGAAGCACGTCCTCACTGCTGTGCATCCTCGTTATCAATTGCCAGAACTTTCCGTCTTGCATAACAGGAATTCTGGTCATTAAACCACAACTCCCATTCCCTCTCCCCTCCCCCCCAACCCCTGGGCAACAGCAGTTCGTTCTGCTTCTATGAATGTGATCACTCTAGAGATTTCATATACGTGGACTTGGAGGATAGCTGATCTTTTGTGACTGGTTTCTTCCACTTAGCATCATGTTTTCAGGGTTCACATGTATTGGAGCATGTGGCAGGATTTCCTTTCATTCTGAAGTTGAGTAAGATTCCATTATAAATGGAGACTACATTTTTGTTTATCTACTCATCTGCGGGTGGGTAGTTGAGTTGCTTCCACCTTTTGGCTCTTGTGAATAACGCTGCCATGGACAGGAGTATTTATATATCTCTTTGAGAGATCTGCCTTCCATTCCTTTGGGTATGTCCCCGGAAGTGGAACTGCTGGATCATATGGTAACTCTATGATTATTTATTTATCTATTTATTTTTTATTTTTTTAAGATTTATTTATTTATTTATTTATTTATTTATTTATTTATTTATTTATTTATGATAGAGAGAGAGAGAGAGAGAGAGAGAGGCAGAGACACAGGAGGAGGGAGAAGCAGGCTCCATGCCGGGAGCCTGACATGGGACTCGATCCCAGGACTCCAGGATCATGCCCTGGGCCAAAGGCAGGTGGCTAAACCGCTGAGCCACCCAGGGATCCCTGATTATTTATTTTTGAGGAACCCATCCTGCACTTCTTCACTCTGCCATCCCATGCAGCGAACTCAGCCTGGGGCTGTATCCTGAACCCACCATTTCCTTGCAGGTCAACTGGCCACTTTGTGCCTCAGCTTCCTCATATGCCAAACAGGGATTCCCTCTGAGGGATGCTATAAGGACTAAAGGTATAACCCAGGCAAAGTAAGTTCATGGACCCTGACAGTGGAAGAGCCGGCCATTGAGCCCATGTGGTGGGACTCTGGAGCTCTCCCCCCACTGCAAGTTTCTGCCCCGAAACTTGTTAATTATTTACAGGTCTGATGAGTGGCATCCGGGACCTAACCTAGAAGATGTCAGAGCTGGGGTCACAATCCCCCAAGGGGCAGGACATCCAATGGCACTGAGTGTCACGGTGGGATGATGATTCCCTTTCTAGGTCTCACCTCGCTGTCTGATTAGCCCACCAAGGAAGCCTCAGGTCCGCGCCAATGCTCACTTACTCAACTTCCTTTTGCAACAAGGAGGGATATGCCCACAGGACTGGCATCTTGGGCTGGCAACAGGAGTACTGGCTAGCATTGAATAACGCTGCATTCATTTGCGCAGCTGCTGCCTCTTTATGGCAAGTGATAGCAAGATTTCCACTTACGGCAGTGATGCAAAATGACTCTGAAAATAAAATTGACTTAAGTAAAAATGAAAGTGAGTCTCTTGCAATGAAAATGTTATGAGAATAATAGGGCAGGTGGAATGTGGATATGGCAAAGTCGTCAAGATGGGAGAGGTGTGAAGGAAGCCTGAGGAATATTAATTAGACTCCACAAGCTTGCTTCCCACCTGGGACGTGCCGAGTTTGTTAAACAAACGAGGGAAGGTGAAGACCAGGTACAGAATGATGCCCAAGCAGCCCCACACGGCATGGGAGGACTCTGGGGTCCTTCCTATGCTGTCGGCTTTCCCAGCTTCAGCAAACCATGTGTGGGGCTTTTTCAGGTGTTTTCCAGGGTAGGCTCTCTGAGAACCCATCTTCATGCTAGGAAGAGGGAGCCACGAGTCTGCTGAGAAACACGATCCTTTTGATTTTCACTACAATTTGTTGAGCACTTAACATTCACGAGGTTCTTTCATAGGCTTTTTACATCTCATAGAAATGCTGCACATGGAAATTATCCCCATTCATGGATAATTGTCCTGGGGTCAGAGAGAATAAGAAACTTGCCCAAGGTCACAGAGCCAGGATGTGCAGAAGAGATGAAGGTTCAAGTGGATCTGACTGCGAAGACCATGTTCCATGTCTAGACTTTGCCTGGCAAGAACCTCAGCATTCCTAACTCCACTCGGGCTCCCAGTGGACAACCAAGGGCTTTCTCAACCTTGGCGCAGTTGATACTTGAGGCCAGATCATTTGCTGTGGGAGGTAAGGGCTGTTCAGTGCATTGTAGGATGTTTAGGCGCATC
Source organism: Nyctereutes procyonoides (assembly GCF_905146905.1). NCBI lineage: Eukaryota > Metazoa > Chordata > Mammalia > Carnivora > Canidae > Nyctereutes > Nyctereutes procyonoides. The sequence goes on along the minus strand of NW_026575126.1, from coordinate 50,954,260 downwards.
TCTGAGGTCTACCTACTAGATGCCAGCAGCACCCTCCCCGAATACCTCCATTCACAGACAAATATCTCCTGGGAGAAGGGACAAAAGTCACTCTCCACTGGGAAGCACTGCTCTAGAAGGGAAGTTCTCGACATCTGGTCTTTGATCAGCAGCATCAGCAATATCTGAGAACTTGCTGGGAATGAAAATTTCAGCCCCTTAATCCCTTCGGATGCTGCGACTCTGGGGATGGGGGCCAGCAATCTGCATTTCATTTAACAAGCCCCCCAGATGATTCCGATGCAAGCTAATGTCAGAAGATCACTGGCCGAGGCTGCACATTAGAATCACCTGAGCACCTAAAAAAAAAAAAACCAACCAAACCTATGTCTTGGCTCCACACCAAGAAACTCTAATTTAATGACTTTGCTGGGTGCCAGTACTGGCAATTTTTTAAAGCTCCCCAGGTGATCCGATGCACAGTCAGGGTTGAGAACCACACGTTGGATACCTTCTTTTCTTTTCAACCACCTTTATGAAACCATGTCTCTCAGGATGTAGTTTTACCCAGCCACATCTCCAGGTGCCACCTTAAATCCCCCTGGCCTCCTGCTCCGCTAGAGATGGAAGGCTAGTTCACTCTTATTTTTCTCCCACTCTGAGAAAAGATGTCTCCCTCCACCCCCGACCAAGCACTCAGGAAATGTTCCTGCTCACTGATTTTTTTTCCCTCCATTCAAGTCTGGAGTTATTAAACCACAGCCCATGGCTGAACCGTCTTATTGATTTTATTGTCGAGAGCCCTGGGATATTCTAATGATGTACTGCTCAATAAATGGAAACTGGTGGGATAGATATTGATGGCGTATGGTACATTTCACCGCAATTCACTGGGTCCCAGTCACTTCGCCTTTTACACATCATCTGTGAAAATGCTACGCTTTGTCCCGCAAGCTCTTGTCCATCCTGCTGTTCCTCTTCCCATGCATCAGGATGAAAGAGCCATCAGGGTAACAGCTACTACTGTGTGCCAGGCTGAGTGTTTCTAAACAAACAGTGTTTCATTCACCTCTTACAGCACATCTTTGGGAGAGAGACCCTGATTATGCCTATTTTACAGATAAGGAAAGTGACTCAGAGCAGTGACTTGACCTGGCTAGCTAACACACTGTGAAATCAGGACTGAAATCTCCATTTGTCAGCCGCTAAAAGGGGCACTCTTAACCTCTTCTATAGTGAGACTGTCCCCTACCCCGAAATTCCTATGTTGAAAAATTAATGCCCAAGCTGATGGTATTAGGAGCAGGGGGCCTTTGGGAGATGATGAAGTCATTAGGGCAGGGATCTCATCACTGGGATTAGTGGCTGAGTGAGAGAGGCCTCAGGGAGCTCCCTCGCCTTTCTGTCAAGGGAGGACATAAGGGGAAGACAGCTGTGTGTGAACTGGTAAGTGGGTCCTCACCAGACACCGGATCTATGGGCACCTTGATCTTAGACTTCTCAACCTTCAGGAGTATAAAAAATAAATTTTTGTTCTTTATAAAGCCACCTTTTCTGTGGTCTTTTGTTACAGCACAAAGGATTAAGACAGCCCCTAAGCTATACTATGCAAAGAAACTACATCTTCTTATTGCACTTGAGCAATCTTTCAGATGGTTTCAGTACGGATGAATATTTCACATATTTTTTCCCTTTGTAAGTGGCGTTTCTCAACAAGGACTACTAGTATTTGAGGAGAGACCATTTCTCTGTTGGGGAAGGGGTCCCATGCATTACAGGACATTTGCTAGGTAGGCTGCCCATGAATTAGAGGGCATTTAACATAGTCCCACCAACTGCCCCCTCCCTTCTGCATTTCCCAATGCCCCCCTAAGGGATCAGTATGATTGTGGCATTTAACATAGTCCCACCAACTGCCCCCTCCCCTCTGATTTCCCAATCCCCCCTAAGAGGTCAGTATGATTGTCACATGGGGCAGGGGGCAGTAGATTCCAGCCAAGATGCCCTACTTTCCTTCTTGGCAACATGGCAGTCACTCTGGAAAGGCAGCATGGCAACTGAAAAGAAATTGGGCTCAGAAATTAAAGATCTGGGTTCAAACTAAAGCTCTTCACCCACTGTGACTCTGTGAGTCTCAACTCTCTAACACACCAGATCCTTATCAGTAAAATGAAGGCAAATACTGAGTCCTACTTTGAAGGGAGGAATCTATGAAATCCCTCAGAAAAGTGCCCACCACAGAGCAGGGATTCTGAACCTGGAGCAGTGTTGTCCCTCCTGCTCCCTGTTGTCTTCTTTTTATATATATAAGATTTTATTTATCTATTTGAGAGAGAGAGAGAGCGAGAGAGAACGCACGTGTAAGCAGGGGGAGGAGCAGAGGGAGCGGGGAAAGGAATCTCAAGCCGACTCCACACTCAGCACAGAGCCTGACTCAGGGCTCCATCCCATGACCCTGAGATCATGATCTGAGCTGAAACCAAGAGTCAGACACTTAACCGACTGAGCCATCCAGGTGCCTCTGCCACCTGTCTTCTACGTCCTCAAATTCCTGATCCATAGACTCCATTAGCATAAAAAATGCAGTGTTCTCCATGGGAGGGAGGTGGTTTGAGACTCAACACCTGTGACACACCAGGCAGGCACCTTCCTGGGAGTAGGTAACAGAGGAATGCATGTGCCACAAAGAACCTTGGCTTCTGAAGGGCAGACTCTCTGAAGAGAAGACGGACAACTAACACATTACTATTCCCCAGACCACTTCTGTGACATGGAGGACATTGAATGGTGGCCAATTATTGCCTTAAGTAGCGTACACATGAGTGACTGAACTCTAGTTCTCATCTCTCCTCTTCCCACCCCCCTCACCCAGCTACTCTTTCCATGAACCTGCAACCTAGTTTAATGTCATCGAACCCCTGGGGAGGGGCCTATTAGGGGGTGAGGAAGGCTAAATGGTCATAGGGGCAGAGCCCCAGTCAGATGGGACACGTGCCTGTGTTAGGAGAGACAGCAGGGAGCCTGTTTCCCCTCTGCCACGGAGGACACAGCAAGAAGTGGTCGGCTGCAGGTCAGGAGGCGGGCTCTCGCCAGAACCCGGCCAGCTGGCACCCTCATCTTGGGCCTCCAGCCTCCACAACTGTGAGAAAATAAATTTCTGGCATCGAAGGCACCCAGAGCTGATTCATATGCTACTCAAGGAAGGCAAGGGATGCATTTCTTGGGCTAAGATAAGATCTAAGTAAGCTCTCCGGGTTGAATAAGGAGTTGACCAGGCAAGCGGGGAGGAAACAGGGTCCCCATATGCACAGAGGGAATAGCATATACAAAGGCCAGTGAGGAAGGACAGTGCAGTAAATGACAGGAGAGGGAGGACTGCCAGGGGGGCTGCCCCATAGAGGCCAAGCTGAAGCACACAGTGGGATGGGGACAAAGAGACAGCAGGGGCATCACACAGCGTCCTGGGCCCCATTTTAAGGATTGCAAGGGGAGGGAGTGATGAGCCATCACAACAGGTCTAGTAGGGATGGTTGGGAAGCAGAGGGCAGGTGGCCGCAGGGAGCACCATGCTCCACTGCGCTCTGTGGTTGGGGTGTCGAGAACCATGCTTCATCCACGCTCCCTGCCCTTCGCACCCCGGGGTTGCCGTTTGCAAATTCTCTTAAGAGCCTTCCTGTCGCTTGACATTTTCATCTCTGTCCTTTCTCCTCTCCGGAAGGTACTCGCAGGCTCAATAAATACTGCCGTGGAAAAACAGCAGCGACTCATCTATTTTTATTATAAATGGAGTCACTGGAAGGAGAGAGCAACTCTTATTTACTTCTCAGGGTAAGGGTTTTGACAACAGGTTTATTTTCCCCAACTCACCAAGGACTAGAAGAGTAACACTCTAAAGTAACAGTACATTAATTAATGCTGGAATTGGTTGGAATTTTCTAATAAAAATCCTCATAGTAATCACATTATGGGCCATTAATGCTGCCTCTTGATCATAAACCATAAATATATTCTTGCAGGTGTCTTCTTTTTAAAAGGGGACATTTCCCTAAATTGCTGCCCATTTGTCACGTTAATGCTGTCCCGTCACATGGCACAGACGGGAGTCATTACGCAGGCTCACGTTTGCAAAGGGTTCCCTCAGCACGGTCACCACGCTGAGCTGGTCCACACACCACTTTGTTCAGTCCTCACAGAGAATGGACTTGGTAAGTGCCACTCCCATCCCCATTTCACAGATGTGGAAACTGAGGCACAGGGAGGGGAGTGTGTAAATTGCCCTGGGGGCCAGCTAGGAGGTAACTGGGATCTGGATCCGGGCAACCCCTGATTGCTGAATACTCTGCTATCCTGCCTCCTGAGAAACAGGATGGATCGGAAGCACAGCGGTCCTCTTGGCCAACCAACCCCACCTCTAACGGGCTCTCCAGTTTATTCCAACAGTCATGGCAGCAGTGGTCGATCCAACACAACATGAGGCTCTGCTCCTTGAGGGCAGGAATCCTGTCTGCTTGGCTTCTGCCTCTCCAGGGTTAGAGGACTGCCTGGCGACAATGCTGGGAGCACCCGAGACACACTGGATACATTCCTGCTGAGGGAGGACACAGCTATCGAAACACACATATCAAGAGCTCAGGGCAACGGGGAACAGGAAGCCTCTCAAGTGCAGTTAGGTCCTCGACAGATCCATTTCCCTGCAGGGGTAAGTGAGGCCTGTTTGCGGGTATGCGATGCCCACACTGGGGATCACACACTTGGAAGACGCAGCTCCTGGGGTTCAAGGAAGGACTTCGTTTTTCACCCTGTCTGGTTTCCCTCCTTTGCCTGCTCTGGGTGTTTCTTTGATTTCTCTATTTAGATAATACATACTCATTGTAGAACATTCCAGCATGCAGAGAAATATGAAGAAGGGGTGGGGAGCCCCTCACACATCATAGCATCCAGATATCCCCATTGTTAACATTTTGGTGAAGATTTTCCAAATTGCTTTAAAGATTTTATTTATTCATGAGACACAGAGAGAGGCAGAGACACCAGCAGAGGGAGAAGCAGGCTCCCTGGGGAGCCTGATGCGGGACTCGATCTCAGGACCCTGAGTTCATGACCTGAGCTTAAGGCAGACGTTCAACCACTGAGCCACCCAGGTGCCCCATTTTCCAAATATTTTTATGTACACACACACTATATATAGCCATATACATTCTGCTTTGTCATATGCATCTATTTTTACAATATACCCCTGACATCTGTTCCGTGTCAATGAACACAGATACTCCCTCTTTCCTTCCCTTCCTTCACAAATATTCTCTGAGCATCTACTATGGCAGTTATCTTGCCAGGTGCTATGTGGGGATGCAGGGAAGAACAAGACAGATATTGAGTTTGCCTTTAGGAGCTTAAGTCTAGTGGGGGCGAGGAGTGGAAAGGTCAAACATATTTTGCAAAAAAAAAAAATGTAACGAAGGAAAGGTTTAATGCATAGGAGGAGGAAGGTGGGGCCAGGGGATCTAACTGCAGACCAGGTCTTTACACTTTTCTGAAGAGGCAACAGTGAAGCCAAGATCTGAAACATGAGGAACAGGGAGCCAGGTAAAGGAGGTGTCATTCCGGGCAAAAGGCAGGCCATGGGTCAAGGTCTTAAGCTGTAAAAATCTGACTTTGAAGAATGAAAAAGAGGGAGAAGGACCTCTCTTTTTTTTTTCCTTTTCAGTATTTTCAAAATTTTTCTAGTGTAATGACAAAAACATACTGAATATGTAATTAAGGGCCATTTGGTTCTTTCTTGAATGCCTCCAAAGATGAGAACCTCAGTGCTTTACAAAGTGGCCAGCTATCAGCGGTGCTGACCATGAGCTATTTTTTTTTTCCCCAAAATATGCTCACCAGGAGGTTTTATTTTTAGGTCCTAAGGCTGCCTTCGAAGGCAGCATTACCACATCTGCTATGGACTAACCTCTCTAATATATGAAAACTGTTATTATATAATTACTCCGCCCCACACCACCCTCCAAGTCCAAGGCCAAGCATGTGCCCCAGCTCATTTCAGTTTGCTCCCACTACACTGAGGATGCCTGCTTTGTTTGACATGTCCTTCCTGAGAGAGATTAGGAGTCGTCAGCCTATGGCTAACAGTGCTCTTGATTAGGTCCCTGCCCTAGCATACCCTATACTCACTGTAGAAAAAAAAATTAAGCCTCTTGGGCATGTGACAGCATGAATTCATTCATTCATTCAATAAATAATTGTGAATGTCTGTGATAGCACTACACCCTGGGGCCAACAGCACTTAACTGGATAGATATACCACTTATTTGAGAAATAATTATCGAGTATCTGCTGCTGGGTGACGCACTAGGGTGTCCGGGGCTGGACCAGATGGACACAGTACCTCTCCCACCGAGTCTCTAAATGAACATGGAATGAATGAAGGCTACGTCTTGGCTTTCACCATCCAGCTTCACGGTGGGGATAACCACCATCTGCCACGATATTTGTATGAATCAAGTTCCCTCACCTGCTGGTTTAGAGGTCTCGTTAGCCTTCCATTGCTCCTTGATTAGCCTGGAAGACCAAGGAGACCCTGATTTCTCAACCATGGCTGGGAAGTTTCATCTAAGTTAGGAGGCTTCTGAGAATACCCTTTCCTAAACAAGAACCCTAGTAAATGAACTGGCAGACAAAGCTTATCTTAAAGCTGCATCAGACCCTGGACCAGAGAGCTTCAGGGGACAAGGCAGTCGTAGCTTTTGTAACTGGATGGTGTTAAGGTAAGGCTTGGAGGAGACGGGACTGGTGCTACTGCAGCTTCGGGAGGCCACTGACAGTGACAACAATTTAAATTAAATTAAATTAAATTAAATTCAGTCAGCTCCAAAAGGAAACACGGGTAATGTTAATTTCATGGGTGTACCAATGTGTAAACCTAACAGATGATACTTAAATGAGAAAGGCAGAGGAATGACATTTGGTTAAATAATGCATCAGTGAGTAGAATTTGTTGAAACTGCCATTTACAAAAAAAAATACAAGCACAACTCAAAGTTGAGCAAGCTGTCACCCGGGCCAGGTCACCTAAGCGTTCTCAATGCACTGCGCTTGAGAGGAACAGGGGCAGCAGGGGTTGGAGGCAGCACGGATGAATTTAAGGGACTTGGGCCAGTGTCCCTGCTGATTTTCGATGTCCTCCTGTTTGCCTGGGCAGCCACAATCATCTGCTGGTCTTTCCAACTATGACTGAAATCTCACCCTGAGCAGGAAATGCACCTGTGATTGTTTACTTCCTTCTATTTCTTAAAAGCAACAGATGACTCATGAAGGCATGTAAAAATGGGTAAAGATGCCTTTCCCTTTATCCCTGTGTCCTGGCACATAGTAGGCAGTCGGGCATTAAATGTGGAGTGAGTAATACGGACAGTCCTCTGTCCCGTCTTCCATTGTGGCCTCATGTTAGACTCGACCATGACTCGTGATAGTGTCAGCAACCATCACCTCCAATCCATACTATTCCTCGACATATTGGTTTGGAGGTCTCTGCCCTTGTCTGCTTGCCATCACTCCTTTTCCATATTAACAGAAACTGGCCCTTTGGTTAATAAACTCTGGGAAACTGATTGACTGGAAAGAAGCAAGACTCTGCTAAAGATGCTGACCCAAGAACCAACATGTCCACTGAGGCTGCCAGAAATACGAGGTTGACAAAGGCAAACATTTTGTTGAGCACTTACAACATGCCAAGAATATCTCCAGTTTTGTTTTTTTCTGCATTGTTCTTCATTTCACGTAATATGATGGAAATCACACAGCTGGTGGTAGAACTAGGATCTGAACCGAGGCTAATCTGATTTCAGGGCGACTACTCTGTTTTGCCTTCAATGTCTTATGAACTTGTATCAGATGGCAGATGAAGAAGGGAAGACAAGGTGACTGTGTCTCACAGGAGAGCCTCAGAGCACCAGAACCTGTATGAGTCAGGGCCATGCAAGGTTCTGCGGCAGTAACACATAGTCCTCAGACTCTCGGCTGGACAGAGTAAGGGCTCATTTCTTACTCCTGTGCTGCTCAGCAGCTCTCCTGGATGGCTGACCTCCAAGAGGTGACTGGAGGACCCAAGCTGTTTCCGCTTGAATCCCATTATCTCAGAGTCCTCTTAGAGGAGAGGAGAAAGTGATCCCATTCCTAACTGTCTCAGCCAGGAAGTGAGCCATCACTTCCACTCATCGGGAGACCCAGCCACAGGACCTCACCCAGAAGCATAGTAATTAACAAAGAAGGGAACATGGGTCCCCAAGGAGTATTCAGTTTATGACAGAAACATAACACTCTAAGCCAGTGCTTCTCACCCAGGGGCAAGTGTGGCCCCCAAAGAACATTTCACAATGTCTAAAGATGTTTTTGGTTATTACTGCAGAAGAGGGTGCTACTCATCTAGGGGGTAGAAGCCAGGGGTCTTGTTGAACATCCTAGTGTGTGTAGGACAGCTCCCTCCCCCCCAGCAACAGGGGATTTATCGGATTCAAAATGTCAAGGGCTGGGGCACCTGGGTAGCTCAGTGGTTGAGTGTCTGCCTTTGGCTCAGGGCATGAACCTGGGGTCCGCGGGGAGACCGCTTCTCCTCTTCCTAGGTCTCTACCTCTCTCTGTGTGTCTCTCATGAATAAATCTTAAAAAAAAACAGCAGTTCAAGGTTGAGGAACTGCTTGAAACCAGTGATTTTCAAAAAGGTCCAATTAAAATGCAGATTCCTGGGCTCCTCTGGTGATTGTGATGGCCACTCTTTATGGCTACACCTAGGGAAACCTCGCTGGGAAGGAGAGAACACCAAGGTGGGTGGGTAGAGGTGCTGATGGAATCGTGCTGAGACACTCCCCAAATGTGTCAGGGTCAGCGTGAGACAGCTGTTCCAGGGAAAAAAATGCTGACATTTGTTAAGTGCCTCTCTCTGACTCTCTTGCAAGCCTTGAATTGCAGGGAACATATTCTAAGACTAACCTGTCAGCCAGTGACAACTAAATTACTAACCTTGCCTTCCCCCGTGCCCCATATCCTTGTCAGATACGCAGCCACATTAACAGAGGAATGCTTCTTGGAGATGTATTCCCAGCATCAGGGAAGGTGACCCTTTTGCCGGAAAAGAGCCATGTGGTCACGTGTACTTGAGAGGGGCCAAGGGACTTGGGCTTGCCTAGAAATAACTTGAAGGTGAGGGAATCAAGACCAGAGCAGTAGAGCAAGCAAGAGTAGTGGAGGTTCTTCAATGAACCCACGTCTGATTTTCCCTGGGCACCCACTGGAACCTGCTTCCCAGCATCCTCTGCAGTTCTATCTTGCCCAATGGCTGTACTTTAGCCAATAAAACATAAGTCATAAAAAAAAAAAACATAAGTCATGAGCACAAGCTCTAGGGTTGACCCATGGGTATTTTCTGCTCATACTCCTCCATGCTTTTTCTTCCTCCACCGTCTAGGTGCAGAAGAGCATGACCACCTTGAGTGCCATGTGCTGGAGATGGTGGAGTCACAAGATGGAAAGGGCCTGGGTTCCTGAATCACTATCTGGCTGGGGACGCAGGGGGCAATTATCCTATACCAATCCATTTGGTATAGGATAGAGAAAGGACAGAGAAATAAGCCTCATGTTTGAGGCATTATACATTACCATGTCTGTTTGGCAAAGCAGCTAATGTTGCCCTAATACAGCGATCATACGTTTGGGCTGTGAATGCAAAGGTCCGGGGCCAGTACCTGCTAGCTGTGTGATCTGGAGAAGTTACAAGAATCTCTCTGAGCCTAATTTCCTCAGTTGAAAAGTGGAAATAAAAGACTTGGGATGGTGAGTCTCTATGTTCTAATTAGAGGGTGTGGCTTACAGTAACCGTCTAGTAACAGCAAGCTCCTACATCTGTTCTCAGCATCCATCACATCCTGGTAGCAGCCAGGTGGCTTGACGGGAAGCAAGGCAGGGAGGTGGCAAAAGTGCCATCGTTTAGTTATTAGCCTAAACTCTGTATATACTTCTTGAATGAGCCAATGGGTGAGCCAGCAAGCGCCTTTACCAGCAGGGTCTTCTCTGTGGATCATGTATATGCAAGTTTCATCTCCCCTCGAGGGCAAGATCCACTTGTGACTCAGCTTGTTTTCTTCCTCAGCTCAGCGGAATGCCCTGTGCACAGGATGACTCTGTAAACCATTGCTTGTAACGTGATGCAGGTAAGCTGCTACCATTGAGAAAACAGGTATCTGATTTTACTAATTAACTAATTTGTTTATTTGTCATACTTGGACCATTTATTCAATATCACAACCAAGTACCTAGCCCAGAGCATGGCACATACTGTAAATTGACTCCGTATTTATAGAGTGAATTTATAGTTTTTTTTTTTTTTTAACACAAGCTCACTTCATTTACAATTCTGCTTCACTCAAAAAAACCACAGTGTCAGTTCTTGGAATAAGACTGACAAAAGAGCATGTACATATTTATTTTTTGAAGAGAGGAAAAGGATGTTGGGGAAATGGGGAAGTGACAGGTGCCTGTCTGTATCAGCTCAAAAGAAAAAAAAAAAAACAAACCAACAAGCATACAAGCATGGTATACTTTCAAGTCAGGCAGGCCTCTCTCTGTGGCTGGCCATGTCGCTTACGTGGCTCTGTGGCTGTGAGTGAACAGCTGAACCTCTTGAAGTCTCCTCAGCCTCCCAATCTCTGAAATGGGTGTGGCACAGCCAGTCAACCACCGATCAAAAGCCACCCTCCCCTCTTCTGTACAGTTACAGATGGGCAAGTGGCTGCCCGGCTGGGGTAGCACTTCTTTGTCCCTCTTGCAGAGGCACCCCATAGTTCAAGACAGGGGACAGCAAACCTTTTCTGTAGGGGGCCAGAGAGTGAACACTTTGGGCTTTATGGCCATGCTGTTCTCTGTTGCAACTACCACTCCACCCTGCCATTGTCTGGGAAAGCAGCCACAGACAACACCTGACCCAGTGCATCTGGCTGTGTTCCAATAAAGCTTGACTTACAAAACAAGAGTGGGCTGGATTTGGCCTGTGTGCCATAGGTGACCAACCTCGGCTTTAAGCGAAGCTCAGCCTACCAAATATAGTCACTAGCCTTCCAGAGAAAGCCATCTGATTAGACAGTCTGCCCCGCATGACCTCACAAGCCACCAATTTTTTAAAAATGTTTTATTTATTTGAGAGAGAGCAAGCCAGCACACAGGGGGAGGGGCAGAGGGAGAGCCACAAGCAGGCTCCCCACTGAGCAGGGAGCCTGACATGGGGCTCGGTCCCAGGACCCCGAGATCATGACCTGAGCCATCCAGGTGCCCCCACACTAATTCTTATAACAGAAACACACACATATAGATATTTTTCTAATTTCTACCTGGTCTCTGTCCCTGAAATTCTCACCATTTCCTTTTCTATCAACTCTTGCCTGCCCTTTAACCATACCCCCATGGGCTATGTCATTTCCCCGTTCCTTCCTCTTTTGCAGGATGGTCTCCATAATTTGCATGGCCCGGTTCAAATGAAAATGCGGGGCCCCTTGTAAAAAAAAAAATCATCAAGAGTTTCAAGAGAGCAAAAGCAGCCCATGAAATCAAATGCAAGCATTTCTGGGTGTGGGCTCTGTGTACCTGCCCAGGCTGCATGTCCGTCCACAAGGCTGGTCCTACTCATTTGTATTATCAGCCAGCCCAGAAAGTTTTCTGATTAACTTTTTGACAAGTCCAGAAACTTGCCACCTGCTTGCTGCCTGAAGGGTTGTGGGAATGGTTTTACACATCACAAGAAGAAGGAGAAGGAAGGAAAAAAAAAAAAAGAAAGCCAATTTTCTTTTAGTATATTACTTGTCAGACAGTGAAATGGGATATAATTATGGTGTGACATTTCCAACAGCAAATATGTTCCAGTGTAAGCAATTAACACCGGTTCTTTTGGCAGGCTTAAAAAGATTACTCAGAGACTGTGGTAAGTTACAATGCCCCATGAATAATAAATAATGTAGAATCGTAGCTAAGTTGCATACTAGGACCAAAGTTCAAATTTCTTGATGAAAATGGATAGGGTGCTGTTAACCCTCTGCCGATTTTATGTGGCTTAAGCAGATTCGGGTCATGGGTTCTTTGGATTTATCTAAATTACTTATTTACCTTGCTCCTGTGATCATCTTCACTCCACCCCCCCATGAAATCTGCATGTATTTATTTCAGCTGCTGGAAATCTGCATGAGGCGGTGGGTTTGGAGGCGCCAGTTCTAGGACAGAGGGACCTCTTGTCTTTGGGGGCTGTCATGGTCTGATGTCTTAACTGGTTAAGTTCCAAGATTTAGGAAAACTTAACCAGTTCTCCTGGGGATGTGTGTCTCCACCCTCTCATCCAGCCCTGATGGAACCTTAGGAAGGGCAGCGCCTTCTGACTGCCTTTTTGTAGCTTGTGAGTCTCTGCAATCAAAATCAACCATTTTAAATTACACAGCCTGTAAGGAGGGGATCAAGGCCATGGTTCCTGTGCACTGCAGGATGTCTGGCAGGGTATGCGGATCCTACCCCATCTCCGCTCCTATGTCAGGGGCATGCTCTATTAAGCTGTGACAACCCAAAATGTCTGCAGACATTCCCCCAGGAGGACACTAATTTAGACAGACCTGGGTCCTCCACTGTGAGGCCTTCAGCAAATAAATGGCTTCATCCCTCTGAACCTCAGCTTCCTCAAATGGAAAAACCCGTGCCTACCTTGTAGACACAGTGGAAAGGAGGAGCATGAAAAGGCACGCAGAGTGCTTAGCCCCATGTTTGGCACTAAGTAGGTGTCCAGTAAAAGCTAGATGCTATGTACTCAAATCATTTACTTGATACGTAGCTACTGATCCCAGTAAAGCCACAATATGTTGGGATGCTTAAGCCACCATCCCTGTCCCCATGGTGGGAGCTAGAAAAACCAGTGGGCAGTCAGGCATGCCAACCGACAACTCCAGTGCAATGGATGCTGGATGAAATGGAGGCATACGGCAAGGGGGATTTAGAGAAAAAATATCCAAATCTTAGAGATTCAGAGAGATGACACTTGGGGGAAGTAAGTTTTCCAGGCAGCCACGTGTAAGGAAGGGCATCCCTGGCCGAGAGAACTCTATGTACAAAGGCATGGTGATATGAGTGACTCATGACTACCCAGAGCTCAGGATTTGCTGGGCTACAAATTCCATGGGAAAGGTGATAGAAGATGGGAGAAGGTGGGGAGCAGCAAGAGACAAGACAGGTAGGCAGAAGGGCACTGTGGTATCAATGCCAAAGAGCTCATAGCAAAGTTAAGTCCAAATTCTGCTCAGTAGGCAACAGTGCAGTGATTAATTAGCAATGTCTGCTTGAGCCCAGGAAGGAAGAAGAGACCCAAGTGTGCAATGTATTTAGTGGTTCTGTGATGGAAGGATTCTCATCAGGGGAGTGATATGAGCAGAAGGACATTTTTTAAAAACTCCGGAAACCATTTTTTTTTAAAGGAGAGACTAAGAGAGGCAGAAATAGAGGCAAGAGGAGGTAGAGGTGGAGAAATGACTTAATACCGTAAGAGAGATGATAAAGGCCTAGAGGGGAGAACAAGACGGTCAGGGAGGAGGTGATGGACACAGGAGGCACTCAGAAGTTAAAACTGAGTCACCTTGTGGATTTAAAGGGAGTAGAAATAACAGAGAGATCCCTGGGTTTCTGTCTTGGGCAATTTAGAGGTTGAGCATGGTATTCACCATGGAAGAAAGTTGAGAATTTGGGGATGGAAAGACAGTGGATTCTTGCTGGCACCCTGAGATGCCTGCAGGACCTCCCTGGATAGACACATCCCTTGACTGCTGGGTATGTGGGTCAGGAATTCAGAAGAGTAACAAGGACCAGAGTCACTGCTTTACACATGGCAGCTGTCACCACTGGCCAATCAATCATCTGCAGCTACCCTGGTCCCCCAGTCCCCCAGGGTGGCCCAGCTGTAAATGAGAAAGACATCTCCCACCAGTGGGGTTCTCTCCTAATCTAAAACTATTCCCGATTGGCAGGATTAGTGAAGGATGACAGAGGAAGTCATTACTGAATAATCCCCTGCACATTTCATAGGCAACGTGGCATTCCTATGATCCTTGTAATCCAATTACGCGACGCAGGAAGCTATATCTTAATTCCTGACTTCATTGTGACTTGCCAGGGTTGCAGGCGAGCCTTGTTAAATAAGGTGTCATCTAAACATTGGATGGTGCATACAAAATGAGCACAGGATGCGGGAGGAGGTGCTCGGGAGGAGGTGCGGAATGAGGGGGCAGCGCATTGCTGCCGGGAAGACTTCTTGTTTCAAGCAGCCAATGGGTGACTCAGAACCCGGCCCGTCCTCCCCGTGGAGGCTTCTGATTGGGAGAGCCTGCGCCCTCCTCCCCTCCATCCCCTCTGCTCCTCCCAGAGCTGTGAGGGCTGTGTGCCCTCTCTGTGGTCACAGGAACTCCTCCGACAGTAGGGCTGGCTATCACTTTCACATGGTTGCATTTACCCAGCGCCTGATTCATACCTGGCATGGTCTGAGGCACGTCACATACATGATTTGTCACTCTCCCCAGATTCTTCTTGGGCTGAGTGCATCAGGCCCTCATTCTAAGGCGACACAACCAGTTAGGGCTGGAGCTAAGATTCAAAGCCAGAGCCGGCCGATTTCTAACGGAGGTGGCCTTCACCGTAGGCACCATGCCTCTACATGGTGGGATTCCAGAACCGCCACAAAAATAACAGGGCCAGGGGCCTGGACTCTAGCCAGGCCAGGGAAACCCCAGCAGACCAGCCGGTCCTAGCACAATGCCCACAAGGAGGGCCGATTGGGGAGGCCAACTTCTGTGTGCTTTGACCTGGATGGTTGAACACAAGTGTGGCTGGACCCAGGATCAGAAAACAGGGTGACATCTCCGATCTCCAGCAGACCGTCAGGAACTTAGAGGATGCGGACTCTGCTCCCAGGGCTGAGCCAGGCCCCAGGGAGGAAGGCTTTATGCCAGACCAAGTATCTCAAACTCCAGCCCACATAGAGGCTGCCGTGGAAGGTCAGTGAAAGAAACACGCAGGGTGGGGCGTGGCAAATTAGAATGATCCCACTCGCCCTGCTAACAGGAATGATCACCTCTTAGGGCTAAATTGTCTTTGCCATAGGGATGCAGTTCAGTGTTGCTAAATCTTCTGGTTTTCCAGAAGATTCCAGAAATATGGTCCTTATGTTCAATATTCCAAATGTTAAAATGGTTACTAATTTATATATAAAAAAATCTGTATGTGAGTGTACTGGGTCAAATAGGGCCTCCCCAAAATTCAGGTCTACCTGGAATCTCAGAACGTGATTTTATTTGCTAATAGGGTCTTTGCAGATATCATCAGTTAAATTAAGATGAGCTCCTGCTGGATTAGGGTGGGTTCTAAATTCAATGCCTGGTGTCCTCATAAGACTGCCCCTTGAAGACACACGGGGATGAAGGCCATGTGATCAGGGAGGCTGAGATTAGAGTGGTGCATCTATAAGCCAAGGAATGCCAAGCATTGTCGGTAACCACCAGAAGCTGGGAGAGAGCCACAGAATCGCCTTCGGACACCCCACCCAACCAAGAAGGAACCAGCCCTGCCAACAACCCGATTTCAGACTCTGACCTCCAGACAGATGCTCATTCTCCAGGATGAGAGAATAAATTCATGTTGTTTTAAAGCCACCTAGTTTGTGGTCATTTGTTACAGCAGCCCCAGGACACGGATACCCCGGGGCCAAGCCAAACATGTCCATGAGAGGAAAACGGTCTGCTGTCCTTCAGCTGGTCCTAGGATCCCAGCCTCAGTCCCTGCTCTTCTGGGTCTTGGATTGCGCCCTGCACCATGCCCTCCTTCTTCCTTCTCTGGACCAGGTCAGATTTTTTCAGCCCCACAGTTCTTACTACTGGCTGCTCTAGTCCACCTGTGAGCAGTGGCAGCTCTGCCTCTTGGTCTGTGGAGTCTGACTACTGCCTGTCACTCACCTGGAGCTGCTTGCCCAGGAGACGCCAATGGAAAAGCCAGGGGCTACTTTTCTCCAGGTGTCTTTCTTCTCTAAAGCTTTGGCATTTCTGGGGGGCATGTTCTTTCCTGGAGACCCAGTGCACATCGCCTTCTAGAGACCCCAGTGCTCGTTTGGCAGCCCCGGTACCCCTCTTCTGAGGTCAGCCAAGCTCTTTTTACTACTTTCCTCAACTCAGTAATAGCCTTTCCTTCATTCCTCAGACTCTTAAATGTAAGCATTTCTAGCCTGTTCTCTTTTAGCTCTAAATAAGCTAACCCTCAAATGCTCATGGTTTTGTCTCCAAGGGAACATTTATCAATGTCTGGAGACATTTTGTGGGGCTGGGGTACTAGATGCATCCATCGAGTTGGCACCAAAGTACATTCGAAGTGCACAGGGTAGCACTTGACAATAAAAAATGATTCAGTCCAAAATGTCAATAGTACCACTGTTAAGAAACCCTGATGTACCTTAACCCTAATTTGATGCTCTTGACTATTTATCTCATGACCTATGTCCCCATCAGGCATTGGTGTATGGAGGCAGTGAGGGGCAGGGACTGAGCCAAGGCTCTAGAGTCAGGCAGCTGTCTTTGCATCTGCGGTCAGGTTAATGATCAGTGTGACCTTGGTAAATCCTTTCATTTCTCTAAGCCTTGATTTTCCCACCTTTAAATGAGATTACATTTAGTATCCATGTCAAAGGGTTGTGAGGTTCAAATCAGATAAAACAAAGGACGTTATGGTAATGTTGGCTACTGATTCATTGATGGTGAAGATGGTGATGGTGGTAGTGATAGTGATGGAGGTGGTGGTAGAGGGAGTGATGGTAAGGATAGAGGTGATAGAGTACTGATGGTGATGGTGGCAATGGAGATAGTGGATGTAGTGGTGGGTAGCGATGGCAGTGATGGAGGTGGTGAGGGTCAACCAGTGGTGGTGATGGTGGTGGCAGTGGCAATGGAGATGGTGGTGATGGTGATGACTATAGGGTGATGGAGATGATGAGAGTCATCCAGCGGTGATGGTGGTGGTGGCAATGGAGATGGTGAATTGTGGTGGTGGTGATGGCAAGGGTGGTGATGGAAGTGATGAGAGTCATCCAGTGGTGTGGTGGTTATGTGCTATCTGGAATGCCTCTCCTCTTCCCTTGTAATCTGGTGAAACTATATCCACACCTACCAATTGAGTTCAAGGACTATGACACTTTGATTGCCTCCTTTGAGCAAAATTCTTCTTCATTCGTGTTCTGTAGCATTTTGTTAATGCCTCCACTGTACTACTCTGCTGTATGCAATCACGATTCCCACACCTGTCTCATCGCCTGTACCAGTCCTTGTGGCCCCTGCTCTACGGGGATACTCCTCCCCTTCCCTAGCACACGTAGACTGGCCATTTTATATACACATGCTGACACTGAATGAGATGGATTACTAAGACACCAGAACTTTCCAATATGTCTCTCCCAACCCCAAATAAACAATGAGAACAGAAGCAATGGATGGGATTCTGCATCCCTACCTGTTTCAAGGAAATCTCAAGGCAAGCTCATCCTCAGCTTCAAATCACTCTGAGAGCAGAGGGCAGCACCAGAAGACAAGCTTCATTACAGGACAGGCTCTGATCATGATCATCCTGCTTAGAAACAGTGAGCGATGGGTGCCAGTACTGAGCACAGCAAAGAGGGGGCCTGGAGAAGCAGCCTGGTTCCTGCTGCCAGTGTGGCCCAGAGACTTCTCACTGCAGACACCGGCAAGAGCACTTCGAGCAGAAATCTGTGTGTGTGCAGGAGGTGCGGCGCAGGAGGCGTTCGGCATACCAAGCGGCCTGCAGAGATGATGGCTTCACAGTAGAGCCTGCAGGCTGCTAGCTCCTGGGCCTGCCTAACCCACAGACAGGTTTCGTCGGGCTGGCTTTCTGGTTTGCTTATTTGTCTTAAACAAAGATAGTTGCCAGCTCAATCAAGAGATTGCATATGAAAATTCAGATTTCTTACTCTTAAACACAAGATCAACCCTGTGCCTGTAATCCACAGTGCGGGAGAGTTGGGGGCTTTGGACGGGACCTGTGTTATTCGGTCAGCCACAGGCCCCACCCGCCTACCCCAGGCATTTGTGTCCTGCTGACCCCTCAAGATATTCTGTGACCTGTGCATTGAACACCGATGTATGAAAATGCCATCTTTGTCCTCGTTGAGAGCACGTACTTGGGAGGACAGCAGATTTGGCTTCAAATCCTCTTCTGCCTCTGGCTGGCTGGGTGACCTCGGGCAAAGTACTCACTCTCTCAAATCCTAGTTTCATCATGGGAAGAGCAAGGATGTTGATGACAGTGGCTTGGCTCTGCCAAAGGGTTCATACACAGGAAATGCACGGCAGTGATCCCCAGACTGGACCTGGTCTCAACAGTGGAGGTGAGTCCCATTATCACCCCCAGCTGCAGAGGATAAGCTTGGGAACTGAAGGAACAAAGTGACCTGCCCAAGATCTCTGAGCTCACGAGTGACAGAGTCTGGCTTCAAATGCAAACAGTTCATCTCCCACACCCAGGTTCATCCCCACTACCCATTCCAGACGTTGCACTCCTGAGGCCAACTGCACCCACTGGCCAAACCATCCCTCCAGGTTTGCTTTCATAAATCTGTGCATATTATAACTGCTTAGTGACGCCCTTGCCTTCCCCGCTAGGCTGTGAGCAACTGGAGGTCTTATGATCCTCGTCTCTGCATGGCCAAGCCTTGGCACACCGCCATGCCCCATCACCTGTTTGCTAATGCATAATAAATAAGCTTAATGAATAAATAAGCACATGAGAAATCAATCACACCAACTATTGGGTATGGAGTAGATAAAAACAAAGAAATATTAATAAGATCAGTTCACTATTTTTTTTTTGACATTTCTAAAATCTCTCTTGGATCATTATGGATTTCACAGCAGCACTCAAAGTGCCCCCACCTGGGAATCGAGCAAGCGAAGTCATGTGATAAATACAAAGAAAATAAACCACTTTCCCCACCCTCCTCTCCAACAACAGGGCTCAGTTCCACCGCCAGCAAAACGAACCCAGTGTTCTTTGGTGCAGATCCACAGTAAATGATTACTTAGCCCACAGAGAAACGTCTGTCTGCAAGACTGTGTTAGTTATTATCCTATCATAATAAAATAGATTATGCTATAGTAATGAATACGACCATAATGGTTTGCTGGCAGTTTAATCAATGTATTCCTCAACTGCAATTGAGCAAAAATAGGTAACAGAGGATCATTTGATCTACATTTTTATTAATTTGGTGCCATTTGTCTTCTGGTTATTTTAATGATCTTTCATTATGGAAAATAGGGAAACTCCCTGGGGGGAAAAAAAAAGAAGTAGAGTCATCTTGCTCGGTTTGCTTCCTCGCCTTGTTTTAGTGTGGAAAAGAGCTCATTCCAATTCAATTTGGGAATGGAGATTCCTGACACCCTAATTAAATGTAGGTCTGGATTTCAGAAAGAAAAACTTCCTGATCCCAGACAAATCAGACAAAGCTGTTCAAGTCATACATAAGATTAAGTGTGTTGAAAGTGGCCTGGAGTCTGCAGAGGCAAATCCCCATCATTATCGGGCTTGAGTTGTTTTTCTTTTCTTTTTTTTTTTCCTTTTTTTTTTTTTGTGGACCTACTCTGTACTAAACACAGTTCTGAGTGCACTGTAGACTTTTTTTTTTCTTCCAGCCCTCCCACTGATCCTATAAAGGGAGACACCAAGATCTTCATTACAAATAGGGCTCAGAGAGGTCACTGACCCACCCAAGGTCACACAGCTAGAACCTGGCAGCAATGGGCTCTAAAGGACCCCATCCCAGTGCCTCTCCACATTCCCCATGCACGAGAGGTGTCACAGTTGTTTCCCAGCCCCCAAAGACAGGCTGAGTCATGGGAGAAATTCTGCATTCGGGATATTGAGGGGGAATTACGATAAATGCTTTCTTCACAGTTGCTTCACACAGTTCCTTGTATCTCTCTGATCATAGGGCTTTCTGGCTCAAAACACATGTGTCTGGTGCCTCCGTGTGTTTCTAGAAACCCTGTGTGTTGGTAAATATGCACACCGTACCTTGAGTGTCCTCCAAGTAAATTTCTGTGCAAACTCAGTTCCTAGGTGCTACCATCCCTATATATTTTAAGATTTTACTTATTTGAGAGAAACAGAGAGAGCTCAAGTCAAGGAAGGGCAGAGGGAGAGGGACAGGGACAAGCAGACTCCCCACTGAGCTGGGAGCCTGATGCCGGACAGTCTCTGATACAATGGAGAATGACCTATATTATTAAGCGCATATATCATTTTCAATTATCGTGTCAGAGGCTATACTGATGGGGAGGAGTGGGGGAAGCAAGTCATTAAGAGGTGGGTGACACTGAGAGAAGACTGAGGGGCACATGGCTTGATGGGATGATTCCACTACTCCTCATCCTGGGACTTCTGCAGGCTTGTCCCCACTTACCATTGAGCCAGAATTGGTCCCCTGTCATCTTTCAACTGCCATAATCAGTGGTTGGAAACACAAAGCCCTCAGAGGGGGGCAGGGGGTGATCTGATGAACAAGGAGGGCCTGGGTTGAGGCCTGAGTGGTAGGGATGAAGGAAGGAGAGTCCTCATCCCATCAAAGGGAGGTCACCTCTCTCTCAGCAACGGGCAAACGTTGCTACGTGAGGCACTGCAGGCTTGAGGCTGCCAGATTCTCCCTTAATTTCAAGGGAAGCTGGAAATGTGGAAGCTGCAATGAGATCTCCAATCTTTAATTCTTAGCAGCTAGTTCACAAAATGTAGATGTCTTAGTCTAAGCTCCCAGTTTGCCGGCTGCAGCCCCCAGAATAAGAGTGGAAGCCAGGGTGTGTAAGGCCTAAACGTCCTTCTTTTACTGACTAGTCTTGGTGGCTCTCGAGAGGCAAAGACAGTACCAGGGTTGTCCGTTAGAGTGACAGATTGATATTACCAGCTGAAACAGAGAAGACGAAAAGGCGGCTGGATCTGGTTGAGGGCGGAGGGTTGACAAATCCATGTGGGTCTGAGATGCTAGTGGGACATCAGAGCGGGGGATGTCTCTTTTATTAGTTCCCTGGTGCCAGCTCTAACAACTGAGCAGCTTATAGGATAGAAATGTACTGCCTCCCAGTTCTGGAGGCTGGAAGTCGAAATCAAAGTGTCACTAAGGTTGATTCCCTTAGAGGAAAAAAAAAAAAAAAAAAAAACACTATTCTGTGCCTCTCCAAGCTTCTGGTGGTTGACTGGGTGCCGTTGCTTCCTTGGCTTACAGATGCATCCCCCCAAACTCCTCCTTCATGTTCTGTGGCATGCTCCCTGTACGTGTTCTGTCTTTAGGTCAAAACGTGCCTTTTTTTAAATGAGAACACCAGTCCTGATAGATTGGGAGCCCCCCTAATGATCTCATCTCATCTTCATCATCTGCAAAGACACTACTTCCAAATGAGGTCACATTCACTGATTCTGGGGGTTCGGACTGCAACGTCTTTTGGGGGAGACAACGCAACCCATGATATCTATCTAGTAATTGAGTTTAGGATTCTAAAACTCTGGGAACAGACCTGATTGAGGACTCACCATGATTTACATTAATGTTCAATGCAGAGAGTAAGGTGAAGAACCACCACCTTCCAATGAATGCCACTCCGGGATTTAAAAGATTAAAGGTCCAAGCAGTTGCCATAATGTTGTTTGGGGATAAAACTTGCTGCTTCTCAAACTTAAAGGTCCATCAGTGGAAATAATGGTCCTCAGTCAACAATCACCTACTAGAATTATTACATTATTACTTGCCGGGGCTCCAGACTCAAGACCTCTGTTTTTCAGCAGTTTTTTCCTCCTATTCTCAGTCTAGAAAGAAGCTCGGAGGTATTAGAGAAAATATTCACCACCACCCCACGCCCCCCCCCCCCATGGAATGTTCTCACCATCTAGTTGGCATGCCTTGCAGCAGTTCCTGCCCCTCCCCCGCCGTTTGCACCCAGGGATGCGTCTTGGTTGAAGTTTGAGGTTCAAGATCAATGCCCTTTGTCCTGACAGGCAGGGAATTAGTTTTCCAGGACCTTTTTCGTGGCTTCAAGGAAGTATACATGTAATTAAATAGAGCCTGCTGGGTTTCAGATTAGTTGTGAAGTGCGCCTATGGCAAAAGGTCTCTTCCTTCCTGAGAGACGCAGAGGTGTAATTAGAAGCCCGAGACAGTAATCATCAGCATTTCTTACCAGTATTTCAAAATGATTATCCAATATTCATCTGGGCCCAGTTTTACTTCCTGTGAGACCACAGCAGTGTCAGATGCTGTGTGTCGCGCGTTGGCAAAACTCAGATGCTCCTCTGGGGTCACTTGGGTGACACTGCATTTAGCCCATTTGGAACAAGTCAGCTGATAGCACAAATGAAAGGCACCAACGAGCTGCAGAGGCTTTGTCCTTATTTCCAGGTCAGTATTAACACACTCCGGGTGGGAGGCCAGCTCTAAACCTCTCTGAAGGTCACTGGTGATTCATCAATAAACATTTGTTGAGCATCTGTTACATGTCAGGCATCCCACCTTTGAATGCCGTCTTTCCAGTGAGGGTAGGTACATCTAGGAAGGAGGCTGGAGGGTTTTTCTAATGAGGTGAAATCAGAGCATTTTTCCTCCGACCTTGCCAGCCAGCCAGCCCGTCCCTGAAAATCAACCAAAACCTTGCAGAAGCAAGTTTTGGTCACTCCTTGTTATATGTGTAATTTATTCCCACGTAATCAGTTTTGAAGGCAATGGAAAATTTCTCAAGTCTTGGAATATACACTGGATGGAGCAAGCAGGAGCTTTTATTCTAGAACAGGGCTTGGTATCTTTCTTTCTGTAAAGGGACAGACCATATGGTTCAGGCTTTGGGCGCCACACAGGCCACTCTGGTCCGCCTATCCCACTCTGCCCTTGAGCCTGGGAAGCGGCCCAGACGATACATACATGAGTGAGTAGGGCCATGGCTGTGCACAAGCAGGCTGCCAACCCATCCGAACTGACTGCTGTCTCAGAGCAACCAGGTGACTCATTTTGGAGAGACCAGGCAAGCATTTTTGTAAGGCCACTGGAGCTTGCCAAAAAAAAAAAAAAAAAAAAAAAAATTTTTCAAATTCCTTTTCATGGCCTACAATCCCTTGCATGGCCAGGCTCCTGCTCTCTTCCTTGTCTTCATGGCTCACGGTGTCCCCATCACTGACCAGCTTTTGGCCACCCCTTTCTTCCTTCTGTTCTTAGTCTGTGAGCGCTTCACGCTTCAGGCATGAGCACCACCGTTTTTTTTTTTTTTCCCTGTTTGATAAGTTCAACCAGAACTGGACTCTAATTCAGTTCAAACACTACACAGTTTCACTTTCATCAGCTTTTGCAAAATAGCCGAGGAATTTGCATTATCTTATTTACCTTCCCAACACTGAGTGAGAGA
This sequence comes from Nyctereutes procyonoides, assembly GCF_905146905.1. Classification (NCBI taxonomy): domain Eukaryota; kingdom Metazoa; phylum Chordata; class Mammalia; order Carnivora; family Canidae; genus Nyctereutes; species Nyctereutes procyonoides. The sequence goes on along the minus strand of NW_026575126.1, from coordinate 50,930,791 downwards.
GGTCATCGGCTCTCTGTTTTCCAGACATGGTCAATTTTCCAGTCCTACTGGTTATACCAACACCAGTCGGTCTCTGTAACGAACAATCCAGGCATTTCCTTGGATTCCTCCCCAGTTTTCATCTCTATGGTCAGCATGACTGCCAAGTTCAGCCAGATTTGCCTCCTGAATTATTCTCAAATCTCTGAACTGCTCTCTAAGTTCTACCTGGATTCTCCCAAAAGCAGTTTGTTGGATTCTCCCTGCAGACTTCAACTTCTCTAATCCATAATCTGTGTCCACCTAATTCACTCATCTTTTCATCCATTCAATCATCTGCCCATCTGTTCTTCCATCCACCCACTCATCCACACGTGCATATATGCATGCATCCATCCCTCCTGGGCATCTACTTTGTGCTAGGTGGGGTTAGTCCTGAAAAATAAAAACAGAACATGCCTTCCTGGATATTTTGGTCTATTTAGGAAAAGAGATGCTAAACAACCATACAAAGCTACCAACTGGAATACATGCTATAAATGCTGTATAAAATGCTATAAGAGAAGTTTTCCCTAAGAAAGCATAACTAAGATTTAAGCTCCAAAGAATGACATGGGCTTGCCAGGAAAGATGTGAGAACAAGGGTGTGGACAGGGAAACCAGCATGTGGGAAAGCCTTAGGCTGAAGCCTGCTTTCTCTAGGCATGCAGGAGGCTGGGGGGCGGGGGCCCTGGTGCAAGAAGCTATGGAAGGAAGAGAGGTGAGAATAACACATAAGGCTGGAGAGAGGGGTAGGGTGATTCCCATGGGGCCCCAAAGGCCACCGTAAGAGTCACTCTAGATACAACGGGTAGACTCCAGTGGGTTTTCAGCAGCTGAGGAACACAGTTCAAAGTCCATCTTATGAAGAACGTTCTGGATGCAGAGAATCACCTGGCAGGTGGGAGAAGGTGCGGCAGAGCAGATGTGAGAAACGAGCTAAGATCATACTGCTGCGTCCCCACAAGAAATGTGAGCGACAGGGCCAGGGACATTGTGGAGGAGACGGAAAGAAGGGGACCAGTGAGTGATACTCTCATTGCTGAGAGAGATGTGAAAATGGGAAGAAAGAAAAAAAAAAAAAAACCCAAGTCTGAGCCAGCCTGTCACCTGAGCTCCTCAGAAGGGAATACTAATCTGAATGATGGTGACAGTAAGAGGACGTTTAACAATGAATGAGCATGTACTCTGAATGTGGCAGGGACTTTATGTTATTTGCTTTCTAGGCAGCATCTCATGACTTAGGAGATAGATACTATCGTTAGTCCCATTTTACAGATGGGAAGAACGAGGCACAAGGAGGTTTAAGCAGCACGCACAAGGTTCCAAAGCTAGCACTCGGGAGCACCAGGACTCAACGCCAGAACCCCAAGGGTTAGAACCCCACGTCCTTGACCACCGTCTAGACAGTACGATTTCTGCAATTCTCAGTTTCACAGGGATCATTATCTGAGTCAGAAAGTCCCAATGTAGACGCCACTCCCCACCCCACCCCAGAGAGGAACCTCATAGGATTCCAGCTGCATAAATAAAGTCTGGAGGCTGAGCTCCACTGATCTGCTGGAGTCTTTACTGCTCTACAAATGCATTATTAATCAGCCACTGGGGTCCCTCCCCATAGAGCCTTTTAAATTATAGTCAAATTCCTTGATAGCATTCTGGGCACCTTAATAGTGCATTTCCTGTGTTCACAGCAATAAACAAGAGGAGGGAGGGAGGCCTGGAGAACCAGGTTAATTGCCCTTTGAGGTCTAGGCTGAGAAAGCAGTGGTAACAGTGCCTCGAGATGCTCTGGGTCCCCGGCTGGGAGGCTAACAAAGTCTGGAAACAAACGACACAGTCTTGCCGGTGTCAGGAGCCCGGACCATGGCTCCTTCAGGCCCGGCCTGGCTGCTGAGCCTTCTCTGGGACTCCAGGTCACCTGTCAGGAGCCCCCTGCCAGGGAGTTTCCAATATAAGTAGATAGAGCTGAGGCTGCGTGTGGCTTGGGACGTATGGGCCACCTGAGGATGCTTCTCTGAGAGGCTCTTAGCCAACTTCCAGGTTATGACATGCGGGAGTGGTGGGCAAAGAGGCAGGTACGTATCTTGCCCTCTGCAGTTCTCTTCCCAACCTACAATAGCAGCCAGGAAGCTCGCTCTGAAGCAGGGGTCAGCAAACTCTGGCCCTTGGGTCAGATCCAGCCATCTACGTACTGTTTGCACACTGGCTTGAGTGCTATGACAGAGACCCTAATATGCCCTACGAAGCCCGAGATACTTACCATCTGGCCTCTTAGGGAAAGCCTGCTAATCCCTATTACAAAGTAAGTCAGATCATGCCACTGTTCCTGCTCAATAGCCATCAATGGCTCCCAACTACCCTACGATAAAGGTGAACTACCTCAGGACCTGGACCTGGCCTGGGACCAGGCCTCAGGACCCCTGCACTGTTTCTCTGCAATTTGTCTGAACAAATCACCCAGCCTCACTTAGGCTTAGGATCCTTGTCTCTGAAACGGGACAACAAAGCCCATCTTGGGGTAGGGGGGTGGTTAGGGTGAAGCTCACATGCTGCAATGCCTGTTTGCAGAAGAGCTAAGGTTTTATTTTGTTTTTTTTTTTAATTGTGGTAAAATACATTTAACATAAAATGTACCATCTTAACCATTTTTAAGTGTATAGTTTGGTAGTGGTAAGCGCATTCACACTGTTGTGCAACCGATGTCTAGCACGCTTTTTTAATCTTGTAAAACTCAAACTCTACCCAGTAAGCAAAAACTCCCCATTCTCCCTGGCTCCAGCCCCTCGCAACCACCCTTTGGCTCTGTCTTTGTGCATCTGACTATTCTACGTGCTTTATATAAGTGGAATCGCTCAGTATTTCTTTCTGCCACTGGCCTATTTCACTCAGCACAATGTCCTCCAGGTTCGTCCATGGTACAGCATGGGCCAGAATTCCCTTTCTTTTTAAGGCTGAATAGTGTTCCACAGTATGGATTTACCATATTTGGTTACCTCGTCTTCCATCACTGGACATCTGGTTTGCTTCTACTCTATGGCTCTTGTGCATAACGCTGCTATGAAAATGGAAGCGCAAATATCTCCTTGAGATGCGCTTTCAATTTTGGAGGGTGGGTATTTATCCAGAACAGAAGAGCTCACTCTTACTGACAACTTTCTAGAGCCAGCCTGTGTGTTATGCCTCACATAATCTCATTCGTTCCTCGCAAGAAACGTACAAAGTCAGAACTATTATTATCATGAAGGTGACCATACAGTTTATCACCCGCACTGGGAAATTTCTTGAGACAAAGAAACAAAAAAAAGGCGCCATTAGTAATTATATTGGGGACGCGAGTCAGAAATGGGGACAGTCCTGGGCTAACTTCGATGTCCATCATCATCCCCACTTTATGGATTAAAAATGTTACACAGGGAGGTGAAGCCACTTGCTCAAGGCCACCCAGCTGGCAAGTGGCCAGCCAGAAATCAAACCCAAGTGGATGGACTACAGCTCTCACTACGGAGCACAATTCCAGGTGCAGCCCCCCTGGCCTGGCGGCAGGCTGAGATCAGTAGGTGGTGTCTAATGGCTCTTCAGGCTGGGAGGGAGGGATGTTTAGTGGGAGAGGGATCAGCAGGGCTGAGAAGGACACAGGGGTGAGGTGGACGTGTGCCAAGGCCAGGAATGAGACTGGGGATGCGGCATGTCTATGCGGAATGGGAACTGGCCACACGGAGGAGATAAGGGCACGAAGAGGAAGGCAGATGACCCCATCTCAGACACAGCACCCTGGCTCGGGTGACAGCGGGCTTTCTCAACAGAAACACTATCAACGTTCTAACCTGGAAAATTATCATGGGGCTTGTTCTGTGCATTGGGATGTCTGGCAGCCATGGCCTCTACTCACTAGATGCCAGTAGCATCCCTGTGCGTTTCATGACAACCCATGCCTACAGACATGGCCAAATGTCCCCTGGGAAGGAGCATAATTATCCCCATTCAGAACCAATGCCCGGGAGAAAGGGCGGAATTGGAGAGTATGGGGCATTCTTCAGGTCAATGCTTCTCAAGGTGTGGTTCTAGGGGAGCAGTAGCAGCTGTTAGAAAGGCAACTTCCAGGGACCATCCCTGATCTGGATCAGCATCCCTGGGGGCAGGCCTGGGAGTCTAAGGACCTCAAGTGTGTGAACCATTATCCTCTGTGGTGGAAAAGACTTGCTGGGTCTCAGAAGCTTAGGAACAAGACCTGTTACTACTCTGAAACCTGACAAGGGAGCCTGGGAAGGAAGGAGATCCCTATAGGAGGAGGAGATGTTCTGTAAGCCCCTAACATTCTGTCTGTGACTAATACAGGATAGAACATATTGTTGTAACTGGTACAGCATTTTTGCAGGATAGCTTGATGGCATCTGTGAAAATTTAAAGCAGACCCACCTTTCAACCTACCAACTACATTTCTCAGGATGCTCCTAGCAGCCAGTCTCAACTTGGGTCCCCTAGAGAATTAAAATTAAGCTCTCATGTCCTTGCGGCATCCATCATAAGCAGCAAATTCACTTTTCTCCAGTACATCTAGAATGGTACTAATTATGCACCATTTTGGGGGGAGAAGTGAGAAAACAGCCATTCAATATAGCAAAAATCTGGCCTCAACGTAAATGTCCACTCATAGGGGAATGATTAAACGATGGCATGGCTATGCTCCAGAGTAACAACCAGCCATTACAAGGAATTATACTGGCAATAAAAGAGAATGGGAAAATAAACATATTGTTGGGGGGGGGGGAAGGAATTACGCAGGTCTCCATCTCGGGACAGGGATACAGGTCTGGGATGTAGATACCTGTCCGAATTAAGAAAACAAGTTCCACAACTACTCAGTTTCCTATAATTTTTGAGTCTTCCCAGCTGAAACCAGGTTCTATGTTTTTGCAAGTTCCAGAGCTACACATTAGTTTCTCGTCATTTATACCCACCACCCCCACTCCCAGTACAAAACCAGCTCTACTTCTGCATCTGTCGAATTTAAAGCTCTCAACAAAACCAGAAATGTGTTGCAGTCACTCCTCAGAGGAGGCCTGGTCAAGTTTGATTTTCCCTTTATATGCAATGTTTTCTGGTTTTTGAAATAATGAGAATGTACATTGTCCCACTTGAATAATTAAAGAAATTATAACGAGCATGGTTTCTGCATTATTTGAGATAGCTTTAAAAAATTAAAAAAAAATCCTGCTTTCCCTCCCATTGCTGTTTCTTCTAACCATCCTTCACTCAGGCCGTTGGAAACACCATTAGGGACCAGCTCCTGGCAGCCTCCCAGGTATTCAGACAGGTTTCTTGCTCTAACTGCGTCATGCTAGGAGGTGAGCTATTAATTTGCACTTTGTGGCTTCTACTTGATTCTGATTTAGGGCAACATAAACCCTCCTCAAAATTTCGAAGAATAAATTAGTTTACTAATTTCGCCATTAAGAGTTTATCAAAGCGAGCACTGCTCCCTAATCAATCACCATATTCCATGTTTATCTCCTATTCAATTTTTACCACAGGGTTCTATACACATCAATTTGCCTGATGCTCTTCCTACATATGTTTTAAATTACTTTATCATTGTATAAATTTCACAGCCATTAAAAGGCTCTAATACCAGAATGGCTGACATGGTGTTAAAAATTGGATTCAATTCCACGGGGTAATAAATTGTGACCTAAATCCAATCTCTCATGGGTGACTGAAGGATACAATGAAAAATTATTGCTTTGTCATTTTTACACTAACACAAATATACCACGGCAACCAGAAACCGGCAGAGAAATAGCAAGCAACCGGTGCTGTCTATTTTTCACCCAGGAAGGCTTCGAGGGCAAGTCCTGAGGGTCTTGGATGGGATCAGCCTCGGTAGAACCAGGTGGGTCACATGAGTGCGTGGACCTCTTTGCAACAGACGGATGTAGCCGGGGGAGCAAATTAAACTGCTTAGGCCTTCCTTCGGCCACAGGGCAGCCGAGACCATAGGCAGCAAAGCACAGTGGTTACACCTCTGCCTCTTGAACTAAATAAAGTCTCTGAGCTCCTGGGCTGGCTCTGCCACTGAGGACATGAGGGATTTGAGGCCGGTTGCCTCCCTCTCTGTGCGTCAACTTCCTGGACTACAGAGCTGTTATGAGAATAAATGATTTAATATGGCTAAAATGCTTAGGATAGTCCCTGGCATTTAGCAATCCCTAGGTAAAGGTTAAGCATTATTATTTAAGAATAGATTCTTGTACAGAGACCTCGGTGCCCTGTTCTTTTTGGTTGCAGGGAAGGAGAGTAATGAACAGGGAGAGAAAGGTGTTAACATTTCCACTACCTTTCCCTTGATCTCTGGAGAAACTGGATTAGTCATTTGACACATTCCCACTGCACATGTCCTGAGGAAGGTGCCACGCAGCAGAGAGGCGAGAATATGGGTTTTGAAATCGGGCAGAAATGAGTCAGAGTCCAGGGTTTGCCACTTGCATGTGTGACACTGGGCAAGCCACTGGACCTCCTCAAGCCTCAGTCTCCCCGTGTGTAAAGTGGGAAGAGGGAACACGCTTTTCTCCAGGGCTGGGGGGAAGGCTCGATGAGATCATGCATGGAAAGGGCAGGGCTGTGCTCTCAGACACGAGAGCTCTCACGCTGCAGGCTCTGTGTAAGGGCTGGAGAGCCAGCAGCGAACGAACGAATGAACACACACACACACACACACACACACACACACACACACACACACGACTTGGCCTTGTGACTAAGTGGGGGCTACAGAGGATTCCAGTGCAATAGGACGCGTGCCCCAGTGGGGAGCAGGGAAGATGACTGGGAAGGTGGGTACACACTTTGGGCACCTCGTGGAGACTTAGGGAGGTCGAAGATGGGGAGAGAATCACAGAAGGAAGTGATATTTAAAGGAACCCCTTCCCCTGAACTGCCACATACTTTGAGACAGGAGAAAAAACAAGCTGGTTTCCGTTGGTTTGTGGAAAAGGGGGGACGAGCCTGGATACAGCTTTTATCCACAGGCCATTCAAAAAGCCACGGGCTCTCTTTCTGCATCAGGTGTATGCTTTCTGGACCCCAGGTGGCTGACCTACACCCAAAGGAAGGATGGGCTCTTGAGGCCAGAAGGCTGCCCTCTGAATTGTTCTTCTCGGCTTCATCCTGGGGTAGCTTCTGGGCAAAATACTCACAGATGCTGAGAAAAGCATCATCAATTGACCTGCTGTGGGAGGAGGTCCACCCTGCCCACCGTGGAGGCTTCCAGAACCCTAATAATCTACTGCTGATTTGTAACAGGTGCTTGGTAAGTAGCTGCTGGCTGAGTAGGGGAAATAACTCATCTGGAAGACAGTATTTCACTCGGCAATCAGAGGGACGGGGAGGGACGTCTCACAACCAACCCACTGTTTAGGTAAGAAATGAGGCTGACAGCGGACGGGGGGCCTTTGTCAGAGCGTCTTACAGCTGACACAGTAGCAGACAGGGTCACTTTCCAAACCTCTCAAGACCAGTCTGGTTCAGATGCTTCCTTTCATCCTGTGTGAGCTTGTGACAGCGAAACAATCTAAGGCGCAGGCCCTGCATGAATCTGTCCACCGCTGGAAGCACAGAGGATTTCCCTCTGTGGCTTGGATGTCATGAGAAACAAGGGCGCCCCAGGAGGTGAGGTTCCCCAATACTGTGCCACCAGAGTCCAGGGCTAAGAACTTGAATCAGTCCCCAAAGGTAGAAGGAACATGATTCTCTGGAGAGAGGATGTGGGACCTGCCCTTACCCCTAGCTTTCTAGAACCTTGCCTGTCTTTGGGGTTGATCTTCCTCTGGCTCTCTGGAGACTATAATTTGCTCCCAAGAGATGCACCTCTGTTCCATTCTTCTCACTCAAGGTAAGAAGACAGGAATCATCTAATCCAGAGGTCTTGGGATTTACAATCTGGCTGCGGACGCTCAGAGCTTCCCTGGCAGTACTGTTAGTTCTTCAGCTTCCCTACACCTCCTCCTGCCACAGCGCCTTTGCACACAATGCAGCCTAGGCCTGGTATGTTCACCCTCCAGCCTTTCTCCTAATTAACCCCTCCCACCCTTCATCTCTCAGTACCACGGATGTGCCACCAGGTGTCTCTGAAGTGGCTGCGACTCCATATTTATTGCTGCGATCATTGGATTCATTTATCTACCCTCCCAGCTTTAACACACGACAAGCTCCATGAGGACAGGGATTCTGTTTCTTTTTTCCTTCCAAACGAATCCCCCAAATCTACTGCCCAGCATAGACATTGGATGCTCGATGAATAAGTGTTGAGAGAATGAATGAATGAACTCAGTATCTCCAAAAACTAGCAACCATTCCATCTGGGGATAGCTCACGTTCTTAGCATGCGCTTCCATAATGAGACCACATCCCTTCCCAATTACCTTTTGTCCATTCCTTTCTATAAGGTCATTCAGACACAGCCCCTCTGGGTCCCTTGCTTCTTCCCCTCTCCACGCGTATGGCAGTTTGCCACTATCCTGCATTTTCCTGTTCACTGCCTGCACGCAACTCCCCAAACCCCCAGACTGTGAGCGCTGTTAAGGTTGGATCTCGTCTCTTGTTCACTGCACCCCAGTTCTTAGCACCATGCCCAGTGTGGGGTAGCTTCTCCACACAAATTTGTTAAGTGAAGCAAATGAAACATACTTAAGGATGCTAAGGGGAAGAAAGATGTTCATGCTCAGGACAAGTTTCCAAGGGCACCCCTGGGTGTCTCCTAAATGCCCACTCAGGTGCAAGAAAGCAAGAGGATATATATCAGGGGTTCGCTTGCCCAGAAGGCAACGGATATTTCCTGTGTGTCTAGTCTGGTGTCAGGTGCTAGGCGACTCCATGACTCTGCTTCAACTTACCAAAAGGGGAACGTGCATTATTAGTAATCCCCCATTGCCTGCAACATTCCTGGTGATGCAGGCTGGCCCGTCAGCATCTCCACGCACTGTGTGTGGGAGGGACCGAGTGGGCTAAGGGGCAGGTGGGCATCTGTGAACTCCGGGGCTGGGCCACCATCCAGGCCCTGCCCGGCCCTGCTGCCCACAACCTCAGGATGCTCCCTGCCTTCCCCAGCTTCCCTTCAGCCTCCGACGAAAGGCAAGCAGGCGAGCCAGGCGCTGCCGAGCCGCTCTTAGCAGTGGTCCACAAACACGCTTCCAACCCCCTGGGCTGTAGATGTCATCGTGAGCACACGAGAAGGGAAAGACACCCATCCAACCATGATCTTCTGGTCTCGAATGTGTCTTTCAGGGGCTGGTGTTTGCAGCCTCTTTCTGCACCTAAACCTCGCAGCTTTGCTTTCAGGCAGCGGCAGTTAGGGAACAAACACACCCTAATGACAAGTTTTAGAGTGAATGGCAGAGCTGTACAGCTGGCAGCATGTTCCTGGGGGAAGGAGAGGGGGTGGAGAAGGAGGTGGGAGGGAGGTGAAGGGGGCATTTATGATATTTCCCGTAACTACATATTTAGCTTTCTAAAAAGCCTTGTGGGTGGCAGCTGGCTTTCTTTATGATTCCGAGACTGGGAGGGGGGAATAAACACCACTGTGCTTTAGGAGGACAAGGCATTGCGGAACTGGCCTGTTGGGGACTCACCTCTCAATGGGGGAGCCCTGAGGGACTGTTGGCCACTGCTGCCTGGCACACAGTAGGAGCTCAATAAATGTTTGCTGAAAGATCAGGCTTGAGTGGTTATTGTGCCTCAAAGAAACCTTTGAGGCCAGAACAGCAGCTGATGGCCATCTGGTCCACTGGCCAATCTCAATAGTTTCTGTCCTCTCTCAAGTCCTCTCCACCGGAGCCCCTGTAGGATGCCCTCCACGACCGCCTGGTTTCAATGCCTTCCGTAAAACCGAATCAGATCCGAGGTGAGATTCCTGAATCCGACCGTAGTTCTATTTTTAACTCTTTGAAAAACCTCCATACTGTTTTCCAGAGTACCTGCACCGTTTTTTTTTGGCACTCCCACCACCATGCACAAAGGTTCCAATTTCTCCACATCCGCGCCAACACCTGTTGTCTTTTGTTTTGTTTTTTATAATGACCCTCCGAATGCATGTGAGGTGGGATCTCACTGGACATTTATCCAAAGAGCTGAAATCAGGATCTCAAAGGCACAGGGGCAGGGAGCCCAACGTGGGACTTGATCTCAGGACCCTGAGATCATGACCTGAGCTGAAGGCAGAGGCTTCACTGACTAAGGCACCCAGGTGCCCCCCTTTTTACGTTTTTAAAGGGTTGATAGAAAAGCAAAAGAGTAACATTTTCTGACACATGAAAATTATGTAAAATTCACATTTTTGTGACCATAAATAAGGTTTTATTGGAATACTGCCATGCTGGTCCTTTATATATTTAAGCTTTCAGGCAGAGTTGGGTATGAGACACAGACCAGATGGCCTGCAAAGCCTATTTACTCTCTGGCCCTTTATGGAAAAACGTTCACAGTGCCCTGGGTTTGGACACGGCCCCCTGGGTGACCAGTGAGTGGGTCCACAGGTCAGTCTCTTTCCTCTCCTGGAGAAGCCCAAGTCAGGCCCAAATTCAGCAAATCCTTACTGAGATACCTCCTCCGTACTGGGCTTTGGGCCTTCCTCAGCAGGAAGGGTCTGACTGGGTCCTCTGCACACCCAGCCTTTCGGAAAGCAAGCCAGGTCCGGCCACTTGGCAAAGCTGCACCAGGGTCAATTTAGCTTCACCGCGCCACCCCCATTACGGTGGTGGTTTTTAGCTTTCCAGGGCTGCTCTCTCATTCCCTCATTGGGAGACATATAGCAAAGAACCTGGGAGGAGTCTGGGTCTCTGGCTGACAGGTGGGGAAACTGAGGCATGCACCCCAGGGCACTGACTGGCTGAGCTGACATCTACGCCTGCATATTCCCTCCAAGCCAGGCTGCCAGCCACGCTTTCTAGAAGCCAGCTACTCTGCTGTGTAGTCACCCCACCACCCCCAGGGTGCAGAGATGTACGGGAGACAGCCCTTCTGCAGCTGGCAGCACCATCTGCCACTCTCTGAAGCGGGCAGCCAGCTACCTCCATCCAGAAGCCCATTTGTCCAGAGCCCCTGGCCTCCTGCAAAGGCTGATGGGTAAAGACAGTTGTCACGTCTGTGAATGGTTGCCTTTCTATCCGAAACCCCCTCTCTGCCCATCTTCAGCCCTAATACTTGAGCCGGCTTTCCCACTCACGTGCAAGTGCCTGAACACCCCAGCTGGTTGGCTGATGCAAGGAACTAGCCCTCGCCTATCACCCATGGGAGAACCACTGCATCACCCAGCTGCTGAGGCCCAAGGTCCTGGTCAGGTGGCAGTCCACCCTGCCTCCCAGCTGACTGCTTTTCCTGGAACTTCTCACATTTTCCCTGCTCATTCTCTGCCTGAACACGCAGGCTGCAGACACACAGGCTGCTAGAAGCACAACTCCACTGGCCCTACCTGACACAGCAGAGGGTGAGCTGCAGGAGGGACCAGGGGACCTTTCTCAGGGCATTCTCACCCAAGATGGAGGGGAGCTAGTGGCCTACGAGTGCCGCTGGCATTTAATTGTTCCAAATGTAATGAGGCAGAAAAAGTTGCGTTACCTACCGCCTGGCACAGAGCACCTGTTACAAGCCGAATAGTCTTTATCAAGCAAGGCGTTTATTAGGAATGCCACCTCTGCCCTTCACCAGGGTCAGTGTGATCCCCGTGGCGAGAGCTTCTGGGGGAGATGTGGTCCAGGAAGACTTCCTGGAGGAGGTGGCATTGAGGCTGAGATCTGAAGCGGGGAGAGATGGTGGCCAGACAAGTCAGGGTGCAGGCAACAGTGGAGGGGCTGGAAAGAGTGTCAGAGAATGCCTGAGCCACAGAGGGGCCACATCTGAAAAATGGAGCCAGAGAGATGTGGCCGGACAACAAGGATTTAGCATTTAAACCATAAACTGCATCGAGGCGGCCTCTATTCATGCTTCTTCTCAATCCCCCCCTTCACTTATACCACTACTGCTGCCACCACCACTGCCAACAGCCAAACATCCGCTTCATTCTTCCTCCCCTCCACACCAAGCATTTTATATTCACATTCCCACTGCAGCCGGCAATCCTTTTTTTTTTTTTTTAAATTTTTATTTATTTTTATGATAGTCACACAGTGAGAGAGAGAGAGGCAGAGACATAGGCAGAGGGAGAAGCAGGTTCCATGCACTGGGAGCCTGACGTGGGATTCGATCCTGGGTCTCCAGGATTGCGCCCTGGGCCAAAGGCAAACGCCAAACCGCTGCGCCACCCAGGGATCCCCCTGCAGCCGGCAATCCTATGAGGAAAGTTAAGAGTGTCTGTGTCCATTCTACAGATGAGAAAGTTGAGGCACTGGGAGGTTAGGGTCACACGCCTAGTCAAGTCACAACCAGGATTCAAAACCCAGCGGCTGGAGGAAACCTCTTTTTCCAGCCCAGGCCACCCTTGGCCTTCCATCCGACATGGTTTCATTTCCACGAAACAGGAGGAGGTCCACCTGAAGTGACTGGAGGCATGATTCTGGAACCTGAGGAAGGGGCAGGAGGCCCAGGCAATTGTGGGGGTGGGGCTGCCTAGGGGAGGAAGCAGGGAGGACGAGGGGTGGTTGGAAAGCTGCAATGAGCACAGGGACCCTGTGAGGACTAAGAGGTGACAAAGGGTGGGATTAGCAATAAACCTCTGAGGCCAGGTTTGGGAGCTGATGGGATAGAGCACCCTCCATCCTCAATGCACCTCTTTCTTGGTGGCTGTTAGCAGAGGGTGTAGGGATCCCTCCTTTCCTTGTGAAAATGTGTCATCCTTCCAGCTGAGGTGGAGTGAAGGGGGCAAGGAACATCAGGTGGCAAACCGATTCCTGGGGTTCTAGACTCTTCCTTTTCCTTGAGTGGTGCTAAGGTCAGGGTAGAGTGTGAGGAGTAGGAGCCCCTTTCAAGAATCAACATTCAAACTCTCATTTCCTTCCCTCCGGATTTTTCAGACTTTCCAGCATGAGGAATGGTTCACCTAATCATATCCAACTCCTGGCACCATACTGGCTGAAGTTGGGGTGATGTGGCGTTCGGCACGACGACAAGGCCAGCGCAGGCATCTGGGCACGTGCGTATGTGTATATTTACACGCATATTATAGCTCCCTCCCCTCCCACCTCCATCTCATTTAGCAGGAAATAAAAGGACCACGGGGCTGAAGCTCCAATCCCTCCTAAGCAGAGGGAAATCCGGGTGTCATGGTTTCCAGAAAGGGAATACAATCTCCGTATGGGGTGTAATTACATCTTAGCTTTCTGCAGAAGAATAGTTTATGGCTTAAATGCTATTAATTGTAAGCCGTTTTGTTCCACGGGAAGTTGTTCATTGATAACTACCCAATTAGGGTTATTTTGCAATTAGTCTATTCACAGTAAATTTATTGCAAAAGGGGAGGCTGTCGTGCAGCAAATTAAAGCAGTGCCAGGCTGGGTGTGCAATGGCTCTTAAATGCCAATCTTATTAACCAGCTCAGAGGTCCCGGGAGGGTGTGTCACCTTGGCTGACACAGTCGAGGCCACGGGGAAAGTCCCAGCAAACTTGAGCTTGCATGACCGCGCTGGTGGGGTCTCAGCTGGGCCAGGCAGTGCGTGGGAGTCCCTGGCCTCCACAGGTGACACCGCCCTTCTCCTTGCAATGATGCTGAGGATAGACAAAAACAGCCTATGGGCTGCAGGACTTCCCCGAGGTTGGACCACTTGAGATCAAGGGAAACCTTCTGCCTCCCGAGGAGAGGAAGGCCATGGGTAGGGATGCAGGCCCTGTGATCCCAGCTCTGCTACCTATGAACCGTGCACCTCCAAGCAAGTCCTAAGCCTCTCAGCCTCAACGTCCTCATCAATGCAATGGGTTGGTAACCGACCTACCTTCTAGGGCTGGTGTGAGGATTCGATGTGCTATAGAGGTGCAAACTGTGCTGTATTTACTACGACACAGGATTGGTATCTAGCAGGGGTAAGCAAACTATGGCCCACGGGCCAAATCCTGCCCACTGCCTGCTTTTGTCAAGTGAGTTTCATTAGAACATAACCAAGTGCGCTGGGTATGCATTGTGCATGGCTCCTTTTGTGCTACAACAGCAGCATCGGGTGGCTGGGGAGACTATATGGCTCACGAAGCCTCAAATATTTATTGTCTGGCCCTTTGCAGGACAAGTGTATTGACTCCTGGTATATAATGAGTGCCTGATATCACATTCATGGAAGGGCATTCAATTCAGGCCTCTGACACTTCTCTGCCAAGCCAGGCACTGGTTACCAAAAGATTCTGGAAACTTCTTCCTCCACTTATTTATTCCTCTACTCCATCAGCCAAGTGCCATCAAGAATATAAATGTGAACCACAGGGACAGCTTAGATGAGGGCTGAGATGCACGGGAGAAATGAATCCTTTCTTTTTAAGCCTTTCCATTTAAAAGAGAGCATAGTCCACATACACATTCACGACTGAAAACAAAAAATTGCAGATGCACAGTGAGTAAGAAGCCAAAGTTGTTTGTACCCCATGCAAAGGGGAATGTGCAAGGGCTCTGCTGTGTATCTTTCCACAGCACTTACAACACAGGGCCACTCTCTACCTGACCCAAACCCTAAAAATCTGAAAGAAAGAAAAAACTAGGCTCACGACGACAGTGCCAACCTCAAAGGGCACTGGATGAGATGAGCTGATCGAATGCAAAGTGCCTTGTACAGTGCCTGGCACACGGCGAGCTCTCGATAACTGCCTGCTGCTGCTACTCATACTCCCTCTTGTAGGAGGCACTGGAGAGGGTAAAACCCACAGCCAAGAAATGCACAAAACCCAGTCAACAGCATGATGTCGGACGCAGAGATATGCGATTAAGACCTCACCTGTGCAAAACTGTCCCCTCCACCTTCTGAGGGCCCTTCCACTGTGCTGATGTACGCCGCTGTTACAGCTCTGACCTCTCCTGGCATCATAGAGTGACAGATGGGATTTGTCACTGGCCCTCAGCACAGAGGACAGTGCCCAGGACAGGGGAGGAAGTGGGGAGAGATGGGGGAGGGTAGGGGGGAGTAGAGAGTAAGGAAGGAATTTTCGATGGAGGAAAAATGGGGAGGTTGTTTTTTTGGAGCCTCTGAAGTCAATGCAACCAATTAGAAAGCTTTCGAATCATATTCGATGACAAACACATTTGCGTCAATTTCAATCCCAATAGTCTGCTGAGCGAGAAAAAAGGAACCACATCAATAAGATCACCTGGAATGCCACATCGGCCCCGATTCCATGTATTTCATCCGTTGCCATCGAGGCAACTGGTTAAAGATGTAACAAAAGGGAATTTCATTTTGCCAAGTTTTTCTTACACACAACTTCGGAATTCAGGCAGTACCAGAAAAAAACCTTCCTGTGTGTTGATTGGGGTGGGATGGGTTTGGAAAAAGAGGGCGCTCATTCTCAGAAGGTGTGAGAATGGGAGCTGAATGGGACCCGGCGGGAGGAAGAGTCAGAACTCACCTTCCAGGGAGCAGAACCGAGTCACCTTCTTGGGCATCAGCAGCCCGAGCTTGTGGCGGCAGTAGGTGTCCCCGATCTCCTGGCGGCAGTGCTTGGACTTGGCGCGGGACAGGGCGGAGATGGCTTCCTTGCCAGAGATGTCGCACTTGGGGGGCTGGTCGTACCTGAGCTCGGGGGAGCCGCCCCCACTCTTCCTGGTGTGGGGCTGTCTCGGGGCATCCTTCCCACGGCTGCCGTTCACCGCGGCTCTCCCACCGGGAGGCAGCGCCTCGTGGGTGCCTTTGCCTGGGAACGACTGTCCCTTCCCCTTCTCTTCCTGCTCCAGCCTCCTTTTCATAAGCTCCTTCTGTCTACTTGGGGGCTTCTTTGCCAGCTCAGGCTGGTGCTTTTGTTTTTGAGTCCTGGGTGCGAAGTTGCTGTTGTCCACGTTCTCAAAGTCTTTGGGGACCGAGTTCTCATTGTTGCTATCTGTCCGCACTTTCTCTTTCGGCCGATGAGAAAAGTAGCCATCCTGGAGAAGATGGGAAGAAACACAGAAGAGGAACATCACTCAGTGGTCACGCTAAAGAGGTTGGCCCTTGGACAGTGGGGCACAGACGTTTGGGGATCCGGGCCCCGGTTTCACGCCATGCCTTTGCCATGAGCTTAATTTCAATGTAGACTTTTCTCTCTGGACCTCCATTTCCCCATCTGGAAATAGGAGATGTTCCAACTAGAGACTAGGACTTTGAAAACTCTCAAGTGCTCTATGATTCTCAAAGGTTTTGTTACTAACTACACCCCCTCCCCTTTCAAGTAAGTTTCCTTGATGGTCTCTGCCACTGGATTATGGACATTTTGTTGCAGCTTCCTGTTTAAATTCTAGCAGAGGGTGCTGTGATGGTTTATTTAAGGGCTGGTAATGTCATCATATAATTATCCAGGAAGAAAAAAATCAGTGGGATATTACATACATCCCATCGCCTTTAGGACATGCTCAGAGATCTATGCCTAAAAGAGAAATCAGATCCAGCCAGAGTTAATTTCGAGGGAGAGACATCCAGCCTATTTTGGAGAGGAAAACATCCTGTGCATTATGATCTTTATAATGAATTATGGGGGGTGGGAGGGTGGGGAGGCAAGTTTGTGATACTCTAGTGTTTAGCCTCTGATTCCTCATGTTTGTACCTGGAGCAGAACTGATTAAGTCACCTGGGGGTCAGGAGAAAGGCCAAGAATCACTCTGTAGACAATGCATGGTATGGATCTTCCCAGGAAGGCAGGTGCCCCCCAACTCAGCTTCTCCATACATATGCAGGCTCTGGCCATTTTTGAGCTCAGAGCAAATGTACCGTTCAACTAACACCCTGCATCAGTTCCAAAACATGTTGCTTCTGTTTAGAGACTATTACCAATGCCTTAACCTGAAGGAGTATCCACTGTTCCAAAGGAGCCCCAGAGGGGACCTCCAAAGCCACAGAGGATGTTAATTGGTTTCATAAATCTACCCCTGTTGCTATAGAAACACAAATTGCTATAGAGTAGCAATTTGAAGGAAGACCTCCCCTTTGGTTCTCCTAGATGTGCCTATAAACAGTTCCCAGAGAAGAGGATGGTGGGATGGAACAGCAGAGGCAGGGCTAGGGCCTGGGAGGGGCTGACATGGTCCTCCATAGGGCTCTTACTCTAGCAGGTTGGCAAACTGTGACCCTCCGTGGGCCAAATCTTGTGTGTCATCTTCTTTTGTAAATAAAGTTTTATTGAAAAACAGGGCAGCCCAGGTGGCTCAGTGATTTAGCACCGCCTTCAGCCCAGGGCCTGATCCTGGAGACCCGGGATCGAGTCCCACATTGGGTTCCCTGCATGGAGCCTGCTTCTCCCTCCCTCTCTCTGTGTCTCATGAATAAATAAAATCTTAAAAAAAAAAAAAAAGAAAAACAGTCACACTTATTTGTTTATGTACTGTCTACAGCTGCTTTCCTGCTACGACAGCAGAAACAAGCATTGCAATACTGTCCATCTGGTCTCCCTAAATATTTCTATCTGGCCCTTTAAGAAAAAGTGTGCAGCTATGACCTCTCCAGGAGTAGGAGTTTAGTAGGCTCCCCTCCCCTGGCTTGGTTCAGTTGTCCCCGACCCCAGGGCTCCCATGTGGCCCAGTAACAGTCTGGAGAAGAGCTATATCTGGCCCTTCCTCCATTTCCCCAGCATTGAGCACCTATTTCTCCCAGTTAGTGGAGGCCTTAAGAATGAAAACGGACTCTTAATATTCCTCATGGGCACTCTGTAAGTTGGACAGTGCTACTAATTCTCATTTTGCACGTGAGGGAACTGACCATTTGTGACTTGCCCAAGGTGACCCAGCTGGTGGGTGGCGAAGCTGGGATTAGGTTGCAGACCCATGGCCTGGGTTCCTGGTTCCACCACCCACATCCAAGAAGCCACAGAACCCCCCGTAATCCCCAGCACTGTATCCTATCTTAAGCACCGCACTATGGCCTTGTACCACAAGATCTGGCTCCCTTCCCATCCGCTCCTGCCCAGCCACATGGATATGGAATGGGCGTGTCCCCTCCAAATAGCCATCTCAAGTCTGGCCAATGGCCCACTGTGTGACAAGGAATCACAGAGAAAGAGGGACAAGAAGGGCCACAAAGCATGAAGAGCTCTAGGTGGAAGGAGCGAGGAGGTGACGGGGTAGGAGGGAGGACACAGATGCCAAGAAGGGAGAACTGAGTCTGTACTGGGTCACAGCACGGCTGCTGGTGTCACACAGGCTGGTATCATATCCTGGTCTGGGAAGGGGAAACTGTCAGTTCTGATACCTGGTGCCACATCTCTGTCCCTGTCCCCTAAATGAACCCCACTGATGTTCATCTTTCTCATTCTTTCTGCCCAGAGGCCCTTCAAAAATCCCAAGCAGCCGCTCAGATGCATTTTCTGAGCGCTGGCCACGAGCCAGGCACCACACACTCAGTGAGTCACAGGTATCACTCGCTGGATACAGTCACCCCAGAAGGAGGTATTCTCCTTGCCATTCTACAGAAGGAGCAGCCAAGGCTTGTCGCTCTAACACTGCTGAGCACACGTCAGGTGCCAGGCACCAAACCAAGCCCTGGCATGCGACAGCTTATTCAAGCTTCGAAAATAACTTGCAAGGCAGTTACTACTATTCTCCCACCTACAAAAGAGGCGGGGAAAGCTCGAGGATGTTCGGGAACTTGCCCAAAGTCATCTGGGGGAGTGGTGAACTTGCACCTGTCCGATTCTAAACCTTGCTATCACATAGTGCCTCTTCTATCTGGCTGAGGAACCGAGGAGCATTTCGCTCCCCCTTCGCTACTGGGGGGAGTGCAAGGGGTATCTCCCTCTTTGCTCATATTAACCTAGGTTGAGATGGAAATGGATATTGGGGGGCTGTTCTTTTTTAAAGATTTATTTATTTGAGAAAGAGTTATCATGAGCAGGGGGGAAGGGCAGAGGGAGAAGCACAGTCTCTGCTGAGCAGGGAGTTCGATGTGAGACTTGATCCCAGGACCCAGGGATCATGGCCTGAGCTGAAGGCAGACACTAAACAGGCTGAGCCTCCCAGGCACCCAGAGGGCTGGTTTTCAATAAGGCTCCTGACAAATATTTCAGGTTTTTTCGTCTAGGCACATGATAGGGCTGTATTTCCCATACCCTGCAAATCAGGCACAGCCAAGCATCTTGCTGTGGCCAAGACCAGTGATTAGAACTGGGGTACCATTTGCCACATTCCCCTTTCCTCCACAGCATCTAACTACACCCCCGATGGTAAAGGTCCCACATTCCCGAGTGAGGCTAGTGCGGAGCACAGACCAAGTCTCGAGGGGCAGAAATAAACCTCCTACGCTTTCCATCACTGGCATGTGGGGATCTTTGTTACTGCAGCACGGACTAGCTCTGAGCCCATCTGATCTGCTTCCTTCTCCCTAGCTGTCCTCGGATACAGGAGCCAATCTTTGGATGGTGTGTTTTGGTTTTGTTCTGTTTCTTGGCCTCTGACAGAGAACCAGTTGGATGAGTACGAATGCCTGAAAATATGAATTCAAACTCCGTCCCTAAGCTCGTTTTCTAGGAGTTACCACGATGGCAGACAGTAGGAGGACGAGTCCCCCTGTCCCCACACGCAGTCATCTGATCCTCTCTCATCACCCACGGCCTAAGTGTCATTCTTGGGTTGTTCTTTTTCCTCATTAACGGAGGATTGCGAGTCCGGCCCTGAGCAGAAAACCTCCATAAACCACTAATTTCAAAAGCTCACGTTCTCTACCACTTTTTGGCAGAACTTGTTCAGGCAAAACCAGACACAGGAAACGCTGCAATCAGTGAAGCTAATCTGACCAGTAGAGAATGGCTGATTCCTCTGGTTAATTTGTGATATCAGGACCAGGCGCCACCATCAATTCTAATATAATTCCTGATTCATAAGCGTTGTCTACTCAGAGAGGCCCCCACCACGGGGATGATTAGCTCAGTGTGGCCCTGTGGCCTTCCGCCTGGCCCCAGATGCTCCACAGCTGCCAAAGGAAGTCAAAAGATTCGAGTGTAAGAAGCAAAGGAAAGATTTGTCTTCTGGAATGAAGAGTTCAAAGATCTTAGAGAGCTTCTGGAAAAGTCAGAAAGGGGCGGAGTCGGCTAGAAACAGGCATCTTTCAGAGGCCCAGAACCTCTTGGCTTACCAAGTCAACTCTGTTTTCTAGAGTAGTTGATGAATTCTCCCTCAGCATGCCCCTACTCTGTTCTTTTTTAAATTTAATTAATCTATTTAAGAGGGTGAGTGTGGGTGAGGAGCAAGGGCAGAGAGAGAAGCAGACTCCCTGCTGAGCAGAGAGCTGGACACAGGGCTCGATTCCAGGGCCCTGAGATCAGGACTTGAGCTGGAGGCAGATCCTTAACCGACTAAGCCACCTAGGCGCCCATGTTCTTTCTTTTTTTAAATTTTACTTTCTTGTGGTAAGAACACTTAACATAAGATCTACCATCTTAATTTTTTTTTGAGTGCACACCTATAGGTGTGATGTTGCACAGAACATCTCTAGAACATATTCATCTTGTATAATTGAGACTTTATGCCACTTGATTAGCAATTCCCCACTTCCTCCTACCCCAGCTCAACAATCACCATTTTACAGATTCTGAGTGTGACTAATTTAGCTGTCTCATATAAGTGGGCTCATGCAGTATTAGTTTTTCTGTGACTACTTATTTCATCTTGCACACTGTCCTCCAGGGCCATCCATGTTGTTGCATATGGCACAATTTCCTCCCTTTTTCAAGGCTGAATAGTACTCCACTGTTTGCATACACCATATGTTCTTTGGGATATCCCTTTACCTCCCTAGTAAGTAACTCTTCATCTGCGCACCAAAGATAAATAGGTCTCTGCTCTTTCTCTAGAGAATCAAGACCCAGAAATCCAAATCCAGGTTGCCTTCCCAATAAAAAACAGCCTCGGGAGGTTTCCAGGCAAATACAGGCAAGGTAACCATCATGTCCTCAACACCCACATATTCCCCTACTCTGGCCCTTCACATGTCTTGGGTCCTTAATCCTCTCAAACACCCAGGGAAGCAGGCAGTAGTAGTCCTAATTAGGGAAGGAAATGAAGACTCAAGGAATGACCTGACCAAGGTCATGCTGCTAGAAAGGAAGTGCCTCAAACTCCACACCTCATCTGGAAAATGGGAATGATTTTCCCATTTAGTACTTACCTCATGGGTATTTTAGGGAGGAGGAATACATGTAAAACTTCCAGAATGTGCCTAACAGCCAAAGCAAGAAGAAGATAACCAGTGAACCCAGATTAGGTTTGCTACCATTTAACACCGGGCCTCAATCATCTCACCACTGATGGTCTCCGCCTGGAGGACAGGCTGGTTATTATTTCCTCATTATGATCAACTAGCTGTGTCCCCTTTATTCTTAACCAATCCAACACTCTCACCTTGAGTTATTTATGTAAATGCAACCCTTTGACTTATTTTATTTTAATGTACTTATTACAATGATTGTGCATTCAAATGTTTGCTTGAGAGCTCCAAAACTCTAATTGCCCTGCTGCTGCCTTACCTCTAAGCTGCTGCTAGAATCCATTTTTATTCTAGAGAAATAATTAAATGCAATAATGTCCTCCATTCCCATTCAACCTTGGGCACGTTTAGAGCCAATTTCAATCAGGTACAAATATGCTAAACACAATATGGCTCCGAGAGGCAGAGTACGTGACCCGGACTGCTGTTCGGAGACAAACCTGGATCTGCCTCTGTCCCTCCCTGGTTCTCCAATGTTCAGATTTCAAGCTGGGTCTCTCCTCACCTAGCCCACTGAGTCCGGGCCCCTTGGTCCTGTTTTGGTGAGGTGGGGGTGGGTGGATGTGCTTTTTTAAACTATCCACTCACTGAAAAACCTTTGTTCTTATTTTTGTGTGTGTGTAAAAAGAGTACTGGACAGGGAGGGAGAAGACCCAGGTGCTTCTCTTGCTTTGGAGATTGTCCAATTTTCTCCTCTGTAAAATGACAGGTTGTGGATGTGTGTTACTCAACATTCTCTGAATCAGGCATTAATCAATATGATCGACTAAAAAAGTTCTGCCATTCCAGCTCATTGAGAAATAATCTGATGGAGGATAAGAGATGGGGGATGGACACCCCCGGGGGCATCAAGTCTCCTCCCTGACCCATTCTTTTATCATTGTCTCCAGCAGCTCTTGGACCCGGGACATATCATTTCATCCCCTTGTGCCTTAGCATCCTCATCCAGCTGGGGGGTCTGAGGTGGCATCTACCTCCCAGGGACGGAACTGATGAAGCACAGAAGGTCCTGCTCGACACTGTTAGAAAACACACGAATGGTGTTTAAATGTCCCACGCTCCATCCCAAGCCCTTCACACATACTAATTTGTGGAATCCTCGTGATGACCCTATGAAGAAGATGCTCCATTCTTCTCCCCATGTTTTGGATGGGAGCACTAAGGTGCAGGGATGCTAAGTGTCTGATCCAGATCTTGCAAGGGGAGGAGCCAGGATTTGAACCCAGGTAGTCTGGGTCCAGCGGCCATGCCCGCCAACACCATACTGCTTCTCAGCAGCTATTAGGAATAAGGATGATGCCAAAGGGAAACCCTGGCCAGGCGAGCTGTCCCAACCACTTGCTCATCACAACGTTTATGGCTTCCTTTTGTGCCATGTAGACACTCAGCCAGATGAGTGGTGGTTTGCTGTTGAATTCAGTGTCTGAGGCTTCATTCCAGTCACCAGGGTGACCAAGGCCATTGGGAGGGACGCTGGGGGAAAAGCCCGCACCTGCTTCCAAAAAGACCTCAATGCCAGGGTAGACAAACAGCGGAGGGGCAGTGTGCATGGCTGCACCCAATTAGAATATGCAATTACCCAGGCTGCCAATGCAAATAGACCTAACCCAGGCCCCTGGCCCGGCTCATTGGCATGCACGAAACGTGGCAGGGCTGGCCAGCACTTGAAGCCCGTGGGCCATGCTGGGCATGGGCGGGCCTTTCTTTAATAGAGCTCTAAATAATAAGCTTGGTGCAATTTAGCAAATTTAGTTATGGTAACAGGAAACACGGCATGGGGTGAGGAAGGTGGGTGCTGGATTGATAGAGCTGGCTTAGAATCCAGCCTCCACCCCTCGACCCCAGGAGAGAGGCAAAGATTAACTCTCAGAGCCTCAATTTTCTCATTTACAAAAAAAGGGGTAAGAGGACCTACTTGGCATGGTGAGGTAGAGATTAAATAATAAGGCACACATTTAATTCTATTTAACGAAAGAAGATTTAGCGTGGTGCTGGATATATATTCAGTAATTTGTAGCATGATGACATTTTTAGCTGGCACCCCATTGTCATTTGATGAGTAGGCTCTTAAGTGTTTTGTAAAGGGAGGCAGGAGAGGCGAGGTGTAGTGAATTCCGATCTGGCCTCTACTACTTGGTCAGTGGGTAGCCCCGGGCACAACACTTAACCGGGTGACCTTCAGTTTCCCTCTCTGTGAAATGGGCATAATAAATAGTATCTCCCTCATGGGGGCTTCTCTGAGAGTTAAAAGAGTTAATATGTGTGAAACATTTAGCAAAATGCCGAGAACTTAGTAAACGTTAGCTATAATTTATTAAAATAGATTTATGCTTGCAATGGTGGTCCTCAAAGTATGGTCTGGGGATTCCTATAGGTCCCTGAGACCTTTGGGGGGCCTCTCTGGGTCACGATTTCCATCAAAATACAAAGACGTCCTGTTCCTTTTTTTTTTCTCTCATTCCCTCGCAAGCAAAACAGTGGAATTTCCCAGAGGCCATAGGAGGTGTGAAATCACAGCAAACTGAAAGCAGGAGCAAATGTGAGAATCCAGCTGTCTTCTATTAAGCCGGAAATCACAACTGATCAGCAGACATGTAAAACAATGACTCTTTTCACAAATTTTTTTTTTGTTGTGGAAAACACACCTATTTTTCATATGAATGTTTACTTGTGCAGACATGTACGGGTGATCACTGTTATTTTAAGTAAATTAATACATAAACATTTTAAGAGTGCCTTAGTTTCAATTTCAATCAAGTAAATAATTGATATATATTTATACAATATACATATCAATATATAAGATACACAAAAATATATACCAATATATACATAAATAATACACACACACACACACACACACACACACAAAACAACCCAAAAGCTCTTTGAGAGTCTAAAATGTTTGAAAATGTCTGGAGGTCCTGAGACCAACAAGTTGAGAACGTTGGCATCACACACACTTAAAAACCCCAATATCCTCTCGTTACTGAAACAAAATGTTTAGGGCTTTTTCAGCTCTGGTGTTTCACTATATGCCAGGCCTTTGGATTTATACTTTACTTACACACCCGAAAAACACACACAAGATAGAAATCTGGGTCAAGTGGAAATAGGGTGCCATTAAATACTTCTGCAGTGAGAGAGGCAGCAGGAGCCCAGATCCCTGAAGCCCCAGGACTGTCCTCTGGGAGGGAAAAGTGACCTGCAGACAAAGATTTCCCCTTGACCAAATTCTAGCCAGGCTCCTGTGAGCCCCTCTCAACCAGGCCTCCACTGTGGTCTATAAAGATTGGAACAAACACTGCCGCACTTTCGGACACCTCGAGGCCGCGTGCAGAGGCTGGTACAAGCCACCCGTTTAGAGTCTACCTGAGAAAACTCTGAGCTGCTAGAAGAATTTGGTGTGTCCCAGCCAACCCCTGAAGACAAGGCCACTGTGTCCTGGCCTCCATGGGAGGGTACGGCCTAACTTGACACAGGCCAGTGAGCAAACCCAGATGGGTTTCATACAGATGAACACCAACCCCCAAAATCTGTCCTCATGGCTTTGCCTAACTCCGGCATTGCCTAAGTCACATGGTCTGGGCCTCAACCCTGCACAAGGTACCTTGTCTTGGGGGCCTAAGCACGGGAGACCAGTGGAAGCATGCTCAGAGCCCAACACGGGCTTGGCCCACGAGCTCCTTGCAGTGCCACCCAGGTGGATGGGACAATGACACTCAAATAGTAATGGGTGCCCAGTGCCCAAGGAGTGTGGATGGGTGGGTGGTGGCAGAGAAGATCTGCACCTGCGTCTTCTGGCTCCTTCTGTGTCAGATGGCATGGGAGGTGGATGTGTGAAGAGACACAAAAGAAGCAGTGATGGCAGAGGTGGAAAAGGACCAGGGGAAAAAGGGAAGCAAGCCCAAGAGAAAGCAGGAGCTTGAGGGAACAGAGGGAAACTGACGACATGGGGTTCTGCACCAGGTGCTGCACCCTGCCCTGCCCTGGGATGGCTCATCCACCCCTCGAAACAGCCTCAGCAAGCAGGGCAGGGGTCAGCCAGCTACAACCCCGTGAAGCCCTTCTAGAACAGCCACACTGGTTGAAGAGCTGAGTCTCTGAGGCGCAAGCAGAATGGCCTGCAAAGCTGAAATCTGGCCTTGGTCTTGGTCCTGCCTCAAATGAGCAAACTGAGGCCAGGCCAGGTTTGCTCAAGGTCATGTGGAATGTGGGAGGTGGGGTTGGATTCCAGAGACAATGAGGTTGGCAGGTCAGAAGCAAGGACAGAGGGAGAGGGGAGAAGAGCTTTCTAGAAAGGACTACCACCACCACTGCCGCCGCCACCACCACCACCACCACCACCACCGTTTTGGGACAAAATGCCCAGCACACAGAAGGGGTCTTTATGGGGAATCCTCAAAACTGTTAAAACAAGATTATCCCTAGAGTCAACCCTTTCTAAAGTATTGTTTGCACACAGTCTGCCTGCAATGGCATTATTTTATGACTTCATGCTGAAGGCCACAGGACTCAAAGATGGGGAGACAAAGAAGGAAAGAAGATGCGGGTGGAATGAGCAACTCAATCTTGACAAAGTCTTCTGGATACCTCTAAAACAGTTCCCCAACTATGACCCTGCTGACATTTGGGCAGCTGACACTCTGTTGTGGGAGCTGTCCTTTGCACTGAATATTTAGCAGCATCTATGACATCTACCCATTAGGTGCTACTGAGACTCGTGAAAATCTCAAATGTCTGTAGATATGGCCAAGTGTCCCTAGGGAGGGGCAAAGTTACCCTTTGTGGAAAAAGTCAGGCTCTGGGGGCGTGGACTCTAGAGGCTGATGTTAGCAGGCCTCACCTGCCTGAACCCTGTCCTCATCCAGGAACAGCAGTACCTCGTGGCCAGCCAGGCGGCCAGAACAGGAGGACTTAGCTGGGAGGCAAAGAGACAGCCAGAGAAGGGCCTGATGAACCAAGCTAAAGGTGCTCTGGAGATGGCGAGGGAGGGTGGGAGGGGGTCAGGAGCAGTAGTGGCTGCATGGGGGAGTGGGAGGAGGGTTAGGCTCCCCTGCTGGGCAGGGGGTGGCCTTGAGGGGGAGAGGGGCAGTCATTCAGAGTGTGGACAGTCCCCGAGCTGATGGCACATCCCTTCATTTAAGCCAGAGGTCACTACTGGATGCCCAAAGGTTCCACCAAATGCAGAGATGCTAGAGTCTTTTCATTTGCTTGGTTTTTAATCCCAGCCAATATTTTAAATACTGGAAATTTCATCGACAAATCTGGACTTCCACTCTCTCTTGGAAACATCAGAGGAGCTGACAACATGGACGTGGATTTCTGTAGGTGACGACTGGTTGAGGCTGAGTAGTGGCCAGTGGTACCCCGGAGGGGAACCTATACTACAGAGCATCACAGTTTCTGCCACACCCGGACCACGTCCCTTAATCACCTGCAGGCCACAAGCCTGTCTGGCGTGACTGCTTGAAACCAAGCCCTCGGGATCTTCAGGTAACTATGTACTGAGCCTTGCCTCAAAGATCTCAGAACCCTAGACCAATCCTTTTATTCCAGGGTTTTCCATGAAAGTGGGACTGCCTCTCATGGGGTGTTCTGAAAACATGTGGTCACATTTTCAGTTACTACGATGACTGCGAGATGCTCCTGGCAGTTACTGGGGGGGGGGGGCAGCTCACCACACCCCTAGTAATGCATGGGGAACATGTATTGCCGAGCAATAAAAAAAAAAAAAAAGATGTCCTATATCCCACAGGACATCTGATATCTCTGAGATGTCAGGTAGGTAAAAGACCCATTTTTAATTGTTGGCTCCAGGAACCCAACTCACAGTGACATATGATAGAGTAGAATGGAACAGATTTTAATGTAACCGAATTTTCTAGGAAAGTAAAAACCATTTAATTCAAGGGGAAATCTGACGTCAGTCAGAGTTTGACCACAATTTCAGAGAATCACATCATCAACATCCACATAAGGTGTGGCTATGAGTCACCAACAAACACACCTCCTATTCACCTACATTTGTAATTACTGAATTCTCAGTGATTCAACATGTGGCACCTGAAGTCACCTCTTCATGTGACTTCTGGCCCCTCGTCACTCAAAGGGTGACCCAAGCTGCCAACATCAATATGCCCCAGAAGCTTTTTAGAAATGCAGGATTCCCAGGCTCCCCCTGGGCCAACGGAATGAGAACGTGCATCCTATCAAGCTGCTTGGGGTGACTCATCTGTGCGTTAAAGTTTGAGAAATCCCAGCCTGGTGTTGCCATGCACCTGGTCATTTACAGGATGAGATACATACTATCTTTTTTTTTTTTAAGATTTTATTTATTTATTCATGGGAACACACAGAGAGGATTGAGAGAGAGAGGCAGAGACACAGGCAGAGGGAGAAGCAGGCTCCATGCAGGGAGCTGACGCGGGACTCGATCCCGGGTCTCCAGGACCACGACCCAGGCTGAAGGCGGCGCTAAACCGCTGAGCCACCCTGGCTGCCCCCCCCCCTTTTTTTAAGATTTTATTTATTTACAAAAAAAAAAAGATTTTATTTATTTACATACTATCTTTATTATAAATTACTTTTATATATTCTTTCTACGATAACGAGGGCAATATATTGATCTGATTTAGAGCTGTGAGTGTAAGTAGGTCACAAGTAATGGATTTCATTTCAGGATAGATAAAAGGAATATTTTAGAAGATGTGGTTGCATTAGGAGGGTCCGGGTCCGATAGGGTTGAGAATGGCTGGTTCACTCATTCTACACGCTTTAATTGGGTGCCTCGTCCTTGCCAAGCATAGTGGGGGCAAAAGGAGAAGGTAGAGAATGAAGACACGCTCCCTGCTGTCAGTGGGGCTCGGGCACAGGAGAGGGAAGCGGGCCCGTGCGCCCACTATTTCAACGCAGGGGGCGAAGTGATGTGTGGTATGGTTTGGGTTTCATCAAGGACTGGGCTCTGAGGAGAGGAGAGGAGGCTTTCCCAGAGAAAGCAATTTTCCAGCCCAATCTAGAGAAGAGAGCATGTCCATGAGGCAGACAAAGGAATCAATGGCAGGAGAGACCAACAAACCACAAACTTGGTAATAACAACCATCGTTGCTGACATTTATCCTGAAGACGGTGCTAAGCACCCGACACAGATTATCTTCTTAAAAAAATCCCAGAATGACGTGGTAACTGACTCAACGGGGGTTGCGGGGGGGGGGGGGAATCCTCTCACCAAGTAGACTTACAGCAAATCATCACAATGTATACTTTAACTATCTCAAGTATGACTTTATTTCTCAATTATATTTCAGTAAGGCTGGGGAGGGGAAAAAACAAATCCCAGAGAACTATTTGGTAAGTGCCATTAAGTCACCTGCCCAACATCACCCAGCATGGTTATAAAACCCACCAATTAAAAAAACAAAAACAAAAACAAAAAAAACCCACCCAGTACTCTCAGGGGCCATTAAGGACCAGCCCTTCCAAGTGCCCCCACGATTTAAAAAAAATGTGACCCCTAGGGGGCGACACCACCCCCAACAAAGACCCTGGTGGAAAGTCCTCCATCCCTAAGTGGCCTGAAATCTTCGAGGAGGTGAGTGTCAGCAGGGTAGAGGGTCGCTTGAACAATTTAAGTCCTTGGATTACAGTCTTCTCGTCTGTCTCAGTCCCTGTTCCTTGAGACTAACCTCAGGCCTGGAACCCCCAAACCCTGCCCCGCTCTCTGTCATGATTTTATTCTTCTGTGCCCCTTCTTTACGTCTCTTGCCTTGACTCCCTGGAGACCCTTCTGGTTCCGACCGCTCCCCTCTTCATATTCTCCAACCCAGGTCCTCTAGGAAAGAGCACTTAAGGAGACAGATGCACCTCCTGTTGATCAAAGACCTCCAGCTTTCAAACCCATCCTTTGCACCTGCTGGGTCCCCTCTCCCTGTGGCCGCCCCCCCCCGCCCCACGAAACACATTCTGCCACAAGTGGGTTACGAGTGACACACTTTGTAAGCTCATTACTGCAGAGTCTCTGAAGAAATGTAAATGCTCACGGAGGCAGGGATATAAATAAAGAGAGACGCCTGTAAATAAGTAAATATATACTCATCCACACATACACAAACTCAATTAATTTATATAATCTGAAGGCCTGAGCCATTTGGGGGCGGGGAGAGAGAGAAAGGGAGAGGGACCTAATATCACCATCCAGGTTATTTCAGAACTGGGCTTCCCAGGCAGCTGCCAATACATTATTTTTACTATGCAGAGGTACAAATGAATACGCCTCTGCCACCCCCTAAATCTCCTTTACGAGCAGTGCGTTTGCCTTGGGCTGCCCTACCAGGGACGGGGCCTTCCAGGCACGTTTTTGCTGGCCAAGTTCCCAAAGAAGGCTGCAGCTTTGCGGTCCTGCTCCCCCAGAAAGAAAGGCAAGCGCCCCACTGGCGCTTCTTGCTTACAAACGAGCTTGCGTGTGACATGGCCAATGGCATCTCTCCTGGAGGGCCATGGGCAAAAGCGACAGCGATGTCCATCCCGTTGAGAAGTGACTGCTGCCTTCGAGGCAGAGGGGCGCCGCTGTCTGTGGGATGGGGGCGGTGTCCTCCTGGGCCACAAGGCTCGTGGCACCCTGCCAGGCTCTATTGAACTTCAGGGGTTGGGGGGGTGCGGATGCAAGACCGCATCATGACCCACTTGTGTGCGTGCTGCCATTACCCGAAGTGGCACGTTCTGGTCACCCTGGAATGTGTCCGACGCCCATCCCTCCAACTGGGCTGAGCAAGGAGGCGGCAATGGGCAACCGCGGGGGCTCCGCTGTGGAGCGCGCTTCAAGCACAGCTCTGAGATGCTCTTCTGGAAACCTGGCTGGGCCACTTCCTAGCTGCGTGACCTTGGGAAGCTTAGGTAGCCTCTCTGAGCTCTGGTTCCTTCCTGGGTGACACCAGTGCAATAAAACCACAATTCAGAGCACAGAGGTGAACGGTCAATATAAGGCAGCTGTTGCTTCATTGAAAATCCTACCTGCGGGGACTGTCCCCTTCAAGTGTGGATTCACACCTACTGACTAAGCACCAGGTGTGCGCGATGCACCGTTCTAAGCAGCAGGGCTGGACCTGTGGGTAAGCCAGGGGCCTGCGCTCAGGGAGCTCACGTTTTAGTAAAATGAAACAGACAACCAGCTTACTGACTCAATAAAAACATAAAAACAGAGGACGTGTGGAATGTCTTATGGATGTGAGGCTGAGCACCGCTTACATGTTTTTAATCCTCCCATTTTAAATGATTTTTAAAAAATATTTATTCATGAGAGACACAAAGAGGGGCAGAGACACAGGCAGAGGGAGAAGCAGGCTCCACGCAGGGAGCCCGACATGGGACTTGATCACGGGTCTCCAGGATCACGCCCTGGGCTGAAGGCGGTGCTAAACCACTGAGCCACCCGGGCTGCCCTTAAATTATTATTATTTTTTAAATATATTTGAAACAGAGAGAGAGAGAGAGAGAGAGCAGGCGCAGAAGTAGGGGGAACAGCAGAGGAAGAGGGAGAAGCAGGCTCCCTGCTGAGCAGGGACTCTGATGCGGGGCTCCATCCCAGGACCCCGGGATCATGACCTGAGCCAAAGGCAGATGCTTACACAGAGCCACCCAGGTGCCCCCATCCACCCATTTTAAAGGTGGTCCTGAGGCTTGGAGAGGTCATCTCAGCCAGTTGAGGAACCAGGCCTGTGTGGCCCCAGCACTGAGAAAGTGAGAAGAGGAAGTGAAGAAGGGCTAGGTGCCTGGGTGACAAGTGAAAGGGCCGTTTCTGCCTCCGCTTGCCCCTCCTGTTCTGGGACGTAACCTGTGCCCCCCAGGCTGGTTGGAGGATCTGGATCTGGATAAGTTCCTTATCCGAGAGGCTGAGCGAGGGCACCTTTCCCTTTCCCGGCAGGACCAGCCCTGCCTCAACCTCGCTCCCCTCTGCCCTCAGACAGCTCAAGCAGCAAATCCAGCAGAAGGTGGTTCTGGGAGACCCGATGGACCACAGTTGTTCAGGCCACTAGATGGCTCTTTCTGTGAACTTGAACCGTGCAGGCGGCTGGCTCTAAGGAGGCTGTGAAGGCAGGCTGCTTTCCCTCTGGCTGGGACACGTCTCTGAGAATTTCAGTGGAGCCCTCAGCTTCTAGGGGCCCCTCCAGGGGCTCATCGGGTCTCTGGGCTGCCTTACTGCCCCAGGGCGGGTCGCCTTCTTTTCTCCCTAATCCCATTAGGATTTCTCCCTGAAGAGGTGAGACAGCAAGACAGGGACTCCCACGCAGACTACGAAATGCAGGCCAGATGCCCAAGTCCCCGCAGGTGCCCCCAACAGAGCAGCACCGCCACTTACTTCACGAGCTTTATGATCCATTCCACCCCCTGTAACTCCGAACGTCTGCTACCTGGGAGAGCACCTACTGTTTACTCCCTCGGTGCATCTCCACGTTTCTCTCTGACACGGGGGGATATTATTATCCACACTTGACACAAGAGTAAACTGAGGCTGGCAGAGGAGGTTCTGTGGCTCGCCCCAGTCAGCATCACATGGGTGGGAAGGACAGGGCTGGCTCAGATCAAGCCCAGATCGGATTCCAAAGCTTGGGCTCTGAACTTCCCAGCCTCAATGGAGTTTTAGGCAGTGTCTGAACTCAGAATTAGGGAGGGGGATGGACTGTGAACATTCCCCTCCTAGTTGGACCTCAGGAAGCAGATGGAAATTCATGAGTTGCATCCACATGCCTAAAGACCAGGAAAATCCCAGCTACCACCAGGGGTTCAGGAATTTATGATACAGTCCTCTGCGCCTCCCCCTCCACCCCGCGCACCTTCCATCATTGTTGCCAGGCCAGCATTTCCTATGCGTTCTCCTCTAACTGACCCTCCTTCCAGCCCTACAAAGAAGCTGTGTGGGCCAGCAGTCAGGGGCATGAGCACTGAAGTGGACTACCTGGGTCCCAGTGCCTTCTAAACGCTCTGCGACCTCAGGGAGGCCTCCTGGCTATAATCAGCTCATAGGATTGGCATGAGGAGCCCGTCAGTCACGCTGGCCAAGCACTCGGGACAGTGCATAGGCCACAAACCATAGTTGTTGATGGTGTTCCTATTACTAGTGGGAGATCTTTTCCGACAGATGAGTAAGCTGACGCTCAGAGAGGTAAAGACACTTGCTCAAGGCCACAGAGATTGGGGATTTAAACCACAGTGCCTGACTCTGGAGCTCAAGCTCATACCCACTCCCCAACCAAAACAGCCCCCTCAAGCCACAGACTGGCATTGAGGCTGCCTCTGGTTAGGGGTACGATACCTAAAGGAAAAATGGGACTGGCTGTTTCTCTAGGGGTGTGGAAGTCTGAAAGATCAGATATGTCCTGGACTCTCTCTCTGTATAGAGAAGAGGCTGAGGGGGTCAGCTTCATGACAGTGTTCGGTTCCATCCATCTCCAGGTCACTGACTGTTCTAGTAGGACAGCCGAAGAAGATCATGAGGGTCAGGCTGGGCCTCTTCCACTTCCCCCTTCCTAGGTTAATTATCACTGGAAGCCCAGGTTCTATGTGCCTGTGGCAGCAATTACTAGACAACTGGGCCCTGCAAGTCCTAGAAGAAGGCAGGCAGATGGCACCCACCTCTGCTGGGCAGAGCCTTGCATATTGTTGGGGACCTTGGCTTCATTCAGACCTCAGGGGTCAGCCTGTCTCCACCCCTAGGTCTCTGTCCTCTTGCTGTCCCTCTGTCCATCTGTCTCTTGCCTCCCCCTCATCCCACTGTCTTGCATCATTTTGCGATCCAAAGGCTGCCCGTGGCCTGGGACATTTATAAAGTTCTTAAACTTCTGAAGAATTGAAGTGGTAAAATTTAGTGGGTTTTATTGTTTTCTAAGATGGATCTAAATATTTTCCTAACATAAATGCTTATCAAAGATAAAAACTAATATTCTCTTGACTCATGACATATTTCAAAACTTGCCAGAGAAAAACCCAGAACACTCATATCACACCCCCAGGTACCAAAGCTGTCATGCTTTATTCAATTCTTTAAAGAAATAAACTTTATAGACACAGTTGACGTATTTCCCACTGCTCAACTCTTATTTCTCAACAACCCAGAGGTCACTTCTGTCCTTCACACCTATGTGTTTATATCTCTAGTAAATATGTATGTGTCCACAGACAATATATAGCATTACTTCGTGTGTTTATAAGGTCGACAAAATGGCACCATGCTGTAAACATCCCCTTTGCAATTTGCTGGGTTTGTGCAATATTTTACTAGCATTTCTGCCCCCCTCCTCCCCGCTTCGTTTTTGCTTTTCTCAATGCTTCTTCCCTCAGATGACATGATGTGGTGAGAACGGGCAGCAGCATTTAGTCCGCGGATTCTCAACATTGCCTTCCCATTCCAATCACTTAGAAGCTTTAAAAATGCTGACACCCCGGTTGCAATCATGGAGTTGGGGTGGGGGCCTGGGAATTGGGATTTTTTTTTTAAAGCTCCCCAGTTGATTCCAGCGCATAGCCAGAGATGCAACCTTCCCCTGTGTTCTTCCTGCCATGAATCAGGGACAGCCAGTCCCAGACACCACGGGAAAGGAAGCACCACCTGTGGCCAGCCTGTAGCCCGTGGAACAGTAGACGTAGGAGAGGGACAGGAAGCAGGCGTGGGGGCTATTGTTTCCGGTCCTATACCCCACACCCACCCCCGCAGCTGGCAGTGACTCTGCTAGGCCCCCTGGCATTCTCTGGACCCCTGTTCACCATCCACAAACTGGGCATGTTGGGGAAGAGCAATACTTCCTAATGTTCAAGGTTATGTAACAGTCCACGGAGCGCCCCTAAATCATCTTGGGGGCCACACAACCCTCTTGGAAAAACACAGGACTAGTGTGTCCCTCTGGTTCCTTATCACTGGGTGTTCCAGGAGGCCAGAAGTCTCAGGCCATGGTTGAGATCACAGAGCAAGAAAGGGGAGTGAAGCCCCTCCTCTCCTCCCAGTCTCCCAGCCGCGATGGCAGATCAGAAGACCCAGGACTGGCTATGCTTCCTCCCCTTCTGCAGTTGGGCGGGCCTTCATGTGGCGTCACCTCCCACTTCCCCAAACTGTATGCCAGGAACTGTTCTGAGCACCTTGCAGAGACTAACTCATGTCAACCTCAGGGCAGCCCTTGGGAGGAGAACACTGTCAGCATGCCCATTTCCTAGATGGGGAAACTGAGGCACAGGAGGCACAGTGACTTGCCCAAGACCCTCCCCCAGCCCTGTGCCCCTGCCAGGAAGCAGCACCTGACCCCAGTGCACCGTAGCCCGTTCTCCAACAGCCGAGGGCTGCCAGCTGTCCTGTCCTAATTGCTGCACAGATGTGGCTGCTTCGGGGAGCAAGGCGGAGAGAAAGAGGAAAAAAACATTTTTAGAAATGATTTCCGACAGGCTACCAGATACTAAAATAACAACATTTGGTTTGTCTTGCTAGCTGGAGGCAAAAACCAGCTCAGGTGGCAGGAGGCGGCTGCAGGCACAACACAGACGAGGTCGGCTGGCCCCACGTCGGCCCGGTTCTGGAAGGGGCCCCGGCACCTCTGTCCCATCATGAAATGATACCCTGGGAGTTTCCATCTGGGTACTAAAGACGGTGGGGTGGGGGAAGGGGCTGGGTCTTTAAGATGAAAAGGTGGGCACTTCCGGAAGGCTGAGGCCCTTGCTGCACCCTGTGCCCAATGAGTAATTTTATTTTATTTGTATTTTTAAAATTTTATTTATTTGACATAGAAAGAAAAAGAGAGAGTGAGTGCATAGGCAGGGGGGAAGGGCAGAGGTAGAGGGAGAAGCAGGCTCCCCACTGAGCATGGAGCTCAAAGCGGGGCTTGATCCCAGGACCCTGGAATCTGAGCCAAAGGCAGATGCTTGACTGACTGAGCCACCCAGGCGTCCCTTAATGAGTAATTTTAAATTCAAGGTGCAAAGCTGTAGGAAACAGGATGAGTAACCTGGGCCAGGTGGGGGCGGTGGGGAATATTCCTAGGGAAAGAGACTTAGCCTGTCCTGCACACTTACCGTACGCCACCGTTGCCAGGGATTTACCTGCATTTTAACATTTTACTCTCACACTGATCCTTCGATGTAGCCACTGCCTTCATTACCCCAACATTTCATAGACATGGAAACTGAGGCACAGAAATGCTAAGCCACCTGCCTGAGGACACACAGCTAGGAAGTACCCGAAGCCAGAGCATGATCTCCAGAGCCCAGCACCTCCAAACGTCCCGCGTTTTGTGCATCTCTCTACACTTCTGAAACACCTTAGAAGAGCCCGGGTCCCGCATGAGTGGCTCAAAATGAACGGGCACATCCTGTCCTCGCTTGGAAGGAAGGAGGGACTGGCTCTGGGAACCTGACAGGCTGGCACGTCTGGAGGCAAAAGGCAAGCCAACGGGAGCAGATGGAGCCCAGGCAGCAGATGTTAATGCAGTTTGCTTTTTCCATATGCTTTTCTGTTTAGCTGTAATAAGTGAATTGTTCTTTAATATCTGTCAGGAGCTTCAAACTCTGAAGGCCAGTGGCAGTCGCAGTCACTCAGAAAGACACAAAGGGAAACTGGCTGGGCCGTCTCATCACATCACAGAAGAAGTGTGCAGAGTGTCAAGAAAGATGCCAAGTACAGCATGGTCCAGGCCATATGTAGGCACGTACGCGCGTGCGCACAGTCGCATGCACACACACTCACTCTCCAGGTTTGCCTTGACAGCCAGATTCTTGCTTGACATCCTAGAGCCTTTGCAAGCCCACATCGGTGTCCTTGCTACTCAGCAATAAGTATTAAGTGGAATTTCAAATTTTGCCTTTGGACAAAAGAAAAGCTCCAATTTGAAAAATATACAAATGGCTCAAAGTGTTTTGCTACTTGGGACGTGCAAAGCAATCACAACACATCTTCTTGATAAAATGCAGCAAGAAAACTCTGAACTCCTGTCATTGGGCCTGTTTCTGGATTCTTTGTATGTCTTGGGTTGGACATGGCCCCACTCATCACCACCACCACCATATGGATCTGGGGTTTCACTGTGCTGTGGACAATATTTTTTCCATCCCTATTTCCACTTGACAACAACTATGAGTCTCAGACAGGGTTTCACCAAGTTCCCACTTTCCTCAGGACACTGTTGTGATTCTCTTGACAGCAATAAGATCTCCCCTCGTGCCCTTAAGTCAGACAGGGAGCACGGAGGGAATGGCCTCTTTTTTTTCCTTTTTATTTATTTATGCATGAGATACAGAGAGAGAGGCAGAGACATAGGCAGAGGGAGAGGGAGAAGCAGGCTTAGTGCAGGGAGCCTGATGTGGGACTCGATCCCAGGACCCTGGGATCACGACCTGAGCCATCCAGGTGCCCCAGGCCTCTTGTACTTCACTCTTCCACTTTCACGCAGAGGAGGTACAAGACCTGACCTGAATCACAGCATTACCTGGGACCAGCTGGGGGCCTTGGGCAAGTTACTTCTAGCATCTGTAAGCCTCAGTTTCTGCCTCCATAAAATGGGACAAACTAGTTCCTGTCCTCAACAGGCTTGTGAAGATCGAGTGAGAAAATGTAGGTAAGGTGCCTGGCACAGTGACAGGCACGCGGCACGCACTCAGAGATCAGTGACTATTACTGTTTGTCATTACCACCGTTCTGTTCATTACCTTTCCTCTTCATTCATCTCATCGATATTCAAGCACCTTCTAGGCAATATCCATCATTCTAGGTGCAAGGAAGCGAGGTAAGGAGGTGCATGGAACTTACATTCCACAGGCAAAGAGAAAACAGAGCCACACACAGTTGTAAAACATGCCATGATGTGGAGCTGAGTTCTTTAAAGATGCACAAAGCGGGGGATCCCTGGGTGGCTCAGCAATTTAGCGCCTGCCTTTGGCCCGGGGCGTGATCCTGGAGTCCCAGGATCAAGTCCCACATCAGGTTCCCTGCATGGAGCCTGCTTCTTCCTCTGCCTGTGTCTCTGCCTCTCTCTCTTTCTCTCTGTCTCTCGTGAATAAATAAATAAAATCTTAAAAAAAAAAAAGATGCACAAAGCGGGAGAAGGTGGTGGATGGCATTTCAGATGGGGGTCAGGGAAGACTGCGCTAGGAGGTGGCATTCAGGCTGCGGCCCGCTGACAGGAAGGAGCCAACATAAGATGATTCTGGGCGAGGGGCATCAGGCAATAGGAATGATAATAGCAAAGTTCAACAGGCAGGAGTGAGCTTAGGCTATGCAGGTAGGGTGTTAGGATCCCAGGTGTGACAGGAGAGGAAGGTAGGGGTCTGGTGGGGACAGGCCTTGCTGTGAGGAAAGGCACACTCATTCCAAGCACCCTGGGAAGCCACTGCAGGCTTTTTGAGCAAAGGGCACACTGTGATCATCAGCCTTACTTTTCAGAAAGGTCCCTGGGCTGGGCCACCGAGGGGCCCTTGTGCTCACCTCTTGCCTACACAGCAGAAAAAGGAGAGGCGGGGACAGAGGTGGAGGCAACCCTCCCCAGGCCCAGGATGATGAAAACCCACTGCCCAGGCACTGCTCCAGCCTCTCCCATCTCAGAAGTGTTGCCCGGGACAGGTTGGGGACAGGCACAAGTAAAACAGGAAGTGACAGGAATTTATTTAATAGTCTTTGGCTGCAAGGTTGGGTAACCATAATCACCCAGCACCCCATTGTGATCTCACACCAGTAAATGGGCCTAAATCACAATTCTAATGAGTCTCAAGTACCAGGCTAGAGCTTATTAATTTGAAGAGCCCCAGCAGCCTTAGGTACCTGTGCTGGAGGGGCTGCTTCTAATCTGCTGTCAGGAGGCCCCTGGCCGCCTCCTTCTGGTGACTCGGTGGCATAATTAATGACTTTGGCACTTCCCACCAGACCTGGGGCTCTGATGCTTTCTGACGTGGGGCGGCCCCTGTCATCTGATAGGCTCAGAGGGGGAGATGCCCACCTGCTGGATTGGGCAACTGCGAGTTCATGCCCTGGACCAAGAGGCAGCATCATACAGGCCTGGATGCAAGTTCCACATGAATGCCTGCAAGCTCTGATTTCTGTGGCCTCAGCCGTGATGCCGTTCACCTGCAAGCCAGCATTCACATGGCTCTTGTTTTCTGCTTCCTTCTGTTTTATGGCTGGGGTCCTCCTCCTCTCTTTCCACAGAACTCCGATCCTATGTTTGCTAAGGAACTTTCCACGCTGCGCTTGGCTCACTTGGTAGCAAGGGTAAAACCTCCACCCAAATATGCCCTTCTGAGAACTTATGCAGGTTTATAAACCCCAAGGATCTGGCCCCAAATCTGGTGTGTGTGTGTGTGTGTGTGTGTGTGCACATGCATGTGTGCACACATATGGGTTGTGCCAACACCATCACATTTGCAGCAGCTAATGTCTGGAGCTGAGCACCCATGTCCCCCAACCTGTGCTAAACACTTAATTTGCATCATCTCCCTTAACCCTCCCAATACATCTATAACATAGGATCTCTTCATATTCCCATTTTACAGATGAAGAAACTGAAGCTTAAAATGGCTCAGAAACTTGCCCAAGGCCACACAGCTAGCAATTGAGAGGACTGGGGATTTGAGTCAGACTTGTTTCAGCCCATAAGTCAAACCCTCTCACCACCACACTTCCTTGAACAGGTGGACAGAAAGTGGATTACAGGTGGGTAGTAATGGGTGGGAGGGCTGTTAGGTACTTGGCTAGACCATCAGGGAGGAGGATGACAGATAAGGAGTTAGAGAAAAACAGATAAAGCCAGAGAATCTCTTCAGGGTCTCGGTCAAGCAGTACAAATGCCCATCAGCCAGGGAAGCTGTCTTCCTTGCCATCCCTTAAGTATCCATGGGTGTTTACTCATGACAGAGTCTCCAGCCCAGATGGACTTGTCACCCACATGCATCCTTGGTCATTCCAGCACTAAAACTGGCTTAGATTGGGGGGCACCTGAGTGGTGCAGTTGGTTAAGCATCAGACTCTTGGCTTTGGCTCAGGTCATGAGATGGAGCCCCACGTCTAGCTCTGTGCTGGGCATGGAGCCTCCTTAAGAGTCTCTTTTCCTCTCTTCCTTTGCTCCCTCCCTTAAAAAATCGGCTTAAAGGTTAATATTTATGTGCTCACCAAACAGCATCTTATACACATTAACTCATTTGATCCTCATACATAATGACCCCATGGGAAGGTGTCGTCATCTTCATCATCATCTCAATTTTTTAAAGATGTATAAGTCGAGGCAGAGAAAGTTTAAGCAAGCTGCCCAAGGTTTTACATCTAGGGATTGGCCACAGTGGGGTTTGAACCAAGGTCTCCTGCTGTCCTAACCATCAGGCACAACCATTGTTTACTGGATCTTTATACTATTCTAAGCATTTTACAAATACTTTGTGTCATACACAAACTTATGATTCTGGTACTATCTTTATCTCTGTTTTACAGGTGAGAAAAATGAGGTTCAGAGAGGTTGGGCCCTCTCAGTGCTCAGATCAGGCTACTATTCTCTTTGTGAGAATTACAGGAAAACAAAACAACAACAAAAAAAGAATTGTCCCTTACTCTGGGCAATGGCAGTGCAGAGTTTAGGTCTTGATGATTAGAGTGCCTGCTAAATTTTAGCTCCTACTTACTCCTCTGTGCAGTGCGCATCCTGGGCAACTCTACAGAGCAGCACTGTAGCCAGCTAATAAATGGCAGAACTGAAATCCCAACCCAGGTCTGACTTGGATCTGGTTTTAAATTACTACACATATCCCATCACCCACCTCAGGATTTATTTCCTTCTTTTTTTAACCCAATACTAGATTCAAATTCATCCAAGACTGCTCAGAAAATGCCCTGTCCACTATCCTTGAGTGAGGAAAAGCTCAGTAAAGGTATGCTGGCCAGGAGCAGAGGTTTCCAGAACAGACCCCCTCCATCCCCAGGGGCTGTGACTACTTCTTCACAGGCTCAGAAAGACTCTGGGCTCATGGAAGGCAACTCTACTCTGAAACAACTGTCCAATCCTCGCAGCGGGTATCATGGGGGTTTTATCTCCCCGCCCCAATCAGGTAGGCACTTTGCACAGTGACCCTTCCTGATCTAGGCTGTCAGGCTGCAATTTAGCCATTCGGAGGATTCTGCTTGAGGCTTCTGCAGCCAAGAGCTTGCTGCTGGGGACGCTCCCAGGGCCCTAGACTTCGAGCAGATGTCGCTTTGTATTAAGGGCCCACTGTGCTGGACTCGGGGATCTCTGCTAAATATTCTCAAGAGAGAAATCAAATGAGGAAGAGGGGATGGGTAAAGGGGAGAGAGAAAGGGGGAAAGAGAAAGAGGGACAGATGGAGGGAGGGAGGGGGGGGAGAGGGAGAGATGGACGGGGGGTGGTGGTACCGAGTATCTGAAGGAAAAAAACAGGGACACAAACCCCCAAGTCTGTCTGGAATGGAGAGACTGGGCCTTCTGCCTGGGAGTAGAAATCTTTTCTTAAAAAAAGAGCTTACTTTTATTAATCACTTAGTTACAAAGACCAACAGTGAGTCTAATATGTGCCACCTACTATATTTAAGCACACTTCTTCGACAGGGGACCTGTAACAGTTACTTGC
The DNA here is from genome assembly GCF_905146905.1 of Nyctereutes procyonoides. Lineage (NCBI taxonomy): Eukaryota > Metazoa > Chordata > Mammalia > Carnivora > Canidae > Nyctereutes > Nyctereutes procyonoides. Next base: position 50,889,840 of record NW_026575126.1, on the reverse strand, counting down.
CCTTCCCCAGTAGAAGAATGGCACCTTGCCCAAGCAGGGAGGCCATAAGATAAACCAATCACCAGCAAAACCCTTGGGGAGCAACCCCAGGAGCGCAACCCCACTAGCCCAGCATGGCAATTTCTTATGTGCCTGCTGCATGCCAAGGATTGTGCAAGATTCTTTTGTTCCTATTGGGGTTTGGCTTATTATGAGTACAGCAGACTGAGTGTAACTGAAAGCTCCCAGCAATGGTCTGTGGTATCCATGACCTCGGCAGTGTGACTTTGTACCTCCTCCCATCAAGAGGTGGAGGCTATTTCCCCAGACCCGGAAGATGGCCTGCCCAGGGAACTTGCTTTGGCCAAAAGAACCTGATGGAAAAGACCCTGCTTCAGTCTAAGTTCAGTTTCAAGAAGCTCATGTGCATACTCACTCTCTCTCCTTCTCTCTCTCTCAGAACCCTGTGCTGCCATGTGCAAAGCTGAGGCTCATCTACTAGGGGATGAGGGAACACATGAGGGAAGTCCACACGTCCCAGATGAGACAGCCCTAGACAGCCTAGAACAGCCTAGAATGAATGGATCCCCAGACATGAGAGCCAGCCAAGATTACAGGAGCCACACCACTGAGACCAGGGATCCTCTAGCTGACCCAAAGACCTGTAAGTAATAATAAATAACAAAACCAGTTACTGTTTTATATGGCTAGGTTTTGGGGTACTTTAATTACCTCAGTGATACAATGAGCATTATTACACAGAGAAAGAAATAGCCTCAGAGACAGGAAGTTACTATCTAAGGTCATTTAGCTACTAAGTGGCGGAGGAGGGATTTTGCACCATTATTAGGGATTGTGGACGATAATTTACAGCAGGGAGAAAAAGGAAACCCAATTCTGGAGAGGGCCACCTAATGAAGATCTTTGGCTTTGTAGGTCATGTAGTCTTTGTTAGAACTACCCGACTCTGCCAAGCGTGAGAGCGGTCATAAACTACACCTAAACAAGCAGGGGTGGCTGTGTTCTAATAAAACTTTATTTACAAAAACACTAGAGGGCCAGATTTGGCCCCATGAGCTACCAACTGCCACATCCTGCTCAAGACCACTTCCTGACACCTTCGCCCTTTGTGCCAGCCCTTCTTCCTTTCCCTGTTGTCTCACTATTCCTTTTCTCTAGGATTTCCACGTAAAAACCCCTCAATTATCTTCTGCCATTTTCATACTCTGCTCCACGACATGTGACAACTAATTCTAAACCCGGCGGCTTTGTTTCCCCAGCGTGTGTGTGACTCGACTCCCTAATTTTGCAAATCTCTGTCATTTCCAAAAATCAGTTTGACTGATGTGTTTTCCCAATGTTAGGTTGATAGCTCTCTGGGTTTCCCTAGGTATGGGAACTTTAAAAAGTTATGATTGTATTCTAAATCCAAGACCCAACATCATCACTGTGACAGTTGGGAATGCAAATTACTCCTGTTCAGAACATTAAAAAAAAAAGTTTCAGTTCTGTAGCTACAGATATTTGACTCGCTCTATAAAAATTTTACTCCTCACCCCCTAAAAAAGATCCACAGTGACGCAGAAGTAACTCGGGGAACTGTTTCATCACCTCGCACACCCAGTCTCTGGGGCAACCTCTCTCTAAGAAGCAGGAAAGGCGTGTGATGATGACTTCTTGCAGGGAATACAAATTGGGCTGGGGGAAATGAAATCCCAAAGGTTTTCAGTACTAAGGAAACTCATCTACCTCACCTTGAAAATAGTATTACAATAGATTTCAATTTCTCCACCTCTTTCTGGCCCTTTCCACTTCTCCGTTGTCCTACTTAGAATATAGGACCTTGGCAATTAAAGTGAACTCTGAGTTCTGTTAATTTTTTTCCCCCAATTGAAGGGAAAAAAGAAAAAAGAGACAGACAGACTTGAGAGTTTAGCAAAAGGAACTCATCCAGTTTTGGGGCTGAGAGCCATGTCTTGAAAATTTCATCCAAGGTAAGTCAGGGCTAGTGTCAAACTTTCCGTAATTGTTAACAACCTCCTAAGTGAAAATACAAATGTCTATCTGGACTGATTTTAAGTTCTAAAGTTCCAACGCTAGGAAGGCAGAGGAAGGCCCATCTCCTGTTTTCTCGTGGTTAAATTCCATATCCAAGAAGGGCTGGCCTCCGTCTCAGCACCTGGCACTGAATGAGCTACTTCTAGAGGTGGCCGTATGACCAAGGCCAAGGGCAAGGGCAAAGTGAAAAAAGACGCCTCACGGAACGGGGTCCCCTGACTGCATGGACGTACCAGTGCATTCCACGTCCAGAATCGTCTACTGTACTTGGGGCGCCCCAAACAGTTCAAAGCACTCAAGGAAGACCCCCAAGCTTGCCACAGAGCATGCGTCTGTCAAAGTCCCTGAATGACATGCACTTGCCCTGTGCCAGAGGCGGCATTAATTACTTCTAACATAATTATCCCCATTATACAAAGAAACCAAGACCAAGGCCAAGGGTCCACAAGCAGGGAATGGCAGAGCTGAAATTCTTAGCCTGCTCATTTGATTTCAGAGGCTTCTCTGAATCAAGACAAAATAACTTGACTTAGTGAATGATCCTCTTTTGTGGGGCTGACCAAGTACAGGTGGGGACAAGGTCCTGGTATTGGTCAACTCCTACAGCTCTGCCACGAATCCCCGATCAGCCTCAGGCCATTTGAAAAACGACTTGTTTTAAAACAGAACTTGCATCTGATGAGCAGCATCGAATAAGACATGGGGCCTTTGAGGTTGGTAGCAAGGGATTATTATTTCCCATTGCACAGATGTGGAAACTGCGGCCCAGGGAAATTAAACAGTCTGCCCACCAGCCTATTAGTGGCAAAGCCAAGAACGGACTATGGATACTGGCCTTCCAGGCCACAGCCAACAAAGGGGTATGGGTTTGGCTGAGTGAGATGTGCCCAACTGGATTTTGCACAGTCTTTACACACTCCAAGGCCAGGAATCCTGTGAGCCTGTCGACTTGTGTTTCCCTAAAGCTTTGAAATCCAAAATATGCCTCACATCTGGAGTATGCTGAAAAGGGGTTCAGGGGTAGAAGATGCTTAAATAAAAGACATATACAAAGACAGACAAAGCTGGAAATTGTGTGTGTGTGTGTGTGTTTTTAATCTCAGTAGTTATTTATGTCTGTCTTCCATGTTACAAAAAAAAGCTTAAGAAAAACACACAGTTCCACTGACCAAAAATCAAAGAGACCAAACACGGGGTAGAGAGAAGTAAGGAAAGGCATCAAGACAAAAGATCCAATATGAAATTTAAGTTGCTACCAGGAGCATGGTAAACGTCCAGAGAATGACCAGAGGTCCTGGGCACTTTTGAGAGGTAGAACTCTATCTCGAAGCTTCCTGGCAGACAATGCAAAAAGGGAAACACAATTAGTCAACCCTGTGTCACACGGGATTCCTCACTTTGCCAAAATGATTCTTTGTCACCCCTCCTTTTTCAGTACCATTAGCTGTGTTCCATTTCCCAGGTATTAATTCTGTGTCTGCATCTGTTGAGCTGATCTGGAATGACCCGCAGCAAGGCTCTGCAGAAAAGCTTCTGAAATCAGATGAGCCAGCTGGTCGGCATCCCTGCTACTGTCAAGTGTTTACTTACTGAGCATCACCTGAACAGACTGCCGATGAAGAAGCTTAAAGCCACTTTAGGAGGAGACGGTGCCACCAGAATAGCAATCGGAAAGGAAGCAGAGAAAACTCGGGAATTTAAAGTGGAAGTGGATAACAAAACGCACCTCTGGGTTGACGTCATCTGCACGGGGCCACGATGCTTCCAAAACCCCTTTTCTGCACAAAGTGACTGTGTGGGAATAAGGGGACCCTTCCCCAATTCTCTCCATGCCCTACCTTGTCCCGCTGGTGAAGGATGGGAAGCTCACGCTGTTGACCTCAGCCCCAAGCCTAAGTGGGCCACATGACTAAGAGGCTGGGCAGGAACAACACTTGGGCACTCGCTGTACCCCGAACTCCATGCAACGGAGCTCTGAACTGAGTCAGGCTCCCTGGAAGACATGGGAGCATCATGGGGCCAAAATTCGGATCCCCAGCAAAGAGAGAAGTGTACCTCAGCCCCTCACCCCTGCCCTGCTCAAGAGCCCCGGGCTTGGGAGCAGCCTTTTATCAGGCCTGTGTGCTGGGCTGTCAGGAAGTTGATTCCCTATCTGCTACTCTGGCTGATGTGCGGGGATCCTAGGAAACCAGGAGGCAAGAGGGGTGGGTGACCAGCAGGACAGGGTACCTGCCACCCCGGGGTTTAGTAACCACTGACATCACCAGAACCCTCTAATACCGCACTGTGGTATTTAATCTTTCGTGGCACTGACCTGCGAGCATCTCCCTAATGCAACCGCCACTTAGCAGGGCCGCTGTAGCTCCCTTAGGATAGCTGTACCAATTAAATAACATGACACTTTAGAGGTGTAAAGCTATGTATTTACTCCCAAACCAGAGGCTTGAGGGCTCGCTCTTAAAGATTTTAAGCAGAGGGGGATAAAAAAAGTTTCCCCTCTTAGGAGTCAACATCAGTGACCACTGTTTGCTGTGCAGAAAGGCATGGGTGTGGATGCGCCTCAGGGGGTGGCGAGGGACAGAGGGCAGCACGAGGGCCACGCGCCCAGCATGGGCTTGGAGAGGAACGGGTTCAGATCCCACTGACATGCTATGGGATTCTGAGCTCATTACTCCATCTCTCTGCACCTCGTTATCTCCATCTGCAAAATGGGGCCAACATAGCCATCACCCAGTAGAGGAGACTAAAAGAGAGAAAGCGTTCACACCACAGTAATTAGGAATCCCCCAAGCAAGCACGCAGTTGAAGGCAGAGCACCTACTTGGAATTGGTGGCTGTTCTCCCTGCAGAGGCTCACTCTTCTACTAGGCTCAATCTGAGAATCTGCTTCTGTCCCATTCTTTAGGGGCTTCTCACAAAGATGGGGTGGGGAAGGTGGGGAGGAAGGGAAGGTTTCTGGAAAACCTGGTTGCTGGGGCCAGGCTCAACTTGGCAGGTGTCACTGGCAGCCGAGGACGTCTGTCTGAGGACCGGGCACCCCGGGGGCTGTCTCAAGGCTGCTGCAGTGCAAGGGGCAAATGATGGGCTTGCTGGCCAGCCGGACTCATCAGAGGATGTGTCACTGCTTGAAAGTACAAAATAAGCAGAGCGCAGGTAACTAAACACTATTTTTATCACCGTTCTGACACTCTCATGCCACAGGCAAAGGCTGCTGCTTGAGGGAGGATGTTTATTCAGAGTAAGGGGCCACCTGAATACCAATGGGGCTGCTGGCAGGAGGCGGGGCCGCTGGGGCTTCTAGGGGTCAGTGGGGGCAGGAGGGGCACAGGGCAGGGCCATGGCCATGTGGGGACAGAGCAGGGCTGAGCCGACAGAGAGAAACACCTATCTCTGCAAACTCAGCTCTGCGCCCTGTGCCCTGCTGCCCTGGGGCAGTGCCCGGTCTCACTTCCAAGCTCCTGTCCTCTTGGCACCAGGGACAAAACTTATCCTCCGGGTCTGGGCAGGAGGAATTATGAGAGTTCTGAGCTTCTTCGGGACAGACACTGGATCTGCCACATTCACCATGGTATTCCCAGTAGCCAGACAATGCCTGGCACGTGCGTGCAGTAGGCACTGGATAAACATGTCCCCAAAGAAAGGTTATCCAAGGGTTTGGGGGGCATCTGTGAACAATGCAGAGAAAAACTCTTGCCCTCAAACTTTATTCTAGCACAGGGAGACAAATAAATAAAAAATAATAATAATATGCACCAGTAATGTGCACAATAGGGTAGAAGGGAGGAGACGGGGGTGGGTGGTGGTGAGAATGCTGGGAGGGAGGGGTGCAATCTTTAAAAGGACAGTCGAGGTCAGCCTTGAACTGAGAGGGTGGGATGCAAGCAGACACCTGATACGGAGGAGTGAGTAGGCTGTGTGGGTACCAGGGAGCGGGACTGCAATGCAAAGGCCCTGAGGTGACTGCGCACCCAGAGGGGTTCACCTCACCAGTGGGGATGAGCAAGGAAGTGGGGATGGAAAAAGTAAAAGCACAGAGAGCAGGAGATAAGGTCAGAGTAGGATCAGGGGCTAGATCACATAAAGCCTTCTAGAGCCATGGTTCTCAACGGGGACAATTTTACCCCTCACGGGACATCTGGCATGTCTGGAGACATTTTTGGTTGTTACAATTAGGGGTAGAGGGTCCTGGCATTTATCGGTAGAGGCCAGGGGTGCTGCTAAACATCCTGTGATGCAAGGGACAGCCCCGCAAAGAATTACCCGGCTCCAGATGTCACCTAGTGCAAGTCTAGACCGTTGTAAGGACTTTTTGGCTTTTGTCCTAAGTTGAGATTATTTACTGAATGAACGAACAATAACACACATGGTAAGTCAGGAGTGTTTCATCTTCTTCAGAGCCCTTTCTCCTATTAATAGAGTCAGGGAAAAGAGAGAAAAGAATAGAGAAAACAGGAAAAAAGACGGCTTTCTTCCTGCCAAAAGTACGCAGTGGAACTCCTGGTTTTGAAATGTCCTACTTTAAGTGCAATCTAAAAGGGTGCCAACTGTCTTCTGGCCTGGTGACAACAGAAGGAACTTCTTGGAAAGCTGGCTGTGATAACATGGAGGTGGCCAGAACCTGCCCAAGGGAAAAACACCCAAATCAACAGTAAAAACCAGGTTTATCAGCAACTGGGGTGTATCGGGGCCTCAGCAGAGAGCAGTTCGACATTCATTTCTTCCCAAGTGAAGATGGGGTGGTGGTGGGCAGGGTAGTAGCTGTGCTGGGGGCTGCTTGGGCGCTTTCACTTCTAGTCACCAGATCCTGGCTGAGCTACTCCTAAAAACCTACAGCCTTGTCTGCATTTCATGTGGGTGATTAAAGCAAGGAGGACTTCATTCCCCATTCCTGCCTTGAGTTTGTGAATAATCAAAGGCTAATTAGCCAGGGTCCCATGGGATGAGGATTTAGCCATGCAAGACATCTACGAGGCTCCAAAAAATAAACTGAGAGGTGGATCTGAGTGCCAGCAGGGATCACTGGGGACGAGGTCAGCTGGGGCCAAACAGGGGTAGGTTTCTCCAGGGCCAGGCTGACCCTCCGGCTCACATGAGGACAAAGGACGAGTCACTGAGAATCTGGTCTTCCTCCACCAAGCTCTTAAATCAATCAAATCAAAGTATTAAGAATCCAGAGTGAGATTTGAGATTAGGAAGGGATCCCTGGCTGGCGCAGCGGTTTAGCGCCTGCCTTTGGCCCAGGGCATGATCCTGGAGACCCGGGATTGAATCCCACGTCGGGCACCAGGTGCATGGAGCCTGCTTCTCCCTCCGCCTATGTCTCTGCCTCTCTCTCTCTCTGTGACTATCGTAAATAAATTTTAAAAAAATTAAAAAAAAAAAAAAGGGAAGGGCAGAGGAAGGCTCTACAGGCCGGAGTCAAACTGTCAGGTTCAAATCCTGGCTCCTCCCCTTCCTGGCTGTGTTAAATGGTCTGAGCCCTTGGAGTCCCAGTTCTCTTCCCCTGTAAAATGGGATCAAACTCAAATAATCACGAAGTGTCCTGGGAAATCATTTCAGCGGGGGAGGGAAGGCATGAGGACAGCAGAAGTCATACATACTGATTCTTGTGCACTAGACACTAGAAGTCAATGTTTAGACTTGTTAATTTGCTGGATTCTTAGAATCCAAGGGTGCACTGGGTATCTCATTTTTTTAAAGGATTTTATTTATTTATTTATTCATGAGAGACACACAGAGAGAGGCAGAGACACAGGCAGAGGGAGAAGCAGGCTCCAGGCAGGGAGGCCGATGTGGAACTCGATCTTGGGACCCTGGGATCATGACCTGAGCCGAAGGCAGACGCTCAACCACTGAGCCACCCAGGTGTCCCTGGGAACCTCATTTTACGTGAGAATGCTGTAATTTAGGGGCAGTAAGCCACGTACTGGGGCCAGGGAGCAGGACTCCCCTTCTACCATGTTCTCTTAGAAATGCCACCCAACTCCAAGTGGGTGGACTTGGACTTGGGTGGGTCCACCATGGACTTCTCGGTGTGCTGTTAGGCTGGGTCCTCACAACATGCATGCGAGCCGGCTACAAATGCTGCCGTCGTTCCATCTGACAGAAGAGGAACCCCAAGCCTGTCCCTCGATGTCCCCACTTGCCAAAGGTCTCTACTGGGAAAGCACAGCCCCCAGGGAAAAGTCCAAACCAATGCAAAATGTCATTCGGGTCAGGTGGTAGCCACGTGGGGCAAGGGGAGGGGTCCTATCTGCGGTTGCTCAGCACCTAAAAGCCCAGGGCCCTTAACATTCGGGGCCAGTGTGTTCACAGTTCATCCTCACGGACAGCCTGAGGGCAGCTGCTCTCATTGTTCCCATTTTACAGAGGAGGGGGAGGTTCAGGGAGGTAGAGGAATTTAAGCCAATTTAAGGCTGGTGAATGGAGGTGCTGGGATTCGAACCAGGTTAGTTGACATGTTCCCAGCCACTGTGAGGCCCCTCGAAGTCTTTGTTAAATATGCGATGGGAGTCAGGAATCCAAAAAAACTGTTCAACCAGCAGCCATGTTTCTCTGACAGTTCATTCCCCCACCTCTGGCCTTGATCTTTTTCTAACAAGGAAGGGGTTCAGGGGGATATCCCTCAGTTCTGACTTCATGGGTGGCTCTACATTGATCTTAAACCAGTGCTTTCCAAGGAAAATGCTATAACCTACCTCAGGGCCTTTGCACTCATTGTTCTCTAGGCCTGAAAATAATATCTGCTAGTTATCTTCATGGTTCACACCTTAGGCAACAGTTCAGAAGACACTTCAAGAACTACCTCCCTCCCGCACCCAGTAGGCATTCCCTATCCCTCTTCCTTCCCATGTCACTTGTATTTAGCATATTACCTATTTACTGCTTGTCCTATTCTCCAACTGGAATGTAAGCTACTTTGTTACCTCCCTTATGTATTCATAAGCTTTCGCTGCCGCATGACAGAAATTGGGCAAATATTTGTTAAACGGATGCCTGAATGCACTAAACCCGTTTCTGTGCACCTACTAGTCTCCAGGCAGAAAGCAAGGGTAACCCCACCACCGTGATGGGAACCAGCCACATGCAAGTATCAACCTGGCTGCCATGTTTACTAGGCAAACTTGAGTTGGAATAAACAGCTTGTAGGATGGGAGTAGGGGCAGTCGGTAAGCCAAGGCCAATCTTCATAGCCAGACAAAGTAGCCAGTAGATTCTATTTGCACAGAATACCTCTGAGCCCTCTCCATCCCCTTAACCCGCTCTTCCCCAAGGACCTTACAAAACAAACCTCCACTGGATACCAACCACTGGGGTCAAATATTCAAATGACTGTGATGGTGCAGCAGGCTCTAATGACAGGCAATGCTGCTGCAGAGGGATCACAGACCCCCACAGGAGGGTTCATGATTTTCTAGCAGAGGTCACGGTACATGGGGGTTGATTCAGTCTTGACCCAGCAGTAGGGATTTTACCAATTCTGACCAGATTTTACCAGGACAAGTGACTTCAGTTTGCTCCCCCCACCCTTGGGGACCAAACGAGGACCGCTCATCTGGATTTCCCTGACTGCTATAGGACAATAGATCCCTCAGAAATGGAGGCCATAGGAAAGTCTGCAGGATGAGATCCTGCTCTTTGAGGAAGTCTTGAACAGAGCAGCAGCACGGGAAGGACCCTTCTCCCAACCTGGTGGGTGTTGAGCCCTGGGAGAAGCCACGCCGCTGCTTTATTCCAGCCCCATTTCGAAGTGTGCACCCAGCCAACATGATGAAACAAAAGCTAGCTGTCTGGACTTTCTTTTAGTGAGATGAGAATTGAGGTTCAAAAATAAACTGTGCAAAGCCACATGGAGAAACACCAGACGACGGAGAACTGGGTGACCGAGTGCGTTAAAGGTGGCAGGGTGGGGAGCCCATGTCTCAGTCAATAACCAGGTCAGCTGGAATCTGGGGTGGGTCAAGACAGTCACTTAGCTGCTAAGAAAGTGGTGCAATTGACCTTGGACATCTGGGGGAAGTTTCAGCTCTGTGGAGACGTTTCCACACTCCCAACAAAAATGTTACCATTTGGCAAGGGCACAGTGATTCCACTTCTAGGAATTTAACCTTCAGGGTTGCTTGCACTTCAGTAAAACCACACGTGGGCAGGGAGGATGGTTACTACAGAGTTTTTAGAATCAAAAGATGGGAATCCACCGCAGCCTTCTTCAGTTGTGGCCAGGTCAGGTACCCGACGCTCTGCTCATGCAAGTAGAAAATGATGCAGCAATTAAGAAGGTGGCAATTCTATATGCACCAACCAGAACAATCGACAGGATGTAGGGATAAGTGAAAAAAAGCAAGACTCCTAACAGAGGATGTACCTTGTTACCAGGGGTTAGGAGGAGCAGCTCAAAGCACAGTCCAGAGCCAGCCCCTCTAAGACGGGACTCCCAATTCCCTCTCACTAGCTTGGCGACTTTGGGCAAGTTACTCTGCCTCTAGGGAACTCAGTTTCTTCATCCACCCAGTGGACCACTAAGAAGTGTTAACATATCGGGACGCCTGGGTGGCTCAGGGGTTGAGCATCTACCTTCGGCTCAAGGCATGGTCCTGGAGACCCAGGATCGAGTCCCGCATCTGGTTCCCTGCATGGAGCCTGCTTCTCCCTCTACATATGTCTCTGCGTCTGTGTCTCTCATGAATAAATAAAATCTTTTAAAAAAAAGTGTTAACATATCTAAGCACACATTCTCAATGGGGCTGGCATGTCCCCCCATAGGGGTGAAAATCAGAGAAAGAGGTGGTGAAAAGAATCATAGATACTACAATGGTCTGGGGTCCTCTTAAGCTGGAACCCACCTGATAAATCTTATCCCTTAATATTTAATTTCTCTCACGAGGGAGAATTTAAATTTTTCTTCTTAGGAGGGTGACAACGAAGAAAAGGTTGATGAACACACTGGTCAAAAAGTACTCAAGCTGCAGGAGGCAAATGGGGACATTTACCTGTGACATTGCCATCAGGCTTAAATGCAATAAAAGCTGCAGAGACCACAAGGCTCTTTATCCAGGTCCCATTACAACACCAGGCAGTGAATGCAAATAAATGATGCAAATAAATCCCCATTTCACGGATGAGGAACCTGAGGTCCACAGAAGTGGTGGGACTAGGCCAGAGGTCAGAAACATAGCCAGGCTCTTCACCCCAGAGCTTCCACTTTATGCACAGCTGGTGCCTGAAGCCCACATGGTTCGCACAGGTGCCTGAAATCCACTCCAGGTCATGTCAGGTCAACCCAGACCCAGCTTTGCAGACGGGCCCTCGCCCATTTGAACACTAGTAAGGATGGCGAGTCTAGCCCAAGAACAGCTACAGCAGGCGGCCTGGAACTGCCATCATGTCCACCTGAGGAAGCCACAGGGCTGCTGGTCCTTTGCCCTCATGGAGGCGCCCCCCCCCCCCCCCCCAGAGAGAAATTTCCAGCTGCCCTGAGTATAAGAACAGTCCCACCTGCTGGGAGCATTGGTCTGTGTCACTTATTTGGTCACAGGGTGATGGAAGCGAGTAGACTAGTTTCTCCTGCTGGCTGCCCCAAAGTTCTGAGCCCAATCTCTGGTTTCCCCAGAACATAGTCTTTGAGGTCTGAGTTTTATTATCAATCCTGACTCCAAATTAAGGCCCCACCATCATGTCTCCCTCCTTTGGCCTCATTTGAATTTATGCCGTCTTGTTTTGTAGAATGCCATGCAACAACCTTCCTAAAATAGGGAGGGGTATAAAGAGGCACATCAGTAAACACACATGGAACTCCAAAGGTTCCAGAAAAAGCCACCACTGTTAATCACTCACTGAGCTATGTCACCCACTGCCCCAGGGGCTTTTGAGAGAAGCTGGGAAGGCAGGGGCTGGCCCTTTGGCCTGGAATGGGTGAGGCGGAGAGAAAGGAGGGAGAGGTCTCATGAGATGAGGCACACATGGGGAGGAAGAAGTGGGAACAGGAGAGCTTTAGTCATGGTGGTCTCAGCTGGCAGATCAACGGGTTCCCTGGTGCCTTTGCTCACTACAGTCAGGACCTACTATGTGCAGTGCTCTGCACACAGAAGTGGAACCAAACAGACCTTCACTACTACATGGGCAGATGGCGGTGGTTGTGACAGAGGCCGTAGGTCCACAAAGCCTCCAATATGACAATCAGACCCTTTACAGGAAGCCTGTCAACCCCACGTTTTGTTAGTACGCAAAAATGTTCAAATTCTTTCATCTACTACACGGACGTGATAAGCATTGCAAGGCTCAAACAGCAGAACGCATGGGAGTCTCTGAGACAGCAGCCTTGACCTAGACACTGCAGTACTTTTTCTGTGCTCAGGATTACAGATATCACGGTGGCTGGGAGTAGGGAGAGGAATAACCCCCAACATATCTTTAAAACCCATTTGGCCTTCTCGTTTCTGATCCTTGGAAGAGGTATAATTAGTTGATCGAAGTAATCCAGGCATTTTACAGGCCATTTTATTATGTTCTCTTGATGTTCAGATGAATGTACTTATTCACTCCTTCCACATTTCTGAAATTGAGGCTCACCTTCCAGTCAATGTGAACGTTTGATTTGTTAATTCCTATTTGTTGAGAACCAACTGTGTGGCAGGTGCTCCAGGTCTGTGAAAGTAGGTGAGAAATAAATACTGTGTGTGTGTGTGTGTGTGTGGGTGGGTGGGTGTGGGTGTATAGAATTAGAGGACAAAAGTCATGCTCGCTTGGAGTTTAGCTGGAACAGGAGAGGCACACAGAGTGTACAGAGACTGTCAGTTGGTGGTAACAGCTATGAGGACAACCGAATCAGCACGGAGGGACAGAGAACAATGGTAGTTCGCAGTCTGAAGAGAGATGGTCAGGAAGGCCTCCCCAAAGGACGAGCTTTGAGCAAGGAGCCGAGATAGCTGAGGAAGCAAGCGTGCTGGAGTTTGGAAGCACAGGGCTCTAGGCAAGGAGAAGAGGAGTGCAAGGCCTAGGGCAAGGATGCCTGTCTTTGGCAGCGTGTGTCTTTTTTTCCCCTTCCCCTCCTGACGCCAGAGCTGCTGCTAATGCGGTGCTATCCTTGGATTACAGAAATGCTGTATTTGCATGGCACAGGCGTGGTGTGCAATAATGGTGCAGGGATTTGGGACGGGAACGGGAGAGTGGGGACTGGAACATTTTATTTCAGCTTACTCCTCAAGCTCAGCTCCTTTGAAAGAGCTGACGTGTTTTCTTGGCCATAAACCCGCTGTAAGCCTATGTACAAAAGCATCACCTGTCAACAACCTAGTAAATCCATAGGTAAGTTTTTTTGTTTTTTTTTTTACTGCAAAAACTCATGGGAACCCAAAGGTTTGCAATGGGCAAAGTTGTAGGACCAGTTCAGGCAGTCCCAGTTCCTACTTTGCACTTGGCGAGTAAAGCTGAATGAGAAGGTGTTGATTTTTGCGGAATGTTCGCATGGCATTCAAGACAAATCCATTTGTGTATAAATCCTGAAACTTCACATAGACAGAGGAGAGAATGAAGTAACGAAGTCGTGCCTGTGACACTTCTCTGCCAGGGTCCTCGTAGCCTCTTCAAGAACAAAGCCATAGTCCAAAAAAAGAAAGGGCACCAGCCTCTGGGCAACAAAAACCTGATCCTAAGCATTTTCAGCAACATTCACTGTCACTTCTGAGTGTCTACTGTGGCCACGAACAACTTACTGTGACCCTGCAAGCTCTCCCTATTGTATGAGGAGGGGGCAGGTCAGGAAGGCACGGACAGACTCAGAAGCTCATCCCAGTTCCCCTGGCAGGATGCTCCCAGGCTTGACTACCTGGGACAGGAGGTGAGTTGTTTGCAGACTTGGGTTCAAGTTCATGTGTGCACCCAGAGTATAAATCTACAGTTACTGGGACGCCTGGGTGGCTCAGCGGTTGAGCACCTGCCCCTGGCCCAGGGCGTGATCCGTGATCTCAGGATCAAGTCCCACATCAGGCTCCATGCATAGAGCCTACTTCTCCCTCTGCCTACATCTCTGCCTCTCTCTCTCTCTGTGTGTGTCTTTCATGAATAAATAAATAAAATCTTAAAAAAAAATCCACAGTTACTGATCTAACTGATCTCTCTGATGTACAAAACTATGCCCTTCTGGGCTCTAGCAGACAGCAGATTAGACAGGAGGGGAGATTAGCCTCTGGTCCCAGTGTGTATGAGGGAGAGGAGGGGAAGGGCACAGGATAGGAGATCGGTACACCTTCCCATCCCCTTCAGGCATCACAAATCACAGCACAGCGTAGCAATCACGGGTAACAGTGATGCTGCTGTTGAGAGCATTTTGTTCCTCAGATCCTGTTTTCCAACGCACAGAAGACCGAACACATCTCATGAAGGCAAGTTAACTAAATTGTAGGAGGAGGCACTTTAACGGTCAGCTGTAGTGATCCAGAACTTTCATTTATAGTACAGAATACCTTCTTTCTTAACGCTGCTCAACATACGAACTTCTACTCTAGCAAGCATTCATTACTGTTAAGACCCCACATACCCGGCACTTTTATTTCCGGATGCAAAGAGCCAGGTCTCAAGTCCGCACATGTGAGAAACAGCTTTACGTGCTGACCCCCTTCCCCTGGGCAAGCGGGCAGCCACGGGGAGCCGGGTGGGGGTGCTCACTCATTTCTTCCAAATGGGCTGTGACTTACCCATCACTCCTCTGGCTTTAGGCTAAGCCTAGCTGTGGGGGATGGGGTGCCCTCTCCAGCTGACAACTGTGGTTATGTCCCCCTCCTTGACACACACGGAGACAAGCACGCCAGTCATGGGGAAACAAACTGCAAAATCAACCCAGAGAGCCCGTGACTCACTAAAGGACACCGGGGACAGCTGGAAGCTTTTTACTCTCGCTTTTTCCAAGTGGGATCATTTTCAGGGTAAGTCACCAAGTGCATGCGTCTATTACGCAATTAGATGCAGGGTGTTATAGACCCAGTGTTTGTATCTCCCCAGAATTCATGTTAAAATCCAAACTCTCAATACGATGATGTTGGAAGGTGGGGTTTGGGGAGGTTGACCACGTCATGAGGGTGGATGTGTCATGAATGGAGTCAGCCAGCACCGGTGCCTCCTTCTTTCTACCACGTGAGGACGCCACAAGAGGTTGGCCATCAGAAAACGGGAGGAAAGAGGACCATGCTGGCGCCAGACTTCAGAACTCTGAGCAATCAATGTTTGCTGTCTATAGTACCCGGTCTATAGTACTGTCACGGCAGCCAGAGCAGACTAAGGCAGGTGGACATCATTTTTGCACTCAAATTTAGGGAGGGAAAAAGTGACAGCATGAGAGACGGGGTTGGGGAGGAGAGAGGAGAAAGAGAGAATACTAGAGAGCAAAATTTCAGACTAAACAGGATTTTTGCAGCTTACACACGAACTCTCAAACCTAAACTCGAGGTAAAATGCAATTTCTCTGCACGTGTGTTTCACTTTATACAGTAGACAGACTTCTGAAAAATTGGATACAAACAGGAATTTTTAGGGGCACCTGGGTGGCTCAGTGGTTGGGTGCCTGCCTTCGGCTTAGGTCATGATCCCGGGATCTGGGATCGACTCCTGTGCATCAGGCTCCCTGCATAAAGCCTGCTTCTCCCTCTGCCTAAGTCTCTGCCTGCCTCTCAGTCTGTGTCTTTCATGAATAAATAAATAAATCTTAAAAAAAAAAAACAGGAATTTTAAAAAGTCCTTTTTGTATACAGCTTTGAAAGCTCACAACTATCTTAGTTTGGGCCACTATAGAAAATATGCCTGAGACCAGGGAGCTTACATAGCAGATATTTACTGCTCACAGGTCTGGAGGTGGGGAGTCTTAGATCAGGGCACCAGTTTGGTCCAGTCCTGGTGAGAGCACTTTTCCTGGCTTGTAGCCAGCTGCTTTCCTGCTGTGTGCTCACATGGTAGAGAGAGAAGGAGGGTGGGCTCTGGTCTTTCTTCCTTTACTTATAAGGGTCCTAATCCCATCATGGGGCCCCAACCTCATTACTTCATCTAACCCTAATTCTTCACCGAAGACCCACCTCCTAGTACCATCACATTGAAGGTTTGGGCTTCAGAAATATATGGATTTGGGGAGATACAAACATTTATCTTATACCATCCCCAAACCCATTCATGAAGATAAGGGTCCTTTGGAAAGAGAGAACATTGGTCCCTAACCTCTAAAACGCATCCTTTAGGCAAGTTTGAGTTTCCAAGTCTTTTGAAAGTTCTTATATTTAGGAAGCTAAAACAGTATTAGAGGCATGCATTCCGGCCCCCCTCATTATGCAGAGGAAGGGTTTGAGTTCAAAGAGGCAACATGACTGACCCAAGGTCATGCAGCTGGAGTGAGTCAGAGCTGAGCTTTGAACCAGAGTTCGCCCTTCTTGACAGTTATTCATTCGCTTGTCCTGCCTGAAATAAGCGGGCCAGGGCCTGGGGTCTGGGAATCCATTGTTATGTGAGCCTGTAGTTTTAATGCTCTATTTTCTGGAAGTCAAAACTACACCATCGAGGTATTGCTCTTTTTCATTATGGAGTCATCTTGATTTTATTTATATTTTGCAACAAAATGATTTAAATCGAATGTGCTTGGGCACAGAGGAAATCTGACCTGAAAGACGGTCTTTGTGGCAGAAAGAGAGCCAGCAGATACTTATTTCCTGCCTTTCCAAGGCCAGTAACATCCTGGTACAAGGGGATTCATCAATACATCTTTCATAAGGGCTTCTCTGCACAGTGAGGTGGAAAATCTTTCCAATGACTCTGGCCCATTTGTAACTCTGCCCTGAATAAAAGGAGGGATTGATCTGGTCTTGGACCGCTTCCATGCCCAGGGGCCTTCCTTCGCCCTAGGAGTCAGAGTCTGCAAATGGAATTCAATTGGGCAATTGCTCCCAGAGAGCAAGCCCAGTAGGGGTCAGCACGGCCTCCTCCGAAGAGTGAACAGGGAAGGGTTAAGTGTGCTCAGCCTTGCTCTGCTGAGATCTGCAAGGAGTGAGGCCTGAAAGTCTCTAATATAAAGAGGTTTAAGAGGACTCAGAGGGAAGGCTTGGCACTGGATATTAAAAAGCTGCACCTCAGTTTCCCCTCCTGGTGACACCCAATGAGCAGGTGATGTGACACTACCTCACTGCATCCATCAGCCAGTGGGTTGGCATTTCTTAAGCATCCTTAACGAGCTGGCAAAGTAGGATTGCTCCAAGGCTCTGTTACAGGGCAGAGGGGCATGGGGGCTTGAAAAGGATGGCCATGGTTCTGGACACATCCAAGACCCCATTATCTCCCCATATGGCAGCCAAAACCCTGAGGGCTTCCCTGGCTGGGAGACCCAGAGGCCTGATACCAGTTTTAGGTGATGACGTTTCGGCAACCAACTCCTCCCCTCTGGGCTGCGCTTTGCTCTTCTCTAAGGGAGGCTGCTTAGGGCAGCGCTTCTCAATTTTTGGGAGGGGGGACATTTTGTCCTCTCCCTGGAGAGACATTTGGAAATTTCTAGAGACATTTTTGGCTGTCACACTGGAGGAGGGTAAAGGGGATGGGTTGCTATTGGCATGTAGTATACAGAAGCCCAGGATGCTGCTAGACATGCTACAGTGCATAGGGCAGCATCCCCACCCCCAACAAAAACATTCCAGATCAAAATGTCAGTAAGTGCCCAAATCGACAAAGTGCAGAGAACTCTCTATTTGCGTCTTCACACGGTGAGTTCAGTTCTGAGACACTGGCCCACACTCTTGCTCACCTACCCAAGACGTCATCCCAATCTCTACCTTCTTTCCTACTTCCGAGGCAAGTGAATTTGAACGAGATCCTTCTCTTAGCCAAGCATCAGCTTCAATGTTGAGATCAGTGGAATTACAGAACCTGATTTAAGCCAGATTTGCCATGAGGATTAGAAATCAGTACCCTTCCCAGTACCGGACACTCAGTAGATGTTCAACAA
Source organism: Nyctereutes procyonoides (assembly GCF_905146905.1). Lineage (NCBI taxonomy): Eukaryota > Metazoa > Chordata > Mammalia > Carnivora > Canidae > Nyctereutes > Nyctereutes procyonoides. Next base: position 50,871,836 of record NW_026575126.1, on the reverse strand, counting down.
ATAGGACACATTATCTTCTGTAGGGAAAATAGTATCTCTTCCAATCATTGTGAGGGTAAATAAAACATGAAGCCTAGCAACATAGAGGATATGGAGTAAATCTTGGTTGGTGAAGGCAAAGGATCAAAACATGAACACAAATGAGAGTGAGAAGAACCAATGAAGGCTCATGGAAAAGTAAATGTCCAGCATGGAGCTTAGCATGCAGAGTGCTCAAAATGTATCTGCTCGATGGAGAGGAGGCAGCTCAGAGAAGTAGAAGGATCTACACCAGAATTTCTCAACCTCAGCATTATAGACACAGGGGCCTGACAATTCTTTGCTGTGGGAGCTACTGCACGCACCATATACTATTAGTAGCATCCCTGGCCCCTACCCACTGTGGCTGTAGCATCCCTCCCTCCCTATCCAGGTTGTGACAACCAAATATGTCTCTGGCCTTTGGCAGGTGTTCCCTGGGGAACACATTGGGTGCCCCTGGGTGGGGTGGGGGGTACAACTATCTCTGGTTGAGAACTACTGGTCTAAAAATGTCTGGCACATAGCTGGTCTCTTACTCAACAAATATGCTGGAAGGAGGCAGGGACGGGGGGGTGAGAGGATGAAGCTGACCTGCATGACGGCTTGCCTTGGCTGCCCCAACTGGCTCTCACTCATGACGAACAAGGGGAAAGAGGCTTGTTCCACAGGCAGACACCAGCTCAGTTTCTCTGAAACAGACACTCTTACTCAAGTGTACTGTCTGTGCTCTGCCTTAAGAGGGCAACTCTTCTGAGAATCCATTTTTCCAGTCCTAAGAGTTTTATGTGGATACTGCAGTCAATACCCACATCACTCAACCTGCCTCTCATCCCTCCCCCTTCAAAGGGATTCTCTGGAAGTACTTCTAGTCCCAAATAGTTTAATGTTTCTATTGTGGGGATGAGCCATTGTAGTCAAGAAGATTAAGAGGTGTGTAGTTACTTTGTGTTGGTAGTCGGAGGCTGAGAGGTGGAAAAACCCATGCGTCTCCAGCATCAGAGCACAACCTTCAGGCAGATGGCGAGAGGGTGATGTCGGGAGAAAGGAAAAAGCACAGGTTACAGGGTGCACAGGTGAAGGGGCTGCTGGGAACACACGTGGTGGTGGTGGTGGGGGGAGAGAAGTCAGTGAGTTCAAAAGCAGCTGGGTTCCAAGGTGGGGGTGGGGGTGGGACCACAACCAGATTGAAACTTCCAGGACGGGCCTTCCAGAATAAGCTATAAGGGAGTAGCCTCACTGGACACTTCCCCTCTTCCTCATATCCCAGCTCCCACCTTGGCCATGTCCTTGGTCTTCCTGCAGCTTCACCGTCACCTGCAGCCAAACATGAGGAGCAGACTCTGGACCAATCCCCACCCCATGCTCACCTTGCCCACTCATGCCTCCCTTTTATCCCCGATCGGCCAGAGCGATCCTTTGAAAAGGTCAATCAGATGCTACCCCTTTGCTTAAAATCCTCACATTTCTATTTTTCTTGGTACAAAGATGGAAATCGTATTGCAGCCTGCACGTCCTGGCTGCTGCCCGCCCTCCACCGGCCCCCTCTCCACTCTGTCTTGCTTCTTTAGAATTCTTTCCAGTCATTACCAGTTTCCCACTCTGACCAGGACCTTTGCACATGCTGCTTCCTCTTCCTAAAATAATCCTTACCCAGGCTACACTCCCTTCCTCTCAGCTTAACTGTCACTTGCCTAGCGAGATTCTGCTGGCCTTCCCTGGCCACGTCCACTGCACAGCAGTCTCAGAACACTGGGGCATTCATCCCACCGCACTAAGTCTGTCTCGGTGACTGGCCTCTGTCTCCACCAGATGATGGAGCTGCCTGAGAGCAGGGCACCTGTTTTGTCCACTCATGTGTCTTTGTCCCTACCCAGTTCAACAAACATTTGTAGAATAAATGAACATGTGAATGGGGCAGGGGGGGGGGGAAGGAAAAGAGGAGCTAACTCGAAATTTAGAGTGTCCCTTTCAGGGGTCATGTCCCATGGCTCCACCTGTAGATACCTGGGGGGGAACAGGTGGACTGCCTCTTCCTCCCTGCAAGCTTCTCTATTCCAGAGGAAGATGGGTCCTCTCTGCCCTCCCTTCCAGGATCATCAGCCCCAACAAACCCACCCACTGTCGTGACAACAACAAACCACCAAGCTCCTACTTCCTGGGGCAGTGGGCAGGAGATGTGGACCCTGGTCTCGAGGAGCCCAGCAGTATCAGCACCATCTGGGGGGCTGGCTGGAAATGCAGAGGCCCAGGCCCTCACTCCAGATGGGTTGAGTCACAATCTGCATGTAAGCATGAGCCCAGGCGATGTGTGTAAGCATGAGGTGTGCTGGGCTAGAAATAGCTGGTCAGAACCCCCTGGATGGTCTGCCAAACTGCACATCTCTAGACCCCACCTACCCCTCGCCCAGTTCCTGATTCAAGGTTTGCAATGTGGCAGGAAAGCTTACGTCTTCTCAGGTACAGGTGATGTTGTGGGTCCCAGATCAAGTTTTGAGAGAACTACTGCTTTATGGAGGTGGAGGCAGAGCTCAGAGAGGCCCAGAAAGGCACTCCCAGAGAAGCAGGGGGGCACCTGGGTGGCTCAGTTGGTTAAGCAACCGATTCTTGGTTTTGGCTCGGGTCATGATCTCAGGGTCCTGGGACCGAGCCCCACACTGGGTGCCACGCTTAGCAGGGAGTCTGCTTCTCTTCTCCTTCCTCTCCCTCTGCTCTGCACTTTCTTTCTCTCTCTCAAATAAATAAATCTTAAAAAAAAAAGTTAAAGCAGTGAGTGTGAATCAAAAAAATAAGAGCTTGCCAGACAGCAGGTTTGAGGGGCATTTTGGACAGGTGGCATCACATGAACAACCTGGGAAGCATGAAGCAAGGCATGGCTAGGGGATGTCCTTTGTCACGGGGGCCTGTAAGTCAGGCAAGGCAGGGGAAGAAGGCAGGGGCAGGGGTGGGGAGTGGGGAGGCCAGGAGAGGGGAGGGATGGGGGAGGGGGTAGGAGCCTGGAGGTCACAGCAGCTCTGCTTCCTCTTAACCTGGCCCAGCACTGCAAGGAAGGAGCATCCCCAGGGTTCCCCCATCAGAGCTCCTACTCCTGCGGTGCTCACCATGCATCAAGCCTCGTCCCAGGGTCTCACGTACATTCACCCACTTTTCTTCCTTTTGCAACTGCTTTAAAGAAATAATTCTAGACTCACAGGAAGTTGCCAAGAGAGTTCCGTGTTCCTTCGCCTGGCTTCCCCCAGCGGTGGCGTCTTACTTAACTGCGGCACAATATTAAAGCCACACAATTAATGTGGGTAGAACACGATTAACTAGAACCACAGACTGTTTGGTTTTTACATGGTCTAGGCATGCATGCGTGCGTGCGTGCGTGTGTGTGTGTGTGTGTGTGTGTTACTGCTCAGTTCTCACCACCCCCCTCTTGTTATCCCATTTTGCAGATGAGAAAACTAAAGCCTATGGAGAAATCAACTTGCCTACAGGATGGCAGGGAAAGACACTGAGTTCTAGCACTCCAGCTCAGAGCCCCTCCTCATTACTGCTTCTCTGGCAAGTGTTCTAGTATTTGTGCAAACTCATGGATCAAGGATATTCCCAGGGGACCCACGCCTCCAAAAGGAGGCCCATCCCCAAGGCCCCCGGGAAGAAGCCCCCCTGGCCAGGGCCGGGAGGAGAAGCTGGGGGAGGGAAGGGTGGCCACAGATGCCCTGTGCTGTTGGCCCACGGGGAAGGAAGCCTTATTCCTGGCTCAAAGGCACCCCTGTCTGCTGGGTCTGCCCCCCAGGTACCTGGTCGGGTGATGTTCACAGGGCTGGCCTGGGATGTCTGCCAACATCGGGACCAGAGAGAAATCTGCTGTTCCACATCCCGGCCCCTGCCCTGGCGCCTGGCAACCCCACAGAGGCCTGTTTGTGAGGGCAGGAAGGAGGCTGGGCGGCTTAGCCTTCCCCTCGGCCAAGCTCTCAGCCCCTGGCGGCTGGGCTGGGCGGGAGCGGGGAGAGAAGGCACACAGCGAGGCCCTTACACCACCAAACAAGCCCCCTCTCACCAACAGGGCCTCCAGCCGCCGCCTCAGTGGCCAGCGACTACCAGACAAGGCCTCCTTTGGCTGCGGACTTTAATGGCTCGCTGGGCTTCTTGGAAGGGAATGTTCTCTGTGCTTACAAACACGTACAGATGATCTATGCACGTGGACAGGGACTGCTCAGACCCACGCACACCGCTCGATTTGTGGCCAGATCGGTGGGATTGTGGGTGAATTCTTTTCTTCTTCAACGTGGCACTCTGTTAATGTTGCTTTAATGCTGTTTGTGTAGCTAGGCAAAAAGGCTTCCTTTCATTAGGGGGAAAAAAAAAATCAAACCATAGGGGAAAAAAAGGTTTAAAAAAAAAAAAAAGATCCATATTATAGCCCTGGGAATGATTTTGCTTAGATGTGGAACAACTGTCACGGCCTGATAAGTAGCCTCATCTCTGGCCCTCTACAAATCTCAGCTCCCTGCACTGGAAAGTGAGGGTTTGGCTAGAAGGATCCACCCCAAACTATTAACCTACAGAACTCTGTATGGGAGAGAGTGGGATTGAGGGCGCAGAGTTAAGGGAGGTCTTTTATTTGTATTTTGTCCAGAGATTCAAAATGTAGCGTTGGACAGGCCACACCAATGGGTCACGGTCATTAATTGTAAGTCAATCCACTCTGGGAAGGCTGGGAGAATGTTGAAACCCAACTGTTTTTTTTAAAACATTCTGCAGGTCAAACCAAACTGGCTGACTCCCTAGTGGCTAGTTTGACTTCTGAAGTCAACCCTCGTGCAGGATCAACTCAGGAGCTCTGGGACTTCTTTGATCTTTGGATTAGGAGACCGTGGGGGAAAAGCTATCAAGTGACTGGCCTGCAGGTAATCAACTGTGGCCCCGGTGTGTCCGCACAGCTCCCTACTCTCTGGAGAGAGGTCTCCCAGGACAATTCCTCACGCTGTAACTAGCTCCCTTGGGTGCTACAGAGGAGGTGGCAAAGTGCACAGTCAGCCTACCCCCTAGAATACCCCTAGAGCCCCCTAGAAAGCACTAGATTTTCGATACCAGAATATGTGTTGCCAGTTCCCCTCAAACTGCCAGAAGTGCCCCCCTCATGCCCACCAGTTGCTCCTCTTCAAATGACACTGATACGTCTGCTCTCCCAAAGAAGCCATACTAGGAGGGGAGATGGACACACAACTAACAGAGGGCAACACATGAAACCAAATCACAGTTTTTACCCTCCCATTCCATAAAAGGAAAGCCTGCAATGATAAGACACAGAAGCCAGAAAACTACTATAACTAGAGATAGAAAATCAATAACCACGGTGAAGGAGGGGAAACTTTGCAAACCACAGCTAACAGAATGATTCCGATTGACCTTGGAGAAGACTCTGAGTTTCCTGGTGGCCAAAGCAGAAAGGGATGCGTTATATTCCATAGCTCATAATCGGACACTCAGAAGCTTAGGCACAAAAAAAAAAAAAAAGAAGAAGAAGAAGCTTAGGCACAAAAAAAGAAAAGCTAGGTCCCAGGACAATGAGCCTGGCAAGTGTGGGTGAGGGGGAGGCAGGAGGTAATGAGGTCCAGAGGTGAATGGCAGCCAGGCCAAGCTTGGGCTGTTGGTTTATACTCCATGTGGCATGTGGAGCCACTTTGAGCAGAGGCAAGACCTCATCTGACTCATGAGCTATGCGGAGAATAGCCTGCTGGGGGCAAAGGGAGAAGCAGAGAGGCAGGTCTGGAGGTGAGAGCAAAATGCCACCCAAGAGATAGGTGAGCCCTCAGAATAAAACCCAGCCTACTCTCCAGCACCTACAAGGCTGCACATCCTCTGGACCCTCGTCTCCGTTCAGCTCAAACTCTACCTGCTGCCTCCAACCACCATGGTCTCAGCCCTGCTTCTTGTCGCATGAGGTATCTGCAACCCTGTTCTTCCCTCACCTTTGTCCCATACATGTCCCCTTAAACATGGCCCCTGGAGAGCTCTTTCCCCGGCCCCTATTACATATATGACCTCCCTCAATTCCAGACTCTCCTGCTTCTTTCCTAGCAGCCAATCACAGCCAACCATTATTGTGGTCTGGTTGGCTTCTTGGTTGGATGATCTGGGCCCACCTCTCCACCGGGAGGGTCCAGGATTCCATTGAGACAAAGATGCACCTTCCATCTCATCTCTTCCTGCACTGTGATAGCCCAGGGCCTGACACATAACAGGTGCTCAATAAATTCTGGTGACTCAGTGGACCCTCTGAGGTAGACAGGGAAAGGCTAGGTTAAAAATGGAAGCTCAGAGAGGTTAGGCAAGCTGCTGATGGATCCCACATCTGTCTCCAAGGCCGGCACCCCTGACCCCACTGCTCTGGAGTCAGGATCTCTGTGCCTTGCCACGGAGCCAACAGGAATGTGATGATGATCTGAAGAGGGTCAGGAAGTGGCAGTCGGAGTCAGGTCTCAACAGCGAGAGCCAAGGGGGATGCGCTAGGATGCCACCTGGCCGGGTGGAGGGCCTCACCACCGCCATGTTCCACTGCTTGCAACACAAACTATTCTCCCCAAAGTACGCAGCCTTTATCCGATCAATTTTCTAGGCTGTGCCAACCAAACAGTGGAATCCACAGGAAATTAAGCTTATTGACTCAGTCTTTGGGTACCACATGGAGAAGATATATTTACACATGTCATCTGGGCCTGGGGGACTGGAGGTTATTGGCAGTAGGTATTTACTGAGTTTTGAATGACAGCTGGAGCAGGGATGGGGCTGGGGGAGGGCAGATACCCTGTCTCTCCACTGCGTGCAGATTTCTGAGTCAGGGTCCCCTTCTGAGCCCTCATTTTACCCCCATGTGGCTGGACAGTGGAAGGATCTCGGGTGGAGCTAATTTTCAGCAGAAACTGCTATCTGAAAGAACGGACTTGTAAACTTCAGGTCGACTTACTGGGGTTCTCATTGTTGGCAGCAGTGAATTGTGATATGATTTGCTTTCTAGGTGTTTGCCTGGTGATGCTTCTTCATGGTTCTTGGAGCTGTAACTTCTCCTTGGGTCATTTACAACTGGAGGGGAAAGGCAACCTTTGAGATTCGTGATGACATACAGCAGGGGCCTGAGGAATGGATGCCCAAATAAAAAGTAGCTGTAAATAAATAACGACATCAACAGCTAATAATTAGGGACCCAGAATATGTGCTGAACCCTGTATGGATATTTACACACATGTGTTCTCATGTGTTTTTTTTTTTGTAGTAAGAATAAAATCCAAGTTCCTTCTCATAGCCTTACAAGGCCCTCTGGGATCTGGAGATTGGTCACCTCTGTAAGCTTGTTCCTGCCTCAGGACATTTGTACATGCTACTCCTCTGCCTGGAGTGCTTTCCCCCACATCCTTGAACATCTGTCTGGTTTATTCCCATCGCTTGAAGCTGGGCTCAAATATCACCTATGCCCTTCGAGCCCCAACCCCATCTTGTAAGCGGTTTCATCTTCTCCATAGCACCTTTCCACTTCCTAGGAGTCTTCTTACTGGTATGTCTGGTTAGGTGTCTATAGTCTGTTTCTTCTTGCTAAGCTCCATGACTCTGGAGCCCCTGGATTCCCAATATGCCCAATGCTTGGAGACACGCCAGCACATAGGCTGAATAAAGACTCCGAGAAGGAGTCAAAGGGCTACACGGGCTTTGTCAAAGGCCTGATGTCACACCAAAGGCTAGATTTCTAACCACCAGGGTGATACTGGCTCAGCACAGGACACTCTGAGTCAGCTGGACTTCCAAAGACAGTGCCACCTGGGGCTTTTAGGGGGAGCGGGAAATTTCACCACAAGTTACACAGATCTAAAGCGCTACTGTAATCCGGGACACCTGACTCTATGAACTCATCAGCTGATGCTACCAGTATAAAGGATGCGCTTCTAGGCACCCTGGACAACGTGGAGATGAGGCAATAAAGCACAGTGGGGGGCGGGGGGAGCATAAACGGTGTTGTGGGCAGCCGGAGCTTCCTCCTGAGGCTCTGCACTTCCTCCCTTGCTGGCTGAGCCTCAAAGAGCTGTCTCCACTTCCTAGGTCTCGGCTTTTACACCGTTAAAATGGGAATAGTGACTGTCCATCTATGGCAAAGGGCCTACTTTCAATGCTGCATCAAGAAACACATGAAGAGTGCTCGCTTCGGCAGCACATATACTAAAAAGAGAAACACATGAAGAATATCTATTTGTGCAGCTGGCACATGTTGAAAGTACAGTGGGGTACCTGCTTGAGTCTTCTCTTCCTCTCAGATCCGAGAAGCACGACAGGATGGGCCCTGTCTTACTTCCATTTCCCAAACCCCACGTCAGAACATGCTGGCTGCCTCAAGGACAAAGTATAAACCAGGGGCCATTCTGGAACATCTCATGTCAGGGCCACACGGCCTGGATCTGAATTCCAGTTGTGCGACCTTGGAAAAACGAAGGACCTCCACCCCACTTCTGGGCCTGTTTCCTCAGTCATTAAATGGCAGAGTGGCTTGTGTCACCTGGCCCCTTCCCACCCCCTAACTTCATAGGCTAATTCCTCTCACACTGGACTTCTTTGGGTCAATTGCTGTAAGCCACCAGAGCCTCGGGGAGTTTGCATATGTTATTCCCTCTGCCTGGAACAGCCCTCCTTCCTTCACTGACAGGCTCTTGCTGCACCTCTCAACCTTCCCCGGCTGCCCTGGAAAACACAGCCCACCCCATTATATGTAATAGAGCTCCTTTTTCATTTTCTTATCACCACCCATCAACACGTGTGGTTCTATATTAAGTGACGTTTATGGTTTCCCTGCCTATTTCTTTCACAGAGGAGGAGACATTACGTCTCCTAAGCAAAGGGGTCACTTATGCCTTGGTCAGCCTTGTACTTCCAGAACCCAGCATAATGCCTGGAACGCAGCAGGTGCTCAGTAAAGGTCTGACAAATGAGTGAGGCTGCCATTCCCGCCAGCCTGTGCATATCATTCATCCTGCCCACTCTGTGGAACCTCAACCACGTTGTTCCCAAAGCCCACATCCAGCTGTTTCCCCACTCCATCTCCTAGGGCAATGGGGTGTGGGTGACCTGAGCTCCATTTCTGGATCCTGGTTAACTGTGTGATCTGGATAAAGCTTCTTAACCATTCCGTGCCTGTTTCCCTACCATTCGAATAGTTTTAATGGTAACAGTACCTATCTCAAAGAATTGCTTTCAACGTTAAATGAGTTAACATATGGAAAGCACACAGAATTATGCCGTGTACATGAGTAGATGAAATCTAGTTGTAGTAATTAACTCTCGCCCCTATTATTCTGTGGCACATAAACATGAAGTCTGCCTCAGTACCTTACCTTTCACACAGGTTTGTCGGCGCCTTACCTGGACAGCGGTTCTGTACCTTGGTGGCCCATCAGCATCACTGGGGAAGCCTCCTACCACCCTGCCACCCAGGCAACACCCAGAATGATCCCATCACCTCTCCGGCTGGGGCTCACACATTAGTTTTCAATCTCTCTAGGTCGATTCCAACATGGAGCAGAAACTGAGAACCTCTGTAAACTTATGCTCAGAAAACTCTCAAAACTATCTGTTACATACCCTCCTCTTCAACAGACTTTATCATTTTTATTCTAACACCCTAAGCTGGATCATTCCCCAACTACTGACTTAGACCAGGGGTTGTTATCAAGTGGGGGCAATTTGGGGGGGATATTTGGCAGTCTCTGGAGACATTCTGCAGACCACAGCTTGGGAGAAAGGTGCTACTGGCATCCAATGAGTAGAGGCCAGCGATGCTGCTGACCATCCTACAATGCACAGGGCAGCCCCCACGGCAAAGAATGAGCTGGCCCAATACGTCAACAGTGCTGACGCTGGGAAACTCTGCTATAGAGTTATCCTTTCTGTGGGCACAGGAAGGACAACAGTGGCCAGCTGACAACAGGAAGAAAGAAGAGAAAGTGAAGGGAACTTGTTGTTAGTGATTATCAACCTGCAACCCCGTGCCACACAGATGTTTCATGAATAACAATGGCCACTATTCCGAGTGCCCACCACAGAGCAGATGTATTTTCTTGACCACAAGGCAATTCTGAGTTAGAGCATAACGTCCCCATCTCATGCCTAAGTAAGCAGAGACAGCAAGGTTGGGTAACTAGGCCAAGGTCACCAAGCCTGCACAGAGCAGATCTCATTTTGAGACCATTTTGTCCGACTCCAAAGTCAAGGCTGCCCCAGATCACACTTCTTAGGCCTCATCACATGCCAGACAAAACTTAATTGTCCGAATGCTTAACATTTAGCTTACTTCACCTCCACAATAACTCTGTCAACTAGATACTACTATTGTTGTCATCACCCTCATTTTACATCCTAGGAACACCAAGGTAGAGTGGTGTGGAGCCACTTGAAGACTTTCACATAGTTATCAATTAGCAGAGATGAAATTTGAACCTGGAGAGGTGTATCCAGAATCTGGTTCCTTCCTACCACACTCTATTGTTTCTGAGAGAATACTGGAAGGATCCAACTCCTCTCTGCCTCAAGATCTTTGTACGAGCTGTTCCCTTTTCCTTAAACACCCTTCAATTGGCCTCTCTGTCCAGCTCACTCCTTCTCATTCATCGGATCTCAGCTTATAAGTCACTTTTCTGGGACAGCCTCTCTGCCCCTCTGACCAGATGAGTTATCTTTGTTAAACTCTCAGCTCCACCCTCCACCTTCATAGTATTTCACAATTTATAATAAACTCTTCACTGGTACAAGTGTCTGACTGACATCAGTTTCCTCCTTTAGACTGCAGACTTGGTGAGGACAGGCATTGTGGCTGCTTCAATCAGCACTGCATCCCTAGGCACCTGGCATGATGCCTGGCACAAAAGGGGTGCCCGATAAAAGCTTGCAGTTGAATGCATGAAGTGGAGGACCTGAAGCCAAAACCACAGCTGGTGCACATCCAGCCCACGTCCCATCTCCAGACAGGGATGGAGCAGTTCTGGGGAGCCTGGGGGGGGGGGGGCTGTCCAAATGCCTCTGTGACAGGTCAGAGCTGCAGAGCTCTTCAAGCGAGCTGGTAGTGGAGGCCATAAACCAGCTCCCTGAGCCATCTCTTCTTCATGGTGGCTGGTCTTTATCATTTTCCCATCAACACTGGTTGAGTTCTAATTGATTTTCTATGATATTCCTCTCCAGAAGGGAGAAAGGCTCTGTTTACTGGGGCAGTGCGTAGAGGACAGGCCTTTTCTTCCTGCTGTATTTAATGCTGCTGCTAATCACGGAGATTAGACTAAAACAATTACAACAGCTAATTAAAGAACAATGCGGTTTTTGGCATCTTCGAGAGACAGTACCATTGGGAATTCCTAACTCGGGCAAAGCAGGGATAATTAAAATCCCGCTCCACTCTCCCCACTCCAGCAGCTGGATCACGCTGATTAAACTGCAAATAAAACACATGAAACCAACACTTTGTAGTCTATCCAATTTCACTTAAAAGGGCTTTTAACTGATTCATAAACAGAGAAGCCGTAAACAGCAAATTATTTAACTAAAGCCAGTTATTTCGTCATCGCCTCCCCCTTCGTTCCCAACACTGAACTCGTGCATGTAGCCCAGGGGACGTTAGGGTGATGAAGCTGGAGGAATCACTCCAAAGCTTGACGCCACTTGCTCCTGCTCACCAGCAATAGAACATCACGACCGTGCAGCTGTTGCCACTGGATGTTTAATCCTGTTGCAAAAAAAATGCTCAGATCCCCTAAATGCCCAGGTTGACCTCGAGGCACCTCTTGACTCTACGCCAAGGCTTAGGTGGCACGGATAGAGAAGGTGCCAAGCAGAACTAACATTAAAAAATGCTTTGCTTTACAACATGGTAAAGTCAGTCTGAGCCAGCCAACTTCAGATTTAAAATGCAACCCACATATACTAAGTAAGAAGCAGACTCGTTCTCAAGCTACAGGAAGATATGTCACAACAGCTGGATATAAAAGCATGTATTTGCTTTAGACACACTGTGACCCCCCCCTTGACATGCTTCCCAATTCATTCCAGCAAGCAAGGTGATGTGATTTGCTGCCACTACCAAGAGAGGGGGATGGGGGAAAATGAGACCAAAGACAGGTCAAGGGTGAGAGGAAAAGAGCATAGAAGAGGAAAAGTGAAAATGCGAGACACACTCAGTGAAAGCAGCAAACAGGGACAGAAAAACAAACACTGCAAGAGAGGGAGGTCATAGGAATTTTAAAAGATCTGCACTGCATACGTGCCTAGGATCTGAGCCTGAGCATCTCCCCACCTGTGCCCCAGCCCTGTATGCTGGTGGCCATTATGGGCAATGCTTCTCCACCCAGCTGTGGGGATTTCCCCACTCCTCCCCAGCACAGACTGGTAGTTTTATCAAATAAAACAAAAAAGGAAGTATCTAAGAAAAAAAAAGCTGACATACTTGGGTCAAAGCCCAATTATTACAAAAGTGTCTAAAACCATCCCCTCAATTTCTGAGTGGTCTCAGAATCGACAGTGATCAGCACTTTATGACTGGCACTGATCCATGGACCATACTTTGATCAAGGGGCTCCTTTCTAGAAGATCCCCCCGCCAAGTCACTGGGAATGTATGTCATCAGATTTACAACATTTCATTTAATGTCCACCTCAAGTTGTTTGATGACCCCAAAAATGTAGGTTTTCAAATGCATGTAATTGTAGGAAGCAAAGACCAGGAAGAAATGTCGCAAAGATGCTATCTCAGGACGATTGCTTTACGTTTTTCATCTCTTGTCAAGCTTTTAAAAAAATCATTTTTTTAAACAAAAGTACAGTAAAAGTTCTTTTAAAAGAATATCTATGAAGGCAAAGAAATGCTTTATCATGACTTATTCATATATATTTGTCATAATAAGTATGTTAGCAATTATGTAAAATAGAATTATATGGCACAATAAAAGTTATGTTACTGTACATAACCACACGTTGGAATTGTATACAAAAATATGATGTTTACAAAGAGTACGCTACAATTTAAGGAGACGCTTTTGCAATTTGGTTGTCCAGTATCAATTTGCCAATATTCAACCCTTTTTTATCTATTAAAAAAACAGCTATTTCATATAGCTTAGCCTAATATAATATTAAGTGGAATAAAAAGGTTCACATGAATAGATGGAGATTGATTATATACAAAATGCACATGCATGGAAAAGACTGGAAAAAATATACAAAAAAAAAAAAAAAACCCTGTAGCATGGTGATTTTTTCCCCTCTGGATCATTTTCCAAATATCCAACTGTGAGAAAATATATTACTTTTGTAAGCAGGGCGAAAAAGTCACCTTTCAAATTTTTAACTCAAGAAAATTACTAGCATTTTTGAGAGTTTTATCCCAATTTTCATACCACTACCAAGAATGCCATTATAATAAACAGCCATTTTTTAATATTGTAGACAAAAGTGGTTACTTACTCTGTGTGCATGTGTATGTCGGGGAGATGGGGACTAATGGCAAATTTAAATCCATAATTATTAACTGCTTAGATCATTAAATTCACTCATTGCTTGCAAGAATGAACAGAGCAGGAGGCGCTGTCTCTGTGAAAGAGAAGGAGCCTGTGATCATGAGGGACCTGAAGATCAGAGCAGCCCACTGATCTGCATCTGCCACGCATTGTCCTGTGATCTTGGGCAGGTCACTTCCACCTTTATCATGGCCCCAGTCTCTCCACCTTTAAAACGAAGGCTGCTCTGTAAGCTCCTTCCAAACTTGATATTCTGTGATCCTATTTTATGACAGCCAAGGTAAATTGCGGTGCCCAGTGCTAAATGGAAACATAGGGCAGCTTATGGAAAAATTATTTCAGAATTTCAAGAGAGTGACAACAGAGCATTCAACCAAGCACGGGGCCCTACTGAGCATGGGGCCCTGCGTGTGACTGCCTGGGCACACACCCACGGCAGAGTGGCCCTGCGGAGAGCAGAAGGTGAAATACCAACCACCACCACCATCCAAAACAAAAGGGGATTCAGAAGTGTTTGGCAGACGGAGCATGTAGACATCAATGAGAATTACTCACAAGGTAGATAACATACCTGTCAACAAAAATACTCCGGCCCGATTAAAAACCAACGACAATTGCCTTTTCATACTTGATTACAATCAGTTTCTATTTTAAAAACAGGTCTCTGAATATAACGTCGTGCTTGGATTTCACAGGCAAGTCTGCATTTCCCAAGTCTTAAATTCCACTGCAGTGAGCCAAACTCCGTGAACCTTTCCTCCGCTAACATCTGTGATCAAGATTAAAGTAACTCACAGTCAGCTCTGGCTATTGAAGCTCAAACCCAAGGATAAGATCTGGTATTTTGCAAAGTGGAGGAGCCAGCCATGCTCACCATCTGCCTCCAGAGCTCACTCTCTCCTCAGTTCCTATCAATGTGAACCCTGGGACAGCAGGGACATCACGGAGAGGGCAGTTCGGTCCACCTTCCTGCCTTCAGACTGCAGGAGGGAAGTGCACGGCGAAACCTCCCTTGCCCAGAGCTCAGCTCTCCAGAAGAGCTGCGGATAGGACGGATATGCAGGTATCCCCAGCTCTTGATTACAACCTGTTTACTCTGTGTACGACCGTAATGAGTTTGATGATTTCTAGAGGTGAGAAGCAAAGGTGGCTGATGGTCACCACCAGGCATGTTGAAAGCAAGGAGAACTAAAGGCGCGCACAAGAAATACAAGACCAGAAAAAAAAATGATCAAAAGGCAGACAGAAAGATAAAAAGGATTCTGGGCCCATTGAGTGAAAAAGCTAGAGCATTCTTGCTGCCCTCAGGGGTCATTAGTGCTTTTAGCAGAATCCGAAACCTAGTGCTTGAAATAGGGGTGAGATTTCTTCAAGGAAAGCTTAACACATGCTCAAGCATACTGTTTTGGGAGGCAGAGAAACGGGATAGAATTTAGAAAGATCCTCACTGGTAAGACTTAACTCTTGGGAAAACTAGGATTGTCTTATCTCAGAAGGCTCTAGATGGCTCAGGTTTTGCTGTACACATGCATATAAATGATGTGTGTGCATGCTTCCATTCTGTAGCATTTCTTTTCACCCATTTAAAAAAATCGTTCTTACTGGGCCTTACAGTCTAGAATGAGGATTTGCACACTTTTTCAGTAAAGGGTCAGACAGTAAAGACTTTGTCTTGCAGGCCATACAGTCTCTGTCTCAGGGGCTTGGCTCTGTGCTGCTAGCTCAAAGTGGCCACAGACAGTATGCAATGGATGGGTGTGGCTGTGTTCCTAATAAAAACCCCACCTACAAAAACAGACAGCTGGCTGAATTTGGCCCATGAGACATAGTTTACCAATCCCTGGTCTGGAGCAAAGAACATGGGCTCCGACGGGCCCAGACCTGGATTCAAACCATGACTACCTTTTTGCTACTCTTGAGACTCAGTTTCTCTCTTTTAGAATATGAGGAATAATACCTACTTGGCAGGGTTATGATGAGCATCAAATAGAAAACAGAAAAGAACATTCTTTCCCCAGTAATTCTTCTCACCTATGTGGTTTTTTTTTTAAACTTGGTTCTGCCCCCATACAGTTCTTTTCGTGAACAACTGCCTTTTTTTGACAATTCTCTCATTGCTCCATGCCCACCCCCACTCCCCCACCCTCCTGCTTATATTCCATAAGGTGAGGAGACAAACATCATGAACTGCTCTACTGATAAGCAAACAGAAACTTGTGAAAGTAGGTATTGGAGCCAGAGACATGAAGTATCCACTCACAACCAGCCATCCCTGGCTTTGAGTATGTGACCTGTACAAACATAGGCACGTGTGAACCTATAGACGTGCCCACTGAGAAATCGCCCCAGCCCAAGTCCCATGTGGCCACTTACTGGATGTATAACCCCAGGGAAGGCACCTGACCACTCAGCTTAGGTTACTTCATTTGCAAGACAGAGTTACTAGGAGGATAAGTTCTAAAAAGTTCTACCTTAAGATTTGAATACTTAAGCGTAGCGCCTCGTACATAGTCAGTGTTCCAGCTCTATCTATTGAATGAGCCAACGTGGTTGTGGGGATTAAATGAGGGCAGCTATCTTAGACACATTGCCTGACATACAGAATGCTCAATAAACGGCCACTACTCTGTTAATGCAGCGCTATGCAGAACTATGTATGTATATGCAGATACTCTTATGTGTATACACACAGGTGCACACACACACACAGCCTGTGAGCTCTGTGAGGGCAGCAATTACATCTGACATCAAGCATCTGCTCATAATGAACTATTTGTTCATCTCCGCACATACAAAACACTCCCACGTATTAACAGATCACTGTGAATAGCTAATAGACGGCTGGGCTACCCAAGGTTCTTGTGACTCTCCATCCACATCCATTCAGCCCCTGGAAGGAGCTGAGGAACAGGTTGATCCAAACTTGGGATTATGAAATTTTGCTGGCTGATTGCCAGGTTCCAGAACATCACCGCCCACATTGCTCAAAGTACCACACCAGTCCCCTGCAATGTGCAGCACAGCTGTGCCTCTAGGATCCCGTGCAGAGACCCAGGTTGGTGTTTCCACGGAGAACATCCCCAGGAGGGTCAGGGAGGATCAAGGAACAGTCAACCTCCATCCCACCCCCACCCTCGACACATAGATCAGATGGTATGTGAGCATTCAGGAAGCTGGAGAGCCCCTTGAGCTGCCGGGATGAGGGTCTGTCTTTGAACATAGATAGTGTATATCTGGAAGGAAGGAGCGAACAGATGCCCCACTGTCCTGCAGGAAGAGGGTGTCCCGCTCAACCAGGTCCCAGCCAGTCCCCCTTCCCGAGATCCCCTCTGAGTCTCGGTAGCCTTTCGGTCTCTGGGCTAAGGTGGCAACGGCTGGCCTCTGGAGGAGGCAGGGGCACCCAAGCTACAGCACACGAGGCCCTCCAAGGGTTGCCCTGCCCTGCAGCATGCCTCGCTCCCTGCAGCTGCCTTCACCACACCAAGCAAAGCCCCTGGAACATGGGTCTCTGTGTGTGAACTAGGGCGGAGGCTTTGTCCACTTAGCATTACATAAACTAACAGCCTGGCTCCTTGGCCCTGGAACAGAATGAGCCAATGTCTGCCTCTGGCGATGCAAAACCAAGTCCTCAGTTAGTCAGTGGAAATAGTACATGGTGGGCCAGATGTAGCCTTTGGCTTGAAGAACCCGGTTGGCTCAACTGACACATCTGTGTTTCATTAAATGCTGCTTTGGGTTTGATTGTGGATATATTGTTGTCTAAGGGGGTGGGGGGAGCAGGGATTAAATCATCCTTCTGGAAAAGAGAAATGGCAGTGTATTGGATCTAGAGACAGATTGACGCAGACACACACATACACGGCAGATGTTCGCATTCCCATTTCACCGCTGGGCATATCGGGGATCCATGAGGGGAACTGAGAATAAGCAGCACAGCCAACATTCAAAACCAGATTGGAGGGACAGCTGGGTGGCTCAGTGGTTGAGCATCTGCCTTTGGCTCAGGTTGTAATCCCGGGGTCCTGGGATTGAGTCCTGCATCAGGCTCCCTGTGAGGAGTCTTTCTTTTCTTTCTTTCCTTTCTTTCTCATGAATAAATACATAAAAATCTAAAAAACAACAACAACAACAACAAAAAAAAAAAACAGGATGAACCCATCATCTACTCTT
This sequence comes from Nyctereutes procyonoides, assembly GCF_905146905.1. Lineage (NCBI taxonomy): Eukaryota > Metazoa > Chordata > Mammalia > Carnivora > Canidae > Nyctereutes > Nyctereutes procyonoides. The sequence goes on along the minus strand of NW_026575126.1, from coordinate 50,854,123 downwards.
CCCCATCATACTGTGGTGGTATGGGTTGCCTCACCAAGGGGGCAAAAACCAGGAGGGCCTCAGATAGCCTAAATCTAAGTTCCCACACCCACTCTGCTCCCTTGGATAAGGTCGCCTGGCCAAACAACCCTCCCTGTCACGGAGACCAAGCATGGTTCCCGCTTATCCCCGAGTGGCAGGCTTCTGTCCTTAGCCAGCCCCTGGGATCGTTCAAACAAGACCATCACATCCCCTTGTGGGAAGCCGAGGTCAGCTCACCCTTCAGACACCACCAAGACCCTGGATGTTCACTGTGTTCCCAAGTGCAACTTTCCCTCGCACCCCGCCCCCCACCCCGCCACCAGCATGGGCCCCCACATGGCACACAGCACCATCCTCCCTCAGGCTGAGTATATGTAACTGATAAACTGTTGTGCATCTTGTCTGTCCAGTGCTGGGTGTTGGACCATCCCCATAAAGGCCAAGAATCAGAAAAGCACACAGCTTCCTGAGAAAGGCAGGTGGGTCAGGATGGACTGTTGCAAAGCCTCCCTGAGAACTCGCCTTGCCTAGTGCCTCCCCGCGGGGGGATGCTGGTTGGTGCCAAAAGGGGTGGGAACGGGGGGATCCTGCAATTCGTTAAGGGAACCTCAGATGGTCCCCCAGACCAGCACTGATGACCACCAAGCAGTCCTTCTTCCTCCCCCACCCGCGGTCACCCTCCCACCTGTCTGGTGGCAAGAGCTCTGAATTCTGCAACCTTCACCTTTCTTCTGCGCGCAGCCTAGGCGGGCCCCCCGGAGGAAGCGTGAGCAAAGTGGTACCAGGAGCAGTCAGGGCTCAGCCACCCTGGGAGGGGCGGTGGGCCCCTGAGTAACTGCACCCGACGAACCAGAACCATGGATTCCCGCAGACCTCTGTTTGCATCCCTCCCAGGAGACCCCCAGCTCAGAAAGGGAGGCACTCGCAGTTTACAAAGAAAAATGGTTCTTCTTAGCTTTTCTCTGGTTCAGCTTTGATCCAGCCTACTTTCCTCTACCATGGTGAGAACTGCACGTGTAACTGGAAATTTTCTAGAGGTGATGTTTTAAAAAAAGAAAAGAAATGGGAGAAGATAGGTTTGAATCACCTATTTTTAGTGAACCCAATATATTCAGAATATTATCGTTTCATCACATAATCAATATGAATAAGTATCGATGCCGTGTTTTATGTTTTCTGGGTTATTCATCTTTTCCACACATAGAGAGCACAGCTAGCTGGACTCGCTGAGTCTCCAGAGCTTGGAGGCCGGGTGGGGGGCACCCCCAGCATGGCCGATCACAGGCTCAAATGGGTCAGTGAGGACCTGTGGTAGGGGCTGCCCAGATCCTTCTCTACTACCAGGGCTCCTCTTCACAGAAAGGTGGACCCCACCCCACTCCCTGGGCCTCTGTCTCACCCTTGGGATACTCTATTCTCTCCACCTTTTACTTGCAAGAACACTTCAGGGGAAATACAGTTCAGAATTCTTCAAAGAAGCATTTTTCCTGTTAACCACCAAGGCATGGGTAGAGTTTGATGGTGCCCACGAAGGCCATGCCCAAAGACACCTGTGGTCAAGCAGGCGCCGTGACAAATCTCACGTGGAAAAAAAAAAAACAATCAACTACTGATGGACGTGGGAGGAACTCGGTTGTTGCTCCCTGGAAGGAGGGCTGACCATGCGATGAGGCAGGTACCATGATGACAGAAGGGAAGCCAGAAGAATGAAGGAGCCACCCATCTGCTGTAGCAGGAATTCCAGAAGCAAGAGGACGGCCACCAACAGAGTCCCCCTTCCCAAATACTAATCATTCATCTGCTAATATTTCTACTCTTGCCCTATCCGTGGAGCATCTGTAGTTTTATTTACCAAAGCTCTTAAAATCTGTATTTTTCCTGAATGAAGTAGTTTAAAAAGGAAACATTACCCATAAATTGAACAAAAAAAACCCCAATAATATAATTTGCCATAGACAGAATGTAAATAGGAAAAGAAACAGCTATTAATTTCTTGTGTTCATGCACTGCTGGAAATTATCTGTTGTGCCACCGGTTCATATCTGACACACCTGAGCTATGCCTGGCAGGCTGGGAAGACTTGTGGGGTGGGGGTGAGACACCCCAGGTGGGGGGGGCACCTGGAGGAGGCAGGAGCAGCCAATGCAGGGAGGGAACTGACACCCGCATAATTAAATCACCTTAAGTACTTTCAGGCACCAGACTGAGCACATTGGGAATTCGGGATTCAGGATGACCCCCTTTGGAAGTATTTTAAAAGCAAGGACTCAAACAATAGTGTTCTCCTCACTCCCAGTTAGAGCCCCCAGTGCCTCTCCCTCTCCTTTCCCAAGGGGGTCCCCTGATTGCACTTTTCCGGTGGGTGGGGGAAAGATCCTATTTCCTGGATGGTAATGAATTCTAAATGCAGATGTCCAAGGTCGGGGGAGGAGGAGGGGGAGCGAGGAAAGGTGGGCCAGAAGTCAATGAGAGGATGTTGCAGGGGGGTGAGGGGCGGGGAGCCCATTCCCCCTCCGTGTGTAGACTGTGTGAACCAGGGCAACTCAAGCCGCCAGAGACACACACATACCTTGTAAAAGGTCAACTTCTAAATTGGTCAGGCGAGTCTAGCCAGGCTGAATTCCACGGGGGACAGGGCCAGCGTGATCTCTGATCCAGCTGACATCCCCCAAATACAGCGGCTTCAGCAGGTGTCGCAGATCAGATCGGCCCCCTCTCCCTGGCAGCCGCTGCCTCCTTGGGGCCCCAGAAACCTTGACAGTGAAGAGTGGTCCCAGAGAAGGGGCCACCTGCACTCTCACGCTCTCTGGGATGAAGTGCAGTGTGGCTTCCCTGCCTATAGGAGCCAGCGACCATGCCTTAAAAAGCCCTTGGAAAAGAAAGTCATATATATCCCGCAATACGATATTCATTAGACGCTATCATGGCATTTTATAAGGCCGTATATAACGCCAGCTGTAGCTGTAAAAAAATTTATTATTCAGACCCAGAAAGGCATATAAATCCCTACAAAGTGCAGGGTTTTCTTTTAAAAAGTGGTTTTAATTTTTCCTACCTTTGGCTTCCATCCCTTCCTGGGAGACTGAAGTTGAAATGCCACCCAGGCTCCTGAGTGCAAGGTTTCACCATGCTCAGCCCAAGGCAGCACCCCTCACCCCCACCACCAGCAGGGAGGGCTTGATTTTCTGGGAAAACAGGGTGACAGCCTCACAAGACATTGTGTCACCTCCTGCGCCGGGGGAGTATTTCGTCTTCCCACCAGACGTGTCCTTCATTCATGCATCCCTAGCTCAATGTGTTCTGTGCCCTGCTTCCACTTGGCCAAATGCTACCCTGTCCATTCTGTGTTTTAAGGACCCCTCCACTGTGTCCTCTCCTCTCCCTTCCCACTGTCACCTTTCTAATCCATTGCCCACGCAGCAGCCAGAGTGATCCTCCCAAACTGACCTCAGACCCTGCTGTTCTTTTTTTTTTTTTTTTTTTTTTTTAATTTTTTTAGACCTTGCTATTCTGCGGCTCTCAAAAGCCTTTGGGGCGGCGGGGTTGCCCATTAGGTAAATCTCAAGCTCCCTGATGGGTTCCTATTACCCGAAACTGTGCCTACTCTGGCCATTCTCTGCTCCCCCACCTGTACTCCATTAACACCACATTTCTGCGATTTCTTGATAGGACCCATCATCTTTCATCTCTGCCTACCCTGGGAATGTTCTGTGCATCCCTTCATCCCTGCCTCTACTGGTCTATGCTCACCCACCCTTCAGGACATGGTGTGGGCAACAGCTCCTCCAAGAAGCCTTCTAGGATTATTCTGGGTTGTACTGTTTATGCAGTTATCACAGACTTATGTTATCGCAGACCCAATAATGCCCCACAAGACAGAAATAACCAAAGTCCATTTGTCTGACAGCAATCCATCTATAAATAGGAGGGGGGAAAAAGTCAGAAAAAGACAGTGAGATACACCACGTGTATGATGTGGGTGACCCTGTCCACCATTTCACTCCGTACGTCCACACCGTCTTGCGATGATCTATGTCTCTCCATCGAGCACTGGGGGGCTCCCTGGAGTTAGTCCCTGGGTACCCCCAGGGGGTAGTCCCTGGAAAGAATTCTCGGGGTGGGGGCCTTAAACACATATTCACTTTCATAATTATTTGCACTAACTCTAACTGAAATTTGGCATGTCCTTCAGTTCTGAATGTAGGCACCAGACTGCAGGGGTATTTGCAAGACCTGAGACTGACACCCATGGAAATTACAGATATTTTCATATCACATTGCTCTGGTAGCAGATGCTCAAAATATTATTTATACTTGTCACTACTTCAAAATTACAGTAGTTATTAGACCTGCAGCCAAATCTAGTTACTTAATGTGTTAATAAAGATGCAAATGCATTATTACTCCACACATTTGTTATGTTTATATATATTTTGATAGCTGCACTTTGATGTAATGGCTTTCTTTTGTAATCCCATGCATTTTTTTTTTTTGCATTTAAAATATTATTTTAGGGGCACTTGGGTGGTTCAGTCGGTTAAGCATCTGCCTTTAGCTGAGGTCATGATCCCGAGGCCCTGGGATCAAGTCCTGCATTGGGCTCCCTGCTCAGCCAGGAACCTGCTTCTCTTTCCATCCCTCCACCTGCTTGTGTGCTCTCTCTTCTCAAAATTTTAAAAAATATCATCTTAAAAAAGTGGGCAGGAGACAGAAAAAAAAAGACTTAAAAAACAGTAATTATTCAGAGAAGGAGGCCACAGGTGTCTCCAGAAGCCAAAGGGGTCCATGACACAGAAAAGGTTCAAACTTTATGCTCTAGGTGTGAGCTCCCTGAGCACAGGGCCCTCAAGCCATCATCATCTAATCCCTAGTAACTGAAGAGGAGGCAGTGTAAAGGAGGGTGTGTGTGTGTGTATACACACACCACACACACACACACTGACATATGTTTATCCATCCATTCATCTACCTTCCTTCCTTCCATTTATCTGCTTTTATTCTGATCCAATGCACAGTCCTGTTGACAGCTCCACAGCTGGTCCCCAGCTCCACAGCCGGGCCCCAGATCCAGGGCTTCAGTGTAGCTGGGGACCTGGTCAGGAGGCAGTGTGATTCAGTATGAAAAAGGGGACATCGTCTTCTTGGGTGGCCTTGGGTATGTAGTTGAATGTGCCTGGAGCTCGGATGTCTTGCAGGCACCTGACAAAGAGCTCTATGTCCAGTGCTACACCACCGATCTGCATGGCATGGTGGCTAAACGTTCTGCCTAGGTCCAAATACCAGCTCCTCACCTCCTGTCCACATGATACGTGACCTTGGGCGACACTGAATTCGCTCCTCTCTGAGCCTCAGTGAGGAGACGAACCTTTCCTCCTTATGCAGGGTTCATGGGAACGTTAAGTTAGTCAACACACACAGAGTACTTAGCACAGCAGCCAGCTTGGCCAGTCTTAGTTATCATGTCTCCAAGGAGGCATCGTCTGGCACCCAGGAAAACACAGCTCAGGAAGAAAAAAAAAAATCAACAGATAACCGTTTTTTCTTAAAATGCTCCAACCCACTCATATCTGAAATGCAAATCAAAGCAGCAAGATAGTGTTTTTACCCATCAGCTTGACACAGATGATAAAGATTGATAATTACCAACGCTTTTGAGAGTGGAAACAGGAAGTGGCTCTGAGAGGCGATTTGAAGAAACCTCTGTATAGGTCAGTTCAGCTATGGCCGTCAAAATGTAAAACACACATACCCTTTGAGCCGGGAACACAAACCCAGTCCTTCACCTTACAGATGTACACACTCAGTGAGAAGATGCGTGTATGAGAATGGCAGCATTAAGATAGGGGGGAAAAAAGTAAAAATCTAAATATCCACCAACAGGAAGTCAGTTACATAAACAAGGAAATAATTCATTCAATTAGTATTTACTGAACGGTTTCTACACACTAGACAGCATGCTGAGCGCTGGGTAGAGAAGTGGGCAAAACAAATAGTAAGGACGAGTGGTGTGTGTGGATACGACATGAAACTAAGATATAGAGGAAGAAACTGGGAGTTTTTATAAAATAGGCTTCATTCGATTCCAGTTCAAGCAAACAAAATCCCTGCCTATCCACGCACGTGTGCACACACACGTGTTAATATGCAAAGTCTGGAAGGAGCAATGAGAAAAAGGTTAATGGTTGCTACCTCTGAAGACTGGGGTAAGGGGTATGGGAGATTTTCTCACTTGATACTTTGTACTACTTGATTTTTTAAAAAAATTTTTATCGTGTGCTTATATTGTTCTATAGCCTTCTGATCCACAAGTTAAGTTCCACTGCTCTGCCCTCAGAAGTATCCATGGTCAAACCACTTCCCTGAGCCTCCATGGTTAACAACGCAGCCCTGGAGACTGTGATGCCTCTTCTCTCCCCATCTCCCTGTTCTTGCCCTCGACCAACTATAGGGCACTTTGAGCATGGCAGGCACTGGTTCCATTGTCCAAAGTCAGGCCATGTCACTCCTCTGCTCAAAATCATCCAAAGGCTGGCCTAAGCTCAACAAGATCCTAATGATCTGGTTCCACCTTCACTTCTTTTTCCCTTGCTCACTCCTGCTTTACTCATACCGGCTCCCAATGAATGACCATGCCAAGCACATCCTTCCTCAGGGCCTTTGCACTGGCTGCTCTCTGTTCCTCCAGCTATCTGCAGGGCTCACCCACTCATACTCTTCAGGTCTCTGCTTGAATGTTCCCTAATCTCTAAGCTCTCCTTGGTCCCACTAAAGTCAAAGGCCCATTCCTCTCCTGTCTGACTTTTCTCCTATTTGTTGCCATCTGATATAAACATATAAACACAGATCTCTCATTTACAACCTATCTAGAATGTGAGCTCATGAGGCCTGGGACTTCTCTCTTGTTCAGTGCCATATCTCAGATCCCTAAAACAGTGCCTGGCACATAGAAGTGTTCAATAAATATCCAGTGAATGAATTAATAATATAACAAAATAATACAATGTACTATTGATAACTATGGAAAATAAATCTTAAAAGACCTCCACCTACACACCCCAAATTTATTAATAACTAAAAATTTTAACCAAACATGGTTCCAGCCACAGCCACCCTCAGTGAACAGGGCGGAGGAACACCCAAGGACAAGCTAACACGTAAACACCTAACGGCCAGCACAGCACACAGCAGCCTGGTTGTTTGAGGCTGACTCCCTGCACATAAGACTCTTTCATGCACTTGAGAGTGGAGACCAGCCTGAATGAACACAGCACAGTGAGAGTCCAGGAACCAGGAGTGAATACCAGCCGGGTTTGAACACATCACAGCGTCAGCCCCAAAGCCACAGACTATTTCCGGGTGTCAGGCAAGCCCACACCCTCCTGAGACAGCCAAACCACAGCAAATCTGCCAACCCCACACCTGTGGTCTTCAAGGGGACAGGGTTCTGGGGCTGTGCCTGGGATCCGGCCTTTCTGCTGCTGTGGTTCAGAGCTGGGGCTTGGGGGGTCTCACCCCCCAGGAGTGCACTGAGGGCCCTTCACTCTCTTGTGCTTCAGGGTTTGATTTTTATGTGGAAGAAGAAATGATTGAGCTTTCCTCCATGTCTTATCCATACTGAGAGGCTTGGCAGGTGCTGATTTGTTTATAATTCAGCCCAAAGGAGGTCACTTGAGAACAAAAACTTAAAATCCAATGACATTTACAGGGAGGTGCCCAACCAGTGGACTTAGCCTCACCCTTACAAGCACCCTTTCTGACAGTGAACTTTCACTCAATCCTGGCAAACCAGACTTAGTGAGGCCTGTGGTTCTCAGCGGGGGAGGATTTTGCCCCCAGGAGACATTTGCCCATGTCTGGAGACATTTTTGGTTCTTACAACTGGGGAGGGTGAATGGGTAGAGGTCAGGGATGCTTCTAAATATCCTATAAGGCACAGGGCAGCCCCCTACAATGAAGAATGATCTAGTCCAAAATGTCTGAAGGGCTTTGGTGGAGCAACCCTGATGGATCAGGAATGAAGGAGGTGGCCCTGGGGGAAGGAGACCCCATACGTGACATACTGGCTGGAGACGGAAGAGCGGGAGTGAGAAGACCCTGTCCACCCTCCACCATCAGGGCTACTAAGATGGTCCTGGCAGGAAGCTGTGCAGGGACTCTCAATCCCGGGCCTCATCCAAAGGTGGAAGCTACTTCTTACCACTAGCTCACTTCTAGAGGCCCGATAACCTTCCAATTCTTCCAAAATTTCCCCCGAAATTCCAAACTCCCTTTTATCTTCCCCCCACCCTCCCCTTTGCCCTCTCCACCCAAACACTCAAAATAATCATCCCACAACAAAAAGCATGGGCCAGAGGGAGAGGGTAAGCAGGAGGCCCATGTACACTTTGGGTCTAGGGCCATATGATGAAAGTCACCTCCTGCTCCCCCATAACCAGAGCCAAATTAGAACTGGGGCACTGAGAAGCTGGCAAAGGAGTTGCTTTTAGGCCCCCTTTATAGTTGGAGTTTCTCTCTTCTAGCATCGAGTTGGCTGGGGGTGTCCTTCTTGGGACAAGAAAACTACCCAACTATCCTTGGCCCTAGCCCATCTGGCACCTGCACCGTAGCTAACTACAGGTTTGCATCCTTGTTCCTGTCCTCTTCCTTGCAGTGGAAAAAAAAAAAAAATCAGAGCTACAGTTCCCAGAAGAAAATTAGAAGGGCTTATTATTAATAAGACATTCCTTTTCAGGAAGGCAATTGAACCCAGCAGGAGGGTTGCGGGGAGTCGGAGCTGGGGCCAGCCAACCGCTCCAGCCCTCTGCAAGAGGACACACCAGCTCCCCGGCCAGGACCAGCGGGCCTGGAGAAGCGGCAACGTGCTGGCCCTCCTGGAGGCACGAGGAGGGGCGGTGACATATCTGAGAAAACAGATTCAAATGCTAGGACGGTTCTATTTCCTGGAGGTGTTGAGAGAGAACAAGGAGAGTTTGCCAAGGCTTTGCTTGCTGGCAAAAATAATCTGTCTTCTGTTGGTCCGTCTGTGCTGCTGCGGCTGGAAGGAGAGGTGGACAGCCTGCTCTTCCCCCTATGCTGTTACCCTAGACCATAGTCCCTCCCTAGGTGAAGCAGCGTTTTGCTGCCTTGGAGCCAAGATGGACAGAAGGGGTGGGAGTGAGTGGCAGGACTCAGAGCCAAGCGTCCTCTGTCTGGGGCAGCTCTTTTTACATACGTGGATCATCTGATACTTTATTTAGTACTGCAGTGTTTAGAATATTTGTGTCTCAGCCTGGGGTGGGGGGAGTTGTCACAAACAGAATGACAGCTATGATCCTCTGCCCAGAAAAATATTCCTACACCCACAACTGGGCATTCAGTTTCAATAGCTTCACCATCCCCTTGCATCCATTCTGCGGCCTTTCTCTGGTTTGAAGACAGGCCCCCTCCTTTATCAAAACATGACATGAGAAGGGCAGTGGCTCACCCTGGCAGTGCTATTTTAGCAAGGGGCTGGAGGCAGGCTTCACGTCCAGGGCAAGGTTCCCGAAGGAGAGAGATGCTAGTCTCCTAGGGAGTAATGGGGGAGACTTGACAAAGAGACGTTTTCCAAGGGAAACAAAGCAGGGCTGGCCGCTCTGGGGTGTGGTGTTATCAGATCCTGAAGAATGGAGCTGTACAGAACAGGCCTTCCGGGGGTGTTGGTCCTCCCAGGCGGCCACAGCCAATTCATGGAAAATGATCCCCATCCCACTGTCCTCTTCCCCCCGGCCCCCCGTGCCTTCCCTTGGCCAGAGCAATGAGAAGTTCACATGCATGAAATCCATCGAGGTCAAGCCTCTGGGAACCCAAAGACAGGAGAAGGGTAGAGAGCGGATCTGCTGCAGGCAGGGGACAGAAGACCCCTGACACACTTTGTTTCGACCCCTCAGGAGCGCAATGGTCTTGGACCATGTATTTAACCCCTCGATGCCTCTGGGTCTTCACCTGCAAAGAAGGGGGATGAGGGTCCCCTGCCTCAAACACTGCTGTCATGATTACATAAGATCATGAGTATGATGCACTTAGCCAAGTCCTACGTACAGAGGAAACGCGCTAATAACCGAGCAAGCAGACCGAGGCCCTCCCCAGTTCAATTCTGCAAGTCTGCACCCTGCATATGGAGTTTTATGTCCCTCACACACCTGGACCTCTGTCATGCTGCTGTTTCATGTGAAAAGTGATTTTCTTGACTGAATTATCTCGATAACTAGAACCTCAAAGCTCAGCCTGAACATTCTAGCACCGGAACCTTTGCTTTTTAAGCTCTCGGGTTTGCACAGCCCTGCCCAAAAACCCCGTGGAGAAGACAGACTAAGCATCAAAGATGCTGGTACGTTTGATATTTATACCAAACATGCACACTGCCTCCTCACCGAGCCTTCGGCTTGTAATTCCATGCAAATCTGGTGCCACCGCCGTGTTGCTCAGCTGGCGGCACGGCAGGCTTCTGCCTCGGTGCTTGAAGTCGGGGTGTGAGCAGTCTCTGGAAGAGGCCGTGTCCGCTGGCAGGGAAACGGGGGTGTCTCCTCTCCCAATGTGCGGCCACTTTGCTTCTCCTCTGCAGGGACAACCCGCCCACAGCCCAGAGCTCTAGTTCCTCACTTACACATCCCTGTGGAGTGAAGTGCATTTCCAGACTCATCTGCCTGGGGTTGTTAAGTGAGTGATCTCCCTCTGTCTCTAGGTGTACTTACGGATAACTATAGCTAATCTATACTTAGGTCCGTATCTAATCTTTATCATAGAAAGCTCCTGTGGGGATCCCTGGGTGGCGCAGCGGTTTGGCGCTTGCCTTTGGCCCAGGGCGCGGTCCTGGAGACCCGGGATCGAATCCCGCGTCGGGCTCCGGGTGCATGGAGCCTGCTTCTCCCTCTGCCTATGTCCCTGCCTCTGTGTGTGTGTGTGTGTGTGACTGTCATGAATAAAAAAAAAAATTAAAAAAAAAGAAAGCTCCTGTGTACATTATACACATTTACATTATGCTATATACATTATACATGCATTCATTGTGCTGTATACGATAGAATGTTTCTATACATTAAAAATGACAGATTATGGTGCCTCGGAGGCTCAGTTGGTTAAGTGTCTGCCTTCAGCTCAGGTCATGATCTCAGGGTCCTGGGATGAGTCCTGTATTGGGTTCCCTGCCCAGCAGGGAGTCTGCTTCTCTCTCTCCCTCTGTCCCTCCTCCCAACCCCACTGTGCACTCATACACTCTTTCAAATAAAATTTTTAAAAATGACATAAATTAGATAGGGATTAGAGATCTATAGATCAGATACATGGAATATATTTTAAAATATATACATTACACTCGACACATGATATATCCATTATAATATATGTTATATACATAATACACAGTGTGTACAATGAACTTTAGGTATACAACCATAGTCACATCCACACACCTCTTATCTCTAGATCTAATCATTGTATTTAATCTATATCTTAGCAACAAAGCAATAAAAGAGATTGGTTTCTTTTCATTTTTTTTTTAAGATTTTATTTTTTTATTCATGAGAGACACAGAGAGAGAGAGGCAGAGACATAGGCAGAGGGAGAAGCAGGCTCCATGCAGGGAGCCCAATGTGGGACTCGATCCTGGGACTCCAGGATCAGACCCTGGGCCGAAGGCAGGCGCTAAACTGCTGAGCCACCCAGGGATCAAAAGATGGGTTTTCTAACTCACCCTCTACCACTTACCACTGAATTACTTTTAAAAGGAGATTTGGTCTCTCTGGGCCACACAGTTGGCTCATCCGTAAAATGGGCTAAGATTAGTACCTACTTCAAGGGGTTGCATTACCAGATAAACAAAAGCTAGATGGCCAAGTTCCTGGTTGCTAGCTATTGGGCAAGTATCTTAACCTCTTTGAGCTTCGATTTGTCTGGAAAATGGGGTTGATGTTAATACCTCCCATTGGGGACACCTGTGAAATCTATGGGTGACTCTACGCCAAGAACTTACTTCGAAGTGCCCAGCATATGCTACACGTGCTTAGTGAAGGTTAGCTAAAAAGGCCAAATTTACAAATACATGAACAATGCACATTTCCCAGCTCAGAGGAAACACATAGTCAGTATGTGTTAGTCACTGTTGACAAGAGTAACGATGTTAAGTGTTCTCAAGTCAATGGCCAAACACAAACCTTCAACGTCTTGGGCAAACTCAACTCCCACCAAGAAGAGAGAAATAGTGATCTCAACATGATCTATTTTTCGAAATGGTGCATGTGGCTTTGGGGAACTTGCTGGCTATTTGTGGAATGTTGCATCACATCGTTCACCCTGAGTCACACCGAGTAGAAAGGCGCCCAGGGCCAGAGGATCACAGATCCTCCCAGAAAATGTTTCCACTGCCTGGGTCCAGCCTCCCTGCCTCTGCCCAAGCAATGGTCCAGCTGGTCCCCTCCCTGCTCCAACCCCCACCAGGGCCGATTAGAGACCCAGCAAACCAGAGCCAGAGGGAAATATGATAGTAGAGGGAACTCAGCCTGTCCCCAAGCCAGCCTTGTCTGCTCCAGAGAGGTTCTGCTCCCCCAAGGAGGCAAGCGGGAGGAAAGCAGATGGGCTTAGAAGCAATTTGGTCTCACTGTCCTCTCAACAGATGCTAGGCACCATAAGAATTAATGGGCTGGAGACTCAGGTAAGAGCCATTCAAAAGCTCCCTGATTACTCCAAAAACCACTCTCCATGGAGGAAAAGGTTAATCGAAGCCCAGAGATGGAAGAGAGGCGAGAAGATGCAATTGCTTTAATCCCAGGAGTGGGGGGGAAAGAGCTTTGGGAGACAGAAGTTTGCGCAGAGGCAGCTGTGGTCTGCCTCAGAAAAAGGAACCAGGCCTCAAAATCGAGCTATTTGCAAAGCCTGCTCCATCGGTCCAGGAGCCTTGGCCAGCCCTTTTCTGAACCCAAGCCAAGTAGCTGCATTTTCATCTTTTTCTCAACACTGCACATTCTCTGCACTGTTGAGCCATCTATCCCAGGAAACCATCTCAGAGAGGCGTTTCCCCTTCTCCCTATGCCACACACACGCTCATTTGCACGGTGAGTCATTACTCTGCATGCATAGTCTGTCACTATCAACAGACCCAGAGGCTCTGGGGTATGAAGGTGCTGTGGCTGCAGCCTAGAGGTGGGGAAAAGTCGGATATTAACCAGAGAGGGTAACGTCTGAACATCAACAACACTGAGGAAGGAACAAATGACACTTTTCTACACTGTCACAATTCCACGACTGTGGTCATCTTTGTAAGATGAGCTGGACTGAGGTCTCTTGCCCTCGGCACCACAGACATTGGGGGGCAGGGAATTCTTTCTTGGGTGTTTGTAGGGGGTTTAGCAGCAGCCCTGATCTCTACTCACTAGATGCTACTAGCACTGCCCTGGCCCCCAAGTCCTAACAAAAATGTCTCAAGACCTTGCCAAGTGTCCCCTGGGCAGCATTAGTGGATTCACCCCCAGTTGCGAGCCACTGGTTTTGTCTGAGACTGTAGCTCAGCAGAATGTGAGCCAGCTAATTAGCTAATGATAACTATTAGCCAGATTTCTCATGTAAGTCCCCAGAACAGCATTTTAAGATCCAAAGTTCCTCTGACCCTGGCAAGACACATGGGACATCAGTTTGACAGGCCAGCTCCAAATATGAGCACCTTTTCTACCCCCTAACCTCCTCCCTACCTTCTGCCAGTCCCTTTCCTTCACCCTGGCCTGATAAGGTAATTCCTTATTCATCTTGACGTTCTAATGACACAAAGGCATTGAAGGAGCTCATGCCTTAATTGATTCTAAGGAAAACTGGCATTATTTTTCTAAGAATCCAGATGTAATATGCAAGATGTTCTGAATGAGGTCACTGAGGTCTCTGTGCTTGTGACTCCTTCTCAACTGTAAGCTCTCAGCTCAAACCTCAGCTCCTGAACTTGAAGCTCCCCCTCCAGAGAGCCCTCCCTGAACATGCTCCTCTATGGTACTGAGCAGCTCCTGATTGCAAATCTGTTTGTCCTTTCTCTGCTCACTTATTGTTACCTGAAATTATCTACTCAGAAATTCAGACTGCTGCAACCAGAGCAGGTGCTCCGTGGCCAAGGAAACTTCTGTCTTGTTCACCGCCATATCTTTAGCATCTAGCACAAGGCCCGGCCTCCTCCTGGCCCCAGAACTATGTAGGTAAGTAAGCAAATGAGTGAATGAATTTACATAGGCATCATTTCTAAAGTATTAACTTCCTTCCATCCACTTCTCATTTTATTCCTGAGCTTTGCTCCCCATCCTCACGGCCAATTGTCTTTAAAGAAAGTGAACACAGTTAACTCCCTCTCCTCTTACATTCCTCCTTAGTTTATCAAAGATATTCGAGTACCTGGCTGGTTGTTGAACACGGAGCAGTCAGGAGTTTCCTCCTGGTGCCCTTCATCTTCTGGTCCTAAGAGAAATCTCCATATAAACGAAAGCTTGCTCCCTTCTAAGTACAGCCAACTTCACAAATACCCAGACTGACAAATCTTTGCTCTAACGAAGAGTTGCTTTATTACAACTCCCAGGGTATCAGTATCTGAGTAGAGGCTATTAACTAATTGACAGTGAAACTGTTGGGGTTGGAGGGGGGGAAACGGATGGAGAGATAAGGCAGGCAGAGAGGCTAAAATTAAATGACAAGAGGCCTTGCCAAATTGGAGTGGATTCAGAAATGATAAACCATCTCGAGGATCAATGAGAAAGGGAGAATCAAATAATGAGCTTTTAAATTTATCAAAACACTATTGATGCACAGGGAGAGGTTTCATCTTTGTTTAAAAATAAATTTTCTATTGGCTCCAGTGCTTCAACCATTTTATCCACAAGCCTTGTGGCAACCTATCTGTCAAAGAATTACTCACTTTTGAAAACACTATATCTCTTTATCTATGTATCTGCTCACCTGTCATCCATGTGTCTCTCCACTTATTTACCTAAGTACATCTGGGGATACTTGTGCAGAGCATCCATCTATCTGGACCTTGGGTTGCATACATCAAGCCCCTCCTTCCAGCTTTGCCTGAGCTATTTCAAATCTACTAGTCAAGGAGACTTTTTTTTCCCCCTCCCTGGAAAAATAAGAGGTTGAGAAGACAGATAGATTCTGGTATCTTCTGACCATGACTTTGATGCTCACCAATACTATGCGCTTCCAGTGTGAACTTGGGCAAGTTACTTAACCTCTCTGACCCTCAGGTTCCTCACCTGGAAAACGGGCATCATGAGAACACCTACGGAATCATGGCCTCTGGGATTCAACAAGAGAAGTCAGTTCTTGGCAAATGATAAATATCAGTGCCAGTGGGGATCATGGTAATGCCGCTAAACAAATTCAAACTCCTTTCACACTTGCTTTTTCATTTCTCCGTCCCCTAGTTCTTGGGGAACCACCCTCTGGAGACTAGGGAAGCATTCACCACTGCAAGTCAGGGCTTCCTTGGTACACCCCAGGGGTAGCCCGCTGAGGGAAAGCTGACACTAGAGATTTAAACCTTACTAGGCTGCCTCATTCTATTAATCTGGCCATTAAGCAGAGAGGGTCCTGCTGATGCCAACTGATGCAGAGGTCTGTGGTACTACTGGCAAGGAGCAGCAGGAGTCCTTAGCAGCCCATCCATCTGTCTCCCCCATCTCCAAACAGCTGCATGAGCACAGGTTCACCAAGCACTGGGTGAGGACCCTATGAATGCACAGAGGGAAGGGGCCCCAGGTGGCAGCATGTTCCTGCACAGACTGGGCCCTGGGCAGGCTGAACTATGGATGTGTGATGTGCAGACACAGCTCACTGAACTCAGAGGCAGGCCTCCCTGAGGCCCCTGTGCTCCAGGATGAAGCAGGTAACACCTTTCTTAGGAGCAAAGGGGACGGGGACTGGGGAAAAGAAGTGGGAGCTGACCCAGGCTTCAGACATCTGCCACTTACCTCTGCTTGGTTGGTTTTGCCAAGCTCAGCCACATCTGCTATCTTGCTCCTGCCATATGGGTAAATATCTGGGGCACCACTTTCTGCCAGAAAACCCATCCATGCCCCTCTTGTATGACCTGCCTGGAGGCAGCTGAAGAGGAGGATCCCATGCTAAGTCCCAGGATGGACTAAGGCCCAGCAAAACGGAAGATCTGGCTACAGGCTTGTGCCAACAGTTACAGAAGAACATTAGTACTTTGGTTGGGTTCCAAGTCTCTTTAACACAGGAAGTTAGAACTTGGGAAAGACAACAATATCCTACAGCTCCCCCAAAGACCAGGAACCAGATGAGGCTGATGGAATGGTGTGGAAACTAAGTGAATTATCTCCCTGATGGTGTAGCACGGATGCAGAAAGCCCACCTCGAGCCATGGCTGGCTGTGCATGGAGGCTCAGCTCCCTTGGGCTAATGAGTATGACTCTAAGAGAGGTCCCTGTGTGGGGGGTGAGCTGTCCCCCCTCACAATGTGCCAGCCAAAGCCATAAGCATGTGACTATTCTTGCCCCTGGAGGTTTGGAAAGGCTGACTGGATGGTTTCTATGGTGAAGGATACAAGAGGGCCGGGGTGCAGCCACTCCACCCTGGGAGAGAAGATTTGGCTTCCAGAATTCTGGACACAGACCATTTGCCCAGGAGTGCTCCTGCATCTACTAAGTTTTCCTCTAGGGAAGAGCTAATGAAGAAGAGAAGGGCCATCCTTGGAAAGCACACCCTGAAAGTTCTCTGGTAAATCCACTGGAAAGACCAGAAAGGGCTAGATTTTCCAAAGTGCCGCATACACACCTCTGGGAGTACATGTAGAAGATATGTGGGGTACTCAAAAGGAACTCTCACATTTTATTAGTTTAATATTTATTTCAATGTTGGGCAAAAAAACAATCTAGCTAGCATGTGATTTTATGCTTGTGACTTCACCAACATTATTCCTTGGGACAGTATTTCTCATCCTCAACACTAGTGACATTTTAGTTCAGATCATTCTCTCCTAGGGGGAGGTGGGCTGGCCCGTGCACTGCAGGATCATTAGCAGCATCCCTGGTGCCCACCCACCAGTTGCCAGTAGAAACCTCCCCACCTCAAGGTGAGAGAACCAAAAATGTCTTCAGACACTGCCAAGCATCCTCTGGAGGTCAAAGATAGCCTTAATTAGGAACCATCAGCTTAAGATAAGCCCACTTATGAAAGTTAAGTTGATTTAAGGAAAATCTATTTTTAGGTGACTTAGAACAGGTGGGATTCACATATGGCCAATGTGGCTAAGGTGGTATGTGAATGGCCTACGTTTGGGTAAAACCAGACCAAGGACGACCAAAGAGGAGGAAAGAAGTGGGTCCTTACCTCCCTCAAAGTCACACTCACTGCTCTTTCCTGCCCACTCTGTTGTGTGGTCATCCCTGAAGCCAACAATAACTAAATGTGTGTGTACAGGAAAATGAGAAGATAGAAGGCTCCCCCCTTTCCCCACCATGTGTGGCCTTCCTGAACAAGGAAGGAGAAGCAGAATCGGTTTGCTCATTCCCCTTGGGTAGACTGAGGCAGAGACACTGGTGAGAACAAAGACCCCATGGAGGAGCCTACAGAATGAAACAGGCAGGTGGTCCTTCCCAGAGAACTCCAGAAATAGCTGCAGAGCTGCTATTCAGCCTTGAAATGTTTAAACGGGCTTGCTTGTCTCAGACACTCAAATACTGTTAGCTGTAGGGCGCTGAATGAGGACCACACCCTGTCTCCTCTTGTCACTGTGTGACCAACCCTCAGAGCCCAGGATAGGATCAATCCAAAGATACCTCCCCTTAAAGCCCAACCAGAAAGGCGACAGTGTATCGGTTTCAAAAGCTAACTCACCAGCATTTAGTATGTACCGATGACTTTACAGACACCAATTTCTGCTGTTCTCACCACAACCCTGCAAGGTGGTAATATTCCAGATGGGAAGAAGGGGGCTAAGAGGCTAAGTCGCCTTTCAAGGCCATAAGATGAGTACACAGACGCCCGGGTACACACGTGCGCATGCACACAACCAGCTGGTGTGTTAACCCACAGGTGCATGTGTATGCACATCCCAGTGGGCAGGAGGATGGCCTGATGGCCTGTCCAGTCTTTCTGAGTCAAGGAGCCAAGAGTGCACCAAAACTTCTGGAGAGCTGGTACACGAACTTCCATGCAGACGTAAGTGATAAAGATCATGGGAAGGTACTGACCTGGGTCTCCAGGGTGATCGGTGGGCTCGGATGAGGGTCCTGTGGGAAGAGAGGAGAAAACAAACGTAAGTGATGGAGAAGACTTAACCTACTAACAACCCAGCATCATTTTCCAACAAAGCCAGATCTTTTCCATGTTTAACAAGCTCAGGGAAGGCTGCCAGTTCAAAGGTCTCCCCCGATCCACGAATCATGAGAAGAGCTTGGCCCAATCCCCAATCTCCCCCCAACTTCCTCCCACACCCAGAAGATTAAAGGGGCTCAAGTTTTTCATTAAGAGGTTAAAGGGATGCCTGCATGGAGATCATGCAAAATGATCAAGGATCAAGTAGAAGGAATATGAAAGAAAGCACATTCGTCAATTATCTCCAAGTGTGTTCAAATCCTCTACATGACGGAGAGGATGGATCCATAAGAGGATTAGAACTAAACCTGAAAGAATAGAGTCCTGACTAGGGGCAAGGCCACCAATTTGTGTCTGGTCTTGGGGAAAAAAATGAGGGAAGGAAAAACAAAAAGAAAAAGAAGAGCTTAATTCCTGGTTTTGTAGCATATTCCAATGGGCTGGGGAAGAGCCTTTTCAGAATAGAGAAGGCCAGAGAAAAGTCCTATTAATTCACTCTCTACAAAAGCCAATTGACTGGAAATGCTTGGTAGTAATGTCGTGGGTCATTAAACACAAACCCTTCAGGTAGGGGGCAGGGTGGGTAGAGGGGAAGGAGGGACGGGTGGGGAGGAGGTGGTGGTTTTCAGCAAGTGGTTTCCAAGGAAAACAGGAAACCCGGCACATAAAGGCTATTTTTGTCGGCACTGTGTTGTCTCAACTTAACCACCTCAGATTCATGCTTCTGGGAAAGCAACCTCAAGCTGCCTCTTACAAAGAATAGGCATGATGGTAGAGCCCTGAAGTGTAAGCTCAGTTTGGAAGCTTTGCTTTATGTAAGCAGGTTTTCCAACATGGGCTTCTCGGAAGTTATGCAAATGAGCACCCCCTGGCCTATACAGTGAATAGGAAGGCAGTGTAGGAATCACGCTGTATTTGTCCTTCTGTGGTCTTATTTCACTTGGCATGATGTCCTCCAGGTTCATCCGTGTTGTCACATATGGCAGGATTCTTCTTTTTGAAGGCTGGATAATATTCCAGAGTATGCATATATATCTTCTTGATCCATTCATCCATCAATGGACATAGGTTGTTTTTGTATCTTGGCTGTCGTATGGCTTCAATGACCACGGGAGGGGAAAATGTCATGATTTTACTTATAGGAGGAATCAAAAATAGTCAAAATCATGGAAGCAGAGAGCAGAAGGGTGATTTCCGGGGGCTGGGGCAGGGGATTTGCTATTCAACGGGTGTATGGTTTCAGTTACGCAGGATGAATAAGCTCTAGAGTTCAGCTGTATGACACTGTGGCCGTAGTTAACAACACTGTATCATACACATAAAATTTTGTTAAGAGGGTAGATTTTAAGAGTTCTTACCACATTAAAAAAAAAAAAAGGAAGTATAGCTAAGTTGGAACATTTTAAACCCATACCCTAGGTGAACTGTCACTCACTTTCTTGAGGACTCCTCTGTGGGATCTTTATAACGATGCCAAAGTCATTCTGAGCTCGGGGTGAGGGGTTCCTCTCCCCCAATTCCAGGTCTGAATCCGGTTTCCCAGCAGTTTTCCAATGGTACAGCTCAAAGCTTACTGCCAGGAGAACATCTAACTCTAATTTTCACACTTAGGCATGGGATATTCCTCAGGCCCAGGAACGCATGGAGGGGAACACTCCTCCTCTTCTTCGGACATTATAGCCTTGGCTCATAAAGGAATTTGGAGAAGTCTTTAAAAAAATATTTTGGGCCTCTCTCTTGTAACCTTTACTGGCTGCTTCCCAAGGGTGAAGAAGTGGCAGCTATATGGGCGTGAACCCTCGCTGTGCCATTTGAGTGAGGTGCCTCGTTGCTTTAGCCATTCTTCATGGACAGAGCCCACTACAGCCAGCCTCTTCCTCCTGACATACAGGGAGAGTCAATCCTGCTCTTTCAGCTTCCCTGTGATCAGCAAGCTTACTGGACAGAGCTCACTTGTGTCTTTGGGAGGCAAGGCCGTCCTCCTGGTTTTGGAGGTCTTCAGCTCTGCTTCAGTCTGTATATCTGATCTCTCTGGCCATTCAGGTTGTCGTCTAGATTCAGTCAGGAGATAAGCTGCCTCTCAGACTCAAACATTAGCCTCATTCTCAAAGCCAGGTCCTAGCGAATCACTGCACCGGGGTGTTGGGTGTGCGCCCAGATTAATTAAGCTGTACTTCACGGCCCGTTTGGCTATGGCTTAGGGTTTATGCTTCACTGCTCAGAATCCCGAATGGGTAGAGAGGGGAGACTGCCATCCCAAACTCCTAAGAACAACTTCATGGAAAAGACTGTCCCTGGGAAACCACAGAGAACTGTCAACTTAGTTGACAAGACCCAGAGGCTGATCCCTAGCTATGATAAAGTACCAACTCTGTATTTGGTATTCCAAGATCAGTTCCAAGACCCTACTGGCATGTGGTCAAGGGGCCAATCTTATCTAGTCAGCATGTTAATGACCTAGCCAGGAAGAAGACCGAATACTCCATGTGGCCATGTCATTACCACGCAGGGCTCACTTGCAACAAAATTTTGCTCCCCCCACTTCTGTACACATTCAAAATAGAAGACTCTCCCCCCCACACACACACACACACAGACTCCATCCAGAAGATTCCAGGTATGACTATATATCTGTGAGGTCTCACTTTCAGCAACATCCTCCTTAATTGGAAAGGCTAACGAAGTGGAACCGGGTCAATGATGCTGTCTTGCCTAATCCATCGTGTCTGTCTAAACTGGGACTCTGGTTTACAGTAGAGTAAATTCCTGTCTGTCAGGGGAAAGGCTCCTGGAGGCCAAAGGGGAATTTGCAACATGCTCGGATGCTACAGTGGAGTGCTTTCAGAATCTTAATGCAGGTACCGGGAGCTATAGAACTGCCTTAAGTGAGGAAAGCTCTTCATATCATCTATTGCAATGACTATGTTGCGGAAGTCAAATAGGGAACTAGGTAGATGGATTCAGGGGCCTGCGTACTTCACCACTCCTTAGGGCCACGCCCTCCGGTCACAGGACTTGGCATTTCTCTGCAAAGCATTCTTCCCCATTCTTTGACCTTGGACCTGCCCGTTTCATTTGCTTTGTCCAAGGGGAGGTTAGCAAACGGGACATAAGCAGAGGCTTGAAACATTTGTGTGATGAATGTGATCTCTCATGCTCTTGCCATCACCACAAGAACATCCTCCAGGCAGCCTGCTGGTCCAAGGAGGAGGAGACACAATGGAACAAAGAGAACTATACCCAACCTGCAGTTTGAGGCCAAGTCCAGCCTTTATCAGCCATCCTCCAGACACTTACAGAATATACACCTGTTGTTCCAAGCCATTGAGTTTTAGGGTCATTTGTTACACAGCCATCACTGTGGCAGTAACTAACTGATACCCTTTCTAAAGATTGACCTTCATAGAACCAAAACATAATGTACACTTCTAGCCTTGGAAACAAAGGGATACATACTCTCCCTCAGTCTGCAAATAAAACCCAGGAACCTGGGTTTTATTTTTAATTCATATATAATTCATATAGCTGATATAATTCATAGCTATGATTTAGGACCTGCTATGTGCCATACTCCATGTGAGCTGTACATTAAGCCTTGCACGGAGAAAATTCGAACACTCGGACCTTATACTATATAGGAGTTAGCTTTCACCCCTCTTGGCCAAATGTATCAGTCCTCCTGAATTTATTTAAATACCATTACAATGACATTAATGGAAATGACTGCTCGGAATCTTCTTGCCTCAAGATAAAGACAGTTTTCATTGCTTTGGTGTGGTCTCAACTTTATCCCATGGGCATATTACTCGACCAAGGTTTGGAACAGTCATAAACACTAGTAATAATTAGTAGCATAGTAAGTTACTAGCTAAGTGATGGCTAATAACTTAAGTTCTTACCATGTTCCACACACTGGTGTAACCTCTATACATGTATCTATCACACCTTTGATCCCTTGTAACAACCCTGTGAGGTAGATTACCATTATTCTCATTATAGAAATGGGAAAACGGAGGACCAGAGAGATTGAGCACTCTATCCAACGTTACATAGATAGTGCTGAAGCCTGGGTTTGACCCCAGCACCCTGCACTTGAGACACCTGTGCTCCACAATTTTATATTAGCCCTACCAGAGAACACAATTTCAACTCAAAGTAATCCTGCAACCCGGATAAGGTCTCCTAAAAGGAAGAACACTCACAGCAAATCAGCAGCAACAACTACTAGAATCCTTTCTTTTTTCTTTAAGTAGTGGACATGGTTGATAGAAATTAACACACAGGCCATGACTGTGAACACATTCACTTCACCACAGCAGGGAACCAAATCCATCCACACATATTTACTGAGTTCCAACTCAGTAGCTAGCACTATGCCTGGTGGGCACCAGGAGGGAGCCAGAAATGAGTTAAAGTAACTCTGTGTACGCTCCTATTCCCAAAGCTAACTGTTTAAATAATAGGCGGGAGTCTGATTACAGATTCTGGAGAAAGGAAACTTGTTTGCACCTCATGAGTCTCACTGGTACGACCAGGAAGCCAGGCTCCAAGATTTTTGAGCCCATCAAGGTCAAAAGCCTAGTTTTAATAAGCAATTAAACTTTCCTCAAGAAAAGAGAGACAATAGGCACCTGGGGAGCTCAGTTGGTTAAGCGTCTGCCTTCCGCTCGGGTCATGATCCCAGGGGTCCTGGGATTGAGCCCCAGATCAAGCTCCCTGCTCAGCAAAGAGTCTGCTTCTCCCTCTCCCTGTGTGTGCACTCTCTCTCAAATTATTTTAAAAAAAGAAAAGAGGCAGAAGGACGGATTTCATTATCATTCTATGCATGCATCAAACATTTCTGGCTCCCCTGGTTGGTACTGAGTTCTGAGCTTGGCCTCAGTCGTTGAAAGAGGTGTTCTCTTCTTACGCTTTGAAGATCTCCCAAGAGAGTGTTTGCTCTTGGGTGGTAAGTGATGGCTTTGATGTGGAGGGGACAATCTCGTGACTCAAGTCTTCAGAGCCAGACTTTCCCATCAGGCCCATCAAGTCAGCAGATAAACTACAGGCCCTATAGTACAACATCCACATGGACACACGTGGGAAGACACTTCAGAAGGCTGGCGTGGCCCGCTTTCCTGGAGAGCCCTCTGACAGATGATAGAAGTTTCCACCATCAGCAGATGTGCCTTACTCTTAGCTGCCATCAAACACAGGTGCTTCAGGAATTGTGAGGAGCTTTTCATAGGATCAGAGATGGAAAGAAACAAAATCTCACCAACAGCATTCCTGCCTGCTGGAGACCGCCAGGTGGAAGCAGACTTTGGAGGCCAAGCCACAGACCTAAAGAGATGCTGTTGCTTGTACTAAGGGGCCAGGAGGAGGCAAAGAGAGATCACGCAGAGGAAAACAGTGCGGGTTTAGGGTTGAGCCCTGGGTTGAAGTCACACATAACCCATGTATCGGTCTGCTTGGGCTGCCATAACCAAGTACCACAGACTGAGTAGCCCACGTGACAGAAATGTATTTTTCCATTATTTCGGAGGCAGAGTTACTGTCTGCTAAGGCCTTGCTCTGTGGCCTCCAAGTGACCATATTCCTTCTGTCTTCATGTTATTATTCCCTCCATGCCCAAGCATCTCTGGTGACTCCTCGATGTCCAAATCTCTTCTTATAAGGACACCGGTCAGATTGGATTAGGACCCACCCTACAGACCTCATACTAACTTCATCCCCTCTGTAAAGGCCTGGTCTCCAAACACAGTCATACCCCGAGGTGCTAGGGTTTGGCAGTTCAGCAGATTAACAACCACTCTGTAAGACTTGTGACTATGGGCAAACCTCTTAGCCTCTGTGAGCTCTACTTTTCTCACTCACACAATGTGAACAGGTGGCACTGTATCGTCTAACAGAACTGCTCCAAGAGAGGATAGAATTTACTGTCTAGGATTCCCCTCCCCCAAGTTAAAAGGGGGGCACTAGTCAACAATGACACTAGCTTAAGGGGCGGTCTCATGGAGACCCAGATACAGAGTCACCGCCTCATCTAGAAAATGGGACACCACTGAATCATGGGTGGTCATCGACGTTACATAAAACCAGGTATTTTAAATGTCTGGTGCGTGGCTAAAAGCTTGGAAATCATCTCTGCTTTGTTTTTTTTCTTCCAGGCTTTCGAAGACTAAGACATACCTCTCCGCACCCAACCCACTAAACTGCAATTCTTCTCCACGGCCTGTTATTGCTGATGCCAGCTGAACCAATCCCATGCAACAGCAGTGAAACGTATAAATGTAGCTATTTTGTTGTCTGTGCTTACTCGGTGCCAAGCACATGAAATCCTTGCAACTCTGCCAAGGAAGGTATCGGGCTCCCCATTTTACAGATCAGATTAACTGAAGCTCAGGGGGGATAATTTGCCCAAAAACACAGGTCTGATAAGGGATGGAGCCAGGACTGGTGCTTAAGTATGGAAGTTGCCAGAAACCGGCACCTTAACCAATCTCCTGGTGTTTCCAAAAGCACGAACTTAGTGAGTCCTGATCTCTGGGCAAGGAGCCAAAGAATCTGCATTTTTATTAAACGGCTTTGGGGGAGTCTTATGTATACTGAAGCTTGGGAAGCCCTGCACCGGAGCACGGGTAATACAAGGCTGAAAGCATCCATGGTGACAAAGACAACCAGGCAGGAGCCAGGAATAGGGCCTCTCACCTCCGGGCCCCAGCCAGCCACCAAGGGTCTGGGGTGCCCATGGAATTCTGCTGCTCACACTCTGCGTTCCCAAGAAATTTCCACAATGGGGTGTCTTAGTCTGAGCTGCTAGAACAGAATATCAGAGGATGGGTGGCTGAGACACAACAGGAATTTATTTCTCATAGTTCCAGAGGCTCTGGGAGGGCCAAGATCAAGGTGGTGGCACATTCAGTGTCTGGTAGGAACTTCCTGGTTCATAGTCTGCTTTCTCCTTGCTGTGCCTTCACCAAGAATGGGTGAGGGAGCTCTCTAGTGTCCTTTTTATTTTTTTAAGATCTTATTTATTTGACAGAGAAAGAGAACAAGTACAAGCAGGGGGAGCAGCAAGCAGAGGAAGAGGGAGAAGCAGGCCCCCTGCTGAACAGGGAGCCCCATGCGGGGCTCGATCCCAGAACCTCGGGACCATGAACTGAGCCAAAGGCAGACGGTTAACTGAGCCACCCAGGGGCCCCACTGGTGTCCGTTTTAAAACGGTGCCACAGAAACCCTGTCAACCACCTTCCTCTTTCCAGCGTTCCCTCCCCAGGGAGGTGTGGCTCCTCTCGGCTCCTTCTCAGGGTCTTGACACAGCCATCAAGGTGCTCGCACAACAGGGCTTTCTGTCTAGACGTCCCCCCGGGATCTCACTTTCAGCTTATCTCCTGTGTCACGGGCTCCTGGGATAAAGGCCGGGCACGTGCACAGCGGGTGGCCTCAGTGGACGAGGGAGGGATGCCAACAGCACAGAGGTCCCCTTGTTCTCTGCGAAAGGCTGCACTGGGAACGCGAATGCCAGCCAGAATCACACAGCCCACACCTTGTTGGAAAATGCAAACTCATCTTTAAGTAAAGCTGGGAAGGAAAGAGAAACCTCACTGATGGGTCAAGGGCATTCTCACTGCTTTAGAGATAACGGTGGCAGATCAAGTCGGGCTCTTAAAACTGGGGTGGTAGGAGGAGCCATGGGGGGTGGGGAGTACGCCAGAGGGGGAGGTATCCTTCCTCTGTCATCTGTTTGTGGTATTAAATGTTTTAATCAGGGGTCCCTAGGTGGCTCAGTGGTTGAACGTCTGCCTTTGGCTCAGGTCGTGATCCTGGGGTCCTGGGATCAAGTCCCACATCGGGCTCCCCACAGAGAGCCTGCTTCTCCTTCTGCCTGTGTCTCTGCCCCTCTCCGTGCGTCTCTCATGAATAAGTATATAAAATCTTTAAAAAATAAAAATAAAAGTTTTAGTTATTCACAGGTCTCTTTGCTACTCTGCATTCCTTCCACACTTTCTACCCTATACCCCAGAACTGAGCAACAAAACCTCAAAATGAAGTTCGGGCCCCTGGGGTTGGTTCATCACCCACAGTCTTGGAAGATACAGGAAACCACAGGTGCGTGGTATATTGAGGAGGGCTTTAATGCTTCTCCAGGTCGGCGTGCGCATCTCTGAGAACAAACTGCTATCAAAAATCTAGACCTCGGTATGTAAACACTCTGTTCTGGGTGCGCCTGAAGAGGTTCTGTGATTCTTTGGAAAGCACAGGGAATTACAATTCTTGGAGAGACAAGGTTTTGAATACACCTACCTGAACGATTAGAGGCTTGAGGTATAAAGTGTTAAGATGGGGGGGGCCAACTGGTGGCCTACGGATGATTCATGCTGGGTGGTATTTTGGGGCCTGTAACGTTGATGAAAGATTTCAAATTGTTACCAAGGTCCTAAAACTAGCATATCCTTCACATGCAAACCCAGATTTCTCACTTCTCTTTTAGAAAAAATGAGAGATTTAGCAACATGGAACATGCATTCCTCTAAGACAGCAAGGTTCCCAGCTAAATGGCTGCTGCCTGTCATTGTAAACAATAGAATTTGTCACCTCCATTTATTAATGCAATTCACCTAGGGTCGCATGGCTGGTCAGTATCAACAAGAATCCAACTAGCAGCTAACCGGGTGTTGCGGTGAATGCAAGACGTTGTTTTAAGTGGGTTGTAAGAAGTATTATTTAAACCTCATAACGACATAGGTATTAATAGCTCCATTTTACAGATGATACAGCTGAGGCTCCGCAGAGAAAGTAAGTTGCTCAAGGTCACTTGTTAGTAAGTGGCAGAGCCAGGATTTAGAGCAAGGCAGCCCAGCTCCTGAGGCTACATGTTGGAACATGAAGCTATGCTGCTTTCCAGTGGTACGACCAACATCATAAATTGGAATCACTAAACCAGAGTTCACGGTTCTGTGAGTAGCTCACCCTATGAAGATTTCTGGAGCAGGGAATTAGATCACATGCTCCTCACACCAGATCTTTCCAGCTCCTTGCTGTGGGTCTTCTGGTTAATTCCTTAACTTGTCACAACAACAGCAACAAGGATAACTATCTCAGATGGATAATGTGAAGACCAACTCAAGACATTAGAGCAGAGCCTTGCTCAGTCCTGGCATACAGTGGGCGAGCCACAAATGTTAGTTCCTCCTGGAGGACAAAATCATCACTCTGTAGTGTTCTGCTTTTCATAGCTCAAAGGCATTTCAGACCAGAAACAAGACCTGCCACGTGCCAAGAAAAATCTGAGAAACGCAGCCTCCACCCCACATAGCTAGGCAAGAGGTAATGGTAGATCCGTCCAGGGCTTCACAGCCTTCTGAAGCTGGCCACCTGGGCTCGGCGTGGACGCAGGCCTTCCTCAAAGCTGGGAACACAAGCCACATCCCCCAGCTCAGCCCAATAATTAGCTTTTCCCCAGGCACAGGCACAGTACCTACCAATTTTGTACCCACTTGCTGTGGTCACCAAGATGGCAGGTGGCCCACTGGAACCAATGCTGTCAAGTGTCCTACAGACACTGTCCAGAGGTCCAAAGATCCTATATTTTGTTCTACAGCTTCTGGGGCTCCTGAGTGGGTTTTCTGCCCCATGGAGAAACACTTTAGATTTGAGACCCAGAATCGAAGACTATGAGTGTCAAGAAAAGACAGAGGTACAGGACAGGTGCCCAAGATGGGGACACAAGCAAGTACTTGGTTTCAAAGTCTTTTTTTTTTTAATTTTTATTTATTTATGATAGTCACACAGAGAGAGAGAGAGAGGCAGAGACACAGGCAGAGGGAGAAGCAGGCTCCATGCACCGGGAGCCCAACGTGGGATTCGATCCCGGGTCTCCAGGATCGCGCCCTGGGTCAAAGGCAGGCGCCAAACCGCTGCGCCACCCAGGGATCCCTTGGTTTCAAAGTCTTAATATGGCCCTATGAGCAGACATTACCAACAGATTCCCATTATCCTAGGAGATGAAACTTAAGTCTGTCCTGGACCTGAATCAAACCCTTCATTTTCTGGTGAGGAGTAGAAAGATGATCAAGGACAGGAAGTGAATGTCCCAAGGGCCACACACAGTTTCTATCAAAATCTGGTCTAGAAGCCAAGGTTCCTGGTACTAAATCCTGGGTTCATCCCTTTCCGCCAAAATAAATTTCTATGCATGTCCCTCCTTTTCTTTTATTTCCCTCCCTCGCAAGAGCCTCTAACCAGGACAGCTTTTGTTCAAAGGATAGCATATCCCAGCACTGGGAAAACTGACTCAGCAGTGCTTCGGGACTGGAGCATTTCCAAGAGGCCACACACAGACCTGCTGATTCAAGCCATGGGGGGAAACCAACCCCAGGATCCTGGGCACGAGGCAGTGGATGGGGGAGAGCTTCATCATGGTTGCAGAAGTGGGGACGCCCTCAGCTCCAGGCTGGGCCTTGGAACAGGGGATCCTCCTTCCTAGATCGGGAGATAAGGTTGGCAGGCGAACCTGCAGGGCACAGGCGGGCAGAGGGTTCCTACAGTGAGAGTCAAGGTCAAAGCCAGGAGGTTTCAGGGGAGAAAGACTCAGTGCCTCCTTCCTGCCTCCTGGCCTTCTCCTAGGCTTCTCAATGATCACGATGGTGGGGATGACAATGCGGGCATCCATGAAGACGGCCATTATGACAGCTATCATGAAAATCCTTATGAAGCACCCCCTTTAGCAATTCTTTATTTCAATAAATCCTCATCCCATCCTCATGGGGTGGCTACTACAGGATGGCCATGAAGTCTGGAAACACGGATGCTTTGTATTACGCTTTTTTAATCTTTGGGAGATGCCCTTGATGACACTGTGTTTTTGCCTCTGTTTCCAGATTACGGACATCCTATAGTACTGTTGCTAACTTACAGAGGAGAAAACAGAGAGGTTCAGGGAGGTAAAAAGATTTTCCCAGAAGCCACAGAGACAAGCCCACTGAACCTTCCTAGCTTCATAAGGGGGAAAAAAAGGAACCAAAATGCTCAGATGTGGTATGGATGACTTACATGGTGCACTTTAACTTTTTTAAGTTAACTTTTAACTTTTTTAACTTTTTTTTTTCTTCACTAGTTGCCAACCTTCAAGAATTGGGTGATTTCATAATATCCAGATTTCTGGCTTTTCTTAACATGTCAGAAGATCTGGCCAGGTGGGCATGCTGAATGGCACGGCTGCAGCTGCAACCAGAACCTACTATTCCTTTAAGGTGGGTACACACCGTCCTCTTGGCCATGGCCCTCACCCTATGCATCTGGGCTGGCCTGAGTTTGTGACCTCCTATCCCCTAACCACCATGGCTTATCAATCCCCCCAAAGGAAGGTACCTAAATTTAGCCCGCTGGACGGCTCATTCAACAAGACCCCACCCTCACCCCCGGACCCAAAAGTGAAAAGATCTGGATGTCCTAATTTGAAAGGAGAAAGGGAAAATCTCGAATAATTCACAAGTAAGTTCAACACTGGCTTACTCATTTTCAAGCCTCTACCTGGAGCTCAACAGTCTGGACTTTTCCTGGGGTGGTGGGACCAGGCAGTGAGGTGCCAGTGGGGAGGTTTTGGTGCAGAGCACAGAACAGGAAGAGGTTATTAGCACCACTGTTTTCTGGCTTCCTGCACGGCCACCTCATACAGCTGCCTGTGAACTGGCTGTTTGTTCCTAGCTGTCCCGGAAGGAAGCGCGCTCATCACCCACGACAACAGAGTTGGCCCAGGGAGCCGAGAACGTGCACAGGGGCTCTGAGCCCGGCTCTCCTAATGTACAGGGCAACCCCAGGGCTGCCGAGACAGGAAAATGGGAAGAAAGCACAGCCTGGGATAGAGCATCCTGCGGACCTCTGACAAAGCCCCAGCTGGGGGACAGGGAGGAGGAGGAGGCCAGAGGAAGGGGGTCCGGGGGGGGGGGCACATGGATTTCATACAATGAGCTCCTTTCATCAGTGAATACAGGATTCTCCTCAACTCAGTCTCAATGGCTTTGTTTCTCAAACGACCCATTCTACACCCAGAAAGCCAAGTTTGCCAGACCCTGTGCCAAGGTCAGGCAAGAGCCTGAGACCCCCATGCAAGCAGCTAATCAGCACCCAGGAGACGACCACGGCGCTCAGCGTTGTTTGGCTGACCCAAAGTCTACAAAGATCCTCTTTTATTTTTATGCTTTTCTGCATTGGGTTTGGGGTGGGGGGGTGCTCGCTCACACGCGTGACATGTTTGGCATAACTGTGGGATATATTCAGGGTTGTAAGTGCTCCCTTCCCACGAACTTCATTGAGACATCTGCGCAGAGGAGGTGGGACGGGACGAGACAGGACTAGAGAAGCAAGAGGCTAGTTAAAGGTCTGCAGTCTCGAGTTGACCAAATTCAAGATGGGGTAGGACTCCCTGCTGATGACCCAACAGGAGCCTCAGTTTTGCAGGCATGTCAAGAGGCTGGTCCTCAAGAATTTCTCACCCAGGTAGCAAACAGCCAAATGGGAACCTATGGCAAGTATTCAGTTCAGACAGGTTTTGTTTAGCCTGTGCAATGTTTTCCAAAGAATAAAGTTAAAGATGATGCTGACACCTAATATTCGGGAGGTTTCACGTAAAACTGCCAAGTCCTGGCATTTCTTGGAAAATCAGAAGACCTGACAACATAATGCCATCACCTCCGTAAGGTACCAGTGTTCTGGATCCAGGGAGAAGATCTTAGACGGGGCAGGTGTCCTGTAGCCCGCCCAACCCCCAAGCATTCTTCCCTTACTAAGGTAACGTGATAGCTGCTTGCGGGCCCCAGAGTCTGCAATCTCTGATTTATGAAGTCCCAAAACTTTCAGCCGAGGCCCTGGGACTACAGATAAATACAGGATACGGATCGTAGACTGGTTGCAAAGCAAACCTGGCTACAAAATCCAAGGACAGCTGGACTTAAAAAGCAAGAGATGAATACACATCCACTGACTGGGTCAGGATCGGAGTCTGCTCCCACGAGTAGGAGTGGGGGTCTTCTACCCTCGTCACTTCCTGCTATATACTATTTTGACAACTTGTCTCATTTTCCCAAGGCCAGGTACTATTGTCTTTGTTCTTATGGTTAATGAAGTTCCGTAGCTTCCACATAGACCGTGGTCGGCAAATTCTTACTGAACTCAAATCAAGTGAACCTCCAGTCATGCTGGGTTGGGACTTAGAAGATGAATGCTCAGGACCCAGCCAACTTATGAGTTGCAGGAAGTTTTCCTGACTTCAAGTCAGGTTCCTCCCGCAAAGATGAGCCCTGGGAATGAAAGGCCAAGCAGAAACAGAGGAGCTCCGCTGACAGATCGGCTAACAGGAGACGCAGCGGCAGAGAGGTTCTTCTGTTTAGGATACATAGCATATCTGGTAAGCTATGGTCTCCTTGGAAGATATTATGCATACTGACATCATAAAAATGAAAGCAAGTTCCCAATTTATCCAAGGCTACAAAAACTCAACAGAAACAACGCAGGCCCCTCTGTGGTGGCAGGTGCAGTGTTATTTACTGTAGCTTTTCTAGATCCAAGAAGGTAGACTGGGGCTTATTCCATTTGCTTCTATCGTAGGTAGCCTGGACCATTATTCCTCAGCTCGTATAGGATTGTGGGTTTGTGCACACATGCAAACGTTTGCAAGCTTTCACTTGAGTGAACATGTGGTCTCTTCCACCCAAAGCCCTCCTAGAAAGCTGCAATGGAATCTGTAGATTTTGTTTATCTGGCATCCCTGATTTGGGGGAATCCCCTCTGAGTCACCCCACTCCTGATACTAGTTTCAAATGGCCACTGTGAGAAGGGGGAAGCCCGCTCCAGGGAAGATGCCACTGAGCAGACTTATTGCCGAGCTGTGACATAAGCAAGAAAGAAGAAAAGGAAAAGCATGCAGGATCTTATTTCTGCACTTTGCATTTACTTCTAATTATTCATGCAGGAACATCTTTAAACACCAAAAGGGGGGAAATATTACAGTTGCTCTGATTTCACACGCTAACTGTATTTACATGCTAACAGCATTTCTCAGGGACAATTATCTTATTACTAGTGCACTAATCTTTTCAATCTTTTCAACACAGTTTACAGCTGCAGACTTCAAAAATTAAGGCTAATTAAGGCCCTGTTTTTCAGCAGGTAGGGTAAACTCCTTACACATTTGAACCGAGTACAAGAAAATCCATCCGGGGAGAGTGCTTGATGCGGAACGGGCACAGTGTCAAAGGTAGAGAGAAGAGGCCGTGTGGCTTCCATTAATCGTGGGGGCGGGGGGTGGGGGGGTTAAAACCCTTCCAATGGCTTCTAGAATCCAGCAGACAAGTTGCATCCATGGAGAGACCTGTAGATATCAGGACCAAGGACAGCTGGCTTGGCCCATTCAAGAGGAAAGTTACTTTTATTTCCAGGCCCCATGCTTCCACGTGATTTCAGCAGAGCCACAGAAGATGTGGCCTCTTACGTCAGTTTACCTGTGCTCAAATGCTGGCTTAGTGGATTACTCTGCTGGACCTTGAGCAAGTTACTTAACTTGGTGCCTCAGTTTCCCCATGTGAAACAGGAGTAATAACAACACCTACCCCTCAAGCCTGCTATCAGGACTGCCTGAATTCACATTTGTAAAACACTTAGCATCAGGTCTCGTTCATAACTATCATTAAATCTGTATTTCTTCTAAAAAAGTGTGGGCTAAAAAGACTAATCACTGGAGGCCGTAACTTACCTAAATAACATCTGTTTTCCAACGTGTTCTTGATCTCATGCATTCTCATTGCATCATGAGCCATTTGACAACTGCTACTATATAATCCTAGCTGTATTTATTGTGTCTGTTAGCAATGCATTCTCCAACTACCTGTCCTGCCATCTCATTAGCTGCCATATAAAACTAGCACCTTGGACCATCGAGGATTATTTTTTTTTTTGGTTTTGTTTTAAATCACAGAGAAGCAGACTTCTCCTCGATGGGCCATTGTGGGAACCCGGATTTGCAGCTGAACTCAGGCACAGTCAAGGCATCCCTGGCTGTGGCATCAGAGGAGCTATGCATTAGTTCCCCTCTGTGCTTGCAACACCCAGTGTCCTCAAGAACCTGCTGTGTGTGTGGACCTGGGCTGGGCCATCCACAGCCACATCTGTTTGAACTCTTATACTAACCCTGTGGGTGGGCACCAAGGAATAGGGAATGTGGAGTAGGTAGTGCTGCCCCCATTTCCCAGATGAGACTGAGGCTTTACACAATGCCTGGATGACTGCTCGACCTGCTAACAAAACAAAGTTGCAATGTGGCACCAATAATTAACATTCTCTCCTTCCATGTTTCCTTAGCCTGCTGGGTACATCTGTCAACATGATTACTTCCATTAATAGAAGGAATGGTAACAGCTGCTACCAGCCCCAACTATGCTACCTGTCAGGCACTATTCTAAGCCACTGACGTGTATAAACTCAATTCTTGCGATTACCCTATAAGGCATGGACTATGATTAGCCTATTTTACAGATGAGGAAACTGAACTGAGAGGTTATCCAAGATGCCCAAAGGCACACAGCTGCAAAGTGTTAGAGCCAAAATTTGACTAAATTCACAAGATCTGGCTCCAGATCCTCTGCTCCAGATCCTCCACTCCAAAATGGAGCCTCTCATAAAGCCTGTAAAAATTCCACAACTGTCACCTTTTCAGTAAACACATAAGGTATGGCAAGCTGGACAGAATAGGGATGGATCAATTCAGTTGGTCATATATCAAACAACTGTTGACAAAAATCAGGGATTTGGTTACATTTGTGATACATGCTGCCCAAGAGGAGGGTGTAAGGAGGACACAAAACACAAGAACTCAACCATGATGGGAGAATTAGGAAGATTCTTTGAAGCCCACTGTTAGGTCTCCTTTCCTGAAAGGGCCAAGATCAACTCACCTGACATAGAAAAGTAGACAAACATTTTAGGCAAAAGGAACAGCATTAACAAAGGCTCTAAGGTAGGAAAGACACGTAATTTTTAGGAGAAGGCAGCTGAGCCTAGACTATGGAGGTGTGAGTGGCACAGGTGACACGGGAGGATCTGGTGCAAGGGCTGGGCCATGGAGTCCCTGAGAGTCCTAAGCAGTTTGCATTTTATCCAAAGAACAGCAGGGCATCACGGATGCAGTTCATGCGCAGAGCAACGTGAACCTCCCCCCAGGAGGCAGCTTTAGCTCCTATATGCTAGATCGTATTTACACGACTTTGCACAATCAGATCTAAAGGTACCTGTGAAAACCAACTCAGTAGACCAACACACTGAAAGTTTTCAAGATGAGTTCCAAGTAGTTTCTACTTCCCACTTTTAGGGATGATAACACATCCCACATAGTCTAAGCCATAGGTTGCTACGACTTACCAAGTTTTACAAATGATTCGATCCTCATTATCATTATAGACAATGATAAAAAAAATCAAGTGATGATATGTTGTAGTATATTAAAGTCTGATAAAATATCTTGTCTAGAAAAAGACAAAAAAAATCAATCTCAAACATCAGGTTGCAGCTCTGAGTTCTATGGCTTATGTAAATGCCACAGGCATTTGTAGGTTGAAAGAGATGAAGAGCAAAAACATCCACCCCCAACACACACACACACACACACACACTCAAAATGTATACACTGCTTCCTGTCAGCTCCCATTTACTGACCCCTACTGTGTGCTCTGTGCGGTCGTTTATTTCAATCCCATAACTAATGTGACTGCCATCCAGTGTGCCAGAAACTGAGGACATGGGTGTTCAGTACTAAAATGGGAACGTCCCAAATGAGGACAAGTAGGTCACTCTACCAACAGCAACCATAGGTTTTATAAGGAAAACAGGCTCAGAGAGATAAAGACACTTGTTATCACACAGCACAATAGGAGTGGAACCAGGTTTAATCCATTTTTTTAAAAAAGATCTTCTTTGAGAGAAAGGGAGCACATGAGCTGGGAGGGAGGGGTAGAGGGAGAAGCAGACTCCCCACTGAGCAGGGAGCCTGATGCAGGGCTCCATCCCAGGACCCTGAGATCATGACCAGAGTCGAAAACACTCAACTGAGCCACCCAGGCACCCCGCAAGGTTTACTCCTGTGTGCAAAGACAGCCAGCCTGCTCGACCCCCTGGAGAAGGACTTTGAAAACCACTTGGTTGGCTTGTCCTCCAAGCCTCTAGAGACCTCACCCTGACACACATCCCCATGGGGAAGGCCTTTGTGGGAACTAAGCTGTGATCCCATGCAATGGGTCTATCCTTTCCACAACACTCTGCTCCAAAGATAACCAGAATGCTAAGGGAGCCCCCAAGACCCAGACAGAACTTATTTTCTCTTTCTGGCTTAACCATGTGGCGCCTATGAGGTCTGAGCATTTAAGCACTGCAACTCACCCTGGGACCATCTCACCTCGAAGCAGAGGCTGGACAAGCAGCTCTGAATCGGCCTGCTGGGGTTCACACAAGCAAAAGAAATTCTTGACCTCGGCTGAGACCTCGAATCACAGAGCTACAAAGAACCTGGAGACCATCACATCCAGCTGTGCTCATTGTAGAGCCAGAAAAACCGAGGAGGCTCGGAGGAGCAAAGATACGCAGAGTATTTGCATTGTTCTCCCCCTGCCCCCGCACCACTCTGTATTCTTTCTCCTTGAATTAAAACAGGTCAAACATGCATACACAAATGTTGGGGTTTTTAGCCCTGTGGGCATAGCATACAGCTGACACTCAAGAGACATTCAGTGAATGAATGCCATCAACAAGCCTGTACTAGGCATAGGGTTGGAGGGACTGTGTGAGCGAGTAAGTGAGAGAGAGGGAGAGATTGTGGTTCCCATCCCAAATGGGAGCTCCCTTGTTCCAAGACACGTTTTTTAACAAAAAATAATCATTTTAATATGATCGTTTCTGTAATCTTGGCTAAATCTACTGGATTTGCTCCGAGAGGCCAGGCCCTTACAGGGAAATGTGCCTGAGGTTCTTCTCACAGGTCACCAGCAAGAAGCCGTTTAAATACCACCCGCCAAAGTGAACCTAAAATCCTAGTCGGTATTCCAGCAACGGGCCTCCTCTGACAGAGGTCATTTCTAGGAAGCCTTCCTTTCCCTCAGTGAAGCAATCACGGCTGCCATTTATTAAGCATCTATTATGTGCCAGGCACTTCTTTGGCGCTTTTTGCAATTCTCATTTCCACCTTCACAACGACACTGTAAGGCAGATATCCCCAGGTCACAGGGGAGAAAAGAGAGGCCAAGCAACGGGGTTCAGCAGTTGGGCGTCTGCCTTCGGCTCGGAATGATCCTGAAGTCCCGGGGTCGAGTCCCAATTCGGGCTCCCTGCATGGAGCCCGCTTCTCCCTCTGCCTGGGTCTCTGCCTCTCTCTGTGTCTCTCATGACTAAGTAAATAAAATCTTTAAAAAAAGAGGCCAAGAGACAGGTCAGTGGCTGCTCCACTGTCACGGAGCTCGTGGTAGGCAGAGCTGGGATATGAATGGATCTTCGAAGTCTGAGCTCTTTAATACACGTCCTCCTAATCTCAGATTAAAGCCCACCTCCACCCTCTACTTTCTTGTTAGTATTTTTCTGTGCACCAAACACTCTAAGGAGCCTACTTTTTATAAGGGATACAAAACTAGGAATCGGAAAACCTCTCTTCTGTCTCCGTTTTCTCACAACCAACGTGCAACCACAGGCACACTGCAAAGTTACCAGGTCTCAACTGCTTCATCTGTTCAATGG
The DNA here is from genome assembly GCF_905146905.1 of Nyctereutes procyonoides. Classification (NCBI taxonomy): domain Eukaryota; kingdom Metazoa; phylum Chordata; class Mammalia; order Carnivora; family Canidae; genus Nyctereutes; species Nyctereutes procyonoides. The sequence continues at coordinate 50,817,025 of NW_026575126.1, read as the reverse complement.
GTGTAACGCCCAGCCCCATCCATCCCAGGATCTTTGCCAGAAACAAAGTCGAGCGCAGCCAAAGCGTACCTTCTGATCCCGGGATTCTCGGAGGCCAGCGGATTTTCCTGCCAGATGTCCTCCACCTTAGCCATCTTTCAAACGCTCCCCTGGGCGAACAGCCCAACTCACCATGCCCTGCTCCACGGAGTTACCTCCTAAAAATAAACCCTGCTAACTTCAATTGGCTCCCCATAAAGACATATATAGAAGAAAATACTCAAGAGGTCCCATCTGGCAGCAGCTTCTCCCAAATGCAGCCCAAACGGCTCATTTCTACCGTGATCTGCGACACCTGACAGGCAGCTTTAAATCAAACAAGAGGCTGAGAGATGGAAAATCCCTGTGGGTTAGCACAGGCTGTTGGGGCAGCGCTGGCCCGGGGCTTCTGAGCCAACTCCTACAGCAAGAAAATGTGAGCTCATCCCAGGGAGAGTGCAGTCATTGATTGGGGGTCACTGATGCCATGGTGATGATGTCACCAAACTGTGCATTTTAAATATCTGCAATTTATCACAAGTCAACTATGCTCCGGTAAAGCTGGGACCAAACAAGTTTAGAGAAACTATTTAAAGCCCTTCAGCTTTAAGAAAGAGAGAGTGAATAAAAGGCAATAATACAATAAAATAAATAAGGGGTTGGATCAGAAAATGTTTAACCTTTCAGCTCTGTCTATGAAATTATGGTTCTACACCCAGACAAGCATTACAGAAAGGAGACCAAAGACTTCTAGGAATTAATCTACTTACTCAACTAATAATGAGGACGGCCACCATTTACTGAGCTCTTGCAACATACCAGGCACTATGCAGGGTTCTCTGTAAACCTTATCTTATAAAGCCCCACAGCCAGCTTATAAGGTACTCGCTGGTCTTCTTCCCATTGAACGGATGAGGAAACAGAGGCACAGGGGGGCCATCTGTCCAGAATTTGGACTAACTAGGTCATTTCAGAATTCATGCCCTCAGGGCATGTGGGTGGCTCAGTCAGTTAAGCGTCCGATTTGGCTCAGGTCATGATCTCAGGGTCCTGGGTTTGAGTCCTACATCAGGCTCCCTGCTCAGCGGGGACTCTGCTTCTCCCTCTTCCTCTGCCTTTCATTCCCTCTCTTCGTGGTCTTTCAAATAAATAAACAAAAATCTTTAAAAAAAAAATTCATGCTTTTACCCACTGTGCCAAGCCCCCTCCCTCAATTGTTACGGAGCACCTACTGTGCCAGACCCTAAGACTGCATCTGTACCTATAGGAGCCACTTCCAACCACAAGGTCCCCAGGAAGGGGCAAGTAAAAATGCTGGTCCTGGCACACTGTCACCTCTGGGTGACACCATCATCCCCCTCGCAGGCACACACAGAGCTCCTCCAAGGGCTCACTTCAGCATGAGGTGTTTTAAGGCCCTACAGACTGTCTAAGGCAGGGCTGCCCCAAAAAGTTTTCTGTGATGGTAGAAATGTTCTGTACCTGTACTGCCCACTAGCCACATGTGGCTGCTGATCAGTGGAAATGTGGCTGGTGCGGCTCTGGGACTGAATTTCTAACTCTATTTGATTTTAATTAACTTAGGTGCAAACAGCCATACAGGTCTAGTGGATGTAGTGCTGGGCAGCACGCACTAAGGGACCTCACCGTCTCACTGTGTGAGCAGAGCATGGCCAGGCGGGCTAGGCCCAGAGGGAAGGCTGGCTATCCCAGAACTTGGGGTGGGCTGGTGGACAGCCCAGCCAGCACAGCCCCCGGGAGCTGCGCTCAGCAGCCCCATACTGTGCCCAACCAGCCCGACGGCTTCTGAAGTCACGGGGAGCCAGCTGGGGAGGTGAGACCTGTGTGGACACGCACCCACGGGTGCTGGCGAGAACAGTCCCCACTATGTGCACTGATTAAGCAGTATGGTCTATGCAAGGTGCTTTAGCACATTACCCCCTGAAAACTCCCAAGGGAGTTACTCTCGTGCCTCTGTCCCAGGTAAGGAAACTGAGGCTCAGAGACATAAAGTGAACTAGTCAAGGTCACAGCCATTCGCAGAGCCAGGATTTGAACCCAGTGGTCTGATTCCAAAGGACAAGTTCCAAACCACTACACAATCCTGGGTCCCAAGACAAAAGCACACTTCACTGCCGGCTCTGAGATGCATCTGCTCGCTTCCAACCATCTGGGGGCCGAGGCTTTTGTTCTGGTGGAAGGAGAGGGCTGGGTGTTCTGGCCAAGACACAGGCAGATCCCAGGTGCAGGGACAATCCTACGCGACAGTCCCTCCAGGCAAACACAGAGGAGATGCTGCTCCTTGCTCTTGCACAGATCGCTCCTTTGGGTAAGAATCCCTTGTCTTCTGGCCCACCTGAAGAATTCTTATTTACCCTTTCCAACTCAGATTTTTCTCTTTGAGACTTTTCCTGATCTCTCAAAGACAAGTTGACCACTACCCATGCATTCCTAGCTCCCTGCCACCACCACCGTCACCAACGACAAGTACCTTGTGACCGTTTCCTTCTTGGCACTGATCTTCCTCAAGATCGGTGATGGGCCGGGTCTGTGTCTCACCCACCCCTGTTCTCCCAGAGCCAAAGAGGGTGCCTGACATATGGTCCCCACACGGCAAATGCTGACTTTGAATGTCAACGATAAGATGAACAGCTAAACGAAAGGAACATTTAAATTTTAAGAGTTGAATTAAGAACTGCCTTATGTCAAAAAGAGAGTCATAAGTTTCTTTCAATGTCTCAGGCCCTAGAGTCAGGCCAGGATGACTTTTTGAACTCTGCTAGGTTCTAGATATGTGACCCTAGGCAAAGGGCCGAATCTCTCAGAGCTCCGCAGTTCTCATCTAGAAGGTAGCACAGTGCTAGGATCTACCTGCGGGGGTTACCACGAGGGTCAACTAAGCTAAGAATGTCTAAGAATATACGGAAAGCACTTGGCATGAGGCCCTGGCTCAGACAGGGCCCTTGGTAAATGTCTGCAATCATTGGCAAGCCACTAAACAAATGACTCAGGCATCGGAGCTCATCCAGAGAAGATCTTGAGGACTTGACTTCTCTGGGCCCAACGTAGTAGAACGAAAGCAGATCACAGTGAAAGAGGTGGCGCTGTATGACCAGCCTTGGGTAAACAGGTGATTTGCCAATGTCTTTCCCCTTTACTTCCTACCAAGTTCTGGAGGACTCTATGCCCATTTGGTCTTTCAGCCGGCCAGGGGTCCTCACAAGAGGCCAACGACCAGGCACCCAGGAGCTGAATATGGCTCTCAGATATATTTTGGTTTCAGCCGGCAAAGCATTTTAAACATTTTTCAACTAGTTGCCAATATCTAAAACTCAGGAAGACTAGGTGTTCAAATTCTGGTTGTCCGGACTTCCTGGAAAGAGCAGATCTGGCCATACTGTGTCCCCATTTCCAGTCGGCCAGAGCTGAGAAGCACCTGCCCACTTCGGAGGGTGTATGGGTGCTCTCATTCCCCCATATGGTGGCCACCCCTTTTTTTCACTACCTGCCCAGCTCAGAAGGCATCTCACTTTCTTTCTTTCTTTTTTTTTCAAGGCATCTCACTTTCTAAGTCTTTCCATCAGAGAAGGGATTTGACATCGAGGGCTCCGATACCTAAGCCACTTGTTTAGTGGCTTGCCAATGACTGCAAACATTTACTAAGGGCCCTATTTTCCTAGAAGAAAACAGGTACCCAGCAGCTGTTTTACTTAGCAAAAGCAGTCAGCTAAGGGCAGGGAGCAGCTCTGAGTTACAGTAAAAATCCGTACGCCAAACCCACTTGATTTCCCTTTGACATCACTGATATATAAGGACACAGGTGAAGAAATGGATCTGTTTAATAATAACCTAACTGTGCCTTTGCTGCCTCTCTCACAGAGAAAGTTAAAAATAAATCACTTGTGGCATAGCATATCAATCCATACCTGACAGGGGGGTGTCAGGTGGTGCCTTCCTTGCTTCGCACCAGGCCTGGGAGAGCTCCTGATTTCAGGTTCCAGCAGGGTCCTGGGTGGATGCAGGTGCTGTGGAAAGACCTGGCCCCAAAGGTTCCCTGCCTCGGGAAGTCCTCCATGTCGGCTCATGGAGCAAGGAGGGAAGGATGGGGAAAGAAAGACAGCCAAGAAAGACAGCCAGATGCAGAGACAAAGCTGCTCGTGTCACTTTGGTGTGTCCTCCGCTGTGTCACGCTTTCCATGAGAGGGCAGCGATTACCCTAGTAAAAGTTGGCCCCCACTTTTATTTTATTTATTTTACTTATTTATTTTATTTTATTATTTTATTTTATTTATGATAGACATAGAGAGAGAGAGAGGGAGAGGCAGAGACACAGGAGGAGGGAATAGCAGGCTCCATGCCAGGAGCCCGACATGGGACTAGATCCTGGGACTCCAGGATCGCACCCCGGGCCAAAGGCAGGCGCTAAACCACTGAGCCACCCAGGGATCCCCTGGCCCCCACTTTTTAATGCACACTCACCCCCACATGCCCACACTCCACTGTCTGCTTTCCCACAAGCTGGGGTACCTTCCTTATTTGTTCCCCCATGCACATCCTCCTGCTGGACCGCACACCCCACCAAGGCAGGCCCTGCTCTGACCTGGTCTGTTTCCAAACAGTTGTCTGTGAATGGTGTTTCAGGCCACGCTCGGCACCAACCAACCAGGCCCCTACTGGAAACCTGCTAAATGCTTCCCTGATGTGAGACACGGCACCCTGCACCGTTTCCAGACCGGCAACAAATACACGACAGTTTCATGATTCTTGCCCTGTTTCTCCAGCACCCCATACAACTTAGTATTGTCAGCCAACTCTCCCTGTTTACTGAAATACGTCTATTAAAAATATCAGATGTTAGGGGAGCCGGGGTGGCTCAGTGGGTTAAGCATCTGCCTTTAGCTCAGGTCCTGATCCCGGGGTTCTGGGATGTGGCCCCACATCCCTGCTCAGTGGGGAGCCTGCTTCTCCCTCTGCCTCCCCCTCCCAGGGCCCCCTGCCCCTGCTCGCTCTCTCTCAAAATCTTTTGAAAATATATCAGACTTTATGGTGGGATATTTAGGCAATCGAGAGGCACTTGTAATCGATGAGCTTTGAAGCTGACCATCACTTATTAGCTGTGTGACCTTGGAAAAGTGAGTTTGCCTCTTTGTGCCTCGGTTTCCCTACCTGTGAAACAGCCAGGAGTGCAACCTCCATATGTTAGGGCTAAGTGAGAGGAGACACGTAAAGTTAACTCATAGCAGGTGCTTCTTAGAATTGTGGCCAGAGCAGTGCAAGCCCGAGATGATTACTTTTCATATTATTTAAGGGAAAAAAAAAACAGTATCACTCATCGTATTAAAATACATATATTACAATTTTTAAGAACTGTCATTGACATAACAGCTAAAAAACACAGGGTTGGAGACACAGGGTTGGCCTCTGCTTTGCCACCACCTGAATGTGTAAAGCCCCTCTTGCCAGATCCTCCTTCTTCTGTCTTTTATTTATCTTTTTAAAACATTTTACTTATTTATTCATGAGAGACACATAGAGAGAGGCAGAGACACAGGCAGAGGGAGAAGCAGGCTCTCAGTGGGGAGCCAGATGCTGGACTCCATCCCAGGACCCCGGATCAAGTCCTGAGCCAAAGGCAGACGCTCAGCTGCTGAGCCACCCAGGTGCCCCTCTTCCATCTTTTCAATGACGATGTTACACCAGACACTCTTAAGATTCCATCCATTTTCCAGTTCTGACTCTGAGATCTTCAGTCCAAGGATTACCCTACCTTACAAGAAATCAGACTGGAAAACCTGGGTCTACAGAATGGGAGCAAAAGGGAGGAGCTGGGGGACAGAGGGGAGGTTATTCACATTCCAAAGGGATTTGCTCTTACAAAAGGATTAACAGCAGAGTTGCTTTAAATAGCAGCTTAAGCCTTGTTTATGGATTACTAAATGCTTGATGGGAGAGGTGGAGGGGCCAGGAACTTGTGGCCAGAGCTTGATGAAGCGCAGCCAGAAATTAAAAAGTGAGTGTGTTCTCCTCAAAATGATAATGGGTATCAACAAGAGAAACAACCCCATTTCAAAGAAAAAGCTGTTTCTACTCAATATTTTGGTCGTGCCTCAACTGCTTTAAAGCAGGTGCACGTCCATCCGTGAACCAGTTTAGAGAAGTAGTCCAACCTGTTTATTTTTAAGCCCCTACTGTAACAACATTGAATGCCTTAACTGCCTGTCACATACCAGCTTGAGCATGTGACACGCATCATTTCACCTAATGGGGAGAGGGGATGTGGCTCCCCCAAAGCGAGCGGATGGCAGAAAAGCCCATTCGCTCAAGCCCAAGTATGGGAACCGGGCACTAAGATTAGATTATAAAAAGCAGAACCCTTGCCTCAAGGAGGACACAAGAGATGAGCTAGAGAGTTCAATGGATACAGAGAAGGATGATAAACGCCCCCCCCCCCCGAGAGAGAAAGAGAGAGAGAGAGAGAGAGAGAGAGAGACTTCTGTGAGGGCAGAGAAAGGAGACCAAGGGCTTGGGGTGTGTCCACAGCCAGGTGTGACCTCAACCACCCCCCCACCCCCCACCCCTGTTAGCCTACACTCCAATGCCCAGATTCCTCTCCTCCATCTTCCGTGCCTTTGTGCCGGGGGTGCTCTCATCTGAGCACAAACCAGTCTGTCCCGGGGGACTCTGCTCCCCAACAGTGGGCTGTGGGCCTGGCAGGTGGAAAGAGAGAGGAAGCCTGTCACAGGCCCTCTCCCGGTGCTGACGCTGCCTTGCCAGGCTACCTGAGAGCTTCTCCCTGCCTCATTTTCCTCCCTTGAAAAATGGGGATATTAGCTACCCCCCACCTCCCTCGGCAGGGAAGAGCCGGTGATTAATTAGGTAACATCTGTGAAGCGCTCCCAGCTTTCTGGGGAAGGGCACCTTGGGAGCGGAGCTATAAAAACACGGAGGAGCGGGCTATTATCAGCACGATCATTATGATTATCATTTTCATCATGACATGCTCCTGCCTGAAGACCTGCCGTGGCTCCCCACTGCCCCCCGGGAGAAGGAGCCGTTAGGAGACCGGTGGGCAAGGCCAGGTGCGTGCTGCAGCTTGTTCCCTCATTTCCTCTTCCCTCTGTCTCCCCTCCCCACATCCCACCCCACAGCCCCCAGGGAGAGCCCTGCCACCGGCACAGCATCCCTTCATACCCGCTCCCCCTGCTGACCACCTCCCCTAACATCCAAGCTGGGAGTGCAAGGCCTCCGCCTCCCCATTTTTGTTGCTGAAACCACTATTTCCCTTCTCTGGAGGGCTCTGTTAGCACAGGCTGCACACGAAATTGGGATCTTGCATGAGTTTCTGCCCAGAGTTTTATTTTGTTTTAAAGATTTTATTTAGGGAATCCCTGGGTGGCTCAGCGGTTTAGCGCCTGCCTTTGGCCCAGGGTGTGACCCTGGAGTCCCAGGATCGAGTCCTGCATCGGGCTCCCCGCATGGAGCCTGCTTCTGCCTCTCTCTCTTCTTTCTCTGTCTCATGAATAAATACATAAAATCTTTTAAAAAATTTTAAAAATAAAGATTTTATCTATTCATGAGAGACACACACACAGAGAGAGACAGAGACACAGGCAGAGGAAGAAGCAGGCTCCATGCAGGGAGTCCAATGCGGGACTCGATCCCAGGACCCCGGGATCACACCCTAAGCCAAAGGCAGACATTCAACCCCTGGGCCACCCAGGTGCCCCCTCTTCCCAGAACTTTAAAATGTAGATACTACACAAGCCAGGACTCCAGTCTCTTAGACCTCCAGGTAGATAATAAGTGCACTGAGGACCACATGGAGTTCAGATAAAATCCAAACTTCCTAAGTAGACTACAGAAGGTAGCTAACTGCTTCAGCAAGGAATCTGGGTTGAAAGAGAACGGGGCTCTCCATTCTGCCTCTCACGGCATCCCTGGGCCCCAACTTCCTCCTTTGCAAAACAGAGATCGTCATAACAGGCGTTGCCAAAGAGAACACAAATCTGGACTGGGTAAGGAGATTATCTGAAAGGATGGTTGCAAAAGGGAGAACGACACCACTGCAACGGGACAGGGCATCTGCAGTTGGGAGCACGCTTTGGTCACGGGACCTGCAAGCATCTCATATGTGGGGACATGGGATGAAAAGACCAGGGGACCCAACAGATTAGAGGATGCTTCACCCTGAAGCCAGCCTGTTCCCAGGGAAAGGCCATTTGCTGGTTCAGACTGAGGGTGGGCCAAAGCACAGGTCCCCATCTGGCAGGAGGAGGAGAAGCATCACCAAAGTCTGATCAACAAGCATTTTGTTCTAATTGATCAGTGGGAACATGCATCAAGGTGAGTTATCTCTGAGGATTTGGAGGGTGTGTGTCTGGCCTCATCAGAGGTAAACAAGGGGGCACCCGTGCATCACAACGGAGTCACGGGGAGACGGGTGGTCCTTTACATAGTGAGCGTTTTTCCAGAACACAAAGGGGTGGGGGTTTCAGGGTTTCCTTTGCTCTCTCCCAAGGGCACGGGGCTCAAGTAGACTTCAACGCTGTCAACATTCAAGAAGGTTGTTGTGTGGACTCAATGTGATGATGCACAGAACGTGTTTAAAGCCAACTCAACACTAGCTGCATTTAGTTTTCATTAATGACTGTTCACTTCCAGGATAATCTAGGAGACTGTCTATTTCTATTAGAGCTGGAAAGTAGAGAACATTCTGGAACTGTGTTGCAGGTAAATATGTAGCCTGGGAGTGCATTTCTGGTGTGCCAGGTAGGCACATGATGCTACTGATTCTCACTGAACTTGCTCTCTATGCAGCCCCAGGACATTGTCACTTCAGTCTTCTCTTAACCCAGACAGATCTTGAGCCTACAGTAGTACATTCAGCCTGGCTCCTGGCCATCAACTGACAAGTTAAAAGGAAAAAAAAAAAAGGGAAGTTAAATATACAACCCACCATCCCACCCCCCACCCAGGCCGAGAATCGAAGTGCACAGGGACAGGATGGAGAACCAGGAGTTAAAGAAAATGTGTGGCGGAAAATTCCCTACTAACTTTTTATCCTGGCTATAATCGCTGGCATGCAAGCCTGTTTTAAATTTACCGGCAGCTTTTTAAGCTGCCACCTAGCTCCTGAGGTATTATTTTTAGTCAAGTAGAAATTCATTTGGAGCCTAAAGTCAGGAAATGGAATCACGTCAGGTGTTGCTCTTACAGAATTCCGGTCGTGCCCTTTGTCTGCCGAATTCACCACTTCTCATTTGCACACAATTAAATAATCACTTCACCCCCCACTTCTCCAGCATCTTTAGCATCTCCCCGCAGAGGGGAAGAACGCCAGGGAAGTCGGCACTAGGTTTAAGAGATCTATTCTTGATCCAAACGTCACTTCCATCAGCAGGAACAGACTGGGGCGGGTGGCGGGAGGGGGAGCGGAGGGTGTGCGATTTACCAGGAAAATAGGGCCCCCGAAGCAGAATGAAAGTTCCGCTTTCCCCCACTCAAAACAGACATCGCCAGTGAGGCCGGGGCTATATATACATTTGTCAGCTGCCAAGAGGCGCTCGCAGACACAGAGGAAGGAAATGAAAACAATACTGCCCGCCTGGAAGCGGGTTGGGACCGGGGTCTGTGCGCGAACCTCCCACCGGACAGCTTCAGCCCAAGATGCAGGAGTCGCTCTGGATTCCTCCTCCCCCACCCCCGGGCCCGCAGCCCACCCACCTCAATGACTTCACTGCTGCGTCCCACAGAGCCTGTCGCCGAAAGGGGTCCAGCACCGGCCACTTCGATCCGGGGCCACCGCCAGCCTCGTCCAAGTCCCGGCCCTCCTCGTGCTCCCAGGGCCACCCCGCAGCTGGAGGGGCCTTTAAAAAAATCATAACCCAGGGGTGGCCCTGGTGGCTCGGCTGGTGAAGGGTCTGGCTCTTGATCTTGGCTCAGGTCTTGATCTCAGGGTCATGAGTTCAAGCCCCGCATTGGGCTCCACACTGGGTGTGGAGCCTACTTAAAAAATCAATCAATCGATCAATCATAACCCAAATAACACACAAAAAAGCAAATATTGAACACTCCCATCTCACTGGGGACAAAATCCAAGCTTCTCACCATGGATGGGAGAAGCCCTCTGGGATCTTCCTCCTCTGCCTCTTCCTCTAGCACTGACAGCTTTCTGTTTCTAGAACGTTCCATTCCCTCTGATGCCTCAAAGCCTTTTCCTTCTTCCTGGAATGTGGTTTCTCTGGTCATTCAGGCCTCAGGTCAAAGGTCATCTCTCCAGCAGTCCCTCTGGTGGTGACCACCCTCCTCTACCTCACATCATCCTGCTTTAATTCCATTTAAAATATTTCTTTTTTTTTTTTTTTTGGTCTGTTTGATCACTGTATCTTGTACTCAGTGCGCACTCCAGTATCTGTCCATAGCTGGTGCTCAAGAAATACGTGTCGCATGAATGAATGACTGTACGAAGAAAAGCGTGACTGAAGCACGTTAAAGGAACAGGTGAATCTGGAGGGTGTGGTGTCTCTTTTACATTACAGAGCATCTCGATTTAGGCTCTGAGCCTTCACCAGAAATACATGTACTGTATTTAGAGTTCATAAAAATATCAAATGAAAAACTATATTCTCGGGCCCAACTTGTTCCAAACATATTTCAAAGCTTTCCAATAACTGTATCCGGTTTCAAGTTAGAATGAGTTTAAGTGAAATAAAATGAAAAATTATATCCCTCATCCCACTGGCCATATTTCAAGGGCTCCAACAGCCATGGTGGCCGGTGGCTGCAATGCTGGGGGGCACCCGTACAGCCCATGCCACCCTGTACACCAGGGCTACAAGTCATTCCAGCAGGGACGCCAGTGTCCAGGAGAACTGCTCTGGAGGAAACGGCAGTCGCTCTGTCCTCGCTGACCTCTGGGGTGACCTTGGCCAGTGCGTGCAGTGCTCTAGGGCCTTTATGTCTGAGCACGGAGGATACCACTTCTGGAAGCATCTGAGGCCAGGCACAGAAGCAGCAGCGCACTGAGTGGTGAAGAGCCCAACCCCGGAGCTTGGGCTGTCTGAGTTCAAGTCCCAGCAGTGCCATGCCCCAGCTGTGTGCCTAAAGCTTCTCTGTGCCTCAGTTTATACAAAGGCAAAAGGTCAGCATCTAACCCCAGAGGAGTCAGAAGGGTCAAATGAGACCCTGTCCAGCAAGCACCTGGCACATAGCAGGGTCCCAGGATAATCACCGTAATCATTATTACCCGTTAGGACGTGTCGAGGTCTCTTGACAGAAGTACAGAATGATACAGGCACCCCAGTTACCTTAGAGCCAAGCTTCTAAGGTAGGGAACCAACTAGATCACTCATAGTACGGAGGATTCCCATCCGAGACGCCTTTAAACATCGTGAAATCTCCGAAGGGCTTTTCAAATAGGAATCAATTTCCCACATTGAATGGAATTCTTCAGAGACCTTCCTGGGAGGGACCCAGGCCCAGTGTATCCTTGAGGTCACTCTCATCGGTTTGCTGGTTTAAATGGGAGACTCCGCTTGAGTGTCCCTCGGCAGCGGCAGGCTGTGACGCTTTACAGGGCGCTCGGGCAGAGACACAAGTGTTGGCATGGATCTGTCAGATTTTAGGGCCACTAAGAGGACCAGATGTTCAAAGTGGTCCCATGCACCCCAAAACCAGAGCATCCACCCCCACCCCCGCAGTGGTCAGCTGCCAGATTCTCAGTGCAAGAGAACCAGGGTGAGTCAGGTGGTGTGTCCCCGCAGCAGACGGATGGTCACAGTCTATTTGGAAATGGCTGCAAATCAGTATTTTTACCTCTCTCCTGGAGAGGTCTGCAAAGCCTGAAACTGCCTGTCACTCACTCAGTGACTCCTGAGCACATCCTTCGAGCCAGTCCCGGTGCCAGGTGCCAAAGACACACCAGGTCCGCTGGATGAGCCCGAGAAGTGGAGATTTTCAACAGATTTTTATAATAACTGACAAAAACCTGACTTCACTGGCAGTCCGCCAGGAGCCTCAGCTCTGCCTTTATTAGCTAGGTGACCTTAGGCAAGTTGCTCGACCTCTCGGAGACTCAATCCCCTCAACCTGTGAGATGGGAACAGCAGTGGGACCTTCCACATAAACTCACTGTGAGAACTGAGTAAATGCAAAGGAGGGCTTAGAATAGCTCCTGGCACACAGTAAGTGCTCAATTAATGTTTTGTTTTTTGTTTTTATTCTTAGCTGTAGTAATAGACTACTTGGAAGGGACTAAGTTCTGGATGTGAGTATATCATGTAAAAGAGGCATCTCACTCAGGGGTCAACTACAATAGTCAAATCCAGACTGGTGGCTTGTTTTTGTAAATAAAGTTTTATTGGAACTCAGCCACACCCACCACTTACATATCGTCTGTAGCTGCTCTGCATGGCAGACACAGAGTTGAGTAGTTGCCAAGGAGGCTGAATGGCCATCAACATCTGAAACATTTACTACCTGGTCCTTTAAGTAAAGGCTTGCCAACCTCTGCTCTAATCCAAATGGGTGGGGGATGAGATCAGGGAAGGCTTCCTGGAGAAGGTGACAACCTAACTTTTGCTTGACCAGTATTAATTTTTGCTCTTCACAGAGTTCTGGAAGAGTATCCTTCGACCAGCAGGTTTGGGTAACAGAAAGGAAGCCACCAACCCCTACCTATATCAAATTCTATAGCAGAAGCCACCAAATGGGATCTTGTGGGGCCAGAAATGGTCCATACACCTGTTTTGCATGGCCTTCAGGGTGCTCAAAAACATCTGAGATAACATTAGAAGACCTATCATGATTATCTGCCTTTTTGGCTTCCATTAAAAATTCTGAGTACCTAGAACCCCATAGACCCACCCTCCCACGAACCCTCTTCCGATGGGATGCCTCCTTTTTAGAGCTCACCATGATCCCCACCATACCCACATCCTTCTCATGTTTTATATGGATCTTGTGTCTGTAACCTCTGTTCTATTGCTGTCGAGAGCTTCCCTCACAGATCCTCTAGTACCCTAGCAACCCATGAGGTGGACAAGTCAATAGCTGCCACCCTACAGATGGGAGAACCAAAGTTCAGAGAGGTTAACTGACTTCCTTAAGGATACCCAGCTGGGAAATGAGAATGCTGGAGAGGAACCTTTGCCTCTAGTTCACTACAGTCTTCAGGCCTTCAAACAAGAGGATCCGTCATCACTACCATTTTTCTAGAGCACTTTATGTGCTGCGCTCTTTCACATCCTTGAGTCTTTATTTACAGAATATAAAAGATGTTGGATCCGCATAGGATGCATAGAGGTTAAAGAGCAGATGTTCACCAAAGGACTAATGAGGCAAGAGGCAAAAACTCTGGAAAGATACAGACAAGAAGTGGACAGGTCTCAGAGGTCATAATCGATGAATCTAATGAACCAAATGAGCACTGATTAAGCCTCTGCTGGAGGCAGGTTATAGAGAGAGGTCTAGTTCCCTTTCTGAGGTTTGCACTCTCAGGGGGGTGCTGGTACCTATGCTCGAACAACACAAGGCAGATTGGGCTTCTGGGAAGTGCAAAGGGTAGTCACAGGTAGACTTAAGGATCTACCCAGAGCACAGGGGTGGATACGTGGATATGAGTGGGTCTTTATTCGGGCAGGCGGTGGACGGTGGGTCAACTGAGCCTCTTGGATGGGGTGGACAAGTCTGAGATCTGGGTGTTGGCAGGGTGGCCTCCTTCTGAAGCTGGCAGGGAAGGTCTGTCCTATGTCACACTCTCCTAGCATCTGGTGGTTTCCTGGCAATCTCTGGCATTCCTTGGTTTGTAAAAGCATCACCCCATTATCTGCCTTCATCTTCACATGGCATCCGCCCTGTATGGGTGCCTGTATCCAAATTTACCCCTTTTTATAAAGACACCAGTCATACTGGATTAGGGGCCTACCTTACCCCTCACCCGTGCTAATGACACCTGCAATGACTCTCTTTTTAGATAAGGTCACATTCCAAGGCATGAGGATTAGGACTTCGACATAAGCATTCTTGGGGACATAGTTCAGCCCGTTACAATCTCTTTGAGGTGTCAGGAAAGCATGGAGCCAGGAGGTGAGATTCTCACAACCCTTTCTGAGTCCCCGCCCCATGAGGACTGAAGACCTGAGTACCCCCTGTCATTCTAAGCAGAATGAGAGTCCCTGGAGGTTCTGCTGCTGCTCCGGGGATTTGAGGGAAAGGTATGAGCAGCTGCAGGCACCCATCACTGAAAACAGGAGGGGAAGCCCTTCTCTCTTTTCATTACACTGTGGAAAACAGAAAACTCAATTTATTTAAGAACAAACAGGCTTTAACCTGAAGTTCATTCTCCCACTTGGTGACTTCTCAGCATCTACATGCAAGAGCAGCAGCCAGCATCGTGCCCCGGCCACACACTCCGAGAGACCTAGATTGGGAAAATAATGGCATTTTCTCGACAAATTATCTCCCAGCTGAAGTAATAACTTGTTTATAGATATGCCAATTCAGATTTTCATCCCCTTAACCTACCTCTGAAAGAAATGCGGTGGCGTCCCCACAGCAAAAAGGCAGCAGTTTCCCAATGCCCCCTTCCCTTCCCACCCCACCCCCGCTGAGCCTTTATTAATTTTAAGCCATTGACAGAGTCTCTTTGGAAACTATGTGTTCACATCTCAGGTCAACAACATCCTCCTGCTCGGTTCCAATAAAATACACACTGTCAGAGATAAAGCAAATATTTCTCTGAGAAAACAGAACCACTGTGCTTTTACATACAAGCACCAAAGACCCAAGCCAATAAATTTTCCCAATGGCTGCCACAGAGCTGACTGGTCCTCTCTGGGATTCACGGTCATTCTGCAACAGAGAGACCACTGCCTCAAACTCCCCTGGCTCCCACAGCCTTCCCAGTCTACACCTGTGTGGGTGGGAAAGACAGGTGCTGGGGTAACATTGAGCATTCGCTGCATGCCATGCCAGCACTGCATTAGGTGCTAGGTGCCTTTGACAATCACATAGATACGGTGCCTTCTGCCCTCCTCGAATTACAGACCAGTGGGGGGGGGGCACACAGTCAAGCAGCCAAACAGGCACCCTGTCTATAAAGCCAGCTTGTAGTAAGAGATACACTTGAAAGAAACAAGGTATGGAGTTAAGAGAATAAGGATAGCCAGCAGGACTTGATCTGAGACAGAAGGAGGAGGCCAACGCCCCTGGCAGAGGGAAGGGGGCTCATGCAGGGCCACCAGCCATCTGGTGCCAAGAAGGATAGAGCCTGGGAATGCAGAACAGAGAGCGGGCCAGTTGGGCTTGACTGGAGAGATGGCAGGAACATGTCAATGGCCACGAAGCTGAATGGTGGGGAGAGTCAGGAGGCGTAAGGGGTGGGGTGGGGGGCACTGGGATTATATTCTGAATGCAGCAAGAAGCCACAGCAAAGTTTCAAGTGTGGGGATGCCATCATCCACTCCTCTCTCTTAGGCAATCTCTCTCCTACCACACATATTCTTCAGAGTCAATTCTTGGGCGTGAGTCCTTGAGTGAGTGTAACCCTCTCTGGAATGAATTCCATATTGAACTCAACCTCAGCATGTATGAGTGCTTTTGGAGAATAGCTGGGAACACGGGGAGGAAGACCATCATGTACAGGGATGCCGGGTCCTTGGAGTGGGGTGGGGGGATGTCTCAGAGGAGGAGACCCGAGAAGCAAGGGGAAAGGGCTCAAACCACGCCCTAGGCTGCCTGGCGGTTGCCCAGAGAGGTACAGCATGGAGGTGTCTTCATGAAAAGTCAGAAGGGATTTCCTGCAGAAGTTCAATTACTGCCTAACTTTATATGCAGAGATGTACTTATGGGCCCATATTCAGCGTTTCTAAGTTTACATGGTGGGAACGCTTATGATTTTCCCCAAGAACTGGCCAGGACAACTTTGAGCTTGGTGATGGAATTATGAGGGAATGAGTGACCTCCTTTAACATCCCCTCTCTATGCTCCTGGGCAGGTCATTTAACTTCTCTTTTACCTCAGTTTCCGCACCTGTAAAACAGGAATGATAACGTAACATCTCCATCTCAAGGACCTGGGTGGATTAAAATATAAAAATCCATACTGAGCACTCGGGAGAGCGACTGGCCTAACTGTTCAGCAAAGGGTCAGTTGCTATGGTTGTTCCTATCACAGGAACTTCTGCAAAAGTTAGGGGCACCTGGTATTTGTCCGATGTGTGTTGGCCGCCTACGTCATGCTTGAAAATTTAGTATGGAAGTCATCAGGGCAGGGATGGGGGGAAGAGCCGTAGGTTCAGAGATATTTACGACATTATTTGTTTAGAATAACAACAAAAGTATCTAAA
The DNA here is from genome assembly GCF_905146905.1 of Nyctereutes procyonoides. Taxonomy (NCBI): domain Eukaryota; kingdom Metazoa; phylum Chordata; class Mammalia; order Carnivora; family Canidae; genus Nyctereutes; species Nyctereutes procyonoides. Next base: position 50,800,662 of record NW_026575126.1, on the reverse strand, counting down.
CATTCGACACTAGAGAAACCGCAGCATTCACCGAAAAACATCAACTCAACCAAAAACTATGCACTAATTTGAATGATTGATATGAAGACCTCAAAAGGCTTTAATGATGTTTACAAAATGGCATTTAGTGGATATGAAAAAGACAGAGAGAAACAATGGATATAGCAATCTGGAAGAGACAATGAAGGAGGGAACACGGTTTTGGGTTGGAAAGCTGGGTCATGGGTGAAGTTTTCAAAAGACGGTGAACACAGGGAAATACAAAATAAACTGCACAAAAAAATGAGACCCAAACTTGTGAGCGCTTTGTCTGGGAGATTTGGAACATGGAATTCCTTGGAAAGCTACTGTCCCTTCCCTGGGACGGTGAACACCTTCCTGGAAGGTGAGATAGTCCATCGCTTAGCTCTTCTGATACTGAGCTAACCTTATTCTAGGTACTTGGGTGTCTTTTTCACTGTATCTTATTTTTTAATGAATGGTAACAGAATACATCACAACGCACTTAATGAGGGCCTACTACATAAAAGATTGGTGCAGAATGGCCACCAGCACAGCTCCAAGAGGAAGGGCCTCTCACTAATGAATACGATAAATGAAGATGGACCAGGACAACAGCAGCTAACACTACTCCCCACACACCAGGGATTGCTCTGAGTGTTTTATGGGAATTACCCCCTTTAATCCTCATATCCAGCCTTGGATGCAGCTGTAGCCACGTGTAGATGAGAAAGGGGATGCTCAGAAAGAGCTAAGGACATGCCCAAGGTCAGGTGGTCAGTTACGGAGCCAGGGTCTGGACCCCAGACTCGTCCCCAGGGCCCCTCTCACCACTTTGCCATCACCACTTTCCCAGATGCCCAGCCAGGAACTGCTCACCCTCATCTCTATGTCAGATACAAGGTCTCTATTGAGACCTGGCCTCCCAGAGCTCAAGCCCGGCCTGAGACACTGGGCTCATCTTGAGAAACCAAGGCCTGGGTAAGGAGAATCCATTGTGTGGATGAGGGACGAGAGTCTGTAATTCAGACTGGAGAATTTTTTAAGGCCCTCTTGGGAAACTTCAGTGGCCTCAGAAAGATCTTGTGTGTGTGTGCGTGCATGTGTGTGTGCAGGGGAGCTCCAGGGGAGGGTGGCAAGCATGAGTGAGCAGAGGGGGGCGTACAGAGCACCGAGAGGGATGGAAATCCTTCCCCTGCCCAGCTGGGACAGAATAGGCCAAGCAGCCCCAGCGAGATCAAGAGTCTCTGGTGCTCTTTCCACCTCAGACCTCAAGGTGCTGGATCTTTTGCTCACAGAGCAAGAGAAGAAGCTGACACAATTCCTGTCAAAGCTGACATGAAGTAAGGCGCGCCCGCGCACCGTCAAAACGGTAATAGCAGCAGGAATGGACATCTATCAACTGCTTCCTTGGGCCCAAGAGTTGTCTCATGTACCCTTCCTAATGAAGTGGGGACAGCTATCGGCCCCATCATACAGGCAGGAAAACTGAGGCTTACTTGTTCTCTCAAGGTCACAGGGTCATGATCTTGATCCAGGCAGCTTGTCTCTCTCAGGAACACATGCACACGGCAACGTACACACAAACAATATTCAGAGTTGCGTCCACACACACGAGACATGTGCCTACACATATGGAGAAACGTGGCACAGATGACAGAGACGGGCACAAATGTGTACATGGAGGGCTGCCCCAGGGAAGACACGTGGCCCTGTCTCCATACAAGGGCCACCACTTTGCACACCTCCAGGGGGCACGATGCGCACAGAACCCAAAGCAAATACAAGCACAGAGCTTTCAGGAGGGGAAACTCAGATCAGAACATCGGTATCCAGAGATCCCCTGGCTAAACACACGGCCTCGCTACCCCGAGCCACCTCTCACGCTGCTGACACTGTCGATCCACGGCGTGGTGGTGCAGAGCAGGGGTCGGATCATGGAGGGAGGCGACTCCAGCCTGGGAATGAATGTGCCACTTGTCGGCTCTGCCACAGGCAGCGGCACAACACGCTGCCCTGTTTCTCCTGGAATCGGAGCCCTGAGTCCGTTCCAGAACTCATTTTCACGTCTTTCTTCCAGACACAAGGCCCGCTCAGTTCTAGAGAGTTGGTGCGGCTGCCAAGGCCCGGTGGAGGGAGAAGGCCTTGAAAAGTGACTTTATGAAACATCCCTGCTCGCGGAGGCCAAGCCACGAGGCCCGAGCGGCTGACTTTCCATTCAGCACCCGCCCCACCCAGAAGGAGCAGGGGCCCGGTGACAGCCAGCCCTTGTTCTCACCCGCTGGGAGCCCCGGGGAGTCGGAATTCACGGGGATGGCATTCGAGAACCCTTGGCAGTGAACCCCCGCTTCTGGCATCTTCCTCGGGGGCCACGGCTTGCTGTGATCAGGCGAGACGTCTGTCTGCTGCGGGCCTGGGCTAGCGGAGACCCCAGGCTGAGACCAAGGCAGGCAAGCTGTCGCCTGCGGGGGCCCCTGGTGTGCAATAAGTGTGAGCTCTTTCATACCCCTTCCTGTCTTGGCTACCCCCCAACCACGCGGAAGGGCAATGCAGACGAAGATCTCACCGTTCACCTCTCCATCCACTCAATAAATATCTACTGGCACCTACCGTGCGCCGGCTGTAACGGTTTCAGGCATGCACGGCAGTGAAAACAACAAGGTCCACCCTCACGTGGCTTATTCTCGAAACTGTCCCACTCTCCCTGGCCCTCCCCAATTAATAGCCTCCCCCAATTAATTAAGGGACCACGTCCCCTCCCTGTGCATCGGTGAGGGCTCTCCTAGGCTCCTTGTGAACCAGCATGTGGGAGCCACCAAACTCCCTGCTTGGGGCTCAAACTAGACTGAGTTGGTTTCCATCTCTTGCAGCCAAGACTTCTGCCCAGGAGATTAGGAAAGAGAGCAGGGAAGACAAAAAGCAGGTTTGAGAAAGCTGCGGGGAGCCGGTGAGTCATTTGCTCATCTGGAAAGCAGATTGGGAGACACGTGGAGTGAAGGAGGCCCAGGGGAAGAAGAGAAGCTGTGTTCCCTCCAACCTTCTCCCACAGCCCTTGGAAGCTTGGGGTGGGGGTGGGGGGCTCAAAAGGGACCAGGAGGCCCTTTAGGACAAAGAGGAAGGTGCTGACCAGCTCAATGGGTCATTCAAAAGAAAACAAAAGAAGTGACCTTTTCTTCTCTGCATGCATTCAGTGTCCTTAAGAGAAATTATTTGGAGTGAACATGCTAGGCCCTGGGCCGGGTGTGGGGATGCAAGGCAAAATCAACAATGGAGCACAGAGTATCTCTTCCTGCAGGGGTCAGAGAGACTTCCAGAAGTCACTCTTGTTACTGGAGCCCCTTGCCCTTATTCATTCCTTCCTTTGCCTGCTCACCACCCATCTGTAGGGCACCAGCCGAAACCAGCTCCATAAGGAGTCTGGTGTGGCCTATGGCCTTGGGAATCATGCAGGTCTGCATTCAAATCCAGACTCTGCTCCTATAGGCTGCGCCAGCCTGAGCAAGCTACGCAGCCTCTCAGAGCCTCAGTTACCTGCCCCGTGCAATGGAAATCGTGCCAATTTCTTTGAGAGGAATGAACAGAAGCATGCTTTTTAAAGCCCCTACTGGGCCCAGCAATGCACACTTGGTAAGTGCTCAGAGGTATATCTGAAGTTATTACACATCCTCATGGAGTCGACGGAGCCAGAGCCTCTGGGGCGTCACAGCACTGCCCCTCTGGAGGCAATCTCAGCTTCCCTGGGGGGGTCCCACACTCAGTCCTGAGTTTCATACCTGGATGCTCACAAATGCTCACTCCGAAATTTCCTCACCATGTACCCGATTTCCAGCCTCACACTGGAAACATCCCTCCAGTTTATTCAAAACCCACTGGAAGGAGGCAGGGGGGGGGGGGGCACGATACTCTTGGTTGGTATGTTTTTGCTTCTAGAAAAATAAGAAATGCTAGATTTTGGGGGGAAGGGACCTCAGGAGGCTCTCTTGTGACATTTTGAGGCTTGTTCTGAGTTCAGAGGCCAGATTTAGACAGCACCGAAGACCCAAATTAAGTTCTAGAAACTGGGCCAAAGGATCTGCCCATAATGACACATATCAAAAGCAGAGAAAGCCTTAGACGAGAGAAAAAAAAAAGAGAGAGAGAGAGAGAGATGAAAATTACAAAGACCTCCTTCCAAACCGCCTTCTAAAAGTGAACAGAAAGTGCAGGAAGCTGCCCAAGTGCGCCCCAGCCTCCCCCTCCAGAGCTAGAAAGAGTAACAGGTCCATTTCCAACTTGCAATTTAATTCTATTTTGAAGTTTACTGGAAAGCAGAAAATAAGAAAGGGCCTGGAGAGAGGCCGGCAGTTTGAAGACAAAGATGACGCTGAAACACACACGTTAGACCAAAGAACTCAAGGGGCCTGGGGGCTCGGGCCCCCCGTATCTTGACAGTCCTCAAGCTCCCTCGGGTCCAGGCAGACTTGCAATGACGACTGCACGCTCTAAACCACAGTTACCTTCCTTGCTCCTCATGCGAGGAGACAAGATGGGACGGTCGCACGTTGAGAACTCAGCTGTCTGCAAAGCGCTGGTATTTGAAGGGTGTGCGTAAGGTTGGGTGTTAGCTGCAGAGAAGGGACTCCAAAGGAACTCTCGGAACGTCACCAGGTGACCTGCAGGGACTCTGAGGCGACCAGAGTCCAGCTTGGAGGTCCTGCGGGGGCAGAGAATGACCGGCCACACCGGGAATGGCCAGCACAGACCCCCCCACAATGCCCCGCCGCTTGCCTTTGCTGCTATGGGGTTACCTTTTGCCCGCGCCACACGCAGAACCAAAATCGTGACCTGCTCTGGGCCCGGGAACTTCCACGCCTGGGTCTGAACCCTGCAACCCAGCCCTCATGGGCTGGAGGACTTGGGGGGCAAGTTAGCCAACCTGCGCTTAGACACGGATCATAGCAGCGCATGCGTCACAGCCTGGTGGTGAGGCCTACACAGGCTCACGTAGGCCAAACACTCAACCTGGCACCTGGAGCCGTAAATTGGAACTAAAAAATATTAGTTGTAGCTGCTACTGCTGATGTTGATAATAAAACCCAGAATAACAGCATTATAACCCCCTTCGCGGCACTAGTTTGCTGATAAGAGTGCTGTTAAGGCCAAGAGCTATCTCTTTAATGCAATTTGCTCCCCAATTAATTAATTATATTATATCCAAATTGAATTATATTGTCTCACTCTCCAAGGAACTGGCAGCTTCACCTTGGGCTGCTAAAAATGTCCTGCCACCAAAAATTGCTTATAAGGCATCCCTGTCATTTCACTCGACAAAAGGAAGTTTATTATTTTTTGAAGGAGTCTTTTGGCCAGGAGGCCTCGTGACACTGAATTGAGAAAAATCACTTCTAAGAGCAGCCGAAAACGCTCCTTGGCTGGCTCTGAGTTATGGGGTCACGGCTTGAGAGGGTGACTTTTCCAAGACCTCCGATCTCTGATGGCTCCGGTCAAAAGAGCGCAACCATGAAAACATCCCACTATAGCTTTGTCCTGGGAGGATGACCCAGTGCCTATCTGGCTTCAAAACGTAGTCAGGCACTCCAGAAGCCATCCAAGAAGTAAAGCCTGGTGCTGACGGCCTCTCTGATGGGCAGGGGGCCCATCTTACCGACTGTGGGGGGCACAGACAGTCCAGCTGTTAAATCGTGAAATCCACGGCTGACACTCAGCCCTGCTATCAACAGTAGGTGGCGAGGTGGCCGAAGGTGGGAAGGATGTTTTCTTTCTGCTGGCCCATTATTTTTAGAAAGCCCCTTCACACTTCTTGGGAGACGCAGCAGGGGAAACCAGATCTTACCCCCCCCCCCCCAAGAGATCAGGTTTTCAATGGGCAGGCGCCCAGAGACTCTTAATCTCATGCCAACTTGACTTAAAGGGCGTGTGTGAAGAGTACGTGCAAGATGGCTTTTCTGGGCCCCCAAATCTGCCCCCCATCAAGTTATCCACAGATCCTGCAGCTGGTGAGGTGGACTTTACGTTCTCTGGGCTACAGTTCAGCCCAAATCTAAGGGAATCGTTCACATGAAAAATACGTGAATAGCACCCTTAGACGTATAGAGGTGTGGAAGGCATAATACTCATATCCATGTGAGGTGGTCCAAGCAGGCATGCACACAGGCGCGCGCGCGCACACACACACACACACACACACACACACACACCAAGGGTTCCAGAACCCCAGCTTAACTTTGCCTGGATTCAACCACCGCGCTGCCCATGGTGTAGAGACCAGAATAAAACCCATGTAAACAGATTAAATGCCATGACAACCAAATTCCAATCTTAGAAACACCAAGGACTGGAGTGGGGGAAGGACTTGGTCTGACATGAGCATTTCTTGGGCAGAGCAGGGAAGGGAGAGATCAGAGAAGGTTCTTGAGAATTGAAATAATCAAAGTTCTTTCCAACTCTGCTGGGAATTCTTCTCGTCCTTGGGTTCTCACAGTCAACCACCATCCACCATCTTGAAAGGTGGCCCAACTGATGGAGCTCCAAGGAGATCCAATGACATTTACTTTCCCAGCCCAGAGACACTGCAATAGGGGTGTATCTCCAGCTGCGGTGTTGTTTTCCTAATGGTCCTGTTGGGAAAAGGGAGGAAGGAAGAGATGTATAACTTGTCAAATCCTACACCTGATTTACAATCCAGCCATGTTCACTATATTTGTACCAGTTCAGGACCTGACTCCAGTGCCTCACATGGGCTGAGTGTGGCCGCAGGGTGAACAGGTATGGTGACACTCCTCGCTTTTTCCCCAAAACTCTGGATCACTCAAGCTGAGATACACCATAAGGCAAAGTACACCCCACCAAGTAACCCAACCTCACAGAAGGACAGATTTGAACACTCAAAAGAGGTGTCAGTCCTGGTTCTTGGCACAGAGATGTTCACAGGGCCTTCAATGCTGGGAGAAAAATGCATTTGGTGGCTGCTAAATCCCGCTTTCCCCTTCTTCTGGCCCACACCAAACATTCTCACAACACCCTTCCAAGCTTGGCTATGGTGGCGTTTTTCCAAGAAGGCTTCCCCTGGTGCCTCAGGCTGGCAGGCCACCCCTTGCACACTCTAATGAACCTCAGTCTCCTCCACTAAACTATAAACTCCAGGAGATTAGAGGATGTGCCTATGGGCTTCACCATTATACCTCCAGCGCCTAGCCCAGAGCCTGGCACACAGTAGACACTCACTGCATACAGCCCACAGAAACACACAGTTGGCCTAGCTGTGCCCCAACGCTCTAGTCAGAAAAGAGGTGGCATCTGATGACAAGATACGTATATGTATTGCCAGTGCACACCTCTGTACTTTGGGGCCCCAGGGCTGGTTCTATACCCTCCCGGGACCTCCCTAGAAGTCACGCTCAGTGGCCACACGTGAGCAAAGAAGGGAGCTGTTCTCACGGTGTCTTCTTTGATTCTGTCTTTGTCCAGCTGGCATCCGGGCATCGTGGGGTCAATGACATTGACATATATCCTTTCTCGTTTTCTGTATTTCTAAGGCTCTGGCATTGCAGTGGCAGGGGGGGCCTCCCAGGACTAGCCAATTCTTACATACAGCAAAGGGTTGGCCAGGGGCACACATTTTGTATACAAAACAGGCGATTCCTAGACTGGACCCGGCACCGCCCCAACTCCCACCTTATCTAGCTCACACATAAGCCAGTACCTCTGCTGCTCTAAGTCACGTCAGGGCAGACACCAGGCCGCTGGAGACCACCCTTAGAGCCGAAGCCCCCTGGTATTATCCAGACCAGCCAGTCCCAAGCCATTCACTCTGCCCTGCCTCGCCTTTCCTCTGGGAACCCCAATAAGGCTCCGGCCTAGACTTTCCCCTCCCTCCTGATCCGAACGTGCTGTTTCTCCCCTAGGAAGCCCTGCCTTGAGTTTCCAGGGGAACCGTGAGGAAGATGAAACTTTTCTTTAAACGGCACTGGCCTCCCCGTGTCATCTCTAGGTCACCTTTACGAGGTAAGACCTGGGCACAGGACAAGGGGTGGGTGTGTGGGCGGGTCTCCTAATGACTGTCCTGCCCTGCCAGGCCACGCTCCCACGGCAGCCCCCACTCCCCCACTCCATCTGACTCATCATCTTGGCCCGACTGTAACCACAGGAAACCTCGGCACAGGCAATCTGAAAGGAGAAAATGAACATTTCTGCTGAGCGAGGTGAAAGTCAGAGACGGGGAGCTTAGTGTCCTGGGGAAGACTGGGGCTGGACCACCTGCATGTGCGTGAGTGCCACGCCCGCCACCAGCTCAGCTGTTCCCACCCTGAGATGCCCTTCCTCACCCGCAGAACAGAGTTCTGGAAGCAAGAGGCTGGGGGCGAGGATTTAATAAACACTTTAATGCAAAAGTGCCCAGTTCATGGTCAGTGCCACCATTCTTCATTCTGCCTTCAAACTGGGTGTTCGAGGGAATCAGACCAACCCTCAGGGGGCGAAAAATCACCCCAGCACTTACGCCTATTGTGTGCTTAATGATATGTGCCCAGCAGCACGTACAATGCTTGGTTTACACACCAGAAACTGACCTCACACAGCAAGCCACCAGGAAGGGATGATCATCATCCCATTTTACAGATGACAAAACTGAGGCTCAGAAGAGAGGATGAGCCCACTGTCAACCTCCCCCATTCCTTGTCCCCTGACTTTAACAAATATAGACTGAGCTTGGTGTCAGGGCCTGGGAGCCAAGGACACAGCAACACAGCTATGGTTCAAGTCTTTATGGATCTTACAGGCCAGTGGGGAAGAAGGGCATGAAGGGGTGATTGTGAGATAAACGGAGAGCTGCACACAGGGAAAAGAACAATGAAGGAAAAGAAAGGGTCCGGGGAGGCCTACCAGAAACCTGGAGATCTGGGGAGGCCACCTTGGGGAAGAACATTCCAGGCAGAGGGAGCAGCAGGCGTGAAGGCCCTGAAAATTATTCAGAGGTTGGCATGTTTGGGGAACTACTAGAAAGCCAGGGTGGTGGTGGTGACTTGGTGACAGGAGGGAAGCAGATGACAGGAGCAGGGCAGGGCTTCTCAACCTCATCAATTCTGACATTCTGGATCAAAACCTTTTTTTTTTTTTTTTTTTTGTAGGGTTATCCTGTGCACTGGAGAATGGTTAGCAGCATCCCTGGGCTCTACCCACTAGCTGCCAAGTAGCCGCCCAAGTCACGACAGCCACAAATGTCCCCAGACATTGCCCACTCTCCACTCCCACCCCTGCTGGGAGCCTCCAGGGTATCCAGGGTAGAGAAGGCGATTCCTTTTTTTTTTTTTTTTTTTTTTTTTTGAGAGACAAAGTGCCAGCAGGGGGAGGGGCAGAAAGAGAGAGAATCCCAAGCATACTCCACATCCAGCACAGAGCAAGACACAGAGCTCCATGTCACAACCCTGAGATCATGACCTGGGCTGAAATCAAGGGTCAGACACTTGACCAGCTGAGCCACTCAGGTGTCTCGGAAGGCGATTCTGAACCACCACGCTATTTCAGGGCAAAGCAGAAGCCCACGCCAATGGAGTATATAGAACTGGCCTTTCCGTGACCTCCATCCCCCCCGCTCACAGGCCTTTTCAGTTAGTGGAAGGGATGCACCCCACCCGTCCGGAGCACTGCTTGGGGAAAAGTCCGTTCCCCCACTCAGCAGAACTGCGAGATCCCAAGGAGCAGCCCTGGGCCCCTTCACCAGCTCCCCAGTGCCTCGCACGGGACCTGGACCCCGAAGCACAGCAGGTGCCTGGGAGTGTTTGAGAGAGAGAGCAAAACTCCCGCGAGCCCCGTGGGTCCAACCCCAACCCCGGCAGCTCCTGCAGCCAAGGGCCTGCCACCAATTGGCTGATGCTGGCTCTGCGAGTGGCCCCAGAGGAGCTGCAGCCCCCACGGCCAGGCCGACGGCCCTCAGGTCCAGGTTCCCCAATGGGCGGAATTCAGGGTCCAGGTTCCGGCGGAGAGCACGACAGTCACAGAGCTCTCGGCTGCTGCTTCCACAGGCGACGGCCCTGCGCAGTGCACAGCTGCACGATCACAGAAGGCCTCTTAGAATAAGGGCATGAGGATGGAGACGTGTGTGGCGTACGGCCGGTGAGCCAGGGGCTGGAGAAGAAGCCATGCAAATCAACGCCCTGGTCGAGCTGAGCAATCTGCCCTTTGTGCGGCATCTATGCGTGCTACTGGGGTCGGGGTCAGTGTAAACATCAAATAGGGACCAAGCAATGACCTCAGTTCATGTGGACTCTTCACACGCTGCAGGACTTCACTTAACAGTTTAGGAGAGACATTGTACATAGCCTGTAACTCCAAAGGCATGAGCTGCTGGCTGGGTTTTGCATCTGATGGATGGAGGGAATCGGCAGGAGGGGATAGCATAAAGGGGCCAGGTGGTATCCCCTCTTGCATTTGTTAACAGCCATTTCCAAGAGAAAAGAAAATATTGCTGTGCAACATCACAGATGTATTCTTAATTTATCCTTGCAATAGCCTCATGGGGCAAACAGTGTCCCATTTTATCAGTACGGAAACTGGAGAGTTTATCAGTCTGGAGAGATCAGGAATTGTGGCTTTCAGTATCCAGCTAGTAAGCCTTAACTCCTACCACATTCCCCTCACTCTCTCAGCTCTGGCCCCACCAGCCTTCTGTGGTCCTGCCCCAGGACATTTGCACGGGTTGTTTCTTGTGCCTAGATTAATTACTTACTCTCTCCTCCCTTCTTCGCCAGGCTCACTCCACTCAATCTTCACATCTCACCATATTCATCTGCCAAGAAGCCTTCGCTGGCCCTTCTCCAGACCAAACCACCCTATTAAAAGCTGTCTTATCATGGCTTCTTTTTCTGTATCAGGACTTGTAAAAGTTGCAGTTTAACAGAAGAACCACTGTGGCTGGCTCCCCCACCGTATGCATACCCGTCAGATTCCAGAGGCCAAGACATTCTCCGACATTCCCCTCCCGGAGAGGTGGATCTTATTCCCCTTGAAACTGGGCTAGCCACAGTGACTTGCTTGACCAGTCAACAGATTGTAGCAGAAGTGATGTCCTGGGAGCTCAGAGCCCAGGTGATAAGAAGTTCTTGCTGGGAAGTGTTCTTCCCACTCTTGGGAAGCCTCCTTTTGGAACCCAGCCATCATTCTGCAAGAATCCCAAGCCACATGTGCTCTAGTAAGACAGCTCCAGATGAGCTCCCAGCCAGCAGCCAGCACCAGCTGCCAGCCATACAAACGAGACATGCTGAGCATCCAACCCGGCCAAACTTTTAGATGCCTGCAGCCCCAGCCCGTATCTGACTATAACACATGCAAAAATCCAAGGGAGAACCATCCAGCTAAGCCCAGTCAAACCACAAAACTTTATGAAATAATCGCTGCTTAAGCCTCAAAGTTGGTGAGCAATTGGTCCCATAGCAGTAGATCACCAGGACACCACAGGAGCCAGGTTAGGTGTACACACTTGAGGCAGAGGCCACAACTAGCTACGTAATAAATATATTTTTACCTGTTGATTCAATGAAGAATTGAATGTGTGAATTAACTAATGGTAGAGGTGGTATTTGATTATACAAATTCAATCTGTACCAGATTATACAAATTCAAATCCCCCTTCTCTTTTCTTTTGAACCATAATGTAATGTTCCCTTAAAAAGGAAAATGTTAAAAAAAATAACATCCATCATATTTGCTACAGGTTTTGGAGGAAAAGTGGAACGCTCAAACAGAGTCTTGTCACAAGATAATAATCTCAGCAGCTTTCTATCCCAGAGGAAGTTCAGATTAAAAAAATCAGCTTGCGGGGAACCTGGGTGGCTCAGCCGGTTAAGTGTCTCCCCTCCTGTACCTCAAGTGTGTACAGCCATCTGGGCAGCCCAGGTGGCTCAGTGGTTTAGCGCCGCCTTCAGCCCAGGTCGTGATCCTGGAGACCCGGGATCAAGTCCCACCTTTGGCTCCCTGTATGGAACCTGCTTCTCCCTCTGCCTGTGTCTCTGCCTCTCTCTGTCTTTCATGAATAAATAAATAAAATCTTTAAAAAAAAAAATCAAGTCCCACATCTGGCTCCCTGCTCCTCGAGGAGCCTGCTTCTCCCTCTCCCTCCGCCCCTCCCCCTGCTTATGCATGCTCTCTGTCAGATAAATAAAGTCTTTTAAAATAAAAAAGCACCAGCTTGCTCTTGTGTTGTCTCACCATGGTATTGCAGAGGCCAACAACTTTTTCTGTAAAGGGTCATATAATAGTTTCAGCTTTGCAGGCCATAAAGGTCTCTGTTAACAATGCTCACCTCTGCCAGAGGTGAAAGCTGCCATAGACAGTAAGTAAATGCACGGGTATGGCTGTGTCCCAATAAAACTTTATTCACAAACACTAACAGTGGGCCAGATTTGCCCATCCCTGGTAACAGAGTATAATACAATCATCCTTAAATTCAGGAGTGATCGTATTGTTTGCAGACCCAGTGAAACTGGTAATGCTCCCAACAGAAATAACTTTCAGCACTTAACACTGCACTGCAGACAGCAGCTTTCATTGTATTTTAGCAAAGGTCACGCAGGTTCAGACGCCAAAGATGTAAGAAGAACCAGTAAAAAAAAAAAAAAAAAAAAAAAAAGTCACATATAGGGAAAAATCTGATCCATCAGTCGCTTTGTCTTCTGTAAACTGGGGGAGGGAAAGCCTGATCCCTTTGATTTGAGTATGGGATGCCTATCGCCAGCTCAAGGGAGCAACGTTCCATGACAGTAGTGTTTGGAGACCATCAAGGGAGCTCATGGCAAAGAGAACTTCCCCTCGTATGCTCTCGATGAAGCATTTGTTGATAAATAACTGGATCTATGTCCATTATAATGAGAGTAATCCACCTGTTACTTATTAGCCCATTCAACATCAGAGCTCAATTACTGGTTGAAGTTTATTCAAAGCAGCAAAACATTTCTAATGGCTTCCTTACTCATTTGTCTTTGCAGGATCAAGCCTTTAATTTCAGAGAGAACTATGTAGCTTGGCCAAAATTGAACTTAGGTATACATAAAGCACGGTGCACAAATTACGGCTTGTACCCAGACTCTAGATATCAGAATTATACAGTTAATTTTTTTAACTTTGTGTTTTAAAATAGAGAATCTATATATTTAATTTTTAAATGACTGTTAATTCGCAGATAATAGAAATTTGCCATGTTAATTATTATTAGCATTAATGGCTCAATATATAAAGAATCTGATTTCACAAAGCAGTTTTTAAAAACAGTACTGTGTCATTTTATTTCTAGGCCAGTCCCATGATTAATAGGTTATAACCATCCTCATCTTAAAGACAAAAAAAGTGAGGTTCATCATAAGTATCAGTGATCGCCCCATGGTCACAGCCTATAAGGGGCAGAGACAAGGTTGCAGACCACACCTTCTAGTTCTAGTGCCCTTGCATGGGAACACCTCAACTGAATGGGGTAGCTCCTCTCAGAATTAACAGTGACAGCTATTTCTACTATTCTTTGCAAAGTTTAGCACCATTCAAAAAAAAAAAAAAAGTTAGCTTGGCTAATTACTCAGATTTTTTTTTAGCTAGGGGTCCAAACGTTCAATTGAATGGGTGTGCATGTTATTTGTTACACCATATTTTTCAAGAGAGGCGAATGTCCAATAATGACCCAAGGGCTTGGCTTGGAAGCAAATTTCAATCAAAAACATCAATTTACTGCCTGAATTTGCTTCCATTTCAATAACTGAATCTTTCTTGATTGACTCAGTAAAGCCCACTTCAGATTTAAACACCAGGGTGGGAGGTGAGCTGGTCCAAGCCAGATGGCCTTGTCTTTGGGACCTCATCAAACATGAGCCAGCTGCCTCTGCGACAGTGCCCGAGAACCTCCATGGATACTGGATACGCATACATTGTCCTTCCCCCACTAGCTGGGCTCACCCTGGGGCTACTTTCACTTTGCAAGCTGGTTTACCTTGGTAGAGCAACCTTTTAGATCAAACAGTAGGATCCTGTGAAAAACCAGCAAAAAAAATTAAGAATTGGACACACATATTTTGATCTTAAAAGAAAAAACACACCCATGCCTTGCCTCTCCCTGTTGTGGGCCAGGGGAGCTCGAGACAAGAATTTCATTGTGGAGCTTCTGAAAAATCTTTGCTAATTAAGGAGCGGCAGCCTGTATTTTTCCAAAGAGGACCGCAACTGTAACCCACCCCATATATTCTTTGCCACACACACACCCCATCTCCCCATCCCAGTAGAGGGGTAGGGTCTCTCTTTCCAGCTCCCAGAATCCATTCCTCCCAGAATCTAGGTGGGCCCCGTGACTGTTTGGAGCTACAGAATATGGCAGGAATGATGCCGTGCCAGTTCCCTTGGTAGCCCTCACCTCCCTGCCAGCCTCCACTTCTGGCCTCCTGGAGGCCAGCTGCCTCAGAGAAGGTGTTGCTACTGTGAGTCCATTCTGCTGTGAGAGAACGTCATGGCAAAAGGCTGAGGGGGAGAAGGTGCCTTACAGGGAGAGGAGCTCAAGAAGAAACACAATGGCAAACATATGGATGAAGAAATCCTTCTAGAAGTGGACTGCCCGGTCCCAGTGGCAGCCACGTGGAGCAGAAACAAACCGCCCGCCAGAGCTCTTCCTTTATATAAATACCGGACCCTGACAAAATCAGGAACACAAAATGGTTGTTTCAAGCCACCAGTTGCTCAGATGGTTGGTTTTACAGATAATAGAGAACTGGTAACACATGTTTTTCTTTGTATTTGAAACATAAGAGGGCGCCCGTGTGGCTCAGTTGGTTGAGCATCCGACTCTGGTTTTGGCTCAGGTCATGATCTCTGGGTCATGAGATCGAGCCCCATGTCCAGCTCCACACTCTATGTGGAGTCTGCTTGAGATCCTTTTCCCCTCCCTCCCTCCCTCCCTCCCTCTCTGCTCCTCCTCCAACTTGTGCATGCTCTAAAATAAATAAAATCTTAGGAAGAAATGTTGAGAGAAGCCAAACAATACAATGATTCCCAATATGATTCCATTTTTTATAAATTCCAAGAATAATCAAAATTAATGCACACTCACAGATAGAAGAAAAGGATGCTTAGGGCAGTGGGGACTTGGGGTTGCTTGTAAAGGGACTCAGGGAAATTTTATGAGGAAATGCTCTATGCCTTGCTCTAGGTGGTGGAAACATTGCTGTATATAACTCTTAAAACTCTGAACTAACATTTTAGATCTGTTCATTTTATTGTATGTTAATTATGTCTCAATTTTTTTAAAGAGGGCTTCACACCTAGCATGGAGCCCAACATGAGGACGGAACCCATGACCCTGAGATCAAGCCCCTAGCTGAGATCCAGAGTCAGAAGCTTAATGACTGAGCCACATTGGTGCCCCTATATCTCAATATTTTAAATCAGCCCCCGCTCGGCTGGGAGCCTGCTTCTCCCTTTCTGCTGCTCCCCCTCCACTTGTGTGCTCTCTCTCTCTCTCTCTCTCTCTCTCTCTCATTCTCTCTCTCACCCACTCTCTCTCAAATAAATTTTTAAAATCTTTAAAAAAATAAAAAAGGAGGGGCAGCCCGGGTGGCTCAGCAGTTTAGCACCGCCTTCAGCCCAGGGCGTGATCCTGGAATCCTAGGATCGCGTCCCACGTTGGGCTCCCTGCATGGAGCCTGCCTCTCTCTCTCTCTCTCATGAATAAATAAAATCTTAAAAAAATAAATAACATAAAAAAGGAAAGGAAAGAAACATAAGGTAGCTCTTATTGGAGGCCGTGTCAATGGCTATCTGGCCTGGACCGCAAAGTGGGGGTTCCAGCCAGTGACCTTCACGGTCCTGCTGGGTAGGACAGCCCTGACCCAGGGGGACACTTTCTCTGGTCTCCCTCTAAGACGGGGCCTCCATCATCCCCACCAGGCTCTATAGAGACTACTGGTGGCCCCAAGCTGAGTCATCTAGATTTGAGCTCATCCCTGGAGAACTAAGAGTTTTAAGGGAAAATGTGATCACCATGGCCAACTGCAGTTCTCTACCCTGCTGGCGATCTTGCTGGGCTTGCCAACTCTACTCAGTCCCTCCCCATTCTGTCCTCAAGCTGCCACCCCCAAGTGTGGGCCCATAGCCCCCTATGCAGTGGGATGCCTCACTCAGCGGTGGTGTCTGTGGGCTGCGGCCCGTGAAACTGCCCCACTCAGGACAGAGCTGGGCCCAGGGCCGGCAGGGCAGCACCCCCAGGGCAGTGGATCCTGCTCCCTGTGGCCTTGCCCCAATGGCCAGCAGTTGGGCTCGTTCAGAACCCATTAAGATGATTTCTTGCCTCCAAGGCCCCTCAATGAGGACTGAATACTAATGAACCTCCACTACAAAGGAGGGGACAGTTTGCACAGTGTCCTCCTCACCACCTCACTTGCCTGGGCCTTTGTGTGGGAGTCAGTATTGATCACTGTTATTTTATGGGACGACTAAGGGCTCTCCAAGCCACGCAGTGATGCCTTGGGGACAGTCCTGACGGTCTGAGAAAGTCTGGTGCCCAAATCCATGGGACCCTAAGTGTCGGTCACTGAAGCTGTCTTTGCCTCTTGAGAAGGGCAGGAAGTCTGGCCTCCTTTTTACCATTTGTGCCTGTCCTGAGATGCTCTGAGTCTGTCCATCTGTCCAGGGGATGTTTGGACATCTTCCTACTCTTTGGACTTGAGAGCCAGAAAGATCTGCATTCAAATACATGTAGCCTCTGCTGTTCTTAGGTGTGTGGCTTTGGGTGGGTTGCCTAATTTCCTTGGGTCTGCTTCTTGGCCTACAAAATTAAGGTAGTAATAGCACCTTCTAGCAAAACTACAAGTACTAAAGAAGGTAAGAGCATGAGCACCAGAAACGATGGCACGTGAGTTATCCTGTGCCATTCGTGAACCAACCTTTTGGAAAAAAACATTAATAGTTACAAATTTACCCTCATGTGTTTCCAAAGAGAATCAGCTTCGTTAATGCCATGGTTTTATGGATAGCAGAGGTCAAGGCCGAGCCCAAGTAAATGGTAAGTGCATTTAAAGAAAAAAATATTAAGTAATTATTGCTGGAAAGAATGTTCCGTGGACGCTCTAGAATCCACTGTGCATCTACGCAGTAGGTGTGCACCCCATCAGTACCCCAGAGCCTGGGAGGTGCTGGATCAATGTCTGTTTCCCTCGCCTGTGGCTCTCCTGTCACAGCAGCCCCGAGGCTTATGACAGTATCAGCCTCAACCCTTGAACTTGGTTCCAGCCTCATTAAGGCTTGGCCAGGGCTTAGTAGTTGGAGGCAGAGTCCCCAGAGTGTCAGGGATTCCTCTCCTTACCAGGGTGACAAGAAGAACAGTCTTCAGCTTTGCAGATCACGAATTCCCTTTAAGCACCTCGTAAACAGCAGGGCTGGTCCACCTCAATAAAATTTTATTCAGGGCTTGCAATTCCCCACTCTTCCATGCCATATGCTGCCCTTTCTCTGTGTGTTTAGCTCCCTGATGAGGACATCTGATGAGTTTTAGATGCATGCGTGAGGGCAGGGTGAGAGCCCGGGAAAGCTGCTCATTAGCATCATCTATATATTTTGAGAGCCAAGACCTACCAATTACACAGGGCGCCAGATAGCTTGCTTCCACGTGTCGGCCAACTCTAGGGGTTGGCTCACACTGAGGCTAGCTCAACAGACAAGTCAGACCCAATGGACTATGAACTTTTCAACTTCTGGGGTGTTGCAACCTTTGAGTTCATAACAGAGCCCACATTTAAACGTGGAGGGCCCAAGTCGTATTCCAGAAAAAGCCCTTTGTCAATTGTTCCTGAGAACTCATCCAACCAGACTCCCGGCCTACACCTGCTGCAGTTCATCTGACCTGTGCTGGCACCTGGACTGGCCGTGCTCTCCTGCACAGATGCCTTTTCCTTCCAGCAGCATGCAACCAGACTGGTGCGTGGTGCCACCACGTCCTCACCCAGGCTCTTCCCGGCATGTGAATGCTCTTCCAGGCCCTGCCTCTCCACCCAGGGAGCTTAAATGCATCGTTCCATCTCAGCTCAGATACCGCTCACTCCGAGAAGCCGCCTCTGATTCCCTAAGCGTCCATGCCCCGCTGCTCTACTTCTCTGCCTCGTTTGGCTTGTCAGGTGCAACCATCACCTGCTTCCATGACTATTCACATATTTATCCATGAGCTCTGTTTCCAATGTTCCATATGTGGCAAGGAGCAAAGGAAGTGAGAATAACTGACTACAGGAATCCCACGGTGACAGTATCCATCCATTTAACAAACATTTATTGAGTGCATACTGTATGCAAGGCGCTAGGCACACAGACTAAGCAGGAAGGAAGTTGCATGGTCCTGCCTTCACTGGACTTATGTTCTAGATACAAAGAGACAAAGTGAGGTATAAGTAAATGCGATCATTTCAGATAGTGATAAATGTTATGACAACACCTTAAAAAAAAAAAAGGTAATAGCATGGAGCAGGGATCAGCAAACTCAGCCAGACCCCTGGCATAGAAAGTGATGCTGGGAGAGGGGGCCTTTAGCAGGTGAACAGGAAAGGCCCCTCTAACAAGGTAGATGTTAGGGTGAAGACCAGAAGGAAAAGAAGACATCAGCTATGCAAATATCTGGAGGGAAGCAGTCTAGGCAAAAAGAGGAACACCTGGGTGACTTAGTTGGTTGAACTTCTCTCTCTCAAATAAATGAATAAATATTAAAAAAAAAAAAAAGAATAGCAAGTGCAAAGGCCCTGAGATAAGGGACAGAGAGAAGGCTGGTGTGGCATAATGAGCTACAGACCGGTATAAGACAAGACCATGGTAGGCAGAGGTGATGTGCAACCTCACAGGCTGCAGTAAGGGCTTCTTGCTAATACACATGAATAATTCTGAGAGTCACTGAAGGTGTCTGGGGTTTGGCAACAGCTGGTGAGACCATCTCCATGGGAGAGGAGAAGGTGACAGCACCATCAGCATGGATGACCAAACCTAAAACCTTGACAACTTTGCTCATGACTTCTTTCCCACCGAGAACAAAGTCTCCTTGTCGGGGTACCGGGCTCTGCACTGCTCCCCACCCCAACACTGCATGCAGGCTTGTTCCAAGCGCTCAGGCAAGATGTTTCCAGAACAGCTGAACCGGCAGGCCATACACACATCTCACCCACACGACTATTTTTATTTAAAAGACTCACGGTTTCTTTTCTTATGTTCATGTTTTGAAAGGAACTGCTAGTTCGCTCCCAAATCACAGGTTTAATATACCAGTTATAGACATTTCCTTTAAATACAGTAAATACGCTTTTAAAAAATGTTCACCTGTCTACCACCTAAATCTCAGTTACATTCTGAAACAATTGCTGAGGTTCAAATCTGCTGGAATTTCTCAATGTGCCAGCTCCCCACTTCATAATGTTGGGGAGGGAGCAGTGGTGGCCTCAGAGGGGACGGTGAGGTCAGAGGGTAGGTGAGGGGACATGACCCAAGCTCTGGCTTCACGCGCAGCTCAAACAGGGCCTTGTCCCCTACTCGCTGTGCGCGTTTGGCCAAGTCAAACCTTAAGAGCCGCGGACTTCCCACTTGTAGAACAGAGCTGGGCCATGTGGCCATGTGTTGTGGTAAGTTTTAGGAGATATGAAGGACATGGCCTAAAACCAGACACCTAGCAGATGCTCAATAAATGCATCACACTGCAGCTATGATGACAAACGCAAAATTATTTACAGTTATAACTATGATCATCAAATGGCCTTTGGTTTCTCGCAAAGCACCAAAAGCCTCTCTGGGTGATGAGGGGAGGGGTCACTCATGTGTCTGAGCTTTGGAGACATCCCCAGCCCCCTGTCCACTTGCCACCCAGTGGCTCCGGGGACCTGCAGACCAAGCAGTATTTTTCCACTGGCTTTGCCAAAGTAGGTCTCCTTTCTCTCACTTTCCTTTTATTTTTTGTTTCCAAAAGACTCCTGATTAACAATCGTTCAGAGGGGAGGAGGAAAGAAATTACAGCAATGTTCCTTGTTCTGGTCCCTGCTGGGTTGGGAGGCTGCTATTTCAGACTCAATCAGCTGCCTGCAGGGTCACTGGATGAAATTCCTCCCCACAGGGACAAGGAGGAAGTGGCCCCATTGGGAGGCTTCCACCAGTGACCTGTGGCCTGAAAACCCCAACCGCTCAGACGTCCCCAGGGACCTCAACCTGCAGCAGGATGGGAGCCCAATTTCTTTAAGGAACACCCTCTTCAAAAAGCAGCATCTCTCACTGACTCTGCAGAGAAAAGTGCCACGTACATCCTCCGAAAGCAATTACGCTCAAGTTGTGAGGGATCAAACACCATCCTTAACTGGAGGTAATCTGAACTTCACTTTGAACCCCCTCTGCACGAGCAGACTTACATCTCTAATGCTTAATTCAGGAAATCATTAAAAGTGGTCTTTCTTCCCTGGGCACAAAGCAAGGTGAGAGGGAGCCAGCACGTCACAATGCAATCACTGGTTCAGGATGGCTCAGCCGCTGGCCGACAGGACGCCGCGCACACTGCTCTCATCTTCCACGTATAGCTCATGGCTTGGGTCTTCTGATCCTGTCCCCGGCTTCCAGGGCCGGCTCCGCAAGTCGTCTGGCCCAGTGCAAAACCAAGTTGGGGGTGGGGGAGCATTGCCTTGCTCAAAAGCTGTTAAGAATTTCAAGATGGTAACAGCAGAGCAAGAAAGCCATCAAGGCACCCTCTGGAGCATGGGACCCAGCGCTCAGGGCACATGCTCACGAAGCCAGTCCTGCCTGCCTCCCATGACTGCTCTTCCCTAGGTTTTTTCCACCCCAACCAGACACTGTGATTTGATGAAGGGATTTTTTTTTCTAGTCTGTGTCTACACAAAGTCTTTTTTTTTTTTTTAACATTTTATGTATTTATTCATGGGAGACACAGAGAGACAGAGAGAGAGAGAGAGGCAGAGACATAGGCAGAGGGAGAAGGAGGCTCCATGCAGGGAGCCCGACGTGGGACTCGATCCCAGGTCTCCAGGATCACGCCCTGGGCTGAAGGCAGCGCTAAACCGCTGAGCCACCCAGGCTGCCCCTACACAAAGTCTTTTGAAAGGAATAACAAATATGGCCTTCCAGTTTCACAAACAACGAAAAACTGCTTCCCTTTGCTTACAAAGAATAAAGTGACATAAAACAGAACTCACCCAGAACACTCTTCATGCCAGCAGGATGGTATCTGAGAACTCAGAGCTTTCCAGTTTGTGGATGAGAAACCCAAAGACTAAGCTTCGTTTTGTTTCTGTCATGGGTCCTAAGAGGCACGATGCAAGAAATCCTGGGGCTGGGGCACCCGGGTGGCTCAGTGGTTGAACATCTGTCTGCCTTTGGCTCAGGTCATGATCCTGGGGTCCTAGATCGAGTCCCACATAGGGACTGAATGGCATTTATAACTATTTTAAAAAGTATAGAATACTGTTTGTATACTTAAAAGTTGCTAAAAAGAGATCTTACAAGTTCTCACAAGAAAAAAACATTTTTGTAACAATGTGTCATAACAGATGTTAATTAGATTTACTGTGATCATTTCGCCATCTATACACTGAATCATTATGCTGTATGCCTGAAATGAATATAATGTTAAATTCAATTACAGTCGATTTAAAAAAAATGTAGAATGATCCAAAGTGTGTAATAAATGGAAAATGGAAAAAGTGAAGAAAAAGCTAATTTTTTTTACTAAATAAAAATAATATGTAAATAATTATATAAACATAATAAGTAAATAAAATAAAAACAAAGTAAAAATAAAACCTTCTCCAGAGCAGGAGTCAGAAAACTTTTTTTGTAGAGGCCCAGGAAGTAAACATTTTCAGCTCTGCAGGCCATAAGACTGATTTCAATCTCCTGAACCCCACAGTCTGAGTGCCACGTAGCCACAGACAATACATACATGGATGGATGTGGCTGGATTTTAACTGAACTCCTTTTAAAAAGTAAAAATAGGCAGCTGGTCAGATTTGGTCCAACGGCCTTATTTTGGCTGAACCATGACCTAGGGTGGTGCTTCTCAGACTTCGGTGTGTATATGCATCACCTGGGAATCTTGTTAAAATGAAATTCTGATTCTAAAAGTCTGGGTGGAGGTCTGGGACTCTGCATTTCTTTCTTTTCTTTCTTTCTTTTTTTTTTTAAAGATTTTATTTATTTGAGAGAGAGAGTGAGTGAGAGAGCACATGAGGAGGGGCAGAGGGAGAGGAAGAAGCAAACTCCCTGCTGAGCAGAGGAGCCCTATGTAGGGCTTGAACCCAGGACCCTGCGATCATGATCTGAGCTGAAAGCAGACACTTAACTGAGTCATCTGGGCGCCCCAAGACTCTGCATTTCTCTCAGGCTCCCAGGTGATACTGAGGCTCTTGATCCAAGGACCACACTTTGAGTAGCAAGGAGAGAATATCCAAAAAAAGGAAAAAAAGGGACACTTGCCAAAGCACCCAGATTTAAGAAGTGCTTAGCAGAACACAGTATAGAAAAGTAATTTATTTTCTCATCTCCAAGGAACAGTTATGCGACTTAAGTCCATCTTCAAAAGAATACCATGTCATTGGCGATCGAGGATGGAGTTAACTATCATCATCAGAAAGCACAATGCTACACAGTTTTTAAGCACTGCTGTGCATTTTCTGGCAGCAGTTAACAGAGACATATACCAATCAATGCAGGTAAATGAATCCATTCGAAGGCAGGCCACGGATGGTAAATCACATTGTCCGGTAAAGTTGCTAAATTAGCAACAGTGCGACACAGAACATTTAATATATATATAAAAAAGTGAATCCTCTTTGGAATGAGATGGACTGCAGGGGAGCGTGGCCGGCAAGGCTGGAGTGGGGAAGGGATGAGGGCAGCAAGCGACAGGGCTTCTGGGCTGGAAGCTCTGACCCGGGCTGGGGAAGCTTATGTGGAAATTGGGGTTGAGGCTTTTCTGGAATGCTGTCAAGGTCCCAGCAAGGGCTTGTTTCCCATGGGCAGGTAGCAATTTTTGGATTTCACATGCAGCGGTTTCTAATAAACATCGTGGCCACCCAGTTCTGAGCAAGACCAAAAATGAATGGGTCCACTCATTTACTGCTGGTGGGAGTACAGAACAATGCAGCCGCTTTGGATAACAATTTGGCAACTTCTTAAAAAGTTAAATATAAATTCACCATATGACCCAGAAATTCCACTCCTGGGAACATACCCAAGAAAAATGGAAACATATGTCTACACACAGACTTACACATGAATGCTTACAGCAGCATTATTTACAACAGGCAAAAGGGAAAGAACTCAAGTGTCCATCAACCAATGAACGAATCAACTGTGGTATATCCAAACGGTGGAATAATATTTGGCAGTGCGCCCCAACACGTATAGACCTTCACAACAGTGTGCTAAGTGAAAGAAGCCAGATACAAAAGAGTACCTGCTGTGAGATGTCCAGAATGGGTAAACCTACAGGGACAGAGGTAGATTAGCAGTTGCCTGGGTGTGACTCCAGGTAGGGATAACGACTCTTACTAGGGTGATAAGAATGTTTTAAAACTAGGTTATGGTGATGGTTGCACACTTCGGTGAATTTACTAACAATCACCGGACAGTGGTACCCTTAAAACCTGTGAGTTTTATGGCATATAAATCCCACCTCAATAAAGTTTTTTAAGAATTAAAGGTTTCTATTATGTCCTCTCTGGTTTCATGTTTCACCTCCCTAGAACTCAAAATACTTACGAATCTCTTAACTGCAACAGACCCGGAGACCTGCTATTCCAGATGAGGCTACAGCAAGGCCTCTGGCCCAAACACATACCCTGGAGACAGCACATCAGCTGACTCCTCAGAGGATGAAAATAAACACACAGGAACTGGGTTCTCGATTTTTTTTTTTTTTTTTTTACAGCCAGAGCTGAATTCATCTGTGGTCAGAGTATCATCTGGGCACGGCAGGCCAATGCCTGTGAGGACACCCCCAAGACCCACAGCCGTGATCTCCAACCCAAACCAGCCAACCAGACCTGCAAAGGCCTGGGCCGGAGGGGAGTCGAAATGAAGGCAATTATGGCAATGGGCTAATCCATCAGCTGGCTTCCCTGGAGAAAAGACAAGGAAAATCTGCCATACTGAGAACCAGATTCACTACCCTCCACAAATACACCTACGCCCGCCAACTCACACCCGCATCCAAGATGACATGTGTTTTGAAACATGCTGTCATCCTGAAAGTGACTCTTTGGGGTCACATTCCAATGTCAGAAGCTTGGAAGAAAATGAGAACTCTAACCAGCAATATAGCTTTGACTTTCCTCCAAATGGTGTACACACACACACACACACACACAAAATCTCATGAGGGATGCCTGAGTAGCTCCGTCAGTTGAGTGGCTGATTCTTGATTTCGGCTCATGGATCTCAGGGTCGTGGGATTGAGACTCGCATCGGGTTCTGTATTCAGCATGGAGCCCGCTTAGGATCCTCTCTCTGCCCCTCCCCTACTTTTTCTCTTCCCCCCTCCCAAATAAATAAAGTAACTCTAAAAAAATCTCATGAAATTCTGAACTATTACAACATCTCCTTCTTTGGAAAAACAGGACCATCCAAGTCACTTGCAGGGGATGATATATATGAAAATTATAAAGAAGAAGAAGGTGGGGCCAGGGGGAAGTTGTCTAGAATGATCCAGTCCCTGTGGCAGCTCACTTCCCTAGTTCGCTTCATCACCCACGAACACACTCGATGGCAGCAGCTGGCTCAAAGTCAAAGCCAGAATGCAGGGCTGGGATGTGGGACTCGAGCAGGCCCACCCGTGGGCCCGGCCATGACCTCGGTCATCTGGGTGCCAGACTCAGGTGGCTGAGCTGACCAGGTTTGGAAGAAGTCCTGCTGAGGAGGCTTCGGGGCTGGGAGTATGGAACCGGGGCTCCAGCTAGTGATTTAGCACCATTTCCTTTGTAGCCCAGAAGGTATTTGGATCAGGAACACTAGCCTCACACCCAGAGGACCGATAAGCTCTTTCTCCCTTTTCATTGAAAAAGAAAATATCTAAGATACCAGAGAATACAGTAAAATCCTTAACTCCATTTTTTTCCTTCCTTTCTTTTTTTTTTTTTTTTTTCCCTTTCCCTCTCCTTTCCTAGTGGCAAGGCTGGATAAGCTTATCAAGTGCAGGCAAACTACATCTTAGCTCTGATCCTTTCGAGAAATCCATTTGGTGCCTTTAACGTTTCATTTGGCAGATTGAATTTCGGACATGTATTTATGGGGCTGGGTTTGCCCTTAACAGAGTATTGCATAAATCCCATTACAGTATCCACTTTAGCGTGTTTGGGGTTTTCTAAGCCAGGGTTTTATTTAAGTGGACAGCCCCAGAATGACCTGCTCTGGCTTAGAAATTCTCTCTTCTCTCCTGTCCCTGTGGAACCAACCCTTGCAGATTGCCTCCATCATTATCAATGTCAAGTGATGTTTTTGGAAAAGACCTTCTGGCACAGCGCGGAAGGAGGCATGTCCTAGCTTCAGAGAAATTGTTGACGGTATTATTGCATCCAGTGCGTTATGGGGTTCTCTTCCAGGGACCATCTCACCCCATGTTCTTCTTTTTTTCTAGCAATAGCCCGGGAAGCTTTGTTAACGATAAAATGCTTTCCTGTATTTCTTTTAAAGATTTATTTACTTAGAGAGAAAGGGAGCCAGAGAGTGTGCATGGGGGAGGAGGGGCAGAGGGAGAGGGAAACAGAGTCCCAAGCAGACTCTGCACTCAATGGGCCTGACCCTGAGATCACAACCTGAACCAAACCCAAGAGCCGGTTGCTCAACCAACTGCACCACTCAAGGCGCCCTGCTTTTCTGTATTTCTAAGGTTTCCAACAAGGAAACTGTATTATTTGTACTTTCTGGAGGGGAAAAAAAATATAAAGAATAGTCAGCTGGGAAACAAAACAAAGAAGCAAAAGATGTGCTTGAAGAATTTTAGGTAAACCAGCTCCTCCCTCCACCATCAGCTTAACCCCTGAACGAAGCAGAATGAGCAACCCTGCCACATGTGTGGTTGGGAGCACGACAGGTGGTGCCTTGCACGGATGGGCTCGGGGCTGCCTGGCCCGTGTGTTCATGGCACTCGCCTTGGTTCTTGGTCGCTGGGGTGGGCTGGGCCATGGACAGTAGTGGCAGCAAGGTGCACACGGCTCAGTGCTGGGGGGGCACAGCTACACTGCAGGGGACGAGGCAGGGGCCAAGGAGGCTGAAGCAGCAGCAGGATGGGGACGCGAGCTGTCCCTTAGGGACCTGTCTTGGACGTGCATCTGGAGCTCTCCCGTCACAGACTTGTCACATCACCTGGCTCGAGAGCAGAAATGCAAGGATGGTGGCTGGCGGGGAGTCAGCCTCAGAAACACTCATGAAGCTAAAGGCGTGTCACCTGGCCTTCTGGGGCGCTCTCCTTCCAAAGCAGAGTTCCCCTGGAACTCGACGATCCTGGGTCAAGTCACTGCACTCCACCAAGTGACTTGTGAGCAAGTTTTTAGAGAGGTGGCAGCTGCTGCAGTAAATGAAGAAGGACACACCGCGGGAAGCTTCAGGGGCTATTTCAGGCTCCCGCTGTCTGAAGGCGGCTGTGGGTTTGGTTACAGTTTAGTTTGGCCTCAGAGAGTGGAGAGGCAAACGCTTCTTTATGGGGAAAAAACCACCTTGGGAGACTTCATGGATTCATTCAGCCAAGACTCACCAAGTTTCTGCCATGTGCCAGGCTCCCCACTAGGTGCTGGCATCCAAATGGGAGCTGCAAAGAGCAGGCCCTGCCCATAGCAGATTATAGTCTGGGGATGGACAGAGAGAGTGAATGTGGAACTCGAGGAGTGGGGGTGTCCAATGCTCAGGGACGGAGTCCAGACAGCCTGGCTCCTGCAGACCAGACCCATGTCTGTCCAAAGGGAATCCAGAGTACTAAAAACCCAGCGCCCTCTCTGTAGGGCTTAATCTTTTAAAGATTCTCTCAATTATATTTTCTTCCTGTCCTACCTGCCTGTGAGCAGCTGGGGACAGAAGTCGTGTGTCATGATGCCATGATTTTTAGGTACCACAGGAGGCAATAGGCACGACTTCATTTACCTCCAACTAAAGGTGGGCAAGTGTTCATGTCCCCATTGCAGAGATGAAGAAATAGAGGCTCCGAGAGGTGAAGTGACTTGCCCAGGGTCACACAGACAGAAAGAGGTGCAGGGGCTGAACCAAGGCTGTTGGGCTCCAGAGTCCATCCCAGCCACTGGGTCACCACCTCGCCTTTCAGGGAAGTTTGCTGTGGCTCTGACGCTGACACCACCAGCCTAAATGTGGTGGTCGGCGCACAGTAGGCGATCAGTCAGGGTCTGCTAAATTGAATTTGATCATCTTATTTAAAGCTACCACAATCACACTCAGCTTTTAAGCTCCGGGCTGGGAACAAGGTCATTCTATAAAAATGGAAAGCAGAAATTTACCCTGAGGAGTTTCTGGGGAGTTAGGAAACCAGAAAGGAATCTATTCAAATGACCACAGTGCGAAGACACAGCCTCGGTGCATGATGATTTAAATGAGATGCGTTGAGGAATTATGTAACTGCTCAGAAACACGGTTTCAGCCTCGGCCAGCACGTCGCTCTTTGTAAAACTTCTAAGTTCACGATATAGAAGAGTAGGGTTTTCTATAACTGCTTGGGTCACGCAGGGAGATGAAGACATAGTCTGTTCGCTTTCTAACACTTGCGCTTCCCACAGAGAACAGTTTGGAGAACTGTCCATATGAGACGGCTGATGACAATACGGCAGGAATAATAACTGCCCTCCTGCGTACTTCCTGGATGGCAGACCGTGCTAAGTGATCTGAGTTAGGTCACTGAATCCTCCCAAGACCCTTCGGTGGCAGGCCAACGCTCTGGCTCCTAGTTTACAGGGAAGAAAACTGAGGGAGGCTGGGCTCTGAACGCGGGCGTGTGCCTGAGTGCCCTCAGTCCTTCGATCACATTTGCAACATGTTGCTGTAAAGAACACTGAAGATCATGTGCGGGGGGGAGAAAATGCTTGCCAAAATGCTGACATCTTAGACACGAAAGGCAAGAAGTCTGGGACCATCTGGGCCCCTGTTGGGTACAAGCTGTCTCCTTTCCACTTTAATGGCGTTCCCCTGAGCTAACTTCCCACATGTGGCCACACGAACGCACTTTTCAAACCTAGTATCCTCTGCCTCCGAGCATATTTGTCTCTGCTGAAATCAAAGGCATTTAGGGACAAGCGATTTTTATCTGTACCAAATGTTTGTTGGGGACACTCCAGGAAACGGTCCCACACGAAGCCAACATGCACCATGTCACCCGCAACTGCTTGGCACGCACTCGTGTCCACATTGCAACACTAGGAATTCTATTTTTTCTCAGAGCATCACATGGGATCAAATCACCAGGGCACCAAATCCCACTTCACAGCACTTGTGGCAAGGAGGCTGGGTACTGGTTGTGCTTGGGGCAGCCAGCCATTCTGCATGGGACTGTTCACACACTCGTGCAAACGCTTCCCTTTCAGTGTGAGCTGGATTTAGGGAATCATCTAAGGAACAGAGTGTGGCAGGAGTGATGGTATTTCATGTCCAGCTCCCATCTTAGAGGCCCCCTTTCCCAAGCACTTGCTTCCTCAGATTGCATGCTCTGGGGGAATCCAGCTGCCATGTTGTGAGATGACATATGTTGAGGAATAACAGAGGCCTCCAGCCTAACCGCCAGTAAAGAACTGAGACTCTCAGACCAATGGCCTATGAGAAACTGAGGCCTGCCAGCAACCATGTGAGTGGGCTTAGAGGCTGATCTTGGCTCCTCTTGAGCTTTCAGATGATACTACAGCTCTGGCCATCAGTCAAATGCAGAATGGACTGATAACTTCTATTTTTTTTTCTGATTAAAGTAACACATGTTCATGGAGAAAAATTCAGAAAATAAAGTTCAAAAATTTAGGAAATAAAGTTCTGGCCTTGAGCCAGAACACTCAGCTCAGCTCTCCTAAATAATTAACCCACAGGGGGATCCCTGGGTGGCGCAGCGGTTTGGCTCCTGCCTTTGGCCCAGGGTGCGATCCTGGAGACCCGGGATCGAATCCCACGTCAGGCTCCCGGTGCATGGAGCCTGCTTCTCCCTCTGCCTGTGTCTCTGCCTCTCTCTCTCTCTCTGTGACTATCATAAATAAATAAAAATTAAAAAAAATAATAATTAACCCACAGAAACTGTGAGATAAAGGTCTATTATTTTAATCCACTGGGTTTTGGCATCATTTGTTATGCAGCAATAGGTAATTAATACAGCCTCCCCCCCACCACAATCAACTTGAATATCAATCATTAAAAATACACATTCCATGTTGTGGGAAACATAGGTCTAAATGTATAAACAGTAAATTTCTTTGTACTTCATTCAGACCAAGACAGGTGAGGGGTGCCTGGGTGGCTCAGTTGGGTTAAGCATCTGTCTTTGGCTCAGGTCATGATCTGGGATCGAGCCCTGCATCAGGCTCCCCTCAGCAGGAACTCTACTTCTCCTCCCTGCCCTGCCCATACTCTCTTTTTCTCTCAAATAAATAAATAAAATCTTAAAAAAAAAAAAAAGACCAAGGTAGATGAGAAAGGCATTTGGAGATTCTAGAGCCAAAGGTAGGTCAACAATCTGAAGGCATTAGATCAATCTGCACTTACTCTGTGAAGACAGAAATGAACGGGCACTGCTACTGGGCCAGCTAACATAAAAGGACATAGAACGAAAACTTTCCTGAGAACAATTTCAACATGGAAACACAAATTGCCATTAAATGTCTATTTGATCACCTTGGGGACACCTGCTCACTCACACAAATCAGCAATAAATTGTAAATATCAGAATGATTTCTCAAAGAGGATCCACATCCATATCTAGCTGTAGTTGGCACAACTGTATCCCATATCAGTTATTTGTACCCATTCTTTGATTTTAGTTATGTGGAAGAGTAGCCACCTGACAGGCCACAGAGACACTGGACCTGTGTCCCTCAGTCCCTCGCTAGCTGTGTGACCATGGCGGAATAGAGACAGAGTCTTATTTCCTCATCTGCACAATCTGGATAAGATCTACTTCATCATGTCAATATAAGGGTTCCAGGCACTTATATTTGAAAGTGGCTGGCCTGGTCTATGGCACATGGTTGGCCAATAAAATACGTACTTCCTCGTGTAAGCTCCTCCTTGGCTCTCTGCTACCATCTCTGTTAACCCAGGCTGGATATCCCCAATGGGTGTTGCCTCACACTTTAGGGTCAAAGGAGTCCATATCACATAGGAATTTAAAAGCAAAGGCTACTGATGGAGAAAAGCCAAGTTCCCACACTAACTAATGGTGTGGGCTGTGAGCACTTTGCTCTCATCTGATCAACGGGGTTACACCACACCTGCCTGTGTTCCAATGACTGAATGATCTAATGTAGTCAGAGACCCAGAAGAGTGCCAGGCACACAGTAAGCATTAAATAAGTGTTAGATATTTTGTTAAAGTTATTATTTTTTATGATTAGTCTGTGATTATCTAACTCATAATCAGTTACAGAACGGTCTATGGGACAAATCCAGCCCACAGAAATGTTTGGTTCACACAGGGTATTATTTTAAGAAATAATAAATTTGAACTGCTTCCCAATATATATCCCAGATGACCCTGAAAAATTCAAATTTCTGGATTCTCATAAAACCTGAAAAAGCAGATGATCCTGGGCCCGATTTTCTCATAGCCAACAGGCAGCTGAAGCCAAGGAGCCACTGTCCACTCAAGACAGAGCCTTCATCCTTCCTCACCACAGTCCTCACTGCTCCCTATCACCCTACACCTGTACTCTAGAACATATTTACCTACCTGCCTGGCCTTAAGGGCATTTGAGTTTTTGACACTCACTTTAATTTCTTAAACACTTGCCTCTATTTGAAATCCTAAGGCCTTTAAAAAAAAAAAATCAAGTACTCTAAGTAGCAACGGCAAGAATAGATAATGAATAAGATTAAGTCTTCCCTAAGGAAATCCACAGCAAGAGAAAGTGGCAGATAATGGCTGAGGATAAAGATAGAGTCAGATCAAAAAAAGGATAAAGTTCCAGCTCTCTGCAATAACCCTCCAAACATGACTCAAAAATGAGCTGTGAGAGCTTAAATATCAAAATTGTTGCCCTCCCCTTATCCCTGTGATGGTTAATTTTATACATCCATTTGACTGGGTCACAGGGTGCCCAGACATTTGGTCAAATATTATTCTGGGTGTGTCTTTGAGAGTGTTTCTGTAGGAGATCCACATGTGCATTGGAAGACTATATATAGCAAATTGCCCTCCCTAAGGTGGTGGGCTTTGTCTGATCAGTCGAAGTCTGACTAAACCAGGCTGACCCTCCTACAAGAGAAGGGGACTTCCTCCTGCTTGACAATCTCCAATCTGGGACACTGGCTCTTTGCCTTCACATTCAAACTGAGACACTGGCTCTTCCTGGTTCTTGAGATTGCTGACCTTTGAATTAGAACTTAAGCCATCCATTCTCCTGATGCTCAGACCTTCAAACTTGGACTGGAACTACACTATCAGCTCTCCTGGGTCTCTGGCTTGCTGACTGCACATCTGGGGACTTCTCAGCCTCATAATAGCACGAGCAAATACCCTACAGTAAATCTCTTTCTCTAAAGACACCCTATTGGTTCCATTTCTCTGGAGAAACCTAACATGCACCCACCTCCCCAAAAAGAGGCTGTTATATATTGATGGTACAGAACTTACAACTGACGGCAGGTCAGCATCAGAGAGCCACACATAGCCAGGTCTCTTCCTGCAACCTGCTGTGTAAACTGAGGAGGCTCAACTACATGCAGGTTCATCAGCAGCAACAGGCTGCCTTAAACATCCTTTTTTAGATCCTGCAGGTCCCACAGCTCTGGGTTTCCAGGGAGCTTGGTGGGTTCTCCTGCCTTGATGGAAGGAGCAGAGGCCACCTCAGGGGATGCTGGGAAGAAGCAGAGGCATCCTCCCATAAGCCCTTGCAGCTCTCTTCCCAAGTCCTTACCTACTCCAAGTCCAGCTGTCTGCATCCTTATTCTCTCTGGGTAGAGAAGACGACGAGACCATCACATTCCCACTAAAATAGCAATTTCATCCATTAACCCTCTTCTAGAGAAGTACACTGAGAGTGGCGTCAAGGTAGATTTGCAGTTTCTTCTTCACACGTTCATCTTTGGTTTCTAAATTTTGCCTCTATGAACACACGTTGCTTCAATCAGCAAAGATAAGAGAAGTTACCCATTCATTCTGCATCCGTTCTACAGCAGGCAGTGTAGCTCAGTATTTAGAGACCGGGGCCGCCGAAGCCACACTGCCTGGGTGCGAATCCTGACTCTGCTCCGTGGCCTTGAGCAAAGATCTTAAACCTTCCCATAAAACCGGGGTGAAAATAGTTTTCACCTCCTAGGGTTGCAAGGATTAAAATCCACGCTAAGGGCTTAAAATGAGCTTGGTAAATGGCAAATGCTCCTTAAGTGCTTACTACTATTATTGCTGTTGCGGTTTCATGGTATTTATATACGGTATTATATTCATATAATATAAACACACTTTATTGTATTTATCGAGTGCCTACTATATGACAGTTATTCAAAATAGAGTAATAAGCAAAATTAACCCCCTGATCCCATGGGTGTTACCCTAAATGGAGGGTAAGGCATTACACACATACACACACACACACGCACTCACTCACTCCACATCATAACCAAAGGTGATGGTGGTAATTTTCACAAAAGCAGGTGTAAATAAGAGGCCATCCTGGCTGGGAACAGATGTGAGTACTAACTTTGATCCTCAGCACAGCACTTAGCATCCAGAAGATGCTCACAAAATAGCAGCTGAATTGGAGCTGATTGGGTGGACTTCAATCAGCGGCAGAAAGATCTTTAAGAGCGGGGACTGCAGACCTATCCCTCGCCTACAGAGGACCCCCTCGTCCCGGCCCGTGTCACCACTGTGCTTTCCTGGCCACCATCCCTCAGCTGGGTGACCTCAGAAGAAAGACCCTAACTGGCCTCCCCGACTCTATTCTCACCTGCTTTCAGGGATGCCTCTAATATCTGGTCCCGAGATGGATGTTTAAAAGAATACTTTTTGTTCTGAAATAATTTCAGACTCGTGGGAAAGTCACAAAGCCACTGCAGAGGCCGCATGCCCTTCGCCCAGCTTCTCATGTCCACACCCCGCCACACCGTAGCTCATCGGGCCACACCAAGACATCAACGCTGGCACAACCCCATTCACGGAGACCCTAAACTGCAGGCTTTCTTTGGATTTCACTATTTTTTCCACCAACGACTTCTGCTGTTCCAGGACCCAAGCCAGAAAACCACACAGCATTTGTCATCATGTCTAGACCAGGGGGATTGTTTTAAAAGCTCAGAGCCCATCATTTCCCTACCTTAAGCTCCATGAGGATTTCCTATTCATTTTGTATGGGATCTGGATCCCAAGCGCCGGTTTCCAAGGTCCATGCAACCGAGCCCCTCTGCCCTTTCCTTTCCCTCACCTCTCAGCCACGCCCCCCTACCTCACTGTGCCCTCGCACACGGGGCTTCAGTCCTTCTTGAAATCCCAAACTTGGTCCACTCTCCGCACCTGCTGCGCCCTCTGCCTGGGAGCCTATTTCCTCAAGTGGTCTCACAGCTGATTCCTCCTCAAGTTCAGGTGTGCCTGCGTGACCCTCCCTGGAGAGGCCTCCCTCATCACCCGGCCAAGCCAGCCCCACACCGTGGCCATCACCCCCCAGCACCTGTGTCTCTTCTGCTTGCACAACTGCACTCACTGCTTCCCGAACTGATCCTATTTATACATCTCTGTTGGATGGCCTGGCCTCCTCTGGGACACAATGTAGAGACCTTGTCCATCTTGTTCCTCATTTCACTTCAAGTTCCTAGGACAGGACCTGGCACATAGTAGATGCTCAGTAAATACTTCTGAAACTATGAGTTGAAAGAATAGATGAAGGAAGGATTGCTGTTTGCAAATGTTCACAGGTGTATCCCAAGAATCTCAAACTGTGCCTGCATCTAGTAGGTACTCAGTAAATACCTCTTGAATTAAATGCTGGTCACTGACTTGGCCCAAGAACCTCACATAGTGCCTGGCCCATATAGCGGGTGTCCATAAATACTTGTTGGGTGGTGTATGAATGCATGCTGTCCATTTCCAAAGAAAGGAGGTGACCACAGGAAGGGGAGTCAGCTGGAGGCCACTTTCCCACCTAAGGATCTCTCCCAAGAGGTTGCCAGCAAGGAAAGCTGGAAGCCTTCCCAACAGCTGCGCGGACATCTGTTTGGAAAGAGCACCGGTCCGCGTGGGGCTGTGCTGGGGTGGTGGCTGCCACGAGGCCAGCACAGGAACTGTCCAGACGCTCCTCCTTGCTTGTTCGGCAAGTCGCACCCAGCATGGAGTCCCCTCAGCAGCCCCGGGATGCAAAGTTGCTGCAGAAAAGGCAGCTGATTAATACCCTCCGAGGGTCTATTGTCTGAATCCTGTCACCAAAGGAGAAACAGCTGTTTACAGTTTGTTTATTCATCTCCCTTTGGAGCCTTTTCCGAGGAAACACAAATGCTTGTTCTCCAAGGCACAATTCGGCAGCTGAAGGGAGCTAAGAAAACGGTGTTTATTCCTAACAGGATAAAGAGGGGGGACTCTTAGGAAGTTTGGACACTAGTGGGAAGACAGCTCTCTGACAGGCACCGGACCTCATGGTGATGTCTTATACAATGCTAGGCTCTCGAGGGATGCCTGGGAGCCTGATCCGAATCCCAGAGAGTAGGTGAGCACCCACACATATGAGAGACCTGGAATAGCTCCTTAGGGTTAGAAGTGAGAGAGGCAAGTGATCACCTGTTATTGAATACAGGTGATGCCCTACACAAGGCCATCATGTACAGCTGTGCAGGTTGGGCACTGCACATAGTTCCCAGTGAGGGAGTAATCTAGCCATGCTCCATAGTTCAGGGCTGTTCTCTTCAGAGGGAGCAACACCTCTCTTATGCATAAACACTGTTTTAGGGACGAGCCATGCCTCTACCTGGAGTGGGCACTTTTCTCTAACACATCAAGGCACCATGTAACAGCCTAAAAGCAGATAGTGTCCACCAGACCAGGCTGAAAACCCACAAGGACAGAGGCCTCTCTTTCATTCCCATCCTGGGCTTCTCCTGGTCCCCATCATCTTTCCTCCTCCTTCGATCAGGTTCATCCACCCTCCACTTCCCAACAAGAAGGCTGGAAAGCGCTCATTCTCCATCTATTCAAGTCTCCCCATAAGGTTTAGCTATATGGTAGAGTTGAGCAAGGCCTTCTTACAGGTCTGAGGAGGTAGAGAAGGTGCCAGAAGGCTTCTGCTGGATCTATGGGCATCTGGCTATGAGCTACGGGCCCCTGATTCCCTCAGGGAGGAAAGATGGGGAAGGAGTCCACATTTTGTTAAGAAACACGGGGTCAGGGACACGGGGGGTCCAGGGGCAGGCTGGGGGATAAGGGACAAGCAGGCAGGGGGCCAGATTTAGTTCAGGGGTCATAGTGTGCTGCTTTCGTAAGTAAAGTTTTACTGGAACACAGATAGGCCATCCGTCGCTGGCTGCTTTCACGCTCCAAGGACAGAGTGGAATCATTGCCACAGGGACTATATGGCCCCGTGAAGCCTAATACATTCACTGTCTGGCCCTTTACAGAAAACGTTTGCTGAAACCTGCCCTAGAGTTGTTTGTTCATGTATTTACTAAGACGTTTATTATTTATTATCTGCCTTCCCCCTCTCGAATGCTAATGCCACAGGGCTGGTGGCAGGGGGCGGGGGGGGGGCACTGTTTTGTTCACAGATCTATTTCTAGCTCTTAGTACCTGGCAGGTGCGAGGCACTCGGTGTTTCCTGAACAGATGAATGATCATCACTGTTTGCACTGCTCAATGTAGGAGGTGATGTTATCATCCCACCTGGTACTTGAGGCCAGCGGCATTGACCAGAGTCTCACAGCTGCTCTGTGATGGCACCAGGACTTGAACCCAGGCCTTTCCACTAAAGAGGGTGGGCCCCTCTTTAAACCAGCGGTGGGGCTTCTGGAACCACACGGAAACTCTTCTTCTGCCTGTATCACCTCATCTGTGCCTCTGTTCTCATCCTGCCTTCCCCATAGGGCTGTTAAAGGGACCAGATGACATCAAAGTGGCAGGTTTCTTTTAATCTGGGCATATATTCATTTTCCTTTTTTAAAAGTAAGTTTTGCTTTTTTTATTTATTTATTTATTTATTTATTTATTTATTTATTTATTTATTTATTTATTATAGTCAGAGAGAGAGAGAGAGGCAGAGACACAGGCAGAGGGAGAAGCAGGCTCCATGCACCGGGAGCCCGACGTGGGATTCGATCCCGGGTCTCCAGGATCGCGCCCTGGGCCAAAGGCAGGCGCCAAACCGCTGCGCCACCCAGGGATCCCTGCTTTTTTTTTTTTTAAGAGAGCGAGGTCACACGCTACTTGGGGGATGGGCAGGGGGAGGGGGAGAGAGAATCTCAAGTGGGCTCCACGTTCAGCGCAGAGCCTGATGCAGGGCTTGATCCCATGACCCTGAGATCAAGACCTGAGCCAAAATCAAGAGTCAGACACTCAACTGACTGAGCCACCCAGGCCCCCCTAAAAACAAACGTATTTAATTCTTACAATAAGCTTTTGAAGCAGGGACCACTGTCATCCCCACTTTACAGGCAGGAAGACATAGTACGTCAGTCCAAGCTCATACAAACAGTAAGGGGTTCCAGGACTCCTCAGTTTCCAATGATGAGGTGACACTGCCTCTTCTAGAAATGAGGTGAGTGACACGGGCCCCAAAATGTCAAGCTCAGAAAGCATGGTGCTCCCCCCACGGCCGCTCCTGACTCTACAGCTGGTCAGGTGGACAGAGAGGGCCCCGAAGCCTCCATTCCCATGGAACCCTTCTAGAGACCCAAGGGGTTGCTCTGAAATTGCGACGCTCTGGAGGGAGGCCCAGCCACCCCTGGGTGCGACCAGCCCAGTGAGAACTGAGGCCGGTCCTCCCCGCCCACCCTCCTTGGGCCCTCTGCCGGGCTCAGCACAGCCAGTGTCTCCCCCAAGTCCAGAAGCCGTGGCCAAGCTCACTGAGCAGACAAGGAGGAGCCTCGAATGTCGCCTGGCCTCGAAGGACGAGGGAGCCCTCACCCTTGTCCCTCCCTCCCTCGGCGAGCCTGCAGATTGGGATCTCTGAAAATGGTTTCCACAACTCAGTTGGCAGCAATCAATTATTCACGACCTCGCTTCCCACAAACTCATAGACTGTCACTGTTAGCAAGATAATTTCTGGACCCGGCCCAACAGCCCCGCTCTAAGCTGTCAGGCCGCCCGCTGTTCATTTCCTCCCTTCCCCCCAGAGACCCCCAGAGCCCGCCAACCTCGACCCACCTGGACCCGGGGCGGACAGGTGGGGTTGGAAGGGCCCGGGGTGCCCAGAGCCCGGGAGGGTCCCGAGGGCCAGGGGCTGCGTGACTCACTTCGGGCTTCTGGAGCAGAACGTCTGACCTCAGTTTAATCCAACTGGAAAACAGAGCTCAAGAATTCCAAACCCTGTGCCAGGCTCTGGGATGAATTCCACGTTATTTTATAAAATGCTCCGGGCTCTGAAAACATTGTGTTCTCTAGAAAGCATGACTTGTGAGGGTCTCCCGGACGTGCTGTCACCCTGCCAAGTTCATGGTCAAGAACTTGCTTGCTACTTGGCAGAGTTTATGAGCCATTAAGACCACCATTAGCTTCTTTTCTTTTTCCCCTCCAAAACATTTGAGGCTGTCTTTAGGAACATGTTCTCACATCCTGGGGAGAAGAAGGGATACGACCTGATGCCTCGGAAAGACCCTCGGGTTCTGACATCAGACCCACGAGGGGTCACGCTAGCTCTGCCGGCTGAACAGGCCTGATTCGATGCAGGCCGCCTTTGCTCTCTCTATGCCTCAGCTTCCACATCTGTAAAATGGGAGAGTAACCGTACTTGCCCCCCACCCCCGCCACTGCCCCAGGGCTGTGGTAAGGATCACATAAGACAGTGCATGTAAAAACACTAAGTGCCTAGCTGGCTGCATCACAGACACCCAGCCTCTTTTAACAGCCTGCCCTCGCCAGAGGCATCGCGGATTTCCTCTCGCAGTCTGGGGGCAATGGGGTGTGTGAGGAAACATTAAGGAAATGTACACACCAATTGATAGAATTCATCCTGGGTATTAGAAATACTATTTGCTAAGTAGGAAAAATATGCTAAGTAGGTTAATTAGGATCATTATTACAATCCCCACCTTAATTTTCGATGAGAAAGTGGGTACGAAGAAGTCACATGACTGGTTCAAGGCCACAGTCATGCCCAGCTGACTGGGAACAGGATCCTGTCCCCTTCCACCTGGGAGAGAGGGAGGAAGGAGAACCAGCTCCTCCTCTTCCTATAAACATTAAAAGTAATAACACTAGCAAGCACTTTATGTGTTTAATATGTGCCCAGGCCCAGTGCTAAGTGAACTACCTGTATCAACTCACGGCCCTCTGAGGTAGACCCCATGACTCCCTCATTTTACAGATGAAGAAACTGAGGCACAGAGACTTCGCCCAGCTTGCCTAAACTCACACAGCTGGTAAGTGACAGAGCCGGGATCTCAACTCAGGCAGCCCAGCATGAGAATCCACCTGCTGGGGCACCGGGGGTGGCTCAGTCTGTTAAGCATCTGACTCTTGATTTCGGCTCAGGTCATGATCTCCAGGTTGTAGGATGGAGCCTCGCATCAGGCTCCGTGCTCAGCCCCAAGTCTGCTCGAGATATTTTCCCCCTCCCTGTCCCTCTCCCTCTGCTCATATGTGCTCTTTCTAAAATAAATAAATAATTTCTTAAAAAAAATCCACAGGCTCACCTGGTCCATTGTATCGCACCCCTCAGCTGAGACAAACAGGGACACGTGGGGGGGGAGCGGCATACGAACATCACGCCATGTCCCTGCTCACACTCACACACGCCCAGAGAACGGCTCCTGAGCCCGGAGAGCACAACCGCTTCGCCCTGGGATGAGGTGCTGGTGCCTCTCCTCCGTGCTCCCCCGCCGCATCTGCGCGGCCTGGCTGGCATGCCAAGGGCCAGGAGCAGTGTGCAGCCCCAGCCTGGGTCCAGGCTAGACCGCAGCACTCAGCCTCTCATCTGCCCCGTCCGTGGGCTTGGAGGATGGGAGAGCCCGAAGGGGGCAGGAGGATGGGGGCAGGGCCAGAGGCTGGGAGACTCAATCCCCCCCACCCCCCACTTGTCCCCGTCCACCTGGTTCCAGCCAATTCACAATCACTTTATAGGGAACACGGGGTGGTTAAGAGCGTGGGCTCTGTGACAACCTGCGTGGGTTAGAATGCAGATCCGCCTCTTACCAGCTGTGCAGCCTTGGGGGAGTCACTTCCCCTCTCCATGCCCCATTCCTTCATCCACAAAACAGTGACTTCAACAATGCTTGCACCACAGGGAAGCATTAAAAGGAAAGTGCCTGGCACGTGGTCAGTGATTCATAAATGGTACCTGCTATTATTTATTATAATCACCATGCGTCATCACCAGCATCCTCATCCACGGGCCTCTGTGTCAGGTACCAACCACACACAGTGAATTTTAAGATGCTGTCAGTATGGGTGGGGAGCAGGGAAGAAACCGTGTGACAAGTTCTAGAGAAATCTTTGGGCTCTGGCTCTCACAGTCTCATTTTAAAGCAGGGCTCCATAGCTCTGGCTTTGAGAGCGTCTCATCATCTGATCTTTCCTGTGATTTCCGAAGGAAATGAAAACGTTTACTGAGCAACTACTATGTGCCATTCACCATTCTAGCACTGGGGCGGGAGGTGTCACCCTGATGGAGTTAGGGCCAGAGAACAATCATGAAGGTAATGGGGAACGCCAATAAGGTCATAAGAGACCGGAGTTCATCATTAGGCAGAAGGGGGTGGATTCTAGGGGGGATAAGGCCCTTTTCTGCACACAACCACACCTGTACACACAGAGCAGGTGCATAAGGCTCCCGGCAGCTCTCTCTGAGGGGTGCAGGTCACAGCTGGAAGGAGGAAAGGTATGTATTACTTGGGCACAGAAGACCACGAAAGACCTAAAATTAGGGATCATAAGGGACCACCTAGAAATGTCCATTTTAAAGATGGGAAGAGAGAGGCCCTGACAGGCTGCCCAAAGCCACACAAAGAAGAGGCAATGCAGGGGCTGGTCCCCAGCTGTCCTGACTCCTGAAGTCCAGATCTGCTTTGGAAAGGGTGCAAGTGATCTCAGCACAGCACAGCCTTTGTGGTGTGTAGACACTGCCGCCAGGCCCAGGGCCAGCAGTCCCGTCTCTCTGCCACCTCTGGGGGTGGACGCCACCAGGTTGG
Source organism: Nyctereutes procyonoides (assembly GCF_905146905.1). Taxonomy (NCBI): domain Eukaryota; kingdom Metazoa; phylum Chordata; class Mammalia; order Carnivora; family Canidae; genus Nyctereutes; species Nyctereutes procyonoides. The sequence continues at coordinate 50,760,172 of NW_026575126.1, read as the reverse complement.
GCAGGTGCAAGACGCCACTGTCAATCCAACAGCTGGAGAATGGGACCCAGGCCAGATGAGTCCTGACATGGAGGTCGGGGGAGAGAAAGGGACATCATTCTAGAGGGGCAGGTGGCAAACAGAGGGAGGTTTTCTGCTGGAGGTGGGGAGGCCACAACCACAGAGGAGCTCCGCTGAGACAGAGCGGTTCTGTACCATCAACAGTCAACTTTTCCCATCTGCTGGTGTTCCAGCTCCAAATCACCCAATGTCTAACCCAATGTTTTTAGGTGTTAGGGAACCGGCGTTAAGGGATGCAAGAATGGAGCTGCAGGGGACCCTGGTCCCAGAACACCATACAGGGGCCTGGAAGCTACCACTGGCCCTGGCTCGCCTGTCCCCTGTGGACAATCCTGCTCTTGCTCACAAATGTCACATTCTGTCCCCCTCGCCCTTCCTCCAGTCCATGCCCAACCACCTTCTACTTGTTTTTGCTTAAATGTCACCTCCTCGGGAAAGCCTGCCTTGATGAGCCCTTCCCCTCCATGACGCATGGTTACCTCTGCCAAGACATGAGCTACAGGTGGGCAGGGTCCCTGTTTTACTCACTGCTCCTAGCACAGTGCCTGGCATACAGCAGGTATGTTTGTGGGATGAATAAGTTAAGTACAGGAAGACGCCCTGGGCAAACCCGTACAGCTATGTACTCATGGAAAAGTCTGGCACAGGACGCCTGGGAGACTGCCGATGCACATTGCTGGGTGGTCACCAAAGTAAACCCCCAGCTAACAAGGCTGGCACCCCGTCTGCTGGAGGGTAGCCAGCTCCGTGCTTAGTGAGATAGATGCCTCTTGCCCGTCTGCCCAGGGACCCTTCCCCAACCCCAGCAGGTAACTCCAGGACGAGGAGAAGGCTGGCTTTCCGAGACCCGGGCAGGCATCAAACCTGAGTTCACCAGGAACCAGTAGGACAGTCCCTGGATTCTGCAGGACAACACAATGGCCTGGCAGCCTTATCATTCACGAGGAAGGAGCTCAGTAGGAAAACAGAATGTAAGGTTTGCTTGGCCTCAGGAGATGACATCTCACCCACCGGCCCAGACAACACAAGACTGCAGGGACTCCTTCGGCCCCCAACTGTTTCCTTCGCTCAACCAGCCTCAACAGAAGCGTTGTGCAACCACTGGGCATGAGGAACCCACAGTCTATTCCCAGGCTCAAACCCCAGGAGGAACCAGACTAATGTTCTGTGCCGGTGAGTCGTTAGAGGATCTCATGGTGCAATGCCTCCGCACTTATGTCATGTTTCATGAATTTCGGTTTTTATTCTCATTTATGGCCCTTTCCTGCTTTCTTTCAGTTTTTTTTCTCAATGATCAAAAAAATAATAATAAAATAAAAAGTGGACTCCTGTGGTAATCATTTTAATCTTTCACATTTAATGTCAAAAGCTGAAGTGCTTTTAAAATAGGCTATAAGGTAGCCTGGGTGGCTCAGTCGGTAAAGCATCTGACTCTTGATTTTGGCTCTAGGTCATGATCTCAGGGTCATGAGATTGAGCCCTGAGTGGAGCTCTGCACTGAGTGTGATCCTGCTGAACATATTCTCTCTCTCCCCCCCTCCACCCCTGCCTCTCCCCTGTCCTACTGCCTCAGCTTACATGCACAGGCATGCGCACTCTCTCGAAAAGAAAAGAAAAAATAAAAGAAAGGAAAGGAAAAGAAAAGGGGCTATAAATTTTCCTCTGGGCCCAGTGTTAGCCTCATTCCATAGGTTTTGATATGAAGGAATCTCATTTTCATTAAAAACCCTATGATCAGAAATTCCAGGTTTGGTTTCTTCTCTGATTTATTATTTAGAAGATGTCTATTTGTATACATTTCTAAATGATTGCCTTTGAGAGGCTAATTTTAAATAAATATTATTATATGAATGAGGCCCAAAAGATTTCTACTTTTAAAAACTATTATGTTTCTTTTGAGACAAATTAATTATGAATTTTAATTAGGGCATCTTAGCATATTTGGCAACAGTCTTTAAAAAAGAAAAGACCAGGGACACCTGGGTGGCTCAGTGGTTAAAGCGTCTGCCTTTGGCTCAGGGTATGATTCCGGAATACCAGGATGGAGTCCCATGTCGGCCTCCCTGCATGGAGCCTGCTTCTCCCTCTGCCTATGTTGCTGCCTCTCTCTCTCTCTGTCTCTCTCTCTCTCTCTCTCTCTCTTCCTGTGTGTCTCTCATGAGTAAATAAACAAAATCTTTAAAAAAAAAAAAAAAAGAAAGACCATTCCCTAGAATAAACATATACTCAGGCTCAAACACAGACACACACACACACGTACACCCCTACCTTGGTAAAGAAGGTCAATTAATGAACCATTCACTTGGTGGGGAACCCAAAACTGCCAGAATTTAAGGATTAAGTTGCTCCAATCTAGGAATTCCACAGCCAGGAATCATACAATGGCACTGCAGCCCCATTTTAAAGACTATATCTGAGACTGCCAGTGACGGAGTCAGATATAAACGCTAAATTACACCAGAGAATGGGTTTCAATGCCACTGATCCCTCTGCCACTCAGTCCAACTTTCTTCTCAAAGGAATCTTAAAACAGCAGCTGAAAAGTCTTCCGTGGTGACCTTCCTGAAGAAGCCTATTGATTGGACAGGGCACAACCAGCAGGCAGGCTCCTAAAGAGCGTGCTGGCCGGAGCAGGAAGCTGACCGGGCTCTTTCAAGCAAGCCCCAGAAAGAATATTGAGTCATTTTTCAGGCAGTGCCAAGCAAACCTGAGATGGGTGGATCCCGGGGAATCCTGACTTTCTCTCCCAGCCCTGGGAGTAGCTCTGCCTGCAAAAGTGGGGCAGCGCATGGTGGAGGGCTGAGCAAGCAGGAGCGGACGCAGGACCCATGCGCTCAACACTGCCAGTGGCACAGGAAGGCAGCTCCTCGGGGGGGTGGGGGGGTGGGGGGGGTGGGGGGGGGATCTCGGCTCCGTCGCTGTGACCACATACGACTCAAGCAGTCCCTGAAGGGATATCTCAGCGCAGTGTTTCAATGAGAGATGACACATGCTACTGGAGGCTTGAGATCTGATTGGGGGTGTAGAGCTGTATTCATCTGCTTCCCAGCAAGGAAACCAGAGCAGTGACAGATAAACGGAGGTCAATCAAAGAAGAGAGTGACATCGGAAAAACTCGCCTAATTCAGCAAGACCTGTTTTGCCACATAAAGAGTCACTTGAATGATACGGCTTCGGCATAAGAAACGAAATGATGGCACCACTCCCAAAAGCAAGCTCAAGCAGTTAACTTCACGCAGGTTCCCAACATCCTTGAAAGTTCTAAGCTGGAAGAACAGCAGACCCCTTAATGAACTGCGGGTTCTACAGACCCTCTCTCTTTTGCAAGATTAATTACTTTTTTGGAAAGTAGGCCGTGATCCTGAGTCTCAACACAGGCAAGTATCATCAAGCAGGAAAAGTAAGACCTCCAAATGAAAATACGTTTCTCAAAATCAACCCATTAAAAACAAAACCAAAAAAAAAAAAAAAAGTGCTTAAACCAATTCCTCCTAGGTACGTTCACCTAACAGAAATGTTTACCAAACATCTTTGTTTAGTGAAAGACCTGCACAAAAATGCTCACCGCAGTGCTCTGCCCAAAACTGGGAACTCCTCAAAGGCCCATAAACACTATGGATATGTAAATTGTGGTACATTCCACAACACAACCGACCTGACAATGAATGAGCAATTACAAACACACGACAGGCTATAGACACAGGGTCAGCAGATATGTGTTGTGAAGGGCCAGATAGTAAAGATCTTGGGCTCCGTGGGCCACATGGTCTTTGTCCAAACTACTCAATTCCTCCATTCAAGGGCAAAAAGCAGCCACAGCCAGTATGTAAATGAATTGGACATGGATGTGTTCCAATAAAGTTTTATTTATTCGCCCTGAAATTTAGATTTCCTATACTTTTCACATGCCATGAAACGTCATTTTTCTTTTGATTTATTTTTCCCCCCACCCACTTAAAAATGTGAAACCCATTCTCAGCCCACAGGCCATGAGAAAACTGGCAACCCGGATCTGGCCCAAGGGCTGTAGTTTGCCAACTTCTGATACAATCTCACATCATCTAATCTCACATAATGCTAAACCAAACAAACCAGGCACAAAGCTATCCAGATCGCGTGTTTCTGTTTCTAAAAAGAAAAGCAAAAAGAAGCAGAAGTAACCTCTGGGGCCAGAAGTCATGATAAAGGTTGCCTCTGGAGATGTGGGAACTGGAAGTAGGAAAGAAAATGATCTTGGCGGGGTGTGGAGGTGCAGCGAGCGGTCAGGTTCTGGGCTCTGGATCTGGGTCCTGGTTTACATGAGCTCGGCCACTGGTGGAGCTGTGCATCTATGATTTGTGCGCTTTTTTGTTGCATACGTTTTATTCCAAGAGAAACTTAGCAAGTTGTTAAAAATCAGGACAGGCCTCTTCGGTCAGCTTCAAAAACAGAAGTGTAAAGGGAATCGCGGCCACCTGCCTGAATTAGCCGGGGGTCCTTCACTAAGGCCGGGTAGCAGCCAATGCTAGAGTATTTAATCAAGGGCAGATCTGAATCCCCATTCCTCTAGGTGCTACCACATTTGCTTCTAAGAGGTCTGGTGGGTTCCATGGTTTAAGGGCAGGGGCCCCCTCAGATTCTAGCCAGGCTATCTCCTTTAGGGTTTGTGGGGAAAAGACACCATCCACCTGATTCCCTGCTCCTCCTCGCGTGGAAACCTGCCAGCAATCCCGTTAATGTAAACAGCATCTGGCAAAACACGTGGCCTTCAACCTGCAGCAAAGCCCGTGCTGGACCCGCACAAGAGAGAGGCCAAGCCCAGCTTCCCCTCCATTCCGAGGGAATATGCAATTCGTTGTGCCTTCTCACCACCAGCAGCTAGATCTCACTGAAACCCGTGCTTGTAATTATCGCTGTAATTATTATTTTAACACAAATCAGCAATTTCTCACCATCCTACCCTGTAGATGCTCCTTCACTGCTCCAAGACTGTAGGTGGGGGATGGAGGCCACCACCCTGCCCTGCTCCGTGTGCCAGGATTGGCAGGAACCTTGGTGGCCTGACACCCACCGCGGCCAGATGGAAAGTCACCTTTCACACTTTACTTGGAGGTGGTGATGTAGGGTACCCCACCCACAGCTGGGCCTTGATGCTTCCATCCATGCAATGGGCACACAAACAGTGCCAACCCTCTCACAGAGCCATTCTGAAGAACTGCTCACCAGAAGTGCTCTGCGAAGACATTCTGCATGATGCGTGCGCGTGGGTTCCCTGCTCACACTGCAAGTGTACTGCTCTGTGACTGGGTGGCAGTTCTTCACTCCGGGTTTCGGGGTCCCCATCTGTGAATGGGGATGATGTCATCAAGTTGTTGTAAATGACTTGGGGGCAGTTCTTCACTCCGGGCCTCGGGGTCCCCATCTGTGAAAGAGGATGATGTCACTTGATGATGTCATCAAGTCACAGTAAATGATTCAGGGAGATAGTCCAGAGGTGCTGCCTAGCACAGTGCCTGGCACCCAGCGAGCATGTAATACATAATAGCTATTACTAATTACTCATTATTTTGAGCGCTGTGTACTTGTATCCTAACAGCAGTCTTTCATGTAACACAAATAAGCAATGCTGATGGGCGGGTTCCAGGGCAAGCTGGGGAGTGGGGCCCTATGTAGAGGGACAGCCCCATCTCCCCTCCCATAAATGTCTACTTCTCTGGGAATGATGTCTAGAATTTCAACTAATTTCTCTTCTTTCTTTCTTCCTTTTTTTTTTTTTTTTGAGAGAAAGAGAGGGAGGGAGGAAGGGGCTGAGGAAGAGGGAAAGAGAGAGCATCTTTTTTTTTTTTTAAAGATTGTATTTACTTACTATTCATGAGAGACACAGAGAGAGAGGCAGAGACACAGGCAGAGGGAGAAGCAGGCTCCCTGCGGGAAGCCTGATGTAGGACTCGATCCCAGGACCCCGGGATCACGACCCGAGCCCAAGGCAGACACTCAACCACTGAGCCACCCAGGGGTCCCAAGAGAGAGCCTCTTAAGCAGGCTCCACACTCAGCGTGGAGCCCAGCACGGGGCTCAATCCTACAACCCTGAGCTTACCACCTGAGCCAAAATCAAGAGTCGGACACTTAAAACCCTGAGCCACGCAGGCATCCCCAGAATTTCCACTTTTTAAATAGGAGCTCCACATTCAGTTATTACTCAAAATCACTGATCTTTAGATGTTGGCCAGCGATTTAAACTTTTTAAACAAAAGAAGAAGGAAGAGGACTCAGGGCTGCCATTACTTCAGCTGCAGCCCAGACTGGAGCTGGGTTTGCTCCGTCACCCCATTCTCATGTCTGCTTTCGTTGGGGGTTCATATCAGTTGCTCCCTCTCCGAGAGACTGTTTGGTCCATGTGATTTTCACCCAAAAAGGAAGCCAAGCCAGTAGTCAAGCCCTTGACCTAAGGAGAGTGAACCCAGGCCATGCCCACTTGCGAACCCGGCCATTTCCTCCGAAGGCACCCCGCCTCCACATCACCTACTCTAGCCTGGTCACTGCCAACACTTTGTCTTCTAAACAAGAGGGAATCAGATGGAACAATTCTGAGACTATTCCTGAATAGGACTAAGGGGAAAAGCAGGTAATGAGAGTATTTTACATCAGGAATAGAATCTTCTGTAACCGCCTGATGACAAGCAAATGGGGTTCTCTGTTTGTGTCTTTTATAACAGCTGCCCCTTCTGAGCTGGGGATAAAAGAGAGAAAGAGAAAGACAATGAATAGGCTTTTATTTCAAAGAGAACATCTGCAAAGCATGGTCCTACATTAAAAAGTAAACAGAAAACAGCCACTAGTCTGGAGGAAAAAAAAAAAAGATTTCCCATTACATCTCTAATTAATAAAGCCCCATTTCACAAGACGAAACACAGAAAGAGAACTACTTTCCCACATCCCCAAAGAGAGGATGCTTAATGAGGTAACCCCTGGATTACTTGATCCGTCTAATCTGGTTTTAATACTACCCTTAAATAACGTATACATTAGCTCTCCACTACCAAAACATTTGTTTATTTTATTAACGTGAGCCTGGTTGAGCGCTAAGACGTTGCGAAATTATCATGCTGTCCTTGGGCTGTTTTTATTGCTTGTCTCCTTGCTCATTATAAAATGATTAGCTGTCTCCACTGCCCTTTTGAATCGCTGTTGGGGTTGCCATGCGGTTCTGTTTACCCAGGTTCTGAACAGGAGAGTCTTGATTCGGGGTTAAGTTAACAGAGTCATCACAGGCCCATCTGGGAACTCATTCATCATAGTTAATTCCACATGTAACACATGGGGGACTCGCAGGCACAGTCTCCATGAAGCGAACACTCAGCATCAATCCAAGAGATGCACATGAAGGGTCCAGACCCAAGTCTAGAAGACGGGCCAGAGGGGCCCCATCACCGTCGGAGCGACATAGACAGCTACTGAGCCCATTGGAGAAGGCCAACAACGGGGACTTCCACTCAGAGAGACCCAGAACACGGTTCTTCCTAGTGTCCAACTGAAATCCTCTCCACTCCGACGTTGGAACAAAATGGCACAGCTGTTTACCAGAGGAGTGGGAGTATCTCCAAACTGGTGAATCATACGCTTCCCAAAGTTTAGTCGTTCTGGCACCCCCTCGTCATTCACCATCCAAACCAAGGCCAGAATTAGGACTAGAATGAGGGCTTGGTATTATTACTCATGCATGTTCATTACATTAACCAACTTCTCTCACTTAAATGCCACTTCACTCACACGCTAAGCAATAAGAGCCTCAAAGTTATCGTTTCGATAGAATGGTCATATTTATATATTTTCCTGAATACACATGTAAAGGACTATATAGTATCACAATTTTTGAAAATGTTCACCCACCAAGCAGGGGAGGTGTGCATCTGGGATGTTGTAGAGGCCCTGATTTGTGGTCTGGGTCTGGGTTCCTTGAGTGTGTTCAGTTTGTGAAATTCTGCTGAGCCATACATTTAGAATAATGTGCACTTTTGTTTATGTAGCACATTTAAAAAAAAAGCATCTAAAAGAATATACCTCAAATTTCAGAACTGAATCGATTTTGCAGAGAGATGAACAGAAACGCTATTAAAAGCTTTAATCACCAGCGTTATCAGAACTAGCAATGCAAACCATAGCATGGGGTTCCTGGGTCTGGACCTACTTTGGCAAAAGTGTCCATCAACCAAAAATAAATAAAATTAATCCACTTCACCCTTCCAAAACTCTCACCCACAGCCTCTCATTTTCTCTCAGGCTCCCCAACTGCTTCCACGGCTGCACCTGTAACAATCTGATTTTTAAATTTTTTCTTGTTTCTCTTTACTTAGGGGTCTTCTTGCCCCCAAACCATGAAATCCATGAAGGCAGGGGCACGTCCGTCCTCCCCACATACTCTGCACACTGTCCAGCACATAGCAGTCCCTCAAGCACTACTTCTTGAATTAATGCCCAGATGGATGGGTGGGTGGGAAAGCTCTAGTGATTTCACCCATTTACTTGCTCCTTGTCCCCCAGGGATTATAAAGCACCTTCTCATCTGTTCATTGAATTAGATCCTCACAACCCAATGAGGGCAGTTGGGCTGTTGAGCTTAGAAGCATCATCTCACAGAAGTGCCAAGAAGGCACAAAAAGATGAGAGTGACGGCTTGTCCCTGACAGCCTCGGAATCCAAGCCACAGTGCTCTAGAATGTTCCACCTTCCAACCAGACCTCTGGGGACTCTCAACATCCCAACCCATGTTATTGTGGGGCAGGGCTGGGGGAAGCACACCAGGTGGAAGCCAGACAATTCAAAACAGTACGTTCCCCGCATGCCCACCAAAAGGGAAACCGTTAACCAAACTGTAGAGTCCATGACTCTATTTTTGTTGAGGACACTGCCTTCACAATGGTCTGATCCTTGTAAGAATTTGCATCTTCTGGGTACACACCAGCAGTGAAGGAGGGAAAGGAAACCTCCATCATGCCCAGGGGAAGCAAAAGCAGTCGAGGTAAATAAGTGCTGTGAATAAACCACATGGGGATAATTGAAAGGTGACCACAGACACTTATTTTTAGCTCATCACAGTGCACACACAGATCTTCCAAACAGAAGCTGCAAATTCAGCAGTTTAAAGGGGCCAGTTTGGTATCACAGGGGAAAGAAAAGACCCTGGTCGGGGGGAGAGGGGTGCCTCAGGAATCTGGAAGGTCTCGGGACAGCCCCTACCCCCTGGGCCAGTCAGAAAAACAAGCCAAGAATGGGGGCCCAGTGCTTTCAGACCTTGTGACTTTTTAAAGGCATGCCAATAATCTTAATCCTTAAGTTTCTTGCCCTTTTAACATACAGTGTGGACCAAACAAAACCCACCCATGGGCCATGAATCTGAGGGCCTCTCTTGCAAACATCTATCATCAGGAAGGAAATCAGGAGCCCTGACTGTGGGCCAGAGCTGGGGCTCATCACCAGGCCCTTCTAGGCAGGTGCCTTCCTACAATGCAGATGAGGAAACTGAACCCCTCAGAGGTGAAGGGATGCATCCGGGTCACACAGGTATGAACACAGAGTTGGGCTGTGAACTCCAAATGTCAGACCACTGCCCCCTCCCCGCCCCTACACATCATGTGACATGCCTCCTGGGCTCTGCAGCATCCAACCACCTGCTCCCCTTGCAAACCTCAGGCAGCTCACTGCTCATCTCCAGGCTCCTTATTAAGCCCTAAGAAGAGCTTGAGCTTCATGGGTGGAGCAGTCTAGACCTCATGTCTGGCAGTTTGGGGTGTGCTGGGAGACTTGAGGGCTTCCAGGCCCCTGAATCACTCTATTCCTGGCCCCCAACCTGTCCAGAGGACCCCTTCCTCTTGTGTCTAAGAGGCAACCCTGGGGAAGTGAGACTGGCAGTGAATCAAGCTGGGATGTGAAAGGAACCTCTCTGATTATCAGCAATGGCCCTACCCTTCACCTGCTGAACTGGTCCTCCTGAGGGCAGAGAGCACATCATGAAGGTAATGCCAGTGCTGGGCACAGTGCCTGGTGTGCTCTCATGGCTGGAGTGGAGGATGGGTAGATGGTAGATGGATGGATGGATGGATGGATGATGGGTGGATGGATGGATGGACATACACATGGATGGACACACACACATGTATAGATAGTTGGACAGATGGATGGATGGACACACATGCACACTTATGAGTGGACAGATGAGAGGGGAGGAAGGCACAAGGGACTTACTCAATTGGAAAGAGACTAAGAACGCAGTGTGTGGAGTCATCACCGACCTTCAATCCCTATTAATTCGCAGCTGTTCAACCTTTATCCACCTTCTTGCCTTAGTTTTTATTATTTGTAATCAGTAAAATCAGTAAAACAGAAATGAGATTAGCCTAGCCTTTAACTTGGAGCATGTTATAAGAATTTGTAAGATCACACCTACAGCATCTTCCTTGAAGACTTCCCTGAAACTTTCAAAGAAGAGAAATCCCCCTCACCCTCCTCCTTGTTAGCATTACAGTCACAATATCTGCGCCCCATGGGTAAGGGACCTTTGCATCCATCTCTCCACCCCGTAGGCCTGACTCCTTCAGGCTCCATCAGGGTTTCTCATGGCCAGGGATTACAGCAAAGGATTCCTAGGGAGGAGAAATGCTAGTCGTTAGCATCTGCAGACACATTAGCCTGGATTAGATATCCAGATAAGCCAGCAGTCATGTGGCTGGGACAAAGCAGGCCAGTGACGGACCAAACCCATGGCACTGCCCACAGGGGGCCCCTGGAGGGGAGATCCTCCTCCAAAAGAGACTCAAGAAATGCCCCTGGGTGCTCCCTCTTCCCCACCTGGCTGCATGTCTGGGCTCCCAGGCCCTGATACTGACAATGCCAGGCTCCCTGCTCACCAGTGTTGAGCCGGTTAAGGTGACGCCCGTCCGCCGCCGCCCTCTTTTCAACACCTCTGCCTTCCAGTGGGGGAGGAGGCAGCCCTAACCACAGGGATCAGAGGGGCACAACCTGATGAGTATCTGCGGGCAAACGGGTAGTTTCTGTTGCAGACGGAAGGAAGTGCCCACAAGACAATCGGCCCACGTGTTCTTAGAGATACCTCCCTGCTTCACCCAGGCTCCCAGGGGCAGCTCATGGGCTCCTCCAGAGAGAACCACAGAGCAGTGTTTAACTGGGTGGGTGGAGAGCCAGGAAGGATGAAGGCAAGGTTGTTTCCACTGGCCAAGGAACCTTGCATAGCACCCTCCTTCCTTCCTCTCCTGGTTCGAGAGAGCTGAATTCAAAACTCCTTCTTCCGGCCAACTCAGCAGTTCAAGTTCAACCCTAAGTTCAGACACTCCGTATTTTGCTATAGGGTGATGTCTTCCATTCCAGGGCCATAAAATCCCGTGCTCGGGGCTGGGCATCATGCCTGCATCAACTACCTGTGTGCCTCCTTAAGTGGGCTCTGCAGTTCTAAGGTTAGGCACCTTCGCAAGCTGTTTATAAGACGGAGGGTGTAGAGCAGAGCAGTTAAGTGCTAGGACTGCCCGGGTTTAAATCCTGGCTCTGCCATTTACAACTGTGAACCCTGAGAAAGTTGATTAAATGCCTCCCTCTGCCTCAGTTTCCTCTGCAGCGTGATGTCTAAATGAGTTAATGTTTGTAACGCACCCAGCACAGGGCCTGGTTATAGTAAGCACCGGGACTGTTGGCTGTTGCAACCAGAATACATGTTCGCTGAGGGAATAAATGAGTTAATACAGAAGGACGGCTTCAAACAGTGCCTGGCACGTTATAACTGCTATACAGAGACTCATTACTGTTATTATGACTCCCTATTTGTGTCATCATTTAGGGGTCTGATTCAATAAAAACTACATATCTGCTCCTTTTCCAGGGTTGGCATATTTTTGGAAATCTGCAGTAAGAAGTGAGCAAAGTGGCATAAAGACTTTCAAGACTAGTCTGGCTGGGGATCCCTGGGTGGCGCAGCGGTTTAGCGCCCGCCTTTGGCCCAGGGCGCGATCCTGGAGACCCGGAATCGAATCCCACGTCAGGCTCCCGGTGCATGGAGCCTGCTTCTCCCTCTGCCTGTGTCTCTGCCTCCCTCTCTCTCTCTCTGTCACTATCATAAATAAATAAAGATTAAAAAAATATTTAAAAAAAAAGGCTAGTCTGGCTGCATTTGGAGTTTTTTCAAAGAACTGCACCCACAAGGTGCTCAGAAACCTGCGGGTCCACTAGAGTAAGGCCGACAGAGGTAGGTTTGAATCCCAGCTCTGCTACTCCCAGCGAGCGAACAGCTTTCCCTCTCTGGGCCTGTTCCTCATCTGTGAAAGGGGGACAGCAAGAGTCCTATCCCACACAGCTGGGGAGATTCGCTGAGACAGTAAAGATTTGCAGACAGTATCTGCAAAGTCCTCATTTTCCCAGCCACGTGATCAGCACTCAAAAGACCAGCAACTTCTAGCCAGGTGTCCTTAGTTTAACTTTTGTAGGAGTTGGATAGCACCTCCTTCCATCCTGGGTTTTTTTGTTTTGTTTTGTTTTGTTTTGTTTTGTTATGTTTTGTTTCGCGTGTGTGTGTGAGCATTTTAATAACATGATGTATGCAAAACAGCTAAAGGATGCCTGGCATACAGCTGGCACTCAATAAATATTAGTGCTCCTCCCTCTACCACATTCCATCCTGCTCCAGGGCTGGCACACACACAAGCGTTGGATGCACTCTGCTGCCTTGGATTTCACTCAAACCCGACTTTCCATGGGAAAATGAATAATTGCAAAAAAATTGCTTATTTTCAAACATACTAAGACTTTCTTTGTAAGAACAACAGCTCACATTTGAGCATGTTCATGTGCCAGGCCCCGATCAGTTCACATGTTTTAATACATTTCATCCTCACATGACCCTAGGAGGTAGCCCGGATTTTGAGAGGAGTAAAGCAGAATGATTAGCCCAAGGTCATGGAGGGTGGCAAAGAGCAGAGCCCCATTTCAACCCAGATGTGTCGACTCAAGGACACTTAATGGTCTCTTTCCTGGGTGCTGGGCCTAGCACACATTTCCTATGTACGACTTTTTCTCCTGCTCCCACACCTTTTCCTTTGAACTCGGGTTTCGTTGAGGTTGAGTTTATAGTTTGCTTTTAGTTTTCCCCAACATATTTTCTTCTTGGTTCTGGTAAATGGAGACCAGGGTCCACAGAAATGGAGGAAATGCAAAGAAAACAAGAGCGAGAAGTTCTCCTAAGTGACAAGTCTTAGGGCAGTATTCACCAAGAGCCAGACAGAAAGCCAGCCCTCGAGCCACGTACCCTATGCAGGCCGATTATGTTGGCACCATGCATTTTTGTCTTTCTGCATGCAGATTTATGGTCCTACTGATCATAAATAGCTCTGGGTGAGAGGGCAGCTCCTGACTACAGAGATATTCTCAAGGATATTCTGTTTTCTGGGGAAACACACACACACACACACACACACACACACACACACCATGTCAGATATCTACCCAGCTCAAAACACCAAATTTCCTTTCCTGTTAAGACATGGATCAAAGTTGGGACGATCCCCAGCAAACAGGCACTAACACCGTGGCTTCTTATTTGCAAAACAGCAAGTATTTTTTGTCATACAAACTTTTACAAGATTAAGAAGAAAGCCTGATAAACCAGAGAGAATGTCTAGAGTGTGACAAGACTGGAAGGAAAGCAAAAGTATGTGTACAATTACATACCTATACCTATGTGTCTAATAATTTCTCCTTTATTTATCTGTTCTATTTAACATTTTCCAGTATATGATTAAGCAGATGGCAACATTTGCAGTAAGATAAATATTGTTCAGTGATGCATATTTCTGTATACAAAGTGTAATGCATTGCTCAGGCAAAATAAAACCCCACTGAGAGTGTGGGGAAAAAAGAAAAAAAAAAACCTCCAACCATCAATAAAATACCCTCTGTTCTCTCTGGCCTCAAAGCATTTGGATAGAAAGAGAAGCCACACCTCTCAGGCTGTTAGAACCAGAGGTGATCTGGATACAGTGAACCAATTTTTCATAGTCACTGCCGACATCTGAAAAAGTCCTGAGTTATCTGAGTAATGTGAAGCATGAGGAAATTTCTGCCAAAAAAAAAAAATCAACATTTCCAAGGGGTCAGACGATACAGAAACCCCAATTTTACATTATAGGTGCACGTGTGTGGAAGGGCAATTAAAGATTTGGTTCTTTGAATGAAACTCACTGGGTAGCAGTTTCTCTAAGGGCACAAGGAATAACACGATGACTTCAAGAGGATCACCAGAGTTGAAGGGAGAGAAATTACCCGTTCCTTACGTTAACACACACGGCTTTCTTTCATTTGTCCCCAATCTATCCAGAACCCAGAGTGTGATCTTTTTGACACTCTCCCCAGTATGTTCCCGCCCTTTATAAGTGAGCCCATCTGTTTCTTAAATTCTGAGATGACAGTCAAATCCACAGCTTACTGGAGACCCAGTGAAGGACTCGGCGTCTGAGCCACAACTCTGCAGCAATCCACCCGGTAATTCTAATATCTAAGAGCTTTGGAAGAGGCGGAGAGAAACAGGAGCTGGCAAATCTTTCATAGATATGCCCATCCTGTCACCATCCTCATGCCATCTCTGACTCTGCTCGAGAAACTGCGTGTTTCTTCTCGGCTTCTTAAAATGCACCGAAAATACAATCAGGTCCTTCCACTGGGGCACAGCTCCCCAGACATAAAAGGGTGGCAAGCGAGGAGCTCTGGGACAGTGAGTTCAAGGAAGCAGCAAGGTCTTGTTTAGAAAATGCTCTAGACGCAACGCCTGCCTGACACTCCGGGACAGCCACCTACACCACCAGCACCACCAGCACCCAGCCGCAGATTCCCTCTGCCTATAAGAACAGCAAGCACCTGCTCTGTCCCACCCCAACCCCACCCTCAAGAGAGCACAGAGATGAAGCATCATGTCCCAAGCACGTGTCTCACCAGCTCTTTAAGAGAGCCATCTGGAAAATCACAGGGATTTTTCTCTTTTTTTAACGTCCCACTCCTGAATCCATCTCTAAGACATTCCCGCTAGCAGCCCCGGCGGGGTCTGCAGACAAACCACATGTTGCAAAGGGCCTTAGTGGCTTTGGAAAAGAGCTAGTCCGCTCCTAGCCTACACCCAAGCTCAGGCGTCGCTGGACTTTGGGAACAGCCTGCCCCCTTCTGGTCTCCTTGAGCTCCATGGAAGGGCAGGGGCTGGGTGGGCACAGCTAGAGGAGGACAGACCCCCAGATCCCTCCAGCACGTCTGCACTGTGATTTCAAGATCTAGCAGGGCATGGGGGTAGACGTGGGGCAGGTGAAAGAGCGGGGACAGACAAGCAGAAAAAATTAAACACAAATCCAGGAGAGATGACAGTTCACGACAGCGAGGTAGCCACCCACAGGGAAGGGTGGAGGATGAAAAAAACCCTCACATGTATGTCTATGACAGAGGGCAAAGAAATTGATACCTGGGGAGATGTGAGTAGAGGGACAGTAATTAAACCTGCAGATGAAAGCAGAGTTTCAGCAAGCAGCGCGACTCTACTGCTGGGACTGGCATTCCACAAGGAATGCAGAAAGGTAATGGCATGCTCCCACCTCCCTTCCCAACTGCAAACCTCCCTGTGGCGGAGCTGGGAGGTGAGAGAACACGACACCGAACTAAGGCACACACAGACGGGGTGTGGACGGAATACACAACATGTCAAGGACTCAGGAAGAAATCCAGGCCTCCCTCCTCCTTTCCACTTATTTCAACAGGTGGTCTCTGCACCCAAAGACACCTTCCTGGTGCCTGTCTGAACCCCAGACACAAAGGATACAGGAAGCCCCGCGCCCCCATGTTCACTCTACATTTTCCCACTCTGGGCCAGCAGTGCGTGTCCCGAACCCCCTCACGCCCTACCTCCCAGTAGGGCTCCAAATCCAGAAAGAACCTCTAATTGCATTTCTGCCCAAACACATCACAGTTCACCCCGGGAGTTCAAAGGCTGTGTCTGGGAGGACCCTTCTCTGTAAATAAAAGGCCACAGGACATTGGGAATGTTCTGGTTCTCCGTCAGCAATCTCACTCCACTCTCCTCCCCACAAACAAGGGAAAGACGTCTACCTGCTACCCACACAGACAAGCCAGGGATGTGAAATGCCATCACATCACCTCCTGGGGCTGGCTCAGCCCACAGGCACAAAAAGCCACACTCTGGCTAAGAGGGTCCTCGCCGCTGATTCCAAAGAAGTTTAACAGATCAAAAAGCATCACGCTGTGTCTGAAGGCAGTGTTCAGTGAGGGCTCCCAGAGCGAGAAACACCACAGACATGCATTCAGTGTCTAAGGATCCTGAAAGTAACCCCTAGCATCTGATGTCCCCCAAGGGCTAGGAGAATCCTCGTAGGCGAATGGCATGAGAAAGACACAGACGGACACACCGCACGTCGTTATTCCTTAAGACAGACACGCACGCCCCACAGGGCGCAGAGAGCCTGGTCCAGAGGTGGGGACTCTGACCTCCTGTCCTCCGTGTCCTAGCTCAGCGGGCTCAGCAGGGCAGCCCAGAGGAGATGGGAAAGGCACCCCTGGAGAGGTTGGGGACAGGACAGGAAGACACCCAGATGGCCCCCGAAGATCTGCAGAAAAACCAGTTTCAGAGCTCAGGCTGTTCACACCCAAGGAAGGCAAAGAAAACGCACAGGAGCCGAAGTCGTGATGATGTGGCCAGACACAGAGCTGGTGACATTAATCGGCTCCGCGCAAGACGGAGAGCCAGGGGCAGCCATCTAGGAGAAGGGGCCGTGCCCTCACACCGGACAGGGACAGCCGGACAGCCGGGTGACGAAAGTCGGGGAGGGCACCGGGAGAGGACAAGGTTAGAGACGGGAGGCGCAGCCAGCCGGAGACGGCAGACAGGAGGACCGACCTAAAGTAAGCCCAGGCGCCCGAGCCCGAATCCCGGTGCAGGGAGGCGGCGGGGATTTGGGACAACGATCCCAGACCCCATCTCGGGCCAGGAAAAGCCAAGGAGGCGGCAAGCAGGGGACGGAGTGGTCTGCACTCGGCTCAGCGGAGCCCCCAAAGATGCTGTGCGCACCACCCACGAGCAGCGGCGGCTGAGGATCCCGGGCACGATCCGCGCACTCGGGCGGTGAGCGAGGCACCGACACCCACATGCACAGCGCAAGTCGGGGCGCCCAGCAAGAGTGCCGGGGGCCGGGGGCCGGGGGCCGGGGACCGCCAGGCTCCGTAGCCCCCAGAGCGCCTCCTCCGGAGGGAACTTCCCCAGACCCCAGGGGGGCGGCCCTCAGACTCGGCATGGGGCGCGCCCCCACCCCCAGGCTCCAGGACCCCGCCCGGCTTCCAGGGAAGGAGACGAGGAGCCGGCAGGCGTGGGGGGTCCGGGTCGGGCGCCGGGGTCAAGGGCTGCCTCCGCCCCCCCCGCCCAGGCCTCCCGCGCTGCCCCCCCCCCCCCGGGACGCGAGCCGACAGGGCATCTTACCAGCGCCCGCGCGGGCAGTGCCCCCCGGCCGGCCGGCTGCTGCGCCCGGGGCTCTCCGGGGCCGCCCGCCCGCGCCCGCGCCCGCGCCGGGGGCCCCCGTCCTCCGCCGCCGCCGCCGCCGCCGCCTCGGGCTGCAGCCGGCCCGGCGGGCAGGTCCCGGCGCTCGCGGCGCGGGGCCGGGGCCGGGGGCGGTTGCTCGGCGCCGCCGGCCGCCGCGCCCCCGCGCCGCTCCCCGGCCCCGGAGTCGAGGCTGCTGAAATTCCACACGACCAGCGTCTGCAGCAGCAGCACCGTGAGCGCCGCGAGCAGCGCCGAGTGCGAGCGCCGGGCCAGCCTCCGGGCGCACGGCGCCGCCACCATCTTCGGAGCGCGGCGGGCGAGCGGGGCGCGGGGACCCCGGGCGGAGGCTCCGGGCCGCCCCCGCGCTCCCCGCGGCTCCCCGGCCGCCGCTCGGGCTCGGGCTCGGGCTCGGGCTCGGGCTCGCGCTCGCGCTCGGGCCGCCTCCTCCTCCGCCGCCGCCGCCGCCGCCTCGGCTCGCCGCTGCTCCTCCTCCTCCTCCGCCGCCGCCGCCGCCGCCGCCTCCACCGCCGCGGCGCGGAGTTTTCAGACGGGCAGGGACCCGGACGTCACCGGGAGGAGGGGAAGGCGGGAGGCGGGAGCCGGAGGCCGCGCAGGGGGCCGCCGTGCGCGCGCTCGGGGAGGGGGCGCGCGGGGCGCGCGGGGCCGGGGCTCCCCTCCCGCAGCCCTCCCGGGGGAGGGGGGGGCCCGCCGCGGCCGGGGCCGGGGGGCGCGGGGGACGCGGCCGGGGGGCGCGGGGCGGGGCCTGGGGGCGGAGCGACGGGGAGGAGGAGGAGGAGGGAAAGGAAGGGGGTGGGGGCAGCGGAGCGGACGGAGTCGGAGCGCGGCGGCGGAGAGGGGCGCAGGCCCCCCGCGGGGGAGGGGGAGGGGGCGGGGGAGGCTGGGCCCGCCCAGAATCAGCGGGGAGCGGGGGGTCGGGGAGATGCGGGGGCCGGGATCCCGCCTTCCGCGCCGAGGGGAGCGGGCTCCCCGCCCTGGAGTTCGCAGTCCGGGCGTCTTCACCCGCACGAAGCCGGCGGGGCAGGTGGAGACGCGAGTAACGCGATCCCGAGCGTCGGAGCGCGGGAGGGTCTCGCGCGGCGGGTCCCTGGATGCCGGGCCCGGGCTCCATGCGGCAGGGAGGAGGCTTCGGGTGAGTCTCTGTGAGTGACTCCTGAGTCACACCCCACCCTCTGGAGCCAACGATGTACTAAGTGCTTCACTGAGTCACTTCTCTGGTCCCTAAGGACGAACAAGCCAAGAGAGAGACTCCAAACCCAGTTGGCAAGCAAGTGCTGGAGTTGGTAAGGGGGGGGGCCCAGGGGTGTCTCTCGACCTGCAGAGGCTTCCTCTGGCCCCTGAGCCTTCCCCTGGGTCCTGCCTCCCATCCGTCCCAAAGCCTGCCTTTGTGTCCATGCAGGGTCCAGCTCCTGGGGAAAATGGGTCTTGACTCGTAAAGCGGAGTGTTCTCTCCCCTCGGGGCTGGACTGTGGCGGTGACCTTGAGCCAGGAGACTCCTCCCTGGGCCTGAGCTTCCTTCTCTGTCAACGAAGAGTTCGGACTGACCATCTGAACCGACTCACCCAAGCTTCACCCCCAGCCTTGTCTGAGTCAGTTTTTCCAGCTTTCTCTCCCTTGTCTTCTCGCCCAGGGCTTTATACACAGCGGTCCTGAACACACGGGGGCCCGGACAGAGGGGCCATGGGTGTCCTGGACAGGACTTTGCACTAGAAGACTAGGATAGCGGACCAAATCCCCAGTTTGTTAATCAGGGACCCGGTGGGGGATGGGTGTGAGTGCCGCGCATCTTGTCTGCTGTGCTTTGAAGTCTCATCCTTATTTTTTTAAAGAAAAGAAAGTGCAGGAATAGACAGGATCCATCAGAGAAGGAGGCAGAGAGGGGAAAGATACGGTTTCACCCACTCATCAAGAATCCAAAGTGTTATTGGTTTGTGAGGGCGGGGGTGGTAGTGACCACCAGAAAAAAATGCTTTCTGGACCCACATAACAAGCCAACCCACTTCCCGGAACTGAGAGGGCAAACTGCCAGCTAGTGGGGATTCTAAACTATGGGCTAGACTCAGCCTTTGGGGTAACTAAGCCTGGCCAGGCATGTGGACAGACATAGGAACAGTCCCTGGGCTCAGCTCACCTAACCAGGAGTGAAATAGAAGAACAGAGGTGAGCACTTTGGCCTTCTGTCATCTGTTTATCACTTGGGAATATTTTGGTTATAAGGAATAAAACCTCTATTCTAACTGCCTTAAAAATAGAGTTTATTGGATGGTGTATCTGAATATTTCAGAGGAAAGACATCAGGTGAGGTTTGATCCAGCAACTCGGCACTATGACTTTGAATTCTTTTTCTTTCCATCTCTCCTCTCTGCCTTTCGTGGGGTCTGTTTCATCCTGAGGCTCTCTCCTCGTGTCACAACCTGGCATTAGTTGCTGAGACTCTTTGCGTCCTTTGTTCGTTTCTAGCCCAAAGGAAGGAGGGTCAGCATTTCCCAGAATTCTCCTCAAAGGTGCTGAGATGCTCTCTGATTGAATCAGCTCTGGGTCATAGGTCACCACTCACCAAGCAAGGTAGCCAGGAAAATAGAATGCGCTGATCGGCTTGGCCAAGGTTCCATATGGCACCTTCGGCACTGGAGAGAAGCCAGCGTCCCTGCAACCATCTAGATGTTCTATAGGGATCAAGGTCTTATGGGAAGGAAGGAATGAGGAATAGGTACAGGGGAAGCAGGCACCATTATCTATTCCATGGGGCCACCTTGGTGCTACATGACCCTGGGCAATCCACTCCCCTCCAAGAACTTTGGTTTGTTTAATGCCAAATGATGGATTTGACGAGGTGGTCCTCTAGATCATCATGTCATGTCCCCAGAACTCCTCCTCAGTGTCTAAACAGAGCTTCCCAATCCCAGCAGAGGCTGCCCTGGGGACTCTTGGCATCCACGCCCTCCCGCCTGTCTCTGCTTCAAGGTCTCTGCTGCATTTCTCCTTTAAGCAACAATGATGTTATCTGCTTCCTGCACATGACACGTTTAACCATGGTCCTCTGGGGCCCATGCTCTGGTTCAGCTCCCTTGGGGGCCAAAGGCTGAAAGAGTGAGGTTAAGGATCCAGGCCCCCAAGTCCCTGGAGGGAAAGAGAGAGAAAGAGAGAGAGAGAGAGAGTTGTTTGTTTATTTCAACTCATAAAAAGCCACATGAGAAAGAGGTTTAAAAGCTCCGGGCAGGTTATGGATGCCATAAACAGCTTATGTGAGGTTTTCAGGATGAAAAATCGCCTGAGATAGAAGGGCAGGAAGGCAGGCTTCTAGAGTTGCCAGAATTATCTTCCTGTCCCGAGACAGACCGACAGCCCAAGCACCTGCACAGAGTCCCCCATAGAAGACGGGGCCCAAGTACTCCAGCGGCAGCGGCTCAGGCGACAGCAGCGTCTCTTTAGAATTTTTAAAGCTCATTCAGTCATTCAACACAGATGTATTGGGCCCTATTATGTGCCAGGAACCACGCTGGGCAAGAGAAAAATAGATATGAAGAAGATTCCCTAAGGGTTTTTTCTTTTTAAATACGGTTCCTACTCTCGTATTGAAGTGAGAGCCAGAACTCTAAGGAAGTTCCAACTGATGTGTGGGATTCCCTCCACACCCCCACACCCAAATCTTGTTTGATCATCACTTTCAAACGAGGGGAGGAAGATCAGCCAGCAAGGAGTTCTGAGCTCTTGGGTGTGCCCAGCACTGAGCTAGGAGCTAGGAGGGAAGTCAGGGAAGAGGGGTCTTCACCCTCAAGGACCTATCCGACAGATGTCCCGCTCTGCTTTTTGTCTGAGACCTTCAGCATCGATTGTTTAAGTTACTTATGCCTCAATTTCCTCATCTGTAAAAGGTGATGGTGGGGATAATAATAGGGCCTTTCTCATAGATTTCTTATGAGGATTAAGTGAGATTACCCATGTGAAGTGTTTTTCTAGAAAGACTAAAACATATTAAGTGCTCAATAAAAGTTAGGTATTGTTCATCTCATTAACAACAATAGGGCGGTGTCAATTATGAGTGTCCAAAGGTATCAGAGGGGGAAAAAAACGGGGGAGGATATTCAGAGAAGGCTGCCTGGAGGAAGCGGCATTGAATCTAGTCCTCCATTCTGATAAAAGACCAAGTACCCCAAGGTCAAGGCACTTCTCTCTCTGGCACTTTGCATAGTGCAGGGCACGGAGTAAACCTCGGGCATAGAATGAACACTGGACTGGAGCCCCATGCTTCCAAGTTGGCAGAAACCAGCACCATCTTGGCAACTTTTTTTAGTTGTGTGATTTTAGGCAAGTTGCTTAATGTTACCAAACTTTAATATTCTAACCTGTCAAAGGTGAAGAAAAATAATGTTTATGTCCTAAGGCTACTAGAGGGCATAGGATCAGGGTACCGTATAAAACAAAGTGCCATACAAAATTTCATACAAAATGTTGGCACTGGCCAGTGGCGGTATTGATGGAATGTTAACCTGGCCAATGGTGGCAGGCTGGTCCGTAAAGAAATGCTCCCTCCTGCTCTCAGGTACTCCTGATGGAAGGTACCAGAGAGCCAGGGCAGGACATGCCTTCTGAATTTAAACTTCAGCCTAAGAGTCACATGTAGTCAAATACATGTTTGTTTGTTTGTTTTCCCATCTCGATCTGCCTTAATCTTAATGTGTCTATTTCTTTTTGGTTTATTAGAGCCTGTTTTCACCCAGGCTCTGTTTTGACCCTAACTTTGCTCTTAAAAAATGTAAGACCTCCCCCCTCCGTTTCACTTCAGCATCAAACAGAAATCATAAGCACAGGTCACCTGTTTCGCAGTATCAGTGGGAGGGTTGTGCACAGAACACCGTCACATGGCTAGGAGCCTCTGGTTCTTTCAGGCAAGTGCATGCAAGCACCACGATTCCTGGGCACATGGAGGTCAGAGGAGGCAGGATGCCCGCGGCTCCCCTGGGCCCCACCAAAGCCCAGGAGGCCACAGACACGCAGCACCTGTACCCCGCCCTCCCCCCCCCCCCCCCGCCCACTCCACCCAAGAGAAGGAAACAGCCTCTGATCAGATGTAGGTAGGCAGACACGTTCTGCCAGACACCCAGCTGTGCTTCTGACGCCGGCTGCGGTTCCAGGGAATCTTCCACCCAGTGTATCAGCAGAGGGAGCTCTAGGTAGCAAATAACTTTCCTCTGACCGCATACCTTCCTTTAGAAAAGATCTGGAGACAGCAAGGAAAGGCAGGGTTCCTAAGTGGAGTTGGCATGGGCCCTGTGCAGAAGGAACCCCCCACCCCCCAGCCATTCACAACAGTGGTGTGTGGCCTGCAGGGCTGGGGGTGATGGAGGAGAGGTGGACATACCCAGGGAAGAAAGGACAGGTGGAAATCAGGAGCCATCACACTGCCTATGGATTATCTCTGACCTTGCACTCTCCTGGTGTGTGGACCCCTGAAGTCTCACAGCCTTTACCCTCGAATGCTGTGATGTTTGTAGAAAAGACCCATTCCAGGTCCAGTTATTAGAGGACCTTGGCAGGCATTTTTTTTCTTTAAAATAGATGTTTATTGTGTGTGTTGATGATGCCCAATATGGCCCCTGGGACCACAGGCTGTGATGATGATGATGATGATGATGATGGGGATGGACAGGGTTAACTTTTCCTGAGCACTTACTATGTGCCAAGCTCTGTGTTCAGGATTTCAACAAATAATAGTCCCCAAATATTTTTGAGAACCCCCTCGATGCCCAGGACAGTGCTCATGCTGAGAGATGCAACAGTGAATAAGACACAGCGGGTCCCAGCTCTAATGGAGCTTACATTCTAGTGGGGCACATGGGGCTGAGACCAGTAAATAAATATGTATACAAGTAGCGCCAGAGAGTGATGAGTGCTCTGCAGGAAGTAAGAAGGAGCCATCTGCTAGTGACTACAATAGGGCAAGTTAAAACAGGCTGAAGTTGGGGGGATCTCATGGAGGGAATGCTGCTGGACTGTTACATGAACTGACTCACAAAATGTGACTTTCAGAGGGGTCTGACTCCTTTCATGCACCAAGTGTCATCTGTCGGGTGAATAAATAACAGTAGATCTATTTTTTTTCAAAAGTATATACATGCCATTGAGATGGATGAATGAAAATTGCTGCTCAATTTGTAGTAGTTGTTCTGTCCTTTTGGATTTTCTCAAACCTTGGTTAATAAAAACTCAGGTCTTGGCTGGTGTGATGGGGAATTGGGAAAGGGTCAGGAAAAAGTCCATAACAACAACAACAAAAAAGTTAAAAAAATACCACCTTCCCCTCTCCCCTCCAAAAAAAAAGGATTGGCAACAACTGCTCCCAAATATATTTTTTGTCCAAATAGCCTTCTATTGTACTAACTTGACTCCCAGCTCTCTCAAAGGTTCTCTGTGTTACAGACATTTCCACTTAGCCCCTGTATCTTTGAATTGGTAGGTTCAGTCTTATCCCCCCAAACTCATCTTCTCCAGTCTTGTCCACAGACTCTGTTCTACACCCTCATCTCAACCCACATTTTAGCTACTGTGATTTTTCAGTATCTTTTGAGCATCTTTTGCTTGTAAACCTCAGGAATCCATTCCAAAAAGACTTAAGGGAAAAAGCAGTTTATTGGAAGCATATTGAATACACTGGAATCTGCTAGCTGCCTACCAAACATGCAGTGTTCCCATCTTGCTTGATAATCTTGATTTATTTAGGGTGATGGTGTGCCCAAACAAAAAATGGTTCCCAGCTTTCCTTGTAGTTGAGGGTGATCGAAGAAAGAGCAGTAAACATCACTGTGAGGCTTCCAAGAAATCCTGCAGGAGAGGGCTGCTAAATCAGTTGGGATGAGTGCCCCTTTCTGTCTGGAATATAGGAAGGAGAGCTGGAAGACCAGCAGCCATCTTATGTCCATGAGGATAGAAGCCAGTACTAGAGATGACAAGCCAGAAAGACAGAAGCAGTGTAGGCTCCTGATGCTTTCTGATCTGCCTTATACGGCCTACCCTTGGACTTCTTTTCAAACCTGAGAATGAACCTTCCACTGACTGAAGCCACTCTAGCAGAGTTTCTGTTTCTCAACTGGTATCCTGAGGTGTGTGGTGAAACTGAACCATTTCCCTGTAAGGAGGTCAAGGACAGAGATAGTCCTTGGGAAGAACTGGAAGCAGAGACCCTAACACACAAGTCAGGTCCTTCATCTCTTGCCTCTGCTTCTCTCCAAATGCTGGAGTAATTCTCTTTCGTGGCAGAGCAATGCCCTCCATGTATAACAAATGCAGCTGCCACAGTTGAGTGTCACATTGCACAGCCACCACAAAGGGACAGGATCTCCCTCTACAGCCATGGGCCTCACCTTGATGTTGCTCGGCCACTGCGCAATCTGCTAGCTCAAGTGTCCTTCTCTATCCTAGTCCACATGCTCGCATTCCCCCAGTTCCTGGCCTTCCTCTCCCTTGCTCACTTGCCAAATGACCTTGCCCCCTAGGTGGCTGAGAAAGGAGGAAGCAGGCATAAGAAAGTTCCTGAAAGCTCCAAGGACCTCATTTCCCTGCTCTCCTGCTCTGGACCCCTGAATGACTTTGGATGGACAAACCACCCAGGCTCCTTCCTGAGGCCCGCTCCTTGGCTTGCCCAGGGGACCACTCCAGATCTTCTTCTCTCTTTCCTTTGTCATCATTGTTCTCTCCGCTATCTAAACTTACTGATACAAACCCAGTCGGTCCTCTCTCAGCCCCACTTCCTTCTCTAACATCTACCTCATGTTTCTGTTTCCTTCCCAGCAAGGCTTCAAAAGAGTTGTGAATTCAGGGTCTCCCATTTGCTCTTACATCAGGCCTGTACTCCCCATTGCCCCCCAGACTTCACACAGTCTGAAGCTGCTTTTTAAGCTCCTCATACCTCTACCTTATGAACTACTCCCATCCTGTATGGCCATCCCAATGAGACTGCACTGCCCCAGCCAGCACTCCTGATTTTCTGGACCTGGTTCTATTGTTTCCTGTAGCACTGGTTACTTTCATAAATATATCAGTAATTATAGTTGTTTTATGTCTGTCTCACCCCACTAGATTACAAGCTCCATGAAGGTAGGTTTTGTCTGTTTTTCACTGCTCTACCCCCAGCACTAACTACCTGGCACATAGGAGGTGTTCAATTAAATTGTGTTGGATCAATGAATGAATCACTTTCTCAGTCACTGTCCAGAAATATCTCAGCAAAGGGTGATCATTACCTGGACTTGAGTCTGGCACTCCCCTGGGAGCCATCAACTGTAACAGATAGAGAATCCCATAAGAAGATGGAGGAGGGGGCTGTTTGCAGGAAGGAAAGCCATATATGTCCCATGAGGGGTGATGGCTGAGAATGAGCCTCTGAATACAGAACACTCTGGTTTGAATCCTACACCTACTTGTTACTGAGCTTTGGGACTTGGCAAGTTTTTTCCTATCCCTGCTCTTTCTGGGAGGACATCTTGCCCTCCTCCTAGGACTGTCATAAAGCTTAAATAAATTATGTAATGGTAAAAAAAAAAAACTAAACACTTGGAACAGTGCAAAGCATATAGTATAAAAACTGAAAACTATTAGAAAAACAATGGGAACTTGATAAACTAAATACATATATATGTGAAGAAATCAATACACTTGTTTTCCATATCAGCAGATAAATAGAAATAAAAATAAGTAAAGGCATAGAGAAATTGCATTGTGCAACCTACAAACTTGATTTAATAGATGTATACAGAAACATGCTTACCTTAACAGAAAATAAATATATTTTCTAATATCCATGAAATCTGTCATATGCAATGGACATAAAGAAAGCCCCGACCAATAAAATAAAAGGGGTTTTGCTCAAGCCAATTCTCTCTGATAATAATATAATAATGTTAGAAATACCTTTTTTATAACTCAAAAATTGAGAAACATAATTCTAGACAACAAAACTCAATCTTTTTTAAAGCAATAAATAAGAGAACACTTTGTAATAGAACCTATGGAATATAACAAAAGCTGTAGTCAGAGGAAAATTAATAGACTTCAGTGCTTTCATCATAAAGAATGACTAATAAAACAACAAGGGAAATTGTTATGAACCCCAGGAGGTGAGAATATGAACAAAATAAACTAATAGAAATTCTGAATACAAAATTAATAATGACAGAATCTAGAAGTAATGGAATAGAAAGCATACATAACAGAAGAGAAAATAAACTCAAGAGCTCATTTTTGAAAATACCAGATGAGGTTAAGGGGGTCAAAAGGTACAAACTTACAGTCATAAAATAAGTAAGTCCTAGAGTGGTGACGTACAGCACAGTGACTATGGTTAGTAATACTGTACTGCACATGTGAAAGTTGCTAAAAAAAAAAAAAACCAACAAATCTTAAAAGTTCTCATCACAAGAAGGCAACATTTTTTAACCATGTATGGGAATGGGTGTTACCTAGACTAATTGTGGTGATCATTTCATAACACATGCAAATATTGAATCCCTATGTTGATTAAACCCTCCACCATGCCTCATTAAAGAAAAGAGAAAATATGGTCCTATCAAAAAGAAGACTTAACCAAAGTGACAGAAGAGAAGAAAAACAGAACAGAATACCGTATGTAGTTCTATGGCGACACATTTGATAAACGAAATGAAATGGCTAATTTATTGAAAAAAATATTAAAATGACTCAAGGAAAGTTGACACACCTGAAGACACTGGTTACCAGAAAGATGAAAGATTTAACATTAAAAACAGATCCTCAGATCAGAGAGTTCTATATTCACCTTATGTAAAAAGAGATTGCTCCAATTTTTTTTTTTTTTTTTTTTTTTTTTTTTTTTTTTTTAGAGAAAGAGAGGGGGAGAGGGAGAGAGAAAAATCTCAAGCAGGCTCCATGCTCAATGTGGAGCCCAATGCGGGGCTTGATCTCATGATCCTGAGATCATGACCTGAGCTGAAAGCAAGAGTCTGATGCTTAACCAATCAAGCCACCCGGGTGCCCTGATCCAATGTCATTTAAACAGTTCCAAATCATCCACAATGGTTTTCAGACTTGACTGAATAACAAAATCTTTACAAGATGAGTTTGTTTGGGGATCCCTGGGTGGTGCAGCGGTTTGGCGCCTGCCTTTGGTCCAGGGCGCGATCCTGGAGACCCGGGATCGAATCCCACGTCGGGCTCCCGGTGCATGGAGCCTGCTTCTCCCTCTGCCTGTGTCTCTGCCTCTCTCTCTCTCTGTGTGACTATCATAAATAAAAGAAATAAAAAAAAAAAGATGAGTTTGTTTGTTTTTTAAACTAATGATGTCCAAACCTCACCCCTAGATACTCCTCTTCAACTAGTCTGGTTGTGCCAAGTATCCATCTCCAGATGGTTCTCATGTGTAGCTAGGGTAGGTAACCTCTTCCACAGAGAGTAATGAGAAGCTTTTCAATTCTTTTAAAACTCAGTTCTGATAAAGTTAGTACCAGAAAAGAAAACTCTAAGTAAATTTTTACTTATGAATAAAGACAAATCTTTTGAATATATTACTAGCATCAAAGGACTAAAGTGGTATGACCAGGAAGAGTTTATTCCAGGAATTTGAGTCTGGTTTGAACCAGGGAAGGTATCAACATAATCCATTCATTACATCAATATATTAAAGGTGAAGCTGAGAAACCTTTTGATTGAATTTGGCACTCATTCCTGACAAGTCACCAACTAAAACAGTAAGAGGAAGAAGTTGTCTCAATATAATGAAGGCTATTGAACAGAAAACTGTTTTAAAATGGTAAAAACTGAAATGTTTAATTTCAGAAGTTCTTAAAATGCATTAAGATAAGAAAATAAAACAATTTGGTGTAAGCATTGGAAAAGAAGAACCTAAACTCTATTTTTCTTGATCACTTGCTCTGTGTACTAAAGGAAACTAACAGACTCTAGTAAAAAATAAAAGAACAAAACAATCATCCTGATAGAATTAAGAAGAGCATTTGTAAGGTGACTGCAAACAATAAGATTATACAATACTAATAGCTTATGAGCAATAATGACTGTGAAATGGATATGGGGAGAAATTGAATGGAAAAAATATCCCATCCATAGTGTAATGGCTAGCACTCAGGACTCTGAAAGAACTTCCCAGCCACAACAGCACCAACTAGGAAATAACTTGGAAAACCACTTAACTTGGAAATAACTTGGAAAACCACTTAAGAAGAAAAGAAACAACTCAGGATTATTTAAAGAAAACTGATTTTAAAATGATCTTCAAAATCCCACTGAATTTCGGGGCAGCCCAGGTAGCTCAGCAGTTTGGTGCCGCCTTCAGCCCGGAGTGTGATCCTGGAGACCTGGGATCGAGTCCCGGGTTGGGCTCCCTGCGTGGAGCCTGCTTCTCCCTCTGCCTGTGTCTCTGCCTCTTTCTCTCTCTGTCTCTCATGAATAAATAAATTTTAAAAAATTTCTTTTAAAAAATCCCACTGAATTTCATAAAACAGGATCTATAAAAACAAAAATAAACACTATGTTCTTGAGAGGGAAGGTTGATAATGCCAGCCTTCCCTAAATTAAGAAAATTAAAAAAAAAAGAAAATTAACTAAAAAGCCCAGTATCATTTAGAATATCAACAGTTTGCTTTCAGTGCTAATGAGGAGAGAAAGGAGATTGGATTAAACAAATGGAAAAGGAAATGCCCTAAAACAGCAAATAAATAAATAAATGGAATACAGGTGCCTTAACTTACTTCAGGATAAACCATAAAGTCAAATATAAGCATGTAACTGTGATATTGCTAGTTTAGGAATAGGAAAAAAGAAAAAAATGATCACTTAAATCTCTTACAGGGAACTCAATATATTAATAAATGTGATATTTAAATCCGGCAGGGTAACATGGTTTATTTAAAATATGTTGCTGGCTTAACTAAATTTCCATTGGAAGAAAATAATGTTGAGCTCTTATATCATGTACAAGGAAACTCCAGATGGGTGAGAGTCCTGAATATACATAAACAAAACACTAAAAATGTCAGAGACAGAGAAAGGAAGGAGAAAGCAACTCTTTAAGAATGAACTAGAACAGGAGGAAAAGGTTAGCAGGGCTTCACCTGAGAGAAGGGAAGGCAGATTTGAACAAACTGCATCTTATAAACTGGTTAGGAATGAGAGCAAAAGATGTCTAACGTGGTGGAAACATTAATGGTACACTGAACGGCTATTTAGCAACATAAAGGAAGGAAGTACTGACTTATGCTTCCACATGGATAGGTCTCAACAACATGCTCAAGAAAGAAACCAGAAACAAAAACCTGTGTATTGTATCATTTCATTTATATGAAATGTCCAGAATAAGCAAATCTATTGAGATAGAAAGAAGCTTAATGGTTCCCGGAGGCTGGTGGTGGTGGTGGTGGGGGGGGGTGATGGATAATGGGTATGTAATTTCTTTTGGGGCTGATGGAAATATTCTAAAATTAGATTATGGTAATGTTTGCATAAATGTAAGCACATAAAAACAGGTGAATTTTTACAGTATGTAAGTTATATCTCAATAAACCCATTAAAATACTTATGCCACTAAACCCACATTTGTTTCTTAACTCTGCAGAACATGGGGTATCCAACTTTACCAAGGATATAAGTACAGATTTCTTTTTTCTAGAATTGGCATATACCATGTAAGATAGGTCAATTGCCAGAAATCTGAATGAGGGATCTATAAACTGCCATCACCTATAATTTCAAGCATGCATTCCCCTCACAGAGGCTCTGGAGGCAGATCACCTTGAGTTCACTCCTCAGTTTCCTCTGTAAAATGGGAGAGGGATCATTGTGAAAATTAAATCAAGTGTTGTATATAAAGAATTTAGGTGACCTCTGGCACACAGTAGACCCTCAATAAATATCATGGTGAGGACCATGATGATGGTGGTTAAGGTGTGTAGGATTGGAGCAGAGAAAGAATCAGAGAATAGTCTAATAAATATATTTATTTTTATTCATTATATTTTTTTACTGATATGTATTTATACACTTTTTAGATTTTAACATTCCTGCTATTATCCATGGTGAGTGGATATTTAAGAAACTAATTATGTAGAGTTCACAATTGTTAGGAAGAAAATTGCTGGATTCTACCAAAGATTTTTTATTAAACTGAATTGAAAATATGCAGTATCTTTAAATTTCTAATCAGCGTGCCAAGGATAGACGGAAAAGAACTAAAGGCCATTTGTAGAGTTTGAATAGTACTCTGACTTCCTCTCAAAGACCATAGCACGTGGCCGGCTCAGTCAGTGAAGCATGCACTCTTGATCTCAGGGTTGTAGGTTCAAGCCCCACACTGGGTGTAGAGATTAGTTAGAGAATAAAAATAAAAATAAATCTTCAAAGACAGTGGGAACACATCTGAGCAGCTTGTTTTGGGAGAGTCTTCCCTTCCATAATGGTAATAAAAGAATATATTGCTATAATCCAACACAGTGATAGCATTCTGAGTCAGTAAAGAAGCTACTAATTTTTTAGGGCAAAGAAGGACATGTGTTTCTTTCCAGGATGCAAAGTGCACATTTTTGTTTAAAAATCATGCAATAGAAGGGACCTCTGGGGTTCTGGAAATGTTCTATACCTTATCTGGATAGTTGTACACAAGGGATATATGTGTAAAAATTAGATGTGCTCTACATTTGAGATGGGTATACTTCAGCATGTTATGTATTTTATTTATACCTTAGAGAGAGAGAGAGAGAGAGAGAGAGAGAGAGAGAGAGAGATTTGGAAGCTAATCAAATGTTCCAAGAAAACACTCATATATACAGAAGAAAACTTTATATGTAAGTATAGTCATCATAGTCTCTCTACAATATCAAAACAGTAGAAACAACTTAACTTTGAACAATATCACCTAATGGTTAAGTAAATTATGGCATACTCATTTATTGGAATGTTTATGCAACAACTAAAATGTAGATGGAGAGGAGTGCCTGTGTGGCTCAGGCTGTTAAGCTACTGACTGATTTTGGCTCAGGTCACGATCTCAGGATTGTGAGATCGAGCCCTGCATCCAGCTCCACATTCAGCAGAGAGTCTGCTTGAGACTCTCTCTGCCCCTCCCCCTGCTTGCACTCTCTCTCTCTCTCTCTCTCTCTCTCTCTAAAATAAATAAAAGTCTTTTAAAAAAGTGTGTATGGAGAGTTTGTAAAAATAAAGTTAAATTGTAAGGAACCTTCAGGTTATAAAATATTTGTGTGTAATATACAAGCATAATCATGCTAAAATATGTGTTGAAAAATGACAAGATGGAAATACCACAGATTTTATTTTTTTAAGATTTTATTTATTTATTTGAAAGAAAGAGAGAGCATGAATAGGGGTAGGGGAAGAGGGATAAGCAGACTCAGTGCTGAGCAGGGAGCCCCAGATGGGGCTCCATTGGAGGACCCTGGAATCACAACCTGAGCCAAAGGCAGACGCTTAACCAACTGAGCCAACTCAGGTGCCCTGGAAATATCCCAGGTTTTTAAAAGATTTTTAAAAATTTATTTGAGAGAGAATGAGAGCACACAAGCTGGGGCAGAGGGTAGAGGGAGAAGCAGACTCCCCAGTGAGCAGGGAGCCCGACTCAGGGCTTGATCCCAGGACCTGGGATCATGACCTAAGTCAAAGGCAGAGGCTTAGCTGACTGAGCCACCCAGGCAGACTGGAAATACCCCAGATTTTAGCCTCATGACCTGAGTTGAAAACCAAGAGCTGGCAGCCTGACTAAGCCACCCAGACACTCCTGGGTGATTTTGTTTTCTTCTTTCAGATTTTCTGCATTTATGATCAATGTGTTTAATTTTCATAATTGTATAAATATAATTAATACTTTCACATTCATAATAGAAAAAAGCAAAACTTGGAGCATGAATCAATCTTGCAGTGACTAATAGCATGGGCTGTTTGGAATTGCAGACTTGATGTCAGATGCCGGTCTTTTTGCTTTAAAAGAGCAGTCATTCCTACGGCTAAAACCAATTTCCTAAGGAGATCGCCATCGGCCTCAGCATTACAGCTCAGTTGCAGCCTCCTGACATACAGTTTTGAGATGTGCCTCCTGGTCAGAAAATAGTTGGCTATGTTCTACCAATTAAGGATTTCTCCTTCGTCGCCAGAATAGCTCTTCAGATAACTTAGACTTCTGGGACGTTTCCGTACAGCCGGTGCTGGACAGAAATGCTGTTACTTAAGATTTAATCTCTCCAGATAAGATCATACCAATATATAGATTTTCTGAGGAGGTTCCTTTGGAACTATAATTATGAATACTCCAGGTATTCTCCAAAACTTTCCATCACTAAGGAAAGATCCACATGACGGGTAGAGGAACTCGAGGAATTTGGGCTTGATCTCTGACCAAGATTGTTAGTAAAGACACAGGTGATGGCAGTGTTAAATAATCTCATTGCATTTATTCTTAGTCATCCACTTATTAAGTATTTATTGAGTATCAGAATTTGTGCTCAACTCTGTTATTTTTAAGCTTACACTACAAGTTGGCAAATAACTTTCATCTTGCATGCCAAATTTGATCAGTTGGTGGTGGTGGCATAGAGTGCTCTGCTGGAAAAGATGCTGGGACTGTATCCAAACTCAAATGAAAAGAGCAATGATCGATTAGTAATGTCTGCCATTATTGCAGAAGGGGGAATGGTGGTGCATGTGCCATGCATTTGCCATGTCTGCTGGATCACTTCTGCAAATTTAATGATGGTCACTTAAGCCCTGACACATGCTCTGTTTCCTACAGGTGGAAGGAACCAAATTCCTATCCAAGTTAGCATCAACTGGAGGAGCATTAACAGTTGCATAGTTCTCTCTATATAAAATAAGTCATGTAATCTTCAGGATACCTCTCAGAGGTAAGCATTTCTATTTCCCTTTTACATACGAGTACCTAGGTTAAGGGAAGGGAAATAACTTTTCAAAGTCTACAATCAGTCACAGTAGGATTGCAATACAGGCTTAACATGGAATCCAATAAAATATGGTAGTGTCCACTTCTTTTCAAAAGGTCATAAAACTAATTCCACTAATTTTTTTATAATTACTTTAGTTAAATGGGTCCCTTTGGAGAAGTATTCAATATAGTTTATTCATCCAGACAAAATAAGGTATCATCTGTCCCACTTTCTGCCTAACCCCAGAATGGCTGGTGTCATTTGGTGAGAGTGGTCCTCCTGTCACCCAAGCAATAAGCCCAAAGCTTTATGATTTTGGCTACAAGGCACACTCTGTGAATAAGCCCCAGGAAATCCAACCAACCCTTTCTTTTCAGGTTCAAATGTCTGTGATTATTTGATGGACCAGTCATCACCCCATAAAATCACATATAATTACATCTTATTACACAGTTACTATGTGCCAATTCCTCTGTGTAGAGCTCCAGCTGCACTACTGCATCACATCCTCACACTATCCCTATAACATAGACACTATGGTTATCCTGACTTGACAGACAAGAGATAGAAGACTTTAGGGCCAAGTAGCTTAGGCAGAGTCACATAAGTAGTAAAGTAAGGCTCAGACTCTAACCTGAACAATCAGACCCCAAAATCTATGGCCTAACTTCAATTTAAATTGTTTAATCAACTATTAGTTTTTAATAATTTCCAATATATCCTCACTACTGGGATACCCTATAAGTAGACCCTGGGAAAAAGATAGATGTGGAAGTATTGTATTTGATTGGGAATCCCAGAAAATGCCAAAAGGAAGGGGTAGGACTTTGAGGCAGGGAAGAGAAGGAGAAGAATAATATAAGATGTATCTCTTATTACCAATATGAGAGACTAGGGTTCAATGGCAGTTGGAGAACTCTGGGAAATACCATGTAAAATGTGCCCACAGGCAAGAGAGCTGGGGTATTTTATACCAATTCCTAGCAGTTAGAGAGGTCAAGGGTTGTTCACAAGGAATATGAGCATGTGGGCAGAGCGGGCTCTGGTGGCCAGAGAAAGCCCTTAGGCAAGGAGCTCGAGGACTGGAGGTGGGAGCCAGTGAGCCTGCATGGAAACTAAAGGCCTTGGAGACGTGAGTAAGACATCAACAATTGTCACAGTATCTACTTCACTTTATTCCTTTTCTAAATAAGTAACTTTATTGAGGTATAAATTATAAAGCATAATATTTACTCATTCTAGTTGTACAGTTTAACACTTTTTAGCAAATTTACCAAGTTGTATGACCCTCACCATAGTCTATTTTTTTTCATCCCCCTGAGGCCCCTGCAGTAAGATCCCACTTACCCATGTACAGTTAACCCCTGTTCCCACTTCTAGCTCCTGGCAACCATGAATCTACTTTTTGTCTCTATGGATTTACCTTTCCTGGACATTTTACATAAATGAATCACACAATATGTGGCTGTCTACATAATTAAGAAAGTGCCTCTCAAAATGGCTAAGGTTGCAGAAAGGAAGTAAAAGCAAGGTGAGCAAATAAATTTTCCATGTGGATGGTGGGGATATTCTAGATGAAGCCAATGGTTGCATTACAATTGGCAATGAAGAGACAACCCATGCTTAGACCAGAGTCCCACCTTTTCTAGGATACATTCGCTTATATACATTTTTGAGTTGATGTGTTTTAAAGATGTTTTCAACACAAAGGACTGGCAGGCAGCAAGAAACCTTGAAGCCCATGAACCCATTAGCCTGAACTCTGGAATGAATGGGGTTGTCTCTAAAACTCCTGCTGTTAAACAGATCTAATGGTTTCTGATGATTTGGGAGCTGAAGAGGTCTGTGGAAGTGATTAATGTACAGAGGGATCTTGCTCTCTTATCTGGTCTGCCAATCTGTTCACAGTTTCCTCTCTCTTTGTGGAAATAAAACAGAAAGAAAACCTGATGGAAGGCAACAAGAATAGGACAATTGGCCAACCGGTCAACCATGGCATCCTATCGAGGGCCATGCCCTCTGTCTGTCAGGTGAACTGGTTACGATTCCCCAGGCACAGGGGCATAATTGGCCCAAGACTAAATGTTTGTGGTAACAACCACTGATAAACACAAATGTGTTGATGTGGGATGTGGTCTATACCAACTCGCCCAAAGCAGACTCTGACCTTACTGCTGAAGGTCATCTTCTCTGAGCTGTTTCTATTCCTTGATTCTGGACAAACCCACAGAGCGGAAGTTTGGCTGTTGCCCCTCTTGAAATCCCATCACATGTCATTTAGAAACACTCCCTTTTTTACCTTTGCATTATGCACCAGCTGAGAAGTAGGCATAGAAACAAATTGCTGGCTGATGTATCACCTTTATTATTGGTAATTCTGGGCTGCAGGGTATGGCTTGGACCTTTGACCCCAAAGTGGTTCTCTGGTATCTGCCCCTGAGCCTGGATCCTGGGATCCACTAAAGAGGAGTGGCAGGGGAACAAGAACACTTAACCCCGCCAACTGCAAGAGAACTGTGCTGGGCCCCAGGAGTGAAGACAGAGAGAGGTGGGAGTTCACTCCTGTCTCCACAAGGCCAGCCCCGAGCCCTGACCCAGGCACGTTGACTCCATGTAAGGCACCCTTGGTTGGGGGAAAGGCCAGCGCCCCAAAAGAAAGTCCAAGAGGCTGAGAGCTAAATCACCTCCGGATCTCATCTTCCCAATCAGATATTATTATTTCTCTACTTTAGGAGAGGAGGGAGGGATCAAATGAAGGGAAGGACAGACACTTCCTTTTTAATAATTCCAAGGGTGGTGAAAATTTCTGTTCTTCAGATTAACAAAAATGTTATATTAAAAGAGAAAAAGTTTGCTCTATAGTCCATGTCAGTATAACTTTCTCTCTTACCTCTCTGCAAATCTCTTCCCCCCTTCTTCCTTCCTTCCCCTTCCCTCTCCCCTCCTTTCACACCACGCACGCGCACACACACACACACACACACACACACACACACATCCCAGGAGTTTAAGGACTTAGGTATCAATCCTCTGAACAAAATAATGAATTTCTTTATTTTTTATATATATTTTTAAGATTTTATTTATTCATGAGAGACACACAGAGAGAGGCAGAGACACAGGCAGAGGGAGAAACAGGCTCCATGCAGGGAGCCTGATGCGGGACTCGATCCTGAGTCTCCAGGATCAGGCTCTGGGCTGAAGGTGGCGCTAAACTGCTGAGCCACCCTGGCTGCCCATGAATTTCTTTAAATCTTGGTTTCCCCAAATGTAAAGTGAGGGACTATTTATGACTCCAGAATCTACAGGAGCTTTATTTTAGTCAGAAAGAATTTTATTAAGAAAAAATTCATCAGCTACAGATTATGCTTTTAAAAAGTATCTTCTCCTCGTCTACTGGCACTTCTAGCAAACATGTGAAATAGAACTTGCAAATTCATGCCTACAGGGGTCCAGCAAGTACCAGGAATGAATTCTAGGGGCCAGATGTAGGACAAAAGGGAGTGGTGGGGACTGTGGGTGACTTGGAGTGCACAGGATGCCCAATTTTAGCCTACTGTTGTCATGTGGGAAGGAGGGTTCTTGTTGCATTTCCTAATGTTTCAAGATAAGGAAGACATTGACATTTTGTATGTATGTGCAAAACCCATAGATTTTAAAAACCTGGCTCAGTTTAAAAAAAATTGCTTAGACTAAATAAAATGTCTCTGCCAGTGTGGCTCAGTGGTTGGCATCTGCCTTTGGCTCAGGTCGTGATCCTGGGGTCCTGGTACTGAGTCCTGCATCAGGCTCCCCGTGGGGCTTATCTCTCTGCCTCTCTCTATGTCTCAAATAAATAAATAAATAAATAAATAAATAAATAAATAAATTCTTTTAAAAAAATGTATCTGCCAACTCCATTTCACCCATAGTCAGCCACTTGCAATTCTGACCTATAGTGGCCACATGGATGGTGGCTTTCTTATGTCTAGAACCAGCTGCAATAGGAAAAGTAAATGCTTGCTTTGTGAGCAGTGGTTAGGATCCGTACTCCCTGAGTCTCCCTACTGCCTATAT
The DNA here is from genome assembly GCF_905146905.1 of Nyctereutes procyonoides. NCBI lineage: Eukaryota > Metazoa > Chordata > Mammalia > Carnivora > Canidae > Nyctereutes > Nyctereutes procyonoides. The sequence goes on along the minus strand of NW_026575126.1, from coordinate 50,722,547 downwards.
GTGAATGTGTCTCATATTCCACCACTAGAAATGTATCCCCTTGGATCCTCAGGAATTACCCATGTCCAGAGACCCCAGGAGACAGCAAGTGTCCCTGGGTGCCCCCCCCCAAAAAAAACTGTGCAACCAGATTCAGGGGGCTCTCCTTGCTCTCACCTAGTGCCCATCTTGGAAACAGCATGGTAACATGCACCTCCAACCCATATACCCTTAAAAGCACTGATAAGTGACAGGTTTCACTGTAGTTGTCTCAGGAAAGAGGCTGACATTACCTTTTGCATGTCAAACTTCCTACTAATTCTCTCCAATATTCCCTTCTTCTTGGTGACCACCACCTTAAAAAAAACAAAAAACAAACAAAAACAAAAAACAATGTCCTCAATAGCTTCTCCAGCCAAATTGGTCCTGTCATCCTTCACATACCTTCAGGAAACAAATACCGGCTTAGGATAATACTGAAAGCCAACAACTATGGAGCACTTAATGAGACAGGCCTCATTACTAGCACTTTTCAAGTATGTTTCTATGAAGATGCTATTATTGTTCCCAATATACGGAGTGGGAGATTGAGGCACAGAGAGGTTAAGTAACTTGCTCAAATCACACAGCCAGTAGGTAGAGGAATGAGGAATGAAAACCAGACAGTCTGCCTATAAAGTCTATGCTTTTTTTTTCTTAAGGATTTTATCTATGAGAGAGAGAGAGGCAGAGGGAGAGGGACAAGCAGACTCCCCACTGAGCAGAGAGCCTAACACAGAGCCTGATTCCAGGACCCGGAGATCATGACCTGAGCCAAAGTCAGACTGTTAACTGACAGAGCCACCCAGCACCCTCAGAATCCATGCTTTCAAAGAGGGTTTGGCAAACTTTCTCTGTAAAGGGCTAGACAGTAAATATTTAGGGGCTCTATACCAATACTCAACGTTTCCATTGTAGCATGGAAGCAGATACAGACAATTTGTAAGTGAATGGCTATGCTCCAATAAACTTTATTCACAAAAATAGGCAGCAGGCTGAAGTTTGCCAATCCCTGCTCTAGAACATAGCATATTGCTGCTCAGTAGAATAAACCTCAGGCTGGCCCAAAGAAGTGAGCCCCTATTCTTCCTTCTAACATCCCCTTTACCACAACCAATAAGAACATCAGCAGTAGCAACAACATTTGGACAATACTGGCTTGAGATGGGCACACGTGATAATCATATCAGGATGAGGTTAGAGTCTCATGATTTATCCCACCATCCTAGTCAGCAGGTGTGAGAGTTAATTTTATTCATTAACTTGGAGAGTGCTTTGGATGAGATGAACATTTGAATTGGTAAACTTTGAGTAAACACATCACCCTCCATAACATAGGTGGGCCTCACCCAATCAGTTGAAGGGATGAATATAACAAAAAGATGGGCCTCCCTGAGCAAGAGGGAATTCTCCAGCAAACTGCCTTTGGCCTGAAACTGTACCATGTACTCTCCTAGGTCTTTACAAGCTAGCCCACATTGCAGATTTGGACTCACCATCTCCATAATTATGGGAGCCAATTCCTTATGATAAATCTCCTTCTAGAAATATATGCATATCCCATTGGTTCTGTTTCTCCTAACAATACTGACATTCCAGGCAATATTTTAGGTAGATGGTTGAGAATATGAACCCGCCTAGGAGTTAGAAGTGTCCAGAAGAGGGAGATGAGGGCAGGCAGAGAAGGTGGGAAGACCTGAACTGTCCTCAGCATAGCTTTGCTGAGGTCTCCCTCAGCTCACTATGGCCATCTCTTGAGGGACCAGTCTGTCACTCCAGAGCACTACTGGGCTAGTGTGGGCTTAGGACAGCATTTGGGCACTTACTGCCTTGGTCTAAAGAGGCGTGCAATACAGGGCAGTATAAATGTATCCTGTTGCCATAAAGCCCCCATCCCCATTTTAAAATAGAGATTCTCAAAATAGTTTGCCAATAAATGCAACATTCCATTATTCCACACATAGAGCCACAACACTCAAAGACAGAGATATGATAAGGAAGGATTGGTTGGAGAGAGGGGGAGGAGGGAGAGAATGAGAGCAAACCAGCCAGTCTTGCTTCTACAACAAAGCCTTCTGGATACAATGCCTGCACTCTTGACGTTTGAGACCAGATACTTTTTGTTGTGAGGGGGCCATCCTACACATGGTAGGATGTTTAGAAGATCCTTGGTCTCCACCCACTCGATTCCAGTAGCACTCATACCCTACCCCCAAGTTATGACCCAAAATGTCTCCAGACTTTGCTAAATACCCTGTGGGCAAAGCTGCTCTTTGTTGAAAACCATTACATTAAAGGGTATTCCTACATGCCTCTCAAAGCTCAAGTTGTTTATATCCAAGGGAATGATGGGCTCATGGCAGTGGATACTTTTCTAGAGCACTAATTGTCTTTGGTAGTAATTTAAAGCATTATTTTTATATTAAAACAAATGCAGATATATTACAGAGTAGAATCCTAAACTCAAGGCTGGGAAAAATTTTCATCTGAGGTGGGGTGATTTTTGGCTAGACTCCCAGAACACTTGGCAAGTATACATTTACATTTCTCTGCCTTGGGGGAAGCTAATAATAGCTACTGTTTATTGAGTGCTTACCTGGTGCCAGAAGCTCATTGTAGAGGCGATTTCCTGCTTGACTGGCACAGCTGGCTGTAGTTAGTCCCATTTTGCAGATGAGAAGACTGAGATCCAGGGAGGTCATGTAGCCTGTCCGGAGACTGGTGGCCGCTCAGTGACGAAGCTGGTGTTGGAACCCACCTATCTCATTAAGCACCTTCCTGATGGGCTTCTGGGAAAATCTGTGAAGAGGTGAGCAGCAAAGAACCACCAGAGGCAGCATCCCGGCACTGTTTGGTGGGATAATTTAAGGAAGAGAAGACTTTGCTGAAACTGACAAGCTCTTAGCCCTTGGGAGAAGAAAGAGTTTCTGAAGCCAAATGCTGAAAAGGGCGGAATTGCCGAGGTGGGGTCTGTACCTTGTGAGTCAGCTTTGTAGCACAGTGTAAGACTCCAGAGTTTCAGCCCCAGACCCTCCTGAGTTGCTCCCAACAGCCCCAGCTGGGGCATTCCTTCAAAAATTTTCTCTCCCAGACTTTACGATTCCTTTTCTGTGTTTCAGCAGTACCTGTGGCTGCAGTGAGGATAGGTGGTTCCTTACATTTAGTCATTGTAAGAACTTCTATAGACTGTCATCTCCATGAACCACTCTTCATCTAATTTGCTCACTACTTTTGTTTCTTTAAATGGATTCACTCTTAAAGAATGGAGAAAGGGTATCTCCAGTGGCTCAGTGGTTTAGCGCTGCCTTCAGCCCAGGGCGTGATCCTGGAGACCTGGGATAGAGTCCCAAGTCGGGCTCCCTGCATGGAGCCTGCTTCTCCCTCTGCCTGTGTCTCTCTGCCCCTCTCTTTCTCTGTGTCTCTCATGAATAAATAAATAAAATCTTCAAAAAATAATAATAATTAAAGAATGGAGAAAAAAACAAGACTCATCTATATGCTGCCTACAAGAGACCTGTTTTAGACCTAAAGATACCTACAGATTGAAAGTGAGGGAATACAGAAACATCTATCATGCAAATGGATGTCAAAAGAAACCCAGAGTAGTAATATTTATGTCAGAAAAAGTAGACTTTAAAACAAAGACTGTAACAACAAAGAAGGACACTATGTAATAATACAGGGGACAATCCAACAAGAAGATATAACAATTGTTAATATTTATGCACCCAACACAGGAGTACCCAAATAAACAAAACAGTTAATAACGAACATAAAGGAACTAATCGATAATAAAGTAATAATAGTAGGGGACTTTAACAGCCCGCTTACATCAACTGACAGATTATGTAAACAGAATATCAGCAAGGAAACAATGGCTTTGAATGACACACCAGTACCAATGGATTTAACAGATATATTCAGAACATACCATCCTAAAGCAGCAAAATACACATTCCTTTCAAGTGCACATGGAACATTCTCCAAAATAGATCACATTTTAGCTTACAAAACAAACCTCAACAAATTCAAGAAGATCAAAATCACCATGCCTATTATCTGACCACAAAGCTATGAAACTTTGTGGAAGTCAACCACAGGGAAAAATCAGGAAAGATCATAAATACATGAAGATTAAATAACATGCTATTAAGCAATGAATGAATCAACCAGGAAATAAAAGAAGAAATAAAAAAGTACATGGAGACAAATGAAAATAAAAACACAATGGCCCAAAGCCTCTGGGATGCAGCAAAAGCAGTTCTAAGAGAGAGGTTTATAGCAATACAGGCTGACCTCAAGAAACAAGAAAAGTCTCAAACAGTCTAACCTCCCATCTAAAGGAGCTAGAAAATGAACAAGCAAAACCTAAGACCAGCAGAAGGAAGGAAATAATAAAGATTAGAGCCAGAAATAAATGATACAGAAACTAGAAAAACAATAGCACAGATTAATTAGGCCAGAAGTTGGTTCTTTGAAAAAAAAATCAATAAAATTGATAAACCTCTACCCAGACTCATCAAGAAAAAAAGAAAGGACTTAAATAAGTGAAATCACCAATGAGAGAGAAGAAATGGCAACCAATAACACAGAAATGACAATCATAGGAATATATTATGAAAAACTAGATGCCAACAAATTGGACAACCTGGAAGAAATGGATAAATTCCTAGAAACATATAAACTACAAAAACTGAAACAGGAAGATATAGAAAATTTGAACAGATTAATAACCAGCAAAGAAATTGAATTAGTAATCAAAAAACTCACAACAGACAAAAGTCCAGGACCAGATGGCATTAAACCTATTCTTAACTATTCCAAAAAATATAAAAGGAAAGGACACTTTCAAATTCACTAATGAGGCCAGCATTACTCAGATACAAAAACCAGATAGAGACACCACTAAAAAAATGATGTCCAGGCCGATATTCCTGATGAACACACATGCAAAAATTCTCAACAAAATACCAGGAAACTTAATCCAACAATACATTAAAAAGATCATTCACCACAATCACATAGGATTTATTCCTGGAATACAAGGGTGGTTCAATATATGAAAAATAAATAAAATATTAATAGATATATAATATTGACACATCACATCAATAAGAAAAAGGATAAGAACCATACAATCATTTCAATAGATGCAAAAAAAAAAAAAACCTCATTTAACAAAGTACAACTTCCATTCATGATAAAAAGCCCTCAACAAAGTAGGTTTAGCAGGAACAAATCTCAACATAATAAAGGCCATATATGAAAAAGCTATGGAGCTAATCTCATCCTTAATGGGGAAAAACAGAGCTTTTTTCTGCCTAAAGTCAGGAACAAGACAAGGATGTCCACTCTCACCACTTTTGTTCAACACAGCACTGGAAGTACCAGCCATACCAATCAGACAACGAAAAGAAACAAATGGCATCCAAATAATTAAGGAAGAAGTAAAACTTTCACTGTTTGCAAACGACATGATTCTATATTTAGAAAACCCTAAAGAGGGATCCCTGGGTGGCGCAGCGGTTTGGCACCTGCTTTTGGCCCAGGGCGTGATCCTGGAGACCTGGGATCGAATCCCACGTCGGGCTCCCGGTGCATGGAGCCTGCTTCTCCCTCTGCCTGTGTCTCTGCCTCTCTCTCTCTCTCTGTAGCTATCATAAATAAATAAAAATTAAAAAAAAGAAAAGAAAACCCTAAAGACTCCACTGAAAAATTTCTAGAACTTACAAGCCAATTTAGTGAAGTTACAGGATACAAAATCAATGTATAGAAATCTCTTGCATTTTTACACACCAATAACAAAGCAGCAGAAAGAGAAATTAAGGAAACAATCTCATTTGCAATTGCACCAAAAATAATAGGATATCTAGGAATAAACCTAACCAAAGAGGCAAAAGACCTGTATTCTGAAAACTATAAAACACTCATGAAAGAAATTGAAGAGGAAAAAAAGAGAAATTGAAGAGGACATAAAGAAATGGGAAAAAATTCCATGCTCATGGACCAGAAGAACAAATATTGCTAAAATGTCTAAATTACCCAAAGCAATCTACACATTTAATGCAATCTCTACCAAAATATCAGTAGCATTTTCCACAGGACTAGAACAAACAGTCCTAAAATTTGCAAGTAACCACAAAAGACCCCAAAAAGCCAAAGCCACCTTGAGAAAGAAAAGAAAAGCTAGAGGCATCACAATTCTGGACTTCAAGTTATATTACAAAACTGTGATAATCAAAACAGTATGGTGCTGACACAAAAATAGACAGACTAATGGAACGGAATAGAAAATCCAGAAATAAACTCACAATTAGATGATCAATTAATATTCAAGAAATCAGGAAAGAATCCTCAATGGGAAAAATTGTTTTTAGAAAACAAATTGTTTTTAGAAAAACTGGACAGCAACATGCAAAAGAATGAAACTGGACCACTTTCGTACATTTGAGCTCAAAAATAAGCTCAAAATGAATGAAAGACCTAAATGTGAGACCTGAAACCATAAAAATCCTGGAAGAGAACACAGGCAGTTAATTCTTTGACATCAGCTGTAGTAACTTCTTTCTAGACATGTCTCCTGAGGAAAGGGAAATAAAAGCCAAAATAAACTATTGAGACTACATAAAAAGCTTCTTTGTTTTATTCATTTATGATAGTCACAGAGAGAGAGAGAGAGAGAGGCAGAGACACAGGCAGAGGGAGAAGCAGGCTCCATGTACCGGAAGACCGACGTGGGATTCGATCCCGGGTCTCCAGGATTGCGCCCTGGGCCAAAGGCAGGCGCCAAACCGCTGCGCCACCCAGGGATCCCCATAAAAAGCTTCTGTGGTGCCTGGGTGGCACAGTTGGTTGGGCATCTGATTCTTGGTTTTGGCTCAGGTCATGATCTCTAGGTGGTGGGATCAGCTCCATGTCTGGCTTTGCACTCAGTTCACGTAGTCTGCTTGGGATTCTCTTTCCCTCTCCCTCTGCCCCTCCATCCTGTGCATGTGGACATGCCATCTCTTACACTCTCTCTCTCAAATAAATAAATCTTTAAAAAATAAATAAAATAAAAAGCTTCTGCATAGTGAAGTAACCAATCATCAAAACTAAAAGACAACCTACTGAATGGGAGAAGATATTTGCAAATGATATATCAGATATATATATATATATATATATATATATATATATATATGATTATTCAAGATCTATAAAGAACTTACAAAACTCAACAGCCAAAAAATACAAATAATGCAATTAAAAAATAGGCAGAAGACATGAACAGACATTTTTCCAAAGAAGATTTACAGAGGGCCAACAGACACATGAAAAGGTGTTCAAGATCACCATCATCAGGGAAATCGAAACTACAGTGAGATACCACCTCACACCTGTCAGGATGGCTAAAATCAAAACACAACAAACAACAGGTGTTGGCAAGGATGTGGAGAAAGGAGAACCCTCCTGCACTATTGGTGGGAATGCAAACTGATGCAGCACTCTGGGGAACAATACAGAGGTTTCTCAAAAAGTTAAAAGTAGAACAACCATATGATTCAGCCATTGCACTACTGGGTATGTATTCAAACTATACAAGAACACTAATTCAAAGAGATACATGCATCCCTATGTTTAGAGCAGCATTATTTACAATAGCCAAGATATGAAAGCAAGCCCAAGTGTCCATGGCTAAATGAATGGATAAAGAAGATACAATATACACATTGTATCATTTATATATATATATATATATATATATATACACACACATATACGTATATACAATATATATAATATAATTAGGACTCAAAACAACAACATATACTATAATATATATATATATATATACATATATATTAGGACTCAACATCATAGGCAAGAGGAAAAATAAAAACAATATATACTATATATATACATATATGTATATATACAAATACACATAGTGGAATGTTATTCAACTGTAAAGGAATGAAATCTTTCCACTTGCAATGACATGGATGAAACTAGAGTATAATACTAAGCAAAATAAGTCAATCAGAGAAAGACAAATATGATATGATTTCACTCATATGTGGAATTTAAGAAACAAAACAAAGGAGAAAAATACAAGAATGAGAGAAAGAGAGACCAAGAAACAGACTCATAACTCTAGAGAATAACTGGTGGTTACCAAAGGGGAGAGGGGTGAGGGGATGAGTGAAACAGGTGATGGGGATTCAGAGCACACTTAAGGTGATGAGCACCGGGTAATGTATAGAATTGTTGGATCGCCCTATTGTACACCTGAAACTAATATAACACTGCATGTTAACTAGCTGGAATTAAAAACTTAAAAGAATAAAAAATGGACTCCCTCTTTTTAAAAAGGTACAATTATTTGAGAAGCAAACTTGACATCACTACCCTAGAAGGAAAGGCTGGTTTTCCCTACTGTGACTAGAAAATCCCTGGAAAAATAAATACAAGGAAAAGAAGCAAGGCTATCACATTCTGTGTAGTTAGACAGATAGTGATCTTTGTTCAAAGGAGACCTGCAAGCTTTGGAAAAGTGTTAAAGTCACTAGCAGCTGGTTAAAACCTTCTCCCAGATGTAGTCAGAATAGCTGAAAACAATCACCACTCTAGGTGCCATTAGTGTTCGGATCATACCAGAAACCATGCAGCTTCAACAATGCTATGGGTTTTAGACCTGAGGACACACGTACACAGGTAGGGGGAGGGCTTGTTATGGGCTCAGTGATATCTCTCAAAAAGTTGTAGGTACAAATCCCAACCCCCAGTATCTCAGAGAGTAACTGTATTTGGATTAGGGTCTTTAAAGGGCTAATTAAGTTAAAATGAGGTCATTATGGTCATCCCATCTGACTGGTGTCCTCATAAGAGGATGTGGACACAGACATGCAGAGAGGGAAAACCACATAAAGACACAGGGAGAAGATGGGAGATCAATGAGGCAAGAAGAGAAGCCTGGGAAGGAACAATCCCTGTTGACACCTTCTTCACCTTGCTTCCAGACGTCTAGCTTCCAGAATGATGAGAAAATAAATTTCTGTTTTTTGAGCCACCCAGTCTGCAGTACTTTGCATGGCAGCTCTAGCCAACTAATACAGGGGTTACCAGGTCTGGAACCTTGAGCAAGTTACTTTGCCTCTTGAAGTCTGCCCCTGGGTTTTCTTATCTCTCCAAGATGGGGTAACAGTACAGTCTACATTACGGAATTGTGAAGAGAATAAAAAATATGTTCAACATGGCTTGTTACTGAAGGTCCTGACACAGATTAGGACTCAAAACAATAGCATAGGCAAGAAGAAAAACAAACAACAAAAAAAAAACCACCCTAAATTCTTATTATCACCATAGTTGTAATGTTTTCTGGGCCCTGGAGAACATGAAAATGTTTGCAATCTTTGTCTCCAAAGAGATAACCAAGACAGGAGTTTCGTGTGAAGCACAAAGGGCTCCATCTTCCATACTAACCAACTGGAGGGAGTGAGTGCGGGAGTAGGAAACAAACTCATCACTCTTCTTGCCTCTTCCCCAAAGTTATCAGATGTTTCAAAACCACCCAGTTACAGGGAGATGCTTGGGTGGCTCAGTTGGTTGACTCTTGGTTTTGGCTCAGATCATGATCTCATGGGTCATGGGATTGAGCACGCAATGGGCTCTGTGCTGGGGAGAGATTCTCTGCCTCTGCCTCTCCATCCACTTGCACACATGTATCCATTAATTAATCTTTTTAAAAAACCCACCCAGTTACAGGGTTCCACCCCCCGCCCTCTTTTCCCACTCAACTCCTCCTTCATCAGGATGACCATTTTCCCTGCCCTACCCTTACCTTTATCCTCTGCAATCTCTCAGTATGTTTTGGGACCCCTTTCACATCCATCCCTACAGACCCATAAGCACTCACCCGGAGCCCATTGCTTATAAACTGTAGAACCAGGCTTTGACCCCCAGGCTTATGTCACCCTTGACACATCCCAAGAGTGAGAGATCAAAAGAGTCCTCTTTTACAAATAATAATAATGAGCAAATAAATAAATATATAATAATGATCCACCCATTACTTATAATTTCTGCTTTTTAATTACAGTGATGGATAATGACTAAGTATAACGTAAAGTTTTGCTGCCACAGTAATGGCCGTTGTAGTGTCTGTTTCCTGAGCACTTACTACGTGCCTGCACTTCAGTTGCACATACGATCCTTTGGATTCCTTGGATTAGCACTTCCACGTCGATGGTTTTATAATGCCCATTTCATACCTGAGGGCAGTGAATCATGGAGGAGCCCTGGGTTAGAGCCAGCACATCTGCCATCTAATAGATTCTGAGACTGGGTGGTGGGGCGGTGGGGGGGTGGTGGTGGGCAGGGAATGAAAGGTGAAGACAATGCTGGAGAGGAGAGAAAAGACACTGGGAAGTGCTTTTTTTTATTTCCTCATGGGTCCCCTGCACAGGAGCAGGACTATATCCTCCAAATTTCTCCACTTCCTGAGACTTGGAGAACGGTTCACTCTGGAACTAGGGCAATCCATCAGGATCATATGGCCAGTGTTCTCCCGATCAATCCTAGCTGGGCTAGTTTGCTAGGGCTGCCTTAACAAAGAGCCCCAGCCTGAGCAGCTTCAACAATGGTCTCACCTGCAAATAACATCACATGGAGGGCTAGGGCTTCAACATATTTGGAGGTGGGAGATTATAGAAATGTATACATTGGGCTCTGCCCCTTGTTCCATGCACAGAATTCCTTTTTTTTTATGATAGTCACACACACACACACACACAGAGAGAGAGAGAGAGAGAGAGAGAGAGAGAGAGAGAGAGGCAGAGACACAGGCAGAGGGAGAAGCAGGCTCCATGCACCGGGAGCCCGACGTAGGATTCAATCCCGGGTCTCCAGGATCGCGCCCTGGGCCAAAGGCAGGCACCAAACCGCTGCGCCACCCAGGGATCCCCATGCACAGAATTCTTAAAACCCTTGTGACTTCCTAAGTGGTAAGGGGCAGAAATAAAGTTCATAATTGATCATGGCTATTAGAGGAAGCCTCCATAAAATCCCAATAGTATGGGTTTTAGGAGCTTCCAGGTTAGGGAACATATCCACATACTGAGATGGTGACAACTTCCATTCTAGGGGGACAGAAACTCCTGTGCTTGGGACCCTCTCAGACCTTACCCAATAGAACTCTTCACCTGGTTATCCATCCATATCCTTTGTCATACCCTTTAATAAACTGCTTGATGTCAGTAAGTGTTCCCCTACATTCTGTGAGTTGTTCTGGCAAGTAATGGAATCCACGTGGGGGAGGTCATGGGAACCTCTGATTTGTCGCCAAGTGAGACATTGTGGGTAAATCAGGGGACCTACTACTTGTGACTGGTATCTCAAGTAGGGAGAGAAGCCAGTCTTGGGGGACTGAGCCCTTAACCTGTGGGATGTGACACTATCTCCAGGTTGACAGTGTTAGAATGAAGTTGTAGGACACCCAGATGGCTGCAGCATGGCTTGGTGGTGTGGGAAGAGCCCCCAGACATCTGGGTCAGAAGTATTGTGTGGTAGTCATATGAGAGCAAAGGAAACACACAGGAGGAGGACTGGGGTTTTTCCTTCTTTGGGGGGCAGTGGTGGTGTTGCAGGACACAAATACTCAGCTCGTATAACAATGGCCTCTCCTCCCTGCGTCTCTCCACACCTTCTTCCCTCTGCCTGTCTGTCCAAATCTCCCCTTTTTAAAAGACACTAAGGGGTTAGTGCCTACCCTAACGACCACATTTCAATCTTTGTAATGATTCTATTTCCAAATAAGGTCACTTTCTGAGATAGTGGCATTAGGGCTTCAACAGATGAATTTTGGGGCCACACAGCTCAACCCATAACACCAGCCACATGGGTGTGCATCTTAGGTTATGGACTTCTCCTGACAGTCCAGCTCTACTAAGGTTCAACATCCTTCTCCAATAGGAAGATAACCTCCAGTTCAACCCATACCTTCTCTTGTCACCGTGTAAATTAATCGCCTTACAATCTCCGAAAATAACAACATTCTCTCTTTTCTTTTTTGAAGCCTTAAATTTTAGAGCTGTTTGTAGCTGAACCACCCCCCCCCACTCCTGCCAATTAAAGGACACAAAGAAAGGGAACTGAGAAGAGAGACTGGGGGGCAGGGTATTCAAATCATTGTCTTTAGTTCAAAAAGTGAGCCAGATGCTCTCAAGGACTGGATAAGGAAGGTGTACTCATGGTTGTGGTTCAGAAGCCTGAGAGCTTTGGTTTAAAAATAGGCGAACTGAAATAAACATTGAGAGCAAGCTACTCAGATGGCACCAAAATAGAGTGGTAATTGATCTAATGCAACTTTTGCCTCGGATAACATCATTATTTGTGAAATTATGTCAGTGTTGCTGCTGCCAAGTCAGCAAGCACTTACAGGACGTGACTTCTAATTTGGGAATTGGACTATTTGTGGCTCCTCTTCGAAGACAGCAGGAACTCAGTGGACACCCGGTGGCCAGACTTCTGAAAGTGCACAGGTTTGAGCTTGAAACCTGCAACACTGGAATGTAGAGGAAGTGTCCAGTACAAGTGTCCCTCTGAAGAGGGACTTGCTGCCTGGCTCTAGGGAGTGTTGGCTGGAAGCTCTCCTCCAGCTGTCAGCTCCTTCAAGGTCAGCCCACACACCCTGTGACTTAATGAAACAGGTAGGAGCTAAGGACCCATTCGCGTCACTCCAGGTGTGACCTGGTACTTGCTCCAGAGCTAAGACCTGCCTGACATGAGATTTTACTTCTTACTGTATCTCCAACCCACTTAATGCCCTTTCTTCTTCCCGGTGTAGTTTCCTACCACATACCTCACACCCTAGACTTCAAATCCACATCTGCTTCCAGAAGACCTGACCTGCCACAGGTCTCTCTAATTAATGAATTAATTAATTAATTTCCAAAGTTGAGGTGTGTTTCCATCTCTACCTGTGGTGCTCCCAAAGGTCAGAGGGTGTAACTGTCCCCTTGAGCCCTCATGAAGCCGGCGGTTGGATTCTTTGGTGGAATTTCAAGGAGAAAAAACTGTTAGATTATTTAAAAATATGACGCCAGATTTTCATTAGTTTGGCTTACACAAAATAAGGCACAGGTGTAAAAGCTTGTGTTAGAAAGGACAAGCATTCCCTTATTCACATTTTTTCCCCACAACTGCCTCGATCCAGCCACTGTTCAAGATACCGTGACCACCAAGGTACACAAGATGGACATGGGTTCTCAGAGCTCAGGTTTTATGGGAGGAGAGAGACAACATACAAATAAAGGAGTATGTTAATGAGGAAGTATAGATCTTTAAAACCCATGAAGAAAATCAAATGAGGGATGGTACTGGTGACTGGGGTCTGGAAAGATTTTTTTTGATAACATGGCCAAGGATGACCTCTGGAGGAGGTGGCAGTAGCGCTGAGACATGAAGGGCCAAGGCAATCCAGGCGTCTGCAGATACAACTTTAGCTTTGGAACTGAAAGGACTGACAAATTCCTATTCAGAGCTGAATTTAACCAGCAGCATTGTATAGAGGATGGAGAGGACCACTCTGCCTATCTGAGCTGGTGAGCTGGACCACTGACCATCCCTCGTGGCCTCCATGGAGATTGCATCAAGGATTGGACAGCCACAGAGATTTGGCCCAGATTGGAAACGGCTTATCAAAGTGATTCTGGATTCTCACACTCGATTTTTATGTAGAAACAGTGGGGAAAGTAGCTCATCTACTCCCTTGGTTTATGTTGTAGGTCAGAGATGACAGGGTTCCCAATTAACAGGCATTTAAACTACCCCTTATGATCCTTGCTGGGCTTTCTTGCTTGATTTTTTTTTAAACTTTGTCTAATTCTTGGCAACTCGATTTTAAAGGTCATTATATTAACTGCAAAGATGAATCAAGGGGTGAGGTCACGTTTCATCCAGGGAAACTCTTTCGTCTTGTGTGCTGTCATTTTCATGCCCCATCGATGCAGATCTAGGTTTTAAAAAGATAATTCTATTTCAACATAGTATTCTTTGGGGGGAAAAAGACTCCCTTCCCTTCCAAAACCCAGCTTTGCCTCTCATCAAAGGAAGCCTTTGTATCGAGTTTGTCTCTCTCATATCTGGGAGAACAGCTGGGCTCACCAGCCCTACTCCAGCTGAAGAAAGCTGTGGACTTTATTGTAATCACCTTGTTGAAATATTTGGAATCGTATAGCAAGAGACTGGTTCTATGTTGCCATAATTTATGACAAAGACCTGAATAAATCCCCAGACATGGATTTTCTATAAAATCCTTCCTTGTGAAACTTTGTTGCATTGCAAAATGGAAAAAAGAGAAGAAGAGAGGGAAAGGGCGGAAAAGGCCCACAAGATGTATATAGATCTCCAAGGATGCCATTTCCATTCATCACATTTACTGTAAAGACATGGGTTTTATTTGGATGGAAAAAGAATGAATCATAGTGGTTTTAGACTCTAATGTGGAGCTTGCTTACAGCATTTCCCTCTGATCTTTCTGCTTCCTCAAGATCAACTGAATTATGGAAGGAAAAAAACTTGCAAAGAACACTTTCTATCAACCCTAGAATGTTCTGTGTCAGGATGGGCATCAGGAGATAGAAGGAAATCTCCTTTTTGTGCCCTTTACCAGGGACAGCCATTAGTCTGAATGTTTAAGAATATATCACAGTTGCAGTGAGAAGTATATTTTACTTACTCAAATTATATGAAGTGGGTAGTGGGGAGAGCGAGAGCAAGAGCGAGAGTGAGAGAGAGAGAGAGGAGGGATGGAAAGGGAGAGAGGGAGTGAAGATGAGGCCAAGCTAGAGGAGGGACAATCTTTTAAATCATATAGCTTATTTCAGCCTCCATCCCACTCATAGCCTGAGAAAGCAGGAGATGGAAAATCTGACTCTATGGATCCCTCCTTTTGTCCTCTTGGCTCTTGCAATGTGAGCATCTCCCCATGCTAAGTGCCAGATTGCTGTTTTTCTTCACTGTGATCTCTTAAACACAACTCAACCTTGTCGTCAGTGGCCCAAGATACAGTGGTCTTTTCAAGACAGAGGGAAAATGGGCTGTGTTGGACACACTGAGAAACCATCCACTTCCTCATGGCATGGATAATTTAAGAGGACTTTTAGGTGAAAGGACGCTCTGTGTCTTTTTTTATATGATGACTTTGGAATCTAGCTGCCTCTTAAGATCCTTCTTGGGGCACCTGGGTGACTGTGGTGGAGCATTTGCCTTGGGCTCAGGTTGTGAACCCAGGGTCCTGGGATCAAGTCCCGCAATGGGCTCCCCGCGGGGAGCCTGCTTCTCCCTCTGCCTATGTCTGCCTCTCTCTGTGTGTTTTTCATGAATAAATAAATAAAATGTTTTAAAAATTCTTCTCTACTAGGGTCCCCCTCAGTGAGCAGATAGGGATTATGGAAGGGTCAAAAATTTTTCATTATTTGCCAAATGCAGAGAATGAGAATGTCCTCTGTGGCAGGCACTGTGTTGAGGTTGGAGGATATTACATGATAATGCAAAAAGAGGTTTCTCTCTGGTCTTTTCATACAATCAAAGAGTTTAAAAACTGAGAAGACCCTTGCAGAATATCATCTATCAAGAACAATGCTGAGCAATCTTCTGCACACAGGACTGCTTTGGGGAAAATAAACATGTTTTCTGGCCACATCCTTTTGGTTTGTTGAAAGTGAATTCAAAGTGAAAATAGTTTTATTTAGTTCCTTGGCGGGAAGGGGGACATTCTCCAAACTGAGCTTACTTGCTTGATTAAATAGAAGGCTATCAATAAATGATTTGACATTGCTTTTTAGCCACAAAAAAGGCTAAAATTTGGGTATATTTGAGAAGTAGGCCCATAGAGTTAGCTTTTAGATGGAAATTAGATCATAGACTGTATCTCAGAGTTTAGGCAAGTCACATGTCGCCCAGAGACTGCAGTCACTTAGCCAGGAGGCACTGAGTGGGGTGCTGTGGTTGATTCCACTTTTCATCTTCTCCAGCACATTGTGTAAAACTGGGTCCCTCTCTTGGGTTATGTGTTTGTGTTATTTAGAACTCTTTTGATTGCGAGAGACTAAAAGGAAAAAAAAATATGAAAAAAGAAGGGGAGATGTAAAATCTCACATGACTTCAAAAGCCCAGGTGTTAGTATCAGGCATGGTAGGAGTCAGATGTTCAAGTCATTGAAGCGGTACTTGACTCTTCCCTTCTCTCAACCTGAGTTTTCCTCTCTGGCTGCTTCATTCCTAGGCACGCTCTCTCTGTGTGTACCCACAACCTGCTAAGCAGAACCAGGCTTATACTCTCCCAAATCCAAGTCCACTAGCAAAGAGTTCCCTCTTTCTAGGTCATGTATGCCCCAGTTCTAGAATTAGAGCTGATGGGTTGTGCCTTGTCTCAGTGGTCTCATGGGCCAGAATGGTCTACTGGTCAGAGACAGGGCCAGATTTACATAAACCATATGTACAGACAGTGAGGAGAGTGATTCTCTAATGAAAATTGGACTGCTGTTTACTGGATGATGTGGGGGGTGCGGTGGGCGTGGTCCCGGAAATGCAAAGGAAGGCTCTCTACCATCCTTTCAATCTACCTGGCTGTTCATTCATCCACTCAATAACCCATTCATTCATCCACCCACCCCCATCCACAAATCTATCTCCACTCACTCACCTAGTCACTCAGATAACTAGCTAGCTAGTGACTGCTCTTCCCTCTATTGTAGAAAGCAATTAAATGTTCAGTGCATGGCATATCAGGAGTTTCAGGACCATTTTTGAAACAAATGAATAAATGAATTTCATCGTATTCTCATTGTAGACACAATAAAAAGGTGAATCACAATGGTTAATGTATTGTTGGGATCTGTACCCATCTCTTCAACTATGTTTTCTCAGGAATATGTTGCCTTATCTGCTGGGGAGTAGGAAAGTCCCCAGCAAGGCAGACGTATTTGAATTATTGCCTAAACACAATGGCATCATATAAGGGTATACTTATCTGTGGTTTTATTAACCAGTGTTCATTTTTATCCCAGCATCATATCCATCTTTTCAAAAGAAAAGTTTACCCTCATTATAATGCCACATCACAGCAAAAAGCCCAAATGTAAATAACAATTTTAATGTCAAAAGCTAGGTATATTCTGTTTTGTGCATAGCTCTCATCCTTGAAGCTACTACCCAAACCATTGAAATATGCTTCAAAAATATGTATGTCTTAATAAGGCTTTAGGGATAACCATGATGTGGGTGGAGGGAATTAGAATGGAGGGCACCTAGAATAATCTCATGTGAAATGCCTTGGTATGGACCCAACAAAGTTTAAAGCTGTGGGGATAGGAGGTGGGGTGGTCAAACATGCTTTCACCATCATCTTTAAGACTTTTCTGCAGTTATATATATGTATATACACACACACACATATATATAAGTATATATTTGTATATTTATATCTTACAAACATATATATTTATATTTTGCATATATATGTTGTATGTGTGTACATGTACATATATACATGTACATGTATATGAATATATATATATATTCTTTTTGGTGAAATTTAGGTATTCTATAAGCTTAAGTCTATTTGATACATGTTTTATCTGGATTGTAGCTCTGTTATCATAGTGTTTTGCACCCAAGGATTACAAGACATGAGTTTAGCATCAAATTTATGATTAACTGTTGATTTCTTTACATTGTTGAAAGGAAAGAAAAAAAAGTGACTGGGAGCTAAGACTCTTTGGTTCATTCAAATTACTCAACAAATATTAATTGAGCACCTACTATATGCCAGGCAGTGTTCTGTGATACAACAGTGGATGAAGCAAACAGACACAAATCCTTTCCTTTCCTTCATGGAACTTAGAACCAGTTTCCATCATTCAGAAGTGATTTGCATTTTGATGCACCAATTGCCTTCTATGGGCATCTGTTTTCCAGTTTGTAGTAGGAGAGGTGATGAAACTCTCAACACCAAGAAAAGGGACCACTTAAAGAATGAAGCTTGGGAAAAGGAAAACTCAAAGGACAGAGTACCTCTATCCAAACATGGAGAAAAGTTTCTGTTTATGGATGAGGATAACTGATCTGTGTGGCCCCTAGGTAGTGAGTTCTTTGTTCCCGAAAGTGTGCAAGCAGATGTTGGAAATGAATTTGGCAAGAATGCTGGAAAAGGAATAGGCTTCTAAACATTCTTCTGAATATGAGAGTATAAGCATAATTAACACTACCCTCCACTATCTTGATACTGTGCCATTTGGCCCATGGGACCTTCATGTTTGCCACAGTAGGAGAAGAGAGGCCGGGAGGTAACATCTTGTTACTGCTCACAACCCATTGGCCAGAATGAATCATATGGCCCAGACCTAATATCAAGGAAAACAAGGAAACATAAGGGAGAACATGAATATATGGTGAGCAAGATTTTGTTCTCTGTTAAGTAAGATTTTGTAAAAATGGAGACAATTATAAGAATAGCTATTTTGGAGTCATTTTTAGAATTAAATGAGCTAAAATTGATTAGCTTATTGAATCATGTGTTATCCAGTGACTGATACTCAAAAGAAAAAAAAGAACCACTGAGTTTCCTGGCAGGACCAATGGAGAAGATGCTGGAAGGAGTCGCTTGAAAAGCACTGGTCTTACATGGACGCACCCCCACACCTTGACTTGATGCCTTAAATTCCAGCATCAGAGCCATGCTGCTGCCACTCTACATCTTTGGGTCCGGCGTAGCCCTGGGATTCAAGATCAGGAGTTGACACAGAAAGGCCAGGTGGGAAGCCGCCAGTGACTATATCAGTCAGGCCACCCCAGAAGGGGAGGGAGGTGGCATGGGCTTGCTCTTTATTTACATGGTCAGAAAGGCAGTTTCCCCTCAGTGGAGCATCCTGAGTGCAGGCAGTCCATCTGAATTTGAAATGAATTCAATTTAGCCTTCTGTAATTGCTTATTTGATTCCTGACGATGACATGCAGTTAGGAGGGAAATTGACATTCTATCATTTCTGTTCCAATGAACCAAACTCCGACAAGTTCCCTCCTAGGTACTTTGTGGTAGCCAGACCACCTGCTCTTCTGGTATGGAGAAATTATCAAGCATGGGCATCTGGGACATGGATTCCTAAGCTTGGTGCTTTTTAGAGGATTATGAATGGATGAATAAGGTAGGCAGCCAGGGTTATGCCTGAACCTCCTTTTCCCCAGCTCATACACAATAGATCTCCTTTCGAAGAGCACTTAGGATGGCTTTCTGCTATAGAAATATGAATTCTCTTACTAGTTATCCAGCGATCATTTATGTTCAAGGTCATTTAAAAAAGAATCTCAAACAATTTAAGAGTCTCGAGTCATCCCCAGTAAATCATAAAAGGCCTGAGAGTTCCCAACACAGAAAAGTATTTGTCATGTCACAGCTACCCAATGCCCTCTTTGTCCAAGCCTTTATATGACCACCACATAATGAATTATGCCCACAAAGATGTGAGAAAGGTGAGCCCATTAGAGTTAAGGAGAGGCCAATCAGACAAACAGGATGGGGCCTGACAAGATTCTCAGAACGTGGTTGAAGGGTCAGCAAGAGCTTTGCGTCTTATCAGCAAAAGAAGAAAATCCACAAGAGCTTCAATGGAAGGCCCTAATGTCAATATCCATGGAAACGGAGCCTCCCATGTGTCTTGGATAGATGTGATTTGGATGATAGTCCCATGAAAAAAAAATGTAAGCACGAAACTTTAGAATGATACTTCTCTATGGGGGCAATTTCTCTTTTTCCTCTCAGAGAACACCTGGCAATATAAAAACTTTTTTGGTTGTCACACCCACAGCGAGGGCTACTGGCATATAGTGAACATCCTACAATGCCAGCACAACTGCCTACAAGGTAGAATTATCTGGTCTTGGTGTGAGCTTGAGAGACTGCACCACGGAGCAAGGGGCCAGGCACAGGATGGTGTCCACTTCAGATGAGCAGGGTCTGCTGCTTTTGCAAAGACAGTCTCTGCTGCCCTTGAGCAAGCTTCATGGCAAGTCAAAGAAGGTGAAATCCACTGATGTTGCCTCAAACACCTAATCATGCTCTTCTGTTTAAAATCATCAACTGATGTCCTATTATTCTCAGGGAAAGGTCCAAGATGCTTATTAACACAGCCTCCCTAGGGCCCTATGTAAGTATTTTCCTCATCTTGTGCAGCAAGAAGAAAGCTAGAATTGGAAAGAAACACTGATCAGGTCACCCTGCTTTTCCATGTCACATTAATGGAAAAGGTCAGAAAAGGAAAATAAAAAATGATCTGTCACTGGTGTACCTGCAGACACAGGGGGAGGGAATGGCGGCAAATGAATCTCATCCATAGACCCCTTGAGGGTTACCAAAAGGTTGATTCTCAAAGAGCAACAAATGTCCGATTTGTTTTAAGATACCCGGGAGTAACTAAAACAAAGATGAGAGAGGGGAATCATTCAGAAGCCCTTTCTCCCTCATCCTCCCTTTAGAGTCCAGGCTTTGTTTTCTACACAGCAGCTCTTGTGGGATTCTGGAAAACCAGAAGGCTGATGAGAATTTCAGCAAGTTTGTCTGGTGGCTCCTGGCTTCAATATGGCTAAATGTTCTTCAGCAAAGATACCTATCACTCATCCCAGCTTTTCTGTAGGCTTAGATTGGTCTTTCTATGGCACAGTACAGGCTGAGACTGGAGTGAAGGCCTGGTTTGATCTGGGTTCCACACTGCTCCGCTGTTTTTTTGTTTTGTTTTGTTTTGTTTTAATGTGATTTTTAAAATTTTTTTATTTATGATAGTCACAGAGAGAGAGAGAGAGGCAGAGACACAGGCAGAGGGAGAAGCAGGCTCCATGCACTGGGAGCCCGACGTGGGATTCGATCCTGGGTCTCCAGGATCGCACCCTGGGGCCAAAGGCAGGCGCCAAACCGCTGCGCCACCCAGGGATACCTGCTCCACTGTTTGCTCACTGCGCTCCTGTCGCCCATCCACTGGACTTTGCTTAGGACCTGGAGCATCCTGCTTCCTCTTCCCACGAGTTCTGCCTTCAGTTTGGGTGCCAGGCTCCGCCTTTACTTCTTCTCTTACACACACATGTACATACACACCTATACATACACACACATACACACATCCATCCACCCAAACCTACGCATTCACACATACACACACACCCATACATCTACACACATATACACACATCAATCTATACACATCCCTATATACCCACATCCACCCACACATACACAATCCATGCAAGCCTACACATCTACACACATTCTCACGTCCACATATACATCCATCTATACACATCCATACCCACATGACACACACATATCCCCACACATCTGCACACACATACCCATACATTTACAACACCCCCCACGTATCCATCTACACACATCCATACACACACACACATCCATACACTCACACACCCATCACCCATATATCTACACACATATCCATCAACACACACCCATCCACATCCACACACACCCATACATGCCCATATAAACCCTACATTATTTATGCTTGCTCATATTACTGGTATCAAATAAAATATTATTTTTGGAATGCTTTTCCTCACTCTCCCTGACCTGGCTCCTTTCTTATATATTCCTATGCCTCCCTTGTCACACTGACACTGATTTTTTTAAAAACAATTTCAAGGGATCCCTGGGTGGCGCAGCGGTTTGGCGCCTGCCTTTGGCCCAGGGCGCGATCCTGGAGACCCGGGATCGAATCCCACATCGGCCTTCCGGTGCATGGAGCCTGCTTCTCCCTCTGCCTGTGTCTCTGCCTCTCTCTCTCTCTGTGACTATCATAAATAAATAAAAATTAAAAAAAAAACAATTTCAAGAGCCTTTATTGAAACCAACATTCAAATAGTATCTTAAGGGTGAAATTCTGTTTTAGCAAAACCAATTTAACAATTCCAAATACATATAAAAACATTTAGGGGTGCCTAGGTTGGTGCAGTTAGTTGAGTATCCAACTCTTGGCTTTGGCTCAGGTAGTCATGGAGCCCTACATCGGGCTCTGGGCTTAGCACAGCATCTGCTTGAGATTCTCTCTCCTTGTCCCTGGCCCTCCAACTCATTCTCCCCACCCCCCCTTTCAAATAAATAAATAAATCTTTAAAAAATATAAACCTCCCCCAAAATTAAAAATTAATCTTGTTAATGGTGGTGATTTCCCCTTTCCCCATTTTATGTGGTATACTTCACTGCACCAAATAAAGAGAAAACTTTAATCATCTGTACCAAAAAAAAAAAAAGGAAAATTGCATTTTGACAAGTGCCAAATGTCGAAATCACATCAAATCAGAGTCTAATTATAGGCTTAATATGGTGTAACTAAGGCTTCTAACACGACAGCCCACAAACCCAGTGTGAATCTCCACCATCCTGAGGGGTTTCGTAGCATGATTTTGCTGGACTAGTGCTGTATTCCACAGATTCACATATTTTTCTATCTTTTGAAGAGCAGCTCCATGAGGACAGTAGCCCAGGCTGCACTGCACCTACATGTACTGCACAAAGGCATCTAGCCCAGAAGGTTCCTAGGGGCTGAAAGTAGCCCTCCCTCTTGGCCTGCTTGGCCATGGTTGTATGCTCACCAAGTATCCCTGGCACCCAGTACAGGGCTTGGAATGGAGCCATAGCCCGGAAATGGGGATCAGTGGCTACTGTCTGGCTGAGCCCCAGCACCATCCATCACTGAGAGGGGTGGGAAGAGCTGCCTTGCAGGCAGAGAGGCCTCCCAGGCCCACACAGCAGGCAGTACCTCCTTGTTAGCATGTGATTCACACAGGTCAGCCAACAGCCAAGCTATAATCTCAATAAGTCAGGAGGCTGAGCCACCACTTCCCAGGGACGTGCCAGAGTCCACCTGCGAGCCCAATGAGGCTGAGAGTCCATGGCCATTGGTCTAGCACTCTCAAAAGCAATCAGTGAAAAACACCAATGGATTGTGAAGGAAATCATCTCTTCTTCCTTCCTCTGTAGGGAGACATTGAAAGTCACACCAAGTTTCTAAGGCTCTGTCTCCTATGTCCCTGGATAAAGATCACCTCCCTAAGCCTTTGTTCTTCATCAATAAAATGGGTGTGAGAATAATAGTCCCAACCACCCAGTATAAACATGGGAACGCATTTAATGCTATAACATGGTGCATACCACATGGTGTGTGTGTGTCTGTGTTTAATGAATACTTATAATGGTCCCAGATTCAGCCAAAAGGAAATCTAGAGAAGTAGACAGTGAGGATGGCAATCTCCAGTTGATTTTTCTGATCACGCTCCTTTGGCTAAGCTTGTTAGCTCCCATGCAATTATCCAAGTCCTGGACAAACCACCAGAAAAGTTGTCACTGACGATAGAAGAAGGAAACAAGGGATACTTGTATGTAATCTTCAGGAGACATGGGCACTCCTGTCTTATCAATATAGGTGTTCCCAAAGCTGCCAGAGAGACCCAGAGCTTACAGTAGAGATGCCACAAGGAGTGGGGGTGGGGGGGTGCACATGGACTGGACCCAGGCCACCATGGCCAGAGACATTCTCTGTTTACCTGTTTTCTAGATTGGCATTCAGCCCCAGTTCTTGTTTAGGAGAAAAGAGAGCTCTTCTGCTAAAAGCATACAGGTTAGATGGATGGTTATTAGCTACTTACTAGAATAAGATTCTATGAGTGTAAAACCACATGGGCTGCTGTATGTGCAAATATAGCTAGAGGAAGATCTGATTATACTGGGTGCCACTTAAAGCTGGGAAACAGCATTCCGAGAAATCTCCCCTTGAAAATCTTGCATTTTACATCCAAGTGTTTGGGATTTACAAGTGTAAATGTGCTTACCCATCCATGCGTCCCTCTCACAAATATTCCTTGGGGCCCTCTATGTGCTCAGCACTGTGCTAGGCTCTAGGGGGAGATACAGAATAATAGGATAGAATTGTTTTCTAGAATTGTTTTCTAAATCCTAGTGGGGAAGAAAAAATATCTAAACTATTAATGATAGTATGATTTCTGCATTCAACCAATATTGAGCACCTCCTACCTGTCAGGAATTATTCTAGGTATTAGGGGACACAACACTGAATAAAGCATAATAGTGCTTCCTCTCGTGGAACTTTTGTTCTAGTTGGGGTGAAGGCGCAGTAAAAAGAAAAAAAAAACAAATCAATGTGCATTTTACACTGGCTAGTGATAAGAATTTTCAATAACAAAGCCAGGTAAAGGGATGGAAAGTGATGGGAAGGGGCTGCTATTTTCAGTTGGGTGGTCAGGAAAGGTTTTTGGGAGGAGATGGTATTTGGGCAAAGAAGTGAAGCTGAATCAAGTCAGATGGTGAACCTTACCAGGTTCAAGGGAAGTGAATTCTACGCAGGAGGGAGTGAACCAGCACAAGCCCTGAAATAGAGGATATTTGGAATGCTCCAGAGCAGCAGAGAGAAGGGGAATAAAGGTGACATGGGAGGGACCGGTGGGGTCAGTTCATGTAATGTGACCGACACAGCTTAACAGCCTTCAGTAGAAAGCAGGCATCAACAGCAGAGGAAAAGTTAACTCAGAAGCAAAACCAACAACACCCCCCAAAACCCAGCTGCTACAAAATGAACCTGGCAAGCAAGGCATCCGGTGAATTATGCCCAAGAGACAGACACTCATGCACCACTCACTGGGCAGGACGGTTCCAGGGCTGCTTACACTGGGAGAAGCTGGGGGGCCTCCCGCTCTTTCCGCTGAGTGGGAGGAATCAGGGAACAGGATGCAGCCACCTCTAGCAGATGCGTCTCCTGCTCTTTGACTTCCCAGCACCTTCCTCTGCTCCAGGCACCACCTTCTACCGCAGGACTGGACAGCACCTTTCCTGGCCTCGCTGGTAGTGGGACTGAGAGCTCGTGACCCAGTGTCCACCAATCAGGTTGCTTGTTGCAGGCTTCTCCTTGGAAGCCGTCCAACTTCTCAGGGCAGCAGGGCCCCAGGCTTAGCACAGCAACCAGGAGCTGGCATGGCGAGGTCCGTGGGCCCTCCGGTGGGGACAGGGTGCCTCCGCTGCACCACCTCTGCAGTGTGAGTTTAGAGATTGCCCTTGCCGTCTTCATCCTCAAAGCCGGTTCTCTCCAGCCGTATTTGGTTTCTACCACCACTGTCACAAATGACCACAAACATAGTGGCTCAAAACACCAGAAATTTCTTCTCTCAGAGTTATGGGGGCTAGATGTTCAAAATCTAGCTGTTGCAGGGCTGTGTTCACTTAGGAGGCTCTAGGGGAGAATCCGTCCTTTGCTTTTCCCAGTTTCTGGAGGCTGTTGGCATTCCTGGACTTATGGCCCATGGTGCCAGTTCCTGCTCCTGTGGTCACATTGTCTTCCCTTCTCTGTGTCTTCTCTGAGTGTGTCCTCCCCAGCTTCATTCTTAGAAGGACATTTGTCATGGGACTTAGGGCCTACCTGGGTAATCCAGAATGATCTCCTTACTTCCAGATCCTTAATTACATCTGCAAAGACCTTTTTTTCCCCCAAATAAGGTCACATTTACAGGTTTTGGGGGATTATAATATGGACATAATACTTTGTGTACCACCATTTGAGATCTGCTACACCACCTCTGAGAGAGCCTGTGAGCTAACTACTACTTTGTAATATATCTCCTTCCAGCTTATACCAGTCTAGGTTGGTTCAGAAGCCTGCCACTGGCATCCCCGAACCTCTATTTCCATTCTATGTCCCTAGATAGGACAAAGCATCTGGAATGTGCCCTGCTTAGGAACCCCAGTCTGAGACTCTGGTCTTGCCGACTGCTCACCTTGCCTCCTCTGTCTGTGTAGAGGAATGAAATGCTGTGTCAGTATCTCTGTGGTCGAGACATTTTCTTTTCAGCTAAAAGATGTCTCCCTGCTCTACAAGGTTGGGATGCAGACCCCACCACAGAGAGGCCAGCGAGCTGGTCAACCTTACCACATCAACTATTTATGGTTTTGTTAAAAAATAAAAACCAGAACAAACTTGCCTACAGAAACCCTCGAAATAAGCACAAGTCCCCAGAAGGCTTCTGGAGAGCCAGTGGGGTCTCCACACCTCTCTGGACTTTTGTCTGACTTCTCAGCAAGGGCTGAGGTCTGTCAGCTGGTGGCGGGGAGAGGAGTCTCTCCAAGGGAAGCTTCCTATTAATCCTTGGAGCCCACCCTAAGGAAGAAGACAACAACTTGATAAATGTGAGAAGCAAGATAGCATGGTATTGACATACTCAGGTTCAGGAGCCCAGAAGGATCTGGGTGAAACTCAAAACAGGTACCACTGCTTATGAGCTTTGTGACCTTTAGGACCTTACTCACCTCTCTGAGATTTAGGTTTCTCATCCCTGGAGGATATTAACAGCTACTTTGTTTGGGGTTTGCTTTTGTTTTTGTGTGTGTATGTGGACTCAGCGAAGTTCTCAGCTTATTGAGTGTTGGCATATGTGAGCATGTGGAACATCCTACCTGCCTTTGCATCTGCTGTCATCCCCCTCATCCAAATGCATCATCTTGCGGTCAGTTATCTGGAGACACACTGCCTCTTTTGTTGTGTGCACTGTACCTCTCAGTGCCTGGCACATGATACGTGTTCTTTGAAGTTTTGACAAATAAAGCTCTGCTGTTTTGACTGGTGTGTGTGATCTGTGTTTAATGGGTCATAAGGTGACAGCCCTTGATGGATTGCCCTGAACATATATTCTGGAACCATATTTCTCTGGTTCCATTCTATCCACAGTGGCAATCATCCCAATTGGCCCCTGAAGTTCACCAACACCAGCAGTGTCACCATTTCTGGGAGCCTCTGGGGGTATCTCTCACCTATTCTTCTAAGCCCAGTTAGCTTGGCTGACCAGTGAAACCTGCCCTTCTCTTTCTGGTTTGTACTGTACCTGTGGGTGAGGAGGTGAGGACACTGTTAGGGCCAATAGTGATGAGATGGTATTGGAACCACCATGACACTTCAAAAGTCCCTGTCGAAACAAATATTGCTGAGCCCAGTGATAACCACTGTGGACCAGTGTACCCAGAAATTTCATCGAATAACCATCTTGGTTTTAACTCCCTCTTTTTCTGTAGACTGTGTTTTTAGCATTAACGCATGAGTCCCTGGGATGCACAGAGGATTAATCTGAGCTGCAAGACCTATGCTGGGTTCTTCTTTGCCTTTCCTTCCATTTCTGGAACCAAGGATTGTTGTGGTTAAGAGTTTAGGCTTTGGGTGTGTATGTGTATACATGTCACATAACATGGGTTTAAATATTGGCTCTGTCATATACCAGTTCAGTGACCCTGGCTAAGTCATATCATCTTTTGAAGTCTGAGCTTTATTATCTGAAAAATAGAGGAAGTACTTACACCTTCCTCATAGGGATATTTAAGGGTTAAACAAAATAGTGACTACGAAGGGGATAGCCTGGCATACATTAAGTACTAGGTAAATGCTAACTACTATTTTCATTATCTTGGGTGAATTATTTTCCTGGTGGTTCTTACTGTCCCACATGCAAATAATGCCATTTGGGTTGATCTGCTACATCTATCAAATATTTGGAATGGAGGGGGAGGGAGAGAGTGGCAGAGGGGGATAGAGAGGAGTCTTTTGAATAGCTCACCCAGCTCCCACTCTGTGATGCCCTTTGTGTTCATTACACATATGAGTCATGTCCCCACCTCCTCGCCTTTGCTCCTGCTGTTCTGCTTGCACTGTTCCTCCTTCGGAAGTCTGTTCCTCAAATCCCTCCCTTACCTCACGTCTGTGCTCCCAATGATGCCTATTCACCCACTAACAGTACTTATTACCCCGCCTGACACTCAGGGCCCAACACTTGACCCTCCTTCCCTGTTACCCACACCACTTACCACTTTTTAAAGCATTCTATCACTTCCTTATTTACTTACTATATTCATTTATTTCATTGTCTGGTTCTCATGCTCCAAGTGGGCTCACACACTGTGAGTCCCAAGCATCCGGGACAATACCTGGCCCTCCATAAATTTTTGGTCCCTGAATGAATGAAGAGTTGCTGGCATCCATTCATCTCTTGAAGGCTTGCTACGCACCAGGTACAGTGCTAAGTGCCTCTCCACGGGTTATCGCAATTAATCCTCACAGTTGAACAGAATTGAAACCCTTTCCATAGTCCCTTTCCATGGCCTGTGAGGTCCTTATCTGGTCCACCAGCTTCTTGGCCTCACTTCTGCGACCCTCCTCCTTGCTCACTTGGCTTCAGTCATGCTATGCAGGCCTCCCCTGCTCCCCACATGCATGCAACACAGCCTGGCCTCCTCACAGGCTTTGTATCTGCTGTCTCTTCCATTAGAAACACACTTCCTTAGAACATCATGTGACCTGTTTGTCCCTCACTTTATTTAGGTCTCTGCTCAAATATCACTTCATCAGTAAGGTCTTTGCTGACCACTGCATTTAAAATAGCACCCCCATCACTCAATCTCCTTTCTCCGCCTTGTATTTTTTTTCACAGCACTTATTATATTAACATTAAGTTATATATTGATTTGTTGGTTTCCTTTCTTTCTTATCCCACTAGAAAATAAAGTATATGGATGATTCACTCATTGCTGATTTCTAGAACAGTGTCTGGCATTGAGAGGGAGCTCAATAGATCCTGTTGATTAGAGTTTTAGGTGACCATCTGGAGGCTGAGAGGTTGAATAACTTCCCTAGGTCACAGAGCTAACAGGGAGATAGGAGAAACAAAAGTCCTCGTGATATTCTTAAGCACTGCACTATGGTCGTTTTTTCTAATCTAAAAACCCACTCAGTTCTTGCCTATGGTGGGTGGATGCTAAGTTTAAATAAATAAATCCTTGAAAATCATATAACATCATAAGCAATCTTCATATTTAAAGTCTAGACACCTCCTAGGATACCTGAAGACTGGAAGCTCCTGGGGGGCAGTGAACTTGGGCAAGTGACTTGACATTTCTTAGCCCCAAGCTGCTCATCTCTAGTATGGTCATGTAAGAGTCAAACAAGTGGTTGCTTGTAATGTGTTTAGCACACTATCTGGTGTAGTAGTGTCTATTTTTATTTTATTTTATTTATTCTGTATTATATTATTATTTTTTTAAGATCTGATTTATTTCTTCATGATAGACAGAGAGAGAGAGAGAGAGAGAGAGAGAGAGAGAGAGAGAGAGGCAGAGACACAGGCAGAGGGAGAAGCAGGCTCCAGGCAGGGAGCCCGATGTGGGACTCGATCCTGGGACTCTGGGATCACACCCTGAGTCAAAGGCAGATGCTCAACCACTGAGCCACCCAGGCATCCCAAGGGTCTATTTTTATTATTATGATTCCAGAAGTCTATCTCATTTTTTCATATTCCTCCGATGGTACAGTAGTACCTAGCACAAAGCAGATACTCCAGAAATATTTCCTGTGGGTCAAGTCTTTGAAAACCACACACAAGGAAATGCATTACTATGCAGAATATTTGCTTCTCCCTCTCTATCCAACCCCTAATCCAGTAGGATCAAACCTCCCTGATCTTTTAGCATCAGGCTTGGCCATTGGGTTTGTTTTAGTGAGTGAAATCTGAACAGAAGTCACTGGGTCTCTTTTCTTTTACGAAGAAAGCTTAGGAGTCATTGTGTGGCTTACTCTGATGTCATTTCTGCCTGCGACTTGAGACTCCAGTAACATCCCAGAGAGAAGCTGCTCCAGAAACTAACCCTGGGCCCCAGAATTGAAGACAACCTGAAGTAGAGCTGCATCTCACCCACAATGGAAATGAAATGTGAGCCAAAAATAAATTTCTGTTGTTCTTAGGTGCTGTGATTTAATTTAGGAGTTATTTGTTATCCATTCCTATCCTGACTGATACACTGTATTATGTGATTGTAGTAATAATATCACCTCTGGATTCTACATGTTTTTGAATGAAATGCATGTGCATGAAACCAGCCCTGTACGGGCACCTGGGTGGCTCAGTCGGTTTAAGCATTTGTCCAGCTCAGGTCATGATTTCTGGGTCCTGGGATCTAGCCCTGCACTGGGCTCCCTGCACAGTGGGGGGTCTGCTTCTCCCTTTTCCTCTGTAGCTCCCTTGGCTTGTTCTCTCTCTCTCTCTCTCTCTCTTAAATAAATAAATAAACTCTTTGGGGAAAAAAAGAAAACAACCCTGTAGACAGAGTAGAATGATGAAGAGTGAAGGAAGGAAGTGTATTCCAGCCTGGGCAGGAGGACCACAGATAGACCAATGTGGCCAGAGGTGGAGCATCAGTGGAGATAGGAATAATGAAGCTGAAGGTAAGTAAATTAAGCAATTTGTTTTCTTTTCCCCAAATCACTAACTTCCACTGTTATTTCTCACATGGGAGGTATAATGTCATTTATATATATTATTTTTCATTGAGAAAGAATCCAATAGTAGAAAATATGTGAAGGATATAAATGCATAAAGAAATTATGAAAGTCCAGTCCTACTATGCTCAGTTCTTCCTAGGACATAATCACTGGTATTGCTTGGCATAGACCCTTTGTGCATTTACATGCATAGTTTTTGTAGCATAAATAAATGGAACCCTACCATATGTATTGTTTGCAATTTGCTTTTTTATTTTAACTTAGCATTTCTTGGAGCTCTTTCCGTGGCACTCTATAGAAGTCTATCTCATTTTTATAATGGCTTCATATTAGTCTATGATGTGGATGAAATGTAATTTATTTAACTTTTTCACTATTAATGGACATTTATATCCATTTGAATTTTTACCTCCTTCTGTGATTCATGGGCTCCAACAGCCCACTAATGTCAGACTTTACAATGTGGCAGTATAAATGACCACATTTTTCTCTCACTAAACTTGTAAACGTCTTCTCAACAACAGCACAGGTGTGTGTGTGTATGTGTGTGTGTGTGTGTGTGTGTGTGTGTTGATTGTGAATGCCACAACAGCAGGCCATGGCAGTTCCTCCTGGAGGTAGGTGCTGTCCACCTGTACTGTCTTGGGGGCCGGGGCGGGGGGTGGGTAGAGGAGAGCTCCCAGAAGAGCTGCTGTGTCCCTACCTCTGATCCTCGCTTCTTCTTTCTTCTCCCAGGCCCAGGAACTATCCTCAGCTCCACAAAATGTTCCAGGCCAAAGCGTTTCCTGTCCTTTGGCCCAAGAACCATATCCACTTACAAATGGAATCTTGATTAATTTTCCATTTGTGCTCGGAGGCACTCCCCTTTGGGAGTGCTTGGGGAACTCTTTGGAAGCCTTCTATCCATTTATTTATTTTTGGTTTCTTGCTTTCTCCATTTCTCCCTGTTTCCATCATTCCCTGTTTTTTGGTCTCTATCTCCTTCACTCCTCCACCCCAAGGTACAAAATTCCAACCTTAGTAGGTAATAAATATATCCTTATTAATTATCATAAACAACATTGTGCTTGGGGTGAGGGAACACAGCACGGCAACTCTGGGGAAATGAGATAAGAAACCATTACTTTGGGCTTCCAGGTGCTTTGACCAAGACCTTGTGCCCACTAGAGCACTCAAAACCATCCTGATGATTCTAAGATGCTGCCCTTACCATGCTGACATTTCCAAAGCCAGCATGTGTTCTATGATACAAGTTTACTTTTAATATAGCATTTTAAAAATAACCAATGGCATTTTATAATTGGAGTACATTCCTGTAAGAGTGATTCAGTCACCCCTGCTATTAGAAACAGAGTAAAGAATGGCTGTAAATGCAATGTTTAAGGGCACAGACAAGGGCGTGATGCTCTCTTCCATCTTGTCCTGTCCCCCCAGGCTCATTATGTCTGAAATGTCTACTATTTGGATTTTTCCTTTGGACCCTTAAGGAGCGCTGGGCTCCCGAGGTGGTCTCCTAAATTGGTGAACCAAAGTATTAGCACATTCTGGCTAGAGTGACTGGTTCAAAGATAGGCACATCATCCAAGTTGGGTCACTGGGACTTCTCCTTGGAAAAGTCATAGAATCATCAGGAAAGAAGTCATCTTGACTGGTAGAAATCCAATGGGACATCCTAGTCCAGAACTGGAGTGGGCCATCAAACCTATTAGAGATGAAGCTACCCCAAGAAGTCAGAGCCTGAAGATGGAGAGGGAAATTGGCAATGCCATCATAGAGCACCTGAATCCAGGTGTGTCTGAGCTAGATAATTCAGGTTTAAGCCCTATTGAATTGGGCTCCTGTTGTGTACACCACCTCTGTCCTGATGACCACAGGTGCAGACCTGTGCTGCCACAAAACAGGGCTAGGTCCTCACACAGGAGAAGGGGACAGGAAAGCTTGGGGCATGGGGAAAGGGGGCACGGTACAGTGAGAGGGGAGAGGGGACACATACTGGGGCACTGGGAGGGGCTGTGTGGTGATAAGGAGACCATGAGCAAGTATGCCTCCAAGGGTCTCTTGCCTTCTAGTTGGGCCTGTCTCTCTTTCCCCCCATTGGACATCTTCATCCCCTTTGCTTCCTGCACCTTTACCCTTGGTCTTCTTTTCAGATGCTCCACACATCCTAAGGACTTCTTCCTCAGGGGATTTTCATGTTGTCTTTTTTTCCTGGACCAATCCTGCCCCCTTGTTAGCAAACATTTCCATGAGCCCTGAGCTCAAAGATCTTCTAGGAAGGGCTACCCTGACCCCCATGCTAGGCAGATCTCCCTGCCAGTTGCTCTTACAGCACTATGCATCTCTTCTTCCTAGCACTCTCCCTGTTTATAAGGACACACGTGTGCATATGTGTGTATATGATGACCAGCTTAATGACTTTTTTCTCCTGAGACCATAAGTTACCCGGGGTGAAACTTCTGTCTCCATTCACAATCCTATCCCCAGTGCTTCACACATGTCTGGCACTTCATAGATGCTCCATAAATATTTGCTGGATGACGAATCAGTGTCTCACTTGGGTTGAAGTTCCCAAGGGCACATAGGTGATAAGAGTTCAGGCCCTGTGGTCAGACTCTTGGGATCACTAACTGGGAACTGGGGGGGGGGGGTCACTTACACTAATGAGTCTCAGTTTCTTCACCTGTGGAATGGGGATAATATTGACACCCACTTCCTAGGGATGCTGTAGATCACCTGAGCTACTACCTGTAAAGCACTGAGAAGAGGGCCAGGCACATGGCAGCACAGAATAAAGGTGACCTGTGCTTATTCCTCCTAAAGCCCTTGCAGCTGCTACTACTAACTGTTCTAGAACCAACCTTGTGTTACCAAAGGACTGATGTTTCACTGCAGGGTTTGGGTTTTTCAGGAGAATGTGTTCCCTCATGTCCCCAACCCAAATGGAAACAACAATGAGAATATAGAAACCCAGGCAGAATGAAGAGTTGGGTTCTCCCTAGCTTAGCAGCCCACTACAGCCTATCGGTCCATGGACCACCTGTGTACACAGAAACATCATCGGATGTCTAGGCAGTCCTCAAATACAGTGCTTCTCATGCTTTAATGCACCCAAGAATCACCCGGCAGCAAGGGGGGGCATCTTTTGAAAGTGCAGATTCTGATCCAGCAGGTCTGGGCTGGGGCCTGAGGATTCTGCGTATCTAACCATCTCCCATGGGGTGTGGATGCTGCTGGCAGGCAGACCAGGCTTCGAGTGGCCAGCAGAGGCACTTTAGGAAGCAGCCCCCAGCATTCCCAGGGAGCTCACCGGCTCCAGCACCCTGCGTCGTGAGACAGTGGGTGATTGAGAAGAAAAGCAAACAACCTGAAATGGAAATAAATACTGTGCACCACAATCTCATTAATGTCTAAAATTAGATTAACATAATTAAAAATTTAAAAGCTAGATTAAAGTGTGTCAGTCTGAAATTGAGTGCTGAATTATGCTGTGGCTCTCTTTGCTTTTTCCTTAACGGTTTGTGCTAATGGGTATTTCAAAGACTACTGGGTTACATGTTGTTCTTTGTGATTTTTAATTATCACCAAACACCTCTAAATTGGCCCTATTTTCAATATGACTTTTCCAGGGCATGGCTGCCTTGGCTCTCTGAAAATGTTCAAGCATGTGGAACCTTTGGCCCTGTCCTCCTACTGATGTCTGGGTCCATTGAGATGAAAAGAGAGACTTACTCACTCTACAAACTGATGCATCGAAGATGCCTCATGCCAGTCATGGTGACTCGCATAAATCCTATTGAGATTATCATTTTGTAAGTAAAGGAATAGAGGTTCAGAGAAGTAAAGTAAGCTGCTTGGGTTCACACAGCTAATTAGTGGAAGAGCTGGGATGCTAACAGGCTTCTGACTTTCAGATATCCATATTCTTTTCATGGCCCCCCTGAATAATCAAGCTTTGTGGGGCTCCAGTAAAGGGGTGTATGTGTGTATATGTATGCACACGTGGATGTACACATGTGTAAGCAGAGGAGGGCAGAGGCACAGAGGGGAAGCAAGACAAAACAAACAACCAATTGTAAAATGTCTGTCTCTTTGTTTTTGCTTAAGTTGCCATACTGGACCCATTACCAGCGGATATAATTTACTACGCGTTTTAACAGAATTGGACTAAAGTGATCTGTTCCCTCAACAGAGTCACGAAGCACTTAGTAGCTCAGGCTCTAATTCTGGTCCTGGAGTCATTAAGTCTGTTCTCATTCAACAGGAGATTAAGATCCCGAGGGTGAATATTATCTTGGTGACATCCCTGACTGCCATGGCTTTAACTCCGGAGCAGAGAAGGTCATCCTTTCTCTCTGCCCAAGTAGGCCAGCAGTGAAGGCAGAGTGGGGTGGGGGCTCCATGCAGCTAGGCCTGGGTCATGGTGGCCTTCCCTTGGTGGCATGCACCTTTTATTTCTGCCAAACTTCTCTCCTGAGTCCTCTGAGACTTGCAGTTTTCCCAAAACATCTCCCTGTAAACCTGATTTCCTTCAGTGAAGTGAGCTATTTCCAGAGAGTCCTGGGAGAGAATTCTATCTAACCTGAGTTATATTGGAAGGACACTAATGGAGGGAAAGGCTGGGACAGTAGCTTTCAACTGAAGATATCATTTTCACCCAGTGACATAAGCCTGAGTCATGGTCTGCCACATGTTTATTCATTTCAGAAACCAACAAGGACCTGCTCATGTGCCAGCCAGTGCTCTAGATGCCGGGCCTACCAGTGTGAAAAAAGCTTGGATTCTAGAGGGTACAATAGTAAAAGTGTAGCTAAATAGTGAAATGGTTCAGCCTCTGTGGAAAATGATTGGGTTCTTCAGCAGGTTAAACATAGAATTACCCTATGACCCAGCAGATGCTCTCCCCAAAGAACTGAAAACAGATACTCAAACAAATGTCTACAGCAGCACCATCCACAGTAGCTCAAGAGGTGGAAACAACTCAAATGTTCATCAAAATGAGGTATAAACATACAATGGAATATTATTTGGCCTTAACAGGGAATACAGTTCTGTGCATGCTATGACATGGATGAACTAAGAAAACATGGCGGTCACATATTGTATGGTGCCCCTTACAAGAGTCTAGAATAACTAAATCCATAGCAACAGAAAGCAGGCTAGGGGTTGGAGAGTTAGAGAAATGGGAGTGGCTGCTTAATGGGAAAGGGGTTTTCTCGAGAGGTGATGAAAATGCTTTGGAACTGGGTGGAGGTGAAGGCCACACAACACAGCGAATGTGCAAAATGCTGCTGAATTTTACACTTAAAGTGGTTAATTTTTATGTTAGGTGAATTTTACCTGAATTTACACCTTGATGGGCTACTGGGAGGAAAAGTGAGACCCTGACGCCAACAGTCTGCTAAAAACAGGTTTAGCTGTTGTCTAGAATTTCTCCTTGTGTGGGTCGAAAAACAGAGAGAAGAGAGAGGAGAGTTGGTGAAAACCATCAGTTAAGCAACACAGTGTGGACACCTGAGGACCACTGGCCAAAGAAGCATCTCCAGAGAACTTTGTTGAATTGTCTCTTAATGCCTTGTAAAAATAAAAAGACAAGGAAATTGAGTCCCAGAGCAACAAAATATTTGCAAATGACACTAAGTGGCAAAATCAAAAATCAAATGTACTTTTTTCTTTCTATAGAATGTTTTCAAGAGTTTATTGGAGAGCAAAATAAACACTCAAACTGTACTCTCTGCAAGTTTATACTCACATCAAAGGAAGAGGGGACAACCATTCATCTATCCATGCACCTACCCAACCAATCACCCATTTCCCATCCTTTCTTCCATCCTTCCATCTATCCATCCAACCATCCATCCATCCATCCATCCATGCATCCACCTACCCATCATGTACCTAACCTTCATATCCATCCATCCATTTCATCATTCAGCAAGTATTTATAGTGCATATAATATAGAAGTTGAGGTTGGGCTTGCCTAAAGCATTCCTGCAGGGCTTTATTGGCCATGATAAGGAATTTGAATTTTATTCTAAGAGTAATCAGAACCCATGTGAGGGTTTTAAGCCCGGGGTGACCTAATACTATTTAAATTAAAATGATTCGTTTGTGGATGATGGGCTGTAAGAAGCAAAAGTACCAGGCCCAGGCACAGTGGGATGGACAGAAGGAAGCCAGCAATTGTTTGAAGACAGCATGAGCAAAGGAACTGAGGCACAGTACAACCTGGTTTTATGTGGGAAGCCACAAGAGATTCCTTCAGGAATGAGGCAAAGTATTACCACATAGATATGTGTAACTGGTGTGTGTGTGTGTGTGTGTGTGTGTGTGTGTGTGTGTGTGTAAGGTACAAGCTGATCAGTATGGGTGGGAAAGGAGAGTGGAAACGTTGCCAGGGTCTGGGTTATGACAGACCTTATATGGACATTCTGATGGTACTGGGGAGCCACTGGTTTTATAAAAGGAGGAGGGCAAAGTCCTCTCTCTTCAGCTCCTCTCTCAGTACAGAGCCAGAGTCTGAGCACATGTGAGTGAGAGAAGGGATGTCTGAAGGTTGAGACCCCGGAAACCAAATTTTCTCTGCTGTTTCTGGATATAAGATGTATATGTGGGGAGCCTATTTACAGGGGCAATTATTTCTCTCGCCTATAATAACCTTTCTCCCTATTATACTAATAATCTCTTTGTTCTGGAAATTTAGAAAATATAGATGAGAAGAAGGAACAAAAATGTGTACCCGCCATCCCATCACCCTGTGAGAACTCTGGTCTTATGTTCTTGCTTGTCCTCCCTGTCCTTTACAATTACATAATCATGACTTTTATACAAATGAGATCATACTCTGCATCCTGTTCTATCAGTCGCTTTTCCACTTATCAATCTAACAGCTTCTGTATTCATTTCCTAGAGCTGCCGAAACAACCTCAGGGCTGGGGGTGGGGGGGTGCTTAAAAAAACAGGAACGTACCGTCTCAGCCCGGGGAACTGCATGTCCAAAGTCAAGGTGCCCGCAGGGCCACGATCCCTCTGAAATCTGTAAGGGAGATCCTTTCTTGCCTCTCCCAGCTTCTGGTGGTTGCTGGTAATCCGTGACATTCCTCTGTTTGCAGCTAGCTCGCTCCCATCTCTGCCTTTATCATACATGATGTCCCCCCTGAGTGTCTCTGTCTTCACCTGTCCATCTTCTTATAAGGACATCAGTCAGATTGGATTAGGGGCCCTTGACTGCAGTATGACCTCTTCTTAACAATTACTTCTGCAATGACTCTATTTCCAGTTAAGGATATATTCTAAGAGACAGAGAATTATGACTTCAACATATCTTTTTATTCTTTTTTGGGAGGGCAGGAGCAGGGGTGGGGCAGGGCATGGTCCATAATAGCTTCTCCTGCCATTAAGTATTGTTTTACAGTATGAGTTTGAAATGGCTACAAAGGATTGTATTTTATGGACCTACAAATATTCACGGATCAGTCTGCCTTCACGCTGAATATGCAACCTGTGACCTCTCCTTGTCCAGCCCTGTGCAGTGACAGTGGCCATCACCTTGACAACAATGAAGATCAGAACTCACCAAAGCCTCCCCTCCTCTCTAGTTCCTACTGACAAAAAAGGACGACGGCCTTAATTGTTAAACAAACAAACAAACAAACAAACAAAAAACCCCAAACCCTCTTAAATACAAAGAACAAAAAAGGGAGACTTGGGAACAATTGATCAGAATTTCCCTCCATGGCATTTCCAGTTAATCCAGATGTGACCATATTCTGGATCGCACCCAAATCTAAGCCATGATTCATCAGCGACTCAGCTGAATCCAACAAACGTTTTATTCAACCTGCTGTATGAGTGTAGGCGAAAATTTTCCAGCCCCAGTTTCTTAGGATGTCACCAATTATCTCAAAGGATGTTGCAACAGACTAGAAAGAAAGTTTATTTATTGGCCAGTTTGTTTTATATCACAGAACCTCCCTTTTCTGCGCTAGAGAGCTTCAGAGGCACATCTTGACAAACGCTTAGAGTGAAGGTACTTTAATAGTGCCTGTCAGGATTCTAGAGTTTTTGTATACATTCTCCCATTTGATTCTGCAGACAACCCAGCCTAACAGGGCAGGACCATGGTAATGTGAGGCTCCCGGGTGCCTTGACTTGCCCAAACCCACTTAGCTTATAACCACCACCCCTTTGGGAAGCTTAACACCACGGAGACACAATCTCACTTAAACTTAGCCCCAAACATAAGAGAGAACTGCCACACCCTTCCCCCTTCTAGAACAAACTAAATCTTAGAAAGCATGCTGCCTTGCCCAAGCTCACACAACTAGTAACCATGGAAGCAGGCTCTTGAAGCCAGGCTGCTGGACTCCCCAGGGTCACATTTGTGACCTCTAAACTGCCCTGTGCAGGGATAAGTTGGGCTTCTGACATCCTTGCTGGCTC
The DNA here is from genome assembly GCF_905146905.1 of Nyctereutes procyonoides. Lineage (NCBI taxonomy): Eukaryota > Metazoa > Chordata > Mammalia > Carnivora > Canidae > Nyctereutes > Nyctereutes procyonoides. The sequence continues at coordinate 50,683,723 of NW_026575126.1, read as the reverse complement.
TTGACTCTTTTATCCCAATGGTTTCATTTAGTTCAACAGTGGCACTTTATCTCCATTTTAAAATGGAGGAGATAACACACACCTTTGGGAGCACCGCCCCTTGTTCTTTTACTTATGACACGCAAGGACTTTTGCTGGAGGGTATGCTGGATGGCACTTATGCTGCAAATGGTGGTAGATTTAAAGATTCTCCAGGTAGAGGTGATGAGTGTCCTGTCATTTGATAGGAGGGAATCTGTTGGGGTTCCACGGTCCCCAAAGTGTTCATGGGTAGTCTTTGGGGTGATATATGTATGAACAATCTTTTCAAGCATCTGCATTTTTTGTAAGTTACTTTGCTTAGTAGTCACATTACTCCCCATGAGAATTTGTAAGGTCCCCATGATCCAGAAGTAAACCCAAACAAAATACAATGTGTATTGTTTCATGTTTATACAGCAGGCTCTGGAAACCACCGTGGTTTTCTACTGAGAGAAGCTTATTGCTTTTGAGAATTGGTATCATAGTCAACAGAGTGTTGTTTAATTTATTTTTTAAAAGATTTATTTAAATAAAATAAAATAAAATAAAAATTATTTATTTATTTGAGAGAAGAAAGAGAGAGAGGGAGGAAGAGAAGAGGGAAGAGGGGCAGAGGGACAGAGAGAATCAAAGCAGACTCTATACTGAGCACAGAGCAGGATGTGGGGTTCAATCTCATGACCCTGAGATTATGACCTGAGCCAAAACCAAGAGTTGGACCCTTAACCAACTGAGCCACCCAGGCACCCCTAGACAGAGCATTTAAAGAGAACTCCAACCCATGCACACGGCAGGTACTTAAGAAACACAGAGTAGGGAAGAAGATGCTTTGTAGAGAGAAGCTCTGTCCACTGGTCTGAGGAGGAAAAGCAGCAATGCATCCGGAGATCCGGGACAATTATCCAAACATGCAGCAGCCAGGGGCTCTACCTCCATAAAAATGCCTGGGACCCCTTCCCTTCCCCCATCCCTGCTGTAAGCACCTTGGTCCAAGTCACCAGTAGCCAAGTGTGGTCACTGATCTCTCTGTATGCCTTCTAGGTCTCTTCTCTCCATTGGTCTCACACTGATCCTTCCTTCCTCTTCCTTGAAGCCCTCTGGAGTGTCCTGCTGCCCTCAGAATACATCTAAGCTCAGGGTGATGGTTGCAGAGCTGAAAGGACTTCCAACAACCCATTCTGGCAACTCTGCCTTCTGCCCTTAAGAACCTCAAGCTTGCTCCTTCATCAGGCCTCTGCATTTGCTGGAATCTCCTGCCCCTAGATCTCTGCAGGGCCACCTTCTTCTCATCAGTCAGGCTTCTGTGGATGCTGTGCCTTCAGAGAAGCCCTCGTTCCAAGGTAACACGATGTTTGCTTTTCTTCGCAGCCCTTATAACCATTAAAATTGATCTTTGTTGGTCACTTATCATCTTGCTTACCCTGCAGGATATAAGCTCCACTGGGTAGTGTCTGAAACTCAGGCTCTCAATCAATACTTGTTGAGAAGGAAGGGATGGATAGGTGGGCAGGTGGCTGGGGTTCTCTTTCATGCTGAAGGACCCCAGCTTCTTAGAGGGACACCTGGAATAGACCAGCCTTGGAATGACTGCTTCCTCCCAAGCACGGGAGGCTCATTTTCACCCCCCATTTAGTAGTGAATTATGTTACCTGCTGGTGAGGGCGAGGCCACAAGGGTTGTAATTAGTTCCCTGATTATTCACAATTGAAACGATCATGGCTAAAGGATGGTGTTCGCCATGAAAACCTGTAGGAGAGCCAGGCCATTTGGCAGCTTCCAGTTCCCAAGAAGGCAGATCAATTTCCGTTTGATTTGTTTAAAAATAACAAATAAACAATGTGGAGCCACTTGCAAGGTTTGGGTTCCTCCTTTTCTGAAATTTGGGGAGAGGAGGCAGCCTGAAATTGCCAGTTAGGAGAAGACAGACAGAGCACATTCACGGCTCAATCGGATTCCCCTATAATCATAGCTAATAACTGTGTTTTTAGACTACTAAACAATTCTGTTATTTTAAAGCTTCTAGTTAGTGAGCTAGCTAAATGATACTCGGGGGCTAGCCATGGAGAAGCCTCCTCTAAAATGCAGCACTGAAGCCCATTTTTTCCCACTTTGTTCTAATTTTATCACAGGCTGACCTGTGAGCCATTGACACAGGGAGAGATAGTGATAGTGGGTTTCTTAAGAAGCCCAGAAATGCACACCTATTCCCCCAAAATACAAAAGTAACACTGGGATTTTCTCTAGGATTATGAATTTAAAAGGCTTCTCTCCCTCAATTCACTCTTAATCTGGGCTCTTCCCTGACCTATACTATTCCCTGATCATCTAAATATGCCCCTTCCCCAGCTAAATCCTTCAATGCCTCCCCACTGCCATTAGGATATGCCTAAAGCAGGTAAGTGACTGGCAGAGCTCTGCTGGCTTTCGCTCTGTCTTCTGCCTTCTGGTCCCATCTTCCTCCCACTCCTCCACAACGCTCTTCCCATGCATCCCCCGTTTCCTCCATGTCCCAATATCATGGATTATTATCTGCATGCAGAAGAGTAATCAAAGTTATGGACTCTGGAAGCCAGGGTGCCTGGTTCCAGCTCCACCATATTTGAGCAGTGTGGCCGTGAGCAAGTCATTTGACTTCTCTGGGTCACACATGAGACTTCTGTAACATGGGGATAATAGAAGTATTTGCCTTATGAGGCAGGTACTGTGAGTATTAAGTGCATTAATGGTTGTACAGTGATTCAAAGAGTGGTCGGTGGATGCTGGTGCTCAGAAGAAGTTACTTGTGACTAATGATCCTCTAAAGTGCTTTTTCTTCCTCTTTGCACAGGCTGTTACCTTTGTCTGAAGTAAATAGTCTTTATGCCCCCAAAACTTATTCTCTCGTTTGATTCATCTTTAGGTTTTCAGCTTAGACATTACCTCCCAGACCCCATATATGTGGATGAGGTAGCTTTCTCTGGATCCAACAGCACTCTCCACTTCTTCCATCACAGGTGTCACCCCCAGTGTACTTTAATCGCCTGTTTATATGTCTGACTTACCAACTAGACCAGGGCTTCTCAACCTCAGGACTACTGATAGTTTGGGCCAGATCATTCTGTGTTGTGGGGGCCTCTCTTGGACACTGTGGGATGCTTAGTGGTATCCCTGGCCTTGACCCATTAGATGCCAGGAGCATCCCTCCCCTTCTATCCCAGTTGTGACAACCAGAAATGTCCCTAGACATTGCCAAGTGTTACAGGTGGGGAGTAAAATACATGGTCCCTGGTCGAAACCACTTTACTTGACCCTAAGCTCTGGGAGGACAAGAACTGTGGTCCCCTCCTGCCCACCCTCAGCACCTAGAAGAGCACCAAATACTTATTTGGTTCTTAATAAATGTCTGCTGAATGGAGATGCTGAGCCCAGCAGCAAAGCATGCCTCAGGCTAAAGTCAGCTGACCTGAGATCTCATCCAGAATGTGCGAGTGATTCGCTTTGTGCTGTGAAGCAATCCCTCCTCTGTGGTTCTGACTGGTTCTCTGAACATGACATGGATGAGTGTACTTGCTCCAATTATGGCTCTGGGAGGTGGGATCAGCCTCACCCAGCAGTTTGTTAGAAATGCAAATTCTGTTGCTCCTCCCCAGACCTACTGAATTGGAATCTCTGAGGGCGGAGCTTTGAAATTTGTGTTTTAACAAGCTCTCCAGGGGATTCTGATTCATGCTCCAGCAGTTCTTACAGACCCTGGCTGTTCTCAAAATTCACCTGGAATGCCTCTTAATGGTAGGATGTCTGGGATGTTAGATTCCCTCCAGCCCGACCGCACGAGCAGCTCTGACATGGGGGCTGACTGCTGGCAGGGTTCGCCTGCCTCTTGTGATTCCAGGGCACAGCCAGGAATTGAGACGATCAATGCACATGTGTTCTAAAGCTCTGTGCCTCCCTGCCTAAACCTTCTGGAAATTGCATTAACTCTTTTGGTCCACCAGAGGGCCATTTGCGGCGCTGAGAAGGGACAAGGTTATTCCTGGGCGTGGGGCACATGGAGGCACCAGCTGCAAACACACAGACAGAAGCGTGTGTCCAAGAACTTCCTCCCAGGCTCTGTTTGGAAAAATATCCAGAGCAAAGTAAGAAGCACCCTAAGTGACTCTGTAAGCTTTACTCATGTTCCTTGCAGTGATCTCAGGACAGTAAAGAGGGATGGGCAAACCCTCGCCAGATTCTCTATTTGACACACTCCTTTTACAATCCATGTCCAGAGGCTGCTTGAGAAAGTAGCTGCACACTTGTGTGTGGAGGAGTGGCTGTGAGGTCAGCCGCACCTGTGTGTTTCTGACGATGCCACTTCCCCTCTTCTGGACCTCAGATCTTAAATGCCGGTAATGAAACTTACTGGCTGAATTGTGGTGAGGATCCACCTAGGTGAATGGGTGAAACGCGGCACCAGAGCAGCTGCTCAAAAACTCAGTAGTTCTCAAAGTGTGGCCCCAGACCAGCAGCATCACCTGGAAATCTGTTAGAAATGCAAATTCTCAGGACCCACTGCAGACACACTGGATCAGAAACTCTGGGGGTGGGGCAAATGACTTCCCTCTCTGAGCTCCATTTTCTCATTTGTGAAACTAGAAATAATAGCAGTACCTAGATCTCAGACACCCGTTGTAAAGATTAAATGAGACACTCACGCAAACTATTTAGCATAGTATCTAGCATGCAGTAAGAGCTCAATAAACAGGAGCTACTGTCGCTATCACAACTGTTAATCACCTTCAAACACCCCTGCCCTATGCAAACCTCAAAAAGAAGCTTTTGTTAAAACTGTTCAAATAACTCTTGTCGGACTTTGCAAAATGCTGGATTTGGGCTTGGGACTCTCCCCTTAGAACACAACACACTGAGCAGAAGTTACAGTGTACAAATATACCACACTAATATGTTACCCAGCTTTATAACTCATTCTGAGAGGGGCCATCGCTCAGACCAATATGGCTATTTATCGTATGGTCCCATTATGGGTTGTGATCTATTTAGGTCTATCCAGCTGTCAGAAAAGACTGGCTTTCCTGCCACCAATCAGTAATAAGGAGATGGGCTTGAGGCAGGTAAAAAGCAAACAAACAAAGCAGCTGGCAGACTTGAAAAATATTCCACTCATGGCTGAGGAAATGTGAAAGATGCTGAGAGAAGGAAACAGAGTCAGCTCTGAGTGGCCTTGCCGCAGCAACAGAGTAATTTCTAGATGGACCAACCACGGCAGAGGACTGACTGTTCTTTGTGGGTATCCTGAGGGCTGGTGGCAGTGTGAGCTGAATTTTTAAGGTGGGGGAAGAGAAGGAGGATTGAAATTTATCTTCGTGCATTGCGATTTCGATAATCAGGGTGAGGAGTGAAGAATCACTCAGCTGGAGATGGTTCACCTTCAGTAAAATTGAACCTTGCTTCCTTCTTATCTCTTACAAGGGACTCTTGTCCAGACCTCCTCAGTCTACTGGCCCCAATCACCTTAGGGTCCATCTTTCGCTGAGGGCTTAACTAGCAATCAGCTAAGAAGAAATCACAAGACAGTGATAGTCTATAGTTAGCAAGGTTAGAGACCACAAACTCATACAACTCAATAGTAAAAAAAAAAAAAAAAAAAAAAAAAAAAAAAAAAAAGCCCAAATAACTCAATTAAAAATAGGCAAAAGACCTGAACAGACATTTTTCCAAAGAAGATATTCAAATGGCCAACAGATACAAGAAAAGATGTGCAACAACACTCATCATCAGGAAAATGCAAATCCAAACCACAATGAGAAATCACCTCATACAGGTTAGGATGACAATCATCAAAAAGACAAGAGGAACAAGTGCTAGTAAGAATATGGAGAAAAAGGAACCCTTGTGTGCTGCTGGTGGGAATGCCAGCTGGTGTAGACAGTATGGTGGAAGCTAGTATGGAGGTGCCCCACAAAATTAAAAATAGGGTTATTATAGGATCCAGCAATATACTTCTGGGTAAATAGTCAAAGGAAATGAAATCACCACCTCAAAGAGATATCTGCACCCCAATGCTCACTGTGGCATTATTCACAAGAGTCAAGACCTGGATACAACCTGAGTGTCCATGGATGGATGACTGGATAAAGAAGATGTAGTGTGTGTATATATACAATGGACTATAACTCAGCCATAAAACAGAGGGAAACTCTGTTATTTGTAACAAACACATGGATGAATCTTCAGGGAAGTATGCTAAGTGGAATAAATTAGATAGAGAAAGACAATACTGTATGATCTCACCTATAGGTGGGATCTGAAGTAACTGAATTCATAGAAACGGAAGAGATTGGTGGTTGCCAGAGGTAGTAGGTGGGGAAATGGGTGAGGGGGTGGTTAAAAGATACAATCTTCTAATTCTAGGGATCCCTGGGTGGCACAGCGGTTTGGCGCCTGTCTTTGGCCCGGGGCGCGATCCTGGAGACCCGGGATCGAATCCCACATCGGGCTCCCAGTGTATGGACCCTGCTTCTCCCTCTGCCTGTGTCTCTGCCTCTCCCTCTCTCTCTCTCTCTCTCTCTCTCTCTCTCTGTGACTATCATAAGTAAAAAAAAATGAGTCCTGGGGGTGTCAAGTACAACATGATGATTATAGCTAATAATATTGTATTATATATTTTAAAGTTGCTAAGAGAGTAAATCTTAAAGGTTCTCATCATACACACACACACAGACACACACACAACTAACTATGTGAGATGATGGACACACTTAATGTTATATTTCACGATACATAACAAATCATTGCATTATATACCTTAAACATAAACAATGTTATATGTCAGTCATCTCAACAAAGCTGGGCAAAGATAAATAGAATTCTAGGAGAATATGTTACTTTTAGAAGATGCATGATGTATTGGGGTAAAGTATCATGAAATATGCAACTTACTTTTGAACAGTTTAGAAAAATTGTGTGTGAGCTGGTAGGTATGTGTGAGGGGTGTGTGTGTGTGTGTGTGTGTGTGTGTGTGAGAGAGAGAGAGAGAGAGAGCAGAGATTGCAAAGTGACAATGATATGGATCTAAGGTGGAAGATATGAAGGTGGTCACTACTATTCTCAGCCTTCCTATGGAGCCAGTCTTCTTAGGTTCAAATCTCCATTCTCGCAGTGACATTGGGCAAATTACATAAACACTCTGGGTCTCAACATCACCATCTTAAAATGAACATTATTAGAGTACCTACCTCACAGGGTCTTTGTGAGGATGAAAAAAGTTAATATGCTTGTATAAGCATTCCTTGAATGAAAGGAATGTTAGCTGTATTTAACTGTGATAGAAATATAGATGACTGATGATAGATAGATTAGATAGATAGATAGATAGATAGATAGATAGATAGATAGATAGATAGATACAAGGATGGGTAGGTAGATGGATGCATGGATACATCATGCATACCTGGACAAAAGTTACTTAAATAGATACATAGATTATATAATGCCCCCACCTGGATTCTTGCATGCAAACACAAGTGGAAGATTTTGTTTTCCCTCAGAAGTGTGCCTTGCCCCTTGTGGGAACAGAAGTGTGGAAGAGCAGTCACTGATACATAAGGCAATCACTTGCACCCAGAGTAGAGGTGCCCTCTGCCTTCCTTTCATCTGCTCCTTTCTCACTTGGGGGGGGGCACCTCCCTCCAAAGTCAATTCCAGTACAATCTCCCTGTAAGTGGTGCCCTTGTGGATATGGGCGTCTGTTCGGCCAAGGATGGAGGCTCTGCATGGTACTGCATGTAGAATAGGGCCTGGCACCTGGATTGCATTTTAAACACATTCTGTGCCATTAGGCAGTGCTCATCACTCAGCGGACTGACCGGCGCGTTGCAGGGTCCTCCCGGCCCAGAGCCAAGCTCAGCCAGTCCATCCGGCCTGGGCATCCGGCCAAGAGCCTCCAGCTGAGAAGCGGGCACTCTGAGGTCACTGCACACCAGTGGGGTGACCCAATGAGGAGAAACTGGCCTGGTGTCCACAGCAGGCCCTCTGTGAATCCCGATTAGAGAGCCAAGCCACAAGGGACCTTCTAGCCAAGCTCCTTGGGAGCAGACTTGGCTTGGAGCAGGAATAAACACTTTCTTTTGAACAAGCTCTCTCCCCACCTTGCTCAAATGCTGCAGCCACTCTAATCTGATCTTCCTTCTGTCTCTCAGCATACCTGGTACCTTCCTTACTTAGGATCTTTACTCATACAAATCCTCTCTGGAACATTCTTTCCTCTGCTGGTCCTGACTCACTGTATGGGTCATCCCCTCAGAGAAGCCCTCCTGGATCACACAATATCAAAAGGTGGCCTTTTGATTATCCTTTATTTTGAAACTGTTTTTCCCCTCTCTCTGTGACTTATCTTCTCCATTTGCAAATAAGGACAGTGACGGTAGTGGATATTCTTTCTCTATTTGCTCTCCTTTTCCATCTTCCTCTAGGCTCCCTTGAGCTGATCAATGGTTTTCTCACATCCTCTGGCTCAGATTCAGTCAATGAGAGGCAGACAGAGAGATTGGGCTATTTACTCACCCAGTTCACTGCCTGCTTGGCGGGGTGGCTCCATCCCCCTTCCTCAGGGTCCTTCCTAACTTCTAGGAAGCGCTCCCTCCCCACGCTGTGCTCCTTCAGGGCCAGTGGTGGTCACAGTTCCCTGAGGTTGCTGCCTTCAGATGCCTCACTTCCCCTGCTGGTAGCCCTGCTCACACCTTCTAAATGTCCCCTTCACGGTGTTGGACTCAATTTCCCTTTGGAGTGTGCCATCGGCTTCCTGCCAGGATTCTGACCCACACAGTAACATTATCAATCTCACAAGGCTGTTGTGAGAATTAAATTAGTTTCAGTGCAGGACACCCAGGAAGTGCTAAGATTATTATTTGTTCATCTTATTGGTAAAAACTGTCCTTCCTCTCATCGCATTTTGCACTCACTCGTGTGCTAATTGTTCACTACCTTTCTCCTTCGGTACTCTACAGTTTGCATGGAGATGAAGTCCATGTCTGTGTCTGTTCAGTCTTTGATGACCTGGTGCCTGGTGTGCAATATACCTCAAAAAAGGGAGGAAAAAAATGTCCAGTTAAGGAATGGAGGAATGAGGGCTGTTTTTCAGTTTTGAGCCATTTTTATACATTACGTTGAATTGCACAATATGGCTAATCTTAGAATGTTTTTGTCCTAAAAGGACAGAAATCTCCTAAAGTATTATCTATTATCTCATCCCCTCTGATCCCGGGTAGTTAGCAAGCCAAGAGATATAATCACCATTTTATACCTAATGAAACAAAAGAAGAACGGAGGGAAAAGCAGGGAGAAGCCACCGACTGCAAACCTACTGTGGCAGGGCTCGTCAGGCATTTATTTGACGGATACAATTTACGGTAATATTGACAAAGATCCTCATCACCACATCCTTAATTCGGATGCAGAGGCGGGGGGAGGGGGCGGTGAGAGGACTCGACACCCACAGTCATGCAGCTGGCATGTGGCAGAACCAGAACTCAGTCCTGCTGGGTGTGACTCGCTTTACCCACATAGCGATGCTCCCCATTCTACACCCTAGAGAAACTGCATACGTGGGCACACGGAAAGGTATGCAAAAATGTCAGGTTGGAATAGTATAAACAATAACAACGCCAAATGTCTTTCAGTGGCAGAAAGGATAGATAAACCGGAACATTTAAATGCTAAAATAGTACACGGCACTGAAACAGAATGAACTAGGGGCGTACATATCACCCATAATATGGAGGGAAAAACAACAAATTGTGGTTGAAACAATAAACTCTCAAAGAATGCATTAGTAAAACACCATTTTATACCAAGTTTCAGATAGACACTAAACATTATCATGCATTGTTTAAGGACACAGATATGTAACAGAAATGCTCAAATTCAAGGGATCCTAAGCACCAAATTAAAAATTGTAGCCAAAGGCATGGGGATGATACCCTAGGAGAGCAACCCAGGATTCTCAGTGGTTCATTCATTCCTGCGATGTTTTCCTTAGGCTGGGTAGAGGTTTGCTATACTATTTTATATGTTATTTTTCTAGGGGAAATACTTCATTTACAAACAAGAGGTGCCTTGCCTAAGGTCACCCAGCCGGTTGAGGATGGCCTGCACAAGGATAGATGCCTTCTGACTCCTCGACAGGTGCTCCTTCCCCTACAGCAAGCTGTGCAAAAAAGCAGGTAATTACCCCCATTGTGCAATGTGGGGAAGAGGTGAAATGCAGTGTTGAGTAATCCTTACGTTTACCCCCCTCTTTTCTTGATTACTGCCTTCCCATCACCTTTGGCACTTTCTTTCAAGTTGTCCTATAGGATTGCCCTATATCCTACATGATTTAGTTTCTGTATGGCTTTGGTGCAGGAAAGGGGAAACTTCTATTTGCAGGCTGAATCAGAAGGTTTCAAGACAGATGGGGAAAAGCTCCCAACAAGAAGCTGTCATGGCAGGAACTCTTGTTTGCCTGCCCTTCTGTGCTAGCAGAGATTACCTCCTAGATACAAGCAGAAAAAGATGACTCTTTACTTTCTCAGCCTCCCTAGGGCATAGCCAGTGACCTAATCTCCATAAAGAGAAAATCTGCCGGGGTTCCTGGGAGATATAACCCCTGTTGGTAAAAGGGGGGGAAGGTAGAAGAAGAAGGCCTTCTTCTCTGCTTTGTATATTGATGAGTGGTGATGTGATGTCTGGAGCTGTGGCAGCCAAACTGTGACCATGAGGACAGGGCCAAGGGAATCCTAGAGAAGCTACTAAGTTGAGCTACTGGGTGAACTCTGGAATCACCTACCTCTGGATTGCTCCTCAAAGAAACAAAGAACTAATTGATATTGTTAAACATACCTTCTCTCTAGAGTTCTATTAGCAAATACATGTACATCATGGCTGTCCTGCAGGAAGTAGGGGGGAGATGTAGGTTTTTTTTATCCAAGTACAAATCATCTGGACTCATGCATTCAGAAGTCATCTGTTAAAATACATAAATAGAAGCCTGCCACTCCTTTATGTAGACCCTGTAATGGCTCTTTCTTGCTCTTTGGATAAGAATCAAAATCCTTAAGCCATGCCTCCTGGCCTGGCCTAGCCTCTGCCTGTTTCCAAACTCATGTTGTGCCACTCTCCATGTGACTCATGAGACTCCCATCACATAAGTTTTGTTGTTGTTTTGTTCTGTTTGTTTTTTTGTTTTGTTTTACTTTCCCCAGGGTGACAACTTCTTCTTAATAACTCAGGGTGCTCACATGCTCCCTCTACCTAAAAAGCTCTTTTCCTCTTTCTTTGCCTGGCTGATTCCAAAGCATCATTGTTTGATCTCATACTACCCTGGCTTTCTCCTTCCTAACTCTGTATTTACTTATGTGGCTGTGTATTTATGTCTCTTCGACCCCTGTCTCCACCAACAGAATTGGAGCTCCACTGGAGCAGACGCCCTGCAGGACCTCAATAGCCTCTCTACCCAATGCACAATTTATGTCTATTTTCCCAAAGTGAAGATCTGAGCATGTCACCCCATTCTCAAAACTACTGAAGATAATAAAAATTAACCAGTGTTATTATTGTACTTTCTCATGGCCTATGGTTAAATCTTATATATCCTTATCCTGGCACTCAAGGTCAACTTTATTTATTTATTAAAGATTTTATTTATTTATTTTAGAGATACAGAGATAGCAACAGGGATAGCAAGAGAGAACATGGGTGGGGTGCAGAGGGAGAAGCAGGCTCCCTGTGGAGCAGGAAGCCTGATGTAGGGCTTGATCCCAGGACCCTGAGATCGTAATGTGAGCTGAAGGCAGACGCTTTACTAACTGAGCCACCCAGGCGCCCCTCAAGGTCATCTTTAATGCATCCTTTTCCTCATTCATTCAATATATGTATTGGGCACCTGCTACGTTCCAGGCACTATTCTAGGAAAAATCACCCTTCTTCCTTCGTCTTCCTCCCACTGGGCAGCAAGTCATCAGCTGTCCAAAACATACTTCTCTGTTCTTGCCATCTGAGTTCTCACAACCACAAACAGAATACCATTCTTTCCATATTTTTGCTCCAACACTTTCTGTTACCTACAATACCTTCCCATTCTCTGTCCACCCAATAACTCCTTCACCATCGGCTAAATCTCACCCTCCATCTTTCATTCAAAAACATGCGTTAAGCCCCTACTATGTGTCTTGCTGTCTCCTGCATCGTACTGGAGACACCACAGGGACATTGATCGAGTGTGACTCTTCATCACGTGTATCTGACAATCCACATGGTTGGCACACATGATCTTCTCAGTTGTGGGAAGGAAAAGAGAGCCTCAGTAGAAAGTTACAGCCTCTTTTTGCCTTCAAAGGCTTAAAAGTTTGGAGGGCCAAGAGTCTCTCCAAATACTTTTGATATTGGATGCCTCCTTCAAAAAAAAAGGGAATGGGTGCCCTGTTATACAAATTATATATAAATTCTCTGTTGAACTGTACACCCTCCTAATGACAACACACGTGCAAAAAAATGGGTCATTGTAAAACATGAGATAAAATGCACAGAAATTCTAACGTTTTCATTCAGCACCCCAATAGATTGTGTAACCTATCCCTGTTTTAGATTGCCTTGGTCTAACCTCAGGGGATGACTGGCTCGTTCTAGTTCACAGAGAATGGGTGTGAGTATCTTCAGGGAATGCAAAGAATTTTGGCTACAATGACAGAAAGATATTTATCTTGAGGCTTCTTTTACCTTTCTTGCTTCCCGTGATACTGGCATATCTATTCTCTGAGTTCCTCGAGTCTTGCTCCAGCCAGAGCAGGGGGCCTGGCAAACCAAAGGATTATTTTTTTTTTTCCTCCTCCTCCTTGCCTTACCCATGACCTAGGATTAAGCAGCACATTGCAGAGCTGGTCTAAATTTGAGAGCTGGCTATGAAGGTGCCTGCCCTTATCTTGTTGGGGTTTCTTGCTGCACACAAAGCAGCAACTTGTACTTCCCAAAGAGGGTGGGGGATTTCTGTGAATGTCTCATGCTTTGGAAAAAAGCAAGCCTGCCAGGAGACGTGTCCAGATATTGTTTCCTTTGGTGTGTCCCAACAATTTTCAAAGAGCCACAGCATCTCCTCCCCTCATCCCACTCACTCCTCCAGCCAAATGAGATCCAGCTGCTGCCTAGGCCACCCCCAGCTACCCACCAGCGCTGTGGAGAGCAGTCCTCTGGAAGCAGCCCAGCCTGTGTCTCTGAGCTGACACCCTGAACCTAGCTGTGCTCATTGTCCAAACCTGGGGTCTCAGCAAACCCTCTGCCTTCCTTGCAGTGGCTGGGGGTTTGGGAACAAAGCCACCAGATGCTCCTCTAAGTTAGCCTGCTTTCTTCCCTGCCATGGCCTGACCAACCACTCCAGTTAGCCTGGGCCTGTCCCAGTTTCAGCACTGAACATCTCATGTCCTGAAAATCCCCTCACTTCAAGAAGGACCAAGTATGGAATTTTCAGGACCCAATGCAAAAACGGAAGTGCAGAAATGGCTCAAAAATTTATTAAGAATTTCAAGACTGGGACAGCAGAGCTTAAAGCTCCATGGGGTGCCCTGATTGTGGAGCCCTTGTGTGAATGTATGGGCTGTACGCTCATGAAGCCAGCCCTGCTGCCAGGCAAAACATGACTCTTACTCAAAATACATAGATCCTGTCCAGAAATTATGTGGTCATCTCACAAGACTGTTACTTTCTCAGAGCAACAACGTGCTGCTGAGACAACAGAACATGCCCCCTGACCCTTCCTTCCACCCATCCTTTCGCCTATGCCTGAGCTTTCTGAAACACAGAATCACGCCACTCCACAACTTAGAGCCCTTCGACGCACTCCTGGCTGTCTACAATGTTCTCAAATGCGAGTGATAACACAAAACTTGCAAGCTGCTAGCATTGACTTAAATTATCTTTGCTATACTGTTGTTTAAATATGTCCCCACATAAAACTCGGCATCAACTTCGTATGCTCATGGCTCTTAGACTATGATGAAGCCAAATTTATAAATTAAAAAAAGAGTAAGCCTATAAACCCAGTAAAATTCAAATTAACAACATTAATTTAATTGGATGAGGTTGCTTTCCAAAACTAAAGTGCCCTGGGCAGAACAGTTATGTGTCATGTTGGCTGCTACGACATAGGCTCTTTCTCTTGGGAGTTCTCCTTTGTACGCTGGTTCCTGGGATGGCTCAGTGCTCCGGGCCCTTTTCCTTGGTTTGAACAAGTCAGGATACCACTGTTCGAGTACCACTCTCTGACACTATGTGAACTTCACCTGCAACAAAGCCACCTTTCAAGGATGAGTTCCACCTCTGTTCTTTTCCCATTAACCTGACATGTTAATTAGTGCTGGTGAGATCATAAATATGAATATAGGCATGCGCACTGTAACGCCACTGCAGTGCCAGGTTATGAGTGGGCCACGCAGATGACCTAAGAAATGTTTATGCTAATTTTAAAACTATCATCGAAATACAATTAACAATAATCAGTATTTACTGAGCTATGTGCCAAGCATGGATCTAGGTTTTTGCCATATAACAATTTATTTAGTCCTCACAACTCTATAGGGAAGGCTTTATTATTAGTGCCATATTACAGATGAGAAGCCTGAGGCTCAAAGAGGTGACATCAACTTGTCCTGAGTTATCCCACCAGAAGTTTCTAAGACAAATCCTCATAGTGAACTCTCAGATTGCTGATGAGGCATAAAGACCTTGAGAGGTTCTTGTCTGACATTACTGGCCCACAGAATGAAGTTCAGACTACTGAGTTTGCTAGTAAAAGGTTTCTTTATCTTGTTTGTGGGCCTTCCCCTCTTTGTGGCTTGCTGCTCCCCATCTCCTCACACATTTTCAGGGCTGCTAATGAAACCCAAAGGGGGCGTCAAGCTCTGTCACCTTTCTCTGTTCTTTATGGTTCAAAATCTCTCTCCTGGGATGTTCTTGTCCTTTTCCAACTGGAACCTCTGCGTTCTGCAAGATGATCAGTGTCACTTCTCTGGGATGCTGTTTCCAAATAAGGCAAGGCTGATGCTTTTCTTTTGGGTTCCCACAGTACCAAGGCCTCTCTTTCTTTTTCCAAAGACACCACTGACCTCCTCATAGCCCCTGCACTGGCAGCCCCCAGAGCTAAGCCAGCCAGATCCTCCTCCTCTAGAGATTGTAAACTAAGATGCCCCAAGCCTGGGAATTTGAAGTCAGAAGCTGTGCTATACCAACACCTGGCATGTATTTATTTCATGCTTACTTTGTGCCAGGCCCTGTTGGAAGAACTTTGCATTTTCCACCTTATTTCTAGCCCACAGCAATCCTTCAAGGGGGGTACCACTGTCCCCTTTTTACAGACAAGGAAGTTAGTGCATAGAGAGAATAACAAATCCCCCACCATGGTTTGGACAATGGCAGCACCAGCATGGATTCTAGAGTCCATGCTTTGAGCCTTGATATAACACTGCCTCTTCTACTTCAGCAGAACCAAGATTGGGGCTGGCATCATGAAGAAAGCACAGGCAACCTGAAAGTGTATCAGAGACTAGGTGATAAAAAAGGAGATGCTGGTTCACAGGGAAGAGAGGCAGGAGCAAAAATAGGACAAAAATCAAACTTATGGAGAGAGAGGCAGAGAGATTCATCTGACCTCAATCGCTGACGCCCCAGCCACTGTTCGTGGTGACCTGCTGGACATCTTGTCTTAGACCCCAAAGGCTTCCCATGTACCTTTTCCATGGACTTTTTAAAAAACCCACCTTAGATTGAGTGAGTTTCTTTCCTTTGCACCAATAAAAAACAAAAACAAAAACAAAAAAAACCAATAACACTGCAAATCCACTAGCTCCATGAACTCTAAGACCCTGAGAGACAATATACATTTTTGTTGCTCCTAAAAGGAAGCTTACCTGTTGGCTCAGTATGCAAGATTTGGATCATACTTAATATAATTTTTAGCTTAAGTATATCCTGTGCAATTATATTTAGAATATCCTTATACTTAAAAATTCATTGTTTGTTTCTCTGAAGTTCAAATTTCACTGGGTGCTCTGTATTTTATCTGACAACCTAACCAGGGATCATGTGAGAACCTCAGAGTCTCAGACCACCCCAGACCCACTAAATCAGAATCTGCATTTTATTTTATTTTATTTATTTTATTATTTTATTTTTAGAATCTGCATTTTAAAAGATGATTAGCATGCCTATTAAAGTTTGAGATGTCTGGCTAAAAGATGAACCAAAGGCAGTGCAAAGATAGTAAAGCAGCTCCTATGTCATTAGGGATCCAAACTCTTCCTATCTTTCTCTCTCTCCAATATCCTTATCTCATGGTTTCTGTCCTCCAGGTCACTTCATGGTCCAGGAGAGATTCTTAGGGTTCTCTCTATGAGTCTGGCTCCAGATGTAAACAAAGGGAAAAGACCAAGAGCCACTTTCCAAAAGTTCCAGCCAATAGCCTCCCATCACATCTCACTGACTGCTCCTACCTATGAGGGAAGCTAGGACATGCAGTTTTTCAGCTGGGCCCAGGGCACTTCTGTGACTTAGGGTGTATGTGTGTAGGGGAGGAGTTGCTATTCACCAACTTGGGCAGGTTGACCAGCAAAGGAGCAAGGTAGGGCAACAAGACCCCTGAAATAAGATTACTTGATAGAAAGGGAGAGGCCCTAGCTGCATTCTAGACCTGAGATAATTACAGTGCTCAGTTCAGCAACAGGGTCCGTGTTGAGTATGGTCTTAGCTGATGCCAGAAGCTCCCACAGACCCAGACACCTTAACACCATGCTCCGAATAATGGCTGATTGCAAGAGTGTGAGAGTTGGAAAGTCACAAAACTGAGCACAAAACACTCTTGGCCGTGCTGAACCCCAAAGAAGTGAGTTGTGGACCATCCAAGAACCATAGCAGCTTTTGTTGGGATTTAGGTGGCCAAGTGGAGCATCATGGAATCCTGCAGAAGCAGTCTTCAACAGCAACACCTGGTGGCTGCGAGAAGCAACAGCAGCAATGGGCTGAACAGACTGCTGGCCTTGGCTCATTGATGAAGACGCCTGCTTCCCTAGAGACCCCAGAAGCCATTCAAGTGCAGGACCACTGTGGAAGGCTGTATACAGAGTACTTACTGTCTCACGGGGAAAGATGTGCCAGGGTTTGATCAGAAACACACACGATATGTGAACATGTTTTGTACCATGAGACCGAGGAGTGGGGAGAATGGCTGTAGAATCAGGATGGTTAAGGCAGATATTTTTGGCGAGGACAACTTTTTTGTCGCCAGTCCAATCTTACCCCTTGAGTTGGGGTAGGCCAAACCCGTAGCTACTCTGGGATCTTTTCAAGCTGGGTTTCTCTCAAGTCATGCCAAACTGGATTGAATCTGGTTTTCTTGATGTTTGTTACACATGATGCCAAATACACTTCCAAAGCAAGAAGCATTTCTCTTCAAATAGCAGTTGAGCATGGCAGGCAAGTTGTGACTGGAATTAGCCTGCTCCTCACTGCCTTATTAACAAACTACCTCTTTTTAAGTGGCATTCCTTTTGAGGCAATTTGCAGAGCAGTGATAAAAAGACCCTCTGCCAAATTACAACTCCTTCTTGAGGGATACACAACGACTCTACTTACTCTCTTCGTTGCGGGCACTTCTGCAGAGGCAGGCGTGGAGGGGTGACAGATGAAGCGAAATGTTCTCCTCCAGGCAAGGGAGGGGACTGGGGGAACAAGAAGCTACAAGGGGCTGAGTCTGCAGGACACACCAAGGGTGTCAAGGAGAAGAGGGAAGTAGGGCCACAGTCTTTGTAGGCAGAGCACCCGGTTAGCCAAAAAAAAAAAAAAAAAAAAAAAACCAAAAAAAAACAACCCAAACCACTTTCTGTCTCTGCATGTAAGGGGAATACTTACAAGAGGAGAAGAGGAAGGAAAAAACAAGAGGAAAGGAAAGGGAAGGGGGAAGAGAGATTGGAATTTCAAGGATTGAAATATTAAATGGATCGTGCAAAATCCAGCCGATGGTTGTTTTACTGTCTGTGATTCATCGGTTACACGTGGCTTCAATTTCCTTTGAAATCCAGATGTGTTTCAAAAGACGACAGAACAAGGGTAGGATAAAAGGGAGCCTGGATCTCATAGTTTCCCTCAAAACAGAGATTTGGGTATTTTTGGTCACCCCCTCTGGGTTCTCAGTGCCTGCTGGATTCAATAGACAGGGGATGACAAGTCCGTTCTCTGGAGAGAAAGGGTTTTCAGATAACTGGAACACAGACCTCAGAGCCTCCCGCGTGAACAGAGATGCAACCAGGGCATCTGGAAATTAAATAGGACCTCAGCTTACTTTCCCAGCTTGCCAGTGTTATTACAACCCATGGTTGGCTCTGAGTATCTTTCTAAAACATACCAGCAACTGTGGCTTCATTTTGTCGATGCAGGTCCAGATGCTGTTTGGAAGAATGCTAGCTTTGTTCCTGACCTCTCACGGCTCTCTCTTTCCAGAATTCAGATTGAATCAATATCTTGAGTAGGGGCTTCATCCCCTTTCTGACCTCATCTCCCCCACATTCACTCTACTTCAGCCACACTGACCTCTTCAAGGATCCTTCAACTGCGACAGATAAGCTCCTACCTCAGGGCCTTTGAACGTGCTGTTCTTGCTCCTTCTCATGACACATGCTTGCTCCTCATGTCCTCAAGTTTCACCTTAAATGTCACCTTCCCTGAAAGCTCTCCTTAAAGTTCTAAATGGCCTGTTGCTTCCTAACTCCCCAGTCTACTTCACCATGGTTTATCTCCCAAGCACTTATTCCTATCTAATATACAACATAATATACTGGCTTAATGTGTGCTTCATCTATTCCCCTCCTCCAACTAGATTAAATGCTCCATGAGGACAGGCTGTTGGCTGATTCTGTTCATGGCTCAATCCCCAGTACCAAGGACAAAGCCTGCAATAAGGTAGGCCCTTAATATACATTTGTTAAATGAACTGATAAAGTGAATAAATAAGAATGCGCATTCAGACAGTTAAAAAAGATCAGAGGGGAGCAGAGCCAGGAGCTAGGCAGTCAATGGAAAGCTGGGCTCTAATTGACTTGGTTTCATTTCCACGAGGAACCTGACCTGTTATATACCTGTTAGAATATGCCGACATTGGTCTACAAGGAAGACTCAGGGACTATGGCCAATGCTAGGACCACCCTGGGGAAGGCATTATTGTGCCACACCTTGGCCAGAGCCACTGATGGGTCCTGCAGGGCCACTCGCTCTGACATGGCATTCAAGGCCCTCCCCAGCCTGGTACCAATCAGCCTTAACATCCATGTCTCAAATACTTTGCCATACTATATTCATTCACCAAACAAAATATCTCAATTTTATCTTAAAAATCCATCCCAAGTTTGCATTCAACTCCAATATATAGTTTTGCTTGGGAGAATACTAAAAGAACATTTTTGCTGATAGACTCTTAATTTTAGCCCAACTCTTCCACCTTTGGCTCATCTAAATGAAGTGTCAGGAAATTCCACAAATTCAGGGATTGTGCCTTCCTTTTCAGGGAGTTTCTCAGTTTCTGAGGCCCTTGAATATACTAAGAATGACTGGCTTTTCCTTGGGGACTTTTGTTAAGCAACACACTAAGCATAATCCCAGAGCCTAGTCAAATGTAACGTCTACCACAATGCACATCAGCATATCTACCCTACAGACACACTGACACACACACAAACATAAACACACAGACATGCTGAATCAACCACAAACATGACACAAACATGTAGATATGTATACAAGTGTAGACACATATGAGGCAAGCAAGCATAAACACTCTGAATTTATTGGTCTAAGTTCAACTAAGATCTCAATGCTCTGTTTAGGCTGTTCTGGAAAATAACATTGAAAAACACCTACAGCCTGATGTTCATGAGAAGAGGCATGGATTCTTTACCTTAATAGGTAGTTCATTTGCTTTTTCTCTCCCTAGAATTTTTAAAAAGATTTTATTGATTTATTCATGAGAGACACAGAGAGAGGAAGAGACATAGGCAGAGGGAGAAGCAGGCTCCCTGTGGGGACCCTGATGTGGGACTCGATCCCAGGACCCTGGGATCATGACCTGAGCCAAAGGCAGACCCTCAACCACTGAGCCACCCAGGTGCCCCACTCTCTCCCTAGAACTGAATGTCTTGACCAACTCGAATTTTTGGTGAAATAACTGAAATAACCACAGCCCAGCCTTATACCAGGTGGTACTGATACGTCATGACTTAGCTAAACCAATAAGTAACTTACTTTATAGAGATTATTTTAAGAAAAAGTATTTGCATGGGGATGTGTTGCAGATATAGTAGGAAGTAACCATATTCAGGGCACTGCTTTGAGAAGCAATAGGTAATCATAGGCAGGGAAAAGCAAAATAGGAATATAATACAACTCTTTTAATTTTTTTGATTCTTTAAACTGGGATAAATGCTCTAAGGGTGGTATCTGTGAGAGTACCAAGTCACCATAACTGATCTGACAAAGGAAGATAAATAAGGAAATACTTATTTCAGGGGAGCAAGGCAGGAGTGAGGAATCCCTTTGCCCTCTTCCCCTTCCTAACCTCTTGTATTCTCCACCTCTTTCAGCTGTTTCTTGCTGGAAACAATCTCAAAAGGCTTTCTCTATTAGGTCCAGAACTATTTATTTCAGTTTCACAACTCCAGGATGTAAGGCGCACATGGACACACATGTGCATACACACATACTAACATCCACAGGACTAAAAGTTTTTAGAAAAGTTTCTTTTTTTTTTAATGAAAAGCAATGTTGCAATCGATAAGAGGCACATCAATCTAGCCACAAAGTGAGAACTTTTTAAGGAAAGGAAGAATTGTTCTCATTAAGCCCTAAAACAGTATTCTTTTCCATTGATCATCCAAACCAATTTGCTCTATGTAGAATTGCTGTGTTAAAAAAAAAATTAGCTGTTGATACCATTCAATACCAATTACATGGATTTTTCCCTCAACATAAGGTGTACTTGTAGTTTTTCTCAGTCTCATAATTAAAAAAAGGTGATAAGCTATGTGTTCTGAATCAATTCACTTAGATTTCAAGGGGCACAATGGAATGTCCGTTGTTCCTGAAATAAACAACAAAACCTTCACTACTCAGCACACCTGGATGGTAGGAATAACACGTATTTGTCCTAGCAGTGTTCTTCGCTTGAGACCCACTGACCCAAGATATCTGTGGCTAGAATCCAGGAGTCTATGAATTGGGTGGGGAAAATGTGCTTATCAGTTTTCACAAATTTCCACTTGAAATTGAGCATTTCAGTCAGTTATGACTGGAAACAAAAATGACTATAGTATTAGCATTATCTGTGAGAAATCACAGCTTATATCAAATTACAGGCTACTTTTGTAATGCAGTGTAGGGTATTTTATGCATTTAAAAACATCATTGTAAGAAGGTGTCCTCAGAGGGCAGACGGGGTCCATGGCACGTTAAGGGTTAAGACCCCTGTTCCAGGAGACCTGAGTCATGAGTAAGCATCAGAATCTGGCATGGCTGGTGGTGGTACTTGAAATCCCATTAGGAAACTCCTTTGGGCCTTGAAGTCTTCTCCACTACCCAGCAAAATGCTCATTCTAATGTCCAGGAATGAAATTTGTATTGAAGGTGCTTTGGAGGGGTACCAGAGGTGAAAAGGAAGCATAAAAAGATCTCCCCGATCCCTCTACATATTTAAAAAATGGTATCCTGGGGCACCTTGGTGGCTCAGTTGGTAGAGCATCCAACTCTTGATATCAGGGTTTTGAGTTCAAGCCCCACAGTGGGCATGGAGCATACTTTAAAAAAAAAAAAGGCATCCTATTCTACATCAGTATTTTGCAAACGTCTTTTTCCCTTAATATTCTGATAGTAAAAACTTCTTTAAAAATTTTTTCTAATATGGGACGCCTGGGTGGCTCAGTGGTTACGTGTCTGCCTTCAGCTCAGTGTGTGATCCTGGACTCCCAGGATCGAGTGCCGCATCAGGCTCCACACAGGGAGCCTGCTTCTCCCTCTGCCTGTGTCTCTGCCTCTCTCTCTGTGTCTCTCATGAATAAATAAATAAGGGCTTCAAAAAATTTTTTTCTAATTTTTCTGAATTAGAAAAATTAAAATTTCTAATTTTTTCTGAAAAATAATTCTTTTCAGAACTGTTGTTCGGTCATGTTTTGGGTTTGTTTGTTTGTTTGTTTGTTTTCTGATCAGAAGCCTCGATCTGAGCGCAGACTCTTCTAAACTCTGGGCCTGTGTTCTCCCATTTATTTCTCACAACCGCTCTTTGGGGAGGTATTGTCGTGAATTCCCATCAGTGCTGCCATCCTGCCTCACTGTGAACTTCTGGCACAGCGACACTCTGAGCATACTTGTTTTACAGTTGCTGCACCATTCCTGGAATTGGATGTAACTTCTATCAAAACAGACCAGATGGCGGAAGGTGAGTCCACTGTCAACACAGTGCACCGTTTTTTTTTGAGAAAAAGCAGAGAAACAAAGGAAGCCCCAGCATTGGCAATTCCTCTTCTGTAAAGAGACCTTGACTTTAGGCTATGGCTCAGATGCCAGAGCCCCTGTCCCCTCCCTTTTCTTTTTAAATTTCAATAGCCTCAGATTCAGGGCATCCACTCAGCTAAGCTTCCTTCCTGGGAATGGTCATCTGCCACCTGGTGGCTGAATGGGGACTCGCACCCTTCCTTTGGCCCGGGTGGGAGACAGGCTGGATGAGGCTGAACCCTTACTGCCCTGACAAAGCAGGAGAGCAAGGAAAATAACGGAGGCCCAGGCTCTGCACCCAGCACCTGGGTGAGATGTCGATTCCCTCAGTCTTCACTGTGGACACATCTGGATGCCTTATGGAACTCTTTCCCCAGTACATCTGGCTAGGGAGATGTAATCACAGCTGCTGCCAGAGGGTCATGTTAACTGAACAGTTTTTCTGAACAAAATTAATTTCCTGGGGAAAAAATACACAAACAAAACACTTAAAATTTGTTAAATCTAAATAATCCTGATAAGTGAGTTGCTCTTTTTATTGAGACTTTCTCTTTTACGCTAGGCACTGTGCTGGGTTTTGCATACAGTGTCTCATCTGCTTTTCCCTTTTTTTAACAGCTCTGAGAGCTAGAGATTAAATATTTCTGTGATGAAGCTGAAGCTCAGTGAAGCTAAAACACTGTCCAGATTCCCAAGGATAGTATGTGATAGAACTGGCAGTTAAGTGCAGACTTTCTGACACCAAGGTCCCAGAGCTGACTACTGTACTATGCTGCCTTGAGTACACACACACACGCATACACACATACACATGCACACACACTCATATACACATGCACACAGAGATACACACATGCACACACACATTTAAGGATGTAAAAGTTCAGCTCTTTTACTAAGCTACCCCCAATACAGCAAACATATCATTAAAGTACAAATCTAATACTTTACTAGAAAGACTAGTTAGTTAGGCAGGCAGGAGAGAGAGGACTATTGTTCATTACAATATGGTTGCAATGGAATTTTCAAGGATTTGCCTTGAAATGGTAAAAATACCATTTTAAATCAACTAATATAGCAAATAAAACCCATTAACAAGGATATTATGTCATGGCCAAGTGGGATTTTTCCCATGAATGTAAGGGTGATTCAACTTAAGAAAGTCAATCAATGTAACATACCAGATTAATAGAATGAAGAAAAGTATATAATCATCTCAAATGATAATGTAAAGGCATTTGATAAAATCCAACATCCTTTAGTGATTAAAAAAATATCAGAGAACAGGGAACAGAAAAGAACTTCCTCAACACAATACAGGATGTTTATGAAAAATTCACAGCTAACATCATACTCAATGGTGAAAGACTAGAACCTTTCCCCCTAAGACTAGGAATAAGAGAGAATGCTTGCTTTCCCCACTAGTATTTAACATTGTACTGGAGGTTCTAGCCAAAGCAGTAAGACAAGAAAAAGAATTAAAGGGCATCCAAATTGGAAAAGAAGGAAAATTATCTCTGTTCACATACAACATAATCTTATATATAGAAAATCCCAAAGAATCTACAAGAAAGCTACTTGAACTAATAAATGAACTCAACAAAGTTGTAGGGGACAAGATGAGCACAAGTCGTATCTACACTCCTGCATGAATAATCCTAAAAGAAAATTATGAAAGCAATCCCATTTATAATCGTATCTAAAAGAATAAAATATCTGGAAATAAATTTAACAAAGGAGGTAAAAAGGATTGTACACTGAAAACTAAAAAATATTACTGAAAGAAATTTAAAAAGACCTAAATAAATGGGAAAACATCCTGTGTTCATGGATTGGAAGACTTAATATTGGTAAGATGTCAGTACACAGACAGTGATCTATATATTCAATGGCCTATTGGATCTGAATGGTCTTTTTTGCAGAAATGGTAAAGCTATTACTCAGACCCACATGGAATTACAAGAGGCCCCGAGGAGCCAAAACAATCTAGAAAAAGAACAATGTTAGAGTACTCATATTTCCCCATTTCAAAACTTGCTGCAAAGCTATAGTCATTAAAATTGTGTGGCACTGGCATAAGGACAGATATATAGACCAATGGAATAGAATTGAAAGTCCAGAAATAAACCTGTACATCTATGGCCAATCAATTTTTGACGAGGGTACCATGTACATTTATTGGGGAAAGAATAATCTCTTTGACAGTTGGTGCTGGGACAAGTGGATTTCTACATGCAAAAGGCTAAAGTTGGCCCTAACCTCATACCTTAGACAAAAATTAACTCAAATAGATCAGCAACCTAAATATAAGAGCTAACACCATAAAACTCTTGGAAGAAACATAGGGGTAAATTTCATGATCTTAGATTTAGCAACAGATTCTTATATATGATACAAAAGCACTAACAAAAAAAGAAATAAGGTGTGTGTGTGTGTGTGTGTATGTGGTGTGTGTGTGTGTGTGTGTGTGTGTGTCTTTGCATATCTCCAGAATTAGGGGAAGATAAAAAATAAGAATAGTAACTTTTTAGAGCACCTTCGCCAGGAATGGAATCACAGCTCAGATGTGAAGAAATACCACAAAAATCTTGATTGCTTTAGGTATGTTGACATCCTAACAATATTAAATCTTCCAATCTATGGCACAGATCTTTTCCAATTTATTAGGATCCTGAAACAGAGAGAATAAGTGACTTATTTAAGAACCTAGTTGAGTTCTCTCTCCCAGAACTCAAAGCTGAGCTCTTTCTTCCAGGGAGTGCTAGGACTA
Organism: Nyctereutes procyonoides; assembly: GCF_905146905.1. Classification (NCBI taxonomy): domain Eukaryota; kingdom Metazoa; phylum Chordata; class Mammalia; order Carnivora; family Canidae; genus Nyctereutes; species Nyctereutes procyonoides. The sequence continues at coordinate 50,658,402 of NW_026575126.1, read as the reverse complement.
TTACTTATTTGTAATTTGTGATAATTCAAGCAAGGACTGTTCTCTACTCTCCCTTGCTCTTGGGAAAACTTCCCCATAGGCAGTGTGAACAGTGTGGGGGAAAGGTTGCAAAAAGTATGCTTTGACTACTGATAATCAAATTGCTTTTGAGCACACTTCAGCACTTTAGAAGCATCCATTTATATATTAAGAATGAGTATGCTAATTGCAAGCCATTCTTAGGTATCCTTGAGGGATCTCTACTGGGCAAGCCTCATTTGAATTACTCTCTTCTTTCAACAAACATCCAGTACTTGAGACTTACTGATTATACGCACTGAGTCTGAATTACAAGATTTTTTCGTAAAGATGAAATGATTAAGGTAAGATGAGAATGGAACTAACTAGCATTAACTGAACCTAGCATGTGGCAGGCAAGGGAATCATTGTTCTCAGCTCATGCCTAAAAGGAGGGTTCAGCTTTCTTGCAGATTAGCCCCTCCTGAAAATAAACAGATTCAACTCCCCAGTGCAGTAATAAGAAAAGGATGTTTAACCAGAGACCCATGGGTGGTGAAGGGAAAGTGATTTTAATAATCAGCCCTGCATACAGGATGAAAATCTCCTTGAAACACCTATTTTTTTCCACCCAAATCTCTCCTTGCCAGTTACCTCATTTTTCCCTCTCCTTTTCCCCTAAAGCATCACAAAAGAAATGTCTTCCATTGTCCTGAGCAATTCAACTGTGTCTCTCGATTGTATAAACATCACTCAGGAGGACAAAAGCCAGGTTGTTAACTGAAATTGACAATCAAAACTATTTTTGCAAGGCATGTGCCTGGATGCATGCATGCATTTGTGCGTCTGTGTCTCGAGTGATTCTCGCTTCATCTGAAATCACTTGTTATCTCCTTTGCTCTTTAAAAGAACCCTAAAAGATTAGTTCGTCCCATTTTATAGGAGACAGACTGAAAACAACAAGCCGCACAACTTGTCAGTGGGGGAAGCCAATAGAGGAGATAGGCTTGATTCCAATATTTATGACGTAAAAGGCTGGTCCTGGAAATGAAAGGCTACAAAGAGGGCTTTTTGATTCCACGTCAATGGGTGAATTCTTGCCTCCACCATATTGGACCTTCTCCAGTGGGCTCTTAGTGAGTGGTGGCCAGCCACGTGTTTGGGTTCCCCAAGGAACTGATAGTTTAGGCAGGCTGCACCAAACTACACCAGTGGGCCAGATCTGGCCTACTGCAGGAAGGTAAAGCTTTACTGGCCCATACTAGGCCATTCATCTACATACAGTCTATGACTGTTCCTGTACTACAACAGCAGAACTGAGTAATTGGGAAAAAGACTGAATGGTCTGCAAATATTCACTCTCTGGCCCTCTACAGGAAAAAAGTGTGCCAGCTTCTGGTCTAGAGAGTCAACTGACATACAAAGTGGAAACTGAAGACCAGAGCATGAAGGGAGATAGTAGGACAGCAGAGTCAGCTGGGACTTGCTATGAGTGTAACTTGGTTGCTAAACCACTTATGAGTCATTAGCAGCCCTCCATCTGCCCATTCTCGGCAATGATCTTAGGACCTTGAAGATAACCAATTAATGGATTAAGTCAATAGAGTCAGTACTTGCTGCGTGTCAAGCTCTGTCATAGGTGCTGTGAATACAGCCACGAACAAAACAGACCAAGTATGAGTGTGGGAGGGACAGAGGCCAAAGTGACTGGGGCCAAGGGAGAGCTCGGAGTGAGCTACTAGGTCTGCTGGGAGGGAGGCAGAGCCAGGTAATGGAGGCTCTGGTGGGGTCTTAGTCCAAACATGGTGGGAAGCCTCTGAGAACTTGCAGCAAAGAGGGTTCAATGATTTTATATAAAATGACCATTCCAGCCCCTCTGTAGAGAGCAGGTTACTAACAGGCAAAGGTGAGAACAGGAAGAATGAGGATGTAGTGCTTTGCAGGTAGTTAAGGATCAAGTAGTGGCAACTTGACTCAGCTGGTTGTGGGAGGTGGAGAGAACCTTTTGGTTTAGGGATATACTTGGAGCTAGGGCTAAGAGGATTTGTGAGTGGTTGAGGATGTAGAGTGGATCCTAATGAAGTAGATCCCAAACCTTGACAAAGGCTTCTGAAAGAACTAGGGATAGTGTGGCAAGTCGTAAGAGGATTTATTACAATTCCCACTTCTGAGCCAGCACAGGCAGGGTCGAAGCAGCAGGCAGTACCCAGGCTCTCAACAGGCTCCGTTGGCACCTGCTTGCCCCCTCTGCAGAAGCCACCTCTACAGGAGCCACCTCGGCGGAAACAAGCAGACACAGCATTAAAATAAACGAATCGCCTCATGCTGGGCAGCGGGCCCCCTCGCAAAAGGATGGATTGGACTGGTTAGAAAGAGCTCGACACTTGTGTTGCAGATCCATTAATGTCAGCCACAGGTTAATTCTGAGCAATTTCCAGGTGATCCAATAATTCATTAAACTGACGAAAACAAATCTTTGGAAAATCGAGCTGGTGACAAATAAAAAGCCAATGATTTATTGGCCGGAGAGGAATAAGTGTCTCCTGTTCCATTCTTCAGTCTGTTGAGTGAATCGAAGTGTGCAGGAAGAACAAGGTAGGTGTGGGTTCTACGGAACAGGGATTGTTCAGGCCCAGTGTGGCATGCCCTCCCTCCATAATGCTTGTTCCATAAAGTAGCAAGGTGGAAGCATGATGTAGCAGGAAGACATGGATAGTGAGGACAGACAAAACTGAGTTTGAGTTCCTTCTCTGATGGTTATTCACATCTGTGAACTTGGGCAAGTTGCTTCACATTTCTGAGCCTTCACTGGTTCACCTCTTCAACTGGGGTAATAAGATATTTTCCCCTGTACTCAGGAGTAGATATACTAAATGAAAATTATGCACAGAGCCTACACATCATAGGGGACTCAAGAGACAGCCAACATGATAGTTATTGGTGATAACAAAGAAGAGGTGAGCTTTTTTCCTTTAATGGACATACATGCTCAGTGTGAGCATTCATACTGCTGCTGCAAAAAAATATTATGAAATGCTTATTTAGGCATCCAAGGATCATAAAGTTTTCCAAGGTAAGCTCATTGGGAAAAAGTGGGGAATCAGAAGACAAGGAAGATAGGTGATGACATTTGGAGTGAGTGCTGGTGAACAGGAAGAAAAGTGCCCCAGGGTGCCTGGGTGGCTCGGTTGCTTAAGTGTCCAACCCCTGGTTTCAGCTCCAATCATGATCTCAGGGTCATGATCTTGGGGTTGTGAGATCAAGCCCCGAGTTGGTCTCCCTGCTCAGTGCAGAATCTGCTTCTGCCCCTCTCCCTCCTTCTCTAAACACCATCTCCCCTACCCGCTGCTTGTGTGTGCACATGGTCTCTCTCTATATAAAAATAAATATGAATAAATAAATCTTTTTTAAAAAGGGTCCTATGTTTACCTAGAAGCATTAACGAAGGACAGTTAGGGAGCTTCCTTCCAAGTGATGGTGGAGAGGGTAAATGGTATGAAGGGAAGGATTGTACTTAGAACATTATGTCATAATTGGTTTGAAGTCTGTATAGAGGTTTCTGGATAGTGGTATCTGGAGGTAGACCTAGAACATCTTAAATGTGGAAGAAACCTCAGAAACCACTGGAAGGAAGGATGATCCATATATACTTATAGTCCTGGCTATCTACTACAATTTTCAGCTGGTGACAGCATTTCTGTATTCCCTAGGGGTCCATCCCTCCTAATGGGCATGGCATATCCTATATTCTATATATGTCCTTCCATCTTTTATCAATGGGAGGTCTATCATAGCCAGTAGTTTTAGAAAGGAATCGTGATATTCCTCAGCTGAAAGTACCTAAAAGCCACAAAGATGCCTAAAAGGGATGTTTACCATGGATTACTGTTCTCATAAATGGATTCCTGCTCTAACTAAATGTATTTAGGGATTTATAAGTATCTGTTGGAAATCTGTTAGACAAACCTACCTGGAGTCCAAAAACCGTAAGAATATTTAAGAGGAATTTTGAATTTTGGAATCCTCATACTGTGTATAAGAAGCCTTTGACGTGTGCAAAATACAAAATCAATATACAGAAATCTGTTGTATTTCTATACACTAATAATGAAGTAGCAGAAACAGAAATTAAGAAAACAATTCCATTTACAATTGCATCAAATAGGGGATCCCTGGGCGGCTCAGCGGTTTAGCACCTGCCTTTGGCCCAGGGTGCAATCCTGGGGTCCCGGGATCGAGTCCCATGACGGGCTCCTGGCATGGGGCCTGCTTCTCCCTCCTCCTGTGTCTCTGCCTCTCTCTCTCTGTGTGTCTATCATAAATAAATAAATAAATCTTAAAAAAAAAAACAATTGCACCAAATAAAATAAAATAAAATACCTAGGGATAAACTTAACCAAGGAGGTAGAAGACCTGTACTCTGAAAACTATAAAAATACTGATGAAAGAAACTGAAGAAGACACAAACAAGTGGAAAGATACCCCATGCTCATGGTTTAGGAGAACAAATATTGTTAAAATGTCTATACTACCGAGAGCAATCTACAGATCTAATGCAATCTCTATTAAAATACCACAGAACTATTTTTTTTAACTTGAGAGAGAGAGAGAGAGCATGCATGCACAAGCAAGCGGGGGGAAGGGCAGAGAGGGAGGGATAAACAGACTCTGCACTGAGTGCAGAGCCCCATGCAGGGCTTGACCTCACAACTCTGAGATCACGACCTGAGCCAAAATCAAGAGCCTGATGCTTAACCAACTAAGCCATCAAGACACCTCACCACAGCACATTCTATAGAACTAGAACAAATAATCCTAAGATTTGTGTGGAACTACAAAGACTCCAATGGCCAAAGCAATCTTGGAAAAAAAAAAAAAGAGAGAGAGAGAGAGAATAAATCTGGAGGCATCACAATTCCAGACTTTAAGTTCATTACAAAGCTGTAGTGATCAAAACACTATGGTACTGGCACAAAAATAAACACATAGGTCAATGGAACATAATAGAAAACCCAGAAATGAACCTGCAATTATATGATCAATTAATATATGACAAAGGATGCAAGAATATGCAATGGGAAAAAGTCTCTTCAAGAAATGGTGTTGGGAAATCTGGATAGCTATATGTAAAGGAATGAAACTGGGCCAATTTCTTACACAATACACAAAAATAAGCTCAAAAGGGATTAAAGACCTAAATGTGAGAACGGAAACCAAAACATCTTAGAAGAAAACATAGGCAATAATCTCTTTGACATTAAGTTTTGGTAGAAACATTTTTTTAGATATGTCTCCTTTGGCAAGGGAAACAAAAGCAAAATTAAACAACTAGGACCCCATCAAAATAAAAAGCATCTGCACAGCAGAGGAAACAATCAACAAAACTAAAAGATAACCCACTGAATAGGAAAGATATTTGCAAATGATATAGCTGATAAAGGGTTAACATCCAAAATATATAAAGAATGAATGCAACTCAATACCAAGAAACAGATAATGCAATTAAGAAATAAGCAGAAGACATGAACAGTCATTATTCCAAAGAAGGTATGCAGATTGCAAACAGCTGAAAAGGTGCTCAATATCACTCATCATCAGGGACATGCAAATCAAACCCACAATGAGATATCACCTCACACCTGTCAAAATGACTAAATAAAAAATGCAAGAAATAACAAACACTAGCAAGGATGTGAAGAAAGGGGAACTCTCGTGCACTGTTGGTGGGAATGCAGACTGGTACAGCCACTGTGGAAAACAGTCTCAAAAAATTAAAAATATAATTACCATATGATCCAGTAATTCCACTATTGGGCATTTATCCAAAGAGTATGAAAACATTAATTCAAAAATATATATGCACCTCTTGTTTGCATGATTTACAATAGCCAAGTTATGGAATCAGCCCATGTCCATCCACAGATAATGGGTAAGATGTGATATATATATATCACTATGATGATATATATATATATATCACTACTCAACCATAAAAAAGAAAGAGATCTTGCCATTTGCAACAATATGGATGGATCTAGAGGGTATAATGCTAGGTGAAATAAGTCAGTCACAAAGACAAAGACCACATGATTTCACTCATATGTGGAATTTAAGAAAAAATAAATGAACAAAGAAAAAAAGAAATCAAGAGACAGTCTCTTAACTATAGAGAAGAATCTGATGGTTATCAGAGGTTACGGGGTGAGGGCATGGGTGAAACAAGTGATGGGAATTAAGAGTACACTTATGATGAGCACTGAGTGATGTATGGAGTTGTTAAACCACATAGGTTGTACATGTGAAACTAATATAACGCAATATGTTAATTATCCTGGAATTTTAAAAATACATTATTTAAAAAAATCCTTTAACCTAGTCTTCTAAAAATTGAAAATTAGTTTAAAATCAGAGAAGGCCTGGGAAAGTTTAGAACATAATTTACCACTCCCTCCAATTTGGAGGCATATTTCCAAATATTCAGCAGTTCTTCCTGCAAGAGGGTTATACTTTTCTGACCCACTGATATTAGGTTTAGTCATGTGACTTGCTTTGGTCAGTGGCACATGTGTGGATATAATAGGAACCATGTTCAAGCAGATGTTTAAGACTATATCTTTTTATCAATTAGCTCTCTTTCTCTTTCCCTTTGCCCCATGACTGTCATTGAGCTTTGATGGGGGCTGGTCCTTTAACCTGGATCTTGGAATAAGAAGACATGTAGAAGAGAGCTGCAGCTGACCTATGCTTACCAGCATATAAGGAGATGATGAAACAAACCTACTTATTGTAAGCCACTGAGATTTTGGGATTTCTCGTTACACAGCATAGCATAGTGAAGGCTAACTGACACAAGGGTTGAGAAAGCTGGGGGGTGGTCATTGGTCAAAGAGCTGTTGGTTAAGCACTCTGACAGAGGCCAGAGATTTGTTCCTTATGCTACATTTTTCAAATTCAATCCTATGGAATACTGCTTCTATTCTTTCCACTGATTGAGGAGTGGATCCTATTTTTCAGTCTGACTCTGCGTGCATGTGAAGTGTGTGTGTGTGATAAAGCTTCCCACTCTGAGCTCAAGTCAGAAGGACACATCTTCCTGCTTAAAGCCAGCATGGACTCAGCCTTTTGGAGCTGTGTCAGATGTACGTAGTCAGATGTTCATTACTCAGGAGCTGATTATTTCATCTCTTCTTTCTCTTAGTGTTGATTTAGACCATCTTGTGTACATTAGCACTGCTCTTCAATAGTGACAGCATGGCTAAACTCAAAGTCCAGAGTCACTTGTGCGCTAACCACTTTGGCAGAAGGGAGCCACTCATACCTGCATGGCATTGTCTAGGTGCTGAATCAATATAGTCTAATTTAATCTCTATGGCCATCCATGAGATCGGTGTTCCTGTCCTCATTTCACAGACCATGAAACAGAGGCTGAGACATTAAGCCACTTGCCCAGAATCATACAAGTGGTAGGAAGAGTTGCAATACAGAACCAGATACTTGTCTATATTTTTCATGACTTCTGTCAGCACCAGCAAAACAAAACCAAACCAAACCAAACATAAAAACACTCTCCCCCGCCAAAAAGAAAAAAAAAAGAAAGAAAAAGAAAAAGAAACAAACAGAAACCCACACTGATTTCAATGGAGGATAACGTCAAATAATATGGCAACAGCAGGACTGGAGCGCTCCTATGGAATAATGTGATGGGAAAACCTGAACTAAGGAGCAAACAAACTTTCATAGTGGGAGGGAAGGAGAGAAGCCAACACGGAGGAGCAGCCCTTTCGTCCACTGCCTGTAAACTGGGTCCCTGGGAAGACCTTGTGGAGAGTGGCAGGAAGAGAGGGTGAGAAGACTGTGTCTATTTTGGGGAGTTTCTTCCTTTCCTTCAAAGTGAAAAAAAGCAACAGCTTTTGTTTAAACCCCTAAACAAACTGTTTACTCTTATACTTCATGCGACGTGAAACTGAGAAACGGATGGCAGTGCTCTCTGAATGGTAATATTGTCCTCAGCCGGTGCTATTAGTGATGCGACGGAGGTATTTAATTAATTACCACTGACATATGTTTGTGCTAATTTATAAGACTGGTTAGCTTGCACATTGCATCTGAACTCTTGCCTGCCTAGAGAGCTTCCTGAATGTAAAGCAATTTTCTAACTTGAAGCTAATGAAAGAAATACCAGAATAGTCTAAGTTTGGCAGGTTCTGATGGGTTACCTCCCAGTGGTTCTCAACCAGGGAGATTTTGTCCACTACAAGGGATATTTGGCAATGTCTGGAGACATCTGTCATTATCACAGTCAATGTGGGTACTGGGGAAGCATCCAGTGGGCAGAGCTCAGGGAAGCCACTGAACATCCTACACTGTACAGGACAGCCCTCCGCCACAAAGGATGATCTGGTCCCAAAATGAGAAGTGTTGGGGTTGAGAAATTCTGACCTGGCTCTCTGCTCCTACTAAAATAACCCATGTCCTGGGTGAGAAAGTGGCTTCCTCAAGGTCACACAGCAAGTTAGAGGCACAACTTGGCAACAGAATGATCTGCAGTCATTAGAAGCATGGGCTCTGGAGTCAGAACGTTTGGCTCCCAATCCTGGAGTTGACTCTTACTACCTGGGGAAACTGTAGCAAGATCCTTAGCTATACCTCATCCAGAACACAGGAATCATAATGGTGTCTGCTAACAGGCTTCTGAGAAAAATCCAATGACATAAAGCTTGTATAGACTTGACATGCATATGTTGCATTTCTTGTGGATATTCCATTTATTGTTAGAATTCTGTACCATCTTATCAGCACGACTCAGGGTAAGGTAAGACACATTATTATAATGATTGCTAATACAAGGTGGAAACCTTCCATTTAAACATTGTCAGCCCCCGCTGTGGCCAATGCTGGAGAGGTCTCTGAATCACCAAGGACCACTTCAGTGGTGCAGTTGGTCTGATCCAAGGACACAGCACTGGCTCTGAAGGCAGGGTGTATGCAACAGCATATAAACATATTTCTTCTTTAGTTTGATGACCTCAACACTTCCATTATCCTTTATAAAGAGATATAGGGTGAGCGGGCTGATAAATGCCTCTCCACATCCCCTGTGAGAAATCCAAGTCCTAATCCCTGGATCCAGATCCTCCCTAATATGGCACGAGGATCTTCACAGCTGAGATTCAGTTGGGGATTTTGAAATGGAGAGATTATTTTAGACTATCTGGGTGGCCCCTAAATGTCATCATGAAGGCACTTAAAAAAGGGAGGTGAGGAGGTCAAAGGAGGAACAAGAAAAGATGATGATGGAAGCAGAGAGAAACAAGAGACCATACGATGCAGGGCCATGAGCCAAGGTATAAGGACAGCCTTTAGAAGGTGAAGAAGGCAAGGATACAATTCTCTCTTCATGGCTTTAGAAGGAATGAACTCCACCAGCACCTGGACCTTAACTCTGGAAGACTCATTTTGGAAGACTTAACTCTGGAAGACACTGACCTCCAGAATGGTAAGAGAATAAATATGTTTGAAGCCACTAAATGTGAGGTTACTGGTTATATAGCATGATAGGAAATGAATTTGGAGGGTTACTGATGGTTGTGGTGAAGGCACATTGGCACAGGAGGCTGAGACCCCTTCAGGGGAGAAAGAGCTTGAGGTGCTCATCCCTTCATCCTTGAGGTTCAGGGTTATATATCTGCTGACCCACATGGCTCTGACTGTGGTCAGCTAGCAGCACAAACCATGGGGGCCACCAGCAGAGGACTCACCCTTGTGGATGGGAGAAGCTGGGCTGGAGCTGAGACCAGGCTAAGGTTGTCATAGGGGTGGGTAAATTTGGTTCTGGGAGAGTATGAGGCCACAGCTAAGATCTTTCTAGAGCCTGATGCCCTGACACTGAAGATCTGAGTTAGGAGCCATGGCCTCTGTCATGAAAACCTGGTAGAGGTGTTGTCTTAACATGAGGTGCAATGATCATAAATAGCAGACCTAAGATGCTTGAGGTCAAACGCAGTGGAAGAGCAGCGTGGAGTTGCAATGGCATTTGAACAGGATTGCCATAAGGGCAAAAGGTTCAGTAAGAGAGGGAGAAAATTAAGCACACATGATACTTTCCAGCAAGTTATCAGGCTAGGCTGAGGCAGATGGCATCGTCTCTTGCTACAAACATATAGTTGGGCTAGGTAGCACATAGTAAAAACATAAAAATACCCAACCAAACTTAAAAGTCAGAGAGGAAACTCACTAGGGGCTGGACATGTTAGGGCTGATTATGGGGCTCTGAGATCTGTTTATGAGCTATAAGGAGGGCTTGGGAGATATATTCACACGCTTTCAATCGATTCTCATGATCTGCAGATTCTGTACTTGTGAAATCACCTTCTCACTAAAATTATTTGCAACCACCAATTCAGTACGAGTGGTACTTGGCAGTCATTCACAGCCTCGAGCACGGCTGCAAGTAACCCGAGTCTCTCAATGTGCGCCTTCCCAGTGGAGGTGGAGAGACTCCAGTTGTTGCAGTCCCCATACCACAAACAGGGGTCATTTTCCCCATCCGCTTCGTGCTGGAGGGATTTTTTTTGTTTTTTTTTGTTTGTTTTGTTTTTTTTTTTGTACTTTTATTGGTTATTTCATCACTTAAAATGGTCCCCAAGCATAGTGCTGACGTGCTGGCTAGAGTTTCAAAGAACAAGAAGGCTGTGATGTGCCTCATGGAGAAAACTCGTGGGTATCAGGCAGGAGTTACAGTGCTGAGTGAGTACAATGTTAGTGACTCAACAATAACATTAAGTAAAGTGTCTTTAAATAGGAACACTCATAAGACAAGGTTTGACTGCTGGATGAAAATGTTGTGACCAGAAGCTCACAGGACCCTAACCTGTGCTTCCTCTAGGAGCCATGGTTCACTTGTCACTAAATTGGTATTCTTGCAACTTTACGGTACCTAACCCTGACATGTGATAAGAATCAATTGTAGACACACACACATGCATGCACACATCCCTTTTCTGGTCCCATTTTAGGGTTCCTTGCAGGACCCTTACTTGCAAGGTAAGTACCATTATGCCCACTTGACAGATGAAAACACTGAGGCTCTGAAAGGCTAAACTGGCTCCCATCATCACACAGAACTGAAAATCAAACCCAATTCTGCCAGAATTAATCATCTGTGCTCTTTCTACAAAATTTTGCTGATTCTAGGATTTGTGGATTGAATTGAATCGTGTTGAATGCTGAAAAGCACATAGCTGATCACAGGCTGATCAGTCAAACAAGAGACATCTCCAAGGAATGTTCTTTAAAACTCACTTGAGCACATCCAAAACCAAAGTTCAGCCTAGGGAAGAAGCAAGTCAAAGTTTAAAGATGCCTTTTTAATCTAGAAGAGAAAATGAATCTTAAATCAGGACAGCCATTACATTTGTGCCTTTCTATTGACTACTTTGCTTCAGTCATCAAGAAACACCCCCCTCCCACTTTTTGGGGGAAGGTTTAGCTAGGCTGTTTTATAATTTTTTAGGTTGAGATTTGTATGCTTTTGTTTGTTTTGTTTTGAGAGCCTAATGACTACTTTCACTGTCTTTTATGTCTAATCTTCCCCAAACAATCATAAGAATGGTCTATAAACCTACTTCCTCCAGTGATCCACGCATCACTGCACGGAACATTAGAAAGGAGAGGATCAGGTGACTCACAAGTAAGCAGAGAACACCCTGCCTGGTTCGCTTACAACGGACTCAAGCCCTCCATTCTGCGCTCAGCTGGGAAAATTCATCTCTGATCCAAGATTTCTGCGGATTCCAGGATCTTAAAGTCTTACCATGACCTCTGGGTCTAATTTCCTGATAATCTCACTCTGAGGATGCCAGCGCCATCCAGATGTGGATGCCAGAAACCTTGCCCTGATTTTCCGAGCCCGAAATTCAGAAAAGACGTTTATTTGGGTGTGGAACAGTCTTAAAGGGAGGTTTGAGGTGATGGATGACTTCTACGTAGCAAGTAACTTGAAAATTGATTTTTAGGCACAGGTGATCTAAAAAAATTCTTCAGCTATTCCTATTGCTGGCTTTTTTTTTTTTTAAAATGCCATTCCTGGCCCTCTTGCTGAATGTTTTTCTGTAACTTTTCCCTTTCTCTCTCTGTTAGTTCTCCCAACTAAAATTTCTGGGGTACAGACCTGGCCATCCATCTCTGTTTTACTGTTCGTCCATTCTTAAAGCTTATTATCAAGATGTTTTTCTAAAAAAGGCAGAGTCCCCTAAAGTGTATTTTCAGGCCAACTATAAAAATAACATTTTCACTTCTTTTTTAATGGAGTGGGAGCTCCACAGAAGGGAGGATTTGGATGAGTTTACAAAGGATTTAAAGAATCAAGACTATGAAGGTGAGTCTGAAAATACCACCATATGAGAACAATTGGATTTTGCATCTTTGTCTCTGCTTGATGTTATGCCCACGGCAGTTCTCATGCTGACTGTTCCCTTGTCTAAGAAGAATGTAGGTCCGACTCCCAGTCTCAAAATGCTGTCATTTTCTTTTTTTAAGGTTTATTTATTTATGTGAGAGAGCAGGGAGAGGTGCAGGGGGGGAGGGAGACAATGAGACTCCCCCTGAGTGGAGAGCCTGATGTGAGGCTCAGTCCCAGGACCCTGAGATCATGACCTGAGCTGAAATCAAGAGTCAGACGCTTGACGGACTGAGCCACCCAGGTGTCCCCCAAATGTTGTCATTTTCAAATAAAGATGGCCAAATTCAGTCCAAAAATGATGGGACTTGCATAGAAAAATGTGAGAAGACAGGATTACACTAGTGAGCCCATTTTTGCCGAATGTTTCCTCACTATTTCCCAGATTGGGGGGGGGCAGATTCTAGTGGAGAAGACCTGCTCCTTCAATTCCAGATAGCAGTATTAACATTAATCTTTGCTAATACTTAGGTAGTATCTACTGTATGAATGTTTTCTGTTATTTAATTACATTTACTCATTTAATCTTTACTGAGAACCAATGAGGCAGGCACTGTTTTCATTCCCATTTTATAGATGAAGAAATTGAGACTGAGAAGTCACCAAAGGTGTTGACAAACCCTGGCAATTTGGCTCCAGAATCCACGTTCTTAACTGCCATGCAATTCCAATCTCACCGTGATTTCATGAACAGCAGGGTCAGGGGACTGCTGAGTCGGGTGGCCCAAAACACAATGCTTAGAACACCAAGGTCATAGTTTGAATCCTGCCAGATCCTTCAAATGTCAGCCTAAGTGCCACTTCCACGGAGCATGTTCCCAAGCTCCCATACCAGGATATGTACCCTTTGGTGACCTGCACTGTCATTGCTAAGTGATTGCTTGTGCAATTACTTTCTCCCCTCTCCTAAAATGCAATCTCCAGTATCATGTCCCTCTGGGTCACCACTGTATTTCTAATACCCCGCAGAGTGTACGACACATAGTGTGGCTTCAATAAATACTTGCTTAAAGCAAGTACAAATGAATAAGAGTGTACACAGATGAGCAAAATGCCTGGGTTCAAGAACAGGGTCTGTCAAAACTCAACACTACTGATGTTTCCAGCCAGATTCTTTGTGGTGGGGGGCTGTTACAGATATAGTAGGATGATTAGCAGTATCCCTGCTCCTACCTGCTAGATGCTAGTAGCACCCCAAACCCAGTCATGACAACCCAAGCTGCACCCTAAAATGCACGATGGATTGAACGAGAGGATACAGAGAGGAACACAATGCTGTCTCTTACTGTAGGGAAACAGACAAAAGAACATTTTCTAATGTTGAACTTCATTAATAACACTGGCTTATGATACAAGTGCATTTCTGCAGGGTAAGTTCTTTAGAAACAAACACAGTAAGGGAGTTCGGCTTAGTAACAACAGTTATCACTGGGAACCACATATTATGAGCAGGTGCTGTGCTAAGTGTTCCACCTCATGATCTTACCTGCCTCTTACAACAACCTATGGATGACAGAAGCCCAGACAACATAGTGACTTGACCAAGGCGACATGACTGAGAGATCAGATTTTGAACCCTGGCAGGTCTAGCTGATGGCAAAGCCCTCACTCTGTGTCACCAACTTACAAGCACTCTTTAGCACCCTTGATGCCTCATGTTTGCAAACATTTCTCCAAATGCTTTTACACCCATTTATATGTGTGGGAAGTCATCTAGAAGACAAACACCTGTATCTCTGTGCCTAGAACAGTGCCTGGGACTTAGAAATACCTGTTGAGTGGATGAATGGTTAGAAAGCCTTCTCTCAATCCACAGTTATTAAAATCAAGTTTCATAATTTATTAAAGGGTGTGTCTATTTCTCACCTAATTTTTGTCCATTGCTAGACCAAACAGTTTAACCACGTCTTTAGGCAGCATGAGCTTCTGCTGGTTCATGCCTTCCACACTTGCCCTGTAACTCTTAAGCACTCATCAAGATATTTTTCCTGAGGAGAAACAGTCCCCTCCCTACTAAAGGGAATCCATAGTGAAATCCCCACCTCTCATATATGCATTCTTTAGTAGGGATCATTTCCCCCATTTTACCAATCGGAGAAAAAAAACAGAACTGGTCCAGAACATCTCTTAAAGCTTAATAATACATGTTTTGCAGTAAACGCTTCTCTTGATTTCTTTTACAAACTATGGAAATGAGATATGAAGACTTGCCCTAGCAACACAGGCAGGATGATGCTTTCTGACTTCTTGTTTCCTTTTGGGTTATGGCTGAGGCTCTGAAATACTCTATCCCACTGACTGCTGCCTTGAGACAGTGGGTGTGAGCCAAGAAAATCTATTCAGCCATTTGTTACATCCAAAAATGGCATCCGTGAGATAGGAGGCCTCAAGCTGTAGGGTCCCAAATGCAGATCGGAACATTCTGGTGCTTCTATTTTCAGAGGTGCGGTAGGAAAAATGGCACCCACGAGTTTTTGGATAGAAAATCTGCAAAAGAACAATCAAAATAGCTCTCGCTGGAGGTCCCCTCCTCCTATGCCTGACTCCAGCCTGGGCCGGGAAGGGACTTGAGTGAGCAAAGAAAACAGACGATGCCACTAGAAGAAAGAAACTTACCCTCTGAGTGGCTTTTCTTTTTTTTTTATAAATTTATTTTTTTATTGGTGTTCAATTTGCCAACATATAGAATAACACCCAGTGCTCATCCCGTCAATTGCCCACCTCAGTGCCCGTCACCCAGTCACCCCCACCCCCTGCCCACCTCCCCTTCCACCACCCCTAGTTCGTTTCCCAGAGTTAGGAGTCTTTCATGTTCTGTCTCCTTTTCTGATATTTCCCACTAATTTTTCTCCTTTCCCCTTTATTCCCTTTCACTATTTTTTATATTCCCCAAATGAATGAGACCATATTATAATGTTTGTCCTTCTCCGATTGACTTATTTCACTATGAGTGGCTTTTCAAGGCAGGTTGCGTTCTTTGAGGGATGCATTCCTCCTGTGATTGCAGACAGAATCTGCTCTCTAAAGAGATCTCTCTGAGCTGAATACTTCTCAAAGAAAGTAAGCCATAAAAGAATACAATGACAGTGTCAACTCTCTGCTTCCGAGCACTAAAAACCTGCATTTGAATGCTATGTAAGGATAGTCTTGGGAACCAGCATAGAGTGGCTGAGTGTCCTTTGTAGGATGCAAGAATGTCTGATACCATAACAGCTCTTTAAATACTTGTTCCCTTCCTGGAAAACAGGGTCACTGGAGGGAAGAGGCTCTGGCTTGTTCACATAGAGCACTGAGAGGAGGGCCAGGGGAATAGGATGTGGTCATCAGGAAGAGAGGTAGGACACAGGGAGAGAAATCAGGTTTGCAAACCTGCCTGGGATCCTAGCTCATCTCTACTTCCTTTGCTGATCCTTTGATCTTTAAAACCAGAAGTCTGAGACTATTTTTGGGTGGGCTAGGGGGCTTGGAACCCTCAGGCAGGCAGATGAAACTTGTGGAAACCTTCCTAGAATAATTATTTTTAAAAATCCATAAAATACATTGCATTTCAAAGAAACTAATTCCTTGAAAAAACAGTTATCAAAATATTTAATAAAATGAATGTGTGAAATGGTAATAAATGGTCTTATTTATTAACACGTTAACAAAAAAAGATCCAGTGGGGGTCTGAAGACTTCCTAATTTTGAAATAGTGATAAATGTAAATGACATTTTGGAATGTCTACAACACTTGTAATGGTAATTAGCTATGATTTCTATTGGTGACATAGTAATGGCTATGCTGATACTGCTGTGGTGTATTCCTTCATTCATGATCGAAGGCCCTATCAAATCTTAGTTAGGAGTTAGTGGACATGAAGTCACATTTTATTTCTCCCCTCTCAGTTCACAGCCTTCCTGAATTCTATCAGCAGCTCAGACTAGACATCTTTGCTTTCACTGCAGCGACAGGGGCACCTGGTGGTTCAGTCGGTTAAGCATCTGCCTTCGACTCAGGTCATGGTCCAGTGTACTAGGATGGAGCTCAGTATCAGGTTCCCTGCTCAGTGGGGAGTCTACTTCTCCCTCTCTCTCTCTCCCACTCATGCTTTCTCACTCATTTTTTTTCTCTCTCCCTCTCAAATAATAATAAAAAAATACTGCAGTGATAAGGAGAACAATCCCTTAGAACTATTCTTCACTTACATTCATTCCCTCCATCATATCTTCTAGTCCTGCAGGTTTAAATTTCTTTATATGTTGATTATCCTCAATGTTCTACCTCTACACCTGGGTCTCTCCACAGAAATGCCTTCTTTTTTTTTTATTTTTTTTATTTATGATAGTCACACACACACAGAGAGAGAGGCAGAGACACAGGCAGAGGGAGAAGCAGGCTCCATACACCGGGAGCCCGACATGGGACTCGATCCCGGGTCTCCAGGACCGCACCCTGGGCCAAAGGCAGGCACCAAACCGCTGCGCCACCCAGGGATCCCCCAGAAATGCCTTCTTTAGCAGCTCTGCCTGGGTGCCCTGTTGGCATTTCAAATCAAGTATGTCCACATGGGCTCCCCATCTTCCCATTCACACCCATCCCACTGTAGTCTTGTGCATCCTGGTCATGGGCCTCCCGTGCTACTGGTGATCTGGGCCAAAGAAATTGGATCTCCCTGTCTCCTCTCTTTCTCTTTCCACATCCAACCAATCAGCAAGTCCTGTCAGCTTTGCTTTCAAAACATATCCCTACCACACCTTGTTTCTTGCCACCTCTTGTCTAACACCTGAGCTCCGGTCTCCCTCATCTCTCACCAGATTACTGCAGTAGCTTCTTAGCCAGTCTGCTTTCTCCTCCCTTCCCTTCCTAAAGGTTGCTCTTGGCATGGCATCCAGGGTAGTCTTTTAAAACCAAGAGGGATGCAATCTGTATTACCTCTCTGTTCAAAACCCTCCAAAATCCTTTCCATTTCGCCAAGAATAAAATTCATATTTCAACCATGGACTACGATACTCACACATCTCCAATTCTCTCTCTGACAGCATCACTCAATCAGCTTCAGTAGCTTTTGTCCTCTGTTCTTCAAATTCACCAACTTAACAGCCTACCCCAGGGCCTTTCCCTGCTATTACACTGCCAAAAGGCTCTTCCTGAGGCCCACATGATTCTTCACTTCCTTCAGGTTCTGTGAAGTCTCCACTAACTACCTGTTATGGACTGAATTGTGTACCCTCTAAAAATCCATAGGTCAAAGTACCCTCAGTAGCTTAGAATGTGGCTATATTTGGAGACGGGGTCTTTAAAGAGGCAACAAAGTTAAAATGAAGCTGTTAGGTAGGCTCTAAGCCAATCTGTGTCCTTATGAGAACAGAAGAGAAGGGGGATGCCTGGGTGGCTCAGTGGTTGAGCATCTGCCTTTAGCTCAGGGCATGATCCTAGGGTCCTGGAATTGAGTTTCTCATTGGGCTCCCCATAGGGAGCCTACTTCTCCCTTTGCCTATGTATCTGC
The DNA here is from genome assembly GCF_905146905.1 of Nyctereutes procyonoides. Lineage (NCBI taxonomy): Eukaryota > Metazoa > Chordata > Mammalia > Carnivora > Canidae > Nyctereutes > Nyctereutes procyonoides. Next base: position 50,640,462 of record NW_026575126.1, on the reverse strand, counting down.
CTCTCTCTGTCTCTCAAAAATAAATAAAACTTTAAAAAAAAAGAACAAGAGGAGACAAGGACACAAAAAGAGACACTGGAGTGCACAGGCACAGAGGGAAAACCATGTGCAGAGGCAGCTAGAGGGCCACCATCTGTAAGCCAAGCAGAGAGGCCTCAGGAGAGACTAATCCTGCCAGCACATTGATCTTGGACTTTGAGCCTCCTGAGCTGTGAGGAAACACATTCCTGTTGTTTAAGCCATCCACTCTGTAGGATTTTGTTTTCACAGCAAAATACCATATCAAGTAATAATTCCACTGTTCATCCTAAGACCTCTCCTTCCCCTCCTTATCCTGCTTTATTTTCCTCTATCAGCACTCAATACCATAAAATATACTCATTGTAAAACATAAGCAAATTGGTTTATTTGCTCATGGTCCACTTTCCTTACTGGAATATATATATGTAAGGACAGCACAGGCTCTGCTTAGATTGTAGACGGATTAGCACTTGGACTGGAGCTCTGCACTCAAAGTTGAATGAATGAATGAATGAATGAATGAATGAAATGGTTTCTAATAAAACAGTTTGCATCCTTTATAAAGGTCTCAGAAGCCACTGTTATTCTTAACATCAGGCCACCACTTTGGAATTAGATGGATCATCCCCCACTCATGCCTGAATCTATATGAGCCATCTGGAAACCCTCCACTGAACCAGCCAAGGAGCCTGGCAATAAAGTGGACCTATGCTGGCTCTCTTCCCTTCACACCCAAGGCATGTTCTTTCTCACCCGGGCAGATAGGTAAGGAGCTCTTCCTAATTGCTAAGAATACTATTTCTCATTTTATTTGTGTATGCTTTCAGGTTTACAGAGTTCTTTCCTAGGCATTAGATTTAATCCTCTCTCCTACTGCCTCAGAAAAAAAGAATTGTTTATTAACTCAATATTTGCATACAACTTTATTCATACTGGGAACATAGCAGTTCCAAATAGTTATGTGTTTATCTGCCTGTTCTGTGGGTCCATGAATTTCTACAAGGAAAGAATGTTTGTATTCCCAGGGCTGAGCACAAACAGTAGATGCTGACCGGATGGATGTTTGTTGGTGTTATTATAATCCAATATTTACTAAGTTACTCCAATGTCCTTACACTACAGTGGGGATATTATCAGCAGCACCCCTCAATGTTGCTGTGTTAATATGAGTGAACGCTGAGCACATGTCTGGCGCATGGTAAGCATTCAAAACAGGAAGCCCTGACTGAGCCTGGGTCAGATGAAACCACAACACAGATGCATGCTCAGGTCGGAGGCCGGTGTAGTCTGCACAAACCTCACTCCTGGAGATGCCAGAGAAGAAACTGAGAAGCATGATCTGGGGGAAAGAGACTTTGGAGAATTAAATGAACTCTTGCATTTCCTCTCAATCATACAACTTAATTATTGGGAAATGCCACATGCACTTTTCTATTGGGACAGATGTGTGGGAAGAAAGGGAGGCAGGCTTAGGATTTTTTTTTCCTTCGGGTTTATGAGTTTCATTGATTTTTCTAGAAGGAAAGGGCTTCTCTTTGACCCTGTTCCCCCTGCTTGGGACAAGAATTGTTGGCAGCTTCCCAGAGATTAATGATCCTGGCCCTGTGCCCAAAGGGAGCCTAGGAGGCAGCGAGACTGGCAGGTGAAGGTAGAGACAGTCCGGGGTGTCTGAAACTGTGTTGCCTGCTTCCGTAGCCCCACACGCAACCCATCCCAAGCCCCATCAATTTCATTTCCAAACCCCTCCCCAATATGCCGGTTCCTCTCAGCTCCTTTGCCATCCCCCTCAACTCAAGCTGCCATCTTTTCCTGAAACAGACTCTTAACTTGACGACCCTCAAGCTCCACTCATTTCCTCCCCGTATCTTCCCATCTGAGCTAACAGAGTGACCATCTTGAAACCTAAATTAGATCCTTATCACCTCTATCTTCTCAAAACCCTTCAGTTGCTTCCCATTGCACTTGGACAAATAGCAAAATCCTTCACACATGCAAACAAACTAGATGCCTGTCCATGGATGGATGGTTGAAGAAAATGGGGTGGAGACATACAACAGAATCCTATCCATCTTAAAAAAGAAGAAAATTCTATCGTTTGCAATAATGTGAACAAACTTTGAGGACATGATGCTGAGTGAAATAAACTCCAGTCATGGAAAGACAAATACTGTATGATTCCACTTCCACTTGGATGAGCAGACTAAAGTAAACAAATTCACAGAATTTAGAAATGGAAGGATGGTTTCCAGGAACTGCAGGGAAAGAGAAACACAGAGCTGCTAATCAATGAGCTCCAAGTTTCATTTAAGCAAAACCAGTAAGCTCTAGAGATCTGCCGTGCAACATTGTGCTTACCATCAACCACTCAATGCTGAGGATAGGCCTTATGCTCAGTGTTCTTACCCAACAGAGCAAGTTTTTTCAAAAAAGAATTAAGCCAAGTATCACCACTAATCATTATTTTAAAACTGAAATTTGATGAAAGACCAACATTTTGTGTGCCTCAGTTCACGTGGGAAACAGGCACTTACTAATTGATTCCAGTAACTAGATAGGCTGAATGTACATTATTCATAAATGCTGCAAAGGTATTATTGATTTGATAAACTGATAATCAGTGTTTTCTGTATATTGGGATTATGTGACTAACTTTGAAATGGACACAATGAGAGCACCTGGGTTGCTCAGTCGGTTAAGCGTCTGACCCTTGGTTTCGGCTCAGGTCAGGATCTCTTGGTTGTGAGACAGAGCCCCACCTCAGCCTCTATGCTCAGCATGGAGCCTGCTTAAGATTCCCTCTCTCTCTCTCCCTCTTCCTCTGCCCCTCCCCCTAGCTGCATGCATGCTTGCTCTCTCTCTCAAAAAATAAATAAAATGTACACAGGTGTAGTACAATTGAATGGTTTTAACATGGAAAAATAAACATTTTTATATTTAAAAAAAAAACACAAATCTTTTCCATGGTCTTCCAAATCCTCTATGGTCTGGCCTCTGCTTACCTCATCTCCCACCTCTCATCCCCTTCTCTCTGTATTATGACCACAATATCTCTTCCAGCAATTTGAAAAAACTCCATAATCTCTTCCCATTTTGTGGCTGTGAAAGTTTCAACATAGAGTGACATCCTCAAAGGGTCCCAATCGGATCCCTCTCCCACTGTCTAAATTAGATTCTCATGTCATACTCCTCACAGCACCTTCAAATTCCCCCTGGAAGCATTTCCCACACCTTCAAAGCTCAGGTGTGTCTTTGATTCTTTGTTTTTCTGAGCCTCTCCAGCTGGGGTTTGTAGACCATGAGGGTAGACTATCCTGTCTTGTTCACCCCTTTATCTCCTGTGCCTACAAGGCTGAATTTACTCCATGAATATTTGTGGAGTTCTTAGGAGGTGCTAGATCCTCTGCTAGGTGCTGGGGACAAAGAAGGAATATGATGTAGTATCTGACCACAAGATAGCAGGACAGACAGATCTGTACTGAAACATACACAGCCATAATTGGAAGGGATAAGATCCGGTGCCTTCTGGTACACAGAATTTTTGAGGAAGGAAGGAGGAAGAAGGAACTCTGAACTACATATGAAAATAGTACTATATATGTGAAAGGAGAAGGAAACAAAGATTTGCCTAGAAGACTGGGATGGATTCTTAAAGGAGGTGGTGATTGATCTTGGCCCTAAAGGATCCTAAAGAATGAACAGGTGTTTGTCAGATGCACAAACCTGTGGAAGATGGGCTGGATGGAGGGTAAGGGACTCGTTAAAAGGCTGTAGCAAAAGTTCAGAGGAAAGATGAGCAGGTCTCAACTGGGCAGCAGCAGAGAGGTTGATGAGAAAGAGATGGTTTCTAGAGACATTACAGAGGAGTTGAATTTGAGGAAGCTGAATTTGAGGCTATTAGGTAGGATGATGTTTAGCTAAATATAAGTAATAGAATTCTAATCAACAATAGCCAAAATAATACAGACATCTCTTATTTCACTAACAATAAGATGGGGGGCAGAACAAAGTTTGGCTCATCAATTCACTTATGTCATTAAAGATCCACATCCATTCCAGTATGGACTCCAGTCTTTAACATACTTTTTTATGTTTCTGTGTGTTGTCTCATGGTTTCCAGGTGGCAGCCATAGCTTCAGGCATCATGGTTGCATTCAAGAGAGTGGGGAGGAGATGAAGATGGGAGAGTCAGGCCATTGAGTGAAGATCACTTTCCTTTTTACTTCTTTGATTATAGGGGAAATATTTTTCAGACCTTCCCAGCAAAATGTGTCATTGGCCAGGATGGGCCATATGGCTGGCCACTCCTAGCTGCAAAGTGAGCTGGGAAACCAGATATCCTGCAAAGCAAAACAGAGGTGCCTGAATGGCTTAGACCAGTCATGATTCATGCTCTGGAGCTTCCATGTAGTCTCCCTGAAACACAATCAAGACCAGCAGCTAACAGTGTCTGCCATAGGGTGGGAGGTGGGCTTTGGTTTTATTCAGTCTCCTCCTGGATCAGAAAAATGGCAGGCAGCTCCCTCTTGGCTTCAGTGCTGTGGAAACCATTGCTTGTTCCAGCTGAGCCTGCTGTTCTTTACTCATACATTCCCAAGAAGATGATTATGCAGAACAGCGAGAGCTTTCTTGTTTCTCGAATATTCTTGAGAAATAAGACTGCATTAATAATTTGTTTTCTTGGTATGGGCCATTCGGTTGCAAAACGATATTCCAGTCATAGCACGATACTTCCTTTCCTCATTTACATTCACCGTTGGTATAATTATGCTTTTCAGTCAGAATACTTATTAATTTTATAGACCTACCTGAAAATTAAATTGGATAAATTCCGTTTGCCTGGTACCTTGAAATATGTGTTTTTCCAAGCTGCTGCTGGAACCCACTTTGGCCCTGTGCAATTTTGTTCCTCTTTAAGTTCATTTGCAAATACCACTGTGTTGGTTTAAAGGGCATTCATCATTTCTGAGTAGGAGAAACATCACAAAATGCAGTCCAATTCAAAACAAAGTAGGAGGACAATGGAGAAAATTGTCAAATATTTTATTTTCTCATGGGGTGGAGGGAAACCATTGAGTGAGGCATAAAATTTCTCTTTGGGTTCAATGAATCTGACTTGTTGGTGGGGAGAACTCTGTGTTGTACCAAAAAGAGTCAGGAAGCCAAAAAGTGTAAAAAAGCATATGAGCTGGGGCTTCCCTACTGACCAGGGCAAAGGGGGCAAAATATGAGGAAGCAGGTGGCGTGTCTGTTCATGAACCATCTACCAAACTTACTGTCTCAGGCACCCTGGTGCTAGAAATACAATTAAGACATATTACCTACTTTTCATAGGGTAGATGGATTATTAGACAATGATAACAGACCATGGTAAATGTTATGACAGACAAAAAGCAAGGGGCATAGTGAGAGGCCAGAGCAGAGCCACACACCCTACACCAAGGGCAGAAAACAGAGCTTTGCTCTGTGTGCTGTACTCCAATGCCCAGCCCAGAGCCTGGCTTATAGAGGCTCAAAAGTCAGCTGTTGAGGCGAATTGGATTTAAATGAATGGTACTTCATGCTGTGTAATAATCAAGGTAATATGAGCTCTTATAACAAACACCTAAATCTCAATGACTATAACACAACAGAAATGTGTGTGTGTGTGTGTGTGTGTGTTATCTCCAGCTTGCCAACTGCAGATGTTAGGACTTCTCAGCTTCCATAACTACATGAGCTGATTCCTTACACACACACACTCTCTCTCTCTATATATATATGTATATATACATATACATATGTATATATATTCCAATATTTTGTTAGTTTTGTATATATATACATATATATGTATATGTATATATATTATATATGTATATGTATGTATATATGTATATACATATATGTATATGTATATATGTATATATATTACATATATATGTATATGTATATATATATATATTCCAATATTTTGTTAGTTTTGTTTCTCTGAAGAACCTTGACTAATAAAATAAGCAACAGGGATGAACCAAATAAGTGAATTGACTTCAGTTAGTGACTCATCATAAAATGACAGGGTTATCCTGCTCACACACACATAAAATGCTACATTTGAGAGAGGAAAACAAAAGTCAGCAATGGAAACTTTCATACAAAGACCAAAGTAGAAGGTAACTGGCCCCATAACTTGCTTTTCACCCAAGCCCTGAAAACTTCAAAGACAGTGTTCAAATCTACAAAGTTGGGAGTTATGAAGGATGGGTCAGTTCTTGACATCTAATGCACAGTGTGGTGACTACAGTTAACAATACTGTACTGTACACTTGACATTGCTGATAGAGTATATCTTAATTGTACACACACACACACACACCCCAAACCAAAATAAAATTATGTGAGCAATGCATGATATGTTAGCATGACTGTAGGGACTTTTTCACAACGTAGAACAAATCATCCCATGAGAGACCTTAAATAAATACAATTTTTATTTGCTGATTATATGTTGAGAAATCTGGAAAAAGGAATACTTTAAAAAAGAATATCAAAGGCACCAGTACCCAAGGTTCTAATCCTGGCCAGACCTCTAAGTAGCTGAGTTGTCCTGTTCAAGTTCAAAATACTGCCAGACCTCAATTTTCTCAGGGTAAAATTAGGAGATTGAATCACATGGTCTGGCCATACTTCCAGAGCTCTGCAAATCTGTGACTCTTAAGGATTTTGTGAATGTTCCCCAAGTTTCCTGAAGCTGAGTGGTTGGGTCCCGGCTATGGGAGAAAGGAAATCAGGTGAATTCTTTGTTGTGGTACTTGAGACACTCTGTGAATTTTGTCTGAATTCCCAGCCTGGCTCCCCTGACATTGGGCAATTCACATAACCTCCCTGTGACTCAGTGTCACTTAGCCATAGAATAACAGCACCAGTCAGGTATGCGTAGCGTCTACTTCTTAGAGTGGGTTGTAACAATTAAATGAGATAACATTCAGGAAGTGCTTACAACAGTGCCTGGCACATAGGAAAGGGCCCAATACATGTAGGCTATTACTGTTGCTATCATTGCTATCACAATTATTTTGTTGTTGTTTAGAAATCTTCATAGCTATTTCTTGGCTTTTTAGTCCATTTGGGGGGTCTTGTTTCCCCCAACTACCTTATACATTCCCTAAATGGGGGAAGGGTGTTATGCATAGTAGGTGATGGGGAGTAGAATAAAATATAAGAGTAGGTTTCTAGATACTTTGGAAATATTAGCCACAAGGGAATGGGGGCATAGCCAAAATATGGAATAAAAAATACAAGGGCATTATTTTTACAACATTCTCAAAATGTCAAAGTTTATTGTGATGGAGAAACCAGTGGTTGCAGGGGAACAGGGTTGAGGGTGGGACTATAAAGCGGTAGCATGAGGGCATTTCTTTGTGGGGGTGGAACAGTCTGTACCCTGACTGGGGTGGTTACATGAGTCTGTTCCTCTGATGGAATTCCATAGATCTACACACACACACACACACACACACACACACACACACACACACAATTGAATGCATGTAAAAATGGGCAGAATTTCAACTAAGGTCTGTATAGTATTATAGCAGACTTACTTTCCTGGTTTGATGGTGTGCTATGGTTCTATAATATGTTACCATTGAAGGAAGTTGGGGGGGGGTACATAAGAACCCTCTTTACCATTTTATAACTTCTTGTGAGTTCAAGAATTATTTCAAATTAAAAAGTTTTTAAAAATTACAATAGCAGCAGGGAAATAAGACCTATCCACCTAGTAGGTAATTACAAGATACAATAGAAAGCAAATTCCCAAATCATCCAGTAGCTTCGATCACAGAATCAGAATAGGATAGGCTGTACCTGAAAGAGAAGCAACCACCTTAGGTTACCAGCAAGGAGCAACCAACTTTGCAGGTGCCAAAGTGACCCTGGATGCCAAAGCGGCCTGGTATTGTCAGAAAAGAGGGAGAGCTGAGTGTAAGCATCTCTGTGCAACTGGCCTTGGGGTGGAGCATGTGGTCACACCAGAGGCACATCTGGGCAGGATTAGAAGAGGAAGCAGGGAGGGGAGGTGTCCGAGTTTATGTTAGCAGGTAAGTCAGGGTGGCTGCCAGAGAACACCAGACACTGCAGGACTCTCCCCCTAACCCCACCACCAGTCTGTATGCATCTTCAGTCTTGAGGTGACCCCCTACCCTATAGGCTGGGGTCTTTGAAGGGCTCGTCTTTGGTAGGACACTGAAGGACAAACCTCTGTGGAGGTGGAGACAAGGGTGAGGATGAGGACAGTATGGGCAGCAAAACAGAAACAGTACATCTGTGCCTGGCATGGTTCTGAGCACCTTGCATAGGCTGACTCCCTTGTGACCCAGCCTATGAGGGAGGCATGATAATAATTACCCACTTTACGAGGAAGGCAACTGAGACTCAGAGAGGTGAAACAGATGAAATAGATGGTCCAAGGTCACATGGTTTATAGGTGAGACTGTTGTTGAGTTTTACTCTCCTTAGGTTCAAACTTCTTTTCTTCCTTGCTGCATATGAGTGCTAGGGAGTAAGGGGGATCACCATGATGCCAAACCTATGTAGAAACCTTAATGGCTGTCTCTCTGCTTTTTGGTCTTTTTTTTTGTCCTGCTTCCCCCAACAATTTTGTACATTCCTTAAAAGAGAGGAGGGCGTCATGGCATGTGGCAGAGAGTAAAATACAGAAAAATATGATATAATGTAACAATTTAATATAATATAATTATATTACTTCATATGTTAATATTAGATCATAATGTAAAAGTAGGGTTAAGAAAAGTTTGAAAATAAGTGGGCATAAATGGGAAAACAGGCATAACCACAAACTAGAGTCAAAAACACAAAGATACCATTTATGTAATAATCTAAAAATGTCAGACTTGGAGCATGGATGGATCAGTGGCTGCCAGGGACATGGGCTAAGGGGAGTGAGCATATGTGAGTTCACACTATCACCCCAGTGTCAATTTTCCGGGAGAAGGAGATCTCACCATTAACTTTGTCACCCAAGGGCGCCTAAACTATGTTGGATGCCCAGGCCATATCCCCTACGCACTGGTTAAAAATGAAAAAAAAAAAAAAAAAAAAAAGGAAAACAAACGCAACTTTAAGTCCACCCACAAAAAAAGTTACTAAAAAACAATACTGACTTTACAAAAATGAAAAAAAAAATAATAGCAAGCCAGCCTCTTTGCAGAAGTTCATAAAAATTCCAATGTGCATCAAGACCAAGAGGATTTTCATTTTATAAATGAGACATTCAGAGGCAGACAGGGCCCCTAAAGCTCGCACACACCGCGACGCGGCACTGTGGCAGAGGGAAGGAAAACTGTCTGCTGGATCACGGTGCATTTCTAATTGAAGAGTTTTGAGAATGCAAATGAAAATGAATCAGCGCCAACAGGGATGCCTAAAAGACATAAGTGAGAATTACAGCAATTAAGAATGTTGTCTCAAAGGAAATTAGACTGGTCCATTAATTACAATGCCTTAAAGGGAAAGAGGTCCCAATGAAATGCAATAAATTAAAATATCAAAAAGGAAATTAGTAAGAAGAGAAGGTGGAAGTGCCAACAAGAAGCTAATCTCAGAGGTGGTGATGGGGATAGAGAAGGGAGAAAAAATACTAGGAATAAATATAGACAATGCAAAACAGGTTCACCTAAGATCAGTCCTCCTCCTACTCCTTGCTGCCTCCTTCCCTTCTTCCTTTCATCCTTCTCTACTTCCTTCCTTCCTCCCTCCCTCCGTCTCCCCTCCATACCTCCACCATGCTTCCCCCTCTACAACCTCTTTCCCTCTCTTCCTGCCATCCTTCTCTTCCTTACTCCCTTTGCTCTCTCCTTCCTGCATTCCCTTTCTCATTCCCATGTGTCTTCAAAGTGCTAATTCCAAAAGGGCAGTGACAAACTAGGAGCAACCATCACTCCTCCCAGGGAGGAGGAACATGCACTTTAGGATGCCTTCACAGGCCTGCTGCTTTGCCCTTCAGATCAGCCGCCATGCTCATTAAGGTGAGTTATTCACCAGGTTGTCCCAGGTGACAATGTTCCTAACCCAGTGACACTCTAATGCCCCCTTGCTTTAAGTTCTCAAAAATTATTTGTATTTCCTTGTCTCTTTAACTTGGTAATGAAAGGCTTGAGCTTCTGTCTTTGGTACTGATGCTAATTGATATTGCTGTTTTTGATATTGATCCAGACCCTCTGGGCATGGCGTCCCCCCTTATGCTGGGTGTTTCCACTCTAGCTCCCCACTGTGCCCATCACCTTACTTTCCTCTCCAATGGCCAGAAACCTCCCTTTGCCTCAGGGGGCAATTATGAGTCCTAGTAATTTTCAAATTCCTCAATCCCTGCCTAGGTCCCTGTAAAACATTCTCAGGTCTCCCTGTGATAGGGACAGTTGCTTTCTTGAATGAAATCATTCAAACTTTTGTTCTAAACTCTAATGAGGCATCTGTTTATGCTTTTTTTTTCTAAACACTTATCACCCCCTCATGATTTACCTCATGTGTCCCTAAAAAATTGCATTATTTTTAATTTAAATACTTGCCTCATTGGAAGCAATAATCCCTGAAATCAGGGCCTTGCTATATAGTTTTGTGTATTTTTCTTATAAATATTAATACATATGCACAACACAAATTACAATGTCCATCCAGGTGCCTCTTAAATGGGCTTACCTCTCTTCCGTAGCAGCACTTCCTGTTTGGGAAACATTCTAGAGTGAGAAATCATGGATTTTGGATTAATTACAATCTGATTCGGCTTCACTACTTGCTGTGGGAACTGGGGCAAATGTATTAAACCCAGGGTCTTGGTTTTTCCATCTGTGCGTTGGCTGCAACTGTGTCTTTCTAAGGCTTGCTTTGAGGACCTGATGCATGTATTAGGACACATGCTTATTTCCTCTTTCCCTGATGGGGAAAATTTTAACACATTTTTAATTAGGATTACTGATCAGATGTCTCTCCCCATACATGTTTATTTAAATGTTGGTATAAAAAAGGTGAGGACATCTGACTTTCTTTCAAAGTGGAACATAAGTTCCTTGATAAGTGGACAATATTTCATAATTTCTAGCATCACCATGATGCTTGCCTGGTGCCAAGCATATGGTGGTGTTCTATCAGTACCTGCTGACCTGCTGTTGATTGATCTCTCATCCTGGCCAGAGCTTTGAGCATTGCCAAGGTGGGGCTCTGCTGGAGTTGTGGCATTAAGGCTGGTCAGCTCACATGTCCCTCAGAACAGTTCTGGCTTTAAAACAGGGCCATAAGCAGGTCCCCAGCTCTCTCTCAGGCTTGCCAATGCTTCTACCATTTCCCATCTGTGTTTCTATTTTTCCTGCGAGAGTAGCTTTATTGATCTCATTAATTCTCTTTTCCATCTTTGGCATGGCAAGGTGATATTATCCACACTTTAATGCCTCCTGTGTTTTGCAAATTATAGGATTATTATGGATAAAATGACAAGAAACACTGTTTTCACCAAATCACAGCCAAAGCCATGAACTGTCCTTCATTTAAATGGCAGGGGGTAATCTGTCCTGGGGGTCTGCTCTCCCAGGCCTGAGGGCTACAAACACAGATGTAGAATTTCCTCTCAGCTGAGATATTTCCATGTGAAGCAAAGCAGAGATTCCTTCACTTGAATGTTTTTTTATTTTTGAATTCCTGGAGGCAGTTACAGATTTCCTAATAAGGGGATTTTTTTTTCTTTTGCAGCAATTACATATGACTATTTTTTCTTCTTTTGATTGAAAATTAGTTTGAGGAAGTCTTAAAAGGAATTATCTGAAGATGCTGGAATGCAAGATTTAGAGTTCAATAAGTACTTTGTGTATGTATATATATATACACACAAGACAAGAAAAAGTCTCTCTTATGCAGTTCTTTTAGTTCAATAACTAATTAAAATCACAACCACCACCAATAGAAAAGTTTCTTCTGATCTTATCTGATACTTAGAACTCTTTGCAAGAGAAGAATAAAGAAAAGGAAAATAAGTGGCTTCTCCACAGACTATGAGTCTCCCAGAATGGGGATTTCTGTATTTATAAGGGTGTTCTAAGAACTTACAATGTCTAGAATAGAGAGAGCACCTAATAAATGTTAACTATAGAACAACATGAATAAACATTTTTGTCCTTCAACATTTTTTTCTTCAAGGATAATAATGTACACACACAACACACATCCTAAGGGTACAATCCAACAAATTTTTACAAACTTAAATTCAATGGCATTGCTAGGACCCAGATCAAGAAAGAGAACTATACTATAACCCCAGAATTCTCCCTCACAGCCTTCTCCAACTGTTACCCCCCAAATATAACCACCATGTTGACTAATTTCTTTGCCTTCTTTGAACTTCATGTAAGTGAGATCACAGAGCCTATCTTTTTTTGTGACTGCCTTCTTTTGTTCAATGTTATGGTTCTGAAATTCATTTAATTTGACATGTAGCTGCAAGATGTTTGTTCTAATTGTTATATGGTGTTCTGCTATAGGTGCTGTGGACTTCGTGTTTGTGGGGTCACCCCTCACCGTCATAAATTGAAGCTCTAATCCCTAGTGTGACAGCACTTGGGAGGTGGGGTTTGGGGTTAGATTAGGTAATGAGGGTGGGGTCTTCATAATAGGATTAATGTTTTATAGGCAGAGGAAGAGACAAGGTGTCTGTCTCTGTCTCTGTCTCTCATCCATATACCAGGAAAGGCCATGTGAAGTCATAAGAAGACAGCCATCTGCAAACCAGGCAGAGCCCTCACCAGATACCAAATCTACTAACAGCTTGATCTTGGGCTTCTCAGCCTCCAGAATTGTGATTATATATATATATTTTTTTTTTAAATCACCCAAATTATGTATTTTGCGATAGCTGCCCAAACTGACTGAGACGATGTATATCCCAACTGATTCATCTATCATACTGGTTTTTTCTTTTTAAAGATTTTTATTTATTTATTCAGAGAGAGAAAGAGAGGCAGAGACACAGGCAGAAGGAGAAGCAGGCTCCATGCAGGGAGCCCGATGTGGGACTCAATCCTGGGTCTCCAAGGATCACACCTGGGGCTACAAGCGGCACTAAACCGCTGTGCCACCGGGGCTGCCCTCTATCATACTGTTGATGGGCATTTGACAGCTTCCAGTTTAGAGTTATCATGAAGTATAGTGCTTTGTATCTTCTCATATGAGTGTTTTTCTGTTGCCGGAATGGAAATGCTGGGTCATAAGGTATGGGTGTTTTTAGCCCTAGTAGAAACTGCCGAGCTTTTTTTTCTAAAGTGTTTGTACTAATCAATACTCCCAGCAATAATGTTTGTGAGTTCCAGTTGCTCCATATCCTTGCCAACGCTTGATATTAAGCTTTTTCATTCTAGTCACACTGGTGGATGTATGGTAGGATCTCACTGTATATGTATGTATGTGTGTAGGTGTGTGTGTATTCCTTTTTATTTTTGGAATAATGAAAGATTCACATGCAGGTGTAAGAAAGACACAAAGAGATCCCATATGCCCTTTACTCAGTTTTCTACAATTATAATATCTTGCATAACTATAGGACAATAACACAACCAGGAAATTGACATTGATACAACTAATCACCCTTTGTCAGATTTCATTAGTTTTATGTCCACTCATTTGTGGGTGTGCGTTGTCTAGTTTTCTGTAATCTTCCCACATGAATAGACCAGAGGACACCACCAGTCAGGACAGTCTTATCTTAAGAAGCCCTCCCCACCCCCTGCCGCTACCCTTTATACCCACTGCTCCCTTCCTCCCTCCCTGCACTCTCCTCTCTGCATCCACTAATCTGGGCTCCATCCCTAGAGTTTTCACTCAAGAGAGTTCTAGATATGGAATCATATAGTACATAATTTTTTTTGACTCGGTATAATTCTCTTGAGATTCATCCCAAGTTGTTGCATGTAACAAAGCCATCCGTTTAAACTGTCAGGTAGCATTCCATGAATGAGCTTGAGAAGCGAATAAGCACCCATTCCCAAGCCATCATTTATAGTGGTTTAATTGATTTCTTTCCTACTCAAGGGATGATAAAATAGATTTTCACATGTTCTTTCATTTGTTTATTAATTCAACCAACATTTATTACGTACCAGCTGCATGCCAAGCATTGCGTGGATCCCAGGCACACAAGAGACATAACAAGGCTCTGTCTTGTAGGAATGTTCCTAGAATCTATGTTTGGAGACAGACTTATAAGTCTAATAAGACAAGACAGCATATGTTATATATACATTTCAGTCAGGAATAAAGAAGAAAATGTCTGATCTTATAATGATGGGGGATGGAAGATGAGTCCAAGAGATACTCAGTGGGGACAGATGTATAAGCCAAGTCTTAGAAGGTGAATGGTTTGCCTGATGGCTGTGAATGAGAAAGGAAGTAGGCAAAAAGTGCTTTCAGAGCAGAAAGAACAGCTTGGGTATAAAATGGATGTGAGACAGGCTATACTCCATGCAGAACTCAGTAGACCATGGCTAGCTAAGTGGGTGGGGCAGTTAAAGAGATGGAGTTGGAAAATATCACCATCTTCAGGAGGACATGCTATTACTGCAAACACTGTCACAAGCTGCTACCCAGATGCCATCAGCAGAATCCTACTAAAATACTCCAAGTCTCATGGACTCCAGCCACCCTGACTTTGCAGTTACCCAAGGATCCCTGCATTAGACATGGCCAAGAGCCATCACTCACATCACACACATTTTATACCTGTCTCTGGAGTGTTTACCTTTCAGGCACTCAGATGTGCCTAATGACATGGAGCATACACACACACACACACACACAAGTCCATCCACATACTCTGATGTTAAACCTAAGCTTCTTTCTTGCACTTTGGTCTGAAGTGGGAGTGAGGGGAATTACCTAAGTAACAATAATATCAGTATGTATGTCTGCTCTGTGTCTTCCATATAGCCCCTCCTCACAATAGCCTCAACTCTGAGATAGACACTACTATCACACCCAATTTTTAGACAAGGAATCTGAGGCAAAATGAGATTAAATGACTTGCCCAAAGTTATAGAGATTATAAGCAGCAGGTGCAGGTTTTAATTGCATGATGAATCTCCAGAGTCCATACACTAGGGATTGGCAGACTCATGGACAGGAGGAGCGTGGGAGCTAAGAACTGAGAGCTCTCTAGGACACTGGGTTTGAGGTAGAGGCAACCCACATGACAGGAGATCCAGAGTTCATGTTCCTACTGCATCAAGGCAAGCTCAGTCCTCCTTTTAAGAGGTTAATAGGGTGAAAGCAGGGTTCCCATCAGTCTCCTTGGCATCTAGACCAACACACTCAAACTAAGCCTTATCTTATCATGGCAGTTTTCAGTCCACAAACATTTCCTAATTTAATCATATAAAGAGAATTCCATTACTTGGAATACAAAGGTGAGGCAAAACCATACCCAAAGGGCATTCTCTCTGGTGATGGTGCTCCCTTCCATTTCTGGAGATTGGCACATGAGCACATACTGTTCTCCGTATCTGGATTGTTCTACCTTCTTCTCCTTGTCCTCAACTGGTTTATATGCTGGCTTCTTGTAGTTTTCCCTCTGAGTTCTTTTGCAATTTATCATTACATATTTATGTGATAATTCCCCTAGTAAACATCTTCTCTACTAAAAATTAAGAGTAATAGAATGAGACAATGTTTATTTTTGCTTAGCTTTTTATATCCATGGTGCAATGCCTAGCACATAGTAGGTACTTAGTAAATGCTTACGAGTAGATGAATGAATGAGCATATGGACAAATAAAAAATTGAGGGAATGAACGAATGAATGAATGAGTCATCAAAGCTTCATCAAAAAATACTTGGTGTCCTTTTTTTTTTTAATATTTGGTGTCCTATAATGACATTAATTCCCTGTAGTATCTTGGCTGCTGTTGACGTTACAGGGTTCTGGTGCCACCCAAGGCACAATCTTTCCAATGAATTCATGAGGTTCCCTGGCTTCTGCAAGCCCAGTCAAGCCTGACCCAGCTTGCAAGCTGGCAAGTCTGTATTTCAGTTCCTTGGTTTGATTTCCATCATCATCCACTGCAAAAGGGAGTTGTTGATTTTCTTTAATTAAGGCTGGAAGGATGGCTTCCTGAGTGGGTAATGTATTTCCAGAGCTCAGCATTTCATCTGCATGGCCTACATTTCACTCAGAAATGGGGCAGATTCATTAAAAGAATGGCCAGACGGCTTCCTCTTTGGTTGCTTGTTTGCCTACATTTAATGAATGAATAAATAAACATGCCGATTCATTACCAACTTTTGAGTGGAAATAATTGCTGGGCTCCCTCATTTGCTTGGAATAATGTTCTTTGCATTTGGAGCGCCTTCTGCCTCGGTCACTGCAGTGTTTCCCACTCAACGGTCCAGAGGCATCCTCCAGGGGATGATATTCACCTCTGGATCACCTTGGAGAGAAGCAATCATTCTTCTGGTCCTCCAGGGTCTCATTCAGTGCGCTGAGAATGCTCATTTGTGGAAGGAGACCCTGGGACCCGAAGAAGTAAATGAGACGGATAGGCCCATTAATTCTCTGAGTACACTCTGGGGGCACCTGGGGCATTATAGTGTAATTACTACTAAGAAAGTCTAAATTCCTATGCACTTTGCCAAAAAGCATTTTACAGACAGGCAAGTACTCAGTTTTGCCCATCTGTGAATGCTTGCCTAACTCTGGCTGTAGGAAGCCTAGAGGGCCCATCATGGTGGCTCTTGGTTGATAAAAGGAACAAGCGATCCTTGAGACTTTCTCACTCATCGCTCAATCATTAACAATCATTTGCCACGTGCCTCTGCTGGCCATGAATTGAAGATTACGGAGTCCCTCATCTCTACCCTGGATCAGTGCAATTACTGCCCAAATGGTCTCCCAGCCTCTTTCATTACCTTTGCCACTTGTATTAACTCCATGGTTGCACACTGCTCTTTTGAAAACACAAATGTCATGACAACACGCCCGTGCCAAGAATCTAACGGTTTCCCATTGAGTACAGAATTTAGTACAAAGTCCTTTGCATGACCCACAGGGCCTTTCATAGGTAATCTGTCCCTGGGCTACTTCTTCAGCTTCATTTCTGCCTACCTCTTGCACTTAATCATCTGTCTGCCACATGGAACTACATGCAGTTCCCTGAATATATTATATATTTCCCATCTCTGTGTCTCTGACTACACCTTTTTCTCCACCTCTTCTCTGTGACCACTGTATATTCTTTGAGATGCTAGATCACCGAATACCAATTTATATCCCTGGAGAGGTCAGTCAGGGTTTATACCTTTATGATGGAGACCATGAATAATGTAATAGGGAGTGGTGGGGCTTGGAACAAACTGGAATGCATGCCCTCTCTAAAAATGAGCACCCAGCATTCAGTCACACCTCATTGTTGCCATAAGGGTATGTAAACCTGGTATTTTCAGATCCACTATTTTTATTTTATTTTTTACTTTTTAAAAAAGACTTTATTTATTTGACAGAAAGAAAGAGAGAGCAAGCACATGTAGTGGGAGCAGCAGAAGGAGAGGGAGAAGCAGGCTCCCCACCGAGGAGGGGGTCTGATGTGCGGCTCGATCCCAGGACCTTGGGATCTGGGCTGAAGGTAAATGCTTAACCAAAAGAGCCACCCAGGCACCCGTCAGATCCACTATTTTTAAAGAGAAGTTGGAAATCTGGATTTTTATTTGAAATCTTCCAATTTTTAAATGTGGTAAACATAATCATTTTTAATTTAATTTTTAAAATGGTGAGGCCAACCAAATTGGGTCTGGGCTCTTAGGGCAGTTCACAGCTGCTAACTCTTGACTCCTACCTAAAAGGGATTCTTCTTGGTCTTGAAAAGGTCAATAATAACATGGCACTTCCTCAGTGAAGTCAATCCTCCTTTGTGTGTGCATTATAGCCTATAGCTCAACTGAGAGTTTCAGGGACCAATATTTGTGTCTCTGTAAGATAGCAGAGAACATGGCATATAGTGAATGCTCAGTAAGTGTGGGGTGAATAAACACACACACAAGCAGTTGAAAGCACAAGTGAATAAAGATGGATTTTTTTTCCATCTGTAAGCTTATAAATCATACTTAGTTCAGCAAGAATGAATGATGTTGTCATAGCTATCTTAATGGTCAGGAAGAGAAGAGTTTTATTGGTCCAGCCTTCAACCCTGATCATAAGAGGAGTTGGCACTCACCTGTGAAAAGCATTTTGTGAGAAGACAAATATTCACCACCCCACTGGATCTGAAATTCCCACCAGTAGTACCTTCGCATCACTAAAGGATAATTGGAAGCATCCTTGGGGGAACCAGCTCTTTCCTGGAAGGAAATGTAAGGAGTATTGTTTGTTCTGCAAAGCTAATCTAAGAATATCCTGGGTTCTTTTCCCATTTATGATATCAACCTGCTGTGTGCTCTTAGACAACTCACTTCCCTTCCTCGGAAGTGTCCATCATCCTTGACATTTGATGTGACATGAAATTAGGCGTAACTGCTATCTTTGACCAGGTCAGAAACTCAAGTGGACATGGCCTGGGTATGGAATTTGGAAAACTGGAAGCTCCTGCTCATCTGAAGAGGACAGTCACTGGGCCACACCAGCAGACTATTGCGAGGGGAGGGTATAAGCCCAGAGTTCACTGATCATCTGATTTGTTAAAGAGAAGACAGAAATCCATGATTTTACATATAGCATACCAATTGTTTAGATATTGGCAACTACATCAACGAACCCAAAAGAAATCCAGGAAATCAAAGAACCCAAACACTGTTGGCAAAACATTTATGTTGACTATCCTGGATCCAACTCTGAAACAGCCCCTTTGAGGAGGGGAGTGAAAACTGATTGGCTAATGTTGCATTGCATGTCCACCTCTCTTATAAGATGACTCCTTAAGTCAACATCAGAAAAAAAAATTAGACAAAAGCTACTCTAAGGCACAAACTGAAAAGATAAGCATCATTTGGGCTCTCCACTGTTTCTTTTTCCCCCTAGTGCCAAGCATTGTTTAGCTTGAAATTGTTTGATTTGAAAAAACCCATATACCTATTATAAGCAGGTCTCTCCTTACCCATAAAAGATTTCTGCAGCCTGTTCTCAAGAAGGAGACAGCTCTTAATGATCCATGTATTCCCACCTCCAGGTCTTGCCATCCACAGAACGCTTCTGCACAAGGAGACCCTGGTTCATTTCTCAGTAATTCTGACTTCTCAGGGACTGGCTTTTGTTTATGTTCTCCTGTCCAAAGCATACATATTTCATTCCAACAGCTTTT
Organism: Nyctereutes procyonoides; assembly: GCF_905146905.1. Lineage (NCBI taxonomy): Eukaryota > Metazoa > Chordata > Mammalia > Carnivora > Canidae > Nyctereutes > Nyctereutes procyonoides. The sequence goes on along the minus strand of NW_026575126.1, from coordinate 50,621,125 downwards.
CCACATCAGCAAAATCTGCCTGACCAGCACCAGATTCCTCTGGTGCTCCTGCTCCTTCCTGATTAACTCTATTTAGATAATTTATTTTGGTTACCTGTTTGCCATTTGGGAGATCGATACAAATTTAAATGAGAAGCAAAGAGTATTTGCAGGCACTTCAAGTGTTGATCAAACACAGAGCTGGCTGCTGAGGTTCTGCCTTGAAGATGAGTTCTCTAGAGACCTAGGGATCATCAGGATCTCATCTTCCAAAAAAAGATGAGAGATGGGAAGGCAGAGAGAGAGGGAAGGAGGGAAGTGCAGAGAAACTGGAGAGAGAAGAAAAAGAAAAAAAGAAAAGAAAACAGTGGCCAAACCAGTTTCCCAGCTTTCTGGTTGGGTTGGCAAATATCAAGAGCCTTTAGCCTTTGTCTAAACTTCTGTACAGATAAACTGCATGCTGAAACCTGACCTATGTTTCTGCTTATAATCATTCCCAGGTAAAGCAGAAAGACACTGCCAGCTCATCTGTGCACAAGTTTTTAGCTCTCAATGCATATTTCAAATAGCAGGCAAGTGCTGACTGCAGAATTGCACTCTCTTTCAGGGTGCTGGTACTGTGTACTCCAGAATCTGATCTGATTTCACACATGCTTTCCCCAGTAGTGTCCAGGCTCCAACCTTCCTGAATCAGACCAAATCCTGTGTATTTGGGGGGAGAGGGGACAGAGTCCAGACTCAGTGGCCTCCTTCCTATTAGTTCCCTAGACACTGCCTACTTTCTTAAGAGAAGCAGATGGTTGGAAAAGGCATTTTTCCAAAGAGGCCCTGGGCCAGGTTGTGGCCATGTGGCCACATGTATGGCCAATTGGAGGAGTGAGGGAATTAGGAGCCATGGTTGGACTCTGCCTTTCTGAGGTTCTACCCAGCCCTGTGACTCTGTACTCCGTCCTGACTGTGGCATCTCCACTCATGGGGAAGGCTGTGTTTAATTTAATCAACGGAACTGTATATTTGGTTCTCCGTCTGGAGGAAAATACAGATTCACACATCAAATCAGATATAGAAATCAATTCTGAATAGATTGAATATGTAAATGTATAAAAGAAATAAGAAGGAAAGAGACTATATGTATAAACTCAGAATGTGAGAGGACCTTCTTAAGTGAGACAGGAAGTCCAGAAGTTGCACAATAAATGATTGACAAGCTGACTGTAAAAAAAAGAAAAAAAGAAAGAAAGAAAGAAAGAAAGAAAGAAAGAAAGAAAGAAAGAAAGATTAAACCTGTTCAACCAAAGACCACATAAAAACATAAAACAAGGATAACCAGGATGGAACATTTGCAATACCCATGATTCATAAAGGGGTTAGTATTCCAAATAGCTGGAGGTCTCCTGTGAACTGATAAGAAGGAAGGTAACCAAGTTTAAAATTGGGCAAAACACACAAATAGGAACAGGTAATTTGGGGCAGAAGGCCATTGAATATAAGAACATGGCTAAAAAAAAAAAAAAAGAACATGGCTCAATCTCACTGATGATAAGGAAAGTGTCAATGAAGGGCAACCATGTGGCACCCTTCATCTTCTATCTGTGGCAAAAGATTAAAAAGACAGATAAACTCCGGTGCTGGTAAGGATGTGGGAAACTGATAATTGCACATACAGCTGGTTGGAATGGTATATACTGTTTTTACGATGTCATCCTAGTAATATTTATTAAAATAAAAAAATATCCTTGGCATTAGGCCCAGCAATTCCCTATTTTGGGTGTGTATGCATATCCCAGAAATGAAAGCTTTGCAGGGGCTTATTTGTACAAGGACAAACATGTACATTAGAGCATCATGTGTAGTATCCTCCTACAAGGAAAAGAAAAGAGAAATGCAAAAAGGTGTCAGGCAAATGAGAGAGAGGAAGAGAGAGAAAGAGGGAGGGGGAGAGGCAGGGAATGAAGAATATTCTGGATGCCTATAGAAGCGAAAAGGGTTAATGAAATATGGTAAACCATACAAGATAATATGATGCAGTCATTTAGAGGAATGAGTCAGATCTCTGACAGAAAGTGCAGGTAACAGATTTATTTAGCTTAGTTCTTGATACTGAAGGTGGGGGTTTGGAGCTGGGCCACTTGGACTTGATTTGACATTTATGAGCTTGCAAGTTAAAGAACTTCGCTCTGCCTGTTTCCTCATCTGTTGGCTGAGAAAACTCATGGGAAGAGTTAATCACGTAAACTGCTTAGAACCATGCCTGGTAAATAATAAGCTTTAACAACTGTTAGCTATTATTATTCATAATGTAGGATTCCACTTTGGGTGAAGCAATTAAAAAAAAAAAACTACCCAGAGATCTACTTGTACCTACTGTTTGAGGAAATAAACCGCAGCGGAGGTGGGCATGTAACAGAGGAAGAAGAGGTGGGATTTGAAGGGGGAGACTGATCATTTCTTTTCTTTTTTTTAAAGATTTTATTCATTTATTTGGAGAGAAAGAAAGAGAGTGTGTGAGCAGAGGGAGGGGCAGAGAGAGACAATCTCAAGCAGAGTCCATGCTGAGTGTGGAACCTGACACAGGGCTTGATCTCACCACCCTGAGGTCATGACCTGAGCTGAAATCAAGAGTCAGATGCTGGGCAGCCCGGTTGGCTCAGTGGTTTAGTGTCACCTTCAGTCCAGGGCCTGATCTTGGAGACTCGGGATCAAGTTCCACATCAGGCTCCCTGCATGGAGTCTGCTTGTGTCTCTGCCTCTCTCTCTCTCTCTCTGTGTGTGTGTGTGTCTCTCATGAATAAATAAACAAAATCTTAACAAAAAAAAAGAGTCGGATGCTTTACAGACTGAGCCACCCAGGAGCCCCAAGATTGAGCATTCCTCATTATATTCTTATCATTTACATGTTACAACTAATACAACTAATATTTAACATTTAGGTAACCTTAGGGCTATAGCAGTTGTTAAAATACTGAAGTATTTGTATACCGGTTGGTAAAGGATGTCTCCAACTATCCTGACCATTCTGTGCCCTTTCCTAGGGTCTCCCCCTCCCTCCAGCCTTTCCCATCATCCAGCAGGTACAGGGTTAATGCTTTGGTTGTCCAGAGGGTCTTCAGATTCCTACTCTAGCCTAAAGCTTAGCTCACTTGTCTATCACAGTTGTGTATTCCAAATATCATCCCTGCAGACAGCAATGTATTACCTGCGTAATTTTATTTTAAAAATCAATAAACTATAACATGGAATCCTATATTTCTGCATCTTGGTGGTATTCACCAAAGCCAAGACTGACTTGTGTGATTTGCAAACTGCCGCCTTCTTCTCCACCCGTCTCTCACCCACAGTGATATTCAAATTACTCTCTACCTGAAGCTAGCATGGTAAATAATTGAACCTCTGAAAGAATATTAAAGACTTAAAAAAAATCACCTTAAATAGTACCTACACAGGCTTTTACCGCAACCTACATGGTGTCTTCCTTAAATTCACTGCTCAAAATCTCTTGAGCCCCAGAAGTCTTTTAGAATAATACCAGGAAATGAATACCTACCTGGTAATGCATTATAATTTCTAGGTCTGGCTGTGGATGGAAGCCAAGTCCAGGTTTGTACAAGTTGGAAAAGAATAAAATGTCCCTGGCTGCAAATAAATAGCAGTGCCAATAACAGATTATAATGTACTATATCCCCAGAAGCCTAGGAGGAGAGAATTGAGCAAAAAGATTAGATAATTAGCCTAAAAGGACAAAGCAAGCCCCTCTAAGCTGGCTCTGTTATAGGGGAGACAGTGGGACCCAGTAAGGAAGCTTCTGTTTAAAAGCAAGAGCAGTACAGATGGCAGGCATTGTTTCAGCACTGAAAATATGTCCCAGGACTTCAGAGGATATTTTGAGGGGACCCATTTCACAGATATGGAAGCCAAGGTGCAGGAAAGTTAACTCTCCACCCACTAGTCTCAGACTTTGATGAACCAGATGTGAAAGCAGGTGCCTCTGTCACTGAAGTCCACACTAGTCCACCAAGCGAGGCATTTCTGTCTCCAGGAGACAAAGAGCCACAGAAATGATGAGAGAGGTAGGTCTCTGAGATGTTTTAAAATCAGGATCAGTGGCCAGAGCTCAGATGAAAAACCAGCCCATTTCCATCCAGGTGAAAGGATTTCTAGCTCATGTCAAGTTTCACTTCTGTCATGGTAATTCACTTGTTATCTGGCAAGATGCAGTCCTTTCAGCAGGAGCATGCACAGCCTTGCTCAGCCACATTTCCCCCCCACTCTTTACCACTGCCTCTGGATGAATTTAGGGGTGAAGATGCTGTGTTGATGGTAGGAGTCCCCACAGTGTTCCTCCGACATTAGACTGACTGAAGTAAAATGGAGGGAAGATCTTCTCATAGGAAGAGATGCTTGGTGATTATATTTACACAGGGCAGTAATTCTTTACCTGCTGAAATGGAATGTGGTGGTTAGGCAAAATGTTATTGACATGCTCCAATTTTCTGGGAGAGGTGTTTCCTGGGGACAGATTTCCTCAAATTCTCAAAGGGGTCTGTAGCCCAAAAGAGGTTAATAACCCATTGTCATGGGTCTCTGAATCAAATGTTAGGACATTCATGTCCATTCATTCCTTTCAATCCATGCATACTTACCGAGATCCTATTATGGGCAAGACATGCTCAGATACAAGGACTACAATGGGGAGCCCGACTGATGCTCCCTCTTTCATGGAGTTTGTATTTGAGTTAGGAGACAGGCGTTACATGACTCTTTTGGTGGCTCCTTAATAAGATAGTGGTAAGAGCTTCAAAAAGCAAGAGGACAGTGCAGTGAGGATATATTTCTTGGTCTAGTCTGATTAGGGATAGATTCCCTGAGGCAGTAAAATTTAAGCTGAGCTCCAAAGCATGAACAGTTGGGAGGTAGGATAGAGTCAAGTAAAGAGTATTTTAAATTCTAGCTACTCAAAATGTGGTCTTCAGACCAGCAAGCATCAACATCACCTGGGAGCTTGCAGGAAATGCAAAGTCTCAAGCCTCGCCTGGGATGTTGCAAACAAGAATCTGAACTTTTTAACAAGATCCCCAGTTGATTTATATTTGCATTGAAGGCTGAGAAGTGCTGCTCTGAAGATACGGAACAGTATCTGAGGAACTTGAAGGGGATCAGGTGTTCCTGAGACTTTGAGAGAGAGAGAGAAGGAGAGAGAGAGGTGGTGGTGATGGCAGAAGAAATGATGCTGGAGAGAGGGGCAGACCACATCAGATTCTTATAGCCATGTTCAGCAACAAAAAATATTTAAGGGCAAATAAATGATTATGCTTCTGGCAAGATCTTCCAAAACCCTAATTTGGCAGCTTGATGGGGTTTCATATACAATGAGTGTTGAGAATAGCAAATGTTTATAGTCACCCATCTCCCCTGCACATCACTTCTGTGTCCTCATCTGTAAAATGGGGATAACAAATCATCCCTTGTAGGGTCACTGCAGGGCAATGGAGCACTGCCCAGAATGCTCATATATCAAACTGTGTGCATAGGAAGTATTTAATAGATGAGTTTACGTCTCACTGATTCAACAAATGTTTGTCCTGGACCTTCAGTCTAAGCCCCGAAATGGGAGCTGAAGATGTCACAATGAACGAGAAGTGATCTATAGCCTCAGGGAGCTCAAAATCACTTTGGGGAAGCTGGGACTCCAACAGGTGATTATGATAGATTGATAAGCAGTATGACAGAAGCAGAGGGGGCTGTAGGAGTATACACGAGATAGATAACAGTGCAAGTTCCAGGATATCCAGGAAGCTCATGCAATGCCTCATGAAGGAAGGGACATCTAGGGTGATCCTGAAGAATGAGTTGGAGACAGCAAGCCCAGGAAGCAGAGGTGAACGTGACAGACCCTGAGATGCATTTACAACATCCAGAACCAAAAGCAGGTTAGATATTTAGAATATACAAAGAGCTCCTGTAGATTATGAAGACAGAAAATCCCAGGGAATGATAAAACAAAACAAAACAAAAACCATGAACGGATGATTCAGATTTGGAGAAACCTGGCTAGCTCCATGACATAGGAAGAGACAAACTCTTCAGTAACTAGAGACAGGCAAATTAAAACAAGGAGATACTACCTACCCATTGGAATGGCGAAATATGAGACAGGAGGCAAATGCCAGCAAGCATGGAGCCAGGAACTCTCCTCCCTTCATGGTGGGAGTGTAAACTGGTAAAACCATTTGGAAAAGCTAGCTGGTGAGACTTGGTGAACTTAGGTATGTGTCTACACTATTACCTATTATCACCTATGTATATATCCCAGGGGAGTTCCCACGCAGATTCATAAAGGGATAAGTCTGTATCATGCAGTGTGTTTGTAATATCAAGACGGCAACCCACGTGTCCATCATTAGGGGATTGAATAACTAAAATGTGATAAATGTACCTCACAGAAAATCATACAGCATGAAGAAGTCACAGACTAAATATACAAAAAGAAATATAGATATATCTTAAAACAGCACTGAGTGAAGAAAGCCTCAGGATGAGGTGGATAACATAATGCTATTTATGTTAATTAAAAACACACAATCAAAATAACCCTGCATATTTTACAATATTTACAAACATATGTCAAACACATGAGAGAAGAAAATGATATTGGGAAGTAGGTATATAAGGAAATAAATGAATAATAAAATAAGACAAGGGCCACCCATTGACCAAGGATGAGGATATGTCAGGAGCTAGGAAATGTGATTAACTCAGTTTTATGCTCCTAATAGTGTCTCAGGCAGAGGGAATAAAATACAATTCTCAGAGGCAAGAGGAGATAAGCTGCATATTGGACACAGAGAAAGTACAGTAGGGTGGGAACAAAGACTATAAGTCAGGGACTTCCAGAGTAGGAGAGACCAGATCATGGAGGGTCCCAAAAGCCATACTATATAATCATGATTTACCCCTAGGATCACAGGGAGTCACTGAAGGATTACAAGGGATATGATTTTGTTTCTAATCTTGCTCCAAAATCCAGTAATGAGGGAAGAAGGCATTTATTTGTATTCATGTGGTTTATTTATCAAGAGTTAATGAAACAGGCTTTGGGCATCTTAGCACCCAAATCATGGGCTTATATTTTTCCCACTTTTCCCCCCATAAGTTCATTATTTTTTAAAGTTTTATTTATTTAACTAATCTCTACATCCAATGTGGGGCTGGAACTCACATCCCCGAGATCAAGAGTCACATGCTCTTCTGACTGAGCCAGCCAGATGCCCCTATTTTTCCCACTTTTAAACTAGTTATGAGATAGTCATTGACACCTTCACCAGAAGCAATACAGAAGAATAATATAGAGTCACACTCACTATGTGATCTTGAGCAAGGTCACCTAAACTCTGAACACAAGTTGTTTCAGTTTCCTTATTAGCAAAAACAATAATAGAACAACATAAACCCTTCCTACATTCAGTCCCTACTGGATTTAAATAAGAATTAATTCTAAATCTTCACAATAACCTCATGTATTTCTTTTTTGAGAGAGAGAGAGAGAGAGAGAGAGAGAGAGAGAGAGAGAGAGAATGCAAGAGGAAGGGACAGAGAGAAAGAATCTCAGGCAGGCTCCACATCCAGCATGGAGCCTGATGCAATCTCACACCCTGAGATCATGACCTGGGCTGAAATCAAGAGTCAGATGCATAACCTACTGAACCACCCAGATGCCCCTTCACAATAACCTTATGAGATAGATATTACTTACATTTTACTTGGAGAAGAAACTAAAATGGAGACAGATGTTAAGTAACTTGCCCAAGGTTACTGACAGTTAATAGATGGACAAACCAAGGTTGAAACAAGCAATTCTGTTCATAGGCTGTTTAATAGTATACTGTGTGAACTATATATATCTCACTGCACTACAGTCCTTACTTCAAAGTTTGCAGCACTGGCCAAGTTTGCATATAGTTTTTCTGGTATGTTGGAACCTAGAAATCAAAAATCAAATCAAAACCATGATGAGATATCACCTCACACCAGAGTGGCTATAATCAACAACACAGGAAACAACATATGTTGGCGAGGATGTAGAGAAAGAGGAAGCCTCTTACAATGTTTGTGGGAATGCAAACTGGTGCAGCCACTCTGGAAAACAGTATGGAGGTTCCTCAAAAAGTTAAAAAGATAACGACCCTATAGTCCAGCAATTGCATTATGAGGTATTTACTCAAAGCTTATAAAAATACTGATTTGAAGGGATACATGCACCCCGGTGTTTACAGCATCATTATTAACAATAGCCAAATTATGGGAAGAGCCCAAATACCTAATGACTGATGAACAGATAATGGAGATAAGGTAGATGCCATTTGCAATGATGTGGATGGAGCTAGAGAGTATTATGCTAAGTGAAATACATTAGAGAAAGATGAGTTATCAAATGATTTCATTCATATGTGGAATTTAAGAAACAAAGCAAATGAACATAGGAATAAAAGAGACAAACCAAGAAACAGACTCTTAACTATAGAGAACAAACTGATGATTATCAGAGGGAAGGTGGGAAGCGGGATGGGTGAAACAGGTGATGGCGATTAAGGAGGGCACTTGTTATGATGAACACTGGGTGTCGTATGGAAGTGTTGAGTCACTATATTGTGCACTTAAAATTAATGTTTCATTGCATGCTAACTAGCTGGAATTTAAATAAAAACTTGAGGGAAAAAAGAATCCTGTTTCTTGTGAAAAGCTGGAAAATTTGGCAAGACTGGTCTCCTATACTCTTCAAAAAAAAAAAATCAGTGGGAGCTGAGGAGCAGCTCTGCATTTAGAGAGGGAATGTGCTTTCCAATTTTCCACAGTCCCCACTACTCCCAAATGTACCAAAATTCACTGGCATCATTTATCTCCTTTGCTTTAACTACCTAGCACTAACAGATGTTGATATTATGACCCTGGTTGTACAAATGGCCTCATCACTGAGAGCACAGGACAGTTCCGGGCTTTAAAAACCCAAAGTCTAACCTATCTCAAGTAATGATTTCAAATTCAAGTCCTTTTGGAGATTTACCTCCCCAGTCTCAACTCTTGAGACTCTGTTGTTTCCCCTTTGGCCTTAATTTCCTCTTTTGCAAAATTGCCAAGTGACATAACAGCAAATACCACTGAAACATAAGCACTGGAATTGTTCCTTCAGAGGCTGAACATAGGGCTTAGCTTTTTCAATAACTCCCCATTCATTCAAATCTAATTACAAAGTGATTTTTAATCATTGTAAAATAAATTCACTCCTCACGTCTGGAAATGTTAAAGCCCTAATTTAACAGCAGCAACAACAACAAAAAGTACCTTCTAATGGATTTGCACTAAGAAACGGAACATGGCCTGTGTTGTCAGATGTTCAATAATTTAACTGCAAATGAAGTGTGCAAAATACAATATTTGTGTCATAAACCACCCAGCTTGTCACATAATAGATTTTTGAAGAGTCACGTTTCACAACACTGAGCAATGTTATGTTGGAACAGTGGAGTAGCCAAATTGAGGTTTATAGGTTCCGTTTGCTTATGTAGAAAGGGATTGAATCTCACTCACCCAGTGGCAAAGAGCACAGAAGTGCAATATTTCCATGCATCCTGCCATTTGAAAGCAGTGGCTGGAATTTATCCATCCAACTGGATAATGTGAGTCATGTTCAACCTCCCTATGTTAAGAGATGTGATCTGGATTACTGCTACGCATCTAGAGGGACTCTGTGGTGCCTTTAAGAGTCACTGGCTATGGTAAGCAGAACCTCTGCCCCTCCATAGATGGCCACGTTTTAATCCCTGGCACTTGTGAATATATTAGGTGACGTGACAAAGGGGAATCAGGATTACAGATGGAATTAAGTTGCTGGTCAGCTGACTTTAAGGCAGAGAGATTAGCCCAGATTCTCCAGCTGGGCTCAATGTAATCACATGGGTCCCTAAAAGTAGGAGAGGGAGGTAGAGGGAGATGTAATTGTGGAAGACAGAGAGAGAACTTAATCTTCCATTGCTGCCTTTGAAGATGCAGAATAGGAACCATGAGCCATGGAATGAAAGAGCAGCCTCTAGATGCCAGAGAAGGCCAGGAAACAGACTCTTCCCCAAAGCCTCCAGAAGGAAAGCAGCCCTACAGACACCTTGATGTTAGCCTGGTGAGATTTCCCTCGGATTTCTGACCTACAGAGCTGTACAACAATAAATACACGTTGTTTAAGTCACACGACTGGAGGTAATTTGTTATAGCAGCAATAGAAAACTAATATGCTGGCAACTAAAACCATGTCCACAAGTAGAAAAATCATAGAGCTGAAACACAGTCTTCTTTTACTCAAAATTAGTAGCCTGGGATATAAACAATTTTTGTTACCACATTTCATCAATTTTGTGATGCACATTTGTTTTGGTTTCCAAATTTTAACACTTCTCAAATTGGGACGTATCTCACAATTGAAGAATACAGTTAACAGAGTGTTTTTTTCTCCCCAAACCCTTCTAACAAAATTGAAAGCTGTTATTTAAAAAACTGTACATTTTACAATCTCTGACACCTTAAAATCATATAAAAAAGCAGTTGTTTTCGAGATGTGAGCGGGGGAGGGTGGGATTCAATTCCACGAACATTGATTATCTTGTCAGTGCAAAAACATGGTGCAAGGCTTTGAGGTGGGCTGGACAGGGAAAGAGAGCTGCTCCCCTCTCCAAGATTTTCACTGATAAATAGAACAATGACCTGCGCATGATAAATCATACTAAAACACAGACTGATGTTCTGATTAAAACTCCAAATACATAACGCTACAAAGTCAGGCCCTTGCCTGGCACATTCGCCTCCAAGTTCCCTATATCTAGCCCAGGGCCTGGCACAGAGAAGGCACTCTTTGGACTGACTGTTTTTTACATGCTTTATCTCGTTTTTCTACCAGATGGATTATATTGTGTTGCTATCTTAGAGCTGAGGAAACTGAAGCTTACAGAGAATACTTAATTTGCCCAAAGTCACACAGCTAACTAACAGCTTAGGCTAGGATTTCTCAGTCTTGGCACTACTGATACTTTGGGCTGAAAGTAGGATGTTATGTACATTGTACGATGTTTAATTTAGCAGCACCCCTGGCCTCTTGCCATTGGATGCCAGTAGCACAGTCCCTTCCACTTGTGACCACCAAAACTGTCTCCAGGCATTGATGAATGTCCCCTGGGGGGTGAGAAGCCAAAAATTCTCCCCAAGTGAGAACCATTGTTTTAGAGAAAGGGGTGTCAACATTAAATTATGTGTGGACTTGAAATATGTCCACAAAATCTTTGATACTCTCCTTTTAAAGAGCTGAATCTTTAATTCCTATTTTCTTGAGTATGAGGAGAACTTAGTGATTTGCTTCTAGTAAACAGAATATGGTAGACATAATCCGGACACACAAGATTAGGTCATTGAAGGCATTTTGGACTCCTCTTTGTTTTCTCTCTTGAACCGTATGACCTAGGGGAAGTCATGAAAACCAAAAGCACCCTATGGAGAAGTCTACACGATGAGGACTGAGGCTTCCTGCCTCCAGTGAGTAAGGAGCTAAGGCATCTTAGTCAGCTGCAATGGAGTACACCATCTTAGAATCAGCTCCTCCAGCCCCAGTCAAGCCTTCAGGTGACTGAAGCCCCAGGTGACATTTTTTTTAAAAGATTTTATTTATTTATTTGACAGAGAGAGCAAGCACAAGCAGGGAGATGGAGAGAGGGAGATGGAGAAGCAGACCCTCTGATGAGTAGGGAACCCAACACAGGGCTTGATCCCAGGACCCCAGCACCATGATCTTAGCCAAAGGCAGACATTTCACCAACTGAGCCACCCACCCCAACCAGCTGACATCTTAACTACAATTTCAGGAAAGACCCTGAGCCTGACCCACCCAGCTAGGGCACTCCTGGATTTCTGACCCTTGGAAACCAACTGAGATAATAAATGTTTATCTTTGAAGCTGTTAAGGCTCTGGAGTATTTGCTACACAGCAATAGATAACTAATAGAAAGGGAATCATATATTGAGGGAAGGAGTAAGCCATCTAGAATGGCTGGCATTGGAGATGCATGGCAGACAGGAGCCAAAGAATACAAAGAAGGGAGACTGGAAAGGCAGAGAAAAGATAAAGGGCAAAAGACCTTGAAATGCACACTCAGAAATTTGACCTTCATTCTGATGGGACTTGGGTCATCATGTGGTAAGCAAGACTTGTGCGATTTTTACTTCTAGTAACACAAATATGGAACTCTTCTGTTCAAGTCTCCCAGTGGTTTCTCATTGCTTTAAGCGTGAAGGACAAACTCCAAGTAAAGCAGAGAGGGCTTTCTGATTTTTTTCTCTTCCTTCCAGGCCTTTTTTTTCCCCCCAGCCTAATCTTTTGCCACTCTGTTCTGGGACTGTCCCTATCCCAATGCACATACATATACTCCAAACACTCCTTCTATCTCAAACATTTTGACTTCTTATATATACTATAACCCCTTAGTCTTTTATAGGCTTGCCCTTGTGCTATGCACCTTTTCTCATTTCTGCCATTTGGACTACACGGACTAACCATTCCTTTTTTGGAAGCCTTTCTTTTCCTTCCCAGTCTGGGGAGATGTTGTCCCATATACTCTCATCCTCTCACATGTTAGTCTGGGCAGATCTTTCTGCATTCATGAGCTTGTTCTGGTTTAAATGGATTCTTATTTGTCCATTTCAGCAACTCTTTCCTCGCCTGGACTTGAGTTCCACCAGAGTTCATTGGCTGCTCCTTTTTTTTTTTAAATCTCCCAAGATAGTAGGTTGTCTAATAAATGTTTGTTGAACAAATGAATGGATACATGATTGAGCTGCTGCTGACTCCTATGTCTGCAGAAGTCCAGATTTCTCTGTAGTTTGGTAGCTGGGTGATTTGTCTTAGAAGGTTTCTGAAGAAAAATAAGTCCAGCATTAAAGAGTCTTATCTTGCCCCATGGATGTATGTACCTTGTATTTGAGCTGGACATAAACACGGATATAGCAATAGCAGGTCTCATTCTCCTCCACAAATCACTGGACCAGTTCCCCTTAGAGCAGACTGAGAGGCATTACCCTCACTTTGAAACATGACCTAATTTCACTGACTCATGGGCAGAAACCCTGAGATGTTGGTCCCTTTTCACCAATATTCCCAATCTTTTCTTATATGACAGGTAAAAAAAGTATCCATAACTCTGATCATTTTCAAACTAGTTTGTTCTTGTTAACTGTTTAGAGCCCATTAAGTGTATGGAGACTTTGTTTTGGGGAATGAGTTTGGCTTAAGCATACAAGCTGAGACAGAACTGAGAATCTGAAGTGCCTCAGATAGATCAGTACAAAATGGTGAGCCAGAAATTTGAGAATTATGTAGGACACAGGTCAGCAAACTATAGTCCACAGGCCAAATCCAGCTCTATTTTTTATGGCCCTTGAGCTATGAATGGTTTTTTACAGTTTTTAATGGTTATATTTTAAGTGCTTATGTAAGTGTCTATGTAATACCTTTGATTTTGCCTCTCAGCTTGCAAAGCCTAAAATATTTACCATATATGGCCATTTAAGAAAACGTTTGCTGATCCAACATGTATAACAAGAGACAAAGAATTCCTCAGAGATGGAATCTGGTGAATAGATATGTCTATAATGGATTTTTAAGTTGCCTACCATGGGATGTACCATGTAACACCCCTCTTCTGTTTCCCCTAGGGAATCTGTTCACCTCTAGATTGGCCATTAAGACTTGTGAATCAAAGTCTCTTTAGTGGGGGACACAAAGGGGACTCAATATATCTGTCTGAAAACAAGGATATGGCATGCAGAAGCAGAGGCTGGTGTCCCAGAGAGAAGCCATCATCTGGTCACTTAATGGCCTCTCTGTTATTGTCCTTAGGGTCTCAGGTCAGGTGTGAGAGGAATGACACAAATCCATCCCCCTTCTTTTCTTCCTACTGCCTAAACGCCTGCTGGGTCTAACAGGCACTGTCCTCTGAGAGGGCATGTCCTGCCTTCACTTAATCACAGGGTCCCCTCCTCTCCCAGCAGCCCATCAGCCGGAGTGCACAGCCACTTCTCAAAGAGAGCCCTCTTACCCATCAGGGGATGATAATGCCTGGCAATCATTTTGGCTTTTCCAGACTTAATGGTCTATCTCCTCAGGTCCTTCCTGCCCCAATGGGAAGCGTAAGGATGCTATTTTAAGACATCCGTTCATACCAAAATACCACTTTGAGACACTCATGTCCTTCCTTCCAATAATCTATTTTGTTTAAAGCATAAAGAACTTATCAGGCGGGGCAAGTTGTGGCTTCCTATGGGAAGCAAGCCAAAGGGCAGTGTGGAGGTTCTTACAGTATTTCTGTTGCCCCAGGGCATCAGAGCTTTCCAACTCGTAATGCTAAGGGCAGTGGAGTTTCTTTGTCTTATTCAGTTTCTTATTCTCATCTTCATAGATGAGGAACTATGGGGAGAGGTCACCAGAGACTCAGGCTTCATGTGCTGAGCACCAGGGTGAAAAGGACAGGCTGATAATGGCCAAGTGGGCACTCAGCCTGGCCACAGAGAAAAAGCTGGAAAACAGAAAGAGAAAGAGAGAAGAAAAGGCAATGGAAATAGTTTTTCCTACTATGGCAAAAATAATTGGGACTTCATCTGAAGGTAGCATGCAGGGTGGGTATCTACTGCCATTATACAAATGAATAGATATTTGACAGAATGAATTATTTCCCACATAGCTCCCCATAAAGTTTTAGGTCTTACTTTCATCACTGTATTCTGCCCTTTTAATGATAGCTAATATTTCTTGAATGCAAACTGTGCATTAGGTACAATGCTAATCCATTTATTTATTTTTAAAAGACTTATTTATTTGAAAGAGAAAGCGCACGTGCATTTGCATGCATGTGTGTGTAAGTTGAGGGAGGAACAGAGGAGAGAAAGAGAGAAGCAGACTCTCTACTGAGCACAGAGGTCAACATGGGGCCAATCCCAGGACCCAGAGATCATGATCTGAGCCAAAATCAAGAGTCAGATACTTAACCTACTGAGCCACCCACACCTCCCAATGCTCATCAATTTATAAGATTCAGCTCATTAACTGCAGACCACAATTCTAAAGTGTAGGAAGAGGAAACTAAAGCTCAGAGAGGTTAAGCCACTTGCCCACCACCACACAGCTTGTGAGTGGCAGAGCTGGGACACACAGCCAGGCCTGACCCCAGAACCTGAGCTCATAACCTCTCCTTGAGATTAGCTCTCCCAAGGACCTTGCTTCCAGGATCTTGTCTCCCATGCCAGCTGGGCACCAGCATATGTTTTGGAGAAACCAACTCCCATAGACAGCTGTCTAGATGGTGTTGATGTTATAAATGGTATTATAAAAATAAGGATAAGGCTTATAAATCAGGCAAAGGGAAGTTATGATTCTTGTGGACACTCTAATCTATCTTCCTATAATTGCCTGTATATGAAATGCCTGCATGAGGTTATCGGAGTATTCCCCGAATCGTCTGCGAAGGAAAGATTGCAATTTTAGCAACCCTTGTTACACAAACCAAAGCAATCTGTTCTACTTTGACACTCTGACACCCCTGGCTGGCAAAAGGGATGGAGGTAGGGACAGACAGGAATTTGTGCACATTCGTGTTCTACACGGGAAGTGTGAGGGGTTAACCATGAAGCATTCTCTATGCAGATGATACCCTGGCCTCTAACCAGGCTCACGAAGCAATCTTTGGGATACTTGCAGAGAAAACCACAGCTTCACTTCTTTAAACTATCTTTAACCTTTAGTTCTAGAAACCCTAATTAAAAATCAATTCTGTTTTTTTTTATAGTAAATCTGACAGTAATTCTACCTCTAATGGCAGTGGCAAGATAAATAGTATGTCAGGTAAACTCAGCAGGAGAATGACATTTTCATTAGCAATTTACCAGTTGTGAAATTTCTACCATGATAAGGCATTTCTGAACAATACAGGGTAACTATCCCCTTAGGATGACCCATTCTACTAATTAATGGGGAGACCCTAGTGGGATTAAAGTCTGCTACCCAAATAATTTTAGTGCTCACAGCAGAGTTATTTTGTATGCACCTTGCACTGAGAAAATAAGTCAGGATCCAAAACAATAAACAAGCTGACATAACAAGATGATTGCAGCCTATTGCAGTCCAGAAAAATCTAATCTGGTCTCCTAACAGCATCACAATCTTTATTGTGACTGTATGGGTCCCAATTCATCAGCCCATTTCGGCAAGCTATCCCCGCCAGTAATCATTCACTTTCAGGGTAGCCTCTGAACAGGTATCGACTTTGGAGACTAGCAATTCATCCCCAGTTCTGCAGCCCTCCCTTCAGATTCTTTGTCAGTCTCTGAAGCAGGTTGGGGGAGAGAAAAATTTGGCCCATACATGCTGGACCTCCAGAGAGACTGGAGGAAGGAGGGCAAGCAAAATTCTCTAGCTCAGCGCAAAGAGAGGCTACAACACAGGCATCACATCTTGTCCCTGTTCCAATCCCAACAACATTCCCAGGTGGAATAGTGGAATATCAGGACTAAAAAGTATAGAGAGAAGATGCTTACATACCCTGAGGGCTGACTCTATGCCTACTCTGGAGCCTTCAGGCTCTCGAGAACTATTATGGGAGTTTCTTGGGGAAATCTGCTATAAGTGGCTCTATCACTGCCCCAGAATATTTCCCCCCTTTTCAAGAAAACAGATGGGACTATGAGACTGGGAAATGTTCTTAAGTAGAACTAAGGGCAGTGGAGTTTCTTTGTCTTATTCAGTTTATGACAGGGAAAAAAAAAGTATCCATAACTCTGATCACTAATGATGTCTAAAAATAGACAGGGTCTCTGCACCCATGCTGCATGGGGGCCTGCATATCTCTATGACAGATGAATGATGCAGGTATAGACCTGGTCAAAGCATCATGTTTAGGGATCCAGCTTGGTTCTTTTGCCTGTTGTGCTCATTTCCATAGATGGAGAAGGAACTTTGGGTCTTAGATATGGCAAAAAGGAAGCTGGAGTTTATCCTGGACTCATAATAAAAAATGTCAGAATACAGCCCTCCCCTTTGCTGGAATGGTCACTGGATATTCCAAGCAGTAGGTTCTGGTGTTGAAGCTGGTGTCACTGTATGACTTTCATCGGTACTAATTACAGAGTCATTTATAGATCTGGCATGTTAATCACTTTGAATGTTGTATCCCCCACCCAACCTCTACCTTTCACAGTGTGCCTCCACAGAGCCTGTTGAGTAGATAATGAGCTTATGGCTATGTCCCCTGTCCACTGGCTGGGCCAAGGATAGACATGAAATCTAAGTCTATATTGACTTTAGAGATTGAGAATGTGGCTCAGGGACCCTGTGCAGTTGCTAATGGGCACTGGAAGAGCCACACAGTTCTGAGGCATGCTTCGTTCAGAAAGGCATAGCTGAAACACAGAGAAAGAGGATGGGGCAGATGAGCCCTCAGAATGACATATGCACCAGGTTTCTTGGATTCCCAATTCCAGGTCCCTAGGAGACATGGCTGAAATCCCGTCCTTGGGTTCTGCATGATGTCTCATTGTTCTAGTCAGGGTCCTTTAGTGGCAAGTGCCAGACACACAACTCAAGCTTGCTTAAGCACCGCAGGGGTGTACTGGCTTACATAACTGGAAAGTCCATGGACAGATGACTGCAGGTGCTCAATGTCAACAGGACTCTCCTTCATTTCCTGTTTCTGCTTTCCTCTGGGTTGGCTTCCTTCTCAAATGGGCTCACCAAATGCTCCCAGAAGTTCTGGCTTTGCAACCACAGTGGAGAAAGTGCCCCACATTCCCAGTAGGTTTAGAAAAATTGAGGGGGGCTGATGCTCATAGGATAGTTTAGGTTACAGCCACCAAGGATTTGGGCCACTGGGTGGAACACGCTGACTAGTCAGTCCACCCTAAGAAGTGACTGTGAAGTGGGATCAGCGCCACCTAAACCATGAGGACAAAGGGACAGAAAACAAGGGGATGCCCCCCCAAAGGAACATGTGGGTGTTGTTCCCAGAACATGGGTGCTGGGCTGGCAATAAGATGGAACATCTGCTTTACCCTAGCATCCCTTCCAAGAAACTCTTGTTTTAAGTTAGTCTGAGAGGATTCTGTTTCTTGTCACCAAATAGTCCTTGACTAAACATCTAGAAAAATGTGTGGGAAATAAAGATGAGTAAGATAGATTTCAGCTGTCAAAGACTTTACCTTTTTGTAAGGAAGATACACCCAATGTATATAAATTGTACATCACAGGGAAAAGCTTGTTCCAAAGGTACAAGGAACCCCAGGATTTCAAAGGCAGTGATACTGGCTAAAGGTAAGCAGGAGGTTTCCTCTGGTTTTCATTTGGCTTGGGATATAAGGAAAGAGTGGTTATGGTTTGAAATAGATAGGGGGAGTATTTCCAGTTAAAGAAAATGGTATCATCAAAGACCTAGAGGCTGAAAAATACAAGAATAAATAGAGATAAACTAGCTTACCCCAAAATATCTCCTGCATCTCTCTCTCCCACCACGGCCCCAGTGTCATGCCTTGCTTAGACTTCTGGAACATCCACTTTTGTTCCATTCCAACCATTTTTCACTTGCCACCTAGAGTGACCTTTTCCAAATGCATATCTGGTGACAATATTATCCTCCTTGCCTTTTCATGTTTCTCTTTGCTCTGATAAGCTAGATTAAAATTCTTACCCATTTTCCTTCCTTTGCCCTCCAGCCCATTGGATGTTCTCTAAGTTATATGAATTTTCCAGAGCCTCAGATATGTTGGAGAGGCCATCTGAAAAGCAGCCCCCCACCTCCGCCCACACCATCCCAACCTTTTCATGTGTTGATTAATTTATACCCTTCTTTTGGAAGTGTCTACCTAAGGAAAGACACTCTCACCAGGCTAGTTCAGACCTCCCCATGATGCTTACTCACTGTTACCTCATATTTAGCTTTATTTACCTTATTGCAGTTAGAAAATAAAACTTTATTTATATGATTATTTCATTAATGATTCTTCCTTCAAGAACAAGTTTTCTTAGACATGGCTCTAACGACCTGTTGGCCCAGATAATTCTTTGTTGTGTGGGGGAGATAAGGCTGTCCTGTGCATTGAGGGGTACCTAGCAGCATCCCTGACCTCTACCCACTAGATGCCAGGAACACCCCCTCCCTGAGTTGTAACAAGGACAGCCCAAAGGTCTCCTGTGTCGGTGGGTGGGGATCAAAATTGCCCGCATTAAAAACCAACACTCTATAGTCTACTATACTGTAGACTCCATGAGGAAAGAAGCCAATGTGGTGTCTGGTAAATGTGGATACATGGTTCTCAATTTCAACTGAACTTCAGAATCACTTCGGGAACTTTAAAAAATCATGATGCGTGATCTAACCCCATACTAAGTAAACAGGACTCTCTGAAGGGATGTGGTAGAGGGACTGAGGTCCAAGCATCCATAAAAGGTTAAATCTCTTCTGCAGCTGTGGTTAATAATCACAGAAATAGATGTCCATTGCTGAAATTTTTGCTGGATCAATGTAAGGGAGGAATGGAGATAGTGAGAGGGTAAGAGAAGGCAAGGAAGGGGATGGAAGGGAAGAAGGACAAAGAGGAGAAGCAAAGGAAGGAAAGAAGGAGGAAAAAAAGAAAGAAAATCAAAGTCTCTTGCTGAACTGGGACTTATAAGAGAAATCGGGCTATTAAGGCTGGAAACCAAAGTTGGGACCATATTTGAAGAGCTATGAATATTATTTTATGGTATTTGGGGTAGGCAACAGGAAGTCAATGAACATTGCAGAGCAAGGATGTTCAAATTCAGTGTTTTAAGAAGTTAAATAGGTCATCCAACACTGAAAGAATTGGAATGAAGAGATCCAGGAACGAAATGAATTCTTTGAAAATATCTGAGATGATGAGAAATAGAAAGGAGACAACAGGGCAACCTTGGTGGCTTAGTGGTTGAGTGTCTTCCTTTTGCTCAGATTGTGATCCTGGGGTCCTGGGACCTGGGACTGGGTCCAAGTCTGGCATTGGGCTCTCTGCAGGCAGCCTGCTTCTCCCTCTGCCTATGTCTCTGTTTCTTTCTGTGTGTCTCTCATCAATCAATAAATAAAATCTTCTAAAAAAAATAAAGGAGACCACAGAAACCAATAATTCTCTATGGGAAGAGTAGCCAGGTGATTATAGGTGATAAATACAGGGCTGCCTTGGGGAATACAAGTACCATGTGCCCATCAGTTTGCAATTTAGTAAGGAAGACAAACATGGAAAACCAGTGATGGACATGGTATTACAAAAGATGAAGCCCAGAGTGTAAAGTGGGTGCCTAACCTGGTCTCAAGGATGAGACAGCACTTCTAAGAGGTAAAGACCTTCCTCCTGGACTTCCAGGGTGGGGGCGGAAGAGGGAGAAGGAAGGGAACCAGGAAAATATGATTGGGTTCAGGTATGGCAAGAGCAAAGCAGAACAGTGGGTAGCTGAGACAAGAAAAGTCCTAGATGATCATGGAAGTCCTTGTAGCTCCACTGAGGATTTTAGACTTTATTCCGGGACTGAGAAACATTTTAAACAAAATAGCAATATCATGCAGATGGGTGGGGTTTTTATTTTTTATTTTATTTTTTTCTTTTTATATTTTTTAAAATATTTTTTTAATAAATTAATTTTTATTGGTGTTCAATTTACCAACATACAGAATAACACCCAGTGCTCCTCCCGTCAAGTGTCCCCCTCAGTGCCCGTCACCCATTCACCCCCACCCCCCGCCCTCCTCCCCTTCCACCACCCCTAGTTCGTTTCCCAGAGTTAGGAGTCTTTATGTTCTGTCTCCCTTTCTGATATTTCCCACACATTTCTTCTCCCTTCCCTTATATTCCCTTTCACTATTATTCATATTCGGATGGGGTTTTTAGATTTCATTTTTGCTATGGGGTGCAAAGTAGAAATGCAGATAAAGAACAAAGTCAGAAAAATATTTCTAAGGCTTTGAACCCATGAGTGGGAAGAAGAATGGTCATATTAGCAGCAATGGGGAGAAGAAGCCAGTGACCAGAGAACTATGTGATGAGAGGTATCTGAACATCTTCTTCCATTATTTTATAGAACCTTTAGGTTCTATAAAAGACCCCATGTTGGGAAGGGGGAAGAAGAGCCTTCCATTGTTATAGGTCCTGCAGACTGTGCCTACACCACATTTTGCCTGTAAGTCTTCAAATTTCAGTAAGAAGAGCCTGGTTTGAATGAACCAAGACTCCTTTTAACTCTGGGCAGTGAAGAATCTCTCCCAGGAAGTTTCTCTGAAGAATCCCTGTAGAATCCTGTATCCCTGAAGAATCTTGACAAAGAAAGAACATGGTCTATGAAGCAGACCAACCCAATTTCCAACCCCTGCCTTACAGCTGATAAGCTAGACAATCTCCTTAATTAATCTGAGCCTCATTTTCCTCATCTACAAATTAGAAAGGCCAATACTTCCCTGTATGCTAAGAACCAAATGATATATAGCATTTGGACAGTACCTAGAAAAAGGCTGATTTTCCTTCCTCTCTGAAAAGAGTCATCCAGACTATGCAGATTAATCACCAGTTTAAGCTATTCACTGCCATGGACTATTATACCATGAACAGCCATTTCTGCAATGTAGCATTAATTCAAAATAGTACAGGCATCAATGTGATACATCACACATCAATAAGAGAAAGGATAAAAACCTGATGATCATTTCAATAGATACAGAAAAAGTATTTGACAAAGTACAACATCCATCCACTCATGATAAAAAATCCTCAACAAAGTAGATTTAGAGAGAACATACCTCCCTGTAATAAAGGCCTTTTATGAAAACCCCACAGTTAACATCATACACAACAGGGAAAAAGTGAGAGGTTTTCTTCTAAAGTCACGGACAAGACAAGGATGTCCACTCTTACCACTTTTATTCAACATAGCACTGGAACTCCTAGCCACAGCAATCAGACAAGAGAAATAAAAGGCATCTAAATCACTAGGGAACCAGCAAAACTTTCTTTATTTGCAGATCACATGACACTGCATATAGAAAACCCTAAAGACTCTACGAAAAAACTATTAGAACTGATCAATGAATTCAGTGAAGTCACAGGATACAAACTCAATATACAGAAATCCAATGCATTTCTATACACTAATAATGAAGCAGCAGAAAGGGAAATTAAGAAAACATCCCATTTACCATTGCACCAAAAACAATAATATAACTAGGAGTAAACTTAACCAAAGAGGTGAGAGCCTGTACTCCGAAAACAGTAAAGCACTGAAGAAAGACATTGAAGAACTGAAATTGACACAAAGAAATGGAAAGACGTTCCATGCTTATGGACTGGAAGAACACGTATTGTTAAAATGTCTATACTCCCCAAAGCAATCTACAGGTTTAATGCAATCCCAATAGAAATACCAGCAGCATTTTTCACAGAATTAGAACAAACAATCCTAAAATTTGTATGGAACCACAAAAGATCCTGAATAGCCAAAGTAATCTTGAAAAAGAAAAACAAAACTAGAGGTATTGCAATTCAATACTTCAAAATTATATTAAAAAGCTGTAGTAATCAAAACAGTATGGAATACTGACACACAAAAAATAGGCACATAGACCAAATAAAAAGAATAGAAAATCCAGAAATAAATGTATATTATATATATGGTCAGTTAATCTTTGACAAAGCAGGAAAAAATGTCCAATGGGAAAAAGAGAATCTCTTCAAGAAATGGTGTTGGGAAAACTGGACAGCCACATGCAAAAGAATGAAACTGGACCACTTTCTTACACCATACACAAAAATAAACTTAAAATGGATTAAGGACCTAAATGTGAGACCTGAAACCATAAAATTCCCAGAAGAAAGCATAGGCGGTAATTTCTCTGACATCGGTGGTAGCAACATCTTTCTAGATATGTCTCCTGAGGCAAAGGAAACAAAAGTTAAAATAAACTGCTGGGACTATATCAAAATTAAAAAGCTTCTTCACAGTGAAGGAAATAACCAACAAAACTAAAAAGACAACCTATTGAATGGGAGATATTTGCAAATGATATATCTGATAAAGGGTTAGTATCCAAAAATATATAAAGAACATATAAAACTCAACACCTGAAAAACAAATAATCCAATTAAAAATGGGCAGAAGACATGAACAGACATTTCTCCAAAAAAGACATACAGATGGCCAATGGACGCATGAAAAGGTGCTCATCATTCTTTATCATCAGGGAAAAGCAAATCAAAACCCTAATGAGAGATCACCTCATACCTATCAGAATGGCTAAAATAAAAATTAAAAAACACCAAGTGTTGGTGAGGATGTGGAGAAAAAGGAACTCTCATGCACTGTTGGTGGGAATACAAACTGGTGCAGCTGTCCTGGAAGATAGAATGGGAGTTCCTTAAAAAATTTAAAATAGAACTACCCTACGATCCAGGAATTGGACTGTTGGGTATTTACCCAAAGAATAGGAAAATACTAATTCAAAGGGATACATGTACCCCTATTTTTATAGCAGCATTATCTACAATAGCCAAGATATGGAAGCAGCCCAAGTGTTGATCGATAGATGAATGGACATAGAAGGTGTGGTATATATACACAACGGAATATTACTCAGCCATAAAAATGAACTCTTTCCATTTGCAACAAGATGGATGGATCCAGAGAGTATTATGCTAAGTGAAAGAAGTCAAATAAAGACAAATACCATATGATTTCACTTATATGTGGAATTTAAGAAACAAAACAAATGAACCAAGAAAAAAGAGAATATAAAAACAGAGAACAAAAAGATGGTTATCGGTGAGGAGGTGGGTGGCAGGATGGATAAAATAGGTGAAGAGGATTAAGAGTCCGCTTAATTTGATGAACACTGAGTAAGGTATGGAGCTGCTGAATCACTATATTGTACCCCTGAAACTAATATATCACTGTATGTTAACTACACTGGAATGAAAATGTAAAAAAAATAGTACAGGCAAGAAAGGCATATTTGAAAGACTCTTCTTCATGCTTAGGAACTATGGATAAATGTTCATAGGGTGAAGAAAAAAAATTCAGGACTCCAGGCAAAAGAAATATTTGAATAACGGCAGGGCCAGAACATTTGTAGCAAGTCAATAGACCACTATTCTCTCCCCAGTAAATTCTCTATCTTAAGCTTCTATAATATTGGCATCTTTGTTATGAAGCAACTTCTGATCTATTACTCTTATGAAGGCATACTGAATGCACTTGAAGGAGAATGTTGCTTTATTACAAACCAAGGGCCTTGTGTTTATGATTTACAGTATGGTGGCGTGTGCCTGCCTGATACCATCCACAGAAGTGACAAATCATGAAAAGGAAATGAACTTATCTTGATGCTTGGCCTGTGTCTTTAGCCAGCACTCTTCAAATTGCAAGTGGCAGACACACAACTCAAAACAGCTTAAGGAAAAATGGAATTATAAGGGTGCTGAAGAATTTCTTGAAAGAATGGAACAATCAAGCCAAGGAAAAGGCAGGAGTTTGGGTGGGCCTCAGGAACTGTTACATCAAGGATTCAGCATATTGTGATTCTTTTCCCAATTCCTTATAACATTTATCTACTTATTCCCTTATTCTTCTCCCTCACTACAACTGGGTTTTGGCTACCTAGAAAACCAAAAAATCATGGCCTCTGATAACTCCTGAGTTTGCTACTTAGGATGTCAGTCCTCCAAGGGATACCCAACTCATTCCTTCCATGCCGATCCAAACGTCCTCCTGAATGAACTCAATGTCTTAGCTTGGGTTAGGCGCCCATTCTTGGGTCAGTCAGCTGATTCCAATACAGAGCAGTGTACTATGATTGGCCCATTCTGGATCACATGCCTACATGTGGACCAATTAACAGTGGCTGGAGATGCAGAGTGGTTTGGAACATGGTCCCTCAAAAGAACACCAAACAGAATTTGTAGGTAGGAGATCAGTTTGTAGAAAAAGAGCAAGGCTGGACAGGCAAAACAATGGGTGAACTCTACACTTTTCTCCTGGGACTAAACACAGGGAGGGCACTCTTGCCTCCAGTTCTAATCATTTATGTATTCATCTCTTCATCATTTATGCATTCCTTTGTATAAACACAGAACCTTTATTAGAGCACTATCTGTCAGGTCATGGCCATTCTCTGGGTTTTACGAGGAGCAAAGTGTCCCCCTCATGCTGTGGAGACATTTCTGAAACACAGAGACTTTCATTCATACTCTTCAATGCCTCTGCTAGAAAGGCACTCAGCTCCTCAGCTCCATTCAGCAGTGTGTGGGAGCTTGAAGACCACTTCATGCCAATGATCCCTCCTGTTGAGAAATCTATTCTCTTTGAAATGTCCAGCAATGGACAAATATCACACAGATCTTCCCAGTCTCTCATTGGTCACACAATCACCCCTCCACCTCCCACCCCCTCACACACATACACACACACACCAGGATGCCCTACTAGACACTGAGAAATCATTTGATTTTCTTTTAGGGAAAAAAAACATTTTTCTAGCCATGCTTACTATTGTATTGACTTGCCTCCCACATGGAGACCTATGGTGTAAAGAAACCTGAACTCGACTCTGGTACAAATTCAGTGTATTTCCTCAAATAAGAGTTACCTCCTCTTTGTCCTTGAGTTTTCTTATCTGAAATGTGAAGAGCTTAAATATAAGATAAATCTTTGCAACCAGTTCTGGGAGAGAAAAACCAGGTCCTAAATCTTAAAAACGTAGATATCAT
This sequence comes from Nyctereutes procyonoides, assembly GCF_905146905.1. NCBI lineage: Eukaryota > Metazoa > Chordata > Mammalia > Carnivora > Canidae > Nyctereutes > Nyctereutes procyonoides. Next base: position 50,595,322 of record NW_026575126.1, on the reverse strand, counting down.
GAAGGAATCTTTCCCTAATATTCTAGGTTGTACTAGGGGGCCAAATTATTCTCTCTTTTTTCCCCATCATAGTTCTGTGTTATAATCATCTTTTACTTATCTGTATTTCCTGCTACCCTGTAACTTCTAAAAGAGACTAGCCCTTGGTCATTATATTCCAAATGCTCAGCACAGAACTTGGCATAAGAGACACTCCATAACAGTCTGTTATATAAATGGATAAATGGATGGATGGGTGAAAGACACATTGTGTTGGTCACCCTCACTTGTCCATAGATATCATAGCCTGCTCTGAGCAAAACGATGACTATATTGACTTTTGCATCAGGAGCCTGCAGATAGAGAACTCGTATGTCAGGTCACACAAAGGACAACCAAAATCACATCTCCTTCAACATCCTCCTAAGCTGGATTCACGGACATCCTGGTCTAACAAGTGTAGCAGAGACTGAAGGATAGGACACTCAACCCAGTTATAATTAGAATAATTAAGCATGCTCAGATACTTTTTAAATACAAATCTTAGTAAAAGTTACCATTGCTGAGCCCTTACTTTGTGTCAGGCACTGTCTAAGAGCTCTGAAAACATTACCTAAACCAATGGTTCTCAATCAGGGTGACTTTGCTCCCTGGGATATCAGGCAATGTCTGGACACAATTTTGACTGTCATTGTAGAAGGGGTTTGCTACTGGATCTGGTGAGTAGAGGCCAAGTGTTTGACTACACACCCCCTAATACAGAGGACAGGCCCCCACAACAAAGAATGGTCTAGACCCAAAGGTCAATAGTGCCAAAGTTGAGAAATTCTGATCTAATCAGTAATCCCTTCGACAACCTTATTATTATTATTTAAAAATTATGATTACGATTTTCCTGATTTTACAGGAGAGGAAACTGAGGGGTATGTAATACTATCTGCATTTTGTGCCGGAAGCAAAGCTGGGATTTGAACTTCTACCTTTTGGATCTAAACCCTATGTTTTTATCACCTATCCTATAACTCCATGGCAAGTCTTCTTGGCAAGGTTGAACTATGGAGGGAGTTTTACACTAACAATCCTGAACCTACTTAATATGCTGGGACTTGGAAATTTTCCTGCAGCTGCAACATCAGATTTTTACCCATTTTCACATGAGAAACTAAAGATGTTACTTTGGCCAGAGCTGGGAGTATCTTTAAATTGAATCCAGTTCCTCCTATTGAAACATAATAACTTTTAAAGTAATCTAGTCTCTTCATTACCAGGGCTACATCCAGTTGTTGAAATCTCTTTTGAGTTGGTAGTTAAAAGGCCCAGCCATACATTTGTAACGTTATTGTTGCTGGCTAAAATGCTTAGCAACAACACAAACATCACTCAGAATCAAATTATCAGATGTACCGACAAGATGCTTCTCGATTTAATAGTGTGGTAAATGATGGCTGGGAGATGTTCTTTGAAGCTGTGGAGGCAAATGTGAAAGCTAATTCAATTCTCAAATGAATAAAAGTGAGAAACTGTTCTTATAAACCTGATATTACCAGAGATAGTGCCAAAGCATGCTGCTGTCTTGTATGGGGGAGGAGAGAAGAGCAGAATTTATTTTATTTCCGATAATAAAGAGCTGGGCTCTGTGGCCACACAGGTTTGACCTTGGTTCCTGGGAAGGGGGGTGGCTAGTGGAGAACTTTAGTAGGAGTGCGGGTTCATTTCCGACTCAGCCAAGAGGCTGCTTACTTTACCATCAGTTCCCCTTGGAGCTGCCAGAGAGAGGAAGAAGCCTCTGAGGTAGCATCCAGGGCTTCAGGGAAATTAGATCTCTGTTTATTAGACTTTGAGAGTGCAGTACAGCATTGCCTGAGAGAAAAGTGGATCTCCTAGGCCAGTGGCTTTCCAATTATCAGTAAGACCCTAGGTTTTCACAAAAGTATTTCAGGGGTAAGAGAAAGGTGGATCTGGAAGTGATTCATGGTCTGAAATGTGCTTTAATTTGTCATACAAATTAAATTAATCTAGAGCATACATTTGGCTTAAGGGTAAGATATTATTTAGGAAGAAAAGAGTTTTGCTGCTAAAAGTCATGAACCCCACTTGTCTACTCACTTAGATGAGGAACAGTAGACCCTAAAGCCACACAGCCAGTCAAAGGCTACACTCCAACACCAATTCTCTGACATCAACTGGGTGTCCAACCATTCAAATCAATTCTGACACTACCTGGAATTAGCATCAAACTCTACTCGTTAGGGTGTGCAGTCTCACAAGAAGGCCTTCACTTCAGACGCCAGCCACAAACAAGTACCAGGGGCCACCCCATATTTCTTCCTGACCACCTTGGCTATACATTCAGCAGTTCCCATGATCCCCCTTTAGGTCTGACAATTAGCTAGAAGGAGTCACACAACTCAGGAAGTGTTACACTTGTGATTATCATTTCATTATAAAGGATACAAATAAAGAGCTAGACATAGAGATTTGTAAGGTGATAAGATTCAGAAGGGTCCTGTGTGCAGGAGCTTCTGTTCCTATAAAATCTGGGGCGCATCAGCCTGTCTATACCTTAATATGCTCACCAGCCAAGAAGCTCTGAATCTCCTTGTCCAGAGTTTCTACCAAGGTCTCACTACCCAGACATGAGTGAATAAATCACTGGCCACTTGGTTGAACTGTCTCCAGCTCTTCTCCCCCTAGTGGGTCTGGGCTAGCCAGAGACCGAAACGTTTAAGCCTTTAATTACGTGATTGGAAACTACCTAAGTGTCCACCACAGGGTCCAGCATGAATCACCTCAACAGCATAAACTCTGGTGTGGTCAAAAGGGACTCCTTCTATGAATAAACAAAGACAACCCATCACTCAGGAAATTCCAAAGGTTTTGCCAGCTCCCATGCCAGAACCCAGGGACAAAGATCAGATTTCTCTTTTTTTAAATTGCACCTCAAGGGCTGAAGTTAACACCAAAGCCCCTGCTTTCTCTGTCACCCCAGGGTACCTCCTTAGAGCTGGCTGGGTGTTTCCAGAGCAGGGAAATGGCAAAATGTAGAGTCTGAGCAGGGGAGATCTAACAATTCATTATTTTGTGGAGAAGTAAAATGAAACTCAGATGATAGGGACTCCAGCTACTTGGTGGTTAAGCTGGTCTGGAAGCTTGGTCTCTAACCCTGAACTCTCTGTGATTCTCTGGAGTGTTCCATGTTTATTTCCTAGGACTGTTATGACCAATTATCACAAATTTAGTAGCTTAAAACAATGTACATACGTAATCTTACCCATCTGAAGGCCAGAAGTCTAAAATGGGTCTGTAGCTCTGTGTTCCTTTTGGAGGGAGAATCTTTCCTTGACCCTTCCAGCTTCCAAGAGATCACCTAGATATTTTCATTCATGACCATCTTCCTCCATTTTGAAAGTCAACAGGGCAGCATCTTCAAATATCTCTCTTTCTTTCTCTCTGCTTCCATCATTATAGTGCCTCCTGCTTCACTCATATAAAGACCCTGTGATTACATCAGCCACACCAGGGTCATCCAGGATGATCTACCCCTCTTGAGATCCTTAACTCGATTACATCTGCAAAATCCCATGTGCCTTGGAAAAGGATTTGGATGTGGACATCTTTGGGAGGCCAATCCCCAGTCAACCACAGCCCTTTTTCCCTCAGAGCTGGTGTGAATCTGCCACCCTCAGCATGTGTTGGCTGTACTACACATTCCTGGTGATTGCTGTGTAGAGGAGGGGACCATGTCTCCTTTCTCACAGCTTATTTCTCCGGAGGCCCCTTTCTAGTTTTGTTAAGGGATGAGGAATTGTCCTTTGATCACTTGGGGCTCTGTTTATTTGAGGGCAGAGAACTACTTGGAAGCTGATAGACTCCTGTGTGCGCCTCTGTTGGGTTTGACTGCTGTGTCTGCTGGGTCTGGGATGCATTCCCGGCCATCCTACACTGGGGGTGGGACTGGATGTCGTTGTTTGGTTATTCTGTGCCCTCCAACACAGCCCTTATGAGGGAGGCCTGCAAAGCCAAGTCTTTGCAGTTTTCCAGTGAAGTAAATTGGTGCTTCATTTATGACTTGGTCAGTGTTTGGCCATTCTAAAGGGATGGTCACAAACCCATCTGTCCTCTTTCATCACACTCTGATTTGCTGTGTGAAGTCAAGGAATTTGTTTCCTTCTATTTTTCTTGAGAAAAGCTAGAATGGCTCTAATGAGGAATGTCTTCACTCCCACGTTTCTCTTTAGGTCAGTAGTTTTCAGCCCCTAAGGGGGTTTGCAGCCCTGGGGACATTTGCACCCTGACCCCCACCCAGGGGACATTCAGCACTGTTTGAAGGCATTGGGGGAAGGGGGTTGCTATTGGCATCATGTGGGTAGAGGCCAAGGACAGAGCTAAACATCCTATAGCACACAGGATCTCCCCCTCCCATAAGACAGAATTCTCTGGCTCAAATGTCACTAGTGCTGCAATTAAGAAACCTTGTCTTAGCCCCAAAGAAGAGAGAAAAATATCCCAGTAATTGTGCACACTTGTACTCTCTATCTCTTTCTTCAGATTTGCTTGGTCCTCTCCAGGGGACAGGGAGTAATTCTATTTTTCAAATATGGGACCATTATTGAGGAACAAGAATAAGCAGGCCAGCTTGGTCTTTGTGTCTCCAAAGCTTCAAACACAAGAACCAGGTTACTTCCTTTGGTGTTGTCTGCCTCAGACACACAAGCCTTCCTCCTGCCTTAGTTACCGACCCCTGCAGTAAAAATAATAAGCAGGACACCGCTGCCGGGGACAGGAGGAGGGTGGGGACACCGCCTTTCATTGAGTCCTGAGGCCTGTTCTTGAAGCATCTGGGCATGTGGATTCCCAATCTGGTCCGAATACTTTGCCAGGTGTGCATAGGCAAGAGATGTGTCTTTTCAGGGTTGCGCTTTAGGGTGGGAGGCTTTTACCTAAGACAGTTTCTCTAATACAGTTTCACCGGGTGATGAGGATTTGCTGGTGATGGAGATGGTTCCATACATAAAGTTCGTGGAACCAGTTTTTTTGTGTAAGTCTCCCTTAGCCTAGCCAGGAAAGGGAAAGGACTGCATTTTGACTTTGAATCTTTTGCAATTGAGTGTCTTGGTGACTGGGTATGAGGTCTAGATAAACAAAGATTAGCACTCAGGGTTATCCCTTGGCTTTTATTCCTCAGGCCATAGGGAGAGGAAGACTCTGAGCAGAGCCAGGTAAAGCTCCCTTCCAAAACAGGCTTTTTTTTTTTTCTTTCTTTCTTTTTTCTTCTTCTCAAGTTAAGACTGTAAACTACAGGGGCTTGGCCAAACCAGCAGATTCCAGTGAGCAAGGCTTCTTTGGATTCTATCTCAGCTTGAAATGAGTAACTGCCATATGGGAAAGTCAGGTCCTCGGCTGGCAGGAAAAGATGGCCAAAAGGGATTTTTGTATCATACTGAAGCAGAAAAATCTGCCTTCTTGCTACGAGAAAAAAAAAAAGGTGACTGCTTCCTGTTTAACAGATAAGTTATGTTGTTACATAGTTATGGAGGATTTTAATTCTTTCTTTAAATGCAAAGGAAAACAATAATTTTTTGAAGTGGCTTCATTGATCAAAAAAATAACTACTGGCTGTTTATTCAAACCACAAAAGGCATAAGCCTTCTTTATCTTAACAAGAATATTATCTTGTTACAGTTAATAGTTATTGAACTGCCTATTATGTCCTGGGCACTGTGTGAGGGCACTGTCAATATTCTATCTCATTTAACCTTTACCCTGTCCTCAGCTAGAGGTATTGTGAGTATCTTGATTTTATAAAGAAACTGAGGGTCAGAGAAGTAGTCACCTGTCCAGGATCACACAGTTGATCAAGTGTCACAGAAGGCATTTTGAACCTGAATTTGGCTGACTAAACTGTCCCTCTTGCACAGTGTCCCATAGAATTTTTACCCAGATGGATACTCCATAGTCTCACATCTAGACTCTGTCCTGGAAGTTACCAAAACCTCACTGTGATTCTTCTTTTCTTGCAATATCTTTGATGAGTTTTGGTATCAGAATTGTCTTAGACCTATACAATGATTTTGGAAGTATTCCTTCCTCTTCAATGTTTGGAAAAGAGTCTCTGCAGAATTGGTGTCACTTCTTTCTAAAATGTGTAGGAGAGTTCACCATGGAAGACACCTGAACCTAGAATTTTCTTTGTGGGAAATTTTTAAGCTACAATTTAATTTTAATTGATACAGCACTGTTTGAGCTACCTGTTTCATCACAAATGAGCTTTGGTACTTTGTGTCTTTCAGGAAACCAGGCTGTCGAATTTACAGACAAGAGTTGTTCACGATATTCACCTTATTATCCTCTAAATATCTATAGAATCATAATGAAATCACCTTTTTCATTCCTGATATTGGTTATTTGTGTCTCCTTTCCTTTTCTCCCACCAGTATGGTGAGATGTTTATCAATTGTTTGACAACACCCTCAAATAATTGGCTTTTAGTTTTACCAGTTTTCTCTCTTTTCTCTATCATTTGTCTCTGCTCTGATGTTTCTTACAGCATTTCTTTTGCTTACCTGGAGTCTAACTTGCTCCTCATGTCCTATTTCAAGGTGGAAACTGAGGTCCCTAATTCCCTACCTTGCTTGTTTTCTAGTGTAGGTATTTAATACTACAAATCTCTGCCTAATCACTGCTTTCACAACACTCCACATCTTGCCATATGCAATATTTTCACTTTGCCTTCGTTCAAAATACTTTGCAACTCCCCTTTTGATTTCTTCTTTGACCCATGGTTTACTTACAAACATGGTGTTAAGTTTCCACAGTATTTAGCATTTTCCAGAAATGCGTTATTCATTTCTAATTGAATTCCAGCATAGTCAGAAAATATACTTTGAATCTTTTTAACTCTACTTAAACTTATCTTTTGGTTCAGGATATGGCCTATATGCTCAATGCTCTGTGTGGTCATTCAGTGCATGCCAGAAAGAACTTGTAATTCTGCTGTTGTTGAGTGGAGAGTGTTCTGTGGGGTGAATTCAGTGCAGTTGGTTCAATGTGCTCAAGTATTTCCATATCCTCGCTGGTTTTCCATTAATTAGTGAGGGAGGAGCTGTAAATCTCTTTCTTCTTTCTTTCTTCTTTCTTTCTTTCTTTCTTTCTTTCTTTCTTTCTTTCTTCCTTTCTTCCTTCCTTCCTTCCTTCCTTCTTTCCTTTCTTCTTTCTTTCTTTTTAAAGACTTTATTGATTTATTTTAGAGAGTGAGCATGAGCATGAAGGAAGGGCAGAGAGACTCCAGGCTGAGCAAGGAGCCTGACGTGGGGCTCAATCCCATGGCCCTGAGATAATGACCTGAACTGAAATCAAGATCCAGGCGCTTAACTGATTGTGCCACCCAAGTGCTCTAAGTTGGAAATTTCTAACTTTAATTGTAGAATTCTTTATTTCTCTTTGCATTTCTCTCAGTTTTTGCTTATGTCTTTCCAAGGTCTGTTACTGTGTTACTGCGTACACAAACTTCTGGAATAATCGCCTTCCCCCCGCCTCCCTTTTTAAAAGATTTTATTTATTTATTTGACAGAAAGGGTGAGCAAGCAAGCAGGGAAAGAGGTAGGCAGAGAGAAAGAGAGAGAGAGAGAGAGAGAGAGAGAGAGAGAGAGAGAAGCAGGCTCCTCACGGAGCAGGTAGCCCGATGTGGGGCTCAATCCCAGGACTCTGGCATCATGACCTAAGCCAAAGGCAGACACTTAAGCAACTGAGCCACCCAGGAGCCCCAACTGCCCCTTTATTATTACAATGTAACTATTATTCTTTGCTCTGAAATCTATTTTCTCTGATACTAATATAACTGCTCCAACTTTTTGTAAAAATAGTGTTAGCATGGCTATCTTTTCATGTTTAACCTATTTATGCATTTGTACTTAAAGAGCATTTCTTGTATTTCCAGCCTATCGTTACGTCAGATCTTGATTTTTTAAAAAATCCAAACTGACCTCCTTGTCTTTTCATAAAAATGTTTAAACCATTTACATTTAATATGATTGTTAACATAATTAGATTCATGTCGATCATCTTGCTATTTTTTTTATTGGATCCATTTGTTCGTTTCTTTTCTGTCTTCCTTCTGTTGGTTTGAGTACATTTTATGATTTCTTTTTTTTTTTAGTAACAGCATTATTGAGATATAATTCACATACCATGAAATTCAGCCTTTTAAAGTGTATAAATCACTGGGTTTTAGTAAACTCAGGATTGTTCAACCATCACTACTATCTAACTCCAGAACATCTTCAGCAACCGAAAAAGAAAGTCCATACCTGTTATGCAGTCACTACACACTCCTCACTCTTCCAAGTCCCAGACAACCATTATTCTACTTTCTATCTCTATGCATTTGTTTGTTCTGGACATTTCATACAAATGGAATCACAAAATATGTGAGCTTCTGTGATGGGTTCTTTCACTTAGCATCACATTTTCAAAATCCATTCATGATATAGCAGGTGTCCCTACTTCATTCCTTTCCCTAACTGAATAATATTACATGTACAGATATACCACATCTTACTTTTTCCATTCATGAGTTGATGGATACTTGGGTTGTTACAATTTGGGGGTTAATGTGAACAGAGCTGCTATGAACACATTGTTTTAAAGATTTCATTTATTTATTTGAGAGAGAGAGGGCATATGCAAGAGAAAATACAAATGGGGCAGGGGCAGGAAAGGGAGAAGCAGACTCTCTACTGAGCAGGGATGCCAAGGACAACTTGGGGCCCATCCTAAGACCCCAGGATCGTGAACTGAGCCAAAGGCAGATGAGCAACTGACTGAGCCACCCAGATGCCCCTATGAACACATTTTTATGCAGATGTATGTTTTCAAATCTCTTGGATATATACTTAGGAGTATACTTGCTGTCATATGGTAACTATGTTTAATATTTAAGAAATTATCAATCTGGTTTCCAAAGTGCCTACACCATTTTACAATCCCATCGATAATATATTAAGGTTCTAATTCTTCCACCTCCTTGCTAACACTTATTATTTTTTTTAATTATAAACATTTTAGTAGATATGCAGTGGTATCTCATTATGGTTTTCATTTGCGTTTTCCTAGTGACTAATGATATTGAGCATCTACTCAGTGCTTACTATCCATTTGTTTATATTCTTTGGACAAAGGTGTACTGAAATCTTTTCCCCATTTTTAAATTGAGTTTCTATTTATTGCTGAGTTGTAAGAGTGTTTTTTATATATTACAGATATAAGGTCCTTATCTGATATGTGATTTGCGAATATTATTTGTCACTATGTGGATTGCCTTTTAACTTTTTTCATGTTTTGTGAGGCACAAAAATTTTTAATTTTGATGAAGTTCAGTTTGTCTTTTTTCTTTTGTCACTTTTATTTTGACATCATAACTAAGCAGGCTTTACCTAACACAAGGTTACAAAGATATACTCCAAAAATTTTTTTTCTAGGAGTTTTATAGTTTCAACTCTTACATTTAGTTTGATAAGACACTTTGAGTTAATTTTTGACATGAGGTAGGGATCTAGTTTCATTCTTGTGAATATATGACTGTTTAACATCATTTGTTGGAAAGACTATCCTTTCCCCCATTAAACTCTCTTAGCCCCTTTGTCAAAAATCAATGGAGAATAAATGTATGGGCTGATCTATGGACTTTCAATTCTGTTTCATTGATCTATATGTCTAGCCTTATACTAGTACCCCACTGTCTGGACTACTGTAGCTTTGGAGAAGGTTTTGACAGCAAGAACTGTAAATCCAACTTTGTTCTTTTTTTTTTTTAATTTATGATAGTCACAGAGAGAGAGAGAGAGGCAGAGACACAGGCAGAGGGAGAAGCGGGCTCCATGCACCGGGAGCCCGACGTGGGATTCGATCCCGGGTCTCCAGGATCGCGCCCTGGGCCAAAGGCAGGCGCCAAACCACTGCGCCACCCAGGGATCCCCAACTTTGTTCTTTTTAAGATTGATTTGGCTATTCCAGGTCATATGGGTTTTCAGATTGGCTTGTCAATTTCTTTCTTTCTTTTTTTTTTAAAGATTTATTTTATTTGTTTATTTATGAGAAACACAGAGGGAGAGGCAGAGACATAGGCAGAGGGAGAAGCAGGGTCCCTGCGGGAGCCCAAAATGGAACTCAATTCCAGGACCCTGGGATCATGACCTGAACCAAAGGCAGAAGCTCAACCACTGAGCCACCCAGGTGTCCCCAGCTTGTTAATTCCTGGAAAAAAAAGAAAAAGAAAAGTCCAGCTGATTTAAATCTGTAGACCACTTTAGGGAGTGTGGTAAGTATAGTGACAACCCCCAAGAAGATATCCATGTCCTAATCTCCTTACCCTGTGAATATGTAGCCTTACATGGCAAAAGTGATATTGTGATATAATCAAGTTAAGGAGATTAAGGTGATTCTGGATTTCCCTGGTCGACCCAGTATCCCTTATAAAAGGGAGGAAGGAGTGACAGAGTCAGGGAGAAAAGTAATGAGAGAGTACATTTTGGAATAATGTGGCCATAAGCCAAGGTGTCTGGGTAGCCACTCAAGTCTGAAGTAGACTTAAAAAAAAAAATCTTAAATTGAGCTGGAAATGGATATGGAGCTGAGCAAAAACAAACAATACAACAATCTGACTATTGTGAAGTTACAGACTTAATCAAGTAACCTTACCTAGTGAAGCTTATAACAACTGTGTTGGATTTAATATCGGTGGGGGGGGGGAGATGGCATCAGAGTTGGTCACCCAGAAGAAATATGAAGGAGAAAGGAGGGATTATTTAATGAAGCAGGTGAGGTGAACATGGCAGGCAGAGGAAACTAGCATGCAAAAGCCAGGAGGCAAAAAACAGACCTCAGCCCTAGCTCCAGGTTTTCAGCTCAGGGCGTGTTGGGAAATGGGAGCATGGGCCCCTCCCTTGGCCTGTTTCTCACTGTCACCATGGAGGCCCTGGCACAGAGGTGGAGTCAAGCTGGGAGCTTGCTTGCTTGCTTTTGGAAGACAAATGTCTCCCCCTATCTTTTTGTGACCCCATCCCCACCCTAGAACACTTTCTGCCATTCAGCACATCCCATAAGCACGGGGCTTCCAAACATGCAGTTCCCCGGCCCCCAGAGTGTGAACTGACTGAAGTTCTTGAGCACACTGCTTCTTCTCTAATTAGCTAGCACACCTGGACTGCCTGTGGCTTCTCCTGAGCCTATGAGGCCACCAGAGGTCGCATTAACAGGCCTGGTATAATAAGTCATTGCCATGCAAGCTCAAGGTAATTAATTCTAGCACTGGGAACTGCTCAAGACAAATTTCACTAAACTATATTGTGAAACCAGGACACATACACACACACACACACAAATCATACTATCACTTAGCAACTTGCTACACCTGGTGTTTTCTGTTACATGACCTCACTCTTCACCACTAGCCTATCAACTAGGTACTATTATTGCTCTTCTCAATTTACAAATTCTAAGAAACTCAGAGAGGTCTGCAAAGTCACACTGCTTCAGCACTGGAGCTGGGTCTGGTTCCCATGTCCAAGTTATAACTGCAACTGTGGTCCTTCCAGTACCTTCCATGAGCTATGCTTTTGGTACTTTGAACTACATTGTACTTATACAAATAACTTAATGCTTCTTATTACCAGAGATTTGATGGTAAAGGCAGTGAGCCTTTATAGCTGTGTTTTGTTTTTTTTTTTTTTAATTGCATGATTTCTGTCTAAATAAAATCCTCGGGCCTTATTGCATGTCCTGGCATTGCTGATTCTCTGGTATAAGGGGAGACACTGGGAGTCTCTGTCCAAAGCCATCTGCCTCCCAGAAGACCCAAACAGGAAAAAAAAAAAAAAAAAAAAAACGTAACAGAAAGTAACTTGCGGATCCTAATTGCTTTGCCCGCTGTACATGTCTCAGATCAAATACTATTTTGTCCTCTTTTTCCCCTTTAGGGGGGAATTAATTAAGCTCTAATTACACTGACAGAAAAAATAGAAGCTACAATAAAATTATTTTTTTAAAAAAAAGCTATTAACAAGGTCTGAGCATAGAGCCTGTTATAACCCGGGGAATGAGCCTCATTTGAATTTTATGACCTTTCCATTTACATTTTTTTATTAAACCTTTTTTTACAATCCTCAATATGTCTCCTTTCCATGGTATAATCATCCTTGGGAATTTTCAGGTGTTAAATTAGATACTTGGGGGCTCCCTTACTCTTCTTGCATTCAGAGCCTGGCATATCCCATGAGGCAGATTAATAATAATTTTTTTTACACTGATTTGGAAGTTCACATCAAGTTTTTTTCCATCTGGAAGGAAGTCAGATTTGCAGAGCCCCTCTGGTCTAGGCCAATTAGATGGGAGCAAAAGTTACCTTTGTTGGAGAGAAACTTTAAAAGCGTATTGCAATCAGGACAGCTCACTGCAAAAGGGGAAGCTGATTCTTTCTCCCTGCCACGTGGAAACTTGGGGCCATGTAGACAGAGCTGGGCTGATGGGACGTGGAAAGGATATTCCTATTAGGAGGAGCAGAAGAGGTCTCGTCGCTCTGCAATGGCACACATCTCTGGCCTGAATGTCAGAGCCAGAGATAAACTGTCCCAGGAGATGTGACCTGCCAAGTCACACAATGAGAGGCAGAAGCGTTTGTCACAGAGACTCTAGTCCTGTCCTGCAGGTTTTCTATTCTACCTCACATGGCTCAGTCACATGGGTATGCCCTTCAGAATTCAGATTCTCAATCCCAGGCCTCCAGGGAGATTCTGTTGACTAGCCAGGCATGGGAGTCCGATTAAAATGTCGAGACCACATGAAAAATACAGGTTTTCAGGGAAGAGAAATGTACTAGGTGTCCCTAACAGCAGAGAAGAATGAAACCTACTCCCAAGATAGTAGAACTTCCAGCCTAAGTGGTTCCCACAGGGGAATTTCTTTGAAATCTTCTCATCCTAAAAATGATATAATTGCAGATTCTACTTTAATAATGACCCTTATACATCTATATGTATATGTGTGTGTGTACATACCACAGATATTAGTTGATTCCAGAATATCTATTACATTTCCTAGAATACCCCACGCTGTAGCCTGTGGATCTATATAAACTCCCCAAAATTTCTGAAAATCCTGGTGGTGAAGAGTAGGTGCTTATATCCTCAGGTATATCTCCAGGTCCTAAATTGCTTCTTCCACCACAGCTGTTTCTGAATCATCTTAACATTCTGCAGATATCATCTCTACTTGTTGATGCAAATAAAGTGACCCATACTTGATTCCCACTAAAATCCATTTTTATAGGTATACTCTAATAGTGATCATTTAGAAAGAAGGAGGGAGAAATGAGAAACGCATGGAGGAGGGGCAGTAGATGTGCTGGTCCTGGCTCATACAGCCTTACAAGAGCCCAGTATTAAACTTTCAGGAATTTTGCAATTCGGTTGCTAAACACAGCCATTGTTAAATATTAAATTATATAAACACAATGAAATAAACTATATGATTAATAAAGGTAACAAATATTAAAAGATCACTTACTATTTCACTACATTTTATTATCTGTGCTGTTGAAGCTATTTGCCTACTATATTTGCGTGACAGAAATACCATAAAATGGGCTGATATTCCATCTCTTTCCAATTCTGTGTTTAGTGATTTCACATCAGTAAAGTGAAATTGGTCACGGTAGGAGTATTTATATCACATAAAGTGGCAAATGCTACAAATCAAGGCTTGATTTACTGTTTTGTTGGTTGTCTAGACTTTAAAAAATAATGGAAAGTATGTTAATAATGCCAATTAAACCTCAGCATGTTATATCTCTGACTAGCATGAAAAGTTGAAGAAATTTTTTTTCCCAGTATTTGAAAATCACTACCCAGTTCAGCAAAATAGTCACTCACATCACTGACAAATGAAGTTCTGACTTGTCTGCCTTCCTTGTTTCACTTCCATCTTATTCAACAGCATAAGTGAAAAATATCAACCAACATTCATGTCAGAACTACACTTGTAATCAAGTATTTATTTATAGACCGATTTTGTCAAATCAAGGTTGAATTGCAACCACAGATCAGCTTTAGATACAGGAATTCTGCAAAATTCAAGGAAGCATTCTGTAAGAATCAATTGGCTGGATGGGAAGGAATAGTGTATATTTTGTTATCACTGTAAATTGTGTGCTACACGTTCTTTATATCAAATTTATAATAAACTTATGTATGGTTCCCCAGAGACCTAATTGTTAAACATTTACCAGCCTACCCCTAAGAAGGGTTTATATCATAACACTATAAACACATTGAACAGTAAACATCTAGATAGATAGATAGATAGATAGATGTGTGTATATATATGTGTGTGTGTGTGTATATATATATATATATATATATATATATATATATATACTTTCTCCCCACAAAATGAGTGATTCTTTTCCACCCTACTTCTCTATCAGGTGTAAAATGAATTGCCTGAATTGCCCTTTTTTTTTTTTTAAGAGAGAGAAAGCAGCAGGGGAAGGGTAGAGAGAACCTTAAGCCATGCTCAGGGAAGAGCCTGTCTTATGACCCTGAGATCTTGACCCCAGCCCAAATCAAGAGTCTGAGGCTTAGCCCACTGAGCCACATAATGTATTGCTTTTTAAAAAGTCTTCTGCTAAACTATGTAATCATCACTTTCACTGGAGTACTGCACATTTGTGGGTTACCACCCAAACATCCTTGATCCTTCTCCCATCAACAGCATTTTTGAGAAATGCACTCTGGCTCCCTTCTCAGTTTTATTGTTTGGGTAGAATTCACTACCCAACTACCAAAACTGGCTGTGTTGGGTTTAAGACAATTAGCATGTCCCAGCCTCCCAGTCACTGTGATTGATTCAGAGTTGAACACATGACCTAATTTGGGCCAATGAGAGAGAGGTAATCACAGGACTGGAAGAAGGAGTTGTCAGAAGAGATTCCCTCCTTTCCTTTGTATTTATACAATGTATTTATTGCAAGATGAGAACTACTTCTGCCCTTAACATTATCACAGGAGTGAGGTCTGAGCCAGGGAAAGAGAAAGTACCAGACCTGAGGATAAAACAAAACAAAGTAGGGATCCCTGGGTGGCGCAGCGGTTTAGCACCTGCCTTTGGCCCAGGGCGCGATCCTGGAGACCCGGGATCGAATCCCACGTCAGGCTCCCGGTGCATGGAGCCTGTTTCTCCCTCTGCCTGTTTCTCCCTCTGCCTGTGTCTCTGCCTCTCTTTCTCTCTCTCTGTGACTATCATAAATAAGTAAATAAATAGATAATAGGAAAACATTTAAAAAAAAAAAAAACAAAGTAGAAAGCAAAGATGACAGACAATACCGGAGTTGCACTACTGGATGAAGCCCTTTCTAAAACCAGATCTTCCTGCCTCTTAGAAGAAATCCCTTTGGTTTATAAAACAACTTTTTTTTTTAATTTATTTTTATTTTATTTATTTATGATAGGCACACAGTGAGAGAGAGAGAGAGAGAGAGAGAGAGAGAGAGAGAGAGAGGCAGAGACATAGGCAGATGGAGAAGCAGGCTCCATGCACTGGGAGCCTGACGTGGGATTCGATCCTGGGTCTCCAGGATCGCGCCCTGGGCCAAAGGCAGGCGCCAAACCGCTGCGCCACCCAGGGATCCCGGTTTATAAAACAACTTGAGTTGATTTTTTTCTGTCATTTTAAACCAAATGTATCCTGAACTTTTATATTTGTTTTGGCTCCTTACCTCAAGGGCCTCACTTTCTACCCCAAGGCTAATAAATAGCCCTTGGGGTAAAAACATGTATTTACTTCCCTAAGAGAAATTCTCTTGAAGCTAATAAAATTTTTAAAAAAATTTAACTTCAGCATGTGGATGTCCAATTTTCCCAGCACCATTTATTGAAGAGACTATCTTTTTTCCAGTGGGTAGTCTTTCCTCCTTTGTCGAATATTAGTTGACCATAAAGTTGAGAGTCCACTTCTGAATTCTCTATTCTGTTCCATTGATCTATGTGTCTGTTTTTGTGCCAGTACCACACTATGTTGATGACCACAGCTTTGTAGTACAACCTGAAATCTGGCATTGTGATGCCCCCAGCTATGGTTTTCTTTTTTAAAATTCCCCTGGCTATTTGGGGTCTTTTCTGATTTAGACCACTCTCTTGCACCATACACAAAGATAAACTCAAAATGGATGAAAGATCTTAATGTGAGACAAGATTCCATCAAAATCCTAGAGGAGAACATAGGCAACACCCTTTTTGAACTTGGCCACAGTAACTTCTTGCAAGATACACAAAGGCAAAAGAAACAAAAGCAAAAATGAACTATTGGGACTTCATCAAGATAAGAAACTTTTGCACAGCAAAGGATACAGTCAACAAAACTAAAAGACAACCTACAGAATGGGAGAAGATATTTGCAAATGACGTATCAGATAAAGGGCTAGTTTCCAAGTTCTATAAAGAATTTCTTAAACTCAACACCAAAGAAACAAACAATCCAATCATGGAATGGGCAAAAGACATGAACAGAAATCTCACAGAGGAAGACATAGACATGGCCAACACGCACATGAGAAAATGCTCTGCATCACTTGCCATCAGCAGATGCCTCAACACTTGCCAATACAAATCAAAACCAGTAAGATACCACCTCACACCAGTGAGAATGGGGAAAATTAACACGGCAGGAAACCACAAATGTTGGAGAGGATGTGGTGAAAGGGGAACCCTGTTGCACTGTTGGTGGGAATGTGAACTGGTGCAGCCACTCTGGAAAACTGTGTGGAGGTTCCTCAAAGAGTTAAAAATAGACCTGCCCTACGACCCAGCAATTGCACTGCTCTGGGATTTACCCCAAAGATACAGATGCAATGAAACGCCGGGACACCTGCAGCCTGATGTTTCTAGCAGCAATGTCCACAATAGCCAAACTGTGGAAGGAGCCTCGGTGTCCATCGCAAGATGAATGGATAAAGAAGATGTGGTTTATGTATACAATGGAATATTACTCAGCCATTAGAAATGACAAATACCCACCATTTGCTTTGACATGGATGGAACTGGAGGGTATTATGCTGAGTGAAATAAGTCAGTCGGAGAAGGACAAACATTATATGGTCTCATACATTTGGGGAATATAAAAAATAGTGAAAGGGAATAAAGGGGAAAGGAGAAAAAATAAGTGGGAAATATCAGAAAGGGAGACAGAACATGAAAGACTCCTAACTCTGGGAAACGAACTAGGGGTGGTGGAAGGGGAGGTGGGCGGGGGTGGGGGTGACTGGGTGATGGGCACTGAGGGGGGCACTTGACGGGATGAGCACTGGGTGTTATTCCATATGCTGACAAATTGAAAACCAATAAAAAATAAATTTATAAAAAAATTTAACTTCACCACATAAAAGTAGTGTTGATACTAATTTACAGATAGGCAAAAAGAACATTCTAGAAAGTTGCACCATATTTATTCCATGGCTTCTGAGTACTTGTTAATAGAATCCTATATAGGATTACTGCAGTACTGTGTATTTCAGTTTTAGAAGCCTGGCACTAATGCCATGACTTACATCTCAGATAGTCAACTCCTGGCTGACCATTCACATGTTTTGTGCCAATCACAAAGTAGAACATTGAGAGAGTTTTAAGGAGAATGCAGGAATTCAAAGGGAGGTGAAGGATAATAGGAATAGGAATAGCAAAAACTTATCTAGTCCTTGCTATGTGCCAGACTCTGTGTTAAGTGGTTTCCATGGATTAATCCTTACTGCCATCCTAGGAGGTAGGCATTGGCTGCCCCCATTTATAGGTAAAGAAATGGAAATGCTTACAGAAGGTCACACATATTTGTTCTTAAGTTGGTGCTCTAACCACTAAGTTGTATTGCTTCACTCTGTGCTTGGGAGAAAATTGAGGAAAAATGGAGATGTATTTGGATCAAACTCACAGCAACAGATGAGTTTAGGTAGGGATCTACCTCTGAGGCTTTGAGCATGGTTGTAGAGTCCCAGGATCCTCAACAGATGCCTAGCCAATCCAAGCAAAAAGACCAAATGCAAATCATGCTGGAAGAGGGAAGGAGGCAAAAATCTGAAAGGTAGCCAAGAGCACAATTTCAATGGAGCAAGATAAGGCCAACCACAGTCAAGGATCAAAAGTCAAAATGACGTGGAACATGCCAACAAGTGGAGTCAGCAGGTTAGAGACACTGATTCAGAATGGAGATTATACACAATGAGAGGGTATCAAAGGGTATCAAAGTTTGTGTATCAGAGTAGGAAAAATCCAGTGGTTGAAAATCACCAAATGGTTGAAAGTGCTTAAAGGGGTCTAGTACTAGACAGTTATTGCCACAATGATGTTACGTCACAAATCATGCCAAAATTCAGTCGCATACAACAGGCACTTATTTCTTCTTCACAGATTTGTGGGCCAGCTGGGATTCAGCTGATCTAAGTTATGCTTTGCTCCAAGCTGCAAGCTGAGTTTAGGTTATTAGCCACATGTCTCCTATCCTCTTTGGACCAGCAGGCAAGCCAGGGCCAGTTTATACCATGGCAATGACAAAAGCACAAGACAATAAATCCACTCATATGAGCGTATTTCAAGTTTCCATTCATATCACCCATTGGCCAAGGCAACTCACAGGGGCCAAAGGCAGAGTGTGGGGAAATACTGCCCACCACATGGCTATGGCAAGGGGGAGGGTGTCTAATACTGTTCCAGGGGAGGGAGCAATTAAGACGAACAATTAAATCCACTACAAGCTCCAAAGATGAATTTTGTTTGCTTTATAGGATATAAGGATCTGCCCTGAGGAGTGAAGCCAGGTATGAGATTGTGTCTTTGGCATTAAAGAAGAAAAATGGGGAAAAGCCCATGGAGGTGACCTGGTATATGAGAGACTAGTGAAGGTGAATGAGGGTGGGGTGCTTTTCTCAGGCCTTGATGAACATAGGATAGGCCATGGCTCATGGGAAAGACTCACTTAAGATTTGTCTCAAAATTGCATTCAAGGGGCGCCTAGGTGACTCAGTTGGTTAAGCATTTATTTGCCTTTTGCTCAGGTCATGATCCCAGGGTCCTGGGATAGAGTCCTGCATCGGGCTCCCTGCTCAAAGGAGAGTGCTTCTCCCTACCTGTCTCTCTCTCTCTCTCTCTCTCTCTCTCTTCCCCTCTCTCTGCCTCTCCCCCTTGCTTGTGCTCATGCTCTCTCTCCCAAATAAATAAATAAAATCTAAAAAAAAAAAAAAAACCCAAGAAAACAACAAAAAAAACCTGCACTCAAACCAGTTATAAACTACGTGTAGTGTTTGTCGTTCCAGAGAGATGCTTAGGTGTCTTCTATTTCTGACACTTCTCAGGTGCCCTTACCACAGAGTAAGCCTAGCCAGCCCAATAGTGGCTAAGTTTACACTTTGAAGATTTCTATCTGTTGGGTGGCTTTGTTACGTCTTTTTTTTTTTTTTTTTTTTTTTTTTACAGGAAACAAGCAGTGATTCAGAGATTTTCATTGCCAATTACACCTCCTCTTTCTTGAACAGACCTCTCCTGTCTTCTCTTTCTACCAGAGAATGCAGCCCTGGCCCAGTTAATCTGCATAGCTAACTAGCCTTCCTGAGCTAAATGACCTTTACTACTTTAACTGTGCTCTTTGGATCTGAGACCATACCCAATATTCCTTGTGGGTTGGAGCACCCTAGTTAGCTTTTATTGGCTATCAGAGTTAGGAAGGGTAAGGCATCTATATATACATAAACGTAAGATCTGGTCTTTATTTTGCACTGGAACCTTTAAAAAGGCAAAAAGAAACAATTATACATCAGTACTTCTCAGTGCTAACAGCACAGTAAAATTAGCTTGGGAGCTGGGGTATCAGAGATGCCTGGTCACTTCCCAGACCAATTAAATCAGAATCTCCAGGTAGGGGGAGTGCCTGGACATTGTTTGTGTGTTTGTTTGTTTGTTTTTAAGTTCTCCAGGTGTTTCTAATGTGTAGCCAGGTGTAAAAATCGCTATTTTAGAGTTTCCAGTTTAATCAGCACTGTGCTATGTTGGTCTGGTGATTCCTCTTATAAAATTCATTGTGAAAATATAAAATATGTACATGTTCATTCTGTGCTCAGTTTTGAAAAATGTAACTTTTTCTGAAGATCAGAGCATCATTTTTCTTGGTTCTGAAACTTCTGCCCCAGCCTTCACCCAAAAGCAAGGTGGAGGCATGTCTTTTCAATCAACATTAATAATAAGGAATTAACGGTGACGACCATAATGATGATAAAAATGTCAGGACATCTCCCCTGACTACGTTCAGTCACTGAATGTTGCAAGTTTGTCTTTCTTTTCTTCTCAGGATATATGTGCATGTGTTGATATACACAGAAGCTTTTGTTTTATAATCAGGGAATAATGGGGAGGGGTAGGGTATTATTTTGTTGGATCTAACACCAATGGGAGAGAGAAATCTCTTGGTTTGTGCTTTTCTCATATGTCCTAGAGGCTTACAAACTGTCCTTAAACCTTGTGGGCCCTGAGTATTCTCATAGCTATCTTAGGGGCATATGACAAAGTGTAAAGCAGAGCTGAGGAGAAGATCATTCTCCCTCCCTCTGATTTGGGCTCTCCAGAGCATCCCTGGTCAGAAATGGTCACCCCCATTTCACAGTTGAGACAACTGCAGTACAGAAAAAATAAGAGATTTTCCCAGGATCACTCAGCTGAGTGATTTGAACTCAGATCTGCCAAACCCCAAATCTTTGCTGATTCTAAGACAGAAGACCATGGTATTTGTGTATATATGTATTTTTTATCTTTAGCTAATAGCTCCCTGACAGTTTCTCTGGACATTTAGGGATGCCTCCTTGTTGAAAAACCTCTTCATGTTATTTTTAAGACATCGACGCACCCTATGACTTCACCAACAACCCACTGCTGTGGAAAGAACAGGGAAACACAGAGTTCATTTCTGCAGGGAGGAATGGAAAGCTTTCCTGGCCAGAAAGGTTTGTGCCCGCTAGTTTTCCACTGAGGAGGGGAGTGGAAACGCAGGGAGCAGAAACATCAGTGACTCTTCTCCACTGGCACTGCTCTTCTGTAGGGACTAGAGGCTGCCTTGGGAATAATTTCTACAGTAAAGAATCAACACCACATTTATTTTCCTACTAGGAAGTTTCCAGATATTTAGAAATTTGCACTGCATAGCCAGATTGGAGAATTTCTTTTCAAACCTATCCTCAACTTAAAAATCTCATAGCTGAGGGGCAGGGAATAGTCTGGCCGTCTGTTTGCATTCTGCTCTGATTTCTTCCTCATGCGCTGAGCTGGCTTAGTTACAGTCTGACTTTTTATTTTTCCTCTAAGTCTTCCAAATGCAGCTTTGGCACACTCTCCTCTATTATAAACCTCGTTTTGCCATAATCACGGGTTAATTAGTTAGACAGCCTTAGATTTCCCTGTAACACTCTGGGCAGTGAACCTGATCAAGTGCCAAGGAAGCTGGTGGGCATGCCAGCAGTGCGGACATGTCCACTCTCTGCTACAGATGCATTTACAGTATATTATCCCAAATTTCTTATTGTTTTTCTGAAGCTCCAAGAGCAGCATGGGAAAGAATACAGACATTCCAGAAAGGAAAGGTGCGGGAGGGGGAGAACCAGCTTTCCGTGATGAAGCAAATTGTTCCACATCGGTGATTTACCTGGGAGATTATTCTGCATTATCTATTATTGGAACGGTGTGTCAAAATATTTCTTTTTCTCAAACATGTTGGAGATTGCAAAACTCATTACCATTGAAAATACCTGGCCATGATTTCTTAACTAAAGAAATAACCATCTCTAAAGTTATCTGTGGAAGTCAGGGAGCCAATAATGTTTGGCTACGGTGACGTTTATTTGGCTTAATGGGTTCCTTCCCGAGAAGTTAATGCCTTTTCCACATGCCTCGGCTATAGTGGAATTGAAACTGACATACTTCTACCCGTGGGTCCTTTCTTCTCTTTAAATTATGTGAAAAATGAGCCCAATTTCAATTCTCTTGTTATGTTCACTCACCTAACATTGAACAAATGTCTCTTTGAGGACCTGTTGTCTGTTAAACACCCCATTTTCTTTTTCAGCAATATCGGTGCTTTCTCATATTCCCAAGTTCCTTGAAGTTTGGGGTTCTTATTCTGTCCCAGACTGCCAGGCCTCCTGTGATACCCAGCCTCAAGAAATCAGTTCTGGGTCCCCTGCATCCACCTCCCCATCCATACTGGGCCCCTCTTACAACACATACAAGAACAGAAGTCATACAGTTAGGGTATCTTAAAAAACTAAATTTAGGGATCCCTGGGTGGCGCAGCGGTTTGGCGCCTGCCTTTGGCCCAGGGCGCGATCCTGGAGACCCGGGATCGAGTCCCACATCGGGCTCCCGGTGCATGGAGCCTGCTTCTCCCTCTGCCTGTGTCTCTGCCTCTCTCTCTTTCTCTGTGACTATCATAAATAAAAAAAAATTTAAAAAAAACTAAATTTAATGAGCAATCAACTATGTCTAGGGTCCCCTTTGCAATAGAAAGATGTGTTAGCCGGTCATCTTTCCTGTCTTCCAGGGTCAATGATCTAAACAGGGGGATGTACTCATATTCGGGATGCTATTCAAAATCTGATAACTGGGACACCTGGGTGGCTCAGCAGTTTAGCGCCTGCCTTCGGCCCAGGGCATGATCCTGGAGACCCGGGATCGAGTCCCACATCGGGCTCCCTGTATGGAGCCTGCTTCTCCCTCTGCCTGTGTCTCTGCCTCTCTCTCTCTCTCTCTCGCTCTGTGTCTCTCATGAATAAAAAAAAATCTTAAAAAAATAAAAACAAAATCTGATAACAGCTACATATGAGCACCCACAGATCAGTACAAGGGTTTTAGTCCTGGAGCAGAAACCTCAAGAGCCCAAGTAAGCTGGCCAATAGCCCTCTGCTGGCTGGATTGTGAGAAGTCATAAGTGGTGAGTGGCTGGCATGGTGTAGGGAAGTGCAGGGGGCACCAGAGATTTGGGATAGCAGGTCTTTACCAATGTTTAACCAACTCAGGTTACTGTCAGTTGCACACCAGCTGAACAACAGCTCTGCTTGGGCAGAAACCTAGGGTATAAGCTTTTCTTCACATCAGAAACCACTTGGAGCACTTTTTAAAAATTCACATTCTAGTCCTTACATTCAGGTTCTGATGCTGTCTGTGGTTGTAGGGTAAGTTTGGGAATATGTGTGTGTGTGTGTGTGTGTGTGTGTGTGTGTGTGTGTGCTACAGATTTATTTATTTGAGAGAAGTAGAGCATGTGTCTGTATGCCAGAGGAAGGGCAGAAGGACAGGGAGGGAATTTCTAGCAGACTCTTCACTGAGCATAGAGCCTAACCCAAGGCTTAATCCCAGGACCCTGAGATCATGACCTGAGCCAAAACCAAGAGGATGCTCAATTGATGGAGCCATCTAGGCACCCCTGGGAACATGTGTTTTTAACAAAAGTCCTTAGTGACCATGATGGGACCAGGACTTGAATCTGGAAGTGACTATTAACATGCTGGCCAAGAGGGTAGGCAACTCTGGGTCAGAACTCTGGCTCTGCCACTGGCTTAAACTTCCTGAGTCTTGGTTTACTCATCTGTAAAATGGTGCTAATGGGGGTTCTTGTGAGAATTAAATGAGAAATTGTTTCCAAAATACTCAACCCAGACCTGGCTGAGAGAAAGTTCCAGGTGTTCCTCTCTCTCCCCACCCATACCCCAAAGCAGAGTGGAAGGAGAATGCACAGCTGAACCTTCTGGGGTGCTTTGTAGACATGAAGACTCCTGGGACCACCCTCAGTCTAATAAATTGGTCCTTTCTCCCTCCCTCCTTTCTTTCTTTTCTTTCTTTCTTTCTTTCTTTCTTTCTTTCTTTCTTTCTTCCTTTTTGAGAATCTATATTTGCAATGAGTATGCCCCCATGGCATTCTTACACTCACTAAATTAAATGAATATTGCTCTAGATGGAAAAAGAATAAACAGCAGTTTCACATCACACGAGTGGGTGGCTACCTGTTTGTTCTACCCACATAGGAGGGCATTCTGAACATGATTAGCATGAGGGAGGCAGACCCTGGAGGCAGAGCTGGAGTATCCAATCTGCCTAGAACATTCCCAGCATCTACTTCCCTCCGGCATATTTAATCTCAATCAGATTTGGTTAGAAGCCCCCAACAACACATTGTGAAGAAGGAGTGAGCTAATGGATATGCAGTACGTGTGCCTGGGGAAAGCATTTTAATTAATGACACGAATCAATAGTCCCATTGGTTGGGTGGGAAGCATCAATTTATTTTCTCTTTTAAATTTAACTAACATTTTATTTTATTTATCACTCTTTTTTCCAATTATAAAAATAGTAGGGCAACTGTGGGAAAATTGGGAAGTAGAGAAATGCATAAAGTGTTCAAAAAATGTACTTATCTGGGCACAGTGCCTTTATCACCCAAAGGGTTGAATCAAAGAAGATGGGTTTGTCTTTACACAGTGCCATAAGCAGAATGGAAGGAAACAGTATTATGTTGGAGTCAAGGTTATGAGCTCTGGCTTCAGTCCCAATGGCTACAGTATGACTTTGGCCAGGTCACCTCTCTGTGCCTCAGTTTCCTTATCTGTAACATGGGAATAATGCTATTCCCTACTACACAGGCTTCTCACAAGGATTAAGGAGAATAAAACACGCACAGTTCTTAGCCTACTCAAATACTGGTCTATTATTTGCACAATAGATTTTGATCAAATGAAGAAAATCAGGCCTGATAACGTCTATGCTGGTTGTCCATAGGTGTTGTCTATTCTGATCAATTTGTAAATAGTTGGCTGTCATTCTAGGAATAATGAGAGGTGTAGCTAACATTACTGAGCACTCACTGCAGCCACGCACTATTCTAAATACATTATCACATTTAACCCTCAATATAGCCTCCCTGGGATTGCAGTAAAAAGGAGTTGGTATTTTATTTTAATTTTTTAAAAGATTTTATTTATTTGAAAGAGAGAACTAGAGAGTGTGCAAGCATGGGGGAGGGGCAGAGGGAGAGAGGAGGCTCCCTGCTCAGCAGGGAGCGCGGGGCTTGATCCAGGACCCCAGGATCATGACCTGAGCTGAAGGCAGCCACTTACTTAACTGGCTGAGTCACCCAGGCGCCCCTTAATTATTTTATTTTAAAATTAAATTTTGTTACTTTTATACAATTTTCTTATTTTTATTTTTCTATTTTCCTTTACCTGAAAAGTTCAACCTGTCAGAGGAACTGATCCCAGCCCAAGTCCTACCAACCCCAATCCAGATGTGCACACCTGGAGGTACATTTTAATTCCTGCTGTTGCTTTGAAGGAATGATGTCTGCGGTGCAGCTTCTGATTGTTTGCTGCATGGCTAATTTTAAATATTTGTTTAATATGCAAATAATACCTCCCAGTGACAGCTTGGGGAGAACTGCAGATGTCTTTCCCTCAAAATGGCACAGCCCCACTTCTCTTCCCACTCAGTTACTGACGCTGTGTTACTTCAGTTCAGGACTCTGATTTACCCAGTGACTGCAAACGTCCTGACTTCAAGCAAGGCCACTGCTAATCTATGCACCTTTATGAGAATGAGAAAATGGCATCCCTTCTGGAAAGATAAATGAGAAGAAGTTGCCACCACCACTGTTCTCCTGTCTCCAATAGAAAATGAGAATAATCTCTTCCCATGTTAGTGACTGACCTAGGAAAAAGTACTCCTCTGAATGCACCCAACATCAAAGGGCACACAGGCTTAAGAGGGGAGAAGTGGCTACATTTTGACCTCTATTTAACCTTCTTGGCCAGACAACCTTGTGCAGTACACAACCTTCCAAACTTTATATGGCAGCCCTGACCCAGAGTCATAAGACATTTGTACTTCTGGGTTTTCTCATGTAATGGAATAAAAAATGTTATTTCAACAGTTGGCTCTGGAGATCCTCTTAGGGTGTTAACCATGTTTGATTAGGAAAATGCCTTGATGTGCTGCCTTTCTGTAGGAAAACTAATTGTGTGGAAGGAGATGGTTCCCTTGACAAAGGTGTTCTATGTTTAGTTAACAGGTATTTGGTGGGTGGCAGGAGGAGGACAGTTACATTGAAAATAAGTGGGGAGGGAAGGAGAAGGGGATTAAGTAACAGGCTAGGAAGATGGAGCCTGTAGAAGAATGTAATCAGTGATAAGTTCCCAATAGCAGGTGGTTGAAAGGCATTTTTTTAGGAGTAGCACTGTCTAATACTCCAGCTTGGGTTTAAGGTGTGGGTGTTTGCAGGGGTTGCCACATAAATCTCTTTTGCTTTAAAGCTTTACCAACAATCTGGTGAATACAACCTTGTCTCAGGGGAACTGGAGAAAGTGAAAAAAATTGGGATTGCACCCTTTGGGGACAGTGCTCTCGCAAGACAGTGAGGTCTGAGACTGACCTGATTCCACGAAGGGAGAAACACAAAGACAGTGAGCAGAGAAGCCTAAGGGCTGATCTGTATCAGGCCCTGGAGAGTCCTAGAGAGATGGGAAGGGATGCTGGCTCTCCTCCATATGTGGGGTGGAGGTAAAGCCAATTTCATTTGAATTTTAAAGGACAAAGTAATCTCAGTGGATATCAAGGTTATATGTGTCAGCAATGATCACAGAGTTTTGGCTCCTGTCATCTCTCTCTCACTCTCTCTGAATTATGATGAATAATTGGAGCTCATGGCTACCGAGTATCAAATAGGAACCAGGAACTAAATAAGCATGATCTCGAAGTTCAAACAAACTGAGCCAAGTTTTTCAGTCCACATTTTAAAGTTAATGTCCTTGAAGCTCAGAGAGGTGGTAAGTGACAGAGGTCATAAAAGAACTCAGATCTCTCCAGCTCCGGAGACAAACTATCTGTCAGTGTCTCAGGGTGGTGAGTTCACTTCTGTTTAAATTCCAGAGCAAGTTCCTGGGTTGAATGTGAAAAGAACTTAACAGACCTACACATGTGGCAACTTCTGCTACCAGCAGAAAAAATCCTGCCAGCTTTGTAGATGGGCCAGGCTACACTGAGTAAGGGTCTGAAAACTGGTTTCGCTCTAAAGGAAGGTAAGAATATAGGGTGTGAGAGTGATAACAGATGAGTTCCCTGTGGGCCCTGATCCCGGTATGAGTGTAAGGAATGTGAGGTGAGACTCAAGTGGGGACCAGGAAGGGAAACATTTTCCTCCAGCAAGAATGAAGACTTTGCTGAGTTATAGTATCTTTTCAGCTGACGTTCTCTGAACTCTAGAAGTACACGGTTTAGCGTCTTGAAGAAGAGAATCATGTTCCTTTATGAGAAGAGATGCAATGTGTACAGTACATTTCTAATTGTGGCCTATTGACAGTGATGCTTACCATTAAATAGTGTTGATAACCTGGATCAGAAATTTTACTTAATGTCAACACTACATTTCATTCATGTGTGCTGAGAGAGAGTCAGGGAGGACGTGGGAGCATGGGTCAGGATGGCAATGCAAAATGAGAGAAAAGTTCTGAGGACAAGACCTTCCTCAGCATGGCAACTCTAATAAGACCTCCTCCACCTCCACTTATAGGCCTAAGCGATCTACAATCATCCAGGTGCACGTGGAAGCAAATAGAGCTCTGAACTCTAATTAAAGAGTTCTGGAAAAAAGTGTGGAGAAGATGTGTTTCCCAAAAGCTGGGTGAGCCCAGTAACTTCCGGATTCAAACTGCCGATCCTGGGAGTTTTAAGAGATCCGTGGCCTTCTGGGAAGGCCAACATTGGTCTGTAGTGGTATGCAAAGTCCTCTGGAGGCCAAGAAGTAGCTGAATAAAAGAGATAAGCTCTCCTAACTCCAAGACAAGGAGATTTAAGGATATTAGAGAGGTTTCCTGTAGGTGCCTCTACCAGGGCTGGCCCACCTAACCACTTCTTTCTCTTCATCCCACATCCTATCATCTATGGGATTGGAACCCAACAGAACCAACACATTAATATCACATTAATAACACTATCATTACTAATAATGTAAAGGCTTAAATAGCTCTGGCTTTGTGTAAATTAATATACTATCATTACTAATAATAACAAAGGCTTAAACAGCTCTGGCTTTGTGCCAATTGCTGCTTGGAATACTTGATGTATGTCAGCATTTTTAAAATCTTTTATTGTCCTTTTCTCATCTTGCCCATGTCCCTTCTATCCCTACCCCCTCCTTGCCCCTGGCTACCACTTATCTGTTCCCCATCCCTATAACAGTGCCACTTCTAGAATGTTATATAAATGGAATCACACAGGAGGTAACCTTCCAAGACTGATTTGTTTTCTGCCGAGCATAATCTTGGGAAATTCATCTAGGTTGTTGAAGCATCAACAATGTGTTCTTTTATACTACTGAGTAGTGCTCCACAGTATAGATGTACCACAGTCTATTTAACCATTTTCACACCAAAGGACATCTGGCTTGTTCCCAGTTAGGGGCATTATGAGTAAAAGTGCAATAAGCATTTGTGTACAAGTTTTTGTATAAAATTAAGTCTTCATTCCTCTGGAATCAATGTCCAAGAGTACAGTTGCTGGGTCATAAGGTAGTCAGTTACACATTTAGTTTTATAGGAAATTGCCAGAGTATTTTCCATGGTAGCTATACCATTTTGTATTTCCACTAGCAATGTATGGGTGCTTCTGCTGCTTCTCAGCTTTCTCCTCAGCATGGGTTGACACTGGCATACAGAGTCAGTAAGCTACCTTGGGACTGAATTGACCAGCTTTCCAGATAACCCTTGTTAGAATTTTCTTATAATGGAGAATACATTAATCCATCAGCACACCACATTTTAGAATGATATGTTTGTCATATTAGCAAGGGAAAGAAAATTCAGAAAGATCACAGGAGAGATGAGTTTTGATGGGGACGTAGGAGAAGGTGTTCAGAAACCTTGTGTGGTTGACCCAGGACCATCACAGCAAAACTACCAAGAGGGCCCTGGGTCTCTTGATGGTAAGAACTAAGGTGTGAAGTAAAAAAAGATTAGAGAGAAGCCAAAAGCAAACTTCAGGAACTGTGAAAACCCAGATACAAACTCAGGGGTCAGTTCCCTGTGGCCTACTCAAACTTAATGTTTGCAGAATTCTTGCAATCAATAGCACAGTAAATATGAGACTTCATTATCTAAATACACTACTTTTAATCAATTAGTGACGCAGTCTGCTGAATGCATAGGACTTTTGTACCTCTGTCTTGCTCCTGCATCCCTCATGTCAGCCATAACTTTCTCTTCTCCCTTGGGTACCATGTTTATGGATGCAGCAAGACCTCATTTCTGTTAGTGTGGCTTGTTTCACTCCATCAGACACTTTCTCATTCCCTCTGAAAACTCTATCCTTGTGTTTTCAAATTGTTTTCTCATCTTAATATCTAAAA
This sequence comes from Nyctereutes procyonoides, assembly GCF_905146905.1. NCBI lineage: Eukaryota > Metazoa > Chordata > Mammalia > Carnivora > Canidae > Nyctereutes > Nyctereutes procyonoides. The sequence continues at coordinate 50,565,883 of NW_026575126.1, read as the reverse complement.
CTTCGGTTTGGCATTTTAATTACATCTAAGACTAACTGTGGTAAACAAAAGAGGTCTCCCTCTAGATGAGAGTATGAAGGGTTGGATGGGGCATGGCTCAACAAGAAAACAAATGAAGGGAAAAAATGCCACAGGATTTTTTACTTTGGGGATATTGAGATTATAGCTAACTCTCACTATGGGCATGCAAATATGCCAGGCAATTTGTTAAATGCTTTATCACATGCAATCCTCAGAACATCACAATAAGGCATGGACTATTTTCATCCCCTTTAAAAGTGAGGGAAGTGGTTTTGAGAGATTAGGTCATAATACTATAAATAGTGGAGCCAGGATTCAAACCCAGGCAGTGAGATTCCAGAATCCATGTTGTGTCCATCATGTATCAATCAAGAAAAATGCATTTATGCCATCTCAAAATTGAAGTTGATTCTTCTGTAGCCAGTGCCTACAATATATGAGAAAAGGTTAAAAAAAAAAAAAAAAGACTGTTCCAACATGTACTGTGTGTTGATCTGCTCTGGGTTCTTGGATTGGATCTGGGCTCCTTAAGCCTTTTTTAATGCTCTTAGGTTCCAATACTTGGTCAGGGTGCCCCAGACTCACTAGCATGGTTCCTAATATCTAGTTGAAAGAAAGAACAATTCTTATGACTACATAGAGTGATAATATTTCTATAAAATCTTACATGTAAAAAAATCATTTTGGGCTTCCATTTCTGATCAAGGTCAGCCTTCCCACGGAAAACAACTAAAAAAGCAGCTGGTGAAGAGTTATCAGCCAAAAATTTAAGGGAAGACAGAAATCCAGAAGGGTAAGCACAGCAGTGAAGCATTTTTGTGCTGACAGCGTTTCCCAAACCTGATGAACTTAGGCTTCCATTTTTATCATCTCATGGGACACACGGACTAGGGCCTTGCCAAAGTGGGAAGTCAAATGCAAGACTCCCCGAACTATGGAATCCAAAGAGCTACAATATCAGCGCAAGCATGAACCAGAGGCAAAACCACTGCACCTATACAGGCCCCAACTCCTGGAGTCTGGAAGAAAAATTCTTTAGTACTGAGCACAGCAGGGAGAAAAATACCTTCTCTAAAAAGCCACAATAATCACAGGAATTACAGCCCAAATTGGACCACCCACAGGGTCCCAAAACCTCCAGGCCAGGAATTGGTTTAACACATTCACAGGCTATGCCCCCAGGTGTCCGGCTAACACAACTGAAAATGCTTTTTGGAAAAATGCACCTTTTTCCCAGTCCTCAAGGGACCGCCACAAATAAACTTCCAAGAAAAATGAACAGCACACAGTAATAAATGTCTGAGCACACAGGAAATAAGAAGTAATGAGCAGAAAGTAAGAGAAAGAAAAAACAATTATGGGAGATTCTCAGAAGATAGTAGTCCTGGCAGCTTAGTTTTGCCTTTTTTTTTTATCCCGACACGGAAACGGATGAAGTAGATTAGAAAGATGAGAAACACATGGATGACATTTTACAACAAATCTAGGGAAAAAGATACCTCCCTAAGTCTCCAAACACAAGAGGATAGGGACAGACCAGTAGCAGGTATAAGACTTGCACAGTATTTTGTCCATGGGGGAGAATGGGGAAGTAAGAGAGGCAGAAGCTGATGGACTCAAGGAAAAGAAAGCTTAGGATAAGCAAGTGGAAAGAACAAAAGAAACAGAAGGTGAGCAGGAGGGAAGATTCATAAGTCAGTAAGAAACAGAGAACACAAACAGGTGTTTGTACACCCATGCTCATAGTAGCATTATTCATAGTAGCCAAAAGGTGGAATCCACCCAAAAGTCCAACAATGGATAGAAGGATTAAAATAATTGAAATATCAGTTATCCTTAAAAGGGAATGAAATATCAGTCATCCTTAAAATGGAAATAAATTCTGGCACATGTCAGAACATGAACGAACCTTGAAGACATTACATTCAGTGAAATAAGTCAGTGAAAAAAGGATAAATATTGCATAATAACACTCACATGGGGTACTTAGACTAGTTCAATTCATAGATACAAAAATAGGATGGTGGTTTCCAGGAGCTTGGTGGAGGAGTAGGGAATGGGGATTCTTCTTTAATGAATACAGTTTTAGCTCTGCAAGATGACAAAAGTTCTGGTGAGGGACAGTTACAATGTACAATGATGTGAATGTACTTAATGATACGGAATTGTATACCTAAAAATCCTTCAAATGTTAAATCTTTTAAAAATATTTTATTTATTTATTTATGGGAGACACAAAGAGAGGCAGAGACACAGGCAGAAGGAGAAGCAGGCTCCCTATAGGGAATCCGACAGGGGACTCAATCCCAGGACCCTGGGATCAGACCGGAGCCAAAGGCAGATGCTCAACCACTGAGCCACCCAGGTGCCCCTCAAATGTTAAATTTTTCATTATATTTATCTTACAATTAAAAATAAAAATAAAGTTCAAAATAAGAAATTTAGAAAGAGAATTGAGAGAGTGGGAAGTATTGAAAATAGGTCAAGAGAAAAAAAAAGAAAATAGGCCAAGGAGATTGAACACATAGATAACAGGAATTTCTGAAGATGAAAACTAAAAGGGGAGAACAGAAGAAATACTAAAAACTATATTTCAAGAAAATATTCCCGAAATAAAAAATGTAATTGGAAACTAGATTTCAAAAGAGCACAATGCAATATATGAGAATATTGAGCCAAAATGATCAATATCAAGACACATTCTAGTATGATCTGAGACATTAAATAATCCTCTGGGCATCTAGTGCAAAAGAGCATGCAACTTTTAAGGGAAAGAAAATTAGATTATTATTAGCCATTGAAAGCCAGGCATTATGTCAGAAGAAAATTGAGTCACATATTTAAGATACTCAAGGAAAGAGAATGCCAAGGATTTTATAAGGCAGCACAATTGATTTTTTTTAAGTACAAAGGGCATAGATAAACTTATCAAAACACAAGACCTCTAGAAATATTATTCCCACAAGCTCCTCTGACTAATCTATTATGGAATGAGTTTTCGACAACCAAAATAACTAAAGGGTCAGTGACATAATGACAGCTGATGAGCATTAAACACATAGCTACTGAGACAGAAATAAGACAAGATGAGGATACATAAGGAGGAAGTGGCCCCATGCTCTGCCAATGTATATCCTGCACAATTAAGAATTAGGGGAGGGACGCCTGGGTGGCTAAGTGGTTGAGCATCGGCCTTTGGCTCAGAGTGTGATCCTGGAGTCCTGGGATTGAATCCCACATCCGGCTCCTTGCTTGGAGCCTGCTTCTCCCTCTCCCTGTGTCTCTGCCTCTCTCTCTCTCTCTCTCTCTCTCTCTCTCTCTCTCTCTCTCTCTCTCTCTGTCTCTCATGAATAAATAAACAAAATCTTAAAAAAAGAAGAATTCGGGGGAGCTTCATAAGTTTTTTTTCTTTTATATGTTACAGTGTATAAATCTGTGTAACAAAAATGAATAACCTTTGCTATATGTAGGTTTCATCTCAACAAACTTGAAAAAAAGGAGGGGCATGAGAAGAACATATACCAAAATTGTGCTGACATTTTCAATAACCACAATGGAGGTGGTGTTAGTGTTGTTATTCCAAGACTGTTCTGTGATTAAAATTGGATGAAATGGGTAAGGAATGATGCTATATTCTAATTCTGTCACCTGCTGTGCCCTTGAAAGCCGGGATTCCTGGAATGGAAGAGAGGACATATTCATGTAATAAAAAGTGGTCAAATAAAAGTCTTGACTTAAAACTGGAAGTATCAGTATGATCCACAAGATATTATAATTTATTCCCTGAAAACTCCTAAAAACCACCACCAATTCAGTAGCAACAAGCATTCTGAGTACCAAATTACACTACTGTATGTAGTCCCACAGGAAACCAATGACCCATATGGGACATACCTTGATGGATTACAAAAGTCAAACCTTCTGTGTTTAGGTAACAGAATGCAACTTGAACAGTTAGCATGTTGTGCAATGAGGAAAACACAAACATGTGTACATATACAACTTCCCTCACCTCCCTTAACCTCGCAAGCACAAGAGAAAGGAGTGAGAATCATGGCGCAGGGTCCCACTTGATGTAGGCATATGCTTCCTTGGGTTGGAATTAGTTCTACCTGGGTAGCCTCATAGTCTAATAGCACCAGAAATTTAAAAAGTAGAGAACATCACTGGGCACCCAAGAGTGGCTTAGTTCAGAATACACAGCTGCTGACCATCTGCCTGTGGGTGAAAAGTCACATGTAGGGAGGTGTCCCTATCCACATCTCTAAAACCTTCCCATACACAGGAAACCTAGATACTTTGGCCCTTCTCACCAGCTAACACACAACTGATTCCCAACATAAGCTAAACCAACAAGACTGCTAGAGTAGAGGCCTAAGATTTTTTCATCTCGAGTCCCCAGTACCACTTTCTGCTATTGTTTCCTGGTCTGTGCTAGAAGGAGATCATTTATCTAGCATCTCTCTCTACTTATGGTGACTTTAATTAATGGCCCTATCGTTCTTCTCTTCCACCAAATTTTGTCTAGGTCTACTCCAGGCCTCTCCAGGAGAGCTTCCTAAGTAAAAGAATCAGGGGCAAGTATTGTGGGAACGCTGGTGTCTTCTCTCCCAGAAAACCCCTGGTCTCCATATGCAAAGTGGCCTTCATTCTTCGCAAACAAAGAGGAATATATAGGTAGCTTGTCTAAGTCAAACCAAAGGCCTCGTCATAATAGTTCTCAAATCTGAGTCTGTCTGGACTATATCTGCATATTAAAGAGAGAGCATAAACATCTGCTGTGAATTGACCGTCTATCCCCACCAGAACAAAGAGCATCTGGCAGCTTCTTTAGCTAAAGAAGGAAAAAATCTGGTTTGGCTATTCCATTCCACAAGGACTTAGCATAAACCTATTGTCAGAATCAGAGAGAAGCTTCCATTAATAAGGCTTCTGGACAAAAACTAAAAATGTGTATGCAAATGCCTCACTAGAAGTACTGGAGTATACTCTTTCTTCCAATACCCCCTGTCCTTCCCTGCACAAGTCTTCTCTAAAGCCCACTCATCATAATCGCCAACAGCTATAGGATCAGATGTTTACAACCTCAAATCCAGTGAAAAAAAGGTAAGGTAACTTTTCCCACCAGCTTTCCGTTTAAAGTTCCAAGATGGATTTCTCATTGGTTCTACTTGGGACCAATCACTGTGACCAGAAAGAATAGAAATACTGATTGTCCAGTCCTGGGTCATATGTCTTGTAGGCAAGATGTTGTGCTTTTCAAGTTCATACAAAACAGAGGGCCACTGTAGTCAGGAAGGAATACATTCTCTAGGGAATGTGATGAGGGAAAGTGTTTTTTTCCACAAGACCACTGGTTTTAAGTAGTCACAAACTACAGAGGTCTTCCAACACAATCCCAAGTCTGAGAGAGATTGGGATACCTGGCACCACCCTTGGTCCTAAAGGACCTAGGTATCTGGTCCTAAAGGATACCTCTAAGACTGAAAGTGTTCCATAAGCAGCATCGTAGTACTGGCGGCTGTCTGAACTTGATACCCTAGCCAATTTTGAAAGTATATAGAGTTGAGAGTATTATTACCTCAGGTTCCATATTCTCCATTGATTTTTTACAATCATTGATTGGAGCAAGGTTAGTGCTTGGCAACCAGGAAGGCTTCCATTTATCAAGGGGTTTGTCATTCCGGACAGCTGCTGGTTTTGCTGATTTGGAAATTGCAATAGATGATGACAGAAAAATGAACAATGGCTTTGCTATTGCCATCCTTCACTATTGCCCTTTAGGCAGCATGCCAAGAAAAAAATTTTTTTAAACAACAAAAGAGGCCAAGTTCACCTGCCTGGTTGTTCCTGCTCCTGAAACAGGATGATTAGGTTTAGTAGCAGTTGCTTCCATGAGTAGACGAATGAACATGTTTCAGTGATTGTGCAGTGTGAACTTCATGCAACAGGAGGATAGAGACTTGACTTGCCTGCCATTCAACACACATTTAACCTTTTCCTATTCTGAGTACCCAGATTTTCCTCCAGGGAACATTTCTGATTCTGAAACCATGTGCTTTGGGTGGAGTTGGATCCACTTCCTACCCTGGGGATGGGCAATGTGACTCAGGCCAGCTCCAGTGGATCAAGCATCACTGTGGTCCCAGTGACTGGTTCAGGGATGGTCACATGATTCAACTTGAGCCAATGAGACACAAAGATACTTTTGATGGTTAAGATTAGAGGTCCGGGATCTTCAAAGCTAGACTTGAATTTGGAGTTAAACTTGGTGATGCTGGAAGGCATTTGCTACCACATGGAATCTGAGAATGAATCTAATGTGGAAGAAAGCATTTTACAAACAGATATGTCATTCTGATGGCTATTTTATTTTGTTTTGAGAGGGAGAGAGGGTGTGGTGAGGGAGGGACAGAGGGAGAGGGAGAATCTCAAGTGGGCTCCATGTTCAGCACATAGCCAGATACAGGCTCAATCTCAGGGCCCTAAGATCATGACCTGAGCCGAAATCAAGAGTCAGTCGCTGAACCCATTGTGCCACCCAGGCACCCCTCATGGCATAATTTTAATAGTTGAGTCAAGTCTCATCTGAACCTAGTTCGAATCCTTGTCTTTTCATTTATAAGCATTAAAGCGAAATTAGCTCAGGTTTTCTATGAACTGAAACAAGGAAGAGTTTAGTTCCAACTCTTCCACAAACTAGCAGTGGGACCTTGGGCAAGATTCTTTATCCTTCTGTATCTGGGTGTCCTCATCTATGAAATGAGGTCATCAGGTTCAAAAAGAAATTTTAGCTTTGGCATTCTAGAATATTTCACTAAATCATTATTGTAAACACAGATTTTTATAGGAGATAGGTAGAAAATCCTGAATTTAGACTTTCGGGACAAACAGATGGGACTACATACAGCACAGGAAGCAAAAAGTCTTTCTAGTAAGGGAAATGAGTAGGGAGAAGAGTAAAACTTTCACAATAATTCAGCAACTGGTCTAAGGTTGACATTTCATAAAATAAGAGTATTTTGAGAGAGTAAGAATAAAAAATAGTGGGACATATAATCATTAAATAGAGAAAATCTTTCCTTAGAAAAGATAGTTGCTAACCTACTTCAATATTTATACTTTTCTATAACTCTTTATTTATAGCCTTTTTAAATGATTTTATTTAAGCTTTCCTAAGCAATGTGTTTCTTTTAAAAATTCTAATAGTGTTTGTCTTTTAATAGGAGAAATTAAATTATTTGTATTTACTGTAATCACCGTATGTTTGGTTTTATTTCTGTCATCTTAATTTATGTTGCTTACTTTTCATTTTTTCTGGTGCCCCCTTTCCAGCTTCTAGCTAATTGAGCAAATACTCTTTCTTGCTTTGATATCTCCAGTGAAATAGAAATCTTTCCTTTTTTATTATACTTTATATGTATTTTTACAAACACAAATAAAATTGAAATTCTGTTTTCTTAGCAATGTCAAGAAGTAATCAGGACACTAAAAGCCTCCTCTCTGAAAAGACCATCCTGATGACGTACCTCCATTTCTTCCACCCTCCACTCTCTACTTTCCAGGTCCTATTATGTAGAGTTTTGGTCTAAGATTAACATCTTGTTATAAATATGCACGGATTTTAAATATTTGGTTTTATGGCATGCCTCTTCTATTTTTATTAACTCCTCTGTAACAAATGCATTGAAATTTTACACCTGCATTATCAGCCATTATTTAGGTGTTTTTCCCTGTTTTTTCTTCAGCTTGCTCCTTACCTCCATTATGTCTGTTCTTTCCTTCTAGAATCACTCTTTGGTGAACGTTCAGTCTCTTGGCTCCATCTTTCACGTGTCAAGTTTTCTGTTGTAATGTTTATATCATTGCTCTGGATTGGTAGAATGCTTTGGTGACATATTCCTGATCGCTGAGTCAATACTTTTAAATTCTGCCATTCAGACCTTCTGGTTAGTTTTTAATGTTACCAATCACGTTAATTTCCAAGATGTTTTATATTATTAAGGGACTCTTATGAATAACCCCAGGTTTTTGCATGGAGTATATGTCCTCTCAGATCTGAGGGTACTAATTCACATTCTTTGAGGTCATCTTATTTTTTTTATTTTTTAAATTTATTCACGAGAGACACAGAGAGAGGCAGATACATAGGCAGAGGGAGAAGCAGGCTCCCTGAGGGGAGCCTGATGTAGGACTCAATCCCAGGACCCCAGGATCACGACTGAGCCAAAGGTAGACGCTCAACCACTGAGCCACCCAGGTTCCCCTTGAAGTTACCTTCTGTTTCCTATATTAACTTTGGTCAGGATTTATCTCAGTTTGCTCAGTTTAATGTTATATTGTTCCTTAAACTATTTGGTGGTGTAGTTATTTACATGTATAAACAAGGACGCAGGGGGATTTGCTATCCAACATGGCAATGATTTAAGGAGCCGTAAGGTGACAGCTGCTACTCACAGGTGTCTAAGTTTCCATTTAAATGAATTAAAATTAAATGAAATTAAAACTCAGTTCCTGTGTCACACTAGCTACATTTCAAGAGAAATGGTCAAGAGAATCAATGTGGCTAGAGGTGATGATCTTGGGTGGTGCAGATTTTTAGAGCATTTCTATCACCACAGATTGTTCTACTGCCTGGTGCTGATTTGGACTGATTCATTTTGGCAGCTAAAACAGCTTCCCTCCAAACATGCGACAGTCACTGTCCCCCAGATGGTGGAAATGGCTGCTTTGCATGGAGAGGAGGTATATCCATGTGGGCTTCCCCAGATGGTGGAAATGTCTGCTTTGTGTGGTGAGGAGGTCCATGCATGTGGGCTTCCCTTCATGATATGAGGGAGGGAAGACTGGCTTCTGCTTGTGGGTGCTCCATCTTGGTTGTATTTGGCAAAGGTTACTCAGGGGCAGTGACGCATTTCTCTCTCTAGCTGCCTAGATTCTAGACCCAACTTCACATAGAAAATGGCCTTCACAGAGAGCCTGGGGAATTAAGTGCTGCAGCCAGTCCCTCCTGAATGAGGATTTTTGGTGATTATTCTGTTTTGTCTGTTACCCAGACATCACTGCTTCTCCCAGACTGCTGTCTCTGATTTTGGTTTATTCTCCAGAGTTCTTTTGAGAGAACTAAGTTTTACAATTGTCTCCTCTTTTATCTGCTTGCGGTTATAGTTTCCTAAAGGCTGTTAAGGTATTGCCATTAATCTGATGCCATATATTTTATCTCTTCCACACATTTCTCAACATTCTTGCCCTGCTGATTGCAACATCCCTCCCCTTCCCCATTTTCTAGCACCACCACTGATTTATTCTTGCTCTTCTATTTCTTCTGTCAAGATGTGCTCAATCAGCCATCTTGAACTGAAAGTAGTAGCCTGATTTCTTATGCCTTTTGTGTCTACAGAATAAGTACTATAAGTAATCATAGAATGTCAGGGCTAGATAGGAAATCTGAGATCTAGTCCAATCTATTCATTTTATAGATGAACAGACTGAGACTCCTATAAGAGAACTGACTTGTCCATGCCTCTACAGCATTGATGGTAGCAGAGGTGGGACAATGCAGGAAGTCAGTCACCCCATGTGTTGGCCTCTGGGCATTGCCTTCCGCTCCAAGAGCCTTGAGAAATAAGGAGTCAGTGTCTCACCCCACCTGTATTCCAAGTTCAGCACAGGCACCTTGTTAATCAGCTTTTTTCTTAAGCTTCTCCAAATGCAAAATAATGGCAGATTTAAATTTCTAAAAGAAATTTTCAACAGAACTGAAGGAATTTAAGAGCACCTTTTTCTTAACCTACAAATTCATTTACTCAGAACTCTTCTTTTCCCCAAGCACAGTGAAAAATCAAGATTATGCTTCAAAACTGTACGAAGAAAGGGGCTTGGAAAATGCAAACAGATACTGCTTTGAAATGATCATGACATTGCCAGGTTGAGGTGGGGGTAGATGTGAGGAATCAGCTTCACCCTCCCTCCCCCAACTTCTAGGGTGAAAGCTCATTGTCCATCTTAGTGAAATGTTTCACCTCCAGCATCTGCCTAATTGCACTGATCTGCAATCTGTTTCCAGTGAAGCAAAGTAATTAATTGTTTTAAAATGCTTTTTGAGACTTTGGAAAACTGACCTAAGTTTAATGGTTCATAAACCTCATTTGTGCTTCTATTAGAGAATTTAAAATGTGAGCTGATCTTCTTCTGGACTAGAGGGGGGAGAGGGTCTCAGAGCTCTGCCATTAGACACTAGCAATGACAGCAGCTATAGAGTCTTTCCCCTTTGACATAGCTAAGAAGGGAGAAAGAGATGCAGATTGCCTGACCTTGTCCCCTGGGGGTCTGGTTTAGCGATGGTGTGTTAAAGGATGATATGTGAAGTTGGGGGAGAAGCAAAACATTTCTCTGTCTCAGAAGTTTCATCGCCTAGCCTCATACACCATGGAATGGGGTTCTGAATGAGTTTCCAGTCCTAGCTGGGTTTTTACTCCTGTATCCTTCTAGACAAAATACCTTAATTCCTGTACTTGGCCTCATGGACTGTGATTTTTCTAGGAACACCAAGAAAGCCTATCAATATTTTTACTACTACTAGCAGTTCATTTCTGTGGATCACAGAGGCTTAGTTTGGGGGTCATAAACTCAAGGGCATCCAGACACCAAAAGGCAACATAAATAAGTCAAGAAGAAGGGTGGAAACTGGGGGAACTGGAAGAGGCACATCCTTTGTAAAGGTAGCGGTTGCTTTTCAGTTCCAGCTGGCTGTTGCCATTCAGAAATGTGTGCTCAGTCATCCTAGAGGAATCAGAAATCTAGATAATAAGTGAACTTTGACTTTTACTTGTAAGCAACAACCACCTCTGGCTACCAAGTGGTCAAGGGGTTCTGCAGAATCTAAACAGATGCAGCCATGAAGTTTCAGCTTTTCAGTGGCTACCAGAGAGGCTTTTATTTATCTGCATTCTCAGTCAAGGCAGAATGGTAGTCACTTTAAGAAAGGAAGAGTCTACTAGGAGGTATGTATTCCTAGGATATTCCCTAGGGTAGAGGTCCTAAGGAAGCCATAAAGATTAAACTTCAGAAGTATACACCCTCTAACCAACTATAAAGTAACCATAGCAATTATAATAAATAGCTTTGATCCACCGAGTGCCTACTACATGTCAGGATAAGTGATTTATAGACATCATCTTATTTCATTTACACAACAAACCCAAGAGGTATTATAAATATCTTCTTTCTGTAAATGAGACAGCAGACTCAGAGAGGTTAAGTAATTTTCCCTAGATCTCACAGGTGGTAACTTCTAAATTTTGTCAGGAAATTAGCTCCCAAGGTCTATGTGTTATTCTGTGCCTCCCTTGAGGATACCGAGTGGGAAGTTCAACATAATGTTGAAGTGATTTCCTCTCCCAATCTCCAATGATTCCCAGAGCAGTTTTAAAAGTATGAGAACAGATGGTTTTAGTGTGGTGATGGTATATAAATTTCCTTAAACTTTCAAATGTATATCTGAAATATACAAAAACAAATTAAACTAGGGTGATCAGAAAAATCAGTATGCTCTAAAAAAAAAGACTCTTTAGCTTTCAAGATATTTATCATTATGGGCACTTTGGGACCATATGGATAATATCAATTTGGTAAGATTGGTGGAATAAGGAGACAAGACCACAAAAGGGTTTGAAAAAGCAATCAATGGGCACTGAGTAAGGGTCATGGTCATGGGCAACAGATTGCCCATGTTGGTGGTTGAGATTTTTCAAACAGCTTCATTTAGATATAATTCACATGCCATACAGTACACACATTTAAAGTACATACAGTTCAGTGATTTTAGTATTTTCATAGACATGTGCAACCATCCCACAGTCAAGTTTAGAGCATTTTCATCACCTCCGAAAGAAGCCCTGTAACTCTTCAGCTATCACCCTCCTGTTCCTCCTTCCTAGCCCAGCCCTAAGCAACCACTAATGTACTATCTATCTAAACAGATTTCTCTGAGTTTTTTGAAATCATATAACATATGGTTGGTCTCTTGAGAGTGGCTTCTCTGACTTCACATAATGTTGTCAAGTTCATGCACTATTGAGATTTGAATGCCTTTCTTCTCCCTCAGTGTGTCACTTGGCACTATCTCCCTCAGTGCAGATTTCTTCTTCAAGTCGTTGAGCCTTCTTTTGGCATTGTAAACCACATCAACAGCATTCCTATCTGGAATCCTTACAACAAAGAGTTAAATGTTATGTACTCTCCCTTCCCTGGGATCTCCAGGGAAAGCTCAAGACTAGGCTACTCCTGGGATTTCCAGGAGCATGAGCCAGACGTCCTCCGCTGATTCATTTTACAGAGTCAACATCACCAGTCAAATATTCATGTCTTAGCCTTTTTCTCCTACTCCTACTTTTCCAAGAACTTAGCATTTCTAAGGCCTGACTGGATTCAGCAGAAGGGTCAGATTTATAAACATTTTTTTTAGACATTACTCAAGAGGTCTCTATAGTTAGAATGAGGTCTTCATGCAGAGATCAGTACCCTGAATCTTTCTCCAAACAGCATCAAAGACTCTACTGCTTGACAATCTTTTGTCCTATTTTCTGCATTATCTCAAAGAGAACAAACCAATGTCAACATACAGGAAGTGAGTGAGTTTTGTTCAGAGCAATAGTGAAAACTGGTCATTCTCAAACGATGTCTATAAAGGATCCATAAGCTACTTGGAAATACTAGGACTTGTAAGGTGCGCAGAGATTTCAGTCTAGTTGAGGGGAGATAAATATGTATTGTATGTGGAAGGGATACTTTATGTGAGCAGAACATGTTCTTTGGAACCAAACCAATCTGGTTGAAATCTTAATCCCACCATTTACCACTTATGTTACATTAGACAAGTAAGTGAATCTTCTCTGAGTCTGTCTCCTTATGAATAAAATGGAAATAATGTTATTTACTCTGAGGGATGTTCTGAGATTAAAGTATGTTGGGATTAATAACAACTACAATAACTAATACTACCATCACCATCATTTAATAACATTTATATGTCAAGATACTGCTAGGCACTTTAGTTGTTAGGCACTTAACTTCATGGGTTACCTCTCTAAACCCTCCAACAAACCTGTCAAAGGTATGCAAGATATTATAACTTCCCTTCACTGATGAAAAAACTGGTTCAGACAGGTTTAATGTTTTGCTTCAAATCACACAGCTAGTGAGTGGTGGAATTAAATGTCAAAAGCAGATTTGTTGGTCACAAAGATGGCATCACACCCATCATTGTAGCTATTGTTGCTAGCAGAAGAGTGAAAGTAAAGATCAAGAACATGAAAAGAGACATTTTTCATCTAGAAGCTAGAAACTCGTCTTTTAAAAGTCACGCAAACACTGTAAAATTTAAAATAGGCAATTTCGCATTTTGATGACTGTGTTTAAAACTAGGCAATACCAAGTACATGGTTTAAATGCCAGTATAAGGATGAGACTATGTCTAGACATCTGGTATACCAGCTCTGGTACATCTGCCTGTTGTTCACCCCTCTCTCCCACAGGACCAGCTAAATTTTTAGGACAAGATGCTATTCAATTCCTCTCGAAAGGGGCCCCCAGGACACAACCTCCCATTCTGAGAGCAATCTCATGCTATCCCAGACAGAGAAACCCTGTCTTCTTCTCAGCAACAAACACTGGAATTTGCCCTGTTTCTTGTCCTTGGGTTCTTGTAAAGTCACTATAATTTGAATTTTTATAAATCAAATCCTATTTCAAATGCAATTGAAGAACTTGCACTTTAAAAGAAGCCTGTCTTGAATCCTCAAGAAAATGGAAGACTGCTTGTAGAACTGAATAGCTAATTCTGAAATTATCCATTTTGTAAATTCAGCATTTGGTTCACAGCTTTCTGAAAACAACCTTTAAACTTTGAAACCAATTTGAAATTCAAGTTTGTAGCTGGGTCTTGTGGGCACTCCTTATCACCTTTGCTGATAAGCATTTAAATATATTCATTAACAAAAATAATTGTTGTCACAGTTAACTACATTAGCACCTTTTAATTGAATTAGAAATTAGATGGGGGTCATGAATATTTCACTCAGGCTCACTGCTAGCCTTCCCAATTACCATCTTAAAAAAACAAAATGCCCTCACACAGCCATAAACAGGTGGATTTGCAATGTTCATGTTCCTGGCCTTTCTCATAATTTTGCCACAAAAGTCATCCCATTGTCAAAAATGAATTAAAAAAAAGAATTTTTAACTTTCATGCTGCTCTTCTATGCTTCCAGGAATGATGCAAGGAGTTTTCTGACCTGAGAAAACTTTCAAAAAAACATTTACTCAACACAAACCGGAAACTGTCAAACCCACTGCATGCTGAAGAGATAATACACTTAGAGCAGAGTTGGACCTTACAAGATTCTCAACCATGGTTCTCAAAAATTGACATTTGGGGTCAGAATTCTGTGTTGTGGGCAGCTGTCTTATATTGTTGAATGGTTAGCAGTTTCCTTGGTCTGTACCCACTAGATGATAGTGTCACGCAATCATAGACCTACTCCTCTGAGTTGCTGGAAAACTGACCAACGTCAAGTGATTAAAAGACATGGCTGAATGAGTGCTTCTTTACTGTTGGCTGAAGTAGTAGTGGTGGCAATGGCAGGACTAGCAGGACTTGCATGGAGACCTGAGGGATGGGGCAGGAGGACTAGCTGCCCCTATTCTATTTATTCTTCACTCAAGGAAATGCCCTAATAGTGGGCTGAGCCAGAGTTATCTCCCTGTCTGAAGAAAGGGCCCAGGTGGTACCTTCAAAAGCTGTAAGTGGTACCTTTTAGCTTGTCTAACCTATCCTAAATACCACATATTCAGTGGGCGGTCAAGGCAAGGCTCAGATCTTTCCACAATAGACAATTGAGATGGCATGGTGAGGTGTGTTTTGTTTTGTTTTGTTTTGTTTTTAAAGTGTGGTTTGGAGCCAGGTAGACTTGAATTTCAAACTTGACTTATGATTTTGGGAGGTCTCAGGCAAGTTTCTTAAGCTACCTGAGTCTCAGATTCCTTAGCTTTAACATGGAGTCACTGAGAATGACCCCATACATTGGTTATAAGTAAATGCAATAATGCTCATTGTGCCATGTTTGGCTCAGAGTAGGTTCTCTATGATCAGTAGGGATTATCATTTTTGTGATGAATATTATGATACTCTATACCATGGTTTCTCAACCTTGACACTACTGACATTTGGGGATGTTGTAGGGGGCTACCCTGTGCATTGTAGAATGTTAGCAGCATCTCTGGCTACTTAGATGTTAGTAGCACCTGTCACCAGCTGTGACAACCAAAACTGTCTCTAGATATTGCCAAATGTCCACTGGGGGCAAAGCTACCCCCAGTTGAGAATTACTGCTCTTACAGGAAATGGATTCCCCTCCTAGTCTACTTGGTCACCCTGTCCTGGGTCAACACCACCCCTTCTGGGAAGATTCCCTGACAACCTCACATCAAATTAGCCACTCACTCTGCTGCCTCGTAATTGTTTGCTCATCAATCTCACCTGCTAGACTGATAGCACCTCGAGGTGCTCAAGGGGTTCATTTATATCAGTATCTGTAGTTAGCACAAAGTGAAGAGTAGCAGAGCAGGAGAGAGAAGAAAGTCAACTACTATTTGTTGAGCACCTACTGTATACCACAACTACTAACCCACTTGCATGCATGATTTCTTTTGATCTCCTCAATAGGTGTGTAAGGGATGTATCATTGTGTCCATTTTGCCAAAGAAGAAATGGAGGCTGAAAGAGGAGTTCATTTAGAGATACACAGTGAGAATGTAAATGGACTTGGGGTTTGAATCCAGATCTGTGTGGCCCCCCAGACCTCTCCTCTCTACCAAGCATCCTCCAAAGCAGGAACTGAGGCACCTTCTCCCTAACCTGTGCCATGTGCTCAAGCTTCCCCTCTCTCCGGAACTGGAAAGAAGAACATTCTCAAATGAATTCCTCACCCCAGGATGAGATAAAATTATGGTGGTGTGCCAAAGGCCAAAGAGTGAGTAGAAATGGCTGACCTGCTTGAAGAAACAATCCATTCTGAATCCAAAGATGAGGCACCGAGCATTTTTCACTCTTGCTGAAAAGGTCAAATTAGAGGCAGCAGGACCCAAAGTGAGACCTTTTAGCAATTTCAGAAAGTTCAGCCTGCAGCTTGGGGGCAAAGCTGAAGCTAATTCCCACATCCTCCTAGCCCTTCTTTCTACCTCTGGCTTCCAACACCAGCAGGCCCCAGGCTTCCCTCATCGGGCAACCGCCTGCATGGGGCACGGGTTCTGGGCTCATGCAGGAGGCATGCCCCTGCCCCAGACTTCACCACTGCCCAGTGCACCTGCTTCTCAGGGGTTGGCGAGCCTCATTATTTCAGAGATCCTGAGTCATGCTGTAAATATGCTAAGGGGGACATATAGAGTGGGCAGCAGGCTCCAAAAGGTTAACATCTTCCTTTGCAGATGGTTACCGCAGTTGCTAGGGATATCTCCTACGGGAGGCTTTGCAAGTTCCACATGAAAGGGGCTGAAATTAATAAACTCCTTTGAACTTGGAGGAAATAAACTGGGTTGGGCTGCAAATGCTTCAACCTGTTTATTTCTAGCTCGGACAGGGGGCCTAGGTATGCGGGGGTGTGTGTGGAGGATGCTTGGAGATTTGATCTCACGTACACAAATATGTGTGTGCCTTTGTTTTGTCTGCACACAGGCATGAAGCAGGGTCACGAAAGGATCAGACTGTCTGCGTATCCAAAAGGGCAAAGATTTATTTGCCAGTTTCCCCAACCAGACAGCAAGATACTTGAGGTCAAGGGCTGTTTTTATCCATCTCTGCAATCCTATTAGCACCTAGCCCCATGCCGTGTAGATGTTTGGTGACTGTTTACTGAACAGCTTCATCTGTTCATTTAACACATACTTTTGAGTGCCTGCTACAGGCAAGGCACTGTGTTCTATGAAAAGATTATTACCACAGTAAACATGGTGGAGAATCCTTTTATTCAGGGAGCTAGGGCTGTAGGGAAGATAATGGGTTGATGGGTGAAGAAACTCCCAGTTGGAAAGTCATGTGAGTACCCTTTCCTCTGGCTGGTATGTGTTTTGGTGTGTGTGTGTGTGTGTGTCCACATAATGGGTCTGTACATACATGTGTTTATAAACAGTCAAAAGGGGGACACCTGGGTAACTCAGTTGGGTGTTTGCCTTCGGCTCAGGTCATGATCTCAGGGTCCTGTGATCAAGCCCTGCATCAGGCTCTCTGCTCAGCAGGGAGTCTGCTTCTCCCTCTCCCTCTGCCTGCTGCTCCCCCTGCTTGTGCGCTCTCTCTCTCTCCTCTCAGTCTCAAATAAATAAAATCTTTTTAAAAATTGTCAAAAGAATGCATTAAAAAAAAACCAAGTGTTGGTGAGGGAAGAGTCCAGGTTCAGAGGTTAAAGAGATGGGCTCTGGAGTCAGAGTCTGGATATTGAAGTCCTGCTTCTATTGCTTATTAGCTACATGTACTCAATCAGAGCATCCAGTTTCCCAGACCATTCAGCAAATAAATGTTTTTTGCATACCTACATGTGCACTCCCGAGGCGCTGGAGACACAGCAGGAAGCCCAGCAGACATAAACCCCTGCCTTCCGATGTAATTGTCATAAAGCACAGCAAGGGTCTCCAAGGGGAAGACACGTGTCCAACAGGGATAACATATGTACAGCAAGAGACCCCAAGGTGGCCCAGGGAACTAAGGCAGGCATCTGAAGGGAGTGACTCTTAGAATAAGACATGAAGAGTACACAAGATTTAGCAAGATGATGAGTAGAAGGGTCCAAGCAGAAGAAATAGTGTGTGCAGAACTCTCAAGGAAAAAGCAAGTGCCTCATGTTCGAAGAGCTGGAGGCTATTGAACATGGGAGCAGCACTGAGCGTGAAGGGAAGAAAAGGTGTATGCATGAGTGTGGATGTGTGTGTCTGAATGTGGGTGTGTATGTCCAGGCATATGAGTGTTGGTGAGTACAGAACCCTTACAAGAAGCTCACGGATTCCGTGACCAGAAAGCCACCAATGGCGGAATAAGATTTCCTATGGACTCTCTGTAACCACACAGCAAAATCAATATTCTAACCAAATTGCTTTTATAGATAATGTATCATGTAAGAAAGGTTTTAATTAAAGTAGGTCTCTACAAGGGTGTCTCTAAGATGCACAGATCTTGGTGCTCTGCTCAGGCACAGCTCAGGATAGGTGTGGAACATGTAGGGGGCCAATTGGCAGAGCTAGCCTCCCATTCCCTGTCCTCACCTGCTTGGTGTCCTTCTCACTCTGCCTTGTTGGAAATTGGTGAAATAAGAGGATATTCAGGAAATGCTATTAATCCATATATGTTCTATCAAACTATCAAGACATATGGGTAGTCAAAGAGATATGAATCGAAACAAAATGCACCTTTGCCTCAAAGATAAAATGTATATTTAAAATGTATACAATGAAATATTACTCAGCCATTAGAAATGACAAATACCCACCATTTGCTTCGACGTGGATGGAACTGGAGGGTATCATGCTGAGTGAAATAAGTCAATCGGAGAAGGACAAACATTATATGGTCTCATTCATTTGGGGAATATAAAAAATAGTGAAAGGGAATAAAGGGGAAAGGAGAAAAAATGAGTGGGAAATATCAGGGAGGGAGACAGAACATGAGAGACTCCTAATTCTGGGAAATGAACTAGGGGTGGTGGAAGGGGAGGTGGGCGGGGGGTAGGGGTGACTGGGTGATGGGCACTGAGGGGGGCACTTGATTGGATGAGCACTGAGTGTCATTCTATATGTTGGCAAATTGAACACCAATAAAAAATAAATTTATTTTTAAAAAAGATAAAAATAAAATCATATTTAGTTATGGCAAGGGTGCAGTGTGCCACGCATGGTGGTTGATAGGCATGTACATTGATCCATATTTTCTGAAAGGCAACTGAACCATATGTATATGAAGCTAAACCAGACATACCTTGGGATTCAGTGTTTCCATTTCCAGGAACTTAGCCAAAGGAAATAATCCCTCAAATGGGCAGGTTAAACAGAAAAAAAATAATTGCTCATCGAAGTATCATTTAGAATATGAAATGTTTGTAATGATGATGTGATCTTTCCCAAGTTCCTATAATTGGCCTCTAAAGGCTGAGAACATAAAGGTAGTAAGCATCCCACAATTTAATTATGGTGGCCGGCAAATACTGGACAGAGGCAGTGGTGTGCTGGCTAGTGTCTAACAACTGGCTCT
Organism: Nyctereutes procyonoides; assembly: GCF_905146905.1. Taxonomy (NCBI): domain Eukaryota; kingdom Metazoa; phylum Chordata; class Mammalia; order Carnivora; family Canidae; genus Nyctereutes; species Nyctereutes procyonoides. The sequence continues at coordinate 50,546,571 of NW_026575126.1, read as the reverse complement.
GGGGTCAGGGTGAAGGCAGTCTGTCTAATGACATCAGTTTCCATGGTATAAATATTCCCACCAGGGCTGATGCCCAGGTACCAACGTGCTCTCACCTACATGGAGCTTGGAAGAGGTACTACCCGTTGGCACTCACAAGCCAGGATGAGTGGACTTCAGCATACCATAGGTTAGAGGCATTGCTTTAGCACAAGGGCACTGATCCTTTCTACCCATGCCTCAGCGAAAATATAAAAGGACAGCGTGGGAAATGAGGTCACCTGTTGTGAGGTGCAACATTGGTGAGAGTCTCCCTTCCTCCTCCCCTCCCCAGAGATTCCTCTCTCTGCAGCCAAAGGAGGGAGGCAAGAAAGACGAGGTCACGAGAAGCATTTATAAGATGGGTGATTCTCTCCCCAATTGCTGCCCATGACTCTAGCGCCTCGTGAACTGGACTTAAGGCACTGGGTGCAGTCATGGTGCAGACTGACCAGCAGGTGGAAGGGACAAGAACCACTTTGTTCTCTCCAGTTCTAGCTGCTCGAGATGGAAAGGGTGGGAGGAGGGGACTTCCAACAACATATGGGATTGAAACTGTGACGTGACCAAGATGGGAGCCTTAACGACCAGAACGAGACTTGATACCAGAATGTGTCTGTCTGGTCTAGGTCAGGGATCTCGAGGAAGCCTGCTAGGATACAGAAAAGGGAAATTTCTTGTTGTTATTGTTGTTGTTTTTTAAAGATTTTATTTATTTATTTATTTATTTATTTATTTATTCATTCATTCATTCATTCATTCATGAGAGACACACAGAAAGAGGCAGAGACACAGGCAGAGGGAGAAACAGGCTCCCCATGAGGAGCCCGATATGGGACTTGATCCCAGGACCCTGGAATTAGGGCCTGAGCCAAAGGCAGACACTCAAACCACTGAGCCACCCAAGCATTCCCAGAAAAGGGAAATTTGAAAATGTGAAGTTAGTAGCAGTTATTGGAAAAGTGAAATCCTTTCATGCTTTTTAATCAATGATTATAGTCATATGGATCACACTTTTGACATAATCTAAGTATCCATCCAATAGGAATTAATCACAGTATAGAACCTCCATTTAACGGGACAGCATGCAGCTGTGCAAAAGTCTTTATACCCATCCTGCGTGTGTGTGTCTGCACATGAGCATGTGCACACATGTTATCAGTGATGCAATTCCAGTAACACACCACAACTACCAGTACGTGCTTATTAGAGGTTTTCAAAACTTAAATTTTATATTCTCATTTTAACTTGATAGTTGATAAAACCATTAGTTTAAGAAACTCTCTTTTTCATTGGTCTACTTGGATGTGGCCAACAGTGGAGTAGCTACTACACATTCTTCCTTCTAGAGTTACCAGCATGGAAATATGACCACAACAAATCAGTACATGGGAATGAAAAGCAATTCACAAATCATGATATACAATATAATTACACTTTTCTAAAAATTTTATAAAGCTTACAACTACAAGTAAAGAAAAGATTCTGGAAATGCACACATTAAAATATTAAGAGTGAAAAAAATAAAATATTAAGAGTGGTTGCTCTGGGCAGTGTATATAGACCTTCATTTAATTATTCTTTCAGCCTTGTCATTATTTTACAGATATTCATTAAGTTCTCACAGTGAATCAGATACTGTGCTAGGCACTTGTCCTTTTCAGTTTTATCCAGGAATCAGCTCTATGTATCTTTCCCTATAATTAGCATTATTCTTTTTTTAGGTTATATTTATTTATTTATTTAAGATTTTTTATTTATTCATTCATGAGAGATACACACACACACACAGATAGATAGAGAGAGAGAGAGAGAGAGAGAGAGAGAGAGAGAGAGAGGCAGAGACACAGGCAGAGGGAGAAGCAGGCTCCATGCAGGGAGCCCAACATGGGACTCGATCCCGGGACTCCAGGATCAGGCCCTGGGCTGAAGGCAGCACTAAAACGCTGAGCCACCTGGGCTGCCCAGATTATACTTATTTATTACACACACACACACACACACACACACAGAGGCAGACATAGGCAGAGGGAGAAGCAGGCTCCCTGTGGGGAGCCTGATATGGGATTCGATCCCAGGACCCTGGGATCACAAACTGAGCCAAAGGCAGATGCTCAACCACTGAGTCACTCAGGTGTCCCAGCATTATTCTTATAATCAGGGAAGGGACATAGGGAGGTTTATTCTTGGTTGAAAAATGAAGTACTTAGCACATAGTACTTAGACCCTAGAAAGTGCTTGGTTATGGTGGCCATTACTTTATCATTCTGTGAATCTGGGGGCTTTATCTACCATAACTTCTGGAGTAACTGTCCTGACTGAATAGTAATGATAGCAAGTATTCATATAGTATTGATTACATGTAATACTCATCTTATTTGGTCCCTATGATAACCTCAACGTAGCAACTACTTTCATTTTACACATCAGAACAATGGGGAAGAAATGTAGTTATTGTGACATTACGCCTCCTCCCTCTATGTCCCCAACCTGACCTGAACTCAGGGTGGTACTTTTCACCCTCCATCAGAGGACTGCTCTGCTGGGAACAGTGGAAGCAAGCTCAAGTACATACATATGCATGTGCATACACATTCAGAAATGGATTGGGATGGGACTGGCCTCAGTTACCACAGGTGACTCAGTCAGGGGAGAAGGCTGTGTAATGCAGACAAATGTGAGATAATATATCCGGAGCCAATGAGCCATAAGAGAGGGAGAGTAGATATTATATAGAAAGTCATGAGTCCTTCTAGTCAGAAAGGGACTTAGAGGTTACTGTTAAAAAGAAAAAAAAATTTCTTGAGGTATTGTCAGAGAAAACTTGGGAAACAGAGGCTCCCTGTGTCTTTCCCTAGCTTCCCCACTGGGTAGAAGCCAGGAGGAGGTGGGTCTTTCTAGCCTGTTGGGGCCAGGATCCTTTCTGAGGTGTAGGCAAATGCTGTTCCTGTGTCCAAATCAAGATGCCGAGTTTGAATGACAGGAGGGTGTACCTGGACATGGTCAACAAGAGGTGGTGGGGGTTGGGAGGGGGCAGTGGGAGATGGGGTTTCAAGATCTCAGAGTAAGGAGTCTTATGGTGGCTGGAGAATCTGGGCAGGAAGGTGAAGTGGGTGTGAACTGTGGATGGTCAGGGTGAAGTGCATACATTGAAAGGGCTGAGACTGGAAGGATTCAACCAAATGGGACAGATGGAAGGTGAAGAGTCAGGGGAAGTCTTCTGAGGCAATGGTGTGTGTTTCCACGCTTCACTCCCAAGACTCATGATGCTTTCAGTTACGATGCTGAGATAACCTGATGTCTGGGGGAAAGAGGACTCTGGCACCAAACACACCAGCTGTGGGTTGTAGCCCTTCTGTGGAATACCTGCATTAGCCTGAGCAGGTGGCCTTGCTGCCCTGGGCCTCATTTCCCTCATGTGGGGAAGGTCTGTGGCCGAGAGCAGGCAGTGTGTTTCTGCTTGGGCCTTCCATTCCCCCCCTGGACATCTCAGATGTGTGTGGATGTATCCGATGAACTGATGAGAAGGGGTGGGTAGGAGGTTCCTTGAGAGCAGGAATATAACCATGAGGGCTAGTGCCCAACTTGGGGGCAGAGCCAGCAGGGTAGAAGTCTGTGGCAGGAATGACAGTACCCAGCAAAGTGGCACAGGGATACATGAAAGCTGTAGGAAGGAATGCATTCTCGAACAATATGAGAGATCATGGGAGTTTCTTAGGGAGCAATCTGCATGACACCAAAACTTCCAGGGCAAGCAGGTGGGGCCAGAGGGTTCTGGGGTATTCGGACGGCCCAGATAGGTGAGCTGGCAAGAAACTGTAAATATTTCCCTTTTCTTGGTAACTTATTATAGAGAGGCAGGATACAATTTTCTTGGAGATGGAACAGGGCTGGGCAAGTCCATTTTACTCAGATTTCAAGAATGTTTCTATTAGGGAACGGAAGATTCAGGATGCTTTGAGCAGGGAAGAGATTTCAAGGTGACCTTGTGGAAGGAGCCAGCATTATGAAACGTTTTTGATCGAGTAGAACAAGATAAGCTGCTCGTGTTTTGGAAGAGTTCAAAGCCCTGGACACCAGCTGAAATAAGAAAATTCAATTTCTGGCATAAGATTGTGCTTTTTCTGCCTTCTAGGAGAATATACACATCCACCCCTCCTCCCCTTAATGAAAGCCGAGCGTTCCTCAGTGGTGATCCTGGCATAAACAGGGCTGTAAAGGCAGGTTTGCATGGCACAGGTGATGCTGCCCGCAGGTGTTCAGAGACAGGATTACTGTTTCAGTCCACATTCTTCCATACAACCCCTCACATGGCCAGCAGTGGGACCAGGGAGAGATCCAGGGTTATTTCAATATCCGGTTTTCTTTTGTTCTCCCATAAAAAATGATACAGAAAACTCCTCTGTGTTTATCCAAGAGAGCCCTGTCCAGCAGAACTCTCTGCATGGGTGAGAACAGGCCATATCTATGCTATGCTGTCCAATATGGTAGCCACTAGCCACCAGGTCACAGAGCACCTGAAACATGGCAAATGCTGTGGAGAAACTCAATTTCAAATCTGACCTCATTTTCATGAATTTAAATTGGCCCGTGTGGTTGGGGGTGACCTCATGGGACAGCACAGAGCTCCAAGATTCAGTGGGAAGGGAAGGGCCCAACCAGCATGGGCTCAATTTCCACCTCTATCTTTCACTAGCTGTGGGACATAGGACAGGTGTCTTAACCTCTCTGACCCCCAGTCTCCTCACCTGAAAAATGTGGATGATGATATCTATGCTGCAGGACTATCATGGCAATGAGTAACACATATTGACTACTCAGCAGGCCATATGCATTCAGTACATCACAGCTGTAGCTGTGATGCATTTCATTCCTCTCTCCTGCCCTAAGTAAGAAGCATGGTCCATGATGGGCTGGGATTTCTTGGGGCTTTTGCTGACTCTGGTGGGGCTAAGGGACGTGGAGCGCTGAGGGATGTGATGCATGTTGTCCTGTGGGCAGGCACTGCAGCTGACAGTGGGAGGCGATGAGGAGCCTAGAGGGGGCCAGTCGGCAGGAGGAGTTCCGATTTAGGAGCTCCCCCACGCATTGGGCAGCAAGGGGGACCTGGACACCAGTGCGAGAGTGGGAATGGGGAGGGCTGCCCCTCTCCATCCCACAGCTCTGCGCACCACTGATTACGCCCACAGAGGGAGGAGGCCTCTCTCCTAGGGACTGAGTGCCCCTGGAAGGACGAGAAGCTGCTGAGCCAGAGGGGGACAGGGGGTGTTGGGGAGAAGGCACAGGCGAGGCAGGGGGGTGCACAGAGGGACAAGGATGAGACAGAAACAGAGAGAGGCAGGGGCACCTGGAAGCAGAGAGATGAAGGAAGACATAGAGACAGATACCAGAGAGCAGAGACAAAAGGACCAGGCTCAGGGGGAGACAGAGAAAAACACAGGTAACACGCACACGCCCACCGAACAAGAGCAGGAGCATCAGGCTACGAGAGAAGCAGAGAAACAGAGAACCGCAGAGAGTGGGGACAGGGACAGGGAGGGCCGGAGGGAGAGCTGAGAAGGGCCTGGCACACAGGCTCAGGGCAGAGTGGACACCGGCGGGAAGACGGCACTGGAGCCCCAGGGCACCCCCCTGGGCAGGGAAAGGAGCCAGGATGGGCTTCCCAGCAGAAGGGTGGCAAACCAACGGTGGAGCCTGTCCTGACTTCTGTCCCAAGGCTTCTTTTGTTCCCGCTCCTCGCTGTGTCCATAGGGAGGGCTCCCGGGGCAGCAAAGGTTTCCAGAGCCCCTGCTCCCTGGCTCCCCCTCCCTGTGTCTTTCTCCCGAGTCGTTAATCTTGGAAGACAGGTGGGTCTTTTATTAGCTATCTCCAAGGGTCAGCTTAGAAGTATCTGGGAGATACCAGTTCAGAATGTCATTTGTCATCGGGGGCCTGACGGGCAGCCGTATTGATTCAGCCCCTCCCGGCCTCCTGCTAACGCAGGAGGCAAAAGCTGCCAGCAACCTTGTCCCGCACTGGGTTTTCATTCCTCTCTCCTGTCCTTCATTTATGCATCAGGGCCGGGCCACAGGGAGAAGGAGGCCACCGAGACACGTGTGTCCTGGGAACAGGTGGAGGTGTGTTCCCTGCAATGCCTCCCCCCACAGACCAGCACTTCTCAGTCTTCACCGCATGGACTCTCCTGGGAGGCTTTTAAAAAGGCAGAGGAGGCTGAGGCTTACCCATAAAGGTTAGATTGAATTGCTCTGGAGTAGGGCTCAAGCATTACATTTCTTTTTCCTTCCTTCCTTCCTTCCTTCCTTCCTTCCTTCCTTCCTTCTTCCTTACTTCTTTCTTTTCTTTCTTTTTTTCTCTTTCCTTTTCTTTCTTTTCTTTTCTTTTCTTTTTTTTTTTTTTTCATTTCCTAAGGCTATCCTTAGGTGATTCTAAATGAGTCGCCAGGACTTGAGATCTGCCTGGCTAGATCCTCCCCTGCCTGCCAGATGCCATGATTCACGTCTCAGATGAGGGACACCACCACTGTGAGGTCTACCCTGATAACCCTCACTCCAATTAACTCTATTACCATATCCCTTGCTTTCTCTACAAATCACTAGTAGGTATATAAAGTGGCTTGTGGACTCTCAAGCCACAGCACATGGCTTCAGATGCCTGAGCCACCCTTCAATAACTAGGAGACCTGGGGCTACTCAATTATTTTCTGTGCTTCCATATTCTTGTCTTCAAAGTGGGAGAGATAAGACTTACTCCCAAGAACTCTGGCAAGGACTAAATGAACTTATAAACATAATGTGCAGAGGAACATGAGTGCCTGGCCCAGAGGGAGCACTGGATCAATGTCTGCTACTATTATGACCTTGTTTTTGTTTATTTTCCCCTTGAGTATGAGCTCCATCAGAGACCTACGCCACTCTTAACCTCGCCATCATCCCCATTTTACAGAGGAGGAAACTGAGGTACAGAGAGAGTAGGAGACTTATCCTAGGGTCTAGGTGTAACTGGGATGGTTCGACCTGGTGTTCCAGGCCTAGCAAGAATAAGTGGTCTGTGAAGGAGGCTGGGAGGTGCTGGGCAGTAGGCCTGTTTAACACCACGCTGTACAGACTCCAGTGAAGGGGAGGGTGGAGCCCTGTGTGAAGGCAGGAAGAATGAGTGTGTTTCAGGGGTATAGGCATCATGTGGAGGAGCGAGAAGAGGTGAGGAGGGAGAGGTAAGCGCCACGACCCAAGGTCTCTGGACAGAATATGAAAAACTGAGGGTTTTACTCAGAATTTTTGTCTCCATCTACACAGACACGGATCCACTAGAGTATAGGTCCCTCATGTCCGGCCCTTGGGTCCTGCCACTTGGAACCCGCAGGTCATGGTGGCCTTGTGACTGAAGTTGGGTGGATGACAGGGGTTTGGGGCCAAAACCTCTCAACTGGATCAAAAGCCCAACTCCCCCCATCTCCAGCTGCATAACTTTGGGCAAGTTCTACAACCTGAGTCTATGTTGGTTTTCTCATGTGTGAGAGAAAGTGCTAGAACCCCCCTCCCAAGGTTGGTGATGACTGATGGAGCTAGGGCAGTCTGCCTGTCTCAATAAATGACATATCTGCTATTATGGTTGGTCCGGACAGTCACCTCCTAGGCGGTGCTGGTGCAAAGAAGAATGAGCACAGGTGGAAACCTTTCCTTGTGGGATGAAGGCAGGAAGCAGGGAGAGAAGAGAGGAGGGAAGGGTGACCAAGCCTCCTGGTTTCCCTGGATGGAGGAGTTTCCTTGTATATGTGAATTTTATAGTGGTCAATCCAGGAAAGTCCCAAGCAAATCAAGATGAGTCAGTCACCCTATAGGAAGGTTTAAAGAAATAATACTTAACTATTCCCAAAATTAGAATCAGTCAAAAAACAAAACAGAGAAATGGATCCAAGCTACAGCACAACAGACTGAGGTTAGATCTCAGGTAGGACTTTCCAGTGGCTGAACAAAAGGCAAGGCTGGGCATGCCCAGAGCAACCCAGGAGGAAGCTCAGAGCCCTGGAGGGAGCCAGGAGAAACGCAAAAGCACCTCTTTTTGGATGAAATGTCTGTGTCAGCCGCTGGTTGCTCCTTGTGACAGATTCAACTCGGTCTCTACTGGCCTGTGACCACAAATATCCACAGAGCCAGCAGCACATTTCCAAATTCCAGGCCTCAGAGGCTTGCGGAAGCAGCTTAGCTGGCTTCTGACCGTGCAGTTGAGGGGAAGGCTTATGCTTGGTGGCACTTGGCCTAACCTCAGAGAAAGCATTCTTCTAGAAAGATTCATGATAGCCATCCAGGCTGCAGATGCCAGGCCTTAACTTCCAATTCCGGGAGCCCCATGGCATGTCCCTCTCACCTGCCAAAGAGCACTGTGTCGGGTCTAGGAGGGGGCAAATTTACATCATATTATCTACAAATAAATGTCACAGCAGATTTCTAAGCTTCAGAAGAAAGGAGGACAATTCAGAAAGGGATGCCCCAGGCGATCCTGAACCCCTTCTAACCTGCTGTGTAGACAGGAGATACAGGGTGGGGTGGGGGCAAGGGTGACTCTGCAGCCACTCTCTGCACATGGTGCCAAAACAGGGGCTCTAAGGGCCACAGGGCAAGATAGAGCAATCCCATAAAAGGAGGAAATGTTCGGGCTCCCCACTTAAGCAGACAGAGCTGGGAGCTGCCCTTGCTTCTGGAAGGCCTGGTATCACATTCCACAGCCTGAGCACATTTCTTCATCTGTGGGAACACTGTGGTCCGACAGGTTCCTGAGGTGTAGCCTGAGGGCCACGTGATGGGACATGAGGCGACTAGAGGGGACAGATCCTAGAGCAGCTTCTCTGTCTGACTTCGGGGCGGGGCCGTTAAGAGCACAGATTCTGCTTTACTTTCCTCAACTTGGTATCATGAAAATTTTAAAATATTCGGTAAAGTTTTAAGAGTAATACAACAAAGACCACCTAGATTTCAACAGCTAATATTTTGGGAAGACGGGTCACCTATCCATCTACCTACCTATCGCACTATCGTCTATTTGCAGGTATGTGTGTGTATTTTTTTTTCCTGAACCATTTAAATTACACACATCATGACTCTTCACCACTCTATCGGGTCTCCTAGAGCGAGGCATTCCCACACGCAACTACCACATCATTATCACACCTAAGAAAATGAACAAAGATTCCAGAACATCTAATATCCCAATTCAAATTCCCGCATTTGTCCCAATACATTTCATTGCTTATCTGAACCACTAGCCAATCAAGATCCACATACTGTGTTTGTTTATTCTCTGTTGCATCATTCGACAGAGATCAGCACTGCTACCCTCCCCAAACACATGCATATTTTTATGATGTCGGGTTGTTTTTGTTGTTGTTGTTTTTGTCTTTGTTTTTTGTAGTCTAGATGAGTTGTCTTGGAGAACATCCCACATTCTGGATTTGCCTGATTGCTATCTCATGTTGTCATTTGATTTGTGCCCCTGGCCCCTATTCCTTCTGTAAACTGGAATTCAAATCTAAATTAGATTCAGGTTAAATTAGATTCTAGTGAATTCGAATTAGATTCAGCTTAAATTAGATTCTAGTTAATTTGAATTAGATTCAAATTTTACCTTTTTGGCAAGGATCCCTTACAGATGACGCTCTGTAACTCAGAGGGCATCACGTCAGGAGGCATTAAGGTGGTGGTACCAGGCCACCCATCGTGAAGGCACAGTTCACCTCTTTTTACTTGAGAAAGGCAGCCACAGGTGATTTGTTGGCACTGGACAAATTTTCGGTCCCCAGTAACCTTTCTCCTGGAAGTGAAAGCATCCGCTGCTAATTCTCCCCTGAAATGATTCTTATGTGGCAAGTTTAAAAATGATATTTTTTTCTTGTTCTATTAATGCATCTGTATTTGGTGGTATTCTTCTTAAAGAAGCTCTTTGTTTCTCTCCCTTTGTTCCCTTTCTCCTTCTTTCCCTCTCTCTGTCTCAAGAGTCTCTGTGGACTCAGGAAATCGTAGTTATTCAGTGTATAACAATCAAGTCCTGTCATTTCTCAGGCCAAAACTGTGCCCAAATTTGGACATTACAAGTCCCATAAAGCTGGATCAGGGGCTCCTCTTGACACATCTCCATCACCTCTGACACTCCCTTGCTCCCTGGAACAATTAGATGAGCCAGGTTCGCCTGCTCCAGACCAGGAATTGGGCATTTCTCCAAGAACATTACTCCTCTCAGTGGGGAGTGGTATTTTTGAAGTAAGATCTGGGCTCCAGGTATGAGAAGTATAGATTCTGCTGCCAGACAGCCTGGCCTTCAATGTGACTCCCTCTGGCAAGTCACCTCACTGTTCTGAGTCTCAGTTTTCTCATCGGTAGAATGGGGATGGTAACTGCATACCCTACTTTGTGAGATTATTAAAAGGATGAATTATGTTCATATTTGTAAAGCTGCCCAAACAGTACTTGGCACAGAGTAAGTGCTACACAGATGTTTGCTAAATATATAATGCCTCACAGTTTATGGAGATGGAGGGACAGGGTGGAAAAGACCCTGAGGCATCCACAGGCAGAAGAGGAAACTTTTTTTTTTAAAGAACTATTCTATTCAATTAGGATAGGCCTAAGTAAAAATACCATTATATTTATTTTTCTTCCTTTTCATCTATTAAGGACAGGTGATACTGATTTGACTTTAGAATCTTGAAATAAAGTTTCCTTTTTTAAAAAAAGTAAGTAAATTTTTATTGAAGTAAAACATGGATGCATTCTGACATTTCCTTTTACTTGCCTTTTTAGAGATTTATTTATTTGCAAGATGGTTGGATCAGAGGAGGATGCAGACAAAGTCTTAAGCAAACCCCATGCTGAACACGGAGTGTGGGAGAGGGCCCTCAGGGCTTGATCTCATGACCCTGAGATCATGATCTGAGACAAAACCAAGAGTCAGACACTTAACTAATTGCACCACCACCCAGGCACCCCAGACTCATCGATCTTTTAATGAGCATCTATTATGTGCACTGAAGATATCTAAAGGCATGTCATGCAGTGTCACCTAGTGATTCCAGATGCTGTGAATGCTATAAACTGCAGGTCTTTCACTGATGGCACAGGTTGGAAACAAGGTTTTAATCAGATGGCAGTTTCAGGATCTTTAGAAAACCATTGAATAGAACAGTTACTACAGAGAGACTATTTCTAGGAACTTGGAGACCATTAAAATGGGAGTAGTGCCTCTCTCACCATGAAAGTGTCTTAATCCAGCAGGATTAGGACCCTTTCTGGAGTATGTCTGAGTGTACAGTATATGTAAAGTGAAAGTGTCTCCGAAACCAAAAATTGGGATGCACCATCTGCCAAAAATAAGTGTCTGTGGGGATAGCAAGACAGGCTATTTTAAGTTGGAACTCCCCCAGAAAATCTGGGGTGTAAGCTTCTGACAAACACCATACAGGCTTCACTCTAGTGCATTCTGCATAACCAACGTTAGCATTTGTCTCTGTGCATTTCTCACATGGCCACAGCATCTGCCAGCAGTTGTGTCTGTGTGTGCTTTGTGATAGATGGGGGGCAGGATGGGAACCCAGAAGTTCCTCCATGTGTGTGGAAGACAGAACTTCTGGGCACAAATGATGAAGGCAGAGTTCTATAAAGAAGTCAGCAGATTGAGTGAGATGTCCTGATTTTCCCTCCTCTGGATTCCTCTGCTGAAATAATCAGAAGACAGCTTCTCAAGTCAGATGTCTTTATGGAATGGTATATACCTGGAGGATTTTTTTTAAGATTTTTATTTATTTATTTCACACACACACACACACACACACACACACAGCACAAGCACGGGTAGCAGCAGGCAGAGAAAGGAGAAGCAGACTCCCCGCCAAGCAGAGAGCCTAACTTGGGGCTTGATCCCAGGACCCCAGGATCATGACCTAAGCTGAAGGCAAATGCTTAACTGCCTGAGAGACCTAGGTGCCCTCTGTCATTTTAATAAAGTTAAAATTTTAACTGCGTGCCTCAGTTGGTTAAGTGTCTGCCTTTGGCTCAGGTCATGATCCCAAGGTCCTGGGACAGAGCCCCACATCAGGCTCCCTGCTCAGCAGGGAGTCTGCTTCTCCATCTCCCTCAATCTCCCTCCTGCTCATTCTCTCTCTCTCTCTCTCAAATAAATAAATAAAATCTTTAATTAATTAATTCAATGCAGAATAATTAGGAATGACAGAGCATGACTGCTGAATGAGAACCATCCAATTGGTTGAAGTATACTTCTATCAATCTCAATAAATAACCAGGGATATAGAATTAAGGACAGCCAGGTGGAATGGGAGTGGACACTGTAAATCCCCAAATGGGCATTCAAGAAAAATTAGTTGAATGAATGAATGAACACCACATAAATTATAGGCTAAGTGACCTATATATTTTCTTTGTCTTTTACTTTAGAATCTTGAAAAACAAATTCACTGGCTGAGATAAGACTGTGAACTGATTCATCTTGGATTAAATGGTCCAATCAGCTACAACCACAAGAATAGAGCTTACAGCACAAATAGTGCTATCTATTAGATAAGGTCTAATAGTGGACACTTGCAAAGGAGACATGGATTAATAAGCAGACACTCCAACTTGATCTCAGCCTCCTTCTCTGCTAAGAAAGTGGCAAGAATTCTTCAGCTAGTGTGCCTAGGAGAATTACCCTGGTTTGGTTTGAATAATCGGAGTCCCATGTTGTTTGACTCTATGCTGGAAAACTCATGTCTTAACTTTTTATTCTAAAGCCCTAAGCTTTGTTCTGAATTTATTCATAGTCGTTTATTTCTATGGCAGATGTTATTTCCTCCCATTTTGCTGCTCATTCTCCCACCCTCTCCGTGCCCTGTTCCCTCATCTCTGTCTCTGTAAGTCTCTCCCCTCTTAGCTCCCTCATCCAACTGTTCTGTTGCTGTCCTTCTGTCCTCTTTAGCATTAGATTCTTTCCTGTAGAATTAACATTCTTTTGGGGGAACTCAGTGAGGGCTAGTTCCTGTGTTTTTACCTGAGAAGAGGTAGTTATTCCTCTGTCAGATCTGAGCTGTAAATAGGCTCCTTGCTGCACAGGAAAACATAGCCATGACACTTTCTGTATGTATTTGCTAGTTCTAGAAAGAGCACTTAATGGGCATTATGGTTTAATCACCCTCTTCACAATGTTATATGGCCTGCACTTAGAGATGGGGTGGTGATATGTGGTTAGTTATCTGCATACCATCTAGTCATGACAAAGAGAAATGGGTCTGAGATCTCTGGGGGATGAGAGTGTAACAGGTCTGTCAGGTAGTGCTTTCCATCAAATGCAGCCTGCTCTTACTTGGGTCACAAAGAGAATTGCACTTCCTCACCCTCTTGCACTTAGGTATGCGCATGCGACTTGTTTCATCAAACGCTAAGCATGAGCAGGAACAGAACAGGTCTCTTCTGAGTGGAAACTTTTAAGACCCAGAATGTGATTTTCCATGCACGTTCTCTCCCATCGTAGTGCTGGCAATACTTCAGAGTGGCTGCTCCATCCATCTGGGTCCCAGAGACAGGAGGGGAAGCCCCAGCTGACCCATGATAGATTCCTGCTCAAGCTATGGAGATGTAGGGTTGTTTGTTCCTAGAGCATAACTTAGCTCATCCTGGTTGATATATAGATTATATGTGCAAGGTGAAACGATTTCTTTCATGAGTTTATTCATTCTAGCCATCCACTCATTCCAACATATATTATGCATTTACTATGCAAAATATATTTAAATTAAGGATAAATGGGATTGGAAAAGTGTCATCAAAGAGAACATGTGATTATATATGTGTGTATGTATATATATATAGATGTATATATGTGTATATATGTATATGTGTGTATGTGTGTACATAAATATATATGCTTGCAAAATAATGGGATTGAGTTCTGACTATTGGTAAGGCATAGTGCTAAGTACTTTGCATGAAGAATTAACTTAAGAAATTTGTTTAAAAATTAGAACTATTTGGGGCACCTAGGTGGCTCAGTGGTTGAGCATCTGCCTTGGCTCAGGTTGTGATCCCAGGATCCTGGGATCAAGTCCAGCATCGGGTTCCTTGTGGGGAGCCTGCTTCTCCCTCTGCCTGTGTCTCTGCCTCTCTGTGTCTCTTATGAATAAATAAATAAAATCTAAAAAAAAATAGAATCATTTTACAGTTTAGAAAGAAAAAAAAAAACCTTGAAAGGCACAAAGGTTCTGACACCCAACACTGCATAGCTAATAAGTAACAGATCTGGGGTCCAAACCAAGGTGTGTCCACTTCCGAACTACTTAACCTCCATGCTCTATTGCCTCTTTCTTCAGAGAACCACACGAAAGCAAAGAAAAATAAAAACTCTGCCCTTTCAAATCCTTGCAACCAGCATGCTCTCGGGTTTCCTTTGACAGGCTGTCTTCAAAAATGAAAAGAGAGGAAGCATGGGCAGAAATAAAGGCCAGCTGTTCAGTGGGTGCAGGCCAGCAGAGCCCGCCCATCATTTCAGGAGTCCCTGGAGTCTGTCGGCACCTCTGCTCATACCTCCACCTGCTCTGGAGCCACCAGCTCAGGCCGCATGCTACCTGAGTAAGGGAGAAGCCCTGCAACTTATGTGCTATTTTTTTTAATAAAGATTTTATTTTATTTACTCATGAGAGAGATACAGAGCGAGAGAGAGGCAGAGATACAGGCAGAGGGAGAAGCAGGCTCTATGCAGGGAGCCTGACGTGGGACTCGATCCCGGGTCTCCAGGATCACGCTGTGGGCTGCAGGTGGCACTAAACCGCTGGGGCACTAAGGCACTAAACTGCAGTGGCACTAAGCCACTGGGGCTGCCCAAATTATGTGTTTTTAATACAGATTTGGGAAAATGAGAGGGATTATGGCAAGAATGTACTGACACCATCATTAATCAACAACTAGGGAGAGAAGATGAAGGGATGAAAAGGTAGGTTCTTGTGCTCAAAAAAGATGTGTGGAAAGAGATTGGAAATACTGGAGACAGAGACTTTTTTTGGCAAACATCTTTCCATTCTTAAAACTTTAAAACTTACGTAGGAGTTTCCTGGCCACAGAGAGAGCCAATAAAGGCAGCCCCCGAGGCATTCACTCATTCATTCGGAAGTCACTTTCCAAATGCACACAGTGTAGGTGACTGGGGTGTAAAGACAGAAACAAAATTTTCTGTAACAAATATTTACATAAAACCTACTACGTGCCAGATACCATTCTGAACATGCGTCGATTCGTTTAGTGCTTGCAAAACCCAAGATGTCTTCATCAAGATAAGAAGCTTTTGCACAGCAAAGGATACAGTCAACAAAACTCAAAGACAACCTACAGAATGGGAGAAGATATTTGCAAATAACATATCAGATAAAGGGCTAGTTTCCAAAATCTATAAAGAACTTTTAAACTCAACAGCAAAGAAACAAACAGTCCAATCATGAAATGGGCAAAAGACATGAAGAGAAATCTCACAGAGGAAGACATAGACATGGCCAACATGCACATGAGAAAATGCTCTGCATCACTTGCCATCAGGGAAATACAAATCAAAACCACAATGAGATACCACCTCACACCAGTGAGAATGGGGAAAATTAACAAGGCAGGAAACAACAAATGTTGGAGAGGATGCGGAGAAAAGGGAACCCTCTTACACTGTTGGTGGGAATGTGAACTGGTGCAGCCACTCTGGAAAACTGTGTGGAGGTTCCTCAAAGAGTTAAAAATAGACCTGCCCTACCACCCAGCAATTGCACTGTTGGGGATTTACCCCAAAGTTTCAGATGCAATGAAATGCCGGGACACCTGCACCCCGATGTTTCTAGCAGCCATGTCCACAATAGCCAAATTGTGGAAGGAGCCTCGGTGTCCATCGAAAGATAAATGGATAAAGAAGATGTGGTTTATGTATACAATGAAATATTACTCAGCCATTAGAAACGACAAATACCCACCATTTGCTTCAACGTGGATGGAACTGGAGGGTATTATGCTGAGTGAAGTAAGTCAATCGGAGAAGGACAAACAGTGTATGTTCTCATTCATTTGGGGAATATGAATAATAGTGAAAGGGAATATAAGGGAAGGGAGAAGAAATGTGTGGGAAATATCAGAAAGGGAGACAGAACATAAAGACTCCTAACTCTGGGAAACGAACTAGGGGTGGTAGAAGGGGAGGAGGGCGGGGGGGGGGAATGGGTGACGGGCACTGAGGGGGGCACTTGACGGGATGAGCACTGGGTGTTATTATGTATGTTGGTAAATTGAACACCAATAAAAATTAATTTATTAAAAAAAACCCAAGATGTATAGACTTTTAGTTATCTCCACTTTAGAAGTGGAAACAGGGGCTTAGAGACGTTTGTCCAAAGTTATACGGTTTGGAAGATGTGCACCCCAGCAGGTCTGGCTCCAGCACCATGCTCTGTACTACATGGTGTTATTATGGAGGGTCTTGCTCCTCAAGATCACAGATCCTCAGGAAAGGGGGGACTTAGAAGTAAATCACTCTTAAAAAAAAAAAAACCATGTGAAAGCTAATTTGATCAAGAGATCCAAGGAGGAAGAATTCAGGAGTACCTGGGGACATCTGGGAGTGTGGTACTGGGAGAGAGACTTTGATATGCCTCAATGCATGTGTTAGCCAGGTGGGCAGGTGGAGGGCAGGGCCTCTGAAGTGGAGAGAGTGCTCAAGCAAGTGCAAAGGCATGAGACAGCTGGAGCTGATCAGAAATGTGTAGAGACAGAGCTGTAAGGCAGGGCAGGAACAGACAAAGCAAGGAAAGCAGACTAAGGAGAGTCCACGAAGGAGGCTCTTATATTCCAACTGAGGCATCATTGGGAATGGGTATCTGCCTTCTAGCAGTGCCCATATGCATAGAAAAAAATCATCAAGCTGCTTGGCAGACCTCTTCCCACCTGCACTTCAAGAAGGTGCCTGGCATCAGTGTGGAGGGCTGGTTGGGAGAGAGGGAGGCAGATCTGTTCAGAGAAAGGCCCCTGGAATCGGACAGTTCGGAGCTCAAGTCTCAGATCTGTCTCTACCTCCATGACATTTGGCAATTAGGTGATTGGACCTGTCTAAGCCTTAGCTGTCAAATGGGTGGTTGCAAGAACCACCTATGAAGTGGTTATTAGCTCTGGCAAGCTTTGAGGAGATTACTGTAAAACAGATGAAGGGGAACTATGATGCTAATGACCTATCATGAACATGGTTGTTTCCCCCACTCCACAGCAGGCAGGATTTGTTGGCAGGGATTCATCCACGTTCCCACACCAGGATTCCTTTAAAACCAAATGCAAGGTTAAATTGGTCTATTGTCAGCAGAGCTGATTTGGAAAACCAACTCATAGTCTTGGCTTCATAATTAAAGCCTCTAACCCAGCACTGCTCAAACTTTAATATGCACACAAGTCACCTGAGGCCTTGTTAAAAGGCATCACAAGAAAAAAAAGAATTGTAACAATGTGTGGCAGTAGACATTAATTAGACTTAGGGTGGTGATTATGTAGCAAAATATATAATTATTGAATCATTATGTTGTATACCTGAGAGTAATATTGCATGTCAGTTATAACTGGATTTTTTAAAAAGAAAAAAAATTAAAAATTAAAAACAAATACAAATTAGTTTAAAAAAATTTTAAAGGCACATTTTGACTCAGTAGGACCATGGAGGGCCATGGGTAATGCCCATACTCCTGTACCAAGGATCACCCTTGGAGCAGTAAGACCTCAATCCACTGAGATCACCATCAACTGAAGACCTAAACTGCCCAAAGCAAGAGTAAGAATGAAACTCAATACCTCTCATTAATTGACTTATCCATTCATCCTTTCCATTAAATAATTGCTAAGCACCTACTATACTCCAGGTCTTAGAAGAGCAAAGATCTACACATCGCAGGGCATCCTATAACCAATTAGCTTGTCCCCCACACAAATGGAGAAGGAAAAGTCAAAAGGGACTGATTACTTCTGCAGAGCCCACTTCATATACTTCATCTCATTTAATTCTCCCAAAAGTTCTGTGAAATTGCAACCATGGATGCCACAGTGGAAGGTAGGAAACTAATGTAAGGAATATGGATAACTACCTTCCCCCACAAAATGATGAGCCAGTTGGTGGTGTTGGGATTCAAAGCCAGGTCTTTTGGATTCCACTACCTTGTTCATACTTTAATAAACAAAAGTTGATTGCATTCTGTTTTTATTTACTCTGAACTTGACTGTGCCTCTTTAGGTTTTAGAGAGTGAACTTTTTTTTTTTGCTCATAAATTTAATTGCTGACATAAAGGGAAAAAATCCTGATGTAATTGAACAAGAAGATGTTTACAACCCTCTTCGAGCCATAGAGCTGCTGGCACACAAAATTTATGACAGCTAGGAGAGAGGAAATAAAAAGAAGGGGAAGACCAAGACAGATGTGGCTATGGAAATGTCCTGTTAATATATGGGTTGATGACCCAACACTGGCACACTCAGTTGGATAACTTTTTGGAGATCATTTAACCAGCTAATGAAGATTTACTTAATAAACTCTCAAACTTGCCAGAGCTAGACTCCTAAAAACAGCCTTATAAATTACAAAGAAGGTGGCATGTTAAAGAGTCATTGCAGTTGTTTAAGGATGGAGTGAGATTGTCAGAGTTGTAAAGGTCACTGTCCAGAAGCCTTGCAGCTGTCACTGAAGGGCTGGGAACCTTTCAGGGGAGCAGCTCCCGTGTTTACACCCAAGCCAGATAAATGCATACAGATGTTCCTTGAACTTGATCAACTTGCTTCTCAGCATGAATACAAAATTGATTGGGCCAAATCAGAGCTCGTGCCAGTGAAGGCTGGCTGCATACAGAAATAAAATCAGCCACCTCCCATTTACTTAGAAGTCTCTGGCTTAAAATATACTGGAGGAAAATGTGCGCTTCACTTTGGAGCAAGAGCCAAATTGCACAGCGACAAAATTATTCCCATCATCATGACAGCCAATCGCTCCCTTTTTTAATGTGCTGAAAGGAGGCAAGTTGGCATCATTAAAAGTATTTTTTTTCCAAAAATACATCATGAAATATGGAGAAACTAGAGACAGAAGAAGGACCCACGCTTCAATCTAATTCTGAGGCTGGACTATTGAGCTCTTCTAGATGTACTCTGAAGGTCCTAAGAAAAGAAGTTGTATTTATTGCTTCCTGCTTCCCTTGATACCTTAGATTAGCAAGGACATGAATATCTTTCCTCTAATTCAGTTCATATTTTTTGAGTAAGACCCTTTTCACTGAATGATTATACAGAAATATTTAATTGTCACTCTTGCTTGATGGACTACAACTGCATCACATTTTTTGGTCTTTCTTAAATACTTAGTCTAGGGCATAGTGGATATGGCATACTTTCATTTCCTCTTCCCAAATTTGTCCCATGTTCCTTTCATCTGTCGCCCTGTCCTTTATTATGTAGTGAAGTTCTGGAAGCCATTCCAGGATGTGCTGACATGGAAATTGTCAAAAATGGAAAGGTTAACTTAGCTGCTCAGCCAGCCTCCTGAGGGATCCCTGTTCTTGAACTATGCTGTGATGCTTCTTCACACCCATCTTTGTCCTTCATCCTTTCCCTCTGGAGGAGGATTTTTACTCAGCCTCAGTGAGTCGGCATGCTCCTCACTCAGTTTCAGCAATTCTGATGTCCAGATGTCTCATGCCCTTTTAATATCTGTTTCAGATTATCGCCCTCACCACTGAGAAGTGACAGCATGCACATTTTTCTATGCTGAATTGCATTTTGTTCTTTTTTTGAACTTCATCCTTAGAAATTAGATTTTGCTATCTTGAGTTGTTTCTAGTACATGACTAAGATTTTCTTTCTAACACAGTTACTTAATATACCTTTTCCAGAATATTACTTAAGGAGCAAAGGAGTAAATTCTTTATATACCTGTAAGAATATGTCCTCATTTTTACTTGGGAGGAAATTGGTTGCTATTGATTTTAAGGATGAAAGTTACACAGATGAAAGCGGAATATTTATGCAAACCAGAGCCCAGTAATTCAAGGATGATCAAAGGTTTCACATCACGTGTCAAGTCAGATCAGTTGCTGGTATTGTCTGGCAGACTGTGGTGAGAAAAATTCTGAGGCTGAGTTCAGACAGGATGAGAAAATATGGGGAGCTGGATTGGTAATGTCTCCCATGGGTTTGATATGGAGAGTGGGAGAGTAAACATTCACTTTTTAAAATCCTAATTCTGGCATAAGATAATCCACAGTTTTCTGATATAACTACCAGATGCAATTACAAAGAAGTTTCAAGAAAAAGTCAAATTGCCAGGGCAAAATATCAAGTTGTCTTTCCCCAAAGCTGTCACTTTTATCAAAGAGTTTAATCATATGGGCCAAATCTAATTAATTAATGATTTCTAGAACTATTGAGTTAAACTCCATGATTGATGAATAATGTCCACAAATGAAGGAGTGGACATGGTGCTACATGTATCCTGCATTCAGCACTCTTGGCTTAGTTCAATATGCCAGTTACTCTGTCTTGGGAATGTAATAAAGCAGTAAAGGCTTTGAAAGTATCCTACAGAGTCAGGGAATAAGTTAATATCTATTACAGAAGAAGACGAAATTAGTTGAACATGGCAAAATGTTAACAATCCTACACACAAGATTTAGAGAATATCCTTCCTTCCAGGCCATATGAAATATTTATAAAAACTGACCATTTTCTGGCCATAAAACAAGTTATTAATAGAATTTAGACCACACTCCAAAAATATATTGGAAGATAAAAGAAAACTTCCAAGCAATTTGATAGCCACATGAAAAACTCACCATATATTTGCAAATTTAAAAATGTGTTTCTAAATAATTCAAAGACCACCTGACATGACTTATTTATGTGTATATTTTCTTTTTACTTCTGTGAATACAACTGCCAAGAGGTCCAAGAGCTATGTTCACCATACTACCCCCAATACACACATAGAATAGAGGACTGTTTAAGTCACAGCAGGGGCATGTTGAATGAGTAAAATGAATGAATTATCAACACTTACAGGATTCTATTTATGGAGTACTTTAGGGGAAATTAATAGCCTTAAATACATACATTACAAAAGAAGAAAAATAGATCATGAGCTAAAGACTTAGCTTGTGATATCAGAAAATAAATAGTAAATTCAAAGAAAGTAGGAAGAAGGATGGTTTATAAAATGTACGAACCTAATGAAACAGGAAAAAAAAAAGAATGAGAAATGAAAAAAATAATTATCTAACCAATATATAATCCTTTTCTTAAAGAGCATTTTTTAAAGATTGATTTATTTATTTAAGGGGGGCAACAGGGAGGGGCAGAGAGAGAGGAAGAGAGAATCTCAAGCAGACTCCATGCTGAGCACAGCAGAGACTGATGCGGGGCTTGCTCTCACAACCCTGAGATCATGACCTGAGCCAAAATGAAGAGTCAGAAGCTCAACCAGCTAAGCTACCCCGGCACCCCAACTCACAGAGCATTTTTAAAAGAAGAGAAAAAGAACAGAAATGGTAGTTATTTTATAAGGCTAATATGATTCTTGATATGAAAACCAGGCAAGGAAAATTATTAATCAATCTCATATATGGATTTAGATGTAAAAATCTTAAAATACTGGTGAAGAACACCTACAAACATAATAAGAAATGAATGGACAACTATAACCAAGTAAAGCTTGTTCCAGGAATGTAAGTATGGTGTAATATGAGAGAATGTCCTAATATAAATTACTACTATAAGAGAAAAATGATGACTATCTCCATGGAGGCAGAAGAAACATTCAGCAAATTTTTCACTCATTCATGTGTTTAAAAAAGAAATGTTAGCAAACTAGGAATAGTAGGAAAAATCTTTAACATTTGAAGAAACATTTGCATTTGATAGGATTATCTATATAAGAAAAGCAAGAGACTGTCTAGACAAACTATTATATTAAAAATATATATATTATATATATCCACATGTATATTATATATATATATATGTACATGGAAACAAACTCAAATAGAATGAGTATATTTGAACACCACCAATAATAAGCTAGGAAATGTAATTTTTAATGTCTTATTCATATGGCAAACAAAATATATGATTCTCCGAAATAAATCTAATGAATGATCTCCAAATCCTTTATGAGGAAAAAATATAACACTTTATTGAACGATATAAAAGAAGAGCATTTGAAGAGATATACCAGATTCATGGGTGAGAAAATACAGTATAATAAAGATGAAAATGTTCTGGATTAATGTATACAATCAAATGCAATTTCAAAAATTTTCTCTCATAAACCTTGACAAACCGACCCTAAGATTCACAAGGAAAGCTTAGAGCCAAGAATGGGCAAAAGAGTTTTGAAAAAGGACAAAGATGGGGGCGCCTGCATGGCCCAATCAGTTAAGTATCTGCCTTCAGCTCAGGTCATAATCCTGGGGTCCCCGTATCAATCCCTGCATTGGGCTCACTGCTCAGTGGAGAGTCTCCTTCTCCCTCTCCCTCTGCTTTTACCTCCACTCACGCGCTCTCTCTCGCACGCACTCGTTCACTCAAATAAATAAATAAATAAATAAATTTAAAAAGGACAAAGATGAAATATGTGTAAGATGTAAAGACTGCTTATCAAACTAGGTAAAAGACTGTAGATTTGATGCAGAGTGAGAGAATTAGAAACAGAGGTAAAATAATTCCAGAATATGAGACAATATTTGCAATTAATAAAACTAGAATATATAAAGAGCTCTTAAAGTCAATAAGACAAAACTGAGTTTGTTTGTTTTTTAAGGCAACAGTAATTTATACTAAAGGGAACATAAATCTACTATAAACATTTTGAAAAGGTGCTTAGGGAACTTCACTTTAAAAAATAAAAACATGTTAAATGATCAGGTTTTGTAGGGATGTGGAGAAGCTGAATGTTTATATTGCTGGGGGTGGGGGTAAAAGTTTTTACATTCACTTTGCAAAGGAATTTGGAGATATCTGCATTGCATTAATTCTAAGATGCTTCACAACCTACACTCCCCACCCTACCCCTACATTTTAATATTTCTGAAATCCAGATTCATTTTATAGTTTTTGGTATCTTAAGAGCCTAAATGATAGCAATTTTGTTGCAACTTAGGTGGCCTTTTAGTTTTAATAAAATATGTAGTAAAGGTGAAGATGTTCACACTCTGTGATGCAGTAATTTGATTCCTAAACATATCTCTAGAGAAACTCACAACTATACACAAAGACATGTACAGGGTGCTCAATGCAACATTTTTTACTTTAAAAAATGTTATCCTAAGAAGCTGGCAAAGTTGGTTTCTTTAATGCTTGTATCAATAAGAACTGCTGTCTACTGTTGACAGTAAAGTGGTTTTAAATAGAGAAAAAATGTAGTCTTCCATAAGAGGTCCAGGAGAATTGCTTAATTTTGTGACTCTGTGAGCACCTCAAGAACCTAGATTCTTTCCAGTTCTCTGCTTTGCTATGGTTAGCTGCTGACTGACCCCTTCTCTTATACTTGTTCATTTCTTGATCACATTTCTGACTTAATGATGATGTTTAGGGGCTCCAAATTTACCCTTTACTCCTGCTATTACATTTGTTTCAACTCCTCTATTTCCAAGTAATTACGGATGCACATGAAGTTGTAAAGATAGGACAAAGAGGTGCTGTGTGCAAACCACTGGGTTCCTCCCAATGGTTACATCTTACCTAACTTTAAAACAATATCAAAAGCAGGAAGCTGACATTGATACAGTGTGCCTGTGCACAACCGGATGTCATTTTGTCACATGCGTACATATGTGAAACCACAACCAGAGAAGCAGAGAATCATTCCATCACAACAAAGATTTCCCTGGTGACATCCTTTATAGTCACACTCCCTGTGTTCGCTTTCCCCAACCCCAACCCCTGGAAACCACTATTTTGTTGTCTTCCTATCATTATTTTAGACAGTAAAACACTATCCTTTGCTCCCTTTTCGAAGTATCACAAAAATAGGATGGTGGATGGATGGATGGATGGATGGATGGATGGATGGATGGAATGATAAAGAAAATGTAACAGAACATTAGTTACAGAATCTGGGTTTATGGGTTTTCACTACACAATTTTTTCATTTGTCTGTATGCTTGCAATTTTTATCCATACAATGTTGTAACAAAATTCGCCTAAATGTCCACCAATAAGGGAATAGCTGGGTAAATTATATTTCTACAGTGGGTGACTTGACAGCATTTAAAATGTTGGAACTAAATCCATAGGTAACAATATGGATAAATTTCATAAAGAGCAGTTGGATTAAGTCACAGAATAACTCATGTGATATAATAACAATATCACAAAGATCATCACCACTTTGAAGTTTTTTTTCCTACTTGTTTTTATAATTGATTACATAATAACATCATGTGTGACATCTGGGTATTGGTGAGGATATAGATACCCGTTAAATTCTCTTTATTTTTCATATCTGAAATCTCTTATTAAAGGGATGCCTGGGTGGCTCAGTGGTCGAGCATCTGCCTTTGGCTCGGGGAGTGCTCCCTGGGCCCTGGGATTGAGTCCCGTATGGGGCTCACTCTGCCTACGTCTCTGCCTCTCTCTCTCTGTGTGTGTGTGTCTCTCATGAAGAAGTAAATAAAAATCTAAAAAAAAAAAGCTGAAACCTCTCATTGAAAAAAAATTGAATAAATAAGAAATGCCACAGATAGGCCTGCAGACAATGGAAGATACTGGCTCAAAAGTAAACTTCAGAAAAGTGTGAGTCAACTTATGCTAACTTATGTACATGTTCCCCTATGGTTCTCAGGTCATGGGACACATATGCCAATTACTTTAAATTAGAACAAGGTACTTGAGGAAGAAAACACGTTATCTTTAAATGACCTCGATCAGTGCTGGCTTTAGGTGTTCATAGAGGTCCCATGACAGCATCAGAAAACAAGAAAGCAGATAAATTTAACACACATTTAGCAATTACCCCTGGGAGTATGGCCTTACCAGTGCAAGCACTGGTTACCGTTACAAATAAAACCCGTAAAGCCCCTTTAAAACAAGGGGCCAAGAGCTTGGATTGTGCAGTCAACAGACATATATAAACAAATATTTTTTTACAAACCAAAATTGCTCTATGTTTTTCTCATCACAAAAGTTAGGACAGTGTTACCTTCAAGGAACAGAAATGAAGTTTTGATCTTCTGAGTAGCTGGAAACATTCCATTTCTCTGGGTGGCTATGACAAAAGTGTTCACTGTATAATTATCCACTGAACCATTCACATGTTTTATGCATATCTCTGTATTTTGTTATGTTTCACAATAAAAGAAGAGGTGTCCTAAATTTGTGTAAATTAGGACTGGTGGCTCGGAGTACAATTTTTAGTAACAGTATCATATGTGAACTCAAAAGCTGCTGTCTCTCAAATACTTTGGATGGAAGTGAAAGTGGCATGCTTGGAAAAACCGTGAAATGACTCAGAAGTGGGCTCTAGTCATACCAGAGAAAATCACATGGGAAATGCATGTGAATGTTTGAGAGAAATTGTTTTGTGAGATGTGAGTAAAAAATAAGCCTCATTTCCAAATTATTATTCCATGTGTAAAGTATTATGTGCAACAAAACAATAAACTCATTATTTTTAAGTTTGATGTGAGACATTATCTATATCCTGCAGCTGTAAATTATAAGTGTAATTTGGCTAAAAATCCTGCAAAGTTAAGAATCTTCTCATGGAGAAAATGCAGTCACCATATATCCGGGGCCATCTTGTGTGTAGGTACATGCAATTTTTCAAAATTAAAAAAGCTGTAGCTCCGGATCTTTCTCTCTTAGCTAGTGTATCTCACAGACTTGTCAAAAGTTATATCTGTAAAGAGCTTTATAAACCATACAGGTTCTCATTCTCTCATGTGGAGCAAAAGAAGGAGGGAGAGTTTGATCTCTCTGAAGGAAAGATTACCCCCCAAAGACTTGGAGATAAAGAAAAATAATAGAGTTGTCAAAAAAATTTCACTCTCCCTGTGGTCTTGATAGATATTTGTCAACTCTCGTCAGAATGGCTTGTCATTCTAATGCTGTGCTCTTCCCTGAAAAACAAGAAGCTACTAGCACTACAGCATAAAAGCAATAATTAGATGGAATCGGCACATCCCTAAGTCATTATGCAAGAGGGGGATACGGCAGGATAAATCAGTGTTGAGCAGGAAAGGTCTGCTATTTGATGAGAAAATATTTACTGGGGTCACTGTGGTATCATTTCAGGACATTGAGGTGGGATGGAGATAAGTGAATTTACCTTATGGAAATAGAATTTTATTATTTTATGTTTTTAAAGATTTTATTTATTTATTCATGATCGATGCAGAGACATATGTAGAAGGAGAAGCAGATTCCCCACGGGGAGCCCTTGCGGAACTCAATCCCAGGACCCCTGGAAAACACCCTGAGCCGAAGGCAGACACTCAACCACTCAGCCACTCAGGCATCCCGGAAATAAAATTTTAAAAACACACTTGTAACTCATGCAGTCACTATAGCCAAAGAGTTTTAAGTCTTGAGACAGTTGTAAACTATCTTATTTCATAGAAAGCTTTTGCAGACCAATGAGAACAACAAACAACAACAAGTTATCAGAATGATTTTTAGAGAGGTGTTTCTATTTGATAGTGAGAAAAACAAACATAAATTGATTTGTTTGTGAGAAGATTTTAAATTATTTTTTGTATATTTTTTATTGGAGTTTGATTTGTCAACATATAGCATATCACCCAGTGCTCATCCCGTCAAGTGCCCCCCTCAGGGCCCATCACCCAGTCACCCCAACACCCTGCCCACCTCCCTTTCCACCACCCCTTGTTCGTTTCCCAGAATTAGGAAATGAACTCTCATGTTCTCTCTCATGTTCTGTCATCCTCACTGATATTTCCCACTCATTTTCTCTTCTTTCCCCTTTATTTCTTTTCACTATTTTTTATATTCCCCAAATGAATGAGACCATATGTTTGTCCTTCTCCAGTTGACTTACTTTACTCAGCATAATACCCTCCAGTTCTATCCACATTGAGGTAAATGATGGGTATTCGTCATTTCTAATGGCTGAGGAATATTCCATTGTATACATAGACCACATCTTCTTTATCCATTCATCTTTCGATGGACACCGAGGCTCCTTCCACAGTTTGGCTATTGTGGACATTGCTGCTAGAAACATCAGGCTGCAGGTGTCCCGGTGTTTCACTGCATCTGTATCTTTGAGGTAAATCCCCAGCAGTGCAATTGCTGGGTCATAGGGCAGATCTATTTTTAACTCTTTGAGGAACCTCCACACAGTTTTCCAGAGTGGCTGCACCAGTTCACATTCCCACCAACAGTGCAAGCGGGTTCCCCTTTCACCACATCCTCTCCAACATTTGTTGTTGCCTGCCTTGTTAATTTTCCCCATTCTCACTGGTGTGAGGTGGTATCTCATTGTGGTTTTGATTTGTATTTCCCTGATGGCCAGTGATGTGGAGCATTTTCTCATGTGCTTGTTGGCCATGTCTGTGTCTTCCTCTGTGAGATTTCTCTTCATGTCTTTTGCCCATTTCATGATTGGATTGTTTGTTTCTTAGGTGTTGAGTTTAATAAGTTCTTTCTAGATCTTGGATACTAGCCCTTTATCTAATATGTCATTGCCAAATATCTTCTTTCATTCTGTAGGTTGTCTTTTGGTTTCAATGACTGTTTCTTTTGCTGTGCAGAAGCTTTTTATCTCAAGTCCCAATAATTCATTTTTGCTTTTGTTTCCCTTGCCTTCATATATGTATCTTGCAACAAGCTGCTGTGGCCAAGTTCAAAAAGGGTGTTGCCTGTGTTCTCCTCTAGGATTTTGATGGGTTCTTGTCTCATCTTTCATCCATTTTGAGTTTATCTTTGTGTATGGTATAAGAGAATGGTCCAGTTTCATTCTTCTGCACGTGGCTGTCCAATTTTCCCAGCAGCATAAATTGAGCATCCTGATGATATATTTGCATAGCCAATTCTTAGACTGTCTTCCAGCAATATCCAGAAAAAAGTTCCTTCTAATAGTGATTATATGATATTGGCACCATCTTCTAGGACTACCAAAGTGTGGAAGTGATGTGAGGTCTACTTGACACACTTGGGAGGTTCATTATTGTCAAAACTCTCTATTACTGTTATCAGTATATTTAGAACTTTCTTAAAACCAGAGCCACAGAAAAGATATAAATAACTATGTTTGAGTAGCCTAGATACTAGGATATTGGGAGAGTTGCTTGACGATAAGTAGTTTGGGATCCAAGAAGTCAAAAGACTAGGTGTACAGAGAGCAGTGTCACATATACATGGCACTATATATATACATACTGTGTGTGTATGTATCCATCCAGGTTCAGAAATACACACACAAATCCAAGAAAGCAAAAACTCAACTGACGTCTGAAGAATGTAAAATTCAAGAGGTCTGTCCACTTGCTCTGGAGAAGGGGAGACAGAAGCCCAGTTCAGCCCGAAACACTGATGCAATTAGTCTATGACTAGGACTAGGAGGTAGAGTTTTAAAATCTGATCACTTCACTCTTAGAATGGTTTCCCACTTATCCTAGGAGAAAGTCCCAATCCTTATTATGACCTCTTTTGGCCAGCTCCTTCTAGAAGCAGATCTTGAGCCTAGGATTCTAGTGTATCTGACTGATGCAGGAAGTGCTTCCAAGAGATAAGAAGAGGCTCGGGAAGGACCAGGAGATAAGGAAGGTTATGTCCTATCCCCAGCATGGCCCTGCAAGGAGCCATGGAATACAAATGTACTTCAGTCTGTTGTGTCTTAAGACAAAGTGACTAGGGGCCTGTGTTTTTCTTACCAGCCAGTCATGGGCCATCCAAGGGATGCAAGCTCAGTTCTCAGTGCTGAGATGGCTCCAGTAGCCCAAGGGCAATCTTCTGAAGAAGGCCACAAATGCCAGCCACCAGCTGTAAAGCACACAGAAGCTGGGGAATGTATGAACAGAAAAAGTGAGCACCTGGGTGGCTCAGTTGTTGAGCATCTGACTTTGGCTCAGGTCATGATCCTGGGGTCCTGGGATCAAGTCCCATATCAGGTTCCCCACAAGGAGCCTGCTTCTCCCTCTGCTTACATCTCTGTCTCTCTCTGCGTGTCTCTTATGAATAAATAAATAAAATCTTTCTTAAAATTAAAAAAATATATATTAAAGAAAAAGTAAAAGGGACTGGAGATAATGTTCAAAGAATAAAATGTAAGTTAGCTAACACAGTGACCTAAGGGCCAGCATGACTCCATCATCATTTCTCCCTGAGTTCTCTGGATTGGTCAGGGTTCTCCAGAAAAGCAGAACCAGTATAAGGAGATCATAAGAAATTGGCTCCCATGATTATGGAGCCTGAGAAATCCCACAATCTTCTACATGCCAGTGAAGATTAGGAGAGCTCATAGCATAGTTCTAGTCTGGGGGCAAGAGAAGTCCAATGTCCCAGCAGAGGGAGCAAACTTTTTGTTCTATGCAGATGTCCTACAGATTGGAAGAGGCTCACCCACACTGGGGAGGCCAATCTACTTAACTCTGTGTACCAATTCAAATGTTCATCTCGTGCAGATATATCGTCACAGACATACCCAGAATAACGTGGGCATATCAGGATTCAGTCAAGTCGACATGTAAAACTAACCATCACACCCCCCTGGTCTCTATAGCCAAGCCACAGGTTCAGGGCATGGTGTATGAACACAGAGATGAAAGTGGCCCAAGAATAACAGAGATGATGCTGGCCAGGGAAGATGCAAAGTTCCAAGTGATGCCATAGAAAGGCTATCATGATCTCATCCGGAAAGAAGTTAGTGGGGATCCCTGGGTGGCTCAGCAGTTTAGCACCTGCCTTCAGCCCAGGGTGTGATCCTGGAGACCTGGGATTGAGTCCCATGTTGGGTTCCTTGCATGGAGTCTGTTTCTCCCTCTGCCTGTGTCTCTACCTTTCTCTCTCTGTGTTTCTCATTAATAAATAAACAAAATCTTAAAAAAAAGAAGTTAGTGGTTTTTAGTCTTTTTTCCTTCCCAATTAAAGTTGTCTTTTAATGCTAAGACTGGTGTTTTTATTTTACCAAGATCCAGAAGTCACAGGAAAGGACAGAGGCCTTTATTCTACAACATACTTTCTCGAAGGAGACTATATCCTCCCCAATGGGGTGAAAATTGGCTCTTCATAGTGAGGTCAAAACAATCTTATGCTTTTTATGTGTAAAGCACAGATACACATACAGCACATAAACAGATACACATTGTACCTATGGTGTTAAAATTTCATGGGGAAATAATTAGGGGGGAAAAGTATCTAAAAAGGCTTAGGGGCATGGAAGCAATATAATTTTTAAAAAGGTTGAGAAACACAGTTCTAAAACCATAAATATCTAAAGCTGGAAGGGAGCACCTGTTCCTCGTAATATCTCATGAGAGGCACCTGAAGGACCCAGATGTTCAGAACTGCCAAAGTTCATAGAGAGGGTTAGTGAATGAGACTGGTGCAGACTATATTTTGTTTTGTTTTGTTATCCTAGACCAATGTCCATTTTACTTTTTAATGCAAAAATAAATATACCCATAGCCAAGGCCCAAATCTCCACATCTCCTCCACCCACATTCCCCACTGAGGTGACACTCTGGAAATAAAATAAATGACCTATGTGATGTAATTATGCACCTTTGAGGTCCTTAGGAAGAGCTATGTTGTCTGAGTGATGTGACAAGGGGCAGGTGGAGAAGACAGATCACCCAGAGAGTCTGGACAAAAGTGTGTTGGGGAATAGGAGGGATGCAGACCTTGGAGAAGTGGGGAGAATAAATGTGACATATTTTTTTCAGACTCCCATTCTTCCTTCATGTCTAAAGTTGGACTCTTTCTACTGCTACTTGAAATCCATCCAGAAAGATGAGGAAATATGATGGACAAAACAAAAACAGAAAAAAAAAGAAGTCCAGTGGATGAAACTAAGGTTTTCATTACTATCTGATAATTCAGTGACATCAGAACCAACTCTGAGGCTGTCAGTTTTCACGATTTCCCCCAGGGTCTGTTTCATACATTCATTACTCATTCAGTCACTCACTTGTTCATTGAGTACCTACTACACAGCAGATGAAAATTAGATCTGGCTCTAAATCCAGGCAAATTTTCAATTTCACAGAGGAGATAAATACCTAAGACAGGTACAGAAACCTACATTCTAATAAAATTACCCTCCATGCATAGTTTCTGACTACATAGGAGAGAGATAGACTATGTGGTCCACCAAACTCCACTCTCCTCTGGCAGGCTTCTTAATTCATGTGTAGGGGCAGTGGGGACCAAGTGGAATTACAGGAACAAAAACAAACAAACAAACAAAAAAAAAACAACAAAAAAGGAAAATAAATAAATAAATAAATAAATAAATAAATAAATAAAGTAAGTAAGTAAGTAAGTAAGTAAGTAAGTAAGTTTTAATTGGCTTATTCTGATCTCCCTGCTGGGATTGTATCACCAGAGTTGGCAGCTTGTCACATGTGGTTGCCAGGCAACCGTGTGCTGGTTAGTCCGAAGTGACAGCCGCGTTTTCCATCTTGTGGCATGAGTCTCCTGGCCTCTGGGACTGAAATCTGGCTCTCCCCAACTCTCCCCTGGGGTCTGGGCTGTCCCCCAAAACCTCTGACCCAGTGCTCAAAGGGGGCTCCTGGGCAAGTTCTTGACAAAACTTTAGTCTTTATTCAATGCCTGGTGCTCAGGCCGGGACTTTGCTGAAAAGAGCTCAGTGGTCCCAGACATGCCTTCTGAGTCCCTCATGTATCTCAGGGGAGCAGGTGTGAGAGTGGGGACCAGGGAAGCAGAAGGCCGGGATTCCCCTCCCAGGTGTGCTGGGAACTGTGGGTGCCTCACTCTGATGTTTTCATGTTCTCTCTGATATTCCTGCTGCAGGAAAGCCTGCAGAGCATGGGCTTTGCAGACAGACAAAACCGGAACTGGCAGGCACAACAAGCTGTGCCATTGTAGGCACATCACTCAGCCCCTCCGTGCCTCTGTTTCCTGTGGCTAAAGTGGAGGTCATGCTGCATGCATCCCAGGGTGGTGCTGAGCATTTCTGGGGCCAATGTATATAAAATGTTGAGCACCATGCCAGGTGCATAGTCGTGCTCCACAAGTTTTAGCAACTGTTCTATAGGCTTCCAAGAAGAACTCTGAGACATTTGTAGAGTCCCAGGGCCAGAAGGGAAGTTAGCCATCTCCTCGTTCCTTTAGGGGAAAAAAAAATCACAATCAAAGAGTCAGAGTGAAGCGCCTGAAGCCAGAGCTGGGACTGGAACTAGGACGTAGTTGTCACCACGAAACTTTACCAGGAGGTGATAAGAAAAAAGCCTTAATGTACTGAATGCACCTTGAAGGTAGATGGTACCAGTATTTGTATTGGATAATCAGAGCAACACTCCATAGACACAGCAACCCAGAAAATTCTGAACAAGTAGCATGTGCTTCAGGCAGGGTCAGTGTCTTATGGATGGTACCTGGGCATTTCCCTGATGGCTAACAGAATAACTTGTCATCTTTAGAAGAAAGTCCATCTTCCTTGCTCTGGTATCCAAGACTTTTCTTGGAATAACTACTGCTTCCACTTTAATCCAATTCTTCCCCTCACCTCCACGATCTATCTTGGGTTCACTGCTATATTTCCCAGGACTTAGAACGTGCTTGGCCCACATTAATGCTCAATGGACACGTACCGAATACATGATAGCTCTGTCCTTTTGTTCTGCTCTGCCTCTCTCTTCCCACCTTTTGCCCTCCTAACTCCAACTTTTCCTTCTTGTGGTAGCAACAAGCATCATCTCCTTTTTGAAGCCTGTCCTTACCTCCTTGAATAGGGGCCTTCCATGTGGGTCCACAGAGTCCTGCAGAGTAGCCATCAAACTGTATCACAATTATCTGTTTCCCTGGTGTCCTACCAGAAGTGTGGCTGATTGTACAAGTGGAGGAGCAATGAAATGAATGAGGGACTTCCTTTGACCAGTTGCTCTGAGACCACGCTCCCTGATCCACCCTCCAGGCCCAAAGCCTTATACTGTCTTCCCCTCTGGACTGTCACTTGAAGGCAGGGCCAGCAGATAATTCATCTTTATATCTCAGAATATAATGCAGTTCCTGGCACAGTGCAAATGCACAAAACTGTTGCTCAAATGATAACAGCCAACATTTACTGAGTGCTCACTTCCAGCTACAAATCAGTCTATTAGGGTTTTCAACCTTTGGCACCCTTGACATTGGGGGCAGGATAATTCTCTGTTGTGTGTAGGGGCTGGCTATCCTGTGCATTGTAGACTAAATGGCCGCACCCTTGGCTTCTACCCGTATCCCAATTGCACGCACCTGGGTTGTGACAACAAGAATGTCTGCAGACACGACCAAATGTCCCTGGGACGCAAACTTGCCCCCATTTGAGAACCACTGGTCTAAGTGCTCAGTGTGAATTAATTAATTTAACCTTCATAGTGACTCCACAAGGAGGTACTATTATTAAACTATATTTCAGATGAGCAGAGTAAGGCTCAGAGGGGTGAAGCAACTCACTGAGAGTCACACAAGTAGTAATTAGCAGAATCAGAAAATGAATGGAGTAGACTCGTTCCCAAGCCTAGACAATTAACCACCTATGAGCTAAGGTTGGAGGGGGAGCTAGACAAGGAATGGAGAGGACAAGAAGGGACTAATATGTATAATTTATTATATGCAGGCACTATTCTAATCCCTTATAGAAATGATTTCATTTAACCCTATCTAGTCTTTGATGCTCTCATTGTTTTTGGCAAGGTACAGGAAAGGAAACTGAGGGAGAGGAAGTACCCAGTTATTTAGAAGAATAGCAGCCAGAATTCAAACCCCGGAAGTGGAACTCTAAAGCTCATGGTGGTGATGGGCAGCGATGGGGGGTTGGGGGCGGGTAGGGGTGGATTACTACTCTGTTCTAAGTCTGCACAAAGTCACATTGCCTTTCACCAGCTTTCCCTGCCAGGCAAGCCTTGGCACTGTCCCCATGTTCCCTCTAAAATAGTTCCATAGCTCCTCACACTCAATGTGCCCCACTCTCTGGGGCACTAAGCCCTGAGGGTCTCAGAGAGCACTTTCATGTTCCAAAGCGGTCTTATATACAAAGCCAACTGTGTGGGAGAGTGCCAGAGGCTTCCCCAGGGCTGAGACTTCTAAAATGGGGGCAGCCTTTGTCTCCAACCAAATCAGGCTTAACAGAAGAGCATGAGGGGAGTGTGGTGGGGAGATCTCAGGGGTGTTTTCAGAATACTCTGAGAGTCTCCTCTTATCAAAAAAAAAAAATACTACGAGGCACCTTGTCGAATTTTCTGCCTTTAGGTAGTTACCAAAGCAGAGATGGTATGTTTCAGAGGCATCTCCTGCTATGATTGCCCTGGTGTTTAAAATAATGATCAGATCATTTTCCCACAGCTATTTCATCCAATGAGCCCAAATAGGATTATTGTGAAATTGCAAGGTCTTGCAGGAAATAACTCTTCTGACCTTGGGTACTGTTAGTCAGGCTGACTCAGAGAAAATAAGATCCCCTTTCATTGTTAGAGATGACAGTTCTGCAGCCTTTTCTCCAAGTAGGATGACCCCAAGGTGGCAGGAAAGAACCACTCTGAATGGATGATAATTGATCACCTGTGCACCCAGACACAACTGCCCTCAATGCCCATGGGAAGGGGAGGCACTGTGTGTGTGCAGGTGATATATGTGACTTTCCACAGTGAAGAAATGCTAGCTTTTCTTAAGCAATGCTCTCAGCGTCCCCAAGATGTGGGAGGAAAGACTGTCGTAGGCAGAACACAATTCATTGTTCTTTAAAATTTTTTTTCCTTAAAAGCCCAGTTTGATCAGTAGATGAGAATAGTGAAGATCATATGAAAAAAAGTATGAGGGAAGATTTGCACTGTCAGATGTTGAAGTGTATGCTAAAGCTATAATAATTATAATGATAAATATGCACATACAGGAATTGGCAAGAAGATCAATAATCAAAATAGATAGCTACAAAACAAATACACACATTGTCTCGTTTTTCTCTGTCTCTCCTTCCTTGTGCATACCACACATACACACACACACACATACAAGTGCACACATATATACATGCAATAAACCCGGCATTGCAAATCAGTAGGAAGAGAAAGATTTATCAGCATACACAAAAGAAAGCTGAAAGCACTCCAGGTATATCCATCAGAAAGGGACTTACTATAGGAAATTGATTACAAATATTTGGAAAACCCAGAAGAACACAGAGGAGAGTATGCCTTGGGTTGGCTGAGGATGAACACTACTATCTTTTCTAGAGCTAGAGAATTAAAATTTAAAGGTAGTGTTATCAAGAACCTAGGAGTCTACATTTCTGCTGTTACTATTGCCACAGCAGAAAAATAGCTTTCATATTTTTTTCTACCTGTTAATATATGTGACTGCCTCCCAATGGCAGAAACTAACTCCAGCTGCCAAAGAACTGTGGGAAATGTAGTTTTTCCACTCTTGGCTGTGGCAGTGTGCAACAGAGCACATACAGGAACAGCTGTGGGCTGAGAGTCAACAGACAATTCCTGGCACAGAGGGGTTATTTGATAATATTTTAAAAATCAATCGGTTATCAACTTAACAAAAATGTGTTCATTTCCTGCTGTAAAGCAAAATAAATTTCAAATGTTGTAAAGGGTTAAATGCATACCTAAATGCTCAAAAGACAGAAAAAGAACAACAAAACAGAAGAGTGTAATGAAAAAGAAATTCCCTTTAAGGGTTACAGAGAACTTTCTAGATATTGAAACAATGAAAGAGTCATGAAAGAAAAAAATCATATACTGGAATTAAAATAACTTCTCATTGTCAAAGAGATGCCACATAAGATTAGAAACCAAATAATCTGGGTAGTGTATTTACAGCATATTTTAAAATGTAGTTAAAACCTAATATATTATCAAGCAAAGGTGAAGCTGTAGATACCAGTGACTCAGGAGAAATATGGAACCAACATGTGTACAATGGAATACTATTCAGTAGTGAAAAGGAATGGACGTTAGTATAAACATTAACATGGATGAATATCAGTTTGGGGTGAAATAAGCCACAGAAGGGTATCTACATTATTATTCTATTTATATAAAGTTCAAAACCCCATAAAACAAACTTTGTTTTTAGAAATTCATGATAGGTGGTAAAAGTATAAGGAGAATCAAAGAAATAAGTACTACAATGTCAGAATTATGGTTACTTCAGAAGAAAGGAGGCAAACGTTCATAGAAGGAATACCCAGGAGACTTCTAAGGTATAGGAATGTTCTATCTCATCAGCTGGGTGGTGGAGAAATTCGTGGTTTGCTGGATTATCATGATGATGATTTAAGGCATACAAAGACATAATTTTGATTTATGTCACAATAAAAATGAAAAATAAAAAACCCCAGACATAAAAAATTCCAAAAAATGGTTAAAAAAACAAAAAAGGGGGCAGCCCAGGTGGCTCAGTGGTTTAGCGCTGCCTTCAGCCCAGGGCCTGATCCTGGAGTCCCAGGATCGAGTCCCACATCGGGCTCCCTGCATGGAGCCTCCTTCTCCCTCTGCCTGTGTCTCTGCCTCTCTCTCTCTCTGTGTGTGTGTGTGACTATCATAAATAATAAATAAAAGAAAAAAATTAAAACAAAAACAAAAAACCCAACTGAAATTATATAAATACTCAAGAACATCTTAAATCAAAGAATTGTACATTTATTTTAGAAAGCAAGAGTACGAGCAGAGGCAGGGTCAGAGGGAGAGAGAGAATCCTGAAGCAGATTCCCCACTGAACACGGAGCCTAATATGTTGTTCCATCCCAGAACCCTGAGAGCACGACCTGAGCCAAAATCAAGAGTTGAATGCCTAACTGACTGATCTATTCAAGTGCCCCCAAGAATTGTAAATTTAAAATAATGGGGTAAGATTTTTTTTAACAGTCAAACTAACAAGAATTTTAAATCTCATAATTCTCATTATTAGCATGGGTAAAGTGAAAACTATTATTTTCTTTGTTAAACCACTAAACACTAACTTGATTGAACATTTTTAGAAAGCATCTTGGCAATGTATATCATGGGCCTTTTAAAAATATTTTATTTTATTTTTATTTTATTTTATTTTATTTTATTTTATTTTATTTTATTTTATTTTATTTTATTTTATTTTATTTTATTTTATTTTATTTTATTTTATTTTATTTTATTTTATTTATTTTATTTCTGTCATGAGCCTTTAAAAATGTCTATGCCTTAGAGAAATGACTAGAAACTTGGGTAAGTTTTGTATATGAAATTTTGGTCATCTTAGTATTTTTCTAATAATGGAAAATTTAGAAACAGCATGGGAGTAAGTAAATCATGATGGAATGATACATTATGCAGCTTAATTTAATGATGATTACAAAGAGACTGCCATTATCATAGGAAAATGCTCATGTTATATTATTTAGTAAGAGAAGCAAACTAGAAAACTTTACACCCAATATGTTTTCATCTATTTTTTTTAAAGAAGCAAACATGGGATCCCTGGGTGGCGCAGCGGTTTGGCGCCTGCCTTTGGCCCAGGGCGCGATCCTGGAGACCCGGGATCGAGTCCCACATCGGGCTCCCGGTGCATGGAGCCTGCTTCTCCCTCTGCCTGTGTCTCTGCCCCTCTCTCTCTCTGTGACTATCATAAATAAATAAAAAAAAATAAAGAAGCAAACATCTTAGAAGGAAATATGGCAAAATGTCAGCAGAGGTTGTATCTGGGTGCCAACACTATGGATACTTCATTTTTCTGTATTTTCCAATTTTCTAACATAAGCAGTTTTTACTTTTATGATAGGGTGGAAAGAGTGGGGGAATTTAGTAAAAGATAAAAGTCCAGTTTAACTCATGTTTTCTTCCTGTTCAATTGTATTACATTGCACTTCAGCTCTTAGCTTGGCCTTGTTCCAAGAAAATTCTCTTGTGGCAAGGAGATGGGAGGTAAGGTCATTTCCAATTGCCATGCTTCATTTCTACCTTGACTTACATAGTGTTAGAGAAAGGGGGAACTAACGGTTATTGATTGTTGCTTCGGGCACCATGTTATTCCTACATATTATTCCTTTGAGACTGAAAATACTTAACCCATTTTAATGTTGAAGAAACTGAGACCCAGAAGGCTGCAGGCACTGGTTTGAGAGTACACACCTAGTAAGTGGCAAAGAGGTATACCTGGTTCTTAGGTGTTTCACCAAACTCCCTTCCATCCCATAAGAGGGGGCCACCCATTCAAGTCTCTCATCAGAGCCCTAGTAATTTGGCTCAGGAATCAGTCTGCCTGGGCAAAGCTGCACCTACTTAACTAACTACAGGACCTCATCTAAGTTTTATCTAACTTCTGTCTCAGTTTTCTCATCAGTAAAATGGGAATAATAATGGCATCTTCCTCGTGAGGTTGGTTATGAAGAATATACAATATGATGCACGTAAAGTGCTTAGGACAGTTCCTGGCACTCAGTAAACATTAGCCAACATAGTTATCTCTAACAGGGTCTGAACAAACAATGGGGACTGATTTGAGGTCATTTATATTCTTACTCTCCCAGTGGTTCCAATGGAATGACATTAGACATGATCTGATAGAAGACAAGATTTCACAGAAAGGGACACCCAAGACCAGAAAAGTGAAGTGAGTAATCCAGACCCTCCAGTGGTAAGTAACTGAGTGTGCTACTATTAGCTGCACATTCTTTCCACCACTGTATCCAGCTTTTCTCTGGCTCCCAATCCCTGGGATCAACAGCAAGGTGGCCACGGTACAACCTTGGAAAAACAGTCACCTCTTCAGGTGCACACTATTCTTCTTACACATAGTACCATTTGATGTCTCAGCTACCCTGGGACATGGGCAAGACAGTATTGTAAGGAAATGACCTCAGAGTTTAGATTGGTTCTCCTTGGTCCCCTAGCAGAGCTGAGACAGGATCCACAAAGCTCTCTCTATAACACCTGGGTGCCTTGAAAAGCTCTGTGTCTCTGATGCATGAGATAATTACCCTCTGACATGTCTCTGTAGCAGGCAGAAAAGAATCAGGCTGGTGGACAGTCTCACCCTGATTTCTCTCTTCAATCCCATAATGCCAGCTATTATTTACCAGCAGCTCATGGTTGGAGAATCAGTTTCATCCAGCTCTTCACTAGTGGGCCTGACCCTCTGAGTCTCCCTTCCAGAGCCTTAGGTGGCCAGGTGTGGGGACTGTGATAGAAGTTAAGCCAGTGAGACAAAAGTGATGTTGTCCTTTTCCCCAATTCATCCCTGCTGCCTGCAATCTTAGGGTTAAAATACCTGCCTTAGTTGCATATCACACTAACTTGTGATGCCTTAAGAAATCTGAGAGCAACCAGAACTGTCAAGAGCTGATATTTGGGGTGTGGATTGGTATAGCCTCTTTAGAAAAAAACCAAGCAATATTCCCCTAAGGCTAAACATTTACCTACCATATGAGCCAGCAATTTCACTTCTAGGTGTATGTCCAG
The DNA here is from genome assembly GCF_905146905.1 of Nyctereutes procyonoides. NCBI lineage: Eukaryota > Metazoa > Chordata > Mammalia > Carnivora > Canidae > Nyctereutes > Nyctereutes procyonoides. Next base: position 50,506,915 of record NW_026575126.1, on the reverse strand, counting down.
GAGAAAGAAGTGTTCATGTCTGATAAAATACATAGATAAAAATGTTTATGACAGCCTTATTAATAATAGGCAAAACTGAAACCAACCTAAATATTCATTAGTAGGAAAATGGATTTTAAAAAAAACATGGCAATATTCACTTCATGGAATTTTATATGGTAATAAAAAAGAATGAAACACTGCTATAAGCCACAGTATAAATAAATCTCACAATGTAATGATGAGATAAATAAGACAGATAACAAAGAAAACATGTAGTGATTCTACTTTCATGAAGTTCAACAACAGGCAAAACTAATCTATGGTGATAGAAATTATATAGTGTTTATTGTTGTGAGGGTTTCTACTAAGAGGCCTAAGAGTAACTTCTGGGATGATAGAAATATTCTGTATCTTAACCCTGACTGGTGGTGGGTACATAAGTATGAATACATACAAGAATTCACTGAGCTTTGCATATGTGAAATGTGTCTTTTGCTCTATGTATATTATATAAAAATGAAATATGTAAAAACAAATCCTCCCAGTTGGGTCACTAAAGCTCCATTCCCTAGAAACTCAGAATAATCCTAAAGCAAAAGCCCAGAAGATAAGGTTATCTTTTAAGTCAGCTTGTGGACATGCATACTTAGTAGATTCTTCTTTCTCAAAGGCTTGATCCTTACACTGTCTTTTCTCTGAGCAGCCACTGGCATTTTACTCCCTGAGCTGCTGTTTCATCAGAATGAGAAGGGGCTATATCCCATCCATCTCCTTATCTCAGTACCTACCAGAGTGCCTAGCTTAGAGTAGATACTCAGGATGTATCGGTGAGCAGCTAAAGCAGTGGGTTTATGAGAAAATGAACATAGCACACAAAAATATGATCTATGCTCACAATCTGGAAAGCTGCTGCTGGGCTATGAGTTGTAGGGACAATGTTTAGGCAGCATAACAAAGACCAGAGGTTCTCAGTGCAGGAAAATGTTGCTTCTCAGGAGACATTTGACAATTTCTGGAGATATTTTTGTTTATCATAAAAGGGGGCTTGGGGGGAGCCCACTGCACCTGGAACAATGCTAAGTGATATCCTGCAATGCACAGGACAGCCTCCTCTCCAACACACACACACACACACACACACACACACACACACACAAATCATCCAACACAAAATGTTAATGGCTTTGAGGCTGAGAAACCCTGGTTCAGAGGAGCAGGTAGTAAACACAGAAAGAAAGCTTTGAGGTCAATTGGCTTCTCATGAGCTGTGTAACTTTGAGTAAGTTACCAAACTTCTCAGAGCTTTCTCCCTTGTACAAATAGGGCTGATGCCTTCTTTAAAGGTATTTGAGAGGATCAAATGATTTCAGCTATGTGAAGAGTGTGGTTCAAAACAGAAGTCTGGTAAGATTTGGTTCCCTTCCCTTCCCTAGAGCCACTGATGGGCAATTTTTTAAGAGAAACACTCATTAAGCATTGCTTCTTCTCCCTCTGCTTATGGAACTACTGAAGAGTGAGGCTGCCTGTGAAGAATGCATTTTATTTGCTGAGTACATCAATAGCCCTTGTTCCTAATGAAATGTATTATTAAAAGATAAAGTCAACATATTTGGAACTTAGCCCCACATCACATCCCAATGTAATCTGCCATTCTCCCAGCATTGCATGTGTCCTGTAAGCCTGCCTCTGAAACAGAGATTCTGATTTCCCATCTCTCCCTCACTTTTCTTAAAACAGGCACAAACACACTGGGTTCCCAGGAGATAGGGAGCAGAGCTTCATACAATGCTAGCACTATGCGCAAGTGGCAGAAACACCACAAAGAAAAAGCCCAGCCTTGTTCTTTGCAAGTGGGAAGTCGAATTTCCCACAGGGCTCAATCTAAGGCTTGCTTCCTTCCTACTCCTCCCCCCTCCTTTATGTATTTCTAAGAGTGACTGGCCTCTAAGCAATCCTATGCTGAAATCTTGTGAACTGATTATTATTTCATTTGCTGTCCTTGGTGCTGAAAAAGTCTCACCATGCTGAGGGGGTCTGGATCACTTTTGCATTTCTATTATTCATACTGACCAGAAAACATAAGACAGAACACTAAAATACATTTTCACATTCCTGTAGCAGATGCATAATATGGAATATTTGAAAGACACATAGAAAAAAATAACAAAAATGACTAATATTTACTGAGAGTATGCCACTTTCCAGACGTTGTTATTTATCTTATCTCAAGAGGTTATGTACCATATGCTCCCCATTTTTCAGATGAGGAGAACTGAGGCAATAACAATCCATTAGCCTGACCTTCCTGTGGCAACCACATTGACAATGGAAAAAAGCTAGGTACCTTCACAGGCCAACCTGTCCACTTGGCTCTGGATCCCATCTTCTCTAATTTCTCAAAGAGACACTGGGTCTGGAGTCCTTGAATTACCATCCCTTTTGCAGCAGTATTGGCTACTGCACTATTCCCAGTCTCACACAAGTATGCCCCAGTACCTTTCATCTGATAGAATAAAAAGCGAAAGCCCTTGACCATCACATTTCTCTGGACATTTCTTCATCCTTTTGTTTTTTTTTTTTCAAAACAAACAAATGACAGTCCTCAAAAGAGTGGTTTTTAGTCACCATTCCCACCTCTTCACCTCCCATCTTACATATTTCTTTTTTTATTTTATTTATTCATTAGAGAGAGAGAGAAAGAAAGAGAGAGAGAGAGATAATGAGAATGAGCAGGGTGAGAGGCAGAGGGAGAAGTAGACTTCCCACTGAACCAGGAGCTGAATGCAGGGCTTGATCCTAGGACCCAGAGGTCATGACCTGAGCTAAGGGCAGACACTTAACCATCAGAGCCACCCAGGAGCCCCTTACATCTTCCTTCAGATCACTCATCCACATCATGGCCCTACTCTAAATCAGAAATGGCCATCTTATTGACAAATCCTATGCTTGCTTCTCTAAACTCGTATGTTATTGCCCAGCAACATGTGACATAGATAAACACTACCATTTTGGAATACTCAATTTTTTCTCTTAACAGCTGCATCACTACAAAATCCTAGTTTTCCTCCTAACTCCACAGTCCAGATTCTCAGTCTCCTTTTCTGGATCATCCACTTCCACTTGACTTGAAATAGTGTGTCACAGGGCTCAGCCCTGGCAAGCCTTCACATCTTCAAGTATACTCCTCAGCCAGGAAGTAAACTCATTCAATTCCATGGCTTTAAAAAACATCCATATATTGAAGCCTCCTAAATTTACATCTCCAGATCCAATGTCTAACTCAAACTCTAGACTCTCACATTCATTTGCCTACCCGATCTCTATTTGGGTGACTCTATCATCTCAAACCTAATTTTAAGTATCAGAATTTCTGATTTTCCTCCCAAAAACTATCATCTTCTCCAGTCCTCCTTAATTCAGGAATTATCACAACCATCCCATTTCTCAAACCAAAATCTTAGGGATCATCTCTAATTGTCCCTCACAACTCACAACCAAATCTCCAGGCAAATGCCATAGACAGAGTCTACCAAACACACCTCAATTTTACCAATTTCTCCCCAGCTACAATGCCACTATGTTAGCATCTGTATTATCCCTCCTCTGGATTGCTGAAATCCCCCTATTCTATTTTAATGTTGTTTGAATAGATGGGATACATGTTCAAAAATGAAACTATATAAAAATACATATACCCTCATTCTTCACTGGCCCACTCCCACTCCTATCTTTCACGGTAACCAAATTTTAACTTTTACATATTAGCACATGATGCATCCTGTTCTCTTTTCACTTTACCATACCTTTAGAGATCTTTCCATATGAATACTTGAAGAAATCTTCCTTATTCTTTATGTAGTGCTTAGTATTCCATTATATGGCTGTAATAGAATGTATTCCAGTAATCTATCCTTTGACAGCAGGGTTTGCTATCACAATGATACTACAGTAACCTTTTATGTAGTATTTTTTATATGCAATTATAACTATATGATAAATTACCAGAAGTAGGTTTGCTGAATCAAAGGGAACATGCAAAAGCCACTTACCTGATTCCTCTGTTTTCTCTCTTGACCCCTACGTTATATTTCCAAAGGCATCTGGGTGTTTTTAAAATGTGTATTATATTATGTCACTCCCCTAGCTCAGAGGCCTCCAAGGCTTCCCACTACATATACATTAGATTTAAATGCCTTCCTCTAGCCTCCAAGATCTGCTTTTTTTGGATGATGCCTCCTTATACAGTAATCTCCAGCTGTTGGTCTTTATTTTTCTAAAGCACTCCCAACTGTCCTTGCCTTTGCACTGGTTCATTCCTTTGGTTGGTACACTCTTCAACCAGATGCTCACATTTTTCCCTCCCTATCTTCAGATCAGCTTAACTATCACCTCCTCAGAGGCTTCCATGATGTTCGATCTGAAGCCTTCCATCCTGCCCCTCATGCTGGCACCATTCAAGCACATTGCCATATTTTATTTTTTTTGTAACTCTTACTGCTTCCAGATAGTGTCTTGATTTGTTTTGGCTATGTCTCCTACTAAAATGTAAGCTTCATGAGGGCAAGGGCTTGTCTAGCACCACTGTAATCTCTGGTTCTAGAACAGTGTTTGAAAAAGTCATCCCTGACAAACACCTATTTCTGGAATGAATGACTCTTATCATCTCAGTGTGTTAACTGACAGCACCTTTCCCAAAATACTATATGTACTTTTTACATAGGTGAGATGGTGTCACACACATGATTTTACATCTTGGTTTTGTCCTCTAACAACACATTTAAAGATTTCTCCAGGAAATTAAAAATTCATTGCAAAGCCCCCTTTTAAATGAATTTGGGATAATTTATCAAAGGCAGAGATTATCATTATTTCAGTCACTCATTTTGTTAGATGTTTGGGTTGTTGCCACAGTTTTTATTTGAATTAACACAATGATAAACATATTTAAGTATAGATGTTTGCCTATAAATTTGAATGTTCACTAAACCTGGATTTATCATGTTTAAAATGTTAAGATGATGGTAAGCCTTCACATACTTTTTTGAAATAGCTTGTCAGAAAGACTGCAATAATTTACACACCTCTCAGCAGTAAATCACCCCATTTTTGGTAGCTTTAATAGTTTTTTGGTATTTTCTAATTTGATAGATTAAATTGTTGTCTTTTATAACTAATGAAGTTGAACATTTTTTATAGGGAATCTTTTAGTGATTAATAACAGCATAGTATCAACATCCATTTCTTTTTTTTTTTTTCAACATCCATTTCTATAGGCTTAGAAAGGGTTTGGCTTTATCAACACATCAAGTAAGCTGAATTTTCTGCAATGGAAAAAATATTAAACAACCTTATGGAATTATTGCAGAAGTACTGCTTCCTTCTCATCTACTTTGAAGAAAGATGGACCTCTTTTATGGTGCAATTTCCAGGAAATGCATTATACCCCTCCCCCCGTTTTCTTCATAGGATATAATTTCCAGCACATTGCTACATCTTCCAAGAGTGAGGCATTTTTGAACCACTGGCAGATAGTTTTAAGGGCCCATCACAAAGCTTCTATGTAGGGACCTTTGTTTTGCATTTTCTCAGACCATACTTCTGTGCAGAACTTTGATCATTTAACTTACCCCCCCAGAATGAAATCCATGAGTGTGTATCAGCAAAATGACATAACATAGCATGTCTCCTCTATAGCTTAAGCTAACCTTAAAGCTAATCTTAAAATTTTCAATAACTGTCTCCCCAAACAAGGCATTTTATCCAATGATATCAAATTAGCACGTTATAAGGGGTGCTGCACAAATAGCTTACATTGATTCACAGATGACTTTAAAAATTCAGTGAGCCAAGAATCCCACATTATTGATTCATTCTAACAAAACGATGAAGCACAGCTAATCTTTACAACACACGCTGGGAAGAATGACATTTACAAATGCAGACAGACGGAAACCAATTGGACATAATTCTTTAAGGATTAAACTGATGGCTGCAATTAGATGAGAAAAGGTGAGCAATCTCACTGCTGGGAATTGAGACAGCCTTCAGGGTCTGGGCCTAATTTGGTCTCTCCCTTGGTTAACCATGATATCCCACTGACCAGCTAGTTGAGTGGAGTTTCCTGCAGGTAGTCAAGTTTAATTAAATTGTTTTGTAAAGTATGCTGTGTTATTGCTTCAACTTGCTTCTTGGGCTTTTAATCACAAATGCTCAGAAGAAGGCCATGCTTAGGATCGTCACAGTTGGATGATATCACTATAGGATACCAGATGAGCCCACCAAAGCACTTGTTGGGACAGAATATGAATATATCCCTTCCCATCTGATTCTTTGTTGGAATTAAATACTCTGAATCTGAAAGATGGGAAATTCCTTAGAATCTTTTTTGTTTGCTTCCTTTTTTTTTTTTTAAAAAAAGATTGTATTTACTTATTTGACAGAGAGAACCAGAGAGCAGAAGCGGGGGGAGCAGCTGAGGGAGAGGGTGAAGCAGACTCCCCGCAGAGCAGTGAGCCCAACATGGGGCTCGATCCCAGGACCCCGAGATCATGACCTGAGCTGAAGGCAGACGCTTAACCGACTGAGCCACCTAGGTTCCCCTCCTTTCTTTCTTTTTTTTTTTAAGATTTTAATTTATTTATTATAGAGAGAGGGAGAGAGAGAGAGCAGGGGGAAGAGCAGAGGGAGAGGGACAAGCAGACTCCATGCATGCTGAGCACAGAGCCCAACACAGAGCTTGATCCCATGACCCCTGAGATCATGACCTGAGCGGAAACTAAGAGTCTGCTGCTTCACTGACTGAGCCATCCAGGGGGCCCACCTTTCTTGTTAAAGAAATCCTTAAGCCAGACTTCACAGCTCCCTATCTTAGAGAACAACTCTGCCATTTCAGAGTGGTTCCAAGGTTAGCCTGATAAACATCTCCCAAAGAACAGAAAATCTTGATGACCTTCAAGATAACTCTGATTCTCTTAAAATTCATAATGACTCTGATTATCAGCAAAGCGGAACAGTGATGGAGTTAGAAGTGTTTTGTAGGCGTGGAGTGTAACAAAGCACCTGTGCTTGAAAATCAAATCCCCATCCCTGTCACTTCCTTACACAGTACAGGTTTAGTGCATGTTGTTCCTATGTCCTAGTTTCCCCAGCTCACCTAGATCTGGCAGGGTGTTTTGAGACTCTATTGGGATAGTTCAGGGAAGCTCTTCAAAAAATATGAAACACACCATTCTCAAAAGACTGTGGTCCACATTTGATTGTTTCTTGGTTCTCTCTTCCCTATCTTTCCAGAGCATTCCATGCCTTCCCTACTCTCTGTTCTGCGCTTGTATCTGGGGAACCAGCAAGAATATACCCAAGGAAAAACTCTAAGAAGAGATACTCATTAGCATTTTTGTGATGGTGAGTAGTACTCTTTCTGTGGAAAGTGAGCAAAAACCAAGCAGACAAAACCTGTGAATTATCCTGAGAAACAGAAGTGTTTATCCCATAGGACACAGGTATTGCCAAAAGAGCCCAAAATGAGTCCCTGACGGACACATACTCAGACCTACTAGCTTCAAAATTCATAATTTCTCACCCTCAGAGGAGATGGCATATTTACTAGTTGAGGTAGAGTAGTAGAGCAAAAATCCCCTCACTTTTGAAATCTGACCTTCATGGAGTCAAATCCTGTTTCCTGAACATTTGGGGCAAGTAACCAAGTCGCCTCTAGTTTCAGTTTCCTCACCTGTGAAATGGAGAGGATGATGGCCACAGTGTGACAGAATTCACAGTTCAGATCATATCATTTAGTTTCTGTCCATCTTTCAACCCTACCTTTCTCTGTGCAAGCTTCATCCTTAGGATCCAGGGCAGCTCCCAGCTTCTCCAGCCTCCTACCAGGTTCAAATCCAGCTGAAATCAGGAAGCCTCCTGCGAAGTCCTGGAGAATGAGGGGCTGCCTGAAGTCTGAGAATCCTGTTCCACGCAGATCCATGGAGTCAACACCTCCAAAGCTGTATGGATAGAAAGACAGAAGTGAGGAATTCCCAAACAAATAAGGGGCTGTGGCCTGAAAATGGAAAAATGGATGCGCCAGAGGCAAAGCACAAACGCTGGCCATGTTTGCCCAAAGGAAAACCAATGGTAACACTCTATGCCAATGTTTCTTAAATTGGTTGCAGATTAGAATCACCTGGGAAGACTGTATAACTACAAAACAGACAAAACACTCTCTGGGCTCTAACCCCAGAAAGGTTAAATCAAAATACCCTGAATGAGAATGACACACTGGTGTTTTTTTTAAGCACCTCAGCCAATTCTAATACTCTGCCAGGGTTAAGAACCCTGTCTATGCAGATTTGTATAGATATAGACTGTCATACAAATCACACATCTATACAGGATATTGGGGCACTGGACTTTCTTTTGAAAGCTATTCTATAAAATCAAAATCAGACTGCTTTTCTAAGAAGTTAAAAGACTATAAATTTAGAAGAGACTAGGATATTGCAAATGTTACTATCTCCCAAGTAATTAGAGATCTTCAGAGTTTTAAATGATCTGAATGAGTTGCAGCCTCTGTTCAAAATATGAATCAGCTAAAGTATGTTCGGATGTTGTCCAGTTTTTGTTTTCTTGTATATCTCTAATGATTATGAACCCACCACTTTATGGAGGAAACAGAGTCCAATTTTGGAATCTTTCCATAACTCTGACTTTCTGAGACCTACATATTCTTTAGAATTCTGATCCAGAAGTTCCATAAAATCATTCTAATCTATCTCTGCCTCCTTGCACTTCTCTCTCCCTCCCTCGCCGCCCTCCCTCCCTCTCTCTTCCTCTCTCTCTCTCTTCCTCTCTCTCCATGGCAATCAGCACTTCAACTTTTCTCCCAGTCTAATTTCCTCATCTATTTCTCATGTAGCAATATGTTGCAAGTTTCATAGGGACCACACTTGTCTGGATGCACTCCAGGTAATCTGTACGCCTCAAACTGTACTCCTGGTCATAGGACACCATGCCCACATGTGTTAGTCAGAGCTGGAAGTTGATCCAGGTTCATTTTTAACTACTTCATTATTATGCTGCCTACAATTAAAAAAAGGTTGGGGAGCAGTTAATAAAACTGAGGGGGGATCCCTGGGTGGCTCAGTGGTTTAGCATTGCCTTCAGCCCAGGACATGATCCTAGAGTTCCAGGATCGAGTCTTGCATCAGGCTCCCTGCATGGAGACTGCTTCGCCCTCTGCCTGTATTTCTGCCTCTCTCTCTGTGTCTCTCATGAATAAATAAATAAAATCTTTAAAAAAATGAAATAAAATAAAACTGAGGAAACTGGGAAAAAATCAGAAATAAACCCAAACAAAGGTGTTATGGCAATAAATGCAAATTTTAAAGCTCCTCAATGAAAAGTCAGACTCTAAGATGGGGTCAAGACTTGAATCCAGCCTTATGCTGTTTACATTGGCCAGACCTAAAATAAAATCACTTATTTGGGTTAAGTGCAAAAGGTTAAGCAAAGAGGTGCCAGTCTATTGCAAACAGAAGTTAAGCCAGGGGCTGCAAAATTAATGTCAGGCACTGTAGAATTTAAGTAAAATATCTTAAAATAGAACAACAGATTATTTTACACTGATAAATATGCAATCCACAAGGCAGATCAACAGTCATAAATGTTCACTTACTGAAATCATTAAATATCTAGAGCTAAATCACTAGCAATACAAAGGACAGATGATATAAACATTTTGGTGCTGGAAGATTTTAACACTCAGAATATTTGACAGGTTAAGTAGACCAAAGTAAATAAGAATGTTAGCAATCTCGATAATATGATATTGACTGAATAGACTTCTAAATATTATATCAAGAAGATAAGGAAACTTCTTTCAAGAAATCAATTAATAAAATTTCCCAATTTTATATTAGGTCACACACACTCAAAACAGTGGTAATTCAGGTCACATTCTCTGAGCATGTAGAGAAAACACAGAAGAGTATATAAAATACAGAGAGAAGTTATGGTTTTCAGGGCATATGGAATGGAAAATACCCTTTAAAATCTAAACAAAAAAACAAAAACTAGAAAAGCCCAAGTCTTTGCAAATTAAAAATGTCCTTCCTAAATAAGATGTTGTTCAAAGTAAAAATTAAGACACTGGTTATAAATTATTCGGAAATAACTTATCCAAGAAAACATAGAATACAAAAATGTGATGGTCCAAGATTTTAGCCTGAAATTTTATTATTATGCAAGAAAGGATAAAAAGAAATGAGCTAAGGAGAGCACATTAATGAGATTTTTTTCAAAGGCAGCAAGTGAAACTAAGAAAAGTATAAGAAAGAAATGAAGGGGAGATTTTTTAGAACTCAAAAATTTAAGAAAATGAATAACCTGTAGAGTGAATACATAAACCTGAATGCTCTTTTATTTGTAAACAGAAACATTAAAAAATTAGAAAATAGGATAATAGCAATACTATGAGTTTTGTGCCTGGCAATGGTTAGCTCTAATTAACAATGTTACAGGGATAGTACTGTTACCTTTATTTTACAAATAAGGAAATTGAAGAGAATTGATGAATCCAAGATCATGCAGCAGAGGTGAGATCAAAATCCTGCCACCCTGTTCCATGACTCACTTCTGACCAATGCTATTTTTTTTTATTTATGATAGTCACAGAGAGAGAGAGAGAGAGAGAGAGAGAGGCAGAGACACAGGCAGAGGGATAAGCAGGCTCCATGCACCGGGAGCCCGACGTGGGATTCGATCCCGGGTCTCCAGGATCGCGCCCTGGGCCAAAGGCAGGCGCCAAACCACTGCGCCACCCAGGGATCCCTGACCAATGCTTTAGTTAAACTCTCAACACAAGGGAGAAATAGAATAAAAAACTATAAATTAATTAATTATACTAATGCAATGTATAATAAGTACATAACCAGATACCAAATAAATTTGAAATTTTTAATGATATTGATGGGATGTTCTAGGAAAATACAAATAATAAAAAATGGACTCGGGGAATTTGAGTATAACTTTGGTAGAAATTGGGAGTAAGTCATATAAAAATCACCTCTGCAGAAGATAGTTGGCCTAAATTATTCTAAAAGTTAACTATATCAACACTTTCATAAAGTAAGTCCCATGTTATGTTAGGAAGAAATAAAAAGAGATATGTCCTAATTTCTTTAGTGAGGATGGCATGAGTCTGATGCTAAGACCTAATAACTATAGCCAGAGAAGGAGAAGTTCCAGCTCAATCTTACTTACTGATATAGAGATAAATACGCTAAATAAAATACTAGCAAACCCAACTCAGCTATGCTTTGGAAGGAAAATTTACCATAACCAAGTAGATTTTACTCCAGGAAACCAAGGATGATTTACTATCAGGAGTCATTTAATATTTAAAACTCTATTAACATAATTTATCATATCAGTGGCTCAAAGAGGAAAGACTATAATCAAATACCTAAAGGTTTTTGACAAAAGTCTCCATTCATCTCTGACTTATTAATCTTGGAATAGAGAAATACTTCGCTAACCTTTAAAGAACAGCTCTCACAAAGCCAATACTTTGCCCACCTACAAACACCAGAAACTCTCACTAAAGTCCTGGAGAAAACAAAGGTCCTTGCTTTTCAACAGTTTAGATACTTAAGAAGATAAATTTAAAAAAAAAAACTATTACGTTACAAATTAAAATGACAATAAGCTATCACACCTCACCTGTGAGATGGCTATTACCAAAAAGGCAAAAGACAACAGGTGTTGGCCAGGACATAGAGAAACTGTAACCCTGATACACCATTGGTAAGAATGTATATTGATGCAGCCCCTATGGAAAACTGTATGGACGTTTCTCAAAAAATTACAAGTAGTACTACCTTCTGATCCAGCAATTCACTTCTGGGTGTTCATCCAAAAGAATGGAAATCAGGATTTCAAAGAGATACACACATTTTCATGTCATTACAGCATTATTCACAGAAGGCAAGATATGGAAACAACCTAAATATCCATCAACTGATAAATCCTTCAAGAAAACACACACACACACACACACACACACACATCTACATATAATGGAATATTTTTCAGCCTAAAAAAAAAGAGGAAATCCTCCCACATGCAACAACATGCATGAACATTGAGAACATTATGGTAAGTGAATAAGTCAATCATGGAAGGACAAACACTATGATTCCACTCATATGAGGCATCTGAAAGAGTCCCACTCATAGATTGTCCCACTGATTGCCAGGGGCTGTGGGGAGGAGAACAAACTGTGAGCTGCTGTTCAACTCATAAACGGTTTTGCAAGATGAGTATGTTCCGAAGATGTGCTGTACAATGGCGTGCCTACAGATAATAGCACTGTACTGTACACTCAGAAATTTGTTAAGAAGATAGCTCTCATGTGAAGTGTTCTTTCCACAATAAAGATGTAATTCCCTATTTATTAAAAGAAAATAGAAATTCCTGGATGCTTTGAGTTTTATATAAGGGTTCAGAATCAAATATAATTTTTTCAAATGTCAAAAAATTCTTTAAGATTTTATTTATTTATTTTAGAGAGAGAGATAATGGGAGGGAACATGAGCAGGGGTGTGAGGAGAGGGAGAAGCAGGCTCCTTGAGGATTAGGGAGCCTAATGCAAAGCTTGATTCCAGGGCCCCCAGATAATGACCTGAGCTGAAGGAACACTTAACTGACTGAGCCACCCAGGCCCCCCCCACCCCAAAAAGCGTCTTTAATGCCAGGCTGGATGCACACACACTGACATTAAATTTAGGTCTGGATCCCAGCTGCATCATTCACTAACAATCGAACACCATTTTTAAAAAAATTACTTGGCCAATATGAGTGTCAGTTTCCTGTGTCCCAGGAACAGTGAACCCGCCCCATAAAGGACAGTGAGGATTACAGAATCAGACACAGGCAAAGCCCTTGGCATGGGGCCTGACACACGGTGAAAGCCGAAATCACAACTGCTTTTAGGATTAGTTACGAGTAATCTGAGTGTAGCTCTAGAAAACAACAGTAAGTCAATTGGAAAATAATCAGAAGTACAAAAAAGTTCAATAAGATAGCTGGAGGCAATGTAAAGACATACAAATAGCAGTGAAAATTAGTTAGAAAACCAAAGTCCCCAAAAGGACTCCTGCTCCCTGTTGCCCGTACTTTGCGGAGTCCCATCCCTGCCTGGTGATGACGTGGAATTATCATTTAGATTCCAATCAGTCATCAGTCTCTTATGGAAGCTTTGGTCAAGTTCCTCCAGGTCAAGTTCTCTACCATCTACTCTTTTTACTAGAGCATCTCCTTGCAGCTTAGCCAAGCAGAAATTCCATATTTATTTGTGGCATTATTGGATTAATGCCCAGTCTCCCCTCAAGGCTTAGGTTCTCAGACTATGCAGCTTCTAAAAATTATGTTCACATAAAAGGATTTAATGTCTACATGCTATTTATATTATTTTAAAATACATCCTATCAGTATGTAACTGTACAATCCTAATTTTTAAAAGCACACATTGATACATGCATGTATAAAAGAATACAAAGATAAGCACCAGCACAGCAACATATTAACAGTGATACAAGATATCTTATTTTAACTTTACTTTCTTTTTAATAGTCAACAACACTTTCACATGTTTAGTATAAACTAATACTTTCTCTCCTTTAAATGATGCACAGGGACTTATCAAATATCTAAATTTCCCACAAATTTAAAATAGATGCCTTTTTTTTTTTTAGTTTTTAGTTTTTAACCATCTAGTGACAGGTGTTCATGTGGCCAGTCACTGATGCGGACCACATATAAACACGTGTATTACCTAAAAATGTCTCCTTTCAGAAGGTTATCTTCCTGGCCAGTAAAGTATCATTTATATAGGAGAGAACAAAGAATTGAATATATAAAGAAAGTGTCAGTACTGATAAAAGCTAGAGAAGTATTTTAACCTATTGAATACAGGCACGAGCCCCCACAGAATCACAGACGCACACACCTAAGGGCCCCAATGCCATTAGGTCATCAGGTACACACTGAGCATCTACCATGTGGCTCAGCCCTGTGCTAGCTGCTCTGAGGGCTTATTCCCTGTCCTCAATGAAGTCATTGGTGACTGAGACCAACACACCAAGGAAAGAGAACCAAAAGCATAAAATGGGATGGAAACACTTGCAAACAAGTGGTAGACAGTAGCTTTGCACATTCTCAGAGCTAGACCTTCCCACCCATCATGGGCTGCCAGCAGGACTCCCAGTGATGGTGTGAATCAACAACCTTGCTGTTTCCATTGCACTAGCATAAACAGAAGAGTGGATGGAGGCACTCCCAAGCTAAGAAAACACCTGAATCAGGTTCCACTCTCTTGCCACCTACCCACCTGGCACATTGCCTCCTAGTCTGACTGCAGAGCCTCTGCACTTGCCAAGCACTCCTTGAAATGTACTTCTTCCATCTTTGGCATTTGGTTCTGCTTCCTTCCCCTGCAAGAAATCTTCCCTGGCCTCCCATGCCCAAGGCAAGCGCCTCCCTCTATTCTCCTAGTCTCTTGTGGCCTTTCACTTACTGATCTTGACACCCTGTACTGCACTTTGTCCTCCACTTCTCTGATTCACCCACTAGGTCAAATGCTTGTGGTCATGTTTTATGTATCTTAACATGCCTGGGTCCCAGCTCTATGGTCCTGAACATACTCTGGGCTAAGGATGTCACATTTTCACTGAATGAAGGAAGGAGGGAACAGATAGATGAAATCCAGCTCTGGACAGCCTTACAACCTGAATTGCCTTTGTTCAAGCATTCCATGTACCTGAGATGTCCTTCACTCAACTAATCTCCACATGTTTAAATTCTAATATTCTTTAAAGGTCTTAGGACAAATGCCATGTACACCATAAAGACTCCTTGGTTTCTGAGCTACCAACGACTTCTTCTAATTCTTATAGTCCTTTATCAGGATTTCTCATACCATTCTACCCAGATTTAGTGACACTTGTGAACATTTTTTTTTGAGAGACAGAACATGTGTGTGCATATAGGGTGGGGAGCAAGGGGCATAGGAAGAGGGGGAGAGGGCATGTCAATAGACTCCATGCCCAGCACAGAGTCCAACACAGGGCTTGATCTCACAATGCTGAGGTCACGACCTAAGCTAAAATCAAGAGCTGGACACTTAACCAACTGAGCCAACCAGGGGCTCCAGTGTGGACATATTTTATACACCTCCCCCATTAACTGATACACTCTGTGATGACACAGCCTCTGTGTCTCCCCTATTGTTGGTTCTCTCCTAGCTACCATCACACTGTAGATAACAAATAGAGGGTGGGCAGATGGATAAATGCAGGATTAGTGGCGTGGAGATGTTAGTCTAGTGTTCATTCCCCTATGACTGGACTTGGCAAATCGAAGCAGAGCAGAAGGGGAAGTGGTAAAGACAAGTTCCTGGATCTTATTCAGAGCTCAGATATTCCCATCACTGCCATCTTTTATGGGTCGTGTTTTCACTCAGCCTATCAGGAAATGTATGTGATTTCCTGTAAGGATCTGAATGAACTTAAGGTGTCAGAAGAAACATGGGACTGTCATCTGGAGGAATGTCACTGGTGAAATTCTTTCTGGAAACCCATCCTTCCAGGAGAGAGATACAATGACATCCATACTCTTTTTCACTGAAACACATCTCTGAAGAGAGAAGAGTGGATGGTCTCAGGTGAGGGGATGGTTATTCTTGCTCTATAACTTGGGGCCTCCCAGACACACTGCTTCTCTCCTGTCTAGGCTGGATCTTGCAGTTCCTACAGCAATGAGGGGAGTTATTTTGGGGAGGCAGTTGATATGTGGCTAGTCCTCCTACAGATCAGCAATAGCTGCTTGAAATGTTAAATGTCTCCCAGATGGAGATACTTAGCATTTGTAGGAGGAATAATTTGGAGGAGAAAAAAATGTATTTGTCTTTTTGGCATCCTGTGGATTCCGCTAGAGAAGAAAGAGAACACTGTGATTCCTGCCATCCACATGTCAGTATTTTCTTGGAATTTTGCACGTCTCTATGACTGTGCTACTTCTTCTTCTAGGGGTATCAAGTTTTGGATGTGCCAGAGCTCAAGGGAAAAGTGTACAGAACTGAGTCTCAGAGGTCAGACAGTTACCAAATTTAAGCCTCTTGTCCACCAGGGGCAAGACTCTAATTGTGTGGACCAGATGGTTTTATCTTTGGGTGTGATCTCTTATGTACAGGAAAGGTTGCCCATATAGGGTGGACAGGTCTAGAACACCAGGAGTTAGGATGCATGAGTTCTGGCCTTGCGTCTGCCACTAACTTTGTTTGTGGCCATGGGCAAACCACCTTATCTCATAAAGCCTTGCTTTTCCCACCTGTGAGATAAAGGGGTTTGGTTAAAAAATCTTTAAATCCCCCCTCTAAATGAAGAATGATGCTATATTCTGCTACGACAGAGAGACACTGAGTTACATTATTGTAGGGAAACATGGACTAGTCCTTCAACTAGGAAGGGAAGCTTCATTGAATTGCCCATCACACCCACTACTCATGGAAGAGATAAAGCGCATCACTCACAGGCTGAATCGGCATCCCTTTCTTACTTCTTTTCCAAACACCATAGCATTTCCATGGCTCATCAAAAAAGCTCCCTAGTAAGTCATACCTTTAAGTAAGCACCTGCTTTGGCACTTGACTGAATAAAAACAGATGGAAAGCTGAGCGATAGCCCTGAAGACCTGCAACTGAGTCGCAAATGTGCTCCCATGACATGAGGTATGTGAAGACAAGTGTACCTTATTTACCTTCTATGACTAGTCTCACATCTTTTAGGAATTCCCATCTCCTGGTGAATCAGTAGGTAAATGGGAGCAAGGGGCTCAACTTAGTCCAAATACGGTTAAGCTTGGTCCCATTCAGGAATGTAAACAATTTTCATAGGAAACTCATGTGTCTTTTGTTGTTTGTTTGTTTGTTTGATAATGTGGTCTTCCCAATTTCCTTCCTCTTCTCCTGATCATTCCTGAGAGATTCTGGCACTGGAGAGAGAAGAAGGTGACCTTGGGTGCTTCTGTACGTCTGGCTCCCCTGCTCTCTGCAGCAATGCATTGTGTCCAGCTGGTCATTGGTCACTGAACAGAATCTGATAGAGAATTCTGGGGCTGTTGAATTCAGAGACTTTCTTCTCATTTTTTTCAGGACCCAGATTCTGACTTGACACCACATTGGGCTGGTTATACTTGATTTCAATGTGGTCCCAGCTCCAGGAATCCTGTATAGTGGCCCCTAGTAGCATGGCCATTTCCAGATAATGGATTCTTATCTACCCTCTTCCTCTTTCATTCAGGACACACAGGAAATATTATTGGTCCATTCTATGACATGGGACTCTAGTGTCACTTGGAATGCTAACTCAGTCTCTGTCTATGTGTCTCTCTCTCTTCCTTCCAGTCTTGTTACACTGCTCTATCACCTTCACATGGAAGCTCTATATTAATATAGGGGCCCAACCCATCTCCAGGCTTGATCCTGAAAGATATGGGCAGGATCCATGAGTCTCTCAAGATCCTTTTACTTAGCTTAAGCCATTCTGAGCCAGAAAAAAAGATGAGGAGAGTGGAGGGATTTCTACTTTTTATATCTTATGAGAATTTCACTTATATTTTATCCTGCTCTTTTTTGAGGGATAAAAGTTTTTTTTTTCTCCTGTTTTCCCCTGGGGCTCTAATGGTCAATGGCATTCTGGGAACATGATTCTTGTGGTAGAAGATGAAAACAAATAATATTTTTAAATACTATTTCCAGGATACCTGGGTGGCTCAGTGATGCTCAGAGCATCTGCCTTCGGCTCAGGGCGTGATCCTGGGATTGAGTCCCACATCAGGCTCCCCATGGGGAGCCTGCTTCACCCTCTGCCTATATCTCTGCCACTCTCTGTGTGTCTCTCATGAATAAATAAATAAAATCCTTTAAAAATATTATTCTCATTACCAAATTAGTTCTCCATTTGGTGAAACAGATTTTCTTGATTTGGGGGTGACTCACGTCCCCTCTATGAGCCTTAAGCATAAAATGAGGTGGTTAGAACTTATGTCCACTAAAAGCCTTTCCAGTTCTTATGTCCTGGTCTCATTCCAGTTATGAGGTGCTGTGGGAGGCTCCCAACAATCTGGAAAGCCAGTCATTCCATTCATAAACCATGTTAGGGTACTATTTAATTTCTTTGGCCTCTCAGCTATGAAAGTTAGCTTAACAACCTTTGGCCTAGCTAAACTCCGCCATGAGTTGTACGCAACTTAGTGTTACCATTATTTGGGGGAAAATAAAGAGGAGGAGGAGAGAAACAAGACGGTAGCCAACAGGAACAATTAAGCTCCCTTCTCACTGGCAGAAGCCTGAAGCTGGTGAAAATGGACAGGATCACAGACACATCGACACAGAGGTCCTGGTATACTCTATTGCAATGATGTAGGGGGGATTAAGTCAGGCAGAACAGAGAAGTTTCACAATTAATTTTAAGATTTTGAAAGATTTTGAAAGCTTAAAGACTTGAAGCTATGATAGACACACACATACACAAGATCCACTCAGAAAAGTTGAGTTGAGCGGCAGTGGCTAGGGAGTGATGATTGTTCTTTAGGTTGAGACTGTGTCAGTTATTCTAATGTGTGTGTGTAGTCTCTGTGCTTTACACACATACATTGTACAGGATTGCTTTTTTAATGATAACAAAAAGATTGTGGTAAGTGTGAATGTCACATTTCAGCTATTCTAAGTGAGAATGGGAAGGGGACCATACTGCTCAGAAAAATGAAAAGAAAAACAAAAACAAAAACATCTCATGGGAGAATGTACTGTTGAGTTACAATGCTCCATTCTTTTGCCCAACCAGAAATATTTATTAAGGCTGCTGTGTGCTAGGTAATCTGCCAGGTGACGAGAGATGGTACTACACAAGCCAGGTGCAGTTCCTCACCTTGCAAACGTTATAATCAGGTAAGGAAGTCAGAAAAAATAAGCCAACAATTCCATTTCAGCACAGTTGGTGCTAACACAGAGAAGTAGAGGGGGCTTCCATAGAAGCCAAAAGCTAAACACCTAACCTATCCCTTGGTTGGGGAGGTGTGCTGTCAGAGAAGGCCTTGAGAGGATATGGACTTTGAGGAACAGAACTTCTAGTGCTCCAAACTGGCCTGGGGGAGGGTGCTTTCCACTAAAAAGAGACAAAGGAAGCCTCTGATCCTCCAATTCCTCAATATCAGTCCCAACTACATTTGAGTTGTCCAATCTTTTCCCCTCCTAATCTGTCTCTGTTTATAAACACATAGGTGATACTTAGAGCAGCCCTGCAATGCTGCCTTTAATGGCAGAGTAGAAAATAAGCTTGGCATTTCTCGGGGCAACCCAAACTATGAAAATTCCTGCTGACACTTGAAACAGCAAAACTTATAAAGATTTGGATTTCTGGCATCAAGCCCATTTTATTTATTTAGTTTTTAAAGGGAAGGAGATTAAAAAAAAAAAACCCACTACAAGAATGCCTTAAAACTCCCTGGTTCCCAGTGCAGTCAGACATCAATAATGTATTGTAAGGCTGCAGATTTCTCATTCTTTGCTGTCTTCGGATGGTCCTCCGGGGGCCACCATATTGAGTTGCAGCAATAAGCATTGTGGCCACAACGGGGATCATGCCTGGAATCATGTAGTGAGTAGCCCACGGCCCCCAGTCTCATTGCCTTAATGAGGGACTCCAAGAGTTTACTGCACACCCGACTCACTCTAACCAACCTTATAGGAGGCTCATAAGGGGAATATTATCTGTCAGAGGCTGGTTTTAACTGATTTTTACATGGCAAGCAAGGAATCACTCATAAGAAATAGGAACATCCTGAGGTTTTAAGGCAGATACTTGACTTTAGATCTGGCTCTCTGATTTACTTGGGCAGGTCACCTTCCCTTCTGAGCCTCAGTTTATTCTCCTGTTCAGTGGAAGCATTTCTTCCCTATAATATGATTATCTCAAAATTAAACTTTATATTTGCCAAATGCACACATTTAAAAAAAATCGGAGAGTATTAAAAGTCTTATGAAAATCAGCAGTTTCAACCTTCCTCACTCCTGAATCCTGCTTCTTGGGTCAGCCACTCTCCACTGCCTTAGCCGGTTCTTCTAATACTTACCTCCACATATTTATATGCTGTAGATTTCTCTTGTTCTCATGTTTCTTGCATATTTGGGTCTTTCTCTTTGAAACTGAGCATTTCCTGTACCCAGGGGTGGTCAAATTGAAGAGCAGGACTCTAGGAAGCCCTCTGGGAATTCCATGCACACAGGGTCAGGGTGTTGGTGGATGGATTTCTTTGTAGGGTGAGGAGGCAGTCAGTCTATTCATTTGAGAACCACAATATTTCAGTATCTTGATGTCTTTTCTCATGATCTGTCAGCTTCTCTAGATAAAAATTATCTGAGCATTGGGTGAGAAGGAAGAAGAGGAAGCTCAGGGGCCTCAGTGTTTATCTACTTCTTTCTCCAACTGGCTGCTATCCCTCTTGATCCCAGGAGTCCTGGGCTTTTCTCACTTATTAATACAGAACTCCACTTCCAGTTTTTTTAGGAGTAGGGAGGCAAGGTGGTTGTCTGTGTCAGGGAAGGAGCATGGGACCTGGAGAGTCAAAGCTCCATATAGTTTCTAAGTCCCAACTCATTCCTTCCTTTTCAAAATTCCCGCTTTGCTACTATCTCTTCTCTGCAATGTCACTCATCACCTCTTCTGCTTTCCACTTTCCAGAATCCATCTCAGGCTCTCCTGGTCTGGTCTCCTCTGCTGGGCTCTTTGTCTTTATAAGATAATATCTTCTAACCGCCCTCACTCCTTCCCTTCCTTCCTTTCTTGCTATCTCTCCAATGGGGTTTAAGGAAGGAAAAGAGATACATTTTGTGGCAAATTTGCTTTTTTCCCCTTCCTTTTATAAACAGGAGTGCTGTTGGAAGACCTACCTGAGGTAAATGGTTGATGTAGAGTGTTCTGCTCAATACCTGTCATATATTTAAGTGCTCAAAAAAATAACTGCACCATGCCTTTCATCTTCCCTGAGAACATTCTGTGACATCCTCAAAGGAAAGGGTCTTTGGCATGGGAGCTGTAAGATTTTTAGGAGTTTCTTGGAATCCATAGTGCCTCCACAGGGAGGGTGAGGAATCTCTAAAATGCTCAGTTTCTCCAGGTCAATTAGCTCCATTAACTTAATTAATCCTCAAGACAGCTTCATTAAGCAGGTATGATTATCATTCCCATTTTATGCCCATTGTCTTAATATCCAGGCACTGTAACAAGGGCCTAGAGGAGTCTGTCGTTTGGGAGGAAGGTAAGAAAGAAGAGACACATCCCTTGATCCTCTGCTGGTGACCAGACATCAGAAAAATACATCCACTCTGCCCTGTGAAAGCCTTTCCGAGGTCCAGACAGACACAACTGGGCACTAATTAAAGCAGTGAAAGCATATTTTATTTTCTATTTTATTCGGTAACTACTGACAGCAGGGGGAAAGTGGGACTCCATTTCATTTGTGCAGACACGATTTGGGTGCTTTAAAAAGGAAGAGGGAGCAGGGAAGAGAGTGGAGTCTCCGTTGAGTCAGAGAAGAGAAAATTCACAATGGGCTGGTCAGGGTAAAACGAGATTAGGCCACCTGTGTCTGCTAGCTGGCAGGCATGGAAGTCAGGATTCTCTCCTCCTACAGACATTGGGGACAGAGGGCTTTATTCTTCTGAGCAGTACCTTTAAAAAGAAAGGCTCACAGGTCCTTAAGAAAAGCACTTGCATTTTAAGAGATACATATCCACAATTATGAGACCTTTTTAGTAGATGGTCTAAGAAAAAAAGGTCAGGGGCCTACATGAGGTGTTGGCTAGAACAAACATGAAATCTCCCTGCAGCACTGAGCTTTCGCAGGCAGGCACTTTAATAAGGGGCTGAGGTCACCCTCAGGACATGGCCTTCTGCTGCTTGAAGCCACGTTTGGACAGAGCTATTATCTGCAGTTCTCTCCACCAGCTCCCACAAAGGCCAAGAATAATCGCCCTAGCACAATAACACGCATACACACGTGCACGCACACACACCCCTGCACTCACCATGGAGAGTGAGAACTAATAAGCGAAATGATGGTCCCTGGGTATGCTGGTTCCTGAGCTCCCCTGCAGAGTTCCCAATCAATGCAAGGTTGCCTGTCTGCAGCTCTCTCTCGACTGAGTTACTCAGATTACAAATGAAAACCAGCCCCCAGAGAGTGCAGCACTCCTGGAGCATAGAAGGAAAGCATAATTCTTGCTTACACTCCGCTTTGTGATCAGTTTCTCCCCTGGTAGCTACTCTTGTAACTTCTTTTCAGGGCTGCCGATTTTATAAACACACACACACACAATCCCACAGTCTAAAACTTCTACAGATCAAGTCTTTCTCATCCCTCCATGGTGTCCCCACCCAGATTAAGTGCAGGATATTCTTTTTCTGTAGCTGTTTCAAATGGAGCAGCTCTTTTTATAGTTTAAAAAAATACATTGAATAAATAGTTATAACAATAACTACTATTATTCTATTATTGTTATAATCTCCAGTTCCTGTGTCTTTTTTTTTCAGTTCCTGTGTCTAAACATCCAAACACTGTGTCAGATATTATGCTAGACACCATGTAGACATTACCTCTAAGCCTCCTCCCAAACCACACCACTCATGTATGTATATCATTTCCTAATAAGTAAGGAAACAGGGCTCAGAGAGAGTAAACAATGTACTCAAGGTCAAACAGCCAGCCTAAAGGGACTCAATCTCAGATTTTTCTGCCCAAAGAGCTCAGGTTCTCCCATTACGGTGAGGATATGATGGGAGCATATTATAGCATAAGAAGAGCTGGCTTTTTGATTGGACGTCATCACCATCAACAGGGATTCAAACTACATTGGATTAAAAATCCAGAGGATCCTCCACTGGCCCAAGAAATGCTATCATCTGGAACTCTCAGGTTTACCTGATAAGACAGATAGAAGGAATAACGCCAACCTATCTCCAAAGATCATTGTGTGCATAAGCCCTTGGTATCGTAGCATGACTTCAGAGCATTTGGTAGGTAAGTAGAATTCTGAATGGTTTAATAAAATGCCCTTCCTCTGCCATCCCTCAAAGAAGGACCCTCAAAGGAGAAATCTCCTCTACAACACCCCTGACAGATGGTCACCCTGTTGATATTACAATGTCTTTAGTCTAAAATGCTGACAGTCCCAGAAGATTGTTCTGTCATCTTTTATGAGCTCTAGCAATTTAAATTTTTTTTCTAATAAATGAAAGTCTGCCTTTTTCTTCCTTAAACTTGTTAGTAATAGTAAAATAATAACAGCGGCGATTTACTGACAACTTACCTCGTGCCTAAGTGCTTTATGTGTTATCTGAGTTAATCTTCAACTCTTTTTTTTTTTTAATCTTCAACTCTTGAATGTAAGTATAATTATCCTCTTTTTAGGAGTCGAGGAAACAGACTTGGAATAGTAGAATGCTCTGTCTGGAATCACACAGATAAAAAGTAGCACAGCTGGGATGAACACCTGGCTCTATCAAAGCCTATGCTCTTGACCACCATGCCAAGAGGATAGAACAAACATAGTCCTTTCCTCTGCCTACTGCCCTTCTGATTTCTTAAGAAAGAGCTTGTGTGTTCTTTTTTCCCACCTCCCTCCCCTCCTGGCTCTTTCAACTGTTCACTTTCTGAAAGGATTGGCAATGGAAATAATTCGAGGTCCACATGCTAAGATGCAGAGCAAGAGTGGAAAAGCCAGGCTTATTTTTGTAGCATCCTAGTGTTTACTTGAGATGGCAAATGGAGAATATCTGGATGGTCCATCTGGTCCCATCTGGAGAAATAACATTTTGCTTGGAGAGCCCTGGGTTCTTTGGATGCTGGGAAGTAGAACAGTGCTGTGGCTACATCCCAGCTTCTCATCCTATGAATCTCAAGGGCAGGTGAAAGGTAAGTCGTCATGCTCTAGTGTGGCTTGCCAGAGCTGGATGATGGGGGTTCTGAAGAGGGTGAGATAAAGGAGGCAAAATGGAGGCTTCACTAGGGCAGTTGGCAATAAGTAGGTCCCAACAGGTTTTCAAAAAAACCAGACTGCTGAATTAAGAGTAAGGGCTGCCTCTCCAACACCACACTGGCGACACTGGCTTCTTCTCAGTCCCTTGTACTCAGCAAACTTCCTCCCACCACATGACTTTGAACACGCTATTCCCTCACCTGAAAATGCTTTTCCTTCTCTTTGCCCCAGTAACTTCCATTAGTCCTTCAAACTGAAGCTCCAGTGGTCCCTGGATTTTCAGACCAGCTGAAAACTACATTTTAAGTTTTCCTAGTATGAAATACCTCTTCTTCCTGTGCTAATCATGTTTGTTAATTTACATTTATTTCTGTTTAATTTTTATCTTCTTTGTTAGGCATAAGTTCTGTAAGAATAGGCCAGATCTCCTTGTTTTTCACCATTGTTTTCTGGTCTCTAGCAAGGGCTCTAGAATAGAGCAAGGACTCACAAAATGATTTTTGAATTGGAAGACAAGTGAATTAATAGGAGTAGAGGAAAAAAGCAAGTCAATGAGTGTGGCTGCCAGAGAAGTTAGGATGAGCATCAGAGATAGTAAAATCACAAACACTTTTCATGGGACTGTCACATATGATCATTTTATGCAACTGGGACCCCCTGGCTTTTGCACAGTGCACAACCCAGACAACTGTATTTGGTGGTTCTGCAAATACTCCAAAGGGATTCCAAATGGTCCAAAGCTCTTTGCATGGATGTACCAGATCTATTTAAGAGTCAGTGGTGTAGAATAGACACATTTTATCATTTGCTATCCTTTAAAGAAGTTCTTCTCCAATTAATATACTGGTTCTCACTGGCTTAGGTAGCTCTACAAACCCCACTTCCAATGCTGAGAAAGAACTGTGATATGAGCAAGGAGTAACTTCCACAAAAACCAAGCTGTCTTCACAGATTATGTTGATGAATCCACCTCAGAGATGATCAGCTTTATTTATGCCTGCCTTCCACCATGCTGCTTGGTTTCTGGATCCATCATCCTCATAGCTCAAATAAAAAGCCAATTGCCTTCCCTCTGGGAAATTCACATCTCTTATAAGGGTGATAAATATCTCCAAGTTTTCCATCCATATGAGACACTGTCAGAGTTCTCCTTCATGGGCCCAGTCTATGCCCCATTGACCTTGCAGATTCCTGATGCATAATGCAGGGAGGAAGGGAGCCTGGCTCTCTCTCCTAAGCTCAGATTCATTAAAAGGCCTCAAAATAAAACTCCTAGATCAGCTCAGGAAATGAGAACCAGGCTATCTTGGTTCTCCCCAACCCCCACCCCTACTATCAGACATACACTAGTGATCTGAAAACCAGGCAACATGCTCCTCTAAGTGGTAGACCTTATAAGACATGCCTCAGTAAATTCATACAATTCATTTGGGAACGCTCTCAGCCTTAAATAATAGAATGGCCAATTAACAAATAGGTTCCGCTTTTCATATAACAAGAAGGCTGCTGACTTGGTTCAATGATTTCATGGTCTCAAGACAAGCATCTCTGCAGCTCTCTTAGCTTCCCTTCATGGTCTGCTCTGCTCCCAGGCCTCATATCCACAACAAAAGTAACATCAAGCAGGAAATGTGTGTGTGTGTGTGTGTGTGTGTAATAATAGTTGTAGTAGCAGTAAAAGTAATGAGTAAAGGGCTATCTGCCTTTTATCAAGAAAGCAGAAACTTTCCTGGAAGCTCCACCCAGCAAACTGGTCTTGATCTCCTTGGTCTTATCTGTGTCACATGGCTACTTCTAGCTTCAAGGGAATCTGCAAAATCCAGAATTTTAGCTGGATACGTGTCTACCCTCCAAAAAAATTGGGAGTTCTTTTAATAAGGAAGCAGAGTAAATCAATGTCAGGTAATTATCTCTCTGAATTGCCAGTGCAAAGTAGTTTAGCTAACCTGAATTATAGTCCTCTCCAACCATCTCAGCACTTGACAAGGACTTCTTCCTATCAAAAAAAAAAAAAAAAGCCTCCCATAGTCTCCTTGGGAATTTTTCAAATAATACAATTGTAGAGGATAGCTGAGATATACGCAAATTGTTAATCAGGGCTTTTACTCTCTGACTTTTCTATAGAAATGGATATACAATGTACTTTTCTTGGTAACTGAAATCTGATTTGTGCACTTGATGGTTTAAATAAATAATTCTGCCTCAGGACATAACCATCACCCAGCATGTAAATGGAGATCAGCCATGTCCTGGCGGGATTAGAAAGGGAGAAACCACCCCATCTCACGGAGACCCTCACTTAAATGTTGATTCTGATTCTGCGCCTGCCTTTCCAGGGTTTGTCTGCCTGAGCTCTTGTAACAAGTCTGATGGAAATCCTTCATCTTAGAGATTCATCCCGTGTTGAGCCCGCATCTCTAGCTAAAGCAAACACGAGTGTGGAAGGGAATTTAAAAATCAGCCTGGTATTCTACAAGCTGGAATTGGAACCCTGGTCTTGCTGTTTGCTTGCAAGTTCAATAAAGTAACATTTGTAAAATATCTAGCACCGTCCCTGGTACAAGACATTCAGGAAATGTTACTCTTATTAACATCCCTTTAAGAAAGCAGAGTTGAAAGAGATTAAGACACTAAATTCTAATTTTCATCAAAATCTGGCAGAACCAAAACTGAATTTCAGAGAAAAAAACAGTCTTCAGAGTCCTCTAAAAATCAAGTTCAATTCCCTTCTCCTCGACGTGCTGAGCGTCCCCTTAGGTAGTCTGCTTGACCTCTCGGAGTTTTATTTCCTTACCTATAAAAGAGTTCCTCCATTCCAGGAACTCTTTGTATCTCTCTCTAATTAGCATTTCCACAGTGTTTTTGTTTTTCTTTTTTAAATCTCTTCACCAGACTATCTTTACTATTAGAAGGTGAGTTCCTATGGAAAGAGGCTTTTGTCTTATTTCTGTGTGCATCCAGAGGGTCTATTTGCAGTCCCACCACAGGGTAGGGTAATCTATTATTTGCCCTTTGAATGCATTATTTGCCAATTGAATGCCTACTTTACTTAGTTGATTATTCATTCAACAAATGCACATACGTGATTACTATGTGATAGACGCTGAGGATACATGTATTAACAAGACATAGCTCCTTTCCTTTGGAATTTAGAGTCTAGTGGATGAATGCACAGAGTGACTTTAACTGCTTACATTCACTAAAATTCTACTAGATGCTGTATGTTTTAATCACATTATCAAAATACAACTTCCCTACAAGATACAGAATATCATCCCTATGTTACAGTTGGGGAAACTGAGTTCAGAGAATTTTAGGGAATCGCCCAAGAACACACAATAAATGACTATATCAAGATTTGCACATAGGTCCATGGGAATGCAGCACTGAGCATGACCATGAGGACATGGCAAACACAATCCAGTTACCCACACTCCAGGAAACTGGTTACTGCATTACTACCGAGGGTCCCATTAGCAACTTCGGCCTTGTACATAGAGGAGGAGCAGCACATGGCCATGGCGACTGCTCTCACCTCTACCTGCCTCACGGACACAGATGAACATGGATTTGCTTTAATCAGTCTGGAAGATGACTTGCAAAAATGATTGTATAGCCGAGGCAGGCCTTATAAGACAGCAGAACAAACAGAAATAGCCTGTGAGACCTGCAGCCTGGCATAAATTACCAGGGGCCCTTGGAGAGCACAGCTGTATCTAAAGCACGTGATTGCACAGATACACACAGAGAACCTGTCAAGAATGTATGATGACTGTCCTTAAAGCTCCCTAAATAGGTACACTAGAAAAACATGTCTGTATCCTGCCAAGAAAATGAATAATGCTAATGATAACAATTATATTTATTGAGCAATTAATAGATGTCAGGCATGTAGTTAAGCAATTTACATACACGGGGTCTGCTTTTCCTGGCAACAGTTTTTTGAGTTAGATACTATCATTACTCAAATTTATGATTGGGGACACTGAGGCTTGGACAGGTTTAGCCACTTGTCTAAGTAATGCACTTGGTAATGGGCAGAGTTCAAAATAAGGTCTGTGTGAGCCCCGCACTCTTCATGACACATCATCATAAACTTGACCACCACCCGTACCTTTATGAACAGAGAGACAGACAAACATCCATATGCCCCACACCTATCGCCACCTGTGTCCCATCCTCACTCACCCACTGTCATCTCTCCCAAATCTATTTCCCCCTTCCCATCACCAGTGGCTGCATCCCCAAAGAAAATGATTTTCCTGCAATGTGATCATGGGCCATGCATCCCTAAAACATATTCAAAATATGCCCAGGCCTTTTCACACCCTTATGTCTTGCAATCCTTCCCTTCCAGGGGACTGAATCAGAAAATCCTTGGTTCAAGTATGCCTGTGTGGCACAGTTGGTTAAGGGTCTGGCTGTTGCTTTCGGCTCAGGTCATGATCTCAGGATTGTGAGATCGAGACCCATGTCAGGCTCCATGCTCACCACAGAGTCTGCTTAAGACTCTCTCTCCCTCTGCCCTTCCCTCCTGCGTGCGCTCTCTGTCTCTCTCAAATAAATAAATCTTAAAAAAAAAATCCTTGGTTCAAATCTAGACTTCACTCCTTCCTGCTGTGTAAACTTGGGCCAGTCATTTAAGCACTCTGAGCCTGTGTCTTCATCTGTAACATAGGGTATTGATATTATTTCCTAGAGGTTCTCATTAGGAGTAAATTAAGTGAAAAATTTTATGCATGAAAATTTGAAAGACATGAAAATGCCTTACACATAAAAGGCAAAATAATTGTTATTCTCTTTCTCTGGAGAGCGCATACTCATCCTTGAAATCCCAGATCAAAGTCTCTGCATTTTGTCACAGGTGGATTTTGTCATTCCACACTGTGTTCCAGGAACTCTTTGTATCTTTCTCTAATTAGTATTTTCCACAGTGTTTTTGTTTTTCTTTTTAAAATCTCTTCACCAGACTATCTTTTCTATTAGAAGGTGAGCTCCTATGGGGAAAAAGGCTTTTGTCTTATTTCTGTGTGCATCCAGAGAGTCTACTTGTGGTCCCACCACAGGGTAGGGTAATCTATTATTTGCCAATTGAATGCATTAAGCTACATTAACACTCACTCATCCACGCAACCACCTGGAAGGGGCATGTCTCGGGAAGCAGACTCGCTGTCTTGTTTTGTGTATTGTCTCACACCCAGTCTAAGAGCATCTGTCCAAATCTAAAAGAAACCAAGAATGATTGGAAACACAGCGCCCTTCCTGTGAGCCCCTATCCTGTGC
Organism: Nyctereutes procyonoides; assembly: GCF_905146905.1. Taxonomy (NCBI): domain Eukaryota; kingdom Metazoa; phylum Chordata; class Mammalia; order Carnivora; family Canidae; genus Nyctereutes; species Nyctereutes procyonoides. The sequence continues at coordinate 50,477,565 of NW_026575126.1, read as the reverse complement.
TCTGCACTAGCTGTTTGGAATATGCCTTCTCTAATTCTTGTAGTGCTCTTGCAAAGTTTCTGAGACTGGACTGAGAGGAGGACGTGTTCAATTATATCTGTAGTCTGTCTACATACTCTGCTTGTTAAGGGGGGAAATCTTGCTCTAGCCCAAGAGATTTTGTTTATTAGGCAATGAGATGCTTAATTTCATGTATTCACTTGACTGAGGGGAGAAGACAGACATTTGGTCAAATGTTCCAGTGTCTGTGAGGGTGTTTTTAGATGAGATCGGCATTTGAACAGGTAGGCTGAGCAAAGCAGGTTACCCTCCCTAGTATGGGTGACCCTTACCCAATCAGTGGAAGCCCTAAATAGAAGAAAAAGGCTGGCCCTCCCTCAAGTAAGAGGGAACCCCTCCTGCCTGTTTTGGGGCCTTTTCTGGTCTCTGAACTTGAACTGAAACCAGATGGGAATTTGTACCATTGGTTCTCCTGGGTCTCCAACTGGCTCACTGCAAGATCTTGGGACTTCTCAGTTTCCGTAATTATATGAGCTGATCCCTTACAAGAAGTCTGTTTCTCTCTCTCTCTCTCTCTCATATATATATATATATATATATATATATATGTATATATATATATATATATAGACATATATATCTCCTATTGTTATATATATAGAGAGAAACATATATCTCCTATTGTTTCTTTGGAGAATACTAATATAAGCAGAATCCAAATGATGTTAAAATAAGGAAGAAAACTAAAGAAATGAAAGAGGCTTATCTGATAGTTTTAAATATCTAAAATAACATTTTAGTTTTAAAAATACTAAAGTAGGTGGCACCTGTGTGGCTCAGTCTGTTAAGCGTCTGCCTTCAGCCTAGGTCATGATCACAGAACTCTGGGATGGAGTCCCACATCAGGCTCCCTGCTCACCGGGGAGTCTGCTTCAACTTCTGCCCCTCCCTCTACTCATGCTTGCATGTGCTCCCTTCTCTCTCTGAAATAAATAAAATCTTTAAAATAAATAAATAAAAATAAAAATACTACAGTAGGAAGAGAAGTCGAAAACCAGAAGAGCTTCCTAGCTTATATACCAAAAAAGCATTGGGGGCAGTGCAGAGAAATGGGAAAGATGGTTTTGTAAGGAATCATTCCCAAGTATGAGACAATGAGACAGAGAAACCAAGAAGTTTTATGAAATAGGTAGAAAATTGGAATTTATTCCTTTCTTTGTCATTTTCTCAACACTTTGAATGAAGCTTTGATTTGGGTTTTTTTTTTCAGCTCTATTTCTGATAAGAATGAGACATTATGGAAGACAGAGTTCCCCCAGGGCCCTGGTTATATGTGGGTCACAATATGTATCCATATTCTCATGTATAAACTGAGCATTTGGGGTGGGTGATGGGTTATGAGAATCTCTCTCACTTTCTTTCTCTGTATCTTTCTCTATATTTATCTCTCTTTCCTTCTTTGCCTCTCTTTCTCCCCCCGCCCTCACTGCTGTAACAAATGTATTGGGCTAAGGATATAGAAAGCTGTTGGAATCAAGGTAGCTACACAGAACTCTGGAAAGTACACTTTTACACACACCAGATTTGGAAAGCCCCATTCCTAACTACAATCCTTGATTTTTATATACCCACAAGGTGCACATCAGAATTGCAAACTAAGTTTCACCAACAAACTATATGCTTCCATTTAAGGACATTTTTGTAGAGAATAAAAAGAAGAAAGAAAAGAAAGAAAGAGAAAAGAAAAGAAGAGAACAAAGAAAAGAAAGAAATGCTTTCTCCTTGTTCTCAAATCTGAATTCAGTGTTGGTAAGGTCATGTCCTCATTGGAAGTAATGGGAGGAAAAAGTAGACAATTCTTCAATCACTCTGAAAAAAAAAAAATCTGTTCCCAGCATTCAGAACACTCATTTCCCAGCTGCCAAAGCTTGTAAAGCTATAATAACATCATTGAGATAGCTCAGATTACTGTTAGCAAAGGCAAGATTTGAATCTGGGTCTACTGGACGCTCAAGTTCATGGTCTCAAACTCTCAGCCAGCCAGTGCTCAGTAATAAATTAGGCCACGTGACCCCTAAGCAAGGACAATCCCCTGTGTCAGCTCAGCTCTGAGAAGTCACCCAAACAGTCAACAGTTTTCCCTTGGGGATCTGAAACAGAGCAGCTGATGCACCTGTATGACCAGTTCCTACAGGTCAGGTCCTATCAGATGTGGACTCAACTTAAGCTAGCTGTGAGGTCAAATAATGCTTCTGACAACTTCTTGGTTGGCAAGTAGGAGGCATGACAGAACCTACTGAAATTTATGACAGAAAAAATATATATATCAGGTAATTCAGTCTCTTTGGTGGCTTCAGGTCAAAGATTTTAAGTCTAAATTTTACTTTATTTTGCTCCGAATAGAAACAGGCAATTAAAGATGTCCAGAGAAATTTGCTTTTGAGGTAAAAAGGTGCTCAGACTATATTGGAATGTTCTAAAGCACTCCAAATGTCAAACAGTAATGGTCATAAAAAGGTAAAGTTGAATGTTAACCATAAATTGCTGCAATTGAAATGCCATAAAACATGATAGCCTCTTTCAGAATTTTAATATTTGGAGAGGATTAGGACTGCACTGAGCCCTTGAGATGCTCTCTGAGACCCTCATCTCCAAATCTCCACAGCTGGTGAAACTGAGGTAGAATCCAGAACTTGAACCCAAATTTCTCGACTCTCAACTGGTGAACTCATTCATTAATTTTTGAATGTAGGAACGAAATATTTATGATAAATTACTTAATTTTTACTCTTATGTCATATTTCACTGACACCATTAAATATTTCAGAAACAATCACCAGCAAAATTCCCAGCACACTCCACAAGGGGAAAGACTTTAGAAGGGGGTCATAGCTGATGTCTAGGGATACTGTCTAAGTCAGAATATGTTCCTAGAATATTATCCCTGGTTAAATGCATTGGGGTTATATGCTATATTCCCTTCTGGGAGATTCTCGGTTCTCTCTAGCTAATTAAAAGTTCTGAGCAGTCTAAGAGCACACTTAGTATTCTCTGTCATCCAGCCTAGAGATCTGGTAGTGCTTTGCAAACTAATCCTGTCCAAGTAACTCCTGAATACCTCTTAATTCCCAAGCCTATGTCTCTACTTTTCTGAGAAAAATTGAATTCTTTAGAAATTGATATATGACATTATTCCCTTCACCACAGGTAACAGGATATTTCCCAAAAAGGAGTAAGCTTAACATAGAAATCTTAGGAGAACGTAGGAGAACTGATCCAGAAATGCATGTGAAGTTAGGGAGCCCACTTACTCTCAAGAGTTTCAACTCTTTGATGGAGCCAAGAGGTCAGAACCTCTTGGTGGCAGGAAGGGAGAATGAAGAAAAAGCAAAGATTGGAAGCGAAGGGGTAAAGGAATCTCTGGACATCTGCCTAAACTTTGGAGTGACTCATGAGGTTGCTGGTTCTCAAACTCAAGCATGCATTGGAACCATATGGGTGGCTTGTTTGTTTAAACAAGAGTGTTGGGCTCCACTCCTAGAGCTACTGATTCAGAAGGCCTGGGTGGAGCTCGAGAATCTGCATGCCTAAAAGTTGGCAGGTGCTGCTGATACTGCTGATCTAGGAGCCACACCTTAAGAAGCACTGGCCTTGCGCTGGCTTACCGAGAATCCCTAGCAGGAATACTCAGACCAGTGGTCTATGGGCTTCTTTTTAGCAGAAAATTCTTTTGCCATGACATCTCTGTTGTCATCCTGGTAGTCATTTGCCCCCACCTAGCATCCAGGTCACATACTTTGGCCACATCATCTCAACCTTCCACGTTGTCTTGAGAATGGCAATCCAGTTATTTCCACTTTGCCCTAGGCGTATGGCAGATGCTATAGCCAAGCCACAGAGAGGCCCTGCTATCATCTACAGCCAGCAAAGCTGTGTGGCAGGCAAACCGGGAGGTGCAGCAGAAATTTCATTGTCTGTTCCTAGAAGATAAGCATCAAAAAATGTTGGCATAAAGCGATCACTTTTCCTACATCTCAGAGTTCTGCTTCTTTTAGTAGCTTTCAATATAGTCTTCTCACCACTATCAATAAATTACCTTAATTTACAAAATACTTAAGAATGAGCCTTGCTACTCAACCCAGCTACCCTCCTAATCTAAACCAATCAGATTCTTGCTCCTGAATAATTAAACACAAATTCTAAAACCATTTCCTAACAGAAAGACAGGAAACCACTGGAGCCCAATACTGAAAAGTGAGCCCATTTAATTCCTGCTACTCAGATCTGGGAACTATCCCAGGTACAAGCTTCTTGAAGCCTACTTATCCAAATTTGCTTCCCTCCACCCCCTCATTTCTCTTTACTAAACTCCTTTTTTGCCAAAGTAAACTAGTCTGTTTCTAGGACTTAAAACCTGATGTGAAATTCTTCCAAATAAGAGATCTAGAACTCCATATTTCACACAGATTTAAGGGAAAAAAAAACAGAATATCTCTGGATAAAGAAGGGAGTTGGTATCCAAGACCCAGGCTACTTAGCATCCATCACACACACACCCTGCCCCAGGAACACACCTGAAGAATTTCTTAAGAACCTGAACTCTAACATCTGCTCGTGTTTGAGGCTCACTTTGGCACCAGCAAGAGATTACGACTCAGGTGGATCTAGTCATCTTTAAGTCCAATTGATAAAAATGTTGCCTGTCTTTCTGAGGGTTTTAAGTATAAATCCTTATTTTAGATCATCCCTCAAAGAACCCTCCCCACCAAAAGTTCTAGTTATATTCATGTATAACACCATCTCCCTGGCCCACCAGGCTCTATTTCTCATTCCATCAGCAGAGGTGGAATCAGATCTTTGGCTCCATGATTACAACACACATCCAAGGTTTTGCTTCCTCCCAAAATATACAATAGGAAATAACAGCACAAACTGAGCCAACACATGTTAATTTCAGCATAAATTGTTAAAGAGCAGACATCAGCAAAGACGCAGCCGTGGAGGAGGCCCCCACAACAGAACCACCAGAATGCTTTACAGTGCAGCTTCAAATAGAAGTTGCTTCACAAAGGTTTCAAAGAAGGAAAGAAATGCACATAAATAAGTTTTGTCTTTAAAAAGAAGAAGAAGAGTTACCCATCCTACGGCTTCCTCTGCAAGATGGCTCAACTGAAGCAAGTCACTTTCTTCAGGAAACAAGCCCTCCTTACCAAATTTAGAACAATTTTGCCTCTAGAGATGATGGATGCTTAACTAGAGAGCATGGGACTCCAGGAAATCTGAATCTCAAAACTTGAGGGCCAGACCATTTTAGCCAGGAGACTGGAGGTGTGGACCTTTGGAGTACCAAACAAGTCCCTTCTCAGGTATTATTTTGACTGGGGCAATTCAAAGGAATGAGGGTCTTAGACAATCTGATTCCTAAACCAGCCCAGTCAAGCAGTTTGGGTATAGACCCTCTGAAGGTTAACCAATTCAGTAAGGGAAGAGGAACTCCAAAATCCCTACAGGTCCATCCAGGGGACAGAATCTCAGAACTAGGGTACCAAATCAGTCTACTTAGGAGACAGGCCACTCAAATCAGAAAGAACCTGGCAATCCCATGAAGGAAACTCAGATATTCTGTGGACCAGTCTGCATTTACAAGAAATAGGGGGCTCAGACCTCTTGGCGAATTTCAATCATGGTACAGAGATAAACGTTTTCTGCAGAAAAATTCCCAGCTTGGTACATTAATCTATAAAGGGACATTAAGGCTAGAAGGAGTTATCAAAAAATCCATCTCCTGTGTATTCCTAGATAAACTTGAGAATGAACCATTCTTGATCTAGGCTGGAGACAGAGAGAGAGAGACAGACCGAGAGAAAGAAAGAAAGAAAAGCCTTGAGTCATATTGAGAAAGGAGTAGAAATATGAGCACCCAGGAAGTGTGACACACTGAAAAGGAGTCACTGATCCCCCTAACTTTGTTAACACACACGACCACCTCTTCTTCCAACCTCACCTTAGCTTCTATGCATTTAATTCTCAAATAATCACTGAATACATATCCGGAGATGCCCCTACATTTTCTTATAAAATGCCATTTTGTTTAGATGTGGTTTCTATTACTGGAAGCCAAAAACACTGTAACAGATTTCAAGATGTTAAGAAACATGTGGTCTCCATTGTCTTATCCTCCTTCCCATTGCCACAAAGTGCCTACAAATACACACTGCTCCGTGTGAAGAAATAAAAGTTCTACGATTATGTTTTTGCATCCAGACATCTGTACATTTCACTGTTCACAAGCATTTTCACAGCTTCACTGATTGAGGGTCCTTGTACCTTTGGTTAAAGAGAAGAATTGTTGATGTGGTTACCCTAGTTTTATAGATAGGAAATAAAAGGCCTGGGAGATTAATCAGTTTGTCCCAAGATCTCTTAGCTCACATGAGGTACAGCTTCATTTAGAACCAGGCATGTCTGAGTCTACTCCTAACATCCACCTTTAGGACTTTTTCCTATACTGCCATCCACTCTAATTCCCCCTCCCAATACTGTGTACTAGAACTGGATGCAGGCCCACGCCCTGCCATGGAATAGTTGTGTGATCCTAAGCAAGTTACTTAACTACTCTGAATCAGATTCTGCATCCATATGAAAGTCCCACAAAATAAGGGATTGGGCAGCTTGAATAAAATTATATCCAAGAATGTGCATTGCACAACACAGTAACCCAAAAATGGAAGGCCCTGAGGTCACTCATCGATCACCATCCTTCCATTAGGACAGGTGGATTGCATTTTAATGAAGGGGCACAATCACTCCTGAAATGTCAGTGGGGTTTTGTTTTTGGTTTTTTGCTTTGTCTCAAAAGGTCATAGTATAAGATGCTAATACTCCTAATGTGCCTGAGATGAGTCTTAATCTAATTCTCTAGCACAGATCTGCCCTGAACATACCCTAAGAGATTCTTTCTTCCTGAGCAGAACTGAAACTTCCACATCTGGCGCCAGTAGGATTGAGATGAAGGCAGATGTCACTCTGAAAATGCTACCCAGGAAGGGTTAATTCCTTGAATCACTGTCAGCTTATCTACATTAATTACCACATTAGCCAGTTCAAAAAAGATCACTAAGAGAATGGGACACAGGGTAGATAAGCTGTGATGGAGATGAGGAAAGAGAACACTGCCTTAGTGTTATTCTCCTTGAGGGAGGATAGGATTCATCCCAGCAGGGGAGGCTGAATACTATGAGGACCCAGGAAGCTTTGTAGGGCACAGAAGCAGAGAGGAAAAGTTTAAGAAGAAAAGAGGTTCCTGATCCAAAATCCACTTGACTCCTAGATCCTGATGATCATTAATTACCAGTGTGGTTATGGGTGAGTTTTTTAGTTACTTATATTCAAAAAAGGGACATAAAGATCCTGCTCCAACTCCCTCCAGGGCTTCTGCAGGGATCTAACGAGCTAATGGAAGAGGAAGTGCTTTGAAAGGAATTGGGGTTGTTTGGATGTAGGAGGTTGGGAGCAGGAGGTCATCGGAGAACTCTCAAGTCTCTGGCTCAAGAAATCAAGTTCATGAGACAGAATACAATGAAAAAAAAAAACACACTGGAGAAGAAGCATTCGGTGTGGGTGCATTGAGCTTCCTGAACTAGTGAGCTACCTAAATGAAGATGTGGGGCAGCCACTGGGTCTACAAAGCTGTTGAGCCAGATGTGCTCAAGAATGGGACTGATACCACAATGAGATACCACCTCACATCAGTCAGAATGGGGAAAATTAACAAGGCAGGAAACAACAAATGTTGGAGAGGATGCGGAGAAAAGGGAACCCTCTTACACTGTTGGTGGGAATGTGAACTGGTGCAGCCACTCTGGAAAACTGTGTGGAGGTTCCTCAAAGAGCTAAAAATAGACCCAGCAATTGCACTGTTAGGGATTTACCCCAAAGATTCAGATGCAATAAAACGTCGGGACACCTGCATGCCGATGTTTCTAGCAGCCATGTCCACAATAGCCAAACTGTGGAAGGAGCCTCGGTGTCCATCGAAAGACGAATGGATAAAGAAGATGTGGTTTATGTATACAATGGAATATTACTCAGCCATTAGAAACGACAAATACCCACCATTTGCTTCAATGTGGATGGAACTGGAGGGTATTATGCTGAGTGAAGTAAGTCAATCGGAGAAGGACAAACAGGGTATGTTCTCATTCATTTGGGGAATATGAATAATAGTGAAAGGGAATATAAGGGAAGGGAGAAGAAATGTGTGGGAAATATCAGAAAGGGAGACAGAACATAAAGACTCCTAACTCTGGGAAACGAACTAGGGGTGGTGGAAGGGGAGGAGGGCGGGGGGTGGGGGTGAATGGGTGACGGGCACTGAAGGAGACACTTGACGGGATGAGCACTGGGTGTTATTCTGTATGTTGGTAAATCGAACACCAATAAAAATTAATTTATTAAAAAAAATAAAATTAAATTAAAAAAAAAAGAATGGGACTGATAATCAGACATTGCATTCCTCTGTTGGCTGGAGCTGCTCTGGCTCTGACAGCTGGTCCTCCACGTACTCCATTTCTTCTCACTAATCCTCCAGGTCCTGGGACTCTCTGCAGGATCCTCTCTCATTCCTCTGCACATAAATCAGCAGAAGAACCATGCTGCTAAGTCCCAGGTGATAAATGAAGCCCTTCCCCAAAGAGTTTGGCCCGAGCCCAAAGCAGCAGCTTGCCTGTCGATTTATTGTCCATCTAAATCATTTCTTGCCTCTTATGACAAAATGTTAATGACAAAATATAGGTGATCCTCCAAGAGAGGGAAAAGCTATATTTTTGCAACTGGAAATTAGAAAATGTATTATTAACAATGAACATTAATTATATATTTTAATGCTCGCATGGGAGAGGTGATGGGGGCATAATTTGCAGAGAGGTGCGGGGGAGCCCTGGAACCTAGCACGGTCATTTTATTAAACACGGATCCTATTTCCTGCATCCATGAATATTTCATTTGGAATATTTACTCCATCCTATTATTCAGTCATTCCTTCTTAGCTGAGCCACGGTTTTAGACAAGTCTTTTCTCTTTCCTGATCTTGTTCTTGAAAGAATGACAATTATCCAGAAATTATGTATGATTCTGAAAAAGAGTGTTCTGAAAACTGTATTAAAATTTACTCCATGCTCAGGAAAATCCATATTAGCAATGGAAGGAAGCCCCATGTCCACAAAAGCTGTGAACAGCTCTATGGGAAAAGAACACCAGATGTTTTCAGTATTGTTAACACTTAACCCTGGAAAGACTTCCCAATAATCTAATTCCTGGGTACAGGTCCTAATGTTCCTCCACAGTGACCTGTTCTATCCCTATCAGAGGCCCCACTTGGACATCCCAATTGCCCGTGAATACGACACGTATCTCCTTCCAAATGTGCCCAGATTCTCAACGGAAGGCCAGGCACAGATCCTGAAAAGTTGCACAGCTCATCAGAAATGAACATTTTAATGAATATGCAGAAATGTATACACATGTGACATGCACCCCTTCAACTATGATAAACTACATGAGGCCAGGCATGCTTGCATTTTATTCATTTATTTTCTTATTTTTATTTTTTCCAGTTTACATGTCTCTAACCTGCATTTAAGACCACTCCTGCTACTTCAGTGGTTCACATTAAAGGACATATTTCTCTTCCTTCTACCTCTGGAATATAGTATCATTCATTCCTCACAACCTCATAGCAAGACGCTTTTCATTTTTTGTACTATTTTGATAGAACTCAACTGACCTTCAGAGCAACTGAGAAATAAGCCCTCAAGCACACATGCTGGTACATGCTAGAAATGGGTTCAAAGTGAAGACAGATAGATTCCCAAGCCGAACTGGGTTCAAAGTGAAGACAGATTCCCAAGCCGATGTATGTAGCCACTGTATAGAAAACTATTCACATGTCCCCATTTTTGGGTGAACTCAGGGAATACAACAATCATCTTAGCTTTAAGCAAATACCATCTAGTTACAGCACAGTAAGTTTTGCACATCACATCTCATTTAGTGCTCTCAACAATTGTTTAAGTAGACAGAGTTATTCTCCCTATTTCATTGATGATGGAAGTCAACTTGCCCAGACATACACAGCTTGTAAGTGTAGAATCAGAAACAGAACATCTTGTTGACTCCCAAATAGGTGACTTTTCATGTTGGCATTAAAACGGCAGTCTCAAAGATGTTTTGATTTTCTTACCAATTGCCCAGAAAACAGCAGCTAACTATCTTGCACTACACCTCCTAAACTATTTGGTTCTTCCTTGTGCCAAACTATAGACTCAGGAGGCCCAGTTCTTGGCTCCAGCTCTCTGCCTCAGGGCCTCTCTGGCCTTTGGGGCCAGAGAAGCCACTTATTCTCCAGTCCAAATAAAATTCCCTGACCTAGAAGTCCAGTTTTGTCTGGGTAAATAAAGAACTCTATGGGAGAAGCGCCTGTAAAAGATTTTAACTCTGGCTACTTTTGGGGACATGTTAAGGGACAAGCACTCCAACGGATGCTCACGGTCATCAGTGTGATTTTTGTGGTGAGTGCTAAGAACTTCCCATAAGAGTATGCCTAAAACCCTAAACAAAGGACATAATGTTTAATTGTGTGTGCAAATAAAATTATTCAAAACTCCCTGATTTGAATATAAAGTTCGAGAAACCATTTAGATTTCATGGAGAATTTTTAATGACATGAAAAGATTGTCACACAAGTGTGGTAAGGAAGAAAAAAAAGAGTAGGTGTGAAACTGTGCATAGGGTATGACATAGGTATGTAAATTATCTAAAAAGTGTGTAGGGTAGGTGGAGAACCTGAAGAGAAATACACCAAAATGCTAACAATGGTTGCTGACAGATGGCATTAGGGAGACTTCAAATTATCCTTTTTTTATACCTTGTTGAATTTTCTAAATTCTCTCCAATGAAAATATTTGCCTTTGTCATCAGGGAAAATAAACATTTAAGGTAACTACAGTCTGTCTGGTGATAATTTTAAAACTTACATGGAGGTCTGACATAGATTTGATAGTGAACTTAAAAGGAGACTAAAGCTTTCAGATTTTGCTCCTGTGTCCATTCACTATTAGAGAGCACTTTCTTTGCATATTTTCTCTTTGTTCCTTTCCTTCAGAGATAATGGAGTTCGAATACCCATTTTAAACAAACATATCTGAAGGCCTGGGGCCAATTACAGCCATCCTCCCAAGTCCAGGAAAGGGGAGAGGAGCATCTACTTTACCTGGCAGATACATATATTTAGGCTGAGCATAGATGACACTTCTTTGGACAAAGGATAATATTGCAATCACTCCTGATTATGTTCCTGCAACCACCACACTATTTGTCACCGTAGTGTGCTGGAAGAAGGAAAGAAGAGGAGATGTGAAACGTTATTGTAATTTGAACTCATAATATCTTTATGAAAGCCTCTTCTTCAGAATCGGAACCTCCTCTCCTTCTTCCCATCAGATATTCTGGATTTGGGATATGCCACATGGCCAGCAAAATGTCTGAAGTTTCTGTGGGGCAGAGAGTCTGTCTTCATTTACATTTGCCCAGGATATTAGAAGCCATTACTCCAACGAAAAATAAATAGGTCCTGGGATTGTAAGAAGGGACATGTAATTTTCTAGTGACATTTTTTTCACCAAATATCAATGAGGAAAGTGCATCTTTTTTTATAATAAATTTATTTTTTTATTGGTGTTCAATTTGCCAACATACAGAATAGTACCCAGTGCTCATCCTGTCAAGTGCCCCCCTCAGTGCCCGTCACCCATTCACCCCCAACCCCCGTCCTCCTCCCCTTCCACCATCCCTAGTTCGTTTCCCAGAGTTAGGAGTCTTTATGTTCTGTCTCCCTTTCTGATATTTCCCAAACACTTCTTCTCCCTTCCCTTATATGCCCTTTCACTATTATTTATATTCCCCAAATGAATGAGAACATATAATGTTTGTCCTTCTCTGATTGACTTATTTCACTCAGCATAATACCCTCCAGTTCCATCCACGTTGAAGCAAATGGTGGGTATTTGTCGTTTCTAATGGCTGAGTAATATTCCATTGGATACATAAACCACATCTTCTTTATCATCGTTCGATGGACACTGAAGCTCCTTCCACAGTTTGGCTATTGTGGACATGGCTGCTAGAAACATCGGGGTGCAGGTGTCCTGGCGTTTCATTGCATCTGTATCTTTGGGGTAAATCCCCAACAGTGCAATTGCTGGGTTGTAGGGCAGGTCTATTTTTAACTCTTTGAGGAACCTCCACACAGTTTTCCAGAGTGGCTGCACCAGTTCACATTCTCGCCAACAGTGTAAGAGGGTTCCCTTTTCTCCGCATCCTCTCCAACATTTGTGGTTTCCTGCCTTGTTAATTTTCCCCTTTCTCACTGGTGTGAGGTGGGATCTCATTGTGGTTTTGATTTGTATTTCCCTGATGGCAAGTGATGCGGAGCATTTTCTCATGTGCTTGTTGGCCATGTCTATGTCTTCCTCTGTGAGATTTCTCTTCATGTCTTTTGCCCATTCCATGATTGGATTGTTTGTTTCTTTGGTGTTGAGTTTAATAAGTTCTTTATAGATCTTGGAAACTAGCCCTTTATCTGATACGTCATTTGCAACTATCTTCTCCCATTCTGTAGGTTTTCTTGTAGTTTTGTTGCCTGTATCCTTTGCTGTGCAGAAGCTTCTTATCTTGATGAAGTCCCAATAGTTCATTTTTGTTTTTGTTTCTTTTGCCTTCGTGGATGTATCTTGCAAGAAGTTACTGTGGCCAAGTTCAAAAAGGGTGTTGCCTGTGTTCTCCTCTAGGATTTTGATGGAATCTTGTCTCACATTTAGATCTTTCATCCATTTTGAGTTTATCTTTGTGTGTGGTGTAAGAGAGTGGTCTAGTTTCATTCTTCTGCATGTGGATGTCCAATTTTCCCAGCACCATTTATTGAAGAGACTGTCTTTCTTCCAGTGGATAGTCTTTCCTCCTTTATCGAATATTAGTTGACCATAAAGTTCAGGGTCCACTTCTGGGTTCTCTATTCTGTTCCATTGATCTATGTGTCTGTTTTTGTGCCAGTACCATACTGTCTTGATGACCACAGCTTTGTAGTACAACCTGAAATCTGGCATTGTGATGCCCCCAGATATGGTTTTCTTTTTTAAAATTCCCCTGGCTATTCGGGGTCTTTTCTGATTCCACACAAATCTGAAAATAATTTGTTCTAAGTCTCTGAAGAAAGTCCATGGTATTTTGATAGGGATTGCATTAAACGTGTAAATTGCCCTGGGTAACATTGACATTTTCACAATATTAATTCTGCCAATCCATGAGCATGGAATATTTTTCCATCTCTTTGTGTCTTCCTCAATTTCTTTCAGAAGTGTTCTATAGTTTTTAGGGTATAGAACCTTTACCTCTTTGGTTAGGTTTATTCCTAGGTATCTTATGCTTTTGGGTGCAATTGTAAATGGGATTGACTCCTTAATTTCTCTTTCTTCAGTCCCATTGTTAGTGTATAGAAATGCCACTGATTTCTGGGCATTGATTTTGTATCCTGCCATGCTACCAAATTGCTGTATGAGTTCTAGCAATCTTGGGGTGGAGGCTTCTGGGTTTTCTATGTAGAGTGTATCATGTCATCGGCGAAGAGGGAGAGTTTGACTTCTTCTTTGCCAATTTGAATGCCTTTAATGTCTTTTTGTTGTCTGATTGCTGAGGCTAGGACTTCCAGTACTATGTTGAATAGCAGTGGTGAGAGTGGACATCCCTGTCTTGTTCCTGATCTTAGGAGAAAGGCTCCCAGTGCTTCCCCATTGAGAATGATATTTGCTGTGGGCTTTTTGTAGATGGCTTTTAAGATGTTGAGGAAAGTTCCCTCTATCCCTACACTCTGAAGAGTTTTGATCAGGAATGGATGCTGTATTTTGTCAAATGCTTTCTCTGCATCTAATGAGAGGATCATATGGTTCTTGGTTTTTCTCTTGCTGATATGATGACTCACACTGATTGTTTTACGAGTGTTGAACCAGCCTTGTGTCCCGGGGATAAATCCTACTTGGTCATGATAAATAATTTTCTTAATGTACTGTTGGATCCTATTGGCTAGTATCTTGTTGACAATTTTTGCATCCATGTTCATCAGGGATATTGGTCTGTAATTCTCCTTTTTGGTGGGGTCTTTGGTTTTGGAATTAAGGTGATGCTGGTCTCATAGAACGAATTTGGAAGTACTCCATCTCTTTCTATCTTTCCAAACAGCTTTAGTAGAATAGGTATAATTTCTTCTTTAAACGTTTGATAGAATTCCCGTGGGAAGCCATCTGGCCCTGGACTCTTGTGTCTTGGGAGGTTTTTGATGACTTCTTCAATTTCCTCCCTGGTTATTGGCCTGTTCAGGTTTTCTATTTCTTCCTGTTCCAGTTTTGGTAGTTTGTGGCTTTCCAGGAATGCGTCCATTTCTTCTAGATTGCCTAATTTATTGGCGTAGAGCTGTTCATAATATGTTTTTAAAATCGTTTGTATTTCCTTGGTGTTGGTAGTGATCTCTCCTTTCTCATTCATGATTTTATTAATTTGAGTCTTCTCTCTCTTCTTTTTAATAAGGCTGGCTAATGGTTTATCTATCTTATTAATTCTTTCAAAGAACCAACTCTTGGTTTTGTTAATCTGTTCCACAGTTGTTCTGGTCTCGATTTCGTTGAGTTCTGCTCGAATCTTTACTAACTCTCTTCTTCTGCGGGGTGTAGGATCTATTTGCTGTTTTTTCTCTAGCTCCTTTATGTGTAAGGTTAGCCTTTGTATTTGAGTTTTCCAGTTTTTGAATGGATGCTTGTATTGCGATGTATTTCCCCCTTAGGACTGCTTTTGCTGCATCCCAAAGATTTTGAACGGTTGTATCTTCATTCTCATTAGTTTCCATGAATCTTTTTAATTCTTCCTTAATTTCCTGGTTGACCCTTTCATCTTTTAGCAGGATGGTCCTTAACCTCCATGTGTTTGAAGTCCTTCCAAACTTCTTGTTGTGATTTAGTTCTAATTTCAAGGCATTATGGTCTGAGAATATGCAGGGGACGATCCCAATCTTTTGGTATCGGTTCAGACCCGATTTGTGACCCAGTATGTGGTCTATTCTGGAGAAAGTTCCATGTGCACTTGAGAAGAATGTGTATTCAGTTGAGTTTGAATGTAAAGTTCTGTAGATCTCCGTGAAATCCATCTGGTCCAGTGTATCATTTAAAGCTCTCATTTCTTTGGAGATGTTGTGCTTAGAAGACCTATCGAGTATAGAAAGCACTAGATTGAAGTCACCAAGTATAAGTGTATTATTATCTAAGTATTTCCTCACTTTGGTTATTAATTGATTGATATATTTGGCAGCTTCCACATTCGGGGCATATATATTAAGGATTGTTAAATCCTCTCGTTGGATAGATCTTTTTAAGTATGATATAGTGTCCCTCTTCATCTCTCACTACAGTCTTCGGGGTAAATTTTAGTTTATCTGATATAAGGATGGCTACCCCTGCTTTCTTTTGAGGACCATTTGAATGGTAAATGGTTCTCCAACCTTTTATTTTCAGGCTGTAGGTGTCCTTCTATCTAAAATGAGTCTCTTGTAGACAGCAAATAGATGGGTCCTGCTTTTTTATCCAGTCTGAAACCCTGCGCCTTTTGATGGGGTCATTAAGCCCGTTCACGTTCAGAGTTACTATTGACAGATATGAGTTTAGTGTCATCATGATATCTATTTAGTCCTTATTTTTGTGGATTGTTCCACTGAACTTCTTCTTAAAGGGGAGTTTTAAGAGTCCCCCTTAAAATTTCTTGCAGAGCTGGTTTGGAGGTCACATATTCTTTCAGTTCCTGCCTGTCTTGGAAGCTCTTTATCTCTCCTTCCATTCTGAATGAGAGCCTTGCTGGATAAAGTATTCTTGGTTGCATGTTCTTCTCATTTAGGACCCTGAATATATCCTGCCAGCCCTTTCTGGCCTGCCAGGTCTCTGTGGAGAGGTCTGCAGTTACCCTAATACCCCTCCCCATAAAAGTCAGGGATTTCTTGTCTCTCGCTGCTTTAAGGATCTTCTCTTTATCTTTGGAATTTGCAAGCTTAACTATGAGATGTCGAGGTGTTGAACGGTTTTTCTTGATTTTAGGGGGGGGATCTCTCTATTTCCTGGATCTGAATGCCTGTTTCCCTTCCCAGATTAGGAAAGTTTTCAGCTAGGATTTGTTCAAATACATATTCTGGCCCTCTGTCCCTTTTGGCGCCCTCGGGAACCCCAATTAAACGTAGGTTTTTCTTCCTCAGGCTGTCGTTTATTTCCCTTAATCTATCTTCATGGTCTTTTAATTGTTTGTCTCTTTTTTCCTCAGTTTCCCTCTTTGCCATCAACTGTCTTCTATGTCACTCACTCGTTCTTCCACCTCGTTAATCCTCGTCGTTAGGACTTCTAGTTTGGATTGCATCTCATTCAATTGATTTTTAATTTCTGCCTGATTGGATCTAAACTCTGCAGTCATGAAGTCTCGTGAGTCCTTAATGCTTTTTTCTAGAGCCACCAGTAGCTGTATAATAGTGCTTCTGAATTGGCTTTCTGACATTGAATTGTAATCCAGATTTTGTAACTCTGTGGGAGAGAGGGCTGTTTCTGATTCTTTCTTTTGAGGTGAGGTTTTCCTTCTAGTCATTTTGCTCAGTGCAGAGTGGCCAAAAACAAGTTGTATTGGGAAAAGGAGAGAAAGAGAGAGAAGGAAAGAAAAGAGAAAGAGAAAAAAGAAAAAGAAAAAGAAAAAAGGAAAAAAGAGAAAAAGAGAAATAAAAAGAAAGAAAGGTGAAAAAAAGGGGTGGGGTGGGGGAAGCAATCAGAAATCAAAAAGAAAAGAAAAAAGAAAAAAAAAACACGGAGGAGTATCTTCTGAATCTGTAGACTTTAAGTCCCTTGACTTCCCCTGGAACTGGTCCGTCAAGCTGGTCTTCTGGGGGAGGGGCCTGTTGTGTTGATTTTCAGGTGTTAGCACTTGGGGGAGCTGCTCTGCCCCTGCCTGGTGCAGGGCTCAGCGGGGGTTGTTTACCCCGTGAGGCCCCAGGAGGAACAACCACAGTGGCTGCGGCCAGCTCTGGAAGCCTGGATTCAGCCCCCGCAGGAACTACGGGGCTCTCCGTCTGCACGGCCTGGAGGCTCCGGGGCGGGGCCGCTGATCTGCTCAGCTCGGGGCAGGAGCGTCCTTGCTGTCCTGGGCCCTCCCGGCCTCTGCCTGTCCCGGGGGGAGGCCAGATCCTGGGCTGTGTCCCAGCGCCCTGTGCTCCCGGTCTGCGCTGTTGGATTCGCGCTCCCGCCCGGCAGCTCCCTCCGCGGAGCCGCCGCCCGAGCGCCCCCCCCCGCCCCCCGCAGCTGCTCCTGGGGCCGCACAGCCCCCTCCTCACAGAGCCTCTTCCTCGGCTGGAGCCGCCTCCGAGCTGCTCCCTTTAGGGAGCTTGCACTCTCCCGGGGGCGCAGGTGTCTGTTAGTGTCCCAGGGAGCCCGAGGGCATCCCCGCCCTCCTGGGTCCTGCTCTAACTCCCTGCGGGCGCCTTTCCGCCTGGGAAGGTTGGTGCAGCTCCTGCTTCTCTGGGGGGGGCGGAGCTTTCCTGTCTTGGGGACACTCGCCCTTGGAGGCCTTTTGTTTCTTTAATTCTCCCCCCTCCCCCGCCCCAACCCATCTTCCTAGCTTGATAGAAGCAGGAACTCTTCTCACTGTAGCATTCCAGCCGTTCTCTCTTTAAATCTCAGGCCGAATTCGTAGATTTTCGGGATGATTTGAAGGTTATCTAGGTAATTTGGTGGGGACAGGTGACTTGGGGACCCTACTCTTCTGCCATCTTGCCCCTCCCCGAAAGTGCATCTTTTCTGAGACTTTGGAACTTTATATTCATTTTCTGAGTAACTCCATTTTTGAGACCCACTCTTAATTTTATACTAATCAAAACTTGATTTAAAAAAAATCAGGCAGATATAAGAGTTGTCGGTCCACTTTCTAATGACCTGGATTCCCTTCTTCAAGGCCAAAGCCATAACTTTAATATGAAAATAAATGTTCACAGGGTTCTTACCAATGCCTATTAAGCCAGGGATGAGGCAAGAAGCAGAAAAGATCGACAGTATATTTTCATTCAATCTCTCTTAAAATAATGATGCATGCAACTTCATGTCATTACTCTTTAATGATCTTAGCCTAGTTAATAGCACAGTAATATTCCAAAAAGGAGCAGGGAATTATTTCCACATTTAATTTTCATTGCAAAAGTGAAAGGAGCTCTCTCTATTTTTTTCTGCCAGAGAAGCTGTCTGCTGCCTATGACTGCATTAGCTCTGCTACATTAGAGCTGAGCTAATGGATCAAAACCAAGTGATTAGTTTCCTACCCTTTTGAGCATTTCCAAGTACTGACTGGCTCCCAGAAACTTGGACATGGGATTTCAATGTCTACATGAAGTTGGCTTGGGTCTTTTAACCTTCCAGCAGACTTGACTTGGGAATCATTATATGTGTGTGTTCCTTTGGGTTTTGGGGTTGCACAGAATAATTAGGAAAAAGGGGTTCTGGGGAGTTTAATAGAGATCATGCATCTCCACTTGGTTTTTCAA
Organism: Nyctereutes procyonoides; assembly: GCF_905146905.1. Taxonomy (NCBI): domain Eukaryota; kingdom Metazoa; phylum Chordata; class Mammalia; order Carnivora; family Canidae; genus Nyctereutes; species Nyctereutes procyonoides. Next base: position 50,458,910 of record NW_026575126.1, on the reverse strand, counting down.
TCTTAGTCAAAAGCCCAGATAATCTGAAATGGCCTAATGCAAGGACTGACCATTCATCCATTAATCCATGCATCCATCTATTCATTGGTTACTGTTTGCCAGGCACTGTCCTAAGCCCTTGGCATGCTACACGGAACACTACAGGGACAGTTTCCTGTGTTGAAGCTCATAGCAGCAATATTTTGAGTACAGGATTTACTCAACAAAAGATGCTCTTGATTGGAACAAGTACAATTAGTAGGACCTTCTGTTCTGGGAGGAAGGAGAAAAATAAGCAGCAATCTAAATACTGACTTAGACTGTAAGATGCATCCCAAGTAATATTAAATGTGGAGAAAAAAATGTGTGCCTGGAAACACAACGAGATGCCACCATATACCCAACAGAATGGCTAAAGTTAAGGAGGCTGACACTACCATGTGTTGGCAAGAATATAGGGCAACTACAACTCTCACATATTCCTGTGGGAAGGTAAAATCAATCAACCACATTGTAAAAAGTTCTGAATTTCTTATAAAACTAAACACACTAATATGCTATGACCCAGCAGTTCTGTTCCTCGGTAGATATCCAAGAGAAATGAAAGCATATGTCCACAAAATACTTGTACAATAATATCAGTAACAACTCTATTCTTAACAGCCCAAAGCTGGCACAGTTGTTCAGCAACAGGAGACTCAGTGAACAAACTTTAGTATCTTCATTCAGTGGAGTACTATTCAAAACACAAAATACTGATGCATGCAACAATGTAGATGAATGTTGCAGACATTATGCTATGTGAAATATCAAACACAAAAGGGGAGATATCACATGATTCCATTTAAATGACAGTAGAACAGGCAAAACTAAGCTACTGTGGAAACTCTATCTTTGAATAAAGTAAATATTGTAGATGAAATATGTCATTAGTATCTTTTTGTCTCCCTATATAGGCCATTTTTAAACTTTGTTGCCCACTTGTCTCCCACTTAAAGAACTGGCTATCTCTCTACTATGACTTCTGAGAGCTCGAAGTCCTTCCCTACATCCTCTTTCACCCAATAACTGAAAAATCAACACATGTGAACTTGTTAAGGCTTTAAAATAGGTCACTGTGCATGACCCTCACACTGGGGTACTTATACTTCAATCCAATTTTTCATTTAACAGTCACTAATTGTCTTTTTTAAATATTTATGTATTTATTTTAGAGAGAGAGATGAAGTACATGAGAGTGGGGGAGGGGCAGAGGGTGAAAATCTTAAGCAGAATCCCTGCTGAGCTCGGAGCCCAAGGCCGGGCTCCATCTCAGGATCCATAAGACCTGAGACCAAACTAAGAGTCAGACACTTGGGGAGCCCAGGTGGCTCAGCGGTTTAGCGCTGCCTTCAGCCCAGGGCCTGATCCTGGAGACCCGGGATTGAGTCCCACGTCGGACGGACTCCCTGCATGGAGCCTGCTTCTCCCTCTGCCTGTGTCTCTGCCTCACTCTCTCTCTCTCTCTGTCTCTCATGAATAAATAAATAAAATCTTAAAAAAAAAGGGACACTTAACTGAGCCATCCAGGTTTCCCTCACTAATTACCTTTGAAATTTCCTGACGGCTTCATCTATTCCCTCTTATTTCGATATAGTAATTACCGTGTTTTGTGCACCTTCTATGTGCCAGCTACTATGCTAAGTGCTGTCATAAATTATCATTATCACTAGAAACAACTTTGCTACCCAGTAGTAATCATCACTGCTTTACAGATGAGGAAACTAAGGAATTTTAAGTTATACACCTGTTGTATGGCAAAGCCAGCATTCAAAACCTGGCATGTCTGATCGTGAAGGCCATGCAACTCTAACAAGCAATAAAAGACAACCTTCAAGGTTCTTTTCTGTTCTAGAATCAGATTTCAGAGGGTTTAAAACAACAACAAAAATGCCATACTAGACATTGTTGAGCAGAGCTATTAAATTTGAGGGTCTTACTGAAACTGTGAATGAATGAATGAATGAATGAATGAGTGAAAAACCTCATCGTATCTGAGGCATTACCTGCAGTAAGTCCTGCAGACGGCTGTGGTTCTGTTCCCCAAACACACCTTCATTTCTAAGCATAACACAGTGAGGAAAAAAAAAAAAGACAATCAAGGATAAATCTGGAAAAAAGCATACCAGCTGTCACCAGGAACCTGAGATCAACAGATTGTTATAGCTGAGGTTGAATTTGTTGTTTCCTGGAAGCCACAATGAAAAGGGGGGAAATCCTGTATTCATAGTACTTGCTTTCAGATAAAAGCACGCAAATATATCTGCAGGGCTGAGCTTTTTTTTTTTTCTGCCCCTGGACAACTTGGTAGGAATCTCCCACATTCTGACTCAAGGAACAGTAACAGGAAATAGGTTTCCTTGGTTCTTTTGTTGTTGTTATTGTTTTGTTTTGTTTTTCACAAAGAAAGATAAGAAGGCATTGTTCAAATGGGCAGACCTTTGGGAATATCCCTTAAAGCAGTAGATTACCTTGAATGAGAACACTGTGAAGGCTTTGCTGTGAGGCGGAGCATCAGGTTCACATAACTTAGTTGCATGCGGATCTCATAAATTATTGATTTAGAATTGGGAGACTCCAGGGCAGCCCCGGTGGCGCAGCGGTTTAGCGCCGCCTGCAGCCCGGGGCGTGATCCTGGAGACCCTGGATCTAGTCTCTGCATGGAGCCTGCTTCTCCCTCTGCCGTGTCTCTGCCTCTCATTCTCTCTCTGTGTCTCTATAAATAAATAAATAAAATCTTAAAAAAAAAAAAAAAACATTAGAATTGGGAGACTCCAGATAAAGGACTAAGTTAACCGGTCTTTCAGTTGATGTCGGGCTGCAAATGATTCATAACTAGTTTCTGTAACAGCAATTCATGTGGCAGACTCAGGAGTTTTGGGTTAGAATTCATGCATTTCTCACTTGGCCCTCAAACACTGCACATGTTGCTTACCTAGGTGATCAACTACATTGGAACAATATCCCTTTACTGAAACAGCACCATATGGTTTTCAAAGGCCTCCCACCTCGAGGCCTCTCTCTGCCAGTTCTTCTCATCTTTGTACAACAGACACAGCAGGCACTGTTATTTCACTTTACAGATGAGAAAACAAAAGGAAGGAGATTTGACAAAAATTAGAAACACAGTAGTCGGGGTCCCTAGAATTTGACCTTGCCCTATGCTCTGATTAGTAACAGTAATTGTAATAGTAATAATAGCAGTAATAGTAGTGATAGTCAACAGCAGCAGCAAAGTAACAGTCATAAAAACATCGCAGCTTTTAGCAAGATGCTTTGCCTCCATGGGTCAGTGATTCTCATGTCCAGTGGGAGGATGGAAGACTTCCAAAGCTCAGCAGCTCCTTCTCCTGGAGGATTTGGAAAACTAGAGCCTGTCTTTGCTGCCATTTTGTTAGTTCCTCACTACCGCTCACTGCCATAATGGCAGCACACAATGAAACAGAGAGGCTCCTACCTGGATCAATTATGTGCTCAGATTTTCTAAAACCTTCAAGGCTGCCTGCAGTGGGTGACTCACAGAAGGGGACTTGACCCTATCATTCTTGGCCAACTCCTGAGACTGGGTTTATTTAGACTCACCTGTTTTCTGACATCTCTCTCCCAATCTCTATCTCTCTCAATTTGGGATGTACCAATGGGGTTCCCAAGTGGTTTGGGGACCATCCATCCTTTATTTCTTCTCTTCCTGTGCCTTATACTGAGAAGTTTGGAGGGTTATCAGGATAAGGTAAAAAGCGTATGTCCCATGTTAGGGTTCATGAACTGTAGACATGTTCTCTCCCCAAAGTGATTGAGAACTGGCTCCTTGCAACTCATACATCCAGCACAAGCTGCTATAGCCAGGCTCTGTGACTCAGCTTACAGGTGCCCCAGCTGGCTATAAACTAATCAAAACACAATGACCTTGTGTGTTACCCACCCCCCAAAAAAAAGCAACAACACAATTCCACAGATTTCTCTGTTTTCACATATGACTGAGGCTAATTATCTTCAAGCCACCAAAGGAGTTACTGAGGATTATAGATGCTGGTATTTGGGAACCAACATTACTACATACTTCAAGTTCTCCGAAGACTAATTCAGTATTTTTGAAAGAGTAGTCGGGCCATGCAGAATCCCTTATGCCTCTTCTCACATGCAGTACAGGGCTCTTTGGTGCTAGCTGGCACAGAAAAAAATAGTCTGAGCTGCCATAAATGAGGGGAAGAAAGTTTATTGCAACTGACCACTAGAATTTCTACTTCAGCCCATGACCTGTTTTCCTTCTTCCCAAACTCTTCATTTTCTCATTATCGCCAACTTGCCTTCCTCACCTCACAGGAAAAATAATGTACTTCCAAGGATGCTACAATCCAGCTCTGCCTGCCTGCGTGCTGAAATGTAGGAGCTACTACTGAAGGCACGGGGTGGGGGAGGGACAAGTTTTGCAGCCTGAAGAAAGAGAGAGTGCAAGGAGAGTCTATGGCACATCAATTACCAACCTCAAGGGCTGTTCTTTAAGTGAGATGATTTATATAAAGCACCTAGCACATAATAAATGCTCAATAAACATTAGACCCTTTCACTCCCCATCCCACAATCTGTCTTCTACCTGCTGATTAATTAGTAAGAGTGCTGCATATCTGAGTGATGCGCCATACAGAGCATGGACAGTTGATTCATCATGAATAATGTAATGTCACAATCTGGACTATTTATATTCAGATGAATTGTACATAATATGCCACACATGCTAAAGAGGAACATTAATATTTAGCATTCCAAGCTAAGCCGGGATGATTAATTTGGCTTTAACTTTGTATCTTCTTTGCAGAATTTTCAATCTCCTCTCCTTTTAAAGGGACGTTATGAGAAATATATTCTGAAACATAAGTGGAACTTGCTTATGCATCTTTCAAAAGCCTTAAAAATCCCCATAGCTTTTTACCCAAATGTTTCAGTTCTAAGACTTTATCCTAAAGAAGTATTTCAAAATACAGGGGGGAGAAAATAATTATGCACTAGTATATAATGACAGGTGATCGGTTCAGTAAATTCATCCATTATATAGAACATTATGCAGTCATTAAAAATTACTTACACAAAGCATTATCAGCAACACAGAAATATACTTCTGTCATAGATTTAAGCAGAAATAATTAGCACAGACTAAGAAACTGAAGGAAGAAACACTAACATGTTTACTATGGCCATTGTGAAATCCTGAGCCAGTCTATTGATAATTCCTCTTCCTACTATTTCACATTTTCTATAGATATATTTTCCCCAACCACTTTTTTAAATGAAAAAACTTTCTTTAAAAATAAATAAAACATGACTGATTCTAAGATCCATGAGGCCAGAGTCCTTGTTTCTCTTTCACTATTGTGACTCCTGGTATTAGCGTAGGACCTACCATGTGAACATAGAGTGATTTTTATCAACTGGTTTTCTTGCAGTAATGATTTTCACTACACATTTGTGTCAGCAAATTTCTGAAGTCAGGTAAATTTACTAATAAGGAGGAAGGAGATAACGGTCACCAGCCACCATTTATTGAGTACTTACTATATGCCTGTCCTATGCTAGTCACTTACCTATTTTATTTCTAGTCCTTTTAACAGCCTTGTAAGTATCATTATTGCCTATTCCAGATGTGTAAACTGAGGCATGTAGAGAACGCTAAGGAATTTGCCTGAGTCCTACAGCTGTGTGATAGTGAATAAAACCTACCTGTGTGACTCCAGTGTTTTCACTCTTCTCAGCAGGACTCACCCAGCTATTTGGATTATTCTTGGGAATTCCAAAAGCAGAACCTCTCTCAGAACCAAGACAAGAAACTTCTAACATCTCAATTTCCCATCACAGATGGTCCTGAGTGATTATTGTTCTCCGCCCCCCAGCTTAGTGTACCTGCCAAGGGTCTACATATTAAAAACTGGGCATCTAATGACCTAGTTACCTTTTTTTTTTTTACTTTATCTGTATTTTTTAAATTTTACATATTTTTATTTTTTATTAGTTTTAGAGGTAGAATTTAGTGATTCATCAGTTGCATAAAACACTGAGGGTGTATTATTACATCATGTGCCCTCCTTAAAGCCATCACCTAGTTACCCTAACCCCTCCCACCCCTCTTCAGCAACCCTCAGTTTGTTTCCTAGAGTTAAGAGTCTCTTACAGTTTGCCTACCTCTGTTTTCATCTTATTTTATTTTTTCCGTCCCTTCCCCATGTTCATTTGTTTTGTTTCTTAAATTCCACAGAAAGCTATCCTACCACCCAGCAATTGCACTACTACGTACTTATTCAAAGGATACAAATACAGTGATTCAAAATACAGTGCACCTGCACCCCAATGTTTATAGCAGCCATGTCTACCATAGCTAGTTACTTTTCTATCAGACCTCCTGCTATATAAATCCACTCAGATTCCTTCACTGGAGACCCTGGGCTTGGCTTTCTTGATTCCCTGGGCCCCCTGGTAAGGCCTGAGGAGGCAGCCCTTCAGTGGGCTAGCCTGGCCACGCACAACACTGCCAGGAAGGCAGACACCAAGTTTGCCTGCAGAAATCAGAGAGTGATTACCTCCGTTGGGCCCTGGGGTTTGTTGGACCTGCAGGTTTAGAATGTGCTCACCTTCAAGGAATCTTCCTCATTCTTTCTACAAATGCCCACTGAGTGCTCACTCTGCATAGCACAATACTAAGTGCTGGAGTTTGAGGGGGAGCCAAACATAGGAGATCCATGTCTGTCTGTAGCTCACATCCCACTGGGGGAGACAGACATGAACGGGTAGCATCACACATATAATATGTAAACTGCCAGAGAAGTACATGGAATTACAACAGGGGCATTCAGAAGGTCACTAAGAAAGCACAAATCTGAACTATGAAGGATGAGTAGAGATTAATCTAGCAAGGGGTGGGGGGAGGCAACGGTGACTACAAGAAACCTGGCCCCTTTGAGAAACACAGATAGTCAGGTTTCCCCAGGGCACAAAAATGCTAGTGGAAGATAGTGTAAAGAAGAAGGTGGGGGCCTGACACAGGTCACTAAGGGTCATGCAAGGGGTGTTTCATTTCTCCCCAAAGCCATGGGAAGTCGCAAAAGTACTATGAGCAGGGTATTTCTAGAAACATCCCTCTGGCTAGTGAGGGAAATGAACTAGGGAGGCAGAGGTAGATGCAAGCTCCTCCTTTGTTCCCTGGCACAGGGTACCATCTCTCAGGTCATCACACACACACGGAATACTACCTCCTTCACAAAGTCCTCCGTCCCTGCATCTGTCAGAGGTGCCCCTCACATGCCCTGGGACACTCTGCACTTGCCCCATCGGAGCACAAATCACAGTATAATGGGCACTTCTCGTGTTTCTGGCTGTACTGTTGTCTGTTTGAGAGCTCTATCAAGGCAAGAAATCACCTTTATTTGGTCCACACTTTACAACCCCAGGGCCTCCATGGTAGGCATTCAATAAATATTTACAAAGTAGCTAACATTTCCATGAGTACCACTACACACCAGGTATCCCAATCCTTCTATATGTATCAACCCATCTGATGCTCCCAATGTCCCGATGCAGCAGGTTCTACCAGCATCCCCACTCTAACAGATGAGGAAACTGAGTCACAGAGAGGTGAGATAACATGTCCAAGGGCTATGTAGCTACTATGTGGCACCACTGAGCTCGAGTTCATGTTCTCAATCACAACACTGTAATGAATAACAAAAGAATGGAATTCTGATCTGTTATAGCCAGCATTTAATTATCTGTCTTAAAGGCTTAAAGCAGTAGTCTGTATCCTCCACAACAGTGAGTAACAGTGAAATAATCCCTGGTGGACTCGGTGATACATATGGGTTGTTTTCAGTAGATTGACCTTCGTAAATTACCACTTAAAATAGCCAATGACAAAACCAATTCCTGTTCCCTAAGTAGCAATCAAACTAATGGACAGGAAGTAACTAAGAACTAAACTAAACTGGCTAATTCCAAAAAAAAAAAAAAAAAAAAAAAAAGCACTCAATCAACATATTTAATTAGCACTTACTTTGTCTCTAAGCTCCTGCCATCTTCCTCTGCCCCCCATCACTGCCCAACTTCTTTTTTTTTTTTTTTTTTTTTTTTTATAAATTAATTTTTATTGGTGTTCAATTTACCAACATACAGAATAACACCCAGTGCTCATCCCGTCAAGTGTCCCCCTCCGTGCCCGTCACCCATTCACCCCCACCCCCCGCCCTCCTCCCCTTCCACCACCCCTAGTTCATTTCCCAGAGTTAGAAGTCTTTATGTTCTGTGTCCCTTTCTGATATCTCCCACATATTTATTCTCCCTTCCCTTATATTCCCCTTCACTATTATTCATATTCCCCAAATAAGTGAGAACATACACTGTTTGTCCTTCTCCGATTGACTTACTTCACTCAGCATAATACCCTCCAGTTCCATCCACGTTGAAGCAAATGGTGGGTATTTGTTGTTTCTAATGGCTGAGTAATATTCCATTGTATACATAAACCACATCTTCTTTATCCATTCATCTTTCGATGGGCACCGAGGCTCCTTCCAAACTGCCCAACTTCTTGAAAGCATATCCCACACCACCGCCCCTATGACCTTACCTCCTATTCTCCTGAAATCAAGTCTTTGATCCTACAACTCCACTGAAGTCCACTCTACAAAGAATCAACAATGACCACTGTATCACCACATCCAGTGGCGCGCTGCCATTCCTGCCTTGTCCATAGCATTCAAGCCTCTGCAGCATCTTCTCTTTAAAAATTCTCTTTTAGGGGGATCCCTGGGTGGCTCAGCGGTTTAGCGCCTGCCTTTGGCCCCGGGCGCGATCCTGGAGTCCTGGGATCGAGTCCCGCGTCGGGCTCCCTGCATGGAGCCTGCTTCTCCCTCTGCCTGTGTCTATGCCTCTCTTTCCCTCTCTCTGTGTGTCTCCCATGAATAAAAAAAATAAAATAAATAAAAAATAAAAGTTCTCTCTTAGCACTTTGAACACTGCTGCCTTCTCTGAAAGAAGGCCAAAGCATGAGGCATCCAGAGGGCCCTATCTTGTCATATATCACTGGTAAAATTATTTTTTTAATATTTTATTTATTTATCAGAGACTTAGAGGCAGAGACACGGGCAGAGGGAGAAACAGGCTCCATGCAGGGAGCCTGACATGGGACTCAACCCCAGGTCTCCAGGATCCCACCCCAGGCTGAAGGTGGCACTAAACGGCTGAGCCACCAGGGCTGCCCTCACTGGTAAAATTATATATGCTTTTTCTACCCTGAGTTTTAACCCACTGTGCGCTATGAGATTAATGAGTCTCAGCTGTGACTTTTTTTTTTACCTCTCTTAATCTTATAGGGACATCACAAAAAATTTCAATAAGGCAGTAAGTACCTCAAGTCAATTAGAAAATACATGAATAAACCAAACCTCCATGTAGAGCATACCATGTTGAATTCTGAGAGTTACAGGCAGTGTCAGTGAAATTTAGCTTAGTCCCTCAAAATTAGTTTTATTTTTCCTTCTAGCAGGGGATTTCATTTAAGAACACGAGAGGTACAGAGCTTCAGAAAAAGGGAAACCACTAATCACACCAACAAGGAGATTCCTTTAACTGCAATTATATATTGTGGTGGTGTAGAAAAGGTTTGGGCATTGGTATCAGACATTTGGGCTAAAATTCCAGATTGGCAAATTACCAGTGCTGTAAACTTCTGCACTCATGCTTAGCTTTTGGAGACTCAAAGATCTTATGTGAAAAATGAGGATGATAGCAGGGGTAGTGAAGAACAAATGGGAAGATGTATGTACAAAGTTCTCAGCATGTAATAAGTGCTCATTTCCTCTCCTTACCATGTCAATTTCAAGGGTTCAGAGGCTGCCATATTCCCAATATCAGAAACCCATCTCTATGCTTGCATCACAGCCATGAGCTTCCCCACACTTCCCCACACTTCCCAACCTCTGGAAGTTAGTCAGGGCCATGTGAATAGCAGTGCCCCATAACATGAGAGTGGAAGTCATCTGTGTCACTTCCTGGCTGAAACATTCAGGAGCCGGTGCAAGATGCTCCAGCCATCTATTCCCTGTGGCGGCAACCCAGAAGCCACGAGATCAAAGCAGCTTGCATTTCTGACTCACCACCCAGAAGGCAGCCCTGGAGAATTGCCTAACCTGCTCTGGAATCTGCATGAGTGACACATAAACCACTGTTGTGCTAAACCACTTAATTCCTGGGTTGGTCTGTCATTATGGCACAGCTGAGCCCACCCAGATTAAATCCATCACTCACTGGGGGCGGGGGGGGGGGGCTGGAGGCGAGGGGGGTCCTTATTTTCTCAGTGGCGGAACAAGGGAAGAATTAAAGCTCATGGCTTTTCTAACCCAAGGTCTTCACTATTAGCATTTCCCCTTCCCCTCCTCCTCTCTCCTTCACACACCAGAATCTGATATTTTAATTTTACCCATGACGAACTTAAAGCCCAGAGAGGTCCGAAACCTCACAGCACGTTAAGTGGCATGGCCAGGCCAAGAAGCCAGATCCCCTGACTTCCCTGCAGCTCTCCTACTAGCCACAGTACACTACCACCCTGAAGCTTGCCACTTCAGATGTTAATAATGCTCTGAGCTTGCCATACCTTTCAATCACTGTTAAGTGATACAATCCATGCTACATTAATGCACTAATTACCAACAGAACACATTACCATGCCCTAATCACTAAGAAGTATTGTCAACTCACCATTCTGTTTGCCAATATGAGCAAAATGTTCCCAGTCATTCCAAGGTTTGGCATGAGGAGAGAAGAGAGAATACAATGAACAAGAGATTGATTCATTTCATATCGATAAACAGTCAGGTGGCCTTTCTATTATTACTCTTTTTTATAGCTCAACACAATCTGACAGAGCCCTAGAAGGAAGGTGGCTGATAGCACAGGTCATGTGGATGAGTTCTAGAAATAAAATTTCCACCTGGTTTAGATTCTAATCCTCCCCTTTTCTACCTCCATGGGTTTTCAAAGTCTCAGTTTTACAGTCACAAAATGAGAATGGAAGTAGTGCCAGTCTCATGAGATTGCCCTGAGAATTCAACAGTATCACAGACGTAAAGTCCCGAGCAAAGTGCCAAACATAGAGTGAGGTGCTCAATTGATGCTGGCTTTAAGTACGATTGCTACTTAAGGACAGCTTTCCCTGTGTCTTAATAATTTGTGCGTTAATAATTACATTTTCCCAAAAGCTTAAAGAAAAATTGATAAAGGAGGCAGTGATGAAGGACCTTAAGTTATCATTTATGAAACACTTGCCTATTCCGTGACATGATTCTTGGTAGATACTTTGCCAACAACATTCTACCTTCTAATCTTCGTCATCACCCTGTGAATTAGGTATGGATAGCCATATTCATAGACAAAGGAACAGAGGCTCAGAGAGGTTAAGTAACTTGTCCAAGGTCACACAACTGGGAAGAAGTAAGTACAGCAAGGCCACGATTTCAATCCAGGGTGATCTGCAATTTTTTTCACTTCACAACAATGTGCTGATTCAATTTACTCCTCATGGATTTTCTGTCTACAAACATCTTCCTGTATATGTATTTGGGGAAATACAAAGGGAATTCCACTTGGGAGGAGAGGGATGGGCATATTCCCCAGGACTGTCATTTGGAACATATTTAGTTCTATGCACTTACTGAGCATTGACTACGTGCCCGGCACAGTGTGTAGTACTGGGATCCCAGAGACTGATCAGATATGACCCTTGCCTTCAGGGCCATTGGGGTCCAATGGAAGATGGATACAAATGTGAGTCAGTTATAGGAGCCTCAACAGCACAACTAAGTATGAGAACACAGAAGACAGAGAACACTTCTTAGAAGAAGCAAAACCTCAATCAAGATTTGAAAGATCAATAAACACCTGCATGCAGATGATTTGGAGAGAAAGGGCATTCCAGATGTGATATCAGCATGTGCAAAATCTTAGATGTGTGAACAGGTGTGCTGTTCTCAGGAAAACACAAGCACCCAGTTCTGCTGGAATATACCGTGTGGGGGTGGGGGTGGGGAACGGCTTGACAGAATATACCATGTGTGTGGGGGGTAAGGTCTGCTGGAATATACCTTGTGAGGGGGGCAGGGAGGCCCAAGGGAGCAGGTGAAGGGCCAGTCACTCCTGGGGACGTCTCACTAGACTCTGAAGCCTGGAGCTGGGGGAGGCCACCGGTGGGCAGGCTTTATCTAGATCCCTCTGTTGGCTGAGTGAGGAAAAGTAGGTCTAAAGTAATATTTCGGAACCCTGGTTGCAGGGGAGCATATGAAGAAATCAATTGACAGGATCCTGCCCCAGACCAATTAAATCAGACACTGGAGGTTGGACACTGGTGTATCAGAAAGGCTCTTTGGGCAATTCTAATGGACAACCAGGATTCAGGCTGCTGGTTTAGAGGCAGGAATAGCATCTGTGAGCTCATGCTAGGGAAGCAGAGTCTGGAAACAACAATATTTTAGGAGATAAAATGGACACTTTTGATTGATGAGATGTAAGTGCTGAGAAGGAGGAAGAGGGTGGGTGGGAGGAGGTACTCTAAATATATGTATAATTTTATATATATATATATATAAAATCTCACATAATATTGCCAGAGAGTCTCTAACAAGCCCATCAGCAATTATACATGTTTTTCATCCCTGTGAAGGTTATCTACGAGCAGACAAAAATATCACAATAATTCAAGAAAGCAGACTGAATGCTGCAGACACCATCCTCAATATTCGGATATCTACATTCATTCTGGTCACCCTTCATGATCCAGACGGATTTGCACTGAACCCATCCTGGCCTCGTGAAAGAGAAATATCTAGGGAATTCCAGGGGAGGAATGAAATTGCTGTCTCTTTAGTGCATTATTTACTTTGATGCAGAATTCTAGCAGCCACAGCCCAGCCCGGGCCCCATTGTTCACATGGTTGGGTAGGAAGTGTAATGGTAATACCATTAATTTGATAGTTCTAAAGGAGGTGATTTCTAATCTGAATTATTCTTAAATTGTGAAATGAGTCTGAGCCGGTTTGTAAAACAGCAAAGAGTCAATGCACCGTACAACCTTGATTTTTTTAGAGTCCTAATGCCACGCAGAAAAAATTTTCCTCTGAACCCATTATAAGGGGGTTAAAGAAAAAAAGCCCTGATCCTCCCACCCCCTAGGCAAATTAGCAAGACAAATGTTAGCAAAAAGCTCTGCAGACGCACCATTATTTACAAAAGGGAGAATGAAGAAGATGCTATGAAATAAATCATGCTGACAGTTCAATCAAAAAAATCAGAATATATTATTCATGCTGCTTCTCAGGAGTTGGAAAGAAACTGGACAGGGAGAGTCAAATATGTACTCGTGTGCTTTATTTACCCATAATAACAATTTGAATCCCTAAGGAACCTCTGTTTAATGAAATCTGCATGCTAACCTGACGTGCGTGACAGGCTTGCTCAACACATACTTTTTAATTCCAACCCCAGAGCCCGTGCTGTTCAAGGTACTGGGAATGCAAAGGTGGGCAAGACAGGTGAGACCCCAGTTCCTAAGAAGGGTAAATTCCAGTGGTGAGCTGGGTGAATGGGCCAGCAACAAACAAGCAAACAAGTAGGTGATGGTCAAAGCAGTAGAGACCAGGTGGAGGTTACTTTATACTGGGGACTGGATGAGACCTCTCTGCTGAGGGGACATTTAAGCTGAGTGGTAGGCAGAAGCCAATGTGGGAGAATCTAGAGAAAGATCACTCCAGGGTAGGGTCCCCCCGGTGCAAACCATCTGAAAGCAAGACTAGGGTAGGCGTGTCCAGTGAACGTGAAGAAAGTCCAGGTGCTCAGAGCTACAGTGAGCAAGGTGGCGCAGGTAGGAGGTGAGGTCTGAGAGGGAGACAGGAAATCTCTACCCAGACAGGACTTTGAAGGCTGTAAGAAGGAGCTTGGATTTTATTCTAAGTGCAAGGCTGGCTGCTGGAGGGTTTTAAACAGAGAGGCAACAGGATCTGATTTAAACACTTCAAAAGTCCTCTGTGGTTAGGTCAATAATTCAATGTGTGCCTGATTCCAGGAGGGGGCGGGGGGACCTGCAGTAACTGGGGGAGGGTGAGGAACATGAGCAGGCTGAGGGGTCTAAGAGAGAGGATCCACCAGGACGAAAACCTTGAGAAAGACCAGCTGAAGCCACTGACTGTGAGAGGACAGAGTGAGCTGTGGGAATCGCTTCTTCAGTACCGATAAATCACCAATGTGAACACATCTGGGAAAAATGATATAGTGTGGGGTGAGGGACTGCCCTAGCAGAACAGGATCTGGAAGAGAAACATGGACAAGCATATCTCAGGAGGGGTGGGCACTAAATCCAAGAACTATGAGAAGATTGGTCACTAAGAAAGATATTAGACAAGAATGCTATAGGCCTTGGGGTACCTGGGTGGTACAGTCCGATGAGCATCAGACTCTTGGTTTTGTCTCAGGTCATGATCTCAGGGTCCTGGGATTGAGTCCTACGACCGGCTATGCACTCAGCATGAATTCTGCTTCAGGATTCACTCTCTCCTCTGCCCTTCCCCTACCCTCTCTCTAAAATAAATAAATCTTATTTTTTTTAAGATTTTATTTATTTATTCATGAGAGAGAGAGAGAGAGAGAGAGAGAGAGAGAGAGAAAGAGGCAGCGACACAGGCAGAGGGAGAAGCAGGCTCCATGCAGGGAACCCGATGTGGGACTTGATCCTGGGACTCCAGGATCATGCCCTGGGCCAAAGGCAGGTGCTAAACCGCTGAGCCACCCAGGAATCCCCCCATAAATAAATCTTTTTAAAAATGCTATAGGCATTACATCTCAGCTAGGGGTAACACTGCCCCTACAGGGGCAATAGGCAGCATTTCTGTCCTCTAGGAGAGAGGATACCAATGAATTGTAATGTAGAAACCAGGGATGCTGCTAACCATGGTACAAAGCACAAGAGAGCCCCTGCAACAGAGAATTATCCTGTCCCAAATGTCCATAGAGCCAAGACTGAGAAACCCTGAATGTACTCCAGCAGCAGAGTTGGACAGTCCTGGATTTCAGTCTGCTCTGTGTGATCTTGGGCAGTGTCCTTAATCTCAATGTGCCTCAGTGTCTCCATCTGTAAAATGGAGATGACACTAGTGCCTGCCTCCCGTGGGGATGTGGATATAGAACTAAGGCCATTGGGGCAATAGCCACGCTTGTGGGCACTGAATGGAGAAGACAGAGGCTATATTATATTCTTAGGAATACCTAGGTGAGCATGGCAGGTGGGGTAATGCTCTGAATGGAGCATCCATCAGGTGTGGATCTGGGTTTCCTCACACACAACAGGTGACTTTGAAAAGTGGCCCAATCCTCCCCTGCCCTCCCTTCCTAATTCCCATGTGGATATAGAAGCATAAGACTGTGTCTTCAGGACCACCCTGGTGGAGACAGTCCCTCCCAGGTTCCATCCTCTGTGGTAGGTGAGGGGAGAGACCAAGGGCAAGTAACTGATGTGCCCAGCCTAAACTGGAATGCCCTTCCTACACATGGCAGTGGGGCCCCACCTGCCCCAGGGAGCTTTCCTAAGGAACATCTGAAGCCATCTTTATTTAACTCAACACTGAAGAGATGGTCAAAAAGCATTAGCAAACAATGTCTCAGGAATGTGGAGTTTCTCCATCTCACCACTTATTGACTTTGGGATGATTCTCTGAGGGGAGGGAGGGCTGTTCTGTGTATTGTAGAATATTCAGCAGCATCTCTAGACCTCTAGCCACCAACTTTAAGTAACTCCTAACGGAGAACCCCTGAAGTGGCATGGTATAATAAAATAATCTGCATAGAAAGATAAAAGTTGGACTCAAATCTCATCTCTACCACTTACTAGCCTCACACAGGCCACTTTCCCTCTTTAGGTCTCTGTTCTCTCATCTGTAATATGGGTCTAGTACTTCTCAGTAGTGGGGAATGAAGTAACGTGTAAAGGTCTTAGCACAGGGTCTAACACGTGATTAGTTCTCAGAAAAGCTTTTATTCTTGTTTCTTTTACATGGTGGAAAGCTAGAGTCAAGACAGAACTCGGTCCCCATGACAAAGTCCATGCATAAAAAGAGGAGTCACAAACAATATGCATGGCCCAGTGCCTCCTTAACCTTGTGTTAGGAACGTCTGTTCTCTTCTCTATGGAATGGATATTCTTAGGATCACCACTGTCATCACTAGCAAAAGAAGAAACTGCTGGAGTCTTCAGCATATCTGGAAGCTGTCTTGATCTCATTCCAACTCAAAGAACCCTTAGCCTTTCAATTCTTACCCTTTATAGGGAGGGAGACTGAAAACCAACTCTTTATAAGATCCATCAAGGCATGGGAAAAAACAAGCATTGCAGCAGGCCAGGGTCCGGCAAGGGTGGTCTCCCTGACAGCTTGTTTTTAAATACTTCCAAACGAAAGCGAGTGTGCCTCCAAGGAACTGTCTGCATGCTGGCAGATCCAAAAACAGAAGCAAAGTCCTCGTGGCCGGCTGCAGGCAGACATTCTGATGAAGAAGTGCTACTAATTTAAGCCCACTTTGAGAGGTGGCTGCAGCTACCATGGGAAATCACCACTATTCTCTGGAGGTGATGGTTAAGCACCTTACCCCATCACAGGGATGGCGAGAACAAAAGCCTCTTAGAAAGAGAGTGTCCCAAGCGGCATGCTCAGCAGGACATTGCGCCCTAAGCATTTTCTTTCCATACTACGTTCTGCTGAACATTACAGTCTATCAGGATTTAAGATGCCTTTTAATGCTATTTTGGTGACAGGGAGCCAATTACATCCCCAGTCCTGCCCCATCTTTTATCCTTCCCCTTGGTGGAGTTGCTGCAGGACATAGAAAGCAAAGAGTCTTGGCCAAATGGAAGCAAAGACTGCTTTGTTATGAGGGGGACCCCTATGCAACACTATAGTGCTAGACTTTCTAGAAAGGCTAGTCTGTGTCACATGGACCTGACATTCACCTTCATCTTAATGCAAAGAAGAATCTTGACTGGATACAGTGATGAGAATCTCTAGATATTAGGCATATGGTGACACAATTACCTGATAGACCACCCGGTGTGTACAAGGCCAGAGGGACAGGTATGAGTGAGAGGATCTGGCTGGGCTGGCCCTCAGCTCATCTCAGTCACTCAAATGCATGGAAGGAACAGGGGAGAGGGACCTTAGGGCAGTACACATCTTTAACACACAGGACCCCCAGTACACGTGGCCCATATTAGCCTCTCCTACTCCCTTAGACGTAGGAGCTAGGATGGGAAGGTAGAGAAGAAGTCTCTAGGCATAGGGAGACCAAAGCTGCTGAGAGACCTCTTCCCCCTGACAAGGAGCTCTATTTGGAAGTGATCCTTTCTAGGGGTGCCTGGGTGACACAGTCAGTTAAGCATCCGACTCTTGATTTAAGCTCAGGTCATAACCTCACAGTCCTGAGATTGAGCCCAGCTTCGGGCTCCATGCTCAGCAGCGAGTCTGCTTAAGGATTCAGTCCACTCTTGCGCATGCTCTCTCTCTCTCTCTCATATAAATAAAGAAATCTTTTTTTTTTTTTTAAAAAAGGAAGTGATCCTTTCTAGGATATATATATATATATATATATATATATATATATATATATATATATATTTATGATAGTCACAGAGAGAGAGAGAGGCAGAGACACAGGCAGAGGGAGAAGCAGGCTCCATGCATCAGGAGTCCAACTTGGGACTCGATCCTGGGTCGCCAGGATCGCACCCTGGGCCAAAGGCAGGCGCTAAACTGCTGCGCCACCCAGGGATCCCCCCTTTCTAGGAGATATAAACTCAAATTGGTCCTCTCACCTCCAGTGCCAAATATTAGGAACAGAAGAAATGAGTTCCTGAAGATGCAATGCTGCAGACCTTGGAAAATGGCTTACTCAGTCCTTCCTTTATCCAGCCTAACACAAAACAGCAACCTGGGCTCACACGTGTGAGTCAGCACTTCTCCTAGGAGCAGGCCTGTGTACAGACCAAGGTCAGGCGTGGGTAGGTGAGAACCCATCCCAGCCTCCAGGTCTGCTCTCTGATTCATTTCCAGCCTTCTCTGCACATGCATCCTCAAGCTTTGCTCCAACTCCTGGAGTCTTCTCCACGCAACGCAGGCAGGCATTCATTCATCATTCAACAAATATTCAGTGCATGCCTACATCTTGGGTGCCTGCCCCCGGAGCAGAGGCTGTGACAGGGATGTGGGGGCACCTGAGTTACTGAGGGAGAACCCTTCAAGAAAAGCTCCTAAGGGAGGAAATGAGAAGAGAGCAGGAGAAAAGCCAGAGCAAGGATGTGGTCACAGGCAGTCTAGGCTTTGCCTAATCCCCGGGGGATGGCTCTCAACAGCGACTGGCAAACTCTCTGAGAAGGACTAGACAGTAAATATTTGAGGCTTTGAAGACCGTATGATCTCTGTCACAACTACTCAACTCTGCCATTGTAGTAGGAGAGCAGCCGGGCCCAACACACAGATGCATGAGTGTGGCCATGAAGTTGAGGAACTTGCCTGTCTTGCCCATCAGCGTACCCCAAGCCCAGAACACTGTAGGCAGGAGTAAATGCTGTTACAGCCCCGCACCAGTCCTCTTTATTGGTGTCACTGGACCCATGCTCCAGCTGCCGTGAATGCTGGGTGCTACTGGCTTGTAGTTGCCCTCCTCATACAGAAAACTACCCACAGCTAACGGAAAGCAGCTCACATTGAAGATCACACTCCCTCTCCTCATCTATCCAGCAGTATCCTATGGCCAGCGCTTGATGCATATGGAGATACAAAAGGCCAACCTTCTTGATTCTCTGATGGATACTTCAGGGGTACCATTTATGCTCTCAAGTCAGGATTAGCAAGTTACAGCCCAAGGGCCAGTTAGGATCCACCATGCATTCAACTCAATTCCCTGCGCTTAGCAGAGCCCAGAAGAGAGCAGAGAGAGATGTTTACTGAAGAGAATGGAATAAAATTAATCCTTGAAAGATCAGCAGGATTTGAGCAGAGTAGGGAGAGGAAGGCACTGTTTCAGGCCCTCAAACAAACCAAGGACTTTATTACACACCGTCCCACCTGCCACCAACATTCATTAACCTGCCTTCCCCATACCACTGTGCTGGCTGACCCACCTTCACAATGATCACCTCTTAGATTCAACAACGGTTAATATTTTACATCCTATATCCCTGTAAATAATAGCGAACATTCTTTGGGCATTTACTAGAAGCCCAGCACCAAGCAGGTGCCATATAGGATAGATGGTCAGTACTCTTCTTCTTTCTATTTCACTGATGAGGAAAATGAGCCTTCATGAAGTGAAATCACTTTCCAAATTCCAACAGCTGCTAATAGTTAGGGACAACCTAGAGCTGGGATGGTGGCCTAACTTCCCAGCCACTGGATTGTGCTGCTTCATAACCCTCAATTGTAGAACGGAGCTGGAGAATCTCAGAGGTTGTAGGGTTATTTCTAGGGTGTCTGAGGCAGTTCATGAAGAGACGGCTCCAGAAGGCAGCTGAAAAGCTGACAAGTCAGGGAGGAGCACATACGCCTGCGGTCTGGGAGCCAATCACAGAGAGATTAACTCCAACGGCATCTACCCCAATCCTGTCCTTCCTTGCCATACATCTCCGACATGACCATTATTAGTGACTGGGCTCAGAAGCTTGCCACCTTGTATGATCTGAATTGATCCAGTAAAGAATTCTCTGAAAAGCACCATTAAGATGATTTATAGTCTAATTTTGGTTGCTATAGATTCTGAGTCAGACTTATGACTAGAGAGAGGAAAAAAAAATCCCCCACTCGCTTGGAATTCAGGCGAAGGTTTCCGTATTGATAGAGAAGCATGGCTGGCTGGGAAAAAGTCATATTTTTTAAGTTTACAGCTACCACTCCTGGTTTGGGGTTGCTATAGCAACCAAGGGCCTGCGGGGGGCCTCTGCTGTACGGAGCACTGATTGATAGGTCTCCCGAACACTGTTTAGACACTTCTGTGCTAGGAGCCAGATAACATTAGTTTATTTATTAAAATACATGTTAAAACACCCAGTCGTCTCTCTTGCCCCAGCATTTCATTCTAATCATTGTTGTTAAGGAATTGTTAACAGGCTACTGATAGGAATGGAAAGCAGTTCCCATTAGGGAGCTAAGCGCCATTTCGGGGGTGGAGGGATGTGCGCAGGGCTTTGGGCAGACCTGTGCATAGTGCATAATCATGCTAATTTGGCATGATTGATTGCTTCACTCTCTTCCTCCCCCTCCCTGTCCTGGACCCACCCGGGTTTCTGGGGAGTTTGAGGCACGGCTAATCCCAGCAAAGACTTCTGATCCTGACTCTGAAGGGCTCTGGTAGGCCTCTGAATTTCTGTCTTCTCTGTCACCAGGATGACAGCCTGGCCTGGGTGAGTGGCAGTTTGCACCTTGAGTAGAGTGAGTGTTGGCGGGGGGGGGGGGGGGGGGGGGCGGTCAGTGTGTATGACCTGTCAAAGGTGACACGGCTCAGAAGAGGGCCTAGAGCTGTGGTCAGGACAGGCTGGGTGTGAATCCATCTTACTTGCTAGATTCCTTAGACTAAGCCCAAATACCAGTCAATGCTGCTCTACACCATGAGTTTGATTTTCCAGAGCAACATAGATATATCTTTCTTTTTTATGGGCCAGCTCATCCCATTTGTATTTGAGGAGAATCATTATCAGGCCCATCTTAGATTCCCCCTTTGCTCACTTATTCTCTCATTCATCTACCTGTTAGGTTACTCAGTCATTCCACAAATATCTGCTAGGATTCTACTGTGTACCAGACACTGTGATAGACCCTGGGCTACCATGCTAAATGGAATAGGCACAGTTCCGCTTCCATGTGATTTATATTTTACTTGGGAGAAAGGCACCATAAACCACTTTTAGAAGTTTTTTTCATGGTGGATCTTAAGAATGATAAAAGACCAATAGAGGATTCTAATGGACAAATCTAATATTCTATGGGAACACGTTAACTGGGACAAATAAGGAAGTGGTTTGACAAAGAAGATGCTGGAAGGCAAGAGAGGCATGACATATCTGAGGGGAAGAACATTCTAGGGAAAGTGAGCAGCATGTGCAAATGTCCTGTGGTAAGAAAGAATTCAACATGTTTGAGGAACTAACAGAAGAGTGTGGCTGTGGAGAGTGGAAGTGAAAGAAAGTGAGAGTCCACTGGAACATAATGTAGGCAGAAAAATCCCATTCCTCACCTCTCCTCCAGCTTCTTGAAAAACACATAAAAAGGAAACAGGGTCCTAGATGGAGCATAACATTTGGAAACGAGTCGGACTAATAATTTCTTCCAGACCTTGATACCTGAATACATCTGTGAACTCCTGTGTTTGTGCCATTGTCACTTTATCTAAGCTGAAAACTAAGTTTCCCAGAACCACCTTCCCTCTAGGGTTCTGGTTTAAATGATTCAAGAAAGGAACTTGTGAGGGATTTTGAAGGCAGAGATTGAACTCAGTTGTTAACAAAGTCACTGAGTGTGATATGGTAAGGGACACAGATGTTCTTGGGAGACCTCAGCTTGCCCTCCCTCTCCTCTATGCCACAGCAAGTTTGCCTTCCTAACCACCGGCCCCACTGACCAGGTGCCTGGCTGCTGACTCTCGGACGTACAGCCATACAGAGTCAACTGCTCCCCCCAGAGTTCCCTGCATGCACCCCTTTCTGGTCCTGCTTCTCCAGCTGGACATGCTGAGAGTCTCATATTTGCCATGCAGGCCAGTGCTCTAGACAAACTGGTTATTAGCTTTTTCTGATGCCCTGGTTCCCCGTTCCAGGTCTTTATGTCCCCAGCTCCTCACCTAGCTGTGTGAGATCCAATTCTTGTAAGAAAACCTTGCTCCTGTAATACTCATCATGATGTTTCCCAGGGAAGTTCAACTGTCATCAATCCAAGAGAAGGGAAGGGAAGCAAAAGGATAGGCAGGGGCGGGGAGGGAAGGGTAGAAAAGATAAGACATCCCACCCTTAGATCTCATCAAGCTTCCTTGTCCTCCCACTGGAAGGGGTCCCCACTTAGGGTTCCCTATTGTGGGGACCTTTTGTGTCCTTCCTCCCTGACTTGCTTGAGCAAGTTACAGTTGTTGACCTGTTGACACTCATTGCACTATTAAGGAAAAACAGGATGCCTTTCTGCCATCAGGAAATATGGTGCTGATTTAAATGAGGGTCTAGATGCAGTGAGAGGGGAGAGCAGAGCTCACACTCCTCCTGTTCTCACTGCTGCATGTCCCACCCTGTTGGGATGGCCCCTGCCATGGTTCTGCTCTATTACTCAAGGGTCAAGACCTGGCATGGCATCTGGATGCCCACTGCCTGGGCTCAGATACCTGCTCTGCTGCTTCCTTCACGTGGACCTCAAGTCCCTTCACCTCTCGTGTCCTCCTCTGAAAATGGAAGCAATGGAAGCAATCACTGAGGCCCTGAGAAACATCCAGTAAGGTTGTGGGTAGAAAGTTCTCAGCACAGTGCTTGACAGTTAGTAATTGCCACTGTTGTCATAGTACTTGTGACAGCAAGCCCAACTTCCTCAACTTGGCTTTGCATCTTTGAGTGAAATAGAACATGCAAAAATGATGTACATCTTGACCAACATTTTTTCCTAGCAGCACGTGCTGATCATTACTCTGAGAGTTCTACTGCCCTTCCCTTGTGTTCTTTCCTTGTTCCTTAGACAGCCAGTGCGGTTGTGGCTGACTCTCTCGTTTGGCTCTTCCAAACCTCCTAGTCTCTCCCACTGCAGACAGGATGAAAATAAACCAGATGGCTGCTTTGCCATGCTCCCTGCAGCTCAGAGTGGACCCATGATCCAATTCTGGCCAATGAAATGTAATGGTGGAATTTCCTAAAGCATAGTGTCTGGGAAGGCTTTACTTTCCTGATGAAAGGGACAAATATTATTGGTGTTTCTCTTCCTCCTTCCTGCCTTGAACGTGGATGTGATGACTGGTGCTGTGGCAGCCATGTTTCACACATAGGGATGAGAAACTTCTAGCAGAGAACAGTAAAACAGATATACAAAAAGGGCTGGATCCTTGAAAACACGACTGGGTTGCTGAACAAACATGGAGACACATGTGTCCTTAGATTTATTCAACTCGTGAATGGGTAGAGGTTTCTGATTGCCACTTTTCATCATCTCTCTTACTCACATATGAAAACATTCTTAACTGATGCCAGGCTACTATGTCTCTTTTACATAGAGGGGTGGGGAGGCTCAAAAGGCTGGGCAAATTCCAAGAGTTTTCACAGGTTTTAAGTAGTAGAATCAGAATTCAGTCCCAGAATTTTCTCCAATCCCAATCTCTTAACCAATGCCACTCTGCTATATTCAATGAATGTTTCCCTACTCTCCCTTCTCTCCTTCGTATATTTAAATTCCATTTTGATTTCAAGTCTGAGTCCTAACCCCTGACTAAGCTTTTCCATGATTAATCTGGTCCACAGAGAACTCTTGCCAAAATGATTCCCATTTTCCCATTTCTACATTTAAATGTGGCACTTCACGGTTTTCTAATTCTTCAGGTGCACTGCACTTTTGACCCTCTCCCCATCACCACTCCATTAGATCTCATGCTTCTTAAGGTCAGAGAGGCTACCTACTACAGAGTGAAGGTCAAGGGATTTGGAGATTGGTTCAAATTCTGCTTTTACCTATTGCTTGTTGTGTGGCTTTGAGAAAAAGTCAGTTCATCTCTCTGGGTCTCATTCTGATTTATGAAGTGAAAGTCAGAATATTGCCTTAAGGTAGCAATGAGGAAACTATTTGTAAAGAAATTAGCAGAGTGCCTGACTCATAATAGACACTCAGAAATATGGCTACCATTTTTATTAATGTGTGTTTTATTTCTTGTGTACTTAGTGTGTGGCAAAGGGACAACAAATAGGATGAGTTCAATAAGCGACTGTTAATAGAATGGTCCATTGACTATTTCATTAAGAACGTACTGAGATGTCATTTTATTCCAGACAATGTGCTAAGTATTTGACTTTAAAGATTTTTTGAAAGTCAGATACAATACCTCTGTCTTGGACACATGAATGGATAGCTATAATACAATGTGACAAAATCAATAGTAAAGAAACTCATTGGGTTTTATAGAGAAAGACCGCTTATCAAATCTAGGGAGGCTTCCAGGAGGAGGTCCCAACTTGTTTCCAAAAAAGTAGAAGAAATTAAATTATAGGTTCTGTGATTATCTTCCACCCCTGGAACTTTGTTATGCTGCCTGAAGTAAGTATAGAAACAGCAGACACAGTAGTGGTGTTTGCAAATCTACTAGTAGGGACTCAGATTCATGTTTATGATAATTGCTCTTGCATCTTAGGACTCTGGTCTAGAGGCTGGATTAGTTAGAAACAAGCTCCTTTTCAAGCTCACTTTCAGTTTGGTTTTTCCTCCTTTGCAATAAACACACAAGCCATTCTGTAAGCTCCCTCCTTTCCCTTTCAAGTACCATGTGTATTCTTAGAAGCAGCCTACCAAGAAACAAAGGTTAATTCTTCAGGGAATGAATTGCCAAAGCCATGTTCTTATTTTAAGTTTTGATTTAGGGAAGCAACGTGGGCCTGTCTTTATTTTGCAAAGTTCCCTTACATCTCCAGAGGCAGATCTGTCAGTGTATCTCTACACGTGGGCCAAAATCACAGCCAAGATTTTGATCCTACTACTCTTAAATGGCAGGAGACTGGCTTTGTCAGTGCTTACAGGCCCTCTGGTAAGAGGGGTGCTCTGTTGGAAGGCTTCCATCCTGCCAACCTGGCTGCACCCAGGGTGCCCTAAAGTCAACAGGCAAGAACAAGGCTGACAGTAGTACGTAGATAAGAGCCCCCGAGGTTGATGCATTTATGAAATATTGGTCACAGAGGTCATCCTCAGTTGGTTACTGTGCTACTAAAGTACTACTGACTTCCAGCTGTGAACCTCTGATTGCCCCTGCCTGGTCTGTAAGGGAAACTAGGCTTTCCAGTGGCTTTTTTGGGCTCTCCTTATTGTTGTATAACATGGAGTATCTGGTAAGTCCTGGGGTGCTTCATTCATTCACCAAATATTAATAAACACCTAGCATGTACCATGGGCAACCCAAATCCCAAATATGGACAAGCAGGGCTGCCACCTATATTTTCAAGTTCTTGTACGGCACACAGAAGGAAATTGAGGGGGTAAAGTTTGTTCCCCAAGATGTGAACTCATGCAACTATGTCTGCCAAGAAGATGGAACAGTTTCTAACTCATCTGCTTAGAGTAAGCAATTTCCTCTAATTTCCATAAACATGCGATCTAGTTGGTGCACAGGGCAATCACAATGCTTGCTTTTATTCTAGATGAGGATGAGGAAAGGGTCAGAAGATATGCATTGTAAGTACCTTGAGAACTGAGTTCATGCACTTTTCCATACTTGGGGAGTCTAGATATGAGCTGCCTATCATGACCTCTTAAAGGACCCTGAAAAGAATTTATGTTCATAAATGCAATACTGAATAATGTAAAACTTACCAAAAATTCCATGGAGTACCTAATAATATTTGAGATGACTTGAGGTTATGCCAAGGGCTAAAAAGGAAATGAACAGTGTGACATTGATGCAGTGATGGGGGGGAGGGTATTACCTTAAATAAGTGGTCAATAAGTTTTTCCTGAATAATTAGCCTTTGAGCTGAGACTGAAGGGATAAAAAGACCTAGCCACTAAAAAAAAAAAAAAAAAAAAAAAAAAAAAAAAAAAACAAACAAAAAAAAAAAAACGGGGATCCAAGGTATTTAAAGAGTCCATCAGTCCAATCAGAGGAAGCTGTATGTGGATTTCCCAGGACATTTACTGGAGGAGAGCTTCCCAGTGATAGCAACTGCACTTCCATCTGGGTCCTGACATTGTTCTTATGCTCAGAATCAATCGTTTCCTTGCTATTCTTGGTGGGCAGAAAGTCTTTGCAAAACTTGACCTTTCCCAAGTGTTATCAATAGAGCTAATAGAGATGCTGTCAGAAGTGTCTACTAATCATCACACATCAGGGGGCTTTCTGAGTTCAGTGCTCTTGGTTCAGAATTTCTGCTGCCCTTGGAATGTGTCAATGTTTGTTGAAGGGTCTTTCTTTACAGAAGTTCAATTATGGTATCATATTGATTCATTTTATGTCTTATATTTTTACATGTTTATACATCTCTTTTCACCAACAGACTATGACACCCTAGAATGAAGGGCTCTGGTTTTTCCATTTTGTGCTCCCAACACTAAAATAGCATAGAATAACAAAACATATTTAGTCAATGCTTTTGTGTTCTAGTGATCCTAAGATGATTTCCTACCCAAGCAGCTTGTTGTTTTGATACTTTAATTAACTTTTAAGATTGAGAGATAGATAACTAGGAAGTCCAAAGTCACTCTCCTGAACTGATGACATTCTCTATGCATTGTAAATGACTTGAATATGGGGTCTATGTATTTTTCCATACCTGGGTCATCTAAATATGAGCTCCCTTGTTGTGTTCTCTCAAAGGACTCTGAAAATAATTTATTCTCATAAATGTATTAGTGAATAATGTAAAATTTGCTAAAGATTTCATGGGATAAATAAGATACTTACATTGCACACCAGGTTCGACAATCCAAAATCCCCCTTTGAGCTGTCTTTTAACCAAAATTCAGTCTCCTTTACTGTCTGAGAACTATGTCCCTCTCTCCATGACTTCCTAAAAAGCTCCAATTTCACTGACATTTCCTCTTCCCTACTTCTTGGAGCATCTACTGTGGACCAAACGATTTGTCAAAGCTTTTCTTTTAAACAATTGAACTTTATTCAAATGGAATTTTTATAACAGCTTCTAAGAAAATATAATAATCTCCATATTGTTTGCCCTAAAACCTTTGCAGTGCTTTGAACATCACAGATGCTCAATTAACAGCTAAATGAATCCTCAGTAGCACAATGCAATCTATGACATGCTGTGCTATGAACAAAACAAAAGCTTCTAGTCTTTCTCAGACTACTTGAAATCTCTTCCATTTTTCTGTTGTAGGGGGAGCTACTGCTGAGGCCTGTCATCACCAAATGGAAAAAAAAAGACTTTCCTCAGACCTGTTAAACAGTTAATAACTTCTAAATTTGTTCATGTACATGCAGATGGGTATAAACACTTCTTATCCAGTTACTTTATGGTTTAGAAGCTGTTCAAATGCCAAAAAGCAGGTGGCACTGGGACCCCAGGTAGTGAATGCTCTGCCAATTCTTCCTTCCTTACAGTAGCTTTGTAAAAAAAAAAAAATCTGCCATGCCAGCAACCTCTTTAACCTTGGCCGTAGCAACTTCTTACTGGACACATTTCCAGAGGCAAGAGAAACAAAAGCAAAAATGAACTACTGGGACCTCATCAAGATAAAAA
This sequence comes from Nyctereutes procyonoides, assembly GCF_905146905.1. Classification (NCBI taxonomy): domain Eukaryota; kingdom Metazoa; phylum Chordata; class Mammalia; order Carnivora; family Canidae; genus Nyctereutes; species Nyctereutes procyonoides. The sequence goes on along the minus strand of NW_026575126.1, from coordinate 50,431,417 downwards.
AGCTTCTGCCCAGCAAAGAAAACAGTCAACAAAACTAAAAAGGCAACCTACAGAATAGGAGAAGGTATTTGCAAATGACATATCTGATAAAGTATTACTTTCCTGTATCTACAAAGAACTTATTAGATTCAACACCCAAAAACTGAATAGGTAGTTAAAAATGAGCAGAAGATATGAATAGTCATTTTTCCAAATAAGACATCCAGATGGCTAACAGACACATGAAATGATGCTCAATATCACCTATCATCAAGGAAATGCAAATAAAATCTACAATGAGAAACCACCTCATACCCATCAGAATGGCTAAAATCAACAACAGAAGAAACAACATGTGTTGGTGAGGATGCAGAGAAAGGGGAGCCCTCTTATGCTCCCGGTGGGAATGCAAACTGGCGCAGCCACTCTGGGCAGCAGTATGGAGGTTCCTCAAAAAGTCAAAAATTAAGAACTACCCAAGGATCTAACAATTGCACTACCAGATATTTACACAATAGATAGAAAAATACAGATTTGAAGGGGTACATGCACCCTGATGTCTATAGCACCATTATCACAATAGTCAAACTATGGAAAGAGCTCAAATGTCCATCAACTGATGAATGGATAAAGAAGATGTGGTATATATACACAATGGAATATTACTCAGTCACCAAAAAGAATGAAATTTTGCCATTTGCAACAGCATGAATGGAGCTAGAGTCTATTCTGCTAAGTGAAATAAGGCAGAGAAAGACAAATGCCACATGATTTCACTCATATGTGGAATTTAAGAAACAAAACAGATGAAAACCATGAGAGACTCTTGAAGAAAGAGAACAAACTGAGGGTTGATGGAGGGAGCTCAGTGGCAGATGGGCTAAGTGGGTGATGGGCAATAAGGTGGATACTTGTTATGGTGAGCACTGCATGTTATTTTTTTTAAGATTTATTTAATCTTAAATAAATCTGAGAGAGAGAGAGAGAGAGAGAGAGAGAGAGAGAGTCTGGGGGAGAATCCTCTGGTGCAGAGCCCAACAAGGGTCTCGATCTCATGATCCTGAGATCATGACCTGAACCAAGAGTCAGACACTTAACAGACTGAGCCACCCAGGGACCATGAACACTGAGTGTTGTATGAAGGGATGAATCACTGAATTCTACTCCTGAAACCAATACTATATGTATGTTAACTAACTAGAATCAAATAAAAATTTGAAGAAAAATAAATAAATAAATGAGTATTCAAAAAATAATAATAAATAAAATTTTAAAATTAAAAATCTACCTTGCCAAAAGTCTACAGTACCTACCTGGTGACCCTGCTCCCAGGACTCAGTTGAGTAGACCAGAGAAAGCACATGACCCTAATTAAGCCAATCACCCTCTCTCTCCCTGGGTACCTGGCCTTTGGGGCATGGAGAAGGAATTAATGGCTGAACTAGAAAACCTATATATAAGCAGATGAGCCAGAGGAAAAGCTGGACCAACAAGAGATGATGTCATCAGAGAGACCAAGTGGGAGTTCCTGGTGACTTTATAGTTTCCATGATGCCTCTGGCATTTGTTTGATAAGATTCTCTCTGCATTTTTATAACAGCTTCACTTTCCCTTTTCCTCCTTCAGGTGTGTCTCTGGCCCATAAACCAAATTATCCCCAACCAACCACCTCCTTCCACCTAACAGAGACAAGCATCCCTTCTCTGTGGCCTCCCCATGCACCTTGCACACAGGCTCCCCTTAACAGACTGAATGCAAATAGTCATTTATAGATTTCCTTCCTCCTTACGAATCTGTGAGCAGACTGAAGTCATGGTCTATGAGTTCATCCCTTACCCCTACCATCTAACTCTACCCTGGGGACATAGTAAATGCCCAACAAATGTTTGTTGAATTGAATTAAGAACAATGTCATCTGCAGAATAAAATCACATACATCTCAATTTGTTCTAAGCCCTTACTGTTTCCACAGGAGACCAGGATTCCACAATCAGTTCACAGCCATGCCTTTACAACATGCACCAACTGTAAGCCATTTGGGGGACTCTTCTTTAAAAATAAGCCCTTTCACAGAGTACCTGGGTGGCTCAGTCAGTTAAGCATCTGCCTTCAGCTCAGGTCATGGTCCTGGGGTCCTGGGATCAAGTCCTGTGTCGGGCTTCCTGCTCTGCCAACAGTCAGCTTCTCCCTCTGCCTCTGCCCTATCCTGCTTGTGCTCTCAATCTCTCTCTCTCTCTCTCTAATAAATAAATAAATAAAATCTTTTTAAAAAATAGGCCCATTCCTTTAATTATATTACTGCCTCCACAAAACCAGAACACCCTCTTTAGTAGGAGCTTTTGAATGCAAACTTGTGTGCAGACCTATATGCACAATACTGAAGGTTGCTACTAGCTCCATTTTTCATAAGTGAATAAGCCCTTGACCCACCTCTTCAGACTAATGGAATCACACAATTAGACATGCTGGTCATTTCTTTCTTTTGTTTTCTTCTGATTACAAGGGTAATACAATTAGAGATGGTACTACAATGGCATTATAGGTTGTTTTGGTACTACTGCCCCCAGACCAGAATTTACTGGCTCACAACATTAATCTTGCTCTACCCCAGCCTTTAGCAACTCTTTATCCAAGGCTAGGAACAACTTGTACAAGATACCCAGTAAAACCTACCAAAATTGGGTTCTGCCATTATGGATGCTACTATGTGGTAAATGCAAAAGATTATTTTTTCCCAGAAGTCCAGGTAGTTCACCAAAAAGCTGTGGAATGGGGTTTAATAAAAAGAAATCTAAAATCTAAAATTAATCTAAAATTAAGTTGCAAAACTCAGGAAATAAAATTGATAGGGTTAGTAAATGACAAAATTCATGTTTTAAAACAATAACATGAAATGTTTACCCACAAATGTGTTTTAAAAAGCTGTGGACATAACTAAGACTGGGTTAGCTCTGTAAATCATTAGAAACACTGTCAAGAATGGTCATTTATGTTCACCTGACCTCTGTTTTGCCTGGGTTATTTCAAAGTAAGCTAACAAAAAAGAAGCAAAGCAGGTTTTACCCAGTAGTTTTCTTTGAGAGAATCGACAAAACCTTAACTTTACTACATTGTAAGATGAAATATTTAAAACATTACAATGTGTATTATTTTTTTTAAAATGCATAGGAGTCCGATTCTATCTTAAACCAAGTAATTTGGAAGTCAAGACCTTACTTACTATGCCACTTGATCTATGTGTACCTTTTCTTAGAATGGTGGTTTCCAAACTCTTAAGCTCATTAAAATACCCAATGGAGATCTAAAACAGTTTGCCCACCCAAATCAATTAAATTGGAATCCCTGAGTATGAGACCCAGGTCATGGCATTTTTAAAAGCTCTTCAGATGATTCCAATACACAGCCCAGACTGAGAGCCACTGTCCTCAGAAACATTTGGGAATGCAAATCATCTGTTCCCATTAAATAGCAAATCTCTTACCTCCCTTTCAGGTCTCAAACGATCTGATCCAGACCGGCAAGATCTAGGCAGGATAATGAGAACCAGATTTGGGGAAAGGGAATGTAAAGTACAGATGGGTAAGTGTCTCTGGAGAAGTGATTTCGGTCATATCTGTACAAGTCAGATACCTCAGCAAGCACAACCTCCATTGCAAATTTACAAAACATACTTTCTGGCAGCCAATGGAAATGTGGTTGGGGGTCAGAATAGAAACTGCAGGCAGAACTGCTATGAGTTTTGAATATGTGGGGAGAATGCCTCATGGTAACCATTAGGAATGGTGACCACCACGCATTCTGGATGTCTTAGACTCTTTGCCCTCCTTATAACAAAGTACAAGCTAGAACAACATGAAATATGCCAACAACACTCCAAATAGAATTAATAAGACTTTTCAGAGGTATGGATAGGACTTCATGGACTCCCAATTCAAAACATTTAACCATTATTTAATTGGTCAATAGTTACCACTGTAGAGATAAAGATAAATGTATACAATCCAATTGGAGTAAAGGATACATATTCCTGGAAAGAAATTTTCAGGTTGGGAGGTACTTTAGAAGTCAAACATTTTGACTGCTATTATTTCAGGTAGGGAGATTCTGAGGCCCAAAGATGAGTAATTACTAAAGCTCTGAATTCTAACACCACCATGCTACCTTCTCAAAGTCTTTTTTCTTAAGCCCATTAAGGGTTGACCGCTATGGTAGATTAGTATTTCAGAAAGAACACAGAGGCAGGACGATAAGGGATTCCATAGTTACATTGGGCAGAAGCTAAAATGTGAACACTAGTCTCTCCCACCAAGTCTCGTATGAACAAATAGGTATTGGCCCCAGATAAACTAAACATATCCTAGTCTGAACTGTCAGCTCATAAAAGTATAACTGAATTGTCTTGAGAAAAAAGTTCATGTCTTGGAGACTCAGTTTTATTGATCCTGTGTAAAATACACATAACAAAAAAAAAAATCTAGCCTGCAAGACAGTTAGGAAGAAACAGTAAGATGACCAGGGGTCAGTAGACTTTTTCTATAAAGGGCCAGGTAGTGAATATTTGAGTCTTTGTGGGCCACATGAGTTCTCTGCTGCAAGTTTTCTCGCTCTCTTTTTTTTGTAACCCTTTAAAAAATGTAAAATTAAACATTCTTAACTCATGGGCCATACAGAAGCAGGCCACCAGCTATAATTGCCATGGCCCAGGAGGGAAAACAAGTGAGAAAAATTAGACAGGGTGACAAAACATGAGAGACTCCTAACTCTGGGAAACAAACAACGGGTAGTGGAAGGGGAGGCGGGTGGGGGGATGGAGTGACTGAGGAGGGCACTTGAAGGGGAGAAGCACTGGGTGTCATACTATACGTTGGCAAATCGAACTTCAATAATATATATATATATATATATACACATTTTTTTAATAGCCATGGCCCATCAAGACCATACAGTCCAAAAATGCAGAAACCAGGTGTGGTTAGTACCACGTTTGGCAACCTAAGATAGTGTTGGATGTCTGAGTATTCACTCTGCAAATGTCTGTTGACAAAGTATGCGTAGGGCTTGGTCCAAGGTCGAACATGTAAAACTTACTGTGTTTATTTCATGTTGTTACAATGAGACAATATGAGAGATAGAAATACACCATCTGTACAGGCAGACTGAAAGAGATGAATTAGCTAATAAAAGAGTCAGAGAAAAAATTGGCAACTGTGATCCGGAATAGCTAGGGGAAGTGTCACTGAGGAGGTGGCATTTGCCTAAGCTTAGAAGAATGGGGAAATTTTGGAAAAACATAGAAATTCAGAAGGTGATTATAAATGTGTCCCAAGGGAAGGAAGAAGGAGGTTGTGTACCCGCCACTGTGCCACATTTTATTTATGTTATCAGAACAAGATCATGGCTTGACAAAGACCACCTTATTCTATGATTCCTTGGGATGTGAAATTCAATGGTTATTAGGATAACTAACAGATATGGGCAAATTTCCATAGGGAGAACAGACCTCTTATCATTTTGCGTTTCAGTAATAGTATACTATCACCTACGAGCAAAGATGGCCCTGAATGACCAGTGAACATGAAAAGACAGAAAAGCTCCTCATGATTCACCAGGAAATAAAAGGGAAACAATCAGTTATTTTGGTTTGATGCCACAATCTCAATAGTCCCAGGAGCTGATTCTGCACACAGATTGTGGCTAAGCCTGGAAACTGCAGGTGTCCCAGCCCACTGAACACTACAATTGCACTTTGGATTACTGACTGTCTACATGCATGTCAGCTGAAAATCTAATTATGGAGCCAGTCCTTGGACAGCATGGAACAACTGTAGTTGACTATCATATTAGGGAGAATCACTCTTCTTCTTCCTCCCACTACATACTCCCTCCAGCACACGCTCAAAGGAGATATTGTCAGGCCTGCACCGTGGTTTAGAATTATACTGATCAGATCACGAATGGAAACGTTACCCAACTGGTACACAACTTGTGAATGATTACATACTGACAATGTAAACATTATCACATTGAATTCTCCCATCCTCTTTTTCTTTTTGCACTTAACCACTAAATCTTTATTAATTAAATTTTTATTATAACATCAATACAATATTAGTAAATAGAAATACAGAAATAAAATGGGGAAGAGTAGGGAGGTGGCTGGGGTAGGGAGAAGAGACGGGGGTAAGTAGGAGGGCCACAGACAGGGTTCTTCTTCATCACTTTTCTGTAACTTCTATGAATATTTACCATCCATCATTACCAATTTTATTCCAGCAAGAATTTCTCAGAGTATCTACTTGTCCCGAATTCTCCAAAGGCTTTGCTCACAATCTCGATCCCTGGAGTTTACACCCAGGGCTAGAGCCTCTTTTAAACTATTCATCCAATCACTTTTGAACTTTTTCCCACTAAATTTTTTTCCATGTCCAATTTGCCCAAATAGGTTCATCTCCCTGTAGTTCCTTCTCAGTTTATTTGCAAGCTTTAAGGGTAACAATCATAGGGTAAAGGATCACAAGTAAGTACACATGTCCACTTAGAGTTATCTAATACATAATATGCTAACTTTTAAACTAACCCCACCCACTTAAGATGACTTAATAGCCCCTCTCACCCTCAGTTTGTGAATGGTTACATACCGACAATGTAAACATTATCACATTGAATTCTCCCATCCTCTTTAAGAGATGAGGAAGGAGTTTCAAAGGTGAAATAACTGGCTCTAGTTCACCCAGTTCACCCAGCTCAACAGCGGAGTTAGGTCTCTCTGTCTTTTCAATAAACCACATGGTTCACCTTAAAGGATGAATTATAAATGACTAGCATCAGCTCACTTGCCAAGAATGGATTTTGAATGGCAGAAGGCTTTGAGTCTCTGAGCAAGGATTTGACACTCAGACAGGGGAGGCAGATAGAGTGAAGATAAGCTTCAGAGTTGTTTTCCTTGGGTACAGAAACCCCAGACTTCATCAATCAAGTAAACAGGATCTCAGGGCCTTACTTGAGAGTTGGAGGTTTGTTGATGATGATGCCAAGAGGGTCGTTAGATTGCTGCAGTCAAAATGTACACAGCAATCAGGCCTAGGGTTGCAACTCAGGCTTCATAAAGCTGCCGTCATAAAGAGTCACAAAGAAATGGGCATGGACCAAGGAGACAAAGCATGTCCCACTTCCTCATTCAGAATAATTGAGCGTGTCTGTTAAAATGTAACCTCTAGATTCATCATGCTAGATGGGCTGTGTCATGTACAGATGCTCATATTTGGTCTGTTTCATTCAACTCTTTAAGAATGATCAATAAAAAGATGTATATGGTGCCTGTGTGTCTGGCAAAAAAAAAAAAAGAAAAAGAAAAAGAAAGAAAAAAAAATTACCTTAGTGAATATGAACAGCTTAGATTTCTTAGAGTACCTACAAGACCCTGAGTAAACCAGGAAGGTTCAAGTATGTGATGGATTTCTGCTGTCCAATTTAATATTTAATATTTTAATATTTAATCCTAAAGCTATGTGCCCCATTTTTTCAGTTACAGAATATTAAAAAGAGAAGCTATTATAAGCAATACGTGTTTCAGTTCAGAAGAAAAGTGCAATCTCCCCTGACAGGTGGCTCTGGGTGTCTTGCTTTTGTTTTTGAAAACATGAATTTATTTCTTAAATATTTATTATTAATGCAACAATGATGCTACCCGGTATTTATACAGTATCTTGTCTTCTGAGGAATATTTCGGCTGAATAACATAATCCGTCTTTATGAACTTCATTGTCAGGCTAACTTTTCCCTTCTCCCAGATGAGAAAACAGGGGCCTGGAGAGATTAAACAGGTTTTCCCAAGTCACAGAGTAAATCTATAGGATTTACTCACAGAGAAGCTGCTCAAACCAGCGTCGGCTGGCTGTAATAGTAAAATCCCCACTGCAGATTTTCAGAGCAATGTCCTTTCCACCATTTGCTTACTGCTTACTCAGAAACCTTTACCTATAGAGGGATGCGCGTGGGATAGAGACACAAGCCTTGCTTTACAAATGACACATCCAACTCCCTGAAAAAATATTTATTAAGTTCCTACTATGTGTCAAGCACTACCTAAGCACTAGAGTTGTGTATTTCTTTCCTATGGCTGCTGTAACAAATTAGCACAAACTTAGTGGCTTAAAACAACACAAGTTCACTATCTTACAGTTCAGGAGGTCAGGAGTCCTAAAATCAAGGTGTCCGAATGGCTGTGTTCCCTTTGTAGGCTTTAGGAGAGAACTCACTACCTTGCCTTCTCCAGTAAATGGAGTATTTCTTGCTCCTGGGATCTTGCACCATCTTCAAAGTCCACCACTCCAACCTCCCCTTCTTCTGATTCTGATCCTCCTGCCTTCCTCCTACAAGGACTCCATGACTACACTGGGCCCACATGGATGACCCAGGCAAACTTCCCCACCTCAAGGTCCAGAGAGTCCCCTTTGTGAAGCAACATACGGATGGGCTCCAGTGACTGGGACATGGGCTTCCTTAGGGATCTGGGTCATTTTTCAGTCCAGAATAAACTATAATGATGCCTGACTTGTTCTGGCCCCTCAAAGCCATCTTCACTGGGTGGGAAAGATGCACACAAGTGAATGATGACAAATTATGATGATAAATATCAAGAGACAGTAAGAGGATGAGCTTCTAACCCAGACTAACAGGCATGAAACAGACTTCCAGGGAAGATGATGTCTGAAGCTAGCCCTTAGGGATTAGCCAGGCACAATCAGGCAAAAGAGCAGGGTGGTATGCTGGAAGTCAGGCAGGCCAGGGAACAAGGACACTCCAGGCGGAAACCAGAGTGGAATTCAGTAGTCTAGGTCACTGACTTTAGTGTGTGCTTCCAGCTGGTCTGCTTTGTTTCAGAGTTATCCTGAGTGATGGAACAGAAAAAGAGCCAGACTGTCCAGCATAACAATGAAGCACAGGAGGCCTGAAGTCAGGTAATCTGGACTTTATCCAGGTCCCAACCCATCTTAAAAGTCTGACTTCTCCAATCTTCCATTTTCTCTTCTGTCAAGTGGGAGGAATAATGGTACCTATAGAGCTGCTCCAAGAATAAAATGAAATAATGAGCATAAAGCTCTTAGCACAGTGGCTCCAGAGTAGTTGTTCAATAAATAACGGATTGTTGTGGTTGTTGCTACTTCCCTTTGGGCTCTTGTGCTCTGGAATGCCTTGATGGAGATTTGCCAGGAAGCCCCTCTGGGAAAAGCAGGTGACTCTTGCCCTCAGGATGCTATCACTACCTGCTACTTCACGAGGATTATGAGGACTTCTCCAGGATTTCATGTGGGCCACAAAATATGGTTCAGAGGAAACAAGACCATGGTTGGCACACCTGGGCCTCCAGACCCCACAAACTTTCCATTGTTGGAGTTCTACTTTTCTCTCTTCTTGAAATAGCTAGATGTGGTTATTCTTGGGGACGAATAAATAGCTGTGATTTCTGTTCACCAGAGGAGCCCTCATTTCCTGACTCTTCCCCACAATGTCGACAGTGTCATGTAGATGAAAAGAAGTTGCAGACGCCGGGCCAGGTCAGCTGCTAATAATCACATCTCTTCAGTCAAGTGACAGAACCTCAATTTACCCACTGACAAAATGAAAGGTTTTGAACCAGATGATTTGTAAGACTCCTGAATTTAAAATTCTGTTATTCTGTGGTGAGTCTGGAGCAAAAGGAGACACCAGCTACAGAAAGGCAGCCCAGGCTGATAGGCAAAGCATGACTTTGGGTCTTAACGGGCTCGAGTCCGTGCTCTGAGATTTACTCACAGGGTTACTTAACTTCCCTGAGTCTCCGCTTCTGCAAAATGAGGATAAAGGTGCCCACCCGGAGGGGCTGAGACTACATGACAGATCCTATGTGACAAAATCTGGCCCAAAATTGGTGTCGGGTAATTGTTGAATGCAAAAATTGAAAGGTGAGGTATCTCACCAAAGGTTCACCTTCAAATACTGGTGGCCAAATCCTGTTCTGAAAGATCTTCTTTTTCTAAATTTACTGTTTACTGTTAACTGTTTATTGTTATCAAAGTATCAAGTGTTTATAGTTCAAAAAGTCAGAATATTAAGAGGCTTAAAAAAAAAAAAAAACCTGTCCCCCTTCCCTGCCTTGCCCCACCATTGAAAAATGTTCCTCAGAGGAAATAACGCCTAACTTTTAGCTATTCCTGGTAGTTTCTAGTTCCTCTCCATATTTCTAAATAACATGTTCATACTGCTGTCTTTCATTTTTCTTTTTAGAGGAAATGTTTTCATTTTTTTTTAATTTGATAAATTTGATGTGATGCAGTTTGTAAATTTAATATGCACAGTGTGTTACTCTGGTACATTTATATGTTCAATATGATTATACATTTAAAATGATGGCCATTGTTTCTTAAATTATCAATTTTAACTTCCCGTTAATGGTATTAATAGATGTAGTCTCTCCCTGCCCTCCCCTCCACACACACACACACACACACACACACTCACCTCCTGCCAAATCTATAATACTGGTTATACCTGATTTTTGGTTAAATCAATAACGAGCAGGTGCCTCACTGTGGCTGTTTAGCCAAACAGAGGACAATGATTCCATTTCTCACCCCCCTTCAGGTTTAATTTTTTCCCAAAATTATTGCCTTTTTTTTCTTGTTGACTCTCTAGGCATCTAAGGTGAATTCTTCCCAGAAAACTCTACAACTCTAAACAAGCTTTAATATGATGAAATTAATCAGTTAGCTCTTGGTCCCTTACTAGAAGATAAAGACACCAGGTAATGACACCTGGGTCATCTCTCAATATGGGCAGGTTGCTTTTCAGATCTATTATGTAAGCATCACCCCACATGACCTACATCCCTCTGCTTCATCATCTTCCCGTCCTGGGACTGTCCTTAACCTCTTGGCTCTGCTGATCCCACTTCCATGCCTCCATAATTTTCTTGTCCTTGATTTCTTTTTCTTTTTTTTTAAAGAAAGGCACATATTCCAAAAGCTTTCCCGGGTAAATTCTTTTTTAATTTCTTTTGAAGTGTAGTTGACATACAATGTCGTACTAGTTTCAGGTGTATGACATAATGATTTAACAATTCTATAGTCTAAAAACAATTTTCATTATAGCTTCACTCTTGAGTAATTGTTTGGGTATCAAATTTCGGGTGATGGTTTTGCGAGCAGGGAGGGATCTATTGTCTTCTAGCTTCTGGTATTTCTGCTGAGAAGTCCAGTGTCAATTCCTTATTCTTCATCCTTTTCCTATCACCTGTTATTATTTCTTTGAAGTTTTTAGGATTATCTCTGCATCCTCAGCATTCTGTGACTTAAAAATGATGTGCTTTATAATGAATTTGAAAATTTATTTTACTGGTACTCAGTAAATCTCTATAGCCTGGAGCTTCATACGTTTTGCTCCTGGGAAATTTTACAGCATTAATTCTTTGATAAGCCTCTCTCTGACATTTTGTTTCCTCTCTCTGCAATTTCTGGTAATTATATACACAACGTCTGAACTATTCCTCTGCTTTCCTGAAATTTTCCCTAATTTACATCTCTTTGACTTTTCTTTCTACCTTCTTGGAAATTTCCTGAACTTTCTCTTTCAACTACACTTTTGAAAGTTTGTCTTATCTTTTATGTTTTTAATTTCTAAGAGTTGTTTCTTGTGCTCTTACAGCTCACTCTCTATATCATCCTCCTCTTGTTGCATCAATGAAATATTTTCTCTAAATCTTATGAGAATCACAATTATCATGTATTCAAAGTTTTCTTCTGCTTCCTGTGTTGTCTTAGTTTTTCTCAACTTTCATCTTACTGTTTGTATGTTTCAGTTTTTTTTCCCATGAAGACCTTCCTCAAATGGCTAACCACATTTTGCAATGCACTAGTATTGGATTGAAGTAAACACAAACACGCACACACACACACACATTCACACTCACACATGCTGACTGGAGGATCTGTGGACAGAGCTCATCAGTTGAAATTCATAAAAGAATTTCATTCTCAAGGATCAAGCTATTCTTCTGGGATGATCCCAAATGTTACTATCTGTAGTTACCTTTTTGGAGGATTCTTTCTGTTTCTTTCAAGAATATTCTCCTAATCTTGTGTCTGGAGGAATAATCCCAGTTGCCAACATTTTAGGAGCATGCCCATCACTCTCTGTGCTTAATATTTTCAGCAAAGAGCCATCCTGGTTAAATTTTTCTGAACCCTCCCATCCCATTCCCTATGTTCCCAGGATGGGGCTGGCTACCTAGGGGTCTATCAACCAGCTCTCCTGATAACGGTCCCTCCTTTGCTCACACTTTCTGAGGCAGGTGATGACTCCAATTCCTGAAACTGTCTGAGGTTTTATGAACCAAATCACCTTAATTTTTATTTATTTCCCAACCTCCCCTTGACAAATCCTTAGATTTTGGTTTTCTCCACTTTGTTTCTTCAGTTACCACTCATTGATCCACATTCCATTGCTCAAAATTTGGTTGACATACCGTATCCATAATTGTTTTATCTTACTTTAATTTCTCACTCTATTTATATTATTTTATCCCTTCAGGGCCATTATGTGGAAATTCCTGGGGGGGGGTGGACAGAGATTAAATGGACGTGTTTAATCTGCAATGTTTAACTGGGAGGTCTGTTGGAGGTTTCCTTCCATGAAGGATTCTGTACGTGGGTGACACAAGGAAAAATACATTGAATGTGCATCTCTGATAAAGTCCCTAGGTTTCTAGTTTGCAGTGGCTTCATTTTCTACAGTAAAACAGAAATTATCTAGAGTTACTCTGCCCTCTCTAGAGACCTAGATGAAATTATCTTGAACTCCAACCTCACATTCTGTTCTTTCTGAGATTCCCAACACTCCCAAAGTTTCTATTTTTCCTAAGCACACTTTTCTCTGCCGTAAGGGACTGGGTTTGTTTTTGTTTGCTCGCTTGTTTATCTGCCCTGGCATCACGTCAAATCTGGGCCACGGGGCTTTTCTGTATTTCAGCTCATCCTCTCTCTTTCCCTCATGCATAAAGGAATACCTTTCTGAAAGTTTCTCTTCATATAATAGACTTCTTACTTCTCTAGAATGACATCTGGTGTCATATGGTAAGATTTTAATTTCCCTTACCCTTCTATTCCACAATCTATATAGAAGTTTCTTCTTTTTTAATATTTTATTATTTATTCATGGGAGACACACACAGAGAGAAGCAGAGACACAGGCAGAGGGAGAAGCAGGCTCCATGCTGGAAGCCTGATGCGGGACTTGATCCTGGGACTCTAGTATCATGCCCTGAGCCAAAGGCAGGTGCCCAACCACTGAGCAACCCAGGCGTCCCTAGAAGTTTATTTCTAAAATGAACACGAAAACTCCAATTGCATGGATCTTCTGTGTATCCTGATAGAAGAGATGAAAACTCAAATTGCATGGGTCTTCTGTGTATCCTGATAGAAGAGATGAGGAAATCATAGTTTTCTATCAAGGGGGAAGACTGTCTACAGAATCTTCATAAATAATACTTGACAAGACATTGCATATCTGCTTTTGATTTCCATACCCCAAGAAAGAAGATATTAAGAACAAGGCCAAAGGTGACAAAGGACATCTGTGTACATTATTTCACTTAATTTTCTTAACACCTTGTAAGATATCATTTCTTCCCATTTAACAGACAAGGCAAGAGAGTCTAAATGGCTTTTCTGAACCACATAGCTAGAGAATGGCAAAGTCAAGAACTTTAATAACTTCCACTGACCACCACTGTGCTTGCTATACATAGAAAGTAGATAAATACATAGAGATGTGTACATATGGATTTGTATGTATGTGTGTATATATATACATATATATAACTTTTCACTGTAATGATTACAATTGGTTGTGATTCCTCTTTCTCATATTTAGAAACTAAGACTCAGAGAAGTTAAGCAATATGCCTGAAGTAACGTATATAAATAGTGAGAGTATAAAATACCGAGAGGATCCTGGAGGGCAATTTAGCAATATGCATTAGATGTCTTATAATGATCATGCTTCTTGACCTGGAGGGAATTACTTCTAGGCATTCATCCTTGGGAGCCATAACAGACATCTGCACAGATTTTTTCCTATAAAACATGCTCAGTGTAGTACTCTTTATAATAGCACACTCAGAAAAACTAAATGGAGAAAATGAGACAGGAAGAGGGAGGAGGAGAGAGAGATCTTAAATATCCACCAACAGGGGATTTACAGTAAATAAATTATAGTATATCCACATAATGGAAAATTATTACATGGCTGCTGAAAATAACACAACAGAAATATTTTTCAAGACATGGAACACATTCAGTGTGACAAGGAATAAAGCCATTAATAAAACTCTATAAACAGTTTCCGCTATTTAAAAAGATTTATTTATCTATTCTAAAGATAGAGGGCACATGTGCAGAAGCAGGTTTGAGGGCAGGAGAGGGAGAGAGAATCTCAAGCAGACTCCCCACTGAGCAGGGTGTCTGACATGGGGCTTGATCTCATGATGCTGAGATCATGACCTGAGCCAAAACCAAGAGTCAGACGCTCAACAGACTGCCACCCAGGTGCCCCTCCACTACTTTTTGTAAGCAATACCAACAACTATAACTAACACCAATACAGGGCTTTCTACATGCCAAGCACTTTTCAAGGACATATCAAAGTAAATGATGACTCTCTCTCATTAATATGATTATTTCCTCTTCATACTTTTTAATATTTACTAGATATTTTTAATAAACATATAAGAATATAAATACCAGCCCATTGTTGTAAGCAGAGATAGGATTTTAAAAATAGGTTAGTAACTTTGGGATTCCTGAAATGATTAAAAAAACAGTCCTGCCATTCTGAGATTATCATGCTCACAAATCACCAATTCCCATGAGGCACTTTTTGAGATAATAGCTCAAGCCAAAATCCTGAGCTAAAGGAGCCCCTGGTCTTATGCATGTTTTTAGTGCTTCTTCTCAGGTCAATTCTGGGACATCTCCTGGCCAGTTCCCAATTTTGTTTCTGCCATATGTGTTAGTCAAGGGATTGCAGAGTGCTGTCTATAGGGGGTGGACGAAGTGGACGTTCAGTTTTATTGCATCCCGGAAGTTATAAGCTCTCCACAGATTCAGAACACATTGTTTCCTTATGCTCTCTCTATAAACTTGGGAAGCAGGGGTCTCTGCATTCAAACTGACCCTTCTGCAATTAGAAATGAGATTTCCAGCAGGAGCTCTATCTTGGTGTGAATAACAGACAATAGCCTTTGGCTCTCTAACAAGATCAGCAAACCAGGCTCTTCAAATTGACTAAATTTATATTGCACACTAGTCCCTGTGAATAAATAACAAGGAAATTCTTTTGTTAGCTTGAAAATAATCTATACAAATTCTATCTTAATAATCATCTCTCAACAGGCCACGTCAGTGCCCGGCAGGCGGGAGCCAGATCAGAAATGGGAACAAGATCTCAGAGTTTGGAGTGACTGTAATGAAATGCTACACCTGCTGCCTCTCAAAGTAGAATTGATTGGATAAAAATTTAGTACACAAGAGTCATCCTGTGCTTGTTTCTCAGGCTTTCAGTCTCTGGAGATTAAGGACCTTCTTCCCTGGAACCTGGAAGATGCTTTGAATTTCCGGTGAGAAAAAGCAGTGGCCTGGCACATGGGAGGTACCCTGCATTTAAAAATTAAACAAACTGGGAAGGGGGGGGCAACAACCATTGATCCCTCTGTTAGTTAATGTTCATTTGGTGTCATACAAACCTCTTTGTGGTTTTTTTTTTTGTATATTTTTTTATTGGAGTTCAATTTACCAACATATAGTATAACACCCAGTGCTCATCCCGTTAAGTAGCCCCTCACTGCCCGTTATACAAACGGCACTCTGCACACTGTCTGAAGCACAGAGGGAATTTAGTCACTTACATACTGAACACTTTAGAAACTGTACCAGCTGCAGGTACAGCTTGATCAGGAGTTAAAATGATATCACAAAACCTAATTTCTTTTTCCTTAAATTGCAACTTGACTCATACCTCATGGTGGTTTCATTTTTTTCCCTTTTTTAAAAAAGATTTTTAGATTTATTTGACAGAGAGATATCAAGAGAGAGAGAGAGCAGGAGAAAGCACAAATGGGAGCAAGGAGCAGACTCCTTGCTGAGCAGGGAACCCAATATGGGGCTTGACCCTGGGATCATGACCTGAGCAGAAGGCAGACGCTTAACTGACCGAGCCACCCAGGTGCCCTACCCTTTTTTTAACAAGTTCTTCCATTATGATCAAACACAATTGCAGTGTTTTTAGAATTACATCTTTTCAGCTTCAAATTCCTTGTGGAAAGAGTGAGAATCTCCTTCCCTGGAAGCCCAACAAAAAGCTCATTATGTTTCACTGGCTCTGTCTAGGTCACATAACTAGCCACTGAACTAACCACAGTAACAAATGAATGGATCTAAGTATGAACTAACTTTGACAGGGTTCACTTGTCTTCCCTTGTCATTAAGGGAAGTGGGAGGGATATCCCAGCATCAACCAAAAACATGGATTGAAATAAGGAAGGACTAATTGATCCACAACTAAATCAGAGTATGCCTGAAAAGAGGACTATGCCTGGATCTGGTGGCAAAGACCTCAAATCCAATACAGACATTAAAGAAAATGCGAATTGTGCCCTTTAAAGAAGCCACTTTAAAGTTCCTTCTCTGCAAAGTGTCATGATCCACCTTCTATTTCTTGAAGTACAACCCATGGGGTGGGACTCCTCTCCCACCTCACTGCAACCCCTGCTCTTCGTGGGTGTATCTACCCACGCTCCTCCCTTCACTGTTTGCCCTCTCTCAGTTCTTAAGCATGTCCTGAAGAAGGTAGAGAGTTTCCTCTACGTTGTAGTATTAGCCACCACTTATAGTTTACTTAGTATACACCAGGCATGGCACAACATCCTTTAGGCAAAAATCTCACTCAATCTTCACAGAAAGGTCACATCTGCTGTTTATAAGATGAGAAAAATGAGATTCAGGAAGATGACAAATCTTGGGCAAGATAGTACAGCTATGAAATGGGAGAAAGGGAATCTAATTGTAGTATGATTTCTGAGCCTGTGCTCTTAACTATGCAATTCTGGTATCTCCTTTCTCATACTGAACCAATTCATGGGAAGGGTTCTGCTAGCTCCCTTTTCTTAGACATAATGGTTTCCCAATCTAGCCTCCATTCCTACACTTCTTGTCTCATGACTGTAAATATGCTTTAAGCTCCCAATCATTGGCTGAGAGCCCAATACTTTCTAAGCATACCAAGCTGGCTTCATGGGTATGACTGTGTTTCCTACTTGAACACTGCTGCCTGCTTGGTCCCAGGAATCCTGGCCACTGCTTGTTTTGTTTTGTTTTGTTTTATCCCTCTGTCTCCTTACTAGGAAAATCCACTTTGACAATATCCTACTTTACTTGCTACCTTACCTGCTAAGAAGTTTCCTCAAACAAGATAGGTAAGCCCAAAATTACAGAAAAAGAAATACAAGTGCCCCATAGCAATAAGGAAGGATGTTCAATGTCACTGAGAATATTTATTTCCTCCCACAAGACTGGTAAGCCAAAAATTAAAGAAGAAAAACAAATGCTCCATAGCAATATACAAAGATGTCCAATGTCACCAAGAATAAAAGATAAGCAAATTAAGACAACATTTGAAATAACCAAATAGATTGGCAAGTACAAAAAAAAAAGAGAGACAAAATATTCCTTTGTTTAGCCTGTGGGAAAACAGTTACTTTCAACAATACTGGTGGATTGCAGAATGCTACAACCCTGAAGGAGAGGAAATCACCAGTGCTTAAAAAACTATATACCCATTTATCCTTTGGCTAGCAATCCCCTTTAAGGACTCTATTCCAAGGAGAAGTAGTCAAAAATTTGAGTGAACAAATGCATAGTCTACTCTCTGCGGCATTATTTGTAATAGAGGAGACTGGAAAGTACCCAAATGTCATCAATAGGGGACCAGTTGAAAAAAACAATAGTATTTGCTCCAGTGGAGTTCTATGCAACTGTAAAAAAGGATAAGGAATGTAGTTGCTGCTTCTTATTTGCAATTTTGTATTTGAAAATTAACCCACTAGCTATAATTTACTTGTGACCCCCAAGTCTATACTGAAAGCACATTTTCCCATCATTCCCAGATATACACATGCATAGAAAAGCAAACAATTGAGTTGTCTGATATGTACCTTCCCAGCTAAAGTCAAACAAGGTAACTCTCTGCCTTCTTTCAGTTCTCATACTGTAAACTTGTGTCCTTTACACAGTATTGAGTGCCATATTTTTCACACTTTTGTGCTTTTTGATGATTTCACTGTCTAAAATATACCCAAGCACAATGCCCATGTACTATCAAGAGTTCCTAAGCAAAAGAAAGCTGTGATATGCCTGGTAGGGAAATATGTGTGTTTTGTTAGATAAGTTTTGTATGGCCATGAATTAGTAGTGTCTGAGTCCAACATTAATAAGTTAACAATATTTATTAAGGAGTCTTTAAACAGAAATACACATAAAACAAATTTATGTTTTGATTAGTTGACAACAAATTTGTGAGCAGAAACTCACAGGAATCTAACCATGTATTTCCCCTAGGAGCAAGGATTCAGGATTTTCTGGTTCAGTGTTCATGGCAACATTATAGAATATAACCACAACATATGATGGAATTTCCTACGTTTCTACGTGGTGACAAAGTGTAATCTCCAGGATGATGCATTCAAACATAAAAAAGTAAGGTGCAGGGGCACCTGGGTGGCTCAGTTGGTTAAACATCAGACTCTTGATCTCAGGTCTTGATCTCAGGGTTGTGAGTTCAGGTCCCACACTGGGCAAGAAGTCTACTTAAAAAAAAAAAAGTAAGGTGCAAAAGGATGATTATGGAATGCTACTTTTTCACCTAAGAAAGAGAACAGATATGAAGATATTTACTTGCTTATATCTAAGAAAAACAATGAAAGAAAACATGACAAAAAAAGTTACCTATTGGAAGTGATAAAAAACATCATGGGGGGAGGGGGAGAGAAGAGGCATGGAACCTTAACTTCTCTGAACACAATCTGTTCCAAACATTTTACTTTTTAAGCAAGTACATTTTTTTTTAAATTTTAATATTTGTAAAAGAATATTTTAACAAAATTACTTAATAAAATTACATCAAACTTTTAAGAAGCAATCTCTCAAAATCTAAAGCAAAATGAAATAAATGAACTAAACTGTGTATCAGGTTGGTGGCTTCACAGTGAAGAATTATGTTAAACCATTTAAAATACAGTAATTTGCCTGCATGTCCCCACTGGGATACAGCCTAAGGTTAAAAACAACTGCAAAGAAATTGCAAGCTGTTTTCAGAAATCATATTTTCACTTGTAATATTGATTTTGTTATTCTGGGACTGTTGTAAGAATGTTGTAGGATAAAGCAAGTGAGTATTTATGTTGCTATAACTAGAGCTGAGGATCTTGTTATGGGAAGCAATATCCGAGTACAGAATCAGAAAATTTAGGTAAGCCCTCTGACCTCAATTATTCATAAAAGATAGGGGGAGGAACACATGATATGTTTTCTCTTTGAAAAATATCTACTTCTGGGGCACCTGGGTGGCTCAGTCAGTTAAGCATCTGCCTTAGGCTCAGGTCATGATCTCTGGGTCTTGGGATTGAACCCTGCTGCCCACTCAGTGGGGGGTTTGCCTCTCCCTCTCTCCCTCCCACACTGCTCATTGTCTCTCTCTCTCTCAAATGAATAAATAAAATAAAATAAAAATACCCACTTCCTTGCCCTATCTACCTAAAAAGCCTAGAAACAATGATACAGCACAGACTGTGGTTTCTAAATATCATTTCCTGCTAAAAGGAATGAGGGATGTTTGGGTAAGTGGTCAACTCCTCATCTGGTCAGAAAATATAATGAGTGAGACTAGAATATGAGACTGCACCACAAGGCAAGAGAGTTAGCAAAGGCCACTAGAGTCAAAAGGATACAAGCAGGTCTCTGAGAAGATATTCCACTGGCCAAAGGTAGTTTGATTTTAACTTTAAAAAGAATATACACAGTGAATTAAAATAATTAAATATGTTAAGCACCAATGAGTTCAAAATGATACTTAGAAAAAGAAAACTAAAAAAAAAAATTTTTTTTAGAAGAATCCCAGCTAATAAGGAATGAAAGACTTGGGATGCCATCACTTTCTATCTCTATAAAATAATGGATCTAGGCAATGATTTCCCTGGTGGCTAAAATAATTGGGTGAAAAGTGAAAAAAGAACTTTATTATGGGTGGATCAAGCTGACCTATGCCCACTTTTCTTAAAGAAAGTCAATCAGAATGGATATGCACCTTGATTTAAAGCAGTGGGACAGAATATGAAAGACTCCTAACTCTGGGAAATGAACTAGGGGTGGTGGAAGGGGAGGAGGGCGGGGGTGGGGGTGCCTGGGTGGCAGGCACTGAGGGGGGCACTTGATGGGATGAGCACTGGGTGTTATTCTGTATGTTGACAAATTGAACACCAATAAAAAATAAATTTATTAAAAAAATAAAATAAAATAATGCAGTGGGAAGTACATAAAAAGCCCACATAAATTATCATTCCCCCCTCCCTCCCTCCAAAAAATCGAACCTAGATCTAACCACCAACTTATAAGAAAAAGACAGGATGGAGGAACATGTTACATGATATTGCAGGTATGAATGAGCAGAATTTGCAATTTTGGAAATTCTATCCAACAAACATCAGAAACTTGAATAGATAAATGAGAAAAACATGAGAAGAGGAACATTAAAACTTAGAGACTCAGGAGATCTATCATCCTAATGCAGTACATGGACCTCACGTAGAGTTTATTCAATAAAAATCAATGATACTGTGCATGTGCATGCGTGCTTACACACACTCAGGATAGTTGAGGAAATGTGGACAGTAGCTGGATATTTTATGATATTAATGAATTATTTTTAGGTGTGATGCTGGTACTGTATTTATGTTTCTGAAAAGTCCTTTTGTTTTAGATATGCATTCTGTAATATTTACAGATAAAATAGTACACTGTCTTGGAATTGCTTCAGCATAACCCAAGGGAAGGAGGCCATAGTACAGCCAGTCATCTTAACCTATTGGTGCTGAAGGGATCCCCAGGACAATGGACATCAGTGCTAAAAGTGGGAAAGTCCTGGACAAACTGGGATGGTTGGTTACCCCGTGAGTGAGTGAGAATCAAGGGGAAACAAGACTGACTCCATGATGATAATGATGGGTACATGGGTTTCATTTTAGGATTCTCTTGATTTTTGATTTGTTAGAAAATTTTCATGGAAAATAAAACAAGGTACCGTCTCCTTTGAGTAGTTGGACCAATGAAGCTGACCAGCTGTGTCACTTCCCCCAATTGCTACTCTATACTGGCATCTGGACTTTCCTCTACCCTCTGTCTCTGTCTCCCCATCTGTCAACACTCCCTCAACTCCCCACAAAAGAAATACAAAGCAAAAGTCGTGAACACGGCAGTTTGTGAGCATGGCTCCTTTGGCTTCTTCTGTCACTCAAAAATTGTGAGTATAGCAAAAGTTGTGACTCTGGGGTCATAAAGATGAAAAGTTCGAGTCCTGGCTTTTCCTCTGTATGTCAGACTTCAGAACAATGGCTTATTAACTTCTGAAACTCAATTTTCTCATGAACAAATTCAGAGTCAAAAGAATGGCTGCATCATAGGGTTACTGCAAGGGTTCAGTAAGGATATGTGAGCAAAGTGCTTAGAACAGTGCCTGACCTTCTTCATATCATCCTGGGTATAAGATGCATGCTTTCCTTTATTTCTCACATTTAACATTCTGAAATCAGAACTTTTTTTTTTAATGAAAGTTGTACATCCAGAGTTCTCCAGTGTAAATAATAGTATAGTAACTATTTTTTTCTAGTTTCCAGCTTTGATGCTTTGACCTCTTGAGGCCCTCTCAGCAATAGCCAGTCCCTAGAGAGTGTAAATGCCTGAAAGCATATGTTTCCTATGTAAGCCAACTGACCTGGAGCCCACATCCTTAACTCCTTTATGGGGCTCTCTCCTCTGAGTCAGTATCCATCTGTTCTAATCACAACAGGGCCAGATACCAGACAACTAGGGACAACCCCTATACCCCTAGAACCTGCTGAAATTATCCAAACTAGCTAAGCTTGCTTATCCTTCTTCACCAGTTCTTAGGTGAAAACCACAATAAAGGCTCTTACCTACTTTGTACTCTCATGCCTTGCCTTCTGCCCAACCCTGGTATTTCTACAAGTAGCCCTGCAAGGCATGCTGTGCTCATTTCTAGGGACCAATGAGTAAAAACTTCTTCCTTTATGGCCGTCATTTCTCTATTCTGGGCCTTACCACACTGAATTAAAACAAATCCCAGGTACTATTAAAACAAAGAGAAACCAACTCCAGGCTACCTAAGAAAAAAAAAGAAGAAGATGAAGAAAAAAAAAAAAGTAAGCAGCTCACAGATGTTAAAGGTAGAGCAGAAACTAGACTGAGAAAATAAACAAAGCCCAGAGAGATTAACAGCCACATGTTCCCCAGAAACATTCTTTTGAGGATGCTATCACCGATGCAGCTATCACTGGATGCTCAAGGAAAGAATTCCTGGATTCTCAATGCTGCCACTGCCACTGGACTCTTGATGTTTTCATTACTACACCCTCAAGATTCAAGGTCATAGGCCTGAACTTCTGGTTGACCAAGGCTGCATAATTTAACTAGACTCTAAGTGCCAGAAAGTGGGAAAGAGGGTCATTCTGGCTCCTTTGGCTTCTTCTATCGCTCAAGACAGTATCTCCACTGGATGTACAGAGGAAGATCCTCCTAAAAATAAGAATGTTTATATACCTTGAGTAGTAAAAAAGTCAAAAGACTATGAGAGAAACCAAAAACAACTTGCTAAGAAGATGAGTGAGCTTTATCTTGCCATTGCTGAGCACATGCTAACTTCGCCAAATACCTTGGCATAATAAATCATGGAATTATCAAAGCCAGGAGAGATTGGTGTTAATTGATTAATGGGCTGTGAAGGACTAGTCAGGAGCTGTCTATCTATCTATCATAAAGCTTCCAATGACTTTTCAGAGAAGCCTTTTAACTTCTTCAGCATCTAATTCAATTAAAGGATTACAAGTTTCACTGAATAGAAACTGTAGATGAGAAGCCAATATACTTCAGTTTGACTCAGAATTATATTATCAATCCCAAGAACATGAAAGAGGTCAAGTAGTGTGAGTCATGATAAAGAGCAGCACATCAAGACGACTTGGCAGGAATGTCTGCTGTCCAAAGTCATTCAGTAGAGCCCTGGGATTCAGAAGAGGAAGAAGCTTGACTCAAAATGGATTGTGGTTTTGAAAGAAAAACGATCAAATTTTAAAGGCAAATTTAAGCTATTTTTGATGAGTAAAATGAAACTGTCTACCATTTTACAGTATTTCTCCTTCCACCCCATACCCTCTCCCCAAAAGCTGCCATTAAATCTATGATGAATTTTAGAATCAATAAGATACAGTAGTAAATGTCAAGTAAACTTTGGTT
Organism: Nyctereutes procyonoides; assembly: GCF_905146905.1. Lineage (NCBI taxonomy): Eukaryota > Metazoa > Chordata > Mammalia > Carnivora > Canidae > Nyctereutes > Nyctereutes procyonoides. The sequence goes on along the minus strand of NW_026575126.1, from coordinate 50,407,826 downwards.
TAAAGACATGGCCTTGGGGTGGCATCTTCCAGACCCAGCTAGACTTTCTTCTTTTCCTTTCTTAACCATATGGTCTTTGCCTGAATTTCTTCATCTTTGTAGAGTCCACAGTCCCATGTCTGAGCAGAGTAAAGTATAGGGACCAGGTGACATTAAGGTTTTGATTTCTTCCCCATGATAAATGCCAGGAAGCAGTCTCTGTAGTACAGTGGAAGAGACCACTGGGAAGAAAGGACAGGGAGGCAGACGGATAACTATGGATTAATTTCTTGGCCTCAGCCCTTGAGCCAGTGACTAGAGGCCGTGAGAATGCTTGGGAAATTTGTCCTTCCTTCCTGAAGAGCTAATTATTGCGTTGAGTGCTACTAGCACAGAGAAATGGGAGCTGGGGATCAGCAGGAGGATGAAGCTGCCCTTGGCTCCCATCACCTGTAACATACTTAAGGCCAGGAGCCATGTATCACTAAAAACCTCAATTCTTCTCCAAATCTCATTTCTAAAAATGGCGAGCCTTCCTTTATCTGACAACATTCAAAATTTATTATTGGATTCCATTTTTTGTTTTCTTGTTATGTTTTAGCATGCTTCTCACCAATGCTCTATCAATATTATTTCTCCGGCTTCCTACATTATAGATAATGAAATTGAGCTTTGGAGGTAGAGATGGGACTTGATTCCAAGCTCTGTGTGCAAAACTCATTTGAACTAATCAGCATTGGATAGAACGAATCACATTCTCCTCCAAACATGCTTTTTAAAAATATATATAATGGCTTTACTGAGGTAAAATTCAGATTCCATAAACATTAAATTTTAGGGGATCCCTGGGTGGCTCAGCGGTTTAGTGCCTGCCTTTGGCCCAGGGCGCGATCCTGGAGTCCTGGGATTGAGTCCCACGTTGGGCTCCCAGCATAGAGCCTGCTTCTCCCTCTTCCTGTGTCTCTGCCTCTCTCTCTCTCTGTCTATCATAAATAAATAAATAAATCTTTAAAAAAATTATATTTTAGGGTAATTTTTAGTTTTTTCTTTAGTTGATAGCGCTCTTGGTGTCATATCCAAGAATCTGTTACCTCACAAGGTCATTGAAAAATCTATTTCTATATTTCATTCTAAGAGTTAGTTTTATAGCTTTAGCTCTTAGATTTAGATCTATGAACTATTTTCAGCCAATTTTGTGTATAGTGTAAGGTAGAGATTCCATTTCCTTCTTTGTATGTGGATATCTAGTCGCCCCAGTACCATTTGTTGAAAAGACTATTCTTTCCTCCATTTATTATTATTTTTTAAAGATTTTATTTATTTATTCATGAGAGGCACACAGAGAGAGAGACAGAGAGGCAGAGACACAGGCAGAGGGAGAAGCAGGCTCCATGCAGGGAGCCTGACGTGGGACTCGATCTTCGATTTCCAGGATCACACCCCGGGTTGAAGGTGGTGCTAAACCGCTGAGCCACCAGGGCTGCCCTCTTTCCTCCATTTAGTTTTCTTGGTAACATTGTAGAAAATTTAAGGATTTATTTCTAGACTCTCAGTTATCTTCCACTGATCTATGTTTACCCTTATGCCAATACTACATTGTCTTGATTACGATAGCTTTGTAAAACTTAGCAATGGGGAAATCTGAGTTTTCCACCTTTTTTTTTTCTTATCTTCTTTTCTTTTGGGCAAGAACTCTTGGGGTATTCTGGGTCCCTTGTATTTCCATATGAATTTTCAGAGCAGCTTGTCAAATTATGAAAAAGAGGCAGCTGGTGTTCTGATAGGGACTGCAATGAATTTTTTAATCAATTTGGAGAATGTATTATGATATTGTCTTAATCTCAATATTAAGTATTCCAATTCATTGACATGAAATTTATTTCTATTTCTTTAAATCTTCTTCAATTTCTTCCAATGATTTTTTTTAAAGTTTTCAGTGTAAGGCTTTATACTTCCTGTGTTAAATCTATTCCTAAGTATTTTATTCTTTTGGATGCTTTTGTAAATGGAAATGTCTTAATTTCTTTTTGGATTTTTCACTCCTAGTGTATATGAATACAATTGATTTTTGTACATTCTTCTTATATTATGCATCCTTACTGATCATATTTATTAGTTCTAATACATTTTTGCATGTGACTTCTTTAAGATTTCCTATCTACATCCTGTAAACACTGCTGAGTGAAAGCCTGAATCTCCACATGGTTTCTTCAGATCCAAACTTCACATTATTTATAAGCATGACCTTCTCTTACCCTGTTGGTTCTGATTTTGTTTTTGTTGTTGTTTCATTGATTTCACCACCTAGTAGCTATTCCTTCTTCTGGAAATAGTACCCTAATTTTTTTTCAAGGATACATTCCCTCTCCTGCTCTCTGTCCATAGCCTTTGAGGAGCTCCAGTTCCAGGGGTGGACATGCAGTACAAATCTGGCTCTCACATCCATCTGGCCATCACAATTGGTTTTAGCTGAATATATAGCACAATCAGAACCAATGAGTTGCATTCTCAAGACTGAAAAATCCCCTACAAGGTCACACATTTTTCTGTTTTCTTGGACTTCGGTCCAACACATAGATGAGAGATGGAGAGAGACTGGTTCTAATTACATCACTTCAACCCCGGATCACACCATACAGGAAGTCTGCCCATGTCCTCAACTGTTTGGGTTTGTGATCCAATAAAATCTCCTCAGCAATCAGCCAGTTCAGAGTTGGTTGTTACTTCCACTGATACTGGTGCAGATCATAGGTCAGGTATTGCTACTCATAGAAGAAGATAGTATCTTCCCATTGCAACTCCTAAGAGTCTTATTTTAAATAAATGGTTTAGTGATAAAAGCCATAACAACAACAACAATAACAACAAATACTATCATGTTTTATCTTTCCATTCCATGAAGAAGGCTCAAATAAAAAAAAACTGATTTTCATTTAGGATACACATATTTGAACTATTTAGCTTTATGTCTAGCAAGGTATTTTGCTTAAACTCCATGTGCAGCCCCTCTAGTGGTTAATTTAATATAGAACAGCCCAGGCTCCCTTCTCTTCCTGGTTTTGCTAATGGTGAGTTTGCTCTGAGAGGGTCTGAGGCCATGAATCACCATAGTATTTTTTAAACAAATCCCATTAGGTGGAAACAGCCAGTGTATTTTATTGGGAGCCTCTTCTAGAAGGAGTTTTGCATAACATCCAACAGTGTTCAGCAAGAAGAAAAAAAAAAGAAATTCCTTTAAATAACCAGTTCCACGAGGGAGGCCCTTTACCTTTGTATCTATACATCACATGAACTCCAACCTTGAATTCCAGAGAGAGAGCTATCCTCAGCTTATGATTTCACATTCACCAGGAACTGCAGAGGTTTTTAGTTCTGAGTACTAAAAATTGTCCCTCTGGTTAAAATATCTTAGTTGATAGAAAATAAGAAATTACTTTGGTAACGGAGGTTCTTTCATTTCCCAGCTGCAGATTTATTTAGAAAGAGGATATTAGGGAGGTCAGACAGTGATCTCCTGACTAAATGGGGTTGATTTATTATTCGCCACCTTTATAAAGTACAGGCAAATGGTAGAACTTAACAGCCTAGACTTGGAATTTCTCAAATGTGGATCAAAACCTTGCCTCTACCACTCACTAGAATGTGCCTGTGGGAAAGTTACTGACCCATTCTGAGCTTCACTCTTCTTCTATATAATAGGATTAAAAATAAAGCCTATTCATAGGCTTTTGGAAGACTGAATGGGATGACACAAAATGCACTTAGGTCCTGGTACCTAATAAGACCTCAATAAATATTATGTTGTTACCGTTACTTATCCTCAGCAGCAAACAGTGAATATCAGACGTCTCTGTCTCCCTCTAAGAAGGCATGATCCATTCTTAAAGCCCAGGTGGCCAACGTGAGGAGCTTTGCCAGATGTGACCCAGGCTTAAAGAACTGACATTACCTGTTCTGATGCTGTTTTGAAAGAATGGCTGTGTCAGAATATCGCTGTGTCACAATCTTCTTAACATCATGGATTTCAACTCTGGAAACAAATGCTAGTTATCAGCATCTAGATTTTTTTTAAGTTCTGGTTGCTATTTTTGTCTTTCTGCATCCCTTTTTTCTCCTATTCCTGAGTTTTACAGGTGTCAGGAGATGCCATCATTAAACTTTCTAGATCTTTGTTGTTATCCCACTGAAATACTTAAAAACCTCTCTTCTGAAATTTGGCCAGAAATGACAAGGAATCATGAGTTAATTCCACCAAGCATCACCAAGAAGGATGACTCTCAAGCTAAAGGCGTTTTTCACCCATCACAGTGGAGTGAATGATGTGGACATTAGTGCCCCTACTTACAGTCATTGATGAATCTGCTCTTGGTAGCTGGAGCACCCAAGTGTGGCGGCAGCAATGGTGAGAGAAAGGGTTGTAAGGGGGATGAATGAGTTCACTGTGCCTGTGTATTTTGGAGGCCAAGACTACTGCCAGATGGGCTCAAGAAATGGGATGCAAGAAAAATGACTTTTATCACCTAAAAAAGAGTAAAGTATTCAACAAAAGCAAACCATAGGAAGAAAGGACAGCCAATATCACCCTAATTCTAGCCCTTCCAATCATGGCATTGGTCAATTCCATTACCCTAGCCAAGAAAAAATGCCTCCTTTACAGGTGAGTTCTGCTGGAGACAGCCATTATTAAAGCAATTTGTTAGAGGTGGATTGTGTACATATTTAAGCAAGATAATAGTACTGGAGAAGCTGGCCAGAAGTACTGACTCAGTTGAAGAGGCCACAGGATATAACTCCATTTTCTAGACCTGGGTAAGGATGGCCACATTTAGTGACCTAGCTGCACAACATACTTTAATGGAATTTTCCCCAAAATACATGTGGTAATGGGATTAAGCCAATTTAAAAATAGACACTCCTGGAATCGTGGTTTAAGAGAGGAAAGTGCATCAATCAGATCACAGCCTCTTTTAGGGAAGAAAAATTTCAGTCTGCCCCTTAAGTATCTTTATTCAAACAATCAATATTTATCCAAGACCCACTCTGCAAGGGGATGGGAATTTATGCAGTAGAGAATAAGAAAGACATAATGTCTATTTTTGCAGGGTTTCTGTGCTAGTGGGAGAGACCAAACAAGGCATCAGGAAACTAGATATTCAATTTGAAAGGAGAACTACAGGGCACTTCGCATATGAATATTAAGGAACTCTCCCTAATGGAGTGATCAGAGAAAGATTTCTGGAGGAGATAGCATTTGAGTTCACCACTTATGGGTGAGAACTAGTTAAGAAGTAGGGTGGTCAAGTGAATAGGTGTTCAAGGTAAAGAATATGGCATATGCCAAAGCTCTATAGCAGGACCAACAAGGAAAGATAGTGTGATTGTAGTTTGGAAAGTAACAGGGGAGAGACACGTTGAGGTTCTAAAAAGGTTCCTAGAGCCCTGTGCATGTGTTGCACTCCTTGCCTGGAACACACTGGAATATTGGAATGTGCATGCAGGGCCGGGGTTAGAATTTGGCTTTACTCTGAGAGCAAATGGGAGCCATTGAAAAATCCTAGGCAAGAGGCGTGACAGTAGTTAAGCATTTTTGAAAGGTCCTTCAGCTTCAATGTGAAGAATGAGTTGTACGGCACAAGAAGGAATGTGAGTCGAGAGGTATTTAGGACAAAAACCCAACAATACTTGGAAATTGACTGGATATAGAACTGACAGATGAATCTCTATGATATATTGTTAACAGAAAAATTTCATTTTAGAAAGAAGCTTTAACACTGAGGATATTTCTAATAATTGCTCCACAACTAACCACTCTGAGCCTCATTTAGTGAGACAATTAAAATCAGTGTAATACACACTGAATGTGATACTATCAGATACGGTTGTCGTAATCCTAGAAAAATAAATCTGGACACGTACAGTGTGCTTAAAGTGTTCTCAACTTCTTCAAGGTTTCAAACTCTGGAAGGGTGGAGTGTGGCTTCTCCCCATGGTGGACCCAGAGCTGGGAGCCAAGGTACTGAGAGTACCTAGAATTGAGTTCTAATGCTGAGCAGAGTGGCCAAAAGGCAACATCATAGATCTGTGAAGTCAGCTAAGTGTGAGCTAACAGTTTCATTTTGTCCCTTTTTTTGGAGGGAATTCTGAGTCTGGAGCAGTTACTTGACCCCTCTGAGTTTCTCTTTCTGTATCTGAGAAATGAACTTGAAAGAGGCATTGGGTGTGTTTAAGGGGGACTCACAGTACTTAGCTCAATAAATATTAGTTGCTTTATTAGTCTCTTTTCTCTAAAAGTAATTAAGACCCAGCCAATCATCATATTTGTAATAAAATAACAGTAATAGCTAACAGTTACTAAATGCCTACGATGTGCCAGCAACAATTGAAAACACTTACATTTATATTTATTAATTCAGGAGTCTTGTAACAACCCTGTGAATAGATACTATTGTCATACTCATTTTACAGACATGAAAACTGCCATAGACTCAGGGCCACCCAAGGGAGTGGCACCATCAGGATTCAAAGCCAACTAGTCTGAGTAGGTATTTAAAAAAAGTTTTCATACAACTTATGTGGCAACACCAGGCAGAAACGGAGGTTGAAATTTATGTTAATCACCTTCTGTGATTCTATACTCTCAATAAATTCAATAGAAAAACCCAAGCTGACTGCACAGAGGCACAGTGCTCTGAAAAATTTAACACTGTGCCATGTTTATGAAGAATGAAACCCACTGGATGTCTATTTCACAGCATTCCAAATGTTCCCCCGCCCTTTGCCTAACGACAAAGAAACAACAACTTCAATTTATATGCCAACTAATCACGCCCCAGCATTCCAAGGTACGTTGCTGGGGATGAAGTGCAGTGGTTTAATGGCACAGTATGTCATGCTAGGTTAATGACAGAGAGTAGCCATGCCAGCAAAGTCCCCAGCTGGGGGACTCGGTCAGGGATCTGGGCATGCCAGCCAAGCCTGTACAGGGAAAGGCTGAATGTGTGAATCAACCTCCTTTTGTACTCTTCTCTGGTGAGGGGCAAAGAAATCCTGCAGACCTGAAAGCTTTCAAGTTCTGTTGGAAACCAGCTAGCTAATGCAGAATGCTTTAATCACTGCCACTGCAATGATAACAACTGGATTGTATAGGTGGCACTTTGAGAGCTAAGCTTTTGATTCCATCTTTTGGTACAGAGGTCACTGAATATTGATGTGCAAAAATGCTGTATGCTGTATTTAACACCTGTTTTTCCTAGTGAACTCCACAAGGGCAAGAATGAGTCAGTCTAAATCACTGCTACATCACAGCATTTAGCATGATGTCTGGAAAAATAATAACGGTATTGAAAAGGAGGAGGAGGAAGTAAAAGTTTATAGGTACTGCATATTTACCCATCAAAGTCTAAGTACTTTCCATGAATTATTTAATGCTGACAATAATCCAAAAGATAGGTTTTACTGATGTCCTATTTTACAAGTAAAGAAACTGAGGCAGAGTGCACTGCAGCAATTGGTTCAGCTACCAAGTGGTAGAGACAGGATTCAAACCCAGGCCCTGATTTCAGAGTCTGTGTTTCTAAACACTATACCATGATGCCTCTTGTAAAGAGCAGAGATTAGTCATACTTGGGCAGTAAGTGTTCCAGCATCTCTGACTATAGTACGGGCGTGGGTGGGGAGTAAGTTAAGTGTGCCTTCTTAAGAAGGCATATTAGAGTCCCCAGAGAATTGTTCTACCCTATGCATCCCTTTCTTAGCCACTTCCCATCCCCACTTCTGGGCAAAATCTTTGCTGTGGCCAGTCACTTTTAGTGGTAGGAAGTGTGTTTTTTCCTTTAAGTATATTGGTGAAAAAATGAAACTTCACAAATTACTGCTCTAGACCAGTGGTTCTCAAACCCAGCTGCACTTTAGACCAAACCAGGGAGCTTTTTGGTTCTACCTACATCATTTTCTTGGAGCACCTGGATGGCTCAGCAGTTGAGCATCTGCCTTTGGCTCAGATCATGATTCTGGGGTACTGGGATCCAGTGCCACATCAGACTCCCTGCAGGGAGCCTGTTTCTCCCTCTGCCTATGTCTCTGCGTCTCTCTCTGTGTCTTGCATGAATAAATAAATAAAATCTTTTAAAAATAATTTCCTTTACTTATTGTTGTTGTTTTACACAGAACATCCATTCTACCGTAATTTTATCACCCAATGATTGATTCTGTTTAATAGGATTCTGGTTTTGGAATAGAAATTATGATATATTTGAATATTCAGTATACAGTATATATTTTGACTTTTTTTTAATTACTAAGAGACTGGCCTAGCTAGATAAGGCAGGTAACAAAATCCTAGAGTAAGAGAATTAATTGGGACCTCCAGAGATCTTTTCATCTCTTGGTTTGTAACTAAAGACAAACCAGAGAGCTTTTAAAAACAGTCATGCCATATCCTGCCACAGATTGATTAAATGAAAATCTCTGGGGATGGGGTATGGGCATTGGTATTTCTTAAGAGGCACCCAGGTAGATCCAAAATAATGGTCAAGTTTGGGAAGCACTGGCTCACTCTCCTCATCTAAGAGCAACCAAGGGATTCTCTAGGGCTCCCTCATTCTCCTCCCTTAGGTATTAGCTTAGAGGTACAGTTCCCTAAAGAGATATTAAAGGTGTCAGACATTTTTAAATTGACCCCCAACAAACACTTCATGAGCATCTCTTACATGGAAAAGACAGAGAATCATAAGGCACAACTTTCATCTTTTATAGCCATACGCTCAATAATGAGATAACAGAAACCTAGCAATGAGTGTGTAACACAGCTCTAATATGTAAGACGGCACTGCAGAGATGGCAAAGAGTAGGAGGACTGACAGGAGGAGAGGCCCTAATGGAAAGGGGAAGGGACTCCTCTCTGGACAGCTAAGAAAAATGCAGTAGAAGCATTTGAACAAATGGATGAGAAGAAGAGAGGAAGCAAAGATGCACCTTTCTTCTCTTTTTCAAGTTTTTATTTTGAGACGACTGTAGATTCACTTGCAGTTGTAAGAAACAGTGCAAAGAAATCCCATATGCCCTCCACTCAGTCTTCTCCGATGGTAACATCTTTCACGACTAGAGTACACACCACATTTCTTTGATGTTTGACAGAAGGCTCTGAGGATAAGCAGATTTTTTTTAAGTGTAAAATATCCTAGTAGATAATTTAATTATTGGCACAGATCAACATTTTATTCCATACTTTATGGCAGAAGAGACCTTGCCTGACTTTGGAAGGGACACTAGAGGGCGAGGAATGTGAGATAATCACAGGTAGGCTGGATACCTGTAAGCAGAACATCTGGTTAAGGTCATTAGATACTTGACTGACAGCTAAGTAGGTGGGTAGGTAGTTTCCCAGAAGTTTTAATCTCATTAAAGTTTAATGTAAAAATGCTTAAGCATTTTATCACAAATCTTAATTTCCTTCTTACTAAGAGGTTGTGAATTATGTCATGAAAAAATTTCTGTCTCAAACCAGGTTTGAGACTGGTTTTCTTTATCATAAGCCAGGGAATTCAGTGCAGTGTTGAGGACCTGCCTTAAGATTTAGAAGGACTGAACATGATGCCTCCACTTAGCCAATGGGGCACAGGACCCAAGAAGATGCCCATAAGTGATAGACCAAAAACATGGGAACTTGAGCTTCTGTGTGACATAAATGACTTGATGTTTGGTACATATTACTTCTATATTAGACTGTGATAATACAAGCGAAGGGCAGGGGGTTTTGTCTATTATTTACACTGGTTTTTCCATTGGAAAACAATTTTTTTTCAGTGGAAAAGATGTAAATAACAGACATTATCAAGCACCTAACAGGCATGTAATAAATAATCATTGAATAAATTAATTCCTAAACATTTAGACACCAGTAATACTGCTAGCCCTATATTTGAGTCATAGTGAAAGTGGGGATTTTTAAATCCTAACTGAATTTCATGAACTTATATTTGGGGAGCACGTGTATGAGTGTGCTAATATATGTCAATGCCACAACTACGAAGAAAATTTCAGTCTCACCTTGGACAAGGACCTCACATGGACATAGTGTTGGGCATCCAGAAATCACTCAAAGCCTTTATTGTGATTATAATGATGAAGAACAAGTCAGCGGTTGCTGGGGATTGAGGTGGGGGATGTCATTACAAAAGGATAGTATGAGAAAGTCTTTTGGGTTATTCCATATTCTGATTATGATGGTGGTTATACAACTCTTTCCATCTATTAAAATTCATAGAATGTTGGGGGCGCCTGGATGGCTCAGTTGGGTAAGTGCCCAATTCTTTGTTTCTTCTCAGGTCATGATCTCAGAGTTATGAGATTGAGTACCACATCAGGCTCCACACTCAACACAGTCTACTTGTCCCTCTCCCTCCTCCCCTTTGCCCCTCCCCCACCTTACTCACGCTTGCTCACACACACACACTCTTTCTCTCAAATACATAAAATCTTAAAGTAAAATTTGTAGAATGCTGCACAATAAGTCAATTACTCTAAAAATAAAATATTTGCCATTAAATGACTACTAAATGAATATATTACTAAATGGCTAGCCAATGAACTAGTACTCCCTTCTCTTGGACTAACCCCTGCCTCCATACTTGTTTACTTTTATAGGAATACTATTCATATTTGATATTCCATCACCATCCCACCCTTCAGGGCAAGTGACAATGAGAAGGCACCAAGCTGGACCAACAGATTCTCTCTCACATATTTGAAATTGGGATTGTAGCCACAAGTCAACCTCTAAGAGTAACTGGAATGGTAACAACACAACCTATGGTTGTGAGCCCAGTCATACTCTTAAGTAGGTGCAGAAGCTGAGAAAGCTGGCTTGCAGGGTAAAGGGGAAAAGGATGCAAACCCACCAAAAGGGTTTGCATAAAGGAAACAAGGACATAAAGGAAATAAGAAAAAGAGAAAGAGAATCAGACATGTCAACTGACTCATTTCATAATTCCTCTTCTAGTTCCTCTTCTTAAAGTCTATCTACTTTTTGGGTCTTCATTTCAATGATCTATTCTATGCTTTTCTAATATAACATTGTTTATGTTTATATTTAATCAAGCTCATTATCTTGTTTCTAGGATCATAAACTCTAATTTAATCTATGTGCCACTAAATACTAGCTCTACCACCTCCAACCAGGACAGGACAATTTTCACAACTCAACCTCTCTGTGCCTCAGTTTCCTCATCTTTAAAAGAACAGTAACAGTACCTTCCAAAGGGTTGTGAGGATTAAATGAGTCTATGTGAGGTTGTTAAAACAATGCCTGACATATAGTTAAAACCCAAATACTGTTGCTGATATTTTTGTTTCCTTTCTCCTTCTCAACTATCACAGCTTTATCAGAATCTGTCTAGATCCCCACTCTCACTTCAAAGCAAGAAACAGTGATAATTGTCCATGTTTTACAAGGTGAGAGGAGGATATCTCATCCATTCTATGAACGTCAAGACCCCCCAAAACATGAAAGAGTTCCTTGAAATAATAATTCTAATATAATGCAAAATTATGAAAATCAGGAGTTTTATTATATTTCATTAACCTGGCAAGATTTCCTACAGAATTAACCCACACAGTGCCAAAATGACATCACAGACCATTCACTAAGTTTGTTCCTATTCTCTCTGTGGTATGAATATAGTGGGCAGTTGTAGATGACATCTTACAGTTGTATTGCAATTTAGAGTTTACAAAACACTCCCTCAGATTCTATTTCCTTTTGATCTCTATGACAGCCCTTTGAGGCAGATAGTATTGTTGAAATTTTACAGATGAGAAAATTAGGGCTCAGAAAAAATCCAGTGTCATCCAGCTACTTAGTACAATAACTAGGACGGAGATCTTCTGGCTCCCCCCCAAACTAAACTTTTTCACAATAATATTTATGCCTACTGAACAAACAGCTCTGCAGATGAGGACATTTTCCCCACTTCTCATATTCTACTACTCACTCACATGTTCCAGAACCACACATTTGGTGCTCATGGTAGTGCAATTTGGTAAGCACACTATCCTCCTTGTATAGATTACATACAATGTATGAAAAGTAGTAGAGACTCTGCACAATATTATCCTCTACAGGGAATTTCATATTCTTCTGGCAACCATGGAGTATAAGCAGGTCACTTTTCTTTGGTAGACACTGGGTTTCAGGTTTTGTAAGTATTTTTATGGAATTTGCTGGCCTTACCATGCCCCTCACCATCCCGAAGCATCTATGGAATGGCCTTTTGAAGACTCAGTGACAATGCCAACTAGGTAACAATACCTAGCAGGGCTGTGGCAAGGTTCTCCAAAAGGTTGTATAGACTCTGAATCAGCATCCAATATATAGTGCTATTTCTATAATAGCTAGGCTTTATGAGTCCAGGAATCAAGGGATGGCAAGAATGACTGACTCTGTAGGTGAATCAGAGATTGTCACGGCTATCCTTCACCATAGGCCTTGTGGACCAGGCTGCTCCTGCCCGGTGCCTCAAGGGTGGGGTGAGTGCCAGAGCTGGGGGGGTGGGGTTTCCCCCCAAGCCCAGGAGGTTGGGCTGCCCTGGGGGTGTTACTACTGACCCAGTGGGCCCAGAAGGAGGATCACTGGTTCAAAGAGGATTATCTCCAGACTTAGGATCTAATAGATTTTGCCTTGTTAGTTTTTGCACTTTCTAGGGACCCATCACCCCATTCTTCTTTATAGTGTCTCCCTTTTAGAATGGGATCATCTGTGCTATGCCTGTCCCACCATTTATATTTTGGATGCACATACTTGTCTTATTTCACACATTCACTGCTAGAGAATAATTTTGCCTTGAGATAATTCATACTGCAGATCTCACCCATACTTGATTTAGATGATATTTTGATGAGACATTTGACCTCAGGCTGTAGAGTTGATGGTGGAAAGGATTAAGACCTTTGGGACCATTGAGATGGAATGAATGTACATCAGGGTTCCCTTGCTTCCTCAATCAGAAAATACCTGGAGGTAGGTAGTCACCTACTCCAAGAAACAAGTGCCAAGGGTACAGCTGTCAGAATAAAACATATTTTTTTACCCCAGGGCTCCTGCTCTGGTCTAATATTCATGTTGCAGACCTTTATAATCAAGTTCTCAATGACTAATCTCTTTGAAAGGTGTACAAAATGGGCCTACCTTCCACCCATCTCTCTCCACACTTACACTCCAGTAGGCATATCATGAGAAGGTGGATGACATTCAAGTAGGCAAGGAGAAAACTCTTGAACTATAAAAATATTAAGACCGTAATGTTGCTAAAAACATTCTGAGAAATAAAGCTTTGGAAATACCTGTTATCCAAATCTCTGTATGGGAGAGATAAAATAGAACAGTGTTTGCATAGACTTTGTCAATTAAGAGTGCTACAATCACTATTTCCAATACACACACACACACACACACACACACACACACATATATATATATATACATATATATATGCAGTTTTTTAAAGCACATACTTAAAGCCACAGTATAGATTTTGAGTGTAAGTTAAAGCAGAAAAAGCTACAGGGTATCTCCTTATACCTTATCCAGTTATATCAGTGAGAAGCAGAGTATGAAGGTAAAAATTTCCTTTTAAGCACCCTTCAGAAGATTTGCTTATTCCCAGCATCATGTGCCCATCAACTTGCCAGTCTCCTAGAAGGTCTGTTTTCTTGATATTGAAATGATATGATATCCACAGCATCCTGTTATCAGCTTCCCTGAGTTACCTCTTCTTTGAAATTCAAACAAAATTAACTCAAGCCACATACCATATGCTGTGGGAAAGCTCAGTGTTGATCCTCATCTCTGTGGAGATTCTTGAGAGGTAGGGACAGGACTGTCACAATCACTTAATCATTTCTAGCTCAGAATCCCACAGTTTAGGGGAGATCATTTGGTTTATGAATAAGCACACTTTCTGCCTCTTTCTGTAATGTCACCAGAAACTGATCTCCACATCTTCAATCCTGATTGTAGGCATGGCAGATTTTTACCGAAAGTTTGGACAATGAAGGGGATTTTCCACTACAGCACAGCCAAAAATGTAGCAGTAAATCATCTCACTGTCTTAAAATTCCTTCAACCTCTCAGGGTGCCTGGTTCAGTAGGTTGAGCATCTGATTCATGATTTTGGCTCTGGTCATGATCTCGGTGTCATGAGGTTGAGCCCACTTTAGGCTCCAAGCTCAGTGTGGAGTTTGCTTGAGATTCTCTCTCCCTCTCCCTCTGCCCTTCCCCTTGCTTGTGCTTGCTTAAAAGTGTGCACACACACTCTCTCTCTCTCTTTCTTTCTCTCTCTCTCAAATAAATAAGTAAATAAAATCCTTTTTAAAAAATCCTTCAACTTCTCTGCCTGCCAGCAGGATGATTATTGGCCATGCAGTTCAGCCCATTCTCTCACCTTCATCTTCCTCACCTTTCCTTTGCTCTTCACAAGTCATAGCTTCTAATCTCCATGCAAGCTAGTTTTCATGGTGCCTTTATTCCATTCTCCCCTTCCTAACTTAACATCTCAAAACCTTTCAAACCCAAGGGGTCTCTTCCCCTAAACAGCAAGAGGTCTCTCCCCAAAAGAAACTCAGCTGCCAGATTTTAAATTATTAATTTTTACCCTGCTTCAATTCTTCTACTTCTAAATACAACCAGTAGATGGAACCTAATCTGCACCAGGCACCAAACATACAGTAGGTAAACACAACAACATTTCTAATTTCATCAAGCTCCCAAGAGGAAGGGTTCAACAAACCCTTATTTTTTTGGAAAAAAAAATACAGTAAAGTCTTCTGCATTAATGAATGAATATGTGGCATCATTTCCACATCTGTGATCTGGAACTCAGAGTGTTATACATAATAATGATCCCTTCTTATGATAATGTCCACCCAGGCCCTCTCTTTCTGTAAACAAGGAGCCATAAACTACAGAAATAATGTTCCTAACCAACCTCCACTGAATTCACCTTATCAAAATGACTACCATTCTCCATTTCCCTGCAAAACATACAGACTGCTCTCCACAGAAGGCCGGAAGCTCATGGCTAATAGGCAACTATAATTCTTCTGCTAGATTAACCAGCCAACTACCACTTCCAATTATAACAGATAAGAAGGCTTCAACTACATTTTTCCAAATAAAAACAATTTCTCCCCAAATGGAACTCTAATGCAGGCTGTTGAAAAAAGCACTTCTGTTTTCTTCCTACCACAGAGATGATTGGATGCTTCAGGAATACTTTGCCAGGACCACAAAAAAATCCATCTCGTATTTACAGTAGAATATAATTCCAATCTCCATTTGCAGAAAAGAAATTTAAGTGGTTGTACCAGTTATCAGTTACTTATTCTGGAATAACAACAATAAGCATTTATTATTGCTGCAGACTGTGCTGGTGAGCAGGGAAGTCCTACTGATATGAGCAATGTTTGGGTGATTTCATCCTGCATCTGCAGTTAGCAGGCAAAGTCATTGAGACATAGCAGGTCAAGGACAGCCATCACACGTCTTATGGTTGACTGGCTTATGGCTGACGAGAAGGAGTTATAAAACCTATGAATCTCTACAATCATCAGGCTAGTTCATGGCAGCTAGACAGAGTTCCAAGAGAAAAAGTAGATGTACAGGGCCTTTTAAGGTCTAGTCTCAGTACTGACACAGTTCCACCACATTTTACTGGCGAAGGTAACTTATAAGGTGAGTCCAGATTTCAAGGAAAGGAAACAAGATCTACCTATTTATGAAAGGAGCTACATGCAAAGTCATATAGCAAAAATTATGAATACAGGGAGGAATGGAAAACTGAAGCCATTATTGTAATTAACGTACCACACTGGGTGAGGCTGCACTGTCAACCTTTTTTATTTTCATATCTCACGTTTATCTGGAAATTTTAATACTTGGAAGAAAGTCAGTGGTTCCCTCCCATTCAAGCATAGAAAGTCAGGAGAGACAGCTGCTCTCATACAAAGAATCAAAACAAGTCACTAAAACCATATCAAAAAGCTGAATCCACATGCATGTGCGCAAGTACACACACATATACACACACTCTGAAAGAAAAAAACCTCCAGAAAGTGAGAAGCCCTTTATACAAACGAGAGACTCAGCACTGCCCTAATCTCAGGTGATGCTGTAGAGAATAGAAAAGGGGGAAAACATTAAATTTCTAAAAAAAAAATTAATAGCCATGCAAATGTCGGCATGAGAAATTAGAATTTCAAACTTGCTACAAAGCAAGTTTCAACATATCCACTAAATGCTTTCGCAAAGGTTGTGGAGGAAACCATGCACCAAAAGTAGGAATAGAGAAAGATGAGAAAAATCATCCCTGACATGCATCATTCCTCTTCACATGCAATAATATTGCTGTTCAAAAGGAATGAAGAGGCAGGAGGGAGAGATGAGACAAATCTCTTCCCCATTCAAACTGGATTTCACCTAAGAAAGTCTAAGGTAGGACAGGAGAACTGAGAGAAACCATACACATTTCAGGTTCTCAATCATTAAAGAATGGGGGAGAGAGAAAAGATGTTGTAAAATCTTACAGGTAGTCTAGTCCTTTATGATGATTATAGATACAACTCTTAGAAGAACCAGAGGGAGAAAAACAGGGTTGCAAAGTCTCGTAAGCCAAGTTAAGGAGCAGGACTGAGAGCAAAAATTATTCCCCAGAAACCCAGTGAGCAGACAGGTTGGTAGGATATCAAGGAAATAATTCCCCCCAAAAAATCTTGTAAATGGCAACTTGCTTGTGCAGCACAGATATATTTTTGTAATCTCACTAGCAGCCAGATCCCAGGTCCTACTCATTGGAAAATCCTGATCCCACAATCAGATCATTGCAAGCCAGGGGTAAACTAAATCAAGTAAAAGCTGCAACAAAGCCTAGACTGAGCTTATAAATCAGACAGAATTAGCCTTCACACTGGTCTAAGAAAGGGTCCATTGCCTTCTGGAGATAAACATTATTTACTTCAGTCTTTATGATTCCTTTATGTCCAGCATACAATCAAAATAAAATAAGGCATACCAAACAACAACAAAGAAATGCAATTATCATAAGGATATAAAACAGAAAATTGAAGCAGATCAAGAAACGGCCAAGAAATTGGAATTAACAAGTTGAGACATTAAAATAACTGACTAAAAGACTAAAAACATTAAAGTATCCAGAAGAAAATGTATGACAGGATGGGGAATTTATAAGAAACATACGAACTATACAAAACACCAATTGGAAATGCAAAAATGAAAAATAAGATATCATGAAAGAAGAATTTATAAGATTGGCTGAAGACTAAATATAAAAAAGGGGAAAAAAGTGAATGAGTAGATGAGTCTATGAAAAGCATCCAAACTAAAACACAAATAGAAAAAGATTAGGAATAAAAAATGGGCATTAGAGACTTGTGACACCATATCAAATGGTCCAACATATGTGTAAGTGGAAATTTAGAGAGTGAGGAAATGCATAAAGTGAAAACAACTCAGAATGGCCCAAAAGGATAAAGACACTAACTCACATATCCAAGAAGCTCCATGAACACCAAGCAGAAAACGAGCAGTATAAATACAAAGAAAAAAATGTAGGCACATCACAGAAAACCAAAAATAAAGAGCAAATCTTAAAAAGCAACCAGAGATAAAACATAGTACGTATAATGGAAAAAAATATATGAATGGTGGTTGATTTCTTAGCAGAAATAATGAAGACCAGAAAAAAAATACACTGATATCTATAAAGTATTGAAAGAAAAAAACTCAACCTAAAATTCTGTATTAATCAAAAATATCCTACAAAATTCAAGGGAAACCTAGAAATTCTCAGACAGATAAAAGCTAAGAGAATTCATCTCTAGCATACTTGCACTACAAGAAATGATGAAAGAAGTGATTCATACAACTGCATATTGTAATCTCCAAAGCAACTACTTAATACCAATAAAAATGACTAGTTGAAGCTTAATTACACAAAAAATAAATTATTAATAGACTGAATTTACTCAAAAGGGAAACAGAAAAGGAAAATAAGAGCAAAGGAGAGGAAAATATATAAAATAAAAATCAGAATAGGAAACTAAAACTCAATCATATTACTAATTACATTAAATGTAAATGAATAAAACCAACCAATTAAAGGGCAGAGACTGTTGGACTGATGAGGGGAAAATCTAATAATGGTATGCTGTTTATAACATACACACACCTTAATTATAAAGAAAAATGCATAGGTAATGTATATATTGTATACAATATATACAATATACACAATATAAACATCAAGCATAATGAAGCTACTGTGACAATATTAATATCAAACAAAGTAGAATTACAGAAAATAAAACTACTATAGATAAGTAGGGACATTTCATAATGATGAAACCATCAACTCATCAAATAAACACAGCAATCCTAACACGTTAATTTAGCTCTAACAACAGAGCTTCAAACATATAAAGTAAATTGACATGGAACACTCTCCAAGAATTCAATAAAAATAAAAAATTTTAAGCTATACAGAAGAAAAAGATCATACAGAAGATATTCCCTAAACATAGCAGCATTAAACTGTAGCCGAATAGAAAATAAAGTATCTGGAAAAATCTCCAATTTTTAAATTTAATGAGATATTTATAAATAATTCATAGATCAAAGAAGAAATGAAGAGGAAAATTAGAAAATATTCTGGACTGCATAAAGTGGAAATGTTTGAACATATCAAAATTTATGAGCTATAGCTTTTAAAAATGCTTACAGGAAAATTTATCAAATGCTTATTACTTGGAAAGTACACAGTTCTAAAATCAATAATATAGTAAACTATGGCCAGGGACTAAATCCAGTTTGCTGTCTGTTTTTATAAATAAAGCTTTATTGAAACAAAGTCACTCTCATTCATTTACATTTTGTCTATGGCCTCCTTCATGCTGCAATGTGAAAAATGGGGTGGTTGTAACAGACCACATGGCCCACAAGTCTTTGTTTACGACCTATTCCTTTATTTTCAATCCCTTGTGTAAGTTTTCACCCTAACAAATGAGAACAAAGTAAGTAAAAGAAATGAAATCATAAAGAGCAAAAATTAACAAAGTATAAAACAGGAAACAATAAGAGAAAATATATAAACCACAACTGGGTTTATAAATTATCAAGAAAAGGAATTAAAAGAAGAACATCATTGCAAATTATATAGACATTCTTTTTAATGGTAAGGGGTTTTTTAAATAACTTAATGTCAAATTCAAAACCTTAAATGAAATAGACAGATCCTTTGAAAAAAATAATCAAACCTTACATAAAAAGAAAAAAAATCTAAATATCCTGATACATGTTAAAGAAATTGAGTTCATAGTTAAAAACAAAACCTAAAACTTTCCCATAAACTTCAGGCCCAGATGGTGTTACCAAGGAATTCTACAAACATTTAAAGAAGAAATTGTATCAATTCTACACAGTCC
Organism: Nyctereutes procyonoides; assembly: GCF_905146905.1. NCBI lineage: Eukaryota > Metazoa > Chordata > Mammalia > Carnivora > Canidae > Nyctereutes > Nyctereutes procyonoides. The sequence continues at coordinate 50,388,356 of NW_026575126.1, read as the reverse complement.
TTTCAAAAAAATACAGAATAAAACACTTTCTAACTCATCTAGGAGGCCCACATAATCCTGATATTGCCACTTGACAAAGATTATTACGGAAAAGAAAATAACAGATCAAAATATCTCATGAAGAAAGGCAAGAATCCTCATGAAAATCTCAGCAAACAGAATTCAATAAGCTATTTTTAAAAGTTAATGCATCATGACTAGGTAGGATTTATCCTAGGAATATAAGATTGATTTAATATTCAAAAAATCAATTAATGTAATATATCACATTGACAAAAGAAAAGACAAAAATCATACCCCAATAGATGCAGAAATCCAATACCTTTTTATAATTAAAAAAAAAAACTCAGCAAACTAAGAATAAGGAAAAAATTTTAAGCTGAAAAGCAAATCTATGAAAAACCTACAGCTAACACCGTATCTCCTACCATATATAATGTCAATCCTACCCCAACATTAAAAATAACAATGTTTTTCTTGCCACTTGTATTCAATAATAACCTGGAAATTATACCCAATAAATAAACAAACAAATAAATAAATAAAGTGCATAAAGATTGGAAAAGATAAAATTCTAGTTATTTACAGACCACATTATTGTGTATGTAGAATGTCCAAAGGAACCTACCAAACTGCTAAAACTAATTAGTAAATTAAACAAAGTCATAGGACACAAGGTTGACATAAAAATTAATTTTATAGCCACACATAACCAAAAAACATTTGAAAATTGAAATTTAAAAAATTCTAGCTCTTTCCCCTTTCCTTCCTGAAAAACTGTGGGCCTGAACATAGTTAGGCATCTCTGCAGGGAGGTGGGGTAAAGTTGTTATGGGACAGTACATGGTGTTGAAGCTCAAGCATAGTAAAGAGGACACTGCAAAGTGTCAGAATCTGAGCAGAGTGAAAGGGTTGTCTGCACAGGGAGAGGTAGGTAGGTGCAGAGTACCAAAGCCCATGTAGGTTGAAGAAGGTATCCAAGTGGGAGGGAAGCCCAGCACAAGGTGCTGGAGTCTGAGTACTGGGTGAGCAGGGATGGCAGGAATGATGGAAGAATGGTATCATCACAGGGGGAGTGATCAAATAAGTAAAAATACTGGGGATAATGGGAGTTAAGTCTCACACTAATAAAGAGAGCTACAAATATGAAAAGGGAAAATATTAGAATGAACTCCATAGTGTCAGATGGAATTAAACATACTGACATCAATCAGTGGTTTTCCATAAATACAGGCAGATCTCCATATAAACAATATATATAGTAATGAGCATACCTAAAGCCCAGGTGTTTGTTTCTGAACACCATTCTGGAATAGGAGGATTAAGGGCTCCTGGATAAATGGCTGATACTGGGTCTAAAGCAAGAAAAGTACAAGATGAGCCTGGAACATGTTTTGTTAGAAATGAAGGAAGTAGAGCATGATATAGGCATGTCAAACAGACATGGCAGCCAGCTTAAAGGTGCGCTCCTATCCGCCAAATCTGGGACAATTTGAGCATCAAAATAAAGAATGATATTAATGAATTAAAGTCTATTAAATAAAACATGAATGCATAAAAATAGGAATACATGAACCTATGTTGATAAAAATGAATAAATTTGAAGTTTGATAAAGAATAAGACACTCTCGGGATGCCTAGGTGGCTCAGTGGTTGAGTGTCTGCCTTTGGCTCAGGTCATGATCCAGGGGTCCTAGGATCGAGTCCCACATTGGTCTCCCCACGGGGAGCCTGCTTCTCCCTCTGCCTACATCTCGGCCTCTCTCTGTGTCTCTCATGAGTTAAAAAAGAAAAAAAAACAACAACAATACACTCTCACAATATCACTAAATACTTATTACAAAGGGATACAAAGTAAATTTACAGTGGAGAAGTCTAATATGAAAGAAAATCAAAACTGTGTGCCACTAGACAGGCTACAATAAGGATAATACAGCTCTGTTTCTATGATATTTCTGCCAAAGATGAATAACCTAAATCTAATCAAAAGGAAAAAATCGGACCATCCAAAACCTATAGTCATAAAATTTGTCAAGGTCATAAAAACCAAAGAAAAACCAAGAAACTATTTCAGACTAGCACAACAAAATACAACACATGATTATGGATCAGATAATTTTCCCATAAGGAGCACTTTGGGGAATTTAATAAAACTTAAACTGAGTCTTAAGATTATATGTTAACAATGTACTCATGTTTGCTTATTTCCTGATTTTGATGGTTGTATTGTGGTTATTTTTTTTAAGTTTTTTACAGATCTTTTTTTTATAATAAATTTATTTTTTATTGGTGTTCAATTTGCCAACATACAGAATGACACCCAGTGCTCATCCCGTCAAGTGCCCCCCTCAGTGCCCGTCACCCATTCACCCCCACCCCCCACCCTCTTCCCCTTCCACCACACCACCCCTAGTTCATTTCCCAGAGTTAGGAATCTTTATGTTCTGTCTCCCTTTCTGATATTTCCCATACATTTCTTCTCCCTTCCCTTATATTCCCTTTCACTATTATTTATATTCCCCAAATGAATGAGAACATATAATGTTTGTCCTTCCCTGATTGACTTACTTCACTCAGCATAATACCCTCCAGTTCCATCCACGTTGAAGCAAATGGTGGGTATTTGTCATTTCTAATTTCTGAGTAATATTCCATTGTATACATAAACCACATCTTCTTTAGCCATTCATCGTTCGATGGACACCGAAGCTCCTTCCACAGTTTGGCTATTGTGGACATTGCTGCTAAAAACATCGGGGTGCAGGTGTCCCAGCGTTTCATTGCATCTGTATCTTTGGGGTAAATCCCCAGCAGGGCAATTGCTGCATGGTAGGGCAGGTCTATTTTTAACTCTTTGAGGAACCTCCACACAGTTTTCCAGAGTGGCTGCACCAGTTCACATTCCCACCAACAGTGTTAAGAGGGTTCCCCCTTTTCTCCACATCCTCTCCAACATTTGTGGTTTCCTGCCTTGTTAATTTTCCCCATTCTCACTGGTGTGAGGTGGTTATCTCATTGTGGTTTTGATTTGTATTTCCCTGATGGCAAGTGATGCAGAGCATTTTCTCATGTGCATGTTGGCCATGTCTATGTCTTCCTCTGTGAGGTTTCTCTTCATGTCTTTTGCCCATTTCATGTTTGGATTGTTTGTTTCTTTGGTGTTGAGTTTAAGAAGTTCTTTATAGATCTTGGAAACTAGCCCTTTATCTGATACGCATTTGCAAATACTTTCTCCCATTCTGTAGGTTGTCTTTTAGTTTTGTTGACTGTATCCTTTGCTGTGCAAAAGCTTCTTATATATATGTATTGTGGTAATTAAAGGGAATACCCTTGCTTCTATATATATGTATTGTGGTTATTAAAGGGAATGCATGCTGAAGTATGAGGGGGTTCATATGAAACCAGGTTGATAATGCTTCTAGAAAAAGTTTCTTTGTTCTCTAACAACTTTTTGGAAGTTTGAGGTTCTTTCAAAAAAAAGAGAAACAGTATAATTTTCAATAATATCAAAAGGGACAAATATTGCAGGAAAAAACCTAATGAAATATGTATATGATATACCTAAAAAAAAAAAGCCCACAGTATTTCTGAGAAAAGGTAAAGACCTGAATAAATGGAGGGTTATACAATGTTCATAGATTATAATACTCACTGTTGTTAAGATAGTCACTGTCCCTAACTTGGGATAAAACTTCAATATAATTCCTATCAAAATTCTAGCAGGATATTTATTACAAATACACAAGATAATTCTAAAATTTATATGACAGTACTACAGATCAAGAATAACCGAAGCAAATTTGAAAAAGATTAACAAAGTTGGAGAACTAACACTCTTTGATTACAAATCTTATCCCAAAGCTATAGTAATCAAGACACTTTCATAGAATGGTAGGATAAGAAAAAAATCAATGGAGAAGAATAAACTTTGTAGAAATAGGCCCACATTCATATGGTCAATTGATTTTTCCTAAAGATGCCAATTCAGTTGTATGGGGTAAAGAACGTCTTTTAACAAATTTTGCTAAAGTGACTGAATTCTGTATAGGGAAAATAATGAACCTTGATCCCTTTTCTCCACATAAACAAAAATTAATTCAATATGTGATACTTGTACTGTACATACTTGAACAATATGTGAAATTTTAACACTTCTAGGAAGAAAATATGAGAATATTCTCATTACCTTGGACAAAAAAAGATTTTTTTTGAAGAAGACACACAAAAAAATAAACCATAAAAATTAAATTTTGAAAAATTAGACTTTGTCAAAATTAAAACTTTCCACTCATCAAAAGACACCATTAGGATAATGAATAGGCAAGGCAAATATTAGGAAATATATTCACAACACATAATTATAACCATGGACTTGTATCCACAGTATACAACAATCACATAAATCAATAATTGAAAAAATAAGCAAGTACATTTTTAAAAAGTCACAATATAACAGATGCTTCACAAAAGAAGGTGTACTGATAGCCAACAAGTATTTTAAAAAGGATTCAATATCATTAGTCCTCAGAGAATATAAATTAAAGACCATAAACAGTACTGAGAGCCCACAAGAATGGCTAAAATAAGAGACTGATAATGTCAAATGTTGCCAAGGATGCGGAACAACTAGAGCTCTCATACATTGCTTGAATGAGCATACAAATGTCACCATACTTTTTAGAACTACGTGCCAATTTCTTATACAAGTTAAACATGTACCCTCGGATCCATCTGTTCTTCAACTGGACACTCAAAAGAAATGAAAACTGTTTACTCAAAATCTTCTGTGAGATTATTGGCCACAAACATGGCAACAATGTGAATACCCATCAGCTGGAGAATGTTGAAGCCTTAAGTGGATTTATTACTACTCAGCAATAAAAAGAATGAACTACTAATATACACATGACAGTATGCACAAATCTCCAAAACAAGCATGTTAAACAAGAAAACCTCCCCCAAAAAAATCCAAATCATAAGAATAATGAGATATATGGAATAGGAATACAGACAAAACTAATCTAAGGTAACAAAAATCAGCAGTGGTTGACAGCAGTGGGAGGTGAAGCCGGAACTGACTAAAAAGGAGCCTAAGGGTTTCTGGGATGCTGGAGATCTATGTCATTTTGAGTGGTGACTTCATTTTTGTCTGTAATAGTCAAAACTCAGTGTATTTTCCTGTATATGAATTATATATCTCAATGAATAAAAGAAAGTCCTTTACTCTAAAATGTCTGGTTCAGGGCCTATCTCAGATGAGTGAAATGTTTAGTGTTTAGATTTCTTCCCTCCAGAAGAGCACAAGGTTTGAAAAATTAAACATTTAGTATATGTATAATACATAAGTATACACATTCGCAAGTCAGTGCTTCCAAATAGTTGCTATCCAACCAAACAAATCAGCAAAAGAAAACCATCATGGTTCATGTGTAATTGACCAGACCCCTAGGATGTCCTGGGTTGTATCCAAGTGGCATCACCGCCCTGTCCACGATTTGGGGCCCTTGCAGTTATAGCTACATCACTGAGGTTGATAGTACCTCCCTGGAAGTCAGGCAGATCTAGGCCTGAATTCTACTATAGCTTCATACTCTTTCTTCCAACAGTTCTGTGATCCGTGAGTCTACTGGTGAATGGGTGTATAGTTCTAATTTCAATCTATTGAAGGACCCTACTCGAGACCTCCTCATTTTAGGTCCATCCTAAGGGTTACAAGACATAGCATTCACTCCAGTGACACAGGCCTTCATTTAGCCTCTCATACCCTCAATCACCCCTTTCCCCTCTTTGGGAAACAGCAAACGAGTAACGAGATGCCAAGCCAAGTGGTGTGCATATTGGAAAGTGCAGGCAGAATTTAAAATGCTTTCCTTGAACAAGACTGTCAAGGGGCAAATAGACATTCACTTATTTTTGGGTTGTGTGTGATCGAGGCTGTCACTTCGCGGCCCTGGATTCTCACTTAACGCTCCTCAGGCACACAATTGTTCAACAGGCTTAAAACACATGAATCTATTTCCAAAGATGGAGACACACATCAAGGCCCTCCTGTCTGAAGGTGTAGAACCAAGAGCAAACAGCAAAAGAAACCAGCTACAGAGGGTGAGCCCACAGACAGCTGCTGTTGCACCTGTCTTAGAGTGGAAGCAAGGAGTGCGCAAAGGCAGGACATATACTAAAATTAGGCTGGAAGCAAGGAAAATGCTCCTTTGACATTGGAAAACTCTCCATACCCTCCCCTGTAAGTGCCAAGCTATCTCAGATGGCCTCACTAACATCCCAGATGCACATACCTTCCCTCACTCCAGGATATAGATGTGACCCTCTTTTCTTATTTTGAGGCAGGGCGAGATTTCCAGACTTAGTCACTACTGCTACTGGGACCCCCAGATGGTTTGCTGAACCAGAAAGAAGGCTGAGCAGTAACAAGGTGGTGAGACGTTCCTCCCTATAGAGCCACATGCTCATAATTCATTTACATACTTTCCTCTGGGCAAGCCAACAATTTAAAACCTTCCAATATGGGTCTTCCAGGAATTATACAAATGGGAGTGCGTCCAGATTTGAGGACTGGTTGCCCCCGTTCCTGGGTACCACCCCAGCTGGAAGACAGCCAGAAACTGGTTATAGTCTCTTTGACAGAAATGGAGATTAGCAGGTGTTAAAGACAGATTAGCAACTAAATGAGTTTCTCACTGGCATAATCAGTATTCAAAAAGAAAGGGTTTTAGAGAGAAGGTGGACAGCTGCTGGGAGTCTTCTCTGACAAGAAGAAATTTGCCTGCATTTACCAGGCCTGTGCATACTCAAGAAACCAAAGCATAAAGGTAGCCCATTAACTGAATCTGGAGCAGGCAGGCACTCAGACAGAATGTGCATCTGAGATAAGATGGGGTCAGAGCAGCATTGGTCTTCTTTTCTGGGCACTTCCTGGGGATGGGAAGGAGGCAGTTCCACTTCCTTTCCTTCCTGTCCTGACTCAGGTTCTGACTGGACTGCCAATACACCTGGGGTTGGTGCAGTACCTTCTTTCTGCACCCTGAGGTCTGGCCATTGGACTGGAGGGCAAAGGGAAGAGCTTGAACAAGTCTCAGATGAAAAAATGCCATCTCTCAGCCATTTGGGCTACTTATATCAAAAAATACCATAGACTGAGTGGCTTCACCATCAAACCTTCTCTTTACAGTTTTAAAGACTGAAAAAAACAAGATCGAGCTGCCAGCAGGTCCAGTGACTGAGGGGAGCCCTCTTCTTGGGTTTGCAGATGGCCATATTCTCTTTTGTACTCTTACTTGGCAGAGAGAGAGAGAGGTCATCTCCCTCATCTCTTCTTAAAAGGACCATAATCCTGGGCAGCCCAGGTGGCTCAGTGGTTTAGCATGCCTTTAGCCCAGGGCGTGATCCTGGAGACCCAGGATAGAGTCCCATGTCAGGCTTCTTGCATGGAGCCTGCTTTTCCCTCTGCTTGTGTCTCTGCCTCTCTCTCTCTCTCTCTCTGTGTGTCTCTCATGATTAAATAAATAAAATCTTAAAAAAAAAAAAAAGACCGTAATCCCACTCATGAGAGCTCCACCCTCATGACCTACTTACCTCCCCCAAAGCCGCACCTCCTAACACCATTCCATTTGGGGTTAGGCAGCAACATACAAAATTTGTGTGGGACAGAAACATTCAATCCATAGCCGACACCAACTACACAGTCAGCTAGATTTTTAGAGAGAAGGAAAGAAAACAACTATTTATTGAAGCACCTACTCTGTGCTGTGCATTTTACTGGGCCCCTTCCACCATTTTATGTTAACTCAAAGGACAGACTAACCCAAAAGACCTAGTCCACATTAGGAGATTTGGCATGAGAAACTAAAGACAGACTGAGTACCCTGTTTCTTCCCTTCCCATGGTTTTGTATTTCCTTCTTAATACTATTTTGAATTTGTTTGGGCTCAAATTATATTACACCCTTGTCATCTCCATTAGCTAAAATGTATTTATGGCTGATTATGCATGCAGAAAATAAATTAAATATCTGAATAACATTACCAGTAATTGGTGAAATTGCCTTATGTTTTCACATCCTTACAACAAAAAAGGCATCAACAAATGACCGGGAAAACAAAAGGATAATCCATTATAATTGTCCATATTACCATAGAGATAGGACAGACACAATTATGGGCAATTTCAGTGTCTAAAAATCAAGAGTGATGAAAATTATATTGAAGTTAACAAAAAAAGAATTACTTTAACTGGGGCTTTAAAATAACTGCTAGTCAGGATAAAAGAGAATGGCCCCTGCTCTGAAAAATCAGCCACTGACTTGGAAGTTGACGCTGAATCTCTTAAGTTCTACAAAAAGATAAACCATGGCTGAAGTGTTCATTTAGATCTGCTTGAGTGATTCTTCATGATACTGTCACCCTTCAGACACTACTGGTTCATTGGTGAAATGTTTATGCTGATTTAGGGAGAGAATGTAATGTGTTTTAGTTTCTAAACACCTAAGTACCACCTCCAGCAGAGCTTGATATGTATACCAGATCAGACTGACTTAATCTCTCCTTTGGTTGCATATCTGTGTTATGTGAAAATGATATAAATTTCAAATATTCACCATAATAAGGATTATAGTATAGGTACCAACCAGTTGGGAAGGATGCCAGTTGTTACATCAGAGCAAGGTCCTGGGGCCCCTTTTGTGGAGGCAGGGCCCCAGTCACTGGGGTGCACACAAAATCTGTTATATGCCAACCAACATGGGAGTCTTTTAATGTTTCAACAATGGTGCAACTCTACCAGCATGTCCTGCTAAATGTCAGCACTGCACAGACACACAGATGAAAGACCAAGTCTGGCTTCTTACTTTGCCTCATTTATCCAGGTGGCTTCTCTCAGCATCTTGCCAAATAGACACTCCAGGAAACTGCATTCCTGCAGAGCTCTGGCAGGTAATACGGCAGCCCAACCCAAAGACCATTTCTACAAGAACACACTTTCACTTTTAGTATGAGAGCTTGAAAGCCCCAGTCCTGCCCAAAGAACACAGCAGCTGGGGCCCAAACACAGCACCATTGTGATTTTTAAAACCACATTGTATGTGAGATTTAAAATAGAGAGTCTCCACATCTACCCAAGGGAATCTGAAGAATAAGATAACAAAGAGAGGTGTGGCAGGGCCCATTTGTTGAGAGAAACAAAACCTTTCCACGTACACTGCCAGAGTGAACTTTATAAAGTGCAGACCCAGTATGCCATGCCTCAAAATTCCTCAATTGCCAAATCTTTACTACAGCACCCAAGGGACTTGCCTCCCCTTGTTTCTTGCTGCCTACAGCCTCTCACTAAGCAAAACTGAACCCACTGTGGTATCAGAACACATCATATACTCCCACTCCATTGACTGGGCACTCCATTACAACCCATGTCTTAAGTCTTGGAATCATTTGCTAGAAAATCGCCTAGTTGACTTTATCCAAGTATCCTGAATAACACAAGGCTTGGTACCTATTAGGTCATAATAATTTCGGGTGAATAGGTGATTCAATTTAATCACAAAAATGGTGGCCAGACTATCATAAATCTTTGGAGAATTTAAGAGCAGTCCAATATATTAAAATATCACATGATCAAAAATGAGCAGAACTGAAAATTAAAAGGCCAAGCATATCACAGTGGAGTCATAAAGATGAAGGGGAACCAGAACTCTCATATATTACCAATTGAAATATAAAGTGGTACGACAATATGGAAAACAATCTGGCAGCTTCTAAAAAGTTAAACATATGCTACTATATGACCCAACCTTTCCAGTCTTAAATATTTACCCAAGAGAAATGGAAGTATATATTCATACACTTTTTATATACAAAGGTTCATAGAAACTTTATTTGTAATAGGCAAAAACTGGAAGCAATCAAATGTCCTTAGACAAATGAATTGATAAACAAGTTGTGGTACGTTGTATACAATAGAATACATCTCTCAGCAATAAAAAGCTATTAACTATTGATACACAACAACATGGATGAATTTCAAAGCAATGATGCTAAATGAAAGTAACCAAGCAAGAGGGGTTTATGCTATATGATCCTATCTATATAGAATTCTAAAGAATGCAAAGTCATCTAAAGTGACAGAAAGCAGATCAGGGCTTCCTGAGGGATGGAAAAGAGAGAGGTAGGAAGGAGAGACTATAAGGGGGCAAGTGGAAATTTTAGGCATGATAACTGTATTCACTATCTCTATTATGATGATGGTTTCACAACTATATAGACAGGACAAGACTCATCAAATTCTATACTTTATTTTTTATATATTTTTTTAATTTTTTAAAGTAGGTCCCAGGCTGGACAGAGGCTTGAACTCATGACTCTGAGATTAAGATGCAAACTGTTATCAAGAGTCAGACACTTAACCAACTAAGCCACCAGGCAACCCTCAAATTCTATATTTTAAATACATGCAAAAAAATTAAAAACAAACAAATAAAATACATGCAGTTTCTTGCATGTCAATTTTACTTCAATAAACTTATAAAATCTAAAACTAAGCATACGCTTTATGAGAAAACAGTCATTGTGGGTTAGGGAATGCTCTGATATTAGAAGTAGAAGTTAGAGATGGAGAACCCATTAGAGGAAGAACAAAATATAAGAAAAAAAGTCTAACAGTCAAGTCAAGGCTGTCCAATGATAAAATACACTGGCCTCATAGGTAGTGAGTTGCTAGTCCCTGGAAGTTTAATCTGATGACCACTAATAGTCCTAAAAATGGCTGTCTGCCCTGACTGGGCAATTTTTTTTATATGATCCCAGAGATTCTGGTAAACTCTAAATTCACTCATTCACTGAGATAGCACTGGCAGGGTACATTTGCTGGTAGCAAACTCCCTGTTACTGATGCTCATGAAAACAACCATCAGGAATTTTCTTCAAGAATAAAAGAAGTGAAAATAATTCAAAGGACTAGGACTTCAAAGCAGAGTTGAAAGGAAATCAGTTCTTCAGATATAGGAATTACAAGTGAGTACAAAGAGAACAGTGAGTGATGGAACTTTGGAGAGAAGGTGGCTGGGTGGCAGATAGTCTGGATGTGAGAATATCTGGGAGTGGGGGCCAGCACTGGGTCTAGGAAACCCAGCGGGTTGATGTAAGAAACTGAGAAACAGAGGTCTCAGCAGGGATGGGAAGACTGGGGTCTAGGGATGTTTCATCACAGATGCTGATGGACTTGATCTGGAATCATCTTTTAAAGAACAAAATACAACCCCATGTTCAAAAACTTCCAAAAGCTTCCTGTCATACTTAGAATACCATTAAAATTCTTTACCAGGGCTGCATTGGTACCGCTAAGTAAAAATTGCAAGACGGAGAGAAATGTACAACAAAAAAAGGGAGGGTATTAAAAACAAAGACAATAAAAACTCTTTGTGTGTGTATGTGGATTCTACATGAGCGTTTTACACAAAGGCATCACTCTCAATGATGACACTAAATTAAAAGTTCTCCAAAAGCTTGTCCCAGGTCCCCCATAAGCCCCACTCTGGCATATGGTGCTGCTCCGAGGGGGAGACAGGGATAATTGCTGGAAGCAGAGGGGGTCCTTCAAGGAGCAGTTGTGATCCCCACCAGCCACCTGGATGAAGCAATTAAATGATCGAGTGAGTGAATAGTAACAAGATGCCAAAGGGATGAAAATTGACTTGAGCAAAGGGAAAATGAGGTCAATTTCCTCACTCCTGAAAAACAAGGTGAATGTTAAAGGCAGATTCTTCTCTTTATCCCACATTTCCTCCTTGGCTCATAGAGGAGAGGACAACACTCTGATCTTGTCGAAAGGAAGCTGCCCATTCTCTCCATTCCTTTGTCTTCCCTCAAAGAAAAGAGGAAAGGACTAAAATAAGTGATCAGAGGATAACATCTACTAGATTATAGTTTCCTAAAGGACAGGGATGGGGTGCCTCAAAGATAGAACCCACTGTTGACCACTTGCTCTTTGAACATATCCCAGACATCCTTTCCATCCATCTTCTGTGTCCCAGGGTCTATTGGCCTCATCCTGTAGCTGGATGACTCAAATCAGACCTGACCTACTAGTTAACTGTCTTCAATTCCAAGGAGAAAGCATAGGAAGGAAGCTCTACTGAGCCTCCAGCCACGTTGTTATTCAAGGCTTAACTGGAGACTCTGCTTTGGATGAGGTTAGGTGGGTTGAGTAGCTGTCAATAAAGTGGAATCATGTGCTTTGTGGGGGAGCCCATAAGTCAGAATCCTGTAAGACAAGATACTGATACAATATGACAACCATGAAGTCTTAAACAGTGAGAAAAACCAATGGAGATACACAAAGAAAGTAGAAAATTAGCCTATGAATATACAATGGCCTTAGGCACTCTTCTATCCCCTGCCAACACCATCACTACCACCGCTGGGAGGTACTCACTCTTCTTTCCACTTCATATATGATTAAGTGGAGACAGAGCATTGTGGACTGAATGTTTCTGTCCCCCAAAATTCTTGTGTTGAAACCTAATCCCTTACATGATAATATTAAGAGATGAGGGCTTTGGGAGGTGATTAAGTCATGAGGGTGGAACATTCATGAATGGGATTAGTGCTCTCATAAAAGACATACAACAGAGCTCCTTAGTCCCTTTCTCCATGTGAGGACACAGCAAGAAGACGGCCGTTTATGAATCAGGAAGCTGGCTCTCACCACACATCGAGTCTGCCAGCTGCACCCTGGTCTTGGACTTCACAGCCTCCAGAATTGTGACAAATATCTGTTGTTAAGAAGCTAGCCAGTCAGGAGGCACCTGAGTGACTTAGTCAGTTGGGCAGCCAACTCTTGGTTTCAGCTCAGGTCATGATCTCAGGGTCCTGGGGTTGAGCCCCTTGTTGGAGTCCATGCTCAATAGGGAGTCTGCTTGAAATTCTCCCCACTCGCTGATGTTCTCTCTCCCTCTCTCTCTAAAATAAATAAATAAATCTTAAAAAAAAAAAAAAGCTACCCAGTCAGTGGTACTATAACAGTCCAAATGGATGAAGACATAGAGGGCTAAAACAACTGGTGGTGGCACCAGGCTAGTTCCAGAGAGCTCTGAATCACTGCATTATTCTACTTCTTTAAATGCATGAAAATATAATTATTATTATGTTGTGATTACAATTTGAAAGAGAAAAATGTGAAACTAAGTATGCCCAGCAGCTGTCTAAGGCAAAGACAGGCAGGAAAAGCACAGAAAAAGCAGCGTGGTGAAGTGGGCAGAGCTCAGAGAGTGATCCCAGAAGACTAGGGTTCAACTTTCAGTACTACCATGAAATTTCAGCTCCCTCAGCTAGGAAACTCTGTGTCTTGGCAAGGCTCAGACAAAATCACACACACACAAGAGCATTTTACACATGCAATGCTATGTCTGAACAAGCAAACACTTGTTATGCTTGTAGTGTCAGTTGTTATAAGTCACCAACTTTTAGGGACCCAATGGTTCTCCACTCAGGGTGATTTTTTTCTCCCGGGGACACTGGGCAATGTCTGGAGACATTTTTGGTTGCTACCACTTGGGGGAGGGTTTGCTTTTGACATCTAGTAGATAAAGGCCAAGGATTCTGCCAAAGGTTCTACATTGCACAAGACAGCCCCCAAAACAAAGCATTATCCAGCCCAACATGTCAATAATGCCAACACTGAGAACACTGCTTTGAAAAAATTCATGTGTTATAACAATTCAGGAATAGACTGGATGCTTGATATACATTTGTTGAGTATTAGTATAGAAAAACAAGGGAATAATCAAGCCCTGCAATTTGGTTAATCTGAGAGAGCAATGTCACAATAAATAAAGAGGATGTAAATAAGCCAGGAAGACTGAGGGATAAGCTACATCCTTGCTATTCAAAGTGCGGTTCATTGACCAGCTTCACCTTCACCTGAACACCTGTTAGAGAGAATCCCAGATTCCACCCTAGATCTACTGAATCAGAATCTGAACTTTAACAAGATTCCCAGGTAATTCATAGGTATATTAGAGCTGAAAGACACTGTTCTTGAGTCTAAACTTGATAGTGGGCTACATCTCAATACCAGTCTTGCATTCCAACCGACTAGTGTAGAAACTAAGGTCTCTTTAAGATCAGCCCCACTGAAGTCTCCCTCTTGGCTATAACCCAGCTCTATCCACAGGTGGCATTTCCACCTGGATACTCTTCATTTGGATAATAGAGAGTATGTCCCCCAGGCACAGCAGCAGAGCCTTCTCTCTCTTTGTTCACAAAGTAGAGTGCTGAATATAATGAAATATGGCACATCATCAATACCCCCTATGCAGAAAGTGTACAGAATGCCACAGCTGAAAGATTCTTTGAAGAGGAAAAGAAAATTCTATTGCAACTTTTATTTGGAGTTTGATTGCTTCATTGCCTCTTGCCCTCCAGGTGAAGGGGCAGCCAAGAAAAATGCATTCTGTGTGAAACTATGAACTTGGATAACATTCTGAATATTGCTCAGACTGTGCCCTGTTGCACTGAGAGGGGGAAAGAGATACCCTGCATCCACCCCAAAGCCAAAAATTTACCCCAATCAGGATTATCTTATTTTTCTTTCAAAGGATAGCTAGTCATAAGAATTCAGTATTTACCAATCACCACTAAGTATCAAAACCCTATTTAAATATTTGACATATATCAACTCCTTTAATACCTCTGAGATATTACATACTCCACGAGGCAAGAACTACCCATATACCCATTTCATAGATGAAGAAACTAAGCACAGAGAAATTAAGTAACTTTCCCAAAGTCAGGTATCTCAGAAATGGCAAAGCCGAGATTGGAACCCACTATGTCTGGCTTCAGAACTAGAGTTCTCAACCCCTCCACCATACTGTTGACATTTAACTGTGTATTAGGGACTCTGCAAGGAATTATGAGTATCAATAAGATGAAAAATTTTTCCCCTGACACCATACTCAGCCTTACTGGTAAAGGAAGAGAGATAAATGAAAATAACACAGCAGAATAGGCACTTGGAACAAAATGTGCTAGTTTTCTCTGGTTAGCACCATCACATCCCTCCGTATTCTGTCCTTTTTCTAATTTGACTCAATGCTTTGGAATCAAGAAACATGTTACAACTTATCAGTTACCTTCTAGGAAGTAATTAAATGATGGTTGAATGAATGAATAAAGTAATTCATGAATGAATGTGGTCCTACAGTGAGATGTGCAGAAAGTAAAGCATTCTAAATACTAATAGGCTCTTAGAGCAAATATCTGCTTTTTTTTTTTTTTCTTATCCAACACTACTCCTTGAGCACATCCTTATTCATGGAATTGCTTCTTCCCCCCAACTCTGCCCATGTGGCCCCACTGAAGTGGCCATGGCTTGCCTTATACTGCAGAATCCCTGGCCTTAGTTGACTGGCCAGGGATGAACTCCCAAAATGAGCTAGGCCGGTGAGTTCCCTTTCAGGAATTTTGTAATCTGAGGAAGAAAAATCATAACAATCCGAGGCAGCTAAAACTGTATGATGAGAAAAAAATGGAATCTGTTGGCATCCACATTTTCAACTCCAAGGAGAAAGCTTGTCTGAGTAAGAGAGCTACTTTGTGCTAATGTGTAGTCAAGAGACAGAGAAGAGATGGAGAGAAATTTCTTTTGACATCATTCAAGTTTCTGTTTCCAAACATGTAATCTCTAGGAGCTTTCATTACCTCTTTTGTACAAATAAGGGGAGAGAAATTAACATCTTAAAAGGCTACAGTCCCACCACTTTTGAAAAAGAAGGGTCTCCAACCAGACAACATCCAAAGAATTGGGAAAGTTGACCCTCCTTCTATCTTCATAGTCATGGCCCCTACCACCAGAAAAAAAAAAGGATTTTTTTATTTATTTGAGAGCGTAAAAGAGAGAACACAGAGGGAGAGTGCAAGGGAGAAGGAGAGAGCCCAGTGCAAGGCTCGATCCCAGGACTCTGAGATGGTGACCTGAGCAGAAGGCAGACACTTAACCAAGTGAGCCACCCTAGGCTTCCCTATTTAAAAATTTTAAAAGGCAACCATACCTCACTAAATTAACATCAGAATCTCCTAGTGTGTCCCAGCTGAAGATTGAAAAACATTACTCTAACATCCCCACAAGGCACTTTCCATCTCAGATTTACTTGAGTTCACTATATCAAATATCACAAGCCAGTTTTTACCAGACAGCAAGGAACGTGTTTCATCTGAGCCCCACATTGTTGGCTAGCACAGTGTTTAAAACAAACAAACAAACAAACAAACAAACAAACAAACAAAAGAAAATTTGTTTCCCAAAGCTTTAAATGGAAACATGTACATTCTAGGACTCTAGCCTTCTTGGGAGTAGGGGATGGGGAGGTGATGTTTAGGATAGGAAATGAACAGAAGGTTGTGCTACCCAGGGCCTATATTCCCACACAGCTACAACTGACTAAAGCTGAGTGGTGGCCAATGAATTTATATGGAGCATTCCTCCTCCAGTTGACCAAAGTCCCTTTTGCTTATGACAATCTCACTAACATGGAAAAGGATGTCTGATCTGCCCCCTCCAACTACAGACCTTTCCCAAAATATAAGTCTGAACAGGAAGCAATTCCAACACCACTTGGGCTCACCCCAAGGTTGCCTTGACTTCTACATGTCAAGCCTCCCACTGCAGATCCCTTCTCACCGGGGATTCGGTGAGTACAGCCAGCTTTCCTTTTGATAAATACACTTTGCTAAGATGCAGGTCAGTGTAATTTCCCAAAAGGTCAGGAGGAGTGACTGCTCAGAGAGGGCTCGCTTATTATTTCAAATGCCACCCGTCCCATTCTCTAACATTTACTGAGTTATTTACAACTTGATTCCTGCCACACCTGCCAGAGTATCTGACCTACTGCCGTCTCTCCTCCAGGCATCATCTCTCCAGCCCTGAAATGGGAGCTTTGGAACACAGGGCTGTGCCTCCTGGAGCCGGGGTGGTTTCTAAGCTAAGACAGAGAAACTACTGTAATGGGTAATTTTTGCACCAAGTCATGCTTAAAAGTCATCAATAAAATTCAAACCTATTTTGAGAGATGCCAGGTTGCTAATTGTGTTCATGTGGCTGCAAATGTTTAGTCCATTTTCAATTTGCTCAGATTAAAAAACCAATAGTAATGTTTTAAACTAGCAAGCCTCAAAAACACTTCATTTCTTCTTTAAATAACGTGGGGCATGTGTTTCAGTCAGTAATTTCAGTTAAAGAAACTTTGGGGGGGTAAATATTTTTAATAAAAATTTAATTTTAATAAAAAATTAATTTAAATTTTTAATAAAAATAAAAATTATAAGAAGCCCATAAAGACCTACCATCTCTTTATATATGCCAAGCAGACATGTGCTATTCAGCTCTCTGCTAGATAGAGAGAGATACAGATAGTTGTTCAACTCATAACATCTCTGCAAGTGAGATATCAGAGAGTTAATTCCTTTTTACAAATAAAAAATCAAGGCTCAGAGAGCTTCAATATTTTCCCCATGGCCACACAGTCATTATCAGAGCCAGGACTGGATTTCAGGACCATCTGTGCTATCTACACTCCACCCACTGCTTCTCAATCAAAATTATACCAAGAAGCATCTCCTTGCAGTCAGCGTCTATGTCCAAATATACATCAAAGCACCAAGATCATTCAATAAAGCAAATTTCTCTAGAAATTCCCTGTAGTCATGGACTTTCTTCCAGTCTGGAATGAGAAATCCTGGAGCTGGAGTCGGCCCAGCCTCCTTCTTCCCCCAGGACCCAGAAGATTGTGGTCTCCCGGCCTTAAGTGGTTGAACACCTCAACACTGGGGCCAGACTAACCGATGCTGCAATCCAGCCTCCCTCACTTAGCAGTGATAGGACCTTGGGCAAGTCATTCAGTCTTGCTATGGCTCAGCATCCTCAACTAAAAGTGAGAAACTAATAGTATACAACTCCTAGGGATATGGTGGGAGGAAAATAAAGTATTGTGTGTAAAGCACATCACCCTGTGGCCAGAGCTGTGATGAATAAGTGTAAGATGCTGTCATAGTTAGCCAGCTGAAGGCTGTTGCCTGAACAGCCATAAGATTCATGATGAAGAATCTACGAGAATGGAACATGGTGGCTTTACCCCTGGGACAAAATGACCACCTTTCATATCACCCCATCTGCACCCTCCTACCCCATTGACCACCCACAATGCCACTAGCTCCTTCTCCTCCTCCTCCATGGCAGAGAGAAGCCCTCTGCCAGGTTTTGAAAAGTGGACGAGTGAAAGGCAGTCTTTGTCAGTTGGCAGAGTTTGCCCTAGAAAACCCTGGACTGTGTGTGTCCCAGACTTGTCCTCTGATGTGCCACTTCCTTCAATGGGCATCAGCTCTGGGCCCTTTGTTCCCCAGTTGACATGACTAAGGAGCTCCAACCTCCTCTATACTTACTCTTGGGTCCTAATGATAGCAAACTGATTATCCTCAATCTCTACTTCCCTTCACCTTCCTCCTCCTCTTCTGCCCCTGCCCCTTCCCTGTATACCTTTCTGTCACTTTTTACTCCAGGATAAATAGGCTGAAGTTTGACTTATGAGCTCTTAGATCCCAATGTTATCTGGCTATCCATCCTGGTTCAGTACCAAGTATGGGCTAGAAGGAAGAAACTCTCCTGTCCCATTAAATATCTTCTCATCATAATGTGCTTGTGACTCAGGTCGTGTTAGTTTCCTAGAGCTGCCATGACAAACAATCACAAACTTGGAGACTTAAAACAATAAAAATATTCTCTCGCAGGGCTGGAGGCCAAAAGTCCAAAACAAAGGTGTCCACAGGGCCATGTTTCTTCCAAAGTTTCCAAGGAAGAATGCTTCCCCGTCCCTTCCAGCTTCTGGTGCATCTGGGTATTTCCCTAATTTGCAACAGCACAACTTCCTTCTCTTCCCTCTGGGTCCTTTCTTCCTCTATCTCTAAAGAGGGCATGTGTCATTGGATTTAGAGGCTGTCCTCATCCAGGATGATCCCATCTCAAGATCCTTAATTTGATTACATCTGCAAAGACCCCTTTTCCAAGTAGGGTCATATTCACAGATTCCACATGAACCTCCCTTTTGAGGAACCACCAATTTAAGCTGTTCCTTGGTATGATTGAGTCCCTGGAGAGCAGTGCCATACCTTCCTTGAATCATCTAGTTCACCTCACTCCTCTACTAAAACAATGCCAAGACCTAAAGAAAATCTTCCATTATAATATGCAAGCCAGATCTTCCACTCCCTTCCCCAAAGTCCACATTGTACAGAAATCCAAGCCTGGATCAGGGGCTTATGGGAGTAATATGGGGAAATGAAACAGAACTCCAGGAAGATAAAAGTGTCTGTGTTCTCCTCCCAGAGCCAGTCAGCTGTCCACTCTGACCCACAAGACAGAGTCTGAGCAACGAGCAGACATCAGTGCTCCCCAAAACCTATTTCCACTACAGTAACAAAATTTCTAACTTCAAATAAATCTAAGAAGTGCTGAGTTAAATAAATTCACACAAGTTTCTTCACTGAAGATCTTGCCAAAGCTCTCAATATGGTAACATGAATAGAGGTATTTGTAGCATTTCCTAAACTTACAGCCATTTACTTGTGAGGTATCTCACAGCCCTGGCATTCTTCCAAATATGCAATGGGAGATACTGGTACAAATCACCCTGTGTAAATAAGTAGCTATCAAGTCATTGGGGAAATTGCAAACTGCAACCACAATAAAGTACCACTTCATATCTACTGGGATGACTATGGTCAAAAGACAGATAATGAGAAGTATTGGTGAGAATGTTGAGCCATGGGAACCTCATACTTTTCTACTGGGGATGTAAAATGGTGCAACTGCTTTGGAAAGAAAGTTCAGTGGTTTCTTTAAAGGGTCAAATGCACCCTGTAACCCAACAGTTTCACCCAAGGAAAAGAAAAAAGAAACAACACCCTTAACGTGAATGTGCACAGCAGCATGATTCATAATAGCCAAAACCTGGAAGCAACCCAAAAGTTCATCAACTAGTAAATGGATAAATAGGGGGCACATGGATGGCTCAGTGATTGAGCATCTGCCTTTGGCTCAGGTCATGATCCCGGGGTCCTAAGATCAAGTCCCATATCACACTCCTTGTGGGGAGCCTGCTATATCTCCCTCTGCCTATGTCTCTGCCTCTCTCTGTGTGTCTCTCATTAATAAATAAATAAAATCTTTAAAAATAAAAATAATAAATGAATAAATAAAATGTGGTATAGCCACACAACGAATTATCATCCAGCAAGAAGAAATGAAATACAGATACATACTATAACATGCAAGAAACAAAAGATCACATATTGTATGATTCCACTTACATGAAATGCCTCAGAAAGGTAAATATATAGAGATGGGGAGTAGATGAGTGGTTGCCAGGGGGTTGGGGATGGGATTAGGGATTGACTTGAAAATGGATATGAAGAATTTTACTGAAGTGATAAAAAGGTTCTAAAACTGGATTGTAGCAATGGTTGCACAACTCAGTAAATTTACTAAAAATTCATTAAACTGTACCTTTAAAATAGGTGAATTTTATGGTATGTAAATTATATCTTGACAAAGTTGTTTTTAAAAAGTGCTGTTACAGATTAATGAAATAAAATTTTATTAACCTAAAAAAAAAGAATGCCTATCAGGCTGTATGCAATGCCCTGTGCTTACTCAAGTGAAAGGGTTTAGCAAGTTTTTAGGGTAAAGAGGAGCAAAGTTTCCAATGAAAAGTTCTTTATCGCACTTGGGCAAGTTGAGCATCTTGCATATAGTCCCTACCTCTTGGGTTGTGTGTGGAAGGATGCACTGAAGTCTTTTTTTTAATGGAAGGATATGTGGAGGCACTTGCAAGTCAGAAATGCATTGATGAACCCTACTTGCAAACTGTACACTCAACAAATCAAGACCCAGCCCACAGAATTTAATAAAATGGTGGAATTGATTAGAATTCCAGGACCAGTTTGATGGAAGTTCTAAGGGAGAGGGATTGGGCTCTTTGATCTGCCTGGTTCCACCCTGACTTCTTTCTAATTAGCAAAGCTTTTGAGGCTGACTGATAAGCATTCTGGGCACTGCATATGTCTGGCCACTGACTAATTAATTAATTTTTGACTTTGAGCAGTGACACTTAATTTGAAAACTTTCTACCATCCATAGATAAATGTGGAAAAGTAGGGCAAAAGATTTAAAAATATGCTAAAGGTTCCATTTCAAATCGAGCTCACTCCCAAGACAGCAGAAAGGGTCAGTGAGTTAAATAAAGAGATGGATGTTGGAGGGGATGGGCTTGGGAATGGAGTACTAGGCTGGCTCTGCACTCCTTTTGCTCTGCACTCCTTTTAGCTGTTTACCCTCTCTCTTCTCCTAGTCATTATATTTGAAAATTAGTCTCCTCTGCGGTCTTGTTTATTAAAAAGTGACTGTGTGCCTTGCCCACAAACAGAAAAGGGATAGAGAACAAAAATGATTCACCAAGAGGGGAATGAGAGGGTGGGCAAAACTTATGAAACTACACAGAGGTTTTGAGATGAATAATGCCTGGATCAAAGGTCTGCAAACTATACCCTAAGAGCCAAATACAGCTTGTCATGTCTTTTTTGTAAATAAAGCTTTATTAGGACATAGTCCTATCCATTTGTCCATGCACTGCCTTTGGTTGTTTTCATGCTACTAGAGCTGAGTGGGAACAGCAGAAATTATCTGAGCATCAAAGCAGAAAATATTGGCTCTCTGACTCTTAACAGAAAAAGTTTACCAACTCCTGGGCTAGCTTTATTCTTTTTTGCTATATTTTTTTAAAAAATAATTTTTAATAATAATTAAAAGAACATTGGGAACTCTTCCTTTTATCCTAAAAAGACCTCCTTTTTCTGACAAGAAAGGAACTAACATTTTTTAAGCACCTCTATGCAGTTGGCACTAAGTCTCTTTCTCAAAGATTAGCCTCACCTCAAAACTTTGAGGTGAGGATTAACATGGTCATATTTCAGAGAAGAAATCTGAACCTTGGAAAGATAATAACTACCTCATAAGTTACAGAATTGGCATTTGAAACCACTCCAACTTGTCTCCAACATCACAGCATGATGCTTCCCTATTATGTCAACATTAAAGCAAACATTTTGGCAGGAGGCTCCCTTAGACATTCCCTTTGCAAAGGGTCAAAAAGCATTGGGAACAGATTTTAGAGTGATGCATTTGATAGCATTCATCCAGTCATCTCTGTGCCAACTTTATCCTCCAAGCTTGGAGAGAAGCCTCTATTAATCCCCTTCTAGGCAGAACCAAGACCAGGCCATAAAATTTAACAAATACTTACCAAAGAGTTGAGAACTCCAAAATTTTTCACATTGAAGAATTCATTGCTGCCACTAGAATCACTCCCTCTCTGGTAGAAATCCCAAACGGAGGTCCCTATTCTCCGTATCTCCAAGCCCTAAATACAAAAGAGCCTCACACTTCCAGTCCAAGGCCTTCTCTTTCCCATTCCAATGTACTGACCACAGAACAGACCCTTCTTTCAGAAGAAATTCCTACTCCAACCACACAGTTGACTCTACCCTCCAAGGTAGAGATCCAGATAAGGTCCAGATAAGGCATTCAAAATATTTACAGGGTAGTTCTAAAGGTATGGGTTATTATACCAGATTAGTAAAAGACAGGATAAAAAACATGTGATCCTTTTAATTGATGCAAAAAAGCATTTGACAAAGTACAACATCTACTCATGATAAAGACTCTCAACAGAGTAGGGTTAGAGGGGAATACCTCAACATAATAAAGGCCATATATGAAAAACCCACAGCTAATATCATCCTAATGGAGAAAAACTGAGAGCTTTTCCTCTATGGTCAGAAACAGCACAGGATGTCTACTCTCACCATTGTTAACATAGTACTGGAAGTCCCAGCCACAGCAATCAGACAACAAAAAGAAATAAAAGGCATCCAAACCAGCATGGAGGAACTCAACTTTCACTATTTGCAGATGACAGGATACAATATATAGAAAACCCAAAAGACTCCACCAAAAAATTGCTAGAACTGATATACGAATTCAGTAAAGTCACAGGATATAAACATCAATTTATAGAAATCTGTTTCATTTCTATATACCAATAATGAAACAGCAGAAATAAAGAAAAATCAAGGAATCCATCCCATCTACAATTGTACCAAACACCATAAAATATGTAGGAATAAACCTAACTAAAGAGGTAAAAGACCTGTACTCTGAAAACTATAAAACACAGATAAAAGAAATTGAAGAGGACACAAAGAAATGGAAAAACATTCCAAGCTCATGGATTAGAAGACAATTATTATTAATAAATCTTTTTTTAAATTTTTATTTATTTATGATAGTCACACACACACACACAGAGAGGCAGAGACATAGGCAGAGGGAGAAGCAGGCTCCATGCACCGGGAGCCCAACTTGGGATTCAATCCCAGGTCTCCAGGATCGCGCCCTGGGCCAAAGGCGGGAGCTAAACCACTGGGCCACCCAGGGATCTCGACAATTATTATTAAAATGTCTACACTACCCAAAGCAACCTACACATTTAATGCAATCCCTATTAAAACACCAACAACATTTTTCACAGAGCTAGCATGAACAATCCTAAAATTTGTATGGAACCACAAAAGATCCTGAATAGCCAACATAATCTTGAAAAAGAAAAGCAAAGCTGGAAACATCACAATTCCAGACTTCAAGTTACATCACAAAGCTGTAGTAATCAAAACAGCATGGTACAGCACAAAAACAGACACATAGATCAATGGAACAGAATAGAAAACTCAGAAACAGACCCTCACTCTATGGTCAACTAATCTTCAACAAAGCAGGAAAGATATCCAATGAGAAAAGACAGTCTCTTCAACAAATGGTGTTGGGAACCCTGGACAGCCAAATGCAGAATAGTCAGACTGGACCACTTTCTTACACCATACATGAAAATGAAAGAACTAAATGTGAAACAGGAAGCCCTCAATATCCTAGAGGAGAACACAGGCAGTAACCTCTTTGACTTTGGCTGTGGCAACCTCTGACTAGATATGTCTCCAGAGGCAATGAAAATAACATCAAAAATAAACTACTGAGACTATATCAAAATAAAAAGCTTCTGCACAATGAAGAAAACAACAAAAAAAAAACACTAAAAAGTAGCCTAAAGAATGGGAGAAGATACTTGCAAATGATATATCTGATAAAGGATTAGTATCCCAAACCTACAAAGAACTTATCAAACTCAACATCCAAAAACCAAATAATCCAATTAAAAATGGGCCGAAGACATGAGTAGACGTTTTTCCAGAGAAGACATCCAGATGACTAACAGACACATAAAAAGATGCTCAATGTTACTCATCATCAGGGAAATACAAATCAAAACCATGATGAGATGTCACCTCATACCTGTCAGAATGGCTACCATCAACAACACAAGAAACAACAGGTGTTGGGAAGGATGTGGACAAGGGGAAGCTTCTTACACTGTTTGGTGGGAATGCAAACTGCTGTAGCCACTCTGGGAAACAGTATGGAGGTTCCTCAAAAAGTTAAAAATAGAACTGACCTATGATCCAGCAATTATACTACTATGTATTTATCCAAAGGATACAAAAATACTGATTCAAAGGGATACATGTACC
The DNA here is from genome assembly GCF_905146905.1 of Nyctereutes procyonoides. Lineage (NCBI taxonomy): Eukaryota > Metazoa > Chordata > Mammalia > Carnivora > Canidae > Nyctereutes > Nyctereutes procyonoides. The sequence goes on along the minus strand of NW_026575126.1, from coordinate 50,363,661 downwards.
CCAATTTTATACAAGCATTGGGGAATATAAAAAATAGTGAAAGGGAATAAAGAGGAAAGGAGAAAAAATGAGTGGGAAATATCAGAAAGGGAGACAGAACATGAGAGACTCCTAACTCTGGGAAACTAACAAGGGGTGGAAGAAAGGGAGGTGGGCAGGGGGTGGGGGTGACCGGGTGATGGGCACTGAGGGGGGGCACTAGATGGGATGAGCACTGGGTGTTATTCTATATGTTGGCAAATTGGATATCAATAAAAATAAATAAGATTTAAAAAATAAATAAACAATAGCCAAATTATGGAGAGAGCCCAAGTGTCCATCAATTGGCGGATGGATAAAGAAGATGTTGTGTATATATACAATGGAATATTACTCAGCCATAAAAAGAATGATACTTTGCTATTTGCAACCATGTGGGTAGAGCTACAGAGTCATATGCTAAGCAAAATAAGTCTAAGACAAATACCATATGATTTCACTCATGTGTGGAATTTAAGAAATAAAACAAATGATTATAAGGGGAAAAAAAGAGAGAGGAAAATCAAGAAGCAGACTCTTAACTATAGAGAACAAACTCATGGTTACCAGAGGGAAAGTAGTTGGTGGGATCGGTTAAATTGGTGATGGGGATTAAGGAGAGCACCTGCTATAATGAACACTAGGTATTGTATGTAAGTGTTGAATCACTAACTTGTCTACTTGAAACTAATATTACATTGTATGTTAACTAACTGGAATTTAAATAAAAACTAAAATATAAAAAGAATAAATAAATAGAAGTCAGTTTATTCACTACTTCAGAAGGGCAATGCCAAGGCTAGTCTAGTTCACATTCAAAGTCCCTTCTCCAGCCTAAGGTAAAGAGATCAGGCCTGAACACATTGGCCTCCTACCAGGATTCTGAACCCCTTATCACCTATAAACAAACTTTAAGAAAAGAATACATATACATTTTCCCATGAAGAAATAAGTTGCTAAAAAAAAAAAGAATGATATAAGTTTCTATATCATTCAGCCTAAACCCATTTTTAAAGAGGAACAAGTTTCCTCCAACTCTGCAAAGGATGCACCCCTGCTAAACATAACATCAAATTTTATTGCTAAATGGAACTCTGAGCATTTCAGGCCATAACTTCTGCATTTAAGTTCTTATTGACCAAGGTCACTAAGAGCTCTTGTGGCGTCTTTGTGCAAATGAGAAAATGGTCACTTCCTCCCAGCAGGTACACCACTGGCCAAGTGCACAGTATCACCGTGAGTTAGAACAAAGGGCTCCCTCCTCTGGGTGCATACTTGTCACCCTAGGGCACAAGGTGAGGCAAAGAGATCATGGGCTGGGCTTCAATGTTACCATTGTGTAGTAAGCAACATGCACAGCCATGCATGATTCTACATGGTTTTCTCCAGGAATACTGGTTACTTCCTTTAAATCTGTTTGACTAACAGGTCCATTCCAGTACTTTTTTTTCATAAACCAAGATCATCTGCAAATGTTAAACTGATATCCACCCCTAAAGAAAAGTAAAATGCTGAGACCATCAAAAAATCAGTTCAGAACACCTGGGTTGGATTTCCAACTCAACCAATTGCCAGCTGTGTGATCTCAGACAAGTCACTTGACCTTCTTCAGGTTTACATCTATAAATTGGAGGCCTCAATACCAACACTACCAAAATCTCAAAGATGTTTAAAATCTCTAATCACAAAATACAGAGTGATTTGATAAACATAAAAGGATCTCTGGATATTAAGCAGTTAAAAACACAGAAACAGTAAATGATATCATTCATGCCTCCATCGAAAGCCATTTTTCCTATTCCTGCTGTCTCTTGGCTACAGTGTTCTTCCAGCAAAAATCTGAGAAGGGCCATTAGTTGTCCTTGGTTTTCCAAAAAGGTCATCCAACCAATAAAGAGTTTCCAGTGTGGAAGGTAATTAGCTCTCAAAGCCTTTCCATCCCACCTGATCAATTAGACTAAGCACTAAACACTCCCATCCCTAAAGTGCATAAAATTGAATTGTATGTGTGCTTTACTGTTACAGAATGATAATGTGCTGCTCTCAGAATTGGTCACACAAGCTGGGGAATAATCAATATATTTTTTCAAGTTTGCACCCTGCCTAGTGATATTTGACTAAGATTTTTAATTTCTGGAGAAAGTAACACAAAATTTTTAAAACTACAATATAGACTTTTGTTTTTTAAATATTTTTTTAAATTTATTTATTTATGATAGTCACAGAGAGAGAGAGAGAGAGGCAGAGACACAGGCAGAGGGAGAAGCAGGCTCCATGCACCAGGAGCCCGATATGGGATTCGATCCCGGGTCTCCAGGATCGCGCCCTGAGCCAAAGGCAGGCGCCAAACCGCTGCGCCACCCAGGGATCCCTACAATATAGACTTTTGCATGGCTCATCAGGGCTGCTCTAAAGGCTCCTGCATAATCCAGCCCCATTGGCACCTGGGTCACCCTGGCCATGCCTTTCCACTGTGGTAATCTGCCACGCAGCCTCGGTGACTAGGCTGGATGCAAGTACCAAATGCAAGGCCCATTTTTCTTTGTCAAAGTCTCCCTGTGGTAGGAGGAGATGTCAGAAATCTGGCATGGGATTTTTCTCAGCAACTCACCCAAGCATAGATGTGCACCCTTACCCTCCTCTCCTAGAAGATGAGTTATTTAAAAGATGAATTTTTGAAAGCAGCCTTCTCTGCATGTAATGTCAACATCAACAAATAAAGGGGGAGGGAAGAAAAGGCAATGGAAGGGCCATCCAAGAAGAGGAGAGGAGAGGAGGGAGGTGCCTCCCCACACACTTTAAGGAATGATGGATGCATGTGTCAAAGGCTGTGATAAGACATGCCAAGCTTATCAAAAAATGAAGCTCTGATGACAGAGTTCACATGTGGCAGGAAGATAAGAGAAGCTGGATTCTTCGCTCCCTCTTTTCTCTCCCCAAAGACCCTGTTTTAATTTCCCACTCTGCATGTTACATTTTCAGTCCCAATGGAGACCATCGAGCCTCATTCGATTCCTTTCCTAATCTCACTGTAAAGGTTTCCAGGAGACGGTGATTACCAGATGTCGACCTCAGAGCTATTTGGGGAAATATTGTGTGAGGGGTGTCAGATATCCACAAAGCAGCTGAAGGGTTTAGGAAATACCCAGAGTGTGGGCAGGGAATTAAGCTGGATGTTGAACATGCACATATGTCCTGGCTCTGCCACAAATATGCTGTGTGACTTTGAGTAAGTCATGGCATATCCCTGGAAAGGAGTCTCCTCTCCTGTAAAATGAGAGGTGATATACTGTGTTATCAAGAATTTTTCCATCTAGAACGATCCCACCTTCATTGCAGCTCTCTGGTAACCAGGTTGAGAGGTCACAAAGCTGCAAACCTGAGCCTACCATCTTCACCCCTCTGCTAATTAATATACTGCTATGTCAATCAGGGTGGGTTTCCATAACAAAATACCATAGATGGGGGAAGCGGGGCAGGGGGTAGTGTGGCTTAAACAACAAAATGTTTTTCTCACAGTTCTGAAGGCTGGGAGTCCAAGATCAAGGCACCAACAGATACAATGTTTGATAAAGGCCATATTCCCAGCTTGCAGAAAACATCCATCTCATAGCTGTGTCCTCACAAGGTAAAGAGAGAAAAAACCCTAGTGTCTCTTTTTCTTCTTATAATCCCATCATGGAGACCCTACCTTCATGACTTCAACTACTAATCACCACCCAAAGGCTCCACCTCCTACTACCATCCCACTAAGGTTAGGGCTTCAACATGTGAATTTAGGGAGAACACAAACATTCAGTCCATAACAAGTACAAAAATTATTCCAAGAGGACCAGAATCTTGATATGAAAGTTTGTTTTATTTTTCCATAACCAAAACCACTTTCTGTCCCCTATATCCAAGCCTGAGATGAAACATCCTTTTCAAGAAGTGGATTTTTCTGTTTCCCTACTTAAGGCTCCTCTTTGGAATTCTGCCTTGGAAGTGGCTGCCTGGTATTGAGAAGGATCCTGAGGCCATGTATGGGACAAGATGGGAAGAGAACTGTGATTGATTAGTGAGTCCTGCCACAGATGCCATGTGGGAAAGCAGTGGTCACTTAAGGATTCATCAATGGATGAATAAGAAAATAGGGGATCCCTGGGTGACTCAGTGGTTTAGCACCTGCCTTTGGCCTAGAGTGTGATCCTGGAGTTCCAGGATTGAGTCCAACATCTTTAAGAAAAAGAAAAATATACATAATATATAGCAGAATATTACTCAGCCTTAAAAACAGAGGGAAAATTCATCCTTTGCAATGACATGGATGAACCTGGAAGACATTATGCTAAAGGAAACAAAGCATACACAGAAAGACAGATACTGCATATCTTATTTATATGTGGAACCTAAAAAAAAGTCAAACCCCTATAAGTAGAGTAAAATGGTGGGTAACAGAGGCTGTGAAATAGGAGTGTTAGTTCCATAAACCAGTCCCTGTACCTGGAGGACAAAGAAAGAGATGGATAGTCCAGAAGGGTAGGTGACAGGGTTTCATAAACGAGGGAACTTACATACAAGGCTTATCTTGGGTGGCTGAAAGATGAGTAGATCTCTGTATCTGCTGGCCAGAATTTTAAAAGTTTATACAGAAGGTGTACTGGGCTTCAGTCACATATACTGTTCAGATGTTCTCAACAGTACCTTGCTGTCTCAAGGCTGTGTCCTTGACATGGCCCCAGCTATGGGAACAGTGGGCAAAGCACATGGCCCAAGGACAGGGGTGGGGGTTTAAGAACCTCTAGTTTGGTCACGTCCAACCTGAGGGGCGGTATCTTCTCAATGACCTCCTCCATAGAGTAGATGGAGAGAAGTCAGGAGATGCTGGTGAAAGGTATGAAGGTACAGTTATGGAGAATGAATTAAGTTCTAGAGACCTAAAGTACGTAGTGACTCTAGGCAATAATACCATATTCTATGCTGGAAATTTGCTAAGAGAGTAGATTTCAGGTGCTCTTGGCACACACAAAAGAACTGGTAACTATGTGAGTAGATGGAGATGTTAATAAGCTTGAAAGCAGTGATTATTTTACCCTGTATATGTACACCCCAACATCACGTTGTACATCTTATAAATATGCAATTTTTATGAAATTAAAAAACAGTTCATTTTCAGGCATAAACTTTGTGGAAGAATGTAGCTATGTCAAAGTTAAAAGCGTAAAAGATTTGTCTTTAAATTCCCTCTCCTCCCTCAAAACATGCAGTTCTAATTCTTCCTCCTATCCTAACCACATTCCATTCACAACATGAACGATTCTGTGTATTTGTGGAGTAGTTTTAGCTTTTCAAAGCACTTATGCATTTAGACGTCCTTTCTGTATTTATAAGAGATCTGCCAGGTGGGATAGGCAAGAGCATTATTCTCTTTGGGTAAATGAGATCAGCCCTTTGAACTCACACCCAGAGAAGTGAGTCAGACTGCACAAGATCACACATCATGTTGGCTGCCAGTCTGTCACCAGCATCACTGCCTCTCCAAGGTGGCCTCATCTGCTATGGGTTATAGGATCCCAGGAGCAGGAACAGGGCAGAGGGGCTTACTGCATGCAGAACAGGGCACAGAGCTCCACCAAAAGAGAGGCGCACTATGAGTACACTTAGTGATAAAAGTCACTGTTTTCACTCTGGGGCAAGGAAATTACTGTAAGAGAAGAGAAAGCTGCTGTTGGGTATCATCCTCGATGGGAGAAAGAAACTACCTGAGCCGGAGTTGGCTAAAATCGAGCCAGTCAATGATATTTTATTCTTTATCTTCTGTTCATGGGCACCCAACATTTTCAGGGGCAGATGGAGGTGAATGGGCTTCTCTGATATGGTAATTAAAAGGTTAAGTCAGCATACTCCCAGGTATAAATGTCAGATACAGGTTCGCATACCAGAAGAGAAATCAGATTAAACAACAGCAAAAAAAAAAAACCCACCTTTCCCAAATCACTGGTTTTCCAAATGGAATGTGCATCAAGATTCCCCTAGAGGGCTTGTTAAAATCCAGATTGCTGGCCCTACCCTAGAGTTTCTGATTCAATAGGTCTGGATGGGGCCTGAGAATTTGCATTTCCAACAAGTGCCTGGGTGAGGCCAAAGATGTATCTCTGACTCTGAGGACCACTGCTTCAGTGCTTTCCAAATAATGTATGTACAAATAACCTGGAGCTATAGTTAAAATGCAGATGTGGCCTCAGGAGGTCCCAGCTGTCTTTCTAACAAGCTCCTAGCAATGTTGACGCTGCCAGTCTGTGGACCACGGTGGGTGGCAAGGCTCCAACCTGGCACCTCTCAAGGGATGCAGCAACTACCTCCTCAGAGCAGAGTCACTGGTGAGCTTATTAAAAATGCAGATGGAAACTCTGTGGTGACAAAAAAAGAATAGGTGAGCATGCATGGACCCAACCTTTGGGATGAATGGACATCTGCCATCAGACACATGGACACATGGACAACACAGGACACAGGCTGCATGACTGTCAGTCCCCACCTCTCCCCACAGCAGGGCTGTCACAAGGCCATGAACTCAGCTCTGGCTCTCCTGAGTTTGCCAGAGAGTGGTAAACTGAGTTTACCAAAGGTGGAATCTTCTGAGTGCCTTGAAAACAGCAAATGGGCAGAAACCCACTTACAGGAAGAAAGAGAGAGCCCGCAACACTGCTAGGCCTGGGAGTGACCCAGCCTTCATGCTGGAAACCAGCTGAGACCTCGAGCTGAGCCAGGCAGAGTTGGGCCATCACCAGGTAGACATCTCTGAGGCTTATCCGGAGAGCAGGCCTCACCTCCAGCAAAAAGAGAGAGGGAAGGAGGGAGGAGGGGAAAGAGATGGAAAGAGGAAATTGTGCTCATTACAAGATGGTATTTGGAATAACGTAGAAATTCAAAACAAATATTGAACAACTTGCAAATTGCATTTTCCTGGGACTTTCCTCTTGGCTTTTTTGGTTTGTTTGTTTTAATTGAAAGCTGCATGCTTCAGTGAGCTCACGTGACATGCTATGTTCAGCTATTCCAAATGACTGAGGCCATGTGATGTTCTATTTCTCGTCAGTTGCAGAGCACATTTTATGTGCCAGGAACTACAGTACAATCACTTTCTAACTATCATATTGCACAGAAATGACTTTGGCACTCAAGTACAATGGCACTTCCTGAGCGACTGAGAGGGTCATCCCTGGGTCAAAGATGAGCAGGGATCATGAAAAGCAGGTGGTTCCACCTGGGGAAAAGGACAGAAATACAGACTGGGAAAACCACCTACAGGGGAAAAGGACATGGCACTCAGGGTTCCCCTGACCTAATCAGTCAGAAAAACAGGGGTAAAAAGCTCAATAATGTGGTTGGAGAAATTGGGACAGGGAAGTGATGTGGAGTAATTCACTTTATTTCTAGAGATTCAAACCAGCCCCCCGACTTTTATATTCTCAAGACTGGAAGCTTATATCAAATCACCCCAAATGGAGCAAGTTGTACTAATTTATTGAATTCAAATATTAGATTTCTTTTTACCTACCCTTCTCACAAAGGAAATAATTAAAAAACAAAACCAGAAAACAAGCACAGATTTACTCACAGCACTAAGAGCTAATACAGAAATCGCTGTATTCATAGATGGCTGGGCTAGTAACCAGATTTTTCACTCCTCCCAACCATGCTACAAAGTAGGTATTATTTCCATTTTACAAAGCCTGTCCTTGCTGAGCCATCAAACCAATGACAGCAGCCACATGCCTCTAGACTTTCTGACATCTGGATTTTTCTCTTACTTATAGATGAACACCTTTCTAATTAATATTGTTATTAGAAACTGAACCAAAGGAGTTGTTTTTTCCATTATTGAAATGCTTAAGGGTCTCCTGCTTTGGTATTTCTCCCTTTCCTGCTGGTTTTTCCAAACCACACCTAAGCTCTTTGTTGTCAGACTAGAAGACTGAGGGTCATGGGTTAGTAGCCCCTACGTTAGCTCTAGTTCTCAGCAACCACTTGGAATTCCTCTTTCCTGATGCTAGATTCATTGGGGAAATGTCCCAAAGCAGCAGCCCCAATGAGAAATAAATGAGTCTGATTTCAGAAGAGACAAGCCCATCATCTCTCCTCACTAGCAATCTCATAGTACAATGGTAATTATCAATAATGATAATAGGCAGTTAATACACATTCACTATAATCAATGCCTCTCACCATGAATGTCTTTCATTTCTCCCATCTCTGAGGTTGGTGAAAGAGAGAAATTTCAACATAGCATATTCCAGAAACAGGCAATGGCCCGTGAGGTGGCCACCTTGATTTCCATTCCCTCAGTTTTTTCAGAACAGGATATCAGGAAACTGAGTAATCACAATGGCACCAGAGTATCCTGCCTCACTCTGCAGCAGGACATACATGCCCTGATCTCAAGCAGACCTGACTTAAACTGACAGAAGGAAACCCCTTCTCTTTAGGCACCTGGGAGAATAATGATAGAGAAGCTCCAGAAGTGTGACAATATCCAACAGAAAGCAGCTATGGTGGGATCCAGGGGGCAGGTGGATGTATTCGTAGGAGACAGCTGGGATTGAGGGATGGGACACAGGGGAAAGGATTAGGGAGGGGAGCGTGGTGTGCAACTCTTGACATGGTCTCCCAGAGATCTCCCCTCTCTTTTGTGTGCAAGTCAGACCAAGAGATTCACTGCTGGCAAACAGAATGTGGCAAAAGGAATGGGATGTCACTTCTGTGATTGGGTTACAAAAGATTGTGATTTCCATCTTGCTATTATTCTCTCTGGCTCTTCTCACATATGCTCTGATGGAAAGAACCACACACTGCAAAGACATGAGGATGGCCTCTGGCCAAGTGAGCCAGGAACTATAAGATTCTCAGTCTGACAGCCTATGAGTTGCTAGATCCCACCAAAAACACTGGGTGGGCTCAGGAGCAGATACCGCCCTGGCTGACCTTGAAAGGCTAAGGTCCCAGCCCTTACCTTGCCTGTAGCCAGGGAGAGATCCTGAAGGCACAACCCAGCTAAGCCATTCCTGGATTCCTCACCCTCAGAAACTGTGTTGTTTACAACTTTGGGGTCACTTGTTATGCAGCAGGAGATAATATAGGGAGAGAGTCATTCGGATGTTTCCAACACGGAAAAAAATACATGTGCACAATGTTTTGAGTCCTCAAAACCTTTCTCTGCTCCACATTGTAAGAAGGTTTTCATTTTGTTCTGTTCGACAATTTCTCTTTGTTTGTTGCCTTAATTTTGTTTTGGAAGTCTTCCTTTTTGTTTCTTTTTTGCTCAAGCTGCTGCTAATGCAATCTAGGCATTTACCGAGTTAACCAGGACAGTACCGAACATTGCTACCATGGCTCCCATTTAATCAGACTTTGTAACACATCAAGCACTGTGTTGAACTTTTTAAGTATTATCCCATTTAATCCTCACAATGACCCAGGGGAAGACAGACTATGCTCACTCCCCTTTCACTCATGAGGACGAGGAGATTAGAGAGTTCTAGCTCTTGCCTCACTCATGTAACTGGTCCACTGTCGAGCCACGATGCAGCCAGGGAATCTGAGTCACAGCCTGTTCTCTGAATCACTTAGCAGGGCAGAGTCAAAGAAGGGAGATGGGGCGGGAAGGCTAGCAGGACTTATGTTGGGCAGGGCACAGATCCAGAAGGCCGAGGTGGGGTTCAGGGCACCTGGACAAGGAGAAGAGTTGACAAAGACTAGGTTTTGGAAGACAAAGGTTGGGAAGATAGAAAGGAATATATGAGGGACTGGGGTCACTGCCATGCATGCTGAGGGGAGCAGGAAATGGAGAGAAAAAATATGGGAGAGAAGGGATCAAGAGAGAAGGAAGGACAGAGAGAGAGAGAGAGATTGAATCATTTTGCTGTACATTATGCACACAATCACTTTTTAGTATTTCCAAGAAGTGCAGTGAAGATTTAAACTACTTTCAAAGTAAAGGATGGGCACTGCACAAGGCAATAAAGGAGATAGTCACCGCATCAGGATTACTTTGTGTCCTCACATTCTATTAGTTTCTCCATCCACAGTTTCTGTGATGCCGTCCAGGTCTCTCTGACCTCTTCTTTGTCTCATTCAGATCTGAGCTTGTTCCTAATGATCTTCCATTATCTCTATCCTTTTCTTTAATACCACTGATGCTGCCCCAGGTCTGACCCTCACCTTCTCCCTCCTAGATTATGCCAAAAGCCTCCTGCAAGACCTCTGTGCCTCTACTATTACCCCTGCCGACCACTCTTCTAGACTAATGACTAAGCAATCGGTTTAGTTATACAAACCAAACCAAGACAATACGGTGCTGATGCCCTTCACATACAGAATTGATTCCAAGCTTCAAACCATGATAAAAAAGACTACCATCACCTCCTGCTTGAACTACAGTGACCATTTCTGGAACCTACTCTTTCCGGCCATTCACCCCTTGTTTCAAAGTCCCTATCTTCTGAGAGCTCCTTGCTCTGACTCCAGATGGTCCAGTTTCTTTTTTTTTCTTTTTTAAGATTTTAGTTATTTATTCATGAGACACACACACACACACAGAGGGAGAGAGAGAGAGAGAGAGAGAGAGAGGCAGAGACACAGGAAGAGGGAGAAGCAGGCTCCATGAAGGGAGCCTGACGTGGGCTCAATCTCGGGTCTCAAGGATCATGCCCTGGGCTGAAGGCGGCACTAAACCACTGAGCCACCCAGGCTGCCCAAGGTCCAGTTTCTCACAGCATCTTCATATCACCCTGCAAAGACTCAGGGGGAACCTCTGGACATAGGTTGCAGGGAATTCATTCCATGTCCTTCCCTCACTGTTCCTCTACCAAATTGAAAACAGAGCTTCTAAAAGCCAGAGTTGTGAAAATACTCACTCTGTACTGCAGGAAATCAAGAGCATGCCCCACCATGCCATGAAAGGCCCCCAGATTTATCTTCTTGTTTCTAACACCACCTCCCATGTATCCATCATGGAGGGGTACTGGAGTCACACACACCCTTCTCCTTCCTGCTGGCTCCACTCCTTCTCTGGGACAAGATGGGCTTTCCCCAGCATCTCTACCAAGCAGAACACATGCCTTGTCCTGAAAATCTATGGTCTAAGTTGACTGGGCTTGCATCTTGGTGCATAAAAAGACCTTTTGGAATTCAGAAAGAAAGTGGAAACAAATACACAAAAAAAACCTTTATCTCTTAATGAAGTTTCACTCTGAAGATTATTTTCTTGCTATTTACTGGGAAAAAATAAATAAGTCATCTTTAAGATTCAAGGTTGAATGAGGACCACTTTGTTTCATTCCATGGGGCCCTCACCTTCTTCAGGGCAATCAGCTCACAGCTTAGCTTTAATCCCCTAAGGGGTGCTGTGAAGAAAGAAACTAGCTTCTAAGAGAATAGTGAATCACCCAGGGTTATTTTAAACACCAAACCTACTGTATTTGGTGTGTGTAGGTATATATGTATGTGTGTTGTATATGTATTTCTACATAAGTGCCAACATGTTCTGTACCAGAGGTCTGCAAACCTGGCTTGCAGGCCAAATCCAGCCTGCCTACAGTTTTCTGTATTGCCAACAGGTCAAAAATTATTTTTACATTTTTCTAAATATTTTATTTATTTATTTATTTATTTGAGAGAGAGAGAGAGCGAAAGAAAGCAAAAGAGAGCATGAGCAGAATGAGAGGCAGAAAGAGAAATAGACCCCCCCACTGAGCAAGGAACCCAATGCAAAGTTTGATCCCAGGACCTTGAGATCTTGACCTGGGCTGAAGGCAGATACCTAACCACCTGAGCCACACAAGCGCCCCTAGTTTTACATTTTTTAATGGTTGGGGGACAAAAAACAAACAAACAAAAAACAACAGAAGAAGAATATTTTGTGACATATGAAAATTTCTGAAATTCACATTTCAGTATGCATAAAGTGTTATTGGAACACATGCCTAGTCCCTTATGTAGTGTCTTTAGCGCTTTCACATAACACAGGCAGAGACCATATAGACCACAGAGCCTATAGTAGTTACTATCTAGCCTTTAGGGGCACCTGGGTGGCTCAGTCGGTTAAGTGTCAGACTCTTGGTTTCAGCTCAAGTCATGATCTCAGGGTCATGAGACTGAGCCCCACATCGGGCTCTATGCTCAGTGAGGAGTCTGCTTAAGATTCTCTCTCTCTCTCTCTCTCTCTCTCCCTTTGCCCCTCCCCCTTCTCGAACACATTCTCTCTCAAAATAAATTAATTAAAAGCTATTTACTATCCAGCCTTTTAAGAAAGTTTTCTATACTGCACTTACTCTGTTTTTTTCATCTTAAACATGTCTTGATGATCAGTCCATAGTGAATGGGATGCATTCCAATCCATACAATGAATCTACTTCATTCTACCTCGTCCAGAATTCTATTATCAGTGCTGCCACAGTGAATATTCCTGTCATCTGACTTTCTGTACATAATCCACCACACCTCTCTCCATATTACTCCCCCTCCAAGACCACAATTCCCCTGAAAAAAACAACCTCCTACTTATGGTCCCAGAGTAAAAACAAATAAAAACATTAGTTGGTTGATCACAATATATCGGTTCTAAACGTAAAATTAAATCAGACTTGGCTTTCTTGCCAAAAGTTGAATGTGGTTCAGACAAAGGGATTTGAACTTCTGTAAATCCCATGTCCTTTAGTTAAGGAAACCTATCTTCTGTACCATTCTTTGTAGGCATATATATCCACTCTGCCTCCCTTTTTCTTAGCAATTTGACTTATGTTTAGCAGCCATACCCCAAGATAGCATATTCCTCTGTGACAAGATTTAATTAAACTTCCAGCAAAATAATTAGCAAGGCTATCTTAAAAGACTGTTTCAAAATACCAGAGTGATACCAAGGAGCAAATAGAGTTAACACTGTCATCAGAGATCAAAGCCATCCAAAGACGTGACTGAGAATTTAACCTCCAGCAGTCGACTAATGAATAAGTACACACTGGAGCAGTTGTGATATCCTCCCTCTCGGGTCCCATCAACAAATTCATTTGACATGGAAAATTTCCCAGAGGAAGCTTAAAAATGGTAAATTTCCATTAATTACATAGCAAAGAATGTTCTTCTCATAATTTATTATCCATTAGGAAACTTTTGGGGAAGCTGTAATGTCCTCTTATTATATAGACTATCCTTTACTTGGGGATGCTGATGGGATTGACAAAGTTTCTCCACTGATGAAAAAGCTCAGGAAGGAAGGAGGGAGACATGTGGTGAAACTATGTTGAGTGTGACAGGGGTGATGGCTATCTTGGAGGTAAGTCCTGTGGTGATGTGACAGTAGGAGTGATGATAGAATGGGGGGCATTCAGCAAGCCCAGCTACCAACAGAAGACCTGCTACCTTCCACCAGGATTCTTGGGAAGAACAGGGAAAAGTCAAGGGATATGAAGTCAGGAGACTTAAATGTGAGCCTCTGCCCTACCACTTCATCACTCTATGTTCACAAGGAAGTCTTTTGTCACCTTTAAGCTTCGTCGTTCACCTGTACAATGGGTATCTCTGTACCCAATGTATCCTCCTTGACTATTTTTTGCAGCTGTGGAGATACTGGGAGATGTTGCCAACACTCAGTTTGATGGTGAGAAGAGGGATTCTATGCAGAACTCCTTTCTTACTTTCTCACTGTTTTTAGCTCTACCTCCAGGCAGCCCCCAAGAGACCTACAAAGTGGAATAACAAAGGTGAGATTCTGGTTACTGTGCAATTAACACAGAGGTGGTGACTTTCATTTCTCTCTTCGGGGTCCACACTGGAAGAGTGTGCTTTATTTTTTTTTTTTTTTGTCTGTGTTGGGAACATATGTATAAAGGTTTATTTACTCTTTGGAGATGTAGGCTGAACTACTTTCCAAATAGTGGTGACCAATTATCACCCTTTTGCATTTCTCAAGTAGTCAGAAAATCCTGATTATTATTATCCCATACAGGAGATGTTAATACCCAATATTTAAGCACTCATTATGTGTCAAGCATGGCACTAAATGCCTTTGAAGCTGGTACAATTATCATTCCCACTTTATGAAGGAGGAAGCTAAGGGCTATGGGTATTTTCCTAGGTCTGCAATTTCTAAAACCTTTCTCTGCCTCTCACATCCAATATGTCTGTCCATTCCCATCAAAATCACCACCACCATTCTCATCAATGTCAACCCCACCACTTTTCAGAGATCCACAGATCCTGCACCTCTGTTCTTCATCATCCAAACTGCAGTGACATACACCTTAATGAGCACTTAAACAGTTAAATGGACCAAGGCCTGCAATGGACCTCCTACCTTGCTGCTCCAAACACAGTGACCATTTGGTAAATGGTGGCAGCAACACATCCTGGAGGGTTCAGTGCCAGAGCTCAGGGTTCTGAGGCCTTGGTCCCAACCCTCACTCCTCCACTTTGAACCAACCCAACATACTTCACTTCTCCAAGAATCAGCTTCAGCTCAGGGATAATAATACCTCCCCTCGTTGGGTTGTTGCGAAGATTAAATGAATTGGATACACATAACGTGCTTGGGATGCTGTCTGGCACTATGAACATTCCATACATACAACTCCCACTACTATTGTTATTTCCCGACAATGCAAAACTTCTATTAAGCGAGTTATCCACCACCACCCCCACGCTGTACTCATGCCAGATAAACCAAATTAACCTTAGGAAGCTTATTACCTTTAAACCTTGATTGCAAACATGCCCCCTTCCCCCTGGCAAGACTCTCATCCTGTCAATTCCTCTGTTAATTCTTCTGCTGATTATTTTTCTTAAACAGGGTTAGATTGTTTTCCCCCAACAAGCTCAAGAGAGAAAATGGAGATGAGGGAAAAATCTGTTTTAGCCATTAACTATGTCTCCCGTGCTGCTGGCAACCTCAGCTGGGCTCTTGTCAACCCTCCTCACCTCCCATCTGCACTCAGAGTTTCCTTTAAATTTAATAGAAACAGTAATAGGTCAACCCACCACAATCTGTGACCTAGCGAACAAAACAAGCCTGGAACCAGGGCATTTGCAGTCCAGATAACTTCCAAGTGTGATTTAAAATAAATACTCACCATAGGTTCTGCGGTCAGCTCTCAGAATTTGTCTCAGAATGATCTGCATATTCAAGACCATATTCTCCAATGCTTTGGCCCATTGGGGAGTGATTTGCATTCAGGGAGGAAAGGCTAATATTCTAGTCTTAGCAATTATTGAAACACATGCAGTCAGTGCTCTAATAAATTATCTTAACCCAATTACTAAAAACATTGCAAAACATTACTGTGCATCGAAGACCGTTCTGCCCAGGAATCTTTATTGGCAGGGTAATTAAAAACATACTAGCTATGGCTTCTGCTCAAATATTTGGGGATGTTTTGTGCCATTTGAATTAGCTCTGTAGGGCTCCAAGGAGAAAGGCCTGCCTACTCCTTGCTTTATCCATCCTCCCTTCCCCATTCCTCAGTTTTGGAGCCACTCACCTCGGGGTCTCATTCCCTCGTTAATGCCACCTACTAGTTGCTTCCCACCTAACTCATCTTACAGGAAAAAATAACTTACACAGGCTTGGTACTCTCTCCTCCACCCCTTCCTTCTCTGTTGAAAGCAAATGATTTTTGTTAGCTGTCATGTACTGGGCACCTACTACGTGCCAGAAACTTTCACATTATCAGAATCAATCCTAAGGTAACTGCGGAATGGCATTCTCATTTCCAAGTACAAGAAAATGTAAGGATCACAAAGGTGAGTGAACCCCCAAAGTTCATAAAACTGACAAGGGTCAAAGCCAAGATCCAACTTAGATCTGGTGGTTCCAAGGTTTTTTTTCTCATTCTCAACAAGGTATTCATCAACTGCTTACATTTGCCAGGCACTGTGGTAGGCCCTGGAGGAAAAGCAAGTGCAGGTCCCCACCCTCTGTATACACCTACCAGGTGTATCACTCAGGGTCTGCTGAAGTAACAAGCAACCCCAAATATCACTGGGATATAACAAACTGCTTTCTCATTTGTGCACATGTCCACAGGGGCTGACCGAACCTACAGTAGGTCCTACATCCTCATATACCTTTAAAGAAGAAAGAAAGAAAGAAAGAAAGAAAGAAAGAAAGAAAGAAAGAAAGAAAGAAAGAAAGAAAGAAAGAAAGAAAGAAAGAAAGAAAAAAGGGAAAGAAAAGGAAAAGGAAAGAAAAAAGAAAAGAAAGAAAAAAGATAGAAAAGAAAAGAAAAAAGAAAAAAGAAAGAAAAGAAAGAAAAGAAAAGAAAAGATTTGGAAACATAATCTAGCAGAGGACTGGAAAGTTGGAAATATTTGGTAAACAGCACTAATGACAACCTCAGCTCCTGCCAGATCGAGAGGAGGGATGCCATTTTCAGAACAGCAACTTGGAGCTCTGCAGTGGATTTACAAGCGAGCTGTGATGCTGGCCGAGGTCCCCGGCACTCTACTTACAGATCCAACATGCATCTCCAGCACCATCTCTATCAGACCACAGGGATCCCAGGTATCAAACCCTGCCTTGATCACAGGGACGTGCATCACTCACTCCCTCATAATTAGGCTCATCCTCTCATCCTGTAGTGTGCACCAGGCAACTGGACTCAAGAGCTAGGATCATAAGTCCTATAAGGGTGCAAATGAAGCCAGCCTGGATCCAGAGCATGGAGATGGCCAGTGCAGCCCTGCCTATTGAATTCATGTTTTAGAAGCTCTAAAAAGTTCTGAGCATTTTAATCAAATAACCAGAGAGATTCAGTTCTTCCCCAATACCATTAATAACACCATTTGGCATCACTTCTCCTTCAACTATAAGACAGGTACTGGGCTGAATTGCATTATCCAATTTAATCTGCACAACAATGCTGAAAGGAACATATTAATGGCTCCATTTTATAGGTGAAGGCACAGGAGCAGGAAATGGCAGAGTAGGCACTGGATCCATGTCTTTCTGACATCTGAGCACGCAGTAGCCTGGAGCAGCTAGCCATAGCCTCAGTCGGAAGCACCACAGCAGACTTTGATTCCATGGCCCCAGAATCTAAGGGTTCACTTGAAGCTGTGGCTAACTGACATCAGAGATAAACAAATTGGTCCACAGTCCAAGGCAGAGGCAGCTGAACTCAATCTGAATCGAACTCTACCAGCATTTAATATGAGGAAAAAAACTAATTTTCAAGCATCTACAAAGTGCCAGAACACCAGACAAGTCCAGGCTCTGCGTTTCCACACTGCACATGACCTAGGATTAAGGCTGCATCTCATTAATCTTCACAACATCACTATGGATGAGAAATCTGAGTCTCAGGGGTGCCTGGGTGGCTCTGTCACTTGAGCATCTGACTCTTGATTTTGACTCAGGTCAAGATCTCAGTGTCATGGGATCAGCCCTTTCAGGCTCTGCACTCAGTGAGGAGTCCACTTGAGATTCTCTCTCTCTCTCTGCCCTTCCCCATGCTCTCTCTAAAAAAGAAAGAAAGAAGAAAGAAAGAAAGAAAGAAAGAAAGAAAGAAAGAAAGAAAGAAAGAAAGAAAGAAAGAAAGAAAGAAAGAAAGAAAGAAATCTGAGTCTCAGAGAGGATAAGTAATTTGCCAATGCCACACAGCTTATAGGAGACAAAGTGCACACATGAATTCTGTGCTGCCTGACTTCATATTTTCTGCTCCCAGGGGAAGGCTAAGGATCCCCTTTACCCCGCAACAGTCACACACACACACACACACACACACACACACGAACAATGTACACATACATGGATTTTCATGATTGTCTTCAATCATGTCCAGCATCACCTGGAAATGGTTTTTGGGCTCCTCCCCTAAACTGAACTATGCCTCACTCCAAACCAAGCCTGTTAACTTGTCAGGCCATAGCAACACCAACAGCCCTACCAACAGCAGCAATAATAGTAGGAAAGAGGAGGAGGACAAGGGGGAAGGAAGGGAGAGATAGAAGTGAAAGAACCACCATCATCACTCCCTTCATCACCATCAGTTAAGAATTTCATAAAAACCAAGCTGTTCTAATTTACAAGCAGCATTAAATCATTAAATCTTTACGGAAAGCCCCAAAAGGTACTGAGCACTATTCCTCCAATTTTACAGGCAAAGAGACTGAGACACATAATGGTCAGGTATCCTTCCCAAGGTCAGCCAGCAGAAGACCCAAATCTGCATGCCAAGTCTTAACCAGCTACTGCATCTAACTCTAATGAGAAGCAGAAAGGGTTTAATGGGATCAGGGCTTGAGGAGGGAACATAATCCAGCTTCCTATCAGGGGAACAAAAAAGTGCACAACAGGCTTGGTTTCTTTCCAAGGGGGATTGTGTTTCAAGGGTCTCTTGGCACCCTACCCAGATTTCCTTTCTTGTGGGTGCATCCCTCTCCAGCTTCTATGATACTTGGCCGGTAGCAACTTAGAGATGCACATGCCCCACTCCAGAGAACAGCTTCACCCCCTTGCACAGAGGCAGGACCCACACTTCCTCCTCCTGAGGACTCTCCTCAAATAAGTCACTTCACAAGAATCCCTGCCTCAGGCTCTGCATCTGGAGAACCGGACCTGACACCCTACTTTTCTACTCTCCATCTCTGCCTCTGCTTGCCTAGGGTCCTGGTACATAAGTGTCTGCTTCTCACACTCAGAGGTGGAAAAGGCAAAAGAAGGTAAAGTGAGGCACTCAGGAACCTGGGGTTTCTGGGAGGCACGAGGCCAGGCAGCTGAGACAGGGCAGCCAACTCAACCATGCTGGCAGTGCCCAGCCACCCCCAGGCCAGCCTGCCCTCGGCCTCATGCACTTAGGGTAATTAAGAACAGATGGCCCAGCGCCTCCGCCAAGCCCCATTAACTCCTTAATGCTGCTCTTCTGGAGGCCGGATGGTCGGCTGGAAAAGCCAGGTTTGGAGGTCATCTGATTAAATGATGGCCGGCACAGAGGGATGCCCAGTCTCTCTTCCTAGGCTGGCAGCTGCCCCCGCTGCTTCATCAGAGCTGCCATTGGTGACCAGATGGGCTGGGAAAGGGGCCTGGGTGTAGTTAATGGGGGAAATGCGCTGAGTGCAAGGAGGGCTGACTTAGGAATCAGGGGATGATCATGGCCCTGTGGCCTGGGACAGGTCTCTTAATCCAGGTCTCACTTTCATCACCTGCCAAATGGCTAGAATAATAACAACGATAATAACCAGGCAACAAGAAGAAATTTAACATTGTCCTTGTGGCAATTATTATTCCTTCAGTGCTGATAGTAAGCATTCTAGTGGTGGTAAAAATACTGTGCCCAAACCTTCACATGTAATCTCTTCTTTAGTCTCCATTACCACCCTTTGGGGTGGTACCTCTTCTGTCTCCACATTACAAGTGGAAAAACAAAGGCTCAGAGAGGTTAAGCAGTGTGCTAGGTTCACTTGCCCTGCCTGGCAAGAGCCGGAGGGAGGATTTGAACCCTGTTCTGACTGACTCCAGAGCCCCTGCTCTGCACTGCCAGGCTACAGTGCCCCATGGCACCTGCCTGGCAGGATATTCAAACCTCAGAGGAAAAGGGGGGGAAAAGACATAAAAATGTTCCCTTATCCTTGGCACCCCAAAGAATCCTTGATCCCTCTCCTAAAAAAAAAAAATCCTATTATTGATTCAATCTATTCGTCACCAAATTATTTCCTCAGACCTAGAAATCCAAGGCTTGTGCCAGAAACTACAGGTTCTTTGTAATGCTTCTCACTACCTAGAACAAGGAATAGATAAGACATGTATATCTACACATTTTGGGTAAAGAGGAGGCTCTGAGAAGGTGGCTATGCCTTTGGTGAATGAGAGAACCCAAGAAACATATATGCTGGTGTCTCATTTGAAAACACTGGGCATGTGAGATGGGCTACAGGGGAAGGATGTAGGAGGGTCGTGGGGATGCTCACAGATCAAGAGGGCACAGGGAACAGACTACCCACATCCATGCCTTTGGGTGCAGTTTGGCACCTGGTTTTGGCAACTGACAGGACAGACCTCAAAGAAACAGTTAATTCTAGTACCTGGTTCTGAAACTTAAAGATGCTCTGGCAGAAAATGTTTTATTTCTTGTTACATGGGTGTGTTCAGTTTGTGAAAAATCCCTGAGCCTCTCACTTACGTAAATATGCTTTTCTGACTCCATATTATATTTCAAGAAAGAGGTTTTCAAATAAAGAAAAACTACCTCTCATGAAAGGCAGAAAGGGCTTTGGAAAACCCAAACTGCTATCCAGGCTTCCAGTTTTGCTGTTCTCATTATGCTGTAAACAATCCTCCCCGCCTTGCCCCTTCACCACCACCACCACCACCACCACCACCACCACCACCACCACACCACCTCCTGGAGAGCTGGCTCTTCATCTTAAAACAAATGGACACCCCGTTTGCTAGATACCTGCCTGCGTTAGTCTCCACACTGGTGGGGGATGGTCCCTAACCCAGCCCACCCTGGCAGCATTCAAAAGCACCTGTCAGGCAAAACTTTCTTACTCCTTATTCTCTAAAGGCTTTACAATGCCAGATGTTCTCTCCCCATGTCACATCCACTCCTTGAAGCTGGAGACTGTGACACAGTGTAAGCAGTTCAGTGGAGACCCTCACTCTAGCAAACACAAGCTTGTCACCAAAAATGCCAAATGCCGAGAGAGCAGTGTTGGACACTCTTTTGTCTCCTTCAACTCATTTTTCATCCCACTCATCTCCTCCACTGTCCCTGCCTCTGTCTCATTGAACCTTGACTTCTACTTCTTGCCTTCTAACTCCAAGTGGGCCTTCTAATTCTTTTCATCATTCCCCAACTTCCCCAATGTCACAACACTTTCTCCTACAGCCCTCCTTGGTCACCATGGCCACTTGCCCAGTTGTTCAAGTTGGAAATCTTAGAATCACTCTTGGTTCCTCCCATTCCCTTACCCCTCATGTCTGGAATTCAGCTGCTCCTCCCCACCCACCTCCACCTACATCATGGCTCTGGGTCACCTATGTGACTGTGATAGCTCTCATTTACCCTCCTTTCAAATGACTCTTACCAAAAAACAAACAAACAAACAAAGAAACAAAAAACCAACACCAGAGTGAGCTTTTATAATGTAAGTCAGATTAGGGTAACTCCCTGCTCTGAACCTCCACTGGTCTTCCCATCCCACTTAGAGAAAAATCCAATGTACTTTCATGCTTATGGGGCCAATGCAAATTGATATCTGCTTACCAGTCTCCAGAGTGGCCCCCTCACTCAGTCTCAACCTCAGGGACCAGTTTCCATTTCCCAATCACTAACCTCACCCCTGAGGCAAGTCTTTCATGCAGGCTGTTCCTTTCGTGTAGGCCACTTTTTCCTTGGCCTTTCCTGTAGCTGGTGGCTTCTCATCCTTCAGGTCTCAAAGAAAGGTCACCTCCTCAGAGAGACTCTCCCTGACCACCTGCTATTCTCCATCATACCATCCTTTTAGTCTCATTTGCTTACCATCTGTCCTCTACTCTAACATGAAGGACCACAGTACCTATCTGTTTTGTTCTGCCTTGAGCCTTCAGCTCCTGGCACACAGTCAGGACTCAGTGAATGAGTACACCTGGCACGTCCCCAGCATTTACTCACCTAGGTTGCCTACAATAGAAGTGCCTATCTGGCCCATTCCCTGGCTGGCGTCCCAATTCATGAAGAGATAAATGGGACATTAAAGAGTGGCCCCAGATCCTCCTGAGATGTTTCTTCTTCTTTCCCTTACTCCTAGCATGTCAATGGCAAAAACCAACAGAAAAAGCAAGGTTGACATGGGCCTGACTCCCTCCTTCCCAAGCACCAGTGGTCACATTGGTTGACCTGCATTCCCCACTCAACTGGGAACAGAGAGGTAGCTAAATAAAATGGTGGAGCAAGAAGTCTGGACTCTGGAGTTGGAAGGATCTGAGGTCAAATTCTAGCCCCAATGTATTTATTAGCTATGTGCCCTAATACCAAGCCTCCTGCCTCAGTTCCCCTTCTGTGAAAGAGCAATCAATCAATCTTCCACAAAGTAATCTGTGGTGTTAGGGAATCCTTTAATGGTAAACCATGGCATGAGGTCCATCTAGAAAGTGTTTAGCATGGTAGATGACACTAAGCACTCATTAAATGTTGCCTAAAATGAGTAGTAATATCTCTGGGAAGCCTACAGATCTTCATCTATATTTTCCTTCGTCTGAGAAGACTCTCCTGCCCCCTCACCTTCTCAGTCTAAGGTAGATGCTCCTCTCACACACAGCTCTCAAACCCAGTGCTCAGTGGGATCCCAGTCTCTTTCAGAGTTAAAGCTAGCCCAATCATGGACACTACATATAACTGACCCCATCAGCCCTTTGACCCTCTTCATGCCACTCTCCCCACCATCTGACTCTGCTCCAGCCACTCTGGCCTCTGTGCTGTTCCTCAAACCTTCTTAGTCACCCTCCAACCTTGCCTCCTACTCTCTTCCTAGAACACACATCGCCCCAGCTATTTGCATGGTTCCTGCCCTCCTCTCCTTCAAGGACTTGATTAAAACTCCATGAGGTTCTCCTTGGCTACTGCATCAGGCTGAACATGGCTCCCCAAAGATGTCTCCATCCTAATTCCCTGAGCCTTATGTGGCAAAAGAACTTTTGTAGATGTGATTAAGGAACTTGTCCTGGATCACCCAGGGGCCCAATGTCATCAGAGGGGTCTTCATAAGACAGAGGTAAGAGGGTCAGAGAGAGCGACTTCTTCATAGAGGAAGGGGCCATGAGTCAAGGAATACAGATGGCCTTTAGAAGCTAGGCAAGGCAAGAAATTGAATTCCCCCACAGCCTCCAGAAAAGACACATGCTGCCAACCCATTTTGAACTTTTGACCTCTAGTACTGGAATGTATTATTTTAAGCCACTAAATTTATAGTAATTTTTTTAAATTTATGGTAATTTATTACAGCGGCAATATAAAGCCAACAGCTACCTAATAGAAAATTATATTCTCCACGGAATGTGGACATATGCATGTATTTGTACAAAACACACACACGTATGAGTGTGAACACACAGAACACACACATTCCTTATCTGCTTTCCTTGATTAAAAGTTTTCTCCACAGCACTCACCATCTGACAAGCAAAATAAATAAGAAAATGTGGCACAGATCTCCCACACATATACACACAGATATATTCTATGAAAACAGCAATTTTTGTCTATTTTGGTCATTGCTATATTCGTTGCACCTAGAAATAGGCCTGGCATTATTGAGTGGATAGACACTCACTAAATTTGTTGACTGCATGCCTTCTTCATCTTAGCACTTATATATCCTGTTCTTATTAGTTACATAAAATCTGTCTCACCCCTTGACTTTTAGCCCTTTTAGCAAGGACCTGTCTCCCTTGGTCACTGCTACATCATTCCATCACTAAGACAGCACCCTGCCCCGACCCCCAGATGATCCCCACCAACATGTGTCAAATGAACATGATACCGCATTCTATACATCTGAGCCCCAGAGTTGTCAGAATTCCAACCTGTCAAGAGCCCTCACATTTTCTTTGATTGCAAATATGTCTAATTCCCAGTTCACTGAAACAAGGAAAAAAAAAAAAGAAGAAGAAGAAGCCACTCAAGTCTGTAATTTACAAAGCAAATCTGCCCAGCAGAAATACTCATCTTCAGAAGACAGGGGGATTCAATCATTTTTTAAAGGGGAGAAGAGAAACCCGCCCTGTTCCTCAGACTTTCCAGTAGTATTGTTTGCAAACCTTTAGAAAGCAGTTTGAGGCCAAGGCTAATCATTTTGCCTCAAGGGGTTCATTTCCTGAGGCTGGTGGTACTTTTGTCACAGAGCAAGTTACACAGCACGCATGAAAACTGAGAATGTGGCCAAAGTCCTTCTGGGGGAAGGGATGTATGAAAATCCAGTCAATTCCACTTGGCTTGCTAATTAGAAATCAGGAGAATAGGGGCGATGTGTCCCTCTGAAATCCTTGGAACAATCAGATGAACAGTATGATGATCCCTTAGAGGGAATGTGCAAGGACATATTTAAATTATACTATTCTCACTTTAAATAACCACGTAGGAAGAACTGGTGACCAGAAGTTAAAAGAGGCAGGTGGTTGGTGGGGGGGAGGAGTGATCAGTATGTAATAGTTGCCTTTGCCTTTTTATTTCCTTGTCAGATTTATCTCATCATGCCACGTTGTGAAGGACTCTTCTGTGCCCATTCCCAGACCTGTCTGTAGGCTCCTAAAGGGCAGGGACCATGTGTCAATTTTCATTGCATTCCCTGGTAGCCATGACAGTGCCTGACACACGCTAGACCCTGTGTTCACTGGCTAAATAGATGAGCAGATGAGTGGATGAGCCGATGCATGAGCGGATGCTTAGGCCAGGAATGAATATGCCTGGGGCCCCCTTTGCCTGATAATCATCATCCAGGGCACATGTGCAATCTGCAGCATCTCAGGCCTCCACCCTAGAGGTCTGATTCAGCCTATCTGGAATGGAATCTGGGAATATGTGCTTGAACTTTGACCCCAAGCAGCTTGCTCCTCAGGAAAGCTTGGGAACTGCATGCTGCATCCATCTGTTTCATGCATCCTTACCTAGAAAGCCCTTGGGTTATGCTCCCACCTGCAGTAGCAGACGATGCTGCTCACATTCCAAAGGGGAAGCCTTCTCCACTTCATGCCACTTCATTCACTCCTGGCTGCCATTCAACCCCTCCAATCACAGCCTTGTACTTTTCTGTTCTTGCTCTCTTCACCAGAGTGTTCAAAGGCTTCCAACATAAGACCAAGACAGCAGAGCCCACAGCAGTCTGCATTCTGCCTGAAATCCACACAGTGACCACACTCGATTCCCTGCAAGACCTTGCACCTAAAAGCAGGGCTCCTGGCTCAGATTTCCTTGCACACCGCGTCCTTCCTGCCAGATCCACATACATGCCAACTTGAGAAATGGGGGTGATCAGTGTGTGTGTTTATATCACAGGCCCCTTCTTTGAGGAATAAGGCCTCCACAGGCACTGTCAACCTGTGCTTGAAAGAGCCTTTAGGGAGCCACCAGACTCTGGGTCTCTACCCTCCTCTCACTGGGGCAGCATCTTGTTCTAGGTTCCATAGAAGGTCTTCACCTGAAATATTTGATTCAAGCAAAGGGTTCCACAGGACAGGTTGGAAGCCAATGGACAACGTTTGCTTTCTTCTCTCAAGGCACCACTAGAACAAAAGGGAATTGGCCTTTTAGGATGTTGAGAGCCAGACCTGAGGATTAGAATTCCCATTTATACTGCAGTGACAGATCAAACAGGACATAAACTATTATCAATTCTTGGAAATAGGAGGAACCTCTGAGAAAATTAATACTTTCTGTATTCACGGTCTGTTGCTGCAGAACAAATTGCCCCAAACCTTAGTGTGGAAAACAGTGTTTATCATCTCAGTTTCTATGGGCCAGGAACCCAAGCACAGCTTAGCTGGGTCCTTTCAATCATCTTGGGCTGAACTAGAGAAGACTCCACGTCCTAGATCACTGACATGGTTGTCAGCAAGATTCAGTTCCTCAGTGGTACTGGACAGAAAACCATGGCTCCTCTCTAGCTATTGGCCAGAACTGTTGTCCTGTAGGCTCTCCATCAGACAGACCATGACACGACAACTGGCTTCAGAGTTGAGCAAAGGAGAAAGAGCATACAATCCAGATGGAAGTAAGCTAACCTTTTTTGTAACCTGATCTTGGAAGTGCCAACTCATCCCTCTTCCTGTGATCATTATCAGAAGCCAGTTCACACTCATGGGGAGGGCGTCACCCAAGGACACAAATTCCAGGAGGTGGGGGGACTTGGGAGGCATTTTAGAGGCTGCTCCCCACACCTACTTTTAAAGCACCCCCATCAGATATTGTAGTCAGAAGCAATGCATGTGACATGGTCAGACAGACCTAGGTTCAGCTCTTGGGTCTTCCACTTACTATTACTACTACTACTGAAAGTAACCATAAAAATGCTCCTTCTACTACGTACTAGGCACCTTGCAGATCTTCACAAGCATCGTTTATTTTATTCTCACAACATACCTCTGAGGAAGTACTTTTATGACTCCCCCCTACCCCCCACCCCCACCATTGCACATTTCTCTTAGATGAGAAAACTAAGGCTTAGGAGAGCCCAGCATCTTGCCTGAGGACTCCCAGAAGTGAGAAAAGCAGCCAGATTCCAGCCTCTGTGTTTCAGGTGCTGTGACCCCAAGGCTAGCTCCAAAGGCTAGCTTAATTACTCTGACCTCTCCATGACAGACTCGAACAACACAAACCAGCAAGGGTTGGCAGAGTAAATAAATTAATCAAAGAATGGCACATGATCAGAGATCTATAAAGGAGAGGTATTTTGTTGAACCACATCTGCTGAGCACTTCATCTGTGCCAGGCACTGTGCTGATTCAGGGTTTACTTATGCAATTTGTTCAGTGCTCATGCCAAGGCTGTGAGGCAGGTGGTGGTAAATGCGCAGTCTGGCTTATTAAAACTAGACTGTTTTGAGAGCTTTATAAAGTTGGGAGGATTCGCTGAGTCCTCAAAATGACTCTAGGAGGTAGGTACTTGGAGCAGAGGCCAGGGCGGGGGTGGGGGTGCAGGTGGACTCACTTGTATCACTGGGAGACACGCAGGCCAATTCCTAGTCTCTAGCACCTGCTCCTCTGCCAGGGCTTTCTTGAGCTGCCAAAGCTTGCTTCACCCTTCTGTGTGGCATGCACTGCTGCTTCTCCCCTGAGAACATCCTTCAGCAGATGACTAATCCCTCATCCTTCCAGAGGGGTAACTCTTGAGCTGTGTGCTGTGCAATGTCTACCAGAGTCACCTAGAGTGATTTCTGGGCTGCCTCAGTGGCAACTGGCTGAAAAATTCACTCTTTCTGGCTGCCCTCCCTTCCCTGTCCCATCCTCCACTACCCTCCCTAGTTTCTCTGGACCTTGGAGATAAATAACTTGTACTCAAATCTTTATCTCGGTGTCTGCTTCTGAGGAACTCAAAATAATACTATTACTAACCTCATTTACAGATGAGAAGACTGAGGCACAGAGAGTTTAAGTAACTTGCCCAAGGCCATACAGGTCATACAGCTAGGAAGTGGTGGAGTCAGGATTCAAATCCAAGCCATCTGGCTCTTAATAATACACGTCTTTATGTTGTTCCTTCTGACTAAGCCGGAGTACAGTACTGTAAGTACAGTAAGAACAGTTGACTTATGGTGTCAAGAATAACCCTAGCCCAAAGCACTGTGTAACCAGTGACCAGGTGTACACATGCTTTCATGTACAACTGCAAAACCAGTTCCATTCTTTAATGAAAATGTCAGCTCCTCAATACTGCCACCTGTGATCACAAGGAAAGATGTGATTATGGAAGCCATGCTAATGGTGTTATCATGTAGCAAGGATTTCTGGTGTGCTTGTAAACCTAAAACCATAATTGCCAAAGAGAACTCATCCCCCACAAATCAAGCCCCTCTCTATTGACAATTATGTCCAGTGTTGCATGGAAATTTATTGCCTAAATAATGAAGTCAAAGAACAATGCTGGAGACTGAGCATTTGAATATACTTGATTGATTCATTTCTTGCTCCCATTTAATAACCCACTTAGTCGGTGACGGTTAAGTGCAGCAGACTTAGAAAGAACATAACACACCAGAGAGAAAACATTTCACAGATTAATAACTGGATGTGGGTACAAGTTGGCGCTCCCCTAATAGCAGCACAAAAATAGGTTGTCGTCAAAAATCTGGATTTAATGTTCCAAAATGGGGATTCGTGCTTTTCTTTTATATGGCTCCATACTTATCACCACAGGCTAATGAAACATAAATCAGAAATCAGGAGCTAATAAATGCAATTCTGGGGGAGTTTTTTTTTTTTAATTTAATACCTTCTAAGATCGTGATCTTTGTTCAAGATCTTTAATGTTCAAATTACAATGTGTGAATATGAAGTATATTCGATTATGATTGAACTCTCCAAAAGGCTAATTTATGAACCTGGCAGCCTGACACGTGTGCACCATTTAAAGGAGGATGTGGCCACAGTTCATTTATACCAATTTCTTCAGTATAGAGACAAACACTCTTAAACGGCCTGTACGAATAAAGTCATGCGCATATGGATCTGGCTGGTTTGTTTGATTTGTGCACAGGGATGTGCAATTAAATGATATTGACTCAGCGTTTAAAGCAATTTTGGCAGGAATTTTGCTTCGGGGAATGTTCTCTTAAGTTTCTCACATGCTTTTTGGGTGAAGGAAAGAGATGGTTCACTCAAGGAAGAGTGCTTTCTTGGGTTGGACAGTGATAAAATAGGCTTCCTCTCCAACCATAATTCTCTTCCTGAAATAATTTTATTATATCTGTGGGAAAATATTTTCCCCAATGAGCTTAGTTTTAATGTCAGTTGAACAACTCTCATACCTTTAATTTGTTATAAGATTCCCTCTCATTTGCCCCGTTTATCATGGGATGGGCAAGCCAGTGGATACAATAAGAACTGCCTCATGTCATTCCAGGTGTCCAGCCAGCCCAGAAGGACATATTACTAAAGCAGCAGGGAAATGGAGGAAGGGGAGTGAAAATATTTCCTGTGTGCTAGGAAACACTCTGTCCTGGAACACCTGGATTCATTTGTTCTCCAGGTTACTGTCTTTTGCCACAGCATAGTAGGTTTTTTTTGGGGGGGGGGTCTTTGTTTGTTTTATTCCCAAAGAGTATATATGATACTTAGTAAATATGAAACGTGAAATTAGAACTCAGAGGTTAGGAGTGATTGGGTAAAATATATTGCAGGGACTTACAACTCAAGATCCTACACATTTATTACAATGAAACCATTTGATTCTGAACCCCCTGGTAGTCAAGGTATAAAAGGAAACTCATCTCTTAAAGGATTCCCCAGAGAAGGCAGACATTTTTCCTGGCCCTTGAACAAGTACTGTCATTGACCTATAAAGTGTCTCTGAAAGAACTAATAGATCTGCTCCCACATTACCCTCCATACACACACTCCTCTGAGTGGCAGGCTCTTCCTACTGAGCACACAGTGTCTTTATGCAGTTTAGCAATAAATTTACCCTTCTCTGGATAGAAGCAGTTGCAGGCAAGCTGACTGTGACTAGTACAAGGGAGAAGCCACCCCTTCCTCTAGGAAGACAGCGCCAAAGGAAAGAAAACAGCTTGGCAAGCAATGCTGGCTTGATATCGGCTTCCACGTACTCCTTTGGCTGGACTGTGCACAAGGACCTGGATTTAATTCTAAAACTTCTTCAGAGATGCATTGGTGCCTTAGTTGGTTAAGTGTCTGTTTTCTGCTCAGGTCATGATCCTGTAGTCCCTCAATCAAGCCCCATATAGGGCATCCTGCTCAGCGAGAAGCCTTCTTCTCCTTCTCCCTCTGCCCCTTCCTCTGCTTATGCTCTCTTAAACAAATACAATCTTTTAAAAATTTTTTTAAAATTTTTATTTATTTATGATAGTCACACAGAGAGAGAGAGGCAGAGACATAGGCAGAGGGAGAAGCAGGCTCCATGCACCAGGAGCCCGATGTGGGATTCGATCCTGGGTCTCCAGGATCGCACCCTGGGCCAAAGGCAGGCGCCAAACCGCTGCGCCACCCAGGGATCCCAATCTTTAAAAAAAAAATAAATAAAACTTTTACACACAGCGCTTCTAACAGAACCACAGAGATAGGTGGACAAAATTATCAATAATGGGAATAATCTTGGGTTCCTTGAAGCAGTGTCTCAGCCTTTGGTGAAAGCCAAGAACAGTGTCTACAGGAAATTTAAGGGAAGATAATTCCCCTGGGGCCAAGATAATGTGGTCCTAAAATCCCCAGTGGTCTATTTCAAAACTATACAGGAGGGTATATGGGCTGACTGTGCTTCAGCTGATCTTCCAACGTACTACTTCCCTCAGTACGATCAGAAGAGAACCAGAGAAACTGATTAACCATTTCGCCAGATCATGGTGCTAGAGGAGCCATTATGAGAACAATACCCAGCCCAGTAGTAGACATTTCAGGACCTGTGAGAGACTCCTAACCTAGGGTGAGATACTGAAATAATCTCCACCTTCTCTCTTATTTCAAGAAGTACCCTTTTCCTTCATTAATTTCATTTGTGTTGAGGGGGCTTGATTTAGTGAGCCATCCAGGTGGGCTTAAGAGCACAGCAACAGGCTGTAAATAATGAAGGCAGTCCAGAAATCACTCGGTTGTATGGAATGAAGGCTAACGTGAGTGGTAGTAGATTAATGGGGAGTGCCAGAGTTAAGTCCCTTGAGTCCCTTGAGCATTGGAGAAGAAAAAAAAAAGGGAGCAAGGTGGTGGGTGGGAGGTTGAGGGATGGATTGAAGCTCTGGGACTTGAAACTTTGAAGCAATCCCCTATAACCCTCTGACAATGAAAAGCCAACCAAAGATAAGCTGGCATGTTAGGCTCTTATATATTTTCCACAAACATTTTGCCACCCAGTGAGAAGGTTCCTTCTTGTTGCAAGTATTCCTCTAAAGAGTCTCTCTTGCTTTCTGGGAGAAAAAAAAAATCATTAGGAGGAACACTCTAATCAGGAGCAGAGGGGTCTCTGTTGGAAATAATTTATGCTGGCCATCCAGGAAGCAGTATGCAAAGTTAGGCTGTTCTGATTGGACAGAACCCGCAAGATGCCAACCAATGCCCACGCGACACGGTTTAACCCTTCTGTCCCTGTGTTCACTGTCAGTCTGGGACCAAGACTGGCTCCATCTTCAGTCTCTCAGCTCACTAAGCTTACAGGAAAGGTTTTCACCACTGACTCTCTGGAGCATGAGCTACAGAAAGCCGGCTAGTATAACAGAAGACCAGGACGGAAATTCTTCCCCCTGTTCCCAGTTTTGTTCATGACCTCTCATATTATGGTCAACATCTGGAATGAACAACTAATAATTGCAGCAATGCCTTACGGGGCTTTTCGCGTATTTACATATAAATAGTTCTGACCAGAGCTGGCCACCAGCAATGGTTAATTTAATTTACTATCCCTTGGCAAAAGAATAGTCATTGGTTTTCCAGCACTTTTAACCTTGGTAGACCCTCGGGAAATAAAAATTAGATTGAGAGAAAATTACCAGTGGTGGAGAACAGTATAAAAGTGACAGTAACATATATAAACCTCCGGCAGGAGTGGAATAAAGTGGCATATTATTGTTCGCTGGCTTTCAAAGTTCAATATTTCTTGTGTGATTTACACTCCCAGCACTGTCTTGCCCCCTGGAGTAATTCTGGCCTCTTTGGGCAGCCTCTCCCAAGGTGCACATCCTTGTTACTGTCAGAGAAGGTACAGATTACCTGGCTAAGTAGAGAGAGATGTGTGGACAAACAGCTTTGAGAAAACAGGGCTCAAAAAGTAAGACTTTAAAGAGATGACTGGAATGAAGCAAGTGAGTGTGTGGGATGGCTAAGGCTGACATTCCAGCTTTCTCTACAGAATTTTTTGATCATGTTCCACATTGGAGCTCAGTTCTGAATGGAGGTTCTAATAGGCCAGTGCTGCCTTCTCAGCCTCACTGCTCACCATAATATGCTTCCACTCCATGAAACCTCCTGTATTCACACATACACACACACATGCAAACATATACCTATACCATAGTTGTTTCTCTTCCCTGAACCTTTGCTCATGCACTAACCTCTGCCGGGACCACCCTTCTTCCCCTTCTCTATTGTGCCTGTCTAGCTCCTAATTGCCTTTCAAAATTCAGCCCAGGCATCACCTCCTCTAGAAAGAATTCCCTGATTACCCCCAGGCCTGGTGAGTGCCTTTTTCAGGATTATCTTTCTGAACTTGCCATTTAACATTATTTGCATTCATCTCTTTATGTCCTTCCATCTCGCCTCCAGAACACATAATGAGACTACTGTGACCTCCCAAAGAACAGAAAATATAAGTCCAGAGAGAGACATCAGGGTTCAAAATGGGAGACAGAGGCAGAGGTTAAGAAATTACTAACTTCTCTAACTGGACAGATGTCCTGGTATAGGCTCTTCCTTCATTGCACATATCATAATTTTGTCCTTATTTTATCTGGTTGATTAATGTACACACACACAAACACAGACATACATACACGTGAGGCTGTAAAGACAGGAGTCATGTCCACCTTTCTTTCCCATATTTCCGGTTATCTACCACAGTGTCTAGCACATAGATGGTACCCTGTAAACATGTGTATAATTAATTAATGAGCAGACATGAAACAGAACAGGGAGAGAAAAAGCAGAAATAAGGTCATAAATGGACCTGAAATCCAAAGTTCATTGGTAGGTGTCTACATGTCCCAAGAAGAAACAAGCACACTGTAAAGAGATGATGGATATTAAGCGCCATTTCCAATGAAATTACATTCAAGCTGGGGAGGGTCTGATTCTGAGACTTACGTTTAAACAAATACTGAAACCACCATGGAATTTCTTTTCCCTGAGAGGACCCAAAGCCCATGACTTATTGAGTTAAACAGACTTAAATGATGAAGCTGTCTGGAATCCACTAATACCCTCATTTTACATGTAATGAGGTGGAGCAGGATTTTATTCACTCACCCACTAGAATGATAACTTTTCATGAAGAGAGCACAGTATTTGCTTAGGAGACACTTTGACTAACAGTGTAGGAGTAGAGTGTGAGGCTCCAAAAGTCATGCACAAGTCACAACAGAAGAGCCCCAAAGTGCCTTGGATAAACAGTGATCACAGCTACCCTGAGATTCTATCATTTTGCCAAGCATTATTGTGAGCTGAATTTGCAAGTCTGGGGCAGAGAAGAATTGCTCTGATAATGGAAAAGAAGGGATCCAGGGTACTTCAGTGGGTATCAGGAAAGAAGGACACATGGGTGACGTGACTCTGAGAGACTTGGAGATTTCTCACTTTGCTTGCTATGGGTGATGTGATATATACACTCACTCCCTGTCTCCCAATAATGTCTTCAGTAAATGCTGCTTGGCTTCCTAATGCTCTCACATGAGTAGGTTTTTATTTGGGAAGTGAGAATGAGGACTCAAAGAATAGTATAAGTTAATAGCTGACATCTGGATTTTGAAAGGGGAAAATAATTCCTAGCCAAGCTAACTGACTTGCCAAAGAACCCTCTGCTAGCCATAGACTAAACCATTCAGATCCATCAGCTTCATCTATCCCTGTCCTATACATTAAACATTTCAAATAGCCTTTCAGCAGGGTACTTCAGGCAAAAGAGAAGGAAGGGTGAGTTCATTTTGGAGAGTTAATGTCAACATTGGCACCTAACACATGTCAGATGGTTTATGTGGATTTTTACTTACACGTCACAACATCTCCATGGAGTAGCTAGTGTTACTTCTATTTTATAGTGGAAGAATGAAGAAATTTGGGACTATGGAGGTATATTGTTACAAAGTCAGGCAGCCAGTAAGTACTACAGCCAGGATCTGAATTCCCATCTGTCTTTCTACCATGTTATACCATCTTCTTATAAAAGCAGGATGATGGCTAAGGAAGGGGAAGGGACGGAGTTTGGGAGATGAGGCCACCAATTCAGATAGAACTTCTTGGGAGAAACTGTTGCCATGGAGGACTGAACACTATAAGGAGCCAAATGAGGTATGTTGGTAAGGTATATAACCCTAAGCCTGGGAACTATGGGATTTGCATTTGCCATGATCACCAAGGGGAGTCATACAGTGGGGAGTCAGAAATGCAGGCATTGGAATCAGGCAAATCCTCATTTGGATCATGGCTCTGATTTATTATCTAAAATGGCTCAACTCTAAATTTCCCTTTAGAAATAATAATCATAAACATAAATTTAACAATTAGTCAAAAGAAGAACAGCACTTCTGAATTGGGGAACAAGTGTCACCAGAGAATAATAATCCTAAATTTTCTTTGCTGGATCCATGGCAGCCTCCAGTTCACAGAACATGAGAGCACAACCTTGTAATTTCCTTAATTTCTAAAAATAAACTGAAATTTCTGGTATCATTGGGATGAACCTTAATTGTATAAAAAGACAATGCTGAGAGTGGCAACTGCTTTGCAACCTGGGGCAAATTATTTCACCTCTTTGAGACATGGGTCTGTCATCTGTAAAAGGGGGATAACCATGCACAAACATTCATTTTGAAGATATTGTGAGATAATGCATGTAAAGTGCTCAGCACACTGCCTATCACAGAGTAAAAATTCACTGAAAGGGAGCAATGGCAGTGGCAGTGACCATGATGACAATGACAGAAACACTGATGCAAAGATGAGACCCCAATGAGACAATAATGTGTTGATATTGATGTGGTAGTGGGTGATGATGATACTGACGATGACGATGATGATGACGATGATGATGATGATGATTATTTGGCAATCATGGTGATGGCGATCATGGTGACAAGGACAACAGTGCCATGATAAGACCCTGATAAGCACAGATCATGATGCTAATGTGTTTGTTGATGGTGATGTTGGTAAGGGTAAACATGATGAAGGAAAAAGAAACAAAAGGGAGAAAAGAAGGAAAACATAAAAAAGAAGGAATTAAAAGAAGGAAGCATAGGATCTCTGTAATGTAGCAACTATAACTCGTAGCTGACTGGGTCTCACCTACCCAAAGCTAAGGTGCTCTGTTCCTACAACCAAAACCATGGGGGTAGAGGGACCCCAGAGGCATACCAGTGGACATGGCCTCTGGGGTCCCTCTAACCCCATGGGTCACCCAGCCCACTCATCCCCTAAGGAGAAGGGAACCTTATTATTTTGATTCTCTGAAGAGAACAATGCAGACACATGCCCACCATAACACCCACAGCCATATGCTTTCTGTGCAGTAAAGCCAAAGCCATGAAGGCTAACAATATATAGAGGTGATCCTCAAGAGCCTAGTTTCCAGGTGGACTGAGACCATGACAGGCAGGACCTGGCCAAATCACTTCCTCAGTGTCATCATTCATGAAATGGAATTAAAGCCTTTTCAAGAGTTCTAAGATGAATAAAATCATATAAGCAAATGTGCTCTAAGTTCTCTCGAATAGTGACTATGAATATCTTAATTTTTAGATAATTATAAAGCACAGAATTATTCTAATGGTTGAAAGCATGACTTTTAACAAGTTAATTAATCTCTCTGAATATATGATGAAATAATAAGTTCATACAGCTGTACCTATCTCATAAGATAACAAAAGCCTTAAGTGATCTATATAAAAATACCAATATCATATCTTTCTTATGGTAGCCTCTAGTAACATTAGCTGATATTATTACCAGCATTGGAGACAATAAGAAAATAAAACAAATATACCTAAAATACAGATGTGGTTATGTGACTCTCCAGCTTAAAACTTAAAGACTTAAAACTTAAAACTGTGGTTTCCCCACAGTTCTAAGGACAGGGTCAAAATGCTTAATATTGGCTGGTAAAGTCCTTCATGACCTGGCTCCTCCCCCACTCCCTCCACAACTAACCTTCCTAAACTGCTTTAAGGCCTTCCAAGTTTCAAACTCTTTGTATGCTTGTACACTTCCATCATGCTGCTGACCTTCCTAGAACACTCGGTGGCTAGGCTCAGGGGAGCCGCCTCCCTCCATAGCCCAAAGCCCTTTGAACATCCCACATTACAGCATAGTTGGGTAGTTTCCTGGTGATTTATCTGTTTTCACAACTACTTGGGGTTGAGATGGTATACTGTTAATCTTTGCCATCTATCATAGCACCCAGCATAGAGCAGAGACCAGTAAAGCTTACTGAGTGAAGGAATGAGTACTGTGATTGATGTTTGAATGGGGTGCAGAGGAGGAGCATGGAAGGGGTCAGAGGAAGTCTGATGGAGGATGATACCTGAGCAAGATCTTGTTGGACAGGCAAGATTTATCCAGGCAGATAAAAAGGGTAAGAGCATTCCAGAAACAGAGAAGTGCATGGACAAAGCACAGAAGCATGACAGAGAAAGGTGCATTGGGGAAACTTCATATACTTATGTAGCACTGAAACACAGGATTCCAGAGTATGGTAGTACAAGATGATGCTGGGCTGTGTGTGCCATCAAAAAATTTGGCCTTTATGCTGTACAAACTGGGTAACCACTGAAGAATTTAAGGCAGAGGATCCATTTGATCAGATTGTGGCATGGGATTGGTGTCTGGGACCTACTATCTGATTACTTTCTGTTCTTTCCATCCTCTCAGCCTGTTCTCCTTTCTTATGTCTTCTTGAACATGTTCTTTCCTTTCCTACAGTTTCTGTTTACATTTTTGTTGACCCAGAATGCCAGAGAATCATGAATTAAGCTAGATCATCCCAACAGCACCAACTGGGATTCAGCAGGATAAAAATCCATTCTGACGTGGTCAAAAACACTAACGGGCACCCCTTCTCAACATGAGGGCTCTGAAAATGAGACGAATGGTCCAAAAATGAGGCAGGGATTGTATTTCCATGCTGACAAAAGAAACACATTTGTCACTTGCTTAAAATAATTATTTACCTGAGTGTGTCTCTGGCAACACTAAGACTTTCTGATGACCAATGAACTTTTTAAATTGTAATACAATTCTTCTCATCTCTCCTTTTACAGTGAATAATACACGCAGTATCCATTGAATAGCATGGCTCATAAAGTTATTCTAAGGTGATGGTTGTCAAACTCAAAGTCCCAGACTTCTCTCTGAGGATTAAGGTTTGGGTTAAGGTTTAAGCTTAGAGTTGGGGTTAAGTGTCAAGGTTTAACATTAGGATCAAGATTGCCTTTTTAAGAAACATATTTTAGAATGATTATAATCTGAGCCACTTAAAAGGTCTAAAGAACAGGACCCAAAATTCAAGAGGTTAGGTAGAAACCATAAATGAAACCAAGAATGAGAGGGTAGCTGGGGAGCTAATAATTGATAAAGCCTGAAGATATTTTTGGGAATGAGGATTAATACCTTTCCACTAGAGCAGGTGTCCGAAAAAAATTTCTGGGAAGGACCAGGACCAGATAACAAATATAAACAGCTTTGCAGGCTACCTACAGTCTTTGTCACAGCTACTCAGTTCTGTTGCTCAAGAGCAAAAGCATTCACAGGCTATGCATGTACAAATAAGTATGGCTGTGTGTTGATAAAATTCTGTTTAGAAAAATAGGCAGCAAGCAAAATTTGGCCCTTGTACTAGGGTCTTTCGGAGCATGTTTAGTGATAGACTATAAGAGGATAATCTGAGAACTGAACCAGTATAGAGAGATGCAGAATGGAGATACTGGAGAGCAAGATCAAGACTGCAGTATTATTAGAAAGCCTAGATCCAACCACACCTGAAAACTAATTCCCCTGATATCTTCATTTACAGGTTCATCCTCCTTATCTGCAGTTTCACTTTCCATGGTTCCAGTTACCCATGGTCAACCACGGACCAAAAACAGATGATCCTCCTTCTGATCTATCATCAGAATTTCAACAATACCCTAAACATTATGTCACAAGACCTACATCATTGACCTTAGTTCATCTTATCATGTAGGCATTTAAACATCTCACATCATGACAAGAAGAAGGGTGGGTTTAGGACACTAAGATATTTTGAGAGAGAGAAATCCATTTATAAAACTTTTATAACAATATATTATTATAATTATTCTATTTTATTACTAATAATTATTATAGTAATCTCTTACTATGTCTAATTTATAAATTAAACTTTATCATAGGTGTGTATCCATAGGAAAAATCGCAGTGTATGTAGGGTTCAGTACTATCTGTTATTTCAGGCTTTTACTGAGGATCTTAGAACATACCCCCTGAACAGAAGAAGATTGCTATATATGAAATAAATTGTATTTTTTTATGCAGTATGAGTTAGGTTTCTATCCATGGTCTCTATCCAGAAAAGTCCTGATTGACACACAAGATGTCAGAAGAAAAAAAAAATCTGGTCTTATCCCAAATCTTCTGACTCCCATTCCAGTGCTCTTTCTTTTCAGGCAGAAATGAATGCCCTAGTTGAGATATCTGTTGTCCTGGCCAAAGATCAATGTTGCCTATATGGGCTGAATTTTGCTCTAAGAAACCCCTATTTCTTGGAGTATCATCAAAGGAAACTATGTGCCTAAGAAATGCTGCCCCTGGATGTGGAAAGTTGACAGAACAGCCCTGAAGGGCCAGATGGATTCCAGACAGCTGTGACTTGATGGAGGCGCTCCATTTGGCAGGGACAAGGAGAGCCCAGCATGAACAGCATCAATTAGCAACCTCTTTTGAGAGAGGACAATTATAGCACATCACTGCAATCAAGCTTCATGCAGCCACTACAAATAATAGTTATAAAGTCTCTGTAGCAACATGCAGACATGTTTGATATGATTTTAAAAGAGAATAGCAGAATATACTAGAATTCTCATTCATTGCTCAAGAATTTATGAATTGGTACAAACACAATTTTGCCACATTTTTCAAAAACCTTTAAAATAAAAAACCTCATGGCTTTTTTTTTTCCTCATGGCTTTTGATTCAGTAATTATCCTCCTCTCCTCTAAGAATCTACCTCAAGAAAATAATTGGAAATGCAAACATGGATTTCTGTGTAAAGATGTTCATCACAGCGTTATTTATAATGGAGATAAAATAGTGCCCAAATGCCAAAGGTAGGAAATTGATAAAATACATGGCAGTGTGGAGCCACAGGAGGAAACATGATGACCGCTGTCAAAATTATGATTAAGAAAAATCTCTGGGATGCCCGGGTGGCTCAGCAGTTGAGAGTCTGCCTTTGCTCAGGGTGTAATCCTGGAGTCCCGGAATATTGTTTTTTTTTTTTTTTTTTTTTTGGCTTTTAAAAGGATATTATATGTTATTTATTTTATTTTTTATTTTTATTTATTTTTTTAATAATAAATTTATTTTTTATTGGTGTTCAATTTGCCAACATACAGAATAACACCCAGTGCTCATCCCGTCAAGTGCCCCCTTCAGTGCCCGCCACCCAGTCACCCCCACCCCCTACCTCCTCCCCTTCCACCACCCCTAGTTCGTTTCCCAGAGTTAGGAGTCTCCCATGTTCTGTTTCCCTTTCTGATATTTCCTACCCATTTCTTCTCCCTTCCCGGGATTGAGTCCCACATGGGGCTCTCAGCGAGGAGCCTGCCTGTCCTTCTGTCCATGTCTCTGCCAATCTCTCTGTGTGTCTCTCATGGGTGGATAAATAAAATCTTTAAAAAAAAAATCTCCAATGCCACAGGAAAATATTTATACTAACATGATAACCTGTAAAAGTTTTCATTTTTACTTACCTGAATATGGTGATGAAGTATCCGAGTTGGTGGATGCAGGGCTCCTCTTAGGGGTTTATTTGCATGAGGATGCTTTTCTGGGGCTAAGAAGTAAGAAGAGGTGGTAGGAGGATTCCTAGAGAGAGAAGAAACCAAGAGCAATTAAAAGAATGTAACAAGGGGCATCTGGGTGGCTCAGTCAGCTAAGCACCTGCTTTCAGCTTAGGTCATGATATAAGGGTCCTGGGATCAAGTCCCACATTGGCTCCTTGCTAAGCAGGGAGTCTGCTTCTCCCTCTCCCTCTGCCCCTCCTCCTGCTTATGCTCACTCTCTTAAATAAATAATATTTTTAAAAGGATGTAACAGTGAATCTGCATCTGGTCCTCAGAGTGATATTTTTGAGGCCTCCATGGATGAGAAGTTCTAGGCAGAATTGAAGGATCATAAATGTTGTTTGGGGGGGGGAGGAGTCTTTTTCCCCCAGATGATATACCATGCCTTTGATAGATGTTCTCAAAGCACTTTATGTTTCTCCTACAAAACACATAATAGACACTGTCAGCATATATTAAGATGATGTGCCATCCTCACTCACCAGTCCTGTCTGGTAGCCACTGTAAAGAGCACGTGGCTATTTAAAGTTAAGTGTAAATTAATTCAACTAAAACAAAAATCTATTTCATGGTCACACCAGTCATGTTTTAAGGGGATGAAACAGATACAAAACATTTCCCTCAGCACAGTCTTATTGGACATTGCTGTCCTAGCTATGATTCTAGGTCTTGCTCACATGTCATCCCTAGTTCCTAGAGTCTCGCATATTACAGTGCTTCATAAACATTTTCTGAATGAATACAGTAATGAGATGTCTTCATTAAAAGTAGGACCCTGGGGCACCTGGATGGCTCAGTCAGTTGAGTATCTGACTTTTGATTTCAGCTCAGGTTGTGGTCTCAGAGTCCTGGGATCCAGCCCCACATTGCTCTCCATGCTCAGGATTGTGTCTGCCTGAGATTCTCTCCTTCTTCCTTTTGCCCCTCCCCCCACTCATGTGCTCTTGCTCTCTCTCTAAATAAACAAATGAATGAATACAATCTTTATTAAAAACAAGTAGGACCTAACATAGCAAAAGACATAAAATCACACCTCCTCCTTAGATTTGTTCCTTTTTCTAACAAAAACTAGTTATGAATACATTTACTTGGTAAGCAATAAATAGAAGTAATGAGAAAAGAGCTCTGAACTCAGAGTAGACATCCAGGTACATGGCATCAGCCCTGGCAGCAAAGAGGTCTTGATGACACAAATCACATCCAACTTCACAGGACTAAATCTGAACTGGAAGCAGCATATCTCTGTCACTGAGGCCAGGGTGCTGGGGATGACAGAGCTGAGGACCTGACAAGTAGCTAGTCCATGCTCTCTTCACTGATATATTTTCCAGAGCTAAAAGAGATAAAGGTTAAAATCTTAATCATATATAGGGACATAACCCCTGTATGTTCCTGACTGCAACAAAAAAGGAAAAGGAAAAGGAAGAAAAAAGAAAAAAAAAGAAAAGTCAACAAGAACCTCAATGTGGAGAGGCAAGAAATTGTACTCTTATACTCCCTTACCTTCAGGAGATACTTAGATAAATGGTGATTTAACAGGTGATTTAACTCTCAGTCTTGGAGGGCTGGTACCTTGTAAGTAACACTCACTCATTCATTAACAAATGTTTACTGGGCATCTACTGAGTGACAGGCAATTTTTAGGCATCAGAGATATATCAGTGAACAAAAGAGAAACAGAAAAAAATGTCTGTGTTCCTGAAGCTGACCTGCCAGGCAAGGTTTTAACTTTGGCCGAATATTAGAATCATCTGAGGAGTTTTGAAAACTCCCATTACTTAGGCCACACACCGTCACACTGACACACACACACACACACACACACACAGATTCTGATTACAGTGATCCAAGATAAGAACTAGGAACAGGTAACTTCCCAGGTGGACCCAGTGAGCAGTCACCTGGCAAAACTGAGAACCACTGTTCTGAACCAGGGGTTCTCAATTTGTGGTCCCAAGACCAGCAGCAGCAGCATCTCCTTGGTGCTTTTTAGAATACAAGTTCTCAGGCCTCTCTCCAGATGTACACAATCAAAAAATCTGGGCATAGGGCCCAGCAAGCTGTGTTTTAACAATCTCACCTGGTGATTCAGATGCCCACAAAAGTCAGCAACCACTGCTCTCAGCAAAATTAACTGGGGAGATAAGTTTTTAAAGATAGAGGAATCTTGCCCTCCATCTTTTCCTAATTAGAAGACAGGAATCACAAGAGCAGCCTCCTCAAGTTGGTACCTGACTGCCACCCCAGGTGGCAGTTTTTAGACGCTCCCACCAGCTGCTCAAGGCACTACGTTGCTAACTGGGGTTCCTCTCCCCACCCAGTTCCCTAGTTAGCAACTCCCCCCCCCCAAACTGCCAATGAGGCTGGCACAAACATCCTTTGGCTGACTCTCCATGATAGACTGCAGATGCAATTGGCCCCCACAGCCTTCTGATGTCCTTATCTCCCACACTCTCACATACACAGGCCTGCCTCACAGTGGCACACATTTTACACACATACAGCCCCATTTTACACAACACATGTAAACACATTCACCCTCTATGGGAAATATCACACACACACAAGCATGCATGGTCAAGCATACACTCACTTCCTCTTACGTTGTTCTACACACACGCTGAACTCATTTTACCAGTGATTCTCAAGTTTGTCTGCATATTGGCCTCACTTGCAAGCTTTAAAAAATGCTGATGCCCAGACCACAATCCACACAAATTAAACCAGCAACTCTGGAGTTCCAACCCAGGTATCTGAGTTTTTAAAACTACCAATGTGGTTTCAATGGACAGCCAAGGTTGAAAAG
This sequence comes from Nyctereutes procyonoides, assembly GCF_905146905.1. NCBI lineage: Eukaryota > Metazoa > Chordata > Mammalia > Carnivora > Canidae > Nyctereutes > Nyctereutes procyonoides. Next base: position 50,321,423 of record NW_026575126.1, on the reverse strand, counting down.
TCCTGTTCTATGCCATGACTAACAGAAAGAGGAAGAGAGTCACAGCTTCTTTCAGAAAAGAGACAAGAGGGGGATCCCTGGGTAGCTCAGCGGTTTGGCGCCTGCCTTTGGCCCAGGGTGCGATCCTGGAGTCCTGGGATCGAGTCCCACGTCGGGCTCCCGGCATGGAGCCTGCTTCTCCCTCTGCCTATGTCTCTGCCCCCGCCCCCTCTCTCTCTATCATAAATAAATAAATCTTTAAAAAGAAAAGAGACAAGATCCATGGAGGAAAGTGGAATTGACAGACTTCCAGAGGTCTCCTGAGAATCCTTTCAATCCTGATTACCTGCACCACACATCCAGGGTTACTTTTTTCCACTTGCCGTATGCCCATTAGTTGAAGACCACCAGGAACACACTTTGTCAAACAATGTTGGGTTTACTGGCCCATCATAATGAGGGCAATGGCCCACCAAAGAGAAAATGCCATGAGGCATCTTAGTAAGAGAGTATTAGCAAGAACTTATTATAGGATTTTAAATAGTATGTGTTCTGGGAGAAGTTGCAAGGGAACAGGACTTCACTCTGGATTGGGTATGTCAGGAATTGAGGATGATAATTGTATGACTGGGTGTCCTAATGAATCTTATCTAGTGGTTAAGAAAAATGAAGTAGATAAGGAAGCAGAAGTCACTCCCATAAGCCAGGAAATAGGATTCCTGGCCATTTCTAAGGTTTTCCAGTGGTCTTATACGATGTTGGTCATTTGTGCCACTGCCAGTGTTCCCCAGAGGAGCAGCAAGGGCCAGCTGTGAGTGTGAGGTCTAGTGCTGGTTTTCTCTTTCTTATCTCTCCTTCATTTTCCATGTTGATTCTATATTGTCTCTTTGCATCTTACATGTTTCTGCTTATTTCTCTAGAAAATAACCCTCACCTTCTCAGTCATCTCTCTAAGACATAGCACATATAATATTGGCTGGATGTGTAGACAAGAGAGCCTTCACATTCTGAAAAGTACACTGGTTTAGATTTGGAATCAGAAAATCCAACTTTTTTTATTGGAGTTCAATTTGCTAACACATAGCATAACACCCAGTGCTCATCCCATCAAGTGCCCCCCTCAGTATCCGTCACCCAGTCACCCCCACCCCCCACCCACCTCCCTTTCTACCACCCCTTGTTCGTTTCCCAGAGTTAGGAGTCTCTCATGTTCTTTCTCCCTCTCTGATATTTCCCACTCATTTTTTCTCCTTTCCCCTTTATTCCCTTTCACTATTTTTTATATTCCCCAAACGAATGAGACCATATAATGTTTGTCCTTCTCTGATTGACTTATTTCACTCAGCATAATACCCTCCAGTTCCAGCCACATTGAAGCAAATGGTGGGTATTTGTCATTTCTAATGGCTGAGTAATATTCCATTGTATACATAGACCACATCTTTATCCATTCATCTTTCGATGGACACCGAGGCTTCTTCCATAGTTTGGCTATTGTGGACATTGCTGCTATAAACTTTTAATTCCTACTTTCTACTTGTTAGTATACAACCTTGCAAGTGGCTTAACTTCTGAGTTCCTCTGACTGAAGGTGAAAGTCCCCATCTTCCCCACTGGGTTTCTGGTGGCAGCAGATGAGACAACTCTGAGAGCACAAGAGGGTGGCAAAGTAGTAGATTCTCATGAAAAGGACATAGGGTAGGTAACTGGAGTGGAGAGATGATCGGTTTGACCAATACCTTGGTCAAGGATCACAAAAGACAATTGAATTACCAGATGGAACTCCAGTCACCTAAGTGACCCATCAGTTCTTAAAAACAGGTTTCAATGTAAGCAACCAGACAATGAACTTGCTTAGAATGCTATGCTTCAACATTTTCTGAGTGCTTAGTATGTGTTAGGCATTATGATGCAGAAGTGGAAAAAATAACTTTCTTTTTTCTAATATTTTATTTATTTCAGAGAAACAGTGAGCAAGAGAGTGTGTGTAAGCAAGGGGAGGGGCAGAAGAAGAAGCAGACTCCCACTAGCAGGGAGCCCGACCACACAGGGCTCCATCATGACCTGAGCTGAAGGCTAGACACTTAACTGACTGAGCCACCCTGGTGCCCCCAAAATACACTTAATTTCCATAGATGCTCCTAGTCTATTGGGAGAGAGACATAAATAAAGCAACTGCAATTCAGCATAATAATAATAATTTTAAAAAGTACTTGTAAGGTACAGTATAGCAGAGTGCAGGGAGGAGTTAATACTATCAGGGGTTGGGGAGGAGTGACAGGAAGATCTTAGGGAAAACTGCACAAAAAGGATAATGCTTCACCTGAGTTTTCCCAGGATGAGCAGGAGCCTGCCAGGCAGATAGAGAGGAAGTATAAGGGAAAAGTGATCAGTAGCAGGTGCAAAGATACAAGAGTGTAAAATACTCTGATGTGTTCTGGGATCTTGAAACACATTCATAAATAAGTCATCAAGGGGCCATCATATCAACTATTACATCCCTGGGCCATAATAAATTGTCTAGGGCATTATATTTACTTACAAATGGAGGGAGCAATTAATGAACACTAGAGCTGCTCCTGTCAGAGATTTCAGCCACTGTGATAGAATTCCAACCATTTACAAATGTTTATATATGGTATAGGCTTGTTTTACAGGTAAAGGTACATTCTATTTTCACTCTTCTGGTCCCACGTGTAAAACTCTTTGGAATTATCTATATGCTTAACTGGTTTCAGTGCTCAAAACCAGTTTTTTTTTTAAAAAAAAAACAAAAATTGCACCAATATTGAGATTTTTTATTATTATCATTCAGTCTTTAGTTAGCTGCTGTCTTCAAATAACTTATTCAGGAAGGGTCTGACCCAAGGGCACAAGATTCTCTCCCTAGACTCTTCTGAGTTTGGCTTCTAGAAAGTCAAGTTTAGTTAGCTATCTGGAAGGTAACAGGCCATGAGCGAGCCCTGGGCCCTTCCCATGGACCTCGCTTTTATAGCAGAGACTCAGAAGAGAATTCTAAGAGTAGCTGCCAAGAGAGCTTTGGGCTTCACAAACCATGTGAGTGGCCATCTCCTGGGTAATCAAAACTGAAAGCAACCTATCTGGCCAAATTTACTGGGTGGAAAGACCATCTTTTAGGGTATACTACATACAGATTAGAGGAGTGGGTACACTTCTACTAGGCCTCTGCTCACTAATAGAACAAATGCCTCTTCTGGGTGGATGAGGCAGTGGTGAAGACAGTTGCCCCAAGACATCTAAGGTCCCAATGAAATCATTTCATGAAATTGGAGCATGAGAAAAAAGCTATGGTCTAAATATTATTTTATGTTTTTAAGACTTTATTTATTTATTTATTTATTTATTTATTTATTTATTTATTTATTTATTTATTTATTTATTTGAGAGAGACAGTGTGTGTGAGCTGGAGAGAAAGGGAGAAGGACTCCATGCTGAGCAAGGAGTCTGATTATCATGAGATCATGACCTGAGCCAAAACCAAGAGCTGGCCACTTAACAGACTAAGCCACTTAGGCACCCCAAAATAATGTATTATTTTATACCCAAATTGAAATTGGCATGTTAACTAAATTAAATGTAAGTAGACATTTGACTTATTTATCTCCATCTCTAGAAATTGATATTTAAGTTGGCAAGGGAAAAAAAGCATTTATCTCATTAAGAAAATTTAAGTCACTGTATTTTCAGGGATACAGAAATATTTAATACTCGGCACTGTGAAGAGGACCTGGGGAAGATCCAGGGAGGATCAGGAAGGAGGATGAGTGGCTTTAAGCCCCTGGTGCTATCTCCATGTGCCACCTACATGGAGGACTTAACATTCCTGGTCTCAGCTTCTCCTCTATGACCTTTCCTCTACCTCTTTCCATAAAAACTTCAGTGTCCAAGACTCTGTGTCTTTAATTATTTTTTCTTTTTTACTTTTTTACATCAATATCATGGAGGTATAATTAATGTAAAATAAGATGTATTCATTTTAAGTGTATAGCTTGATGAGTTTAGACAAATGCATGTGCCCTTTTAAACCCCATCCCAATCAAATTTGAAACAGTAAAGAGTGTCTTCATGCTCTTTCATGGTCAGTCCTTTCTGTCACCGCAGTCATTTCCCCATTCTAGGATTTAATATGAATGAAGTCAAACAGTATATGCTGCTCTGTGTCTGGCTCTTCTGACTCAGAGTGATGTTTCTGAGATTCACCCATGTTATTGCATGTACCGGCAGTTTATCTTTTTCATGGCTGAGGAGTATTCCATCATACAAATCCACTTCTATTCATTTATCCATTCATATGGTTAAAGGCATTTGGGTTTTTCTTTTTGAATATTACACATAAAATGTCTGCGAACATCCAAAGTCCTCTGATGCCTTTGTCCAATGTTGGAAAACAGTTATTTCACATAATATCAGGTTGTCTGATGCCCTATAGTGGCTCCATTATGGGCGGGAGCACAACAGAATCATCTTTAAATCCCGCCAATAGATTTGCCTTCCTGCCCCTGATCTGCTATCCTCATCCTACTTGGGAATGTACTATTTGACTCTACCCTAAGACACAGCTGCTTGCAAAAAGTTTCCCATTTGCCATGCTACTGCCTTGAAAATGGAAGACAGGTATCTATCAATCAGGTTTGGTAACGAGGTTAACTTCACCAGTGACAAGTCATATCAATGGGACATACTCCCAAAATGATGCATGAGAAGGGCAATTCTTTCTGTGGTATCCTTCCCCAAAACCTATATGACTAGTCTAACCAGGAGAAGCCCAAATTGATGGAGAGTCTACAGAACACCTGACCAGTACTCTTCAAAACTGTCAAGAAACAGAAAGACTAAGAAACTGTCACTGGACCAAAGGAGACTCAGAAAACATGACAACAAAATGTAATGTGATCTCCTGGACTGGATCCTGGAACAGAAAAAGGATACAAATGGAAAAACTGGCAAGATCTGAATAAAGTCTGGAGTTTGGTTAATAGTGATGCACCTGTGTTAGGTTCTTAGTTTTGACCGATGTACCATGATAATATAAGGTTTTAACAATACAGGAATCTGGGTAAGGGGTATACAGGAACAATCTATGCCATCTTTACAAATTTTCGGCAAATATAAAATGATTCTCCCCACCTCCAAGTTGTTTGAGATGTTAGACTTTAACATTCTGGGCACATAAGGGCCATCCAAGCAACCCTGCTGTGCCGTCCACTACACCTGCATTTCCTGGGAGAGGCAGGCTAACCTCTGTGTATTTACACATCTTATTCTACCTCATTTCCCTTTTGTGTAGATCTGCCTGGGATTTATGATTATTTAACTATCTCATTGGTATTGCCAAAAATCCTTATTGGGGCTTTTCTGCACAGACTGGCCAATAAACTGCCCCAACAAGGAGAGGTCTAAGCCGAGAAAAGATGTGTTGTAATGCATATGGAAGTTCAACTATCTCCAGGAAGAAGATAAAGCCAGAAGGGGACATGGACCACCCAAAGTTCCATGGGCAGCAATATGCCAATGTCCTGCCTCTTCTATTACTTCCTCTCTTCCCCTGGAATGTAAAGCTCCCTGGTGTGGGCGAGGCAGCCATCTTACAAACCCAGTGCTGGGCTCCAGTTTTATTTCCCAGGGTTAACGATCTAAATAAATCTGCCCTGCCTTACCTCTGCTAAGCTGCTTAGAAACGATGCTTTATAGTCAACATAGATCAGATTGGTACTTTCTCCCTTTGAAAGTTGCTGTCAGAAGTTCTCACTCTACCTAATGAACCAATATTAGTTTAACCACATGTTGTTAGTTAAAAACAGAGTTTTATGCAAGTTTTTTTTTTCCGAGGGAGGGGGAGAAAGGAATACTCTACTTGGAAAGCCCCCAAAGCAGAATAATAGTCCCAGAATTTATAGGCCTCCCTTAATGGATATGGTGAAATATCTTTTAAGGGTGTCCTTCCCTTAGGGATCTCACTCTTCCTTCAAGCAAGATCTGACCACAGATAACTTTCTATAGCCCAGGCCATTTAGCTTTCATGTGGAAGAAAACCTTTCATTCTGGGTTCTCAATTGGTTTTCAACCCAAACCATTTTCCTGGTAAGTCAATTTGAATTGTGTGCCCATGAAAACAAAAGCCACATCTCCTGGTGGTTCCAGCCAAAGAGCTAGGGAAGTATTTTCGTTTGGGTTCCTCTAGAAGCAAATCCTGAAATTAAGGATTCAAATGAAAATAACTTATTAAGAGGTGATCCAAGGACACATGAGTAGGGTGAAGAGAAGTGAGACAGGGAGGGGAAGAAAACCAACATGAAGGGTGTGTTACCGGGCAAATTACCATTGCAGGAAACTGGGGCTTAGCCATACTGGCATGCTCCGGGACCATGGTGGAATATGCACTATTGAGTCACCCAAAAGGGCTGGAAATTGTTCCCTAACTTTCAATTATCATAGGTTGGTGCCTATGAGAGGTGTCCCACTCCTTCCAATTTCTCATGAGCATGGGCAAAGTAGGCTCCAGGGACCATAAAGACCCTTTGAGCAAAGAGACCCAGGTGCCAACAGCTGGAAGTTAGACCAACTTCCACAGAAAGAGTGAGAGCAGAAGGGATGTGGGTGGGACACCAGGAGCACCTGCAAAAACAGTCAGTCAAAGCAGAAGTGGAGATGGAGCCCAGCCTTTCAGCCCTCTAGCCACGTTGGGGAAATCCCATTTCTGCCCTTGGCAGCAAGACACATTTTCAAATATGGCAGGCAGGTAGTCCAGCTCCAGAAAGTGTTAGGCTGAATGCAGTGTGCAGTTCTGTGGCTTCCCTTTCTCACTTTATGTGGTCCTAGGAAATGGCACAGTAGAAAGATGACTGAGCCAACGGGTCTGATTCTGCCAGTATTGGTGACCTTGGAAAAGCTGCTTAACCACTCTAAAACTCAGTTTCCTCCACCTGTGAAGTGGGGCTAAGAAGTATCTCATTAATACCTGAATGAAAGTTAATATTATTTGAAGTTTGTAATTGAGAAAACTGGGGCATCTGGTGTTACTGAGAGAATTAGATGAGATAATATATTCATAAGGTAAATAGCCTACAAAGATAGTGTTAATAAGAACTTCATAAGAGAAGCCTTTTCAAGACCATCTTTTGGAGGATGGTTCCAAAAATACAGACATCCCAAGGCTGTCCTTGGGTATTTAGGGTATTGTCATCAATGTATGAGAATGGACACTAGCTGTAAAGAGCTAAAAAAAACATAAAAACCAAATGTAACCCATTGTTCTTGTTTGGATCCTGTTTTTTTTTTTTCCTTTAAGATTTATAAAAAAAAAAGATTTATTTATTTATTTATTTGAGGGGGGCAGGCAGAGGGAGAGAGAGAATCTCAAGCCCACTCCCTCTGAGCACAGAGCCCGATTTAGGGCTTGACTTGATCCCAGGATCCTGAGATCATGATCTGAGCTGAAATCAAGTGTCAGATGCTTAACTGAGCCAGCTAGGTGCCCCTGGATCTTGGTTTTTAAAAGAATAGTTATGCAATTTGAGACAATTGCAGGGATTTAAATATGAACAAACTTAATAGATGATATTAAAGAACTTAATTTTGTTAGGTGTGATAATGGTATTGTGGTTACTTAGGAAAATGATCTTATTCTTTGGAGATGCAAAGTTACAAATTTAGGGGTAAAGTGTTGTGTCTATATTTACTTTAAAATGACTGAGTAAACTATGGCAAAATGCTAATGCTAAGGGATAGCTATATGTGTATCTATTATATTTTCTATTCTTCTATAGGTTTGAAAAGTTTAATAATAAAAACTTCCCAATGTTTTTAGGCATTTTTTAAATAAACATTTCAAGCATCAGAAAACTAGATAGTGTTCTTTGGATTTATCTATGCTGTTATATAGCAAACCCCAGTTCATTTATGTAATTGAAATTTTTATTGTGATCATTGTAGATTCACATGCAGGTATAAGAAATAATCCAGAAAGCCCCTACATACACTCTTACCAATTTTCCCCAATGGTAACATTTTGCAAAACTACAGTCTAATATCATTCATAACCAGGTATTGACAGCAATGACATCTACTGATCTTATTCAGATATCCCCATTTTTTATCTATTTGTGTATATTTAGCTGTATGAAAATTTATCTCACATGTGTGGGTACCTGTTTCCACCACCACATCAAGATACAGAACATTTCCATCACCCCAAGGATCCCTCATGTTGGCATTTCATAACTATACCCACCTTGCTCCCCACTCACACCCCTCCTCATCATTAAGTCTTGGCTCCTCCCATTCTAAACTTACATCATTTCAAAAATGTTTTATAAATAGAGTCATATGATATATAAGCTAAAAAATCAACATGCAGTGAGAGGTAAAAGTGAACCAGGAACCAGAAAAACTGGGTTTGAGTCCAAGTTCTGCCACCAGGTAGATGTATTTCTTAGGTATATGCCAATTTATCTCAGCTTCTGTTTCTTTAACTGTAAAACCAAGTGGCCACTTGCCTTCAAGGGCACAAGGCTTGGACCAGGAGGAAAGAGTGTCCCCTTGGCAAGAGCCCCAGTGTGAATCGTGGCTCCTGGAGTTAAGCAGGGCACTATCTCTACCCTGCTTCCAGGATGCCATCCTTCCTCATTTTAAATGAATATGCTGGCATTTGGGGGTTTTCTCCATTTCTGCAAGCCTACTTGAATCAAGCTCTCTCCTCTATACCTGAGAGAATATTCTGCTCTCCTGTGCTGATGCAGAAAGCTTCTAAGCCTGAGAGGTCCTGGATCATGCATGATAAATCCATCCCCAAAATAAAAGCCACCTTTTGAGGCCCCTTGTCAGATAGTTAAAACTCTTCTGGTGACACCCTGACTTTACTGCCAACTCATCTTACACTTGAACAGAGGGTTTGAGCTTTTCAGGGTCTGCATTTCACCTACAAAAAGAGGATATGTAACAATTGGAATTCCGTGCCACCAAAATAAGATGGATGGCTGCAGGGACAGAATGCTTTGCACTCTTACCGTTTAAATACGTGACACACCGAACCTCTCTCTTTAGCCAAAGTGTGACTCCAACGTCACCTGATTTACGTCCAATTATTTATTCTGTGGTAATGCCTTCTCCAATTACGGATAGATAATTGCAGAAGAGGAAATGAAACCCAACATGCCGGGCTAATGTGAGATCATTTTATGGGCAAATTCCTGGCTTGGAAACACTTGCTGAAATGGGGCACAGGTGATTTAGTACAATGAAATCAGGGAGACAGGGCCCCCTTTAATTAGCTCCTTAACTTATTTAATGATGCATCATGGATCCTGAAAGCTGTTATTGTTTAAGGGCTTAATGTGCCATACAATTCAGGGAAAGTAGCCTGGGAAGCAAAAAGGGAAAATGCTGACTTCCCACCCAAGATCCCCGTGAGCCCTGCTCAGCACCACTCGCAGTCCTGGTGATGCTTAATTTGCTTTCTTTCTCCCTTCTGTGCCTCAGATGTTAGTGGAAAGATGCTCTAAGTAACTTCATGCTGCCATTAGCCTCAAAAGTCTACTTTACAACTTTGCCACTACGTGCATTTCTACTTCCTGCTTCAGCACATCCATAACTGACAATGAGGAAATCACTTTTTCCTCTGAAGTCATCCTTCGTCTTGGGTTAAAAAAAAAAAAATCAGAGTCCAAAAGAGATGAGCAAGAAATATAATTATTTTTCTAAAACTGAACTTTTTATTCCCAGAGCTCATTTCACAGGAAAGGTCCCAGGAACTTTAGAGTTCTCCTTCCCCTGAGGTTACCAGGTCACCTCCAGGCATGGATGGCTTCCCCCTTCTGTGGAGTGGCAACATGCATCTCGCCCTAGTTTTCTGGGTGAGCACTCAGGGATAAAATGCAGCCCTCCTACCAGAGCAGGCAGGCACTCTAGATGTGCAGTGCCTGGAGTCAGGCTTTCACTGTTTCCTCTCTGAGCCTGGCTGTGTTGCTGGCAGTGCCCCCATTCCATACATTTTTCCAAGTTCAGCTTCTCCTTGTATCCATTCCTCTTCTCATTCAAGCTAGGCACCTTTGGATGGCCTTTTCTACATGAACCGAAATGCTGGAGATCATTGATGACAGAGTTTGAAACATGGAAGGAGAACTCAGAAAGAATTTGGCACTACTCCCTGTCCTTTGCAGTGTAGTCAGTCAGGAGTGGGGGGTTGAGTATGATCACAAAAGAACACAAGAGAGTTTTCTGGGGCAATGGAACTGTTCTGTACCCTGGCTATGGTAGTAGTTTTAAGAATACATACCTGTGTTAGAGTCTGTAGAACCTAGACACACACACAAATTACTTTTACTATATGACAATTTAAAAAAACAAAATTAACTTCAAAAATCTAGACCTGGGGTACCTGGGTAGTTCAGTGGTTGAGCTTCTGCCTTTGGCTCAGGTTGTGATTCCAGGGTCCTGGGATCAAGTCCTGCATCAGGCTTCCTACAGGGAGCCTACTTCTCCTTCTGCCTGTGTCTCTGCCTCTCTCTGTGTGTCTCATGAATAAATAAATAAAAATCATAAAAAGAAAAAAAAAACAGAACTACCAAGTTTGAGGTTTGAGATCCCAATGTTGGTCTCCTGACTCCTATAAAACTACTCCCCAGAACAACAACAACTTAATTGGCAAAGCAGGTCCAGACAGCAAGGATGCATATATGTGTGACATGAAATGGAGCACAGGTGATTTCATACAATTATATCTACAGGACATCATATAGATGATATATATGTGTGTGTCCCTTCCATCTGGATCTGCTTTGTATATATAGTATATATATTCTTCTCCCAAGAGCTTAGCATAGTGTCTGGTATGCAATTGGAGACATAAATATTTGTTGAATGAAAATGAACGAGCAATGTGCATACAGAAAGCACCATGAAAGAATGCAAGTGAGATGCCAGGGATGCAAGTGAAGACAACTTGAACTTCCAGCCGCCAGCACTCTCTCTACCTGCTTACTTGCTTCATGCCCCTGCCAAGTGGGGGCTTGGCTAATTATCTGTGCTCATAAAAAATCAGTGCTATGGGAAGCTGTCATTTTTCTGCCTGTCAGTTGGGAGGCTTTCAAATCACCCATAGTGGTTTTTACTCTGACCTGACCCTTAAGCTCCATGTACATATATGGCCTACAGCTTCAACATCCTGATTTCAGTGCTTTCCAGGTGCCTCAAACTCCACATGGCCAAAATGGACCGGATGAGTGCCTATCCATCCTCCAGCTAAAATTCCAAGCAAAAGCCAAACGTCTCTATCCCATTTCTGTAAATGGCACCACCCTGCCTGCAGCCACTTAAGCCAAAAACTAAAATGTCACTCCTGATTCTTCCCATTCCTTCATCCTCCCATTGCCAATCCATCCACTCCATCAACCATGTCAATCTCTCTCCACTCTCTGCCCTCCCCTTATCACTCCCCTCCTGGTCGTCACCTCTCACCTGGAGAACTCCCAGCTTCCACACTTGCCCTGCTGCAGGCCATTCTCTGCAGAAGGAACTGGTCTTTAAAATGAAAATCACAACATGCCAACAAAACCTACAGTGCTTCCCTTCACACTCAGAATACACACCAGTGGCAGGCCCTCTGTGGTCTGACCCCTGGCCTTTCTCCCATCCCATCTCTCTGCACTGGCCCTCTCTCTCATACTCCAGTCACTTTAGCCTCTGAACTGTGTATCAACTATGTTAATCTCATTCTTCGGGGTCCCTACCCTGACTGGTCTTGGCCTGTACTACTCTTCCCCTGAACTGTGGAGGGCTGCCTCTTTCCCTGCAGGTTGCTTCAGATTTGAACTCTTCAGATAAGACTTCTTTTATTTTTATTTTATTTTATTTTATTTATTTATTTATTTATTTATTTATTTATTTATTTATTTATTTTTATGATAGTCACACAGAGAGAGAGAGAGAGGCAGAGACACAGGCAGAGGGAGAAGCAGGCTCCATGCACCGGGAGCCCGATGTGGGGATTCGATCCGGGGTCTCCAGGATTGCGCCCTGGGCCAAAGGCAGGCGCTAAACCGCTGCGCCACCCAGGGATCCCTAAGACTTCTTTTAACCACCCAACCTGAAAGAGCCTCTTTTTTATGAAGAGTGTTTATTATTTTCATCATAGATCTGGATATTCTCATTTATAAAGATAAGTTGTCTGTTGTCTTCCTCTGGGATTTGAGGTTCTTTGCTATGTTATTCTCTGTGACACCTTCATTCCAAGAACAGTCACATAGTAGGTTTGCAGCAAATGTTTGATGAATGAATCAATTGGGAAGGAAATGCAAGCAAAGCACGCAAAAAAAAAAAAAAAAGTAATTGGGATATCCACAGAGAAATTCTCAAAGACTCCACAAGCTGATTGACACATTCTGGAGGATATATTTAAAAGAACAATTGCTAAGGCACAAAAGACTTCAGTAAAAAACCATAGCCCAGGGACAAGAATGCCCTTCTCTTTGTATGCTGTAACTTCAACACTCAACATTTAGGAGCTTCTTCCTTTGGCTAGTAGTACACCTTCTCTGAGGGTAAAGAGCAGGGCATGTATTCGGGAAATGAATTAGAATGTTTATTGGGCCATATACCCAAAGACAAGACCACTTGTCTCATCAGAGTTACAACTGTCTCCAAAGCACGGAAAAGGCTCTCCAATCGGCAATTTACTTGGGCAAACTTAACATATTGTACGATGTTGATTTATGGTGACAATTAAGAACGTATTACCAAAGTCTGTTTCACCATTAACATCCCTGGGGACAGGATAAATTTTAAATCTTCCGGCTGCTTCTTCCCTAAAGGCTTAGATCTTGGCTAAGGATTTAGAGATTATAAATTTAACAAAGGATGAAAACTGCAAGAGGAGAGTCTTGAACAGCAAATAATGAGTTTAACCAGCATCTCAAGTTTTCAGCAAGATTTATAATGCTTCCCTGCCTAAGGCCAAGGAATCTTTTATTTTGAAGTTTATAGCACTATTGCTTGTTCTTTTAGATCCAGATGTGAGAGTCTGGCCCTGGGACAGGATTCTCTGTGGAAGTCAGTGGTCACTGCTTCAGTAGAACTTTCCTTCTGAGGACCTTTCTGGAGAATAGAATAGTGACCAGGACACAACAGCTGTCATTTGCAAAGACCTAAAGAGGCATCTCTGGCTTGAACAAGTGGCTTGATGTACAGGCCACTGAACTGCATACTCATCCAACCAGAAAGCCCAGTGATTAGAATTCCAACACTCTGGATTATAAGAATCCTGGGGTAAATGGTTCTATGATGAGACAGGTTGGATTTTCACATCTGGTGAGGCAGGGTCACCTTCAGGATCACTCATCACCATAAAGGAATACTGGAAAAAAACAATCACTATCTACTCATGATTGAACAGAGTTTGAAAGTCAACTGTACCTAGGTCAAACTTTCTCAAAGTACAGCCCACAGACCATCTGCATCAGCATCACCTGGGGTGCTTTTAGAGGATGAAAAAGCTGGGATCCCTGGGTGGCGCAGCAGTTTGGCGCCTGCCTTTGGCCCAGGGCGCGATCCTGGAGACCCAGGATCAAATCCCACATCGGACTCCCGGTGCGTGGAGCCTGCTTCTCCCTCTGCCTGTGTCTCTGCCTCTCTCTCTGTGTGTGTGTGTGTGACTATCATAAATAAATAAAAAAAATTAAAAAAAATTATAAAAAAGAAAAAGCCACTACGCCAAACCTGGAGGTGAGGTCTAGAAATCTTCATTCTTAACATGCTGAACAGATTATTCCCGTACACACTAAACTTTAGAAAAGTCTGATCAAGCTTGACTGGGATGGATGAGAGATGACCTCCCCAAACACCAATTCTAGGCAGAGGTCTTGGATACCACTAATAAGTACTTCTCTTTGCCTTTGGTTACTTTCCTCTGAAAATGCAACCATCATGAGGGCCTCATGGAGAGAAAGGAAAATGAGATTCCTGAAGAACATTAATTTCTTCTGAGATATTTACCTTCCATTGGACTACCCACTAGCATAGCAATATTTCTATGCAATCCTGCCTGATTTCCACTTGAAATATGTATCTACAGGATACCTGGCACTCCACTAGGTGCTAGAATATTTTTAAAGACTAAAACAACTTGAGTTATGAATATCCATAGTAGAATTTCAGGTACCATGAAGGCTGGTTGGGGGAAACATTTTAACTTGAACTATTTATAAACAATACTACCTTATCCCCTTCCTCACTCTCTCCCGAGAGAGAGTCATATAAAGGTTGGCCTGCATGACCATGTATCGGATACTAGAACCTAGCACATCCTGTAAGTCCAAATTCCCAGTGTTGTCAGGTCATGAAGTTTTCAAGCATGGCATTTTACCAAAAGGGAGAACCATCCACCAAATGCAAGGTGTATTATGCACACACACATACACATGCACTAATAAGCCTAGGAAATGGACTGTTCTGCTTGGCAGGGACTGGTAGAAGATGATGGGCACAGAGTTTACCCATTCTGGTTACCAGAAGCTTAACTACAATAATCAGTAAGTACTGGAGCACCTGGGTGGGTGGCTTACTTGTCTAAGTGGCTACCTTCGGCTCAGGTCATGACCTCAGGGTCCTGGGATTGAGCCCTGCATTAGGCTCCCTGCTTAGTGGGAGTCTGCTTCTCCCTCTGCCCCCCTTTATCCCTGTTCATGCTTACTCACACTCTCTCTTCTCTCACATAAAATCTTTAAAAAATTAAATTAAAAAAAACATTATCTAGAAATACCAGGCAGCCACCTTTCATAACATAAATATTTCTCTTACAAAATAAATTTTCATAATGTGAACTGGACATGATATGACATAATAGGATGATGATCATGAATAACTAACATTTATTGGGAATTTACTTTGTGCTCAAGAAATTTACATACATTATGAGTGATTCTCATCACTATGCTGAGTTAGGCAATGTTTCATCTCCATCTTACAGATGAAAGAACAAAAAAATTAAGTGACATTACAAGGCTATACAGCAGAGAAATAAGCTGGGATTTGAATCCATATGGCCTGACCCCAAAGGAAACTTTTTCTGAAAAGGCTAGATACTACATGTTTTAGGCTTTGCAGGTGATAGGATCTTTGTTGTAACTACTCAACTCTACCATTTGACAGACATTCGACAATAGGTGGCTGGTGCAAACGAGCATGGCTGTGTACCAATAAAACTTTATTTATGGGCACTGAAATTTGAACTTTCTAGAATTTTCACACATCATAAAATATTATTTTTATTATTTTATTTTTTGATTCTTCCAACCATTTAAAAATGTAAAAACTATTGTTGTGGCTAATACAAAAATGGGTGATGGGCTAGATTTGGTTGTCTGGCTATAGTCTGCAAACTCTTGCTATATATCACTTTCTAGTCATGATATCTTGGGCAGGTTTCTCAATGACTCAGCTTTTTATTCTTAATCACTAGGCTATGATAACCTTGACTGGCAGTGTACAGCGAGTCATTTTCTTACTCACATGCTCATATTGTCATTTAAAAATATTTATTGGATCATCGCAATGGGCTAGAAGCTGAAGATGCTAGATTCAGTTCCATCTCTCAATGAGCTTAAATTTTAGTGGGAGTAACAGACAGATAAACAAGTATTCTATGTGGCAAGTGTCTGATGGCAAAGTACAGAGTGCTATAGGACAAGAAATACTAGAAAAAGAAGCTTGAAATGTCTCAAATGCATCATAAGAAGAGAAGTAGAGAGACTTCTGGGACATAGGTAGTTCCTACCAGGAGGTGGGCCCACCGCATGTTGTCATTCATCCTACTCTGGCTTGGTCCTCTTCACAGAACCTAGGTCACTGCTCTAATTCCTTGACAAAAGATGTATTTGTTTTATGTTGCTGTGTAACACAGTGCCATACACTTAACAGCTTAGAACACACATTTATTATCTCACAGTTTCCATGGGTCAGGAGTCTGGACATGCATAGCTGGCTCCTCGTCTCAGGGACCTACTAGGCTGTGATCAAAGTATTAGCTGGGCCACATTCTCATCTAGAGGTTTGACTGGAGAAGAATCAGCTTCTGAGTTCATTCACACTGGCAGGATTTAATTTCTTGAGGCTGTGGAACTTGGGGTGGCTTGCCTCTTCAAGGCTAGCAGGAGTAAGAATGATTCTTCTCAGAGCCATACAGATATAAATACATATAAACAGTTAAGGGAGTGACATCCCATCACCCTTCCCATATGACATAGCTTAATCAAGGAATCCATCATCTTTGCCATATTCTGTTGGCTGAAGCAAGTTGCAGGGTCCTCAAATACAAAAGGGAAAAGGATCTTCCAGGGCACTATACCAGGAGGCAGAGGTCATGGGGGTCATCTTAGGATTCTGCTGCCACAAAAGACTTCTGGCACACAGGACTGATATTGTAAGTGGGTCATTGTTGTCTACATGCTAAAAGAGCTCAGAACACCATCTAGCACAGAAGGGGCTTGATCATTACCCTTATCATTTGCCACTATCATTATTAAGAAGGTCCCATCCATAATTCATCCTGCTCAGAGTGTCATTTCTCTCTCCAAGGTGATCTGGGATATTGCTATGCAGAGAGCAACTTCTCTTCTCTCCAGGGATTTCCACTGAGTCCACATTCCATTTGATGTCTTGGAATCTTTGAGCCGACCTAAAGGCTCTGTGCCGTATTACTGTCTAGGTGGAAATGCTTCTGTCAGAGATGAGTTATGTCAACTTTTGACCATAGCCTCTGAGCTCCCAAATTCCAAGTGCTAATTTGCTTTGTTCCAACAAATTCATCTAACAATCTTTTATTATGTGCCTACTGCACATCAGGTGTTCTGCTTTCTCCTTCTTGGCATATTTGCTCCAACTCATGTCCCCAGAATTTTGTGCCATTTTGACTGTTTTAATTTGTATTCAGTGTCACTTTGTTCCTCATTCTATTTAAGATTGAGTCAATTTTTACAAGCAGTATTGAAGGTTTGAAGTGTCAGAGAAATAGCACAACTCGCTGACCCTCTCTCAAATAGTGTAGGTCTGAATTTAACTAAGCTTTCCTTTCTTCCTCTTTATTTTCTACTATCCTTTTCTGCCATTGAGATTCAAAATTGCTTTGTGTCCACCCTCTTAGAATCAACTCTCAGAAAAAAGGGGGGTACCTGGGTAGCTTAGTCGGTTAAGCATTCTACTCTTGATTTCAGCTCAGGTCATGATCATGGGGTCCTGGGAGTGAGCCCCAAGTTGGGCTCTGCTCCCAGAGTGGAATCCACTGGAGGATTCTCGCTCTTCTTCTGCCTCTGCCCCTTCCCCAACTCATGAACACATTCTCTCTCTCTCAAGTAAGTCTTTAAAAAAAAAAAAAAAAGAAAAAGGTAAAAAGAAAAAAAAGAAGCCTCTGATACTTTAGCTGACTATCTTTAATTTCCTTTTTTGTGCTTCTGATTTCCTGAGATTACTTTCTGATTCAAGTGATTGTTACTACATCATTAGTAATAACAATATTAATATTGATGATGTTAATAAAAACTGGCATTGCTAGAGCTCTAATTATGTTCCAGAATCTGCCCTAAGACCTTTCTATATGTAGAATAATCTCTGCAAAGCTTCTACATGATGCCAGGTTCTGTGCTAAGCCCATGTGTAGAATGGGTTACCTAAACCAGACTCATTCTTTTGCTCCCAGGGCTCACTCCCTGATGAGCACTAAGCCATATGAGATTGTCAATATTCAACCATTTTTTTAATTTATAAGAGTGGCAATTCCATATGGTTCAACCTAATAGCATGGGCTTATATTAAATGATTACACAAACAGAAGTACAATTATTATCTAAAAGCCATGCATAAACAGTGTGGGGATGTGAAAGCAAAACAGGGGAAACTGACTAAATCTCAGTTTCAGAATGGTGTTGGAGAGATACTTCTCTCCAGCCCTATGTTGCTTCCCAAATGGGGAGAATCCCATTAATGCACAGCTCTGCCCTCCCTCCACCTCCTCCACTGGTGAGTTAGGAAGAAGACTGTTTCTGGATCCCCTTCCTTCTCCTTCCTCTCAGTGGTCCACCCTTAAAGAAATATCTGCTTTTCTTGCTCCTCCATGCTTATGTTTTTCTTTTTACTGTGACAAAATACAACATAAAATGTACCATTTTCCCCATGTTAAGTATGCATTTTAGTGGTATGAACCACATTCACACTGTTGTGCAACCATCATCACCATACATCTCCAGGATTTTTTTCTTCGTCTTCTCAAATTGAAACTCTGTCCCCATTAAATACTTCCCCATTCCACCCTCCCCCAAGCCCTGACAACCACCTTTACTTCTAGGCTCTATGAGTTGACTACTTTAGATACCTTGTATAAGTGGGATCATACAGTATTTGTCTTTTTGTGACTGTCTTATTTCAATTATCATCATGTCTTCAGGGTTCATCCACCTGGGAGCATGTGTCAGAATTCCCTTCCTTTTTAAGGTCAAATAATTTGCCATTGTATGCATATACCACATTTTCTTTATCCAACAATCAATACACACTTGGGTTGTTGCCCCCTTTTGGCTAACCTGTAAAATATTGCTAGGAATATGGGGGTGAAAATATCTGTTTGAGTTCCTGCTTTTAATTTTTTTAAAGATTAATTTATTTATTTAAGAGAGAGAGAGAGCACAGGCAGGGAGGAGCAGAGAGAGAGAGAGATCAGACTCCTTGTAGAGCTTGGAGTCCAACTCGGAGCTCAAACTCACCGCCCTGAGATCATGACCTGAGCTGAAGCCAAGAGTTGAACACTTAATGGACTACGGCACCTGAGGTCCCCTCCAGCTTTCAATTCTTCGGGGTATATACCCATAAGGAAATTGCTGGGCCAAAAGGAAGTTCCTATTTTAATTTTTTGAAAAACTACCATACTGTTTTCCACAGCAGCAGTACCATTTGAAATCCTCACCAGCAATGCACAAGGGGTCTGATTTCTCTACATCTTTGCCAAGATTTATTTTCTTTTCTTGATAATAGCCATCCTAATGGCTGTCAACTGGTATCTCATTGTGGTTTGAGTTTGCATTTCCCTAATGATGAATGATGCTAAGCATCTTTTCTTGTGTTATTGACCAACTGTATATCTTCTTTGGAAAAATGTCTATTTAGGTCCATTGCCCATCTTTTAATCAGGTTGTTTATTATTGTGTGGTAGGAGTTCTTCACATATTCTAAATATTAACCCTTTATCAGATAGATGCTTTGCAAATATTTTCTCCCATTCCATGAGTTGCCTTTTTACTCTGTTGACAGTGCCCTTTGATGCACACATTATGAATTTTGATGTAGTCCAATTTTCCTTTTGTCACTTGTGCTTTCAGTGTCATATCATGTGTCAGTTTTACAGAAGCAGGCCCACCACTGGGGATCGTGTGAGGACCAGTGTCTCTGGTAAGTGCAGTTAATTCTGGGTTTAGTGTTAAGAATCTCACTTACCCACAGAAATGAGCCCTATTTTCCAACATCAGCTTTTCTGGTTTAACAAAGAGATATTTTGATCTCCATCTGAATTACTCCTTGCCTTTTTCTTAACTTGTTTGGTACTAATTTATGCCTTTCTTCCAATACCAAAGGATGTAGGAGAATGTGATTTTAGGATGATAGCAAAAGGATTTACACAAGTTAATGAATTGAAAGGAGACAAGAAGGGTAAATC
The DNA here is from genome assembly GCF_905146905.1 of Nyctereutes procyonoides. Lineage (NCBI taxonomy): Eukaryota > Metazoa > Chordata > Mammalia > Carnivora > Canidae > Nyctereutes > Nyctereutes procyonoides. The sequence goes on along the minus strand of NW_026575126.1, from coordinate 50,301,733 downwards.
ATTCAAGGCAGAGGAAAGAGAATATACAAGTACCCTGTAATAAGAGAAATATAATGTCAGTAAGGAATTTTTAAAGAAGCATTCAGAGGGACTGGAAAAAGTAAGTAGAAGAGAGCAAAGGGAGCAGAGTAAAAAATGAAGTTCTCAGCCAGCAGAGCCAGAGCCCCACATCAGCAGGATCATGTAGGATATTATGCCTGCCCTTGACCAGAAAAAGTGAAGCCTGTTTTCTGTGATTCCTAAAGGATTTTACTCATTGTTTACCCTCATTCCTAGGTATGAATAATGGAGTCATCAGATTTCCCCTAGAGGATGAAGATTCTTAGTGAATAACACAGACAAACATGTCATTTTACTGCCACCAAAGCCTTAAGTCAAAAATGTTTTAATTGGATAAGGAAACTCCCTTATGCCAAAAATGGAGGAGATCGCATGAAAGAGGCAACATATATTTTTTTCTCTTTTTTTTAATAAATTAATTTTTATTGGTGTTCAATTTACCAACATACAGAATAACACCCAGTGTTCATCCTGTCAAGTGTCCCCCTCAGTGCCCGTCACCCATTCACCCCCACCCCCCACCCTCCTCCCCTTCCACCACCCCTAGTTCGTTTTCCAGAGTTAGGAGTCTTTATGTTCTGTCTCCCTTTCTGATATTTCCCACAGATATTAAACTAATTTAATAAAGTGCTTGCATAGAGTGGTAAGGAAGAGAGCATCAAAATTCTTGCCTTCTAAAATTATCCAAAAAATGTTTAAATGAACACTCCAAAATGTATTTGGCCATTAGAAATGTAAACACTTTCCACAGTATGGAGGCTCCTCAAAAAGTTAAACACAGAGTCACCCTACTACCCTACTAACCAGCAATCACCCAAGAGCATCTGGAATGCAAGATGCTCTCGGGTGATTCCTGGGTGAACGGAAGAAACTTTCAGGGTTTTATGCTTATTTTAGTGATTATTAGAAGACAAAATATAGCTAGCACATGGAACCTGTGTCCTCAGCAGTCACATCAAGTTTATTTTAAAGTAAATTAAGTAAAACTGTAGACTGTGTTTGGAGAGAAATAGGAAGCAGGTAACAGGGCAAATGATGCACCAGTATGGCAGAAACCTGTGAAGGCGGTCCTTCCCCCTTGCCGTGTCCAAGGAGTCAGCTGCACACGATCTTGGACATGTGTCTGGTCATTGCTTTTGCTATAGAAGCTGATAGGCCAGATATTTGCTTTCCAGCAATTGCACTACTAGGTATTTATCCAAAGGATACAAAAATAGTGATTTGAAGGGGCACATGCACCCCAATGTTTATAGCAGCAATGTCCACAATAGCCAAAATTTGGAAAAAGCCTAGATGTCTATTGGCAGATGAATGGATAAACTATATATATATATATATATATATATATATATATATATATATTATAAAATATAATATTATTCAGCCATCAAAAAATGAAATCTTGCCATTTGCAATGACGTGGATGGAAATAGAGGGTGTTATGCTAAGTGAAATAAGTTAGCAAAAGAAAAATACCATATGATTTCATGTATAAGTGGAATTTAAGAAACAAAACAGAAGAACATAGGGGAGGGGAAACAGAGAGGGAGGCAAGTCATAAAGAGACTCTTAACTATAGAAAACAAACTGAGGGTTGCTAGAGGGGAGGTAGGTGAGTGGGATGGGGTAATTGGGTGATGGGCTTTAAGGGGGCACGAATAAGCACTGGGTGTTATAGGTAACTGATGAATCACTAAATTGTACCCCTGAAACTAATAATACACTATATTTTAACTAAACTGAATTTAAAAAAGAAATATAAACATTTTCCAGTGAACCCGAGTGGCTCAATCAGTGAAGCACCCAACTCTTGGTTTCTGCTCAGATCATATAATCTCATGGTTTGTGAGATCGAGCCCCACGTGGGGCTCTGAGCTCAGGGTGAAGTCTGCTTAAGGTTCACTCTCCTTCCCCCTTTTTCCCTCACACATGTACACTCTTTCTCTCTCTCAAAAATAAATAAATCTTAAAAAAAAGAGAGAAAGAAATATAAACACTTTTCCCTAGTCCTTGGTAAGGGGTTAGTGTAGATGAATTAGGAAGATCTTTTTTTAAATATTTTTACTTTTAAGTAATCTCTACACCCAACATGGGGGTCAAATCTACAACCCCAAGATCAAGAGTTGCACCCTCCACCAACTGAGCCAGCCAGCCAGGTACCCCAGTGAATTAGGAAGATCTTAATAAACAATATTTCCTTCTGAGTACTTCCATCAACCCACAGCACCCAGGACTACACAGAGGTACATCAATGCATTTAATATTTATAATTTCCCTAGGAGGATGGGTATCACCATTATCCCTGTCGTGCAGAGGAAAACACCAAGGGATTAAAGAAGTGAAATGAATTCCCAACAGTCATCACACTACTACATAGCAGAAAGATTAAAAACCAGTTTTGTCTGATGCCATAATTCACATTTCTCCTCATTGTAACAAACTTATTTGTATACATTCTATTCCAGAGACTAGAAGAGGCAGCTTTGGCCAGCTTATGTAAAAAGACTCTTCCCTAAATATGAGATTTTCATGTTGGTTTGCCCCTTTATTCAGCTACCTCCAGACCCTGATGACAGACCTTCTGAGTATATACAAAGTTCTACTGAGTGACTGGGAACAGGAGGGAGAAGAAGGGCAGATGGACTACCTATGAAGAAGGATCTGTGAGACAAAAGAAGATTAGCAATGGAAGAAAGGAAAAACAGCTATCCCATCCCCAAAAGAGCATCTATTTTAATGAAAGCTAGCTAGTTTGAATTGTTATCTAGACATTAGCTTCTCCCACCCCAAAATCCAAAAGCAGAGGTAAAGACAGAGATTTAAAAATAAGACTAGCTCTTTCTCATTCATTCACTTTTCACAGTTTATGGAACACCTTCTCTGTACCTGGCACTGTTCTAGGCATTTGGGATAAATCAGTGGGCCAGACAAGGATCCCTTCCCACATAAAGTCCTACTGAAGAGAAACAGACAATAACCAATAACCAAAATAAATAGAGTAGGCACAAAAAGTCTGAAATAAGTCTTTCTGGCCCCTCTATCACTTCAAATATGGTCATCATAATAGCATTTATGAATGCTCTGCAAAAGATGTGATTTTGGATGTTATAAGCCCCATTTTACAGATAGGTAAGCAGAAGCTTAAAAAGGAATCTGTCTTAAGGCCAATAACTAGTAAGTGGCAGATCCTATATTTGAACCCAAATAGCCTGATTCCAGAATCTACTCTGTAAGCCCTAGATAGACCAGCTCCTGGGATTAGGTTCCAAGTTATAAACAAGAGAAATGGACTTTATGTAACCTAAATAGAAAAAGGATTATCAGAAGAGTACCCAGTAGCTCACATAGTCAAGAGGAAACAGAAAATCAGACTTTGAAAATGGGGCAGAATTAGGGGAAACAGCCAAAATTATAGTTAAAATCTCCCCCCAGGAGAATCTAGTAAGAGTGTGTCTACCTCCTCCACCATCCATGTCATAGTGTTGGTAGCTTTAGGTTCAAGGTCCTGGGAAGGAGCATGTTATTGGGTGAGCTTAGTCTAAAGGCCACACACTATTCTCTATGAATCATGGAAAGCAAATATCTGGCCTATCAGCTTCTATAGCAAAAGCAGTGACCAGACACGTGTCCAAGACCGTGTGCAGCTGACTCCTTGGACACAGCAAGGGGGAAGGACCGCCTTTACGGGTTTCTGCCATGCTGGTGCATCATTTGCCCTGTTACCTGCTTCCTATTTCTCTCCAAACACAGTCTACAGTTTTACTTAATTTACTTTAAAATAAACTTGATGTGACTGCTGAGGACACAGGTTCCATGTGCTAGCTATATTTTGTCTTCTAATAATCACTAAAATAAGCATAAAACCCTGAAAGTTTCTTCAGTTCACCCAGGAATCACCCAAGAGCATCGTGCATTCCAGAAGATGCTGCTCTAATATAAATAACAGCATTCTCATTTCCCAGGAGGATGGCTGAATGCATGGTGACATCCAGAGAGACTATAGGAGGCTCCACATTTAATGCCGGAATTCAGAGTCAGGGACCTCTGGGAAATCTACCTTTGCAGTCTCTCCCCTTCCTTGATTAGCTCTCAGTGGAGCCCCATGGCTCCTTTGTTTTCTGGGGCCACTCAATGGTGGCAATGAGGAACAAAGACAGTAATGTGGGCACAGCCCCTCCTTGGGTTTGGGATATGAATGCCCTTCTACACATTTCCCAAAATGCTATTTAAGCTTCACATTTATTTCCTTTTCAGAAACACAATTCAAAGTCTCTTGCACCCTCTTTATTTCCCTTATCCCAGAACCACAGACTTGGCAGACTGGCCAAATAAGCAAATGAGCAAACAAACATAAGTCTTACCAAAAACAGGAAGTGGGAATGGGAGATGGGGGCAATTTTGCTCAAGAAATGTACTCCTTCCGTTGCAGTTAAAGTGATGAGCAAATTTATTTACACAACGTAGATCCACCTAGGATTACCCTGGCAATGCAAGAATATCAATGCTGCATAAAGACTACTTTCTCTCTGCACAGAAAGTTCTGTCAACAGACCTGCAGTGAATGCAAAGCAGGACTTCCCAGTTGGAAGGACAAGGGCCTTTGGAGGAAGCTGAGGAGGAGATGTCATACATCCTGCCCTGCTTATGGACTCCCTCCCTCCCTCCCTCCCTCCCAGGTTCCTTTTCTTCTTACTTCTTCTCCTTCTTCTCTCTCTCCCTCTCTCCACCTCACATTTCTTTCTCTTCTCCTCCCTCTCAATTATCCCTACCTCTCCTAGAGGGTGCAGGTAAGCAGGTGGCCTGGAAAACCCTGAATGGAGTTCCAGAGGTGCTGCACTAGAACAGGAGCCACCATGGTCCTTTTCCCTAAACTGAGAGAGCTGCTCTCAGCACATCTGATCTTCCACGCAAGAAGTGGGCCAGCCACAGGAAATCATCTCTGCACATTTAGTCATAAGTCCTCCTGCTTAATATAGTTGACTGAATTAGATAATCAATTAATTAATAAGTCGCATTGCTCTAGACTAATACGTATGCCAACACAGCAAGAAACTGGAAAAGCACAAGGGGAAATGGAGAAAGCAAAGAGGCTTCCTCTGCAATAGGAGAGTATTTACTTGGAGTGCGGTGTAAGTTCAGCAAACATCTGCTTTTTCAGGATACGAGCAACCAGGGAACTCAAAATAAGCAGAAAGGTTTCCTGGAATTATACAAGAATGGTTGATGCTCTTAACCACAAGATGCTCAGGCCTTATAAGATCTTGAAGTGCTCTCTGAATCAGAAGATTTTTCTTTCTTTTTTTTTTTTAAATTTTTATTTATCCATGATAGTCACACAGAATGAGAGAGAGAGGCAGAGACACAGGCAGAGGGAGAAGCAGGCTCCATGCACCGGGAGCCCGACGTGGGAGTCGATCCTGGGTCTCCAGGATGGTGCCCCGGGGCCAAAGGCAGGTGCCAAACCGCTGCGCCACCCAGGGATCCCAAGATTTTTCTTTCTTTATGGAGTTTTAGAATAAAGTGGGTTCCAGCTTTCTGAACATTAGCTCTAAGGGTATATTCTCTGGGGCAGTTTCCAGGTAAGGTAGATATTCTGTCCACCAGATAACCCCCATCTCAATGATTCCAGGGCATGAGGGCAGGGGCAGGGGTTTCTATAAGGAAAACCCCCCTATGGTTTAAAGAATTCTGACCTTGCAGTTTAGAAAAACAGGTGGGAATCCTGGTTCTTCACTTACCAGAGGTCAGAAAATTTGGGCAAGCCTCTCAGAGCCTCAGCTTTCAAATCTGTGTAATGAGAAAAGCATTTCATCTTCACAAAGTGGCTGTGAGGATGAGGTAAGACAGGACAAATGTGAGTGCTTCTTAGGGTGTCACGGAGCAGCATTCAAATGCAAGGAACAATTACTGTCGTTTATAACTACACACTCTCAGGCTTGAGTTCTTCTCTTGTCCTCTCCCCTCTCTCTCCTTCCTTTTTTCTCTCCCTCCCCGGGAGCATAATAATATTCATGCTAACTATTACTCATGGAAATTACATCTGTTAGTTCTTCTTACAGAATAAATTTCATCCAAATCCATTAAGATATTTTAGGCAATATGCCTCCTTTAAAGGTGTTATTAATCATGATTTTATTTCAAGATGTTGGTCTGAGGGGAAAAAAAGGAAGACCTTAGTCATTTGGTGAGGAAGTTTGAAAGTAAGGCGGGTTTTATTAGACTTAGCCCACTCCTTTCAAACTGTCAACAAAGGCAGAGAGAAAGGAAGTCAAACAACTGTTAAATATCCAGCAATTAAGCCAACTCCAAGATCTCTACTGTGCTTAGGAAAGCTGTAACAAGTTCAAAAGACAATGTCTTGCCCACAAACTTAATATCCACCCTAATGGCAAGTTTATACTCTGCTTAGCCTCAAGGAATGGGAATGTTTTGAGACTTTTTCCTATTACTCCTTAGTCCTCCAAGAATGGGCATCTGATATAGATAATAGATGATTGATGGATGCAAAGACGGATTCCATTCAGATGGATTCTTTCTCCTGTGCATGAGGGGAAACCAAGACAAAGGGATTGAAGAAAAATATACAGTAAGGCTGATTTAGGAGGAGCCTCAAAATAATCTCACCCCACCTTCTCCTTTTTAAAAACTGAGGACAGAGAAAGAGGAACCCACTTACTCCAGGTCACAAAGCCAGTACTGCAAATGTTACTAATACCAGCAAATGGGCATTAGGTACCTACCGTGTGCCAGGTTTTGCACAAAGATTTCTACATGTGATATCTCATTTAATCCTTCCAGAAAAATCAGAACACTGGTCTTACGGATAAGGAAGCAAAAGCTCAGACCTGTGAAGCAGCACCCAAGTTCACTCAGCTGGTAAGAGGCAAACACAAGAGTAGATCTGAGAGGTATCCTAGCTAACAGAGACCCCAATCCCTGGTCTTTAGTTTAGTGCAAGGTCTCTGTGTATTTTAACCTGAAATTTTCATTTAAAATGGTTCTTACATTCCAGTGGTAATTGGAACATTCCCTTTTTTTAAAATGAACATATGGAAAAATGATTATCTCCCCAAATTGCACATCCCATTTTTTCTAGTGGAGTCTACTACCAGCGCTGAGTCTAGTTCAGCTGGGGCTGGGCTGCCCCATAAATAAGTCATGCCCAGGCTGAGTCTGTGTGCCTGTCACTGTATATATAATAGAAGAGACAGTGTCAAGGAGCAGTCAACGCTCTCCTCCGTGAGCATATGTTTCCAAATTGCCCTTGACAGGTTATGAGCAGAGTGTTTCAAAGGGACGCATTAAATACCAATACAAGTGCTGGGAGAGTCTGCCTTTCAGCTTTCCAGGGCTGGCCCTTTGATTTCCTGCAATGCCATTTGGTTTTGCCTTGGCTTCCATAAGGCACGAAGTCCAAAGCAACTCCTGGGGCAGCTGGTCTGGCTCCAGGGTTACTTTCCTCATTTCTGAATACTAGCACAACAGAGTTAGGAGTTGATGAAGCACTTGGTCTCTGAGGCTAAGAGAGGTGGGCTCAAATCCTAACTCTACCATTTGCTTAGCCATGTGGCCCTAGGCCACTGCCTTAGCCTTGCAGCTCTTCAAATAGGGAGCAGGGGAAATAATGCTTTTCTCCAGAGGTTGCAGCAAGGATTAAATAAGTATGTTGATAATAGCTAAAGTTTATTCATGACTCATTATATTCCAGACTCTTCCTTAAGCACTGAACATGTATGTATTACTCCTATAATACAAAGAAATACGTGGTCTTATTACCCCCATGTCAGAGGGGGTAAATAAACTGAGGCCATAGAGAAGTTATATAACCAGCCAGTTGTCTCCTGGCAAGCTTTGCACTAGGTAGCCTGGTTCCACGCTAAGATCCTTGATCTAACACGCTGTCAGTAGCCCAGAAAATGCTTAATAGATTTTGGTTATCTTCTGTCATTAAACAGCCTCCTAATTGCTCACCTATTCAGAAAGGACAATCTTTAGTGTCTTGGGGTAAGAACAGCCGAATGACCATTAATTGATCCTCAGGTTTGTGCCGGATGCTTTACTTATATTTTCTTATCTAATCTTCACAGAAATACTACTTGCTAGGTCCTTTTGTCTCCCACTAAATGTGTGGGGAAGCTGAGGCTTTACAAAGCCAAGGGACTCTCCCAAGGCAAATAGGGGCACCAGGATAGAAGTCCAAGTCTGTCCCACTCTGAAGTCCATGCCACACCGACAAACTGGGCAAGCCTTCATAATGTACACCATCTAAAGCCACCAGATCCTTTTTGTCTCCCATGCTTCATGGTGTCCTGTGATGCGGAGTTTCCAAACTGTACTGTGCACACAAAACCATCCGGAGATCTTATTAAACGCAGACTCTGATTCAGCAGGTCTGAGACGGAAACTGAGATGTTGCATTCCTCATAAGCACCCAGATGATGCCATTGTTACTGCTGTGTGGACAACTCTGAATAGCAAGGATGTCAAGTCCTTCAGCCTCTCCATATTTTCTTGCTATTTGCCAATTGAGACCCAAGAGCCCTTTAGGGTCATAGAATTGAGATTGGGATTTAGTTCCACCTTCTTTAGCTGAATGGAGTCAGATTTCCAAACCACGCCTGCCTCCCACCAATGCCAGCCTCACCACCAGCATCACCATCATACATGCACACCCATCCACACACACACATACCCTCTCAGCCTCTCAAATTGTGTGTCTTTTTGTCATATGGTCATTGTGCACATTTCATATGAAATATTTCCAATATTACATGAAAACTCAAATTGTTACTAGGCATATTTAATCCCAAGAGGACAATTCCACTATATGCAAAATGCAGCAGCCCCAGCAATTTACAAATGAATAATGACCTAAGAAATGAAAATGAGCCTGCTGACACTTGGTTATATGACAGTGAAGTCTTTCACAAAAAATGTAACTTTCCCACTCTCAAATTCAGACCTAGGAGAAGTATTTAAAAGGTTCTTCATAAAGTGGCCCTCTCTTGTTAGCCTATGTTTTCATAGCTATGGTCCTTCCTGTCCAGTCTCATCTCTCTTTGCATTTCCCAAGATCTTTTTGCCCAGTTGTGCTGGCCTTGCAGCTCCTTGATGGCCATGATCATTCTTGCTTTGAGGCCTGACTGTACTATTCTCTCTACATGGAGATTTCTCTTCTCCTGTATGTCATTCTCTGGAGATCTCTATGTCCCCAAGCCCAGAGTTTCCTTCCATAGGGCAGGGTTTATGGTTACGACATACTCATTAACCCTGCTCATGATTCCAAGAAGTTGACTTCATAGGCTAGGCTCTCCAAGTGGTTGACATTTTTTGGTGATCCAGAAAAAAGTAAAGAAAGTAATCAAGATGAAAAAACAGCAGAATGGCTAATAACCCAGGCCAGCTTATAAAAGCCCCTAGAATAACCTCCATTATCACTCAGTCAAAGATTTCCTCCATAAATCAATGCCAAGAGGTAGGACAAGTGAAGCAGGGTAAATTCACAAACATTCTATTTATCTATGCTGGTTAAAACAACAGCAATAGAAAAAGGCATTACCACCAAGTTCTTGCAATAAAACTCAACGCATTCTCTTTTGCTCACAGATTCAAACTTTCCAGTGATCTCAATGATTGTCCTCTTAAGAAAACTTCTTCTGGACTTCTTTTCAGGGATTTTCTTTTCCTGTGACTGTGAAAATGTCACAACTGCAACATCTCTTCTTCTTTACCATGCTTGGGCCTCCAACCATCTCTCTGGCAATGACTTCATCTTGTGACCAGGTTATAATTGCCTAATTCTACTGTTTCAATACTGTTTATAATAACAAAACAAATACACAAAATATTTCCTAGCACAGAATTTCTTCCAGTTGTTACTTACTCCTCAATAATAAGTATTATAAGCAAACACTGGATATGTGCCAGGCGTGGTCCTAAACATTTTACATACACTAATTCACTAAACTTCAAAATAACTAGTGGTAGGTATTTTTATTAGCTTCCCTATTGTACAGATTAAGAAACTAAGACACAAAGAGGTAAGGTGATTTTCCTACTGTCATATAGATTGTAAGACTGAATTTGAACTTGAGCTTAGGCTGTGAACCTATACTCTTAAACCACTATATGTTGCTACTTTTGTTTACAGGATACCTGTCTGCACATATTGCTTGACTTAATAATCTCTCATTTTAATTCATTTAACTCCTGATCAGCACATTCCATCATGTATAACTTCAAATTGCCCTGGAAATTTGAAGAACAAAGAATAGTGTGCTATGAGAAAGAGAAACAGTGGGAATCTAATTTTTGATCAGAAGAGTAAAGGAAGTGCCCTCTGAAGAATGAAACAAGGAGGAACCAAGCACTTGAGACCTCAGGTAGAAAAATGTTCTAGGAAATCAGAAGAGCTTAGCCAAACCCTAAAGGCAGGAAAGTAACCAGTAGTCAAAGAACTAATCTAAAAACTTGATGGTTAGAATTGAGTATAAGAAGAAAGTGGTGGGTGTGTGGGCAACCAGTTCAAGGGATTAGGCAGTGAATATGGACAAAGAACCTGTAACCAGAGAGAAGTGGAGTCAGAAACTATTTTTGTTTGGAGAGGTGGGGGAGCTAAGAAGTCATTTAAACGTGTAAAGGGTGATAGCACAGGAAAGAAGAGACTTAGATACACAACACAGAAGGAAATGGCGTTTCATTAAAAGCTCCCCGGGTGATCCCAAATGGGCCTCTGTATCAGGGGTGAAATGAATACCAACTGACGCGATCCTTGAGGGCCACTCACCAGAATGACAGAATTCCAGAATGATAGGGAGATCAAACGAATGGAATGAAAAGGGAATAATAGAAATCAAGGAATCCCTCATCCTTAAACGCCAAACCTACTATTTGCCCTCTAGACCTTTTCCCACCTTTTCCTTCCATCACCCCAGATGGAAATCCACTGGATGACAGAATCACAGATAACAAAGCCACTCATCTGACAGTGAGGGAACTAAGGATCAGAGTAGGTGACTCACACAGCCAGATGGCTCCATGGTTTGCTGGTTTGCTGTTCCTCCCCACTCTATCCTACAGAACTACACATACGAAACCCTGAAGTCATGCAAGGGGGTGACACCCAAAATTCGGCCACGGAGCCTCAACCCACATGGATCCCTTTAATGGGTCTTGTCTGACCAACTTCGTAAAGCTACAGAATAAGGCTCCTCTTTCTTTTGTACTAGAAGTGTCAAGAGCCTCTCTAGCCATTTATTTGATGGAGAGGTTGCTAAATGTTACAGCGAACAGCCCCATCAATCTGGGTAATAGCTGAGTGTTAGTGTCTGCTGAAACCCTAAGACCTCACCAACCTGCAAGGAAAAGTTTTCCTGACCGCCAGAGCGTGCTCTGCATGATTATCCAGAACAGGAAGGTCATGTGCTGCAACGGACTCTGGCCCGGAGGTAAGAAGTGTCCTACCTGAGCCGCGATTCTGCTGCTGAATTGTGTGGCCTTGAGGAAATCACTTTATCTCTCTGAGGAAACTTCCACTAGAAGGGGAAAGCGACTAATACAAATAACCCCAAACATGGGCACACAAACTTTAGAAGCAAGTGCACCGTTTCAGAATTGGGTGGTGCCAGGGAATTTCTTCACTCCTCTAGCAGTTAGCTGTGGCTAGTGGCTTTTTGCTAAGTAACAACCACAAAATCCCAGTGGTGCACAACAGTAAGAATTCATATAGCTCATGCATCTGCAGTTCAGTTGATGTAGGTTCTGCTAGGCTGGCTGATTTACTCTGGGCTCGGCTGGAGTAGCTGGCTCTGTTCTGTGTCTCATCCTCTTCCGGCTCTGGCCAACTAACCCAGGTATACACTTCTCCTGATGATGACAGAGATGCAAAAGAGTGGGCAGAAATGCATGAGGCCTCTTAAAGCTCAGGCTTGGAACTGGCACATCATTATTCTCATCTTATTCTATTGGCCACAGCAGTTGACATGGCCAAACTCAAAGTTAAGAGACTAGGGAAATATATTCCACTCCTCTGGTACAAGGAGCCACAAAGTCATGTGGGACAGGACATACACAGAGGGAGGAGCCAGTGAACTGCTTCACGTGCCCAACCCAACCTCCACCAAGCCAGTTTCCCCACTGTTCCCCCATTACATTGTGCCCCAACTGCAATAATCTCCCATCCGCCTCTCTAAACTCGACCTATTCTACAAGTCCCAGACCAACAGGCCCCTTCTCCCCCATATGGAGCCCCAAGATTGACCAGAGCTGCTCCAATTCTATGGACCCTATGGAACGTGTCTCTTTCAGTGCCCCCAATGCTAGTCCCACAACTGGAGTTCAAACAACAGAGGTCGTTTGATGGGTTAGGCTCTCTGTGAAGGGGATGTGGTGTTTGTGCTTAGCTTTGCCAGGAAGAAAAGGAAATGTCGACTGCCTGACCTAAAACCCCTGGGGAGCTGAATGGTGGGATTCCCTTTCTGGGGTTGAGGGGGTTGGAGCCACGTGCGAGTCCACCAGTAGAGAGCGTTGTATCTTGCTGTGTTGGCCCAGCAGTAGCACTGTGTGTGTACCAATGCCTACAACAGTGCCCCCTTCAGCTAGTGTAATAATCTTCATCTTCCCTAGAGCCCAGACCTAGTGGGACTCAGGAGCAGACATCATAGTGTCCCTCTAGAGGATTGTGAACCTCTCATGTCAGTCACAATACTCAAAACATCCTTGTTGAAGAATGCTTGCCTCTGTAAAATCAATCCATGCACAGACAATGGTGGGTTAAAGCCCCACACACCCAGACCTCAATTTAGGTTTATTCAATCCACCCCCAACTATAAATATAATTTCTTAAAATGAGAAAATTAGGCATAAGAGACAAAAGATGAAGCCATAAGCATGACTAACACCCAACATTAATTATACTGCATCCCTGTAATACCGAGCTTTCGAGGAGCTAGGAGGATAATAAAATGTGTGGATAGCCCCAGTTCAGCTTCTGCCACAGACATCAGTGGCTGAGCCTCTTTTCTCCCATATATGGATCTCTCTTAACAGACTCCCAGATTTCCAAGGTCTCACTTACCTCTGGCTACAGGACCAGGGCTGCTGGGTCTCAGAATAAACACAGTCTGACCCCCACATAGGTTCCCTCTCATTCCCCAGGGCCACTCTCTCAAAGTCCTGTTCTGCCACTTTCTTCAACATCAGAGGCAGCCCAGCCCCCTGCACACCAGGCCACAGACTCCCACCTCATCTCCCTCTTAAGTGCCTAGAGACCATTTTGCACACACCTCTCAGCAGCAGCTACAGCAGACACCATAAACCTGTGAGCAGGATTCATTAGCTCCATAACAGGTCCTGGTACTCAGCCTCCTCAGTGCTCTGCTTCCTCGAGGTAACGGCGGGCTCCAGCAGAGAAAAGAAAGAGAGAGTCCAGCATCCACTGATGCCCCATGGTGGCTCCAGTGGCCACTTGGGGGCACATCAAAGTGGGCTCCTAGTTCTGCAGGCACGAACCAGGGCCTAGGAGATGCACTTCTGGCCTGGCCGTGCCGTCTCTGCTCAGAGTACAATTTAGGACATTTTTTCCACGCTGTTCTGGAAAGTGGGGACCCACAGAGATATGCTAATGAGCATCACAAGTCCTAGAATGCCCTGATCCCTGCAGAGCACTGTGTTACTCTAATTGTTTGGAGACCCATTTTCACATCCCAAGACCAGGGGCCAGAGACTCTATAATAACCTGAAGGCAAGAAATGATAAATTTTCTCATTGCCTCTGTTCTGGAAAGAATGTAGTTTGCCCTTTCAGCCATGGTAGACCAGGACAACTCGGGGACACCTGTAATCTAAGAAGTTCCTTCCAATGGGTAAGGGTCCACAGGAAGAAGGGTCCATCAAGGTTAACCCAAAGGGGGACAAGCTGGTATGGGAGGTCAAATGCACTAAGGGGGGATTCAAACTGACCCCCTCAGTCAAGCCCAAAACCTGGCCATTACCTTAGTTCTTTCTCTCTCCTTGACTAACTCATCAACCAGCAATGTCACCTGCTAAGTAGCTCTAGAATCTGTCCCATCCTCCTCATTTCTATTACCAAGGCCTTAGATCATCTGGGTAAATTTGTGGGGAAAAATGAGAGCAGGGCAAGGGACTAGGCCTAGACTGTTCTGTCCACTTGCATCCCCAGTCTGAGTCTCCAACCTTCTAACCCAGGGAGCAGCAAACTACAGCCCAGGCACCAAGTCTAGCCAGCCACCCATTTCTGTAAATAAAGTTCACTGGCACACAGCCAATCACATTTGCTTACACTGTATCTATGACTGTTTTTATCCTATAACATCAGAGTTGAGGATTTGCAAGAGACCCTATGGCACACAGAGTGAAAAACATCTACTCTGTGGCCCTTTAATAAAAAGCCTGCTGAGCTCTGCTCTTACCACCACCCCTGGCATGAGTCCAAGTCACCTGTCTTCGTCTCACTCAAGATTCACCCACTGGTCCCCCTGCCAAACAGGAAAAATAAAAATGCCTTGGCATACATGCATGCAACATTCTTTACAAATCAATCCTTCCCTAGTTCAGGGATTACAAACTGGCAGCCCATGGGCTTCATCCAACCCCTGTGTGCCTTTTGCAACCCAGAGAGTCACAATACTAACTTAATTTCCAACTTTTACAAATCATAAGACCATACATCAAAATTCAGATTTCTGATTTATCTTAGAAAACATGCAACTCTAGCAACACATGGCTCCGGTTCCCACATAGCAACCATTAGCCAGAATCAACTCACATCTGCCCCCTTTCAATGGTGCCTGTGCTCTCCAGGTCACCACAGACCCCACCACTCCCTTAGTAGCCCACACATATGTAGGCATATGAGTCTGACACCTCCGGCTCTTCCTTCTTTCTTTACCAGCCAGCCCTGGTAAATTTTACTGTAGTTACACCCAAAGACTCAGAGTTCCCAAAGAAGTCATGCTCTCTCCCACCTCCACACTTGTGCATGCAGTATACTCTTGTATTAGTCTGCTAGGGCTGCAAAACAAAGTACCGTACGTAAACTGAGTGGTTTAAACAACAGAATTGTATTTTCTCACAGTTCTGGAAGCTGGAGGTCCAACATTAAGGTGAGAGCAGACTGGTTCCTTCTAAGGCCTCTCTCCTTGGCTTACAGCTAGACATATTCTCTCTCCATCTTTATATGGTCTTCCCTCTTTGTGTCTGTATCCTAATCTCCTCGGCTTACAAGGACACCAGTCATATTGGATCAGAACCCACCCTAATGATCTCATTTGGCCTTATTACCTTTTTAAGGACTCTGTCTCCAAATATAGTCATATTCTCAGGCCTGGGGGTTAGGACTTCAGCATGTGAATTGGGGCGGAGGGACACTGTTGAGCTCATTCACTGCTCTTCCAGAAATGGCCTCCCCTACTTTAACCATCTGACAAATACTCCTTTAAAAGGCAAATCAGACACCTCTTCCATGGTGAGGCCCCCTCAGAAATCCCCTCTAGTGTTTGGCTTCCCATCTTATATTTCTTTGCCACTTGGACACACCCTCACTAGAGAACCATCACTTTGCACTACAGTAATTTATATATTCCTTCCTTTTTTCCCACTGAACTGTGAGCTTCTGGGAATAGTAACTACTTTTTTCACCTCTATTCATCAATAAATATCCACTGAAGACCCCCATGTGCCAGGCACTGTTGATGCCACCAAAGATGCAACAGTGAACAAGATGGACTAGTTTCCTGCCTGCACAGAGTCTGCACTCTAGCAAGGGAAAAGGATGATAAATAAGAAAATAAACAAAAGAGGTCAATTGTACAACACCATGTTTAACCACTTGGGGATATTCAAAAGACACTGAATTAATGCTATAAGGGAAATATGTGCAAGATGGGTCTAGGCATCTTAGGATATTTGCAGACTTGGATTTCTGAATTGTTTTGACTCCAAGTTGCTGAGGCAGTTATATAAAATGTCAGTCAGCCTCCCCTTGTCCTGAAAACTAGTGTCACTAGCTTGGGTCACTGCATCCCTATATCCTTCCTTAAGTCATGGAACCCAACACCACCTCTAGGAAGAGATATAAAGACCAAGACAATATCCACCAAAGACTCCCACTGCCCCTGCCTCAAAAATCCCCAGAGTTAAGGTCTGGCTACCCATGGCCAGCCCCAGAGATGGGCTAGAATTTCCTGTGCACAACTTCTGGGTAAATTTGTGGGGAAAAATGAGAGCAGGGCAAGGGACTAGGCCTAAGAGGACCCACTCTATGTAAATGATGTCCATTTCAGGAGCAACGTAGTCTATAACCACCTATAAGGAAGCAATGGGTGATTTCTGGAAGTTCTCCACTAATACATGAGAAATGGCACCAACCACACCATAACCTCCATTTTGTTGAAAGCACAAAGCCAGTGGGAACTGGGTATGGCCATCCATCACATCCACTCCCTTCCTGTTTCCCACAATTCTTAAAAAAGTAAGAGCTATTTGTATATCACTGAATTTAAAAATGCTTATTGGGGTGCCTGGGTGGCTCAGTTAGTTAAGCGTCTGCCTTCTCAGCTCAGGTCATGATCCTGGAGTCTTGGGATCAAGCCCCACATTGGGCTCCTTGCTCAGCAGGGAGTCTGCTTCTTCCTCTGCCCCTCGCCCTGCTCATGCTCTCTCACTCTCTCTCAAATAAATAACATCTTTTTTAAAATAAGTAAATAATAAATTTTAAAAACTTAAAAATGCCTATTATAGAAATTTTTAAGTAGATTAGAAAGTAGGCACCAAATTCACCCCCAAGAACTCCATGTCCTCTCATACCCCTTCATACATATAAAATTCAGAAATCATTTTTGCCACATAAAAACTGATGTTAAATTTATAGATTAATGCTAAATTTATACATTAGCAGGAACTTGCTGCTAATTTTGTAAATCCTGGGCACCCTACCCTAGAATACATCTAGTGGTCTTTTATAACATTTGGTGCACTTTATAAATATATTCTAATATGTCCTGCATGTCAATTATCTATTGATAGATGTTTTATATTGTTGGTCACCAATCTCAATTATTATATATATGATATTTAAGTGATTATATTTCCTATGCAACTACTATTGGTAAAGAAAAGGTATGGTTCACCAAACTACCAAATTCTTATTATTTCTAATAGGTTTTAGTTCCTCCCCTGAGATTTTCTATGTAGATATCCCCATTATTTTAAGTGATGATTATTTTGCCAGGTTCTTTCCAATATATAACCCTAGTTCATTTTTCCCTCTAATTGCATTGGCGAGCAATTCCAGGGCACTTGTAAATAATGACAGAAAGAGCAACCTGTTCCTATATCAAGTGAAAAAGGCATAACATTGGTTAGCTGTTGGTTTGGTATAGATTTCTTTTTCTGATCAAGAAAAAATGCACTTTCAGATTCCAATCATCCCATTATCAGTAATAGATGTCAGATTTTATCAAATATTTTTAAGGATCTACCATGATGATCTCAAGATGTATAGAATACTTTTTTCCTGCACTACACATTTCCATAATCCTTTATTTTCCCATGTCACAAGGCGAACAGTAAAATTACCAGATCAAAGATATAAATGTTTGAAAGTTCTTCAGACATTTTGTCAAAGTATATCCCTGAAGATTCCAGACAATTGACACTCTGCCCCCACTCCACAGGGGATGAAAATGGACTCTGCCCAGCATTGTGCTTTAACAACTAAAATCTCTGTCAACTGATAAGACTATTGAATGTTGGCTATAAAATATACAAGATATACCACCTCTGTCCCACTCTCCTACTGCAACTCTTAAAAAATAATTGTTGGTCCTCAGGTTTATGGTACCTGCTGACATTTCATAAAGATTTTAACACAATTCCTCTGGAAGAGCCCTTAAGGAATATCTAGCACAATGATTGAGAAACATTTTGAGGTCACAGAACTACAATAATCTGAAAAAGTTACACAGACTTTTCTCAGAAAAGCTGTGCATACGTGTATTTTTTTTCATGAATATCTGAATATCTGCAGATCTCCTGAAGCTCATCAGTGGTGTGTCACAGACCCACAGTGAAGAAGTTTAACCTAGTTCAAGGTCTCTATTCTACAGATAGGAACAAATGAGGTTGGGATATCATGCTTTGGTAAAAAACTGAAATAAAACTATCTTTTGACTTGTTTCAAAGGCCTTCTCCAAAAACATTTTTAAAGAAAAGCATATATTAATTAGTTTTCTGCTTTAAAAAGACATTTTTATGAGCTATTGAGAAATAGCCACATTACTGAACTTGCCACGAAGCTTTCCAAGATAAACACTTAAATGAAGTCCATAACTATTCTCATGGGATAAATGGGAAAATGTGCCTGAGCAGATATGAGAAGATCCAGGGCCTAGTCCCAACATGCCAGAGAGTTAAAGGTCTATCACGGAATAATCATAGGCACTGTGAGCCTCATTTTCCACATGTGTAAAATAGGGTAACAATAAGGTTGTAGCCTGTGGAAGGTTGTGTATGTGTACTGTGTATGAGTGGGTATTATGGGTAATGGAGGGTTGTGTGTTGTATGTGGGGGTTGTGAGTCATATATGTGTTGTGTATTTTGTATATGATAGATTATATGTGCATTGTGTTTTGAGTTATGTCAGAGGTGGTAGATTGTATGGAGGGAGTTGTGGGTTATGTGTGTATGGGGATCGTAGGGAGGATACGTGTGTGTTTGCATGCATGCGTGTGTATGCGTGTGTACATAGGCTAAAGGGGTAGGCTAAACCAGATTGTGGATGGCACACTAGATGTTGCTGGTGCCCCAAAGGTATCCCTTCCTCAGTGCAAGACAGTTGGTCTCCAAATGCCAGCACCAGCATGGATTTGCCAGAGGGCCATCTCTGGGTCTGGGTCCCACTTTGGCCCCACTCTCAGCAGGCCAGAAGTGCCAGTGAGTTCATGCTCTCAAACCATAGTAGCCCCCAATCAATGACTGATAAGGGTTGGAGGATAAATACCGCAGCTCTCCCAAGTTCATATTCTATACCTTTCCCTAGGCCTGCCCTGCAGGATCTTGCTCTAACTGCCCAGTGTAGTAATGGGCAGTAATGGTGATGACAAGCTTGAAAATGATCTTCTATGGGTTGCTTTCTTTTCCCTGTTTTATTTCCACACTCCTATCTGGGTGTTTCCTGAGATCCTTCCCAAATAAATGACCCATTCTCACATCCATTATCTCAAGGTCCACTTATGGGCAAACTCATGCTAAGACAGTCTTATAAGCCATTCTGAACTTGCCAATGAGGGCAATGGGCAGCCATAAGGGTTACCAGTATAACCCTATCAGTATAAACACAACCCATTATGTGTTTAAAAAATTAAGTGAAAAAGACCTAAAAGTCCAGGAACTTTCTGTAGCCCACCCGTACCCCAAGAGAGATGCCTATGTTGTTTGTGCACAAAGCCTCCTCCTAATCAAGGAAGGGTATTTGCCCTCCTCCTAATCAAGGAAGGGCATTTGCCCACCTCCAGGGTGGTCCCATTCATTCTGCAGGGAGTAGCCATGCCAAGACTCAGGTCCAAGCAAACACTTCACAGCCCATTCACACCAGGATGCTTTTCTAGAAACACCTTCAAAAGCATTTTGTCCAAACCAGTCAAGAAAAAGATCCTGGGCCAACTTAAAACCTGTCAGGCAGAGCTGCCATTTCTGGTGGACAATGTCATCTCTACTCAGCCCCCAACTGGAGAAGGGAAGCCAAAGCCACTACCTGCCCTTGGACAGGAACAAGGAGTCTGGTTTCTTTGCAAGTCAGGCAGCTGCTGGTGAACCTGCTTTAAAGGTGGGAATCTGGGCCTGTGTCGCTCTCCAGGAAGCTTCGTCGCTGTCAGATGGGGGAGGCCCACAGAGTCTGCCACTCTCGGTGTGATAGACAGCAGCCATCAGGCTGAGGCACCTCTCAAATTCCTCCCTGTCAGTCTTCCCTTCAGTGCCAATGAGAAAGTGCAGACCTGCAGCCTCAGAAAAGCTGGAGGAGTGCATCAGAACAGCACGCGCAGGCATGAGAGAAAAAGGAAACTGAAGGCAGAGATGAGGCACCTGTAAGCAGACAGCATGGACAGGACCCTCCATCCCTTCAAGGGCTGTTTCCTAGAGACCCTGGGAGTGCTGGCATAGCCGCAGTAACAGTGTGCAGCACAACACAGGCTCGTGGCCAACCCCCCTTATCCCTACTATACACATCCCCGTAAACAAATCCCTTAACTCCGCCATGCCTCAGTGTCCTCCTTTATAAAATGAGACTAGTCATACTTATTTCACAGTGTTGCTGAGAGGCTTACACGAGACACACTGTGTGGCAACTCCTAACAGGATGCCTACCAGGTACTGTTAAATATTCTTTTCCTTTCCCATTATAAGAAATAACACTTTTGCAACAATTTCTATATGCCCAGGCACTGCTGAAAGAAAACTTTCCACAACCTGTGAAGCAGATCCTCCAACTCGTCCCATTTTATAGATTAGCAAACTGGATCAGAGAAGTCACATACCTGTCAGGAGTTCTGGCACTTCAGGGGTGGCACCAGGGTTGGGACACAGCAGCTCTGACTCCAGAGCCCAAGTGCTCCCCCATGCCACTGGCTCCCCCATTTACATGAAAAACAGAAAGGAAGCCCACCCGTCCCAGGAAAAATGCTTACATGTCATCAGGCATCAATAGTGTTAATTGTTTGTTTACACTAAGTTTCAAGACTACGGTTGTGTTCACTGATGGTGTATGTTGTAGCTCTGGCTTCAAAACCAAACAAACCAAAGTAATGATGCTGTGCAGCAGTGGTTCACAAGGTCCGACCCACAGACCAGCCACATCAGCGTCACCTGGGGATGTGTCAGAAATGCAAATTCTCAAGCCCTGGTCCCAGACCTACTGAATCAAAAACTCTGTGGGGGGACCCCACCAGACATCTCTGAGCAAGCTCTCCAGGGGATGCCCATGAACACTAGAGTCTGAGCACCACTGCTGTAGTAGAACACATGTTTTCCTTTAGCAGTAACTACTAAGCGTGAAGAATGAATGAATGCATGAACAATAACATTGTTATTGTTTTACTTCCAGCTGAGCTTGTTAGGAGATAGGGGTAGTGGACACGTAATGTCCAGTGAGGACAAACAAATTTTCATTCATTCAATATCCATTTGTGAGCACTGACTGGGCAAGGCATCATGCCCAAATTGGCAGCATACAGCTAAAACAACAAATTGCACCAGGTTCCTACTTTTACAATAAAACAATCTAGTGGAAGCAGTTGTGTAACACATAATTACACAATTACTAAGTTGTGCTTGAGGTAAAGAATATGGAATAGAAAAGGAATAGTCAGGAAAGGATAACGGAGGCGTGGATCTCATCTTGGAGGTCAGGGAAAGCCTCTCCGGGGAGTGACATTTGAGTCAGGACACTGTCTGGTGTGGGCAGCCTTGAGGGTGAGTGGGACCAGGTACTCTGGCAGGGACAGCAGCCTGTACCAAGGCCCTGGAGTAGGATGATGTTCCCTGAGTGGTCTTAGGTACACCTCTCTCCCCCAGACCAGAGCCCTTTGATATAGTTTTAATGTTAATCCATTTGCTCAGGGCTCCCACACTGTGTGACAGGGCAAAGCCAGAACCTGCACCCATGCACAGGGCCCTGTGTGATTCCAGCTTCTCTCAGGGGACTGTTTTTCCACCCACAGCACCAGACAGAAGCGTGGCTTCCTTGCTGCACTCCTAAGCCAGCAGGTAGCAGATTCAGAGTTCCCGTTTCACTGATGGGTAAATTGTGCATGAAGCCAAGAGCTCCACACATGCAGCGGCCATCTGGGGCTGTCTAGATGCAGCTCCTGTTCATCATTTTGGCTTTGAACTTCCTCTAGCTTTCTACTAATGTGGTTCTGCTTTCTTTTTTTCCAAGCTTGGTTACATTTCTTTTTTTCTTGTTATATCTTACCCAGAATTTCTCTATAATTAAAGAGAAATGGTAAGAGTGAATTTGCCACATCAGGTCAGTGCACTGTACTTACTTTTAAAATCCTCCATGACTGCACTGGGTGTCACTACAGTGTACTTCCAGAGCATCATGGACTTTCCATCTGAACCTGAACCACCCAGGACTGTAATCTCTACCTGGAGCTCTTCTCTACCAAACTGCATGAACTCTCCGGCTTGCTTGCTAATATTCCCAGCAACTAATACAGCCTGTGGCCTAAAACAGTGCCGAGTGAATATTTTGGAGTGGATAAATTAGTTCATTTTTAACCTTCATACAATCCTACGAGGTAGAGAGAGAATACTGTTCCTCTCTTCAAGGTCAGGGAATGGAGGCTCGGAGCATAAGGTAACTTACCAGAAGTCCATGAGAGAGTAAGCTGCAGATCTTAGAGTCAACATCAGGGCTGTGAGATCCCTAAAGGCCTCTCTCCATCCACCACCCTGCCACTTCCACAGAAAAGGAAACTCCAGAAGGGCTCAGCTTATAGGTGAGGGTAACTGGATGCAGAATGGGCTGCTTCTTTCTGCCTGCAGTCAGGACAGTGTTGTGTGAAGGGAGAAGGGTATGAGCCCTGGGGCACTGGGGAGTAATTGGGGGATTGACAGAATGAGGTGAAGGCAGACATCCCCATGCTGTCACAATAGAGAGGACATGCTCTCATCCCAGAAATAATAAAGTTTAATCCCTCATAAAGATAGCACCAGCTCTGCCCTGTAATGTAAGGAGCAGCAAGATCTTCTGGATGAAAAGCCAGCTCAGACTGGTGAGCACACCTTCAGAGTCAATCCCCAGACTGAACATTGCACAGCTTGCAAAGACGGCCTTGTAGGGACCAAACTGTCATCAAAAAAATCACAAGAGAGAAGGCTGACAATCCTCTGTAACTCTCCATCCATGAGATCCACCCATAAATGAGCAAAGAAATGCAGAGTACAGACTGTATTTCATGGTGATTCCAACCTTGCTTAAAAAGCAAAATAAAAATATGTGCAACCTGAAGATGACAAAACTAAAAGTATTTAATAAAAATGAAAGCTGCCAGGAGAAGGACTCAAAGTGGGCTTTCCCCCCTCGTCATGAATGAAACTGCCTCTTTGGAACAAAACAAAACTGCATTATAAAGGAATAAAATGATGTTTTCTGAGTGCTTGTTATCTGACAATTTTGCCCCATTTTATATAACCCAAGGAAATGCATATTATTAGCCTTGTTTTAGAGCAAGGGCAGTAACCTCTGATGGGCTGAACAACCTGGGCAAGTTGTATGTGTAAGTGCAAAGCCACGTTTTAAAAATAAATGTTGACATTCTCTAAGGTCAACCCAGGCTGCATGTTACAATCCTATAGGAAACTTAAAAATGCTGCTCTCCAGGCCACACCCCAGACCAATTAAATCTGAATTTCTCAGAAGCATGAGCTTCAAGGTGACAGCACAAGTGTGGGCTTTCAAGACCAGCTCTGTGGTGGGGTTCCTGGCAAGCTCAACCCCAGTCCTCTGAGATGGTCTTGGTGCATCTTCAAGGCCTTCCAGAAACTCCCTTCTGCTTAAACTAGATCAAGTGCCTTCTGCTGCCTATAATCAAGAAAAAGTAACTTAACCCCTCTCTGAGCCTTTTTGGGAAGAGTGATTAGCAGTATTAGGAATATCACAGAGGTGTCCAGAGCTTTGAGGCTGAGACTAGACTGCCTATATGCATTCAAATCCCAGCTCTGTCACGGGAACTGTTGCTTTGGACAAGTGACTGTCTGAGCCTCAGTTTCCGCAAAATACAATGAGGAAAGTATGTACTTTGATGTTTTGCAGATCCAAAGGGAGAGTATAAATGGTGCTTTGCACATATAAAGCACTTAAAGTTTAGCTACTACTGTTGTTGAGGCTGGCACTGAAGGCTTTTCCCTCCATAAAACCACCATAACCCCAGGCTCTGGGAATGTTAATCTTCCTCATGCTTCTTAGAAGTCAAGCCATTCCCAGCATCATCCCTTTGCCCTTGTGGGGCTCCTGCCTAGAATGGCCTCCTTTTCCACTCCCACCTATCCAAATATTTCAAAACCTGACTTCTCTCACTTCTTCAAGAAATCCACCCTGCTCTTTCCCTTCTCCGAATCTACATAGCATCTGGCAATTTCTACTGTACGATTTAGTACTTAATTATGCCTTGCTATAATCATCTCAGTATTCCATCCTAGGTAAGTCCTGTCTCAGCAGCCACACTGTAGACTTCTCGAGGGCAGGTCCCTTGTCTCATATATGTCTTGGTCAACCCCACTGGGCTGGATACTTAGGAGGAAAGAAAAGAAAAATGTGTCATATTGAATTGAGCAATTCAACAGATGCTAAATCAATTTCTCAGGTCACAGGAGCGGGGCGGGGCAGGAGGGGGCGTGGGCAGAAGGTCAGTGGGGAAGCCAGGAGTGGGTCTCTATGCAGCCCTGAATTCCACCCAGTGGAATGACTAGGAGACTATTTGGTAATTTACATACAGATGACATTCAACAAAATGCAGGTGCCTGCCTTCTCACCACAGAGGCCAATTAAATGCTTTACATTTTAAAAAGCAGACTCTTTAAGAAATGCCTTTGAGAACAATTAGGAGTACAAAACACAGTAAATGAAACTGGAAGTTATCAAAAGCTATTGAAAGAAGTTGGAGAAACTGGCCAGTGGCCAAATGGGAAGAAACAGAATCCAGTGGATCAGGTGAAGGACTATAAAAGCCAGGAGTCACTGGTCCCAGTCCCTGCAGAGCCTCCCATGGGCCAATTGTAAAATGGAGATAATAATAGTGCTAGTCTCCTACGTTTAGTTGTTAAGACTGAATGTATTAATATGTGTAAAGTAATTAAAGCAGTGCCTAGCACTTAAGTGCTCAATGACTGTGGGTTGCAATGATTATGATGATTATTAATATAGTATTATTATATTGGCTCCAAAATAGCAGAGACCTTTTCTGCCTTGTTTTCTCAGCACTCCAGCACTTCCAGGACAAAGGAGGTAACTCAATAAATGTTTGCTGAGTGATCGCATGAAATGCCAAGCTTAGCTGGTGACAAAGTATGATCTGGAGCTGCCTACAGACCTGCTACTCAAGTGCCCTATTAGTGCTCCCTCCTTCCCACACCAAAGTCTCAGGAGCCCTTTCTTAAGTTTCAACCCCAGTTCAAAAGCCTCAGGGACCCCCTCCTGGCTTATCCACTCAGACTCTCCTAGCCAGGGGTCCATCTGTCCCATGGATTATCTGGTTCCTGAATCTTATCCACTCCCCCCACTTTGAACCTGCACATTATGAGCCCTCCCCCAGCTCCAAGATGGGACTCTAGAGGCCTGGGTTTAAATTCTGCCGTTCAGTGTCTTGCTAACCAATGTCTTTGGGTCATTTATTTCATGTGTCTGACCTTAGCCTTCTCACCTAAAAAGTGAAATAAAGATACCCACTGATGGATATAAATGCCCATAACATGCCCAGCATAGTGTCTGCACATGAAAGAGGTGGCCCAATGTTAATTCCCAGTGTGCTACTTGCACAATATGGTGGAATCAGTAGAGCCCCATAAAAACAATTGGATGAGCCATTTGGCCAGCAAGAGCCTGGTGATTGAAATCACAGCATCAAGTCTGTTTCTCCAAAAGAAAGCAAAACTTTGTAATAAAACTGAGTTGTGGTTGGATGCTAGGAAAAGCTGTTTGCTGCAGCCTTAACAGGAAAGATGGAAAGGGCACAGCCTCTGAGGCCAGGGGACAGGTTTATTAGTAGGATTAAAGCCAGGGGGAGCTGCTGGAGAGTCAGGGTGGCTTATCAGCATGAAATAGTGTGTACTCAAAGATAAGATCACCCACAGAGCAGCCAAGAGGCCACTTCAGAAATAAAAAATCGTAATGGGTTACTGGGAAAGCAAATACCAGTAGGCACCCTGAGCATTGGTCCATGATCTTCTCTGTAAGGACAGCCATATCAGAAGCACCGGGGGAGTTTTAAAAAGTACAGAATCTGGACCTCTCCCTAAAGTTTCTGGTGGGGTCAGTGTAAGTGATCTCTAGCAATCTGTTAACAATTTTTACAAGAATGACAAGTTGATGATGCTAAGGACACAACCAAGTTTTAGACTGAGTCACATAAAATATGAGGATTGTTTTATAATTAGTTCAGTAGCCATCCAGATGCTTGGATTTATCTATTCATTTATTTAACCCATAATCATTGTATGTTTTTGGCAAGACACAAAAATGATGAAAAGATGGTCAGGTCCCTCATCAAGCTTAGAGTTGACAAATGTAGACACTGACCAAAGAGCCTGACAATGAATAGATCATTCATTCATGTAAAAATTAAGTCCCTATTCTGTGCTGGGCTCTGTGTTAAGGAAGTGGGCCCTAAAAAATGGGAAGCAACATGTAACTTAAGAGAAAATAGTATTTTAGATCTCAACCTATCCAAGGGAAACATCATTGCTTTCCCTCTCTCTTTCAGAATTATGTCCTATACTTTTTGCTGAGAGGGGAAAGTTTTATTTCCTAAAGTTCAGAGAAAAGGTTATATTTCTAAGAACACAGTCTGCAGGCTTAGGAGACAGGTTTACACAAATGAAATATTGATAATATGTGCTCAAATGATACTAATGAGGTTAAAAAAAGAGTGAAGAGAGTAAAAATGAAAAATCTTAAGAGTAGCAGTAATAATATCTAACATATTAAGCAGTTACTATGTGCCAGGCATTGATCTCCGTGCTGAATAGACCTAAATAAAAATACACAGCCCTTTCATCTGCTACTGGAGAAAGCAGCAAATGCAGGAGTTCATTGGAGAGATAATTCCACAATGGTGTCAGCGGCCTTAAAGAGCATTCCTGTCATTTGACGCTGTTCTTTCTTTTCAGAAAGTACATCTTTTGGAACTAACACAAAGGTTCCATGCACAAAGATGTGCATCACTGGGTTGTTATGGCACAAAACCTGGAAACAAACTGAGTGTCCAACAGTAGGGGTTTCCTTAAATTAGGCATCTGGTGTATCCACATAATGAAAGAAAGAGGTGAGTCTCTTTATACTGACATAAAACTCTTGCCAAGATTAACTATTAAGTGAAAAATGCAAGGTGCGGAAGAGTGTGTGGGATCTTTGAAATTTCATGTCCTATGCATGTATCAACTTGGCAAAAATGATTTAAAGTAACATGCCAAACTATTTTATTATAGACTGTAATCCAACAGTCTATGCAAGGACAAGTAAAGTTGGGAAAATTTGGGGAAAATGTTAACTTATTTCGAGTCATAGTAGACCACTGGATTTTTTCCTCCCATTTTCCTATATTTCTAAATTTATATGTGTGACAAAATGAAATACTTTTGTAATAAAAAAATTAAATAAAAGAGGTCACAGGTCCAGGCTAGGGATTTTCTTAAAATGTTACAACACACATAAGAAGGGATTCATGATCAAGAAACAAATACCAAGGATTAAAAGCAGGAAATGTCAAGGATATGGTCAGAAAGGCATAAATCCTAGAATAATTTGCCAAAAAACATAAAGGCGAGGGCCTCTCAAAATTGACTTTTGTCTTTTCAACAAATGGCATTAGGAAAACTGGACAGCAATCTGCAAAAGAATAAAACTGGACCACTTCCTTATACCATACAAAAAAATTAAAAATGGATTAAAGACCTAAATGGAGACAGGAAACCATCAAAATCCTAGGGGAGAACACAGGTAGTAACCTCTCTGACATCATCCATAGCAACTTTTTACTAGGTATGTCTTTGAAGGCAAGGGAAACAACAGCAAAAATAAACTACTGAGACTACATCAAAATAAAAAGCCTCTGCCCAGTGAAGCAAACAGTCAATATAACTAAAAAGGAACCTTCGGAATGGGAGAAGATTTTTGCAAATGACATATCTGATAAGGGGTTACTATCCCAAATCTACAAAGAACTTATCAAACTCAACACCCAAAAAAACAAATGGGCAAAAGACATGAATAGACATTTTTCCAAAGAAGATATCCAGATGGCTAACAGACACGTGAAAAGATGCTCAACGTCACTCATCATCAGGGAACTACAAATCAAAACTGCAATGAGATATCACCTCACACCTGTCAGAAGGGGTAAAATTAACAACACAGGAAACAACAGGAATCAGTGAGGATGTGGAAAAGAGGAAGCCTCTTACACTGTTGGTGGGAATGCAAAATGGTGCAGCCACTCTGGGTAACAGTATGGAGGTTCCTCAGAAAGTTAAAAATAGAACTACCCTATGATCCAGCAATTGCACTAGTAGGTATTTATCCAAAGCTTACAAAAATACTGATTCGAAGGGATACATGCACTCCAATGTTTATAGCACTATTATCAACAATAGCCAAATTATGGAAAGAGCCCAAATGTCCATTGACTGATGAATGGAAAAAGGATGTGATACGTATACACACAATGGAATACTACTACCATAAAAAAGCATGAAATCTTGCTATTTGCAACGACATGGATGGAGCTAGAGGGTATTATGCTAAGCAAAATTAGTCCAAGACAAATGTCATATGATATCACTCATATGAGGAATTTAAGAAAAACAAAACAAATGAACATAAGGGAAAAACAAAAGAGAGGCAAACCATAAACTGATGGTTGCTGGGGGGAGGGGGTGTGGAATGTATGAAACAGGTGATGGGGATTAAGGAGAGCACCTATCATGATAAGCACCAGGTGTTGTATGTAAGTGTTAAATCACTAAATTGTACACATAAAACTAATATTATACTATATGTTAGGA
Organism: Nyctereutes procyonoides; assembly: GCF_905146905.1. Lineage (NCBI taxonomy): Eukaryota > Metazoa > Chordata > Mammalia > Carnivora > Canidae > Nyctereutes > Nyctereutes procyonoides. The sequence goes on along the minus strand of NW_026575126.1, from coordinate 50,272,876 downwards.
ATTTTATTTAACTGGGATTTTTTTAAGATTTTATTTATTCATGAAAGACACATACAGAGAGAAAGAGAGAGAGAGAGAGAGAGAGAGAGAGAGAGAGGCAGAGGGAAAAGCAGGCTCCATGCAGAGAGCCTGATGTGGGTCTCGATCCTGGGACTCCAGGATCATGCCCTGGGCCAAAGGCAGGCGCTAAACCACTGAGCCATCCAGGGATCCCCCTGGAAATTTTTTTTTTAAAGATTTTATTTACTTATCATGAGAGAAACAGAGAGAGAGGCAGAGACATAGGCAGAGGGAGAAGCAGGCTCCCTGTGGGGAGCCGTATGCAGCACTCAATCCCAGGACCCCAGGATCATGACCTAACGCAAAGGCAGATGCTCAACCACTGAGCCAACCAGCTGCCCTTAACTGAAATTTAAATAAAAACTTGAAACTCTTCAAAAATTGAGTTTTCAAAACTCATCATTGAGAGGTTGTTTGGGGGCTGTTTCTTTTTAAGTGTGTTGATTAGGACTCTTTTTGTTGTAATTGACAGGAACCCCAACTCCAACTGCATAAAGCAAAAGAAGGGACTTATTACTGGCTTACAGAATTAAAAAATCCAGAAGAAGGACTGAGTTCTGGAATAGATTGGTTCTGGGGCTCACTAGCATCTTGACTTACTTTCTCTTAACTCAGTTCTCCACTGTGTTGGCTTCAACACCAGGCCCTGGGTAGTGGCCCCTGGAAACCTAGGCTCACTTCACCTTATTACAAGCAGTTCTAGAAAAAAAAAAGAGCTTCTGCCTCCTTCCCCTAACATCTAAGACCCACCAACTGGGTCACATGCCATCCCTGAACCAATCACTGGAGTTAGGAGAAAGCAAGGTTCTGACTGCCCGGGCCAGAACACATGGCCCACCCTGGAGACCAGGAAGTACTGAACACCATCTGAATCTCTTTCCAGAAGAAAAGCAGGTACCAGAAGAAGAGGAGACTGGAAAGCAAAATAATAGCTGATCCCCAGATAACAGAGAAAAGTACAAATTCATGCAAGACCATCTCTTCGGTAATAAAAAAAAAAGAATTAAGAGCAAAAGATGAAAAACACACTATTAGGAAGAATGTGAAATCTGACATAAAGAAGCAGCAGTAGGAGTGCATTGCTTTAAATGAGTTCAGAGGCCAGAGGAACAAAGTCTCACAATTTTCACGGTTATGTCCACGGAGCTGCCATCAAAGATCTGGGCTTTGACATCTTTAAGACAATCCAAAAAACTAGGGAGGCCACAAAGGAGACAGGGAGGAGTTGAAAGTGGATAACCAAGGACCAGAGGCAACTGCTGATTTCTGATGAAATTATTGAACAGATCGTAAAACAGCAGATTTAAGCAGGCTTACGGAAGAGTTGATTAAAGAAACTATTGCAAGCTCATTGAGAGTAGGTCTTCCAAATGCACTCTGTGGGATGATCAGGTTGGGACCTCTTGGGAAGATCATGTATGTTAAAAACAGCACATGTAGCTTCCAGAAAAGCATTTGGGAATTGGAAAACAAGTTCAGAGGCTCAATCTTTGGACAATAAAAGAAATATGAGTGTGACTTAGCAGTTGATGGGCTGGCTATCCATACCAACTGTATGTCATCATTGCTGTCCTGAGAATGGTTATTGAGGGTACTGACCATGTGCCAAGAACCAGGCTGTATCACAGCACTACTTCATTTAAACCTCTAAGCAATGCAGAAAGTAGATACTTACTAATGCCCTTTAACATTTTAGCTTAAGGCTTAAAAAAAAAAAAAAAAGACAAACCAGCAAATCATTGAGCAGGCACTCTGACCCAGTTCTGTCTAACTGTAAAATTTTTCCTAATAAACACTATCCTCAGCTGATGTGGTATACAGTGAGTGTTCATAATTGGTAGCTGTTCTCATAAGTTCTTAGCATTATCCCAAACAAAATACTGCCCTCTAAGTGTGAAAAAATGCCCAGTTCACTCCTCTTCTGTGGGACTTAGATATTTAAAGAAAAGACAGAAGCTTCTTTGGGGTAAGGGTTAACACCTGAGGTTTTCAGGGACAAAACTCACACAATGGTTTTTGTACCTGTGCCTGATATTTTTCTTTCTAGAAAATCTGCTCATTTCTGTTTCTCTTCCTTCTTCCTCATCTTTTGCCACTCCTTTTCTTCAGCTATCTATGCAACTCATGACTTTATTTATCTTATTTAGTGTCTTAATCACCAAAGTAATACATGCTTACCATCCAACTATCAAGGAACAGGTAAATGCAGAATAAATGGTGAATGTCCCCATGCCTTAGCAAACTGCTGGTGATGGTTTGGCATATAACCTTTTACAATATTTACTGTTCACATATAAGCAAACTACGTTTAATACAATATTATATATTTATATAGAAGCGGTGAGACATACACCAGAATGACCAGCAGCCTCGAACAGTCTTTGAGGCATGCATGTGGTGTTACTGCGGACACCTCTCAGAAACTATGCTCACTGCCTCTTATGTTCATTTCCTCTATCAGTCAACAAATGTTTGCATGCCTACTATGTACCAGCTGCCATGCTAGGTACTCAAAATACTGCTGTGAGCTAGATAGGCACAGGGCCATTCCTGGAGACAAAATCTGGATGGTGAGTCTAATTCAGTTCCAGAAATGCAATCATCAAGCACCTTCTCTGTGCTAGCCCTTATAGAAACTGTGGGGTATCCGAGTGAAAACAGACACAGGCCCTGCCCTGAAGTGCTCATGAAATATAAGAGACACACCAGAAAATTAGAGATTTTATTTTTGTTTTTCATTATGTTATTATTAACTAAATTTACTGAGCCTTTATTATGTGTCAGGCACTATCCTAGCACTTTAGGTGTATTAACTCATTTAATCATCATGTGGACCCTTTGAAATACCTTTGAAATAGGTACAATGACTATCTCCACTTCACAGATACAGACACTGAGGCTCAGAGAGGACCAGTGACTTGCTTGAGGTCTCACAACTAGTGAGTGGCCAGGTTGTGACTCAAGCCCAGAGCTCTGGGTCTCTAAGACTCTTCTTCTTTTATGGTATTCTGTTCCACGGCATTCTATTTTGCTCCCTCACTAGCAGATCCCTACAAACACTACATGATTCTACTCTGTTCCAATCAATTTGTGCCTGATCTCCAAACTTTAGAGAACAGACTTGCTTGAACTCTACTGATAGCCACAAACAACTAAAATTGTTCACATACAACATAGAATATTCCCAGGGTACCCATCGAGACAGAAATAGGCCTGTTAATAGTCTTGTGTTCTACATTCAACTTGAAAGGTTAACATTCAGGATCCTCCTGAGCTTTAAGGCCAGGGGCATCAACATAATGAGGTGCCAGCAGGCTGTGAGGTCTGGACTAGTGACCTGTGAGCTTCTGTTGAGCCCTGAGTTCTTGTGATTTTTTTTTTTTTTTTTTTTTTTTTTAGTTCAGCATAGTGAAAGAACTTATGAGGATCTTGGTCAAAAGAAGTCTTGATCATTTAATGAAAAAGGCTAACTAGTCAACCGCTCACTATCAATTTATTTTCAGACCAACCTAAATCATAATTCTATCCATTATCTTACCACCATCACCATCCTTCCCTGCCCTGTTCCCAATCACTCTCTCAGCCATCTCTAGGATATAAATGTTCTATAGGGTCTCCCTGCCCTATAGGATTCCCTACACTGCGATTAATCAACTGCAGAGGGGTCATTATCTAGTTCTATAAAAAGGTCTTTCTATTGACTCAAATGACTGCTAGGTTGTCCCAACTGGAGTCCTTCTTTCACCATGCCATCCCTTTCCTAAGCTCCTGTTCTCCATTCAGACCCTTCAATTCATATCAACAATGTTCTACTGAGCTTCTACTAGGAGCTGAGCATCAGATCAGATTGGAGATAGAAAGATGAGATCCAGGTCCTATAGACCCATGGCACTCGTAGTCAGAAAGAAAGGGTAAACAACTTACACCAAAATAAAAATAGAACTGTGTTTTCCATGCAATGACACAAGAAAAAACAAGATAGAGGAAGGGTTATGTATTCTCTTTGGAGAGGACAGGAGAGGACACAAGGAAGTTTTCACAGATGAAGGTTTTTAAAGGATAAATAGGAGTTTTCCAGGAAGAAGTGGAGGGATTGAAGGCAGGAAATTGTAAAAGAACATGTTTGGTAGGTTGGTGAGTGAGAATAAGAAAAGAGGATGGCATATAATTCAGGAAAGCTATTGTGTGCAACATGGGGGAGCAGAGTGGTGGAAGATGAGCAGGTCAAATTGTGATGGCCCCTCACTCACTTTGCTTGCTTGGTTTTATCATGTGATTTTAGATTTGAAATAATTTCATGCTAACAGGAAAGCTATAAGATTCACATAAAGAATTTTCATATATGCCCTTTCCACCTAGTTCCCCAAAACAGTCAATAGTTTACTACACTAGCTACATCATCTTTTCTGTATATACACATTTTTTTAATTTTTTTTCTGAGCCACTTGAGAGTGAGTTGAGGTCATGATATTCCTTTACTCTGAACACTTCAGTGTGTTATTTCCTAAGACCAAAGTCACTTTCTTGTAACTACTATATAAAGTTAGGAAATTTATTTTGACTTAATACTATCATCAGCTCAACAAACCTTTTTCATACTTCACCAATTTTCCCAGTAATTCCCTTCCTTGCAAGCAAAAAGAGTTAACCATCCTATTTTAAATTGGAACCCAAAAACTGTCAACATGCCCTGGCCCTGTTTTATTTTTCTTGATAGCACTTACCACCATCTAACATACAACATATTGTTCTTACTTTTTAAATTGTTTCTTGCTTCCTATCACCCCACTAGAATGTAAGTCCTGCAAGGTCAAGATTTTTGTCGACTTTGTTTACACCTCAACACCCAGAATAGTGCCTGGCATGTAGTAGTTGTTCAATATTCTTTGAATGACTGAATGGCCAAATGTGGAGCTATCTCTTCCTTCCTTTCATTCCTTTTATTTTTTTAACCCAAAAAACAATGTGATATTCATGTCAAGAACACTGAGGTTCTGTGTTACTGCCTTCCCTCCTTTAAAGTTCTCTTTTGGGGTCCTTTTGTCCCCCTGTAGGCATATGGTGCGTATTTCCAGGAAAAAGGCTTGAACTATTCTAATCCACAACAATTACGGCTTCTCCTAAAGCTAGCCCAAGTCAACTGAATCCCCTTTGGGCTGTCCGTATAGATGCAAAAGTCCTTGAAGTGCTATGGTATCTATCCCTCTGCAAATAGAGTTGGCATCTTTAAATCTAATTGAAAGATTAAAAGAAAACCCCTAACTAGAAGGTCAATTTATAGATTCAACGGTTAAATCAAGTCATATCCTTAAGCACATGAGACACAAACCTTGTATTAAATCAAAGACTTAATCTAAATTAAGCCACCCTGGCTGGGAACTCAAGCTGGAGATGTGTAATTAACAGCAGCCATTCAGCACCAACTGCCCCATCTGACAGTCCACAGCCTGAACAACCTTGCTATAATTTCCAGGGGACTGTGAGGACGCTCATCTTTCAAGCTGCAGAGATGGTGGGCTTGGCTTCATCCTACCTGTCCTCATCTCCTACAACTCGCCCCACCCACCACATGACACTGCAGGCCCATGGACTTCCTTGTGCTTCTCAAGCATGTCAAGGACATTTCAAGGTCATTTGTACCTGTTCTCCAACTAATGTCTTGTTGGGCTTCGCTCAAATGTCACTTTCTCAGTGAGAATGTCCCTCTCTCTTACTTAATTCTGTAAGCCCCTCCCCTGCTTTATCCTTCCACATGGCACATACTACCTGACATACTGAACATTTTACTTATTCATTTTTTAAAAGATTTTATTTATTTGGGATAGAGAGTGAGAGAGAGAGAGCATGAGGAGGGGGAGTGGCAGAGGGAGAGGGAGAAGTAGACTCCCCACTGAGCAGGAAACCTGATGAGGGGCTTGATCCCAGGACCCTGGGATCATGACCTGAGCCAAAGGCACTTAACATACTGAGTCACCCAGTCTAAGGCTCCCCTTTACTTATTCATTTACTCTCTCTTCCCCGCCATAGTATATAAGACCTTTGAATGCAGGGATTCTGTTTTTTCATTCATTGCTGCCTCCCCAGTCAGTTAGAAGTGTCTGGTATAGATTAGGCACTCAATACTTAATTTTTAAAGTTAATTAATTGGTTATTTGATTAAGTGATTAGTTAATTCAGCTCATGTGCCTGGCCCAGTGTAACTACTGGGCTAATAAACTCTGATAAAGCCTGTGTTGGGTACTTGGGGTATCGAGTCAATTAAGATCCACCCAGAAAAACCCAAACCTCAGATGTCTGTAATATACCACCTCAGACACTGTTGCAGGTTGGTGACTTTGGGACAAAGTTCAAATTCTCTGACAGTTCTCATCCCCTGGACTCCCACTTTCACCACTCCAATAGGTCCTCTACCCTCCAGTGACCTAGCAGAACTCCTTCCAGTTCCTCAACATCACCAAGTTCTTCTCACATGTAACATTTCTCTTCCTATTCTTCAAGTCTGGCCAACTCCTATTTACCAGATGCATCTCCTGCCCTGGAACTCATCACGCTGTATAGGAACCATCTTCATAACATGTCAGTATAACCAGACTGTGGGTTCTATGAAGCCAGAGCCCTTGCCTTCCTCTCTATTTCAGGATCAAGGACACGCCAGCCTCCTAGGTGAATATTTACTAATTTGTACAAGGCTTATCCTATTTCACAGATGGAGGTTAAGTAGAACATAATGGTAGTATATTAGTATAAGTATATAACTATAACAAAATGTATAGTAAAATATATTACACTCATAATAAGTGTACTATAATGATAACACAGACCATGCCTTGAAACAGCTCTGAGTTCAAATCCCAATTCTTCCACTTAATACCTGTGTGACCTTAAGAAAGGTTCTTCAGCATTCTGAATCGTTCTCCTCGTCTGTGAAATTATGAATATGGTAAATTCATACTCCATTCAACACTGTTCTCAAGGCCGAGGATATGGCAGTAAATAACTGGGTAGTCTGCAGTAATAGCTGAGCCAAGTCCTAAGTGATGAGAAGTTGCTGGCTAGCTTGAGCACAAAAAGACAAATATTTGGGGCACAAGAAAAGTCACATACTGAGTCACTAAGGCAGAAATAGCCTTATCGTTTTCAGGGAGAAGAAAAGAAGTCCAGTGGTGCATCTGGCCTTCTGAAAAGCAAGCCTCCCATACTCTCAGGACATACAGAGTTGCTCTCTCTGCCCTGTTTCAGGATCCTCACCTAATCCTCTCCTAATCTACCCAGCTTCAGAGTCTGAGGTCCATCTCTGGCTCCCATGAAGGACACTGCAGCTCTGGTCGCAGCTTTCTCATTTCTTCTCCATCTCAACTGGAATCTCCCTCTGGTTGGCCACCCTGTGTGTGTCCCACTAACTCAGCCTTCTCAATCCCCGACATCAGCATCCCTCTGGGTGTCATTGTTAACCAGGCTTGCCTGGCTCTCAGCCCGAAAATCTCCAAGACAAGAACCAATGGGTAATGGGGAGATAAATAAAATGTGGGAGACTACAACTCCAGATCTAGATGTCACTGGGATCTAGTTAGGTCTGAGAATATAAAAGTGTCTATGCTCCTCTACCCCCACTATCCCTAAATACGAAACTATGGTCTATGCTACTGGATATTTTATCTTTATATCTGCTTTACTCTGACCCTGTTACAACACTGATTCTCAACTGGAAGTAATTTTGCACCTCACTCCACCCCTGACAGGGTAATTTGGCAATGCCTAAATCATTTGAGTTGTCACAACTGGCAACTAGTAAGCAGATGCCTGGAGTGATGCTGTGTGGTGCAAAGGACAGGCCCACTGCCATAATAAATTATCCCTGCCCCAAAAGTCAAAAGTGCCAAGGCTGAAAAACTCTGCTTTAAAGTAGCCCAGCACACATACATATAAACATGAAGCATATACAAAGAGATGCTAAAATTTACGTGTATACAGAAAAATGCATATTAAAATATTAATGAGGTATTTCATACTTGGTATGTGACATGATCAAAAAGGTTAAGTACTGGCAGGAATGTGGGGATGTGAGAATACTCATGCACAGTTAGTGGGAATGGACACTGGTGTGGCCCAAGCAACATGTTACTATTTAATCAGAGTCAGAGTCACAAACCCAATGGACCAGTAGTTTGAGGAGAAATTCTTACAAAGCTCCTTACAACATGTATGAAAATAATCACCACGATGTTGTTTGTGGTTTTAGGAAGTTAAAGGCCACAGAATGTCCATCACTGGGGAAGGAGACAAGCAAAAGTAGATAAGTGAGCACACAGAGTATTAGAAGTGACATTTTAGATGTACAAACAGCAGTAGAGATAGACCTGACAACTACAATGAAAGGCAGGTAGGAGAGAAAAAAAACAGCATGAGGTAATTAGGACAATTCTACACTCATGATTTTTTTTTAATGTACACATTCAGGGTGCCTGGGTGGCTCAGTCAGTTAAGCATCTGCCTTCAGTTCAGGTCATGATTCTGGACTCTCTGTTCAGTGGGGAACCTGGTTTTCTCTCTGCCGCTCCCCCTGCCTGTGCTCTTTCTGTCAAATAAATAAAATATATTTTTAAATGTACACATTGGGGGATCCCTGGGTGGCGCAGCGGTTTGGCGCCTGCCTTTGGCCCAGGGCGCGATCCTGGAGACCCTGGATCGAATCCCACGTCAGGCTCCCGGTGCATGGAGCCTGCTTCTCCCTCTGCCTGTGTCTCTGCCTCTCTCTCTCTCTGTGTGTGCCTCTCATAAAATAAATAAAAAAATAAAATAAAAATAAATGTACACATTGGGGGAATCTATTGGCACAAGTACTTTTGGAAAATCATTTGCCAGTATCTGCTAAAGTCAAATATAAATACTATGACTCAGCAATTAAACTCCTAGACCTATACTCAAGAGAAATGAATGTTGTGTCTACTAGAAGACATGTACAGGAATGTTCAACTCAGTTTAATTCATATTAACCCCAAACTGGAAAAAGCCAGTTGTTAATAAATAAAATGATGCACATGTATATGATGGAATACTATACAGCAACAAAAAGGAACAAGCCACAACTGAATGCAGCATGAATGAATCTCACGGATACAATGTTCAGCAAAAGAAGCCAAACACAAAAAGTACAGAATGGGATGTAGTGATTCTCTGAATAAAGCTTAAAAGCATACAAAACTAATCGATACTGTTAGAAGTCATCCATTTGGGAAGGACAGACTATAAGGATGCACACGGGAGATTACCGCAGCGCCCGAAATATTCTGTATCTTAGTCTAGGTGGCAATTATACAGGGGTCTATACATATGCAAAATATCAAGCTACACACATAAAATTTGTGCTCTTTATGTTAATTATACCTTAACTAAAAATAAAACATGGAGGGGGCACTTTCAAAAGATACAGATTCAACTGACAATACTAAGTACTGGCAAACATGAAGAGCAATTAAGAATGCTCATACATTGCTGATAGGAATGCAAAATGACACAGCCAGTCTGTAAAACAGTATGGCAGTTTCTTAAAAAGCCAAACATACGCTTATAATATGGCCCAATAATTCCACTCCTGAGTACCCTAAAAAAGGAAAACCTATGTTCATATAAAAACCTACACATAAATGCACAAATGTTTATTAGCAGCTCCAATGATAATCACCAAAAACTGGAGACAATCCAAATGTCCCTCAGTGAGTGAAGGGATAAACAAACTGCACAGCACAGAATAGTACTGACCAATAAAAACAAACTACTGATATCGGCAATAATCTGGATGAATTTCAAAGGTGTTATTCTGACTGAAAGAACCAATATCAAAATGTTATATACTGCATGATCCCATTTATATGACTCCTTTGAAAAGACAAGATTATAGTGAGGGAGACAGACCAGGGGTCACCAGGAGTTACAAGTGGAGAGAGAGTGTGACAAAGGAAAAGCTTGAGGAAATTCTTCAGGGTAATGTATGTGTTCGATATCCTGACCATGGTGAGAAAGGTGACATGAAGCCATGAATATGTTCAAATTCATAGCCCTCTACACCACCCCCTCAAAAAGAGTCAACTGCACTACCTGATAACTTAAAATATAAAATAAATAAGATATTGATTCAGAATCCTATTCCATAATTAATAGACAACTATATTAGAAATAAGACAAGTTCTGGCAATCTAACAAACAGAAGGTATTACATACTTAAAAGTTGCTAAGAGAATAAATCTTAAATGTCACCACAAAAAAAGAAATAGTAATTTATGTGATGTGATAGAGGTGTTAACTAACACTATAGTGGTAACCGTTTTTGCAGTATATGAGTGTAGCAAATCAGTGCATCATATACCTTAAATTGGCACAGTGTTAGATGTTAATTACATCTCAGAAAAGCCAGAAATAGAAATATGTGCGTGTAGACCAGCAACATGTGTGCAGTGTTTCTGCCCAGGGAAGCCTACTTTTACTGGGGGATGGTCACTAAGGCACAACAACCAGACACCACTATTGAAATCCCAGGATCCTAAAAGGGAAGTAGGTATTCACTGCCCTTGGTGGGCAAAAGAGCCTTGTCAGCATTTGGAACAATCCAAAAGCTGAGTTCCCTGGTGTCAGTCAAGGGCCAAGCCCAAAAGCATGCCCTTCTAAAGATGGCAACTTCTGTCCTGCTATTAACTCCTACTTGCTCTGCAGCCCTGCAAAGACAAGTGTTGAAATGTAATGAGCCTTAATCCAAAAGAAAAAGTAAAATAAAATCAACACTGTATCAGTCAAATAAAACAATGGTTTGACCAAGATACAGCCATGGGCATTGTGCTGCAATTCTGCTTTCAGGGCTGCAACCACAGGGAAAAGAAGTCCTATAAACACTTCTATTTCAGCCCCATGAGGCACAGTATGACTACCGGTTACAGGAGACCCTTCCCCTTTTCTCATATTAAAGCAGCATTGCCCTCAACAAACCAACCTGAATGTATTTCCCGCTAACCTTTGTCTCACTATGTGAGACAAAGAAAAAAAAAAATCTCTCAGCAAATGTTAAAAACAGAAGTATAGGGCAGCCCCAGGGGCTAAGCGGTTTAGCGCCACCTTCAGCCCAGGGTGATATCCTGGAGACCCGGAATTAAGTCCCACGTTGTGCTCCCTGCATGGAGCCTGCCTCTCTCTTGCCTGTATCTCTGCCTCTCTCTCTTTCTCTGTCTCTCATGAATAAATAAATAAAATCTTTTTTAAAAAGAAACTTTAAAATAAAATTTAAAAAAACAGAAGTATAGGGATCCCTGGGTGGCGCAGCGGTTTGGCGCCTGCCTTTGGTCCAGGGCGCGATCCTGGAGACCCGGGATCGAATCCCACATCGGGCTCCCAGTGCATGGAGCCTGCTTCTCCCTCTGCCTGTGTCTCTGCCTCTCTCTCTCTCTCTCTCTCTCTCTGACTATCATTAAAAAAAAAAAACAAAACAAAACAGAAGTATAGAGGGCAGAGAACACCTCCCAAATATCCCCAAGGATAATCTAAAGACAGAATGATTCTCACCTCCCTGAAATGACCCTCCCTGGCCCACTACCATCCCCGCCACCACAGCTGCAAAGTGATTAAAAGGAAAAATTCTCTGATGTTTTCTGGTTCGGTGTTTTAAAGTTTCAGGAATGAAAAAGCTTTTGTTCCCTAATGATAATTCTCAGTTGCAGCAGGTCCTGGGCTCTGTGTAGCTAAAGCATTGCCTTTATGTCCACTACATATTTGTCCCACCTCAAAGACAGATGCTCAGCAAGAACAGGAAGCCTGCAAAAGCCATTTAAAAAATCTGATATTAATTGATCTGCTCTATCAGTTCTTCTGATTATTATTTAAGCCATATTAGTGTGTTAACCAGGCAGGCTCACTAGATGGACGGACGGAAGGAGGGAGGGAGAGAGGGAGGAAGGAAAGAAAGAAGGAACAAAGGAACAAAGGATAGTCCAGTAGATGGATGGAGATAAGCAGATGTAGACAATTAGATATAGACAAATAGAGATAAACAAAGACATTCATTCAATATTTGCTGAGTATCTACTAGGTGCTGAGGATATAACAGTAACCAAAACAGGCAAACATCCCCTACCTTCTTGGAATTTACATTCCAGAAGGAGGAGAGACAGATCACACATAAATGCAACATATAGAATGACATTTGGTGTTAAGTGCTATGGAGAGGAAAAATAAAAGGGAAAGACTTGAGACTGGCTGGGAGGGGTTTCAATTTTAAATAGCAGGGCCAGGCCAGGACTCACTTGGAAAGTGATTTTTGAACAGAGACCTAAAGAAGATTAGGGTATTCAGATTCAATTGTACTTTTTAAGTAGATAGACCTAACTACCTATGGAAAAATAGGCTTCTATCAAAAGTACCCAGACAATCACAGAAATTGGTTTAACACCAACAGAAATATATAGGAGATCATGAAATATAACTGCATAGTTGTCTGAAAGATTTGGATTGAAGAAGTATAATATGGCTAAGGCACAGTTAGAAAAAAACAATGATCTATCACAAAGAAGGGCTCCCCCTATCCAGGCCCAGGGTAACCAGATCTAAGTACTCCTTACGTCATAATAATGTCATCACACACAAATGACTTCACAGATTAATTCTACCAAACATTTAAAGAGTTTATATTTAAAGAGTTAATATCTATTCTTCTCAACCTATTCCAAAAAATAGAAAGGGAAGGAAAACCTCCAAATTCATTCTCTGAGGGCAGCATTATACTGATTACACTTAAAAAAAAAAAAAAGAACTATAGGTCAATATCTCTAATTAACACAGATGCAAAAATCTTCAACAAAATATTACCAAACTGAACTCAATAATACATTTTAAAAAATCATTTACCACAATTAGGTTGGATTCATTCCTAGGATGCAAGGGTGGGTCCATATTTGCAAAAAAAAAAAAAAATCAATGTGATACATCACATCAATAAGTACAAAAACCATATGATCACTTCAATATATGCAGAAAAATCATGTGACAAAGGACAACATCTATTCATAATAAAAACTCTCAACAAAATAGGTTTAGAGGGAACACACCTCAATATAATAAAGGCCATATATGAAAACCCCACAGCAAACATCATACTCCATAGCTTTCTCCCTACTGGTATAGCCACTATGGAAAACAGTAAAGAGTTTCATCAAAAAGTTAAAAATGGAATTACTATATGATCCAGTAATTCCTTTTTTTTTAAAGATTTATTTATTTATTTATTCAGATAGAGAGAGAGAGAGAGAGAGAGGCACAGACACAGGCAGAGGGAGAAGCAGGCTCCATGCAGGGAGCCCGACGTGGGACTCGATCCTGGGTCTCCAGGATCACACCCCGGGCTGCAGGCAGCGCTAAACTGCTGCGCCACAGGGGCTGCCCTGATCCAGTAATTCCACTACCGGGTATTTACCCAAAGAAAATAAAAACACTAATTTAAAAAGATATGTCCACCCCTGTGTTTACTGTAGCATTATTTAAAACAGCTAAATATGGAACCAACCCAAGTGTTCATTAACAGATGAATGAAGAACATACATACAATGGAGCATTGCTCAGCCCTAAAAAACAATGAGATCTTGCTATTTGCAATAACATGGATGGATCTAGAGGGTATAATGCTAAGCGAAATAAGTCAGAGAAAGACAAATACCATATGATTTCACTCTTAGGTGGAATTTAAGAAAAAGGAAGAAGAAGAAGAAGGAAGAAGAAAGAAGAAGGTAGAAGAAGAAGAAAGAAGAAAGGAGAAAGGAGAAAGAAGAAAGAAGAAAGAAGAAAGAAGAAAGAAGAAAGAAGAAGAGAGACCAAAAAAAAGAGACTCTTAAATACAGAGAACACACTGACCATTACTGGGGGGAGGGGGGTGAGGGAAATGGATGAACCAGGTGCTTTGGATTCAGAGCCCATTTATTGTGATGAGCACTGCGTAACCTACAGAATTGCTAAATCATATGGTACATCCAAAACTAATATAACACTGTATGTTAAATAAAAGGGAATTTTTAAAATTAATTCAGTAACTTTTTAAAATGCTGTCACACAAAAGCTGGGGTTATGTCTAATGTGAGCACAGAGATAGGAAGAAGTGTGGCACCAACCCCCGCTGATACAGATACCCTACGGATGTACAGGTGTGTCAAAAGATGGAAAAGAACTGGACAGTTGAAGTTCTATATAAATATGGAAATGCAAGTAACAGGCATGTGAGGATCCCCAGGAATGTTGCAGGTCTGCTGCTTTTTTGGACTAGAAAATGGCAATGGTTAGTCTTGGTGATACTTATGAGCCAAATCAGAATTATACTGATCCTTCCCATCCCTATATGCACTTGCCTTTATAATGCAACATTGCTTCTCTTCCTGGGAAGGCAGGGAGTCTATTCCTCTGCCCTCTTTCATCTGAGCTGGCTACGTGATTTGCTTTGACCAATAAAATCTCAGAGAAGTGATGTCATAGGGTGCCTGCCTAAGCTTCAATAGGCCTTCTCCCTCTTGAAAGGCTCCCCCTTCTCCGATTGACTTACTTCACTCAGCATAACGCCCTCCAGTTCCATCCACATTGAAGCAAATGGTGGGTATTTGTCGTTTCTAATGGCTGAGGTTCTCATTCATTTGGGGAATATAAATAATAGTGAAAGGGAATATAAGGGAAGGGAGAAGATATGTGTGGGAAATATCAGAAAGGGAGACAGAACATAAAGACTCCTAACTCTGGGAAACGAACTAGGGGTGGTGGAAGGGGAGGAGGGCAGGGGGTGGGGGTGAATGGGTGAAGGGCACTGAGGGGGACACTTGACGGGATGAGCACTGGGTGTTATTCTGTATTTTGGTAAATTGAACACCAATAAAAAATTAATTTATTAAAAAAAAAAGAAAAGAAAGGCTCCCCCTGCAGGGTGAGTGCAACTTTCATTTTCCTACGGGCATCCACACTGCCAGGCCCTCCGTGCACTCTCCCTTCCATAGCTCTGAAATGTGGGACAGTGAAAATCCTGAGGAGGAGCACAGCCCTGTCCTCTGGGCTTGTCATGATTGGTGTCTCATCTTTCCTGTGCAGGTGGGGTTGATTAATGGCACGGTTAAAGAGAACCAGATGCTGCTTTCCATTCCCCTTCCTGCAGAGATGCTTAATTACTGGGCTTCACCTGTTGAGTCTCCTTAAGCGATGTGAGTGTGTATTTTTAAGTGGGAAAATAATTCATTAGCAAGCGCCAACATCTTAGAGGAGGGAGAGCCCCCGATTAATCCAAGTGCTGCTTTTATCTGAATACCATAAAGCCAAAAAAAAAAAAAAAGAAGAAGAGAAGAGAAAAGAAAGAAAAGAAAAGAAAAGAAAAGAAAAGAAAAGAAAAGAAAAACCATCAGCAGAGGGTGGGGACTTGGGACCCCCCCCCCTTGAGTCATGAGGTCAGACCACCCCCTTCTCAATCTCCACCCATGCTTGAGCATCCCACCTCTGCTTCTCCCTTTAGCTTAGTAGCTTTGGAATGACAGCACTGGCCAGACATTCAGGAGCTACCTACAAAGGGCCAAAGCTGATTTATCATTTTTTGCTTTAGCTTTGGCATTTTGTTAAATAAATGCAAAGTCTGCAAAAAGCCTAGCCTAGAGTTATTAATACATATTTTGGCCTAGAATAATATGTCTAAAGGTATTAGAATTCAGGTTCTAAGACAGTGGTTCTCAACCCTCATAGCAGAGGAAATTTAGAATAGGTGCCCAGACTCTGGATTCAGATTTAATTGGTCTGGGGAGTGGACCCTGGCACTGGGATTTTTCAAGATCTCCTGTGACTACTCTAACGTGCAGCTGGAATTGCAAACCATTCTGGTTTGCATTGCACTTAGATAGATTACAAAGTACTTTTTAAAGGATGGGTCCTAGGCATTATCACTGAATCACCTATGCCAAGCATGGTGCCTGGCAGAGTCAGTCACTGATACATGTTATGGGAATAAAAATAATATTCATTGATCGTTTTTTTCAGTTATTTTGTGTGATACATATATCCATCCATATGTCTGAAAATGCTGTGTGTGTGTGTGTGTGTGAGAGAGAGAGAGAGAGAGAGAGAGAGAGAGAGAGCATGCATGCATTCTTATTTCCTTATTTTTTGCTTGCCTGCTTGTCCCTCTCATTTCTATCCTTATCCCAAAACCTGTCCTGGCGGCAAACCCTCTATCAATAGCTCAGTCAGTGACTTTCCATATATTCCCCATCCTCATTTAATTCGAGGCAGACATATGGACATATATGAGCATGGGTTGTCACTGTGTGTTTTGTAGAAATGGGATCATATCATACATATCAATTCATTCCAGAAAGCTCCCCAAGTCACCTGATAGAGCCCTACTGCACTCTCCTCCATTGGCACAAACTAGTCCATGAGAATATGCACCATAATTTACTCAGCCATCACCCTATGAAAGGTATTTGCTTCCCATTTCTCCCCCATCAGAAACCATGCAGCAACAAACAAAAGGTTGTCTGATGCTGGCAACCAACCCATAAAGTACAAATGTCCACGTGGATCTCTCCTCCCATCCCCACACACAAAGCCAAATGTCCACTGTGCCTGCTTTGACACCCTAAACTTCATCTCTGGCCAAGGAAGATTATAATGAATTATATGAGACCATGCGTACAAAAAACACTTTATAGTCTACAGAATGCTTTGTGTCAAAGTTGGGCATTCACATGGCATGGCCAGGTTCTCTGTGGCCAGCCCCATTCACAACCCAGCTCTGGCAGAAAGCTGTTCAATAGCATCATTAACAGCCCATTGATCCAATTACATTTCTTTCTGTTCCACTTCAGAATTACAATCTTTCGTTCCCCACCCAAGAGCCCAGATAGATTCCTGATGATCAGTGGAAGAGGTAGCTGCCATCAGGACTCGCTTGAAGGACCCAACTGCTCATCTAATTGTGGCAAGGGAGGAATTAATCTGGTTGACACCTCAGGCCTCTCTCCTCCATGGAAACTTGCTATGTACTCCAGCCCCTTAGTCTTTCAGGTTAGATATAGGGATGCAGTCAAGCTTAGTCAGTCCAGGGGTATTGTTGGGCTGCCCTCATCTGGCATGTAGTAGGCACTCAATAAATGTTTAATTGGAAAATGCCCGAGGGATCATATACTGGGGCTCAAAGCAGAGCAGGTTGGCAGAATAAAGGAGATTTGTCCAAACCATCTCTTTGCAGGTGGGCCAGTGGGAGCTGGAATCCCAGTGCCAGGGTCCACTCCCCAGACCAATTAAATCTGAATCCAGAGTCTGGGCACCTATTCTAAATTTCCTCTGCTATGAGGGTTGAGAACCACTGTCTTAGAACCTGAATTCTAGATGGGTCCTAGGCATTATCACTGAATCACCTATGCCAAGCATGGTGCCTGGCAGAGTCAGTCACTGATACATGTTATGGGAATAAAAATAATATTCATTGATCTGTGTCCAGAGGTTATGCATAAAATGAAAATACACTCCAGAATAAGACAAAGTCAAGACCTTGAGTGACAGCTGAGGGCAAAGTAGAGGGAACTAAACACACATTCTCAGGGACGCCTGGGTGGTTCAGGTGTTGAGCGTCTGCCTTCAGCTCAGGGCATGATCCTGGGATCCGGGATCAGGTTCTGCATCGGGCTCCCTGTCACAGATGCCAGGCACTATGCTAAATACTGTTGATAGGGTAGGATAGCCATGGTTCCAGCCCTCAACTGCTCATGGTCTTGTGAAGGAGACCAAAACATAAACGCACCATCTTAACACTGACATAACAAGGCAGGACAGAGCTAACGCCTATGACAGAAGTAGGCCCAGGGAGATTCGAGAGTACAAGAGGAGGCCAAACCGGGGAAGTATGGAGGATATTCTGGAGGGGGAGATGGAGGAATTCATAAAGCTGACAGAGAGGGGAAGACGGATTGGCAGGTGAGCAATTTACACCATTTAAGGCTGTGGCCTCCTCTGCCACTGCATTCACCACAACTTTTGACTCCTACATCTGGACCCCTCTTCAATGAGAGCCTATGCCCGTAAGCATATCTCTGGGTGCCACAGAGCCTGTGCTTTCCAACCCCCATGGCTTTGTCCACGCTGTTCCCTCTGCCTGGATAGCACCAGCCCATCCTCCCTCTTCAATCTATACAACCATCATCTCTACCTCCCAGCAAGGCACAGCCCAGAGGTTACGTCCCCTGTGAAGCTGTTCCAAATTCCTCTATCGGGAATTAATCTCTGCCTCTCTCCCTGAATTCCAATAACACTTTGCTTGTTCCTCTCTTTATAGTACATAGGCACTCTTGACATTGTATTATAATTATTTGTGTATTTGTCTTCTCTACTAAACTCTGAACTCCACTGGGGCAGAAAACCTTGTCTTAACCACCTTGGCATTCCCCACAGTGCTTTATCCAAGGCAAGAGCTTAATGCATGTTGAATGATGATGATGTTTACCAGATTCCAGGTAAATGGGAGGAAGTTAACAGCACAGCTAGAATCAGGGGACAGGTGTTACGGGCAAGCTCAACTTTCTAACTAAAATTGGCTGCTGACTGAAGTAGTGCATTTCCCATGATTGGATGCAAAGATTCTTTAAAAATAGCTCGATCAGGTGATCTCCAAGCTTATCTAACCTTTACCAATTTACTCTGATGGAGAATGGTTGATGAACAAAAAGGAGAAAATCCCACAAACAGGTGAGTTAGGAATAGGTTGTTGTCAATGTTATAGCACCTGGGCTGGGTGATACATGCAAGGGCATTTATTAGATTATTAAATATTTAGGCAATGAAAGAGAATAATTCCTAGGTAAGTTCTGACAGTATGTCAAGAACAGGGTTCTAATCAACCTAATTCTGAACATGTGAGATCCATTTAAAGTGTTTGATGTAGACCATAGCTATCCCCAGATCTGTTTGTTGGGTCAATCAGGTCAAGTGGTGAGGACTTTCTAGAGCACCAATCTCACAATATCATCTGCTACTTAAATCTTCTATGACTCCCTAGTGCCCCAGGACATGCTCCTCAGTACTCAACATGATGTTTAAGGTCCTAAATGATGTAGCTCATGCCAGCCTCCCCTTGAAGCCTTCCCCTGACACACTCAGACCAGGGGTCCCAATCTCAATGGTATACAGGGACACAGCAGAGGGTCCTAGACCCAGAGAAAATAGCAAGTGTATGCCCCAATTTGAAAACAGAGCAATTCTACAGGCCCAGCACCTTTTTCCAGCAGGAATACAGACTCAGCACTGCAAGTGCTTCCAAGTTTTCATATGAATCAGGAAATTCAGATTTTTTTATAGGATCTGCCATTTTTTTGTACTGGCTCAAAAATTTTAAACACTATGCAGGCCAGACAAACCCCTTCTGTGGTCTATGGATCCCTACCCTATGCTTACTTAGAATCTATTTTTGTAATCAACTTAGTGTTCTTATACAGTACTGTGCTCACTCCCATAATTCCCTCTCTGATTCTCCTCTGCCTACGTCACCCCTCCCATCTCCTTTTCCCGGATTCATTCCTGCTCAGCCTTTAAGATTCACTTCTGCAGCAGTTACTCCTGCAGAATTATCCATTCCTTTATACTGCCTATATTTTCACAATTTCTTACAATGAACATGAGTAGCAGACACGGTCACTGCTTTGCCACCCTGAAGATCCTTCTGACACTGATATGCATACCAGTCCCCATGTGCCATCACTCTCAACTGCCTTGGGCTACTGAAACTCACTTTCTCTTTGTGCTTGGAGAGCCACAAGTTCCTGGGAATGTATGTCCCACAAAAGCAGCCCTTATCCAATGAATGGCAGGTGCAGAGGTAGAAATACTCCACCTCCCTTGTCCCTTGATAATAATAAATCTAAAATGTACTGTCTGCAGATCTCCTCTGTAGATTGAACCAAAGTTCTCCTCTGCAGGATTTTGCTTGTTATCACACACTTGCTTCTGTTTTTCCTGGAAACACTTCCTCACAGATCAGCTTAAAATGAGTTCCAGGATCCACTTCTCATTCCAGGATCCACTTCTGGAATCTGCAATAAACAGCTTCTGACATGCCACCAATGACCTCCACCTCTTTGTGTTCAAGACATTGTGTAATTTCTTCCCTTGAGTATGACTTGCTTCTAAGTCTAAAAGTGAAAAGTGTGGCTTCCATGATTCAGTTAGAAACAATTATGACTTCTATCTTGCTAGCACACTTTATTATCTTCCCACCTTGCATGCTTTCATAATGCAAGCTGCTGTGTGGGAGAAACCCATGTGACAAGGAACTGGGGGTGGCCTTTGGCCAACAGCCAGCAAAGAATTCAATGCTGCCAACAAACACTGAGCTGGGAAATGGATACTTCCCCAGTTGAGTCTTTGGATGAGACCAGAAACAGACCTTGGGCCAACACCTGATTGCAGCCTTCTGCAAAAGTATGAAGCAGAGGACCCAACTAAGCCACAGCCAGACTCCTGACCCACAAAAACCATGAGATAATAAGGGTAAATTGTTTTAAGCTTCTGAGTTTTGGGGTGATTTGTTATAAAGGGATAACTAATACAGGATCTCAATTTAAGAAAGCATGTAATACTTTTATAATTAGAAAATATTTTATCCCAGTTGTCTTCTCTAGAAAGCCATTTCTGAACCTCCAGAGCTCTGGGTCCCCTCTGTCATGGTCCTCATCATGCTGAATTTAATCATTGATGTCCCTTGCCTCTATTCATTTGTCCCCCCACCATCACCTTGAAGACAGACCTTTGGGAGAGGAGAAGCCTGATATATTTCTTTATCTTACCACCTAAGCAAAGTATCTGGCATATAGTAGATGCTTAATGAATGTTTATTAAAGTGATTAATTTTATTGTTAATTATTTCCAGCATGGTTTTGGCCAAATGTCTCCCCATACTCTGTCATTCTCCAGATGCCAAAGGAAGGGTACAGCAGGCCGTTGGTATCCGGCAAGATCTCCACTCTATGCTTCCCCTGCATTACTACCTAAGCAGCTTCTCCTTTTCAATCACCAGGGTGCATATCAATTTCACATTGACACTTCCTCCCATCTGTTCGATTCATCTGTTGGACGGTCACTCGCTGCCACTTCAGAGCAACAGGGAGTTCACTCTTCCTTTCATACCCCTCTGGGAAGCCCAGGGAAATTATCTCTGATTGATGTGATTTCTTCTTTTGGTCCCAATGACAAAATTATAGAAAAATCCAGTCATATTTTGCACCACACTTGGAAGAAATCTGTTCAGCTTTTGTCTGCCAACCATGACAAAAACTTGATTAACCAGGACTCAGCACACAGTGGTTTTGTTTGGGGGGATTTTTTTCTGGTTAGCTAAGGGATAAAACTGAAAATGCCATTTATTTCCTCCCTTATTCCTTGGAAAAAGAATCAATAGGTTAGCCCACATTGCTGCCCACTGTAAATAAATTCCCCAAAAGAAATTGAGTCTGAGAGAGATGAGCATCTCGCAGGCCAGAGGACTAAAGATGCTGTTAGAAATTAGCTTTGAATCAGCAGAGATCCTTGTGGAGTGTGGGGTTTTTATTTTTAAAAAGTACTTGCTAACACTCATATTTCTTGTCTTTGCCTCTTCTAAGAGCAAAGGATGGAGTGTTTGTCCTGTTATTGTTATTGTCCTGTTATATGTTCCTGATTCTTGAAATCCAGCTCATATAAGTTATACTGTATTTTAGTTAATATGGTGAAGACTCATTTATAGATCCCTAAATCCAAACTGATTAATGTCTCATATTCTGCACTCAGTAGGGACTCACAGTCTCCTAAGCATCTCGGATCCTCCCTCCAAGACATATGAAGTTCCTTTTCCATTCCTTCCCATGGTCTAGGGCATGGTGAACAGAGGTGACTTTTTTGTCACTAACCTAATAGATCCTCTCAGCTCTGGGAGAGGAAGAAGAAGTCAGATGGTAACTTGATACCTTAACCAAAATTCAACTTACTTTAAGGGAAATGGGGTGTTAAGAGAGGAAACAGATGACTGAGTGCTGACTCTGGGCCAGGCACCAGGGTAGAGAATGAGGTTTTACTCCTGACCGAAGCTTGCGAGATCTTACTTGATCTGGCCCCCTGATGACTTCTCTGCCCATGCTCCCGTAACACTTAACATGCTACATCCACGCTGGCCCTCTCTATATTCTTCCTACCTCAAGTTGTTTGTGCTTGCTGTTTCCTCTCTGGCAATGCTCTTGTCCGGATATTTTCATGTCTCACTCCTTGTTATCCCTCACTGCTCAATTCAGTGTCCTCTCAGAAAGGTCCTCTCTAGTCAGGTTGCCCACCTTCCATGCCCATTCTCCACCAGGTTCCTTTACCATATTTTCTTCAGAGTCCACTGCCACTTTTAATTAATTTAATTCTTGTCTGCCTCCCTGTGAGAATATAAACTTCATGAAAGCAAGGAAGTTTCCTGCCTGACTCTTGTGAGACCAACATGCCAACACACACCTGCCATGACATTTGTGGAGTGAGTGAATAAATAACTTCCTCTTGAATCCTCCCCCATCCCCCAAGATAAGTATTTTCATTATCCCCACCTACAGATGAGGAAGCTGAGGCTTGGAGCAGGTCAGAAAACTCCATACATTTATACAGCCAGGAGGTAACAGCCTGACTTTTGACCACAGAACTACCTAATGCCAAGAGTCTGAAATTTTCCATCACTATTAGGTACTGTGTGGGAAGACAGATTATGCTTTAATCAATTGTTTTCCAACTTCTGTTCATGAAAAATGTCTGCACAGCTGTGACAAGGAAAGAAAAAGTCTTTTATCAGCCCACAATCATGAGTATGTCATACCTGGGACCTGTCTTCCAAATCAAACATTGCTAATTTGTCAAATAACTGGATAGAATGGAAATATCAAGAAACTAAAAAAAAAAAAAAAAAAAAAGAAAGAAAGAAACTATTGTGTCTGTACTTCTCTGATGCATGCCTTTTCTCTAGGATCCTCTCAATAAGCAAATGAAGTCAAAGCAGAGTAGGTGATACAGGCAGGTGATGTTTGCAGCAGGTGGACTTGCCGAACTCCGTTTTTTTTATGCGGCTGTCTGCACTCACCCCAAACCTTTTCACTAATGTGACCACCCACCCAGCATGGAAGTGGGTGGTACAAAATCATAGGAACCAGATCCTGCAGCCCCATTAGTAGTTATTATTTTTCTGGGACCTTCTCCTTTTATGAATATCATTTGGGGTAATATTCACCCAAGGGTCTCATTCTTTGCTTTGCTTCTTGTCTTCAGCTCAAAGCTCAAGAGCCTCACAAGAAAGGAATGGATTTTACTTTCTGGATCTTGAAACTTGGGGCTTCCTAAAGATAGGGTCTGTGTGCCATGCCCCCATCTTCCAGTCATTTCTGAGCAGGACTGATTTTAGAGAACTGCTCCCACCTGGCTTTGGAGCCCCAAACAACACACTCAGCTCTGGATATTCCCTACTCAAGTTCCACTGATAAGAAAATAATCAGTTGGGATCCCTGGGTGGCACAGCGGTTTAGTGCCTGCCTTTGGTCCAGGGCGCGATCCTGGAGACCCGGGATCGAATCCCACGTCGGGCTCCCGGTGCATGGAGCTTGCTTCTCCCTCTGTCTGTGTCTCTGCCTCTCTCTCTCTCTCTCTCTGTGACTATCATAAATTAAAAAAAATAAAAATAAATAAAAAAATTTAAAAAATTAAAAAAAAAAAGAAAATAATCAGTTACCTCAACCATATTGACTATCCTGAAACTTCCTAACCCGAGTAAGGAACTTTCTCCTGAGGAGAAAATGGGGAGCTGCTTACAGCTGTAGGACCAAACTGAGACATTCTAGTCCAAAGGCAGAACTTGCACTATCTTCTCATTCCCATTTTTTCTTACTTTAAGTCTTTTTTGTTAAGAGACTCATAATGTTCTCTCTCTACATGACACATTCCATCTTTAAACATTAACTAATTAATTGACTGAAATGGTATCTTGGGAGCATTTATCATCTATCCATCCCTTTAGCCAAAGAGCCAGGCGACTGTCTATAAAAGCCGTTGAACACTCAGTGGAGGCTTTGTCTTTCCACTTCCCTTCCCAGGAACATTTGTGTGTGTGTGTCTGTGTGTATGTGTGTGTGTCTGTGTCTGAATGTGTAATGGAAAAAAATAAAAAGAAAGAATTTTGCTTCTACCAACCGCTGTAAAAATCTACCTCTGGGAAACATGGAATTTCAATTGTGAAATAATCAGTCTTGGAAGTTGTCCTGTCCTCCAGGAAAAGAAAAAATAAGTAGTTTAACAGTGATTGCCCTTCAAAACAATTACTAATTATAATGTCTATAAAGAAAAATACCCTCGATACCATTACTCCTAATAAAGCCAGGCGAATCTATAGAAAGGAATTAGCCGGCATGTCTAGAATCTGACGGGAGAGCTCTTGGGGGTCCGTTAGAAAGGGGGGTTGTGCTCCAATAGGCTTATAAACCTGAATCCAAAGCTTTAGGAAGCTTACCCCCTGGGGCAAGCCCCTGTCAGCAAATTGGGAAGATTAGCACATGCCTAGAGGAAATCAGGCCAGGATAATTGAGAAAGGAGAACCCAAGTTTCTTATGGACCATCCTTGCAGCCCCTCCATTCACTTCTCCCCTGCCCCCCTCACCCTCCTCCTCAGGCAGCGGCCAAAGACTCTGGGATTCCATTTAGGAGGCATGCTCCAGGGCTCGGCATCACCTTCTCCCTTTGGCCCCCTGAAAGGCTCAAAAATGACTGGGATGGGTTATATCATGGCCCTAAGGCCTTGGAATGGCCTGCCAGATCCCACCTGTCCAGAACAAAATGTGGTGTGGGAGAAGGATATGGAAGGAGAGAAAGAGAAAGAGATAAAAGAGGCCCACAAAAAAGAATGGGGAACAGCATGGAAGATAGGCAAAAGGAAACAGCTGGTCTGCTTTCAAGTTTTCTACCTCTCACCTGTTGTGGAAACCAGGTCAATTCACGCGAACTCTGATTCTCGGACCTCATGTCCTTATCTGTAAAAGGAGGGTTCGGAGCAAGGTGTGGGGAACCAGTTTTCAGGTAGTGATCAGTTGCACACAACAGAAACCCCTCCAGCTCCTTGAAGCAGAAAGCAGGAATTTATTACCAGGGGTAAGGCGACTTAGAAAACCAATGGAAGCACTTGAAGAGTTGGACCTTTTAAGAACAAACACCTGCTCCCCAAATATCCCTACATTACGATGACAGGGGGAATCTACAAGCGCTGCTACTAGAGCAAAAGCCTGCAGAACACCCTGCCTCTGGAGTGACCCCACCAGCAAGATGGGCTACATCTTGGATGGAGAGGGGCTACCCCCCTCTGCTCTAACACAGTCCACATTCAAGATTCATGGAAGTGCATTACGTTGCAGAACCTGAGTCATAGCCAGGACCCTAAACACAGGAGTCCAGGAAATGTGCTTTTTGGCTCCCCAGCCTCTGCAGTAGAGGTGGCATTGAGGTTGAAGGAGACTGTCTACAAGGATTATCAAGAGAATCTAATGAGATGGTACTTATAAAGGGCTTCACAAATGCCTGGCCATTAGTGGCTTGTCAATAAACATTAGTTTCCCTTGACTTTCCCCAAATTTTGCTACAGATTGACCCTGTGAATCTTCCCAAAATAACAGAAAAGAAAAACCACAGAGAAGAGAATGGATCTTCCTAACTCATGTATGAGTGACATGGGCATCTTTAATCTAATGACCTTATCAAACATCACAGTTATCCCCACGTAAGGTTTTCTCCTGCCTCCACAGAAAGCTGGGATAATTTTATTTTATTAAGATTTTATTTATTTATTCATGAGAGACAGAGAGAGAGAGAGAGAGAGAGAGAGAGAGAGAGCAGAGACACAGGCAGAGGGAGAAGCAGGCTCCACATAGGGAGCCCGACGTGGGACTCGATCCCAGGTCCCCAGGATCAGGCCCTGGGTCTGAGCCACCCAGGCTGCCCAACTGGGATCATTTTAAACAAGAACTTAAGGTTTTACACTTTGTAAACAGCATTTCCAAAGGATCTTCCCTCTGGATAATTACATTTACTTGATCAATTTAACCGATATTGGGCACCTACCAGATGCCAGTCACAGAGAATTCCTTCCTTTCAAAGAATCAACAATCTAGGCAGAATAATTGTGTGCAACATACAAAATTATAAATTCTGATAAAAACTAAGTGAAAAGAACAGGAAAAAATAGGGTGAAACCAATACTGTTCAAGGAGTAAAGAAGGACCTTGCTTCGAAGATAATGTCTCAGCTTGTCTGAAGGACAAAAAGGTCAACTAAGTCAAGATGGGAGAGATGCAAGATGGGACCATGCGCCCCACCACCATTTCTGGTAGAGGAAACAGCAGGTGCAAAGGCCGTGTGTTTGAGAAACCAGAAGAATACAAGCATGGTTCGAGTATTCTGAGTGAAGAGACAATGACCGGTGTGCTGAGAATTACTGTGGCTGTATACCCCAGACAATTATCTGGGGTGACATTTCCCTGGAGGTTAGAATCCAGACATGTTAGACAATTAACATTTCACAAATACAACATTGGAAGCAATGTTTGTCTGCCTTACTGTATCTTAGTTATCTCCTTGGTAAAAGAGAAAAAGATTAATCCTTTGCTTGGTGGTTGTGTTAAACAGGCTACCCAGAATAATGCTAGTGGAGAAGCTGCGCACATTTTAAGCACCAGCTCAACACTGTCGTCATCATCCTCAGTGTCTCGCCACACTACTCCAGAAAGGTCCATGAGTTCTGCCCCCTTGGCATCCCTTCCTCACCACATCCCCTCTCTAGCCTACACATGGCAGAGGCACCCATGTGACACCCCTTACCTGGCATCAGTTGACTGAACCGGAGCAAATGCTAACCACCTCCCGGGGCCTATCCGATTCTGACATTTAGAAATTTGCAATGGAGACAGAGGCTGAATTGGTCAGAGTGTTTTAGAAGCTGGAATAGTAAGGTCATGAAGAGGAAGAGCCAGAGCTATGGGCAAGTGGACAATGATCAAGAACAAAATGTGAGAGATCTTGATGTCAGATGCCAATCTGCAGTGAGGAGGATGGAGCAGATGTGCAGAGATAAGCTCCAGAGAGCAAGATGGAGACAATGGTTGGTTAACAACATTCCAAGTCCCATGAGGTAGAGCCATTGCATTGGAATCCTGAGAACCTTCGGTGTCCTGACAATAAAACTTCCTATTCACTGTACTTTCTTTTAATGAGTTTCTGTTCCTTGAAATTAAATATAAATATCAATGCCTGAGGGACGCATTGGGGTGGAGAGCCGAGGCCACCCTTCCTAAAATAAGAGCTGAAATGCAACCCCATCTTGCAAACCACGACCATGCGCCCCACCACCATCTCAAGGCTTTGTTCAGGCTGTTCTTTCTGCACAGAAAACTCTTCCACCTACTTTCTGTGAAACTAACTCTCACCCACCTTCTGGATTGCCCTCTTTGAGTATCACTTCCACAGACTCCCACTCTAAGGTGGACCTTACTGGGGTTTCCATAGTTCTTAGAACTTCTACTTTGCAGCATGCAATTCATTTTCAGCTGCTTGTCCAGCAATGGTCACCACCCCAGCTATGTTCCATCCTATGTGTACTGTTTCCTGCTGTGTCTTCAGGGCTTGACACATAGTGCTGGGCACATAGTAGCTGCTAAATAAACATCTGCTTCAGGAATGATCAATAGTATGAAAAGACCAAATTGACTTTTTAGCTATCACTCTTTACGGAAAAAAAAAAAAGTTTTACCTTAAACTGTGCAAGATGTTGGGAATACAAACGTAAATTGGACAGAACTCCTGTGTTTAGGACTTCACAGACTAGGGGAACAGGTGGATATGTACACTGAAAAACTTATTATAATGTAACATTGGTATGAAAAGAGAAAGATGATCATAGGAGTATTAAAAATAACTTTGGATGATAGAGGAGGAAAGAGATGGAGGAGAGGAGTCCGAGTGTCTCCTATGCCACCACTCTTCTGAATTTCCTCAGAGAATCAATGTAACAGACACCCATAGTTTGGCTGCTCAGCATCTATTCTCTCCTCTTCCAGAAATAGCACCCCATTTTTCCTTTTGGAGAAACACCTGCCACCCTCTTAATTCAAGTGATTTAGATTGGGATCAATCTAACACCCCACCCCCAGAGTCAGAGGCAGGTGTGCGTCCTGGGTCTGGTCTGTTAACATACTCTAACCCCACAGTGAGTGTTCGGGAATGATGGGACAAAGCCCAGTCAAATGAGAGTCAATCTCAGAATTCTTGGGGGAAAAACCGATAAAAAAAGACAAGCTCTTTTTTCACAAGAATTCCTGAGCTGGTAGCAGCCTTGAATCACTGCTGAATCCTGCCTTGGGACTATGGGGGGGAAATCTACCCAAGAATGAGCTCACAGGGAAAGTAGCAGGCCAGAGAGAAGATGCTTTTGATGACTGTTTGCACATCTGGGTCCAGCTAGCTCTATCCTGGATTTTTAAGTTATGGGTCAACAAATACCACTTTTTTTTTCTTAAATCAGGATTTCTCAACCTCAACACCATCAACATTTTTTTTGCCTGAGTGAGGGCTGTTCTGTGCATTGTAGGATAGTTAGCAGCATCCCCAGCTTCTACCCACTAGATGTCAATCAATAGCCATCCTCACCCCTCAACCATGACAAAAAAAAAAAAGATCTTCAGTCATTGCCAAATATACCCTGAGGGGCAAGATTTCTTCCAGTTGAGGACTACTAGTTTAAACTAGCTCAAATCAGGTTTCTACTGCTTGTAACCAAAAAGAGTCAAGACTGCAAATGAACCCTCAAATTTCCAAGAATAATTTTCACTCCTACATTTCGTTACTTTCCAGGATACCTGAAAACATCTTTCTATGGCCTTTGCTCTCCAAAGCCAGTTAGTCTATTTCACATTTTTAAATATTGGCGTGAATGAAAGTTAGTCAATCAGATCAAGAACAACTTAGATCTCAGTTCCAGCGGCGCTTTTGTAAGTGGCAGATTCGAGTACATCAATTACACCCTTTACTCCCTTTTAAAAATTTAAACATCTTCCCTCATTTACTTTCTTTATTTTAGAATTTTCAACAGTCAATTTTCTGTTCTCTACAGACCTTGCCTTCGATGGGAAACTAATCAATAAGAAATTATATTTTTGCCAGGCTATTTTAAAGTAATGTAACCAACATATATTTCTCTCTCATTCGTGGCTTTATTGATTCTGAAATAAAAACAGAAAGCCAGTGGAGACTCCAGCCTGCATCCCTGAGATTCCCACTTCATTATGCTCCACCGCAGTGAGTGAGCTTCATCTAGAGGAGCCCTTTCTCCTGATGTCCTTACTCTATGTGAGGCTTGCATCTGATCATCAGCCTCACACTGTAAACTGAAGCTTAGCTAGAAATGAGTTAGTCTTTCAGAATGAGGGATGGCAGAGTGGTAATTAACAGTAAAATTCAGAAACACAAGTTGCACCCACTAATTCTTTCCAAAATTCTATATATTTTTTGCAAGTTATGACTCTTATTATGATGGTGCTAACCCACCTTCTGGATCCTAAATTGGAATATCCCTTACAAGAAAATGTCACATTGTACTGAATAATAAAATCAAATGAAAGTGAATTTTCAAGACTAATGCAGCTACCATCATTTCAACCGTCTTTTAGAATACCAGCCAAGAGAACTTTTAAGACACAGGTACACACGTAGACATGTGGATCCATTTCATAGATGTATTTGTGTGCCTGAAGACAAAATAAATACCAATGAAGAAGGGAAAGAAAATGGACAGTGAGTGCCTCTGACCAAGTGCACATAGTAGGTGCTTGGTGCCGGGTGATCTGACCCAGTTTCTCAGGGTTGGAAGGGGAGGGACTCTACTGCTGACACCATCAATAATATGAATTGTAAAGTTACACATGGATCCTTTATTAAAAGGAGATAAATCCATCCATTTGGAATAGTTACTTGAGAGTATGTCAAGTCATTAAACAAAGGCACATGCACAGGTCAGCTGGACATCGGGAGCATGCTAATCAAACACCATAGAGCGTTATGTTCCTGCAGCCATGTGACTAATCTGGGCCCAGGACTCATGTCAAGTTTGACCAAAGGAAGCAGGCAGTAAACAAGGCCTTGCTTGGATGTCTGGATGTCACAGAACTCCATTCCTGGTTGCCCTGCCTATGTACCACCTTCCATGCTAATAATATTATAGCAAAAAACAGGCACATGCAAATGAAGAAAGAAGTAACAAGATGAGACAACATGATCTAGCTAATTCCATCTTGAGGGCAAATATGGGAGAGTGGTTGGAAAGCGTCTGTGCATTGACTGTATCAACAAAATGATTGAGCTTCTGCTCTAAGCCCCAGAACTGCCCTAGGCTCTTGGGATGCAAACCAAAGATGCCTGCACTTGTAGGGCATACTTTCTAGCAGACAAAGGGTGAAATCTCAAGGGATGGTCAAAGGCTGTGGTTAAAAGGAACAATATTTAGTCTCAACACTTCCTAGGTCCTCTAAGCCTGTAACAAGTCCCACAGACTTTGGCAGAGGTGACTGTAAATAAACAAAACTTCTCCCGCATCCATGCGTTCTCCTCTAACTTCCCTGCCAAGAAAGTAAACTCTCACCTCCAGGACACAGAGATGGAAAAGCAGCTTCCCCTGGTGTGGCAGCAGTGGTGAACTTGAGCTGTGGCCAATTTTGGCAATTCTCTGCTTAGATAACTCATCCCTAGCTGCCATCAGTGAAGCCAGAGCCTCCATGAACCAGTTAGGATAAATTCCTAGGACAAGCAGCCAAACAATAAGAACTAACCCAGGCTGAGTCTGCTCTGTCCACTCCTTTCTGAGGTACATATGCACGCCCCCATCTCACAAATGAAGAAAGTGAAGCTCAGAGAGAGTAAGTGGCTTGGAGAGGTCTGAAGAACTCCAAAGCCTATGTCCTTTTTGTGTTGCTATGCTGCCCATTTCACTCAGTACAACCCAGGTCTCTAGCATGTGAGTATTAATAAGTCGACATGCTGAGTCTTTATCTCTGTACCTATCCCCAGGTAGGGCACTGCAGGGGCATGGAGTTAAGGTGCAGTCTTTGCTCCCTTGGGACTAACAGTCTAGTTGAAGAGACAAGGAGAACAAATATTCATCCAATTTTCAACAAACAAACCCAACATTCCACCATACCCACCTTATCTGGTGCAAACACTGGGGGCTCCCAGAACATGCTGTGCCTTTGCACAAGCCTGCCATGCCCTGCACCCCCTCCTTTATCCCCTTATCGAAATCCTCCCCATCCCCCACAAGTCAGCTCCTCTAGGAGGCTCCACTAAACTCCCAAGCTGGTCAGTTGTCTCTTTTCTACGTACCCTGAAACCTCAAATGCTTATCTTCACCAGGAAACATGTAATAACTCTAACAAGGAGATCATCAGTGAGAACTTCAGAAGTTAGGCAGGAAATAGAAGCCTGAGATGGGGAGGTGAATAAAGATAAAACGGTATGAGGGACATGTATTTTGGTCCAAGGCAGGGACCATCTATGACAGGAAACTCATGGCCAGGTAAGGGAGGAGGGAGTGGGGAACGATGTAAGACACAGAAGCCAGTACATTCAAAACCCAATTGACCCCAATGTTCTATTTTCACTTATTTTCTCTAGGTGTTTCTACCTCAGGAATTATATCTGATCATCACAACTATGAGGTAGACTGGAGATACTGTCCTCCCCATCTGATGGAAGAAGAAACCAACACACTCAGGAGATGCCAGGTGAGCTGTCCAAGGTCACACAACATAAAGACCCTCAGGCAGCAGAACCAGGTGGTTAAGATCATACAGTCTGGTGTCAGACAGGAACAGCTCTCCATTTCCTGGCCCTCTGACCTTGAGTAAGAGACTTACTTTCTCTAAGACTCAGTTCCCATGGGGATCCCTGGGTGGATCAGTGGTTTAGTGCCTGCCTTCAACTCAGAGCGTGATCCTGGAGTCCCAGGATCGAGTCCCACATCAGGTTCCCCGCAGGGAGCCTGCTTCTCTCTCTGCCTCTCTCTCTGTCTCTCATGAATAAATAAATAAAAATCTTTTAAAAAAATAAGACTCATTTCCACAATTATAAATTTAGACTGAAACTCATATTTCACAGGGTTGCTGGAACCATCAGATGATACTATGAAACCGCAGTCAGCCCTTGACATTTGCCACGACAAACCTGTATCTCATCCATTACCACCCAAACTTTTGTTTAGCATAAGTCCTCTGCAAAACCATTTGTATGAAACTCTGGTCTCAGCTGTTCTCCAGGAACATTAGGACTTTCTCTCGAAACATGGTAGACAACATTGACGTTAGACTCCAAATTCCTGAGCTCTTGTCTGACTGCACATCCTCTTCCTTAAAGAGCCACTGGCTTTTCATTTCCTTCCCAAGATGCCAGGAAACAAATACCAGGGGATTGTTTTATGGAATAGTTTGGCAAATAATTAGTTTGCCTTCCACAAAGGACAGAGTTCACTGCTGAGATATTTAAAACTCTACTGATGGCTTAAAATAAATATCACAATGGAGATGTCAAAACAGCAGTGTTGTTCTAACACATGACATTTGTGGGGGGAGGAGAGAGTAAAAAATGTAAATGGATTTACCAAAATAATCTCAAGGTAAGACCTCTGAGGTTTTGATACCACAGAAATGTCATACTGTTTCAAGTTTCTTTTTTTGCGTGAAGTTTGTTTTCCTCCTTTGAGGGCAGTGAAAGGTTGTCATGAAAAAGAATCAAAAACTTCTCTCAAAAAGAAAGAAAGCATAATTGTATTTTTGTAGATCAATCGTAATGATTTTCAGCTGCTTTTCTGTGAGCTGAACACAATTCCCAAACACAAATACAGCAGTCCCTCCTTACCTGTGGGGATTACGTTCCAAGACCCCCTCCGTGAATGCCTAGGAGTCCCCTCTGTGTACTGTTTCTTCCTAAGAGAAAACAATGATAAAGTTTGATTCATAAATAAGGCACAGAAAGAGATTAACAGTAACTAAAATAGAACAATTTTAACAATATATTGTAAAAACAAAATTTAGGTGAATGTGATCTCTCTCTCAAAATATCTGATTGTTCTGTACCAACCCTTCTTGTGATGATGTGAGATAAGATACCCATGTGATGACATGAAGCAAAGTATGTGACATAGGTGCTATGATTTAGTGTTAAGCTACTACTGACCTTCTGACTGCACATCAGGAGGAGGATCATCTGCTTCTGGATCATAGTTGCCTGCAGGGCACTGAAACACAGAAAGCAAAACTGTGGGTGGGGGAGGGAGTTCTGTAAGTGATTTCTCCAAATGGAAGATGTACTGAGTACCCAAGGGATGCCAAGTTCTGGGCTGGGTCTTTCAAATATTTCTTTCATTTTAATCCTCACCGATGCTCAGGGAGGCAGGCATGATTTCAGAGGTTCCAGAAACCTCCTGGTAACTACTCAAGAACATGGTCAAATAAAGCATGCCAGGATTAAACATGAGTCAATCTTTATCCTGACTCAATGTTCTTTCTAGCACATCTCCAGAGCCTTCTACTACATCCAAACCTATGAGGGCTCAACATCCAAAATTATAAGGCAAGGCAACAAGTATAATTCTGATAACTGGAGTTTGTGACTAATATAAATAAATAAAAGGTAAATCTCAAAGAGAAGCAGTTTTTTAAAAGTATTTTATTTATTTATTTTAGAGGGAAAGAGAGAGAGAGAGAGCACAAGCAGGGGGAGGGACAAAGGGAGAGGGACAAGCAGATTCTGTGCTGCACACAGAGCCTGACATCGGGCCTGATATCACAACCCTGAGATCATGACCTGAGTCAAAACCAAGAGTCAGATGCTTAACTGACTGAGCTACCCAGGCACCCCTCAAAGAGAAGCAGTTCTAATAAATACCCATAAAACTCATGAATGTGACATCTTTCCCTGGTCTGCCTGGCACAACTTTCTTCCTCATCTCCTACCACTTCCCATTTGGACCTTTATCTCTGTTAAATACCAAATCTCATTTATTGCCCAAAGCTATTCGTGTTTCATACCACTGGGCATTTGCAAATGCTGTTCCTTTTTTTCCAAATGCTCTTTCTCCACACTCTAATTGGTAAACTCCTGCTCACCCACCAAAACTCTGCTGAAACATAAACTCTTGGAAAAAGCCTTCCTCATCCCTCTCCTACTTCTGCACCCAGTAGAACACACGAGTTCCTTCTGAGTCCTCTCTCTCTATCATGCAGCTGCTCACATCTTTGTGATAATCACAGCATTTGGAGTTTTGTTCTCTTGGTTGGGTGTCTGGCTGGTTTGGCTAACAGATCTGTTCCCCTCACCAGAGTGACTTTCCTACAGGCGGGAGATTTGCCTTAATCTACCTCTGTGTCCTGCATGCCCAGCTCATTGTCTGAGTCAAAACAAGCATCTAATTGAATGGAATGCAAATTGGAAGTGAAAACAAATATCGCAGAGAACTAGGAGAAAGAGATACAAGTGCTAATGTTGTGAGCGTCTATTACAGGGCAATCAACCAGACCATGTTCTCCTAATACAAATTACAAACCTGGCATGGAAGCAAGACAGAGCAGCAGTGGGGACTCATACTCTCTGGACATCTGCTGGGCGTCTCATCTGATCAATCCCCGCCTTGCCTAACTGACGATTTCATCATTCACAAGTCAGAGGATGTGGCAGGGGAAATGGTTACTTGGCATTAAATCCTGGCAACAAGGAAACATTGGTTGATGGGAAAGGAGTGGAATCCTTGGGAGAAGACACATCGGCAGAGAATCTTGACGTTAACGATGGTGCAGGAAAAGAGGAAAGAAAACAAGCATTCATAAACACCTACTATAAGCCACCCACTTTGTATGTGTTACTATACTTAATTCCCACTAATGCCTCAAGAGGTGGGTCTACATCTCTTCCACCTGCAGAAAAGCAGAAAATGCAGAAAGGTAAAGTCACTTGTTCTGGGTCATCCTGTGCAAGTCTGCCTGCCTGAAAGTCTTCAGTTCTAACCTCACACCATGTTGCTGAGCAAAAAAGCAGGGCATTGCCGGACATGACAATCTGAATCTGAAGAAGAAGTGGCGTCCCTCCGTATGGGCTGGGGAACTTGACAGTGACAACACATACACCCTACAATTACAGTACCCTGATGCAGAAACACTCATACCCCTGAGCCTGGGCAGCTTTCTAGGACAGGTGGCCATTGTCCTTTGTGTGGTGGCTCAGCATTTGTGAAGCTCATGGGACCTCCATCTCAATAGATGCTTCAAGCTGTGCCTCCATCAGGGGAAGAGCCCTGTGGGTTCCTCATCACTAATGCAATGTCTCTGCCCAGAAGCAGCACACATCACTTCCGTGCACAGGACCTAACCTCTCATGTGAGGGGCAGAGAAGCATCATTCTCTGCCCAAGAGAAAGAAACCAGACAGTGGCACACCTAAAGTTCCTACCACAGCAGTTTCTATAAAAGTGAGGAAGAAAGCTCCATGGCTAGGACGCTTGGGTGGCTCAGTCAGTTGAGCGCCTGCCTTTGGCTCAGGTCATGATCCTTGGGTCCTGGTATCAAGTCCAGCATTGGGCTCCCTGCTCAGCAGAGTCTTCTCCCTTTGCCGCTCCTCCTGCTTGTGCTCACTCTCTCACCCTCTTTCTTTCTCTCTAATAAAAAGAAATCCCTTTAAAAAAAGAAAAAAGGAAAGCTTCCATGGGCAGCAATGAACACTTGACAAATCCTGCCTCAACACATTGCCCAAGGAGAGAAAAAACACGAAAACAAAAATTAGCAGCTGGATGGCAAAGATCAAGTAAAGAGAAAGGGGACACTCTGCATGGGAGAATTTGGTAGAAATTCACAACTAAGAATCACCAAGCATGCGGGGAAGTTTTGTGCTATGAACAAAGTCGCCTGGCCATAACTCAGGAGGGAAATGTTGTGCAAAGTGAATGGGAGTGTCTTAGCTCAGGCCACTCTACCAGAAATGCCATGGACTGCTGGACTTGGACTTCAGGAATTCATTTCTCACAGTTCTGAGGCTGGAAGTCCATGATCAAAGTGTCACCAGGCTCAGGCCCTGGTGAAAACTCTTCCTGATTTACAGATAGCCACTTTCTCATGGAGGACGGAGGACACCTTGGTCTCTTTCTCTTATAAGTAGGCTAATCCCATCACAAAAGCTCCACCCTTATGAACCCAGGTAAATCTGATCACTTTTGAAAGGTCCTACTTCCTAGTACCAACTTGCTGCAAGCTGAGGCTCTAAAATATGATTGAGGGAGACACAAACATGCAGTCCATGACAGGAAGGACCAAAGAAACTGCATCTGCTAGTTCCTTTTTTACCAATTCTCAGAAAGAAGGAAGACGAAATATGATGGGAATACACAAGATCTCCCCAAATGCTCTCATTTGAAAAGCTCTGAGCAAAATCTGGAAGGCTGGACACAGACAAGCATTGCCTTGAAAGTGGACACAGGCCAGCATGATGGAAAATGCACTGAGCCTTTACCACTGAGCTGGGGGGACTTACAAATTACTTCACCTCCCTAAGCCTTGATTTCTGTATGAGCAATAGGAACAACATTCAATCGGCCTCCAAGGGTTGTTATGAGGACTGAGAAGATTCTACAGTCATGTGTTTGTCCAAGTGCCTAGCAAAATGTTACAGCAAGGAAAAGAGTGATAAAAACAGGAAAGATGATGATGACGACAGTAAGCCCTTCAGTGGGATGAACATCAAGTTGGTAATCCCAGGAAAATTCAATCTTAGCTCTTTGACTTCATTTCCCATCACCCTGTTCTTGCCTAAATTTTGCTCCATTCCAGCTACACTGGATTTTTTGCCCTTCTTTGAACATGTAAGGCATGCTTATGCCTCAGTGCCTAGGCACTTTGGGGTTCCCTCTTATGGAAAGCTCTTCTCAGGATCTGAGCAGACATCTTGCTCAAGTGTTATTTACTCACTGAAACCCCCCATAACTGCCTACTTGACACAA
Source organism: Nyctereutes procyonoides (assembly GCF_905146905.1). Classification (NCBI taxonomy): domain Eukaryota; kingdom Metazoa; phylum Chordata; class Mammalia; order Carnivora; family Canidae; genus Nyctereutes; species Nyctereutes procyonoides. The sequence continues at coordinate 50,235,724 of NW_026575126.1, read as the reverse complement.
TAATAGTGACCTCACCTTGCACTCTGTCTTCTTTCTGTTTCACATGGCACATATCATCTATTATACAAAATAATGTTCTGATTTATTGTGTCTTCTCCCCTTTAGAATGTTTGCCCAAACTTAGATGAACTCCCAGCCAAGAACAAGACCAGGCATACAGTATGCACTTAGCATTATGTGTCATTTTTGCTGCTGTTGTTGTTATAGTGATATCATAGTTCTTTTCTTTGATCCAGTGCTTATTAATTTTAGATTCTAGTGACAGAGGATGCCTTAACTAAATTCTGGACATCCTGCACCTTCTATATCTTTTACTCTGCCATTCCAAGACTCTCTGAGAGAACATCTTGAAGAATTAATTGTCAAGATGCAACCCAGTCTTCTCCCACATGGTCTTGCAAGGACCTGTCCCTATATCAACCTTACATCACATCACGTCACACTTTGTGAGCTTCAGAGTTGTCTGGACATCTACCTGTGGAAGGTGACCAGCATCCAAAAATGTCCCAGATTCACAGGATCATAGGTTTAAGTTCCAGTTAGTGTTGTACCTTCTACCACAGGTCCATGTGTGGCTGTGAATGTCTGCCTGACTTTGCACATCTTGTACCACCCCTGTGCTTTCTCAGGGGTCAGGGGTATTCTTCATTTAAACTGGAATACAGTTTGTGTGGTTCTGCACAAGTAATATGGAAGTGCACATATGGAGTTCTATCAGGTGTCCCTGCACTCAGTGAGAAGCAATGGTTTGCAAGTAGTTGTTACGAAATCTAAATTTCTTGGAAATTTTCTGATAGCTTTTGCAATGTGGTGACAAAACATGGAGGCCATTTTAATATCAGATTTCATTTCAATGAAAATATCAGAATTTCCAGAGGTAATGGAATAAATATCCAGCTACAAATCATCTAGGAGGCACACCATCCATCGCCTTCAGGAAAAAGGGCTCACAAACATTGGGCATTTCACAGTAGCAGGACCCATGATGAGTGCCTAAAAAATTGGTATCCCATTTCCTGTCCACTGTGAGGGAATGGCCAGGTAAGCTCTACTGGATCCATTTTTCAGACTTAAAAAACAAAGATCTGGAGAGGTTGATCATTGCACAAGTATGTGCATCTAGTCAGAAGTGGAACTAGAGGCCAAAGCTATGCCTGTGTGACTCTAAAGATTGCTTTTTCTACTCTATGGGATGGGAACTGAGGAAAACAAGCTGCTCAAAGAAATAAATGCATGGGAGTCCTGGTAGACCTTCTCCTGCATGATCCTTGAAAGAGCTGACCTGAAGCCACCAAAGCCAGGGCAAAGGGTATGTTGAGTCCAGATAGGCCCTCACTTCATTTAGGAACTGACCTCTGTCCCTAGTTGACTTAGCTCATTGAAGGCATTTAATTGAATCTCTTCATCCACAATTACTAATTTGGCCTCCACAGGCCAACAAAAGAAAGGATCTGTTCATCCATTTGACTTTGGGACTAGCTCATCCTTGATCTCAGTGCTCTCACCAGATCATCCAGAAGGAGAAAAATCCTCCAGGCAATGGCTGGAAAACAGACCACCACTCCCCTAGAGCTGGCAGCTTTGAGAAAGCCATCAGCTTAATATCATAAGAGATGAGATTAGACAAGTGGAAGACTATTGGAAAAACAAACAAAAATAGGCAGGGATAGCACAGCAAGTTGTATTTCCCATGTTCCTCCAAAATAGCATTCTCTCAACATGACTATCTTAAGAACCAAAGCACCTTTTCCACAGCCTCAATTTTTAAATGGCTGGGAATATAGGGAGATAGGAGTGCTAAAGAGTCTTGGCTGAGAGTCAAGTCTTGACCGGGGCGGGGGTGGGGGGATCTCACTGCACACCCACTGTAGGACTTGAGCAATAAATGTCTCCAAACCTCAGTTTCTTTATCTTTAGAAGAGGAATAAATCTAGCATCTCACTGTCATCAGGTCGTGAGTGCTAAGTGAAGAAATACAGGAAACTTCTTGACACAGGGCCCAGCATGCAGAAAGTACTCAATAAAACGTTGGCTATTACTTTCAAGAAAGAAAAAGGTTAGCTAGTCTATAAATTTTATAAGCCAACATCAGTACTGAAAATGACTCTTCTCCACACCCTGAATCTTCTTTTCTTGATCGATATGCTTATGATTTCTGAATATGAAGCTTCTCCTAACATTTGGGGCTCCGTGAAGTAAGTCAATGTTCCCCCAGGACTCTTCTTCCCTCTGCATCCTCCTTGAGTCATGTTCCTCCTAGACAACTTCATCCACATTGAGGTTTTAGCCATCCACTCATTCCCTCAAATATTTATTATCTATTTGCTGCCCAACACTATGTTCTACATATAAAGCTAAGGCAGCATGTATCCTGCTCATATCCTGCTCACCTCTACCTGGATGCCCAGATGCCTGAAAATCAAAATGCCCAAAACTTGACATTCCATCTTTCTCTTAAAACATGGCTTCTCTTCCTGCCTCCTTTCTTGGCCAGTGGCCCAAATGACCACCCAAACTGGAATCATTCTAGACTTCCTCTCACTCCCACATCCATTTGATCCCCAATTCTTAGGGACTCCAGGTCTGAATGGCTCTCCCAGCCTATTATTCTTCATTCCCAGCTGACACTCAGAGCATTTTCTTTGAATATTACAGCAGCTTCAGTGTGGTCTCACTACTTCTAGTCTCGCCCAGCAGAGCTCCACAGGCAGCACAGAGTCATCCCCTGAAACGTGATTCTGATTCTGACAATTTCCTGTTTAAAAACCTTCAAGGATTCAGGAAACCTCCAACATAAAATCTCTGCTCCTCAGCCAGAAAGGCTCACCATTATCTAGCCCTGCCCACCAACCCAGCTCTATCTATGGCCATTTCTTGGCAAACCCCTTCCTGTGACATGCCACTGCTGACCTACAAGTCCCCCATATGCATTTTCCCACCTCCATGCCTTTGAATATGCAGTTCTTTGTGCCCACAATTCCCTCCCACTCCTTGGCTGCTCAGCTCACCCTAATTATCATCTTTCATGAGTTCAGATGCCCCTATGGGCCTTTGCTGATTTCCCCTACCCAGGCTATGTTAGGCCTCCTTCCGTTGTATTCCCTCCAACATATTCCTTCTAGAGTAAATATGACCCAGTATTACAACTTGCTCTTTTCTTCTTTGTCTCCCCCCAAAATCAAATGGCCATCTCTTTAGGATAGAGACTCTGTCTTATTTCCATTGCCACTCCTATTTTAAGGATAAAAACATTTTTTTTAAGTTTTTGCAACTGAGCAAACCAGAAATTACTGAAAGCAAATGTTTTATGCATATCAGGGGAATAATAACACTGATAATAACAATGCAAACTATTTTTAAGTGCTTAATATGACTAAACACTTTATAAGCATAGCTCATTTAATTCTTGTAACCACTCCATGAGGAGGAACTATTTTTGTTCTTTTTTTTTGGATGAGGCAAATGAGGCACATAGAGATCACATGTGTGTGCGCGTACACACACACGTTTTAGAGTCAGAATAGTTCAGTTCTTAATATGGTTCTGTCATTTACCTTCTACATGACTTCAGGGCAGTTCACCTGGTCTCCATTTATTTCTTCATCTCTGGGATGCAGAATAATTTACTGCGATAATTGAAAAGACTATTTATAAAATCACTGGCAGACAGTAGATACTCCACGTGAATGCCTCTTTCCCCAGACAATGACCTCTGATAACTTGTCCAAACTCTGATTATTCAGGGACATTATTAAATTCTTAAATTGGAGAAGTGGACCTCTGGTTGGCTGGCTCAGTTCTGACTTATCCAACAGACCAGGTCTGAGTCTCTCCCCATCCTTGCTCCCCTGTTTCTTCCATAGCCTCCCACTGACACAAGCTTCATGGATAAAGTTAGGACTCTGGGTAAGTGATCTGGGTTGGAGTTAGGGTAAACCTAAAACAGTTTACTTGATAAATACAAGAAGCTTTTGAGGTTGTGAAGCAAATGTGAAAGTGCCAGATGTGTATTTTGGTCAACCACATCAACAGGCCATTTCTAAGGCCACAGACCCTCAGGTGTGGAAGCACAGAGATCTGATGTGGGTGGAGATTTGCTGTGAGCAGATTTAAACACAAGCTGTTTGTCTGGGGATTCCAAAGCTGTCTTCCCATCAGCTCCAGTCCCTTCCACCTGGGCCCCTCCCCAGCTCCTCACAGAGGAATACATTGACATTTCGAAATGTATTGATTACAGGAGCAGACTAGGTTTGGGCAGGGGAAGGGGGAGAAATTGATTGATTTTATTATTTGTGGGAGGAAAAAAGAACAAACAACAGTGCTTTTGTTTGGAGGACAAAACCAAAATTATCGGTTGAATGGGGCTGAATTAAGCACTTAAAGTTCAATCTTTCCAGAGTGCTGACAATGCAAGTAGAGATCAATACGGAAACAATTTGCACCGTGGGGAACCTGGGCTGTGGTTATTAACAACTAATTATACCAAGTTTTCTGCAGGATTGGGTTAGTTCTCTTAAAGGTTGTGATATCTCGGGACTCACAGGCAATGTCCAGGACAGGGATCTGGTTCCCAGAGCTGCAAGGCCACAGGTCAAGGCCAGGAAACCCACAGACACTTACGCTCTGTGGAGCCCACTTCACAGCTAGATACTAGCAAATCAGGGTAGAGTAAGCCTGTCATATTTTTAATAGAATTTTAAAATACAATTACCAGTGGCAAGGCTGATCTTTAGCAAGGAGCATTAGTATGGCCATACCAGGGGTTAAAGTACTGAAATCCCTGCACATTTGTTAGTCAACAGCCACTCTTGGGACTTTCCAGACCCCTGTTCCACCCTGACCTAAGAACTTAAAGGTTAACACCTTACAGTAAGGATTGCTTCTGCAGGATGCACCCCAACATTCTGGTGAGTCAATGCCCATAGCCTGTGAATGGTTGAATATTTTGATTATGACCCTAACCACATACAATGGCTTTTTATGATGAGCTAGTTACTGATGAAGAAAAGATGTTGGTGTATAGAGCCACTGCCAAGAAAGAATTCTTGAGATTTCTTTGGTGCAAAAAGGTGGTTTTATTAAAGCATGGGGACAGGACCTGTGGGCAGAAAGGGCTGCACTGGGGTCATGAGGAGTAGTGGATTATATACTTTCAAGTTGGGAGGGGATTAGGGACAGCACAAACCTCCAAGGTATACCAGAAACAAGGTTTCCAGAACCGCGAGGGGACTAGCTATCATTAGGAAAAGATAATTTATTACTGTCTACTATAAAACTCAGTCATGAGACCCTTCAGTTGTATATTGGTGGCTCATATGCTTGGGGATGATGGCCAACATATATCTTGGGGAATAGAGATAAAGGAAGTTTCCAAAGGAATTTTTATGTGTTAAAGTAGACTCACAGAATACCTGGGTTGGGGGGGAGGGGATAAGAAGGGGAATCAGCTAAGATTGCCTTTTGCCCTTAGCAAAGTATTAACATCGAGGCAGCTGAGTTCCCAGAGGAAGGTCACTCTGCTTGTTTCAAGGACTTGTCAATGGGCTATAACTAGTCAGGAAATCTTTTTTTTTTCTTTGCCTTTATTTACCACATCAGTTATCAGTAGTCAGTCTATAAACCCAGATGCATTCCTTTGAGGGGGGGGGGCATGTTTACTGTATATAAATAAAATCATACACACACCGTATGTATGCACACACATATACACATGTATTTACTTATATAGAGCTCCATGTGTAGCTTTAGATATTAATTACTTACATATTATATGTAGCTCTATATATATGAAGATAGATTAACAGTTTAATCAACTTAATTATGTTTGGGAGATATTTCCATGTTAATACACATAAATTTATCTCACCTTTTTAACATCTCATGGCACTCAGTGGTAATTCAGCCACTCCCTTACTGATGGATATTTAGGTGGCTCCACTTTTTCACTATTACAAACAATGCTGTAATGAACATCTTGAACATATGTCATTCCACACATACCTAAACATTTCTGTAGTACAGATTCCAAGAAGTAGAAATGCTACATTAATGGAGATGTTGAGAAACTAGTCACACTTTCTTTTATACACAAATGACAATAAATGTGCCCCCATTTACCTGGTTTGCAGAAATTAACCTCTCTCAAAGTAGTCTCTAGTCAACTTGAAGAGCGACCATGATGTGTCCATCTGCACTTAACAACTGGAGTCCACCAAGCTCTTTTGTGTCTGCTCTGGCACACATTTGCTCACAAAGAGGCTGGGGGAAGCTTCACTGCTGTTTCAAGCCAACAGATTATTCCAGATGCCCCCAAAGCTTCCAATCTGTTGAGCTGCCTGAGAATAGTGAAAGGCAAGATTCCCTGCAGAGCCTGGGAGAATGGCCCTCTCACCAGCCCTGTGTCAATTGTTACCCCAACCCTGAAGCTGCTTTGCTTGTCTCCAGAGCCATAAAGAGACCCTCTGACAGTTTTGATAACTTCTGGCCACGATATCTTGCCTAGGATATCACTAGCCTCCCATGACAAAGAGCTGTCCGTTTCTGTCCCTCTCATCAAAGGACCTCAAATGCAGCACAGAGGGCAAGATGGAAAACAGATGCCAGTCTTTCCCTTTGTCTCCCTACTTCCCATAACAAAAGCTCCAGGGCCCAGGAGGGGACAGAGGAGAGGGAAGTACAGCTCACAGTAAAAGCCATCTAGACCTTCAGCTCAGTCAGCCAAAATGCCCCACTACACAAGCATTTTTATTCATCCCACAAAGGACTTGAGGCAGCTTCTGAGAAGGTACACAAAACAATAAAATTGGAAAATGTAATTAAAAGACAAAGCCAGGGGAAATATATATGAGATAAGAGATGAAGAACAAAAGGAAATGTATCTAGGTTCTGCACAATTTTTAGATATTTCAACTCCAACTGGATTCCAAGCTCCCTGGCTGCCAAAGAAAAAAAAAAAGAGAGGGGGAGAGTGGAGGTTGATTAGACTTATAGTATCCAGATCCACAATGTGCATGAAGAGAGTTCCCACATTTTTCACATTTAGACTTTAAGGGTAATCATGAAGAAAAAAGTAGAAAGTAAAGATGACATGACTCTCAGTTTCTCAGTACAGTTCTGTCTGTACTTTGAAGATGGTCCCAAGAGCTGACAGCCCAGCCAATCCTCCTCCCCACCTCACCAGGCAAAACCCTTCTGAGCTGACTTGATGTGCTGGGCCCCATTTTAGCTCCCCCTACCTGCAATGTCCACTCCCCTCAGGCCACCCCTCATCCTTGCCGTCCCCCAACCCTCTCAGGGTGCTGCCCAAACCTGACAAAACCCTGAGCACCCAAGACTGTCCCACGAACCCCTCTAAGACTCTGGGAGATCTGCTTCATTCTCCAGGGAAGACAGCCCTTCTTCTCTCTGGCCACCTGACTAACGAAGTATATTTCTGATCTCTCCCTTCTACACACACACACACACACACACACACACACACACACACACACGAGGATATGACAGGAGGCCATTCCAGTTTGTACCGAAACTACAGAGTATTTTCACCACCTCCCTTCTTTAATTTCATTGGAAACTGTTAAACATTAAGAAACATCATACAAAAGTCCTGATTTCTCACTTTTTAAAAATTGGGCCAAAAAATGTTTCTGAAGGCAATATGGTGTCTCCTTGTAGGTGAATAACAGTTGACCCTTTAAACAGAGAATAGCACCTCCAGCCTACCAGAGTCCTCTCCACTCCCTATGCTTTACCTGTCACCCACTCCACTCACCATGTTTGCAAATCTCAGTCTGGGCAACTAATGCTTGAATTTAAAAAAAAAAAAGGCAAAAAATAATAATAATAAAAATACAACAACAACAATAAAAAACCCAAAACCCCACCACACACGCACACACACACACACACACACACACACAGGGAAAAGACCAAAGGGGTGAGCAAAGTTACACTGAAAGACCAGAGTTCAGACCCGTGACTTACTATCCATCTTCTAGATCCAGAAAATGAGGGGTCAGACTCAAAAAGAGAAACTCTTTCCACCTCTGACAAAATTACTTCTTCTGACTGGCAGAGGCCCTGCTTTCCAGGATGGGGGAATTTGCTGACATCTATAAACCATGGCAACTTTGATGAAGGGGTCAAGAAGGGGGCTTTCTATGATGGGTCCATTTCACTTCATTTTGCGCTTGAAAGGTCTCACCCTGCCAATGCCCTTACCAGCCCGACCCTCAGGGGCACGCCAGCACATTAGGCCAACATCACTACAAAGATGAACTGCAGGCTGAGAGGCAGTGGATTCCTTTCCCAAGCAGAAACAAAAACAAAACAGAGGAGGTGGGTTGTTTTGTTTTGTTTTGTTTTGTTTTGTTTTGTCTCTTCCTTTCCTTACAATAAATTGTTGCATAAAACCTGTAGCTTGTTGACCGGAGGTGGGCTGGAGTACTAGGTGTGTCCTGGAAGCCAAGCCTTGAACGCCATCTATGTGCAGAGGGTGGTACCGCAGGTGCCATTCCTTGAAGCAGGTACTTCACCTGTGACTTCTTGCGGACCCTTCCCCTCCCCTCTCCCATCTCCCATTGCCTGAAGGTATCAGGAGAAGCTGTGTGCTACAGTGGGGGGCCAGGGGCTTTGCAGTCAGACCCTGTCACTTCACTAACTGTGGAGTCTGGGGAAATTTGTTTCCTTATCTGCAAAATCGGGATAATCATGCCCATTTTACTGGGTGTTTGGAGGATTAAGTAGGGAAAACTATACATAATCTGGCATACAACATAGAATCAACAAACCTTCATTCTTTTCTCCCACTGCCCTATAAATTTACTCAGCCCACAGCCAAGTAACACTGGAAGGGCTGGTTTTGCTCACCTGTAAATCAAGGATGGGGGGGGACCCCCAGGGTTGTCGGATGCAGAGGGAACATAACCAATATATACATCTCCTGGCACCTAGTGAATGCTCAACTGCTAAGAATGGGAAAGGGAGGAAACTGTAAATCAGGTTCTGATCAGTTACAGGCACTGAGGTTATATGAATACATGAGATGATCATAAAGGCAAATAAGACAGTCTTGTAGTGAGAGAGCCAAAGGTAAGTAATAATACAAGGTAATAAATTAGATGGATGAACAAAGTACATGTCAATATAGCCTTCTAGGCTGTATCCATTACTAAACTTAATTTTCACATGCACCCAGCAACAAAGGACTGTAACCCCAAATTGCGAGCCAGGACTCAGAGAAATTAGGGGATGCACCCTGAACTTACACTGTTTCCATTCCCACCTCTCCCTTGCTCCTATTCCAGATCTGACTCATCTTTATTTTCTTCCCCAAAATGGACTCCCCATTTCTGCCACTAAAAGAGAACAAATTCCAATCTTCCTTCCTACTCTCACCTCTCCCCTGCCACAGTACTTCAGCCGGGAGGTCAGTCTATTCCAATTCTCCATGTCTTCCCCATTAGACTCTTTCACCTCACCCATGCAGGAGGCTTCTCCCTGAGCTCTCTGCTCTTCTCCCTCCAATCCCTCCCGTGGGGACTTCCAGGGGGTCCCACACATTCAGTGTGTCCTGCCACAAGTCTAAGCTATCTAGGCTGCTCACCTTCCTGCAACTAGCTTTTCCCAGCTACACTACCCCACATGCATCTCTGCTTTCCCTAAACACAGATGGGTACTTCCCATTTCTGCCTCCATAGTAAAATAACCTGGGGAAGCTTTACAACATAGTTTGCCAATAAGCATATGAAAAGATGCTTGACTTCACTAGCCATCAAAGAAATGCAAATCAAAGCCACAGTGAGATCCTGTGTCACACCTGGGAGAATGGACACAGTAAAAAAATACAGACAACAATAAGTGCTGGTGAGGATATGGAGATACCTGAACTGTCCATGCACTACTGGTAGGTACTGAAAATAGTGCAGTTACTTTGGAAAACAAAGCCAGCAGTTCCACAAAAGGCTAAGTGTAAAGTTAAACATGTGACCCAGCAATTCCACCCTTATATATATATCCAAGAGAATTAAAAACATATGTCCATGTAAAAACTTACACACAAATGGTCATAACAGCATTATTCATAATATCCAACCATCCTGGATTAAAATTCCTTGAGTGGGGCCCAGGAGTCTGCATTTAACGAGAGTCTCTTCTTAGACATCTTGCAAGTGGAGAAGCACTAACTTACAGAACCAAACGAGTCCAAGGTGTGTGTCACAGCCAACAAAATCATACCTTTAGGACCTAGCTCCACCTGCATCTCCAACCTCCTGTCTCACCACTGCTGCCCAACACCTGTTGCTCCATGTAAGAGAAATGACCTCTCCCTTCCCCATCCCATGGCTCCTGCAACTAGCCTCCAGGCCTCCACTCCAGCTTCACCTCCTCTGGCAAACTTTCCCTGGGCTCCCAGCCTCCTACAAATGTACTCACTGGAGCCCTGGGCTTTTCAACCAGGAGAGACCAGGCTCCCCAAAGGATACCTGGCTGATATGGAGATAATTTTCATTGTCCTAATAAGGGCTGAGGAGGTACTACTGTCATTATGATGCTACTAACATCCTACAATACACAGGACAACAACACAGACACATGCATATGCATGCACGTGCACACACACACACACACACACACCCCTAAGAATTATCTAGCCCAAAATGCCAATAGTGCTGACATGGAGAAAGCCTGCTACTGATTATTGTCATGTGGGTTCTTCAAGGGCAGGGGATGTGTAAGACTCAACCACATAACCTCACTAGGTACAGAGCCTGGCACACAATAGAGGTGCAGTAAATATTAGTGGAATGGATTATCTGTTCTCTTCATCTAGCACTTAGGTGTGTTCATTTATACTCTATCTTATTCTAAAAAAGAACTGTAGTTGTCAACAAAAACATATCCAATACAAAAGGGTAAAATAAACTAGTGAGAGAGTCTTAGAAGGAAAAGATAAGATGAAGCCATAGGTGGGCTGCTTTAGGTAAGCATCAGAAATGATTATTATAGGGGCGCACTTGGGTGGCTTAGTTAAGTGTCTGCCTTCAGCTCTGGCCATGAACCCAAGGTCCCGGAATCAAGTCCTACAATGGGCTCCCTGCTCAGTGGGGAGCCTGCTTCTCCCTCTCCCTCTGCTCTTCCCCCTGGCTTGTGCTCTCTTTCTCTCTCTCAAAAGAATAAATAAACTTCTTGCAAGATACATCTATGAAGGCAAGGGAAATAAAAGCAAAAATGAACTATTGGGACTTAATCAAGATAAAAAGCTTCTGCAGAGTAAAAGAAACAGTCAACAAAACTAAAAGACAACCTACAGAATGGTAGAAGATATTTGCAAATGACATATCAGATAAAGGGCTAGTTTCCAAGATCTATAAATAACTTATTAAACTCAACAGCGAAGAAACAAACAATTCAATCATGAAATGGGCAAAAGACATGAACAGAAATTTCACCAAAGAAGACATAGACATGGCCAACAAGCACATGAGAAAATGCTCCGCATCACTTGCCATCAGGGACATACAAATCAAAACCACAATGAGATACCACCTCACACCAGTGAGAATGGTGAAAATTAACAAGACAGTAAACAACAAATGTTGGAGAGGATGTGGAAAATGGGGAATCCTCCTGCACTGTTGGTGGGAATGTGAACTGGTGCAGCCACTCTGGAAAACTGTGTGGAGGTTCCTCAAAGAGTTAAAAATAGACCTGCCCTACGACCCAGCAATTGTACTACTGGGGATTTACCTCAAAGATACAGATGCAATGAAACACCAGGACACCTGCACCCCGATGTTTCTAGCAGCAATGTCCACAATAGCCAAACTGTGGAAGGAGCTTCAGTGTCCATCGAAAGATGAATGGATAAAGAAGATGTGGTTTATGTATACAATGGAATATTACTCAGCCATTAGAAATGACAAATACCCACCATTTGCTTCGACGTGGATGGAACTGGAGGGTATTAAGCTGAATGAAGCAAGTCAACTGGAGAAGGACAATCATTATATGGTTTCACTCATACAGGGAATATAAGAAATAGTGAAAGGGATTATAGGGAAAAGGAGGGAAAATGAGTGGGAAATATTAGAGAGGGTGACAAAACATGAGAGACTCCTAACTCTGGGAAATGAACAAAGGGTAGTGGAAGGGGAGGTTGGGGGGGATGGGGTGACTGGGTGATGGGCACCGAAGGGGGCACTTGATGGGATGTGCACTGGGTGTTATATATTGGCAAATTGAACTTCAATTAAAAAAATATTATATATATATATTGAAATGAAAGAAATGATGATGACAGCCATAAGGTAGAGAGGAGCTAAAATTTGATTCTGGGTTTCCTGTGGGCCACAGCAACAAGGGAAACATGATATTCATGACATCTATCCAATAAACAAACCTCCGTTGCTCATTGCTCGAGGGAAGCACACTTCCCCTGAAGCTGACTCGTGACAGACACTAGGAGTAAAGGAGGCAACCCTCTCAACAACATCAAGACAGCAGGATGATATCTTCTTACTCCCTCTAGGTCTTTTATCTCCTTGCTCCATCTCATTTCCTTTGCCATGTGCTTGGTAGCTTCTCCCTATCTCTTGAGAACAGATGAAGACAGACATGATGTAAGCAGAAGTTGTCGAGATTTCGGCAGCCAGATGTGCCATGTTGCATCTCTGCCACCACCCTGAGAAGACCGTGCCTGGGTGGTCCCCTGAGTCCAAAGAGGGTGAGAAACACACAGAGTGGGGCTTACTCAAGCCAATCCACAGACTTGTGACCTGCCATAGAACCAGCCAGCTGAGCCCATCCTAGCCCAGCAAAGCCTCTGAGGACCTATAATTGCATGAGCAAACCCAGATAAATGTCACAGAGCCTCCCCAGCCATCTCTCCAGAGCATGAGCTCAATTCATGTCCAGCATGACATGCCAGACTGTGGGGAGGGTTTGTTATGTGGCACTATTCTGGCACTAGCTAACTAAAACATCTCCCTCGTGCAAAGGTAAAGGATGACACCCAAAGCATGGCAAATATAAGTAATCAATACATAAATATAAGCAACCTTTGGCTTATATTTAGGGAGTGACTCCTTCATAACAGACTGCATTTCTCCCAAGTGATCACCACAGAGCTGGACACTTAAAGATATTTGATGTAAACATGTCAATCAGCATTTGATTAGGAACACAGCCAAGCTGAGGTATGTCAGAGAAAAGCTGCAATGAACCAAAGTCAAAATGCTCGCAAAATGGGACAATGACTGAATCAGTCTGTACAGACTCAGGTGTTCTAAACGCCCTCCATCCAATGAGATCTGCCAGAGGACTTAAAACAGATGATGCAGCGGCAGGCTTCCCAGTCTTAGTTCCCACATGCCATCCATCCTCCTGCATATGGTTGGGTCCTTTCCAACTGCCTCAGACCCCTCAGGAAGAGATCCAAGAACTCTCTTGATCTCTCACTCTTGCACATGGCTCCTCTTCCAACTCAGAGAGACAATTTCTGTACTTCCCTCCACTGGGTGACAGGCCTGGGATCTCTGGCTTGTCTGCTCAGGAATTAAAAGGCTCAACCCCTATCTATACTTATATTCTCTCAATTCCTCATGCAACACAACGGTTAAAGTCATGAACTGTGCAGTCAGGCAATCCTTGTATTTCTACAGCAGCTCGGCCACTTGTGTGCTGTGTGACCTCAGGGAGGCACTTAATTTCTCTGAACCTCAGTCAGCTTAACCATACAATGGACATAATAATACTTACCTACCTTAGGGTTGTTAGGATTCTTAATGGTAAGACATATAAAGTACTCAGCATAGTCCTGGCGTATAGTCAGTGTTCAATGAATGTGAACTATTATCATTCAGCTTTGAATTCAGAGCAGACTGGTCAGATAGAGTTCTGTGGGGTGGAATAAGGAATGGAGGCAAGAGGACCTACTATGAACATCTACTGTGTGCTGGCAGCTGTGCTGGGCACTTTAAATGGGCTCTCCCATTAATGCTCACCACCATGCCCTGCCTGGTTATCACTGCTGCTGTAACAGGAAACCAAGTGCGAATTTTCCAATTGTTCTGGAATTGATGACTATGGCAAGCAGTTGGCTTCTAGCTCAGGGCAGGAGATCTCTGAGAAAAATTACTCCTGGGGAAGAGGATCATACATCCCATGCCTGCCCAAGATGGTCCCAATTTATACCTGTTGTCTTAAGATAACTATTAATAACTCTCCACTCCCTTTCACGCTCAGTAGCATCCAAGTTTAGACAATAAATTATACGGTCGACTACCCTGGAGCTGGGCATGGGGGTGACCAAAGGAAGGGGGGCCTGGCATCCCAATTCCTGAGCTACAGAACCACAAGGCCCCTCCAGTGCTGTCATCAGAGCAAAGCCAAGTGAGGACTCTCAAGAATGTTTTCTGTAAGCAGATCATGAAAGCAGAGGATACAGAGAGCATCCCTCCTCTCAGCCCTATGCCCTCAGAGCTCTTTCGGGATGTCCATGATTTTATGGTACAGGAGGAAGCCAGCGAAAAGCTAGGAGGCATCCAGGGAGCCGGGAAGTTTGGGAGTTTGGAGTCATGGATGACGGAAAAGAGCCAAAGACAATTTCACTTTTAATTTTTTGAGGAACTTCCACACTGTTTTCCATACCAGTATGTATTCCCACCAACAGTGCACCAGGGTTGCTTTTTCTCCACATCCTCACCAACACTTGTTGCTTGTGTTTTTTATTTTAGCCATTCTGACAGGTGTGAGGCGATACCTCATCGTGGCTTTATTTTTATTTAAACTTTACTTATTTGAGGGGGGGTGCACACACAGAGGGAAAGAGAGGGAGAAGGAGAGGGAGAAGCAGACTCCCCAGTGAGCAGGAAGACCGATGCGGGGCGTGATCCCAGGACCCTGAGATCATACCTGCGCCAACAGCAGACACTTAACTGAGTGAGCCACCCAGGTGCCCCTCATCGTGTTTTAATTTGCATTTCCCTGATACAACACTGTATGTTAATTATAACTCAATTTTTTAAAAAAGTATAAGAAATTAAAAGAAAGTAGCCAAAGGGAGGATGGCTGGCCTTCTCTTGGAGTCTTGGGTATAGATAGGGCACAGGGAAAGCTGGAACCTAGCCCACCATCAAGGACAGAACTACTGCATTTGAAGTCTTGAGCAGCAAGCAAAGAGACCTGGTGTTGGCCAGAGTGAGATCAGAAATGCCAGCTCGCAGCAATGGCCTTGCCAAGGCACAGAAGGGTTATGCCTCCAGTTTCCTTCTCCCTCCTCCCTCTCAGCACATCAAGGAGAGAGGTGGAGGTATAAAGAGCTGAACACCCCCTACCTCCTCAGGTCCCTGCCACTGGGGAAGGGAGAGTTTTCTTTGGGTCTGAAATGGGAGGTTTAAACTGGGCCTGAGATTTTTAATAGCTTAAACAAATCAGAAAGATAAGAGATCTGCCACCCAGTGGGGTAGGGAGATTTAGCACACAGTTGATAATAGGATAAAAAACAAAACACTTCCCAGTGCATGTTTTCGGCTTTCAATCCTGTGGAGTTGAAACTCCTTCCCAAATTACCTGTCATCTCTTATATACAGTATAGTAAATGCTTTACATACTTCGGCTCACTTAAACCCCACAACAGTCCTTACCCCCATCTAACTGAAGAGGAAAAGAGCTAAAGTAACTTCTGCTGGAAAATCAGCAGAGGGAAGATTTGAACCCAGGTCTGTCTATCCTTACGGCCCCAGCTCTTTCCTCAACAGTGAGCTGTTTCTTCCACTCCATCTGGGCTCGCCTCAGGCCTGGGCGTCCCCGGGGCCTCCTCAATTCCTGTCGCAGGCCATAGCCACCACCTGGTAAATGGCACGCAGCCTCTATGAAAAAAGATTCTAATTGTGCCTGACCACAAGGTCTGCAGGGAGTTAATAAATTATTCCAAGAGAATATTTGCACTGAAGGCCTTATTGACCAGAGTCCATTTCCTGAGCTGGCGTATTTTTCCCCCAGCAGCTTTGCAGAGCAAGTGCGAGTACAGATCTTGATGCCTCACATATAGGGTCCCTCGCTTACCGCCAAGGATACAACTTCACAATCTGCCCCCAGTCAAGGATGGCAAAGGACACTGCCATCGGAAAGAGTCAGATTTGCTTTAGGGGTTCCTGGTTTCCACAGAAAAGGCACTTCAGTTCCATTCTTTGTGGGATGAATGATTGCCACTTTTCTCCCCTCCCAGCATAATCTCTCTGCCCACAACTGATTATTTCCAGCAGTGTAATACCCAGTGAACAGAATCAAACCCAAATGTCTACCAGTAGGGAAATGCCTGTATAAACCATGGCATATCCACCCAACAGAGGGCTAAAAAATCATAATAAAAAAATAAAGAAAGGGTGCCTGGGTAGCTTAGTCGGTTAAGCGTCTGACTCTTGATTCTGACTCAGGTCATGATCTCAAAGTGGTGAGGTCAAGCCCCAGGTTGGGCTCTGTGCTGAATGTGGAGCCTGCTTGAGATTCTCTCTCTCTCTATTCCTCTGCCCCTCCCCTTGCTCAGTCTCTCATTTTAAATAAATAAATAAATATTTTAAAAATAATACGGAAGACTCAATACCCCCAATATAAAGTGGTCTCCAATTTATAACTTTTAATTGAAATAAGCAAGGTTCAGAAGAGAGTATGTGATTTTTTAAAAATATTTTATTTATTTATTCATGAGGGATATACAGAGAGAGACACAAGCACAGGCAGAGGGAGAAGCAGGCTCCTCACAGGGAGCCCGATGTAGGACTTGATCCCGGGACCGGGATCATGCCCTGAGGCAAAGGCAGACGTTAAACCGCTGAGCAACCCAGGCATCCCAAAGTACATGATCTTATAGAGGAAGGAGATGAGAAAATATTGTTGCTTATATTAGCAAATTGAAACAATAGAAGGATAAACCAGCAGAAAATGGTCCTCCTGGGTGGAGAGAGTAACAGGAATGGAAGTGGCATTCTTGGAGGCAAAGCATGGAATAGAGTACCAAGAAAGGAGGAGTGTGGGGGTGGTCTACCCCACTAGAGGCTGCCAATAAGGTGCATTGTCTGTAGAGAATTTTAAATAAAAATAATAAAACTATGGGGATCCCTGAGTGGCTCAGCGGTTTAGTGCCTGCCTTCAGCCCAGGGCGTGATACTGGAGACCCAGGATCGAGTCCCACATTGGGCTCCCTGCATGGGGCCTGCTTCTCCCTCTGCCTCTGCCTCTCTCTCTCCGTGTCTGTCATGAATAAATATATAAAATCTTTACAAAATAATAATAATAAAACTAAGTACGATGCAATGTAATGTCCTAAAGTAGATCCTGGGCCATAAAAAGTGGTATTAGTGACATTAGTGGAAAAAGTGGTAAAATGTGAATAAAGTATACATAGCTTAATAGTATTCTATAGTAGGGATCCCTGGGTGGCGCAGTGGTTTAGCGCCTGCCTTTGGCCCAGGGTGCGATCCTGGAGACCCGGGATCGAATCCCACATCAGGCTCCCGGTGCATGGAGCCTGCTTCTCCCTCTGCCTATGTCTCTGCCTCTCTCTCTCTCTCTCTCTGTGTGTGTGTGTGATTATCATAAATAAATAAAAAAATTAAAAAAAATAGTATTCTATAGTACTATAGTAATGTTAATTCCTTAGCTTTGACAAAGGTATCATGACTGCATAAGATGCTAATCTTAGGGGAAACTGGATGAAGGGTATATATAGGAATTCTCTGTGTTATCCTTCCAGCTTTTGTGTAAATTTAAAATTATTCCAGAATAAAAGGTTTATTTTTAAAGATATATGAGATATGCTGAATGGCAGATGAATGAACAGGCATTTATGGAAAGAGACGGAGGGAAGCAACTCAAGGTATTGTGCTTTCTATTACCACCGTGTCTTGACAATGCTAAACAGTGTGGGTGCTCAAACACCCCACTCCTGCCAGGGCAACTACCTTGCACCCTGCCCCCATGCTCTGAGGATACGTTTTTAATACCATTCTTGGTTTGGAAATAAGTAAATGCTTTACGGGTCTAAAACTAAGACAAACTTTGAAAACAGAAAGGAAAAAGACATAACACTAGGCCTAAATAACCCAAATCTGAGAACCATCAGCATGGAGTCTAGGTTTGGGCAACTCTCACCAAAATCCCACAGCAGTGACAACCCGGGTAGAATTCAAGTCCAGCTCCATCTGAGCTCAGATCCCACAAGCTTCCAGATAGATCTTCTCAGAGGTGACAAAATATAAATAAAAAAGCAAAATGGAAACTGGTAGTTCTTCTTCTGCCCTTTTGAGAAGTGTCAACAGGGATACAAAGATTTCATTACCAAGAGATCATATCAGCAGTCTGCTCTGCCAGGGAAACTGAGTTAGCAGAGCCTCCTCAAGCACTGAGCCTAACACCAAGCGCCAGTGGGAAGAGCAGAACACAAGCTGAGGACCGGCCCTTTTCCATTCAAGTCACCAAGTACTTCCTTTGAGCATACTTACCTCAGGGAGCCCCTCATCATGGACGCCCCCACAAAGAACTCATCACTGCCTCAGCTGTGTGACGTTCCTATTTAATCTCAAAACGTCTATTGTTTGTTGCAAGTTTTTTTTTAAAGATTTTATTTATTTATTCATGAGAGACACATACACACACAGAGAGAGACAGAGAGAGAGAGGCAGAGACACAGGCAGAGGGAGAAGCAGGCTCCCTACAGGAGCCTGACGTGGGACTCGATCCAAGGTCTCCAGGATCATGCCCTGGGCTGAAGGCAGTGCTAAACCACTGAGCCACCTGGGCTGCCGTATTGTTGCATGTTTTATGATTATAGCCTCCATTTCCAAGCCCCGCAGCTATCTGACCACCTTGGAGCATTAGAATTAGTTCCTTCTTCTGCCCTATTTGCCACCCCAGGTATCTGCATGGCTCATCCCTGGTTTAGTCAGGTCTTTGCTCAGAGCCAGCTGTTCGAGAAGTCTTCTTTCATCACTCTATCAAAAGTGAGGCACCCACATAGCACCTGTGTGGCTCCATTGGTTGTCTTGACTTTTGGTTTCAGCTCATGTCATGATCTCAGGGTTGTGAGATCAGGCCCCGTGTCAGTCTCCACGCTTAGCAGAGCATCTGCTTGAGATTCCTTCCCTCTCCTGCCATGCCCCCCATTCATGTTCTCTCTCTCTCTCTCTCACTAAAATAAATGCATAAAATCTTTAAAAAAAAGGGGGGGGAGGCACCTACTCTCTGTCCCCTTACCTATTTTATTTAACCTCATAATGCTGTCTCTTGACATCTATATGCCTGTTGACAGGCTTTCTTTGTGTTTCCTCTTTGAAAGCTCCAGAAGAATAGGGCCTGTTTATGATGCACCACTAGAGCCTGACAAATAATAGGTGCAAAGGCCCTGAGGTACACAAGACTATGGCAAGCTAACAGAGCAGGAAGAAGGCCAGTATGGCAAGAAGGAGAGTGCTAGGCAAGAGCTATAGAGGTTCCAGATCCAAAAGGCCTTTGCAGGCCAGAGCAAGTGGTCTGGGTTTTATTTTGGGTATTGGAAGTGGTCTGAGTTTTATTCTGGATATTGGAAACCACTGACCACTCATCTCCAGAGCACAGTCTTTCCCTTCTGGCAAAAAACTTTCTCTTTGCTTTAGCTAAACCCAGTTTCCTTGCACAGAGAAGAAAGGAGACATTTCGAGTCACAAAAGGACCACTTACACAAGTAGGTTTATGTTAGATTTTGCACCAGAGTCCACTGGGTTCCTAGTTTCTAAAGATGACCCCTAACATACATGCCATTCTTTATGTGAAGAGGCAGGGCTGTTTTCCCCTCTCCTGTAAACTGGGTTGGCCTTATGAAGAGCTTTGGGATAGAAGCAATGTGCCAGACCCTCCGAGCCTTTAAGATAACTGGCAACATTAATTTTCTGCCCATTAAAAACTAGCTTCCATGCTGGGGAAAGCCCAAGTCACATAGAGAAGACACATGGAAGAGAACTGAGGCACTCGGGCTGAGCTCCTAGCCAAGAGCTAGCACCAGTTTGCAACCATGTAAGCGAGCCACGTTGGAGGCTCCAGCCGAGTTGAGTTCCCACATGACTGCAGCTCTAACTAACGTCACACAGAGCAGAAGGTTTGCCAGCTGAGCCTAGCCAACCTCCAAAATCACAATAATAATAAATTAGTTTCAATCCAATAAGTTTTGGGGCTGGTTTATATGCAGCAATCAATAACTGAGACACTCAATCTAATAACTACTTAGTCTCCTGGGTTCCGGTATTCTTTCAATGTAGTAATAAGCCTGCATTAAATGCACATTACAAATGAAAAATACATCATGATTTTAGAAACCTTAAAAATCTGCTCAGATTTAGAATCTGAGAATCAAGAATATGGCCACTTGATGACACATACATTCCAAGTCCTCCAGATTATCACATTTACTTCAATTACATGTAGATAACAGAACAAATCTTTAGACAACTCAGACTGCATCTGGCTTATCACCTGGTTTGTTCCTAAATTTATTGCTTCTTCAGGGCAAGCAGAGGACATGTCCCTCTCTCTCTCTCCCCTCTCAGGGCATATTTCAATAACACTTCTTTTTGATGAACTAATACAAGACACAGAAGCAGTCCTAAAACTCAATTTATGGAAGTCAGTGGAGACCAGAGTTTGGATTGAAACTCCCGATCTTGCCTAATTAATGACACATATTATTGCCCCTGTTCCCCTAACTTGAAAGCAGCCTCTAAACCTTGATGTGTTTTCCCAATGATAGAATGCAACAAATGAATTAATGTCCTAAGGGACCATGGCAGGAATAAAGGGAAAGCCATGAAAGATAGATGATGTCTCAACTAATTTTATGATTTATCGATCTCCACTTTGCTCATTTTGCAATGTGGGAGAGCTCATTTTTCTGCCAGGCCCACACTGGTGTCACCCTTGCTAATAGATATGATTACCATCCCCAAAATTGTGTTTGTGAGAATACGAAGTGTGGCTTCCCTCTGTTGCTGACCTCAGCATTTTTTTTTATTATTATTATGTGTGTCGGACCTGCCAAGAACCAAAATTGATGCACTTATCCAGGGACTCTGTTGGACGGTCACAGGCATTTTTCTCATTTTTCTTCCAAACAAGTTCATCTTTAAGCAAGTACAGATTCACGGTTTAAATTACTGAGTTGACACATCATCTGTTTTCAGTGTGTGTAACCTCACAAGGAGGATCTTTTGTGTGGTACAAGAGCAGGAAAGGGGAGAAATGTGTCACCGCTAACCATTTCTGGCCCACGTGCCAACTTGAGTTTAAAGATGTATTTGTCGGGAAACAACACAAACGGATTTGGATGGTTTGACAATCCCGTTCAGCCAACGCTGACTGGGTACAGGTACTGTGCTAAGTATTCTTAGGGGTGGCCAGTCCTTCAATAAATACT
Organism: Nyctereutes procyonoides; assembly: GCF_905146905.1. Lineage (NCBI taxonomy): Eukaryota > Metazoa > Chordata > Mammalia > Carnivora > Canidae > Nyctereutes > Nyctereutes procyonoides. Next base: position 50,214,285 of record NW_026575126.1, on the reverse strand, counting down.
TATTTGGCACCCTCTATATCCTGAGTGCTAGGGTCACAAAGTAAACAGAAGGGACAGGCTCCTTTGTCATGGAAAATGTGCCCTAAAGAGAAAATATAGAATGTCAAAAGCAAGGACTAGGGAGAAAGTAGAATAGAATGTATTCATCGACTATGCTACACATCCAGTGGCTTACAATGATGGCCATTTATTCTTGCTCATGCATCTACTGTTTGGCTTGGGTTTGGCTGACCTAGGCAGGGCTTGGCCACCATCTACCAGTTCAGTTCAAGTCCATTCCACGTGCCTTTTCTGTGACCTGCAGGTTAGTCAAGGTATGCTACTCTCATGGCTGAGGTAGACATGAAGTGTGCAAGCCCAACAACTCAGTCACATCTCAAACCTCTGCTCATGTCATGTCCACTAATATCCTATTGGCCAAAAGAAGTCACAGCCAAGCCCAAAATCATGGAGTAAGTTAGTAAACTTCATCTACAACTGGAAGGGGAAGGGAATAAACATCTTCTGGACAATAATCCAAACTATCACACAGAATGATGTGACTAGGGATGCTTGGGTGGCTCCGCAGTTGAGCATCTGCCTTTGGCCAAGGGTGTGATCCTGGAGTCCAGGGATCAAGTCCCACATCGGGCTCCCTGCATGAAGTCTGCTTCTTTCTCTGCGTGTCTCTGCCTCCCTCTCTCTGTGTCTCTCATGAATAAATAAGTAAAATTATAAAAAAAAATGATGTGACTAAAAATGGGCCCATTGAGGAAGCACTAAGGAAACATAGAGCTGTAAACTTTGTCTGAAGGTGTCTGAAAAACTTCAGAGAGGAGGTGACATTTGAGCTGGACCTCAAATGAATCATCTCAAATGGCACCAAGCCAGAAAGCAAGGAACATCTCAATCAGATAGACTGGGTGTCACAAAGCCACACCTATGATAAGCACATTGGAAAGTACACTGGTGAACCAGAGGAAGAACAAGTTCTCATGAAGGCAAATGTTAGTGGTTTAAGAGCACAGGAGCCAATGTGCTTGGATCTGCACATATAGAAGAAGGACGCCACCAGGCATAAGGTGGAAAACAGCTAAGTACTATTCCACATGCTATTCAAAGATATCTGTTATAACCTCACACCTGTTAGGATGGCTATTATCAAAAGAAGAGATAACAAATGTTGGTGGGGATGTAGAGAAAGGGGAACCCCTGTGTCATGCTGGTGAGAACAGAAATTGGTACAACCACCACAGAATATGGCATGGAGTTTCCTCAAAAATCTAAAAATAGAGCTACCCAATGACCCAGCACTTCCACTTCTGGGTATATATCCAAAGAACAAGAAAACAGGATCTCAAAGAGGTAGCTGCACCCTCATGTTCACTGCAGTGTTATTCACAATAGCCAACACACAGAAACTGTCTAAGTGTCTCACAGTAGATGAATGGACAAAGAAAATGTCACACACACACACACCACACACACACACAGGAATATTATGCAGCCATAAAAAGAAGGAAATACTACCACTTGTGACAACACCGATGAATCTGGAGGACATTACACTAAGTGGAATAAGCCAGCTACAGAAAGACAAACACTTATAGGCAGAATCAAAAAAAATCCAAACTCACAGAAACAGAGTAGCATGGTGATTACCAAGGGCTAGAGGGGGAAGGAGCAGGGGAATAGAGAAATATTGATAAAAAAATCCAAACTTCCAATTATAAGATGAATAAATCCTGGGCATCTAATGTACAGTGTGATGACTACAGCTGACAATACTATATTGTATATTTGAAAGCTGTTGAGAATAGATCTGAAAAATTCTCACCACACACACACACACAGACACACACACACACACGGTAACAGTGTGAGGTGATGAGGGTGTTGACTACCTTACTGTGGTAATTATTTCACAAAATATATGTGTATCACATCAATCCATCATGCTATACACCTTAAACTTGCACAATGTTATACATTGATTATATCTCAATAAAGCTGGAGTCAGAGGGAGAGGGAAGATCTGTAATGTAGTATACCCAAAGTGATCCTCCTGATTTGCCATGATTCTGCAAAAGGCAGGCTAGAGATTTGAGGGAGTCAATCTGGCAAAGATAGTCTCAGAATTGAAGAGCTGAAGGGCAGACCCATGTCTGCCCCAACTAGCTTAGTGATTTCTTTGCTCTTCAGTTCTTCTTATATGAAATGACAGAAGTTGTACAACATAAGCTAATAATACAGCAAATTACAGGCTCTTGAATACCTGTTGAACAAATGAATATTTAATGCAGTATTATTTATAATTATAAAATTGTAGAAATTACACAAAGGACCTCAATAGGGCTATAATTAAATTAGGGTATGTTCATACCTTGGAATATTATGTAGCTATGTAAAATTTTCTAGTAAAAAAATTCACTATTGAAAATGTGGAAAATACAGAAAGATGTCAAGAAGAAAATAAAGATTACTCTCCAGAGATAACCTCTATTAACATTTTGGAGGATGTCCTTCCATTCCATGTGGGGTTTTTTTGAGTGTGTAGGCATTATGCACCCATGTGTAGTTAGCTAACACAGCTGAAAGCATATCAAATTTATGAATTTGGATCCTGATTTTCTCCCTCGTAATATTATTTTGAAGTGTTTTTCCATACCTATAGATTTTTGCAAAACAGTTTAATGACATAAGAAATTGGTACTGATTTTACAAGGATGGAAACTGGGAAACAAAATCATATATTCAATATGATTTCAATTATACATTTCATAGAGATAGGTGTGTATGTGTTTTGTGTAGGTCTGTATGAATCACTGTAAGGAAATGTACCCAGGGTTGATGGTGGTTGTCTTTGGGTCGTGGGGTTACAGTTCCCTGTCTCCAGCAATTGGCTTCATTTCTATCTCCATGAGTGCACACAAGAACATACATACATGCCCAACTGTCCTCACCTGCCAGGCCTTTGCCCACGTTATTCCCTCTACCTGGGATGCCTTTCCCTCATTTCTATTTATTTTATTTAGATTCTTCATATGTCCAAAACCCTCTTCCAAGAAGCCTTTTGAAAAACCACTGCATGAATAACGAAATTTGTTTAGACAGGCTCTACATAATATTACAAGTTATAGACATACCATAATTTATTTAATTAAGGGGCTTTGGGTAATTTCTCAATTTCTCTCCTGGTTGTGCCACACTGGGGAAGTAAAATCATCCTTCTGATCCCAATTCTCTCATCAGTAAAATTATAATAGTAGCTGCCTCAAAGGGTTGTTATAAGGATTAAAGGAGAGAATGTATTTCAAAGATCTGCCCAAAAGTAGTCAAGTTCATTTCAGTAAATATCAACAAATGTCAGGTCCCCTGTCCTCCTTCCTAGTATCAAATCTCTGCACTATTTTCTGGGTAGTATTTTGCCTATATATTCACTATATTCTGCCAAAGTTTACTTTTAAGTCTCCTGGAGTCAAGGATGATGTAGTTGCTAAGAACAAAACCTCCAAATTAGTCAGAGTTGGCTTGCATCCCAGCTCTGACATCTTCTAGCTGTGTGAGCTTCAGCAAATGATTTTGCCTTTCAAAGCCTCAGTTTTCCCACGTGAGAAATGGGTTTAATGTTTGGGGCTTGGGGGCTCAAAGGATAAGATACATGAAGTTCTTTGAACAGTGTGTGGCATACTGGATGTGCCAAAAAGGTTTGTAATTCCTACTTCATGGGGTTATCATGAAGATTGAATGGATTTTTGTCTGCAAAACCCACATCCAGAGTCCTGGCAGGCATGGAGCAAGCCCTCTATAAACATGAATAATATAATCCAGTGTTTGGTAAACAAATCCAATGTCCCTTTCCCCCCTGAGTAACTATATAGATATTAGTCAATCCCTTTCATACCAAAATGGCCTGTTCTCTCCAATTCACTGGGGTTCCCCTGAGCTAACTTAGCCATCCTCTCCCTCCCCTGACCCCATCCTAAATGAATGGATTCCTGGAGCCAAGTGGGATGGTCCTCCCTCACCACAAGGGCCCAAGGGCCAGGTAACTAATGTCTGGCTAATTGGGAGCCAAGCAGAAACTGGCGCTGGAGGACATCCGCCAGGCTTATTGCATTTCCTTCTCCCATAAAGGAACCCTACGGCCCAGCCCAGCCAGCTCCTCTCATCGACCAGCTAATGGGGTTACAAGATTCGACTCCCCAGGAAGCTGACTTTAATAATGGGATGCCAAGGAAAGAATGGTGCTAGCAGGGAAAGAGAGGAGGGCAGGTGAGGGTATGAATCTACAGCTGAGTGACACATCCTATACGAAGTTGATTCATGTCGGAGCAAATCTGGGCAGGGACCAGCTGATTCTGGCGGTGAAGTTATTGCTCTGCCAGTTTAATATTTCGCCATCTGCTAACTGAAGGCTCCACTGCCTGCTGGGTCCTATAAAGACTTTTATTTATTATATTACACATGGCAACATCTGTCACCGGATGAGGCTGTACTCGGCGCCCTAATTAAACAAACACACACTCCGCCACGGCAGAGGGCTGGGTCTCACTGTGAATGAGCAGAATTGTTGCAGATAGTTAAAACTTGGAGTGTCCTGGCATGAAGAGTTTTCCCGAGAAAAGGCAGCATGCAGAATGTTCAGCTCCCCTCCTGATGGTCACTAAAGATTTATAGTCGATTAAAAATAGGCTGGAAAAAAAAGCTCTTAAAAGATAGACTGGGTTTTAATCTCCTCCATCCTGTCTCACTTCCCAACAGAACTTGAATTTTAGGACTTGGTTTGGCCAGCAGTCAGAATTCCTGGTCTGCTTTTCCTATGGCATGGTCCCCAGCTGTGCTACCTTTCAGTCACCCTGTGGCTCTCAGGAATGCTGAATGTCCATGCTGAAACAAGAGGCCCAATAGATTTTTAAAAATGAGTTTCTAGGGGTTCCATTCATTTCTTCACCTGTGCCCTCACTCGGTAAATACTGAATCTATTAAGTGAATCTATTAAGTGAATTAGGTCGCCTACATTTCTGTCTCCATAAAACACACATTTGAGTGATGTCTTTGAATGGACAAATAAACAAGACAATTAGAGATTCTGGTAAGTGCTAGGATGGAAATAGAGGGAGTGACATGTTACAGAGTGCCAGATATGGGCTGATATATGGCAGCATTAGTGTCCTATGGCTGCTATACCAAGTCACCACAAACTTAGTGGCTTATAACAACACAAATTTGTTATCTTATAGTTCTATAGTTCAGAAGTCCGACATGGGTCACACAGGGTCAAAATGAGGGTGCTGGAAGGGCTGTGTTCCTTCTGGTGGCACTAAGAGAGACTATGTTCCCCTTACCTTTCTAGCTTCTAGAGGCCACCTGCATTTCTTGGCTCCTGGCCCTTTCCTCCACCCACAGTGGCCACAACAGAGCATTTCTGTGACCCTGTTTGCATTGTCACACTTTTTTCTCTGACTCTACTCTTCTGTTTCCTTCTCCCACTTTTAAGGAGTCTTATGATTCCATTCACCCCTTCCAGATATCCCAGAACAATCTCCCTCACATACAGAGATTAGTAACCTTGATTCTATCTGCAATCTTAACTCTCCTTGGCCATGCAACCTAACATATTTTCACAGGTTGGAGAGATTCTGATGTGGACATCCAGCAATCATAGGTTGTTATCCCACCTGCCATGAGGGGCCAGGGCTATTTTAGATACAACAGGCCTTAGGAGGGCTTCTCTGAGATGTGAAAATGAGAAAATGACACAAGCAGAAGGAAAAGGAAGTGCAAAGATCCACTGGCAGGAAAGAACTTGGGAGTATTAAACAGTGTTAAAGGGAAGCTAGCTGTGGGCTTGAGGTAGCCACACAGTTGTGGGCCAGGAAAACGTGGTCCAAGATGAAGCTGAAGAGGTAAAAGTGGGTCAGATCCTGTAGAATCATACATGCCTTATGGAGACAGCCTGGTACAATGATTGAAACACCAGACATAAGAAGGGAATTTATTTCCATTTAGCATCTAATTTTTAACAAATTCTGTGCCAGAACCTATAGATATATCATCTTGTTTAATTCTGCAAGTACATAAGGTATGCTTTGCCATTCCCTTCTTATGGATGAGGAAGTAGTGACCTACATAGTAAAGTGGTGGAGAACAAGACTTAACCCTGTCTGACTGGCTACTGATCTGACTCCAAAGCCCATGCCTTCCTGCACCCCTCTCCCCCCTGCAGGCTGTTATCCAAATGATTCTGCCTTCTATGCATGTGTGACTATGATGCCACATCACTCTATCTCCTTCTTCCTCCTTCCATTTGATAGACAGGCTTCAGAACCCAAAAATAACATGCAGTCAAGTATCCCACTCACTTGTGTGTTGTTTGTTGCTGCTTTATGAAGAAAGGTGCATTAAATTCTTGTTTATCCTGAAGAGGCTGGCTCATTGAAGAAATAGAGATTTACATTCTCCAATCCCACTAGGGAGGATATTAGTTGGAACACTTGGCTAAGTTGCTGGAACAGGTGACCCAAGATAAAATGGCTCAAATAAGGTAGGGATCTATTTCTATTTCACACACTGGTCCAGAGGTAAATACTCTGAGGCTGTGATGGTTCTTCTGCACTTTGCAATCAGCCATGGGCCCAGGATCCCTCTATCTTACTGTTCTTTCTTCCAGATTATTGTCCTCATTCACATGATTGAATGAAATTGGCTTCCCACAACCCCACTAAATTCCCCACCTGCAGGAAGATGTTAGAGAGAATAGAATGCAAGCATTTTCCTTTCAAATGGCGTGACTTGAAGTTGCACACATCACTTCTGCTCCCAACCCATTGGTAGCTACTTAGTTGTATGCCCATGCATAGTTGCAAGAGAAGCTGGGAAACAGTCTCTCGCTGGATGGCCATGTGCTCAGTTAGAGCTTGTGAGGTTCTACTTATAAATAGGAATAGGATAAAATCAGTGCCAGGGTATAACTAGCATTCTCTGCCACGAAGGATGACTGCCCTTATTTGTTGATCTAAAGTCTAGTCCTTCCTTTTCCACTGCATATTGCTTAAAAACAAACAAACAAACAAAAGCCACAATAAATGCCTGTTGTCCAGAAAAGGGAACCAGATTAATTTTTCTTTTTCTTTCAGGGACTTAAGTAAAAATGGCCTGGGCCTGAGTTGATCTTCCTTAATTTCCTGTCCCTGGGAAAGGCACAGGAGGGGTGGATAGATACATAAATCTGATCTGGCACGAGACCTCTTAAGGGGAGAGTCCTTGGGACAGAAAGCTCTGTGCAAGAAAGAAAGAATGTGGTACCTAGAGTTGTAGCTAGGGGAGCCCAGGGAGTCAAATGCAGACGTGACTGGAGAGGGATGACTATAAGAGTTATCAGGTTGCGTTGTAGTGAAGCCTAACAATGACAGATCAGTGTTCGTCAGCGCCATCTGTGGCAGTGACGAGCACTAACACGCTGACAAATCCCAGAGCTTTTTCTCTACTTAAGAGTGGAAGAAGAAGGACTTCTTCTCTTTTCTTTCCTTTTTTTAAGATTCTATTTATTTATTCATGAGAGACACAGAGAGAGGGAGGCAGAGGGAGAGGAAGACTCCCCACAGAGAAGGGTGCCTGATGCAGGGCTCAATCCAAGGACCCCAGTATCACCACCTGAGCTGAAGACAGATGCTCAACTGACTGAACCACTCAGGCCCCCAGAGGACTTCTTAACAACATAAGAACCCTGGTCTTACAGGGAAAACTTCCAATTTTTTACCACTCAATATGATGTTATCTGGGGCTTGTCACAGAACTCTGGGATTCTTGGATGATCCATGGTGGAAGAAACCCCCAAAAAGGTAATATGGGACTTCTGGCCAACCCTGAGGGTGGAATTTCAAGCAATTCTGATTTAATTCAGGAAAGAAAAAGAAAGTGACAGTACTTGCTCCTGAGGTGTTTGCAGAAATGCTTATGTCCGTCAACAAATAAAAGAGGTGAAAATAAACATTATCTGAAGATCTCTTTAAGTCATGTGCAGAAACACTATAGGTCAATAAAATGTCAAAGATCTGGCTTATAAAAGTGTCAAAAAAAAAAAAAAAACCTCATGAAGCACCAAGGTGACCCACTAAAAATACTCCAAGTGCAATCTGTGATCAAAATCCTACTTAAAAGATTGTTTATCTGAGATAACTAGAGGATCGGGGCAGGCCCAAGGAGTAAGGAACTTTCAGTGGGTCTTGGGGGAACATATTTACAATAGTAAATCTCTGACACTCATGTAAGTTTGGGACCTGTTCTCCACAAACGACCATCCATAAACGACCTCAAATGTTTCATCCACGAAACAGGCTGAATACTCTAAGAGCTGGGTCACATTAAGGGTTAGGAGAACACACAGGAAGCAAGAACCTAAACTCAGTTTAAGCAGTTTACTGAGGAGGCAGCATCTGAGCCACATGGTGGAGGAAATGAGGGATCTTGATGAGGAGAGATTGTGTGCAAATACAAGACAATGGGAGCATTCCCACCTCACGAGCCTTTATTTCCTCATCAGTGAAGTGGGTTACAAGGTTATGGGGAGGGTCAGAAATAATGTTTGTCAAACACCCAGGACAGGTGTGTCATTAAACAAACAAACAAAAACCCACATAAGTGAATATTATTAAAATAACAGCCAATCATTGACTGTAGCAAAGTGGGGCTAGAATCAGACTCCCACATTAGCCCAATGCTCTAAAGGGAGACAAAGTACCCCCTACAAGGTCCCCATGGAGAAGCAAACACAAATTATCTCTGCTGGAAAGAATTTCCTACCGAAGCCCTCAGGACTTCCACAGATTAAGATCAAACCTCCATGAGCTCACAAAGGCCATCAAACTCATTAGGAAATAAGCAACTGTGAGAATCAACAGAAAAAATAAACAATATACTTTTACCTCCACTGACTTCAGATACTGAAAACACAAGAACAACCAAATATATAAGATAATCATGTTTAACACATGTATTTAAAGAAATTAAATATGGAAATTAGGAAAATGAGAAAGTAACCAAAGATGATAAAAAATGATCATAGTTGCAAAAGAACCAAACAAAATGTTTAAAAATATACAAAAAAATGAAAGAGACCGTTGAACTTAAAAACTCAGTTCAGATTTTTAAAAATAGAATAAAAGGGAACTGAAACTTGAAGACGCATCTGAAGAAGTTATCCAGAATGCAGCATGGACAGGGAGATGAACACTATTAACCATTTAATAGAGAGGTCAGCCCCTCTATTAAAGAGGCTTAATCTCTACATAGGTTCCTAAAAAGAGGACAGAGCAAGACAGACTATTTAATTCATGTCTCTTTGGAGTCCGAGGAGGAGAGAGTAGAGAGATTAGAGGAGATATAGTGTAAAAAGTAATAGTAGGGGCGCCTGCGTGTCTCAGTTGATTAGGCATTTTGGCTCAGGTCGTGATATCCAAATCATGAGATTGAGTCCTGTGTCAGGAGGCCTAAGCATGGAGCCTGCTTAAGAGTCTCTCGACTCCTAACTCTGGGAAATGAACAAGGGGGTAGTGGAAGGGGAGGTGGGCAGGGGGATGGGGTGACTGGGTGATGGGCACTGAGTGGGGCACTTGACAGTATGAGCACTGAGTGTTATGCTATATGTTGGAAAATAGAACTCCAATAAAAAATATACAAAAAAATTAATTAATTTAAAATATTCTCTCTCAAAAAATAAAAAAATCAAAACCAAAATTAATAAATAATAAAGTGATGGTGGATGGGCATTTTCCAGAAATGGCAAAACATATAACTCTCCAGATACAACAAGGCTGACATTATATAAACAAGAAAAATAAAAAGAAATCCATACTTTGATTGCAAATACGTAGACTGCAATGAAACCACAAAATATCAAAGAGAAAAGACGTAAAAGCTCCTAGGGGAAAAAGGTTTTTTTAAAAAAAGGGAAAAGATTATCTTCTAAAGAGCAATGGTTAAGTCATCAACTGAGTTTTTAGCTACAGCACTAAAAGCCAGAAGACTCTAGGCTAAAATCTCCAAAGTTTCAAAAGTAATATAACCATCATTCTAGGACTGTGCACCAGGCAGACCTATCTTTTAAAAATCAGTGTGAGATCATGACATTTCCATACAAACAAAAACAGAGATTTAACTACTAACAAATCTTCACTGGATGAATTCTAAATGAAACAGAAAAAGAAAAATAGTGTTAGAAAAAAAGATTTTGGGTGCAAGAAGAAATGGTTAGCAAATAAACTCCTAAACCAGTAGGTAAATATAAAACATTGTATTAAATATTAATGATAACATTCTAACTTGTAAGATTTTAAAAACAGACAAAATTGAAACAATTACAACACTGACATTTAAGTCAGGAGGAAAATGCTGGCATTAAAGTATTGTGAAGTTCTATTATTTGAAAGGAGAAATATTTATAATATGAAACCCTTTTTACAAAGTTCAAAAGCAAGCAAAAATAGAGAATAATGCATTCATGATAAAGTTAACAAAGCAAAAAAAAGAATGAAAAACACAAAAGAGGAAAGATAGTAGATTTCTATATGAGAATGGGGAGGGGATGGTACTGGGAAGTAATATCTGAGCAGATCCAGCAATATGGACAATTTTAGTTAATAAGTGATTCCATGGGTCCTCATTTTATTAACATGCTTTGTAACTTACATACCTTATATGTATTCTTTTGTGTGTTTTAAATATTGCCTTAAAATAAATTAAATGATGAAGCAATAAGAGGATAGATTGCCTGAGGACAAGAACAAAACCAAAGCTTTTCTGTATATGCCATTTGTTGTGCACACAGTGTGCCCTGAACAAATATCTGCTTATATTACTTCCACGAATCTGTTCTCCTTAGTGAATTACAAAAGGACGAGGAAAAAACAAGGTCTCCCATAAGCAAATGGCAGGGAAGTCAAAGGGAGTCTAAATTCTATATTATAGTATATAATGTAGTATAATAGGCATGATACTGGTAATATTAACAGAAGAATAAACCAGTTTCTCAGCCACCAATTACACTGTCTCTGTGGCTTTGGGCAGGAAGCCTGCCTGTAGCTTCTCAGGACTTCAGGTTGTTACAATCATGATGGATGATCCCATAAGGAACCAAACAAGATCAGTGGAATTCATTCATTTGGCTGGTGCCCTGGGAACTCTTGCATTTCCCCCAGCTCTGCTGGCCTCCTTGCATTATGGTAGTAATGGGTCCATACCACGCAGACTAACAATGACATGGAAGAGAAAGACCTGAGATCACAAAGCTAGCATCCCAGACTAGCCACAACAGTTCAAGAATAAACACTTCTCACATATAGTCCAAAGGAACAGAGGGGTGGTTGGGTGAGCAGGGAGGGCATGCTTAGAAATCACACACTGGGGGTGCCTGGGTGGCTCAGTCAGTTAAGCACCTTCCTTCAGTTCAGGTCATGATCCGGGGTTCCTGGGATGAGGAGCCTACTCCTCTCTCCTACTTGTGCTTTCTCTTGCTCTCTCACTCTCTCTCTCAAATAAATAAATAACATTTTTAAAAAAGAAAGAAAAGAAATCACACAGTGTACCTGCAGCTTGCTGGCTGTGTGTCTGGGATGGATTATTTTGCCTGCACAAGACTCAGTTTTTCATTAGGAAAATGGGAATAATAATGTGTAACTCACGGATTATTAGGAAGATACCTGCTTGGTCCAGCACCTAGTAGGTATCCCCAAAATACCAGTTGCCTTTCCCTAGTAAGTTCCATACACATCTTCACCTCTGATCCCCAATTTTAAATAAAGAAAAGAGTGCAATCATGAGTGACAGAGGGAAAAAAATGCTATTTTAAAACTACTACTGACTGCAGCTGCTTCTGCCCCTAAGGGAGAGACATTATTTCTCTCTAGACTAAATATATTTTCTTTAGCAAAATTTTTTGATAGGCAGCTCTGGTTATGAAAAGTGAGAGCCCCCCCAGGGCACAGTTTAGAAGGAGACCGTGAAACAAAGAGGTAGCTAAACAGCTCTGCATTATAAAAATGAACAGGAAGGCTGGGGTTTGACAGCTTGCTGAGAAATGGGGTGATGGGTAAAAACACACTGCCACAGCAACTCCCATCTCTACCTGACAACCCACTGCATCCTCCTCCCCTGCTGTATTTCTCTCATTAGAAATCCTCACCATCTTACTTATAGTATACTCCATTTATTTGTTTACTTTCTGTCATTTCCACTAGCATATAAGCTCCATGAAGGTAGAATTTTTACCCTTTTTATTCACTGCTTCTTTCCCCAGAGCCCATAAGTGTGCCTGGGAAATATGAGGTATTCAGTACACATTTCTTCAATAAATGATTAAAAGGAGAATATTGAGGAATTTTGAGGCAGAACTGCCACAGCTGATCTGCAGATCAGTGGGAATAAATGACTATTGCTTTAAGTTTGAGTTTAGGGGTTGTTTGTTGTATAGCATTGTAGTAGCAGCAGCTGACTGATACAGTTAACAATACTGGCTGGGTTCAGAAAGGATAAAAATCACATCACTGTTAGATGGCTGACTGAGGTTTTGGAGTCAGACCAGTCTGGATTTAATCCTGTCCCACCACCTCTGAGCTTTTGTTTTCTTCTCTATAAGGAGTAAGTCCTCCATAAGAAGCAATCAAACGATACTTACTTCCTCATGGGTAACTATAAGGATTAAATCACCATTCCCCCCCCCCCATAATCCTTCAATAAGTGGCAGTAGCCATTAGTATCTACTCAAAAACTCTGATGCTTGATGGGTTCACTTAATCTCCATGTAAAGTCAGTTCTGCTTAAAAAAAATGAGCATAAGATTTTGATCCTCTACAATATTTGAAATTAAAGATGTGGAATTTATATAACATTTTCGTCCAATGAATTTGCAAAATAAAATCCTAATACTCAAAGCTTATGAATCAAAATGGTTATTCTCATTCACTGAAAATTGGTACTGTTTCCTTCTTCTCTTCATTTTTTTTAAAGTAATAGCACCACATTTTATTAAGAATCCTGGAAATCTGTAGATATTTCAACCCTTTACCTACTTTCCAGAACCTGTGCTAAGAAAATTATCATAAATATTTTTAAAGGCTTTATGAATGCAGATCTTTAATGAAATATAATCAATTGGCATTCCACACCCATTCAGAAATGGAAAATCACAACAGAATGTTATTTTCACCACACATACACACACACACACACACACACACACACACAAGCCAGATAAGCTACAAAACCAGTTTTTAAAAACCCTTCAGTGAGCTAAGGACACATATAAACCCAAATCAACTAAATTTGAGGAGGCATGTATCATTTTAGGGGAGAAAAGAAATTTACCACTGATCTTATCCCTGGCGGAACTAGAGGAGGAAGAGCAGTGATAAATAGGGTAAAGAGAAAACAGCCGAACTCCCAGAAAACTAGTAATGGCCCTGTGTAGGCTAGCACAAGAGATTAGAATCCCAAGGAAGACAGTTTGGCAGCCATGGCTTCACACACACACACACACACACACACACACACACACACACTCCTGCCCACAAATTTCTTCTCATTATTTTTAAAGGTCTGCAGTGCAAACTCCCTCACTTACCCATCTGGCTACAAGAAGTGAAAAGATAGCATCCTCTTCCCATTTCTACTCCTAATCAGGGAAGGCCTTGACCAGTTTAAGAAGCCAGTGGTTCCTCTGGGTCAGCTTAAAAAGTCCAAGAGGCACATCAACTTTTCCATCTTCATGAGACCACCATTTACTTGGCCTCCAGAGGTTCTCCACTTGCCCCTCAGCCTCTTCTCACCACGTGTGAAGGGAGATATAGTTGCTCCAATAAAAATCTCTTTTCATTTTAAGGATTTACTCTAATCAGAAAGAAGTTGGAGGATAACAAATACAATATGGGTCAATTAAAAAGCTTATGAACGTTTTAAAAAAAAAGAATCCCAAGGAACTCTGGTCACAGAGCAGATCTTCACCCACCTTTGAATACTTTCTCACAGGTCTTTACTAACACTTGGGGGACAGGAGACCAAAACAGGAGTGAAAAGTGAGAGTTCTCCCTGAAAATGTAAAGCCTCCACAAAGTGAAAGGCAGCTGTTTTTTCTGAAACAAAAGGAGTCAGGCAAGGTAAAGGAGCTAAGAAAGATCCACCAGAAGCATTCTGGACAAGCAGTGCAACAGATATGCTCTAAAGCTCTCCAGGCTTGCACCCAGAAAAGCCCGGAGGAAGGGCAAGAGAACTAAAGGAACATCTTCTCAAGGTATTCTGGACTCCATGACGAGTAGAAATGTCCCCTTCAGAATACCCAAGGGCAGAGCACCAAGGTTAAAACAGATCTCACAAGGTTCAGAAAGCAGAGAAAATGAGACTGGAGAGCAAGGAGAGCATTCCAATGACCCTGAGGGCAGGCACTAAAACTTTAAAGCATGAGAAGTTCCTTATAGCTCCAAAAGCTAATGGCTCAGCTTTGAATCTCAAGCAGTTTTTTTGTAATTTCACCAGTACACAGATCCCAAGACCCATTAAAGTGAAAGTTCTGATTCATCATCAAAACATTTCAAACCTTGGTAAACTGAAAAAATCTTAAGCTGTAACAAAGTCCAGGCTGAACTCAACTACAGGTCAGATGGACTCAGCTCCCACTCTAACAGCCTAACATAAGAAAAGGTGCAGTCTTTTCTGGAAGTAAATATTATTTTACTGTAGTCTCTACTGATCTCTAATGCAAAAACGTCCAGTAAACAATCAAATATTAAAAGACATTAATGATTTTTAAAAGGAAAAAAAAATGTAGCTCAGAGTTAAGAGAGCAAATAATCAAAAGAAACAGAGCCAAAAATGATCCAGATATTGAAATTATTAGATAGGGCCTTTAAAATAATTATAATAAAAATGCTTTTAAAAATCTAACAGGGGGTTCCCTGGGTGGCTCAGTATGTTAAGCAAGAATCTACCTTCGACTCAGATCACAACCCCCAAAGTCCTGGGATCCTGCCCCATGTTGGGCTCCCTGCTCAGTGGGGAGTCCACCTCTTTCTCTCTCTCTGCTCCTCCCCACTCATGTGCTTTCTCTCTCTCTCTCTCTCTCTCTCGAATAAATAAAATCTTTTTAAAAAATCTAATGGAAATGGTAAACAACATGTATAAAGAGATAGGAAATTTAAGCAGAGAAATGTTTAGCAGGAAATGTTAGAAATGTTAGTTGGAAATCACATGGAATAATTAGAAATGAAAAACACAGTATTAGAAATGAATAATTTGTTAAATGAGAAACCTGGGGGGGGAGTGGAAACAGAGGAAACTATCATTTAACTAAAAGGAAGACCAATAGAGTATCCAAATTAAATCACAAAAAGAAAATATAATGAAAAAATCAGAACATAATATTCAACATTTGTGGAACAATATCAATGGGTCTAACTTGGTATCAAGTGGTGTGAAAAAGTCCCAGAGAAGAAGAGAAAAAAATGGGGTTGAAGATACATTTGACATGATAATAAATAGCTGAAAGCATCTCAAAATGGATGAAATACATAAATCCATAAATCTATAAGTCTCAGTGAAACCCCAAGCAAGATAAATATAAAGAAAATTAAATCTAAACACATCAGTCAAAATCATGAAAACTAATGATAAAGAGAAAACCTAAAAAGCAAAAAGAGCAAAATGACATACTATATAAAGGAAAAGAAAATAAATGATATCTGACTTCTTATCACAGAAGCTAGGAAACAGAAGCCAGAAAACTATGGCTAATTATATCTTTAAACTATTAAAAGAATGGGATACCTGGGTGGCTCAGTCAGTTAAGTGTCTGCCTTCAGCTCAAGTCATGATCTCTGGGTCCCAGGATAGAGCCCCATGTCAGGCTCCCTGCTCAGCAGGGAGTCTGCTTTTCTTTCTTTCTTTCTTTCTTTCTTTCTTTCTTTCTTTCTTTCTTTCTCTCACTCTCTTCCCTTCCCTCCCTCCCTCAAATAAATAAATAAAATCTTTTAAAAAATAAGGTATTAAAAGAAAAAATGGAAGCAGAGAAATTATATCTAGTAAAAAATATCCTTCAAAACAGATAACATAATATCCTCAGAGACACAAAAGCTGAGAGTTGCTGAAAGAAGTTCTTCGGATTGAAGGGAAATTATACCAGGCAGAACCTCAGCTCTGTTAAAAAGAATAAAGAGCATCAGAAAGGGTAAATATTTGTGTTTAAATGGAAAAGACCTTTTGTGGACCTCTAATTTTGTCTATATTTTCTCAAATTGCCTTTAATTAATGTTGACTGCATGATCCAGAAATAATAATACTGTATTATGGGACTTACAACTAGGTCAAAAGAAAACAAAAGCACAAAACACAGAATTGGGTATAAGTATAATTATGCTGTAGTATAGTTTTTACATTGCTTATTAAGTAAATATTATTGTACAGTATACAGTGAAGAAGTACACTGTAGTCTTTATAGCAACTTAAAAAGTTACAATAAAGGTATATCCTACCTAACCATACAAGAGATAAATATAATATTTTAAAATACACAATTTTCCCAAAAGAAGACAAGAGTGAACAAAGAAGTAAACAAGAAATAAAATAAATATATAAAACAAATGCCAAGATGGGGGACATAAATCTAACTATATTACTAACTACAATAAATGTAAATGGACTAAGCACTGTCATCAAAAGGCAGAGATTCTCAAATTGAATATAAAAAACAAGACCTAATTAAATGCTGTTTTCAAAAAAACAAAAATTTATTATACAGATACAGACAGGTAGAAAGTAAAAAGATAGAAAAAACATATACCATGAAACAAAGTAATATGACATTATTTTGTTAACATCAGACAAAGTAGCCTTTAAGACAAAGAGTCTGCAAATGAAGGACATTTAAAATGATAAAAGGACCAATTCATTAGGAAGATTAAAAAATGACAAATAAAAAATAAAAAAATAAAAAAATGACAAATATATACCCACCTAATAACACAATTCTAAAACTCATGAAGACCATAGTGACAGAATTGAAAAAAGAAATAAATTTATAATCGCAGTTGGAGAATGTATGCCCTCTCCCAGTAATTGATAGAATGGTAGACAGAAAATTCAGTAAAAATAAAGAAAATCTGAACAACTCTATCAACCAAATTGACATAATATTATAGGATTCCACATCAAACTACTGCAGAAAAAATACTCTTTTACTGTGAACTTGGACCATTCAGTGAAATAGCCCATATTCTGAGTCATATAACAAATTTTAACGAATATCAAGGAATGAAACCATTCAGAAGAACACATAGTATGAGATTAGATATCATTAAAAATGAGATATCTAGAAAATCCCCCCAAGTATTGGGAAATAAATAAACTTTCCTAAATAACCCATAGATTAAAGAAGGAATCACAAAAGAAATAACAAAATATTTTAAAGTGAATAATTATGAAAACACAACAAATCAAAATTTGTGGGATAAAGCTAAAGCAGCTTAGAGGAAAATATATGGCTTTAAATACATATATTGGAGAAATATATATAAATGATAATCTACTCTTCCATCTTAGGTAAAGTAAGTAGAAGAAAAAATACTGAAGTGTAAATACAGAGTCTTAACAATAATAAAGAAAAACACACACACAAATTATCAACATCAAGAATAAAAATAAAACACTGCTAGAGATCCTACAGATATTTTTAAAAGATAAACAAATATTAAAACATTATAGGAATCAATCAATAATTTGCATTAACTAAATGAAACCACAAATTACCAACCTTGAAAACAAAGGAAATAAATAACTTTGTATCTATTAAAGAAATTTAATTTTGTAAGAAAAACCTTCCCATAAAGAAAACTTCAAGTATATATGGTTTACTAGTGAATTCTACAAAATATTAAAGGGGGAAAGAATATAAATCCTGCACAAATTTGGAAACAGAAGAAGAGGTATCACTTAACCTAGAAGACCAGCATAACCCTGACATTAAAGTCTGACAAAAATATAAGAACAGACCAATATCTCTCATGAAGACTGACACAAAAATTCTAAATAAAATATTAGCAAATGGAACCCAGCGATACATAAAAAAGATAATACATTATGACCAAATAGGGTTTATTCTAAGAATAACATGAAAATCAATAAATGTACATCATCACACTAACAAAGTAAAAGAAAAATCATCTGATCATCTCAAAATACACAGAAAAAGCATTTGACAAAAATCACTAGTCTTTCATGAACAAAACATTCAATGAACTAGAAATAGATGGGACCATCCTTAATTTGATAAAGTACACCTATGAAAAAACTTCAGTTAATATTATAATTAATGCTAAAACATTAAACCTTTTTCTCCTAAAATCAGAAACAAGGGGATCCCTGGGTGGCTCAGCAGTTCAGTACCTGCCTTTGGCCCAAGGTGTGGTCCTGGAGTCCTGGGATCAAGTAACGTGTCGGGCTCCCAGCAGGGAGCCTGTTTCTCCCTCTGCCTATGTCTCTGCCTTTCTCTCTCTCTCTATCATGAATAAAAAATAAAATCTTTTTTAAAAAATCAGAAACAAGACAAGGATGACCACTCTCATCACCTGTTCCTGAAGTTCCTAGCCAGGACAAAGGCAAGTAAAGGAAACAAAAGGCATAAAGTTTGAAAAGAAGTAAACTGTTGGTATTTACAGAAGTATTTCTTTAAAACCCTGAAACAGGGGGTTGTGTAATGCCCAAAAAATAATGTACTATTTGAATAAAATTTGATGAATTCATACAATAGACAATTTTCTAGTAACTTAGAATAAAATTCTCTAAACAGCGCTAGTAAGATGAGAAAATGTTTGCTAAAATCAACTATAAAAGATGTTCTAGTGTAATTGTTTGGAAATACGGACTCATTATTAGATGATTTTTTAAGGAATTATGCTTAATTTTGGTGATGGTGATCTGTGGTTATAAAACTTTAGAAAAGGCATTCTTCATAACTTTGGGCAAAGATTTTCAACCTCAGCACTACCAACATTTGGGACCAGACAATTCTCTATTGTGGGGAAGCTATCATGTGCACTATAGGATGTTAGTGGCATCCCTGGGCTCTACCCACTAGATGAGCATTCCCTTTGTGATGAACAAAAACATCTCCAGACATTGCCAAATGTCACCTGAGCATGTCAAAATCATCCTTGGTTGAGTACCCATTTTTTAGGGCTAAATATCCTGATGTGTGTAATTTTTTTAAAACACTTCAGAGGAAAAAAACAGACAAAAGAAATAAAATAAATATTAGTATTAATTCTAAGCAATGATATTTATGGGTGTTTATTATATACTCTATTTCCTTTCCTGTATGCTTAAAAGTTTCATTATAGAAATCAAAATAGTTGTAATACTCCATTGGTGGAAAATGCAAAATTCACAACTGTATATGCACTAGGATTACAAATATGTAAAATTATGTATAGAAAAATACTCAAAGAAATCTATCAAAGTGGTTGTGGATGAGTTCGAGTGTGGTTCATGGTTGATTTCCTTTCCCAGATTTTAAAATAACCTATAATTATATGCTTTTAGATGGAAAAAACTGACAAATCTAAGAGTGCTGAAATGCAATATTATTAATCATTAGTGATCTAATATTAGAAGGGAATTAGCAATAAACACAGCAGGGACAGAAAACTTTCAGACTAGGAATCTCTCCTCCATAAAGAAAGCATCTAAAGGCACAATGGCTTTGAATGGGCATACATCTGCATAATGACTTTCCTTTGTTCTTTTCTTGCTGGCTAATTGAGCAACTTGTTAAACAAACATGCCTTCAGACTTCACACCAGATTAGAGCCCTTTGTAAATAAAATTATAGTTGGGAATAGGCTTCCCCTAGTTGGTAAATAAATTTAGGAATTTAGAGATTTGGTACTGCATGTCAAGATGTCTAAGTGAATCTCAAATTCTTGCACATTTACAAGTAACTGCCAAGGATCACCAGATGCCAAGAGCTCACTCACAAAGCCTGCCTCACTCCCTGAGGCAGAGATGCCTCCAATCAAAACTCCCACCAAAAAAGTGGGCCTTTTCTCTCCTACCCGACTATGTGTGTATGTGTGGTCACTGATTTGGGTGTGGCAGGCATATTGCCTGGTTTCTATGACAACAAGATTATCAAATCTCTTAGGATTCTGTGGCAAAAGTCTATTTCCCCTGAATGCATGCATTTATCCATGTCTCCTATGGTGCCAGGCATTTTTCTAATCACTGGTGTTACCATAGTGAACAAAACAAAAATCCCTGCCCTCACAGAGTTTACTTTTTAGTGTATTCTTATTTAAATTTCCCTAAAATCCCAACCTTCATAGGATGGATCCTAGGTATCTTTAATCAAGAGCTAAGTTGTTTATATGTATGTATTCCTCATATAAGGATAAAAATCTTTGTTTGATTTTGAGCTTATCACACACCATCAGTCTTGGACCATCTAGGGAAACGATGACCAGGAAGTGAACCTTGACCCTTTCAGGGTCAGATCAGAATAGTATCTCCCTAAGAGATGAGGAAGCTAAACTTGGTCACCATGTCATATGAAAAAGCTGCTGCCTGCTCTGGGGAATAAATGTGCCACCCACGATGTCCTCCATCTTTTGGGAGAGCCAGCTTCTTGCTCATAATGCATGGATCAAGAGAAGAAGTGGGATTAGAGAAGCCTTCCCAGGCAGGCTGCCTCAGTCTGAATAAAAGCTCTGCCACTTACTCACTGTGTTTTGCTGAACAATGCACTCAACTTCCATGCCTCAATTCCCTCATTCATAAAGTAAGGATAACAAGAGTTCCCAGAGTTGTTACGATATGTTAGAGGACTGTTTCATGAGAAGCAGTTAAGAACAGTGCCTGTCACATAGCAAACACTCAATAAATGTAGTTATTCCTCACTAATATAGGATAATACAGGATAGTATATAATATATGTACATTATATATAAACTATATAATACTACAGTGCTGGTTAGTTATGAAGCCCCAGTTACATACTGAGCACCCACTATGTGTCAGGCACCATGCTAACTGGTATCTGTATGTTCTCTTTTAATCCTCCTGGCAGGTTGTGATGGAAATACTATAATCCCCATTTTACAGGTGAGAATACTGAGCTCCATACCAGCTTAGGGGGGAAACAACCCACCTAAAATCACACAGCTATGAGTAGCATAGTCAAGATTCAAAGCCAGGCCCATCTTACTTGAAATTCTATGCTCTCTTCCCAACACAACCAGGCTTCCCCATCTTCTGTCTTTCCAATGATGCTATTATTACTGAGCCTTTGCATTATCGTGTTCTTTCAACAACTTACCGTTCAGATAATTTTTTTTAAACTGGAACCAGGGGTCTTGGTCCATTCAGGCTGCTATAACAAAATACCAGACTGGGTGACTAATAACAGACATTTATTTCTCAGTTCTGGAGGCTAAGAAGTCTAAGATCAAGGTGCTAGGAGATTTGGTGTCATGAGAGAGCCCCTTTCCTGTCCATAGACAGACATCTTCTCACTGAGTCCTCTCATGGTAGAAGGGGAGAAATTCTCTGGGTCCCTTCTTTAAGGGCACACTAATCCCATTTGTGAGAGCTCCACCCTCACGACCTAATCACCTCTCAAAGGCCCCCCTTCCAAATACCCTCTCATTGGAGATTAGATTTCAACATGTGAATCAGGGGTTGAGGGTTGGGGTGGGTGGGGTGGGGGACACTAACTGGCAGCTCATGCTCTTTGCTAAGTCAGCACCCCCAGCACCTCTGGACCTTTGAACACTATCAGAATCACAAATGCACTCGCCCTTCAATTCAGCAATTCTGCTTTCAAAAATTTATCCTAAAAAAAAAATGTTTATCCTACAGGTGTTCTCATGCCTGTGCAAAATGACATACATGCAGTGTTATCTACTGCAACATGGTTTGTGATAGAAAAAGCCAGGAACTAGCCTAAATGCTCATCAAGAGGGTGAAAATTAAATAAATCATGATATATCCATACAACAGAAAAACATATCATTACAAATTAGAAGAAAGAACTCTTTCCCTACAGATGTGGACAGAGAAGAAAGATACATGGTAGGTAGAAGAGGCAAGATACAGAATTATCTGTATCACAACATAAGAAATGTATATATATTTGTATTTGCTTTTATATGCCTGAAATTCTATAAAGATAAACAAACTACAAACAATGGCTGTCTGTGAAAGGGGTGTCAGAAGTAGGTGGAACATTTTTCACTGGATACTCTGATGTACTCTTGTTTTTAAACTTCTGAATCATGTGAATCAATTGCCTACTCAGAGATGAAATAATTTTTAAAAACACATTTTAAAATTAGCATCATATTTGGAATCAGGGATCTGAGTAACAGGGAAAACTCAGACAACCTACATTACCTCCATCAACCCCAGTCTCCACCTCAGTAAAACCTCCAAGCCCAGCAAAACCACCATCATGGTTGCCATATTGCTACCATTAATTACATGCTTGCCATGAGCCCTGAAAACACAACTAGTATGCAGCAGGGTTAGAAAGTGAACCCAGGTCTCTCTGGATCCAGGGCCTGTGTTTCGACTCTATGGCTTGCTGCCTCCTATCAAACTGATAAACCTCCTTGTTGCTACCCCTTCCACCAACGCCAACCACACATTACCTTCTGAGCACTGTCAACTTCCACCAGGCCTGGCCCTCACTCATTTCCTTTATCCACCATAGCTTTGGAAATGAACTGTTACTAATGGCTACTCATATGTCAGCCTAATGAATGGGATGCAGACTTCCATTAAAATAATGAAATTAGTGAGTTTCGAATTTGGTTACGTTGCATGGCACACAGCCTCAAGTAATTACCACCCCATGCTCTTTCGCTCAAATTAAAGTCAGTTTATTTATTTTAGGTCTTTGGCTAGGCCATCTCTATTAAGCTCACATCATCTACATGGGGATGGAATTTTTTTTTTTTTGGCTTGTTTGTTTAAATGATGTTCAGGCTGTTCCCCTGATTAATAAAGTCGTAAACACAGCCAGAAGCAGCTTCTGAACTGTGCAAAAGCAAAGAATATAAGTCAAAGAATAATTCTTTAGAGGTTTGGGTTTTGTTTATTTGGTGTTTTATTTTTTTTTCTCTCTCTAAAGGATGGAAACAATGAGAAAGAAGCTCTTTGAGCTCCAGGAACTCCAATTATGCTGACATTTCTGCTGCAGAAATACACCAAGATCCGTTTTGCAGGAACCCAGTGAACTAGCTAATCAGATTTCCTTGGATAATTTGCTCCAAAGGTCAGCTGCCTTAAAAAGTACCCAGTGCCTCATTATTTGGTGAAGCTGGCTGCACACAGGCTAGGATTTGGAACTCAGCCTCCCATAGCAAGGAAGTAGATCTGGAATTTTTTAGCACAGATCCTGCTGCCCTGGCCTTGGCCAAAATTTCATCTAACTTTGTGCTGAACCTACAGACAAAATCACCTCCAGAGAAAACACCTGATTTGTGAGTGCTCTGTTCCTGAGGCGGTCTCTCTCGTGTTCAAGAGACATCAAAGATGGTGGACTCACCTGGAATTTTCATGCCATTGGTGAATTCCAAGAAAGGTTTTCATTGCTGTGGCTAATGGGCAGCCAGACCTTGGTTAGGATCTCCAAATCCAATTCTACAAAATTCTTCAAATATAGTACTCCTCAAAATTATTGAGATCATAAAAAAATAATAAACAAACAAGGAAACACTGAAAAACTGTCACAAGCCAGAGGACACTAAGGAGAGAAGAGGCTAAAGGCAACATGGGGCTCTGGCTAAGATCCTGGACAGAAAAGGGACATTCATAGAAAAACTGGTGAGATCCATATAAAATCTAGCATTTGGTTAATATTTGGTTCCTGTGTTGGTGTTGTAGTTGTGATTAACATACCCCAGCAACATAAGTTGATAATATTCGAGGATCTGAAACTAGGAACTCTGTACTATCACAGACATTTCTCTATAAATCTAAAATTATTTCAAAATTAGAAGAATTTTCATTTTATAGACCATAAAAATCTACTGTGTATTATGTACAGCTTGATGAAAATAATTAAGTTCAACTTCAGCATACAATATGCTTGACATAGCAGCCTGAAAACAAGATAAAACGTAACACAGAAATGTTAACACTCAAATTACAGAATTACTCATTCTGTAATACAAAAAGGAGGGCACTGCCAATTCTGGGACTCCATTTATATTTATTTATATACCTATATCTGTTACCAAATATATATCTTTTAAAATCTCAACAAAGACAAAAAGAAACAACAAAAACTAAAATTAAATCAAAATACAGTGAATGAAAAAAAATATATAGTGGATGTTCACCCTCTATCAAATGGTACAGGACCACTCTGCTGAAAAAAGTGGGGTTCTCAGTGTTTGCTGACCATTCCCAGCAAGCCTTGCCACACAAAAGCAAATGTAGTTGGTTCAGCTCCCACCCTCATGGATTTATAAGACCTCTAGCCCTAACCCTCACCCTCTGATCCCTCCTCTCCCCTTTGAGATACTTCATCGAAAGAGATATATGGAGGCACCCACTGTACCCCCAACAGGTCAACTGAGACCAGGCATTGATCTGAAGAAGTCATGGAAACCTTGGTGGAGGACTGTCTGAGCTGAGTCTTGAAGGAAGAACAGAGAGAGTTGGCAGAAAGAAAGGGCAGGGGTTTCAGGGAGAGGGGACAGTGCATGCCAAGGCACCAAACCTCAAGACTTAGGTGCATGCCATGGGATGGGTGGTTTAACCAACACACATTTATTTCTCATAGTTGTGGAGGCTGTAAATCCAGTGCAAGACCACGGTTCTGGCAGATTTTGTGTCTAGAGAGGACCCCCTTCCTGGTTTCACAGATGGCTATCTTCTCGCTCTGTCCTCACATGGTGGAAGGATCCAGGGACTAGCTCTCTGGCCTCTTTCATAAGGGCACTAATTCATTCATGGGGGCTCCACCCTCAAAATCAAATCACCTCCCAAAAGTCCCACCTCCTAACCATCCCACTGATGATTAGGCTTCAACGTAAGAATTTTATGGGGACAGAAACATTCAGTCCATAGCAAAGGTTTCCTGTGCTAAGGAATTTAAATGTATCCGGAAGGTGATGGGGAGTTCTAACCAAGGGAGTTGAAAGGTGACACTAGTATATTAGAAAGATCCAATACATGCAACAGTGAAGGCAGATGGAAGGCAAGGCTGAGAAAAGAAAGAAAAAGAAAGGAAGAAAGAAAGAAAGAAAGAAAGAAAGAAAGAAGGAAGGAAGGAAGGAAGGAAGGAAGGAAGGAAGGAAGAAAGAAAGAAAGAAAGAAAGAAAGAAAGAAAGAAAGAAAGAAAGAAAGAAAGAAAGAAGAGAAAAAGAAAAAGAAAAAGAAAAAGAGGGCAAGGCTGCAAGGAGTGACGGCACAACCCAGGCCGGAAGCACGAATATCCTACCCAGAGATAGTGGCAGGACAGGGATGCTGCCAGGAGCAGAGGTCCTGGACACAGTGAGAAGTGAGGAAACCAACTGAGGGAACCAAGAATATCTGATTCTGGGATCCCTGGGTGGCGCCGCAGTTTGGCGCCTGGCTTTGGCCCAGGGCGCGATTCTGGAGACCCGGGATCGAATCCCACGTCGGGCTCCCAGTGCATGGAGCCTGCTTCTCCCTCTGTCTGTGTCTCTGCCTCTCTCTCTCTCTCTCTCTCTCTCTCTCTCTCTCTCTCTCTGTGTGTGTGACTATCATAAATAAATAAAAATTTTAAAAAAACATTAAAAAAAGAATATCTGATTCTAAACACTGATTCCTCACTGTCTAACTTTTGTTTTCCCTTCACTCCTTTACTGAATGCTTCCCTATCCTCTGGAATCAAATACAAGACCATATGGCTAGACAATAATTAAGCCTGAATAGCTACACCTAGCGGTTTTTTAAATGCCCAGTCTTCCCTGACAGATCTCTGACATTCCAACATTCCAGCCTTAGAGTGGCTGGCTCAACAGCAAGGACAGTGGTTCCAAATCTCTTTTCCAATGGATCAAGGGAACAAGGCTGGTCTGCCATAAGGTAATGCTTGCCTTTTCCTTATTCCTGAAAAAAACAAACAAACAAAAAAAAACCAAAGTGTATGTAAGTATGGATGGATGATGGGAGGTGGGTGAATGGGTGGGTGGATGGATGGATGGATGGACGAACAGATAATGGATATGCATTTTACAAGTATACTCTATTTTTAAAAGGGAACCCAGGATAGTATCAACAGTGGTTGTTATCCCTAGGAGGGAACAGAGCAGATGGCACAAAGGTGGGAGTGGAAATTACCTTTTGCTATAAAATCTTCTTTATTTTTCAAATTTTGGGCTGTGTAATGTCTATTAATAAACAATAATAGGAGTGCGTGGGTTGCTCAGTTGGTTTAGCATTCAACTATATTTTGGCTCAGGTCATGATCTTAGGGTTGTGAGATTGAACCTCAAGTCAGGCTCTTTGCTGAGCATGGAGCCTGCTTAAGATGCTCGCACACTCACTCATTCTCTCTCTCTCTCTCTCTCTGCCACGCCCCCCACCCCTGCACATGAGCCCACTCTGTAATAATTAATTAAAAGAAGATAAACAATAATATAACAATAATTTTTAAAGACCCTATTAAAAAAGTATGTGCATGAATGAGTGGCTGGAGGAATGATTAAATCCTAAAAATAGAAAAATTTGAAAATAGGTAAGTTTTAACTGTTAAACAAATTTCTGTTTCTCTCCCATTGATTTTTCCTTCAGTCTTGGCACCAACTTCTACTTGTCTGTGTAAGAATCCAATGCAATATGGTATCCAACTTGGCATATAATCAATTACAAAATTTGGTTATTTTAAGTTAAATCTGTCAATAATGTTGTGTTTTGCAAGAGCATCTTGACTTCAAGGTCTGCCTGTATAAATCTACTCAAGGACCACTCTACAGGTAGAGTGAGGGACAATAGGGCTGAAGCTTGGACACATGACACCACCCAACTTCTTTAATGTATGCTATATTCTTCTTGGTGTGCATTAAACCCCACCTGCCTGCTAGGCCTCTGAAGACTGCTCCCCTGCACCCTGGACGGAGCATAAGGAAGAGATATGAGTAATTGGACCCTGCCAAGGGAGAGACAGTGAGACAAATGACTTACCCAGCCACCATCAATAGCACTTCCAGGAGGAAATGAAGAGGACTGGCTCTTGACTGTAAAGGATTTATTGCTTTCCTTTCCATTGGTATGGAAATGGAGCAGAGTTGCTTCAAAGAAAATGGGTAGTTTTCTAGCTTTCCAAGAGGCTGCCTGGATTTTATACCCTGGAGAAGTTGGCAACAGTCAACAAAACCTTATAGAACTTCTACTGAGTTAGCATGGATCCCATGTCCTGCCCTCCAGAGATTTATAATCTAATCCAGACATAAGTACAATCCAAAAAAAATAGGAAGCAGTCTTTGGATATCAAAGGTCAACAGCAAGTACCAAATTACTTGCAAGGAGCAAGTACTTAACTTTCTCCTTCTGACTCCCCTGGATGTGAGGGTGGAAATTTTAACAGTGGTTGATGTGACTGGACTATCAGAGCTACGTGTTAACTGTGGGACCAGACAGTTCCATTTCTTCTGGGACAGTTTGGAAGTCACAAATGTCTCATCAAGAAAGAAAATGATAACAAAGACAAACCATGTTGGCTGTAGGGTGCCCCAAATGACAGTGATGGCTCGATGGCGCCATCGTGTGGTGATCCCTGCCATCATCCCATGAACAGTCGGTATCCCTGCCCCCCTTCCCCAACCCTTACCCAAAAGTTTCACTATTGGTGTGTCTATGGGTCCCAGCAAGCAATGCAAAAGGGAGCTGGACAAAACAGCACCCTATAGGCTGGAAAAATAACAAAAGGCATGTTAAAGTGGAGAAATTTGAGCTGGGTCATAAAGGGATAGATATCTAGCCATCAAGAAGCAGGAAGGACACTTTCAATGAGGGGCATGACATGCTAGGGTAGGCGCTGAAAAATGCCACATTCTATGAGACTGGGAAGTCAGTAAGTCTGGAATGCTGAAAACTCACTCTTCAGTTGCTGTGAGTATGAGGCCCCCCTATGGAGGTGTGGATTTTCTGGGATAAGCAAGACATCTACTGTTCCCCATGTACCCATCACACCATGATGATGGGAGAGGATATGTGCTTTCCTTCAGTAGCCCCGAGTTTTCTTTGGCTCCCTCTGGGGTCTCCCATTCCACTGTCATAACTGTCCCTATGGACCTGTACCATGCTAAGCCATGTGTATTCATCAGTTCATTTAATTCTCCACCACCCTAAATAGAAGGATACCATTATAACCTTATTTTTCCAGGTTAAGAAAGTGAGGCTCAGAGAAGTTAAATCACTCACCCAAAGTGACTCAGCTAATGAGAGGCAGAGCCAGGGTTTGAACCAAGTACTCTGCCTGACCCAAAGCACACCCTGGTTCTTCATAAGGATGATCTCATATGCAGGCCTCTGCTACTGGTTGTGGCAAAGATAATCATCACATGTGGAATCACTTACTCCAAAGCACTTCTGCTTGCAACCTAAGTGGCTGCCAAATAGTCTGTCCATGTAAAACTGAGGCCTCTCCTCCAACCCCGCAGGTTTGAGCCTTGGGCCTTCCTGTTGCCTGGCAGGCAGATGTGGCAAAATGGGAAAGGCTGAAAGGCCGGGGCCCAAATTCCAGCTCTGACCCTGAGGAGCTCAAGCATAACATGTCCAAAACAAAGCTCCTCCCATGAAGACCTACCTAATCACCTCCAACTCCTCCTCACTCACTGACCTCCAGCCACACAGTCTCCCTTATTCTTACTTAAACACAAAAGGTTCCAGCCTCAGACCCTGTGCACTGGCCATTCCCAGAGCCTGGAAATGCTTTTTCTTCAGACACACTGGCTGGCTCCCTCATCTCCTTCAAGTCTTCACACTATTGCCACTGTCTCAGTGAGGCCAAGCCCAGCCACCACCACCCCAACTACATGCCCCAAACCCCTCAACCTGTTCTGTATTTTCCACAGCAGTTGTTACTTTCTATAGTACTATGGTTGTTTTTTTTTTTTAACTTTGTTTCTTGTTTCTTGTCTGCCTTCCTCCTCCAGAATAAAAGTACCTAGTTCTAACAGGTGAAAGGAAGACAGAATGTACCTGTACACTCTTTGTCCTTCCTCAGCTTCCATGCCTGCTGACATGATACCTGGAGGTAAAGCAGCCATTTTGCAACCATGAGGGTGGAAGCTGTATGGCAAAATAGGAAGATGAGAGAGCCAGGGTCCCAGATGGCATCTCTGACTCACTCTACCAGCCACAGTCTGTCTACTGCTGAGCTTATTATCTCTCAAGCCAAATGAAACCATGCCCAATCATGCTGTTATAGTAGAGCTTTCCAATATTTGCAGCCATGGGCAGCCCCTTACTCCATGCAAGATACTGGTGAGTTGAGGGAATGAAAGTGAAATCCTCTAAGCCCAGAGCATAGCATGTGCAAAGCCCCTAAAGTGCAAGTAAGCAAAATCAATTCAAGCAACAGAAAGTTTGGTATGGCTGGAATGGAGTAGATAAAAAGAAGGTGATGAATGATAAGGTGGCAGAAATAGGGATCCCATCTAATGGGGTTCTATAAATCAATTAGAGAAGCAGTGCAGAGCCATCATAAGTTGCTAAAATTAGACTTAGTTTATACAAAGTGAGCAACATGTAGTAGCTGTTCAAAAAATGATAAGCATTGTATCACCTTTTGTTAAACCATTTTTATTAAGGTATAAGTGACATCTAAAATGCTGTACATATTTAATGTGTACAACCTGAGGAGTCTGGGGATAACTACATACCTGTGAAACTATTGCCACCATCAAGGTCATAAACATACCCATCACTTCCCCAAGTTTCCTCTCATCCTCTATTACAATTGCCGATATTATTTTAACATAAGATCTAACCTCTTAGCAACTGCTAAGTGTGTAATACAGTATTATTAGTTAGAAAAACTATACTGTATGGTTGATCTCCAGAACATACTGATCTTGCATAACTGAAACTTTATACTCTTTGACCATCACCTCCCATTCTGCTGAAGAAATAAAACACTCAACAAAATAAAAAGATAAGCTGCAGAATGCAAGAAAATATTTGATATTAACCTCTGATAAGGGGTTAATATCCAAAGTATATAAGGAACTCATACAACTCACTAGGAAAAACATGAACAAATTTTCAAAATGGGTAAAGGACTTAAACCAACATTTGTCCAAAGACGACACACAAATGGCCAGCAAGTATAAGGAAAGGTACTCAACATAATGAAACACCAGGGAGATGCAAATCAAAGCCACACAATAAGATGTTACTTCATGCCTGTTAGAATGGCTTTAAAAAGGGGGGGGGGCGGGTAGTGTTGATGAGGATGTAGAAAAAGTAGAACTCTTGTGCACTGTTAGTAGGGCTGTAAAATGGTACCACTGGTATGGAAAACAGTATAGTTCCCTCAAAAAAAAAAAAACTAAAAATAGCACTGCCATAAAATCTACTTCTGGACATTTATCCAAAGGAATTGAAATCAGGATCTCGAAGAGATACCTGCATTCCCGTGTTTGCAGCATTATTCACAGTAGCCAACAACCTAAGTACCCACTGGTAGATGAATGGATTGAGAAAATGCAGTGTATACATCTACTGTAATATTATCCAGCCTTTAAAAAGATGGAAATCCTGCTAGTTGCAACACTGAAGATGAACCTGGAGACATTATACTATGTGAAATAAGGCATACACATGAGGACAAATACAGTGCAATCTCATTTATATGTGAGTATTGTTTAACCTCTAGATAAACACTAAGAACTCCTCCAACCAAAGGGAGATGCGTCTCTTCGTTTGCAAGTCCCCACCCCCACTCCAGGAGATCACAGACAGGGGCAGAGGGAACACGGTGCTGGGAGGGAAAGACGAGAAACAATTCAGCCAGGATAGTTCAACCACTACCTCACTTGCGTTTGCCAGCGTTGGGATTTATTCCCACACTGCGACTCAACCACAGCACCAACCTCAAGGCCCCTCCCTGATTGACTGTACTGCCCAGTACCGTTCAAGATCATCTCAGAAAACAGAAACTCAAAGGCAAAGTGGCCTTCTGAAGCTGCCTTTCCCCTTCCTTCCTTGTCCCTGGGCTGTTTCCAGCAGCAGCCAGCAGCAGTCAGCAGCAGCAAGCACCTAAATGAGGGTTTGATCAATGGAGGCCAGGTTGATATTGATAAAGCAGCTGCAGTTTCTGCAAATCACCCAGCACTCATAGATACTGAAGATTAATCTTTACAAATACAGGGCAAAGGGGGAGAAAAAAAAACCAAGTCGATTTAGTTTCTGATTATTACTTTCTCCAGAAAGCACTGGAGAGTCAAAAGTTTAACTGATGTACATTAGACAGGGAGACAAATCCAGAAATATCACCCAATTACCCAGTAGCTTCTAGAAGGTATTTTTCATGACAGCAGGTGGGTTTGCCTTTTCTAAATTAGGAAGAAGACAAGACACCACTAAAAGGATGTTGACTTGGCCCAGAGCACAAGTGCTAACCTCACCGGACAAACTTAAGCCTAAATATTTGTCCTCAGTCTACAGAGTGTCCTTGAAAACACATTTCCACTGATTTTCTAGTTATTTTTATTTTAGACTGTATGTATCTTTAGAAATTAGACTGACTGTTCTTTCCTGGAACAAGATGATTTTTTTCTTTACTACAAAGAAATAATAAACAAAAGTGCTGAGCCTCCCTATGCCTCTGATTTCACATCCGGAGAGTGGGTACAAGCCCAGGATGTAATGTAGAACAGTTTCTCAACTTGACACTACTGAGGCCAGATAGCTTTCTGTTATGAGGGTGCTCTCCTATGCCTTGTGAGATGTTTAGTGGTATCCCTGGGCTCCACCCACTAGATGCTAGCAGCCACCTCTCGCCCCCAGTTGTAATCAATCTAAAATGGTCCAGATATTGTCCAAATATTCCCTGGGGAACAAAACCACTTGTGTAAGTAATGTGAAAATACATAACAAGAGTTGGATAAATGCCATTCGAAAAAGCTTCCATGCTGTATTCACAGAAGCAACAAAACCAAATTCCATACTTGGTGCCAGTTATAACTTCTTCATTCACATCCATGTCATAACCAGAGAAACTGAGGCAGAATTTTTAAAACATGGATCACAAAGCAGTTTCCTGAGGTCAGGTCCAGCTCCCTAGGTATGCAGCCTGTATACCTGCACACAGCCCCATGCTTGGAGGGCCTTGCTCTGCTGCTGGTGTCTTGAAATTCCTATCAATTGTTTTTTAAAAAAGAGCCCCACAATTTCATTTTGTCCTGGGCCCTGAAAATTGTGTAGCCAGTCCTGCTTGAGGTGTGTTTTAAACTTAGGTTCCTGGGGCACCTCACCTGGGTGGTTCAGTGGTTGAGTGTCTACCTTTGGTTCAGGTCATGATCCTTCTCCCTCTGCCTATGTCTCTGACTCTCTGTGTCTCTCATGAATAAATAAATAAAATCATAAATAAATAAATTCAGAATAAGAATAGCAGACATACAAGATGGATTGAAAAACAAAACCCTGCTATCAGACTGAGAGGGTTAAGGGACTTCATGGAAATGAATACAAAAATATTTAAATTTTCTAACCTTTCCATTTTTATTTCTAAATAAGCTAAGGAAAAAAAATCAGATCATTTGAAAGAAATGAAAAAGAACAATTTTTATAAAGTCATTATCAGATGTCTGATCTCTCCACTTGCGTATAGGGGGTGAAACTGACCTACAATTTTCCTTGTGGAAGAAGAAGAACCAGGTCCCCAGTCTGAATACCTTGCAGGCTAGATTTTCCAACCACAATTCTTGTTGCAGAATTTGCTGACCCTGATACCAGTTACTTAGTATTCATCACTTTTCACCTGTACTCCAACTCACTCCACTCACCCCACCCCCTCAAAAGTTTTTTTTAAAAAATGTAAAGACCTAAACTCTTGGGCATTTTTATATCTAGAGAGAGGAACTTTCTAGACTGCATTTGGATGTCACACTTAGTCAGCTGTCGTGAAAACAAGACAGACAGTACTTCCCAGGAGCTGACCCAATGTAACAGCATCCTACTATACAGATCTAACATCATACTGGGTGAGACGCACAGTTTCTATTTTAGAAAGCAAAACAGAAGGAGAGCATGCCAAGAATGTATTCCAATCACTTGACTGTGTGAGTCCTGAAACCCATCTGGCAAAGGAAGAGATAAAACTTAGAGGATTTGGCAATCACAGAATGGAGGAAAATGTTTCTAAAGGGGGCCTCGCCCAATACTACAAATAATAAGCGTGTTTTTGTCTAGAGGAAAAACATAAAAAATAGTTTTGTTTCGTGGTGCTCACCCCCCCCCCTTTTTTTAAACTTGATCAAAAGTGAGTCCCTTGCTCTGCTGAGACCCTAGGAGTATTTAGGAAAGGAAACTGGGAGGTGGATACTGGAAAGAGATAACCTGTGTAAGAAAAGATCAAAGGGTTTGGGGTGCCTGGGTGGCTCAGTTGGTTGATCATCCAACTCTTGATCTTTGCTCAAGTCTTAATCTCAGGTGGTGAGTTCAGATCCTGAATTGGGTTCCACACTGGGTGTGGAGCCCCACAGGAAAGAAGGGAGGGGCAGCGCTAGGGAGAGAAAAGAAAAAGCCTGCATGGGCCAGCATTCAGCAGAGTTCCATGAACTCACAACCTGCAAATAGGTTTCCTGTAGGCATGGGGCAAGAGACCAAGTTCTGCACTAGGGTTCACGTGGGGTGAAAAGGCCAGCATGTGGAACCCCCTCGCTGAACTAGCAGGAATTAGCTAGAGTAAATTCCTGCTAGTTACCTATAGGTCTTTGAGGATCAAACAAATCACAGCTGACATCCAGGTTATTCTCCTTCATTATAAAATGTTTGGCAGTTTCCAACCCTGCATTGGAACCATGTGGCACTGGAGGTCAGGAGCATTTCTCAGCACTGGTGTGACAGTCCTGTCAGTGCACAGTCCATCTCGAACCTTACCATTAGTGTCTACACTTGCCCAGTCGCCAACAGCTAATATCTGCATCTCTCTGCTTGGAGCAGAACTCATTGATGGTGGCCCGGAGCCCACTCTGCCTGTGCATATGGCAGGTCAGAAGCACTGGGGAATTCATACATCCCTGGGGGTAGGATTCAACCAGTGATGGATTGGAAGCTTCACAGAGATAGCTCTGGGGTGCATGTTCTACATTGGAGTCAGCAAATTTTTTGCGTGGTGGGCTGGACAATAAATGTTTTGGGCTTTCTGGGCCATATACTCATCTTGCAGTCATTCAACTCTGCTGCTGTAGTGCAAAAGCAGCCATAAACAATACAGGCAAGAACTGGTGTGAATGTATTCCAACGAAACTTTACAAAGACATAAGGAAAGCCAGATTTGCCCTGGGCCATATTTTGCATACCCCTTTTTTAGGCCATTTTCAAGAGTTAACTAGAGATATTAAATGATCCCCATAGTCATAACAAACTTGTTAATATACTAGTTTTCAGCTCACTTTCCATCCCAGCCTTTCCCCTAACCCCCTCTTCCCTAGCTTAAGACTATTTCCCTTCAAATCTTTGCCTCAGAATCTGCTTCCATGAGAACTCAAAATAAAACCATTGGTTAGGGTACTTTTGGCTGCAAGTAGCAGATAGGTGAACTAAAAGTGATTTAAATGACAGAGGTTTATTATACCTTCCACAAAGGTCCAGGCAGATTAATGCAATAATGTTTGGGCATTAAGGCTTCTGATCCTTATAGCTCATTGCCAAGAACAGAGAACATACCAATGCCAAACCAGTCACTGATAAAAACCAACAGGATAAGGATATATGGATTAGGCTAAGTGAGGTCCAAGCCCTGGGACATGGAGAAGGAAGGAGCCCATCTTCTCTGGGCATACAAGCAACTGGCACATGAGCAAAATTAGGGTCCTCTCAGGAAAGAAGAATGAGAAAAGGCTGTTGGGTAGACAACCAACACATACTCAATAGCAGGTGTTCAGTAAATGCTGTTTCAATACACAAATGAATATGTCAATGGACATGAACAATGGATAGCAACTTTCCAAAAGAAAGATAAATTAGAAAGGGCTATGCTGGACATAAGAATGGTGCAGAACACCCCCAAGAGTGACTTGGATATTCTGAGGAGAACTTAGAGGCTTTAGGTAGCTCAATTACACAACTCAGTGCCATAACTACAAACTAAAGGGGCATGTGAAGGTGACTTTATTAAAATCAAATACAAACATGTTCTTCCCTAGTTGATAATGGGTACGGTATTTTACAGTTCATAAAGCTCATGTCCACCCATTAATCTTACCACTTGATCAAAAAACCAAAAAGGAAAAAAAAACAGGTAATAGCTGGGTCAGGTACTATAAAGTACAAAAGACTTCTGAGAAAGATTAAAGACTGAAATAAATGGCCACAAGTAACAGAGAGTTCATTA
The DNA here is from genome assembly GCF_905146905.1 of Nyctereutes procyonoides. Taxonomy (NCBI): domain Eukaryota; kingdom Metazoa; phylum Chordata; class Mammalia; order Carnivora; family Canidae; genus Nyctereutes; species Nyctereutes procyonoides. Next base: position 50,178,731 of record NW_026575126.1, on the reverse strand, counting down.
ACTGGAAAACTCAATATTGTTAAGATGGAAATTCTCTCCAGTTATCTATAGAATCAATGCTGTCCCACTTCAAGCAGGCTTTTTGGAGGAATTGACAAAATGACTCCAAAATTAATATGAAAATGATAAGAACCAAAAAGAGCCAAGGCAGTCTTGTAGGAAAACAAAGCTGCAGACTTATACTATCAAATATTAACATTTATTATGAAGCTGAAATAACTCATAATAAAATAGCATGAGCGGAGCCAGTGGGACAGTAAAGGAAGTCCAGAAAATGTGGAACAAAGACAGCAGTGTAATTTGGTGAGGAAAAATGGTCTTTTCAATTGATCTGGCAAGGTCAACTGGATATCCATATCAAATGTCAGCAATGAAGTAGGGTGACCGGAACTTTTCACACATTGCTCATGGAAGTATAGATTGGTATAATCACCTTGGAAAACTGTTGGGCTATCCCTACGAATGCTGGATACGTGTATACCCTGTAACCTAGTGACTTTCACTCCTGAGTATATATCTTACAGAGATTAGTGCATACATCCACCGAAAGGTTTAATATAAAAGTGTTTGTAGCAACTTTTTTGATAATTGCCACAAACTGCAAACAGCCCAAACAGCCATGAAATGTGGCTTGTTTATACAGTGGAATTGATACACCATTTAAAAATGAAGTAGGGCTGTGCACAAGAAATGAATGAACCTCAGACATATGTTGCACAACAGAAGCCAGACACACACAAAAAAGTGCAGAGTATGAACTCCATTTATATGCAGTTCAAGAACAGGCAAATCCACAAAGTGAAAGAAGTCAGAATAGTAGTTACCTCTGAGAGATATTCACTGAAAAGGGGCTCAAATGAGCTTCCTGGAGTGCTTAAAATGTTCTAGAGCTACATGGTGGTTATAGTTTTACACCTATGACAAAATTTATCAAGCTATACACTTAGGATTTGTACACTTTATTGTACATATATACTACGTCACTACATGAGATTAAAAAAAAGTCAAGGAATATTGCTAAAGTATGCTCAGTACAGGATTTCCTGAAGATCTGGTACCTGGAGTCCTGAGGATTTAACTCAGGACTTTATGCAGAGGTAAAGCCTAGAATACTGGGAAAACAGACAAGGTGCATGTCCTAAGTCTTGGCCCCTTGGGTGGTCATTGTTTGGTTCTCGGAGAGCAGAACACCTTGGCAGTGAACTGGGCAGTGTATACGATACAGAGACTGTAAAATAATCAGTACTGACCACCACAAAAAGCAGCCAGAAAGAGACAGATACCATGGCTAAAAGAGGAATCAACTTCTACACCAAAAAGAAAAATATCCTTCACCAAATCGCAGAGTAAATAATGATAATAACGGCTTTTCTTGCTATGTGCATTTACAAGTTTCAATCTGTTCACTGAAACTTCACAACAACCCAAAAATGCATCTAGTGAGTAGCAGAGCTGAGATGCAAACAGAAAGGCATGGCCCCAGAACTCATCCACCTCACCACTATGCCGTACTTCCCAGGGATAAAGAGGAATCATGTCTTGAAGAAGCATTTCCTTCCCTCTTCTTTCCCCACTGTGTGTGTGTGTGGGGGGTCCCCAGGACACACCTACACACTCTCTCTTCCAGAACACTCCTCATGCTCTCTTCTCATTGTCTGGTTTTGTATTACTTTCTAGAGGCTGCTCTAAGAAATCATGGCAAACTCAGGTTCTTAAAACAACAGAAATGTATTCTTTCCCAGTTCCCCAGAGGCCAGAAGACTGAAATCAGTTTCACTGAGCTGAAATCAAGGTGTGAGTGAGGCTACACCCCCAGAAGTATAACTTATTCCTTCTTTCTTCCAGCTTCTGGTGGCTGCAGGCATTCCTTTGCTTGTGGCTACATCATACCAATCTCGGTCTACCTATTGCCTACTCCTCTCCTCTGTGTACAATCTCTCTCTCCCTTTGTCTTATAAGGATACCTACAAATGGATTAGTGGCCCACTCAGATAATTTGGAATAATTTCCCATTTCAAGGTTCTTATGCATGCCTGTGTGCTATTTTTCCTCGTAAGGTAACATGTTTTACAGTTTCTAGGGATTACAACCTAATATCTTTGGGTGGCCCCTGTTCAGCCTGTTGTCTCTGTATTAACTCTACCACTACTATCTCTACATTACTATCACCATCTCTATTTTAACTCTGCACTCCTCAAGAGCTATGGCCATCTGTAGCATTTTAAAATAGCCACACATTTGGACACTCTTCCTATTAAAAGATGGACTCTCTCTTGACTCATGAATTATGAGATTGCTTTGACCTACAGAATATAGTGGAAATCACACTATTCTAGTTTTGATCCAGGTTTTAAGAGACAGTCATCTGCTACTTCCTATCTCTGGGAATGCTCACTCTTGGAACCCAGCCACTATGCTGTGAGAAATCCAAAGTGCATGATGAGGCCACATGAAAGTGCCCCAGGCAACATTGCCAACTGAGCTCTCAGCCAATAGCCAGCATCAACTGCCAGACACGTGTCTGAGCCATCCTGAATGGCTCAGGCAAGACCTCAGATATCTCCACCCCCAGCCACTATTTGACAGCAACTGCATAAGAGATGTGAAATGAGAACCACTTACTTCTCAATCAACACAGAGTCATGAGTGATAATACCAAATGTTTGTTTCTATTATGTAAGCAGGTCAAATCTGTTTTATGGAGCAGCAGCAGAGGATCTGAACATTATCTTTTTCATAGTTCCATACCAAGAGCTTTGCCTGGAGGTCTTAAAGCCCAGGAAGGGAAGAATAAATTCAAAACTACCAAACTCTAGAAGGTATGGCCAAGAAGCTGGACTAGAGATGAACAACTATTGACATTAGATTCCAAAAAAAATGACAAGGTGGTAGGGTACAAGAGGAAGGTGGTAAAGAAAAAAACTGGTGTGGGGGGGACGCCTGGGTGGCTCAATGGTTGAATGTCTGCCTTCAGCTCAGGGCATGATCCCGGGGTCCAGGGATTGAGTCCTGCATCAGGCTCCCTGTAAGGAGCCCTTTTCTCCCTCTGCCCCTCTGCCCCTCTGCCCCTCTGCCCCTCTGCCTATGTCTCTGCCTCTCTCTGAGTGTCTGTCATGAAAAAATAAAATCTTAAAAAAAAAAAACTTTCTAGAGCATTGATTCAGAGTCTCCAGAAAACTAGAACAATTATTACATGTATTACAATTCCTCATAATAACCTCTCAAGAGCATGAGAGAAGGATTATGAGAACTGGCTCATGTGATTATGGAGCCTGAGAAGTCCCACAGTCTGTTGTCCGCAAGCTGGAGACCCAGGAAGGCCAGTGGTGTAATTCAGTCTAAGACCAAAGGCCTGAGAACCAGAACTGATAGTTTAAGTCTTAGTCCAGAGGTAGAAGATGAGCTACTGTGTGTCCCAGCCCAAGCAGTGAGGCAGCCTTCCTCTGCCTTTTGTGCTGTTCAGGCCCTCAACAGATTACATGAGGCCCACCTATGCTGGAGAGGGGGATTTACTTTACTGAGCCCATGGATTCATATGCACATCTCATCTGGAAACATGCTCACAGACATACTAGAATGGTGTTTAATCTGGGCACCCCATGGCCCAGTCAAGATGACACATAAAATTAACTATTACCAGCCTTGCTGGGGGTGAAGGTGAACAGGGACAGTATTGAGGAGGACCAAGTTCAACAGATTCTCAATGTTTACTAAAAGTCATACAGACTCTGCATATCATTTCCTTTTAACCCTTCTTTTAATTTAATAAACAATGTATGAGTACTTCCTGAGAGCCAGGCACCGGTTGAGGTAAAGGATATTCAGTGGTCAGCAAGTTCCTTCCTTCATGGAGCTTTGAACCATAGAGTATTTAAGGAGACCTCAAAACCACAGGGAGGGGATTCAAGCCCCATTCCTGACCTTAATTACCTTCCTTTGCCATTGTGCTCACCAAAAATCATTTTCTGAACACATTAGACCATTCAATACTACTAAGTGTCCCTTCCAAAATGGATACAGTGCAAGCAGTAAATCAGAGAAGATTAACTTGGCAAAGTCCTTCCATTCATTTTGTGGCAGCTGTTACAATTTCCTGTTGTGGGGAGATGGATGGGCAGGCCCCTTCTGTCCAAATGACTGAGCACACCATAGGCCACAAGAACAGGAACTATGGGTGCTCATGAGGCAAGCCTGTATGTGGGGTGAGAGCCAGCCCAAAGACCAGCTTCTTCAAGACCACTGTGACGTGCTTTCACCAAATGTTTCTACTATCGTAAGGCACCAGATGCAGAATTTGCCTGCTCAGACCTTCCCTCAGGAAATGTACCCTAGGCAGCACAGCTGACCAACAGCCTCCAGCTGCTATACCTGTGGACCCACCAGGGTGGTTATGCCAGGTCACACTTCCCGGGGCTTTTCCCAGCCAGTGACTGAGCACACAGGAGAGCCAGAAGCAGGCTCTTCTATTCCAGTGCTGAATCTGTTCAACAGGCAACTTGGTCTCAGGAAATGTCTACTGGCCTGGCTGAAACTTTCTCAGAACTGTGCTGAACCCACCCCCTTCCCTCCTCCTCACCTTTCATGGGTGTCAGATCTGCATCATGACCTGAAGGCTCTCTCCCTGCCTAGTCCCTGCTCCCTCTCCATTGTCCTCCCCAGATTTCTCCAGTACATTTTTGCACAGTTAATTTCTCTTTTGCCTTCTTCTCAGAGGACCTGAACTGACATACTATCTAGAGACTCACTTATTTTCTGCGCATTTTCTTCTTTTTTTATTTCATGCATTGAACTTACATGGTTGTCACTTTGCTTTCTTTTCCCACTGTATATTACAATATGAGTGCTCTTATGTTATTATGCTTCATGCATATTACTTATAATCCATAATATTCCGTTGTAGAGAAGGATCATAAACATTAGCCACCTCCCTTTAGTTGGACATTCAGGGTCTTTCCAGTTTTATCCTAATTAAAAGTTCCTGCAGTAAATGCCATGTGGAACTGTGGTAAGGTTTACTCAGAACAGGTCAGTATACTGGGAACCTCTTCATCAGTGGAAGTGAATCACAGGGGCTGCCAGAGACAGAAAAAAAAAATCCTGCATGAGGAATCAGGAGACCTGGGTTCTCCTTCAGATGCTGCCACGAACCTGAGCAAATCACTTTTTGTCTCTTCTGGTTCCCCTATCCTTCAAATGGAGATGATATTAGAGGAGGATCCTTTGTGAATATCAAATTTATATAATCATTTTCAAATGACTTTGGTTACCAGGGGTAGGGAGGGTGAGGAAAATCAGGAGATGTTAGTCAAAGAGTACAAAGTTGTAGTTATGTGGTTCTAGAGATCTAATGTACAGCATAATGACTACAGTTAATAATACTGCATTGAACGCTGGAAATTTGTTAATTGTATAGAACAGACTTCAAGTGCACACACACACACACACACAAATCGTAACTATGGGAGGACATGATGTATTAATAAGCTTGACTATAATAATCATTCCACTATGTATATGGATATAAAATCATGTCACACATCTTAAATATACACAATTCTTATTAAAACTATATATAAATAACTGAGAAAAGGGACCCAAGAGAGCCCTCTCACCCACTTTCCACCATGTGAGGACACAACAAGAAGTCAGTTTCTGTTGTGTTAAGCCAACTAGTCTGTGGAAATTTACAACAGAGGCCCAAATGGACTCAGTGTGAATCCAGGCAGGGAAATCACTGGGACATATTTTGCAATCAACCTACCACAATGGGGCTCTGCGTTGCCTGCTTCCAGAAATGGTGGAGGAGTGGACTGAGAAGGAAGATATGTGAGGGGGTAGGACTGTGGTGCTTGGGGGTGGGAGCTACTGATGACAAACCTGCCCCTCAAAAGTATCTCACCCAGTGAGACCTCCATATGCAACATCACAGTGGCCCCAGAGAACCACCATCAGTGCCTTCAGGAACCGGGACCTGATCTCCTAGCTGGCCTGATACTAACCTCAAGTGTTAACTGTCAAACCTCCTCCCCAACCTGGATACTTAACCAATCGCAGGAGGCCACTCTCCAGGCTCAGGGGGCTTCCTGAGCCCTGCCTACTGCTATGGTCGCAAGCAAGTATGGCATCCCTCCTCAACTCTGCTTCCTCACATGTCTTCCACATTCTTTCTTTTAGCAGTTATGTGGGAATAGCTGAAGCATTTTGCTTTAAAAAATAAAAAGCAAGAGAACTAGTACTTTTTTGAAAATCAGAATGAAATTCTGTAAACAGCCCTGCCAAAGGCAAAGGGAAACTGCAGGAAATGATCATGTCTGTTCAACTGCTTCTGACCACTCTTCAGAGGATTCTCCAAGGGAGAAATACACACAGGACTCTGGCATCAGGAATGAGGGGACACCCTATGTTCATCTTTCCTGGGAGCAAGTTCACTGGACCATTTCCCTTCCACTTATCCCTCCCCTACCACCTCACAACCCCATTCCCATTTAGCAGCAAAAACACAGCCTTCAGAAGGGGAATAACTCTTTAAATAAAGTAACACATCCCTAGCATTCACTCAGCCTCTTCATCCTCACCTCTCTTCCCACCAAAAAAAAAAAAAATCTCATTTATCTTGTTGGTTTTCTCATCTTTTCCACACACTGTACAACTGGGTAAATAAGTTCTGTGTTCAATCTTTTAACAGGGGTTATTCAATTTACTCAAGCCAATGTGAATATTCCCCCCTGGTTTCCATGACAACATCTCAGCACATTCAGTCTTCATATAAATGAGTTATTGCTTTTATGTTCTCATATCCTAAGACAATGAGGAAATTAACATAATGTGGTCATACAGAAAAAAAAAACAATCAAAACAATCACAATCCTCATATCCTCCCCAGAAATTCATAGATAGCGTTCTGTGAAAAAGAACCAAAGAGAAATGAGGCCTTTGCATCTGACAACACTGTTAACATTAGAGATTTCATTTCAGATGCATTTAAATGAAGCCAGACCATAGTGGGGTTCAGAAAAGTGTATATATAGAGAACCAAAATGAAGGAGAAAGACATGTAAAAGCAGGGACCCAAATTCACCTTCAGGCCATACATCCTCCTAATATAGCTGCCACACTCGGCCTCACTGCACTCTGGCCATGCTAGCACTCCTGCCCCAGGACCTTCGCACATGCTGTTACCTAGGCCTGGCACATTTTTCCCATGTTATTCTCCCAGTGACTGCTTTGCTAAGATAATTCCTACTCATCTTTCAGGTCTCAGCTTAGAAAAGTCACTGGCTCAGGGAAGTCAGGTTTCACCACTTGTCAACACTAAGTGGAATCCTCCTGTGTGATATATACCTTCTTGGCTCCTCATATTCTTTGCTGTTTTAGGTAGGCTTCTCCAGAAGCAGATCCTAAGAGAAGGATGTGAATGCAAGTGGTTTATCTAGGAAGTGATCCCAGGAAACAATGGCATGACAGTGGAGAAGTGAGACAAGGGAAGGGGAAGAAGCCAAATCTAGGATGTGTTGAGCAGCTTCACATGGACAAGTGGAGCTCAGTCCCACCAGGAACTTCTGGGAGCCAGCACAGAGTATGCCTCGGCTTATAGGTGAGGACGGCAAGACAAACTACCAGCACTGGTTGGGGTATACTCTCCTGCGTATACATTTCCCTGCACTTCCAGCCTGCCCCACAAAGGTCTGCTGGAGAAAACGCCAGGCACTGTTGCAGGTGCTTATGGTATGAAGAGTGGGCTTCAAGGGCTTATGGGCAATGCACCAACAACATCTACCACATCCTCCAACGCAAATGACATAATTATTATCTGAGACTGGAGATTGATGGAATAGCAGACAAAAAGTTCAACTCAAACCCAGCCAGCAAAATAGAGCCCAGATGAATAGAGAGGCATGGGAACAGAGGAGAAAATTATAAATTCAAGAGACAGTAGATATTGGAGCACAGGCTATAGTCAAGGAGCTGAAGACTTTCTGGAAGGAAGTATCCAAGGTCCTTCATGCCATCCTAAAAACCATCTCTTTTGCTGCATATCTGGCAAGACCGTTCATTCCAGAAAGTTCTAGTTCTCAGGTCAGGAAAGAGCAATCTTTGGTCCCAGGTGGAGGAGTGGCTGCTCCCCCCACAGACCTCAAAATTAACTCTCAACCTCTTGTTTGGTGAACTTAGAATCCTGAGCTTCTAAGCTTTTCTGATGGTTCCAACTGGAGAAACTTATTTGATGAGCCATCAATAGGGAAATGCACCATTAAACAGGGATATAACCATTCAATCAAATATTATGCAACCACTAAAAATGATGGCTGCTTGGGGTAGGTATTCATAAAGATATGTATGTAACAGTATAGTAACAGCAAATGCAAATTATGCTTGCTGTTTACTCATTTGTCTCCCCACACCAGCAAGAACACTCAACAAAGGTGGGGATGTTTGTTTTGTTCAATTCTGGGTCCTCAGTGTCTAGGACAGTGACAAGCAAAAAACATCCATCAGCTGACAGGTTAAATTCCTAGTGTCTGGCATCCAATCAAAAATTATTTAGTCTACCAGAGGTGGGGGCCAGGACTAGCCTCCATCATACCCAGCACCAGCCAGGAGGGCCTGGGTGACCTAACTCAGAAGTACAGGGTAGAGCAAACTTCGACCAATAAAACATAGGAAACAGGGGCAGCTGGCAGAACAATGACTCATCCTTCCTCCCTCAGGGTCGACAGTGTGGGGATGCAGTCACTCCATCAAGTCTCTATACAGGTGTCCCATGAGACAGGTTGTGTTTCCATCAAGCTGTGGGCCACTCTGACATTGGCACCACCTTGAATTTGCTTTCTCTCCTTCTCTGCCTCACTTCCCTCTTGCCATCATTCTTCCTTCCTTGGAATACACAGCCCAATAAAGCATTAGTGTGTGTACACTTTCCATCAGGTTCTGTTGCTAGGCAGAGATAACTCGTCCTAAAATCTGTGACTCATAGAGTATCTTTGAAAAGACTTTTCTGGTTAATCCCTCAACTTAATGGTTTAGTGCAAAAGCCATGGTTATTATTATCTCATGATTCTGAGGGTCAGGAACACAAGTAGGATCCAGCTGGGCAAGTTCTCTGCTCTATGTGGTGTCCACTGGAGTCACTTGATGGTGTTCAGTTGACTTCCAGGCCACTCTGAAGAATCCAAACAGCTTCTGTGACATGCTAGGTGCCTTGGTGGGGATAATGGGAAGCTGGGCTCCACAGGACCCTTCTTCCTCTCCTGTTATCTCAGGGTCTCCGTACCTATCTCTCCTTGGACTTCTTACATGGTGGCTCAGGGCTTTAAGACCAAGAATTCCAAGAGGCTGGGGCCCACTTAAGATGAGACCCAGAGCCAGCATGGAAACACTTTCTGGCATTCCTAGTCAAAGCAGTCAGAGGCCAGCCCAGGTTCAAAAGGAGAAGAGAGAGATTTTACTTCTCAATGGTAGAGTGTCAAAGAGTTTGCAGCCACCCACAATCTCCAGACAAACACACACACACACACACACACACACACACACACACACAAAACTGGGTACAGGCATGGAGTGAAGACAGAAGCATCACGGTAGGAAGGATCCTTTCATCCTACTGGCATGGTTTTCCATGTGCATGTATTACTTTTCTCAAAGAAAAAAATGTGAAGGAAAAGGAGGAGGGGGAGAGAAACAATGTCAATACGCTGAATCCTCATCTTCTGTGGTAGAGAGTCAATAGAAAATGTCTTAAATTGATAAATCAAGAAACAGCTGCATAAGCATCTTATTTGGAGTTACAGAGATAAACACCAGAAGACCTAAAAATGGAAACAGCATTTCCAGCAATTGCCTCTGGGGGCTAGGACTCAGGGGAGGGAAGAGAAAAGAGATGGGGCCAGGAACTGCTGCTTTCATTAGGAGCCCTTCTGCTCTTGTACTTTTTACTATGTATACATATTACTTTGATAAAAAATGTAAAGGGGGAGAAAAGGAGGAACAGTGGTGATGGTTCTTTTTAAAGCTATGTAATTAAACTCGAAAAGAATCTCATTTTGCCAAGTGGGGAAAAAAAGTAGCAGGATACAAAGCTATATTTGTAATATGGTTGGAAGTACGTTTAATAAAGACAGAAAGAAAGAAAACATCTATATGGGGGAGGGGAAGACACGAAAGGAATGGTCCTTGCCAAGTGATGAGGGGTGGGCTTCTCTTCTGTGTTTTCCAGATTCTCAGCACTATGATTCTCTTGCTTTCATAAAGGAAAGAAATAAATACATTACTTTAAATGAATACACTAAACAGTGATTAAATAAAAATTTCAGAAGACTCTCTGAAGAACTCTCCGCCCAAACCTTTAATTCCTAGGGCCTCCCAGGTAGGGCAATGGAGAAGGCCGGTTCTGTCCACAGGCTCTGGCACACTCTAGCCAGCCGGTGCTGTGAACTTGGTTACAAAACCTTCCCAGAATTTAGCCTATGTATTTTTAATTCAATTGAACAACAACTTTTGTAAGCCTCCAGTGTTTCAGTTCTGAATCTGAAATGCTCCTTCAGTCATTAAATAAATATTTATTGAGTACCTACTATGTGCTACACAAAATGCTAGGACCTAGGGTTACAACAATAGATGAGACAAGTAAAATCTCCATCTCTCTGGAACCACTGTTTAGTGGAGAAGGCAGACAAGCAATCAGGCAATTGCATTATATCCTAAGAGATGCTTTGACTGGGGAAAGCACACGTGGGAGGAAATAAGCCAGTAGCCTTCCTAGAAGAGACCAAATCTAAATTCAGACTCAAAGATGAACCATTGCAGATCAGGCTAAAGGTGGGGGAAAGTATTTCCAGCACAGAGAATACAATATGCAAAGGCTTACAGACAATAGAGAAGATAGCTAATTCAAGGAACCAAGAATGACCAAAAAAAAAAAAAAGATACCCCATAATTAAAACAGTCCCAAAGGGCTCCTATCCTCTGGAGGCTCTAGGGCTAGACTGCTGAACTGGAATCCAGCCCTGCCACTTAACAAGCTATGTGACCTGAGTCACAGTACTTCACCTGAGCAGTGCCTCAGTCTACAGTATCTTACTTAGTCTGCTCAGGCTGCTGTAACAGAAGACCACAGACTGCGTGGTTTGTAACCACAGAAAATTGTTGCTCAAAATTCTGGAGCCTGGAAGTTCAAGATTAAGGGGCAAGCAGATTTGGGGTCTGGTGAGAATCCACTCCCTGGTTCAGACACAGTACCTTGCTGTCACCTCACATAGCAGAAGGGAGGAGAGTGCTGTGGGGGATCTCTTTTATAAAGGCACTAACCCCATTCACCAAGGCCCCACTCTCTTGACCTAATCACCTCCCAAAGGCCCCACCTCCAAATACCACTTTGTGCATTAGGAGTCCACATAGGAATTCAAGAACAAACATCCAGGCCATAGCACTGAGCTCCTTCTTCGGTCCCTCACTTCCCTTCTCTCCCTTGACACCGCACCCCACCCAAATTCCGGTTTCAGACTTCAAAGGAGCCCAACCTCAGTCACACACCTTGTAGGGATTTAGATCCAAGCAAGCCCACTCCAAAGGCTACATGTTACACACCAGGCCGCACCACACACACTTCTAGGTCCACACTGTGGGATCAAGAATGCCAACGTCTGCCAGGCACAGAGCCCCCTGCCAGGGAAACAGTGGACCAGATCCTGTCTTAGACCTGGAAGGAGCTAATCCTAAGGATAACGCAACAGAAGGAGACACAGAGACCCCAAAGTAGGCTACGATATTCTGATTGGGCTGTTGCTGAAGAACAGTTGTGGGGACAGAACGTGAGCCCTGAAGCTTCTGTAACTTTGGTGTTGTCATCTGCACTGTGGAGGTCCTAAGGTTCACCTCACAAGGTAAGATGGACTAGCCAGCAAGTGCACAGTGCCTAGCATTGTGTCCAATTCACACTGGGCCCTTGATATGCATCCACTCCCTTCTTCCTTGTTTGAGGCCACCTCATCATGAATGGCAGAGTGAGGAGCCTCCTTTTTTTTTTTTACCAAAATAAAAAAATGTCTCTGCAAAAGAGAAACAGTCCTGTAGCCCCTCCTGCCTCTCCCTTAATAGTTTATCTCTAAGTTATTCAATGCAAGACACTTAGCCCAGCTAAAATTATTCAAAATCGACCTTGGGATCAGGAACAAATTGGCTATAGCAGTCAGCGATTGGCAAATGCAATCCAACTGCCCCAGGCAGCATTAGAGCCTTCCACGTTGACAGGAAGAGTCAATGTGCATCTTGGAAAATTCTGGGAAAAAAAAATTAAAGGTCATCACATTTGTAGGCAGAATGGATTTTCCTGAGACCATTACAAACAGACTGCGTAAATTACAAAGATTCTGGGCTTGACAGCTCCTGGGGGAAGGAGCTTCAGGTGAAAAGAACACCACCCTGGACTCACAAGCATCCACACTGATGTCTGTGGCCATCTGAAGGTTCTGCTGTCACCCATTCTCCCATTGAAATTTCACAACCAATGTCTGATGCCCCATTGAACTGGGAGTGCCAGACTGGGGCCAACCCCATGTTCCAAGGACCTGATCAGGCAGGGAAGCCGAGAAGGCACCAATCAGTAAGATGGCTCCAAATATTTCTCTAGGGAGAACCAAACCTCAAGACCAAGTCTACAAGGAAAGACTGGGCTTGTAACTGGGACACAGACTAAGTTAGGAACACAGCCTGGGAAGCAGCAGGTGTCAGGCTTGGGTCAGACCCTTGAGCAGTGTTAGAATGTTTCATACTGTCTAGGTTTGTGGAGAAGGGGTACCCATACCAATAGCAATAGCTAACATATGCTAGGTGCATTCTAGAGCCAGGCACCATGCTAAACTTGTACATGCATCTTCTCTCTTAATCCTCACAGTCCCCAATGCAGTATGTGCTTGTTCCATCTCTATTTTACTCAAAACTGAGGCTCAGGAGAGACTCTCTAAGGTCACACAGGTAGTCGTGGAAACCCAGGAAACCTGGCTGCAGGGTTCAAGATCTTTTAAGTGTCACTTTATCACATGTGGCAGCTCAAGCGTGTGTTAGCTTCACTCAAATAAATAGCAAAACTCAATTCAGAACAGAAACTACTAATTTGTACTCCATGTTTTAAACAAGGAAACTAATATCCAGCAAAAGGAAGGAACGTAATAGAGCTCTTCACAGAAGCTAAGTTCATGGGAGGAAAAAAATACAGACACATCCCAAAAATGATACATTGATGTACACAACTATTAAGCAAATATTTACTCCTTCCCATTCTTTCCACCATGGGAGGAATATAATTCCCTGCCCCATTCATGTTGGGCTTACTTTGGCCAATGGAACATGGGCAGAAGTGACCATGTGCCCATCTCCAGCTTAGGCCTTAAAAGGCACCAATTATTTCTGCTCTCAACTGGAAGCTGCCAGCTTTTGCCAGGAAACCATTGCTTCTCCAGTCCAGACCTCAGAAGGAAATAGAGGGACCAGACCTGAAAGTAACTCTACAGTGTAAAGCAGAGTCTCCCCAGGCAAACCACAGACCTATGCATAAGAAAAAAATGCTTATTTTTATAACCCTACTGAGTTTTTTGTGGTTGTTTATTATACAGCTATAAGTGACTGATACATCTACACATGGGTATCTGTACATGTTACACATGTACATTTAATATAGGATACTTATCAGTCAGTGTGTGACATGGAGAAACACATGTGTAAAGACTGAAATGTAAAGACTGAAAGCATATCTCCACATACAGAAATATCTATCTATACATAGATACAGATATAGATACACACACATAAGTACCACATACTTAGGGTGATAGTGTAGGATCTGGAGAAGAATTAAGTGTGAATTCTTGCTCTGACATTTACTGGCTTTGTGTTTTGGGGGAGGTTACTTAACCTCTCTGAGTACATTTACTCCTTTGTCACATAGGGATTAAAATTGTGCCTATCTCATTGGATTATTGTGAGATTTTTTTTAAGATTTTATTTATTTAATCATGACAGAGTGAGAGAGAGAGAGAGGCAGAGACACAGGCAGAGGGAGAAGCAGGCTCCATGCAGAGAACCCGATGTGGGACTCAATCCTAGGTCTCCAGGATCACACCCCGGGCTGAAGGCAACACCAAACCGCTGGGCCATTGAGGCTGCTCTTATTGTGAGATTTTAAGTGAAATAAAAGTACACATAATGAGTTTACTATAGAGCCTAACATATAGTCACTCATCTGCTCATTCAAAAATGGTTGTTGAGTGACTACATTTGCCAGGCACTGTCCCAGGTTTTTAGAATATAGTTACTAGCTACAGAAAAATGAACACATGAAACAGGGTAAGGACAACTAGCAGCCAGGGAAGATTAGGGAAGCACTCTGGACAAGGCCTGGCACGTAATAAGTGCACGATAAATGGTAGCCCCTTTTATTCTCAGAATGATTAGCATGCAAGAATGAGGCACTCATCTGCAGACAAAAAGAAAATCAGCCTCTCAACTTCCTAGCAGACCCCTGTCCTTGGAAGCCTCAGCACACCACAGCAGCAGATCGAGGACCCTCACTGGGTGGACACAGCCTCAGGCACTTTTGAAGCTTACACACAAATCCTGCAAATCATGCCAGACTCATATGGCAGGGCTGAGAAGAGACAGGCCAGCTGCTGTTGGGAGGCTGGAGCTCCACTTCTCCATGAAAGAAGGTTCCTGGGGGCTGAGCCATACTTCAAATCCACTGATCAGATCAAACACACGCTGCTTGGGGGAAGAGAGCAGCGAGGTGTTCAGAAGCTGGGGGGCAAGGTCAGCTGATGGGGACCCTTTACACAGGTGCTGGAGAACCAGTGATGCTTCAGGGACCTTCGGTGGCAGAGAAACACACAAGCCTTTGCAAAAACACTTACTGTGCAGCCCATGAGGCCATCTCCTGTTTCTCAGTCCTAATGGGCATGTTTTCCCATCTCCTCAGAAACAGTCGCAGAGGATGGCATTACAGAGCAGTAAAAGTGTGGTCTTTGAAGTAGGACAATCTGGGTTTTGAACCATGATTCTATCACTCACCAGCTGGCTTTCTGGGCGAGCCACTTAGCCCAAGGAGCTACCCATTCCTGTTGTGTAAGGATTAAATGAGATAACCCTATAACATCTTATATGTAAAAATGTCTCACGAGCAAAGTGCATAGGACAGTACCTGGTACAAGATGTGTGGAGGTTCCTCAAAGAGTTAAAAATAGACCTGCCCTACGACCCAGCAATTGCACTGTTAGGGATTTACCCTAAAGATTCAGATGCAAAGAAACGCCGGGACACCTGCACCCCGATGTTTATAGCAGCAATGTCCACAATAGCCAAACTGTGGAAGGAGCCTCGGTGTCCATCGAAAGATGAATGGATAAAGAAGATGTGGTTTATGTATACAATGGAATATTACTCAGCCATTAGAAATGACAAATACCCACCATTTGCTTCAACATGGATGGAACTGGAGGGTATTATGCTGAGTGAAGTAAATCAATCGGAGAAGGACAAACATTATATGTTCTCATTCATTTGGGGAATATAAATAATAGTGAAAGGGAATATAAGGGAAGGGAGAAGAAATGTGTGGGAAATATCAGAAAGGGAGACAGAACATAGAGACTCCTAACTCTGGGAAACGAACTAGGGGTAGTGGAAGGGGAGGAGGGCGGGGGGTGGGGGTGAATGGGTGACGGGCACTGAGGGGGGCACTTGAGGGGATGAGCACTGGGTGTTATGCTGTATGTTGGCAAAGTGAACACCAATAAAAAATAAATTTATTATAAAAAAACTAAAAAAAAACAAAGGGCAATTACAGCCTTTTTAATGCTAAAAAAAAAGATATCTACTTAGAATCATGGCTAGTATTAGTAACCCATTTTATAAATGAGCACACTCAGGCCCAGAAAGGACTCCAATCTTACTATCAAACCATGGTTTGTTTGTTTTTTTCTCTCTCTCTCTCTCTACCACACTATCCCCAACTGATCTATTTCTCAAACAAATCTCAAAAATCCTCGAAGGATGAATCTGGAGTTTGGTTCCAATATCAATAGTGATTAGCACATAGTATGATCTCAGTGTTAAATAGCATGATCAGTTCACAAGCTCAGATGCTCACAGTCTGGTAGTACTAGGGTGGCCATCTGTCTCAATTTGAGCACTCAAAGTCCCACATCCTGGGACACCATTCAGAGCTGAGCAAAACAGGACAGCTGGGAACCTTGCTAGTAGCATGACTGAGTGAAGGCAGAAAAGGCTGCACCTCCTCTGTTTGGGCTCTCCATTTCTGAGAAGTAATCCTGTGTACTGGTTAGGAGCAAGAGCCTGGAGCCAGCCTCACTTGGTTTACATTCTGCCTCTCTTGCTCACCAGCTAGAGGACCTTGGGAAGGATGACCCAGCCTCTCCACACCTGTTTCCTCACCTGTAAAAGGGGAGCTAACAGATCAGCTGACCTCTAGGGCAGGGTTTCTCACTTGCAACAGTTTTTGCCACTTTGGACACGATCCTTCTTTGCTGCGGGGGCTGTCCTGAGTATTGTGGGATGTTTAGCAGCATTCTTGACCTCTACTCACTGGATGCCTGTAGCACACTGCCAACCCTGCCCCCAAGTTGTGATGATCAAAAATGTCTCCAGACATTACCAGATGGGGAGGGGAGGGGGCAAAACTGTCCCTAGTAGACAACCACTGGTCTAGGAAGTGTTGTGAGGATAAACAAGGTGAGGCATGCATCAGAGAGTCTGTTTCTACACAAACTAATTCGTGGAAGCCTTGACAGTAAAGCAGGAAGATGAGCTGAGAGATGAGCAAGCAGGCCCTTGGATGGGCCAGAGACAGTGCAGCCAAGCAACTGCTGGGTGGGACAAATTGCAAATAGAACCCGGCCTGACCAGTATCCCTCACACACGAGCTCTGGACTTTATGCTCACCTCACATACAAAATGTGGAGTGGATTACTCCTTGGTGCTGGCACAGCACCACCAGAGAGCAAAATCCTCTCTCATTGGATATAATCCTTCTTTCTTGCATGTGTATGTATTTCTGTAAAGTGCATTTCTTCATCAAATATTGACTATGTGTGCCAGGTATACAGTAGTGAAAAAAATAGACAAGAGTACCTACCCTCACAGGGCTTTGAACATACTGTGATGGTTTATGCGTAATGCACTTTTAACCAATAGAAATCATGTCGTGCAGTGGAACTGACTCTGTTCCTGATGTTTTTCTGCTCGGCACTCTGGTTTTAAGATCTGCCTGTGCTGCTGCGCATACATCAGATCTAGTCTTCCGAGGGCTGTGCAGCAGCATTCCACAGAGGACTTCATTTGCTTTTGTGCCAGAGCGCTCTCCAGAATGGCTGCACCTGTTGACACTCCAAGGACTTGCCTTGAGGGGCCAAACCCCACTGGACTCATTGACATGGTGTAGCCTTGAGGGGCTTTACCAACAGCTGCCATGAACCTAAAACATCATACCCTACCATCAGTGAAGACACTTGACCGCTCTGCCTTAAGCTAACTTTGATGGCTAAGTACATCGCAAAATCAGAGCCCCTAAATGCTGCAGTAAAGTTCAGCCCAATCTCCTGGCTTTACAGAGGGAGAAAATGAGGCCCAGAGATGTGCAAGAAATGGCAGAGATTTCAGGCAGAGCCAAGTTTAGAAATTCCTGTCTCCTGGCATCTTGTTCCTCCACAAAGCCCTCTTTGAGAGATCAGAAATTTGCCCGTGATTTACAGGCATTAGTTCACTTCACAGACTTTCTTCCATCTCTCCCACCCAGCACCGCCCTCCCCATCTCATATCTCCCCACCCCACCCTGCTTTTAAATTCTTGCTAGAACCATCCATTTTGCAACCAAGTGTTGACTTCAAATGATATATGAGACGATTGACATTTCAAATATTCCAGGCAGGATAGAGAATTCTGATCACAGCCCAGCCTGAAACACCCCCACGTCTTCCTTCCTTCCTCCTTCTGGGCAGTAACTGTCCCCCTACCAGTCCACCCCTCCCTACCACCCCAACATTAATTTCCCCTGATTCATTTTTCATGCCTTTGAATTCTGCCTTTTCAAAGCAGAATATGTTTCTGTAGCTGTTTCTCATACCTCCCTTCCCCTCATGAATATTTCAAATGCAATAGTGATATGATCATTCAACCTTAGAGGCACACCAACTTTATCTTATTTATCTTACAGAGCTGCTTCTGATCCCGGGATTAAGTCCAAAACATCCTTTGAGAGTTTGTTTGGGTGTTTTTGCCCAGGCTGCTGCTGCTGTCTATGTAAATTCTAAGGAGAAACAGCCTGTCCTCAACCCCAGACCCCACCCTAGGCACAAGCCTCTGGCCCCAGACACTTGTCCTGCCCGTGCCAATCATTTTCCTTGGTCTCATCTCCGAACCAACTGGCAGGCTTCCTAATGGGTCCCCTGTCATGCCATAAATCTCCCCTAACCTCCAGCCCAATGGTCCCTTGCAAGCACCAAACTAACTTTCTATGTGACCCCGGGTAAGGTCATTTTGCCGCTCTGGGACCAAGTCTCCCTGTCTACCAACAAGGCACTAGACATGTGATCCTAAAGTCTTTTCAGCTCTGAGGCTGAATGTGAGGTAGTGGAACAAAAAGGGCATGGGATTCAGAATCAGGCAGTGCCCAGGTTTAAATCCAAGTTCTACAACTAAACTCACTGGTGACCCTTAGTTAACTGTGTCTACCAGTAAAGAAGCATGTGATCCTTGACTGAGTCAACCACTAACTAGCAGTAGGACATGTGTGTCTACCTCTAACTAGTAGTATGACTTAAATAGCTGTGTCTACCACTAATGAGTTGTGTGACCCTTGACTATGTCAACCACTCACTAGCAGCAGGACAACTGTGTCTACCTCTAGTAGTACAACTTTTACTTAGCTGTGTCTACCACTAACAAGCTAGATGACTCTTAACTAGCTAGCAGTTTGACCATGATACAGGTTACAGAAGCTCTAGGAGCTTTAGTTTCCTTCCTTATAAAGCACATTTGGTCACAACAGCTGCCCCTTGGGGTTGCAATGGGGTGATGAGCTGTCTCATTCAGTGTGCCTGGGACTGAGGAGGGTCCAGGAACACAGAACTTCCTTTGCTAGACCGGGAAAAGTCCTGGGCCAGCCAAGACTCATTAGTTACCCTAGATTATAGTGAGAATTAGAAGTGAATCAGGTGACACATGGAGAACTGAGTACATGATATAAATTAGAATATACCATTAATTATTGCTAATGGCTGGGGAGGAATTACTTTCACTTCTGATTTTTTCAATAATTTTTACACTTTTTAAAGATCTTACTTATTTGAGAGAGAGAGGGAGAGAGAGAGAACGCACAAGCTGGGGGGGGGGTTTAGAGGAAGAGGGAGAAGCAGATGTCCTGCTGAGCAGAGAGCCCAACTTTGGGCTTGATCCTAGGACCCTGGGATCATGACCTGAGCCACCCAGGTACTCCCAAAATGTTTACATATCTTTTTATCAAAGCAATACAAGCACATGAGAAATAAGACCTGAAATAAGCATTTTTATCTTGATTAAGTCCCAATAGTTCATTTTTTCTTTTGTTTCCCTTGTCTTCGTAAATGTATCTTACAAGATGTTGCTGTGGCCAAGTTCAAAAAGGGGGTTGCCTGTGTTCTCCTCTAGGGTTTTGATGGATTCTTGTCTCACATTTAGATATTTCATCCATTTTGGGTTTATCTTTGTGTATGGTGTAAGAGAATGGTCTAGTTTCATTCTTCTGCATGTGGGTGTCCAATTTTCCCAGTACCATTTATTGAAGAGACTGTCCTTTTTCCAGTGGATAGTCTTTCCTGCTTTGTTGAATATTAGTCGACCATAGAGTTGAGGGCCTATTTCTGGGTTCTCTATTCGGCTCCATTGATCTATGTGTCTGTTTTTGTGCCAGTACCACACTGTCTTGATGATCACAGCTTTGTAGTACAACTTGAAATCTGGCATTGTGATGCCTCGGGTCTGGTTTTCTTGTTCAATATTCCCCTGGCTATTCAGGGTCTTTTCTGATTCCACACAAATCTTTTTTTTTTTTTTTATGATAGTCACACACACAGAGAGAGAGAGAGAGAGAGGCAGAGACACAGGCAGAGGGAGAGGCAGGCTCCATGCACTGGGAGCCCGACGTGGGATTCGATCCCGGGTCTCCAGGATCGCGCCCTGGGCCAAAGGCAGGCGCCAAACCGCTGCGCCACCCAGGGATCCCTGATTCCACACAAATCTTAAGATTATTTTTTCCAACTCTCTGAAGAAAGTCCATGGTATTTTGGTAGGGATTGCATTGAACGTGTAAATTGCCCTGAGTAGCATGGACATTTTCACAATATTAATTCTTCCAATCCATGAGCATGGAATGTTTTTCCATCTCTTTGTGTCTTCCTCAATCTCTTTCAGAAGTGTTCTATAGTTTTTAGGGTATAGATCCTTTACGTCTTTGGTTAGGTTTATTCCTATTTATCTTATGCTTTTGGGTGCAATTGTAAATGGGATTTACTCCTTAATTTCTCTTTCTTCAGAGAAATTAAGTTAGTGTATAGAAAAGCCACAGATTTCTGGGCATTAATTTTGTATCCTGCCACACTGCCAAATTGCTATGTAAGTTCTAGCAATCTTGGGGTAGAGTCTTTTGGGTTTTCTATGTACAGTATCATGTCATCTGTGAAGAGGGAGAGCTTTACTTCTTCTTTGCCAATTTTATTTCTTTCTGTTGTCTGATTGCTGAGGCTAGGACTTCTAGTAGTATGTTGAATAGCAGTGGTGAGAGTAGACATCCCTGTCAGTGAAGAATGGCGAAAATTTACAAGACAGGAAACAACAAATGTTGGAGAGGATGTGGAGAAAGGGGAACCCTCTTGCACTGTTGGTGGGAATGTGAACTGGTGCAGCCACTTTGGAAAACTGTGTGGAGGTTCCTCAAAGAGTTAAAAATAGAGCTACCCTACGACCCAGCAATTGCACTACTGGGGATTTACCTCAAAGATATAGATGCAGTGAAACACTGAGACACCTGCACCCAGATGTTTATAGCAGCAATGTCTACAGTAGCCAAACTGTAGAAGGATCCTTGGTGTCCATAAAGAGATGAATGGATAAATGAGATGTGGTCTATATATACAATGGAATATTACTCAGCCATTAGAAATGATGAATACCCACCATTTGCTTTAACATGGATGGAACTGGAGGGTATTATGCTGAGTGAGGTAAGTCAATTGGAGAAGGACAATAATTATATGGTTTCACTAATATGGGAAATATAAAAAATAGTGAAAGGGATTATAGGGGAAAGGAGAGAAAATGAGTGGGAAAAATCAGAGAGGGTGACAAAACATGAGAGATTCCTAACTCTGGGGAAAAAACACGGGGTAGTGGAAGGGGAGATGGGCGGGGGGATGGGGTGACTGGGTGTCAGGCACTGAGGGGGGCACTTGACGGGATGAGCACTGGGTATTATATGTTGGCAAATTGAACTCTAATAAAAAAAAATATACAAAAAAAAAAAAAGCTCTCCTGCCAGGGTTCTGCTCCCAGACCAGCCCCCACCCCAAAAGGCAACCACTTGGAGCCCTTTTAGCTTCTGTTCCTTCAGGGCTGAGCCTGCCACCTTCACACTCCATCTGTTCTCCTGGCCTTAAGGTTATCAACTTCTCCAGGCAGGGTGGTATCCTGTGTAACAATTCTATGGCAGGGGCACCAGAATGAGAAGTGGGAACAGACCCTGGAGATTCCTCTGCTGGGCAGGCATTAACTCTTTAGGTACTGGGTCATGGGGAGGCAGGAGGCATGTGTGGTAGGAGCAGCAGCTATCTACTATAGAGTATTTCAACCCTGGTGAGCGACAGTGAGCAGCAGCTCTGCTTGTTAGGGGCTCACTGACATCAAAAGTGAGGATGTCTTCTGAGCAGAGAGCCTGAGACAATATAAGCCAGACATGTGGACCTTTGGGAAGAGCTACAGACAAGGCATCCTAGACATCTGCTTTGTGCCTGGGTCTTCCTAGCAACACGATCTCCAAGAGATCACAGTCAGCCAATCCAGGTCAATGCAAGTCCTCTTGGAGTGGGAGAAGAGCCCCACAAGGTAGAGATAATCAGCTTTGAGGAAATGGTACCTCCTGAAGTCCAGGTGGCAGAGGTGTACAAACCATCCCCTAGAAAGGAAAAAGGCCCTATGCTGGCCTCTCACTGCTGGCTGCCCTGCCCAGTGCAGAGCATCAGTTCTCACTCACATGAGTTCACATTCCTGGCAGCTGGTGTGCCCTGACAGACACTGGTGAAGCTGTCACCCACAGAATCCAGACCTGAGACCGAGAGAAGAGCAAAGCAGTCACAGAGGAAAGCTATCTCCCCAGGGGGACCTTGAAGGGGGCAAAGAGAAGAGGGGACATCTCACACTCCTATGGTGCCATCCTAACCAAATCAAAATCCATCCCAGAGAAGCCTGGAGTGTTACAACAGGATCTGCAGATTGAGAGGCCAGAGAAACAACACTAGCCTTTATTCTAGTTCTGACTTCTGAAGCTCTGTTAGTTGAGGTCTTTGCAAGCAACAGAAGTGAAATCAAACAAAAACTTAAGAGGCAACTCACAGCATCAAAGAAAAAAACTAGAGTATCCAGACCTAAGGAGGTTCCAGGATCTCCCTGCCAAAAACACCTGGACCAGCTCTCCACAGTGGTGGTTCTCAGCCCTGGCTGCAAATAAGAATCAACCAAAGAGCCTTTTAGAAACCACTGATGCAGGGACCTCCCCTTCAGAAGTTGGGATTCAACTGGTGTGGGTGAAACTGCCTCACCTCAAAGGTATCCCAGTGATTCTAATGAGAACCTTCTAGGGATGCTACTCCAAGTGTGGGCCACAAACCAGCAGTGCCAGTGTCACTGTCATCAGGGAGCTTGTTGAAAGTGCAGACTCTCAGAATCACCTGGACCTTCTGAATCAGAATCTGCATTTTCACAGGATGCTCGGGTAAGTCTTAAGCAGACTAAAGGCTGAGAAGTACATGGCTGGAGTATCATGGAACAACATCCCTGAGATAGCAAAATCCCCAGAAGAGGGACGCCTAGGTGGCTCAGTGGTTGAGCGTCTGCCTTTGGCTCAGGTCATGATCCTAGGGTCCCAGGATCGAGTCCCACATTGGGCTCCCCATAGGGAGCCTGCTTCTCCTTCTACTTGTGTCTCTGCCTCTTCTCTCTTTCTCATGAATAAATGAATAAAATATTTTTTTAAAATCCCCATAAGACAAGCATGTGATTGGCCATGCTTTGGTCACATCATGACAGAGGGCAGGGGAGCAGGGAACGATGCCTGGAGCCTCACCAGACTCATAGGTAGGAGAAGAGCTGCCCCTTAATGGAGAGGATGCAGGGCAGATAAAGACTCCACAGGTCCAACACAGCAACCTTGGACAAGTTCAGAGGTGGTGATGTCAGCTACCACTTATTAAATGTTTACTATATGCCAGGCACTCTGCCAAGGGATCAAATAAGCTCATGTAACCATCCTCCCTATCCATAAGACAGGCATCACTATTACTACTACTGTTTTATAAAAGAGGAAGGTAAGGTTTAGAGCAATAGTTCTCTAACTTAAGCATGCATCTGAGTCCCCTGAAGGGTTTCTTAAAGCAGAGATTTCTGGGTCTGACCCTCAGAGCTTCCAACTCAGTGAGTCTAGGACAATGCCAGAAAACCTGTATTTCTTTTTTTTTTTTTTTTAAGATTTGCAGGAGATTGCAGCAAACTAGTTGCTTCCCCTCATAAATGTGAGTAAGAGTTAAAGAGAGGGCAGTCATGTTGGAAGCCAGAAGGGAGGTGAGGAGCAACAAGAAACAGGAGCAGATAACATTCCCATGCATTCTAAAGAGAGACCAAGAATGATGAGGTGAAAGATAGCAGGGGGAGCGCTGAGGGAGCAAGATCAGAAGGTCATCTAACCCAAAATGTTGATCGACAGTAATGAGGTAGAGAAAATCTTCACTAAAGTGATCACCTCACTTACTATCCAAATCAGAATGCCTTTGAGACAGACAAAACCAAGAAAGCAATGCACATCAAGAACTGTCCCAGCACACAGAACATAAAGACTTCTAACTCTGGGAAATGAACTAGGGGTGGTGGAAGGGGAGGAGGGCGGGGGGTGGGGGTGAATGGGTGACGGGCACGGAGGGGGACACTTGACGGGATGAGCACTGGGTGTTATTCTGTATGTTGGTAAATTGAACACCAATAAAAATTAATTTATAAAAAAAAAAAAAAAAAAAAAAGAACTGTCCCAGCAAACTAGGATGTATGATTACCGCGCCCCCAACACAGCATCCAAATTAGAGGTGAGAACATCATCGCTGGAGATGAACACTTGGGGGCCACATTTCACCCCTTATTTGGCAATTACAGGACCACAAAGGTGTACTTCCCATGCAGGCATCCTTCTTTACCCTTTCTGCCCTCTCCCAGTCCTGGTGCTGTTGATGGTCCCTGACATCTACTTCTACAAGGTGGCTAAGGAACATCAGCCTAGTGAGGTTCCCCAAAGGTCAGCCCACAGATGCAGCTTCAAGAAATTATCTCTGGCATGGCTGATGCTGAAGTGAGAGAGGTAGACTGCCTTGCCTGGTAGAAGGAGTCCCACCCCAATTAAATTGCATGAGCCCTGATGGGAAGGCAGAGGAAAAAGGGAGTTGGGAGCCTTGCAAGCTGCTCCTGCCTTTCCCTTTTCATCTCGGAAAAGCCAATTTCAAACTTGCCTCGGGTCATAAGAGAAATTAATTTGATTCTCTCAACCTTGCCCAGAGTGGACACATGTCTTCCACTGGAGCATCTGCTGCTGGTAGATCCAGGGCGAAGAAACCATCCCCTTGAAATGAGTCTGGTTTCAGGACAAGCCAAAATCATTTACCTGAAGCCTGAGAAGCAGCTGCCCAGAATTCTCTGGGCTGTAATTTTTTGCTGGCAAGTTTCAAAAATGGTTTTCAGAGCTAACGTGAGTCCCAAATCAAAGGTTTACCCAAAGGAGTGTGCATGGATAGGACTGGTCCTTGACAAACACTCCCTTTTCATACTAACAAGCACCATCACACTGAATCCTATATGCACCAGGCATGGTCCCTAAGCCTTCTACTTCCTGACTGTGACACCTGGTTGTGGTGGACATAACTAAGGTGACCCTATTGTATAATCCCACAGGTGTGGGTGAATCTGTGACTTGTTTCTAATCAAAAGAATATCATAAAGGTGCCACACGTCCCCAGTTATGTTTCATTACATATGGCTCCACTTTATCAGACTAGAGAGAGAGAGTCCCATGATACCTAGGAAGAAGTAAGCCACCATGTGAGAGAACCACATAGCAAGGAATGCAAGCCGCCCCTAGGAATGACAGAGGCCCCAAGCTGAAAGAAATCAAGGACTCAGTCTTGTCTCTACAAGAAAATGAGTTCTTCTACTAGCCTAAGTGATCTTGGATTCAATCCTTCCCCAGTCTATCCATTAATGAGACCACAACCCCAGCTGACACTTGGATCGCAATCTGGGAAGACCCTGAACAGATAACACCGCTAATCTATACCCAAACTCCTGTTCCACACAAATCAACATAACTATAGGGCGGGGGTGTTACCTTAGGCTGCTAGGTTTGTGCTAATTTTACATGGCAATAGAAAACTGATACACCATTTTTCAGATGAGAAAACCAAGACTCAATGAGAAATGAGAAAGCCACAGCTAGAATACAGGAGATGATGGAGTCTGAGGCCACCTAGCGCCACCCTGCCATGACATGCTTTCAATAGAGAAAAATGGGGAAAGCCATCTACATCAGGGTAGTTAGAGAGCCTGCAAACCAAGAGGCTTAATGTTCTGGTCTCAGCTTCACCTGGTACTCACTGAACACATCATTGCCCTGCTCTCGGCCTATGTTTTGTTATCTATGAAACAGGTACAGAGACCAAACCCATGGAATTTAGTATTATTATATAATGCCCATACTATACTTCCACAGACCAACCTTCCTATTTGGGGTTCACACTCTGGGTCTCTCTCTCCTCACTCAAACCCTACAGTGAGTGAATGATATAATCCATGTGACTCTACTATGAGTGAACAGTATAATCCATCTATTGAGTTCCAGCTGTGTACTAGGCACTGAGCAGAAGCTAAGGAAATTCAGGAGAATCAGACACTCTCCTTAAGCTCAAAGCCTCATGACCAAGGGCAGGAGGAAAGGTAAATAAACACACAAGTGAACACAACTTATAGGTCAATTGAGTCTTCTCCTTTGGTCTAAGTAAGAGAGGGTCAAAGCCCATCAGGCATTCTAGGATAGCCCAAAGCCCACCTCAGTGTTTCTGCGAATTGCTTAGAGTTTACACTCTCATTGATTTAGCTCCAGGACTCTCCCAGGTGCTCCACAGTGTCATCAAGAACCCAAAGGCTTCCTGTCCTGCTCTGCCATCCTCTACATATGACAAGGTCTCCTCTCACTGTTGCCAGATGGTAGCTGAGCCATAAACTCCACATCTTGCACCACACTTTAAGTCAGAAGGAAAGGGTGGGACTCTTCTTGTGTAAGCCTCTTTCTGTCTTCTTGTGTAAACCTCTTCTTACGTAAGCCCTTTAAAGCAGCCAGACAACTCCCCCTCATTGATTGGCCAGGACAGATTCACATGTCCATCCTATGGCTAGTCCAACCAATAGCACAGGAAAATGGCCTTCATAAGTCACCACCAAAGGCTGAGCAGAAGCCTCATGCTCCCCAGGTACATGATCATCTGATGCCTGAACAAAAAGAGGGTTATGTGAGCAAAGACAAAGGTGTGATGGCTTATAGATTAGTTCAGTTATTGGTTCTCCTTGACACCCAATTGATGACCAGCTCTAAGGTTTTAAAACATCTCTCTGACTGCAGGGAGAAGACTGGAATAGACAGACCAAGAGTGAGCTGGAGATCAGCTAGGCAGCCATCCACTAGTTTAACAGAGGTAAGCAGGGATACAGCAGTGGGCAACCCAGCAAGTGTCATGGAAATCCACAGTCTATACCTGTTCGCTGAAAAATGAAATGCTGATAGCTTATTGGATTATAAGGCAAAAATCTTTGCAACCACCTCCATTGGCCAAGAATTGCAAGTTTGCCAGCCCTACTCCCACTGGAAGTCCTAACTTTCAGTCATCCATCCCTTCCTTACATGTCTTTATTTTTATCATTCACTTGTGTATCCAGAGATACCATCATTGAGTCTGTCCCAATTTTTAAACCTGATGTGGTTTGGGTTTTTTTTTTAAGACTTTATTTATTTATTTGAGATGGGGGGGTGGGTGGGCAGAAGGAGAGAATCCTCAAGCAGACCCCCTGCTGAGCGGGGTGCCCGACACGGGGCTTGAACCCATGACTCCAAGATCATGACCTGAGCCAAAATCAAAAGCCAGACGCTTAACCAACTGAGCCACCCAGGTGCCCCTCTTTTTTTCTTTTTTGAGTGAATAATTCTGGATTTACAGAAAATCTGCAGAGATAGCACAGAGACCTCCCACTTTCCCTGAACCTAGCATCAGTTTCCCTAATGTCACCATGTTGTGTTACTGTGGCACATCTGTCGAAACCAAGAAGCCAACATTACTATTAATTAAACCCTAAACTGCATTTACATTTTACCAGGTTTTTTTTTTTCACTAACTTGTGTTTTTGCTACAGGATCCCATTCAGGACACCACATTCCATTTTTTCTTTTATCTTTCCAGCTTTATTGAGGGATAGTTAATAAATTAAATTGTATATATTAAGGATGTCCAACATGATTATTTAACACATGTATACATTGCAAAATGACAACCACAATTAAATTAATTAACACATCCATCACCTCTCATCATTACCATGTCTCTGTGTGTAATGAGAACACTTGAGATCTACACTCTTAGCAAATTTCAAGTATATATACAGCATTATTAATTATAGTCACCATGCTGTACACTACCTCCCCATAACTTATTCATCATAAAACTTTGACCAGCATCTCCCCATTTCCCCCACCCCCTGGAAACCACCATTTTACTTTCTGATTCTATGAGTTTGACTTTTTTAGATTCTACATATAAGTGTACAAGTAAGCTTTTTTCTTCCTATTCTTCTTAGATTCTACTTTATTTGACAAAATTCAAAACCTAAATCAATTCACATCTTGCCTCATCCACCTCCTTCTCTCTGAAGGAGAGTCTGTGACTCGGGGATCATTCACCATCTCCAGCTGGATTTTTCTCTGTTTGGTTTATCTTACTGAGCATAAAGTCCTCCAGCTTCATCCATGTTGCTGCAAATGGCAAGATATCCTTATTTTTATGGCTGAATAATATTCCTCCATGTGTGTATGACATTTCTTTATCCATTTATCCATCAGTGGTCACTTGGGTTACTTCCATATCTTGGCTATTGTGAATGGACACTGGTTCTGGCTATGACTCTTCTGGATATGACTCAAAAAGTATAGAAAACAAAAGCCCTTTACATATAACTGTCATGTCTCTTTAGGTTCCTCTGGTCTCTGACAGTTTCTCAGCCTTTCCTTGCTTCTCATGACCTTGGCAGTTTGGGGTAGTACTGGTCAGGGATATTGCAGAATGTACCTCAATTTCAGCTTCTCACAGTTAGACTGGAGTTGTGCATTTTGGGGGAGAATACCACAGAGGTGAAGTGCCCTTCTTTTCAGGATGCATCTTTCTGAGTTTCTCTTAATCTATGGATTTCCCCTCAAACCCCTTTCTGTACCTAGTAATGGATCCATGGAAGAGCCCAGGGCATCTGGCTTGTAGTTACCCAGTTTGGACTTCACAAATCACTCACTTGTGGTACAGTTCAATACATTCATCTGTTCTGTGATATTAATGCAAACTGACACCTGGATCTAGATCCTTAGATGGATAGAATCTCATAAGAAAGTACAGAGCTCACCCATGAAGGATACAGTCTATATTAGTTTCCTAGGGCTGACATAACAAAGTACCACAAAATGGGTGGCTTAAAACAACAGAAATTCATTCTCTCGCAGTTCTTGAGGACAGAGATGTGAAAACAAGGTGTTGGTGCCATGATACCACAGGAGCCTCAAGGGGAGGATCCTTCCTTGTCTCCCAGCTTCTGGTGCTCCCAGGCATCCCTTGGCTTATGGCAGCCTCACTCCCTTCTCTGCCTCATCTTCATATGCTTGGCTTCCACGTGTCCATGTCTGGGTCTAAATCCCTCTCTACTCATAAAAATATAAGTCAATTTGGATTAAGGGTCCCTATTTCTGTATGGCCTCTCTACTCATAAAAATATAAGTCAATTTGGATTAAGGATTCCTATTCCTGTATGGCCTCACTGTCACTAATTACATTTGCAATGACCTTGATTCCAAATAAGGTTATATTCTGAGTACTGTGGGTTAGAGCCTCAACATACCTTTTAGGGGATACCATTCAATCCATAACACAGGGTATCCCACAAAACCCAAAGAAGTACAGCAAGGCTTCATGGTAGAAACCAGCAGAGGCCAACACAGTCTGTCTGTCTTTCTAGGATTGCCCATCTGTCTTCCTATGTCCCTGTTTATGAGTTTCTTTCCCTACCCTTCTTACCCATTTCCACTGCTACAGATACCCATGGGCCAGACAGACATGCCTGTGCTGTCATCAATCTTCCATCCCCTCTACGGTCAAGCACTCACCAGAGTTCAGCTCAGAGACTCTAAATTCCAAGCTCTTGGGAGAGAGTCCACATGGCTTGGCTTTGATACCATATTTGCCCCTTCGTATAACTGGTCATGCCCAGAGTATTAAAAAAAATTCCTATATACAGAGTTCTGAGTCTTCTAGCACTCTGGGAAGGACAAGTTTCTAAAGAAAGAGAAATGGGGGTAGAAAAAAATTATCGGCTGAGAAAATAGTTGGCAGATGAAACGATATTCCTGGTAGAGTGTGCAAGAGGCTGTTACATTCTGGAACAGAAAGAAAACTCTCCCTGGGTTCTTAGGGACTATCTGAAAGGAATGTGAAAGCAGCTGAATTCTCACAGAAAAAGCCAAGTGGAATCAGAAGCATACTGTTTTGTGACATTTGCTTCAATTCTATGTCCCCTACCTTGGGGAACATGTTTTATATCCATATATATACTGTCCCCTTTCGTGTTCTTCATCCCCCTGGACCAAAGTTCTAGTGTATGGAGTCCAACCTCTCCATTTCTGAAATGCAGTGTCAGGGACACCATCTCAGGAAGCTTGGGCTGTTATAACAATATAGCACAGCCAGGGAGGGCTTAAAAAACAGACATTTCTGACAGGTCGAAAGGCTCAGGAAATCCAAGGTCAAGGTGGCAGCATAAGTAGGGTCTGGGAAGAGTTCTCCTGGCTTGGAGACAGCTATCTTCTTACTGTGTCTTCACAGGGTAGAGAGAGAGAACATATCTTCCACATCTCTTCTTCTAAGGGCATGAACCCCATTCAGAAAGGCTCCACCCTTAGGATCTCACCACTTCTCAAAGACCTCATCTCCCAATACTGTCAATTGAGACAACCATGCAGATTGAGTTGCAGTCTTTGAATTTGAGGGGAACACAAACATTCAGTCCTAGCAGACAGTGAGGGAATGGAAGGCATGATGAGATTCATCTCAGGAAGGGCTGGCGCTCAACTGTCTGCATGATGGATGAAGAGCCATTGGTCCTCTGGGCCCTGGTGGCTCCCCACAAGGGCTCTTGCATCTGTTTCCTCCCCCAGCAGTGAGCCCAGACTAGCATTTCAAAAGCAGCTGTTATCAGAAGCCAGAAGATGCAGGAAGGGCTGGGGTGAAGGCTTAGGGAAGGGGAGAGTTGCCAAGCAACTCAACAAGCACTCTTCCCCCTCCCACCCCCAGCTTTACCTTGAATTCATTCCTTTATCTCCCTGGCAGGGGGATAGGTCATCCAAGTCACAGCTGGTCAAATACTTCCTGTGTCAAGGCAGAGAGGAATAGGACAAGAGGAAGGGACTACCAATGCATTCTCCACTCCTCTCCACATGCAACAGACAGAATTAGATACTTAACCAAGTGCTCATATGTTACTCTGGTGAGATTAACTTATTTACCCCTTACTCCAACTCTGTGTTATCCCCCATTTTAATGCCCCTTGGTACAACTGGCCATGTTTTCTCTTTCAGGAGAAAACAG
Source organism: Nyctereutes procyonoides (assembly GCF_905146905.1). Lineage (NCBI taxonomy): Eukaryota > Metazoa > Chordata > Mammalia > Carnivora > Canidae > Nyctereutes > Nyctereutes procyonoides. The sequence goes on along the minus strand of NW_026575126.1, from coordinate 50,147,502 downwards.
AGGAACAGAAACTTAAAGCATTATGCCTAGAATTACTCAACTGGTAAATGATGCATCTATCTGACTCCAAATCCCTTGTGTTTCTACACCGAGCCAAGCTGTCTTGGACAGCACTGGTTAGAGGAGACAGCAGGAAAATGGCAGATGCTTCCAGCAGATGTCTCAGGAATAGTTTGTTGTTAATTTTCACTGTGAACATCTCAGACGTAAGAATAAATGCAGTTGGCTGCATAATGATTTGCAGTAGTCAGGGTCTTTTCTGATGCAAATGAAACTCAAATCAAACTTGCCTAAACAAAATAGATATGTTTTATTAACTTATACCTAAAGGTAGATTCACCTTTAGGTGAATCCAGGAGTTCTGATGAATTCTGATAATGCAGACCAAGAATCTATACTTCACCTCTGAGCTTTTTCCCTTTGTGATGGCTTCCTTCTCAGTCAGCTCTTCCCATGCACCAACTCTTCTCAACAACTTTCAGCTTGTACTCAACCAACTTAGTAACTCCAGCAGACAGATACTTGGCCTGAGTCACACCAACTGATGCATCCCCAAATCAATCACTGTGGTTAGGATGCTGGATAAGTTGACGGTTCAGAACTGGATCACATGCCCACCCCTAAAAAGGTGAGAGAGAAAAAGTCCCTACAAACCACACAGCCCAGAAATATAGGAAAAAGAGGGATGACATTAAAAATAGTTAACAACTAGCATGTCACAGGCACCCACCAGTCAGAGTGGACACTGTTAGGTTTTTTAGTAACTAAATGGAAATGAGACCGCCAAGGCAAGCAAAGGTCCAAGAACAGATTTTATTGCAGGCACCCTCGGGCGAGGTTCCAGGACTCACGGAGGGAAAGAGTGAGTCGGGGAAGTCGCGCCAAGACAAGGTGGCAGGGGGTTTACATAACGTTGTAAGGCAGAACGGTTTCCTATTGGTTGGCTCATATGCAAAGGAAGGATTGCAATCCAACCAGTCAGAGTGACCCTCACTATGCAAAGGAAGGATTCCAGTTCGGCCAAAGGTGACTTCCTCCTCTGGGGTTTGAAGGGCATTGGGTTCGGTTGGGGAAGTCCAAAGGAGAGGTCTAAGGGTCTGCGTCAAGCTGTCAGCAGGTCATTGGTCCATTGACGTCCCAGATAGAGGTGGTGGCAGGAACCTCAGCCATTTTGGGGTATCTGCCATTTTGAGGAGTTTCCCTTCCCGCCTGGCCCCAACAGACACCAGCCATCAATAACCAATGTGGCTGTGGGTGCTGCCTAAGTATCAAACCTGGGGACCAGTGATTTGTGTGAAGTAAATTTTTCTTACTGAGAGAGCAACAGATAAATGCTGAACAGACACAAAATATATAGACTTCCTCTACTGAGCTGCTTGCTGTGCTCTTCCCCCTACCCATTTTGCTTGGCAAACTCCTATTCACCCTTTAAGACATTTAAGACCCAACTAAAGAATCTCATCCTCTATAAACTTTTATTTCTCTACCTTACCTTGCTCCATGTGGTACATTCACTCACTTAGGACCACTTCTGGGCCTTATCAATACCTTTACAATACTACCTTTCACATACTTCCTCCAATTTTTGTTTATACATCTGTGAGATCCTAGAGCTGGACCTGCCTTGTTCATCACTTCTCCAGCATCTGGCACTGGGTCTTTCACCTGGAGAGCGTTCAGTGATTATATAATGAATGAATTAATGAATAAATGTATAAGTTTCCTCATGGAATCACAGGGTAAAAAGAGAAGGAGGAGAATAAGAGGTAAGAGAAAGCTTTCCTAGTGAAAAAAAAATGGTAGAGCATGTCAGACAAATCAAAAATAGCATCCAAAACAAATATAAGTTTCAAAAAGATGAAGGAGTTTCCTCAATTTTATAAACCTAGTAAATGGTGAAGTTGACTTTTCCCAAACACTGTATACTGGAAGGAGGAAAGAGATTTCTGTGAACGAGTCAGGTTAGGGGTACCTAGCTGGTTCAGTCAATGAAGTGTCTGCCTTCAGCTCAGGTCATGATCTGAAGGTCCTGGGATTGAGCTCCATGTCAGGCTCCCTGCTTCTCCCTCTTCTGCTCTCCCTGCTTGTGTTCTCTGTGTGTGCGTGTGTGCGTGTGTCAAATAAGTAAAATATTTTTTTTAAATATCAGGTTAATCACAAAAAAATTCATCTTCTGGAGTTAATCCCTGGAAAGAAGCAGGAACGGGTAGGAGGGGTGGTTGGTATATTCATCAGGGGCCCCCAGTATGTTCCTGTCACCCCAGTAGGAAGCAGAGAACCCAAGGCAACATCAGCAAAGAGAAGAGCCTGAGGACACAAGGGGTTAGGAGGGCCTGGTCACTCCCAATGCAAACCCTTGTATGTCTTAATGCCTCAGAGAAGGACTCACCAGCCTCATGTTGCCTAACTTCAACAAGAAAGAAAGAATCAGCCCCATAATGTAAGTCCTAATAGCCTTGACCCCTTTTGGCTGTCATTTTAGAGAATGAATATGCCACCCATGATTAACACTGCAAAGTAGCCACACAGCAAACTTGCACAAGTAACAAGTAAATGCCAGGAAAACCCAAATTTGTAACAACTTTATATATATTTTAGGTATTTACTAAATTTGGCCCTTGATAAAGCATGCGGCCACCCTCATCACAAAAGTCAGCTTCCTCCCTGGGCCTAAAATTAGAAGCCACAACTGCCAACTATGGGCACAGAGCTCACTGCCTATTGAGATCCCCCTCTCCTTCATTTCAAGTTCCCATCAGCTCTCCTGTCAGCTGGCCTGGAGGGAGGGCAATAGGCAGTAAGAGGGGCAAGTCCCCAGGGATGAAGAGGCAAGCAGCTGAGCAAGGGCCCTGGAGACCATAGAGCCAGCTGCTCACTGGAATACTTACTGCTAGCAGGTCTAGAGTGGAGACTCAGACACCCACAGAGAAGAATGTGACTTGGCAAAATTAGAGACAAGATCTAGAGCCAGATTCTGAATTTTTACAGGGATCATAACACTTTGCTTAAATGATTCATCTTGATCATCAACACATTCAAATTTCCAGTTGCTCAGAATAATGACTGAAATAAAAAATAAAGATATTATCATGGAAGAAAATCTATGAAAAAAGAGTACTGGGTCAGCGGTTTAGCGCCGCCTTCAGTCCAGGGCGTGATCCTGGAGACCCTGGATTGAGTCCCGCGTTGGGCTTCCTGCATGAAGCCTGTTTCTCCCTCTGCCTGTGTCTCTGCCTCTCTCTCTCTTTGTGTCTCTCATGAATGAATAAATAAATTTTTTTAAAAAAAGGAGTACTGGATGCTATGATTGTATAATGGTAAATCCAAATGGTTGGGGAGGGAAGGAGGACCCAAGTGGGTATCCCTGAGGTCACAGCTTTTAAGCTAAAAGTAGAAGGACAACAAAGATTTTCCATGTAAAAAGTGAAAGAAAGCATTCATTTAGAGATAACAACATGTGCAAAGGCCCTGGGATCAAGAAGGAGTGTCATGTTTAGAGGAAACTGGATGTTAAAAATGACAGGGAGAATGTGGTAAGAGATGAGCTGGAAAGGCAAGCAGGAGCTAGCTCACTCAGGTAACAGAAACTCATCAATATTTCATAAGATGCTAATATGCATTTCTCAAGTTTTTGATTTTGTGTGTTTAGGGTTTTCTGTCCATCTTACCCACAGAGCATAAGTTCCATGAAGTCAGAGACATTTGGTTCACAGCTCTATCACTAACACCTGGAACACCTATCACTAATACCTAGATTTTTGGGATGTTCTCCTGCTCACCACCACACCCATCGCCCATAACCTCTCCCTCACCAGGAAGCTAAACAAAAGATAGCCTACAGTGACCATTACCAGGGTTCCCAAGATCACACTCAGGCTCAACAATTTGCTAGAAGGACTCACAGAATTCACAAAAAGCCATCATACTTACGGTTATGGCTTATTATGGATATAGATTAAAACAGCAAAGGAAAAGAGTGTATAGGGCAGATCAACACAGCAGATAACCATTTTCTACCATCTTTCCTCCAAAGAATATCAGTTCAGACAATGACCAAGTGAGACAGCCTTTGCAAAGTCCAGCTTTCCAAAAGAGAAGCTCTAGCACAATACTGGAGGTGGGGGGAATCTGAGGTTGGATGCATTAAGGAAGGTAAAAGGAGCAATCTCCTTTATCCACATCACGCCTCCCATAGGGTGGCACAGCTCAGTGCCAGAAGGAATCTTCTTGGTCCGAGATTTCTCCCATAGGAGAAGTGAGAGCATATGAGTGCCCAGCTTCCTGAGCTGTGCAGGACTCGAAAGAGACCACCACTTCTCTCTTGTCCCATCCAGAATACTGACTGTGCTGGTCAACTCAGAGGCCAGGAGAACAGCAGACACAGGGCTCTCAGAGGCCACCAAAGAGACACAGATCCTACTGAGCATGTTGTGGACTCCACTAGGAAGCCTGCTCATGAGCTGCTGGGAATGCTGTACCAGCAGAACCCCCCAACTGGGCCCTGGGAACCCCCAATGCTCTCTGTATGTCACCTATACACCCTGATCCCATGGCTGGCCCCCAATGGTGGTGAGAGCAAGCCTTTGCAGATGCATTTGATACCAAAAGCACAACCAACAAAAGCAAAAGTCAACACCTGAGAGTATGTCAAACTAAAAAGCTTCTGCACAAGAAAAGAAACCATCAATACAATGAAAAGGCAACTTCCAGAATGGAAGGACATATCTGCAAACCATATTTCTGAAAAGAAATTAACACCCCAAATATAGAAGGAATGAATACAACTCTAGCAAAACATAAGAATAATAATCTGATTTTAAAATGGGCCGGGGACGGGGGGGCAGCCCGGTGGCTCAGCGTTTTGGCGCTGCTTTCAGCCCAGGGAGTGATCCTGGACACCCAGGATCAAGTCCCACATCGGGCTCCTTGCATGGAGCCTGCTTCTTCCTCTGCCTGTGTCTGTACCTCTCTTTCTCTCTCTCTTTGTGTCCCTCATGAATAAATAAATAAAATCTTAAAAAAAATAAAATAATGAGCAGGGGACCTGAGTAGACACTGCAGCATTATTTATAATACCCAAGATACAGAAACAACCTAAGTGTCTAACAATAGATGAATGGATAAAGATGTGATTTATATGTCTGTGTGTATGTATGTGTGTGTGTAATACTATTCAGCCATAAAAAATGAATGAAATCTTGCCATTTGCAAAAACATAGATGGACCATGAGGGCATTATGCTAAATGAAATGAAAACAAGTATCATGTGATCTCACTTATATGTAAATCTTAAAAAAAAAAATTAAAAATCAAGCTCCTAGCTACAGAGAACAGATGGGTTATTGCCAGAGACAGAGGGTGGGAAGTGGGCAGAATGGGAAAAGTGGTCAAAAGACATAAACTTCCAGTTATAAAATAAATAAGTCATGTACATGTAATGTACAGCATGGTGAATACAGCAATATTGCATTGGGTATTTGGAAGCTACTAAAAGAATAAATCTAAAAGTTTACATCCCCCCTCAAAAAATGTTATAATAAAAATGGACAGAAGCACTGAATAGACATTTTCCCAAAGAAAACATACAAAAATGGCCAACAGGCAAAAAAAGGTGCTCACCATGGCTAATCAAACCCAATGATGGGGGCCTGTGGGTGGCTCAATCAGTTAAGCATCCGCCTTGGCTCAGGTCATGTTATCATGGTCCTGGGATTGAGCCCTGCCTTGGGCTCCCTGCTCAGTGGGGAGCCTGCTTCTTCTTCTCCCTCTGACCCTTACCATCACACTCGTGCACTCACTCAATCACTCTCAAATAAATAAAAACCATTAAAAGAAAAAATAAACACAGTGAGATATCACATCACACCTGTTAGCATGGCTATCATCAAAAAGATAAGAGATAACAAAGTGTTGGTGTGGATATGGAGAAAAGCAACCCTTGTGCACTGTTGGTGGCAATGTAAATTGGCAAAGCCATGATAGAAAAGAGTATGGAGGTTCCTCAAAAAATTAAAAGTAAAACTATTATATGACCTAGAAATCCCACTTCCAGGTATCTGAGTATATATCCAAAGAAAATGAAATCAGGATATTTCACATAAGTATCTTCACTCCCATGTCCATTGCAGCATTATTATATTAACAAGAGGTAAGGCATGGAAACAACTTAAATGCCCTTTTATGGACAGTTACAATCCATGAATACAATGGAATATCATTCAGCCATTAAAAAGTAGGAAATCGGGGATCCCTGGGTGGTGCAGCGGTTTGGTGCCTGCCTTTGGCCCAGGGCACGATCCTGGAGACCCGGGATCAAATCCCACGTTGGGCTCCCGGTGCATGGAGCCTGCTTCTCCCTCTGCCTATGTCTCTGCCTCTCTCTCTCTCTCTCTCTCTCTCTCTCTCTCTCTCTGTGTGTGTGACTATCATAAATAAATAAATAAACAAACAAACAAACAAATAAATAAATAATTTTTTAAAAAAAGTAGGAAATCCTGCCATTTGCAATAACATCAATGGAATCAATGGACACTGAGGACATTATGTTAAATGAAATAGGTCAGTCAGAGAAAGACAAAAACTGGGTGATCCCACTCATATGTGGAATCTAAAAAAAGCCTAAGTCCTAAAAACAAAGAGTAGGAATGGTGATTGTCAGGGGCTGGAGAAGTGAGATCTTGTGGGTCAAAGTATATAACCTTCCAGTTTTAAGATAAATAGGTTCTGGAGATCTAATACACAGTATGGCAACTATAGTGAATGTTTTCCTCATAAGAGCTAAGGTAACATGTGAGGTGATGGAAGTATTAACTAACCTCACTGTAGTGATCATTCACAATATTTGTTCATAACATCATCACACTGTGCACCTTACAAGTACCCAAAGTGATATGTCAATTATAGCTCAAAAAAGCTAGAAAAAAATTTTTTAGACTTTAAAAATTTGTTAATTAAAAAAAACTTTAAGTGCATAGGGCTGGGTCCAGGAGAGACCAGGTACAAGCTTCCCGTTGTCCTCTCCCAGTGGAGTCTTGTAGACAACCTCTGTATCTCCAAGTAAAGATGTGTGACAACACTACAAAGTGGTGATAACCAAAGAAGCTCGCCAAAGCCTTGGTGGACAGAGTTCATACTAAGGGTTGGTCACACAGGCATGGAGCATCCTCATGGATGGCTCCTCCAGAGGGCAAAAGGATACCACCATGAGGCTCCAAGTCTGACACATTCACCATAAATCACATTGTTAGCACAGATTAGCTGGCATGTCCTAAAGACCCAGGTAAACACAGACACTCTTATCAGGCTGACATTCCAAGGACTGTGAGGTTATCTCCCAGCAGAGGTCAAAGGCTAAACCTTTCTTTGTAATGCACAGGATCTGAACAGCCCAGACCTACTCAGTCAACCTTTCAGTATACAAACGAGGAAGATGCTACATTCTTCATCTTCTGGGTAGCAGAGTACACAAATGCAACCTGGTTTAAAGAAGACGCATTCGGGTAGAACCAGTGGCCACCTCCATCCCCCTCTCTACATAGGATCCACCCCATGGGCATCAGGAACATTACCCCTCCCCAGGGACACTTTAAGGCAGGTGTCTCTCGGCAGGCCAGAGGGGTAAGCCTCCCTACTCCATACTCCCATTCTGCTATGGCAAGCCTATCAGAGGTCAGGTGTCAGGGAGACCAAGGCAGGGGTGGAAACCTATGTGCAGGAGGCTTACTGGGGAGCAGTATCTATACAGCAGGGGGAAGGTAGCACCAGGCAGAGGGAGGAGTGAAACTGTAGAACAGTTGCTAGAGACATCTGAGGCAATCCCACCGGGAGCCCTGAAACTGGGGCATCCCTTCAGAGGTATCCCAATTTGAGGCAAGGGTCATGACCTCTGTAACCCTCAAGAATCAGTCACTGGATACAGGATGTCACTGGGAGGAGAAAGGACTCCCGAAAACTATGTAGCTTCCTTCAGCAGAGGCACAACTTAGTCCTGAGATGTCAGCAGCCACCTCTCCAGCAGCTGTGGTGAGAGGGCCGCTGTGGTCCAGCACAGGGGCTGGGTAGTATAGCACCCGGCAGAAAGCCCAAGACCAAAGCAGGAAGAGAAAAATATGAGAAACCTTCAACTGACTAGGTCTAAAGAGCCAGGCTGCCTTGAGAATCCTGAACTGACTTTTTACTCAAAAAAATCTAGGTTTTAAACCAGAAGGGACTAGGATTACCTTGACTGGGCAAGACTGCGTGCATGAGGCCTAGAGTACAAGGGGGCTTGGGCAGGCTTGGGATGAAGAAAGTAATTACAGGATAAAGAAGTTCAGAGTAAAGGGAGGAAACACATGAGACCTTGTGGAATGGGGTAGCGAGCAGTAAACACCCAGAGATTATCTTTCACTGCGCACAGGACCTCGTGGTACAGTGAAAAACCCCAAAGATGTAACACACAGACATCACTCCATCCCTCAGCACTGATGAAGAACCAGGGACAGAGCAAGATGGTCACAGAATCTGTGAGTGGTCACCAAGCTCCACCAACCTGATCTCCCTGAAGAAGGTGATGGTCCCTCCAAAGGTTAAGTAAGAAAATGTTCCTTTTAAACTGGGAGATACAGTATTATAAATGCACAACCTCTCTAACCAGCAGCTCTGCTTCTAAGCATTTATCCAACAGACGAACACACGTATGTGCACGAGATATACATATAGGCATAAATTGTAGTAGAAAGCAACAGCAAGGGCAGCCCGGGTGGGCTCAGCAGTTTAGAGCCGCCTTTAGCCCAGGGCGTGATCCTGGAGACCCGGGATCGAGCCCCACGTCGGGCTCCCTGCATGGGGCCTGCTTCTCTATCTGCCTGTGTCTCTGCCTCTCTCTCTCTCTGTGTCTCTCGTAAATAAATAAAATCTGAGGAAAAAAAGAAAAGAAAACAAAGGAAAAAAGAAAAGAAAGAGAAGAAAAGAAGAAAGAAAAAGAAAGAAGGAAGGAAGGAAGGAAGGAAGGAAGGAAGGAAGGAAGGAAGGAAAGAAAAAAGAAAAGAAAAAAAGAAAAGGAAAGAAAGAAAGAAACAAACAAACAAACAAACGGCAAACAGCCTCAATGTTCTCCACAAGGGCACTGGTTAGTTTATACACATCCCATGCTGTAATACCATTCAGCCATTAAAAAGAATGAGGCATCCTCATGTGTGCAACAACAGATATGCAACAAATACATATTGTCATGTGAAAAAAAAATGAAGACACAGAATAATGTGTACAGTATGCTATTGCCCATATACTTTTTTAAACTGGAAGGAGATTGTATATACATACATTCTTCTATATAAGGAGAGTATCTTCTGGAAAGTGTCAAGAGAAGTTGAGTTGTAAGACCTGTTAAGTTTGGGGAAGGGAAACTGGTGATTATGACAGGAATGGAGACTTCCTTTTCACTGTACATTTCTTTTATATTCTTTCAACTTTTTTTGCCATATGCACACATTCCCTATTCAAAAAAGAATTGTTTTTAACTAGAAACAATGAAAAATCTTATAGGCATGCAAACTAAATTAATTAGCCATTCCTATAGCTTCAACATGCATTTAAATGTGCAAGCATCCTGGCCTCCCAAGATTGATTGGCTGTAAATTGAGAACCTCAGCAATTTCTTTTTACCAGGACAGATGTTGACATTGTTCCTGTGATTTTTCACAGATGTTTGCCTTCCAGCATCTTTAAAATCGGGTTTCTCTGTCAATTTGGAAATCCCAAATTTCTCATATCAAATTGACATGACAGGAAAATTCAAAAGCATTATTACATTGTGAAAGAGTTTGTAGTTGGCAAGTGGCAATGGGAAGGAAAGGATGTTTAAGAAGCAGCCATGACATCTTCTCCTTAAGCCTTCCTTGTCATAGCATGCCTCAGTTTACCTGACCGGGTTAGCTGGAGACGAAGCTTGCATCACTATACAGACATGGGCTTTGGTGTCTGGGCAACAGCGGATTCTAACTTTGATTCCACCCTCTCTCTAGCTGTAATACTTTGAACCAGTCATTAATTTGGCCTCTTTTTTCTCATCTGTAAAATGGAAATATCACCTACCTTGCAGTGTGGTTTTGCAATTAAGCAGTACAACAAAAGGAGGATGCTTGGCACCTGCTGAGCGCTCTGGAAATGGTTTCTCCCTTCCCGCCTCCTTGACAACTTCCCTAGCATCTTTTCCTCCTTCTTCATGTCCATTTTTTGCTTTAAGACAAGGGGTCTCATGAAATCCTTGGGTTTACCCACTAGTTAGACAGTAGATGGAAACATTCCTCAACTCAAAATTCGACTTGTGTCTCCATCCTCTTGGGACTCTGCTCTCCCTAAATGACAAAAGGAATACCACCCACTAATAAAAGCCTAACCTCTCCTAATGATATATCTTGGCTAAAAATGTCCAACAGGCATTGAACAGTGAGTATATCAGGCTCCTGATAAGCATTTTACCTGCATCATGTCACAAAAGCCTCTCAACAATAAAAAGCCATTATTATTATTCCCAGAGCACCAGAGGTGCCGTAACACCTTGTTGAACATCTGAGTAGCAGATCTGAGATTCAAATGAACCTGAACCCCAACCATAGACACAGGTCACACTAGGTCTCCCCACTTTGTTATTATTAATGAGGGATTATGCTCCCTAGATGGGTATGATGCAGTCATTCATTCCATTCCTACAGTTGAATGCCATTATCTAAGGAGTGGCACTTATAACTTGTACAGCTATGGACACCACAAGGCCACTCAACTCAGGTCTTAAAGTCTTAATTTCCTCATTTATTAAATAAGGATACTGAGGATGACAGAGAGGGCTTCAAGGAGATTTCTGGAAAAGAAAGTGCTATGGACTGCATGTTTGTGTTCCCTCACATTCATATGTTGAAGCCCTAATCCCCAGTGTTGGTGCCTAGAGATGGGGCCTTTGGGGGGCAATGTAATTTAAACGAGGTCATGAGGATAGGCCCACCAAGATGGAGTTAGTGCCCTTATGAGAAGAGGAAGAGACCAAAGTCCCTGCTTTCTCTGTCATGTGAGGACATAACAAGAAGGCCATCTGCAAGCCAGGAGGGTGGTCCTCACCAGACATACAACCTGACAGCACCCTGATCTTAGACTTCCCAGACTCTACAACTGTGAGAAACACATACCTGCTGTTTAAGCCACCCAGGCTACGGTATTTCATTCTAGCAGCCTTATGTCTAACTAAGACAAGAGAGATGGTCGGCCTTTCCTCTAACATTTCTCCTTTCCAGTGACCACCTGGAGGAAGGCAATGGGGAAAGTGAAAGAAGGCACACCTCACGGATGTGGGCATTCCTGTGCTGAATGCACCCAGTACTGGTATTGAAAAGATGGGAAAGTCAAAGGAATTATACCCCTGAGAACATACAGTAACTTTGGAAAACTTACTAAGGGATTTTAGGTTCATGTCTACAAACACACACACACACACACACACACACACGATGAGTGAAGAGTTCTTTGCTTGACTGAATAATTTAGAGAACATTTAAGAAGACAGCAGTATGGAATCTTATAGCTTGATTCTGCTTACTGATAAATAACAACTGCCATTATAAAGCTGATGTTCATTGACAGGATCATTTATGCCAAGCACTGAGGGCTAAGCATATTCTGTGCCCTCTATCATTTAATCCTCATATATTATCACTACCCTTTTGCAGATAAGGAAAGTACCTCTCAGAGAGGTTCAGTCACTCACCTGAAGTTACAAAAATCTAGTAAGTTGTGGAGACAGGATTTGATCCCAAATCCCATGCTCTCTTGTAATAAGAGAAAATCCCAGTGGAGTTTTTCATCAGAATAAAATGCCTGCCTGGCCTCAGCCAACCTTTCCTTTATAATCCGTCTGGGCCCTTTGGAGAAGAAAAACCAACCTAAAGAAGGAAGGACTAGAGATGCCAGTTTGATCAAGGTCCCACAAGGTAAAAGGATGGATGGTTCTCCCTACCTACAGGAGAAAACTGCCAGCAGTCACCTTCCAGGGAGGGAGAAGATCCTCAGCCCCCCAGGGAGGAGAAGCTGGTTGTGGCCTGAGCTGACAGTGAGCTCCAAGTAGTGAAGGCTGTCTTTGAAAGGAACTTATGGAGATTTTAAAGCACTTTAAAAAACTCTGTCCAGAGCAAGCAGCACTGATGAGGGAAGTTGAAGAGTCTGGCCCTTACATGGCAAAGGAAAGGAAGAGGGGAGGTAAGCAAGCGGTTGCTCCTGAAAGAACCATCTGTCTTTTTTACTCTGGCAGGTGCCTACAGTTGATGCTTTTGGGTTCCAAAATATAATCAGGAACCCTGTCTCTGCACTCAAAGAAACATATTCCAGCAATCTGAAAGTAATTTAAAAACAGTTCCCTGTGCATCAACCCAATGAGTATCACAAGGCAGGAGCTGTCAGCACCACCGGGTCCAATGGCCACATGTTTTAGCTAATATTTTGAAAAGCTCTCTTTATCATCCTACAAAGAAATTCATTGATAATAGAAACAACTTACCCTCATTCTAACAAATCCACTGCTATTGAGCCCTGATTATAATACAAAGGAAACATGAAATAAAAGGAATTTATAATAAAATAATGTATAGTGAAATAATATGGGTTTCCGTTAAGAAGACAGAATGAGGTAGTCGGATGCTCACACCTATGTGTCACAAATCCAAAAGGAGCAGAAATGTGACACTGTGGTGTTACTGCAAGTGTCATGGTTTCCCAAGATGGTGACTCCTTCATTTTAACACTCCATACAAAACACACAATCTTCTCTGGATGTACACTATAGCTCTGCTCCTAGAAACTTCAGTGTTCACTCAATGTTTACATGTAAAACACAAGGTTCTAGATTCAGAAAATCATAAATACAGGTTTCTAACCCAAATGAATGCTTGGTTTCTAATCCACTCAAATGTCAAGCAGAATTTGGGTTTTTTGTTTCCTTTTAGCAGGACATCTAACAAAACTATCTCCTCATGCCTCCCATCATTAGGACATCCAAAACCATAGATTTTTTTTAAACTAAGGTTTTCTTTTAAAATATATATATATTATATATATATATATATATATATATATATATATATATATATATATATAAATAACCCTCAGTGATAGTCCTAAAGTCCCTTTCCTGTCTCCCTTACTTGCATTTCTCAGTTTCCCTAGGACAAACCCCAAAATATCTCTTACCCTCAGACAGCTGATATTATTTTGTCCCTTCCCCAATGCCTCTCAACACTTGTCAAGGGGACTAACTTAACCCTCTGTCTCTACTTTTCAGCTATCCTCACTCTCTTTCTTCCTCAGATTTTTACATCATAAAAATCCCAGGCGTCAGCCAGAACAAGAGCTGGGCTCTCTTTGAAAAGCAGGGAAGTCTATGAACACTCTCAAAATGAACCTCTCCCCCCTACAGAAGAAACGTTTGTGCCTGGCATCAAGCTAGACCTTTGAGATACAATAGATCTTGTTCTACTAGCAGAATGATTAAAGTGTTGTCATTATTACCTAGACCAGGGGTTGGCAAGCTATAGTCTGCAGTTCATATCCATGCCACCTGCTTTTCTGTGGCCTTCAAGCTAAGAATCATTTTTACCTTTAAAATGGTTGGGTGGGGGGATCAAAAGAAGAATACTTAGTGATGCAAAAATTACATGAAATTCAAACCTCAGAGTTTATAAATAAGGTTTTGCTGGAATACAGCCATACTCATTTGTTGACATGTTGTCTGTGCCCGCTTTCATGCTACAAGAGCAGAAATGAATAGCTGCCACAGACACCTTATGGCCTGAAAAGCCAAAGAAATTCTCTACCTAGGTCTTAACTGTAAAAGTGTGCTGATGCCTGGTTCAGATGTTGAATGAGTGTTTTCAAGCACCTACAGTGTGCCAGGCACTAAAATTATAGAGAGGAAAGGCAATCAACAAGAAATCAAGAAAAAGAAATTTTAAATCGTGTTATTCTGAATCATGCAGACGTGGGGTCCCATCTCAGTTCTATTGACCTTCAATATGATTTTTGACCTCATTTTCCTCATCTATAAAACAGGGCTGTGGATTGCCCACTTCACATGGATATGTGGATATTGAATGAGACAGCCCCTGCCAAGTGCCACAAAAAAGAGAAAGGAGATCCACAGATAGCATTTCCTTTTTGACTCTCCATCTTTTGCCACGTACACCAGGAAAGCAGGCAAGAATGAGTGAGTGAGGTCATATCCTCCTTGTCTAAATGTTTTCTTGTTAGGAAACATCTTTCTTCTTAACATCCCTTCCTACATGAAAAATCCCCGTCAGAGGAATATTAAAAGGCCCTAACCTACAGTTAGATGGAAGGCAAGACTGTGATCTCACAGCTAAATCATTTCAGTCTGCTCTATACAGATCTAGTATCAGCCCCCCTCAAAAAAAATAATAATAATATGAAAGTTGGAAAGTGGAAAACTTCATCCTCTGGAGTTTTCAAAAACTAATTCAGTTGTAATCACAAAAGATTGAAACGAGGATTCATGACACATTTCTCTTCCTCCTGGGCAGATGAATCTATGACTTGCATTTGATTTTAAATGTGATTCTCCTGCATCTTCAGTGGGTTTGATTGATAGAGCACACGAGGCCACTCAGTAAAATGATACAGTGGAGATCAGAGCATGAAAGATAATTTTCGCTGAAATGTCTGTAGCCGACGGTGAGTTATAAGCCTTTGTCTCCCACTTTATGGAACACAATTTCATTTAAAGCCGAAATCTGTCACTTCAGCATTGTTTATCGAAATGCATCCCATAACGTGGTCCCCTGAAGAACAGTGTCAAGTCAAAAGGCAGAAAATCAAATGGGTACAAACATCTCAGGACAAAATAAAGTAAGGGGAATGGCTTTCTATCTGCATAAATATTATCCACCAGTGATGCATCTGGGACAAGAAATGAAGTCATTCATCTGCAAGGTAAATACGTGGTATTGTCAGAGGTGCCTGACACAGCCCTATAAACACAGTGAGTTCTACTTGGCAGCTCATACATCTCTATTTGATAACTTTGCTTTATTCATGGGCCCACAAGGAGAGTCACAACTGGGTTTCTATCTCTGCCCAACTTTTTTCTTACCTTTCTTTTTGTTTTTTGTTTGTTTGTTTTCGCGTTCATCCACACCTTTAGTGCATCGTGATTGAGGATCTACCCTGTAGAACATACAAAGTTATCTGGAAGGCAAGAAAGCAGATGACCGGGACCTTCTTAAAGGAGGTCTTTGGTTCAAGTCCAAACACTCCTATTTTTCAGCAGTAGGACCTTGAATAAAAGGTCCTACTTCACTCTCTGTACTTCAGTTTCCCCATTACAAAACAGAGGGCAGATGAGACCACAGATGTGGAAGCACTTTGTATACCACTGACTGCCTCACAAATGAAGGCCCAAGGACAGCCTCATTCTAGGCATTACCACTGATTTAGGAGGCCTCAGTTGTCATTGATTCCATGAGGGTGTCTCTATAGCTAAAGGTTGCTGGTCTCAGCAGAAAGGATTTCATGAGAAAATGAGTCCATCCAGGTGCAACTCCTCAGCCACTGAATCTGTGACTATTGGGACAGTTGCTTTTGAGATTCCTGGGCTGCCTAGCTTGTTTAGAATGCCATATCCTGGAACCTTCCCAGTCTCTGGCCTCACCAGTCACCACCCCCTCAAGCTTTTCCTTCATCTGTTAGATGCTGCTATTGTTTACCTAAGAAAGAGCCCCCTTCTTCTTTGTTAAAGGAATTCCAATTTTTAGGTGCTGAACAGTAACATGATTCAGGAGAAGTCAGGTTCTTTTTGTCCCCAGGGGAAAATCGTGACTGATTCAAACCAGCCATGGAGTGACCTGTCTAGTGATAGCTTTAAGAATAGGCATGCCAACCACCTTGACCAATGAGAGCTGATGGGACGTGTGCTGGGCGCTTTGGGGAGATCTCTCTTTGCTGTTAAAAAGGGATACAGTGGAGACACGCTTTCTCTTGTCTTTAGAACCGTTGTGTGAGGCTGTGTTGTCTGGCATTGTGGCAACCATCTTGTGAACATTAAAGACTAGGTCAGAGGCCACACTCTACCAGTCAGAGCAGAAAGATGGCAAGAGTCCAGGTCTTTGATGATGTAACTGAACTAGAATGTTGTACTATCCCAGAACTAACAACAGTGAGGAGTCATTCCCATCCCTAGACCTGAGGTCAAAGGAGAGGAAACAGTTACGGGGCTCAAGGGGAGGTGCTACAGCTGTCAGAGAGAGTTGTCTAATAGGAGCTGTATGGTCCTCAACAGAGAGAGGCAGCCAACCCACGGCAACTCAACTGGGAAGAGCCCGAGGAATAAATACACCAACCTCTCTCTCCTCCCACTTTCCACTGTCCTATGAGGGTCCTCCATTGGCCAAGCCCAAACAGCCACAAGGAAGTGAGGGAGCCCAGGTGATACAGTCCATGGAGGGCAAGCTTCCTGGGGTACAGCAGGAGTAGGGACATGAAAAGTTAATCTGGAGAGGAAAATGTAAAACATCCAGCCCAGATACTATCCAGAGAGAGGATAGAATAAAAAAAAAAATCTTTGCTCCTAGACCTAAAGGAGATAAAACTCTTTGGAAAGTTAATCCCACCCCACTGCCACCAGCATCATCAACCAGCAGCAGGCTTACCCCAAACTCTAGGGTGTCTCCTCCATCTATACAAGTTTCCACCATTATTTTGCTCATAAGGGAAACTGGTCTCCAAAGCCCAGAGTAATCATAGAGCCTAGAAATCTTGGGGCCTTCTGGCTCTGAAGCAGATTCATATCGATGTCAGAAATCTGGACCCCAAACAGGCAACATGGTAAGCTTCCCCAACAGAAGTGGAGGGTCTCCTCCTTTTCACCCCAAGAAAAAAGCAGCAAACACATTTATTATTCACTGTGGCCCCTTTGCTTCAAACTGGGAGGTAGCAATTACTTTTAAAAGTTTAGTGTCATCCAATATCACGGTCTCTTCTTTATGCACAGGAATCAAAAGCTCATTCATTCATTTCTGGGCAGGAAACATGGACTCGAGCACCCCTTCTTCTCATTTTGTGTCCACTAAGCCCTTAGGAAGTCACTTATGGCTTGTCAATTTTTAAACAGTTCAAGGTGAGGAGAAAAATTTACAAGTGATATGGAGTAAAAATGCAATGTTTTTTATCGATGATATATGCAAGTAAAGTGCTTCACAGTGCCCAACATGGAAAAAAACATCCAATAAATGCCAGCCATCACTGTTTACTTTATCATTCTTGTTGATTGTGGCCATTTCTTGAGCATTTACTATGGGCTGGGTATGTTATGGACACGATCCTCACTGTAACTCTGTTCCATATCTATGGTATTTTCTGCCTTGTCATCTCTTTTCTAAAGACTGCCTGACACCTGCCCTGACTGATTTGACCCACGGACAGACACATCACCCAAACTGGGCAAAGGAGTTCTGTGGGGTTTTGGACCTTAGAACCAAGAGAATGGGATCTATCTCCCTCCTGTCACTGAACCAATAAGTTATAAGACTTTAAATTTGTTTCATGGATAAATGTTGTTCTACACAAGAGATACAAAACAATCCTGGAGAAGCGTCAATCCTAAAGCCAGTTTTCCATGGCTTGGTGGCTGTCCTGCCTTTCTGTGGCCTCTTATTCTTATGCACTGCCCAGTATCCTCCCAATAAATTCCTCCTTTGCAGTTAAGATATCTTAAGTTAGGCTTCTGGCACTTGCAACCACAAACATTCCAAATAATTCAAACATCTTGAGACAGGAATAAATATCCCTACTTTGCAGACGAGAACATTAAGGCTCAAAAAAACAGTGAAATAAGTAATCTGTCCAAAATTTCCCAGGTAGTATATGGTAAAAGCTAGCATCTAGATGGACCCAGGATTGTGTGGTTCCAGTGCAGACTCACTCTGCCCCATCATATCAGTTATCTTCAGAATGGACTTAGCTATGCCTTTCCAGCATGAAATTTAAAAACAAAACAAAACAAAACAAAGAGGTAAGGGAGAGGCACCCAGTATAGATAGGTTTGCACTCAACTGGGTTGAACTGAACAGAGTCAAATCGAGTGTGTTTCCATGAATCTAAGCTATAGGTTTTTTCACATTCCATCATTTCTAAAACATAGTCATCTTACAATCAATGTGAGCATTTAATGTAGTGTTTCCGTTTCCCCAAAGAGCTGTCATCAAATCAGTGATCTAACTTACAATCACTGGTACCTTATAAACAAATAGCAAAACACTGTCACCTTGGGAAGGCACCCACTCATTCCAGTGATGCTGCCACTGTTGAAAATCCTCCTGGAATCCTTCGGGACTACATTACTTACATGTTCCCATTGACTCAGCTCATTTTGCAGGGAAAGAGACTCCAGTGGCCAAGTGCCCATCTTGTCACCACTCTCTTCTTAAAAGAAAATTTGAATTTTTTAACCTTGGCAAACTCAAGCACACACTAGTCTCACTTATAAATACCAAATTTAAAAACCATTTAAATGTGGGAGGTTGCCTTAGTCCTAAGTAAAACAGCCCTTGGATGTGCACTTCATCAACTCATTGGAACTGAAGGATTTCACTTTTGAACCAGTTCAGGTTCAACCACCATTGGCCAACAACTCACACAGGCTGCTGCTGGTGGATTGGGGGATGGGCAGAAAACACGGGACTTGGTACTATCCCTATGGAAGGGTATTTAACAATATCATCATCACAAATGTTTATACCCTTTGGACCAAGAAATTTCACCCTATAGAAATAGATGTTAAAAGTGCACTTGCACACATGTGTACAAGATTATTCACAAAAACACTGTATTATCAAAACACTGGAAATGCCATCAATAAGGAACTGGGTACACAAATTATAGTGTAGCCAGTCGATGGAAAACTACTCAGCTGTAAAAACAAAAACAAAAACAAAAAACAAAACAGAGAATTCTCTAGACTATTTTTTAGTTATCTCCAAAAAATATCATACTGGGGAAAGCAAGCTACAGAAGAGTATTGTAGCAGACTGTTTTGAGTAAACGGGGAAAGAAGAATTTGTAATTCCATTTGCTGGCATTCACATATATAAATTTTAGAAAGAACCTAAGGAACTCTTGAAAGTGGAATGTATTGGTTATCTATTGCTGTTGAACAAATTACCTACAACATTGCAATTGAAAACAACAAATGTTATCTAATGGTGGCTGTGAATCTGGAGCCACAAACAGCTGAGCTGGTGGTTCTGGCTCAGGGTCTCTTGTGAGGCTGCAGGTAAGATGTTGGCCAGGACTACAGTCATCTGAAGGTTGTCTGGGTCTGAGAGATAAGCTTCTGAGCTCACTCGTGGTGTTGGCAGGTTGCAGTTCCTCACTGGCAATTAGCTGGACACCCTCAATTCCTCCCCACATGGGCCTCTGCCTAGGGTGCCTGAGTGTTCTCACAATATGGCAGCTGGCTTTCTCCAGAGCAATGGCTGAGAGAGAGAAAGAGAGAGAGAGAGTTATGAGGGGGAAGAAGGGAGGGAGAGAGAGTGATGAAGAGGGAGGAGGAAGGGAGAGATGGAAAGAGAGAGATGAGGAAAGAAAGGAAAGGGAGAGAGATGGAGGGAGGAGGGAAAGGGGAAGAAAGAGAGAGAGAGAGGAGAGTCTGTCCAGAGAGAGAAGAAGCCCTCAAGACAGAAAGTGCAGTTTTTTATAGCCTAATAATCTTGGAAGTGACATGCCATCACTTCTGCAGCACTAGTTACAAACACCAACCCTGTCACAATGTAAGAGAGGAAGACACAAGTGTGTGAATGCCAGTAGGCAGGGATCACTGAGGCCATCTTGGAAGCTGGCTACCTCAGAGGAGCACTGAGCAGATGAGGGACAGGGATAGGAGACAGATTTTTACTGTACTTTTAATATCATTTTATTTTTAAATTTTAAACTGTATTTCCTACTCAAAACATTGGGATTTAAAAGTGCAGGGAAACATACACTGTTTGTCCTTCTCCGATTGAGCATAGTGAAGTAAGTCAATCGGAGAAGGACAAACAGTGTATGTTCCCATTCATTTGGGGAATATAAATAATAGTGAAAGGGAATATAAGGGAAGGGAGAAGAAATGTGTGGGAAATATCAGAAAGGGACACAGAACATAAAGACTCCTAACTCTGGGAAACGAACTAGGGGTGGTGGAGGGGGAGGAGGGCGGGGGATGGGGGTGAATGGGTGACGGGCACTGAGGGGGACACTTGATGGGATGAGCACTGGGTGTTATTCTGTATGTTGGTAAATTGAACACCAATAAAAAATTAATTTATTAAAAAAATAAAAATAAAATAAAGTGCAGGGGAGGGGAAAGAATGTCCTCAGGCACAACCAGCAGCCGAGATCAGAGTTTGAGACTCCCTCTAGAGAGCCATGTTTCTCAAACTGGGGCACAGGTACCCCCAGAGGTACCCTACTGTATCTTGGGGACAAGCAAAGCTATGCAGTACAAACATGACCATCTTCCTGGAGCATCAGTATTCTTTACTCCATAAGTAATTTAAAACAGGGCACAAGGTAGAATGCGGGATTCACAAATATCTAAGATAAAACATGAGACTTCAAAGGCATTTTCACCCTTGGTGAGATTGTTTCAGGCTATACTCCGCGGAGCTTGAATGCATCTCCTTTCCTCTGAGGGGGAGTCTGTTAAAAGTTTTAAAACCACTGCTTTGGGCTAATTGCTCTCCAGAATCGCACAAGAAAATCACTCTCATTACCATGAGGTAAATTTCATTTCAACAGAAATTACAATAACAAGCTTCATCATCTGCCATTGTCACCTGAGTTGGCCACAAGTGACTTCCAACTGTTCTTTAAAAATCCAATCCACCCTCAGAGGACCAACATGCTCTTAATTCTACAGATTACAGGTAAAAGAGGTTGCACGTGTTCTTAGCTTCAGGGGCAGCATCAGTATAAGGCACATACTCCCAACAATGGCTACTTGGAAGTGGCAATTCTCAAGTGAAGTCATCAGCTTTGCTTTATTTACTTAATACAGCTCATGCCCAGCAAATGGCATTTGGTTTCCTTGCTATTTGGTACTTTTACTTCTCTCCCAGGCTCTCCCCTTCGAACTCAAAGTGAATCATGCTATCCTCTGAACACATGGATGGTAAAGTGCTGAAGACCCTGGGGTCTGGTGTCTGATGGTCTGAGCCCAAACCCTAGCTTCCCTACTCAGTTCCTCTGTGACCTTGGGCAAGTCCTTACCCTCTCTGAGCATGTTTCTCCTCCACCAGGAGAAAAAATTAAAATAAAAGTATGCATGAGATCCAGGCTGGACTCAGCATAGAGCAGCCATTCAATAAATATTAGCTATCATCATCATCATCACAGAGAAGACTCCTGATAAGTTAATTCTCATTAAGCAATTAATGACAACAACAGTAATGACTTCTGACCAACCAGCCCAATGGCTGACAAGAGACTGATAAAACTTTACATTTTTTTCTTTATAATTCCCTAGAATCCCAATTTTCTAGAGTAAACAAGTATTAACTTTTGTAAGCAGACATAAAGCTGGCATTAGCTCTCTGCCTACTCATCCTGAATCCCAGCAATTGGCCACTGATTTTTGGTTTAGCTGTTCCACCTTTAGAACATGGCTGATTACTTCAACTAAAGACAGAATCTCTCATTTTTGTTTTGCCTTAATTTTATATGTAAAAAAAAAAAGTGAATACACACCCTCCAGACAACATGTAACTTCCTATGCTCAAGAGAAAAGAATATTAGAAATGTTTACTCTAATTCAAATTCTTCCACTGTCTCCCATCTGCCTACCCTGGGCTCCAACATTCTGGAGAAAAACCATAAGTGCCTCACTTTGTGCTTTCCCTCTGGACAATCAAGAGCAGAAGTGGGGGAGGGGTAGCCCTACTAATGTCGAAGGATGGGAGAAATCAGGCTAAATTAAGTAAGTGTGAATTCTGGGGCACGTTTTACAATCCCATTAGTTATAAGCACATGAGGATTTCAAATCAAGAAGCATCCACATGCATACCCTCAGATTATTTAAGAGATAAGGCATATCCAAAATTAGCATATAGATCAGAGGCATGCAGTTGAGTGCTGCTAAAATGGACTATAAATGCCTGAAAAACAGTTGTTTTTCTCAAGAGAGCTTTACACCACTCCAAAATCTTGTTCAGGAAGTGTGAACTATGAGTCAGATGAACCCCACTCAAGTCCTGGTTTGGGCATCTGACTGTTGTGTCATCTTGGTTGGCAACCCCCCCAACCTCTCCAAATCTTTGTTTTCACCTCACAGGCCTACTGGAAGGATCAAAGGGGACACGGTGAGCAAATGCTTTCTAAACAGCAAAGTGCTGTGCAAATGCAAGACACCATTAATCCCTTCTTCTTACAGATTTATTTATATTCTGTCTTGTTACAAAATAGGACTTGGGGTAGATGTCAGTAAGGCTCTCTATTTTATCTTGAATTTCAAGAAAGAAAGAAGAATCTTTGTTTTCTGTAGGGGCATAAATACAATTTCCATGAAGACATACATATAATTACTTAACAAACCCTTGCTCAGACATAATGGAAAGATAAACTCCCTCCTCAGTCTCATGGGGTTTGTTCACCTACATATTCCCAATTCACTGAACAAAAGTACTACTATGTGCAGTACCCAACACAATGTCCAGCACTGGAACACACACCACAGACACTACCACCTTACACCATCATATGCATAAAACCACACATTTTCCAAATGGGAAGCATGTAGATTTTTGGAATCTCAGGGGTCTTAATGCAAACTGGCTTTCAGCCCTATCTTTTCTATATCTGTGACTCTGCTTAAGCCTTCTCTGAGCTGCCATTTGCTCAACAGAAACTCGAGAGCAACCATCCTCAAGGCCTCTCAGGACGACTGGAGATATGGAATATCAAGGACCTAGCAGGGTATTAATGTATTTTCAACAAATGGTAGCTACTATTACTTTTCATCACTGCATATTTTGGTGCCTTTTCTTAGAGTACTTCAGACCTTTTTTTTTTTTTTAAGGCAACAAACTAGCATTCACTTTTCTTTTTATTTTAAACTAATATGGGTTCCCATTGTGTTTAGAAGAGAGATCACAATGATGAATGTTTGCTTCTGCCTCTCTTTTAAAAAATTTACAGTCCTAACA
The DNA here is from genome assembly GCF_905146905.1 of Nyctereutes procyonoides. Taxonomy (NCBI): domain Eukaryota; kingdom Metazoa; phylum Chordata; class Mammalia; order Carnivora; family Canidae; genus Nyctereutes; species Nyctereutes procyonoides. The sequence continues at coordinate 50,124,292 of NW_026575126.1, read as the reverse complement.
TGTGACATTTAATGTAGCACTTCGTGTCGTTCTACAGAGACTAAATTTAAATTGAAGGAGCAGAAACATGGGGAAACTCCTTGTTTGGGCTTAATTCGTACTTGAGTACAATAAAATCCTATCCTAGAAACTAAAGTCATAAAGCTAAAAGTCAGGAAGGAAAAGAATGGCTAATTAAGCGCCGAAACTAAAATTTCTTCTTTTTATCACTGTTTCGTTAAGACCTAACAATTGGTCAGGCACAGGGGCTTAGATGTGCCATTCTAGTTAATGGTCGGTTACAAATTTCCACCATAAACTCATCTTCCTTCCAGTGCCTTAAATCTGAGGCACTGGGAGCTAATAAGTAGAGAAAACTCTTAGGCCCAGGGCAATCTCTCTCTCAATCCAATCTCACTGCCCCCACCTTTCCACTCTGCCATAACTGTTTGTAAGAGCTCTTGACTGCGTGCCCGGAAATCCAACTCTAGCTAAATTAATCAAGAAAGGAATACATTGGGTTATCCAGCTGGGGTGGTAGTTTACATAAGGGAGGGATAAGAAGCAGAGCTCCAGAGGCTAGAAACAAAACTCACACCCACCAAGACACAAACTTTCTCTCCATTCCTCTTCTTTGTCTTTGCTCAGCCTTATTCTCCATCTCTCTGTGTGGGAGGAAAAGTAGATGTTGACAGTCCATATTCACATCCTCTCTTCTTAGGACCACAAAAAATTAATCCCAGAGGGAGACTCTGATGGACCCTGCTCATGCTATATGCCACCCCATGGTTCGAGAGACAGACAGAGGAATCCCATCATAGCAGATGCTGGCAATGCCCATCTGTGTCCCCTGGGCCCTCATCATCTTCATACAAGCCAAAGGCATCCCATGGCAGATATCTGAGATTCTCTACCTAAGGACTTGTTCTTGGCCCAGAGAAGTCACAGGAAGTAGAAGTCCCTAGCAGTATTCCTCAGGCAATGTCAGACAGGAGATGGAAGATGGGTATCTCAATTTCCTTACCACTCAAGGGGGACACTCTGAGTTGTGTTCCATACCATCAACCAGAGCTCACCAAAAGAAATGAGCCTCAGGTGCCCATAAAACTAGCTTGCTTGTTACCATACTTTATACTGGCTTAAATCCCCTTATCTCATTTCTCCCTGTAAAGGTTAATTTTATGTGTCTAAGAACTGACTAGGCCACAGGGTTTCCAGTGTTTGGTCGAATATTTTTCTGAATGTGTTCTGTGAGGGTGTTTTTGGATTAGATTAACATCTGAATTAGTAGACTGAGTACAGCAGATTGCTCTCCCTAATGTGGTGGGTCTCACCCAAACAGTTGAAGGCCTGAATAGGACAAAAAAGGCCAACTCTCCCTCAGGTAAGAGAGTATTCCTCCTGTCTGCCTGCCTTTGAGCTGAAAAACCAGGTTTCTATTGCCTTCAGACTTCAATGAAACATAAGCTCCTCCTAGCTCCTAAGCCTGCTGGCCTTTGGACTGGAAGTACACTATTGGCTCCCCTTGGTCTCCAGGGTGCTAACTCATCCTATAGGACTCAGCTCTAGTCAGCCTCCATCATTGTGTGACCCAGTTCTGCATGCCACCTCCCTATAATAAATTAAATAAATATTACATGTTTTATATTATAAATATGTACATAGGCCATATTATGTACTATTATGTACTAAATAAATATGTGGGGCAGCCCCGGTGGCCCAGTGGTTTGGCGCCGCCTTCAGCCTGAGGTATGATCCTGGAGACCCAAGATCGAGTCCCGTGTCAGGCTCCCTGCATGGAGCCTGCTTCTCTCCCTCTCCCTCTGCCTGTGTCTCTGCCTCAGTCTCTCTGTCTGTCATGAATAAATAAATAAAATCTTTAAATAAAAAAAATCTTTAAATAAATAAGTGTATGTTCACATATATCTCAATGGATCTCTTGCTCTGGAGAACCCTAATACATATTTATGCTCATTTATGCTTCCTAGAGTCACCTTACACATAACCACTTTCATGCAAATCCTCATCTCAAGGCCTGTTTCCGGGGGAGCCCAGCCTAAGACACCCAGGCTTTCAGAGGAGAGGAAAGATGCCTAGGACTGGCAATCTTGCTGACCCACACAGAAAGGAGGAGTGCTACCCAAACTAAAGGATGCAAGGCAAATACAAACCTAGATCTACTTTGGTCCTCATTGCTGGGCTGGAGGGGTGGGATGAAACACAGCTCTCGACAGCATCATATGCAGAAGGTGACACCTATACCAACCCGACACGAGCAGGATATCTATGTGATCACACATTTGTGTCAACCACAGTTCCTCCAGGGGAATTGGTCCCTTTGCTCTCCACCTGGACTCTCAGTGACTTCTCCAGCAAGCACACAAGCTCCCTGGCTATGCTCTGCTCTGTTCCTGTTTGGCCAATCTCTAGCCTTATCTCCCAATCTCGAGCTTTGTTCTTACCCATTCCATTCCATGGCTGAATGTGACTTTCACATACGCTTCCACAGGCTGTCAAGTATGACGACCAAGTATGGCAGGGTTACTCCCTGAGAGACACAAGGTTCCTATCCCCAAAGATGGCTTGAGGACTCCCCTATGGTGACTGCATCCTAACTTCCTTCTCTCCTTCACCAGAGGTCATGTGAGGCCTCTCTGGGGGCTCTCCCAGCCTTCTGGAAAGCTCTGTCCCAGGCATTTCTCTTAACAAAAGTCATGCAGGTTTAATCCCACAGTAGAGTTTATTTCTCAGAGAAGCTAGACTAACAACAGTATCTTGTAAATTCTGCTTTCGATTCTCAGTTCACACTCACTTAAATCCTCCAAACTCTGGCTAGTTGGGTCTAATTCCCAGCTCCCACCACTGGATCCTAACCACCCCTCACTATGGGATTCCCACACTTACCACCCACTCACATCCCAGAGGGCTCCATGCAGGGGGATGAATTTGGCCCCTCTGCTGATTGCAGGAGGGTCACACACATAATCCTGGAATGACTCTAGTGCCCACATATAAGAACTTTTTCACCAAAGACATGATCTGAACTTTCCTGCCAATACTCCTTGAGAACAAGAGAGCCTTCATGACAGCCTGTTTCTATTTACTTTCCAAATCCCTTATCCCCAACACCCTATCTCTTGTGCAGAAACTGCGGGGAATATAAAGGCTAAAACATAAGCACAATGAATGAATAATGATGGCTATGGATATGGGGGGGAGCTTTTGGGTGATAGAAATGTTCTAAAACTGGGGTTTTTTCATAGTTACACAACTCTATATATGAACAACTGAAAATTATTGAATTGTACAGTTACAGTTGACAAAAATTACAGTATGTACATTACACCTCAAAGAAGTGCTTAAAAAAACAAATTATAAAAAGAATGATGGTGATCTTCTCTTAATCACTCCTTGCATTGGCCTCCCAGACTGTGTGATCTGGCCACACAGCAGTGATATTAGGGGATAAGTGGGGGACTTATCCCCTAATATCACTGCTTACTACCCTTTCTCACTCACTCTCCTCCAACACACTGCCCTTTTTTCAGTCCCAGGTATATTCCTGCCTCAGGGCCTTTGCACTTTCTCTACTCTCTGCTCAGACATCTTTCCCCAGGTCATCACCTAGCTATCTGATTTCCTTCATTCAAGGGTCACCTCTTATTCTCATAGATGCCTTCCCTGATCTACCTACCCCATCTAAGGGCACTACCCACTCCTTACATTAGATATTCTACAACACAGTGTTGCATGTGTTGGTTTATTTGGAGTACTTCTTACCCTTGGAAATCTTTATATACTTGCTACTTTATTTTTGACCTTTCCAACTATTTTGTAAGCTCTTTGAGTGCAAAGAATGTGTCTGTCTCGCCATTCTTGCATCACCAGCACTTAGAATAGTCCCTAGCACACAGAGGGAACTTAGCAGGTATTTGCTGAATGAGCATCAAGAAAAGATGTGAATCTGATATGCTAACAGATCAATATCACTCAGCTCAGTTTCCTCATCTGTCAAAGGAAGATACCATCACCAGCTTCCCAGGCAGTGTTGTAAAAATTACATCAGCTGTTAAGGGACTCCATAAATGCTGGCAGCCTTTCCTCCCAAACTTTGCCATTTCTTTCATTCCTTTCTAAGACTAAAAAAAATCACAACTAAACAAACTATTCTTTAGCAGTAAATATTCAAACATAATCAACCAATTGCCAAATGACATCTGCTGATTAAATTTGCTATCATGGATGCTGCTGTTGCTTCCCTGGAGCAGCAGAGACATCGTGACCAGAAATAACAATCAAGGCAGGCATGGCCCAATCTCAAACCCCTGGGCATGAACCTGACAAAGCTTTGCAAGCATCCAATTTCAACTACGAGTGTACACACCTGGTTTAATAAAATGACTTCTACCCACCCTGAGAACAAGCATTATTGACATGCAACAAAAGCTGACATTCTAAAGGAAAGCTAGAAGTCAGCAAGAAGAGTATCTTGTTCCTTACAAATCAAAAGACCAGACACTCCGAAACCTCTAAAATGAAACTAACTAGCAGGCCTCTGGGCCAGCCCCTTTTATCACACTGTTAGAGAAACTGAGGCTCAGGGAGAATAATTGATGACAGCCACACAGCTGGTTTACACCAGAGCCAGGATTAGAGAGCCAGCTCTTGGGGATCCCTGGGTGGCTCAGCGATTTTGCGCCTGCCTTTGGCTCAGGGCGCGGTCCTGGAGTCCCGGGATCAAGTCCCACGTTGGGCTCCCGGCATGGAGCCTGCTTCTCCCTCTGCCTGTGTCTCTGCCTCTCTCTCTCTCTCTCTCTCTATGTCTATCATAAATAAATAAAAATAAACCTTTAAAAAAAAAAAAGAGCGCACCAGCTCTTCTGATGCCCTATGTAAAGTTCTTTCTAATATTCCAAACTGGCTACAGATACAACTGTTACTTCTGCCCAATTAGCATCCTCTCCTTTGCTGGTAACAGGATTTTTGCTTTCTTTGGGGAAAAAAAAATCCTTCCTGCATTATTCATCCCTGTAGTTTGGATAGAATTAACACCATCCCCTGCCACTAAGTGTGAGCACATGACAAGTACTGGCCAATCACCATCTTCTACTTCCATGGCCACAATCATTGGTTTGGAGATGGTCACATGACTCTAAATGTCCAACTAGAGTTAACCCCAAAGCTTCTGTCAAGACCCTTGGTGATATAAGTTCTTGTTCTAAGTTTTTCACAAGCTGGTAACAGGTAAGTCAGAGCTACTGATGACACAGGAAAGAACCTGATAATGAAGCCAACATGAATGAAAACAAAGCTGAAAGCTACAGATTAGAGAGAATCCAAAGTACATCACCTCAGTACCTGGACCCAGCCATATCTGAAGTCCAGTTCTATTTATGGGCTTTGGAGTTGCAGAACAGGAGCAAGATCTAACTATCTTGGCTAATTCAGCACCTCACCCCTGGACCTTTGGTTCAGTTTCATGGAATATAAAAGACATTATCGATTAAAATTTACAAACAGCATTGATTTAAAAGCCCTGCAACGTCAAACACAGAATTTTTCTCTTCTTTCACTATGTGGCCTATGGAAATTCCTACTCCGGCTTTTATCTCTCTCAAATGGAGCATGTACAGTATACCTTGCTTGCCTTGGGGGGGGGGGGAGGTCAGATTACCTTATCCAGGGAAGTACAGAGAAAGGCATAAAAATTTATAATTTTCCAAGAAATTCCAGTACATAAATCCAAGAATATGTGAACAAGTGTGCTAGAATCAGACTAGTGGATTCAGATTCCAAGCAACATCGCTTATTTGTTGTGTGACCTTGGGCAAGTCGCCTACCCTCTCTGGCTCTCAGTTTCTTCACCTATAATAGGGAGGCCGTGGACAAATCTATTGCATAGGATAGTTTTAGAAAGCAACAGATCTATAAAGTGGTTAGTTCACTTAGTTCTGACACAGCATAAACACTCAAGATTTGGGTATATATATGATTGTTGCTGATGACTATTTATTTGTTACTATAATAAATGCAGGTGATCCTATAATGAATGTTGCTAATGTTACTGCTGTTGAACCTTGTGTATCCTATCACAACCACAACTTCCTCTACCCAAGAGGAAATTCTGTCCTACAATCCACCAGCCCCCTTAGCAGGTCCAGCCACATAGCGTGTTGGAGAAATGGCTTAAATTCTTCAAACAGGACAACTTCAAGGAAGAAAAATAAAACACAACCAGCGCAGCTTCAACTGCCATTCAGGAAAGTTTCCCAATTACCACAACACTTCTGCACATCAAATATGAATTACTTTAATTGCCCCATAAGAACGCACTGTTGAAACATTTGACTTCCCCAGAACTAATTGTCTGTCAAAAAGATATTTTGCAGCCAAGCAAATCGCTTAATTGGACATCTAATTTAACTGAAACCTTTTTTTTTCCTGCTTATTTCATGCTTTCTTCCCTTGTTTTTGCCAAATTGTGAATGCTAGGCACTGCTTTCAAAAATCATTTTATCTTGGGTTTTTTCCCTATTATAAAAGTAATACATGTTCATTAGAAAAAAACTGAAAAAAAAATTTATGCAAAAGGTGGGGAGAAGCACAATTGCCCCTGGACTCACTGCCCAGAGAAAGACTACTGAGATTTCAGCAAATTTCTCTCCCAATTATTTTCTATAATAGATTGTCCTACATAGTTAACAAAAACATATATTCTATTTCGTAGCCTAAACTTTCCAGTTTATATTTTAAGTTGAACATTTCCACTTGCCATTCCAAGATCTTCAGAACATTTTTAGAAACAGCAGCATATTTGCAACAACAGCCTGCTTAACCTCCCACTTAATGTTGGATCTTTTGGTTGTTTGTGAACAAGTTTTTGCTCGTGCTTTGAACTTCCTTAGGAAAGATTCTCCTTATTGGAAGACAATTCTCCATGCATCTCTCATGTTGCTGCACATCTTGTATCAGCTTTTGTTCCCAACTCTCTTTACTAGGATGTCTGTACGGCTAAGTGTTGGAAAACAGATGTAATAGAGCAGAAAGCAGATCTGTTTGCTGACCAGGATTACAAAGGACATGACTCCCTCCAAAGCCAAGATTGGACAGCACCTTTATGAAAAGAATGGGATTCCTCAGCTGGGATGCAAACCCACTGTGTGCATGCCATCCGCCTGAGTCTACCTTAGGGGCCCAGGGGACCTGGCACAAACATGAAGCACATGCTTCTTGCCAAGCTAGGAATAATAAAGCCCTTTGTCTCTGACCCAGAAGCCTGCATCCACAAAAACAGTGGCGAAATAATTTGCTAGCTTGCATGTAGGGTAATATCTCTGACCTTCATGGCTCTTGATACTCCAGAGGTAAATTAGAGGGGTTAGGGGGCATAAGCATTGCTAAAACCCTTCACGCCTATTTCCAATCAGCTTTCCAAACTTAAATGTGAATCACAGACCAAAATGTGTCTTGTCTTTAGGGAGAGATACACCTGCCTGCCTTGAGCTCAGGGGGCCTCTCCTCAGAAGCCCATGCCAGGCTCAGCAACCATTCTCCCTTCATGTCCTTAAAGATGTGTTTTCCTCACTACTGATATCCCTCAGACTTTCTTTTCTGGATTACTCTTTTGTGTAATAGACAGTGGGCGTGAAGGTGAGAATAACAGGGAAAAGGGGGGAGTTTGTATAATTTCTACCCAGTGCCAGGCACAATGTGGAGAATGTTTCAATGAGATAGGAGGCATTCATTATTTGGGTCTACCAAGCAGCCCCTGCTCTAATAAGCTCTCCTGGAACCTGCACTTTGGCCTCTGACCTAGCCACATGGGTGACCATGTGAACTAAGCTTAGCCAGTGAGAGTCTTTCCCTGGCATTTTTTACACTGTAGCCATCTGAGGTCTCTTCCATCCCAAGACAGGCAGATTACTGGAGCCATGGTTCTAGTTAAGTACAGGAAAACAATCTGAAACCACAAAGCCACCAGAGTGAAAACAGGTATAAGAGGCACAGGGAAAGGTTTATTGCATTAGTTCCAGCTGCCTCTCCTGCTCAACCACACCTCTACCCTTCCCAGAGTTGGTTACTGGAGTCAATAAATTCTTTTATTGTCTAAATGAATTCTAAAGAGTTTCTGTCCTTTGCAACCAAAATAATCCTATTAATAGTAGCTAGAATTCAGTGAGTGTTTCATGTGCTGTGCCCATTGATCCATCGAACCCTCTCTGCAAAGGTACTTATATTAATTCCCAATTTACAAAAGGGGAAACTTAGGTTAGTGAAGTGAAATTACTTGCCTAGGGTCGCTCAGCTTAAACCCAGAGCCCGCTCTCCTGCCCACTATGTGATGACACAGACACAGGACCTCTTCTCATAACGAGGGGAAGACAGAACCAGGGCCTGAAGGAGGAGAAGGAGCTCAGGGGACCACTAATTAGGGTGTCCTTCACAAAGTATGAAGCATGGGGAGTGGTAGCTCTGTTTGAGTCCAGCCCACTCTCACATGCTCAGAGGCAGGGTGGCACTCTCTCAGCCATCCATTATGGTGCTATGGACTGAACTATGTGTCTACCCCAAATGTCATACTGAAGTCCTAACCCCTTATACCTCAGAATGGGGCTGTATTTGGAGACAGGGCACTTAAGGAGGTCAATTACAAGGAGGCTCTTTGGGTGGGACTCTAGTCCAATCTGACTGGTTGTCCTCATAAGGAGAAAAGGCCAGGACACACAGAGAGACCTCAGGGGCTCACACCCACAAAGGAAAGACCACGTGAAGATGCAGCAAGAAGACAGCCACCTACAAGCCAAGGAGCAAGGCTTCAGAAGAAACAAAACCTGCCAACCCGTTGATCTCGGACTTCCAGCTTCCATAGGAAATAAACTTGTGTTGTTTGAGCCACCCAGCCTGTGCTGTTGGTTACAGTGGCCCCAGCAAACGAATATATGTGGTAACTCATGACTACTTCCATCACCTCCTGGAACATAGTAGGTGTATACACACATACACACACACACACACACACTCACACTCACACACTTTTAGAATAGAGAATGAGTGTACATTGCTTCCACACTGATAGCAGTGCATGAATAATTGATGTTCACTCAGGGAATCTGGTTTGTTTACAGTTTCCATCCCACCAGGCCCTCCATACCCACTGGGGAAACATTTCACATGAACACCCTGTCACTCTAACAATCTACACCTGATAGTCAGGAGAAGCTTCCAAATCAAATATAGACAAGGTATTTATCACCCAACACCCTATCTGTATTTTGATATGGAAAAAAATTCTATATCATATTTTAACTAGAGTCTTGGCAAAGGAGGGGAGAAAAAAAGAAACCAGCGTAAAAATGGAAAGATGTCAGGTAATGAAAAGAGTTGTACTAAGATACTGGCAGAGAATTTGCCACCTTCTGATGGCAGGACTGCTGTCTGTGTCTGTGTGTGTGTGTGTGTGTGTGTGTGTGTGTGTGTAAGCACAAAATTACAAACCCTGGGGTCAGGCAAGATGATGGGGGGAAAGGTCAGGACAGAGTATTTTATGACTTTGGAAAATGATTTTATATTGTCTGAAAGGGAGCAACCCAAAGCTTCACGCTCACCCCAAAAGAAAACTAGGCCAGCTTTCTGCACACATTTGGATCTCACAAACATAAACACATATATATTTCTCAATATTCAGAGGAGACCTCTGTTTTCCATTTCTCTGGAGAGTAGAGGTGAATTTACCATGAGGCTAATGAAACTTAGGCTTCTGGACCTTTCTCTTGCATGGGTCCCTTTCCATGGCATACCTCTAGAGAGCTCTAGGTGGAAAGGGAAAGCCAGTTTGCAAGAATAAAGCACCTCTAGATTCACATTGCTGATTAATCACTTATAGAGATCTCAGAAGAATGGAATGTAAAATCCAAAGGCTCCAAGAACTTTGCTTTATTTTCTCATTTTAAAAAGTATTCCCTTTTGTTTCTAATTTTATATTCATAATTTTGAATTCTTTCTCCTAAAGAGAGATCTGTAAGCTTCAGGCCCCACAAAACCTAGATCCACTTCTGCCAAAGTTAATATGTTCTGTATGACATCTATAGAGAAATCCTAGTTATTTCTGAGCATCTGAGATTTTTGGATATCAAGACAGCTTTGACTTTGAATATCCCATTGTCTAACTTTAAAGACCCTCATGGGAAGCTAAGTCATAATCAGGGCCATAAAAGCTCCAGGCTAGATGGATTTTTGGGAGAATGGGTTAGCAGGGATGTCCTAAAACAATCAATCATGCTGAAAGGAAGAATGTAAGGTGAGTCTACAACATACAGGTGTTGTGGTCCTCAAGCTTGTAGCCTTTAGATAACTGTCCAATTCCAGCCATAAGTGGAGAGTAGTGAAGAATAAAGACCCCATCACTGTTTGCTTACCGAGTTTACTTAATTAAGTCACTCTATCCTTAATGGACAGATTTTTTTAAAAATAGCCAAAGTAATCTACTCTTTACTACAAAATAGCAAAAATAAGAGCTAACATTCATCATCATCTACTCTGATACAGAATAATCCCATAAAGCATTTCTTATGGCTCCAATTTTACTGAAGAGCAAATAGAAGTTCAGAGAGGGTAAACAGTTTACCAGAGGTCACACAGCTAATGAATAGAAAGTTGAACTTGATCCCTCAGATTTTAAAGTCTGTGATTATTTCCCTCTACCCCTTCCTCTCTGAACTCAGTGACCCCTTCCTACACGTGTAACAGCTTATAACTAGGATGGGCAAGCTCTGCTTCAGTAACAAACATCCTCTGATTAGCAATAGCTTAAAAGAGCAGAACTCATACTAACTCTTTTTTTCAGGTCAGTTGCTGACCTCACTCCTAGACCCAAGCATACAGAGCAGCCACTATCTGGAATGCTGCCAGCATCTTCAGCAGAGAAAAGAGTGTTTGGTGCCTCACCTAAGGGCCCTTTAAGCTTCCACCAGAAAATGATAACCATCACCTCTATGCCTATGTCAATGGCCACAGCAAGTCACATGGTCATGTTCACCTCCATGTGCACAAAGGACAGAGAACTGGAAATGCTTGGTGAACAGCATTAATGACTACCCTGGGGCTCCAAAGACCTTACCAAATTTTACTCCCATCCAGATAACATCAGGTGTCTTTGTCTCTGGCTCCTGGTCACAAAGGTGGGGAGGGTAGACATGTAACTACCTACAGCTGTCCAGAAAGACATATTAAAAAGTCTGGGTTTAGGGTGCTTTCCTTCCAAGTGTTTCCCATTTGTCAGACTATTGTTTCAGAATATAATTCTGTCAAGACCTCTCAAAACCCAGGCTAAGATTTATCTATCCAGAATCCCCAAATTCCTCATTCAAAAGAAAAATGATTCTATCTCCAGCTTCATTTCCTTGAGCATGACCTATCTGACCCTCCAACATTCCCCAGTCAGGGCCAAGTATGCTGAGTCCTGAAGACTGAAGACACTAGGACCCTGAGATAATGGGACACAGGAGACAAAGTCTGCCCAAATAAACACTGTTTTGATTAGCTATTGAATATTCTATATCTGGCAAGTTATATCTTTATACACTTATTCATTCAATCCACAACTATGTACTGAATTAATGTAGCACCGTAGTTACAAGTGCAGCTCTGCAACAAGAGGACCTCTATTCAAATCCCAGCTCCCCTGCTTATTAGTTATATGACTTCTGAGTGTCTCAGTTTCCCTTTCTAGAAAAATAAAGAACATAATTAATAGTTGTCTGCTTCGTTGGGTTGAGAGGATTAAATGAGCTAATATGTGTCAGTCACTTAGAACACTATTCTCTCCTTACAAAATGCCATGTAAATATTTGCTATTACTATTATTATATACCAGGCATTGTTCTATATAATAAAGCAATAATAGAACAGAGAAGATCCCTGTTCTATGGAGCATAGATTCTAGTGAGGGAAAGAGATTTTATTAAGCAAGAAACCCCTGATCCAGCCATACCTGAAGCTAATGCTACATCCATGAACTTTCCAACTTCTTGACTTATTCTTTTCCTTTCCCAATTCCCTGAAGGATTAGGACTAGTTCAAGCTGGGTCTCCTGCATTTGTGAACAAAAGTGTCCTGACCAATGCAATAGCCCCAAAGCCTAAGCTCTTTCTAGTCTGCCTGTTGGCCTCTTTTCAGTTGAGGGTCTATCAGTTTGGACCTAACATCTCTCTGAGGGTCTCTTTAACTTGTACCTAACACCATCAGTGTGTCAAATCTGTTAAACCACCTGGTGAGGCCCTTGAATATTCAAACCAGTCTTTAAAAGAGTTAGAAACTATAAACAGTCAATTAAAACAAGCATGAAATGGAAGCATGATGTGGATCATCACACAAGAGAGCAACAAGATCTGTCTTGCTGCCTACAAGTTTTATGGGAACCAATACTATGCTTTAAAACCATATATATACATATATATATACATACATACATATGCGCATATGTGTGTGTATATTTACACATATATATATATACACATACACACACATAATTTACTAAGCAAATTAGATTTCTTCATGTTTTATCTAATTAATGCAGCCCTTAACATAAGGATAACTTCTTAATTGCCAGCTAATTTCATCAATAGAATGCATTTGTCTCACTTCTTTAGAGGTCCCTCCACATCCAGAGAATGTCTGCCACCCCAACAAGCAGAGAACAGGGAAGATGGGCATGTCCATGGGTGAAATATGCATGGCTCAGGAGTCTGATGGGCCTAGTTTTAAATCTGACTCCATCATTTATTTATTTTACGCCCAGAAACAGACCCTGAGACAAGAATGCAAGTGCATTTATTTGGGAGGAAAAGGAAACATGGTAGAGAAAATGAGACAGGTGAGGGAGGGCAGGGAGTGGAAGGCAAACCATCAAGCAAGTTACCACTCTGGACAACTGGAGCTGAACTCTGCAGAGAAAGCCTGGGAGACAGGGACAGGCTGAGACACAGCCAGCCATGCACTGGTTCATTGCAGTGACTGACTCTTCAAAGGAAAAAAAGAAAAGAAAAGAAAAGAAAAAAAAGAAAAGAAAAAAAAGAAAAGAAAAGAAAAAGCCCTGATGTGTCATGTTTGCCCATTTCCATGGTGTAAATACTCCCACCAAGGCTGATTTCAAACTGATGACCTTGGGGAAAGACGCACATGCCCAGCCCTCACACAGTGTTGGTGCGAGTGGGGGGTGGGAAGGGGTGGTGGTAGCTACTCATAGCACACAGCAGTCTCCAAGAGAGGCATGCTCCTCAGCAGAGGGGCAACTCCCCCAGACTCCCCTGTGTCACATGGTGGACAAAGAAGTTTAGAACCAGAGAAAGTCCTCAGGCAAAGAAACACAAAGGCACTTGGCTGGGCCAGCAGACACACTAGCACTAAGGGTCAGGATATGTAGGAGCATGGAAAGCACTTGTTGCCTTGTGTAATTGTGGAAGATCTGTTTCTTGTCTACACCCTCAGCACTTCATCTGGAAAACAAGGACTCATCTACTTGTGCCAGATATTTTTGGAGCACTTACTACATGGCCGGCACTGTGGAAGACCTCGGGGATGTGACCTTGAGCAACACTCACAAAGTCACCATTACAGGGCTTACATTCCAGCCTCTAACCATGCAAACCACCAAGTAACAAAGGCCATTTCAGAGTCGGAGAGGGTGACATGACAAAGATCAACTCAGGGGAAGGGGCATGAATGGGAAAATCCCCTGAAAGGGTCCCATTAGGGTACGTGAGAACCAACAGATGAGCATGAGTGTGTCTCATGGAGGTCTGGGGAAGAGCATTCCAGGCACAAGGAGCTGTAGCTGCGAAAGCCTCCAGGTAAGAAAGAGAATGGAGCCAGTGTGGCTGGGTCAGAGCACATAGGTCAGAAGCTAACTGGGGACGAGAACAGAGCTATGGGAGAATCATGCAGTTGATTCACAGGTGAAGCCTGTGCAGCTTCACCAAAGGATATGGATGGGAATGTACTCTGGAAGATTTGTTATGAGGGTGAAGTGAGATCCTATGTGTTCACCAGGCATGACCCGTTCTGTTAGCCCAGGAAACAGTCATACCTCCAATTTTACCAATTAATTTCATGCCATCCTACTATGCCTACAGGAGCCAGGAATCTAGTATTTCCATCTAGATTTTCCTTGCCATGGTCCAAAAATCCTGAAGATGTAGTTAGTCAAAAGGTAACTTCCGAACTCCAGATAGAGAGAAACCTGAGGCATCTGATCCACTGACTGGCCACCCCACATGGGTCCCCCTCATCCCCAGGGCTGCCACAGGGTGTTGCTGCTGATAGCCAGTTCCATACAGCTGGGCTGTCTGCCTACTTTGTGAGGATGCCCACAGGGTCCAGTCCCTACAAAGAACACAACAGTCCTCCTCTACACTTTAGCTCCTGGGTTCCTGCTCTTTGAATTACATGCAAACACTCAAGACTTTCATCTTCCGTTCCCCTCTAGGGCCATTAGGATCTTATCTTACAGACCTGAGTTGGCACCACCCAATCTATTCCTAGTCTAGTGTAAATTGGGTAATGGTTAGGCCACCTCCTTTTATCTAAGATAATTTTAATTCTGGAGTTTTGTTTTCTTTCTCTACCACTAGGCATTAGTTGGGAATATTCCATCTATCCAAATAGATCTCCAAACCCCATAAAGATATGGCTAGGAGAGGAATGAGTAATGAATAATTTGACTGTATTTATTAAGCTTTTATTCCATGCCTGGCCCTATGTTGAGGAACATGAATGCATATTTAAATAAATATAAATAGTTTTAATCATCATCATCTCATCCCATTTGACAGATGAGGACATTGAGACACAGAAAGATTGTTGCCCAATATCATATGCAAATAAGTCAAAGAAACATGATCTGAAGATAAGCAATCTGACAAGAGAGCCCAAGCTTTTAAGCATTATGCTAAAAAAAAAAAAAAATAAAATAAAAAAGCATTATGCTAGATAGTCTCTCTGGCCCACCTCCTACTAGAAAATTCTCTATGCAAATTGATGCACCTTTTCCCCAGCAATCCTTCTGGGCACCAGAGGTCTTGAAACAGCAGGCTCGCTCAGGTCAGAAAAGGTCTGTTGAAAAACAAAGAGGGTCGAGACAAGTGACTGACCACGAGATAAAGCAATCTCAAGCATGTTTTCACCAAACATGCAACTCCAATTAATGAAAATCAATTTCTTGCAGTTTTCTGCTTTTTGAAGGCTTGGCTGAGACTGTCTATTATGACACTGAATCCTTGCACTATCCAGAAAAGACAGGTAACAGCTTTCTTGATGTCTGAACGATTCCGTTATAAAGGACTGGCCAATTTTAATTAATACAACTGGAAATTTGTTGCAATATCCTTGTGAATTTGAAGTTATAAAGACTGGCTGTGTGTCATAAGAACCGTGTCAAAAAAAAAAAAAAAAACGTGGTTTTTTTTTTTCCCCCTATTTCTTTGTGATAATCCCTAGTTTGGGAGAATGTCTGGGCTTACACTGTTCTCTGTTTGGAGTAATTTGATTATTGGACCCCCTCACCTCCAACCAGCCAGCTGAGCGGTGGTTCACTGTACACAGAGCATCTGCCACAACTAAGTTGTGCCACAGGAAGGGCAGACACACTGGATAAACCAGGCTAATTCCCCAATCCACTGAGCCTGCATTTTCTCTCTGTGAAACTGGATTAGTCATGTTTTCATTTTCTATATTTTATGATGCTTTGACACTTAGGGGGCCATCTGGACCCAGGGAGGACTGCCCCTCCCAGGGTTAGCTATCCCCATAGACAGCAAACAATTTTCCTCTGAGCATGCCTTTGATAATATGAACCAACCAATCCCCAATCCACATCTCCCTGTCCATCTTCTTTTATCATATTCCCACCATCTGGGACACTATCCCTCTGCCTTACATCCCACCAAGACCAGGGATCAGACAGGTACCTAAGCCCACAGCCTTCCAAGGTTATTCAAACTAGCTAGTCCCATGTTTGCGCAGTGTACCGACCCTCTCTTGCCCATGAAAGCACAATAAATGCTTGGGCCCATACTCTCGGTTTGTTCCTCCTGCCTTCTGACTGACCTTGGTGCTTCTCCACACAGCCCTAAGTAGCAGGAGGGCATGCTCCTACTATTGGTAACTATAGATAACAAACTATCTTTTCAATGGCAATTGTCCTCTTAACTGTTGATCTCTCCCAACTGGAATAAAACCAAAATCCCAGGCACATTTTTAAAAATAAATGAATATCACAATGCCAGCTTATGGTATTATTTGCTTCTGAGTAGCTAAAAGTGCCTAAATAAAGGGCATATCTCTTTCAAATATGCTAATAAGGACAGGTAAGATGGTACAGGGGTAAAGTACTCTGGAAGGCAGAAGGTCGTAATTCTTACAACTCTGCCACTCATGGGCTGGGTCATCTTGGGTATGTCCCTCACCTCCAAGAAGAGAATCACAGTGTCTGCCCTACTCGTCCCATAGTGCTTCTGTGAGAACCACATGAGACCGAGATGTGAAAGTTCTTCATAACCTCAGAAACACCATCGGGACTCAAACTTCATTGGGTAGGAGCTCCCAGGAGGCAGTACAACGTGGTGCTTAGGGGCTGGAGCTCTTAAGTCAGGCTACTTGGGTTCGAATAACTTCAGGCAACTTAATTCCTCTAAGCCTCAGTGGCCCAACTTGTAACATGGGTATAATAATAGTACCTTTCCCACAGACGTGATTTGTGGATAGGGTATGGTGAGACATGTTCACCAGAAACAAAGAGCAGGATTCGGCTCACTGAAAAAAAAAAGATACAGACCACACATCCCAGGAAGGCCAGACAAACTAAAGATCCAGAGAAGCAATGTGCCCCCACTCTAGCCTTCTAGAATAAAGACTCCAGTAATTTGTACTAGTGTCCTCCAGTCATTGTCACCCCTGGAGCTCAGTCTCCACAGTATCTAACTCATGCTCAGTGCTCAGTAACCACGAAGCATGGATGGCACTGAGAAGCACAAGGTACTCAAGGTCTCACCTTCAGCCTCTTTCCTCACCAATGAGCAGAATCATGTGACCTCTCTGTCTACTGTCCTGGTAGTGACACCTGTTTACAGAGCCTGTGATCCTAGAGACCTTCCCATCAGATGTCTGCTGGGTACATCAAACTCAGCTTGTCCAAAAATGAATTTATTCCACCTCCCAAATAATTTTACTCTTACCTCTGGCCCCCTTTCTCATATCATCACCATTCACCCAGGTACCCAAGCCAAAAGCCTGAACATGATCTCTGAATCCTCCTCCCTCATACTCCACATTCAACCAATTGCCATGTTCTCTTTAACTTACTTCCTAAACCATGGGCTTAATTTGGGAACTCTCCTTTCTCATTTGGACTTGCCTACCTGATCCAATATGGCATCTGGAGATCCAGCCATCGCATACAAATCCCAGGCCAGCAACAGTAGGAATAGGCAAAAAAGGGTATGCCCCTTTCGCTGAGAAAATATCCATATACCCTTCTCTTTGCATTTCATTGGCCAAAGCTAAATCATAGGACCACAGCTAGTTTCATGACAAACTGGAAACGGGGGGTTTTGTTTTTGGGGTTTTTAGCAAGTCCATATTACACTAAGTAAAATTGGATTTTGGCTTTTTTCCTTCCTCATTTATTCAGTCTTAAAGCCATTAAATGGAATCAAACAAGATCACCATCCATGACAGAGGACAGAGGCCCAGCATGAGCTGTTGAAGACTGAAACAGGTATATAACCTGAATGTAATCATGAGAAAACAGACAACCCCAAAATGAGAGACCTTATACAAAATAAATGGCCGGTACTCTTCAGAAGTACCAAGGTCAAGAAAGTAACAAGGAGACTAAAGAACTCATCCAGGATAACTAAATACTATACAGGACTCTGGCCTAGATCTTTTGTGAAAGACATTATTGGAACAGTCAGCAGAATTGAATGGGGTTGTAGATTAGATGGTGACAATGTATCAGTATGAATGTCCTGCTTTTGATGGTTTTATTATAATTATATAGGATAAGATCCTTTATTGTAAGAAATACAAGTAAAGTACTGGAAAATGGTGGGCATCATGTCAGAAACTTATTCACAAATGATAGGGGTTGAGAAATTATTTGTACTGTAGTAACTTTTTTATACATTTAAGATCTTTCAAAAAAAAAAGGAAAGAATTAGGGCTTTATTTCAGAGAAGAAAAGGAAAAGGGAATATGGATGTTTGGATATGCAGATAACAGGCTCCATCACAGATGGTACTTGAATACTATATCTGAAGAGGTAATTCCAAGGAAGTAATATTTAAAGCCAAAGCCGAAGATAAAAAGAGAGCCATCTATATGAGAGCAGGGAGACAAACTTTTCAGGCAGCACAAATAGTATGTGCAAGGCAGCTGAATTTGAGTTATAACCCCTGCATTGTAGTTGAAAATAACAAATAAATAGCAATGTGGTTGAAAATAAACTGTGATTGTTTCAGAAACATAGGTAAGGTCACACCAGGGAGAATGAGGAAAATTAACAAGACAGGAAACAAATGTTGGAGAGGATGTGGAGAAAGGGGAACCCTCTTGCACTGTTGGTGGGAATGTGAACTGGTGCAGCCACTTTGGAAAATTGTGTGGAGGTTCCTCAAAATTGTTAAAAATAGATCTGCCCTACAACCCAGCAATTGTACTGTTTGGGATTTACCCCAAAGATACAGACGCAGTGAAACACCGGGACACCTGCACCCCGATGTTTCTTTCTTTTTTTTTTTTATTTATGATAGTCACAGAGAGAGAGAGAGAGGCAGAGACACAGGCAGAGGGAGAAGCAGGCTCCATGCACCGGGAGCCCAATGTGGGATTCGATCCCGGGTCTCCAGGATCGCGCCCTGGGCCAAAGGCAGGCGCCAAACCGCTGCGCCACCCAGGGATCCCCCACCCCGATGTTTCTAGCAGCAATGTCCAAATAGCCAAACTGTGGAAGGGGCCTCGGTGTCCATCGAAAAATGAATGGATAAAGAAGCTGTGGTACGTGTATACAATGGAATATTACTCAGCCATTAGAAACAACAAATACCCACCATTTGCTTCGACGTGGATGGAACCAGAGGGTATTATGCTGAGTGAAATAAGTCAATCGGAGAAGGACAAACATTATATGGTCTCATTCATTTGGGTAATATAAAAAATAGTGAAAAAAGGGGAAAGGAGAGAAAATGAGTGGGAAAGATCAGAGAGGGTGACAGAACATGGGAGACTCCTAACTCTGGGAAACGAAGTAGGGGTGGTGGAAGGGGAGGTGGGCAGGGGGTGGGGGTGACTGGGTGACGGGGACTGAGTGGGGCACTTGATGGGATGAGCACTGGGTGTTATATGTTGGAAAATTGAATTCCAATAAAAAGAAATTTAAAAAAAAAGAAAGAAACATAGGTAAGGACCACCATAAGTAGACTCATGTATTAGTCAGCTACAGCCAAAATAATACTGCATAACAAACAGCTAAAAATTCTCAGCAAGTGTTTATTTCTCATTCATGCCTTTGTGGGTTATCTAGGGCAGCTTTGCTTGAGGCTGCTGGTTGGGAGTTATGCTGGAGTAACTCCGCTCCATGAGTCTCTCCTTTTTCCAAGGCCAATAACTAAGTAAGACATGTTGTTCCTGTGGAGAAGGTAGAAGCACAAGAAGGCAAGCCTTATCATATGAGCACATTTCAGGCATTTGCTAGAGTTAGGTCTGCTCACATCACATTGGCCAAAGAAAGTCATGATCAATTCAGCAAAGGATGGAGAAGTAACCTACAGTCACCATCAGGGCAAAGTTACATGGCCTCCCCCTACACCAGTGAGGTCAAGAGGTAGAGGATGAATATTTACTTAACAATAATCTAATCTACCATAAAGTACAAACACTTCATAAAAGAGCCACAGTTAGGAAAATCTTCTATCTAATTTATTTTACTAGTGGGTGAGGGGGCGGGTAGATGACAAGGCCTTTATAAGAATTTTGTATACCCAAAGACACTTATTTTTGGAGGCCTCACCAGATGGCATTACAAACATATTACAAATTTACCTACATCTTACTTTAAATGGATTTTTTGCCATCAAATATTTTTTGAGAAAATTTCTAAATTTTGCTTCTGAAATTATTTGGCAATAAGTGACTTAATTTTTGATTGGATATGATTTCTTGGCAATTTGCATATTCAGAAGCTCTTGAAAGTGGGAAATGTTAATCTACCAGCGTTTTCAGATGTAATGAAATCTCTATGAACACTAAATTTAACAATTAGCAATATTGACAAAGTAGCACAGTTTGCAGTAAATTTTTTAAAATATTCATTAACTTCAACTTTGCTGTTTTCTTTCTGCATTTTGGAGCCAATAATTTTTTGGGGGAGGAGTCACAAACATTTTGGCAGACCCTTGAAAAACTCACAAATCCCAGAAAGACCCTGACTCTAAACAGATTAACAACATATATTTTGTGTGGAATCAGAGCTAATTGGGATTGGCAATGAAATACATACCCTCCAACTCCAAACTCCTTGCCACAGAAAAGTAAGAGCTGCTAACTGCAATAGAGCCCAACCCATCCAGAAGCCTCTCTGCCTGTGCAGGAGGGTGAATGGTTTGGGTTTGCTGATCTCAGAGCCCTTTATCACATTCACAATGCCATTCACACTGTATCCACTCCATTTGTAAGCCACATAAAAATGTCATCTTCCAATCTTGGCTCATTTCATCTTATATAAAAAGTCTCCCTTCCCAATGCCTTCATATCATTTCCCTGTTGTGATTAAAAAAACAAAGGTAATAAAAGTTGGCCTACCGGTTGGTCCTCCAAGGACCATGATGTGATTGAAGGAGCAATAATTTATCACAATGCCCCGAGGAAAGTGTGCTCGATAATGTAACAGAGCTCAAGTTAATAGTGGCGGAGCTAGTTTCACGGATACCACACCATAGACTGCTCACTTTCAATTAGTTATGCACATATTAAAGGGGGGCAACATATATTTGCAGCAAACATTTGTATGGACATGAGATGTCACAAAAATTTAGCTCTCTGCCTTTTCTGGCAATTAGGTAACATGGGAACAATCACTAACCATGGAAGAGATCCTAGAAAAGTAATGAAAGCCAATCTCTGGGGTTGTCCTGCTTCAAGTGTCTGCTCCATGCCAAGCACTTTGCATGTGTAAATGGGATGATGTAAGTTCCAAATGAAGTCACATTTTTGTTCCCTACAGTCCCCATCCCCTAGTTCAGCACATGGTATGTGTCAGCCACTCAAGTAGTAGTTGGGTGAATAAATGAAAGATTTGCTTCAACCACGTAAGACTCTAATGTGGGTTAGGCCATCTATTTACCAACATTCCACTTATAAGAAGGGGCAAGGTGGGAAAAAGAAAAAAAAACACCTGACTAGCAGCAGCCCTATTCTCAAATAAAACTTTGTTTCTGAACTAGATGCCAATCTTACCACGGAAAGAGGTTCATCAGTGGAAACTCAGCATGCTCACTCTCTTCACAAATCCTAACAGTCCACTTCCCAGGTGCCAGGATCAAACCAGTTCTATCATGCTATTTTCTATCTTGCAATGGTTTGTCTCTAGGCCCTTCTTAGAAAGTTTTATTTATTTACTTATTTTGAGAGAAAGAAAGTGCATGAGCAGGGGAGAGGGAGAGGGAGGGGGAAAGAGAATATTAAGCGGGCTCCATGCCCAGTGCAGACCCCCACACAGGGCTCAATCTCATGACCCTGAGGTCATGGCCTGAGTTAAAATCAAGATTTGAACGTTTAACTGACTGAGTCACACAGGTGCCCCTGTCTCTAAGCCCTTCTTTCCTCAAGACTAGGACTTTATGATCCCAAGCAAATATCCCAACTGTACACATTCCTAAAAACAGTAAGTCACATATTTACCCATGCATTCAACAAATTATTTAGTGGATGCCCATTCCAGGCCATTTGCTAGGTCAGGTGCTGGTGATGCTGCAGCAAGCAATACACACATTTGGTCCCCTGCCCTTGTGGAGCTCACAGTTCAGTGCAGGAATGAGACTTTAGTCAAATAAACATAGTAAAGGATGTATAATCAGAAACCCAAGTGGGAGCTCTGGGTGGCGCAGCGGTTTGGCGCCTGCCTTTGGCCCAGGGCGCGATCCTGGAGACCCGGGATCGAATCCCACGTCAGGCTCCCGGGGCGTGGAGCCTGCTTCTCCCTCTGCCTGTGTCTCTGCCTCTCTCTCTCTCTGTGTGACTATCATAAATAAATAAAAATTAAAAAAAAGAAACCCAAGTAATTGCTCTGTAGAGAAGGGATATGGTTTGATAACAGGTAGTTGTAGAAGACTTCCAAAAATAGTGTCTAGGTGCTGAAGAATGAATAGGAGTTAAATGAGTAGTTAATGTGGATTAAGGTGGTTCCACAGAAGCAGAAGCATGTTCAAGGGTCCTGTGGCAGTGTGTCAAACCAAAGGAGTGAGAAGCAGGATATGAGGCTAGAGAGATGAACAAGGACCTAAACATACAGGAGCTTGTAACCATGTTGAGGATTTTTATCCCAAAATCAACACAGAGCCATCAGAGGGCAGCAAGGTGTGATTTGCCAAAACTTCCAATTAGCTATGTCCTTTTCTGGACTCATGTTTCAGGTAAAAGGAGCTAAGGAGTCAAAACATGAGGTGATGCAACTTCAGTTTAAATGATTTCCATGATCTACCTCAGGTCAGTCTATTTTTGGACCCATCTCGTACATATTAATTGTTCCTACTGATCATTCATTGTGTGCCTGGCATGTGATGATGTACACTTTATACACATTATCACATTTAATCCTCACAGGATTAAATCCTATCACTATCCTCATTTTACAGATGAGGAAACTGAGGCTCACAGGTCAATAATTTGTCCCAAATGGCATAGCTAAAAAAGGGAGGAGCCAGGACTCACTCAAATGCATAGGATTCTTTCTCTAATAAGCAAAATGGGTGAAGAGGAGTGGGTGATAGAGGTTTCCAGTTATAGAATGAATAAGTCACAGAGATGAGAGATGCAACATAGGGAATATAGTCAATGGTACTTGTGTGGCATGGCGATAGATGTGAGTTACACTTGTGAGCACAGCATAACATGCAGAGAACTTGAATCTGACTACACCTGAAACTAATGTAACATTGTGTATCAACCATACTTCAATTAAAAAAAAATTAAAAACAGAAACTCTGCTCCTGCGGACTCCTTAAACTTCAAAGGACGTCTGGTAAGAGGAAGAGATGTTGCAGCAAGTCACAGTAGGAAATAACATCTTTTTCAGACAGAGGAACAGCATGGAAGAGTGAACCTACCTGGTGCACCCATAAACATGGCAGGGGAAGAGGTCAGAGAAAGTGGAGACCTGGACAGGTGGGCCAGGCAATGGTTGGTCCTGCATGTGCATTAAATAAAGCCTCAGTGACACGGGAGTTAGGCACAGTAAGGCAGTCACAAACACACACGTTTATATAAAACCACATTTTCGAGGTGTGGCTTGCTGGCAGATCACAGCAAGATGCTTTATTAAGCCTCTGCCTGCACTTGGGAGCTTAAAAATGACGCACTGTAGTCAATCAACTTTGATTTGGGAGACAGACACAAAGGGAGAGACACTTCACCTGCTTTTTAATATATGGGACCAGGGTAGAGAGCTGGCCGGCAGTGTCCAGTATCCTAAATCAGTGACAGGGACTACCATCGGCAGTGGCAAGGGAGACGATGGAACAAACAGGACACCAGCTGGAATAACAAGTAACACCTTCAACAAGCCAGAAGAGTCATTTCTTTTCTTCTTCGTTGACTCTGAGCCCTGGAGAAATGCCACAGCAATTTATGGAAAGAACAGTTAAAGGTAGACAGTGCCTAGATATTATTTCTGCCAGCTCATGTTAGTTCGTTTGGTAAACATTTTGCATTTGCACGTTGACATAGTTTAATAATAACTGTCGATGCCAATGATAAATGCCATCGTGATGGCATAAATACCCTTCTGGGCTTGGGGAGGTGGCGAAGTAGGGGCTGACTTCCACATCTCCTGTCCTTTCAGTTGTTATTAATAACAATGATGGTAATTCACATTTGTGCAGCTTTCTGATTTCAGAGAGCTTCGTTCGGGCGTTCCAAGAGCCCCTACCTACTTTACTGCATCTCTTCTTCCCTCCACAGTATCCAGTATCTGTTCTGGCCCCCTCTGGAACTGAAAGTTTGACCATGTCAGAAAAGGCCATCTAACTAGCGGGATTTGCATAAAACAGGAACAACTACCTAAAATGGCTACAGAATACAGGCAGGTACATAAACAAAGAGGGAGGAATGAAGAGTAATAGGGAGTGCATGCCCCTTTGAAAGGTGGGTCAGCTGCTTCTTGGCTTGTACCTGCCAGCTGTTTCCACTCCCAATGCAGCCAGGTCTTCCATATACTAAGAGGAACTAAAAGGTCAATACTATATAAATTTCCCAATTATTAAATGATTATAAATGGATTTTTTAAAACATCGTACCAAACAAAATACAGCTGAGGGCCAGAAATGGCCCTTAAGACCTCAGCTTGTGACCAGAGAAGTTCATTAAGTTGGAACTTTATGGAGTTGACAAAAGGGTTGATCGTGATAGACCAAGCCACATTTAAAAGCATAACTCTTTATAGTGTCACATGTATTGGGATTCACATGGTTGCCATTAACAGGAATCCAACTCAAATGGACTAAGCAACAACTGGGATTTAATAAAATGATAGTTAAAAGCAAAGTTAACCAACCAAACCATGGGGCAGGAAGAGAAAAGGTGGACTTCAGGCACAGTTGGAACCAGGGCCCTAGAGCTCACCAGGGCTCATATGACTCTGTCTTGCATGTCTGTTTCCCTCAGTACATCAGATTCATCTCTCCCACTGTATAGCGGCCTCCTCTCCAACCACCAAAGTTCCCAAGATTGACATCATGGGCCTCTCATCCTCAAGGAAGTGTGGATTAATATTCTGTCCTACAAACAACTTCCCCCCACCAAGGAAAGACTTGTGACTGTACCAGCATAGTGCAAGTGCCCATACTGCTCAATCACCAGTGGCCATAAAGACAGGTATCATAATGGGCCAGCTTCATTGAGATGCCCTCCCCTGAAGAAGGCAACTCTGGCCAGAAGGTTACCATGGGAGAATATAGCAGCCACCACCACAGTCTCACAGAGGGCAAAGCTGTTGCAGGAGAGCAGTACGGTCCTACACATACTTGGGTCCAGAGACCTACCACTAGTTCATTCTACATCACAGTGACATGGATGGAGAGTGACTATGGTGGTCACCCCACAGGGATGCAGAGCTCATTCCCCAGCTGCCAGGAGGTTGGTTCCTGATGGTTCGCTGCTGAGTCTTCCTCAGAAACCACCCCTTGGCCAAAGGGAGCTGCCTCATCCAAGGGGGAAGTCCCCATCTCATGACTAATTAGTTGGGCACAAGGTTGAAGGCCTTTCCCAGCTTCAGAGCCCCAAGTGGGATCAGTTGAGGTTTCCACAGCCACCTCATCCCAGTCCAGCTTCTCTCTTCACTTCATCCTGCTTCCCTCACTCCTTCATAGGATGTCTCCTCAGTAAACTTCCTGCAGGCAAATCTCCACTTCAGAGTTTCACTCCAAAGAACACAACCTAGTAGCTGATATCAAGAAGGATCCTAAGAACCAGATTCTAAAATATGCTCTGGAGTGGTCTCACCCACTGCTTGCTGGCAGGCAGAGCCCCATGGTTGGGGGAAGGTGGAACAGTCACCTCTTTTGGAATGCTGTGGCAGTACAATTGTTAGCCTTCCTACTAGAGATGACCTGGGGTAGGGTTCCAGTGGGAGGGTGGGTGTGACAGCTCAGGAGTTTGAGAGGCTCAGGAGAGGTCATATCAGCTCTGGGACTGAAATACCTGGAAACAGAAAGAAAACAGATTCAACTCCAAATCCTTAAAAGAGGACCTGCCCAAAGAATGGGGCTCAGTCATTCATGCTGAGATATAGTCTCCCTTTTCAGGTTCAGTCTTCTTGCTTACAAAAAGGTTGTTTCTTCATAAAATTCCCTAAGTCTAAAGATGGTAGGATTGATGAAGACATGTATCAGATGGACAAACAGACTTGATAGACAGTAATACTCCTCACTTTCCCATCTTAATGGGACAGCCAGAGGGAGGGCAAGACCCATCAATACCTCCCATAGGCCCCAACAGAGAGAGTATGGCACCCACAAAATAGCTCTAATCATGCCATGATTAGCAAATGCCCCAGAGAGGCAAAAGGATCAGACCAGAGAATGCCTCTGCCAAACCTGGGGTGAAGTGAACATTACTCACTCCTGCCCAGGGCAGGCCAGAAGAGGCCTGGGGCCCCAGCCATGAGCCTACAAGCCCTGTTGGCCCACTACCCACCCAAAACCCTTCTGTGGACCCCCAACAACACTCAGAAGACACAGTTGAATGTCTCCACCAATTACAAGGCACTCTCTCATCCATCATCGCCCAACATCTTCACAAGAGCTACGTGAGGCATACCGGTGACTTCCCCCATTTTACTAATGAGGAGCCTAAGGCTCTGGTAATTCAGTGGCTTGCTCCAGGTCATGTAGCTGTAAAAGACAAGCAGGATTTTGAGCCCTAGCCTCTGGCTTTCATTCTTCTGCTCTTGAATGTATCCAAAGCCCACATGGTTGGAGAATATGTGTATGGGAGAAAAGCCAGATGCAGGGAAGCATTCAAGTTCCTATCTCCACCCAGTGGGTCCCTACTTGACTCATTGTGTCTTCACCCAATCCAGCTTCTACACCCCACTCCCACCCCAACCCTAAGCCTTACCTGGGCCATTCCAGCCCATAAACATACACCCAACTTCTTCCTCACACATCCAACCCCTAGAGTTCCTTCCTTGAGGCTCCATTGGAAGCTAACCTCTGCCCCAGTGGTCCTCCCAGATTCCTGCCTCCCTCCATGAGTTTGGCCTCTGATTCCTCACAACCTAGGCTCTCAGGCTTAGATCAAACAACCTCTACAAAGGCCCATAATCCTTGGGTGGATATTTTAGAGAGCTTTCCTCAGATTTCATTAAGGCATAAAAGCTCCTGGCAAGACTGGCAACTCCTTGCACAGGGGGCAGGGCTGTGTTACAGATCTGTGGTATGGACAGAATATGCCCCCTCCCCAAAATTCATATGCTGAAGCCTTAACCCCCAATGTTATATTAGGAGATGAGGCTGCTGGAGATTAGGAATAGATGAGATCTTTACAATTGCACCCAAAAGCATAAGATACCTAGGAATAAACCTAACCAAAGAGGTAAAGGTTCTATACCCTAAAAACTATAGAACACTTCTGAAAGAAATTGAAGAAGACACAAAGAGATGGAAAAATATTCCATGCTCATGGATTGGCAGAATTAATATTGTGAAAATGTCAATGTTACCCAGGGCAATTTCCACGTTTAATGCAATCCCTATCAAAATACCATGGACTTTCTTCAGAGACTTAGAACAAATTATTTTAAGATTTGTGTGGAATCAGAAAAGACCCCGAATAGCCAGGGGAATTTTAAAAAAGAAAACCATAGCTGGGGGCATCACAATGCCAGATTTCAGGTTGTACTACAAAGCTGTGGTCATCAAGACAGTGTGGTACTGGCACAAAAACAGACACATAGATCAATGGAACAGAATAGAGAACCCAGAAGTGGACCCTGAACTTTATGCTCAACTAATATTCGATAAAGGAGGAAAGACGATCCACTGGAAGAAAGTCTCTTCAATAAATGGTGCTGGGAACATTGGACATCCACATGCAGAAGAATGAAACTAGACCACTCTCTTGCACCATACACTCAAGATAAACTCAAAATGGATGAAAGATCTAAATGTGAGACAAGATTCCATCAAAATCCTAGAGGAGAACACAGGCAACACCCTTTTTGAACTTGGCCACAGTAACTTCTTGCAAGATACATCCACGAAAGCAAAAGAAACAAAAGCAAAAATGAACTATTGGGACTTCATCAAGATAAGAAGCTTTTGCACAGCAAAGGATACAGTCAACAAAACTCAAAGACAACCTACAGAATGGGAGAAGATATTTGCAAATAACATATCAGATAAAGGGCTAGTTTCCAAAATCTATAAAGAACTTATTAAACTCAACAGCAAAGAAACAAACAATCCAATCATGAAATGGGCAAAGGACATGAAGAGAAATCTCACAGAGGAAGACATAGACATGGCCAACATGCACATGAGAAAATGCTCCGCATCACTTGCCATCAGGGAAATACAAATCAAAACCACAATGAAATACCACCTCACACCAGTGAGAATGGGGAAAATTAACAAGGCAGGAAACAACAAATGTTGGAGAGGATGTGGAGAAAGAGGAACCCTCTTACACTGTTGGTGGGAATGTGAACTGGTGCAGCCACTCTGGAAAACTGTGTGGAGGTTCCTCAAAGAGTTAAAAATAGACCTGCCCTACGACCCAGCAATTGCACTGTTAGGGATTTACCCCAAAGATTCAGATGCAATGAAACGCCGGGACACCTGCACCCCGATGTTTCTAGCAGCAATGTCCACAATAGCCAAACTGTGGAAGGAGCCTCGGTGCCCATCGAAAGATGAATGGATAAAGAAGATGTGGTTTATGTATACAATGGAATATTACTCAGCCATTAGAAACGACAAATACCCACCATTTGCTTCAACGTGGATGGAACTGGAGGGTATTATGCTGAGTGAAGTAAGTCAATCAGAGAAAGACAAACAGTGTATGTTCTCATTCATTTGGGGAATATGAATAATAGTGAAAGGGAATATAAGGGAAGGGAGAAGAAATGTGTGGGAAATATCAGAAAGGGACACAGAACATAAAGACTCCTAACTCTGGGAAACGAACTAGGGGTGGTGAAGGGGAAGGAGGGCGGGGGGTGGGGGTGAATGGGTGACGGGCACTGAGGGGGACACTTGACGGGATGAGCACTGGGTGTTATTCTGTATGTTGGTAAATTGAACACCAATAAAAATTAATTTATTAAAAAAAGGAATAGATGAGATCATAAGGGAAAGGGCTCTCATGATGGGATTAATAACCTTGTAAGAAAAGGAAGAGCTCTCTCGCTCTCTCTCTCTCTCTCTCTCTCTCTCTCTCTCTCCCTCTCAGCCATGTGAAGACACAGTAACCAGATGGACATCTGCAAGCCAAGAAGAGTTCTCACTAGGAACCAAATTGGCCAGCACCTAGATCTTGGACTTCCAGACTATAGAACCATAAGAAATCAACATTTGTTGTTTAAGCTACCAGGTCGATAGTATTCTGTTACGGCAGCCCCATCAGGCTAAGACAGGCTGCTTTCACTCTTTGAATGATGCCCAGTATAGTGCACAGCCAATCTAGACTTTGTTCAACACCACATCCTTGGGATCCTTGGGACCACTGCCTGTGGGAGTCTCAGGCCAGAGAGATGCAGATTGAGGATGGTGGAGTAAGAGGAGGAAGGATCAAACAAAAGCTGTCTAGATACAGCCTCCTGGCAAAGGCCCTGAAAGCCCTGAGAGCAGTTGGCCACGCCTCTCTGGCACACTCTGCACCTGCTCCCATCCCGCCAACTCCAAACCCAACAACCACCCAACTCTCCACTCGCTCTTCCTTCAGACACTATCGAGGTAGGAACTACTTCCCTCACATGCCCAGAAGAGCCAGATGGCACCTTCCAGCAGCCCAGTACCCAGACTTCACCAACCTAGATCCCAAGGGCTGTCTGATCTCAGCCCAATCCACAAATCAGATCCTCAAGAGAGAGAAAAATTGAGCTTCTTTGCCAGTTGGGCATATGGTAGCCCCTGGATGTTCAAATGTCCTAGAACATGGGAAAGAGCTGTGATCAGGCCTTGAGGAGACACAGGCCAGCTCTCTCTGTTCCATCCACATTTCCCATAACAAGCCAGAGAAGGACCCTTGCAGGTCTGAGGGAAGAGGCTAAGGAAAGAAATTAATGAGAAAGCAGGCATGAGGAGACCAATATGAAAAATATATGTTCATTATCACTCATATGTCTCGTGCTTTGGTAACCTTGTTTCAAGAAAGTAAATTATTTGGCCTACTCCCTAATCTTTCTGGATTTGCATGGAGTCTTTTTTTTTGTAAATTTATTTTTTATTGGTGTTCAATTTGCCAACATATAGAATAACACCCAGTGCTCATCCCATCAAGTGCCTCCCTCAGTGCCCGTCACCCAGTCACCCCCACCCCCTCACCCCCCTTCTGTTCCCCTACCTCTAGTTCGTTTCCCAGAGTTAGGAGTCTCTCATGTTCTGTCTCCCTTTCTGGTATTTCGCATGGGGTCTTTTTAAGAGTAGTTCACCTGGATATGAAAGTCAGCTCTGTATCCATGGAGCTGTGGCCATATTTATTCAGTTGGAGATTTGCACAGCAAGGGAGTTTATGTTTCTGGGAGAAACAGCAATTTGGTAGTGGAACCCCAAATTTGGCTCCACAAATGTCACCTATTTAACTCTTTTTATTCTGGTCAAATGTAATTTTTTTTAAAGATTTTATTTATTTATTCGTTAAAGACACACACACAGAGAGAGAGAGAGAGGGAGAGGCAGAGACATAGGCAGAGGGAGAAGCAGGCTCCAATGCAGGGAGCCCGATGTGGGACTCAATCCCAGGACTCTGGGATCGTGCCCTGAGTGGAAGGCAGACTCTCAACTGCTGAGCAACCCAGGCGTCCCTCAAATGTAATTTTTATATTGAAATACATTGATATATAACATTGTGTAAGTTTAGGTATACAAAGCGTTGATTTGATACACTAGAAGTTATAATGCTTACACCTCCATTACATTATGTAACTCCTCACAATTTGCTTGATCTTTCTCAGGATACATGCTAAAGTGAGGCTGTTGGTTCATTCTTAAATCCCATCACCCATCCTTTTTTTGAGCAAATACCATGCCAGTACTCTGCCAGGATGGTAAGGTCAACACTCTAGGTCAATGGTAAGCTCCAGATAACTCAGGAGATGGTGAAATCAATATCCTCTCAATCAGGACGCAGATCTTTAGAAGATGGTAAGGTCAACACTCTAGGTCAATGGTAAGCTCCAGATAACTCAGGAGATGGTGAAATCAATATCCTCTCAATCAGGATGCAGATCTTTAGTGAGAATGTGTTATGTTCAGAACTCTTTGTTTTGACATGGGTGTTTAAACTAATTCTCTTGACTGGTGGCGATGACTAGTTATTCAACAAAACAATGCCTGCAACAATGATTATCTATAGTGGGCTCAGCAGGTCAGTCCTTGGCCAACCAACAGCAAGTGAGTAATTAGTGTAGGCTGCAGGAAAAAGAAACACTAACTTATCCTTGAAAATTTTATGCCTGTGTAGGACAAAAAGAAGCCACTGCTTGAGGAGGTGGTTCTTAGCAACAGAGCTATTCAGGTAAATCTTGGGGAATGAGACTGAGAAAGATAAAGAAATGTCTCTTTTCCCAGGCTGATACAGAAAGGCCCTCCTTGATGCTACCTGGAGACACAAGCACTAGTAGACAACCAAGGGTACCTGGACTGCCAGTGATGGACATGGAATTCCATTTAGGATATGTCCAATGCCCCCACTTTTTAGACTTCCTGTTGCCAGCATCAGTTGACATTTAGGGTTTGAAAACTGATGTACAGTTAAGGAAGCCTTTAATAGATCAGTGACCAAAAAAAAAAAAAAAAAAAAAAAAGATCAGTGACCAGATCTGTCCAGCTGCGTGGTTCCCAAGCAGTTACAAATTCAGATTTGGATAACCAACTACCATTAGGGCTGGCATTCAGAGTTAAGCAGGTGTGTGACTGCTTGAGCACCCACTGAGACTAAAGGCCCACAGCAGTGATCCTGCAGGCAGGTGTCTCCCAGAGTAAGGGTGCTTCTTCCTTGGCTCCATTCTCTCCATGCCTTCCTATCACTACACTCATCTGAGATGCACCCAGTTAATTAGTTTGATCCTGCTGATCAGACTAGTGCCAACCTACCTCCAGCCTCACTGCCTGCCATCCCCATTGGATGTGGAAGGAAGAGACACTGTCTGTGACAGTGCATCTCAGTGGTGTGGACAATGTGGGCTTTGGAGACATGTCTAGGGCTAAATCCCAGCTATCAGTCTGTGCATTTTTATAAGTTAACCTCCCTGGATCTAAGTTTCCTTATCTGTAAAACAGAACTTCAGTGGCAAGAAGCAGTGAGGAGCTCCCCCAAGCCTCTTGAGTCAGGGCATTAATCCACTCACAAGGGCTCTATCCTCATGAACTCATCTCTTCCCAGAGATCTCACCTCCCAAAACCATCACAACATATGAGGGAGGGGAGGAGACGCAAACATTCAGTCAACAGGAGCAGACAAGGCTTGGAAGATGGGGCCCAGGTGGCAACAAAGTAGTGGCAGAGGGAATACAGTGCAGGGTTGGGGATGGGGGGAGGACAGACAGTCCTGGCTTCATGTTCCTACTTGACCATTTACTGTCCATGGGATCTCTAGTGAGCCCCTCAACCTCTCTGAGCCTCCACTTCCTCAACTGCAAGATGGAGATAGTAACTCGTGAGTGTCTGTGAAGAAATGATGAGGTTTCTGCTTGTGGCACAAACCCAGGGACACATTCAGAGTAAATTCAGAGATCTTTCCTTGCTATAAAAATTGACCTTTTAGAAAAAAAAAAAAAGAAAATGGGCTTGCCTAGTCATTACAGACTACTGCTTTTCTCATAACCTGACATGATACAGAGACATCTGATGAAGAAGCCAGCGGGCACTGAAATATCAATTTTAAGATAATTAGTAATCACTGCAAGTCCAGCCTTTTCCCAAGGAAGCCCCTGCATGGCCACTCCGGGCCTCCAAGCCAGGCTCCCAGAGCACAGCCTTCTGCTTTGGCTGATGCTGGGGCTCTGTCTCCTGGGGAAAGGAGTTTGATACAAGAAAGAACTTTCATTATCTTTGCCTGGGAGCACCAGCAACTGCCTACAAAGAACAGAGCTAGGAATGAAGGGTGGTGAGAAATTATTGCATTTCCTCCCTGGTGGTTAGTCCATATAGAAATGCATAGTTTCAGAGAAGTGTGTCTTTGCCTATTCCCTCTATTTCCATGATCTCAGAGATGAGCAGGTGACTAACCCATCCAACAGCCAGCCCCTGTCACACATGGGGGGGCACAGGCTATTTTGGACCACGTTCAAATGCAGGACCGTGTTTCCACCAGGCCCCTTACAAGCAGGAGAAGCTGAGGGCTTAGATGAGTCCATTGGGAGTCGGAGTGTTCCTCCCAAGACCTCACAATCTTGCAGCTCTGCAAGTCTATGATTCTTTGAATCTGGAATTCAGTGTAGCACATTTGTTCACTTACTTAGTATTTATTAAGCACTTATAATGTGCCAGGATCAGGCTGAGCAGAGAGGACTCAGAAGTGACAAAGAGGGCAGCCTGGGTGGCTCAGTGGTTTAGTGGCGCCTTCAGCCCGGCCTGATCAGCCCCGCCTGATGGAGACCTGGGATTGAGTTTCATGTCAGGCTCCCTGCATGGAGCCTGCTTCTCCCTCTGCCTGTGTCTCTGTCTCTGTCTCTCTCTCTCTCTCTCTCTCACTCTCTTTCCCTGTGTATGTGTGTGTCTCATGAATAAATAAAAAAATAAAATCTTAAAAAAAAAAGAAGTGACAAAGAAAGCACGATCCTTGCCCTCAAAGAACTTGTTCTAATACGGGGGTTCTCAAACTTAGCACTAATCACATTTTAGGTCAGATCATCCTTTGTGGGGGTTCCTGCACACTATAGGATAGTGACTGGCATCTCTGGCCTCTACTCACTAAATGCCAATAGCACCCCCAGTGGTGACAACCAAAAATGTCTCTAAACATTGCCAAAAGCCCCTGGTGGGTCATAGTCCCCACTGCCTCCCCACAGTTGAGAATCACTGTTTTGATAGTATAGACAAAAGACTGAAAGCTTTGGAGCTATATGGACCTGGGTTCTCCCGCCTTATTTGCTGTGTGACCTAAGAGGGATTACTTACTGCTGGGAAACACAGTTTCTTTATTTGCAAATTATGGGTAGTCAGCAAACTTTTACAAGGTTGTTAGAGATAAAAATGTAAAAATACTGCAGCAGACGTTGTCAATAGGCACCCAAAAGCCATCTTGTCCACCCTAATTCTTCTTGTTAATTAAAAGAACTCCACCCAGTTCAGTTCAGAGAGTCTTCTCTCAGGAATGGTGGATTAGTCCCTTGTGGGTGGGAATGGAACCCAGAGCTAGCTGCTAAGACAGAAGGGGCATCTGAGGAAGAGGGGCCCCTGGGAAAGATCTTCCCCTTCTGGTAAGAGATGGGTTGATAAGGAGTGCTGTGATTTTAAAATATGTACACAAGTTCTCCAATGCACCTCCCTTCAAAAGATGATATCTAACTCCCCTCTTCCTGAGTGTGGGCTATGTTTAGTGGCTCACTTGCAATGAACACAACATGGCAGAGGTGACAATGTGTGACTTCCAAGATTAGAACATGAGAGCCATTGCTGCTTCCTCCTTGTGCTCTCTCGATCGCTCACTCTGGGGGACATGGCTGCCACACTGTGAGGAGCCAGCGCTCACATGCTCTGTGGAGAGGCCCACATACAGAGGAGAGAGGTCTGCAGCGGACAGTTAGTACCAACTTGCCAGCCATGTGTGTGAGGCGTCTTGGAGCATATCCTCCCGCCCCAGTCAAGCCTTCTGAAGACTGCGGCCCTGGCCAACATCTTGACTGAACCCTCACAAGACACCCAGAACAAGAACCACCCGGCTAAACTGCTTCTGAGTCCTGATTGCCACAGATATTGAATGTCTGTTCTTTTAAGAACAGCTGGATTTTGGAGTAATTTGTTAATGCAACAATCTGATTGCTTCTCCTTGCCTCCACTCACTCAATCACCTCCCTATCCTGCCCTCCTGCCCGTTGACCTCACTGGATGAAGACATGAGGTGAGCACCACAACAGCCATCTTAAGGCCTCAAGAGGAAGGCCAGGAGTCTCAGGGATGCTAACCAGAGTCACAGAAACAACCCCAAGCGCCCCATTTCCAGACATCTTGTGATAGAAGAAAAACACCCCTGTGCCTTAAACCATAGTTTCCTGGAACCTGTAGCCTCGTGCCTCAAGTACAGTAAGTTCTAGGGAGACAGCCATTACCTATGATGCTCTGTTTGCTCTAACTTCCCAAGGCTCCTCTCATGAATTCCAATCTTTCTCATCTCCACATCAGGTGCACCCCTTATCTGGAGAAGCTGGCGGTGATGAGGGGTGGAGGGCACAGAACTGGGCAGCTTTGACCTTGTCACCTTTCACCCTTTATTCTGAGAAGTGACATTTCCAGCAGGGCCAGACTCCCATGCTCTTACTCATCTTGGGCTGCTACAATAAAAATACCACAGACTGACTCAAACAACAGAGGTCTGTTTCCTCGCAGCTCTGAAGGCTGGAAGTCCAAGATCAGGGCACCAGCATGGCCAGCTTCTGTGGAGAGCTCTCTTCCTGGCTTACAGATGGCCATCTTCTCACTGTACCCTCACATGGTAGAGAAAGAGAGGGTTCTGGTCTCTCTTACTATTATAAGGGCACTAATCCCCTCATGGTCTCATCTAAATCTAATTATTTCCCAAAGGTTTCACCTCCAAATACCTTTATGCTAGGGGTCAGGGCTTTGAGGGGACACAATTCAGTCCATGGCATGTGCCAAATCCCAGAAACTTCAATTCTCTATTCTGTGACCCAGAGGGGAAAACAACACAGTGTTCCCCTTTCCCATCTATCGTCTTAATATAGACAGGGCTCTGTAGAGCTGGTTCAAAAATTTAAAGGTATATTTCTTTAAAAGAGGTACGAGACATCAAGTAGTCAGGCAAAAAGCAAAAAAAAAAAAAAAACAAAATTAAACCATTAT
The DNA here is from genome assembly GCF_905146905.1 of Nyctereutes procyonoides. Lineage (NCBI taxonomy): Eukaryota > Metazoa > Chordata > Mammalia > Carnivora > Canidae > Nyctereutes > Nyctereutes procyonoides. The sequence continues at coordinate 50,088,302 of NW_026575126.1, read as the reverse complement.
GTCCAAGTCCAAAAGACCCAGAGCAGGGGGTAAGGGGGTGGAGAATGGCAGAGTTAAAGTGGTCTCCATATTCATTATTGCAAATTTAATTTAGTTTAAATTCAATTAACATATAGAATATTTGTTTCAGAGATAGAGGTCAGTGATTCATCAGTCTTATATAATACCCACTGCTCATCATGCCCTCCTTAATACCCATCACCCAGTTACTCCATCTCCCCACCCTACCCCTCCAGCAACCCTCAGTTTGTTTCCTATGATTATGAGTCCCTGATGGTTTGTCTCCCTCTGATTTCATCTTATCTTATGTTCCCTTCCCCTCCCCTACGCTCCTCTGTTTTGTTTCCTAAATTTTACATATGGATGAAGTCATAAGATAACTGTCTTTCTCTGATTGACTTATTTCCCTTCTAATTTAATAACAGGCCTCCTCCTCCTAATTAATCAGGCTTGGGCTCTGGGGCCCATGGGTAGCCACCCACTCACTGGTGGTGACCGTGGCTTACTTCACCTCTAGGTGCCTTGGTTTCTTTACCTGTAATGCAGATCTATATTCAAGGAGGTAATGTATATGAATGGCTTAGGATGGCATCTGGAAAATGGCATTTAGTCACATGTTGGCAATTTATGATTATTGCTGCCATGTTCACTACCTTTTCCTAAGGAAAGGGGGAGACCAGTGACCCCCCCCCAAAGAGCAGCCCACAGAACTGGCATAAAGTAGCAGAAAAGGGGAAGTGTCATGCAGCTCTAGATGCTGGACATCTAACCTCCTTGATACCTGCTTGCTCAGTTGCCCACCTACAAAAGTACAGTCAGATTTCCATCTCAGAGGATCACAAAGAACGTGTGAGAAGCTTGAAACAGTGTCCCGAACACATGTACTGCTACCTTTCCAGGCTCTGATGCCACCTGGGAAGAGGAGATGCAGTTTCAGATACAAAAATGGATTATGTCTAGGCCTTTAAGGACAGGAAAGACTGTCTTCAGTAAACATGTGAAAAATCTGCCTAAGAAATAAAACTAAGTCAAGACTTTAAAAGCAAGATATTAAGTTGGCTCTTGCCAGGAATGGTTCTGCTGACCAATACTGGGAGCCCTACTATGGCAAACACTGCAAGGGAACACACAAGAACTACATGCCCCTTCTTCCATATAAATCAAATTCCAACTTCCTTAAGAAACTGGCTCTCTGTGTTTCAAAAGAAGGAAGGCCCTCCCCAGTTTCAGGAGTTGAATCTCAATCAGTTTTAGTCATGGCCTGTAGGCTAAACCTGGACAGCCATCTGCTTTTCTGTGGTCCAGGAGCTGAAAATGACTTGTACATTTCTGAGCAGTTGGAAAAGATCAAAAGTATAATATTTCCTAAAATTTAAAAGTTAAATTTAAAAGTCATATATATGTGTATTTTATATATATACATATATATATATTAAATTCAAGTCTCAGTGTCCATAAATAGGCTTGTTCACTTATGTACTATATATGGCTGCTTTTGAATTACAACAGCAGAGCTGAGTAGTTACTACAAGCTGTGGCTGCAAGGCTAAAATATTTACTATCTGGTTCTTCACAGGAAAAGATCCCCGGTTCAAGCCAGAGTTTTTAAAACTCTGTGTCCATCAGAATTACCTGGAGGACTTTTTCAAATACAGATTGTGGGCCTCAGCTCAGAGTTTCCGGGGTGGGGGGGAGCAGTGGCAGAGAATGTGCATTTCTAACCAGCTCCCAGGTAAAGCTGATGATGTTGGTGGTGGTCCCCATATAGTTGGGGACCACACTATCACACTTTGAGAACTGTTGGTCTAAGCCAGTCATGATAAATTCCACTGTCCCTACCAGTGATTGGCTGAGAAAAGGACATGTGATGCAGTTCTGACCAATAAGACTCAAGGAGGAGGCCACAGGGAGCTTGTGGGGCAGTGATCAGAAACCAGGGTAGTGGGGGTCCCTGGGTGGTTCAGTGGTTTAGCACCTGCCTTCGGCCCAAGGCATGACCCTGAAGTCCCAGAATCAAGTCCCATGTCAGGCTCCTTGCATGGAGCCTGCATCTCCGCTCTCTCTCTCTCTCTGTCTCTAATGAATAAATAAATAAATTTAAAAAGAAAAAAGGGGCAAGTGAAAGAGTGGCACCCTCTTCTCCCCTTTCTATATCATCTTGAGACTGTGAAGATAAGAGCAACCTGTTACAGATAGTAGAAAGAATGGGAAATGGTAGAAAGAGAGTATATCCACCATTACATAACTAATGTTGTGTACCACTAGGTTCACGAACCACAGGATCACCTTCTGTGAAACTATAATTGCCATTGTGTAAACCTCTTCAAGCTGGGTTTGTAGTAGGTGGAAGCCAAACTGTCCTACGTGATATTTCCACTCTCTGCAGCCTCACTTGGGGCTCTAACTCCACTCCCCACCATTGCAAGGACACCACCAATCCCAGGACACAAGGGCTGGGGTCAGCATATGGGCCAGTGGATAGAGCAGACCCAGGATAAGAAGAAAAGCACTGTTTTAGAGCCATAAAACCCCAGGGCAGAGCCTGAATTCCACCACTGTGTAACTGTGTGCCCATTCACCCCATACACCAAGAAGGGATTTACACATGCCTAGTTGACTGAAGCAGCCCTGACTGTGGGTCTGGGCAAGGTCTTTCTCTGGTCCCTTATTCACCACTAGAGCTAACATTTGGCAAACATCACCAGGTCCCAGGCACGGGACTAAGTTTTTCACCTTCATAATCTCACTGAATCCTCAAAACAACTCTAGGAAATGAGCACCATCATTTCCCCCATCTTATGGCTGAAGAAACAGAGGCTCCAGGAGGTGATGTGGCTTGCCCAAGGTTGACAGGATTCCAACTCAGATCTGTCTGGCTCAAGAACCCATGTGTTTAAGTTCGATATTGTAACACCAGAGACAGAGGAGAGGGTAAGTTTGAGAGCCCTCAGTGCACACAGGGGCTCAGGAAACACTCTTGCATCTAAGCATCTGACACAAGGTCTCATTCCTCTCCTTACTCACTGGCTCATTCTAGAAAAGTGGGTGGGAAGTTAACTCTTTTCAAAAGCTTGCCAGCTCTGACCAGTCAGGCAGAGTAAAGCTGACATGAGCATCAAGGGAGATACTGCAAGATCACTCAAGATGTGGACAATGAGATGATGCCCCCCTGAGAACCATGGCAGCAGCATGATGGCCAGGGTCTGGGCCTGCCTGGCATCTCGTCGGCTTTGGTTCCTGGGCCACAGCCCAGCCTTACCTGCCAGCTTGCATGCCTGGCTGAGCATCCCCCGCCGCCCCCTCTGGCATCCAGCTGTCTCATCAGCCCTGCCGATTCAGCCCTGGAGAACTCGGATGTTTGCCTTGCCCCTCTGGAGGGCAGGCGGAGGCAATGGATCGGGCAGCAATTCCAGAGCCGTCACAACTTCTGGCTGAAACCAAACATGACAGATTTACCATTGGGCAGGCTGTTCCATTTATTATTTAACGCTTGCAATAAATATTTGCATGACCCAGCGCTGGAGGGAACGCTCTGTGATAACTCACTGCGTTTCCCTGCCAAACAGGCACTGCAATCGGATTCCAAAGCTGCGGCAGAGAATATTTTATACTATTCTAAGGAGTCAGGTGATGGCCCTCTGGTAGGAAACATTTTCTTGCCGGTCTCCAAAGAGGGAAGGGACCAAGGAGACTGTAGTTCCAAGAAGCAATTAGGAGGAGGAAGAGGAGGATGAAGATGGCAGCTACAATTTACCTCGAGCCTGCTGGGTGCCAGGCTCTGGGCCAAGAGCTTCCCATTCATTCACTTAACACGTGTCTTTGAAGGCAGGGCTGCCACAATGGGCAAATACAGAACATCCAGTTAAATTTCAAATTCAGATACACAATCAATAAGAATCCCATGCAATACTAGAAAATTTTTGGTGTTTACCCAAAATTCAAACTTACCTGGGTACCCTGTTTTTCTCCGGTAACCCTAACAGAGGTTATGCCCATGACTCAACAGCAGAGGGGAATTATTTTCAACTGGGGGTCAGGGAAGGGACCTCTAAGAAGATAACACTTGGACAGAGATGTCAATGAAGGGGATAGGGGATAACCATGACAGAAGGTGGTAGAGTTCTAGGCAGCGAGAAGAGCACATGCAAATGCCCTGGGGTGGAAAGAATATTGGAGGGTTTTTGCAGATGGACATGGCTAGAGTGGGTTCTGAACTTCTGCTGCCTGGATTTCTGAATCCAGATGTGATACAGAGGAAGAACAAGAAAAGGAGAAACTGCTTTAGACAAGAGCTGGTCAGGTATTGCAGAAAACACACCCGCAGTAACAAACCAGCTGCCTCAACAGAAACCTCCACCTCTTCCCCAAGTTGTTCCCCTAGGCAGGCAGCTGGAGGGAGGGGGGCTCCCCGGTGACAATGCTATCAATTTCCATTTTGCTTTCGCCAAATACAGAAAAGGACATTTCAAAGATGTTTAAAAATAACTTCCAAACAACTCAAGGGTGGGCAGAAAAGAGAAAGAAATTACACCTGGCTTGCTCAAGAGCAATGATAATGACAATAAGTAATACAGATACAAAGAAGTGCATTTTCATATATGTTATACCACTTACTCCTTAGCATTCTATAAGGCATGCAGGACAGATCGTGATATCCCCAAATCACAGCCAGGGAAATGGAAAAATTAGAGTCCAACAACTAGGGAATGGCCAGGTAGGGTTTGAGGCTATGTTTGGCTCCAAAGCTCATGCTCCCAAAAGCCCCCTGTGGTCTTGCTAGGGACTGAATTATGTTCTCCCAAAATTCATATGCTGAAGCCCTAATCCCCAGTGTGACTCTATCTGGAAAAAGAATTTAGGAGGTAATTAAGGTTAATGAGATCATAAAGGTGAGGCCCTAATCAAATAGGACTGTGTCCTTGTCAGAAAAGGAAGAGATCCCTCCCTCCCCCTCTTTTGCTCCACCATGTGAGGACACAGCAAGAAGGCAGCCATTTGCAAGCCAGAAACAGAGTTCTCACTAGCACCTGACCATGCTGCTACCCTGATCTTGGGCTTCCAGCCTCTAGAGCTGTGAACAATAAATGTCTACTCAGTCTACGGTATTGTGTCACGGTAGCCTGAGCTAAGAGAGCTGATGTGAAACCAACCAGAGCCCAGCCCTCGGCCAATTCATCCTGCTAGCCCAGCTATATGGAGCAAGATCCTTTCTCCTACCTCTCCCTCGGCCTTTCTGCCTGGCTGATGCGTAAAGGGTGTTCCCACCTGGGGCAAGCCCATCCCTCCATCCCTTCACATGCCTCAGTGAACATCAAACAAGTCCTGGCAGTAGAGGAGGACTCCTCCTCTGCAAAGAAACACAGCAGACGAGTGAAGAGATCCCAGCTTTGGCACTGAAAAACCTGAATCCAGATCCCAGCTCAATACTAACTAGCTGGGTGGCTTTGAGAAGAAAGTCCTGAGCCTCTTCTGAAGAATGGGGATAACGCGACCCACCCTCCTGGGATCACTGGGGGAATTGGATGAGATGTTAAACATAAAACATCAGCATGGTGCCTGGCACATAGTCAGTGCCTGGTAAACAGTAGCTGTTAATAATAATTACAACAATGATAACACTCAAATCATGGGACTGAACTGAATGTCCCTTCATTCAGCAAATTTTTAATGAGCACCTATGTTTTAGGCACATAGGCATATAGCAAGACATAAGACACACATGATTCTGCCTCCATGAAGCAGATAATATAATGGAAAAAACAGACTTATGGCAGAACAAAAGGAATAGATTTGTAAAAAAAAAAAAATCACATATAAAAAACTTTAAAGTGGTTGAAGAGTTCTGTGAAGGAAGAAGGTTTCTGTGAGATACTCATCTACTTGAGCATCAGAGAAGGCCTCAAAGGATATGTCAGCCAAGATCCAGGGTATGAAGGAGGCAGCCAAGCAAAGAGCAGGAGGGATAAGCCTTTCTGGTATAGAAAGCACCAGTATGTGCAAACATAGAAAGGCTAGGGACGACTGGGCTTGTCCTGGGGTGGTGGGTTGTTGAAGTGAGGCCAGTTCGGCTGGAGGAAGCAAGGGAGATGCCGCCAGGATCATGGCATGCCGCGTCTGCTAAGCCATTTCTAACTTATTCTGAAATGAAAGAGCAGCAGGCACTCAAGCTAAGCACGTAGCACGATGGCTGGTACAGAGTAAGAGCTCAAAAGATGTGAGCTCACTTCCCTACCTTGGAATGGCCCAAATAAATTAAAATGGCCCCTCTGCTTTGAATTTCTGGATTTGATTTTGCCTTGCAACTGTTTCTTTAAAAAGTGTCTATAGACCAGGGGGAGATAAGATAGAAACAGGGATATGAGGGAACAGCTCAAAATCAAACAAGCCAGAAACTCCTGGCTGGAAATGTTCTCTCTAGATCTCTGCAGGAAGGCCCATATTGGTGCCACTGCAGAAGAAAGAATTGAAGTCAGGAGGGCTTAGAATTCTTTCTCCAACCAAGCCCCAGATGCCAGGCAGGTAGTAAAGTTGTCTCCAATCCACCTCCACCCGTACAGCCTGACGATGGAGTTGGCTGACACCTCCCCCGCTCCCCAGTCCCAGAATAACTCCTCAGAGCCATTCAAGGCTGAAGCTATCAGCCCGGGCCACTTGGATGCCAGGAGAGCAAAATATATTGTTGGCAAAGGCTAGAGAAAAAGAAAAAATAATTAAAGAAAAAATTGGCAATTGGTTAGGAGGGAGCCCCATCCTGAGTCTATGATAATCATCCAGTGTGAAGCTTGGCATGTGACTCAGGCCCTTCCTGGAATTTTAAAATTCATTACATTTTATTTATTCATTCGCTACCCACACAGAATTCACAGTAGACTCCAAGAAGATATATGACAAAATTACTAAATATGAATTTTAAATCTGGACTTGGAGAAAAAGAATTTAAAATAAGGGGTCTAATGACAGGAAAAGTAGGGGACGGAAGGTAGAAAAAAGATTTATAGGTCAGCAGGCCAGTTACTAGGTCTGAAAATGTGGCTCTGAGTTCCCCGAAGGCCAAGTCAAAAACAGCAGAAGCTGTTCTTGTAGTCTACAAGGAAAAAAGACACCTGATTGTCCTGCCACGTGGCCTCATGTGGTTTAACCTCTACTTGGGCTCCGTCTCCAAAAAGGAATCAGAAACTATTCAATCTTTGTGACTCCCTCTAGAAGTAATAAAAAATCAAGCTATAGTGAAAACCAAAAACAGCTGATCTTCCAGTCTACACTCTGAGATAAGATTCCCAAACTCAAAAGTCTGTAAGGGTTAGTCACTAGCAGAAATGAAGGGAGCAGTCTGGGCATAACACCATAAGGAGTAGTGGCCAACCAAACAGCCCATGTTCTAGCTAAAGCGGGCAGCTGCTTCTCACCTCCAACTGATTACTGCCCTACACGAATGCAGGTCCACAGTCTGATTTTTTTTCCACAGTCTGATGTTTAAGAGGAGCTCAAAATTGGGATTTTTAATGTAGACTCTTCTAACATGTTTGCTTTTAATTCAAATATACTTAAAACAGTGGTCAAACACAGAAAGCCCAATTTCAGAAAGGAACAGCAAATCTCTCTAGTGTCTTTTTTTTTAAGTTTTTTTTTTAATTTTTATTTATTTATGATAGTCACAGAAAGAGAGAGAGGTAGAGACACAGGCAGAGGGAGAAGCAGGCTCCATGCACCAGGAGCCTGATGTGGGATTCGATCCCGGGTCTCCAGGATCGCGCCCTGGGCCAAAGGCAGGCGCCAAACCACTGCGCCACCCAGGGATCCCTCTCTAGTGTCTTACAAATGGGTTTTTCTACCTTCGGGTGAATTTGCAGTCCCCAGACCCTATCTTCCCCCAGATAAGCGTCTCAGGGAAACATTTCCCCACAAATATACAATTCTATTTTCAATCCCATTCCACACACATTGTTGGGTTCCTACTGCACTTTAGGGACAGTGGAGGATACGCCAATGTGATAAACAAGTCTCCACCAAGTAGCCAGACAGGCCTGGCTGTGTGCTCCATCAAGACGCTGGCTGGCTCCCAGGAAGTTCTCAAGGTTTGGTGATGTCTGCAGAAACCAGCCTTTTTATCAACAAGTTCAAAGCATACTGATGGATTTATTTCTACCAGGAGCCAGAAAACACCCAGTCCTCTCCAAATCCTTTTCCCTCTGTCCAGCCTCCTGGATGAGGTTTTCTTCATGGAGCACAGCCACTCTGTCCACTGCCAATTCAATTCAACAAGCTGCTGCCAAATGCCCAATGGATACCGGTACTGTGCTAAGAGTTGGGAGAGACAAGACCAATAATATGAGACCACTCATCCACATTCCAAGTCTGAGATATAAATGCAACTGAACTTATCCTAGAGAATACTTTAACCAACAAACAGCTGAAAGATAAAAACAAAAGTGAACTTGACCTGGGTTTGAGTTAGAATTCTCTCATCCACTAGCTAGGTTATCTTGGGCAAGTTGCCTACCCTGTGTCTATTCCTTCATCTATTAAAAAAATAAAAAAAAAAGGGGTAGGGGATATAACATCACCTAACTTACAGTCCATTGGAAATGGGACTAGCCCATATTGCAGCAGAGGTTGTACACTGCACAATTCCAAGGGGTGCTAGTCACAAACTGTGCTGCAGATGGTTCCCCCTGGAGTTGTGCAGTACCCAATATGGACAGCTGTGCAAGGCAGCCCTGGTTATAAGGAGTAAAATATCCATAGGAAAGAGAGTGTCTAGTACACTGTAGGGGCTCAACAAATGAAACTCTTGCATATACAGAAACCGGAAAATAAAACTTCATCTTCTTAACTTCTCGCTTCTACCATCCTTTCAACAAGAACCTCACCACGTAAAACGAAGCACCGCTGAATGATCAGGGTCCCTGAGACTCAAGCGGAGCCCTTCTCATCCATCAAGCGCTGCACCTTCCTCCTCCAAGGAAACACAGCTACCCGTCCTCAAGCCTTGATTTATGCCACTGCCATTCCCGACTGTCAGTCTGCGGTCCCTCCTTCCCCACCTGGGCCAGTCCTGCTCTGGATCCAGACTGCTGACTGCAGCTTGGCCGCCCACACTCTTCCTCGGTTCAGGTGGGGACTGTCCAGGAGGTGTGCTCAGAGTCTGCAGTCCTGCGGTTTTCTTTTCCTTTTAAGCTTCGAATGGATTGCCCCAGATCCTTAAATCCAGCTGGCTCTTGCCTGCTTCTTCTGGAGGTAGTATAGACCAGGGTCTCTTCTCTTTGCATCACCAAGACAAAACGCAACTAGAATCAGTTCAGCCGAGGGCGGGGGTCACTGTTTACCGTGTGTTCAGCAGTCCAGGTGCAGAGCTACGTTCAGGGACAGCAGCAGGCTTCCAGAGCCCAAACAACAAGGTGGGAATCTGCTTCTCATCGTTTTGGCTCTGCTCCCCTCCCCGGTACAGCCACGTGAGCTATAAATGCAACTGAACTTATAAATACTACTGCTTCCACGTGGTGGAAGCACATAGCACTGCTCCCACGTGGTGGCTCCTGGCGACCCCAGGTGTGAAACGCAGAGGAGAGGCCTTCAGCCAGGAGGGAAGAAAAGGAGAAAAAAAAAAAAAAAAAAAAAAAGCAAACGGAAGGATATGGAGCAAAGCCTCCGGGAGTGCAGCCTTCAGTGCCCGCCGGCCTCTTCTCTTCATCTGGCCAGCTCGGCCCTGCAGCGGGCTCGCTTCTCATCCTCGGGCTCCGGCTTGTTGTTCGATGCCATGGAGAAGCCGAGACAGCCGGCCGGGCCTAACGGCAGACCGCTCAGCCGTCCCGGGTCCCAGGGGGTGCCCTCCACCCACTCTTCCTGCCCTCCGGAGGATGCAGCCTGGCAAGGGCATCGTGCCGCGGGTACCACGTGGAGCGAGCACGTGACCAAACGCCCCGCCCCCAAGCTTCTGCGCAAACTCCGAAGGCGCCGGGCCGCAGCTGCCCAGGCCAAGCCTCCTCAGTAGGTTCCGTCGCCTTTTAAATCCGCCACCTATCCCTCTGGAGTGGCCTGCCTCTTCCTTCTGCTTCGCCTTGCCTTCAGGGGCCACTTCCAAACTTCACTGTGGAAACCGCCAGAGTTTTGGGTCCAAAGCGCGCGCGAGGCTCAGCCGCAGCTCCACCTTCGCCTGCCCACAGGAAGCCACCTCATCTTCCGCCCACCGCTCAGGCAGAAGCCCCGCCTCTTCTGTTTCCGGGGCCCCGGGGCTCACTTCCTGCCCAAAAGGATGCCGTCAGCCCTCGGGCCATTGGTGGAGCGTATTTGACTGTCAGAACCCGCAGCCAATGAGTGACCGACTTGCTACCAGTACCAACCCCACCGACTTCTGAAAGACTCATCTCTCCGGAGTCTCTGGATGTTTTTTTGTTTGTTTGTTTGTTTGTTTGTTTTAATTTTTTTTTATTGGAGTTCAATTTGCCGACATACAGCATAACACCCAGTGCTCATCCAGCCAAGTGCCCGCCCTCGATGGTTTTTTTTGTTGTTGCAAGGGATAGAAGCTCGATACGGAAGAATCTGTAATTAGGTAGGTAGGATACCGAATTATTACTATTATTAGTAATTATTACTATTATTAATTATCACTATTACCACCTTAATGGTTACTGTTATTATTAGATGTAACATTGGTTATTACCGATATAATAGTATTAGTGGTAGTACGTTATTAGATTATTATTAGACAAACTGACATAGTACTGTTGCTTCGATGAGACATAATGACATTATATTGGCTCCAGCATCAGCCCCAGCAGATTCTTTCAAAGGACTCTCATCTTTGGAGAGTCTCTCAATGCTTTTTTGTTGCCGGTGATAGAAGCACAACTCGCTGGTAGGATAGTGAAGAATCTTCTGTTTAGGTAGGGCTGCACGCCCAGCGTGGAGTCCAACATGGGGCTTGAACTCACCACCCTGAGACCCAGACCTGAGCTGAGATGTTATAATAATAACATCAATATTGTTATTATTATTGTCACTATTATTATTAGGAGAGAGAGGGGAAAGAAGAAAAGACATTTATGAAGCATGTATTACCTCCCAGGTGCTATTCTAAGCACTTTGCTTGTATCTCTTTTCTTCCTCACAAATCACCCTATAAGGTAGGTATTCCCATTGATGCGGTTTTACAGACGACAAACAACTGCTGTCACACACCTAGTCTGCAAGCCAGGATTTGAACCTGCGTTGTCTGGCTGCAGAGGCTGCGCCCATCACCACTAGACTATAATCAAAGGGAAAGTAACCAGGAAAGCAGAAGTACGGGTATAATTGAAATCCAACATGTGAATTTCAACAGTACCTACTCTTCAGCTCTACTTCTGTCATTTTTTTTCTTCTTAGAGGGGAGGTGCTTCTGTCCAACAGGATGAGATGAGGCTGGGCTCTGAACTTTTTTTTCCCACCAGATGAGGCTCCCTACAACTCCCAGCCTCATGACTCCCAGCCTCCTCTACAGAGAAGGACTGACCGACACTCTATTTCCAAGGTCAGAATCCCAAGAAGGGTTCTGATTGCCCCAGCGTGAGTCATGTGCCAACCTCCGGGCCAGTCACCCGTGGCCAGGGTGGGCAGAGCGCTATAGTTTCAGGACTTTGGTGTCAGATCAGTCAATGGCAGATGGAGGTAGGAACCCACTAGGGGGTCAAAGTGTCAGGGATGAGAAAGGGTAAAAGCCATTATCATGAGAAAGGAGATGTGCTGGGTTCCCACTAGCATTTATTTCATCCCTAGAGCAAGGGAAGCATGCAAGCAAGGAAGCTTCACTGGGAAAAAGTCAGTTAGTTGAGAAGTGAGGCCCTCCCAGCTGTGGTCCTTCTGACATCCGGTCCAGATGCTGGCCATCATTCCTTCAGAAGTGTACATGCCCTGTTAATGGGGATCTAAGGAGAACCATCCTCCCGGACTCCCAGGAAGGGGCATTAGCATGCATGATCATCCTGCTCTGTCTGCCTGCATGAAATATGAAGGAGGTCTTTGAAGACACATCCAAAGTGTTTAGCAAACACTCCAGAACTGCTCATCTGAAAACACCCCAAATGAACGCAGGACCCATCATGTAATCTGTTATGTTTCACAGTTGCAGTTTGGCAGGAAGTGAGCTAAATTGACATTGACTTCCACATCATCCTATGTGTTAGTTCTGCTGCCTTCCAACCCCACTTCCTCAATCCTGATTTACATCTTAAGACACCCCCCCCCCCAACCAGGGCCTGTGGGGCAAGAAAGCAAGCTCCATGACCTTGAGCAGAAGTGGGTTTGAATCATGGCATTGCCACTTGCCAGCTTGGGTGATCTTGGGCCAGCTCTTCAACCTCTCTGAACTTTTTTTCCCACCTGATAAGTAGACCTAGGAATGTCTGCCTTGTACGGCAGTTAAGAGAACTATAGATAACATAGGGAAAGTTCTAGATTGGTCGGGATAGAGTGACTATGGGGCAGTGTTGGATAAATCCCCAGATGTCAGCAGCTTAATGCCACAAAGGTTTTTTTTCTCATTCATTCTCATCCATGAGAGGAGCCGGTCTGTGGTAGGTTAAAATAAGCCCAAGTCACGAAGAGCTGTGAACTCCAACAGAGGAGAGATGGACAGATTTATAAAGCATCTTGGTGTCACTGAGTCCCTAGTCTCTGGTGCATACAGCAACTCCTTCCATTCCATGAGCCACTTTGATCTAGCTTTGCTTCAGCATGCTTTGGGTAGGTTTGGTTACGTGTAAGTGAAGGAGCTGCAACCAGTCAGATGAGCCATAGGGGATGCTAACAGACCCCTTACTGAGGGCTTCCTATGTACCAGGCACTATCAATCATGCTTCCTGGGCACACCCCAGGCGCTGTTCTAAGCACTTGAAAGTAGACCAATTTCTGCTCAAGCTTCATACTTCCCCTGTGCTGAGTTAACCTTCACCCCTGCCTGTGAGTCGATCATCAATACCCCAGGTCTAAATTAGGAAACTGAAGCCCAGAGAGGTTAAATCATATGCACTCTTAGTTGGGGGCTCCCCCAGAAGCAGACATGGGGCAAGGATTCAACTACAAGTAGTTGATTTGGGAGGTGCAGAAGATACCTATAGGGAAGCAGGGACGTGACCCAGGGAAGAGAGGCAGCTAACTAAAGCCTGTTCTCAAGACACCCCTGGTTGTAGGCTCTGCAGCTTAATCGTGTTGGAAAACACTGTATGTCAGTGAGAGACACACATCTCAGAGTCCTCCCAGCCACGAGGCAAGGGAGCCAGGTATTTACACACCTGTCAGTCACTGGCTGGGGGATGCTCTCAGGAAAATTAATTCCCAGATACTGCCATCCTGCCCTCTGCAAGGATGGAGTAGCATTCCACAGCTTTGCAGAAAGCCGTCAGACAAGGAGAGGCAGATATACCAGTAACTGGAAGTTGACCAACGCTTACTGATGTAGCAGGGCTAGAGCAGTCGTGTGGTGGTCAGTGTTTAACAACTGGTTCTCCAGATTGGGGAGGAGGAGGAGCCTGGATTTGTAATGTTTGCTGATTCCTGTGGTATAAATACTCCCAGGATGGCCAATCTCAAGCCACCAATGTGATGTCAGTTGGCTTGCAATGTTCCTGAAAATGTTCGCAAAATTCCTGAAAATTTACCAGTTGATTCTTGGGAGCTAATACTAGCCTACTTCAGCATACGGCTAAACTGGAGGGATGTGGGTAAGGCAACAGGAGTGTCTGCTACACACGCCCGAGTCGCGCAGCTATTGAGAGGACACCTGGGATACTTCAGCACGGTAGGGCATGACCCCAAATCCATGGTCTTTACATTCTACCATGGTGGGTATTGTTTATCCTTATTTCTTCTCAGCCTGAGGCTGGGCATAGATGGTGGTGATGAACAAGCATTGGGGAAGAGAAAGGAGAAGCTGGTGCTAAAAAGAGAGAGTCAGAGCTATGCATTAATACTGAGAGGGACTTTCAGAATCATCCAGTCCTCAAGTTGAATGTCAGGCTCTTCCTGATAGCATCCCTGCTCGGGGATTGTCCAGCCTCTCCTTGCACAACTCCTATGATGGGGAGCTCACCACTCCTCCACAAAGGACCAGCCTTTGAAGAGTCCAACATCACCAGACCCAGATGGGATTCAAGCAGCCTGTTAAGGAGAAGTCATTTCACTGTGTCCAAGGCAATGGATGGACTCGGCGCTGGAGGAAGGCACTTGAAGAATGAGCAAGCTGCTGGATCGGACACATACAGCAGATGAAGTGCCTGGTCCCCGACCAACTTAAGCAATGGCTCCTTTTGTCAAAGCCACTCACCAAAAGGGAGACTATTACATGATAAATGCTGGCCTGGGTCAGACCAATGAAGCATCACATGCAGGGTTCTATCTCTGACAGGGATCCGTGACTTCCCCCACGCTGAGAAATGAAGGCAAGGCTCAAATTTTCCTGTGCATGATAATGACCAGGAAGCTTCCTGGGCCCCACCCCACAGAGATTCCAATCACTCAGTAGGTCTGGGGCAGGACCTGAGAGTCCACATGTCACACAGCCTCCCAAGGGGCCAGGAGCCATCGCTGGCCTGCCAACCCCAGTTAGCCCTGGAGCCCTAGCCCACCCCATGCCTGAATGCTGTGGGGCACAGAAAAGAAAAAGCAAAGATCCCAAGCTCCAAGCAAACAAGCTTCTCCTGAGTGTTAATGTGAATGTAGCTCAAACAGTTCCACCTACATTTACTGAGGCCCTACTGTGTGCTGGGAACTGCACTAGGTGCTGGGGAGGGATAGAATACAATGGTTACTGGGCTCATGAGGGCTTCCTTTAGGGATTTTTCAAATATTTGATGATCTTACCCTTCAGCCCCTATGTGCCTGGCAATGCGTTGGGGGCTGGGCATGCAGTGTTGAAAAAAAACCAGGCTCTGCTCCGGGACCGCTCAAACCCTCAAGAAGGAGGAAGACTCCTCCACCCCCAACCCAAGCTGGGAAATAAAGCTGAACTGAATTAACAGTAAAAACTGACACCTAAAGGATCAGACACAACAGAGATGTTCCAAAGTCACAGAAAGACCTTTAAAAATATGAGACGGCAAGATGGAGAAGTAGGCTCTGAGGGGGTACCATCTTTGAAGGAAATATAACAAGAAGAATTTTTAGTATCACGAGCTGCCTGCCATTTGTGAGTGAGTCCTAGGGCTGGGGATGACCTGGTCCTCCCAACACCAGAGGTGGGACTCTCTGCTGACTCTGGTTTATAGTTAAGGAAACAGGCCCAGAGCTAAGGGTGACCTGCCCAAGGTTACACCACCAGAAAGTAGTGGGGCTTAGGGCCATGTGGCCCCCAAGTCACACTGAGGCTGCACACCTGCTGGCAGACAGCCTGGAGACAACCCCGAGGATCAGCCACAGGTTGGACAGGGTGGGAGTCCGCTCCAGAGCTGGGAGGTGGCATAGCATCATGGCTGTGACTGAAGTCAAATCCTTGTCACCCCTTAGCTTGACTCAGACCAGTTACTTGGTCTTCAGTGATGGAGTGACCACATTTCAAGCACATGATTAGCCCCCATCATAAGCTGTAATGTTAAACCTCTCCATACTTTCCTGACTCTTCTCCAGAGTCATCTATGAAAAACAGAAGGATTCCCTAGGCAGAGCAGTTCATGTCAATTCAGCCTCCATAACACATCCTATATCATCTCCTCTGCATTTCCACCTCCATCACTCTGGTCCAAGCTGCCATCACGTGTCTCCTCTGGTTTAATCCAGTGGCCTCCAGGCTGGTCTCCCTGCCTGGGTTCCTAATCCCCTACAGCAGAGATCAGCCAACTATGGCCCTTAGATCAAATCTGGCCAGCCACCTGTTTTTGAAAATACATGTTTATTTTGGAAAAAAAAAAACCCACATCTGTTCATGTATAGACCATCTAGGACTGATTCCCCACCACAATGGCAGAGCTGAGTAGTTGCCATAGAGACTATGGGGCATGAGGCCTAAAGTATTTTTGATCTGGCCTTTTGCAGACAAGTTTTCCAATATCTGCCCTGCAGTCCTTTCTGCCCACAGCCATCCTTCTGAAATGGCAATCAGATCATTTTCCTCCCTGGCTTACAGTCCTCCAGCAGTTTTCAGGGGCCATTAGAAAATGTGTCAATTCTCTATTCCATCTGCAAAGTCATAGGTGATTCATCCTTGTTGAAGTCACTGGTCCTGTCTCTTAGTACTCCCCCCTCATTCGTGCCCACCAGATTGTCCCAACTGCTATTTCTTGACCACCTCCCCCTTCTTATTCCTACCCTGGGGCCTCTGCATGTGCTGTCCTGGAATGTTCTTCCCTCTGCTCTTTAGATGGCTGGCTCCTTCTCATCACATAGGGCTCAGGTTTGAATTCCACTTTCTCAGAAAGGCCTCCTCTGAATACCACTCCCATTTTGGGATAGCCCCAGTCTCTATCCCATCACCCAGTCCTGTTTTCCTCTTGGTGCTTCTCACTAACTAAAATGGTTTCATTTATCTCTGTGTTACTTGACCAATGTCTGTCTTCCCACCAGAATATAAAGTCCCATGAGGATGAGGTCTTTGTCTTTTTTTTGATTCACCACATGCCCAGGGCCTGGACTTAGGTATTCCCTAAGTTTTTGTTGACTGAATAAATAGTTTTGTCACTCCCAAAGGTAAAAGAAAAGGGTAAAATTACAGCAGGTATGACTTAGGCCAAATACACACACACCAACACTTCCTGCCCAGTGGCTGAGACCTAGAAAAGGCAATCATAATAAACTAAAGAACCATTTCACAGCAACTAAATGAGAAAAAACTGCCGCACCCAGTGCTGGCAGCACTGCAGGTATAATTGTAGATGCCTGTGAGCCCTATGGAGAGCAATAAGGTGATCAGTGTCAAAAGCCATAAAAGTGCTCACTCATTCGACTTGGTATCCTCACTCCTGGGAATTAAAAAAAAATAATTCAATAGTACCAAAGGTTTTCTGCATAAAAGTGTTTACTGTTTTATTATCTGAAAAAACCTAGAACAAGTTAACTGTCCAACAATTGGTGTACACAGACCATAACCATGGTCATTAGGAAACTCAACGGAGCCACACAGAAAAAGGATTATGACAAATGAAAGAAATAAAACTAGAATATATGTTATGGCTCTGAGTACAAAAACTACTTATGAACAAGGACTAAAGAGAGCAAGAAATGGTGGTAATACTTATTCTGTGTGGCAGACTATAGGCTGCCCATCAGATACGGTCCTTCCCTTTCTCTTGGGTACACAGCTAATCAGATTTCCCAGAAACCCTTGCATCTAGGTGGGGCCACACAACTGAGTTCAAGACAGTGGAAAGGGAATAGAACCAATGTGCCACTTCCTGTTCTGGTCCATAAAATTCCACCACGTGTACTCCACCATGCTATGTCTCCAAGGTGATCTCAGAAGCCACATATTGGAGATGGCACAACTGTGTGAGCTTGTGCCCTGAACAACTTTTTGTAACACGGGCCAAGCTCTCTCCGTTCACCTGGGACCATCTTGACCTGTAACACGAGTCAGAAAGAAACTTCTGTTGGGTGTGTGCCATTCAGTTTGGGTCTATTTGTTACAGCAGTTTAGCCAACCTTAACTAATACCCTGATACAATGCTTGATGGCTAATAGCTCAGGCTTTGGGGTCAGTGGCACCACTTATGATGATTTCTATGACCTTGGGAGGTCACTTTACTACTCTGAAACTCAGTTCCCTCACCAGTGTGAGAATCAAATGAGAAAAATACTATAAACTTCTTAGTTCTGTGCCTAAAATAAAGAAGGAGCTCAGTCGTTGGTTCAAGTGTTCCATCTAGAAGTACAACAACATCCTGCCCTTCCTTCGAGTTTGGAGACATTTGCCTAAGCTAGGTCAAGCTGGGTTTCTAACCCTTGCAAACATGAGTGCTGAGTAATACAACACTGCTCCAAACGTTAATGTCTTCCCCCACCCATTCCCCAGGAGGAAGTGGTCCAGACTGGGCAAACCCAAAGAGAGGCTAGCTCTCTCCTAGTCAGTCTTAGAATGGAGCCAGTGGCCAGTAACTGACACAATCTTCTCTGTACTTTATTGGCAGCACCAGGTCCAGAAACCGGTTGACCACAAAGCAGCCTCTCCCAAGACGTGGCCCCATCCCAGTGCTCACTCAGGTCAAGCTTTGCTGTTTTCCTGGATGGAGGAGTCACAGATCAGCAGGCAGTGGTCAGTGGGCTGTGCCCAGGCTGAGAACATTTCCCAGACCAGATGGCATCTCTGGCAGGTCCTCAAAGCCAGCAGAGGCCAAGTTGTGCCCAAAAGACCAAGAGGCCCAATATGGTGGGGATGGTCAAGAGTCCCAATGAAAAAGGCATCCCAGCGCCCTCCTTCTTTGCCAGCTGGCCATCACCTGAGGGTTGTAGAGCAGCAGACAGGCTGGGTCAGCCCAGGCAGATGCACAGGGCCAGAAGTGGGGTTCACAGGCTCAGTTTCATGTGCACACACACACACACGGGGCCCCACACATAAATACATGCAAACACACATAGTTGCATCCACATATCACACATACAAATACACTCCTTCCAAACTCACAGCCTTCCGACAGCACAACAGACAATAGGGCCATGGTATGGTGTGGAAGAAATCCTAGAGTCTGATCCCAGATTTTTTTTTTTTTTTTGCATGTGTTAAGGGACAAAGATATTTGACAAAAACCCTTGGGTCATATCTCCCACAGGGGCCCTGCCTACCTGCAGACTCCACCAAAGCAGCTCCATGCAGATGACCCCTCAAACCCTTCCTCACTCACTAGGACCCCAGGGATGGACCATTGTTCTGGCAGAAAGATGTAAGAGCCAGATTTCCTAGAAGCAGAGCTGCAAATGGACTTGGGCAGATGTGGGTTTTTAAGAGAGAACTGTCAAGAGAAGGGAAGTGAAGGCCCCAAGAAGCAGAAGGGGAAAGAGCCAAGAGAAAACGTGGTCTGTACGGCCTTGCCTTGGTGCGATCCCACGGCGAGCTCTGGGGCACAAACTGCACCACCATGCAGCCTCTACTGCTCTATCAGTTAGTCCCCAGAGCATAGCATCCCCTCTGGGGTAAGGTGGCTTCCATCTGGAGAGGGCAGTTCTCTGGAACAGGGGACAGCTGTGAGCTTGCAGCAGCCAGCACTCACAGCGGCTAGGAAAGGTGGCCAGGTAAAGGGGAGCTGGGCAGGGCTCCAACCAGTGTCTGCACTAGTGTAGACCAGTGAAATTGAAACTTTGAAAGGAGGAGAAGTTGTCTCTACGTAGGGGTGATTTCTCAAATATTGAACATCTGTCATGGCATGGGCATTGACCAATCAACTCCAATGGCTGGTTGTAAAACACGGGCACAGTTATACCAGCACATACAGCTGTCGTCCCTCTGCGAAGGGATGGTACCGTGCAGCAAGCCCTGTAGCAGGTGCTCTGTGAGCATCGCTTCACCAAATCCTCAGAAGCACCCTGTACTGCAACCATCATCCCCATTTTACAGTGGGACGGCCTAAGACTCCGAGACATGAGGCAGCTCACCCAAAATCAAACAACCCAGGAAATAACAGCCACAGGATTTGCACTCACATCTGTGTGGCTCCAACGCCAGTAAAATTTTTCTACCCTGCCTCACTGGCTTGAAAGAGATTTAAAAAGAAAGCAAGCAAAAGGAGCCCTGCTTCCAAGAGACGCGAGGGTCCCTCAGTGATGCTGGGATCATGATTTTATTATGTTCAGAGGGGAATGAAAGGGACAGGAAACAAGCAATGTGTGATCTCCTGTCATGTCAGGAGATGTTTTTTCCAGAGAAATGTACATTCTGCAGAATCAATATGCTCCCAAGCCTCAGAAAGCCAATGAAGACATACAGCCCCGACCTCTGCACGTGGGAGCTTTGTTACAACAGTCGGGAGAAATTAAATTGAATCATCTGGAGCAAGAAGGTTGTAAACATTCAATATTAATGATCCATTTCAGTCCCAAAGAACCTTGGGCTTTGCCCAGCTGTGTGTTGTGTTGTTAAAAGACCGACTTGTCCCGAGATGGGGATTCCTCAACCTTCCTGCTAAGGATGATGACAGAGCCTGTGTCCTTTATGCAGGACCGGACAGATAGTAAATATTTTGTGGGCCCTCCGATCTCTGTTGTAACTACTCAGTTCTGCAGTGTCACTCAAAAGAAGCCACAGACAATACATAAGTGAATAAGTGAATAAAACTTTATTGGCAGCCAGATGGATTTGGCCCCTGGGCTATAGGTTGTTGACCCCTGACTATCTTCTTCTTGGCATTTTCAGGCAGACCGATATGTGTGGTCTGCATGCTGGGCCATTTCCTGACTTGGGTCATTTTGTCTCTTACCATTGGCCATGAGAGGATCAACTAGCAGAGTTCAGATGGCACAAAACAAATTCATGCTCCCAAACAAAACCAGGTAAGACATGTACTAGGTCAAGTATATGACACTGCTGGTGTTCAACTTTTTTTTTTCTTCAGCTAAGACAGCAGAAGAGATGATTTATTGTACACATGTTAACATTCAGCCATAAATGAAAATGGAATTAGTCCCCAAAGTCACAGGTCCAGAGCTAATGGCCATAAGGGACTGTTTTGGTATGAGCAAGGTGGGTGTCTCAAAGGTGGTCTTTGCAGGAGGCCTGGTTAGTGGTTAAGTTAGTCAGTTAAGTGTCTGACTCTTGATCTCAGCTCAGGTCTTGATCTCAGCGTCAAGCCCCACATTGGGCTCCACGCCCAGCATGGACTTAGGAAAAAAAAAAGTGATCATTGCCATCAGATGGTGATGGATGTTCTGATCCATTGAATCAAGTTCTAGAAAGTAAGCACTCAGTCCAACAAATTCTACTGGCATCCCTGCCCCTGGCTTTCCTTATTTCTGCTCCTGTGGCTTCCATGGGTGCACAAGCTAGTGCTTTGCTTGGACCTCTGCCTCTGCTTTCTTCTTTTTCAATTCAGCCTGTGCTTTTTCCTCTACTTGGCTCTCGTGATGTGGAGGTTTCCAAGAAATGGCTCTAGGGCTGAGAGCTCAACATTTTTTTTAATAAATGTTTAAACCATTTTGCAATGGTTTCAGGAAAATGGTGAAGATAGTACACAGAGTTCCCATGTGCCCCACATATTAATGTATTGTTATTAACTAAAGTCCATATTTATTCAGACTTCCTTAGTTTTTACTTAATGTCCTTTTTTTTTTTTCTATGCCAGGATACCACATTGACGACCTTGATACTTTTGAGGAATACTGGCCAGGTGTTTTGTTAGAATGTCCCAAGATTGGGATTTGTCTGATATTTTTTTCATTTGATGAGACTTGTGTGTTTTGAGAAGAACGATCGTAGAGGACATCTCATTGACATCACTTTGTATCAAGGGTATGCACTCTCGGGATGACTTATTGCTGTTGACATTGACCTTGATCACTTGGTTGAGGTTGTGTCAGGTTAGGTTTCTTCACTACAAAGTTACTCTTTTTCCCCCTTTTTCACACAGTCCCGTTTGGAAGGAAGTCATTACAAGAAGCACTTGAGGAGGAAGGGTTATCCTCCATCTTCTGGAGGGTGGAGGAGCTACATCAATTTGGAGTTCTATTACAAGACAGATTTGTCTCTTCTCCACCATTTATTTGCTCATTAGCATTTGTTTATGTCAATGCAGAATCATAGTACTGATTTTATACTTTGGATTATAATCCAGTGCTACTTTATCTTGTTGTTCAGACAGTTCCAGCTTTGACCATTGGGACCTCTGTCAGTTGGCTTTTGTGTCCTGGTGAGATACCCATCAATGTGGTGTTCTGCGTTGTTTTGTTTAGCACTTCCAAGCACAAAAGGTCAGAAAGCACCTACTTTTTAACCCTGCAAGATGCTCCTGCCTCATCTTATGTATTTCCTACCCCCATCCTAGAATTAGACTTTTCCCAAGGAGCCCCCATTCCTTTTATCAGAGGAGTGGTATTTATTAGAGAATGAAGATCCAGGTGCTAGGTGTTGTTACTACCGGAGTGCCATTCCTTCTAGCACCTCCTCCTGCCTCAGCTGAAAGAGCAGGGAACTAACCTGTATGTCTGCACACAGGTATAAGTATTTCTACATGCAGCCATCTGTATATATATGAAAGTAAACATCAGTTCATACCGTGTGTCCTACTCTGATCCATTCCCACATGGATCATTCTAGCTCTCTTTGGAGCTGATCCATCACTTTCTACTCCAACAGTGAGAAACCTAGCTCCTGCCATCCACACTCCATTTACTTGCTTAATCTCAGTATACATGTATGGTGGGTTGGTAATTCGACCGTTTTTGAGCGTAAAAATGGTAGTTTCATATGGTTCATCCCAAAGAGAAGACAAGCATGAGTTGCTGGCATGGCCTCCATATGAGTCCATGTGGATTGATCATGACCAATATTCCTACTAATGAGTATTCATCACCGAGTGGGTAGAGCACCAATCATTCACCCACCATCCACCCCTGGATTTCCCCCACCTCAGGGGCCACTTCTTGCTTTCTTTAGCAGTTCCTTCCTCCTGCCCATCCTCTGAAGATTTTAACTATCCTGGGGCATGGCCTCTCTACTGTTCCTCAAACTCATGAAGCTCATTTCCTTTTTAAGACCTTTATAATAACTGCCCCTCCACCTGGGCAGCACTTCCTGTAGATCGTGGCATAACCAGCTTCTCTTCTTCAGGACTCAGCTGAAATGTCACCTCCTCAGAGTGGCCTTCCCTGAGACCAGTCACCCTCTACCACACCACCTCTTCCACTTTTTTAAATAACGCTTATCATTATCCAAGAAATCTCATTTGCTTGTTGATTGTCCCTCCCTCCATCAGCATTATGCCTCAGGAGAACTGAGGAGGCCTGATTGCCCCTTCTCACCCCTAATTTCCCAGCATACAGAGGAGTGCCAGGCACAGGCTAGATGCTCAGTTAATACATGCTGAACAAATTAATGAATTAATGACCCCCCCCCCGCAAAGATCAAACTTTACAAAGCGCCCGCTAGACTAGAAGTCAGCAAACCTTTCCTAGAAAGGGCCAGATAATAAGTATTTTAGGCTTTGTAGGCCATACAGTCTTTGTGACAACTACTCACCTCTACCATTGTAGGGCAAAAAAAAAAAAAAGCCAGGAACAATCTAAATGAACAGGGATGGCTGTGTTCCCATGACACTTTATTTACAAACACAGGTGGTAAACCAGATTTGGCCTGAGGGCCATAGTTTGCTGACCCCTGCACTCAAACCAATCCAGGTCTTAGACCTCATCTTTATATGTGAACAGATCTTTGCCATTATAACCGACTATCCATCATCACTTAGATGAGGCATTCTTGCAAGTGTACAAGGAAAGAGGCATTTTTATAGGCAGTAAACAAATAGTTCTTTGTCCCTATTCCTGCCCACCCTATCCATGAAAAGGAGGCAAGAGAGGCCCATCCCAAGTTGGACCACTCAGGGATGTTGGCCACCTCTTCCTCGTAGCTCAAAGGGCCCTAACAAGGTAAAAATGCAGCCGCTGCGGGATCCTTCCTCTTGCTAACACCTCCCCAGGTGAGGTGGGAGCCATCAGTCTCTGGAGGCACAGATTCTGCACCAACCTGGGGACCACCTGTTCCGATGCATTCATCTATTTTATAAAATCTTCACATTCCAAAAACCAAATGCAAGTTAGGCTGCTGTTTTCATCTACACAGTGGAACAGTGAAAAAAATTCACTCATCCAAAAGGATATGAAAACGGGTAGCATCTTAAACAACCCCAGGCATACATTACAGCAAGAGTGTAGTTAGTATGTTCATGACCCAACCATTACATTATCCTACCGTTGTATCATGAAGCATAAACACCTCCTCCCACTGAGAGGGGGGGCAGGAAGGGGCCACATTCTACCTTCCTCAGCTCCACTCAAATTCCAGGGTTGGCCAGGAGCTTCCCAGCGCTAGCACATGGCAGGCCCACAACCGGATTAATTTCTCCCTCCTCTGTGTCATAAGGTCATGGTCACTGTGCTAATGAAAAGCTAAAGCCAAATATGGTAGCTGACTTCAACCAGGCCTTGTCATCAAGTCTTAAAGAAAGTGGAGCTGGCTTCTCTCAGTTTTGCTCACTCCACACTGCCTCCTTCTCTGGGTAATGCAGCATCCCGGTCACGGCAGCTACCGATGGCATGGTGTAGGTGTGCCTCAGGTCTACCCCAGCGGTTCTGCAGTTTTCCCCTTCCCCAGGACGGACACGCGTTGCCTCAAAATGAAGTTCTCTTCCTGTCGGGCCTACAAATTGGGATGACATAAGGCCGGACACTGCTGGGTGAACATCTTCCATAGAAGCACAATGGACCAGTGGAAGCCAAAGGCCAGTTTCCCAGACTCCACTCACCGTCAACTGTGGTCCTGTGTGCCTGGCGCCTGCCCCTGCCTCAGCAAGACCAGTGAGTGAGCAAACAGCCTGGGGCCTAGTTTAAATGTCCATCGGTTTCTACAGAGGGGTCTCTCAGACTCCACCACAGAGAGCTAACCTTAGAGCCTTGATGGAGCCAATAGCAAAGATCAACACACAAAGGGAAGCAGACCCTGGAGACTCAGACAGACCCTGGATCCAGCCACGCACAAAGCCTGATTTCTTCATTATGTGATCAGTGACACGGCCCATTTTGCTTAAGCTAGTTGGAGTTGGGTTTCTATTACTTGAAACCAAAAGAGAGTGGATGAACACACAAGCAGAAATGCATCAATTTGCTGGGAGTCTCTCAGTCACTGACCACACGTGTGACAGTTCTGGTTATGTAAGGTTGCAGAACAAGTTACCCCAAAACCTGGAGGCCTAATACAATTGTGTACAGTACTCACAGCTTCTGTGGGACAGGATTTGGGAGGAGTTCGACTGGACCGCACTCATCTGGGGTCTCTAAGAGGGCCTTGCGGATGTCAGCTGGGGCTGCATCATACAAAGGCTTGACTAGGGCAGGAGGGTCACTTCTAAGGTGCCTGACGCAGGTGGCTGGGACACTGGATGGGCTATAGGCCACAGGGCTCAGCTCCTCTCCACAGGACTGCATGAGGACCCTCCCGCGAGGCAGGCAGGCTGGCTGCACCCACAGCCAAAGGAGGAGGTGCGCCCTTTCCTGACCTGGCCTGAGAAGCCGCACATCACCTCCTCCCCCCATGCCCCTGCTTCTGCCCTATTCCATGGGCCACACCAGGCCAGCCCCAGTTGAGCAATGGCAGGGGACCACAGAGGGCAGTGTGGGTCACTGGGGCCCCTCTTGAGGCTGGTTCCTGTCTCAAGCGCCAACCACGTGCCAGGTGACTAAAGACGTGGCTCTCACCTCTCATCAGCACCCGGCCTCAGGCTCAACAGAATACCATCATTTTCTCCCCCAAATCCTTACCAAGGCTTCCCTTCTGGATGCTCCAGCTCCAAAGGAAACGGAAATCCTATGAAGGGACTGGATTTAAATATCTAGTCCTAGAGTTCTATGGTCCCAGACACCAGGCTGAGGGTCCCTCTGTGACCTGACCCTCCGTTGCAAACACTGCTACATGTCACCAGGCCCTGACTTTACCACAGGTATGCCCCCATCTCCCACACACAGCCTTCCTTCTCTAAATCCCCAAACTAGTCCCTAACAGCCCCCCATGGAACCGCACTATTGCATTTTGTGTAGCGGGGACAACTCTTGGGCCTGGGTTCGAATCTCAGCTCTGCCATTTAATAGCTGTGAGATCCTTGAGTCTCCACATCCTCTTCTGTAAAATAGGACTGAAACATGTATGCTTCATGTAGGTCCTGGAGATCCAGTGAACCACACACATGGGACACACGGTGGCCACGCATAGAAGGCTAGTGTTTCCCACTGGTGCTCTTCCTCTGGGATGGCCATCACTCACCTTGGCCTACTCTCATGAATATTCCTTCCTCACAGGGAGACCGTGAAGAGTTAACACAGGGCTGCCTCTTCTTCAGTGCACCTTCAGCCCTTCCCATCCCCCCATGCCCAAGATCCCCACTGCTTCCTTGGCAAAACTCCAAACAAGAAAACCCAGAAGGGGGGGCACCTGGGTGGCTCAGTGGTTGAGTATCTGCCTTCAGCACAGTCATGATCCTGGGTCCCGGGATCCAGTCCCACATCGGGCTCCCTGCATGGAGCCTGCTTCTCCCTCTGCCTGTGTCTCCACCTCTCTCTGTCTCTCATGAATAAATAAGTAAAATCTTTAAAAATAAAAAAAGTATTTGTTTAAAAAAAAAAAAACAGGAAAGGAAACAGAAAACTCAGAACCAAATCCAGCCAGCATGTGAGAATGACACTTCCCTGAAAGTCTCTGGGGTGTCCTCAGTCAAGTGTTATGGCCGCTTTAATAAGCAAAAACGCGCAAGCAGTGGGAGTGAAGAACCCACCGTGTCGGACATTTAAAAAATTTCCTGGGATAAGGAACAATTTCTCATGTAACTGCGGCCCCATTCAAAATCCTAACACCATTCACCTGTCCACCTCCCAGGAGGGATCAGAGGAATTCTGTCCTGAGAGTGCCAGAAAATGAGAAAATTACAGACCACAGAGGAATCCTACCTTTCAAATGGACTAGAAATGCATCCACTTCGTCCCCCCACCGGGAGCAGAGCCCTTTAGCAGCGCCGGCGGCACCCCAGGTGACCCGCAGGCCAGTGGCGGGGGAACGCTGCCACCTGCTGGCGGCGGCCAGGACTGGCTGAGATGTATTGACATTTAGTTGTATCTTCCACAAGCTCTTAACCTTTACACCATGTCAATAAAAAGCCCCATTAACATTTAAAAGGGATGTTTCTGGGTGTCCACTTGGAATAAGAGTTAGAAAACACTCCGAGAATTGGATTATGTATCTCATCTGTCCCAGATCTCTGAGCGATTACTTCCTGCCACAGTAAAAGAGCAAACCCAAGAGGGGCGCCTGGGTGGCTCCGTGGGTTGAGCGTCCATCTCCTGATTTCAGCTCAGGGCATGATCTCGGGGTCATGAGATCGACCCCCAAGTTCAGCTCCACACTGAGTAAGAAGCCTGCCTGAGATTCAGTCCTGGGGTCTCCCTCTGTCCCATCTTCCCTTTTCCTCCAACCCACAACCCTTTGCTTGCGGGCTAAAAAAAAAAAAAGTAAACCCATGAAATGGCAAAAGGCTAAGAGCCACAAGCTGGAAGCACAGCACCTCTGCAGGTGGCCACCAAGACTGGGGAACCCTCAGGCTGGCATTGCCAAGCGACACCCAACAAGACCTGTGCTTTCTTTTTCCTGCCTCCATTCCACATCCTTCCAGACTCACACAGCACACCTAGGAAGCCCTCTCTCCCAAATCCCTCAACGGGGGATCAGACCCTGTGGCCACTTGAGCTTCCTCTGCCAGGAGGCTCTC
Source organism: Nyctereutes procyonoides (assembly GCF_905146905.1). Taxonomy (NCBI): domain Eukaryota; kingdom Metazoa; phylum Chordata; class Mammalia; order Carnivora; family Canidae; genus Nyctereutes; species Nyctereutes procyonoides. The sequence goes on along the minus strand of NW_026575126.1, from coordinate 50,060,889 downwards.
GGCTCATCACACTGCACTTGTCCCAAGCGGCTGGTCTTCCATACAGGGATGGGTGCGCTCTGGGAAGGCAGGCGCTGTGTGCCCACCGATCCGTGTGTGCATGTGTGCATGCACTCGTTCACTCCTCACAGATGCTCAGCACATGCCAAGCACTAGGGAGGCAACGAGGAATGAAGCAGATGTGGCCCCATCCTGAGCATCGCCTACTGCACCCACCTTCATATCCCCATTGCTGGTCAAGTGCGGTTATCAATAAATGCTGGCAATTCCTGTGCATACCTCATGCAAAGGAGCAGCCTTCAAGCCTCACCCATCCCACACATGCATTTTGTTTGGTCTATGTGGTTTTTTAAGAAATTAAATTTGTCACTAGCATTTATAACTTGGGTTTCACACAAAGCCATTGTCTTTCCGGCTTCTCTAGATGGAGGAACACACATTCCTACAGAGCACTGGTGGGCTGGTGCCCAGATGCTCTGGCTCCTTCAGACGGGGTGGGCACTCAATTTGCCCCAGATGCCTCCCTCCCCTATTCTCTACTACCGAGAACAAACACAGCTGCTGTGTGTCACTTCCCCCTTGCATAGGACTTTCCTGCCCGGCCCTTTGCTCAGGACCTATGTACCCCCCAAGGCATTTCTGTTTATGATCCCTGCTTTATGCCAACATCATCAAAGAGACACATCTGAGATGAGCTACAACACACATGAATGGGCAATTTTATTGATTTTTACCTCCTCACAAACCCTCCTAGTAGTAGTTACAGGTTGTGCAGTTTCCAGCAGGGATCTGAGACGCAGAGGGAAGTTAAGGGACTAGGCAAATCCGATGGGTACTTCATCAGCGGATCGAAAACCTGTGTTTCCTGGAATTCTTGCAAATGAATGCTGAAGATCAAGAAATACATTCTCACGCCACTAGCACAGCTTAAATACTTCTTTGACAAAAATAATAATAATAAATTATCTTCAACTCAGAAAATAAATTGTGCTCAGCAGAGTGACAGGAGGGTCCATTCATTGCATTGCACCAAGGGGCTGGATGGGAGAGGGAGGCAGGGCAGGCCCAGGCAGCTACGGTGACAGGAGCACAGGGCAGACAGCTGGTGAAGGCAGTTGAATGCATGCTTGATGCCAAAGGCAAGTGGTGGCCCCTCAGCTGTGGCCTATCCCGAGTGAGATTCACCTGCCCCTCTTCTTCCTCACGTCCGCCTTGTCTTCTGTTTCTTGGCTTGTCTCTTTGCATCTTCTGGGCCACTATTGTCAGAGGCTGTCTGGCCGAGAGCTCGGACGCCCTGCAGTCGACTTGTCAACTGCAACAGCAAGGGAATGAGCTAGAAAGAGAGAGAGAGTGAGAGAGGGGGATGCCAGGAGAACACTTGTGCCCAGAGGGGCATTAGAACCTCACATGTCAGCACACCTCCTCCGCCTGCCAGGTCATCACCCACTGTGTGCTAATGAGTGGCTTTGGTTCAAGACAAAGCAGAGACCTTTGCATTGCAGAGGGTCTCAGAGACAGGGGGACTGAGTATTGGGGTAGATGTCACAAGAGGTTTATGGCCTTAAAAGGAGGCCTGGGATTTGACAAAGTACAGCATCCTTTCTTGATAAAAACCCTCAACAAAGTAGGGCTGGAAGGAATGTATCTCAACATCATAAAAGCCACATACAAAAGACACAGCTAATATCATCCACAAGGGGGAAAAACTGAGAGCTTTTCCTCTACAGGCAGGAGGAACAAGACAGATGTCCTCTCTCATCATGTTTTATTCAACATAGTACTGGAAGTCCTAGCCACAGCGATCAGACAACAAAAAGAAGAAAAGGCATCCAAATAGGCAAGGAAGAAGTCGAACTTCCACTCTTCCCAAATGACATGATACTCTATGTAGAAAACCCAAAAGACTCCACCACAAAATTGCTAACAGATTACACAAATTCAGTAAAGTCACAGGATACAACATCAACGTACAGAAGTCTGTTGCATTTCTATATGCCAATAATGAAGCCACAGAAAGAGAAATCAAGGAATCGATCCCATTTACAATTGCATCAAAAACCGTAAGATACCTAGGAATAAACCTAACCAAAGAGATAAAAGACCTGTACTCTGAAAACTATAAAACACTTATGAAAGAAATTGAAGATGACATAAAGAAATGGGAAAAACATTCAGTGCTCATAGACTGGAAGAACAACTGCTGTTAAAATGTCTACACTACCCAAAGCAATCTACACATTTAATGCAATCCCTAGCAAAATACCACCAGCATTTTTCACAGACTAAGCACAAACAATCCTAAAATTTACATGGAACCACAAAGACCCCAAATAGCCAAAGCAATCCTGAAAAAGAAAACTAAAGCTGAGGGCATCACAATGCCTGACTTCAAGCCATATAATAAAGCTGTAGTCATTAAGACAGCATGGTACTGGCACAAAAACAGACACACAAATCAATGGAACTGAACAGAGAACCCAGAAATAGACCTTCAACTCTATGATCAACTAATCTTCAACAAAGCAGGAAAGACTATCCTATGGAAAAAAGGCAGTGTCTTCAACAAATGGTGTTGGGTAAAGCTACATACAGAAGAATGAAAGTAGACCACTTTCTTACACTGTACACAGAAATAAACTCATAATGGATGAAAGACCTAAGTGTGAGACAGGAAACCATCATAATCCTAAAGGAGAACAGAGGCAGCAACCTCTGTGACCTCGGCCACAGCAACTTCTGCTAGACCTGTCTCCAGAGACAATGGAAACAAAAGCAAAAATGAACTTCTGGGGCCTCATCAAGATAAAAACCTTCTGCACAGCAAAGGAAAGAGTCAACAAAACTAAAAGCTTGCCTACAGAATGAGATTTGCATATAACATTATCTGATAAAGGGTTAATATACAAAAATCTATAAAGAACTTATCAAACTCAACACCCAAAAAACAAATAACCCAGTTAAGAAATGAGCAGAAGACACGAATAGACATTTTTCCTAAGAAGACATCCAGATGGTTAACAGACATGAAGAGGCTCAACATCACTCATCATCAGGAAAATACAAATGAAAACCACAGTGAGATACCACACACCTGTCAGAAGGGCTAAAATTAACACAGGAAACGAGGTGTTGGCAAAGATGCAGAGAAAGGGGAGCCCCTTTGCACTGTTGGTGGGAGTGCAAACTGGTGCAGCCACTCTGGAGAACAGTTTGGAGGTTCCTCAAAAGGTTAAAAATGCAGCTACCCTATGACCCAGCAATTGCACTACTAGGTGTTTACCCAAAGAATACAAAAACACTGATTTGAAGGGGTACAGGCACCCCGACGTTTACAGCAACATTATCAACGAGAGCCAAATTTGGAGGCAGGCCAAGTGTCCATCAACTGATGAATGGATAAAGATGTGGTATATCGTTGTGGTATATCAATGGAATATCACTCAGCCCTCAAAAAGAAAGAAATCTTGCCATTTGCCACTACATAGAGGGAACTAGAGGTTTTATGCTAAGTGAGATAAGTTAGAGAAAGACAAGTACATATGATTTCACTCATACGTGGAATTCAAGAAACAAAACATAACATAGGGGGTAAAGATAAAGGGGGCAAACTAAGAAACAGACTCAACTACAGAGAACACACTGATAGTTGCTAAAAGGGAAGTGGGGGGATGGGTGAAATAGGTGATGGGGATTGAGGAGCGCACTAGTTGTGATGAGCACCAGGTGACGGATGCAAGTGGTGTACACTTGAAACTAATATTCTGCTATATATTATTAAATAGAAATCTTAAAACATAGTAATAAAAAATTTAAAATTAGGAAAAAAAAAAGAGAACTAAAGTAAGGAGACCTGGGGACAGCATGAGGCCTTCGCAGTCCCTGCCGACCCTGAAATGTCCTACCTTCCGTTACACGGGACACCTCACAGCTGTGCGGGAGGGCGCTCCCTGGCACAGGGCACTTCTCACCAGGCGCCTGGATTTCCTACCTTATCATGGTTGTAGCCGGCCAGCAGGACGAGCAGCGTCAGAGGCAGGGCGATGTAGGACCCCTGTGCGATGTCTTGCTCGGGCAGTTTCCTCTGCGGACACCGAGAACACCATTGCTGCTTTACAGGCCCTCTGCTCCCCCCACCACCCAGCACCCGCAGCCTCGGCCCACCGGCCAGGACCCCGGATGTCCCACGCGACAGCAAGTGCAGTGACCTGGATACACTTTCAGGTGAACCCTCTGCCTCCCGAGCTCTCCCGGCTTGCTCTCTGCCACCCCAGGGTGGACAGAGGCTGCCAACATCTCGCCCTCTGAGCCTCCACTAACTGAGGAAAGCAAGAGCCATGGAGGGCGGGCAATCCCTATGGCTGAGGAGTAAACGGCCTCCTTGTGCCAAGTTCCAGACACACACACAGGGCTCCTTCCTACAAGGGGGTGCTGAGAACCCGCCGCGCTAGGCTCAGGCACGCAGCGACAAACAGGCGGGTCCCAGAGGTCAGCCCAGTGAGGAGAGCAGGCAGGCTGTGGCTTGTGTCCCAGGGGCCCATCACCCCTTCTTCTTCTTCTTCTTCTTTTTTTTTTTTAAAGATTTAATTTATTTATTCATGAGAGAGAGAGGCAGAGACACTGGCAGAGGGAGAAGCAGGCTCCATGCAGGGAGCCCGATGTGGGACTCGATCCCAGGTCTCCAGGATCATACCCCGGGCTGAAGGCAGTGCTGAACTGCTGAGCTACCCAGGGATCCCCCCGTTCTTTTTTTTTTATCCCCCCCTTCTTCTAACAGAACCCTCAACTTTCATCTGGGCCGAGCAGAGTGCACACACCTCCCAGCCTCCCTTGCAGATAGGATAGCCGTGGGACTAAATGCCGGCCAAGGCTATGTGAACAGAACCGTTTGGTAATACACCCAGGCCCTCCCCTCCTGCCAGCCAGCTGCACCATCTGTGAGAGGGGTGCGGTGCTAAGGGATGGCGGAGCCCCAAGAGTGGGGGAGGCAGGGTCCCCGATACCTTGGGGCTCCCATGCCATTCCTAGACCTTGGTCCTGGATGCTGATAGAAGACAGAAACTTCCATCTTCCTGAAGACCCTGAAATTGGGGGGTCTCTGTACCAGTAAACAAACCCACCCCCTCGCTCAGTCCACCCGCACAAAGGAAACAAATAAATGGAAACTTTCAGACAATGACAGAATAAGGTAAGGGGACAAAGCACTGGTTCACAAAGTATGGTCTAGGAACTCCCTTTCAGGGGATACTCAAGGTGAAACTTTTCATGACAATGCTAAGATATTACGCATCCTTTTCGCTCTCATTCTCTCCCAAGTGAACAGTGGACTGTTCCAGAAGCCACGTGTGATGGTGTCATCACTCTGGCAGCTAATGGAATATAATAAATCAAGACAGATGACACACATTTAAACCAAAGCTCTCATATTCTCAACAACTTTGAACAGGGTAAGAGGGTCCTGAGAAATAAAACATCTGAGAGCATCTAGGCTGGGGAATGACTCTGGGTCCATTTTACCCAAGAATGGTTGAGCCAGAATGGGATGGTCTCTTAAAAATGAAATATTCCGGGTGGGAACAGATTTCCACCTCCAGCTCCCTACTCCTGGATCATCTGACATGTCTTAGATCCCACTGTATTCTCCCCAGAAGTAAATGCTTACTGGGGACACTGCAGAGGGATGAAGACAATGAGTTCCAAGGCTCAAGTCTTGGAAGGTGAGGTTCAATGAGATTAGCAATGTAAAGTGCCAGGCAGTGCAGGAAATACTGAGAAAAAAAAAAAATCAATGATGTGGCTTACATATAACAGAAGAGTAAAGTGGAGTACTTAGGAAGGCCCTCACAAATGCACAACGCTGAGCCACCCATCAGGAGGTGGAGTGTTCTAGAAACTATGTGATGTGAGACAAACCAGCTCGCTCTGGTCCTGGCTCTGCAGGGAAGTTACTCATTCTCTCTGGGCTTCTGTAAAATGCAAGAAAGGCACATCCCCACAAGGGCCATTGTGAGGATCATTGTGAGTGAATGCCCTGCACAGACCCTGTGGGAGCAGGCACTCCCTGCACTTGGAGGTGTCTCACATGCAGCGAAGTGACAGACACAATCACAGCAGCAGCTCTGGGGCGTGGTGGCTGCTTGGCCACCACCAGCAGCATCTGTTCCCCCCACCAGCTGCCCACGTGTCTCCCTGGATCCAGATGAACCTCCTGGTGGGGGCCCCAGGGAATATCGCAGACGGCTACCATCAGTGCCCTTCACAGAGACCCTCTGCTCTCACTGGGCTGGCAGTGTGCCTCCACACAGAGACAGATGGTTCCCTACATGCTCATCTCTTTGGCCTCTCCTAACCAGGCCTCCTCTGTAGGGAGTGAGGTAAGTGCTTCCTCCTGGAGTCTGTCAGAAAGACTCTCTACTTCAGGTAAGATCCTATTTGCCAAGACACCGAGCACAAGCCTCTGGCCAGAGATGCCCAGAAAGCAGCAGAAGAGCTGTGTTCAAGTCCTACACTGCTGTGCACGAGCTGGGGACCTAGATTGCTCAATGTCTCCTTGGGTCTCATCTCTAGATGATGGAGAATAATTCCTACCTACCTCCCAGCTAGGATGGTGTTCTGAAAAGCACAAAATGATAACTTGATTGCATGGGGGAAAGATAAATTTGGAACTCTTCTTCACACCCTACACCAGGAAAAACTCCAAACGGACAGAGATGGAAATGTACCAAATGAAACCATGCAAGTCCTAGAGTAAAAAGAAATTCCTCTAAAAACTGAAAAGTGGGGGAGATTTTCTTAACTATGATTCAAAATTCAGAAGCAACGAGGAAAACCGATACATTTAGCGTAGAAAATAAATGTTTGCATAATCAAAACGAAAAAACGAATTGGGACAAATAGGTACAGCATACATCACAACAGGTTAGAATTCCTTCATATACAAAGGGCTTCCAAAATGAAAAGGACCAACAATTTAGATAAAAGTAAGCAGTTCCAGAAAGAGAACAAAAAATGGTTCTTAAGCATGTGGAAGGATGAGAAATGCAGAGGACAGCTCCAAGGAGATGCCATTTCTCATCCACCAGACTGCAAAATTTCTTTAATTTGACCACACGCTCTGTTGGGGAAAGGAGGTGCTCTCATGCACTGCTGGTGGGAACACAAATAGAACAGCTCCCTGGAGGGAGGGGCACCATCCAGCAAGGTTCCAAACGCACTGACCCTGTGAGTCAGCAACTTTACTTCTTAGTCTATTCGAGACACAGACAAACTTTCAAAAACATGCACGCATGAGGCCGATCATTAACAGGTTGTTTATAACAGCAGAACATGAGCGATAACCCAAACATCTATTGAGCAGAGGGGCTAACTGAATATACTACGGAATAGCCACCCACAGGAGTACTAGGTAGCACAGTTGTTAAAAAGGAAAGAGAGTGGCTGAATGTACTCCTCTGCACAATTATCTTTAAAAAAAAAATAGAATTCTGACCCTTGAGCTGAAATGCCCTAAGACAATAACCAATATGGCAGCTGGGAGGCCAGATTTCTGTTTTACCATAGATCCTGGGTTCCACCCTTACTACCAAGTTCTGAATCAGTAGGTCTGAGGTTGGGCCCTGGGGCCCATTTTTGTGGCTTCTGTGCGTTTAATCCTCAAGTGATCCTACCGCACGCCAGCTATGGGAAGCACTGTTCTAAATAACTATCTCATGAATGTGTATTTTGTTTGTTCTGTTGTTTTTTTTTGGTCTGTTTGATACAGGATCCAATGACGCTATGTATGGCAAACAATTGATAAAACAAGCAAGTTTCAGGGTGCCTGGGTGGCTCAGTTAGTTAAGCATCTGACTTTGGCTCAGGTCATAATCTCAGGGTCCTGGGATCAAGCCCAGTGTCAGGCTCTTGGCTCAGCGGGGAATCTAGTTCTTCCTCTGCCTCCCCCCCTGCTCATGCTCTCTCTCTCTCTCTCAAATACAATCTTTAAAAAAAATAAAAATAATAATAATAAAAACTTTTTAAATGAGCAAGTTCCTTTTAATCTACAGGTATCCCACCCATTGTGTAGGATTTTTTCTCTCTTGCAATGTGTCAAATAAATCATGTGCCAGGTTCATGTCCCGTAGCTTCCCACAACCCCATGGCATCCTTTATATGCTCTTGTGTCCTATTTCTCACAAACCAGCACCTGGTTCTAGGAACTTGGGCAGGTTGGGTGTCCTGTGTCTCCGGCTGAAGGACCACAACACCCTCAACCACGACACAGCGGTGACCTTCTCCCCCAAAGTCACACCTGAGCCACTGACCTACACATATCCCCTCCCCTCATTGACGGCTTCCTCCTCAAAGTGAACTGAAGGCATGAGCACTCAAAACAGGAGAAAAGGATCTAGGGAAATCAAGAATGCAAAAGGGACCCAAAGTTGGGGGCCCTGCAACAGGTGTCCTCCCTCCACTAATACCCGGACCACAGGTTGCACAGTTTTCCTCCTCTCACCATCCCTATAGGCTGTTCCCGAACTCCCCCTTCTCCTTACCGTGGGGTTAAAAATCAAGGTGATATGTTTGTGGTAGCCCACTGCCGTGAAAGAAACCTGAGGCAAGACGTAGTCATACTGGGATCTGGGGAGTGTGGAGTCCAGCAGCACAACGTAATTCTGTGTACAAGTGAGAAGAAGTTCCATTTATAAAGGACTTTATGCTTTATAGAACCCCACAAGGTTACACATCCAAACCAAGGTCGCTAACTTCAGAGCAGGAACCGCGGTTGGCCCTTCTACCGGGGACAGCTGTGTGTCCCCAGCATCTTCTGATAAAGCCGTCAGAGCCTGCGGCACTTCCGTATAAGCACATTCAGCCACAATATAATTGTGGTCCTTTGAGGATCTGATTTCATGAAACACAGCAAGTTATTACGAGCCACTTCTGATGAGGGAGATACACGATCCAACCGAGAAAGGCTGCTTTCAATCCAAAATGAGGTTGACTTTTAAGGGACGATACTTAAGTGGCTCATTAGTTGGCAAGTTCTAAGAACACAGCACCTCTGGAATGGTACCGGTGGCGGTCACAAACCCTGTGTGCAGAGCCCCGGCTGTGTGCCAGGCACCATGAGCGCCACATGAGGCAGACACCTGTTCTGCTATCAACCACTGACAAGGTCGGGTTTACTGCTCCCATCTCACAGTGGGCGGTGGGTCCAGGTGGAGTCTGACACTGAAGCCTGTGCTCTTTCCACAGTGCTGCATACGGCAGCTATTTCAAAGGGCATCTCGAGAAACGGGGAGTGACTCCAAACGTCCATTGCAACCTATTTCATTATTTTACAGCCATTTCATGCCCAAAAAAGGCCACAGTTTATCATTCCCATGGCAGGTGGTAAGAAGCAAGGAGACAGAACAGCATACATAGGTTCACTACTAATGAATGCATGCCAGGCCCATCAGGAAAGAATCAAATTCTTTGCAAAGTTTGCTCTCACCATGACAACTACAACAGCTGACTCTGTCCAAATACAACTGATAATAAAAATAACCAGTAAATGATGACACCAAGTAAGGCCTTGGTTATATAAATTATAGCATTTCCTATATGACAGACTACTGGGCAACCATGAAAAATCATGTCATAAAGGTTTAATGATGGGAAAAAGAGTTCTAATATATTCTTCATTGAAAAGTGCGGATTATAAAACGTACAAAATAATCCCAGCCTTGCAATATTAAAATACATAAAAATGTATATTTATGTTCGCACACACAATGAAAAAAGACCAAAGTACCTATCAGCACATTAACAGGGATTATTTCTAGATGATGGGATTGTATCTGATTTTTACCCCAAAAAATCTCCAGCCATGAATGTGTATTATTTTGTAAACAGGAAAAGAGCCAATTAAAAAATAAACCCTACAGAGCCCGACCTCTGTTGAGTCGGAGAGCACATCAACCATTTCTGCAGAGAGGTATTTGGGGGGAAAATGAAAAAACTTTCCTTAAACTCGGAAGTGGAGTTATTCAAAGACACCTGATGGAATGGAGCCACAGGCATTAGTTACCTGGCCGTCTCTGAGCAGCGGCGGGAAGTGGAAGAAGAGGGACTGGCCCAGGGAAACCGTCTGGATTGGGTTGTCCAGGTTTTCACTTTTGTAAAGCTTTACCTGGAGAGGAGAAACAAAGCAGGACGTGCTTTTGAAATTAAAACACAATAAACATTTCGTTTTAAAGATTTCACTTCATGCTCAGAATAACTTATCTCTTCGGGGGGAAAAGGATCTTTGGAAAGGTGGATATTTGAAAGAGAAACCACCTGCCCCCGGCCGGAATACATAATACATTCCTCAATCACTGGAGACTCACAGTTCCATGACCTGCATAGAAATGTAAGATTTTAAAATCGATTCTGGCAATTTATGTTAATGTTCAAAATGGTAATAGTTAGTATACTGATAATAATAAAAGGAATAGCTTCTACTATAGCTAGAATGTGCCGGGCAAGCAACAGGCACTTTATATACACGGTCACCAACCCTGGCTCTGAATAGGCATCATTGTCACCCATAGGGAGGCCCGGAGCCTGTATCTCCTAAAGGCACACGATTCATACGTGCTGGCGCCTGGGACACAACACATCACTGAGGGTCTGGCCCACCCGGCACTGCCTCTCCATAGGCTGTATTCCTCAAACTCCTTAAACTCAAAATGCAATCCCCTTCTGCATCTGGTTATCCAGGCTGCTTCCAGAAGCAGTTCAGTCCCGTGTTTCTAGCCTTTCTCTCTGGCCTGTTCTCATTCTCACTGCCATAAGCAATGGGACGTGTGAAGGGGGTACAGTCCTGGCTGACGCTGAAGGCTTTGGGGGCTCCACTCTGCCATGAAAATGCCACAGCCACCCCTCCTCAGGGTCCACACTGACACTTTTACATAGAACACACAAGTCACAAGGTGTTTTCCTAAAACGAAAGTCACAGACTGGAGGCCTGTGGGTCACATCCAAGATCACATATGCGTTCTTTTGTCCTATACGATGTTCTAAGCAAATATGAATTCATTGCCTCTATTTAAAAACCAGGTGATTTTAAGTAATTCTGATTTCCAGCTTCTCTGGAAAATTGGGAAGTGATCCCAACCCTGGGCCAGGATTCCAACACGACAACAATCCCAGGGAGCCGAGGAGTGGTGCCATCCCCTCCCGTCCGCTTCAGTTTGCCCACAGCCCGCCCAGCCGGCTTCATCCTGGCGCTGCCTGCCTGGCCCCCACAGGCAACATGCTGGCAAACCTGGAATGAAGAGCAAGTTAAGAGGGGAGTTAAAAACTCAGTGCACATTCTCACCCAAGTCAAACATGTCATCATCCATAAAATTACAAGCGCCTTTGAAAAACACACTCCCATGACAATTCACTGACATTTTTCAAGGGATCCTGGAGCATGGTATAAACATTTTGTTAACTGCAGGCAAGGAGATTTTGTTAGAACCTGAAGAGATCTTAAGAGGTCACTGAGTCCAACTCCTGCGTTTCACAGAGAAGGAAACCACGGTCCACAGGAAGGAAGGGCCTGCCCGTGGCAGTGGGGTGGGCAGGACACAGCTCAGACTGCCCGACTCCTTGTCCCCTGCCCACCACCTCCATCCTGGACAGAATTTTAAAAGTTACAAGGCACTCTGCCTGAAAACTATCCTTCCTGCTTTAGACTCTACATTGAATGGAGCATTAGTTAGGCTTCTACCACAATGTTTCCAAAGATTTATTTCTATGGCCAGCTAAACAAAGTTACCTCAAAGTACGAAGCCTTTCTCTCCGGGCAATCAGCAACCATTCTCCTAGATATGTGCTGGGATCTCAAGCTCAGCCCTCAGCACCTCCACCAACAGCGCACTAAAGCAAGTGCCAGGCAAGCCCACATACCCCACTCCCACTCTTCTCAGAGCCGAAAAGAACAAAACAACCGTAGGAAAAAAAAAAACAACTGGCCTTACCCATAATGTAGGGAGATACTCGGAGGAAGTGATCACGTTTCCACTTAAATCAAATTGATTGATCTGCCGGAAAACTATGATGCTTACATCATCGATGTCATTGTTGCCGACCTAGAAAGAGACCAAGAACAACGTTGGTGGTGAGGAAGCCAGGAGAGGAACTTCCACTCTAGCTAGATGATGTCCTAGGAGCTGTTTCATAGCAAACTTCACTTCTTCAGGAAAGGAATGAACTTTGCCGTTGAAGTGGCCCAAGTCCAACGGCACACGCTGGCAGTATGGAGGTGGGCTACAGCTGGCCCACAGAGACATTCTGCTTGACTGGCACAGGATATTTCTTCAGTTTCCATTATTTGCCAAAATCTTAAAGAGAAATCTCATACACAAAAAAAAGCCAGATTTTCCAGCTTCTCTTAAAAATAGAGAAAGAGGGATGCCTGGGTGGCTCAGTGGTTGAATGTCTGCCTTCAGCCCAGGGCCTGATCCTGGAGACCCGGGATCGAGTCCCACATTGGGCTCCCTGCATGGAGCCTGTTTCTCCCCGTGCCCGTGTCTCTGCCTCTCTCTCTCTCTCTCTCTCTCTCTCTGTGTGTGTGTCTCTCATGAATAAATAAAATCTTTAAAAAAAAAAAGAGAGAGAAAGATGTACTTGCCTGGCAGCCAACAGCAGGAGCTGGGTATGTGCCCTCCTATCTGTCACTTTTTCATATTTGCCAGGCCGTAGTCCCCACAACTGCCCATGACCCTGACCTTTGCCCACTATGGCAGGGAAACCTACAACTGTGAGATCCCACCCTCACAGCCATTTAAAATACCAGATGCCATAAGGACATCAAGAAAACCTACTTCTCAGCCAAATGGTCCTCAATGGCCCACCCCTCTCCTGACCTCTCACAACCTTCATGCCAATGCCACCTAATCAAGCCACCGAGATTCCACCACCCCCTCCCCCATCTCATCCAAACCCTTCAGTCTAGCAAACGAGAATCACTCCACGGGGGATAAGCTTCACTTCAAATGGTTCCTGGGCTCCTTCCCGTGACCTGGAAGGACGGCTGCCTCTTTAGGGATCAATGAGCTCAGTCGTGATCCGGAATATTAAGAGACTCCACCACCAAGTGGAAAAAACAAGGTCATCTGGATATAAGAAAATCGGGTGGCCCTGCCACCAATTAAGCCCATGTTGTCTTTATTACCCTCCCTTGATCTGAAATGCCACTTAGACCTTGAGATCCTCAACTTGGAGAATAATGATCAGAGGTTGCCCGGGGAGTGAGGAGACAACAGCTCAAATTTCTCCTCTGCATTCATGACAGTGATGCTGCTCATTAAAACCCTGCAGGAGACGCCGCTTGTGAAGATGACACTGTTCTAAGAGGACCCTTAATTAGGACCCGGAGCTCCCCCCGCAACAGATGAAAGGCAGCCAGCCAGGGGAGTGCTAAAGCGTTTCTGCTTGGGGAAGCACTCCCACCACACCGCCATCCCCCGCACCGCCATCCCCCACAGAGGTCCATCCCCACCCCCCCCAGAGGTTGGTGCCTTGTGCCTTACCATGATTACCCGGTGGTGGGGGAGGGCCCGTTCGATGTGGTCATTGCCTTCCGCCTTGAGCTGCACGTGGTACACACATCCCGGCTGCAAGCAAACCCAGAGGTCACATCTCTAGAAAGGGGACATCGCCCAGAACCTGACCCAAGCCTGCCCTGACCAAGCAGGCCCTCGTCACGACCACGCCACCACTCCCACCCCACCTCCAGTCTGTGGCCTATTAACCTTCGTAAGAATCCCTTTTAGAAGCACCCTGATGAAGGAACATTTATCTGGAAGTTTGTGATTCCTTCAATCCCCAAGAAAAATTAGATTTGGCTTCCTACTTTAAAATTGCTAAGCACAACATGCTTCTTCTGATAAAAATCATTCTTGCCTGGCTGTCCACTCCTCCCCTCTGCCCGCATATATGCGTGGAGACAACTGCAATGAGATTCCCGAATGCTTATAATGGACAGGATTTCTGCCAAGGGATACCTGAGAATTTTCTTCTTAAAAATATCTGTTCTAAGATTTGTATTCTATTGCTCAATTTTACAGGTGTACATGGAGTTTACCAAATAAATCATTACTCTAAGAAAGCTTTCAAAGTGACCAATTTCCGATCAATAGCATAACTAATCCGCTCACACATTAGGATCTAAGGCATCGAGCTGAGTTCTGAGGTGTCTATATGCCACTAATGAGGACAACCCTAAGACATAATCATTTATTTTTAAACTAGCATGGATAAAAGAGTCTGGTCTCCTAAAATAATGTGTGCTTTGATAGCTTTAGGCTGTTTTTTCCTTTTCAAGATTGTCTGTTTGGATATGTTGCTTGAGCTATTTTATAATGAGCACAGGGCATCTTTACAAAGACAATAAAACTATTATTTTTTTTAAAAACTGAGAACAAATTTATGATCACCAGTAGACACATTCATTGACTTTATAGCTCAGTTAGGACTTTACAGTAGTATTGAGTTCAGTTCAAAACAGCTATTTGCACCCCAGAGAGGAAGGGATGTGAGTAGTCACTTGGGCAGGAAAGGGGACAGCACTGGCCGCTCACTCCCACACCTGGGCCAGTGGGAGCCTTTTGGGGGGCTGTTCCATCCCGACGGGACCGCTCCTTGCTCAGGCCTACCAACTCCTGGATTCACCTTCATCCTTTGGCAGTGGAATCTAGTGCTGCAGTCTCTTGGCTAAGACAGCCTGACAGCAGTGCCAGGAAAGGGGAAATGAATGAACGCATCCTGACTGGGGCTAAAATCTTTAGAAAACCTTCAGTGAGGGATCTCCAACCTGGCACCCTCTGGGAGACTGGCAAACTCGAGCCCCAAATCCTGGCCGAGGAATAGCTAAGGATATTCCTCCAGAATGTGTGGTCTGGCACGTGGCAGGTGTGGGCGGCCACCAGGGTGACTCCGAAAACTACTGTGAGAGCTAATAAATTAACACCTATTAGAAGAATGAGGGTGTCTTCAGAGCATTAATTAAAATGGAAATCTGCGCTGGAGAAGGAAACTATATTCAGTTTAATTAAACAATGTGTTAGGTTGGTGGGTTTAGAAGAACACGTCTGGGCTCTCAAGATGCTGAGGGAATCAAGGAGGTGATGTAGATTTTGCATTCCTACAACTTTAAGAGTGATGTAAGCCAAGGACGCTGCTAGAGTCCATCCAGGGGAAGGGAGGCTCCCCTAAGCCTGACCTACACGGGCACCTATCCAGACCCCTTTTCAAGCTGTGGCCTCAGAAAGCTGCAACACCAAAACCAGAGCTGGCAGTCCGGGGGAAGGCCGCCCCAGGGGAAGGCTCTGTTAACCACTTAACTGCATCACTATGCCAGGACTGCTATGTCTGCACATGTGAACTTCTGTAACACCAACAGCCCACCTATGAGGGGGGGTGTCACTCTCATCCTCATTTCACAGATGAGGATGCAGATAACAGAAAGGATGGACCCCTTGCCTGAAAGTAGACAGCTAAGAAATGACGGAGGCAGGATTTAAACCCAAGCAGATGACAGAAGGGCATTCGTTCGTGCGGCCAACAAAGAACAGACTTGCAAAGGCTGGGCTCACACTGGACTGGTGAGGCCAAGGCTCTCTGAGGACCTGGCCCCGGAGACCTGACGCCTGTCCCTGGGCCCTGGCTGCAGGAGTGCGAGGCCATGGTGTTCCGCCTGTCTGTTCCGTTACAGGAAGGGAAGCAGGCCTGGAGGCAGCATGTTCCTCAGAGCCAGAGCCCTCCTGCAGGGCAGAGGATAGCTAGAAAGGAGCATGGCAGTAAGGCTTGTGCAGACCCCTAAGGATAGCAAGGTAAGCGTCATCTTGATGACTGGTGAGAACACACCCGTGGTGGGCAGAGCAGGCTGCGGGGACCCCACCCAGTTGGTGTGCACTGGGCTGGACCATGAGAATTCCAGTCCTCAGCACAGCCAGGAAGACACCCAAGTCCATCCTTCCCCCTTCCCCTTGAACACCCCAAGCTCACCAGGCAACCTTCCAACCTGCCTCCCAGGTACCCCAGGATCTGACCCTGGGGTGCCCTGGACACGAATATTTTTGTTTTGGGGAAAGAAGAGCTTTGCCCCAACCTATTAAATAAACTGAAAACAGGTTTACGTTTCAGCTCCTGTGATCTGAGCAAACATTAGCCCATTGCAGAGATAATGTGCGCTGCGCCTCTGCAGTCAGCTAGGAATATCCAGTGTGTGAATCTAAAAGCCTAGGGATCCAACCCGAGATCCAAGGGGCCCAATCCAGCCATTGTTGTCCAACCCACATGCTCTCAGTGACCACACAGTACAGAGGTAGTGTCTGCTGAATGAGCAAGAGAGTGAATGCACAAATAAAAATGGAGGATGCAGCACCAGAAAACCTAAACTGAATGTGGCAACTGAGCAACGGGCAAATGCGTTGGCTCCCATACAAAAAAAGTTGGGAGTTTGTGGGGTGTTTTTTTTTTCTTTTTCATTAGTTGTTCATACCAAAAAGTCAGGAGTCTTCACGTGGAATTCTGAACTTCTGACTTTTAACAACTCAAATGATCTAGCAGTGCCGAGCCTATCTTCCCACGTGGCTATAAAGAGCTGGATGGCAGCTGCCCCCTTTCCATGGGTCCTGCCCTCTGGATTTGACCACACTCACCACTCCCTAGGTGAGCACACACCTCCTTCGGCCATTCACAAGCCTCTTCTGGCCACAGGCATTTGGTCTGAGAGCCCTGGCCTATCCCATAACCAGGCAAAAGCTGCACCAAACCCATTTTCCAACCGTATTTTGTCACAAAACTCCAACCCAATGTGTCCGCTCAATGAAAGGTAAGCTGTGCCAGGTGAAAGGGGTTAGGAGGGTTCCAGACTCCTAACTCCTTGCTCAGCTTATTCCTAGCAGTCTTGGGGGCACCGCCAGTCACCTCTAAACACAGCATGAAAAAACCCACTCCTAAAGAATGTCCGAAGTCTCACCAGCAATCCACGTAACCTGAACTTTCCCTCTTCATCTGTCACGGTGTCTTCTCCATAAATACTACAGTCGTCCTGTCCGACTGCTTCCACGGCAACACCCTGTTCTGGTTCTCCGTTTAAGGAAGAAACTGTACCATAGCAACTAGAATGACAAGAGAAGAAATGGAACATGATATTCCCGTGGTTTTCTGAAGCACACAAAGGATTTGTGGTAAAGTGCCCTCCGTTTACCAACAATTTACAGTGCTGAATAGCCCAGTGGAGAACTGTACCCCGATGACCCAGCCAATTCAGTCCTGGTTGTATCACTTCCAAATCCGGCCTTCCCGCCCGAAGGCTCGAGCTGGGCAGAAGACTGTCAATTTTTCTTCGTTTACATTTTAAGGGATGCTCCAGAAAATTCCAATTAAGAAAGGCTAAACTTTATTTTATTCCATTTTATCTTATTTTCATTAAGCTTTATTCTAAATAATGAAACATTCAATAAAATGAAATCAGTTTCTTTCTCATTCTACATATTCATTTGAAAATGGCCCATTTTTTCTAAACTTTTTGATTAATCAACCTTCATCTCAAGGGTTTTTGTATGTTTACAAATACATATGTATGGTGTGTAGATCAATATATTTAGCTACATAATGCTGATACGGCTAACATACAATGTTTTGTATATGTATACAACCATTTGTGCAAACCGTCTCTGGATGGAAAACATGAGTGGCTGGGAGACAACGAATGGGGGAAAACTTGACATTTTATACGCTCTTCAATATTCTGAAGCCTTATTCAAGTGAGTTCATTTCTTCCTTTTTAAACATTTGAGTTTCAAGCTCTAGTAAAAATAAATTTTTAAGCAATGAAATGGGCTCTCTCAGGCCCATTTCAGAATAGGGACTTTGTGACGGAATCACTAATTTGAGGGATCAGAAGAAAAAGGCAGCAGTTAAAAGTCTCTAGACTTGCTATCTCATCTCATCTGGCTCCCACGTAAAACCCGAAATGGGGGGTGGGGTGGGGGAGCAAGGTGGAGCTCCCGGGAAACAGAGGCCCGAGTAGGACTCTACAGGCCTGGGGAGCAGGCTGGCTGCGCACCTGTAGGCCGTTCGGTACCCGGTCACAGTGATCTTCAAGCTCTGCCCCTCCTGCACCTCGATCATCTGTGAGGACGGCTCGAACCGGAATTCCTTCATCATGGGTTTGAAGTAATACTGGCCAGGGCTCTGCCAAGAGACAACCACATACTGAGCCCCTGCTGCCACATCTAGGTAATGGCTTAACAGGAGGCGACTGAGGTCAGCACACACGGGAATGTGGCCAGAACTCCAGGGCTTCCTGCACAGACAGAAAGGATGACTCTAACTCTCCAGTGAGTGGGTTATGGAGACAGCAATGACATCTCCAATAGCAGCCAGCATTATGGCCTTATAGTCCCTCTGTGATACAGAAACCAATTTGAATTTTATAAGGAAACTGAGGCTCAGAGAGGTCAAGTAACTTCCCTGGGATGACACAGCAAGTGAGCAGCAGAGGGAAGATTCGAAGCTGCACAGCGCATGATCTTTCAGATACGCCTCACTGACGTTCCCGGAGCAGTCACTTTATTCCCAGGACTCTAGGGAAGGGCCAATTAACACACACCTCCAGAGTTCCAACCAGTGGGGGCCCCAGATAACATCTCTATTCCCCCACCAGGTGGAACGTGGTTTGCAGAAGAAACACAAGCTAACCACCACCAAGACTCAGCATCATAAACATTGTGATGCTGTGGTCTAACAAAGGGATGCCTAAGAGGGGAGCCACTGTGGCCAAGGTAATTAATTACATCGTCTTAGTGACAAGCCGGTGGCCAGAAAACAAGAAGTGTGTGCGGAAGGGAACATGAATCAGCAACAGTAAGTTCTAGTAAGAGCAGTACTCTAATTACATTTGGTCCCCGAAGAAACGTAAAACACTCCATGCTGGTGTTCTGTTCTCACGTTGTCAAGCACTACACAAGTCCCGCATGCCATGTCCCTGCACGCTCACCGGTGGTAAACTACAGGACACCTTACCAGGTTGGAGAATGTCAGAATGCCATTGTCCTGAGTCAAGAGGTTGGAACGAAACACACCACCGCTGAGGGATAGGAGGACGCCGGGGAGGGGCTGGTCATCTTCAGCTTTTATCTGGGGGTGAGAAAGGAACAGCAGAGCAAGGTAGATGCCTATTACCAACTGAAGAGAACATTTTGAAAGTCAAGAGGTAACTCTTTTGGGTTGTTTTTTCTTTATTGTTATCCATGGGAGGTGGGGGGGAACATAAGGTCTACTCCTTGTCCCCAGGAGTAACTAACATTAATAGGTGTTGTGTAGCCCTCCAGAACTGCTCCTTCCTTTTTAAAGATTTTATTTATTTATTCATGAGAGACACAGAGAGAGAGGCAGAAACACAGGCAGAGGGAGAAGCAGGTTCCCTGCGGGGAGCCTGATGCAGGACTCGATCCCAGGACCCCGGGATCACGACCTGAGCCAAAGGCAGATGCTCAACCCCTGAGCTACCCAGGTGCTCCAGAACTGCTTCTACGCCTACACCAACATACAAACGTTATGGCTAGTGCTGACTGACCAGCAAGTTTGTGGTGCAGGAGGGGAGGGCGGAACTTCATCATGGGTTTGAAGTAATACTGGGTATTACTTCAACATGGGGCACTGCCACACAGCCCCACACCCGGCCGTCTTCCTCCAACCACTGGTCCTGGCTTCCCATCCAGTCCACACACATCTGACACACCGAGTCTTAATGCACATTATCCTAAAGCACGGTGCGGCCGACCAACGCATGCAGACCAGCCACCTGCTTTTCCAAGAGAAAAGGAGACCATCGAAGCATCCTAGAATGTGTGTATCTGTGTGCATTTATGTTTTCCTCTATTCCTAGGAGAACTGCTGGGCATCGTGCACTCTGAATTCAAAACAATGCCACCACGTTGCACACCAGAGTGGCTGTGACCACTTATACTTCTGTGAATTATCTACACGTGGGACCATACACTCTCCAAAACATGGACGCTGCCGTCATCACTGCAAATGCAATCTAAAACCCCGTGTTCCTATGGTAACTTCCTTCAAGTTCCTCAGTCACCATGGAAGTTGGGCACTTCTTCTATGTTTATTAATCACTTGTAGGACTTGCGTGAATTGCTTTTTCATATGCTTTGTTGTTCTTTTGTCTATGGGGCTGTCATTTTCTTATCAATTTTAGCAGTTCCTGATAATCTAGGATATTATTTATGGCATAAAGATTTCTTCCCAGTTGGAATGTCTTTTGATATGCTTTAAAATGCATTCTGCACTATATTCTAGCAAACTGAATTAAATTAAATTAAATTAAATTAAATTAATTAAATTAAAATGTAAGTAAATAAAATGCAACCTGCAGGGCACCAGGGTGGCTCAGTTGGTGAAGCATCTGCCTTTGCTCAGGTCATGATCTTGGGGCCTTGGGATTGAGCCCCACATCGGATTCCCTGCTGAGGAGAAATTTGCTTCTCCTTTGCCCTCTGCCCCTCCTACCAACTCATGTTCTCTGGCACTACCTCTGCTCACTCTCTCAAAAATAAGATAAAAAATCTTAAAAAAAAAAAAAAAAAGTAAAAAACACATCCTGCACAATAGAATTTGAAATTTGTATGGGATGTCATCTATACTTCTTTTCCTTGAACCTCTATGTTGAAAATATTTATACTCAAGGGTCTCCAGCCGTACTCTGGATGGCACACAGCATGCTTCTTCCCAAGAAGGATGGAGAGGAGAGAAATGACATCAAATACCACTATAGGAACATTCTGTGTTTTTACACAGAACACAGTTAAAGATGAGAGTTCGAAACACTTGCCAAAAGGTATGCAGATGAGCTGAGGTCAGCAGGCCTCCATATTAGGCTGGGTGAAAGGAAACCCTCTAAAAGAGCACATCCTGTATGATTCCATTTGTGTAAACTCTAGAAAATGCCAACTAATCTATTGTGACAGAAGGCAGATCAGATCAGCAGGAAGGGTGGGAAGGAGAGCGTACTAAGGGATACAAGGAAACAGTGGGGTGCCAGATTCTCACTATTTTCATGAGTGTATGCCTCTGTTGAGACAACCAAATCATATGCTTTATGTGCAGTTTACTATATGTCAATTACACCTCAATAAAACCATCTTTTAAAAATGTGTTACCTCAAAGCTTACGCCGGCCAAAGCATACGCCTTAAAGTCTCCTATGGTTCCTTCCACCGCAGTCAAAACATAGCCTTCCTTCTGCGAGGACACAGTGTACTCCAGGTCGCTGTGCAGGGGCCCGACACTGAACAGAAGCAAGGAGATGCTGGGGGTGGCAGTGCCACACACCTGCAGGAGGCCTTGCCGGCCCCACACAAGCCTGGGCTCTTCACCTGGTCCCCAGCAAGTCGCCTCTTCATCAGGGCTTACCTATAAGCACCTCTGTCATCAGTGAAGACAGTGATCAGTGGGGAGCTCGCCCCCTTTTCACTGATGACGATCTCGACACCCTCCAACTCTGGGTGGATCTGGCCTTCCAGAAATAGGCCTGCTTTCCCATGGATTTCAATTAGCTTCCCAGGGCAGCTTTCTAAACAGGAAACAAACAGAAGGCCAAGACTTAGCTGTAGTGGGAGGGGGCATTTGGGCCAGGGGCTTCCCAGTAAGGGAGGGCCTGAAACGGAGGTATCTGAAGCTAGTTCCAATGAGGGTTTTTTTTTTTTAAGGTTTTATTTATTTATTCATGAGAGACACACAGAGAGAGGCAGAGACACAGGCAGAGGGAGAAGCAGGCTCCATGCAGGAAGCCCGATATGGGACTTGATCCTGGGACTCGATCCTGGGACTCTGGGATTACACCGTGAGCCAAAGGCAGATGCTCAACTGCTGAGCTACCCAGGCATCCCTAATGAGGTTGTTTACTATATAAAACTGCAATAACTGGGGGGACCCATGCCTGCCTCCATCCCTTGCTCAACAGCTGGGAATGTCAACAGTTAAACCTAACAAAGCCTGGGTTCTCACTACCCCTCTGTCTGTGGTCACAAGGTCTTTCTGGCGCATAGGAGGCTATGCGGCTGGACCCGAGGCAGAAGCCTACCCCAAACAGGCTGCCTGCTGGAAAGCCACACTATTCAATATGCCTTCCTTCTAAACACAGACCACATAAATGTCCAGGATCTAATGAACCCACAATGCTAGAGGAGATGGTCGGAAGCCAAAAGACAAATATTCCAACAGCCACCACTTCTAATTGTCCAGTCCCAAAAACACTCTCCCTCACCCCTACCAATACGTATAAACACCAGACATATGATGGCTAATGATCACATTTCAACAAGTAACATCTGTGCTTTTTGTCTACCTTTGGTGGCAAACTAAAAACGTCAGGAAGAAGTCAGGGGTCCTTCTCCAGAACGACTGCCCAAATTCTAATTACCAGAGTTACTTTCATCGATGGAGACCTTCCATTCACTCACCCACACACCACGTAGGCACAGCTCTTTGCCAAAGGGGATTTAAGGAGCCTCACAAAGACAGTTTTGTGAGAACAACAACATGGAATACGTTTTTAAAGGCATGTAAATGAACAGTTGTAGAGATGTGTCACTGGCTCAATGAGTTGACGTTTACCTCCACTGACAGTGGCTTCCATGGAAGGAGGGTAGAACAGCAGCTCCTTAGACGAGGGTGTGACTGTGATTTTCTCTCCAGACCTAAAACAATGAAAATACTTCCACGTGGCCAGTTCTGCCCTCCACTGGAAAACAGAAGACATACAGGACATGGAAGAGACAGAGCTTACCGTGCCCAGTAAGAAAAGTCATAGGAGAAGGGGCCCTGGAGCTCCTCTACCATCTCCTGGACAGGGGGCTTGGTCCTTCCCTCCCCAGCGTCTTCCTTGCCACTCTTCTCCCGCTCCTGCCTTCGGCTCTCAATTTCAGCCAGCTGCTGCTCCCTCCGCAGCTCCTGCACAGACTTCAGGGGGCCGAGGACCAATGCAGGTTCA
Source organism: Nyctereutes procyonoides (assembly GCF_905146905.1). Taxonomy (NCBI): domain Eukaryota; kingdom Metazoa; phylum Chordata; class Mammalia; order Carnivora; family Canidae; genus Nyctereutes; species Nyctereutes procyonoides. Next base: position 50,037,879 of record NW_026575126.1, on the reverse strand, counting down.
CTGTCAATGGAAGATCTGCAAGAAAGGAAGGAGTAGCTCAGAGTATATGTGGTTATTTATCCCTGCAGTCGGCGGCAATCTGACATTTCTATATGGAGTCATCTCTCCATCAAAAACCAAAATGCCCTGTAACACCACCATGGTGGCATGCTCCGCTCCTGTTTTGAAAAAAAAAACCAATCATTTTTTAAGAAATAAAAACTGAACTTCTTTGTGATGGTGGCAGTATCCAGTAGCTTTTCAGCTGGGATGAAATGCTTTATGTCTTGAAGAAATATCAGATTTCCTGTAGGACATGGAGGTTTTTGCACACCACCATCTTTTTTCATTCAATCATTAACAGAGAACCCACTCTGCTAGAGAACCAGTAAGCTGGAAAGACAACATTTCCTAACCATGTGGAGTCCACATTCCAGTGGGAAGAGGTAGACAAGCAGCAGAAAACAATATCGGGTAAGTACAGTGTAGAAAAATAAAGCAGCCTGGAAGGAGAGAAGGCTGGACACATGGGGGCACTATTCTTTATTGATGTCCCTGGGTGAGGAGTATGTTGGGCAAGAAAACAGCAAGTGCAAAGCCCTTGGAGCCTGGGAGGGAGCTCCCTTGGCATGTTCAGGGGACAGCAAGGAGACTGAGGTAGCCTGGGCAGAGGGACCCAGCAAAGAGTCAGATGGGTCAGACGATCCTGAGGGAGCAGGTGGCTTTGTATGCCTTGGTGTGGACCCTGGATTTCACTCTGAGTGGGATGGAGAGCCACTGGAGTTGTAAACAGAGGAATGACGTGATCTCTACTTTAAAAGGATAAACTCTGCCTTCCACATGGAAAGCACACTGTCACCATGCAACAACAGCCCAAACAGGGAGACCAGGAAGCTGGAGAAAGGAGAGTCAAGGACCATCTAGAAAGATGACAAAGAGTGGGGTCTGGGGAGGCCAACAACCAGGAGTCCAGTTTGGGATCCAGCGAGTGTTGAGATCCCCTTGAGGGATCCAGGTGGCCACGTCCAGCTGGAACATGCATCTCATACAATCCTCAGCACAAGCAAATAAAACAAAACTTCCTCTGAGGTTAGAAAAATGAATTCAATAAAGACTGAAAATAAAGTAATACGGGTTCACGACTGGTAAGTACATGAGTTTCCAGTCCAACCAGTAATTACTACTTTCCAGGCAGGAAAATAGTAAAAGGCTTTGTTCCAGCACCAGGCACAGTCCTGGGTCTACAAGAAATACTCCCAAGTCCTTCTCTTAGACACCTGACTACCCTGAGGAATATGGGCACTCCTTTAATCCACACTATTCAGCCAGACATTCGTCTTGCTTGACCCCATTGGTCAGTGTGTTGCCACATCCTGTTGATTCCATCTGCTCAACAAACCTCCCAGCCGTCCACTGCTCCCCATCCACTACCATATGTCTGGCTGAACCCACCTGGACTCCAGTCTCAAGTAACTTTCACTCGTAGGTGGCTTCTACTTGGTTACTCAGCAGCCAGGGGGATCTTGCTGAAGCAAAAAAAGTAATCCCTCTACTTAAAACATGTCATAGTGTCCACACGACAAAGCAAAGACCCTTAACATGGGCTGGTCCTACTGGCCTACCTCCCCTGTGTGCCCACCCCCCCGCAGTCCCCATGGGGTCCAATTCAAAGCCCTCATTATAGGTGTAACCTCACAGTCCCGTGTATGACACCCAGACAACTGTCCATGTCCCCCATGAGACTTTAAGTCCCGTGAGCACAGGGGCTGGCCCTCAACACTCTCCACATTTTCTGCATGGGTGGATGAGTTGAAAAGGCAGTGGACAGAAAAGAAGAGACACAGCTGAGAAGATCGCTTAAGGTAAGGAGAGGGAAAGTTACTCAGATTTCCATTCTTACAAAGATGGTCATGCGGCCAAAACTGTCATTTCTCAAGAAAATTAGGGTGTCAGATGCACCTCACCCATTGCAAAGAGTCCTCTCAAAGGGGACATTCGCATGAACCTGACCCTTGCGAGGGACTGCCTTTCATATACCTTCTCCCTCCTGACCCTTCGTATATCAGGTGCCATCTCTATTTCCCCAGTCTTCAAGAAAAGGTCTCAAGAAAAATAGACAATTTTTCTGAATTTGCTAAAACACTTGAAATACAATGAACAAGCCAGAGATTTTTTTCCCCCTTAGCAAAGACAGGAAGTGTAGAGAGTTCAAACAGAAATTTAAGGCACTTGCAACGAGCTGTCAGAAGGCTCTCCCTCAATTCATAGTTAATTCCTGAATCATAAAAGGAGAGGATCAAGGCTGTGGTGAATTTACAGCTCTGTCGTGTAAGAGAAGGCCGTGTGTACGCACACCTAGAGATGAGAAATCAGAAATAACTTTCAGAGTGTCTGTTAGACAAGTCCCCAGTGCTCGTCCACCACACCACCCTCCCATGCTCAGACCACCGTGGAGCAAGAGGCTTACTTGATTGTCACAGTGACATCCAGCATTTTGTCAGTGGTGATAGTTCCAAGGACATGGTGGCGAATGGCTGTCAATGTCAAGATACTGGGTGACGACCTATAAATCAAAGTGGAAAGAAAACACTAGCAACATCACCTCATTGTTCTCAAAGGATCATAGACACACCCTTAATGGGCAACCATTCTGACCCTGAAGTACACAAATACAAGATTGCTCTAAGCTTGGGATGAGGTAACTCCTGATGTGGTTACCAGTGTTTTAAAGGGTAAACTAATTTTCCATTCCAAAACTTGACACCTCCAATTCCCGGTGAAAGCCTAGAGTGTTTGTAAGAAAAATGTAAAAATGGGACGCCGAGGTTGGAGAAACACCCATCAGTGAGGGCTGGAAGATTTAACCAAGAGGACAGTCATGCCACTTGAGAACTGCAGCCTTCCACCCTGGGTTTATAGAATTCTGGGGAAACAGATCCCAGCTCCATTTCCTCAATAATTTATTCAAGGGTTGGGGCACTTGGGAGGCTCAGTTGGTTAAGCGCCTGACTTGGTTTTAGCTCAGGTCATGATCTTAGGGTGGTGGGATCAAGTCCCATGTTGGGCTCCACGCTGGGCATGGAGCCTATCTGGGATTCTCTCTCTCCCTCTGTCCCTCCCACCTTTCACTCACGCTTCTCACTATGAAAAATAATAATAATCATGATAATTTATCCGAGTGTCTTAAAATCCTTACATGGAAATTCCTTTTAATAACCTAACTTTACCTCTTCTTTTTTTTTTTTTTTTTTTTTTTGGTGTTGCTAACCTTTTCAATTACATAGCCCTAAACTTTACCTCTTCCAGAAAAAAAATATAGAAAAAAATTTCCTTATGTTGTTCAGAAGAAGAGATGTGTGTCCACTTAACTCCACAGGAGGCTCACAAACACTATAGGGCAGTGAACACCCAGCTTACGTGTCATAGGTGTAGAATGCTTGCTCAAACCGGTGGCAGGAGCGAGGGGTCACCTTGTACACACCTGCAGCCAGGAAATCAAAAGCCATTTTCAGAGGAGGGCGTCTATCACACTGAGCACACCCAGCTAGCACTGGGAAGCCACAGGCAGAGCCTCCCACCTGAACACACAACGCACAGATGTGCAATAATGGCATCAGAGATGCCTCTTCTGCTGCTGCTTCTGCTTCTTACCAATGACCTGGTAATGGCCCCTCACAAACTCAGGATTTCACTTTCCATAATTGAACAACTCATGCTAGTTTAGTCTGTGAAAACCCAGCTAATAGGGACATGTGAAGGAATGGGAAGTATATTTCTACCGCAGACGAGACTGAGAATTTTCCACTTAATAGATTCTGTTAAAGTCCCAAAAGACAGCCACAGCCTGCTCTCCTTCCTAGAAATAGTCTGAAAACAGGGCATGGGGCAGAGGAAGACCTAGAAAATTGTGGAACGCTCACAGAGAACACTTTGATGCTGTGAGCCCACATAGAGTAACGACTCTGATTAGGAGAGTAAGTCATTTGCCAAAGGAATACAGTCAATTTCAGGAAGGAGAGAAGTTTAACAATTTATTCTCCCGAACGATCATGAGCCAACCTTTTGGCCATACTTCCTACAAAAACCTGCGATTAGATCAAACTACCTCTGCTGTTTCCATCCCGCTGAATAAGCCCCTGTGCAATTATCAGCAGAAAAAAAGACTTCAGTCTCTCCATTCACTTTGTTTCCTCTTTCAGCCTACAAATGTTGACAGAGCACCAGCACCTACTACAGGCCAGGTATTGTGCTAGGGACTGCTATTGAGGGGAAGATTGTGTATTTTATCTTGAGAACCAAGAAAAGTCACTGAATTATTCATTAGGAAAATACAAAATGAAACCACGATGAGATGCCACTTTACACCCATCAGGATGGCTAAAATCACAAAGACAGTAACGGATGTTATGAAGATGTGGGAAAACAGGAGCCCTTGTGCCGCTGCTGGTGGGAACATCACTGGCACACATAACCATGTGGCAGTTTCTTAAAAAAATGAAACAAATTTACCATATGACCCAGCAATTTCATTCCTGGGTATCCAACCCAAAAGAAATAAAAACAGATATTCACGCAAAGACTTTTGTATGCAAATGTTCATAGCAACATTATTTGTGAGAGCCAAGAACCGGGGATGTTCACTAACTGGTGAGTGGACACACAAAATGTGATATGCCCACACAATGGAATTTGGTAATGATAAGGGACAGACTACTAATATCTGCTCCAACACGAACTTCAAAACATTATCATGAACCTCAAAAACATGCTAAGTGAAAGGAGCCAGACAAAATATCACTATGGTAAGATTTCATTTATATGATATGTCCAAAAAAGGCCAATGGCTATACACAAAAAAATAGATTAGTGGCTGCTTAGGGCTGAGAGCAGAGATGAACTGTCAATATGCATGAAGAATATCACCAAGGTAATGAAAATGCCCTAAACCAGATTATGGCTATGGTCATATAATTCGGTATATTTACTAAAAATCCTTGTATGCTGTCAATGGGTGACTTTTATGGTCTGCAAACTGCACCTCAATAAAGTTGTTCAAAAGGGAGAGGAAAAAAAAAGGGAGATAAGCCACTAGAGGATTTTAAGCAAGGTGGGAGATGGTCCAATTTTTATCTTCAAAAAGATGACCATGGCTCACTGGCTGTAGTATTTTTCAGGGGGAAAGGGCTCAACTGTCTCTACCAAACTCAAACCCAGGAGACCAGGAACACTCTCCAACTCCCAGCTCTAATTCTCTGGGTAAAAACACCACTCTCTCCAGCAGAAAGAGAAAAATGAGAGTACGCTAACCATCACCGAAATTGATAGCCTGACACAAGGAGAACCAAGAGGAGAAACAAAGGCCTTTACCACAATCCTTGGTGCCTTTCCATTTCTCTAATTCAGAGCCCATCAATCCCTCCAGACTCACCGGGCTTGGAGAGGCAGAAACGGTTGACTCCTTTGGAGAGGTTATAAATCCCCACGTTCTCAGGTCCATTTCCATCCTGATAAAATTCCTGAGGGACCAAAGCCAATACAATGACTTACTAGGGGAGATGGAGACACCAAGATGATTAATAATATTTCTGTTTCTGAACCAGTCATCTGTTTTACCCATTTATCATTTGAGCAGTTGGGTGCCACAGGAAAATTAAAAACCTTCAAAAACTTCCCACGAAAACATGCTCTTTTTCATTTAATCAACTAATATTTATTGAGCACCTGCTATGTGATAGACCCAGGGCTGGGCCTTGGTGGCCGATGTGGCTCCTGCTCTCAAGGGGCTTATGTTCTAATACGGGAAGACAGAAAATAAATGTGGTCCACAAAGAAATTATATTTCAGCTAATAAGTAATAGAGCGGTGGGCAAAATAGCCAGGGAAGTGGGATAAAGCATGAGTATGGCAGGAGCTTCTCAGCTGGCCAGGCTCAGAGTAGGACCTCTCCTGAGTAAGCAATACTGGGGTTGCAGCCTGAATGACAGAAAACCAACCATGTGTAATGCCCAGAGAAGATGCAGCATTCCACGCAGAGGAAAGCACATGTGCAAAGGCCCAGAGGAGGGAACGAGCGTGGGGTGGAAATGGAGAGAAGGCTGGAATGCCAGGACCCAGGCAGTGAGGTGGAGAGAGAGGGAGGAGGCTGGGGGTTAGGGAAGGGCCTTGCTGGCCAATGTTATGGAATGTGGATCTTATCCTAAGGGAACCAGAAACCTGCTAAACAGTTTGAGGAAAGGAACAATCTCCTAAATGTCTACCACTTACTCTCAACTGGGTTTCAACGAACCCATCTCCTGGAGCAACACTGCTTGTTGAGTATTTGTGGTGTGGTAGTTAGAACAGCTGACTGGCAGCTGAGACACCAGCAACCACTCCGCCAAGTGTCTAACATAAGCGGTGGCTCAACTGCTGTTTGCCTCAGTTTCTCCACCAGAACCCAACAATGACATCTACTGTTGCATGAAGCCAAAAAGTTCTATAAAACTCACAAAGGGTCCTAGACAGGCCTACACACGTGTTCTCTTTCCTGAAACCCACATGGCACACTGCCTATCAGGGAGACTATATCAACAAGGCAGTAAGATGTACCCGATCCGTCCTTTGCCCCAGAATATACTAGAGAAAGTGACTCAGCGGGACCTATTAATAATAATAGCAGCATACGCCAAGGAAACCAAATACATAAGAGATTTACTTAAACTTCACTACAACCCTGAGAAGTGGGTATTAAGATCCCAGGGCTATAAAAACAATGTGTTCTACGCTACATCAATGGCTTTCCCAAATCACTCATCAAAGTTAGAATTTAATGCAGGGCCGGGACATGAAAATCTCCCAAACAAAGGCATCTTTCTATGGAGGGATTTTAAAAGCTTCCTGACTATGCTTTCCTGAATAGGGGGGTGAGCGGAGGGCAGAAAAGGAAATCTGACTTAACTATGATTATAATATTCTTGGCATGCTAGTACCTTCCCACTTCCCAAAAGACCTTATAAACAAGAGAACTCTCAGGAGTCACACATACCAGAGTGATTGCGTGAGAAAGGGAACATCTCAGCATGTAGCCCGTCTGCCTAAACTCAATTGTTGATACATCCTCTTCTAAAACTTCCACCTCTAGACTCTTGTTCTTCCAGCACCAATCTTCATGCATGATGCTTACTGGAAAAGCCACAACACAGACACACATGGGCATAATGCATATCACCTCCCTGAGTAAAAATTATGATGACTTAATTTTTTTAACATGTATGTCATACACACACACCCACACACAAACCAGTAATATTTAAAACTAGTTTAAGTATTAAAGAGAAAAATGAAACCAGTGATCATTAACATCAGCAAGAAAGAAATTCAATGGTGTCTAAAGAGCACGCTCACAAGAAGATATTTAGGGATCAGCATACTTTTCCTGTAAAGGGCCAGACAGTAAATATTTTCAACTCTGCTCATCATGCAGATATTCAACTCAGCCTTTGTAGCATGTACGCAACTGTAGGTAATACAGAAGCAAATGGGTGTGGCTGTGTTCAAATAAAACTTTATAAAAACAGGCAGTTGGTCCCCCCACCATAGTTTGCCAACATCTGATAGAACAGAAAATATAATTCCCCAGATAAAACAGCCTATCTTCTAAGCTATTCACTGCCAGCAGCTCCAAAATGAGCTTGGAAAAAGCAGAAATAGAGCCAATGGGTGGCTTCTCGAGAACAGCAGGGGAAAGAGAACTAAGGCTGGCCACCTGCACCTACTACTTACCAGGCACTGTACAAACTATTTCATTTGTTTTGCACTCTACAGAAAGACTGTATCACTCCTATTTCAGAAGAGGAAACTGAGTCTCAAAGAAATCAAGTGTCATGGTCACACAGCTGCTCAGTGGTGGAACACATCAGTGTGATTATTTCGTGCTCTCTATTCAGGCATTTAGAAATAAAATGGCACAAATGAGGGCACCCTCTGCAAACAGAAGACACGTGCGCGTTGTCCTGACAAGGTGGCAGTGAGCGCATGGACCACTGATTCTTGCATTACCACCCATTGCTAAATAATGCACATTCAAGGTCAAGGGGCAAGGAAGACAAGTACGCATCTGGGATGCAATTTGAGAGCTGGGTTTTGGAAAGTTTAGAAAAGACAGGAAGTACGTGAGGGCCACAAGATGCTGTCTTTGGTTCTTACTTTTGTATTTTCCGGGGAGCACGCTGTCAAAGGTGAAAGTCATTGAGTTGACCTTGCCGGAGAGCTGGAGGCTCCGTTTCTCGCCCTGGCGGCTCAGGGACTGCAGCGTCACCAGCAGGTCACCGCAGGTATCTGCAGAGAAAAGGCAGGAGGGCCTTGTTCGGCTGCCCTCATGAGCCACAGCACTGCTGTGAACCCCCCACCTGTGGGCGCTGCTGGCCACGGCATACATCCTGAGGGGCGGTGCCAGCAGACTTCCTCTACAGCCATCATGCATCTACTGGGTTCTGAGAGCCCTCCCCTGGGGCAGGTCATCAGTACCAAACAATGGAGCCACTGATAGTGAAAGTGACCCTGTTATTTATCCAACATCTCGTGCCAGTCGGAGAAGGCAGGAGAGGGACCATATTACATAGCACCTACTAACCATATTACAGAGCACCTACTAAGTCAGATGTAAGGTGAAACGGGGGAAAGAGTATTGATGGAACACCAGCATAAGCCAGAGAAAAAGAGAGAAAAGAAAGATGACTGAGCTTGGCTGAATGCCCACTTCATTCCAGGCACAGAACTGGGCCCTGTCATTGTAATAATATTACTCATAATAGCTCTTACATGGCTCTTACATGGCTCTTGCTGTGCTCCAGGTCCTCACACAGGCCCTAATATGCTAATTCCTTTGATACAACCACCCTGTGAGGCAGGTACTGTCATTACTTGCATATGAAAGATGAGAGAGTCAAAGCACAGAGAGGTTAAGTAATTTGCTCGAGGTCACACAGCAAGGGTGCAAGCCCCTGCAGTCTGGTTTCAGACTCTAGGGTGTTAACATCTGGGCCACAGTGCCCAACATGATGGTATTAAAGCCTCACTAAAACCCTCTGAGAGCCATAGTATTCCCATTCTACAGAAGAAAAACTGAGGCTGGGCAGGTAAATGCTTACTGTCTCATAGCTGGTAAGTGACAGAGCTGGGAAAAAAGCAACCCATGTGGTTTTTTTAGGAGCCAAAGCAGAAATAGTCCAAGAGAAATGTTTCTAGTTGATGCCGTGTGGCACTCAGAACCGTATGCGATATGGATTCTAAAACTACCTCCAGGCGTGGTTTTGGCATTCACCTTTAACGCTACCCACCAGGGAAAATCTCACCAAAATCCCACCTGTTTTCGCTTTCAAGTGACATCTTACCCAAACAAGAGACTTTCCCAGAAACTGATGCCAAGAACTGCACAAAGGCCACGTCCATCACGGGCCTGTCAGTCACAGTGAGAGGGAAAGTCTGAGGCTTCAAGGTCAGCCCCGCTCTGGTCTCTGCCTCGGGAACCATCACCTGCAAGGACACACAGGACGTCAGTGTCTGCGTCAAGGCGCGGCTTCCCCGGCCTCCAGGGCACCAGAACATTCCCTTGGGCCCAAGGCTAAATACTTGAAGGAGAGAAGTTCACTTCTGGGCCTGGTGTTATAATCACAACAAATCCCCAAATAGGCCATGGTGAGAAACCGTGTTTCTACTCAGATACAGAAGAACTAGCCTTCAGCCCTGTCACGAAGTGCATGAAAGTATAGCTGGCATCACTCCCCAGGGGCACATGGCTGTCATAGGTCACCTGTACACTGGGGGGAAACCACATTAAACCCCAGAATTTCTCCCCAGTGGCTTGAGGTCACTCATAACGTAAGCTAGGAGTCTGTCAATGCTACTGCATGTCCCCCTGGCAGAAAGAAGCCACTTTCTTCTTTTTTGCTTTTTTAAAAAAACATTTTATCCATTTATCCCTGAGACACGACACATAGGCAGAGGGAGAAGTAGGCTCCCTATAGGGAGACTGATGCAGGACTCGATCCCAGAACCCCAGGATCATGACCTGAGCCAAAGGCAGATACTCAACCACTGAGCCACCCAGTGCTCCTTCTTTTTCCTTTTCTTCTGTGTCCTTTCTTAGGCTAAGAAAAGGGGCTGGGGAAGAGGTGGTCCCCTAAAGATTATACTCCAAAGTTGCTCTTCCTTGAAAAAGACCTTTATGGTTCAAAAGGGCTTCCAAAGGCTTGTCGATGTGGCCAACTTCACAAGAGCTGGCTACCTGGTAGAGGAGCTATGAACTCGCACACCACACTGTTTGGTGGGAACAGGGAAACCAATCTCCTCCCACCCCATCTCCTTCAGGGGGATCCCACTTGCTCTGGAGAAGAGCACAGGCACAGGGGGGCCCTTTCCAGCCTACCCCCCTCCGCCCTTCCTCAGGGAGGAAGAGTAGCAGCTGGCTGGACACATGGGAGACTGAGCTCCAATGAGACACAGTCTGGCAGGTGGGCACAGCCATGGCACCGAGAGGCTCAGTGGGCTGACCCCTGACTCTGTCTCGTCTCTTGCCTGCTGCCCACAACCGTGCTTGGGCCTTCACCCTCACAGTGAGACCCCACGCCAGGGTATCCCCAGCTTCTCTGCCTGCTGCAACGGGAAAATCAGCCATCTTCAATTCTGGGCGAGGTGGAGAAACACCAGCTGTATTTTGGCCTTGGGTGCCAGCAGCCATGCACCTGCCACTAATAAAGGGTTAATTTGGGGACTTATGGATGTTCTAGAGTAGCCAAAAGCATGAGATGGTGGAGGTGTGATTGGCAGCCTGGAACTAACTCCTAATAAACATCGAGACTGGAAGGAAGAGAAGCCTGTGTATCATTTCCAGACTGGGTGCCTGTCTGCTCTGTCGTGACATGCAGGAATATAAATACCTCATAATAAGAAATGGGGACTAGAAATGCCCCTACTGTTACCCAATTTGGCTAATAATAACCCTTTAAAAAAATCACTGTTTTTTTTCAAATATCTTATATAGAATAAAACTCATCATACCTGGACTTTGTAGGTCCCTGGCTTCGCTTTAAAACAAAATGATCCATGGGCATCTGTCTCCACGGTGACCAAAGACTTGTCCTTGTCTTGAGACGACAGGACAACTTTGTATTTACTCATCTGCTTGACAGTGTCAGGGAAGCGAATGATTGATATCTGGCCACAGACACTGAACCTGCAACAAGGGGCCCATTCATTCCAGCATGAGAACTCAATTAAAACAGGAGAAAGGCAGCCTCCCACCCAAACTGCACATCCCTCTTCCTGCCCCACTCCTGGCGACAAGTTTAACCCTAACAGAGAGATAGAAAAGCAGCCCAAATGACTCCAGTTCCAAAAAAGCAACCTTTGGAAGGAAGGCTGAACCCCTCCCCGTGTGAGGGAAAAGGCACAGCAGAGGTCCACAGTGGGGCTGATTGTGCATTCTGGGGGACATGTGCCACCCCCCACTGCAGAAGCAATTTTCAGAAAATCTGTAGATGATAAAAATGTTTCAGGTAAATTGGATCATTGATGGTATAGCAGCCCTAGACAGAGAATGTGGGCCAGAGCTTAAATGCAAGGGCTGTAAGCAGCCCTCCAAACCCATGGCACCAGCCACGTGAAACAGGGCAGGGTCCCTGAAGACGCCTTCCTCGCCTGTGATTATATATAATTCGTGCATAAAAGCGATCGAGGAGATGGGAACAGAAAATGTAATTAAGTTTAAAATAATTACAAAGCTGAAACTGAATTCCTTAAGAGCTAGGAGCCACAAAATCGACTTAAATTGAAAGGCTCAGGATTCAGGTCATGGCTCGGATTGGAGGTTCTAAATGAGCAGTGCGTGCAGTGCTGGAAAGTGCACCCAGAGAAAGGCATGAAAGGCGCATCCCCAGGCTGAGAAAGACCATCATCCTTAAGTGCCGTTCTTCACTTTTTTAGCAGTCGACCTGTTAAAGTGTAATAATGCACCACAGCCGAGGCCATGATTGTCTCCTCCACTGACTAAAGGTTGTATTTTTGAATCAAGAGTCATTTTGGATAAAAATCAGTTGATACTTGTGACAGAAAGAGAGTCAGAAAAGGTGGCTGGGAATGCTGGATAATTATGGGGGTACATTCGAGGCTGGAACACCCCCCCACCCCACCCCACCCCTCCCCGATGCAAATAAAAAGTGGTAGAAAACAACAAAGTGGTGGCAGACTGTGTGTGTGAAATACAATAATGACCACGACCCAATCACCTCTTTAGAGCAAAGTGACCAGCCTGCCACATGAGCTCACGATCAAGAGCAGCGGGCGAGGAACGAGGGCCCACGTGCCAAGTCCAGCCAGCAGCCTGCTCTTGCATGGACCATGGGCTAGGAATGTCGTTCCCACTTTTACTTCCATTCTTTTTTTTTTTTTTTTTTTTTGAAAGGAGAGGGAGAGAGAGGAATCTTGGACTCCACGCCCGGTGCAGAGCCCAAGACAGGGGCTCGATCTCACCCTGAGATCATGCCCTGAGCCAAAATCAGGAGTGGCTCAACCAACTGGGCTCAACCATACTTCTGAAGGGTTAAGAGGGGCAGAAAATCAAAATAGTAATATCCTGACACATAAACATCATATGGAATTCACATTTCATTGTTCCAAATAAAGATTAACTGGAACACAGCCACGCCCATCCATTTATGAGCTGGTTCCGGTGGGTTTGTCAGAGGCCACATGGCCCAGGAAGCCTACAATATTTATTCCCTGGCCCTCTACACAGAAAGTGTGCAGGTCTCTGATCTAGATTTGAAGGTACACATTTTGGTTCTCATTTCCCTCTTCTGGGCATTTCAGAATAAAAGGGCAGAAAGGGAATATTGAGGAGTTATTCTTAAGGATCTATGTCATAGTCTCTTGATTTGTGTACACATCCCAGGAAATGTCACCTTATTCATCCACGTTGAACTTCTCTGCTTCTCCAAGTTTTAAATATTCTAACCATCCAACCTGTTTTTGCTCATTTTCTCAAAGAGAAGTGGCCAGTTACCCCAAACCTCAAATGTATATTGGCTTTAGTTAAAAAAAAACAAAAACAAAAACATAAAAAACTGAACTAAAAAGCTGGTAGGACAGGTGTTTTATTATACTGAAGCCCTTAAAAATTGATTTGTGTCACAAAATTTCTTCATCAAGATTTATGGATAAAACCTGGGAATTCTGGTGCATTGCAAGATAACTATAGTCTCATTAGTCATTTGGACAGAAGCCAAAGCATTTCCTTCTCAAATAAATTGGGATTTTTTTTTTTTAAAGTAAGAAATAAGAATGAATTAAAAGGCAAGTGTGCTATGGTGACCCAAAAGGAAAATGAATTTTCCCAAATATGCTCAAGGATATCATTTTTCTTTGTCCCAAATATTCCACTTGAAGGAAAAAAATAAACATAAATATATTTCTCCATTTCCATGAATAGCATCTCTTCCATCTATACAGTTGTTCAAATAAGAAATGTGGGACCTCAAGAGCACAAGGCCTGCTGACTCCCTCCCCACAGTATCTGTCAAATGCACTACTCTCACCCTTCCTGATCGGCACCCGGATGCCGTCACCACCACATCTCCAGACAACTATCACTGCCTCCAATCGAGTCCCTCCACTCACACCCTGGCCTCCCTGCGATCCTGTCTCCACATAGCAGCCAGAAGAGAAAACAAAAATTTTTGTTTTAAAAATGCCCTGATCCCTCTCGCTCCCTTGCTGAAAACTCTCAACAGCTTTCCATTGCATTTGGGGGGGGGGGGCGGAGAGCCCACCTCCACAATCCAGCTACATGCTCTCCAACCTCACCAGCTGCCTCCAGCCATGTTGGCCACCTTCCAGAAAGCTCTGTTCCCTCCCCTCCAGGCCTTGGAACATGCTGTTCCTGCTGCCTGGGAAGTGCTTCACTTAGCTAACTGCTACTCCCTGGGCTCAGTGACCCAGTGCGAGTCCTCTCAGTGTCAAGCCCCTCTTCCCTGCATACCTACCAGAACTTACAATCACAAGTTACTCAGTTCAAACCTGTCTCCCCAGTAAGATGAAATCCTTGGTTCTGTCAATGCCAAATGAGTTCACTGCTACACACCAGCCTCTGTCACCGCACCTCACCCAGAGTAGCTGCTCAAAAATGTTTATGAGGGAAAAGAAGGCAGGCTGTGAATCCAAAATGATTTTCTAAGCTCTAACGCAATGATGTACAGGGTTCCCACAGGTGATGTACTTCCCAATCACTCATTTGTCACAGAATCCCTGACCCTGACCCCCACCTGTCTACAGAAGTTGTCGCTGACATCTCCTCAGTAACCAAGTCAATGGAGCGTGCTTTCGAGGCTCAGCTCCTGAGCCTCCCTGACCGTCAGGTTCGACCTCACAGCTACAACCCACTGCCTGGATCCTCCTGAGGCCACCCCTCGGACACCGGCATTCCATCTGGGGCCTGCTCTTCTAATTCTACTTGCTTTTTACACATCTAGGGTTCTGGCTGCTGCCTGGCGGGGTCTCCCTGGGTTACAACCTGCCCAGGCATCTGCGCAGAGCGCCACCTGGTGGTCCTGCTCAACCCTCAGCACCTAACAGGCTCCTCTCCCTGCCCACAGCCATCCTGCTTCTCAAACTGGGAACTCCAACCCGACCTTGATCTCCCCCTAAGGCAAGCCCCCATCAAGTCTGCTTTCATGCTACTTGAGCCCCAATCTTTTCCCCTTCATAGTCATCCTTCACTACTGCCGAGGTGCCTCTCTGAAAACAAAAATCTTTTTTTTTTTTTTAAAGATGTTATTTATTCATGAGAGACACAGAAAGAGGTAGAGACACAGGCAGAGGGAGAAGCAGGCTCCCTGTGTGGAGCCCGATGTGGGACTCGATCCCAAGACCCCAGCTGGGATCACGCCCTGAGCCAAAGGCAGACGCTCAACTACTGAGCCACCCAGGTGTCCCTGAAAACAAAAATCTAATCATGTCACCTCTATGCTCAAAATGGATCACTGGCCCCCTGACCGTGCTGGAGAAAGCCTCATTCTTCCAGTGGGGTGTCCAGAGGTCCTCTGAGATCTGTCCCTCCAGCCTTGTCACTCTCTTTGGCCTGCCCAGCAACACCAAGTCATAAGCTCCCGGCTACAGACACTGTGCTGTTCTAGACTGAGTGCCTTTGCTCCTGCCACCTCTCTCCAGGAAGACCCTGCCCTAACTCCATTAAAGTTACAGTTCAGTGAGTATCCAGTGCTATCTCAGAGAGAGATGCAGCTCCCCCATTCCAGGGGTTACACGTAGGTGAGAGAAGGATCTGAGATCTGACTCCAAGGCCCAGGTTCTTTGCACCACATGGTATCACTGTAGGATAAGACCATACAGATTCAACTACCAGATGTCCCCTCTCATACTCGCAGTAAGTACAGCAAAGCAGGAAGAATGGTCGCAAAGACTGGAAGCATCTCACAGCAAACTTTCTCAAACAACTATACTATCTTCCAAAGTCCTCGAGAGTGAAGCCATGGAAGGTCTTGCAGATGTGAAGTCAGATATAGAGAGATCTTCTTCTAACTTAGACTCATTCTAACTTTGAAGCAAGACAGTTTTCCCTAAGCATCCACATATAAGTAGCACCTTCAGTTTGTAAGACTTAGCACTAATCTTCCTCGGGGGGTCACTCCTCCCCGGCCCCACCTGAATTTCTCACAGGTGACTAAGACCCCATGTGGATCCCTGGCAGAAACACACAGGCAGATCAAAGGTAATTTTGTTCTCCAACGTCCACACAGGCACTTCCAGACCCAAACACAATGACCTCACCCTGTGGCAATGATGTCAGCCAGCTGAGGTGTGTTGGGTGCAATCTTGATGGTGACGGTTTCAAAGTAGAGGTGTTCCTTCTGAGCGTGGATCGTGTACGTCCCCGTGGTGATGTTTTCCAGGCGGAATGAGCCATCAGCTTTGGTTTTGACTATAAAACAAAAAGATGCAAATAAAAGATGAGGCAAAGACAGCTGTCCAGCCCCTCTTGAGACAAAAAGCTGGCATATTTTCACAGCACCATTAAGATATTTTCCCTTCCACTTCTCTCTGGGATCAAAATCCAGCACTGGCAAACAGTTCTGGGGGGTCAACACAGCTGCCGACCTTTGATTTGGTTATTCAGAGTGACTACGGCCTCTGGAACGCCTTCGCCTTCGGGTCCGTTCAAGACCCTCCCAGTGACAGAGAATCCCATGACGTGGAACACAGGCTGGAAGATGAAGAATAGGAAGAAGGTTCGCATGTGCCGGAGTGGTAAGGCCCTCCTTGTCCACTCACACCAGCGCTCAGCACAGCCATGGGTGCAGGAGTCCCAAGTCCCAGCCGGGTCCCAACCCGCTCCCCCGACGCCTGCTGCTCCCACATCTCTGCATGTTCCCCGGGGGTCTGTCTGCTTCTTACACTCTGGTCACACTGATGTTTGTCAAATAACTGAGTACCAAAGATCTACAGGCTTACTTCCTCAGTTAAAGATCACAGAGTCAAACTTGAAAGCCTCCTGCTCCCCCCGTCACCACATAACACTTGCTCCCGTCCTGCCTCCTCCCCTCCAGATGCCCCCAATATGGTGAACCACATCACCTCCAGTCTTCCGACCTCAAACCCCAGCGTCACCTGGGACCCCCTCCCCACACTCCAACATCAATCCATCCTATGCATCCTACCCCTGCCAGGTGTCCTGTCTTTTCCCACCATAACCTGAATTCAAATCTTGGTTCACTCCACCGAGGTCACCTTCCGCACTCACTATCACACCCTGTGCTTGATTTACATGTGTCTATGCTCCAGCTCGTGAGTACCATGGTTTTGCTCTCCCTGGAGTCGCTATGTTCCAGCCACCTTGATCCCTGGGTCCTCAAGCTGACTACACGCATGCACCACAGGCATCCCTCCCGTGGACCTTTTACACCAGCTGCCCCTCTCAGCCTGGACCATTCTCTCCCACCTCTGGACAAGATCAGGGGGGAAGCTCCTCCTTCTCATCATTTCAGTTTCTTTTTTTTTTTATTTTTTTTAAATTTTTATTTATTTATGATAGTCACAGAGAGAGAAAGAGAGAGAGGCAGAGACACAGGCAGAGGGAGAAGCAGGCTCCATGCACCGGGAGCCCGATGTGGGATTCGATCCCGGGTCTCCAGGATCGCGCCCTGGGCCAAAGGCAGGCGCCAAACTGCTGCGCCACCCAGGGATCCCCATCATTTCAGTTTCAACTCAAGCCATCACCACCTCCAAGAGGCCTTCCCTGACTATCCATCCCATCTCAGGGGCCCCTGCCCCTGCTTTCTACCCCAGCCACTCACTGTCTATCACACTAGCCTATTTCATTAGCTTGGTCCAACTTTTATCAATATCTCAAATGTCCTTGATTTATCTTCCTTTGTCTACCTCTTACTAGAATGTAACCTCCGTGAATATAGTGACCTTTTCTGTCTTAGTCAGCTGGTACACAGTAGGCACTGAATGAATAACTTCTGAATCCAAGAACAGATGAATGAATGCACGCATACATACAAGAGCATTTGAGAGATTTCTTAAAAATTCAATGGTTTAAAAAAAAATTCAATGTTTTTTTTTTTTTTTAATTCAGGTAGCCCTTCCTGATCCTTCTAAAAAGATGTAGTTTCTCTACTTACCAATTCCTGCATTCACTCAACAACTACTTTTACAAGACACCTGCTCTGTGCCAGGCACTAAATCACCTTAGGAATATGTGAAGAATGAGACATCACTAATGCACCTGACCTCATGCGGCTTCCAGGCTACTCCCTGAAATTTCATTCATGTCTCTAACTTAAAAACTGGTGTTTAGTCGAGATCAAATGCACAAGCCCCCCACAAAGCAAGCAAGGACACCTCCCCACCCCCATCCACCTCCAGTGTGCACAAAGCCGGCAAGTGATTTAAGGAATCTTAAAAAGCCGTCAGAACCCCACTGAGCATGTGACCTAAAAGCTAGCTTCTACCAACCGCAGCTACTTCAACACAGTACTTTCAAATGCAACATTAAAAGAACGCGATTAAAATCTAATTTTTTCAATAACTGTAACACTAGGAGGTCCATTTATGAAAGACTGTTATTTTCTTTGGGGAATCTGCTCTATCTGGCAAATTTTCTATCGTAGCCATTATCTACTTCTGTAATTAAAGATATAAATGCAATGGAAAACACATGTGCCATCTATTCTAGGATCTAGGGAGTTTGTCAAGCCATGTATCACCCCATCCATCACCCCACCTCTCACTCCCCCTCCCTGCGGCCCAAGCTCTCAGCTCTCCCCTGGTTTATGGCCACAGCCTCCCAACTGGTCACTTGCTTCCATGTTGCCCCCTGCCAACTTCTTCCTAACATGGTAGCCAGAGGATCACACCTCTCTTCTGCTCAGAACTTCACCCAGAGTGACCCACTGGGTCCTGTATAAGCAGCTTCATCATCTCTCCCTTCCTCACTCCCTCCACGCCAGCCACTCTGGCCTCCTTGGGGCACCCCACACCCTCTAAGCACACTACAGCCTCAGGATCTTTGCACATGTCACTCTCTCCATCTAGAACACTCTTCCCACAGAAGTCTGTGTGGCACAACACCTCTCCCCCTCCCCCTTCAGGTTTTCGCTCAAACATCACCTTCACAGCAAGGACTGCCTACAAGTACCCAGGAAGACTGCAGCCTGTCTCAATCCTGGAAGTGTGTCACCTCCTTTCTTTATTTTTCTATGGAACACTTGCCACCTCCTAATGTACTACCTAACATACCTATTTATAAGTGCATTGTTTCTTTCTGCCATTGCACTCCGGAAGAATAGAAATTTGCAGCTTTTTGGGTCCCCAGGGTACATCCACCCCTAGAATAGTACCTGAATCGCCACCTGAGACTGACACTCAATAAATACATTTCAACGAACAAAGTAGCTATAACTGGGGCCTCCACATTCCTCATGTGAAGAAATTCTGTGACAGTGGATCCCAGGCTAAACTGGAACAGAGCACAAGATTCTGGTTTCTTCCCACAGCCCAGCCCTTCCAGATAAAATACTGATTTTCGTAAACATGTTTGCAACACCTGTGCCCAGAGATGGGAAACCCGAACACCTGTCCCTTCTGGAGGGAGGTCTTACCTCAATTTTCAGGCTGTCATGTTCCACTGTGAAGTCTCGTCTGGAAGGAGCAACATCAAAGGTAATCCTCTCCCCTCTATAAAAGGGAATCTAGAAGGAAGGGTCTGTTAATTACTAAGAGCCCACAACATGATTCAACGATCAATATTAATAATCGACCCAGGAAGCCACAAACGACAAGGGGTTCGAGGTGAGCCAAGAGAAACTATTAATCATAGCTGCTGCTGATCTTAAAAGAGGAAGGCCCAAACTTTTTGCAGCCACGACTGATGAGTCTGAGTCTCGTCCAAAATAACAATGCTAAAGAAATCGGTCGCGAAACTGCAAGGCAATCATTTTTTCCCCTTAACACCCAAATAGCATTGACTCTCTCTGTGTCTGAAGAGTCTACAATGTCCAGAAAACACAAATATTCTCCACTCACCACAGTATAGTCCCCGCTTGGCAAGGAATAGAAGGAAAACGAGCCATCTTCTTTGGAGACTGCATAGCACAGATACACCAGACTCTCATCTGGGGGTTGGAAGCCAGGCACTGGAGAGATGTTGCAACCCAGGACATCCTATGTCAAGGGGAGAAAAGAAAATGACTTCCTTTTCTACTCCTACGTTCTCATTACCATCAAATGGCCACACTAGCAGAAAATTCTTCTAAGTTTTACATCACAAAACACATATTTCTGAAACCCACGGCATAGTAGGGGAGGTAAAATGAACAAAAACTTTTACACTCAAGTTGGGAAGTTAAAAAAACTGGCCTGGTCTTCTTGGAACAAACGATGTCATCGTCCTTCCCTATAGTGGGGCGTTATTCTGCGGTCAAGGAAATAGAGCTCTGGAAGGACAGGTGGCAGGCTCACACAGCCAGCAAGATGCAGAGCTGTGATCTGTCTGCACCTGCGTCTGAGATTTCAGAGCCTGTGCACTTTCCACTGGAGCCCACTCCCACCACAGACATTCAGGTTCTTGTGAGTCAACCAAGAAATGCAAAGCTTTTACATGTAGAGACTGTACCCCTACCTTGGCCTGCATTTTCAGTGTGTTCTCAGCCTGCATTCTCACAATCTCACCCATTCTTGGCTCTTTTTTACATACCTCTTTGGAAACTACAGATGAAAAGAGAAGAAACTTCACCCCTTTCATGGGTTCCCCATCACTGCGGACAGAGCCAGACACGTTGTAGCCAGCCACGATGAGGGGACTGGCGGCGTTGGCATTGGAGTTGGTCACCCGCACAGTGGTGCTTGCCTACAGGAAGAAGGTGATTTTAACTTCCCAGATAACAAATCCTCACAGAGTGTTTAACAACCGTGAAGATATGCTTAAGCTAAAATATTAATGAGGGTGTGGGGAGTAACACGGAAAACTGGGAAGGTGATAGAATCACAACCACGTGTTCGCAAGCAAAATGAATTAAAATGAAATGTGGTGGGATCCCTGGGTGGCGCAGTGGTTTGGCGCCTGCCTTTGGCCCAGGGCGCGATCCTGGAGACCCGGGATCGAATCCCACATCAGGCTCCCGGTGCATGGAGCCTGCTTCTCCCTCTGCCTGTGTCTCTGCCCCTCTCTCTCTCTCTCTCTCTCTCTCTCTCTGTGACTATCATAAATAAATAAAAATAAAATAAAATAAAATGAAATGTGGCAAAATGTCCATCACAATGATGATCTCCTTTGCGTCGCTAACGGTTTGTTTTACACTTTTCCACCTTCCAAATGTTCCACCTCTGTTACCACTCCTTTACTCTGGTCTATCTGTTGCAATTTTTTTAAATGAGCATCCTTTACTTTTTTCCATGTTTGATGGTATATATGCATGTGACTTTAAAGCTGTCGAAGCACAGTTTACAGAGAAAAAAATGCATATAGTCTAGGGGTACAGAGCAGTGATCTTCACAAACTGAACATGCCCTGTAACCAGCACCCAGGAGCCCCTTCACACTAATTTCCAGGTACTATCTGCCAAAGACAATCATTATCGTGACTTTTAATAGCATGCTCTACTTTGAAATACAATCTTATGTTAATAGATTCAAATTCCTTTATACATACAATTAACAATATAAGCCTTAAAATTTATTCTAATCAATGTATAAGCCATGAGTTCTAAATAAAACATTTTTAACCCCCTGAAAACTTGCAGTCATAAATAGTATACAGATAAGTAGAGGTGTGAAACCATACCATCAACTCTAAATGCTTAAAAACTATAGAGTAAAAACTAAAATACTGATTCTAATAGTTCCTTAGCAAGAACAAAACACAGCCTCAAAACTAATAAAAGTTAATGTGTTGAAATGTCCTTTAAATCTTACTTCAATTTGTTTTCCTGTAGTGATTACAAAACCTCACCTGGGGTCTGTTTCTTCCTTTTTTGATCTTTTATCATAAACTATTTCCATCAAATAAAAAGATATCATTGGGAGTGCCTGGGTGGCTCACTGGGTTAAGCATATGCCTTTGGCTTAGGTCATGATCCCAGATCCTGGGATCAAGCCCCATGTCAGGCTCCCTGCTCAGCAGGGAGTCTGCTTCTC
This sequence comes from Nyctereutes procyonoides, assembly GCF_905146905.1. Classification (NCBI taxonomy): domain Eukaryota; kingdom Metazoa; phylum Chordata; class Mammalia; order Carnivora; family Canidae; genus Nyctereutes; species Nyctereutes procyonoides. The sequence continues at coordinate 50,016,213 of NW_026575126.1, read as the reverse complement.
CCTCTCCCTCTGCCCTCCCCTCCACTTGCGCTCTGTATCTCTAATACCTTTAAAAAAGATATAAAAACTACTCTAAAGAACACCTATACACACTCTAACCAGCTAAGAAATAAAAGCAGAAGTATAATTCAAGAGTCTTGCATACCTCGACATCCCTTCCTGCCTCCCTCTATAGATGTCAGTGTCATAATGAATATAGTGTCTGCCATTCTCATGCACATCCTCATACTTTTTTTACATAGGACTCTATCTGTAAGTGGAAGTACCCTGAGTGTTTTTAATTACTGTATAAACAATACTGTGTTTCCTTACCCTCAGCCACTTGCCTTTTTCCCTCAACTTTATGTTTTTAAATGTACTCCTACTGATCCACGTAGCTCTGTTTCACTCATTGCTGTCCTACAAGATTCTGTGTGATAAAACCACATTCTGCTCTCTACTTAATGGACATTTAGGTCGCTTATAATATTTTGCTAGTATAAACAAAACTGCGATAGGCATTCTTTTACATTCTCCTTGGGCACACGTGCAATGGTTTCTAGAATGTTAAGTATGTTTATAGATTGCTGTTTCAGACTGGAAAAAGAACAAATAAATCTCATCAGGTCCTTCTGGTGTTGATTCAGCTTAAAATAGCTATAGTTAATAACAGACCTATTTCACAGCAGGAAGACAGTATTGTCACCTAAAACCAAAAACAACAGAAGGAACATCTGCTACAGTGAGTTTTATCTTATAAATACCACCGAATCAATCAGCAGCATTGTCTTTTTTCTCATTTACTTCCAGAAAAACCATAAACTCATTTCATACCCTGAAATGAGCCCTCTATCCTTGTCTCCAAACCAGAACACTGCTGGCACAGCTATCAACAACTGAAATACTCACCTCTTTCAATGCCCAGGTTGGATGAGTTGCAAGAATTTCATAATCCCCAGGAAGAACTTTAAAAAATGCAAACCTAAGAAATAAAAAATACCAATTAACTTTCTCTCAACAGCCCAAGTGTTCTAATTTATAGCTAATGTTGTAAGAACAAGAAAATAATATTTGGATTATCACAAACTTGCCAATGGCTGGTTAAATGAACATAAACAAAAATTCAGTCGTTCACTATACAAATCCACATCAAGGAGCACTTATTGAATACTTCCTGTGTACAAGAACAGGTATTCTGTGTGCTGCCAGGAAGAAGGTTTTATGTTTCCCTTAACCCCCTTAACCCCAAGGATTTCTGACCTTAAAAACCAGATATTGGGAGGACACCTGGGTGGCTCAGTGGTTGAGTGTCTGCCTTTGGCTCAGGGCATGATCCCAGAGTCCTGAGATCAAGTCCCTCTACCTATGTCTCTGCCTCTGTCTCTGAGTCTCTCATGAATAAATAAATAAAATCTTTAAAAAAAACAAAAACCAGTCCCTGGTTCAGCAAGGATCAGTCATAAAACATTCAAGTCTGCTTTGAGCAGAGGTGATAGGCATGAATAGGCAAAGAGAAGGGAAGGAAGTGTCCAGGGGAACAGTGGGAAGGAAAGAGTCCTGGGTGCAGAAGAGAGAACAGATCTGAAAGGCTGAGGCCTATGCTGATGTTAATGACGTGGGCAGGGCAAATGATAACAGGCTTCAAATCCTATACAGAAGAGTTTAGATCTCTTATCAGAAACAAATACAGAATGAGCCATTCTGGACTCTTGCACAAACTACAATGACCAAACCAGACACTAATGAATACCAGTTAAGTAACCATGGGCAAATCAAGACCAGAGTGACAGAAGCTGAGGCTGGAAACACTGTCTGATACACTTGACCCTTTTAAATGTGTAAAGCACCAGACAATGAGTGCTCATTCTAGTAAAATAGACTACCAAAAAAATCCATCTAATTTCTTCTCCTGTGGTGCTATTTCATTATATCAAGTATTGCCTGTCATAATTGGGTATGACTTGGAAATCACTTTGCTACAATAAAATTGAAATTACTATTGGATTTTGGCCGTGGGGAGATACAGCCTCTACTCCTGCAAGTTATGATCATTGTTTTACTCAGTGCAGATGAAGGAGACTGAACAAGTTCAAGTCACTTCACCCAGGGAGGTCAAGAGCAAACTGCTAGCCCAGAGAAAATAGAAGCTCCGCATTCCTCCCGCAGGCATCAATCAAGTAGACATGTTATCCCCAAACTAAAAAATAATTTCAACAATCCTCATTGAAAAACTGGAGAGCAACAGACTCATTATAAGCTTCTAATCTGCAGTTAAGTTGGTTTTTTGTATTGAAGGAGTAATGATTCGAATGCTTTCAAAATTATCAGTTGGAACTACTCTGAGTTAATCTTGGCACATCTGGTAACATTTACAACTCAACGATATAAATCCATTAAACACTTTAAATCTGACTCAGTGAAGTTAATTAAATAGTTGTCAGTTCCAACCACAAAATAATTTTGATATAATAGTGATAATGTGATTTTTAAAAATCATAATTAAGGGGCACCTCAATTGGTTGAGCATCTGACTCTTGATTTCAGCTCAGGTCATGATCTCAGGGTCATGAAATTGAGCCCCAGCCTCTGTGCTAGGCATGGAAACTGCTTGGGATTCTCTCTCTCCCTCTCCCTCTGCCCCTCCCCTCCCATGCACTCTCTAAACAGAATTTAAAAATTAAAAAAAAAAAAATCATAACTGACCAAATCTATATTGAGCTAACACTATTATGCACTCTATTCCATGCCAGGCAGTTTGAAATAATACTATTAATTTAATCTTCCTGCTAACCTTAGGGGTGGGTTCCACCATCATCATCATTTATAAATAAGAAACTTGAGGCCCAAATGCATTAAGTAACTTGCTCCAGATCAAACCCAGTAAGTGGAGGAACCTGGATTCACACCCAGGTTTTCAGGCTCCAGAGCCAGTCCCACTGTTAAATGAAGGCCTACTATGTGCCAGGCCTGCAGCAGGTGCTGTACAAAGATTAACTCATGTTTGATCATCCCGTCAACTCTAGAGGTGATGGGTCAGATAACTTCCATTTCACAGATGAAGAGCTTGAGGCCCTGAGAGGCATGAACTCGTCTGCAGTTAAGAGGCCAAATAAAGATCTGAACCCAGGTCTCCCAGGCCCAGTCACAGCCTCCCTCCCTCCCCTCAGCTGTGAGGCAGGAGGACACAGGCACAACTTACTTTCCACCAGGCTGTGTCACTGTGGACTGGATCTTTGCTTCAGTCCCTGTGTTTCTCAGAGACACCTGAACTCCTGCAGGGCCCAGGGGCTGCCCTTTGCTGAGAACCTGTCAAGGAGAAGGAGATCAGGACCCAAACCATCAGCAGAGTTCCCCTGCTCATGCTCCCTGCATGGACCTTATACCTTTCTTTGGGTCAAGACTCCTTCACAAAGAGTAGATAAATGATGCATACCCTTCCCTGGGATTAGTTGGGGTGCTGAGTGAGCCAACGGTAATGGTGAAATAATACTTTATTTCATCGAATCTAAGACACCATCAGCTAAAGATGCACCATGATTTTACAATCTATGGAGAAAGAAAAGTACCATGATCCTCCACACTAGCAAGAAACTTACACATGAAGCCAGGACCACTTTGCCTCATTGAGAGCAAGCACCTCACTCTCATTTGAAGACAAAGGAGAAATCAACTTGCCGTGAAAAAACGAATAGCAGGGCAATTCGCACATGTCAACCATGGTGCCAGATGGAGGGAGGAAAAAGAACTCCCCTGAAATATCTGAACTTGGAGCTGCCATTCACACAGGTTAGCCCCCTAAATTCACACCACCAAGGTACCCCAAAAACCTCTTAGAGAATCTAGTTTACTGAGACAACTCCTGGGGGAGTGGATGAAGCAAATGCAAATCCTATCTGCAGGAGACTGGTTTCATTTGCCCACGGTGATTACAGGTTGCCAGAAGTCCTGAGGCCTGCGCTCTTCCCAGCCTGCACCCAGAAGGGGCCATCCCTGGAAGTTACTCAGCCAAGCTTTACAGAGGAATGGCCTCGCATTCCCTTACAACTGCCCTCACGAGAGAATGACAAGTAGCCCAGATCTGACTGGGTTTTAGTCACCCATTACCTTTTACACCAAATTTTACCCATTCTGAGACCCTCCTGAAGTCTGTCTGTGGGTCTCTTGGGAACTCAAGAGTCCCCACATTAAAACGTCCTGCTTTTTTAAAGGTCAGAAAAGACTCAATACATGATACAGAGCAAACATTAAAAATAACCATGTTCCGAAGCCAAACCTTTCCATTCACAGAGAACCCGGTGAACACAAAGTCGATGTCCCCGCCCTTGGTACAGATGTCACTGACGCCATCCACATACAGCTCCACGATCGTTGGCTCTAAGAAATGAAGGGGGGAGGGAAAGGAGCAGGGTACAAGACACAAGAGCAAGTTTAGTTCTGACAGAAGGTGAACCTGTCTAGGCAAAACACCTTTTCTTGGTCAATCCTCAGTTTATTTTTGAGCACTTAATACGCCCTCATGATTTAACACCCAAAGGTACCAAGAGGGATGCAGGGACATCTCCCTCTCGCCTCTTCCCCTGGACACCCAGTTTCCTGTCCCAGAGTGAAACAGTGTGTGGAGGATAATATGCTTTTTAAAAAAAAATTTTTTTTAATTATTTATTCATGAGAGAGAGGGAGAGATATAAGCAGAGAAGCAGGCTCCCTGAGGGGAGCCAGATGTGGGACTTGATCCCAGGACCCTGGGATCACGACCTGAGCCGAAGGCAGATGCTCAACCATTGAGCTACCCAGGCGTCCCAATAATATGCTTTTATAACAGTCTTTTGGCTGTGCTTATCTCAGAGTCCCACTGAAAATTCAGCAAGCACCAAATTGTTTTATTTATTGGATGCTTATCACATACCCAATACAGGGCTAGGTGCATATGCACCTCACAACTACTTTAACAGGTTGAGGATTAAGCTGACACACAGAAAGGTTAAAGGGCCCCCCATCCCCTGCCAAAGTCACAGAGCTTGTGAGTGATGGAGCCCCAACTCAACCTCTAGAAGCCTGGCTCCAAACTGTGTCCTGACCAACCGCATGAGCTCAGCCACATTAAACCAGGATCATAAACTCTAATGCCCACAGGAACCAAGAAGGGGATGGGCCACTGGTTCAAACTTTCAAGAAAAAACAGACATCTGGATTTTTTTTTTTTAGAAAATTTTTTTTTAATTTTTATTTATTTATGATAGTCACAGAGAGAGAGAGAGAGAGGCAGAGACACAGGCAGAGGGAGAAGCAGGCTCCATGCACCGGGAGCCCGATGTGGGATTCGATCCCGGGTCTCCAGGATCGCGCCCTGGGCCAAAGGCAGGCGCCAAACCGCTGCGCCACCCAGGGATCCCCAGACATCTGGATTTTATGTGTCATCTCCTGATGTTTCAGTATTAGCAACTAATTCAAATTGTCTAAAAGACGGAAAAGGTCATCATAATAAGGGTTAAAGTTTTTAAAAAGTTAGGAAGAGTGTAGAGTGTTAAATAGAGAAAAGGGAAAATCAAGAGAATTTTGGGTAAAATGATTAATTACATACACACGGGAAGATACCAATACAAAAATGCACACAAGACTTGAACAGACACCTCACAAAAGAGGTTATCCATATGGCCAATAAACATATTTTAAAAAAAAGCATTCAATCTCATTGACCATCGAATAAATAAATATCAAAACCACAATGAGAATGGTCTCACTCGTGTGGAATTTAAGAAACAAAACAGAGGCTCATAGAGGAAGGGAGGGAAAAATAAAACAAGATGAAACCAGAGAGAGAGAGACAAACCATAAGAGACTGGTAATGATACGAAACAAACTCAGGTTTGCTGGAGGAGAGGAGGTTTGGGGGATGGGATAACTGGGTGATGGGCGTTAAGGAGGGGATATGATGGAATGAGCACTGGGTGTGATATAAGACTGATGAATCACTGATCTCTACCCCTGAAACTAATACTACTACTATATTAATTATTAATTAATTTACTACTACTACTACTACTAAATTAATTGAATTTAATTTTAAAAAAAATTTTAATTAAAATTTAAAAAACACAGTGAGAGACCACCACATTACCACCAGAATGGCTAAAATGAAAAAACACTGCCCTTACCAAGTGCTGGTGAGCTGCAGGGCAGCTAGAACTCTTCCACACTGCTGGGAGAGCGGAAGCTGTGACATCCGCCTTGGATACCTCACACTATCCACGAGAGCTGCACAGGTAAGTGCTCTCTTGCCCAGCAATCCCTCCTGGTATATACTCACCAGAAATGCAAACACAAGAACACATGTACTGAAAGGCCAGAACAAGGACATTCGCAGGAGCACCACACTTAGTGGCCAAAGTTGAGAAGCGGCCCACACGTCCATCAACAGAAGGGGTAAGTCACTTTATACTCACACAGCAGTTGAATGAGCTAACGGAAGCCACACACATAATAGAGATGAGTGTCATTAACAATGTCGGGAGGAAGAAACCAGACACAAAAATGTACCCCTTTAGGATTCCATTTATAACAAGTTCAAAACAGACAAGACTCATCTACAACTTTAGGAGGTCGGGGCAGTGGTCACCTGCGGGTGGGGTGGAGCGGTTGGGGAGTGCCTGCAAGGGGGCACCACTGGGGTACTGGTTCTACGTCGTTATCCGGGTAGAGGTTACATGCTGTGTTCACTTGGGGAACGTTCACGTGATACCCTTACGACGACTACACTTTTCTGAAAGTACAATTCGATAAAGTAAACTTCTCGAAAGAAAAAACACCCCCACAGGCCAGTGATCTGCAACCTCTGCTTTAGCACTGTGTTGAGTTCCCTTCCTCTGCTGCTCTCTGGAATGCATGGGTCAGGTGCCCCCTACTATAAACTGAGAAAGAACCTCCCTCAGAGTCCAACTGGCTGTCAGCTGACCTGAGCTTCACTTTGCCCTTGTGATGACTGGAACTAAATTCTTCCTCCTCCAACTGACAAGCAAGCCTGACACAAACAGCCATGGCCCCCGACCCCTCTCCTGAAGCTACAGAACTGGGATCACAACACACCTACTCTTTGGAAACGTCAGCCATGGCAGAGCAGAACCCTCTCTTCTTATCTCAACCCCTTTCCCACATCTCCAGCTCTGCTAAAAGGCAGATATTATCAGGTAAGTTCTGAGTTCTTGTTTGTACGTGTGCAGAATGCTTTTAAGGATTTATTCATGGCTCATTATGTGCCAGTCTTTCTCAACATTGTAAATACACTGGCCCATTAGTTCTCCAAGTCAGGCTGTGAGGCAGCTACTACCACTCTCCTGGCCCCCTAGCAAGGAGACTGGACACAGACTCAGGGGACGTAGTTTGTCCAAGGTCATCACAGAACCAGTAATGCTCAAGGTCACCAGATAGATGTTCTGATATCCTTTGAGAAGCAGATCCAGATTTTCATGTGAAATTTCACCATGTTTAATACTGCGGTCCTAAAAAGGATCGAGGGGGCTAAGAAGCCACCCTGGGACAGGAAAAAAGTCCCAACTCCTGAACTCTAGATACCATTGTGCTACCACTTTATGAACAGAACTACAAAAGCAGAGCTTCTGGAGAAAGGTTCAGGACAAGATGCCTATCTCAAGAAAGATGACAGAAAAAAGAAAGAAAAGAAAAGAAAAGAAAGAAAGAAAAGAAAAGAAAAAGAAAGAAAGAAAGAAAGAAGAAAGAAAGAAAGAAAGAAAAGAAAGAAAGATGACAGAAAACCTTAAGATAGGTCCAAGGTAGGAACACCTGGGTGGCTCAGCGGTTGAGTGTCTGCCTTTGCCTAGGCCAGGATCCCAAGTCCAGGGATTGAGTCCCACATCGGGGTCCCTGTAAGGAGCCTGCTTCTCCCTCTTTCTATGTCTCTGCCTCTCTCTGTGTGTCTCTCATCAATAAATAAAATCTTTAAAAATAATAATGATAAGGTAAGTCCAAGGTAAATCCAATCTACTCTAAAGTAACAAGGAGGGGAAAAAGCTTTGTTCCTCACTAGGAATAAGTCCTTAGTATTTTAACAGTGTCTGCACTCTGCCAATTTATTTTTTTATTTTTTATTTTTTTTTAAATTTATTTATTTATGATAGTCACAGAGAGAGAGAGAGAGGCAGAGACAGAGGCAGAGGGAGAAGCAGGCTCCATGCACCGGGAGCCCGACGTGGGATTCGATCCCGGATCTCCAGGATCGCGCCCTGGGCCAAAGGCAAGCGCGAAACCGCTGCGCCACCCAGGGATCCCTCTGCCAATTTAAATTAATATTCGGCATATAATCTAATCCTGTACAGAGTATGTATCTAATTATTCAGTTCACTTACCAAAACTCCACCCTAAGGGAGGCTCAATCTTCAGAATGAAATCTCCCTAAGACAGGGGAAGAAAGAAAGAGAGATGAAAACTGATGACCTCTCAACTAGTTTAATACAGTGCTACTATTTAATCTAGGATTTATACACCTGCAATGAAATTCCAAGCACACGCTCCATTCTAAGTAGCTGTGGGCTCTCTGATTGCCTTCAGATGCGGCAAGCTGAAGTTGAATGCCCAGAAGTCCCCATCCAACCAATCAGAAAATACCAACTTAGTGCCCATGGAAAAGTTCTAAATGCATTATATTTAGCCACTCATTGTCTTTTGATATCAAATGCACTACTCATGGAGTCTATTAACCCCTCCCGTGTCCAGGTTGCTAGTGTCAGCATGTATCCTTAGCAATGAAAGTCATTGCTGAAAACTAGATGTTACTCACATACCCTGGTTTCTTGAGATTGATAGGACTATGTTAAAACAACAACAACAACAAAAAAAAAAAAAAACACCAAATTTTAAGATCAACCTGTAGAAGTCAGTCCTATGTATTGTGCCTAGACCTAAGTTCAAGAATATTTATTGCTGTGTTGTCAGTAATAAATTTTTTAAATTGGGAAAAGCCTCTATGCCTACCAACAGAGATGTGGTTACATAAATTACAATTTTCATTTGATTCTGATGTGCTGTGCAGCCATTAAAAAGAGGGCAACAGATCCATACACGCTGATGTTGAAAGCATATCAAGATATTATCACAGGGAAAAGAAAAACCAAACTGCAGAATGATTTCTATTGTTTAACTCCATTTGATATTTTAAAAACCAAAATCAAAACGATGTGTGCCTATTGATTATTTCTTCAATGTGCTTCAAATCTGTGTTTCCAAATAAAAAGTTGATATGGGGAGGGGGGCGGGGGTGGGAGGAGGGGAGGCTGGGTTGCAAGTAGGAATTGGCAGATATACATCTATGCACACGTGCACACATGTAAACATCTTTATAATCACAGCACACAGAAAGCAGTCTTTCAGGATACACACTAAAACTTTTATCAGTGGGGCTACCCATTACCATTACTGGGGGATGAGAAATTGGGGGGTAAAGATTAAATTTACTTCGTATACTTCTAAAGACCTTGTTTTGTTGTTTTCCACAAAGCTCATAAATTCTCGTATCACTTGTATAATTTTTTAAACAGTGTGTTAAGCTGCTTGCAAACTTAACCCTGTTAAATCAGGGTTTCTCAGTGTCCGCACTGCTGATGTTTGGTCTGTCCTGTGCAGCATGATGTGAAGTCGAGCTTCATTTCTGGCCTCTACTCACTGGATACTGTAGCACTCCCTCAACCCCAAGCAGTAGTAACAACCAGAAATGTCTCTAGACATTGCCAAATGTCCCTGCAGACACTGAGGAGCCACTGTATTCAATCAAACCAGTTTAGAAACTGTCCCCCTCAAAATTTGGCCAGAATTGTCAAATACCACTTCTAATTTACAAAAGAGATGAGTTTTCACTTGTGTGGCAAATCAAGACTGCTCCGGTTCGTGCAGTGCCGAGGGCCACACTTACTACTTCCCATCATAAATGACTACAGTAGTCTCTTACCTTATCATACAAGGGGATCATAAAGTAACCATTATTAGGGGCACAGTCTGTCTGGTATTTCAAAGTCCCATGCTTGGTATACAGCTTTATCTAGAAAGCAAGGAAAGAAGTCGTAAGAGAATTATCTACATACATTATGCCAGGATGCAATCTGTCAGTATGCGTTTGCTGAGGACCTACTACATGCTGCTATTACCACCAGGCATTAGAGAGAAGACAAAGTATCCCAAAAATAATGTGATTAGGTATTTCTCTGGTTAGAAACCATCTAAAGACTACCTCCAAAACTCATATTTTTCAGTTTATTTTTAGTGGCTGTCCCTATGTTGTTTCCATCTAGAACAAACTTTCAAATTTGCTGTTAGTAAAGTGCTTATTAAAATGTAATCCCCGAGCCCCATGTCTGTTTCTAAACTAGGTTTGCGGTGAGGGCCAAGGATCTGAAACTATTAACCCCAAATGATTCCAAATACTTGGGAGTAACACTCATCTAGAAACTTTTAATCTTCTCTCTTATGTTCATTCTCTGGCAAAAACAAAGCAAAGGAGGTTTAATACAGGTCTTCTCAAGGATCTCTAAAGCTCTTGCATCCTGGGTATTTCCAAACACAATCTATTAACTTTTTAAGATGTCCCAGCAAAGTCTGGGTCTTCCCTGTACTGTGTGACCTCGGGCAAGTCAATTTGCCTCCTGAGGTCCAGTTTTATAAGGGGCAAGGAAAAGAGCCACTTCCCTTTGTGTTTATACAGGATCACGTCTATGCATTTTAAGCATCTGGCAGAGAGCATGATTCAAAAAACAAAATACTATTATTTTACTATATTACTATGTTGTATTACTCACATCTCCTCTCTGCCTTCACTTTTCTCCCAGAGCCTCAGGAAACTACAAGTTGCAAAAAGCCTTGCAAGGCAGCTTCTGAAACTGCCTGTGCCCACACACTGGGAGGCAATCCAGGAGGTGGCACGGGGACCCAGCAGAACCTAGGAACCCTGCAACTGCCGGTGGGCAGGTTCGCTAAACACCTGACTTAAGATCAGACACGGCAGAGGAGCCACAGCCACAGACGGAAGGGTCTTCTTTAGGAAATACACCGCGTGCTGGGTTGGGCTGCTTCTGTCCCAACCCCATCTTCCAGGAACAAAAACGAGGCCAGGTGAAAGACCTCGTGGGGTGTGGAAACGATCCTCAACCCCTCCCCAAACCTATCTCCGCACCCAGATTCGAAGAACATTTAATTCCTCAGCGCTGCCCTTCCGCTGCCAGCACTGGCGTGGCTCAACCAGGCTTTCAGGCAGTCTCTGGGGTCTGAGGTCCCCCCAACATCCCTTCTCTCCGGCATCTCCAAGCCTCTTTCCTTCTTTTATCCCCTTTCAAATCCCCTTCTCCTGCCCCATCATCAGTACCCTCCTAAAATAGAGGCCAAGCCCTCCATCAGGTCCCTTCCCATCTATCCCGACAAGTGACCTTCCTCTTTGCAAAAGCTTTCTGGGTCACAGTCTCACTGGGCTGATAATCACGTAGCTGCATGGGGTTTTACAACTTAACACAAAGACTTCTGCACAAATCTCCGGTGTCACCCCAGTCAACACCCAGCAAGGTAATCAGGGCAGCAGACAACTCTCCATTCACAGAGGAAAATGGGAGATTTCCCCAAGGGAGGGATGCGGGAGATTAAAAACACGGATTCCAAGCCCCAGAGATGCCAAGACATGTACAGGGTTGGGATCCCCCTAAAAGCATCCCCCCCCGGGGGGGGGCAGTTTTAGGAGGAGTGGAACAGGACCTTTGGGGGGGCGGGGCTCTGAGCTGTGGGGCCAGGGGTCCAGACTTGCATTTGGGGGGGCTCTGAGCTGTGGGGCCAGGGGTCCAGACTTGCATTTGGGGGGGCTCTGAGCTGTGGGGCCAGGGGTCCAGACTTGCATTTGGGGGGGGCTCTGAGCTGTGGGGCCAGGGGTCCAGCCTTGCATTTTGGGGGGCTCTGAGCTGTGGGGCCAAGGGTCCAGACTTGCATTTGGGGGGGGGCTCTGAGCTGTGGGGCCAGGGGTCCAGACTTGCATTTGGAGGGGCTCTGAGCTGTGGGGCCAGGGTCCAGACTTGGCAGCCTCTAGATTCCAGACTCGGGGTTTGGGGAAATCTAAGTTCCAGGAGATCTGAGTTTTGAGGATGTGGGGGTCTGGGTCCTGCCGAGAGTGGCTTTTAAGAGATCTGGGGCCTGGATTGTGGGGACGGTCAGAGTCCCCTAGCATCTTGGATCCGGATTTGGGGGGGGGGGTTTCTGGAGTTTGGGTGTCCTGATTTGGGGGGGAATCCTTCGTTTTGAGGGAGCTGATGGGAGCTATCAACACCGCCCCCCACCCCGTGCGCGCATCCTCGAAGGCCCCCCGGCCCCACTCGGCAGGTGACCCCAGGGCGCGATCCATCCCCCTCCCCTCCCCCCACCGCCCTCCCTCGCCAGCGCGACGGGGAGGCGCCGGCCCGGGGCAGCGCCCGCGCAAAGCGGAGCCTCCAGGGCGGCGAGGGCTCCTCCGAGAGCGTGGAGCAGGTGGCGGCCCGGGCGAGGCCGCCGCAGCGCCGACAGGTGGAGCGCCCGGCCCGGCGCTCACCTCGATGAGCGAGTAGTTGATCTCCACGTCCGACTTGACGAAGCCCCCGCAGCCCACCACGATGTCCTCGGAGCCGCGCGCCGGGCCCGCGCCGCTCAGCAGCAGCAGCAGAGCGGCGGCCACCGCCCCCGGCCCCCGCGGCCCCGCGGCCCCGCGCGCCCGCATGGCCTCCCGGGTCCGCCGCCCGACCCGCCGCAGGCCTCCCGGGTCCGCCCCCCGCCCCGCGCGCGGCCCGCCGCTTCCTCCTCGGTCCGCGGCTGACAGCCCAGGCCCCGCCCCCCCGCCGCCACCGCGCGTGCGCGCCCCGCCGCCACGCCCACGCTCCGACCAGGTAACTACAGCGCATGCTCGGCAACAAAAACGAGCTCACGTGTGCCCCCTGCAGGCTCGGAGGACTCCGCGCACCGTCTAGCCGGTGCGGTATAGGGTACAAACTCCAAATCCGTCAAGATGGACACTAAGGGAGTGCAATCTTTTTTTTTTCATGTTAACTAAATTTTCCTTTAATCAATAATTAACATTTAGCACTTGAGCATTTTAGCTTTTCTTGGCAATTATTTTTTTATAAATTTATTTTTTATTGGTGTTCAATTTGCCAACATATAGAGTAACCCCCAGTGCTCATCCCATCAAGTGTCCCCCTCAGTGCCCGTCACCCATTCACCCCCACCCCCCGCCCACCTCCCCTTCCACCACCCCTAGTTCGTTTCCCAGAGTTAGGAGTCTTTATGTTCTGTCTCCCTTTCTGATATTTCCCACTCATTTTTTTCTCCTTTCCCCTTCATTCCCTTTCACTATTTTTTTATATTCCCCAAATGAATGAGACCATATAATGTTTGTCCTTCTCCGACTGACTTATTTCAAGGAGTGTGTGGAGGCTGAGAAAAATCAAGGCCATTCCACCTCAAGTTTAGCATTAACACAAGTACAGCCATCTTAGGCCCCTGTGAATAAGAGCTGAACTTTATAGGAAAAACTGCAGAATGTCCTCTGCAGGGAATCCCATATCAGAAAGACAACAGAGCCCACGCCCGTGGTAGAAAGTCCCATATTAGAATGAGAACGGAGCTCCATGCCCTTGAAAGACCCACATCAGAATGTAAACAGAACTTGAGAAATTCTTCCACCCTTTCTGAAAATCCCCTAGACCAGCCTGTAAAAAAAAAACAGCTGTAACCCACTTCGGGGTCCAAGTCCCTGCTCCACTGTGTTGGGTACACTTGGACCCAAACTCGAGCTTGTAAATAAACCCTTGTGTGTTTGCCTCGGTGTCAGCTCCTCAGTGGTTTCTCGGATTCACAATCTTGGGCACAACAGGGTGCAATCTTTTGTATATGAATTTTATTTCAATAAAGCTTTTAAAAAAAACTCCAAAGTTGAATTATGTGGGACGCCTGGGTGGCTCAGTGTTTGAGCATCTGCCTTTGGCTCAGGTCGTGATGCCTCTATCTATGTCTCTGCCTCTCTCTGTGTCTCTCACAAATAAATAAATTCATGTTGATGCATGTAGCCAACAACTTTCCCGAATCTTTTTGACACATATATTTCACAGGTGATATGTAATCTCAAAAACACCCTTAGGGGGGATCCCTGGGTGGCTCAGTGGTTTAGCGCCTGCCTTCGGCCCAGGGCGTGATCCTGGAGACCCAGGATTGAGTCCCACATTGGGCTCCCTGCATGGAGCCTGCTTCTCTCTCTGCCTGTGTCTCTGCCTCTCCCTCTCTCACTGTGTGCCTATCATGAATAAATAAATAAAATCTTAAAAAAAAAACCTTTAGGAATTTAAGCCGGTGCATTTTCTGTGATAAATGATCAATACTTTTTTAAAAGCAATGCATAGGTCATTTAAGATCAGCATAATGTTTAAAAAGTGTATTTAGAACTTATTTAAATCTCAGCTCTAATAACATTTGCAAAGAAACAAGTTTGAGGGGTTTCCTCCTATAAGCAAGAGATGCAAGCAGTGAATTTACTTTGCACTGTCTGTGACTTGAAGCATGAGTTGTCGGAAAATAAATTCAAATCTCAGCATGTTGGTGTTTTGTCCCAAGACTAGAGGTTTACAATGACAAAAACTGAATTTAGCTGCAAATCACCACATCAAAATAGACAAAAATTGCTCTTTTGACCTGATATTGGAATTCTTCCATTTTGTCCTACTAAAGAATCAGGTGCTTTATTGTGATAGTTTTTATATTTTGTTTCTACATGACCAGGTAAGAGAAAAAAATTCCCACTAGAATTTGCCATTGTGACTAAGACTTAAGCAATGTACAACTCTGAACCACAGAGAGTGTAAACTATGCAATGGACAAAACTTTCATAACGGCTACAATGGAATGACACATCCACAGAGGATCTCAATCATGGGTGCATCTGATCTCCGTTTCTCACTCTGCATTCTCGAAATACAGTGGAATCCTCAAGTGTTTGGTTATAAAGAGAAACTAGTTAAATTATTTTCTTTATTGGGGTTATTTATTTACTTAAGAGAGTAGGGAGATGGGGCAGAGGGAGAAGGAGAGAGAGACTCTCAAAAAGATTCCATGCTCAGTGTGCAAACCAATGCAGGGCTTGATCTCATGACCCTGAGATCATGACCTGAGCCAAAATCAAGAGTCGGTCACTTAACTGACTGAGCCACCCAGGTGCCCCTGGGGTTTGTTATTCATAACTACGATAGAAACAGATGCCCTTTCCTCTCCCTAGCACAAATTCCTGGTTTGTCTTGGCAAATTCCCAAGGGGTTGAAAGCCACCAATTAGGAAATGTTGGCCTATGGAACCTTCTTACCTCGCAGAATAGGAACCCGGGGCTGGGGGGTGGGAAGGGACTTGTCTAGGGCTCTGCATGCAGCCATGTACTGTTCAGAGGACTGGAAAGTAGGCCTTGGGATCCCTGAGATCTGTTCTTGGCTCACCCAACTGATTTCCTCTGTGTTCTTTCTCACTTTCTGAATATTCCCTCTCAAATTTTCATCATTGCCCTCAAATCCCTCTTCAAATTTACAATAAAATAAAGCACTAGAACTGTGGCAATGCCATTGGAGGCAGAGTCCCAGAGAGAGAGGGCTCAAGTCTTCCCCCTAATTTCCATCAGCCTCCACCAAAATCACCTCAAATCAACAGACATAATGTATAAATGTAAAGAGCAGACCTGCCATACTTAGCTTCACAACTGAGTTTGTTCCTTGTGTCCCTGCTCTTCTAGAAGACTCAGGCAGGAGGACAGCTGAAGACTGGCTTAGGGCCCCAGACCAGGGTCAAGAAACCCCAAAAGGAAGGGGGAACCCACATAGTGGAGGGCATACAGGAGGCAGGAGTGAAAGATCTGCAGAGAAGGGACAAGGCAGCATGGGGAGTGCAGAGGATTTTACTTTTTCATCCAAAGTGAGTAACTGTGTCTATCTGGAAAAGCTGTCTTTTCCTCTCTCTCTTGAAAGGAATACATGGCTTGTGGCAGTAAGGAAGAAAGAAAAAAGAAAAGAAAATTAGAATTCCCATGATTACGGCTGGAGTACATTTCCATTTTTCATCTATGCATATATGTCACATAGAGGATTTTCCAAAAAGAGCTACTAGCTGGGAACACACACTTGGCTTGAAGACCCAGGAGAGGACGGCAAAGATTTTACTTCTTTCCCCACTTTCTACTTTCTCCAATCTAAGCATTTACTTCTTTTGTTTGTTTGTTTGTTTTTCAAAAAATATCATAGCCTACTTTGTATTATAATTTCTTTTTTTCATTTCGCATGGAGCAACCATCTTTCTGTATTATATTTCTGATATGGCACATATCAGAACCCCTGTTCAGTAACCTATGGATGAAATAACACTACTAAGGCTGATAATTGCTAACTCTTTTTGAGCATTTACCGTGTGCTGGACACTGCACTAAACTATTCATTAGTGATCTGAAAATCTTCCCTCCACGATACAGATAGACAGCGTTCATGCCGCTTGTTGCAGGGTTGGCGGGTTCTACTGGGATGCCACTGCACTCTCTGGGGCTCGAGGATCCCCTCCCTCGGTGCCACTCAAAGCGTCCCCTCTGATCACCTCTTCTCACCCCTCTCGCCCCACCCCTGTCCCCGGGCAGGACCTTGCCCTGGGCTTGGCTATCCCAGAGCTCAAATCTCAGACAAGCCTGCCAGTCCCCGCCCCTTCCAGGACCTGGAGTGTGGCCGAGGAGGTTGCCCGGGGACCAAGGGACAGACCTCGGGGAGGACAGACAGACAGGCACTGGGGGTGCGCGATGGCCGCGCCTGCAGAGCCCTGCCTGGGACAGGCGGTGAGTGTCCCCCTCCTGCCCCACTCTCCTTTTCTGGGCTCCTTAGATCTCTCCAAAAGCTCTCCTCTGTCGGTGATACCGGGGAGGGGAGAGACCACCAAATTCCCAGCCAGATGAAAAGCAGGGGAGAGAGACCCCTTTATCAGATCCTGCCCCCCAGAGACCCTAGCCCTGCTAATGAGGCTTCCAGACCTCCCAGCTGCCGGTGAGCTTTGACCTCTATTTGCACAAAGCTTCAGGACCCCCACCTCTCGGGCTGACTTCCTCTTTCAGCCTGGCTCTTTGCAAAGGACTCTGGGGAGTGACGTTCATGGGGTGGGAGTGAGAGTCGCCAGCTCCCAGGATTTCAGGGGCCACCAAGTAAGGCAGTAATAATAACTGATGTTAATAGAGGGCTTACTTTGTACCCAACATCCTACTATGTGTTTTACTGGCAGTAACCCATTTAACTCCACCCTTAGAGGTACAATCTCTGAACACCGCCCCTCCCCGTTTTAGGGAAGGAAACTGAGGCACAGGGAGGCTGAAGTTCACAGAGTTGGCCAGCAGTGAAGTGGGGAACAGTAAAGAAAAATAAGCAGGACACCACCCCTTTCCACCTGGATGACAGTCACCCAAGTTATTTAATCTCTGGGCCTCAGCTTCCTTATACGAAAAATCAGCATGATGCTTGCCTCGACTTCATAGAGTCGATGTTAGTGTTAAAGGAGTCAAGAATTATAAGGTACTCCAAGGAGTGCTGGGCCCATTCTCATGGCAATGTTAGGAGTCCAAAGGGTTGCCTTGCTCCCTGATGGGGTGAGCTTGGGACCCATGCATGGTACCATGACAAGGATGGCCCTGGTGTCCCCTCAGGTCTGGAACTGGACAGAGCCCGAGCCCACTGCTGCACATCTGCTGAATGTGTGCTTCCTGAAAACAGCAGGAGTCTGGATGCCCCCGATGTACCTCTGGGTCCTTGGCCCCATCTACCTCCTCTACATCCACCGCCGTGGCAAGGGCTACCTCCGGATGTCCCCCCTCTTCAAGGCCAAAATGGTAACTGCTGCCTCTGGGAGCCTGTAACCAGACAGTGGTTGAGAGGTGGGAGGAGCAGGCTGGAACCTGACTGAGAGGCCGGGTGGACACACAGTGTGGGAAACAAGAAGGGGATCTGTTAGTCAAACAGAGTGATCCTGCAAGGCTACAGAGGAAAGCTCTGTGGAATAAGGTCTGCCCCAAATGGATTCCGTGATAATAAAATCCATGCATCTGCAGACACACATCCGGGCACACACATGTTCCCAGCCAGTTTATGAACACCATAACCTGGAACTCCCCAAAGTGTGCAATGGATACTCCTGGGATCCATGAGGTGATTTTAGGATCACACTGGGATGAACTTTTTAAGTTCTTTAACAGTTATGCATTGACTTGTATGCTTCTCCACTGGCATTTCTTTTTTAAAAAGAATATTTATTTACTTGAAAGAGTGTGTGAGAGAGAGAGAGTGCATGAACAGCGGGGAGGGGTAGAGAGAGGGGAAGGAGCAGACTCCCCACTTAGTAGGGAGCTCTTGCAAGACTCTGGGATCATGACCTGAGCTGAAGGCAGATGCTTAACCACTTAATGACTGAGCCACCCAGGTACCTCTCCAGTGACATTTCTAAAAACCAATTCTTTTTTTAAAAAATAATAAATTTATTTTTTATTGGTGTTCAATTTGCCAACATACAGAATAACACCCAGTGCTCATCCCATCAAGTGCCCCCCTCAGTGCCCGTCACCCATTCACCCCCACCCCCCGCCCTCCTCCCCTTCCACCACCCCTAGTTAGTTTCCCAGAGTTAGGAGTCTTTATGTTCTGTCTCCCTTTCTGATATTTCCTACCCATTTCTTCTTCCTTCCCTTCTATTCTTATCATGGTTATGTATTTGCTTTCGTGTGTTACAAAAACATAGGCATTCCAAGTGTGAGCCTTCCTGCTCATCTGGCCCCTTCTCCAAACTTCTGCAAGAACATCTTTCAAGGTTCATTTATCCTCATAATACCTTGTTAATTTTTGTCCTATTGCTGACCACCTATCACGCTCTTCCTTAAAGGGCCAGATAGTAAATATTTGAGGCTTTGAGGGTCATATAGTCTCCATCCCAACTACTATGCCTCTGTAGCAGGAAAGCGACCACAGACAACAGTAAATAATCATCACTGGGTTTCAGTAACATTTTATGGATAGTCACTGATATTTGAATTTCATGTAAATTTCACATGTCCTAATATGTTATACTTTTCTTGATTTTTGTTTAACACCTGAAAAATGTCAAAACCAGGGGTGCCTGGGTAGCCCAGTTGGTGAAACATCTGACTCTTGATATCAGCTCAGGTCTTGATCTCAAGGTTGTGAGTTCAAGCCCCATGCTGGGCATGGAGGCTACTTAAAAAAAATAAAATAAAATAAAGAGGGACGCCTGGGTGGTTCAGTTGGTTAAGCATCTGCCTTTAGCTCAGGTCATGATCCCAGGATTGACTCCCATATCGGGCTTCCTCCTCAGTGGGGAGTCGGCTTCTCCATCTCCCTAGGTTCTCCCTGTTTCTCACACACACACAAATAAATAAGTAATTTAAAAAAAGAGAGAGAAAAATGTCAAAACGATTTTTAGCTCAGAGGTGATAGAAAAACAGGCAGTGTGTCAAACTTAGCCTCTCGGTAGTAGTTTGAACCCTAATTTAGACTAGCTGAGATGCTTGCAATAGTTTCTTTAATGCTCCCAGGTCCTGTCTTCTCTCCCACCTGCATTCATCACATCACTTTCTCTTGTTCAAAAGAGAGACCACCACATCTTAGAGAAAGGTCTAGAGATGTACTAGTCCCAACAGAGAGTTTCACCACTCCTGTGGTGCATTATTTATAGGACACTTACAGGTCAAGATCCATCTGCAACAGCCCTTACTGCTTTTTCTTAGGCATCTTTTACACCAGCACTGTTAAAGTCACATTGGTACCTTAGTGGTGCCTCGTCCAGAGCCACTGTTCAGTTGGGCACAGGGTCACTGTCTGGTTTGCCACTGCCTTTCTCTTTGCCCATGAGCCTTATCTAAACCTGTTTCTCAGGTGCTTGGGCTCGCCCTCATAATCCTGTGCACCTCCAGCGTGTCTGTGGCTCTTTGGAGAATCCAGCGGGGCATGCCCCAGGCCCCGGAAATCCTCATCCATCCTACCGTGTGGCTCACCACGATGGTAATGACGACCCAGGCTTGCTGGGCTTGCTCCTGGCTGCAGCATTTCCTGCCCTGGTGGAGGGTGCGGGGCAGAGCGGGGCTCCCCTTCTACCTCCCCACCCCTCCCCACCTTGAGGGGCCCATCCTGCCTCCGCTGTCCAGAGCTTTGCCATGTTCCTGATCCACATGGAGAGGAAGAAGGGTGTCCGGGCATCGGGGGTGCTGTTTGGATACTGGATGCTCTGCTTTCTCTTGCCGATTACCAGCACTGCCCAGCTGGCCTTGCAAGGGGTAAGTGGAGGCCTGGGGGGGAACCGAGATGCCCGTTTCAAGCCTTGGGTCCCATCCTTCCTCCTCCTCTTTTCACGCATGACTTAGTGTCTACACAGAGACACACACAAGGGGACTCCCTCGCACAGGTGTACCCATCATCCCATACATCCTTCATGGACACAGACTCCCATGTCTTACATGCACATGTCACACACTTCACTTGCACATCAGACACACACCTGTATGCCCCTCTGAACGCATTACCCAACCACAGACTGAGACACACACACGTGCACCACTTGCCACCAGTCTGTGTGTCTGTGTCTTCAAGCTCCCACACCACTCAGGTACATGTGACACAGATTCCCACACTGCACACCCATTCACACATCCTCCCATGAGCCCCCATGCCCCCTGCTTGCCCCGGGCACAGGCACACTGTGGGTTCCCAACCTCAGGGGCTTCCCCAGTGAAATTTGAAAGTGGCCCCGTACACAGAGGGCAAGGAGAGATGAAGGAAGAGGCAGAGCACTCCGGACAGTACAGGGCAAGGCTAGTAAGCAAGAGGATTTACGAGGCTTGTCCCAGGTGCTGCAAGACAAGTAGATCTCTGCACCTGCCTTCTATAATCTTTGACGCTTATAGATGCTTAATGGGGTTCAGTCACATCTACGTCCAGATGGTCTCCATGACATGTTACTCTCTCAAATTTGTGTTCTTGAAAAGGCTCCTAGTGTGGGAAATGGATGGAATGTAATTCCAAGGAAAAGGGAAAACGGTAAAGAGCCTGGGATTACGCCCCCACGACCTCCCAAACACACCTGTGCACACTCTTTCTGTATGTGCATGCACATTTCCCCTCATGCTCACTTACCCTCACCCATGGTCTCATCTGCAGATACCTACTCATTTTGCATACCCACTCATTTCTGTCCCGGGAAGTAGCATTTCCATATTAAGGGACACAATGGATCATTTTATCTGCAAAGGGAAAAGTAGCCTAGACTAGGGTTTCTCAACCTCAGGACACAGTGGACAAGAACAGATGGGTAGAGGAAACCATTCTTGCATTGTGAGATGTTGAGCAGCACCCCTGGCCTCCACCCACTAGATGCCAACAGCACACCCCCTTATGGTAACCCAGAATGTCTACGGACATAGCCAAACGTTCCCTGGGGACAAATTTGCCCCAGTTGAAAACTGCTTGCAGAGATGTCATGCCCACCCAAGACATCTGATCTAGGGACCCCTTGCAGCGGGCTGTAGGTCATCATTTTTCCAGCTAAATGGTTGCTCCATCCTGCTCCTGAAAGAAAAAGGCAGAGGAACACCATTCCTCTTTACTTTGTAAAGATTTTTACAAAGTAATCGTTGTAACTGAGTTTCTAACAAATGGAAAAATTCTATAGGCCATCCACTGATTTATGAAAAGGGAGGTTCCCACAGTTGACAGACACAGTATAGAAATAATAATACTGTGACCACACATGCTCTGGAGCCCCATCCACACATGCCAGGCCCTGTGGCAGGCTTTTTACAACATGTCTTCATTGGATTCCCACAAGAATGCTCTGTGGCAGATTCTAACAGTCCTGTTTTAAAGACAAGGAAACCAAGGCCAAGAATTTTGAATAGCTTCCCCAAGGTTACATAGCCAAGGAGCACAGAGCCCAAGTCCATCTCCCCCCAAATTAAGAACAAACCTCCTGATAGAAAGTTGTAAAAATGGCAATATAGGGAAGGTGGGCCATACTGTGGTTAGAATACCCAATTGTCTACTATCTGCAAAAAAACACAAACAGAAGAGTGTAGAAATCCAGGCGAGGAATTGCAATTTGAAACTAGGGCTCTTGTTTAAGCCACAAGAACTCAACTCACACTAGCTTAAGGGGGAAAGGTCCAAAGGGATTTATTAGCTCATAAATGGGAGATCTCCTGGGCTTAGCTGATCCCGGTGTCCAGATGACACCAGATCTCCATTTCTGTCCCTTGGCTCTGCTATGTTAGCTTTGCTCCCCAGTGGGGTAGCCAGAAGAGCCACCAACTGATCCACACTTAATGATCTGCCTGTGAAGCAAACCTGGTAGAAGATCTCTCGATGGTTCTAGCTCTCATTGCCCAGTGTGGGTCTGGCCTCCATTCCTAATGCAATCACAGTGGCCAGGGGACTGGAACATACTCATTGGTCAGACCTCAGTCACCTGCCCACCACTTGGAATGGAGTCAGTTCTGCATAAACCACATACCTGAGCATGAGAAAAGAAACTAAGGTGCTCTTAGTTGCTGCCAGAAGGGCAGCAAAAGCTTGTGGTTTGGATCAGATCATCTGTGTGCACTTGAGCAAGGTACTATGGCTTCTCTGAGCCTTTTTCCACATGAGTAAAACAGAGCAAGTAAACTCCAGCTGGAGTCAATGTGATGAGACAGAGCCTATAAAGACTCCTGCTTAGGGGCGCCTGGGTGGCTCAGTTGGTTGAGTGTCTGACCCTTGATATCAGCTCAGGTCTTGATCTCAGGATTGTGAGTTCAAGCCCAGCATTCCAGCATTGGGCTCCACGCTGGGTGTGGAGCCTACTCAAAAAAAAAAAAAAAACAGACTACTGCATAGGCACAGGGCAGAGTAAATGCTCAATAAAACCAGTTCCCTTCTGTTTTCTTTAAAGATTTGCTTATTTTAGGGAGGGTTGAGTATGAGCAGGGGGAGGGGTGGAGGGAGGGAGAGGAAGAGAGGGAATCTCAAGCTGACTCCCCACTGAGTGTGGAGCCCAATGCAGGGCTGCATCTCAGGACCCTGTGATCATGACCCTGTGATCAAGACCTGAGCCGAAATCAATACTCAGGTGCTTAAGTGACTGAGCCACCCAGGGGTCCCCAAACCAGTTCCTTTCTTAAACCAGAGAACACTGGCCATGAGGAAGAAGAAGGGGAGATTGAGATGGGGGTGGAGGGCTGGAGTGCGGAAAGGCTTTCCTCTGTGGCACAAGGAGAAAGGAAAAGAATTCCCTCGTCTCACATTCCAGGGGCTGTGGCCAATTATCACCTGGTTAAGGGGAGATACCTGGCCCACCATGTGTATAGTCAGAATGTGTGCAAATTGAGTATTCATAAACTGGGACGCGAGGGGTATTGGCTTTCAAACCCTGTGGCTCTGGACCCCTGCCTGGGCCCTGCTCTTAGTCTCTGAAACCCCACTCAGCCTTGACCTTTTCTCCCCTTTACAGGTGCCCTGACCAACCTGTGGTCTCCAGGGGCCTCAGCTGCGGACTTCGGCGTGCCAGACTCAATGGTACCTCTGCTTTCTCTCCCACAGGACTTCCGGAGTGACCCCTTCTCTCACCTGGCGACCTACTTGTGTTTGTCTCTGGTGGCGGCACAGTTCGTGCTGTCCTGCCTCGTCGATCAACCTCCCTTCTTCCCTAAAGACCCCCAGCGGTCTGTAAGTTGTCGCGTCTCCCTCACTTCCACGTCTGGTCTCGCTCTCCCCATGGGACAGAAGGGAGCTAAACTAGAGCCCAAGCCTCTAAGCATGTTTCATGCATTCTTTCATTCAGCAAAATGGGTATTGTCTATCTGCCCTGTGCCAAGGGTTGGCCAACTTTTTCTGATCAGAGCAAGATAGAAAATATCTTAGGCTTTGTGGGCCATATGGTTTCTGTGACAACTATTCAACTCTGCTGTTGCAGCACAGACAGTGTGTCAAAGGAGCGTGGCTGTGTTCCCATAAAATTTTATTTGCAGAGACAGGCAGTCTGCCAGTCCCTGATCTGTGCCACAACTAGGTCCTGAGGATCGATGGTGCACAAGCAAATGTAGTCCCTGTCCTCATGCAGCTAACAGCCAGGTCGAGGAACCAGGCATTAACCACATAATCACACAAATACATGCAAAATTATAATGGGGGGGGGGCAGCGAGTGCCCTGCAGGAGAAATCTGTGGCCCAAGAGAGTTTACAACAGGCGGTGTTGAACAAGCCTGCGAAATCAGGAAAGGATCTGAGGGAGAGATCGTCTTAAAAAAAAAAAAAAACTGCCCAGCTACATGAGTAATCAAGTGAAAACTATGGTAGGGCTTTTTAAATCTGAGAATGGAAGGAAAAATAAAAAATTGACATAAGTAATCAAGTGAAAACCATAGTAGGCTTTTGAAATCTATGAGAATGGAAGAAAAAAATCAAAAATGATAATGTGATGGCATTATCTTCCTGGCCTCGGTTCCCTTGCCTTACACCAGCCATGGAACGTGAGACCACGTCCTCCCTCCACTTCGTGTCTTGTCTTTACAGAATCCATGTCCAAAGGCTGAAGCTTCCTTCCTCTCCAGGGCCATGTTCTGGTGGGTTTCTGGGTAAGTAAAGTAGCAGGAAACAGGCCGAGGTGGTGCCCCCGCCACCTGCCTTTGCCACCCTTATTCATCACCACAGCTCTCTCCCCGAGACGTTTCCCCAAGCCAACCAAGGTCAGCCAGGTTTCTCCCTCTCAGTCTCAGTGCTTCTCTGCCAGATTTCAGTGTCCAATATCCACATTCCATCTCATTCACCCACCGAGTGAGGCCTGGCTCTCCTTCTTCGCTGGCCCATATGGCAAACATTCAGAATTTCCATTTGCCCCTCTGTAAAAGGGGAACAGCTCTACCTTCATTAAAAGTAAATTGCTAAATGCTTGTACACAGCAGGTGCTCAACAAAGTCATATCCATTACTCGGCTTCATGCATGCCACAACATCGAGTAAGCACCTACTCTGGGCAAAGTATGGGAAAGACCTCACATCTTTACTCTCCAGAGGCTCCCAGGCTGGCGGAGAAGACAGATGTTTCTCCAGGGCTAGCGTGCCAGGTGCTGAGGGTGTGCCCACCTACAGGGTCCCCCTCCTGGCCACACTGTAGTCAGATCTTGGTAGCAACTGGATGTAAATCCTAGCTCTACCACTTCCTGGCTGTGTGACCCCGGGGAAGCTACTTAACTTCTCTGTGTTTCAGTCCCCACACCTGTAAAATGAGGATAAGAAGAGCATCTACCTTATAGGGTGATGAGGGTTAAGTGAAATAAGGCTTGTGAGGCACATAGTGTCTGGTCCATTATGAGTATTGCACAAAGTGGTTGGTAAATAAACAAACAGGATGCTCTAGGGGGAGGAATGGGTGGGAAGTGCATACAGGTTTGCTAACCAGCTCTAGAGGGGACCTAACCCTCTGTTTCCCAAACGTGGCATTTATGAACCATTCCTCAAGCTGTTTGCCTTATTAGGGTCCAAAAATTTCAGTGAAAACCAAGCCATGTCAATAACCTCTAGATCAGAACTAGATTGATTGAGTTTTCCCTGTGTGTGTGTCTGTGTTTGTTGTTGTTGTTGTTTGTTTGTTTGTTTTTTAAGGAATTTAGAGCTGTGCCTGGGTGGTACAGTCAAGTAAGCATCCGATTCTTGATTTCAGCTCAGGTCATGATCCCAGGGTCATGGGATCGAGCCCCACATTGGGCTCTGTGCTGGGCGTGGGGCCTATTTAAGATTCTCTCTCTTTCTTCCTCTGCCCCCGTCTGTCTAAAATAAAGGAACTTGGAAAGTTTCAGATGGGAACTTAGGACCACCAAAAAGGACCTTCTCCTTATTATCAGTAAGATTATGGAGATCTGGGGATCCCTGGGTGGCGCAGTGGTTTGGCGCCTGCCTTTGGCCCAGGGCGCGATCCTGGAGACCCGGGATCGAATCCCACATCGGGCTCCCGGTGTATGGAGCCTGCTTCTCCCTCTGCCTATGTCTCTGCCTCTCTCTCTCTCGCTCTCTGTGTGACTATCAAAAATAAATAAAAATTAAAAAAAAAGATTATGGAGATCTGAGTAGAAAACAACACTACTGCTATAGAAGTCTATAGTAACTAATCTCTTTTTTAAAAAATATTTTATTTATTCATTCATGAGAGAGGCGGAGACACAGGCCGAGGGAGAAGCAGGCTCCCTGCAGGGAGCCTGATGTGGGATACGATCCCAGGACCCCGGGATCATGACCTGAGCCAAAGGCAGATGCTCAACCACTGAGCCACCCAGCTGCCCCCATAGTAATAACTTCATGTGTATGTGTGTTGGTTCACAAACTGGCCCCATACCTGGAGGGCAAAGAGACACTGAAGAAGGAGGTAGATTATTCCTATTGTCACAAAGCAGCTTTAAAAATAAGCAAGGGAACTCACAGGGCTTGTCCTGGGAGCCACAAGACCGGTTGCTCTCTGCACCTGCCCGCCAGAATCTTAGTGGAGGGCTCAGGGGGGGTTCAGTCACACCTGCCGTCCAGACGGTCTCAACAACACATTGCTCTCTCAAGGCTGCGTCCTCGCAATGGCTTTTAGTGCAGGCAGAGTGGACAGGACATATATTCCAAGAACAGGGGAAGGGTGAGGAGACTCCAATTGCCCACGCCCAGCTTATGGGACCACCGTAGGTCACATCCTCTCCATGACCTCCTCCGACGATGTGCCAACTACCATCATCTCCTATACTAGTCTTAAGTGTTGGGACACTGTCTTGTTTTAAAGTGAGAAAATTTTTAAAAATTAAAAAAAAATAAAGTGAGAAAATTGAGGGCTGCTGGTGGGAAGTGAATTGCCCAAGGTCACAAGGCTGGTAAGTGTCTTCATTTGACAAATCTCTTGCCCTGCGTCAGGAGGCAAGGTTACAGGGGAGGAGAATAAAGGTAAATACTCTTTGTCCCCAAGGAGTTTACCATCCAGTGGAGGAGAAAGATAATAAATAATCACACCAAAAAAAAGTAAATCATAATTGCAGCAAGCATTATAAAAAACAGCTCGGGAAAGGAGTTTATAATAGGGAAATCTACCTGACGGGAGGGGCATCAAGTGGGCATGTAAGGAAATCACGTCTAAGCCCAGAGGTGAAGGATGAGAGAGGGGCCAGGTGAAGAGTGGCAGGGAAAGGGTTCTAAGCCAAGTGATGTGAATCTGCAAAGGTCCTGAGGCCAGGCAGCTAGAGAGGTGAATGAGGAGGGGAGTGGGGACACTTAAGCTGAGAGTAGATGGGGCACCTGGGTGGCTCAGTGGCTGAGCGTCTGCTTTGGGCTCAGGTCCTGATCCCAGGGTCCTGGGGTCAAGTCCTACATTGGGCTCCCTGCAGGGAGCCTGCTTCTCCCTCTGCCTATGTCTCTGCCTCTCTCTGTGTGTCTCTCATGAATAAATAAAAGCTCTACATAGAATAAGATAAGATAAAATAAAATAAAATAAAATAAAATAAAATAAAATAAATAAAATAAAAAAGCTGAGGGTAGAGTTCAGGTTTCCAGCTGGGGACTTCTGACTCCTAGGGAGGTCTATTTCCCTTGCCACCCAGGTCATCCCTTGGTTAAGTCCCTTAATCTCTCTGAGTCTCTGTTTTTATCTATCTATAAAGTGGGTCAATAGTTACTGTGTGAGATGTAATGAGATGATGTTTATAAACCAAGTGCCCCTACAAATGTCAGGTGTGATCAGGTTAATTGCTTTCATTTTCCTGAGGGGCCAGTAGAGGTGCAGAGAGGTAAAGTGACTTACTTGGGGTCACACAGTGACCAGACGAGGACTCTGCAGGGGGAATGGCAGCAGGAGCGTGCCCCGGTGACCTTCTTTTACAGGCTGGTCTGGAGAGGCTACAGAAGGCTGCTGGGGCCAGAAGATCTCTGGTCACTTGGGCATGAAAACTCCTCTGAAGAGCTTGTTTCCCAACTCCAAAGGGAATGGACAAGGACCCGCAGCACGGCTCAGCGGTGAGTGCTTGGAAAATAAGAGCTCGACCCTGTGCTTGGTCAGCAAAGCTCATCATTTGGCCCCAAATACAACCCCAGACCCTACTCTGGGCTTCACTGCCATAGTCCCCACCTGCCAGCTGATTCCACTAAGCATTAACTGACTTTCCTCCCAGAGCTCTTTGCAGGCTCCATAAGGACACAGTGGGTGCTCCTGGAAGCCCCCAGACAAAGCTCCAATGGTGGGATGCCAGGCAGGAAACAGACAGGGGCCAGGGCAGGCGGGCAGGGTGGGGGAGTCGAGGGTTGGGTGGTGGTCCACGACGTGCACACAGCTATTTACTACTTAACTTGAGGGATTGGTTTCCTGGTTCTTGATTTTCTTATCTGTTCAATGGGCATGCCATTAGGCCCTGGCTCGTAAGCTCGTGGGGGAGGGAAAAAAATGATTTTGGAAAAGAATTTAGTGAATACCTCACAAATGGTGAAAGCACAAGCAGTATCTGTTATCCAGAGGATTTCAAGCTCTTTTGAGTCATGTCCACTCTACCTCACTCCTGCCCTCTGTGGCATCTCTGGAAACTTCTGTGGTCCCCTCCGATTCTGAGGAACCAACGCTGGGGAACCTCTGGTCTACAGAAAAGAGATGTTAGCACAGGATTCATGAAACGTGGGTTGAATGCAGTCTTGCCATTGAGTGGTTGATGACTTCGGACAAATCACGTGACCATGGTGTTTCAGGGGACAGACGAAAGTGACTTAGCTCTGTGGGAAGAGTTACAGGGTTCCCCTGCATGCGCTAGGATTTTGGGTGGTGGTTGTAGAGAGCTGAACCCTCCAAATTAGAAAAACAAACAGAGAGACCGTCTATTGGCTCACATAGCTGAGAAGGTAGGTCTAGCCTCAGGTGTGGCTGGATCCAGGGACATTGCGTAACATCCATACTCTTTCACACCATCCCTCAGCTCAGCTGAGGTCTGTGTATGGGCCTATTTCGTATCCTGCCAGTGCAGCAACTCCAGCACAATGAGTGTCTCTCCATCCATACAGAAACTGCTAAGGAAGGCCTCTGATTGGCGGGCTCGAGTCATGTGCCAATCAGGGACCAGTCCCATGGTCGGGGGCAGGCCCCATTCTTGGTGGTCCTTTCAGAGGCACCGTGAAGTGTGTGATTTTTGCAAAAGGAGTAAATGATATGAGCAAACTCTTAAAACAGCAACTCACTCCAGCCATATCTTGCCCTACTGCTCCTCCACTCTTCAGTGATTTGTAAGTGACAGAATTCATTCAAAAGGGCCCTCAAGGGGCACCGGGGGAGGGGGGGCTCAGTGGTTGAGCATCTGCCTTGGGCTGAGGGTGTGATCCCGGGGTCCTGGGATCGAGTCCCGCATCGGGCTCCCCGCAGGGAGCCTGCTTCTCCCTCTGCCTGTGCCTGTGCCTCTGTTTCTCATGAATAAATAAATAAATAATCTTTTAAAAGCCCCCTCCAGGTCTGGCCCAGTCTCTCCCAGCTGTGACCTGCCCCCTAGGGGCATGGGAACTTGGGAGCTAAGCTGGAAACAGTCTCCGAAACAGTTAAAGAATCCACAGCAATTGACAGAAGGAAAGGAGGAAGGCATGGCCTTACAAAGATCCAGCTCAGTTATTTTCTGAGCTAATTACACACAGAGAGAACTTTGGTTTTATTTCTAAATTATTTTGCAATTCTCGGGGGAAGGGAGAGGACGTCATCCTGAGAGGTCAGGAACCAGCCACTTGCTGACTAGATGAGATCAATGTTTGGTCCACCTGGTGTTTACTCCTGTGGTTATTTGGGACTTTTGTTTCTTTTCTTTTCTTTTTTTTTTTTTAATGTTGCCAACATTTAAAACATTGCAGACTTCATGCAGAAATCTGGAATTCTCATCTCTTTTAAAGGAGACTGGCAGGTGGCACCTGGGTGGTTTAGTCTGTTAAGTGTCTGACTCTTGATTTCAGCTCAGGTCATGATCTCAGGGTCATAAGATTGAGCCCTGATTGGAGCTCTACACTCAGCAAGGAGTCTGTTTGAGATTCTCTCTCTCCCTTGGCACCCCCCTTGCACTCTCATGCAGTCTCTCTCTCTCTCTCTCTCTCAAATAAATAAGTAAATCTTAAATAAAAAATAAAGTACACTGGCAGTGCCAGGTCACATCCCTGGACAGCAACAAGGGAGTGGATCTGGGTAGCAGCTGCTCCAGTGGACAGGGTGTGTGTTCTTTGGTTTGCCACAGTCTCCACCACTTCCTTTTGTTTACCCAACTTAGACCTGGCTGCTCACTCCCACCCCTTGCCTCTCCTTGTGGTCATTTGCAAGTCCCACACTAAATGGTCCTTTGGCCCAGAGACCAAAGACCAGACACCATTCTGGAGACCTCCCATGATGGAACGTGAGACCCGCTGTAAAGGAGGAGCCTAGCTACGGAGCCTGCAGGTGGAACGCAGCGATTCAGAATTCTAGGGTGGAGCAGAACTGAGCAAAACATCCAGCTGGAAAGAGGCCTTCAGAGTCATCTCCTGGCATACCCCATCTTACAGATGGAAACACTGAGGCTCTGGGAGGGATGGGGACAGCACAGACATTTGAATCTCAGTCTCGTCTCCTGGCTCCAAGGCAGGAGAAAACCAGGTTGCTTTCCTTCCTTTGACACATCTTTCTAACTTTATGCACCAGGCACACCTATTAGGCCCTTTACACATGTCACATATTTGTATTTTTCCCATTTGGCAAGTATTTATTGAGTGCCTATTGCATTCTAGAGCCAAATGTGGGGGAAATACAAGTGAAGTCTGCCCACCTGGAGTTCTAACAAGACAAATATATAAAAGTGAGAGTTGGAGCATGGCTTTGAAGGTGAAGTAAATGGTGGGCTGATGGGGAAGGATGGCCAGGTGACAAGAAGGTGACATCTTTCTGGCATTCGAGACCCAAATGCCAAAATGTTTGTGAGCAGCAGCCCTGCCCAACTCAGTGACAGACCCATATGAGAGATGCCAAACCAAACAAGAAGCTGGGCCGTGGTCAAAGGGCAAGACCTTGACTTGTTAGTGAAGGTCTGGCCGCCAGTGCTCACCAAGATCAGTTTCTTTTTTGCCCCTTCTTTCTAAAAATGTTTGTGAGTGGGGCTGACAAAGAGGTGCCATATGCATCACGAATTGAGATCTGGGCTCAAGTCCCTGCTTGGTCCTCACTGTGTGACCTCGAGCAGCTGCCATCACCTCTTGGAACCTCCATGTCCTCCTGGGTAGAATAGGGAGCCCGTGAAACCCACCAGGCAGGGACGTCAAGAAAAATCAATAAGCCAGTGCATGTAAAGGGCTGATCCCAGTGCCCAGCCCTGGGTCTCAGCTCTGTAAACAGGCATTGCTAACCCCCGGAAGTTGTCAGAGCAGGAAGGAGTCAGAGAGCCCTTTCATGAACAAGGATGCAGAGGACAAAGAGGGCAGTCATCTGCCCAAGGCCACACACCGGCCGGCTCTCCCTCCTCCCACCTCCCCCCAGCTTCCATCTGTGGTTTCATTCAGCCAAGGAGTGCCAGGGCCATGGATGTCAGCTGTGATTCTAAACTGGCTCTGGACCAGCTCTAAACCACCTACGGGCTAGCCAGTTGTGGAAGGGAGAGGGGGAGCTGCATTAATGGCTCACATAGCTCCTGGGCCCTGAAGACACAGAGTTGGAATCAAATCCCAGTTCTTCTACTTCCCAACCATGGGCTTTGGACAAGTTCATTCTAACCCTTTATTTCCTTATCTGCGAAATGGGCATAACACCTAACTTGCCAGCTTTAGAGGAGTGAGGAGTGCCTGGCACATAGGAGGTGCTCAGTGCATGTGCATTCCCATCACCACCCCTAACGTCTTAGGGCTGCCCTCCTGCCTGGTCCCTCCCCTGCCCAATTGTCTCATAATGGGGGCCGCTGGGGGGGCAAAGAAAAACAGGTGAGGGAGTGAGGCTGGACTCACACCCACTCATCCCAATTGCCATAAAAATGGCCCCGTGATGCCTGGTCCTGCTGGAAATCCAGCTGCCACCTCTGAGAATATTTACAAGGACTGTCATAGTCCATTCGGATGGCTCTAACAAAAATGCCATAAGCTGAAAGGCTTAGAAACAACAGAGACTGGTTTCTCACAGTTCTGGAGGCTGGAGAGTCCAAGATCAAAACACCACAGTTGCGGTGTCTAGTGGGGGCCTGCTTCCTGGTTCATGGACGGCTGTGTCCACACTGTGTCCTCACTCAGAAGGGGGAAGGTGCTGCCTGGGGCCTGTTTTATTGAGGGACTCATCCTGTTCATGAGGGCTCTTCACTCATGATCTCATCGCCTCCCCAGAGCCCCACCTCCAAATACCATAACACTGGGGTTAGGGTTCTACATATGAGTTTGTGGGGGGGGGGCATCTATTGCAATGGCTCAGAGCCAATTTCTTCTCTCCCTTAAGGCACACCAAGGCGAGAGAGGCTAAAAGGAAAGGAAGCCGTGACGTAGAAGCCCCAGAGATGGAAGCCTTGCTGCAGCAAGAAGGGAGCCAGAGGGGTCCACTGCTGAGAGCCATCTGGCAGGTGTCCCGCTCTACCTTCCTCCTGGCGACCTTTAACCTTGTCATCTGTAGTGTCTTCAGGTTTGCTGTCCCCAAGCTCTTCAGGTGGGTCCAGGCCTTGGGGGCTTTGTGGAGGCTGGTGGTCCCTCCCTTCATGGTGTTCTCCCAGAGCTGGGGGTTGGGGGCTGGGCATCAGCTCTCCTCCTGCCCCGCCTAGTCCTCCAGAGGGCACTGGAGGGTGGTTGAAAGGACCCTGAGGAATGGGAGGAAAAATACATGGGAGAGTGATAAACCTCAGGGAGAGAAAATGAATGAACTCTAACCTGAGTGTATCAGTTCACTTTTGCTGCATAAGAAAACAGCCCCAAGACCAGGGAGCTTACAACCACTTCTTTGGCTCATGATAATGTGGGGCAGCAATTTGGGCCAGGCTCAGCTAGACAGTTCTTCTTTCCTCAGTTGGGTTCACTCGTGTGACTGCGGTCACGCCATGGGGCTGGCCCAGGGGACTGGCTGCTCTCAGCGGGGACAGCTTGTCTCTGCTCCACAAAGCCTGCTCTGGCTCGTTCCCGTGGCCCCTTGGCAGGGCTCGGAGACACGGATCAAGAGCTGCATGATCGTGAGGCCTCGGGCCTGGAGCTGGCGCAGTCTCGGCCACCACTGTGTTTTCTGGGCCACAGCTGGTTGGACGGCCGCCCAGATTCAGGGAATGGTGCATTTGTGCATTTGTGCGGCCACCTTGACAAAGCATTACAGGCTGGGTGGCTTTGACAGCAGGCATTTATTTTCGCTCAGTTCTGGAGGCTCAAAGTTCAAGATCAAGATTGATTTTATCCAAAGCCTCATTCTTGGTTTGCTGTGTCCTTACAGGGTTTTCCCCTGAGCATGTGTGCAAATGTCTTAGAACGACACCCACCTTAACAGCTTTATTTTGACTAAATCCCCTCTTGAAAGGCTTGAGCTCCAAATACAGGTGCATTCCAAAGCACCAGAGATTAGGACTTAACAGGGGGCAGCCCCGGTGGCCCAGCAGCTTAGCACCGCCTTAGGCCCAGGGTGTGATCCTGGAGACCCGGGATCGAGTCCCACATCAGGCTCCCTGCATGGAGCCTGCTTCTCCCTCCGCCTGTGTCTCTGCCTCTCCCTCTGTGTGTGTCTTTTATGAATAAATAAATAAAATCTTAAAAAAATAATTTAAAAAAAGGACTTAACATAGGTAAGTCCACAACATAGCCCACGACAGGTGGAGATAAAACACTCACCTCTTGGTTGAAGGAGCCTCAGTCACATTGAAAAGGTGTGCAGATGGTGGGAGAAATCGCTGCACCCGTATTGGCAAAAATATCACCCCCACGGTGTGATCCTCCCCACCTTGCCAAGCTCAGGCAAAAGCAACAGCCACGCATGCCTTCTCTCAGCACTTGTACCCTCCCTCTCTCAAAAGCCTTTTTCTGGAGTTTATCGGCAATCCCACAATCCCGGCCTGGAAGGGGTATGTCCTCGCAGTGCTCCTGTTCCTCTCCGCCTCCCTGCAATCGCTGTTGGAGCAGCACTACATGTACAAGCTCAAGGTGCTGCAGATGAGGCTGCGAACGGCCATCACGGGCCTGGTGTACAGAAAGGTGAGCCCTGGCGGGGAGGGGTATGTCTTTCTCATCCCAATTCATTTGTGAATGTTCTAGCTGAGAAGGGTCACATCTTTTATCATCTGTGCCTGAAAAGGCACTCATTCATTACTTTACTCACAGTCTCTCACTACCCTCTCACCTTCTGGGTTATTTCCATAAAACCCTGAGTGATCTGACCCTGGGATCCCCCCCAACTCTATCACGTCATATAAGTTCCTTCTTGCTCAGCCTACTCCGGCCTCAAACATACCAGGCAACCTCCCACCTCAGGGCCTTTGCACTTGCTGTTCCTACTACCTGGACACCCTTTCCATTTCTTTTCACGTACCTACCTTCCACTCATCCCCTGTGAGGAGAAAGGGTTAATCTTGGGGCTGTGTGGAAACCAGAAAGAGGTGGGCTGTCAGCTATGTTACCAGGCAACACTTGCTTATGGTAAAAATGACTCCTGACCCTTTGGTAAATTCATTAAGGCTGAAAATTCTGTCAGTGGAGTATGAACACCTGGTGGGAAGCCATAGCTTTGGGCTTCTCTTGGGGCAGTGACTCACCCCCTCGGGAGCTCTGAAAGTGAAGCCCGCCAGACTATCTGCCTAAGAGATACTAGCTCTTGTGGGGTCTGGAGCATTTGAGCCAGGGTGACCCGGTCCCCATGAGTCCCTTCTCACACCTGCGCTGTTTCCTGGGGGAGAGGCAGTGCAAGAGGAACAGAAGAAGCTCCTGGATGGCCACACGGGCAGCTCCCTGTACTGCCTGCCTGCTGTGTTTCCCACCCATGTCTCCCCACCAAGCACACGAGCCGGAGCTCAGGGCTGCCTGACTGGCCTAGTGAGTCCACCTGCTGAGTTGAGGCTGACAGCAAGGCAGCTTGAGGCCATCGCTCTTCTCATCCCCACCCTTAGGGAAGCTTTGCTCATCTCTAGGTCAGGCCCCGGCTCTTCCTGCTGGGCTGTCTTCACATTAACGGTGTCTTCTTATTTTCCGTATCCGGTGCTTGGACATCTGGGGCCTTGCCAATCCCTGCCAGGGCTCGCCAATTCCTAGAGGTAGTAAGTGACTCACCAGGGAGCCTGCTTTCCACGTGCCTACCAACCAATCCAGAGCTCGCACTCCGATCGCCCCCTTGTTGGGGCTCTCAACACTCTGGGCCACCACACACTTGCCCTCATCAGCCCAGGGCCAGGGACTGGACCATAAGGGACAACTCCTATTAATAATAATAACTATGGTAATTATTACTATTGAGTATTATTACTAATATTACTGAATAATATTTTAAAACATGTCTCCCTAACATTCTTCATAACTGTCATTAAAGAATGAGTTTTGGGGCACCTGGGGGGCTCAATCAGTTAAGCATTTGACTCTTGATTTCAGCTCAGGTCGTCATCTCAGGGTCCTGGAACTAAGCCCCACATCAGGCTCCAGGCTCAGTGAGGAGTCTGCTTCTCTCTCTCTCTCTCTCTCTCTCTCAAATAAATAATCTTAAAAAAAAATAGGAGCTATGTAAGTCTTTATTTCATTTTCTTCCCAGCTCAAACTGCTCCTGGTTGAGCAAGCTATCCCCCTCTGTTGTTTACAGCGATATGCCTGGTACTCAGGTCCCTGCAGGGCCCAGAGTACGTACTTGATAAAGATTTGAAGGTGTTTGTTTGTTTGTTTGTTTGTTTTTGGAGATTTTCTACTGCGTCATTCTGGGCTCACATCTTCACCCCCTTACTTCTTTCCTCATGCACTCAGCAGAGAGGATTGCAAATAGAACTAGGATTCAACAGGCTGGAAGGGGTCCACTGTGACCCCGGGGTCGGAGCACAGCTGGGACTGCCAGAGAGCCAGGCTGGTGTGTGAGAGGCACATTGAATGCTTCAAAGGTTGGTCTAACACCCTGTCTGGCTCTTGTGTGTGGTCTTTGTCCTATCTCAGATTCCAAGCCTGGCCTAGCCTTGGCTGTAAAACGAGGTTAGGAATTTTGCATTTCATTGATTCCTATCTCACCTTTTTAAGGCTTTTTTTCCTTTTTGTTTCAAGATTTTATCTATTTATTCATG
Source organism: Nyctereutes procyonoides (assembly GCF_905146905.1). Classification (NCBI taxonomy): domain Eukaryota; kingdom Metazoa; phylum Chordata; class Mammalia; order Carnivora; family Canidae; genus Nyctereutes; species Nyctereutes procyonoides. Next base: position 49,979,955 of record NW_026575126.1, on the reverse strand, counting down.
ACAGACACATAGAAAGAGGCAGAGACACAGGAAGAGGGAGAAGCAGGCTCCCTGTGGGGACCCCAATGCAGGACTTGATCCCAGGACCCCAGGGTCACACCCTGAGCCGAAGGCAGATGCTCAACCACTGAGCCATCCAGGCACCCCTTTTTTAGCCCTTCTGATATCAAGAGGCGTCTCCTGTGTTTTAACTTAATTGCATTGATTTTATGTTTCCTTAGCAATGCAAAAATAGAGTGTTTTACTCATGGCGTTCCAGATTGAATGAAATGCGGCAGTACCTGCTCCGTCTGGTTGTGGGATGTGCTCCGTCACAGAAAGTAACGACGCTGTTCACTTAGCGCAGGGCCTGGGACATAGTTAGCGCTCAGCAAAGGACCACCATGACCGTCATAAACCCAAGGGTTCGACGTGTTATGCTATTAACTTATCACTCCGGTGCTTTAGGGATTTCAGAGCATTTCCATTTTTGTTGTCTATCTGAATTCTCACAACGGCCCTGGGAGGGCGGCTCTGGGGATTTACTGGCCCACTTTACAGATGAGTGAACAGACCAAGGGCAAACCAGCTTAGATCCAGGCCCGCCAGGTGGCTGTGCTCTTCTCCATCCATGCCCTGGGCCTCCCCGCCTCTGTGGGCCTCCCCACCTCCCTCCACCACACTCGTCCTGTCCTGCCCTCTGACTTAGGTCTTCATCTTCCCACCCTGCCCAGGTCCTGGTCCTGTCCAGCGCTTCCAGAAAGGCCAGCGCAGTGGGTGACGTGGTCAACCTGGTGTCCGTGGATGTGCAGCGGCTGACTGAGTGTATCATCTACCTTAACGGGCTGTGGCTGCCAATCATCTGGATGATTATCTGCTTTGTCTATCTCTGGCAGGTATGCCATCGTTCAGGGACGTCTGGACAGGGGTATCAATGATCACAGTCATACTGATTGTGAGTGTGGAATACTCCCCAGTGCCATCCAGGGGTATTTGGTCAGGGTATGTCATGGTTACTGTACATCTCCTTCTACTGCCCTGACCCTGTGGGGCAAGGGGGCCAGGACCCTTTCTGACTTGCTAGCTCGTATCCAGGGCCTAGCACACAGAGGGCACATGTCAGGCCCTTCAAACAGTGCCTGACGTGCAGTACATAAATGTTAAATGTTAGGGCCGTCTGGGTGGCTCAGTCGGTTGAGTGTCCAACTCTTGGTTTTGGCTCAGGTCATCGTCACCTCATGGGTCGTGAGATCAAACCCTGCAACGGGCTCTGTGCTGAGCAGGGAGCCTGCATGAGGATCCTCTTCCTCTGGCCCTCCCCTTCTCTCATGTGTGCGCGCTCTCTTTCTCTCTCTCTCTCAAATAAATAAATAAATCTTTAAGAGTAAATGAATAAATGTTAGATGTTACTATTAGGAAGAGAGAGGGCAAGGAAGGACACTCAGAAAAATGCAGAGCAAATGAGTGGGCAGGCCTCTGACCCAAGCAAATCTGCAGAAGACACAGCCATCACTTTCCTGGCCTTTTGCCAGAAGGTCCCTAACATCAGAAAGTCAGCCTGAAATCTTGTTGACGGGGGTAGGGAGGAATGGACATTGAGTTTGCCACAATTAGATTTTGTAGCAATTTTTCCAAGTGATATTATTTTTGCCAGTTAAAGCTTCACCTTTTTTCTTTTTTTAAAGATTTTATTTATTTATTCATGAGAAACACAAAGAGAGAGGCAGAGGCACAGGCAGAGGGAGAAGCAGGCTCCCTATCGGGAGTCCAGTGTGGGAGTCGATCCCAGGACCCCGGGGTCACCACCTGAGCCAAAAGCAGACTCTCAGCCACTGAGCCACCCAGGTGCCCTCTCTTCACCTTTTTTTTTTTTTTTTTTTTTTTTAATGATTCTCCCAACCCCGGCTGTTGGGCTGTTTGCCTTCTGGGCACTTCTCCATGTGGCCACTGGGTGGCACGATGGCTGCATAAATAAAACAAACGGGCTGGCTCTGTGGTCCAGATTACAAAATAGTATTCTGAAAGGCTGAGAGGGGAAACTGAGGGCCACGGTGGCCGTGGCCGTAGGAGTGGAGGTGGGGTTTGTCTCGAAACTGGGTGCAGAGGACCTTGGAAGAAATTTCAAACAACCCCTTTGAAATCATTTACCTTACCCCCACCTCCACATTTTCCACACAGAGAAACCAAAGCCAAGAGGGAACATTCCTGTCCCAAAGTCACAAAGCAGGTGTGGAGTAGGGCTGCCATACAAAATACAGGACGTCCCGTTAAATACATATTTCAGAGAAATTGATTGATTTCTTAGTATAAGTATATCCCAAATATTGCATGGTCTTACTTATACTAAGAAGACATTTGCTGTTTTGTCTGAAATTCAAATTTAACTACGAATGCTTCCCCCCCCCACCCTAAATCAGGCAACCTTGCCAAGGGTGAAATGAAGACTAAGATAATAATTGTATGACACGGGCACTTACTATATGTGATGGGTGATGCTTGACGTCCCTTTCACAGATGGGGACACTACAGCTTAGGGAAGGTAAGTGCCAGTAAGTGCCCGGGTCAGGATTTGAACTCAGACCCTGACCCCGGAGATCCAACTTCAGCATTCTGGCCAGGCGTGCACCCTTGTGACGTACTTGAACACAACCCCACCACCACTGTGTGGGGTGCTTGTTCCCGTCCATGACCAGAAAAGACTCCATCCTCACCAGGCGCCCATCGGCCGCTCTCATCAGCTCCCTTGGAGTCCATTACCTTAGGATGCTAGTCTGACCAAATCCCTTGGGGTCGTCCAGCTGGGCTCTTGGAGGCATCTGGGGACATCCACCCTCTCTGTCTCCAGCTTCTAGGACCGTCTGCTCTCACTGCCATCGCCGTCTTCATGAGCCTCCTCCCTCTGAATTTCTTCATCACCAAGAAGAGGAAACAGCATCAGGTGTGATGTTTGGGGGACGGGACACACTGGGCGGGAAGTGGGAAGGGGAGCCTGCAGGCCATGGGACTGGCACTGGGGCAGGTGCAGGGGGGTGAGGAGGCGAAGGGGGACCGGGTGTGGGAGCCTTTCCCGTCACTCCCGCCCCCTGCATCTCTGTGGACGGCTGCTCCCCTCGCTCCAAGCACTCAAGCCCCAAGCCAACCGTGGGTCAGCTTTGATGGTCTCTTTTTCTCACATGACGTCCGTCAGCAGATGCATCCAGAACGGTGCCCCTGTCTCACGCTCCCTGGGTCCCCGCCTCTGCCCTCGCCCCGACCCGGACCTCTCCACACATCCCTCTCAGCTCAGAACCCCGGGAGGAAGGAAGATCAGTCTCACATACCCTTTCATACCCTCCTCCTGTCCCTGTGCCATCGCCCTCCTTGGTGAGACAGCCCCAACTCCTCTGCCTGACCTCCGTGTCCCAATGTGGTCCAGCCCAGCCCCCCACCCCGGGTCCCCCCACGCCCTCCCTGACCACACTGCCCATCCTCTGGGTCATGCTGTCCCCTTCATCTTCCCCTGTCCACCTCATCCACCCACTCTCTGTGCACCCAGCACCTCCTCACCATAGCTCATGTGTCACTCCCACCTCCAGGAAGCCTTCCGGATGGCACCATGCCCAAGCTAGCTCCCGGCTCTCTTTCCCGCTTCCCTGGTCTTTGGGAGCTTCCCTCTGCGATGGCACATCACCTCTCAACCACAAAGAGGGCAGAAGCCCAGGGACAGGAGGGAGGAGGCACCTACAATGGCCCAGGTGCAAGATGACAGTGATCTGGGCCAGGACTGTGGGGCCAGCCCTGCTGAGAGGCAGACCTCCTGGGGCCTGCCGTGGAGGTTGAATCAACAGCAGTAGCTGAAGGTGGAGTGTGATGGTTTGGGGAAGGAGAATTTCTGATGTTTCCCTGCCCTCTGCCCTCTTCTCCCCTCTGGTCCTAGGAAGAGCACATGAGGCAGAAGGATTCCCGGGTGCGGCTCACCAGCTGCATCATCAGGAATATGAAGATGGTCAAGTCCCACGGCTGGGAGGGAGCCTTTCTGGAAAGAGTCCTGCATATCCGGGGCCAGGAGCTGGGCGCCATGAGGACCTCCAGCCTCCTCTTCTCTGTGTCCCTGGTGTCCTTCCAAGTGTCCACGTTTCTGGTGAGGTCCCTCTGGTCCCTCTGCAGAGCATAGACTAAGGGAGGGAGCTCTAGCGCGGGATGAGGTAGGCGGAGCCCCCCGCCCCCCAGCTCCTGGAGCCCTGCTTTGCAGACCACCGCATCCATCCAAGTGTACCTTTTTGGATCCTTCCCTCTGACAGGGATCCTTGCTTTGTGCTGAGTTAGCTAAGCACTTAGACCATTCCCCTGAAGGCGGCAGTGGCCAATAAGGCCTGGCATTGGCCTGTAGCTGTTGCAGTTTCTAGCCTGGGGATGAGGCAACAGGTGCGGGAAGCTGCGGAGGTAGAGCCCCACATCCACACCGGCGCTGGCTGTCACATGGCTGCAGTGGCCCTGCACTGGGCACAATGTCTGTCCTGTCCTCCATTGCTGCCGCATCGGCCTTCCTAAAGCATGGCTCTGACTGCAGTCACACTGCTACCAACAAACCTGCAATGACTCAGTGCCCACAAATAAATAAACAATGCAAACTCTTCATAAGATATTCAAGGCTGGTGGCAGGTGGGCCTCAACACCTATTCCCAGAAGGATTAGAACCTCCCCCCACCCTGATCCTGGGGGGTGTCACCAACAGTAGCAACACTCAGAACCACCAGGACCACCACTCAGAACCATGAGAGCTCCCCAGACAGGATCACTGAGTCACCATCACACCAAGCGACCATCAGGTCATCACACTAAGTGACACCTAGAACTGAAACATCTCCAACACCTAGAACTGAACTACCCCCTAGGGACTCCAGAGCCACAGATGCCACCAACGCCCACCGCCCTGCCCTCGGGTGCAGACGATAGCTGCAACCTCGGGTCATCTCCAAAGTGTTCTAGAAACACAAGTGCCCCACATGTCTAGAACCTCCCAAATGCTACCAAGATCAAATGCACGGTATCCCTAGATGTCTGCAACCAAGAATTTCTGGTCCTCGAACGGGGGCTGCACACACAAGTCCCTTCACCAATACACTCATATTTTTGGTGACACCTACACAGCTGCATGAACTTGAAATGAGGCATGGGGCGCTAGCAGAATTTCGGGCGAGGGGAGGATGGAGCGAGTTTGGCCACGCAGGCCTCCAGACATGTCTCGCTCACTCAGCTTCCCGGGCCATGCCCCCAGCTCATTGTCCCCCTCACTCCACCTGTCCCCCAGGTCGCACTGGTTGTGTTTGCTGTCCATACGCTGGTGGCCGAGGAGAACGCCATGGATGCTGAGAAAGCCTTTGTGACCCTCACGGTCCTCACCATCCTCAACAAGGCTCAGGTTTTCATGCCCTTCTCCATCAACTCTGTGGTCCAGGTGAGGCAGGGCACGGGGAGGCCAGCTGGGAGCTGACAGGCAGGGGTGTAGCAGCACGGCCCCACCTCCATGCACCCCCACACTGCCCGCAGAGGAGGAGGATGGATGGGGGGAGGGAGGAAGAGGCAGGGAAACGGAGAGGCAGAGGATACAGGATGTGCCAGCATTCCCACTCCCTTCTCTTTTTTTTTTTTTTTTGAATTAAGATATAATAGGTTTTATTTTTTAGTTTTATTTTTTATAAATTTATTTTTTATTGGTGTTCAATTTGCCAACATATAGAACAACACCCAGTGCTCATCCCGTCAAGTGCCCACCTCAGCACCCGTCACCCAGTCACCCCCACCCCCCACCCACCTCCTCTTCCACCACCCCCAGTTCGTCTCCCAGAGTTCGGAGTCCCTCGTGTTCTGTCTCCCTTCTTGTACAAAGCGTCTTTATTTCGATTCTCTTCCCTTCCCGTGTCCATGCCCACTGTGCCGTGATGGAGGTGATGGCAAGATGATACCAGGCTGAGGCGTCCCTACCCACACGGCCGCCCTAGGTGAACCAAGTCTGGATCCATTTCTGATAATGGTCTGCTGACCTCCTTGGAAAAGCCACCATCCTCCTCCTGGGCCTCATCTGCATGCAGGATGGCCGCCCGATTGTCCCTATTATGCTAGTTAGGGGAGAGTAGCCAGGAGGTCACTGTCACCATCATCATCACCACCTCCATGCACAGTTTCCCGTGACCTGGAAAGCTGTGTGCTAAGGCCTTGCCGGTGCCTTGGGCTTGGGACACCAGAAGCCTTTCCACATCCTGAGGCACCAGACACCTGAAGCCCGAGTCCTCTTTTTGGCTCTTTGGGCACCAGTGACCCGGAGATTTGGTTCCCCCAGGCCCGAGTGTCCTTTGACCGTCTGGCCGCCTTCCTCTGCCTGGAAGAACTGGACCTTGGGGCTGTGGACTTAAGTCCTTCCAGATGCTGTGAGTGCAGAGTTGGCCAGGGGGCGGGGCTATGGAAGGGGTGAGGGGACCCACTGCGCTCCTGGAGCCCAGCGACCAAATGCCAGGGTCCCCAGCTGGGGGGCTGCTGGTGACAGGATGGCACCTGCGGATTGGGCTGGCTGCCATGTAACATGGGGACAGATGCGGAGGCTACTTTCCCCACTCATTCACGGGCACCTCCTGTGTGCCACCCTGGGCGTACAGCCGCAAACCCTCTAAATGACAGGGTCCTTGCCCTCGTGCACCAAGTCAGGGAGATAAACCTGGCAAGGTGTTCCTTGAGATAGAAATAAAATCGGAGAGGTGAGGGGCACAGTTGCATGATGAGACTCAGCAGGCAGGGCTTGTCTGGGTGACCCGCTTCTGCCCCGCAGCTGCTGGGGAGACCTGCATCCGTGTGCGCGACGGCACCTTCGCCTGGTCCCGGGAAGGCACGCCCTGCCTGCGCAGGTATAGAAGGGCTTCCCTGGTGACTCCCTTGCCACGGGCAGGAGGAAGATGCAGAGGCTCCAGCAGCTTCCCACACGACAGACAGCACAGGTCTCCAGCCTGGCACCGGAGGCGGGTCCGTCTGCACTGGGGCTGTCAGGGACATTGGAAGAGGTGGCCTTGGCAGAGTTCTGGGGAAGCAAGGCTCCGGGAGATGGAGGAACAGGGAATCCGAACCCCCCCAGGCCAGGCAGGAGACACCCGCCTGCTCCCCAGGCTGGCGGAGGTGACACCAAGAGAGGCCTGGCCTCATCAGCTGTGTCTGCTTCTCTCCTTCCTGTGTTCCAGGTCACTGCCACCTCCAGCCCCCAATGTTGGCTGGGTCTTTGTGACAGAAAACCTCTAGCCAACCCCAACACTCCCGTAAGAAGGGAGAGAGATACGCTGGGCAGTATTTATGTCCATTATCATTCAGCCACTCTGCAGTCTTTATTAAATGCTTGCTATGTGCCAGTCCCTGCTGGATGCCTGGGGGGCAGAGTGAAGAAAAGAAACAAGGGACTTGCTCTCTTGGGGCTGACATCCGGATGGGGGCCCATCAGTGAGAAATCAGGGGGAGGGGGTGATGCCGGGGGAGAGGCATGTGTAGTAAGGTCACAGTAAAGGGAAGGAAGGAGCCTTGCAAGTGTCTGGGAGAGGAGCTTTCTAGGCGGTGGAAGCAGCAAGTACAAAGGTCCTGAGGCAGGAGTGTGTCTCACCAAGGTTCCTCAACCTCAGCAGCACTGACACTTAGAGCTGGAGACTTCTCTGTTGTAGGTACTGTGCTGTGCATCGTAGGATGTTCAGCAGGACCACCAGTAGCTACCCTCTAGCTTCTAGCAGCAACCCCCAGCGGATGTGACAAATGACCCTTGGGAGCCAGAGGGCACAATCCCTCCTACTTGAGGACCACTGGCCTCCTGTTTTTGAGGAACTGGAGGTCCGTGTGGCCGAGGCAGAGCAGCCAAGAGACAGAGCCGTAGGAGGTTAGGGGTCCTTCATGAATTGTTGGGACTTTAACTTTGATCCAGAGTGAAATGAGAAGTACTGGAGGGTTTGAGCAAGAGTGTGTTACAATCCCAGGTGGGTTTAACAGGTCCCTCCAGCCACGGCGTGGAGGGTGGGCTACAGCACGTGGGCAGGGGCAGAGTGCAAGCGGTGGGCAGCCTATGGCAATACCCTAGACAAGAGGCAAGGCTGGTGTACCCTCCTGCCACACTAAACTGTGTGTGTGTACATACGTGTATGCAGGCGTTCATATGTGCACCTACAGGTATGTGTATGTTAGAAAAGGTGCAGTGTTTGTGTAAATGTGCATGTGCATCCATTATTCGTGTGCACGCATGTCGGCGTGTGTGCTCACGTTTGCACATGTATGTAGTGTGCATGTGCGTGTGCCCTTGTGGGAGGCTGTGTGCATGTGTGTATGTGGTGTAATGAACATGTGCATTATACGTGTGCGCTGTGGGAGGGCGCATGGGTGGAGATGCACATGCACATGTGTGGGGCAGGAGGGCTGCTCCAGTAGCCAGACGAGGACTGCGAGGGGCCACGCTGCTCCACACTTACTCAGGGGGACCTCGGGCCGCGTCACCATCGGGAAAGGCTGGCTCTGTCCGGGGTGCAGCCCTGCACAGACTCAGGCTGGGCCCAACCCAGGGACATGTCCCTCCTGTGTTGCCAGGATAAACCTCACTGTGCCCCAGGGCCGGCTGCTGGCTGTCGTAGGTGCCGTGGGGGCAGGGAAGTCCTCCCTGCTCTCTGCCCTCCTTGGGGAGCTGTCAAAGGTGGAGGGATCTGTGAGCATCAAGGTGAGGCTTCCCCCTGCCTGTGTGCTAGAATGTTCCCCATCCTAAAAGCCCTCTGGCTCCTTCCCATTCCCCCACTCCTGCCCCCTCCTCCAGAGCTTCACCTGCCTCCTTCCTCCCGGCTCCTCCCTGCTCCTCCTACCTCTCCAAAACCGCTCCTACCTCCATCCCTATCAGCCTTTTAATGGCCAAAGTGAGTTGCATTTTAGGGTTCCGTGGCTTACGTGCCCCAGGAGGCCTGGGTCCAGAACACGTCCGTGGTAGAGAACGTGTGCTTCAGGCAGAAGCTGGACCCGCTGTGGCTGGAGACAGTTCTGGAGGCCTGTGCCCTGTGGCCAGACGTGAGCGGCTTCCCTGCAGGGGTCCACACCAAAATTGGGGAGCAGGTGAGGGTCTCGGGGCCTTCTTGCCACAGGCAGTCATTGGAGCTGGGGGCCGTTGGCCTCCCTGGCCTGTGGGCCACGTGGTGGGAGGGACAAGACAGGGGAGCAGAGAAATGGGGCAGACACAGGGCCTGGCTCAGGGCCAAACCCAGAGGAAGAGCACAATAAATAGTGCTTAATGGGCAAATGGTTGCAAATAGAGACAAAAGCAGGGGCGTGGCAGGGACTGGGGGTGAGGGGCCCTCGGCTGCTGGGAGTCAGGAGACCTAGGCTCCCGTCCTGCCCTGCCTTTCTGGGTGACTCTGGTCAAAGAGCTTCCCCTCTCTGGGCCTCACCCAAGGGTCTGGGGCAGAGATGTCCCATAGACTGGACAGACGCACCTGGAGCTGCGGACTGGGCAGGGCTCAGCAAACTGTGACCCACGGGTCAGATCCAATCCACCGAGAGTTTTGTAAATGGGGTCTTCGGGGACACAGCCATGCCCATTCATCTACCGGACAGTCCAAGGCTGCTTTTGCATGACGGGGGCAGAGGTGAGCAGTGGTCTTAGAGACCAGAGTTAAACTAGTTACCGTCCGGCCCCTTGCAGAACAAGTTTGCCCCCCCACCCCCAGGTGGCAGTTGAGAGTGCAAAGGTAGGAGCTGCTAATAAGGAAATGAGTGGGTTTCCTGGTGAGAAGACAGGGCCCAGGAGAAGGTCTGGAGAAGCCCCTGTGTGGGTTGAGCCCCGACGGGTGGCTGAGGAGTGTCCAGCGAGGAGGATGGGCACCTGGAAGCCAGGGGAGGGTGTTTCAGGAGGAAGGAGTGCCTGCTGCCCTCCACCTGTGTCCCACTGTCACATCCTCAACGGAATCCGTGTGCCCCCAAAACTCACCATCCCCACTGCCTGGAACTCCATCCCTCCAGAGCTCAGATCCCAAACCTTGGTGTCATCCTTGATTTTCCTCTTTTCCATACACGCATACATCTGATCCATCAGCAAATCCTGTTGGGTCCACCTTCCAGGAGTGTTCTGGTATCATCCCCCATCAGTTCTCCCTCCCATGTGGCTGCCCTGCTTCTCTCTGTCCTCACACTGGATAGGCCAATGCCAGTGCAGCAGCTAAAGGGATTCTGTTCAAATGTAGGACAGAGCACATCCTTCCTCTGCTTGGAATCTTCCAAGGTCTTCCCATCACCCTCAGAGTCAAAGCCAAAGTCCTGATAGTCAGCAACAAGGCTTCTCAAGGTCTAGCCCCTCTTACCTCCCTGACCCCATCTCCTCTCCGTGATCCCCCGTTCCCTGTTTCACTCCAGCCACGTGGATCTCCATGATATTCATTAAACACCCAGAGCACATTCCTACCTCAGGGCCTTTGCACCTGCTATTCTTTCTGCTTGTAAAGCTCTTTCCCACAGGTCCACATGCCTCATCCCTCACGTCTGTTAGGTCTCAACTCAAATGTCCCCTTAGTGGAGAGGCCTTACCTGACGACCTTGCTCCACACAGCAGCCCTGTCTGGGGTTCATGCTGGTTCAGCAAACACACTAATGCTGCTTTATTATTCTTCAGAGCATGTAACACCTTCCCATAGGTGATGTATTTTTACTTGTTTATTTATTGATTATGTGTCTCTCACCTCACCCTTGTTAGAGTGTAAGAGTGCCCTCCATGAGAGCAGGGACTGGCTCTTGTTCATTGCTGTATCCCCGGAGCCTAGAAAACAGAGTGTATCATAGCCATGGGGAAAATGTGAGTGGAATGAATTAATGAATGAATGAAAATAAGGACTGACAGGCTAGCACTGGGTTGTACAACAGAGAGATGACTGGTGTCCCTGAGGAATGAGGTATCATACGGTAGAGAAATGAGAACACGAGCCAGACTCAAGGGAGTAGTGGCTGGGAGGAGAAGATGTAGGTGTGGAGTGTGCAGCCACCGCCTCCAGGAAGCCTGGCTGGAAAGGGGGAAGCGAGGCTGGGCAGAGGCTGAGGGGGATGCTGGCTTGACAGCAAGTGTCGGAAGCTGGGAGGTGGCCCTGGGGGGACATGCAGAGTGAATTGGCCTTCACTCTGATGAGCAGGTGTTACACCCAGGCCCCTGCCCCCTCCTGTGGCCACAGGGCATGAATCTGTCTGGGGGCCAGAAGCAGCGGCTGAGCCTGGCCCGGGCCGTGTACAGCAAGGCCGCTGTGTACCTGCTGGATGACCCCCTGGCGGCCCTGGATGCCCACGTTGGCCAGTGCATCTTTAACCAGGTCATCGGGCCTGGCGGGCTGCTCCACGGAACGGTAAGTTTGGGAAAACGTGTCAAAGGCCACAGGGCAGGGGCAGGGGAGGACCTGACCCCAGTCTGTCTCACCACCGCTCTCCTCGAGGCTCTCCTTCCTCTGTAATAGTCAGCTTTTGCTCTGCTGATGCTGCTTGACAAGCAACCCCCAATCACAGTGGCTTACAACAGCAGTTTGTTCTTGCTTTTGGGTCTGGGATGAGGCTCCTCTCCCTCAGGTCACTGGCCAGATCCAGGTTCAGGTGGAGCCTGTGTGTCTTCTTGTTCCAAGACACAGTTTGAAGGAGACCCTCTATTTCTCTACTGGGATGTGGAGAAAGAGGGTGGGAGTACAAGAAAGGGGGCTCTCTCCACCCTGAGCCCCAGGACACTGCCTGACACTTCCCCCCCAACCCCTGGCTCTGGAGGACTGGTCATACATGTGAGTGTGACTCACCCCTTCCCTGCCCAGACACGGATTCTCGTGACCCATGCGCTCCATGTCCTGCCCCAAGCTGATTGGATCGTGGTGCTGGAAGATGGAGCCATTGCAGAGATGGGTCCCTACCAGGAGCTTCTGCACAGGAATGGGGCCCTGGTGGGTCTTCTGGATGCAGCCAGACAGCCAGGAGACAGAGGAGATGGAGGTACTAGCTAGGCTTGGCCGGTTCTCTGGCCCTGGCTCCTGCCACCCTTGGGGAGAAGGCTCCAAGGATCCCACTGGCGTGGCTGGAATGCTCTGGCCACAGCCTTCATGGTGGCCCAGGCCTGGAAGCAGACAGCTCTCTGAAGAGGCCACCTATCCCCTCAGTTAGAGCCAGTGTCACCTTCTCTGAACCGGGGACTGTGCTAAGTGCAGTGATTATTTCATTAGATCTTCGCAACATGCCCATGAGGCACATGCAGTCATTGCTGCCATGTTACTGATGAGCAAACTGGGCAAAGACAATTCGATTTTCCAAGGTCACAGGATTAGAACTCAGGTATGTTCATATCTGAAGCCTATGTTCCTAACTGCTACAGAGGCTGAGCGAGATGGTCACTTGGTGGCTAGAGGCCAGAAGGCCCACGACGCGCTAGGTGGGGCTTCTAATAACCAGAAAACACAGCACGTGCTGGAAAGATGACCATGCATTGGAAGTGAAGCCACCGATGTGAGCTCCCCCACAGTGGAGTGGCACCTTCCAAGCATTAGCTCATTTAATCATCCCAATGCCCCTGTGAGGTCGGGGCCATCTTTACCTCCATTTTACAGATGGGAAAACCAAGGCCCAGAAGTGAAGGAACTAGCCCAAGCTTACATGGCCTCTAAATGGTGGTAATGGGATTTGAACCCAAGCAGCCTGACTCCAGAGTATGTGCTTTTTCATTAGTAGGCAGGATGCTGTCCTTCACCCCCACATTCCCCATGACACTATGACAAAGCAAGGATGCACAGCCAGGTGCCCCAACCCCAGGGTCTGCCTTGCCAGGAAACATCTGTTGAGCATTGGCCCACCCTGGTAAAAATCCCAAGTGTTGCCTCACCATGTCACCATCCTGGAGCTTGGAGACGGAACCCGCCTGGTCTGGGCGACAGTCAGAGGGAGGTTCCCCCCTGGGGGAGGTGACTCTGAGGTTGGGTGGGAGTCACCTAGAAAAGAACATTCCAGGAACAAGGAATTGCTTGGACAGGGCTGCTGGGGGGAACCTGGGGCAGTTTGCTGTGTACAGTGTTTGCTACTGTTTTTCTAGCCCCAAGTTCATAGCAGGTGTGCCATTATATCTGCTGAGTGAGTGAGTGAATGAATGAACGAATGAATGAGTGATTGAAGGAATAATGTTCCCAGAAGATCCCAGGGACGATTGAGAGAAGTTGCAGGAGCCAGATGGAAGGAAACAGATGCTCAGACAAGTTAAGGCCATATGGTCAACTTTGGGTGGCAAAGCCAGCATCTGGACCCCGAGTGCTGACCCCCATCACGTGACAGGACTCTGCTGACCTTGCAGAAACAGAACTCATGACCAATGCAGAGGACCCCAGAGGCCCTACTGGAAGCGAGCAGCCTGTAGGTGGACCCGAGAGGTGAGTCCACTGTGATGCTGAGCGCCAGGGAAGCATGGGCAGAGGCTGAGGCAGGGTGGCTGTGTCACCAACTGCCTCTCAGGCGGGTAAGGGGAGCCAAGATGATTCTGGACCCCCCCAGAGTACCTGCCATGGGGCTCAGCTGTGGGATAATTCACCAAAAACTATTGGATAATCAATTGGCTACAATGATTAAGTCCTCAAGTGGCCAGTTCATAGAATGACCAGTGTGCCCTCAAGTATGATGAATGCCTTACAGTTTGTCAGGTTGTCTCATGGCAGGGGAGGGGCAGGGCTGATTGCAATGCAAGATCCTTACCATTGTTAATGACATGCCTGGTCCTGTCGCTCATGCTTTGACAGGCTTGCCACACAAAGGGCTTGAGTCTACACTCATGGGATCACTTGGCACAGGCCAGAACACATAGGTGAGGGGGTCACCAGAAGGCCTGATGTCCCCTTTTCTCTGGCCCCCTCTGGATAGGCCGTAGCCAGACTCATTATGGGCTGTCTGCAGCCGAGGAACCCAGCCAACATGGTGCTCTCTCTTTTTTATGGAAAGTGATTTTGTAAAACAGAACAACAGACCCCTGGGCACCAGGAAGTGTGAGCTTAAGTGACTATAGTTGGGGGACTGTAGGGGGATCTTGAGGGTCCTTGGTCCCTGGGAGCAAGTAGAGGCTGGGCTCAATGCCTCCCCATGCCAGCTAGCCTCCCAGAGCGCTCCTGGTCACATACTGGGCAATCCCACTTGTCTTCACAGTGCATGGTAATCCTACGTAAGATGAGAGAGAAAGACAGATAGACATATGTACATAGGTGAATATATAGATAGACAAGAGATCAATAAATGATGGATAGGTAGATGATTGATTGTAGAGACTAACCGCATTTTACAGCTGAAGAAACTGAGGCAGACAGCTAAGTCAGCCTCCTGTGGCTTCACGGTCAGCAGGTGGCAATTGGCATTTAAGATTGAGGCAGCCCACCCATCCATAGATGAAAGGAACACACAAGAAGTCCTCAACATTGAATTGTGCGACAGTGACACTCTGGCCACCTGGAATGACAAATCGGAGTGTAAACAGCAGAGGCAGAATGATTGTAGCAAAGCTTAAGCCAAAACAAAAACTCTGAAAAAACAAGTTCTGAAGTTGGACCCATGAAGCTCATTCAGTGACACGGCATCAGGAGAACAGGCTTGCTCGCCTCTGGGGTAGGGGACGGCACTCAGGAGGGAGGACGGAGCACTGCTAGTTGAACGAATGAGTGAATGAATGAGTGAGTGGAGAGCGTACCTCAGGGTTCGTTGGCGACCAGTGGCCGGGAGGGCTGGACACACACAGCCCGTGGACAGGGACCCTGATGTGTCCTCATTTCCTCTCAATGGCAGGTCCATGAAGTTAGTCCCTGAGAAGGACGGGACCACTTCAGAGGCCCAGACAGGGGCTCCCCTAGCTGGTCCCGAGTGGGCAGGACGGCCAGCAGGAGAGGACGGCACACAGAATGGCAGGGTAACACCGGCTGCTCCCTCCCCTTTGCATCCAAGGCTACAGCTCCCCACCCCACCCCCCACTAGCCCCCCAGGGCTCGAGGCCTCCCATCGGGTATCGCTCTGTGCAGGGAGTGGAGAGACTCACTTTTATTGAACACCTGCTGCGTGCCAAGCAAGACTCGAGGTGCTTCATATTTCTTAATGCTCACAACCACCCTAAAATTAGATGGCGATAGTTCCATTTTAGGGATGAAGAAACTGAGGTCTGGAAATGTTTGTCTGTGTTCTCATAGCTAGCACGGGACCACGCGGGGACTCAAGTCCAGGAGAGCCAGAATCTGCAGCTTGTACTATTTCTTTTCTTCTATGCTGTTTTGTCCACCCATCCACCCACCTACCTACTCACTCATTCCTGTTGCTCTACCTTTCCTCTCATTCACTACTCACCCCCTCCCTCCTTCTCACCCATCCATCTACCTACCCATCTACCTGCTGATCTATTCATCTCACTCAACCTCCCACCCATTCACTCATCCAGCCATCCGCTATCATCTACCCATCCACCCACTTATCCATGCAGTACCCATCTTCCATCTATCTAGCCATCTACCTACTCTCTATCCATCCATCCACCCACCCAACTATCTACCCATGCACCCACTTATCCACCCACCTACCCACCCATCTATCCACCTTGTACCCACTTATCCATCCATCCACCCTCCTATCCATATACTCATCTTCCATCTATCTACCCATTCATCCACTTGCCCATCCTTCCATCAACTCACCTATGCACCCACTCAACTACAGACTTACTCATTTATTCTCCCATTCACCCATCTACCCATTTATTCACCCACTCGCCCAATCACCCATTATCCCACCCGACCATCCACTCACTTATCCACCCAGAAAACATTTACAGAACCCCCACTGCCAGGCAATGTTTATGCTGTGGTGGAGACTGCACACTAGTGAAGGGAGACAAGCAGCAAACAATGAGGCTACCAAGCAAAGTGATACTAGATAATGATAAATGGTATAAAAAATAAAGAAGGGCAATGAGATGGGGACCAGCCAACAGAGGGTCAGGAGCCTACTTGGAAAAAAAAAAAAAAGGAGCCTACTTGGGTTGAGATGCTCTGAGGAGTGACACTTAGCTGAGCCATAAAGCAAGAGACCAGCCTCAGATAGAGCAGGGGGAGAGCATTCCAGGCAGAGGGAACAACAGGTGCAAGGGCTCTGACGTGAGAAAGAGCTTAGGGTGCCAGAGGAAAAAAGGGGATCCCAGAAGACCAGCAGACAGTGAGTAGGAGGTAAGGTCAGAGACATAGACTAGAGGTTTGGTATTTCTTCTGAGAGCAAGAGAAAGCCATGAGCAGATCAGCAACAGCAGATGGGGTCAGGTTGATGTTTCCAGAAGTTTGCTCTGGCTGTAGCCACATGAAGAACTTCAGATTCATGGGAGCTGGACCTAAAGCAAGCATCTTAACCTCTTCATGCCTCAGTTTCCTTATCTGTCAGGTGGGAATTCTGATGGGGGCAGAGACACGTGCTGGTCCCGCAGGATGTGTTCAGTAAATTACTCCCAAGCCAGAAAGTGCCACAGCCTGTCACCTTCTCGGCTGACAGGCCCTCTGAGGGTTCTGCAGAGGAAGGGGGCCTGGAGGCCGGTGGGGCTGAGGGAGAGACATACTCCAGGTGGGAGGCCCCGAGGAGGGACCCGTAAGGTCTGCATCGTGTTCCATGTGCCCCGCCGATGTGTTTTGAGAGCCTCACCTGGTCTTTCCCCACCTCACCTCCCTCTGCCCCCACCACCCCCACCTGCACTACAGGTGAAGGCCACCATGTACCTGAGCTACTTCCAGGCTGTGGGTGTTCCCCTCTGTGTCTACGCTCTCTTCCTCTTCCTCTGCCAGCAAGTGGCCTCCTTTTGTCATGGTTACTGGTTGAGCCTGTGGGCGGACGATCCCACCGTGGACGGGCGGCAGACGCAGGCGGCTTTGCGGGGCTCGATCTTCGGGATCCTGGGCTGCCTTCAAGGTACCCCTCGCCCTCCATCCTCCCAGCCTCCCTCTGAGGTGCTCAGGGCTCCCTGGCCTGCCCATACCTGGCTTACCCTGCCCTTCATGACCGTCTGTGCCAACCTCCTGGGCCCAAATGCATCCTTCAGATAAAGCTTGGGGGTGGGGGGGACATGGCCCATCCCTCCCCTCCTGGGCCCCCCAGTGTCTCTGCCAGACTCATCAGCAAATGCAGAATCCTGGCCCCCAGATGTTGGGGACAGCTGAGGACTGGGGTGAGGACAGGCCAACTGCAGTGTTTGGATTGGCCAGGGGTCCAATCTGCCCGGCCCCAGAGACAGGGAGCAAGCTGGCCGCATCCCAAGTCCGTAGATCAGACAGGGAGGAAGCGAGCATGTGAGTTCCCTAGGACTGACACAAATGGCCACACACCTGGGAGCTCAGAACAACAGAAACTTAACTCTCACAGCCCTGAAGCCAGAAGCCCCCAAACCAAGCTCTCAGCAGGACTGGTTCTTCTCAGAGGCTCTGGGGGAGCAACACTCCCATGCCTCTCTCCTAGCTTCTGCTGGGGGCCAGCAATCCTTGGCTTGTTGTGTCTTTGCCTGTCTTCACACCACCTCCTCTGTGTCTCTGGATGTCTTTGGATTTAGAAGCCACCCTATATCCAAGGTGGTATCATCTCAAGCTCTTTCACTGAAAACCTCTCCAAAGATCCCATTTCCAAATAAGTTCACATCCTGAGGTTCCTGGTGGACATATATTTGGAGGGTGGGAGGCATAATATTCAACCTGCTACAGGGGGGTTCCATTGAGGGATTATCAGGAGGGTCAAATCATAAGTTGTCTACCATGGAGGGTTGGGAGGTGGTCTCAGCTCTCATGCTCTGATACCTCTCTCTCCCCAGCCATTGGGCTGTTTGCCTCCATGGCCATGGTGCTCCTAGGGGGGATCCGGGCATCCAGCCTGCTTTTCCAGAGACTTCTGTGGGATGTGATGCGGTCTCCCATCGGCTTCTTTGAGCGGACCCCCATCGGGAACCTACTGAATCGCTTCTCCAAAGAGACAGACATAGTTGATGTGGACATCCCAGACAAACTCCGGTCCTTGCTGATTTATGTCTTTGGACTCCTGGAGGTCAGCCTGGTGGTGACAGTGGCTACCCCTCTGGCTATGGTGGCCATCCTGCCGCTGCTGGTCTTCTATGCTGGGTTTCAGGTAGGGAGAGATTGAGGAAGTTCCGGGGCTCAGCTCAGGTCACCTCATCCAGTCCCCTGTCTCTGGCAGCATTCTGTGTAGGAGGTTCTGCACAATGGGCATCCAGGGGCCGTCCCTAGAAGAATCCCAGAGGCAGAGACACCACAGTTTATTTCCAACACCCTATACTCGTCTGTCTCCCAATGGTCCACGTCAAAGTTCTTAATAGCTAAGATTTTGTCCTGTGGCTGCTGCTGAAATCAGCTTCATCTTTTCCAGTTATCTGGACAGCACGAAGGCACTGCAAGGTCTCAGAGACTGCTGCATTAAGTTTGACTCTTCCAGTTGCCAGAGAAATTGTTTCATTAGCTTTATTTTTATTTTTTTCAAGATTTTATTTATTTATTCATAAGAGACACAGAGAGGGAGAGACACAGGCAGAGGGAGAAGCAGGCTCCCTGCAGGGGGCCCAGTGTGGGACTCGATCCTGGGACTGGGATCACGCCCTGAGCCAAAGGCCGACCTTCATCCGCTGAGCCACCCAGGCATCCCATTTCATTAGCTTTAAACAAAAGGATAGAATTTAATGACCCTAAAGTGCAGGGTGGGCCAGTTGTCACCAGGATGCTGTATAGTCTCTCCATGTCTTTGCTCAATGGGGCTCAAAGTGTGGTCTCAGAACAGCAGCATCGGTACCAGCCGGAAGCTAGTTAGAAAGGCATGTTCTCGGGCCCCATCCAAGACTTACGGACTCAGCTATTGTGGAAATGGAGCCCAGAAATCTGGGTTTTAACAAACCCCTCAGGTAACCCTGGTGCACGCTAATGTTTAAGAACTGTTGGCTTTAGTCTGCTTGGCCTGACTTTGCACAAACTCTCTTTCCGGGGGCAAGTCAGATGGCCCCTGGCAACCCTGTGCTCCCAGCATCCCCCTCAGCAACACCAGCACAAAGTAACCTGTTCTCCAGCTCGGCATTTGTTCGTCAGACCCAGGAAAGATTAGAGTTGCCTACTTCGGGGCATGTGTTTATCCCTGGGCTAATCAGAGCGACCAAAGGGATGGCTACCCCAACCGGCTAGGCTGTGTCATGCCACCACCTCCACCATCTGGTCCCATGGTTGAACTCCATCCCACAAGGCCCACCCCAGGATATCAGAAATAGAGTAGAAAGAACCATGGTAGCCAGACAAAAACCACAACCACCACTATCTTCTCTGTGTCTTCTTGACTTGGGGAGGGACAGCTTTAGGGTCGGGCAAAGGTGGGTTTGAATCCAGGCCCTGCCACTTACTTGCCATAGAGACCTGAACCAGCCGCTTTATCCCTCTGGGCCTCAGGTGTTCTCATCTGTAAACCGTGAAGCCCACTAACGCCCAGCTCATGTTAATAAATACTGTTTGTAAAGAGCCTAGCACACAGCCTGGGTGTTCAGCAAATGCACACCCTCTCTGGCTGCGCACACACTGCAACCCCAAACCAAATAACACCTCATATTATTTGTGGATTGTTATGTTCCCAGAGCCTGCCATGGAAGCTTGACTTATGTGAATGAATTCTGCTTGGCCAACTGCCTTCCTTGTCCTTTATGGTCTTGTTCCCATACTGACTGGCCCTGAGTGAAGCAGTTGGCCTAAGACCTGGGAATGAGACAGCCTAGTTGCATGAGAGGAGTGATTTCTCAATCCTGGCTGTACATGAGAATCACCCAGAAGTTTTTTTTTTAAAATACCAAGGCCAAGGGAACCCCACCAGAGATTCTGATTTAATAGTTCTGGAATGGGGCACTGGATGGTTTTTGAGCTTCCTAGGCGATCTTAAAAAGAACCACGTAACTCTGATTCTGTAAGGAGATGGGAGCCCAGAGAGGGAAAGCGACTAGCCCAAGGTCATACAGCAAGCTGAAACTCTGTACTTGAGGCTCCCCTGTGCTCCTCAAACTACCTGTCTCAATCTGTGACTTCTCCCCTCCTCACCTGTTCTCGCTTCAGAGCCTGTATGTGGCCAGCATATGCCAGCTCCGACGCCTGGAGTCAGCCAGGCACTCATTCGTGTGCTCCCACGTGGCCGAAACGTTCCAGGGCAGCGCAGTGGTCAGAGCCTTCCAGGCCCAGTGCCGTTTTGTGGCTCAGAATGACACACACGTGGATGAAAGCCAGAGAGTCACTTTCCCACGGCTGGTGGCTGACAGGTACGAAGAGCCTTGGGGCGGAGAAGGCCCTGTACTACAAACACATCTGTGTCCCCAGAGAGTGAGACCCAGTGTCCTACTGTGCAGCCAGAGAGATCACGTGGCCTGCCCAAGGTCACATAGTCAGGGATAAAACCGAGGCTACGTACCATGTGGGTGCATTTGGGAGCGTGGCCTGAGGAGTCCACAGCCGCAGAGGGGCAGCTGAAGGGAAGAAGCCTCTGTTGCTTTGGTGATAGAGCAGCTACATAAGCATCCCCAGCCTCCTTTCAGTAACAGAGTGTCTGAGCACAGACAGACATGGGCTCAAATCCCAGCTCTGCAACTTCCTAGCTGGGCCATCGCAGGCAGGTTACGTACCTCTCTGAGCCTCCTTTGTCAAAGGGGGACGGCATTCACGGGGTGGCTCTCAGGATCCAATACATGCACTCAGCTGGTGCTTGTAACATGCATACCGCATGCCCGACCCAGTTCTGAGCACTCTACATGGATGTATTCACTTAGTCCTATGAATAACCCACGAGGCAGAGGCTGTTCTGGAGAGGGTGGACCTCAGGCATAGAGATTTAGGGACTTGCCCAGGGCCACACAGCAAACACGTGGTGGAGTCAGGCTTCACATCCAGGCACCCTGGTGCCACAGTGTGGAGAGGGCAAGCACACAGTAAGAACTCAATAAATGTGAATTCCTTTCTCCTTTATCCCCTGGGTCCCTGGCCAGCTGTGGCTCTCAGGCCCTGGGGCTGTGGGCAGTGTCTAAACCCCGTATGCCTTCTGGATGACCTATTCCACCTCTTCCTGGGGTAAACCGAGGGAGGAAAGACCTCACGGACATCTAGAATGCACCTACTATGTGGAGGGCCCAGGGATTTCCGGGCCACATGTGGCATATCTCATTTAATCCTCTCAAGTGTAAGGAGCCAGACGTCATCTCATTCCACAGATGGTTCCACTGGGATTTGAGGAAACAAAGGGGCTGTCTCAAGGTCAGCCGTCTAGGAAGCGGCTTCTTTATTCATTTGTTGGCTGCTTTGCTGAAAACCCATGACCTGCTGGGGAAGGTTTGTGTTTCCTGGTCAGAGCACCGTGGCTTCAAAGGCCTATGTCTGTGGACTTAGGCAACTACCTACTTCTGAGCCTTAGTGTCCTCACCTGTCAAACAGGACAGCAATACTCCACTTTGTGGGATTCTTTGGGGAACTAGATAGTATACTGTAGGAAAGCCCAGAGCTCTCTGAAGTCAGGGATTTTAATACCGGGTCACTCTGTGTCCCCAGCATCTCCAGCGTGCACAGCACACAGTAGATGCTCAATACATGTGTGTTGAATGAATGAATGCTAGAGTAGGAATCCAGGAGAAGGGGGTGCATATTTATTCATCCACTTAATGTATTATTCAGTGAGCACCTACTATGTGCTGGGTCCTATGCTAGGTCCTGAGGACAGTTGTGAACAAGACAAAGCCACTGCCCTCTCGGAGTTCACAGTCAAGGACTGATTAAATAGTTTTGTTATAAAGAGTGGTAACTGTTATGAAATCATCAGTGACCTGTTTGAGAGAAAGGCAGGAGCAGTCCAGGAGGGCTTTCGCAAGAGGCGGCATTCGAGCTGACTTGCACATAAAGATGAGATGGAAGCTGGGTTCAGGAAGGGGGAACACAAGGGATATGGCCAGGCATATCCCAGCGACAGAAAAGTGGCACCAGGGCAAAACTTTACTTTAACACCTACTGTGTGCCAGGCTCTGAAGTGGGCACAGGTGAGACAAGAAAGCATCAACTTCCCCCACCCACTGAGCTTGAGTGGGGCCTGGGGTGTGGAGGGGACCATTGCTGAGGCCCCTGGGGGACTCACGGTGGCACGATGGCCAGTCCTTGTGCAGGGAGGGCCCCCGCTGACCCTGCTCTCACCTGCCTCCCCTCGCAGATGGCTGGCTGCCAACCTGGAGCTGCTGGGGAACATGCTGGTGCTGGCAGCCGCCATGTGTGCTGTGCTGAGCAAGGCCCACCTTAGCGCCGGCCTCGTGGGCTTCTCGGTCTCTGCTGCCCTGCAGGTACTCCCAACACCCGGGACTGATACACCCCTGCCAGTGGGGTCTTCAAGGACCCAGGGCCAGACAACTGACCAGTGAGGAAAACATAGCTCTACAGAAGCTTAGCTGGGGTGACCTTCCTGGACCTTGGGCTAGAGTCTTCCCTCCCAGAGCCTCAGTGTGCTCATCTGAAAAATGGGTCAGTAATCTCTTCACACATTGTAAAGACTAGTTGAGACAAGGCATATAGAGTACATTTCCAGTGCATTGCTAAGTTTTATTGACTATTAATTAATTATATTCAATTAATATTAAATTAATCAATTATAACTAATAGTTAATTAACTCTTAACTATTAATATAATTTTATTAACTATTAATATTATAACTTAACATATTAATATATACTTGATATTAACTAATTAATATTATATAACTATATTATACTATTATATTCATATTAATATTTATGTATGCCATATTTTATAATGTTAATATATTATTTATAATATTAATAACTAAAAATATACCATCAGATCCTATCTATGAAGAAAAAACATATATATACATATATATATGTATATATACGGCATTCTTTATGAATGAAGCATTGTTCTAACAGCTTGACAAATATTAACTCATTTAACCCTGCGCACAACCCATCAGGGATACTGTATTCCTCATTTTACAATGAGGCAAAATGATGAGAAATCAAGGCATAGAAACCTCTCAGGATGGAAGTCAGCAGGCCTGGGTCCTGCGGTGTGTCCGTGGGAGGGCCACGTGCCCTTTCTGGTCCTGTCTCCCCACCTGCATCAAGACGGGTCAGACAAGCTTCTTCTGCTCCGCATAGTCCAGTTCTACAGAAGGGAGAGAGGAGGGGTCCTGGCAGCAGCAGCCACATCCCATCCCCCTGTCTGCCCAGGTCCTGCCTCCCGCCCCCCGCCTCGGGGCTGCCACGGGCTTGCAAGGGGGCCTTGCGGAAGCCAGCCCGAGGTGTCTTCTCCCACCAGGTGACCCAGACACTGCAGTGGGCTGTTCGCAGCTGGACAGACCTGGCGAGCAGCGTCGTGTCGGTGGAGCGGATGAAGGACTATGTCCAGACGCCCAAGGAGGTGATGGGTGGGGACGTGCAGGGATGCAGGTGTAGACGCAGGCGCTAGAGCCCCTGTCCCCGTGGGCTGGCGTCACAGCCAGCGCGGCGGTAATGGTTAAGAAGCCAGGACAGATCCCGGTTCCTTTGCTTCTTCACTTGGGCAGAGCAGGTCATTCTGGGGAGTGACTGGGGACCATGGGTAACAGCAGCACAACAGTGACATTACGGATGCATCACAGCGAGGTGACAGTGACGGAAGGGCGACAAGGCAAGGCTGACCACGCTGGTGTCCCGGGGGCACCCTGGAGACACTCCATACACGTGCACTGCTCTTACTGACCTCCTGTCCCCTCCGGGGGGTGGAGGGCCCGGGCCAGGTCACAGGAACAGCAGTGGCAGCTCATGACACCCCCTGTGCAACCTCGCCCTCTTCACAGAGACAAGAGGGGCCTGTCTCCCCCTTCTAGAGGAAGACGGGATATTCTGTGAGCCTCGATAGTGGCTAATAAGAGGAATATGGAGTAGTCAATACTTCTAGAATCCTGGATGTTGTTTGTAGCTCTGCTGTGTTCCATGCCCCCTCCAGCCCCGCCACAGCCGTAAACAAGCCCATTTTCCAGAAGGGAGAGAGGCTCCTCTGACCCCTTGTCCCCTCCTGCCCCAGGCGCCCTGGAGGCTGCCCGCCTGCGCAGCCCGGTCCCCCTGGCCTCACGGGGGGCAGGTGGAGTTCCGGGACTTCGGGCTGAGACACCACCCTGAGCTCCCGCTGGCCGTCCGGGGCGTGTCCTTCAAGATCCACGCTGGAGAGAAGGTGGGCGGCCTTCCCGCACCCCCTCCCCACGGAGCCCCGGCCCGGGGCGGAGCCCAGGCCCTGAGCACCCGCTGCCTCCTGCACCCCCTCATCCGCACACCCACCCCACCCTGTCTGAACCTGCAGTCTTCCCCACACCTGCCGTCATCTTGGTGAAACGCACCCCCCCGCCCCCGGTGCTCCCAGATGAGGAGGCAGCTCCCCGACCCCCTTCTTTCTTTTCGCCTCTGACCGTAGCCGAACACCTGCTCGTGCCGAGGCCGAGTGCTCAGGGCTTCACGTACCTTCTCCGGTTTGTGTGGCCTCAGTTCCCGGTTTTGCCACGGCTGACCTTGGGCAAGTCGCTTCATGCCTTGATCTCAGTTTTTCCATCTGTAAGATGGGAACCATAATGTCAGCCCCACAGAGCAGTTGTGAAGTTCACCCGACTTATACCCACACACTGCCTGGAACGGTGCCTGGCACATGGCAAGCGCTGCAAGATGTTTGCCAGTGCTTCTATTATTATCCTTTGCAGCCTTACCCTGACAACAATCCTATGAAGAAGCACCAGTTTTACCCCATTTTACAGAGGCTTAGTCCGTTTGACTCCCCACCCAGGTGCACGTCCTCCCTGCCTCCTCCTGGACTGCCCCAGGCCCCCCGCCGAACCCCCAGCCTCCCCGTTCACCACCTCCAGTCTGTTTTCCTATGATCTTGATTTGGGCGTGTCGTTCCCCTGCTTGAGACCTTCCACCTGCTGCCAGCTTCCCTCAGAGTAAAGGCCAGACTCCTGAGCTTGGCATTCAAGGCCGCACCCAACTCTCCATGCATTGCCCTGCCCGGGCTTCTTAGCCAACCCTTGTGCAACAGCTGCCTCACTGAGCCAGGTGGGCACTTGGTGCTGCCCTTGGGGACTTTACGCCCTGGCACTTGGTGTGGTTTACCTGGACTCTTCGCCCTTCCTAAACTCCTCCTCACCCTGCAAGATTCCACTCAAGAATCCCCTCCACCCCAAAGCCTTCTCTGATTACCCCGTTACTGCCTCTGCCAGGCAGCTTCAGGTCCAGAGTCTGATTATAGAGGGGATTTATTAGTCTCGCCATATTCCGATTAGGGTTGCTCAGTTGCACTATTTCCAAGACCAGCCAGGGAGTCCTGTGGAGCCAGGACCCCTTAATATCTATATTCCTGGAGGCTAGGAAATGCCTGTCACACAATGGGTGGCACGTTTCATTGACTTCTTGAACAAATCGTGTTGAACCTCTGTGGAGTGTCGGACATTGAGAATGCAACAGTAAACACTGAGGAGGGTTGGGGATACAGCAATGGGCAGATGGATGGAAGGATGAGATATGGATGGGCTGGGAAGGGAGATGGATGGATGGAGAGGAAGAAAGGACGGGAAATTCCTGGAAGGATAGGAAGATGGACGGAATGATGGGACATGAATCGGTTGAGACGGGGAGAGAAGGAAGGAGTAATGGAAGGGCAGTGTATAGCTTCAAGGCTGGGGGAATGGGGAGCAAGATGGGAGAGGTGAGAGGAAGACAGTGATGTGTAGAAAGAAGGGATGAATATATGGGAAGGTAGACAGATGACAGGACAGTGGGTGCTCAAAGGATGATGGGTAGATGGATGGATCTTGGATGCAGGCATCTCCTTGCCCAGATGCCCAGGGCCCCTCCAGCCTGTGGCCTGCTTTCCTCTGGCCAGGCCTGCTCAGAACGAGCCTTGCCCCCCCCACAGGTGGGCATCGTTGGCAGGACGGGGGCCGGGAAGTCCTCCCTGGCCGGGGGCCTCCTGCGGCTTCTGGAGGCGGCCGAGGGGGGGATTTGGATCGACGGGGTCCCCATCGCACACGTGGGGCTGCACACACTGCGCTCCAGAATCACCATCATCCCCCAGGTGAGGTCTGGGGAATAGGGTGGGCCGAGGTGGGAGGCCCGGCTGGGCCCAGCTCTGACCTGCTACCCCTTCCGACCAGGACCCCACGCTGTTCCCCGGCTCTCTGCGGATGAACCTCGACATGCTGGACGAGCACACGGATGAAGCCATCTGGGAAGCCTTGGAGACGGTGCAGCTCAGACCCTTGGTGGCCAGCCTGCCCGGGCAGCTGCAGTATGAGTGCACCGACCAAGGTTCCGACCTGAGGTAGGCTTGCCCCACCACGACCAGGACCTGGGAGAAGCCAGGGCTCCCCAGCGCCATCCCCAGCATAGTAGACCCTGGAATGCCCCCCACCATAGGACTACTAGCCCCATTCAGTGAACACTGCCAGTACGAATCCCATCCCTATCCGCAATTCAAACCCCAACACAGTTTCTGAATACCCAGTTTCTTTTTCTTAAGTTCAGTCCCTAAATTTATTTGGGTGACAAGACCCAACCTTTACTGACAGAAGGCTACTTCCAGTCTTCCTTTATCCCACTCAGCACTTATTTTGCTCCAAAGGCATTGTTTTTGATATTGGGTGCTAACCCCATGCTCACTGGGTATCGAGTAACATATGGCATGACTTTTTTTTTTTTAAGAGAGAGAGAGAGGGTGAGTAGAGGCAGGAGGGGCAGAGGGAGAAGGAGAGAGAGAATCTTAAGCAGACTCCATGCCCAGCATGAAGTGCGACTCAGGCTTGACCCTGAGATCATGACCTGAGCTGAAATCAAGAGTCAGGTGCTTAAACCACTGAGCCACCCAGGGGGCCCTGGCATATGCCTTTTAAAAGAAATTTTAACTGCGGTAAAATACACATATTAATTTAATTAATTAATTTAAAATACACATATTAATTAATTAATTTAATTAATTGATTTAATTTATACACAATAAATTTATTAAATTTTTTAATAAATTAATTTTTATTGGTGTTCAATTTACCAACATACAGAATAACACCCAGTGCTCATCCCGTCAAGTGTCCCCCTCAGTGCCCATCACCCATTCACCCCC
This sequence comes from Nyctereutes procyonoides, assembly GCF_905146905.1. Lineage (NCBI taxonomy): Eukaryota > Metazoa > Chordata > Mammalia > Carnivora > Canidae > Nyctereutes > Nyctereutes procyonoides. Next base: position 49,952,802 of record NW_026575126.1, on the reverse strand, counting down.
ACCCCCCGCCCTCCTCCCCTTCCACCACCCCTAGTTCGTTTCCCAGAGTTAGGAGTCTTTATGTTCTGTCTCCCTTTCTGATATTTCCCACACATTTCTTCTCCTTTCCCCTTTATTCCCTTTCACTATTATTTATATTCCCCAAATGAATGAGAACATACACTGTTTGTCCTTCTCCGATTGACTTACTTCACTCAGCATAATACCCTCCAGTTCCATCCACGTTGAAGCAAATGGTGGGTATTCGTCATTTCTAATGGCTGAGTAATATTCTATACATAAACCACATCTTCTTTATCCATTCATCTTTCGATGGGCACCGAGGCTCCTTCCACAGTTTGGCTATTGTGGACATGGCTGCTAGAAACATCGGGGTGCAGGTGTCCCGGCGTTTCATTGCATCTGAATCTTTGGGGTAAATCCCTAACAGTGCAATTGCTGGGTCATAGGGCAGGTCTATTTTTAACTCTTTGAGGAACCTCCACACAGTTTTCCAGAGTGGCTGCACCAGTTCACATTCCCACCAACAGTGTAAGAGGGTTCCCTTTTCTCCGCATCCTCTCCAACATTTGTTGTTTCCTGCCTTGTTAATTTTCCCCATTCTCACTGGTGTGAGGTGGTATCTCATTGTGGTTTTGATTTGTATTTCCCTGATGGCAAGTGATGCAGAGCATTTTCTCATGTGCATGTTGGCCATGTCTATGTCTTCCTCTGTGAGATTTCTCTTCATGTCTTTTGCCCATTTCATGATTGGATTGTTTGTTTCTTTGGTGTTGAGTTTAAGAAGTTCTTTATAGATTTTGGAAACTAGCCCTTTATCTGATATGTTATTTGCAAATATCTTCTCCCATTCTGTAGGTTGTCTTTGAGTTTTGTTGACTGTATCCTTTGCTGTGCAAAAGCTTCTTATCTTGATGAAGTCCCAATAGTTCATTTTTGCTTTTGTTTCTTTTGCTTTTGTGGATGTATCTTGCAAGAAGTTACTGTGGCCAAGTTCAGAAAGGGTGTTGCCTGTGTTCTCCTCTAGGATTTTGATGGAATCTTGTCTCACATTTAGATCTTTCATCCATTTTGAGTTTATCTTTGTGTATGGTGTAAGAGAGTGGTCTAGTTTCATTCTTCTGCATGTGGATGTCCAATTTTCCCAGCACCATTTATTGAAGAGACTGTCTTCCAGTGGATCGTCTTTCCTCCTTTATCGAATATTAGTTGACCATAAAGTTCAGGGTCCACTTCTGGGTTCTCTATTCTGTTCCATTGATCTATGTGTCTGTTTTTGTGCCAGTACCACACTGTCTTGATGACCACAGCTTTGTAGTACAACCTGAAATCTGGCATTGTGATGCCCCCAGATATGGTTTTCTTTTTTAAAATTCCCCTGGCTATTCGGGGTCTTTTCTGATTCCACACAAATCTTAAAATAATTTGTTCTAAGTCTCTGAAGAAAGTCCATGGTATTTTGATAGGGATTGCATTAAACGTGGAAATTGCCCTGGGTAACATTGACATTTTCACAATATTAATTCTGCCAATCCATGAACATGGAATATTTTTCCATCTCTTTGTGTCTTCCTCAATTTCTTTCAGAAGTGTTCTATAGTTTTTAGGGTATAGATCCTTTACCTCTTTGGTTAGGTTTATTCCTAGGTATCTTATGCTTTTGGGTGCAATTGTAAATGGGATTGACTCCTTAATTTCTCTTTCTTCAGTCTCATTGTTAGTGTATAGGAATGCCAATGATTTCCGGGCATTGATTTTGTATCCTGCCATGCTACCAAATTGCTGTATGAGTTCTAGCAATCTTGGGGTGGAGGCTTTTGGGTTTTCTATGTAGAGTATCATGTCATCGGCGAAGAGGGAGAGTTTGACTTCTTCTTTGCCAATTTGAATGCCTTTAATGTCTTTTTGTTGTCTGATTGCTGAGGCTAGGACTTCCAATACTATGTTGAATAGCAGTGGTGAGAGTGGACATCCCTGTCTTGTTCCTGATCTTAGGGGAAAGGCTCCCAGTGCTTCCCCATTGAGAATGATATTTGCTGTGGGCTTTTCGTAGATGGCTTTTAAGATGTCGAGGAAAGTTCCCTCTATCCCTACACTCTGTAGAGTTTTGATCAGGAATGGATGCTGTATTTTGTCAAATGCTTTCTCTGCATCTAATGAGAGGATCATATGGTTCTTGGTTTTTCTCTTGCTGATATGATGAATCACATTGATTGTTTTACGAGTGTTGAACCAGCCTTGTGTCCCGGGGATAAATCCTACTTGGTCATGGTGAATAATTTTCTTAATGTGTTGTTGGATCCTATTGGCTAGTATCTTGTTGAGAATTTTTGCATCCATGTTCATCAGGGATATTGGTCTGTAATTCTCCTTTTTGGTGGGGTCTTTGTCTGGTTTTTGAATTAAGGTGATGCTGGCCTCATAGAATGAATTTGGAAGTACTCCATCTCTTTCTATCTTTCCAAACAGCTTTATTAGTAGAATAGGTATGATTTCTTCTTTAAACGTTTGATAGAATTCCCCTGGGAAGCCATCTGGCCCTGGACTCTTGTGTCTTGGGAGGTTTTTGATGACTTCTTCAATTTCCTCCCTGGTTATTGGCCTGTTCAGGTTTTCTATTTCTTCCTGCTCCAGTTTTGGTAGTTTGTGGCTTTCCAGGAATGCGTCCATTTCTTCTAGATTGCCTAATTTATTGGCGTAGAGCTGTTCATAATATGTTTTTAAAATCGTTTGTATTTCCTTGGTGTTGGTAGTGATCTCTCCTTTCTCATTCATGATTTTATTAATTTGAGTCTTCTCTCTCTTCTTTTTAATAAGGTTGGCTAATGGTTTATCTATCTTATTAATTCTTTCAAAGAACCAACTCCTGGTTCTATTGATCTGTTCCACAGTTCTTCTGGTCTCAATTTCACTGAGTTCTGCTCGAATTTTAATTAACTCTCTTCTTCTGCTGGGCGTCGTGTCGATTTGCTGCTTCTTCTCTAGCTCCTTTATGTGTAAGGTTAGCTTTTGTATTTGAGTTCTTTCCAGTTTTTGAATGGATGCTTGTATTGCGATGTATTTCCCCCTCAGGACTGCTTTTGCTGCATCCCAAAGATTTTGAACAGTTGTATCTTCATTGTCATTAGTTTCCATGAATCTTTTTAATTCTTCCTTAATTTCCTGGTTGACCCTTTTATCTTTTAGCAGGATGGTCCTTAACCTCCACGTCTTTGAGGTCCTTCCAAACTTCTTCTTGTGATTGAGTTCTAATTTCAAGGCGTTATGGTCTGAGAATATGCAGGGGACGATCCCAATCTTTTGGTATCGGTTCAGACCCGATTTGTGACCCAGTATGTGGTCTATTCTGGAGAAAGTTCCATGTGCACTTGAGAAGAATGTGTATTCAGTTGAGTTTGGATGTAAAGTTCTGTAGATATCTGTGAAATCTATCTGGTCCAGTGTATCATTTAAAGCTCTCGTTTCTTTGGAGATGTTGTGCTTAGAAGACCTATCGAGGGTAGAAAGAGCTAGATTGAAGTCACCAAGTATAAGTGTATTATTATCTAAGTATTTCTTCACTTTGGTTAATAATTTGTTTAAGTATTTGGCAGCTCCCACATTCGGGGCATATATATTGAGGATTGTTAAGTCCTCTTGCTGGATAGATCATTTAAGTATGATATAGTGTCCCTCTTCGTCTCTCACTACTGTCTTCGGGGTAAATTTTAGTTTATCTGATATAAGGATGGCTACCCCTGCTTTCTTTTGAGAACCATTTGAATGGTAAATGGTTCTCCAACCTTTTATTTTCAGGTTGTAGGTGTCCTTCTGTCTAAAATGAGTCTCTTGTAGACAGCAAATAGATGGGTCCTGCTTTTTTATCCAGTCTGAAACCCTGCGCCTTTTGATGGGGTCATTAAGCCCGTTCACGATCAGAGTTACTATTGACAGATATGAGTTTAGTGTCACCATGATATCTATTCAGTCCTTGTTTTTGTGGATTGTTCCACTGAACTTCTTCTTAAAGGGGAATTTTAAGAGTCCCCCTTAAAATTTCTTGCAGAGCTGGTTTGGAGGTCACATATTCTTTCAGTTCCTGCCTGTCTTGGAAGCTCTTTATCTCTCCTTCCATTCTGAATGAGAGCCTTGCTGGATAAAGTATTCTTGGTTGCATGTTCTTCTCATTTAGGACCCTGAATATATCCTGCCAGCCCTTTCTGGCCTGCCAGGTCTCTGTGGAGAGGTCTGCTGTTACCCTAATATTCCTCCCCATGAAAGTCAGGGACTTCTTGTCTCTTGCTGCTTTAAGGATCTTCTCTTTATCTTTGGAATTTGCAAGCTTCACTATTAGATGTCGAGGTGTTGAACGGTTTTTATTGATTTTAGGGGGGATCTCTCTATTTCCTGGATCTGAATGCCTGTTTCCCTTCCCAGATTGGGAAAGTTTTCAGCTAGGATTTGTTCAAATACATATTCTGGCCCTCTGTCCCTTTCGGTGCCCTCGGGAACCCCAATTAAACGTAGGTTTTTCTTCCTTAGGCTGTCATTTATTTCCCTTAATCTGTCTTCATGGTCTTTTAATTGTCTGTCTCTTTTTTCCTCAGTTTCCCTCTTTGCCATTAACTTGTCTTCTATGTCACTCACTCGTTCTTCCACCTCGTTAACCCTCGATGTTAGGACTTCTAGTTTGGATTGCATCTCATTAATTTTTAATTTCTGCCTGATTGGATCTACATTCTGCAGTCATGAAGTCTCGTGAGGCCTTAATGCTTTTTTCTAGAGCCACCAGTAGCTGTAGAATAGTGCTTCTGAATTGGCTTTCTGACATTGAATTGTAATCCAGATTTTGTAACTCTGTGGGAGAGAGGGCTGTTTCTGATTCTTTCTTTTGAGGTGAGGTTTTCCTTCTAGTCATTTTGCTCAGTGCAGAGTGGCCAAAAACAAGTTGTATTGGGAAAAGGAGAGAAAGAGAGAGAAGGAAAGAAAAGAGAAAGAGAAAAAAGAAAAAGGAAAAAAAGAGAAGAAAAAGAGAAAGAAAAAGAAAGGTGAAAAAAAAGGGGGGTGGGGGAAGCAATCAGAAATCAAAAAGAAAAGAAAAAAAAAAACAAAAAAAACCACGGGGGAGTATCTTCTGATTCTGTAGACTTTAAGTCCCTTGACTTCCCCTGGAACTTGTCCGTCTAGCTGGTCTTCTGGGGGAGGGGCCTGCTGTGCTGATTTTCAGGTGTTAGCACTTGGGGGAGCTGCTCTGCCCCTGCCTGCTGCAGGGCTCAGCGGGGGTTGTTTACCCCGTGAGGCCCCAGGAGGAACAGCCGCAGTTGCTATGGCAACTCTGGAAGCCTGGATTCAGCCTCCGCAGGAACTACGGGCTCGGGGCTCTCGGCTCTCCGTCCGCAGGGCCTGGAGGCTCCGGGGCGGGGCGGCTGATCTGCTCAGCTCAGGGCAGGAGCGTCCTCGCTGTCCTGGGCCCTCCCGGCCTCTGCCTGTCCCGGGGGAGGCCGGATCCTGGGCTGTGTCCCGGCGCCCTGTGCTCCGGGGCCTGCGCTGTTGGATTCGCGCTCCCGCCCCGCAGCCCCCTCCGCGGAGCCGCCGCCCGAGCCCCTCCGAGCTGCTCCGTGGTCCCGCCGTGCGCGCTGCAGCCCTTAGGGAGCTCGGCGCACTCTCCGCGGGCGCAGGTGTCTGTTAGTGTCCCCGGGAGCCCGAGGGCATCCCCGCCCTCCTGGGTCCTGCTCCACCTCCCTGCGGGCCCCTTTCCGCCCGGGAAGGTTGGTGCAGCTCCTGCTCTCCGGGACGGGGCTCTCCTGTCCTGGGGACACTCGCCCCGGCCTCAGCCCGGCTCCTCGCGGGCCCCTCCCCCTCGGAGGCCTTTTGTTCCTTTATTTCTCTTTCCCCGTCTTCCTACCTTGATAGAAGCGTGAACTCTTCTCACTGTAGCGTTCCAGCTGGTCTCTCTTTACATCTCAGGCCGAATTCGTAGATTTTCAGGATGATTTGAAGGTTATCTAGGTAATTTTTTGGGGACAGGTGATTTGGGGACCCTACTCTTCCGCCATCTTGCCCCTCCTCCTATAAATTTATTAATTTTAATAAAATTTAGCAACCTTATCGTTTTTTAATGTAGTTTGTAGCGTTGAGTACATTCCCATCATTGTGCAACCCATCTCCAGAGCTTTGTCATCTTGCAAGACTGAAACCCAATCCCCATTAAAAAAATAATTCTCTTTTCTCCCCCTACCTGCCGCCAGCCCCCTAACCGCCATCCTGCCTCCTGCTTCTTTGAATTCGGCTACACTGGGTACCTCATTTAAGTGGAATATTACAGGATTTGCCTTCTGTGACTGGCTTATTTCACTTAGCTCAGGTTCTCAAGGTTCCTCCATGGTGTAGCAGGTGTCAGAACTTTCTTCCTTTTTAAGACTGAATAATATTCCATTGTATAGATAGACCACATTTTTCTTATCCATGCATTCATTCATTGAAGGGCACGTGGGTTGCTTCCACCTTTTGGCTATTGTGAAGAATGCTGCTAGGTGTTAATTGTGTGCCTTTTTAAAAACCGAGATGTTCTGGATTCTGAAAACCATCTGCCCCCAAAGGCATTAGGGTAAGGGGCTGTGGGTAGATTCCACACACTGGAGAAGTGGGTGGCTTGGTGGCTTAGAGTTTGGATGTGCTTTAAATCCAGCCTCTGCCAATTAGCAGCAACAGGACCCTGGGCCTAGGGTTAACCTTCTGGCCTCATCCTCCTTCTCTGTAAAATGCGAATTACAGTTAGTATCTCCTTCCCGTATGAAGATTGAGTTCTAATGTGTAAAGTTGTTGAAACAGTGCCTGGATAGAGGGAACAAGAATTATTCCCGGTAATCACCAGAGAGGCACTCTCACGAATCCCATTTTGCAGAATTGGCAAATTGAGACTTGCCCAGAGTCCCCCAGCACGGCCACAACAGGTCCTTGGTTCTCAAGAGATACTGCTGGGAGAACCAGCAGAGCGCGACAGGACATAGCCCCAGACGGCCCTGGGTCTCCAGGATCAGGGTCTCACAGACAGTGTGACCTTGAGCCTCAACTTCCTCACCTGAGCACTTTTATGGGACTTACCTTGTCCTCATCCCCTCCTTAGTCACAGTGGGCCAGTGTGTGCACGAGCACTCAGGGTACGTCCGGCACAAAGTGAAGACTGTAGAACAGAAATAGAAATAGCCATTTCACTGCGGGGGAAACTGAGGCACGGGGCTTTGAATGTGTTTGCCTAGAGTCACCCGGCTCAAAAATGGCAGGCTGGGGGTCCCTACCAGCTCTGTGGACTGGGGACCAACGTGTATAAAAGTGCATACATGCACACACACCCCTGCCCCCCGCCCAATGTCTGCAGCTGTCGGGGGAACCCATCTGTGGGCAGACACACAAATGTCCGGCCTGACCATTCCACTTGTTCCCAGTGTGGGCCAGAAGCAGCTCCTGTGTCTGGCGCGGGCCCTGCTCCGGAAAACCCAGATCCTTATCCTGGATGAGGCCACAGCCGCCGTGGACCCGGGGACAGAGCTCCAGATGCAGGCTGCCCTCGGGAGCTGGCTTGCTCAGTGCACGGTGCTGCTCATTGCCCACCGCCTGCGCTCTGTGCTGGACTGCGCCAGGTAAGCCCTTCTCCCAGCTGGCGCTCAGCTGCCCCCCTACCCCTCGGCCCCGAAGTGGCAGAGGAAGGCAGCAGGGTTTAGAGCTGGAGGGGTGCTGGGATGGATTATCAAGGGCCCGTTGTACAGGTGGCACACCTGGTGCCCACAGGGGAAGGGGCAAGCCCAAGGACTTGTGCCCAGCGATGCTTCCACCCTGGCTGTCAGGGTCCGGAAACTGCAGGGAAGGCCAGACTCGACTGGAGCAGACGTGCTGGGCTTTCAGTGGCAGAGTGCTCGCGCCGATTGGGCTGCTAAGATCCACTCGTTTCCCTCTCCCCTGCAGGGTGCTGGTCATGGACAAGGGGCAGGTGGCAGAGAGCGGCAGCCCTGCCCAGCTACTGGCCCAGAAGGGCCTGTTTTACAGGCTGGCACAGGAGTCAGGCCTAGTGTGAACTCTCAGCCCTCGCCTCGTCGTACCAACCCAGAGAGGCTGCCGTGCTCTGGGGGTGCAAGGGACCTGGAGTCATTGCTGGTGCCGCCGCTTTGGGTCTAGACCCCACTGCTCTCTGGGAGGAACTGGCAGAGAAAGTGGCTAATCGCCACAGACCCAGGAGGACACGGCAACGCCCAGGTTGGCCTGGTGCGGGCTCGTCCAGCCCTGTCCACCCTGGAGCTGAAGTCAATGGTGGATCTCCGCGCTGGCTGCCCACCGGCCTCGCCTGAGGAACTCCGACACCTGCCCCTGCCCGGGCTCCACCACACACCGTTCAAGTCCACATCCCTGGAGCTGGGATGACGGAGTGTGTACCTCTTACAAATTACCCCCTATATTCTGAGATGGTTACAGACTGACAAGTAATTATAAGAAATAATCTAGAAAGTTCCTGTGTAGTTTTACTAGTTCCCCCAATAACAACATCTTGAAAAACAGTAGGACCGTATCATAACCAGCACAGCGACATCGGTACAACTGGCCGATCTTGTCTGCTTTTTCCCTTGTTTACTTGTATTTGCACATGCGTGTGCATGTGTGTGCACACACACGTGCTTCCGTGCAAGCTCCTGCTCTCACCACCACCAGTCGGGATGCCCAACACCTCCATCACCACCAGGACCCCTCCGGTTGCTAGTTTGCAACCATGCCTACCTTCCTCCTGCCCTGCAAGCACCTGCTGATGTGCTCTCCATTTTGGTAAGTCGTTTTAAAGCTCCCTGTAGGATTCCAGAAAACTAACTTCCTGCTGCTCCTCTGCCCTTGCAGATGAGCCCCAGGGAGTGTCTTGTCCGAACCGACACACAAGCCACAGCCCACAGCAAGGACAGCCCCGACCCCCAGCACGAGCACAGGCATGACACATGCGTGCAGGTCCAAAGACAAGATCTGCAGAGCCAGGACACCCGGGCCCCCACTGAGATGATCTACACGTTTCTTATGTTGGTGAAAGGTCAAATTCCAGCTCCTGGGGTGTGTGGGGGGGTGGTCGTCCCAGCAGCAGGTGCAACAGCCAGAGAGCATCTGTGGGAGGCTGTTGTTGGAAGCCAGAGGTCAGAGGTCAGGGTCAGAGGTGGTTCTGGGCTTGTTCTGGGAAGGGAAACCCCGCCTGCTGTGTGTGTAGCTCAGGCCCATTCCCGCAGCAGTCGGAAATCTAATACAGATTTCCTCAGCCTGGCTGCAGGCCCCAGGAAAGAGGGGCCGGAGTCTAAAATAGCCAAGCCTGAGGTCACGCAGACAAGGCTGTGAAGGGCAGCCTGAGAAATGAGTCAATGCCTTGGATGAGAACTTTCTGGCAGCTCCGGGTTCTTCCGTGACCTCATGGCATCGCTGTGGAGATCAATTAATACATGGAAGGGTCCAGAGCTGAGCTGGGCACTGGGTACGTGCTCCATCGACTTGCACTATTCTTGGAAAAACTTTTTTTTTTTTTTAAGATTTTTTAAATGTATTTATTCATGAGACACACACACAGAGAGAGAGAGAGGCAGAGACACAGGCAGAAGGAGAAGCAGGCTCCATGCTGGGAGCCTGATGTGGGACTCGATCCCGGGACTCCAGGATCATGCCCTGGGCCAAAGGCAGATGCTCCACCACTGAGCTACGCAGGCGTCCCTTGGAAATACTATTGTTTGAGGACCTCCTTGGGGTCCTCCATGGGGCAGAGGGTATACACACCAGATTATTTTTTTAAACTGAATCACTGCTGACGTGGGGCTGATAATTCTGTATCGCAGAATGTGGGGGGGTTCGGCAGCATCTCTGGCCTCTACTCACTAGATGCCGATAGCACTGTCACCTCCAATTGTGACAAAAATGCCTCTGGACGCTGCCAAACGTCCCCTGTGGGATCAATCACCCGGTTGAGAGGCTGAAACTAATTGACCCCATCGATAATCCAGATACACAGACAGCGGCTGTGTTGGTATATCAGGAAGGGGCTGTGAACACCCACCTGCCTGGCGGGACACAGGACCTAGCCTGTCCCAGCCAGGTCATGGACTTTCTGTGGGTCCATCAACCTAGAGTTCTCAGCCCAGAGTAAACTAAACCTAGATCCGAGGGCAGGATATCCCTCCCCATGCCTAGGTGTGGCCAGGAGCTCACATGGATGCCTTCCCAGGGGCATCTGGGGTCTGCATCCCTTCCCTGCACCCAGGCCTGTCCACCAAGGGCTGGCCCCACTGTTGCTAGCGCCGACCAGCTCTATTTTGGAAATGTACCAAGTGAGGCTCAGAGAGTTCACGTGACCGCCTGGCTTGTCAGCGGCAGAGTGGGGTCTGCTCCTGGGCCTATTTCACCCCACGGCCCAAGACAGGGTGTGGGGGTTCCTGCCCGACTTTGAGGCACCGGCAGGGACCAGACACAACCCTTGGCACTTCTCTGCTTGAAGGAGAGCCACCTGACGTCCGGGCAGAGCGACCGCAGGACAAAGTGGCAGCAGCTGTTTGGCAAACTCACATGGGGTCATTCGAGGGCCACTGGCCTCCTCTTTCACGGAGGGAGGTCGTTTGCCAGCGAGCGGAGTGTGCGCCTCAGGAGCCAGCACTGTCGGGGGTGCTCTTGGGCCCACACTGACCCCAGCTCCCTGGAGATTGGCTGGCACCGCCACGCAGGCCCTCCCTCCCCCTGCCACAGGCTCAGGGGCACAGCTGCAGGACAAGGCACGTCCGGACCTGTGGTCAGTGCCAGCCTCAGTAGGTCCTTTACCCTCCTGTGTCCCCTCGCATCACTACGAACGCTCACCAAGCCCTGCCCCAATGCCCGCCATGGCCTGTCCCTGAATCCTTAAGATGGGAGGAGGAATGTTCCATGGTTATCCCCTCGCCGGGATGCTTTGATGAGGCCCCGTTTATAGAGGAGGAAACGCAGACAGAGCCTAAGTAGGGATCTGGACCCGGGTGGTGTGATCCCGAGCCCACGTCCTAACCATGTGCCACGCTGCCTTGTGCACACTTAAGCTCTAGAACATCAGCTTACCGACAGCTGGATTCCACCCTGGTATCCCACCACAAGGGAAGCAAGGGGCTCACTTCCTTCTTGAAGCCAGGGATTTGTCCACATGTTCACCGTGTCTCCCAGCACCTGGCACGATGCACAGCACACACGAGTGTTCAATAAATGATAATTACGTGGATAGATGGATGGATATGGGGATGGATGGACAAATGAATGAACGAAAGCCGTCACCATGTATGACGGCGTCCTGAGGGCCAGGCGTGGCACCGGGTGCTTTACCTGGATCTGCTCCCATCCTCACACCCACCTGGCCAGGTGGACACAATGATCCCGGCTTGTACCAACGAAGCAAGCACAGCTGAAAGGCATGTTCTAGAGGCCCCGATGACTTCACACTTGGCCCAGGGCCCTGCATAGAGGGCTCGGTCCTGGTTCAGGGAATCCAGTCAGTGGACGCAAACTGTGTGCCCATCCGGTGGGATTCGTTAAGGAACAAAGCCGTTGCTCTCATGGAGCTGCCACTGTAAGAGAAATAGGGAAGGCACCAGCCATGCTGACATCTGGGGAAGAGGGAAGACCCAGAGTGGAGACAGTGGCCAGCACGCCCGAAGAACAGCAGAGGGGCTTGTGGCCAGAGAGGCCTGCAAGGTGGCCAGAGGGGAGCTGAGGGCAAAGAGGTCGCGGGAAACCAGGTTGTGCAGGGGAGCTGGCTGCCACCAGAGATGGGGACCATGTGACGGGGGTGATGGAGTGGCCGCCCACTCTGTTGTGTTTTTGCAGGCTCACTATGGCTCCCGGGTGGAGCACAGACTGTACTGGAAGTAGGGGTGGCCAGGGCGGAAGCTGGGCAGTGGCTGAGGTGCGGTGGCTGTCCTAGGGACACAAGAGAGGGGCCAGCATGGCGGTAACCAGATGGCAGAGAAGTGGTCAGATTCTCAGTGCTCTGCTGGAATGTGCTGCAGGACCCACATGGGGAGCGTCACGTGAATCCCCACTCCCCTCTGGCCTGGGGACCCCTTCTCATGTGAGCAAGGCTGGCACTGAGCCTAGGGTCTGGCACACAGGAGGTGCCCCCTCCTTCCATGGCACTAAAGCACTTACCTGGATGAGCAGGGGAGCAGGTGCTCCAGCCCCAACCTTGGTGCTTTGGGCTCCCCCCTCTTTGGGGTTAACGCTGCATGTGGCCTCCCGTTCCAGAAGCAGAGTGAGCTCTAACCCAGGCCCCCCAGGCAGCCCCACAGGCACACACCAGGTCATATACCTGGAAACCCGTGTAGGACCTGACCTGAGACCGCACATCTAAAACCGAGCCCCAACTTGCACGTCCAAATACTGGCATTCGGACAGGAACCACCCGACCAGCTCGTCTTCACGGGGCGCTTCCACAGCCCAGTCCCTAACGGGGGGCAGCAATGCTGTGAGACCGCCAGTGCCCAGACACTCCTTCGGTGCATTTACTTGGCACGTGGTGGCAGGGTGCCGCAGGAAAGGCGTGCTCCCCAAACACAGGCAATTCTTCTCTATCCAGACTCCCCAGTTCAAAATCAGAAACCTAGCAGGCCAGCCTCACTTCCCAGCTAGCAGCAGCTCAGAAACCATGTAAAGCGACCACAGGGTCCCTACGCACCTAGCGCTCTTCCCTATGCAGCCCTGCATTTCCCAGCTTCCTTTGAGGTCGGGGCCACGTGGCTGATTGTGGCCAACGGGCTGAGTGGATCTGACGTGTGTTGCTTCTGGTTTGGGGCACCTCGGCCCTAGGTGTGTGTCCTCCACACTTTCCCCTCCCCCAGTGGTGCTCATCTCTGGAAGCCAGCCCCTGGGAGGGGAGGCTGTGAGACCAGCACAGCCTGCATCTCTCCGTTGCTGCAGGAAAGGCAGGGGATCCTAGAGGGGCGTGGGACGCCCATCAAAAAATACATGAGTCAGAAATAAACCCTTGTGTTCATCTCCTAAGAGTTTAGGGCTAATTTGGGACCTCAGTGCAGCCTGGCCTATCCTAACATAGGGGGATTCTCTAGAGTAATTTTGGCCACAGGGGACTTTGCCTGGTTTGCGTTCTAGATGACCAAGGTCATGTACCACAAACACATCACTGCTCATCGCCCCAACAATCCCATGGGGCAGGTATGAGCAGCCCCATTTTCTAGACCAGGCACAGACGTCAAGTGACTTACCGAGGGTCAAAGGCCAGCAAACCACAAGGGCAGGCAGGGTCAAGCCCAGGCTCTGTCCACTGTGCCATGCCCACACCCCACTAAACCCCACCTGCTGCTTCAGCTCTCACGTCCCAGTCCTGGATGGGAGCTCCCACTGGAGACAACGGGTTTGACACAAAGAACAGGAAGCAGGCAAGAGGTCACCCCGTCCTGACCTCTGAAGGACATGGCAATGCCACTAATGCCCCAAAGAATACAGAACCACCGTTCAGTAAGAAACAAAATTTTTTTTTACTGTAAATTATTTGCAAATGTTCATGTTTCCAGTGTAAGTCATTAGAAAAAGATCCCCAAGAAAAACTTGGTTTATCTAATGTGAAAGAATGGTATAACTTACAAAAAAATAAATATGTATTTCCACCTAAAAGAAGAAAGTTGCCTCTCTGGGTTTCAAGTCAGCAATTATGCATCTTGGAGCAGCAGTGACCTTCCTCTGTGTCTTGGGTCTCGCTCTGGTCTCTGAGAGACCTACAGGATGGGCATCGAAGGACTCTGCTTCTCCATCTTCTTCCAGGAACACAGGGACCACCCATCTGTCGCCTGCCGGCCGACGCGGCTACTCCCTGGGAATGCTGCTCCTCAACCAATGCTTCCCTCCCAAGAAGCTACAGTCTTGAGATTGTTGTTCTCCTGGAGCAGCGCTTAAAAACAAAAAAGCCATAAAAACAACAAAAAAAAAAAGAAAGAAAGAAAAAGCGATCACTGATCTTCGTGAATGGGTCCTTTCCACGAGACTCGGTAACGCAAGGTCAGTTCTCCACAACGCCATCCTTCAAGCCACCCAGATGCCAAGGGCGAGAGAAGAAATCTAAACACGCGGAGGAGGCTCAGCAGGGCTCTTTCCAGCACGTACCGGGTGCTCGCGGCCTTGACCGCTTCCTGACCAGCGTCTGACCTTCTCTCGGGGCCTAGAGCAGTAAAGCCATTGCAGCGATGGGTAGAAGAGGGAGGGAAGAAAGCAAGACGAGTGGAGGAGGATCTGAACGGCTGGCCAGGCTGGGGAGTCGGCCCTGAGATGATCTCCGGGGCCCGGAGCTCCGGGTCCGGATGGCCCAGGGGTCCCACTGAGTCCCGTCTGTAAGGCGTTGGTGGACGTGGAGGCTGCCCCTGGCCTGGGAGGCAAGTACTGGTGGTGCAGGGCTGGGCTGTGGGTTCCCAGCGTCTGAACGCCTGGAAGACCAGATGGTGGGAGAGGAGAGGGTCCTTGGCCCTTGGGGTACTGCCCGAGGTGAGAGGGGTCTTCCCAGGCCCCTCACCTCCCATCTGCAACCCCCGGGAGATGAAGCACTCCGGTGGAGCCAGACGAGGATGCGAGAGGTACGGGGACAGCCGTCGGGGGCCGCGGAGCTCCTCAAAGACAGAACCGTTGACTTTGGCTGGAGAGGTCTGAGGCAGTTGGCTGGATTTGGTCACTAGCATATCTTATGAAACCAATTTCTCTGGCAGTCTGTCTGCCAAAACCTCCTTGCAGAGCACCAGGAGCACGAGCGTGCCTTCCCAGGGGCGTGAGAACGGCAACAGAGGCAAGGCTGGGGAGCGCTTTGGGTGGGCTGTACCTGGGTCTCTTCTGCTTCACGGCCAATTCCAGCTTGGGGGCCAGATGGTGGCTGCTTTGCATGTTTTGGTTTTTGGGGTTGGTTGGTTTTTTTAATTTTTGGTTTCAGTATATAGGAGGCTTAGGTTTGCAAGGATAGTGCCTCACTGTGTCATTCTTGGATGCTGGCAGGTCGGCCCTGCAATTCTGACAGGACGCACCAGCTCCGGGGCTCACACCAGGCCAGCATCTTTGGCCATGCTGTAGAAGAGACCTCTCTGCTGTAGGAGTTCGGAGGGCTGGCCGCACTCTCGGATCTCTCCCTTGTCCAGGACGATCACCCTGCGAGAGGAGGAGACACAGACATGAGCAACAGGGAAGGGGGTGGGCACCTTGTGCCCGCAAGAGCCACCCAAACGAATCCCTGGCTTTGGGTCAGGCCCCCAATATCTTCTGCTAGGACTGCTGGACTGCTGCAGTAGCCTTCCAGCTGGCTGCCATCCTTGAGCCCTCCTGCTCAAAGTCAAAGTCCTGTGATGCTCACCCCCAGGACTGGCTCTCTTTTTCTAGTACCTTCCCAGTGTTTATTGTCTGTCTCCACACTCAGCCCCCACCTGACCCAGAAGGTCCCACAGGCAGGCTCCTTATCTGCTACCCCCTCCTGAGTCTCCAGCACCTACAACAGGGCCGGGAAGTGAGAGGCACTTCACACATGTGTTGACTGAACAAATGATGCAGTGATGCCAGCAGTGCCCAGGGAAAAGAGGGCTGTCACCAGACACAGGACGGCGCTGAGTGAATGGGGCCATCCCCTGGCCGGGAGGCCTCCAGTGCCAGGAGCCTCACCTCGTGTAGTCCATGATGGTGTTGAGGCGGTGTGCGATGGTGAGGACGGTGCAGTCGTCAAACTGCGTCCGGATGGTAGACTGAATGAGGTCATCGGTTTCTAGGTCTACGGCTGCCGTGGCCTCGTCCAACACGAGGATCTTGGTCTTCCTCAGCAGAGCCCGGGCCAGGCACACGAGCTGGCGCTGCCCGACGCTGGACCAGGAGACAGAGGGTCAACACCATCCCTGCCCCGAAGCCCAGGCCTGCACTGCAAGAAGGGACGGGGGACACGTGGTGTCGCCGAGACCAGGAGGGCCCTGATACTTGCCACCCTCCCCATGCCTACGCCCCTGGCACGTGTCACTGACTGCTCGGGACATTCCTGCTAGTGAGCTAGAATTGGGCTCGAATTGTATTCCAAACAGGGCTCGGAGTGGATATCCAAACTAACTGACCAGTTCGACATGGATGGTGTGGCCAAGCACTAAATGGCCCCATTCCCATTCCTTCCCAGTTGACTCAGGACTCGGTCATGGGTCTTGCTTTGGTCAATTGGATGGTGGCAAACATAAGGCCAGTGGAGGCTCGCAGAGGGAATGCACGCCAGGGCTTGCTCACGCGTGCCCCTGTGCTATCACCGTGACACCGTGGCTGGGCTGGGCCGCTGGAGGAGGTGGCGCCTGTGAAGCCGACCCAACTGCCCCAGTGGACCCCCAGCCACACATGGGAGCCAAGAACAGCAGAGCCCCACATGCTGCAGCAGCTGAACACATCCGAGGTTTGGTGGCTGGTTGTCACCAGGATGGGTAAGGCATTAATGGCACTGGAGCAGGACTCAGGTTCCCCGAGGCAGTGGGTGGAGACTCAGAGGGCTCAGAGACGTGCTATTTACCGACCGATACAGAAGCCTTTCAACAGTCGAACTAACAATCACTCTGAACCAACTAAACCCAGTGTGAGAAAGGAACCACACTGGCCATCCTGGCTACACCCCATGGTACAGCGGGCCTGGACTGAAACCCATCTTACCCACGCTGAAATCAAGGCTCCAAGGGGTTAAGAGAAAACGGCTCATCTATGGCAGAGCTGGGACTCAAACCCAGGCCGGACACACCTGGACGGAGGTGGAGCCCAGGAGGCCCGACCAGGGCCTCACACCCCTGCCTACCTCAGGTTCTCCCCGCCTTCTGCACACTCTTGGTTCAGCTTATCAGGAAGGCCTGACACGAAGTCCTTCAGGTGAGCCAGCTCCAGGGACGTCCAGACTTCTTCGTCTGAGTACTGGCTGAACGGGTCCAGGTTCATGCGGAGCGAACCCGAGAACAAAACAGGGTCCTGTTCGGGGAGAAGACAGCAGGTGAGGCTCACGTCATGGTGGATGCGCACGGGGTGAACAGGGGGGGCGTGCAAAGTTCCAGCCAGAATTGTTCAAGACAGGGTTCCAGGGTTCCTTGGAATCACTATTTCTGGAGATATGAGTAATGAGGGGGGAGGAAAGGTTCGGAAAAATCCTGGGGTAACTGTAATAAAATAGATTTCTTTTGGCAAAACTTCCCAGAGCCTCCAGTACACGGAAGCTTCTGGAGGTGGAAGCAGCATGGGTAATTCCTTGGCATAGAGTACTAGGGATTCCTCCTTGTTCCCTGCCTTCAAAGGAAGAGTCTTAGAAGAAATTTTAGGAAAAATAACATGACAAGGCAACACATTAGGGAATCGCCCCCTACAGGAATCAATCTAGAAGATTCGTATTTCTTGCCTGGCTCTTGAGAGGCTTACTTTTGTCCTGAGTGGAGCCAGGAGGAGTAAAAGAAGGATACCCAGTTAATTTCCACTGTTATTTATACACTAAGAGGAGATTCAGTGGCAAAGCGACATTATCATTTCAATGAAAATAAGAAACTAGGAAAAAAAATAACAAAGTAGGAATACATTCACATTTGTCCCAAAAACATGCATACACGGCTCTCCGTATGCCCCACTCATGCCCCCGTTGCGCCCAGACCCCACCTGCGGGATGATGGTAATCTTGACGCGCAGGTCATGCAGGCCGATCTTGGCAATATTGATATCGTCGATAATGATCTCCCCCTCGGCAGACTCATTGATCCGAAACAAGCCCAGGGTCAGGGATGACTTCCCAGCTCCCGTCCGCCCCACGATGCCCACCTGTGTGACAGGAAGGGCCCAGGGTGAGGTGGGAATGCTGGTATCCGGGTGTCACCTCCCATCTGTCCCCAGTGTCTGCCCTAAAGCAGTTAAGTCATCTGGTCAACCCAGTGCCCACCACAGCCTTCCCCACCAACAGCTTCCCAGGGATACTCCTTCAGGGGCCGTGCTGGCCAAGGGTCAAGAAAGACTTCCTTCTCTGTGCCAGCTCTTTTTAGAACTAATGGTAATCAGCCCTCTTGATAGGTTAGTACAGACCTCCTAAAGGGACAGGGCTCGGCTGAGCAGAAGGGATTTTCCATAAAGCCCTATTTTCGTCTCTAGGTAATAGTAATAAGTCAGGTGTTTTCCTCATACTGTTTTTCAACCCTTTGACGGTGAGCTTCCCATCCCGAGTTGTGGAAGTGTCTCAAAGATTCAATTAGATCCCCCTGCACACCTCCTCCCTCCATCCTGGCTGCACGAGCAACAAGAACTTATGGATAGGACCTGGTCTCCATTCATCCTCTCTTGCTAATTTTTTTAGATTTTTATTTATTCATTCACGAGAGACACAGAGAGGGAGGAAGAGACACAGGCAGAGGGAGAAGCTCCATGTAAGGAGCCCGATGCAGGACTGGATCCCAGGATTCCGGGATCATGTCCTGAGCCGAAGGCAGACTCTCAACCACTGAGCCACCCAGGCATCCCTCCACTCATCCTCTCTTGAGGAAACAGCGCTCTGTGTTCAGTGGCCAACAACTGACATTCCTGACATCCAATTACAACCCTTCCCTTCTCATCCGGGCTCTTGAAAGGCAGGCCTCCTCCAGCCTCTAACCGAAATGTCAAACAGCAGAGACTCACAATGGAAAGTGAGCCATAAAGATCACCACCCACTCTGTTTTTCCCCTTGTTCACTTACAGAAATTATCTAATGGGAATGAAACATTCTGAGCCTTGAGGTAGAAGGCATTTTAGCAAATGCCTATGTTCAGGGGATCCCTGGGTGGCTCAGCAGTTTAGCGCCTGCCTTTGGCCTAGGGTGTGATCCCGAAGTCCCGGGATCGAGTCCCACATCGGGCTCCTGGCATGGAGCCTGCTTATCCCTCTGCCTGTGTCTCTGCCTCTCTATCATAAATAAATTTTTAAAAATCTTTTTAAAAAATGCCTATGTTCAGAAATGAAAGAAACACTGTCCTCTGGCAGACGGCTGGGAAGACCCTTCCTCTGATTCCTGAGGAGGCTCTAGGGGTCTCAGGCCAAGGATGTCTTCCAGGAATAGCTTGGGACTAGGGGTATGTTCCAAAATTCTGACAATCTCACATGTTCACTGAGCTATCCCTCGCAGTGACGATGGCATCTTTCTATTCTAGGCGGGAGGAACTCAAATGCCTACGGGAGCCCAGTAGGCACGTAAGTGAGACAGGGAGGGACCAGGTGAGCTGGGAGGCTCTCGTCTTGTCTAGAAAGAAACAAGGCAGGGAGTGTAAGCCCAGTGTTGCTAGATTTTCTGCAAGAAACGCAGGCAGTTGGGGCACCTGGGTGACTCAGTTGGTGAGGCATCCAACTCTTGATTTCGGCTCAGGTCATGATCTCAGGGTCATGTGACTGAGCCCCACATCAGGCTCCATACTTAAGATTTAAGATTTCTCTCTCCCTTTGCCCTTCCCCCTACCACCTGCCTGTACATGTGTTCTCAAAAAAAAAAAGGCAGGAAATGGATTTTTGTATAAGACACACTTGATTTTTCAATATTTGCAATGTATTCAGATTTTTTTCTAAATATTTATTTATTTATTCATGAGAGACAGAGAGAGAGAGAGAGAGAGAGAGAGAGAGAGAAAGAGAGAGAGAGTGTGAGAGAGGCAGAGACACAGGCAGAGGGAGAAGCAGGCTCCATGCAGGAAGCCCGACATGGGACTCCATCCCAGGACTCCAGGATCACACCCTGAGCCAAAGGCAGATGCAAAACCGCTGAGCCACCCAGGCATCCCTGTATTCAGATTTTTTTCAAAACATACCTCCGGGCCTCATCTGGCTCCCTGCTAACCATATACAAGGCACCTGGGACACTCTAGCAGCTTCTACTTCCACAAGCCCCTCCTAGATAAGGCCACCCCACCCCACGGAATCAGACTGTGATAAACTGGAGAAACGATGCACCTGGTTCCAAGCTATGTCCCGCTGTCAACTGTTGGGGGAACAAGGCGTACCCACCTTTTCCCCTCCGTTGATGGTGATGTTGATGTGCTTGAGAACCAAGTCCAGGTTTTCTCGGTAGCGGAGGCCGTAGTCCCGGAATTCCACTCGGCCCACCTGAGGCCAGGTGCTGGGTGGAGCCATCTCCTGGATTTGCCAGGGAGCCTGTAATGGGGGGGGGGGAAGAGACAGGGTAAAAGATTTTAAGTCCGTCTCTGGAGCCTCAAGGCTACAGGTTGTGGCTGCACAACCCCTGTGACGTCATCGCCCTCCCTCTGGCTCACTCTGCTCCCCGCCATGGCTGCACTGTTCCTCAGACGCACCTGCACACCCCGCCCCTGGGCCTTTGCACACTCTGCATGGAAGGCTTTCCCCCAAACTCCCCTCTGGGCACGCTCCCTCACATGTTGCACATCTCAGGGCCATTCACACCACCCCTGTGCTCTGGGCCCTCTATCCCCTCCTTGCTTCATTCTCCTTCAGACCATGTGGCAGCTCCCTGCACTTGAGGTATGCTTTTATTTGCTTATTCCTGTCACCCATGCCCCCGGAGTGTCCCCTCTATGAGGACAGGTTCATTCACTGTTCGCTGCCACCCTCCGGGGCCGACAGCACACAGGAGGGACTCCGTGAATATTCACGGACCGAATCAATGAATGAGTGGTCTTCTCTGGACAGACACGAGGGCAGAGGTATTACTCTGAATGGTGTTGCCTTCTACGTGTGGAGTAGAGGGCAACTGTAAAAGCAAAGGCTGATGCTTTTAAAGATTACAGTCACATGACCTCATTTAATCCTCACTACAATTCCATGAGTGGGGTCCTTACACATGAGGAAACCGACACAGAGAGGGTAAGTAACCTGCCCAGGGTCACACAGCCCTTAGTTCTGAAGAGCTTCTTAGTTCAGTTCAATACCTCCTGAGTGCTACAACTGGGTGTGCTCTGGGCCAGCCTTGGGGCTAGCTTGGGGGAAACTGAGAAATGGAGACGACAATGAAAGGGAACTTTCATCCTTTCTTCTCCATAAACTTGTTAGATTATTACTATTTTTTACAACAAGCATACTTTCCTTTCATAAATTTATGTGTATAAATGAAGGGAATAAGCTCTACAAACATAGGGGGCCCTGGAAGAGAAGTGGGTGGAACTTTCGAACTATGAAAATATATGTTAACATAAATATTATGTTAACTAATAACTATATTCACACACAAATATGTATTTTTATGGTGGTAAGATCCTGGATGATCTTTACTTTCTTTTGTATTTTTCAAGCATATTCTTATTCTAAAAACATAAAACTAAAAAAATCAAAAGAAATAAAAACATGGCACTTTAGAGAAGATTAATTTCATACTTCAGATGATGAACTGCATGGTGTGAGAAACTGATCTTAAAAGCCATTGTGCAAACATTATATGTTCTCATTCATTTGGGGAATATAAACAATAGTGAAAGGGAATAGAAGGGAAGGGAGAAGAAATGGGTAGGAAATATCAGAAAGGGAGACAGAACATGAAGACTCCTAACTCTGGGAAACGAACTAGGGGTGGTGGAAGGGGAGGAGGGCGGGGGGGTGGGGTGACTGGGTGACGGGCACTGAGAGGGCCACTTGACGGGATGAGCACTGGGTGTTATTCTGTATGTTGGCAAATTGAACACCAATAAAAAATACATTTATTATAAAAAAAAAAAAGCTATCGTGGGCAGCCCAGGTGGCTCAGCAGTTTAGTGCCGCCTTCAGCCCAGGGCGTGATCCTGGAGACCTGGGATGGAGTCCCACGTCGGGCTCCCTGCACGGGGCCTGCTTCTCCCTCTGCCTGTGTCTCTGCCTGTGTCTCTGCCTCTCTCTCTCTCTCTCTCTAATGAATAAATAAATAAAATCTTTAAAAAATAAAATAAAATAAAAGCTATTGTAAAAAAATAAAATCAATGCCCTGGGAAGACCCCTGGTGTAATACCTATTTATCTCCACAGGGGGCGCTCGCACCATTCTGATCAACACCCTCCAATGACGGGGGACCTGGTTCCCAGGAGTGAGTTAGAGCCTGAGTGTTAAGGACGGGGCACCGCTCACCTCTGCAGATGCCTCCAGACAGCTGGAGCAGGGCCCTGCTCTCATCCCCAAGGGGCACTATGGGGATGCAGCGTGCCAGTGGTAACCGTACAGACCTGCCATTTGCTAGCCATGTAATCTTGGGCAAGTAACTTAATCCTGTGTCTCAGTTTCCTCATCTGTAAAATTGGATCGTGATAGAATGAGAATTACGAGGCTACGGAGAGGTTGTACGAAGTACTCCATGTCAGATGTGTAGTACAGGGCCTGACACCCCTCCGAGGGCACAGTATGTGTCCCTATAATTACCAGTGCTGTCTCTCCAGGCATTAACCATGATTGCCATGATGGTCACTACCACTGCTGTTGGGGGTGGTGTGCAAGCAGAAAAAGGCAGTTCTAAGGACAATGGGCCACTGAAGTCTGGACCCTTGGGTCCTACTCCCAGCCGTCTGACCACGTGTGACCTTGGATCAGCCACTGTCCCTCCCTAGGCCGCCCTTTGTTCCACCTATAAAATGGGGACTTCCATTGAATAACTGCAGGGTTCCCCAAACTTTGGCCAATTCCCCACCAACATCCACATACTGATTCTCTTGTTAGTGACTTTCAGTGCTTTAAATCAACTCACTGGTAAATTAATTTTTAAACTTAAAGGGGAAGCTAGGGTCTCATTTTCCATAACAGAAGCCCTCATACACATATGTGACAAGTAACAGAACACAATTCTTGTTGAATAGAGGTTGCCTGTTGGGAGGCACGCAGGCTGTGGCTCAGCGGACTGTCCGGGCTAAGTCACGGTGAAGAGGTCAGGAGAGGTCAGGCCGGGGGCTGGCTTTACCTCTTTCTCCGTTTCTGAATACTCCTTCAGCCTCTCCACAGCCACAATGTTGGTCTCCATCTCGGACGACATGCGAACCAGCCAGTTCAAGTACGTGGTGACCTGAGGGCAGAAGAGCCACACGGAGCTTCTAGAGCGAGCATGAGTTGCTTTATCTTAGGAAGTAATTATGAGTTACGAAATGTTTTAGGTAAGATAAGGTCCAGAAAATAACAACCTCGCGCACGGCCACCACCCGGATGGGCTCCACTGCACTTCTTAAGCAAACACGTTTCAAAATGACCCCTGGGCCACGCAAGTCATCAGAGAAGACATCAGAAAGTATCTTTAACTAGATGGTAATAAGAAAACACAACACATCCAAATTTGGGGGACTAAGCTAAAGCTGTGATGAGAGGGAAAGTCATAGAAAAGCATGTTTCTTGTAGCCAGAGGCATCCTGTCGGCCGTCAAAGGCTTTCCTGGACTAATGGGGAAATCCTGGCCACAGGTCTCCTTTCCCCCAGTGCCAGTGGGTCACCGGGCTTCTCACAAGCTGCTCGGCCCCTTCCCCCTCCCTCAGCTCCTGGCCGGATTCAAAGAATAGGCCTAAGAACCTGACAACTGACTCCACCATTAAGGGAATTAGAAAATCCATCTGAAGGGTGCCTGGGTGGCTCAGCTGGTTAAGCATCTGCCTTCAGCTCAGGTTATGATCTCAGGGTCCTGGGATGGAGCCCAGGTTGGGCTCCCTGCTCAGCAGGGGACCTGCTTCTCCCTCTCCCTCTGCTGCTCCCCCTGCTTGTGCTCTCTTGCTCTCTCTCAAATAAATAAAATCTTTTTAAAAAATGCAGGTGAGAGCACCCCCCTTACCTGCAGGGAGAATGACACAGACAGAGCACCCCCTCTTACCTGCAGGGAGTAGGACACGGACAGGCCCACCAAGCCAGCGCTGAGACTGTGCCTGGAGATCACGGAGAACAGGGCGGCGAACAGGACGATGCAGTTGCCTACACACTCCAGCCGCACGGCCAGCCACCTGCCCACAGACACATGGATGGATGGACAGACAGACATAGACATGAAAACACACACACACACACACACACACACACACACACACACACCTGGAGTCAGCTTTCCAGAGATCTTGTTTCTGATTCAAGCCAGGGGTGGGAGGGTGGCTGGGGTGGGCACTTTGCTCACTGAAATAACTCCCCGAGAGTTCCTGAGAAAGGCCTTCTCTGACCTCTCATGGGGAAAGGGGGAGCCAAAGGGACCGGGTCTCCCTACTTCCTCATTAATCTGGCAACCCCAGGGATTAAAACGGAGTTCTCCAGAAGCACACTTCCCAGGAAACCGAAGCTTGCCTTTTTAAGAACCAGCTTTTTCTCACTGGAAGCTTTAAAATATACCCCTGCAGACCCATCTTTAAAATGATATCTGGGAAAGTTCCTAAATACCAAGAAGCCGTTAACTGTAAGAGGCACACCACTGATTTAAAATAACCTTCCCTTGGGGCACCTAGCTGGTGATCTCATGGAGCGTGTGACTCTTGATCTCAGGGTTGTGGGTTCGAGCCCCACGCTGAGTGTAGAGATTACTTAAAAATAACCTTCTCTTGGCAGGAAAGGGGAGAAAGGAGAGAAATAAGCTATTTTTCAATGTTGCTCTCCTGTTCCCAGAGCCAGATCATCCTCCTTCTAGAAATGTTAAAATGTATTATTTTACTTCTTGAAGTATAAACAGACATGTTATTGGCTTAAAGCTTACTTTTGCAAGATATCACATGACATTAGGACTATGAATGTTTTAAGGTATAAAAAGCATTTTAGGGGACACCTGGGTGGCTCAGCGACTGAGCGTCTGCTTTTGGCTCAGGTCATGATCCTAGGATCCGGGATCGAGTCCCGCATCGGGCTCCCTGCATGGAGCCTGCTTCTCCTTCTGCCTGTCTCTCTCATGAATAAAAACCTTAAAAAAAAAAAAAAAACTCTAGGGAGACGGGTGTCTTGATCTTTTTTGGCACTAGAGTCCCTCAGATTCATGTGACTGATGTTCCCGGGTATGTAGCTTCTTCCAAAGAGCCAGATTTGACAAACTCTAAGAATTCTGCAGGGGAGCGCAGGGTCTCCAGCAATTCATGGTCTCTGCCCCCAGTCTAGGGTTCAACTATGTATGACAGGGCTGACGTTTGGTTAGGATGGGTCGCTCCCAGGGTTTTCCAGAATTTTCCATCCCACATCTCAAAACATATATCCGGACATGAGTGAGGAAGATCCCCTTTTAGGGATAAATCAGACACTTTTCTGAATTTAGTTATCAACAAGTACCAAACGTCTGCCCCTTCTTCTGAATTGACGCCAGGACTGGCGGATGGCTTCCAGTGCTCATCACAGGAGGGTGGTGGGTGACTGCCTCTCAGCCAAGAATGGGGACACGAAAAACACTGGCTGAGTCGGCCTGTCCCTGATGATCTCGTATAAGTAAATACGTAAAGGACAGCTGTGGCAGTAGTTTCCGACTCAGGAAAACTGTGGCCTCTGCATTGATGCAACGCTTGGAGCTGCAATGCTCCAGTCTGCTTTCCATGGTCGTTCCGTCCCGTTGGCCCCCCCAGTCTAGCCGTCCCCCATGCGAGGGCCTGAGCCTGGCTGCACACCCTCCACCCCCAGGAACTAAGCAGCGTTCTTGGACTTTCACCTCCATCCCACGGGCCTCCTGCGCCCACCTGTTGGCCACGATGCTGGGGTAATAGGCCTTCTGGTTCTCGTCCACCTTCAGGTCACTCTGGCGGATGAAGCGCTCCTGCTCCTCGAAGGCACGGATAACGCTGACCCCCAGCAAGGTTTCATTGAAGTGGGAGTACACCGGGGAGCGGCTGACTGACTCGAGGCGCTTCAGCTGCCGGGAGGAGGCCACATAAAACCTCTGGGGGAAGAGAACGGACCAGGGAGTTGGCAAGGCCCCTCCCACGATGCAGTGACAGCAGCGAAGCCTCATGCAGAGCCCACTGTCCTAGCATTATTCCCTCCCACCCCCACCAAAGAATGAATGAATGAAAGAATGAATTTGTTTGTTTGTTTGTTTGTTTATTTATTTGAAAGAGAGAGAGAGCACGAGTGGGGGCAGAGGGAGAGGGAGACGCAGACTCCCTGCTGAGCAGGGAGCTGGATTCAGGGCTCGATCCCAAGACCTGGAGATGGTGACTTGAGCTGAAGGCAGATGCTTAGCCGACTGAGCCCCCCAGGTGCCCCAATTCTCATACAGTTTTCAGTACTTTCACAGACACCAGCTCATGTAACACTCAGTAGACCCAGGCATAAAGCAGCTCTCTAACTTCCCCGCTAAGGTCTCAGGGCTACAAGCAGCCACAGGTGGCCGAGCTGGCGTCTGGACTCAGGGAGCCCAGCTGTGAGGTGCCCACTCCACGCTGCACCGCGTCCCTGAGCCGCTGACATCTGGGGTGTCATGAACTCAGCAGTGTGGCTTTCAGCACAGGCTGTGAGGACAACCAGGCCTCGGTTGAAAGCCCGATGCCCCCGGGCCCCGTGGGCAGACATCCATCTGTTCTGCTCCTGCCCTAATAACCAGGGCGGATGGAACAAAAGCAAATTGCCCACTGGAAGCTTCGAGAAGCCAAGAACAGATGACGGACCGGTCACCGGAGGACACTGTGTCCTCAGTGTCCTTGTCTATACAAACAGACCGCGGCTCCCCACTCCAGGGATCTAACGTCCATGCAGCCGCTCCGCAAGCGGCAGAACCAGACACACGGCCAAGGCACGGAAACACGGGGTGGGCAGGGATACGGGCTCCCGGGGCTGTTTCAGGGCACAGTCCCCCCAGGGGGCTCTCACGGGCTCTGAGGTCAGCAGCCTTCCGGGACCCAGCCACTCCGTAAGCTAATCCAGGGCCACGCCAACCAGGACAGTCCCGGGACGGTGGCTCTGTCAGCCAAGACCGGACAGGTGACCCCCACTGCCCTGAGCAAAACCCGGACGCCTCGGCCCTGCAGTATCTGCCCCGTTACCCTCAGCCGTGATGCCTCCTCCCCGGGCCTTTGTTTCTAAACTTCCCGGATGCACATCATTCCCACGTGTTTTCCCTGCTCAACTTATGCCATTTGTCATACACTCAGGCTTTATTGACCACAGAAAGCTAAACTGAGGCATATCTGTGTTTAAACTCAGTTAAAAAATATATATGTATATATATCAGCTTCCCTTTTAAACTCCATTCCAGGGACCCCTGGGTGGCTCAGTCAGTTAAGCATCTGCCCTTGGCGCAGGTCATGATCTTGGGGTCCTGGGTTCGAACCTCACATCGGGCTCCCTGCTCAGCGGGGAGTCTGCTTCTCCCTCTGTCCCTCCCCGCTGCTTGATCTAATAAGTAAATAAATAGAATCTTTAAACAACAACAACAACAATGAAAATAAACTCTTTTCTAGGAGACATAATCCACCTCCTAGATTCACCTTACTTACTCTTTCAGACCAAGTGCCTGGTGCTCGTGAATAAAAATAATGCTTGACACGTGCCTGCCTGATACAGGCAGCGGGCTGTGAGCTAAGGTACTCGGACCTGTGGCTGGGAGGGTTTCACAGAGGCCAGAACATTCCACAAGACAGAAATGCCTCCTTTTGGCAACAAGGAAGCCCCAACACAATTCCATATCCTCACCTCTCTTGCATCACCTTTACATAAAAATGACTTGCTTTTAAATTAAAACAATAAGGGCATCCCCGGTGGCTCAGCAGTTTAGCGCTGCCTTCCGCCTGGGGCATGATCCTGGAGTCCTAAGTCGGGCTCCCTGTGTGGAGCCTGCTTCTCCCTCTGCCTGTGTCTCTGCCCACCCCCCGCCCTGTGTGTCTCTAATAAATAAATAAAATCACTAATTAATTAATTAATTAAAAAAACAATAATGGATACCCATTTCAAAATTTAGGGGGGGATGATACAGATGGAAAGACTAAATTAAAATTAATTACGGGGGTGTATTGGTTGGTGCAGTTGGTTAAGTGTCCAACCCTTGGTTGCAGCTCAGGTCATGATCTCAGGGTCATGGGATTGAGCCCCGAGAATGGAGAATCGAGAATCGGGCTCTGTGCTCAGCAAGAAGTCTGGCTGGGACTCACCCTCTGCCCCTCCCCTCTTGCACTTTCTCTCTCAAATAAATACATTTTTTTAAAAAAAATTACATTATATTATTCTAAGATAATCACTATTTTTCCAATGTCAGTGTATAACCTTAGGCAGAGAGAACGTACATACATCTAAAGCCGTTTCTTAATCAAGACATAACATAACATTTCTATTATACTTCACAGCTTGATGAATTTTTATATTTATTTACAACTGCACACCCACTACTTGACCAAAGTCTAGAATATCTCCAGAATCCCAGAAAATTCTTATGTCCTCTGGGTCAAAATCCCCAAGTTGTTTCTAGTTTGAGGCTAATCAAGAACATTCCAGCACCTTTTATATCCTTTCTGGATACACTTCCTCATTTCTTTTGCATATACAGTGAGGGGAGACTGATGGGTTGTAGGGTCAGTGCATATTTAGTTTAAAGCCATTAAAGAAAATCACATTTGGGGCACCTGGGTGGCATAGCCGGTTGAGCACCCGACTCTTGGTTTTGGCTCAGATTGTGATCTCAGGGTCATGAGACTGAGCCCCGAGTCAGGCTCTGTGCTAAGTGGGGAGTCTGCTTGAGATTCTCTCTCTGCCTCAGCCTCCCCCCACTTGCATGCACTCTCTCTAATAAGTAAATCTTAAAAAAATAAAAATTAAAAACCCACATCCTCTCATAATCCCAACCCTCAGGGATATGTTTTCCTTTTGCTGCTTCCCTTTCCAGCTGTGCATGTGCACACTCTGCTTGCTTAATTATAACAGTACACACACAACATGATCCTTTTAACTTTGTTATTTAAAAATAAAATTGGTATTACAACAGCACCTCCCTAACTGTCCCCATTAACGGACAGAAGATCCTGTCATAGAATCGCTGCATGGTCCTGCTGCTGGCAGCTGTGTGAGCTGCAGCAAATGCAGCACGGGGCCTATTTTGTTCCTTTGAACTGAGTCCCTCGGGAAAATGTACAGCCAGGGTGTGAACACGGGTAATATTTTTAGTAAATGCAGCAGGACAAAACAGCTGGCGCCAGTTTAAAGAGAACACAATGAAGGCACGAGAGACCTGCTCTCTCTGGTTCCACCTGCGTTCGACGCTCACCGACCACTGGGCCGCAGTGTGGTGGAGTGGGGCGGCGGGGGGGGGGGGGGGGGCAGACTGATGGAGAGAGCACTTTGTGGTTCTCCTATTTTGTGCTGGGGTCATTAGGTTCCCATCTAAACCACTCCCCCCCCCCCACAACCATGCTGCAGCTAATCTTCTCAGGGCGAAAAGGGGCAGTGCAAGGATACCAACACAAGCTTTAGAATTAGACAGATGTGAGTTCCCACTCCCAGCTCCACCACCAGGGCCTCGATATGCTCATCTACAGCTGCAAGCACAGTTCATGCTATGGTAACCTAAGAAACCACAGTGACTCCACTGTCCCGTGCTCCCTTGTTCTGTTTTCCTTCCTCGGTCTTGTTTTCTGAACTGCAGATTAATGGCTGGAGCTCCAGCAGCCGTTTTGGGCCATGAGATCAACTTAAAAATGAAGGCTTATGCAAAGATGGGTGAACAACAACCACAAAAAAGCAGTGACGGAGTCCAGGATATTAACAGACTTGTGGATCTACCATCCCAGCCCTGGGTGACCCGCCTCTACCTTTCCACCGTGAGAAAGACAAAAATGTCTATGCTGTTAAAGCTGCTGTTATTCACATCTCCACTTTCTGCAAGGGCTTAGGACCTAAAGAATTTCATAAAACTCTCTTAATTGTACGTTATTAATATCATTAGGAACTATTATAGCCCCCCCCCCTTTGAGAGGTGTTTAAAACTGACAATAACGAATTCAACCCTCCTCCAGCAAATTCCCAACAGCTCCACACTGAGGGAATGGTCAGACGGAGAGAGCCCTTAGCTCACTCAGGAGTAGCTCACAGAACAGCGCTCATCCTACCCCAAGACCCCACCTCTCACCTGCACGAAGAAATAGATGAGGCCTAGCGGTGGGATGATGATGGCGGCGATGGGAGTGGCCAGCAGGATGATGATGCAGGCGCCAATGACGTTGAACAGGGAGCCCATGAACATCTTGATGACTTGTGGGATCATCGAGTCCACCGTGTCCAGCTCCTTAGAGAAGCGGTTCACCAGGTTCCCACTGGGGGTCCGCTCGAAGAAGCTCATGGGGGACCGGAGGACGTTCTGTAGCAGGTCGATGTGCAGGCGGCGGGAAGCGAAGATCCCCCCGATGGACACCGCCATGGAGTAGCCGAACACCGTGATACCTACAAACAATCTCGCCATAAACACCATAACGAAGGGACGTGGGCCGAGCTGGGGGCTGGGAGGAGTGGCCATGAGGATGCATCAGGCCTAGACTCTTATCTTTTAAGAATAATGGTGATGGTGAGGACAGCAGTGGCTATTATTTACTGAGGACTCACTATAAATTAAACACTGTGCAAGAATTTTGCATGAATCTGATTTTCACACTGACTCTATATAAATCCTATCGGCACCCATTTTATGGAGAAGGAAACTCAAGGTCAGACAGGGGAACTCCTCTGCCCTCAACAGAGTCAGCCAATCAGAAGCGGAGCTGGGGTTCGGATCCAGGCAGCCTGCTCCAGGGTCATGCCCTTAATCTGTGTGCCATATCCCTCTAGACCCATGATGTGCAACAGAACTTTTGAGATGACACAAATGTTCTGTGTCTACGCAGTCCAGTGTGGCTAGTGAGCACCTGAAATGTGGCTAGTGGCTCCTGGAGTGGATATTCTAGAACAGATGCCGCTGTGTGAGCCCAGGGAACTATCACACCCTCCCCGAGCCTCAGTGACAGTTTGGAGGCCAGTCCTTTGCCCTGAGGGGGTGGTTAGGGATTCAGAAATCTAAGAAATCCATGTCTGCTCTTCTGGTGTTCTTTCAAAGCTATCTCCTGGAGATCATGAGCCACACCCGTGGCTCCTGCAAACAACCCACAGGAGAGCACCTGTTTTCTGCGGAGACTCCACAGGGGTGGGGAGGCTTCCTCAAGGAAGCAGCACCTAAAATGATGGGCTCTGGAGCCGACAGTGACACATCCTGCCTCTGCCACCCACCAGCTGTGGGAGCCTCCCACAAGTCACTCAGCCTCCCTGCACCCCGGTTTCCTTATCTGTAAGATGGGGGCAGGGATACTTACCTCGTAGCACAGCCGAATGTAAAGGGCAATGTGCCTGGTGTACAGGAAGTGCTCAAACCTATGTTTATCGTCTACACTTCCGTACTGCAGACACCGATATATATCTGTACGTGTAGATGCCCACTGTTCTTGTGAGCACCTGAACACACAGCTCGTGCACTGTGTGGTGCACGGATTAAGAGCACGGGCTCCTGGCGCCAGACCGCCTCATTCAATGCCAGGGGGGCCGTGTATTTGCTGTGTGACTCTGGGCAACTTACTTAACCTCACTGGACTGTATAGTCTGTTTCTAAAATGGGCAACATATCAGCTGCTAATATTGTGGCGCTGCTGCAAAAGTCAAATAAAACCCATTCGAGTGTTTAGAATGTAACCAGGCATCAAGGAAGTGCTCAGGAAACATCAGCTCTTACTCCAAATGTCGTGGTGCTTGGGGACCTTCAGGCAACCACAGGAAGGGTAAACAAGGTTTCTCAACGTCGTCACTGCTGACATTTGAGGTTTGGTCACTCTGTTGTGGGGGCTGTGCTGTGCACCGCAGGACGTCTCCTGACATCCCCGGCCACTGCAAGCCAGCAGCACTACCCCCACCCTGTCCCTCTGTGACAGCTCGGAGTACCTCCAGACACTGCTACCTGTCCCCCCCGGGACAACACGGTCTGCACTGAGAATCACTGGCCTAAACTAATTCCCACCATCAGGCAGCAGGGAAGAGTCCACAAATGAAGAGTTTACAGAAGCCCCATCATCCTGACAGAGCAACGAGGCACAAGGGCCCTTGCTCGGCAATGCTCCAGGGGGGCTGCTGTTCCTCAACTTTGCTCATCTGTAAAATGGGCACATTCGAGCTTCTCTCCATCTCCTAGGGCCCCATGAAACAGAGCATTGAAGAAATATTCGCTAAATGCCTGAGTGTCTACAATGATAACTACTGATAACTACTGTTCATGTGAGCGTGGCTTAGTTTGGGGGTTCACAAAACTCTGACAAGCGGGGGGACTCCACTCCATAATAAGACATGGAAGTGGTTCCCAGGGCCCCAAATTGGGTGGACCGGGGAGGGAGGGGAGGGAAGGGCCCCCACCTTGTGAAATGCCCAGGGCTCCATAGACGCTCAGCCGGATTTTAGTATGCTCCTGGGTCCCGTTGACGATGGGGTCGTCGGTCCAGAGGCTGAGCCAGTAGTTCGAGACCAGGGAGGCAACGTGGTTACACAGGAAAAGGAAGATGCTCAGAAAGGAGATGAAAAGCCCGATCGCCCTCATGTAGTCCCAGTACACGGACAGCTTGACCTGCAGACCAGGGGAGGGAGGACAGCTTGCAGACTGTTCCCACCAGGGGTCGGGCACTCCAGCCACAGCTGTGGGATCCCATGCCCCCCACTCCCCGCTTGTGCTCATATCCATGGCACAGTCACCCCCTTGGGTTTTTTTGACAAAGTCAGTGGGAGATATAGTCAAGGCTTTTGGCCTCACAGAGCTTCCAGTCAAGTGGCAAGACAGGCCTTCCGGGGCCCAGATAAATGTATAATTATAGAGAAGGGCTGGAGCAGTGCAGAGTTCTGTGAGAGTATAAAATTGGGTATATTGGCCTAACCGAGGAGAGAGGTAATCAGAGGTTTTCCCTGAGGAAGTGACAACCAAGAGTTAATTAAGCAAGCAGAATGGGGGGGGGGGGAAGGCACTCAGGGCAGTGGGAGCAGCATGTGTCAAGGCCCTGGGGTAGGAGGGAATGCACCATGTTTCAGGAAACGGAAGGAGGAATAAGATCAAGCTGGAGAAGTAGTGGTCAGACCACACGGGGTCTGGGAAATCCTGTTTAAGATTCTGAGCTTTGGTCCAGGACCATCAGGAAGCCATCAAAGAGCAAATGTGGCACGTTGCCAAGCAACCAAGACCATGTGCTGCCCCCATTTCCTCTGAACAGCGATGGTCAGTCCTGCATCATTTCCACTGGCTTCCCATTGGCTGGGGCTTGCTTAAACTGCATCCCCATGCCACGGGGCGACAAATGAGGATTTCTTCCACTCCCATACTCCCCACGGAGCCCCATAAGGGCTAATTAATGATGTTCAGTCATCCAAAATGTGGCCTATGGCCTGACCTCAACACCAGAGACTGAGGTGACCAGCTTTGGGTCGCACCTGCCTGGCCTGGTTTCAAACAACACCAGGCATCCTTCCTTGTGTGTGTGCTCAGTGGCATTTTAAGCTTTTTCACACTGAATTCTGGGTCATAAAAACCATCTGTCGAATTACAGCCAGGTTGAAAGGTGATGGGTGAAAGGACAGAAGTCTTCTGTATAACTGAGTTTCTTTCTGAACTTTTCTGTTTTTCAAACTGAAATAGTGTGTGTGTGTGCGTGTGTGTGTGTTTTGGGGGGTGGGGTGTCCCAGAACTACGATGTGTACTGTCACCATTTGGCTTCGTCACAAAGCCCAGCAGCCCTCTGATCTTGGGGGCTCCTGGTGAGCAGCAGACACGGCGGGCGTGGGAGTGAGAAGTTTCTGAGAACATGTGCTGAGCCCAGAGCCTCTCCTGGTCCAACTCTGGCGAGTGACAAGCCCCCCATAGTCTGTTTTCCTTTTATGTGGAAGGCGGGTAGGTAATACCAGGACCTCCTCTGGGCGGTGTGGGATTACGTAAGGATTAAATAGGCCTCCTATTCCTTCTCCGGCTCTAGATGTGCGGTCATTACTCCGGCCCCCCCCGAGGACCAGCGAGAGTAAGGAGGCAGGATGTACTGTGCCCGTGGCCACGGCAGTGAGGGGAAGATGGGAGAAGCAGCCTGGAACAGAGGTTTCAGGAGATTCTGGGTGTATCCAGGTAGATCCAAGAGAACGGTCCCGACCTCTCGTTTCTGTACCACCTCTCACGGTGGCCTGTTGATGTGTGTACTTTTTTCTTTTTTAAAAAATTCCATTCCCTACTTTAAAAAAATTAATAAACACACTACATGTGTGTTTTATTTTTTAAAATAAACTTTAGATCATGACCATAAATGGAAAATTATCAACACGTGCCCAAAATACATGATTGTGAAACTCCTCGAAGAGAACGAGAGCTTGAAAACCAGATTCCCCCTGTGATGAGGAGAACTTGGTGGTTTGTTCGTGTTACGGATCCGAACGCTGTGTCCAAGTTTGCACACTGAAATCCTAACCCCTCCATCCAGGGGCATGGTGTGCAGAGGAGGGGCCTCTGGGAAGTGGTCAGATGATAAGGGTGGAGCCCTCAGAAGGGGATCCGCACCCTTCTAAGAGGGGCCCCCAGGAACTCCTCACCCCTCCCGACCCTGAGGACACAGAGCAGATGGCTGTCTCTGAGCCAAGCAGCAAGCGTCACTACATGCACACCTGCTGGTACCTTAACCTGGGACCTGCCACCAGGAAGCGTGAGCAATAAAAGTGGGCTGCTTCTGAGTCACCCAGCCCGTGGCCTTCTGCTGAGCAGCCCCAACAGCCTGAGACAGGCATGAAAGAGCAACAGGCACCCAACTTGGGCTTTCTCACTATGCAATCGTTAGGGCTAAAAGAGAAATAAGAAACAGATCCCACCACATGCACACACACGTGCACGCACACACGCACACGGTCACGATAGGCGTTATGACGGAGGTGTTATCTCGCTCCATCCTCCATACACTTTCCCCCACAGTGGAGAGGCGTGATCTAAAGCACCCAGGTCCCCTGCAGCCAACAAGAGCCCTTCGCTGCTCCGAGGAGGCGGCAGCCGGTATAGCAGAGGCTACACACGCCAACACTGGAGTCTGAGTGCCAGGGTTCAAATCCCAGCTCTGCCTCTCCCTGGCTGTGACTTTGGGCAAGTCCTCTTGCCTCTCCCGCCCATTTCCAGCACCAGAAAAGAACATTTTTATAGGCTCGTTGAGGGAGAGACACAATTTAACACAAACGAAGTGTTGTGCACAGGACCCACACGCAGTGGCATGTGGTGACACCGGCTGCTGCCCACAGCAGGGGAGCCAACCCTCACCTGCCCCGTTTGAGCCTTGTCTGCTTCCACCAGCTTCCAGGCGTCCTCATTCTTGGGACCGGCTTTCTGCAGCTCAGCCGTGCTGGTGTGGTGGCGGCTCACATCCCCGCTGTAGGAGGAGGAGTTGCTGAGCTGTCTGGGGAAACCAAGGCACACAGTGTCAACCAAATGGAAGCCTTGGGCAGGGAGGCAACCCCAACAATGTGCCAAACTAGCTCAATCTTCCGATTTTACAGATGTGACATGAAGAGGGGAAAGGTGACACAGGGCCCCATGGAGAACTGTCCCTTTACGCAGGCATTATCCAAAAAGCACCTCTTTCCTGCCAGGGGTGGTCAGCAGCTTTCTACAGACCATGACATGTTATTGCAGATCATGTGGCCCAAAGGTGTCTTTACAGACCTCGAGGTAGTCCCTTCCCCTGGGAACTCGTAATCCTGGAGGATGACACGGCTGTGTGGGTGTGTGCACACACACGTGTGGGCCTATGAGGCGGGAATACCCACTCTCGGCGATGGCTTAGAACCACATGGCAAAGGGCTGGGGTGTGCTTCCATCCTGCTTGCTGATGCTCCCTCCCGCCCTCCTGGTGTGTGCACGTCAATGAAGCAAAGCACACAGGCTCGTAGCCCGGGGAGCTGGGAACGGGGGTCTGCAGTCAGGAAACTGAGGGCGGTAATACAGCCCCTGAGGCAACGAATCCTCCCAATAGCCATGTGAGCTTCGAAGCGGATCCTTCCCCAGCCGAGTCTTCCAATGAGACCCCAGCCTGGCAGACGCCTGTTGCAGCTTGTGTGAGATCCAGAGCAGCAGGCAGCTAAGCTGTGCCCAGACTTCCCAAGCCACAGAGACCATGAGATGACCAGCCACTAGGTTTGAGGTCATCTGCCGCATAGCAACTGATATGCCCAGAGTCCCCTAGGCTTCTACTCAATCCGCCCACGGTTCTCCTCAGCAAGCCTCCCACCGTCACCTGCCCCGAGGTCCCAGGACCACCTGCAGGTGCTGCCTCGCCTTGGCTCTCCCAGAAAATTCCCAGATGGCAGCAATCAGGACAGGTCACACCAGCCACCTGCCTGAACCCTGGCAGTGCCCCTGCACCCCCTGGGTGAGGCCCTATTCTAAGTGATTTGCACACATACACCTAGCTCACCACCTCGACAGGTGCACCGACAGTGCAGGCAATATTTCCACCTGTCCCATGTGATAAAAATCAGAGCCAGGGGCACCTGGGTGGCTCATTCAGTTAAGCATCCGATTCTTGGTTTCAGCTCCGGTCATGATCTCAGGGTGGTGAGATCCAGCCCCACACTGGGCTCCGTACTGAGTGCAGATTCTGCTTGAGATTCTCTCCCTCTCCCTTCACTTGCTCTCTCTCTCTCAAATACATAAATAAATAAAATCTAAAAATAAAAATCGGAGTCTAGGAGGGTACTGTGGGCTCATGTCAATTTCCTTCCCAGCCCCATTTCTGTGAAATCTCCCCACGCCAGAGAAGTAACTGCCAGCACCCCCAACTCATCCAATAATAAGTGAGTGCTCTCTACACGGGGTTGATGGAAGAAAGTACTGTGCGAAGCACCTCACATGCACCACTGGGTGTCTATCCCACTTCAGCCCTCTGCAGTAGGTACACCACAGATCCTATCTGACAGATAAGGAAACTGAGGCACAGAGAAGTTAAACAACAAAGTCCACAGCATGCTGCTCCTCCAAATCCCCAACAATCTAGTTGAAAGCAACCTCCCTTAAAGCAGCAAAAGCACAGAACTTTGGAGCGCTGGCTCAGAGGCAGGACTTGGGTTCAAATCCAAGCTCAGTTTCTCTCTGGCTGCCTGACTTAGGGAGAGCGCTCTGTTTGCTCATCTATAAAATGGGAACATGGGCAGCCCGGGTGGCTCAGTGATTTAGCGCCACCTTCAGCCCAGGGCCTGATCCTGGAGACCCAGGATCGAGTCTCACGTCAGGCTCCCTGCATGGAGCCTGCTTTCTCTCTCTCTCTTTCTCTCTCTCTCTCTCTCTCGAATAAATAAATAAAACATAAAAAAATAAAATAAAAAAATAAAACGGTAACACAAGAGTGACTACCTCTAGGTTCAACCGACTGCACAGGGCTCGGCACCGCATCTGGCTGTGAATGGTATGTAAAATGTCATGGTCACTATTACTGCGACTATTTTGACTCCAGTGCTGGCTCCCGAGACCTGAACATTCCAGGTCCCTCTGAATGACTTGAGCAAAGACCCAAATCATGTGGGGAACTTGCATCACAAGGGCAGACAGGTGGTCAAATCCTGAGGCCTGTGCGAGTTGTGCCTCCCGAGAGAGCAGCGCCAGGCCTCCCCTTCAGGCCGCAGAAAAGTGAGGTATCCTAGTGATTTGGGGAAGGAGGCAGATAGCCCACATCTTCCATGGCCCCGGGAGCTGAGGCGTTCAGTAGGTCAGACAAGCTGCTGGTACCCCGACCCTCTCCTCTGCCCCCAGGTGGGGCACAGAAACACGGCACCTGGAGAGTCCACATGAACGGAGCTCCCTCCTGCACCTACCTCTGCAGCTGCTTCCCCGCCACATCCGTCACCAGCATGCCATTCTCCATCTGCTTCACCTCCTTCCCGGGACTGCTGACACCTGTTAACCCTGGCAGGAGAGAGGAAAGAGCGAAATTGTGGTTTCGAGAGCTGGACACCAAGACCAAAGACAGGGAAAACCCGTCATTTGGACGGGACATGGCGCATTGTCGGGCCACCAGGAAGCTCAGAAACCAAGAGGTGCTTGGCCGAGGCCACAGACTGGCTCCTGGCACAGGTGCAGGAGGTCTGTGGAGCTAGCTGGCTCCCCTGGGGCAGAGATGGTGACCTGCCACCGTCTCCAGGCACCCATAAGCGCAGTATGCTGGGCCTGGGAAGGTGCTCCGTGCCAGTAGCCACAGGTACAAGGCCATTCAGCTGACCGCATCAGAGCTGCACTAAAGTGAGTCCGAGGGGCAGGATGCAGGGAGCCACATGGGGAACAGCGCACAGCCCTCTGGTCCCCAAGCATCCAAGTGAGGGCAATACTCGAAATAAATTAACGTCAGCCAACAGGAGGCATCCCAGAGGGCACCTGCACCCTGCATCCCTGTGCCAGGAGTTAACCCTTTGGTTGCCACACCATGGGGAGGTCCAGAGGTCTGGGGAAGAGGGCACCTGCAACAGTGCAGTTCGCCCAAACAACTGGTACAGCCACCATGAGACATCCCAGTCCCAGGAACTACGCCCCCAGCACCAACACTAATCACCATAACCTCAATGAGAGTGGCTAACGCTGATTAAATGAGCGGGGCTCCCCTGTGCTATGCTGAAATACATGATCTCCCTTAATTTCCCCAACTACTCAGTGATACATTATCATTACCCCCGGCCGGCACTGGTCTCCTATGCTGGTGCCAGGAGAAAGAAGAAGCCTACAAGAGAGACAGACACACGGTGCAGGGCTCCACCAGCTGGCTGGGAAGGGGAGGGGAGGGCATGCAGGGGAGTCCTTACAAAGGGGACTGATACACAGCCAGTGGTGACGGGGTGACCCTGGAAACAGGCTGATGGGACACGAGCTGAAATCAAATGCAAAAAGGCAGGCTCTTTCAGATGACAGTCACGGGAAGAAAGAGAACAAAGATAGCAGAGCTGGGCCGGGAATCATTCCTGGGTTGGGGGGCGGGGAGCTCTGAGCTGGTGATTCTCCGTCTTGGCGTGAACGATGCCCCACATACCCAGCCACCCAACCACCCGGGGACGCCCTTGGCCCAGCTTCTAGCTCTGGCTGCTGAGTTAGAGCAAAGCCAGGAATGCAGTGTTCTCTCACTTCCCAGGTATGTGTACTAAGGGGAGCAGTCAACACCTCTAGGCCTCAAAGTCCACATCCACAACATGGGGGTGACCACAGCAGCTACCGTCCCAACAGGGAGGATGACTGAGGCCATGCATGGTGCTCGGGAAGTGAAAGACACTGAGGTGGTGCTCAGTATTACTCTCCTTTTTAAACATGTTCTACAGATAATTCTGGGGCGCAGCCAAGACTGAGAATCACTGCTTTACACATTTCTCTTAAGGGCAGCACCTTTTTTCTCTTAAATGAAAAACAAAACAAAACAACAAAAAGCCACTAAACTAAATCAAAAAGCAGAATGCTAACTAACAAGCAGGACTTTTCATGCAGGCGCATGCAGTCAGCACTCATAAATGCACACAGCACTGGAGGCCCAGGCCTGGCCTTGCCCATCTTCCTCTGTGCGGGGTAGGGATCCCTGGGAACATTCCCAGAGACACCGCCCCGTGGCAGGGGCTTCAGAGAGCTCCCCTCGCCCACCTGGCTGTACAGGTCATGCTCAGTAAGCTCAGCTTCCCTTCTGCTCCTTCCAGTATGAACTGCAAGGTGTAGACAGGAGACCTCACAGTGGCCCACTCGGTGCCAGCCCATTAGCTCACAGGGTGGTGCACTGGCTGGGGCAGCTGGAAAATTCTCCTCTGCAAGGGGAGGGACCAAAAGTCCCGGGAGGGCAACGTGAACGTGGGTCAGTCCACCACTCCGTCTGCCTTCCCCTCTTCCTGAAGTCTTGGCAGGCCATGCTGGGGGGGGTGGGGGAAGGCTGCTGCCCAAGGTCAGCCCGTCAGAATCCCCTTCCCCAGGACTCTGAACCATCAGTGGCCCCCTGACAACCAAAGATGGTTCTGGCTAATGTGTCCTCCAGGAGTTCCCATTTCCCGAGGCCTGCCTATTTGGTCTGGCCTCCGGTTTCTGAGCTACCTGCTTCCCCTTCCCCTTCCCCTTGTTTTAGGGGCGGGAGTCAGCTTCCGTGGCTTACAGAACAGCCCTCAGTCTAGAGCCACAGCCACACTGCTGCTTCCGGAAGGCAGGAGGGATGGGTCCGCTCCAGGGGTCAGCTCATGCCTTTACCTCACCAGAGGGAGCCAGGGCAGCCCCCCACAGCCACCCGCGCTTGCTCCGTCAGGCACACACCACCCTGTATGCCCTGGCCTGCCTAGGTCCTGCCATGTCCACGAGGTAAGGGTGGGATCGTAATAACCAAACTTCTGGGCGTTCACCATCCATCCGCCATGTGCCAAGCTTTCCTCCAAGGCATGCTCGTCATGGTTGTTTGATCTCTAGGACAGTAGAGCTTAACCAAGGTCACCCAGCTGATGAGCAAGAGATCTGGGGATTCAGACTATCTCCCCCAGTGCCCACCACCAAGCCTGGCACATAGTGGGTGCCCCCAAAATGTTTGCTGGATGAACAATGGAAGGGGGAAGAAACGCAGTCGAGGGCCTCTTCCCAAGCATGCAGCCACAGGCCCAGTCTATCCACAGCCTCTCCCTGCAAGCATGACGACTTCTAACCCAGCTGGCACTGACCTTCCTCCTCCTGGTCCACCACTTTGCCACCTGAGAATTCACAAGATCCGGGAAAGTGTTAGGAACCAAGACAAAATTCCTCCCAAAACCCCCATTTAAATGCCCAGAGGGGTGAATGGAGGTCTTCTCCTAAGGAAGAGGGCCAGAGATGGCCGAGGGACCTGCTGCGCCTGCACCTCTCCATCCCCATGTGTGCTGGGTAGATCCCTGGCAAGCACTGCACGGGGCCAGCTCTTTCCCCAAAAGTTATAGCTGTGCTTACACATAAAAAGATCTAGAAAAATCCATGCCAACCCTCTGTATCTACACCTGTTTTCATGGCAGCAGAGGGTAAAAAGTCAAGTGTCACAGCCGGGCGGGGTGGGCGGAGGAGGTGCAGCAGCTGGGAGACAGCACAGGCCTCGGCTCCAGCCTGAAGCCTTTGGTTCCTCGAGGACACATGCTGCTCACGAGAGGGGCCTGGTCCACACGATCTTACTCTGAGCCAGACGCACAGGCAGCCAAGGGAAGAAGAGAAGGTGATTTGGCTCATATTTCATTTTGGCCCCTCTTAGGCTGGATGAGGATGCCTTCCGGGGTTCTCAGAGCCCCCAGGCTCACTTCCATCACTGCATTTAGCACCACCACGTCCTTGATTATTTGGTGTTTGTCTCCCCCAACAGAGGGGAGACACTCTCAAGACTGTGAGCTCTTGAGAACAGAGAGTAGGTCTTACCCACTACTTTATACCCAACACCCCGCACATCAGATGGCCACGTGTGGTTGCACAGGACGTGCACTGCATAATCTAAGGGGCACTATTCTATATAGTGGCGCAAGTACTGGGTGTCCCCATGGCATACGGCAAGCGCTCTATATACACTCGATATGCAGATGGACAGACTGACAAATGAATGGCCTAGTGACCAACAGAGCTGACCTTCCAGGGCCAGAATGGGTATCCCACTGGCTACCATGATACCATCTCCCAGCCCATACCCACAAAGCTGGTTTTTAAACCAGCCCTGGAGAAATGGGTAAAATCAGTGCATAGTTTCTTCTAAACTGGGATATTTATTCAGCTGTGTTAATGCGCAAAGCTTAGGTAGGACATGCCTTAAACAATTAAGGCATAATGTATTCATTCACCTACTTAATACGTTATACTGACTGTCTACTATGTGCCAGGCACTCCTTCCAATCCTGGGGATAGAGATGTGACCAAAAAGCCTTCATGGAGCTTAAATGAGAGAGAGAGAGAGAGAGAGAGAGAGAGAGAGAGAGAGAGAATACATAAAGGAGTGAATCCAGAATTAGCTGTCAGGCAATGTTCAGTGCTACAAAGAAAACTAAAGCAGAGGAAGGGGAAAACGAAAGGCGTCAAAGCTTGGGGATGCTATAAAATAGTAAGAATTTTTTTTAAGCAAAGGCATGAAACTTGTAATCCAGTCAACATTTCTCGAGTGGTGCCGGGTTCCAGGTATGGGGCTTTCATGCTGACAAGCCTGGCGCTGTCCCCGCCCTTGAACCTCTTTAGTGCCACTCCCAGGGCTCTGTGTCCAGCCTGTTACTGGCCCTCAAAGCCAGCATTTCAGAACTCGCTGTTTATTCTCAAGAAGGTTCTGGAACTCTGCTTGGGCATGGGCCAGGAGGCAAGTCTCCCCCAAGGGAAGAATCCAAGTCACTGCTTTACAGTCAGCACTTCGTTTTTGACCAAAAACGGAATTAACCGGCTGCATCACCCGGCCCGATCCACCCGCCTGGGCCCAGAAAGTTCTCAGTACTCAAGAAGAAGAAATACGGCCACTGAGGACAGCCTTAAGGAATGTGCTGTCTGTACGACACACGCTCCAGCTGTGCAGTGTTTATGATGGGTTTTTGTAATAGGGGGAGGCACCAATGCCCCACTTAAGAAAAGCAAGCAAGCAAAGCAGGAGGACTGGTGGCTGAGAGCAGAGAAGGATGCTACTCCTCTCGGGAAAAAGGCCGAGAGGCGAGACAAGACAGACACAACCCTTCTGGCGGGTGGGCGAGCGGATGGACATTCTTTTTCCTGATTCTCTTGCCTGGT
This sequence comes from Nyctereutes procyonoides, assembly GCF_905146905.1. Classification (NCBI taxonomy): domain Eukaryota; kingdom Metazoa; phylum Chordata; class Mammalia; order Carnivora; family Canidae; genus Nyctereutes; species Nyctereutes procyonoides. The sequence goes on along the minus strand of NW_026575126.1, from coordinate 49,910,204 downwards.
TCTGCAGTTTCCAAATGCTTAAAGTGAGCATGGGCTGATTTTATGATCAGTAAAAAAACAAAAACAAAACAACTTTCAGCAAAGATCTGAAAGATGGAGAAAAATCAGTTACGAGGTTGAGGGATGAATCAAGCAGGGGTCTGGGAAGTGGGCACATTGTTGGAATAAAGGTCGTTCTCTCAAAACGATGGGGGAGCAGGGCAGTGTGAAGCCAGAGCGGGGAAGCCATCAGCCTTGGCACTTCTGACGTTAAGGGCTGGTGGGGGGTGGGGGGGTGGGAATGGGGTCTGCTGTGTACCATAGGTTGCTCAGCAGCCCTCTCTGGTCTCTAACTTCTAGATGCCAACAGTGCCCCCTCCGAACCCAGTTGTCACAACCAAAAATGTCTCCAGACATTGCCCAGTGTCCTGGGAGACACAAGTATTCCCCGCTGGAAACTCCTGCTCCAGACTTTAGATTCCTAATAAAGAAACCAGAGTAAATAGGAACATTCTTCACCTTCCAGGTACAAACGTTAATGAGCCAATTTGTAACGTTGTCAGCTTAAAAAAAAAGAAAAAATAGACCAAAAAGAAAAAAAGAAAAAAGTATCTGACTTATTAGTGTAGTAAGTACCCCTGGGGAGGGGTTGGTGTCTCCCCGTCCTAAGCCTAGTTTCTGGTACATGTGTTCTTTTCTACCCCAGTGGAAAAGAATCACCCCCAGACCAAGCACTCCTCCCCTTCAGCCTGGGTGTTCTAAAAAAGACCTGATTCATCCAACAGGGAGGGAAAAAAAAAAGTTTCCCTTCAGGAGAAGCCAAAAATCTGGTTCAAACAAATCCAAGGTCACTGGCTCTTGGGAGTTGGCTACAGTTGAGCAAGAATGGGCCCTGATGCCAGGCTATATCACCGAGCACCCCCGGCACCCCCGGGAGAGGTGGAAAGAGAATGGGGTGCCCGGTCTGAGTTCAGACCCACAGGCTGAGCACCTGTGTACGTGAGGCTGCATGGCTGAATCGGGAAAATGACCCCACAGCAGCGCGAAGCTGGCGGCTGGCGTTTTCATGGCCAAATTAAGTGCTGACGTGGCCGAAGGAAAAAAGAAAAGGAAAAAAAAAAAAAAAAAGAAAGAAAGAAACTGGCAGCATTCTGCTCTGTATCCACTGCTTTGGATCTGCTGGCAGCGGCGGAGGAAGGGAAGGGGGAAAAACCATCTGCGGTCAACAGGGTTTAAGGACACTCCCTGTGCACCTGGAGCGGAAGGAGAGAGACCTCGTCCCAGCTGAATGCACACGTGTCACTCGGGAAAGCACACGGGGTCGTTTTCACCTGACTGAGGCCGGTCTGCGAGATGCGGCGGCGATCATGAGGCTGCACCCTCACCCAGCAGGTCACCTTGGCTTGACAACCAGAAGGTGACGACTCAGCAGCCTCAGCAGGAGGGACGCAGGCTAGACTTAAAGGCAGAACTTTCCAACCTCGAGAGCATGGATATGCAGAAACTCCTTCCCAGTCAGGAATGAACAGCTGAAGGAGTTTCTCGCCTCTCGTCGGCAAAAGGCAAACGCCTTTCTTCTAAAACCACTAGCGTTCACAGCAGCACAACTTACACCAGACAAAACACGAGGACACCCTGGACCGTCGTCAACTGATGAATGAACAAACAAAATACGGCGTGCTATTGCCCAGCAGAACGACACGAAGCACGGACACCTGCTACCGCACGGGTGAGCCATGAAAACATCACACGAAGTGAGAGAAGCCGGGCACAGGGGACCACACAGATTCCATTTGTGCGAAATGTTCAGAACAGATGGTTCAAGAGGCAGAAAGACGGCGTGCGTGCCTAGGACCTGGGCAGCCGGGAGAAAATGTGCGGTGATTGCTAACAGCAAGGAGGTCTTCTGCAGGGGCGACGAGAACGTTCTGAAGGCCCTTCTACGGATGGCTGCTCAACCCGGAACATTCCAAATCACCAGACTGTACACCTTGAGTGAGTGAACCGTACATTGCATGAATTCTATCTCAATAAAGCACTTACCATAAACCACTAGGAACCCCCTGCAGCAAACCTGAACGGAGGGATGAATGAGCCCCCACCCTGGGCAGACCACGAAGGAGGCCTGAAGCTCAGAGGCCAGACAGGATGGCCCAGGCCTGCCAGCAGCAGCTGCGTGTCCTTGGACAAGCGGCTCCCCCTTATCCGACATTCAGCGGCTTCCCGCTACATAGAGACCAACCCCCCCACCCCACGAAGGCCCATCTCCCACCGCTGTTCCTTGCCCGCCGTGGTCTGGCCACACTGGCCTCCTTTTCGTTCCTTCAACAAACTGACTTCACGCCAGGCCAGAGGCCTGTGCACTTGCTGTTCCCTCTGTCAGAACACCGTTCCCTGCATCAGAACACTGTTCCCCAGATCTTCTCCTTGCTGGCTCCTTTCCATGTCACCGTCACCTCCTCGGAAAGGGCATCTCTGACCACTCCCTGGGTTGCCGGGTGCCACCTCCATCACTCCCCAGCTCATCATCCTGCATCTTTCTTCTTTCATAGCACTTAATGCTCTATGAAATCATTTATTTCTTGATTTGTTTCTGTCCTTCTCTCTCACCAGATTCTAAGCTCCGTGAGGGCAGGGCTTTGTCTAGATGTTGTCCAATTCTGTCTCCCCGAAACTGTCATGGGCTGAATTGTACCCCCATGCCAAATCCATACACTGTAGGCCTAAGTCCCCAGTGCCTCAGAAAGCGACTCTATTTGGAGACAGTTTACGCGCAGATGTAATTGCTTAGGATGAGGTCATGAGGGCAGGCCCTAATCCCACATAACTGGTGTCATTATAAAAAGGGAAAATTCAGAGACAGACACACACAAGGGAACACTGTGTGAAGATGAAGGCAGATATTGGGGTGATGCTTCTATAGGCCAGCGAAGGCCAAACTGCCGGCAGACCAGCAGAAGCCAGGCGAGGGGCGTGGAACAGACCCGCAGCAAGAACCAATCCTGCCCACACCCTGGTGTTGGGCTTCCAGCCTCCAGAACTATGAGGGATCAACATTTCTGTTGTGGGAGCCACCCAGGCTGTGGCACTTGGTCACAGCAGCCCTAGGGAAGTAACACAAGCCTTTAACACATAGTAGATGCTCAATAAAATCTGCTGAATGACTATAGTGATGAACAGTGAATAGCTCTTAGGGAGCAGCCCCATTCACAGAGACAGGAACCTGGCTGTCCCTGGCAGACAAAGGGACAAGCTTCCCTGAGCCTCAGCTTCCTCACCAGGGCACTGGGAATAACAATTCTACTCCTTCGGGATCCCTGGGTGGCGCAGCGGTTTGGCGCCTGCCTTTGGCCCAGGGCGCGATCCTGGAGACCCGGGATCGAATCCCACGTCAGGCTCCCGGTGCATGGAGCCTGCTTCTCCCTCTGCCTGTGTCTCTGCCTCTCTCTCTCTCTCTCTGTCTCTCTCTGTGACTATCATAAATAAATAAATAAATTTAAAAAACAAAACAAAACAAAAAAAAAACAATTCTACTCCTTCATGAGTCGTCGTTAGGAGTCAATGTGACCACTCCTGCAGAGAACAGGAGCCCTGGTAAGCCTGCAGCAAACACTAGCTGTGTCTTAGCGGCACATCACGGACACTTCCAGGACAACTGCAGCCGGGCAAAGGGCCCAACTGGTCTGGGGATGAGGTACACAGGGAACATGCTCCCGAGGCTTGGCTAGTCTGTAATTAGCTCTTGGAGGCGGGGGGTGGGGGGCTGGGGGGGGGTCAGGGCAGGACAGGTGACCTCTCAGCAACAGCTGAAAGCTAAGTAGCAAACGTGTCAGATGACCACTTCCGTCGCTGTGGGGTCAGAGTTCCAAGAAGAAAGGGGAGCAAAGGAGCCTTTGAGACTCCAGTCTAACTGATGGAAACACAGGGCAGCCTGGAGGTTGCAAACCAATCCTGTGAATTTTAAGCCAACTGAGAAGCAAGGAAAGATTCTTAGAAGTCTCCCCGCAGCCACAGAAGCCTTCCGGTGAGGACAGGGCGAGGCCGCAGCTCTGAGCCCCAGCCGGCAAGAACATGCCGCGTACGGTAGCTGGGAAGCGGGCAGGTCTGCAATGACCTGGCAGGTGCCAAGTGCACGGGGGGTAAATGATGGGCACTCTTCCCAGGGAAGGAATGACAGCAGTTGTCCTGTATCAAACACTCTGTGCCAGGCACCATCAAGGCTCTGTGGAATTCGGCACATTAAATCTCCACCAAAAGCCAGAAAGTTGTTATTATGTTGCTTGATCAGCGAGGAGACTGGGGCTCAGAAGGGTTTGGAGGACCCTGGTAAGAGGAGCGGTGGAACTTGAACCCACGTCTCGCCAACTGCCAGCCTGCACCCCCAGCCACTGCGTGTCCCCCATGACCCTAGCATCTGTTCTGGATTATGCCACGTATGTCACCACTTCCCACCGCCTCTTGAGAGGCAGGAGGACTATAATTATCACTGTCCCTGTTCCTGCCACGAGAACCCTGAAGCTCAGCAGGCCCAAAGCCACCTCGCAGCGAAGTATGAGGATCTGGGCCCAGGTCTGCCCCCCACCCCACCCCGGCCTAAAGCGCTGGGACCCCCTCTCAAGTCAGTCCTGTGAGCCTTAGGACAATCCTTCCACGGGGTTTGCGAAGGGGCTGGCCCAGCACTGATGAGCCATGCTGGAGGGGAGCAGGGAGGACCTCCGGGAGGCAGTGGGGAACGGGGAGGCAGACAAGGCACCCCGGGGACCCTACCGTCATCCTGCTCGGCCTGCTCCTGATCGCCGCTGGCGTACGTGCGAAGGAACTCGGCAAAGGCTCCATCCCGGGCCAGCAGCTCCTGGTAGGAGCCCATCTCTGAGATCTTGCCACCGGTCATGACGATGATGACGTCCACCTGGGGCAGGTAGCTGATGCTGTGCGTGACCAGGAGCCGCGTCTGTGGGCAGAGTGGGGACCAGCGGGTCAGCGCCCGGGTGACACAGGAAATGCCCTGACACCTAGCCAGCCGAGCGCAAGTCTGAGTGCCTGGGATGCCCCGATCTGTGGGTGCCTTCATTCCACACCTGCTGCCAGGAACTGGGGGGCACTGGGGAGAGAAACAGGACCCTGCCCCACACTCCACGGTCGGGGACAAAGGACCAACAGAAGTACAACACGGTGCATGCTGGATGTCACATGACCAAAGGCTCTGTCCAACATTTCTGTCATTTTGGTCCCAAGGGGACAGGTGGAGGGTAGGGGGCTGCGACTTTAACAAGGGTAATGGGGAAGCTGATTTGCGAACAACAATCTGAAGGATGAGGGGTAGGCGGTGTGGATGACTCAAAGAATGAACCAGATACAAAACAATTTGCATGCAATGGCTTAATTCTTTAAAGTAACTCTCCCCCCTCCCACCCCCAAAAAACCACTATGAAATTCATACGTGTACATATATTTTATCCGATTAAGTCAGGGTTGGGAAGGACATTCATCACACTGCCTGAGTTGGCAAACTTTTTCTTAAAGGGCCAAACGGTAAATATTTTCAGTTTTCTGGATCCTCTGGTCGTTATGGCAACTACTGGCTACACTGCTGCAGTGGGAAGGTGGCCATACGCAAGACAGAAGAAGATTAAAAAAAAAAAAAGCTTTATTTATGCATAGACACTGGCATTTAAATTCAATGCAATTCTCATTTCCGTAGGCCTCAAAGTACTATTTTTCTTTGGATTTTTTTCCCAGTCACTTAAAAATGCAGATCTTTTTTAGCTCAAGGGTGATACAAAAACAAGCATCAAGCCAGACTGCTGGCCCCTTGCTCCCGAGACAAGAACTAGGGTGCATGCTGGGGATTTCCCCCAAAGATACAGATGCAGTGAAACGCCGGGGCACCTGCACCCCAATGTTTCTAGCAGCCATGTCCACAATAGCCAAACTGTGGAAGGAGCCTCGGTGTCCATAGAAAGATGAATGGATAAAGAAGATGTGGTTTATGTATACAATGGAATATTACTCAGCCATTAGAAAGGACAAATACCCACCATTTGCTTCGACGTGGATGGAACTGGAGGGTATTATGCTGAGTGAAGTAAGTCAATCGGAGAAGGATAAACATTATACGTTCTCATTCATTTGGGGAATATAGATAATAGTGAAAGGGAATAAAGGGGAAAGGAGAGAAAATAAGTGGGAAATATCAGAGAGGGAGACAGAACATGAGAGACTCCTAATTCTGGGAAATGAACTAGGGGTGGTGGAAGGGGAGGTGGGCGGGGGGGTGGGGGGTAACTGGGTGATGGGCACTGAGGGGGCCATTTGATGGGATGAGCACTGGGTGTTATACTATATGTTGGCAAACTGAGCTCCAATTAAAAAAAAAAAAAGAAAAAAAAAGAACTAGGGTGCAGAAGGGAGGGCCACAAGCAGGGTGAGTGGCCGGCAGAGGGAGAAGCAGGCTCCCCGCTGAGCAAGGAGCCTGATTGGGGCTTGAGCCCAGGACCCTGGGATCATGACCTGAGCCGAAGGCAGACGCTTTACCGGCTGAGCCACCCAGGTGCCACTAGTAACCAAAATTTCTTAAAAAAAAAAAAAATTTTTTTTGTTGTGTATGGGAATGCTTATAATAAGTTAAATAGCATGATGCCTACTACATACATACATATATATATGTATACACGTATATAATATGAATAACCCTATTAAACAACTTTGTTAAGACTTGAAAAAAATTGAAAAATCTCTGAGATGAGACTATGCATAATTGCTTGTGATTTTCTTTTTCGTGTTTTTCTGAATCTCCTATATTTTCCCCATGGGCATGTGTGTTACTTCTTTGGAGGAGGAGGAGGAGGAGGAGAAGAAGAAAGAAGAAGAAGAAAGAAGAAGAAGAAAAGAAGAAGAAAGAAGAAGAAAGAAGAAGGAAGAAGGAAGAAGGAAGAAAGAAGAAAGAAGAAAGAAGAAGAAGAAAAAGAACCAGTGCTCCCTCCCAGCCACCATGTATCCCAGAAAAATAATAATCATCATATAGAGGAGAGGACCCATTTCCTGTCATTACGGTCTGTGGCAGCTTCCCTGCTCCCAAGGCTAGGCCCACGGCCACCTCGGCTGCCTATTCAGAGGGGCTGGGATTTCCCTCTGCGAAGCCACCTCTATAATTAAGTCAGAGAGAGGGGCCTCCGTTGGCCAAGTAGAGAGAGCACTGCAAATCAGTGTCAAGGGCTTCCCCCTGTAAAGACAAGAGCAAGAAGGCTGTCCTGGGAAGGTATCCAAGGGAAGCGTTAGAAATATGCTCTAGGGACGCCTGGGTGGCTCAGCGGTTGAGCATCTGCCTTTGGCTCAGGGCGTGATCTGGGATCGAGTCCCCCATCGGGATGCCCGCAGGGAATCTGCTTCTCCCTCTGCCTCTGCCTCTGCCTCTCTCTGTGTCTCATGAATAAATAAAATCTTAAAAAAAAAAAAAGTGTTCTAAAGTCCAATTTAAAAAAAAAAAAATCCTGGTAAGTGGGAAGTGAAGGATTCCCAAAGGGGACACATTCTGACTTAACCAAAGAGCAGGACAGCCAGACACCCGAGCCCTGCCTGTTAGGTACCTTATTCTTCAGCATCCCCTTGGGGCCAATCACATTTTCAAATATGTGTTTTCCCACGTGAGCATCCACTGCTGACAGGGGATCATCGAAGAGGTAGATGTCAGAGTCACAGTACACGGCCCGCGCCAGGCTCACTCGCTGCTTCTGGCCCCCAGACAGGTTCACGCCCTGGGAAGAGACACAGCAGAAGGGTGGGTTTCCTGGGGCCTTGACACATGCAGACGGGTAGGAGCAGGCCCAGGCTGGATGCCGCAGGCCCAGGCTGGCCACCCTGCGTGGCTATCCCGCCTCCTCTCGTGTGAGCAGGAAGCCAAGGCATGAGATCGTATCTGCGTGAATTGGGTTCAAGGCCCACCGTGGAGTCTTGGACACTCGACCCTAAAATAAGCAAAAGAGAAAACTGGAGCCCCCTGTGAGCTGCTGAGCAGACACCTGGCACAGAGCAGATATTGGGCAAAGGCTAGCTGGTGGCAGCAAATGATGGGGGGCTTCAAGGAAGGCAGCAGCACGCGCAGTGATGATCCTACTGCGGCTGCTGCTGTTACAGGTGGTAACAGCTAACACGTTTGCGAGGCTGCTCTGCTCTCTCCATCGCTGTGAAAGCACACAGAGCAGAGGCAGGCTGTACCCTGGGGGTGCCGAAACCCAGCCCCTCTCACCGGCAGGAAGGGCATGCATTTCTAACTCCCACGGGGATGCTCCACAGAACACACAGCAGCACTGCCAGCCCTCCCTCCAGGAACAGATGACCGCCTGTCATCTCTGTATGTGGCCGGGGATGGACCGCCCACAGAGTGGACGGCCCACTGGTTAAGTGCCCAGTCTCTCCTGAGGGAGGCCTGCCCTCCCCAGGCACCGAGCTGGGGTCCTGGCAGCCACATTCTTTTGAATGGGCCCCCTGGCCAAGGGGCAGACACCAGACCCAAGCATATTCTCTCATTTTAGAGTCTGGTCCTGGGACCTACACAGGGACAGTTAGAGGAGACTCTGCAAGCGGTAGAAACAGACACTGTGTTAAAACAAGAGCTAGCCCAGGCTCCTCTGCTAACTGAAAACCCAAAGAGCCCTGCTAATAGTTGTTTTTCTTTCCAAGGGGCTGTAGACATCCCTCAGATAAAAGAAATCGCTCACCAACGAAAGAAGCTGGTGAAGCCACTGGCTTATAACTAAAGAGAGGCAGGAAAAGCTCCTTGGTGCTGCTGTGGAACATTTGTACTCCCCACGCATACACCAGATAAGCACCAGGGGTGTTGCAACAGGCAGGCCGAGCAAAGGAAAAAGCACATGCAAAGGCCCTGAGGTGGGAAAAAGCTAGGGCAAGTCACTCAGCCCCTCTATGCCTCTTCCTCCTTAACCATGAAATAGAAATGACAGTAAAGTCCATCTCATGGCCTTGCTGTAGGACAGAATGCATGTAAAATGCTTATGACACTGCCTGGCACACAGTAAATGCTCAGTAACTGTTAGCTACTCTAGTGTTATTTTTACTACTATCCTTACTTTGAAAGGGACTGTGGACCTCTGACTCCAGGGGTACCCTGCCCCCTGTATAGCACCCTCTGTCATATGATTACTGCCACGTGACTGTAAAGGTAGGGTGCACTTGCTGCTCCCTTATCTTTCTGTTCAATCAAATGAAAATGACAATATGCTTTAAGGGTCATCACGTGGTTTTGTTTTTCGTTTTTTTTGGGGGGGGGTTCTCTTGGGCTTCCGCTGCCACCATGAGAGCTCTCCCCCCTCTTCAGGGAAGAGCTACTGCCCCTTCAGCCTAAGCCCCAACAAGATGGGGTCTGGGGCAGACCTCAGCCAACCCCACAGGCTGGACCTGAGCACAGTGGGCTTGCCATGTGGAGTGGAGCTGGCTAGCTGAGCCCAGTGTGGGTCAGCCCCCTACAATCAACTCACACACACACTAATGGGAGAAGATTTTCTGGCTCACCAGTAATAGGAGCCATGCTGAAGCCGTACTGACCTTCTCACCAATCTCTGTCCGGTCCCCGCTGGGCAGGATTTCCAGATCTGGGAGGAGGGCACAGGCTTCAATCACAGCCTTATAATACCGTTCCTGTAGCTGGCGTCCGAAAAGGATGTTTTCTCGGAGAGAATCATTCTGAATCCAGGCCTGCTGGGGGACGTAGGCCACTGAGCCCTAGAAGGCAGCAAGACAGACAGACAAGCCTTGGTGATCAAGATAGCAGCCAGCCCACCCACCCACCTGGAGAGCCCTACTTCCCAAGATACTTTCATCACACCCACTGTTCGAGCAAGGGGAAACTGAGTCATGGCAGACTCAGATGCCAGAGCTAGGATCAGACCTCATGCTGGGTCAGTCACAGACTCTAATATCAGGAATTCAGGAGTGGAAATTGGCACAGATGATAGTTCTGTGCTTAATAAGTATTCACTGAATGCTTCCAACAGCCACTAAAACTCCTCCATCTCAAGAAAAAGACGACCCTGGGGTGCCTGGGTGGCTCATAGGCTCAGGTCAGGATCTCAGGGTCCTGGGATCGAGCCCCATGTTGGGCTCCCTGCTCAACAGGAAGTCTGCTTCTCCCTCTCCCTCTAGCCCTCCTCCCTTACTCATGCACTCTTTCTCTCTCCCCCCCAAAAAAAATCTTAAAAAAAAAGTAAGAAATCCCTGACAAAATAAAAAAATAATTTGATTATAGTTATGGTAAATACTAAGAGAGAAAAATATATGCATCCTTCAAGACGTCTTTTAAAACGGGAGACCTAGGGCAGCCCAGGTGGCTCAGGGCTTTAGCGCCGCATTCAGCCCAGGGCCTGATCCTGGAGACCCAGGATCGAGTCCCATGTCGGGCTTCCCGCATGGAGCCTGCTTCTCCCTCTGCCTGTGTCTCTGCCTTTCTCAATCTCTCTCTCTCTCTCGGTGTCTCTCATGAATGAATGAATGTGTATATATATATATATATTCATTATATATATATATATTCATTATATATATATATTCGTTATATATATATTCATTATATATATATATATTCATTATATATATATATTCATTATATATGTGTATATATATATATTCATTATATATGTGTATACATATATATATAAAAGGAGACCTAGCTTGGGTCATCACAGAAGGATTTCTCAGGTAAATTTCCTTGATGAAATTTAAGCAAGGACTTCAGTTTCAAAAATTGTCCGTTTCCAAAGTACATTGTTCATTTCCACGTGATAAAGTGCCAAGAATGTCATTAGAATAAGGGCTAGGGGTGAGGGTATCTGTTTCACATATTTTAGTAAGAAAGTTTTAAGTAATGATCAACAGGTGAGGATAAGCGGGTGTGACAAACAGGGGGTGGAAGAGCATAGCTGGTCAGAGGGAACGGCACGGGCAAAGGTCCAGAGATGAGAAGAACCTAGAACATCCAAGGAACAGGAAGGCAAGTACCACTGGAACGTGGTGTGAGGGGGAAGACAGGTAGGAACATTCAGGGGAGTGGGGGGCCAGCTCACACCAGGCCAGGGGTCCTGATGGGGACTGTGGGCTTTTCTGGAAGAGCCAGTAAAGATTTTTTTTTTTTTTAAAGATTTTATTTATTTACTCATGAGAGACACAGAGAGAAGGCAGAGGCAGAGGGAGAAGCAGGCTCCTCACAGGGAGCCCGATGTGGGATTCGATCCCAGGACTCCAGGATCACACCCTGAGCTGAAGGCAGATGCTCAACCACTGAACCACTCAGGCATCCCAGTAAAGATTCTTACATAAGGGAATTCTAGGGGGATGAGGCTGGCAGTGGGATCCAGCTGTCCCAAATTTAACCTTCATTCTCAGATAAATATTTACTAAGCTAAACTACTGACTCTAATGCCCTCACTTCAAAAGAGACTAAAACATCACAAAGTCCCACCAGAGGGCCCACAGGTAATTCAGACAAAAAAAAAATATTCGGAGAAAATTAATATTTCTAGCATGCGCCTTTGCACGGTAAAATAACCAGTTAGAAATCTGTCAACCCATCGAACCAAATACTCGGGTGCAACCTCAACTTCTAGATCTATTATTTTTTATTTAAAGGCTTTTTTTATACTTTTATTTTAAAATGGCAGTTCTCGACCAGGGGCAATTCTGCTCCCTAGGGGACATCTGACAACATCCAGACAACTCTAGGTTGTCCCAACTGGAGGCAGCTACCAGCATCTAGTGGGTGGAGGTCAGGAACGCTGCTGAACACTCTAGAGAAGCACAGCACAGCCCCCACAGAAGAAAATCATCCAGCCCGAAAGGTCAATAGAGCTGCAGTGGTGGGAACCCCATCAATGAAACAGAACACAATGCAGATGGTTTAGAGTCTTCTCCATCAACCTAGGTCACAGTGGTCATTAATCTTATTTTAGTAAACATGCACTTGAGAGCAGTGATAGGACATTTAAAATAACAGCTAAATGTCATTAGTTTAGATCCAACGATTATAACGTGTACTTCTCTACTAATGCATACCAGGCTAAAGGGCCTCATATAAACGAAGGATTTCGCTCTGAAATAAAAACAACTACATAAACCAGCATTCCCAAGAGGAGACTTTCAGAGACATTATGCCAACAGTTGTTGAACAAATAATAAAGAGTATGGGCAAATATGTCTGGGACACAGTGGGTGACCCAAAGTTAAATGGGTCTTCTTCACCTCGCGGGACTTCTCAGAGCCTTTACTTTATTAATGTTTACTTTAAGTCACCGAGAGGGAGGGAAGTGGAGTTTGCAGCATCTCCCAAGTTCGTGGGAGCCCAGAACTTTCTACCCTCCAAACGACTGCAAGAGGAGTTTGCTGTAGACCACGCTCCAGGAAATGCCGGTGTCAATAAAACTTTGAGGGAAGACTCTTACACCAGGCAAGGTCCTTCATGGGGCATAAGCTAAATGCACAAAGGGGTTCTTGACTTCCAATGAGACTAATCTGGTCAGTGAAGCAGCCTTTTAAACTCTCTCCTGAGAAGTATTCCAACTTAGTTCAAAGTACTCTGTATATTTAAAAACCAATAAAAACTGTGAGTCCTTCTTTTAGTCCCATATTAAGAATCCCAGGAATGCTTGGGATTTAAAAAGTTTTCTTCAAGAGGATTCTCTAAAAAGAAACAAAAAAACAAAACAAAGATACAAATAAACACTTTTACATTTGCGCTTTGCTACATTTATAAAAAGTGATACAGAGAGATGCATGTACAGAAAGAACAAGCCAGAAAGACTCATATGCCACTAAGACCATGAGATGCACAGGGGGCCAGAGACCAGGAGAGGGTGAGCGAGTGAGGGAGAGGACCAGGGAGCACCCATGTGTTTACTCGGTATTTATGGAGCACCTACTACTTGCTGGGCGCTATTCTCGGGGCTGGAATATGACAAGAAATTAGTGAGGCCAACTCTTGCCTTCTAGCAGGGCACGGGGAAGAGCAGAGAACGAGAGAGGAGGAGGGAGTCCTGGCTGCTCTTGCTTCTATCGAGGGGCTGTCGGGAAACAAAACCCAGCATTGCACTTGACCTGCCCCTCAGGCCGGCAGCCCCTCACCTGCCCAGTCCCCGTCCTACCTTGATAGCCACATGCCCTTCCACCTTGTCCATCTCCGCCAGGAGTGCCGAGAGCAGAGACGACTTTCCGCAGCCCACCTGGCCCACCACGGCCACCAAGGAACCTTCCGGAATGGAGAAGGTGATGCTGAAATGACACAGGTGCTCCGCGTCAGCCGCGCCCTCGCCCGAACAGGTGGCGGCCCACCGCGGCCGGATGCACCCCGAGTGGACAGAGGCGGGAGGCAGGTTTCCTTGCTCGGGCTCTGCTTTCCCACGGATGCTATTATGGCTTCAACATTTCAGTGGAAATACTGTTAGACGTTTGCTGTCACTGGCTTGGTCAATGCTGTGAATCTGTGGCACGGCCACACGCATCATGCTTTTGCTCTGGTGCGGAGGGGGGGACGGATGGCGGGGCCACCACAGAACACGAAGCCCAGTGAGGCAGCTCCTGGGACCGTCCAGGCGGGAATGGAGTATTTTTACGGGCTGAGGAGAGAAAAAGTGCGGATTGGGAAAGGTTTGGGGAGTTCAAGGGTGGGAGTGGGGTGGGTGACTGGAGCAAGAAGACAACAGAGATGAAGAGATGAGAGAAAAGCTAAAATTGAAGCAGGCAGGACTTAAGTTAGACATGAGAACTTCCCAAGCATGCAGGAGTTTTCAAGGGAGGTGTCAACAAAGATTCTTTTCTCTAGAGCGTTCGCCGCCCCCGCTCCCACGCAGGCCTGTTTCCTGAGTTAATACACAGCAACAATGTGGCCATCTGGTGAGGGGGCAACCATTAAGGGGTTTGGGGGATAAACTTAGCCCTGTGTTTTGGGGACTCCTATGGGGAAGCCTGACAGAGCCAGGGGCAAGGCCTCCCCAGGTCAGAAAGCAGTAGAGAGGCACCTGACAAGTGGCCCGGGGAACTGGGGCAATTCCCTGGACGCTGTGTGCTGTGGGAAAATGAGGGCTGGGTGGGAAGAGAGGGGGACTCAGGCAGCCGAGGACCCTGGACAGGATGGAGAAGAGGCATGTGTCCTGGGAGCCAATCCCTGCTGACAAGCATTCCCTTCAGCAGATCCCTGCCTGCCTGCCACCCTCCGCAGCATCACGGCCTCAGACCCAGCCCCGCCAATCCGGGTGCACTGTCTCTCCCAGCATGTGACTGGCTCAGGGAGGCGCACATGACCCAATGTGGACCAGTGAGACGTGGGGGGGGGCGGGGGTGTCTCCAGCCCTGGTAACAGGTACACTCCCAGCCAATGGGGACCATTTGCCATCATGAAGGGAGAGGCAGCTTGAGAAGGAAGCAGCATGGAGGGAAACTGAAGAGAGACAAGATGGAGAGAACCCTGATGACACCGAGCCCCTGGATCACACTGTACCTGAGAGTGGTTCTCACTCATGCAACCCAAAAATCTCCGTTTGTTGCCTATGCCTATCTGTGCAAGGCTTCTGTCATTTACAATCCAAAGGAACCCTCTGTGCCAGCACACTCGCACCTGCTCCTTCCTGCAGCCTAAGGGAAGACGACTGGACCTACTTCCCAGATGGGTTAACTGAGGCTCAGAAAGGCAAAGTGGCCTCTTCAGTGTCACAGAGTGTGGCTAGAATTCAAACCCATGTTTGGCCAGAGCCTTGTGGCTCTCTCGACATCCCGGCTTACCCGCTTAGCGTTGGAGGGTCGCTCCGGGCCCACGTGAACGTGGCATTCTTCACAGTGATGCTGTTTGCACCCCCGCCTGGAAAGCACCAGCAACAACATGTCAGGCAGAGATGGAAGTCCTGAGACTGATTGTGAGCAGGAGGCTCTCCCTTTTTTATTTTTTCCCTAATCTTTGTTTAGCTCAAGGCCAGATGTGAGACACTTGCACTAGGCATTATCTGGTTACATCAGCCTCGGTTTCTAAAGAACCCCAACCAGACCCACAAAACAGAGGAAACCACAACAGGGCTCTGCCCCGAATGACAGGAGGTTGCACCATCCAGATGCCCATCTGGCAGTGGTCGGGGGTGGGGGGGGGCCGGGGTTTCCTCAAGGCTCTGTGGCTCCCTCACCCCATCTTGGGAGGATCAAGCAGCTGTGGGCGGCCCAGCAGGAGGCAAGGCCAGTGGGGAAGCAGCAGCTCTCTCCATCAGCCTGGCCCCCCGGCCCTAGCCCTCACCACACCCTAGGCCCTTCCTTTATGTTCAAGCAGGGTCCCGGGCGAAGTACCCAGATTGCAGGGCTGCCTCCTAACACCTCTCCCCGGATCCCTCTTCCCAGGCTCACACCACAGGAGGTCAGTCTTTCTGAAACACCATTCACAGACTGAAAAGTCAGGAGGTGGGGTATCACGGGGAGGATCAGGGCGGATCCGGGTGGGCAGGGTCCTAGGACAAAGCCAGCATTCTATCCACAACAGCCCTGGATTCTCAGATCCGGCCCCTCTGTCCGCATCTACTTCCCCCCTTCCTGTCCTTTGACCTCATGTCCCCCTTACTTGAAACAATAATTTCTAACTCTTCTTTATGAGTCTCCTTAAAACCACCTAGAGATAAGATGGACGGGCTTTTAAGCTATCAGAGAAAGAAAAGACATCCCCCCACACCCCACACACACATCAAAGAAACAAAAACCCCCCAGCAAGAGGAAGTTACTGGTTAACCTAACCTCACCCTCCCTCCACCCATGCCCTGCACCCTGCCCCCTTGCAACACAGAACGAGGAAGAAATTGGAAGGTGCTATTTAAGTAATTTAATAAAAGCCTCTTGAACCAGACAAGCTAGAAAACACCATACATGGCTGGGAGCTGCCAAGGTGGCCTCATCAGGCAGCCATGGAGTGTAGATAAACATCTCAAAAAGTCAACCTGTCTAAGAAGGGGGTGCTGAGGCCTGGACCGCACCAGGAAGCCTGGGGGTGGTTTCCAATAGGACCCCCGCAGGGAGCTGGGAGCTACTTTAGGAATCTGAAACCTCCCTGGGCTGCCCCAAACTTTGGCCTCATGTTACACAGAGAAATGTGACCCAGGAGGAGATGGCACTGTACCATCTACAGGGTAGCGGGGGAGACCAGGTCCTTGGGATGGCAGAAACTCATGACCAAGGCCAGGGATACCGGGAAGAGGATTCCAGCATTCCATAAATAGGGGTCCTCAATGGGGGCAACTTTGTGGCCCCCTCCCAAGGGACATCATGTCTGGAGACAGTTCTGGTTTGTCAAAACTGGGGTGGGTGCCACCGGCATCTAGTGGGTAGAGGCCATGCATGCTGCTCAGCATCCTGTAGTTCAAGGGACGGTCCCCAGAGCAAAGAACACTCAGGCCTCGAACGTCGGCAGCACTGAGGCTAAGGAACCAGCCCTAAAGGGTTGAGTTGCAAATGTCCCAGATCCCTTCTCTCTCTCCCTAGGGGAGTAACGGCCACCACGTGTGCAGACTAGGCGCTGCGCTAAGTGTCCTGCACACCACCGAGGATATCTGAAAGTCTACTAGGGGTGGGCATTGCTCAGACCTTTCAACAAACGCATACGTTTGTTGCAGGGGAATGGTTTGTTCCCCTGACCTGTATTTACTGGGCTCTGGAGCCCAACTCTATGGGTCCAGTCCCTGTGCCACCGCTGCCTAGCTGGACGGGCTTGGGCAAGTTACTTAACTTCTCTGGGCCTCACTGTGCTTCTCGGTGAAGTACAACAGCTAATAATGACATGGACCGCATACCGCTGTGGTGCTGGGTACACAGTAGGCGCTCAGCAAATCTCCCTATGGCAACACTGTAGAGTGGCTCAGAGCAGATTCCACTGACTGGCTGTGGGTCTGAATCCTGCGTCTACTTCTTATTAGCTGTGCAGTCTCGGGCCAGTGACTTAAGCCAGTTTCCTCATCTGTAAAATGGGGGTTTCCATGTTTCCAATGCGCACGATGGAAGTGACAGTCAAGTGAAAAGTAGTCACTGGGGATCCCTGGGTGGCGCAGCGGTTTGGCGCCTGCCTTTGGCCCAGGGCGCGATCCTGGAGACCCGGGATCGAATCCTACATCGGGCTCCCGGTGCATGGAGCCTGCTTCTCCCTCTGCCTGTGTCTCTGCCTCTCTCTCTCTCTCTCTGTGACTATCATAAATAAATAAAAATTTAAAAAAAAAAAAAAGAAAAGAAAAGTAGTCACAGTCGGTAATGCATTAATATTTATGATTAAGTGCTTGGACATACAGCTGGGAATAAGATCCCCACTCAGGGCAGCTGCCTAGGAAATGATAAGTTACTGAGTCACAAAAGACAGAAGCCTACCAGTACAAATCCACCACGTAACACTCTGACACATAAAAATAATAATAACAATAAAATTAAAAAAATATAACACTCTGACACACAAAGCCATTTTTGTTCCCATTACTGAGATGGGGAAACAGGCTCGGGGCAGTCAAGTGACCTGCCCAAGTACACAGAGGCGATCAGACTGATGTCCTTGCTGCGCCTGCCTGCCCACTGGCCCAGAACAGTGGAGATCGGAGCCCCAGAGCCTGCTCCGTGCGGGAGGCCTCACCCTCTGGCGGTCTCATAACCAGAAAACACCAAGAAAATAGAAGTTGAAGTTTGCCAGCCTGGGATATGCAAGATAAGGCCCACCGCCCACCCGGCTCTGCAGAGCTCCTGCTCCCTGGGCCTCGCAGGCAGGCTGAGGGTGCAGCCACCCCCAAGGGGAGCCTCGATGCCACAGGGCGAGCACAAGGGTGGCACAGGGGAACTCAACACACACACACCGTCTTTGACAGGCCTTCGCTCAATGCTGTCAGGCTCTAGCTCCTCGTGAGACAGGAAGATCCGGAGGCGTTTGAGGGAGACACTTGCCTGCAGAGAAAGCAATTGCAGGCTGCAGTTAGTTTTCAAAGTATTTTTGCAAAACGAACAGTTCAAGGCTAACTTCTTGTGGTTTCCCCTGGGTGTTGAGAGGCCACATCCTCCCTCCTCTCTGGAGGCTTGGTGTTTCCCACAAGAGTGTGCCTCAGTATGAAACACAGAACAGGTTTTGGTTTCTTGTGTATTTTCCTTTCAGAGCCCACAATGGGCATTAAAAAAAAAGAGGGCAGGGGGGATTAAGAAAGAATGACAAGAGGCAGTGGCCCTGTGTAGGGGGACAAACTTGCCACCAAGTGGCAGGGGGAGAAGCAGGAGCTGGAGAGCTGCTGCTGAGTGATGACGATCAGCAATACTGCGGTCCATGCTTTGAGGTGGCTAACGGACAGTATCTCCACAGCCCCTGTCCGAAAAAGGAAATGCTATCATGTGACATGATAGAGGTGTGAGTTAACTCCCCAGCGGTCATCTGGCAGCCACACACCGAGGTGTGAGATCAACACATTGTAATGCCTTAAATGTACACAACAGGGGATCCCTGGGTGGCTCAGAGGTTCAGCGCCTGCCTTTGGCCCAGGGCGTAATCCTGGAGACCTGGGATCGAGTCCCGCATCAGGCTCCCTGCATGGAGCCTGCTTCTCCCTCTGCCTGTGTCTCTGCCTCTATGTCTATCATGAATAAAAAAAAATCTTTAAAAAAAATGTACACAACATTATATATCAATCCTATCCCATAAAAGTAAATGGAAGGGAAAAAAAACCCACAAAACAACGGAAGAAGAAATGCACGCTGAAGCGTCTAGGGGTGAAATGTCAAGAGGTCTCAGGTCGGCTTTAAAATTCCTCAGGGGTGCCTGGCTAGCTCTATAGGTGGAGCCTGTGACTCTTGATCTCGGGGTGATGAGCTGGAGCCCCACGATGGGTATGGAGATCACTTAAAAATTAAAAAAAAAATCTTAACACAAAAAAACAGAAAGAAAAGAAAAAGAAAGAAAAAAACAGAGAAAAAAAGAGAAGGAAAAATTTCTTTGGCAAAGAAAAGAAGGAAGGAAGTGGGGGAGGGGTAGGGAAGACAGAAAAAGGATTAGATGAGCCAAGTGTGGCAAAATGTCGAATCTGGGTGAATGCTACAGAGTTCGTTATTATACTTACTGTTCTGTTCTCTCCCTACTTCTGTGGACATTTGAATTTTCTCACAATAAAAGGGGGTTTCATTTGCTTATTAATTTTTTTAATAAAAGCATACAACCCAAGTTGTACAACCAAATCTTAAGGTGGATCTGTCTGCATGGCTGAAAATTGGGTTTTCAGCATGAACATGTTCAATGCTGGGGAGAAAAATACAAAAAAATTACCACTAGTTGCAAAGGGTAGGAACTTTCACAGAGAGTGAAAGTGTGACCGAGCAGACAGTTTCCTCTCTTTAGAGAATCACTGCCATGGACTTTAGGGATTTGGGGCCAGTGGGGGTGCTGGGGGCGGCGTTTAGGCTGGGGTTTTCCCCAACAGTGGGCGGAGGCCTATCACTGGTGTGAGCCTCATCAGGCCAACCTCACACAGTGGGACAGGTAATGCAGAGGGAGCCGCATGGAGGGGGATTTGTATGTGCTTTTACCGCATTTCCCCAGATCACCCCTCCCTGAGGTCCCTCCAGCTTCGCCTGTACCTGCACGATGCTGCTGATGACCATGGGGAGAATATTCAGAGGGAACCGGAGGATGTTGAACAAGGCCAAGGACACGAAAGCTTTCTGGGCGTCGAGGATGTTGTTCTTGTCGACAGTAACGTAGACAGCAAATGTAGACAAGGCCACCTGCAAACAGAGCGTATGGCAATGACTTGTGTCCCTGCGTCAGAGACACGACCGTACCAACAGCACTCCCTACCTTGGCCAGGTGGTGTGTTCAAGCCCGCCCCACAATAGGCCACCAGGAGGGCAGTAAAAAAAGCTGAAGCAGTGTCTAGCACACAGCAGGCACTCTCTAAACACTCCCAAGGATGAACTAGATCAGTGAGTGACCAGGAGCTGAAAATCCTGGCCTCCGCACCAACCTTCTCCAAAGCAGGTTGGACAGACATTCTGGGGACCCCATAACAACGCCTGGCGCCTCCTGGCCTTTGCTCCTGCAGTTTCTCTGCCTGAAATGACCTTCCCATCCAGATGGTGGCCTGGTTCCTCCCTCTGACCCGTTGGAAAGGTTGCCCTATCCCTTCACCCAAAACGACCCGCTCCTGCTCCGCATCCTTTTATCCTGGCTTATGTGTCTTCATAGCAACTTCCATGACCTTTTACCGCAGTGCCATATGTATTTATCGTCTGCCCCTACACTACAGTGTAAACTTTACAGAGGCCGAGGACTTGGGTTTTGTCCACAGCGGTCTCCACAGGGCAGGTCTCCTACAATCTTCAGGGCACCCAGAAACACCCTGGGCAAGTTGCCTCCTCTCCCCGTGCCTCCTGTCTCATCCGTGAAATGACCGTGGAGATGGAAAGTTAATGGCACTGTTTAAAATTTCTCCCAGCTCACAGAATGTAGGATTTTGTACTCCCAGGAAAGGAACATTGAAGGGGGGCATGGGGGAAAAGCAAGCAAAACTAAGAGGCAAAGGTACTCTCTTCCTCACAGAGTCAGACGTCCATTAGAGCCTCGTGATTTACTACCCAGGCTCCCAGCCAACGGGAATTCGGCCTTGGATGTTTGAGACAGCAGGACAAAGGGAGGACACTCAGTCATCCGGGGGCGGGCTGCTCAGTTTGGGAGGGAGGCAGGAGACCAACAGGTAGGTTTCCAGGCCTTTCCCTCCTTTACTGTTGGGGACAGACAGGTGCCAGGTGCTGCCAGGCGGGGCGAAGAGCAAGCGTCCTACGAGATCACTGAGTACACGTTATCAGAAGCAATGTAGACAACCCTGGATCCTGACAGATGGACACAAGTCCCCACCCCCACAGGAGCCACAGGATCCCAGAGACAGTAGAGACTTTCACTGCGGGAAATAAACTGCCCAGGCCCCTGCCCTTCTGAGCTCAGAGCAGAATGCCTGGAAGTCAGGATGCTGGCCTGTGGGCCCTGCCTCTGGTTTGTGGCGTGGTCCAGTGCATTTTCAGGGTCAGAGTCACCTCATTTCCTTATTACATACTGGCAGGTAACATAGGTGAAAAATTAAAAACCAATAGCTCTGCCCCGTATCGGCTGTAGGACCCTGTGCATGTCACCTCCCCTCTCGGAGCAAGCCTCCGCTTTCCTATCTACAAAATGCGAATCATGATACACCTTCACAGGGCTGCTGGCAGCAAGAAATGAGGCACTTCTGCAAAGTGCTTATTTTTATCAGCACACTGCCCCGGGGCACAGCAAAATGCAATATATGGCAGCTGTTTTTATGTCTGGTTACGGGCCCCAGTCCAGACTCGTTGGTCCGTTCTTCCAAAGAACCTATTAACCGGGTCCCAAGAGCTAGGCGCTGCGAAGTAGAGAGCTGGTTCCTGTTCTGGCTCTGACATTAACTAGCAGGATGACGCACCAGCCTCTCTCATCTAAAGCAACTCTAACTCAGAACGCCCCAAATACATCCACACAAAGGAACAGTGTTCGGCCATAAAAAGGAATATGCACTGACACCTGCTACCACAAGGATGGCCCATTATAACGTGATGCTCAGTGAAAGAGAAGCCAGGATAGACACACACACACACAAAAAAACCCGTATTATGTGATTTCATTGGTTTACATCCAGAATAGGCAAATCTATGGGTCCAGAAAGAAATGAGTGTGTGCCTGGGTCAGAGGAACAGGGAATGACTGTCAATGACTGTAGGGTTTCCTTTTGGGTTGATAGCGAATGTTCTGGAATTAGATAGGGCTGCTGATGGTTGCACAACCTGGTGAATATATTAAACACCTCAGGGTTGTCCACTTTAGATGGTTAAATTATAACTCAGTAAAAATACTAAGGACCAAAAAAACCATCTGTCTAGTCAGTCCATTTTACTTAGTACAGAAACCAAAGTCTGGATTCTGGATCCAGGGCAATACCTTCCCTGTAACTTGCCTGACCTCCTCCCCTACCATCCTCCCAGCCCCCGCCCTGCCCCGCCCCACTCCTTCTGTTCCAGCCCCTCTGGCCTCCACGGTTATTCCTTCTATGGAGCGGGCACTGTCCTGCCACAGGGTCCTTGCACATGCTCCTCCCACTCTCTGGTGGAAGCCCTCACCTCCACTGGGCCTTTACTCAAGTGTCGACTCCTGAGTGAGGCCTTCAACCATCCTATTTAAAACTGCAAGCCCTCCCTATCACTCTGGCCCCAATCTTTTTTTTTTTTTCCATAGCACTTACGACAGCTTAGTATGCTATATGGGGTATTTATCACGTCTACTGTTTATCATCAGTCTCTCCCAATCAGAATGAACGACCACTCCATGAGAGCAGTGATTTCTCTCTATACTAGCCACTGGAGCATAGCCCAGATACTCCATGTTTGTAGATGGACAGATGGATGGGTGGGCAGGTGAACAGACGGGTGGGCAGGAGAACATTCACTCAGAGGGGTCTCCTCAAGAGTAGGGAAAACCAGGCCTCAGGCATTTCACCACCACAACACACCAGCCCCCTTAGCGCAATCATTGGGGGGTGGAGGAGGCTGGCTGGCAGCACAGGGCACTTGTAGATAGGAAACAACATAATGTGGCCCCTGAGTCCACAGCCCTGGCTTCTCCAGGAAGTGGAGGTCATTCTTCATCAACTATTAACTGAGCACCTACTGTGTACAGCAGGTTTGGCATTCCTGAGACCCACAGTCTAGGAGAAACGGGTACTGAGTGAGTTCTGTTTAGCAGGGGGTATATTTGGAAGTGTGTGGAGGCAAGTGGGGTCAGTGAAAAGACTGGAGCAGTAAGTGAGTTGGGGAGGGTGTGTTGCCACCACCTCCTGAAGGTTGAGTCAAGGATGTGAAAAGTTTTTTGCAAACAATTAAGAACAAGTGTCCCGCAGCAAGAGCTAATAGTCCCTCCACAGTGAGAAATGTGGAAAACAAATCAACCATCTACTCTAGCCCAACCCCTAAAACACCTGGTGTCTCTTTGTGTGGACATCTGTTCATTTAGTCTGCCCAACATCCATTCCCGTTTCTAGTAACAATCCCCAATTTTCTTCTGGAGGACAGAATCTTTCCAAATTTGAGTCTATGAGGTTTGGCCAATTGCTCATGGTCTACCCCCAAGCTTCCACAGAAGCCCCACACCCTCGTCAATCCAAGCATCCCACCTCCTTGGCCCCAGTGCTTCTGGGATAAGCATGAGGCCAACAGCATGTGCCACAGTGAGACCCAATCCCACAGCTTTGCAGAGAGTAATGGGAAAAATGGGTCAATGGGCCCTCTCCCCCACGGGGGCTACTAAGATGACAGGATGAACTGTAATTATGTGGTGAGCAGCTCTCTGACAAAAGAAAACAGAGAATGCAGAGCTGAGTGATGGAGAAGGGGTCATTCCCTTTGGACCACCTAGATCTAGCCATGCCTGAAGTCCCAGTCATGCTCAAAACCAGCAATTTCCTACACTTTCCAGTTTTGTGACACAAAAGGCCCATTTTTTCCCACTCTAGTTAATTTGAGTGAGGTTTCTGCCAACTTCACGACAGTTCCTAACACAGTTTATTTAAATCTTTTACTCATTCAGTTAGTTATTCTACATTGTATTTACCGAATGTGCACCACGTGCCAAGTCCCCTGTTCTGGGAATACAAGCAAAAACTACAACAACAAAGGTTAAGGTCCACGGATGATCTGATCAGCAGAGAAGTACACAATGGATAATTACCAAATGGAATGATAATTATCCTAACGAAGGGAGATAAGGGTAAGAAGGGGGGAAGCTTGCAAACCTTCCAAGACTCAAAATGCTAAATATTGACCGCTGCCTGGGGGACACTATTTTTGGAAAGTGCATTAAGTGTACATGATAGATGCCAGGCTCTGTATTTCAGAAAAACAATCCCATTAATCCCACCCAAATGGCATCCTTGCTCTTGTCTGACCTCTCCAGGCCTCTGTCTTCCATCACACCTACCGGTGGGTAAACACCTCATCATCCTTGAAGCGCAGGAATTTGCCAGTGGAAAGAACATGCAAACACCTTTCAAGGGAACCAAAGGCTACATATTTTATCCTAATGTAGTCAGAGGCTATGGTGTCTCAGCCAGGGCCAAGGTCCCCAACTGACACCCAGGCTCATCTGTTTCATGCCAAACAGCTTAACCAACTCTATCTCTGGAAGCTCATTGCCCCTGCCCTTCCCCACAACCTCCCCCCCCCCCGCCACACACACACAGAGTGGCAAATTCAAGGTCAAGAAAAGCCAGCCCCCCCCCCCTTTCAGCATCTCTTGCCATGGCTTCCTAATGAAGATGAGGACAGGAGATGTTAAGTGAAGAGCCAGCACATTTGAGTGATGAGCTAGAAACTGGACATTTGGTTAGAGGACCCATGTGCAGAGCCAGGCCTTATGGGAAAAGGTTCCCAAGTGTCACACAACACACATATTAAACCCTGTCAACTTTCTCCCTCTGGCTGCAGAGCTCTTCCTATTAAAAAAAAAAAATGCAATTCAGGGGTGCCCTGGTGATTTGAGTCAGATAAGCATCTTCTTTCAGCTCAGGTCATGATCCCAAGGTCCTGGGATCAAGGCTCACATGGGGCTCCCTGCTCAGTGGGGAGCCTGCTTCTCCTTCTCCCTCTGCTGCTCCCCCTGCTTGTGCTCTTTCACTCTGTCAAATATATAAAATCTTTAAAATGATTAATAAATAAAAATTTTAAAATGCATTCAAGGGGTGCCTGGGTGGCTCAGTTAAGTATCTGCCTTCAGCTTAGGTCATGATTTCAGGGTCCTGGGATGCAGCCCTGTGGCAGGCTCCCAGCTCACTGGGGAGTTGGTTTCTCCCTCTGCCCCTCCCCCTCCCCCTGCTCCAGCTCTCTCTCTAATGAATAAAACCTTTAAAAAAATGTAAAATTTAAAAAATAAAAATGCAATTCAAAACACTTTGGATTTCTGCATGACTTGCCATCATTTGTGTGAAAGTAAATAAAAGAAATACAAAAGTTTAGTTACATTTATTACATATATACAGTCACTGTTTATGCTGCTGTATGTGCAGGCTTTCTCTGGAAATACTCAGAAGAAACTGGTACAGGGAGAGAAGCTAGGTAGGTGATGGGGGGTCTGGGGAGCAAGAAAGACCTGTGGTTCTCACTCAACTGGAGGGACACCTGACAGTGTGTGGAGACACTTCTGATTGTCACGACTGGGGAGGTGGGGGAAGAGGGGTCACTTGGCCTCTGTTGGGCAGAGTCCCAAGATGCTGCTGAGCACCCTACAACGCTCAGGACAGCCCCCAACAAAGAAACAAAGAATTATTGGGTCCCAAATGTCAACAGTGCCAAAGTTGAGAAACCTTGTCCTAGATCCTTTGGAACAGCTTTAACTAGTTTTATCATGGGAATACATTATTATTTTTATTTATTTTATTTTATTTATTTAATCATGAGAGACAGAGAGAGAGAGAGAGAGAGAGAGAGAGAGAGAGGCAGAAACACAGGCAGAGGGAGAAGCAGGCTCCATGCAAGGAGCCTGACGTGGGACTCGATCCTGGGCCTCCAGGGTCACGCCCTTGGCTGAAGGCGGCACTAAACCGCTGAACCACCGGGGCTGCCCACATTTTTAAAATAAAATGTATCACATATACAAAGGAGAATATTTCACAGTTATAAATGCATTAAGACTATTTAACAGTTTAAAAGAAAACAATCAAATATAACTATTAATTCCCATATATAACTACCAACCGGTCTTCTAATACATTTTACTTCTGAAAATCAAAGAAAGCCATCAGACACCTGGGCAAAGTTAGGGAGACCAGAATGTTCTCAAAGAATGAGCTAGCAGAACCTTCCAGCCCGGAATGCTGGCGCATGTGAGCCGGAAAGGATCTAAGGGAACTCAGAGTCCTAGAACAGCTGAAAGATGTCACCCTGTGTGCCAACTCCAGTCAGCTGACAGTGGTCACCTGGGTGTGGCTTCAACAGAACTCAGTGGGAGAGAGCCCCGCGATGGTTTGTGGATGACTGGTATGGACATGGGAGTGAGGGGCAGGCAGGGGTCCATATGTGACACCCCTAGGGCCCCACCCCTTCATGTTCCATACATGAAAACCCAGATGCAGGGAGGTGGACTAAGAGCTCCGGGGCACACGGTGGGCTGGCAGCCAAGTTGAGCAGGCACCCCCACTCTAAGCCAGGCGTCCACACCTACTTATGTTTGGCCCATGGGCTTAGAAGAATTTTACATAATCAGATATATTTTTTTGAAATATGAAAATAAGCTTTTTGGTGATGTGTTTTTTAATATATATATTTTTATTGAATAAAATTATTGAATAAAATAATTGAAAAAGTTATTCAAAATATTCAATAAAATTATTGAATAAAATAATTGAAAAAATTATTTTAAAATTGAATATTTTAATATATATTTTATAATATACTATATTTAAAATATGAATATTTTAATATATTTTAATATTTTTTTATCGAAGTTCAATTTGCCAACATATTAGTGTAACACCCAGTGCTCATCTCATCAAGCATTCCCCTCAGTGCCCATCACCCAGTCACCCCATCCCCCTGCCCACCTCCCCTTCCACTACCCCTTGTTCGTTTCCCAGAATTAGGAGTCTCTCATGAGAAAAATTAGAGAGGGTGACAAAACATGAGAAAAATAAGCATTTCTTATGACTCAGGAAGCTTTTATGAAATTCAAGTTTCGGTATCTATAAAAGAAATTTTTACGAGAATGCAAGCTCACCCACTCACACGGGTGTTATGTACACTCTCCTACACTAGCAGGAGAGAAGAGCTGCAACAGAGACTGTACGGCTCAGAACGTCTGAAATGTTCACTAGTTGGTCTTTCATAGAAAAAGTCTGCTCACTTCCGCTTTTTGCCGGTGTTTCTCAAACTTTAACCTGCATACCAACCACCTGGGCGGGCAGGTGGGTGATAAAATTCAGGTCCTATTTTAGCTGATCTATGGTGCAGCCTGAGTCTCCATTTCTGAAAGTCAGGTGTCGCTGATGCTACGGGTCCACAGGCCATACTCCAAGCAGTAAGGATCTACTCCACTGGTTCTCAAACTGTGTACCCTTTGCCGAACCACTAGCAATCCGGAGAAACTGGGAAATCTATTAGAAATACAACCACTCAGGTCCTACCCAGACCTACTGGTTCTTCTTTCAACCTGCCTCCCACGTGATTCCAACGTGTGTTAAAGCGTGAGCATCAGCTGCTTTCCACTGTACTGACCCATGTGCAGGTTCATACTCTGGGAGACATGAGCCTAAGGTCAAACCCAGTGTCAGAAGGAGCATACTTTGACAAACACTGAAAATGCACGAGTTTCCTTAAACATTCCACCTGTGACCCAGCTGAGATGAAAGGGGCAATACTATTATGGAAGAGTTTCATATGCGTGAAAATGTGTGATTTTAATTCAGAGAAACTTCCCATAAGAATATATATCTGCCAACATAACTAAGAGACAATAATTATTATTAGCACAGTGTTAAAATAATAATGGTACAGCTAAGAATACAAAGACAGAAAAAACCACACCGGGGGGAGGGGGGCATGATCCTTAACCATCCTTAACAGCCAACTGTACCTAAGGGGTTTACAGAATCCATCTTTATATGGTCTCCTATTTGGGGGCAGCTTTAGAAACTAACTTGCGGGCACCTGGGTGACTCAGTTAAATGTCCGACTCTTGATTTCAGCTCAGGTCATGGTCTCAGGGTCATGAGATCGAGCCCTGTGTCAGGCTCCACACTTGGCAAGGAGTCTGAGTTTCTCACTCTCCTTCTCCCTCTGCCCCTCCCTCCCACATGCACGCACGTGCATGCTCTCTCTCTAAAATAAATAAATCTTAAATTTAAAAAAAGAAAGACAAGAAGAAAAAACACTAACTTATACTGTTATCTTTAAACTTTCAAAGTTGGCCATCCAGGGATAGACTCATTAAAGGATCCACAACACGCATACTGGAACATTCAGTGCAGCATGGATCATAATAGCAAAGACCAGGGGACTACCCTGCAAAGTCAGCAACGGGAGATGGGTTACTTTAACTATGGCACATCCGTGCACTGGGCAAGCATGCTTCATGACAACAGATGAAGCAGATCTGAACGCATGAAGGGAGAGGTCATCTGTCAAGTACAAAAAGGGTACAGAAAGAACACTATGCATGCATGACTCTATCCAAATACATTAAAAATATTTTTAAAAATTTTTATGGGCTAAATTCATAATTTTTTTTCTGAAAAGATAAAACGATCACCTTGGAGGAAAGGGACAGACGGAAGGGGAAGACAATATATTTTTCATTTTATGACTTTGTTTGGTTTCATTTATTTTTTTTTTACATTGAATGATAAATATTTGCTGAACACCTACTGTGTGCTGTTTTAGGCTGAGGGTACAGCTGT
Organism: Nyctereutes procyonoides; assembly: GCF_905146905.1. Lineage (NCBI taxonomy): Eukaryota > Metazoa > Chordata > Mammalia > Carnivora > Canidae > Nyctereutes > Nyctereutes procyonoides. The sequence goes on along the minus strand of NW_026575126.1, from coordinate 49,881,747 downwards.
GAACAGAGAAGACAAAATCCCTGCCTTCCTGGAGCCAACCTTCTAGTGGAAAGAGAGAGAGAGATGGTAAATAAGTAAATTTTAGAGAGTGCTTGGCGCTGGCCAAATCCACAGCTTGTGACCAGTCGGCAACAGATCAGGGGGCTGACACCATCATGTAGCTTGACTATGGTAGCAGAAGAGCGGAGTGGAGTTCAACTGGCACGCTTCTCGTACCAAGATGTTCTCCTCGAGGGACACAAGAGACCTGCCTGACATCCTGGCACAAATTTCTTACCTTACCGCAAACCTAGGAACCACTGGTTCCTGAACTGGCTACTTTTGAGGATCCCTTGAGCTGGAAGCTACTAAGTGCTATGAATAAAGTAAAGCAGGAGAGCTGGGGAGCAGGGGCGGGTGGCAATTTTTCAAAAGGAGTTGTAGGCGAAAGCCTGGTTGAACAGTGACCTTCCAACAATATTCAGGTGCGAAAACAAAACAGAAACCAACAAGGGGGTAGGGGCCCAGGGGCCAGATCCAGCTTCACTCACCAGAAATGGCGTGCAGACCCAGGTGAAGGTCCCCACGGCAGCCAGGTAGGCCGATTTCTTCAGCACCTTGAGCTCCTCCTGCCTGATGGCCAGGACTTTGTCTTTGAAGGCCAGTTCCCAGGCATACAGCTTTAGCACTTTGATCCCGTTGAGAATCTCATTCATCAGCTTGATCCGGTTGTCTTTGCTCTTCATGTGCGCCACCTTCAGAGAGGAGAACAGTCAAGGCCACAGCTGGGGAGACCCACTTCCAGGCCTGGCAGCAGGCCGTCAGCAGCATCCCCAACCATGAGAGCTGGGCCTTCCCAAGGCTGGGAAAGCCGATCCTGCGATCCCTATGAACGCCCACCCCTGGCCTGCCCTTGGCCCTGAGAGCACAAAGGACTCTTTTACCCAGAGGAAAAAGCCTGCTTTGGAGCATGTTAAATTGGATGTGAGACACCTATTGCATTTAGCCTTGAGAAGCAGAGACAAGAACCCCACAGGCATCCAGGGAAGGAGGGCAGGGGCCCCGTCCCACCGATCCAAACGCAGGAGAGAGATTGATGCAGGGGTTTTGTGTTGTTTTGGGGTTTTTTTTCCCTCTCTGTTTCCTTTGTCTCTTTACTGAGCCATACGCTGTGACATGTTGCTAACAAGAACCCTGTCACTGAGTGCTGTCTGTGGTCATTCCTGGCTCATGGATGAGGATGATTTTTAAGTCATGTGAGGTCAAAGTCAGGGACTGAAGCTGTTTCAAAAGCAGGTCACTCAGGGAAGCCAGCATAGCACTGGAAGAAAGGTGAAAAGGTGACAGTGCCCCTTCCTTGCCTAACCTCCTCCCACCTGCACCTGCTGTGGCCTCATTCCAACAGGCCCACGTCCTGGACTCCTCTCTCCTCCTGCATCATCTGTGCAGTCAAGCGCTCTCATGTGCAATTTTGCAAGCACATCGTAAACAGCCATCAACTGGGGAGCAGAGAAATAAACTCTGGCCCCTCTCGGTTACGTACCATTTGGCGCTACTTCAAGAAAATGAGGTCAGATTATACGACATGCCACAGAAAGATCCCTGAGAGGTGGTGTCAAATGATAAGACCAGGCTGCCAAACAGGCCCATGTGTATAAAAGCTTACACGGTGGTGATGCCACACGACACACACACATAGGCCCACCAAGCCCACCTGTATAATCAGATATCTCTATAAATACACGTAAAGTTCTAGAAGGATTTGCTTCAGCGTGCTCACTGGGATTGAGAGGGCAGGGAAGGTGACATCCCCTTTTAAATTATATACTATTCTATCAACTGAATATTTTTTTAATAATGGGAAGGCATGTGCTCTGTTACATGGATATTTAAAAACTTAGAAAGTATAAAACATTTCTGAAAATAGTTGAACACTCTGCCTATCATAAGGTAGTGGGGGAAAAAGGAAAAAAGTCAGGGGTAATTTTTACTCAACTTTTGAAAATGCACAGAAAATGCATAAATGACTGAATTCTGTGGGAAATATGGAATTTCTCAGAGACTCACAGATGTGATTTTGGTCAATGGTCTATGAGGTCTAACTGTTTCAGGAGCTCTCAACCTTGGCTGTCCATCATAATCATCCAGGAAGCTTTAAAGACTGATGCCCAGGGCATGCCTGGGTGGGTCAGTGGTTGAGCATCTCCCTTTGGTTCAGGTAGTGATCCCGGGGTCCTGGGATCGAGTCCCATGTCAGATTCCCTGCAGGGAGCCTGCTTCTCCCTCTGCCTGTGTCTCTGCCTCTCTCTGTGTGTCTCTCATGAATAAATAAATAAAATCTTAGAAAAAAAAAAAAAACCCAAAAACTGATGCCCAGAGCCCACCCAGACAATGCAAACCAGAATTCCAGAAATGGAGCCCAGGCATCAGCATTTGTGAATGCTCCTCAGGGGATTCCAACAGGCACGCAGGGCTGAGAACCCCAAGGGCCTACGTAGAAAGAACTCGCTAAAATCCCAGTGTTGAAAGAGAGCCCAGCTTGGAGCCCTATGGAGACAGAACCCTACCTGGTAGGTCTTAGTCTTCATGGCCATCACGGCATTGAGGGGAACCATGAGGATCATCACAGCCACCCCAGCCAGGACAGACGGGCCCAGGTTCTAAGGAAGGAAGAGAACAGAAGCCTTCGACATGGGGCTTCCCTGGCTGAGCACCCACTATGCCAACCCCACAGACCTGGCTGAGCGCATTCAGGTCACCTGCATAACTGTGACTCAAAAATGGGGCTGTTCAGAATTTTTGGATCTATTCCTGAACATCTCCTGGGATCCCACGACCCCTTTAAGAACACACATGTTCGGTATCTGAAACCCCAGGGGACAGGTGAGTTTCACATATTAGAATGTTAGAAAGGTGGGGTGTCTGGGGGGGCTCAGTTGATTGAGCCTCTGACTCTGGATTTTGGTTCAGGCCGTGATCTCGGGGTCCCAGGATGGAGCCCCGTGTCAGGCTGCTCATCAGGGCGGTCTGCTTCTCCCTCTCCCTCTGCCCCTCCCTTGGGTCGTGAACTTACACTCTCTGAAATAAATAAATAAATCTTGAAAAAAAAAACTTTAGAAAAATAATAAGGTGTTGAATGGAAATTAGCTAACACAGCCACCCTAATGGTTGATCCTGTTTAAAGGTCTGCTTACAAATTTGGCCCTTGGCTGGCAGCTGGGAGCCTGGATTTGGGGAAGGCTCCCACCATTCTCAGAACTGGCAAGAGTGGCTCAGTGGGCCTCAACTCTTTGTACAAACAACATGGTTTATGCTGAACCCCTCTTTGTCTCCTGGGAGTCTGCAAGTTTGGTATGTGCCAAGCAGAGGCAACCTATAGACAAAAACCCTGGGCACTGGCTCTCTACCAAGCTTCCCTGCCTGACAGCATTTCACACGTTGTCAGAACTTGTTGCTAGGGAATGAAGTGCATCCTGCGTGGGTCACCTGGGAGAGGACTCTTGAAATCTGTACCTACTTCCCTCTGATTCCTCCCCCTGCGTCTTTACCCTCTGCTATTCCTGCTGTAGTAAATTAGAGCTATGAGTCCTCCTCGCAACTCATCCACCTGGCATGGTCTTGGGACCTGCTGACACAGGTGTGTCCATATACTGCATGACAGGCCCACTGGGGTCCTAGCACAGCACTCTATAATCAAACGAATTGCTTTCTCAGCAGCAGAATAGGAACATTTGCACTGAGACAATCATCAAGATCATAAATACTTCATATCAGTTCAGGTCAGGTTATGGCACCAAAGGAGCCAAGGAAACTTTCAGAGCTCTTGGATTTGAGGATTTGCAGACAAGAGGTCATAAACTTGTTCTATCATCCCAGTTGCAGATGAGGAAAATACCCCCGAGGGAGATGAAGAGGCCAAGATAAGATACAATCTCCATCTTTTAATTTCGACACCTAAAAAGAGACAGGTTGAGAAACTGGCCCAGTATGCATGTACTCAGCAGGTACACAGAGACGGAACTAGAGGGTAATGTGATCTTTTTTTTTTTGCCCTTAAGCATTCAGAAAACCAGGAGCATCACTCTCTTCCAAGTAATCACCCATGGGGGTACCAGTCCTAGTCTCCCAAACAATGCTGTTGCTCCTAACGGTTTCTGTGAAGTATCTCTTCCCAAGGAGATTAATCCACCTCTGAGAATGCAGGTGATTTCTACCAACAACCTAAAGCATCCAGAATGAACTTGGATTACAAAAAGTAATTAAAAGATACCAAACACGAGTAAAAAACACCATGCACCTGCATTGACTCCTCCCTTTATCCTGACATCCCTATGACGAGAGATACCATTGTCATCACCAGTTTACAGAAGAGGACAGACATGCTGAGGCTTAGCGACATTAAGTAAAAAGGTCACAAACCTAATAATGGAAGAGGCAGTCTGATTCCTGAGCCCAGAACCACCATCACTATCCTATACTGTGTTTTTGACAGTCAGAGAAATCCTATTTCTATCCAAACCAGTGGTTCTTAACCAAGGAAGAATTGCCCCCAGGGAATATCTGGCAATGTCTGGAGACATATGGGTACACCTGGGGTTGGAGGCTGGGGACTGTGTTATTGGTGTCAGTGTGAACAGGCCAGGGGCACAGGACAACCCCCAACAACAGAAAATTATCTGGTTCCAAATGTCAATAATACATTCAGCAACCCTCATCTAAAACAAAACAATTTTCTTAATGGTTCATAAATCAACCCTGAAGGCCAATTCTAAAGGAAGTGTTCCAAAAATATTTCACCCATGGCTGAAATTTCTGGAGAAGCGGGTACCCCAAGATGTCAGCCCACAAAGACATTTAGATTCTGGTATTTATTTCTGTTTCATTGCTAGAAACAATTTATAATCATTCATCTTCTGCTATATAAACTGACAAAAAAAATGTAAACTACAGTCAAATCAACAGATGATTTGCTGTGCACCTATTAGGCACCAGGCCCTGCTGGGACTGCACTCAAGGAAAATAAAAAATAAGGCAAAAACAAGACACTGAGGAGCCCCTGGGTGGCTGGGTTGGTTAAGCATCTGCCTTCAGTTCAGGTTATGATCTCAGGGACCTGGGATTGAGACCCATGTTGGGAATCCCTGCTCAGCAGGGAGCCCGCTTCTCCCTCTGCCCCCCACCACCTCATGTTCTCTGTCTCTCTGAAATATATAAATAAAATCTTAAAAAAAAAAAAAAGACACTGAGCCCATGAGTAACGGATACACTTACCAGAAGAGGAGGGGCTGCTACACCAATCAGCAAAAAAAAACTATTCCAGAAGGTAACATTAGAGGAACTTCTGCACTAAACTACTGGGATTTAAAAAGGGAAGAAACCCATCTAATCAAGAGGGAAAAGGAATTAGCGAAGGTGGCAGTCATCACAGCCTTGAAAGATGAGTAGGACGCCACCCTTACGGAAGAAGGAGGGAAAGGGACTCCTGGCAGAAGGAAAGGCCCATGCAAAGGCTCAGAGGTGATGAAGAATAAGGCACGTGTAAGGCCAATAGCACCTCATCAACTTTTCATTTTGGGAACTGCCCCCCTCTCCTGTGGGCATGTGACCCGGGCTGGCCAATGAGAGAACTCTGCCTCCTGTATCACAGTGATTGGCTCAGGGGTGTGACTAGGACAGTGCCTGGTCCATCAAAGCTCTCCAGCGGGCTCTGGCTGAGGAAATGAGGACTGCAATATTTTCTTTTCTCTCAGCAAAGATGATAAAAGCCCAAAGGTATGGAAGCCACCGAAGGAAATCACAGAGAATGAAGTCAACTCAGAGGCAAATAGGGCCAAGAAATGATGGAGTGAGCCTGAGTCCTTCCAGCACTGAATGAACACCTGGATCCATCCATGCCTGAAGCCATACCCTGTGCTCTGCAGTTACACACACTCACAAAATTCCCTGTACTTGCTTAGACTATTTTAAACTGGATTTCTATCCCTTGTCACTCAGAGAAATCTTGACCAAAGCAGTTCGGGACTGGTGAGTACAGGAGTTTGGTTAGTGTTTGGGAAGACACGGTGGGAGAAATGTGGTGCATAATGTTCTAAGGTTGTGAATTACATACACTGTCAGAAAAAGGACAAATGCAAATAAGTATTGTGCCACCCAAAAGAGCATAAATCCAAACACTGAGGAAAGGGATAACATACCCAGGACTTGTCCAACAGGCCAGGAGAGAAAATGTGAACAACGTCCAGAAAAGGCCCCAGTGAATTTCAGAGGTTCTTATCACCGACAACCACCCCCTCCCCCCCCACCGCCCACGGGGGTGGTCCCTCCCTCCACACAACAGGGACGACGTCAAACACACACCAGCCACAGGAGGTAGAGAGCAAGGATGACTTGCAGAGGAGCTGACCAGATCATATTAATGTACGTGGCCAGGTCCATGAACCGCTGGGCGTCCACAGACATGAGGTTGACAATCTCCCCGACAGTGGAGGATTTTCTGGCTGAGTTGGTGATCACCAATGCCTGCAGGACAACGGAGAGGGAGAGAGGGTGAGTGTGGCAGGCGAGAGTCCAGGCCCTTCCTCCGGGCCCCCTTGGAGGAGGACGACAACTCAGAGCAGAAGGCCCACTTCTCTTTTCTCCTCCCTTGCCGCCTTATCTGCGTTCCCAGCTGTCTGTCTCATTGTGAAGGCCCAGCTCTTATCAGCAACACTCGCTGCCTTGTCCTGACTCCTGAAACAGGGAAGGGACCCCCGAAGGCCCCTCCAGCAGGGCCTCACACACTTTAGGTTGCACACATGTCACCAGGGAAATCTGTTATGGTTTCAGACCTGGTAGGACTGGGGTGGGGCCTAGGACAATGCATTTCTAACAAGCTTCCATGTGATACAGATGCTGCTGGTCCGCAGATCACGCACAAGGACTGAGGTCAAGGTTGGCATGTCTCAACCTTGCCATTACTGACATGTGAAGCTGGGTATTTCTTTGTGGTACTGGCTGATGCAGTATAGGGTGTTCACCAGCATCCCCGGCCTCTACCCACTACATGGCCCCACCTCCAGCGAGGACAGCCAAAAATTGTCTCCAAACTCTTTTCAAACATTCCCTGGAAGGACAAAATTGTTCTGGTTCTCAAACATGGTTTCACACTCTTAACTGGGGAGTTTAAGATACTAGTGCCCAGATCTCCCCCTCGGAGACCCTGATTTTGTTCATCTGCGGTGCAGCCTGGACAGGGGAGCCGTGAAGTTCTCCGGGTGAAGTCTAAGGACAGATGGGGCTGAGCACCAACCAAATGGCCCCCTCTCCTGACCATCGCTAGGTAGTCTCTTCTCAACCCATGGGCTCAAGCAGCATCTGTCCCAGAAGCTAAGAAACTGAAGGAAGCGAGAAATTCCTCTTAAACTGATAAGCATGAATGCTTGCTAGGTACTCCACTATTCTGGGAAAGGACCACTGGCTCAGCTCAAATGGGGGTTCGGAACAAGCTCCAACAGAGCATCAATGGCAGAGTGCGGATCCGAACCTGGATTTTCCCGAGTTGAGTACCACCTATGAAATCCCGTCCGTGGCGGACGCAGGCCTCAAGGAGATGCTATGCACCCACCCACCCTGGACATCGGCTCTGCTGCAGTGTGATGCCTGCTGGCCGATCCTAGCCATCTGTGGTCATGTGGGCCACCCTCCCGCTACCACTCCAGAAGCAAGGCTTGAAATCCTCACGGCAGCTCCCACGGTGCCCCGGCCCGGTCCCCACAGATCCTGAGGCTACGGCAGGTGACGTCCGGCCTCACCCACCTTCCGGTACACAGCCCCGATGACGGCCGTCTTGATCCTCATGCCGCTGACGAAGCAGATGTGGAAGTACTGGTGCAGCACGAGGGTCTGCAGGCAGGCGCTGATGAAGAGCAGCGCGGTGTACAGGTAGCCCTGCCAGTCCGGGGCCTTCTTGTCGTTCACGAAGTTGATGAGCAACCTGTGAAGGAGCAAGGACAGAATGACGGGACACTGACACACGCGCCATGGGGAAGGTCCTTCCACTTGGGCATTTCGACCTCCTCGGAGCCGGGCGGGGTGGGTGCTACTCCTTCCAGCTCATGCGGGAAAACAAAGCCACAGTGGGGATGTGACCACACAGAGCGCCCAAGCCTTGGGCTTCTCGTACCGACTGCTCTGTTCCATCACCGGACAGTCACCCAGAGGTGAGAATACTCTCACCCAACCTGAGAATATGAGAGGCAGGGGGAGGAAGGCAAAGAAAAGGAACATGGGGCCCCAAAGAGACAAAAAGAGAGAGGTAAAGAGAGAGAGGAGGGAGGGGGCTCCTTTGTGAGGTTCTGTGTTCAGGCTGCAGGCGGATGGATGCACTCTACCTCGTGGGTTTTTTTGTTTGTTTGTAAGATTTTATTTATTCATTAGAGACAGAGAGAGAGAGGCAGAGACACAGGCAGAGGGAAAAGCAGGCTCCATGCAGGAAGCCCGACGTGGGACTTGATCCCAGGGCACTGGGATCATGACCTAAGCCATGGGCAGACGCTCAACCACTGAGCTACCCAGGTGTTTCTCTGGCTCATGTTCTTATTCTTGGTTTCCCTAGACAATCCTCTCCCTTCCCTCCTGTGGCTTCAGGGAAGGTGGTTTCTATTATAACCAAAGTTATAATAGAACTGAACCCAAATAAACCTGAGTTCAGATGGCTATCAATGCGAAGCATTAATCAAAACAGGGGGGACAGAGAGGCTGGCTTGAAGCCCCTGGGGGACATGCCCTGGGACCCCAAGGCAGTGGTCGGGAATGCTGCTGGTAGAAGGAGGCGGAAGGTCAGGGACACAAAGACATGCTCAGATGAGAGGGAAGGGGTCTTACTTTAAGATCTCTGGGCCAGCAAACATCATCAGGTCATGGAGGGCCTTGAACAAGAAGCTCATGAGGAAGTAGGGCCCGAAGGTCTTGTATAACACCTTGAACAGAGACGGCTCGCGCTCCTTCTGTGGGGTCTTGACAATTAACACCTCAGCCTCCTCGTTCACGTCCACCTGGGAGCCCCCTTTCGGCTTGGCAGGATCCTTGGAGGAGTACGTGATCTTCCTCTGCTGTCTGGAACACAAGGAGTGTGGAGTGGTTGTGGGGTCTTCTGGAGACTTGTCTGGCCAGCCGGGGGAGGGGGGGGATGAGGGCCAGAGCAGTCCACCCCTTGGGGAGGCCCAGCCAAAGGAAACCAGTCACTGCAGAGGAGCAGCTGAGCCCGCTGCTTAGGAGCACAGCCTCAGGGCGCTGGCTAGGTGAGCAGATTCCCCAACTGCTCTATAGGTCCAGGTTATTATCTGCTAAAACAGAGATACACCTAGGACCCACCTCACCAGGTTGCTCTGAAAATCCAATGTGTTAATACACATGAAGGGCACTGAAAAGGGCCAGCCCCACAGTGACCTACAGATACAACGCAATCTCTTCTCAGAATCCTAGCAGACTTGTTTCTATAGGAAATGACAAGCTGATTCTAAAATTCATGCAGAAACTCAAGAGACCCAGGATAGCCAAAACTATTTTTAAGGAAAAAAAAAAAATCAAACATGGAGAATGCACACTTTTCTGTTTCTTTTTTTTTTTAAGGTTTTATTTATTTATTCATGAGAGAGGGAGAGGCAGCGACATATGCAGAGGGAGAAGCAGGCTCCACGCAGGGAGCCCAATGCAGAACTCAATCCCAGGACACTGGGATCATGACCTGAGCTGAAGGCAGACACTCAACCACTGAGCCACCCAGGCGCCCCCAATTTCAAACTTTATTGTAACTGTAATCAGGATAGGCATAAGGAGAAGGAAGGATTCACACACACGCACACTCACATACACGCACATAATCAATGGAACCAGAAATAAATCTGATTTCTGACAAGGGTGTCAAGATTGTTCAATGGGAAAAGAATAACCTTTTCAACAAATGGTGCTGAGAAGCCAGCCAGCCACATGCAAAAGAATGAAGCTGGGCCCCATTTCACACCATATACAGAAATTAACTCGAGATGGGTCAAGACCTAAACACAGAATTACAATTATAAAATTCTTAGAAGGAAACAAGTGAGGGGCACCTGGGTGGCTCAGTGAGTTAAGTGTCCATCTCTTGATGTCAACTCAGTTCATAATCTTGGGGTCATGAGATCCCAAGTCATGAGTCAGGCTCCGTGCTCAGTAGGAAGTCTGCTTAAGATTCATCCTCTCCCTCTGCCCTTCCCCGCCGCTTGCAGGTGCACTCTCTCTCAAATAAATAAATAAAATCTTCAGGAAAAAAAAAAAGAAAACGTGAAAATCTTCATGACCTTGCATTTAGAACGGATTCTGAAATAGGACACCAAAAAGCACAAGCAGTGGAAGAAAAGATGAGACCAACTGGACTATGTCAAAAAAAAAAAAAAAGTTACGTTTCAAAAGGTACAATCAGGAAAGTGAAAAAGACAAACCACAGAATGAGAGAAAATATTTGCAAATGAAATATCTGATAAGGAACTTGTAACCAGAGCCTATCTAGAACTCTCATCACACAATAAGGAAAAACAACAACAACCCCATTTAAAAGGGGGCAAAAAAGATATGCAAAGGGCCACAAAATGTTGCCTGACACCATTAGCTATCAGAGAAACACAAACCAAAACCACAATATTACTTCAACACCCACAAGGTGTACCATCCAAAAGTCAGGTAGTAACAAATGTCTGCAAGGATGTGAGAAACCGGAGCCCACACAAGGCCCCTGCACAGTGCCCTCCTGCTCGGAAGAGGACAGAAATGATGGAGGGCGCACCACTTCCAAGATTAGGTCACAGACAATGGGGCAGCTTCTGTCTCACCTTCTCTTTGGATCATTCACTCTGGGCAAAGCCAAGTGCCAAGTGGGGAGGACACTGGAGGAGCCCCCAATGGGGAGATGTTGCCAAGAGCCAGCCTGGACTAGCCAGCCATGTGCAACCTGAGAGCGGAGCCTGCAGCCCCAGTCGAGCCTTCAGATGATGCAGCCCCAGCTGTCAAGCTGAGAGCAAGCTCACGAAGTCACTGAGCCAGAACCTCCCCACCCCCGCCTCTGCTAGGCTGGATCCCTGACCCAGAGAAATTATGGGAGATAGCAAATGTTTGCTGTCCTTTTCGGCTGCTAGGTTGGGGTAATATGTTACACAACAACAGACATACATCCTAGCTCTTGTCTCCCAAATTAAAACCAAGTGAACATCTTCTAATGGCCCCACGTGGGCTCCACCACTCAAATACATGCTTCATCCTCACCTAACCCAACCTCTGCAATTTATAGAATCCTTCCATGGCACGAGTATATTGAACAGCACTCAATCTCAGAAGACTCTCCCGTTAGGTCGATGCCACACAATTGACTATTCAAAACACCTGATACTTTCCCTTGGGGACCACAGCCTTCCAATCTGCCTTGGCTCACTCCCCACCCCAGGAGAGGACCAGAACCATGGGAGTCTCCATTCCCTGGGGTCAATCAGGGGTCTGTCCTACCTGCCCCTCCCAGGATACATGTGGGCATCCCTCCACTCTAGGTCCACAGCTTCTGTCCCATGCAAACAACCACCACAGGGGCCTCCTTCCTGCTCCCTCATTTCCTCCCACTCTTGTTCCCTGACAGCCAAGTCCTGCAGGGCAGCCACTGGGACCGTCCTAAAAACATACCATCCCCCTACTTCAACTCCCCTGACAGCCTCCCCCCTGCATCCAGAATAAAATCTAAACTTTGTGGGAAGTTGTGTGACTTCCTACGGCTGCTGTAACAGATTACCACAGAGTGGCTTAAAGCAACACAAATTTATTGTCTCATAATTCTTGGGATCAGAAATCTAAGGGTCAGGGCTACATTCCTTTTCATGTGTTTCCTAGTCTTTTCCTACGTCTAGAGGCTTCCTAACATTTCTAGGCTTGTGGCCCCTTCCTCCAATTAAAAGCCAGCTGCAGAGCACCTCTCTCCCTCTCTTTCTCTTTCTCTCTCTCTCTCTCTCTCTCTGACCTCCTGTCTCCTTTTACAAGGGCCTGGTGATCATATCAGGCCAAGTCCCTGTGCCATGTACGGTTCTGGGGATCAGGGCGTGGACATCTTTGTGGGGGCATTATCCCACCAACCACACTATCAATGTCACCATGCAAGGTCTTCCCTTTTCCCTTTACTGACCTGCCCCGAAGCTGGGCTGCTGGCGGGGATTTTTAGTATCATTCCTCCTAGCACACACAGCCTTCCTTGGCAAGAAAGAAAGAGGGCAGGCAGAGAGGAAGGGAGTGGCTCAACCCTGCCTGTTCATTTTCTTTACCACTTCCTAAGCCAGCCCTGGCCCTGGGCCTGCATGGGCTGCGGGTGACCCAGGGCTGTTGCCAGGGCCAAGAAAGAGGTGCCAAAGGGTCAGGGGGAAGGTCTCGGGCAGACAGAGAGGAGGAAAACACAGGTCTGGGTGGACAAGGTCAAGAGTAGTGGGAAGGATCAGCTAAGGCCAAGTTGAGAAGGAGAACTATCCCAGGAACCGGAGGCCTACAAAGGAGGGAAGTGCTCCAGGAGGGGAGAGGAAGCAAGCAGGGCATGTGCAAGCTTCGGCAAGGAGGGGTAAGGTCTGAGTCAGGAGAAAATTGTCCAGAGCATGGGAACAGAAAGCATAGGACGCTGAAGGCTGGGAAAATGTCACCGTGGGCAGAGATGCCCATCGGTCACTTTTCCACTAACTAAAGACGTGTCTTGGGCCAAACTCTGGACAGAGCCCCCACCATCATAGAACCCCAAGAGAGGAAAGGATTAGCAGGCGTGACTTCACTTAAGAGACTGTGTTACTGGTGCTATCATGGGGGCTTCCAGGAGGAGGTGACATCAGAGCAAAACTATGTAGGATGCGAGATTCAGGAGAAGGAAAAGGGTGCTCCGGGCAGGGGGAGCAGGGAGCCAGGCCTGGAGTGAAGGATTTGAAATGAGGTTTGGCAGCCTTTCCACAAACAGGTAGAACGCCTCAGGGGAACCTGAACAGGACTGGGAGCCACTGTAGGAGGCCTGAACCAACCAAACAGCAATGAGGCGCCACGAGGGTGCTGTCATTTAGCTTGAAGGTGTTAGGAGAGGTAAATCTCAAACTTGAAAAAAATCTTAGCTCGCCTGAAATTTCTACATTTCTGGATGTACTCTGAGCATCACAGTCTGTGACCTGCAGTGAATATCCAAGGGCAGACGTGACTTACAACTGCAGAGAATGGATTGTACAAACTTGATGCACATTTTCACTCTTCTCAGAGCTAAGGATATACAAACAACAGTCGAACCCTAATCCTAACTGTAAATGTGTTGCTTACAAATGCAAATGACTCAAGATCTTTCCCCCACCATCTTACCCTTTTCTCAAAAAAAATTTTTTTTTCAGTGCTTTCTGTTCCTCAAAAACAGAGGTTCCCAAAAGGGGCTGTGCTTTGCAAATTCCACGTTCTCTGACTGTCAAAGATTGAGCTAGATACCAGACCTCCTGGAACCTACAAAACTTTAAATCCCCCCACCCCCAAAAAAAGACCCCAACAGGAATTTGTGTAGGTTGAAAAGCCTGCCTGAAATGACTAGGTCTGGAATCTAACTCTGTTTTCGGACATAAACCCACAGTGTGTATTTTTTGGTTCTTGCAAGTTTAAATACACCTCGAACTTTTTCAGGAATGCAACTATTGCCAAAATGAAAGGAAGACTGCATTTTGTTCAGAACAATGCCAAGCACTGGCCTCCACTCTGCAAAACCTCTTCGGTGAGGGTGACTGATGGTGGTTCTGGAGATCTGCAGGGATTTGCAGCTGTCACAAGGGATCCTCCACTTTAGGACAAGCAAGGACTCTCCATTCTGCTCTTTCCAGCGCACGCCTGAGCATTTACTCACTGAAATACATGTTGTCTTATTACAAATCCCTTGTTTCAGTTTTCCTTTAATGTCTAGAGAGAGCATTTTGTTAATTTTTAAAATTTTAGATATGTGGGTGGGCTTTTTAAAGATTTTTATTTGAGAGAGAGAGAGAGAGAGAGCATGAGCGCGGGGAGGGGCAGAGGGAGACGCAGACTCCTCGCTGAGTAGGGAGCCCAGGACTTGATCCCAGAACCCTGAGATCATGACCTGAACCAAAAGCAGATGCTTAACTGACTGAGCCACCCACATGTCCCGGGTGGGCTATTTTTATTGATAGATTACCTTAAAGTAACTATACTAATGTTGGAAAATCTCTGTATTCAAGGCAACGAGTCTGGAAGGTTCAGAACCACCGTTCAATGCACACTTACTGGTGCTTTGTTTTTTTGTTATTTTCCATTTGCATTCCTTTACAAAATAGAGACAATTAAGCAAATATAGTCATCCTGTCTTTAAACAGGCTTTGTACTTTTTTTTTTTTTACATATAGCTTTACTGAGACATTACCTAAGTATGATAAATTGCACATATTTGGAGCGTATATTGAGTTTTGACCTATATGGATACATATACCTGTGAAACCGCCAGCAAAACCAAGATGGTGAATATATCTGTGCCCCCTCCCTACAAGGTCTGCCGGGGCCCCGGTGTAACTTCTCCCTCCCACCTGCATCCTGTTTCCTAGCTAAGAGAAGAGGCCTGGCCGCAAAGGGTGACACCAAGAAATTCCAGCTTAGAACAGGATTCTCTGTTCACCTTTCACCCACCATGTCCACAGGGGTTACAGGTGCCAGGTCCAGTATGTGCCTCTGGAAATAGAGTGACTCAGCTACAAGTGACCCAAGACAGTGAACCCCCAAGCTGGGAAGCCCTAAAGGCCAAGGCATTAAGAAAGCCAGTGCCCCTGGGGTGGCCCCTGTTGGAGCCCGAGGAGCCAGGGCTCACCATGCCCTCCCAGGCAGGATGGAAGCACCCAGCCTGGTGCCACATCTAGTGAATAAACACAACTTGTACAGTGTGACTTGCCCGGAGCTTACTTAGGACCATGACAGGGCTTATCAGATGACGTTTACCTCACTGAATTGTCAGAAAGCCCTCTGAGGAAAAAAAAAAAGAAAGCCCTCTGAGCAGAAAACAGGGGCTCCAGGGGCACAAAGCCACTTCAGGGACAGCCTCTAGGGCCCCCATCCTGGTCTCCCTGCATTCTCTCTCACCTTCCCCAGGGCAGCCCCACTCATTATTAAAAAACTCAGGACATAAAACTCAGGACATGCCACTGACCTGATTAAAACCAACCTCTGACTTCTCATTGCACTTAGGATCAAACCCTAGCTCACTAGCACGGCCGATGAAACCCCTAAAAGTGCTCCTCCCATTCTACCCCTCACACTCCACTCAGACCACACTGCTCCCCACACCACCCCACTCCACTGCTCCATAAGCTTGCCAGGCTCACTTCTGCCTCAGGACCTTTGCATGAGCCATACAGCCCTTCCCACACACACGCACACAGCTCATAACCTCCTTCGATACTAACTTCTGCTCAAACGTCACCTTCTCAGAGAGGCCATCCCTGACCAGTGTCTCCATCAGCTTCCTCAGTCACTCTTACCCCACTTCCTTATGTAATCTCATAAAACGTAAGGCTCTCCAAAACTTTTCCCATCTTTCTATTGACTCCCGTCCTGTCTCCTATGTGGATTGTAAGGTGGCACCAAACAAGAAGACTGTTTGGTCCCACTGTTGGACACAGAGGGCCTAAACAGACCACACAGTAGCAGATAACATCAGATCTGCTGAACATGTCAAGTAAGAGCCAGGCCAGTGATAGAGCTTCTTGTTCGTGCCCAGTCCACTTTCCATGGAGCCTCAAGGGGCAAACTCTCCCACACTGTTTCCAGCAACCTGGTCATCAAGAAGGATGCTACCGGCCAGGCTTGGGATGGAACCAAGGACCCACCTCTACCTGAGAACTGCCAACTGGGTCATGGGCATCAGATTCAGATGGAACCATATGTGCAGAGAACACCGCCCATCTCATGATGCATCTCACGATGCCCTCCCACAGAGGCTTACGCTCAACCTGCCTCCCATAAAACAACTTCTGTGTCCACGGCCGCCTTAACTGGGCCACCCGCTCAGCATCACAAGGTCCTCTGCTGGCGTCCTAGCGGCCAACAGCCCCAATGTTCCCAATTTCCACCCACCAGCGAGGCCTGACCGAGACCTCTAACACCTGTTCTGGCAACTGGACCTCGGGTCCGAGGTTTTTCTCCTGGAAGGACAACTGGTCTGTGGGAAATCCAGCACACCAGGCTGGCCCCATCATCAGCCAGTGCTAAGAGCTCAACAACAGGCCCACCCCATAAAAACCACAGGAGTAATGACAGCCACTTTTTACTCTGCTTCTACCACCACCATCTACCATCCCCACGTCACTCATACTTCTCAACTGCTTTCTCTGGACACAGAACACATCCTAAGTCAACGACCGACCCCGCTGTAACAGCCACTTCTCCTTCCTACTGGTGCATAATATCATGTTGTTTCATGTAATTCAGGACGTCTTAGATTTGAGGAAATCAAGTATGTGCTGGGGAGGCCCTGGTCCGATTCCCAAAATAACATGACAGAGGGGCCACATGAGGGCATATAGCTTATGTGGGAGAAGTGTCTAAAACTCAGGATACCAGGGTCCCTGAGTGGCTCAGTCAGTTAAGCATCTACCTTCAGCTCAGGTCATGATCCTGGGGTCCTGGGATCGAGCCCCATGTTGGGGTCCCTACTTAGCAGGGAATCTGCTTCTCCTGCTTCTCCTTCTGCCCCTCCCCCCCGCTCGTGTGCGCATGCTCTCTCAAATAAATAAATACTCTTTAAAACATATATATAAATAAAATAATATTCAGGACACCAAGTGTGAACCATAATGCCAACCATGGACTTGGGGATGATCATAATGCCTCAGCACAGGTTCATCAATTCTGACAAATGTCCTGTTCCAGTGGGGGACACTGATAATGAAGGAGGCTGTGCAGGTGAGGGGGGGGGGGCACACAGAACTCTGTGCCTTCTGTTCTCGAGTCTGTTTTGGTTTTAAAACCAGCACAGTCAAAAAAATAAAAAAATAAAAATAAAATAAAAAAATAAAACCAGCACAGTCAAAAGCAGAATAACTAATGAAGTGGTGGGCTCAGTGTATTGAAGCAGAAACACTGAGCGGACTAAGAAGCCTCAGGAGGCCAGAGGCTCCCAGCAAGGCCGTCTAAGTGAAGCTGTGTCCGGCAGGGCAGGGCCGCATGCCGCAGGCACACACCTCCCAACGGCCAGAGCAAACAACATCAATTGCTGCTCGATGCACCTCTTCCACTCTCCCTTTCTACCCAGACTGCCTTAGCTACACGGAAGACTCTTCCTGGATTTACAGATGAGCAAAACCGTGGCTCGGAGGAGCAGAGCAGCTTGCCCAGGACCATGAAGCTAGTAAGAGGTGATGCTGCCACCATCCCGGGGCCAGGGTGGCCAGGTCATTCTAGAGAGTGCCCGGCTCTCCACTGGGGCAAGGGGCTCGTGCTTACCTTTTGGATTTGGCACACTCCTTCTTCCAGTTCTTTACCAGAACAGGCACCACTTGTTCTGACGTGTCCTCCTTATTCAGGGACCAGAGGTCAGTGCTTTCCAGGGGCTGGCGGTAGCCTCGGACCATCAACCTGAGGCCAAAACACCAGGAGGAAGGCGATGAGAATCGAGAGGAAGAGGATGATGACCCTCGCTGCCCACACCCGCCACGCCAGCCCACCCTCTGCGCCAGGGCAGCCCACCGCCACCGGGGACAGCACGCAGCTCGGGACATTTGGGCACGTTAAGTCATCACTGCTAATTCTGTTAGGTCGCCCAGGAAAAATGGCCTCATTTTTAAAAGACACAGAATATTTCAGGATAGAAATATTACAATGGCTCCAATTTCCTTTAAAAAAATTTTTTTTGAAAGGCTCAGTGGCAAAGCATTAATTGTCAAATCTGAGTGACGAATTCATTGCAATTAACTAAGACTAGTCTTCCTACGTGTTTGGACACTTTCGTAATAGAAAGGAAACCTATTACCTTAACTCGTTATTTTGAAATAACACCAAACTTATAGAAGAATCCCATGAACTGCACAAAGAATTCCTACCTGCTTCTGTCAGCTTACTGCTAACATTTTGTCACATCTGCTGTACTGTTCTGTCTCTACCTATAAACATACCCAAATTGACCTTTTTTTCTGAACCCCTTGAGAGCAGGCTGTAGACTCTACACACTTCCACTCCTCAATGTAAGCGTATGCCCTCTAAGGACTTGCTCTCACAGAAGCCAGAGAGAGATTAATGAAAATCAGAAATATGAGCAAGGGTGGCCTGACCTGCAGCCCACACTCAAATTACACCAACTGTCCTAGTGATGTTCCTTAGCCATGATTTGAAAAAATTTCATTTAAAAAAAAAGAAAAAGAAAAAAAAAGAAAGAAAAATAAAATAAAATAAAATAAAAAATAATTTAAAAAAAGATGTTTGTGAAAAGTTTACAAAGACAAGGAATGGTGCTTATCAGGGGAGAAAGGATTCATAGAATCTCAGGTAAGATGCTGACAATGTGTGGAAAAAAGGACACAGTGTTGTGAGCGGTTGCCTTGGGTGTTTTTGGTTGTGGGTCTAGGCATGTTTCTCTTACCCACATTTCCTACGGGGCACAGGTATTATTTTTCCAATGGCAATTGCATTTCTCTGAAACGATGCCAACAATGGTAATTATACCTGATGTTAAAAAAATAAAAAATTAAAAACCAAAAACCCAATCCAAAAGCCTGGAGTACATGGCTGTAAGTGCCCCAGGTGAAGCCATGCACAGAGGAGCAAGCGTTTGTGGCTCATGCACGTCGAGTCTGCACGTGTGAGCACAGAGTCGGTGTCTGAGCCCCGGGCCCTGGGCAGACACGCTGGGCACACGGGTGAAGGGTGTCGGAGGGACCGCGGGCCTGGCCTTACCCTGTGATCCACCAGAAGGTGACTCTGGAAAGGAAAGAGGCACTGGACTCCGGGCAGGGATTCTAGTGGAGAGAACACAGGGGGTGGGAGGACACGGGAAACGATTGATTAAACTTCTCATCGAGGCCAGTGCCCGGCAGCAAGCAGTGAGCAGAGCGGGCCTACTCTCAAAGGACCAGCAGCCACTGTCATGTCGATGACGCACACCCTAGAAGGGTTTCTCTCCTGAGCCCCAGCGACCTCCAAAGAAACATATGGCAGCTCCCCACTTTCACCCAGGAAATCATTCCGGAGGGTCTACTATGCAAAAGTGGGGTAGGGAGCCACCTCCTGGCCCTGCCATAGCTTGACTCCCAGGGCAACCCAGTGAGGGTGGTGGGGCCGACGTTCCCCCATTCATTCGCTGACACATTCATTCAACAAATACTTAACTGAGCACCAAGCATGCGCCAGGCACTCTGCAAAGTGCTAGCATCGTGCTGAATCCTCACAGAACCTTTATGAGCACAGTCATTACCATTATTCCTGTTCCATTCATTCATTCAACAGGTATTTTCTGAGCACCTGCTTTATGTGCCCAGCACCATGTGTATAAATACAGACACAATCCCTGCCTTCAGGAAGCTCATGCTGTACTGGAGTGATTGTGACACCTGCTAACATCTCTACTAGCTGGCCCTGTTGTTTCAGCGCTTGACAAGAATGATCTAAGTGCTTCACAAAAACGACCTCATTAAATCTTTGTAACCACCCTACTAAGTAGTTAAAAGCATTGTCCTCACTTTGTGGAGTTAAAGAAACAGAAGAGCAGAGGACGGAATAACCTTGCTAGGCTCCCCCAACTAGAAGCAGTTGAGACTTGGGGATCCCTGGGTGGCTCAGCGGTTTAGCGCTTGCCTTTGGCCCAGGGCGTGATCCTGGAGTCCCGGGATCAAGTCCTGAGTGGGGCTCCCAGCATGGAGCCTGCTTCTCCCTCCTCCTGTGTCTCTGCCTCTCTCTCTCTCTCTCCAGGTCTATCATAAATAAATAAATAAATCTTTAAAAAAAAAAAAAGCAGTTGAGACAGACTTTCAGCCCCCAACAGGCTCCAGAAAGAGACATTCATCAAATGAGCCAGTGAGCAAACACACAACCGCAACTGCGAGGAGGATCATCCCCTGAAGCTAGGTCGGTATATCACTGAGGTCACTAGTATCTTAGTGAGCTCCCAGCAAGAGAGCCGAGAAACAGATGGGGGCTGACATAGCTGATGAAGGTCAGAGAAGGAATCCCTGCTGGCGTCTGAAAACCAAGTAGAGGATAACAAGGGTAGGGGAGGAGCAAGGTGGTCTTGGCAGTGGGAGTATGTGTGCAAGGGTCCTGTGGCAGAAGGGAGGATAACCTACTCTGGGAACCAAGAGGGGGCTGAGTGGTCTACACAGGAGGCCGCAAAAGGGATTTTGCTCTTCATCCTGAGGGCAATAAGAAGTCCTCAATACATCCCAAGCAAGTTTGCACAGAACCTCTTTTCCAGCGGCATAGAGCTGAGCTCCAAAAACACACACCAGGAAAGGTACATCAGCATGGAGCCTCTGGGATGGCACCCAAGCCCAGCTTTTTTTCCGTGCTGACACATTCATATCTATATTCTGAAATACATGCTTTAGTGAAGGCGGGGCGGGGGGGGAGGGGGGCGGGTCACCACGCAGCAATGAGGTCTCTGATGAGGAGGCCTCTCCACGTTCTAGCGTTGGAGAGCCCAACAAGTACACGTGTTCTATCAGAGGGTGGTGGTTTTCCATCCAGGTTGCAAATGCTCTAAAAACAACACCATATCTGGTCTCCACCTCCTGGAGATTCTGATTAAGCTGGTTTGGGGTGGGACCAGGGCATCAAGTTTTTTATTTCTAACTCCCACGGTCTCCTTGGCAAAGTGGCTCAGCAGGAAATGTACCAGATAAGCCTAGGATGTCTTGTCACACCCGATACCATGGAAGCTAAAGACGTGTAAAGTTAAAAGGCCTCAGAAGCAACCAGAAGTGGCTCTCAACAGCCTACAAAGGGATGATACGAGCCACGATCAGGACAGTAAGCAGAAGAGACTGTGACCATCACTTATGTTCAAATACACAATCTCAAAATGACACTAAAACAAAAAAAAGGGCAACCCCTTGGTGTCATTCATGAAAAGGCCACATTGGACTCTGTGCTGGGCGTGGAGCCTGCTTGGGATTCTCTCTCTCCCACCTCCCACTAAAAAAAAAAAAAAATAGTCCAGCTAATAAATGAAGAATGAATGACAACATTCAGGACAATGCACCATTTTGCAACCTCAATGGATTATCAGAATACTTGACAATACCCAACAACTATTATGAATGCTTTCAGGCCAGAGAGCAGTGGGACTGTTGTCCTGTTTATATCCTTATCTTTCAGATATTCTCACTGGGGATCATCAGGTAAAGGGCAGACAGGAATTCTACTATTTCTGTAACCTTTTGTAAGTCAAAATATTATTTCAAAATAAAAAGTTATTAAACATGTTTAAATTCCAATCTTTCAGCGATATGTTTTGAAATGTTTACACGGCACGGTGCAGGGTAAAGAGTCTGTGGCAGTTTGTCATACACTGCTCTCTACTTCTGTACACATATGGAAGCTTCCATCACAAAGAGCTAAACGAAAACTCTCCCCGGTGATGTAAACATGCATCCTGAGCCCAGAACCACCAGGCTCTGCTCTGGGGCCATGAGGTGTCAGGAGGTTCCCAGCCCTGCCTGGGCCAGAGTCATACCTGGGGAGCTCATTGAACGGGGGGTGGGGGTCCAGAGTCTCCATCCCAGACCAGCTTCCATCAGTGTCTCTGGGCTTGGGTCCTGGCCTTGCAAAATTTTAATTAAGGAAATCAGACACTGCTGCCCCATAGACTGGCATTCTGAGCTAATCTAAAGCAGAATAAGTTCAGACTGGGGCCAGAGTTCAAATCCCAGAGTTGCCACTTTTCTCACTGAATGACCTCAGGCAAGCCCCACCCCCACCCCCGCCCTTGCCCCCAAAGCCTTGGTTTTTGAATCTGGGTGATGGGAACGCCTCGTCTGTCAGCTCAGCCTCCCTCACAGGACTGGACAGAGGGACAAGTGAAACGAGTCCATGGGACTGTGCTGTAAGCTAGAACTTTTCTAACCCAGGGTGACAACATTATGCACAGGGGAGGCGGTGGCCTTTGCTCTGGAACCTGGTGGTGGGTGGGTTATTGGGTGAATCTTAAGTGCATCTCAATTGCAGCCCAATTCCAACCCAGTGTGAAAAGGCGGGGTTCCAGTGGGGAAGTAGAAGTGGAAGGGGGTGGGCACAGCTGACAATGACTCATTTATTACTTGAATAAATATTTAGGGAGGGCCTGCTTAGATGCCAGGAGGTGGCTAAGGGCTGGGGACTGAGCTATACATGAGATGGGGAGGTCCTCACCTGATAGTGCTTCCCACGGGGATAAGGAGGGGGAGGTGGACAATTAGCAAACCGGTGGGATTAAATATATAAATAGCAACAGGAGAGCCACAGCACAGAAGAAAAATGAAGGTGCCAGAGAGAGAAGGGGGCCGGGGGCTGGCTTCTGTGTGAGGCAGCAAACAACAAGCTCTGAAACCTAGTCCAGCCACTTACCAGCTGCGGGGACCTTGGCCAAGTGACCTGGTGAGGTGACTGAATGAGATGAAGCATGTTAAGAGTCCTTAGAATAGTACCTGGCACAAAGCAAAAGCTGGAAATGGTATTCATGGTATTAATACTAATATCAGAAACAATAACAATAATAATTCTTGCAGCCCCACAATACACTGAGCACCATACCACTTTCTGTAAGGGTTGGCACAGAAAGGCCCACAGGCTGGCTGCTTGCCAACAAAGTGTGACTGGCACACGGGATGCCTACTCATTTACATACCGTCTATGACGGCAGAGGGGAGTCATTGCAACCCGAGCTATATGGTCTACAAGGCCTGAAATACTTACTGTCTGGCTCTTGACACAGAAAGCTGGCTAAGCCCCGCTTATTACATCAGAGCTCATAACACCCTGAAATTGTGGTCACTAAGGTATAAAATTAGAGCCACGGAGCACAGCTGTGTTGGTTACGGACGTTGCAAACAGACGCCCAGCTGAGGGGCAAGTCTGGGCTCAGATGCAGCCAGTGCCCAGCTCAACAAGACCCTCAAGTCCTGTGCCTGCAAGGGGCTGCGTTAGCCCAAAGGAGGCAGGGCCGTGCCCAAATTCATCCACCCAGATGGGGTACAAGGTCTTTTTCCCATTTGCATGGAGACAGAGTGAGAACAGCGGGGTGTTAGGCACATGCACACAAAGGGTCCCCAAATCCTAGCATTCTCTCAAAATCAGACAACTCCAGCTGCCGTGGGGCAAGAACAAAGCAACCTTTTGATTGTAGAATTGAGGGCAAATTCATGCCCTGTCCACCCTACTGTATACATATAGAGTTGTTCCCCTGAAACCATAAGAAATGCTAGCCCAGGGGGAAAAGGTTAATCCCCACCCTGGCCAGTAGAAATCCCAGCTGCCGCGAGAAAATTCTCCCCGCACACGCATTATGTACAAGAACATTTCACAGTTTCGTATCTGCACGCTCCAAGAGCTTTGTCCAATTCGCCTCCTCCCTCTTTTAATCCAAACAGGGATTTTCAAATTATGAGAAGCCACATCACGCCGACAGAAGGTCCGCATCGCCAGCCCACAGAAGGAAATCTGTAAGTCTGGAAGCTGGTTTCTGGAAGTCCCTATCTGACATCGAAGGCCTGATATGATCATTGACAACTTCAATTCTCAAGCAGTCAAGAACTGATCCTTCAAGAACAAGAAAAAGAAAGAGAACGGGTGAGGGATGAGAATCCAGATGGCATTCTACTCGACCGACACCAAGCAGAATGTTCTCCCATAATTCACCAACGGCAGAGCTTCCAGCTTGGGGCTTCCTGGCCACTGAGGCTGGAGCAGAGTGACTCCTATCCCAGGAGGGAGGAGACTTATTAGTGGGTCCCTCATTCATTCAGAAAGGAAAGTAATTCAGACAAGCCCCAGATGAAGGCAGAGGGAGCAAAAAGCCTGGTCTATGCGATGTACAGAGAAGGCTGCATGCTTTGGCATCTCTACCTGGCACTGGCCGGTCTGGCCAGAAACCAAGTGGCTTAAACCAATTTAGTGCAACAGCCCCAGGCACTGGCTCTTTGAGAACTGGTCATTCATTAGCTCACACCAGGCAGTTTGGGGACCTCATCTGGGTCTCTCAACACTCTAGCCTTTTCGCTACAAATTCTCTGGGTACCCACACAGCTGTCCTGGTTTTGATTCTGTTTTGTTTCCTGTCAGTCACTCCCATTCTCCCACTGCCTTCGTGCCCAGCAGGAAGGGGTGCCTGCCACAGCAGTACAGCTTAGAGCAGGGGTGCTCTGACATGGCCCCCATCCCCGGCATCCATGGTGCCTGGGGATCTGCTAAAAATGCAAATGCCTACGTCCCACCAGGGCCGAGGGACTCAGACTCAGGGCGGGGTGGTTGGAGAGGGTGCTCAGCATTAAGAGTTTAACCAGGCCTCCCAGGGGATGCACACTCAGGTGTGCTAACCCAGGAGAAGGGCTTTTGGTCCAGTCTTGTGAACTCAAGCAAGGCACTCCAACACTCTGGCCCTTGGTACTCACATCAGTACGAGGAGAGACTCAAAGTCCTGCCTCACTATGATGCTTCGAAAAGGACCACGTTAAAAACAACAACACAGAGGGTCACTGTCCAACTCAGCCTCCCTCCCGACCCACCTGCGGGGCTGTAACGACTATAAAGGCCACCAGCCTCTCTGTGTCCCATGCACCCTCCTCCTTTCAGCCAGAGGGATCCTCCAAAACACCTACAACCTGAGCATGTCACTCCCCATGCTGAGAATCTTCCATCAGGTCAAAAATCCCAAGTCCTTTCAGTGACACACAATTCTACCCTTGATTTTGCACACTTGGTTCCCTGGCCCCTCCAAACTGGCCAAACTGACCAAGCAGCTCCCAAACACCCAAAAGTTCCTTTATTTGGTTGGGTCTTTGCACATGCTCCTTCGTCTGCTGGGAGCACCTTCCTGGGCTTTGGCCTGGCCAACACCTCTCATTTCTTGGACGCAGGCATCTCTTCAGCCTGGAACACAGGCTGAGTTAGGAACCTCTCCTGAGGCCCCTCAGAGCCCGCTGTCCCTCGTAGTTAGTTTATTTGCCCACCACCCTCTCCTGGATGGTCAAGTTTGTTCATTTCGGTACTCGGTCTGGTTGAGCACCACCCCCTGCCCCGCACAATACCGACTCCCTAATGACCCACAGCATGAAGAAGAAAATCCTTTCAAAAAAATGGGTTTATGAGGCTTTCATAAGCAGTCCAAGCTCCATGGCTGCCTCTGGGATGTGTGGGGTAGAGACGGACCATGAGGGGCAGGAGAGAACTTTCTGGGCTCCTGGTAATGTTCTGCATCTTGATGGGGACTTGGGTTATACACTTGTCAGAACTCATCAGACAGTAATTTAAGATTCAGGAATTTCACTATGTATATTTTTGCTTTAAGAAAAAAAAAGAAAGAACTGTCAATGGATACAGAACTCTAGTTAATGGTTTGCACGGTGAAGTGTTTAGGTGAAGGATACTGAATATTTCAAAGTAAGTTTCAGATCCCCAAAAAATTTAGCCTGTTGTCTGGCTGGCCAGGTATGTGAGAAAGCAAGGTTAGCAAAGTGTTAACTGTAAAATCAGACCGGATTCTCACTGTGTAATTCTTCCAACTTTTCTGTGAGTTGGACATGTTCATGGCAAAATACTGGGGGGAAGGAAATATATTCCGTATTTACAGACAGGGCTAAAAATACCTCTTATGCCAAATGAGCTGAGCAATTTTCCTAAATGTGCTAAACCAATGCTTTTCAACCATGAACCCGTAGATTTTGTTAAAAAGACTCTGACCCAGCAGAGCGCAGCTGGCCCAAGACTCTGATTTTCTAACAGCACCAGGGGAATGCCACTGCTGCTGCTGCTCTGAAAACCCCCACTTTGAGAAGTGGGGGGTCCACTCCCATGATCACATTTGCCCTTGATGTGCAAATGGAAACACCCTCCTCCCTCCCACCCCATCATCTTCAACTGGAGCCTTGCTCTGGCCAGATGAAGGATCACAGGCTGGGGCCAGAAAGAACCCCCGGAGAGCGTGGGAGGCTTGGTCAGCCACTCCCAGATTCCAGGCAGCCCAGGGCCTGGGGGGACAGAGGGGAGCAGCCCCACCAGAAGCCGGGCCAGAACAGATGGCTGAGTCATGCAAAGGGCACAGGGCCAGCTGGGGAGGATGCTGGCTTCGGTGACTCAGCAGAGGAGGGCCCGGCACTGCCAGTTCCCCCCCAGGCCCTGCCTGACCCCGGCCACCCGAGGGCATAGCTGACCGCTTCCTCTGAGGACAAGCAACATGTGACCGCGGCTCTGACATCAGGAGAGCAGCTCAGGCCAGACTCTCCGCATCTCTTGGGCTCCAGTGTGATGCAAGCCCTGGGGATGACAGGGAGGCAGGCAGTGGAAGGCACCTGACGGTGTCCTCCTCTCCTGATCACAGGCCCTGGATCCCAGTGGGAAGGCGGCGGGGCAAGCATCAAATGGAGCCTCCACGCGTTTTCAAGAAGGGGGCACTGAGGTCCTGGAAGGGGGAAGGACTTGTCTGAGGCCACAAATCTAAGTCACAGACCCTACTACTCAGCCTTCCCAGGCTTCATCTCAACTGTAGTTACGCTCCAGTTTCGTTTTGTCTGCTCGCCCATTTGATGGCTGTCCCCCGTGAGGCCACAAGCTTCCTGAGGGTCCCCCGTGGACTGCACTATCCAAAGACGGCCAGACATCATCTGCCACACTACAAGCTCTTCTTAGGATAAGACCTGACCACTCCTTCATCTAGAGGTGGAGGCTGTGTCCCCACCCCCTTGAACCCAGGCCGACTTTTGGGACCTGCCTCCAAGAGTGTGGCTGCAGATATCTGGGACTGGGTCATAAGAGGTGACACAGCTTCCACCTCACACTGTCTCTCTGGGAACACTCATTCTCAGACACGAGCTGCCACACTGTGAGGCCATCCTGGCCTCCCTGAAGTGGACTGTCAAGCCCCGGTGTGGCTCGGGCCAGGGGTGAGCAATTAGCAGCAGATACATGAGTGAGGACGGCTCCTGTTGGAGAGACCCCAAGGGGGGAGTGCCCAGTTGAGCCAGGCAACACCCAGGACCGTGAAGCAGAATAATAAACTCCTATTGTTTTATGGGACCAAATTCAGGGTGGCTTGTTGCAGAGTATGTAAGGCACGAACCACATCAATTTCACATGTCCTCAGAACCACTGAGGTACAGGATACAACAGATGCTTTATAAATGTCTGTTACAGGGACAGAGGGAGGGGTGCCTGGGTGGTTCAGTGGTTGAGCATCTGCCTTTGGCCTAGGGAGTGATCCCAGGGTCCTGGGATCAAGTCCCATGTCGGACTCCCTGAAAGGAGCCTGCTTCTCCCTCTGCCTGTGTCTCTGCCTCTCTTTGTGTCTCTCATGACTAAATAAAATATTTAAAAATAAAAAAATAAAGGGACAGAGGGAGCCCACAGTCTACCCGACTCCAACATGAGGCTCCTCTTTCATGACACCACGTTGCCTCCACCATCAGATTTAAGGTGTAAATTAGGGTCTAACAGTCCAATCATCTTCCCTAAGCTTAGATTCCCAATTAAAAAAGAATGCTAGGGACAAGAGTGAGGGTGTCCCAGGCCACTGCAGCCCCCATGGGAGGCAGAGAAGGCTCCAGGCCCAGGCTGCTGGAGATGTAGAAAACACAATAGGAGGAAGAAGCCAGCTCTATGAGCCACCCCGATGTACAGGCAACCAGGAAAGAAGCAAGAGAAATTTAATCCAAATCCCCAAAGGGAACCAGAAATCAGAACTTCCCTCCCCCCACAAAGCATCTGAGACAGGCCCCTGTGGACGGCTGCTTTTCAGGTCCTATAGGGAGCCTGCAGAGCCAGGTGAGCTCCAGGTCACCCTGCCAGCTTCTCCCAGGCTCAGTTTACCCTCAGAGCCACCCCAGGTCTGCAGCCCCCCGGACGGGTTAAGACTTGTTCATTGTTCTTTCCAGCTCCACAGCAGAGCCCGACATGCAATAAATGTTTCCTGATGGGGACACAGCCCTGCCGAACACCCACACCCACGTACACAAACACTGATGAACAGGAGACCCAACAGCCATAGACACCTGAGCCCCTCCTTTGTGCCAGGCATGAGCTGGGATCCAAGGGGTACCCTGGGCATGGTCACTGCCCTTGTGAACTTTATACACACGCGAAAACACACACGTGTACAAGAATACCCTAACTCACACATGCATACTCACAGACACATTTTCATGCGAACATATGAACATAAATATATGCACAAGCACACATAAACATGCACACACGCCTATGGGCAGAAACACATACATGCATGCACATGCACATACACACACACACTTTGCAAATTTCTCCAACACCGTTCCACTTTGAGCAGGGAAGTCCAAGAACGGGGCCTTTCCAAACACGCTCCAGGACATGGGTTTCTACCAAACATATTGCAAGCATCAACCTTCCCCAAGCCGACCCCACAGATGCCTTCACCACCCATAACTGTAGCCTCAGCCTCTTGCTGAGGGCCAGGCCAAACCCAATAGAACCACAGCAGCTGAAAACTGCTCTTGCTGCAATTTCACCAGTTAACAGCTGACTAACCACGAACAAAGCGTCAAATAAATGCTCCAAAGACTCTCCCCTCCCTCTCCGAATAAAATCCAATGGACCACACAACTACAGGCAATTGTCCCTACCTCTGAGATGCCAGGTATTAGCTACACTGGCCTTTCCTGCTGCTCCCTTGACATTTCATGGCAGCTCCCGCCCCAGGGCCTTTGCACTTGCCACCCTTCTACATGGACCATTCTTCTTCTGGGTATTTGCTCAACTAATTTCCTGGCTCCTATCATGTTGAAACTGCCCATGACCTTCAACCAACATGTCCATTTCCTTTCCATGCTTTCTTCTCCTCAGGATTTACTGTCACCTGACTGATAATATTTGACTCCTGGGTTACTGTCTGTCCTTCCCTGCCCCCATGACAACTTAGGCCTGCAGCAGGCAAGAACTCTGCTTTATTTACTGCCACACCCCTGTGCCCAGATTGGGGCCTGGCACATGCTGTGGATGGAAGGAGAGAGGGAAGGAGCAGAGAAGAAGAAAGGGAAGGAAGAAGGAAGACAGGGAAACAGGGCAGAGGAACAGAGGCAGCTGCAGTAAAGGACTATGTTCTCTTTCATTTCACCAGCAGGAAGACTGGCCGTATCTCCATCCACCCACTCATCTGCTGGAGACACAGGATTTCTGTGTCCCTCAAACTGATCGAATGAACCAAGGGTCTCAAATGGAAATCCCTCAGGCGCCAGGCCCAGACTGTAAAAGAAGGAACCAAGACTACATAATGCAAAAGAGAGTAATGGGGATTGCGGTAACGTAGGGCCACACGCCACAGCTGAGGTCAACTGCTGCCTGCCATGTGGGTCAGTGGTCCTAATACTGCCAGAACTTCTCGTTTTTCTAGAAAACCTCCACAGTTAGAATTTATGGGAAACTTCCTAACTTTTAAATGTTCGCTCACATTTCCTAAAATCACTATGGCAACCAAATGAGAAAACCTACAGGCCTGTAAGACACAGCACTTTACAACTATGCATCAGAGTCCCTTCTTAAGACCCCTAGCCACATGTAGGCCTCTGTGTTTCCATCTGCAGAGTGGGCACGATGATATTACCTCTCTCTGGGCTTTTGGGGAAGATGGAATGAGATGCCAAATGGACAATATTGGCACAGAACAGACGTCCAATCAATGTTACCTGGCATGGTGCAGTATTTTTCTCCCACACACACACACACACACACACACACACACACACACACATACACACACACACAAACAATCTCTGATCACACTTACGAGGTCATGGATGGTTTCAGAGAACAGGGGCGGTCGGTCTGAGAAGCAGGACAACACGAGCTGAATCAGCACGAGGGAAAAGTAAATGTAGAAAGTGACATCGCGAAACACGTCGCTTTCAGCATCCTAAACAGGAGCCATGGAAGGAGGAAGAGAAGATCATTTTCTGGAGAGGCCAGGGGAGCAGGGTGCAGACCCAGGAACAACTCCCCTGCCCTGAGCCACCTGCCCTAACAGAAGGGAGGCAGTTACACGACAGTGTGGTTCCCGATGCCCTGGTGAGGGCGTCTGATGTGCTGCAGGGAGGCTCAGGCGTGGCTCTGCTTGCTGGTGGCGGGATTTTGCCAATTCATTCAACCTTCCTGCGCTTCGGTTTTGCCGTCTATAAAGGGACCAGCGGTTCTCAATCGAGGGAATTCTGCCTCCGAGGGAACATCTGGTAGTATCTAGAGCCACTTCTGTTTACCGTAATGTGGGCACTGCTACTGGCACCCAGTGTGGGGAGGCCAGGGATACCCTCCAAACGTCCTACAAAGGTCAGGACAGCCCCTTACAACAAAGACGTCTCACCCCAAAATGTTAGTGCTGAGGCTCACAACCCTGTCAGGGCAATTGTGAGTAGTGGATAAGATTATTCATAAAAAAAAAAAAAAAAAAAAAAAAAAAAAAAAACTAAGCCCTGCCTGGTACCTTGGAAACACGACCTCAATACATGTCAGCTGCCCTTAGTACTAAAGACCATCTACACCAAACACTACAGGTGATCGATCAATGTGCAGTTACTGACTAGCTTGAAGATGGCAGGGGACAGCAAGTTAGCATCTGAAAAAGCACACTCTTCCCATTTCCTGGGAGCAGCAAAGGCAGCCAACGTGAACCACTTCTTGGCCAGAGTGGTAGCTGACGGCACTGAGGTAATAGGAGGGCAGGTACTGGGCCCCCAGAGGCCCAATATCCAGAGCTGACTTGCCCTGCTCTTTAACTGCTGACAGATGCTCAGAGGGTGGTGTGCATTTATTTGCTTGTGGCTCTGACCCCTGGAGAACCCACATGGGCCCCGGAAGCTACACAAGTGGGGCCCCAAGGAAAGAAAGTTCTGGAACAAAGGCTGGAAGAGCTAGGGAAATCCCTGTGGAAGAAACTGGGTCCATGTAGTACCCATCCCCTGGTTCCCGTGGGAACACATGCTTTCCGCCTAAGCTGGAAGGAGCAAGCATCCCTCCCAAGGGCTGCTGCAGGAAGATGTGGGAAAAGGCCACCACTTACCTCTTTTAAGGCAGTCATGATTTTGGATCTCAAGATGGCAAGGGCACACAGTAGGGCTATAAGCCAGAAAGTGAGCATAATCCCCGAGGACTGGACTCCCTTCCTTCTCTCGAGCTGAATTAAAAAGGTAGCAAGCAGCTGTAAGAGAGAAGCACACGACAGGAGTTGTCAGAAGTCCAGACCCCGAACCCCCACAGTCCTGGCACGTATTAGGCCTGCCCTCAGCTCAGTGGTACAAAAAACACAGTCTGGGGAGGACACGTGGCTCCACTACCAGCTCTGCTCTTGCCTTGCTGGTGACCCTGGGAGAGTCACTGAACTCCTCTGAGCCTCTGCTGCCTCGTCTGCAAAAAGAGAAAGGACAACAGCACCTAACGTGAAAGTGGTGGGAATTTACGGAGGCCACGTACAGATCTGGGATAGGATGGGGAGGTCGGGGAGGAAGTTCAGTTTACAATAGGGGGAGGCACACATTTTCCTGAGTGAATGGGCATGGCTGAGTGCCAATAAAACTTTATTTACAAAAACGAGCCATAGGCCGACCCTTCAGTTACAGGTCATCCCAGCCCTGACAGAGACTAATTATTCTCCTCTGGGAAACATAAGGAAACGAAGGAAGTTACATCACCTGCCTACATTTATACAACTCGTCTGTGGGAACTTCATCAGCATGATGGTGGACAGGGGAGCCTACGATTTTATTTCATTCCTGATACCTGGGACTAGTAGGCCATTTCGCACATGATTTAATGATCAGGGAGAGAAAATACGTGGTAAGACGGCTTTTTCCCGAAAGAAGGAGAAATGGCCATGGCCATTCCCCAAACAAGCAGACTTGGCCTCCAGAGGTGCATCCCCAAAGCCAGTCATGAGCCAGACTTCTGAGGAGTCTGCCCTTACTCCCCAGAAGCACAGCCACCGGTCATTCATCCTCCTGGGGGGGGGGGTGCCCTCATCTCCCTCACTCCCCACATTTAATAGATCAGCAATCCACACCGGCTCTGCCACCAAGGCCAATGCTCTGTTCATCCACTGCTCATCCTGGACCTGCCCCCTCCCCTTGCTCTGGGTGACCCCATGGGCCCTCCACTGGTCTCCCCACTTCCCCACCTGCCCCAATAATCCAATCCATTTCCCCATTCAGAGGCCACAGTTGGCTTTTGAACACACAGAGCCAGGCAAGCCACACCCCTGCTCCTAAAGTCTCCCTTGAGGACTGGGGGGTTTAACCTGGGGTCCAAGGACCAGGCTGTGGCCAGAACCCAGAGGTCCATGAACTTGGATGGGAAAACAATCACAGCTTTGCTTTCTCTCATCAGCACCACCAGTCAGAAGTGAGGGCGATACACCACAGGGCATTAGCAGTCCCTGGGACTCTGTCGCCGTTAGAAACTGTATCTGAAAATACATGGGGGGGGGGGGGATCCCTAGGTGGCGCAGCGGTTTGGCGCCTGCCTTTGGCCCAGGGCGCAATCCTGGAGACCCAGGATCGAATCCCACATCGGGCTCCCGGTGCATGGAGCCTGCTTCTCCCTCTGCCTGTGTCTCTGCCTCTCTCTCTCTCTGTGTGTGACTATCATAAATAAATAAATTTAAAAAAAATAAAAAATTTAAAAAAAAAAATGAAAATACATGGGGGACGAGGTCTCCTGCGCTCACGTACAGCCATCGCTGCTTGGAAATGAAGGAGGGATCCCAGCCGCTGGGAGATCCTGATGTGGAACGCATGTATATTTTTTACTTTGTTTTTTAATCTTTTGCTGTTTTTTTGTTTTTTTGTTTTTTTTTTCTTTTGCTGTTTTTAAGTACGCTTGGTTTCCCAAACCAAGTGCCCTGCAACTGAACAATGGATAAACAATGTGTGCTGAAACCAGGCCACCAAATACACCCAGAGCAACTAAAAAACAAACAAACATCTCTGGACACACACAACACAGCTGGCCTGCAGGTCTGAGAAGTCAGCCTCAAATGGCCACGGACAGTACAGTGCCATTCACATGACATTCTGGAAAAGGCCAGGTGATAGGGAACGTTTTGGGGCAATGGGGCTGTTCCAGGCCTCAACTGTGGAGCTGGTAGTTGCATGACACTGTAGGTTTATCAAAACTCGTGAACTTGTATTTTTCTTAAAAAAGTTAATTTTAGGGGCACCTGGGTGGCTCAGTGGTTGAGCATCTGCCTTTGGCTCAGGTTGTGATCCCAGGGCCATGGGATCAAGTCCCACATCGAGCTCCCCGCAGGGAGTCTGCTTCTCCCTCTGCCTATGTCTCTGCCTCTGTGTGTGTGTGTCTCATGAATAAATAAAAAATGTAAAAAAAAAAAAGTGAATTTTACTATATTTAAATTAAACCTCAAGTAAAAACATAAACACGATCACAAAATCTTCACATATATACATGTGTGTAGGATTGGTTTCCTTTGTGATCCTACATTTTTTTTAATTTTTTTTAAGACTTATTTTATTTATTCATGAGAGACAGAGAGAAAGGCAGAGGGAGAAGCAGGCTCCCTGCAGGGAGCCCGATGCAGGACTTGATCCCAGGACCCCAGGATCCCTACCTGAGCCAAAGGTAGATGCTCCACCGCTGAGCCACCCCGGCGTCCCTCCCTGATCCTGTGTATTTATATTAGGAACGTTATCCTCAGACCTGACTGTAAAGGAGAAAGGGGCCCATGGCACAAGAAAGTTGGAGAACCAAAGTTTGGGAATGCAGAACCAAACAAAAAAAAACACTTCCCCTCAAACTCAAGGTCCTATGGAGTCAGCCCTCTGCCCTTCTTGCCGTCCCTGCTGCCCTCCTCTCCTTACTCCCTCTCCCTCAGCCACACAGGTCAACTCCCCCATTTCTCCCTCTGACGCCCAGGACTTTTGCACACCCTAGTCTATTCTCTCCAACTAGACAGTCCTCAGCCTCCTCAACTTTTTAACTTCCTGCTCATTGTTTCAGCTCGGGCTCTACCACTCCTGGCTCCTTAGCCCCCAGGCCAAACATGTCCACCAAACTTCACCCTTCCAGCACACTGCACAAGAGCAAACTGTGCCCTTCTGGGGGAAGTTGTTCATTGAGTGTTTGCACAACTGCACATATGCTCCACAAGGACAGGAACTGTGTCTGTCTTGTTTCCAATCCCTGCCACACAGTAAGGATAAAAATCTATCTGCTGACTGCTTTCACCCCGTATTCCTAGTGCCATCTCCTCCTGCCCCCAGGGGTGTAGACGGAATGTCACTGTCACAGGAACAGCAGGGCGGATCCTTTCCTCTGTCACGGAGCCTACAGGGCAAGGGAGACACTGAAGATCTCCTAGGCCACCTCTCAGCCAGCTCAGAGTCTCAGAAGGCGTAAGGCCCAGTGATCCTCAGCCCCTCACACCTGTGTCCCCAACATCACAGACACACTCGTGAATGAAGAATCAAAAGACCAGGAAGAAGGAAGGTAAGTGGGGTATGAGCCACTCCAGACAACACTAGTCTCCCTTTTACACCTTCTTGCCCAGACGTACAGTCTAAGACCTTCAGGTCAACAAGACCAAGCTCTTCCTTTACCAATTCCCTTGACACACTTATGGGGTGCTTACTACATGCTAAGGCGTGGGGCCCGGCTATGGAGACAGAGAGGTGAGCAAGCCCCCGGGGAGAGCCACGTATTGGCAAAGAAGCCCACAAACAGTGGGGCAGACACCTGGGTGTGAGGTTGGCTCGCCCACTTACTGGCTGTGTGACCCTGAGTCAGTTCCTTTACTTCTCTGTGCCTCAACTTGCTTATCCA
Organism: Nyctereutes procyonoides; assembly: GCF_905146905.1. NCBI lineage: Eukaryota > Metazoa > Chordata > Mammalia > Carnivora > Canidae > Nyctereutes > Nyctereutes procyonoides. The sequence continues at coordinate 49,846,752 of NW_026575126.1, read as the reverse complement.
CAAACACAGGAATAAAGAGCACAAATCCTTTAATGAGTCCACATGTAAAGAGATTGGGGCTGTTAGTAAGTGCAATAAAGATTCACGAGCCTCCGCAATCTGGCTCGGACTTGCCTTGCCTTTCCCATCTGCTGCCAACCGCTGCTCTGTACCCCCTGAAGCCCCACTCCACAGTCCTCCTTCACGGATGGCTTCTACTCCTTCACCCCCAGCCTCTAACCCCTCCTTGGACTCACTGTTCTCCCCACTTACAACATCCTGCCCCGAACCTGCTTCCCTGCTCACTCTCAAACACTCGAGGGCTATGCTTGCTGAGAACCTTCCAGGCTTCTCCGAGGACTGAGGTATGGCATGCATACGCAGGAACGGCCCTACATTCAGAGTACAACAACGTGGCATGTGGGTGCCAAACCACAGCCTCCGCAGTGACCACCCCCTCACTCAGCTAGGTATTTGCTGTGTGACCCTGAGGACATTTAATGCCCCTGAGTCTTAGTGTCCTCCCCTGCCAAATGGGGACAAGGCTGCTCTGAGAATAGATGAATTCTAATCTCTCATTTCAAGACATGTAAACCCCCAACAACAGCACCAGGCACACATTAAGTACTTAAAACCTGGCAGCTGTAATAAAGCAGTTGCCCTGGGTGAGTGTCCCACACAATAATGGGCACCTGTGGGGCAGGGTGGTTTCCCATTCAGCTTGGCATCCCACCTCGTAAGTCAGAAGCTAAAAACTCAAGTGGCCGTTAGGTCACAGACAACTGGTATCAATGGCTGAGCTAGCCAGCACGAGAACGGAACACAGCAGACATGACAGGAGATGGCACACGCCACTCAGCCTCAGTGGCAGGGAGGGTAACAAGGTGTGGTGGGGACTGTGGCAAAGTGCACAGCACAGGCCCCCCTTGAAAGGCTGCAGTCATCTCTCAGGTCCGGCTGATTGTTGTCCCAGGAGACGATGAGGCTGCTGTTGCCATATCTGAATCGTTCAGGAGAAACCCAATTTTTGGATTTTTCTTGTGAGATCTTCTCATTTCTAGACGCTGGCCGATGGTTTTGGCCTTGGTGGTACCTGGTGGACAGCTAGCTCCTACTTACCATAGTGATGCCCAAGAGGGTTGGGCTGACCAGAAACACCGGGGCCAGGATTTTGCCCCAACTTCTTTCCCAGAAAGAGTAGAAGAGGTCTGCCCAGCAGACGATCCATAGCACAAATCCCAAGGCCTGGAAGAGAAGAAAGACATACATGTCTTACAACAGGCGGCCTGGAACTTTGCCCAGCACCCCTGCCAAAAGCTCAGCCTTGGAGGGACCAGCCAACCCCGAAACCATCACTGTGGTCCTCAGATACAGCACACAGCCTCTGAGCAGGGGCAAGTCCTAGGTAGGGCGAGCCAGCCTCCGCGCCATCACACGCTAGCCTGTAACCAGAGTACGATGCCCTCTGCACCCAGGGCATTGCCATTCGTCTGGTCGCTGTTCTTCCCATCACGGGAAAATTCAAGAGCTCAGTCTACAGTTCACCTCCATCTGCCACCCTGAACGCCTACATAAGGCACCTCACGCTCTAAGCACTCATTCACCAACATTCACAGGGTGCCTGCCATGGGCCACACGTTTTTCAAAGTGCCAAGGATACAACACTGAACAAAACAGACAAAAGTCCCTGCCTTCATCACAGAGCTTCTAGTGGGGAAAAAATGGGCCAAAACCAACCTGCAAAATGTAGGCTATGATGCCAGAGAGTGAGAACTGACATGAGGAAAAATGAAACCGGCAACACAGGGTAGTCAGGGAGGGCCCTTGCAATCAGGGGACATATAGGTAAAGAGCCAAATGTGGATATTTGAGGGAAATAATAATTCAGTTACAGGGAACAGCAAGTGCAAAGGCCCTGAGGTAGGAACTGCGTGTGGCAGGTTTATGGCTGCTGTGGAACGAGCAGTGAGTGTGGCAGATGGCTGCAGGGGAGCCTGGGCACCAGATCAGGCTGGGCCACGGTGAAGATTTTATTCTACTAGAGGGTTTTTGAGTAAGGCGTTGTTCATTTCTTTGTAAAATCTGTTTTATATTTTAAAGGGAGATGTTGCTCCCCCAAAAAAAGCACAAAGTGCCCCCAAAGGTCTGAGAGGAAGACATTAGATCCACGTAGGAGGGGGAAATCAATAGCGTTTTGTGTGGTATGAACGAGACACGTTTGGATGAGGATACTGTAGGCAAAGGAGCAGCTTCAGTAAAACCACTCAAGTTCTCTCGCTTTTAGGAAAATTAAGTCTTCAGAAATGTGGCTTTTAAAATGAAGTGAGACACTTGCTAAGTTGAGAAGAGGAAATGGAATAAAGAACGTGACCAGTATCTGCTCTTGACATGTCTTCCCTGAGACAGCCCTGTAATGGAGACAAACAGGCAACACTCCGACCACAGATCCAAATGAACCCCATCAATCCGGGGTGGATGAATACCACACGACCCTAGGTATAAGACCCCAGAGGGACACAACACCTCCTCCATGGCTTTCCAGCTGGACATGCATTACCAGCATCCTGAGGAAACATCATGCAGGCCCCCGCTGAGGAACTCCCTCTACCACAACTGGGCCACGCTCTTCCAATACGTCATTGTCATAAAGCAACAAAGGAAGGCGGGGTGTCCTTCCAGATTAAAGAAAACCAAAGAGACACCATGACTAAAAGTACTGCATGAGGGGCACCTGGGCGGCTGAGTTGGTCAAGCATCTGACTCTTGGTTTCGGCTCAGGTCATGATCTCGAGGTGGTGAGATCGAGCCCCACATCGGGTTCTGCACTCAGGGGTGAAGTCCGCTTCAGATTCTCTCTCTCCCTCCCGCTCATGCTCATGAATGAATGAATGGATGAATGAATGAATAAAATCCTTTTTTTTAAAGATTTTATTTATTTATTCATGAGACACAGAGAGAGAGGGAGAGAGAGACAGGCAGAGGGAGAAGCAGGCTCCATGCAGGGAGCCCAATATGGGACTCGATCCTAGGACCTCAGGATCACAATCTGAGCTGCAGGCAGACGCTCAACTGCTGAGCCGCCCAGGTGCCCCAAGACTGGTTCTTGGATGGGGCTGGGGGTGTGGTGCTAGACAGGGCTGTGTAGGACAAGTGACAAAAGCGGAATTCAGACAGAAAATTTTTTTTTTAAGTATTGTGTTCATGTTAAATTGCCTGAATTTAGTAACTATACTGTCGTTACATAAGAGAATGCCCTGTTTTGAGAAAAGACACACCATAAGAATCAACGAGTAAAGACAGCATGGATGCTATCAATTCTCAAATGACTCAGAAAAAAATAAATGACCTGTGTAACTGGAGAGACAAAGAGCAAATCATAAAACAAGTGTGGCAACATGTTAAAACCTGTTGACTGTAACGGGGATCCAGGGTCAGCGGGGTGGGGTGGGGTGGGGGGGGAGTTCCTGGGATCCTTCCTGCCACCCTTCTGCAGCATGAAATTACTTCAAGGTAAAGACTATTGGGAGGGGAGGGGAGGGCAGATAAAGAAATCCCCGGGTCAGGTATGAAGACCTCCTAATTGTCTCCTGATCATCTCGTAAGGGAGAGCTTATCATGCTCACTGTACTGATGGGGGAGCAGGGGCTCAGGCAGGTCAAAAACTGTGCTCAAGGTCACACAGCTGGTAAGAAGCAGAGCCCACCTGTGCACCCAGGTCTGAACCCAAAGCCTCAGCCTTTGCCCACCACCTTCTAGAAGAAGGAACCCACTTAAGCAGAAGAAACGTGTCTGTCTTCACCAACCACCACTCCCCAACCCAAGCACACCCCACCCCACCTGCCACCTCGATGAAACCCCAAGGGACTTACAGTTTTGGTTTTGTTGAGATATGTCATCTGAATGTAGCCTCGGTCATGGCGGGAGAGATAGAGGAAATAGAAGGGGAAGCAGAGCCAGAGGTAACAACAAGGCACCCACACGAGGACCGTGTTCTGAAAGCACTTGGTGAAGTCGGGGTTGCTGGTGTTCCACGAGACGTCCCACTCCTGCAGACGAAAACATAGGATCAGGACCCATGGGCCGTGGGAGAGGGGGGCCCAAAGGTCAAAACTCGACACGATGGAGCGCAAGAAAACACATGAGACCCTACCCTGAGGCCCTCTTGGGCACAACGTGCCACCTGGAAAGATCAGGAGCCAGAAAGACCATGAGACAAAAAATAAGGCATAAAGGCAGGTCTTGCCTCTCACAGAACCAGTAAGGCCTGGGACCTGCGGCAAGTCCCGCCATCATGAAGAAGCTAGAGCCTGTCATTGAAGAAACCCAGAGGGGTATTCCCCTGTCAACTGAAGAGTCCTTGAGTCATTATGAATCACCCTACCTTACCTGAGGACTTCAGAAAGTCTTCTTCTTGATCCCCATCACCACCATCGGTGCCACCAACATCACCATCATCATGACCACACCCACCATCGGCAGCGCCACCACCACCACCATTAGCAGCATCAGCATCATGGATGATGCCCAAGTTGTAATCTAAGTGCTAGGTTCTATTCTAAATGCTTTGTATGCGGTTATCTCCCTTAATTCTTTGAGGACTCTGTCATTCCTTTTTCAGAAGGGCGAGCCAGGGCACGGACAGGTTTGGTGATATGTGCCAGTACCGCACAGTAGGCAAGATCTGGAGCCCAATTCAAACCCAGCCAATTTGGTTCTGAAGTCCCTGCACTGAACCACTAAGTTATCCAGTCTTGGAAACAAATTTAATTGCTTTCTTTTTTTTTAGGAACCCACACGTGTTTCATCAGAAACGTGCCAAACAGGGGCACCTGGGTGGCTCAGTGGTTGAGCATCTGCCTTCAGCTCCAGGGGGTGATCCAAGGGTCCTGGAATCGAGTCCCACACTGGGCTCTCCACAGGGAGCCTGCTTCTCCCTCTGCCTTGTGTCTCTGCCTCTCTCTGTGGGAGGGAGGGAAGAAAGGAGAGAGGGAGGGAGGAAGGAAGGAGCCAAACAGATAAGCAGACACATAATAAATGGATCAAGTATATGGGCCCAAGAATAAACTTCATCTGTCAGTTAAGACTTCTGTAAATGGAGAATTTAATTCAAGTCCTGATTTGACCACTGACAGTTACACAACTTTGGGAAAAGTTATTACCCTACCTTGGGGTTTTCACTTCCTATTTCTACCATGAGTAGGTCAGGTAACATCAGAGATCTGACACCGGCGGCCCCCAGGCCGATTTGGCCCACGGTTTGTTGTTACTGCTGCTGTTTTAGCATGCTTTCTAAAGAGTCTTAGGTTAGATGCCAACATTTAAAATCAGAAAATTTCATGTAAACATTTAGATCTGGCTCCACTTAGAAAATGAGAAAAATCTGGCAGCACTGGGCCCAAATTCCTGCTCCACAACCATCAGCAGGAGAGCTGGGGAGCAGCCCTTCTTAGGATGAGGTCCGGGTGTTCCCAGGCCCCATGCAGCCTACTTCCCTCCTAGCATTTTCTCCCCACCACCAGACGAAGCACACTCCAGAAAGCTCCAGGTACCTCTGATCCCTATAGACTCCCCACAATCAGGTAAGCAGGACCACCAAGGAACTCCAAGGAACCCAGAAACTTAGGGCTCTCTAACAAGCTTTCAAGCCACATAGGAGGACGTGAAAGAAGGTAATGGGAACAAAAAGATCATTTCACTTAAAACACACATTTCATCAAAATACATACTCCAAGCTTCTCAGAAAAGACACCTCATTATGAACAACAACACTGAGCATAGTTAACGCTCCTGAAATGCACACTTCAAAATGGTTATTAAGATGGTTAAAAAAAGAAAGGATTTGACATTAAGAAAGAGCGCAAGTGGGGCTCTGGTTATTAAGCAGGTACCTAAACTGGTTCTTCAGAGGTATAATTATTCTAGGATACGAACAGTTATTTCTCCAGAACCAAGAACAAGAAAATCATTGATAAATACACTTTAAAAGGTCAACGCACACAAAGGGATTAGCTAGGAAACTTCTAGACACAAAGAAATCCTAAAAAAGGAGAAAGGTCACGCCTCCATGGACTTGGCATTTGGAAGACAGCCTTGTAAATGAGAATAAGAGTGGTTTAGATCAAAGACTGATTATTTTGACTGATTTCGCATCACTTGTAATTCTTGAGGTGATGGTGGAAAAGAGAATTAAACTGTTAGTTGGTTATTATACACAGAACCGTTTCTGAGCAGTTGCCAGAAAAAGCTCATTCCAAAAGAATTTGCCTTTCTTGTGAAAACAATGCTGGGCAATAATATATGCGGTTCTGTATAGCAGAAGCTGGTTCATGGATGAGACATTTCCATAACCTAATCCTTGCCCCAATTATTCCTTGTCTGGACTACTTCAATAATTCTCTAACCATTCTAACCACTCCCTGCTTCCAGTCCTCCTGGCCCCACTCAGTCGTCCCTACTACAGCCAAAGTTATCTTACCTACTCGGACATCCATACGTGTATCCGCAAGATACTTATCTACCCACCCACTCACCCATCCATCCATCCACCCACCAATGCACCAACTCATCCATCCATCTACTCACTCCTTACCCATACATCCATGCATCTACCTATCCAGGCACCAACTCCCATCCATCTACCCACCCATGCACCAACTCACCCATCCATCTATCAATTAATCCACCCACCCTCTTCCCATGGATCTGTGCATCCATCCATCCATGTACCAACTCATTTATCTACCCATCTATCCGTCTACCCACTCCCTACCCATGCATCCATGCATCCATCTACCCACCCACACAACCAACTCATCACCCATCTACCCACTCCCTAGCCATGTGTCCATGCATACATGCATCCATCTACCCATCCACCCATGTACCAACTCATCCATCTACACTCTCCTTAACATGCATGTACCTAGCCACCCATCCATCCATCTACCTGTCTATCCATCTACCCACTCTCTACAAATCCAACCATGCATGCATGCAGCCACCCCCCCAACATCTACCAACCTATGCATCAACCATCCATACATCTACCCACTCATGCACCCAACCAACATTTCATCCATGTTTCTCTCTTTGTATTAATTTACTTTTTTAAAAGGTCATACAGGGAATCCCTGGGTGGCTCAGTGGCTTAGTGCCTGCCTTTGGCCCAGAGCATCATGATCCTGGAGTCCTGGGATGGAGTCCCATGTCGGGCTTCTGTGTGGAGCCTGCTTCTCCCTCTGCTTGTGTCTCTGCCCCTCTCTCTCTCTCTCTCTCTCTGTCTCTCATGAATAAATAAAATCTTTAAAAAAAAATAAAAGGTCATACATTTTATGTGTCAAAAATGTTTCAAACTATATAAAATGGCATACAAATGGTGAAGAAGTAATCTCCCTCCCTGAATCTGCAGACCCCTATCCCATCCCACAGGCAAAATTGCCCTTGCTAACATCTTGTGTATTCTTCCAAATATCTTCCAGATGAAGTGTATCGATTTCGTTTCCCAAAAAAGTATAAAATATACTGTTCTGTATTCTTTTTTTAAAGATTTTATTTATTTATTCATGAGAGACACACACAGAGAGAGGCAGAGACACAGGCAGAGGGAGAAGCAGGCCCCATGCAGGGAGCCCGATGTGGGACTCGATCCTGGGACTCGATCCGGGGTCCCCAGGATCAGGCCCTAGGCTGAAGGCGGCACTAAACCGCTGAGCCAGCCGGGCTGCCCTGTATTCTGTTTTTAGCCTAATATTAGCAACTGATTTTCTCAGTAACAGAGGTATGATTTATTCTTAAGACCTTTCTTTTAAATAAAGGTAAAAGTGACATGCCATCTTTGCATCTCAGTCTCTAACCCTGTCTCTAGAAGCAACCATTATGGGTTTCTTGCGTATCCTTCCAGAAAATATTTTATGTATGTGTGTGTATATGTGTGTGTATCCAGCTTTTTCTCGTGTGTGTGTGTATATATATATATACACACACACACACACAAATACATATTTTCTGTTATCAAATAGAAGGGAGCATCCACCTCTCACTGTTCTGTACCTTGCTTTTTCTCTTAAGTTTTTTTAGTTTTTTTTTTATTTATTTAATCTCTACACTGAATGGGGGGGGGCTTGAACTCACAACCCCTAGGATCAAGAGTCAAGAGTCAATGCTCTACAAATTAAACCAGCCAGGCGCCCAGCTTTTTCTCTTAAATAACAGGCCTTAAAGGTCATCCTGCACTGCGAAAGAAGTGTTTCCTCATTCTTTGTTCCAGGTACTTGGTATGGACTTGACTTTAACTGACGAGCCTCCTACCGACCGGGCATGAGCTATTCTTTTTTTTTTTTTTTTTTTTTTTTTGGGCATGAGCTATTCTAATAGACAAACAATGCGGCAGTAAATTGATAACCTGGGAAGTTCCTTGTTTCACATACACACAGGCATATATATAAGATAACTTTCTAGAAGTGAATGTGTGGGGACAAAAGGTGCATGCATCTAAAGTTAAGACAGACAGTGTCCTCCAAGGGGGTATCAATTTATATTCCACCGAACAAGGTACAAAGGTGGCTACTTCCCAAACAACACGTATTACGAGCTTTTTGATCTCTGCAGAGGTGGATGTGGAAAATAGCTCACTATAGCTTCACTCCCTCCCTCCATAATGAGTGAAATGGAAGATCTTTCCATATGTGTTAAAAAGCAGTAAGGCTTTCCTGCTCGGGGAGAAAATTCACAGACTTAAGTATTCATGTTAATAAATGGGACAGATCTGATTGTCCTCTCTCCTCCGGGTAACCAGCTTGGATGGCTCCCTGTCCCCTTCAAAAGCCGATCCCTGCTGTGGTTCGTGAGATCTTCCACATCTGAGCCCCATCTATTTCTCCTACAGTTTCTCCCACCCTTGTTCCCCAATGTGTCAACTCCGGTATTCACTCAAAGAAGCATTTACCACACGTGCATCAGGCTTGTTCAAGGCACTGGAGACTCAGGAGGGCCATGGTCCCTGCTTTTAAGGCACTCCCTAGCTGCTGGTCAGGTGGATGGTTCTCTGGGATACCTCTGGCTAGATGCTCTTCCTGAAATGTCTTTCTGCTGTAACAAACTCCTATGCATCCCACAAAACCCAACTTGGGCATTTCCTTTAGGAAGCTTTCCTCCCCACCCCCCAAATCCTCAGACTCATCCCCCCAATCTTTGCAATTATTTTCCTACTTGTCACTACCTCTGTTCTACGAGGACCATGCAAGGACCTCAGTGCCAGGACCATATTTATTTACTCTGGACACCTCTCCTCTTCACCTGGCAGGTACCCAGAAATTACTGAGTAAATGGCTCATGCCATGCCTCCCCTCTCCAACATCATCTCCGACTTTGCTTTTTAAAAAATAACAATCTATTCAGGTAGAACCTGGATACAACCCTGGACTTACTGGTTGGGCAGATGCGGACTGAAGTTCAGGCCCTGACCTCATGAAAACCTGTGCAGGTCACTTCATTTCTCCAAGCTTAGTCTCCTCCCCAGTGAGACTGGAGGGGGTTTTGGCCAGTAGCAAAAGGCACAGTGCATGAGAGGTGTTCTGCATAGGATTGTCACGCTCTAGACACGAGGGGGTGACAGCCAGTAGCAGACGCTAAGAATTCACGCTAATCCCCACCCCTGGCACTGGCAGGGCCCAGACTCAGGAAGCTCAGAGGACAGAGAAATACTCGACTTAGGAAGTAAGCAAGAGGAAACTGGGGAGCATCTAAGGACACGGAATCCCTGGCAAGGAGAAGCTGAAGAAATGCTCAGCTCAGCGAAGGCAGGAGCCAGCCCTTCAGAAGGCAGCTTCCTGCTCCAAGCCGCACGCCCGCCCTGACCCAGAGGGAGAGGCAGGAGGGAGCAGCAAGGGGGGACCGGGGGGCACGCAGAGAGGGGAAACCTGCTCGTGAACGTGCAATTTCACTGCTGCAGGAGGCAGCCAAGATGCCACCTGCCCCTAGGCCGCCTCAGCCGGCCAACAGGGGCCCTGACAACTGTCTCCAGAATGAAGACAACAGTGTCAAGGCGTCCGGTGTGTCCCTCACTGGCTGGGATTATAAGGAATCTTCTGTAAAAGGGACTCCCTTAGCCGCCCCCTGGAGACCAGCAGCGTGACCCCGCTATCTGGGGTTTGGGCAGGAAACAGCAAATGCGGAGGGCCACTGGAAGGCTTAGGAAAGGCCTCACGGAGAGTCTGCAGGCCACTCGTGGCTCATGACCTCAGGGCTTGCAGCCACCCCACTCTTCCTTCCAGCAGCTCTGCCTCCAGATCCAGGGAGCTTCAGCAATCAGGCTGGCCTGACCACTGCTCTCTAATTCTGGAGCGGCCATCGGGCCCCAGGCTGGTGACAAAATTCAACCCTGGGAGAAGGGAGTCCAGAAAACAGTCACCAGTGTGGACCCAGGCAGCGCACCGTGGGGAATGCGGCCCAAGAAAAGCTCCATACAAGAAGAGCATCACAGACTCCCCCAACCCATACGATTAATGGTGTGAGGACACCTCAACAGCCTTGGTGCCCTTTCATGTGCCTCCCCCTACAGCCCCCAGCCCTGATGCTCGAGGATGGGGGGGGGGCACACATCCAAGTCTGCTTGGCCCACAAGCTCGGGGAGTTTGTAACATATCTACTGGGTGCTTTCATCTCACATCCTTCTCTCTTGGAGCAGAATGATGACGACCGGCATGCTGAGCACCGACGTACCAGGCATATCACTCAGTCCTCACAGGAGAGGCACTAAAGCTATGCTCGTTTCACAGATGAGGAAACTGAGCCACCGGGAACTAAGGCATCTTGATCCAAATCAATCCAATCACAGCAAAGATGCTTCTCTCTTGTCCCCAGTGATGCAGGCTGAGGATGTAGGGTTTATAGGTGTCTCAGCTATTTACCAGGGAAGCACCAAAAGTTGGGAGGGGAAGGAAGGAGTGTCACCTCTGTGGAGAGCTGAGAACAAAGTGGACATTATAAAAGGCGGAGATGAAAGAAACTTGTACTTGGTGCCATGGGGGGGGGGATGGGGGAAGGGTGCCACTGGATCAAATTTCACCTGCAGTCCTTCTTCCCAGTGTACCTTTCCCAATAAATTCACTATATTGTTTAAACAAGTTTAAAATGAATTTGCTCTTGGGGCATCTGGATGGCTCAGTCGGTTGAGCATCTGCCTTTGGCTCGGGTCATGATCCCAGTGCTAGGCTCCCTGCTCAGCGACGAGTCTGCTTCTCCCCCTCTCCCTCCTCCTCTGCTCTTCCCCCCCCCCCCCCGCTTATGCTCTCACTCATTCTAAGTAAATAAAATCTTTTTTCAAAAATTAAAAATAGGGGATCCCTGGGTGGCTCAGCAGTTTAGCACCTGCCTTTGGCCCAGGGCATGATCCTGGAGTCCCAGGATCAAGTCCCACATCGGGCTCCCTGCATGGAGCCTGCTTCTCCCTCTGCCTGTGTCTCTGCCTCTTTCTCTGTGACTCTCATGAATAAATAAATTCTTTAAAACAGAGACCACATAGAAATATTTAAAATAAATAAAAAAATAAATAAAATAAATAAATAAATAAATAAATAAATAAATAAATAAATAAAATGAATCTGCTTTCACAATACAAAACATCCCAATAATACAAATTTTGATCCACTGAGTCAACTTTCAGATAATGACTCAGAATTTGACATGCATGAATTTAGGGTTTATACCATTACCAGTAGTATATTTCTGGGTAAGTCACTGATCTCTGAGGCTCACATGGCCCACCAGGAAAATGTAGCTACCACCCTCTCCTCCCTAGGGGATCATAAAAACCCACATAAATGATTATTATTATATACAAATTCTTCAGCTGACTCTTTTAGATCCCACTTCTTTCCTTCTGTTCTCCTCCTTCTTTATTCTCCTTCTCCTTCCACATCATCCCACCCCATCTCCCAAAAAGACTATCCCTTTGTCTCCTAGACCCAGTTTTCTTCTCTATTTGCATGTGACCTTAGACAAGTTACTTAACCTCTCTGAGTCTCATCTCCAAGGCTGAGAATACCTATCTCTTAGAGCTATCCCAAAGGTTAACTAAAATTACACACAGGGTCCTGCACACTATTGTCAGTAATCTTAATTCTTATGTCAGTAACAAGAATCATACCATTACAAAATCATGTATATAACAGGGACACCTGGGTGGCTCAGCAGTTGAGCGTCTGCCTTCGGCCCGGGGTGTGATCCCATGGTCCCTGGATCGAATCCCGCATCAGGCTCCCTGCATGGAGCCTGCTTCTCCCTCTGCCTGTGTCTCTGCCTGCCTGTCTCTCATGAATAAATAAATAAAAACTTAAAAAAAATAATGTATATAACAAATAAATGGCATGTATATTAAGTATATAAATAAAATAATGGTATTAATGAAAACTTATGCCATTGTATAAACTTCATATGGTATAAACTTCACATGGTGATCTTATATCATTACGGATAATAATACCAGATAGCATTAGCTAAGCACTAATTATGTGTCAGGCACTATTTCTGTGCATTTGAAGTGAATTAATTCATTTAACCTCTATGACTACCCGGAAGGGAGGTTTTATTGTGAAGCTCCTTTGCTAAATGAAGAAAAGAGACACGAAGACAAATAACCAGCCGTGAGTCAATCAGCTTGTATGTGCTGAGGCTGGGACTCAAACTTAGGAAGCCTGACTATTGAGCTGCCCTCCTGATCCCCGTGCTGGCTCCTCTTGAAGGGGAACATAGGAATTTTAGCAGGATTTTCTGGAGCTGTGCCCGTGTCCATGAAAAATCTGGGCCAAGAGGAAGATGTGAGTCCTTCCATCAACACCAAGTTCAGACCCCATTACCTGTACTCACTGCCCATGCTGCTGTTACAGATCACCATAAACTAGGTGCCTTTAAAAAAAAAAAAAAGATTTTATTTATTTATTCATGAGAGACAGAGAGAGGCAGAGACCCAGGCAGAGGGAGAGGCAGACTCCATGCAGGGAGCCTGACGTGGGACTTGATACCAAGACTCCAGGATCACGCCCTGAGCCGAAGGCAGATGCTCAACCACTGAGCCACCCAGGGGTCCCATAAACTTGGTGCCTTAAGGTAACACCCTGGTTTAATCCCACAGGTGTAGAGGTCAGAAACCTGAAAGGGGTCTCAGTGAGCTATGGTCAAGGCATGGGAAGGGCTGCGTTCCTTCAGGAGACCCCGAGGGAGAATCCATTTCCTTGCCTCTTCCAGCTTCTAGACATTCCTCTTCCACATTCCTCTGGTCACAGCCCCTTCTTCCATCTTCAAAGCCAAGAGCCATCAGGCCAAGTGCTGCTCACACTGCTGCCTCTCCTCATTTGTGCTCTCATGTCTCCCTCTTTCATTGACAAAGACCCCTGTGATTCCTGTGCAAGCCCAGATAACCCAGGACACCACCCATCTCAAGGTCAACTATGAATAGTGGCCTTATTTCCATCAGCCGTGCAGCATCCCGGCTTCACAGCTCCTGGGGACCAGGCCAGGGCACTCTGGAGGGGCCATTATCTAGCCTACCATGTGCCGTCAGGAGCACTCTGGTCTGTCCTCACCTCCATTCAATGGCTCTCCCCCTGGCACCATCACTCCCCTCGGCAGGGTCAAGTCCAGAAGCCACCCCAGGGCTGCCCAGCCCAAGTGGCAGCCCCACACGGAGTGGTCCTGATGCTGACCGCTCTCTCAGCTCAATCGAGCTGGTCACAGAAGTACTGTATTGTAGGGTATGTCCTTGGCAGGGGGCCCCATGGGGCTCCCCCACAGCCTGCTGCTCCTACCTGGCCTACACAGCTTCTACAGGGACACCAGGCCTGGGCCTGCAGGGATGAGGGAAACAGCTCTGCCCAGGGCCCCGCTGGCTGACCCTGGGACAGGAGGGGTGGCTCTAGAGAGGAGGGCAAGCAGACAGCAAACAACAGGCAGGGTACACAGTTACGAATCTGAACCCTGGCTCTGGGTCACCTGTTATCTGGAAGTGAGGCTTCCTCTGACCTATTTAGTCACAAGGACCTACTCTGAACTAGGCATTCCAGTGGGGCCTGAGGGTCCTTTCCCGGATGTGATCACCTCAGCAACTCATGACAGGTGGCTTTCTATCACTCAGAGGACAATTATTTATCTGGAGATTCCTATGTTCCAATAACATTTGGAGGTCAGGTTCCTACTCTCAAGAGGATCATTCTACTAAAACAGGCAGATACTAAATAGACAGCTACATGCACGTCCAACGGCAGCACATGCCCTGAAGGAGAGTAGAGGGGACAGAGAATAATGGTGGGAGGTGGGTACTATTACAGAAAGAGCTCTGGGCCAGGAGGAGAGCCAAGCAAAGACCTGCAAGTCAGAAATTACGTGACACTTTCCCCCATCAACAGGAACAAAAAGTCTGAGGGCTCATGGGGGTTCTTAGTGGCCCTATACATCCCATTTAATCCTCACAAACAACTCTGGGAGGCAAGCACTGTAATTAAACCCTTTTTACAGATACAGAAACTGAGGCCGGGTCACATAACCTGCAGGCAGCATGGGTAGCCAGGAATTTGAATCCGAGGGTAGATGCCTTCGTATACCTAGAAAATGTTCTGTTCGTTTTTTTTTTTTAATCACATGCATGTACTACTGTTCCCATTTAAAATTAGTATATAAAAAATAATAAAATAAGTATAAAAGGGTATACATATACAGATGCTTCTGCAGGCAGGGACATTTTCTTAGAAGGATAAAAGAAGAAAGAAAGAAAGAAAAGAAAGAAAAGAAAGAAAAGAAAGAAAGAAAGAAAGAAAGAAAGAAAGAAAGAGCTAACAGGGACTATCTCCAGGGTGGCTAGAGTAAGAAGCCACTATTCATTTTGTTTTATTATCTTTAGCACCATTTGTTTTTTTTCACTCAGCCTGTATTACCTCTAATAATAACAAAAGGAATTCGCACTTTGAATAAACAAACTGTGACAGCAGGAATTTAAGGGGAGACACTGCTAAATGCTGAGCTGAGAACAAGGAAAACACACATATCTACTGGGCGCTTGTAAAGACCTCAATAGTTGAAATGTCGGGCACAGTGCTAAGGGTTTTCCAAGCATGAGTCCATTCAAAGCCCTACAAAGTCAGGGCTGTTAGAATGCCTCCTTTTCGGACCTAGGGGACTCTGAGGCCCAGAGAGGTTATGGAGCTTGCTTAGGGTCGCAGAGCTGGGCTTTGAACCTAGAGACAGACACTGAGCCCTAACCTCCCAGGCTGCACCACCTCTCAGCCAGGTACTTGGAACTCCAGGGGATGTGCATGCTCCAGGGCCTCACTAGCCAGCCTGGGCCAACTTGGGAGGCAACATTCTTTTTTCTTTTTTTTTTAAGATTTTATTTATTTATTCTTGAGAAACACAGAAAGAGAGGCAGAGGCAGAGGGAGAAGCAGGCTCCCCATGGGGAGCCCGATAAGGGACTAATTTCGGGACCCTGGGATCATGACCTGAGCCGAAGGCAGATAGATGCTCAACCACTGAGCCACCCAGGTGTCCCCAGGAGGCGACATTCTTTGAGCAAGACATCAAGTAAACGTCCTCAGGCCTTAGGGAGTCCAAGATCAACTGTGCAGAATGGAGAGGTAATGTGCTAACGCAGAGGTGGAAATATGCCACAACTCCCCCGACCCACCTACCCGATGTGGAGGTAGCAAGGAGACAGCTAAGAATACAAGGTTGGAAGTCTGGGTTCTAGTCTCCACCTTGTCACACACAGATAGGTGCCTGAAAGCAGTGTTTCTCAATCTTGATACCACTGGTATTCGGGACCAGAAAATTCTTCGTTTTGAGGGCTACCTATCCTGTGCATCAGAGGATATTAAACAGCATCTCTGACCTTTGTTCAGTAAGCACACATCCCATCTAATCCTCACAAATGACTCTCCAAGGCAGGTGCTCTAAATCCCTTTCATGGAAACTCAAGTCCTGTAACCTGTAAGCAGCACACCCAGCCACTGTGACCATCAAAAATGCCTCCAGAGGGATCCCTGGGTGGCGCAGCGGTTTGGCGCCTGCCTTTGGCTCAGGGCGCGATCCTGGAGATCCAGGATGGAGTCCCACGTCGGGCTCCTGGTGCATGGAGCCTGCTTCTCCCTCTGCCTGTGTCTCTGCCTCTCTCTCTCTCACTGTGTGCCTATCATAAATAAATAAAAATTAAAAAAAAAATGCCTCCAGACATTGCCAAATAGCCCCAGGGGAGGCAAAAATTGACCCTTCCACCCTAAAGCAGTGGCCTCACCAGGCCTCAGTTTATCTGTGAAATGCGTTCTAGAACCTAGCTATTACAGATTCATCAGGAAGGTTAAATGATATGACCCAAAAGGGTTCCAGGTTCAGTTCCTGGCCAAGAAACCAATCAATAAAACACAGGGTTGGTTGGTTGGTTTCTTTCATCCATCCATCCATCCATTCATTCTCTCCATCACATGAGTGTTTATTGAGTACCTACTCTGTGCCACGCTCTGGACTCATCAAGGGGATGTGGGGATAAATCAGACACAGTTCCTGCTCCTTAAGACTCACAGTCCACTGAAGGAAGACACAAGGTCACAGAACATAACTGCAAAGGGCAATGTTCGCTATGCAGGAAAGGGAAGGGTGTTGGGACAGCAAGCATCAAGGTGGGGGTCAGGGAAGGTGACATTTCAGCAGTGGAGAAAGCAAGGGTCAGAAAGAGCCTGGCATGCAGAGATCTGGGGCAAGCACCTCCAAGGCAGACGTCATGTGGGTAACCACCTTTTCAAAAATGCAGAAGGGAGGGAAGGATTCCAGAAGATGAACACAAGTAGGAGCAGCAAAGACAAGGGATCCTGGAGCTGGAGGGCCTGGGTTTGAATCCAGCTGCCAAAGCTCACTTTTGCCCCTTGACCTTCAGGTAATTAGCTAAACTCTCCGGCCCTGGTCTCCTTCACCTGCAAATATATCTAATAATGGAACCTGCTGTGCAGACCTTGGGTTAAGGGCTTAGCTTGCCTGGAGATGCCTAATCAGCTCTGGACAGCATGGACTGGGATGTGTGGGGGTGTAGAGCAGGGATGCCAGGAAGCCAGTGTGAAGCCACGGGGCTGCGACTCAGGCTGATGAGAGTATGAATAGGAGAGGAGCCCGTACAAAGCACTGACCGTGTGTGCCAAGCACTGTGTTCCTGCTTTAATTTACTTTTATTTGTATTTTTTAAGTAGCCTCCACACCCGGCATGGGGACCAATGCAGGGCTTGAACTCACAATCCTGAGGCTGAGACTGGGCTGGGATCTTGAGTCGGACGCCTACCCAACCGAGCCACCCAGGGGCTCGTGTTGCTGCTCTGACATCCATCACTCCGTTTCCTCATCAGAGCCACGCCCTGTAAGGCAGGTCCTGCATTCTCCCCATTTTACAGAGGGGGACACGGAGGCAAGCAGAGGTAAGAAGACTTGTCGGAAGGCACACGGGCAGGACCTGGTGGGAGCTGGGTTTGAACCCCGACAGGCTGGCTGCAGGGCCCCAGCACAGGCACAGAAGGAGATGTGCAGGACACAACCAAGCAAGGAGCCCTGTTTCTGAGGAGCAGAGGTGAGGTGACTGCTGGGAACCAATCCAAGCGCGAGATCCCCCGCGGAGGGACAGGGCTGAGCCAGAAGCAAGCGGAGCTGAGGAGCACAGGGAAGCAGGGAGTCAGGTCAGTCAGGTCAGGGCCTGCTGGGCTTCTGGCCATTAATCCTATTTACAGAGACAGCAGGAGGCCTCCACTGCCCCGGCAGAGGCTGGAGAGCAACTAGGAGGTCTCCAGCCTGTCCTGCCCTGACACAGAGAGAGGCCAGGGCAGCCCGCGGTGAGAGAAGGGCAGCAGGTGCCAGCATCACATGGGCAGCCATGTCCCCCACCTGCTGCTGCACTGAGCTTCGGCCTTTCCTCACCCTCTGACTCACCAGAGCTAAGAATAAAGCCCAGAAATATTAACGGGGGTGGGGGTGGGGTGTAGAAGGGCTACATCCAGACCCTACCGCCAGCACCCAGGAAGTCAGGCCATGGCCCTGTGTAAGCAAGAGCCTCAAAGCATCACTGCATCCTGGCACCCAAGGTGCAGAACTGAACACCTGAGCAAGACAGGGACAGGCACTACCTGCAAATCCAAGACTCTTGGCTTAAGAGGACTGACAGCCAAGATGAAATCAGAGCCACGGCTGCCTGTCACAGGTGTCCAAATGTCAACCGCAGCCAGTAGCTTGCTCTGACCCGCCTTGACGCCAACTCTCCCAGTGTTGGGCCCTTCCCTACAAAGCATGCCCCTGCCCTCATGGTCCCCAGCCCACCCTGACTATTTTTGCTGATTTTGTCCCCAGCCACCTCCTGTCCTCTGATCAGATTCTGGAGCTTCAGGGAATCCTCCATTTGGTCACATTCTAGGGACCTGAGAGGGGTGAGGCATATACCAGCCAGAGGAATATATCTGAGGACACAGCAGTAAATAGGACAGACAGCATTCATCCGTTAACTGAGCACTGCTTCCAGCTGCTGAGGACCCAGCTGTGAAGGGCAGGCCTGTCCTCGTGGAACTGACAGCCTTATAAGAGGAGAAAGAGAGGGGATCCCTGGGTGGCTCAGTGGTTTGGCGCCTGCCTTTGGCCCAGGGTGCGATCCCGGAGTCCAGGGATCAAGTCCCACATCAGGCTCCCGGCATGGAGCCTGCTTCTCCCTCCTCCTGTGTCTCTGCCTCTCTGTGTGTGTGTGTGTGTCTCTCTCCCTCTATCAAAAATAAATAAATAAATAAATAAATAAATAAATAAATAAATAAATAAATAAATAAATCTTAAAAGAGAGAGAGAGAGAACGTCAACAGGATAAAGGGAAAAACCATACACACACACACAGAGTGTGCATAAATATACACATGTACATATATGTGTGTGGGCATATGCATGTGTGCTATGATGAAAACGACTCAAAGAGGCAGGAAGAACTTGCTGAGAATGGGTATTTCAGTAACACATTAAAGAAACAAGGGAGTATGGGGCAGCCTGGGTGGCTCTGCGGTTTAGCGCTGTCTTCAGCCCAGGGCAGGATCCTGGAGACCCGGGATCGAGTCCCACATCAGGCTCCCTGCGTGGAGCCTGCTTCTCCCTCTGCCTGTGTCTCTGCCTCTCTCTGTGTGTCTGTCATAAACAAATAAATAAAATCTTTAAAAAAAAAAAAAAGAAAGAAAAAGAAAAGAAAGAAACAAGGGAGTAAGCCAAAAGGCCATTTTGGGGGAAAGCACCGGAAGCAGCAAGTACAAAGGTCCTGCGGTAAGAACATGTCTGGTATTTTGCAGCAATAACAGGTCAATATGATTCAGCAGTAGTGGGAAATGAAGTCAGGGAGGAAGGCAGGGGACAGGGAGGGACAGACTACGCAGGATTCACAGGCCATTACAGGCACTTTAAACTTTCACTCTGAGTGACATGGGGACCACGGATTTCAGGCCTTCATCTAATTTCAGTTTCCAGAGAAATTGCTTCCACAAGTTTTCCCGCAGGGAACATCTGACAAATGTTTGGAAATATTTCTGGTGTCACTACTGGGGTGGGACTTAACGCTCTGGGCGTTTCGTGGGCAGAAGCTAGGGATGGTGCCAAACATCCATAATGTAAGGACAGCCCCACCACAGGGAGGTACTCAGCCCCGAAGAGCAACAGTGCTGGGCTGAGAAACCCCATCTAACAGAGTCCCTGCCCTCATCATATCCCGTATCAGGCACAGTTTCAGCCTTTGACCACATGACACTGGGCAACCAAGCCTGTTTCCAAAGCCATAAAGTGTGGATACCAACAGAATGAAGCAAATAAGCATGCAGTTAAGTACAGGCCAGAACATGCAGCAGGCGCTCAATAAATGTCACTGTCTTATTGGGATTACTTCCAGATCCACCTCTTCCTATGCTGCTTCGACATTTTCATGAGTTACATGCAAAATATTTCACCATGCATGTGCATGATATCGCATATGGATGGAGCCAGCAGGAGACAAGGGCTGGCTGTGCCCTCACCAAGCTGACACTCCTTCGCGCCTCGATTTCCCCCC
Source organism: Nyctereutes procyonoides (assembly GCF_905146905.1). Taxonomy (NCBI): domain Eukaryota; kingdom Metazoa; phylum Chordata; class Mammalia; order Carnivora; family Canidae; genus Nyctereutes; species Nyctereutes procyonoides. The sequence continues at coordinate 49,826,694 of NW_026575126.1, read as the reverse complement.
CGGGGGGGGGTCCTGGCCTCCACCTCATCCTGCCTGAATTAACCCAGTCCCAAAGCACCTGCTCCGCTCACCAGGGGTTCTGATCACCCAGAGCACTTTCCCAAATGACAATCTCTGCTTCCTCCATAGGGAAGGTGCTTTGGAAATGCCTTTAAATGGCAGAAGCTGGGAACAACAGAAAATATCAACTTCCTTTTAAGTTGATTTTCATAGGCTGTATGGGACTCTGATTTAAATATATGTGTGCACCCAACAGTAAAAAGTTACTCTTGCCTCCCTCTCCCTGACAAGCCGTGTCTGCTCTGCACCGTCCCCCGCACCCCATCTCCCTATACAAACCCAACCCCACCTTTATGAGTTTCCTTCGTACCTTTCTGGAATTCTTTAGGCAAATACAGCTACATATTCTTATTTGTCCCCTTCTTTATCCAAGAGGTATTATACCAAATACAATGACTATATCTTGACATTTTCACTTAAAAGGGGGGGGGGGGGATGCCTGGGTGGCTCAGTGGTTTCGCGCCTGCCTTTGGCCCAGGGCACGATCCTGGAGTGCTGGGATCGAGTCCCGCATCAGGCTCCCGGCATGGAGCCTGCTTCTCCCTCTGCCTGAGTCTCTGCCTCTATGTCTATCATAAATAAATAAATCTTTAAAAAAAAAAAAAAAAAGGATCTTGGAGGCAGGCCCTGTCCTCACTTGTTCCTTTCTTCTGGAAGCGCCCCCACTCCTCCGCGGAATGGGCGGGATATCATCTATTTACCCAGGCCCCTGCTGCCCACCACTTGGGTTGCTGCCAATCTTTTGCTATTCCAAACAATGACTCAAGGAATCCCCTTAGAAATTATTCCTCAAACTGAAGAAAACACAGAAGGCCTGACCCTAGGCTCAACAGCTTTGCTTAATCACTCCTAAAACCTCCCAGGCGGAAAACAAGGTGGTGCGGGTTAAGTTGGATAAGCCGGAGATACACAATGAGCGTCATAAAAGCGGTGATGAATGTTGGCCCGGTCACCCCTGTGGGAATCCAGTCTGTAAAACATCACGAAATGCATCAGAAGGAAACGGAATCCCAATCCTGGAGGGCGATGTGCATCCCCACGTCCACTGCTGCATCACTCGCAACAGCCAAGACGGGGAAACTCGGGCCCACGGGCAGACGACGGGATAAAGAAAACGTGTCGTATACGGACACCATGGAGCATCATCCAGACATCAGCAGAGCATCCTGACGTGCGTGACGACAGGGAGGAACCGTGAGGGCTTTGTGCTAAGTGAAATGAGCCAAACAGAGAAAGACAAACAGTGTGTTCTCATTCACGTGTGCGATCTGCAACAGCTGAACTCCGACGCCAGGCTGGCTCGGATGGTGGAGCACACGACTCTTGATCTCGGGGTCTCATGAGTTAGAGCCCCACGTTGGGTATACAGACCACAATCAATCAACCCACTTTAAGAAATAAAAATAAAGGGATGCCTGGTTAGGTCAGACGGTTGAGCAGCCAACTCTTGGTTTTGGCTCCGGTCATGATCTCAGGGGTCATGGAATCAAGTCTTGCCTTGGTCGCCACACTCAGTGGAGAGTCTGCTTGAGATCCTCTCCCTCTGCCCCACTCATGCACACTTGCTCTCTAAAATAATAAATCTTTACAAATAAAGAAAATATATCACTAAAATCATTTCACCTGCTTTTTATTTTTTTAAAGTGGCAACCAGACAATTAAAACTCCAAACGTGGCCTGCGTTCTATTTCTATCAGATGGTACTGGTCCAAGCAATGGATGGCAGAGAAATCATCAGGGAAATGACGGCACATGGATTTGTTTTGAATATAACCTAGCCATGACCTCTGGTATCTATCTGATAAACATGAAGTCCTTTTATTAACATGAAATAATAAAAATAGAAAGTGGTCCACCACTAGAAGATAGGGGATTCACTCAATCCCTCCCACACCTGGCAAATAGCTCCTGGGTTACTACCCAGGCTCCTAACTGGTTGCTGGCCTCCACTTGGGCCTCTCCTCCACCCCACAGACAAGGGATACCTTCAAACTGTAACCCAAACCTCATACTCTCTGCCTGAAGCTCCTCACTCACTGCTCTTGGACCACCCTATGCCTCAGGGCCTTTGCACAGTTGTTCCCCTGGAGCCCTGACCCCTTCACTGCCCTGCCTGCAACCCAGAGGCAGCCTTTGGGCCTCAGCAGAAGCAGCCCTTCCTCGGGGAGGCCTGCCCACCTCCCCACCTCTGTCAAGCACATCAAATCCCTGATTTAACCACCTCAGGGAGCTCTGTACATTTCCCACAGAGCACTCACTATATAGTCATTAACTACTTTTTTCAGATATTACTTGATGTTTTACATACTATCTTAACACTGTAATGTTTTATATGTCCTGGAATATGCAATATAGCATATAACACATTATGTGTAATACACATGATAACAAAAACCACATAAATAGCCATTTGCTGAGGTCAGGGGTTGGCAGACTTTAAGCCCATGTGCCAAATCTGACCCTCTGCCTGCTTTGTCTCCAAACTAGGAACCAATTTCACATTTTTAAAATATAAAATATAAAACAGATGATTTGCCTGCTTTCAAGCGCAGTCACTTGATTTGGCCTTGACCCACAAATCTATTTACCACCTGGTTCCTTCCAGAAGAAGTCTGCAAACCCTGGCCATAGGTCAAAATTGTTGAATGTCAGTTAATTTCATAAGACTTGATCTGATGTTACTTCAGACATGAATTTTTCCCCCACCTGCCCTCCCCTGGGACTATCACCTCTGTGGGGGCAGTGAATGCCCAGGCAGTGACCCTGGATTTTTCCCCTCCTACCAGCTGCAGCTCCTGGCACATGGCAGGTGCTCAGTAGCACCTGTGGGATCTATGAACCAGACACCAGAGTCTCCGCAAACTGTAAACATAACATTTATGACCCATTACACGAGGCACACACCCGGCCATGCCTGAAGGACACAAACACAAATAATGTTCCAAAATCCACCGTAGGGATGGATGCACACCTCTGTGCCTCTGTGATTATACTAGGAACCACCAAACTGTGTACTTTAAATGCATGAATCATATGGTGTGTGAATTGTATCCCAAAAAAGCTGTTAAAAAAAAAAAAAGACGATGACGACCCAGGGTCATTTTAACTATTTGAATTCTCACCTCACATAGGTTGCCTTTAGAACCTGACACCCTTCTCAAAAACAAATACACATCCTTCATCACCTCAGTAAGAAGATAAATCATCTAGACAGGACTCGTTTGCATTTGCTAAAAAATAATAATAAATTTGAATGCTATGTCTTTTCCCATTGCTATGTTGCTTTTAACTAGATTACGTGTCCCGTTAACCTGAGATTCCTCACCCTTGGCACAGCTAACATCTGGAGCCAGATCATGCTGTTGTGAGGCTGTCCTGCCCATGGCGGGATGTCCAGCAGCATCCCTGGCCTCTACCCACCAGATGCCAATAGCAATCCTCCGCCACCAAGTCATGATAACAAAAACGTCTCCAGAAAGTGCCCATGTCCCCTTGTGGGGGCACAATCACTTCAGTTGAGACCCAACTGTTTTAACGGTTTTTCTACATGGCCTCACTCCTGCCACCAGTATCTAGTGACTCCAAAGACCATCCACGTGCCTGTCCATTCATTTAAGATGTTTACTGAGCCCTGCTTTGCAAAAGGAGTTGAACCATGCGATCCACCTATCTACCCTGCCCTCAAGAAGCTTAGAATCTGATACAGGAAGTAGGGTGTTAGCTATACAGCTATAACAAAAGATTTTTCAAGTACTACGTGTCACTGAGGAATTACACATAAGTGACAAGAGATCTCCAGAGCAGTCAGAGGGACTAAGTCACCAAGCCAAGGGGATGAAAACTCTGTTTCCTCATCCTCACAGCAGGGACAACATGTGCTTCTCAAAGTCATCGCAAGGATGAAATCTACACATTACGTTATTTCATTTTCATCCCCCAGTGGGATGTTCCCATTTTGCAGGAAAAGCAACCAAGGAACAAAAGGGTAAAGCAACTTGCCCCAGGTGGCATAGCCTGGAAGTAGAAGGAGTGGATGTCAACACAGGCAGGCTGGCTCATGCCGCAGGTACCGCCTCCCCAAGAAGTCGAGCACAGGACAACAGATGGGCACCTGGTGACCTGTCTATTAGTGAAAGTCATTGTCATTGTTGCTTCCACTTGGGAGCTCAGGGCAGGTTTCTCAAATTAGGTAAGACCTAAGGGCAGCAAACATGCCGAGATGTGCCATCGCGGAGATGGGGCAATGCGTTCTAAGGGGAGCGTGGAAGAGGATCCAAGACAAGCTTCAGGTACGCATGTCCATCCACAAGGAGAACAGAGCGCCAGGAGGGGGATTGGGCGACAGATGGGCAGGGAGGATGGGCCAGGGCCTGAGCAAGTTAAGCAAAGGAAAACCCAAGCCTCACTTGGGATTCCCACCAGGAAAGTGCTGCATCATCCACACGTTGCAAAAGCTCCCAGGCATTGAGAAAGCGAGAGCCTCAGTTTCTGGCTCATTCTTCTCAGACTCTTCTCTTGAGTACAGCCCAAAACAGGAAACTGGGAAAACCACCACCATCCTCTGAAAGTTCCCCGAGAGGCCCCCGCCCCAACATCCGAGCTTTCCCTCTTCCCTATCCCAAGGTCCCTCTACTCCAAACAGAAATCCAAGCTGCGTGCTCCCGATCTGTGCCAGAATGCGTCACAGGGAGATGGACCGGGAGGACGTGGTGTCCAAAGGAGGACCACGACGCGGTGGTCGGGAGGACCACGACGCGGTGGTCAGGAGAACCACGACGCGGCGGTCGGGAGAACCACGACGCGGTGGTCAGGAGCACCGGCCTTAGTGCAGACAACCTAGGCTGAAGCCCTAGCAACACCTCTTCCTGGCTGTGTGCCCTTGAGGAAGTCACTCCACCTCTCTGACTTGTGGTCACTCACTTCTCACCAGACTGTTAACCCTCCATGTTCGGGGAGAGGTTAGCCGTTGGGGCCGAGTTCACCGCTGTCACTTCTAAAACATTGCTACTACTACGATTATTGCAGCCTCACCACCCCCAAGTGAGCTCAGGACACCATGTACCACAAGGCCAAAGCCACTCAAGAGATTTTTATTCCATCTCGTTCCAGCATCAGCCAGAGTCATCTGGCACAGCCTGCTGGAAAAGACTGCTCCGGGCCACCCCCAGAGTCCTGCTGTCCTGCCACTGACTGGGAAGCACCCACAATGGCTATTTTAAAACAGGCCACTAGGGACACTCCCATCACAGTGGCAGGATGGTGCCACGCCTAAGAGCCTGGACTCTGGGCCAAACGGCCACCGTTCAGTCCCAGCTCTGCTGCAATATGAGCTGTGGGACGTTCAACAAGGTACATAACCTTCCTAGGTCTCAGGTGCCCCATCTGTAAAATGGGGGTGATAACTAATCTACCAACTTTGTAGGCTGTTCTGAGGGTTAAATGGAAAGCATTTTGAATGAGGCCTGGGATTCATGAGCAACAGGACTGTGAGTTAATACTCTCATCAGCCTTAACCTAGCCCGGCAAGGCACGGTCATCTCCCTGGCCCCCCCAAATGCAGCCCCTGACACCCACCCGCAGGTCTCTCACTGCTCCTTGAGCTCACCCAGCTTCTTCCCACCGGCTCTATCCTGGACCTAGAATGCCCCGGCCTGGTCAGCAACATCTCATCCCTCCACGGCTGCCTGAGATGCCAGCTGGTGGAAAGAGGCCTCATCTGGCTAAAGTGCCCAACTCCACCAATATTCACTAGAACCTAAACGCATATTTCCTTCAGCACCCCAAAGTTTATATTCCTGTAGCACAGGGCAGGGGTTCCCAGCCAGACTCTGGGTTTGAATCTGGTTCTGCCGTCTACTAGCTGAGTGACATCACCTCTCTCTCTGCCTGTTTCCCCATCCATCGGATGGGAATAACCACAGTCCCTTCTCCAGAGGTTATTTACTGTGGGATGAAATCACGGTGCTCATAAAGCATCTAGAACATTCCCTGGCACTTAGGCGTGCTCTAGAAGTCTACGCTCTCAACTCTTTTTCCTAAGGAGTTCCAACTGGAACTCTACCTGGAATCTTCCCGAAAAAAGACCATGCCCTTTCAATTCACCTGCATACAGTAGGCTCTCATTCAATATTTGTTCGGCAAACAAAAGGAGTGAACCAAACTATCCGAGGAGCAACCCAGAAACGTGCAAAGGAAAGCTAGAGATTCCATCCCGCCTGAAACCCAACAATCCCAGTTATGGGCACGGGTCCAAAGGAAACAACTCCAAGAGCAAGAAAAGGAGCAGTCTGTATATGCTGGCCCCTTCACAGCCCAAACCAGGAAGCTCCCAGGCACGCTAGAGCTAAGCAAACGAGGGCAGAGGATCCTGTTGAAAATGACCCAGTTGTCACGAATCAAAGTGAGGGGGCACCCCCAGCTCTGCAGAAGCCATCAGCAAAGAGGGACAGGCGCTGGCCCCCTGGGTCCACACTCTAGACCGAGAACTAGAGCAAAGACACCACCTACAAGGAAGACTGCCTATGAGCTGGGTGCCGGGTCAAGGGAAGGTTCTGATCAAGGGAACAGTGCTTACGGTGGAAGGGACCAGGGTAGCTTTTTTGCTAGAGAGGTTTAGATACCATCACAGCAAATCCTTCCACAGCCTGGACACAGACTGTTGCACTGTGCATGTCTCCTCTTGTCCAATCCCTAAAATAAACCTCTGACAACCCAGGTATTATTACTGTTCTCCATGTGATAGATGAGGAAACTGAGGCACAAAGTCCAAAGTTCTGGACCTGAACCAAGAAGGCTGTGCTACCCAGAGAAGCAGAAGTTAAACATGGCTGACTTGGCCAGGGGTGGGTGGGGAGACGGACCCAGGATCTTATCACCATCCATACTTTCCCATCTCAGCATCCTCGGACTCCCCTTTAGACCAGAGCAAGGGACTGCTGTGTACTGATGATGATGACCATTTCAACAAGGACAAGGGACAAGCAGTAGTGACAGGACCAGCACTCAGGAACAGGGCTAGCACCTTAGTCTACTTGAATTCTTTTAAGTTGACAATTCTATGAGGTGGGCACTACCATCATTCTCATTTTGCACACAAGAAAACCGAAGCACAGAGAGGTCAAGGGACTTGTCCAAACTCACACAGCTAGCAAGCAGCAGAACTGGGGTCTGAATGGAAGCTACACTAGCAACCTGTACTGCTATGTCCCTCTGAGCATCCCCCTCCGAGAGACAGGGAGGCCGCTTGTGTCACTCACCAGGGATGTACTCCCAGTATCTGACCTATAGCAATAAGAGGATTAATTCACAGTAGTGGGAAGAAGGGAGGGAGAGACTGGAAGCTATTAATTCCAAACCCACGTTTCAGGGTGCCTGGGTGGCTCAGTCAGCTAAGTCACCTGCCTAAGTCACCTGCCTTCACCTCAGGTCATGATCCTGGGATCCTGGGGTCCTGCCTGAGAGTTCCCTGCTCAGCAGGGAACCTGCTTCTCCTTCTCTCTCTGCCCACCTCCCACTTGTGCTCTCTCTCACTCACAAATAAATAAAATATTTTTAAAAATAAATAAACCCCAAATCCTTCACATTTTCCTCTGATATCAGCTTCTCCCGATCAGGGAATCCTACAGCCTCTGCTGGCTATCTCTGCACAGCACAACGTCTCTGAAACTAGGATGCATGCCATAGCTGCCAGGCCTTTTCGATTCGACAGAAGGCAGGCCAGCCCGGATCCTTGATTGATCCTCATTGAACTCACCTTTAGGGACAGCAAGAGGCTTTTTCCTAAGTTTCCAGAATCAAGAAGGAAGAGTGAAAAATGCAAGACAGCAATCACCGCCCCCCCTCCACCCACTCCCCCCCATTCCCCACCCCTCCACTCCTCCCCCCCACCCCGCCTCCTCACTACTGCTCCATGCACAACACTGCAATTAACTTTAACGGAGGCGGTGGGGCGGTGATTGTCAAGCAACCTGACCGGGCCAGCTTGGGCAGAGCTGCCAACGGCACCTCCGACCACATCCACCTGCCTTGTCTACACACTTCCTTCCCCAGGTCAGAGTGTTTTTGCCAAACCCAGGCAGAGAGGAGGTGATAAAATCTCCTAGCTGACAAAGTACAGCCCTTTCCCATGGGCACGGTCACCAGCAGGCCACGGTTTTCCGCCTGGGCCCACAGGAGAAATCCTCTCTGCACTTGAAAGCGGATTTGCCCGGCCAGAGGGTCACGAATTCCAACCACTTCAGGCTCCCGTACGCGCCCTGTCCCCACCATGTCTGTACGGTCCTCGGGGTGGGGAGGCACACGGGACCCTGAATCCATATCCGCATGCAAACTACCGAACAGGTTCACTGAAGATCTGACATCAGGTGTGGGGACAGGCCTGGAATCCACTAGCAGGCTACAGCCAGCTGCACAGTGTCACGGTTACACGCCCATGAGTCACCCGGAAAAGACAGAACTGCACGGAGACTGAGTGTTAGCCAACTAGCAAAGCATTACGTTACCCACGGCTGCATGTGGCCTGAATCCAGGCGAGGGCTTCTTTTTTTTTTTTTTAAGATTTTTTATTTATTTATTTATTCATGAGAGACACAGAGAGAGAGGCAGAGACAGAGGGAGAAGCAGGCTCCCTGCAGGGAGCTGGACATGGGACTCGATCCCAGGTCTCCAGGATCACGCCCTGGGCTGAAGGCGGCGCTAAACCGCTAGGGCACTGGGGCTGCCCCAGGTGAGGGCTTAACCTCAGCATCAGGGACACGTGCACCCTGATAACTCTTTGCTCGTGGGGGAGGGGGTGGGGTGTAACAGCAGCCCCAGCTTGGGGCTACCCAGCCCTGGCTTGGAGTACCCTCCCTCCAGGTGCAATAACCTAAAACGCTTCCAGATGTTGACAAATGTCCCGCGAGGGCAAAATTGCCTGGCGTTGAGAACCGCTGACCTGGGCAGTCTGCGGAATACCCTATGTTTTCATTTTAGTAATGAGCTGGTTAATAGCTATTTGGTAAATACTTGAATACAGCCACCCTGTGACTTTGCATGTGTTCCTAAAAGTGATAGGCAACTGCGTTCAGGATACAGCGATTTAGGTTTTAAAAAAGTGAATTGCTGGGACACCCAGGTGGCTCAGTGGTGGAGCGTCTGCCTTCAGCTCAGGTTGTGATCCCGGGGTCCTAGGATCGAGTCCGGCGTCAGGTTCCCCACAGGGAACCTGCTTTTCCCGCTGCCTGTGTCTCTGCCTCTCTCTCCGCATCTCATGATAAATAAATAAAATCTTTTTAAAAAAAAAAAGTGAATTGGTTTAAAAGAAAATATTAAGTAACCAAGTACACGGCAGCCTCTCCCAACTCCTTTCTCCCACTAAAAAAGCAGAAAACCAAATGCTCACTTGCCCTATCAATCCCATAACTTACAGGTTCTCTAGCCCAGCAAGGCTATTCAGGAGACCCCCAAAAGCTGTGGACTGAATGGGGACAAGCCACGGATGAGAGCCCAGTCCCACAGGCACCGAACCTCAGAGGTTCTGTCTCCTGCAAGGGGCACCTAAGAGAGGACGAGACATGCCCCTCCAACACCCACCCACTCAAGACTCCCTTCACATTTTTCCCAGAAGCTCCCTGTGCAGAGGCTAAGACAACAAGGCTGGGACCCAACCGCCTCGAGAGGGAACAATTATTAGCAAATTACTTAATTAGGTCCATGTTGACATTTCATCAAGTAAATATGTTAATGAAAAAAATGGGTCATATCTGAGATGCACAAGTGAAAACAAAAAAAAATGAAGAGTTGGTTTTTACAGGATCCCATCCCTGTTTTTACAAGACATTACATATTTAGCGTAAGTGGCAAAAACAGACTGATTTGAAAGTTAAGACGCCAATCTGCCAATAAGAGATTATCTCCAGAAGACTGTAGTTACGGAGGATTGTACTATATACTCCATCCTGTACGATTTCATTCTATACTGTATCTCTTATAATATCAGACCAAGAAGAGAGTCAAAGAAAAAAGTCCCTTTAAATAATTCAATCACTGCCATGTCTATGGTAACAGAAAACCTGGAACCTTCCAAGTATACAAATGTCAGCAGCTCTCAGAACTGTTACAACTTGGGGCACCTGGGTGGCTCAGTCAGTTGAGTATTTGCCTTCAGCTCAGGTCATGATCTCGGGGTCCTGGGATCGAGTCCCCCATCCGGCTCCCTGCTCTGGGGAGAGCCTGCTTCTCTCTCTGCCCCTCCCCCCTGCTCTTGCTTGTTCTCTCTCACTCTCTATCTGAAATAGAATCTTAAAAGAAAAAAAAAAAAGGACTATCACAATTTGACTTGTATGCCATCGATTTAAATACTTAAGCAAGTACCCAACTATGAAGAAAAGCATGGGGAAAATCAATTTTCCCCATACACCAGCCCAATTTCAAAGCTGATACTCGATACCCCAGCATGCCTCACTCAGACCCGGTAAACACCACAGACACGTGGTAACAAAACCACAGACACCCAGTAACAACCGGGCCAATTAACCCGAATTGTCTCAGAGGCTGGGGACAGGTGTCTAAATCCATGTGGTCAGGCTGGGCTCTTTCCCAACTCTGCCAAGGCCTGCATGGGCCCAGGGGTTGCAAGGAAATGATAAACCAGAAGAGAATCACGACACCCGAAATGCCCTCTCCACTGCCCTCGGCTGTCCAGCCTCCTAACCATGGCCAGTGCCCACTGGAGCTCTGCATCCCCTGCGCCTTACCTCTTCAAGTATGTAAAATATGCAATGTCATCATGATGCCACCTTTACAGGTGAGTAAACTGAGGCTCCCAGAAGTAACCAGCCCAGGGTCATATGCTGGGAAGTAGCAGGACAGATTTTGAAACACAAGCTCCTGAATCTGGCCTCTTTGATCCCAGACAGAGAACTCCCTGGCTTTCTTTGAAGCTGTACTTTCTTGTCCAGGAAGCCCCATGACTTGAACGGCCAATGCTGGTCCCTCCCCTATAGCCCCTTTGAAAATAAAGAGGGTCTGACTCAGGGCTGAGCCCGTTCTCCAGCCCTTCCCCCACCAAGTACCCAAGTGAACTGGAGGTGGGCCACCAGACTTCCACACTGAACGTGGTGTGGCCCACCCAGACCCCAGACTTCTCTCATCAAAAAGATGAGAGAGCCCCATGACACTATGACAGCAGTCCTCAGACAGAGTCTAATCTACCATGTGTCTTTTCTCCTTGATCTTGGGTTAGTGACAATGATCTTGAGGAAGATGCCTTATCACAGGGCTCCTAGATAATGTAACCAAATTAGAACCGCCAGGTCATCTTCCCAGCATCCAGCAGCAACAACTTGCCTCTGGGCCACTGGTCTCCAGCTTCTAGGCTGACTGGAGGGACCAGCAAAAAACTGTCACTAACATGCACCGATCGTCTGCCCTCTGTAATAAAAACAACCCTATTGATGGGTATCCTTAGACTTTGCTAGAATGGTGCATTGAGCCAACCCCTTCAAAACAAAACAAAACAAAGCTCTAGCTAAAGTGAAATCTTTTCAAATGTTCTGAGACACTTGCTCTACTCCTGAGAATATGCTCCAAGGACTAAATCAACAGGCATAATCCATGTGATACTCATTATGTTTTCTTTTAAGGGGGGGAAAAAAAAGAAGAGACAGCAATCTAAATGTCAACCACAGGTAATAATTATGTAAATTATAGTCCACCAATACAAGGAACTATTGCTTTGACACTGTATAATTTAAGAAGTTATACAGGAACGTGGGAAAATCCTTCCAACAGTAAATGAAAAACCCTAAGACTGAAACTGATAGGCATGGTCCAGGGCGCCCCTGCAAACTACACACAAATCTGCACAAGAATCAGATGTTAACATGCCAATAAATAAACAACAGCCTGTGGAAAAATATCTGTGAGCCACATGACAAAGAGGCAAGATTCCCAAATCAAAAGTGTCTGCAAATTAACAGGAAAAAGACAAACCAGTGGAAAGATGGGCAAAGAAGACATAGGAAAGGACACGTGTATCAACTGGGAAATATGCTGGGGGACACTCAGCTTCTAACCAAAAGAGAAATGCAAGCAAAAATAAGATATATATATATATATTTTTTTAATCCATCGAATTAAAAGTCAATTATGCCCAGTACCTGGAATGAGGCAGAGAAACATGAATTCTCATTCGTGGTCAGTCAGTGGTAATAGAATGCATTACATTCTCCTTCCTGGGGACACTGGGTGAGCGGGTGAGCATCTACCTTCGGCCCAGGGTGTGATCCTACATCAGGCTCCCTGCATGGAGCCTGCTTCTCCCTCTGCCGGTGTCTCTGCCTCTCTGTGTGTGTGTGTCTCTCATGAATAAGTAAATAAAATCTTTTTTAAAAATTCTCCTTTCTGGAGAATAACCAGCTAAAACCTATTAAAAAAAACTTACAGAGATCCCTGGGTGGCTCAGCGGTTTAGTGCTTGCTTTCAGCTCCAGGGTGCAATCCTAGAGTCCCAGGATCGAGTCCCACATCAGGCTCCCTACATGAGCCTGCTTCTCCCTCTGCCTGTGTCTCTGCCTCTCTCTCTGTGTCTCTCATCAATAAATAAATAAAATCTTAAAAAATAAAAAAAACGTACAGAATTTTGACATTACGGACAAGGATGCTTACTGGAGCACTGTTCACAGGAATGGAAAATGGGAAATGACACAAGTGGTAGTTAATAATAGGGAAAAACCACTGAGTTAATTATAACAAATCTGTAACTTGAAATATCACAGAATTATGGATATTATAAGTTATGCTGTATTAAATATCGTTACATGTCACATAAAGATTATGCAAATAGACACTATGTATTGACACATATCATACGTTAAAGTAAAAAATAGCAGAATACGTTAACATAATTCATTTTATTTAAACCTGTTTATGTTTGTAAACATTTCTATGGTCACAGAAAAGCCCGGAAGAAGACCTCAGTTTCTCCTAGCCCAAGGGAGCAGCAGGTTCACACATCTTTTAAATAACTTGGTGATGGGGGCACCTGGCTGGCTCAATGAGTAGTGCCTATGACTCTGGATCTCAGGGTCGTGAGTTCAAGCCCCATGTTGGACAAGGGTTTATATAATATGTAAAATATTATATAATATTTTATAGAAATAGAAAATACATAATATAGAAAATATATACAACATATAGAATATATAAATAGAATATACAAAATATATACAAAATATAGAATATATAAATAGAATATTAAAATATATAGAAAATATATACAAAATAGACTATATAAATAGTATTAAAAAATATTTAGAAAATACATACAAAATATAGAATGTATAAATAGAATATTAAAATATATACAAAATATAGAATATATAAATAGGATATTAAAAAATATATACAAAATACATTTTAAATTTAAATAAATAAATTGTCCATGGGATGTTTGTTTTGTAAAATGTAATGTCAGACAACTGACGAAACTGGAAGGTTTATGTGTAAAAAATTAAATTGGACTGCATTAGCATGATGAGACTGAGTAAAACTTCACACGTTGTTAAACTGTTGATGTCAAAGCTCTTCGGAAATGACAGAGAAGGCAAAGACTGCTTAAAACGTAACCGTATCTTCTTAAATTGGGAGCAAAAGCCAAGCACTTTCCAGACTGAACTCCCACAAAAATTCTCTCCTACACAGAGAAGCAACATGAACCTGGTCAACTTCCAGCCGGATTCCTGGCCTCGAATGCCAGGAACACAACAGGTGTTTAATAAATGCTGGTGGGTCCAAGAGCGGAGAGCAGCCACCGTGCAATCAGAACTATCAAATTTTCAAAGCACAGATCCTTCCACCCAACCGTTCCTCAAGGAGGAACTTATTCTGCTGAGTCATTTGCATGGACTTGCACACATATGCAAAAATGAATACCCAGGAATGCTCCAGGCCGCGATGTGTCTCATCTCAAAATTCTGGAACCAACCCCAACAGCGACCAAGGTGGGACCGAGGTAAACATATGACACGGTCATAGAAGAGAAGAATGCATGGCTTGAACAGAAGCGTTATTTCCTTTTTCTTTCGATTTGCATGGACTTAACGTGGGGGAAAAAAATCCACATCGGTTTTTTTAAGTGTAAGGAGCAAAATACAAAACGTTTAGAATATGAAGCTCTCTAGGGAAGAAAAAAAGATATAGGTATTCTCGTACCCCTTCATACATATTTGCAGGTGCCTGGCATTTTTCTAGAAGGATACTCAAGAAACTATCATCAGTGGCTACCCCTGGGAAAAGAGGAGGAGCCGTATTAAAATGTTTACTTTCCCCCATATTCTCCTATTCACCGTTTTTAAAATAGCACAATCAAAACAGTTACCACACAAGATCTTCATGCAATCAGCCAGATCAATTCAAAATCTAGTGTTTTTTAAAGATTATTTTTTTAAAGCAACCTGTACTTTCAACCGGGGCTTGAACTCAACTCGGAGATCAGGAGTCGCATGCTCTTCTGACTGAGCCAGCCAGGCGCCCCTCAACATCCAGCTTTAAAAGAAGAGTTTCCTGGCAATTTAAAGGAAGTCATCTAAACCAATCACGAAATGCCTCTGGAAGAGAATCGAGGGCAGCGGGGAATCCCAGCTTGGTCTGACCCTGAGGGTTTTCAGCTACGGTTCAGAAACAGATGAGACTCAAAAAAAAAAAAAAAAAAAAAAAAAAAAAAAAATTAAAAGCATTGAATTTAATTGTAAAAACCTGAGACTCATTCCAACATAAATGGATCAGAAGCCCACGCCTCTGCAAGTATGGCTCTATTTCCTCGCCAAGCTTCCTCTTTGGAATTTTCAGGCCCCTATTATTACTACAAGCCATTTTATTAGTGCTTTCTGCGTTTTTGCAGGATGCTGTAGGCAAGATTTTTATGATATGGGCTCTTAGTTCCTCTGAGTTAAACTCTCTGATACTTTGACAACTCCACGCAACCCAGGGCCTTTGCACCCGTGGTTCTCTCTACCTAATACTTCTTTCCCCAGTCCTTTCACGGCCAGCTTCGCCATTCAGATCACAGGTGAAATGTTATCTCCTCTGAAAGGCTGTTCCTGGATACCTCTCTATCATAGCTTGTACCCCACCCCCAATGTTCCTCCCAGTTTGTGTCTCTGCGGCACTTACCACTACCCAAAATCGTTCTGGTCATTCC
The DNA here is from genome assembly GCF_905146905.1 of Nyctereutes procyonoides. Taxonomy (NCBI): domain Eukaryota; kingdom Metazoa; phylum Chordata; class Mammalia; order Carnivora; family Canidae; genus Nyctereutes; species Nyctereutes procyonoides. The sequence continues at coordinate 49,811,454 of NW_026575126.1, read as the reverse complement.
TAATGTAAGCTCCATGAGCACAAGGACCTCATCTACCTTGTTTGTGGCTGTATGCCCAGTATCTAGAACACAGTAGATGCTCAATTAACAAAAGACTGACTAAATGAGTAAGAAACAGTTGTGGGAAGAACAAGCAATCAAATCCAGTGTTTTGAAAGACCACTCTGAAGTTGTGCTGGGGAAAACTAAAGAAATACTCTCCGACGAGAAGGGCACCTCCCAATCAAGTAACCACCTAAGGGGCCTATAAAAGGTAAACTGAGATTCTCAGAGAGGAAGGGAGAAGCCTCATAAAAAGTCAATTACTACCTCCCCAGTTATCTAAACCCATTTTCCAGGACTTGGCAACCTCCCCCAGGACGTGAATCCCACAATTAAGCTAAGGGGACACTTAAGTAGGACCTCAACTTCGTGACTGTCCACCTCTCCTGGGGCAGTTTAAAATGAGAGAGTCAAGGGGCACCTTGGGGGGGGGGTGCTCAGTCGGTTAAGCGTCTGCCTTCGGCTCAGGGTGTGATCTCAGGGTCCTGGGATCGAGTCCTGCGTGGGACTCCCTGCTCAGCGGGGAGTCTACTTCTCCCTCTCCCTCTGCTCCTCCCCCTGCTCCTGCTCTTTCTCTAATAAATAAAGTATTTCAAATAAATAAAATAAAACGAGGGAGTGAAGGGTCCCAGCCAACCTCTATCATCACACACGCTCCAGCCAGAATGAAGGAGCGTAGAGGAACACAGGCCTGGGTGCAAAGAGGCGAGCAGCAAGGCTATGCCTGCAAGTTCCTGCTCCAGGGAATTAAGAGTCTAACCTCCTTATGGTCTCATTAAGCTTCTCCAAGGCAACCCCTGTAAGCCAATTACACGAGAAGGGCAACAGCCTAACATCTCGCAGGCATGAAGGCAAATCTTGCCCCAGATTTATTCTCCAGATGCCTCCAATGGCCGTGGGACTTTACCACCCAAGGGACATGTGGCAATGTCTGGAGGCATCTGTGTTGGTGCCACAGAAGGTGGGGTTCCTGGCACCCGGTGGGGAGAGGGCCAAGGATCCTGCTGAATGTCCCACAGGGCAGCCCTTACAGCAGAGGACCACCTGGCCCCGAATGCCAAAGTGCCAAGGCTGACAATCTGTGCTTCACGCCTACCGCCCCTGTCCCGAAACTGGCTTCCCCAAAGCCCCACCCACCCACCCTCAGCCTCCAAGAGGCAAGTACAGGTTCCATGCCTCCATCACGAGACACTATCCCAGTTCCCATGCCAGGCTTGGGGAAGCCCTCGCCTCAGGATGTTCAACCCCTTGGCATTATCCCCAATCCCTTTTATTAGCACTTCCTTTTTGCAAAATGTTCAGGCAAGTTTTGATGGGCTCAAGTTTTACTAATCATTAGGCTATGATAATAAAAGCTAGACCTCATCACCCTCATCCCCCATGAAAATCTAGAACCAAAAGACACACAAGACACTTGCTTAAAATTCCTGGGGCAAAAAAAAAAAAAAAAAAAAAATTCCTGGGACATTGGCAATTTGTTTCTCCCCCTGCACACTCCCCCAAGCCAGAAACCAGCCAACATGAACTTGGTGGAGCCCTTGGTCTTTGCACCACCAAACGAACAAGTCGCATGGGCCCCAGGCACTTCGCCAAAAGCTTTAGGCTTCCGGAAGAGGATGTCCACTCAACTGGCCACGGGTGCCAGGTGGCTCCCTCATGGAAGGAAGCGACCTGGTGAGAAAGCACTAAGGGAAAAAAGCGAGCAACACTGGGCTCCAGGATTGAAGCCACAACAAGGAGGCCTGGCAGTTACAGCAAACGGGAGCCAGAAGGCCTGTTCTGGGGAGGGCAGCCCCAGTTGACCACTACCAGGTACCAACACGGGCCCCACGGCTATCACATCTTCTGATTTTTCAGAAGTCAGAAATAAGTGTTTTTCTGTGCACTCTTTCTGTGAGTAAATAGCAGCAATGACAGGAATTCATAATTATAAATAAGGCCAAGCCAGCACACTGGTGGACTAGATCTATACCTTAGAGACTCGAATTCAAATGCTGATTGACCCTAGTATGTGTGAGGCACTGAGTCCTGGGAAAAAGAGAGGAGGAAGACTCGGTGCTGACCCTCGCAAAGTAAAATCTATGCCGTCAAGTGTGCAAGCCAGAGGGCTCAATCTCCCTGGGTATCTGTTCCACACAGGTGAGTGACTCTTCCATCAGAGACCTCTGGAGAGAGGCTGCAACGCAGCTCAAAAGCCATTCCAGTGCTTTGTGTCATTCTTTCCTTCACAAATATTTACTGAGCACCTACTACATCTCGGGCACCATTCTAAGTGCTAGGATTATGGCCATAAATAAACACATGCTGAAAAAAAAAAAAAAAACTCTACTCCTGTGGAGTGGACCTGTTGGTGAGAGTTTACAGAGAATAAGCAAAATAAATAAAATATCTGGTGTATTATATTGGTTCAGGGCCAGGGGCAGGCGGGGCGGGGGGAAGCCTGAGTGCAGGGAAGGAGAGAGGTACATGAAAGTGGCAGGGAGTCAGAGAAAAACTGCCTAAGGTGCCATCTGAACAAACATTCAAAGGTAAAGGAATATTCCAGGCAAGGGAAACAAGTGCAAAGGCCCTGAGGCAGCCTAGTAATCAGTGTGGCAGGAAGAAAGTGAGAAACAAAGTAGGTGATGAGGTCAGAGAGGTGCTGGGGCAATTCTGCTGACTCCTGTAGGCCGAAGCCTTTTGGCTTCTGAGCAAAGTGTGAAGTCACTGCAGGGTTTCAAGCAGAAGTGGGGACAGGACCTGACCTGTGTCTTGAACAGGACCCCTCTGGTTGCTGGGTTGAGACTAGGGGTCAAGGATGGAAGCAGAAGAGCAGGAGGGAGGGACTGTTCAAATCCTGGAGTGAGCCCATCGACAGTGGCTCTGGCCAGAATGGGGGAGGGGGGTGTCGTGAGAAGCTGGCAGATTTGGAAACATTTTGAAGAAAAAGGCAACAGGATGTGCTGACTTCAGAGATGTGGAATAGGAGGGGGAAAGGAGAGGGGTGGGTCACGGATGCTGCAGGTTGGGGCCCTCGGAGGATAGGGCTGGTGTTACGAGAAATGCAGAGGGTCCAAAGTTCCATTTGGGACAGGCTAGGTTGGAGACGCCCCGTCTCCCACTGGAGACAGCGGTTCCTAAAAGTTGAGTCCACGACCACATTCAAAAGGCAAGTCGTCTCCAAGAGCATCACCAGTGGAACCAGTCCAGCTGGGGGAATGAGAGCAGGACAAGGCCCTGAGGCGACCCAGAGAACCCCAAACTAGCTCTCACCCGGCCCTGTCCCCTCAAAGTTTCCCCTTTTCTCCTCCCAAAGTCATTCACCTTCTACCCTTGGGCCCACCACGCCACCACTCCAGGCCTCCGCTCATGCCGTGTGGGGAGGGGAGGACCCCATTCATTCTAGGGTCCCTTTCACCTCTAACAATCCAGAGGGGGAGACTGGAAGGAGGGGTGAACAAAAGGGGGAAGAAGGGAAGGTGGAAGAAGGAAAAAGGATGAGTCTGAAAACCAACAGGAAACGCGCAGGGGTTGGGGGGGCAGTTAGGGGTGGAATATGGCTCTTCAAAGGTTGTCATGAAGCCCAGAAGAGCTATTAAGGGACAAATTACACAGAGTCCAGGGGCACCTGGGTGGCCCAGTGGTTCAGCGCCTGCCTTAGTCAGGGCATGATCCCAAGGTCCCAGGATCAAGTCCCACATGGGGCTCCCCACAGGGAGCCTGCTTCTTCCCCTGCCTATGTCTCTGCCTCTCTCTGTTTCTCATGAATAAATAAATAAATAAAAGCTTTAAAAAAATTACACTGACTCGGGCCAGATCTTACCCCAGGAGGAATTTTTAATAGCTTCTAAAATATTTCTGTTCTCCCACCCCTTACTGATTCAAATACTCAGAGATTCACTGAGTTGTCTGAGGCAAACGGCAGCTCAGGAGCCAAATACTAGCAGGCTTCCACAAACCGCAGCACAGATCTGCTACTGGGGTTCATCCCCAGCCACAGCAGGTGCAGCAGCAAAAACTAACTCGAGGGACGCCGCTCAGTGGTTGAGCATCTGCCTTTGGCTCAGGGCCTGATCCCAGGATTCAGGATCAAGTCCCGCATCAGGCTCCCTGCAGCGAGCCTGCCTCTCTGCCTCTCATGAACAAATAAATAAATCTTAAACAAAACAAAACAAAAACCTAACTTGAGAACTCCAACCGGTATGGACCGCTCACAATTACTGAGCATCAACTGTATACCAGGCAGCAATGTTCTATGCACCCGCCAAGGATTCGCCCATTTGTTCCCATGTGACTGCTCTTTGCTCAGTATGGTGTTCTCACCTCCATTTTCCAAATAGGTAAACTAAGGCATGCCGGAAGTAACTTGACTGAGCAGCAGAACCAGGATTTGAAGCCAGGGGACGCAGGCACTCGCTCTCAGGCACTGTGTGCTGCTTACTGATTTTTCTCCCACTTTGACATTTTTCCAATTTTTCTACGTAATAAATAATTTTTAAAAGTTAAGCCACAATGGGGCACCTGGGTGGCTCAGTGGTTGAGTGCCTGCCTTTGGCTCAGGGTGTGATCCCAGGGTCCCAGGATCAAGTCCTGCATCAGGCTTCCCGCAGGGAGCCTGCTTCTCCCTCTGCCTGTGTTTCTGCCTCTCTATGTGGCTCTCATAAATAAATAAAAACTTACAAAATAAATAAAAAATAAAAGTTAACCCACAGGGAGAGGCCCAGGCCCATTCACCCAACCATCATACAAACACCAGCCACGAAACAGCCCCTCTTGCCAGCACAAACAGAAAAAAAAAAACAAACCAAATGTTGGTGAACTCAACACTGATTTGGGTAATGAAGCTCCTCTGATCTCATCCCAGAACATTTGCCCGGGTGAGGGTGGTTAAGTCAGTGGAACCCTCACCGTGGGCCATTTCCACGTTCTGGTTTTTCCGGACGTTTCCTGAAGCTCAGAGGCAGGCACTGGCCCAGGAACAAAGCTCTGATAAGAGTCTCACGTGGGCCAGTCCCTTTAATTTCTAAACACACGACCTTGGTCAGGGAGAAGCCAGGCATAAGTGGTGGGGTGGGGGAGCCCAATCCCTTCCCCAGCAGTTGATGAAAAAGTCCAAAGGAAGGAGGAGCAAGTGGAAACATACAACTTCATCTTTAGAAAGAATGGTAAAAAATACTGTTTAACTCTGTTCAGGGCACAGGCCGATCTCACTCTTCAAACAATCATAACCATAAAAAGCCCCAAAAGTTGAGGCTTTTTTTTGAGGGGGGGGGTCCTGCTCCCATTTTACAGATGAGGAATCTGAGCAGAGAAAGGTAAAGAGGCTTGGCCCAAGGTCACACAGCTTAACTGGCTGGGAGGCTGGCCTCCCCCAGCCTTGAGTGTGCCACCCTAGCAAACAGAAGCCACCTTCTTTCTGTTGCATTTGGTTTCTCCTGCTACCTGGAAGTTCTCATGCAGCAGTGGGCCAGCTCTCAAACTCCGGTTCTAGGCTCCACACCTCCCCCTCCTACCCAAAACTGGGGCATCCAGGAATCCAGAAGGAGAAGAAACATAGCAAAGTCTGCAAGCTCAAAGACTGGGTGGAGATGGAAGGCCAGCCATTGCCTTCCTCAAGAAAACCACCACTGGATAATTTCTGTAGCAAAAAGTCCAAGGAGAAAAAACACAATTGGCTTCCCGGAACGAGCTTCCAAGCTAAATAAATTGTGAGCACCCCAAACACACTGCGCTTTGGAAAACCTCATTAACCATCAACTGCCAGTTGTCATCAATAAAGCACCTCCCTATGCAAAATCTAATTTATGGTCGCCTATTTTTTTCCCCCTGTGTCATCCAGGAGAAGAAAATAAACAAGGAAACACTCCAAAAGTCACAGCAACACTAGACCAAGATCCTCCTCTGAACCTCTGCTGAAATAATCTTGGTGCTGTTATACCCAGCATAGGGAGCAGGGACTCCACAAGCTTTTTCCAGAGTCCTACTTTGCAAATGCTCGGTTCTCCAATCTCCCCAGACCCCGAATGCAAAAGCATCTTTTCCAGCCCTGTGTAAATCTGTGATCTCATTGGCCTGAAAATTAGGTCTATTTGGTTGATACCCAACGCCACCCCCCCCAAAAAAAATAATAAAAGCCTTCCCTGGGACCCTCAAAGGATGACTTTTTCACACTCCAGAGGGAGCCTGCAAGGAAAGGGCCACAAAACAGGACAAGGAGGTATTTTTGGATGCTAATCACCAGCTCCTAACAGGCAAAGCTGTTTTTCTCTCCTGAGTCCTAAACAAAAGGGGAAACTATCATGTCCAGATTTGCCTATTGTTCCTACCAGTAATTAAGACAATGTGACACAGACGTGCCCTCCTGGAACAAAGGGGTAAATCGCATTACAGGGTAAACTAGAGCCCAAGACAGTGGGGATTAAACCACAGAAAGTGGACTTCGGAGCCGGGGGCCAGGCGCAGCACTGAACACGCAGAGGAAAACTTGCCAGGGCGAAAGCCACGTGCATCCTCACTGAGAGGAGCCTCATGTTACAGAGGTAGGATGGCACAGGTACCAGGGTCTGGGGCATCCTGGGAGGGGGGTGGCACAGGTACCAGGGTCTGGGGCATCCTGGGAGGGGTGGGTGGCACAGGTACCAGGATCTGGGGCATCCTGGGATGGGGGGTGGCACAGGTACCAGGGTCTGGGGCATCCTGGGATGGGGGTGGCACAGGTACCAGGGTCTGAGGCATCCTGGGAGGGGGGATGGCACAGGTACCAGGGTCTGAGGCATCCTGGGAGGGGGGATGGCACAGGTACCAGGGTCTGGGGCATCCTGGGATGGGGGGTGGCACGGGTACCAGGGTCTGGGGCATCCTGGGATGGGGGGTGGCACAGGTACCAGGGTCTGGAGCATCCTGGGATGGGGGGTGGCACAGGTACCAGGGTCTGGGGCATCCTGGGAGGGGGGGATGGCACAGGTACCAGGGTCTGGGGCATCCTGGGAGGGGGGATGGCACAGGTACCAGGGTCTGGGGCATCCTGGGAGGGGGGGGTGGCACAGGTACCAGGGTCTGGGACACCCTGAGAGGCGGGTGGGGGGTGTCAGGTGAGACACATCAGGGGTGAGCAGCCCTCCTTTCCTCCCTGGCTGTTCCCCCCCCAACTTCCCCTAATTCTTCCCCGTTTCCCCCAGATGCCCCTACAGTAATTAAAGCGGCAGACAGAAAGTAAAAGATGGCAAAAAAAAAAAAAAAAAAAAAGTGTAACCACAACCTAGTAATGTTGATGCAGCACGCCCGGGGGGACATCCCTTCGCACAGCCCGCCAGCCTCTTCCCAGCGCAGACCTTCGCCAAGGGGGCGCCCACAAAGGGGATGGGAGAGCTTCATCCGGGGGACACCCCCAACCTGGGCCGCCCCCATCTCCGGAGTCCCCTTCCGCGGAAGGTTATTTTTAATCGCACGGAGGCAACCGCAAAGCAGGCAGCCCCCCCCGCCCCCCGCCCCCGTCTCTCCAGCCGCGGAGCTCGGCACATGCACAGCCCCCGCCCTGCTCCCCGGGGCTCCCCCCCACAGGCGCACACCCCGCCCCCGGAGCCCCCGCGCGGCCGCCCAGCACGTACCCAGAAGGGGTCGGAGCCGTCGGCGCTGCAGAAGCCGCGGAGCGCCATGCGGCGGGCGGGCCCGGGGCTGCTGGCGGCGGCGGCGGCGGCGGCGGCGGCGGCTGCAGGGCGGGAGCGCGAGCCGGAGCGCGAGCGGGAGGCGGCGGCGCCCAGGCCCTGGTTGGCCCGCGCGTCACGGGGATGCGGCGCCCCGCCCCGGCCCGCCCCGCCCCGGCGCCCCGCTCACCTCCTGCGGCGGCCCTGCCGGGCGCGGGGGGGCTGCGCGGCGCCCAGGAGGCCCGGCGGGGGGGGCGGGGACAGCGCCGGGAGCGGTGGCTCCGGGAGGACGCAGGTGCGGAGCCCCGGGCCGCCCCGAGGGTGCCCCCCCACCCCGAGCCGGCCCCCCCCCCGGATCCCTCCAGCCGCTTGCAGGGCTTCCCCAGCCCGCGGACCCCAGAGCCGGCACGCACCGGAGGGGCTGGATGCACCCCGCCAAGTCTGCCCCTCGCAGGTGGGGACACTGGGCTCCGAGCCGCGCCGAGCCTTGCCCAAGGTCACGCAGCAGGCCCGTAGTACGAGTGCGATTCGAACCCACGACCCATCGAAACGCCAGGGCGCTCGGGGCTGGGGGACTCCAAACCCCAACTCAAACAGTCGTCGCCTCCGCATGTGTGCAAAGCGCCTGAGGCTCAGAGAGGCGCCCGTGCCTTGCCCAAGGTCACACAGCAGCTATGGGATTTGAACCCATGACCCATCGTGCTCCAGAGCGCTCGGGAGCGGAAGAGGCCAATTCTCTCTCCTAAACCATTGTCACAACCACCACCACCACCACCACCACCCCCAACAAAGCGCCTTGGCATTTTTCTCCACCGTCTTTGAGCATCCCTCAAGAAATAACCAGGTCACCTTAGAGGTTGAAGACACTGAAGCCTGGAGACATACAGACCTTCCTCAACACATGTGGGGGTTACATGGGATAAACCCATCTAAGGTGACACTATCCCAAGTTGAAAACGTACTTGATATACCTAAACTACTAAACGTCATAGCTTAGCCTAGCCTATTAAATGGACTCAGATCACGTAGGTTAGTCTACAGTTGAGCAAAATCGTCTAACACAAAGCCTACTTTATAATAAAATGTTGAATATGTCCCATAATTTATTGAACACTGTACTGAAAGTGAAAAACAGAATGGTCCTCAATATATCAGTTCTAAGGACTGCAGCTTGCTGCCTCCTAAGAAGGTATCATAGGACATCTCGCTAGCCCGGGGCCAACATTCAAATTCAAAATTCAAAAAAAATTTTTTTTCAAAATTCAAAGGCCAGTTTAGGCCAGTTTCTACAGAATGTGTATAGTTTCACACCATCATGAAATGGAAAAATTTTAAGTCAAACCATCATTTAAGTCTGGGACCATCTGTAGGAATAATTAACGAGCATCTACAGTCATGGGGCTTCCTAGGGCCCTGTTCTTAGTTGTGAGCATGAATTAAATGCTCACGACCACCCCATGAAGTTATTATTATTATTATTAATCCCATTTTACAGTTGAGAAGGCTGGGCAGAGGCAGAGTAATTTGTCAGGGGCTGTGTAGACAGTAGATGGCTGAATCACACTTTGAACTCAGGCAGACTGGTTGGGAAGGGAGGAATCTATAACGATGACCATTTTGCCGTATCGCCTCAGCACTGGTTAATATATGGGCAGCCAGTGACACAGGAGCAGGGGCTGGGGCCCGGGAGTCTAAGCTTTCACCCTGGATACCAGCAAACAAAACCTTTCCTCCCCCCCCCCCCCCGAATCCCCTGCCTGATGTATAGTTTCCATTACACACACACATCAACTGCACCGAATAAATAAGAGGAGTGATTGAATGGGAGACGCCCAAAGGGCCTAGGGAGGGATATAGGATTGGTTTCTATGATCTTTTAAAAAATTTATTTACTTCTTTATTTAAGAGCGAGTGAGAGAGAGAGCATGAGCAGGAGGGGTAGATGGAGAGGTAGAAAGAATCTCAAGCAGACTCCTTGCTGAGCTCGTTGTGGGGCTCAATCTCATGACCATAAGATCAAGACCTACGCCAAAGCCAAGATTCGGATGCTTAGCTGACTACACCACCCAGGTGCCCCTCTATGATTTTTTAATGGGCCCAGGCTCCCCCAAGAGTGAGTTTTTAAGGAATAATTACTTTCAAGTGATAACGCTCCTTGAGTAGTTGCTTTGAGGTTTATACGTTCAACAAATATTTATTGAACATCTATTTTAGGCCAGGTCTTGCTAGTAATAGGAGAAAGTTGCTGTTCCTGTGGAGTTTAAAAGATCAGGGGCTTTTTGTTTTTAAATAATTTTTATATCCAACATGAGGCTTGAATGTACAACACCAAGATCAAGAGTCAGATGCTCTACTGACTGAGCCAGCCAGGTGCCCCAAAGTGTTGAGTTGTTTTTTTGTTTTTTTTTTTTTTATGGTGGGGGAATGGGTTAATTAAATAGTCACATAAAGAAAAGCCATTTACAGCTGTGATAAAAGATGGGAAGAAAAGGTGGAAAAGAGCCAACAAGGGTCCTGGCCTACTGGCAGTGGAAGTCAAGGAATGCTTCTGGAAGGATGAAGCTTTTGAGCTGAGATCTAAGTGATAAGTCTGGTCTCAGGCCTGGACCAGGCTGTAGAAAACAGAAACAGGATGGAGCAGGTCCTCAGAAGAACTGGAAGACGATCTGGGTGGCAGGAATCCAGAGATAGAAGCAGAAGGGACCCATCCAGGGCAAGAGGCATTAGAAGGGCCAGAGCTTGCAGGATCTTGTTGGCTGAGGGAGGGGAGGGGCTTCAGCTGGGCCCTAAGAGCAAGGCAGGCCAGATGTGTTTCCATTCTCATCCACACGTTTTGTTCATTCATTCTTTCAACAAATATTAATTGAACAAACACGAAAAAATTCTTAACATCATGAGTCAACAGGGAAATGTAAATAAAACCCCTTCCATGACAACCTACCAGAGTGATTAAGTTGAAAATACCAAGTTTCGGCAAAGCTACAGAACAAAAACTCCCCAACTCTGTTAGCGGGAGTGCAAATTGGTTCAACCGCTTTGGAAAACTGCTGGGTACTTTCTGACGAAGCTAAACACACGATTACGATTACGTGGCAATCCTCCTCTCCCTGGAGGAGGAGGAGCTTCGGGGCTGGGGTGTGGAGTCTTTATGTGCATCGAGAAACATCTACGAGAAATGTTCCTAACAGCTTTGAGTAGTGAAAAACTAGAAGTAAACAAGTGGCCCGTCAGCAGTCAAAAGATGAATGAATTGTGGCATACGTACACAATGGATCACTACACAGCCAAAACTTTTAAAAAAAGAATCAGGGGCGCCTGGGTGGCTCAGTTGGTTGAGTCAGACTCGTGATTTTGGCTCAAATTATGATCTCAGGGTCATGAGATTGAGCCCCACATCAGGCTCCGTGCTCAACAAAGACTCTGCTTGGAATTCCCTCCCTCCCTCTCTCTCTCTCTAAAAAAAAAAAAAAAAAAAAAAAAAAAAAAATCAGAGGCAGCCCAGGTGGCTCAGTGGTTTAGTGCCACCTTTGGCCCAGGGCCTGATCTTGGAGACCCAGGATCAAGTCCCTCATCGGGCTCCCTGCATGGAGTCTCCTTCTCCCTCTGCCTTTCTCTCTCTGTGTCTCTCATGAATAAGTAAAAATCTTTTTAAAAAAATAAAAAATAAAAATAAATAAAAAAATCAGGGCATCTGGGTGGCTCAGTGGGTTAAGCATCTGCCTTCAGTTCAGGTCATGATCCTGGGGTCTTGGGATCAAGCCCCACATCAGGCTCCCTGCTCAGCTAGGAGTCTGCTTCTCCCTCTTCTTCTACCCCTCCCCCCTGCTCATGCACTCTCTCTCCCTCTCTCATAATTAATAAATAAGATCTTTAAAAATATATAAAGAGTATAAAATTACTAACACAGGTAACAATAGGAAAGAATGGAATCTCACCAAATGTAAAAATGCATTAAAAAGTAAGGAATAAAAAAAAAAGTAAGGAGCAAATGAAGCCAGACATAAACAAATACATTTTTTCACGATGCTGTCTATAAGAAGTTCAAGCAGAGGTGTGACTAATAAATATTGATCTGAGTTAGAACAATGGCTATGTTTGGGAGGTATTGATTAGGAGGGGATACAAGAGGACCTGGCAGGGAACTGGAAATGTACCAAACTGGATCTGGCGGTAATTATACGCTTTATACACGTACACACACACACACACACATCTTAAAATTCATTGAGCTGCACACTCATGTTGGTTGTACTTGCTCTATAAAACATAAAAATTTAAAACAGACTGGGGATCCCTGGGTGGCTCAGTGGTTTGGCGCCTGCCTTCGGCCCAGGGCGTAATCTTGGAGTCCCGGGATCGAGTCCTGCGTCGGGCTCCCTGCGTGGAGCCTGTTTCTCCCTCTGCCTGTGTCTCTGCCTCTCTCTCTCTCTCTCTCTCTCTCTCTCTCTCATGAATAAATAAATAAAATCTTTTTTAAAAATGTAAAACAGAAAATAAATAATAAGTGTACCATTTTCCTGGAATAGAGATTGAGGGTCAAGGACACGAGATAACGCACAAAGTCTCATCTCTGGGATGTGGCCAAGAGAGGCAAAGCCTGCTCTGAACTGCCATGCCCTCCCCTCCCCAAGCTCCTCCCGCAGCCACAGATCCAAAGGCCCTCTTTTCTTCTTTCCATCCCCTTCCTCCTCACCTTTGGCTCAATTGCAATTAGAAACATCCGAGACCTAGCGGCTCTGGGCCCTGGGCTGAACCCACCCCACCAACAACCAACAGAAGAACTGGTGCTGGGATCCCTGGGTGGCTCAGTGATTTGGCACCTACCTTAGGCCCAGGGCATGATCCTGGAGTCCCAGGATCGAGTCCCACATCAAGCTCCCCGCATGGAGCCTGCTTCTCCTTCTGCCTGTGTTTCTGCCTCTCTTTCTCTCTGTGTCTCTCATAAATAAATAAAATCTTAAAAAAAAAAAAAAAAAAAAAAAACAGAGGAACTGGTGCTGAAAATGTAGGATCTAGATTTCAAGCGCTGGCATTCAAGGTAGACCGTGAGTGAGTGAATCCAGCAGACAAGCAGGCTGGGGAGATCCTTATTCCTCCCTGAATCATAGCATCCTGGTCCTGTTCACTTATTTTTCAGTACTGATCACTATTTGCCGTCATTTGATTATTTATTGGCTCCATGAAGGCCTCCTCGGCTGCACTGGAAGGTACTAGATACTAACCATCCCTCACGTGGCATCCCTCCTTCCTGGTGTCCTGTGCCTGGACCTCCCCACTGCAATCAGAGCTCTGCACAGCAGCCGGGGGCTCCTGTGAAAGCAGAAAAGCTACACATGCCGCATAAAGCCTGCCCGGCCTCCCACCATGCTTAGTACAAAACCCGACCAGATATGGTCCAGCGCTTCCGTTTCTGGATATGCACCTACAAGAAGTGAAAACGGGGAAATATTATATTGTGAATAAATATTATATTGTGTATATTTTGCCACCATCTGAGAAATAAGGATACATGACAAGGCCCTCTGGGACCAGGCTCCTGTCCATCTCCAAAGGCCATCTTGCCCCTGTTTGTCCTCAAACCTTGCATGTCAGCCACACAGAGGGCTTTCTGCCCCTGGAACTCACCAAGCTCATTGCCCACATCTGGCCTTAATCCCTGCTGATTCCTCTGCATGGAGCCTTCTTCCTCCAGGTCTTTAAGTGGCCTGTGGATCCCCTCACTCAGGACTCAGCTCAAATATCACCTCCTCCGAGTGCCCTTCCCTAATGAACTTGCCCTGAGTAGCCCCATCCCCTTGAACTCATCACCTACTTTATTTTCTTCATAGCAGTTAACACTCCCTGCCAATGTTTGTTAAATGGGCTCTTCTCTCCTCCTAGAATAAGGACATGACCTTGTTTCCCTTCAGGAACTCACTCAACACATTTTTTTAAAAAGATTACTTATTTATTTATTCATGAGAGACACAGAGAGAGGCAGAGACACAGGCAGAGGGAGAAGCAGGCTCCATGCAGGTAGCCCGAGACGGGACTCTATCTCAGGACCTCAGGATCACGACCTGAGCCCAAGGTAGATGCTCAACCACTGAGCCACCCAGGCGTCCCTCACTCAACAAATATTTATTTATTTTTATTTTTTTAATAAATTAATTTTTATTGGTGTTCAATTTACCAGCATACAGAATAACACCCAGTGCTCATCCCGTCAAGTGTCCCCCTCAGTGCCCATCACCCATTCACCCCCACCCCCCGCCCTCCTCCCCCTCCACCACCCCTAGTTCATTTCCCAGAGTTAGGAGTCTTTATGTTCTGTCTCCCTTTCTGATATTTCCCACACATTTCTTCTCCCTTCCCTTATATTCCCTTTCACTATTATTCATATTCCCCAAATGAATGAGAACATACACTGTTTGTCTTTCTCCGATTGACTTACTTCACTCAGCATAATACCCTCCAGGTCCATCCACGTTGAAGCAAATGGTGGGTATTTGTCCTTTCTAATGGCTGAGTAATATTCCATTGTATACATAGACCACATCTTCTTCATCCATTCATCTTTCGATGGACACCGAGGCTTCTTCCACAGTTTGGCTATTGTGGACATGGCTGCTAGAAACATCAGGGTGCAGGTGTCCCGGCGTTTCATTGCATCTGTATCTTTGGGGTAAATCCCCAGCAGGGCAATTGCTGGGTCGTAGGGCAGGTCTATTTTTAATTCTTTGAGGAACCTCCACACAGTTTTCCAGAGTGGCTGCACCAGTTCACATTCCCACCAACAGTGTAAGAGGGTTCCCTTTTCTCGGCATCCTCTCCAACATTTTCAACAAATATTTATGGAGCATCCGGCGGTGTCCTGGGCAGAAGCGGGTAAACTACTACCAGTCCTTTGTTTTTTTGTCAATAACGTCTCATTGGAATACAGTCCCATGCATTGCTTTAGCATTTTTTTTATAGCTGCTTCAGCCCTACAACCTCAGAGCTGAGGGAAGTCATGGGAGAGAACTCAGCTGAGAAGCAGTGGGATTTGAATTAGGTTTTAACAGGTCACTCTGGCTGCTGCGTGGAGAATAGACCAAGGGTGGGCTTGGCAGCCAGTGGGACAGTGGAAACACAGTGTGATAAGATCAAAGCAAAACAGGTCTGTGAATAAAGGGGCTAATGTCAGCCTTGACTGCCAAGTGGACCCAGGGTCCCGTTTCCCTGAAGCTATAAGGTGAAGTTACTGTGGACTGTTGTGTTCAGAAAGCCCTGATCTGAGGCTCTGTGCTGGGTGTTGGAAATTGGGGCAGCTTCTCCTCTGTGTCCAGGTAACAGATCTTCCAGGAGAGAGAAAGCTATTTCACTGCTACGGGTACAGTTTCAAACTGCAAATTCTCTGTGATTTTAGGGAACAAAATTTCTCGCCAAGTAAGAAAGGAACGGTCGCTCAAAGAGAGAGGTCACTTTGACACCTTACAGGTGCAGAGTGTCCTCTTGAGAAATACTGCCTCCTGTTACCTTTGCAATTGGTTTGGTTGTGTCTGTTATCCCAGCCTGAAGAACGGCCAGGCTGAGTTTTTCCTCTCTCAGCCTAATGTCCTTTTCACTTGCTCACAATTAAGGATCATTCACTGCATTCTTTTCTTTTGTACCTTACGTGTATTTTGACCTAGGAACAGTCCCCCACTTTTTTTTTTTTTAAATAACATTCTGTTGCGGCAGAGAAACAAGCCAATTATACCGAATGTCACAGATTTCTCTTTTTGTTTCTTCCTTGGGAAGGTTTAATTTGTTCTTCTGTCTCTTATATGTTCTGTGAACTTTATTTTTTTTAATTTTTTAAAGAGCTTTTTGTTTACTTAGAGAGAGTGCTCATACCCACACGAGGGGCAGGGTGGGGGGTGAGAAGAGAGAGAGAGAGAAAGAGAATCTCAAGCAGAGTCCCTGTTGAGCAGGGAGCCCCATGCAGGGCTCGATCTCATGACCCTGAGATCATGACCCCAGCAGAAATCAAGAGTTGGATGTTCAACTGATTGAGCCACCCTGGGGCCCCTATTCCGTGAACTTTAGATCCGAAAGCTTCTTTGGATTCAGGTTAGTAAACATGCTTTCTGAAATAGGAGCTGCTGGCAAGGACAGTTTTAAGAGGATCTGTCTTCCACATAGACTTAGCACCCAGCTCTCTCCTAGAGAGTCAAGCGGAAGAAGTGAAAAGGGACGTCCACACAAAGACTCATACTTGGATGAGCATTATTCATTATTCATCACAGCCCCCAAACTAGAAACAAGCCAAATCTCCATCAACAAGTGAATGAGAATCAATTCGCAATATATCCATGCAATGATTACTGCTCAGCAATTAAAAGGAAGTACACGTTAGATCCCTCTCAGATTCATTGTGCTGAGAGAAAGGAACTAGACGTGAAGGGCCACGCACTGTACATAGTCACAGAAAGCAGACCACTAAATGCCTGAAACCTGAGAAAGGGGAAATTGACTGCAAAGGAGCATGAGAGAACTTTCTGGAATGAAGGACATTTCTTGTCTCTATCTTGAATGTGGTGGAGATCACACAGGCATATGCATTTGTCAGAACTCATCACAGTGGATACTTTAAATGGGGTTATCCAGAAAACGAAAACTTTTGCAGTTCAGATGGTTTCCTGTTTACTTTCATTCCCCATAGAGGGAGCATGACTTGTTGAGTGATAGGTGACTACACACAATCTCTTTCGTTTTTTTAAAGATTTTATTTATTTTAGAGAAAGAGAGCATGAGCAGGGAGAGGGGCAGAGTGAGATGGAGAAATCTCAAGCAGACTCCACACAGAACATGGAGTCAATGTAGAGCTGGATCCCAAAGCCCTGAGATCATGACCTGAACTGACACCAAGAGCTGGACACTCAACCAACTGAGCCATCCAGGCACTCCTTCAAATAATTTCTGACAATGACAAAATTTCCATTCCAGTCTCCTGTTTATGTGAAAAACATTTCTCAGTATTTACTTCTATAAAAACAAAATATTGGAATAGCACTTACTCTAAACTCTGTCCCATTCCAGCCATGAACAATACCCACAGGTAGATGAACCTGAAAAAAATACAGACAAAAATAGCCAACCCCATTCATCTCATTAAAAGACTTATTTAGAATGAAACATTTTATACATTGTACATCTGAAACTAACATTACACTGTATGTTAACTAGCTGGAATTTTCACAAAAACTTTTAAAAAAATAAAAAAGAATAAAATATTTTTAATATATAACAATTACTGATCACGACCTAATCGATTTCTGTTGTTTTGATCAATTATATTCAGATAATTCAAAGAAAAATTTTAGCACTCACAGCCTTAAGAACACAGGACAGTTTTCAAAATTAGACCCCTCGGGAAATAAGGCTTTAAAAAAAAAAGTAACTTCATTTAAGCATTTTTGTTGCAGAGAAGTATAATCAAGTAATTAATTTTTAAAAAGCCTTTCAAGTATATTACACTAAGACAGAAATCTCTGAGGGAAGATGAATGGAAATATGAGTTCAAAGAGAAAAAAAAAGAGGGAAATAAAATTTCCAACTATTAAGAGCCTGTTCTTGTTTCTTTTGTTGTTGTTGTTGTTCCTACAAAATTTTCCATTTATTTTCATGATGTTGTGTGTTTATGCTCATGGATTTTTATTTTGTTTTGTTTTCATTTCATAATCATAAACTTAACTCTGTAATCCAGCCAGACTTGGAAGGGAGTAAGGAAAATATGGAACCCCATAGAGCTTCAGAGAGAGCACAAAGATTATAGGATATTTCAAGCAGATGCGGGTGTAGAGGTGCCCTTCCAAGCCAGAGAAGGAATGGTCTGGTAGCCAAGATAAAACACAGGTCAGATTGATTAGATTTGTCCACAGTCAGCGATGACCATCTTCCTTCTGGTCTTGCCATTCCTGGACCCAAAGTGTTCCATGGTTTCCACAATATTCATGCCCTCATTTACCTTGCCAGAGAACACATGCTTGCCATCCAAACAATTGGTCTTGGCAGCACAGATGAAAAACTGAGAACTGTTTGTTGTCAGGTCCAGTATTTGCCATGGCCAAGATGCCAGGACCCATGTGCTTCAGGACGAAATTCCCATCGCCAAATTCCTCCCCAAAATGGACTTACCACTACTGCCACCATGGCATATGATGTCACTACCCTGGCACATACTTCTCAGAATAATCCTGTGAAAGCAGGAAACTTTATAACCAAATCCTTCCTCCCCAGTGCTCAGAGCACGAAAATTTTCTGTGGTCTTTGGAACTTGGTCTGCAAACAGCTCGGAGGAGATGCAGCCCAAAGGCTGGCCATCCACAGTCGGGTTGACCATGGCCGGGGGGAGGCAGGCGGCTTGGGAGTGGTGGCTCCTGCTTATGAATTTTTCTTAAAGATTATTTATTTATTTATTCATGAGAGACACAGAGAATGGAAGAGACACAGGTAGAGGAAGAAGCAGGCTCCCCGTGGGGAGCCCGATGCAGGACTCAATCCCGGGACCCCGGGGATAAAATAAAAAATAAAGAAGCATGCATAAATCAAGGGGTTATGTTTTTTTTTTAAGATTTTTTTAAAAGATTTTTAAATTTATTTGAGAGAGAGAGAGAGAGAAAGAGTGTGCATGAGCAAGAGGGAGGAGCTGAGGGAGAGGGCTAAGCAGACTCCCTGCTGAGCAAAGTGCTGGACAACAAGGGACTTGATCCCAGGACACCAGGATCACAATCTGAGCTGAAGACAGACACTTAACCGTTGGAGCCACCCAGAGGCCCCAAGGGGTTATGTATTGATTAGTTCATAAAACCACTGTGGCCAGAGGCTCATGGGACCTGTATTTCCCCTAAGAACAACAATTCAGGGGGATCCCTGGGTGGCGCAGAGGTTTGGCGCCTGCCTTTGGCCCAGGGCGCGATCCTGGAGACCCGGGATCGAATCCCACATCGGGCTCCTGGTGCATGGAGCCTGCTTCTCCCTCTGCCTGTGTCTCTGCCTCTCTCTCTCTCTGTGACTATCATAAATAAATAAATAAATAAATAAATAAATAAATAAATATTAAAAAAAAAAAAGAACAACGATTCAGTATGCTCTAGTTTGGTGTTCCCAGTGCCTTCACTGAACATTACTTCCATGAATAATGAGGTTCAACTGTAAATGGAATTATATACTATGCGACTTTTGATCTGGTTTCTTTTACTTAGCATAACATTTTTGAGGTTCATTCATGTTGTAACATGTCTGAATTTCATCATTTCAATGGCTGAATGACAGTCTATTGTGTAACTAGACAACAATTGATTTAGCCATTCAATAGTTGAGGAACATTTGGATTATTTCCATTTTTCGGCTATTTTGAATAGTGTGGGGATGTCTGGGTGGCTCAGTGGGTTTAGCGCCTGCCTTCAGCCCAGGACGTGATCCTGGAGACCCGGGATCAAGTCCCACGTTGGGCTCCCTGCATGGATCCTGCTTCTCCCTCTGCCTGTGTCTCTGCCTTTCTCTCTCTCTCTCTCTTGAATAAATAAATAAAATCTTTTATTAAAAAAATGAATTGTGTGCTATCAACATGTGTCTATATGCATTTGTCTGAGTACCTGTTTCTATCATTTTAGATGTCTACCTAGGAGTGGAATTTCTGGGTCATGTGGGGGGGACTCCATGTTTAAGTTTTTGAGAATTGAGTGTTTTCCACAGTATCTGCACCATTTTACATCACTAGCAATGTATGAGAGTTCCAATTTCCCCACATCTTCATCAACACTGGTTATTTTTTTCTGTTTGGTTGTTTCCACTGTAGCTAGCCTCATGAGTATATTTGCATTTCCCTGATGACTAATGATGTGGAACATTTTGTTTTGTGCTTGTTGACCATTTGCATATCTTCTTTGGCAGAGTGTCTATTCAAGTCTGTTATTTATGTTTTCATTGGGTTGTTTGCTTCTTTGTCCTTGGTGATAAGTGTTCTTCATATATTCTGGATACTAGGCCTTTATCAGATACATGATTTGCAAATATTTTCTCCCATTCTGTGGGTCATCTCTCACTTTCTAGGTAATATTCTTTAGTGCACAGGAGTCTTTAATTTGTTAAAATCCAATTTCACTATTTTTCTCTTGTTGCGTGTACTTTTGATGTCCCGTCTAAGAATCCATTGGCGGGGCACCAGGGTGGCTCAGTCAGTTGGGCATCTGACTCTTGATTTCAGCTCAGGTCATGATCTTAGGGTCATGAGGTCAAGCACCGCGTTGGGCTCTATACTCAGCGGCAAGTCTGCTTGATATTCTCTCCCTGCCCCCCCCACTCATGTTCTCTTTCTCTCTCTCTCTAAAATAAATATATATTTTTTAAAGAATTCATTGGCAGGATGCCTGGGTGGCTCAGTGGTTGAGCGTCTGCCTTCGGCCCATGGTGTGATCCTGGAGTCCTGGGATCGAGTCCCACATCGGACTCCCTACATGGAGCCTGCTTCTCTCTCTGCCTTTCTCTCTGTGTCTCTCATGAATATATAAATAAAATCTTAAAAAAAAAGAATCTATTGGCAAATCCAAGATCATGAGGATTCACTTCAATGTTTTCTTCTAAAAGTGTTATAGTTTTAGCCCTTATATTTAGGTCCCTGATCAATTTTGAATTGATTTTTGTTTATGGTGTGAGGTAAAAGTCCAACTTCATTCTTTTCCATGTACATATCTGGTTGTCCCAGGACCATTCATTGAAAAGATTATTCTTTCCCCCAATGAATAACCTTGGCACCCTTGTCAAAATCACTTGGCCATTGGTTAGAACTATCCACATGGCCCAGGCCAACCTCAAGGAATCAAGTATAGTTGAAAGGAAGGAGACCTAAGATACTTGGTAAATGAGACCAATGACTACCGTAGTCTTCATAAAGGAGACTGCAGAATTCTTCTCCAGGAAACTAAGTAGCTCAAGAGGAAGATCTACAAATACTGACATTTGGAGCTCTCCATGATAGGCCCGGGTCCCTCACATCTCCCTACAATGGAGCTTACTAGTCTAGTCTACAAAACCTCTCTTCATGGCAGAACTTTCCAGAAGCTTTAAGCTCCTCACTCCAAAACATGAACAAGCAGCTAAAAACTCCAGATACCTGTGAAAAGCTTTTATTATGAAAGACAAGTCCAAAACAATTAGCAAAAAGGGATTTGGGGAAACAATGACAATGAGGGTAATAAAGTCCCAAAAAGCTACCATGAATATCGTGGAGAGATAACAGACGATATATTATTCCTGAAACAAGAACAGGGCCTCTTTTTGTTTTATTTTTCTTTTTTTAAGTAGGTTTGAACTCATGACCCTGAGATCAAGATCTGAGCCAAGATCAGGAGTTGAACACCTAACTGACTGAGCCACCCAGGTGCCCCTGTTCTGGAGTATTTAAGGTGAACTCACGGTCTCTGTAACTTATCTTAAAATATTTCAGCAAAACACAACAAGATACCACGTTGTATGTTCTAGAATGGCTGTAATAAAAAAGGCAGCATTGATGTGTGTTCTGGTTTGTCTTCCTTCTCCCCAACTTCATGTCTAGCTCTCTAACTCCCCACCTGCTGGCAGGTGTTGCTGATCCTACAGCAACTTGAGGCCTTCCATCCAATACAGAGGTAGCAGCTGTCCACTGAATTCTCTACCAGTTGCCACAATTGTGTAAGATGTAATCTGAATAACACATCCCACTTACCACTGATTCTGCTTCCCTGACCAAGCCCTAATTGATGTAAGGTTGGTGTTAATTACCCGAGGAAAGGCGACCATGTATTCATCAAGGTTACTGCATACATAGAATATCCCCGAAAGGCCTTACCAGTCACTAGTAACCGTAAGATATTTGGAGGGAGGGGATGGGATGTTCAGGGATCAGGAAACTTACTTTTCATGCATTCGTTTGTTTACATTTTTTTTACTTTGTGCATATATACATTTTTCAAATGGATGCTCATGGTAAAATACAACACGCATATAGAAAAAGCACATAATATATGCAGCTTGTGTAGTGTGGTATCTCCTTGTGGTTTTAATTTGCATCTCCCTGATTACAAATGAAGCTGAGGACTTCTTCTGATATTATTGGCCCTATGGATTTCTTACTATTTGCAAGGGCCTTTTAAAGTCTTTTCTCCATTTTTCTACCGATTGTCTATATTTTTCTTAATTATTTGAAGGAGTTCTTAGTTCAGTATAGATATAAACTCTTTATCATTTATATAGGTGGTAAATACCTTCTACTTCTCTCTGGGTTTGTTTGTTTTTTTTTAACCTTCTTTTAAGAAGTTTTTTTTTTTTATGAAGAGAGTTTCTAAATTTAGTTCATTCAAATTTATCAACCGATTTCTTTCTCGTTTTTAAAGTTTTATTTATTAAAGTAATCGCTACATCCAACACAGGACTCAAACTCACAACCCTGAGAGTTGCATGCTCCTCTGGCTCCTCTGACTGAGCCACCAGGAGCCCCTCAATGTCTTTCTTTCTTTCTTTCTTTCTTTCTTTCTTTCTTTCTTTCTTTCTTTCTTTCTTTCTTTCTTTCTTTCTTTCTTTCTTCTCAGAGGTCGCATTTAGGGATTCATCAATTCATCAGTTGCATATAATGCCCAGTGCTGGGGCACCTGGGTGGCTCAGTGGTTGAGTGTCTGCCTTTGGCTCAGGTTATGATCCTGGGGTCCTGGGATCGAGTCCCACATCAGGCTCCTTGCAGGGAGCCTGCTTCTCCGTCTTCCTATGCCTCTGCCTCTTTCTGTGTCTCTCATGAATAAATAAATAAAATATTTTTAAAAAATAACACCCAGTGCTCATTATATCCTCAATGTATCTTTTTATTGCTAGTGCTGTTTGTGTTTTATTTAAGTTTCATGGTAAGTCTTGATATCCAGTTAAGCAAATCTTTCATTTTGGTTTCCTCCAACCCAAGGGTGTCTGGCTATTTTTGCTTCTTTCCTTTGCCATATAAGCTTCAGAATCAGATCATTAAGTTCTAAAACAAAAAACAAAAAACAAAACAAACAAACAAACAAAAAACCCCAAAAAAACAAAGAAAAAAGCAAGCTGAGATTTTGATTGAGGTTGCATTTGATCTATAAGTCATTCTGTAGAATTGCAGGGAATTGATGCCTTTCAATCTTAAATCTCTTAATCAATTAGCATGGTATTCCTCTTCATTTACTTACTAGATCCATTTTAATGTCTCTCAAAAAACTTTTTTACAATATTTCAGAGGTTTTGTACATCTTCTGTGAGATGTTGGATCTTTTTATTAGGTGTTCCTTGAGTGTAGGAAGGAGACTTGCTTTTAACTTTGTTGAACTGTCAATTTTTTTTTACCATATGCATATATTTTTCAGAATATATTATTAAGATTCTTGAAAATATTTTACTTATTTAT
This sequence comes from Nyctereutes procyonoides, assembly GCF_905146905.1. NCBI lineage: Eukaryota > Metazoa > Chordata > Mammalia > Carnivora > Canidae > Nyctereutes > Nyctereutes procyonoides. The sequence goes on along the minus strand of NW_026575126.1, from coordinate 49,788,387 downwards.
TCATGATAGACACAGAGAGAGACAGAGAGGCAGAGACACAGGCAGAGGGAGAAGCAGGCTCCATGCAGGGAGCCCAATGTGGAACTCGATCCCGGGACTCCAGGATCACACCCTGGGCCAAAGGCGGGCGCTTAAACCTCTGAGCCACCCAGGCTGCCCTATTATTAAGGTTTTTAAATCAGTACTACATCATCATTGCTTGAAAATTGAAACTATGAAGAGGTACACATTAGGGAGTCTCTCTCCTACTCCTGTGTCCATTTACATATCTCCAACCTTTTCCAAGGGATAGCCATAATTTATATTTCCTCTTGGTATATGGTCTGAATATATGTGGTACTCTCCAAATTCATATGTTGAAATCTACACCCAATGTGTTGACATTAGTAAGTAGGGTCTTCAGGAAGTGATTAGTAGGTCATGAGAGTAGAGCCCTCGTAAATGAGATTGACGCCCCTATAAAAGTGACCCCAGAGAGCTCCCTTGTTCCCTTCTGCCATATAGGGACACAGGGAGAAGGCACTGGCTATGGACCAGGAAGAGTCCTCAATCAACCATGCTGGGGCCTTGATCTTGGACTTCCAGCCACCAGAACTGTGAAAAATAAGTTTATATTGTTTATAAGCCCAACAGTCTGTGATATTTTGTTGTGGCAGCTTGGGCAGACTAAGACACCTCTCTTCTCAAAACAAATGCCATATATTATGTATATTTCTGACAAAATCTCACAGGCAAGGCAAAAACACAAGGGACCAGTGGTTATGTTCCTTGCATTCAGAAGAAGCGGAGTGTGCAAACCCAAGAAGTTCTGATAAAGCAATCCCTGGAGAGACGTTCCCCACTGTTTCACTCTGTTCTCTCCACAGCCTTTTAAAATTTTTGATCATCACTTATTAAGTTACAAAGAGCCAGTCCCTATGCTATGCTAAGCACTTTATATACTCCACCTGTTTTCTTCACTTCTCCCAGTGACCCAGAGCCCACGTACCCATCCACTTACAGAAGGCACAGTGCCTAAAGCCATAATACTTACTTTTAGGGTCCCATAAAAATATTTTAATTATTTTCAAATCAGAAGGAAACAACATTTATTATATTGTTTATTATATTTGTCTTTATAGCAATGCAATCATAAAACACAGTTTTAGATTTTTTTTTTTTAATGGAGGAATAAGGCCCCATCAGCAACCCTACCAGGTGGGTACTACTGTTATACAAATTATCCAAGGGAAGAAATTCAAGTTTGAGAAGTGCCTTGGCCAAGGTCAGACAGAAAATGTGGCAGTAAGGACTTGAATCCAGGCCTGGAGGACCTCGCTTGGCCACCCATCTAAAGGATCTCCAGGTCAGCACTTTCATATCCAACAGACGTGTGTAGTTGAAGCTGGAGAGGTTTGCTCTGGGAAGAGAAGAGTTAGAAGAGATTTCACGGAGTCTTCAAATATCTTAATGGCTGTCACATGCCAAAAGATTAGCCCTGTTCTGAATTGTTCCTGATAACTGAGCTAGGGTAGGTGGAGTGAAATTGCAGGAAAGTAGATTTTGATCCAGGGAGATAATGAACTTCCTGGGACTAATGAGATCCTTGCCATGACAATTTCTCCCAAAGACCAAAGATGGGAAGTATGATCCTAGCCGCAGACAAGAAAAGAATTCAAAATAAGACTCTGTTGGAGAAGCTTGCTGCCTTGGGAGGAGATTTGGGTGAGAAAGAGATGAACTTTCATGTCCCTTCTATGTGAAGAGTCAGTATACCATTGTAAATAGGAGCAACTTATCAGTATAGGGGAGTTTGGGTCCTCCCCACCCATACCCCAGTCCCTCGAATCTTTATTGAGTCCTCTCATATACCATGGGTGGGAGCCTAAAGGGATAGACTCTTTGGAAAAGCCATTGGCAGTATTCATTAATATTTAGACTGTTCATACCTTTGACTTAGCAATTCTATACGGAGGAATCTGTCCTGCGATGTAGTACACAGATGAGCAAAGGCATATGCCCAAGGGTGTTTGCCACAGTATGTTTATAATTGCAGGAGGTTGACAACAACCAATGTGTCCATCAGGGTTAAGGGATTATATAGGATTGATATATTGTGAGTGACTCAAACCCAGACCCTTTAGGATGTCACCCTTAAGGGAGCGTCAGACAGGGCAGCCAGGGTGGCTCAGCGGTTTAGAGCCGCCTTCAGTCCAGGGCGTGATCCTGGAGACCTGGGATCCAGTCCCACATTGGGCTCCCTGCATGGAGTCTGCTTCTCCCTCAGCCTGTGTCTCTGCCTCTCTCTCTCTGTCTCTCTCTCTCTGTGTGTGTGTGTGTGTGTGTCTCATGAATAAATAAATAAAATATTTTTTAAAAAGGGAGCATCAGACAATTATCAAACATACTTAATAGGTTAAATCCCACAGCACAGTTAGAGATTAGTGGGAGCTGCATTGGGAACCTGGGAATGTGGGGGGTGGGGGGAGGTGGGGACAGAGTGCAACTTTAAGTGGGGAGGCTAGGGTAGGCCTCATTGATAAAATGACATCTGAGAAAGACCTGAAGCTCAGTGGGACACCTGCCCCTCTTACCATTTTTATTTTATTTTTTTTTAAGTTTGTTTTGTTTTGTTTTGAAGTAGGCTCCTCTCCCAAAGTAGGGTTTGAACTCACAACCCCGTGATCAAGGGCTGATGCTCCAACCCCTGAGTCAGCCATGTGCCTGTTTCCTTCGTTCTAAGGGGAAATTTGCTGGGATAACACCTTTGATGGGCCAGCCATCCAGCACGCCTTGGAAGGACAGTTGTTCATTTTAGTCCTGAAATTAAAAAGAGCTCACAAATCTCTTACCTCATGTATAAAGCCTAAAAGCATTTCAGTTTGCAAACCAAGAGTGGGAGGCCTTGGGCCCTGGTGACTGTCTTATCTGCTTCCCAGAAAGGAATTGAAACATCTCTTCTAGGGAAAGGTCCTGCTTGCGCATCCTGTTTGCCTGCCTGCCTTTGTAGCAATTGGCCCATTGTGTTTCCAACAGTTTAACTGCCTGGGGAGGCTCCTCAGCTCCCTTTGTCCTTGATAAAGGACAGGGCCTCCTCCATTAGGCAATGATGAAGCCATTCGTGTGGTCTCTCCCTGGACAGGAGGTCACAAGTCAGCAGCTCCTTAAACCACAGGAGTTGGTCCCTATCAATACACTCTTGGCAGCAGATAGATGGGAGGTACCGATGGGATCAGTCCCTTGTTTTCCCTGACTCCAAGCAGGCCTTATCTGGTTCCTTCCAAAAATGGCTCTGGGTCTTCTGGGTGGCTCTCTGTGTCACTCATGAATAAATACAGAAAATCTTTTTAAAAAATGACTCTGGCCTCTTTAGGGCAACAAGTAACTTAATGGGATCTGCTCTGGTTTACATGTTACCTCAAGTAGAGAATGGGGCTCCTTCAAGAGAAGAGACAAATAGAATTTTCACCCAAAGCCAGAAATAAGTATCCTGAGACAGCTCAAAAAGTCCCAATGGAGGGATGAGGAAAGACTTCACTAGGACCAGTGACTGCAGGGGAGAACAGAGGAGACACAACTGGGGTTCTGACACAGGGAAATGGAGGATGGTGTCCTAGGCAGAAATCACAGCTAAGAAAAACACATGGAAGCTGCTAACAATGGAGCATATTCAAGCTGTTCTAAGCAGTTCCTTGTGTCCAAAGCATAGTGACAAAGAAAAGAATAAATCTTAGTTAACATTCATTGTGCACTTATATGTGCCGGCAGCACACAAGACACTTTCTAGTCTGTTTGATCCTCCTAATAATCTTATGAGCAAGTATATTAATATCCCAACTCTCTAGGTGAGGAAGCAGAGGCAAAGAAGGATTGATAGTTTGCCCTTTTGTGGCACCACCAATAATAAGATTCACGATAATCAACTGCCACTGATTAATGACCGCATCCTCTGAGTGTTGAATGTACCTCCTCCTCCTCTGATCTGACTCTCACTGTCCAGAAAAGAAACTGAGGCTTGGGTAGCAGTAAAATTTTCGTATATTATTGAAACTAAGTTGGTACTCATTTTAACCAACTTGTTATAAATTAAGATGTTAGTTGTAATTCCTCAGGGCAACCACTATGAAAATAACTGGGAAATATATAGTACAAGAGATAAGGAAATCAAAATGGTACAGCAGAAAATACCTAACAAAAAAACGTAGGCAGTCACGGGGGAATTGAGAAACAAAGAAGATATGACATGGAGAAAACAAAGAGGAAAATAGCAGAAGTAAGTCTTTACTTATCAGTAATCACATTCGATGTAAATGGCTTAAACTCTCCAATTAAAGAACAGGTTGACGGAATTGGCAAATAGCACGAATGAACTTTACACTCACTGGAGATCCAAAGACACAAATGGGCTGAAAAAAAGATATTCCATGCAAACAGTGGTCAAGAGGGCTGGAATGATTATACTGATATAAAAAAAATAGACTTTAAATAAAAAACTGTGACAAGAGGGACACCTGGGTGGCTCAGTGGTTGGGCATCTGCCTTCTGCTCACAGGGTGATCCCAGAGTTTCGGGATCAAGTTCTACATCAGGCTTCCTGTGAGAAGCCTGCTTCTTCTCCCTCTGCCTATGTCTCTGCCTCTCTCTGTGTCTCTCATGAATAAATAAATAAAATCTTTGAAAAAAAAAACGATTTTGGGCGAGGATGTGGAGAAACTGGAACCCTTTTGCACTGCTGATAGAAATGTAAAATAGAGCATTCTCTGTGGACAACAGTGTAGCAGTTCCTCAAAAAGGTGAATAATTGTCATATGACCCAGTGCGTCCATGCCTAAGGCATAGATCACAGAATGGAAATAGTGTTCAAACATTAACGTGTACATGAATGTTACCTGCCTCTTTATTCATAATAGTCCAAAAGTAGAACCAACAATTGTCCATCAACTGTTGCATGGATAAATAACGTCTAGTCTAGCCATACAATGGAATAGTACTCAGCCACAAAAGGCAGTAAGGTACTGATACACACTACATTGTGGATGAATCTTGAAATCATGCTAAGAGAAAGAACCCACACATAAAAAGCCACATACTATATGAATCTGTTTATATGAAATATCCAGAACAAGCAAATCCATGGAGTGTGAAAGTAGGTTAGTGGTTGGCAAGGCCTGGGGGTGGGGACACAGGGAGTGGGCAGTGACTGCTTAGTGGGGTTTCCTCTCGGGGTAATGAAAATGCTCTGAAATAGATAGTGATGGTGGTTGCACAACGTGGTGAATGTGTTAAAAGCCACTGACTTGTACACTTTAAGATGGTGATTTTTATGTTATGGGAATTTTACCTCAATGAGTTAAGGAATTAATAGAAATGAGAAAAAAAATAAATAAAAAAAGAAAAAAAAAGAGAGATGAGACCCAGCTCAGATGAATGGGATATGAGGAGAGTTTAGCTAAGTGTTTCTGGATCTCTGAGAGAGGTTCTGGAAGTTTTTTTCTCCTCTGACCATTGACAGGCGAAGCTCCATGCAATCTGCCCTATCAAATTCACCTTGTGCCTCTCTGACCCTGTCAGTTGAGCCTGCTTCCACTTCCTGAAATGAACTCATGTTCTACCTCAGGGCCCTTCCACATGCTGTTCCACGTTCCTGAAATGGTCTTCCACCACTGTGCCTGGCTGACACTACCATTCTTTAGCTCTCAGCTCAAACATCCCTTCCCTGGGGAAGCTGTGGCAGTTTTATATACACAACTCTAACTCTCACAGCACGTTCTGTTCTTATAAGGTGACTTTGACACTCTTCCCATTGAGATGTGTGGTCTGTCTTCCCTTGCCTTGAATCCAGGTAAGCTTGAGGCCACTGGAGTGCCATGATGGGACGTTGGAAGGAGTGACACTATGTCACTTTCATAAAAGGGAAAAGCTTCTGCCCAGTTCTCCTGGGAGGCTCACTCTTGGAATCCAGCCACCATGCTGTATGGAATCCAGCCACCATGCTGTATGGAAGCCCAAGTAGCCACGGAAGCCCCCTCCCCGCCATGGAGGGGGACTGGGATTCCTGGTCCATAATATCTCTGGGTGACAGCAGCAGATAACTGGCACTGCCTTGCCAGCCAGCCATGTGATGAGCCATCTTAAAAGTGGATCCTCCAGAATCTTGACAACATCAAGTGTCAGAAGCCAGACATAAATGGCCACATATTGCATGTTTCTATTTATATGAAATGCCCAGAATGTAAATATCTATAGGGACAGAAAATAGAGTAGTGGATGCCAGGGGCCGGGGAGAGGAAAACGCAAGGAGTGACTTTTCATGGGTACAGGATTTCTTTTTAAGGGAATAAAAATGTCCTGGAATCAGACCGTGATGATGATGGCACAACCTCATGGATCTACTAAAAACCACTGAGTTGTACAATTTAAAGTGGTGAATTTTATGGCATGAAAATTACATCTTTAAGAAAGTAGAGTAGACCCTGCCAATTCCAGTGAAGCTGCCCTGGCTGATGCCATGTGGAGCACAGAGTTGCTGTCCAGGCCAAATTCTGCCCAAATTGCTGCTTTGTGGACAAAAATAAATGTTGCTGTTTTAAGCCACGAAGTTTGGGGATCATTGTTCCAGAAGAATAGATGCTGGTATAGAAGCTTTCCTCAACCACCTCCTCAGGGTAGGGCAGGGTCCCTGTTGTCTCTGTATTTATTATACCTCCTATCTTAGTTTGTAATTAAATATTCGACTAATTGCTACTTTCTTATTGACCAGTAAGCTCTGTGCTGTGTCTTTAGCAAAAACCAGTCCCCAGAGGTGTACGTGCCTGCAGTGTTTGAGAACCATGTGGCTGATGTCCAAGTAGATGGAAAGCAGGTGGAGTCGGCTTTGTGGGACATGGCTGGGCAGGAAGATGATGATCACTGGAGGCCACTCTCATACCTGGACACACTTGTTATACTGATGTATTTCCTAATGACAGCCTTGATAGTTTAGAAAAAAAAATTCTAGAGTAATGACTCCGGAAGTCAAACATTTTTGTCCTGACACTCCTATCATCCTGCTTGGAAGCAAGAAGAATCTTCAGAATGATGGGCCCACAAAGCAGGAGCGAGTCAAGGTGAAGTAGGAGCCAGTAAAGACCTTTTCTGCTTTCCTTTGGTTTCATGCTTGGATTCGCACATAACTTGCCAGCATTCACACCCACTTCTGAGTGACAACAAAGCTGGGCAGATAACCAGAATGCTGCAATGGTTATGGTTAGAGCTGCAAGGGGCCAGGGATATGTTTGTAAGAATGTCATCAAGAGCCAGTGCAGCAGGGGTGACCTATCCAGACATCACCTTGCCTGGCTGGGTTCAAGACTGGCTCTGCCACCAATCCTCTATGTGACCTTGAGCAAAATGCTTGACCCTTCTGTGCTTTGGTTCTAGTGTGTATATTCTCATTACAATTGGAGGCCAGAGAGAAAAGGGAAGCCTTATGCTGGACAAAGATTTAGAAAATTGGGGGAGATTTTGGGGAGGACATTGACATTATCCTACATTCTTTTCCATATTTATCGTATTGATCTGTGAGCTCATTGCAGCAACCACACATCACTGATTTGTCTAGTCTAGCTAGAATATCAAAGAAGCTGTTCCCTTGCTGGGCAAATGAAATGGAAAACCTCGGGGCTGGCTTCAGACTGTGAATGTGGCCAAGTCTCCGCCCAGCTGTCTGAACTCGGGCAGGTCACTTTGCCCCCCTGAGTCTTCCATTTCTCTTCTCACCTTTAAACCAGAATAACAACAGCACCTACCTCCTGGGAATAAATTAAATGGTACATGCAAAATGTTTCACACAGTACCTATGATGAGTACTTCTTCAAAAACAACAGCCACTTCTGTTTTTTGGATTGTGCTCAGTGCAACAAGAAAGAAAGACAGAAGCTATTTTCCCCCTTAATATATGCAGAAAGAATTCGAATTGCCCTAGGATTTGGACCCATCCCTTTGAACCAGCAGTTTGGATTTGGTTGCCATAGTCTCAGGGACCATGAATGGCCAATGTGGAGGCTTGTTGTAGTTTCAGAAGTGCCTTGACTTGTCTGACAAGGAGATACTGTTTCTATAATGTAGTTGTCTCCAATTTGTAAAATTCCATTTATGGATTTTTTTTCTTCCTATTCTCTACAGCCTCTTGTGGCAGGTCCTAAGAAAAGGCATGCTTACAAGGAGGGAGGTGACTAAGTTTTGGTAAGACACTAGACTCATTTGAACTCAACTCTGTCCAGCTGGGTTCCTCTGATAAAATACATTTCAGCAAGAGTTACCTCAAGAATTCCTTAATCCCTAATCCTTTTTGTAAACAAGGCATTGAATAAATGTATTGCTCATCCCTCTGAAAAAGACCTTTTGAAAGTGGCATTCTTATTTTACCCAGCAGATCTGTTTTACTTCCTCCAAAGGGCTGACATTAATACCCACTGCCTTCTCCACTCCTGCCAAAATAAAATTCCATATTAAAACCTCCCACATGTCAATGTTCCAATGTGAGAACCACATATATGCCCCAGTTCAGAGGCTGGAACCTATAATCTCCAAGGGCTGCATTTTCTTAGTCACCACAGAGCAAGGCTGGGGTATAATCCCAGCTCCACCCCAAAGTCTACTTGCTTGGGGCCAGTTACTTCTCTGAAAGTCAGTTTCATCTGTGAGATGAGCTGCCTTGCAGCCCTTCATTCATCCAGTCATTCTACAAATGTTTGTACCAGAGATGATCACAATAGGTGAGGTTTCTGTCCTGTAAACCCGGCAAGTGTGGGCATCAGGTGTGAAATAGCATCACAACTCAGTACATGTGGGCAGCGCTGCCAGGGCGGGTGGTGTGGGGTGGGGGGAGTTCTGGGGCTTTCTGAGGATGACTTATGCTCAACTTTCCTGTCACTCTCCAGGTGCAGTGCAGGGAACGCCCTTCACTCCAGAGTTGCTGAGTGATGAGTCACCCTCGAGAAAGTGGGTAAGTGGAGCAGACAGGGGACCAGAGGCCACCAGAACTTATTACTGGTCTCTGGGATCAAGTCACAGGTTCCCAGGGAAGGTGACTGTATGTGTGGAGGGCGTTTGTTACAGAGGGTCATTGCAATCAACATCTAGAGAAGGGATTTGGGGAAGGGGAGGAGGAAGTCAATGCGGAGACCCTGCATGATGCCTCATTACTGCAATCATGAGCTTCAGCTTTCTGACACAGGATCATGGCAACTGATCATCTCGAGTGGAATAGTACAGTTCCATGACTTCAAAAATTGTCCTAGTGCCTCCTTATGGACAGTCCCCTTCATTCATCCCAGCCCCTGGCAGCCAAAGTATGATGACCTTTCCATACTTTTTCCAAAGGGACTTTGCCTTTTCCAAAATATTACGTAAGTGGAATCATCTGTGATGTAGATTTCTGAGTCTTGTTTCTTTCACCAAACACAACATCTTGGAGATTCATCTGTGTTGTTGCATGTATCAGTGATCAGCTCCTTTTTATTATTGAGCATTTATTATCCCGTGGCACAGATATATGCTACAGCTAATTTATATCTATTCACCTGTTGGAATCCATTAGGTTATTTCCAGGTGGGGCAATTACAAACAAATATGCTATTATTTCACAGCGGTTTTGTGTGGACATAAGTTTTTATTTTTCCTGGGTAAACACCTAGGAGTGGGATTACTGAATTTTCTGGTGAGTATATGTTTGGCTTAATTAGCAGTGGCCAAACTGATTTCCAAAGTGACTCTACCACTTTGTTTTCCTATCAGCAATGAATGTATACTCACCAGTATCTGGTATTGTCATTGTCACTCATTTTCATTTCAGCCATTCTGATGGGCACGTAGAGATTTTGTCTACTATCAGCAGTGCTATATGAATATTCTTATACATATAACCTTGGTGATTAGTTGTGAGTGTGTCCATAAGATACATTCTTAGAACTGCCATTGGTGGGTCGTAGGGTGTGAAAAGTTGATTAGATATTGCCAAAGAGCCTTCTGAGAAGGTGGGGCCAATATATACACATACCAGCTAGGAATGGTAATGTCTGTTTCCCCACATCCTCAACACAGCGTCTTGGGTGATTGTTGTGTGAGTACCTCAGAGGGTTGTTGGTGAGAACTTGAAGTAAAGTATTAGAGCCGTGCCTGTCATACGCAGAGTGGCAGTGGATGCCATCATACGATTACCACTACAAACCCATCGATCACATTATTATTTGTCTTTCTCTGAGTTTCTCATCAAGATATATGAGAGTCCTTTTTCTCTGAGGAGCTCAAACATTCTACCTACAGAATTTGGTTAATCCTTATAAATCTCTTCAGATGTTGGCCAGGAATTCAGGCTCTGTGGGTTTTACAGAATAGGGAAGTATGACACAATAGAGTCTTTCTAAGTTTACAGAACAGATCTGTGTTCCACAAAGTCAAAATTAATCTCCTTTGGAATGGGAATGGACTCTAGGTTACAACGGCCTTCAAATGTTTTGTGTGTGTGTGTGTGTGTGCGTGCGTGCGTGCGTGTGTGTGTGTGGCTATCTACTTTAAGAAATACACCAAAAGCCAGGTCACAACATTCTTACCCAAAACAGAAATTTAAAAAAAAACAACAGTACTTCTTTGTTTTCTATTTGTTCCATCCCATCTCATTGAAAATATGTTCATTGGGAGCCACTGATAAATAGATTTCAGAACCTACTATGGGTTAAGACTAGCAATTTAAAGGGCACTGTTCCGGGATCTAGGTCACAGACATAGACCTTCCTGGCAATGGAAGGAATCACATAACAGGATTCCTAACTGGAAGCACAGAGTCTCACACTCAGTTTTTGGGTAAATTATCCCCATTATTCCCATGTTTTTTCTTCTTCATATATTTGGGATGGTAGAGTTTATTCGTTCCTCAATTATTCACAAATAGCTTTTGGACTCCGTAGGTGCACTACCCATAATTAAGTGCCAGGGGAAGAGAACAGGCTTTGAACAGCAAGAGGCCTGGATGCAAATCTCACCTCCACCATTTGCTCATGATCTTGATTTAAGCCTTATCGGTCATCCAAGACTCCGTTTCCTCCTCTGTAAAATGGGAGTTACAGGAGAGAAATCACTGAGCCAACATATATAAAGCATTTAGCACAGTGTCAGGCTCACAGTTAAGTCCTTAACACAGTGAGACCAGCAGCACCAGCATCACCAGAGAACTTGTTAGAAATGCAGTTCTTGGAGGGCGCCTGGGTGGCTCAGTGGTTGAGCCTCTGACTTTGGCTCAAGTCGTGATTCCTAGGTGTGATCCTGGGTTCCTGGGATCAAGTCCTTCATCAGGCTCGCTGCAGGGAGCCTGCTTCTCCCTCTGCCTCTCTCTCTCTCTCTCTCTCTCTCTCTTTCTCTCTGTGTGTGTGTGTGTCTCTCTAAAATAAAATAATTAGAATAGAATAGAACGCAGTTCTCAGATCTCACCCTGGATTGACTACATCAGAAACCCCAGCGGTGGGGCCCCATGATTCCTAGGTGTGATCCTGGGTTCCTAGGATCAAGTCTTGCATCAGGCTCGCTGCAGGGAGCCTGTTTCTCCCTCTGCCTATGTCTCTGCCTCTCTCTCTCTCTCTCTCTCACTGCGTCTCTCTAAAATAAAATAATGAATAGAATAGAATAGAATAGAATAGAATAGAATAGAATGGAATAGAATGCAGTTCTCACATCTCTCACCCTGGCTTGACTACATCAAAAACCCCAGCGGTGGGGCCCCGTGATCTGTTTTAACAAATCTTCCGAGTTTGAAGGAAGGACTGATCAGCCACAGTGCAGCACTAAAGAGCGGGCAGCATCTGCAGGTGAGGTCTCTAACTGGTCTCCGGGCCGGCTCCTCCCACCTCCTCCCTCAGCACCTAGAGAGCTCGCTGATTGGTAGGATCCCTCCGGACCGTCACCACCCACCGAATCCGGGAGGGCGAAAACCGAAAGGGGCGGGACTGAGCAGCGCGAGAGGGGCGCGCCTATTGGCTGTAGACCGGCGCTGCGCGTGCGCACAGCCGACGCACGCCCGTGACGGCCGGTTGAAAGATGGCGACTGTCGCGGAGCTGAAGGCTGGTGAGTTCGAGTGGGCGGTGTGCCGGGTGAACGGCGCCTGGTCTTCCTCCCGTGAAGAGGATGGGCTGGAAGGAGAGCGCGCGGAACACAGAGTTAGCCTTTCCGGGGGTCGCTGCGCGGCGTCAGGGCCCGCAAGGCGTCCGGCTGGCGTGGCGGCCGCTGCGCCGCGGACGGGGGGGGGGGAGGGGGGGAGGGGTCCTGGGGGAGAGAAGCGGTCGCTCGGGACCAGCTGGGCGGGTCCCAGGTGCGTCGTCGAGCGGAGGAGATGCTGCGCGACCCGCAGGTTCCCGAGAGGTCTGCAGTCCTGCTCGGTGGGCCTCCGGCGCTTTTGTCGGAGCCCTGTCGGGCCGAGGCTCTGGGCTGCCCCTTTCGTCGGGGGCTGAGGATTTCGTCCCCCTCCGTGATCGGGCCTCGGCGCCACCCCGAACCATTAGCTTGCTTACCTGTCTCACCGAAGCCTTGCCGCAACCTGCGGGTTGGGTCCTGGTCCCCGTCGGGAAGGCCTGCAGGTAGGAGAGTGGTCTGGCCTGCCCTGGCCACGCCCCCCCCCCCCCCCGCAAGAGTTCCGCAAAGGTGCGAGTCATCGAGCGGGGTGGTGTTTGCGCACCGTTGGTTTTTAAATTTTTTTTCAAGGTTTATTTATTTATTTATGATAGAGACACAGAGAGGCAGAGACACAGGCAGAGGGAGAAGCAGGCTCCACGCCGGGAGCCCGACGTGGGACTCGATCCTAGGACCCCAGGATCGCGCCCTGGGTCAAAGGCAGGCGCTAAACCGCTGCGCCACCCGGGGATCCCCGCACCGTTGGTTTTAACGGAGGTGTCCAAGCAGCGAACAGTAGTCGGAGGCGAGAAGCGACCGAGCCGTCCGTGTCAGGCCCTGCCCAGCCCCCCTGTGTTACCCAGTGGAGTCTGTGTGACACCCTAGGCCTGTGTAGGTCGTGAGAAATGGAGGTGCAGGGAGTTGGAATAGCTCTCGCCAAGTAACCGAGCTAGAAAGAGGCAGTGCGAGGCAGTGCGTGAGAACCTGGGTTTGTTCCCCTAGCTCTCCCCACCTCCCCGAGCTCCAGGTCTTCATCCCTGGGTCATACTGCTACCGATTAATAACACTAGTTCCGGTTTTCAGGGACCTTGAGCTCTTAAATGAGTCATTTTTTTTAGAAAAGATTTTATTTATTCATTCATTCGTTCATTCATTCATTCATAAGAGTGACACAGGCAGAGGGAGAAGCAGGCTCCCTGCAAGGAGCCCCGATGGGGGACTCGATCCCAGGTCTCCAGGATCACGCCCTGGGCCCACGGCAGATGCTCAACCGCTGGGCCACCCAGGTGCCCCTAAAAAGGTCATTCTTAAATACCTAGTGAGGAGGGGTTGAATCTCTTTTGAGGGTAGAGTTCAGTAAGCATTGATACAAATGTGTATTTGGGGCATTGGGCTCATGAATGGTCATAAAAAAAGGCATGCCTTTATCCACAAGGAATAGTCTTTTAAGTGAATCCGAGCACCCTCTCTGCACGAAATCCATAACGTGTAAATCAGAGGATTTTTTTTCTTTGTTTTTTTTCTTTTTTATTGGTGTTCAATTTGCCAACATATAGCATAACACCCAGTGCTCATCCCACCAAGTGCCCCCCTCAGTGCCCATCACCCAGTCACCCCAACCCCCCCGCCCACCTCCCCTTCCACCAGCCCTTGTTCATTTCCCAGAGTTAGGTGTCTCTCATGTTTTGTCACCCTCACTGTAAATCAGAGGATTTAAAGATGCTTTGGGATATCAGGCCAGGTTAAGAACCTCTTTTTTTTTTTTTTTTTTTAAGATTGCATTTATTTATTCATTAGACACAGAGGGAGGCAGAGGGAGAAGCAGGCTCCCTGCGGGGAGCCTGATGCAGAACTCCATCCTAGAACCCTGGGATCAGGATCTGAGCCAAAGGCAGAAAAAGCTCAACCACTTAGCCACCCAGGCATCCCAAGAACCTCTTTCTGAAGTTGTTGCTAGGGTACAAAGTTTGAGGCATAGTTAGAGAAAGGGCAAAATAGTATGCAACCTGAAAAGAAAATGTAATAGGAGATTAGGAGTGTCCTATGCAGATGTATCCCTACATATATCCTTTTATGTTTTTTTCTTCTGCATTTACCACTTCAGAATATGCTGTGTGTTCCAGAGAAACTTTTTTTTAAAGATTTTATTTATTTATTTATTCATGAGAGACAGAGTGAGGCAGAGACACAGGCAAAGGGAGAAGCAGGCTCCATGCAGGAACCTGATGTGGGACTCGATCCCGGATCCCCAGGATCATACCCCGGGCCAAAGGTGGCGCTAAAACGCTGAACCACTGGGGCTGCCCCCAGAGAAACTTCTTGAAAATTTATTTCCCACTCAATCATTTTACATTGTATGGGCTTTTACCTTTTTCTTTAAAGAGGGGCAAGTGGGAAGGAGCAGAGGGAGAGGGAGAAAGAGAATCTTGAGTAGGCTCCATCCCCACTGTAGAGCCCAATGCAAGGCTGCATCTCAGGACCCTGAGATCATAACGTGAGCTGAAATCAAGAGTCTGGTCCTTAACCAACTGAACCATCCAAGTGCCCCTGGGCTTTTACCTTTTTAAACATTTTCACATTTTCCACCTCACTTGGTTCTGCCTCTGAGATGTAGGACTCCATATGTTGCAAAGGGCAGCTGAGGCATAAGCTGGTGATGACACAGGATAGGCTTCCTAATTCCAGCTTCATTAATTCTCATTTCTCTGCTGAGTTTGAGGTTGTGTTGCGTGCAAATTCAGAGTAATTGGGGGATCTCTGGGTGGCTCAGCGGTTTAGCGCCTGCGTTTGGCCCAGGGCGTGATCCTGGAGTCCCCGGATCGAGTCCTGTGTTGAGCTCCCGGCATGGAGCCTGCTTCTCCCTCTGCCTGTATCTCTGCCTCTCTCTCTCTCTCCATGTCTATCATGAATAAATAAATAAATAAATCTTTAAAAAAAATTCAGAGTAATTGGGACAGGATCCTGGCCAGCGGAAGAAAATCTCTTCCATCTAATTTCCAAAGATGGAGTTAAAGAAGTGCATTTGGTTATGATCCCAAGAATATGATAAGGCTGGACCTTCCTTTTATGGGCCTGTTGCAATGTCTGATTGGGTGATAACTGTACTTGCATACCTGCCCAAAAGGTTGAGGGGATGATTTAAAAACAAGGGGCAAGAAAGGTTAAAGTTTAGTCTACACCGTGTCTCTGTAATCATATGGCTCAGGTTTTTGTTATGTATTAAAGCTTATGGGGGTTTTATGTTTATGCCTATGTGGATAAGCTCCTTGGGCCCTATTTATGAATTTTTCTTTATTTTGGTGCCTTTGGCAGAGTGCAGTACAGTAGTAAAATATGTTTATTACACCAATAATATACAGCAATGTATTATGCTCCCAGGTAGCATTTATTGAGCTTTTACTATGTTCTAATCACTGTGCATGAGACATATTGATTGTCTAGGTTTGTTATTTAGCCGTTAGGGACAGTGTGAAAAAAGAAGGTCCTAGACCACTGCAAGGAATGATACCAATTCAGTTCTCTGCCCCAGTGTCCCTACCGGTATTTATAGTTAAGTGTAATTATCACAGCTGATACTGTAATATAACCCTTGCTCATCAAGAGGTTAGTTTACATTCAGCGTATAGATCCCAGATTCCTTAAAATGGCAGTGGCATAGCCATGTGATAAATTTCATTTAGGCTTAAAATTTCCAAATCCTACTGTTTTTTGTTTTTTGTTTTTTTTTTTTTTTTTTGGAAGTTAACTCATAAGTGTCTTTAAAAAGCAAACAAAACCCAAAGAAACACCTTTTTGTTCAGAATAGGCCATCCCCCAAGGATTCTGGATATCAAAGGTTTTTATCAAAAGACAACAAATTCCTTATGGGAATCATCTTTCTAGACTAGAGGTTTTTAGTGACACAGAACCTGTCTGCAGTGATTAACACTCCTGAAAATATAGGAGCCAGTGTAAATTTCAGGCCCCGGTAAGCTAAGTACAATTCTGTGCTCCCTTTTTGTTCCTCACTGAAGATGTGTACCAGACCATAGTCCTACAGTGATGATTTTGGAAAAATAAACTTGAATTTGATTAAATATATTGAAATAGCAAATCATTGCAACTTGAGAACTTTATTTTTTATTACAAACAGGATATAATTGGATAACTTCCATTCAGCATATTGTTTAAATCAAAACAATGGCTATTAGGCCATTTACCTTTTAAACATTTTTCTTCAAAGTATACCTAAGAATGACCAAATTTATTCTGCATTAATGTTTTATATTTAACAGTTTTAAAGGACACCTTGGAGAAAAGGGGAGTATTAGGGCATTTAAAAGCAAGGATCCGAGCTGAAGTATTCAGTGCCCTAGATGATGAAAGTGAACCCCGACCACCATTGTCTCATGAAAACCTTATAATTAATGAACTAATTCGGGAATATCTTGAATTCAACAAATATAAGTATACAGCATCTGTCCTCATATCAGGTAAGAGGTTATTATTACTTGCCTGAAACAAAAATCTGCTTTTTCCTTTCCTCAATTCTCAGGAAATATTTAGGCTGAAAATCTTTTTTTTTTTTTTTTTTTTTTTAAGATTTTATTTAATCATGAGAGACACACAGAGAGAGGCAGAGACACAGGCAGAGGGAGAAGCAGGATCCATGCAGGGAGCCCGATGTCGGACTCGATCCTGAGACTCTGGAATCAGGCCCTGAACCGAAGGCAGACCCCCTCAGCTCAACCACTGAGCCACCTAGGCCCCTAGGCTGAAAATCTAATTCCATTACCATACAGTATTGTTCAAGTGACTGGGACATAAAAATCTCCTGAGCTCTTTCCATAACTTGAATACATTCTCATGGGGCTTATTGTCTTATAAGGGAAAATAAATACCTAAACACTTAAACTTGTGTACTTTGAAAAATCATTTGTATTCCTGATTCTGAAAATTAAAAGTGATTTACACTTTATCTTGTGTGCTGCCAGCTTTTTCTATGTAGATGCTTTAAAAATACACAGTTTTGGGGGATCGGTTGGTTAAGCATCTAACTCTTGATCTCAGCTCAGGTCTTGATCTTACGGTTATGAGTTCAATGCTGGGCATGGAGACTACTTTAAAATTAAGAATACACACAGTTTTGATGTGTATATTTTTTATTAAAAATATGAAAGGTTGGAGATAAAACTTCAAAATATTGCTAATATTGTAGGTTAGGGATATGTAGAAATGTGTGTAAAAGCATGGTATTTTAAAACCGTTGTGAACTGGGGTGCCTGTCTGGCTCAGTCAGTTGAGCATCCAGCTCTTGGTCTCAGCTCAGCTTTTGATCTCAGGGCTGTGGGTTTGAGCCCCGAGTTGGGCTCTGCACTCAGTGTGGGATCTAATTAAAAAGGATCAGGAAGGTAAATGCCAACTCACTACAGCGATAGGAGGGAGAGAAATGGTGTTGGGGAGTTAAAAAAATTAAAGTACACTTATCTCATTCTATTTCTCATTTTATTTCAGTTAAAATACACTTATTTTATTTCTGAAGAAAGAACTGGAGGGAATGCATAGTACTGAAGTTAGATTTTCATCTGCACTGGAGGGAGACACGGAACTGGAACGATGACTTTAATTTGTATTAATCTGTGTTTTAAAACTATCTCTTGCCTCATCAATGAAAAGAAACCATGAATTCGATTTTGGAAGAGAGAATAAATTCTTTGTGGTGTTGGAACTTTTCCATTTAATAGATTTTTAAATTAATATTCTAGATCTTTTATTTAATGTTAAGCATATACCTTAACTGAGTAAAGACTGGTAATTTTTCTTTTAAAGATTTTATTTATTTATTTATTCATGAGAGACGCAGAGAGAGAGAGAGGCAGAGACACAGGCAGAGGGAGAAGCAGGCTCCATGCAGGGAGCCCGACGCGGGACTCGATCATGGGGACTCCAGGATCACAACCTGGGCTGAAGGCAGCGCTAAACCACTGAGCCACCCAGGCTGCTCAAGACCGGTGATTTTTAGTGGTCTAAGAATCTTCGTATTAGCCCCCACTTTCCTTAGTTAGAGATGGGTGTATAATACTATTAATACTCAGAAAAGAAGAACATTATGAAAATATAATGAATTAGGTCTTGGACCTGGGCTTCTCTAGAATAAAAAGTAGTCACAATAGTCAAGTTTCATGTTAGGTGTCTTGGCTTTTTTAAAAAACTGAGGTGTAATTAATAATGCAGTATACCTTTTTTAGTATACAGTTCTGTGGATTTTACCAAATGCATACAGTTGTGTAACTACCACCTCAGTTAAAATCACAATATAGAATATTTTTATCACCTCAAAACATTCTCTCTGCCCTGTTGTAGTTAACTTCTTCAGCTACCAACCCCTAGCAACCACTGATCTGTTGTTTTCTGTTCCTAATATTTGCCTTTTCCAGAATGTCCTGTAAATGAGCCCATTCAGGTTGTAGCCTTTTGAGTCTGCTTCCTTTCACTTAGCATAATGCATTTGAGATTTAGCTGTGTTGGTTTTTTTCCCCCTGAATAGCATTCCTTTGTATGGCTGTGCCGATTTATCTATTATCAGTTGAGGGTCAGTTGTTTATAGTTTTTGGCAATTATCAACCAGATGCCCTAAAGTTCACACACAGGTTTTTGTGTGAAGGTAAGCTTTCATTTCTCTTGAGTAAGGAGGTAAGAGTGGGATTGCAGTTGTTTGTGGTTAAGAACATGCTCACCTTTATAAGAAACGGCTCAGCTGTTTTCCAAAGTGGCTGTACCATTTTGCTCTGCTACGAGCAAAGCAAAGTATGAGAGTATCCAGTTGCCTTGTATCCCTGCCAGCACTTCATATTTGGGTTAATTTTACTTTTAGAATTATTGCTACCAAATAAATATTGTTCCTGTCCTGTATCTAATTTGTGGGCTTCTCAAAAAAAGGGGGGGGGCCTTCTGAAGTCCATTATGCAGAAGCAGTATGTTCCTAACAAAAAATTGGGGGATTTAAAAAATGAATTTATGTTAAATTCTGTTAAGTTATATATATAACGGGCAGCCCGGGTGGCTCAGTGGTTTAGCGCCATCTTCAGCCCAGGGCATGGTCCTGGGGACTCGGGATCAAGTCCCACGTCAGGCTCCCTGCATGGAGCCTGCTTCTCCCTCTGCCTGTGTCTCTGCCTCTCTCTCTCTGTATCTCTCATGAATAAATAAATAAAATCTTAAAAAAAAAATAGTTATATGTATAACAAAATGATACTTTGAAGATCATAAAATCACATAGATCTGCCTTGGAATGTGCCATTATCACCCTCCCAAAATCTGAAAAGTCTGTATACTTGGTAAGTGGTTCTTATCAAAATCATATGTGCTTTTTAGAAGAATAAAGACTTACAATTTTTCTTCCAGAATCTGGTCAACCTGTAGTTCCATTGGACAGACCATTTCTTATCCGGGAACTAAATGCATTTGAAGAATCAAAGGATGATACAATGTAAGTTTTTTTAAATAAAATTTTTTATAATAAAAACTTAAAAATAAGTCTTTAGTTATTACTGTTTTGTAGTCCTAATCATGTATTAGTGGCTTTATTTCATTTTAATTGAGCAGGAATTTATTTGGTTCGAGTGTGTGTCTAACACTGCACCAAATCCAAATAAGACAAGGCATCTGCTCTTGAGCTAGAATTCCCATAGTTCCAGAGGACCGAACCTTTGTCTTGCTAAGTAAGGGTCACTCTTCTTGGCTTCTTGATGCATCCTTTTTTGTCTTCTCAGGCTTTGCTCTATCAGTTGTTTTTTTTTCTCACGTCAAACTCTTCTGAATATTTAAACTCTTCTGATTATTTCCTCCATTTCAACCTAGGAATATACTCAGATCTAAAAAAATACCGGTCAAGTCGTTTTTACCACTGAACTTAGTGATAACCAGCCATCTGCTTTCATTTTGTTTCTCTCCCCTCTTTTGCCTTCTGTGCGTATCAAAAATTCTTCCCTCGCCATTTATACTGAAACTGTGCTCTTGAAAAGAAGGGCGACTACTTTCAGGTAGTTTCTTAGTTCTTTTCCTCCCTCAAGGTCGCTCAAACTTTTTCCAGAGGATCCTTGAATGGCACAAAAAAAAAAAAAATACAATTGTACCTAGGAGGCCAGGGGACATAGCTCAAAACAGCCCTTCCCTGGCAAGAATTTTCTTTGAAGTCTTATGCTTTCACTTTATGAAAATTTCTTGAATTTTTTTCTTTCTGCTTCATGGTATAATTATCTGTTTTACCTTACAAATGCTGTAAATGACATACCAATTAGATTGAAATCTCCTGCAAATCTTTGTACCGTTAATAATCCAGAATCATATGCCCCCTTTATCCTGTGCTTTGTCCTAAGTCCCTGGCACCAGGGTGGGTATACATCTGTATTTCCAGTTTAAGCAACTCAATTTTGCTTGAGTTTCTGTAGCATTTTGTAATAGTGACTGTTGCCTCTTAAGAATCTTTTTGTCACTTGTCTTTTTTGATCCTTTACTGTCTAGGTTTTCCCTTCCCTAATAGTGTTCTCAGTTTCTTCTTTGGCTCGTTTAGGGTTCCCTTAGATCGTGAGCAGTCTCCAGGTTTTGTCCTCCTGTCCCCTTGCCCACTTTTCCAAGTATGCCTGAGTCTTTAATGATGCCTCCATGTTGGTGACTCTATTTATTTTTTTTTTTTTGAGATTTATTCATGAGAGAGAGAGAGAGGCAGAGACACAGGCAGAGGGAGAAGCAGGCTTCATACAGGGAGCCGGATGTGGGACTCGATCCCAGGTCTTCAGGATCACGCCCAAGCTGAAGGCGGTGCTAAACCGCTGAGCCACCCAGGCTGCCCGGTGTCTTTAAACCCAACAGACACCCTGAAGTGTGGGCCCACGTTTCAGCTGGCATCTCAAACTCACTGTGTCCAAAATTTAAATGTGTTATTTTCACCTCCTTAAACCCACCTTGTGTGTTCCTTATCTAGCCATTAGGGTCTTAAACTCGGAGTCTACTTCCATCTGTGGCTCCTTCCCCTTGTGGGTTCCGTCACTTCTGCTCCACAGTGTTCCCTGTCCCTTCCCACTGCCCTGCACTGTTTAGAAGCCATCTGTCTGCTTTGTCTGTCTCTAGGCACTTTCTTTCCAACTTACCTTCATACTGCCAACAGTTTGCTTTCTGAAAGGCAGTTACTGCTCTGTTTAAAACATTTCTGCTATAGGGCTGCCTGAGTGGTTCAGTCGGCTAAGCGTCCGACTCTTAATCTCAGTTCAGGTCTTGACTACAAAGCCCCCACTGGGCTCCATGCTGGGTGTGGAGTCTACATTCAAAACAAAACAAAACAAAACAAAACCCCTCCATTGTAAACTTTTCAGATTTTGGAAAGTAACATGGATTGTATAGTTGAAATTTGCTAAGAGAGTAGAACTTAAATGTTTTTTCATCCATGAAAGTAGCACACACAAAAGTAAATGGGTGAGGTGATGGGTATGTTAACTCAATGAGAGGAATTCCTTCACAGTGTGTGTGTATATGTATATCAGATCATCGTGTGGTACACTTTAAATACCTTACAATTTTATTTCTCAGCTATAACTCAGTAAAGCTGGGAGAAAAAAGGTAATATGGCAAGTATACCAAATACTAGGTGTATGTGCCGGTGTGAACATACAGTGACTCCATAAATATACTGATAGTTTTTCTGGGAAGCTTAAGAATTTTCACACAAAGTACAATAAAAATATATAATAGCCCTGGTTAGGTCAAGCCATGCTACCAACAGTTTGTGCCAAATTTATGAAGAAAACTAGTTTTCAGAGTTTTTGTGTTTCAGCATTTGCAAATAAGGTAATTATAAAGCCGAACTTAAAAAAAAATCTGTTTTTTGAACTTTTATTTTTAAAAAATCTAAATATCCATGAATTCATGGATTAAACATGCAAGCTATGTATTTTCTAATAACATTAAAAAGTATCTGAGTCTTAAAAATTTTAAGTCTTAAAACTTCATTGATGTTAATTTAAGAACAAAATTGTTGAAACTTAAAAATCTTCTTGAACCTGTTAGCTCATTGGGAAACATGGGTTTAAAATTAAATGAAAAGACAGATCTTACATTCCTGGTTATGAGAGTTACAATGTAAGATATATTCCTTTCATAAGAGTTGGGCATCTTAAATAGATAAACCTACTTTCCTGCTTTCCTCATGATCTGGAGAAGTTGGCATGCAAGCAGTTATTGCTGCCTAACTGAGTGCCCCAGAATTTGGTAGCTTGAAAAAATCATTTATTATCTGTAGTAGGTCAGGAATCTCAGGGCGCTTCTGATGCTCAGCATTTCTCTGGAGATTCCAGTTACAATGTAGCCAGGGAGGCCCTGGTCTGAAGGCCTGGCTAGGGCTGCAGGATCCCCTTCTGTGTGGCTCGCTCCCACAAGACCATTCCTTCCACGTGTACCTTTCCCTGGGACAGCTTGAGTGTCCTCATGACATGGCACAGACTTCCCCAGAGAGAAGGCATGGAGGAGACCATGGTGCACAGTGCTTTATGACCTAGTCTTGGAAGCTGCACAGCGCTGTCACTGAATACCTTATTTGGTTCATAGAAGTGACTTGAGCCCACACTCCAGGGGAGGGCAGTTAGGCTCCACCGTGTGAAGAGAAAGTCATGTCCTACTTTAATCTATCACGTCAACTAATAAATATCTCAAAAAAAAAAATCAGTGAAATTGTATTTTCAGTGATGAGATTAGAAACGAAAACATTTCTGTAGTACCTGTCTTCATTGTCAGCAGGTAGCTTCCCTTTCTGCAGGGGAACTAATAGAAATCACCAGCAGCATATTGTCGTGAGAAGAATATAGGACTTGAGGTTCAAGTAGAAAGTTTGTTTACTTACTAAGGAATCTCTAAATCTTCCCTGAGCTGTGGTATTCTCATTTATCCACAAAGTGAAGATAAAATGGAGAGAGGTTAGAGTATTTTGTAAACTGTAAAAGTAGCTTTTTTAATGGGCCCTGCCTCCCAAAAAATAGCTTGTTAAATATCAATTCTAACCCAACTGCTGAATAGCTAACATTCATATACCATTTAATGTGTGCCAGGCACAGTTCTAAACACTTGATATTTATTGGCTCATTTGGTCCACAACAACCCTTGAAGGTAAGGGCTACGCTTATTCACATTTATACAGGAAGAAACATGGAGAAGGCTGGGGACATGAAGAATCTTGCTGAGGTCAAGTGCTGAATCCAGGATTTTAACCTAGACAGTCTGGCTTTGCCCACATGTGATCTTTAGGCAAGGATCTATTCCTCTACTTAGTGTTTACTGAATACCTGTTGTGTATCTATCAGACAGTGCTAGGCACTGGAAAATCTTCCACTGGACTTTGAAAGTCGAAAAGCAGAATTCCTGTGTATTGATGACACTGTGTTTCAGTTTGGGTGATGTTTACATAGTTAACATGGGTTCTCTGGGTTTTTAAATTGTCTTTCAAGTTAAATGGTACTCTTATATTTTAAAAAGCTCAAATAGTTTGCGATTTGGATAGTAACCGTGCATCTTCTTTCTTTTAAGTCTCGAAAATTACGTGGCCATTTTGGTGGCAGAGGAAGCCTTAAAGAATAGAGGTTTTAAGCTTTTCCTGTATCTGTAATTTTAATTGATTTTGGTTTTCTTCCTGCTACAGACCTCTTTTATATGGAATTTTAGCTCATTTTTTACACAGAACGAAGGATGACCTCCAAAATCCATTCCTGAGAGGGTCTTCACTTCAGCCTCCAAACCCAAATCTTGGTGGACAGCCTAGCAGAAGAAAGCAAAGGGGTATGAATTTCCTGAGATTCATCATTTAGCTGTCAGCAAGCATTTGTTCTACTTTTGTTTAAAAAAAATTTTTTTAAAGATTTTTAAGTAATGCACATACCCAACATGGGGCTTGGACCCCACAACCCCAAGATCAGGAGTCACACGCTTCACTGACTGAGCCATCCAGGTGCCCCAAGTATTGTTTTCTTCTTAAATATCTTTCTCTCAGGAATAGTTTTTCCTGAGCTTTTGAGTTATAGTTTAATTCTACTTCCATCTAATAAAGTTTGAGTCTGTGTTACTAATTCTTCAAGAAACAAAATGCTTTTTGGAAGGAGAATCTTGGGATGGGAGAGTGGACAAAATTCTTAGGCACTCTTTCTATGCCAAAATATGGAAAAACCTGATTTTCACAGAGATTTGTACTCTTTTGGAGCAGCTTAGATCATTAGCATACTGAAGAAATAGCCTTTTATCAAGTCATCACTTTTTCCCCCTTCAAGACTGAAGAAAGGCAAGATTACTGAGCACAGATAGAGAAGTCACAGGTGTCTATATCCTTTGCATTCTTAGGGTACTGTTTGTGAAAGACTGACAGTTACCTACAACTAAATTCCTAGGAGCATAGCCCCTGTTGTTTTCAGAATGTTTACTCCTTAATGAGCTTTCATTTGCTTTGATCACATCAGCAATAGGATCTCAGTTTGACCATCTGAACTGAATGGTTTATAGCTCCTTCCCAACCTTGGTAGATTTAATCTCTTTCTCAGAAGGACAGTTAGAGCTGGGGCTCAGGCATCAGATTAGCAGAGCAAATCTAAATCTTAAAGAACGTTGAAATAAACTTACAGGAAACATCTAGAATACAAATTGCCTCTCATAGTTTTTTTTCTTTAAAGATTTTATTTATTCATGAGGACACACAGAGAGAGGCAGAGACACAGGCAAAGGGAGAAGCAGACTCTCCCCAGGGAGCCCGACATGGGACTTGATCCCAGGACCCTGAGCTGAAGGGAGATGCTCAGCCACTGAGCCCCCCCAGGCATCCCACCTCTGTTAGTTTTCATAAACTGCTGTGAGCAGTACTGATCACGTTAAATATTTGCTGTGTCTCCTAAGATCTGAAAATGTAGTATTTGTGAACCAAGGTGACCACCTTTGGAGGTTATTTCTGATTTCACTAGGAGCTGTTCATTTCTGTATCTTAGAATGCTGAGCTGATGGAGCATTGAAAAAGAAATCATTCCTGCCTCCTTACCCGGCAGTTGAGAAAACCAGGACTGAGAGGTTGTAACTCCTCTGAAGCTTGCAGCTGATCATTTTTAACCGAATCAGCACCTCCAAGTGCTATTCCTGTACGCTTTTCCCATTAAAGAATGTAAAGAAGTTTTAGTAGTTCCCTTTTCAGGGCTTGGTGCCTACTATTTGACGAGTACTTAAAAAGCAAAACAAAACACACAAGTGCATGAGTCAGTCTCTAAACATTCACATCATACAGTGTAGAATTCCCTTGACTCTCTTCCCTCCTGTCTGTCCCTAAACTCCCCAGTCTCCGTCCCTCCCGTGGAAGGTCCCTGTCAGCAGCTGGGAGGGTGGGATCTCCTTCCAGATTCATTTTTGCACATGTAGATTTATACATATTGCTGCTCTCTGTGTTCTCCTGCCATTCACTTTGTTTTCACTCGTCTTGTCGAAGTATGTAGAGCTTCTTTGACCTCATTCTTAACTTGGTGTATTACAGCATAGTATTGCTAATCATCCTCTACTGATGTACTTTTATGTTCTTAATTGTTCGCTTTTACCATATTGCAGTGTAGAGTTACTTCTTCATCCACACAAGTATTTCTCTGGTGTGGACACCCTAGAAGTACAATTGGTGGTTCAAAGCCTGTGCCCATTAAAAAACGTAGTAGAGAGCAGCCCAGGTGGCTCAGCGGTTTAGCGCCGCCTTCAGCCCAGGGCATGATCCTGGAGACCCAGGATCGAGTCCCATGTCGGGCTCCCTGCATGGAGCCTGCTTCTCCCTCTGCGTGTGTCTCTCATGAATAAATAAATTAAAATCTTAAAAAAAAACCCAAGAAACAAAAACGTAGTAGATACTGTCTCATTCCCCTCCAAAAAGGCTTTACCAGTTTACATGCCCACCAAGAATAAATGATAATACCAGCATCTCTATTTAATTGCCACCAGGGGATATTGTACATGTGAACACTTGCTAACATGGCAAACCTATGACTTGGGTTCTTTCAGTCCTATAAGGAAAAATAACATCTTGAGAAATCACTTTTCTGGCTTGTAAGCTCTTTATTTTTATTTGTTTATTTTTAGGTGTACAATATAGTAATTCAACACCCCACTGGCGTGCTTATCACCAGAAGTGCCCTCCTTAACCCCCATCACCTATTTACCCCATCCACCCCCCACCTCCCCTCTGGGAACCGTCTGTGTGTTCTCTAGAGTTCAGTGTTTTTTTGATTTGTCTTTTTTCTTCCTTTGTTCATTTGTTTCTTAAATTCCACGTGTGAGTGACATCATTGGTATTTGTCTTTCCCTGACTTACTTTGCTTGGCATGATACCCTCTAGCTCTATCCATGTCCTTGCATGGCTTGTAAGCTTTTTATAATCAATCTCATTCATGGCTAATGACTTATAACAAAGTTACAAGTAACCGAGTATTTATTTCTTAACTCAGTTCTATTCTTTTGAGATGTGGGTCACAGAATAGCTAGTGGTAGCTTTACACTGCGGAGGTGGGAGGGCTGGTGTGGGGGAGAGAGAGGGAAAGAAAAAGGGAGACAAAGGGTGAGGGAAGAGAGTGCATTAGTTGCTCTGGGGCCTTCAGAGACATCAGAGAATCCATTTCAGGTTAGTAGAACTGTGGGTGCGTGTTCAGTGGAAAGCTCCATGCCAGGCTCAGAGGTGAGGAGGACTGCTGCAGTAACAGAAGAATAGGGATTTTGGTAATTATTTTTCTTGACCTTCAGAAATTTTCTTGGTAACAGTGAACTCTTTGTGCAATGATTTGTGAAGAATTGCCAGCCAAAAATGGCATTTTGTCCCAGTAACACACTTCAGCATTTACTTCCTCAATTCTAGCTTAGTGTTTGATAGAAACATGTTTTATTTGACAACATTGAAAGGTTACAAAGATCTTAAAATAATTATTCAGATTACAGTAACCTGATTTCTACAGAAGCTCATCCAGCTGAAATACAAAACACTAAAATGAAATCGTCTTTTCTGTGAACCTAAGTCTAAAGCATGCCAACGGGAAAACTTCTTTTCTCGAAGTGCTGAAAAAAATGAACCGGGCTTATGTAGGCACACGTGCCTTTGGGATGGTAACCAGTTGATTAGTGCTGCTGATGTTAGAGCTTAAAATATTAGAGGCAAAGTAGTTCTTGCAATAATTAAAAGATCAGGTATCTCGTAAAAGAGAAAATCATTATCAGCGCAACTTTAATGCATTTCTATGAAGTCCATGAATAACATACTTCTTAATACTGCTTTTCTAGAAAACTTAAAATGGTTATGGTCTCAGGGTATTGTTAATTTTGTTCTGTCCAACATGCTGCCTAAAAATGAGGGGGATAGTCCTCTGTGACCCAGACCTACAGTCTCCATTCTTTATGAGGGCGATCAGCTGCTGTGGCCCGGCCAGGCTGGATGTAGAAGCAGATTGTCTTTATAATTAGAAAATCCAGTATGTTTTTGGTGCTAAAGCTGGATGTTTCTAACAACTGTCTAAATTTGTGTTCTTTTTCTCCTGTCATCAAAATCATAAAAAATGGGTTTTTCCATTGTAAAAGTGCCTTCGGAATATTTTCAGGTTTCCACAATTTCTCAGAATTTAGCTTTGCCTTGCATTTTTGTTGGATTTGGCTAGTAAATCTCTTCAGGTTCTTTTAATTCAGGGTACTTCTGCCCTCTACCCCTTGCTCCCTATGACAAAAGAAATTCAGCAAAAGTGACTAGGGCCCCTTCTATTGTCAGAGCACAGGGGGTGGTCACAGGGGCTCTGGGCTCTTCCGAACTCTCAGGGACCTTTATTGTGTCTTTGCTTGAAGAACATTTTCTATAGTTTCTTGGATACTTTTCTGATTTGGGTTAGGAAAATGTAAACTCTGCTAGTTTGTTTTGTTTTGCCACAAGATGGTGCTCCTAGAGGCATTTCTATTTGAAGATAGAGGTTTTTTTTTTTTTTTTTTTTTTTCTCCTTTCTTTTTAGTTGAAGAACTTTGGCATCCCTCAAAATGCTAATTGAACACTCTGTCCTTTCTCATGGATTCCATTCCATACGTATCATGTGAGAGAAGTTTATAACTGCTCCTTACACTTGGGTTTACTCCAAGGTGCTCTCTATTCCTTTAAAAACATTTTAGAGGGGCGCTCGGGTGGCTCAATCTGCTCCCAGGGTCCTGGGATTGAGCCCTGTATAGGGCTCCCCACTCAGCAGAGAGTCTGCTTCTCCCTCTCCCTTTGTACCCTCACTTTCTTGCTCTTTCTTAAATACATAAATCTTAAAAACACTTGAGAGTGAGTCTTTAGTACTAAACGTTTCTGATTTCTTCAGTAATGTTTTAAAAATGGTGAGTTGATTTCATTGTCCTAAGCCACCTAAAGAATTCATACAATATTAAATATGTAACATCTGAAAATATATGTAGATATGTCTGCACACTGCCTACTTTGACTTGGAATAAGTACTGACATTTATTTCTGTTCATTTCAGATGACCACTTACAAAAAGAGAAGGGGAACAGTACTAATATGGAAGATCCTCTTGTTTCTCAAGCAGTGAAGAGATGACCTTTCCATTCGGGTCATCTTTTGTCTTAAAATTGTATGTATTAAAAGAAAAAAAAATTGTGTGGATTAAGTAATGTATTTATTCTCCCAACATTACCAAAATATATCACTAATATTTGTAGAAAATCGGGTTTCTGCAAAACATTTAGCCCCCTCCTGTTTTACTACATTTGTGAGTAAAAGCTAACTCTGTCATCTAGCTTGTTGGATTTGACTCGAAAGAAAATGCATTGTTTCTTTAGAAAGAATTTTAAAGGTTTTTAAATTTGTGAGAACTGGAAGGACTTTTTAGTACCCTGTATATTCTCCAAAAAAACAAGATTCAGGTCTTTATAGCCATATGCTCTGCCCTTTAACAAGATTACGTTGATTACATTTCCTTCAGGCTGGAATTATATGGATTTGTAGAAAAATTCATTTATGTTTTTAAAAAGCATTTGAAAGAACATTAAAGCCAGAAAAAATGAATTCCTATGTAGTTTGATTTTTTTTTGTTGTTTACGATTAGTGATTTTTCAGATAACCATTTATAATTTGGTTTGAATATCTGAATTACCATCTAAATTTGAACTTCTAAACTAGGTAACAATGTACTTTTTCTTTCCTTAGACCATTTTGGCTCCTACTGGAAGATTTAATTAAAAGGTAGAGGGGGAAATAATTCTTTTAATTTTGCTGTAAGTAAAACAAAGAGTTTATTTTATTATACAAAGAATGTGGAATAAGCATGAAGAGACAGGCTTTAGGAGAAATACCAAAAAGCACCTTTTAAAGGATGGCTTTGTTTAGCCTCCATGTGGCCCTCAGCTGTGCAATTACAAGATGAGCTATGAAAGAGCTAGTCCCTACCTATCTGGACTCTGAATCTCATGACATGTCAATTTTTTATTCTTGGGATAGAAAAATGGTAAGAGTTCTTGCTGTGCTATCTTTAAAATGCTATTTGATATTTACTACAACATTTTTATAACGTGGAGTCTACAGACTAATGTCCCTAACAACAGCTATTATAATAGCCCTTGATTGGCAAAAGTCATAAAGTATATTCAGACGGAACTTGAATGTTTTCCACAGGACAGGTGAGAAGGGCTGTCAATAGCAAAATTGGCATTCCCTTCAGGGTGTTGATTCTGTGCTGTCTTTGGAAATTATTGAAACTTTTGAGTTTATGTTTGGTGTTGGTTGGTCCTTACAGATTAACCAGGAATTTTTACTTGAAGAAAATTATTAAAGAAATCCCCTTAAGCCATACTTTACAAGTCAGAGGATTTTTGAGAGGCCCAATTGATGAGCTAGAATTACATATATAGATGTAGAAGTGTACTATAAGGGCTCATTTTCATTTTTTAAATTAAATCTGTAGTATCTGATAACAATTTTGAATTCCATTGTATTATATGTGGGAATATAAATATCTGAATTCTTCTCAGAGGACTTGGTTTTCATCCAAGGATGTTGGCAGTGGACGCTAAGTTTACCTCAGGAATTACAACCATGCAGGATTAGATTTTTAAAAAATGCTGGAGTTTATAATGTTGATCACCGATATAAAATCATCACAATAGAAGCTAAACAGAATTGTCACATGTAGTCCATAGTGCTTGTATGCATTACTCTGTAACTCGTTTGTACCTAGGCAACTTTTATACTTTGAATGTATTATTTAATAAAAAAAACAATTAAGCAACTCACCTTTGTGCAGTTAGTGTTATACCTATGACTCTTCTGTCATCAGGAGGTGAACATCAGGACAGGTGGCTCCCCAGACCTTCCTTCAGGATCTCTAGTGGCCTCGTTGTTGGAGGGTGTAGAGAGGTGGAGGGAGGGAAACTTTTCCTGGTGGGTGTGCACTCAGTATCAGCCACGTCACCCTGCAATGGTTACTCTTCATCCAGGAGGCTGATGGTATCAGTCTCTGGGGGAAAAGTATTGTAATCTAGGGCGGGCATTTAGGGGCTCAAAACATATTTAGTAGTTTTTTATATTTGGAAAAGAGAAAACCACCTATGTTCAAAACTGAGATTTTTATGATTTCCACAAAGGACCTTAGGTTGAAAAGTCTGCTCTAGAAATTTTTATACTCAGGATTTTTGAATGGTGTCAATTAATTTATAAGCCCGTCATTGAAAAAGTTACGTTGGCTGAGACATTAAAAAGAAAAAACTAAGAGAAAGACAAGACAAATATAAACGACACATCAAACTATTCTCATAAACTAAATCAGTACATCATGCCTGGTGGTTTTCCTGGGGTTGTCGGGAGAAGTTGTCTTCCAGAAATACGGAGAAGTTTTAGGAGAAGACTTGGATTTACAGAAAAACAGGATGAGAATTGGAACTGAAGAGGGACTTAGGGAAAGTGGAAATATAAAACTTGGGCAGTCTGAAAACCAAGCAGGAGCAGAGGTGACGTTAGAAGATGATAAATTTAGCTTAGCGTATATGTTTGCACAGAGTAAACTGATAGCTTTATAATTATGTGCAAGAACGCAGTTGTATACGACTCACATGCCTGTGTGATTATATAACATTTGATGTGTTCTTTTAACCTAAAGCCAAGTGTACTTGAAGGATTAACATTGTGAGAATATGCCTTTAAAGGCATTTGGGACCATGCTTCCTGGCCACTTGGTATTTGAGTTTTGTTAACAACCATTCTGCAAGGATTGCATGGTCTTTTTTGTTTGTCTGTTTGTAACAAAAGGTAAAACTACTTTTTTCAAAAAAAAGACCTTTTAAAAAATACATTTATTTATTAGAGCAAGCAAGGGAGGGGCAGAGGGAGAAGCAGGAGAATCAGGAGAAGCAGACTCCTTCAATGTGGGGAGGAACACCCTGGGTCCAGGACCCAGGACCCTTGGGTCAGATATTTATCCAACTGAGCCACCCAGGCACCTCCGAAAAATAGACTATTTTTGAAAGCAACCTTAGGTTCACTGCGAAGTTGAGTATAAGGTACAGAGAATTTCTGTATACCTCCTATCCCTCCCCCCCACACACTCACAGCAGGACCCCCCATGGGAGTGGCACATTTGTTCCAATCAGTGGACCTACATGGACACATCACGAACACTCAAAGTCCATAGTTTACATCAGGGTTCATTTCCGGTGCTGTTCACTCTGTGTGTTTGAACAAATGTATAATGACACGTATCCACCACTGTAATACCGCACAGAGTAATTTCACTGCCCTAAAAACCCTCTGACCGGCCTGTCCATCCCTCTAGCCCCCCAGCCTCTGGCAACCACAGACGTCTTCATTGTCTTCATGGTTTTACCTTTCCCAGAATGACACATAGTTGGAATCCTACAGGATGTGGTCTTTTCAGACTGTCTTCTTTCACTTAGTAATATGCACCTAAGATTCCTCTGGGTCTTTTCACGGCTTGAGAGCTCGTTTGTTTTTAGCACCAAATGATACTCCATCACCTCAGTTTCCCACAGATTGTCCACTTGCCTCCTGAATAGCAGCTTGGTTGCTCCCAGGTTTTGACAACTCTGGGTAAAGCTGCTTTAAACATCCCAAGTGCAGGCTTTGGCATGGATGAAAGCTTTCAACTCATTTGGGTAAAATCTTAAGGAGTATGATCTGCTGGTTCACATGTTAAGAATATGTTTAATTTTGTAAGACACTGTAAAACTAGAGAATTTTAGAGTCCTTCCCAATGGAGGGTAGGGAATCTGGAGTTAACCAACACCAGAGTCGGAAATTGATGAAGGAAAGAGCATTGCAGGTCACTGCCATACCAGCTTGACCTGGAGAAGTGTGGAGCTCTCATGCGTGAAACAGGAGTGACTTTGTGCAAGAGAGATGGAGCCAAGCCAGGCCTGTGGCCAGGAATGATGTCCCTTCATTCACAAGAAGGCACAGTCCTGCGCAAATCTTGGGCTGGAAGACTTGAGTGGTGATAATACACCTCTTTAAATAATGAGATTGTGAAACACAGGCAGAAGTAAACCATGCTTGGGCCCAATCTTTGATATTATTCAAAACTGGAGGGAATCATATTTTGGAGCTTTTTGAAGCCAATAGCAAACACAAAGCTATTTGACAAAGAGGAGAAGACTCCAAGAGAGAAATTAACCCTCTGCCATCCTGTTTCATGAGTTCATGGAAACTCCCATTACACAGCACCTCACCGAAAAGACAAGCCAAGGAAACGTACTGGACAGCTCTTGAAGTAACACTTTTTTAAAGTATTTTTTCCCCCTAGATCTTAGAATAACCGGCTTTTTGAGCCATCAGAAATAAAACAGACATTTGACTTCATCAGTGTAACAATGCACTTTTGAAGACTTGAACTGAGCTTCTGCACTGCACAGATGTTTAATGAATGACTGTTATGTACACATACGGTCTCCAAGCACTTGTAGAATGTACCAGAAAGGTATGGAATACTTTATATAAGGCCTTCCCGTGCATCATCATGTTTGACGACTCAGGAAGGTGGTTGAAGCAAAAATTCTGTCCATCTGTGCTCCTCCTTGAGAAGACACAGGCTCCGTTCCCTGACTGTCTTGGGGCTTCAGGTCTGGTGCCTCGCAGACCATGTGTAAATCTCAGACATGTAAACCTCCCATCTACTCAACACAGACTCCAGCAGACATGTGGGGTTGGAATTCCTGCCCCACCACTAGCGAGCTATGCTACCTTGGCTTGCTCCTTAATTCACCAACCTGCTTTGTCAACCGCAGAATGGGGAAAAAATATATATTTTTTAAAGTACCTATTTCATAGGGTTGTTCTAAGGAAGAGGAGAGAGAAGGCAGGAAAATTTAATGTTCGTTATAAAGCCTCCATTTATTAATAATTGCTTAAAAGGCTGGCTCAGTGGTTAAGCATCTGCCTTTGGGTCAGGTTGTGATCCTGGGGTCCTGGGATCGAGTCCCATGTCAGGCTCCTCACATGGAGCCTGCTTCTCCCTCTTCCTGTGTCTCTGCCTCTCTCTGTGTGTGTCTCATGAGTAAATACAAATCTTAAAAGAAAAAAATTGCCAACAAGTGTGATTCCGACGGCCTGCTCTGGGTTCTTTCCAGAACGGGAAGATGGTAGTGAACTTCACTTTTCCCCTTCCATCACCCTCCGCTCCGCACCACGTCTATACCAACGCAGGGACAATTTCCACTCCTTTTACAGCGTGGACAATAAAAGGCACGTGGAGTAGCAGCTTATCCATCATTTTCTGAAGAGCTTTTCCCTAGCTCTGCAATCAGCTGAACTCGAGCAGTTCCTGCCTCTGCCTTAGACCCGTGGGGTGTTTTCAGGGGTGCAACAGCAGGAGAGCTTGACATTGGAAGCAGACCAAGAGGGTCTGAGATGCTGAGCCTGCAGGAGGGACGGGCTGTCCCTCACCATCCCGCACCCAAGGCCTACGTGGTTTCCTCGGGTGAGAATACCAACAGCAAGCAGCACAATATGTTCATTTCACGCGGATCATCTCACCAACTGTTTACAAACAGCCAGGTAGGGAAACTGAGTCCCAGAGTATTTAAGTGACTGGCCCATGGTGAAACAGCCAGAAAGTGGCACCAGCTACTTGCCTCAGAGACCTGTCTTCAGCCTCTAAGCCAATTCACCCCGGGAAGGCATTTCCCTTTCAAATCTCTCTGGAAATGAGTCATGGCAACGGGTGGGCCTGGGCAAATCTCTGCAGACCTCCAGGACCTCAGTGTTCTCACCTGCAAAATGGGGGTATGAATACAGATTCCCCCCTTCTGATCTGGCACCGGGGGTAGTGGACCTAGCGCACAGAGCCCGGCAGGGGTCTTCCCGCCTCCTCTGACCCTGTCCCTGCACGGCCTGCCGCAGCCACGGGAGGCGCCCCCCCCGCACCCCCCCGCACCGCGGGCCCGCCGCGCCGGGAGGCCGCTCGGCACCATATTTAGTCAGGGGGAGCGGGCAGCCCGGGCTGGTATGCGGCGCTGGGAATTCCTGCAGGAAGGAGCCCGCGCCTGCCCTTTTTGGGTTGTCGCCCGCCCTGCGCCCCCCGCCGCGCCCTGGAGGGAGGACCGGCCGGAACCGGAGCCCGTGCGGGGCGGGGCGGGGGCGGGGGCGGCGGGAGCGGGGCGCGCGGGTCCCGGCTGGCGCGGGGCCAGCCCACCGCCTCGGCTTCCTTTTATGGCCTGTGGGCGTGCGGGCGACAGGGCCCGGGGAGAGACCTGGAGCCAGAGACTCGGGGCGGAGATAGAGACCCAGGGGAGAGACTGGGGCAGGGAGATAGAGACCCAGGGGAGAGACCCAGGGGAGAGACTCGGGGCAGGGAGATAGAGACCCAGGGGCAAGAGAGAGAGGGAGACCCAGGGGAGAGGTAGAGGGAGACACAGGGGAGAGACATGGGGCCAGAGACAGAGGGAGACCCAGGGGAGAAACATGGGGCGGGAGATAGAGACCGAGGGGAGAGACACGGTTGAGAGGCAGAGGGAGACCCAGGGGCCTGAGACAGAGGGAGACCCAAGGGAGAGACATAGGGAGACACAGGGGGGAGACACGGGGTCAGAGACAGAGGGAGACACAGGGGAGAGACATGGGGCCAGAGATAGAAGGAGACACAGGGGTCAGTGACAGAGGGAGACTAGGGGCCAGAGACAGAGGCAAACACCTGGGAGAGACTCGGGGCCAGAGATAGAGAGACACAGGGGCCAGAGACAGAGGGAGACACCTGGGAGAGACTCGGGGCCAGAGAGAGAGAGACACGGGGCCAGAGACAGAGAGAGACTTAGGACAAAGTGAGAGAGTGACAGAGATATACAGAGTGACTGGAAGACAAAGCCTGATGCAGATACACTGCATCGGAAGGACGGGAGAGAGAGACAGACCAACAGATGCAGGGGGAGGAGGGGAGAGAGAGGTCCTCGGAAAGAGGGGAGGCAGGGGTGAAGTTTTAAGCAGCTTCTTCATTTGCAAGAATTTCTTGGGCGGGGGAGCGGTGCTTGGGAACTCGCAAGGGCGGGGTCTCACCCACTTTCTCTTTGGACCCCGACAGCACCTTGCAAGTTGCATGAAGTACCCTCCCCAACACACGCACCCATTTTTCAGGGCAGACACTGAGGCTCAGAACAGGGAGGTGGCTGGCCTGAGGCCAGGCCGTGGCCCATGGCACTTCCAGGCCTGAAGTCACAGCAGCGGGGTTGCTTTTGTTTTGCTTTTGTTTGTTTGTTGCTCGTGGGTGGAAGTGGCGCAAACTGGAAAGAGTTAAAACTTCCCCTTCCCGGACAGTTCCCCGCCGTCGGGGCTTCTGCCCCACTCGGCAAAGTTCACAAAATCCCCTTTCTCTTCCCTTCCTGCAACGCCGGGGCCCCCTCTCCAGCCCGTGGGAGGCGAATACAATGAGGACTGGGGCGGGGGCTCACAGTTCCAGCCCCCACAACCCCCTCCCGGCCGTGGGGAGGAGGCGCGAAGAATCCGTGATCCCCCCCAGGCGCGGGGTGACTGTCCCCGGGCGGAGGCGGGGTGAGAGACACCTCCCCCAGGCTTCCGCGGGGAGCGCCGTGCCCCCGCGCCCCCCATGCGCCTCTCTCCCTGCGCCCCCCGCGCCCCCTGCGCCCCCCCGCGCCGCCCCATGCGCCTCTCCCCCCGCGCGCCCCCACATGAGCCTCTCCCTGCTCCCCCCCGTGCCCCCCATGCACCTCTCTCCCTGCGCCACCCCGCGCCCCCCGGGCTCCTCTCTCCCTGCGCACCGCCCGCCGTGCCCCCCCAAGCACCTCTCCCTGCGCCCCCCGCGCCCCCCCATGCGCCTCTCCCTGCACCCCCGCGCCCCCCATGCGCCTCTCTCCCTGCGCACCACCCGCCCGGCAGGTGCGCCGCGGATCCCGCACGGACGCCGCTCTTCCCGGGCCCTGCAGGGGGCGCTGCGGAGGGAGGGCACGGAACCCTCCCCACCCCCTCCCCCGGGGCCGCCTCCCCTTTCCCACCCGCGGGCAGCTGGGTCTATAAAGCGAGGCGTCCCCGGCGACCCGGGAGATTTGGGCTCCCCTGCCTGGGAGGTGTGCCAGACCTGAGCTCTCCACCCAGTGTCTTCTCCGCTGTCCCCCCAGTTGGAGATCTGTAAGTAGGGTGGTCCTGGGGCGGGGTGGGGGGGCAATAGGGTAGGGGCTTTGAGGGTCCCATGGGGCACCCTACAGCGGCTGGAGCGGTGAGGGCTCTGCTTGTCAGCCTCTCAAGGACTGTGGTGAGGAGGTGGGGAGTCACAATTTTCATTTCTCTGCCCGGTCAGCCTCGGTTTTCCCCAAACCAGCATCTCCCAAGGTTGCCAATGCTAAGGACCGCCTTGGGGGTACTTAAAAGACAGCAGTTCCGGGGGGCCACCTCCCCATCCACTTGAATCCAGAAAACCTGCTTAAAAACCAACCAAACCAAAGAGGAGTCCCAGACAATTCTTATAAAGCAAATCCGGGAGATGTGATCCCTTAACATCTCAGAGGACCAGCTTCCACAGGCTTCTAATTTTTATTTTAGGCACAAAGTGCAACTGAACTTCACCGAAAAGTCATTTCCAGTCACAGAGGCGGGCACAGTAATGTTCCAAGTGGATTTGGAAGCCCGGCTTAATTCTTTTGATACTGTGTTAAATCAGTTAAAAACACACGGGCAGACACTCCGAAGAAAGAGGGGAGTTTTTCACCAGTTTAGAGGATGTGCTTGTGGATGTCCCCAGAGAGGTAGGGGTGGTTGAGACACAGTATATTCATTACAGCCCAGTGTTCATGCAGACCACCCCCCACCCCCCTCCAAAGTTAAAAAAAAAATCTTAACCCAGTTGACCCCCACCCAGACAGATGCTTGAGCCTCAATTTGCATCCACGACCTGCAGGTGTATTAGGGAAGGTGGCGCCAGACTGCGAGCAGCGCGGCTGGTACAAATGTTGCTCTCACCTGCCCTGGAAGGTGGGCAACGTGTGAGAAAGAGCGTGGCTGGTGCCGTTTTCACCCCGCATGAAGAGCGGGGGGGGGGGTGTTTGCTGCTTCTGGAAAAGCACTGTTCAAAGCCATGCTGATCAAGAAGTTAGAGAAGAGAAATTACTTAGAGACCCAGGCCAGAGAGTGTGGAGCGTTAAGAACTGATGGGTTAAATTGCAGCGTGGCCCGGGGTTGGCCAGGGGAGGGCAGGCCGACTGTTGGTGAGGCCCCTTGCACACTTGAGTTCTGTTTGGTCTTCTCCATTGGTTTCGTTTTCTTGAAGATGCTCGGCTCAAAGGCAGTGGCTGGCAGTGTTTAAAATACAGGACGTGGACTCTCTGGAGGGAACTCTTCCCTCTGCGTTTTGCCACCGAGACAGCCAACACCGACGGGATACGTAGGTGCCAGGCACGGTAGCTGTGTTTGATGCAATTTAGGGAGCTCAGTGAATCGCTGCAACCACCTTTTAAAGGAGGCATCATGATGCCTGTTGAGTAAAAAGGCAGCCTAGGCTCAGAGAGGTTCTAGAACTTCCCTAGCGTCACCCACCTGGCAAGTCGTGAAACCCATCCCTGGGTCTGTCTGATGCCAAGGCTGTAGCCCTGACCCTACTGTCTTTACCATGCACAAATATTCTTTTTGGAACCAGGTTTGGGGGGGGAGGCAGCACACAAAATGCTTCCAGGAAGGCAAATATTTATCATCTTCTCTTTGAGGCAAACAACCAACTGACCTTTTTTTGAGTTTAAAATAAAATGCATTGTTTGTCCCCTGGTGGTGGGCGGTCGGGGCTGCCATCAGGACAGTCCACCGCATGAGCTGGCCGGGCCTTCCGCAAGAAGCTTCTGGGCTTCGCCTTGTACCCACCATGATTTTCTATTTTCCTGTCTGACATAGACGTGTTATTCCGTACAAGGTATTTGTTATGGGTTTGTTATCATTACTTTTCTGTCCAGGGGCTGAGATTGAGGCAAACATGCCCATGTATGGTAGCGTTTTCCACGAAGCCATCCCCGGCTCGCTCGCAAATTAGCGTCCTATTGCAGCCTTGCTGGTCGTGACTCTGGGGATTTCTCTGCCCTGGTTCTTGCCGATGGGGAACAAGTGGAGGAGCCCCAACAAGAAGACCTTTGGGAGGGAAGAG
This sequence comes from Nyctereutes procyonoides, assembly GCF_905146905.1. Classification (NCBI taxonomy): domain Eukaryota; kingdom Metazoa; phylum Chordata; class Mammalia; order Carnivora; family Canidae; genus Nyctereutes; species Nyctereutes procyonoides. The sequence continues at coordinate 49,749,639 of NW_026575126.1, read as the reverse complement.
GGCTGACTTTTTCTTGCTCCTCTCTTATGTGGAGGCTTTATTTATTTATTTATTTTTAAAATTTTGACGCTCAGGTTTATTAAGCTACCACTTTCCAAGGTGGGGAATAGAGAACAGGACTTCTGGTTCTGGAAGAAGGTGATTATCTTTGTGAGACCCTCTTGCACTGGTGGTCAGTGACCCCAAGGCTTCACAAGGGCTGTGAGGGATGCCGTCCAGTCCTTTGATGAGCTTCTTTAATACTCTACAGTCCTGTCCCTTGATTTGTGAGCAGGTCCCCACTGTCTTCCCGTTGCACGTCTGCCCCTGGCACTGTCTCCTCTGCGCTGCCCCTTCCCAGAGCTCGGCCCCACAGAAGGGTCGCTCAAACCAGCTCATCAGAATCTTGCCTCTTCATCAACTGCCAATTACCTGAGACCCTTACCCAGCATTGGGGGCTCATTACTGACTGAATCAGTTGGCCAACTTAGGACCCCTAATCTTCAAGAAGGGAAGAGGAACCATTCTGGAGGCTGTGATGTCCAGTGTCACGGTTCTTGGTGAGGACACTCTTCCAGATTGGAAGGAGGGTGTCTTCTCGTTGTCTGCTCACATGGTCTCTCCTGGAAGTTTTATTTTTTTTAAGGGGGTGGAGTGTCTCTTCTTTCTGCAGGACCCCAAACCCAAGCAGGTGGATTTTCTGTGGTAGGCACAACCGTGTGATTCTAAAATCAGATAGGCATCGGATTTTCCTGGAAAACCAAGTCCAGTGTTAAATCCACCAGGATCCTAGAATGTCATGAGCAAACCTAGAAATCATCTGCACTGGACTTTGCAAACCTCAGCTTTTCCATCTGAAAAATGGGGTGGGGAAGAGCTAACGTTTGTTGAGCTCTTTTGCCAGTCAACATGCTAAGCTCTTTACTGGCATCGTTTTACCAACTTTACAGCAACCCTTTGGAGCAGATATTATTACTGTTTTACTAGTGTGCTCTGAATAACTGGCTCAAGATAGCTTGACTGGCCAAGGAGGAGGAATGGATTCTGCAAATCTAGCTCTTTCGAACTCTACAGCCCACGGTATTTCCCTGTTGGGAGGATTAAGTGGGATAATGCATATGAAGGGTTTAACACAGCGCCTGGCCCCTGGCAAACTTCAGTGGACAGTTTTTTATAATGTACGTGACCAGAGACTTTGAGGATTTTGCTCAATGTGGCACGGCCGGTACTTGGCAGAACCAGAAAGCCTATTGTGCGGCCTCTCTCTAGAGGAGAAACTTGGCCCTAATTTCCCTTTTCTGTAATATCTTCACAAACCCGACTCCTATTTGCCCTGAAGATGGTTGCTAGAATCTTCTTTGATGTTAACATGGCCACACTTCCTCCCTGTGCCAGGAACACCACAGATTCCAGCTACACTGGCCTGTTTGTGATTCATGTAGGGTCGCGATGGCATCCTTTAAGAGCTCACCTGTGAACAGAAGACCTGTCTGGCTTTTACAGTGGCTCTTTTGCTCCCTGGGCTCTCCGGCCTCCACTCCTGACCGTGAAAGAATTTAACCATGGCCACACATTGGAGGAAAGGCTGAGTTTGGAGAAAGCCAAGCAGGACTTTGAAGGAAATTTTATAGGGATCAGATGAAGGAGGAAGGAGCTAGCAGTGCTGTTTCTGCCGTGGGGAGTCCCGTAGCTTGGACTCGAATCGGTTATTCAGAGGCTTGGAAGGAACAGCCCTCATCAGAAGTCCCCAAGAAAGGGCCACAGGACTCCCCCTTGCTCACTGACGCAAGCTTGACCTTGCAAGGTCATGATACCCATTCCTTCCTTACCCTGGAGCAGCAAAGCGTGCAGCCAATGATACAGAATCCCAAAAGGAGCCAGTTGGGGTCATGATCACCCCTAGGCCGAATGTCCTTCTTCCTGGCTCCCTCTCCCCATCCCCTCCTCATTCTTTCTCATCCCTGGAAGTAATCATGGGTAGTATAGTCTCATGTATCTTTCCAAAACTTTCCTACGTTGAATTTCCTTTTTTTTTTTTCTTACACAAATATTGGCATTCTGGAAATTAGGGTGGTTTTTTTCCTCCCCTCTTAATCATAGATCTTCAACATCTTTCTAAATCAGCATGTTTTGGCATTTTAAAAAATCAGCTGCATAATACCCTATTATTTGAAAGTACAGCTTCTTATGAAACAGCCTCTTATGGAAACATACCAGCTGCTCCCCATCACTTATAAAGAGTACTTTGGGGACCATCCTTATATCTATTTTTGTCTGATTACATGAGTTTATTTGTCATATAAATTCCCAGCAATGCAATGGCTAAGTCAGAGGCCATCCACATTTATTTTTATTTATTATTATTATTATTATTTTGAGAGAGAGAGATTGAGAGGGGCAGACGGAAAAGAGGGGGAGAGCAGGGGAGGGGAGGAGGAAGAGGGAGAAAAAGAATCTTGGGCAGGCTCCATGCCCAGCTCAGAGCCCAACACAGGGCTTGATCTCACAACCCTGAGATTGTGTCCTGAGCTGAAATCATGAGTCAGATGCTTAACTGACTGAGCCACCCAGGGGCCCCAGAATGCACATTTTAAGTAGATAGATATGGGGCAGCCCGGGTGGCTTAGCAGTTTAGTGCCGCCTTCAGCTCAGGGCCTGATCCTGGAGACCCGGGATCGAGTCCCACATCAGGCTCCCTGCATGGAGCCTGCTTCTCCCTCTGCCTGTGTGTCTGCCTCTCTCTCTCTCTCTCTCTCTCTCTCTCTCTCTCTGTGTGTTCTCATGAATAAATAAATAAAATCTTAAAAAAAAGGATAGATATGAGAAATACCTGTTGCATTTGAGACTATACATTTACCATAAGCTGTCTCATGCCAGAGTTGTAAGCTACAAAATACAATGGGGCTTTTAGGGCCAGAAATGACCAGTTCTCTCTAACCCAAAAGTGTTTTCTTTATTTTTTTTATTTTTAAATATTTTATTTATTTATTCATGAGAGAGAGAGAGAGGCAGAGACACAGGCAGAGAGAGAAGCAGGCTCCATGCAGGGAGCCCGATGTGGCACTCGATCCCGGGACTCCAGGATCACGCCCTGGGCTGAAGGCAGATGCTCAACCGCTGAGCCACCTAGGCGTCCGCCAAAAGTGTTTTCCATAGGAGTGACACTGTCTCTTGCTAACAACCACATTCTCTTGGTAGGGGAGAAAAATCATTTCGCTCTATGAACTAAAAAACTTCCTTCCAGAGTGCCTTTAAACACAATATTTAAATGAGTTAGGCAGGGAGCCTGGGTGGCTCAGTGGTTGAGCCTCAGAATCGAGTCCTGCCTCGGGCTCCCTGCAAGGGGCCTGCTTCTCCTTCTGCCTATGTCTCTGCCTCTCTCTCTGTGTCTCTCATGACTAATTAATATCTTAAAAAATAATAATAATAAATGAGTTAGGCAGATGTACTAAAGCAACACTGAAGTGGCCATTTTGCTGCCCATCTTCTACGTGTCAAGTGAGGTCGGGACCACATTTTCAGGAGGTGGGGTGTGTGACTGATGGATGCTCAGTGAGGGGGCCAGGCCGTGCAGCCGGGAAGAGCGTTTCTACTCATGTCAGGCAGATCTGGTTTTAAATCCGGGCTCCAACTGTTTTACACAGGAAGGCTTTTAATGTAGGTGACTTTCTGGGATCCCTGTAATCTTAAAGGAATGAAGATTATGCTCACCTTGTGGAACACTTAGTGTTCCACCTAGTGCACTCGTGTATTTAATGAATGGCCTGGCCTGTTACCCCATGAATAGAAGGGGCCCGGTAATTATGGTGCTATTATTAGTCATAGAGTCCAGTTACTTCATGGGGACAGCTTGGGGCCGGGAGAACTGGTGCATCCAGGGAGCCTGGTCCCTCTCCTGCTTCCCTCGACACATCTGGCTCCTCCCACACCTAGGCCAGGCCTTGACCTAGTTTCTCTGATGCAGAAGGCCTTCTAGCAGGTGGACTGTGTTCTAGATCAGGCTCAGAGGGCATTTGTTTTGTCTGCATGGCACTTAAAAACGTGCAGTGATTTAATTTGAGGGGTGGCTCTCTCTCGTACCTAAATTCAGACTTCTGGGTCTGTTGAACACCTGGCAATGCAGGGCCCACCCTCTCACTGGGTGACCCACCATCTCTAGGCAGGGTGAGAGGGTGCTGGCCAGCCACCTCTAGCCTGAGTCACTCTACGTTCCTTACCTGACCCTGGGGACACTTAGGTTTGTGTCTCTGGCCTAAGCTCTTGAGCTGGCAGCTTGGCAATGAAATCTTCAGGGAAGCTGTCAAGCAGGAGTGATGATGTGCAAATCCTACCCCATTTGGGCCCTGGAGTATTTTATGCACTTTTCATTAGTGCAGAAGCAGAAAGGGCAAAATCTTTTACCCCTGCATTCCTCGAGGGGGAGTAAAGCTGATGTGAAAACACATGAGAGCAGCTCAACAGTTTCGATCGGTCCAGTTTCAACCCTTTGATACAGAGTCACAGATGCCCTAAAATGTTAGTGCAAAATGTTCCCCCGAAGTGAAAAAACGCAAGGCTCAGAGAGGCAGAGCAACTTGCCCAGAGTCACCCAGCAAATTCATAGCAGAACTGGGACTTGTAACCCCTGTGGTCTCACGGAGGCTAAGGAAGAGCTCATTTGTGCTCAAAGGACGAAACGGTGTGGTGTTGGCAAGGCAGTCGGGACAGTGGACGTGGCGGACACACTCGGCTGTGCCCAATGTTGGTGACACGGAGAGCAGCCGAGTCCTGTTTCCATCAAACTGTTTGAGAGCAGCCCTTGCTCAATAAACTGTCCTTAGTGGAGCAATAACCCTGCAAGTGCCCTTCCAGCCCCTGGAGCCGATGCAGGACAGCGGGGGAGGGGACGGGGAAGGAGGAGGAGGCCTTGAAAGGAGGGTGGGGACCCCCCCATCTCCCTGGGGTCTGGCCCTCCAGGCGTCTGTCTCTTGTCTGATCTGCTGTCTTCACTCCACCTGTGTGACCTTCTGCAGTTGGCCTTCCAAGCGGGTGTGGACGAGGTAGCGGGTGTCCTCGGATTTAATGGTCTTCCTAAGAGAGCCCTTGCTTTTGCTCTAAAGCAGTGGTTCTCACTGGGGACACTTTTGCCCCCCCCAAGGGGCATCTGGCAATGTCCAGAGTTGTCACAACCAGCAGGAAGGGTGGCTCCTTGGCGGGGAGTAGTTGGGACCCCGGGGTGCCCTACACATCCTGCGATGTGCAAGTCAGCCCCATCCCCAACCAGAGAATCAGCCCCAAGTGTCCAGAGTGCCCAGGCTGGAAGCCCCTGCTTGGAGCAAAGGACCACGGCAAGGGCAGGACGCCAGGTTTTGCTTCCACGCGGCGCGCGGGGAATCCCTTACTGGCTCACGCTCCCCCATCACTGCGGCAATTTTTTTTTTCTTTTTACCAGCTGCCTTTTTTTTTTTTTAAGATTTTATTTATTTATGGCAATTTTTTTTCTTTTTGCCAGCTGCCCCTTTTTTTTAAGATTTTATTTATTTACGGCATTTTTTTTCTTTTTACCAGCTGCCTTTTTTTTAAAAGATTTTATTTATTTATGGCATTTTTTTTCTTTTTGCCAGCTGCCTTTTTTAAAAAGATTTTATTTACAGCAATTTTTTTTCTTTTTGCCAGCTGCCTTTTTTTTTTAAGATTATATTTATTTATTCACGAGAGACACAGAGAGAGAGAGAGAGAGGCAGAGACCCAGGCAGAGGGAGAAGCAGGCTCCATGCAGGGAGCCAGATGTGGGACTCGATCCCAGGTCTCCAGGATCACGCCCTGGGCTGAAGGTGGAGCCAAACTGCTGAGCCCCCTGGGCTGCCCTGCCAGCTGCTATTTATTCGTCCCCGCACCTCCTCTGATGCCCGATCTGAGGCGTCTTGCTAGCTGCCAGCCCCCCTGATGTTGAAGACTCAAGACTCTGCGTGCCTGGCCGGAGCACGTTCTTGCAATGATGACAGCGACTTATCTGGAGCCTCCAGCACTGATCTGGGGTGATTCTCAGGCTGGCCTCTAGTTCCCACGGTCCTCGAGTGCTCCCTGCCTGTTTCAAAGAAGGCCAACAAAGCAGAAAAGGTCACCTTGGAAATAGCCCTTTGTTCAGATTCCACCAGAGCTCGCTGTGCCATGATAGGCAAGTGGCTTAACCTCTCTGTGCCTGTCTCATCTGCAAACCAGAGTTAATGGGGCACCTTGGTGTTTATGCGGGGGTTAAATCAGATAATAGCTGGTACCCAGTAAAGATTTAGCAGCTCTGATCACTAATATTAGTGGTAGTACTTTGCTAGGCTCACTGAATTTCCTCAAGGGCACATCTGTCGGATTCCATCAGGGTTTGGTGGGAAAAGAGGTCTGTGGCCAAATGTTTTGAGGAGCCTCGGGCGTAAAATCGCTTTTGGGATTCAGACCTTGCCAAGGTCTTGGATGTCCTGATACTTGCTCTGCCTCTCCACGACAGAGGTGGGGGGCTGGGAGCCTGGGGGAATAAGAACGAGGGGGAAGTTGTGCTTTTCAAGTGGATTCAACCGCAGAATCTTTTTTTATTTTTTGAAGAGTATCGTGACCTCCCTGAATCCCACCCAACCCCCCACCCCTAATTTCAAGGGATTAGGGTTCCAAGGAGCACAGTCTGGGAAATGCCATTCCAGGGTGAAGCCAGGCTCCTCTTTCCTTTGACTAAAGCAGATTTCGCACTTGGTAACTGTCAGAAGCATCAAAGCGTGAGAAGCAAGCCAGCCTCTCCCGCTCCTATTTTGGACAGAGACCGACTCTTTGCACTCTTTGTGTTTCTGAATCCTAGATTAGACACGGTTCCCGGCGGTGGGGATTCCTGTATTCTTTTATTTTTCTGGGTTTTGTTTGTTTGTTTTGTTTGTTTTTATTTTTATTTTTTCTGTTTTTCTGACTTTTTAGGCAGCTGACCAACATCACAATTCGAGAGAGCCTACTTGGTTGTGTCACTGCTCAGAACAAATCAAATACATCCCCAGCCCTCTTGAGTATATCTGGCTCCTATTGTATTGTATTTTATTTTATTTATTTTATTTTAAAGATTTTATTTATTTATTCATGAGAGACACACAGAGACACAGGCAGAGGGAGAAGCAGGCTCCATGCAGGGAGCCCGATGCGGGACTCAATCCCGGGCCTCCAGGATCACACCCCAGGCTGAAGGTGGCACTAAACCGCTGAGCCACCCGGGCTGCCCTTTATTTTATTTTTTTAAGATTTTATTTATTTGTTCATGAAAGACAGAGAGAGAGAGAGAGAGAGAGAGAGGCAGAGACACAGGCAGAGGGAGAAGCAGGCTCCATGCAAGGAGCCCGAAGGGGGACTCGATCCCAGGACCGCAGGATCACGCCCTGGGCCAAAGGCAGGCACCAAACCACTGAGCCACCCAGGGATCCCCTCTGGCTCCTATTTTAAACACTTTTCCTTGCACAACTAATTTAAGTGTCCTTAACCAATCAACCTGGCTCTGCTGTGTGACCTCAGGCAGATTCCTTCACCTCTCTGAGCCTCTGTTTCCATATCTGTAAGGTGGAGCTGCCTGTAACACCCCGCTCCAAAGGCTGTGCTGGCTTTGCTAGATGATCCTGCATGTGAGCGATTCAGCCCAGGGCCTGTACAGGGTCTGTGAGTGTTAACTGTCACTCTTAGTATTCAGAAAACTTGGCCCTGGGGATGATGTACAAGCTGAATGGGAGATGGTGGATATTGACATTGCTTACACATAGATGAGAATTGTACTCATTTTATGTAGGAATATTTTTCCTTTTAAGGAAAAATATCAAACTTGCAGAAGTCAGCAGAACAGCGTAACCCACCTGCAGGCACCCCAGCCCTCAAACCCAGGCTTGTCAGTTCAGCTACAACGATTCCCTCTGTCTCTGAAAGGAAAAGACTCTAAATACTTTTTAAAAAAAGATTTTATTGTTTATTTAAAAGAGAGAACATGAGCGAAGAGAGAGAAGCAGACTCCCCTCTGAGCAGGGAGAGCCATGTGGGGCTCGATCCCAGGACCCCGAGATCATGACCTGAACCGAAGGCAGGTGCTTAACCCAGTGAGCCACCCAGATGCCCCTCTAAATACTTTTTAAAAGTTTATTCACTTAAGTCATCTCTACATCTAACATGCAGCTCAAACTCACAACCCCAAAATCAAGAGCCCCATGTTCCTCCCAGGCACCCCAGGAAAGGATCCTAAATAGAGGAAGTCATAGTACCTTTGTCACCCTTCCAAAATTGAACAAATTCCCTAATATAAAGGCTATCGAGTTGATGTTCGAATTTTCTGGAGTGGCTCTTACGTTTTTGGAGGGGTTGTCAAATTTTGGGTTTTTTCTCACAATTGCATGTCACTTAAAGCTTTCCATGCAAGGGGTGGCTTTTTAAAAATGCAAAACATGGGATGCCTGGGTGGCTCAGTGGTTGAGCATCTGCCTTCAGCCCAGGGCGTGATCCTGGAGACCTAGGATCGAGTCCCACATTGGGCTTCCTGCACGAAGCCTGCTTCTCCCTCTGCCTGTGTCTCTGCCTCTCTCTCTGTGTCTCTCATAAATAAATAAATAAAATCTTTAAAAAAAAAATAAAAATGCAAAACGTGCCCTTCTCTCTGATTTGCCCTTGTATGTGTGCCCTGCGGGGAGAAGGGGCTTCATTCCCTCCCTTCCCCCCTCTATGTTTGTCTTTTATTGTCCTTGCTGGACCTTTTCGTTGTGGAAGTGTTTCAATGCATGCTCAAGTAGGGAGAATGTTAGGACACACTCCCTGGCACCTGCCACTCCACTTTGACAATGATCAAGCTGGAGACGCGTCTTTGTTGGCCTTCAGCTCCCATTTTTCCTCTGTCTCAAAGCTCCTTTGAGTTTATAGGTTCCTCTCCTTTCTTCTGTACTTTTCTAATGAAGTAGTCATTTGTCCTATGCCTGCCCACCTGTGGACTTTGTTGCATTCCCCCCACCAGCCCTCCGTGACTGTATTAAGCATGATCCCTGTGCCCGGCATTTGTGGGCACTAGACCCAAAGGCTTTGTCCGCTTTGGCCCCCGACCCCCTCCCCTTTGCCTTTCTGGAAGAATATTTCCTTGATGCTAGTAGCGCTCTGGATGGCATCCCATTTGGAGACACGTGTATCTGATCGACAACTTATTGTGATAATAAGGTTAATTTAGCACATTTAGGTGATGCCATCCTCATGCACCAATGATAAAGCTCTGCATCTGCTTTTCATCTAACACCGGGGTCTGACAGCTTGGACTCAGACCCGCATCCTCAGCATCACCCAGGGGAACTTGTTAAATGTGCAGATCCTGGGGCTCCTCCCAGCCCTGCTGATTCAGAAGCTCTGGGGGGAGGGCCCAGCCATCTGGGATTTCACAAGCCCCCAGGGGAGGCTGGTGCACGAGATGTGTGCAGCCTCTGGTCTGATGATTTTAGCAGCTACAGATGGTCATCGTCAGGGACCCTTATTTTATTAGGAGTTCCCAAATTGCTACATTTCTAGTTTTGTCGTTTCTTCTACATTTGTTAAGTGACATTGTTCCAAGTAGCGGGAGTGTTCTCTAACAACAGTTAAAAGTGAGGTTGCAGGAGGGTTGCTCCTGGGGTAACGTCCCATGAAAAACTTGTAAGAGTTTAAAAATGCAGGAAATGTGATTTTTTTTAAAAAAAAGATTTTATTTATTCACGAGACACACACACACACACAGAGAGACAGAGAGAGAGAGAGAGAGAGAGAGAGGCAGAGACACAGACAGAGAGGGAGAAGCAGGCTCCATGCAGGGAGCCTGATGTAGGACTCGATCTGGGGTCTCCAGGATCACACCCTGGGCTGAAGGCAGGTGCTAAACCACTGAGCCACCCAGGGATCCCCAGGAAATGTGATTGTTAAACTTAAGTTTGTATGCACTTCTTATTTCACTTCTTGGAGTGACGAAGTAATTACTCAGATTTAGGGAATAAGTTGCTCATTTCTCCACCTTCTTAAAAATGAACTATTACAGGGGTTCGTATTACAAGAACTATTACCTGGATGGCTCGGTTGGTTAAGTGACTAATTCTTTTTCTTTAAGATTTTATTTATTGATTCATGACAAACAGAGAGAGAGGCAGAGACACAGGCAGAGGGAGAAGCAGGCTCCCTGTGGGGAGCCCAGTGCAGGACTTGATCCCAGGACCCTAGGATCACACCCTGAGCCGAAGGCAGATGCTCAACCCCTGAGCCACCCAGGTGCCCCAGCGGCCAACTCTTGATGTCGACTCAGGTGGTGATCTCGGGGTGGTGAGATCGAGCCCCGCATGGAGCTCTGAGCTCAGCAAGGAGTTGGAGGCTGCTTGAGACTCTCTCCCTCTCCCTCTGCCCCTCCCTCTGCTTGTGTGCTCTCTCTCTCTCTCTCTGAAATAAATAAATAACTCTTAAAAACAAAAATGAGCTACTAGATCAGGACTTTTAGAAGAATTAACCACCCCCTCTGAGCATATCAGTTTCTGGTTTTTCTTACTGTTATTTTCACCCCAGAAAGAGAAAAGTGGCCGCATTTTGCCTTGCAAAGTCTGCATCTCAGGAGTTGACTGCCCTTTCATGGGATATGGGGGTACTCCATCTCCATGGGATTTGGGGTCCCTGCGTGGGCGTCATCTTGGTGAATTCAGAGGAGTTGTGAATTCTCTGCTGAAGTAGGGGTGGCAGCCACACAGTATGTCCTGGCGGCCACCCCTCCTAACTCAGCCTGCGCCTTAGTTCCTGGGGGGTGGAGGGCACAGAGTGCAACCCACAGCAGTGGGTTGGGGAGGAAAGATGGGGCAGGTGGGAGGATCCAGCTGACAGCACGTGTTATAGGGCAAGGGTATGATATGGTCAGGAACGGGCCACCAGACAGACTGATAAAGAGCCTGGTGTCTCAGCACCCTCCTTGCGGACACACACCTAGACAGTAGGAAGAAGACTGTCTCAAATGGGCTCCTCCTGTTGAGGGGACGTTGAATGACTTGAAATTTTACATAAAGACTTCTCTTTCTGACAATTATTTAGTGACCTAGAGGAACAATTTGTATCAGGAAGACAGAATCAATATTTCGCTTCCCTTCCCCTCCTCATTACCAGTTTTCAAAATAGTGTCTTTTTAAAAATTTTATTTATTTACTCATGAGAGACACAGAGAGGCAGAGACACAGGCAGAGGGAGAAGCAGGCTCCTTGCAGGGAGCCCGATGTGGGACTCGATCTCGTGACTCCAGGATCACACCCTGGACTGAAGGCAGGCGTTCAACCACTGAGCCACCCAGGCGTCCCCAAAATAATGTCTTGATTGCCTGTCTTACATGGATGACCTTTGAAATTTATGTTAATCACCATGCTTCGTGGATTTAAACATACTTTGCTTTCCATCCCTATAGTTATTTTTCTTACTGATGTTCAAATTCTCCTGCATTGGACCAGAGAACCATAGTTTAATATTTTATAGTGTCATAGAGTTTTTTTTTAAGTAATCTCTACACCCAACTCAAACCCTGAAATCAAGAGTCACATGCTCCACTGATTGAGCCAGGCAGGCGCCCCAGTCTTTTAGATTTCTAAAAATGTATATACATATGTACCAAATCACAAGACAGATTCTCTTACAAATATTTCAATAAGCCTTATTGAGATATAATCTATATTCAGGAAAACTCACTATTTTTTTAAATTCACTGGCTTTTAAGTGTCTAGCCCAGTGAGTTTTGATGAAGGTATACAGTTGTGTAACCACCATAATCAGAATATAGAACATTTTCATTCCCCCTGAAAGTTCCTTTGTGCCTCTTGGCAGTCAGTTCCTCTCCCTGCCTCTGGCAGCTGACTATGCTTTGCTTCCTCTCATGATGGTTTTGCCTCTTCTAGATTTGTGTATCAGTGAGGTAATAGAGCCTTTTGGGTCTGGCTTCTTTGGCTTTGCCTAATGCTTTTGAGATCTGTTTTTTTTCTTCCTGAGGATGCTTTTTAGGTATAATTTTAACTTAGAAATACATCATACACATCTTTGTATGATCAATGGTCACATCTTGTATGACTCCCTTTGTATGAAATGTCTAGAAAAGACAAATCTATAGAGAGAGTAGATTAGTTGGTGCCAGCAGTTGGGGATGGAGTGATGGCAGCCTGGCACAAGGGAACCCTTTTTGGGGTGACGGGAACGTTCCAAATTTTATTGTAGTGATAGGTGCACAACTTTGAAAATTTGCTAAAAGTCATTGAATTGTACATTTGCAAATGAGAGAATTTTATGGCATGTAAATGACCCTTTAATAAACATATTAAAAGAAAAGGAATTTTGGCATAAGAGGAAGTCCACACTCTGCATTTTCAGGGGAATTACCCGTGATGCATGGATGTCCCAGTTAAGAAGACATCACTGGGGGCACCTGGGTGGCTCAGTGGGTTAAGCATCTGCCTTCAGCTCAGGTCCTGATCCTGGGGTCCTGGGATTGAGCCCCGCATCATTAGGCTCCCTGCTCCCTCTGCCCCTCCCCCTACTTGTGCCTTCTCTCTCAAATGACAGAAAGAAAGAAAGAAAAAGAAGAAAGAAAGAAAGAAAGAAAGAAAGAAAGAAAGAAAGAAAGAAAGAAAGAAAGAAAAAGTGCAATTTCAGATCAAAGAGTTATAGATTTTAAGGTTTTTCCATCCAGAAGTGTGGTGTGTGCAGAGGCCCAGCCCCTACAACTCTTGACAACACTGGATATTACCAATAACTTTCACCTCAGCCAAGCTGATTGGGGAAAATCAACAGCTCCTTTCTTTAATTCATTTACTAGTGAGGCTGAGCATCTTTTTCTCATGCGTATGGTTTGTTTGAAGGTCTTTGGGGAAAAAAATCTATTTTTTTTTTGTTGATCGTAAATTTAAAATTACAGAACTACAAATATGATAAAAAGAGATCATCAAAAGTATATCTATGTTCACAGTAGCATTTTTCACAATAGCTGAAACATGGATGCAACTCAGGTGCCCATCAACAAAAGAAGGGATAGGCACAATGTGTTAATACACATATGATGGAATAATCTTCTATTATAAAAGAAATTGGGAAAAATGATAGAAAGTTAAAAATCCCTCTGGGGTGCCTGGGTGGCTTGGTTAAGCATCTGGCTCTTGATTTTGGCTGGGGTCATGATCTTTGGGTTATGAGATGGAGCCCTGTGTCAGGCTTCGCGTTAGCAGGGAGTCTGCTTGAAATTCTCTTTCCCTGTCTCCCTCTGCCCCCACTCATGCTCTCTTTTTTTCTCATAAAAAAAAAAGTAGGTAAAAATCCCCTCCTAAGTATACTCAAAAGTGGGTATTTCTCCACAATTTTTTTGCCCGTATTATTCTATATATTTTAAAATAAAAGTGGGATATTATACCTACTGTTTCCATTCTCTCTTTTATTTTTTAAAAAGCCTTGTTGACCTATAATTCACAAGCTATACACTCATTTAAATGGTACGATTCGGGGCAGCCCGGGTGGCTCAGGGGCAGCCCGGGTGGCTCAGCGGTTTAGCGCTGCCTTCAGCCCAGGGCCTGATCCTGGAGACCTGGGATCCAGTCCCACGTCGGGCTTCCTGCATGGAGCCTGCTTCTTCCTCTGCCTGTGGCGCTCTCTCTCTCTCTCTCTCTCCTCTCTCTCTCTCTCTCTCTCTTTCTCATGAATAAATAAATAGAATCTTTAAAAAAAATTAAAATAAATAAATAAATAAATAAATGGTACGATTCAATGGCCTTTAGCATTTTCACAAAGCTGTGTATCCACAGCTATAATAAATTCTAAAATATTTCCATTTCCCCCGCAAAGAAGCCCTATACCCATGAGCTGTCACTCTCCCAGCCCCTGACAACCACTAATCTACTTCAATCTTGATGGATCTGCATGTTCTGGATATTTTATATAAATGGGATCACACAGCGTGTGGCCCTTTGTGACCGGATTCTTTCACTTAATGTAATTTTGTTGAGATTCCTCTGTGTTGCAGCGTGTATCAATCAGTACTTTCTTCCTTTTCTCAGGCTGAATAATATTTCACCCTATAAATAGACCATACCAACCCCTGCATAATATTTTGTTGTATGAAAATATCTTGGGACACCTGGGTGGCTCGGCGGTTGGGCATCTGCCTTGGGCTAAGGTCATGATCCTGGGTCCTGGGATCGAGTCCTACATCGGGCTCCCTGCAGGGAACCTGCTTCTCCCTCTGCCTGTGTCTCTGCCTCTCTCTCTGTGTCTCTCATGAATAAATAAATCAACCTTAAAAGAAGAAAAAGAAAATATTGTGGTTGATGTGTCCAGCGCCATGATGATGGACTATAGGCAATGATGAAGATGTTCTTCTGAGGGGCTCTGGGTTGTTTCCATTCTTTGACCATATAAACAATACTGTAGGGCACATCCTCATACTTTGTGGAATGTCTCTGCAGACTGTGTTCCTAGGCATGCGAGGTGACAGATTCCTCTGTCTTTAGGGCTCGATTCTGGCCGGAGTCTGATGCTGTCCTTTCCTTCATTCCACAGGGGACCAACCAGGCACCATGGCACAGAAAGGCCAGCTCAGTGATGATGAGAAGTTTCTCTTTGTGGACAAAAACTTCGTCAACAGCCCAGTCGCCCAGGCTGACTGGGCTGCCAAGAAGCTGGTTTGGGTCCCTTCAGAAAAGCAAGGCTTCGAGGCAGCCAGCATCAAGGAGGAGAAAGGGGATGAGGTGATTGTCGAGTTGGTGGAGAATGGCAAGAAGGTCACGGTTGGCAAAGATGACATCCAGAAGATGAACCCACCCAAGTTCTCCAAGGTGGAGGACATGGCGGAGCTGACGTGCCTTAATGAAGCCTCTGTGCTACACAATCTGAGGGAGAGATACTTCTCAGGACTCATCTACGTGAGTATCTGGGGATAGCCAGTCACTTCTTCCCAGGCCTCCCGCACCTCTAAGGGAGGAAGAGCTTTAGAGATGTGTTTGGGTTACAGGTTGGGAGGAGGAGAGTTTGACCCGAGGGAGGCCGCATGGAGAGCTAGAATTCATTCAGACTTGGGTTCACACCTGTCCTGCCCCACCTAGTTCGGTGACCTCGAACAAATTCTCTCACTTACTGAAGCTTCAGTTTTCCTACTGGTGAAGTGGGAATAACTACCCTCCCCACATAAAGGAGGCGCAAAGATGCTATGTGGTCGCCAATGCGGAGGCCAGGGTGCGTGGCCAATGCTCAACAGGTTTCACTGAAGTACTTCCTGTTCTTCCTTCATCTTGGAGATGAGGGGGAGCTCATAACCTCTTAGGAAGACTGGAGCATCTGGGCAGCCAGGTGGGAGGAGACATGGAGGCCTTCCCCGTCACAAGTGGGAATTCCTAGATTGGAGCCGGGGCTCCTTGGGGTCAACGGTGTAGATCAGAGCAGCCAAGAGCTGCGTTGTCCACTAGGGTAGCCACTGGGCACGTGTGGCTAACTAAATTTAGATGCAAGTCAATTAGAAATCAGAATTCATTTCTTCAGTTGCACTGGCCAATGTCAAGTGCTCAAGAGCCACTGGAGGCTAGCGGCTGCTGTATTGGGTAGCACGGGATGGAACATTGTCATCCCCACAGGAAGTTCTGATGGGGGGCGATGTGACTCGGGGGGTACACCTGTTCCTTGTGGGTTTGGACCAACTCCCCAGAGCAAGAAGGACATAGGTGGCCCCCCGGTGTCAAGCTGCTGGGAGCAGGAGTGTCCTTCCATTTAGCTTTTGTCTGTGTGCTTCTCACAAAGGGCACACTGATCCCTTGGGCAAATTACCTGGTTTCTCGGAAATTTCATTTCCCTCTCTGTGACATGAGCACAAGATTAGTACCGACCTCGCGAGTGGGTTAGTTGGCACGCGTCTGGGGACACTGCCAGCTCTCAGAATGCTAGGTGTGGGATCCCTGGGTGGTGCAGCGGTTTGGCGCCTGCCTTTGGCCCAGGGCGCGATCCTGGAGACCCAGGATCAAATCCCACGTTGGGCTCCCGGTGCATGGAGCCTGCTTCTCCCTCTGCCTCTCTCTCTCTCTCTCTCTCTGTGACTATCATAAATAAAGAAAAAATATTTTAAAAAAAAGAATGCTAGGTGTTCCTACTGGCTATGTCACTGTTATGGTCCCTTTTCCTGGACCCTGTGCAAACTTGTGAGAACATTCCCTTCCATCATTACGTCCTCTGGCCCTGCCCTTGTCACATTGCTGCGTGAAATTTACCCTTTAAAAAAAATCCTTGTCCTCTAGAAAAAGGATCTGTGGATTTTCTTTTTTTCCTAGTTAGGAAAAGAAGTCACATTTACTACAGGAGAGTTGGTAAATTCAGAGAAGCACAGCAAAAACACAAAAACTCAGTCCTCCTCCAGAGGCAGCTGATGAAATGGTGCATTCGTGAGCTCTTTGCTCGTGTGAACGGTACATGTTTACATAAACACAAGCCTGCACACATAGGCTGGCGGCTCACTCTTTTTTTCCGTGTATGAGTCATTGCTGAGCATCCCCACATTTCTGCTATTACCCCCCAAATACTACCCTCTGAGGGGCTATGTAATCTGTCCCGCGGATGTGCCATAACTGGCTATCCATTCTTCATATGGATAGCTCAGAGTGGCTAACAGTGGCTTTTATTTTTTTTTAAGAACCAAGAGGGAACAGAGGAGCGACCTGTAATTATCAAATCCCTCCTCTAACCCCTGTTGTGTGCCTTGACCCCTTTAATCAATACAACATCCATGGAATAAGCGTATGTGTCCCATTTAACAGGTGAGCAAGCTGGTCTCAGCATGCTGAAGCCTATCCTTAACTTCCCTAACTAAGCAGCCAAGGTCCCCTTTATCCGAGCCACTCCTTGTATGGAAATACTATGGACTTGGAGCTGTCGGTACAGGGTGGGCATTTCCAAGGCCAGCCTGCCAGGAGCTGGGAGGTAGGCGGGCGGGGGCAGGGGGGGTGAGGGCAGTGAGAGGTGGAACGGAGCTCTTCTAGGCCTCCCATCTAAGATATGTTCTCTCCCTCGGCGAGGTCAAGGACAGGCCCATGTATAAATCTCACCTGCTGTCCTCTGACGTAGCATTTGATCCCAAAATAGAAATCAGAAAAAAAATAATAATGGGCTTATGAAGGTCCTGAGACCCAAAATATCTAATCTGACAGCAGATTAAAAAAATGAATCAAAGCGCTAAATTCCTGCTATGCTTCTCTGGACAGATTAGATGAAAAGCCTCTCAGCCTTGTGACCAGGTGCCTCCTCCTATCTCCTTCCTTTCTGGTCAGGTTAGTCACTTAAATAGAACCGTTGTCCTTGATGGAGGAAATGAAGAGGGAGGTGGGGGAGGGAAAGCATACACATGACAGCAGGAGGTGTGGCCCTTGGGAGCAGGTGGGTGGCAGGTGATGCTGAGGCAGCCAGGGAGCCTGACTTGGCCCAGCTAATGAAGAGAACATTCCCCTCTGTTCTGCAAAGTGCACCTCGAATGAAGACCCTTGTCTTCTTGGTTCTAGAAGAGTCTGTGGAAGCCATGGGGTCTTGTGTCTGACCCCTGAGATGCAGGCTCTTACCTTACTAGTTCATGGTACACACATGACACAAGCATGTGAGCCCTCGTCCGCACTCACCTGCCCTTCTGGACGCTGGATGCTCTCTGCCAGGAGCTCAGTAGGACCGCTCAGCCCTTGGCTCTGTCCTTTCTGTTGAGGGACAGGCAAGGGTTTCAGGCAGAGGAAGCTCAATAAAGTGTGTGCCTTGCCTGTGGTGGGTACTGTCCCGAGTCCTTCCCAACCCGTTTTGTCCTTTTATACCACTGGGGAGAGCGGTGCGGACCTCCCACCCTGCCCTTGACCTGTTTGAGGCAGAGAGCTGCCGTGACTTGCCTGGGAAGGAACCCAGTTCAGACTCTGCCCTGCTTTTTTAGTCTCATTTTTGCAGATAAACTGGGGCTTAGAGGGGCGCCTGGGTGGCTCAGAGGCTAAGCATCTGTCTTCAGCTCAGGTCGTGATCCCAGGGTCCTGGGATCAAGTCCAGCATCAGGCTCCCTACTCTGCTCGTGCCCCGCCCCATGAATAAATAAATAAAATCTTAAAAAAAAACAACAACAACTAGGCCTTAGAAAACTTATATAACGTGATGAAAAACAGCTGGATCTTGAACCCAGGAAGGCTGGCTCTGGGACCAGTGCTTTGAACCACTACTCATTTAATCCTGCCAGTGAGGCTAGTACCCCATTTCAGAGACCAGGGCACTGAGCTCAGCTGCTCTCGGTCCTATTTCTGGAAGTGAGCAGAACTGGGATCCAGGCAAGGCTTTCTGCCTCCGGGGCTGGAGTGATTGACTACCTGTGGATGGTAAAGGGTGTGAGGGTAGCTGAAAGCTTGAGCAGGAGGGGATGGGTGTGGGCTAGGGCAGGTGGGGATGATGCCATGGGTGCCATTAGCTTGGAGCTGGACAACCGTTAAGTGCACAGAAGGAAGAAGTCCAACTTTTTAATTATGATTTCTTGGGCACCTACTAGGTTGCAAGTTGTTGGTGCAGAGTGAGTGATTTTTTTAAAATAATTGAGCTAATTTGGTATATCTCCTTTCCCTATCCACCTTACCCCCCCCCAAAAAAAAAGAAAAGAAAAGAAAGAAAATCTCAGTTTCTGGCATTGCTTGAAAAAGCAGAGGATCTGATACCCCTGGGCCCAGATTGCTAGGTGACTGCCGTGTTAGGTGGGGTGTGGGCACTGTTTTTCCATAGGCCTCACTGCTCCCTGCTGTCTTCCAGGGAGAGAGTCCCCTTCCCGGGGCTGAGTTTTTTCATTGTTGATCACTACACCTACTTTACCTTCATACCTGGTTCAGTGCACTCATCTCCAAGCTGCTTGATCTCTGTAAACAGGGGGACTTCCTACCCCTATGCCAACGGCTTGGGGTTGGGAACATGATCCAGAGCAAATGTAGATGGACTTCCCTATCCATTGGGTTTCCAAGCCCAAATTCCCCACCCAAGAACCCCAAAGGATATTTTCCTGGTTCTGATTGCACTATTCTGGGAAGACCAGGAGGTAAGGAGAGGCCTTCCTTCCAAAATCGAGCAGGTGACAATGTTTTCATCTTAGACACTTGGCCCAATGACTTGAAGAAGTATCTGCCCGGGGATGCTGAGAGCAGGCTGTGAGCAGAGGCCTCCTGAGTCCCCAAGGGTCCTGGAGGATGGAAATAAGATCTACAAGTGCACCAGGTCTCAGAAGATAGAAAGAAAACACAACTGGAATCTTCCCATTATTGAGCTCCATGAGCTCAGTGTTTAGACCTCTTGAATTATTGCTTCAAAGAAGCTTTCCACTAACACAGGGCTATCCATGCAAGACCACAAGAGAATATTTAAAAATAAGAAGCTTGTATCTTGTCTTGTGGCTTTTTCTTGTGTTTGTTGTTAACTATCTAGTCAGATTGAAAATGTTGTTTTAAATGGGTAATACATGCAAATATTAAATAGATGTCAGGATACTCCAGTTTTTTCCTTTCATCCCTATTCTTTTTTTTTTTTAATTTATTCATGAGAGACGCCGAGAGAGAGAGGCAGAGACATAGGCAGAGGGAGAAGCAGGCTCCCTGCAGGGAGCCTGATGCGGGACTCAATCCCAGGACTCTGGGATCACACCCTGAGTCAAAAGCAGACACTCAATCACTGAGCCACCCAGGCGTCCCTCATCCCCATTCCATTCCCTTCCATAGAGAAACTGTGAGGACCTTTCTTACATAGGCTTCCAGAAATATTTCATGGTGGCTGATATTTCACAGGCAAATATATGTATATTTGTATATATGCATATTTGTATACATATAAATGTACTCTTTTTTTTTATGATAGTCACAGAGAGAGAGAGAGAGGCAGAGACACAGGCAGAGGGAGAAGCAGGCTCCATGCACCAGGAGCCTGATGTGGGATTCGATCCCGGGTCTCCAGGATTGCGCCCTGGGCCAAAGGCAGGCGCCAAACCGCTGTGCCACCCAGGGATCCCTAAATGTACTCTTTTTAATGGTAGCATGCCATAATTTTTAAGCTAGTCCCCCACTGATGGATATTTAGGTTGTTTCTAGTCTTTCTTTCCCTTAAATATCAAAGCTGCAGTAAATTGCATTCTTCCTGGACTCTGTCTTTCCGATAGATGTCCTGAACGCCATGACGTTGCACTATAACCTGGTAAAGAATGTACATCTCCCCATCATTTTTTAAAAAAGATTTTATTTTATTTTATTTTATTTTATTTTATTTATTTTATTTTATTTATTTTATTTTATTTTATTCTTATCCTGAAGTTATGGATCCGGCTTACGGACTTCCCTTCCCTACATTGTTCCAACAATTAACCTACATTGTTCCAACTGATTTTATTTATCCAAAAGAGAGACAGAGGGAGAGAAAGAGAACACAAGCAGGGAGATGGGCAGAGAGAGAGGCAGACTCCCCTACTGAGGGTAGAGCCCAACGTGGGGCTC
This sequence comes from Nyctereutes procyonoides, assembly GCF_905146905.1. Taxonomy (NCBI): domain Eukaryota; kingdom Metazoa; phylum Chordata; class Mammalia; order Carnivora; family Canidae; genus Nyctereutes; species Nyctereutes procyonoides. The sequence continues at coordinate 49,729,162 of NW_026575126.1, read as the reverse complement.
GATCCCAGGACCCTGAGATCATGACCTGAGCCAAAGGTGGACGCTTAGCCAGCTGAGCCCCCCGGGTGCTCCTCTCCATCGTTCATACGTGGGGAGGAAGAGGCTCAGGTGTTCAGCCACTCACATGAATCCTGCAGGTAATTAGGGCAAAGTTAAGGCTCTGCCCTGGGCCGCGCTGCTGAAACCCTGTGTGCCTTCCACCTTCCCCACCCACTGATTCTCATTTCTGCCGGAGGAGGCAGCCGAGGGAGCAGTCTCCTGCCCAGGGCTCTGTGGCTGACCATATAAAGTGTCAGGGAAAAACTGGAGTCACTTCCTAATACGGTCACAAGAGGGAAAGCCTGGGCCTGTGGCTGGGGCCCACTGGTGGCATGGGGACCCTGGGATCCTGGCTGGGACACAGGAAGCGGGGGCTATTGAGAGCTCTGAACTGGGCCAGCTGGAGAGGAGCTTGTGGGGCACAGGGAGGCAGAGACATCACCAACTGCAGGGGGGCTGGGTCTGCTGAAGTCAACCGGGGTTAAACGACAGAGCTCAAGCCTCCAGATTCTGAAGGCCGGCCACCCTGCGTGGGGCGTGCTGCTGCCTGCCCAGCCCTTCCTGACTTGGGTCCTTGTGCCCTGGAAAGATTTGCCAAACTGAACAGAGATTCAGATTCTCCTGAAAGCTTGGATTAAGTGCTCGCTGGGGGCTCAGCCCCGGGAGCTGTCCTAGGCCAACAGGAGGAAAGCGCTCCTTCCTCAGAAGCTGGTGATGGGATTGGGAGAGCCAGGCATTCCTCCTTCCTTCTGTTTGTTGTATTCAGCAAGTACTTACTGAGTGTCTGCCTTGTGCCCGGCCCCATGCTGGGCTGGAGATACCGTGGTGCGCAGCTTGCGGCCCAGGAGGCGGCATTTAGGATGAACCCTGAAAGGGGAGATGGAAATGGCTCTGGGGAGGCTGAGGGGGGGACCCATTCCAGGTCATGCGAAGGTTCCAAGGTGGCAAGGTTTTTGTCATCATGAAATAGAGTGAGCGTGGTATGGTCACTAACATTTATTGAGCACCTGCTATCTACTGGGCCCTCTGTTAAATGCTTCGCCTGCATTATCTCACAGCAAGCCTGTAAAGGATCTCTTACGACACACCTTCATGTTGCAGTTGACAAAAACAGGCTCAGAGGGGTCAAGAGACTTGCCCAGGGTCACACAGCCAGGAAGTAGCAGAATGAGGTTCAAACCAAGTCCTCAGTACCCGATTCTGTACCCTTAACCACGGCCCTTTACTGCCTCCAGGCCAAAGGCTTGGTGAGAGGGTGGTTTGGGCCATAAATGACCCCCACGTTCTAACAAGGGTGTGGCGGTTGGCAGTGGGCATGGCCCAGAAAGATCTGGAGGTGGAGTTAAGACCCGCGGGAGAGGTGGGAGTGGGTTGACCTTCATCCAGACGACTGATGGTTGATCGGTTGATTGGGCACTTACTCCGTGGGAGGCCCCGGGCCAGGGACCAGGGCACAGATGAACCGGACGTGGAGCCCCTGCCCTAGGACAGCATTGCCACCAGCACAGCAAACATCTGCTGAGCACCTGCTGTGTGCCGGCCCAGGGCAAAGCCCCAGGTCACAGAGATGAGGGCTTTGCGGCCCCTGCTCCAGGGAAGCTTTAGTAATTAACCTACCCCTCAGGCACTTATGGAGCAAGCATTTAGTGAGCACCTACTGTATGCAGGCCCGAAGAGGAGGAAGAGGGTGCTCCCACCCCCAGGGCACTTGCACTGGTGTTAATGGGATGGCAGGAGGGGACTGGATGATCCGATGAGGGAGGGGCCCACAGCGGACCAGTCAGGCCGAGTGCAGGTCCTGGCCTCTGCCTCCCTCTGCAGGAACCTCACCCTTCACCCTCGCTCGCTCGTCTTCATGATCCAAAAACACCAAACTGCCTGCAGCTCACCCATGTGCCCCTCGCCCTGCTGCCTTCCATGCCTTTGCTACCTCCCAAGCAGGTTAACACCTTCCTGTCCGTGAAGATTAGGGGCAGGGAGCACCCCCACCCAACTGGAAGTTTCCCTGACCGCCCCCCAGTGTGGATTAGGACCCTCTCTCCCTTCCTCCCCCATTTCTCTGGGCTCTGTCCTTGTTCTTATGACATTATTTTTAAATGTCCTCATCCCTTCTCTGATCTGTGGGTTCTTTGAGGGCAGGGGCTACCACTGATGTATTTATCTCCAGCATCTAGCACAGACCAGGTATACAGTAGGTGCTCAGTAAGTGGCTGATGATGTTTAGACAGGCCCTATGTTGACCTCACTCCTGCCTTTTTAGGGGAATGGTAAGAACCAGGGAGATTATGCCCTCCTTCCCCCACCAATCCTGTACCTTTTGAAGATTACTGTCCCCCTGCCACCCAGGGCCATCACACACCATTGTCCCCTAGCAGGCTGAGCCCTGGAGGGACCCTCCTCCTCCCACCACCTGCAGCCCTCGGCTGAAATCCCTCTGAGGGCAGGACCTTGTGTTTCTTTGTGGTCTTTAAACCTGGCCTCTGCCTTCCTCTGCAGAGCCTTGCGGCACGGTGTTGAGGATATTACACGCTGAATGAATGAGGGAGTGAGTGAATTAATGATGCCTTGTTCCTCTGTCTATAGGACGAGCAGAAGTCGGACAGCCTCCCGGGCAGTGCTCAGGCCTGGGAATGGGCTGAGCTGGGCTTGGCTGCCAGGGTCTCGCTTTGTGACCTTGGTCAGGCTGCCCACCCTCTCTGGTGTGTGCTTTGGCCTGCATGTCCCCCCGAGATGGGCCATCTGCTCCTCCTCTGGCCCCTTCTAGGGGGAGTTGGAGGGAGAGCCTGCTTCATGGCTAGGAGAGCCTCTGGCAGCCCTGATTGTGTCTTTTGGGAAAAAAAAAAAAACAGTTCCTGTTGGACAGGATGGAGCCTGTCCACTGAGCTGTGACCTCAGCCCAGGGGAAAATCTGATGTCTAGGAGAGGACAGTGATACCAATGATAACGCCTCGCTCGTGTGTGCACACGCATGGGGGTTGGGGGGGGTGTTGCCAAGGGCCTTCACGCCCCTTTCCCTCTTCTGATTATTTCCAGATGCTCCTGTGCACTTACTTGGTGGGGGCAGGACAACTTTTTTTTTAAATTATGGTAAAATCCATATAACCTAGAACTCACCACTTTAGCCAGTTTTAAGGATACATTTCCGAGGCAGTTAGCACCACCACGGTGTTGTACGATTATCAGCGTTTTCTAGCCTGTACATTTTTATCACCCCAAAAGGGAAACCCCGTAGCCCTTAGCAGTCATCTCGCTCTCCTCAGTCCCTGGAAACCAGATCTGTTCCGGTCCCTGTGATTGGCCTACCCTGGGCATTTCTTGGCAATGGAATCCTAAACCATGCGACCTTTTGTGGCTGGCTGCTTCCGTGTCGGGGTGCGTCTGTGCCGTAGTGTGTGGCAGGACCATTCCTTCCTAAGGACAGCTGTGCCGGTCCCTTCTTTTTATAGATGAGGGGGTGCTTTGTTAACAGTCCAGGACGTGTGAGCTCTGGGGGGTTCTGAGTTTCCTGCCAGCTGTGTGACCTGGTGACAACCTCACCAAACCTGTTTTCCCATCTGCCACGTGGGCAGCAGGGAAATCGCAGAGGGACTGTCACAGGGTGGATAAGAAGACTCGGTGAGCAGATAGGTGCCCACGCAGTGCTTAGAGCTGGGTGCCTGGCACACAGTAAGCGCTCAGTAGGCGGAAGCTGCTACCCGAACCCAAGAGGCTCAGGGCAGTGAGGGGCAGCAGCACGCAGGAGAGGGACCAGGGTCTGAACCCCGACTGTCGGAAAGCATGCAGCTGTGAGATAGAACATAGGGGCTCAGGGCGTCTGGGTGGCTCTGTGGTTGAGCATCTGCCTTTGGCTCAGGGAGTGATCCCAGGGTCACGGGATCGAGTCCCACATCGGGCTCCCCACAGGGAACCTGCTTCTCCCTCTGCCTCTCTCTGTGTGTCTGTCATGAATAAATAAATCTTAAAAAAAAAAAAAAGAACATGGGGGTGTCCAGAGGCCCAGTTGTTGGCCCTCGCTCCTCTTCCCCCATACCCAGCCTGTCAGTGATGCCATGGCCTTCCCATTAGCACTCTGAGCCTCAGTTTCTCCATCTCTGGAATGGCAATGTGAATGCATCTAGCAGTTTCGCCGTGAGGCTGCAGGGAGAAAACGCACCCAGAAGTGCTCAGTGGATATGAAATGCAGGTGGTTGTGGGCGTCGCTGCGTGGGGCCCCTGAGGACTGGGTGGCTGGGCTCCCCCACACCTACGTAGTGCTGGAAGTAAGCTTGGGTTCTCTGTTTGGCAGACGTACTCCGGCCTCTTCTGCGTGGTGGTCAACCCCTACAAGCAGCTGCCCATCTACTCGGAGAAGATCGTGGAGATGTACAAGGGCAAGAAGCGGCACGAGATGCCGCCGCACATCTACGCCATCGCCGACACGGCCTACCGGAGCATGCTGCAGGGTGAGCGCGGGCTGCACGGGCGCTGCAGGGCCTCTGTCCCCGCCCCGGGATTGCCTGGGCCCCCGGCCTGCTGTCCCCGCCAGGAATGCGGAGGCGGGCGGGCCGCGTGGGTCCCAGGAGCCTTGTGACTGAAAAAGGGAAAAAGGCAGCTGAACGTCTGGGTGCACGGCCGGGAGGGCGAGGGCGGGCACACGGCCTGGGCAAATGCGGGGGATGCCCGCCAGCTGGCTCTGCACTTGCAGCCAGCTGTGGCTCACCCCCGGGTGCTACCAGAGGTCTTCTCCTCTCTGGCTTCAGTTTCTCCGGCTGTAAAAAGGGAGTGTTAGGGTCCCTCTTGCAGCTGGTGGAGATTCTCATGGAGGCTTGTCCAGACTGAAGATCTTCACCTATTACCTCCGTGTTTGTGCATTATTATCACTATTACTATGATCAATGAGCTCCTTTTTTTTTTTTTTAAATATTTTATTTATTGGGCAGCCCAGGTGGCTCAGCGGTTTAGCGCCGCCTTCAGCCCGAGGCGTGATCCTGGAGACCCGGGATCGAGTCCCATGTCAGGCTCCCTGCATGGAGCCTGCTTCTCCCTCTGCCTGCGTCTCTGTCTCTCATTAATAAATAAAATCTTTAAAAAATATATTTTATTTATTTATTCATGAGAGACACACAGAGAAAGACAGAGACGCAGGCAGAGGGAGAAGCATCCTGGGACTCTGGGATCATGCCCTGTGCTGAAGGCTGGTGCTAAACTGCTGAGCCACCCAGGGATCCCCTATTAATGAGCTTTTAATGGAGGGAAAATATACATACAGTAGAGGACATAAAGTACACAAATTTAGTGTCCAGATTTAAATTAATTTTGGTGTATGTCTTCATATGCCACTGCTCAGATCAAGATGTGAAATCTTTCCAGAAAGTTCCTTCACGCCACTTCCCAGTCAATACCTCCCCTATACCCCCCAGAAGTAACGACTATTCTGACTTCCATCACCATCAGTTTTGCCTGTTCTTAAATTTCATAAAAATGATGTCCTTATGTTACTTAAGATTTTTCTCATCAGTTTTCTCCCCCACAATCTAGTTCAAATGGAACAAAAAACAGCAGTATATTAGATTTAGTTAAAAGCCTAGATTCTAAAACAGGGGTGCCTGTGTTTAAATCCCAGCTCTGGGGGCACCTGATCCCAGGACCCCGGGATCACGCCCTGAGCCAAAAGCAGACGCGCAACCACTGAGCCACCCACGTGTCCCTCTGAGTTGTGAGCTTTATCTGTTCAACAGCCTTGGTCCTCCCTCAGTGAATCCTTTTGCCTGAAAACAATTGAGCCCTTGCATTTCTCCCCATGTGTTTTGGATGCATTGTATAAAGGGCAGCACCCATCCCAGTGTCATTGACCTTTCGGGAAGGGTAAGAGGATTTTCTTTCCTGTAAATGGATCTGGTCTTGAGACACAGGAGTTCTCCCATCCTTACATTGGGAGAGGGCAACAGAAAAGGGCTTGGGCTGTCCTAAAGCTGTGTATAATTATTATGTGATTATGAGGTGTGAATAATCCTGAGGTTGTGAACCAGCAGCTGGTAGGCTGCATCCAGCGTTCAGATAAGTTTGGCTTGGTCCACACAGAGTTTTAAGGTACTTGAAGTATCTTAAAAAGTCGTCAACTGGGATCCCTGGGTGGCGCAGCGGTTTGGCGCCTGCCTTTGGCCCAGGGCGCGATCCTGGAGACCCGGGATCGAATCCCACGTCGGGCTCCCAGTGCGTGGAGCCTGCCTATGTCCCTCTGCCCCTCTCTCTCTCTCTCTCTGTGTGACTATCATAAATAAATAAAAATTAAAAAAAAAGAATCACCAGTTCTTAAAAAAAAAAAAAGTCATCAACTTTTTTAAATTGGGAAATTATACATAAAATGTGTGTGTCTTTTTCTAGGGGCATGAGTTTCCCAGTGTCCCAGTCCTTACCTGGCTTGGGGCACTCATTTATATTAACTACCTGGCCCTACCTCTGAGGGTGTGCTGAGTCAGGAATTGAGAGCTCAGTTCTGGAGATCCCCTGAGGGTAGGGATCCAGGTGTGCCTAAGAGATACCCCCCCAAGGTAGAAGGGCTGAGTAGAGGTGCCCCCAGATTATTGACAGAGTTAGCCAGACCCCACCAGTATGGCCCAAACTGCAGACATGGGGCAGCCATTACCTTCAAAGGCGAGCAGATGGAGCCTTGCAGAAGGGGCTGTGAAGATGGAATCTCAGGTCGTGAAGGATGGCTCCTGGAGTTAGGGATGTGTCTTTGTTTAAATAAATAAATAAACTTTGTGTGCTGCCTTGATGGAAAAGTTTGCAGGGATGGTTCACACACCTTTTTAAAGAAGCTAAACATCACCAAGTTAGAGTGTTCATGTCATTTGGGGTGCTTTTAAGCTGCACAAAAATATAACACACCATATGGCAACTACTTAAAGTGGCTCTAATTAGGAGCCACTTCACAGGAGTTTGTTATTTCACATAATAAGAAGTGTACAGGTTGATGGGTTAGTTAATTCAACAGCTCAAAAACAGACTTTTGGGGGGATTTTCTTGGCTTCTTCCTCATGGTCACAGGATGGCAGCCATAGCTCCAGATACCACATCCTTGTACGGCGATATCCAAAAGCACGAAGGAAGGAAAAAGTTAGGTTCTTTCCCCCTGTCTCTTTTTTATCAGGGAGAAAAACCTTTTCCAGAAACTCCTCGGAAGACATCCCCTTACATCTCATTGGCTAAAACTTGGTCGCATGCCAACCTCTAAACTCTGGTTTAGATGGTTACAAAGAGGACTGGGACATTAGTGACTGTTTGTAATTATGTCTCCTTGACTAAACCTTTGGTCACATGCCAACCTTTAAGCCACTCATTGGCAAAGAGGACTGAGACCTTCATAATTGGTTTAGACTATTCCTGGTTCTTTCCTTGGAGCTGAGGGAACTCCCACAAGCACATTTTCTCTGAATACCAGAAAAATGAAATTCTGTTAGCAAAGGAGAAGGGGGGAGTGACAGGTAAGCACTGCCACAGTGCTCTTAAAATACGCATGTGTGACTTTAAAAAAACCTTTAATATTTAATGTTCATCCTAGAAAAATTAAAACATTTATTTAAGCTACGGAGAACATATCAGCACCCACGATTTTGTCACCCAGAGATCACCACCATTAACATTTGGGTACGTAGCCTTTCATGTGATAACTGGGCTGAACATCCTGAAGTGAAGGAATTTTTGATTGTCTGAAAATAATTGATTCCAGAAAAAAAAATCACTTAAAACAGGGACCAAATTTTCACTGGAAGGGGGTGGGGGAAAGGGTTTGTCTAGACTGGGGAAATGACATTGCAAATTGTCAGTCTATTTTATCTACATTTAATAGGAGTTTGGTTATAAATGCAACTAGATGCTAGTTCTTAGATTGAGTATAAAATTAAGGGATTTTTTTTTTTGCTTTTATTTCGGACAGAGTCACATGAGATGACACAACATTCTTCATACCATGTTTGATTCCTGCAGCAGGAGCTAAGGAAAATAATTTTTGCAGACTTATTAGAAGGGTCGCCAGTCTTCCCAAGTGTTGTTTTGTGTTTGAGGGTGCTTCATAAAACCCCCGTCGTGTTGTTGTTAATAATGATTCTGCAATATTTAGTTGTGAATTAATCTGACTTGTGTCTGTGTGTGTGGGGGTGGCCTTTCCAAGCTCATTGACTTCGTGACACCCTGCAGCTTCAAAGAAATCTGCAGTTTCGCAGAGCTGCTGCTTTGTTCTGTGTATCACAATGATGGTGGGTGTTGCTCCCCAATAATCGGCAAGAGAGAGCTGCTGAGTTGGTGTGCAGTGGTGTGCAGGCTGAAGAAGGATGCCTCAGTGGGGTCTGATTTCCTAAGCAGTTGACTCAGTGAAGGATATTTTTGTGTTGTGGTCCTGTTGCTTTCCTAGACAACCCCTCCACTGCGGGGCGTTGTGACACTAGATGAGGAGGAGGATCCCCAGTGTTAATATATTGTCTCCCCTCTAGGCTCTGGGCTATAACACAAAATCACATTGTGAAATAGTATGGGCAGCCCCGGTGGCTCAGCGGTTTTAGTACTGCCTTCAGCCCAGGGCATGATCCTGGAGATCTGGGATCGAGTCCCACGTCGGGCTCCCTGTGTGGGGTCTGTTTCTTCCTCTGCCTTTGTCTCTGCCTCTCTCTCTCACTCTCTCTCTCTCTCTGCATCTCTCATGAGTAAATAAATAAAATCTTAAAAAAAAAGATTTCTTTTTAAAAAAACAAAAAACATTGACACGTTGTAACAGTGACAAGGGTGAGCACACCCATCCATAAAAGATCAACTTTGTTTTGTTTCAATTTTTTTTTATTTAGTGTCAATATTAACAGCTGCTACATATGGGTTCATTTTGGCAATACCTCTTACTTTCCGGAAAACTTACTAATGATAAATTCCCATGAAACAAATCATGGAGGTGAGGGGGAAATGCAAGCTTGGGAAAAATAACTTTTTCTCTATAAAGTGGAAGTTTGTTTTTTTGCGGAAGAAGGCGTAGGCCCAGTTTGTGACCCTGTTGATGAAGATCGTGATCCCACGGTGTAAGGCCACTCTGCTGGGACCCACGTTGGCTTTCGTTGTAAAGGGAGCAGCCCTTTAGGCTTCCTCCCTAAATCCTTTTGTAGAACAAGATGGGGTGTGAAGAGATAGGGTTGGGGAGGGATGGATAACACATGCGCTGAACGTAGAATATAGAATGCAATGTTTGCATGTGTTACATGAACCCCTAAATTCCCAAGGACCCATACGCTGCATAGGAGCCAGACTCTGTCCTCGTCTGTCCAGCATCTGCCCGGCACATGGTAGCTGCTCAGTTAATATGTGTTGATGAATGAATGAATGTACTTAATCACTAATTCTTCCCCAAACTCTCCTTTTTAAACATGTTGATCTCCTTTTACTACGTCTAGATATGTGTTGAGGACGCTACTTATACCTTGTCCTCGAGGGTGATTACTACTGGAGCCTTCCAACCTGTCCTGGCTACCCTCTATGACAGGTAGCCGACATCTGGGACCTTCCTTATCATGCTTGGACTTGACTTCAGCCCTCTCTTGGTGGATTCCTTGTTTCTGGGTTTCCATGTCTTCCTCTTCCTTGATTTACCCTCTTGCTTACACCTGGAGCACCTTTTCTAGTATCTTCTCAAGTAAGTCTGTAGATGAGACAGATTGGGATCCTGCATATCTCAACTGAAGACTTGATGATTCTCTGATATGTAAGGGCCCATTCAGCCCAGTTAAAATTTTAAGGAACAAATACTTTTCTTTCAGAATTTTTAAGGCATGCCTTCATAGCCTTCTAGCTTACTTCGTTTCCGAGAAGATAAAAGCCAATATGATTTTTTTTTTGCCAATCTGATTCTTAATCTCTTGTGTGTGACCAATTTTTTTTTCTTCTCCTCTGGAAGCGTTTAGAGCTCTCTTTATCCCTGTGTTCACGATGATGGGATTTGTCACGGGTCTGCTTTCACCCACTGCGCTAGAGGCTTCGTGGATGCTCTTAATCTATAAATTCCTGGCGTTAAATTCTGGGAAATTTTTGTGAATTACTTCCTTGATGATTTATTTCTCTCTGTGTTCTCTGTTCTGCTTTTCTAGAAGTCTTCTCATGTCCAGAATTGAACTGTTCCCTTTTTCATCTCCTTCTCTTCTTCTTCTTTTTTTCTGGGCTGTCACCTCCTAGTGATTTGTTTCAACTTCTGTCTGATGTATTAGTAGCTTTCTTCAGACATCTGCTGATTCTCCGCTGTCTGTTCATCTGGGATGATCCAGTGCAACGTTGCTGGGTGCTCAACAGGCTTTGCAGGAGGAGCTTGCTGGTGATGAGCTTGGCTATAGTTTGGTTAGAGCTGGGCCATAGCACTGGTGCACTTCTGATAGATCTTTCCATCTTTTCTTGTCCTTGGGCTGATCAGCTTTTTCAGGGAAGATTCATGCAATCTTCTTCCTGGAGGGTAAAGATCTGTCTACCGTCGTTTTGAGGGTCTAGTCCAGAGGCTAAGCATTTCACACTGTGGAATGAAACTTGCAGATTATCCTTTCAGTACAGTCCCTGGTGTCCCTCACCCCTCCAGGAATTTTATTCTTCAGAAAATAAAATCTGCCTCCTGCTATGGGCCATGGCAAGGGCAGTCACTTGTATCTTGCTTATCTAGCACCTTCTCAAACAGACTTGCAGGCAATCCTTGTACTTGCATGTGTCCTCCTTTGCCCTGTCTTCATGAGCCCCCTGCTGCCGCCAGTTACTGAGGGGACAGGGGGTTCTGTGATGAAATTGGGTCGCTTCTAGCTTTCCCCACTGCCAGCTTAGACTTCTTTCCTGGGCCTGTCCTCACTCATCCCATTTTCTGGCTTCCAAGACTTCATTACTCTTCATTCTTTTCCAGTTCATTTCAACTGGTTCATGTGTGCTTGAAAAATCCCTTTACTGGAATTTTACTCAGGTTAGGGGAGGAAGGAGCAGTAGCTGTGTGTGCCCAACCCACTATTCCTCAATGGAAATTCCCTCAAACCTTCTTTTCAAAGAAGTGGTAATCACAATAGTGGATTTTCCCCCCAAATCACAATAGTGGATTTCCCCCAAAAACGTATTATAAGTCATCTCTACATCCAACGTGGTGCTCGAACTCACAATCCCGAGATCAAGAGTCAAATACACTCTACCTACTGAGCCAGCCAGGTGCCCCAGTGATAATGGATTTTTAATATGTGCCTCCTCTGTGCTCAGGGATTTACAGGAATATTTCCAGTAATCCTAACCCCCAACCTGCAAGGCAGACAAGATCATATTAAGATCTTTAGAATTAAGCCTTGGGGCGCCTGGGTAAATCAGTCAGTTAAGCATCTGCCTTCAGCTCCGGTCATGATCCCAGGGTCCTGGACTCGAGCCCCACATCAGGCTCCCTGCTCAGCAGGGAGTCTGCTTCTCCCTCTCCCTCTGCTCCTCCCTCCCCCCAGCTTGTGCTCTCTCTCTCTCTTAAATAAAAAAATCTTTTTTAAAAAAATAAGTAAAATAAAATTAAGCCTTGAAACTATTATAGTGTCCACATGGGTAATCCAGAATAAAAACAATACTAAATTATAAAGTCAGGAGGGCCAACAACGTTTTTATTTTTCCCCATCACATTTCCGTTGCTATTTTTTAAAAAAATATTTTATTTATTTATTCATGAGAGACACACAGAGAGAGGCTGAGACACAGGCAGAGGGAGAAGCAGGCTCCCCGCAGGGAGCCCGATGCAGGACTCGATCCCAGGACCCTGGGATCACGACCTGAGCCAAAGGCAGACTCTCAACCACTGAGCCACCCAGGTGCCCCCCCATTGCTGGTTTTTATAAAACAGCAAATACCAAATCCTTTCAAAAGTTTTCATCAACTTCTCCTCCCTTCATCCCTGAGGTGTGCATGTGCACGTGGGCCTGTGTTTATACGACTTGTGCACACATCCAACCCTGGAGGCAGGTGCAATTATTAGCCTCATTTTAGAGCCTAGGAAACGGAGGCTTGGAGAGGTGAAGAACTTGCCAAAGGTCCCGTGAGTGTCAGAGCTGGATTTGAACTTGGGCTTATCTGCTGCCCACACCTAAGGCTTGGCAGTTGATGGGTGGCCCTAGCTGCTGCATTGAGCCCCTGATGGTCCCCAGGGAAGGTGGTTTGCTCCTGGAAAGGTCTCTCATCTTACCTGTCTGGTGTGTGGCAGGCTCAGCCCTAGCAAAGTGACTGATAGGTGATCGGGGTAAATTAATAGGGTGTTAAATGGGGAAAGCACCACTATTGAGGCTTTCCTGATAAGCCACTTCGGATTTCCTGCCTCCCCTTCCCCGGGTGGGGTGGGAGGCCTGGGGGAAGGGTGTGAAAGGCACATAGGATTGATTTCCTTCTGATGTGTTGAGTGGAGCCCTCAAGATTTGTTACCCTGTGCAAGATAGCAGCTGGGAGTGTTTCATCCTCATGTAGTTAGCACCAAGGGCCCTCTCAGTGGTTTTTTTTAAATTAATTTTTAATGGTGTTCAATTTACCAACATACAGAATAACACCCAGTGCTCATCCCGTCAAGTGTCCCCCTCAGTGCCCGTCACCCATTCACCCCCACCCCCCGCCCTCCTCCCCTTCCACCACCCCTAGTTCGTTTCCCAGAGTTAGGAGTCTTTATGTTCTGTCTCCCTTTCTGATATTTCCCACACATTTCCTCTCCCTTCCCTTATATTCCCTTTCACTATTATTTATATTCCCCAAATGAATGAGAACATACACTGTTTGTCCTTCTCCGATTGACTTACTTCACTCAGCATAATACCCTCCAGTTCCATCCACGTTGAAGCAAATGGTGGGTATTTGTCGTTTCTAATGGCTGAGTAATATTCCATTGTGTACATAAACCACATCATCTTTATCCATTCATCTTTCGATGGACACCGAGGCTCCTTCCACAGTTTGGCTATTGTGGACATTGCTGCTATAAACATCGGGGTGCAGGTGTCCCGGCGTTTCATTGCATCTGAATCTTTGGGGTAAATCCCCAACAGTGCAATTGCTGGGTCGTAGGGCAGGTCTATTTTTAACTCTTTGAGGAACCTGCACACAGTTTTCCAGAGTGGCTGCACCAGTTCACATTCCCACCAACAATGCAAGAGGGTTCCCCTTTCTCCACATCCTCTCCAACATTTGTTGTTTCCTGCCTTGTTAATTTTCCCCTTTCTCACTGGTGTGAGGTGGTATCTCATTGTGGTTTTGATTTGTATTTCCCTGATGGCAAGTGATGCAGAGCATTTTCTCATGTGCATGTTGGCCATGTCTGTGTCTTCCTCTGTGAGATTTCTCTTCATGTCTTTTGCCCATTTCATGATTGGATTGTTTGTTTCTTTGCTGTTGAGTTTAAGAAGTTCTTTTTATAGATCTTGCAAACTAGCCCTTTATCTGATCTGTCATTTGCAAATATCTTCTCCCATTCTGTAGGTTGTCTTTGAGTTTTGTTGACTGTATCCTTTGCTGTGCAAAAGCTTCTTATCTTGATGAAGTCCCAATAGTTCATTTTTGCTTTTGTTTCTCTTGCCTTCATAGATGTATCTTGCAAGAGGGTGCTGTGGCCAAGTTCAAAAAGGGTGTTGCCTGTGTTCTCCTCTAGGATTTTGATGGAATCTTGTCTCACATTTAGATCTTTCATCCATTTTGAGTTCATCTTTGTGTATCGTGCAAGAGAGTGGTCCAGTTTCATTCTTCTGCATGTGGATGTCCAAGTTTCCCAGCACCATTTATTGAAGAGACTGTCTTTCTTCCAGTGGATCGTCTTTCCTCCTTTATCGAATATTAGTTGACCATAAAGTTCAGGGTCCACCTCTCAGTGGATTAAAAAAGAAAGCACAGCCGGTGGACCTCTATCAGCTCGGGGCTCTTGGCTGAACCCTCTTCAAACTGAAGGGAAATCTGGCAGATGGCATGATCTAACCTCTAAGCTCTCTGCTTTGCAAGTTCTCACACTCAGTGGCATCCCTGTCTCTGGGGTCAGCAGGCCCTAGGGTGCTGCAGGGCCTGGGGGCTCCTCAGGCTCACCCCCCTCCCCAGAGGCTGCTCTGGAAGCTTGGCAGGGAGAGGGATGACACCGATGTCCCCCTGGCTGACCGCTCTGGAAAGCCTGCAGGGCTCGGCCCTCTCCGGCACCATGCAGGACCGTACCCAGCGGCAGAGCCTGCCCACTGGACAGACGGATGAAACCGACACTCAGGGTACCAAGCAAATTGGCCCTAGAGCCCGGTGTCCCACCTGGAGGTGTCACCCTCTGCTGCCCTTGAAGCATTTATCTTCCCTCCAAGGCTGGTAGTGTGGTAGTGGGGTGCTGTTACCCCCATTTCACAGACCAGGAAACCGAGGCCCCAGGAGGCTGAGGGGCAGGCTTAGCCCTTCTCGCTTGAAAGCACTGAGCCTGGCCTGATACCCTGTGCCCTTGGAACAGAATCGCTGCTGTCCAGAATCACTTCTCTTGAACTCTCCATTTCGGATGACATTGATGACGGCCCTGGCGACGATCAGAGCAGGTGCTGAGGGTCTCAACGTGCAGGGGCAATTTTAAGCTTTGTGCATCCAGTCTTCACTGTTTTCATGTCCTTGAAAAGTATGGATTTTGGTCCTTGTGTTCCTCGTAAGGACAGTGTCTTGCCTCAGAGGTGGAGCCTGGCAGTCATTCCAGGTGGCTTTGCTCCAGAGACCGTGCTCTTTTGACAATGTGGCCCCGGAGAGCGGGGACCAGATGCGTGGTTGGAGATTTTGCAGCAGCTCTTGGCTCTGCATCTGGCCTGGTGGCAGGGAGGACAGACGGTGGCTCCATCTGCCCGGCTCGGTCCTCGCCGAGGCCCTGGGACGTGTAGGTTGGCGCTCTGAGCTATCATGAGAGGTTCACGTTCTTTGCCAGGAAATGAGGAAGGGGAAAGGATCATCTGATTCTGATGAGCCTTTTATGGACCGCCTGTGGTGTCTTACTCGAAGGGGTGAGAGCTCGGGAGAATTCTTTTTTTTTTTTTTTTTTTTTAACAAGCAGTAAGTATTGAGTTGAAGAAGCAGGCATGCTCAGGGGGCTTGGGAAGCTCTGGCTGGTGCCTGTTGTTCCCTCGGTGTTCCGCTGACCTCAAAGAGAATCTGGCTCCCTGTTCCCCTTTTGATTCAACAGTGTTGAGACCCCACTGTGGGCTGTGGGATGGTGAGGAGGGGCACCATCTACTCGGCAGGGATGAGGCAAGGGAAAAGGTGGGGATTAATCACATCATCCCCACAAATACATGTGCTGTGGAAGGGAGTTCCAGGGAGCTGTGAGCTGGACCCTGGGGCCTGTCATATTATGGGAGGGCAGGCGAGGCAACACATGGGCATAACAAGGAGGTGGCTCTGGGATCCATAGACTGGTTGGGGCTGGAGCAGAGAGAAGGAGGGAGAGTGGGGCCGGGGGAGCTGAGACCCAAGAGACCACCATGAAAATATTGGTTTTTCCCTGACCCCATCCATCAACTGGCCAGGTCTGCCGTTAAAGATGCCAGTGCTCTGTGTGGGTTTGGGTTCCTGCTGGGGTCCAGCACAAACCCTCAGAGGTATCTCTTCCCACCCAGAATCTCTTCCTAGCAGCTCTGCTGGAGGAGAAGGTGGGAGAGGAAGTCCAGAGGAAGAGAAGGATCCTGACCTGCAGAGTGTGTAGTGGGTAAGGACATGGGCTCTGGAGCTGGGTTCAAATCCCCATTCTGCAGTGTACCCACTTCTTTGTGTCTGGTTTGCTTTTGTCCTGTGAGGCTAATAATTGGGCCTGTTCCAATTGTGGCAAGGGTTAATTTGGACAGTGCATGGGGAACACACTGCCTGTTCACAGCAAGTGCAGCAGGTGTTAGCTGTCATCTGGAACCTTCTGGCCTCTGCCTTCATTGGTGGAGGTGACCCTACAGGGACCCAGGCTTGGCCACCTCCCCCTCGCTGGGTCCCCTAGCAGCCTGGCATGGGAAGGAAGAGAAGCAGTGAGCCTGGGTCTGTTCTTAGTCCCAGCTTGGTTTTCTCCTTTTATGGTCAGCCTGCAGGCCTCTGGCTCCCCAGCTGTAAACCACGAGCTTGTGTTTGGGATCGGGCCGAAATAGCTGGTCTGTGGGGAGCTGGGCGTCCCCTGAGAGTCTTCGGGCCCACTTTGGGGGAGGGACCACCGGAGTCCTTTATCTCTTCGGAAAGCTCACCCGCAGACTTGCACGTCCAAGGCCAGACCCCAAGTCTGGGGAGAAGGAGGAGAGAGAGGGGCATGTGTAGGGGTGAGTGTGAGGTAAGGAGAGCCCCAGGGCTCCGGGCTGGGTGAGGCTGGAATGCCAGCTCCAGCCCTGCACACCTCGGCTCCTGGACTGTGTCCTCTCTGTCTGTGGGACCCTCTGTGTCCCAGACCCTCTGCTTGAGAGGCATCTGCTTTGTGGATTCCTACACAATCTTCTCCAGGCAGCTCAGTATCACTTCAGCTGCCAAGACTTAAACCATCCCTCTCTCAGGCAGCAGCAAATACCCGTCCTAGGAATTGCTCACTCCTTCTGGTCATTGCTTTGCCCATCTGACTCCCACACTGCCTTGTAAGCCTCTCGAAAGCAGACTTCCAGAGGTCTTCATGAATTTCACGTTTCTAGGGGCTGGTACATGGTAGGGGGTCAGGACTTGTTTGCTGAGTGAGTATGTGACCGCAGATGGAAGTGTTCACCATTGCTTCTGTCTCGGTTGCCTTGAGAGAAGAAGAGATGCCAATGAGGAAGCATTTCCCCGGTACCTACTATGTGTCAGGCACTGTTCCTGGCACCTGAGAACAGGCACAGCCCTTGACCTTCAGCATTTCAGGGCTGGGAGGAGAAGCATTGAAAGCAGTTTTATAACTTGTGAAAAACAAATAGCTCTGTGTGAAGTTTAAGGAGTCCGGGCTCTCAATTCAGACATGGTATAAGCTTAGCATAGTTTTTTAAAAAAAGTTTTATTATGGGGGCACCGAGATGGCTCAGTCAGGTAAGCATCTGCCTTGGGCTCAGGTCATGATCTTAGGGTCCTGGGATTGAGCTCTGAGTCAGGCTCCCTGCTCAGTGGGGAGCCTGCTTCTCCCTCTGCCTCTGCTCCTCCCCCTGCCTGTGCACTCTCTCTCTCTCCATCAAATAGATGAATAAAATCTTTTAAAAAGTTTTATGATATGATTTATATACCACAAATTAATCCATTTATTATTTTTTAAATATTTATTTATTTATTCATGAGAGACACAGAGAGAGGCAGAGGGAGGAGAAGCAGGCCCCATGCAAGGAGCTCAATGTGGGACTCGATCCCAGGACCCCTGGATCGCGCCACTGAGCCATCCAGGTGTCCCAGATTAATCCATTTAAAGTATACAATTCCCTGGTCATTAGTGAATTTACAGGAGTATGCAGTCATCAGCACAATCTAATTTTATATTTCTCTCACCCTCCCCCAGCCAAAAAATTGTGTGCCTGTCGGTAGTCACCTCCCTGTCCTACCTACAGTTCCCAGGCGATCGCTTGTCTACTTTCGGTCTCTTTAGATTTGTCTACTTTGGACACTTCCTATCAATGGAATGAATGCTACCAGATGTGGCCCTCCCTGAGCAGAATGGCTTCATGTTGTAGCAGGTGTCAGTGCTTTACTTCTTCTTTATGGCGGAGTAATACTCCACTCTATGGACGTACCCCATTTTGTCTATCCCCTTAGCAGCTGATGGATTTCTTTTTATTGTTTCTACTTATGAGCTATTATCAATAATGTAAAGTAGTGTAATTTTTACAAAGTTGGAAAAGAAAAACCCTGCCTGTCCTATCATGGATAAATGACCAGTTATTTTTCCAGATAATCTATACCCTTTCCTGCTACAAAATATTGAGGCGAAACAGTGATCGTAATGAGATTAAGTGCTATGATGGAGGGAACCTTTGGACTCTCAAAGCCAGGGCCACCACTAAGCCACATGGTGTCATTGTAAAAATAGAGAAAGGCACTCTTTTCTCAAGGCACTTTTCCTCCACCTGTTAGAAGATTGTCTTAATAAATGTACACATCTATAATGACCCATGTGAATGGTTCCCTCTAGAGTTATGCAGTGTACGACCTGTACCACTGTCCATGGTAGCCCCAGAGGGGGCATGCAGTAGAAGGGCCTCCAATTTAGCTCTAGGGAGGTATAGAGTCAGAGAAAAATCATAAAGGAGGTGACTGTCAAGATGCCATTTCAAGAATGGATTGGGATGGGGCACCTGGGTGGCTCAGTAGGGTGATCATCTGACTATTGGTTTTGGCTCAGGTCATGATCTCAGGGTCATGAGACCAAGCCCTGTGTCCAGCTCCATGCTCAGTAGGGGGTCTGCTTGAGATTCTCTCCCTTTCCCTCTGCCTTCCCTCCTCCCCCCACTGCTCATGCTTGCTCTCTCTTGTTCTCTTTCAAATAAATAAATCTTTAAAAAAATAATGGATTGGGGTATATACCCTAAAGAATTGAAAATGAATTCTCAAATAAAAACGTGTACTTGAATGTTCAGAGTAGCACTATCCACAATAGCTGAAAGATAGGAAACAACCCAAATGCCCATCGTTGGACGAATGGACACGCAAAATATGGTATATCCATGTAATGGAATATTAGCAAGCCATAGAAAGGAAGGAAGTTCGGACACATGTCAATAACAGGGAGGAATTGTGCAAACATCATGCTAAGTGAAACAAGGCAGACACAAATGGCTACATTCTGTACAATTGGATTTATGGGAAATGTCTGGAATAGGTAAATCTGTAGAGAAGAAAGCAGATTGGGGGTTAACGGAGTGGGGAATGAAGAGTGACCGGTGAATGGGCAGATGAGAATGTTCTGGAACTAGATGTGCCCTAGGCACACCATGCACAGTGCACAACGCTGTGAACATACGACACACCGCCCAAGTGTTGGCTTTGACTTGGTTAATTTTGTGTTAGGCGAATTTCATCTCCAGGGGGATAAGGAGGAGGAGGAAAATGGGTCAGGCAGGGCCAGGGGGCTGTGGGCAGGAGCGGCGGCGTGCAAAGTTCGGGCGGGGCGGGGGTGGGTACCCTGCTTCCCACATCCAGACGACTCTTGCTCCCTCGGGTCAGATGGAATATGCTCGGGCTCCGCGGGAGGTGGAAGGCCCCGGGAAGGTGCGGGTCAGCCCGCGGTGCCCACGCCAGGCCTCCCTGCGCCCCGTGGCCGGCGCCGTCAGCTTCCCACGCCTGCGGGCCGTGTGTTTCCGATGGGAATGTCCCTGGCCTGAGGTCCCCGGTGGCCCCCTGCTGCCTCTCCTGGGGACCTGCTGTGAGGAAAGGCCCCAGGACCAGCACCCGACCCTATAAATCTCCTGTGCTCTGGGCCAGGCTTCCCAAGGCTGCTGGGGGAAGCCTGACCCCCCTCTCTCTGGAGCAGATGGATCAGGAGAGCCTGTCTGTCTGTCAGTCTCGAAATCATTCCTGAAAATAGTGGAGTTTGTCTGGGCCAGCCCCCAGGGGCGGGGTGCCCCTCTGCTTGGTTCTGATCACAGGGCGATCTGGGTTTTTTTTTTTTTTAAGATTTTATTTATTTATTTGAAAGAGAGAGAGAGAGTATGAGTAGGGGCAGAGGCAGAGGCAGAAGCAGACTCCCCGCTGAGCAGGGAGCCCAGTGCAGGGCTCAGACCCAAGGCCCTGGAATCATGACCTGAGCCGAAGGCAGGCGCCCAACCGACTGAGCCATCCAGGTGCCCCATGACTGTTTTTAACGGGTTTCTTATTTTGCTCTGCTCCTGAGTGGGTTTCTCCTTCTGGGTGGAAGTTAGAGACCCACACGTCCACATTCCCTGATGCCAGGACAAGGAACCGGGTTGTACCTATGCCGGGCGCCTCCCTCTGCAGATGCCTCATGGACAGGAGAGGTGCCCCTGACTTCGGTCTCTCTCTACAATGCACTGGGGACATTTAAGTTTTTTCCTCTGTTTTAATCTCGGAAGGAGGTGCCACCCATGCACGAGTGTGGGTTGCCCGAGGAAGGAAAAACAGCCTGCCCCTGCTAGCTGTGAGACTGTGCTCATTTTCTAGGGCTGCTGTACAAACTGCTATGGACTTGGTGGCTGGAGAAATGGGATTTGTTTTCTCTGACCGCTCTGGAGGCCCAAAGTCAAGGCATTGGCAGGGCTGGCTCCTTCTGGAGGCTCTGAGGAAGAATCTGGGTTGTGTCTCTCTCCTGGCTTCGGGTGGTGGCTGACTCCTTGGCATTCCTCGGCTTGTAGACACATCCCTCCCGTCTCTCCTCCTCCTTCACACGGCCTTCTCCTTGTGTGTCTCTCCTTTTTTTTTTAAGATTTTATTTACTTATTCATGATAGAGAGAGAGAGAGAGAGAGAGAGAGAATGAGAGAGAGGGGCAGAGGGAGAAGCAGGCTCCACACAGGGAGCCCGACATGGGACTCGATCCTGGGTATCCAGGATCACACCCTGGGCCAAAGGCAGGCATTAAACTGCTGAGCCACCCAGGGATTCCCTCTCCCTGTGTCTCTAATCTCACCATCCTTTCTCTTAATAATAAGAGCTCCGGTCATTGATTTAGATCCTACCCTAAGTCCCAGATCATCTCACCTGGAGATCTTTCATTATACCTGTAACACCCTGATTTTAAATAAGGTCACCTTCTGAGTTTCAGAGCAGACATATCTCCTGGGGTGGGGGGGTGGCGCAGTGACCTGGGGTGGGGGTGCACAGTGACCTGAGGCGGGTCACCTTCCTTCTGCACTCTGTTTTCCTCATCTGTAAAATGGGGGTGAAGCCAGGGCTCACCTCTGGGGCTGCCATGGGAATTAAATGGGTTACGTAGCACCGAAGGAGCTCAGCACAGGTGTGAGGGGCAGTGAGCACTCCGGAGGGGCACTTACTGGGGGCATTGTGGGTAGTGGTGGCTATTTCCCTTCTCTGTGTCCTAAGCTTCGGGGTTATAGTGGTTTCCTCAAGAGCAGTAAAGAGTATTTTTTGCATTGGCCAATTTTTGGCGAGATGAGGGAATGGCAATGCATGCCCATAGCACAAACGTGAACAGGTTAGAAGCAGATGGCATGAAAGTAGGTGTCCCACCTGTTCTGATTCTCAGGAACCCTCTCCTCAGGGCCAGCCACTGTGGGCCATGTCAAGTTGGTGGCTTCACTGTATAGCCAATGCGTATATAGGTACTTGAGGGTGTGTGTGTGTATATACGTGTATGTGCGTGCGTGCATGTGTAGTGATATACCTCTTTTTATTTATTTCTTTAGAGAGAGCATGGGCAAGTGGGGTGGAGAGGGAATCACAAGCTGAGCTTATGACCCTGGGATCAGGACTTGAGCCTAAATCAAAAGTCAGATACTTAACCGACTGATCCACCCAGATGCTCCCCTATGTTGGACTTTTAAAGAAACTTCCAGGGGTACCTGGGTGGCTCAGTGGTCAAGTATCTGCCTTTGGCTCAGGGCGTGATCCTGGAGTCTTGGGATCAAGTCTCACATCGGGATCCCCGCATGAAGCCTGCTTCTCCCTCTGCCTATGTCTCTGCCTTTCTCTCTGTGTGTGTCTCTCATGAATACATAAATTAAAAACCTTTCAAAAAAATGAAAGAAAGAAAGAAAGAAAGAAAGAAAGAAAGAAAGAAAGAAAGAAAGAAACTTCCAGAGTGGGAGAGTGTTAAGTTGCAGTGATCGGCAACACAGCTTGTCAGGAAGATCACTCTGAGCAGGAAGGTGTTTGGAAGAGGAATGGGCGAGATCCAGGGAGATCTTTGGCGAGGTGTGGATTGAGACAGCCCGAGCCTCATGGCAGCAAGGACAGAGCCAGAGAATGGATTTCAGAAACACTTGCAGAAATTTCAGAAACTGGATGGATTGCAGAAAACTTGGGCATTGCCCGTCAGCAGATAGGATGCCCTGATTTCTCAGCTATAGCTAATTGGCCGATAACTGAAGGCGTCGGTAACTGTCCCTCGTAGGACAGGAAATGAGTTCCAGACCCTGGCTTCACCCTCTGAGGCCACTTTAAGAGTCGAAGGTGATCAGTAATGTCTACTTTATCACATTTAATCTCATGGTGCCCTGTGTTCCCCAGCAAGGCTCTCCGGGGGTCAGCCAGAGATCAACCCAGCACTGATATGATCCAGGAAAGGAATGTTTGGAGGACTGTCAGCGGGCTTGCAGGTGGGGTGGGAAGCCTGGAGAGCCAGCCTCAGGAATGGCAGGAATGGGCTTCTCGGGCCCTGGGGCAGGGCCTGAGGGCTCTGTCCACCTGCTGTGCTTCCCCATCCTCTTGGCTGGGGGACCCAGTGGGGCAGCCCCCCTAAGACTGAACATGATGGCAGGGGTGGGATCAGAGGCACGTCTCCTAGAGGAACACAGGATGCTCTTCCCAGAAGAGGTGATGCGAGGGGCACCTGGGTGGCTCAGTGGTTGAGCGTCTGCCTTGGGCTCAGGGCATGATCCTGGAGTCCTGGGATCGAGTCCCGCATGGGGGAGCCTGCTTCTCTCTCTGCCTGTGTCTCTGCCTCTCTCTCTGTGTGTCTCTCATGAATAAATAAATAAAACCTTTTTTTTAAAAAGGAAATGCTAGGTTTTCAAACCCAAACTGTCCACTACCCTACATTCCAGGTGCAGAAACTGAGGCATAGAGGGGTTAAGACTATCCACCCAAGGCCACAGAGCTGAGAAGTGGCTGAGTGGGACCCCGGTCTGTTCTGTCTGGCAGATTGGGATCCCGGGTCCCCACCCCACCCACCCCCGGAGCTGGAGGCGCTGGGATGCCCACGGCCTTCCAAACTAGCCAGGCCCCAGCATCTTTCTGGGGTTGCCTCCAGGACGTGGGGCTAGGGAGGAGTATCTAAAAGAGCCCTGCTGTCCTCTTGGCTCTGTCCTGGGCAATGAGTTCAGTTGGCCCATCACCCCCTTGGTGGGGCAGGTGTGCAGAAGCTTTGGATGGGGGTCCTGGGGGGGAGGCATATCCAGACCCTCAGCTTGGAGCTACTTCTAATTCATGGCCTTTTTTTCTTTTTGTTTGCAGATCGAGAGGACCAGTCCATTCTGTGCACGTAAGTGGAGCCTCTGTTTTTTTTTTTTTCCTCCTGTTTTTCTATGGTCGAGATGCAACCTACTAAAGAGAAAAGGTCCCTGAGGGCGAGGCCTTTGCTTACCGTTGCTGATGCCTCGCTTGTATCTGGCGTGGAGTAGATGCATGTTCAACGTTTGCTGAACGGAAGTCCTCGTGCCAAGGTAGGCACATCCCAACTGCCAGTGGGACCTGGCACTGTCTGGCTCTGCGCCATCCCCTTTTCCTAGAACTCGCATTTATTGAGCACTTACTGCATGCTCGGCCCTGAACTATTGACAGAGTTGCGCCTCTTTGCAGAACAGCTGTGTGAAGGTGGAAGGCATCTCTGTTAGCGAAGAAACCTTGGCTTGTGTTACTGCCCTAACAGGTCACAGTGAGCAAGCACGTTTGTGCCGTATTTGGTTGGCATCACTGTGTCTTCAAAGACCCAAATACGTTAGCTCAGTTTAGAATCATTCAGGGAATCTTCTATACTCAGGAACATCCCTCCTGTCATAGGCAAGATAATGCCCAACCCCCGCCCAATGATCTCTGCATCCTAATTTCTGGAAGCTGTATGTCAGGTCACGTGGCCTGGGGGCATGAAGATTGCAGATGCTGTTAAGGTTGCTAATCAGTGGACCTTAATATATGGAGATTGTCAAGGTTATCCAGATGGCTCAGAGTCATCACAAGGTTTTGTTTTTTTTTTTTTTAAAGATTTTATTTATTCATGAGAGACACAGAGAGAGAGGCAGAGACACAGGCAGAGGGAGAAGCAGGCTCCCTGTGGGGAGCCTGATGTGGGACTCGATCCCAGGACCCCAGGATTGTGACTTGGGCCAAAGACAGATGCTGAACCATTGAGCCACCCAGGTTCCTGCAGGCCTCCTACCTTGACCCCACCTTGCCTTATCCCTTCTGCTCTAGTTTGGAAGAAGAAATACTTCCCAGTAGAAGCCTACAGGATTTTTAAGATGTTTTTTAATAACATGGTCTAATATTGAGGGGACACAGATACCTCAAGAGGGCAGTGCTGTGGTTAGGAGGTGGGCCCTTGGAGGCACAGGGCTAGGTCGGCTTTCCTGCCTCACTGCATGCTGGCAGTTTGTCCTTGGGCAGGCTGGGTAAGTCTGCAAACCTCAGTGTTCTCATCTGTAGAATGGAGATATCAATTGTGACCCCCACCCCTGGGGTTGTTGGGAGGACCAAAGGGGCAGTATCGAGGGGGATAACTTAGCATGGTCCCTGGCGTGTAGTAGGTGCCCTGTCATTGTTCCCTGGTTGTCTGATGCAGTGGTGGTATTTTGCCGGAGTTTTGCTGAGCCTTGCTTCTGGTAGGCGCCATGGTGTTCAGGAGAGAAACCCAGGCCTAGGAATCAGAATCCTGGCTGCAATAGAACCTCTACTTGCACAGATGCAAGGATCCCTGAGTTAGACCTCTGTAATTTTTAGGGCAGGATCAACAAAGTATGACCCAAGGGCCAAATCCAGCCCTTGGTCTGTTTTCATAAATAAAGTTTTATCAGAACACAGCCACACCCATTCATGTCTGTGTTGCTTGTGGCTGCTGTAGGGCCACTATGAGTGAGGGGTGAGTATTTGCAATAGACATCACTTGTGTCCCTCAGAGGCTCAAATATTTACTCTCTGGCCCTTTACAGAAAAAGTTTGCCCACCCTCAGCTTTAGGCGAATCAATAAACTTCTCTCTACTTGCTTTTTCTCTTTTTTTCCATTCTACAATAGAAACAAAATAAATTTTTTAAATTTTCACTTAAATTGAAGTGCAAAATGCATGCGGACACATATTTTAATTTTTTTTTGTAACTGTAAGACTAATGCAGATAAATACCCATAAGTGAATAGTAGGAAGACTTCACCCACAGTCCACTGCCAAGCTTGGCCCCAGTAAATGGTTTTGGGATTTTTTAAAAAGATTTTATTTATTTGTTTGTTTGTTTCTGTTTATTTAAGAGAGAGTGAGAGCACGTAAGGGGAGAAGCAGAGGGGGAGAGAGAGGGAATCTCAAGCAGATTCCCTGCTGAGAACAGAGGTTAACATGGGGCTTGATCTCAGGACCCTGAGATCATGTCCTGAGCTAAAATTAAGTGTCAGAGGCTCAACAGACTGAGCCACCCAAACCACCCCTCACCCCAGTGAATCTTGATGTAGCTCTTCTTTTTTTTTTTCTATAGGCTGTTTTAAACATAAACATGAACTCAGTTATATGCACTTTTTTCTCTTACTCTTCTCCATTTGACATTCCACCGACATCACGTTTCCACATTATTTACAAACGTCCCTTTTGGATGACCGCTGACCCTCCAGGGAGCCAGTGAAACACCTGACCAGACCCCCAGTGTGGTGCTCTTAGGTCATTTAAATTTTATCCTCAAACAAAAATATGATGATGACCAACTTTATGGGCAGAACTTCCTCTGTGATCCCTCAGCTTCTTTCTTTGGGGACGGAAGTAGGATCGCAGAAGTAGGATCACAAAAGCCAAGGTTGTGTCTGGCTTAAGGCTCCTGATTCCAGAGCTTGTTTTTTTTTTTTTTTTTAAAAAAAAAAAAAAAAACTTGTGTTTCCCCAACCTCATTCGCCTGTCACCGTGGTTAGGGTTTTGGCCGTATGTGCATGTTATTGTTAAATTAATATTATTCTTTAAGTGGAATCGCTTAAAAAAATAGAATAGTTTTGAAATTATTTTAGATTTACCAAAAAAATTGCCAAGATAGAGTTCCCATACCCCACCTGCCAAGTTTCAGTTTCTCCTGATAGTAACATGTGACGTCACCACAACACATGTGTCACCCGAAGACACCAGCGTTGGGACATCACACAGTTAATTGAACTGTAGACTGTAGGTTCACTAATTTTAACTTAAATTGAAATGTAAAAATGTATATGAACACAGATATTTAATTTTTTTTGTATTCTGTTCCATGAGCCCATCCAGAATTGCATCTTGTCATCATGTCTCCCTAGGCTCTCCTTGGCTATGACAGTTTCTCAGACGTTCCTTATTTTCCATGACCCAGATGGTTTTGAGGACTAACCGGGGCTTTAGCAGAACACCCCTCAAATTGGGTTTGTCTGATGTTGTTCTAGGTCACTAGACTGCAGTTATGGGTTTGGGGGAGAATTATGCAGAGGCCAGGTGACTTCTTCATGCTACCATATCGGGGGGGGGGGTCATCACCACATGACACTAAGGTGACCTGTCCCTGGTGATGTTAACCATCCTCACCTGGTCCACATTGAATCTGCTGGGTTTAGTGATCATGTCTGTGCCAATTGTTGCTGTCCTGGTCAGCTTATTTTGGGGACCTTGTGCAGCTTAAAACCATCTCAGGTACCCCTGAGTGTGGGTCCTGCTAGATTTCTGTCCCCAGATGTGGCTGCACATTGGCTCCTGAGCGACTGCTGTTTTGACTCCAAGACAGGCCAGAGTTTCACTTTAGGGGCAGCCGGTGAACTCGACACGTGGCTACAGAAAGCCATGTACCCTGTCTGAGCCTCAGTTTCCTTACCTGTAAAATGGGCAGCTGCACCCACCTCCCAGGGGGGTTGTGAGGCATCCCTGAGTCAATTCACGGAAAGCACTGAGCACGGTGCCGGATAGTGTCATTTTAGGCTCATTGAAGATAATTGTCACTCATCAGTTATTTTTGAAAGTGCTGCGTCGCCCTTAGCCATGCTAATAAGCGAAAGCAAGGGAAACCTATAGGGTAACAGATAGGTAGCCAATCATATTCATGATAAGCCATGAACGCGACTTTCTTTTTTTTTTTAAATACTTTTAAGGCATTTATTTATTAAAACGTTCTCTGCCAAGATATGTCCATGGTTTTCTTAATGCATTTTTAGACATGGCCAGTAGATCTACAGCTGGCTGCTTACAAGCATTTGTTGTATTCCCAGACCAGGATTTACAAGTGCAAATGCCTCGGAGAGGCTGGCAGGTAACAGAAGGGGGTGGATTAGGTCAGGGGTGACATTAGGGAGTAGCGGGGACTGTGGCAAACTGAAAAGCTCACACGCATTCGAGGGGCAGCTGCAACTGTGCCCGAGACAACTTATACTGTGGGAGGATGCTGACCCACTGTTCCTAGAGCTAGCTGGGGGTTTTTGCCTCCCCCAGGAGGATCCAGAACTCTGGATTTTAGAAAACACAGCCAGTCTGCCCTTGCTTTTTCCCCTCAGCAGTGGACCTTAGAGTGCGTTCTTTCTGGTCCTACAAAAACCAGCCTCCCTCCCTGTGACTGCCCAGAAATGCTGTGTTTTATAAAACTACCCTCCATGGACTGTAGCTGTGATTGTTTCCAGGCTTAAAAAATATACAGAAGTACAACATAAAAGATATATAGATATATATAGATAAAAGATATATATAATATATATGTTATATATATTATATACAATCAATCCTTCTTATTTCTTGATTCTGTATTTGCCAATTCACCTACTTGCTAAAATTTATTTGTAACCCCCAACTGAGACTCCGGGTGCTTTTGGGGTTCTTCGAAGACACACGCCGAGCCAGGGAAAGCTTGAGCAGCCCAACAGGGCACACCTTCCCAGCTGAGGGAACTCTCCTTTCCTGTTTCAACTCTCGAGCTGTGAGCAGGGGCCCTCTGTGTGCTAGATTCAGCACCACATGGTTTGCATTTTTGTGGCTTTTTGTTCGTGATTTCACCGTTAACAGTGCATCCCAAGCGTGGGGCTGAAGCGCCGTCTTCCTAAGCATAAGATGGCTAGCTGTGCCTTACGGAGCAAATTTGTGTGCTGGATGAGCTTCTTTCAGGCGTGAGTTTTAGAGCTGTTGGCTGTGAGTTCAACGTTGACAAATCAATTATATATATGAAAGTGTCTTTAAACAGAAACACACATTAGGCGAGATTATATAGGGAGCAGTTGGCAGAGGAGCCTTTTGAGCACCTGTGCACCAGGTGGGAGCCACACATCTCCCCAGTCTCCCAGGTAGCAACAGCGTTGCTCATCAGCATCTGACAGAGAGGAGCAGGTGAGAGTGTGCCTTGGAGATGGCTTCCTAGCTGTGTGGCCCTGCACAGGTCACCTAACTTCTCTGTGCTGAGTATGGAGAGGCCCTGAGGAAGAGGAAGCAGCCGCCCTGCCCTCACCCCCAACACCCACACCAGCACCAGGTTCTGCTTCCCTTAGAACAGCACTGGCCATCAGGCCTTTCTGTGCTGATGGCTGCTGAGCGCTTGAAATGTGGTTAACGTGACAGGGGAACCGGATTGTTACTTTGTCTTCATAGCCACCTGCAGCTAGTGACTCCTGCTTTAGACACATGGTTCTGAAGTATTTTGTACCTCTGTCCACTCCTCTGGTTCTGCTCTCCCTCATTCAGGACCTGTCACCTCTTGCCTGGACGGTTGCAGTAGCCCCCTAGCTGGGCTTCCCACAGCCCTGCTCCCCTCCATGACCATGCCCCGTTCGTTCGTTCGTTCGTTCGTTCGTTCCTTCCTTCCTTCCTTCCTTCCTTCCTTCCTTCCTTCCTTCAGTAGCTATTTGTTGTGCGAAGTAGTATGATGGAGCAGGGTGTGGATTCCAGAGCCCAACCTCTGGGTTTCGAATCCAGCCCCATCACTGCCAGCGGCATGCTCTCAGAAACAAGTCCCTTAACTTCTCCAGGCCTGTTTCCCCATCTGTAAAATGGGCCCAATAGGTGCTCCACTGGGGGGTGGTTGTGGGGATTTCACGAATCAGTTCGTGGAAGAGCCTAAGAATGCCACTGCCTCTTGGTGAGCACCCCTACACACACGAATCAACTGCTGTAACTGTGTTGTGTTTACTGTTTAGTCTCCTCCCTGCAACCCATGCTCTAGCCTGAAGGTTTGATATTTCCCCCCACAGGTCCTCAAGCCCCATTTTCCTCTTTAAATCGTTTCCTGTACTTGTTAGAATAATAACAAAACTCTTCATCATGGCCAAGAAGATTGGCCCTGATCTGACCCTACCTTTCTTCCCTCATCACTTGCTACCGACACC
Source organism: Nyctereutes procyonoides (assembly GCF_905146905.1). Classification (NCBI taxonomy): domain Eukaryota; kingdom Metazoa; phylum Chordata; class Mammalia; order Carnivora; family Canidae; genus Nyctereutes; species Nyctereutes procyonoides. The sequence goes on along the minus strand of NW_026575126.1, from coordinate 49,700,031 downwards.
CCCTCCTGACCCTCCGGCCACACCAGGCTCCTTGCTCTTCCCCCTGCCTGCTACTCCTCACCCTTGCATCTTCCCACAGGGCTCTGCTCCCCCTCTGGCTACCCACAGACAGCCGCCCCCAGACCCCAGCCCCCGATCATGCCACCCTGATATAGCAACAACAGACCCTCAGATGACCTTGAATACTTATTCATTTCCTTGGCTAGTGTCTGTCTCCATCTCCTGGAATGTGAGCTCAGTGACAGTGGGACAGCGTCCCCATCCTGTCGCACGCTGCCCCTGTACATGGCCAGCACCCAGTGAGTAGGCAACTGGCTGCTGGTACAGAGGAAACCCCCAGCCCTTCAACTTTTATTTGCAAATGTGTCCAGTCACCCCCTGAACCGTCATCAGCTTAGCTGTCCTTATTAAATTTCATTTTGGCCATTGTTAAAATCCACCCAAGTGGCTTGAGGACCAACGTGTTGATAGCAGGGTCTGAGCTTTTAAAAAAAATCAGGGGTCCAGGTAAGCCCAGCTGGGAGTCATGCTTTGCTCCAAGTGATTAAGCCGTCATGAATCTGGAAGGTGAGGGAATGTAGTGTTTAGAGCTGAGTCCTGTCTGGTCTAGCATGTCATGTTGTTCATTCAGTGTGACCAGATGGGAGGCCTAGGTGAGGCGTGGAGGGGCCTTGGGTGGAGAGGGAGCTGTGTGTTTGAGGAATAACCTGTATGTCACAAGGGGCTGGATTAAGAGACAAGGGGGTGGTGGGGCAGGAGGTCAGAAGGAGGTAAGGTGGGGTCTTCTGGGCTCTGGGGAGGATTTTGAATTTTAATCTAAAATGGACAGGAAAGCATTAGGAGACCACAGCCAAGGGTCGGCAAACTCAGACCATTGGGCCAAACTCGGCCCTTCTCTGTTTTTTATAAATAAAGTTTTATCGGCACATAGCCATGCTTGTTGGTTTTCCCGCTACAATAGCAGAGCTGAGTATTTGGGACAGAGAATGCATGACCCTGGAAGCCTAAGTATTTACTATCCAGCTCTTTACTGGAATGGTTTGCAGTCTCCTGGCTTATACAGTGGAAAAATAGGATAGGATTCATGTTTTAATAATAGTATGAATGCTGAAGATAATAAACAGAATAGAAACATTATATAAGCATTAATATGTAAGTATTAATAGAAGCATGAGGAAGAAATGGTTTTAAGTAATAATAGCTCACATTTTTCTGTATCTGGCATTGTTCTAAACATCTTATACATATTCACTTATTTAAGCCTTATAACAATCATGTGAGTGCTTTAATTATACCTGTTTTAGGGGTCCCTGGGTGGCTCAGTTGGTTAAGTATCGGCCTTGGGCTCAGGTCACGATCCCGGGGTCCTGGGATGGAGCCCCGCGTTGGGCTCCCTGCTCAGTGGGGAGCCTGCTTCTCCCTCTCCCTCTGCTGTTCCCCTTGCATCTGCTCTCTATCAAGTAAATGAAATCTTAAAAAAAAATTATACCTAATTTTATAGGTAAGGGAACCAAGGCATGGGAATAGTTAAATGACTTGCCCAAGGTTTCACGGGTAACTGGCAGAGCAGGGATTTGAACTCAGACTCAGATTTGAACTCTTGCCTTGGAGCCCATTGGGCTATTCTGCTGATTCATGCCATAGGGGGAGGAGGCATTGCTTCTGCCTAAGGGTGGTGTTCAGAACAGAGGTAATGCTTGTCTGGGCTTTGCAGGGTGTGTAGGAGTTGGACAGCACACTTGCTAGAGGACCTCGCCGGCTACAGGGGCTGGAATCCCATGAGGACCAGCTCTGAAACCCAGAGCTAGTTTGGCTCTGCTGCCAAGGGCAGACCACAGGCTGAAATGAACGTGTAAATATCCTTCAACCCCCACGGAACCCAGGACCAGCACCGTGATGTGTAAAATCATGCAAAATGAAAATGCAGAGCCCTTTATTCAGAGTACTAAGAATTTCAGGATAGTGGGGTGCCTGGGTGACTCAGTAGGTTAAGCATCTGCCTTTGGCTCAGGTCATGATCCCAGGGTCCTGGGATTGAGTCCCACGTGGGGCTCCCTGCTCAGTGGGAAGTTGCTTCTCCCTCTCCCTCTGCTCCTCCTCCTGCTTGTGCTCTTTGTCAAATAAATAGATAATATTAAAAAAATAATAATTTCAAGATGGCAACATCAGAGCACAAAGTCAAGCACAGGCCCTCCCGTGAAGCCAGACCAGCTGGGGTTAAAGCACCCATTGCCGCCAGGGCAGGACTTGGCAGGGGGAGGATTACGAGGCCAGGAGGCCTTATATGGTCACGAGCAAGGAACTGGGCGCCAAGTTCCCTACAAAACAGGACAGAGGTCTTGGGCACTCCGATCAGGAAGGCATCTTCACCCCCGGAGTTCAGGGATCAGAAAAGCAAAGACATTAATGTTTCTAAAGCAGTCCTGAGCACATCAATCTTCAGACACCCGTGGGCCTGGAGCTCTGGAGTTTTCTTTGGCACAACCTCCCAGGACAATTTATTTTTATCAATAAAACTTGGAAACTGTTGAGCCAAGCAGCCCACATGGGGAGAAGCAGATTCCCAGAGTATATGTCCCACTTCCCCTCCCTCCTTAGGTCAAGGGCCAGGGCCACGGTCATGGTCATGACAATATCTTTGTTGTAGAAGGGATGAGGTGGAAGAGGCTGAAAATGAGATTGGAAAATGAGATTATTGTGGGAAAGGGGAGGATCTGGGGATCTGGACACAGTGTGTACTGTCTTGGATCTGAATAGCCACAGGACCACCTATAAAAGTGGCTTCCCATGCTCATATTTTCTCTCCTTCCTCTTGCTCTGGTCAGAACCTACCCCTTCAGTCAGGGTGACGTCTGTCAAGCATTCCAATGTTAGCCTGATTGAAGTAATTCATACTAAGGTGTGAATGACTGAATGGCTTGGTTCATTGGTTCCTCTGGCCTTAGAAAGCAAGTTCCTGGAGGAGTGGGCCTGAGTTGTGTAATGACTGGGTGAGACACAGTAGAAAGAGTCCTGATTGCATTGGAATCAGAGACCTGACTTTCAGTTCTGACTGTCCCTTGCCTTGCTGTGTGACCTAGGGCAAGGTGCTTACCTACTCTGGGCCAGAGTTCCTCTTCTCTAATAACCCAGAAGTGGTACGTCCTACCTTTAGGGTCGGGGAAGGAGGAAGGTAAAGGAGATAATGCATGTGAAACAATTAGCATGAGGTCTCTATTCCCCTTAAAAAGTCAGTTCTCTCCTTAAAATTACAAAAAAAAAGGGCAGCCTGGGTGGCTCAGCGGTTTAGCGCCGCCTTCAGCCCAGGGCCTGATCCTGGAGACCTGGGATCGAGTCCCGCGTCGGGCTCCCTGCATGGGGCCTGCTTCTCCCTCAGCCTGTGTCTCTGCCTCTCTCTCTCTCCCTGGGTCTCTTATGAACAAATAAATAAAATCTTTTTAAAAATTACAAAAAAAATTCTTTTTTTGATTTGGATTCTGTTTCTCCCTCAAGTCATAGGGATAATGACTCTATGGTCCCCCACTCACAAAGTGCCTCTGAGACCACATGAAAGGACTGGCCACTGGGATAAAACCATTAAAAAGAGGGAGAGGGCCGGACTAAGGCCAGCATTCCTGGAGATCAGACACTTGATGTCCGGACATTGGGGCCCACAGCACTAGGTTCAGAAATTCAGGGCACGTGTTTCTTTCTTTCTTTTTTAGCCATGAGCAAAGTTGTTAACGGGCGCTTGGCAGGGCAAATTAATTTCTTTCTTTCCTAATTAGGAAAAAGAACAAGGACCGCACTAGTGCTGTGGCACTGGTTCAGCGTGGAGAGCCCTGAGCTGACCTCGCCGTAGACACATTTTTTTCCAGACTTAAAAAAAAAAAAAAAAAAAGTATCTCTTGTGTTTCAGTATATTCAGTGAGCTCAGAAAATGTGAGCATCTAGGCAAATAAAGGCAAACAAAAGAAGAAAACTGGGAGAGGAGGATGAGAAGGGAGGATGAGAAGGGTTTTGGCGGAGGCCCTGTCCTTCCAATTTATCTGGAAGAGTGGAAGTCAGAGTCCATATCTGGGGACACCTGGGTGGCTCAGCGGTTGAGCGCCTACCTTTGGCTCAGGGTGTGATCCTGGAGTCCTAGGATCAAGTCCCGCTTCGGGATTCCTGCAGGGAGCCTGCTTCTCCCTCTGCCTATGTCTCTGCCTCTGTCTGTGTGTCTCTCCTTAATAAATACGTAAAATCTTAACAAAACAGAGTTGGTATCTGGAGCCCTCGGGTGACACAATCCCACCATGATGATCTTTGTGGCCAAGAGAGGCAGGTGGTTCAAGGAGGCCATTTGATTTTAAAAAAACAAACAAACAAACAAAAAACTGCCATATTCTGGGAGTGCTCTTTTGAAAAGATAGCTAATGTCACCTAAACATATCAGTCATTTACACTTTAGCCTAAATTACCTCAGCCAGGTTTATCCTTTGATTCTTGACTCAGATCGTTAGCTAACCACCTTACAATCAGAGTGGGCTTCTGCAGAGGATGAAGGGACTTCTATCTGCCCAATGGCTGGTAGGATAATCTGTAAGGGAAGCTTCTAAAACTTTTGCCTTTGGGTCTGGCACTCTGAGACATATCTATTTCCTTCCTGGAAGGCTGCCCTTTGCCTGATCTTTTTATTTTTTAATTTTATTTATTTATTCATGAGAGACACAGAGAGAGAGGCAGAGACACAGGCAGAGGGAGAAGCAGGCTCCTTGTGGGGAGCCCTATGTGGGACTGGATCCTGGGACCATGGAATCACGTCCTGAGCCAAAGGCAGACACTCAACTGCTGAGCCACCCAGGTGCCCTGATCTTTCTATCTGTAAACAAAGCTAGTGATGTCTTAAAAGTAGATGATTTGCAGAGAAACTATTCCGTGTGGCACTATAGTGATGGACTCGCATCATCACACGTGTGTCCAAACCCATAGAACGTCCAGTGCCAAAAGTGACACCTAGTGTCAACGCTGGACTTTGGGTGATGATAGGTCTGTTCATTGATTAGAACAAGGTACCCCTCTCCTGGGGGGTGTTGGTAGTAGGGGTGGCCATACAGGAAGGGACAGGGGGATATGAGAACTGAGAGTACATTCTGCCCAATGTAAACCTAGAAAATGCTCTAAAGATAATTAAGTATTTTAAACAAAAAATCGATGATTGCAAATAAACCTAAGTTTGGACCTTGGTAGGGCAAACTCTGTTTTCCTCTTTGACTCTGTTCCTCCGAGTCCTCTCCTGCATCCTCTCGGGAGGAGTACACTGAGGTGGTGGCTAGTGTTTTCGGTGTGGCACAGCTGTGTGCCAGCGGCCTGACCATGGGCAAGTCACCTCCCCTCCTGTGGGAGCCTCACCTGCCCGACCTGGCGAATGGCCCCAAGCTGTAGAACGAGGGTAGGGTTATTTCCAGGGGCTCACTGTTCTCGTGTCTTTCAGAGGGGAGTCTGGAGCCGGGAAAACAGAAAACACCAAGAAAGTCATCCAGTACCTGGCCGTGGTGGCCTCCTCCCACAAGGGCAAGAAGGACACGAGCATCACGGTGAGTGTGGCCCCTGCTCAGTGGCCGAGCCACGGGGCCCGGGTCTCTGGGTTCCATTGAGAAGGCCCGTATTTAACAGGTCCCTTGCCCCGCAACTCACAAGAGGGGTCTAACTGGGTGGGCCCTAGGGGTCTGGCCCATCCCTCGTCTTGGCCAGGATCATCATCCTGAGCGGTCCCGCCTCATGACATGGGATGAGGCCTCTCCTACCACAGTGAGGAGTCTTGCTTCACATCAGGGCTTCCCGCTAGTGGTGTCATTGTCATTTGGGACCAGATAGTTTTGTGGGGGTTGGGGAGCTGCCTCATGCACTGTAGGACTTTGAGCAGCATCCTGGCCTCTTCCCACAAGATGCTGGTAGCAAGCCCCTCCACCAAGCTGTGACAACCAGAAACATCTACGAGCATCACCAGGGGTTCTCTGGGGGTACCCAATTGCCCCTGGCTGGGAACCACCACTGTAAATGTAAACTCTGTAGGACCGAGACACACCTGTCGCTCCTCCGTGTGCTCCTTTGACTGAGACCCCAAGGGCTGGGAATATCAGTGTCACTCGGCTCTGGGCTTTGGTCCAGTGCACTTGACTGGACATCCACTGTGGGCTGGGCATCATAGGATGGGGTCCAGCCCTGCATCCAAGCAATGCTGTCATTCTGTTCACCCGGGCTTCTAGATGGGTGGGGAAGAGAGATCGCTGACAAATGACCATTCAGATAAACCCACAGTGATGCAGTTGGGGGGCTTCAAAGGAAAAGAAGAGCAAGTTTCTAGCATCATCCCATCTTGGGTCCATCCCCCTCTTTGTCCTCCTCTGTCTTGGCCTGGCCTCATCTGTCCCCGAGGAGGGGACATGCAGTGGGGCTGCTTGAAGGACTTGCTGGCGCCTCTGTCTGAAGGTTTGGGGCTGGGGCGACGGCAGATTGGTGGCCTGGAGACGGCTTCGGGTGTCATGGCTCCTGCCATCGCGGGAGCTGTCACAGAGACGGCCCGTCTGGAGGCTCTCGGAGGTCTGGGGCGGGCACTGCTCGTGGCTGGGGGAGCCCTCCTCCCTGCCACAGATGCAGGAAATCCAGCATTTCCAAGCCGTCTCTGGCACAACGTGTTGGAACACACCATCCTGCGGTTAAGTTTGCGTGGCAGTGAAACGCGGCTTTTCGCTGCGTCGTCTTTCCCTGTAACCGTAAACCTAAGAGATGAGAACACTTAATAATGACCGATCTCTCCCCTGTGCCTACGATGTGCCAGACACTTTTCTCCTCCACGTCTGCAAACCTGTCTCAGACAGCATCTTGTTGGTCACATTTTAATCTGTTATTGCCCCCCCCCCCGCCTCCCCCGCCATCACAAAACCTTTTGAGATGTCTGCATCTCTGGGAAATTCTTAAAAGGAACGAGTCGGAATGGAAAGGAAACTGAATCAAAGAAAAGTTGCTGCCTCTCCGGTTACTCTGGGGAATCCAGGCTGTCTGGGGTCAGGGTGGGTGGTGGGTGGGGGCTCGGGGTATTGAAATCCTCATTTTCCTGCCCCTGATGTGCACGTGATTGGAATGACACTGATATTTGTTTTATACCATATTGTTCAACTACAGCAAGGCCCAGCTCTTGCCTACGTGAGTAACTGGGAGTGTTTTCCTGGTGTGTACGGGAGGCACGGAGTGTATTTAGATCTGCATGCTCCTGTTGCACCCACTGAGTCCCATAGCTGATGGTAGAAGGGGCGGGGCCCCCGAGTGTCACAGTCCAAACCGACAAGCTCACCAAAGGACCGTCCGGTGGGGGTCCGACACCAGCGTGTGGTGTTGGGTACATTCGCCCGCCGCAGGGCCCCCACCAGAATGCCCCAGGGGGGCCTCCAGCCTGGAACGGATGTCCCTGGTTCAGAATGAACCCCCCACCCTTTCCCTCCAATGCATCCTCCACCAGGACCCCCCCGAACTGGACTGCCCTAGAAACGTCTGTTCCATCTGGTTGAGCGTTTTAGGACTGTCTGGCCCTGAAGCTTCCCTGGCTTGATTGACAGTCGGTTAATGGCACTGCTGTGGCATGCCTCCCTCCCCCTCCTCCCTGCCGTCATCCCTGAATTTCTCCCCCGAGCCCTGGCCCCCGCACACCGGTGTGTCCTCATGCATGTGTGTGCAGTGCGTGTCTGTCTTTGCATGCCGGTTGCTTGACCCAAGGCTCCGGACACAGGAGACTTGGAGTTTGCGATGTACTAGCTTTGGTGGCACGGTAAGGCCCCAGCTATGCGGCACACGACAGGGTCCCCTGCCTGGACCTCTGCAGACATGAACTCCTCTCTAACGCAGAGCTTGGGGGTGGGGGGGCTGGCATATGGGTCCCATTCTGCAAGAGATCCTCAGAGGTCCTAGCATCCAGGGCTGGGGTCACACTCACTCCGTCTTAGTTAGACGCTGGGAGGCAATGTCCTGGATGGATCAGAAGGAGAGTCAGGATTCTTATTTGGGATCTGCTCCTGTGTGACCCTGGCCAAGTCACTTAACTTCTCTGGGCCACGGTTCTCATCATCCATACAATGAGCAGTTGGGACCAGATGTCCATGTTTAAAGCTCTCCCGAGAAGGATCTTTTTTTTTTTTTTTTGGCCCCGTCAGCCAGAATTCCCATTCTAGACAGGGAACCTTTTTGGGGGGCACACGGTGACCCCAAGTTTGTGTTGACAGTAGTAATCCCTTTAGCCCTTTGCCCTCCTTGCAGATTCCCACGGATCCCAGTTATGGGAATTTTACTCGTGCCCTAGATTTTCATGTAGGTGACACCTTTATTTCATCTTTGAGGGCGTATGAAGGAATAAATGCAGAAATAAGTAGCAGCTTCCTGTTTTGTCCCTTCCGGGACAGCTACCCGTGATGCCCTCCTAGTGGATGGAGGCCCAGGCAGTGAGCTGAGCGCTCCTCCTCCCCTCTAGAACCTTCCCAGCTTTATTTTTTTTTTTTTTAAGCCCAGTCCTACTGGCCTGAGGACAGGGGCAGGGAGCTTGGCAGAGGGGACAAGGGGACAAGAGGAAACCCTCGGGTCCCAGGGGGAGCCTGGAGGAAGGGCTTGGATGGGGAGGCCACTGGGCCGGTCTGCAACTGCCATGTTTCCGGGCTAGGCAAAAGCAGCTCATCGCTTTCCTGGCATGACTTACCTCGTTGGCCCTTTTCTGCCACGATTAATCACGTGACCGCATCTGTGCACAGGAGCCCCCTCGGAGGGGGCCGGTGGGCTGTGGACAGCCTCCGCTGCATTTAACCTGATGAATGGAGCTCAGGCGACCTGCTTTGAGGCTTTGTTCTGCAGTTCGGTTAAGACGATTCCCGGTGGGTTTTGTGCATTCCTTATTGGTCTTCCATAAAAGACTTCAGAAAACTAGGCCCGAGAAGAGGAAACTTGCAACTTAAAAAAAAAAAAAAATCACACTAAACCCCTCAGGAGAAGGAACGTAGAGGTCAGCTTGAAGACAGCTGCCGGTTAAACGTGCGCAGCAGCAGGACTGCCACGGACAGCGGGGCAGGTTGTGCACTGCACAGCTCCAAGGAGCGCAGTTCATTACTGTGTAGATGACATCCTCAACTTTGTGCCCGGGACTTTCACGAAGGTGACATCTTCCTTTCATCTTGGCAGAGGAGCAGGGCGCGTGAGGAAACGAATGTAGAAATAAGTAGCAGCTTCCCGTCTTGTCCCTTTAGGGACAGCTCCCTGTGTTGCCCTCCTGGTGGACGGAGGCCCGGGGAAAGAACGTGCAGTGGTTCTGAGTGAAGTAACGCTGCACAGATGAGCAAGCCCTGGTCAGAAAGTGCCCTTCCTAGGGAACAGAGGTCCCAGCTGTGAGACAGCCCGGCCAGTTGCTTGTCTTCTGAAATCCTTGGGCAGACCTGGCCACTAGCTTTGGAGTGTCGACCGGGCAGGAGACAGGATAGGAGAGAAGCTGCAGGGAAGGGGCCAAGTTCGGGGACGGCCTCCGTCCACCGCAGGACCCTGAGCGCCTGGGCTACTTTCTCCACTAACTAGACGTGAATAATTTCCAGGGTGAGCTGGAAAAGCAGCTTCTACAAGCAAACCCGATTCTGGAGGCTTTTGGCAATGCCAAGACGGTCAAGAACGACAACTCCTCACGATTCGTAAGTAGCAAAACCCCTGCAGTGTCCTCTCCCGCCAGAGAAGGGGGGAGAGTCCGAGGCAGGATGCGGGGGTGCATGTCCCAGCAGTGTATGGCTCTGCGTCTTCAGTCCTGTTGTGACCTTACCACGCTGCAAGGGCTCCTGCCACGCATCCCTTCATTCATTCACTCATTCACTCCACAGGTATTCACTGAGCATCTGCTGGATACTAGGCACCTGTGAGGCTTTTGACGTTTATTCTTTTTTTAAAAAAATGATTTTATTTATTTTTTCATGAGACACAGAGAGAGGCAGAGACACAGGCAGAGGGAGAAGCAGGCTCCGTGCAGGGAGCCCTGTGCGGGACCCGATCCCGGGACTCTGGGATCACACCTTGAGCTGAAGGCAGACACTCAACCGCTGACCCACCCACGCGCCCCTTGATGTTTATTTAGTAAATATTTACTGAGCACCTAGTAGGTGCTAGACACTTAATACTCATTCATTTAATCAGCAAAACACGAATTGAGCCCCCACTAGGTACGAGGCACATACATCCTTCAGCAAGTGTTTAGTAGGCACCTGCTGTGTATAATCATTTGTACACGGTTACATGCACCATCTTCTTGCTTTTTTGTTTGCTCTGTTGGTTTTTGTTAAGCACTTGCTGTAGACCAGACGCTGAGCCAGGCTCACAGGGTTGTAGCAGACAATTCAGAAGTGGTTCCAGCCTTCATGAGGCTTGTGGTCTAGTTGGGGAGCTGAAAGTCAATGGGGCAGGAGGTGCCACCTTCCCACCCATGCTTCTGCAGACTCCAAGGGGCTCCCTCTCCCCCTTGAGCCCCAGGGGGGGCAGGAGAACCCCAAAAGTGGGTGGTTAATGACATGAAGACATGGCTCACCCAAAGAGGAGGTTTGATTCCCAGCTGGATTAACTGGAGGCTGGTGGATCGTGGTGGGGCCAGCATGCATCTGGGCAGGGGGCAGGGAGGGAGTCCTCCAGCCACAAAACTTACCTCCTCCTTACTGTGACTCTACCTCTTAAGAGCACTGTCCCATTGGGCAGGTCACATTGCCTCTCTCAGCCTCTCTTTGCCCATCTTTAAAATGGGGATAACCCCCAAAATAAAATAATAATAAAATGGGGATAACCATGACCAGCTGAGGGGCATTGAAAGAGCCAAATGAAATTGATTTGGGGGAGCTGAGGCTGGGGAGCCCCCCAGGAACTATGTTTTCCTGTTGGCAGGGCAAATTCATCCGCATCAACTTCGACGTCACCGGCTACATCGTGGGAGCCAACATTGAGACGTGTATCCTTTGCTGAGCCCAGGTCACATGGCACCTGACCCGTAACCCACCTCCTGCCCCGAGCCCGAGAGGCCCTGGGAAGGTGCAAGAGCTGCCCCCCTCTCTCCCCCAGGCTCTTGGGTTCCTTCCAGAACAAATCTGCCCTGGAGTTGTTATCCCTCGACAGCAGGCATTCCACGTGGTGTTCACGCAAATGTGAACCCCACGCAGCCTGTGTGTGATTCTGGGTTGACCTCTCCTTAGCTGGGTGACCTTGTGCCAGTTACTCAACGTCTCTGTGCCTCATCTGTTATCACTCATGGGGGTGATAACAGTACCTGCCTCACAGAGCTGCTGTGAGAATAAAGTGAATTAATTCACATAAAAAGCAATTGGGACCGCGCCAGGGACAGGATAAGGCTGGCTGAGTATCGGCTCTTATGTGATCTTCTCTTTCTTTCCTTTTTTCTTTCTTTCTTTCTTTCTTTCTTTCTTTCTTTCTTTCTTTCTTTCTTTCTTTCTTTCTTTCAAGATCCCATTTTTATTTATTCATGAGAGACACAGAGAGAGGCAGAGACACAGGCAGAGGGAGAAGCAGGCTCCATGCAGGGAGCCCGATGTGGGACTCGATCCTGGGACCCCGGGATCACAACCTGAGCTGAAGGCAGATGCTCAACCGCTGAGCCACCCAGCTGCCCCTTCACTTTATCCTTTCAGAGCCATGGCCCCCTTGTCCTGCTTAGGGAGCTGGTCTGTAACCAGTTTCCAGCCCAGAGATAAGAAATTAGTAGAGGCAGGACTTGCCCAGAGGAACAGCGGTGCTGCAGAGGACCTATAGCACTGCCTTTTTGAGACTCTGGATGGCAAAGTGGAGCCACTTAGAAATTTCTGGACTCGGGGACCAGTCTGTGGTTCAGGGATCAACCAACTTAGAAGCACAACAGATGCCTCTCAGGCTCAAGAACGTTGTATTTTTATAGTCGCTTGTGGAGCACATGCTCAGTACTCATGAGATCCCAGGGAATGTTCTAGTGCATCTCGGTGCCTTGGGTGAGGGAGGACTTGGGGGTGCTTCGGGTCTCAGTTCATTCTCAGCTCTGCCGTGTTAGCTGTGGGGTCTGGGGCAAGTCACCTGGCCTCTCCGAGCCTCACTTTTGCCACCTGTGAAATGGGGGTGATAACAGCCCCTACTTGTGAAGCTGCCGTTAAACTGTGGTTCAGTGAAATCATGAGCATGGCCCTCGGCCCAGGGCATGGCCCACAGCGAGCATCTGTGGCTGTTACACCACCATTAATTTCTCTCATTTTTTTAAAGATTTTATTTATTCATGAGACACACACAGTGAGAGGCAGAGACAGAGGCAGAGGGAGAAGCAGGCTCCCTGCAAGGAGCCTGATGTGGGACTCAATCCTGGGACTCCAGGATGATGCCCTGGGCTGAAGACACTAAACCGCTGAGCCACCCAGGGATCCCCCCCCTTTTTTTTTTCTTTTTAAGAGAGAGAGAGAGCACATGCGGGTAGGCAGGGAGAGGCAGAGGCAGGAGAGGGAGGGGGAGACTCTCCAGCAGACTCCCTGCCGAGCACGGAGCCCCACACGGGGCTCGATCTCCCGACTCTGAGATCACCACCTGAGCTGAAATCAAGGGTCGGCTACTCTACAGAGTGAGCCTCCCAGGCACCCCCAACTTTTGTCATTTTCTATTTTAATCCACCCAAACTCTGTTCCCTGGAAAATCAGTATTCATACGGTGCAAAATGTCAGTATTCATCTAGAGAAGCGCCCACAGCAAATGCTAGTGCCTTAAATTCACACGTGAGAACCAGGCTCTGGGTGACTGTGTTAAAATTGGCTGAAGCCACAGGGGGACGAGCATTTCTTCCCTGAACCCCCCAATCCCCGGATCAGATTGTGTCTTCCCCCCTGCTCTGTCGTGTCAGTCCATGCAGGGCAGTGTTTCCTTTCAAAGCCTCTTACAATACAGGCCCACAGATTCTAAAATCCAGAAACTTCTGAAAACCAAAACTCAGCTGGTGGTAAAAGCGACTGAGCCCACAAGAGGCAATTTGTAGTGTCTCTCTCTCTATTCCCCTTAGGAGAGCCGTAACACCTTTTGCTGTATCGGTGGGTCCCTCGGAGCCATCGAGAGTGTCATATGGGGGCACCTGGGTGGCTCAGTGGTTGAGCATCTGCCTTTGGCTCAGGTCATGATCCTGGGGTCCTGGGATCAAGTCCCGAATCAGGCTCCCCATAGGGAGCCTGCTCCTCCCTCTGCCTGTGTCTCTGCCTCTCAATCTGTGTCTCTCGTGAATAAATAAATAAATACATCTTTTTTAAAAAGTGTCCTATGATACTCATATATCCACAGTGGTCTGTCCAAAGTCTAGCAAATTCTGAAACTCTTCTGGCCCAAGGGTTGTGACATTTTTATGATCGTTAACCTTACGCAGGGGTCACTGTGCATTGGGTGCCAGCCTGGGCCCTCAGGACATAGTATCTCATTTACTTCTGGCCCTACTCTGAGAGGTGGGGATGCGGTGTCTGTAGAGGACCCAGCCGTGCCCTGAGCTGCCACTGGGATGCTGATGCCAGGACATGGGTGCTGGTGGGCCAGTGGAATCCTGGTTCTTTAGGTGTAAGGGAACAGCTTCCTGTGTGTTCTGGGGGAAGCAGGCCCCCGGCCACCAACCAGCCCAGCCTCTCTGAGACCAGGGTTGTCCTCTATGTGCTGAGAGCCCCACGATCTTGGAGCTGCATGGCCAGCCCTCCCCCAGCCCAGGGAAGAGTCTGCTTTATAGCTTGTTCTCCGGCCCCCACTCACACTTCTCAGCTGTTCATTTCCTATGTTTGTGGCAAGTCCCGGACAGAAAGCCCTCCCTCTGGCCTCAGCTTCTGCCCTTTAGATCAGTGGCCGGCAAAGTGCGTAGCCTGGCCAGCAGCACCTGTGTCACCCAGGAGCTTGTTAGAAATGCAGGCCTCAGGCCCTGCCCCAGACCTGCAGACTCAGAGCTCCAGCAATGGGTTGGCCCCTGAATTTTAACAAGGCTTCTAAGGATGCGCAGTTGGAAGTGGGTTGGGGCAGCTGAGGCAACTGTTAGCTGTTTTAGGTCTCCAGGAAGGCAAGACTGCCACCTTTGCAGAGCACAGGTGGGCCTGCCCCGATGTCCTACAACATTGCACTTGGGGGTGAAGAAATCCACCTGGTGCAACAGCCCAGCCACCCGTGTGCCATCCCCCGCAATCCGCGACCCCCTGGTCTCCACGCTGCACCACAGCAGAATGGGCTCTCCCCTTAGGCGAATTAGGGCTGTGTTCCCATTCTCCTTCCCGAGGCAAGCCGAACCCCAGGGTGTTTTTGGCCACCACAGACATTGCTTACCACTTCCTAGCTGTGTGCTCTTGGACAATGACTTCTTTCCCTGAGCCTCTGTTTCTCTATGTTGAAAATACAAATAATATTTGCATTTACTTCCTAGGATAGTTTGTGAGGCTCAAATGAGATGTCCCGCCCTGCAATTGGTGAGGCAGGGATTGGGGAGGAAGGGTAGGTTCTGGCAAGGGGAACACCTGTGGTATCCCCAGAATTCTTAACTCCCCCCCGCAAACCAGATCTGCTGGAGAAGTCCCGGGCGATTCGCCAAGCCAGAGACGAGAGAACATTCCACATCTTTTACTACCTGATTGCCGGAGCCAAGGACAAGATGAAAAGTAAGTGACTTGCGATGACACATCACTGGAGGGGGGTGGGGTCCAGCTCTCCCACTTATCATGATCCAGAGTTAATAGATTGGCTATTAAATCAGAGCTTCACGTGCTGCCAGGGGAATAATTATCTTTGGGTGGCAGGTGTATGAGTCCTCATCTCCTTTCAGTGACTGTGGCTTTGGTTCAGGCCACATTTACCGAGCACCTGCTATGGGACATAGCAGCCAGTCTAATCAGATGTTGGTTAATTAACTAATCAAGTCCAATTAGATACAATCTGCCTTCCAAGAAGGGAGAGAGACAATTGCAGTATTTGCCAGTTTACAAAACTTGGAAGTATGTAAGATGCAATTTCATAAGGCGTCTGGAAGGGAAACCAAGCACTTTTCATTATCCGTGTTGAAATCAACCTTAAGTGGCCTTTATGGGGCAGGGGCCAACAAGCCATCTGTAAAGGACTAGGTAATACATCTTTTAGGTGCAGGTGAGGGCACTTTGTCACAACTACTCAGTTCTGCTGTTGTAAAGCAAAGGCAGCCATAGGCAATATATATAGCAAGTGCACATAGCTAAATTACAATAAAACTTTATTTGCAAAGTAGGCAGTATGCTATAGTTGCTTACCTCTGTTGTAGGGGAAAATATTTTTTAAAAAAAGAAAATATTTTTAAAAAGGATTTTATTTAGACACACACACGAGTGGGGGAGGAGCAGAGGAAGAAGGAGAGAGAGAATCCTTTTTTTTTTAATTTTTATTTATTTATGATAGTCACAGAGAGAGAGAGAGAGAGAGAGAGGCAGAGACACAGGCAGAGGGAGAAGCAGGCTCCATGCACCGGGAGCCTGGGTCTCCAGGATCGCGCCCTGGGCCAAAGGCAGGCGCCAAACCGCTGCGCCACCCAGGGATCCCGGAGAGAGAGAATACTAAGAGGACTCCCCGCTGAGTGCAGAGCCCGACATGGGGCTCAGTCTCACAACCCTGAGATCATGACCTGAGCTGAAATCAAGCTTCAGGGCAGCCCTGATGGCGCAGCAGTTTAGAGCTGCCTGCAGCCCAGGGTGCGATCCTGGAGACCCGGGATTGAGTCCCACGTCGGGCTCCCTGCATGGGGCCTGCTTCTCCCTCTGCCTGTGTCTCTGCATCTCTCTCTCTCTCTCTCTCTCTCTCTCTCTCATTGTGTGTCTCTCATGAATAAATTAATAAATATCTTAAAAAATGAAATCAAGCTTCAGATACTTAACTGAGCCACCCAGGCACCCTAGGGAAAAATATTTATCTTGAGGTATAACTAACATATAGCAGTTTCAGGTATACAACATAATGATTCTACATTTATATATATTGTGAAGTGATCACCACCATGAGTATAGTTAACATCTGTCACCGGTAGGGAAAATATTTTTCCCTGTAAGTGCAACCTACTGTATACCAGGTTCCAGTAGGAAATTATGTGTTCTGAGCATGCTAACTCTTAGAAGAAAATACAGATCACATAGCTGGAAAAAAAAAAGAACATACCAGTCAATATAGTGATGATTTTAAGACTAAAATTTTATGATAGCAACGCAAACTTTGCTTCTCATCACTTTTGGGAACCCAGGGTTAGTTATTTTGCTGAAGAAACCCTACGGAAGGGATGTGTGTGCTGGTGCCTCTGCTGTGATGAGGTGTGTTGCAATGTTTCACCACTAGGGAGGCGAACCTCATTCATTGTTTAACCCTGATGCTTGGTGATCTGGAGCATATAATAGAGTCCCAGGGGGCACAATTTTGACTAAAAGGGGGGTACATGCTGAACAGATGTTGTACGCTGGAAATTAGGTAAATTATCAGCTATAGTGCAGGACATTATGAGGTGGCCCAGGGAGAAATGTGTATGTCTCTCCTTGTCTTTGGCACCGAGGTCAACTGTTTGCTTGTTTGGTAATCTGGGCTCCAGTTTTGTGCTGTGTCCCTAGTCTCTCAGAAATTGGGCAAGGATAAGGCTAACTACTGAAATTCCAAGGGGCCATTTTTATTCTTGCTGATAGATCTGGGAAGAGGTTAGGCTTTTAGCAAGGATCAAGCATTTCTAAATTTACCCATAATCTGGATCATGAAATCTTGGCCAAGACCCAAATCCTTGTGACTTTAATCAGGCATCGCGGCTAATCCAAAGGCTGGAGTTAACTGGTGTCTTGGGTCAATTTAACCTGAGGCACCTTCCGAGTGACTTGACCCATGAAAGACCTTTGTTCAAAAGGAAAAGTATCTCATTGACTTTTCTCCAAAACCATAATCAAATCCAGCTTCATTAAAGATTTATCTGGAGGAGGACACTTGATGTATTGGAGGCCGTCCTAAAAGCAAAGCCTACAAGAAAATGAGAAGCAATTATAAATGTGGGGGCAGGGCTGAATAAGAGTAGCAACAAAATGTAACCCCAGAAATCACTTTACAGAGAACCACGTTTCCTGATAGAACCAGAGTTGGCAAATGTTTTTGCTAAAGGGCCAGATAGTAAATATTTTAGGTTTGGAGGGCATCATTTCTGTGGCAGCTGCTCAAATCTGCCTGCCCCCATAGCATGAAAGCAGACTTAGAAAAGAGACAAGGAGATGCGAGTGGCTGTGTTCCAATAAAACTTTATTTAGGAAACAACCAGCAGACTAGATTTGACAAGCCCTGACATCAACTTTATTTATTGACTCGAGTAGAAACAGATGTATGGGAAGGCAGTGTAAGAGAGCTAAATCTTTATCCACCATTGCAGGAGATCCTTAGATAATATCTCATTTTGGAATATGCAGAAATAGCCAATTATAGGTGATATATAAACATTAACATTATAATTTATATAAGCCTACATAAAAATGACATATATACAAGCCTGTGTTATATATAATTTATATTAAGCCTGTTAAATAGAGAGATGGTGCTAAGTACCAGAAGGAACAGCTAAAAAAGGTAGAAGTAATACTATAGGGTAAGGTAGGAATTGGACAAAGGATGGACAGGGAATGGTGTTTTTATTATAAACCTTTTAGTAGTACTTGATTTTTAAAATCATGTGTATTAATGATGTGATAGTTTCCTAAGTGGATGGATAAATAATTATCTAACTCTGCAGGCAGCTCTGTTCCTAAAGGCAGGCTGTTTGGGGGCAGCTGAGATAAAGGCATCTCTTCCTCTGGCTAGATGCAACCCTGTATTGGGGAACATGGCTTAGGAAATGGAGCCAAGTGTAGGTTTCGGCTCCAGACACCTTGGGACAGTGCACAACCTACACCACTGTATGAAGCTGGTGATGGCTGGTGGTGCCTTCTGTGGGATGGAACAGAAGGAAGGTTTTAAACCGTGTATATCTTGGGAAAGGAAATGAAAATATGATGGTCCAGACCCATTACCAGGTTCCTGCCTCATATCCAAATTCCATCTTCCTAATCACCGCCCCATCTTTGTCTCCTTCTAGATGACTTGCTTTTGGAGGGCTTCAACAACTACACATTCCTCTCCAATGGCTTTGTGCCCATCCCGGCCGCCCAGGATGACGAGATGTTCCAGGAAACAGTGGAGGCCATGGCAATCATGGGCTTCAGTGAGGAGGAGCAACTGTGTAAGTCTTCACACCTGGAGGCTGGGTGCTGGTGAGGGAACCTCGATTCACGCCTTCAGGACTGCCAGAATTAATTAGAGGCTCTTCTCTGGTCAGGACAGATGTCTGCTTGCTTCCACTCCCTCAAAAAAAAAAAAAAAGAAGAAGAAGAAGCAGAAGAAGAAGAAGGAAAATTAATATTACCTTAGATGGGTTATTGGTGTTTTAGAAAAGTGGCTTCATATGTTAGGGCTCTTTCAGTTACAAGCGACCCAAATTGGCTTAAGCAAAAAGGAAAATGATCCACTTGCAGAGCTGGAAAGTTCAGGGATGTGGGTTTCAGGTACAATGGGTTCTGTGTCTCTAGAACTTGGTCTCAGAGCTATGTTGTCTTTAGGTGGGTTACAGTTTCTTGGCAGCAGAAGGGCTGCCATGGCTCCAGCCCTTACCTCCTTTGGATTTATGTCCAACAGAACAGATTGGGTTCCCTGCCTGAGTCCATGAGTAGAGTCTTATTGACTCTTACCAGTTGGCTTAGGTTGGTGTCATATTTCTGAGTTATTCACAACGATGCAGGGTTACGGAAAGCTCTGAGTGGCTTATGTTATGGTCTCTATTCCATGTTGGAGCTGGAGATAGGACGTTGGCCTTGTCAAGAACATAGGGAAACAGGATGGGTGGGGCTGGAGGGAGAAAATGAGGCAGTAGGTTAACTTGGGTTCCTCCTGGAAAGGCAGTTCTGGGCATGGACCCATGTTCATCAGCATCACCAACCAATGGCCAGGAAACATGTTTGATCCTGAGATCAAGAAAGCTCAAAGAGATAATCTTGGTTTCCACACTGTGCTTCAAGAAATACCTGTCCTTCTGGGTTAGATGTGCCCCAGCATTCAAGGTTAATCTCTTTTGGGAACACAGGACAAGGTTGTGGAAAATGTTTGTCCCTTCCCACGCCCACACCCCTTTGGAGCCCCAGAATAGTGGTAAGGTTGCCGAAATGCAGCAGACAGGGAGGGGCAGCCCCCCACCACCGAGGGGCAGCCCCCCCTCCCCAGAAAAAGCGGGCTCCATGGGTCAGTGGACAAATGGGTGGTGTTTGTGGATTTTGGCCAGAGCCGCACATCAGAGTCCAATATTAACAGCACCCCTTCCTGATGGCATTGGCTCTCCCAGAGTGATTTATTTGATTTGGGACGTGAGTCATTTTTACTTCTAATCTGTGCTTTAAACACACACACAAACCACTAATGATTAAGTATTTGCTGTGTGCCAGGCATTCGCTAATGCCTCTTTGGCAGGGGGGGAGACGTCCAGTGTTAAAATAATAAAAAAACCAGAACAAACTAAAATGTTGATCAGAGAGGATTTATTCCATTATTATTTGGCCTTAAGAAAGAAAACGATTGGTTTCTTAAAAAAAAAAGATTTTATGTATTTATTTGAGAGAGAGGGAGAGCAAGCAGAGGAGATGGAGAAGCAGGGGCCCCCATCCCCGGACCCCAGGATCATGACCTGAGCCGATGGCAGACGCTTAATCGACTGAGCCACCCAGGTGCTCCAAGAAAAGGATTGCTTTCTAAATCATTTTTGAAACACATACTGGCGGAAATACTTCTGATGTAGTTAAAGTGACAAAGCAATGTTGCTAAGTGCTTGATATGTATTATTTAATATCAAAAGAACCCAACCATGTGGCCACTGTTATCCTCAATTTGCACATGAGGAACTGAGGTGCAGAGAAGTGAAGGAGTTTCCCCGAGGACACACAGCACATTGTCCCTTTCAGGTCTCAGGGACTCTCACACCCCATTGTGTGATTCACCATCTTTTTTTTTTTTTTTTTGTCTGTGGAAAGGTGGCTTTTGTCCTGTACAAAATCTTTCAAAAATCTCTATCAGAATCAAGGTCTGGAAATCAAGGCGAGGAAGAGCCCAGTGTATTCTAAAACATGGAATCCCAGTGACATGGAATCCCACTGCAGGATGATTATCATGTCTCTGCCCCTTTTCAATTCTCCTGTTGAGTTTCAAGAAGAGAGTAGCAGCTGGGCACCCACTAGGTCCTCAGCCCCCTCTGGTCCTTGCTCCTTCTCCCTTTCACCACACAGAGCAGACCTTGGACCCAGCATCTTGCTAGAATTTGCTAATATCGTTCCCTTTTCCCTGGATTGATTTCTATAGTTGCCTCCTATTTATATGGCAAGGGAAGCTCATCTTTCACTTGCTATACGGTTTCCTAGTAAAATAAGCTTCAGGAAGAAGAAGTGAGTGAATGGCTAGAAAAACGTTAAGTGAAGAGCAGCGTGGATGGGACACAGACACAGATGAGTGTTAGGATGAGCGTGTGCGACGAGTGATGCCCTGTCGGACTCGGACCTAGACCAGTGTGTATGCCAGCCCCCAGTTACAGCTCCAGAGAGACCCCTAGGGCTCCACAAGAGAGGCTGGAGGAGAATGGGGCTGGCCTGGGGGGGGTGGGGGGTCAGGTGCGAGCCCCAGAGCTTCGTGGGGCCCCAGGTGACCAGCCCCTCTGGTTCCTGCAGCTCAGTGAGGGAGAAGTAGGTGCCAGCCACACGGAGAGCTAGTGGCACTGTAGGGCTAGAGTCATGATGACATCACAGCAACCAGTGGTTCTTGGGTCCCGACCGTGTTCGGGTGCTAGGCGTTTCCTCCTCATGACAATCCTAGGATCTAAGTGTTTTTATGGGCTTTCTGATGGCAAAACAGAGGCCCAGAGAGGCTGATGCCTGACTTGAGGTCACACAGCTCCTAAGAACAGGGCCAGGCAGCGAACCCCCTGGCAGCTAGCTCCAGCACCCAGGCACCCAGACCCCTCCTAGGGACTGTCTAGATCCATTTCCCAGACTTCATCATTTGTAAATGATGCCACTTCTGGGTTCCAAGCCATATTAGCATTGGCTGAATATTTTTGGGCAGGGTCTAGATTTCTACAGCCCTTACGCTCCAGGTTTTATCCTAAACAACAATTTTTGTAAAATCATTAATTGTATGTCCTGATTGCACGATTTCTGGTAAGTTAGAGTAAATACCTAATGAGTCGGAGTTGTAGAACCACGTCACCTAAGATCACCCGTCCTGTGGGCCGCTGGCAGTACTCAGGCCGTGTTGGGAAGCCCGTGTCCCTATTCCCCGGCACTGAGGATGGTGTGTCGGTTCCCTGGGACTGCTGAAGCGAATGAGCACAGACTTGGGAGCCTCAAACAACAGAAATAGGTTCTCTCACAGCTCTGGCAGCCAGAAGTCCAAAGTTTTGGACTTTCAAAGTCCAAAGTCATGGTGTTTGCATGGTTTGCTCCTTCTGGAGGCCTTAAGGGAACATCTGTCCCACACCTGTGTCCTGGCTTCTTGGCAGCTGGCACTCCTGGGCTTGTACACGGGCAGGCTCCAGTGTCACCATGCCTTCCACTGTGCACTCCCTTTCCTCTTCTGTTACCAAGATACCTGTCATTGGATTTAGGGTCCACCAAGTGAATCCACCGATATGATTCATCTGAGCTCCTTAACTCCATGACACCCACAAAGATCTTTTTTTCTGTGTAAGCTCACATTTCTAGTTTCCGACTAGATGCATCTTTTGGGAGGCCTCCATACAACCCACTGCAGGTGACTGTTTGGCACCCACTGGACCGTGCTCCTTGCTTGCCCCATTTCCCCTGATAGAAACTTTGTGAAGCAGGTGCCCCATTTTGCAGACAGAGAAACTGAGGCTCCACATGGTGAAACTGGGGTGTTCAGCCACTGCCCCTGACCACCAGCCCTCACTGCCCTTGCTGTTGGTGTAGCCGCTTCCACTTTGCCACTTTGCTGCCCACCAACGCTCTTTCTGTTGGTTCATCCCTTGCAGCCTGAGTGTGGCGGCCGTTCTTCCATTTCTGTGATCCCATTATCTGTACCAGAAAGAGCAGCCTGATGAGGCCTGAGTCCACAGGGAGATTGACCTACACAGCCTTCAAAGTCATTTTATCTTTTATTTTTAAACATTTTATTTATTTATTCATGAGAAACACAGAGAGAGACAGGTCCCTGCAGGGAGCCTGACGTGGAACTCGATCCCAGGACCCCAGGATCACACCCTGGGCCGAAGGCAGATGCTCAACTGCTGAGCCCCCCAGGCATCCCCAAAGTCATTTTAAATTGGCTCCTGGGTGTGGGTGGCACAGTTGGTTAAGTGTCCAACTCTTGGTTTTGGCTCAGGTCGTGATCTCAGGGTCCTGGGATCAAGCCCCTGCCACCCCACCCCTCACCCCACTCAGTAGGGAGTCTGCTTGAGACTCTCTCTCTCCCCCTCTGCCTCTCCCCTCTTCTCTCTTAAATAAAGAAAGAAAGAAAGAAAGAAAGAAAGAAAGAAAGAAAGAAAGAAAGAAAGTCTTTTTAGAAAATGGGCTCCTAACATTTAAAGATGAATAGATTTCATAGTAAGAATCTAGGTTTCCATTAACCTTGGAAAAATCAGCACTGGGCTTGCCTCCCCTGCAGCCCTGACTAGAGATGAGCTGTCCCCCTTCAGGCAGGGTTATGGCCCCCACGTGTCCCCACAGTCCCCATAAGTTGCTTTGCTCATTTAGACCAGCAGGAGCTCTCAACCAGGGGTGGTTGGCCCTCCAGGGGACATTTTTGAGTCTCACACCTCAGGAGAGAAGACATTCCTTATGCCTAGTGGTTAGAGACCAGGGATGCTGCTAAGCATCCTACAGAAATGCATGGGGGGAGCCCCCTCACCAAAGACATACCTGACCCCAGATTTCAGTAGCGCCAAGAGTGAGACCACCCTGAGTTAGGCTGCTTCCTGGGCTCTGTAGGCATTTCAGGAATCCTTAGTTTAAACTTGGAGTTTAAAAATTATTAGTATAGCAGTTAACAGTTTACAAAGCCCCTTTGGTATTGTTAAAAGAAGCTGCTTTGATTGTTTCCCATCAAAAGAAGCTTTACTTGTTTGGAAAGGAAGGGTTTCTGTAATAGTGGGAGCAGGTGGGTGGGTGGTCAGTAACTGGGCCTTCCTCCTGCTGAGCTGGGCCAGAGTCCCTGAGGTGTGAGGACAGCTGTTGGGAAAGGCTGTCACCCTTCATTTGGCCTAAGGAATCAGAAAAGGCTGGGGTCTCCAGGCTTTGTTCCAGGACACAGTGATTTTTTTTCTTGGAAGCCAGAACCCTGGGGGATTTGCATCTGTGTTAAACTAAAGGCAAGCATTTGCATGGTAGTCATCTGTCCATCTTCCATCCATCCATCTGTCAATGCATCAATTAGTCCATCCACTCATCAACCCATTGATCAACTCATCCCTCTATTGATCCATCCACTGACTCATCCATCTATTGCTTCATCTCTCTTCCTTCCATACATGCATCCATGATCCATCTTCCATCCACCCATACATCCTTCTGTCCTTCCATCCGTCCATCCTGCATCCTCCATCCATCTTCCCTTCCTTTTTATGTGTGTCTGGACCCTGAAGTAGGCTTTGAGAATACAGAGATGATAGGACAATCCCCTACCTCCAGTAACTCATGGTCTTGGGATTTCAGACATAGGAGCCATTTTAACACTAACATGGCTGAGTATGGCATCTGAAGGATTCCCAGGGCCTGGGAACACATTGTTTTTTTCTGAAGACACCTAGATAACAAATGGAAAAAAATTTCCTCCTTCTTCTCAATTCTAGCATCAATAACTTGTACACTCAACCAGATGATATTAAGCAGCACAGGGATTTTTGTTTTGTTTTGTTTTGTTTTTTGCTCTTGAAACATCTTTCATTGACACATAATTTACATTTAGAAAATTGCATATATCATAAGGGCACATTTTGATTAATTTTTATTAATCACATACACCTGTGCTCCTGGCACCCATTTTAACTGAGAGAACACTAACAGCTCCCCAGAACTTTCCATAGCCCTTCTCGTAGTTTCCCTCAGTCAAGGATAACCATTATCCTGGCTTCTGACAGCAGAGTTTTTCCTGTTCTTGAACTTTCTGTAAGCAGACTTACATAGTTCTGTTCTTATTTGCATTTGGCGTCTTGTTCAGCGCTTGTGTTTGTGAGATACAACAGCTTTATTGTTTGTGGTTGTAAATCATTCATTCTCCTTGCTGTATTGTAGGGGTTGACAAATATTTTCTGTAAAGGGTCAGATAGTAAATACTTTGTTGGTCCTACGACATCTGTTGCAACTGTTGAGTTCTGCCCTTGTAGCATTGAACAGCTACTGACGATATATAGATGAATGATTGTGGCTGTGTTTCAATAAAACTTTATTTACAATGGCAGGCAGTGGGCCAGAGTTGGTTCATGGGCTGTGGTTTCCTCCATGGATTGGGTCCAACCTCCGCTGTACAGTATTCCCTTGTAACCCAATATTTTTAGGAACCATCTGAACACATGTTGCTACCCCCAGCCAGATTTTCTACCATGTTAGCAGGGAATTAGGTTAGTTTGCCTTTTTCCTAGACTTAGGAACTCACAACTGAGTGTTTTGGGGAGAAATATGTAGATTGGCTCTAAGGTCAAGTTATTGGGAAAACCTTTTAGACTCTAAACTTCCTGAACATCTGAGCATTGACGTCTGTGTCTTATCTGTTTTTTTTTTCTCACCCCAGCCATACTGAAAGTGGTGTCATCTGTACTGCAACTTGGAAATATTGTCTTCAAGAAGGAAAGAAACACAGACCAGGCATCCATGCCGGATAACACAGGTGCTTGTTGCCTCTTAATAACTGACAATGTCTGTGATGGGAAGGAGGGCCAAAGGAAGTCTTTGGTTGTTTTTTGGGTGAGGATATTAACAAGTGCTAAACTAAGTTATTTTTTTCTTTAAAGATTTTATGTATTTATTCATGAGAGACACAGAAAGAGAGGCAGAGACACAGGCAGAGGGAAAAGCAGGCTCCATGCAGGGAGCCTGATGCGGGACTCAATCCCAGGACCCTGGGATCATGACTGGAGCCAAAGGCACATGCTCAACCACTGAGCCACCCAGACACCTCTAAACTAAGCTATTTTCACTGACTTTTATCTCTTTTAGACTTTTTACTGCTGAAGACCCTACAGTGGGAAGTTCTTGAATCAAAGCATGGTGGGAGGTGGAAACTAATGGTTTTAGACCAGACAGGATCCTTAGGGAGCATCAATTCTAAGCCAGCCTCCATTATTTGTTTTCTTAAACAAATCTTTTGAGCATGTATAATAGGCCAGGCTCTGGGATTCATCAAGAAACTAAATAGGAACAGCCCCATTCCTCGTGGCTCATACAGTCTTGCTGGGGAGACAGACCTCAAGTTTCTCTGCAATTAGAGTTGCCAGATAAAATAGAAGATGCCCAGGAATACCTGAATTTCAGATAAGCAATAAGTATTTATATATAATTGGGAATATATATTTGGGGATAATATATTTATATTAATAATATATTTGGGAATATATTTATATTATCTGGATGTCATTATAAAATGACATTTTATAATATGTTGTAGGTTCTATGCAATATTTGGGACATAACTATAATTTGTCAATGTTGATTGTTTACCTGAAATTCAAGTTTAGTTAAGCATGCTGTGTTGTTATTTTTTTCTAAATTTGACAGCCTTACCTGCAAATAAGCGGTGTTTCATGTTATGGAAAGATTGCTTGGGTACCCCATGCTTGTGAGTGGCTGAACCAAAAGATAATTTAAGTCCCCAGCTTGTCCACCTGTTGTCTCCACAGGCCGGCGCAGGCCGGGTATTGTATGGCTTTTGCAAGCTCCCTAGAGCTTGCCCTCCATTGGACCTGTCAGGTGTTCCTCCTCCTTGCAAAGGGACAGGGGGAAAAATCCTAAAACCACACCATGTATCATTCACCACACATGCACAAACCACCAAGCAAGATTAGCCCTTGAGTGAAGGAAGCAGTCCTTATTTTTAATTTATTTTCTTTTAAAGAAAAGTTTTAAAATGCAGAAATACACTAATATAACAAGAGTCCACCATCCAGAATGGACATTTGTGAGCATGTTCTAATACTACTTAGTCCTTAAAATAAAACAGAGTAGCCAACAGTGACATCCCCTCATTCTCCCAGTAGGGTCCCATTCTCCTTGTGTCTCCAAGCGACCACAACATAATTGTCCCCTTACAATTGCGTTTTTATACTTTCCCATACATATATTTAAACAATAGATAGTGTTGCTTAGTGAGTGTGATTTTAATCTACATGAGTGATGTCACACTGGAGACATCCTTCTGCAACTTTTCTCTGTACTCACCATTATCTGGATCAGGGTTTCTTGACAGTAGCGCCCCCTAGTGTGACAACCAAAAATGTCTCCCATCCTTGCCACATGTCCTGTGGGGGCAAAATCATCCCCAGTTAAGAGCTATTTATTGGTCTAGAGAGAAAGAGAAAACTGAAGTCATTCCTTTAACTGCTGTTTGGTACTCACCTTGTGAAAATACCATGATATATTTATTTGCTTCCATATTAATAGACATTTAAGTCATTTCCAATATTTTTCCGCCACAAATGATGCAGCACCTATCTTGGCACAGTAGGACACATCTTTATTGGTAGTTGACCATATGTTAGGCGCTTTACATGCCTTACCTCATTTAATCGAGTTGACAAGCCCACATGGTACCAAATGGCCCACTCTTTTTACAAGCCAAAAAAAGCAAGGCTCTAGGAAGTTAAATAGCTTTTCCAAAATCACATAATTAGGAAGTGGGAAAGGGGCAAGAATTTGAACCTAGAATTGTCTGACCCTAAGGCCCCATGTGGAGCATACCTCCATCCCACCTCTTTGCAAAGCACTGGGGATGGGGTCACCAGTGACAGCAGTTTTCGGGACTCTCTAATGCTATGTTCACTACCATCATGCTCCATTTCTCAAAAAATGCCCAATGTATACACAGATCACAAATATCCCATGGAATGTGCCTGCCTTCCTAAGCCTTCTCTTTTGTGATACACTTGATGTGCTTTTTTCCTCTATCCAGCTGCTCAGAAAGTTTGCCACCTCATGGGGATTAATGTGACAGATTTCACCAGGTCCATCCTGACCCCACGTATCAAAGTTGGGCGGGATGTAGTACAGAAAGCTCAGACAAAAGAACAGGTAATGATGCACTTGCTGTTTATTTTTGCATGTGAAGTTATTTCTACACTTGCCATTTATTTCTGCAGAATCTTCCATACATACATACATACATCTGTTCACCCATCCATGCACTCCTCTATCCATCCGTTTATCCATCTATTCATCCATCCATCCATCTACTCATCCATGCACCCATATATCCATCCACCTTTTTATCCATCTGTCCATTTCTTTGTCCCTCATCCATCCAATACTAGAATATTCAAAATCCCATATCAGGTTTTGAAGATCCAGTACTGAACAAGAGCAGCACAGTACCTCACTCACAATCTCATCTTGATCTCTTAGTTTGTACACATGAGGTCAGACCTAAAAGATATATTTTTGAAAATGACTGTGTGCCCTTTCTGGAAACAGAACTGACCACTTCTAAATGGTCCCAGGGATGGAACAGGCTCTATGCTGTTCCGGGTCCCTCCATCCCTCTGATAGGATCCATTTAGTTATCTACACAGTCATTCCTTAGGTCTGACCACTCTGTTCCTTACTGCCACTTTTCTGCTGGTTGTAGAGATGGCATAATTTCCATTTTTTGTTTATTTTTTAAGGACTGGTTATGGGTAGGAGGGATATAAAAATCTGAGCTGCTGGCCGGGCTCATATGAAAATGCGGCCCACTGGGGATGACCATGTTCCCTCACTTCTCCCTACAGGCAGACTTTGCCGTAGAGGCTCTGGCCAAGGCTACTTACGAACGCCTTTTCCGCTGGATACTCAGCCGTGTGAACAAAGCCCTAGACAAGACCCACCGG
Organism: Nyctereutes procyonoides; assembly: GCF_905146905.1. NCBI lineage: Eukaryota > Metazoa > Chordata > Mammalia > Carnivora > Canidae > Nyctereutes > Nyctereutes procyonoides. The sequence continues at coordinate 49,671,902 of NW_026575126.1, read as the reverse complement.
CAAGGGGCTTCGTTCCTGGGAATCCTAGACATTGCTGGATTTGAGATCTTTGAGGTACAGCTTGGTGGGATCATGACAGCCATGGTCTTGGCTCTCTGGGATGAAGCTTCCCTTTGGAGAAGTCATTATTTCAGAGAAAGGCAGGCAGATGACCACTTAGAGTGGGAGGCTGTCTAGCTAAGGTTACACCCTTGAGAGTGTAAGAGATCTATTGTTTGGTGAAACTGAGAAAGCCAGAGCTACAGCTGGGCCCAGCAGGCAAGACCTGATCTCTTTCATCTCCCTCTCTCTTTCCCACCCTCTATGTTGGTTCCATTCTCAAGCCAGTTTTCCCCTCATGGTGGCAAGATGGCTGCCACAGCTCTAAACTACCTCTCAGCAACCCTGGAAGTTCCAACCAGTTCCAACTGTTTCCAACAGTTCAAACCAAAATCTTGCACTTGAGTCTCATTGACTCTTACCTGAGTTGGGCCAAGCCCTGATTTCAGGGTCTTGCCATACTTCATGTAGTGTGAATCCTGGATCCTACCTCCACAGATTAGAGGGACATTCTCAGTGGAAGGGAAGGTCTTGAGATTGACAGATTTTCTAAAAACACAGCACTTACTAGAGAATGACTCCCTCTCTGAGTTTCCATGTCCACATCTATACAGTGGTGGTATTGAAGTACCCTACACAGTTGTTCTACCCATAAGTCACTGTACAGGTGAAGGAGATAACCGTCCTTAAAACAACCTGGGGGTGGGGGGCTGTGACGTGACAATCGCCAGCCCCATGAACTCTAGGCAGCCTTTGCTGGGGCGAAGCCCTCTCTGGGCTCTGGGATGGCAGACGGGCTCTTGCAGAAAGGGTGCCAGCCACGGCGCTGTCTCAGGGGAGAGCTTCTGTGCCCTGTGTCCTCTGACCAGGATGCTCACTGGGCCTCCCCTGTGTCACACACCCAGGTGAACTCGTTTGAGCAGCTGTGCATCAACTACACCAACGAGAAGCTGCAGCAGCTCTTCAACCACACCATGTTCATCCTGGAGCAAGAGGAGTACCAGCGCGAGGGCATCGAGTGGAACTTCATCGACTTCGGGCTTGACCTGCAGCCCTGCATCGAGCTCATTGAGCGGCCGGTGAGGGCCCACGTCACACTCGCATGCGTGTGTGGCCTCGTTCGGCTGGCACGTGGGCCCTGCCCTCGCCCCGCGTGTGCACGGCTTCCCCCACCACCGAGTCCTTGTGAACTCGATCACACTTTCCCTTAGCCCACATTTCACTATCAAAGGTATTTTCTTTTTTTTTTTTATTTCTCCCTCCTTCCCTCCCTGCCCTCCTTTCCCCTCCCTTCTCCCCCTTCCCCCCATTCATTCATTCTCAAAGGCAAGGGCCTTTGTTTTGTTCACTGATGTATCCCTAATTCCTAGAAGCATGTCCATAGTAGGTGCACAATCAATAATTGTTGAATGACTGTGTACTGAGCGGGGTGCCTCTTTAGGGGCTAGGGAGGGAACCAGGAACCAGATGGACTTAGTCCCTGCCCTCTTGAAGGACCAGATAATGAAACCAGACAAACAAATCAACTAAACCTCTGATAAGGCCTATGTGGAGAATGATTTAGGGAGGCCTGCTTTGGACAGAGCAGTGGAAAAATACTTCTCAGGGTGCCCGGCTGGCTTAGTCAGAGGAGCATGTGACTTTTGATCTCAGGGTGGTGAGTTCAAGCCCCACGTGGGGTGTAGAGTTTACATTAAAGAGAGAGAGAAAGGAAAGAAAGAAAGAAAGAAAGAAAGAAAGAAAGAAAGAAAGAAAGAAAGAAAGAAAGAAAGAAAGAAAGAAACTTCTCTGATTGGAATCTAAAAAGTGAAGACCCTCCCAGCAGAGTGAATGACATGTGTGTAAATTATGGCCATATTCTTGGCACCTTGGTTTAGCCTGTCTAGGCCACAGAAAAGAGCTTATTCAAAGTAACCCTGAGGTGAATATTTATGTAAAGGAACAAATTCACGAGTGAAATCTTTGTTCAGTGTGTGCTGTCCACCAGGGGGCAGAAGCAAGCATGTTCTTTTGGTGCCTGCCCTTCCATCCCCAGTGGAGGTCCACTGGACAGAGGGTAATTTGAGGTTAGATTTGTAGGAGTGGAAGGCATAAATCCATCTTTATACATAGGTAGAAAAGGTGATAGAGCCAGGGGGAGGCTGCCTATGGTGTGTTTCGGTGGCCAGCTCTCTCTGGCAAGCCCGAGGCTTGGGCACCCTAACTGTGATCCTGCCTTCTTTGTTTCCCACAGAACAACCCTCCAGGTGTGCTGGCCCTGCTGGACGAGGAGTGCTGGTTCCCCAAAGCCACAGACAAGTCCTTCGTGGAGAAGCTGTGCACAGAGCAGGGCAACCATCCCAAGTTTCAGAAGCCCAAGCAGCTCAAGGACAAAACAGAGTTCTCCATCATCCACTATGCTGGGAAGGTACCAGCCCCGGGTGCCAGGGCTCTCTCTGTCTCCAGGGACCAGGCAAGGCACTCAGAATAGGAGTGGTTTGGGAACGGAAGAGTCCAAAGGCATCCGTGTAAAGCAAATCCAGCAAGTCCTGCGATATATGATCCATCTGAGTGTCTATAAGGAAGATGTATATATATATACTCTAACCTCTATAGCATTTCCCAACCAGGGTGGCCAGGAAGTTCTTTCTCGTATAGACTCTGAATCCTTCCTGCTACTATTTAAACCCAACAGGAAGGGCCAACTGGGATGGGATGACTGATAAACACACTCTGGAGTCCAACAAAAATCTTCCTGACCACAGTCTTGAGCTTGCCACTGCCAGCCTGTACTCTCCAGGCAAATATGGAATGATTGTCTTCTTCCTTCTCCTTGTCCTCTTCCTCCTCCCCCTCCTCCTCCCCCTTCTTCTTCTTGATAATGATGATCATAATGTGATGGCTATAAATATATAGGAGCTTCCTCGATGGCTCCTGAGGGTCCTGGGTAATGTAGAAAAGACACAGCTTAGCCTGGCTTGCAGGATCCGACTACTTTATTATCTCTCCAGTGCCTCTACTGCCTCGTGCAAACAGGCAATGCCCTGCCTATACCAGGGGGATGGCAAACCACGGCCCCATGTGCCTCATCTGACCCACAGCCTGCTTTTGTAAATAAGGTTCTATGGGCGCACAGCCTCATGCATTTGTTTACATAATGTCTTTGGCTGCTTGTGACACTACATGAGAGAGATGTTGTGCCCTGCAAAGCTGAAAATATTTACTATCTGGGCTTTTTACCATAAAAGTTTGCCAACTCCTACCCTATACTCAAGGGAGTGTACATTCCCTTAAGCACACAGAATAACTCTTTTTCTCTTTTCTGCCTTCCCAAGTGTTTTTTTTTCCCTGTGATCAGGCCTGGCTACCATGGTAACAGCCCATATCCCATAATAACCCTCCAGAGCTATTTTACAGGTTCCTTCCATTTCAGAGCCACAGTAATAAAATAAAAGGTTTGTCCATGTTCAAGTCCGGAATCGAAAAAGGTTTACTCGTCCTTTTTTTCTGTATATCCATATATCAGGATCTCCAAGGCGCAAAAATTACATTCTCATCAGAGATGAGAAAGGAGGTTCCTCAAACATAATGTAATTGTTGCCGAGGCTTCTCTGTGTGGGAGGGGATCCCTGGGTGTGGAGGGAGGGTTCTTGCCATCAGCAAAGCTCTCCATCTGTCGGAACTCACAGCCATCCTACTGGGCTATGCAGAGTGGAGGCTGTCAGAAGCTTACTAAGAGAAGTGAGAGTAGATTCAGTGAGGGGTGCTGTTAGCTGATGCCTCACCGTGCATCTACTGGTCTCTGCATGGGTGTTCGTGGCTTCCCATTGTGATGGCTGCTGATGCCATTTCCTCTCTGACCTTGGAAGATTGGGAGGGAACCAGGAGGCCTTGGGTCCTGGCCTTAGTTTGTAATGGAGGCAGAAGCACCTGACCAGTGGGGTGATCCTTGGCAGGTGGACTACAATGCCAGCGCCTGGCTGACCAAGAACATGGACCCGCTGAATGACAACGTGACTTCCCTCCTCAACGCCTCCTCAGACAAGTTTGTGGCCGACCTGTGGAAGGACGGTAAGGCCCTCCTGGCTGGAACCGGAGGATTGGACACAAGGTCCTCCACCTCTTCCCAGCTGCCCGGGTTCCCACACCTGCTGCTATGAGGGGTGGGCCTATATGGGGGTGAGGGAGAGGGCCGTGTTTACAGGTGCTAGTGATGACTTGCTGGCACATTTAGCCACTTCCTGAGTGGTAACCCCTGACCCCTCAGTCCCACACCTGGATCCCAGAGAGAAAGTCCTAAATTAGGGCACAGGTGGTAACAGAGAAAACAGTGCACGAGGCATGGTGACTTCCTATCTGGAGTCAGAAAGATTTCACTTAATCATAACTCTGCCACATGCTAGCTGTGCCATCTTGGACAAGTCTCTTGATGTCATTAAACTTGAGTGCCCTCCTTAGTAAAACCAGAAGGTAATAACGGTCCCCAACCCTCCTAGGATTACTGTGAGGGTAGAATTAGACCAAGAGCTCAAGCTTGAGCACGCATCTGGATCTTCTGGGGGACTTGTCAAATCTCAGAAAATTGGGCTGTATCCCCGGAGGTTCTGATTTGGCAGGTCTGGGTGGGGCCTGAGATTCCGCATTTTTAACAAGTTCCTAGGTGCTGCTGAGGCTGCCCTGGGGACCACGCTTTGGTTCCCTCTGAGAAGAGATAATCTATGTGAAGTGCTTAGCACTTGCCAGTCCCATAGTAAAGGCTCAGTGCGTGCCTGCTGCCATGACGACTACTACAGGTGGTGGGGTTTTCTGCTCTTATTTCTGGACCTCAGTGCCTGCAACAGATTTCTATCCTTGCACAGAGCCTGTGGGCCTTGGGCTTAGAGGTCTGGCCACCCTTGTTTTAAGCACAGTAGAAGATGCTGTAGGAAGGGTTCTGTTGTGCAGACATTTACTAAGTGCTCACCATGTGCCAGGCCCTGGGGTAATGGGGTCATGGCATCTCACCCTGGGATTCGTGACCGTTTCGGCAAGGCCCTTCCCTCCAGGAGCCCAGAGCCTTGCGGGAGACAGATATAAGCAAAGATATTATTACATGGACCCTAACTGAGTACAAGGAGGAGAAACAGAGCATCCTAATGCCAGTGGAATTGAACTGAACCCCCATTAGCCTACTGCATACAACCATCATCTGTAGACTATTTCATCCAGCAATGATGGAATGCACATTCCTCTCAAGCTCACGTGGAACTTCACCAGTTAGATCACATTCTAGGGCATAAAACACACCTTAATGAATCTAAAAGAATAAGCATACATTGTCTGTTCTTGGAGCTCCATGGAATTAAACTAGAAATCAATAAGAGAAAGATAGTTGGAAAATCCCCAAATAGTGGAACTTAAACAACATACTTCTAAATAGCATGTGGGCCCAAGAAACTTCTTCCTCGGCCCTTGGCCCATGTGTTGTTTAGAAGTGTTTTGGTATGTAATTTAATTTTCTCAAGTGAAATTTTAAAATATTTTTAACTAAGTAAAAATGAAAACACAACTTACCAAAGTCTGTGGGGTGCAGCAAAAGCAGTGCCTTGAGGGAAATTCATAGCAATGCCAATGGTTTCAGCTTGGCATGTGCAGTGCCCACTGGAAGGGTAAGAGTCTCTCATTCTCTTTTGAAAGAAAAAGAACCACTGTGGTTGTAATACCACCACCTGTTCTTTGTTGAGTCACCTAGTAATGTGCCAGATTCCTACCTGGGAGGGTTTGCTATACCTTCTGCCCAGAAAATTATTTCTCTGAATATCTACTTAATTACTCACTCAACTTACTGGGGAGATCACCCCCATTACTTTCTCTCTCCCCCTTTACCCTGCTTTATCTTTCTAACCACATCTCACCACTTGGAATATTATATACTTACATATGTAATCATTGTCAGTCCCTTCCCATTAGAGTATCCATAGGATATGAGCTGGGGTATGTGTGTGTGGAGACACAGGGTCTCTATTTTGTTCATGTCTGTATCCATAGAGCTTGGTACATAGTAGGTTCTCTGTAAATATTTGTTGGTAGATGAAGGACTAAAGACAGGCAGGAGGGGTGTGCCTTATTTCCTTATGCCTGCCTGATGAAGTAGATGCTGTTGTTACCCCCTTTTTGTAGAAGGAGAAGCTGAGTGCCACAACATGGCACCAGGCCAAGGCAGTGGCAAGAGCAGGATTTATTCCCAGGTTTATGTGACAACATCAGAGAGAATTTGTTCTTTGTGTTACTCAGGGGCTTTCAGGATTTTCCAAATAGATAATACATGGAAAGTAATCCTTTGCATACCTCCCCTTACCTATTGCTAGTAGAAAGGTGTTGGTCAGCACAGTAAAGAATGGGGGGTGGTGCCCACCAAAAGGGAGCAGAGGACTTGGGGTCTCCACCCTCTGGGCTTGGTCCTCTGGTCTATGGTGGGGGTGGAGGGCCCCTGGGATGGCCAGAGGCTGACAGACACCAACATTAATGTGCCCCACAGTGGACCGCATTGTGGGCCTGGACCAGATGGCCAAGATGACAGAGAGCTCACTGCCCAGTGCCTCCAAGACCAAGAAGGGCATGTTCCGCACCGTGGGGCAGCTGTACAAAGAGCAGCTGGGGAAGCTGATGACCACGCTACGCAATACCACACCCAACTTTGTGCGCTGCATCATCCCCAACCACGAGAAGAGAGTGAGGCTGCCTGCCTGGTTCCTTGGATGGTCAAAATATCCTCCCTGGGATATTGTCAGGGGGCTTTGGGAAAGGGAAAGGCAGACCAGAGTAGAGGGGCAGGAAGACAGCCTGACTCCATACCCCAACGGCTCCATCTGACACGGGTGGAAGGTTGTCTGAATTGGGTACCTATTCCCCATCCTGGAGGCAAAGGGAAGCAAGGGGACAGAAGTGACCTTCAGCCTTGGAGTTTCCAGGGCATCAAATCACTCATTCTTTCATGATTCCAGTCAATATTTACTGAGCTGCACCTGTGCCAGGTATGGAGGACACAGTGCTGGATAAATTGTAGTATTTGCCTACAGGTTTCTTTTTTTTTAAGATTTTATTTATTTATTCATGAGAGACAGAGAGAGAGAGAGAGAGAGGCAGAGACACAGGCAGAGGGAGAAGCAGACTCCATGCAGGGAGCCCAATGCGAGACTCGATCCCGGGTCTCCAGGATCACGCCCTGGGCCGAAGGCAGTGCTGAACCGCTGAGCCACTCGGGCTGCCCTGCCTGCAGGTTTCTTATGGTGATCTAGTGCAGGGTGCTCACAGCTGGGGCAGTCGTGCCCCTACCCCCGGGACATCTGGCCATATCTGAACACTTTGTTGGCAGTCATAACTGGGAGGGAGCTGCTGTTCCCATCCAATATGCAGAAGCCAGGGATGCTACTAAATGCCCTATGGCACACAGGGCAGCACTCAGAGTGGGAAAAGCAGTGACTAATCCAGCCCAAGACATCAGTAGTGCTGATGTTATAGGAGACACAGTGGGAGAGAGACACACACAAGCTGATACGCACAATGTAATGTGGTAAATTATGAGAACACTGTGAAGCTGGGGCTCCCATTGCAGCTTCAGGGCTCAGAGAAAGCTGCCTTGGAAACGAGGAGGCATCAGCTTGATGACGTGGAAGGCAAAGTGGGGAAGGCATCCTAGGCAGTGGGAGCGGTAGAAACTAAGATGTGAGCTGAGGAATGAAAAGTCGAGGCAGTGAAACCCTAGGTCATTTCATGTTGACGTGTAATGGTGTGTGGCAGGGATTGGGGGAAAGATGGGGTGGATCATTTGGCAGGAGTGAGGTTATGGCATTGACCAGAGGATGCCATTGGGGGCTTTTATAGCAGAGGTATGTCATGATCAGACTGATGTTATAGAAATAGAATGAGAGGGGCACCTGGGTGGCTCAGTGGTTGAGCATCTGCCTTAGGCTCAGGGCATGATCTCGGGGTCCTGGAATTGAGTCCTGCATCAGGCTCCCAGCAGAGAGCCTGCTTCTCCCTCTGCCTGTGTCTCTGCCTCTCTCACTGTACCTTTTATAAATAAATAAATAAATTTAAATAAATAAATAAATAAATAAATAAATAAATAAATTTTTAAAAAAGAATGAGAGGTTGCAGGGAGGCAAGACAAGGGTGGGAAGCATGTAGGGGTTGGTGACGGTGTGCGGATGGCAGTGGGTCCATTGGGAGCTATCTGGGAGGGAGCTGCTGTAAAGCCAGTGAGGGAGAGGAAGTGAGGGAAGGAGAGGTGACAGGGAGGAAGCCCCAGTTTCTAGCCAGGTGATGCTGGTGCCACCAAGTACAAGAGAGGTGGTACCTGAATCCTCAGCTGAGACCTCACCCGGTGCCTCTGTCAACCGGGGTGGCCTGACAAGGTGGGTCACCCAGCCCTGAGGTTCAGGGCTTGCTGCTCCGTGAGTTCCGGTTGCACTGGTCCACGAGTCTCTCTGTCCTTGTAGTCAGGCAAGCTGGACGCCTTCCTGGTGCTGGAGCAGCTGCGGTGCAACGGGGTGTTGGAAGGCATTCGCATCTGCCGCCAGGGCTTCCCCAACAGGATCGTCTTCCAGGAGTTCCGCCAACGGTGAGCCCGCTGGGGCCAGGCATTGGGGGGGATGCGTGGGGTGCAGGTGGTAAGCCAGCTCAGGTGGAGGGATGGAAGGACGCTGGAGAGGTGTTTGATCGGTGCCATCTGCTCTGTCTCCAGCTACGAGATCCTGGCTGCCAATGCCATTCCCAAGGGCTTCATGGACGGGAAGCAGGCCTGCATTCTCATGGTGAGCCCTGCCCCGGCCCCTCCCCAGGGCTCCGACTGCAAACCCTCCTGCAAACCTTCTGCAAACCTTCCGGTCCCGGGGTGCACAGCCAGGAGCTTGCTGGGGTGGGACCTTCCTTAACCACACCTAATGCACACACGTCACAGCTGAGAACAAGAACGCCTGTCCCCCTCCCTTCTGCAGATCAAAGCCCTAGAACTTGACCCCAACTTGTACAGAATTGGACAGAGCAAAATCTTCTTCCGAACGGGGGTCCTGGCCCACCTGGAAGAGGAACGGGACTTGAAGATCACAGATGTCATCATGGCTTTCCAGGCCATGTGTCGTGGCTACCTGGCCAGAAAGTAAGGACCCGGGTGCCGTGGCCTCCCTGCAAACAGCCCAGAAAAACACACTCCTTGGTGGGTGGGGCTGGGGGGCTCTCTGGGCTCATGTTTGGGTTCCCTGCTTCTAAGAGACCGGAGGCTTCAGGAAGCATCCTGATTGACCAGCAGCTCCTTCTTGGAGAGGCAGAAATGCTACCACTTTAGGGATGCACGCTAGGTATAAGGGCAGGCCCGGAAGGGGGTGAGACCCTGGGCATTGCCCTGGTTCCCCGACTTCCTTGCTGGTGAACCTTGGGCAAGTTTGGCTTTCTCTCCAAGGCTCCTATTCCTCCCCTGGAGGATGCGGATACTCATCCCTGCCCCCATGGGTTTCTTCGTGAGGAGTCGGCAAAGTGCTGCACAAAGAGGGCCAACACAGGGCCTGGTTATCTTTTCACCAGTGTGAGAATATGATGAAGAATCAGAGGAAAGAGGATTTGGCTGTGTGCAAATCCCCGTGTCCACAAGGGACTCATAAGGCAGGGTCTTGGAAGTCCGGATGCCCCTTCTGTTTTGTGAGGCCTGGGGTCTGCAGGCAGGATGGGGTTCCTGGAGGGAAGTCACACCCCAAAGAGGACTGCGGGGGCTGGCCGAGCGGCTCTCCGTCCAGGCGTGTGTTGCCATGAGGTCGGGACCACGCTTGCAGCTGCAGAGCCCTGATCATGATAAGCCCATTCATTGCTGAGTGGGTCAAGACGGTCAAGGCCAGAACTGGGGAGCTCGGAGTCCAGGGACAGACCTAAGCGGTTAAATTTCATAGCAAAGTTCCCCGATGCACCCTCCCGCCGCCACTACCTGGAGCAGCCTCATTCCTCAAGTTCACCCTCGTTCCAAGGTGGCAGCCAAGGGGAGGAAGGAGGACCCGGCTCCCTCTACAGTGGTTTTGCCCAACCCGACGGCCCTTAAACACAACAGGCGTTGGTTCCAAGGCAGATCCGAGATCTCTAAAATACACTCGAGTGAAGAGTAGGTTTGTCAGACGCTCAGCTGTGGGGAAGACAAGGCACGGCTGGGGATGTGGAGGGTCCCCCTGGGAATGGCGTAGCCTAGATGGATTTCCTGGGTGGTGCTGGGACCATAGCTCTGAGTCTGGGGCTTTTTGTGAGCTGGGGTTTTCTTTGCCCCCCCAAGAAAGGCTGTGGCCTCCAGATTATTGAAGTTGGTCTGTGCCCAGACCACGTGCAGGTGCTGATGCTCAGAGCCTCCTGGGGGAGGGATCTGAGCTGGAGAGGATGCAGGGGATGTCCCCACGTGAGTCACAAAATCACATACTGTGGACAGGTGTGTCTTGCTTTCAGGATGCCGTGGATGACCCGGGGAGGCAGGTGTTGGGTCCCCTGGGCTTCTCACGCGCCCCCCCCCCTCCTCCCCAGGGCCTTTGCCAAGCGGCAGCAACAGCTGACGGCCATGAAGGTGATCCAGAGAAACTGCGCGGCCTACCTCAAGCTGCGGAACTGGCAGTGGTGGAGGCTGTTCACCAAAGTGAGTGTTCAGGGCCCCACGGCCCTTGGGCCCCTCAGCCCGAGCCTGGTGCTGCAGATGCTCCAGATGTGGGGCTGCATCTGGTTGACAGCCTGTGTGCACTCGAGGGCTCCGACTCAACTGGAGCTGGCACCAGTTCTCCGGGCCTGAGAAGGGCCCCCTCCTTGTTCAGCACGTGGGTTAGAAATGACCGAGACTCGGATGCAGGGCATCTCCACCACTTTGGGGATCCCTCGTGTTGCTCATTTATGGCCATGCTCACGTCCCCGCCGTAGCCCCGGCACCACTCCTCTGTTCTCCATTTCTGAGATTTTGCCATTTCGAGAACATTATAGAAGTGGAGTCGTGCAGTATGTCATCCTGGCGACTGGCTCTTTTACAAAGCACCTTTCTCTGGAGATCCTTCTAGATTGGTGGGTATATCCACCATTTGTTCTCTGGGTGCAGCTTGTCCTTGCAGGGCCACTGGCTGTCACAGACACGGCTTCCTCTTTCGTGCCTTTGGGTGTGAAAATTGGCACAAACCTTTTTCATCAAGCAAATATTTATCCGGTGCCTGCTGTGTGCCAGGCACATGCCAGGTGCTGGGGATACAGCGATGAACAGCCATCATGGGCTCTGGTTTATGAATATTCTAGACACGCTGGGGAGCAGACACTGAGCAAATAAACACAGAAACAAATACCTAACAGTAAAGTAGGGTAAGTGCATAGAAGGAGCCGGAGTCTACACAACAGAGGCATCTCTGGTGCCTGGTGAGGGCTGGAACGCAGGAGTTAGGAGTCAGCCCCATCAAGAACAGGGAGGGGGGGCACCTGGCTGGCTCAGTGGCTGAGCATCTGCCTTTGGCTCAGGGCATGATCCTGGAGTCCTGGGATCGAGTCCTGAGTCAGGCTGTCTGCAGGGAGCCTGCTTCTCCCTCCTCCTGTGTTTCTGCTTCTCTCTCTGTGTCTCTTGTGAATAAATAAATAAAATCTTAAAAAAAAAAAAAACAGGGAGGGGAAGCTGCTTTGGCAGGTTTCATCTTCATTGACCCGACTTTTGAACAACTGTCCTAAGAAAGCCATCTGCTATAATGGAAATCAGGAATTGAGGGCATTTATCATGGTCTTATTTTTTTTATAAATTTATTTTGTATTAGTGTTCAATTTGCCAACATATAGAATAACACCCAGTGCTCATTCCATCAAGTGCCCACCTCAGTGCCCATCACCCAGTCACCCCCACCCACCACCCTTTCCACCACCCCTAGTTCATTCCCCAGAGTTAGGAGTCTCTCATGTTCTGTCTCCCTTTCTGATATTTCCCACTTATTTTTTCTCCTTTATCATGGTCTTATTAGCAGTAGCAAAACATCAGTGCCCAAGTCCCAACAGACTCATCCATCCATGAGAGAATTTTAAGCTCTTAAAAATGATGGCTATCGAAAAGCCCTCAGAAGAGTAGGTTTTGTTTTGTGTTGCTTGTTTGTTTTATTCATGAGACACACAGAGAGAGAGGCAGAGACACAGGCAGAGGGAGAAGCAGGCTCCCTGCAGGGAGCCCGATGCGGGACTCGATCCCGGGACTCCAGGATCGCGCCCTGAGCCAAAGGCAGATGCTCAGCTACTGAGCCCCCCAGGCGACCCAGAAGAGTAGGTTTAGAAGGAACGTACCTCCACATCATAAAGGCCTGCTATGAAAAACACACAGCTGACATCATCCTCATTGGGAAAAACCTATGAGCTTTCCCCCTAAGCCGGGAGCAAGGCGGGGAGGGAGGCCCTCTCTCACCACTTCCAGTCCGCAGAAATGGCAGCGATCCAAAAACAAAGTTGTGAAGCTGACAGGGCAGCATGGGGCAGTAGTTATCTTGTGGTTTTAACTAATGGGAGCGACATATTAAATTGGACAACGTGATCTCGGCCGTATTTCTTAAGCATGTAGGAGAAAAGACTGGCGGGAAATGCCAACGATGCGTGTAATGACCTTGATGGGGGGTGTAGAACGTGATGGATTTTTCTCTCCCTTTTCTCCTTGGAACACGCCAGTTCGTCAGCATAATTTCTCTCTCTGGGAAAAGGACAAAGTGGGAGAAGGAGAGACTTTTTTCCTTTACACTGTGCACCTTTTTTTTCGGTTCTGATTTACGGTTTCTCAACCTCAGCACTCCTGGTATTTTGGGATGGATAATCCCTGGTTGTGGGGGCTGTCCCGTGCATTCTAGAGCATGCAGTGGCATCCCTGGCCTGGGCCCACTAGGTGTTGGTGGCATCCCCCTGCCCTTGTTGGGACAGCCCAAACCGTCCCCAGAAATTCCCAAGTGTCCCCTTGGTGTGGGATGGCCCCTAGTTGGGAACCACGGATCGAAGCTGCTAGGAGAGCTTACCTCTTCCTTGTGCCACGAAAGCAAGTGACGGCTGACCATGTGTCCGCAGGTGAAGCCCCTGCTGCAGGTAACACGGCAGGAGGAGGAGATGCAGGCCAAGGAGGATGAGCTGCAAAAGACCAAGGAGCGGCAGCAGAAGGCAGAGAACGAGCTCAAGGAGCTGGAGCAGAAGCACACACAGGTAGCAGGCTGGAGCCTGGCGGGGGCCATGCGGGGCGGGGGGGAGCACACGTGTCCCCGCGGGGCTCACGGGCCACCTCCCTGCTCCCCACGTGCAGCTGGCTGAGGAGAAGAACCTGCTCCAGGAGCAGCTGCAGGCAGAGACGGAGCTGTACGCTGAGGCCGAGGAGATGCGGGTCCGCCTGGCGGCTAAGAAGCAGGAACTGGAGGAGATCCTGCACGAGATGGAGGCCCGCCTGGAGGAGGAGGAAGACCGAGGCCAGCAGCTGCAGGCCGAGAAGAAGAAGATGGCCCAGCAGATGCTGGTAAGGCCCTGCAGGGGCTGCCCTCGCTGGGCGCCGTGTCACTGGACCCCCGCTGCAGGCCTAAAGGTGCGCGTGGTCCTGTATGGCCCTCCCCCCCGGGGGGTGCAGTTTGGAGAGGACCGGCACAGCCTTGAACGCGGGTCCCCTGGGCAGCTCCCTTCTCCTGCCCTCCGTGTGCAAACACCTTTTCTCCCCCTAGCAGCCCCGGCTGAGGGGCGGTGGCATTAGTTGGCTGTCCTCGCAGGACCAAAAAGGCCCCAGAACTTAGCAGCTTGGAATAACAAAGCATGACGTCATACGGTCAGGAACCTCGGAGCAGTTCAGCCACTGGGAGGTTCTGGCCTGGAGTCTGTCCCGGGGATGCAGTCGGGGTGCGACCCCAGGGCTGAAGGACCTGTGTCTGTGTGGCCTGCTCCCATGACTGCAGTCAAGATGCCTCAGTTTCTCCCTGGGGCAGGGCTGGGTGGCTGGCTTCTCCTTAGAGCTACACGGTGGCTGGTTGGCTTCCCCCAGGGTGGGGGGACGAATCACAAGAGGTAACAGGAAAGGAGGCCACAATGCCTCTCATAGCCTCATCTCGGAGGTTACACTCCAATGCTTCCTCCCGATCTTATTAGAAGCATGTCCTGGGTGCAGCCCGCACTGATGGGGAGAGGAATTAGCCTCTGCTTCTCGAAGGGAGGGGTACCAGAGAATTCACGGACACATTTTGAAACCACCACGGAATTGACTCTCCCCATTTGATGGATGGAGAGACTGAGGCTCCATGAGGCCAGTGGTTTCCCAAACCTTTTGTTTCTAGTGCAAAGGAGAACGCAGAGCACGGGGCCCTGAGGCCCGGCCTCTGCGTGGGTCGGTCCCCAAGCTCCAAGGGAGGAACCCCGCTGGGAGTGAGGCTTGTGATTCTTTTCTCTCCCCCACAAAGGACCTAGAAGAACAGCTAGAGGAGGAGGAAGCCGCGAGGCAGAAGCTACAGCTCGAGAAGGTCACGGCTGAGGCCAAGATCAAGAAACTGGAGGACGATATTCTGGTCATGGATGACCAGAACAATAAGCTGTCAAAAGTGAGTGGGGCCGTGTCTGGGTTAACATGGCAGGACCACAGAGTTAAGGGCTCCAAGCCCAAACTGGGCAAGTCCTTACGACACCCGGGGTGATTAGGTCACCCTGGGTGGTAGCCACCAGGCAGCCCCACTGGGTTCAGGCTCCCTGTAGTTCTCTGAGCTACAGGTCAGCCAGGTACCTCTGTGAGCCAGGCCCTGTTTGGGGTGCAGGGCATGTGTGGTGAAAGTGGGCCCTGCCCTGGTGGGGCTCATACTCTAGGGAAGCAGGATAGATAATCCTACACCTACCCATTAATGACCATCACAGTCAGGGTTCTGAAGATTGCATTTACCATCTATAAAAATAGATCATTAGGGGATGGAAGTGAGGTATTCAGGGAAGGCTTCCTGGAGAAGGTGACAATGATGAGGAAACCTGAAGAATGAAGAGTAGTTGGAAAGGGGGTGAAGAAGCAGCCCAGCAGATGGTCCTCTCTGTGTAAAGGCCCTGAGGCAGGGAAGAGCTAGCATGTGGCAGAGAGAGACGAGGGCACGGTTGCTTGGAACATGAAGTGTGAGGGGCAGAGGTCACATGAGATGGGACATAGTTGGGTTTTTTTTTAAGACTTTATATATTCATGAGAGACACACAGAGAGAGGCAGAGACACAGGCAGAGGGAGAAGCAGGCTCCATGCAGGGAGCCCCATGCGGGACTCAATCCTGGAACTCCGGGATCATGCCCTGGGCCAAAGGCAGATGCTCAACCACTGAGCCACCCAGGCGTCCCACATAGTTGGGTTTTAAGGAATAACCATCAAGGAACTCCTCTTTATCCTTTTGAAACTAGAGGTTGTATTTGGTGTTCATGCAGGTTTTTCTTTCCAACTGTTTTTCTAGAAATGACTAAAAAATGCAATGTAGATCCCAGAGAAAAGGAAAAAGAAAAAAAAATCACCGATGTTTCTTTTTCTTTCCCCTAAAAGGAGCGAAAACTCCTCGAAGAGAGGATTAGTGACTTAACAACAAATCTTGCAGAGGAGGAAGAAAAGGCCAAGAATCTTACCAAGCTAAAAAATAAGCATGAATCTATGATTTCAGAACTGGAAGGTAAGCTGGCTACCCTGAGGAGGGTGTTAGATGGGTGTTTTAAAATGAGAGAGCAAATCTGAGCCTCTCTAGGCTCCTGCAGCCAACACACCTGTCATAACGGAGGTGCTTTTCATCAGCACTGGCTTTCTCCCACAAGATGGTGGTCTGGGAAAAAAAAAAAAAAAGATAGTGGTCTGGGCTGCAACTGTTCCCTGTAGGGCTGTGTGTGCATGTGTGTGTGTTCACGTTTGTGTTCATGTGTATTCATTCATGTATGTGTTATGTGTGTTCATGTGTGTTCGTGCATGTATATGTTATTGTGTGTTCGTGTCCATGCGTGTTCGCGCATGTACGTGTTTTTGTGCTTGTGTGTTTGTGCACGTATGTGCTATTGTGCTTGTGTTCATGAGTGTGAGTATGTGTTCATGTGTGTTTGTGTCCATGTGTGTTCATGTTTGTATGTGTTTGTGTTCGTGCGTGTATGTGTTATTGTGTTCATAAGTGTATGTTATTGTGTGTTCATGTTTGTGTGTGTTCATGTTCGTTCACGCATGCATGTTACTGTGTGTTCATGTGTGTTCATGCATGTATGTGTTTGTGTTCATGTGTTCGTGCATGTGTGTTATTATGTGTTCATGCGTGTGTTCATGCATGTGTGTGTTTGTGCATGTGTTCATGAGTGTGTGTGTTCATGAGCGTGTGTGTATGTGAATTGCCGGAGCAGGAAGGCTTGTCCTCCGGGCGCCTTTCTGGTGGTCTCCACCTGCTGAGGGGCCCTGGCTTCGTCGCAGTGCGGCTGAAGAAGGAGGAGAAGAGCCGGCAGGAGCTGGAGAAGCTGAAGCGGAAGCTGGAAGGGGAGGCGAGTGACTTCCACGAGCAGATAGCTGACCTGCAGGCCCAGATCGCAGAGCTCAAGATGCAGCTGGCCAAGAAGGAGGAGGAGCTGCAGGCGGCCCTGGGCAGGTAGCCCGGCTGAACACGCTGTGTGTGTTCGTGTGTCCCGTGGGCTCCCGCCGGACCAGAGCGGGCCCCACCTTCCTCCTCCTCCAGGCAGGCCTCCGTCCTGCTGGGTGCCTCCCCTGTCTTGCTTGTGTCTCCAGAGCCGTGCCGGTGACTTTCTTCTCTTCCCCGCAAGCTCAGCTTCTCTCTGCGTCTCCCCTCCACCTCCTCCATGCCTGCCTCTCCATGTCCAGGCCTTCCCTTGTCTACACTTACACACGGAGTCCGTTCCACTGGCCTCTCAAGCACCACCTGCCTGAGGCCGGGACGACCCTCCTGCCCCTCCTTCGGAGGGTCTTTTTTGTGAATGCCAGTCTCCCCTTTACTCTGCTGCTGGCTCTCCGCCCACCCCCGGGCTGCAGCAGCCCTCACACCCCACGGGCCCTTCGAAACCTGTCCCTGCACCACCCGGTTTGCCTTCCCCCCAGCTCCCGGCTGGGTTCACGCTAACGGGCTCGCACCGAGAATCCAGCAGCTACGGTGGTGACTTTCCTGTTCACTGTGTGCCAGGCTCTTCCCAGGCAGTGTCTTCACACGCACTGGCTAGGTACACTGCTGTGATCTCCGTGTCACTGGGCAGGAAGTGGTGTGTGGGGCGAGGTGAGGGAACATGTGACCATCACACCGTGTTTTGGAGGCAGAGCTGGGGTCTCAGCCCCAGAACTTTCTGACCAATCCCCCTGCCAGCTCCTCCTCCAGTGTGTGCTGCAGGACGGCGCTAGGGTGATGGGCCAGAGCCATCACCTGCGTTGTGAACCCGCGTGGAAGACCTTGCTGGTCTGTGCAGGGAAGGCCAGCTTCCCGCCTGCGCAGCCTGACCCTAACCCGACCATTTAGGGTTCTCTCTTAGTTCTCCCCATTCCCAAACTCAGTACAACCTGGGTGCTCACCTCCCCCTGTCCTGAGGAATCTTGCCTCTGGGCCCTCTTTCATGCTGTTCCCTTTCCATCCATCACAGCAAAGCAAGAGGCCAGCTCCACCGTGCGTCAGGAGGGAGCTGTTTCCATGAGATTCCTAATGCACACCAGGCCATTCAGACAATGCTTCTCATCCCCCACCTTGACCCCACAGTCACTGCGTCCCCCACACTGGGGGCCCTGGTTTTAATCTCTCTCCAAGCAACACCTGGCCAAGTGCTTTACATGGAACCTGGAGCAGGCTCCATGCCACTGTTTGAGCAAAAGGAAGAAAGGAAAACAAATAGCTGCTGAGGAGAAACAACTGTCCAGTGTTCACAAAGTCTCTATTAAGCTCCTGGTGTGAACTGGGCACCTGGCTCGTCTGGGATCATGCTTTGCATTCACACACACACACACACACACACACACACACACACACTCCACAATCTATTTTTTGACATCACACAGGTCCCAATCTGCAAGCAGTCCCAGCCTAGCAAGAAGCGGTCCACTGTGTCTCGGGGACATGGGTGGGACTTGTTTTGATGTCTGTGGTAACTGGTCCCAGGAAGCAATTTTTGGCCGCATTCTGAGGTCTCCGGGGGTCTTCACTCTGGTGATCTGTCCCCGGCAGGCTCGATGATGAAATTGCTCAGAAGAACAATGCTCTGAAGAAGATCCGGGAGCTGGAGGGTCACATCTCAGACCTCCAGGAGGACCTGGACTCAGAACGGGCCGCGAGAAACAAGGCCGAGAAGCAGAAGCGGGACCTGGGGGAGGAGCTGGAAGCGCTGAAGACGGAGCTGGAGGACACGCTGGACAGCACGGCCACCCAGCAGGAGCTCAGGTGGGAGGCCGGCCCGTGGAGCCCAGCGGCTCCCCCTGCCCCACTGCACGATGGGGTGGCCGGTGGAGAAGGGGCAACCCCCAGGCACATCCTGAACCCCTGGCTTGCTCAGGCCCTACAGTGACCCTCTTTAAGAGAGGCACAGTCCTGTCTCATCTTATTTTGCATCATGGTAGTAGGACCATTTCAAAGCTATAGAAACGTAGACACCAAAAGCATCATCCTTAGTCCCAACACGGCTGATGTTTTGGGGTATTCCTTCCTATCCTTGTCGTGTGTGTGTCTATGTGTGTAAATAATTCTCCAGGTTCCAGTCTCCAAGAGTGTGTGTGGGATTTTTGTGATAAATGTTGTAAAAAAACATTGGTTGGATCCAACATTTGTTGGATTCTTGGAGGCTAACGGACACCAGCAGCAACAACAAAAAAGCACCCCAACACAAACACACAACCCGTCCCCCAACAAAAACTGGTCACCTGCTAGATAATGCATGCTGACCTTAGTGAAAGTAGGTCGCTGATTCACTCAACGCATATACAAATGTATTTTTTTAAGACTTTAGTTATTCATGAGAGATACACAGAGAGAGGCAGAGACACAGGCAGAGGGAGAAGCAGGCTCCCTGCAGGGAGCCCAATGTGGGACTCGATCCCAGGACTCTGGGATCATGCTCTGAGCCGGAGGCAGGTGCTCAACCACTGTACCCCCCAGGTGTCCCTATACAAATGCATTTTGAGTGCATCTGGCATCAGGTGCGATGCTAATGCTGAGACTGATTACCTACACTTTGGGTTTTGTGTCACATCCCTTACCTGTGCTTAGAAGCCAGCACGATATTCTGCTCCCTTCCCACCTGGCCCATGATCCAGGAAAGCCCAGTGCAGTGTTTAAACACCTGACCACGTGGGTTCAGATTCTGGCTCTGTCACGTGGTGGTTGTGCCAACGTGGGCAGACTGCCTACCCTTAGCCTTAGATTTCTCATCTGTAAAATTGGAAAAATTAATATATGTGCCTCTGAGGGTTACCCTGAAGGTTATATGAGGTGATGTACATGAAGAACTTAGGTCAGAGCCTGGCACATAGTAGGTGCTCAATAAATAAGAGCTAATACTACTTTTTTTTTTTTTTTTTTTTTTTTTGCTGGTCTTAAGAGTTTCTGGGCGGTCACATGCTCCTCATTTTGCAGCTGAGGAGATCCCAGGTCCAGAGAGGTCAGGTGACTCAGCCGAGGTCACCCAGCCAGGGAGGGCTGGTGGTGGATGGAGACTTCAGTGCTGGGTCCTGGGAGAGCTCTTGTTCCTCTGCACAGCGCTGTCTGAGGGGAGCCCCATTCTCCCCTCAATGGCCATCCACTGTGTTCTTTCTGTCCAGGGCCAAGAGGGAGCAGGAGGTGACGGTGCTAAAGAAGGCCTTGGATGAGGAGACCCGGTCCCATGAGGCCCAGGTCCAGGAAATGAGGCAGAAGCACACACAGGCAGTGGAGGAACTCACCGAGCAGCTGGAGCAGTTCAAGAGGGTACGTCGTCATCTTTTTGGGGACCACACGCAAAACAGCGACGTGCACGCAGCTTCAAATAGCTACATATCAGGGTCTGTGTGACCCAGACAGATAAACAGCGGGGTGCCTGGGTGGCTCAGTGGGTTAAACGTCTACCTCCAGCTCAGGTCATGATCCCGGGGTCCTGGGATCGAGTCCCGCATCGGGCTCCCTGCTCAGTGGGGAGTCTGCTTCTCTCTCTCCCTCTGCCCCTCCTCCCTGCTCATGTTCTCTCTTGCAGGCTCTCTCTCTCTAACGTAAATACATTTTTTAAAAAGATTTTATTTGTTCATAAGAGACACACAGAGAGGCAGAGGGAGAAGCAGGCTCCATGTGGGGTGAACTTCCTAGCTTGTGACGTCCGGGTTGTATCCCTAAAGATCTGAATCACCTCCATCACCCTCGGTGCTATGGCTTCCCACATCCCTGCACTTTCTAGATATTCCCCCCGAAGCTAGACTAAATGGGGGTAGCATTACCTAAAAATTGTTGGAGTTTGCATTTGTTTCTGTCACTGGCCAAGGTGAATATTCTTTCAGGAGGTGATGTAGTGAGCACCTTCAGGTGAGCTGGTTTATGGCTACTTCTATCAGAATCTGAAAATTTCCTGCACATTAAAATAATGGCAGCCATCCCTTCTGTAGCCCCAACTGTGTGCTAGATACTGTCTCATTGCTTTACAAACACTAATTCATTTCATTTCCCCTGTGGCCTTGCTAACATGCATATCTCCAGGCCCTGTCTTCCAGCCTCATACAAGCAGTCTTAGGACTGCTCTTGGAAGAGCGGAGTGCCGAGAGAGCCCCCCTCACCCTCCTGATGAATAAAAGGACACTTGTTTGTGTCCTCTTGTCAAATGGGATCTGAATACTAGCCTTTGACATTTTGCTAATACTTTATGTATTCTGGACGAATAAGATTTTGCTAATTGTACCTACAAAATGCATTTCCCCCTCCAGTACTTTGTTGAATGAAAGTGGTGAGAATGGACAACCTTGTCTTGTTCCTGCCTTTCGGGGAGGTCTTTCCTCAGTTTTTTCCCCACTGAGTATGATGCTCCTCTTGTTTTTTAAAAGTCAGAATTGTTGACGTATATGCATTTTTACCTGTATACCTCACCAGTTTTAACTGTATAGTTTAATTTTGATAGATCTATGCTTTTTTGTATAACCATCACCTGTCATGATCTAGAACATGAAATTTAAAAAAATAGCTGGAGTTCAGATTTCTATGTAACATTTCTTTATTAAAATGTTGGCAACCAAGAATAGGTCAAACAGGATGTGACAGCAGGTTGGATGTAGCTCGTGGAACGCTGGTTTGTCACCTTGAGCTTGAGAAAAACAGAATACAGAAAGTCTTGTGGTGGCTGTGTGTCCGCCACGTTGCCATGTTCCTCCCCTGTGGGGACAAGTCTGAGTCCCTGGAACCTACCTGATGGAGGGGTTGGGGGAAACAGTAGCAAGCGGTGTGCCAGGTAATGTGGGCTCCCATCTCAAAATGCTTTCCTGGTCAGAGCTGTGATGCTTTCCTTCCCCTCTGTTTGTTTGGCCAGGCCAAGGCCAACCTGGACAAGAATAAGCAGACACTGGAGAAGGAGAACGCAGACCTGGCCGGTGAGCTGCGGGTCCTGAACCAGGCAAAGCAGGAGGTGGAACACAAGAAGAAGAAGCTGGAGGTGCAGCTGCAGGAGCTGCAGTCCAAGTGTAGCGATGGGGAGCGGGCCCGGGCCGAGCTCAATGACAAGGTCCACAAGCTGCAGGTGAGGCGGCAACACAGCAAGCATCCCCCCTGGTCCCAGCTCCGTGGGGGCCGAAGCTCTTCCCAGCTAACTGAAGTCTCTCTTGCTGAAAAGCAAGTTGGTGGTCCTCTTGTTGCATGCTCCAGTCTGTAGAGTCCTTCATCTGCTCATTCAACAAGTATCGGAGTATCTGCTGCAGGCCAAGCTAAGATATAACAGCAAGAAAGACACAGGCCCTGCCCCTGCCCCGACAGAACTCCGACCTGAGGGAGGGAAAGGCATTTATAATCCCATGAATGAATGTAAAATGATGTAGTAAGGGTAGGTAACAAGGGGCCTGGCCTGCGGGAGGAGGAGTCGGGAAAGGCTTCACTGAGAAGGAGGTACAGTCTGAGATAAGTAGAAGTCTAGCAGGGAGAGGGAACAGCACGTGCAAGGGCCCAGGGGTAAGTGGGAAATTAGGAGAGATCACAGAAGTAGAGCTAGAATGCTGAGCTGCAGGGGAAACATGGTATAAAGTGGGACTAGAGAGGTAGGTTGTGGCCGGGTGACACAGGGTCCTCCAGGTCCTATTATATGTACATTTGTCTTTACTCTGAGTGACAAGAAGCCATTGATAGTTTTTAAGATGAGCAATCACAAGGTCTGTTTGTCTTTGGTCTTACGTAGCTTTGACGAGACATCTGGCCTGACTTCCACTCATGGAATACAGGCAGACTTTCGATAAATATTTAATGTGCTTACAGTCTGGGACAAGGGGGCAAGGGGAGCATTAAATAGGATTTTTTCCCCACAAGCAGTGGAGAGCAGGGGTTCTGCTATCCTAACATAAGCGATGTCCTAGAGGAGTAGAGTCAAGATCATTTATATCCTCATTGTAAGTGGGAAGAGGACGGATGGTAGGCTGATACCTCCAAAAGGACCTGCTCCTGCATCTCTGGTTTTGGCCATGGGGCCAATGAAAGGGCAAAGAGTAAGGGGTGAGGAAGAAGGTGGTGGTAAAAGGGCCCCTGGAAGCGGAGGTGCCGTATGTATCCTCTTCTCCAACGTTAGGGAGTAGGTGAGTCCAGAGCAGCTCTGTGTCGGGCTCTCGAACCTGCTGTTTCATTTTTGCCAACCTTGGCAAGGACCCAGGATCTATTTGGTGGGAACAGAGTGCAATACGAGTTTGGGGCTCTAAGAGGTTCTTAGAACCAGGCATCCCAACTTGTAGGTGACACACTTTCTGTGGGAGCCACGGAACTGCCGTGATCAGCCCCATCATGGCTCGGGTATTTCTCAATCAGTGTATTCCCACAAGACCTATCATGTGAGTTAAGAGGGCTTCTCTAGCTTAATAAGGGTCCCGCTCTGGAGGTTCTAACCACAGTCTCTTGGCATCCTCAGAACGAAGTGGAGAGTGTCACAGGGATGCTCAATGAGGCTGAGGGGAAGGCCATAAAACTGGCCAAGGATGTGGCGTCCCTTGGGTCCCAGCTCCAGGACACTCAGGTGGGTATCCTGCCGCCCACCCAGAGGGACCCGGGGTAGGAGCTTCCTGCGTGTGGGCCCCTGGGACTTCTGTGTGTCCTTTTGTAGGAACTGCTTCAAGAAGAAACTCGGCAGAAACTCAACGTGTCCACCAAGTTGCGCCAGCTGGAGGATGAGAGGAACAGCCTGCAGGACCAGCTGGACGAGGAGATGGAAGCCAAGCAGAACCTGGAGCGCCACATCTCGACTCTGAACATCCAGGTGCTGGCTGTGTGTCCTTGCTTTTCTCGGTCTAAGCCGCGAGGGCCCATCAGGAGCTCGGCTGTGCTCCAGTAGAGCACTGGCTCACTGGCTCCCCCTGATGTTGAATGTCTCCAACGAGGAGAAAGCGGTCTCTTCCCAGGGTGGGGGTAGGGGATGGGAATCACCCAATGGCCCTCCTCTCACCAGACCCTGGGCACTGCCGTTTTAGCTCTCCGATTCGAAGAAGAAGCTGCAGGACTTTGCCAGCACCGTGGAAGCCTTGGAAGAGGGCAAGAAGAAGTTCCAGAAGGAAATCGAAGGCCTCACCCAGCAGTACGAAGAGAAGGCAGCTGCTTATGACAAACTGGAAAAGACCAAGAACAGGCTTCAGCAGGAGCTGGACGACCTGGTCGTCGATTTGGACAACCAGCGGCAACTGGTGTCCAACCTGGAAAAGAAGCAGAAGAAGTTCGATCAGGTAAGGGCTGGAGGGTGGGCCACTGTGTTCGAGGACATGGGCTGGGGTCGGTGGGTCTGTGAGGCAGCCGGTGTGGCTGCTGTGTGCCTGCACCCCAGCCCCTGCTGTGCTGGCAGCTATGGAAAGCTAGCTTGCCTTGGGTGACCCTAAAATGTGAGGCTCAAGGACGGCGGCAATGCCCGGGCCTAACTGCCAGGTGCCCCCCACCGTGATGCTCGCCCGAGACTCCACCAATGCCTTAGTTTCTAGCCCTGGAATGAGACTTATTTTATTTACTCAGCAAGTATTTATTGAGTACCTCCTGAATATTCCAAGTAATTTAGTGTTTCCACCCTTTAGATAACCACGTTCCCCTAACATTTCATTTTGGAGAATTTCTAGCACAGTGCGACGCTCAAAGCATGAAACAGGCAACACCTGGATTCGATCATCAGTGTTTTACCAAACATGCTTTATTACATGTTTATTTATAAGGATAAACTGCAGCTGTCAATGGCATCTTATCTTTTGGATGCATTTCAAAGCAAATTACAGCCCTCCCCCTCCATACCTCAACACTATCAGCTAGAGTCAGCTAGAGTTCTCGTTTAAAATACAATTTTGCTTCTTGTGAGGTAAAAATTTATGTGGAAATGCAGAAATCTTCAGCGTACACTCTCTTGAGTGCTGATAAATGCACATACCTGTGTGGCCTAAACCCCTAAATACCAACTTTGTATATGTTACTCAAATCTAAATCTAGCAAATGTCATTTGGTTTGCAAGTGACTTGGGGACTGTCCTAAAAATCAATTTGGGGATTGTGCTAGGCCAGCGCCAGAGGCATGGGGGCCCAGAGTACCAGGCTTCTAGGTGACGTGCAGGCTCTTCCAGTTTCCGTCTTGGTGCGGTCAGCCTGTCCTCACTGCTTCCATTCTGCTGCTCTGTTCTCAGTTTGAAGGCCTGAGATCACGTTTTTTATTTTCCTGTCACCTATTGTGTAGGATTCTGTGGCAACTGTGCTATTTAGGGGGCCCCTATTACTAACCTGTCTCTGGTGACTTCTAGAAATCTGGTTTTTGGATGTTTCAGTGTATAATATGCTGAGCTCTCTGCAGATGAGGTTAACATCAGGACAGTGTGTTCTTTGAATCGTCCCTCCAAGCAGAGGAATAAGTGTGTGTGTGGGGGGGGGGCGCGCGCAGTTCCATCCACACACTCACCCTTTCCCTACTCCAGCTCACAGAGCGCTTTAGAGAGCCGGCGTTGAGTGGCCATGAAAAAACAAAAACAATTATTGGCTCCTGGTGGGATTAAGTGTCACTCTGACCTCAGTAGTAGTAGTGTGTTCTAACCAACACGGGAGGCACAAGTGATTTCCAAGCACAGAGGCTGGGCAGATGCTGGCTCTGCCTAAGGCTGACCTGGAAGTCAGAAGCAAGCTTATTATTAACTCTCTCCATAGATACCTTAATTACTTAGACCTGCCCCTGAATAAATTTAGCAGGACACAATGCTTCTAGCCCATATTTGCAATGACATGAAGGCCAAACTTTGGGTATGCCTTTGGGTATCACCTCTGGGGCTTTTGTTGTGTTACAGTTGTTGGCTGAGGAGAAAAGCATCTCTTCCAAATACGCGGATGAAAGGGACAGAGCGGAGGCAGAAGCCAGGGAAAAGGAGACCAAGGCCTTGTCCCTGGCGCGAGCCCTCGAGGAGGCCCTAGAAGCCAAAGAGGAACTTGAGAGGACCAACAAAATGCTCAAGGCCGAGATGGAGGATCTGGTTAGCTCCAAGGATGATGTGGGCAAGAACGTAAGTCCCTCTTCATTGTCCTGGCTTGTTTATGTTTCACCAACCCACCGTTCCCACTATTTACCAGTTCATGGGGGTGGGATGAGGGGGGCTGGCTCTGTGCCTCTTTGATGTGAAACGATCGGGAATGAAGGCTTCCCTCTGACTGTCACACATGGGGGCTGGTTAGGAACAGCGGTTTGCATGGGGGGCTGAGTCCAGGGTTCCCAAAGGAAAGGCTCTGGTCTTGATTCCTGGCCATGCATCCTGTGGGTGGCAACAAGCCACCTCTCTGACCTGAATGAGCTTCCTGTCACTGTGGGTTGCCGGACCACCTTCATGAAGCCAACTCTCATGTGAAAGGTCCATGAACTGGAGAAGTCCAAGCGGGCCCTGGAAACCCAGATGGAGGAGATGAAGACCCAGCTGGAGGAGCTGGAAGACGAGCTGCAGGCTACAGAAGATGCCAAGCTGCGGCTCGAGGTCAACATGCAGGCCCTCAAGGGCCAGTTTGAGCGGGACCTCCAGGCCCGCGATGAACAGAACGAAGAGAAGAGGAGGCAGCTCCAGAGGCAGGTAATCTGGATCAGGTCAGGGAAAAGCGGGGACAGGGAGGTAGGTAGAGCCAGTTTCCTTCCACCACCACCTCCTGGCCCAAGGGAGACTTGGTTTTCTCCCCTGCAATCTGGGGAGGAGCAGACCCACCTTGCAGGGGATTGTGCATACCTGGGAGCTTGTTGAACACTGGCTGAGGTGGGGAGAGGGCCTCCCCATGGGACAGGTCAGCCCAGCAGCGCACATCTCCCCTCCTCGCTCAGCTTCACGAATATGAGACAGAACTGGAAGATGAGAGAAAGCAACGTGCCCTGGCAGCTGCGGCCAAGAAGAAGCTAGAAGGCGATCTGAAAGACCTGGAGCTGCAGGCCGACTCGGCCATCAAAGGCAGGGAAGAAGCCATCAAGCAGCTTCGCAAACTGCAGGTGGGTGATGCCCTGAATGCAGGGCACAGGTGGAAGGAGGGCATGGCTCCCTCCCGGTGGCAGCACCAGGGCCTACTAGCTGGTGGTTTCCCACCACAGTTCATCACTTGGGTGCTGTTTCCTACCCTGGGTTAGCCACCGTTACCAGGCATTTGGCCTTCACCCTCAGACCACATCTCCACTGCCATCCAGAATGTGCCCCCAGACAGCAACCTGGCTGTGCAAGGTTGTGGGCAATGCTCATGCAACAGGGATTTCTTTGTGGTTAATTGTGGAAAATCCTAGGGGTTGGCATAATCTGGCAAGTAAGGACATCTTAGCTTGTCCTTCCTGTTGACTCGTGCAGGCTCAGATGAAGGACTTCCAAAGGGAGCTGGAAGATGCCCGTGCCTCCAGAGACGAGATCTTTGCCACCGCCAAAGAGAATGAGAAGAAAGCGAAGAGCTTAGAAGCAGACCTCATGCAGCTCCAGGAGGTAAAGCCCTCTCGCTGAGAGGCTCAGATGGGGGTATCATGATAGGAGCCCCTGGCATCCTAGTGTGTGCACCCACAGATTTCTTTCCCTCATCCAGCATTCCACGTAGGTGGACCCCCGCAGTAAGGCCAGGGAGAGACGAGGAGAGAAAGACAGGATTTTCCTCCTCTGGTGTAGAGGCAGGGCCTCCCCCGGGCTCAGAGAAGTCACAGCCACTTTCAAGAGTGGTCATAGAAACTGCTGGGGGCCTGGTGATAGGAGCAGGTGGGTTTTTGGGTGGGGCTCAGCCCTTCCATGGTAGATAACAAGTGTCCTTCCTCCTACCCCCATCGTCCAGGATCTAGCTGCAGCTGAGAGGGCTCGCAAACAGGCCGACTTGGAGAAGGAGGAACTGGCCGAGGAGTTGGCCAGCAGTGTCTCGGGAAGGTATGGAGCCACGCAGGGAGGAGCAGGGAGAGGCAGCTCATGGGAGAGCCTCCTGGGGCCCCTATTTTAATGCTGAAGATGACAGTAACCAGCTGAGCTTGTCATAGGAGTCTGGAGGTCTTCAGACCCCATTTGAGTGTGTGGCCGTTTTCATTCATTCTGAACGAACAGCTTGGTGGGGCTGGGGCTGGGCGGGAGCAGCTGGGGACATCAGAGAGGAGAGAGCTGGTCTTTGCACCAGGCATGGCTCTGCCGATACCAACCAGATAGGAGTCCTGGCTCCCTGCTTCCCAGCTCTGTGACTTTGGACAAGTCTCTGGGCCTCCGTTTCCTGCTATAAATGAGGGCAACTCTAAGGCATCACTCCTCCAAGGAGAGGGAATCTTCTAAACTTGGAGGCCGGAGTACCAGACGTGGCTGCACTTCCCTTAGGAATACACTTCAGGACGAGAAGCGTCGCCTGGAGGCCCGGATTGCACAGCTGGAGGAGGAGCTGGAGGAAGAGCAAGGCAACATGGAGTCCATGAGCGACCGCGTGCGGAAGGCCACACAGCAGGTGGGGGCAGGAGCGGGGCAGGCACCGGAGCTGGGCTCCACCCTGTAAGAAGCCCAGCACTGGTCCAGTGACATGTACTGCAGGCTTCTGTGTGCCAGGCCTGGGTGGGGGTGGAGGGGAGCGGGAGCAGGGGTCCAGCACATCTGCTGGCTGCCCCTCTCACAGTTACGCAGCACCGTTGTCACAGCACGTCATGCCAGCCTGCAGTGTCTCATCAGGTGGCCAGTGTATGTCTGGCCCCTCCAGCAGATGATGTGTGTCTAGAGGAAGGGCCTCGGGGGTCTACTTCTTGCTCTGTCCCTAGCCCCAGACCCTGGCCTTACACTGGTGAGCGCTCAGTGACATCACTGAGTCCCAGCTCCGTGACAGGTGCTGGGGACCCACCGTGTGACCTGGAGACGGGGAGCCTGGGTGGCACTGGGACACCACCTCTTGAGCTGCGCCCAGAAAGGAGCTGGTGGCTGGAGGAGGTGGGGAGGGCTCCTGGGTTCTCCAGCTCCAAGGGGACATGCAGAATCCAAAGAAGGCTGGGGGGCAGCAGGAGAAGACTGTCACCTCAGCAGGCCACCCCAGGCTTCTGTGCCCTCCACCTCATGCCCTTCACCATCCTCCCCAGGCCGAGCAGCTCAACAACGAGCTGGCCACGGAACGCAGCGCAGCCCAGAAGAACGAGAGTGCAAGGCAGCAGCTCGAGCGGCAGAACAAGGAGCTCCGGAGCAAGCTGCAGGAGATGGAGGGGGCAGTCAAGTCCAAGTTCAAATCCACCATTGCGGCGCTGGAGGCCAAGATCGCACAACTGGAGGAGCAGGTCGAGCAGGAGGCCAGGTAGGTGGGGCCTGGGCTCCAAAGACACCCTGCCTGCCTGATAGTGAGTGGCGGGCAGGGGTCACTTGGAGAGCTCTCAGGGCATCCGTTCTGGCTGGGAAAGAAGCCAAGCGGTACCCACACTGCAGGAGTGCTGGGAGACCTGCGTGTGGACACCGGAGGGAGGTGGGCCTGGCCCGGAGGAGGCCCCTACCAATAGCACTGAGTAGCAGGGCCTCCTCTGGGGGCGAGGGGGTGGGGGCAGCCAGCCAAGCTCCCCTTGGCCTGCGTTTTTGCAGGATGTCATGTTAAGGGCTCCACAAAGAGTCCAAATCAGCAACCCGTGCAGCACAAGCAAGTATGGTAACGCTTCTCATCTTACTGAGAAAGTACGGTCACGGCACCTTTGTCACATCAGACTGTCCAGGTTCCGACCCATTCTTTTTATTTTGGTAGTGGCTTTATGTAACTCGCCTACCCTAGCATTCAGCCAGTTAGTGTTCAGCTCAATGGGTTTTAGTATATTCGCAGGGAGGGGCACCCTCTCCATACTCAACCACGGAACATTTTCGTCACCTCAGTAAGACCCTGTGCCCCTTTGCCATCACCCTCTGTCTCTCCCCGCCCTCAGGAACCGCTGATCTACTTTGCGTTTCTGTGGTCTATTCTGGATGTTTCCTATAAATGGGCCTTTTTGTGTGACTGGCCTCTTTCACTGGGCATGTCCTCAATGTCCACGTGTGTCGGAGCAGGTGTCAGTACTACATTCCTTTTTATGGCCAAATACAGTGCTTTATGTGATTTGGGGGATGAGCCCTGACTTGGGCCTCGGGAAAAGAGCCCTCGGTGGGTGAGATGCTGCTCAGGTCTCCACACCAATGGCACGGGAAGCCATCCGTACCCCCTGTGTGTGTGCAGAGAGAAGCAGGCGACCGCCAAGTCGCTGAAGCAGAAGGACAAGAAGCTAAAGGAGGTCCTGCTGCAGGTGGAGGACGAGCGCAAGATGGCAGAGCAATACAAGGAGCAGGTGACCCGGCTCCCGGGCCTCTCCCAGCCCTGCAGGGACCCCAGCGGTGCCCCCAACCCCTGCCCTGACCCTCAGACCTCTCCCTGACAGGCAGAGAAAGGAAACGCGAAGGTCAAGCAACTCAAGAGGCAGTTGGAGGAGGCGGAGGAGGAGTCCCAGCGCATCAACGCCAACCGCAGGAAGCTGCAGCGGGAGCTGGATGAAGCCACGGAGAGCAACGAGGCCATGGGCCGCGAGGTGAATGCGCTCAAGAGCAAGCTCAGGTAAGGCTCGCCGGCCTGACGTGCCCCCACCGAATTTCTTCATAGATGCAAGGGCTCCCTTTCCCCGATGCGCCGCTCCTTTCTGAGGCTCCGACTCCCGCAGCACCAGTGTGGGCCAGGCACCCATCTGGGGCGCCAATCCTCCCTCCAGTGTTTTAAGGACTGCTATCCTTCCCCTCCCATGGTCAGGTGAGGAGGAGGAGGAGGAGGAGGAGGAGATAAACCCCCACCACCTGAAGCCATACACGTCCCTTCTCTCCGGAGCCCCTTTTCTGGACTCTCTCTTCCGCTCCTTGGTCTACCCTGAGGGTCTCTCATCACCATTGCTGTTTGGGGCTTGATCGTTCTTGGTCACAAGAGCTGGCCTGTGCATTGTTGGATGTTGAGCAGCATCCCCGGCCTCTCCGCACTGAATGCAGTGGTGGCACGCTCTGGACTGTCCCAGCCAAAAATGTCTCCAGATGTTGCCCAATTCCCCTGGGAGTGCAGATGCCTGTGGTCGAGAACCTCTGCCCTAACGGGGGTTAGATTTTCTCTCCCACACACCTGCACCTCCAGGCCTGGAGCTGAGTCCCATCCTTGACTGTCTCCCCTCCGCAATCCTTCCACGGGCTCTACCACTGGCTCTAACTTGCCCCTCAAGCATCGAGTCATCTGCCTGCTGCCTTCTTTAGTTTGTTAAAACACAACCCAAATTAAATCACCCTTCCTACTTTCTGCTGCTCAGAGCGGTTTGAGAAAAGCAGACAAGCGCACTGCCATCTCCTGCGGGGTGTTCTGTTCTCTACGGCCACGTGGGGTGGACCCCACCAGTGCTGCCTGGACCTCAGGCTCCCCTCATCCTCCCACTCTCTTGGGCCTCTGCTTTTCCCCTTCTCCCCAGACTTTCTCCCCCCTGCCCATCCTTACCAGCTCCCATTTCCCCATCGAACTACCTCCCGACACCTGCACTCATTTCTTCTCTGTCCCCAGTTCCAGGCTGGACGGTCTAGCACCAGCTCCGGCCAACACCTCTGCTAGACGTAACCTCTGTTTCACTCAAGTACGTTGTTCCAGAAATTCTTACCTTTCTCTCCTTTGCAACATCTTCCCTCAACGGAGTCATTCCATGAGCTGAGGAAACCTCTGAGCCTCATCCCCGCTTCCCCTTTACCACAAAACCCTAATGGTCAGTGTGCAGGTCTCACCAGACTCAGTTGCAGAATGTCTTGGGCTTCCCAGCACTCCCCTCAGCTGGTTGGCTTCCTACTTTTCTGGCTTTCCTCGTCTCCTCTGCTGGTACCTCATCTCCAGGCCGGCTTGCTGCTGGCCTGTCCCGGGGCACCATCTTGGTCTCTCTTCATCTCCATCTCTGCTCACTCCCTAGGTGATCTCAACCAGCCTGGTGGCTTTGAATTCCACCCACGGCAAGTGACTTCCTAGTTTCTATCTCCAGCCCAGATTTCTTCCTGGAATCCCAGACCTGTGAGCCATTCCCCCCCCTCAATGCCTCACGGGCAGCTCAGATCTTGAGGCCTGACTGAATCCCTTCACCCCTAAACAAGCTTCTCTCACAGACTTCTCCAGCTGAGCAACTGGAATGATAAAGCGGTCATTAACGCAGGCCACGATCCTGTGGTCATACTTTATTTCTTCCCTTTCCCTTATACCTCACACCCAGTCTGTCAGAGAATCTGGTCAACTTTCCCTTAAAAATATCGTACATCCAGAATCCAAGTGCTCCTTGCCATCCTGGTTCAAGCCACCTTCTCCTACCATCTAGATAACTTTCACAGCTTCCTCAGGGGCCTCTGTGTGTCTGTGCCTTTATAGTCTGTTCTCAACACAGTAGCCAGAGGGATCCTTTTTAAATGGAGGTGAGTCACAACCTGCCTTTGCTTGAAACTATCCAATGGCTTCCACCTCATTCAGATTGAAAGCATCATCTTTATGCTGGTTGGTTCCACTAGGCCCTAATGATCTCTGTCCACTGCCTCCTAAATAAGCCCTCCAATTCTACAGATGTTGCCTCGGGGCCTTTGCACTGGTGGTTCCCTCTGCTTCAAATGCCCTTCCTCCAGCTCTCCACATAGCTGGATCCCTCCTTCCCTTCCTTAAGCACTGACTTATCCATGTTACCCTGTTTACAACTTCCAACCTCACTCCCTCACTCTCCTCTTTCCTACCCATCTGTCACCATGTAACCTGCTATTTAGTCTACATATGTCATTTGCAGCCTTCACTCTGGCTCCGTGAGCACCGAGGTTTTGTCTGTTTATTCATCCCCGGTGTCTGGGATGGTGCTGGGCACAAACCTGCAGTCAATGAGTCAAAGATGATGTTTCCCCAACCTCGTTGTCATACCCCCTTGACCATTCTGCCTTAGTCTCTCACTCCCTGTACCATTGTTGACTTCACGTTGTCTTTGAAATTAACTGTTCTAATCATACACACACCTATTTGCAACTAAAATCTACCACCCCTGTATTGTTAAACCAGCATCACCAGCATTAACAGGTCACAACGAAATTAAAATACAGTGGAAACAAAACAATAATGAATTCTAGCTACTGTGGCTATAAATTGAGGACTAGGACCAGAGGGCCTACTTTTCAGTTAACAAGGGAGTGAGAGAAGATATTAGCACCAAAAAGACGGTCTCTGACATAATCTGATGTATTTTAAAAAGAGTCGGGAAGGGAATATTGTCACTGTGCAACTGAGTTATCCAGTGGCATGCCCAGGAACCATGAAACCACCTGCCATATCGACTCCAGACTCTGAGATCCACTGCATGAGATCAGGGGAAAGCCAAAACCCCTTTCAGAATGAGGAAGAGAAGGGCTGGTGCAGAGTATAGGGCTTCGGGAAGCAGATCCCAGGTCATGCAAGGTGAGGGGCTGTGGGTCCTACTGAGGGGATGGAAGCCAGACATAACCCCCCAGGTCCAACAGGGGCTTGGGAGCAACCCCCAGGGGGATGGCCAGCAAGAGAGCTGTTCTCACCATGCAGACCTCCTCGGCGATGGGCTGAGCAGTGGGGAAGCAGTCTGCCATTCTGGCTCCGTCACCCCTAAGCTGTCACTGCTCCCTTTTCTCAGGACCAATGATCCTTTTGGCACACACTGAACATCCCCCGTGGGTTCTGCCCCAGACAAACCACCCTTCTTAAGCCGTATAGGCCAGTATTGAACACGCGGCTCCTTATGGTCTTAGTATGAGCATACATTAAGGTGTGGTGCAGACAGATCATAACTTTTCTGCTTCCTGAGTCTTGTCTATAAGCAAAACCTAAAGCCAAGCACTCGAGCTTTGAATGAGGTTGGCGAGCCTCGCCAGCTCTCAGCGGACAAAGAATTGCAAAGCAAGTTTCATAGTTCTCCCGACTACGTAAATCTCAACATGCGCTCCCGTTAAAGCCTGACCGCTGTACCCAGCACTTGCCATGACGCCAGTCATCTCCAACACGAGCTTTTCAGTGGAAACAGTGGCTTACATGTGCCAGCCTAAGAGCTCTTGGTATCGGGTGCTTCACTGCAAGGTTGACTTCTAAGTGCCTTTAATGACTTAATTGAAGTGAATGCCTTTAATGATTAAAAACACACTTAAACGGACTCCCTCTCGTTTGAGGATGATAACCACCAGGGACTCTCTCTCTCTGTTTCAGAGGGCCCCTCCCCCAGGAAACTCCGCAATGACTCACCAGGTATCATGCCTTCTAGCTTCACAGCTCATGTATGTTGTACTCGGGTCCACTTCTTTCCTGCTACCCTGCCCTCCCTCTCCCCCCTTTTTTGGTCCCCCCAAATTGCCATGAGATTGCCGCAAAACCTGAAGGCATGGGTATCTTAGGTCAAAACTCTTTCATCACAGCCAAGATCAACTGAAGAAGATTTCATCTCCTGACCCATCTTCCTTCCTTACTTCTGCCTTGGCATCTGACATGGCACCCAGTGTGTCCTTGTCACCGTGTGTTGACAAGTGTTTGGAGGCTGCGTGTGTATCACCTGGATTGTTTTTACCTGCCCAAGAGGGCCTCTCTCACACTGTTAGGATGCTTGACTGTGTGTCTGACAGCTCCACAGTCTGGGTCCATTTCCGGAGAATGGCTTCAAGCTGGCTGGTCTGGCTCACCCATCAGAATTCACAGAGCACAGGTTCATGGTAGCCACAGCTCAGCAACTTGTCACACCCCCCCGCCCCCCGCAGCTGGGCTTTTCACAAACATGTCTGTGAAAGAAATGAGCTCTCGCTGCACGTTGTACAACTGCTGGGGCTGCGTGAGGCTGAAGTAAGGCCTACCTGCTACCTGCATTTCCAGCACGCGGGGGTGTACACTGGTCACCTTGGAGCCACACGTGGTCCTGGCACAGCTTTTTCCAGAGGTCTTGTGGGCACATTTTCAGAGTGGGGAGTGGACACCCAACACTCGAGAAAGAACACAGGGCCCTTGACAAGAAACAGTTTAGAAGCCTTGACTTGTCTGGGAGTCTAAGAGCTTCATCACCCGTGAAGTTAGGCCCTGTGGCCTGGTGTCCCTTTCATCTTTGAGAGGCCAAGTGAGCCCCAGCCGGTGTCCCTTCTGCTCTGTAGGAGAATCTCAGCTTTGCTGCCACTACCCAAATACTTAAGCTGACTGAGGTATTGGCAGGAGCTTTAGGAGAACTTTCAGCCTCTATGACACAGCTTCTGAGCAGCACTCCTGCCAGCTCAGACTGGAATGATGGACCCCCTGGGTGATGGGGGAACTGAGGTCTTGCAAAGCAAATGCTCATACTCTTGTGCGGATTCTTGGCACACTACTGGTGCCTTGCACAAGTTCTTTGAGCCCATGAATAGAAGCCAGATTCTCCAGGATCAGACCCTTGCAGGCAATCTTTAGAGGGGTCCCTTATTTCCTGTGAGTGAGGCAGACAGTGCCAACCTTTGCCCTGGATTTGAAACCAGTTCCTTCAAGCAGGACACCTGCACTGGCAGATAGGCTCTCGGGACTAGGGGCCGAGCAGGGGGCTTCTGGTGACCCAGGGCTTGATTGACCTCTTTGGTCAAGGGAACACATTATCACTTGAACTTTAACGTCCAAATACAGACTGTCCCAAGAGATAAAGAGTGCCTGGAGCCTGGAATGGTAGGTGAGACAGTTTCCCAGCCCGAGGCTGTCCCAGGAATTTTGAACCAGGAGGGTAGAAGCAGGAGGAGAGACATGCAAGCATCAGCTGCCACTTTTTCTATCCTGTACTCTGAGACCCTTCTCCTGGACCCAGGTTCTTA
This sequence comes from Nyctereutes procyonoides, assembly GCF_905146905.1. Taxonomy (NCBI): domain Eukaryota; kingdom Metazoa; phylum Chordata; class Mammalia; order Carnivora; family Canidae; genus Nyctereutes; species Nyctereutes procyonoides. Next base: position 49,636,489 of record NW_026575126.1, on the reverse strand, counting down.
GGACAGTGCTAAAGAATACTTTTTAAGGTCTCTTCAAGAGAGAGACAGAGTGATGGACAGTGAGTTCTAAGGGCGCTGAGCACCTCCAAGCTTCCCTTGGATGTAAGGCCGGCCAGAGACTTTAGCTGGGAGTGGCTACAACTTGGGAGAATTCCTTCCTGATAGCTGCCCCTTAGAAAGTACCATACTCTGAACCTGGGCAGGTTCTCCCAAACCATCCATGTTTCTCCCATCCTCGGACCCCAAAAGGCTCAAGCTGAGACTCCCCTCCTCAGTGAGCGATCAGGACACTCTAGGCCTTGCTTATGCCTCTAATCTTACTTCTCTTGAGCTGCCCCTTTTGACTAAACAATCAATCACTGAAATGGGGCTCTCCCTTGTGACTTGTCTGTCCAGTAACTTCAGGTGGCGAAGCAGGTCATTTTCATCACAGAAAGTCTGTACTCCGCTTAGGCTTCCTAAAATGAGCTAAGATCTGTCCTCCAATTCAGGTCAAACGGGACCAGATGGCTGGAGCCCAACACAATTATTGGTGTGGTTGCAGAAGAGATGGCAAATGTTTCTTCCAAGCAGAGGAGGTTGAATGCAGGTGGATTCAACTTCTCCTTCTGCCGGCCTGCTTTTCTAAGCAAAGTCTCACTTCAGGTGCCCCGGGCAGGCCCTGGCAGTAACTCAGGGCATCCAGTACTCCAGAGATGGGAGTCCTTAGGCAAAGAAACGGGTGTCCTACCAGCCAGAGCTAAAATACCCCTTGGATTAACAGGTCTTATCTAACAAATATTCACTGTAGCACCTCTTTATAGGCCATGCATGGTGCCTGTATGGTGAGTAAAAATCAGGTAAGACCTCCGCACTGTGAGAACTCACACCAAGAATTCTGCTCCACACAAGCAGGGGCCCCTGACTTGCTTTAACCAAGAACATCCTTCTGGCATCCACACAATGACCTCTTTCCTTCAACACTGCCTATGTTCATCCTCTTTCCTTCAATACCGCCTATGTTCATTTCTACTTCCTTCCAATTGAAAACCTAAGACCTCTTCCCCTCTTTCTTTTTACCTTTTGAAGGCAAGGAAGTACAGCATGAGAACATGTTCCCCTTTATACTGGCCCCACAGAGTATGTATAAACCCACGGGAACGTGTCAGCCCCCACTTGACCTCTTTTTTTAAAAAGTTCTTTTCTAAATAAAGACCCCATCAGACCAGAATCCTACGGGTCATTAGATGACCAAGCCAGATTTTTTTTTTTTAATGCAGATAGTCTTACATTGAAAAATCTACTCCCCCCCCCCCCCCGCCCCATGCAAGCTGATGAAATGCTACTGTACCTTGAGACCGGTCAGGGCTTGACTTCAACCTGAATATTTGTATCTCATTTGAGTTTGTCTGCGTGTGTTTTTTGCCCCTTGAAAAATCTCTCCCCATCTCAAGGGAGATCTCTGTACTCAACAGACACATATTCTCTTCAATCCCACAGGCGAGGAAACGAGACCGCTTTTGTTCCCTCTAGAAGGTCTGGAGGACGTCGAGTTATTGAAAATGCAGATGGCTCTGATGAGGAAGTGGATGCTCGCGACGCCGACTTCAACGGAACCAAAGCCAGTGAATGAACAACTTGCTCCAAACAGAACAAAACAAAACCCAGTGGACTCTGCTTAGCACTGTCTAAACCCGTCTTCAAATTCCAAACATCACAGACACCTCTCACGATGAATATAAACACCACCGCCCTGAGTCCGGGGTATCAGTGGAACTTTTGAGTGACGTACCCAATGAGAAGAACCCAACAGGCAACACAGACACACCCGCTCCCCCTAGCGGTGAATCGTGCAGAGATTTTGAGTTTTTAGGGAAAACATATAACCACAGTAACTGATCCCTGGCAACTTAGTGTACGTGACATGGGGAAAAAAATCACCAAAGTGGGTGCCACCGCCGCCTCCCACTCCCAAGTCATTCTCTAACCTGTGTACCCTTCCAATGTGTCGAGTGGGCCCGTTTGAGTTTTTTCCCCTCCTGGTTAACACACCTCAGACGCACACAGTTCACGGAGACCAAGTGCCTTCGGTAGTCACAGGAATTAAAAAGGAGACACTGCTCCAGCGGGTTAAGAGCAGGAATGTTACACTGTTTTATATGCACCCCGATTGTACTTAAGGACACCCTCACTAATAAAAGGTTATAAATCACTGGAATGCAGTCAGCTTTTCTGTTGTTTTCTAGAGTCAAAGAATGGGGGGTGGGGGGGGATTCTCGTTGAGTTGTTACGACGACCCTGTGAAATCAGCTTATTCTTCATTCACAAACGGGGAAACTGAAGGCTGGGGAGGTGAAATAAGTTGTCTGAGATCCCAAAGCTGGCCATAAAAAAAAAAAAAGAAAGAAAGAAAGAAAGAAAGAAAGAAAGAAAGAAAGAAAGAAAGAAAGAAAGAAAGAAAGAAAGAAAGAAAGAAAGAAAGAAAGAAAGAAGGAAGAAGGAAGCATGTAGAGATGTCACAGGAGTCTGTGTAAAGAGACTTCTCCAAACAGAGGTGGGCAGCTCTAGGCCCCAGGAAAGAGGAATGTGACCGGGAAGCATGTCCTTATCAATTCAAACCCATACAGACAGACATACTGTGAAGAATATAAAACATGCTTGAATTTTAAAGTAAAAAACAAACAAACAAACAAACAAACAAAAAAAAAAAAACACAAGACTTCATCCAGCACAGGTCAGGAAACTTTTTCTGTAAAGGCCAGAGAGTCAATGTTTTAGGCTACATACGGTCTCTCTCACATGTTCTCCTTCCTTCCTTTCCTTCCTTTTAAGTAACCCTTTAAAAATATAAAAACCATTCTTGCTGCAGAGGCCATACAACAACCACACTGTGGGTTTTTTCCTTCCTCAGCTTGAGTGTTCTAGACAGAGATCCTTTGCAAAAGTCCTAATTGACACAAAACAGTTCGGCGTACGGACTCCACAGGCCCAATAGATTTGAGAAGAAACAATGCAAACTGAAAAACTCAAGCCAATGACCAAATATGAATACACCCTGAGCAATAACCCAAATATATCCCAAACACACTAAGAAGCCGACTTGAAGGGGCATTTTTTAAAAGGACGGTTTTAGGTTTGTTTTTTTTTTTTTTCCATAGTTACTTGGTTAAAAAACAAGTTTTTCACCACCATACGAGCAAACATAAAAGCACAAATGAAGTGACATTTACTGACCACCACCACAAGCTAGTTGAAAATTAGTTTCTCTTGATTTTATTGTTCTTTTAAAAAAATAAAAGTATGTCTTTTACCGATACAGGTTAGAATGTTCCCAGGGTAAGGAACCAGGCACCAGAGATCAATTCTCTGTTGAATTTCAGTAGCACTTGTGAAGTTCTATTTTTAACTCAAGGATATTTTTGCTATTCTTTTGGAAAAATAACTTAGTAAAAAAGGTCATTAAGCTGCATGCATGCTCCTGAATTCATGTGTTCTTTTTTACTTGCCTCCAAAAGCGTGAGACACAGTTCACAACAAGCAGGGTTGGGTACCTACAACATCCGAGTGGAAATCCCATGTTTGTTTCTTCTTTGACAAGGAAGCTTCCAACAACAATCCTGTGGTTTAATCTTATTTGGAGGTCACCCTGATGATTTTATCAAGGCTTTGAATGAAGTCCTGCTCTTAAGGGCTGCATTCATAAGGCCATGCCACCCCAAAGACTGTCAGGGTCCTGAAGCAAACAAAGGTCAACCTCAGGCCAGGGCAGAAGTTCCAGGAAAACTAACGATCAGGATCGATCTAAAGAGGATGCGAACTTTCCAACTGACTTGGTCTACACAAGATCCCCTCTGAAACAAGCACACATCCAAATGCCTCAGTAAGAGGCAGATTAAGATGTCCCAGAGGCACACTACACCATAGTTTCTTTTTTAAAAGGTATGTGTCTATTCTACTCTGCTCTCCTAGACATGATTTCATCACACAGACCCTTTCTGTGCCACAGAGCAAAGTTTTGTTCTAGAAGATAGCCTGAGTCTGAGATGGGCTCACATCCCACTTTTACGGCATCTCCAGACATTAAAAACGCATCTCAAAACCATTCGGGAGTCTGGTCAGCTCACAATGATGGGGTAGCCTCAGCATCCACACCTTAGCACCCTTTCCACAGGCTCCGGTTTGTCCCTGTCCCATTTGCAACACACCAGCAAGGAGGATGGGGATTACGATACAACATTTCTTGGGGCCACGGGCGACGGCCTCATTGGCTAATGTGACTGTTTGCTCCTATTTCTCAAACTAGCTTCAAAACACAAAAACCTAGTTTAAAGAGGGGAAGAAAGGTATGATTCCCGCACAGGCACACCGGGGCTTCAGCTTCCGTGGATTTCCTAAAGCAACATCTTGACTACACCCTGGGCTGACGGCAGCGACGGTGAGGAAATATTTGAAGGCGGCTTCCCAAATTCCAGGCGTTTTCCCAACCTTCAGACAGAGCAAACCAAATTAGGTGGACATTACAGCTGTTACAGACTGGCTAGCATTGGGGCCTGCAAGTTCTAAGAGTGAATATCAGGAGTCAGGAGCAGTGTCTCCCTGGGTGTCATTTTTCTCTCCCATGAAATGAAGGAAAAGACACTGGCCACCTAGCTCACACACTGCCAAGGCCACACGAGAAGCCCAGTCACATAGAAGACCCGCTAAAGACATCCTCTTCGACAGGGATGCAAGTTGTGTGCATGCCATACAAAACAAGTCTTCCTTTCCCACCAGCAGTCTGCCATGGTGACAGGTCTGCCACAGTGACATGGCTTGGGGGCCAGGAAAATGGTGGCACAGCTTAGAAAATTAATCAATCTAGAAGCTGCCCCTATGCTCCTCAGGTAAGCAAATGCGCGATGCTGCCAGAGATCAGATTTGTGTCTTCCCATCAGGTGACTAGCTTCAGGAATCTAGTCTGGCTAGAACTGAATGCCTACTTCCTGAGTTTCTAAAAGATCTTATTTATTTATTTTTTTTTTTTAAGGAAAAAAAAATCCTCCTCTGGGGGAAGCAGAGCAGTGTTTGAAGCTCAAGTCCCAAACAAGTGTTTTATAGAGGAGGTGCTCACAGGGTGACCAGGAGATGGGGCCGCAGCATCAAATAATGAAAACGAGCCTCTTCCTGGCCATTTACTCTTAACCACAAGATACCACCTAACTCTGTCTCAAAGGGGGTGGGGGCAAGGTTCACAGACATAACTCTGCAGCTTTTCCCAAATGGCTACTGGTCAGGGGTTAGAGGTTCCCACCTGGAATGGGCAGCTAAATGTACTGACCCTTTATCACCCAGAGGCACGCCGGTGCTGCTTGGCTGTCTCTCACTGCCATCTCTGTGCTTGCTCCCCCGCCCGGAGGCTGGGCCACTTGTTCGATTTGGGGACTGATCATACACAAAGTTCCGGCAGGACGCAAGTTTGGACTCCAGGGCCTGCAGAGAAACACGTTTTCATCTTTCAAGTTAAAGACAAGAACTCCCCTCTCACCCAGAGCCTGAACACAGACAATAACTTGCAACGGTGGTTCTCAAATTGTGTTATACAGTGGAATTCCAAAGTGGGGCCCTGAAGGGACCTAATGTATATCTAACTTTTAGAGCCACTAGCCTCAGACATTTTTAGGAGCTTCCTGAGAAATTCAATCACCCTGCCAATCATCTAGTTCTGCCTATGGGAAATATGAAATCCACTTTGGATTTTGTCTTAGCCTTTCAAGATTTTGTTTTTTAACTAAGAAATAAATAAATAAACAAACAAATAAATAAATAAATTTTGCTTATTTATAATTGTATAATATATAATTATAATTATTTATAAATAAATAATTTTATTCATTCATTTTTAAAGATTTTATTTATTCATAGAATACACAGAGAGAGACAGAGACACAAGCAGAGGGAGAAGCAGGGTCCATGCAGGGAGCCCGATGTGGGACTTGATCCCAGGACCCTGGGATCACATCCTGGGCTGAAGGCAGGTGGCTTAACTGCTGAGCCACCCAAGCGTCCCTCCCTAAGAAATTTAAAAAGAGGAAGCAATTTTTAAAATGTTTCTCAGTTCTCAGTTTTTTTCAAATTAAGAAAAAAAAACATAGACACCAACCAAATTTCTCAAATTCCAAAGAAAAATGGCAGGGAAAGATATGCCCAGGGATCAAAGGGATGAGAGTTAGAGCTCTGGGTGTTCATCAATAACAATGCCCACAGAAGTTCAAATGATGCTACAGGACACTAACAGAACCAGAGTTTTGCCTAAAATGCAGGGAGTCTCTGTTAAAAGGGAAAAGAACTAATCAGGTCACCCCTCTCCAATATCCTGAAACAGGCAAGGAGCCACACCAAAGCCCAGGGAGGTGGCAGTCTTACCCCTACTTTCCGAAGCAGGTCTCCCACAATGTTGAGGGCTGATATCCGTGCTGCAGGAGTGAGGGGAGTCCCACCCATGGAGTCGTCCAGACCTGGGTGTGCAAAAGGAAGGACACGTAATACCAACGCACAGTCGAAAGTTTGTGCACAAACATCCCTAAATGCAGAACCACGGGTGTGAGCGCAGGAAGCTAACTCTGCCCTCCGATCCTGCATGCTGCCCTGTTTCACTTGACAGTTAACTAAGACAGAAAAAGTCTACCTGATGAGCAACCGTTTGCAGCCTTAAAACTACCGTATTAATTGTTTATCTTTATGTGTTATTCTTTTAAAGCAAAATCAAAACAAGTCTTCTTGAAATTCTAGGAATTCCATGTAGTTATGAACATCATCCGAACAAACCACATTTGTAAGGGGGCTTCCTCTCCAGAGCCCCTCTCTCTCCTCCAAGCAGGACCCAAGGACCAGCAGCACCAGCATCATCCTGGTTAGGATGCAGGATCCCAGGCCCTGCCCAGACCTGCTGAGTCTTAGGTGCATACCGAAGTGTGGAAAGCCCTGCTCTAGACAGGGATTCTGGAAGTCTCACCAGTCTCTTGATCCCAGGGAATAGGCTAACAGATAAAATAGTCAGTAGTAGTGTGAGCCCTGGAGCCAGCTAGGCCTGGGTCTGAATCCCAGCTCTGCTATTCACCAACTGTATGACCTGATGTAAGCTCCTTTATCAGGGCCTTAGTGTCCTCACCCATCTCCTCACCCATCCCATGGGGACAGCATGGCATCTTGGCCTGTGGTGAGAATTCAGTGAGGTCATATATATGCAAAGCATCTGAAGCAGAGTGGCTAATGAGCATATACCAAGTACCCAATAATTGTCTATTGTTGTTACTTGCTATTAAGTCACCCAGTAACAGTCTTAGTTAATCAGCAGAGGAGCTGGGGTGAAAACTCAAATTTTTCTTTCTTTTTTTTAACCATACAGCCCAGGTTATACTGGTTCTACTTCTAGATGGAAATATTCCTGGACTCACAGAAGCTTTTCCAATTTTTTTTATCTGGTTACTGCAATTTTCAACTTCGAAAACTTTGTGTTTAAGGAGAGGATTTCTGGCTTCCAATGAAGACTGGGAATGTCTGCTAATGCCCAGGGTAGGAGCAGAGTGGCAGCTGCCCCCTCGAGATGAGGCTTCCATTTTCCTGCTTACCACAGACTCCATCGCTCCCTATTACCTCACAACCAAACTCTTCTTATCTCAAAGCTTTGCCCCCCACCCTGGGAACACCCATATGCTCCTTTTAAACACACCCAGTGTCTGTCTCACCCAGAACCCGACTCCTGGGAGAGTTTTGTGAAGCAGAGAAAATCCTCCCAATGTCCATTCCCTTACCACGTCTGAATGTCCCTGGTGTGTTTAAGCTAGTGCTGGGTCCCCGATGAGCTATGGGAGTGGATGGTACAGAGCCAGTGGCCTGCACAGCTGTGTCTGTCCTTTCGGCTTCCACCGAGCTAGGCATGGGGGTCCGGGGCTTCTCCTGCTTCTGCTGCACAGCCAACTCCTGCCGCAAATCTGAGCCAGGACAAGGATTCAGATTAGGTCCTTGCTTCGGGTGATGGGGGGGAGGGGAGGGTCAACAGTAGACACTGGTCAGGGAAAAGAAGTACCAGAATGGAAAATCATAGGTGAAACCCTCAATGAAGTGAAACCCAAGGGACCTGGCCTAGTAGGCTTGGAAAATTATAGATGTTTTAAGTAAAAACATTAAGGTTTAAAAATTTTTTTAAACTATGGCAGTGGCAGGTCACTATTGCTTTCCTTGTTTCAAAAGCAATTTCAGTGCAATAAGGAATAGAGAATAAATACTAAGTGAAAATATGCTTTCCCAGCCCATCCCCAAATGCCCCTCCTTACCCATAATCACTATAATATGGAGAGATATTTTCAATCCTTTTTCTCTGTATTTTCAGACATACAGTTTACATAGATCTCTATTAGACAAATAATAGGAATTCTTATTAAACATAAATAGAAACATATCTGACTATGACAGTATATCTTAACCTAACTATATTTATATCTATAATTTAACAATTGTTTAACGTTCCAGAAAATAAATCTATGCAACTTATTTAACCACTTCACTACTGATAGGAATTTAAACCACCTTTCAATGGGACGCCTGGGTGGCTCAGCGGTTGAGCCTCTGCCTTCAGTTCAGGGCATGATCCCGTAGTTCCGGGGATCGAGTCCCGCATCGGGCTCCCTGTAGGGAGCCTGCTTCTTCCTCTGCCTATGTCTCTGCCCTCTCTCTGTGTCTCTCATAAATAAATAAATAAAATCTTTTAAATAAATAAACTATCTTTCAAGCTTAAAGAGTGTTTTCTTTTTAATCTACCTTCTACTGGCTCTATTTTAGAAACTAAATTAATGTTATGAACAATTAATTGGGATGTTAAAAAAAAAATCTCTTCTGCACCTAGATCTACCTCTCGAACTGTGAACTTCCATGGAGCAAATGCTGACAGGAATTCAGTGCTCTAAGGCACATGTATCAGCTGCCATCAAGCCACAAAAACAAGCGGGCTAGCACGGAATTCCATCAACACGAATTTCTCCCCACAAAACTCTTATACCCCTACTGATCAGAAAGCTAGGGGTGGGTTTAAATAACCACAAGGGGTCTTTACAGGGCCAGACATCAGACAGTTCCTAGCAAGGGGTCAGGACTGAGGCTGAGGGCTACCCAGTGTGGTTCTATACCCTCTGACCCAGACTGTTCATGTGCCAAGTGGAGCATGGATTTCCAGCCAAGGTAATGCTGGGCAACCTTGCAGGACAAGCTGTTCTCAGGGAGGGAGAGGGGAAAACACTGGTGAGGGCACAAAGAACAAAGCCATGGCCTCCTGACCTCTGGCTTCGTCCTTCAGTCGCTGAACAGATTCTAGGAGATTCTCTTTCTCATCAAGCTCACTCTCCAGGAAGGCATTTCTTTCAATGGCTTGATTCAAACGCTGCTCAAAGTCTTCCAGAGACATGATCGTGGCCCTGGTAAAAAAAAAAAAATAAAAATATGGAATTACCATATGATCCAGCAATTACTCTGCTGGGCATATATTCAAGAGAAGTAAAAGCAGGATCTCAGATAATTGTATACGCATGTTCATAGCAGCATCATTCACAGCAATCAAGCAGGAGAAGTAACCCAAACATCCACGAACAGATAAATAAAGAGAATGTGGCATATACAGTTAATGTTTGAACAGAGCGGGTGAGGAGGATAGTGGTGCCAACCCTTCACATGTTAAAAACCTATATATAACTTCTGACTCCCAAAAATTAACTATGAATCATCTAGTGTTGGTCAAAAGCATAATCAACAACAGTCAACTAACACATATTTTGTATGCTCTATGTATTACACACTGTACTCTACAATAAAGTGAAAGAAAATGTTATTAAGAAAACCATAGGAAAAAACACATTTATAGTAACAGACTGCATTTATTTAAAAAAAATTCTGGGGTGGTGGAAGGGGAGGAGGGCGGGGGGTGGGGGTGAATGGGTGACGGGCACGGAGGGGGACACTTGACGGGATGAGCACTGGGTGTTATTCTGTATGTTGGTAAATTGAACACCAATAAAAATTAATTTATAAAAAAAAAAAAAATTCTGTGAGCAGACCCACACAGTTCAAACCTGTGTTGACTCAACTGTGCATACACTGGAATATTATGCAGCCTTAAAAATAAAATAAAAGAAAATCCTGTCGCACACTACAACATGGGTGAATCTCAAAGATCTATGCTAGGAAAATAAGCCAGTCACACGAGGACAAATACTGTAGGGTTCCACTCCTACAGAGTACCCAAAGTAGTGAAAAATCAGAAAAAACAGAAAGGGGATTACTGAGGGCCAGAAGGAGCATGGAGAAGGATTTAGCGTCTAGTGGGTCCAAGTTTCAATGTCACAGGATGAGAAAGGTCTGGAGAGCTGTAGCACAATTAGGTGAATATACTTAATGCTTCTCAACTGTACACTTAAAAATGGTTAAGATGGTGAATTTGATGTAATGTGTTATCACAAGAAGTTTTTTTTTCCAACTTCTGTGTAACAGGAACATGGAAGAGTAAAATTAGATAAATCAGTCTGGGCAGCCTGGGTGGCTCAGTGGTTTAGCACCGCCTTCGGCCCAGGGTATGATCCTGGAGACCTGGGATCAAGTCCCACGTCGGGCTCCCTGCATGGAGCCTGCTTCTCCCTCTGCCTGTGTCTCTGCCTCTCTCTCTGTGTCTCATGAATAAATAAATAAAATCTTAAAAAAAAATCAATTCTAACCTTTTTTATACCTTAGCATTCATGTTAAACAAAAAAGAACCCTTAAGGAATGTATTTAATTTTTAGTTACTTCCAATTAGGCCCTGAGTCTCTCAAGGTTATGCCCTTCCTAAAAGTAAGCCATTTCATTTAACAGATCTACAGTAGAAGAACTTTAACAGGCAAATGGCTGGTAGGGCTGAGAAATTACTGTTCTTGAAGTAGATGGTCAAATTTTCCAAATACAACCATTAAAAATTTATAATAAAATTGTCATGTCTTAGATACAGAAAGAGGCAGATAGACAGGCAGGGGGAGAAGCAGGCTCCCTGTGGAGAGCCTGGTGCGGGACTCGGTCCCAGGACTCCGGGATAACGACCTGAGCCAAAGGCAGATGCTCAACCACTGAGCCACCCAGGTGCCCTTAATTTTTTTTTTTTTAATAAACCTCAGTATTCCATAACTTTATTCATTCTATAATGATGGGTCATTATATATATAATGATATGAATAGGGATCCCTGGGTGGCACAGCAGTTTGGCGCCTGCCTTTGGCCCAGGGCGAGATCCTGGAGACCCGGGATCGAATCCCACGTCGGGCTCCCGGTGCATGGAGCCTGCTTCTCCCTCTGCCTATGTCTCTGCCTCTCTCTCTCTCTCTCTCTATGTGACTATCATAAAATAAATAAATAAATAAATAAATAAATAAATAAATAAATAAATAAATTAAAAAAATAATGATATGAATATATGAATATATATGAATGATATGAATATATAATATTCATGATATAATGATGACTTGGGCTTCACCTCTACCTCTTCTGATTTTTTTTTTTTAAGATTTTCTTTATTTACTCATGAAAGACAGAAGAAGAAACAGAGGGAGAAGCAGACTTCCTGACGAGAGCCTGATGCAGGACTTGATCCCAGGACTCTGGGATCATGACCTGACTCAAAGGCAGACACTCAACCACTGAGCTATCCCGGTGCCCCTACCTCATCTGATTTTAACACCAAACAATTCAGCATTTGGCCACAATGGGAATCCTATGTGCCTTTAATTTTAAAAAATATAATGAAATGTAAGACAGACAAGAAAAAGAAAGCACAGACTAACTGCTTTATAAACCTTGGACTGCAGAATGCCCTTCCAACTGTGGCTGATATATCTAACCACAGAGAAATCAAATAACTTCTGGCAGTAACGTAAACAACAAAGCTGGAGGACAAATCTAAACTCCAAATATTTTCAATTTGTATCAAAATATATAACAATCTCCTAGAAATGAAAAACAACCCAATTTAAAAGTAGGCAAAGATAAACAGTTCATAGAAAAAGACATAAAACAGTTCTTAAATTAGGAAAAGGAACCAACATCACTCATAATTGAGAAATGTATCCATTGGTCACTTATACTGGCAGAGATGCAAAGTTTTGAAAACCACTCCGTTAGTGAAGCTATTTGGAAAAGAGGGATTTACATACATACTTGCAGGGAATATAAAGTGATACAACCATATAGAGAACAAATGGGCAATAACTATCAAAATCACATACGCATCTATCCCTTGACCCGGCAATTTCACTTGTGGGAATTTATTCTACGAATAAACATCTGTGCAAGCAGTGTTTAGCATTCGTAACAGTAATGCTTATCACTGCACAAGAATGCAAATGTAGCAGATAACCATCCACAGGGGACTGGACAAATATATTATTATGTATTATACAATACCAACCATACAATAGAATATTATGCACTTGGGGAAAAAAGAACAAAGAATGTTTTATGTCCTGAAAAATCTCGAAGATCTACTGTTATGTGAAAGAAGATGTGCAACAGTGTGTATAGAATGCTCTTTGTAGGAAGGGCAGAAGGGAGGGATAATATGAATTCCCTTTTTCGCTATTTGCTTGAATTTGCATTAAAAAAACTCTACCTTTTGTACATTATTTTTGAACTGGTGAATGTACTATCTCTTCATGGTAGATTGCATCACTGGTCCTAAATCTTCACCCTCCCTACATCCACATCCTTGCTATGGCCTCATTGTGAGTGGAATATACTGTCCCACCTCTTGACTTGGACCATGTGACTTGCTTTGATCAATGAAATATGGGTGGAAACAATGGTATGCCAGTGGCTTGCTAAAAATCACACATACTACAAAGTCACGGAAATCAAGTCATTACAGTATTGGTATAGTAATTCACAAATTGTACACTGGACCAAAATAAAGAATTCAGAATGAATCCCAGGATATGTCAGAGATTAACATATGACAGAGATGGGTTACACTCAGTGGGAAAAATGAGTGTTTAATAAATTGTACTGGCACAATCAGCTATCTATGCATTGAAAATAAATTGGGGGGCAACTGGGTGGCTCAGTGTTGAGCGCGTCTGCTTTTGGCTCGGGTAATTCTAGGATAAAGTCCCGCTTTGGTCTTCCTGTAGGGAGCCTGCTTCTCCCTCTGCCTCCATCTCTGCCACTCTCTGTGTCTCTTACAAATGAATAAATAAAATCTTTAGAAAAAAAGATTGGATCTAGTATCTTGTACTAGATAAATTTCAGGCAGATTAAAAGCATAAGTATAAAACAAAAAAGTCTTACAAAAAACAAATTAAAAGAAGACACACACAAAGGATCAAGGAGCTCTCCCTAGTGAACTCTGGAGACCTAGAAGCTAAAAAAGGAGACATAAACTGGATGATCTAAAAATGGTAATTATTTGTATGGAAAATGATAACAGAGACAAAGGCAAAAGACTGGATTATTCTAGGACAAATATTTCCCATGTAGGACAAAAAGATTAGCAGTGAAAATATACAAAGAGCTCTGACAAATGGATAAGAAAAGAGACCCCATTTCTGATAATGATAAGGTGGCTTGTATCAGACGAAACTTCCCATAGATTACAACTAGAGTCTGGAGACCCTGGCAATAATGGGAGCCAATACAGTGGGTGAATGTTGCATCTCTGTTAGTGCTTTGCCTACAGCTCCAGTGATAGAAATCCACCAACACAGGGGAGTGCCAAATTCTCATACAAACTCTTCTCGTATCTCTGGCGAACCCCTGGACCATGCATATGCACAGCAGACTTGAAGCAGTCTGGTCAAGGCTAAAAGAATCAAACAGATTTCAGCTTCTGCCCATTAAGCAGAAACAGTTTGTGGAGTGTTAGTTCAGCCAAGTTAACAGATCAAAAAAACAAAACAAAACAAAACACCATAATCCATAGTTTCTGTAACACATCATTCATAATGCATGTTCTAGAATTCAAAATTACTTGACACGTTAAGAACACAAAAAATGTGATCCAAACTCAGGAGAAAAGGCAATCACAGGGACAAATCAGCCCTAAGATAACCTAGACGTGAGAATTAGCAGGAAAGGACTTTCAAGTAGCTACTGTAGCTCTGCTCAAAGACATAAAGAGAGGGGTGCCTGGGTAGCTGTCTGTTAAGCATTCTGTCTCTTGATCTCAGCTAAGGTCTTGATCTCAGGGTTGTGAATTCAAGCCCCACATTGGGCTCCGCACTGGGCACGGAGTCTACTTAAACTGATGATGATGATAATGATAATAATATTAATAATGATGCAGAGGACTGTGGAGGCGACATAAAGTTTCCATATCTTAACAAGAGCATGGGTCATGTGAACATATATGCAATTTATCCAAACTGATGGAACTATATGCTTAAAATCTGTGCATGCCACTATATGCAATTTATATCTAACTTTTAAAGTGGTTTCATTAAAAAAAAAAAAGAAGGCCTGGCACAGAGTAGTTATATAATAAAAGTTAGGATTGTTAGTATTCTGGTAAACAACAGAATGTCAGTTTAGGAAATCCTGTTCTTCGCACATGCTTACCTTAGGGCGGTATCTAGCACATGCTTGTCCTTCTGCCTGGGATGTTCTCACCTCATAATCTTCCTCCCCTGGATGATGCATCTCCTGGTCTTAGCCCAAATGTCACTTCCACTGGGAAGTCCTACTTAACATTTACCTGCCAATGGCCGGACTAATGCATCCTATCACATGCCCCCTAGACTTGCAGCACCTACTGCTGTAGTCAAGTTGCACTTGGGGGGCGACTGGGTGGCTCAGTTAGTTAAGTGTCTGCCTTTGGCTCAGGTCATGATCTTGGGATCTTGGAATCTAGCCCTAAGTTGGGTGCCCTGTTCACAGGAAATCTGCTTCTCCTTCTCAGTGCCTTTGCCAACTCAGGCTCGAGCTGTCTCTCTCCAATAAATAAATAATTTTAAAGAAAAAAAAAGTTGCACTTATCTGTCCATTGTCCATTTCCTATAAGGACACTGACTTGGCTCCCTGCTGAATTCTTTATACTCAACCCAGTGCTTGGTACCCAGGCGCTGGGGTCAAACAGTAAAGACAAAAGGCTCTAAAATCTGTTTTCTCCTTCCCGACGTACCGTTTTGCTCTTTCCAAGTCGTCATTTGCTTGCTCCAGCTCTCTGATGTATTTCTGAAGTTGATCCTTAATTGCTTTGGTCTGGGCAAGGTCATCCTCCAAGGCTGAAATCTGCCGGTAGCCTTCAGAGTGCTGAGTTTCAAACTTCTCCTGGAGGACAAAATTGACACTGAGGGTATGATTTAAGTCTTCTGATAAGCGGTGTTCACCTTCCTTCCCTGTCATTTCCTTAAAAATGCTGAAGACTAATCCTTGAACATACATTTTCCTGCTGGAGTGAACACTGTTGTGTTTTGTTGTTGTTTTGTTGTTTTGTTTTTTTTTTTTAAGATTTTATTTACTTGAGAGAGAGAGAGTGAGCGCGCCCAAGAGCATGAGTGGGGTGAAGGGCAGAGGGAGACACAAACTTCCCACTGAGCAGAGAGCCCGATGTAGGGCTCCATCCCAGGACCCTGGGATCATGACCTGAGCCAAAGGCAGCCGCTTAACCAACTGAGCCCCCTGGGTACCCCAAACACTGTTGTTTTTAGCACATGAACATCCATTTCTCCCTATGTGTGCAGTTCAGCAGCATCCTGATTTCTTTAGGGGATTTAGCTCTCCCTTATTATAGGATCTTTATGGGACCAGTCTTCACCTCATCCTCACAAGGAGGCCCCAGACATTCTATTCTAGCAGCCTCCTGCCACAGCCTCGGGACAAGCCTAAGATCAGCCAGCAGAACCTTCTCTCCACATGGATCATGACCATGTGAGGGCAGACGGCAAGAACAGGGAACCACCATTCAAAGCTGTTATATTCCAAGTGCTTCCTGCCTCCTGGCCCCGTAGCATCTTGCATCCTGCCCCCTCCAGAACTCGGTCCCTGCAGCCTCTGGGTGTGAAGAAGCCCCTGACAATCTTCAAAGCAATTATTTTGCTCAAAGCATCCACAGCCATAGAAAGCCACATAAACTTCTCCAACTCTCATCCACAAGGGCAACACAAATCCACTTCATGTGACATCCCTGGATTGTGTTATCAGGAATCACAATGACTTTGGATGCTTGTGCCTCGCCCTAAGAGCAGGAAACCATGAACTTAGTCTGACAACTGTTCTAACTTTGTGATCCAGGACACGCCCCTGCAGCATGGGGGTAGTTAGAAGGGACTTCTGGACCTTTGTGGGAGGGAGGGAAGGAAGGAAGGAAAACAAAACAAAAAAATAAACCCCACAACTTATTATTAACTACCAAAAGTTGCTTCTCCCTCTGCCAGTGTCTCTGCTTCTCTGTGTCTGTCATGAATAAATAAATAAAATCTTTAAAAATAACAATAGTAATAATTACCAAAAGTAGCTCAGTGTGATCTGACTAGTGCTTTCCAAGGCAAAGAATAGTCAAATGACTTTGCGATCTGCTGCTGCTCAATTTCAGCAGCTAACATTCATCACATGCTTACTCTGGGTCAGCTTCTGGGCTCACGACAGTACTTATATTGGCCCATTTAACGCCACTTCAGAGATGTGAACTGAGGCTTCTTCATTAACCCAAAGCCAACCGGGAGCTAATGACTGAGCCAAGATCCAGTCTGGGCCACCAGGGCTTGTGCTCTTAATTAAAAAAAAAAAAAAAAAAAAAAAAAAAGGTTTTATTTATTCATTCATGAGAGAACACATCGAGGGAAGCAGAGACATAGAGGGAGAAGCAGGCTCCCTGCAGGGAGTCCCATGCGGAACTCAATCCAAGGACCCCGGGATCACGATCTGAGACAAAGACACTCAACCACTGAGCCAACCAGGTGGCCCAGGGCTTGGGTCTTTTTTTTTTTTTTTAAGATTTTATTTATTTATTCATGAGACACACAGAGAGAGAGAGAGAGGCAGAGACATAGGCAGAGAGAGAAGCAGGCTCCATGCAGGGAGCCCGATGTGGGACTCGATCCCGGGACTCCAGGACTATGTCCTGGGCCAAAGGCAGATGGTTAACCGCTGAGCCACCCAGGGATCCCCAGGCTTGTGCTCTTAAAACAACTATACTAAATTGCCCTCCAACATTTCCTTCCAGAACACATAGGTATTAACTGGTCGTGTACATACACACACACACACACACACACACACACTCTGCTCAGGCTTCTCTTTCAAATCACCTTCCTTCACCCAACACCCCTACTGCTTTCCCTTCATCTACACACAAAAGAAAACACTTCCCACAGGAAAGGCCCAAAGTCTACTTAGAAAGTTTGAGGGGTCCTGGCTGGCTCAGTTGGTGGAGCATCCAACTCCTGATCTCAGGGTTGTGAGTTCAAGCCCCACATTGGGTGTGGAGAGGACTTAAAAAATAAAATCTTAAAAAAAGGAAAAAAGGAAGTTTGAAAAACAGATGAACTCCTCTCTCCTCAAGTAAACAAAGGCGTTGCTAATCTGGATGCGCCAGGAGAGTGACATAATGGTGCCTGGGCCAGAGAGGTGTGGTGAGAGCCCTTCTCCCACGGAACAAGTAGATCATTTACAAGGCGCTGACAGGGAGGGCATTCCACATCCTCACTGCTAGGTCCCCTCTGATACTCTGTTTCCTGGCTGGGAGCACAGGAAGCATCTCCACTCAGGCAAGGAGGGGCCGACCAAGCTCCACACCCAAATTCCCAGGGCTGGCTCTGATGGCTTCACACCCTTTATCAGGGTGCATCACCAAATAAAACAGAAGTGTAGAGGATCCTAGGTCAGTAACCTAAATTCAAATGCAGCTTCCAAAATGATGTAGTTAAGGGGCTTCTCCACCAGCATAAAGATTCAAATGATGCCCTTTGAAATTAGGGACATGAAAAGCCATTGCTAAATATTGTGCTTTCATTTGGGGTTAATTATAATAAGCTGTCAGCTGATGGAGGCCTCAACAGACGCTCTGTTTGATCTCTTACAGGCCTTTTTGTTCAATTTGTGATGAATAAGCCAGTTGTCAAGAAGTCTGACTCAGTTGAATACATTTCTCTGAGTTACTGACAGATATTTGCTGGCAGCAGTTTATTTATTTTTAAAGTAATCTGTACCCCAGCATGGGGCTCGAACTCACAACCCTGAGACCCAGAGTCGCATGCTCCAACAGTGGAGCCAGCCAGGAACCCCCCTGGCGGCAGTTATCCTATTTTCCTGCATTTCTATTTCTTTCCCGGCTCTATGCTCTGCACCTCATGCATCTATCATGTGGCTGTCATGAAGAGGTCTTCTGCAGGTTCAAGGGCTCTGTTGGGAAGCAGTTAATTACTTCATAATTGCGCAGTATGAGCCTGCCTCCATGGAGGGCCTGTTCCCTCTCCCGACTCTGGTTCACAGATTTTACTTCCACGCTGCTTCTTGCGTCCCTGAGTCCCTTCCAAGTTAAGCATGGGAATGATTCCTTAGTGCCTATGGCAGGGGTCAGGTTGTTAATCAAATGAGTGATGTGGGCCAGGTGTAGAGATAAAGCAAGGGACACTTATACCTCAGTGTCAGAAATGGAGGTGGGGGATGGTTGCGGGAACTCAGATGGACTGGTGAACAGTGGCTCTGTCTCGGCAACCACTATGTGGTGTTTTGTTGGTGTGGAATAATGCAGGCCTGGTATGGCCAGATCTGCTGGTTCTCAAAGGGAGTCAGGAATCCAGATTTTTATACAAAGCCTCACAACTTTGAATATTAAGTACTTAAGTAGGGGCATCTGAGTGGCACAGTCCGTCAAGCATCTTACTCTTCATTTTGGCTCAGGTCATGACATCAGGGTTGAGACTGAGCCCCACGTGGGCTCCGCACTCAGCGTGGAGTCAGCTTGAGATTCTCTCCCTCTGCTGCACTCTCCACACACATCCACGCTCTCTAAATAAATAAAATCTTTAAAAAACATTAAAGACGGACACCTGGGTGACTCAGTGGTTGTGTATCTGTCTTCAGCTCAGTCGTGATCCCAGGGCCCTGGGATTCAGGTCTTCCCCACAGGAAGCCTACTTCTCCCTCTGCCTATGTCTCTGCCTCTCTCTGTGTGTGTCTTATGAATAAATAAAAATCTTAAAAAAAAAAAAAAAGCAAAACAAAACAAAAAACACTAAAAGATGAAAATTTTATTACCAAAAGAATAAACTATAAACAAACCCTCAACTCTAGGGAATAACAGCATGCTGAAGGTCGCCTGGGTGGCTCAGTGGTTGAGCATCTGGCTTTGGCTCAGGGCGTGATCCTGGGGTCCTGGGATCAAGTCCCTCATCGGGCTCCCTGCAGGGGAGCCTGCTTCTCTCTCTGCCTATGTCTCTGCCTCTGTGTGTCTCTCATGAACAAATAAAATCTTTAAAAATAATAGCATGCTGAAGTATTGACAGGCAAGTGTATAGATGTAAGTCACTCTGAACTCCATCAGAAAACTAGATTGATAGATGGATATGATAGGTAATAAAAAGTCAAGCATGGCAAAGGTTATTAGTAGAGCCTCAGTGGCAGATAAACCGATGGCCACTGGAAAAGTCTTTCAAACTTGCTGTGTGCATGAAAACTGTCATGACAAAATGTTGAATAAAAACCACCAAAGGCTAATAGGCGAAAACATCTGTGGGCCAGATTGATCTGTAGATGGCCAGTGTGGGCTCTGTGGTCTACAACATAAAAAGCTTATGCTCAGCTCTGAGATCTTTGGGATCTTTCCTCTGCCCCTCCCCAACCCTCAATCCCCAACCCACTGGCTGGTCCCACTTTTTCCCATGTACTACTAAAGCCAGGATTCTCAAGTCTGCTTGATACCCATTCTTGTCTGTGTTTATGGAAGGTCCAGATTAACTCTTCACTAACCCCTACACCTTAACCTGCTGGCTATGCGTGCGCGCACACACACACACACACACACACACACACACACACACACACACACATGCACACAGACTCCCCTCACCCTCAACCATCAGATCAAATCCCTCCCAGCTTCCCCATGAAGCTCTCTCCAGCTCATGAAGACCTTTCTCAGAAGGATCTCCTGGTCGGTACTATGTAATTGGGTATCTTAAGTGCTTTTTGGGGTTAGGTTTTTCTTCCTCACAGAGCTTCCGGAATACCAGGAGTGCATCTCCCTCCACTATCCACCATACCTTACCCTTGGTTCTTTCCTCTAGCACCTCATTAAAATTTACATGGGGAGCTTTATTTTTAAAAACTGAAGGGGTGCCTGGTGGCTCAGTCAGTTAAGTGGTCGACTCGATTTTGGCTCAGGTCGTGATCTCTGGGTCCTGGGATCTATCCCTGCATTAGGCTCCGTGCTCAGCAGGGAGTCTGCTTCAGGATTCTCTCTCCCCTTCGGGCCCTCTCCTTGCTCACTCTACCTCTAAAACAAATAAATAAATCTTTAAAAAGGCATGCAGACATGCTAGGTGCCCCCCCAAACACATTCAGACCAGGAACCTCAGGGCAGAGGTAGGTTCAGGCCTGATTTTTTTTTTTTAAGATTTATTTATTCATGAGAGACAGAGAGAGAGGCAGAGACATAGGCAGAGGGAGAAGCAGGCTCCCTGCAGGGAGTGATGTGGGATTCGATCCTGGGACTCCAGGATTATGCCCTGGGCCGAAGGCAGACGCTTAACCGCTAAGCCACTCAGGGATCCTACAGGCCTAATATTCATGAAACTAGCCAGGTGATCCAGCCTGGCAGTGAGGGCTGAGAGCCGAAGTCTCCAGGGCACTGTATGAGTGATTATCTGCTAAGCCCTACAAAATGTCCAAAAGGCAGTCTTTGCTCTTGGAACCAGTGATGCTCCAGATACTTGGCAACATCTAAAGGTATTTCTGGTTGTCATCATGGGGGGGGGGGGGAGGGAGTATATTGGGCCTTGCACAATATAATGATGAGCAGATCTAGTGACACCCTATACTCTAAAAATGTCTATCTTTGGGCACCACAGTGGCTCAAGTTGCTTAAGCTTCTGCCTTCACTCAGGTCATGATCTCAGGGTCCTGGGATCAATCCCTGCGTTGGGCTCTTTGCTCAGTGGGGAGTCTGCTTCTCTCTCTCCCTCTGCCCCTCCCCCAGCTTGTGCTGTCTCTTTCTCTCAAACAAATAAAATCTTAAAAATAAATAAATAAATAAGAACATCTACCTTTCATATGCCTTGTGGGGTTGTGGTAGGTAGCCAAGGATGACCATGTGGACACATGTGTGACTCGTTTCTCATAGAGCTCCTCCCAACGGGGGCAAAAAAAAGAGTTCTACTACCATATGCACCCAGCAGGCCAGCAGGCTGGCCTCCCACGGCAGGGCTCACTTTCCCAAGCACACACACCAGGAGGGAAGGCTGTCTGGACCTGCTATTTCCTCTCACCTTGATGGTTTCCAGCTCCATACGAAGGCGGTTATTCTCCGACAGGAGGTCCCTGTTCCTGGTTTCAATCTGTTGCAGCTGCGTCTCCAATTCAGCTTCATATTCGCGGCTTCCCTCCTGGAATTCTCGGAGTTCCTCCTGCGTGTTCTCTGCCCTAAAAAATTCCCAGCTGTGTCAGGCAATCATTTACTGAGCACCTACTGTGCTGCTGAGTGTTATGCAGACCTTTTGAGGCAGAAACTCTCCTTACCCTCATTTTACAGATAAGGCTGAGCTGAGTAACTTGTCTCAAGGTCATAGGAGTCAGAAGCAGAGCTCAGACCTGAACCTAGGTGTTCCTGACTCCAAAGCCATTTCTTTACCAACCCACCCTCAGCTCATTCATTCAACGTATTTTGTTTTTAAACTCAATGTGGACTTGGGATTGCATGCCCTCCGCAGATTTACTTGTAAGCAGAAATTGGATCTAATATAAATGTTTGCTTATCCCCACGGCTGCAATGTACCCCCACCCACCCCCACTCAATTCCTGCTCCTCAAGCCTTAAAAGTCAAGCAACATTTTTTTCTTTTAATACTAAATCTGAATTATCTTTAAGTCCAAGTAAGAATAAGGAAATTAGAGGAACTGGAATAAGACCTCCAGGTGGAGAGTAAAAGAGTCCATGAGAAACAAAGAAACAATGCTGAACACACACACATACACACACTCTACTCCCAGATAGGGACACTGAATTGTTGGCTTCAGATCTAAAATCTGCAACAGCCCATATTGTCAGGCACACGGAGAGGTTCTTTCCTCTCGCGCGGGGGAATGACCAGATATGGCATCTGGAACGGATAAAATCCTGCCAGAAAATAAGATGGGAAGGAGCACAGACAGCAATTTGCTTAGGACCATAGGCTTTGGCACTCACATTCTAGCCAAGCCACTTACTGCCTGTGTGACCTTGGTGGGCAAGTTTATTTGCCTTCCCGGAGGCTCAGTTCCTCATTTGCAAAATGGGGTAATAATTGTTTCCTCAGGAGGCAGTTTGAGATTTAATGGACAGAGTGTGTGTAAGGTCCTTTACAGTGCTTGTCACTTAAGAGGCCACAAAACACCCCAGTGGGAAGAAAAAGCAGGGTCGACTTTGGAAGACTGACCTCTGCTTGTAGGTCATAGCCAGATCTTTCCAGTAGTTCGCTTCTTCCTCCTCAGAACTGAAAGTCTTTCCGGAGTCTTCCATTGTGAAAACAAAGGAAGAGGTCACTCTCCTTGTGGCATGGTGTCTAGGAGAGAAAGCTTTAATATTATTACCCATATCTGGTTAAATAGCTGATCTCTTTTTTAAGATTTACTAGAAAGAGAGTGTGTGCAGAGCACGAGAGGGAGTGCATGAACAGGGGGAGGGTCAGAGGGAGAAGCAGACTCCCCACTGAGCAGGGTGTCCGACACAAATGGGGCTCAATCCCAGGACTCTAGGACATGAGCCAAAGGCAGACACTTAACCTAAGACTGAGCCACCCAGGTGCCCCTAAATAGATGAGCTTTAATAGGGGGAAACCTCCTGAATTTTATGTTGGATTAAATGATAAAACATTGCCAAAAACTGAAACTAAACCCAGACAAAATACAGCCCACCCACATTACATTCCACAAGTTGACAAAACTACCAAGACTGTATTCATTTCATGGGGAGAGAGGGGTTGCCAAGGGAGGGGAGAAGGAGGTGAGGACATCGCCTGGGGTTCTAGTTTAGACAACTGGTATACCACCATCCCCATCACCAGTGATAAAGAATATGAGAAGGAAAGTCTTCGGGGCATGAGGATAATGAGGCCAGTTTGGGACATTTCTAGTTTGACATGCTTGTGACACATCCAGAAGCAAAAGATCTGAAACTCTAGGGTGACACAAACTTAAGAGTCCTGAGCCTGTAGCTGCTTCTTCCCTTTTTCTTGTGACGGAATTGCTGGAGAATCTAGTGAGGACTATTTATGGAACTCTGAGGAATGCCAACGTTTGACTGGTAGGCAAAGAAAGAAATAGTAATCTTAGGAGATAGAGGACAAATGAAGAGACAAGAACCAGACAGTGAGCTGTCCTGGGAATAGATGGTGTCAAGGGGAAAAGCAGGAACGTTCCACAGTATCCATGCTACAACAGAGAAACTAAGATAAGGACTGGAAAATACCCAGGAGACTTAGCGAAATGTCGGTCACTGGTGATGTGGGCAAGAGTAGTTTCAACACAGTGGAGGAGGGAGGAGGAATAAATTGGGTGGTTATGAGGAGGCGAAGAAGAGGAAGTAGAGGGAATTTTGGAGAGCTGGGTGTGAGAAGCAGACAAACGGGAGAGTAGCTAGAGGGCAGGGGGTGGGAATGGGGCCTTGGCTCCAAGGACTTGCAGACACCCAGAGCAGCGGCTGGGGAACAGCTGGCAATTCAGACTCCCTGCTGGTAGAGCCTCTCCACTTAACAGCTTATTCTCTGAATTTAAGGCTCTGAGCTTCTCAAAAGTTCATCAGGAATCCAAATGAGAGGTCTCCAAGGTCCCTTCCTTCCCTCAAGGGAGCTCACAATGTGGTGTCCTTAGGGACAAAAGAATGAACGCAACCCCTCACTTTGCAAGGTATAACTGTATTTTTTTTTTCTTTTTGAGAGAGAGAGACACCGCATGTGAGAGCAAGCACTGCAGAAGGAGAGAGTATTTTAAGCAGGCTCCAGCTCAGAGCATGGAACCCAACTTGGGGCTCCATCCCAGGACCCTTAGATCATAACTTGAGCTGAAATCAAGAGTCGGATGCTTACCCAACTGAGCCACCCAGGCGCCCATAACAAGCTGTATTTTTTACTACAAATATGAGTCATTCAGCTAAATATGTTAGAGTTGACATGGACACAATCACCAACTTCTGGATCCCTGGCAAAAAAAAAAATTAATTATATTGGAGCACAGTCCTTATTTATAACTAGATTTGTTAGTACCTGTACTCACATCTTGCTAATTTCTCTCCCTTCCCAGATTCAGAGACAAGATGCCCCATTCCCCACCTACCACCTTCTGGGGAACAGAATTTCTCTGAAAGCTGGATGAAAGCAGAAAAGCTGGACAGAGTAGAAAGCCGTCCATTTGTTGATTTTTTTTCCAGTCCAGTATTTCTTCTTCCGGCTTTCTGGAACACCACCCCAATCTTAGGAAAACCAACCCTATACTCATTCCATGTGATTCAGATGTACTTCGCACCAGCATCTAGGAGACACATGATTGGACGGATGCCTCCAGTATCAGTAACTGGCTCAGAGGTGGGCCAATGTTGGTTCAGGGCTAGCCCTTAACCCAAGGAGAACCAATGACAGCTGCAAGTTGAACCCAAACTGAGTCATTGATTGGTTCAGGGCTGGCCCTTACCCAAGCAGAGCCAATGACAGGGGCAGGTCAAACCCAAACTAGGCCAATGATTGGTTCAGGGCTGGCCCTTACCCAAACTGAGCCAACCAGTGTCCAGGTCTTGGGCTTTCGCAGAGCCATCAAGAAAGACACTCTGGGGGATGCCTGGGTGGTTCAGCGGTTGAGCGTCTGCTTTCTGCCCAAGGCGTGATCCTGGAGTCCCTGGATCGAGTCCCACATGGGGCTCCCTGCATGGAGCCTGCTTCTCCCTCTGCCTATGTCTCTGCCTCTGTGTCTTTCATGAATACATAAATAAAATCTAAAAAAAAGACACTCTGGAAGTGTTAGCTAACCTTATTGTGGTAACGGTTTCACAATATACATGTTTATCAAACCATCATGCTATATGCCTTAAACTTACACAATGTTATTTGTCAATTATATCTCCATAAAGCTGGGAGAAAAAAGAAACTCTTTCCACTAGGGTAAGACGGTAGGAGGTAAGCCTGGAGCTGCCAGAGATCATCCCTCCATCATAAGAGAAGGAAGCCAAAACAGAGGAATGCAGGGCCAAGAGGTGGAGACACTGGGTCCTGATGATATCATTTGAACACCTGGATCCAGTCATACTTGATTTAAGGTTATGAGAGATCGCCAACCACCTTTCTTGATTATACCAGTTAGGATTGGATTCCTACCATGGAGATCCTGATTAAGGTAAGTAGTGAAAGATGTTGTTTGCTGAAAGTAAAAAGAACAGAGCACCTGGAGTGTAAATAACAGTAATTAACATGGCAGGAGGTAAGGATAAACTCAGGTCTGGTACTCCCTGCTCAAGCCTTAAGCTCTGATGACCCCAGAACTCTTCAATACAAAATCCCCAAACCACCGCCTCTAGTGTCAAGAGCCTGTGCAACTGAGGACCGTGTGGCCATTATGTAGAGTACAGTCTCAACTGCATGGCATGGGAATCTGTGTAGTAAGCCAAAAAAGTGAGAACTAAAAACAATGGGTGTAAATCGACTTTTCCTGCTATCTGGGAAAATATCACATCCAATATTTAATGTAATTAGTTCCTACTTCTCTAAACATTCCCCAACCCTAGCCCCCCTCGTTAGCAATGTGGTTCAAACCACATTGCCTTCTTTCTGTTCCTTGAACACACCAAGCTTGCTCCCACCTCAGGGCTTTTGCACTTGCTATTCTCTGCCTGGAATGCTTCTCCCTCAGCTCTCTGCCCAGATATCCTTCTTGTCATTCCGATCTCAGCTGAAATGTCCTCCCCAGGGAGACCTTATTTGAATATCCCACCAAATATCCCCTCCGGTTCTTCACTATTAACCCCTACTTTGTTTTATTTCACCATTTTGAGTTTTGTTTTTATTTTCCCCCACTGGAATGTCAATGATTGAATACAGCGGCCTTCTGGGTCTTGCTTTTTTATCCCAATGCCTAGAACAGTGCCTGGCATATACTAGGCATTCAGTAAATGTTTGTGGAATGAAGGGGGAACACAGTATGGGACCACTAGCAGGAAGGGGATGTAAGGTTAAGGAAAGGCAGGAAGGCAGAAACCTCTGAAGACTAGTTTATAGTTGACATCTGTAAATCTCTAAGAGGCTTGTCAGGAAAACCTCACTCTCCCTCAGCACCTGTATGGCATCTCATTAGTGGGAAGCGGCAGGAGAGGATACCATGTTGGAAACGACCCCCTCCTCAGGTGTACATGATAAGGATCATCTGATACTGTTCTTGGGGTTTAATAACGGTTCATCCTGCACTCTTAAAACATGGCCAGTGAGGACTAAAAGTCCTTGGGAAAGAAGTGAATTTGAGATGTTTTAGGAGGCACTTCCAATGCAAGAGAGGCTTTAATTATAATGGTGCTGATGGGTGGGCTGATTTTGGACTTCAGGGCCAGGAGTTGGTGGGGAGAAGCTAAGCAGAGACCTGAGCTCCTGTCACAGCCTGAACCAACTGTAGCTCCTTCAACTAAAGGGCAAAAACCACAGGCTTGGCATTTCAACCCAAACCGCCGTGCAATTTAAAAACAATCCTTAGGGAAGAGAAAAAAATATATATCCTAGACTAAGAAGCAGTAACAGCTGAACTTCACACTGAAACAACAATCTTAAAAATGTACGATTCTTCCTTTGCCATTTGAAAATGTCTCACAGTTCCAATGTGCATTATTCTTTGCCACAGAAAGCAGGTAAGATGACTTGGAAAGACTCTCTCTCCTTACTGAGTTGAACCACCACCTTCTGTTTGCCCTGTGCTGGGTGTGTAATAACTTATCTTCGAGTTTATCCCCTTTGAGCCATCTGACTATAAGAGTAAGCAAGACATCACTAGGCTCCTAGAAGCAGAAGCTGGAGCAGAAACACTGCATGCCTTGGCCATTTCCATAGGTGCAAGTGAATGGCTAGAGGCAAACCAGACCAAGTGCAAGTTGGGAGGGGTGACTGGAGGGCCTTTGAATTCAAGTTCATGGTCTCCTTGGGGTTGCAAAGAGAATGTTCAGAGGTCAGATTCACTCGTTTCATCCGGCCCACATTGTCTCTTCAAAGGCACTGTGACAGGCACGGGTTAATGCTAGGTCTCGGTATATACAACTCTGTACCTGCTCTCTTAAAAATGGGTGCTACATGCATTTATTACATTTGTGCTACAAGTGTTCTAGGCATTTTGCCTCTGAGCCTGTGCTCTCAATAGCCCATCGTGCCCCAGGAGCTCTATGGACAAATCCAATGGGCACTTCGAAAGTATATGCTACAGCATGCAAGGAAGAACAAGCTGGGAGCAAGAAGTTCAAAAATTATGTGTTCTCCATTTTGCGTAACTTCGATCTCCCGACACACCTTTGCTTTCGAAACCCTAGAGAGAAAAAAAAGCAATCTCCTTTCTTCACTTAGAAGAAAGCCAGCATAGCTGATCAGGAACAATACACATGGATAAACTATCAAGAATTAACACACCGCCCTCCTCCACACCAACCTCCATCCTCCCCAACCAAAACAAATGGAAGAGCTGAATGGAGAGGGAGGGTCAGAAAGACTTGGCCAAACGTCAGCATGTGCTTCAACAGCTTCTAGGTTATGACGCAGGCCCTGCATTTTGCAGAAGTGGCATCACTGGGGCAAAACCAGTCAAGAGTCAGCAAGTCTGGCTTCTGTCTCTACACCTTCCAAGTCTATAATGATCTTCCTACAAAAATACTGAGATAGGCATGCAAGGACATATACTCAAGGGTGTATGCCATCATTCACTGATGTGGAAAATTGGAGCAGCTCAACTGTCAACAGAGGACTGGGAAAAATTATGTAGTCGTTAAGAAATATATGAACTAATATGGAAGAAAGCTCATGATACGTTGAAAGAAGGTTACCAGTTTTGTTTGTAAAGGTATGTCGCTCTCTTTGCATACATGAAAAGGATCTGGAAGCATGTACCAGACGGGGGTAAAGTAGGCACTGAGATAGGACCTGTGGGGTGGGAGCAGGGGGAGGGGTGCCCAGTGGCTCAGTTGGGTTAAGTAACTACCTTTGGCTCAGGTCCTGTGCTCGAGCCCTGTGTTGGGGTTCCCTGCTCAGAGGGGAGGCTGTTTCTCCCTCTCCCTGCCCCCACCCACGCTCTCTAATAAATAAAATCTTTAAAAAAAACCTGTTCCAGACACACTACTGTATGCATTGATTTTTACAATAAGCATAGGCTGCTTTTGAAATTTTAAAAAGCTTACACTCAGATCAAAACATAGAATGAAAAAAAAATAGAATGGCTATTGTTTCAGGATAAGGTTATTCTATTGAATCAAGATACCAGGGAAAGATTTTTTCCATACGCTGGTTTCCCTCTCCTCCATCCCTTCTCCAACATTTCCAAACACCTACTAGGTACTTAAGGCACTGCTGGGAGAGGCAGGCAGAAGGCACGTACATCAGTACTAGGTGCAAAAACAGTCCTAGCTGCTGACACAAACTTTTTGAATGCAGGCCCTCTCCTGTCAGGAAATTATCTGGTAAGGAAAGGGAGTGTAATCTCTCTGGGCTCACACTTTCTGAGGCAAAAGAACACACTTTGGAAACAAAAATAACATCCTAACAGAAAAAGCCAAGTTAAACTATTATCCAAAATGAAAGGATAAAATATGCCAGTCGGAGGCCCCTGAGACTTCAAGGATCTAATCCTACACAAAGGACACAGTAAGAGGAAAGATTTAAGTTTCAAACCTGGTTAAATAGCAGTGTGGTGGTGGGGTCAGATAAGCAGCTCTGGGAGTCAGTCACCGGGATCCAACTGCTCTTCAAAGCACCCTATCCATATCCTAAAAAGGCCGTCCTCTCCAAGAATACAGAAACAAAACTAGCATAGAAAATGACAAACCTCTGCCCAGTGCACCCTGTAAAGGCCATTTCTTTAGAAAGAAAGTTAAAAGGGACCTTGAGGCTAAAAGTAGAAAAGAGGCACAACCTGGTACCAACCCTGGACAAAGAAATCTGGGGAGCTCAGACCCTCAGGAGGCAGAGAACTTGAGATGACTGGAGAAGATAAGGTTGCTTTCCCCCCCAAAAGCGGTGTCAAGGTGATGATGGCGGGATTTCCCATGACCTCGGGGAGGCAGGTAAGCCCCAGCACTGCATTCAAACTGTAGAATAAGCGTTTTCA
This sequence comes from Nyctereutes procyonoides, assembly GCF_905146905.1. NCBI lineage: Eukaryota > Metazoa > Chordata > Mammalia > Carnivora > Canidae > Nyctereutes > Nyctereutes procyonoides. The sequence goes on along the minus strand of NW_026575126.1, from coordinate 49,607,006 downwards.
TCCTTTATCCAATCCTTCCCCAAAGTGCAGTCAGGAGAAATCTGAACCTCCCTGCAGCAGAGATCTGAGAAAAAGCAGGGGGAAGGCGACTGTTCCAAACACGTTCCCGAAGGCAAGGGAGATGGATGCCAAGGAGGGGGGAGGCTTTTGGAAGGAGGCCTGAACTGAGGGGTGGAAGTAGCAAGGGGCAGTGGACGAGAAGTTTGGAGGGGGCAGGGGGAGTACGAGGAATGAGGGGGGAGTCGGGGGCAGCAGGAGGAAAAGGGGTGGGGGGAATGAGACAGGGGGAAAAAAAAAAAAGAGCGGAGAGTCGGGAGGGGTGGAGGTGGGAGGGGCGGAGGGCGGAGGAGCCGGGCCGCGGGGGCTGGGGTCGAGGAGGGCAGAAGGGGCAAGCAGACCCGGAGGGAGCGGAGGGCAGCAGGTCGGGAGACGGGCCAGCGCTGGGAGAGAAAGTTGGCAAAGGCGAGGAGCTGGGCGCGAGGACACAAGGGTGGGAAGGCGCAAAGTTAGGCAGGGCGGCTCCGGGGAGCGGGATTTTTGAGCCCAGCGCCCGGGACCAGCGGAGCGCGGGCGGCCGGGGAGGGGCGCTGCAAGGGTCCCCCGCCAGGAGGCGCGGCGGTGCCGGAGGGCTTCCCGGCGGTGGCGGCGGCCCCGGCGCCGGCCGCGGCAGCCCCGCACTTACCCGGGAGCGGTCCGCGAGGACGGGCGGCGGCGGCGGCGGCAGCGGCGGCGGCGGGCACTGCACAGCCCGGGCCTCTGGCCCCGCCCCCGCCCCCGCCGGCCATTGGCTGCGCTGCCGCGGGACCGCGTTCGCCTCAGCCAATCAGCGCCCAGCAACGCGGTTTGGAAACTTTTTTTTTTTTTCCCAGGGCCCGGGCGCGGCTAGGCCACGCGGCGGCTCCCCCGCGCTGCGGGCGGCGGGCGGCGGGCGCCGGGGGCAGGGGCAGGGCCGGCCTGGGACTGTGCGGGCGGGTCCCCGGGCATCCCGGGACGGGCTCGAACGTGAGCGCCACGCTCTTCGAGAAAACACGACTCCCTTCCCTTAGACGCCGCTCGCAATTATTCCCCAACTGCTGGGAGGGACAGAGATCCAGGTCCGCTCAGGCTAAGCAAGGCTCCATGTGGCCTTTAGCCCATAATAAAGATTTCAGCATCGTTATCTTCTTCAAAGGCAGCAGACTTCGCGTCTAAGACTTTGGCTCCGAGCCTGGCTTTGAACTCTAGCTCTGCTCCTACTAGCTGGTTGATCTTGGCAAGTGACTTAAACTCTCGGTGACAGTGTCCTCTTCTATAAAAGGGGGGCTCCTGGGCAGCCCGGGGGGTGGGGGGCTCAGCGGTTTGGCCTCTGCCTTCGGCCCGGGGCGTGATCCGGGAGAACCGGGTTCGACTCCTGCCTGCATCGGGCTCCCTGCATGGAGCCTGCTTCTCCCAATGCCTGTGTATCTGCCTCTCTGTGTCTCTCATGAATAAGTGGATTAAATCTAAATAAAATAAAAAAATAAAATAAAATAATAAATAAAATAAAATAGGGGCTCCTAATAGGATTATGCAGAGACAAGATTTGGAATCTGTGAAACATCTAGGGTAGTGCCTGGCACACAGTTAAAGAAAATTGATATAACTGTTAAGTGACCATGATTTCTTCATTGGTTATGTATGTCAGGCACAAGTTAACCTTTTTTTTTTTTTTAAAGATTTTATTTATCCATGAGAAACACAGGCATATAGGCAGAGGCAGAAGCAGGCTCCTCGCAGGGACCCCAATGATGACATCCTAAGCCGAACGAAGTTAGATGCTCAACCAACAGGCTACCCAGGTGCCCCCACAAGGCTGACTTCTTAAATGTGGGTTTTCTTATTCGTAACAGCAATCCCAACTGTTCATCAACAAATATTTATTTGAGCACTCGGGCTTATGACACAACAAATGTCAAACAAAATGCCAGTCCTCAAAAGGCTTATGCGACTAAGAAAGCAAGACACTACACCAGCAAACAGAAAGTAATTTCAGGTGCAAGGTCATTTGAGAGAAAAGAGCTGGAAGGGGTAACTTTAGATGGTGAGGGAAGGCTGCTCTAAGGAGGTGACAACAGAGCTGAGACCCAGATGAAAATGACAGAAAAGCACTTTAATTGCTCTCATTTTATTAAGATTTTATTTATTCATGACAGACATAGAGCGAGAGAGAGGCAGAGACACAGGCAGAGGGAGAAGCAGGCTCCATGCAGGGAGCCCAATGTGGGACTCAATCCCTCGTCTCCAGGATCAGGCTCTGGACCAAAGGTGGCCTAAACCACCGGGCCACCAGGGCTGCCCTATTGCTCTCATTTTAAAGTTGAGAAAACAAAGGTGCAGGAAATTAAATGCGTTGCCCAAGGAGTCCCAATTAGCAATAACAAATCAGGCTTCAAACCTGGGTCTGTTGGACTCCTACACCAGCCCTCTTCAGCACTACCCTAGAGGCAAAGAGATTTTTAGCTATTTTGAGGCCTCCTGCCACAATCTTTAGAATCCTTCCTGCCTCTCTGCCTTGGTTAAGAATGGCCTTTTTCTAATTTGACTTTGTTTTGACTCCTCAAGTTCCTAAAGAAACTCAGAGACCCAAAAGGGAACCTCACTACCTGTACCAACAGAGTTAAGGAAAGTACCAACATGTCTTTCAGGAAATTTCCATCCCGGTCACAAACACTAATAAAATCATTCACACCCTCTCGACATTTTTCCTCTGATGCTCTCTTTCATCCTCAGAATTTTGACTCTCACCACTCCCCCGTGAGGTCTCTGGGAAGGGAGTAATCATTCCCAGTTTACAAATAAACAGAAACACAAATTGATGAGTTACCAGTTCTGCCTCAATGGCATTGATCAAGTCGCTTAGTTTCCAATTTCCTTCATTTTCCATAAAGACAAGAGGGAGTGCATTGAAATGATGAAAGTCCTCTTGAGGAATAGTTTAGGGGAAAGGGTTTGTTATTGGGTAAAACCTTTGCAATAAAAGGAAAATTCAGTGTACTTTAAAACTTTTTCCTTCTTCTATTCAGTGTTTTCCTTGTAGCTTTTAGATACAAATTAGCAGAGAGCTCAGTTTCTCTTGCTTTCGTCCTTCCATTACAATTTATTATTTCGGAACACTAAACCGAGCATAGGCGGAAGGGAAGTTGCTGGGGGAGAAACCCCATTAGTGGTAGCTAAGTTAATTTAAGAGGTGGAATGAATGTAAAGTGGCCTCTTAAGCAGCACAAAAATAAAACATCCTGGTTTCATAAATGTGAGGATTATAATTTGGACATAGAAAAACCAAAAGTTACTCTCTGGTAAAAGAGTCTGGCCAGCAAAGAAATAAGAATAAGATTAACAGAGACTATATTTAAGAAAATAACCCCTAGGAAAAATACGAAAGCACTCTTTCACAAGTATCAAATTGCTTTCACTTCATAATTGCTTTCAAGGGCTGGTGCAAACCAGAAAACAGCTGGTTTTCTACAGAAAACACTAAAACTGCATTTCCTTAAAAATTGTGATTCAGACTTTTCATTAACTTTTCATGTAGTAGGATTGAGTCCACTTTACTTAGGGAGTTTAACCTGTTGAGATCAGGGACAGCTCTGGACTTGGAAGAATGCCAAGCAAAGTCAAACAAAATGTGTCTGTTCTGTATTATTTTGTGACCACCACCAACTTTTTTAAAAAGGCAATTTAAAATCCAGTCACTTTGTTTCCTTTTTGTATTTTTTTAGTTGCTTGGGTCTGTGTTCAGAGATACTCAACCAGAATAAAAAAGAAAAAACTCCTCTAAAGAGAAGCATATTTGTATATTTGTTTGGTACTTTGGGAGAAAGAAAGGGGAAGGAAAAAAAAAAAAAACGTAGACACTGGGTTGTTTTTTCATCTGTTCTAATTCCCACTTGGAAAATAATACCCACACACAGACACAATGAGGATTTACTTAGCAGTAATAAATACCTAAGCAGGCAGATGATGTGTGTGCTTGTCATCTGCTTTCTGGAAAATGAAAATCAAGCACAAAGGGTGCTTCAGCTACGTGTTTGATCTTGCCCTCCACAATAGGACTATACAAGGATGCCTACAGGGATGTATCAGCTTCCCCTGAAATCACCCCCCGCCCGCCCCCCCCCAACAAAATCCAAATTGTTTAATGAAATTGCCTCATCCTGCAGGGGGTAAAAAAAAAAAAATCCCATTTGGCCATTTCGACTTATTCTTCTGCAAAATGAATCTGTTTCCCAGCAAACTTCAGAAATGAACTTGTAGGTCGGATTGAGCTTGCACGTCTTAAATACATCTCGATTTAGATGCGGGTTTTGTTTTTCTCAATAGCCACAGGAAGTAGGGAGCGGTTGGCAGTTTCGGAAGCGACCGTCTCATGCTTAGGCTTTTTTTTTTTTTTTTTTTTTTTTAATGACTTCAGGTAAAAGACCGTGAAGCACCAACCCTCCCTTCCCCCCCAAAAAAAAACCCCAACCATGCATGTCACATCCACCCACCGAAAACACAAGCCCTTACAGGCTTCGCAGGGCTTCCCCCCACCCCATCCCTGAAAAGTTTGCATGCACTTGCAGCGGGCTCTGGACTACAGGGTTTTTAAAAATGACGCTTTCTAACTGAAAACACGAGGACCCCTTAATGGGACGGGGGCCAGTGTGCAGCACACAGCCTGGGCACACACCTCACTTGTTTGCCCCCTGGGTCACCCTCTTGCAAGAAGCGGCCCCACCGGGACCTCGCGGGAAGCCCCGCGGGCGGTTATTTTTCTCTCCACTCGCCACTAGGTTGCAGTAGAAGAAGGACGCTGCGCAAATTATGCATCCCTTAATTAAAAAAAAAAAAAAAAAAGAGAGAGAGAGCCATCACGTGACCAGAGGGAACCAGGGAGAGCGGAGCTCGCGCGCGCGCACCAGCGAGAGCGCCAAAACCCTCGCGTTTTTCATCAAAATCCTGTTTAAATCGCCTTCCCTCCAAAGACCCAAAGAGCTCAATCGTATCAAAATCCCGATTGGCAGGTTTTTTTCCAACCCCCACCCCCCCGCCCGGCTCCACCTCGCAAGCCCTCTCATTCTCCGCTTATCAGGTTCCTTTCCACTCCACCACGATAAGCCAGGGAGAAGGCCTCCCTAAGCAGGGGGTTTTGGCCCCAAAAAGCCGGGGTCTCCCCCTGGGAAGGTCCCTATTTAGGGGTTTATCGGGAGGGGACTGAGCCTGACGAGGCTGCAGGGCCGCGAGGCCCCGCCCCCCCCGGGGTTCCCAGCACGCCCCGCGCGGGGAGGACGCGGCGGCGGGGGCGGGGTGGAGGAAGGGGCGGGGCCACGGCGGGCGGGCGGGCGGGCGCGGCGGGGGGGGGGAGAGAGAAGGGCGTCGGTTTTGCGACAGGGGCGGTGCGGTGCGGAAGCGGAAGTGGAGGGTGCGCTTGGCGGCGGCGGCGGGAGCTGCGGAGTCGGGAATCAAAACAAAGGGCCTGGGGGGGCGGGGGGAAGGCGGCGGGGCCGGAATGTGAGCGGAGGTGGAGCCGGCGGCTGAGGTGAGTTGGCTGGCACCGCTGGGGACTGGTTCCTGATGGGCTTACTGCTCTGGGGCCACCGGCTGGAGGCGGGACAGCGTCCCCCCCCTTTCCCCTGCTCTTTGCTGGCGGGGGTGGGGGAGGTTGTCTGCTCCGGGGGGAAGGACTGGGACCCCCCAGACAGGCCCCCACCGTGGGTTTGTGTTGTCACCCTTTCAGGTCGGTTCACGACTGTCACTGCCGCGCCGCTGCTGCTCTTTGGGGGTGTTTGGCTGCCCGCCCGCACCTGTCTCCCTGTTCCCTGGGGGGCTTCCAGGTGTGGAGAGCGCCTTTCCGGAGCAGCGTGCACAGTTGGAAGGTTAAGAAGGGAAGAAAGGGGTGAATGTATTTCAGCCCCCCCCCCCCTTGAGCGTTCTTGCACTCCCCTCAGACGGTTCAGCACTCCCTAGGGTATAGTCTCTGGCTTGACAGGTAGTGTCGAGTTGCCTTAGGGCTTGAGCCACTCCCACTACTAATTGTAACGCTACGCCTCCATACGCGTTTTAGTTTCCCAAGTAGTTTTTTTTTTTTTTTTTTCTGGCATTACCAAGAGCTTACCAGTCACCTTTGTATCTTCTGGACTTCCCCCACTCCCCCTCTCCCCCCGAGCTGGAAATACAGTTTTGCATGTTGGGAAATCAAGACCTAAAGGATCTTCCTAGACATTTCTTGAACCCTTGACTCGTTCAGCAATCGTTGAGACGGTGCTAGGCACTTGGCAGGTGCAGGAAGTGGAGCAATGAATGAGAAAACGTGGTGTCTGCTTGTCTGCTGCCATGGAGTTTATGTTCAAGTCGGGGAGGCATAATTTAAAAAAAAAAACAATTTCAGTAAGAAGAGCTAGGAAACAAAAAGTAAGGGGACTGTGTCGTGTGGGGGTCGAAGACTAACTTGTGTTAAGAGGAGGCCGCTTCTAGATTTTATACTTCGTCTCGTTAAATCCCTACAACAGGCCTATGAGGATGCTACGGTTATAATCAGGCCCATTTTACGCATAGGATCTGAGGTTCAGAGAGGTTGCGAACTCTCTAAAAGCTGCCTGGATAGGGAGCAGCAAAATTGGGGACTAATATACAGGCGGACATCAGAAGGCTGAGCTCTCAAGCACTAATTGTTCAAAGACTCCCACTCAAATCAACAAAAAACTTGTTTTGACTACCTGAGTTACTTAGTGGCATTCCCAGGAATGGGAAATTTTCTGGGTGCAGGCCACTTAAAAGCTATTACATTTTTTTAAAGATTTATTTATTTATTCATGATAGACATAGAGAGGCAGAGACACAGGCAGAGGGAGAAGCAGGCTCCATGCCGGGAGCCCGACACGGGACTCGATCCCAGGACTCTAGGATTGCGCCGTGGGCCGAAGGCAGGTGCTAAACCGCTAAGCCACCCAGGGATCCCCAAAGCTAATACATTTGTACTTTTGATTGTGTTGAGCAATAAATACAGAAGGCAGGCGCCTTGGTGTGATGGAAAGAAAGAGGTGGACAAGCCTGGCTCTGCCCCCTTTCTAATTCTGTGATCTTGGCCAAGTTACAAAACCTAATTAAACTTGTGTTTACTCCTAGGTAAAATGTAGCTCACTTCTCCCTTGTCTAGCTCACCCTTGTATAGCTCAGGCTCGGGTTTCCTGCTCCTGCTTTACTGTGGGGGGAAAATAATTACACAAATGAATCTTATTGTCTGGTTGTTTTCATCATTGTATCTCTTGTGCCAAGCACAGGCCTGCTATATAGTAGATACTAAATAAATAGTTGTTGAATGAGGAAACAATGTTAAATAAAAATGGTTTGTGATCTGTATTGTACTCTGCCTCTTAACTCACTTTCAGGATTGGTCTTGAAGAAATTTGAAAGAGCATGTTGAAGTTGCATATTGTGAACATCACAGGTTCCCATGATCCAGAGAGGAGATGGTTTGGGGTTACGAGATCTGTGTTCAGTAGGAAGAACAACTCATAATTTATTGTAGTTGTGGAGGTACACTCCATCTCTCCCTCCAGATTAACTCTTTTAGTAGTAGGTAAATAGTTACTATATTTATCTCTTCACTTAACAGTAATTACTTAGTATATACTATGTTGCAAACCCTGTACTTGGCGCAAGCTCTACATTGGTGAAGACAGATGCTGGGGTCATTTATCTAATTTTTCCCCCTTCCTAATGCTGTAGAGGGGAAGAACTTAGCCACACTCTGCAGAGGAAGAGACTGAAACTTAATATAAGTTTTTTTTAGCTTCCACATAAGGGCCAAATAGTAAATATTTTAGGCTTTGTGGGCCATGCAGTCTCTTGCAAATACTCAACTCTGTAGCTGTAGTGCAAAAATAGCCACAGACAGTATTTAAACAAAGTTATGTATTTAAAATAGAGACACCAAAAGTTGAATTTCATATAATTTTGGGTTACAAGATGTGATTCTTTTGATTCCCCCCCCCCAAGAATTAAAAAGTATAAAATACCTTCTTAGTTTGAAGGTCTTTAAAATACAAGCAAAGGGCTGGTTTTGGCTGGCAGGCTATATGTGATTGGTTCTATATTTTAGATAGAATACTCATCTCTCCCTTCACCATGCTACGTAGATATTAAAATCTCTTGAGAAGAGCATCTTTTCAGAGAGAGGGACTTAAAAGAAATTGCTTTCTTTATGTCCAGTTGAAATTTCTGATAAATCGATAACCTTAAAATGGCCACTGCAGGTAAGAATAGGCAGTTGTTTGGTATGATGGCAAAGACTTGGAAATGAGGTTCAGTTGTCCTTACCATTGGCAGTCTGCCTCCATGCCCACTGGCTGTTATTGATTTGATCTGCTTTTATTGTACTGTTTAAGACTTGTAAGAATGCGGTTGGTTGCACTGGGGTAGATACAGCACATCTGTGACTGGAGATTTCTCGATTAGATTTTTGGTGGTATATCTGATTGTATTTTTGTAATAAGTAAATGAAGAAATTGGTTCCATTTGTTCTGTAGCAAAATCAAATTCAGAGTCCAAAGAGTTCACTTAGTTTGGACCTTCCATAGTCACATCAATGACACAGTGGGATAGGTTACTATTAAGTCAATTTCACAATCTTATGTAGTTGGTAATGAAGACATGTAGCTGTTCTTTTACTAAAATTATGTACTCTTTTGGTTAACTTTTTGACCTTTACCAGTAGAGTCTTTAGGGAGAGGTGGCTGAGAAGAATTAAGAAAAACTATAGAAAAGGCCTGCTCAGGGCTAAATGGGTTGGCATTTGGCTAGAATTCTACCTTTATTCCTTACTCTTTGACTTAATGGGAGCCATTATACCGTAAATAATGTTGTTCCATAAGTACAGTTGCGGTTTCACTTTTTAAAATTTATTTGAGAGAGAGTGGCAGAGGGAGAGGGAGAAGCAGGCTCCCCGCTGAGCAGGGAGCACAACGTGATGTGGGACTCTCCATCTCTCCATCCCAGGATCCTGAGATTGTGATCCGAGCCGACAGCCACCCAGGTGCCCCTGCAATCTTCCATTTTAATAATGAAATTTGTACTTAGGCAAATAAATAACATTGCAGTCTCCTTCTTAACAGGGTGGAAGAATGAAAGAAAAGAAAGATGAAAGAATGTTGAACCACTTTGTATGGCTGTATGATGGAAGGAAGCGGAACTGAGGACTCCTGCAGTAGAACACCTGGATGGCTGCAACAAAATAATGATGCTAAGCCATGGCTTTGGAAATTCTCTAATTGCTTTTCTCGTCCTGAGCAGACATTGCCACTTAGTCCCCAAACGGTAACTATGCGCAAGACTGAGGACACAGCAAACTCCTTATGCAAATAGATGAGCGGTCCATTTGGTCTGGGGCAGTCTCTCTCCCTGGAGTCTGTACTAAGTTTTATCTCGTATCCAGCCTATTCCTCCTTGTAGCACATGGTTATAATTCCTGACTCAAGGAGAGCCTAAATTTTTTAACTCCTGTATTCCTATTCTAAGTATTGTAGGTGCTTTAAATATTTAATGTTAAAATTTGGGGATGATTTGTTTCTTATCAAAAGCCACAGATGCCAGAGATAAAATCCAAATTATAGAGTCAAATCAGAGGAAAGTATAAAATAGATTTTATTTCACTCTAGCCTTCTGAGATTTGAGTCTCAAAATTAAAGCGAGATTAATAGGACTTTATTGGCAGTCTTTCTATTCAAGATTTCTCTTGAATATTTAAACATGTCTGTAACTTCCTTTGCTTTTTCATAGTGATTTTGACTTTTTTCTGATTCCATTTCATGCCCCATATTACCACTTTTTTTTTTTTTTGCTATTGCACTTGGAATTTAAATGGGTCTTTACTGTAAATTTACATAAGGGTATTAGTAACTTTTTAAAAACTCAAATTCCATATCTTCTCTAGGTTTTCATTATATACTTAACTTTTTTCTTTTTCTTTTTTTTTTTCATGGCATCAGTAATTGAGGTCATTTCTTTTAGGGACATTTGGCAACAGGGTTGGCAGCTTAGGCAGGGCTTCTGGGCTGGAGGATCTGACCCTTGTGGAGTCACATGGTACAGGATTGTGCTCTCAGCTTTACAGATCCAGAAACCTGATTTTATCAGTGGCACCCAGAATGGAGTAAATTCAGGGGGACCAACTCATAATAACCCTGATCATGAGAGCCAGGTGTCTATAAATCACAATGCCAGTAGATGAATTTCCAGCCTTAACTGTAATTACAAAGAGGGCAGAACACACTGCTTGTTGGCAGTCAGTCAATTACTGTCACCTCCCTTTTAGGAAATGTCCAAGTGAAAAATCCAGATTTCTCCTAAATGAGTGTACTCTCCCAGATGAGTGTAGAACCACAGCCAAAGGAGTGAAATCATAGCAGTCATATGGCCCTTTCTGTGCTCTGAGAGAAGAGCATGTCGCTCTCACTATATCAGGACATCCTCTTTCTCTTAATAGTTCCTGCAGTGAGCCAGTAAGGGCTACTGATTAGCTGGATCTCCTTTAAGAGGCAGGTACTCTGCTGAGTGCTTTACATGCACTATCTCATTTCCTCCTTCTAACAACTGCGGGAGGTATATCCTATTGTTCCCAATTGAAGGCGGAAGAAACTAAAGTATAGACAGGTTGTGTAACTTACCCAACGCCCTCAGTTACTGAGCGCATTCAGACCCAAGTCTCTGCCACTGTGCTATGCTATAACCTTGTAAATATTCTGGCCTCCTGTGTCTATGTTAGAGGTGAATGACAAACTCTTTCTCTGGAACCTTGTTCCCAAATAATTTTCTAATTACTCTTAATCTTGTCCCTGGCTATAAAGTCATTGTTGGCATTATGGCTTTAGGTCATGATACCCTGGAACTTGCTTAATGTCATCAGCTACACATTTGAAACCTCCAAGGGTGGGCCACTTGGACAGATAGCTAATCTCATCTTTAATGTTTGGAATCCTCTGGAGGACCTTCCTAAACCCTTGATGGTCTGACTGCAGGAACCATTAAGTATTTTCCTCAAAGTACATGGCTTGGAAGCCATCTTTATTGAATGCTGTTGGTGACTGTTGTTTTCATGCCACCTGTTTTGTTTTTAGAAGACCCTAGGAGGCAAGGGGAAGTTATCGAAGGGAAGTCCCTGGGGCACAGATGGTTAACTTGCCCTGCTGAACATGGAAGCAGAACCCACCCCCAGTCACCTAAAATTCAGCAAGGACAGACACGGTCTTGATTTTAGTTGTCTGTTTCAGTGTTCACCTCCTGCAGACCTCTCTGAAGAATACCCCTGGTTTCAGCTGCCATTCCATATTGTTTGGTTATGGTGGAGTAATGTGAACAAGATTGAACACTATTTTCATTTTGGGATTGCAGTAGGATGTGAGTAACCAAAAGTCACTGGCCTCATAACATTAACTTGCGTTTTGATCTTCTCTTCCCAGAAAGATTACATGGAGAACAAGAAAGTTGCTGTGGAATTAAAGGATGTGCCATCTCCCCTTCATGCTGGCTCTAAACTCTTTCCAGCAGTCCCACTTCCAGATATTCATTCTCTTCAGCAACCTAAAATACAGCTTTCACCTGTCCCCAAAGTAAGCTGCTGTGCTCATTGCCCTAATGAACCCTCCACTTCACCAATGCATTTTGGTGGTGGTGGTGGTGGTGGTGGCGGCGGCGGCGGCAGTAGTGGAGGTACTGGTAGCTTGATTCACCCAGGCGCACTGTTAGACTCGCAGAGCACCAGGACCATCACGTGTCAGGTAGGGTCAGGGTTTGCTTTCCAGTCTGCGTCTTCACTCCAGAATGCCTCAGCTAGGAGCAGTTTGGCCGGCATTGCAAGTGACTTTCCCAGCATGTGTCTAGAAAGTAATCTGTCTTCCTGCAAACACCTGCCCTGTTGTGGAAAGCTTCATTTCCAATCATGTCATGGTAATGTGCACAAGCTGCATCAGTTCCCAGCTCTCCAGGGCTGCACCTCTGCTGGCTATTTCCCCTGTTCTGATTTCACAAGCGGGGCTCCAGGGCATTTGGAAGAGCACATGTCACAGTCGGAGCTAACGCCTCACTTGTGCACCAATTCTTTGCACCTAAATGTGGTACCTCCGGTTTGTTTAAAGGGCTCACTTTACTGCGAAGACTGTCTAAACAAGGTGTGTATCTTTTTATTTGTTCTGTTGGGTGCAGCTGATGTTTGAGGAATGACTTTTTTTTTTAAAAAGTAGATCTTGAAAAATCTTTATTGTGCATGGGGTTGAAGATTCTTCTGTGAGGTAGCTTTCACCCCATCAGTGCAGCTTCTTTTGGTCCTGAAAGAAGCAAAGGGTAAAAATGGAAGGGCCATTCAAAAAAGTGCAGAGTCATCATTTATGTAGTTGATGCTTTTAGAGGCTCTTGTAATAAATCTGTTTCTTGTAAACCCTAGTTTGGCAATGCTTCGTGTTCTGTTCTGTCTTTAAAGGCTAGAGCACAATTGCAGTTTCTCATAACTTAATACTCACCTTATACGTGGACCCATTTGTGTAATGTAGGTCACGCCGTGTTGTTCTTTTGTAATAATTTGAGGGTCTTGGAACTTGGCCTCAATCACATGAGTATTCAAGCAAAGATCTCAATCACTTCCGCGTAGAGTGTTCAGGGTCGCCTTTGCAGTATACACGTGCCCTAGATTGTAAAGGTCTGATCATGTGAATATCTTCCTAGATCATTTCAAGTCACTTCTTGAAGTGAGTTTATGAACTGATGGCTAATAGTTCTAGGAATGCCCTGAAGTACTGAAAATACATTCCACCAGAGGTTAACAGGTGGAAAGAAGAAACACTTAGACTGTATTTTCAGTTGTTGTTTTTAACTCTAGGTTCTGAAATGATGTATCTGAAACCTCCTCCTCTTTTTAAAAAAATTTTTAAAACAGCCGGCAAGAAATAGTATAATTGATGCTGCTAAAGTCTGGCCAAATATACCACCTCCAAATACTCAAACTGCACCTGTTACTATTCCTCTGTGTAATGGCTGTGGAACCAAAGGAACAGGGAAGGAGACCACGTTGTTATTGGCGACCAGTCTAGGCAAAGCTTCTTCGAAATTTGGTAAATGACAGTATGGTATAAAATGTGCATATTTAAGTAGTTTGCAGTATCTGATACTAACACCGCATTTAATCGCCTTGAAAAGATTCCTTGTGGTTCTAAAGCTACTGTGTATATGAGTCTTCATTTCTACCTCTTGGTAAAAATCTTCTTATTCTCACAGACCAACAAGTCGTTTGTCTTTTATGTTGAGCTGCGCCTATTTGAGACCAGACGCTGTGTATAGAAAAATAGGGAGTATATTAGGAGAAGTAAGCGCTAGAGGGGACTCTTTATCTACACAGGTTCATAAATAATCATGCTTGTTAATTGTGTACTCTATAGAAATACTTAGTATTTAGAAAGATTTTATAATGTTTGATGAAAAATAGTAAGTGAAAACCTATTGTCATTTCCCCCAAAACTAGCTAATGTGGTATTTTATCTTTCGAAAACCTTTTTTAAAATATTAAGTCAGATGTTAATGCAGTGTTACATTTTTTTTTTAATCAAGGACAGTAACAACTTTACACTTTGTCACCTCTTCATTGCTCTTCCATACTGAGTGGGTAGACAAGCATGAGCAGACATAACAATCAGGTCGCAGAGCTGCAGTGTCCATTCACCTCAGAGAAGCGTAATGATCAGCCTGAGAATGGCTCGTGCTTTGCAATGGATTTATTGTGGGCTTGAAGTAACTTGACCTTTAGATTTGTTCTCTCCTGAAAAATAGGAATAATGGCTTAGAAATACTATTGCAACTTGCAGTTGTGCTATTAGGTCAACCAGTGAGGTTGGTATCCTTAAACTTAACATCAATCAGTAATTTCATTTTTCTGCCAGTAAAAATGATAGGTAGCTACCTATGATTTTATTTTAGTTTGCCATTTTTTTTTCACTATATGTGATTGAAAGTGTTAACATTTCCTAAGGGTCACCAGAAGTTGCACTAACCGGACAGGTGCTGGAAAACTTACCCCCCATTGGAGTTTTTTGGGATATTGAAAACTGTTCAGTTCCCTCTGGCCGCTCAGCTACTGCTGTTGTACAGAGAATCCGTGAGAAGTTTTTTAAAGGCCACAGAGAAGCAGAATTCATCTGTGTGTGCGACATTAGTAAAGAAAACAAAGAAGTTATCCAAGAGCTGAATAATTGCCAGGTAAAAAAAAGAAAATTATTATGGTAGAAGAATAACCACATGGGTTTTTTTTTCCTAAAGAATTTTAATTTAGAGTTAGTTTAATATGTATTTCTGTCAAGTTTGCAAATAGAGGAAATTAGCAAAAAATTATTTCTAAAGTGCTAGAAATCATTTAATCATATCTGATGTTTCAATAATCTACTTATATGTGATTATTGCTCTGCTAGTATGATGGTTATGTCTATTGTTTCTTTTGACTTCCATGACTGCCCTATGGAAAGGGCTCATAGAATTTATTTGAAATAGACAAATTCAGTTGAGGCACCAAGATGTTAACCAACTTTTTATTTATTTATTTATTTTTAAATGTACCTTTTTTGTTTTTTATTTTTTTAAAGATTTTTATTTATTTATGAAAGACAGTGAGAGAGAGAGAGGCACAGACACAGGCAGAGGGAGAAGCAGGCTCCACACAGGGAGCCGGACGTGGGACTTGATCCAGGGTCTCCAGGATCAGGCCCTGGGCTGAAGGTGGCGCTAAACCACTGAACCACCAGGGCTGCCCTTAACCAACTTTTTAGTTCACATGGCCGATGAACTAGGATTTACTTATTTTTTTAAGACTTTATTTATTCATGAGAGATGCAGAGGGAGAGGCAGGCTCCCTGCAGGGCTCGATCCCAGGACCCAGGGATCATGACCTGAGCCAAAGGTGGACACTCCACCACTGAGCCACCAGGTGCCCTGGATGAGCTAGGATTTAAATCCAGATGGTCTGGCTGCAGTCTGTTATCTTAAACCAGAACTAGAATCCAGTTCTTTTGACTCTTGGACAAGTAATTCTATTGATATGCTATATTGCTGCCTAAAATTCTGTATTCATGCTCCTTAAAAAAAACTAATAAATTCTATTGTGTATTGCATGTAGTTGAAGTACCTCTCAAACCCTTTCCTTGCTCTGGCGACTGCTATGTAAGCCTCATGGCTTTAACAGAAATAAACACGTTTTAACTCTTGGGGTGGGGGGGACACAGAAGCCTCCCCTGTCCCACCACCTGACCCCAGACCCAAAAGCCACAGGCAATGTATGGTGGAGACAAATGACATCAAATACAGTGCTAAGTCATACCTTCATCATATACCAATCTCTGCTACTTCCCCAGCTGTTGGCAGAAGCTGTTAGAGCTAATTTACCTACTTCAGATTTCACTTCCTTTTCTGCCTGTTCTCTGAAGAGGGGATGGATAAAGTACAAAAGCAGAAGATCAGAGAGGCAAGCAGGCATAATAATGGATCCAGTTCATTTATACAGAGAGACAAATTTGAAGTTACTGAGATCCACTTATAATTTTCTTCCATTCCTAAGTGGCAGTAATGTGTCTTTCCTTGGGGACCATCTGTTAAGATGTGGGCAGAACGCATAGTCGTTTTCTGACCTCAGCTCTCGCTTGTTTGTCCTTACTCTATATTAACACAGGTAACTGTTGCCCACATCAATGCTACTGCAAAGAATGCGGCTGACGATAAGCTCCGCCAGAGTCTCCGAAGGTTTGCAAACACGCACACTGCTCCAGCCACAGTGGTTCTTGTGTCAAGTAAGTGCAGAAGCATCTGCTAATTTCAGCAAAACCCACTATATGGGAATAGAGAAGCCGGAACACATTAAAGTAAAATATGCCCCCAGAGAGGCTGAAACACACAGGACATACTTAACGCTTATGTCTGAGAGCTGTTTAGAGAAGAAGTGGAGTCTATTTGGGTTTTCTGTATTTTCTCCTTAGAACTTGAGTACAGGTTCTTGTGGAGCCAGTTAAAGAAAATGTATTTTTATTTATTTATTTTTACCCTGGTCCCAGTATTGCTAATTGTAAAAACCTAAGAAGAATTAGTTCCAAAGTTGATGCTCCCTAATAAAATGTCAATATTTGCTCTTTTTTATTACGGGAAATAACATGTGTCTTGGAATTCAATGTAAATATGTGGTAAAATTGTCCTGTTAGTGTTAATTTGTCCCACAAGAAGGGGATGGGAGGTGGTAAGCTACTCTGGATATGGTCTAGCCATCCCTCTTTTCTCAATATGTGTCAGTGGAGTTGTATGTCTCTGTCCTTCTAATGTTTGGGGGTGGGGGTGGGCTGTACCTTTTCTTTCAGCTGATGTCAATTTTGCATTGGAACTGAGTGACCTGAGACACAGGCATGGTTTCCATATAATTTTGGTCCATAAAAACCAAGCGTCAGAAGCCCTGCTACATCATGCTAACGAGCTGATCAGATTTGAAGAGTTCATTTCCGACTTGCCCCCCAGGTTACCACTAAAAATGCCAGTAAGTGGGTTTGCATTCTTTTTTGCTGTATTCTGACGCTACATTATGGAGACTAAAGACCACCTGTAATAGGGGTCACCAAGTGAGGCCGTTCTTTGCAGGAGGCTGGCCAGAGGTTTTTGTTTTGTTTTGTTTTGTTTTTTTAAGAGTTTATTTATTCATGAGAGACACACGGAGAGAGGCAGAGACACAGGCAGAGGGAGGAGCAGGCTCCATGCAGGGAGCCTGATGTGGCACTTGATCCTAAGTCTCCAGGATCACACCCTGGGCTGAAGGTGGCACTAAACCGCTGAGCCACCAGGACTGCCTAGCCAGAGTTTTTAAATAAGGCTTAGAAATAGTTCTTCTATGTGGTTTATGTATACAATGGAATATTACTCAGCCATTAGAAACGACAAATACCCACCATTTGCTTCAACGTGGATGGAACTGGAGGGTATTATGCTGAGTGAAGTAAGTCAATCGGAGAAGGACAAACTGTATGTTCTCATTCATTTGGGGAATATGAATAATAGTGAAAGGGAATATAAGGGAAGGGAGAAGAAATGTGTGGGAAATATCAGAAAGGGAGACAGAACATAAAGACTTCTAACTCTGGGAAATGAACTAGGGGTGGTGGAGGGGGAGGAGGGCGGGGGGTGGGGGTGAATGGGTGACGGGCACTGAGGGGGACACTTGACGGGATGAGCACTGGGTGTTATTCTGTATGTTGGTAAATCGAACACCAATAAAAATTAATTTATTAAAAACATTAAAATAAAATATTCTATTGCTTTAAAAAAAAGAAATAGTTCTTCTCTTAAAAATTTACAGAAAATTGATATGAATGGATTTTACTTTTATTTTGTTGCATCGTATCATAGGGAGTTATAGGTTAACCCTACCAAGAGCCATTTGTGTCTCCAAAGCCAGCAGTGTTTTGTGTCTAGTGGTTGGAATAATGGAAACATTATTACTCCATTAACTTCCGGGCATGGATAAAGAATATGGTGGTGGTTTGCACACGTTCATGTTTTGCAACAAATAAACAGAATAATTGTATTTGTTGCAAAATAATTTAAAATAAATTATTAAATTTATAAATAACTCTTAAAATAATTTTTTTAAGAGTTATTTATTTTAAAGAAAGAGAGTGCATGTGTGAGTATGGGGAGGGCAGAGGGAAAGAGTGAATCTGAAGCAGACTGCTCGGCAATGAGCCTGACACGATGCTCGATCCCACTACCCCAAGATCATGAATGGAACTGAAACCAAGAGTCAGAGGCTTGACTGAGTCACCCTGGTGCCCCTAGTTGTATACCATTGAGGCATTTAATCCTTAAGCCCCAGGAACCCTTGGGCTTGTTTTCTACAGTTACATTCCCCACCATGCATTCGCACTTGCACAATTAGGTGTGGTTATTGCTACACCTGTAGCTCGTTGAGCCACATGCTAGGATCATATTTCCAGCAGGGTGAGCATTTCTTTTAGTTTTAATTTGGGATAAGCATGTTTACCACAGTGTTGAGCTGTATTTAAGCTCTTTGGAGAATATATAAAGAAATATATAAAGAAATTGGCATTCCCTTTTCTGAAGTCAAAGACCTTTAAGTCAAATATATTTTAGGTAACACACTGTCCACTTTTGGGATCCTTATTCTTTATGGTTAGGAAAAAAAAAAAAAAAGACTTGATTATCCAGAACTGTAAATCTGGCCATTTTCATTCACTAGAGTGATCATTTAAGGTACATTTCTCCCTTTCTGTGTTTTTTTTATTCAGTCCACATAAGTTTACCTTCTCCCCTGTAAATCATTATGACCTCCCCTCCAAGGCTAAGGCTGTTAGCTTAAGTCTAGAGATCCCTCCTTGTTGTTCTAATTATGTAATTGAACGTGTGCCCCTGAGTTAACCTGTTGTAACACTTCTCCTCTGTATCAGCAGTGCCATACTCTGCTCTATGTTTATAACCTACCAGCAAATAAAGATGGCAAGAGCATCAGCAACAGGCTCAGACGCCTGTCTGATAATTGTGGTGGGAAAGTGCTGAGTATCACAGGCTGCAGTGCGATTCTCCGCTTCATAAACCAAGATAGTGCGGAACGGGCTCAGAAGCGAATGGAAAACGAAGATGTCTTTGGTAATAGGATCATTGTGTCATTTACTCCAAAAACTAGAGAACTCTGTGAGACAAAGAGTTCCAGTGCAATTGCCGATAAAGCGAAGTCTCCCAAAAAACTTAAGAATCCAAAATTGTGCCTCATCAAAGATACAAGTGAACAATCTTCCAGTGCCAAAGCCACGCCTGGAAAAGGGTCGCAGGCAAATTCTGGATCTGCTACAAAAACCACAAATGTTAAAAGTTTACAGGTAACTTTGATACCTCTTGCTTTCTGAAGTTTATGGTAGGTTTGGTTTTTCTTTGGTGTCTGTGTTTTACATGCCTGCCTGCTTTTGGCGTGTCCCTTTTTAATTTCTGTCTTTGATGATACTCCGAGTTCCATGTTTTTCTTTTCTGTACGGGTGTTAACACTCCTTGGGTACCTACATTTTCACATCCGTTGCACTTGTCTCTTTTAAGGAGCTGTGCCGCCTGGAGTCGAAGACTGGGACTAGAAACAGTGACTCCCAGCAGGGTAACCCAAGACTGGCAGCACCTCCTCACAGAAGCTCGAGCGCCACAGCGCCCGCACCTAAAAGCTCGGGGACAGCAGAATCTGCTTACAAAACCAATCCGAAGTAGGTTAAATTACTCTTGCTCACGGATGCTTGTCTAACATGAAGGAAACCCAATGACCCATCCCCTTCAATTTTTCCCTCCTTTAGAAAAGAGAACCTCTGTGCCCGAAGTGTCACCAGTTCTCCCGTAGAGAAAAAAGACAAAGAGGAGACCCCGTTCCAAGTGAGTTACCCATCTGCTTTTAGCAAGTTGATCGCGTCGAGGCAAGTTAGTCCTTTGCTCACTGCACAGTCTTGGTCTTCTCGGTAAGTCTGGCTTCTTGATCGTGGGGGTAGTTACTCAAAAGGGTAGGGCTTACAGAACAACATTTGTTGAAAAGAATGCAAGTGATATAGGAGTGCTCAAAGGGAAAGATGAGTTTTCCACTCCTCCTCCTCCATCCCCACTTTTTCTTAGGTAATTAGCTAACGTTTCTTAGGTAATTAGCTAACGTTTGGAGAAATGGTCCTCACCATTTCTCCCTCCTCCACATGGGAATCAGGGTAAGCAGAGTACAAAGAAATTTATCCAGGAGTCCCTGGTCTGGACGGGAGGCACGTTAAGATGTCCTTACTGTTTCTTCCTCACTTTGTCATGTTGGGGAAGAAGCCCAAACTGGACACGAGTTGGTTATTCTTATTCATAGCATAATTACCAGGAGCCGTTTGAGAAGCAAGGGTCTCTGTAAACCACCATAATTACCTAAGTAACACTTAGCTTACCTAAGCTATCCAGACTCACTCAGTACTTCTGGAGGACAGGAGCCACAAGGCCGAGTTGCATCACATGAACTCCTTCAGGCGTCATATTTGTTCTGCTGAGTTGGTGAAGACTCACTCCAGAAAGTGACTTTGTATCTGTAAAGTCACATTTTATTTTTATTTTTTTAAAGATTTTATTTATTCATGAAAGAGACAGGTAGAGACATAGGCAGAGGGAGGAGCGACAGGCTCCATGCAGGGAGCCCGATGTGGGACTTAATCCTGAGACTCTAGGATAAGGCCCTGAGCCAAAGGCAGACGCTCAACCACTGAGCCACCCAGGCGTCCCTGTAAAGTTACATTTTAAAAGTCACATAATGGGGATCCCTAGGTGGCTCAGCAGTTTAGACCTGCCTTCGACCCAGGGTGTGATCCCGGAGTCCTAGGATTGAGTTCTGCATCGGGCTCCCTGCATAGAGCCTGCTTCTCTCTCTCTCTCTCTCTCTCTCTTTCTCTCTCTGTGTGTGTCTTTCATGAATAAATAAATAAAATCTTTTAAAAAAAATAAATCACATAAAAGTTTCCTGATCTGGAGAAAGACTGTAACACCTGAGCAAGAACATATAGCGTTTTCAGAGCCAGGGAGAGGTTAAATGACATATTGGTATAACAGGCTAAACCAAGAATAAATGCCCAAATTGGAAAACTAATTCATCAGGGCCACCTATAATTTCTTTTTTTTTTTTTTAAGAATTTATTCATTTATTCATGAGAGAGAGGTAGAAAGACAGGCAGAAGGAGAAACAGGCTCCGTGCAGGGAACCTGATGTGGAACTTGATCCCTGGACCTCTGGGATCATGCCCTGAGCCAAAGGCAGATGCTCAAATCCTGAGCCACCTAGGCGTCCCCCACCTATAATTTTTGCCTTTAGTTTTAAATAATCTGGTAAAAGAATATTTGATGTTAAATCATGTACTGGTTGTTAATAAGGGGTCAACAGGTAGTACTTTTGACAATAAATATCAATCAGTGTGTATTTAAGATAAACCTACATTTGAAAACCAAATAGTTTGGTTGTATTGTGGAAGGCTGCTTTCTACATATAGCTTCAAACAAAGTCTAAATGATATAAATGAAGTAAATAGAGTCACAGTTTTTAAAAATAATTCAATATGTGTGTCTTAAGCAGGAGTATGTCTCCAAACCTTTTAAACAGAGCATCCCCACTTGCTTTCAACATTGCAAATCCGAGCATTGGTGCCGACAGTCCAGACCCATTTGCAAATGGTGCTGACATCCAGATCAGCAACATCGACTACAGATTATCCCGGAAGGAGCTGCAGCAGCTCATGCAGGAAGCATTTTCTAAGCACGGCAAGGTAACCTTTCTCTTTTGTTCTTGCCTTTCTTTTACCTTTTGCTAGCACTCCATGTCAAGAGAATGTCATTCAACACATGTAACCACAGCCAGGATATAAGGATTACTGAATGAGTTTGAACTCCTTCCTTTTCCCTATGGTCTGCTCATGGTCATGCTATACATTTGGTTTTTAGGACATAGCCCGAGAGAGCAAGAGACCTACTGGAGAAGCAGCTGTAGTTATAGGCAGGGACTTAAGTGGCACTTTAGGAAATAAAACGCTGACGGATCTTATTTGGCTCTGTCTGCTAAAATACAGAAATAGGACTCTAAAGTAATGTTGTCTGTTTTTGTTAATACCTTACTGTATTTGATGTAGTTTTTAGGTGGTGTTTGCTAGAAGTGCACCTCTTGCAGATTATTAAAATGGCTATGTCCCAGGTGTTTGCAGGGTCTGGAGAAGACTCCAAAGACTCCTCGCATGTGTTGGCCCCTGAGCCTGCATGGGAGAGCTGTGTGTGCCAGAGCATGCAGGCAAGCCAGGCCAATTTTATATCCCTGAAGGTCACTCAGTCCTAGTTCACTTAGGTTTTGCTTGGCAGAAGTGTAGAGTTCTGACAAGTTCCCTCACAGAAGCATGGAAGTTCACAAACATGTTCCTTAATGATTCACCTTTAGTTTTAAGATGACAGGGTTCTGGGTAGACCTAGCATTCCATTTTCCTTTTTACTGCTGTAGGTGAAGAGTGTTGAGCTCAGCCCCCATACAGATTATCAGCTCAAGGCTGTTGTTCAGATGGAGAACTTACAAGAAGCAATCAGTGCGGTGAATAGCCTCCACAGATACAAAATTGGCAGCAAGAAGATCCTGGTCTCACTTGCCACAGGAGCTGCTAATAAATCACTCTCTTTACTGAGGTAAAAACAAACCATTTATTTCAAGAAATAACATTGTAGCCCAGAAACAATTTTGGAAATAAGAAAATAGATTTGATCACATTTCCAGCCCTCTTTGATGATTAAATATGCAATAATGCTTATTCTTAATTGATAGAGCTTATAAATAAGCTAGAAGTTAACAAAAAGCTAGTTAGAATAATCCAACTCTTTTTCAAGTCATTACTCAAAGGTGAAGTACAGCTTAAGCTTGGCAGGCAGTTAGGAGTAAAGTAATATACCACATATCCAGAACAGGTTCTAAAAATAGTACCCCTCTACAATAAAAGTTTATAAGCCTGGAAAGTCTGAAATATTACCTCCAAATCTTAGGAGAAGGTAGGTTTGTCTGTAAAGGGTAGATCTACAAAGCTCCAAACTCAACTTACAGATAGATCCTAAACATCAAATAGACGCTCCAAAAGTCTGCATTATGATAATGTCAGTTGTAGGAATCTGGTGATGATTTTATTCTCAATGCGCTTTGGTGATGCTTCAGCTCTCCCTGTTTTTGGGGGAAACTAGTGAAACAGAACTCGCTCCTAAAAAATCTGTTTGAACTCTCAGAGATCTTTTTCTGTGACATGTACTTCACCATTATTTTAAATTATGGTTTTTATCCCCTAGAATAAAAATAATACTGAAGAAACTTTGGAAAGGTCAGAAACAAAAAAAGCTGGAGGGGGCAGGGAGGTGGAAATCCATAATCCTGCGGCTCAAAGCCAAGCACTCAACAGTTTGCCTTTTCGTTTTCTCTCAGAGTGTTTCTGGGTGTCTTTTTATTTTTTAAAACCAAAGTTTGGATGATATATTCAGTTGTGTACTGAACTGTGGGAATTCCACCCCCCAGGTCTCTAACAGGTGAACCACAGCATGGCAGGAGACATTCAAGCCTTTTTCTCTGTTAACAAGGTGTTTATCTCAGAGTGGTCACCATCCTTCTGATACACAGGTGTGAGAAGCCCTATGCTTGAGTCTGATAAAAATCCCATTGTCTGACTTTATATTCTTCAATCACCTTGTCTCTAACTACATGTTTTTAAGTTTTTCCAGGAACTAAATTTTGATATATCAGAAACTGGCAAATTTATGTTGCGTGGACCATTGAGAAATTCAGGGGTGAGGGGTGCTGACCACTCCCCCACACATGTAGTCAAACACCTTCATATAACTTTTGGCTCCCCAGAATCTTAACTACTGATTGTGTACTGTTCACTGGAAGCCTTACTGATAACATAGACAATGGATTAATAACCTGTTTTGTATGTTCTATGTGTTACACGCTGTATGTTTACAATAAAGTAAGATAGAAGAAAGTGTTACTAAAACCATAAGAAAATGTGTATTTACAGGACTGTACTACTTCTGTTGAAAGAAATCCATATATAAGTGGGTTCTTGAAATTCAGACATGTGTTCAAGGGTCAGCCATGCATCTTGTTAATTTTATGAGTTTTTTAAGTACAACTTGGAAAACATTTTTTGATATCCAACATCTATTTGCTAATTGAGTAAAATTTTGTTTTACAGTGCAGAAACAATGTCGATTCTTCAGGATGCTCCTGCCTGCTGTCTGCCTCTTTTTAAATTTACAGATATCTATGAAAAAAAGTAAGTTAGGTGTTTTTTGTTTTTTCATTAATCTAGTCAATACTGATTGGCAGCTTCCAGAATTCCTATATTGATGTGGAGATTGACATAAAATTATGGTAGCTGCTTTTAAGGAATTTCCAGCTTGGTAGAGGAAAAGACACAAAAGCAGTGATATTCTGAATTTGATTTTAACATACATCTTAAAAATGTCTTTGGTTTTTAGTAAATTGAGACTTCATTCTCTAAAGCTGTACTTTTATTTTTTTCCAATTGAATTTTGAGTTTTATTCATCATTGAGTGAACTTTTTTTAAAGATTTTTTTATTTTTTTTATTATTTTTTTACTTTTTTTTAATTTTTTTTAATTTTTATTTTTTCTATTTTTTTTAAATTTTTTAAAATTTTTTATTATTTTTTATTTTATTTTTATTTTATTTTTATTTTATTTTTATTTTTTTAAGATTTTTTTTAAAAGTTATTTATCCATGAGAGAGAGAGACAGAGACAGAGACATAGGCAGAGGGAGAAGCAGGCTCCCTGAGAGGAGCCCGATGCGGGACGATTCCAGGGTCCTGGGGTCATGACCTGAGCCAAAGGCAGACGACGCTCAATCACTGAGCCACCCAGGTGCCCCAACATTTTTTTTTACATAAGATTGATTGATTGATTGATTATTTATTTATTTATTTATTTGAGAGAGAGTGCACAAGCTAAGGGGAGGGGTACAGGGAGAAAGATAAGCGGACTCCCTGCCAGCAGGGAGCCCGACACTGACAGTGGGCTCATTCCCAGGACTGTAGGATCTTGACCCAAGCTGAAGGCAGATGCTTAATCAACTGAGCTTCCCAGACACCTTGAGTGAACATTTTTGAGTATCTTCTAGAACTAGAAGCTCCAGGACAACAAGGACTTAAGACCTTCGCTTTCAGTACCCAGGGCTTTGTAGGTGCTCAGCAGGTATTAGTGTAATGAAAGTGTGAGGCTCTATGGAGAATGCAGAGCTGGGAAGACACAACCCTTGTTCCTGAGGAACTCATGTCTGAAAGGAAAGAGAAAACACAAATCATTACATAGAACAAAGAAAACAGAAGGGAGAAGCAGGGAGGAGAAAATGCTATAAGGATGGAAAGAACAGGAGCTGGACCATTACCCTGTGAACTGTGGGAGCCCTGAGTAGTGGAAGAGTAAGGGGGGGAGGTGTGGTGGTGGGAACCATGCTTCGGGATGACTCTTATGGTGGTGGTCTGGTCTGAGATGGAATGGACAGGGCAGGAAGGGAGATGAAGGAGGGACAGTGCCACACCAGCCCCCAGGCCTGGGCAAATGCTGTTGGAGTGCTAAGGTTCCAGTTGTCAGGTGAGACAGGACTGGGTGACTGGTCTTACATAGCAGGGAAGCTAAAGAGTAGAGGTCAATTTGATGCTGAGTTATTTTGCCAGATGACTGGGAGAATGGTTGTATTGTTAAGCCAGAAATTGAGAGATAAAGGAAGCATGTTTAGGAGGTACAGTGAATTTTTGACCTTGGTTTTGGACATTTGAGATCTGATGTGACAGTTACTTTCCTAAAGGGGATCGTGAAAGACAAGAGCAGATAGGGAGGGACAGGGAACCTAGAGAGGCAGAACTGGATGGAATGCCCCCAGGGACGGAGGTGAGAATGACATCGGGATGTATGGGGATGTGCGAGGTTTGGCAGAGAGGAGGCGGCTGCTGGTGACTTGAGAGCCATCCCTCCAGAGTTCTGTGGATAAAATCCTGAGGGGAGCAGGCTGACAGGCTGGATGGTAAAATGGCAGAGCAGCTCCTGAGAGAGCAGCTGTTTCCATTAGAGGCAAGACCAGAGTATAGGACTGAGAGCACTAGGGGTGTGTGTACGTGTGCAGGGGCAGACCGTGCGAGTGAGGGCGTGAGACTGCATTTGGTCAGGGGGACGTCTGAGTGTGTGTGTAGGGCCTGGGAAAAAAACCACTGGAGTGGTTGAATGAGTGCTTAATACGTCCTGAGTTCTTTCCAGACATTTAATCCTCACATCAACCCTATGTGGTAGGTAATATCTTCCCATTTTGCGTTTGGGAAAGCTGAGGCCCAGGTTGGTTCTAGAAGGTGACTGAGGCCACACAGATTGAGTCAGGATGTGAACTAAAATCTGCCTTCCAAGCTTGTGATTTTAAGCTCCCGAGTATGAAAGACCTATGTTGGGAGCAGTGGGGGGCGGCACATGTGGTTGAGGAGTTAAGCTTCGCGAAGAGTGGGTCATGAGGTTGAGGCATAGGTGAGGTGAGAGAGTAGCTGGAAAGGACTATACCTCTTTTGAGAGAGGAAAGCAGAGGTGGTGAGGGGTAGCTAATACAGAGGGATTTCCAGCTTGGGGAGCCAAGTTGAAAGAGGTCCTGTCAGATAGCTTTCCATGTGAGAAAATTCAGTGAGGTCATTTACAGAAACTGCAGAGTTCGAGGAATAGGTACCAAATGACACAGAGACTACTGGGCAGTGGGCCAGAGGTGACTTGAAGCAAGTGCCAAGCATTACTGGTTTAGTAGTGAATGAATTTATAGTAGAATTATTCCACTCTGACTTTTGAAGAGCCTGAGGAACATTTTTGGTGATAGCCCTTTGTTTCATCAGATACATAGGCATTTCTGTATAATCCAAGAAAAACATCCTATGTCAGCATATCTCTCCTTTTCCTCGCTTTTAGGTTTGGACACAAGTTGAATGTGTCGGATTTATATAAATTAACAGACACAGTCGCAATCCGTGAACAAGGGAATGGCAGACTGGTGTGTCTCTTACCCAGCAGTCAGGCCCGGCAGAGTCCCTTGGGGTCTTCTCAGTCACATGACGGTTCCTCGACAAATTGCAGCCCAATTATATTTGAAGAGTTAGAATATCACGAGCCTGTCTGCAGACAGCATTGTTCCAATAAGGACTTCAGGTATATATATTCCCCTTCAGAAATAATCCTTTTGCATGTGGGCGTGTACTGTCTATGGCAATCACCTTGCAGACGTTTTCGACCACTGAGAAATGTCCCCTAACAGTTTTTTCTCTTTTCTGTAGTGAGCATGAATTTGATCCAGACTCCTATAAGATTCCTTTTGTGATTCTCTCTTTGAAGACATTTGCGCCCCAGGTTCATAGTCTCCTGCAGACACATGAGGGCACTGTGCCTTTATTAAGGTAAACATGTCAAACCATTGAGATATGATGACTTAGGTCTTCTCTTTAAAGAAGGTCTGCCCTCTGCCTGTACCTCTTCCAAGCAAGTATTCTAGAATGCTTCATCCTCACATTTTTAGCACCGTGCAAGTCCAAGTAGATCTGAAATGGGACCCATTGGCTCAGTACTTCAAGCAAATTAGCGTTTGTGCTGAGTTTTAGAAACATAAGCAATGACTAGGAATGTCTCTTCCCTGCAGAGATGAGATTAGTGTAAGCGCTATTCTAGAAGTATGCACACATGCTGCAGGAATGTACAGGACCTCAAGCAGTAGGTTGTAAAACTTGAGAGAGAGGTGTCCTTTACAAGGCCATATAACCATCCCATGGGCCACATGGTACACTTAGGAAAAGGGCCAGCACAGGATTAGGTTGCCCTAAAGGCACTGACACATTAAAGCAGGTAAATAACTGGCTTGGAACCCAGTTGTGCCTTATTTCTAACTCCCCTCTGCTGGAACATTGTCCAGGAATGTCTGGTATCATCAGAATGGATCAAAGAGATCAGTGCCACAGTGGTTGCCTCCCCTCCCTGGGACCTGAATTTTCATGTTCAAACCCAGATCCTGAAGATTTAAAGAGAAATGATTTATTAATGTATATATTAAAGATTTCTGTTTGGCAGGTGCTTTGGTGTTCCATTATTTTGATTAGCCTTATTTTTCCCCCTGCTTCAGCTTTCCAGATTGTTATGCTGCCGAGTTTGGAGGACTGGAAGTGGTGCAGGAAAATCAAGGGGGTGTTCCCCTAGAACACCTCATCACTTGTGTTCCAGGTGTAAACATCGCCACCACACAGAATGGCGTCAAAGTGGTCAAATGGATTCACAACAAGCCCCCACCTCCAAACACAGGTGGGAGTCAGGCATTTGATGTTTCTGAGCCACTGTCTACTGTGAGAGGAGGCTGCTTGCCAAGCACAAAGCACCGTGAATGTCTCCCTTGATCTTTTTTTTTTCCCCTTGATCTTTTAAAAACCAAAACTACTCTAAAGTGCTGAAGGTTTGGCAGAAACAGACTTTTGTGATGAGCACAAAAGTGCTCATCACAAACCAGACCACACTTCTGAATGTCTTTAGCCCTAACCTAATTTTGTGAAGCTTTTTGGCTTGTCAGTTGACTTGCCTTTTAAAAATCATTCCAGGCATTTGAAAGAAATACCTCTAAATGCTGATTTACCTTTGAAATTCATTCTGGTCAGTATTTCTGACTTTGATAAATGTGAAAACAAATTGAGTTCTCAGTGTGAAGGACCAAGAAATGTAAACGTAGCTTTGGGTGAGTTTCTGAGTTCCTGTCTAATCCCACCACCTGTGAACAACACTCTAAATTGTGGCCTTCCTATGGACACTTCGTTCTCTTTGACCCCAAACACTTCCTCTTTTTGCTCCTTCTCCAAGAGGAAGAAAGGTAAAGATTACCAGGGAAGGAGAAATGTTTGTGTCAGAGCTGCTCACCACCTTCTGCCTTTCCCTCAGTCCTAGACCATAAAGTGTGCTCTTTCTCCTTTGTCATTAGCTTGCCAATGTTGTAGAAAGGTTTCTATCCAGTTATACTTTAAAATTAAAATTTTTTTCTTAATTAAGTGGACATTCAAGATAAATGTAAGAACTTCATTCTTACTCAATTTTATATCAGCAAGTTTTATGTTACTGCTTTCCGTGGTTTCCTGAGCAGTTTTTCAGCTTTCCTGTGTGTTAGACTTTTCTGGGCTACCTGCTTGCTGCTCATCTAAATAACTTTGTTATTTGTTGGAAAGTATGTTCCATGGGACCAAGTTACAAATGAGTCTTTGAAATACAACCAGTTTATAAGCTGGAAAAGTCCTGTATTAATTTTTACTTCTGCTTTTGACACTTTGCCAAACTACTTTGACTGTAGAACACTGAGAAGTAGTGGTCAAGCATCTGCCAGCCCATAAAGAAGTGCACTAGCCTGCAGATTATATGGGACCCGAGTATAGATGCTGAGAAGTAAAGCGGCCCTTTGGTCTCGTCTCCTTGGTCACGGTTGAGCTTAGGCAGGGGAATGCGAGGTTAGTTACCTTTCTTTCAGCAGTGAAATCCTGCTTTCTATCTGAGGCACGTTCTGTTTTTCTCCCTGTCTAGACCCTTGGCTTCTGCGTTCCAAAAGTCCTGTGGGCAACCCCCAGCTGATCCAGTTCAGCAGGGAAGTGATTGACCTGCTCAAGAACCAGCCGTCCTGTGTCATCCCCATTAGTAATTTCATCCCATCCTACCACCACCATTTTGCAAAGCAGTGTCGGGTATCAGACTATGGATATTCCAAGCTGATAGAATTATTGGAAGCCGTGCCTCATGTGTTGCAGGTAAGGAAAGCTTAGGGATTATTTGTTTAATGACAGGAACGTTCCTCGGTAGCTTCTTAGTTTTCCCAGAAAACTGTGAGTTTAAACTTAAAGAAGGAACCCGTTAGAGCACTGAGGAGTATTTTCCTTCTAATCTCTGTAGACGACTTCCTCTTCCTGGCCCAGACCGCTTCAGGATTGTTTATTCTTACAGAAGAGCTGCCACGAACACGGGCTTTGCTCTCACCAATGAGTTGAAGACCAGCTCCTGGACTGGAGCCTAGCATTGGTTCCTAAGGAGTCTTTGCCTTATTGAGAGTGTTTTTTTTTTTTAAGATTGTATTTATTTATTCATGAGAGACACAGAGAGGCAGAGACATAGGCAGAGGGAGAAGCAGGCTCCATGCAGGAAGCCTGATGAGAGACTCCATCCTGGGACTCCAGGATCATGCCCTGAGCCAAAGGCAGACACTCAACCACTGAGCCACCCAGACGTCCCAATTCAGACTTTTCTATATCCTACCTATAAAACAGTTTTCCATTTATAAAATGACTTGGAACACCTTAGCTGTAGGTGTAGGCAAAATTAGTTGTAGGCAAAATTAGTTGTGTAGATTAATAATCTTTTTATTTCTATACTCGTGACTCTCTGAGAAGGAGCATGAAGGGCAAACAGAAAGGGAATGGAGGTCCCAGGCACTTGATCTGTTGATCATTTTAACCATCTATATTCTGTTGATCTACATGTGTTTGAAAATGCAGATATCATACATAAAAGCACTTATTCTCTGAGAGTAGCAACAGGTGGGAGAGAATGCCATCAGCCAGAAAGTCAATACATGCCAAGGTCTGACAAGTGTAAATAATCAAAAGTATTTGATTTGCAGATTCTCGGAATGGGCTCCAAACGTTTGTTGACCCTTACCCACAGGGCTCAGGTGAAGCGCTTTACTCAGGATTTACTAAAACTTCTCAAATCCCAAGCCAGCAAACAGGTCATTGTGAGGGAGTTCTCACAGGCTTATCATTGGTGAGTTGATGAGAAAGGGGGGGGGGGGGAAAGCGAATATTTAAAACACGTTTTCTTCCCACAAATTTAAAATAATTAACATTTTCTGTTTACCATTCTTTTGGAATACTTAGAAAGTTAATTAAGCAAGTGATATTTCTCATTATTTACCCATTTCCATGGTTAAATTCTAGGTGTTTCTCAAAAGACTGGGATGTTACCGAATATGGTGTTTGTGAGTTGATCGATATTGTATCAGAGATCCCAGACACAACCATCTGCTTATCCCAACAAGATAATGAAATGGTGATTTGTATCCCCAAAAGAGGTATGTTGACTTAAATGTGCTGGAAGACCGTTGCATATCTCAGTGGTTATCTTAACACAGAATCCTTTATGCTTCCCCCCCCCCCCCCCACCTCTGTGGTTTCTGAAGATTCCATAGACAGTGCAGTGTGAGAACTCTCACTTAACAGTGGATCCAAGGTTCTTTGGAGCAGATGCAGCCATTTGCCAACAAGAAAAGCAAGCTGGTTTTTTAGAATTCAGTGTAGGGGGGGAAAGGGCATAAGCAGCACTTTCTTGAAATGCCTTCTTCAGCCTGTCTGTGGCTATTGACACCACAGTTATCCAGCTGAGAGTCAGAGTCAGTTACCATGGCTGTTGGTTGCTTGTCTCTTGTCTTTAACTGAGCTACTTGACTGCACTCTTGAGAAGGAAAGAAGATCCAAGCAAATGTTTTGCTTTATCTTTCACATTTTGGTCATTCTGGTTGAGGTCTGGGAGCTGGGATAGGTGAAATTACATCTATCTACTGTCTTGTTTTCCCAGTAATATTAATCAGTGATTCTTAACCTGTGTTCCTGCAGAACACTGATGTTCGTGGAATCATAATACTCCAAAGCTTTTGGAGTAATGTCAGTCTTCCCAATTCTAATTTAAAAATAGAAACAAAAATGGAAGCTGAAGATTTTTCTCCCTGTATTTTTGTTAAACTTTCATTGCCTGATACTCTTTTCTGCTAGCAATTTTAACTGAAGATCAGAAGAAGAAACAAAAAGTATGTGGCTATTGAGAAATGTGATTTTACAAAAATAATTTCTAGGCCGCTTTTATAAGTACAGAGACCTGGATGCATGTTAGACTTATATATATGGGATGGGGTGGGGGACAAGGAGCTAGAGAAAATACGTCTAGCTTGCAAGGCGAAATTGCAAGCTAGTATATGTGTATTTGCAAGATGTGTATTTCATAGTATTCCGTGATAGTCTCCTGGCTTCCTGGTGTTGTGCCCTTGAATGCATTTGAAAACCATTCTGCAGAGAGAGAACATGAACATTTTTGTTTCAGGTTGAATGTGTTCAGAAGGCAGTGATGATATCCCTTGGCTTCTGGGGTAGGACTAACTATAGCAGTAAAGCTTAACACAAATGAGTGGAAGAAAACTGTGACTTCTTTCTTTCTTTCCTTCTTTTTTAAGAGCGTACCCAGGATGAAATAGAAAGGACAAAACAGTTCTCCAAGGACGTAGTGGATTTGCTGCGGCACCAGCCACACTTCCGGATGCCCTTTAACAAATTCATCCCCTCCTACCACCACCACTTTGGCCGACAGTGCAAACTTGCTTACTATGGGTTTACCAAACTACTTGAACTTTTTGAAGCCATACCTGATATCTTACAAGTGAGTGAAGAGATTTCAATGATGTTTTTCTGAACAATATATGGGGGGAGTGTTTGTTTTTCCCCCAGGCCTATTTTCCTGGGAAGCAGAGAGTTAAGAAATAGGAGGAAAACTTTAAATATTTTGGTCAGAGAAGCTATGTCATTGGCTCACTTGTGTTTTTAGATAAACGTAGGGGTTTTTTTTCCTATTCAATAAATAAATCATACTTCAAATTTGTTTCAGATAATTCTTGAAAAAAAGATGAAATATTTTGATTTCTTAAATGGGATGTCCTTCTATTAGCACCATACTTTTCACATCTTAGGTTGGAGGTGGGGACAAGAGTATACAAGGTGATAGGAATGTTTAGCTGTTAAGCCATTGCTAAGTTGAATTAGATTTCTCTTGTTTTATCAGAATTACTATTTTTGACACCTAAAGTGCTTTTCAGTTTTTTCTCATGTATCTTAAAATACACATTACCTCTTAAGCCTCTTTAAGCTTGCGGTTCACTGGTATTAAATACATCATATGTGGGGCACTTGGTGGCTCAGTCCGTTAAGCATGGGGCTGCTGATCTCAAGTCAAGATCTCAGTGTCATGAGTTCAAGCCCTGTGCTGGGCTCCATGATGGGTGTGGAGCCTACTTAAAAAATAGGTGTATATGTATATATATTACATGCTGTGCTGCCAATTTCTGGAACTTTTTAATCTTGCAAAACTGAAGCTCTATATCCATGAAGGAATGCTGAAGTGCTTCTCAGTCACTGACTGTATATGTTTCTCTGCCATTTAATTCCATGAAGGTAATAACATGTTCACTCTTGCCTTCCTCCTTCTCTGTGTTTTCCAAGGTATTAGAATGTGGAGAAGAAAAAATCCTCACGTTGACAGAGGTGGAACGCTTCAAAGCTCTGGCTGCCCAGTTTGTCAAACTCCTTCGGTCCCAAAAAGATAACTGCCTCATGATGACAGATCTACTTACAGAATATGCTAAAACATTTGGTTACACATTTCGTCTCCAAGACTATGACGTCAGTTCAATTTCAGCTTTAACACAGAAACTCTGCCATGTTGTAAAGGTGAGCAGGGTTTTATTTTTATGGACGACAATATGTGGTGGCATCATCATTGCCAGGATGCTTACCTGTGCTTCGCATGTCTCTGTCCACACCTGGCACTATTTACTGCTTCACAGGCAGTGCTTTGTATGCCATTAATACATTTAGGTAGTAGGAGATGACTCTGGTTTGGCAGGTAAAAGTGTTGGTCTTGCTCTTGTGTGTTTCTTTGGCAAGGGGCCTTGGAACATCTTTTTGAACTGAGGAGATCTCTGTGTTATCCAAGGGTGTTTCTTTTCAGGTGTATCCTTCTAAGTGGATTGTGGTCTCTGAAGGTTTGGGGAGACTGTCATCACTTTCTCCCTCTTTCCCCCTCCAGATTCTGACTCACTTGAGTAGATTTAGAAGCAGGCAAGGCTTATGGCTAACTTAGTTGCTGATAATAGGAGGTTGGAGAGGGTAACTCCTTTTTCCTGCCCTGGCCAGAGCAGCTAGATGGCTTCAAGCTGCCTCCAGCACGAGACCACAAAACTCACTTTAAGGAAGGAGAAGTGGAAGGTGAAACGTACCACCAAGTGGGGGTCAGCCCAGCTTACAGATATGGAAGGGATCCAGTGACATACTGTCTGGTGATGGGGAGAAGAACCTTCACAGGACACAGAGAAGCAGCTGCTGGAGAGCAGGAGAGGTGGGAGGAGTGTGGCGCACTCATGGCCACAGAGGAGGAATGGCCTTAGTGTCGCCTGCTGGGAGGATGAGGGAGGCAGGAACTGATATGACCTTTGGGCCTAGCTATGTGGAAGGACATGGTGGTAGTGCTGGCCGGGGTGGAGCCAAAGAAAGGCACACTGAGTGGATTGAGGCAGGAGGAGTAGGAGGTGACCATGGTGACAGGTGATGCAGACAGCTTTCGGCTTGTGTACTTGTAGGGAGGTGAGTGAGTGCATGGTGAGGGGAGATCACGAGACTGAGTGGGCCAGTGAGCTTTCTGGTGGCCAGCTCCCAGGTAGGGAGACCTGAGTTGTGTGGGGGCCACAGGGACAGATCTGCTTGAGGAAGAAAGGCAAAAGACAGCTTGGTGGGGCAGGGCAGGGGTCCTGAGGAGGCAGGCCTGGGAACTGCTATTCAGTGGAAGGAGGCACAGCCCTGATATGAGCACTTTGAAGGAAGGGAGTATAGGATGGATGCAAACATACGTAAGTGTGATGTTCCTCACTTGGAAGAGGAGGGAGGTACCTTTTGTGAGCTGTTTTTCTCTCAAGTGGATGGTGAGAGCAACTGCATGGAGGAGAAAGGGCGAAAAAGACAGGATACAAGATTGAAGGAGCCATTGTAGTGCGTGGGATCGGCCAGGATATCAGGCAGGGGTGCTGAGAGTAGGGGGAGCTCTGCAGGAGGGAGGCGGTGCCCATAGGGCCACCGTGGGGACAGTCACTGGTGCAGGGCTATGAGAGCAGACAGTTGAGCTCAAGGTGGGAATTTGCTAGAAGGTGCAAAGAAAAGGCACAGGGACAAAGGAGTTTACAGAGTATGACCAGAATGGCAGTGAATTAATGGCCTGTCAGCACCAAGATGGACCAGAGAGGAATTTGAGGAAGGGAAAGGACTTGAATTGGGAGGACATGGGAGTCCTCGAAGGCAAAGCTGGAGAAGGGGAAGAAGAGCTGATCATTGGAATCTCTTTCCAGTCTCCTACCCCATCTCGAAGGCAGTGGGGCTTCAGTGGATAGCAAGTCTAAGCCGTGACCAGACACTTTGATGAGTGAGGGCAAGCAAGTAGGGAGTTGGGGCAAAGCAATCAGGATCGGATGGGCTCCAGTGTGCTGCCCTGGCCGCTGCTGCCTCTCCCGGGAGTTTCTGGGAAATGCTGATGCCGGGATTTCACCCTTGCCTCTGAGATTCTGATGTAATTGGTCCTGGTGGGCTCTGAGCATTGGCATTTTTTATAAGCTCCCTAGTTGATTCTGTGCATAGCGTGCATTGAAAATCAAAAGATGTATCTAAGTAGCATCAAAAGAGCAGGGTTTTTTTTTTTTTCTCCTTGAAAGGCTGAAGTTGTAGCAATGATTTGGGCATCTGAGATGATGACTCAGATTCCCCTAGACTTGAATCTGTTGATTGATTAAACCCTGCATCCTGGAAATCTGTCATCAAAATCTCCACAAATCTGTAGCCCTAATAAGTGGGGTGGTGGGTTTACCCAACTAACGTCCTGCTTTGGCTGTGGGTGAGCGTCCAAACCAGGGACACACTGGGAGTGTGATGGTTTCTCAAGTGCTACTTTCCTCTCTCTGCCTCTGAGAACCCAGAGCCCCAGAGATTGTGAGTCTGTGATTACCCAGCCCTTACTGAGGCACTGAGATGGGTGGTCTTGGCTAGGAAACCTGACAGAGGGAAACTCTGTGACAGTAAACTTGGTTTGCCTACCTACACCTAAGCAGCCTGCATGCTGAAGCTCTGCCTGTTGTAAATCCAGGCTCACTTCACAGACTTGTTCCTCTGCCCGAGGCCTGCGGCTCCCACTTAGCAAATGCTTGTTTCTTCACATGCTGTTTGGTTCCCAGACGATAACCTATGTCTTTTCCAAAAGGTTCCCCTTCCATTTGCACGTCATCACTCCAACCCTGTATCTCAAGAACCAGAGAGAATCAAGGGATAGACATGTAGTCAGATAGGAAAATACCCACTTGCTGGCTGGTGATGATGGATTAGTGTGGATGCCTGTAGTCCAAGTGGGCCTTCAGTCCCCACCCCAGTCTAGTCCCTGGGGCACAAATGTGGAGTATGTAGACAACCCTGTGGACTGTCACCTGCAGTCCAGACTAACCCCTTGAGTGCAGCATCCTTCAGTTCAGGGGCGTGGGCCCCGGGATGCCAGCGGCCAGTCTCACCTCCTTGCATAGGGGAGTGGAAGGAATGCCCTAAGAGAGGATGGTACTGATGGCCACCTGATTGTGGACCAGCAGAAAGGGAGGGAACAGTCCCTGCTCTGGTATGCCATAGCAGCTGGAAACAAACTCACACGTTCACTTCCGTGTAAGAGAAGGAAGTAGAGGTTTTCCCTGTGTTGGTCTCCCTAGCCCCAAGAATAGTAGCTGAGCCAGTGGCTGTGGCCCAGTGTGCCATTCTCAATCTGGGAAACTCTGGGACTCTTGTTCCCCCAGATTGCTGACATGGAGTCGGGCAAACAGATTCAGCTGATCAACCGCAAGTCCCTGCGTGCCCTCACTGCCCAGCTGCTGGTGTTGCTGATGTCTTGGGAAGGAGCCACTCACCTTTCTGTCGATGAGCTCAAGAGACATTACGAAACTACCCACAGTGCTCCCCTCAACCCCTGTGAATATGGATTCATGACCTTGACTGAACTTCTGAAGAGTCTGCCCTACTTAGTGGAGGTATGCGTGCTCACAGTTCTGTAGAGCCATCTTACTGAGAACTGCTGAACTGTTCCTGGATCACCTGATGGCCTGAGTTAGAGGGTATAACGTGGGAAGGGACCTTCCAGTTATTTTGTTGTTGAACAAATGAGGCAGAGCAGGGGTGCAGGCACCTTGCCCAAATGAGTGCCCAGCTAAGAGGGAAGCCCTGGCCTCCTGAGTCCTGAGCTAGGGTGCTTTCATGCTACTCCAGGCTGCAGTTTGCTACTGTTAGTTCTTTCTGAATAAGGTAGATGGTGTCGGGGCAGAGGGTAGGGGTGGGGCTCTGTCATCAGTTAGGTACAGGTCAGAAAGAAATATTGGTCACCTGGGTAGCCTTTTAAGAACAGCAATTAAGAGGGATCCCTGGGTGGCTCAGTGGTTGAGCACCTGCCTTCAGCCCAGGGCGTGATCCTGGAGACCTGGGATCAAGTCCCACTTCGGGCTCCCTGCATGGAGCCTACTTCTCCCTCTGCCTGTGTCTCTGCCTCTCTCTCTCTCTCTCTCTCTCTCTCTCTCTCTCTGTGTGTGTGTGTGTGTGTGTGTCTGTGTGTGTCTTTCATGAATAAATAAATAAAATCTTTTAAAAAAATAATAGCACTTAAGATGAGAAGAATCATAGAATACTACAGAAATAGATGAGGTCTCTACACACCCCCCATTATCAAATTGACCCCAAGAAGTTAAAAATTAGACCAGTTACAAAAAGGAGGCTGTAAGATCATTGAAATTTTACCACTGAAACAGACACCAGGACCAGATAGGTTAACAGTTGGATTTTTCACTAACTTTAAAGAATAACTCCCAACTTCTAAAAATCATTCTAAGCCATGTTAAAAACAAAACCAAAAAAACCTCACCACTTCACTTTATGAAGCCAAAGCAACTTTAAAACTAACACAGTCCCCCAAAAGATAGTGATTCTAAATAGGGTACTAACCAGTCAAGTCCAGCAACATGGGGAAAAGAGTGTTACTGTGTAACCATGTGAGTGATGACTAAGTAAGTAGTTAAGAGATGTGGACAAAAACTCTGTCTTTGGCCAAACTCGGGCCGGGCTCCTGGGAACCGCCTTCTAGATGACAGTGCGACTTTGGATGTTAGTAATTGTCCGTCCCCCAACACCCCTTTCCACTTTACCTATAATCTCCACTTTCTTTGCTATATTCAGAATTGAGCCTAATTCTGCACTGAGATTCTTTCCTTTTATTGCAGTAGTTCCTGAATAAAATCTGTTTTTCTTACTATGACTACTGTCCAGCTCTGGTTTGTCCTCACAATATCAAATCCAACATTTTCAAGACTCTCTTAATTACCTATTAAGTGAACAGTGCTTCTAGGCAGCGTAAATGGATGATCCAAGATGGAAGGCTTTCTGTGCCCAGCTCGGGTTGGGAAGTACCCCTCCCTTGGAGATTCTCAGCACACATTAAGAGTCTGAAAAGGTTTATGGTAAAGAAACTTGTTTACTTGAGGCCAGAAGAGCTTTTGGGGTTTCCTCCCCTACTGCCCCCCTTCCTTTTTAAAGACTAATGTCACCATCCCACAGCACAGCGTTCCTCAGACCCCCACTTTGGGAGAGGGGGTTCATTGGCTGCAGTCCCTGCTGTCCAATGCAGTTCTCTCTCTCTCTGGGGGTTTGCTCCCTCCTCACTCTGTCCTTCAGTCTGAGACCCCAAGTCTGCCAGTTTCCCTCCTTCCTGACACAGTTTCCAGACCTCTGCCATCCCCGACACACTGAAGTTTGTTCAAGGCGAAGGAGATCCTTGAATGAGCGCCCCCTCTTCCCAGGCTTATTGCCCATTTTCGAATTGACTTGGCACCTTTTCACTCTCAGCTGGAGGCCCTGGCTCCTAGGGGGCATGGCCAGTCACTCTGGAAGTTTCTAATGCCACAATTTTCTCTTGAACCAGGTTTTCACTAATGATAAGACCGAAGAGTGTGTGAAGCTCACAAGCCTGTATTTGTTTGCCAAGAACGTGCGGTCTTTACTTCATACTTACCACTACCAGCAGCTTTTTCTCCATGAGTTTTCCATGGCCTATACCAAGTATGTCGGAGAAACACTGCAACCCAAGACCTATGGCTACAGTAGCGTGGAGGAGCTCTTGGGAGCAATTCCGCAGGTGGGTGTCCTCTGAGCTGCTTAGAGAGCATCTTCCTGGAGAGCCCCAGGTTCACTCTCCTGAGCACAGTAATGAAATGCTGCCAGGAGAAGAAAATGGCAGGCATTTCAAAAAACATACTGTTTGCATTAAAGGAACGATTTTAGCATTTCTGCTTCATTCTACAAGCCTTTATTAAATTCCTGTATGCCAGGTGAGTAAGTTGTAGCCCCTTTCCTCAGAAAGCTGTCAGATAATGGAGAATAAGGGCACCTGGCAGGTGAAGAGGCAGTATGGTCAGTGCAGCCTTGGGTGGATACAGCCCATGCCCAGACTCGGGGTTCCTTCCAGAGTCGCAATGTCAAGGATTTATAGAAATGAACCATGTGACGAAGAGGGGACCACATAAGCAGATGCAGAGTAGTGACAAGTAGTGTGGAATATTGAGGGCATTAAAAACCAGTTAGGGGCCCACCAGTGGAGTTAGAGCTCATGCATGGAGGGCCTTGCTCCTCCAGGTAAGTAGAATGACCTGGAAGAGAGGAGCGGGGAGCCTCGGGTTTGTGTGTGAAAGGCACCAATGTCACCACGGTATCCAGAGTAGCAAGAGGGGAGGAGGGAGCTTGGTGAGTACCCTGGCCATGGCCAGAGCACAGGTGAGAGTGAGAACGAGACTGAACCTGTGGGAGGGGCAATAAAGCACCCAGGGAGGCTGGGTGGGGACTTGGTGACAGATACATGTCGGGAAGTGCTGGGAGCCAACAGCCTCCATTCCTACTCTTGCTTGGCTGAGGTGGAGAGAGGACTCTGTTTCAGGATTAGGACCGGGAGCTTAGTTTTAGAGGTCTGGAAGTTTTGCATGAATTCTTTTATGGAATATTTAGTTTCTGGGGAAAATAGTAAGGACTCTCGTGTGATAACTGTCTTCTTTAACAGAACAGAACTGGTATAGGGGAGATAGTCTTTCTAAAAGCCATAAAATATTTTTAAAGCTGAGTCGCACCATTTTTAGACCACACTTCTTATAAGGGGCATGTTTCTGCCACCTGTTACTTTAAAAGCTAAAGAAAGTATAGAGGAATTTTCCTTGGCATTGGTTTCTTAATATATTTAGGGTCACCACAACAGGTCACATTCTTCCTGGATTTAGGGCTTATTTCCCCTCCTTTTCCACTGCTTAACCAGTAGTATGTCTTGTGTGCAGGTGGTCTGGATAAAAGGACATGGTCATAAGAGAATTGTAGTGTTAAAAAATGACATGAAAAGTAAGTAAGCCCCCATCCCCTCCCCACTTCAGAAATCCCAGTTCTCTCACTGACTTCTCCCTCTGACGGGTGCTCTTGATCCCCCAGGTCGTTTGAGTTCATTCAGCCTGGCCCCCACCCATCCTGAAAACCAGCCTTCATCCACAGAGCACATTCTGGTGGCCCCTGAATCTCGCATAGCCTCGGAACTCACCCTTGGAGCAAGCAGCGATGGTAAGCAAGGCAAAACCCAGCCAAGCTTGTGAAAGTCTCAGAGAACTGGCTGGGAGTGGGTGGGAGTCAAGGACAGCAGGGGACCATCTTCATTCATTCAAGTTAAGTCTTGGTACATTTTCGGAAACAGTGTGGTATTCAGTTGCTAACAGAAAAACCAGCCTGCACTTGATAGCATTTTATGGTTCCTGGTTCAGGTTCTTGAAGGATGTTGACACCCCTGTAATGACAATGTCAGCTCAGTTCAGACGTTAGAGGAAAAAAATTTTCTGATGTTTGTTAAAACAGTACTTTAAGACAATTTCAATAGGGTCAACTTTGCTGCACCCGGGGAGGGAGATGGAGGTCAACCCTGAGTACAAGGAGGAGCAGAGATGTTTTAGTCAAGGAGCAAAGTGAGGGGGCATGAGTGTGGGCGGACATCACCGGGAGATATCAGGGTGGAGGAATAAGGACCTTGATCAAAGAGCAGGGATTGGAGGGGCAGGAGGGGGGTATTCTCGCAAAACAGACTTCCCAAGATGGTTGCTAAGACTGGGCTCAGTAAGGACCAGACAAACACAGAAAGCCAAGGTCAAGGCCTTGTGGAGAAGAGGGCTGAAAGGGCCAGGCTCAAGTTGGATCAAGGAAAGAGTCTTTGTCACGGGGCCTCCCTGGGAAAGACTTGGTAGTAATGCATTAATAATACTCAAAACATTGACTCACTCAGATTTTATGTGGAGCCTCCTCTGGAAGCTCAAACTGACTCACTTGAGCACTATAGCAATTGTAACTTCACTGAGTCTTGAACCCATTGCTGTGGATGAGACTTCTATCTTTCTACGACTCTGTAAATTGCTAATTGGAAGCATTACTGTGGTCTGTGTGTGGAGGACACATTTCACATTTTATAAAGCAGGGAATGGCACACCCTGCCCTCACCTGTCAACACAGCCTGCCGGGGGGTTACCTCCAGTGTCCAAATGAGGAACCCAAGTTCCAAGAAGTTAAAGAACTTACCCAGGATCACTCAGCAAGGGAGTGATGAAACTGGGACCCAAGTCTTAAAATTTGGAGCTTGTGCTCATTTTAACTATCTTGTGCCTCCTCTAAGGACTGTCATTTCCCCTCTTTGGAAACTGACTGTGGAACACCCCCCGCCCATTTTTGGCTGTGACCCCTTGGGGCATTGCTGTTCCTGAGAATACAAATTGGGAGATCCGGGTTTGTGGCATTTCCTTTACCAGAGTGACCCAGACCTTTCTGTTAATGGCTTTGTTGTTGCTGTTAACCTTGAGTTCTTGAGTACTTCCTGGCCTTTTTCATCTTGAAGGCCAAGAGAGAAAGCCTCAGGCACAGACTTGTGGTAGACTGCTGTCCTGAGTTGAGCCCGGCCTGCCTTCTCTGTCCAGGGCCCCACCAGGCAGAACAGGAGCTTCTCCGCCTGACCAACGACTCTCCTGTGGACCTCCTGTGTGCACCTGTCCCCTCCTGCCTGCCGTCCCCTCAGCTGAGACCAGATCCCGTCATCCTCCAATCTGCTGATCTCATTCAGTTTGAGGAACACCCTCAAGAGACTTCTGGTAAGGATACATAGTGTTGTTGCGGGGGTATTTTCTCTGTGGGTTAAAAAATAAAAGCACGATTCCAGAACGGTAAAAAGTTTGACGGAGGTAGGGGGAAGCTACGTTTTCAGGCACAAGAATACCTGCCCTGATTATTCAGGACCCTCTTTTCCAGTCAGTCTTCCTTGCAAAACTAGGTTCACAGCCCTGGGTGGCTTAGGGAGCAGCAAGCCCCGGAATGATGGCGGGTCTGGAGGGATGATGTGGCTGGGCCGTGGAGAAGCCCACAGAGGTGTGCGCGGAGGGCTTCCTGGGCCCGTGTTGCCTGCCTTCTAAAGGCACAGCAGCTCCGGTCTGGCGCAGAGCTGAGTGACTGCTCTGGTACTGGGGCCTCCTGGGGCATGAGCAGGGGAGGGAGGGCCCTGCACAGGTGAGCTGAGAAGGGACAGGAAGTCCACTGCTGAGGGCATCTACCTGGTGCCTGCCTTGGGTGGCCCCCTTGTGTCCGATCCTGCGCTAAGGCTCCCAGGCACACTCCTGCCTCCTCCTCACCTCAGCCCTGCAGCGCAGGGCATGGCGGGCTGGTGCAGCTTGGCCTGCCGCCAGAGACCACACCAGCCCCAGGCTGCTGGACTGGGAAGTGGCTGAGCTGGGATTTGAACCCCAGGCCTCCTGTCTTGCTGCTGTGTTGCCTCACCTCCGGAGAGGATGGCCCACCTGCTCTGTCCAGGCCCTTCCCTCATCTGTCACAATGAGTTCTTCTCCGCTCTGCTTCTGTTTCCAGGGGAAACAGCCTCGTGTTGCCCCATGAAAGAACTGAGACTGGAAAGCAGGAGATGGGGAAACTCAAACCTGCTTCTGCTCCTGGGAGATATAACCTGTGGCAGAAGCAGGAGAGTGCTCCCCTAGGAGGCTGCAGTTGGTACGAGACCGACTCCAGCCTCCCGCGCGGGCTGTGGCTTTGATGCGTTTAGTCCACGTGAGTTCAGCCGTCCATCCACATGTGACCAGAGAGAGAGATCTACTCTCTGGCGTGGGCAGTTCTGTCCGCACTTCTCCCGAGTGCCCGCCTGAGAAGGGAGCTGGGAATCTGCATCCCTCCGTCACTCTGGCCTTTCTGTGCCTCTGGTGCCAGGGTCCCTGGTGCACGCAGTGGGAGTCTGAGGTACACGACATCTCAAGCAAAATTGGCTGTGTGTGTGTGGCACGCCCAGTACCTGGGGCTCGACCAGAGGAAGAGCAGCCTATAAACACAGGGGAGATGGCTGTGCTTCACTGCCTGGATATTTGAGGGTGATTCTGACTCTGTGCACATTTCTCCTTATCCCTGCCCACCTTAGAGCCACGCAGGGTACAGTCCTCTGTCAGTGGTACAGGCCAGGGCTTCCTGACACTGAAGCCCCGTGTCAGGAGGGAGTCTTTTTTTATACATATTTTCTTTTTTTTTTTTTAAGATTTTATTTATTCATGATAGACACAGAGAGACAGAGAGAGAGGCAGAGGGAGTAGCATGCTCCATACAGGGAGCCCGACGTGGGATTCGATCCCGGGTCTCCAGGATCGCGCCCTGGGCCAAAGGCAGGCGCTAAACCGCTGCGCCACTCAGGGATCCCCTTGGGGGAGAGTCTTTAGGTCCCCTGAGGGTCATGTCCTATCTTTACCTGACAGAATGAATGGGCAAATAATCCACATGAGGGGCGGGTGGGTGGGTGATATTTCTACACCATTGCCCATGGAGTTATAGCCCAAAATGAAGCTTTCTAAAACTTTGTAATTCCAGAGAAAGCTGAGGTGCAGTATATCTATAAATATCTGACTCACGTGACATGTTGGCCATGTGACTGGTATGTAATTGCAACAAGGGCATGATGTTTGGTGGGTGACTTTAAGAATATTTTTTGAAATAATATGAGGGAGAAACTAAAAACCCAGCACATCTTACAGGTCTTAGAACTTAATGTGTTTGCTTTTTTGTCTTTACAGAAATTATGATTTTAAACCAAGCAGAGAAAATTGAAATCCCAGTACCAGTAAAGAACAACCACCCAGCCTCAGACTCCAGCTCCTCTGGCATCTCAGCAGCTGACCCAGTGCCTCCCTGCCCCTCCTTGGAAACCTCAGAGTCACTGCCCAGCAAGGACCCCGTGGAAAGCCCAGCCAAAAAGCAACCCAAAAATAGAGTAAAATTGGCAGCCAATTTTTCCTTTGCACCTATAACCAAGCTTTGACTCGCGTTTTGAACATAGAATTAGGATGGGGAAACACTGTCTGATTCTGCACACAAAAGTGGGTTCAGAAAACACAGCCTTTTCTGTTTGAATGCAGACCCCCTAGAAGCCACTTACTTCATCTTTAGATGTATCCCATAACGTTTGTTTCTTTTACGTTGAACACAGCTTAGAGCTGAAGTGTTTCTTTTTCTTCTCTCCTAATTATTTGGAAAAAACAAACCAAAA
The DNA here is from genome assembly GCF_905146905.1 of Nyctereutes procyonoides. Lineage (NCBI taxonomy): Eukaryota > Metazoa > Chordata > Mammalia > Carnivora > Canidae > Nyctereutes > Nyctereutes procyonoides. The sequence goes on along the minus strand of NW_026575126.1, from coordinate 49,562,913 downwards.
AAAAAAAAAAACAAAAACCCAAAAACCTCTTGGCATTTGTTAAGGAATCCTTAATATATATATATCTTACCAAATTTTTTTGAATTATTATGAAATGTAATGGTGTTCTGTGAGAAGAAAGCAGTGAGAACTCAGAAGGAATGGTTTTACTTCCATTCAAGCCACATTCGTGGTAGAGTCTTACATGTAGCATAAGAAAGCCTCTCAGCCTTTGCTTGCTGGTGTTTCCAGACAGTATGAATCCAGTGCAGAGTGTGTGACGCAGCAAAGCCTGCTCCACGGCCCTGCGTGTTCCCACGTGGAAGCAGAAGGGCAGGCGAGGTGGGGAGAATGTATTTTCAGGTTGGGTGTAAAGGTTCCTGGCGTCCATGTGACTTGTAAGCGTGCCTTGTTTGTCTTATTGAACTATGTCTGTAGTTGACAAATGTGACTTCATCACAAATTTTTAAAAATGTTTCCACTTCGGGGTGCCATGTCAGAGCTTTCTAGAACGTTGAGGATGTTTTAAGCTTCCCTTTTATGTTAACGTTCCAGTGTGATACGGATTTAGGTTAAGGAAAAGGAGATGGTCTTAGTGTCATGAATTTAAAGTCAGCATTTGAATTCTAGCACACAGTATTGTGTGTCGAGCGGCAATGTTGGGAAGAGAGCCTGATTTTCTAAAATATGCATGAAATGCATAAATTACAAATCAGAGCTGAGGGGCAAGGTGCTTTGACAGGAGCGATATCGATACTCTTTCCACTAGGAAGAGACAGAAATTCTATCTATACATGTGAAGGCCAAGGTTGATCATCTTAACCTTGTATTTGTAATTTTAAACCTGGTTTTGGTAGCTGGGAAGCTTTATGTGGAGTGTGAGCGAGTGTGTGTGTGTGTGTGTGTGTATGTCTATGTTGGCTCAGTGTCTTTTAATAGCATCTGCTTTTACTGTTACTTCTCGCAGTTGGAAGCATGTTGGGTTTTTTGTGGTGTCTGATGTTGGCATTTGGGAAAAGCCAGCCTTATGAGGGAGCACTGCCCTGTGGACCGAGCTTCGCCTCGAGGTGGCAGAGGCATCCGGTGACGGGTGGCCTCCCACCCCTCCTGGAGAAACCTGACATTTACAATGGGTTGTATTTGTTGGGCAAAAAGGCGGATTCATTCATAGAGCAGAAAGAACCAGTTGGCATAAGGTCTTCCACTACTGAGATGGTTTCTTTTGGGGAAAATGTTTATATTCTGTAATTTCTAGAAAGCCAGAAAATGGGCTCTGATTTCATAGCCAGCATTTTGATAAAATGCCACAAAACAAGGGCTATAAGAGAGATTTTTTACAAGTCAGGTTTTTGTTCCCCAAAATCTTTAAAATGAAGCCAGTGATTTCCCAGTTCTTCACACATGGCCCCAGTCAAGATGGAACAACACTGGAAAAGCCTTCCAAGCATCATGGCCCTGTGCGAATCCTCTACGAATGAAGGCATTTCTTCTACAGACATAGTACGTATGGCAGGAAGTCAAATGCAGATGTGCAATTTTTTTTTCTTTTTAAGCTTTTAAACAGTGATAAAGTTGGTATTGAGAACCTCAGTTGCCTTATTCTGAGACTTCTTAAGGCTGAGTTTGTACTCTGGGACTTTAGTTTTGCTCGCATATGCGGGATTGATTCTAAAAACGTCAGAGGTACCATTACAAGTCACGAGGAACAGTCTCAGAGCAGCTGCTTTGGGCAACAGAGCCTGCAGGCGCACACTGTCATGGGAGTGTGGCCGAACCGAACTGTTTGCTGGGATCGCCAGTCAGTCTGGAACGCGTGTGTGGCCCTAACAGTCGCTGCTGGAAGATAAGAGAATATGGCGTGAGCTTGTTGTGTCCGTGATGTACTCCACAAATGGCCAGTCTGATTGCTATCTATTTTTTTATCCAGAGGCTTAATTAAATGATGTGACAAAATAATGTATGAGAATTAAGACAAAGAAATTCTTTATTTCTGGGTGGAAAGATGTACCAGATTAGATATATCTGTTTAAAGGAAAAAAAAAAAAAAAAAGTTACCACCACAACCCCCTTTCCCATCTTGCACTGTTTGTTTCAGATTGGGCTTGGGGGAAGAGATGTTTTTTTTCTTAACCGTCTACTTTGTTTGAACACTTTTTTTGTGGTTCAAGTGCTGTTTTGTGTGTTGGGACCAAACAGTTGTCAATAAACTTTACAAAGCAAGCATCTAATTCGAGTTTTCCCAATCTTTGTGACTTGTCTGAGTGGAGGGACCATCCGGTCTGGTCCTCTTTTCACCTTGGGTTCCCCCCAACTTCTCACCCCTTCTGAAAATCCAGCTGTTGGAGAGAGTGGATTGGCCTGACAGTTTAGGGGCCCTTTTCACTTAGCACACGGTGCTGGCAGGTGTCTACACTAATGCTGCCCTCCCACTGGCATGGTTAGGACCCTCCAAGGTTTCCAGCTGAGTTCCAGTGTATGAACACATGTGGGGCAAATATAGTAACTACAAGCCCCTCTGTTTATAAACCTGAGATAAATCCCTTGGATCTCTCTCCCTGTAAGAGAAATCCATTTTGCAGGCCACCTTGTTTTTTTTGTCACTGCCAGGCATGCCTTTCCAATAAGCCCATTTGGAAAAGACCCTTTCACAGACTCCACTGTGAAGCCCTTCCCCTGACACCACTGTGACACTCCCTGCCACCCTGCCCACTCCCCCCATCCCCGTGCGAGAATCTGGAAGGACCTAGAAGATACTCGAATGTTTGGCTAAATTGCTTCTTCATGAAGAACAATTTTTTTAATTGCAACACTAAAAAGCTCTTAAAGACTTTTGGCCGTCCTTTCTAGTCGTCTTTTATGGTAGCAGATCTTCCAGAAAAACTTGAGCTGCCACCGTGCCCCTTTCGTAGTTTTGTAGGTCTGGACATGGGTTTGCAGTGGGGCCTTGCCTTTCTCTCTGTGTGTTCCCACATGGTCCAGAGGTGGTGGCTTCGAAGGGGGCCGGCTGAGCGCAGGTAAACCTGTCTGTGCTCAGGAGATGGGTGTTGACATCTAGAACCTGGCTCCCGATGCTTTGCCCTAGCTGTTCCCTCTACCGTGAGGAGCACGGTGCTCTGGGATTTCTCTTCTCTGCTTTCTAGCAGCTTCCCGTGGGCAGAGACCAAGTCATGGCTCAGAAGCGTCCCTGCTGCCTCCCCCATCAGTGACCATACTCCGCAGACTGGGACAGGTCACACATTAGCTCTGGGACTGTGGGAGGACCAGCCACCCTGACTCACTGCCCCAGAAACCAACCCTTGGCGTGGCCACTGCCTGCTCGACCTGCACTTCACACACTCCCAAGATAGCCAGTCTCCTGGCTGTGTTAACAGCATTAGTGTCACCTAATGCCACTCTTTGGGGACAGACCGAGCCAATATGTTTGAATCAACACTTTGCCAGGAAAGTTCTAGTCTCTCCCTGGGAGGAAGACAGCCCTGGGAAGTAGGAGGAAACAGCTGATTACCTATGGGACACAGTCAGCTAATGATGGAAATGGCAGGACAGAGAGAACCGCTCACTTTGCAGGTGTGCGGGGACAGGAACCCAGAAGCTCTCAAGTCAGAAACCGAGGGCCAGGATGTTTCTTAGCCAGACAAGAAGAATTCCCATTTTCTGGGAAGGAAAGACTTGGAAATGGGGCACTCAGTGCAGAGGAGGCAAGAGGAAGCACATGCACGTGGAAGCTCAAGAGCCACCACCACAGTATGAAGTGGCCAGGAGTCCTGTGGTGGTCAAGGGCACAGTGGCACCATCTTCTCCATCCGCTGCAGGCAGCTCACAGGAAGGCCTCTCCTTCCACCTCTGCCCAGAAGCCTTCCCAGCTGCAGGGCCTGACGCGGGAGAAGGCCCCACTCCCACCTCCCACCCTGCCTCCCTCAGAGTTTCTGAGGTCGCTCACAGTGAGTGCGGAGCCCCTGCCCTCGGTGTTAGCAGCCTCTGAATCTGGTGTGTGGCCCAGATGTGGAATCAGGAAAGACCTCTCTGTTCTCGAGTAGAATCCCTGTCTCACCTCCCTATGTGAGGAGAATAGGGTTTTACACATGGACTCTGAGTCCTGAGCCTCCCAACTTCTCCCCACTGCCCTCTGTCCTGAAAGAGGGCCCCAAGTTTGGTTGGCTCTCAGCTAGAAGCCACCTGCAAACCCTGACGCCCACCTGCAAACCCTGAATGAAGCCCACCGGAAAATCCTGAAGGCCGCCTTCAATCCCTGGAGGCCACCTGCAAACCCTGGAGCCCACCTGCAAACCCTGGAGGCCTCCTGCAAACCCTGGAGCCTGCCTGCAAGCCCTGGAGGCCGTCCACAGTTCCCTGCCACATGGGCTCCCTCAAAATGACACCTTAGCTCATTGAACCCACAAGAATAACCTCCAGTCGGCTAGGAGGGAGCCTCACAGAATGTAACCTAGTCAAGGGAGTGCCTTCCCATCGTCCTTGCCAACATCCCTCAGGTAGAAGGAAGCCTCGGGCTCCTCCGTGATCCTGGAGTGAGTGGCTGGGTCCCGGGCTGAAGCATCAGAGAGGGTCAGCAGCCACGTTTCAAAGCTGCGAGGGCCCTGATGGACTGCCTTCCAGTCCACCCAACTTCCACCTCTGCACTGACGTTTACAGATGGGAACGGGGGGCGGTGGGGACAAAGCAGAGAACCAGCCTCTCTGACCCAGCAAAGTAATACTGGGCCTGTCATGGGACTGTTAAAAAGAAAAAAACAAAAAACAAAAAACAGGACAAGAGGCCCCAAATGGAATTGTTTATGCTGAGCTCCGTACCACTGAACCAAGACTTTGCTACAATTTCGGGGCTCCCAGGAATCAGAATCAGCACTAGTCAGGTAATCTGCCTGACAGGCCCCCGGGGGCCCCTAAAGGAAAGTGGCCTCACGATGACCAGCCTGCTCGTTGGCCTAGTGTACCTTCCACCCCTGCTCCCTCCTGCCCATGAAAGGCTTTCCTTTTGTACAGCTCCTCAGAGAGCCTTCCTCTCTGCTTCATTTTTTTTTTTTTTTAAGATTTTTATTTATGAGAGACAGAGACAGAGGGAGAAGCAGGCTCCATGCAGGGAGCCCGATGCGGGACTCGATCCGGGGAATCTGGGATCAGATTCCTGAGCCGAAGGCAGACACTCAACCGCTGAGCCACCCAGGCGTCCCACCTCTCTGTTCCTTTGGATGTTGCCTCATTCGAATTGATTTTCGTTCAAGTGAGCTTAACATTTTTCACATGCCTCAGTTTACCTTTTGCCATGACACAAGCCAGGCCTGCCAACCCCATGGTGGGGTCCAGGAGGCCCCAGGACAGGTGCCCAGAGCTGCTGCTGGAGACCCTGCCCAGGATAAAGCCAGCCCGAGGGAGGCAGGCACGGAGGCAGACAAACACGGAGTCCAGGCGACAGCACTTGAACCCCTGGGCCCAGTGGGTTGATTGAACCCCTGATCTCAGCCGAGGCAGGAGCCAGGAAATGCTCTTGTGTTCTGGCCTCTTTGGCTTCTGTTTTGGTGACTTACAACCCAGAGCATCCCACTGCAGGGTTGGCAGCCCCAGGCCTCTGTCCCCACCCCAACCTCACCTCCTCCAACTTTTCTCCGAGCTATGTCTCGCTGCAGAGGTGCGTCCTCCTTCAGGGACATCCCCGAACCCCAGATGCAGGCAGCTGTCCCCTCCCATGCTGCCGGGGCCTCTGCACTCACCACTCTCCCAGTAGAACAGAAGTCCACAACCCCACCACTGTTTAGCAAAACTCAAGACCGCTGCACCTGCTGCTCCTGTGGTCAGAGGGGCAATGAGTTGCAGACACCTTATTGGCAGAGGAATAGACCCTGGTGTGGGTAGTGGGCCCAGGGACCTGGATTTGAGTTAGTATGAGCAGCCCAGAAGGAGCTGAATTGTTCCTATTAAAGTGAGAGGGAAATTGCTCACAAGGAGGCCTGGGGACACAGAGGTGGGCCCTACGGTGGCTGGTGGCAAGGCTGGTGGGAAAAGGAGCAGTGGGTCCTCACCAGTGTGTGCAGCTGTGATGCAGACCCGCACCCACCTCCATAGACATTCTGGAAGGTCGGCTTTGTGTCCTGAAGCTCTGTGCAGCTCGGTTTCTGTGGTGAGTTGGGGAAGGAGGTGAGTTCCTTGTGGGACTCAGCGGATGGAGGAGGGCACAGCCGAGGGAAGGGATGTGAGGGGTATGCAGAGCTCGTGGTGGCGCAGGCCAGGTCGCGGGTGACCAGTGGCGGGGGCTGTAGGCCCGGGCAGGTGCCCACATCTTGGGGAAGCACGTGGATTGGGGCTCCAGCTGACAGTGACAGATTACAGCAACTTTTGTCACCACATCCTATTCCCAAGTCTGCTCACTGCCAGCTTCATGGGGGCAGGACCCTCTCCCCCAGAAATTCCTGAACCTGAGCAGCCTTCTGATCACGCAGCTCCTTACCTTCAGCTGTGGCCAGTAACAGCCTGCTGTTCTAAGGACATTATTTACTACGTGCATTGCCCTGAGCCTGTCCTGCACGGTTGATGTCGCATCGATGCCCCAGTGTTCTCTCTGTCTTACAGGTCTGGACACTGAGGTGCAGAGAGCAGAAGGGATCACCCAGGCTCCCACAGGGAGGGCTTCAGCGGGGATTTTCACCCAGGCAGGCTGACTCCAAGCTGAAGCCCTTCAGCACCTTCTAGATTGCTTTCCCTTTTGCTAATCCTGCTGGTCAGCAGGTCTTGTTCGGATCTACCGCCACTGAGGAGGCCTACCCCTGTCCTCCTGTTCGGTGCCCATCTCCCTCACTAGACAGGTTACAGGAAGGCAGGCCCCACCCCCCTCATCTGGTTCATCCGTGTTCCCTGGTACCAGCCGTGTGCAACACTCACTAGTGGAATTAAACACGTGAAAGGATGGAAAAATGACCTGCCACTTGTTCTTCAAGCCAGCCGTCCTGTCTTGCTCCAGCCCATGATGCCCACCCTGCGGTCCTGTTGGTGGTGGCAGGTGTCTGAGCCTTGGCTGGTGGCAGTGGGTGCATTGTAACTGCTGCTTCTCAAGCTGCATTCAAGCTGAGCCGGTGCATTCCTGCAGCTCAGGGCTGTCCAGCCACCACGGGCGGAGCAGAAAGGTTTAGAAAAGGCTCCGCTGCTGCAGGTGTGGTCGTGACTCCCCTCCATTTGAGGACGGCTCAACAGGGAATGGGGTGTGAGGCTGCTGGGGTTCGAAATGAGAAAGAAACACACTGAGCCCAGCTCTCACCACGCTCTCAGACTCAGGTCTTCGCTCCCCCACGGCCATACTGTGTGAACTTGGGCTAATCACCTTCCCTTGCTGAGCCTCTGTTGTCCCATCTGCCAAATGGGAGTGATGGCCTCTCCCCCACTGTGATGGAACAGTAGGTGAGGGGGCACTCTCCTGCCTGATGCATCTGGCTTCCATGCCAGCACCTTGCTGAAACTGCTCACATCAACCCCATGCTTCAAAAAAATATATTTATTTATTATTAATTAATTAATTAATGACACAGAGAGAGAGGCAGAGACACAGGCAGAGGGAGAAGCAGGCTCCCTGCGGGGACCCTGATGTGGGACTTGATCCCAGGACCCCGGGATCACGACCTGAGCCAAAGGCAGATGCTCAACTGCTGAGCCACCCAGGTGTCCCCCCACCAACCCCATCCTATTGCAACATCCCTTGGGCCCTTTCCATGAGGTTTTTAAGGTCACATGATCCCCGGGTCACATTAGATGCTGAAGAACATCCCCTCTCTGACAATGCCAGGTGTTTCTTCTTCCTGCCCAGCTGCTCCTACTGCTTGTTCCCTTAAATGATAGTGTGAACAACGGTGTGAGGCTGGAGGAATGGTGAGGCCGGAGGTTGGAAAGGCCCTGGAGGTGCTGATCACATTAAGGTTTGGCAAACCAGGCCCCAGCCCAAAGACTTTACTGCAAGAGTGGGGGCAGGTGCAAGAGAGCTGGAAACTGGCCAGGTTCGCACATTAGGAAGGTCATTTTGGCTTCAGCGTGGTGCACAGGTAGAGCTAGAGAAAGAACTGGCAGGGAATCTGAGAAGTTCTTGGCAGGGAGAGTAATGTGTGAGGGCCCAGGAGAGATGCCGACAGGCGGCATAGCCAGAAGAACCATAAAAACCTCAGAAAACTTCAGTGGCCCCCTGCACAATAGGCGAGTGGATGCGATGGGGCCAGGGATGTGGGGAGGGGCTAGGGCCAGAGGGCCTTGTCATCCACATGAGAGAGCCTGGATTTCAACCTGAAGACGTGGGCACTGTTTTATTTTTTTAAAGATTTTATTTATTTTTTCATGAGAGACAGAGAGAGAGAGGCAGAGACACAGGCAGAGAGAGAAGCAGGCTCCACGCAGGGAGACCAAAGTGGGACTCGATCCCGGGTCTCCAGGATCACACCCTGGGCAGAAGGCAGGCACTAAACCACTGAGCCACCCGGGCTGCCCATGGGCACCGTTTTAAAGAGGGGAATGACAATAAGGTCTGTATTATTCAGAAAGGCAGCCGGCTGACCTCGGTGTAGGACTGACCAGGTGCTAAGGAGCCCGGCTCAGAGCTCCGAGGTTGATCAAGCAAAAGATGATGGTGATTACACTGGGGGTGTGGTGGTGTGCAACAGACGCTAGGGAAACTCAGTGGGCAGAAGCTAAGGACTTGGCAGTTGTGTGGATTTGAGGAGGGACAGATGAGTCAAGGTCAAGTCCTAGGATAATCTTTTTTGAGATGGGAAATAGCAGAGGAAGCTGAGGCTAAAGTTTAGGATGGGGGTTGGCCAACTTTTTCAGAAAGGTCCAGAGTAAATATTTGAGGATTTGCTGGCCACACAGTCTCTGTCACAAGTACTCAACTGTGCTCTTGTAGCACAAAAGCAGCCGGAGACGATATATACATGAATGCTCTCGGTTATCTGCCAATATAACTCAATTTACAAAAAACAGGTGATGGGACCATGGGCTGGCCCCTGGTATAGGACCTGTCACATTTGATGTGCCTACTCTGGTTTCAGATGGAGAGTCTAGGCAGCAGGGAAGTGTGTCCAAGGACAGGAGAAAGTTCTAGGTGAAGGAGAGAATCCAGGAGCAGTTGGGGTGCAAAGGCCATTTACCAAGGCCAGGAGGGAGGAAGAGCAGAATGCTGAGAGCCAGGCCCAGAGGTCAAGAGAGAGAGAAAGGAGACTGGAGAGATGTTCTCCTGGGTGCTAGGAGGTTCCCCTAGAGAAAGGGCATGTTGGCAGTGTCATCAGTGGGCTCTAACACACTCCAGAGAGCTAGCATGAGGGCCGACTGCATGGAGTAGATGTAAATGCTGGGCACCAGAATAGGCCACCCCAAGAAATGCTGCGCCTTGGCATATGGGTTATTTTGAGCTAAAGGCCCTTGAGAACCAACTAGTTCAGGGAAAGCTCTCCTTTCAGAAAGGCAATCTCCATTTATTTATTTTTTTTCAATTTTTTTTTTTTGCAATCTCCATTTATAAAGGAAATTTCCATTTGTAAAAGGTGTCTGGCTCTCACACACCAGGAAGAGGAGGAGTCTGATCAGTGAAGGCAAGTCTTAAATCTGCATAACAAACCTTATCATACAACCGCTATTTACCATACTCTTCCTGGGCCCCTCCCCATAACTTGCCACCCCACCAGAAGCCCCAAACCCCTGTTCCTTTTAGTTCAAATGGTTTGTAAGTTCAAGTTCTAAAGATCTCTTTGGGTTGCTGCGTGCTGCCACGTATACTCATGCAACGCCTGTGTTCATACACTCCTGATTGCTTTTCTCTTGTTCTTCTTTGGGCAGTCTTATGGAAAGGGACCAAGTTGAAGAACCTAAGTTGAATAAAGGAACGGATTTTTCCTTCCCTACATAACCACATGGTGACATCCCCAATGAGAGGGGTCAGGGATAAGAGAGTGACAGAAACCAGACTGAAATAGGATGAGCACAGGAGTAGAGATGAGGGAATGAAGATAGCAAGATGGCGGACAATTCTCAACACGTAAGGCCGTGAAGATGGAGAAAGAAGTGGTGGCTGCAGGGGAAGATGGGATGGAGCACTGGTTGGTTGGTTGGTAATGGGAGAGATTTGTTTCAATTCTGAAGGGAAAAGGAAGGCTTTTTGAGTCTACAGGAGGAGAGTTGGGATGAATGGCCCAACCATTCATCCCAACTCCTAGGTGGTGGGCTCCCACCACCAACTCTTAGGGTGTCGCTCAAAGGACTTGGGACCACTTCCTCATCTGTACGGTGGAAGTGACGAGAGCATCTGCTTCTGGGGGCCATGTGAGGGACTTTAGAGAAAATGCACATGTGGCTCTCAGTAAATGTTTCTCCAGTTGTATCCTTCCTGCTCCAGCTTCCAAAACGAGTGTGTCTGGATCTGCAAGGTTTCTTGGCTTTGCAGGCAGCCCTGGTGATCTGGAAACATCTTGAATGATTACTTTCTTCTGCTCTTGTGTGAAATCCTAAATAAATGGTGGAGGGTTTTTTTGTTTGTTTGTTTAAAACAAATCAATAGAAATAGCAGGAACATAAATTAGGTGTACCCCAGGGCTCTGGGGATGTACTAGAGGCAGGATTTTTATGAGGGTTTCGATCTCCTTTGGCTCATTGGATCAGTGAGTGACTGCTCTCTAATTGGTCTGAGGTCAGGCCTTCCAGACTCATGCTTCCTACAAAGGAGGAAGACGGGCAGACCCTTTGCAGCCTGGATCTTTATTGCAAGAATGGGAAGCATGCGTAGAGTGGCTTGAATAGCATTCGCCCCAAATTCAGGTGTACTTGCTATCCCAGAGTGTGACCTTATTTGGAAGTAGGGTCTTGGCAGAAGTCATTAAGCTAAGGATCTACAGGAAAGCATTCTGGGTTGTAGGCGAACCTTGGAAGAAGAGGATGGGACATAGACACACATACACAGAAGACAAAAGCATGTGAAGACAGAGGTAGAAACTGGGGTGGCCAAGGCAAGGAACACCGAGGATTGCCAAGAGTCACCAGGAGCTGAGAGTGGTGAAGAATTCTTCCCTAGAGCCTCCAGAGGGAGCATGACTCTGCCAGCACCTTGATTCCAGACCTCTGGCCTCCGGAACTGTGAGAGGGTACATTTGTGTTGTTTTAAGCCACTCTGGTTGAGGTAACATGTTATTGTCGCGTCCTGGGAAGCTCACAGAGTCTGGCTTCATGCTTGGTCTAGGGCAGTGAAGGAGGCCAAAGGGTCCCCTGAAGCCAATGTGGTGGCACAGGCAGTGGCCTAAGGCACCCTCTTTGGCTTCAGAGTGGCAGGAAGTGTGGTGTAGGCCAAAGCTTGGACTGAGGCACAAACACATCCAAGATGGGGGCAGGGTTTGAGAGTGTGCTGCCCCCTGGGAGAGCCATGGATCCCAAGGCTCTGGGGTTCTCAGTCAGAGATATTTGTGTCAACTGCAAAGCTGCTGTGACTTGAAAGACCTTCAGATTAACTTTTGACTTACAAATATTTTTGAAAAAGTTGACCTAAGAACTTTACTTTCATCTTAAGGAAAAATCAGAAATTCAGATACAGCTCTATCCCCCAGGGCATTTATCTTGACATTCTTTTTTTTTTTTTTAAGATTTTATTTATTTATTTGAGAGAGAGAAAGCATGAGCAGGGGAGAAGCAGAGGGAGAAGGAGAAGCAGACTCCACACTGAGCATGGGGCCCGATGTAAGACTCGATTCTAGGACGCCAGGATCATGACCTGAGCCGAGGCCCAACCCAATGAGCCACCTAGGTGCCCCATGACATTCTTAATAATACTAAAAAGTAGAAGCAGTCTAAATGTCCGATAGTAAGATAAGGGTTAGATAGATTATAGCATAGCCACGAGATGGATTACTGAGCAGCCGCTGTAAATATTTGTGAGGAGTGTTTGTTACAAAGAACTCTTGATGACATGGGAAAATGATAGTGATCTAATGCTCAATGAAAAAAGAAACTGGTTATAAGATGATACAATATGATGCCGGTTGTGGGAGGAAAAAAATGCATGAAAGGAAACCTGCCAAAAGGGCAGCAAGGTCTCGAGCTGGAAAATTTCTGGGAGATACAAACAGAAAACAAGAAACTTCTTTATACTTTCTATACTTTTAAAAGGTTTACTATGTACATGGATGACTTCCATAATCAAGAGAAAAAGTAAAAAAACGTTAAAAATGCTGTGTACGTGGTTTCCACTTTTATTTTCTCCGATGGATGATTGCACATCAGCGAATCTTGAGTTAGGCTAACTATGTTAGGCCGGTCACGACACGCACACATACAGAGAGGTCACACGGGCTGTGCCGAGCTGGCTGTAGCAAATGTACATCAAGTTACACAGGTGGAATTATTAGGCTGGTTGAAACACACCACCGACCAATGGGACACGGTTGGGTCAGGCCACCTTTCCCGCCCGCCGCCGCTGATGTTTACGGAGGTCTGTGTGTTAGGCTGGTGAGTGTGTCCTGTTGGCACTCCCTCCAGTGGCCCCCCAGTGGGTGGAGGGCACCCGAGGCAGCATCAGCTCTGGAGCCCCTTCTCAGCCTGCCCTTGCCCGGTGTTGGAGCCTCTAGCTTTCCGCTACCTCTTCCGAGCGCTGGTTGGGCTCCAGCCCAGGCCCTCATCCCTGCTGTGCTCCACACACCTGGGGCACACATTGCAAGGGAAGGAAGGGCCAAGAGCAAACAGACACACTCTCAATGTGAACCGTGCCCAGACATGGGAGGGGAGGAAGCAGGAGATGTAACCACAACACCACACACGAGCTCAGCCTTTACAGATGGGCCCTCGAGTCTCCATGGTGCTTGGGCTGAGTGGAGGCCTCCAGAACACAGCCCCTGGGAGGGGACAGACAGGGGGAAGGGAGCTGTGCCCATCTGGGGCTGGCCGGATAGCAGAGCTACGAGGGTGGATGAGGCATGTGTCCGACGTGGTGCTGGATTGTTGAAAAGTCACGACTATACACACCTGGGGATCGTGCCCCTCGTCCAGATCATTCGCACGGTGGGTTAGATATAGATAGATAGAAGTGGAGACATACTTTTTCAAGGAAGGATCTTTCCTGGTGGTTGGATAAACAGTGAGACAGACTCCTGGGTTTGGCATGCTCTGGGGGGTGGGGGGCCATGCGACGGTGAGGGACTCCCTATTGCTACACTCTGTACAGGGCGGTCGGGCCCGCCCGCCACGCCCACGGCCCCTGGTGGCAGTCACAGGCTGGCCTTCAACCCCTTCCGCCTTGGAGAGCTCTCAGGCCCCGGTGAAATGGGGGCTATGAAGACAGGAGGGTGGGGGGGTCCCCGTGGCCCCGGGGGCACCCCACATGGGGGGGCTACATGATATTGCACTGGGTGGCCCCACAGCAATCCTTGATGAGTGCCAGGCCGGTCTTGGCCACTGTGGGCTTGCTAGGTGGGGGCTCTGCTTTCTTCTCTGCTCGGGAGCCTGCAGCAGGGTAGGAGCGTGGAGGGGGAGAGGGAGAAAGGGAGAGAGGGGAAGAGGTGATATAAGGAGAGCCCCTTGACCACCTGCAGCCCCTGCCCCGTCCCGACCCCTAGCCAGGCTTGCTCAGCTCCACAGGTGCAGAGAGCGGCTGGGCTGTGTGTTTTTAGACGGTTCCGAAGCCTGTTCCCACCCCCACCCCCCACCCCCGCCAATCACAGTCTTCAGCTCTAATCCTATTCAGTTCTCTTTGCTATTGTATCTGCCACATCTGGCACGGGGTCTGGCTTTCAAAGCATCTGGTGAACCGATAAATGGGAAATTTTGTCCAAGTCACTTTAATCTGGGGATTCATGTCTTTCAATCCCGGAAAGTGGCCATAACGTGATCTTTTCAGATACCTCGAACTCTCTTGTTCCCTGTTGCCCCCCTTCTGGAATGCCTATGAGAAGGAAGTTGGACCTTCCTATTCTCTATTCCATGTTTTGGAAGGCATTTTCTATCTCTTTGTCTCTTTGTGTTAACTGCTGGTTAAGTTCCTCGGCTCTGCCTTCCAATTCTGAATTCTCACTTCAGTTCTGCTTAATCTACTGAGTTTTTACTTCTGTGACTATATATATATATATATATATATATATATATATATATATTATAGAAACCTAATTGTTTGCAAATCTACGAATTCTTTGCTCATGGCATCCTGCGATTTCACTTTGGGTTTTATCCCTTCTCTTATCTCTTTCATCATTTTAAATACACTTACGATATTGCCTCTTTTAGGTAGTCTGTTATCTCTGATTCTTGGGAGGGCAGCCACTCTCCTTGTGGCAGCTACTGACTCCAATCATGGTGGTTCAGTTCTTCATGGGTTTAGAATTTTTATTGACAGCTCATCTTCACGGAGGTCGTTTTATCTGTGGGTTACATATTTCGGGATGCGGAAGTGTCCCCACTGAGCAGTTTTGCATTTGCTTTGCTGGAGTCCCAGAGATTTCACTGGTTTTATATTCGTTTTAATTTTTCTACTTTAGATCCCAGCACTAGATGATTAGAGTAAATTTGAACACTTGGCCCCTTGCATAGGATATAAGCTTGGTGTTTTGATTTTCTTGCCAGATTTCTTTTGGCTATTGATAACCCTGCATAAAAGGCAATTTTCCTTGCTCCTTCCCCACACTGCTAGGTGAGATTTTTCTAATTGGCCTGCCATGAAAGAGACAGTCCACTGAGGATGCTGGATTTAGGCAAGGACCCTGTGCCTTGTCATATTAGAGGCTTGCTGAAGGGACTTTCTTCTTCCTTTATACCCTTGCACTCTATACCACATTTCATGGGACGTTAATAGATGGTCAGGGAAAACTGAGTTTATGGCCATAGTAGATGGTGGTGGCTTTTGGGTTTCGTCTTCCTAGCAAGAATTCCAGTCCCTTCTCTGTGATAACAGCAGATGTCCCTGTGGCTACAAGAGTAGGCATGCAACACAGATCTGGCCAACCATAGTATCCCAGCCTCTTGATGATGGTGATGGCCTAGGAAGTGGGAACATGATCCGAGAAGGTCCAATCAGAATATGCCCCTGAGATTGATGTGTTTGGATACCAGGACATAGAGCCCACGGTGTTGTTTTGCTGTTGCTAAGCTATGGTTCTGGAGTTCAGGCCCTATGAAGAAGGCCTGTGTAGTAGGAGAAAATGAAGCTCACGTACAATGAGGGGCAGAGATAGAAACGGAAGGGAAGTGAGGGCATTCTAATAGTGTCCAGTCCCTGAAGCTTGTTCCTCTTGCTCTTCTTCCAACAAATCCCCCTTTTTTGCTACAGCAAATTTGAATTGGGTATCCGTTTCTTACAACTGAAAGTGGCCTCACTGGGCCAACAAAGAGACGACAGTTCCTTGACAGCAGGACCTGTTATCACTTTTATAGGCTAATAGACATTGGCACCAAAGACAGGGTCAAATACGCAGCACTTCCCAAACTTATGTCACACAGAACCCTTTTCGCTCTGAGTATCAACAGAGGCTGGAGTTCCCTGAGCCTCAGCTCCCATCTTTTTGCCCCAGTGGTTACACAACTCCTAAGAAATCCACCAAACCAGTGATTGGTAAAGGGACATTGGCTGCCAGGACCAGAAACACAGTCTGCAGAACCCAGTGCGAAATGAAAACTCAGGGCCCCTTGTTGCAAAACTATTAAGAATCTCAAGACAGCAATAGCAGAACATGAAAGCAGGCATGGTGCCCTTCTGGGCATCGGGGCCTGGGCAGCTTCACTGGTGGCATGCCCACAAAGCTGGCCCCACCTGCTGCCACTGTGTGCCCAAGTTTGATCTCTAGAAAGCATCTTATTGTCCCCCCCAACTATGGCTCCAGGACCTCTTTTAAATTTCCTTTTCTCTTGGATGGAGGAAGGAGGAGGAATAACGGATACACTCACTGGCTGGAGATTTGGTTACTTTATCTAGAGGTTTTAACTTGATTCTCAGGAAATCCGCCATTTCCTTGTCTTCTTCTTGCTCCCTGTGGAGACAGGTGTATAAAGACATGAGTTACGAAGGGTAAGCAAGGAAAGCATCAAGGAACTGAGGAAATGGAGGCAGAGATTGTGTGGGACCATGTGTTGGGCTCTATGGCTAGTACCTGCATGCCGCGTGTTACGTGCGGATGGGAATGCTGTTCTGTGTTCTGTGTGCGTGGTGCACATATGTTGTTGTTGTGTGTTATGTGTCTATGGCGTGTGCATGTTGCATTTGATGATGCACAGAAGCTCTGAAGCACAGACACATATCAACAATGCAGTGATGGTCTCGCCGGGGCCAGGGTGAGATCCCAGGGCAGAGGCAGGGCCATGGTAAGACTCAGCCCCTTGCTGGGGGTTCAGCGAGCTGAGTAACACCCCTCCTGACCCGGTACCCTTAAGTCACCCTGGACATCTGTGCTCCCCCGAGGTATGTGGCAAGTGTCCAGAGCAGGTCACCTGAACTCTTCCAACAATTTACCAGGAATGAAGTCGGAGGACCCAGCCTGGCTGAGACACGCAAGGAGCATTCCAGGCCTTGGAGGACCCAGGAGGACACAGACAATAAAGAGCTAGTTGCCTTCTGGGTTGGAAGAGGCCCTGTGAGCCTCTCTCCTTGCGGAGGGCTCCAAAGGCCTGGGTCCAGGGTGAAAATACTCAAGAATCAACATTCATACCTCTCCTTTGAGCAGGAGGCTCCAGACCCCATGGTTGTTCAGATCAAGTGGCAGGTGTGTCTGCCTTTGAAGGCTTTTGGAGCTGGATTCCAGTTTCCCTGGAATGTGCAACGGGTCCTCAGGCCAGAGAGCTAGGGGTTCATTTGGATCCAGTGTTTGGGAACATTTGCCAAGGCCATACCTGGCAGGCCGGGCCGTGAGTCCCTGCAGCAGAACACAGGTTTGGGAGGAGGCCGAGGGCTGTGTTCTAGCTGCCTGGTGCAAGGGCACGGGAGCCCACTCACCTTAGCCGCTCGACCTCCGCGTCATCCACCAGAAAGTCTCTCTTCTGCACCAGCTTGTGGATCTTCTGGATTAGCTCATCCTCTCTCTGCTTCTGTGGCTTCGTCTTTTCTTTTTCTGGGAAGAAGAAAACACCAGCAAAGAAACAGTCGAGTGCAACTGCTGGAAGCACATGGGTCCGAGGGCCGGGGTTGGAATCCTGAACTGCCATGTCACTTGCTGGGTGACCTTGAAGAGGCAACTGGACCTCTTCAAGGCTCAGTTTCCCTTCTGGTAAAGACACACAATGGAGCTTAAACAGAGGGGCCTGAGTAAATGGCTTAGCACAGAGCTTGGTCCATGGCAGCTACTCGGGAAGTGGTAATGATCAACAAGGGGAGTCACGCAGAAGTCTAGGGGCTCGGAGGGCTGGAGTAGGGGTGCGGGAGGGTTAGTCTACAGCCAAGGCAAATAAATCTGCACATGGAAATCATCCATGCTCATGGCTCTAGTCTTGCCCCAGATACTAAGGGCTAGAAGGCCAAAGAGAGAACAAAAGACCCAGGCCTAGAGATGATGACTGAGAGAAGTAGGAGGGGAGAAACTTGAACCCGCCTTGGCTCCCTCCACTCAGACCTCTTCAGAAGGTAAGAAGTATGGGGTGGCTTGTCTTGCACCACCCACTGGCCTCCAAGCATCAACCACCTGCCTGTAGGCACCAGCCACCTGCCTCTAGGTACCACCCACCTACCTCCAGGCACCACCCACCTGCCTGCAGGCACTACCACTTGCTTGGTCATGTGATCCTCGTGCTTGCCAACATCCTCCACCTACTTGCCAATGAGAACTGTCAATTTGCCAGCTTCACCCCCTGCTTGCTGGCACCACACACCTGATTCCTAACATGTCCATGTGCTTACCAACGTGACTCTCCAACTTGCTTCTCCTCTCCTCCAGCACATCTCCTTAGCCCAGGCCATCTCTTCCTGGACCATGTGTGCCCTTCTTACTGGACTCGCTGGCCTGTCCCCACAACAAAACTGTGAGCACCCCATTGTAGAACCAGACAATCCTGCCTTCAAGCCCAAGCTTCTCCTCTTCCTAGCTGTGTGACTCTGGGCATGTTCCACAACCTCTCCGAGCATCCAGTCTCTCAACATAGATAATCATGAAGTTACTGCAAATTTTAAGAGAGATAAACCAAGGAAAATAGTAGGCTCGCTGCCTAGCACATAGCGAGGGTTCATAAACTGTCAGCAGCTCCTATTATAAGCCATTATTTTTACGTCGCCTCTATTGTTTCAATGACTAAATGCCTCCCTCTTAAGTATTTACTGAATCAAGTATAAAAGAAAGACTTATTTAATGAATAAAAAGCAAATCTCATGGCATAAGTGTGCAGATGAAAAGTGCTTCATAAATTGGAGCTATTATATTTGTATTCCCATGAGCTTGTCACTTTCATTTAATCCCTGTTCCTCAACCTTGGCACTACTGATACTCAAGACTGGATCATTCTTTGTTACAAAGTCTATCCTCTACACTTGACGATGTTTAGCAGCATCCCCGGCCTCTACCCACTAGATGCCTGGAGTACACCACCCCAGATGTGACAACTCAGAATGCCTCCAGACATTGCCCAGTGTCCCCAGGGGGCAAAATCACCTCTGGTTGAGAACTACTAGTTTAATCCTTTCCAACAACCCTATGAGAGAGCTACTATTTTTTAGGTCCGAGGGCAAGGTGCCATGGCCTCAACAGCCAGGGCTACACATCCCGGGTTCTGAAGTGGCGGTGGTGGCAAGGAGGTGAGATAAGACATCTTGACTTGTCCCTGAGGAGCCCTCAAGGCAGAGAGGGCCCCAGGCATTCTCTCCAACCAGACATCTGTACCCACCATCTGGGAGCTGGTGAGTGATCTTCTGACCCTGGTTGGAGAAGTGTGGATTTCTTGGCCATTCAGTGAGCTCTTTCCTTAATACCTCTATTGATGTGTTGCCAGGAGCCCTGTTTCACCCTCTTCACCCCCCACTCAGCTTAATCCATCTAGACACCTGGTTGTGGTCTGGGGAATACACAGAAAGACTCAGCAAGGAGTTGGGAGGAGAATGTAGGGAGGGGTGAGTGGGAAAGCAGGAGAAAGAAAATTTTAGTTTGTGAATTTCTACACAAAGGTGTCTGGGAAAACTTGATTTCCTGGAGCAATCAATGGGACTGGTGTTAAGGACCTGGGCTCTGTTGCTGACTGGTCCCATGACCTTGTCAGCCCGTGTTTCTCAGCTGGATAGTCAATGACATTTCAGGCGGAATGTGCTCTTCATGTGGGACTCCCTCACACTGCAGGTTGTGGCATCACTGGTCTGCCTACTGAGTATCGGTACTCATCTTAATTCAAACTTTTGGTTTTTTTGTTCGGCATGGATTTTGTGTGTGTGTGTGTGTGTGTGTGTGTGTGTGTGTGTGTTGGGGTTTTTTGTTTTGTTTTGTTTTTTTAAAGATTTATTTTATTTTAGAGACTGAGAGAGAGAGCGGGGAGGGGAGGGGCAGAGAGAGAGGGAGAGGAAGGATATTTAACCAGACTCTGCTGAGAATGGAGCCCCAAAGCAGGGCTCGATCCCACAACCATGAGATCATGACCTGAGCCAAAATCATGAGTCAGATACTCATCTAACTGAGTCACCCAGGCACTGCAATTTTGGCATTTTAAATATTGCATTAATATATTATTTGTCCTGATTACTGACTCTTTTTGTGCTCCAGCTGAGCCCCTTGTCCTCCTCACCCTAGTCCTGGTCCTGGTCAGTTGGGCATGCCAAGGACTGTGTCAACCAAGGAGCCCTGCTCCCAACCATTTCCACCTGTGTTCTAGAGGCTGCCATGGCCCTGACTGGAGCCCTTATGGCTTGCGGTGGCCCTGGCTGGTCCAGTGGTCACACACCCATGTCTCCTTTGCTTTAGCAGCTCCCATGTGTTCTGCTGAGCCAACAGTGGTCTCAGAAATCCTCCTTCCTAGAAGGGAGAAAGCAACCACGTTAGGCCCATCAGAGTTCTCCAGGGAGGCTGGAAATTAGGACACAGTGGCCCTAAGAGTTGGGTTTTTGTGTGGGAAGATCATGGGAAGGAGATGGAATGACCTGGCTTGGCTCATGCAAAACAGGAGAGAATGACAGAGAGAATGACACAGAGAGAGAGAGACAGGAGACAGAGAGGGAAGGAACATTCCAACAACTTCCCTGTCTCTGGTTCTGGACCCTTGTGAGGTTGGATTGAGCTTCATGCCAGTATTGGGTTGAATAGTATCATTCCACCCACCCACCCACCCCCCACGTTGCCAATGACATGACTACCCTGTTTGGAAATAGGAGCTTTGCAGATGTAATTAGTTGAGATGAAGTCATATTCACTAGGGTGAGCATAAATCCAATGACAGCTGTCCTGTGAAAAGGGGAGAGGACACAGAAACGTACGGGGAAGAAGCCATGGGACGACGGAAGCAGAGACTGGAGCAAGCCAGCTGCAAGCCAGGCAGTACCAGGGATTGCAGGCAGCCACCAGGAGCTGGAGGAGGCAAGGAAGGACTCTCCTCTAGAACCTCCACAGGGAGCAGGGCCCAGTTGGCACTTGGATTCTGGACTTCTGGCCTCCAGCACTGAGGGAGAATTAATTTATGTTGTTTCATGCTGCTGATTTCAAGGGAATTTGTTACAGCAGCCACAGGGAGCTAATACAATGGCTGAGGTCTCCAGGGGGCTCCCCTGTCATTGCCCGTTGGGTGCTTCCGTCAGCTGGGGCGGGTATTTATAGCTCTGAAACTACTTCTAGACAGGATATGAAATGCAACCGCACAACAGGTCTGGTGGCTCTTCACCGTGGCTGCTCCTCTCCATCTCATGAGACTTTCAAAAATGACCCATGTACTAACCGAAAGGAATTTCTAGTGGGTGATGCCTAGACATTGCTCTCTGGGTCTGACATTTGACTTTCTGTTGTAATGGTTTTATTGAGATATAATTCACATACCATTACAAGATACCCATCGAGTCATGCAACCATGACCACGATCAATTTTCAAACAGTTGAATCACCTCGAAGAGAAACCCTATACCCGTTTGCTGTCACCTGACACAGTCCCTGGCACCTGGTGACAGCTCGCTAGAGCAGTGGTGTCTGAAGGATCTCTTAGCCCTATACACACTGCCCGCAGAACGAGAATGTACTGAGTGCTCCCCTGCTTTGCCTCTACTACCTCACAGCATCTGCCGAGCAACCATGTGAGGGTGGCGTTATTGGCCTCATTTTGCAAACAAGGAATTTAGGGCTCAGAGAAATCGGGTTGCCACGTGAAGGCCACCTGTCTGGCAAGCCTGGATTCAACAGGTCATTGGGCTCTAATGTAGGGCTCCTTAGACAGGTGACAGTGTTGCACCCTCCTGCCAGGGTATATTTGGCAACATGTGGAGACATTTTTGGTTGTCACAGCTGTGGGGGAGTTGCTACTGGCATCTGGGGGACAGAGCCCAGGGGTGCTGTTAAGCATCTGCAGTGCACAGGACAGCCCCCCACTAACCCCAACAAGGAATGGCCCAGCCCTGCATGTCCTAGTGAGAAGGCATCTAGAACAGTGCCCAGTTCTACGACGCATTCTCGCTTTCTCTTTTTTCTTTACAGAGGGAGAGAAAGAGTGTGTGCGAGCGAGGTGGTGGGAAGGGTAGAGGGAGAGGGAGAGAGAGAGAATCCCAAGCAGACTCCACGCTGAGCACAGAGCCCCACATGGGGCTCGATCTCTCCATCCTGAGATCATGACTTGAGCTGAAACTGAGATGAGTGCTTGACCAACTGAGCCACCCAGGCGCCCCTGGATCTGCAATGCATTCCACTGCGTGTCCTGCTCCGTCATAGCGACTGCTCTTGCTCTCCGGAACCTGCCATGTGCCAGGCCCTGTCTCTTCCTGCTGGCTCATGAGCGGCTAGAGCAGGGAATCCTTTTGTCTTCATCACCACATGCCCAGCACCTAGTTCCAGGCTTGCAGCTGCAGTGCCTCGTGAGACACACTTACGGAACTGATAGAAGGGCAAACACATTCAAGTAGGGGCCAGGGGGTGCTTATCCGGCCTGTGCTGCTCCTCCCCAAGGCCAAGGCAAGGTTCTTGAGATGGGGTGGTGTTCCTGGATCCACTACCCCCTCCCTTAGCACCTACCAGGCCCTCATTCCCACACCCAGCCAGCCTGGATGAGCAGGGAAGGCTCTCTCGGGAAAAGGGGCCACATAAACTATGACCTGAAGGATGGGGAGAAATTATATGTGTCTGTATGTCTGGATTTATTCCATATTCTTGAAGCAAAACAAGATTTTCCAACACAATACCTACCAGAGCAGATATGACAATATATTAAACAAGATGTAAAAGAGATTTCATAAAAAAAAAATTTTAAATGCCACTTTTCTCAGGGCACCTGGGTGGCTCAGTCAGTTGAGCGTCTGCCTTCAGCTCAGCTCATGGTCCTGGGGTCCTGGGATCGAGTCCCTGCTCAGCGGGGAATCTGTTTCTCCCTCTCCCTGTGCCGCTCCTGCTCATGCTCACTCTCACTCTTGCTCTCTCTCAAATAAATAAATAAAATCCTTGAAAAATGCCACCTTTCTCATTAAATATTTGTGAGTTTGGAAAAGATAATTACGGTTCAGGTTTGTTACTGTCATGTTAAGATGAATTAATAAATAAATATGTTAAAAGGGTGAGTGGAAATTTGTTCAGTAAATGACAATAACAACAGGAATAATTTATTAAGCACCTACTATAGGATGGGAACCGTGCATAGCACCGTACATGGTTTTCCACTCAGTCAATCCCACAATGACCCTACGAGGTAGATATCATCATTGTCCCAGTTGACAGGTGACAAAACCTGAGTTTTAGAGGAGTAAGCTGCTCCAGGTCATGTCATTAGTAATGGACAGATCTAGGTTGGACTTCAAAGTCAGAGCTTGTAACCAACCTACTCTATCTGCCCCCCAAAAGAATAGTAATAGTAATAATTATTAATACTCACCAGACTCTTATTTTTAGGCCAGATGTGAAGCTAAGCTCATAGCTTGCCATGTTTTGTGTATCACAATGAGATTTATAGCCAATGAGTGCTATGACTAGTCCCATTTTTAGAGGATGGGAAATTGAGTGTCAGATAAAGTGACTTTTCCAAGGTCAAGGGGGATGTAGAATTAGGACTTGAAACCGAGTCTACCTGATGTGGAGTGGTGCATTGCAAGAATGGTGCTGCATTAGGACAGGAGGTGAACTCTGTCTTCCAGACGGAAGGGGCACAGATGGGGCCGGCCAGGGTGCTCTGGGTAGCTCCTTTGCTAGGCTGGAGTCCCTAATGCTTACCTGGGATGGCCACCAAGTTCTGTAGCTCCTGCTTCAGGTCCATAATGTCGTTGCAGAGCTGGATGTCATCCATCCTGGGGAGACAGGACACCAGGCCACAGCTGGTTACGTTGACCGAACGTTCTATACCCTGAGCATCACCCAGTTTAAACAAAGGGTTTAGGGGAGGATGTTATCCTCTGTGAAGACTACACATGCTCTTTTTTAAAATTTAAATTCAATTTAATTAACGTAGTATATTTTTAGTTTCTGAGGTAGAATTTAGTGATTCATCAGTTGTATGTAACACCCAGCACTCATCACATCATGTGCCCTCCTTAGTGCCCATCACCCAGTTATTCCATCCCCTCACCCCATCCCCTCCAGTAACCTTCAGTCTGTATCCTAGAGTTAAAAGTCTCTTATGGTTTTCCTCTCTCTCTGTTTTCATCTTATTTTTCTTTCCCTTCCCCTATGTTCATCTATTTTGTTTCTTAAATGCCACATATGAGTGACATCATATGGTATTTGTCTTTGTCTGATTGACATATTTTGCTTAGCCTAATACCCTCTAGTTCCATCCACATTGATGCAAATGGCAAGATTTCATTTTTTGATGGCTGAGTAATATTCCAATATATATGTGTGTGTGTATTATTATATATATATTCTCACATCTTCTTTATCCATTCTTCTGTTAATGGACATCAAGTGGACATCAAGGCTGTTTCTATATTTTAGCTATTGTGGACATTGCTGCTATAAACATTCTGGTGCAGGTGCCCCTTTGAATCACGGTGTTTATATCCTTTGGGTAAATACCTAGTAGTACAATTGCTAGGTTATAGAGTAGCTCTATTTTCAAATTTTTGAGAAACCTCCATACTGTTTTCCAGAGTGGCTGCACCAGTTTGCATTCCCACCAACAGTGTAAGAGGGCTCCCGTTTCTCCACATCCTCATCAATATCTGTTGTTTCCTGACTTGTTAAATTTAGCTATTCTGACCAGTGGACCACACATGCTCTTTTTTTTTTAAGATTTAATTTATTTATTCATAAGAGACACAGAGAAAGAGGGAGAAGCAGGCTCCCTGCGAGGAACCTGCTGTGGAGCTCGATTCTAGGACCCCGGGATCACAACCTGAGCCAATGGCAGATGCTCAACCACTGAGCCACTCAGGTGCCCCCCACATATGCTCTTTATACAAGTTCTCCTTCAAAAGAAGAAAAACAGGGGTGCCTGGCTGACTCAGCCAGAAGATCATCTGACTCTCGATCTTGGGGCTGTGAGTTCGAGCCCTATGTGGGGTTTAGAGATTACTTAAATAAATAAAAATTTTAAAAAATAAGAGAAAAGGAAGAAAAACAGAAGTGCCTGCTATTCTACTACTTAGAAATGATCAATAACTGTTAATAATACTTTGATTGCTTTTGGTCTTCACGTCCTTGATTCTGTTTGCTTATACAAGTGAACTCAGGCTGCAGGTTCAGTGTTTTCTTTTATCAGTTATATTAAAAAATTTTAAACATTATAGAAATTCATAATGTGGAGGAAAATCTCCTACAATCTTTTAGAAAAAAAGACATTGTCAACACTTTGGTATGTATTCCTCCAGATTTTTTTAAATGTTCATGTTTATACCATAAGTTATGACATCATTGTTATTATGCAAAAACATTTTGCAATTTTTTTAAGTTCATGATATATCTTGGGTCTTTTTCCGTGTCAGTACATGCACATCTCCTCGTTTTAAATGGCTGCATAGTATTTCATTATATTGCTATATGGTGATTTATTTAACCATTCCCCAATGCGCAGACATCTGGATTGTTTCTAGGATAAATTCCTAGAAATACATTAATTCCTAGAAAAATTAATTCCTAGAAAAATTAATTCCTAGAAATGTAATCACAGGGTCAAGTGACATATAACATTTACATTTTTTTAAAGATTTATTTTATTTGACAGAGAGAGAGAGAGAGAGAGCAGGGGCAGAGGGGCAGGGCAGAGAGAAGGGGAGCCTGATGCAGGGCTCCATCCCAGGACCCTGAGATCATGACCTGTACCAAAACCAAGAGTTGGATGCTCAACCAACTGAGCTGCCCAGGCACCCCAGCTCTTGTGTTTTAATTAGTAACTTCCAAATTGCCCTCCAGATGGATTGTGCATGATATTCCCACCAACTGTGTGAAAGGATGCTCACTCCTATTATCTCACTCATCGGGCTGCCTGGACAATGTGGCATTACGAATTACAGTTTTGTAGATGTGCTATAATTTTAACTTAGATGGTTGTAAACAATACATGTACTGGATACCTGGAATTTCACCAAGTAGATGTTTCAAGGCTGCTTTAATTACCTCCTTATCTTCATTATGTAGGTGGGGTTTTCAGGTTGGGTTTTGGGGGTGCCATTTTAGCCACTGTCGGATACATCTAGAATCTTGAAATAATTTTCCAGATTTTGAAAAATACCAATGGGTACGAGAAAGGAAAGGATTCACATAAGGCTTTTTCTTCATGTTAGATTATTTGGAGTGGGGGCCGTGGATTCTCAGAAGTGGCATCACTGAGTACAAAGAGCTTGACGTGGCTGCAGCTACTGAGACATATTTTCAAATCACTTCCCTGTGGGGCGTGGTGGGTATCTGCCTTCATTCTGCACATCTTTATTGAACATCTCCTGTGCCCACCACCGTCGTGGGCTCCAGGCAGGCATCAGCTTCCTCTGCCCTCAGGAGCTATAAATTTAGGTGGGTTGACAGTGAATGCAAATACAACAGAATGTCACATGCTCTGAAGAAGACTAAAGCGAAGGGCATGGCTGGGGTTGGGGGTAGGTGGATGGAGGGGCCCGTTTGGACATATCATCCTACTATCCCAGCAAGAGGGGAACATTCACATTCTCAAAGGACTTGTCTGAGTCCACATAGCAAGTGGGAACAGGCCAAGGACTAGAAATCAACTCCTCTGAATCCAACCTTGCAGCCTCCTTCCACAGATCTGCTCCTCCCATTCAGAAGTGCCATCCACAGACCAGCTGGGCCCCCCCCCGGCCCTTTCTTTGCTGGCCCGTATGACCCCACTCTTCTGATACTAGCTCCCAGCTTTCAGGACAAGCAGCAGGATCATCTCCCCGTTGCCAGAGGCCCCCATTTGTCATTCGTCAGGCCCTGCCCTAAAATGTCCTAGCAGGTGGCAGCTGCCTCGAGTGAGACAGAGGGCTTGCCAGGAGGGCACAGCCTGTTCCCGTGGGCTCCTATCGGCGATGGTTCAGCTGGAGGGGCTCCAGAATCCTTTTCTGCATCGATTGCAGAGATCAGCCTACATCAGTGGCTCTAATGAGGATGATTTCGGTCTCCGGGGATATTTGGCAACGACTAGAGACACGTTGGTTGTGACAACTGGGCGCGTGTGGGGATGGCTGCTGGCATCTACTGGGCAGAGTCCAGGGATGTTGCTAAACATCCTACAGTGCATGGGACGGCCCCGTGGTAGAGACTGATCCGGTCTGAATCAATCATGCTCACATTGAAAAATCGTGGGTTATAACCACAGAATTGAGACGGGTACCTGACTGATCATTTTTGAGAGATGAAAGAAGGAAAGGTGGGGTGATAGGGGCAAAAGAGAGGCAATGGTTAGAAGCAAGAGCACTGGCACCCAACAGCTCTATGTCTAAGTGGCTGCTCACCAGCAACTTAACTTCTCTGAGTCTTACTCTCCTTGTTTTTTTTTTTTTTTTGAAAGATTTTTTAAAATTTATTCTTGAGTGCCACACAGAGAGAGGCAGAGACACAGGCAGAGGGAGAAGCAGACTCCATGCAGGGAGCCCGATGCGGGACTCGATGCCAGGACCCCGGGATCATGCCCAGAGCCAAACGCAGGTGCTCAACCACTGAGCCACCCAGGTGTCCCCACTTTCCTCATTTTTAAAATGGAAATAGTAACAGTTTTGCCTCCCCAGATTATTCCACGTGTCAAAGGCTGAGCGTGTGCCCGGGACACATAGAGTAGAGTGCTCGGTAATTGGCATCTGTTGTAACAATTAGCTATGACAAAGAAGCAGGGAGAGAGAGCAAATGATGCTGGGGAAATATCTGACAAATGGAATGTGTTCAACCTGAGAAATAATCATCTTTATTGGTTATGTTCCTTGATGCAAAAGTTTTCAGATAACTTCTTACCTAATTGTAGGAGAGACCCTTGCTCACTGCAGAGTTTTTGGAAAATACCAATGGGTACGAGAAAGGAAACTAAAATGATGCGTGACCTCGAACCTCCCGCGCAACCCAGAGGCCGCTGTTCTGCTCTGAGTGTCTCCTCTCTGTAACCCGAGTGTGGCAGGCGTGCCCTGGGAGGTCTTAGTCCTCACTCTTCTGTCCTTCTCGAAGCCACAGGCAGCATGATTTTGAGTTCTCCCAAACACACTCAAATCTACCACCATTAACAGGTAAGGTGGAAACCTTCAGAAGCTCTCAGGGGGAGTCATGCTGCAGATCCTCATGAAAATCCCCATTAGATAGCACTCTTGCCCTCACACTTCTCTCTTGCTACCAGTTCCCATGTCTTCTCTTTCTCTCCATTCCTCTTCCACACACCTTGCAGGCAAAGGATGGCCCTCCCATCCCAGACAACCCAGTTCTGGTCTTCAACTTACAAACCCCAGTTGTAGAGCCCAAAGCATGCTGGTTCCTTGAACATCCCCCCAGGAAAGGAGCGTATTCTCTCGTCCTCCTTCCTAAGTTATTTATCAGACTATTCACCTCAATAAAAATCAGGTCTGGCTGGCCTGGGTGGCTCAGTAAGTTAAGCATCTGCGTTCAACTCAGGTCATGATCCCGGGGTCCTAGGATTGAGTCCCTCGTCGGGCTCCCTGCTCAGAGGGAAGTCTGCTCTCTCTTTCTCTTGGCCCTTCCCTGCCACTCACGCTCTCTTTCTCCCAAATAAATAAATAAAATATTTTATTTTTTTAATAAGATATTTTAAAATAAATAAATAAAAATCAGGTCTTTCTCTGGAACATGGAGGGAAGGCTTTCACCATTAAGAGAAACAAAAAGTCAACATGTATTGAGCAT
Organism: Nyctereutes procyonoides; assembly: GCF_905146905.1. Classification (NCBI taxonomy): domain Eukaryota; kingdom Metazoa; phylum Chordata; class Mammalia; order Carnivora; family Canidae; genus Nyctereutes; species Nyctereutes procyonoides. The sequence goes on along the minus strand of NW_026575126.1, from coordinate 49,534,581 downwards.
CTGCTATGTGCCAGGCACTGTCTCACACTTTCTATGCATAAATTCAACTAAGTCCTTGCAGCCCGTCCTATGAGAAAAGGGTGTGTATCCTCATTTTACAGAAGATGAAAGGGAAGTTAAGCAACGTGCCCAAAGCTCCACCCTGAGAAGGGGCAGTTGGGGTTCAGCCCGAGCTTGTGCTCTTGACCACTTTGCCGTGGTGGCTCCTGTCTGTGTGACTCCTTGAGTTGGTTCTTGTCCTTGAGTTGACATGATCTGTTGCCCATCGAACTGACCTTCACCCTCCACCTTCTTCCTAGAGCCCTGGCTTGTTCAGGAAGCAGTATCTTTGCCCCCCCCCCCATGGAAGCCAGTTGTCTTAGTAAGCTCAGGCTGCCATAACAAAATACCATAGGCTGTGTGGCTTAAACCATGAACATCGATTTCTCACAGTTCTGAAGTGCTAGGAAGTCCACCAAGATCAAGATGTCAGCCAATATGGTCCCTGGTGAGGGCCTCCTTCCTGGTTTGCAGGTGGCTACCTTCTTGCTAAATCTTCACAGGGTGGAGAAAGGGATCCTCTCTCTCTCTGGGGTCTATTTGTATAAGGACCCTAATCCCATTTGTAGGGGCTCCACCCTCATGACCTAAGTACCTCCCAAAGGCTCCACCTCCCAGTACAATTACACTGGGGATTAGGGCCTCAACATATGAATTTTGGGGGTAAAAATTTAGTCTGCAGCAACAGTGATAGCAATCCCATCTGCCTTTGCCAGACATCCACTTTCCCAGGCTCCCTTGCAGCTAGAGGTAGCCAAGAGACCCACTTCCAGCCAATGAGATGGAAGAGGAAGTCTGCTTGGGGCCGCTCAGTGGAAAGATGATCCAAATCCTCAGTGTTACCCCGCCCCTAGTCCTGATGCTTCAGTTAGTCACTGTGATGAGAATGGCAAGGGCAAGGAAGAAGAAGGAGGCACCCTGCTGACTCTCAGACCACCCGTATCTGAACTTCTTGTGAAGTAAATACTAAATGTTCTTATGGTTTAAGTAGAGTGACCAACTGTCTTGGTTTACCTGCAACTGTTTCAGCTTTAGCACTGAAATTCCCATGTCATGGAAAACCAGCCCATCCCAGGCAAAGGGGGACAGCTGATCACCCTAAATTTAAGACACTATTAAAAAAATTTTTTTTTGAATAGGTGAGGGACAGAGAGAGACTCTTAAGCAGGCTCCATGCCCAGCTCAGAGCCCAACATAGGCCTTGATCTCATGACCCCGAGATCATGACTTGAGCTGAATTCAAGAGTCAGACGCCAAACTGACTAAGCCACCCAGGTGCCCCTAGATTTAAGACACTATTAATCGAATGTTCTGTTACTTGTAGCTGAAGACATCTTCACTGATACATTAAAAAGTATTTCAATAGTTTATGCAAAGCACTTCTGAAGCTTGGCTGGAACTTTTGAATAAGGCACGTTAGTCTAGTTCTCTGTAGAAATAGAGCTAAGTCCTAGAAATTAAACTCTGCTGTTGCCAGCTTGTTCCACAGAGAGAGAGAGAGAGAGAGAGAGAGAATGAGAGGGAGGGAGAGAGAGAGAGAGAGAGAGAGAGAGAGAGAGATGTCATCTCCAAGAACCTGATTAATGCAACAGGGAAAAGCAGCCAGCCCGTGCCATTCTGCATCTCAGCCTTTCATGCAGGGACGATGGAGAAAATTGGTCATTTTACCAGCTCTGGGCAGGAAAAAGTGATCAAGCTCTGTCAGAATAATGGTGCAGCTGCTTTACCAAATATCTTTGAAAATGACATGGTCTGGAGCCTAATGGAAATCCAGCAGAGACCGTAATACGAAGGTGGAAGTAGACTGACAGAGGAAAAGGCTGACTTGTAAAAATAATATTTATCTGGCTCTTTCTTTTATAAATTATGGATGCTGTGGCATTCCTGGGATGGGGTGAGAAGAAGTAGCATCCATCCAGAGATGAAACACTGGTCTAGGGCCTGGAGCCTGGACCCTGACCTGAGTCCCAGCACAAACCTCTCCCATCACTAAAAGGAAGACTCTGGCTTTCTATACACTCTACCCTTCTGACACCAAATGTGTGTGTTTTTCCACACTGAGCAATTCTCCAGGAGCAATTCTCTTGGCAGACCCTGACTGGGTGTCCTACGACTTAACTCAATTCGATACTTGCTGCCTGAGGGTAGCACAGACTCTAAGGTTAAGGGCTCCATCCCCTAAGCCTACCCCTGCTTCAGATGCCCATGGCAAACCCAGATCACCTGCACTTTGACCAACTGGCCATAAATCGGGGTTCCCCCCAGCCCCCTGTTCAGGTTCAGTACTTTGCTGGAACTGCTCATAAAATTCAAGGAAACGTCCATTTAGATTTTCTGGTTTATTATAAACTATATTACAAAGGGTACAGGTGAACAGAGTGATGAAGAGGAAGCACAGAGCCAGATATGGGGAGCCCTCTCCAGGCTCTCCCAACATCCTACTTTAGAGATTTTTTTTTTATGAGGCTCCATCACGTAAGCATGATTCTTTTTTTTTTTTTAAGATTTTATTTCTTTATTTGACAGAGAGAGAGAAAGCACAAGCAAAGGAAGTGGGAGAGGGAGAAGCAGGCTCCCCCCTGAGCAGGGAGCCCGATGTGGGGCTCTATCCCAGGACCCCAGGACCATGACCTGACCAAAGGCAGATGCCCAACCAACTGAGCCACCCAGGCTCCCTAACATGATTAATTCTGAAGTCAGTCTCCAGATCCTCTCCCTCCCCTAGAGAATGTTCCAAGCTTCTAATCATGCCCTGGTCTTTCTGGTGACCTGCCCCCATTCTAAAGCCATCTAGGGGCCCCAGCCACCAGTCGTCTTATCAGCATACAAGGAGATACTCTAATCACTCAGAAAACTCCTAGGGTCTCCTCATGTCGGGAACTTTGGTCAAAGACCAAATAGCAGCACAAAGGAGGTGCTCCCAGCACCTCCTATCACTCAGGAAAATACAAGAGTGTCAGGACCTTTGTATCAGAAACTGGAGTCAAAGCCCAGACATACTTCTTATTCCGCAGTGACTTTGGACAAGTCATTCCTCCCCTCTCAGGAGCTCTGTTTCGTGTATAAAATGAGGGGATCCCTCATTCTATGTTGGGCCATGCACCTGGCCCATCTGAGCCATGCTCTGCTAGCACATGGAGCCAGCCAGACCTGACGGCTGATCTCAGTTCACCGTTCACTGCCTGTACAACTTGGGCAGGTCCCGCCCTGGTCTGGGCCTCAGTGCTCTTGCTTGTAAAAGGAATTATACCCTTGTCTTGGGGTTGCATGAGCATGAAACAAGTTCCTGGTGTCCAGCAGGTGGCCCTGCACTCGGCACACACGTAGTCGGTGCACAGGATAAAGGTCACAGCCGTCCGCCCTGGGTGAGGAGGTGTGCGGCCAGGCTGTCGCCTGTCAGACACTCCTGAAGAATTCTCACTACTGTCCCCGCATCAGAGAATGAGTCTCACTTTCCTGTGCTATTTCAGTGTCCTCAAGCCGAATGATGAGGATGATGAACGTGGGCATTTGTTTAGTGTTCTTGGATTAATGAGTTTAAATGCTATCCCAGGGGGGTGGGGGGATATAAGGACTGTGACATCTCGGGGAGCCCGTGGACTCAATCACCTCTTAGCATCCTGCCAGGGATCAAGGGCCCAGAGAGACGCCAGTCACGGGCTTAGGTGACACATCTACGACAGGGACATCCTTGTGACGCAACACTGAGGAGCAAGCTGCCTGTTTGCTCTGTGACATGTCTGTGATCTGTGTGCTTCTTCTTCTGTTATAACCCTACCCTTGTTCCTCGATGCGACCCTCTGTTCCCAAAAGAACATCACCTCCCCGGGACCCTCTGTTCCCAAAAGAACATCACCTCCCCAGGAGCACAGATTACTTCTCTGCACCCCACTCCCCAGGGCTTTTCTAGACTGTCTCACTTGTGAGTCAAAGGAAATTACTAGCACTGAAAAACTCATCAAGCTGAACCGTGAGGGTCTGTGTCCCTTCCTGTGTGTGTGCCACACGCGTCAATTACAGATTTACCTAAAAAAAAAATTTTCCACAATGTTGTTGAGTTTTGTTTTAGGCCTAGAAGGGTATTTCTGATCTTTGGTTATTGTCTAAATATTCCTTAAATGCAGCCTCCCTGTAAAAATGTCAAGCAATACAGAAGTATAACCGTAGTTGACATTTATTCATGTTTTTGTACTATTGGTGCTGGGCTCTGGGCTAAGCATTTAGCACAAAACACCTCAATTAATGCTCACAGCGACCCTCCCAGGTGAATACTATTATTATCACCCTTCTGATGATGTCAGGAATTTGTTCAAGGTCACAGAGCGACAGGAACTTGAACCACCGAGGCAGTCTGGTCTCCCCACTGGGAATATGCAAGTTCCATCCCCTATGATGGTTGGAGTCTGAGGAAGACAGAGCTCAGAGTAGTTGGGGGGAAGGTTTCGCAGCATGAGGGGCCACTTGCCACGGCACAGCCTTGATGTTGGAGAGAAGGGTGCCAGGCGCTCAGGCAACAGGGGCAGCTCACTCACGCTGGCTGCAGGAAGGCATGTGTTGTCCCCAAGTATGTGGCAAGTGAAGAGTCCACCTGCATAGGACATATTGGTGGGTCTGGGTTACAAAGGCCTACCATGGGAGCCATCTTGGGTTCTAGAGTGAGAGCATGGCACGGCAACGTGTCTATGAAAGCCAGTTTGGCTAGATGTGTGACCCGTGTGCACACACCTGGAAGAGAGCACCCTCACTCTGAACTGTCTGTGTAAGGTACCCAGGAGACTTCATGGAGGATGGGTTTGTTCATGAGTCTTCAGCACCATTGACAAGCTACGGCCCATAGACCAAATCCAGCCCACTGTCTGCTCTGGTACATTGGATGAGCTAAAAATGGGGGGTTTTGTTCTGTTCTGGGGGGGGTTGTTTTGGTTTGGGGCATGGAGCCCAATATGGGGCTGGATCTCACAACCCTGAGATCACGACCTGAGATGAAATCAAGAGTTGGACATTCACCAGACTGAGCCCCCCCAGCATGCCTTGATAAGACGGTTTCTACATTTTTAAATAAAAAAAAAATCAAAAGGAGGATAAAATATCCGGACACATGAATATTAAATGAAATTCAAAGTTCAGTGTCTATAAATAATGTTTTATTGGAACACAGCCATGCCCATTCATTCACGGGATGTCGGTGGCTGCTCTCGCTTAACTGCAGAGGTGAGTCATTGGGACAGAGACTGTATTACGGCCGGCTGCACTCTCACATTTTTACCAGCTGGCTCTTTGTAGAAATGTTTTGTCGAGTCCTGATCTTCAGAAAGGACCATGCATTAATCAGAGACTAAAGGACTTGCTGAGGCTGGAAGAGCTCTCACCTTATATGGATGAAGAAGCCAATCCCCATAGAGGGGGACTATTGCTCACAGATGCATTGACTTGCTGATGCATCTAATAAATCAATCATCCTGAAAATACTTATTAAGAGCCTACTGTGTGCCAGGCTTCCTGACTCAATTTTCACTTGCACAAGCCACTGAGTATCCAGGCCAGCCACCAAGGCCATGCGGTGAGCTGGGAGGGCTCTCATGGGTCCTGCTGCTTTCACTAGGGGTCCAGCCTGCCCTCTTCTCCGGGCTCCAGCAGGGAATTGGGCTGTGCCCAATGCATAGAAAGTTGGCCAACAGACTGCCTGCAGGCACCAGCTAATGTGATCTGGCAATTTCTGCAAAAGCATTTGTCCTTCTATGCGTCCTTTGTCTCTTGAAAGGAGATACTAAGTTTCTGAGATTTCATTTCTCATTTTATGCTGAGGCTCCAATCTCCTACCAAGATAGAGCCTAGACTGAGATCCGTAAGTGGTCTCTTGAATGGCTCAGAAAGCTAGGAAGGGGAGGGAGTTCTGGCCCCAGGTTTTTCTAATCCTGGCCCTGAGGCCCTTGGCTGAGTGGCTCACCAGGAACTGAAGATGCAGACAGGGCACCTGGTTAAGTGCCTGCCTTCTGCTCAGGTCATGATCTCAGGGTCCTGGGATCAAGCCCCATGTTAGGTTCCCTGCTCAGCAGGGAGTCGGTTTCTCCTTTTCCATCTGCCCTTCCCTCATCCATTCTCTCTCTCTCTCTCTCTCTCTCTCTCTCTCTCTCTCTCTCTCTCAAATAAATAAATAAATTCTTTTTAAAAAAAGAATTAAAGATGTGGAGAAAGATTAAGTTTCAAACAGGTGAGGGTAGGAGGGAAAAAAAGGGAAAAGAGAAGGGAGCAGAGAAAAGGAATCACTGTAAATGCTCCAGAAGAGCATGTGGAAAAAAAAAAAAAAAGCACGTGGATTCCATATATAATTTTCAACCTCTATAAGGAAGAACAAGAACGCAACAACCATTATGAGGTTATTGCCAGCCAGCCTGAAAGATTTTCTCAAGAGGACCCCTCGAGAAAGTACAGCCAAGAGAGAAGAGATGAGCTGAGATACTAAGGGGTTAGGGCTGACCGATTTGGTAAACAAACAAAAACCAGGGCACCCAATTATATTTGCTTTTCAGATAAATATCTGATAATTTGTAGTATAAAGATGCCCCACACAATGTTTGGAACATACCCCACCCTAAAAACAGGATCTGCGGTTTATCTGAAATTCAGATAGAACTCGGCGTCCTGTGTTTTCTCTGGCAATCCCAGGAGAAGAGGAAGGCTAGAGTTTCAGCATCAACTTCATTTCCAAGCCCGGGGCTGGGGAGTAGGGGGTAGAATGTTCTATGCTGGGGGAGGAGGGAAGTCTTCTGCAGGCCGCAGTAGTCAGAATAGTGGCTGCATCTCCTAGACTCGGCCCTCGCCACGGCCACTGGACAGCCTTCTGTTGACTGGTTTCCTGCCCTGTGGGAGTCTGAGAAGACCGGGATGAAAAGTCTCAGGGAGAAATAAGAAACATGGCCCATGGACTGATGGGAGGAGAAAATTGGGGACAATTTGGAAACCTATGTCAAGGGCTTTGAAAACATTTAAACTCTTTATTATACCCACTGATTTCCATTTCTAAGGTTTCATCCTCAAGAGAGTGTTAAGGGTACCATAAAAATTTAGCAATGATTATGTGCAATACAGCCTCGTTTGCAATAGCAAAAAAAAAACAAAAAGCAACCTAAATGCCCACCATTAATAGCAGGCTGCATAAGTAAGTATGGGACATAGGCATAACGGGATTCATAACCCAGGCATTAAAAATGACATGTGGGAGAGATGGGATTGGTGTCAGAGAATAAACCCTATAAAAAATGGTTAACAAATGTGAGGATCCAGTTTTGCAAAGTACATATGCACAGACTCCATTCGAGATGTTACAGTGATGATTTTGAAGGAATTTTTATTGCTTTCATTTGCTTCTGTGTTTTAATTTTTTTTCACAATATGCATATACCTCTGTGGTTGGAAAACATGCTTGGTATGATATCTGGATGACTTTTAAAGTGTTTTGTTTTTGGGGGGTGCCTTTGTGGTGCAGTCGGTTAAGCATCTGACTTGCTTTTGGCTAGGGTTGTGATCTCAGGGTTGTGGGATCGAGCCCCACGTCAAGCTCCGTGCTCATTGCAGAGTCTGCTTGAGATTCTCTCTCCCTCTCTCTGCCTCTCCTGCTTCTGCTCTCTCTCTCGAAAATAAATAAAAGTTTTAAGAAAGAGGCATTTTGTTTTTTAAAGATTTTATTTATTTGGCAGAGAAAGAGGGCACAAGTGGAGGAGTGGGAGAGGGAGAAACAGGCTCCCCATTGAGCAGGGAGGGAACTCAACACAGGGCTCCAGCGCAGGACCCTGAGGTCATGACCTGAGCCCACGGCAGATGCTCAATCACTGAGTTACCCAGGAGCCCCTTGTTTTTCATTTTAAATTACTACAGGCCACCCATCTCCCCAGAGGCAAACCTGGCCAGCCTTGGGTCACTGCAGCCACAGTAGAAACCCATCTGCGGCTTTATTTCTTTGGCCTCATCTCTAGCCATGGACTGGCCACTCTGGGCTAGCAGCCCAGTGCACACCTGCGTGCATCCTCACCTTCGACCTTCAAGCCTGCTCTCCCTTCAAGTCTTCCCGGGATCAAAATACCTTTGTCTCAGGCTAATTCCTCAGCAGTCCCCGAGACAGCCTTCCTGATTCCCCCTGTGGCTGGATCAGGTGCTCTTCATTCACACTGCCAAGGCCCAGGTCATACCGCCGTCCACCCCCCCCCCCATAACCACCTGGACACTCGTATTTCTCCCTAATAGACTGTGTGCACCCTCTAAGGACCTCAAGTCTTCCCTCTGCGGTTCAGGGTTCAGGTTCACCTGCACCTGACAGGTCTCAGTCAACCTGTGATAAGCAGGTGGGCGGGTGGCCACGGAGCAGACACATGGTCCCGGAGTTTTATTAAAACAAGGCCTCGGGACTGCAATTGCAGGTGGAAAATTTTCAAATCCCATGATAGAGACCTCATGAGAGCAATAGCATTTATCAAAGGTGGTGAGTCACCCCCAGAGAAATCCAATTACACATCCGGATTTCAAATGATCCTGCTTTGCATTTTGCTATCAATACAGTTTCTATTCTGAGCCCCTTGGGCGTTTGGGCCTCCTGTGCTTTCTCTGCTACCTGCTGAGTCTCCGCAGGTGTGCTAGGTCCTCTCCCAAACCTACCCTCCCCGCCCCACGCCCACCTCTCATGCTCACACAGTCCTAACAGCAGCGAGCACTCGCCTGAGCACGTACGCAGGTCGGGAACAGGACCTGGTACTACCTCATTTCATCTGTAGGGCAGGTATTATCATTCCTAACCTTATTGAAGGCTCAGAGAGGTTAAGTAAATCGTCCAGGATCACATAGCTGGCAAAGCATGAAAGTAAGATTGAGGGCACCTGGGTGGCTCAGTGGTTGCGTGTCTGCCTCTGGCCCAGGGCGTGATCCTGGGGTCCTGGGATCAAGTACTGCATCGGGCTCCCTGCATGGAGCCTGCTACTCCTTCTGCCTGTGTCTCTGCCTCTCTCCCTGTGTCTCTCATGAATAAATAAATAAAATTAAAAAAAAAAGCAAGATTGAAAGAAGGCGGACTCCAGAGCCCTAACAACTGCCACTATGACACACTGGCTAGAGATGCTACCCAGATATTATTGTCCCATTCTGCCCCAGGACCCCCATCCTTTGCCCCATCCGTGCAGTCAGGATGCTTTTCAAACGGTTTTAACAAGTGGCAGTTCCAAGGTGTGGGCTTCCCGGGGGATGACTTCAGCTCCATCTCATAATTTCCATTAGCTAGCCAAACCACCTTGACATTTCAATGTCTTTGAGATAGGCTATAGGAATTCCCCCCAGTATTTTGTGTAAAGTGTAAGTAAAAATCCTGGTAGAAAATCATGCTACCCAGCGCTCTGTCCCACCCAGCGTTGGATAAAGACCGTGGTCATGCTATGGCAGCTGCAGCTTTCAGATCAATCCCCTGCTCCCTCCTTGTGACCACAAAGCAGTCCTGAAGCTTCCCCATATGGGAATTCTAAAGCTGTCATTCCTGAGTATCTAAGGATGGAAGAAAAAAAAAAACTTAGAAACAATTTGCAAGCCCCCAACCCAGGAAGGGCTCCCCCATTGCTCTCCCCACCCATCCCTGGGGGTCTAGGCATTGGGCGGTCTGCCCACACTCTGGCTCAGCTCTAGACCTACCAGAACGCCAAGGATTCTTCTGGAGTGTGAACAGTCTGCCATCACCACCCAAAGTCCCTGTTAGACTCACTGCATCCCCAGAAGCAGATCTGCTTTTGATGATAAGTATATTAACATTTAAATCAACCTCATGTTTATTCAGCACCAGTGATTAGTGGCCTCCTTTACATGGAAGGAGGACCTTAGGGTTTGGCCAAATCACAAAGAAACAGTGAACACAAATATCCAGCCTCTGCTGGATGCCCCAGAACCAGGCAGAGTAGGGTTATCATAAGCAGTGCTGCTGGCAAATACTTAACAGCTGCCTGGGAGTCAGGGACCAAGTAGAAGCCTTGATTTTTGTGTCATTTGCCAATTTCCATGGTGTAAATACTCCTACCATGGCGAATTCCAAGTTTCCAACAGTTCAACAATGAGCAGGGAAGATTCCTGCAAATTTAACATCACTGGTTGGAATCAGCAGGTGAACACATTTAGGGGGGTGTCTCTTCAACATTCTTTAAATATTTATTCAACATTTATTTAGAAAGAGGATCTGAGGGGCGCCTGGGTAGCTCAGCAATTGAGCATCTGCCTTTGGCTCAGGGCGTGATCCTGGAGTCCCGGGATTGAGTCCCGCATCGGGCTCCCTGCAGGAGCCTGCTTCTCCCTCTGCCTGTGTCTCTGCTTCTCTCTCTGTGTCTCTCATGAATAAATAAATAAAATCTTAAAAAAAAAAAAAGAGGATCTGAACGCTGTGTGGGGAGATTACCAGTGGTGATGATGATGGTGATGAGATGATGGTGATTTTAACTACAATTTATTCAGAATTCACCACATGCCAGGCATTAAGTGCTCTGCACAGATTTTCTCAATGAATCCATATAGGGTTATAACAACCCTGAGAAGTGGATTCTCATGTGATCATCACTCTTATAGCTGAAAGATCCTGTGGCTCAGAGAGGTTAAATGGCTCAACCAAAATCACACAGCTGCTCTTCCCCCAAGCGGCCTGGGGTGACCTCCGAAAATGGTTTGCTACTCGCTAGACCCAGAAAACCTTAAAAAATCATGTAAGTTGAGAGGTTCAAATCTTCGTGTTCACTTTAAGAACACACGTGAAACTGCGCAGGCCATCAAGGGTATGTACAAAAAGCCACCAAGTTTCTGAAAGATGTCACTTTGCAGAAGCAGTGCGTGCCATTCCGTCGCTACAATGGTGGAGGAGTTGGTAGGTGTGTGCAGGCCAAACAGTGGGGTCGGTGGCCCAAGAAGATTGCCGAATTTTTACTGTACATGCTTAAAAATGCAGAGAGTAATGCTGAGCTTAGGGGTTTAGATGTAGATTCTCTGGTCATTGAACACATCCAGGTGAACAAAGCCCCCAAGATGCAACGTAGAACCTACAGGGCTCATCGCCGGATTAACCCATACATGAGCTCTCTGCCACATCGATGATTCTTACTGAAAAAGAGCAGATTGTTCCTAAACCAAAAGAGGAGGTTGCACAGAAGAAAAAGATATCCCAGAAGAAATGGAAGAAACAAAAGCTTATGGCCCAGGAGCAAATTCTGCATAGAATAAATGCAAATTAAAAAAAAAATCGCACAGGTAATTAAATGGCAGAGCCAGGGTGTTAATCTAAGTAGTCTGACTTGGATGTCCATGCAAAGCCTCTCCTTTATTGCTCCAAGAAATTTAATTCTGACATCAGTACTATATAACCCTAGTAAAAGACAAAAACCCCAAATCCTGCAGATGGCAGGACTCAGCCTACTTAGAAAACTATTCAGAGACCATCTATTGTGATTCACACTGTTGCCCTTGGGGTGAGGGAGGGAGTGGGGGGTGTGGAGCGTGACTCCTGGATGGGATGAGAGTTTCAAGTTTGGGTTGCTAGATAGCCAAACTCTAAATTTAGGGGACCCATTCACTGTGTCAATTTTCATCAGAGAAGTTCAAACATGGAGGCCCCTGCCCCAACTTTGCCAGACACTACCAACCAGAAGATCCTGCCAAGACCACTGAGCAAATGACAAAAAGGGTGGTGAAGCTGGAGCTGTAGTATCCAGCAACGATGGCAGTGGTGTCCTGGTCAGATCGGTCCTGTGGCCAGCCCCTGGAGCCCTCTTAATTCCTGCTCATTTCCCAAGCCCCCTCTTGGGTTCTATGAGCCCTCCACCCCACTCAACCCCAGTTTCAGCCTTGCAGTCAGTCCTGTTTTAGTTCTGCTTGAGTCCAGCAGAGCTGATTTCTGTTGCTTGCAGCCAAGAACCCGAACGGAAACAAGCTTCTCCCCCAAGTGGCTCCTGCCACCCACACGAATCCTTCCTCTAAGGGAAGTTGGGAAAATTGTTGGGGACAATTTTCTCCATTTCATGTCACTTTACTAAGTCTGTTGCACCTCCAATAGGTTGGTAGCTGGCTAGCTTGCCCCTTAATTCCTTTCTGGACAGAAAGGTACCACTAAGAAGATGTTAGAAAGGACTGATTATAACAGTTGGGGCTTCCTTTAGGTGCTTTTGGGGATGGTTTCACTCCACATTGGATATTGTCAGGAAGTGGGGAATGATGATCCTCTGATAAGTTATCTTAGTAATTCTTACCTATAATGTGAGAAGAACAGAGCAAGCTCAAGCTATGACCGGTAAGGAAGCAGCAGTCCCTCAAATGAGCCAGGATACCTAGGTGTCTGGTCATTTGTGTGGTTTGCACAATGTTCACATCTTATTTGCTCTCAGATGCGCTCATGAAGTTGTTTTATTTGGTCTTGATCTACCACGGTCCCGGAATTGCCTTGTCTGATGCCGGTGATCTGCAGAAGGGTTATGTCCGGCAGGAGAACACTTGGCCTACGAGTACCTGGCCAGCTCTTGCCTACCTCTAGAGGTTCTTTTCTCTTCCTCACAGTGGAAGAATTAATTTATATATTTCCTATCTCCCCATAAGTAATTAATGAAATCCTTGGCTCTGGGGACCAGTCCTACCCATTTCTCATCATTCCTGTGGTACCCAGCACGGTGCTTCGCACATGGAATGTGCCCTGGGAATGCTCATTGAACTAAATCGTGGGCATGGGGAACTCTCTGGGACCTGGCACTTTGATGATCATGCAGGAGCATAGTTTTCAAAATTTAAAACAGACTCCTACAGATCGAGAACAAACACTTGTCAAAAAGGTATTTAACTCATTAGTTAGGGAAGCAGTAAGATGGTAAGGCTCATTCTCAGAGCATTTAAGAAACTGGATTCATGGGTACTTTTTAATGACAATCTTGGAACAAGATTGCTAGGTTGGAATGAATAAAATCATAACCTTTAGGGTTAGTTCTACTGGATAAAATCCACATGTTAATGTAATTTCCTAGTGTTGGTGCTCTGGTCAAATAGTAGGTGAGAGAGTCAAATACATGCACACACTCCACCCCAGATAATTCAGTAATGCTTGGACAGGCCTCTAAATAATGCTCCTCTATGAAAAGGACATGCTCCCTCCATCCTCTTTACCTTATTTCCAATTTGTAATTTTTATTTAAAAAGTTTAATAAGGGGTCCCTGGATGGCTCCGTCGGTTAAGCATCCAACTTGATTTCAGCTCAAAGTTGTGAGATCAAGTCCCACATCAGGCTCCGCGCTGAGCATGGAGTCCGCTTGAGATCCCTCGCCCCCCACTTCACCTTCATTCACACACACACTCTCTCTCAAATAAAGAAGTATATCTTTTTTAAAAAGGTGTAATAAAAGACTCTGGCTTCTTCTCAACACATTCAGTTGACATTTTTCAACACTTCATATCTGGTAATCTCTCACAGAGCAGCAACATCATGGCTAGCATTTATTGAGTAGTTACTATATCTTAGGTACCATCATGACTTTTGTATATAGCTTACCTGCTCTTCACAAAGTATTCCCTATCAGGTAACTCACTCTGAGGAAAACAAGTGTGGTATAATAAAATACAGCAGTCCTGAGGCTCAGTTAGTTAAGCATACGACTCTTGATTTTGGCCCAGGTCATGATCTCAGGGCCATGAGATTGAGCTCCGCATGGAGCTCTGAGCTGGGCATGGAGCCTGCTTGAGATTCTCTCTCTCTCCCTCTCCCTCTGCCTCTCCCTCATTCTCTCTCTCTCTCTCTCTCTCTCTTTTAAGATTTTGTTTATTCATTCATGAGAGATACACAGAGAGAGGCAGAGACACAGGCAGAGGGAGGGAGCAGGAGAAACAGGCTCCATGCAGGGAGCCCGATGTGGGACTTGATCCTGGGACCCCAGGATCACACCCTGAGCCAAAGGCAGACATTCAACTGCTGAGCCACCCAGGTGTCCCCCCCACCTCTGTCTCTTTTTTATTTATTTTTTATTTTTTTTAAAGAGTATTTTCTTTTTTTTTAAATTTATTTATTTATGATAGTCACACACAGAGAGAGAGAGAGAGAGAGGCAGAGACACAGGCAGAGGGAGAAGCAGGCTCCATGCACCGGGAGCCCGATATGGGATTCGATCCCGGGTCTCCAGGATCGCGCCCTGGGCCAAAGGCAGGCGCCAAACCGCTGCGACACCCAGGGATCCCTCTTTTTTAAAAGATTTTTAATTTATTTATTCATGAGAGACACAGAGGGCAAGGCAGAGACACAGGCAGAGGGAGAAGCAGGCTCCTTGCGGGGAGCCTTATGCGGAACTCGATCCCAGGACCCCAGGATCACACCCTGAGCCAAAGGCAGACCCTCAACCACTGAGCCACCCAGGCGCCCCCTTTCTCTTTAAAAAAATTTAAGAAATAAAGTAAAATACATAACTCCCCCCTTATCCACGATTCCTCTTTCCATGGTTTCAGTTACCCGCGGTCATGTGGGTGGTCCAGAAGCAGATGATCCTCTTGTTAGTGTATGGTCAGGTCAGTGGTAGCCTAACGCTAGGTCACAACACTTACGTCATTCCCCTCATTTCATCTCATTACTTAGGCATTTATCATCTCACGTCATCACAAGAAGAAGGGTGAGTACAGGACTGAGATATTCATCGAGAGGCCATATTCACATAACTTTTGTTACACTGTATTGTAATTGTTCTATTTTATTATTAGCTACTGTTGCGAATCTCTGTGCCTAATTTATAAGTGAAACTTTCTCATAGGTATATATATATATATATATATATATATATATGTATATATATGTATATATATATGTATATATGTAAGAAAAAACATAGTGTATAAATAGAGTTTGGTACTATCTGTGGTTTCAGGCATCTACCTGGGGCTCTTGGAAGTATCCCCTCAGATAAGAGGGAACTATTATCTTTCTATTTGGTCTTTGTCCCTGGTTTCTGGCACAGAGCTCCTAAAACCTTTGGTGGAATTTCTCCAAGGGAAAAGAGAGTCTTTCCTTATTCATAATGACCCGCTCAGGCACAAACACCAGAGTCTGCCAATGAGGGGGTCACAGTGGGACCCCTAGAAAGCTTCATGTAGGGGATGGTCACCAGAAAGACCAAACATGTGATTAGAAGCTGGGAGCTTTCAGACACACACACACACACACCTCGTTCAGAAGAGAGGAAGGGAATGCAGGTTGAGTTATAAAAACATTTGAATGATGTGATTCAAGGAGTTTCTGGGTTGGTGGACACACATGAGCTGGGAAGGGCAGTGTGCCCAGAAAGGGAATGGAAGCTCTTGCATCACCCCACCATCCCTATCTTGTGCCCTACACATCTCTTCGATTTGGCTGTTCCTGATTGTATCCTTCATAATAAACCAGTCCACACAAGCAAAATGCTTCCCTAGATTCTGTGAGTCGATCTAGCAAATTCTCCAATCTGGGGGGACAATCATGGGAACCCTGAATTTGTAGTTGGCTGGACAGTAGCGTAGGTACCTGGGGACCTGTGATGGGCATCTGAAGTGAGGGCAGTGTTGTGGAAACGAGCCCTTTATTTTGTGGGATCCAACCTTGACTCCGGGTAGATAGTGTCAAAATTGAATTAAATTGTTGGGTATTCCATTAGGGTCAGAGAATCAGAGAATTGGTATGGAAAAATGACACATATTTGATCAATAACATCACACTAAACAAAAGAGTTACAGAGAAGGTAAACAATTTGCCCAAGATCACACAGCTGGTGAGCTGCCCAGCTGGGACACAGCTCTAACACAAATACAGCTCTTGACCTTCGATCCTTCCATAGGCTTCCTCTATCTGTAGTGACTACCTCACCTTCCCCTGCAGAGGCAATATTCACATGCCCCTTGCAGGAAAGAAGGCTCACTGGGGTGAGGTCATTGTTTCCTGAACATTGGTCATGTGCCTGACACCATGGCAATGACCTCCAGGTCTCATGCCTGCTCCACTATAACTCAATATTTTTATTTCCATACGAAAACATTTTGATATAAAACTTTTGACAGCATCGTAGATGGCGAACCAATATTTTTCCTTAAAAGATGTGAAAACGAATTCTCAATGAATGTTTCCCCGGCTACCACCTAACATCACCCCAGACTGCAGCCCACTTTGGGAAAAACTGGACCAACTGAATCACCTGAGGTCACATAGCTGAGATCTCAACCCAGGTCCTGTCCCCCAGTCCGAAGCTGGTTCGGCCACGATGCAGAACCGCTGACCGCGCCGTGTGTCTTGTTAACTGTGCCAGTGCAGCAAGGGGAGAGGACCTCTTGAAGTTTCTCAAGAAGGCTCAATGTGACCAAAGGGAAAACCAGACAGAGTCACAGCAGACAACAGATGGCCAGAGGGCTGACTCCTCCAGGTGGTTAATGATGCTCTGGGCAAGTCTCCCTAAATTTAATCCGAGCCGATGACAGACTGCGATGCATCTACTCTAAATTGTTCTAGCAGCAGGTGCAATTTTCCCCCAGAACCTGAAAGGCCAGTCCTGGCGGGTCTAAGGGGCAGCCCGAACTCCTGAAGACCTGGAACAGCACTGGATAGTCATCATCCCCCCTTGGGGTGGGGGGCAGGAAGGTGCAGGATTCCCTTTTAATGACCTGGTACAGCTCACCAAACTCCCATCTGAATGTGAAGACAAAATGGTAGTTTTTTTCAGGCATTTCCTGAAGTGTTGCTTTCAAAGTGAAATTTGCATCTCATTTTATAAATGGACAATTTTTGTCTTGAGCCAAGTGCTCATTCCGTAACTTCCTCTTGGAATCACAGGCAGGCTTCGGTGAGCATTCCCATGACTAAGACATAGGAGGTGCTTACAGGGGCTGCGCTCTATGCTAAGTTCTTTTCATGCATTCATTCATTTATTCCTCACTCCAGAGCTATGAGGTGTGAACTTTAATTGCACCAGTTTTACAGGATTTGAGGCTTTGAGTGTGTGCAGTTCGTCAGTGGTAAGGCCGAGAGCAAATGTCTGCACCATCCAGCTCCAGGATCCAGCTTTATCATCTTACATTCTGATCCCCAAATCCCTCTGCAGTTCAGTGCAGAAGCTCAGAAATTCCCTTTCAACCCTCAGCTTGCTCACTTGAGCTCTTTAAAAAAATAAAAACAAACAAGGGAGACTGTGTATTGGGTTTTTAGAAGTCAAAAACAGGTGGGCAATGGAGCAAAATGAAAGCAATTGTTGCTGAATGATTTTAAATTCGGCTTTCGGTGACAAGCTTTTAGAAAGCTAATTGTTGTGATTTTCTTGGTAAATACAGCACCAGGTTCAATTAAAGTCTTAATCAATGTATTTTGATAACGGACACGATGATGAAGACAACAGATGGCACTGGGATTTTCATATGCCATGGGAGACCACAAACATACATTTCATTCTGATTCCAATCACGATTTGAAGCAACTCGAAAGAGAGGTACCTATTGGCATGCCAGGAGCCATGCTAATGTTGGACAGATTTTATACTTTCAGGCTGAGACCAATTTTCATCAAGAAAAAATTATAAAGAGAAAGTAAGATGAGTCATCTGTAAGCAACCAGCTTCTACTTCACCCAGGGAAGAGGTGAAGGGACGTCTGTGCGGTGGGAGGTGGAGGTGGGCACAATCACCCCCAACTGCTTTTAAAACTTGCAATGGCTGCACTACACACCTGGGGTCAATTAAATCAGACTCTAGCACAAGACCCAGGCATCAGCATTTTCTCTAAAGCTCTCCATGTGATTCCCATGTGATTTACTGCCTCCAGCCTCTGGCTGCTTTTTCTGTAAAGGCTCTGGATGCGTATGGGTCAGGGCTCCATCAGAGAAGCAGAGCCACCATGAATCATGGGGCAAGGGATGTATGGTAGGAATTAGGCCTTTCACAATCGTGGGAGGAGCTGGGGATGCAAAGGTCTGGGAGGGGCTGTGGAAGACCAGAGGAGTCACCAGCCAGCCCATCTGAGAAGTCAGGCACATCTAGCTGGTGAGGTGGGGCCGTAGAGGGAAAGCAGGTGGAGGGATCTTTGGGAGGCTGTTGTCTTGCCTGCCAGGTGTTTAGAAGACGGAGGACAGCTGTTGGTCAGCAGGGCTGGCAGTTGTGATGATAGCTGGATGATAAGTTAGGGAGAGTGAGGGTGTGCTGGAACCTCCATGGCCTCCTCTCTCTGATTACCTCCTCATCTAAATCTGGTGGCCCTCAGCGAGTAAACACTGCACTTCCTGTCTGTCTCTCAGATCTCCCACCTTTCATCTGGAACCAGACAAGGAAAGGGATTCTGGGAAATGGAGTTCTCAACAGAGCTTCGGTTTCAACAGAACCTCCCAGCATGGGCTTAGAAGGAATAGAAATTCCCTCAAGCTCACTTGATGAAAGATAGTTTAGTAAAGGTGTAAAAAACGGGGAGAAATATTAGTACCTCAACAGCTGGTACCTAGATGATTCTTGGGGAAGAAAGAGTTTTTGCTCAATTATAACTTGACGAACAGATGGAGTAGGGTTCCCGAGAGCCCTAGCATCTCTTGGTGCCATGGCTTCTTGGAAGCAGGTGAAACTGCTCTGCATGAAACAGGGAACAGTGTGCACCTGGGTGGCTGGGTCAGGTGAGCATCCAACTCTTGGTTTCGGCTCAGGTCATGATCTCAGGGTCCTGGGATTAAGGCCCATATCAGGCTCCAAGCTCAGCATGGAATTAGCTTGAGATTCTCTCTCTCTCTCTCTCTCTCTCTCTCTCTCTCTCTCTCTCGGTCTCCCTCTGCCCCCCCCCCCCGCTCTTTCTCAAATAAATAAACCTTAAAAAAAAAAAAAGACGAAGACAGGGAAGGGAGGTTGTCTTCCTTAGAACTGAGAGGTTTGAGCTAGGAGATAGCAAGCAAGGTGGTTGAGCCTGGGCCCTGTGAGTAAAAAAAAAAAAGAAAAGAAAAAGAAAAAGGAACCGCTCAGTACAAGATAGCTAAAAGGACCTCATTAGCCAGGAATGCCAACTGTGGGTTTTTTCATTGCTGTGAAGAGCTCAGTGCAAGCCCTTTCTGGATGTCTAGTTCGACAACTCCTCAGATGACCTATGGGAGTAGCATAGGGCTTTGTTACATTCTGTCGTTATGGAAACTGGTGAAGCAACCGAGTTTCCTACCCACGTGGATGGGGTTCCAGGATGCATGAAACCAAGCCTGGGAGCAGAGAAGAGCTGAGCAGGGAAACCCTGAAATTCAGTAACATCACAGCGGCAGACCTTGGGTTTCTCCAGACTGCAGAAACCCGGGTGTCAGACATTTCTCCAAGGGTCTGGACAGTGGACACCCAGGGGGGAAGAAGATGTGACATCTTATGGAAAGGCCCAGTTCAGCTGAGCTGCTTGGAGACTGGCATTGGAATGTCATGTCATTCTCTGCTTCCGGGGACAAGAATCTTTCTCGTTTGCTATGCTGGGGGCAGCTGTGCTGTCCTCCTTCCCAAAGATAGGCCTTCTGTGCTCATCCAGTGTCTTTGGTTTGCAAATCCATCACCGAACTGGCCCAGTCTCTGTGTATCTCAGGAGAGAGACTCTGATCTGCCCAGACTGAGCCCATCTGGACCAGTCAGCTCTGGCCAGGGGGAGGGGAGTAAGGAGAGACAGGAACCAGCCCTACACCTGGAACTGGTTCTCTAAGAAGAGGGGATAGGCTGGAAGTCAAGGATTGGCACTGGGTGAGCACCACAGAGCCAGGCGCCAGGGCCAGGCTGCTGCATCTAGAATCCCAATCCTGCTAGTTCTTAGATGGGTGATCTTGGGCAAGTCTCTTCACTTCCATGAAACACAATCTCCTCCCCTGTTAAATGTGGCTCACAATAGTAGTTGCCTCGTCAGGTTGCTATGGAGATGAAAGCAGGCGATCCACATAAGTTCAGCATTGTGCGTGGCACCGTGGGGGTGCTCAGGAGATGTCAGAGAAATCAATAAACGTGACAGCCTTAAGAGTTGAGCATAGCACCCTGGCACCCGCTGGCCCACCCCATCGCCCATCTGAAGCTTCCACACATCCCCCAGGAGTCACGCAGCTTTTATGTCCTCCCTCGGGCTGCACTGGGGCAGAGCTCCCATCTACACTGTTCATTCCCACGTTCCCAGGACGTGACACACGGTAATTATACGGTAGATGCCGGCTGCATGAAGGAAGGAATAAATAAACTCTTGATAATCCCCAGGTGTGGAAACTCATTACCTCCCAAGGCTCCAACTTTTTATAGCTCCGAGTGTTTGGAGAGGCCTCTCTTGGGCTGAGATGGTAAGCTGATTCACCGGCGGCGTCTATGTTTGGTCCCGGTTGCATGTAGGAGAAACAGACTCCGCCTTCCATGGGCCAATCCTTCAGCTGTCTCGAGACCTATCAGGTGCCCCGAGCCCTCTCCTCTCCAGTCCATACATCCTCGCCGTGGAGGAGATCTTCGTGCCGCCTTCCAATCCCCCCTTCTTCTGTGCCCCCTTTTGAGGCTAAATAACTATTACTAAAAATCCAGAGCGTGGGCCCCACGTCTGCTCTTAAGGATGCACCTGTTCGTTTCCAAACTCGATTTCTTCCAGAAGGAAAGAAAAGTAACATTTACTGAGCACTTACATTGTGGCAGGCACGGGGCTGGGCGCTCCATCTATAAGTGACTACTTTTACTCCCCGTAAGCCCCCTGCGTGATGTCAGAGCCTTTCCCATTTGGCAGATGAGACAGCTGGAGGCCCAGAGAGGTTAAGGTGTTTGCCCAAGACTGCACAGCTTGTAAGTGGCAGGGCTAGCGTTCAAACGTAGGGAAAAATCTCACGTGGAGCAAGTAGAGGTCTCTCTATCAGAAGGCAAAGCTGTCAAAGGTGAGGACACCCAGAAGTGAAAACACAGGCTGCCCTCCCACCGGCAGAAGCCAGCCCGGAGTGTCTTGGATTGACTGAATCTAACCCAAACCCCCTGAGGAGTTTAGGGGACCAAGGACAGAACGACCCAGAGTGGGTCAAAATTCCAGATGGAAATTCAGATCAGATCCCCTATCTGATCATTCAGTGAATGGCAGCCAATTAAATGAAGTGAAAGATGTAAATCAGGATATTTACATTTCCGGGGGAGGGGGGCAGCTAAGCTTAAGGACCCGGAACCCCCAGGCACACCTGCTAAGCCCTTTGTACTTTCCGTCTTTTCCTCTCTCCGTGAGCCTCCCACCCTGGGAAATCTCAAGGGAGGGCTGGCTCTCATTTGAAAAGAAACGTGGAACTGAGGCGGCCCCGTCCAGCATCCTCTGATTCTGAGCGCAGAGGAAAAGCGGAGCCCTCGGTTGAGACCAGCCACTGACAGGGACAAGCACTTCTCAACCTCTGCTGCCACTCAAATCAGTGATGTTCCAGAAACAAGCAAAGAGAGCGCGAAAACCCTTGTCGGGCCTCTCTATTTGCATTACTGAGGCTCGCTTCCCCGCCCCCCCCCCCTCATAAGATGCTGTTTCTTTGGGAGATTTCAAAAAATAATGAGAACTTAGCATAAGATAAAGCGATGAGGGTTCTTTCTCCCCATGGAGTTGTGCCTTCTCCTCTGCTCAGCCTGGCAATGGCCCTATCTGTCACTGTCAGCCCTATCTGTCACTGTCACTGCCACGCTGGGACCCCAGCTCAACCTGAGCCCTTATGTGCATTGCAATTGTCTCTCCTACTGTGGTCAGCTGAACAATGTCCCTCAAAGATATGGGTGTCCTAATCCCTGGGATCTGGGATTATGTTAACCCAGATAACTTTTGTGTGGCAAAAGCGGATTTGGGGGTGTGATCACATCAGGGCTCTTGAGACGGAGAGATCTTCCTGGGGTTATTTAGGTGGGTTCAAAATGTAATCACAGGGCAGCCCCAGTGGTTTGGGTTTGGTGCCACCTTCGGCCTGGGTGGGATCCTGGAGACCCGGGGTCAAGTCCCACATCGGGCTCCCTGCATGGGGCCTGCTTCTCCCTCTGCCTGTGTCTCTGTCTCTCTGTCTCTCTGTCTGTCATGAATAAATAAATAAAATCTTTAAAAAAAAACAAACAAAATGTAATCACAAGTATCCTTATAAGAGGGAGACAGAGCGAGACTGGATGCAGAAGAGGAAAGGAGACAGGAGACATCAGCAGAGAGGGATTTCAAGATTCCATTCTTCTGGCTTTGACAGGGGAGGAGGGGGCTACCAGCCAAGGACTGCAAGAAACGCAGCTCTAGAAACTGGAAAACACAAGGAAAAAGATTGTCCCCTGTGGCTTCCAGAAGGAGCATGATCCTGCTGATGCTTGACTTGAGCCCAGTGAAACTGATTTCAGACCGCTGGCCTCCAGAACTGTTAGAGCATAAGTGTGTGTTATTTTAAGACACCAGCTCTGGGCACCTGGGTGACTCCGTGGGTTAAGCATCTGCCTTTGGCTCAGGTCATGATCCCAGGGTCCTGGGATCAAGCCCCACGCAGGACTCCCTGCTCGGTGGTGACTCCCTGGTTCTCCCTCTGCCTCTCTCCCTGCTTGTGCACCTTCCCTCTCTCTGCCGAATAAATAAGATCTTAAAAAAAAAAAAAAGACACCGACTCTGTGGTAGATTATTACAGCAGCCACGAGAAACTCATGCACATAGCAAAGCATCTACACTACAAGCTACTGCATCACACTGTCATTCTGCAGGAAGACTACGAACTGGATCCAGATAACCCTTCAGAGGGCCAGGAAGCTCTCCCTGCCTGGACTTGCCAGCCCCAGGGGAGCCCTTGCAACGGGTCGGGTGTGGGGACAAGTGGGAATATGAATACTCTTGCTCATCTGTATGGTAGGTATTCACTGTGCACCTGCTCTGAGTTTGGGCACGCGTTGGGTGCCGCCAATACTGCTAGGGGTGCAACAGCTCAGCCTCTGCTTCCATCAAGGCCAGTATCAGGTTGGAGAAGGATACTGAACACATACTCACACCAATGCATGTATTTATAAATGGAGGGAATCTAAGGAAAGGATCGCGGTTATGGGGATAAGACTGGAGAGTCTGGGAAATGCTGGGAAGGCTTCCCCTCAGATGCAAACCTGGATCTGAGCCCTGGAGGGAGAGAGAGAGATAACCAGGCAAAGAGGGTGGCAGGAAGAGGAGTCCAGGCAGAGGAAACAGCATTGGAAATGGCCCCATGGCAGGACAGGGCCTGGAGTATATGTGGGGGAACTGAAGGGTGCCCATGGGATGCTGATCAGTGGTGGGGGCTGAGGGTGGAGGAAAGATGAAGAACAGAGGGCAGAAGAGACAGGAACAGACCCAGTGGAACCAGATCCAGGCTTGGTCACAGTAACAAATTATGGAGGGTGTTTAACACTGGGACCGTGGCCTGATTTGCATTTCAAGAGGCTTCCTCTGGCTGTGGTACCCTGGCGGGGAGGGCAGCAGCAGGGTGGAAAGCTGGGATGCTCCTGAGACCCAAGACTGAGATGGGAATGCACTCTTGGGTGACGACTGTGGCGGGGGAGGAAAGTGGACAGTTTTTAAAACTACTTTAGGAGGTAAAATTGACTCAATTTGGGGGTGCATTAACTATGCAAGGTGGCAAATTGGAAGGAATCAAGAATGGTGTCTGACTTCAGATTTTGGTATTTCCGTGAGTAGATGATGGTGCTGGGCCATTTGCAGAGCTACATTTGGTGGGGACAGGGCTGTGGGATGGCATGGGGGTCATGAGTTTGGACTTGGACATACTGGGTTTGATGTACCTGCAACATGGATGTGAAGATATCAAAGACCATAAACTTCCTTCCCTTTCCTAGCATTTTTCCTTTAAAAAGGTGCTTGTGGGGGCACCTGGGTGGCTCAGTCAGTTGAGTGTCCATCTCTTGATTTTGGCCCAGGTCATGATCTCAGGGTCATGAGATTGAGCCCAGCATTGGGCTCTGCACTGGGTTTGGAGCCTGCTTAAGATTCTCTCTCTCCTTCTCCCTCTGCCCTTCCCCTCTCCCATTGACACTCATGCACTCTCTCCCTCTCTAAAAAAAAAAAAAAAAAAAAAAAAAAAAAGCAAAAGTAAAAGGTGCATGTGTGTCCAAAAAGACAAACACTGTATGATTCCATTTATGTAAGGAAATTAGAGTAGTCAAATCCAAATCTCAGGGGCAGATAGCCAACTGTGGTTGCCAGGGGCTGGGGGGCAAATGGTGAGTTGTTGTTTGATGGATATAGGATTTCAGTTTTGCAAGTTGGAAAGTTCTGGAGATGGACAGAGGTAATGGTTGCACAACAGTGTAAATGTTCTTAATACCACTGAACTCTACACTCACAAATGATCACAATGGTAAATTTGATGTTTATGTCTATTTTGCCACAAAAAAATTGGGAAAAAATGTGCATGTGTGTGTTTGTGAACTATATACAAAAGTAGGCATAAAATAAATATATGCCTTTTGTGGAGTAATAAATAGTTATGTCCCCATCATCTTGCCTAAGTCATAACCTGTATGGGACCCTTAGAAGCCCCATTGTGCCCTGTTCCTTTGAGTTTCCCTCATTCCCTCAGAGGTAGTCACTAGGCTGAGCTTCTCGTAATGCTTTTTCTTTCTATAATTTATATCTTATAAATTTATTTATAATTTATATCTTTATATGAATACCTGCACATTTTTTGGTTTTAGACATTTTGATCTTTACATCATCTTGAATGAAAGTCTTATTTTTGAGATGCAACTGGGTTAATGCCTGTAGAGCATCCATTTACACTGCTATATAGTATTCCACGGAGTGACTAGGCCACAACTCATTTGTCCTTTTCTACTGCCTATAAACACTTGAGCTGTTTCCAGTTTTTTGCTCTTACAAACAAGGCTGATAAGAATATCCTGGGATAGGGGATCCCTGGGTGGCGCAGCGCTTTGGCGCCTGCCTTTGGCCCAGGGCGCAATCCTGGAGACCCGGGATCGAATCCCACGTCGGGCTCCCGGTGCATGGAGCCTGCTTCTCCCTCTGCCTGTGTCTCTGCCTCTCTCTCTCTCTCTGTGTGTGCCTATCATAAATAAATAAAAATTAAAAAAAAAGAAAAGAAACTTAAAAAAAAAAAGAATATCCTGGGATATGCCACCTGGCACTCATGTGTGAGCATTTCTTTAGGGCACTGCTGTGATGATGGAAATGTTCTACAAAAATGTGTATGCCTTCCAGCAGGACAGCCATTAGGCACAATTGATTAAGAAGCTCTTGAAGTGTAGTAGCTACTGAAGGACTGTATTTTTTTCATTTCGTTTTTTAAGATTTTATTTATTTATTCATGAGAGACACAGAGAAGAGGCAGAGACACAGGCAGCGGGAGAAGCAGGCTCCCTGTGCAGAGCCTGATGTGGGACTTGACCCAGGACCACAGGATCACGACCTGAGCCAAAGGCAGACACTTCGCCACTGAGTCACCCAGGTTTCCCCCTATTTTATTTCAATGAATTTGAAGTGAAATGGCTATGTGAAGCTAGTGCCTACCCAGTTGTACAGAGCAGCCCTAGGGTATTACCCAGGAAAGAAGCTGCTGGCTGTAGAATAAGTACATGCTCATCTTTACTAGGTGATGCCGACTGTTTCACAAAGTGCTAGAACCAATATCCTTTTATCTTAATCAGTCTTCAACTTCCTAGGTCTTTGCTAGCCAGATAAAGCATCCAGATGGAAGTTTCTGAGAATAAACAGGGCTGATTAGTCAGGATTCTCCTATGGAACAGAAACAATAGGAGATTTGATCAATTGATTGATTGATCTACTAATTAATTATAAGGAAGTGGCTCACATGATTATGGAGGCTGAGAAGTCCCAAGATCTGTCATTGGCAAGCTGGAGAAGCAGAAAAGCCGATGATATAGCTCCAGTCCCAAAGCTGGAGGTTCAGGCCCCAAGAAGTGTTGATTTTTCAGTTCAAGTCCACAGGAGGAAAAGATCAATATCCCAGCTCATCAGCAAAGCAGACAGAGTTCCCTCTTTTTCAGCCTTTTTGTTCTATTTAGGCCTCCAATGGATCACATGGGGACCACCCACCTTAGGAAAAGCAATCTGATTTACTTGGTCTATTGATCCGAATGTTCATCTCACCCAGAAACACCCTCACAGACTCCCCCAGAATAATGTATGACCAACTATCTGGCCACCCTATGGCCCAGTCAAATTGCCACATAAAATTAACTGTCACAAGAGCCTAGGATGGTGGGACGCCTGGGTGGCTCAGCAGTCGAGCATCTGCCTTTGGCTCAGGTTATGATCTCGTGGTCCCAGGGTCGAGTCCCGCAGCGGGCTCCCTACATGGAGACTGCTTCTCCCTCTGCCTGTGTCTCTGCCTCTCTCTGTGAGAGTCTCCCAGCAAACAGGAGACTCAGAGGAGATCCTTGGATGTAAGAGAATGAAGTCCTGGTAAGGCAGTCCGAGTTCCAAGAGAGAAGAATTTCCTTTCCTGAAGTGTGGTCTGACTGCAAAAGGCAACTTGGAACAGAAGCGTGTCGGGTGGGGGACATGTCTTTCTCCGTTTGATCAGCCCAGATTCCCACCCTCATCCCTACCTCCTGGCATGCTTAGAAATTCAGGAGGATCCTTGCACTCAGAGGTCCAACCTGCAATGTCCTCCATCCTCTCTCCTCCCTCCCCCGCCCCAATTCCTCACATTCCTGTACATTTTGTCCAAAACAAGTTGCTTTTCAGATCTTCTGCATCGAAAGGCATTGCTCCCCACCCATTGTGTACAGTGGCTCTGGGAACAGTGACCTGTTCTTAGGGGATGCTATTTAAAACCCAGAGGGCAACCAGCATGATGCAGAACCCCTGAAGGTGGCTAAGATGTGTCAAGTTATATAAATGCACATGCTTCAATTTGCTCTTGGCTTGAAGCTTTTCCTAACAAGACTTGAGAACATCAGCTCATTAAAGAGGAAAAAAAAATGCAGGTGTATAAAACATTTTTAAAAATAACACTAGTAACAATAAAGTTAAGGCCCTGGAGCAGAGTTGGTCTTACTGGTGGAGAGCCACTCCCCAGCTTCTGGGGGAGACAACTGTGTTTTTGGGTATTCCCCGGGGATGACTAAGCAGCCCCAATCCCCTACGATCCCTCAGAGCTCAGTGTTAACAGTGAAAGGGAGGAGGGGAATTTGGATCTGCTTATTTCCTAGGAAGAGCCAGGCACCTACTTTCACACACGTCCTCTCTTTTCTTGCTGTCTTGCTGCCAGGGAAGCATCGATGCCCCACTGGACAGAGGGAGAAACTGAAGCTAGAACACGGCTAAAAATCTGCTCCAGGTCAGATAGTTGGTAACAAGTAAAAAGTGAGATTCTAAGCCAGTTGAGAGACCCCCCCCCACCCCACCCCGGGCATGATGGTTGGGATGGACGCTGGACCCAGAATGCTTGGGATATGTCATTATCTGCTATTTAATGGACACTGTGCAACCCCAGGCAAGTTACTTGACCTCTCTGTGCATGAGTTTCCTTCTGGCAGGGAGGGTGGGAAATAGCGGGGTGGGGTGGGTATTACCTATCTCTATAGTTGTGGTGAGGATGAAATGAATCAACGCATGTAAAATATTTAGAACACTGCTCAGCATTGCAAGTATTAAAAAACTGCTATTTACAACTTACGCACTTTTCCACCTCCCCAACCCGAATCTCCGCTGGATCCTAGGGCCTGACCTCTTCACCGCACCGAGTACTTCTTAATGAAATGAAGCAACTGGGGTGCTCCGGGTGGCTCAGTCGGTTGAGCATCTGCCTTCGGCTCAGGTCATGATTCTGCGATCCTGGAATCGAGTCCCTGATCAGGCTCCCTGCTCAGAGGGGAACCTGCTTCTCCCTCACTCCCCCTCTGTCCCTCACCCCACTCCTGCTCTATCTCTCTGGGTTTCTTGCTCTCCAAGTCTCAAATAAAAAAATACAATCTTAATATAAATAAACAAATAAAATGAGGTCATTGGGGTCCAAGCCCAGGCTCTGGAAACAGCGGACTGTGAGCACCGAGCTCCTGAGATCCTTCCTTCCCTGGCCCTGCCCGCTGCGGTTCTCAGTGTCCCTGCTTAAAGCCGCCACTGCCCAGGGCAAGCTGAGTGACAGAGCACACTGTCCCTTTTATGAAAATCCACCAAGCAGGTGTGAAATGAAGATAATCACCCCCTGCCCCTGCTCAGAGGTGGAAGATTCTTAATTATCTGAAAGCCAGTTAAACAGCAGGACTGGGATGGTACGGGGATGCGGGAGAGCCGGGCTGGCTCGGGCTGTGGAGTCATGGGAAGCTGTTGGTGTGACTCAGTGCCCGGAGTTAAAGGTGAGAAAATGAGTGTGATGTTGGCGACAGCCTCCGTAGGACAGGCTAGGGAGTGGCACGGACGTGGGGCAGCAGCAGACGGACGGGAGCTGGGTGGCATAGAGATCAAGGAGCCCACAAAGTAGGCTTCAAGCTCTATGGCCTGGACATTTGGCACCTATTACAGAGGCATTTTTGTGATACTGAGGGCTTTCACTGACTCATTCAGATGAAGCTTGTAAAATCATCAAACTTCATGAGGGAGATCTCCAGCTGCCGCTTAGCTGCCTATAAACCAGAGTACAAGCTAAGGGACATGGAGAAGGTGACAACACCATGCCCACCGGGGTCATTCATAGCCCTTCCCCGAACCTGACCTTGGGGACCTTCACCAAGGCATAGGGAAGGCTGCCCTGATTCATCCTTCCATTAGTAGGCACTTTCCATAGATGATGTGATAACATGTGTTCAGGGCTTATTGAAAGTTGACTACTGAGCTCCCTGAGAACCCCTGTAGAGCACTACTATGACTTCCTGGCGGGTTGACTTGCACACCTGGCCGCCCAAATGAGAGCTCATCATTTTAGGTTCCAAATAAATCACTTGTCTCCAGGGCAAGAGTATGGAGAAGTCCTGACTCAGTCCTGTTCACTGAGCCTGAGCCGCCCTCAGTAAAATCCTTTCCATTTCTACCACACTTAATTCAAGATGGCGGAACAAGACAAAACCCAATGTGGGATGGTGAGATTGTGGGATTGCAGGCATCCAACTGGGAGTTTGTCTTTGCATTCCAGAAGTGCTGGGCAAAGACAGGGGGAACGAAGAGTACACAGCAGTTTTTCTATACTCTGTCCTGAGCCCAAGGTCACA
This sequence comes from Nyctereutes procyonoides, assembly GCF_905146905.1. NCBI lineage: Eukaryota > Metazoa > Chordata > Mammalia > Carnivora > Canidae > Nyctereutes > Nyctereutes procyonoides. The sequence goes on along the minus strand of NW_026575126.1, from coordinate 49,505,394 downwards.
CACCTAGGATGTGGGAGAGCCAGGATGATCCCTGAGTTCACTTCTCATCAATTCATTCTAGTTCCCTGGGGATTGGGTAAATCTCCTTCTTCTATTTCCTCACCATCCTGGCAAGAGGAGAGGTTGAACCAGCAAGGTTCAAAGAACATAGCAAAGAACATAGAAATCCATGAAAGAAAAATGCTAAACTTTGGGAGTGTTAGGAGCAGCAGCTGTTGGACCCATTCTCTAATGAGTCAATATAGCAGGAGACAGTAAGAGTGAGAAGACACCCGCGACCATGAAATGTGGTTGGACTCACATAGTCTCCACAGGAGCTGATGGGTATGAACCTGATTACTTCAGAGCAGGTGTGACAAAACCAATCTGGTCTTGGTTATTACAGCTACAATCATTGGGACTGTCTCAGTCAACAGCTGTCACATTCCTGTCACTCAGCACTTCTCCACCTGAGCCTGCAAATGCTTAGTATGGTCTGAAATTCTATTTCCCCTCTTACTCTGTGCCCAGAGCCCTCATGTGTGTGTGTGTGTGTGTGTGTGTGTGTGTGTATGTAGTGTGTGTGAAGGGAAGTTGCTCAGTAAGGACGGAATGTGAAAGAATAATTTATTGCATGTTCAACAAATAATAATTGGCCTAATAAGTGCCCAGTTCAAAATGATGGAAAGATAGAACAGTGAGAAAGATAAATAAGATTCCTACCCTCGTGGTGTATACTCTTTAAAGAATTTTCTTCCTTCATTCCCTCCCTCCTTTCTTCCTTCATTCACTCACTGAATCAATACTCTGGACTCCCTGCATCCTAGCTTGGCTTTTTATTAGTTAATGCAACCACGGACAAAATTTTTAACCTCCAATTTTCTCTTCTCTAAAAGGGATGCAAGAACAGGGCCCCTATAGCTGTGTGAGGGCCTGGCTCTGAGAAATAGCCGGGGTACTGAATTCCAGAATGGCCCACCCATGGACTGCTAGCCTGCGAGGCCAAGGATGATGGAGGAGGCGTTTGTTTGGGTCTGAGTGGGCAATGATCTCTATCCTGTCATCCGGGGTCCACTGTGTACCTCTGAGATTGACAAGGTAGATGTACCACCAGGTACAATACCAGGCTGGGTAGAGGGATGGGGGAGCTATCAGTATATTGTTTGCAGGCTCCTAGCAAGTCTCCCCACTCCAGGGAGCCTGGAAGTTGGCCCCTCCCCTGGAGAATGTCACTGAGCCTCTCTTATATCCTGACTACACTGACATCTTTCTGTATCCTTTGAATAATTTGATTTATTCAAGTATCTACTGATGTATTGATAGTCCCCTGGAGAGCATAGCTGCTTTCAAGTATCCATGGTCGACATTTGTCCCTAAGTGAGCATGATGGAACAATTTATCGAGGTTGCAGGTCAAGAGTTTAGTGCAGCACTTGGCTCAGAGCTGGAGCTTAAATGCCAGGTATTTTTGTCACTGTGCCCTCACTGTGTGTCAGGCATGTGCCAGAGGCTGGGACTAATGAGTGTGTGCACACTCGATGCAAAGGTCAGTAAATGCAAAGTGACAGCCATTGTTCCTCTAGCAACAAAAGCAGTCTTTGCTCCCTCTTGACCATTGCAGGCTGAAGGGAGCTCTTCACTACTTTACAGCAGAACCTGTATGTTCTCTGTCTTCTTCCTTTTATTTTTATTTATTTATTTATTTATTTATTTATTTATTTATTTATTTATTTATTTTTTAGATAGCACACACGGGGTGGGGGGCTGAGGAGAAGACAGAAAATTGTTTTTTTAAAAGATTTTATTTATTTATTTGAGAGAAAGAGAGAGAGCAGGAGCAGGGGGAGAGGCAGAGAGAGAGGGGGAGTCTCTCAAGCAGGCTCCACACTGAGCACAGAGCCTAACACGGGGCTCGATCTTGCGACCCTGAGATCATGACCCGAGCTGAAATCAAGAGTAGGACACCCAACTGACTGAGCCATCCAGGCGCCCCAACTAAAGGTTCTATAGTAATAGAAGAGTAGTCAGAAAACTATCCACCAGAATTAATAAAAGCCATTACTATTAACCCAGGTCATTTTTATGAATTGGGATTAAAGATAGAATGGAGGAACAAAGACTTGATTTGCATGCACAAAGTATGTACAGGCACACCTGATTTTACTGTGCTTCACTTTATTACGCTTCACAGATACTGCACTTTTTATTTTTTATTTATTTTTATTTATTTTTTTGATATTGCACTTTTAAAAAATGATTTTATTTATTTACTCATGAGACACACACAGAGAGGCAGAGACATAGGTAGAGGGAGAAGCAGGCTCCCTGCAGGGGAACCTGACACAGGATTTGATCCCTGGACCTGAGCTGAAGGCAGACGCTCAAGCACTGAGCCACCGAATATTGCATTGTTTTTACAGATTGAAGGTTCAAGGCTGTGGGGGAAGTTGGTGCAGATGTGGTGGGAATAGCAAGGGAATTTGAATTAGAAGTGGAGCTTGGAGATGGAACTAAATTGCTACCACCTCTTGATAGAACTTTAACAGATAGGACCCGCTTCTCACAGACAAGCAAAGAAAGTGGTCTCTTGAGATGGAAACTACTCCTGGTGAAGATGCCGTGCAGACTATTGAAATGACAACAAAGGATCGAGAATATGACATAAACTTAGTAGATAAAGCAGCAGCGATGTGGTTTGGAGGACTGACTCCAGTTTGGAAGGACATTCTACTCTGGGTGAAATGAAATCAAGGGAGCATCACATACTACAGAGAAACCGTTCATGAAAAGAACAATCCATACATGTGACAGATTTCATTGTTGTTTCATCTTAAGAAGCTGCCACAGCCACCCCCACCTTTGGCACCCACCAGCCTGATCAGTCCGCACCTGTCAACATCGAGGCAAGACCCTCCACCAGCCAAAGGATTATGATTTGCTGAATGCCGAGATGACAGCTAGCAGTTTGCATTTTTTTAGCAATAAAATCTTGTTTTAATTAAGGTATGTGCATTGTTGTTTTTTTTTGCATTTTTTTTAAAGACAACACTATTGCTCATTTAGTAGGCAATAGTACAGTGTAAACATAACTTTTATATGCACTGGGAAGCTAAAAAATTAATCTTACTCAGTTTATAGCAAGTTTTGCTTTACTGCAGTGGTCCGGAACTGAACCCACAATATGTCTAAGGCACACCTGTATTATTTATAGACTGTGATCATCCCAAACCCTCTTGTTGCCAGGGAACCCTCAACTATTCCAGACTCTCTGGCTTTCCCCTTTGCCCTGAGTCCATCCACAAGGAGGAGCTGCATGGAGACTGCAGCATTCGCCAATCCCATGCTTGATCCTTGCTGTTTGTCTACTCGTTTAACACAGGGGGACCATAGCCATTACTTGAATTCAGGAGTTGCCAATCTGAGGGCGAGCCCTGAGAATCTGTGTCAAGTCCAGTGGTCTCTTGTGCACATCAGACAAAGACACAGAACTTCTTGCCACTCATCTGTACTTGGATCACCCACAGGCACCTCAAAGTCCTCTCCTGTCCTAGTTATCTCCGTGGTTGGAATCACCTTTTTTTTTTTTTTAATTTCTTTTTATTGGAGTTTAATTTGCCAACATATAGCATAACACCCAGTGCTCATCCCATCAAGTACCCCCCTCAGTGCCCGTCACCCAGTCACCCCAACCCCCCTCCTACCTCCCTTTCCACCACCCCGGAATCACCTGACTTACTAGAACAGTTGGTCATACTTCTCCTCCACAATCGATCCTTCCTCAAGTCCTTTTGATAAACCAAAACCGAAACCAAAAGCAAAACCCATGAAGAGGAAAGAATTGTTTCTGGACACTCACGTAGGGAGGGATTTAGCTTATTCCCAGGTTAGAGGGAAGATGTTTCTCATTCATAGAGTGGGGTGCTTTAGAGCTTTCTTCTAAGGGACCGTGCCTGTGAAGCATTTAGCACAGGGTCTGGCCTACATAAAACCGAATAAACCGAATAAATGGCAGCACTTAAATCCAGTGGGCCACCTCATGGGGTGAGAGAAGGCCACACAAGGAGAATACGAGTTTTGAAAGCAAGAAGAGCAGGACCTGAAGCCTAATTGTTCTATTTATTAGCTGGGAGGCCCTGAGCAGGGTAACTTCCCTGAGCCTCAGTCTTTCTCATCTGCAAAATGGAAAAATCCCATAACGGGCCTAAGTGAAATCAGTAAAAGGGTACAGGCGGCACGTGCACTTTCCAGGGCATGCCCAGAAGGTGTGATGTTGCTGCTTCTTCCAGTGGAGGTTGAGTCAAATCATGTGACTCTGAGGTTGCCAGTGACCCAAGGGGAGAGGTATTATCATTTTCCCCCATTTCCCAAATCAGGGAAATGAAGTGCTGAGAGAACCTGCCCCAAACTCTCCCAGCTATTTTGGATCTCAGAACTATCTGAACCCAGAGGGCATGCACCTACCAACAGGGGCAGAGGTATCACCTCTGGGTCCCCATCTCTACCACCACCAACCCTCCCCCACCACCGCCCACCCTCTCTTGTCCCTTTTCTCTTCTCAGAAGGAAACATAGAAAGAGCTTGGACTCTTTTGGTCTTTGAGTCAGCCTGGCTTGAGTTCAATCCCAACTTCAAGATCTTGTTTAGAATGGAAGACTCCATGAGGGCACCTGGGGGGTGCAGTCAATTGAGCATCCAACTCTTGGTTTCAGCCCAGGTGACAATCTCGCAGTTGTGAGATCGAGCCCCAGGTCAGGTTCTGTGCTCAGCGCCGAGCCTGCTTAAGACTCTCTCTCCTTCTCCCTCTGTTCCTCCCCACTGTGCTCACTCTCTCTCAAATAAATCTTTGCTAAATAAATAAATAATAAAATAGGAGACTCTGATACCCACCCCTCTAGGCAGTAGTGAGAACCAAACAAGATTTTTTTTTCAACGTACGCAATGCCTTTATCCCAGCGCCTGGCCCACAGTCATGAATAGTAAATGCTAGGTTGTCTGGGTGCCCTCCCCTCCCCATCCCTTCCTTTCCTCGGCCACGTCCCTGAAGCACTCACATAAACCTGAGCTCAGACTCCCGTCGGACCAACACTTCTCGGAGGCGCTGAATTTTTGCCATCTCCAGCTCGATCTCCTCGGGCATCATGGTTGTCTCTGCCATGGAGATGATGTCCAGCTGATCTGTGCAGGAGACATGACACATAGGCGTCAAGACCCCAAGGCCACCCCAGTTTTTCAAGAACTCCCTTAGGACAGTCCTTGGGCTGGTTCCAGGGGGCTGCCCTGCCCCAGTGCCCATGGCACCCCGAGAGGGCACACGGATAGCACCCTGAGATGCATGCATGTATTTATGAGCCAACCCTTTGGAAACCTGGAAAACCCCATTTTCATAGGAATCTTGTTCTGGTGGCAAGGAGGAGGCTCAGGCGGGCTCACCAAACCCGTGCAAAGTTATACACATGGCTCTGACAGTCCCTGCCAGGTCCCCAGCTCCTGAGCTTCTGCTCCCCCTGACCGAGGCTGGGGCTTAGGCATCAGATATTTATTTTCTCACAGTGCTGGAGGCTAGAAATCCCAGGTCAAGGTCTGGCAGGGTCAGTTTCTAGTGAGAGCTCTCTTCCAGGCTTGTTAGATGGCCACCTTGTCTCGATGGGCTCACACAGCCTTTTCTTTGCACACACGCAGAGAGCGCTCTGGTGTCTCTTCTTACAATGACACTAATCCTATCAGATCAGGGCCCCATCCTGATGACTTAATTTAACCACAGTCAGTTCCTCAAAGGCCTTCTCTATGAATTAGCCACCCTGGGGGTTAGGGCTTTAGTATATGAATTCAGGGGGACGTAAAGACTCAGTTCATGACAATATGCATGTATAATATATTTGTACATATACGTATTAGCACATATAGTGCCATTAACATTCTCGTGTACATTCTTCTAGTATATACATAGTAATTTATATATTATATATGTGGTGTGCATATTTGGGGTAATACATGTGGGGTTTTTATATGTTTTCTATGCATAAGATTATATACACATGCATTTCCCTATAGTGAAGATATGAGATCACCTAAATGCCCATCAATGGATGAACAGATAAAAAAAGATGTGGTATATATACGATGGAAGACAAGACAAGTATGATTATCACTTACATGTGGAATTTTAAAAAGTCAAATTTGTAGAAAACGAGTACAATGATGGTTACCAGGGGATGGGGGGGGGTGGTAAAATTGATGTCGTTCAAGAGTTGTTAAGGGTACAAACTCACAAAAAGGAGTAAATACACATACCTTAAAAAAAACTGGAAAAATGTATACTAAACTGTTAGTAGTTAAAAATGTTCATACACACCCACACCAATGTATATCAATATTTCCACCAAGATACAGGTCTGGTTTGGGTGATATAAAGTTAGGGTCTCACATTTTATTACCTGTTCTTTTCCCGTAACATATTGTGAGCATTTTTGTACATCCTTGGGTGTTTGTCCCCAGCAGCAGTGGGAAAGGTTTGTGGTCTTCTATTTGTGGTTTTACCATGAATCACTCCACCAACCCCCAGACATTTAGATTGTTTCCCATTCTCCCCTCCATAAACAGCCCCATGACGAGCATTCTCAGAGCTGAGTCTTTGCATTGCCAGAGCAAAAGGCTGGGTTTTAAAGGCTGTGGGGTCCTGAGATCTTTCACAGGGAGAGAAAAAGATACAGGGGAGGAGATAGCGTTGCTTTGCTGAGGCCAACTCCACATAACCTACATCTATCTGCCCATTCCTTCTACACCCAGCACCTTGGCTCTACCGCCTGGCGTTTGTCTTTTTCCTTACCTCCAGGTCAATGGTTTGGAAAGCTGCTCTCTCTCTCTACCTGTCTCCCTCCTATGACCTGGACTCCTGACTCTGACCTGGATCCCTGATCCAGGGGACCCAGGGGCTGGGGCGTTGTGATTTGCAGACTTCCCTGAAGTCAACTCCTGCTTGCTTGGATCTCATGTCATCACTTACTCAGAGAAGCCTGCCGGACTGCTCTGTCATCTGTGGGAAACTCCTGACCCAGGGTTCTCCACTCAATATCAGGTTGGGACGAATTGCCATATTGGTCAATCACCCGCCCCCTAACACGTCTGTTCCGTAGGCCTCCCCTCCACCCACCAGAACTCCCTATTTGTGTTGAGGAATCAGGAGGAAGGCTGTTACCTGTAGCTGACTCCCACCTTCCAACAAATGGTCTCCCTAATGCTCTCTGTAATAATTCACAATTTGTAAGAGATAAATGAGGACAAAGGCAAGAAATGAGTCAGGGTGAAGAAACTGTGGCCCGGCAGCGGTAGGCTCACTGGAGACCTTGTCCCCACTCTGCTCAGCCCCTCAGAGCAGCATCTCCTCTTTATACTTTCCAAGAAGTCCCAGATTTCCCAGCACGGACAGTGCATGATGCTGAGCCAGGGAGAAGGGCAGTGAACAATTGCCTAGATGGGTGGTGGGGAGGTGGGCAGATGGAGGAAACGTCAAATCGGGGACACACTATCCCCTCCCACAGCCCTCCGAGCATCATGAATCCCGAAGACCATCCTGCTGTCAGACTGAGCTGGTGCCAAAATGGGGGTGAAAGGGGAGGTGGAGGGGCTGGGGGTGGGAGGGTGAGCATCAGAAAGAGGAGGGAGAGGGAGGGGGATCAGAGGAGCTGTCTCAGGACTGGGACTTGAGCAGAGAGACAGATGTCTAAGGAGGAATTTTAGGGACTGTCCATGTGACATGCTGAGTCATGATCTCAAGGTTCCCGGAATCAGATTTGGGGTCCTATGATCCCTGACGCCAGAATCAAGGTGGCTCCGGGGGCTGGATCAATGAGGCCTGACTTGAGAGAGGAGGAAGGCAGGGACAGGATAAAAATATTGATATTAATTGAACGTTACTGTGTGTCAGCCTCTAACGAGGCTAGAAGTTGAGGCCAGATTGGAGGAGTGTGGACTCTGGGCACAGGGCAGTGTCAGGTTGTAGTGACCAGGGATGGGGGTTGGGGGCGTTCTGGAGTCAGATGGCTGGGGTCTGAGTCCCAGCTCTGCCCCGCACTACCTACCTGTGCGGCCTCAGAGAGTTAGCTAACATCTCGTGACTCAGTTTCCTCGTCTGTAATGTAAGGACACCCAGGGCAGTTGTGAGGATGGAATTAACAGGCACATCAGCCTCCATGCCTTGTTCCAATGCCCTGTGTCATTACCACCAGCCCCCTCTGCCGCGCCAGCTCTTTTAATCCTCACCATAAACCAGTAGGATCAAGACGTTCTCTTGTGGAACAAATAAGGAAACAAAGGCTTGAAACTGGCTACGGAAGGAGCCAGGCCCTTGTCTGCCTCCCAAAGGCGGGCACTTGTCCCCATCACCATCACCCTTTGTGCAAACAGATGTTTTACATCCAGCTCTCGCTGTCTATGCACATCATAAAGGCAAGGGCAGTGTCTTGGTTTCCCAGGGCTACAGGAACAGAGCAGCACAGACTCAATGACTTAAACCAATGGGACTTTATTTTGTTTGCATTTCTAGAGGCCAGAAGTTCCAAATCAAGGTGTCGGCAGGGCTGTGTTCACTCCAGAGGCTCTGGGGAGGGTCCCTCCTTGCCTCTTCCAGACCTTGGTGGATCCTGGCAATCCCTGGTCTGTGGCAGCATTGCCCAACCTCTGCCTCTGTGTTCATGGGGCTGTCTTCCCTGCGGCTCTGTGTGTCCTTTTCTGTAAAAACCCTATTTTCAAAGGTCACATTCTGAGGTTCTGGATGGATGTGATTTTTTTTTTTTAGATTTTATTTATTTATTCGTGAGAGACACAGAGAGAGAGGCAGAGACATAAGCAGAGGGAGAAGCAGGCTCCCTGTGGGGAGCCCAATGTGGGGACTCGATCCCAGGACCCCGGGATCATGCCCTGAGCTGAAGGCAGAGGCTCAACTTCTGAGCCACCCAGGTACCCCGGTGGAGGTGAATTTGGGGAGCGCACAATTTAACCCACCACAGGGATGAATGGCCATGGGCTTGCAAGCTCCCTGCTGGCAGCGTCCCCTCTTGGAAAGCTTCAGTCGCTGCACTGGGTCCAGCCCTAGCTGGAAGCAGCTGGGGTCCCAGGAAGCAGCCAGGGGGAGAGGCAGAGTTAGAGATCTTTGGCCTTAAGCAGATCCCAGCTGCATGACCTTAAATGAGCCCTTCACCTCTTAGCTTCTCTTACTTCCTTTGCAAAATGGGGTTCAGTAGCTACCATGCACTATGCTGTACTGAGGTTTTGTATGATCTCATTTATTTTTTTTAAAGATTTTATTTATTTACTCAGAGAGACACACAGAGAGAGACAGGCAGAGACACAGGCAGAGGGAGAAGCAGGCTCCATGCAGGGAGCCCGACGTGGGACTTGATCCCAGGTCTCCAGGACCGGGCCCTGGGCTGAAGGCAGTGCTAAACTGCTGAGCCACCCGGGCTGCCCCGTATGATTTCATTTAATCTCTATTTTATACCTGAGGAATCAGAGGCTTAGAGAAGGAAGTGACTTGGCCAACATCACACAATCAGAATGTTGCAGAGACGGGATGCAAACCCAGGGCACAATCTCTGTCTCTCTCAGGCACATTACATAGCCTCTGGGCAAGGGCTAAAGGCATTTGTCGATGGAAAAGCGTGTGGTTAACCACCCTGCAGGTATAAGTATCCTAATTTCTCACATCGTGGTTCAGATGGGCAACCTGATTGCCATCAGACAGATGTTGAAAATGGCCACATACCCTGGGGCAAAACACAGGACAAGGCCTCAATCACCTCCTATGGTTTGGCATTTTACCTCCGACCTCAAGGGAGGATGGAAGTGGTAGCACTGCCAGGCTCCAGGTGCTAAGATGAGCATTTAGGGTTGACTTGGGGCAGAGAATGGGTTGAACCCTGTGTTGAAAAGTCTTGCAGGGGTGCTCTCCATCTCCTGGAGAAAGGAGCAAAGCCTAGGCCTCAAATCGGATGCGGCATGGTTAGAATCCCTTCTTGCGCTGAGTGCTCTGTGCCAGCTCTGTGTTAGGCTCACGATAGGCCTCATGTCAATTAATCTTCACAGCATCAGATCTGGCCCCTGCCTGATTGTGTAAATAAACGTTTATTGAAACACTGGCCATGTTCATCCATTTACATACTATGTGTGGCCACTTCCACGTTACAACAGCAGAACTTTGTAGTTGCAACAGCAACAGAGACCGCATGGTCCATAAAACCTCCAATACTTACTGTCTGGTCCTTTACAGAAAAAGTTTACCAACCCCTGCCCTAGAGAGTAGATGCTATAATCTCCCCAGTTTAAAGATAAAGAAAGAGAAAGAAAGAAAGAAAGAAAGAAAGAAAGAAAGAAAGAAAGAGAAAGAAAGAAAGAGAGAAAGAAAAAGAAAGAAAAAAGAAAGAGAAAGAAAGAAGAGTTACCCAGTAACAATAAGAGCCAACATTTATTGAATATTTGTCATATACTAGGATCAAATTACCTTATTTGAGTCTCAAAACAGCCCTATTTAACACCCTCACTTCATAGACAAGCAAGATGAAGCTCAAGAAAAGAGCTGAAATTTAAAGTCAGATCTGTCCTACTCCAAAGCCCTTGTTGAAATAATCACACTCATTTCAGAACTACCTCCCTAGCTTCAGAAGTATCATCACCATCTTGACAAGAGAGAAAATGGAGCATTTTCTATTGCTCTAGGTAAACGGGGAGGAGCAGGCATGGTGATTATCTGGGCAGCTTGTGAAAAAGGCAGATTCTCTGATTCTACCCCAGGAGAGTAGGCTAAGACTGGGCTGGGGGGTCCTGTCCAGGGAACCTATGTAGAAAGCCTTCAGGCCAGACTGTGAGGGGCACCGGTACAAGTCGTGAATAAATCAATGTCACACATGCTCAGCTTCTGTTCAGTCTGAACTTTCGAGACAGCGCTAGCATGATGGAAACCTTCCGGACAACGTTTTCCAGCTGCAGGGCAGGCATCCAACGGCTGCCAATGAGTGTGTCCACCAGCAGGACCAATCCTGGGAAAAGACGACCAAGCGTTTCTGGCTGGCTAGAGAGGATGGTGCCCACAAGACTCCAAGGCTGCTGTCTAGAGAGAGCAGAGCCCGAAGGCAAGGAAGTCCCCAGGGCTCCAACTGCCACTGCCATCGTCACTGAGCTCCCGGGAGCTGAGTCACTTCTGGGGGTTGAGGTAGCTAAATCCATCTTTTTATCCCCAAATGCGACACCAGGGAAATGCATGCCTCATGAACCCTGCAGCACAAGCTAACAAGAGCTGAGCCCTGGACGGGATGTGGATGTTGCTGCAGGTTTCACCATACACCTGGAAAATTTAAAGCTGTTCAGGGATAGGGTGGTGGTGATGGTAGATGAGGGAGGGCTGGGCATCTCCTAGAAGCTTGTGATTTATTTTTTTTATTATTTTTTTAAAGATTTATTTATTTATTTATTCAGAGAGAGAGGCAGAGACACAGGCAGAGGGAGAAGCGGGCTCCTTGCAGGAAGCCTGACGTGGGACTCGATCCCGGATCTCCAGGACCACACCCCGGGCTGCAGGCGGCGCTAAACCGCTGCGTCACAGGGGCTGCCCGAAGCTTGTGATTTAATTATAGGCAGGAAGGGGTAAAACCATGCTGGGGAACAGAGAAGGCTTCCCTAGTCTGTCTTTTCCAACCATGGATCCGAATAGGAATTTAAGCCCGGGGTCCCCCAGACAGTCTCCCACCCCCATCACCTTGTTTCTGCTTTGCAACTTTCATGTACCTTGTAGATGCCCCCCCTCAGAGCTTGAGCTCATGGAGCATTTACTGTGAGTGTGGTGCATGTCACCACACACCCCAGTGCCTTAGCAGGGATACACTAGCATTAGTACCCTTCCTTTAGAGACCGATAGGATGAGGTTCAGAGAGATCGTAAGTCATTGGCCAAAATCACTGAACCGGTGAATGCCAGAGCTAGAACTCAGACCCGGGTCTTTCTGATTTCAGAACCCATGTTGTAGATCAAAGGGCTACAGAAGAGCATTTCCAAAACCTCAGTCACTGCTTGGAACTCATCACAGCTTTGCATCACACAGTATCGGCTATGGCCTGAGTGACTGCCCCCCTCCAACCCATATGTTGAAATCCTAAACCCTAGTGTGATGGTATCAGGAGAGGGGACCCTTGGGAGGTAATCAGGGTTAGATGAGGTCATGTGGGTGAAGCTCCATGATGGGATTAGTGTCCTTAAAGGAAGGGGACACCAGAACTTGCTTTCACTCTCTCTCTGCTCTCCCCCATGCAAAGACATAGTGATAAGACCACCATCCACAAACCAGGGAGGGGTTCTCACCAAACACAAGATCTGCCAACGCCTTGATCTTGGACTTCCAAGCCTCCAGAAATGTGAGAAGTCAATGTTTATAACATAAGCTCCCCAGTCTACGGTATTTTGCTAAAGCTGCCCAAGCAAAGGCATGATCTATACTATCATTTATTCAATATTTCTTTAGATTGGCTTTTTTTTCACTCAAATAGGCTCCTTAAGAGGAAATTCCTATCATATCCATAAAGAATAAGTCACTATTACTTAGCATAATTGGGAAGTAGCCATAAAAATAATTCCAGTGGAAACAAAGCAATGTTGTTAAATTCCGGCTAAATGCTCAGATTGAAGCCAAATGCTTCTTTCTCAACAAGGTAGATTAGCAAATCCTAGAAAGTTAGCAAGTGCTAGAGAGATATTAAAGGCAAACCACCAGATTGAGGCTTTCTTTGATAATTGGGGGTGGGGGCAAATTTCCCACAATGTAATTCAATGTTGTTTGATGCTAGAAGCATCTGAGTACCACTGGGGGTACCCCTTTCACCCCACTCCCCGGAAAAGTTGTCATACAGATTGGAACAGTGTTAGAGGTCGTTTGGTCAGCGTCATGTCTGTGCCCTACAGGGTGTGACCTGACACAACAGGATTGGGTTCTGAGGGTCCCTTGACAAACAGCAATAGGACTGCAATCTGGAGTTGTCACTGGAAAATTAAATGAGAATGGAAGTCTGAAGGAAAAGTCTCAACCATGTGTCACTTTGTCATCCAAAGATGCATCAGCCAACTGAGTCATTATTTCAACCCAGCTCATATCATAGAGGCAATTACATGAGTTGACACACTGATTTCAGCCCCAACAAACATTTGTGAGGTGCCTAGCATCCTTAGAACAACCTCAGAAGGACACCTGAGAGAAGGGCCTTGGTGGTTACCTGTGGGGAATGGGGGGTCAGTGTTAGGATCCCCTTCCACCATCCTTTTCCATTGTTTGAATTTTTATTTTTTTAAAAGATTTTATGTATTTATTCATGAGAGACACACAGAGAGGCAGACACATAGGCAGAGGGATCAAGAGGGTCCTTGATCCCAGGACCCCAGGATCACGACCTGAGCCAAAGGCAGATGCTCAACCACTGAGCCACCCAGGTGCCCCCATTGTTTGAATTTTTAAATAAATCTGCCATTTTGGAATGATTTTAGGTTAATAGAGAAGTTACAAAGGTATCACGGAGATTTCCCGTATACCCTTCCCACTGTTGCCAACATCACCAAGACGCTGATGTTGGTGCATTGCTATTGGCTATATTGTTTGAATTGTAGCATTAGCAGGAGTAAATCAAGGTAGATTTAAAATAAAGAAATGAAGAGCAAAGGAAAAGGGTTGGTGAGTGCGGGCTCTGTAGGAGCAAGGCCAGCCCCCGAAGAGGGCAAGTGAAGGGGGTAGTCATGGGCATGGACTCTGGGGTCTCAGGCTTGGCTCCTATGCTGACCTTGGTCTCATCCATTGATGACTCTGGGCCTCAGTTTCTTCATCTGCAACATAGAGACAATCATACTCACTTCATAATTTATTTAAGTGCCAGGCACATAACAAGTTCTCTTTAACTCTCTCTGTAATATTTGCTCTTATTATTCCTTTAGTAAGTATGCACTAAAAACCCACGTTGTGCCAGACACCGCTCTAAGCAGTGAGGATGGAACAGACAGACAAAATCCCTGCCCTCGTTGAGCTGACCTTCCAGAAAGGGGCTTACACGTCAGGGAGGAAGGTCATTAGTACACCATCAGCTTATCCCGGATGGTAGATCTGGGCAGAGTCTGGTTCAAATCTTGGATCTACTACTATGTGTGTGATCTGGACACACCACTCAATCTTCTTCTTTTTTTTTTTAAGATTTTATTTATTTATTCATGAGAGACACACAGAGAGAGGCAGACACCCCGGCAGAGGGAGAAGCAGGCTCCATGCAGGGAGCCTGATGTGGGACTCGATCCCAAGACCCTGGGATCACGCCCTGAGCCAAAGGCAGACGCTCAACTGCTGAGCCACCTAGGCGTCCCACCACTCAGTCTTCTTAATCTCAGCTTCCTTTTTAGTAAAATGGGACTCCTACATCACAGAGTTGCTGCTCTGGAGGCGACATAAAATGTCAAGTGCTTGGTGCCGCACCTGGCACGACAAAGAGTGCTCAGTCTCGTTCTGACTACCCTCATGTGTTCTTCCCGTGGAAGAAGCCAGACTAATGAGGAAAGGAAACAGGATGAGGAGCATCAGATCTGGAGATCAACATGCTGCATTTGGGCCATCCTTCTGTCCCTCTAGGTAAGACTTTGGTCCTCCAATTCCACCTGCCCTGGAAGCAGAGTCCAGAGGGTACCCATAAGCCCTCTGACAGGAGCCAGTCTCTTAGCTCACTTCCAAGTGTACCCAGGCACGTCTTCCCACCCGACAATCTTAAATACCAGGGAAATACAGCTGAGCCCCATTGCTATATCCTGATGCACTTCCAAGGCTCCTGGTGACACCCCCACCTTTTATTGTCATCAATCATTCATGTAGGAAAGAAGCTCATCTCAACCCCCAAACATTGCATTATGGGATGCACCAAGCATCTCGCCCTCTCGCTATAACGGGAATATGATAGGAAACAGCCGGTTGCTTTTAATGAGTCATCATTTCCCAAGAAGATGAAGTAACTGCTTTTAATTCCAATACTCCCGGCGGCTCCATTCCCCCCCAGCCTGCCTCATGAAGGAGGGTGCCGCTGGGTCCTGCATGTAATCATCCCTCCTGCTACATTGGGCCTTCCCGCCCCAGTCTCTTTATACTCACAATCGCCCCACAAGGAAGGCTTTGCAGCCGAGGAAGCTGACTTGCCTCCAAACTTTGGCCATGATAATTATTCTCTGATGTGACTTTGGGCTCATTTTTTAATGTCTCTGAGTTTCTATTTTCTCAGCCACATCTGACTTGTCCGAGATGGCAAAAGTAATTAAGAGAATGTACGCTCAGCACTAGGGTAAAGAAACAAGTGCCCCAGCCAAGTCGACTTGGGTTTAAACCCTGGCTCTGCCCCTTTCTAATTGCTGACCTTGGGCAAATGACTTAACCTCTTTAAGCCTCTGTGTCATTATCTGTAAAATGGGGGTAAGGAAACAATGTGAGAACACTGAAGGCTCATTCTGAAAGCTCGGGGACCGAAGCAAAGGCAAGGGTTTGATCTTACCCCTGCTCAGCAGCTTCTAAGCACTGTTTGGACCTGAGTCCCTCCCTCTCAGCACCATGGACATTTAGAGCCAGATCATTCTTTGCTAAGGGGATTGTCCTGTGCATTGTAGGATATTTAGCAATGTCCCCGGCCTCTACCAACTAAATGCTGGTAGCATCCTCCCACCAACCCCAAATATCTTCAAACAATTGCCAGTATCCCCTGGGGGACAAAAGTATCCCTGGCTGACAATCACTGGTTTAGCTCCACTTTTTCAGGAGAGCACCTAGAAACACCTTACATTTCCTGTTTGCTGTACAAGGTTAACATAGTCACACGTTTCATGGATTAGTCTGTGGACATCTTAGAGGTGTCAATATTCAGCCTGTCACAGTCTACCCTCCCTACCATGGAGGGTCCTAGGATGGGGTCGTTATCATCTTTGAAGGTAGAAACTGTGTCTGTGGGTAGGGACCTCAATCCGGTGAAGGACGTGAGACAATCAAGCAGGGAGAGTGCCCTCCTGCTCACTGGCCATTGTCCATGTCACCCAGCTCAATGTCAGCAGCCATGGCACAACACCGCATAACTGATGGCAAGGCTCAAGTCAGAATGTTGGCTCTGCCCCTTACTGGCTTGTGCCCCTGGACAAGTTATTTAAATTATTCGAGTTACCTCTTTCTCACTAAAGTCGGTCTAATAATACTCGCTCACAATATTTGTTCATTCCATAACAACTATCTGCACAGTTGATAAGTGGATTATGCAATCTTATGTACCCTTAGTATCCATCATTTGTAGGTGGGGACAATAATAGAAGCTACTCATTGGTTGTAGTGAGTCTTGAGTCAGAGATTATAAGGCTAGTACATCAAAAAGACCAAGTTAGATCTTGATGAGTGTCAATTATCATTCACCATCACCACCACTATCATCATCATCATCACCATCACCATCACTGTCATCACTATCACCATGCCATGCCCATGACATCATCACCATCACCACCACCATCACCATCACCATCAAAAGAGAAAGCACCCGGGACACCTGGGTGGCTCAGTGGTTGAGCACCTGCCTTTGGCCCAGGGCCTGATCCTGGAGTCCCAGGATCGAGTCCCACATCGGGCTTCCTACATGAGTCTGCTTATCCCTCTGCCTGTGTCTCTGCCTCTCTCTGTCTCTGTGTGTCTCTCATGAATAAATAAATAAAATCTTTAAAAAAAGAGAGAGAAAGCACCCCACCACAGCTGGAGGTAGGAGTGGGAAAGAACAGAGAGCACCCCTTGGGAGCCCCTGTCCCCTTTACTTCCCTTCCCAGAACTCTGTTCATTGGGAATACTCCACCTCATACACCATCCCATCTCATGCCTTCTTAAGAAGGAAGAGAAGGACCAAAAGTCGTGTGTACCACCTACATCATCCACAAAATCAGCATTAGGCTTTGGGTGTGTGTGTGGGGGGGTGATAATAAGGTAATGGAAATAAATTCTTTTTTAAAAGCAAATATTCTAGAATATTATCCTTCAAGGAATCATCTTGGAATTCTTTATCCTTCTATTAATACCAACATTCCTCAAGCCTTTTAAGACTTTTCTTAAAAAAAAAAGACTTTTCTTAGACTCTTATATGACTAATAAATCCTTTATGGAATAAGGAGAGGTATTAATAAACAAACTCTTTGATAATTACTTTCAAATCAGCTTAGGAGCCATTGAAGAAAAGCAGTTTAACACATTTTTTTTTAGTTTAACACATTTAAATTCATGTTTTTATATTCACATGATCTGATTACCCATTTTATGTGCATAAGTGACTCAGAATGACTTTGGGTAGTTCCAAAAAATCAAACTCCCTCTCCAAGGCAAAGATTTATCACTATTGTGGATGTTCACAAGATCTCAGCACAGACTGGAAGTACAATTCCAAAGGAGGATTTCCAGAAAGGCTTTCATCTGAATAATGCATGTGTTACCACCAAGGTGGGACTTTGAGGGAGATGACACATGAGTTGTAGCAGATCATTTAACAATGTGTAATGTCATTTTTTATTACTTGGCATCCTCCCTCCAACACTTCTAAGTGACCTTCAATGCTTCACCAAACAGCTCTGTCATATTTCTCCCAACCCCGAGTGGAAGGGCTTGGGTTGGCTTATGAAGTCCTCTGAGATCATATAAGAGAAGCAAATACTCTTGCTAATTCAGTAGGAATTGTTAGGGATGTAGAATTAAGACTGTGGAATGGAGGGACCCCTGGGTGGCTCAGCGACTGAGCATCTGCCTTCGGCTCAGGGCATGGTCCTGGGGTCCTGGAATTGAGTCCCACATCTGGCTCCCTACAGGGACCCTGCTTCTCCCTCTGTGTCTCCCATAAACAAATAAAATCTTAAAAAAAAAAGACTGTGGAATGGATAACTTTGTAATAACAATAAGATGACTAATTAAAACTGCATAAACATGGTGCACCTGTGTGGCACAGTTGGCTAAGCTTCTCACTCTTGGTTTCAGCTCAGGTTGTGATCTCAGGGTCCTAAGACCAAGCCCTGTGTGAGGCTTGGTGCTCAGTACAGAGTCTGCTTGAGGATTCTCTCTCTCTCTCTCTCCCTCTGCCCCTCCTGCTCATGCTCTCTCTCTTTCTAAAATAAATAAATAATTATTCAAAAAATAAAAATAAAATTGCATAAACAACTAATTTTAGCACCTTTGCAGGTTCATTCTATTATTCAAAGTTCATTTAAAAAAATCCTCCAACCCTGCAATCTCAGAATGATTTCATGAATATAGACCATTATTAATCTATCCTGAGTCGTGATTCATGCATCTTACTAAGACTCCCTAACATTGGCAATTTACAAACCAATTCAGAAGTAAGTGAAGGACGAGGGTCATGCAAGGATGGATAGAGAACCAGATGGTACTGCTTAAAACCATGCTTGGTGGGGCTAAAATGATTGGGATCTAGAGGAAAATTAATTGTGACTGTCTAAAGTAATATTTCAGTTTTTAAAAATTGCCTTGCCTGGAAATCATGTGGCTCATTTCATCCTTCATCGGCTGGAAACTTAGGGATAAACCACTTGGAGAACATTATTTTCATTCAGAAAATGCGAGACAGGGGAACAGCATGGATAAATCATGATATGAATGGAGGCAATTTGGGTGGTATTCAAGGTGTCTGAGGGTCCGAGAGCATCAACCAGGGAAGCCAGTGCAAGGACTGCACGCTAGCATGGGTGGGCCAAGGTCAATGTTCATCAACACAGATGGCTCACTGGGAAGCCAGGGGCAGAAGCCAATGTGGAGATGAAGATGCTGGACTGGAAATCCAACATGGGAAGTAAGCTGTGGTCCCAACAGGGAGATGATCAATCACAAAGGCAAGAGCTTCAGGACTGGAAATACTCAAGGATTTTTCTTTTAATTAACTGAAGTCCATACTTTATTCAGATTCCCTCGGTTTTTACCTAATGCCCTTTTTCTAGTCTCAGTTCCAACCAGGTTACCACAACATTTACAGTCCTCTTGGCTGTGACAGTATTCCTTGTTTTGGATGATGACTGACAGTTTGGAGGAGTACTCAGCACCTGTTTTGTAGAATGTCCTTCATTTGGGATTTGTCTGCTATTTCTCTGATCCTTACCCTGAGGCTATGGGTTTGAAGGAAGAAGACCACAGAGGGAACAGGCCATTCTCATCACTTTCTATCAAGGGCACATGTTCTCAAGATAACTTGTCAATGCTGATACTGACCTTGATCACCTGGCTGAGCAGTGTTTGTCAGATTCCTTCACTGTAGGGTTATTCTTCCCCTCTGCCACACTCCTTCCCATACTGCCCTCTCTAGAAAGAAGTCACCGAGCACAGCTCACATTTACAGGGTAGAAAGTTATGTTCTCCTCCTTGAGGGGTGGACTATGGTATTATTTTAATAATCAGAAGATATATATTCCCACCTTAGTAGATGAAGAGGAGGGGCATCTGGGTGGCCCAGTGAGCATCTGCCTTTGGCTCAGGTCATGATCCTGGGGTCCTGGGATCAAGTCCCGCATTGGACTCCCTGCAGAGAGCCTGCTTCTCCCTCTGCCTATGTCTCTGCCTCTCTCTGTGTGTCTCTCATGAATAGATAATTAAAATCTTTTTTAAAATATGAAGAGGATCACATGCCAGTGGAGCAAAAGCCCAGAATTTCTCATGTGTCCCAGCCTGACCTGGAGATGTGGCAAGAGCCAGCTCCCCAGCAATGCTGCAAGAGCTGCAAAATTTGAGCATTAAGTCCAAGGGTCAACCTGACTTCAGAAAAGCTGAAGACACCAAAAAAAACCCCAAACCAAACCAAACAACACACACACACAAAAAAAAAATTTTAAAAAAACAAAAAGGAACACTGGACACAAAAGCAAGGCAAGAAGTTCAGACAGTATTCTTTTCATAGGCGCTGACTTTTTTCATTTAGTTCGTTCTTTTTTTTAAGATTTTATTTATTTATTCATGACAGAGAGAGAGAGAGAGAGACAGGCAGAGGGAGAAACAGACTCCCTGCAGGGAGCCTGACATAGGACTCAATCCTGGGTCTCCAGGATCACGCCCCGGGCTGAAGGTGGTGCTAAAATGCTGGGCCACTGGGGCTGCCCATAGTGCATTCATTCTTTTTGAACACTCAAGGCTCTGTCCCCTTGGGTGGTCCTTTCTCTGTGGAGCTTTGGGCAGATGACATGGCTTCATATGTCACTTGGTGACTCTCCGTTTATTCAACATAGCTACTGTACACCAGACACTGTTCTAGGAGCTGGCCTGCAAAAATGAAACAGCCCTCCTAGGCAGGGAGATGAGCCAAAAGCATGCAGATAGACAACATCCTTTAAATTGACAGAATTATGCAGTGAGTAAAATGCCCTTATGAGCTTCGAAGCGATAGATGGGGCACTCCTTCAGACAATGGGGTCAGGGAAGACCGCTCTGAGAAAGGGACATTTGAGCTGCCATTGAATGGCCAACAGGATCAAGCTTGGGAAGTTAAAAGGAGGTTGAATTGCAGGTGCAGAAGCTCTCAGATGAAAGCCAGCTTTGTGTTCAAGAACCAACAGAGACGGGCCCATGTGGCTGGAGCAAGATGAGGAAGCAGAGCAGCATTCTGGAATGTAGGGACAGGGAGAGGCTGGAGGACTCAAGGCCTGGAGGTCTCCAGCTACCGCCTCAGAGGGCTGTTGAGGATTAAATGCATCTCGACGTGTGCAAAGTGCTTAGCCCGGGGTCTGGTCATAGCCAGCAATCGATAAATGCAATAAAAAATAAAATAAAATAAAACGAAGACAATCATTTTGAACGCATTACGCAGATGTGGGCTGCTTTTCCCCCACTCAGCCACAGCCAGCTCAGCAGCAACCTGTCTGCATGTCTGCTGGGTGTGGGACAGCCCAGAGCCCCCCCACCCCCACCCCGCATCCCTTCCATCCTGTTCCAGACTGGGGGGTGTGTGGCATTCAAACCACAAGGATACAGAGTGTTTGGGGGCACACACACCCAGGCACACACGGCAGGGCCTGAAACACCAGCCCAGGCCTCAGTCAGCCCTGAAGTGTGTCCAGAAGTTTCCTTGTGAGGGCTTAGCAGAACATGAATGTGCCATCCCCAAATTTGCCACTTTGGCCTAAGAATTATTTTGAGCTAAAGGCATGTGAGGAAAAAAAGTGAACAAACCAGAAACAAAGAAAGCTCTCTGCCCTTCCCCACTTGCCTAAAAGCAGGACATCAATCATTAAAGGTGTCTCTTGCCTCGCTCTCAGGTAGGCCAGAGGTTAATCACTGCAGAGAACTCTAGACCCTTATCAGCATCAGACAAATCTAAGAAACAAATGCTGCTAAAAACTAGCCCTTGTCTGCCATTAATTTCCCCCCATACATTTACCTTCCCGTGATTTACTGCCTGGCAGCTCAAAGGCCTTCCCCTCTGACTTCTCACTTCTCTAAAACTGTACTGTTCTTTTGCAAAGATGCTGTATGAGCCCAAATTCTAACCAGTACCGAGAGTTACTGATCACGGGGTGCTCTGGGCTGTGAAATCAACTGCTATTCGTTTCTGTCTTGATAATCCATCTTTTGTCAGTTTAATTTACAGGCCCCCAGCCCAGCACTGTAACATGTGTGGGAGAAAAAGATTTTTTTTTCTTCCCCCTACACCTGTTTAGTGTCTCTGAAAGTGGGTGCCGGTAATTAGGGGCCACAGCCTGGGTCTAGGAAAAGCTGGAGGAAGCAAAAACAGCGTGGGAATGAAGTGTTCCCTGCAATAAGGGCATGGGGGGAACATGTAGGAAAAACTAAACTCCGTGGGGTAGAGAAGCGCAGAAGAAGCTGTCCACAATATCCGTGAGCGTGGAAAACTGCAGTGTGAATCACGGAGAGCCCACGTCAGGAAAAGGCTATTTTGAGCCGAGTGACAGAGTTGGCTGTTCGCTATTCAAGTCACTGTTTCCCTGAAGCAGAATTTCAATCAAAGGAGGCCTATGAGTCGAGGCCACCCGATTGCACGGAAAATGAAAAATAAACCTTTCTGTAGCTCCAGGCTTCACAAGCCCAGGAGGTCTGCTCCAAGACAAGCTGGACTCTGCAAAGATTTTGCTAAAGGGGGGTAGACAAGCAGTCCCCTCGAGACGAGGGGGTGGGAAGGGCTGTTTCCTGCTGTGGGCTCATTTTGTTCAAGGCCTTTAGATTCTAAATGTCATTGTGTCATGTCTCTGACGTGGACTGGACATCTGTAGATTTTGGCCTCCCTGCACCCATTCACCTTCCTTGGGTAATAAGGCCCCTATTTCCATTGGGGAACCAATGTGGGCTTCCCTCCCAATTCCGCACACCCCCCCCCCGCCCTACACACCCCAGTCTTGGGGATTGTGGAGCAGAGCCCACCCAGGCATTGGATTCCATTTCCCCAGCTGCTGGGGCTGGTTCAGATGGGCAAGGGGCCCAAGAGCAAAATGCAAGGAATCTGGCCCAGAACTTTTACGTGAACTCTTGGAGGAAGACAAACTTTGTCCAACTTCCTGCTGGACATGAACCTGCTGTCACATGGATCTTGAGAGTGAAGCCTTCATGGAAGAAGGTCAAGGGCTAAGAGATGGACAGAAACCAGTGAGGGGTTTTGAAACCCTGGATAGACCACCCCCAGAGAAATAGAACCTAGTGCGTCCTCTTTTTGCCTAAACAGTTCTGAGAGTTTCTTGCTGCATGTAACCAAGAGAGTCACACAAACACTCCACACACATCCTTTTAAGAGAAATGTGTGAGGAGGAGCAGCATGGGGTGGAAATGCCTCCGGAGGAACAGAGCTGCGGATAAAGGGCAGTCCTGCTGTCTCCAGCCTGCCTTCACTCAGAATGCTACCATGATGGGCTCCTAAAAGCAGGATCTGCAAACCACAGCCTGAGGGCCAAATCCAGCCCGCTGCTGTTTTTGTACCGCCTGTGAGCTAAAAAAGGGTTTTTACATTTTTAAATCGTTGAGAGAAAAAAAAAGTCAAAAGAAGAGGAATGGATCGTGACATGCGAAGATTATACAAAATTCAAATTTCAGTGTCCATAAATAAAGCTTTATTGGAACATAGCCATGCCCATTTGTTTATGTATTGTCTATGGCTGCTTTCACACAGAGTCGGATGGTTGGGATAGAGACCATATGGCTTCAAAGACACAAATGTTTACTATTAGTCCTTTAAGAAAAGGTTTGTAAACCCTTATCCAAAGGGGTCCTTTAGACATTTGGGAAAAGTGATTCTGTTACTTGTCTTTATAAACTTACTATGCTGATAAACTTGGCAAAAAAAAAAAAAAAAAAGGTCTTTCTGGCCAGGTAAAGTGAGCAGAATAGCTTTTTTTTTTTTTTAAGATTTTATTTATTTATTCATGAGAGACACACAGAGAGAAGCAGAGACACAGGCAGAGGGAGAAGCAGGCTCCCTGCGGGGAGACTGTTGTGGGACTCGATCCCAGGACCCCGGGATCACAACTTGAACCAAAGGCAGTCGCTCAACCACTGAGCCACCCAGGCATCCCAAGAAAGAAAATATTATTAAGAAAATCATAAGGAAGAGAAAATACATTTGCAGGACTATACTGTATTTATTGAAAAATATCCTCATACGAGTGGACCCGTGTGGTTCAAACCTGTGTAGATTGCCTTCCCCAGTGTGGGTGAGTAGCCTCCAATTCTTTGAGGGCCTGAACAGGGCAAAAGGCAGAAGAAAGAGGAATTCACCCCTGTTTTGTTTTGTTTTTTCTACTTCATTGACTGAGCTGAGCCAGCTCATCTCATCTTCTTCTATTCAAGAACTGGTGTTTATACCATCAGCTCCCCTGGTTCACAGGCCTTCCTCTGGACTCAAACTGAATTACACCATAGGCTCTCTTGGGTCTCCAGGTAGCAGAAGACAGATCATGAGAATCCCCAGCCTCCTTAATCTAATGAACCAATTCTTCCTAATAAACCGTATACATACATATACGTATCCTGTTGGGTTTCTCTGGGGAATCCTAACTAATACAATCCCAGAATCCTTAAACAATATCCCCTTGTGGCCAAATCGAATGGGCTTCAATTACCTACAGCAGAAAGGATCCTCAAACGTTGCCCAGTTAAGGGCAAAACAGTCTTCCAATTTTTACATTCTCTGAATCATCAGCACAGGCCTCTCAAATAATGGATTTTCTGTATTTCTAATTATTCCCTCAGCTGTGCGCTAACTAGGCCAGCTCTCAGGAACTACTGGTTTGCAGGTGGAGGGACTCGTTGACTATGCCTAAAATGGACAATCTGGGAGTCCGAGAATTGGTTGTAGGCTTTGGTCTTGGTTTTCTGGTGGAGGTTTGTTTACTTCTCTTTTCCTGAGAAGGAAGCAAGCATCGCTCCCCATTTTCTTCCAGTTAAACAGCTGGAAATGACAGTTGATACTTGGCGTGGAGCTGGGGGAGATAAACAGTGTCTCAGAGCCAATTACTAAAATGACTGGCGCGCATCCATAACTTCCTTGTACGTCACATCAGGTGGAAATGGTTCAGACATCCTCCAAACCCTTTTCTGGGAGATTAAGCAAGTGGGTTGGAATAAGAGAGCACTATCTTCCAGGATAGGTAGAAATTGGCATTCAAATGGGTGTGACGGTCCCTTTTATGGATGAGCCTGAATGGCCAGGAGATTCGCGAACTATGGCAAAGTCAGAATCAGGCCTCTGGCCTCAGAGTCCAGCTTCTCAAGCTCAGTGACCTCTGAATGACGAATTTTCTTTTGCCCCAGCTGGTGTAGACATTTCCTGATTTTCCCTTGGGAGATAAGGCAGTTGACCCAGAACCTGGCCTATCAGAACATTCTACTGCCACCTCTTGCCCTTTCTCCTGCCACAGTAATTCGTTCAGATGAAGAAATTATCCCAGTTGGAGCAACCAGAGTCAGTCCCAGGACTTCTAGTGAAACTCCTGGAGAAGAGGACTCTATCCCACTGGGATTGCTAGCTGATGGCTAACATAAGCTTGGGCTGTTGGCGTCGCCAACACTGGGAATCCAACACTGGGAGATAGAGAATTAAAGAAGATGAAAAGACTGAGTCCTCCGGATCCAGGACTGAACTGATGCATTTTTGAACCCCTGGATTTAGCCATGCCTGAAGCCAACATGGTCTATTCTTAAGCCAATAACCTCTTTATTTTTTTAAAGATTTTATTTATTTATTTGAGAGAGAGAGAGAGAGAGCAAGCATGAGTGGGGGGAGGGGCAGATGAGGAGGGAGAGAAATCCTCAAGCAGACTCCCAGCTGGGCCTGGGCTTCTGTGGGGCTCAGTCCTCAGACCCTGAGATCATGACCTGAGCCCAAATCAAGAATTGAACACACAACCGACTGAGCCACCCAGGTGCTCCCAATCACCTTTTTCTTTAGCTTAAACCAGTTGAATTAGTTGTGTTGCTTGAACCTGAGGAGTGCAGCCATCATCATATAGCCTGCAGGGCTGGTCACTTCCTGCTCTGCACATTCCAAACACCTGGCAATGACCAGCAGGCTGAACATGACAACAGCCATTCTTGCACACACTGTTCAGTGAGCACCTACTACATGCCAGATGCTGGGCCCAATGCTGCAGACATAGAGGTGAACGAAGAGAGACCGACCCACTCTGTCCTCACAGATAATGGGATCGACTATTACAATAACATAAACATGTGCTTTGGCAGGGGGAGGCATCACGCATCACCTAGTGTAGGTGTCCCTGAGAAAGCGACCTTTAATCGGACACTCAAAGAATGAGTTAGCTGTGTAAGAGGACCGAGAACACAGGGAAGTGGGAAAGGAGACGGAGAGGCAGAGGGAAAGCCAACGCAAAGACCAAGCAGCAAGAGAGAGGGAGGGCAGCTGAGGATCTGGGCTAGGAACTGGCAAGAGACAAGGCTGGAGGGTTCTCTCTCTTCCTCATCTGCAGGTCTGTTAACTATAATCCTAAAGCATATCCCAAATCCATCCACTTCATGCCATCCCATTGCCCCATCATCCGAGCAATTGCTAGAGCCACATGGCCGCAGCCTTGAACCTGCACAATCCATTCGTCACACAGATGCCAGGGTGAGGGCAGTAGGGAGCCATTGAAAGAACATGAGCCAGAAAAGATCCTTTTCCTACATCGGGGTCTTTTGTCGCCCACAGAAGAGATCATCTTTAGCTCTTTCTAAATTAGGCCCTGGGGCACCTGGGTGGCTCAGTTGGTTAAGCGTCTGCCTTCAGCTCAAGTCATGATCTCTGGATCCTGGGATCAAGCCCTCACCGGGGTGTGTGTTTCTTCCCCTCCCTCTGCCTGCTGCTTCCCCTGCTTGTGTTCTCTCTCTGTGTCAAATAAATAAATAAAATCTTAAAAAAAATAAAATAAATTGAGCCCTGAAGTTATTTTTCTGGATGTTCAGTCAGACTGCCGGAAGGGTCTACTGGAAGAACACCCCAGAGGGATGCTGCTTGGCTTGGCAAAGCCATCCAGGCTGCTCTGAATCAATTCACAGCGAATAATTATTTGTCATAGTCTTGGGTCTTCCTTGGATTCTTCAGCCTCCGATGCAGGGAACCTGTTTGGGGCTGCACTTCCCATTCAGTTCAGCAAAGAGGGTTCAGGGCTTCCTTTGGGCAGGACCACCTGCTGGATGGCAGGGGTTGGGTGCACACAGGAGGTTGTCCTGCGGCCAAGGAACTTTGAAGCCCACAGAAAGAGAGGAATTCATGAGACCAAAGAGGAAAAGCAAGAGTAGAACAAGTATTTTCAATGTCAGAAAAGTAAAGACGGTGAAAGGAGCCAGACACAAAAGGCCACATGTTGTAGGACTCCGTACAGAGGAAATATCCAGAATAGGTAATTCCAGAGACAGAGTCTCCAGAAGAGGGCTGTATGGGAAGTTTTGGGCTTCCTTTGGAGGTGACAAAAATGTTTGGGAACTAGGTAGAGGTAATAACTGCAAGATATTGTGAATGTACGAAGTGCCTGAACAATACACTGTATAATGGATAATTTGACACTGTCTGAATTTTGCTTCAATTTAAAACCAAAAAAGGAGGGATGGCGGGATGCCCGGGTAGTTCTATGGTTGAGCATCTGCCTTCAGTCAGGTCATGATCTCAGGGTCCTGGGATTGAGTCCCACATCGGGCTTCCCGCTCAGCAGAGAGCATGCTTCACCTTCTCCCTTGGCCCCTCTCCACACCACCCCCTACTGGTGTTCACTCTCTCTCTCTCTCTCTCATAAATAAATAAATAAATAAATAAATAAATAAATAAATAAATAAATAAATATTTTTTAAAAATAAGAAAAGAAGAAGGGGGGAAAGGACATAATTCTAGCCAGGAAGATACTAAAGATTTCATGGAGGGGATGGCATTGGAGCTGGATCCTGACTGATGGTTTTGGTCTTGTCCTCTGGAGGTCGGGAGGCAGGAAATGAGTGAGAGGCATTTCCTAGGCCTAATAAAGAGCTAAGCCTTAATTACATCACTTATCCTCAGGGCAAGCCTTCCAAGAAGGAAATAATACAGTGCCCTATCTTATAGATGGGGAAGGGAGGCACAGAAAGGGACTGAGCTAAGTTTGCACAGCTGGGGAGTAGTGGAGAGCTGTGATCAAATCCAGGTTCATCTGACTCTCAGCTAGGCTGAGCTGTCTTTGTTCTTTTTAAAGATTTTATTTATTTATTCATGAGAGACACAGAGAGAGAGGCAGAGACACAGGCAGAGGGAGAAGCAGGCTCCCTGCGGGGAACGTGATGCGAAACTGGATCCCAGGACCCCGGGATCATGACCTGAACTGAAGGCAGATGCTCAACCACTGAGCCATCCTGCTGCCCCTGAGCTGTCTTCTCTAGAAGGAAAAGCATGTACACTCAGATTTCTCCCTTAAATTAATTTATACAAAATGAGCAAAAGGGGTCAATAGTTATAAATGTCCAAGTTATAAAAGAAATAAGTCCTGGGGTGTCTGGATGGTGCAGTCACTTGAGCATCTGACTCTTGATTTCAGCTCAGGTCATGATCTCAGCGTCATGAGATCAATCCCCATGATGGTCTTCACCCTCAGTGCAAAGTCTACCTGAGACTCTCTCTCTCTCCGCCCCTCCTTCCCGCTCTGTCTGTAAAATAAGTAAATATTCAAAAAATTAAAAAAAAGAAGTCCCGAGCATGTGATGTACAGAATGGTTACTATAATTAATAATACCACATTGTACATTTGAAAGTAAGAGAGTAGATCTGAAAAGGTCTCATGACAAAAATTTTAAAAATGCAAAGCTAATGTGTGGTGATGAACGTTAGTGTGGTGACCATTTCACAATATATGCAAATCCTGGGTCATTATGTTGTACACCTGAAGCTAATATTATGTTATATGTTAACTACATCTCAATACAAAAAAGAATTTATCCTTCTAAGGCTTTCATGGAAGAATAATCCATGGAATTTAGCCTGCTAGATATATACTCATGACAGCATTCTTCATAATAGTGAAAACTGGAGGGGCACCTGGGTGGCTCAGTGGTTGAATGTCTGCCTTAGGCTCAGGGTATGATCCTGGGGTCCTGGGATCTCATCCCACCTTAGGCTCCCCTCATGGAGCCTGCTTCTCCGCCTGCCTGTGTCTCTGCCTCTCTCCCTATGTCTCTCATGAATAAATAAATAAAATATTTTTTAAAAAACAGTAAAAATTGGAAATGTCAAATGTTCAGCTGTAGGGGCTAGTTAAAATCAGGTTGTTGAAGAATACTTGATGAGTTGGGAACATGGTTGCAATATATAGTGCCAAGTAAAAAAAAATGGCGGGATATGGAAAAGTGAATATTTGCTTATTATTAGTTGCATGGGAAAAATATATGGAAAAATTACTGGAAAGAAAACATGCATCAGGATGTTGCTTAACTCAGGGAGGTGGAATTGTGGGTGATACTCTTCTGTATGTTTTACATTTTTTCTCAGTTTTCATGTCTGTAGAATTGACATAATATTAAGACTCCTCTCATCAAATTGTTATAAAGATCCAATGAGATAATGCTTGTAAAGTTTAAAGCACACTGTCTGACCTAGGATAAATGCCCAACAAAATAACTGTAACTACAATTATTATGCACATGTACTAATTTTGTAGCTAGGGATACAGACAATAAATGCTATTTCAAAATCCTGTAGAACCTTTTTTTGTTTTTTGGCTTTTGTCTTAAACATAGGACATTCCTACATCACAGCCCCTGGAAGTCACCTCTCTTTGCTCCCTGTCAGTAGTTTTCTCCTCCAGGTGGAAAACTGGAGGTAGTAGTGAGTCATGGCTCTTCCACAGGTGCCCTTGAGATGTGACCTTGATTCAGCTCCATGCTGCTCTGTGCAGAAAGAAACTGGCTTCTTCCAGGATCAGCCCTCTGTACCCAGCTGTCCCTCCAAAGAGGGTTGCCCCATAGAGGGTGACAGGGCTCAAAGCCAGCCAGTGGATGGTTCTGGTGGCCACCAAGACATCTTCACATGCCCTACTCCCAACCCTAGGCATCAGGAACGGCATCTCTGTTTATCTCATGGCTTCCTGTTTTGGGTGGTGACATCAAGGCATTCAATTCAGCCTATGTGCTGGGCAGAGACTTTTTTCCTTAGAGATAAAGAAGATGTGGCCTTAGCATCATCCCATACCTCTGGGTAGTCCCTCCAATTAGGATCGGGCTTTTTTTTCCTTTCTCTCAAGGCTGGTTTCCACTCAAGGTCACTCTGCCACTTGGAGCAGGCTGGGGAGCTGCAGGCATCTTGCCAACATCAATGGCAGTGGATCCTATCCTGCAAGGAAACGTCTCTGTTTTTCACAGAAGGTCTGGTTCAGGGTCCCAATGATGTTTTAGAATTACGCAAGCAATACGTGAATTAATTCTCATTGTAGAAAATTTGAACAATCTAGAAGTATACTAAAAAAGGAAAGAAGAGCGTTCCCTTGACATTTCTCTTCTGGGCCCATGCCTCTCCCTGAGGTAACTAACCACTGGTGATAGTTGGGCGGGCATATACATATATGCATAGGTGCAGGGTTCTTGATTGTGTTTTACAAAAATAGGAATATACATATTCTGCAACTTGTTTTACCTAATTGACTTGTCTTGAAGAAC
This sequence comes from Nyctereutes procyonoides, assembly GCF_905146905.1. Classification (NCBI taxonomy): domain Eukaryota; kingdom Metazoa; phylum Chordata; class Mammalia; order Carnivora; family Canidae; genus Nyctereutes; species Nyctereutes procyonoides. Next base: position 49,475,250 of record NW_026575126.1, on the reverse strand, counting down.
TTTTCCTTGATTTTCGAAATAGATCTACTGCAGTCTTTTCTATATAGCTACATAGTATTTTATGTTAAAGCTCTACCAAAGTTTAATCACTTCCCTATTGATGGACATTGGGTTGTTCCCACATTTTCATTGCAAGATACAACGCTATAATGAAATTCCATTATAGAGAGCTTCATGCCTTTGTGCAAGTGTGTGTGAAACACAGGTCCCTAAAAGGGAAATTCCTGGATCAAAGGAGAGGTTAATTTAAAATAATGTTGAGTATTGCTAAGGGCCTTTCCAAAAAGCCAAATGAATTTCCAAATTTATTCTTTCAAGTTGATGCTGATTTCTCAAGATTTTACAGACAATTGTGATATGTATTTAGGAAAAGTATTTTAAGTTTGCTATATTCCAGTATTTTTCTTCCTTTCAAGAGGTCACCACAAAGAGATTAATATTTATAGAATAGGCACACTTACTACCTTGAACTTGAACATAAGATAGAAGAGAAAATTGCATGATTGACTGGAGGCAATGAGCAGTAAAATGCACTTGATTGTCTTGACAAATCCACCACTGCCCAAGTGGGAACTCAGTGATAGGTTAATTGTCCTCTCCAAGGTAGAGGGACTCAAAACAAAAGCTAATATTTATTTTATATCATCTTCCAAAAAATATCATAAGTTTCTGACTATTTTTGTTGTTTTTTTTAAAGATTGTATTTATTTATTCATAGAGACAGAGAGAGAGGCAGAGACAGGCAGAGGGAGAAGCAGGCTCCATGCAGAGAGCCTGACGTAGGACTCTATCCAGGGTCTCCAGGATCATGCCCTGGGCTGCAGGCAGCGCTAAACTGCTGCGCCACCGGGGCTACCCTATGTTTTTTTTTTTTTTTATGAAGATTTATTTATTCATTTGAGAGAGAGAGAGAGAGCAAGCATGAATCAGGGGAGGGATAGAGGGACAGAATCTTTAAGCATTTTGCAAATCTCCTTAATGTCTGGCTAGATTTTCATAAGTGCTTCCACATTCAGTCTATTGCGTTATATTGTTTTGGTTGGAGCAATAAAGAAAATCTACCCTTACACAGATATATGGTTAGCAAATAGAAGTATTTTAATAAGCTTTTAAAAAAGTTTTTATTTAAATTCCAGTTAGTTAACATACAATGTAATATTAGTTTCAGGTGTACAATACAGCGATTCAACACTTCCATTCATCATCCTGTACTCATCACAAGTGTAGTCCATAATCCCCATCACCTGTTTCACTCATCCCCCGCCCTCCGCCCCTTCCCATTGGTGTGTTCTCAATAGTCAGAGTTTGCTTCTTGGTTTCTCTCTCTCTCTCTCTCTCTCTCTCTCTCTGTTTTCCCCTTTGTTCATTTGTTTTGTTTCTTAAATTCCACATATGAGTGAAATCATATGGTATTTGCCTTTCTCTGACTGACTTATTTTGCTTAGCATTATACCTGCTAGATCCATCTGTATCATTGCCAATGGCAAGATTCCATCCTTTTTTTTATGGCTGAGTATTATTCCATTGTGTATTCTTTATCCATTCATCAGTAGTTGGACACTCAGGCTGTTTCCATAATTTGGCTATTGTAGTTCTAATAGCCTTTCCAGATTATTGTGGATATTTTTATTTTCTACGATACCAAAACTCAACAAGTAGTATCTTCAAGGTTAGCCACAATGTGGATTCTGAAACTATATCATGAACTTTTTATATTCTGTTACATGAAAATCCATTGATTTACCTTACTCTTTGAAGAAATCTTTTAGCTAAGCATAATTTTGCAATATCATACATTGGTCATTTAGAAAATATTGATTTATTAGTTATGGTAATCTCTCATTGCTGACACATTTCATCAGAAAAATCATATTAATTCACATTACTACCAGTCTCATCTGACAAGTCATGTACTGGGAAGCTGTCAAGCTCATGGGAACAGATGCAAGTTTTCCAAAATCCTAATCGTCTATTGAAAGCTCAAGTTTTATCACTGGCAACAAATACTGTCAGTTGTTTTCCTTGAAGTGACAGTCTCACTTCATTCACTTTTGAGAAACCGTCTGGCAAACAGCCAAGCCTTGAAAATTGTCAGTTATTCTTTTAAGTAAAAACGGCACTCTATACAAGAAAAAGAAAAAAGAAAGAAAAGAAAAGCAGCTAGTTCAGTTCAAACAATTGCAGTGTTTTTCCTTCAGAATACACAGAAGTGCTTTATATGTACTTCCCATTCCATCATCCAGAATATTTAAAAAACATGTACTCAATGGTCAAAAGTTAAAAGAAATTAATAATTCTTATTGTTTCATCAAGAACATTCTTAAGTGAAACTGATGTTTGTTTTTTACCTGTGAGTGCATGGCAGTGAGGAACATAATGATTCCAAGCAGAGCTGGGCTCAGACTTAAGCCCTAAGACATGAATAATTATCTTAAATGTAAATGGCCTAAATATATCAACTAAAAAAAAAACCAGTTGGCAAGTGAATAGAAACTTATGATCTGGCAATATATTATCTACAAGAAATTTACTTCAAATATAACAGCATACATGGATTGAAAGTAAGATGACAGAAAAAGTTAAACACACATTAGTCAAAAGAAGGAGTGACTATACTAATATCAGATAAAAGTAGACTTCAAGGTAGATAAAGTAGACTTCAAAGCATAGAAAATTACAAGAAGGACATGATATAATTATAAAGGGTTAGTCCATCAAGACGATATAGCTACCCTGTTTATGCACCAAACAATACAGCCTCAAGATACATGAAGCCAACTAAAGAGTGGAAAGGACAGACAGATCCACATATATCCACTGGCGGGACTACTAGACAGAAAATCAGCAGATATCAAATAACTGAAGAGTTCTATCAACTAAATGTAACTGATATTTATGGAACATTCCACCCAGCAACAATAGAATGCACATTTTCCCCAAGTGCCCATAGAACATTAATCAAGATAGACAACATCCTGGGCTAAAACCAAATTTAAGAAATTTAAAACAGTTGAAATCATACAAGCTACGTTCTCTGAACATAGTGGAATCAATAACAAATATAACAGAAAAATCTCTCAACACTTGGAAATTTTTTTTTTATGATAGTCACAGAGAGAGAGAGAGACAGGCAGAGACATAGGCAGAGGGAGAAGCAGGCTCCATGCACCGGGAGCCCGACGTGGGATTCGATCCCGGGTCTCCAGGATCGCACCCTGGGCCAAAGGCAGGCGCTAAACCGCTGCGCCACCCAGGGATCCCAACACTTGGAAATTAAACAACATACTTTTAAATAATCCTTGGCTCAAAAAAGAAATCTCAAAAGAAATTTTTAAAAAAGATCCAAATGAAAGTGAAAATACAATATATCAACATATATGGAATTCAGCTAAGACTGTAGAGAGAGGGAAATTTGTAGCACTAAATATGATAGAAAAGAGAAATTTCTCAAATCAATAATCTAAGTTCCTATCTCAAGAAACTAAAAAAAAAAGAATGGTAAAATAAACCCAAAGAATGCAGAAGGAAGGACATAATAAAGATAAAAGCAGAATCAAGGAATTAAAAAACATCAAAACAATAGAGAAAAATCAACAAAATTGGGGCCCCTGTGTGACTCAGTTGGTTAAGGGTCTGACTCTTGGTTTCAGCTCAGGTCATGATCTCATGGGCCATGATCTCATGGGACAGGAGATGAGCCCTGTGTGGGGCTCCAGGCTCAGCATGGAGTCTGCTTGAGGTTCCCTCTCTCTGCCCTCCCACCCTGCACATGCACATTCTCTCTCTCTCAAATAAAAAAAATCTCAAAAAAAATATATATGATTTTAATACACACACTGCATGTAAATCTGGGGAAATCTGAATAATATCAATGATTGCATAAATGTCAGTCTTCTGCTTTTGATATTGCACCATAGTTATGTAAAATTCTACCGTTGGGTAAAAATGAGTGAAAGGTAGACAGAGATCTATTATTTCTTAACAACTCCATGTGCAGTACAATTATCTCTAAATTTTTTTAAGACAGGTCAGACTGAGAAAATGTATTTATCACACACAAATATACCTATGATCAGGAACCAAACATAAAGAATGCCCTGAAAACACCACCACCATAGGAAGAAAAAAAGAAAAAAAAAAAAAACACAGCAAACTGATATGAACTAAGGATTCCCTGAAGAGGAAATTCAAATATACAATCAACATATGAAAAGATGTTTAACCTAACTGGTAATCAGGAAAATGCAAAAATAAAATAGCAAATACCATTTCACACTCATAAGATTGGCAAATTTTTAATAATCTTGAGAGCCGATGGTTGTTCAGTGTGGATATTAAAAAACACGGCTACTCTACCCTGCTGGGAAGGATGTAAATTTGTAACAGTCACAGTTGGATAACAATTTGACAGTGTTTACTAAAACCGAAGATGTGCATACTCTCTGCTTAGCACTTCCACTTCTAGATAAATACCCTGCCTCAACTCTTGGGCCCAAAAAGATACATACCAGAGGGACACCTGGGTGGCTCAGTGACTGAGTGTCTGCCTTCAGCCTAGGGCGTGATCCTGGAGTCCTGGGATCGAGTCCCACATCGGGCTCCCTGCATGGAGCCTGCTTCTCCCTCTGTCTATGTCTCTCCCTCTCCCTCTGTGACTCTCATGAATAAATAAATAAAATCTTTAAAAAAAAAAAAGATACAAACCAGGGACCATGAGAGCAGTGTTTGCTAATAATGAAAAATCAAAAACCACCCAGATATTATTAATAGGACATTGAGTGAAGAATTTATGGTATATTCATATACTATAAATATTTTGAGCAGTTAAAAAATTGTTCTACATGTATCAACGTGCATAAATCCTGAAAATGTAAAGTTTAGTGCCAAAAACGAGTGGCAAAAAGATATGTACAATGTGTTATCACATATTATTTATGGATATATACATCATACGGTAAAAAAAAAGAAAGCACATGGATAAGCACTTTGGAAAGGAAGGGGATTAAAGAGGGATCTTCAGGAGCGCCCAGATGGTTTAGTTGGTTAAACGTCTGACTTCAGTTCAGGTCATGATCTTGGGATCCTGGGATCAAGCCCCAGCTCGGGGAAGTCTGGGGCTTGGGAAGTGGGAAAGTGGGAAGTCTGTTTCTCTCTCTTCCTCTGTCCCTCCTCCCACTCATGTGTGCCCTCCCAAATAAATAATATCTTTTTTTTTTTAAAGGGAACTTTGCTGAATTTTTAAGTTTTTTTTTTTTTTTTTAACTGATGTGAAGTAAAGACCTTAGCAATATCCAAATCTGGATATAGGAGTGTTAGGTTTTCTCTGTGCTAGTCTTATGCCCGAAATTAAAAAAGAAAAAAAGGGCACCTGGGTGGCTCAGCAGTTGAGCATCTGTCTGCCTTTGGCTCAGGGCTGCCTTTGGCTCAGGGCATGATCCTGGGGTCCTGGGATCAGGTCCCACATCCGGCTCCCTGCAGGGAGCCTGCTTCTCCCTCTGCCTGTGTCTCAGCCTCTCTCTCTCTCATGAATAAATAAATAAAATCTCTAAAAAAAAAAATACTCACAGAAAGAACCCTAAGTTTGCTCCATGATGCTGAGACATACCCCCATATGGAAGACCCATAGCCTGACGATGACTAAGGCAGTTGCTGGAGCTGGAGTGGGGAAGGTTGAGGAGAGGGTGTGGGGAAGGGGGAGAGTGAGGCATGGGGTGGCTTTCCCCGAATCTATTCTCCCAACGTGGCATCTCTTCAGGAATATTTTAGGTGAGAAGTTACTGCGATCATTTTTAAGGCCACAACGAAAATAGACCCAGAGAAGTTGTGTGAAAGCCAAGGTCAGGCTGTTGAGTGGTTCAGCGATGAGGCAGGCAGAGGCAGGTGGGTAAAGAGACGCTCCTGTTACGCCTCCTCCCCCACCTCCACGTGCTCCTGCCCTGGCTTATTCACCCTACGGGTTAGGACCCTGCTGCTTCTGCTGTAACAGTGGTTCCAAGGAGGCCTTTAGGGGCATTTCAAAGACTCTGTCACCCACGATACCATTGGAAGGAGGCACAGGACCTCGTTCCTGTCATTGGATTCAGAATGACATTTCCTCTCCTCCCCTCATCAGTATATCCATGCTAGGATTTCTCACCCTCAGCACTATTGACATTTGGGGCCAAATAATTCCTTGTTAGGAGGAGGGGGGTTGAGCCACACATCACAGGTTTAACAATACCCCTCGCTTCTACCCACCAGAGGCCTGCAGTTGTGACAATTAAGAACGTCTCCAGGGGCGCCTGGGTGGCCCAGTCGGTTAAGCATCTGCCTCTTGGTTTCAGCTCAGGTCATGATCTCAGAGTCTTGAGGTCAAGCCCTGAGTCGGCTCCACATTCAGCAGGGGAGCCTGCTTGGGATTCTTTCTCTCTCTCCCTCTGTCCCCCTACTCTACCCCACTATTCATTCTCTCTCTCTCTCTAAAAAAAAAAAAAAAAAAAAAAAAGAGTATCTCCAGACATTGCCAAATGTCCCCTGGGGTCAAATGGTCCCTGATCAAGAGCCACTGCTCCAGGCAATTGGCCAGCTGCACAGTTACTTGGCTTCTGGTCCAAGTCCACTTGGTGAAACCACAGGTGTCACCCTGTGGTTTCAGCAGCAGGTCGAGTACAAGATCCTTTCTCATCCTCTTCACCACCGCCTTGCAGCCACATGGCCAACAAAGCTTGCTTCCTTGACTAAAAGGCTTCCCCGGTGTCTCTCGGACAGATCAGTTCGGCTGTGCTTTATACTCAAGCAGAAACAAACTGGCCTCCCAGAACCCTTTCCAGTTTGTGAAACTCTGTGGATGAGTGTCTCCAGGCCATGTCCACCAAACTGAGGGATGACTCTGCATGGTTCAAGGATCCGGAGCTGCCTGCTTCCCAGCCTCCGCGTCTGAGTTATTTGACATCTGGCAGCAGAAGGGCTGAGTGAGTCCAGCATTCAGCCCCCTTGACTAATCTTCTAGAATCAATAACCTGAGTCACTGTACCTGACATTTATAGCAGCCTCCTTAAAAACGTGATCTATTTATTTATTTTTCTATTTCTTTTCCTCTCTCCATGTCCCAGTAAATTAAATCTCTGTCCTCAAGCCCCAGAGGGGCGGGGGGTGGGGGCCTGCTCTCAAATGCTTTTTCCAGGCTGTTTGCCACTCCTGTTCCTGCTGTCTCCTCCTCCAGAAACACGTGCGTTTCCCAGACTCCCCTCCCAGGTAAAGGCTTCTGTGCTACAGATGTCACACTGTCTCTGACAACCACCCCAACTCTGCCCCAGACCCGGCCTTCCAGCCAGGTGATCTCATGGTATCTCGGACTTATGGTGGCCAGGTTTAGCAACTGAAAATACAGGGTGCCCTGTGAACTCTAACTTCCAGACCAACAAACTCTTTAGTATAAGTATATCCCCAAATATGGCATGGGACATACTTATCTTCCAAAAAATTATTTGTGGTTTGTCTGAAATTCTAAGTTTAACTGGGCATTTTTATCTGGCAACCTTACCTGGACTTCTCCTGCAGATGGAAATCATATTTCCACTTGTATGATTAGCTCCATGAGGGCAATGGATAGGTTTGTTTCTCCCCTGTTTTATTCCTGGCTCCTAGAATCAAGTTTTGGGTACAGATGGGATCGGAATGAACTCTGATAGGTGAATGGATGAGTGTGTGGAGGAAGGAGGGAAGAAGGAAGAAAGGGAGGAAGGAAGGAAGGAAGGAAGGAAGGAAGGAAGGAAGGAAGGAAGGAAGGTTGGTTGGGAACATTCCTACCCAACCAGCCTACCTTCCTTCCTTGATTTTGCTCATTCCCTTCCTCGACTTTGCTCATTCCCTCCTCATCTGGTTACCTGAGCACAGGGGTAATTTCTGTCTGAATACCTTCCTGGGCTCCCCAGGCTGGGTCAGAAGTCTCTGAGTTCCCAATGCACCCAGATCTTCCCTCTTATGAGGCACTTAACATATTATATAATTATGTATTAATGTGTCTGTCTCTCTCACCAGCCCATAAATTCCTTGAGGGCAGGTGCAGTGTCTCATTCATCTTGGAAACCCTGTAACTAGGTAGAGCTGGTAAATGTTCAGCCAATAGTCGTTGATGTGTTAAAGCTGATTCACTGATGTGTCACACTGACTGCCTCGTCTCAATGTGGCCCAGCCCTGCTTCTACCTTTGACCATCTTCAGGCCGCTTTGGGCACATAATAACATCAAAAACAAATTAACAAAAACAAAATAAAGAACAAAGACAACAAACCTGACCCCAATAGTAATTTTTTTTAATTGAAGCTTTAGGGCAAGATAATTACGCGACTCATCGCAGAGCAAAATTTCTAAATGTTCTCTTGCTTTGCATCTTTTCTGCTTATACACCCTTTATGCTCCCCTGATTCTCCTCCTTATTTCTCCTCCCACTCTTCTCTGGCCAAGCTGGCTCCAGGGTCCCAAACACCCAGGACTCCAACTCCCTGTACCTATAGTTGGCAGGTTCTTTTTCTTATGTAGGGATGTTTAGTCCACTCTATAGACTTTTCCAATTTGCATCCCACTCAGAGAATCCTCAACCCCCTCAGAGAATTCTTCTTGGGAGTCTACTTCCTTAGAAGTTGGAGGGATAGGGGAATTTTAGAGGAATAACTTAAATTAGGGCTTCTTGTCACTGTCCATTCCAAGAGTGGAACAGGAATTGAAGTGGAAAACATGCCAATTCCATGGGGAGAATGGAAGATTGGTGGCATTAAGACCAGAACTAATGAGAAGTGAGGTGTGGCAAGAGGGAGAGCAACTGAGAGAATAGAGATCAGATAAGAGAAGAAGAGAATGAAAGCAGAAGTCCTGATGTTGAGAATGGCTTCTCAAGCATCCTCCACTGCCCCATCTAACAATGATGGTGGCTCTTCCCTGAGGCTGTTTCCTATTGATGCTGCTGTAATTTCTTTTCTGCATCAAAGCCACCACTACAGTGCACCTGAGCGTGATGATACCTCAGAATAGAATAGAGAGGGGGACACCAGGTAAAGAACCCAGAGAGGTTCAAAGGGATGCTTCTGAAAACATACAATTCATTCTACTCTTCCCTTTTATTTTTGTGCTTAGATGCATCTATGTTTATAAACATCAAAACTTCCTATTGGGCTGACCCTTTCATCATTGTAAAATGCCCCTCTTTGTCTCTAAAAATGTTTTTTGTCTTAAAGTCAATTTCATTCAAGATTAGTAGAACCATTCCTGCTCTCTTATGTTTTCCTGGGATATATTTTTCTATCTTTTTCTTTTCAACCTATTTGTGTCTTTGAATCTAAAGTGTGTTTAAAATGTGTAGGTAGGGGCACCTGGGTGGTTGAGCATCGGCCTTTGGCTCAGGTTATGATCCCGGGGTCCTGGGATTGAGTTCCGCATCGGGCTCCCTGCATGGAGCCTTCTTCTCCCTCTGTCTCTGTCTCTGCCTCTGTGTGTCTCTCATGAATAAATAAATAAAATCTTTTTACAAATAAATAAATAAATAAAACGTGTGGGCAGCATGTAGTTGGATCTTCACCCCCACCCAATCCAGTCTGACAATCTCTGCTTTTTAATTGAAGCATTTAATCCACTTACATTTAATGTGATTACTGGTGTGATTGAATTTACACCTGCCGTTTTGCTCTTTGTTTTCTCTGCATCTCCTGTCTTTTTTATTCCTCTCTTCCTCCTTTACTGACTTCATTTATGTCAAATAGATATTTTTTAGTGTGCCTAGGATCTAGTCCCACATCAGGCTCCCTGCATGGAGCCTGCTTCTCCCTCTGCCTGTGTCTCTGCCTCTGTGTGTGTGTGTGTGTGTCTCTCATGAATAAATAACTAAAATCTTAAAAAAAAATAGGATAAGCTGAGGGCACCTGAAGGGTTCAGTCAGTTAAAGCATCAGACTCCTGATTTTGGCTTGGAGTTCACTTGTATGCCTCTCCTTCTGCCACCCCACCCCCCCACCCCCCGCTTACTGTCTCTGTCTCTCGTTCTTAAATAAATAAATAAATAAATAAATAAATAAATAAATAAATAAATAAAATGAGCTAGTTTTGTATTATTGACATAGGATGTGGGCCGTGATATTGAGTGAAAACATTAGGCTCTGTTAGTAAACATACAATTGTTTTCATTAAAAAAAAAAAAACCTATGTTAGTATATGTCCACCAAATCTGATGGTTGTTTGAGGGTGAGAAATGGCTTTTACTTTGTCCTTTTTACATTTTGAATTGCTTGAATTTTTATAATGAGCACGTATGACTTTTAAAAGACTTTTGAAAAGCTTACTGACAGCATCTATGCAGCCCCTGCAATAAATGCCACGAAATTAATTCAATCTCTTAACATCTCAGCTGCCTGAAAAGAAAAGAAAATGTCAACTTGGTTGGCCAGAAACTGCTAAAGAACAGTCAAACATTAACTATAGCCCTTTCCAAGAATGTGGATAGAAAGTCAGGCCAGAAGCCTCCTGGCTTCAGGATACAGGCTAAACGCCTTGCTGGGGAATACCACCTCAGAAGAGCATTTATTATACTCCCAACATGCGTCTCAAACTCACAATCAAGAAGGGGGAGGGGAAGGAGCATCCCTTAAAGTAAAGCTATTTCCTATCTATCTTGACATAGTTAACATTACCACTGCTTTATTGACTCAATTGTTGTACATCCAATATACCAGCTCATTCCAGACACATTTTTTTTCTCCTCTGGGGCCATGTTCTTGCAGCAGCTACCCTCAGCATCACAGTACCTGGCTTTTTGTGCCAGGGATAAGCAGGGGGTGACCCGTTATATTGTGCACCATTGTGTAGCAAAAACCTTCTTAACCATTGCAATCTCCATAAAACAGGTAGTAGGAGGGCAAACCAGGCTGGTTGGACTGATGGTTTCCTGGAATGCAGGACTTATCAGTGCTAAACTTGGGACAGGCTCAGGCAACCCAAAATGGTTGAAGCCCCTTGTAATGACCATTGTTGCGTATTTTTTCAGATGACATTTGTTCTACTCTTCCCCTAATCATCTCAAGGCTTCTAGTTGCAAGAGACTGTTGATGCTTCAGAGCCTGCGTGAGCGATTTCTCACAAAATACTCATTATAACCAAATTCCACTACCTGAACCGTTGCTGCGTTCAAAGGAGAGCCTTTCAAATGTAATTTTCTGAGTGCTGAATTCCATTTTTCCTGCTCAGTCCTCACCATGCTCACAGTATAATAGAGTAGCAATCTTGATCTTGTAGCTTAACAAAGTCATTTTGGTCAAAAGCCTATTGCATATTCCCAGAGACTGGAATCTCTGGATTGAGATGGCGTCTGGGCACAGGTGATCTTAGGACGTACTATGGGAGGGACACTGACCCCATGGAAGGCAATAGTGCTGGAAACTCTATAGTTTTTGGTCCTTCCGATGGCTTGTTTGAGAAGGACTTGTTAGCATATTCAAGCTCCGCTGCTCCCCATCAAAGCAGTTAATAATCATCAGCCATGGCTAGGCTTATCATGATTTTTTTTAATTTTAGAGACTGCGGGAGTTGGGGCGGGGGAAGAGCACATGTGTGCATATGGTGGGGGCAGATGGAGAGAGAGACTCTCAAGCAGACTCTCTGCTGAGCATGGAGCCTGATGTGGGGCTCGATCTCAAGACCCTGAGATCAAGGGCTGAAATCAAAAGTTGGGTGCTTAATCAACTAAGTCACCCAAGCACCCTTTTTTGGAGACTTTTAAAACACTCTTCAAATCACAAAAGACCCCTTTCTAGGAGACTGAAAATCATTTGATCCCAGGTGCAGGATTTCACATATTTTGGAAATGTGAATGTGTTTTTTTTCATATTGTTCCATATACTCAGTAGAACCTAAAAAATGTCCTAGGCTAAATTGAGGTGCTCTGCGAGTGTTGGAGAAATAGGGTTAGTCATTATTCAATTACATCAAGTCAGGTTTTAAGATTTAGATGCTTTCATACATTTTTTTTTTAGGATTTTATTTACTTATTCATGAGAGCCACAGAGAGAGAGGCAGAGACACAGGCAGAAGGAGATGCAGGCTCCCTGCAGGGAGCCCGATGAGGGACTTGATCCCAGGACCCTGGGATCATGACCTGAGCCAAAGGATGGCTCAGATGTTCAACCACTGAGCCACCCAGGTGCCCCAAGAGCAGGTGGAGGAACAGAAGAAGAGGGTGGAGGGAGAAGCAGACTCTTCCCTGAGCATGGAGCCTGATGTGGGGCTCAATCCCAGGACCCTGGGATCAGGACCTTAGCCAAAGTCAGATGCTTAGCCAACTGAGCCACCCAGGGACCCCCCCGCTCCCTCCGGCAAAGGTCTTAATATTCACACTTTCAGAGAGCTTCTGACTCTTGCTCAAGTGTCTGACTCTTGATCTCAGCTCAGGTCATGATCTTGGGGTCATGAATTCAAACCACACATTGGGCCCCAAGCTGAGCGCGGAGCCTACTTACTTTTTTTTTTTTTTAAGATTTTATTTATTTATTCATGAGAGAGAGAGGCAGAGCCATGGGGAGAGGGAGAAGCATGCTCCATGCAGGGAGCCCGATGTGGGACTTGATCCCAGGTTTCCATGATCATGCCCTGGGCCAAAGGCAGGTGCTAAACCACTGAGCCACCAGGGATCCCCTGGAGCCTACTTACTTAAAAAAAAAAAATTACATTGGTACAGTACTGTTCACTACCCCACAGACTTGATTTGAATTCACTCATTTCCCCCATTAAAGTTCTTTTTCTGCTGCAGGATCCAGCCCAGCATCCCACACTGCTTTAGCATCCCCCTTTGTTAACTAAACAGAGCCACCCTATCTTAATCAGGACAAAAAGCATCAGCTCCCTTTTCTCATTAGAGTGTGTTAGAAACCAGACAGCAGACCTCAAATGGAATCACTTATGCCAAGCCCCACATCACCAAACCGAGACTTAACTTAGTTACAGTTTTGGAAAAAAAAAATTACAGTTTGTCTCTCCCAGAAATGGAACCTTAAACCAGTCGATCAGGAATTGTCTGATCAGATTAGTTACCTTATCTGCCTGATACACCCGTGTGATCCCCTTAAAGAAAGTAAACGTGCCATAACCAACCCATTTTTTTTTTTTGCCTAGTCCAACTATCTTTTTTTTTTTTTTTTTCTAGTCCAACCTTCTTTGTGCTCCCTTCTGGCTATAAAATCTCTCACCTTGTACTGCTCTTTGGAGCTCTGTTCTATCTACTGGATTTGGATGCATGAATCGTTGATTAAAGCCAGTAAGATCTCTAAAACTTATTCCATTGCATTTTATTTTTCAACACGGGTATTCTCACATTGGACACATTCACTTAATTCTCACTCATTCAACAGATATTAATGGAGAACTTGCCAAGCGCCGAGTGACTAACAGGTGTGATCCCTTCTATAACAGAATTAAGGGAAAGAGTAACCATGTGATGGGAAGAAAATTGCCAAGACAGAAGGACACTGAGCCTACGGAACACCAGGGAAAGCCTTGGGTGGGGGGCGGCATTGACACCTTAAAGCATGAGAAGGAGGAGTTTGCCAGGTGAGAAAGGAGAGAATCCAAGCAAAGGCACCCCGCAGAAGAGGCTCCCCACCCTGGGAAATGAGAGCAAGGCAACCAACTAGGAGGGGATCCAGGTGAGGCTGGATTGCAAAACAGACCAGGTAGATGCCCTCTTATTTGTGAGATGAAAATGATTCAGAACAAACTAATTGATAGCTGCATATTAATTGCTTTTTCCTCTGTCTCTCTGTAATGCCCAGTTCTCGCTGGCTGGTGGTGAATGCACAAACCCAGTGCCCAGCAAGCCATTTGCACAAAAAGAAATCAAAACGTATGTTTATTGAATCAAGTTAGACTTTCTGTTCCATCCCATTCTCGTTACTGTTGCTCCAAATTATACCAGTTACATCTAATTTGTCAAGCACTATTTTCTCTTCAGCCGCCACTTCTCACCTGCTCTGAGCCGCATGCAGCTCTGCCTGAAGACTTCCTCCCTCCAAACACTAAAAAAGAGCCCTCTCTTCTGTCCACAGGGAGGGAGATGTGCCCTAAAACAGTGGAAATGTGTGAGAAAAAGGGGCCAGATTCCAAAATGTGACTTGTCTCTCTTTGAGAAGAAGCGTGATTCAGAGGACAGGGGGAGGCGGGGAGAGAGGGCAAGGAGAGGAAGGAAGACAAAGGGACATCTGGAAGGATGTTCTTGGTGGTTATCTGAGGGTGGCAGGATTATTTTAAATGACATTTGCTTTCTTTGATAATCTTCAGTATTTTTAATTAAAAAGATTATGACTCAGCCATGCCTAGGTGATGAAGCTTCCATTAAACCCCAGAAGGACAGAGTTCAGAGAGCTCCCGGGCTGCTGAACATGTGGAGGAGCAGGGAAAGAGGCGCATCTGGGAGTTCGCCACCCTTTCCCCATACCCTGCCCTACGCATCTCTTCCATCTAGCTATTCCTGAGTTATATGCTTTTATAATAAACTGAGGATCTAGTTTTTAAAAAATTATGAGCATTAATCCTCTTGTTATCAGAATTTAAAAGCTAGTTGTTTTTATTGGTGAGGGAAAGACAATCTTACCCCCTTAGTGGTTATCTGTAGAGGGACTGAGGGGTTTTGCTCTGCAAGCACCCGATGTCCTTTCTCTGGTCATGCACCTCCCTTGTGTTTGTGAAATTCTTTCTCCCTGTGGAATGCCGTCTGCTGGGACTGGCAACCAAGATGCCCCACTCGTCCTACTCCAGGGTTGGGTACCGATCGAGCTGGACCAATAAACACATTGGGCTTTGATCCTATTAGCTTGGCTGCTGCCAACCGCGGTGCAACACCGATTGCTCGTGGAGCTTGCCTGGTTGCAGGCGAGAGTCCACCGCCCAAGAGTAGTTGCAAAGGTCAATACCGGAAGGAGGCACTGGGATTTGGGGAAAGTTTGTAGAGTCCGGCGAGCCTTTTATAGGTTCCCATTTTGGGGACGGTTTTTTTTTTAAGCATTTCTTTTTTTATTTTTAAGATTTTAAAAATGTATTCATGAGAGACACGCAGAGAGAGGCAGAGTCACAGGCAGAGGGAGAAGCAGGCTCCTCTCAGGGAGCCCAATGTGGGACTGGATCCCAGGACCCTGGGATCACGACCTGAGCCAAAGGCAGAAGCTCAACCACTGAGCCACGCAGGTGCCCCTCATTTGGGCGGCTTCCATACGCAGGAGGTAGAATTATTTTCAAGCAACAGAACTAACTCTGGTTAACTTAGAGATTTTTCTGTCTGTCCTCCCCCTGGGTGTTTGAATCTTGAACACAGTGTCTGGAGGATGAAAATGAGAAAGGGGGTGCTGATGCAGCTTGAATTTTCTACCACCTGGACTTTTTTTACTCATTTATTTATTTTTACCTGGAACTCTACAGTTATCATGGACACTCATTTTAAAGTCTAGCTATTTAGGGATCCCTGGGTGGCGCAGCGGTTTAGCGCCTGCCTTTGGCCCAGGGCGTGATCCTGGAGACCCCGGATCGAATCCCACGTCGGGCTCCCGGTGCATGGAGCCTGCTTCTCCCTCTGCCTGTGTCTCTGCCTCTCTCTCTCTCTCTGTGTGTGACTATCATAAATAAATAAAAATTAAAAAAAAATAAAGTCTAGCTATTTAGCCTTTTTAAAAATTCTATAAGGATTTTCACATGCCTCTAATAAACTTTTTTTTCTTCCTAAGTTTCTGTGCTTTGCAAGCTTATTTAAATGTGATCCACAGGGATCCCTGGGTGGCTCAGTGGTTTAGTGCCTGCCTTTGGCCCAGGGCATGATCCTGGAGTCCCAGGATCGAGTCCTGTGTCAGGCTCCAAAACATGGAGCCTGCTTCTCTCTCTGCCTCTCTCTCTGTCTCTCTCATGAATAAGCAAAATCTTTAAATAAACAAATGTGACCCACAGTGAGACACACACAGAGTGGTCCTGGTATCTACATAAACATAAGTGAAATAAAATTTGCACAAAATGATATTTATCCTTAGTCCCTCAGATGCATCCTTATATTTTCTATTTCATTGTTTAAATTCTGTTTGCAACCCCTTAAACTGATCGATGGGTTGTTCCCACACCTGGAAAGCCTCTCAGTTATCCTGAGTCGATTCCTGTTCACTTGTCAATAATCCTACCTGTCGTGTGTGGAAAGCCCCAAATGAGCACCTATAAAAGGAATACTAAACCACACCAACTTTTCTCTCGGGCAGTCTACTCTCCTTAGCTACAGGACGAGCTCTACGAGCAAAAAGCCTGCCACTGGTGATTGGGAGCAGGCAAGCATAAGAGCAAAGCCAAACTGGCCAGAATTTTCTCCTCCTGCAGCAAACAAAACATCACTTGGGATCTGACCACCTTCTCTATGCCTGGCATTTGTCTAGGCAAGGGGTTGACAAGCCTGCAGGCCAAAGCTGCCCACTGCCAGGTTTTTTGTTTGTTTGTTTGTTTGTTTGTTTGTTTTTTCTGGCTCATGAGCTAAGAATGGCCTCTACATTTTTAAATGGTTGGGAAAAAATATCAAAAGAAGAGTAATATTTCATGATGTGTGAGAATTACATGAGATCCAAATTTCAGTGTCTGGAAGTAAAGTTTATAAGGAACACAGCCATGTCCATTCATTCAGGTCATTCTCATCTGTGGCAGCACCCAGGCTACAGCAGTAGAGCTGAGTAGTTTTGACAGAGACCGTATGGCCCACACAGCTGAAAATATTTACTATCTAGTCCCGTACAGAGAGAGATTGCCAACCCCTGACCTAAATGCTGGAGGGAGATTAAAATAAAGGTAAGGCTTGGTCCCTGCTCTCAAGGAGCTCAGGACCAACAGGGCGACACAGTCTCCATGCAACTGAAACAAATCAAGGACCCAGGATGGGCAGTGCAACAGGAGGTCAAAAGAAGGAGTGGACTGGAAGGACACATGGGGGCTCCTGGTGGAGGTGAGCCTGGGGCATTGGCAATACCTGTATTTCCTTTTTATTTCTTTAAAGATGTTTTAATTTATTTATTCATGAGAGACACACAGAAAGAGGCAGAGACACAGGCAGAGGGAGAAGCAGGCTCCCCACAGGGAGCCAGATGTGGGACGCGATCCTGGGACCCTGGGATCACGCCCTGGGCCAAAGGCAGATGTTCCACCTCTGAGCCACCCAGGTGCCCCAACACCTGTTATTTCTATGTAGGAGGGGCTTGGAGACAATCTGGTTGGGAACGTGGAGCTACATTTGCCTTTTTCTTTACGTAAGGGGCAGGAGTCAGCTGTGCATATCACAGGAAAGGAGCTGCAGAAGCTGGGAGACCGATGGAGCCGCCACCAAGGAAAGGTAGGATCCCGCTTGAGCAGACAAGAAAGGAGGGTGGCATGGCGCAAAGAAGGGAGTAACAACAATATTGTCAATATGTCAACAATATTGACAACAATAATAATAACCATTGCTATAATCGAGCCCTTTACACGTGGGGGGCACTGTGTTCAATGCCCCACCGGCAGTACCTTCACTGAATGCTCTCGATCATTGTTAGGAGACAGGTACCTATTATCCCCATTTTACACACAAGGATGTGGAGACTGATGCTCAGATCAAAGGTGAATTGGAGAGCACAGAGGAAAGTAAGTTTGTTGGGAGGGAGAAAAGATGCGGATTACTGAGGGTGGGGAAGACCAAGCAGAGTGTATTATACTCCAATTAAAAAATAAATATGAGGGCAGCCCGGGTGGCTCAGCGGTTTAGCGCCTCTCTCTCTCTCCCTCTCTCCTCAAAGTAATAAATAAATCTTTAAATACATAAATAAATACGAACAACCAACAAAATATGATACAGGTGGGGCACCTGGGTAGCTCAGGTGGTTAAGTTCCCAACTCTTGATTTTGGCTCAGGTCATGACCTCGGGGTCATGAGATAGAGCCAAGTCAGGCTCTGCGTTGAGTGTGGAACCTACTTAAGATCCTCTCTCTCCCTCTGCCCCTCCCCCACTCTCTCTAAAATATATATTTTATATATATGGTAGAAGAGTTTGTAGTTGGTGTCAGAGGCCAACTAAAGGCCGATCGAAGATCTCTACCATCAAGAAATGTGCATCACAAATTTCACCCAGCAATTCCCAAGCTTATTGACCAGAGGCCTCCCATTTTCTTAGAAAACTCGCCAATAGCTGCTCTTCCTCAGAACATGGCTTAGGAAATGCTGCCTTTGAGAAAAGGCCTATGGTCATACGGGAGATCACTTTATTGGACCATGAGCATCCAGATGGCTGATTTCATAAATGCAGCCAAGACAAATGGATACGCGGATCTCTATCTTTATAACCGGCCTCCAATACGCCTCTGTGTGGAGTCTCCAGATCTTTATGCACCGAGCCGCCTCGTATGTCAAGCTAGTAAGTAATCGAACACCGAGGGGTTTAGACTCACTCGCCGACTTCAAGCTGCCTTGCTTTATTTTTAGAGAATACAAGTGGCAGCTGAGTACATACTGTAAATCGAGACACCCAATTCCAATCCCACAGAGGCCAAAGTGATTCCTCTCTCAAGGCCATTTTTAGAAGCTTGTTAGCATCTTGCCCAGTATCCCTACCTCCTCAGGAAGGGAAGCAGCATGCCTCAGCTGCTTAGGAATCAAATACCTCGATGCAGTTCGGCAAACTCGTACTGAATTCCTAGTGTGTGCCGGTTCCCACGTTTAACAGCCTCTTCTTTGAAAGGAAGATCTGTTAACCGGGCAAGGTTGGTAGACATCAGCCACAGGATGTATGGTAATGACCCTGAACTTAAATATATATATTTAAGAGAGAGTAGGTAATTTTAGATTGCTGGGCAGCTACGTGACAACTGCAAGGCTTACCCCCTCACAGCTTCAATCAAGCTGAACATCTGGATGGTGCTTTAAAGTCCATAAGCTATTTGGCATCAAGAGCTAAACATCTGGATAATTAATAGACTGGGTTGCTCATTTTTCAGTGCCCTCCAGACTGGTTTTCAAATACAGACTTTCACTGGCCCACGTCCCCTCTGAAATCGTTTTCTTCTCTCAAGGGTAATTTTCCTCACTGTACCTCTTGAAAACGTGTAGTTTTCTTTGTGTCTGAAAGCTGGCTAATTCAGAGCCTGGGCTCACACGGCTTCCTCTTCAGGAGAGCATGTAGGGCATGTCGGAAGCGAAAATGCTTTGACGGGAGATTATGCATCTAGTGGTCACCTCTCTGGCTTATCTGATTCTATGCCTTCCTCGTCTCTGAGCTGTTCTACAATTGTGTAAGTAGTAGTATAACAAGGCAAAAATAATTCTTGTGCACATGCAAATCCTCGCCCAGCTGGTAGAAGTCTGAGTAACTTCTCTTTCCTTCAAGGAAAATCCAGATTTACTTGCATTTAACCCTTCATTTCAAGATTTCTGATCTATATATATGAGTCTGTTCTTCAGATTCTGTTGAATTGGATTATTACATGTACTTGGTTCCCTCATTGAGCAGAGGAAAACCTTTAACATGTGTTTTTTTTTTAATTTTTTTAAATTTATTTATGATAGTCACAGAGAGAGAGAGAGAGGGGCAGAGACACAGGCAGAGGGAGAAGCGGGCTCCATGCACCGGGAGTCCGACGTGGATTCGATCCCGGGTCTCCAGGATCGCGCCCTGGGCCAAAGGCAGGCGCCAAACCGCTGCGCCACCCAGGGATCCCCACATGTGTTTATTTTTAAAAAATGGTTTAGAGTAGGCTCCATGCCCAGCAAAGAGTCCAATTTGGGGTTCAAACTCACAACCCTGAGATCATGACCTGAACTGAAATCAAGAGTCGGTGGCTTAACCGACTGAGCCACTCAGGTGTCCCCTAACATGTGTTTATTTTTATATCATCGTGAGAGTCATGATTCTACCTTTTTCTAAAAATTATCTTTTTATTTATTTTTAGGGAGAGAGAATGTGGGTGAGCTGGGGGAGGGGCAGAGGGAGAGGGAAAGAGAGAATCTCAAGTAGATTCCCTGCTGAACATGGATCCAGATGTGGATGTGAGGCTTGATCCCATGACCCTGAGATCATGACCTGAGCTGAAACCAAGAGTTGGCTGCTCAACTGACTGGGCCACCGAGGTGCCCCTGAAAATTCTCTTTTAACAATAACAGAGAAAAATACATTAATGTTTTTCTGCATTCTCTCAAATATGCCTTGTCTCTTGCCCTATGCCCCATTAGAACTATGGGTGAATTTCTCCTGCTAATGCCACATTGTCATATAGTAGCAGACTGTTTCTTTGAGAAACGCATTAGCTAATGGATAATTATCTTTTCTAAATACAGTTTTTTTGTGTTTCAGAAAAGGAGCTAAATTAATGGAGAGGCTCGTCCCCCTGATACAGGCTATACATCTTTCTATCCATGACAAATTTCTGAATAATGTTTGCTAATCATAATAGCAATAGTACCTTTTGTATTCAGAAATGGATGGCAGATCTAGGGCAACAGGACCCGTGGGTTGAATTGTTCTCCCAACAGCAATGACAGATTTACAATTTAGTATTTAATAATTTATTGTACTGAGTTTTCAGGTGTTGGCCATCATGACCTGGTGGAGAAAGTCCTTTATTAGGAAGGGAACTCTTATTTACTTAGTCCTTTTCAAATAGGCAGGATAAATGGGTTCAAGTTCTACTGAGTTTACCCAGCTTGAACATTTGGGAAAATGATCATCCCTCTGGGGTAAGGTTTTCTAATCCATTAAAAAGGGAGGGATGGGCATGCCTGGGTAGGTCAGTTGGTTAAGTGTCTGACTCTTGATTTCAGCTCAGGTCATGATCTCAGGGTCATGAGATCAAGCCTCTTGTTGGGCTCTGCACTCAGCTCAGAGTCTGCTTGAGATTCTCTCTCCCTCTCCGTCTGCCCACCCTGCACGTGTGCCCTCAAGTACACACACATGCACTCTCTCAAACAATAAGTAAATAAATAAAATCTTTTAAAAATACAAAAAGGTGGGGGGGTGGAGAAGTGGGCTAACTGTATTCAAAGCTGCTCTGGGGATTTATCTAATGTACAGCCAGAGCTTAGAATCATACAGAACTAGACTATCTCCAGAAATAGCCATTTTTATCCTATGTTCTATCGAAGAAATAGAATGATAAACATGGCCAAACATATACACAGCCTGTCTTTCTGAAGAAGAGAAGGGGACACCTGAACCATTAGGAATACTTGATTTCTTTGTATACGTCTACACTAAGAAATTCATCCAAGAACATTAAAAGAACTATGCCTTCTGTCTCCTCCCCCCCTCATCAAAAGAAGTGCTCACTTTAGTTCACAAGAATGGAGATGTCATCTGTCACCCGTTGTGCTGTTTTCTTGGTCCCTTTTGTGACTGGCTGTGCACTCTTTGGGGTGGTGATAAAGAAGAAAAGGGTCAGTCCCCAGACACAGTGTTCCAGAGAAAACTTTGAGTCCGTGTTCTCGAGGCTGACATAAGTCCTTCTCATTTTGGTAGCAGAGTTAAGGGCTGTTGTTGAAGGGGTATTTCTACTTATCTACCTGAAACATTTTCTTTGTTATAAGAGAAAGTGACAATTTCTTCTTCACTTCAATTTCTAGTAAATAGGAATCTTCCCAGGCAGGAGCCTTAAGGAAAATCGAATCCATTTTGCATGGGGATATTTCTTTATGCTTCAGGGAGCTCATAATCAGGTTCCTCCTGGCTTAATGCTGAGCACATCCAATACAGTTTTTAATGACAATGCTTTCTGTGTGTGTGAACAGAAAACCGTGAGGTATGTGGAGAAACAGAGGCCAGAAACCTAGGGACTGAGGTGCAGAGATGGGGTCAAAAAACCTTTGGACTCTTTTGCATCACAAAACTAGGGTATCCATATCAAAAAGGAATGAGATCTGATCAGCCCTTCTCTGGGGACAAGTTTGCCCCTCTAGTGAACATTTGGCAACGTCTAGAGAGAGTTTTTTGTTGTCACGATTGGCAGGAGTGGGTGTTGGTACTATTGGCATCTAGTGGGCAGAATCCAGAAGTGTTGCTGACCATCCTACGGTGCACGGGTCACCCCCCACAGTACAGCATGGTCCAGCCCCAAATGTCAATGTCAATAAGGCCAAGGTTGAGAAATCCTGGACAACAGGACTCCACAAATTTCCTTCCAGCCCTAAGATGTCATGATGCTAAAACATGATTCCAATCCTAAATAATAAGTCTATTGCTATCGACTTAATTGTCCCCCAAGTCCCCATGTTAAAGCCTTAACCCCCGTGTGACTGTATTTGGAGGCAGGGCCATAAGGAGGTAACTAGGTTTAATGAGGTCATAAGAAACAGGTAGAATTAGTGTCCTTATTAGAAGAGACATTATAGCAACCCCTCCCTCTCTCTACCTATGTGTTCGCAAGGGGTTATGTAGGCACCTGTGTGGCTCAGTCGGTTGGGCCTTTGGTTCAGGTCATGATCTCAGGGTGGAATCGAGGCCCGCGTTGGGCTCCCTGCTCAGCATGGAGTCTGCTTCTCCCTCTCCCTCAGGCCCTCTCCCTGTTGTGCTCTTCCTCTCTCTCTCTCAAATACATAAATAAAATATTCAAAAAAAAAAAAAAAACTAAGTGAAAGAAGCCAGGTTCCATATTGCCCAATTCAATCTATAGGAAATATCCGGAATAGGTAAATCCATAGAGACAAAAGGTAGTTGCCAGGGACTAGGGGAAGGGGTGCATAGGGAGGGACCACTTAAGGGTACAGGGTTTTTCGCAAGTAGGTAGAGGTGGAGATTGCACAAGATTGTGAATATGCTAAATGCCACTGAATTGTACACGTTAAATGGTTAAGGGTTAATTTTATGGCATGTGAGTTTCAGTGAAAAGGAAAGAAAGAAGGAAGGAATGAATGAATCTCTATCTCAGTAGAGGAGAAAGATGCACAAAGCTAAACCAGTCCTGGCTAAGCATTTGGGAAGTAACAAACCCCGGCTGTAAGGCAGAACTGATCCCTAGGAAAGCAGACCTCTTAGCTCTTGGAACCCAGCCCGGCGTCCTGGGCCCAAGCTGAGCTGCTTTTACGGATGGCGTTTGCACGGAATGTAACCACCAGGATGTGCTCCTTCCATGTGTCTGTTTAAACAGGATGAAGATGGATGGGCTGCAGGACCGGTGGGCGGCAGGTGTCCAGCACCAACACAGCCCTGCAAGCGCATGATGCGTGCATAGGTCTCACCTGGTGTGCTGACTGTGGAAGAACAAAATGGACCCAAACTGGGAATAATTTCTGTTTCTTGTCAAAATGATGGCCGCCTTTTAGAGCCACCTGCTAAAAGCATTTCACCCCGGGAGTGGGGGCCTGGACTAATCTCCAGCTTTCAGATCTTAATGCCTTCCAGGACCATAGTCGATTGACTATGCATGTCCTCCCTCACCCAAATTCATATGTTAAAAAATCTAATCCTCGAGGTATGGTATTTGGGGGTGAGAACCTTTGGGAGGTGACAAGGTCACAAGGATGAAGCCCTTATGAGTGGGATTAGCGCCCTGATAAAGGAGACCCCAGAGACCCCCTGTACCCTCCGCCACGTGAGGGCACAGCTACGGGACAGTCTGTGAGGCAGGAGGTCCTCAGCAGGCACAGAATCCGCAGGTGCCTTGATCTTGGACTTCCAGCCTCGGGAACTGTGAGCAATAAATTTCTGTTTTTTATAAACTACCCAGCTTATGGCCTTTTGTTGTAGCAGCCTGAGCAGAGTAAACACGGAAAGCAAAACAGTTAAGGGAAGCCTGGTAGGATCTCTTCCTCCGCTGATTATTGCCTATTTCCCAAATACTGTCTCTGAGACTGGGATTATGGGGCATGAGTGGTTTCACTACTCAGCCCTGGGGACCACCAGGGGGAACTGGGAAGTGCAAAGAGAGAAGATCTAAAGGAACATGGTCCACATGGTGATGACCCAGATTCTTAAAATAGAGCTCCACAAACGATTGCAGATGCCTTTCCTTTTTTAAAAATAAAATACACAATTCCAATGGAATTTAATATACTTGGATGTTCATAAATAATTGTAGTGGGAAAGGTATGAACTTCTTAATCAGATAGTCTAGAGAGTCAAATCCCTTCTCTATTGACTAATGGGGTATGATTTCCATCTCTCTGCTCCTGGATATATATTTGTATATGCGCACATGCACACGCGCGCGCGCACACACACACACACACACACACACACACACTGCTTTATCTTTAGAGGATTGTGGTGAGGATTAAATCAGACGAAATTCTCTCTCCTCGATTCTGAGGCCCACCTTTCCCACCACATTTTATCATTTCTGAAGTTAGGATGCCCCTTCTCCTGTTCCACAAATGTGTAACTTAACACAAACATGTAAGTGTGATAATATTATCAGAGGATGTTTTCTTATCCCCAGTGAAGTACTTTTTAAAATTCTCTTTTTCCCTTGGCTGTCTGCTACCACCTCCCCTTTATTTTTCTTTTTTTCTTTCTTTCTTTATTTTTCTTTCTTTTTTAAGATTTTATTTACTTATTCATGAGAGACACAGAAAGAGATGAAAAGGCATAGGCAGAGGGAGAAGCAGGCTGCCTGTGGGGAGCCTGATGTGGGACTTGATCCCAGGACCCCGGGATCACAACCTGAGCCAAAGGCTGACACTCAACCACTGAGCCACCCAGGTGTCCCATGCCACCTTTTTCTTCCCTCACATCAGCTTCGTCCCCAATCCCTTCCCCAACATAGCCTATGGCAATAACTTATTACTCATCCTTCCATCTTTTTCTCTTACTGATAAGGTCACACACGGGCACGTGCATGCAAGTGGATGCTATACATTATATGTGCTATACATAGAAACAGAATTTTGTTTTACAAAAATGAGATCCTATTACATACACTTTCCTGGATTTCCTTTTCCTCATTCAATCATACCTCTAAGACAACTATTATTGCTCTACTTTCTTCCTTTTTAATGGCTTTGGAACATTTCTCAGTGGATGAACAATAATTTATTCAACCATCCTTCTGCTGATGGGCCTTCATTTTGTGTCCAGTTTTTTTTTTTCCACCCCACATATGTCTTTGTATGCTGGTGTTTTCATTTCTGTTGGATGGAGTCCCAGGAGCCGGGATTGCTAGGTCAAAGCATACGAGCATTTTAAATTTTAATAGATGTTATCCGGTTGCTTTCCAAAAAGGCTAGAGCGCTCAACGGTTCCACCAGCAGCATCTAAGAGGACTTTGTTCTCTGCATGAAATTAAAAGGCCTTTTAATGGCCCGGTGTATTTAACATGGCCATGCTGGGTTTTGTTTCTGTTGTTCTGGAAAGATGTGAGGGACTCTGGATTGGTGTGCCCCACCTCTCTGGACACCTAATAGTCAAGGAGATATGATTCATATGTAAAGCACCAGCCAAGCCCACACCCGTCATGACTTGTTAGCTCACTGCCAGTTCGCAGTAACCAGGACCTATTCCTGCTATTTTGTATCTGCTCTGAATGCCTCTTTCCCTGGAAGCATCAGGAACAACCTGTCTAAACTAGGAGATGGGCAGGCGATTCAGACCAAGACTCCAGCTAACTTTATTCTTCAGTTCAATGATTTCAAAGGATTACAAACACCATTAAATCATTTGCACTTCAGTCTTTGGGGATTAACAGCCACCTAATTCAGCAGCTATGGGTTGAATGAGAAGCTTCTAAGTGCTGGCCAATGTGGTAGATGCCGGGCATTCAGCACTGAGCAGCAAATATGACACCCAGTGTCTCTGTGATCATTGTTCTTGCAAGAAGTCAGAATCACATCACAGCACTTGGATTTGGCCATAAAATGTGGTTTGACCTTATGAGGACTCATCTTCTCAAGGACCTTCAAAAATGGGTGTATAGCAAAACAACTGAATTAATCTCTGGATAATATTTTGCCGGGAGTGCATGGAGGTCAGCAAACTAACCTGGATCCTGTCTCCAAAGGACTGAGAAGGACAGCATCCTCTCTCTGGTCCCTTGGTTCAGCACCACTGGAAACAGGGACTGCTCCCAGCTGACCCTCCCACCCCCCTTTCCTCAGCTTGGTTGAGGTGTAATTGAAAGATGAAAATGGAAGATCTTCCAAGTGGGCACCGTGGTGATTTGTGACAGGGATACACTGTGAACAAACTCCTATCATCTAGTGATTAACACCCCCATCACCTTACCTATTTATCTTCTGTGTGTGTGACAGAGAGAACATTTAAGTTCTGCTCCCTTAGCAAATTTCAATTATATGATACAGTGTTATCAACTGTAGCCACCATGTTTTACATTAGATCCCCAGACCTTATTCATCTTATACCTTAGAATTTGTACCCTTTTTACCAACCTCTCTCTCATCCCCCAGCCCCTGGTAACCACTTCTCTACTATGTTTCTGTGAGCTTGAGTATTAATTCTTTTTCTTTATGTCTCCTTTTTAGGTTCCACATATAAGTGATATGCAATTTCTGTCTTTCTCTGATTTATTTTACTTAGCATAATGCCCTCAAGGACCATCCATTGTCACAAATGGAATATGGCGGGATTTCCTTCTTTCTCCTGGCTGAATGATACTTCATTGTAGATATTCACCACATCTTCTTTATCTATTCATCCATTCATGGACATTTAGGTTGTTTCCATATCGAGGCTATTGTGAATACAGCTGCGATGAACATGGGAGTGCTGATACTTCTTCAATATCCTGTTTTTGTTTCCTTAAAAATATATACCCAGAAGTGGGACTGCTGGATCATATGGCAGTTCTATTTTTACTAGTAGACCTTAAATCACTTTGAAGGCAGGGGCTATAAACATCTTACTCAAAATGCTACTGTATTCTCAAGAGTTTAGCACCATAATTGGCATATAAGAGGCCAGCAATAAATATGTATTGAATGGATGAGGAATGAATGGAAAGATGGGCAGACATGTGAATGAATGATTTACCTGTTTGGGAATTTCAAATGCACAGAATAATGAGTGTCACACATTATGGTTAATTTCCAATTTGGATGTTATGGAATTTGGATATACTTTATTATTATTATTATTATTATTATTATTATTGAGAGAGAAAGTCATGTGAGGTGGGGGTGGGTAGGCAGAGAGAGAGAGAGAGGGAGGGAATCTCAGGCAGGCTCCATGCTCAGCGAGGAGCCTGATATAGGGCTTAGAACCCTGAGATCATGACTTGAGCTGAAATTGAGAGTCAACACAGCCCATTGAGCCACCCAGGAGCCCCAAGACATACCATTTGTAATGCAGTTGTTAAAAAAAAAAATGCAGTTGTGTGTCAAATAAAAATGTCCCTGGAAACCCTGGTCTAGTACAAGCAGCCTAGACTGTTAGATTCTTACTCAGTCTTACTGCTGTACCCCTTCCCTGGGATGAGTCCTTAACCTGTTTACCTACATCCAAAGGGACACAACAATTCCAGCTCCTTGCCCTTTTTTTGTAAAGAGCAAATGCAAAAACGCAGGAAAAATATTAGAAAGCGCTATATGAATGTATGGGGTCATTATTCTCCCCATACACCAATCCCTGCACCTCTTCAAACACTATAGAAAGTGAGAGTGGGCCACACTGATGCCAATGTATTTAATTCCCAAGACCCCGGCTAACCGTACTGTTAACTCCCTGCCTACCACACTGCCAGCACTTCGGACACCCTCCTTGCCTCCTACCTGTAATCAGCTACTAATGCCTTCTCCCTTTGGGAGATCTGATTAGCCCCTTCCTCCCCCACCCACTGCCACTGCTGTAGGCCCCAGCCTTGGTGACTTCATGACCAGATGATTCCAGAACCCTCCTGCTTCCCTGCCCTTCCCCACAATGTACAACCACTGCCAGACAAGTCTTCCTGAAATGCTATTTTCTTTTTTTAAAAGATTGATTGATTGATTGATTGATTTATGAGAGAGAGAGAGGCAGAGACACAGGCAGAGGGAGAAGCAGGCTCCATGCTGGGAGCCCAACACGGGACTCGATCCTGGGACTCCAGAATCACATCCTGAACCAAAGGCAGGCACTAAACCGCTGAGCCACCCAGGGATCCCCAAAATGCTACTTTCTTTACCTCTATCCCTTGCCCTGCTCCGGACACCTGTCATGTTTATTCTGGCCGAGCGTCGTGACCCTGCTCAACCAACCTCATACCTCATGACTCCTCCTGATGCAGCCAAGTCCAAGCCTGCCTCCAGCAATCGTCACATGCTCTGGCACCCGCATTCTTTTCTGAGGCTAGTCCACCCACTTTGATGTCCCTTGTTCTCTCCAGTTGTCTAAATGTACCCAGTTGAGGCCCACTATATGTCCTGTTCCTTCAACACCATCTCCCCCATTTACCGAGAGCACCAGGCTCTATGCCAAGGGCTATCACATATTTTCTCTTTGGATCTTCTTCATTACCATATGAGGTAGGTCCTGTTATTAGCTCCATTTTATAGATGAGAAGGCTGAACTTCAGAGAGGTTAAGTAAGCTGCCCAGGGTCACACAGCTTATGAGAGGGAAAGCCAGGATTCAAATGTAGGCAGAGCTTCCACTTTCAAACACTACGCTAATCTGCCCCTCTGTTGCCCAAGATGTCTTTCCTGAACACCCAAAGGAGGCCTTTGTCTGTGAAGCTACACATCTTCTCCAAAACAGAAAGGCTCTTCCTGCAGCATTTCTGTGAACCTGCTCCCATTTCACCCTGAAGGCACTAGGAGGTAGTGAGATGGAGTCAAGTTTACAAGAGACGTGTGTGTAGTGGAAATTAATGAGCCAGAGAACAGAATCAGTACTAAGAAACACAAAGATGCACTAGAAACACTACCTGACCTTACCCATGTGGACAAATGGCAGCCCAAGCCAATCCCAAGAGACCAGGAAAGCAGCAGGGCTAAGTCCCCTGGGCTTGGTTCGAGTCCCAGCTCTGCCATCTATTGGCAAAGTGACACTGGGCAAGTCACTTAACCTCCCTGAGAGGCAATTTCCTCATCTGTAAAATGCAACTAATATTTCCACATGCCTCCCATCATAAGGTATTTTAGAAAGAGTAAATTAGAGGATGTATGTAGACACACACATGCATGGAACAGGCACTCGGGAAGGGCTCCGTACGTGTTACTTTCTGTAATCATTCCTTTCTACCTCCCTTAGAATAGTTGGTGTTTTCTCCTTTAACCATCTCTATGTGTAGAGGCATTTTAATTTAAAAAAAAAATTCATGAACATGACTGATTCATTCAAAGAAACTTATTCTAGGGGTCTGGTCCTTAGCCGTCCCACTTGGACCTTGCAGGAAGATTTTGTCTCAATGGGGAGCTGAGCCTTCTCTATATCCAGCCCAAAATAGACTCGCCCTGGGCTTCAAAGCCTGCTCATCTCCTGCTCTGGTCTTGCCTCTCTCATGCATTTAAAGCCTAGAGTATTACTGATACATTTAGTTCCCAGGTCGCATGTGTCACTTCAGGTCTGTGTCTTCACAGGGGCTGTTCCCTCTGCCTGGAAGGCTGTTCCTCCCCATCAGTGTTGAAATACTGTTCATCTTTTCAGGCTACTTCAGACCGCCCAGAACCATCCCTCAAAACACACGTAACACAAAATATGCCATCTTAGCTGTGTTCAAGGGTACAGTTCAGTGGTATTAAGTACATCTCTGGGTTTCAGAGGAAGGAATTGAGGTCTGGGGAAGGTAGGTGACTGGCCCAAGATCAGAAGGCGAGGAAGCAGTGGACAGAGGCCTGGAACACAGATAGTCGGAGAACCCCTTAAGGGTGGGGTCTGGGAAAAAAAAAAAGGGTAGGGTCTGGGTCTTTTTCCTCTCTCTGCCTCTGCAGCCAGCACACAGGAGGGGCTTGAGCCTGCTGAATAAGTGAACAGTGAAGGAATGAATGAACCACTTGGGCAGCCTTGTTGGGGGAACCTTGTGAGTGCTGGTCTGAGTGGCCACGCTGCTAGCATCTATCTGCCTCTGCTGGTCTCCAACCTGCAGGCTCATCCGGGTAGCAGAGGATTCACATCCATGAATCAGACAGACCCTGAGTCCCAGGATTTGAAAGCCAAGGGGAAAGAGAAAAAAAAAAGAAAAAGTCCTAGTGCATGGACCCTGGCCTTGGGGACCCCCACCTCCTTGCATGGGGCCGGGCAGCTCACCTGAAATGCCCGTCCCTCTGTGAGTGACCTAGGGAAACCCTGCTTTGGCCTTCAGGCCCAGTGCCCACACTGCTCGTTGCTGTCACGCTGGGGACCCCAGGAAGAGCAGAGATCTCCTTCCTCTCGCTGCTTGCTGTCCCTTCATTTAGCATTTGTTTCATGTTACTATATTACAAATGATGTCTGTGTCTCCACACTCTCCAAATCTAGAAGCTTCTTAAGGGTGGTGGCTGTGTCTTATCTCATTTCTAATCTCCACAGCATCTATGCTAGGAATAATAGACACTGGCAAGGAACATTTACAGTCACGGAGGATGAGATTCTGGTTCCAGCACTGCCACATACCAGCTTCGTGACCTTCAGAGCAAGTTTCTCAACCTCCTGAAGCCCCAGTGTCCCCATCTGTAAAAGGGGAGCAAGAATTCAGCTGACTTGATAGGGTTGTGATGAGAATTTAATAAGCTTAAGTTCCCAGCTAGACCTCATTAACTACTATTATTATTAATAAGTCTTTAATAATTAATCAGAGACCAAGAAGAGGCGCAAATAGTTTTTCCTTCAATTAACAAGTAAGAAAGACATGGTTGCAAGAATCAAATGACAGGGGCGCCGAGGTGGCTCAGTCGGTTAAGGGTCTGCCTTCAGCTCAGGCTGTGATCCCAGGGTCCTGGGATCAAGTCCCTTTCCAGGCTCTCTGTTCAGCTGGGGGTCTGCTTCTCCCTCTGCCTCTGCCTCTGCCCCTCCCCCCGCTTGTGTGCACTCTCTCTCAAAGAAAGAAAGAAAGAAACAACAGTATGAACTCAGAGAAACATAAATAATTGGGTTTGCTCTAAGTGCATACTAGATACAGTCCTGTTCATAATCTTCACGTTCCTGCTACGATAATTCCTGCAGTAAGTTACACAATCAGCTGCCCATCCAGCAGAGAGGAGAGACGGTCACATTTCCTCAGAGCTCGGTCTCCCACACGACAGCCTAAGCTGCCCCTACCCCTTGTCACACCTTTCACACTCACGGAAATTCCTACCACTTATCAACAAGATTGGTTAAAGAAAGAACCAGGACTATAGACAGCAAAGGATAATTTCATTGATCCTTACTTGCCCTCTGTGGTCTCATTCTCCATCCAGGGTGCTGATGTGACCTTTTAAAAACAAAACCCAGGGCATCTGGGTGGCTTGGTTGGTTAAGCATCTATCTTAGGCTCAGGTCATGACCCCAGGGTCCTGGGATCAAGCCCTGCTTTGGGCTCCCTACTCAGTGGGGAGTTTGCTTCTCCCTCTGCCCTTCCCCCTCATTTGTTCTCTCCCCTTCTCTCTCTGTCTCTCAAAAATAAATAAAAATTTTTTTAAAA
This sequence comes from Nyctereutes procyonoides, assembly GCF_905146905.1. NCBI lineage: Eukaryota > Metazoa > Chordata > Mammalia > Carnivora > Canidae > Nyctereutes > Nyctereutes procyonoides. Next base: position 49,443,744 of record NW_026575126.1, on the reverse strand, counting down.
AAAAAGTGAAAACAAAACGCAGGTTATGTTAGTCTCTTGCTTAACACTCTGTAGTAGCTTCTTCTGTAATAGGAATAAAATCTGTATGTTTGTGTGTGTGTGACCACAACCTACAAGGCCCTACCTTGGCTCCTCTCTGATTCATCTCCACTCTCTTCCCTGACTGGGTGCCAGCCACCTTGGCCTTCTGTCTTCCTCTAACACAGCTAGGGCCTTTGCATTTGATCCCTGACATTTCCTGGCAAAATGTCACCTTCTTAGATATTTCCTGACCACCCAGATGGGAAATATTCCTCCCCTATTAATTCTCATGTAACACTTACCATTTGAGCTACATTATTTGTTTGCCTACGTATTATCTGACACCTTCATTTCTCTGAATAGAAGCTCCCCGTGGGCAGGAACCTCTTCTGTCTTGCTCAATGCTGTATCTGCTGCACTTAGAGCACTAGAACACTTTCTGGCACTTACACTCAGTACCTATTAATTGAATGAATAAATGGGGTGCACAGGGGCGAAGCAGATCATGGTCATTTTTCACTTTTTATTTTTATATTTCAGATGAATTTCCATTTTTTAATAAAGTACGCATACTATTCTATAATCTGAAAAAAGAAATAATGCCAGCACAAAATAAAACTGAGATAATGAAATTAGCATAGTTCATCAGACAGATGAAAGGAACACAAAAACCTTTGCCAAGAATCAATGATGTGGATTGCCGGCAATCCGTATTATTTCCGCCTCCACGCTGTTTATACCTGAAGCTTCAGCCAGGGGAACAATCTGCTTGCTAGTCAGTACACACCCTTGGACTTTTAAATAATCGTCACCTCCCCTGGTGATTGAGCTTTCCACTTAATTCCAATCCCCCACTCTCAGCACACTTATTTCTACCATTGTGCTTTTGCCAATGCTTTTACCTCTGGGGCATTCCCTCCCCTGCTGTGCCACTCTCACCTCCCCATCCCAGCCTTGAACCCTGCATGTCCCCAGTCCAAAATCTTGATCATCCTTTAGGGGATATGTAAGCCTATCATGAAATGGCTATGACCACAGACAACTGTGCTTTTAAAAAACTCCATGCTTTCTCAAAAGTCACCTTGTCTTTGTGTCTCCCTCAATTAATTACAGTTGGGTGAAAGCAATATTTTTATATATCTCACAACACTGAAATGTCACTATCCATTTTCCAACTGAGTAAAAAGAAAAGAAAAAACTAACTCCCTGCTAGTGGGAAAATGTTGTCTAAGGTGGATGGGAGCGAATGCTGGGAATCCTTCTCAAAGGAGAAAACACCAGGTGGTTTTCAAGGGTTCAGAAGCCATTCCTCCATACGTTCCCATGAGGAGGAACATGGTGGGTACACAATCATTATCTGCAAATTACAAAGCAACGGACACAAGAAAAGAACTGACTGGTAAGCTCAGAATAATCTTCTCTCATGTTGGCTGGTGCCATCCGCTTCTGTCCTATGATGACAACCATTCAGCGCCGACTATCAGTGTGCCAGGCTCTGTGCTAAGTGCATTATATACATTATCTCATTGAATCCTCCGGACAGCCTTTAATGGTCATGATGATGACTATCCTGTAGGGGGAGGTTATGGAGAGGACATGACCACCATTTGACCCAAGAGCTGGCCCTGGAGCAAGGGGAGACTCCTCACCCCCTGCCCTGTCCTTGAAAGGTACCAGCATTTTCACAGGGGAAGCCATTCCAAGGGCACAGCCTCGAGAGAGTTACCTAGATCATCTGGAAGTATACATGACTGAACCTGTTCAGGCCTGCATAAAAACTTTTAAGGTTCTAGAGGGCAGACATGGAGATCTACTCATCTTGCAACCACATAGAAATGTCCTTGGTTCTTGAACCTGCCACCTACGCATCTGGAGCAGCCTACCCATCCTTCCTCTCTGTGTATGGGGGGGGGGGGGCGGTTTGAATTTCACCAGGGGAAGCTCCCAAGGTCTCAAATCTAACAAAATTTGCCATTTTGCAAATGAGGTAGCTGACACCCAAGGAGGTGCAACAATTTCCTAGGGTGACAAAGCAACAAAGCATTAGAGCTGATTTGGACCCAATTCACCTGATTTCAAAACTCCCATTCTTTGCTACTGGACTATACATATCTTCCATTTGAAAACTATAGTTAAAATTAAAGATAGTAGTTAACACAATCTACACTGAGAATGACCAGTTCTGCAATCATCCCCACCCCCACCCCCCGCCACCCCGCGCTTAAAAAATTCTTTTTAGGGGCACCTGGGTGGCTCAGTGATTGAGTGTCTGCCTTTGGCTCAGGTCATGATCCCAGGGTCCTGGGATCGAGTCCTGCATCGGGTTGCCTGCAGGGAGCCTGCTTCTCCCTCTGCCTATGTCTCTGCCTCTCTCTGTGTGTCTTTCATGATTAAATAAATAAAATATTTAAAAAATAAATAAAATAAAAATTATTTTTTGAGTAACACTCAAGTTTTAACATAAAATATTTAAATATAGGTAGGAGTTAAAGCATGTCTTCTTTTTTAAAAAAGTATTTATTTCTAAAGTAATCTCTATGCCAATGTGGGGCTCAAACCTCTGACCCCAAGATCAAGAGTCTCATGCTCTACCAACTTAGCCAGCCAGGTGCCCCAAGCCTAGCTTCTTTGTAATATGCTTCTTTTTTTGCCTCCAGCATTTCATCCATTACAACTTTCTGTTGACTTGGCAATTATTAATTCCATAGAATCAACAGTACTAATTTTCACATTCATTAATAAATAAATGGAGGTCCCACATGTTATGATACGAATCCATAGATCCCGAGGAAGTTGAGAGGGAGTTCAAAAAAACCCACTTGTATCCAAAAGGGTCAGAGGGTGTCCGGGTGGCACAATTGGTTAGGTGTCTGACTCTTGGTTTCAGCTCAGGTCATGATCTCAGTGTTGTGGGATTGACCCCTGTGTCAGGTTCCTTGGTGGATGTGGAGTCTGTTTTATATTCTCTCTTCCTCTTCCTCTGCCCTTCAGGCCTGTGTGCATGCTCACTCTTTGCCTCTCTCTGTCTCTCTCTCTCTCACAAATAAATCTTAAGAAAAATAAAACTAAAAACAACAACAACAAAAAAAGGTCAGGTTGCAGACAAGAGTCCAGAGATCAAAGCTTTCTAAAGATAACAATCCCAGTTTTAAGATTCAAAAGCAGGACTCTGGATCAGTGCTTTAAGAGTATTTCAAGTTTGAATAGGGGTGGGGGGAGAAGCAGATTTCGGGATCCAACCAAAAGGAGATCAGAAACTGTGGTCTTGTATGTGAACAGGAAGCAAAAGTCAGAGTCTTTGATGATTTGGAACAGAGAAGATGAGAAAGCCTTTCTACCAGGCTTTTAACAGTTTGCAACCTAAGACTCAGAAGGATAAAAATTTCAAGAGCTCAAATGCTATAAATGGGGTGTTTGGTATGATTTTCCTGTATGTTTGAAAACTGTCCTAATAAAATGGCAAGAGAATGAAAAGGTAGAAGAGAATTATTAGGAAACTGACCAATACTGCAGTGTGAGTGTAGAGTGTCACTTTATGCACTCCCTTGTGAAAGATGGAAGGACAGACTCTGTTGCTCCTACAGACATAGTAATTAAAAAAAAAATCAAAGCAGCAAACACATATCGAGCACTTACCTTGAGCTCTACAGACATTTTCTTATTGAGTTTTCACAATGAGGCTATAAGGTAGGTCCTATGATCATCTCTTTCAGAGACCAGAGGCAGAGTAAGGCTTAGAAACGTGTCTCAGGTTAGTCACAGAGCCAGCGAGGGGCAGAGCAGAGCCCCATTCAAACCCAGAGCTTATGTGAACACAGCTTCTACTCTACAAGGACCCAGCATTCTTTCAAGGCCACTGGGAGCTCCAGAGACCAACAGGGTGGCCTCATATTTGTAAAATTGCTATATGTCTTCTGGGATTCTCTCAACAGATTTAGAGCTTCCTAAAACTGTGAAAGCAATAAATAATCATGTTAAAAGCAGAGAGGGGCTCTGGGTTCAAATCCTGGCTCTGGAGCTTCACTGTCAGGGCACCTAGCAAGCCCAGGCTTTGCCAGCTATGAAAAGGGGGTCCACGATATTCACCTCGGGAGGTAGCCATGGGCACCGAATGAGATAATGCATTTAAAGTTCTCAGCCCAGGGCAGCCCCGGTGGCCTAGTGGTTTAGCACCACCTCCAGCCCAGGGTGTGATCCTAGAGACTGGGGATCGAGTCCTGCATCAGGCTCCCTACATGGAGCCTGCTCCTCCCTCTGCCTGTGTCTCTGCCTCTCTTTCTGTCTCTCATGAATAAATAAATAAAATATTAAAAATATTGTCAGGGACAACTGGGTGGCTCAGCAGTTAAGCGTCTGCCTTTGGCCCAGGGTGTGATCCTGGAGTCCCAGGATTGAGTCCCACATGGGACTCCCTGCATGGAGCCTGCTTCTGCCTCTGCCTGTGTCTCTGCCTCTGTCTGTGTCTGTCAAATAAATAAATAAATAAATAAATAAATAAATAAATAAATAAATAAATAATCTTAAAAAAAAATAAAGTTCTCAGCCCAGGACCTGGTGCGTGGCCGTCTATCAAACCGGGCAGCCATTGTGGGGATTATTCTGAGCTTGTAGGAAGCAGAGCCCCTCAGTCCTGGTGTCATGCCAAAGTACCAAAGCCAAAGGGACCCTCGGTCCTGGTGTCATGCCAAAGTACCAAAGCCAAAGGGTTTTGAAAGGAGGAAACAGGAGAAAGGACCCAGATTTTTAAAGGAGCAAGAAAAGGCAAAAGATTGGGAGCACTGTGAGTTCCAGGTGCAGAACTGAGCCCTCGAATTGTGATTTCAACCTGAACCCTTGAGAACTGGAATACAGTTGAGCCATTCTAGGAAGATTTTCTGAATTTGTAATTACAGGTGTGGGGAAAGGGCACACACACACAATCTCCTACCAAAAAAAAAAAAAAAAAAACCACATTCACAATACTTTGGGCCAACAGAGCTCTGAGATTGGTGCTGAGCATGGTTACTCAGAGCCAAGGCAGGAAGCTGAGGGTCCTTGAGAAGGGTGAGAGGCCCTTCCCAGCCCGGCAGGAGGCACCGCGCTAGCACGAGCAGCGCAGGGGCAGGGGCAGAGCGCCCCCGGCTTTGCAGGGAGGGCTGGCGACCCTCGGGCCCTTGCGGCCGCCTCTAGACTCGAAGGCAGGAGTTTTTAACCACTGCGCCCCATTCATTGCCAACAAAAACCCTCCGTTTATTGGTAAACATTGTTGGCACCCGAACACCGTAGAGAGACTCGCCCGTTTCCGAAGTGCCTTCTAGGATTGTCCCCAAACCAGAGACGGAGGGAGTCGAGGCAGAGAGCAGAAGGGTGCGCACAGGGTTAACGCTCCCCTAACCCTGAGCTTCCCCACCCGCGACCCGGGAGCAGGCGGGGGAGGACGCGCTGGGGATTTCAGGTGTGTGCCCTGAACCTGAAACACCGGGGGAGAAGCCCGGCGGACACTCCCCCCTGTTTGCAGGGGGGTCCAGCCGCTCCCGCGTCCTAGCGCATCCCGGGCGGAGAACCGCCTCTCCCCTGGCGGCCGCGGGCAAGACCCTACTTTCCGAGACGGGCCGCGAGCTTAGGGATCCGGGACGACCGAGTCCCTCCCCCGCCCCGTCCCCGAGCTCCCGGTGCAGCCCAGGCTGGAGGGTCCCCCTTTTGTTCGGGGAGAGCGCGGCGCTGCGCTGCGCGGCGCTGCGCATCCCCCCGCGCCGAGAGCCCCGCTGCGGGGGCGCCCCCCTCGGCCGGCTCCCCGCGAGCCCCGCGCTCCCGCCACCGCCGGCTCCAGCGCCCGGATCCCCAGCTGCCCCCCTGCAGCCGAGTACTCACTTCGCCCCAGTCCCTCGGCCGTCCACGCCGTCTCCTCCACCGCCCCATAGCGCCTCAGAGGCTTCTCGGTTTCCAGGTGGGTGGACAGAGATTGCTTTAACTCCATCGCTGATCCCCGCGGGCAGGTCGGCGGGTCCCCCCTTTACTCCATCCCCGCCGCGGGCTGCAGGGAGGGAGGCGGCTCCAGCCAGCAGCGTTTTAAGGGGCCGGGCGCTCGTGACGCTGCTCCATCTCTTCCGCCGCCAGGGCCGGGGAGCGCCGACTGGTACCCAGCAGGGGGAGGGATGCAGGGCGCATGCGCAATGCGGGCGGCGGGGCCCGGGAGGGGGGCGGGAGGAGGGAGGGGAGGAGGGAGCGGGGGGGAGCTTGGGGGTTGGGTAGAGAGAAAGAGGGGCAGATGAAAACTCCAAGAAGAACAACAGAAACAACTGAAATGGGGAGTAAAAATAAGGCCCCTGCCCATTGCTGGAGCCGGTGGTGATGCTCCGCCTGGGCACTCTGCGCCGCTCGGGCTCCGTCAGCGCGCTGCTAGGATTTGAGTGGGATTTGTGAGCGCATCCCTAGCTGTGGGCGACGGATCCATCTTTGTGGGGAGGGTGCAGAAGCCTGAGTGTGGACTTGAATCTGTGGGTTCTGTGCTTGGCCGAGGGCATCTCTGTGGTTTGCTTCTCTGCGTGTAACTGGACTACGTTATGGGACATATGGGACTATGAAATGGGACAGTCTTGTTAGGCAGGTGCTTATGTCAACTCTGTGTGTTTGCATGAACTTGAGAGGGACAGGAACGTATTTTGGATACAATTGTAGCCAAGCTGTTCAGAACGTGGGTCTTTAACTTTCCGGAAACTCAGGGGTTCCTCTTAGTCACACAGCATGGCCGTATTAAAAGTTCAAAGTAAAATCAGCAGCTACATGGGTAAAAATTAGTAATGGTTATTAAATGACAGGCTAGGTGCTAAACACTTCCTAATAGCTGTCTGAAACAGATACTATTTTGTCAGCCTTGTTTTACAGAGCAGAAAAAGAAAACAAGATTATTTGCTCCAAGTCCCACATGTACCGAGTGGCCTGGTCAGCAACTGAATCCAGACCTAGCCTCTTTATTATGCTGACTCTTCAGACTACATCGATATGGTGTCTTGTACGGCAGGAGGGGGTGGGGGGAGACACTATAGAATATGAGTTGTTTGTTGTTCGTTGTTGCTTTTAAGATGTCATCTGGGGGGGAACCCTGGGTGGCGCAGCGGTTTAGTGCCTGCCTTTGGCCCAGGGTGCAATCCTGGAGACCAGGGATCAAATCCCACGTCGGGCTCCCTGCATGGAGCCTGCTTCTCCCTCTGCCTATGTCTCTGCCTCTGTGTGTGTGTGTGTGTGTGTGTGTGACTATCATAAATAAATAAAAAATTTTTTAAAAATTAAAAAAAAAGATGTCATCTGGGGCAATTTTTGGTATCCGCTTGGCTTGTGAAAGTGTAGAATGGCCTAGCTGTTCCAGAAAATTGTTTAGCTACTGGTAGTAAGTACCCTTAAAAAGTTATTATCAGTAAGGATACCTGGGTGGATCAGTGGTTGAGCGTCTGCCTTCAGCTCAGGTCATGATCCCAGGATCCTGGGATCAAGTCCTGCATCATGCTCCTTGCAGGGAGCCTGCTTCTCCCTCTGCCTGTGTCTCTGCCTTGCCCTCTGTGTCTCTCATGAATAAATAAATGAAATCTTTTTAAAAAGTTATTATCAATAATAAACTTCTAAATAGCCCATGAGAGAAAAGGGAAATAACAATGAAAATCATGAAATATTTAGAGCTGAATAACCCTAAGACTACCACATATTAAAACGTATAAGTTTTGATGGAAACAAATATAGAGCCTTAAATGCCTGCATTAAAAAACATAAGACTAAGTAGGTTAGGATGAACAGATAAGTAAATGTGGTCTATCCATACAATGGAATACTGTTTGGCCTTAAAAAGGAAGGAAATTCCACAATATGTTACAACATGGATGAACCTCGAGGACAGTATGCTAAGCAAAATAAACCAGTCAAATAAATAAATAAATAAATAAATAAATAAATAAATAAGACGGATGCGGTGTGATTCCACTTACAGGAGGTATTTAGAGTAGTCAGATATCATAGAGATAGAAAGTAGAATGATGGTTGCCAGGGGCTGGGGGAAGGGAGGATAGTTATTGTTTAATGGGTACAGATTTGCAGTTTTACAAGATGAAAAGAGTTTTGGGGATGGATGGTGGTGATGGCAGCACAAAAATTAATGAATTTAATACCAGTGACATACACTTAAAAATGGTTTAAAAAATGGGTGAAGTGTTCAACTCAAAAGACTTTAATAAAGAAGAAGGGATGGGCACCTGGGTGGCCCAGATGGTTAGATATCTGACTCTTGATTTGGGCTGAGGTCAAGATCTCAGGTTCGTGAGATCAAGCCCAGTGTCAGTGTCTAGCTGTGCTCAGCAAAGAGTCGGCTTGAGATTCTCTTTCTCTCCCTCTTCCCTCCCAACTCCCTGCATTCTGTCTCTCTCTAAAAGAAAGAAATAGAACTTAAAAATAATAAGAAAGAACAGATAAAACCTGTGAAGCAGAAAAAAGAAAATCATCATGATAAGACATAAATTAAAGAAGCAATAGAGGAGATCCACAAAACCAAAACCTGATTCCTTGGGGGGAATATACAAATAAATAAGGTAAAACTTTTCTAGACTCACCAGGATAGGCACTCATGAGTAATATTAGGAATGAAAAAGGAGACATAACACTAATACAGGAAGGTTTTTTTTTTTTAACTGGTTGACATAGATAACTTTAAGAAGCAAATTACTAAAATGTATTTAAGAAATAAAAAAAAGTAATAATCATTACAAAAACTGGATTCTCAGAAAGGGAGACAGAACATGAGAGACTCCTAACTCTGGGAAACGAACTAGGGGTGGTGGGAAGGGGAGGTGGGAGGGGGGTGGGGGTGACTGGCTGACGGGCACTGAGGTGGGTGCTTGACAGGATGAGCACTGGGTGTTATTCTATATGTTGGCAAATTGAACACCAATAAAAAATAAATTTATTTAAAAAAACCCAAAAACTGGATTCTTTTTGTTAAAGATTTATTTCTTTTAAAGAATGAGCTCGGGTCATGATCTCTATAGGGAATAGGACTTTAAAATAAACTAAGCCTCAGTCAGTTAAGCAACTGACTTGGGCTCAGGTCATGATCTTGGAGTTCTGGGGTTGAAGCCTGTGTCAGGCTCCCTGCAGGGAGTCTGCTTCTCCCTCTCCCTCTCCTTCTACCTCTCCCCCTCCCCTCCACCCCCGCTCTTGCTCTGTCTCTGTTTCTCTTTCTCTTTCAAATAAATAAATAAAATCTTTTAACAAAAAGCTATTGTAAAGCCTTTAGACATAAGAAGGAAATCGAGAGCCCCAAAATAGATCCACATGTTTTGGAAATTTGGTATATGACAGAGGAGGCATTATGAATAAATACCGAAAAGATAGACTTTTCACTAAATGGTGGTGAGGTGGTTGCCTAACCAAATGGAAAACTAAAATAAAAATGTCAACCCTGTACTACCTATCATATATACACACAAATCACAGGGAGATGAAAGGACTGAATGAGAAAAAAGCAAAATTTTTTAAATTCCTAAGATCATAGGGGCACCTGGGTGGCTCAGTGGTTGAGTGTCTGCCTTTGGCTCAGGTCATAATACTGGGATCCTGGGATTGAGGCCCGCTTCAGGCTCCCTGCTCAGCAGGGAGTCTGCTTAAATTAAAGAGACTCCCATGCCCATTAAGCAGTTATCCTATATTCCCTCTCCCTCCACCTCCTGGCAACTGCCAGTCCTTTCTTCCTCTATGAATTTGCCTGTTCTGGACATTTCACAAGAATGAAATCATACAGTACGCGACCTTTGTGTCCAGCTTCTTGCACTTTGCATACTGTTTTCAGGGTTCTGTCCATACTGGGGTGTGAATCAGTACTCCCCTCCTTTTGACAGCCAAGTGGTCTTCTATTGTATGAATACACCACATTTGGCTTATCCATTCATCCATTAATGGACATGTGTGTTGTTTCCACCTTTGGCTATGATGAGCAGTGCTGCTCTGAACATTTGCACAAAACTGTCTGTTCGAGAACCTCTTTCAAGGTACCGAAGAGTGGAATTGCTGAGTTATATGGCAATACTATGTTTAACTTTCGGAGAAACAACAACTGTTTCCCACGGTAGTTGAACCATTTTACATTCCCTCCAGCAATGCATGAGGGATCTAATTTCTCCACACCCTCCCTAAAACTTATGATATATACATATTTTTTTTTGTGATTGAAGCCACAGCAATGGAATAGACCAAACTACTCCAAAAAGGGATGACTTTTAGAGGCTTAATATTAAGCAAAAGAAATCAGATGCAGAATAGTATATACTGAGGAATTCCATCCATATAAAGTTCAAAAACAGACAAAATTTACCTGTAGTGATAAATGTCAGAATAGTGGTTATTTTTAGGGGGATACTGAACAATAAGCAAGAAGGGGAATTGTTAAAATACTAGAAATGTATTGAAATGATTGATGACATGATGATATGGGTGTGTATGGATATATATTTTTATATGGATATATATGTGAATACAGATATTCATTGGGAAAGCCACTTAAGAGATATGCCCTTTACTATATGGAAATTATATCCCTGTACTAAAAACTAATTAAATGGGATGCCTGGGTGGTTCAGTCCATTAAGCATCTGCCTTTGGCTCAAGTCATAATCTCAGGGTTCTGGGATGGAGCCCCACATTGGGCTCCCTATTCAGCTGAAAGTCTACTTCTCCCTCTTCCTGTGCCCCTCCTCCTGCTCATGCTTTCTCTCTCAAATAATAAAATCTCTGGGGGAAAAAAGCCTAATTAAATACAAAGGTATATAAGTAAAATTAAAATAAATAATATTTTAAAAATAAGGAAAATAAAAATTGAAAAAACTAAACAAATGGGTATATAAATAAAATTTAAAATGGTCAGTAGGTTCAGGGATCTTTGTCATGCTATTCTCTCTACTTTTCTGTATTAAATTAAAATTAATGTATTTTTAAAAAAAAAAAAGAACAGAAAAGTAGCCAGAACTCTTGGACCCAAAATTCAACTCTCAGGAATCTACCCTAAGAAATATTTGAAATATTAAACATTATCACACAATGTTCTATGAACATAAAAGGGAAAAGTGGAATACACAATGTAATGTGAAGTATGGGCTATCGTTCTTGATCTTTTGATTAAGATCAAGCGTACACTGTAATCTCAAACATATTAAGTATTTCATAAAATGATAATAGTGGAAATTAAATGAAAAATACTGTGATCCCAAGTTTGTTATCTGCTCACATATATACACACATATATACACATATCCAATAAAAGAAAACATTGAAATGACACGTACCAAAGCATTAAGAGTGACCACCTTAATGTTCCCACAAGGTGTATGTGTTACTTTTATAATCAGAGAAAAAAATCAATAATGTTTTTAATGCATGGAAAATAAAAAGATGAAGAACAAACACACAACAATATTAATAATGGTCGTTTCTAAGAGTGGAGGGTTGGGGGAAATCTTTTCCTTTTTAATTTTCTGAATTCTCCAATCATCTCTACTGATCACATGCTGGGTCATTGTTGAAAGATAGATGAATTCTATTTCTAAAAATGTGTAATACAATTCCATAATCCTAGAGGACAAAACGAGCCCTGCCACAGCCGTGCCCAGAACCCTGTCTGTTTGCATTAGTCTGGGATGGTAATGCTTCAAGTTCAGTAACTGGCTGAAGTAACCATCTGCGTGGAATTATTAAGTGGCTATTCCAGCCCTGGCTTCTCATCCTGGCTCAGTGCCTCACTCTTCTGGGAATGCCAGACTCGTAGGGGATGCTGGATGATTACAAAGAGCCAGGGCGGCAGCGGGGCCCAGTGCCACACACTTTTATAACTGTCATTTGGGTTGATTGAAAGGGAAAATAATGTAATATCAGCTTGGTAATTTGGTACTTTATCCGGCGTGTTAACAATTTGCAAATGTACATGACACCGAACTTACCAGAACAGCACAATTTTCAAAAACACAGGCTTTGGTATCTGGAGCATCTGAGTTCAAGCCCCGACACTGCCACCTGCCAGCTGTGTTACCCTGTGTGACATATCACTTAATTTCTCTGAGTTTCACTTTCTTTACCTCTAAGCCTCTAATGACAATATCCCCGGGGACTGGCATGTTGGTGACATGAGACCACGTGCAACACTACATCAGAGGTCCCCAGTACAAGTGGTCGCTGTCATCGTCTTTGCTCTTTTTATTGTTATTACTACGAATACATTGTGCTGGCTGACGGTATGGAGTTCTCACCTTTGGGGCATTTACCCAGTGAGGTCTCCAAAACAAAACAGAGATTTATTAAAAGTCACTGAGTAGAGAAGTTGACCTCTCAGGTGTTGCTGGTGGAAATGTACCACAGTACAGCCGCTTTGGAAGACAGCTTGGCACTTTCTCAAAAGGATCAGCACAGGGATCCCTGGGTGGCGCAGCGGTTTGGCCCCTGCCTTCGGCCCAGGGTGTGATCCTGGAGATCCGGGATCAAATCCCACGTCGGGCTCCCGGTGCATGGAGCCTGCTTCTCCCTCTGCCTGTGTCTCTGCCTCTCTCTCTCTCTCTCTCTGTGACTATCATAAATAAATGAAGAAAAAAATTAAAAAAAAGGATCAGCACAGTGACCATAGGACCCAGCAATTCCAATCCTGCTAAAAACGAAAAAATACGATTGTATAAAACTGTGTGCATGAACGTTCATAGTAGCATTATCCACGAGCTGTTAGAGACAATGCAAATGTCCATCAGTGGACAAATGGACAAATAAAATGTGGTATGTTCTTAGGGTGAAACAATAATTGGCAATAAAAAGGAATGAAGCATCGATAATACCCTACGATGTGGATAAATCTTGAAAATGCTGTGCTGGGACGCCTGGGTGGCTCAGTGGTTGAAGGTCTGCTTTCAGCTCAAGGTGTGATCCCAGAGTCCTGGGATCGAGTCCCACATCAGGCTTCCCTTGGGGAGCCAGCTTCTCCCTCTGCCTCTGTCTCTGCCTCTCTTTTTCTGTGCCTTTCATGAATAAATAAAACCTTTAAAAAAAAAAAAAAGAAAAGAAAATGCTGTGCTAAGTCAAAGGCACCAGTCCTAACAGACCACATGTGTATTGTATGATCCCATTTGTATGGAATGCCTAGGATGTCTATCTACAGAGGAAGCACATCTATAGAAAATCTATAGAGAAAGGAAGCAGGTTAGTGGTTGCCTAGGACTTGGAGACAGGGAAGGTTGTTTCCAAACCAGAAATGGACACTTCATTACACAGAGCTGGGAGGACCACAACTCTCTTCTCTCATCAGAACTAGGTTGTTCTGTTGGTTTGTTCTGTTTGTAAAGCCTGTGATCAATGTCTTAGGAGCTCATAAGCTTTTATAAAGCAAATCTGGATGTGTTTGTTTGGCATCTAAAATAAATACAGATGGGGTACAATGGACCAAATGTGTCAATAGACCTCCTCCCAGTTTAGGGAGAAGTGAATATTGAAGTAAGCATGTAAGTATGCGTTTGGGTTTTAGGGTTTCATAGCACATCATTAGTTTCCAACACAGACACACACACCAAGAGACGCTACTAACATTCTAGTGTGTGTGCAGTTCTAGCCATACCACTTACCAGTTCGTGACCCTTGGGCAAGTCACTTCTCTCCATTCAGCTGAAACGGCTCTAAGATCCCTGATGCTCTATTTCTTGTCATATCCAATAGCTTTGTCTCAGTCATCATCCTACTTAATCTCTCCAAAAAAATACAACCTTGTGAGCCAGACCCCACTCTAAACTCCCAACCCCCACCCGGCTTCTAGGAAGGTTCTTTCCTGGTCCTCCTGACCCCAGCCTCCACTGTGCCATCCCCCTCAGGAGCTCCTCTCCCAATGCTCATCCCCTTCAGTTATGGTTTGCCAAGTGTTCATCCCCTTCTGGCTCTTCTCGTCTCATTCTTCACCCCCTTCCTAGTTAAAATTATCATTTGTTCTAATGGCTTCTAATCTCCATCTGCAGCTCCTTTCCCTCTCAGAAATGTTCCACTCCACACACTCCCCCCCGCCATACCTCTTGGAAAGACCCAGCAGTCTTGGGAAAACTGATAAAAGAGGGAAATGGATTTGGAAGAGCAAATAGAGTTAAAGAGAGTTCCAGAAAGCACACTGTGTATTGCTCTTGAAGGAGGCTTAGGAGAGAGAAAGGAAGCTAAGGAAATATATACCCAAGACTTAGGATCTGAAATCCTGCATCTGTTAGAGCGCTGGGGCTGGTGCTTCTGCACGAATTGTTCAAGGAGAGGGGATCAGGTGTTTTGGCCCTGCTGGGACATGAAGTTATTATGAGAGAAGCCAAGGCTACGTGCCTGTGTAGGGTACAGAGGGAGGCTGAGAAAAATCCCCAGGATGCATGGGGACTCTCCCTGTATTATGGTGCTTTTTTAGTTGTTTTTTTTTTTCCAACTGACATTTATTGAGTGGTTACTATATAGTGGACACTTTACAAGCACTACCCTTCTTAACTCTATACTCCAAACAGTATCCTACAAGATGGGGGTTTGTGGCTTGGAGAGCTCCTCACTAATAAGTAAGTAAACTGCTCACTAATAAGTGGCAGGACCTGCATTCAGTCTCAGCCTGCCAGTTCCAGAGGCCAAACACTTACCCACAGTTCACACCACCTCTCAAAGCTTTCCTTTCTTCTCCAGGAATCACCATGGCAATGGCCGGGAAAAGGGATTTATAACCTCAAGCTGAAAATGTTCAAAATCAGACTCCTTAGATCTTCCTCCAAACCTGCTCCACCTGAATTATAAATCTCATATTTTTCCTCAGTACTTCATTCTCCAATATTCTACAGTCTCCCTCCACCTTAGTCGGTCAACGAATCCTACTGATTCGACCTTCGGAACCTCTCCCAAATCCAACCGTACCCTCCATTCCCACTGCCTTGCTTTAGCTCACTTCTGCATCATCTTTCACTTAGACTATTGCAAAAAACATCTTCTCTGTTTTCTCCCCACTGGAGACCATTCTCCACACTGCTTCTAAAATTATCTTGAAGCACACACACACACACACACACACACACACACTCAATGCCACTCATGTGCTTAAAAACCCCCATTGCATTCCCACTGCCTGAAGAATAATTTACATAACCGGTCTCTTTGGTTTTGAGGAAATCAGGTTATTCCCCCAACTTCTTGGAATGATCAAGAAAACTGTGAGAATAGTCTTGCAGTTAAAGCTCTGTAGACATCCTTTCTTTCCTTAGGATGAATTCCTAAACCTGAAATTGCTGAGTCGAAGGATGTGTACATCATCAAAGGCACTCAGTGCCTTTTATTAAGCCATCTTCCAGGGATGTCATGCCAAGTTATACTCACCAGAAGTGTGTACTACATGGGGTGCCTGGGTGGTTTAGTCAGTTAAATGTCTGTCTTCAGCTCAGGTTATGATCTCAGGGTCCTGGGATCGAACCCCAAGTTGGGCTCTTGCTCTCACCCCCACCCTGTCTGTCCCTCTCCCTGCTCATGCTTAATCTCACATACACACACACACACTCTCTCTCTCTCTCTCTCTCTCTCTCAAATAAATAAATAATCATCAGAGCTGGAAGATCGAATGGCACACAGTAGGTACTCAGTAAATATTTGTTGAATGAACAAATAAACTAAATAAATGGAAGAAAAGTCTATTAAAAGCTCCCTGATTTGTGTATAGCTCTCATAAGCACATCATAACACAACTGCTCTGTGCTGTGTCCATATTCACTTGACTGTTCCATGCGGAATGATTCAGGAGCATCCCTCTGCACATGGGGCTGATATTTCTGGATGCTCCACAATACTTCTCCATCCAGGGAGCAAAATCATTTCACCCTATCCACACTGACTATGTAGATACAGACCCAATTCTACTCTCTTCAATTTTCCATCACCATCGAGGCTGGGAAAAGGTTGACGGAAACTAAATAGCAAAGTGAATAGAGGTGCTGAAAGTTCACAGATCTGTATCTCCAGATGTGTATATGCAACTCTGTTGGACAGCTCCACTAGAATAAATGTCCCAGAAGCACCTCAAATTAAATCCCTTCTCTCCAAAACCAACCACGGTGGATGACATTTTTGCTTCAGCCAGTCATTCAAGCCAGAAAATGTGTATTTTGACCTACAAATCTTGCTGATATCAGCTGGAGTGCATCTACATCAATTAACCTACAGTCTATCCCTTCCTCTCCGTTTCTACTACCGTTGAACAAATTCGGTTCCAGTGATGTCTCCCCTGGACAATGCAGTATACATTTAACCTTACTCTTTCAACAAATATTTGTGAGCATGAATTCAGTGCCAGGGAATGTGCTAGATTCCAGGGTTCAGCCATGAAGAAGTGTTGTTCAGTAGTTGGCAGAAAACTGTGGGCCGATGCAGGTGGCCAATGCATAATATATCACCTTCTTGGAGGTTCGTTATGATATTAACGTCTTAGAAGCTTTGAGAACTGTTCAGCCCCATGTAACCCTGTGTTTTCCACACTTCTCTGAGCAAGGAACCCTCTTGTCAGATAACAGTTACAAGGTTCTTAAAACCATACATCACAAAGCACGTACTGGGAAACCCTCATGAGAAGGAACATACTGGTTTCAACTAAGATCTTGTATATTTATTTCCCTGGGGATGCCATATTTTGCTAGGTTCTGTTTATAAACAAGCTACATTTGTTAATATATATGATGTCCCCATTTTATTAAACATATACATATGTAAGTCAATGCCCATAAAGACTTATGACAGAGGTAAGCCACAAATGCCAAAAAGCACTGATTTAGATGAAGAAGGTGACAAGTGAGAGACTTCCTGGAGGAGGTGACATCTGAGCTAAGTTTTGAGGCATGAATAAGAGTTATCAAGGGAAGAGAGAAAGATTTCTGGGCAGCTGGAACAGCAAGTGCAAAGATACAAATGTGTTAGTCTGGTGAGTTTGGGGAAGTCCAAACAAAAGTGGCTACTGTATGGAGAGCTTGCGCTGTGCCGGACTCTGAGCTCTGGGTCCTGTGCATATTACAAGCCTATGAGATAGCTTTTCTTATACACTTGCCTTTTCACCCCTTTCTTTTTTTAAAAGATTTTATTTATTTATTCATAAGAGACAGAGAGAGAGAGAGAGGGGCTGAAACATAGGCAGAGGGAGAAGGAAGCTCCCTGCAGGGAGCCCGATGTAGGACTCAATCCCAGGACCCTGGGATCATGACCTGAGCCAAAGGTAGATGCTCAACCACTGAGCCACCCAGGTGCCCCTTTCTCCCTTCTTTTTAGCAGATGAAGACACCACCTCAGTGAGGTTAAGTGAGATTCCGAAAGTCACCTAGGTGGTGCCAGGCATTGAACCTAAGTCTGTATGACACTAAAGGCCATGTGTTCAACCACTGAGCTATCCTACAACTAAGCTGTAGTAGAGGGATGAGTTAGGTACCAGCAAGAGATGAGACTGCCCAGGCCGGAAAAAGTCACATTTGCCGCCTCGGTCAAAGGAATTTAGAGATTATCCAGAAGGCCACGAGGGACCACTGAAGGAACCACTGATATTTAGCAGAAGAGAGGCATAGTCAGTATTTCTGAAATGTCATTTGATGGTACCCAGGAGAATGGGGTGGAGGATTGGAAATGACATAAAATTAGAGGCAAGAATATCAGTTGGGAGGCTCTAGTGGTAAAATACAAAAGTGCTTCTCAAAGTTTTATGTGCTAGAACAGGCATTCTGATTCAGACAGTCTTAAATGAGAGTCTTAGAGGTTCCCACATGATACTGAGGCTGTGGTTTGTGGACCATACTTTGAGTAGCAAGGCTTTACATGAGAAACAATGGGTCTTGAAAGGAACAATGGCACTGAGATCAAAAGGGAGGTCTAGACCAAAGTGACCTTAAAGGGACAACAGGACTTGTTGACCAAGCAGCATGGGATAGCCTCACTAGGCTAACATAGCTCTTACAAATGGTAAAGGAGGAATGTTTGAATTAATCTATGCAACTCTGCTTTACTTTTTAAATATTTTATTTATTTATTCATGGGACACAGAGAGAGAGAGAGAGAGAAGCAGAGACATAGGCAGAGGGAGAAGCAGGCTCCCTGTGGGACTCAATCCCAGGACCTGAGATCATGACCCAAGCCAAAGGCAGATACTCAACCACTCAGCCACCCGGGTGCCCTGGGACCCTTGGTTTCTTCTGAGGTCATGATGTCATGGGTTGTGGGATCAAGCCCTACATGGGGCTCCATACTCCTTGGGGGTCTGCTTGGGGATTCTCTCTCTGCCCCTCCCCCCACTCATTCTCTTTCTGTCTCTCAAATAAATAAATAAATCTTTTTTAAAAACTCTATTAAATGATAAAGATATTTTATTATTTAAATATCAACAAATGTTTAATAAATCACTCAATTCTTAAAATCTAGAGCTCTATTTTGCTTACAAGTCTGTTTCTTGAGAACAAGGTCCTTCTCTTATCTCAATCCCTCATGCTTCATACAGTGGCTGGGCCACAGCTTAAATATTTGTTGAGTTAATGTTAAAGATTGGAATGGTGACTACAAAGTGATAGAGTTGTAGAAATTGTGTCAACCAGAAGAAAAGAGGATTGCCTGACTCTAGGGAACATGAAAACATAAACTCTTGCTGGTTCATGGCATTAGTAAATTAAACGAGCTAGATTTAGCTGAATTATAGACTGGGATTAAAAATGCGATATATCCCAGTACATGTTTTAGGGGTCTGCTAGAATTTTTTTGTCAGTGCAGAAAAGAAATGCCAAGTAAGGGGTCATGGTCTGCTTTGCCTGGCTTGAGAGTAGAAAGGAGTAAGATCAGTCTTTTTCTTTTCCTCACTTACGTCTATCCCAGAAGCGTCCTGTGTGTGAACGATATGTAATCCCCTACTACACAGGAAAATAAATTTCTCAAGAGAAAGTCTCATCTATCATTTAGTGGATCTTAAGAATCAATCTCTATTAAAAAAAATGCACTAACATTGATCGATCCTGTTATGTTCCAGGGACTCTTCTTCGAGTTTCCACATAGTTAATCTCATTTAATCCTGAGTAGATTGAGGCTATGGAAGGTTGAGCTCCTTCCCCAGGATCACATAACTAGTAAATGAAGAAGGAGGTGCTGAGAGGCACATGCTTCATCATCTCTGCTCTTATTATTAGAAAAAATTTCCTTGTATAAACCTCAGGGACTTTACACAGGAAATATTGGATTACTGTAATATGACTCATCAGCCCAATTTAAAATTACCTATTCATTATAATGTAATGATGCTTGCATAACAGAGAAAATGCTGTTGCATTTCCCTTTCTGGCTCTGTAGCAGCCATACATAGATCACAAAACTATAAACATAGGCTAATTATATGAACTACAGACGCAATCAATATTAAGAAAATTCTCAACTGCTCATATTTATGTGGTTGAAAATATATGGTCTAATTTTGGTCAGCAGTGGCATCTAGGTAATGCTGACTCAGAAGGAAAACATTTGTTGTTGCCATGAGAAGTGGAATAGAAAATCTGAATCATACTGTACCACATCAAATGTTACCACTATTAATATAACATGATGTGCTAAATAGTGAGCAAGATGGAATTAGACCATCCCTGACCAACAGATTCCTCATTACACCAGCAGACAGATACAAGGAATATTGTCACAGCACCATATCCGTCCCTTCATGGTTTTATGCTCTTTATCAACTAAGCTAATAAGCCATATGTGGTTTTCTAGCCAATGTCACCAACGTAGTGTATCATCAGAAACAGGGATCGCGCAAACTCATGGCTACAGTGGCCAGGTGGGTGATGAAAATAAATACCTTGAGCGTGTTGTAAGACCATAGGATATGAAGTCAATGGTGAACTTTCTAATGGAGGCGGGTACTATTGCACAATGCTTACTGGAGGACCACAGCAACCATGGGGCTGGATCTTCCCCTCTTTTAGGAGATGCCAGAAACCAGAGTTTTAGTATGAAATCTTCCAAGTCTTTAAACCTTGTGGGTGCCATAAAAAGCACTCTGTGGGCCAGATTTGTCCGTTCTCACCCGCATGCATCTATTAAAAGACTTCTGGTTTATCTCTCATTTCTATCTTCTCCTATCCTGTGGAAGGCTAAACTTGATTAAGTTCCAGTTTCCCTTTTGAGATAAGAGTCTCTGATACACTTTCTATATATTTACTTGAGCCATCAGAAAATTTAAAATTCATTTTTATTTTTTTTAAGATTTTATGTATTTATTTGACACAGAGAGAGGGAGCGAGCACAAGCAGGAGGAGTGGCAGAGTGAGAGGGAGAAGCAGGCTCCCCACCAATCAGGGAGCCTGACGTGGGGCTCGATCCAAAGATCATGACCTGAATCCAAGGTAGATGCTTCACTGACTGAGCCACCAGGTGCCTCATAAATTAATTTTCAAATAAACTATTTCTACTTATGGTCTTTATTCATTCATTCAGTCAAAAATATTTATTGAGTGCCCGTTATGTGCCAATTGTTTTTCTGGGAGCTTGAGATACACTAGTGGGCAAAATAGACAAGGATATAGACAATAGCCTACCTTGAGCTCGAGGGAAGAGAATGGTGGAGACATACAACAAACAATAAAGGTAATAAACTATATAGATAATAAAAGATGTTATGTGCCATAGAAAAATAATGTAGATCAGAGTAAGGAAGATTGGAAGAGTAGGTGGGGAAAGGGGACTCATGACCATTTTAACCAAGGTGGTAGGAGAAGACCTTATTGAGAAGATATATTAGAGCAAAGAATTGAGGAACCTGAGAGAATTGGCCCTGAGGTTATCATAGGGAAGAGCTTATGCAAAGATCCTGTGGTATCCAGCTTCTAAGATGGCCCCCAATGATCCCTGCCTCTGGTATTCACACCCTTGAGGGCTGGATTTAGAACAGAGTGTGGCAAAAGTGGAAGTGTGTCTTGACAGCTAAGTCATACACAACGTTGACATTCTCTCAAATGTCCTTTCTCTTGGGTCTCAGACTCTGGGGAAAGCCACGTTGAGAGTTGTCCCATGGAGAAGTTTACCTGGTGAAAACCTGAGGCCTCCAGCCAATAGTCGTGTGAGTGAGCTGGGAACCAGATCCTCCAGCCTCAGTCTGTTGTCCCCAGACCACAGCTCCAGCTGTCATTTGACTATAATCTCATGAGAGACCCTGAACCAGAACCACCCACCTAAGCCAATCCCAGATTTCTGATCCACAGAAACTCCATGGAAGAATAGATGTCTGTTGTAATCACCTTTGGGGGCAATTTGTTACACAGCAACAGGTATAATAAATATGCCTGGAGAATGTGAGGAAGAGAAAAAAAATGTAAGAACCAAGGTCAGAGGGTCAAAACACTAGGGTATGTGGTTGGATCTCCAAACTGTTGTAATAATCTTGGCTTGTTTTCAGCATGAGATAAAGAGCCATTTCAAGCGTTTATTCTCGGGGGAGGGACATAAAATGGCTTACTCATCTGACGACTAGAAAAGAAGGTAGGATTTGGGGCACTCTACAACAAACTATATTGTATTTGTAATAACGCAGAAAAGCCTTTTCTTTTTCTTTTTAAGTAGATTCCACGTCCAACATGGGGCTTGAACTCATGACCCTGAGATCAAGAATTGGGCAATGCTTTACTAAGCCAGCCAGCTGCACCAGAAAAGCTTTTCCTTATTTTCTCCCTTGCCTCTAATTTCTGTCCTTAATTGGCCTGTGCTTTTCAACAAGTATTCCATGGCTATTTCAACTATAATCTTTAAGTATCTCTATATCCTGAAATATTCCAGTATCCTCTATATCCTGAAACCTCATGCTTCTCCTTCCATGCACCAACCCAGAAACAATATTTTGGACTTCAGCAGAGCTATTTTTAAACCTCCGTAAAACCTGGACACTCTTTCTTTTAGAGGGTTACCCTACATAGTGTTAAACGTATTAAAATGCACCCACATCCCCCATTTAACATAGATGATAGAATTAGTACATTGAGCTGCAGATGACTAGCAAACATGATATTGTCTCAAGACATTTAAATGTATGCATTTTAATTTTCCAAGATTTTTTTTGTATTTTGAAGCCACACCTACGTGAGTGCATACATATATGTATATGTATATACCTGAAAGGCATATGTGTGTATATACACACACATTTCAAGTTTCTAACATTTCTATAAACCCTTAAAAAGGTCAGAGACCCTCAGCACTGTGTTCACGGTCCCCCTAAGACAAAATATCCTGGAACTAGCTTCTTTTTACCCTGTAGAACAGTTTCTCTACTGGATACAACTGACATTTGGGGCTAGACAATTCTCTGTTCTGGGGGCTGTAGGATGTCTAGCAGCACCCGTGGCCTCTACCCAGTAGATGCTGGTAGCACCTCCCACATCCCCAGGTCGTGACCACCAAAAATGTCTCTAGACATTGCCAAATAACCACTGGCAGTAGGGTTGCCAGATAAAGCACAGAAGTGCTGGAAGTTTCCAGTTAAATATACATTTCAGATAAACTGCAAATCATTTTTACTCATATGTCCCCAAATGCAACCTCTGGGACATATTTAGACTAAAAAAATTAGTCATTGTTAATCTGCAATTCACATTTAGCTGGGTGCCCTTTATTTTTATTTGCTAAATCTATGAGCCCTACCTGGAGGGCAAACTCATCCCCAGCTGAGAACCATTGCTCTTGATCTTAATTCCCACCCTACACCTTCTCTCCTCTTCCTTCTCTACCAGCTTGAGATCTAATGGCATATTACTTATTATGCCAGATAGCAAAATCAAAGAAATCAGCTTTCTTTAATTTTAGGAGCTCTCTATGCATGAATGCAATCAATGCTAATGTTAGTACCCATTTACACAGAAATAAAACAACAAGTATTTCTTGAACCCCTTTGGGCAAAGGCACTGGGCTGGAGGGATACAGAGCCAACCTAAAACATACTCCTTATCTTCAATGAGCTTCAATTTTGTTGGAAGAAAATGTAATATACGTAAGACAGCTTACAATACACAATAATATGTCATTAAGTATTGCGTTGTGGGGTACAGACTGTAAACGCTCTGAGAGGTGAAAAGAACTGTATAGGAATGACCAGACCAGGCAGAGATGGCTTTATTTTTTTTTTATTTTTTAAAAGATTTATTTATTTATGTATTCATGAGAGACACAGAGACATAGGCAAAGGGAGAAGCAGGCTCCCCATGGGGAGCCCGATCCGGAATGCCGGGATCACAACCTGAGCCAAAGGCAGACGCTCATCCACTGAGCCACCCAGGCATCCCACAAAGATGGCTTTAGGGCAAGGAGTTTAGGACTGGGCTTTGAACACCGACTATAAAACACAGAATAGGTACTCAGTTCAATAAATATTTGTTGAATAAATGGATAAATGGAAGAGGTGCCTGGGTGGCTTAGTTGGATAAGCCTCTGACTCTTGATCTCAGCTCAGGTCTTGATCTCACAGTTGTGAGTTCAGGCCCTGCATGGGGCTGCATGCTGGTCAGGGAGCCTACTTCAAAAGAAAAAGGGGGGGGGATAAATGGATGAATGAGTAGTTAGGTACTCTAGTGAATTGTTTTTAGTTCTCTACCATCATGCATTGTATGCATGGCCCTTCCCTAGCCCCAGCAGCTCAGAGGAAGGAAGACGCAGTGAAAAACCATACATAACCCAGAAGTCCAATCATTAGCTCCTGGATTTCAAAACAAGCTTTGGAAACTCATCATGGAAGGATGACTTTTAAATACCTCTTATGGTCCGGTAATTTACCTCTGAGAATCAAAAATAAAGTCCCAAAGGACTCAGGGCATAAATTCTGGCAATGATTAATAGATTTGTGGAGAATCAATGAAGACTCAGATTACCTCACCCGGGGAGGTAGAGGGAGGTGAAATGGAAGGGGGAGACCAAGCAGAGAGATTTCTGGGGCTGGAGAGAGAGAGAGAGAGAGAGAGAGAGAGAGAGAGAGACGCTGTCTGGGGAGGAGTTGAGTAAGCATTGAAAGGCCATCCTCTGAAGTGAATATCAGACCTCCTCAGCAAGGACGAGCTAGGTCAATATTCAGAAGTGGCATCGATCACTGCCTAAACCAACACTGGCCTTGGTCCATGCACAGGATCTATCTACATGGCAGTTCTTGTTGCCTGCATGTCCATTTTCTAGCAAGATGGACATGTGTGTGGCTCCATCATGGCCCAGCCTGCTAAGTCACCATGTGTGCACAACCCTATTTTCCCTAACCCTGGGGAAGAGCCTTCAGAGCCCATACTGACCAGAGCCAGCACAGGAATGAATACTAACCTAGGCCCACTCTCCTCCACCAAGGGGATTTATGACCAGAATTTACATCTTATTATTTTTTAAGATTTTATTTATTTATTCATGAAAGACACAGAGAGAGAGAGAGGCAGAGACACAGGCAGAGGGAGAAGCAGGCTCCCTGCAGGGATGCGGGACTTGATCCTAGGACCCCAGGATCATGCCCTGAGCCAAAGGCAGACATTCAACTGCTGAGCCACCCAGGCATCTCAGAATTTGCATTTTTAAAAAAGAGGCAAAGACACAATATCCTAGGAAGGGACACATGAGCAAATGTCAGCTGTTCTAACAGGACCATGAAGAAACCAGTCTACAGTAGGGGGGAGGAATACAGAAATTGCTGATTTTCCCTTGTAAAAACATTTGCGAGTATCGTTCATCATTCTTTCTACACATCTGCAGTTAAAAATTGCCTCCTCAAGCCTTCATCTTACACTTGACCATTTTATACACTTTTTTTGTCCTTGTGAGTTTTCATTTCTTCAGGTGAAAGCATCATTGCGCCAAACTGTTGAGAAATGACTCAAGATGTACATATCACATTTTATTAATTCCTCCCAGAGGGTAAAATAAACCACTTGGAATTATTAACTCTATTCAAAATTTTCACACATCACCTGCAGGAAATTCTCTAACACTATTCTCACAAATTCATTATTGGCCCAAAGCCTGGAAATCGTGGCTCATTTTGGTATTATTTATCATTATGGAGTAAAAACAGTCTGCAAAAATGTGACAGATTATAATTTCTGCCTGGTAGGTTTATATCTTACTTTTCAGTATATTAATGTAATACTTCATGTTTCTTTATTAAGACCTCCAAATATTATTAAAGCATTTTCTCTGGCATCCAACCGCATAAACTGATGCCCCCCCCCCAACTTTTCTTCAATAGCAAAAAAATGAAATAAGACAAACTGGCCAAAATGTACAAGAATTTATACAAGTTCTTGTGAACACATGGACATGGACACATGTGGGGTTTTTTTGTTGTTGTTAATGTTAAAACATTCTCCTTATCTTCAATATGGAAACCTGCTATTAAAGAAACCAAGTGAGGGGATCCCTGGGTGGCTCAGCGGTTTGGTGCCTGCCTTTGGCCCAGGGTGCGATCCCGGAGTCCTGGGATCGAGTCCCACGTCGGGCTCTCAGTGCATGGAGCCTGCTTCTCCCTCTGCCTGTGTCTCTGCCTCTCTCTCTCTCTCTCTCTCTCTCTGTCTATCATAAATAAATAAATAAATCTTTAAAGAAACCAAGTGAATGTGGAATATTTTTACTTCGGTTTATTAGTTTTTATTTCAATTTTCCTGTTTACAACTGTTACACAGAAGACATTCAGAGAGAATGATACATGAAAATTTAATAAACCTGAATGCTATGTGTAGCTTAATTCCATGTGGTCCATCCCCATTCAGATTCTAGAATTAAAAGGCAAGCATCATGTACATGGAAGGGAATTCTGGCTCCCATACTCCCAAGTTCACTTCCTGATGACTACTTACTATTCCCATTATACCCACAACAGTTTTTAGAAATTTTAATTCCAGCTAATTAACATACAGTGGTATATTAGTTTCAGGTCTATCATATAGTGATTCAACACTTCCATCCATCACCTGGTGCTCATCATGACAGGTGTGCTCCTTAATCCCCATCACCTGTTTCACTGTTCCCCCACCCACCTCCCCTCTGGTAACCATCAGTGTGTTCTCTATAGTTCAGAGTCTGTTTTTTTTTTTAAGATTTTTTTTTTTTAATTCATGAGAGACACACACAGACAGGCAGAGATACAGGCAGAGGGAGAAGCAGGCTCCTTGCAGGGAGCCTGATGTGGAACTCCATCCCAGGACCCTAGGGTCATGACCCAAGCCAAAGGCAGACACTCAACCACTGAGCCACACAGTGGCTCCGAAGAGTCTTTTTTTTTGGGGGGGGGGTCTCTCTTTTACCCACAACAGATTCTTTTAAAAAAAAATATATATATATATATATATTTATTTATTTATTTGAGAGAAAGAGGGAGAGCATGCACATGGGGAGGGGCAGAGGGAGAGAATCCCAAGTAGTCTCCCTGCTGAGCTTGGAGTCCCCCCCCCACCTCCCACCCCTTTAACTTCCCATCACCCCATGCCAGACTCATTCCCAGGATGCATGAGATCATGACCTGAGCCAAAATCACGAGTCAAACGCTCAACCTACTAAGCCGTGCAGACACCCCCACAACAGTTTGAGTCTATACTGAGCAGCAAAAAGGAACCTAAAATGCAGATGCAGTAAATACAGCAAGAGTAGCCAAGAAAAGACCTCTGTGACCTTGAGGCATACGAATATATATGTTCATAAGCAGAATAGACATGCAAATATTTGCTGAACTCAACTTCAGAACAATGCAACACGTTTTTCAAATGCATATTCCCAGTTGAGAATGAACACATTCTCATTGAGTGTGTTCTGGGAAATCTATTTCAGTCAAGACAGTAGGAAAGAATATAAATCACAAAAGAAGAGAAGAGCATACTCCAGCCTAAAGGAGCCAAGTCAGCTCTAAATGGTGCAAAAGTAGCCTTAGTAACTTGAAGTTGAAGCTCAAATTTGCCTCTACAGTGTTAGTAAAAGGGATCTTAATACTGCAATTTTTTTTCCTACTTCTGCTCAAAAAGAATGGTTTTTGAGAAACCAGTTGGGAAAGATTTCAATTCTAAATTTTCAGCTCTTTGAGAGTATGTTTGTATGGACATACATAGGAAGTAAGCCAAACATTTGGAAAGAATTAAATAAGTGACAAGAACACATGTAAACGAATAAGGACAACTTGTATCTCAATCCAAAGTAAGGGCATAAATTTCATATTTGCAATAAAGAGGATTAGGGTAAATCTCATTTCCTTTACATATTTCCAAGAATATTCATACCACCAATAACACAATATAGCCAGAGTCATTTACTGTACTTAACTAAAATTCATTTATTTCTCATATACACTACATCACAATACACCAAAAATTTAATATACATGTTTTATACATAAAATTTAAACTTAAAAACAAAGCTACTGGTGTTGCCCTTACAACACTTCCTGACCCAAATATGAAAGAACATTCTAACTCTGTAGTTTGGGAGAATAGGACTCACCCCAGGGTTAGAAGATGAACAAATACAGCTTTTCATCACAAATACTAAAAAAGCAATGTTCACATGGCAGGTGTTTGACTACCAACTTGACCTTAGCATAGAGGCGGCATATCAGTTACATTGACTCTTTCACTAAAGAAGCACTTGCAAGGAGCACGTGAGTGGCTCAGCCAGTTAGGCATCTGCCTTCAACTCAGGTCATGATCCTGAGGTCCTCGGATAGCGATTGCGTCTCACATCAGACTCCCTGCTCAGCGGGGAGTCTGCTTCTCCCTCTCTCTTTCTGCCCTTTGCCCCTGCTTGCGCTCTCTCCCTCTCTCTATCTCTCTCTCAACTAACTAAATAAAATCTTTAGGGATGCCTGGGTGACTCAGCGGTTTAGCACCTGCCTTCGGCCCAGGGCATGATCCTGGAGACCCAGGATCGAGTCCTGTGTTGGGCTCCCTATGTGGAGCCTGCTTCTCCCTCTGCCTGTGTCTCTGCCTCTCTCTCTCTCTTTCTCTCTCTCTCTGTCTCTCATGAATAAATAATATCTTTTTAAATAAATAAAATCTTTTTAAAAAAGAAGAAAAAGAAAGAACACCATCGAGCACTTAAAGGTCTCAGTCTAACTGGACTCCATTCTCAGCCCCCAAGATTCATAGAATTCACAACATACATATCCATCCACTGTCAAGCTAAAGTGAACACGCAGTCAGTTCCATTATTTGGCAATTATCTGGCTATCTGGCTGAAATATTTTCAGGTCATATAGATTTGTGGTCCTAATAGAGAGGCTGTGGATTAGGGTGGATGACCACCTACCTACACATTATGATTTCAGGGGTCCCAGAAAATAATGTTCTGTGTAATTCCATAATCGTTATGAGCTGGTGGTCATCGCCCACAGACAACCACAATGCATGAACCACAAACTATGAAATGTTAACATATATAAACAAAGAGGTATTGTTTAATGTTCTCCAGAGAAATACAACCAAGAGATGTACATATATGGGGGGGGCGGTTATTATAAGGAATTGGTTCATATGATTATGGAGGCAAATCCCTCTACCAGTGAGTTGGAGGCTAGAGACCAGGAGAGCTGATCATTTAGGTCTAGTCTAAGTATGAAGGCCTGGGAACCAAGAGAGCTGATGGTGTAGATCCCATCTGAAGGCCAGCAGCCTCAAAACCCAAAATGAGCTAATGTTTCTGTTTGAGTGCAAAGGCAGGAAAAAAGCCAGTGTCCCAGTTTGAAGGCAGGAAGAATTTTTTCTTACTCCGGCGACATCAGCCTTTGTCTTGTATTCAGTCTCTCAACTGATTAGATGAGGCCCACCCACATTAGGGAGAGTAACCTGCTTGACTCATTCTATCAATTTATATGCTAACCTCATCAAAAAAACACTCTCTAAACACCCAGAGTGTTTGACCACATATCTAGCTCTCCCAGGATCCAGTCAAGTTGACACATAATTAACCATTAGAAAATGTTTCTCAGTGATTCAGAGAAAGTCCAACTACCATAATTCTACCTATTCTCAAAGACAAACAATCTAGCCCTTGTAGAGGTGTGATGAGATGCCTTTCTGAGGGATATGTGCAAGTTGGGCACAGGAAACTAAAGCCCGTAAGTCATAAGCATCCCTAAGAAGACATAAATGTCTGAGCCTGAGGCTGGAATAGGTAAAAGTCTAGGCTGTGCTGAGCTTAAAACAGGACAGCTGCCTGCATATTGGGGATGAAAATAAAAGTGAGAATACATAAAGGTTCTCCCTTGGTTCTGAGACCCAGCCCCCTGTCAAGTTTCTGCTCAGGCTCCCCTGCTCAGAGGGGAGGAGTCTGCTTCTCCCTCTCCCTCAAACAAATAAATACAAAACAACAAAAAAAGTGAGATCAGTGCAGGTTTCTCAACACCAGCAAAAAGCAACAGATGATAAATTCACAAACTACACTAATTCATTCAACAGTGACCTTTTTAAAAGATTTTATTTATTCATTCATGAGAGACACAGAGAGAGAGAGAGAGAGACAAAGAGAAAGAGAGAGGCAGAGACACAGGCAGAGGGAGAAACAGGCTTTCCTGCAAGGAGCCCAATGCAGGACTCAATCCCAGACCCTGGGATCACGACCTGAACCAAAGACAGACACACAACCGCTGAGCCACCCAGGCATCCCACATTCAACAGTGTTAACAGAGTTTCTGCTGTGTGTTGGACATTGTAATAGACACTTTAGATACAAATATAAATAAAAAATATATTCTTCCCTCTAGAAGCTCACAGTCTGGAAGGGAACACAAATATGCAAATAGATAATGACTACCCATCATGGAAATTTCACAATACATTGTGATGATCTTTGCTCAGCTGGTTCTGAGCCAACGGGAAGTTAAGGCATCGCAGAAAGTGTTTCAGGAGTCTTCTGCCAAAGATACATCCTCTTCTCTCCACCTCTTCCTGCTATGCCAATAGTTCCTGAAATTCCATCCAGAGATTTGTGTTAGCAATTAAAAAAAAAAAAACTCAGCTAGAAAGGCTCTCATCCACATCTCAGTAAATTAGCTTCATAAACTACTCCACATCTAGTTGAAATCAGCCACATGAAGAGAATGGGAGTTTTGAGAGGCAAGGATAGGAAACGAGAACTAATCTGGAAGATACAGCATGATAGCCAAAGAGATTGCAGGAAAAGGGCATCTCTGAAAATGGGTAATGCAAGGTCTAGGTCTTAAGACACAAGAATCCATTAACTTCCTAATACTTTCAGAAGATGAACCAAATGAATGGAAGCTGCATCCAGAATATTTCACTTCAAAATTCTCCCTTAGAGCTAATCCAAAGCGGGACCCTGTGTTACCACCTCTCTAAAAGCATGGCTGCCATGCTTGGTCCCTAACCTCATCACAATTATTCTGTCTTGGAGTGTCTGGGTGATCTTGGTTGGGGGAAGGGTTGAAGGACAGAAGGGAGTCTGATGTAGCCATTCAACAGAGAAAGAAGAATATATGGATGAATTAAAGATCTATTTAAGGAAAAGACAGACTTACAGAGAGGAAGAGAACAGGGAAAGTTTTTTACTTATATATACCCAAAATGTTACTCAATAATTAATTACTCTCTTCTGGTCACTTACTTGGCTACCATTCATAGCTGTCTTTGTCTGTAACCTTTAAACTCCAAGTACATACTTGATCTTTGAACTCCAGATTTCTCCTTTCACTTATTGGCTATTGACAGCATTAAAAGGAAATTTTTCAATAGGTTTTTTGTTTGTTTGTTTGTTTGTTTTTTAAGTAGGCTCCATGCCCAACATGGAAACCAAGGTGGGGCTTGAACTCACAACCCTGAGATCAAGACCTAAGCTGAGATCAAGAGTCACATGCTTAACCAACTGAGCCACCCAGACACCCCTTTTAATAGTTTGTAAATTGCATTTTCTGTGACTTGGTTCCTTTAGATTCCAAACATTTTGGGTAAAATGAGATTGAATGTAGCCAATGCAAAGTCTAAATCCTCATATAAAAATCTACTAACTTTCTAATACTTTCAGAAGACACATCTAATTTCTGAATGAAAGCTGCCTCCAGACTACATTAAGTGTGTTCTGGGTAGAAATTGTTTTGGCACGTACTCTGTAGAAATCCATGTAAAATTTCACTGAACTGAAAGTAAATTACCCACAGAGCAAAAAATATTTTTGAAAGCTTCAAACAAATTCTAAAGGATGGCAATCCTTGGGAGAAAAACAGTAAACAAATAAGTATATACCAATGATAGTTGAGTTAGAAATTGTAGTTCTGGGTAATGTATCTCAATAGAAGAGACTACTCACCTTTAATTTGGTTGGATGTGGTTAACATAATTGATCTGGGGGCCCTATTTAGATACAACCTCAAATACCAAAGTTAAACTTCTTCATCTGTGTATTTTATTGGAAAGAAATGAAATACAGAGACACCTGGGTGGCTCAGCAGTTGAGTGTCTGCCTTCGGTCGGGGCGTGATCCGGGTCCGGGGATCAAGTCCCACATCAGGCTCCCTGTGAGAAGACTGCTTCTCTCCCTGTCTCTGCCTCTGTGTGTCTCTCATGAATAAATAAATAAAATCTTAAAAAAAAAAAAAGAAATGAAATACAGGGAGAAGCAGGCTCCCTGATGCAGAACTCAATCCCAGGACCCCAGGATCATGACTGGAGTCAAAGGTAGACACTCAACCACTGAGCCACCCAAGTGTCCCTAAATAAATAAATCTTTAGAAAAGAAGTCAATTACTTTGTCTACTGAATCACCTTCTGCACAGAGTCCAAGGAAAATATTTTCACATGCTTCTCTCAAACGTGGTATCAGAACATTTTAAATATATGGAAACTCTCACATTGCCTAATTCTGTCTCACCAAATCATGATGTAGATAAAAAGGTACCACTATAATTTTCCTACAAATGAAAAAGACTAAGAAGTTGCAAATCACTCATAATTTTGAAGTACAAGTAAGCTGGCTAGAAGCGTTTACATTATCCAAAGTTGAGGAGTGTTCTATGGAAATTTTCCTCTATGTTAGAACTTAAAGGCTTTTTCCTGGCTTTGTCTTTCAAGATCTCATCTCACTTGATCCTACCATCCACATTCCACTTTACAGACCTTTGATCTTGTGACTTTTCATCTTTCAGGACCCAGCTTAGGCATCTCTTCCAAGAAGCCTTCCTTGATTATCCAGGGCACCATGATTTCAAATTACCTACTGCTTATGCCACTAACCAACAGCTAGATAGCTTTGCTTCCTTTGGTAATATCCAAGCTTTCCACTGATCACTTGTCATAGGTGCTGTTCAAGCATTGAATGATGAAGGGGACTAAATGTTCTGAGAACTTGATTATCAATGTTTTTATTATACTCCCAAGTAAACCATGATCCTTTTTTCTTTTTTTAAAGATTTTATTTATTTATTAATAAGAGGCAGAGACAGAGAGAGAGAAAGAGAGAGGGAGAGATTGAGAGAGAGAGAGTCAAGAGACATAGGCAGAGAGAGAAGTGGTTTCCCTGTGGGGAGTCTGATGTGGGACTCAATCCCAGGACCCCAGGATCACAACCTGAGCAGAAGGCAGATGGACACTCAACCACTGAGCCACCCAGGCACTCGATCATGATTCTTTTCACATAGTTATCATCATGTTGGTTACTCTCTTTACATCCCTACACTGACCATTTAATAATGGTTGATTATTTACCTGAAGGTTAGGGTTAATAATAGTTGATTATTTACCTGAAGGTTAAGGTTATGGTTATTTTGTTATGGTTATACTGGTGGATGATAATAAGGGTCACATCCATTTGTGTCGAAGGAAAGATCTCCCCTGGATTGAGAAATCATTTCTCAGTTATCTGGGTCAGAGACCTAACTCTGAGCCCAGCGCTGGAAACCAAGCGTCCAATAAGATGGGGCACTCGTAATTTTAATGGTAGCAAGGCCAAGAAGACAGCCCCCTGGTGGAGTTGGTCAATGGTCTCATCAGTGACAATTAATGAGTCAGGAAACAAGAATGCTGGGAGGTGCTATCTGAGCCACAGGGTAACTACCCCAAATCTAAGACAGGACTTGTGGTCCCTTGAGTTCAAGCTAATTCATGAGAAGATCAGAATTCAGTATTCTGTAAGCTTTAAAAAAAAATGCTTTTGACATTTTTCAAATTCCCCTTTCAAATTTCTCTTTTGTTTTCTACATGTATTGGGTAAAGCTGTTTTTGAAAACCCAGTCTGCCTCAGCTCTGTTAAGGGAAACAAATTATAGGCTTTGCCTTTGCTTGAGCAAGCCCAGGGCCAGAAGTACACAGTGAGGCAACACACACTCAAGTTAAAGAAATCTTACGGAATGGGAGAATCGGGAGGAAGAGTAGGAGTCACCTGCTGGGTTCCAAATCCAGGAAGATTTAGAGGGCATTTTACCAAGATTGGCAGCATTTTAAAATAGACAAATATTGTATTACTTGGGATAATTTTCATTTCTCATACTAAAATGTAAAACTACAATTGCATACAAATCAGAAGTCTTGCAAAAGTCTTACTTGCAAAAATTCAGAGCATACATACTCTATAAGCCTTTTTCCCCTTGACGGTATAAACAAGGTCTGTTTTCCCAATTAGTTTCATACAAAATGCAAACATTATTCTCCCATCATAAAAGTAATTTTTAAGCTCATCTAAAACATTGCCAGGTAATACTTTAGCATAGTTACTCGAGATACACTTTTTTTTTAAAGATTTTATTTATTTATTCATGAGAGACACACAGAGAGAGGCAGAGACACAGGCAGAGGGAGAAGCAGGCTCCATGCAGGGAGCCAGAGTGGGACTCAATCCCGGGTCTCCAGGATCACGCCCTGGGCTGAAGGCGGTGCTAAACTGCTGAGCCACCCAGGGCTCTCAAGATACCCTTTTTTTAAGAATAAAATTTGCCTTAGGTATTATGAGATAGCTTTTCCATTGTACATATTCTGTTGTATTTTCCAAACAATGTAAATAACAAATTATTTTAGAAGGAAGCTATCTACAAATTTCCTTACTATTGCCCCAATAACGTAAACTTTATTAATTCTTATTAAATTCAAATAAATCATAGACATTATATACTTGTGAGCTACATAAATTTACATTACAAATTGTATAAATTATATGCATAAAAATTTAAGGATATATTCTTAAATTAATCTTAAACACAAATCCGCAAGTGGAATGCATTAACATTTCCCATTCTAAAATCCGTAAAATACTCCTCTAGAAGCAGCAGCATTGTGATAGAATTCTTAAGTGAAGTTTGCTGAAACTTCTTGAGATATGCATATCATTTTTAGACCAACTAGTTTTGAGGTTAGACAAACTGAGTAAATCTGAAAGTCTGGATCAAGTGTCTCATGTCTAACGTAAAGATTATTGATAAAGATTTATTGGAAAGCATTGATTTTTTTTTAAGTAGGCTCCATGCCCAGTGTGGAGCTCAGCAAGAGGCTCAAACTCATGACCTGTCGATTGAGACCTAGCTAAGAGCAAGATCAGATGCATAACAACTGAGCCACCCAAGTACCCCTGGAAAGCACTGATTTTTAAAAATATAGCCTCAATGTGAAATTTGGGGTAACTGTTTTCCCTGGAAACCTATGGAATAGTTTTTTCTTCCAGAGGAAGAAAAATTGTTTATTTTCTTAGAAACTTTGCCCAATATACGTCTTTAAGATGCCGGAAATTTTGTAAATTTCCTATCTCTAAAAAATGGAGCACTTCAGTCCATTGAATATGCTCAAAACTAGAACACATGAACTAAAAAGTGCTGAACTTTGAAATTACAAAAGTAGAAGACATCCATAAAATACATTCTATATGAGACACACCAATCAGATTCTATTTTTTTTTGACAGCATAAAATGTACTTACAGAACTGGGTGTTAGTGTAACAATAAATTATTATACAAAGTATTTTGAGGAAAAAAATTTGGTTATCCAATCTTCTCTTTGAGCTCTATGTAAATAGAAATTTACTCTAAGGACTGTTTGGGGTATAAAAGTCAAAGTGATCCAAAAGTGTTTAGGAGATAACCTGAGATTTTAGAAGCAAAATGTATACAATCAAAACAGGTTTTTTAAATCAGCTGGCATTAAAATATTAGAATAGAAATCATAATAACTGCTAAATGCCATGGTATCACTGTTAACCAGTACTAGCCAGAGAATTAGAGAAGTAAAAATATTAGAGAAGTGAGACTTTCAGACCAAGATGAGAAAAAAAAGTTTGAATAAAATTTAAAGTACTCATGGATAATGAAACAATTGAATTGATGGAATAGTCCTTCTCCAAAATGGAGCCTAGAATTGGTAAGTAGACTCTTTCATCTGCATGCAATTCTCTGGAGAGAGGAAGGAAGGAAGGAAGGAAGGAAGGAAGGAAGGAAGGAAGGAAGGAAGGAAAGCAAATCGTTGTCAGGGAGTCCTTGGCTTCTCATTTCTTAGGGGATCTCTCAAGTGCATTGGCCTCCTTCACATGAAGGAAGGTGAAAGCAGACTTGAAAGTGCCATCGCCACTCTGTTGCGAAAAGCAGAGGAATGTAGCCCACAGAAAACCACAAAGTCCAGTGTAAGCTGTCCTCCAGTGAACAGGAACCAGGCTGAAGTTGGTGAGCTGAAACAGAAAGAAAGAGTGTGCCAGGGCTCCGTGTCAACCACAGCCTTGATTTAGCATTCCAAGGAGTTGGAGACTCACCTGCACAAAAGGCCAGTACACCAGACCGCTCTGAAATACAGAAAAACTCCATTAGAATGCCTTTTAATCCCACAAGAAACAATCCCACTGCTCATTCTATGAGAGATGAAGAAATACCAGGTGGAGAGAACCCAGAGGTGATATTGTATTTCAGGCTAAGCCGATTAAATCAGACTGCTTAAAGTCTCTCAAGTAGAAGAGGGTGGGAGCTGTGCAAAGAGCTTTTAGGTATGAGACGATTATATTAGTCAAATGTACAGGTGTGGAATGAAAAGGCTACCAGAATCAGTACCAGTTCTGTTAAACAGCCGCTTTCAAAATAACATATATGAAAAACAAAACAAAACAAAACATATACGTACGCTGTGGTTTTCCTGTTAGCCCAAGCAAATGCTGCAGGAATGTATTTATAAGAGGATCATCAATAAAGTTTTAAGTTGATCATTTTTTATTGGATGATTTGTTAATAATATCTTCTACTGGGGTGTCCAAGTGGCTCATCAAATAAGCATCTGCCTTTGGCTCAGGTCATGATCCCAGGGTCCTGGGATAGAGCCCCATGTTGGGCTCCCTGCTCAGCAAGGAGCCTGCTCCTCCCCCTCTCCCCTGCTTGTTCTCTCTTGCTCGCTCTCTTTCTCCCAAATAAATAAAATCTTTAAAAATAATATCAATAATATCTTCTACTATTTCGTGCAATGAGAGCCAGGGGTGACTCTAATTTTATCTAAAATGTTTGATTTGGGGCAGCCCGGGTGACTCAGCAGTTTAGCACTGACTTCAGCCCAGGGCCTGATCCTGGAGACCCAGGATCGAGTCCCACATCGGGCTTCCTGCATGGTGCCTGCTTCTCCCTCTGCCTGTGTCTCTACTTCTCTCTCTGTGTCTCTCATGAATAAATAAATAAAATCTTTTTAAAAATAAAATAAATAAAATAAAATGTTTTATTTTTTTATTTAAAAAAATGTAAGGCAAATAACATATACTATTTCCTGTAGAATAAGTTTAGCTGACGTTCTTGCATATTACAAAATGTCTCCAAAAAGGGAATGCTTTGCTGTCATTGTCGTTGTTGGTTTTAGGGGGAGGAGAAACAGAACTGTATTCTTCAAAAATTCTTCAAGTAATAGATAAAACAAGGCCAAGGAAATACAATTAATGGAGACTAAAGAGACCTGGCAACTAAATGCACTACCTGACCCTAGGCTGGATCCTGGGCCAGAAGGAAAAAGAAATGCTAGAGAGACCATCAGCTAGTCAATTGACAAACATGGCAGAGGATGGTGGATGAGATCAAAGGATTATTATTTTTGTTAAATGTACTGAAGTTGCTAACTCTGCTGTAGTTATACAAAAGAACACACTTAGGGGCACTTGGGAGGCTCAGTGGTTGAACATCTGCCTTTGGCTCAGGGCGT
Source organism: Nyctereutes procyonoides (assembly GCF_905146905.1). NCBI lineage: Eukaryota > Metazoa > Chordata > Mammalia > Carnivora > Canidae > Nyctereutes > Nyctereutes procyonoides. The sequence goes on along the minus strand of NW_026575126.1, from coordinate 49,406,598 downwards.
GATCCTGAGGTCCTGGGATCGAGTCCCGCATCTGTAGGGAGCCTGCTTCTCCCTCTGCCTGTGTCTCTGCCTCTGTCTCTCTGTGTTTCTCATGAATAAATAAATAAAATATTTTTAAAAAGAACACACTTATTCTTAGAAAATAGATCAAGTATCTAGGGCAAAGGGTAATTCTGTGTGTAACTTACTCGCAAATGCTTCGGAGAAACAGACAGAAAGGTGAATGGAGAGATAGATCGAGCCAAGAAAAAATAAAAGAGACAGGCAAACTGTTAACTATGGGTAAAGGGTATTCACTGAACTATTCTTCTTACTTTTTCATCAGTTTGAAATTATTTCCAAATTAAAGTTTTTAAAAACTATAATAGAGACAGATGTAACATCAGATAAATTTCTAAGAGGTAATTTACCTAAGCTCCCCCCTACCACCTTGTGGCTGGTGAAAAGAGACAGAAATTTCATGCCATCTGCACAAAAACCAACCAACCAACCAACCAAAAAGTACTACCTACATGTAAATAACAAATAAAGTAGGAATGTCCTTTCTACCTTCATCCAAAGAACTTGGATTGGGCAGGGTCTTGATTCCAAGCAATTCTATTCTCACTCATAAGAGTGGGCTTGGGCTACAAAAAAGCCTTTTGTGACAGATTCTTTTTTTGTTTTGTTTTGTTTAAGATTGTATTTATTTATTTGAGAGAGAGACAGACAGACAGAAACAGTGACCAGGATAGCACAAGCAGAGAGGAGAGGGAGAACCAGGCTCCCCTCTGAGCAGGGAGCCTGATGTGGGGCTGGACCCTAGGACCCCAGGATCATGACCTGAGCCGCAGGCAGATGCTTAACCAACTGAGCCACCCAGGCACCCCTCGTGACAAATTGTCTTTGGCTGCTTCTTGTCTTTCAATTCCTAATGTTTGTGCTCCTGGTTTCATTGATCAAGATTGACTTAAGAGCCTGGTTTGAACCCAGTTTCTTCCATATCTAATATCCCTAGCCCTAGCTGCTTTCTCCTGTCACTATTACTGATGTTCAGGATCTTCGGTATGGTATTTAACACTCAACAAAGGTGGCCTGTGTGTCTTCATTAAGGGAGGGGGATCTGAAGCATCTCCAAATCCCTGCTTAAAGCCTCTTGCTTTCCCAATTCTTCTTGCTTGCTTAAAAAAGAAAAAAAAAAGTTAAACGTATATACCTCCATAGGATCCATGATATACTGGGAAAACGTGTTCCTTTTTTCAAAATCAAGCAGAAGAAAATTACACTTGGATGTCGCATTGGACTCACAACTTCTGCCCCAAGAGAAGTTAACGAGTTCTGAACACACTTTCTGCTTAAAGGAAGAAGAAACTGTCCCTGAGCATGTGGCTTGCACGCTCCCTACCATCCGCTTCCAACCACCAAGTGGGCAATGCTGATTCTGGAGCTCAGTGTAACTCAGTAGAAGATTCCAGAAGCAGGACGGGTGATAGCCAGGTGTGGGTTGGCACTGCTTCTGATAGGGAATTAAGTACATGTGAAGCCCAAGGCCAGTCTGTGTACATTCTGCAATCCTGAAAATTCACTCCATTGGGATTAGTAAAATCAAACATCCTCTAGGCCAGAGATGGAAAGCACCCCTGAATTTGCCAGGTCTTATGGATACTGCTCAATAAATCTTAATTAAATGAGTTAATAAATATTTGTTGGACTGGGTTGTGTATATTTGCATTGAGCAAACAGCACAACAGGTGACTTACTTCAAGCCTAGAAGTAATCTTGGGAAACATTATCCTTCACACGGACTGAGCAGAATGTACACCTGGGAACATATGCTCCAAATGGGAATGATTCCATTAACCACTCAGATTCTACTTTTCCTATTTTGCAGTAATCTCTTTGGCTCCAAAATGCACTAAATGAACTGTAATCACTAACAAGAGTAAACTTAAAAAACAGGAATCGTGTGAACGTCGACTAAAACTCAGAGACACTCAAGTATAGACACCCTTAAAGCCTCTTCTCATTTCTCTTTCAAAACAAATTTAAGGGACACCTGGGTGGTTCAGTAGTTGAGCATCTGCCTTCAGCTCATGTCATGATCCCAGGGTCCTGGGATCTGAGTCCTGCATCAGGCTCCTTGCAAGGAGCCTGTTTTCCCCCCTGCCTGTGCCTCTGCCTCTCTCTCTGTGTCTCTCATGAGTAAATAAAATCTTTAAAAAAAATTTAGATCTCTGCATCAAAATATTGTTCCTTTGTGCCAACCCACTGGAGCCCTAAATTAAGAATAGCTTCCTTAGGGCTCCTGGGTGGCTCAGTCAGTTAAGTGTCTGCCTTCAGCTCAGGTCATGATCTGGGGGTCCTGGGATCGAGCCCTGTGCTGGGCTTGCTGCTCAGCAGGAAGCCTGCTTCTCCCTCTCCTTCTGCTTGCTTCTCCCTCTCCCTCACCCTGCTTGTGCACACTCTCTCTCTCAGATAAATAAATAAACCTTAAAAAAAAGAATAGTTTTCTTAAAATGTATTTAAAGTCACAAATATACTAAAAGATCTTGATTACCTTTTCAAAAGTCTGTCTTACCTTGTATGTATTCCAAAATTTCTTTTTCAGGTCCAAAAATATATCATCCTTTTCCTGGAGAATACTCATACCTATTTGTAAAAACAGGCACCACAAGGATTTTGCAAGACTCAGTAGGAAGAACACTGTATAACAGTTCAAGTTTTCTCTTTCAATATGCAAAGTACCCACCAGTATGTATCTTTTATTCATTATATCCCTTCTGATCCAAGAGTGAAAACAACATGTACTCCATTCTAAAACTAGATAAATCTTTTTAAAATATATATGGAATTTTAAAAATAAAACCAGATAAATCTTAAAGGAATGATAAATATGAAGTGAAAATAGCAGAGTATAAAAATAATAGCAGAAAGATAGCTAATAGGTATATATATATGTATACCATATACATATACCATATATATATACCATATATATATATATATACCATATATGTACACCATATATATATAGATATATGTAGTAAGAGAACCCACAGCGTTCAGATAGGGCAACTGGTGACTTCTCTGCCTTCCAAACTTTTTGTAAAATGTTTAAAATTTTTTTAAATGTTTTAAAATGTTTTAACATTTTAAATGTTAAATATTTTAAATGTTTAACATTTTAAATGTTTAAAAATGTTTAGCATTTTAAAAATTTAGGGTCGCCTGGATGGCTTAGTCTGTTAAATGTTTGTCTTTGGCTCAGGACATGATCCCGGGGTCCTGGGATAGAGCCCCCACTGGGCTCCCAACTCATCAGAGTCTGCTTCTCCCTCTGCCTCTGCCCCTCCCCCTGGCTTGTGCTCTAGCTCATTCTCAATCTCTCTCTCTCTCTCATGAATAAATAAAGTCTTTAAGTAAATAAATAAAATTTTAGACACTTAATTTCCTTCTTTTTAAAGAATAAAAAAAAAGGCTGATGGACCTCGTGGGTATTCAGGCAACTACAAAGTTCCCATCAGCATTCTAATCAGAATTATTCTAATCAGAATTTGAAAGCAGAACACCAATTCAGCCTTTCTAAAAACATTCTGAAAACATTGCATGTTCAACAACCCTGAAAAGAAATTCAGGGAGCAAAGACAAAAATCCTCCTATTTTAGGAAGGAGTAAAAATAAAAGTGCTTTAAAAAGTCTCCTTCAAATCCGATTAGGAGGAAGGGGAAACAAGGGCTTTTTAGTTAAATGCAAGGGATTCTGAGAACAGGATTTATAAGAATCCCCAGGCGTATATTGGTAATATCGGGTTCTACTTACCAAGCACTAATTAAGCACTAAGCACTTTCTGTGCCTTATTTCATTTGACCACCCCCCTCCCCCATACAATCCGCTGAGGTTGGGAGTTACAGAGGCGGAAATGAGCTCTGGGAGGTTAATACCGAACCAAGTCCTACTGAGGTACGGATTCTGAGCCAGACCTCTCCATCACAATCTGAGATCCCCAAGGTGGCCCCAGCACAAAAGATCATCTGATATAGGCAATTTCTAGGTTGGAAGTTCCTTGAACAAACATCCAACCCATCCAGTCCCCCTCTTCACTTTCACAGGAGGAGAGGGAAATCGGGCCAGAAATCTAAAAGCAAAACAAAGCAGCCATCTGGGTAGGAATCCGTGTTCAGGGAGCCTCAGACTTAAATCACAATGCTCCGGGAGCTGGGTTCCTGCAGCATCTTTCTGGCTTACAGGCATACGGACAACATTCAAGATGAACATCACAGCATGGATTATGTTGTTTTTGGGCAAGTCACTGAACCCCCTTTGAGACTGTGTTCTTATCTGTAACACAAGAATAGCAGAGAGCTCCTGCCTCACTGGGTTGTTGGAGGATTAAAATGGGAACCTGGGGGTACCTGGGTGGCTCAGTGGTTGGGCGTCTGCCTTTGGCTCAGGTCATGATCAGGTCCTAGGATCAAGTCCCACATCAGGCTCCCTGCAGGGAGCCTGCTTCTCCCTCTGCCCATGTCTCTGCCTCTCTCTATGTGTCTCTCATGAATAAATAAACAAAATTTTTTTAAAAATTAAATAAATAAAATAAAACAGGAAACTGGTTCCTCGAGGTCCAGCCCCTAGGTCCCAACTCCTTCACTGGAGTTCAAGGCAATTGCAGTCATGGGCGTGAGGAGCCTCTTTGCAGATATGCCCCCTAAGTCACACATCTTGGGACCAGGCACCTGACAGCCATGGCTCCCAGGTCCTTTATTTTACTGACCCCACTGACCGCATCATCCATGTGGTCCGACTGAGACTACAACAGGCAACCAGGTTCTTCATACTTCCTGAGGGGTTGATGAGGAAAGGAACCAGATCTGGATCCCCAAAATAAGATCCACAGAGCAGTGTAGGTTTCTTCAAAGTGCTGAGTGACACCCACCCTCCCACCCCCACCCCCATGACCTGGTTTAGAAGGCACTGGCAGCCAATGAATAGAAGACCATCTTCAGGTAGGGGGAGGATATGTTATCCCCAATGCCAGGGTCAGGCCCAGGGCCCTTGGATTTTCTTGAGGAATTGGTGACTGTCCCCCACCCTTCTCCTTTACTGGCTATGGAAACTGCTAGGAGGATGGAGGCTACAGAGCCCCTCCCATTGTTTTTGGTCTGTAAGGCCCTAAGGAAGCTTCCCAAAGTCAGATCTTTAGGCCTCAGGGTGATTTTCAGAGGAAGGGCCTCCCAGGACTTTTCACCAGCCGAGAGTTCTCCAAGGCAGGGTCCAAGGTCCACTCACATTTTCTTGGCTTTTCATAGACGGGACGGGACCCCCAAAGGAAAATCTTGTTACCAAAGCAGGACTAAGGCCTTGAGCATGAGTTTTCTGGGGGAATCTGTTCTACCTCTGGTTGCACTTGCTCTGCTCCCGGGGTCCCGCAGCAGCCCCACGGCGCACTTGGTCGGTGTGTTAGAAAGGAGTGTGCGCCCCTGGTAAGGAGGCCCGTCGCCCCAGGCTCGGATTTTCCCAGGAGCAGGACAGGCCTGTCCCACAACTGGGTCCCATTTTTGCAGCCTCCAGGGCCACTGGCTGTGATCTCCTTGACGTTCATGTGGACCTTTTTCAGGAGGGGAATGGACCCGCCCCCCTCCAGCTCTGCCTCCCTCCAGTTCTAGCTGATGCCCCGGGCCCCCACCGAGCATGCACGACCACCGGCAGCGTCCCAACCGTGGTCCTGGCCCCTGGCTCCCTCCTAGGCGCCACCTCTCAACTTCTCCCACTTACTCCCTGGTTGCCACACTTCTCAGCTCTTGCACCTGGACCCCCAGCTCCGCCCCTGCAGTCCTGCGCGCATCCCCACCCCCACCCCGACCCCATGGCTTGCTTCCAGCCCTGGGCGCACCCCCCCCCCCCAGCCCCTGGCTCTCCCGCTCCATCCCCGCCCCAGGCCCCTCACCTGCATAGAAGGCCGAGACGGCCACCGGCCCGCCGATCGCCTGGTCGCACAGCACCTTGGCCAGCACCGCGCGCGGCGCACGGCCCGGCAGCGCGCGCTCCAGCAGGCGCAGCCACACGTAGTTGAAGTTGCCGTGGAAGGTCACGGCCACGGTGGCCACGCGCCGCGTCTGCTGCCAGTCGGCCTGAGCGCCCCGTAGCCGTTGCTGCAGCGCGTCTCCGGCGGAGAAGAGCGCCGCGTAGAGCAGCACGTTGGTGGGCCACGGGTAGCGCCGGGCCGCGCGCAGCGGCGCCCTGCCACCAGCCAGCCATGCCCATGGGGGCGCGGGGGTGCCCAGCGACCGCGGCGCCAGCTCCCGCGGCCACGCCCGCCCGCGCCCGGCCCTGCGCGCCGCCTCCGCCACCTGCACCTGTCCTCGCGGATGCTCCCGAGCCATTGGGCGCCCCGCGCACACCCAGTCCGCGCGCTCCAATCCCGTGGCCGCGGGGCCGAGCCTCGGAAACGCGGGCCGGTGCACCGAATGCGGGATCCGTTTCCCTGAAATGTCCAGAGCAGGCTCGTGCATCGACAGAAAGTAGGCTAGCGCTTGTCGGAGGCTGTGGGGTGGGGGTTGGGGTGGGGGGGGGATGCGAAGTGACTTGGGTGTGCGCTTCTTTGGCGTGTGATTATATCTCAAAAAAAAAAAGTTGAAAGAGATGGGAAGACAAGGGGGGGAGGAAGAAGGGATACCAAAACCCAGTTACCAAGAGGACGGTGTAATGTTAATGTGCAAACAAGTCACCCTTCCAATGCACACAACACGCTGTTAGGTCGCTTAGGAGACAAATCCAGAAGTTCACGTGTGAAGCCTTTTCTGAACGGGAGCTCCCGTAAGGTAAGAGGGGGGACCTACTGCCTTCTCTTCAGTGTGGGACTCTCTGAATATTGCCTCGCAAAACATGCTGAGCTCCCAGGCAGTGTCCCAGAAGGAGGGGGTCACTGGGGACCCCAGCCCCAGATAACCATCTCAGCCCTCCTTGCTTCTTTTCCTCCTTCCTTGTTTTTTCTTTCTTCATTGACACATCCAAGCCCATCCTCATTCTCTGTCTCTTTCTCTCTTCTATTAAGCTACCCTCTTTTTTTAAAGATTTTATTTATTCATCATAGACATAGAGAAAGAGAGAGAGAGAGAGAGAGAGAGAGAGAAGGCAGAGAGAGACACAGGCAGAGGGAGAAGCAGGCCCCATGCCAGGAGGCGGATGCAGGACTCCATCCCAGGACTCTAGGATCGCGCCCTGGGCCAAAGGCAGGCGCCAAACTGCTGAGCCACCCAGGGATCCCCCAGCTACCCTCTTTTATTTCATTTTAGTTTTTTAAAGATTTAGTTTATTTGAGAGCAAGAGAAAGAGAGAGCTCAGAATGGCAGGGGAGGGCCAGAAGGAGAAGGAGAGAATAGGGTGCCCCTCGTTTTAATTTGTTTTAATTTTAACTTTTCATTTCGAGATGATTCCAGACTTAGAAAAAAAAAAGTTGCAAAAGTAGTACGGAGTTCCCATACAGGCATACCCAAGCTTCCCCAAATACTGACATCTTGCATAATGACCATAGTACAATGATCAAAACCAGACACTAATCGCTGATGTAATACTATTACCTAATCTACAGACCTTATTCAAATTGTTGCCAGTTGTCCCACTAAAGTCCTTTTTTCCAGTCTGGCCTCCAGTCTGGCATCCTGGTCTGGATCATTTTGCATTGCACTGAATTATTATGTTATCTATGGTCTTAGTCTCCACTCTGGGGAGCTGGGGGTTATTTTGCAGACTTCCTCCACTTGACCCCCTTATTGTTATGGGCTGAATTATATGCCTCCCCAGATTCATATGTTGGAGCCCTAGCCCCCAGGATCTCAGGATGTGACTGCTTTGGAAATAGGGCCTTTAAAGAGGTGATTGGATAATGATAGGATGGGACCAAGCAATCTGACTGGTGTCCTGATAAGAAGAGGGAATTTGGGGATGCCTGGGTGGCTCAGCGGTTGAGCGTCTGCCTTCGGCTCAGGGCGTGATCCTGGGGTCCTGGGATCGAGTCCTGCATCGGGCTCCCCACAGGGAGCCTGCTTCTCCCTCTGCCTGTGTCTCTCCCCTCTCTCTCTCTCTCTGTGTGTGTCTCTCATGAATAATAAATAAAATCTTTTTAAAAAAGGAAGAAAAGGAGGGAATTTGGAGACGCACAAAGAAGCACCCGGGCAGTGCATGCACAGAGGAAAGGTAGTGTGGGGACACAGTGAGAAGGAGGCCACCTGCAAGCCAAGAAGAGAAGCCTCCGGAGAAATCAGCTCAGCTGACACCTAGACCTTGGACTTCTAGCCTTCTGAACTGTGAGAAAATAAATTTATTTTTTAACCCACCTAGTCTGTCATTTTTCATTCTGGCATCCCTAGCTGACTAATAACACCCATTCTCTTTAATTCTTGAAAATCTGCCAATTTTTGTGGTCTTTGACCCTTTCTTCTTGCTTCAAGTCAAAAGCCAGGCATCCCACACCCCTGCCCCCCCCTCATTCTATTGGCAATCATTTCTGACTCTGACCTGCCTGTCTCTCTCTTAGAAGGACCTTTGTGATTACATTCAGCCCAACTGGATAATCCAGGATAATCTCCGTATCTTATGTCGAGAATCATCTACAAAGTCCCCTTTGCCGTGTAAAATAATGTATTCACACATCCTGGGGGTTCAGACAGGACATCTTTGAAGGGCCATTATTCAGCCTACTGTACCCCCTTTTATCATGTCTTCCTTCTCTGTAACCCTTCTGATCTCTTCAGACAGCAATTGATCATGTTAGCTGACATCAAACCGCCTGTTTCTCAATGCATATGCATAAAGACTATCTTTGTCCAGCACTTTTTCATTCATTCACTCAATAGATCAATAGTCTTGAGTACTATTATATGCCATGCACTAAACTCTATGCTTGTGGCAAGGATTTGTATTTGCAATGCCTTTTTAAAAAATCTAATTGCTGCCTAGAGGAAATTGTGGCCTTCATTATGAATACAAGAAAATATCCCAGATGATTCCTACACCACTCCCTTGACCAAATTTGTTAGAAAAATAGAGCAAAATTGGAGACAACAAGCAGGAAGGTGGGGTGGGGAGGGATTGGCGTGGTGGCCATGTGAAATACAAGATGCCCAGTTAACTTTGAAATTTCAGATGAACAATGCATGACTTTTTAGCATAAGTCTAAATATGCCCCATGCAATATTTAGAACACACTTATAATAAAAAATTTTCACTGCTCATCTGAAACTCAATGTTAACGGGCACTCTCTATTTTTTAAATTTATTTTGCTAAATCTGGCACCCCTTTGGTGAGAGCCCGCTACATATGTCTGTTATCTATGAGGCACCCAACACCTGAACTCATTATTTCTCTTAGAACTCCAGTGAGGGAGGGGATTGGAAACAATCTGCAGGGACATACATCCTCCAAAATCTATGGTGATCTTTATCAAGCAGCTCAACATATTTGCTTAATGGGAGTTGAAAGATAAATAAATACCAAGAAGGCTGAGATGGTTCAACATGGGTTGCTATATATTTGTCTCTTCTTAAAAACAAGAAAAAAAAAAAAACCACCCAGTCATTAAGGACAATCTATTACTCAAGCAAACGCTGAAGGACCCACATGGCCTTCAAAGAAGAGGAGATGCTCTAAGATAAATTAATTCATTACATCGATGCTTCATCATCTGTGCAAGCTGTGATTTGGAGCCCTCTGGCAACAATGAGGCAACACATTCCATGTGACATTAATATCTCTGAACAGTAGGGGATAACTTGGAGAATGGAGCGCCGTGTTAAAATATAAAAGGAATTTTTTGAGGAAGAATTTCAGCAGGGAATAAGCCCTGATGTGGGAACTGAGTTTCAATGTACAACTAAGGATCACATTAAAAATACATTAGGATGATTACAAAGAAGCTTATTGTAGCAGCTATTATTTCTTTTTATTTAAATGAATCAGGGCTTCATAAGAACCACCATGTGGGCCACAGTGTCTAAAATCTTCTATCCCCTCTTGAAAATTTCTCTGAAATTTCTACTGACAAACTGAAGGCTTCTATGCTTAAAAGGCTGCAAGACAGGTCTGTTTTGCAAAGAGCAGAGGAAGCAATCACTTAAGGCTACCCCTCAAAAAGGAAAAACAAAAGAGAGGTTCCTTGGGCAGCCCCGGTGGCTCAGGGGTTTAGCGCCGCCTTCAGACCAGGACATGATCCTGGAGACCTAGGATGGAGTCCCATATCCGGCTCCTGAGTGGAGCCTGTTTCTGTCTCTGCCTCTGTGTGTGTCTCTCATGAATAAATAAATAAAATTTATATTTAAGAAAAAAAAAGAGGTGCCTAGGTGACTCAGTCCGTTAAGCATCTGCCTTCAACTCAGGTCATGATCGTGGGATCCTTGGAGGGAGTCTGCTTCTCCCTCTCCCTCTGTTCCCCCCCCACACTCATTCTCTCTCTCTCTCTCTCTCTCTCTCTCTCTCTCTCTCTCTCTCCAATAAATAAATAAGATCTTTTTTTAAAAAAAGGTCCCTGAAGCTCCTCAAACCCTTCCAAGATCACCTCTAAGACATCACTTGTTTCTGGTTATGGATACAGAGCAGAAAACCATCTTCCTCCTTGTCACCTGAAATGAGGCTCAAAGGGAGGCTGACAAGGATACTATGGAACCCTCCCTCTTTCCTTCCCACCCTTTCATTCCAGAATGCTTACTCTAGAATTTCTCCAGCAGAGATCCAAATGGAAGAGGCTGGGTCGACTTGAAGCTGGGTATGCCCAGCAAGCACACAGTCTTTCCTTAGCGTGGCTACAGATGAATTAAAAGAGGTATGCTTGGGACACCTGGGTGGCTCAGTAGTTGAGTGTCAGCCTTTGGCTCAGGTTGTGATCCCGGGGTCCTGGGATGGAGTCCTGCATCGGGCTCCCCGTGGGAAGCCTGCTTCTCTCTCTGCCTGTGTCTCCGTCTCTCTCTGTGTGTCTCTCATGAATAAATTTAAAATTTTTTTCTTAAAAAAGAGAGCTATGCTTTATGTAAATCATACTACACTAATTACTACCACCCCCACCCCACCCATTATTTGCGCTGTCGGGGACCAGAGGTCAACCACAGTCAGGAAGCAGATGATCCACCTTGTGACAGATTATCAGAGGGTCAATGGTAGCCTAACCTTCCCTCACAGCGCCTATATCATTCACATCACCTCCTCTCATTCTGCAGTCATTCTATCACCGCACATCATCACCAGAAGGGTGAGTACAGGACAGTAAAATATTTTGAGAGATTGACTACATTCATGTGACATTTATTATTGATTATAGTTGTAATTGTTCTACTTTATCATTAGTGTGAATCTCTTACTGTGGTTTATAAATTAAGCTTTATCATAATGATGGGGAGCAGAAGGCTAGCTGAGGACAAAGCACAAGCTCACACCCTGCAAACCCCACGCCCCCACTCCTGGGTGGGATGTATGTGACATTCCTCAGGTATTCCTAGATGCCCTAAAGCTAAGAGAAAGGAAGAACAAATAGTCAACTTACAGAGATTCTAGTTCTATAGACAGGAGTCCCGCCTCAGTTTACAAAATGTCTTAGTGATTTAGAAGAAAAAGCATTCTTATCAATAACCTAACTTCCAGAAGGAAACTCCCAACTATCTTAAAACTAATGTTTTAGTGGAAGAAAAAACAACCTTAACTTGACAATAGCAAGGCCTCCCGTATCTCCTATGTCCTCTTTAGCATACAAAAATTCTTTTGAAAATCTCTCTTTTCTTTACCCCAACTCCTGGGTATATAATCAACCATCCCTCACAACCCCAAGGCAGCAGCTCTTTCGGCTCCGTGCTTTAATAAAACCACCGTTTTGCACCAAAGACATCTCAAGAATTCTCTCTTGGTCACCAGCTCCAGACCTCACCCCTCCAAACCTCCCCTATATTCTAAAACATCAATAGAGGGGATCCCTGGGTGGCGCAGCAGTTTAGTGCCTGCCTTTGGCCCAGGGCGCGATCCTAGAGACCCCGGTGCATGGAGCCTGCTTCTCCCTCTGCCTGTGTCTCTGCCTCTCTCTCTCTCTCTGTGTGACTATCATAAATAAATAAAAACTAAAAAAAAAAAAACATCAATAGGGATGTATAGGAAAAGACACAGCATATATGTTTTCAGTACTGTCCGAAGGTTCAGACATCCACTGGAGGGTCTTGGAAAGTATTCCCCTGGGGATAATGGGAGGGAGGGACTGACTGCTCTGCTGTATGACTTTCTTTTTAAAAGTTATTTTTGGGGCAGCCAGGGTGGCTCAGCGGTTTAGCGCCACCTTCAGTACAGGCCGTGATCCTGGAGACCTGGGATGGAGTCTCATGTCAGGCTTCCTTCCTGGAGCCTGCTTCTCCCTCTGCCTGTGTCTCTGCCTCCCTCTCTGTCTCTCATGAATAAATAAATAAAAACTTTTTTTAAAAAAAGTTATTTTTGGAGTGCCTGCTCAGGTCATGATCCTAGGGTTGTGGTATCCAACCCCATATCCAACTCCCAGCTCAGCCAGTGAGTCTGCTTCTCCTTCTGCCCCTCTCCCTGTTCTGTTCTCTCTCTCTCTCTCAAAAAAACAAAAACAAAAACACTTTTTTTTTAAGGTTATCTTTATTTGGATGGGCGAATGGGATTGAAATTATGGAGGTAAGAGTAAGAGGCACCACCACTACTGACTCCCGGTCTGAACAAGCACTGGGGTAAAGAACAGGTGCTCCAGCTGGAAAAGATCAGAAAGTTAGCGGGAAGAAGCTATAAGCCTACTTCCCACCAGACCCTCAGTTTCTCCTATTAGCAGAAACAATATTAAGCAATTCTGTCTTGAAATCATTGCATTTTGGCTCTACTGTGGAAAAACCATGCCTAAAAATTGGGTCTCTAAGCAACTCTCACACCCTTGACATTGACACAAATTGTATGAAAGGTGCTTGGATAGATACGATGGGTTTGGGGCGTTTCTATGTTGGCCAGAGCTGAAACAAAGCCCTGAGGCTAAAAATGTTATTTGTTCTTTGCTCTTGTTTAGAAGTTTGGAACACTTCCTCATCCTTCTATCCTGCCCCCAGTAGAACACTAAGACACGGCAATGGATTTCTCCAGAGAGATGGTGGACCTTATAGATTCCAACCTACAACTTAGCATTTTGAAATGGTGCTGTTTGAAAGAAATATTTGAGGTAGAGTGTTTCTCTAGCTCAGGAACCCTGCTTCCACCACCTTTATTTTAAGTAACTCTTCTGCCCACAATTGGTGTGGGATAATAGAGCAATTAAATTTATTTCATTAATTTTCCATTGTGACGTTTTGGGGAAAGAAAATAGCTTTGCCAAGTAAGTCCTCCTAAAATACATCAAAAAAAAAAAAGGAAATTTAAAAATCTGAAATCATGGGAAACCCAACATAAGAGGTAGCTTTAAAGATACTGCATATTCAAAATGCAAATGAGTTAAGAATTTCCATATAAAAGGTGAATTAATTAGGAGACTTTTCTTCTCCATTTATGCTTTTTCTGAACCTCTGAAACTCCAGTTACTATAGGAAATGTATGACTCTACTAAAATGTGGAAGAAATAACTAGTAGAATACGGATCTGGGGATGAGTTTAGTACTCTATCTGCCTGATTCAATCAGAGAAATCACATCATAATTAGAACAAGGAAAGGAGGGGCTCCTGGGGGGCTCAGTAGGTTAAGTGTCTGCCTTTGGCTCAGGTGATCATAGGGTCCTGAGATTGAGCCCTTCCTCCAGCTCCCTGCTCCAAGAAGAGTCTGCTTTTCCCTCTCCCCCTGCTTGTGCTCACTTGTGCTCTCTCTCTAACAAACAAATAAAATATTTTTTTAAATAAAAGGGTAATACAGTTGATTCTTATTTTTCAAAGCAGTTATATTCTATAAATTTGCTATGAACACTTAAATTAGCAAATGTTGAACTGTGACTTTTCCAGGTTAGGGTCCATTGAGGCTCTGGTCACAGCATTTTCATCAACCGATTGACCCGTAAACGTGGCTTTGTGTTTCTGTTGAAGGTACCTCGTTTAATATAGTGTTGATTCATTCCCATTGAACTCTCAGCCTACAATGTTATAACTCATGTCTGAACAAAGCTTATCTACCACTGTTTTCTCCTGAAGGCACATGACAGCCTTCTTGCACTCAGGAATGCTAGACAGCACTTCACCACTCTGCTTGACGGCCTTTTTAAGCAGCGATTTCACTAATGGCACAACAATGTGGAAAAGGTGGCACGACACAGACTGTGAAAGGGACACTTGGGACGTCTGGGTGGCTCAGTGGCTGAGTGTCTGCCTTTGGCTCAGGGCGTGATCCCAGGGTCCTAGGATCAAGTCCCACATTGGGCTCCCTGCAGGAGGCCTGCTTCTCCCTCTGCCTATGCCTCTGCCTCTCTCTCTCTCTCTCATGAATAAATAAATAAAAATTTTAAAAATAAATAAAAAATGTTTTTAAAAAGGGACCCTCATTTACAATCTGAGAGCTGTGACATGAAGGCACAGTGTCTCCGGGTTCTACTCCAGCCGGGAATATGCAAGCTGGTTGACTTAACTGTGTAGCTGCTCTGTGCATGTGTATCCCTTCAAATAATAGCAAAAGCATCTGGAGCATGAATTCTGGGGTTCCAAATAAACTTTAGCAAGCAGTTGAGTTTGAAAATATGGAATCCACAGATAATGAGGATTGACTATACAGAATTGTTAACGGTGAATTGGAATAAGGAGGATTTAGATAATAAGAGAAATCTAAAGAGTGTAGAAACAGGAGGCATACAGGACAGCCCTGCTGCCAGGACTGAGAGAAAAACACACAAGAAAGACCCTTCCCCCCCACCTCCAGGGCACGAATCCTGACCTTGTTGGGAGGGCATAGTCCTGGCTCACTGAATGGCAAAGTCAGTGGCTATAATGCCCTGCTGGGTGGTGGCATTTACTGGAAATCTGCTCTCTAGGGAAGGCTGTTACGGAGCAGTGCCTCATTGGAGGTACTCTGCTACAAAACCATTAGGAGGGGTGCCTACATGGGATATTGTGATTTATAATAAGAAATACATATTTGGGGGGCACCTGTGTGGCTCAGTAGTTGAGCGTCTGCCTTTGGCTTAAGTCCTGATCCTGGGGTCCTGGGATCAAGTCCCGCATTGGGGTCCCCATGGGGAGCCTGCTTCTCCCTCTGTTTATATCTCTGCCTCTCTCTGTGTCTCTCATGAATAAATAAATCTTTTACAAAATCTTTACTACTTTGATAAGCAAAAATTCTATCTCATTTGATTTTTGCATTTTTTGATCAGTAGTAATGATTTTTTAATGTGTGTTTATTGATCATTTGCACATGTTTTCCTCTTTAATTATTGTATGTTAATGTTTTTGTTCCTTACCCTTTGGGGCATAAAGTTTTAGAGAAGGCTGAATTATTTCATAAAATGTAAATAAATCTGAAACAAATAAAAGGTAGAATTTACCGTTTTTTTTAAGATTTTATTTATTTATTCATGAGAGACACAGAGAGAGAGGCAGAAACACAGGCAGAGGGAGAAGCAGGCTCCACGCAGGGAGTCCGACATGGGACTCGATCCCAGGTCTCCAGGATCAGGCCCTAGGCTAAAGGCAGCGCTAAACCACTGAGCCACCCGGGCTGCCCTAGAATTTACCTTTTTATGCTATTTTACTTTTTGCAATGTCAACTAAAATATTCAATAACATCTAAAATTTTACTTTAGGGAAAAAAGAATCTTAAACATAAGTTGAAATGTGGCTTAACATGACAGTTAAATTTTTTTTTCATATGGCTGCATCAATCTTAACATACTTGCTTCAGATTTTCCAAGACTTCATGCCCAACTCTGCTCCCATGATATTTGGATGATGATAGGTCTGTGAATTGTGAGAACTGCTCGAACATCAAAGAAAGGTCCTTTGAGTAATAGAAAAATCAGTGGGAATGCCTTCCTCAAGATCTTGAAAATTAATGGTAAATTGTCCATGGTAGTGGTTTATTTTGGTTGATTTTCTTTTATTTCCAGCTAATTATCAGTGAACAAATATTCTCAATGTTTCAGAACAGAGATTTCGAATTTACAGCTTGAAAGATGAATTCATTCATGATTTATTCTCTATTCTCTTATCCTGCTCTATTTTCCTGATGGTACTTAAAATTAATTAATATTAGATAGCTATTTGTTATCTCTCCATTCCAATGCAGTGTAAGATCCGCAAATGCAAAGACTCTTTTAATCACTGTAACCCTGATTCCTAGAATACTGCCTGGCATGTAGCAGACTCTCA
This sequence comes from Nyctereutes procyonoides, assembly GCF_905146905.1. Classification (NCBI taxonomy): domain Eukaryota; kingdom Metazoa; phylum Chordata; class Mammalia; order Carnivora; family Canidae; genus Nyctereutes; species Nyctereutes procyonoides. The sequence continues at coordinate 49,390,313 of NW_026575126.1, read as the reverse complement.
GAAAATATTTGTTGAATTAATGCATTCAATAATCATACACTGCATCCCAGACATTGGACTATGGAGACCTGGGATGTGAAATTGCTTACTTGGCCCATAGAGTGTCTTTAAAATGTGATACTCATTAAAACCAGATTGAAAACACTGGAAATGTTTGGAAATAAAATCTGCACATTGTGCCAGCATATAGATTCATTATCCATCCATTCATTCATTCATTCTCCAACCGTTTTTAGAGTCTACGTGCCAATTACTGGGGACAAAATAACATTACAGACAGACTCTGTCTCTGCAGAAATGGCATTTATAGTCTATTAAGGGGGATCCCTGGGTGGCGCAGCGGTTTGGCGCCTGCCTTTGGCCCAGGGTGTGATCCTGGAAACCCGGGATCGAATCCCACGTCGGGCTCCCGGTGCATGGAGCCTGCTTCTCCCTCTGCCTATGTCTCTGCTTCTCTCTCTCTCTCTCTCTGTGTGACTATCATAAATAAATAAAAAAAATTTATAGTCTATTAAGGGAGACAGACATTAAACAAATAACTACGATTGTGCTAAGTACACGGAAAAAGCACAGGTGCCTATATGAGCACTTATGACGTTTCCCTGAGAAAATGATATTTAAACTTCTACCAAAGAGGTTAGAAGTTTATCAAGGGGAAAGAAGGAAAGAACAATCCAGTGAAAGAAAACCACTTCTCAGGAAGGGGTTTGCTGTAGTAGAAGAACAAGGGAGGGGCACTGGGGTGGCTCAGCCAGTTAAGCATTTGCCTTCGGCTTAGATCGTGATCCCAGGGTCCCAGGATCGAGCCCCATGTGGTCAGGCTCCCTACTCAGGGGGAGTTTGTTTCTCCCTCTGCCTCTGCCCCTCCTCCCGTAGTGTGCATGTGCTCTCTCTCTCTCTCTCTCTCGCTCACTCTCTCAAATAAATAAAATCTTGGGGGAAAAAGAACAAGGGAGACATGAGAGCTGAGGTGAAAGGAGGCCAAATCATATTTGTGGGCCATGTGAAGGATGCATGCTTTGCTTCATTCCAGGGACCACCCAAGGCTTCTCATCAGGAGATCCAATTTCCCTGTTTAATAGACTACTCTACTGGTTGTGTTCAGAATGGTTTGGCTACAGAGGTTGCTGAGGTATGGCAGAGTCAAGGAGTGGAGATGGAGATGTGGACAGCTTTGAGAGATATTTAAGAGGTATGTGTAACACACGGATTGGAAGATGTTGGGGAAGGAGAAGTGTATGAGAAAGACACCAGTTTCCTGGCTTGAACCACTGGGCGGGTGATGGTGCCTTTACTGGGATGGGGGATGTCAAGGAGACCCTCGTTGTGGATGGAAGAAGATGTGTTCGATACGTATCTATGAATGTACATAACTGGATTACAAGTCTCAGAAACATGATAACCCTCACTATATGGGATGCACTCTAATATTTTTTAATCAACTTTATTGAAGTATGTTTTACATATAATAAAATACATCCATATTGCATACACAAGGAGTTGTGACAAATGCATATACCTCTGTACACCACCACAACTAAAATTAAAATTTCTATCACCTCCAAAAATTCCGTTTCCCATGTGCGCTGTTAACTCCCCTCCATCAGGGGCCCCAGGCTTTCAATCATTATAGATAAGTCTGCACTGCCTAGAATTTCATGTAATTGGAATTACACCATGTATGTATTCTTTATATTTGGCTTCTCTCGGCATAATGTTTCTGAGGTTCATCTATGACGGGAGTCTGCGAACTACAGTCTATAGGCCAAATCTGGCCAACTGACTATTTATATAAAAGTCCAAGATCTTAAAAAAAAATCTGAGAGCTAAGAATGGCTTTCTATTTCTAAATGGTTGGGTCGGGGCACCAGAAGAATATTTCATGATGTGAAAATTGTATGGAATTCGAAATTTAGTGTCCATCAATAAAGTTTTATTTTTTTAAAGCTTGTGTTTATTTTTTTAATATTTTATTTATTAATGAGAAACACACACACACACACACAGAGAGAGAGAGAGAGAGAGAGAGAGAGAGAGAGAGGCAGGGACACAGGCAGAGGGAGAAGCAGGCTCCACACAGGGAGCCCGATGTGGGACCCGATCCCAGGTCTCCAGGATCACACCCTGGGCTGAAGGTGGCGCTAAACCGCTGAGCCACCCGGGCAACCCCATCAATAAAGTTTTATTGGGAGATAGCATTGACTCCTTTGCTTACATATTGTCTGTAACTACTTTCATGCTATACAGTGTTGTGCCAGAGACTGAATGGTCCCCAAAGCCTGAAATATGTACTGCTTTCCACCTGGACCTTTACAGAAAATACTGACTTTTATGGCACTCCACGTGTCTGTAGTTCCTTTTTATGGCTGTGTAGTATGGATAGGCAACAAATATTTTTCTTTTTGCTATTGAGGAGCATGTGGATTGTTTCCTAATTATCCTTACTCCATATAATGTGCCATGATGTTTCCTAGTCCAATTCAGTTTTTCCAAATTGCGAGTCAGGACACAGTAAATTGATTTCACAACTTCTGGATTAGTTGACTGTCAGTATGAAAACAATACTGCTTTCTAGATGTTAAAGTAAAGAGTGGAGAATACAAGGTAGAGGGAGAGAAGACTGTTAGAGCTGAAGGCTGAGAAAACCCAGTAAATTAAATAAATGTTGGACAGAGGAAGAAGGGTGGAGAAGAGGCAGGCAAAGGAGAGCACAATGGAGAGTTTCATCTTGGGAAGCCAAGGAAGTCTCGGTTTTGAGAAGGAGGTGATTTGGGGCACCTGAGTGGCTCAGTGGCTGAGCCTCTGCCTTTGGCTCAGGTTGTGATCCCAGAGTCCTGGGATCGAATCCCGCATCATGCTCCCCACAGGGGAGCATTTTAAAAATCTTAAAAAAAAAGAAAGAAAAGTAGGTGATTAACTGGATCTAATGCAGCTAAGACATATTGTGTAAAATGGATTGGGACGATGTTACTGAGGGTTAGGTGGAATGAAGCAGCTGAAGCCAGATTGAGATGAGTTGGTGGTACACATGTGACGAAACTTGAGACCATAAATGTAACTGGAGGAGGATGTGGATGTGCTCTACGGGGGAGTTTTTTGTTTGCTTGTTTTTTGATGTAAAAACCACAAGAATGTTTAAAGAACACTAAAAGACAAGTATAACCTGAATTTTCAGATCAGTAGACTAAAACAGCACAAAGTTAAGCAACTGGCCCAAGTAACTTTTCAGTGTAAAGAGCTCAGGTTTTTTTGGATCTTGGAATCTGAGCTCACACTGTGCTAGTCTATGAACCAGGAAAAAGCTGGCCTATGTGTAATCCAATACTTATACCTTTGATTTAGAAGTCTACAGTAAAAAAAAAAAATACTTTTATAGCTTTTGAAGGCTTTTTGGGAGGAAAACATGATTATTCATTATCTTAGATTTGTGAATAATAAGAAACTCGCCTACTTCTATATCAGATGGGTCTCTGCTCCATACAATCTGCTTATAGAGGAAAATCACAAAGCTTCAAAAAATCAACATTAGGATCTTTTACAACTAGATGGAAACCCACATTGATGAACAGTTTACAAGGTTTTTGTCCTGTATTTGTTGTGAGACACACAAAGACTGAAGAACTATTCAAGAGCATGCTGTTCCAGGGACACCTGGGTGGCTCAGTGGTTGAGCATCTTCCTTTGGCTCAGGTCCTGATCCTGGGGTCCTGGGATCAAGTCCCACGTTGGGCTACTCATGGGGAACCTGTTTCTCCCTCTGCCCATGTCTCTGCCCCCCCCCCGTGTCTCTCATGAATAAATAAAATTTAAAAAAAATTTTTTTTAAAGAGAGCATGCTATTCCAGGGCTTCTATTAAGGACTTTACTGGGAAAATTGTCAAAATGTGAATAGAGTCCATTGATTAGGAAGTAATATCATTAAGTTATTTAGAGATGAAAGGACGTCATCTGCAACCAACTAGGAAATGATTCAGAGGGAAAAAATACGTGTTTATTCATATTTATGTATTCATTTAGAGAGAACATTATAGCGAATGTGGTGACATATTAACATTTGGGAGATTTGAGTGAAGGGTTTAAGAGAATTCTTTGTACTCTCCTTGCAACTTTCCTACAAGTCTGAAATTATGTCAAAACAAAATGAAAAATGAAAGGGTGATGAGAAATCGTATCTTGGCAAACTTCCTTGGATACCAAAATATAGGTGACATAAGAAAATTCACAGGTTTTCTCATTTAGGTCAGAATTAATGTAAAGAATGTTAATGCCTGATAACACAAAAAAAGAAAACAGGTACCGCATGCCTCCTGATGAGGAGAACGACAGCCGTCTCTGAACAGGACCCCAGAACTTCAAACCTGAACCTGATTAAGCTTTAGATTCAATTACCAATTTGCAGGAAATACAGAGACCAGAAGAAAATCCAGACTAAGGAAAATTCTAGAACAGTGGACTGAAGTCTTCAACAAATCAAATATAAAAGGAAAAAAAAAGATTTGGAAAACCTACAGATTAAAAGAGACTATACATACATATACATATGCATATATATGTATATGGAGAGACTATGTATAAAGAAATTGGGTATATATTGCTGTAAATGTCAGAAAGTGGTTATTTTTTTTCTTGGGGTTGGGGAAGCTGGGATTGTTTCAGGCAGGGGCTCCTAGAGGACTTATGTGATGTCTGAGAAGCTTTCTCTCATAGAGGGGACTGTGATTAGTGATGTTAGTCAAGAACAATTCATTTCTTTTAAGCTGTTTCCTATATTTTAACAATAAAACTTGGGTTTTAAAATATTTATTAATTTATTTAAATTCAGCTTGCCAGGATATATTCTAATACCCAGTGCTCATCTCATCCTGTGCCCTCCTTAACGCCGGTCACCTAGTTACCCTATTCCCCTTCCCACCTCCCCTTCTAACTATGCTTATGAATTCTGCCAAACAATGGAATATTACTCAGCCACTAAAAACGACAAATACCCACCATTTGCTTCAACGTGCATGGAACTGGAGGGTATTATGCTGAGTGAAGTAAGTCAGTCGGAGAAGGACAAACAGTGTATGTTCTCATTCATTTGGGGAATATAAATAATAGTGAAAGGGAATATAAGGGAAGGGAGAAGAAATGTGTGGGAAATATCAGAAAGGGAGACAGAACATGAAGACTCCTAACTCTGGGAAACGAACTAGGGGTGGTGGAAGGGGAGGAGGGTGGGGAGTGGGGGTGAATGGGTGACGGGCACTGAGGGGGACACTTGATGGGATGAGCACTGGGTGTTATTCTGTACGTTGGTAAATTGAACACCAATAAAAAATTAATTTATTAAAAAAAAAATTCTGCCAAACTAACCAAGCATGGTCTCAGCATTGCCACCTCAAGTCGTCTTTAGGAACTGCAGACTTCTTTCCAAAATTGCCCGGTAAAGGTAAGAATTATTGAATTATTGAAATTTATTTTTTACAGGCAGTTTACTTTTTTTTATTTCATAAAAGGAATACATACAAAAGGCAAAAATTCAGATAGTATAGAAGAATATAAAATGGGATATTGCCAATTTATTTTTCCTTATCTCAAAACCCCTACTCCCATTCCATAGAAACTTTCACCTTTTACTTTGTAAAAAATATCTTTGTATCTGTTTCTTAATTTAGAATGAATCTATTGTTCCATTACTCTAAAAATGGGAAATTCATTGCCGTTTGCACTGGCTCGCCTATCCTCTCCACCTTCTGATTTTTGTTAATTTTATTTCTTCTAGAGATAAAAGTGAATACCCTTTATACCCTTAAAGATCACATTGCAAACTTTGAATCTTGATTTAGACCTTTTAGCGAGTATTTACTCACACTCTGAAATGAAGTTGAAGACATTAGTAATTCCATTTTTATTCCTACTCACCTTGCCTCTTCTCTCCCACTTTTTTTGTAATTTATTAATTTTATATTGCCGTGGTGAATAGTAAATACATCGTCCATAGGTGTCGCTTGGTTAACTCAAAAAGAGGTTAAAAGCAACATCTACGATATGGTTATTTATTTTTATTTTTTTTTCAATATGGTTATTTAAATGTCAATCAGGGTGCAACAAAAATCATGTGAATGGACTCAAAGGGAAAAATAACCACATTTTTTTTACTTTTTTTTTTTTCCTATGATCGGAAAAGATCTGTATCAGACCTTTTTTTTTTTTTTTGCCTATGAATCAGGAAAAGGTCTGTATCAGCATGTATAAGCCAAATGTTCTCACAATGAGTGATTTCATGCTTTGGCTTCCTACAGTATTTTTTTTTCTCATATGTCTGTACTAGCTCAAAGAACACTGCATAATAATTTATCAGCGTACATATCTGTCCAACCACAAGGCAAATAGTTTTAACTTATTTTGCTGTGTGGTGTCACAGACAGACTTTATAAAAGGAAAGCTTTGGATATTTTTCCCCCAGACAAATGCACTCAAATACAAAATTTGGTGTATAGTTTCAGGAGTTTCACAGGCTTTCCTCTGGGTCCCAAAGTAAAAACCTCTGCTCTAAACAGAGTTTCCTTAAAGGCAGAGATAGTGTCTTTTTGTATTCCCAGCTCCTAACTGTTCAAGATGGCAGCTAACAAACATATTTGGGTAAATATTAGTATGTGTTGCTGAAGCCAGCATTATTTGGGTAAATACTAAATGAATTATTCCCACTTTTTCACATGGGAATAATTTTCATGTTTTAAAGTTTACTTCTAGAATAGAACAGGTTAGTTTCATCTCTCTAGTTTCCATTGTCATGTAATCTACTTTATAATGTAATGGGCAGATACTTGGAGGTGGCTTTAGAAATTATGAATTTTTTAAAATTTATTTATTCATGAGAGACACAGAGAAGCAGAGACAGGCAGAGGGAGAAGCAGGCTCCCTGCAGAGGACCTGATGCAGGACTTGATCCCAGGACCCCCGGGGGGATCACAACCTGAGCTGAATGCAGATGCTCAACCACTGAGCCACCCAGGTATCCCGAAATGATGAATTTTTAATGATTCATGCTGAGATGTTCAGGGGTGAAACATATTGATGTCTACAACTTTTAAGTCTATCAGAACAGAAGATATACTGATGGATAGATAGATGCTTACGTAAGAAAGCAAATATAGGGAAATGCTCATTGTAGAATCTAAAAAGTGGACATGTGATTGTTCACTGTACGGTTGTTTTTCCCAAATGTCTGAACATTTTCATAATAACTTGGAAATAGTGATGTGTTTTGCTCAAGCAGAGGTACATTCAACGTGAGACCTTGGAAGACATCATAAATCTATCTTTCCTTCTGTTGGCAGAACTCACAATCTGAATAGTTAGTTCCCTTGGTTCGCTCTGAGCCAGCCGCACACAAGGCTTCTTTTGGTAGAAAACAATTTTATTAACGTAGCTGGGCAGTTTACCAAATACGAGTTAGACAGCGCGAAACATATTAATTACTATACTGAAACCCCAGGCTGTTTACACAAATTTCAGAAGAGATGTGCACAACAGAGGAGGGGAAAGGGGATGGTTTTGCGGCTGTAATGTCATCAGTCTTTGGGGGAAGTGGTGTTTTGTTAAGATTTTATTTGTTTATTCATGAGAGACACAGAGAGAGGCAGAGGGGGAAGCAGGCTCCCTGCAGGGGACCTGATGCAGGACTCGATCCCGGGACCCCGGGGTCACGCCCTGAGCTGAAGGCAGACGCTCAGCCACTGTGAGCCCCCTAGGCGCCCCTCTGGTGAAGTGTTTTACTGACTGCAAACGTGGTAGGCTCGTCTGTTGCAGCTTTCCTCATTAGCGCAATATATTAAGCAAATGCATGGCCTCTCTCATTCGTCAGACACACATCACGATCATACCGCAGAGGTGGAGGCGGTCACGGAGGCAGTGTGGGTAGTGGGCAGGTGCCGCAGTCAGGGTGCTTGGGTCTGGACACCCCCCTAGACGAGCACCGGGAAATGGATAACGATCTCTCCATCACAGGGCTGTTGCACTATAAAGTGGAACAGGAGCAACTATCATCATCATCATCACCTGACAAGCCCTAAGTAAGGCTTAACATAATGGAAGAAGCTGCACCAGTTGTCTCAAAGCCTCTTCCGCCTGGAATTCTGCGGTAAAAGATCGGAGACAACTACCCCGCCTTGCACAAGCACCTCTTTCCGTGCGCGCATCCCTGGGGAACCTCATACCTGAACCGTCCCCCGCCCTCTCCGCAAACCCCTCGGCACCTGGCAAAGTGCAGATCCTGCGCATGCGCTGCGGTGCTCGCCGGCCCCGCCCCTCTGTGGCGCATGGCCCGTTCCATTCCCGAGGGAGGGTGACAGTGGGGAGCCCTTGGAAGCCTGGGCCTGGAAGCACAGGTGCGCTCACTGGCATTTTCCAGCCTCTCAGTACGGGAGTGCTCACTTGTGGTTATTATGTGTCTTCCCCGACGCTTGCGCCGGGTTTCTGAAAATTTGGGGCGGTCCCACCGTGCATCCCCCCCCTCCACCTCGAAACGTTAGGACTGGCCGGCGTGACGGCCGCGTACGGAAGCCCGGAGGGCCCCCCCGGAGAGGCCCCGCCCCCTGCCTCCCAGCGACCCGCAGATTTCCCACCGCGCGGCGACGCCGGGCGGCTCCTCCTCGTCTCCGCCCCGCCGGCCGCGGCCGCGGGGGGACGTCACTCTGCCAGCGTGGAAACCGCGGCTGGCCGCGGGAGGCGGAAGTAACGCTCGGGCCGCGGGGCCTCCTCTGGGCTCTGCCGGCCGCCTCAGCCATGGACGCGTCCCTGGAGAAGGTCCGTACTCGGGCTGGGGGGTCGCGCTGCGGCCCGGGAGCCCCCCCCGCCTCCCCCCTGCACCCGCCTCCGGGGCGACTGTTTCCCGGTCGCGAGCTGCCATTGTGACCGGGGAGGGGGGCGCTCACCGGCCGTGCCGGGGGCGGCCTGGCGGCGGAGGCCCGGGCACGTCACGGTCCCCGTGGGCGGGGGGAAGCGCGGCCGCTCCTGCCGCGGGGCCGACCTTGGGGCCTGCGCGAGCAGCCCCAACAGCTCGCGGCCCCGGGAGAGCCTGCACAGGAGCCCCGCTTGTCTCGGAGCCAGCTGCAAGCTTGTAGGTTTTCAGTGGTCTCCCAATTTGCAGGGGGGGCGGGGAGGTGGAGACTGAACTTCAGCGTGACCAGGAATCCTCACCCGGGGGCCCCAGATTTTCGCCCCTAGGGTCGGAACCCGTGGGGGCGGGACGGTTTTGCAGATTCTCTCGCCCCCTCGTCCCCTCCCCTCCCCTCCCCTCCCCTCCCCTCCCCCACGTGATTCTGACGCCGCGGTTTGGGAACAGCTGGGAGCCCCCCCTGCCCGCTTCCGCGGGGTCACGGAGGGGTGCGTCTTCTGTAGAGGGGGAATTGCGTTTGGCGGGGTTTTGCTGCTACTCCAGCGGCTCGTGGCGCACCCCACCCCCACCCCCCACCCCCCACCCCCGGCCCGGCCCTCTCCGAAATCCACAGATAGCCACGATTTCCTGTGGTTCGCCGTGGGGAAGCAGCGGCGTGATGTCTGTACCTGGCTGACCGCTTTGGGCAAAGCGGAGGCGGATCCTCCTAGTCGTCCTGGATGTTTAGGGCCCGTAGATGAGAGAGAACCAGGGCTTGCATCCCTTTACGGAGACCTGTCTTCGGAACCTGGCGTTCGGCCTTCCCTTCAGGTCCTTGTCCCTCTTCAAGTTTGGGGAGTCTGCTTGTGCAGACCCAGGGGTTTCTTTTAATGCATGTAGAATTCCGGAGCAATGCTAGCTTTTTTTGTTTGTTTGTTTAAGATTTTATTTATTTACTCTTGAGAGACCACGTGGAGAGAGAGAAGCAGAGGCACAGGCAGAGGGAGAAGCAGGCTCCGCGCAGGGAGCCCGACGTGGGATCAGATCGGATCCCGGATCTCCAGGGTCACGCCCCGGGCTGAAGGCGGCGCTAAACCGCTGAGCCACCCGGACTGCCCAGTGCTAGCGTTTTAAGGTTGCTATATGTTGATTTTGAACGGGCAGAAATGACATACTTTGTCTTTTTCTTCTTCTTTTCTTTTCTTTTTCTTTTTCTTTTTCCAGCGTAGCAGCTGCTGTAGATTCACTCCCTTGTCCCTGGCAAGTTGAAGGGAGTAATTGTAGCAGTTCAGCCAGATGTGTTCAGGTGCCTCCAGTCAGTGGTATAGCCTACGCCTCAGGTTTCTCATAAACTGGGCGGAAGGCAGTCAAGAAAAAGAAAAATAAGATGATGTTTTTAGTGTTGCATGTTCTGCTGGCTAGGAATAAAGTCTTTCCAGGCCTGTGATTAAGTACAATGTCTACTCTGCGGTACTTGGAGTTACAGGTTAGGTCAGTGATTCTCGGCCATGTGCAGTTTTATTCCCCAGGGGACATTTGGCAGCTTGTCTGGAGACATTTCTGATGGTCACACTAGAGGGGTAGGGAGTGCTGTTGGCACAGAGTGGGGTAGAGAGGCCAAGGATGCTGCTAAAACTCCCACCTTGCACAGGACAGCCTCGGTACCAGAGAATTATCTGCTTAAAATGTTAGTCATGGCTGAGCTGAGCGTTCCTGGTCTGGATCATATGTGTGATGTCAGTAGTTGAAACATAAAATGATGCTAAGATTGCCTCTCCATGTTGTGTTGTTTCCTGTCCCATTTTCAATTTTTTTTTCTTTATTTATTTACGATAGTCATAGAGAGAGAGAGGCAGAGACACAGGCAGAGGGAGAAGCAGGCTCCATGCACCAGGAGCCCAACGTGGGGTTCGATCCCAGGTCTCCAGGATCGCGCCCTGGGCCAAAGGCAGGCACCAAACCGCTGCGCCACCCAGGGATCCCCCTGTCCCATTTTCATAGGACAGAATGGGCTTTGTGTCTTTTCATTTAGGAACCTAAAGAACTGGTGTGATCTTTCCTCCACGAATACTTTTTTATAGGCAAATCTGAAAAACAGAATGGGTTGGAATCCCACTTTAAATATTACTTTTCTGGCATTTAACTAGTCTATGACACTGGTTTCTCCCTGTAAATGTAAATCAATGATAAAAGATTGTAAACTCTAAAAAAATAAAAAAAAATTAAAAATAAAAAAAATTAAAAATAAATAAATAAAGATTGTAAACTCTCCAAATGAAGATCTGAAGAAGAACTGAAACTCCAGAGAACTTAAGGCTGGAGCATTCGCAAAGATGGCAGTGATCTTTGAGGAATTCAGAATGTGGGCTGGAAGTTTCGGCCTTAGGCCAATGTGGAAATTCTGAATGTAAGTTTTTGAAAGCTAAGACTGTGTCTTATTTTTGTATTCCCTATAGCAATAGAGGGCCTCACATGTAATGAACAATTTCTGTTGGTGCTAAGTGGGCAGAAAAGAAAAAGAATTGCTATAATATGAATGTTAGGGGTTTCATGCTCTGAAAGACTGTTTGAATCAAAGTAAAAACATTGAATTGTGTCCACTATTCCTGTTTCTTTGAGGCTATTCTGGGCTAAATTCTACATCGTAAATATAAATTCGAGAACTATTTGAGCAGTTCTGAATGATCGCATTTAAACTGATCCTTGCATAATTTATACTGGCTACAGAAACCACAATGTTATTTGATTCCCATCCTCTAATTTCAAGTAATTGCACTCTCTAAAATGTAGTAGTCCATCATCATTTAGTAGAATCAGTCAGTACATTTCCTTTGGTCCAAATATAATTTGTAGTTTTGCTTTTTCTTTATATAGAAAAGAGACCTGCAATGACAGAACCCTTTTCTTGTCTTGCTTGCTTTTCTTTCACAGTAGTATCCATTGTATCTGAAATTAGTGAAGTCTCAAGAAACCAAGACAGGTCGATTGAAGGGGCAGGGCATTCAAACCAGAAGAGTAGGTGTAGGAGCCTCAGCGCCCCAGTACTGTGTGTCCACCTCCCAAGGAACAAGGCCCTGTCACGTAGTCTCACAGTGTTTACTTATGTTAATAGTCAAGTTTAAAAAAAATGCTGCAGGAAGTAATTACTCTGATGCTTTATATCTTAATAAGTGAACACACCTACATACACTTTTTAAATAAAATCCTGCTACTTTAAACTTGTGCAACAGCCCAGACCTTTTCCTGTTGTTTGGAAAAGCTCATTCTTCCTGGGTGTTATGTTTGGATAAAGTGTATTGCAGTTTGTTTGCATTGACTTTAATTCTAACCTTGAATCAACTTAAATGCAGCCCTACTGACATTCTGGGTTGGATAATTCTCTGTTGTGAGAGGGTGTGCTTTGCATTGTAGAATGTTTAGTGGCATCCCTGTCCTCTACCAGGAGCATTTCTCACGGTGGAAGAACCAGAGTCTCCAAATGAAGCAGTTGTTGTTCCTGGGGTTGGGGGGATTGCCTCTAGTTGAGAACCACTGATTTAGAGAATCTGGAGCTGTGCTGTTGGGTATGGTTTGGCTACTTAAATTTATGTTAATTAAAATTAAGTAAAATCTAAAACACAGTTCCTCGGTCGGCACATTTCAAGTGCTCAACAGACAGTGTGGCTTGTGGCTGCGCTACCAGAGAGCATAGATGTAGGACATTTCCATGATCTCAGACTGTTCTGTTGAGCAGCACTGTAGAGTGGGGCTCATTTATTTGTTGTTGTATCTAATTCTTATCTCTAAAAGAGGCAACTTTGACCCTGTTTCTGATCGAAATAATTGCATACCGATCTATTATTTTTTCTTGTACTCATTCTGAGCAAAGTTTTCCCCCGCCTTTGGACCTGATATTGGAAAATTCTTTCGTCTCACTGTTTGTAAGTTTATAAGGAGCAATAGGAGCATGACCGGAACATCCTGATTATTACTGATACAGACTACCAGAATTTCTATTCCTGGTTTTTATTTGAAAAGTTCACAAAAGGAACCCCTATTAGCCATGTTTGAAATAACGATTTTCTGTGGTCTGACCTTTTAGACCTTGTAGAAAAGGTGACGGGAAATGATAGGCTGTAATTTTAGCATTCACTTAAAGCCGATCCCTGTATCATCATAATGTAAGTGTTTTGCATACAGGTGCATGGTGGCTGAAGTGGTAAATGATTATCAAATGCTGGGTGTCCGGGAAAACATGGTACAAAGTTCCTGATCCTAAAAATGTATGACCTTTATGATTTTTGATTTATTCGAGATTGTAGAGGCTGTCAGTGACAGAGCTGTCTATAGTCCCCAGTGTGTTCCCCCATACCTAAGATTGAGTTACGATTATAGGTAGAAATTGCCTGAGTTTAATGTCAGCTGTTTTCACCTAAAGCAGTAGCCTGCTTTGATTTAGAATTTTTTTTAAAAAATTTTTATTTATTCATAGAGACACAGAGAGAGGCAGAGACACAGGCAGAGGGAGAAGCAGGCTCCACGCGGGGAACCTGACGTGGGACTCGATCCCCGGTCTCCAGGATCACACCCTGAGCTGAAGGCGGCACTAAACCGCTGAGCTACTCGGGCTGCCCCTGATTTAGAATTTTTATTGAAGGCTGGCTTTGTTCAGAGGCCATTCCTGAGAGAAACATGAGGTGAATAAGACCTCATCCTTGCAGGAGGTTATGTTCTGATACATGTTTAGACAAATCCTTGTATATAGCAAGGAGGAGTAAAAAGTATTAAGAAAAAAATGGGGACTGCATGGAGTTGAGTGCCCAGGAAAGATTTTTTGTGGGAGAGATTTTTTTTGGGGGGGAGGGGGGATTCTTTAGGTAGAATATTCAGTTCAGAACGATGGCTTTTCTAGAGTTTGTTAAAGATGTAATTGAAATGTAAATGTTTACTTTATAATGATTGTGCCCCATATCATATTGCTGGTAGAATGTAAATTAAGGGAAAGGACACCAGTTTCGTATTTTGAAGTTAAATCAGTTGTAAAAAATTATTAAAAATACGCTTCCAATCACTTTGAAAATGTCCCAAACTTAGCTTACATCTATTTTTTCCAAGCAATATTCAAAATGAAAATATTATTTTTAATATTTTTGTTTAATTTCTGTTATCACAATCATTTTTTGTTTTATTAAATGCCCAGTATTTAGTTACCTTAAAGCTGGATGGTCCTTGGGAACGCCTGGGTGGCTCAGCGGTTGGGCGTGTGCCTTCAGCTTAGGGCATGATCCCAGGATCTAGGATGGAGTCCCACATCGGGCTCTCTTCAGGGAGTCTGCTTCTCCCTCTGCCTGTGTCTGTCTGTCTGTCTGTCTCTCTGTGTTTCTCATGAATGGATAAATAAATCTTTTTTTAAAAAAAAAAACTGGATGGTCCTTGAGATCTAGCCTGGGACCCTGTCCACTTTTTATTTCTGTGGAAAATGCATTCTGAGTTTCAAATGACGGAGGGAAGAGTACACTTTCTAATAGAACCTTCTTCCTATGTGCAGAAAAGCAGAAACAGCAAAATAAAGCCCTTATTTTATTTTTTTTAATTAATTATTTATTTATTTATGATAGGCACACAGTGAGAGAGAGAGAGAGGCAGAGACATAGGCAGAGGGAGAAGCAGGCTCCATGCACCGGGAGCCCGATGTGGGATTCGATCCCGGGTCTCCAGGATCACGCCCTGGGCCAAAGGCAGGCGCCAAACCGCTGCGCCACCCAGGGATCCCCTAAAGCCCTCATTTTAAAGTGCAGCTCTGGGGGATGCCTGGGAGGCTCAGTTAGGTTGAGTGTCTGACTCTCACTTTCAGCTCAGTTTTCGATCTCAGGGTTGTGAATTTTAGCCTCATGTTGGACTCCATGCTCAGTGTGGAACCTACTTAAAAAATAAAACGCGAACTCCGTGACACTGAACATTTAGCTACAGTGATCTTAGGATCCTAGTGAGACTGAATTACTTATTAGACTAGACATTGTATTAGGTGGAATCCTATGAAGTTGTGGGTTTTGTGCTTTAAAAACAGTTGAATGTAAGCAGTTTCACTTTCAGCCTTTTAAAAAAAAAGATTTTATATATTTATTCACTAGAGACATAAGCAGAGGGAGAAACAGGCTCCCTCTGGGGAGTCTGAAGGGGGCCTCTATCCCAGGGCCCCAGGATCACAACCTGAGCCCAGGGCAGATGCTCAACCACTGAACCACCAAGAGGTCCCCACACAGTTCAGCCTTAAAGGTCTGAAGATGCATAGATCCACATGAAGGCTTCAGAATCGATGGGTTCCTTTCCTCAGAAAGATTAAATCTAGCAGCGTTAATCCTACAAAGTTCCAATTCAGTGTGGGACAGAGTGATATTGGTGAGCATAATGGATATCTTTCTCTTTCTGATTCCATCCCCAAGTCCTAGGAAACACTGGAATGAAAGACTTCTATTTTCCAGTGACGATAGCACTGGAAAGGCAATTTTTTTGTGTTCCAAGATAAATGTGTGATTCCAGATGAACTAGTAGACGTCTTAGAAATAGTTTGCTTGATATGTGGTACTTTTCCATCTGAGTAGTTGTTGGGAAGCACTTATTCATGATATATTTAAGCCTGAGTGAATTGATCTCCAGAGGAGTGGTCTCTAGCAATAAATTTGTTGAAACTTAGACTTGGATCCCTAGCATTCCCAACAGATATCTTAAGGCGAGTGATTTGAATGTTTTTTTTTTTTTTAACCCTCTGCATGTTTCTGTGACAGGTTTGATCTGATGTTACTAACTGCTGCCTATTTATCTCTACCAGATTATTCTCTACCATCTGTTTTTGCCCCTTTTCCCCATATATTCTTTTTTGCTTCTCTTCTTGATGAATTGGTATGATTAAATACTAATACCCTATGCAATATTTGAATATCCCTCTTCAACTAGGAATATTAAGCTACTTAATGAGCCAGTGATGACAGTAGTCTTCATGTTGTCGCAGACACTCTCACACACAAGAGTCCATGAGAGTTAAAAAAGATTTTCCAAGAGTATCCAGTTCTTAGAAGACACAGACAATAGTACCTAGTTTTTAATGGAAAACTTTTCTGTTGAAATCAGGCAAAAGTATTTATAAATGTAGAAATTGAGATTCCAAAAAGGCAAGCCAGGTTTGCCACTATATCAATGTCCCAGAGAATCCCTGTCAAAAATTTCCTCTTGTCCTTGACCTGAAAGAAACAGCTGTGCTGCTGTGTTTGTGCTTCTCAGAGATGGGTAGTATTTGGGGTACTTGTTGAACTAGTGCTGGATAGCAGGCACAATTTATGTTTTTGCTGCAGGGGAAAATAAGTGATTTTGAGAGAGTTGATGATAATTGCATGGTTATCATTCTCCAGGATTCACCTCGTTTAGAAAGACAGGGAAGGCCACAATAGTTGGTATGTTAGAATCACAGGATTTTGGAGTTTTTTTCTGATTGCTTTGATCAATTGAAGAAAGGTGGTAATTTTTTTCTTAATATATCTAATGTGTACATGGTAAACTAGCATTTGATGACACCACAGTCTTCTGTCCAATATGAGCAGCTGGTATTCTCACATGCTTTAGTTTTTCTTTGTTAATAGCCCTAAAATTCCCCAATTGTGAACATTCCTCCTCTGAAAAAGTTTATCGAAAATACAGTATCATTCAAAAAAAAAAAAAACAAAAACAAACAAAAAAAAAAAACAAAAACAAACAAAAAAAAAAAAAAGAAAATACAGTATCATTTGCTTCTGTTGATGAATGTTGTGATTTATATGTCTTAAAATTACATTTTAGGGGCGCCTGGGTGGCCTGGTCAGTTTAGTGTCTGACTCTTGGTTTCGGCTCACGTCATGATCTCAAGGTTGTGAGATTGAGCCCCACAATGGGCTCCATGCTCAGCACGGAGTCTGCTTGAGATTCGTTCTCCTCTCTCCTGCGCCTCCCTCTTGTGCTTGTGCTTTCTCTCTCTCTTTAAATAAATAAATAAATAAATAAATAAATATTTTAAAAAATAAATAAAATTAGATTTTTAGACTTCTTTTTCCCTCTCTACAGGGAGCTGCTTCTCTTTAAAGGGTTAGCTCTATATTTCCCAAGCAGCAGTTATTCATATATCGTCTTTGAATTTTGCCATATGTTTGCCATTTGCACTATTAATTGCTTAATATTTCTTGTAAACTGACTTTAAATTAATTAACTCGCCTTTTTAAAATTGAGGGACAGGGATCCCTGGGTGGCTCAGTGGTTTAGTGTCTGCCTTCCGCCCAGCTCATGATCCTGGGATCCAGGGATCGAGTCCCGCATTGGGCTCCCTGCATGGAGTCTGCTTCTCCCTCTGCCGCGCGCTCTCTCTCTCTCTCTCTCTGTCTCTCATGAATAAATAAATAAAATCTTTAAAAAAAATAAAATTGAGGGATAATTTATGCACAATAAAAATACCCACTCTAATGATACAGTTTGAATTTGGGCAGTTATATACAAACATATGACCACCAGCATGATCAAGATGTGGAACATTTGCATCTCCCTACAAAGTTCCCTTGAGCCTCTTTCCAGATATGTTTTCTCTTCCTTCCCCCCCCTTTTTTAAATTTTTTTTTATTTATTCATGATAGTCACAGAGAGAGAGAGAGGCAGAGACACAGGCAGAGGGAGAAGCAGGCTCCATGCACCGAGACCCCGACATGGGATTTGATCCCGGGTCTCCAGGATCGCGCCCTGGGCCAAAGGCAAGCGCTAAACCGCTGTGCCACCCAGGGATCCCCTACCCCCCTTTTTTAATTTAGATTTTGCTAAACAGTGGTGTCCATGAATTCAGGGTTTGAGGTTTCCCCTAATTCATGTGAAAGTAAATATATGATTTTTGTTTTCATACTTGGTTCAACTGAAAAAAATATATACAAGAGCTCAATCAAGCATGCTTGAGAGCTGAGAACATTGTAAAAATGACTATAGAGCAATAGTTCCCAAATTTTATGCCTTAAGATGGTTGTTTTTCTACTACAGCTTACCATTTTTGAAAGGTTGTTATAAACAACTTCGTAGTAAATGAACTTTATTAACAAATGAGTGTTTATTTGGTTAATAACTGCCAACATCTGTACTACAAGTTACATCCTGTATATGGGATATCAGATCAATTTAGCAGGTCACTACCAGCAGTTTTTAAAAAATTAAATAGATCAAAATAATAAATAGGTTGTATTCCAAATAAGGGTAGGAATAGTACTGGTGTTACTTTATACTGAGTTGATACAATTCTAGCCAAGAGCAAAAATAGTGATTTTTTTTTTTCACTAATCCATGCAGCCCTATTCCAAATAAATTTAGACTTCCTACTAGCTTTTAGAAAACTTTTGAGAATTACTCCCTGACTACTTCTACTGTTTTTACCTCGGATTTGACTCTTGAGTTTTCTCCTCTAACATTTAAATTGAGAGAACTTTAATTGGTATTTTAACATCATAAGTGTAATATTTCTTCTTTTGATAGTGGCAGGATATTTTAATATTCTGCACTGACTGAAAGTGATGAAAATCAACTAGTGTAAACATGGCTCTTAAAAAATATTTATAAAATGCTCTATGTAGTGTGTCTTTCATGAATAAATAAATAAAATCTTTTAAAAGGGGGGGGCAGTCCAGGTGGCTCAGCAGTTTAGTGTCGCCTTCAGCCCAGGGTGTGATCCTGGAGACCCAGGATCGCGTCCCACGTTGGGCTCCCAGCATGAAGCCTGCTTCTCCCTCTGCCTGTGTCTTCGACTCACTCTCTCTGTGTGTCTCTCTCATGAATAAATAAATCTTTAAAAAATTTTATAAAATGACAAATAGTGGGGCTTGTTTTACAAAATTAGCTGTTTCAGTTCTGTGACAATTACCACACAATCAAATGGTTTTTCTTAGCTTTGAAATTGCATTAAGCCATACCATGCATCTTTGTTAAATATAATTGAAGCAAAAATACTGAATCCATTTCATTACACAGCAGAATCAACCACAACTGAAATACAATTTATAAATTTGCAGTCTGATAACAGTGTAATAGCTGTCTCTGAATCCTCGGTAATGAGTGTAAAGTGGTTTTGTGATTAGGTATACACACTCTATAAATGCTTTGTTGCACTGTTTTGGTTGGTTTTTTTGACAGTATGATTGCTGCAACCTTTTTAAGGCTTAGCGACCAAGGATGAGCAGAGCCCATAGGTGTCCAGCTCAGAAGTCTGAGTTGGCCACCTGCTCTCTTTCCTAGAAAAGCACCCGAAAACCCCCACATTCACATACTTCGCAACCTGGACTGGCTCGCTTAAGGTCAGTAGGAAAGACATAGCTAAAGACTGCTGGCCTTGAAAGGGATGGTTGGAATCTGTTGATCATTTTGTTAACAGAAGGACCTTTTTTCCAGAATTTGTTCCTGGTAGGCTCCAGATTTTGAGTCAGGTCACTTTACTCAAGATTTCAAAATGTATTTCAAAATGTATTCAGATGTGTTTATTGGTAGGAGAAGAAGTCTTAGAAATAGTTGCACTTCAGGTGCACTACTTGCAAATTATATGTTGTCTCTGATTTTACCTTTTAACTCAGACAGCCAGGACCATAGACATTTGCATGGGTTCTACTAGGTGGAATGAGGGCGTGAGCTCTGGAGTGAACATTTTAGTTAAGGCTAGGGTAACTGCAAATCCTGGTTGGCCCAGAACTGTCTCAGTTTATAACTGTTGTCGTGACTTAATTGTTAATGGTGCTTCCTTTCACTCTTGCAAATGCCCTGGGTTAAATGGTATGTTTTTGGTCATCTAGTTGACACTGTGAAATTTTACCAATAGGGAGAGCATTCTGATATACTTTTTATCTGGGTGAAAACATTAAGCAAGGATCATCTTTAAAGTGAGGCCTGGGGCACCTGGGTGTTTCAGTCGACTCTTGATCTCAGCTCAGGTCTTGATCTCTGGGTTGTAAGTTCAAGTTCCACCTTGGGCTCCCTGCTGGACGTGAAGCCTACTTTAAAAGGGGGGGGCAGAGGGGGGACCTTAGCTCTAATTATGACTTTTGAGTAAAGGACTTTTTCAAAGTGTGAATTGCTTTATTTACTTATTTGATAAAATTGAAAGCAATATTGCCTAGTGGTTAAGAGCACTGGTTCTAGGGTAGTACAGGCTTTAAATTCTGACCCTACATTTGCACCCTGATGTTTTTGGCAGCAATGTCCACAATAGCTAAACTATGGAAAGAGCCCAAATGTCCCTTGACAGATGAATGGATAAACAAGATGTGGTGCGCACGCGCGCGCAGACACACACACACAGTGGAATACTACTCAACCATCAAAAATGAAATCTTGCCATTTGCAACGATGTAGATGAAATTAGAGGGTATTCTAAACAGTAAATCAGAAAAAGGCAATTATATGATCTCACTCATGCAGAATTTAAGAAACAAAACAGGATCATGAGGAATGGAGAGAAAAATAAAACAAGACAAAATCAGGGAGACAAACCATAAGACAATCTTAATCACAGGAAACAAAGTGAGAGTTGATGGAGTCAGGGAGGAAGGTGAGGGATGGGGTAACTGGGTGATGGGCATTAAGGAGGGAACGGGATATGATGAGCACTGAGTGTTATATACAACTGATGAATCACTGAACTCTACCTCTGAGTCTAATAATACACTATATGTTAATTAATTGAATTTAAATAAAAAAATAAATTCTGGCCCTAAAGCATACTAACTGCCTTTGGGTTAGTCAGGAAGTAATACATATAAAAGTATTAGTGTAATGGCTGGAATATAGTAAGCAATCCGGTAACTGTTAGTAATTATTAAGGATCACAAATCTCATTGAGCCCTTTTCCTGTGCTAGACCCTGTATTGGTGCTAAGGAATTAAAAAAAAAAAAAATAGGGGATCCCTGGGTGGCGCAGCGGTTTGGCGCCTGCCTTTGGCCCAGGGCGCGATCCTGGGGACCCGGGATCGAATCCCACGTCGGGCTCCTGGTGCGTGGAGCCTGCTTCTCCCTCTGCCTGTGTCTCTGCCTCTCTCTCTCTCTGTATGACTATCATAAATAAATAAAAATTTAAAAAAATAAATTAAAAAAAATAAAATAGGACATTCCCTAGGAACCTAGCACAGGTATTTTTTTCCCCTCAAAATCCTGAGACAATCTCTATCTAAATACTGAATAATAGAGATAGAGATCTTTATACAAGCTTAACCTTTTACTCATTTAGGTTTGTATCTGGCTGTTACCCTGCTGTTGTTTATTAACATTTACCACACAACTGCCTTGTCTGGCACTGTAACAGTTATGGAGGATATGAAATGTGAATAAGATAATCACGGCTGCCCTCACTTGAAGCCTCTGGAGGCATGGTTTTTAGTTTTAGGGAACTGATTAACAAATATACATTTTTCTTAGAGCATTCCTTGATAGAGTGTAGTAGTATCCTGCAGCTGGGTAACATTTTGTATTTTGGATTTATCCATTTAACACAACCCCTTGAGGGTCTGTTGCATTGCCAGTCCCATCATATTCACATTTAATTTACTGGAAGTTAACTATAAATGTTATTTTCCCTAGCCACCCACTTTGTGCCACCTGCTCCACCCTCAACTTCACTTCCTAAAAGAGAGGAGGAGCCAGAACAATTTAAATATAAGCCGTTCATCTCAATGAGCATGTGCTCTGTAGAGAGACTCAAATGGGGGAATACAAAGCTGCATTTTCCTCCTGCCTTTCACAGTGTGAGCATCTCACCATCACATATGAATTCTGGTGTTTAAAAATTAGTATTGTTCATAAGAAGTGAGTTCTAAACTAAGTCAACTGTTTTTGTCTACTCTTAGCTGAAAAAGTGTGTTGAGTCCTATAGGAAACGTCAGCTGTGTTGCACTTAGAGTCACTATGTTGATGCCCATTATGTTGTGCTTTCCTAAGGGGTTTCAGAGGTAACATGACAGCTCAAGCAAGAATCAAGCTGACTTGAGACTCCTAGTCCTACAAAAGCAGTCAAAATTAGTAGGAGTCTGAATTACTGCCTTCAAGAAGCTTATAATCTAATTGGAGAGAATATTGGAAAGATCATCTCTAAAACAACTTGCAGTAAAGGATGTAAAGAATCGTAAGGATAAAGGACAATTGAATATTAGAATGGCCCCAGTTTCATGTATTCTGTTCCATTGTCCCCATAAATACAATCCTTTTTGTCAGGCAACAGGTCCAGATTCTTTGGGTTAGCAAGAATGATAATGGTATTTTTTTTAAAATAAATTAGTTTTTAATTTTTTTTGAAGAGTTTATTTATTCATGAGAGACAGAGAGGCAGAGACATAGGCAGAGGGAGAAGCAGGCTCCATGGAGGGAGCCCTATGTGGGACTCGATCCTGGGACTCCAGGATCACACCCTGGGCCAAAGGCAGATGCTCAACCACTGAGCCACCCAGGTGTCCCGATATTGATATCTTTAAAGAGACTAGAACAGAGTGAAGTAGTTTTATCCACCAAATTTTCTTGGAAGTATTGAATTGTGATTTAATAGCTAGAGAAAGAAACAGCAGAAGGACATCTCAGGGTAAGTGTTAAAAGCATGAAATGTGGAAGTGTGGTTGATCAAGCAGAAGTGTTTATCTTTTCATTTGGCCAGATGATTGGGAACACCCTGGAGGGTCACAGGGATGAGGATAATGAGGAACATGACCAGTAGACTGAGGAGTTCAGACACATTCTTTTGTCCATTATCTGTTCCTCATTCTGCTCATACTCATTAGCTGAGAACACAGAGACCATTTGAGATTACTTACTAACCCATCTCATGATTACATTTAAATTTTGAATTTTATTGGAAACACCAGTTTTAAAATGATTTTTCTGTCTTGTGTAAATCGTATTGGATGTGGCTACATGGTTATTTTGTAATCCCTTTTGGGAGTCAGTGTGATGTAATAGAAAAGTCAGAAACAGGAGTCAGGAAGCCAGAGAGTTCTGGCACTGCTATGTGACCTGTTAGCTCTGTGACGTTAGGCCAGTCACTTTACCTCTCTGAATCTTAGTTTCTTCAGTTCTCAAATGGTAGGCTGGAGGTTTACGTCCTATACTTACTCTTCTTCCATTCAATGATTGGTTCTACAAGTGAAAGTTAAAACTCTTACTGTTACAGAACAGATCTGCTCTCCTTCATGAGGGGCAGAGAGCTAAAAGCCCCAATTGCCTACCTAACTGTACTTTCCCAAAGTTCTTCCCAGGAGTCTTAAGACTCAGAAGAACAACAAGTGGAAAATCCCTGGATTAGTCCCTAAGGTCCCTTCCAGAATTAACATTTTTCTATATTAAAATTGATAAACTGAGTAGCATTTCTTTAAAAAAAAATTAAGGAGAGGCGTAACTGGGTGGCTCTGTCAGTTCAGCAAGCATCTGACTCTTGATTTTGGCTCAGCTCACAATCTCAGGGTTGTGAGATCAAGCCCTGCGTTGGTCATGGAGCCTACTTAAGATTCTCTCCCTCTCCTTCTCTTAAAAAAACAATTTTGAAGAGATACTGCAATACCAACTGTAATATAACCTATTGTACACTTACTCCATATAATTATGATGAGGTGTAATAAGCAGTCTGAAGGAAAAAGAGCATTAAATACACCTGAAGTACACTTGAAGAGTTAGAAGGGAACATAAGAAAGCCTTTATAACTATTTATAACCCAACTCGTAAAGAAGTTCAGGATGACCAGATTGTCTGCCTTAAGATTGCTAACGAGGTTAATAAGAAAGAAAGGGAAAAGAGTTTGTGTGTTGAATTTTGTAAGATTTTTAAGCATTTCTTTTTTTGAATGGGAGATAGAAGTATACTTGGTACCAAAATCCGAAAAGAACAAAAAGATGTGAGCTGAAACAGATTTGATCTGATGCCCATCCTTCCAGTTCCCTTCTCTGGTGTCAGTCACTATGACCAGCTGTGTAAGCTTCCAGAGTGTATGGAATCACTTCCAGGTTTGTTTGTTTGTTTTTAAGATTTATTTATTCATGAGAGACACCAAGAGAGGCAGGGACATAGGCAGAGGGAGAAGCAGGCTCCCTGCAGGAAGCCCAATGCGGTACTCATTCCCAGGACCTGGGATTATGACCAGAGTCAAAGGCAGATGCTCAACCACTGAGCTACCCAGGCGACCCTTACTTCCAGATTTATGAGGGTATTAGTTTTCTGGGGCGACTGTGACAAATTAGCACAAACTGAAAATATGGAAGTGATTTTCCCACAGTTCTGGAGGCTAGAAGTTTGAAATCTGTATCACTGAGCTGCAATAGAGGTGTTGGCCAGGCTAAACACCCTGCAGAGGTTCCAGAGGAGAAGAGAGTCTTTCCTTTCTTATGCCAATTTATATTGCCTGTCCACACACATTCCTGAGTTCTTGGCCCCATCACTGATTTTTGAGGCCAGCACCACCTCCAGACCTCTTTCCACTCTGTCCTCATGTAGCCTTCTGTGTGTCTATGTGTGCATGCATGCGCATGCAAGAGTAGTCTCCTCCTGCTTCTCTCTTACCTGGATACACGTGGCTACGTTTAAAGCTCACCTGCACAATTCAGAGTAATCTTACATCTCAGGATCTTTAATCACATCTGCAAAGACTTTGCTGTATAAGGTAACATTCACAAGTTCCAGGGCATTATGAAGTGAATATCTTTGGAGAGGCCATTTTTCAGCCTACTACAGCAGTAAAACAAATAGCATACCTACTTCTCTGAACCTTGCTTCTAAGAATGTAAAATGGGAATAATCTAGCATTCATTGAAGTCTGTAAATAATGTTACATCCATAGAGTGGAATCTGGTGTTAACACTACAGATGAAGTGCATGTATACTGACATGGAGCCATATTCGCTATAAAGTAGAAAAAAGCAAGTTGTAGGGCATGCAGGAGTAAGGTGCGAATTTGGAAAGAAACATGTCAATCTTGAGCAGCTTCCCCTGGGGAGTGGGACTGGTGGACTTTTTTTACATTGCATGTTTGTACTTTAGAATTTCAAAATCAGATGTACTTGAGGGGTACCTGGGTGGGTCAGTTGGTTAGGTGTCTGACTCTTGGTTTCAGCTGAAGTCATGATCTCAGGGTCATGAGATAGAGCCCTGAGTTGGGCTCTGTGCTCAGTGTGGAGTCTGTTTGGGATTCTTTCTCTCTCTGCCCCTCACCCCATTTGTATGCACACATGCATGCGCTGTCTCTCCCTCCTTCTAAAATAAATAAATAAAAATCTTTTTAAAAAATATAACGAAAATAGAGAACCTTTAAAACATGTACTTTATAATAAATCCATGTGTTTTATAATGAATCCAGAAGAAAATGGACTGGAGTTTAATTTTTCTCGATGAATTATGTTGCAGAAATAGTACAAGATTATTACAATTTAACCTTTGATTTGTTTCCCAGATAGCAGACCCTACATTAGCTGAGATGGGAAAAAACTTAAAGGAGGCCATGAAGATGCTAGAGGACAGTCAGAGGTGAGCCTGGAACAGAAGTGACCCTATTAAACATGTTCAGCCTGTTGTGAAGCTGGTGGCACTGGTTTCCTTCTGGTAAAAACACCTCTTGGTTTCACAATGTCACGGTTAGCTTAGTTTCGTCTGACTTTAAAGATGGTGTTTGTTTTAGGTAGAAGGTACTTTGTAATTAAAAGATTTTGAAATCGAAGAGCTGAACTTAAAATTTTCAGTTCTGCCTATGAAGAGTTTTATTTAACTTAATATATTGATTTGAATTCTATAAGTACTTCTTACTGTATGTTTAGGTCATTATAGAGCATCAGCTAACCAAGAAATGGTTTAAAGTGTTAATCTTTTTCACGTTCTTTTCCTGAAATTCAAACTATCCCGAACCAAGCTAGGGGCTAGGGCGACAGGGGTGGGGGAAAAGATGTGATGAATGTGTTTCAAATCCTACATCACTACACTACTACTAAGAGGTTCGAGGCAACATTGTCACATGCTTGCATGTTCAAATATTAGAAATTTGATAAGATAGAACAAATAGTTTTTTTTTAATTTTCTTTAAATTAGAAGAACAGAGGAGGAAAATGGAAAGAAGCTGGTATCAGGAGATATTCCAGGGCCACTCCAAGGCAGGTAAGTGGCAATGAAGATACATACTTTTAGTTAGGGTATGTGTTTTTTTTTAAATCAAGATTTTCAAACCATTGTTGTTTGATAATTTTAGTTATGATAAGCATAAAGCAAATTGAGAGTCCTGTGCAGTGTAACATCAGAAAACTGGAATGCCATTGGCTAGTTGGTGATAATTCTGAATCTACAATACTGCTACCCCTTTCCTCTTCAGAATTTAATTTCCCATTCAGAATTTAGCAAACCCATGACTCAAAGCAATGCGCAAACTTATAATTATATCTCAACTATCATATTTAGTTCATCCCTGAAACCTGTAATCTATTCAGTAGACTATGTTTTATAGTGAGAGATATATTAATTTGATAAGATTGAACATTTTTATAATACTACAGTAGGATGAAAATGTCAACTTTGATCATTTGTAGCAGAGTGATTATTTTTGGCAACTAAAGCAAATCTGTCAAGTGTGTGGTTTAAGCTAGCAGGGAAAATATCAGAAAAATAAGTAGGTGTGTAACTGAAATGTTTACAGGATGTTAGCACTCAGTCTGGAATTAAAGTCCTAACCCAGCTTCCCTCAAGCTCGCTCTTTCTTTCTTTCTTTCTTTCTTTCTTTCTTTCTTTCTTTCTTTCTTTCTTTCTTTCTTTTCTTTCTTTCTTTCTTTCTTTCTTTCTTTCTTTCTCTTTCTTTTTTCTTTTCTTCTTTCTTCTTCCTTCTTCTTTCTTTTATAACCAGGAAACTGCACATAGGTAAATAGTACAACTCCCTTAAATTGTCCTTTGACCTGAATATGAATATAATACAATGTTGCAAAAGAGAAGTGTGGAGGAAGGATCACACTGTGTCAATATAAGTGTCCTATCTAACACACCCAGATACTGATATCTTAAGATAGGCACTCCTGGTTTTAGCCTGAATGGTGCTGATTTGAAGCCCTCTAGATGTGAAGCAGGTTCCAAGCTGAGAGCATGAACCAAATCCTATCAGTCCTTTCTTCCCAGACCTCTGGAGGGGAAGAAAGGGGTTCTACTAATCCCATGGAAGTTTCCCTAGAAGAGATACTAACAGGAACATGGGAGGGAATTAAAGCCACATGTCAGGAGTAGTCACACTTAATAAAGCTGACAGCCAACATCTCAGAAATGGTGCTTTGCCAGGCATAGCATTAAACGTTTTTCGTGCACTCCTTGTGTCCTCACAATTCTGTGGTATGAGGGCTTAGTGAGTTTCAGCAGCTTGCTCAAGGTCACATCACTAGCACCAACTCTCTTCACAAAGTCCAAGAGCCATAGCCCCTCTCACATGGAGGTCAGTACCTTGAGAAGATTGGGTATTGGGGCATTGTTTTGACAGTGCTGCTTTTTCAAAAGAACTTTTTGTCACATTCCCCTTAATGAAGTGATAATATTTTTACATTATGTTATTACAAGTTGCCTTGCCATTGCTTACTACTTTAGCTGTTCACATTCTTATAAGTTTTCGGCTCCTCATGTAATTAGCATTTAATAATGTATCTTGGATAGAGGAAAATCTGTTTGCAGTCTAAGCAGATCTCCAGTTTCCCTGCTTGGGGAAGACATGGTGATAAAGGATGCTTGCATTACACCTTTAAGTCTCCTTAGAACAACCAGACAAGACTCCTATGTGAAAGGAGACTAGTCATACCAGCGGCATTGGAGTATTCTTGCTGCTTCTTTGACCTTCTAGGATCTTAAAAAGACTATTTTGTTTTTTTTTAATATGCTTATTTAACATTCTGCTTGGATTCAAATGAACAGGTAGAGAAACGGTGCTGAAGTAATATTAGTGAAATTTTCAGAAATCAATCTCGTGTTTAGGTAGAAGATTTAATACTTACATAGTTATAATGAGAATTGAGTTAATTTGAGGTTTGCTTTTAAAAGATGTCTCGTGTATCTCAAGCACATTCTTTCTCAATTAAAAAAACTGATCAAAGCTAGTTTAAATGAAGGAAATAGAGTGGTAAGGGATGTGTGCTATTTCCACCTGTCCGTCAGCTCTCTTTTTATTCTGCAGTGGACAAGACATGGTGAGCATCCTCCAGTTAGTTCAGAATCTGATGCATGGAGATGAAGATGAGGAGCCCCAGAGTACCCGGTAATGAGGGACGGTTGGCAGCTTCTCTTTGAAAGTATATGTGTTCTTAATTTTGATAGTGATTGCATTCTTACAGGTTGCCAAAACAGAGAGCTACGTTTCATTCAGAGTTATATGTGGTATTAAAAGTGTTCATTTTTCCTTTTCAGGGAGACATTTAATAGATTTTAGGTAACATATTTCACAGAAGGAAGGCACTCACTAAAACTCAACCCTGTAATCTCTTGGCTTTGTGGCTTAGAGAGAGACTGGCAAAAGGACCAGAGAATAACTGCTGTGTGCTATGCTGCTGGTGGTGGCTTCTGCTTCATGCTTCCGGTTCGAACTGCTAGGAATTGCTACAGCTGAATCTCTTGGTGGCAGTCCATGTCTGTGAATCATCCATTTATTTTTATTCCTTTAATTCAGCTATTTCTTTAGTTTCTTGGTTAATTGTTTTAAATTTAATTTTCTTTAAAGATTTTATTTATTCATGAGAGACACAGAGAGAGAGGCAGAGGCACAGGCAGACGGAGAAGCAGGATCCATGCAGGGAGCCCAGTGTGGGACTTCAGGATCATGCCCTGAGTCAAAGACAGAAGCTCAACCACTGAGCCACCCAGGCATCCCAAATTTAATTTTTTTTTTTTTTTTGGACTAAGTAATACTTTTTTTCCCCTTTTCAAATTTCAAAAAATAAAAAAAGAGTATACAATGGCAATTTTCAGTCAGTGATGTGATGCTATGTGTTACCTAAACCTAAAGTTGATGTAAATTCTAAAATTACAGAGGCCTTGGATGAAAAGCGGAATTTCTTTCATATTCCTCCCTGCTAGCTTGTTCTTGTGTATTCTTCAGAGATACTTTATGTGTATGTATACACAAGCAAAATGTGTACATTCCCTCTATTATGTAAATACTGTGTTTTTCTCTACCTTGCTTTTTTCATTTAGGTCTTAGAGTTCATCACTTATCAGTACACAAGGGCCTTTCTTCTGTAAGAGACAGTTTCACTTTGGATGAATGAACCATATTTTATTTAATAGTCTCCTGTTCATGTTTACTGTTGCAAGCATTGCTACAGCCAGTAACTATGTACATGTGTCATTTATCACACAAGCAAGTGTTTCTGGAGATTAAAGTCCCAAAAGTGGGGTTTCTGGGCTAGATAGTTTGTGTATTTGTAATTTTGATAGATACTGCCAAATTTCCCACCATGGAATTTTGCCAGTTTACAGCCCCATCAACAGTGCATGAGAGAGTCTCTTTCCCCATACCTTTCCCTGCAAGGCTCTTAGCTGACTTAAGGACTGTTGCCAGTCTGCAAGGTTAGAAATTATATTTCAGCACAATTTTAGACTGCATTTTTCTTATGAATCAGGTTAAGTGTCCTTTTTTTATGTGTTTTAAGGCCCATTTATATTTCCTTTTCTATGAAATATATCCCTTGCCCTGTATCCTGTCCAATTTTCTGGTCTTACTCTTACCGATGTGCACTTTCTCTTATAAGAGAAATTAGTCCTTCTGTTTTAATTATGTATAAAATGATACTTGGTTCCCCTTGAATTTGCTGTATTGTTATAAACAGCTGTTCAATGCAGGGAATTGATCTTCATCTAATGATTTTTTGAAAAAATTATTTTCTGCCCAATGTATCTCAGTTCTACACTCCATGGTTTTTACAGCTGGCATTTAATTTTAAAAAATGGGGAGAAAATTATTCACAGTTTGTATATTTAGTAGATATTCAATAACAAGCATAAATACCTCCTAGGACCTGAGTTTTTAAAATATTTTTCTTCCCCAGATTGTCAGTACTTTATTACATGAATTTTCTAGATTTATTTGCATTTTTACCTTCTAGGCCATTAAATGGATTTCAAGTCTGACAGATCTCTGTGGAAATACTGTGTCTCTAGGTTTTGTTTTATTGCTTTATTCATATTTTGAATACTCTTTTAATATAACTGATTTTGATTAACAGAATCCAGAATATTGGAGAACAAGGTCATATAGCTTTGCTGGGGCATAGTCTGGGAGCTTATATTTCAACTCTGGACAAAGAGAAGCTTAGAAAACTTACGACCAGGATACTTTCAGACACTACCTTATGGCTATGCAGAATTTTCAGGTAAGGACATTTATGAGTTGGGTACAGACTGTTTTCTGGAGCTGTGCTACCTAAGTTAATGTCTGCCTCTTCCCTTTCCTCTTGAAGGGTTGCTTAATCTCTGAATGTCTCAGTTTTCTCATCTATTAAGTGGGGATAACAAGATTATCTATGTCATGGTATTGTTACGAAGATTAAATGAGTGAAAGAATTAGCATATGCCAAGAGACAAGAACATAAGCACATGTAGTTTGGATAATGTCAGAGTTACTTATTTTTAGGATTCCTGCTTGGCATATGTTGATAGAAGATATAGAGCAGGAAAATGCTTCAAGTATTTTTAATCAAAGTATTAGCTTGTGCTTTAGTGGAAAGGAAATGCTGCTATAAGAAAGTTGGATGTGTGTTATGAAATTGAAATTTGCTTTATGCTGTGATAATGTTGCCATTATTATAATTATAGCAGGTAGGGATTCAGTAGAAGACAGAGGACCAGGGGTATTTTTGTGTTTATGCTGTTACTTTTAAAGAAAAGGAATGTCTGCCTAGTCCTGGAAGATTTATCTTGAGAGACTCACTTTCAGAAGTTGGGAACGAGGTTGGCTTGGCGAGAGTCTAAGTTTGCCTAACTGTATTGCAAAGGAGAAATTTTCTTCTATTTTAATAAAAGTCTACCACCTGAAATTGAAATTCTCTCTCCTTATTTCTCTAGCAGACTGAGAAGAGTAATTTGGCCCAGGCAGATAATAGTGAAAGCAAAAGTTAGGCTGATTAGCATTTTTGACAATTTTATTTACTTTGGATGTTTTCGGGCTGAAACTAAGAACCTCAATTGTGTTATCTAGTACTGGCCTTCTTGTAGAATAAGCCAGAACCATGATTTCAGCCTTTTTATATCTGAAGGGCTCCTGTCCTCTACTGTTTCTTATGGTTTCTGCTCTCTATGGAGTTGAGTATGGATGAAGGATCATTGCCTCTGTTCTGTTTTTGTTTTTTGTTTTTTTTTTTTTTAAGGTTTGTTTATTTGAAAGAGAGCAAGCAAACAGGGTGAGGGGTAGAGAGAAAGGGAGACAAGCTTACTCCTTGCTGGGCAGGTACTCAATGAATGGCTTGATCTCAGGATTCTAAGATCATGACCTGAGTCAAAATCAAGAGTGACACTCAACAGACTGAGCCACCCAGGCTCTATACTTTATAACCTCCAACTCTAGGGTAAAGTCAGCCGTCTAAGAGACTGAGGGTGATCCCTATCTTTTTTGACTATTCTAGATGACAATTTCTAGGTTAAGAAAAGAATTACTTCCAGGATTGTAAAATGAGAGTTAACATAAGATAAGACCGTATTGATATATGGCTGTCTCTTAACAGGTATGAAAATGGCTGCGCTTATTTCCACGAAGAAGAAAGAGAAGGACTTGCAAAGATCTGTAGGCTTGCTATTCATTCTCGTTATGAAGACTTTGTAGTGGATGGATTCAATGTGTTATATAACAAGAAACCTGTTATATATCTTAGTGCTGCTGCTAGGCCTGGCCTGGGCCAGTACCTTTGTAATCAGGTAATGTGGTATATAGTGGATATTTTAAAGTACTTGTGTTTTTGTC
The DNA here is from genome assembly GCF_905146905.1 of Nyctereutes procyonoides. Taxonomy (NCBI): domain Eukaryota; kingdom Metazoa; phylum Chordata; class Mammalia; order Carnivora; family Canidae; genus Nyctereutes; species Nyctereutes procyonoides. The sequence goes on along the minus strand of NW_026575126.1, from coordinate 49,358,514 downwards.
TGTCCTGAAACTTTATAAAATATGTAGACCTGTGTCTTTAGCTGCAGCTCTTTTTAAATGAAAAGAAACAATATGTTTGGTTATTATCAGAAAATATATAAATGTATATTAATGAATTTTCAGATATATATATACATCTATGTGAATATATATATTCACTATATATATATGTATGTTAGTGCACACACAAACAGGATAAAGGGGAGAGAGAGAGAGAATTTTTTTTTTTTTAAGATTTTATTTATTCATGAGAGACACAGAGGCAGAGATATAGGGAGAGGGAGAAGCAGGGTCCCTGCGGGGAGCCTGATGCGGTACTCAATCCTAGGACCTCAGGATCATTACCTGAACCAAAGGTGGGTGCTCAACCACTAAGCCACCCAGGTGCCCCAGAGAGAGAATCTTAACCAGGCTCTATGCTCAGTGTGTAGCATAATGCAGGGCTCAATTTCACACCCCTGAGATCATGCCCTGAGCAAAAATCAAGAGTTGGATGCTTAACCAGCTGAGCCTCCCAGGCACCCCTTAAGTGTGTGTGTGTGTGTGTGTGTGTGTGTGTAGAGAGAGAGTCAACATTTTTTTTTCTCCAAGCTTTGTTTATATTTAGAAATTATTTTCTTTTTTTTTTTTTTTTATGATAGTCACAGAGAGAGAGAGAGAGAGAGAGAGGCAGAGACACAGGCAGAGGGAGAAGCAGGCTCCATGCACTGGGAGCCCGACGTGGGACTCGATCCTGGGTCTCCAGGATCGCGCGCTGGGCCAAAGGCAGGCGCCAAACTGCTGCGCCACCCAGGGATCCCTAGAAATTATTATTATTATTATTTTTTTTTATAAATTAATTTTTATTGGTGTTCAATTTACCAACATACAGAATAACACCCAGTGCTCATCCCGTCAAGTGTCCCCCTCCGTGCCCGTCACCCATTCACCCCCACCCCCCGCCCTCCTCCCCTTCCACCACCCCTAGTTCATAGAAATTATTTTCTAGATTATATTCATTAGATGGATTTTCAGAGTCTATCTAGAATTACAGGATCAAAGAGAATTCCCATTTTTGAAGTTCATGGTACATGTAGCCCAATTAAAGGGCTACAAAAAAAATGTTCAGCCTCTTGGCCAAGTCTGTTTTAAGGCAAAACCCATAGGATTAGAGGGTTTTTGTCTTTTGTAAGATGGAGGAGTCCTGGGGAGATACATGGGGGAAACTCAGGGACTTTTTTTTTTTTTTTTTGAAACTCAGGGACTTAAGTTGATTATGAGCTATGATCACTGATGACAAGAAATTATGTCTTTTTTTAAGATTTTATTTAGTTATGAGATGAGAGATTAGCGGACTTCACACTGCAGAATCTGACACGGGTCTCAATTTCAGGACCCTGAGATTATGACCTGAGCCGAAACCAGGAGTCAGATGCGTAACCGATTGAGCCACACAGTTCCCCTTATGTCCTCTTTTTGAGTGTGTACAGAATGAGATTTATAATATCCTTACAGAAAGCTGGAACGAGTTACTTATTAAGTACCTACTGCAAGCCAGGTTCTTACAGACCCATAGCTGTCTTGAGGCAAGAGTCCAATCTTTAAAAGATGTGTGTGAGTGGGGGTGTGCCTGGCTGGCTCAGTCGCAAGAGTATGCAACTCTTGTTCTCGAGTCCTGAGTGCCAGCCTCACCCTGGGTGTAGAGCTTTTACTGTATGAGGGTATTTTGTTAAGTGAGAAAGGCAGATGGCAGGATAGTATATATAACATGGTCATATTCATGTTTTTGAAAATGTTTATTTGTGTAGGGCGCCTGACTGGCTCAGTCAGAGGAGCACGCAGCTCTTGATCTTGGAGCCATGAGTTTAAGCCCCACATTGGGCACAGAGCTTACTTTTAAAAAAGAAAGTGCATATGTGTATGTTTTTCATACCTAAAAAAAATTTATATAAATACTTAGAAAATACTTAGAAGTTTTTATACTAACCTGTTAACAGTGGTGGAGTGATGGCGTATGGGGTGGTAGGGCATTTTCACCTTTATCTTCTGTATTTTTTATTGTGTATCTTACTTGGGTTTTATTTCATAATTTAAAAAGAAAATCCTTCAAGGGAAATAAAGTGTGCATACAGTGCTCATTAAGTTTTTGGTCTCAAAATGGTGCTACCAAGTCTTAGTTACACAGAACAATATGCTGCAACTGTTTAAAAGTTTCTAAAACTATAAACTCTTCAAGGATTTGGAAGCTAAAAATAAAGAATATAAAATTTATTTGATGATTACTCTCTTCATTCATAACACTGACTTCATTTCTTTAAGAAATGTACATCTGCTAATCCATATTTATTCCTTTTTAGGAGTGGGTGGATCCATAAATGAGATACTCTTCTTTGAATGCCTTTTGCTGTGTTATTTATCACTAATGCTTGGAGGAAGGATCCTAAATTATCTCCCAAAATGCTTAGAGCTTGATTGTTTCTTGGTTTGGAAACGTGTTTTTGTTTTTTGGTATATTCTAGAGTATAAAAAAGATAGTTACTCATTCAGAGCATGAATTGATAATTATTTATTTCATTGACACAGAGAATATTATATTGTCTGTATTTTCTTAAGAATCTCAGCTCGAGGCAGCCCAGATGGCTCAGCGGTTTAGCACCGCCTTTAGCCCAGGGTGTGATCCTGGGGTCCCAGGGCGTGATCCTGGGGTCCCAGGATCGAGTCCCATGTCGGGCTCCCTGCATGGAGCCTGCTTCTCCCTCTGCCTGTGTCTCTGCCTCTCTCTCTCTCTCATGAATAAATAAAATCTTAAAAAAAAAAAAAAGAATCTCAGCTCCTAGGGGGAACCTGGATGGCTCAGTTGGTTAAGCATCTGCCTGTAGCTCAGGTCATCCCAGGGTCCTGGGATTGAGTCCCATATAGGGCTCCCTGCCCAGCTGGGAGCCTGCTTCTCCCTCTCCCTCCGTCCATCCCCTGCCTGTGCTCTCTCATGCACATGCACTCTCTCAAATAAAAAAATTAGAATCTCAGCTTGTGGAAATTGACCTTTCTTTTAAACTTGACTTTCTAGATGTACTATAGCATCTGTTTATAGTATTAAGAGTTCGTAAGGAGAAGAATTGTTTAAAAAGATTAATTGTGACTTTTCTCAGAGCCACAGTCTTTTAGGGGCATAAGTGAATGGTGACAAAGCTCTTTCTTACGAAATTGTATGTTTCCTCTTGCAGCTTGGGTTGCCCTTCCCATGTTTGTGTCGTGTGCCGTGTAACACTATGTTTGGATCCCAGCATCAGATGGTGAGTTCTCTTTTTGGTTTGTAAAATAATACAGAATTGTGTTTTGAAACTGTCTTCCTTTCAAATGAAGTTCTGTTTGCTGGCCTCCAGGTAATTTTAACTTGTTCATTTATTGCTTGTATTTATTGCATAATATGTGTTTCCGGGTTTGCATGTCCATGAAGGTTGGCTGGCATATAGGTCAGGAGCACCTGCCTCTTAAGCAATCTTGTCATTACTATATCACCTGCTTTAAGTAGAAACATGGGAATCCAGTTAAGCACCAGAAACTTCTTCTGAAGCTCATCCTTAGAAAGGTTATCATTGTTGTCTGGATTTGTGAATGGCAGATTTTGAAAATGGGGTTCTTTATTGTAATGTGGGATCAAAATTGGATTCTCTGGGATGCTTGGGTGGCTCAGTGGTTGAGCGTCTGCCTTCAGCTCAGGTCATGATCCTGGGGTCCTGGGATCAAGTCCCACATCAGGCTCCCCACAAGGAGCCTGCTTCTACTTCTGTCTGTGTCTCTGCCTCTCTCTCTGTGTCTCTCATGAATAAATAAAGTCTTTAAAAAAAAATTGGGTTCTCCTTTTTTTTTTAGTTTTTAAGTTTTTAAAATTTAAATTCAGCTTAACATATAATGTATTATTAGTTTCAGAGGTAAAGTTCAGTGATTCATCAGTCTTATATAATACCCAGTGCTCATTATATCCCATGCCCTTCTTAATGTCCATCCCCCAGTTACCATCCCCCCACCTCCCTCCCCTCCAGCAACTCTCAGTTTGTTTCCTGTGATTCAGAGTCTCTTATGATTTGTCTCCCTCTGATTTCGTCTTGTTTTATTTTTCCCTCCCTTCGCCTCTTCTGCTTATTTTTAAACATTCAAGTGTTTCTGGCTTTCCAGCTGAAGCCAGAAAAAAGGGAATAGGTTTAGGGTTCTGTGTTTCTTTTTCCAAGGTCGTTTGCTCTTCTGGTTCAGATACATCAATGAGTAATATTAGAGATATATTTTTAGCTATTTTGAGGGGATTAAGAGACTATTTTCTTTAAACATGTTTAAAATTATAGAAATACTCATCCTTTGTGCAGTTTTTAACTTTGATCTCATTTAACTAATTTTTGTAGTTAATCTTCAAGGGAAACTTTGATTTTTGTTTCTATGATTAGAGAAAATAGAAAAATAAGACTTGAATATCTGGATGGCTCAGCTGGTTAAGTATCTGACTTTTGATCTCAACTCGAGGCTTAATCTTAGGGTCATGCATTCAAGCCCCATGTTGGACTCCAGTAGGGTGTGGAACCTACTTAAAGAATAAAAGAGTGGGGATCCCTGGGTGGCGCAGAGGTTTAGCGCCTGCCTTTGGCCCAGGGCGCGATCCTGGAGACCCGGGATCGAGTCCCACATCGGGCTCCCGGTGCATGGAGCCTGCTTCTCCCTCTGCCTGTGTTTCTGCCTCTCTCTCTCTCTCTCTGTGACTATCATAAATAAATAAAAAATTAAAAAAAAAGAATAAAAGAGTAAGAATTGATTTGTGTGATTGAGAACCATCTGCTTCTTTTGAAAATTATAATTATTTATTTATTTTTTATAATTTTTTATTGTATAACAGCTTTTATCCTAGTTGCTTCATGTTTTTGTGGTTTGCCTTTTCATCTAGGATGTTGCTTTCCTGGAGAAACTGATTAAAGATGATATAGAACGAGGAAAACTGCCCCTTTTGCTTGTAGCAAATGCTGGTAGGTACTACGAACTGAATCTCCCATTTTAGACATATGAGAGAATGACTGGGTACTAAGCCTAAACAAAGAGTCTAAAGAAATGTTTATGTGCCACATGTTTAAGGTAGTTTATATTAGCATTGTGGTGAGAATTACAATACTACATTTGCCTCCTTAGATTCCCTTTTAATTATTGGTTTGTTTAGGGAGTTACTTTGTTGGTTTGTATACTTCTTCATATAAGTTGTAAGTACTTCCTTCTCTTGTGTGCTTCCTTTCTAAATTGAATTTTAAAATGTCACACTTAGTGGCACTTGGGTGGCTCATTCAGTTAAGCATCTATCTGCCTTTGGCTCGGGTCGTGATCCTAGGTCAAGCCCCGTGTCTCCTGGCTCCCTGTTGATTAAAGAGCCTGCTTCTCCCCTCTCCCTTGCTCTTTCCCCTGCTTGTGCACTCTCCTGGTCCCTTTCTGTCAAATAACTAAAATCTATTAAAAAATAAAAATGTCACACTTAAGTGTCCACCTTGTATATAACAGTTCCTCTACCACTTTCTGCTGTGCTTCCTACCTCATATTCAGCATTGTACTTGAAATTATAGACAGTGCATAAGGCAAGAAAACTAATGAAGTGACACACATATTAGAATAAACTATCTTGACTTGCAGATGGCATGACTATGTAAATAGAAAATCCTAAGGAAACTACAGAGAAGCCATTGGAACTATTAAGTAGACTGATCAAGGTTGTAGGATTTCTGTATATCAGCAATGAACCATTGAAATTGAATTAAAAATGCCATTCATAATAGCATCAAAAAATTAAAACTTTATGGATACATTTAACAAAAATATATGCCAGATCTGTACACTGAAAACTACAAAATGTTGCTGAGAGATATTCAAGAAGATCCACCCAAATAAATGGAGTGATAGGTCATATACACCTGTTGGAAGACTCAATATTACAAAGTCTAATTTCCCCAAATTACAGATTCTACATATCAGTCCCTATTATGATTTCAGCAGGCTACAATTTCTTACAGAAGTTGATAAGCTGATTCTGAATTGTGTATGGAAATACAGAGGCTGTGAAGATAACCAAAATAATTTTGAAAAAGAACAGAATTCAAAGACTTAAGTTTGGGACGCCTGGGTGGCTCAGTAGTTGAGCACCTGCCTTTGGCTCAGGGTGTGATCCTGGGGTCGAGTCCCGCATTGGGCTCCCTGCATGGAGCCTGCTTCTCCCTCTGCCTGTGTTGTGTCTCTGCTTCTCTCTCTGCATCTCTCATGAATGAATAAATAAAATCTTTTTTTTTTAAAAAAAGGACTTAGGCTTATCTGGTTTTTAGCTTTAATATAAAGCTACAGAAATCAGGACAGTGTGGGATTAATTGCAAAGGATAGAGTTTAGAAATAGACTCACGTGTATATGGTCATTTGACTTGTTACAATGATGCCAAGGTATTTCAAGGGAAAAAAGGAGGGTCTTTTCCACCAGTGGCCTTGAAAGCGGATATCAACATGGGAAAAAAAAATGAATGTTAACCCATACCTCTGTATACAAAAATCAGTGATAGAGGGTTTATAAACCTAAACTGTGCAAAAGAACCACTTGCATTGGTTGTGTTTGTTGAGGTGGTTGGTGGGGGTTTGCAGCCTTGTTAGGTGGGATTCTGTTAATGCAAAGGTTAGGACGGTCAGGAGAATGTGCAAGTCCAGTTTCACTCATGCTCTATGAAGAGGGACCCGCCTACCCAACCTGTAGTGTAAACAGATTTATTAAGGAGACGGGTTAAAGCATTCAGTATGTTTAACTTTAGAATGCATAATCTGGATTGAAAACAAAGAACCTCTCATATATATGTGGGGCTAAAAAAAAGCCCACAAATTTATCATGTACATTTATAATGGACACACCTAAATAAAAATAACCCAGAAAGGGACAAAAAGCAAACATGGAAAAGAGTATCTTGGGTAAGTAGTGACAGCCATGTTAGTGTGAGATACAGTAGACTACACACTAATTATAATTCATGTACTCCATAAGACACAATAGTTAAGAATGCTGACAAATGTAACTGAGATATATAAAGGAAAGCCAAAGGAAAAATTGATAGAATACAAATATGAATTCACAAACCCACAGTCTTGGTGAGAGACTTGAATATACTTCTCCTGATAGAACATCAAGTAGCTAAAGAAAAAAAAAAGTATCTAGAGGTTTTAAGTAGCAATATTAACAAGCTTGCTTCTATAGTTACATAAAAAGAATATGCACACTTCAGAACTTGAATCAACTTTTACAAGTTGATTTTAAGCCAGTTCACAGAGAAAATCTCAATGAGACATAAAATGTTACTTCCTGCTTAGAGATAATGTTGTTAAAAGCTTTTATCATGCTGTAAAGACTCAAGGTATTTAGTATCCTTTTTTGTGTGTTTCACCCTAGGAACTGCAGCAGTAGGGCACACAGATAAGATTGGGCGTTTGAAAGAACTCTGTGAGCAGTATGGCATATGGCTTCACGTGGAGGGGTGAGTAGAGGGCAAAGTTGGCTCGGTCGTAGGCCTGCAGGCAGTGTTCATGAAGAGTGGGCATCCAGGTTCTTATTTTGTTGTAACGTTTATCACTAAGGGCTCTTTGGGTTGCATAGTAAAGGTAACAAAATAACTCAAAGTAGTCTGGGTGAGAAGAGATTTTATTGGCTCACACTAAAAAAAATGGTGTTAGGATTATATTTAGGCATAGTGTCAGCCGGGGCTCAGCATCTTCCTCTCCCCTCCACCCTCTCCCCCAGTCACTTGGCGTCATTTCCTTTATGTTGCTTCCATCTATAGATAGATTTTCCTGTTTTGGTACAAACTAGTTGCAGTGGCTCCAATTTGTTTTCCAGCTTGTGTCCTGAGGGTCAGAAGTCCCAGCAAAAGTCTCCTAAGCCCATCACTATGGCCAGGGAAGTCTAACACTTTGGTAGTTGAGGTTATTTGTGCACCCCTGGAGCAGGTGGTGGTGTCTCCTCCACCCAAAGCTGTGGTCTGATGGAGGAGATTGGTGTGGTTTCCCAGAAGATCTTAGGAGAGGATACAGGGCAGCTATGGGAATCCATACCCAGCCCACCATATGAGCTGGGTTCTTATTTTATCCCTTTGGGAAGAGAGTGATGACTGGAAAATAATAGGTATGAAAGATAAAAAATGAGATACCCATTACACTATGTAAGTAGGTGACATCCCCTAAAACACTTTTGATTAAAGCACATTTTCAAGGTTTTGCTGAAATTTGCATATACCTCATTTTCTGTTATAAATGCTTTTAACCCAGCTGAATGACATTGAAATGTCAGCTTAAAACAACACAGCCTTTTTTGTTTTTAATATAAACTTAATAAGCAGCAATAAATAATTTGTTTTTTTTTCCAGTGTGAATCTGGCAACCTTGGCTTTAGGTTATGTCTCCTCATCAGTGCTGGTATGTGATTGATTTACTAAATATTGTGATTTTAAGAAGGAATTTAAAATCACTTAATTCTGGAGCGCCTGGTGGCTCTGTCAGTCCAGCTCTTGATTTTCAGTCCAGTCTTGATCTCAAGGTTTTGGGTTCAAGCCCCGTATTGAGCTCCATGTTGGACATGGAGCCTACTTTAAAAAAAAAAAAATCTCTTAATCCCTGATGACTTTTCATGCTTTTTATGAATGGAAGAGTATGTGGTTTAGTGTGTTCTGATAGTCTATAACAAAAAGTTGTTTTCTCTTTGGTAGGCTGCAACCAAATGTGACAGCATGACATTGACTCCAGGTCCATGGCTGGGTTTGCCAGCTGTCCCTGCAGTCACCCTTTATAAACACGACGATCCTGCCTTGGTAAGCTCACTCTCACTCGGGGGGACTAGGATGTGATGCTAATAATCATTATTGAGTCTAGGAGCAAAGTATGGAAAAAGTGAAAAATTTTCTTAATGCCACCTGAGATTTTTTTTAATCAAAAGAATGTTTCTAGCATAAATGAAACAGTACTGTGTGCATTTTTTTTCTATTTATCCTCCCCATAGGCCCCCATGTGTATGAAGAACTTTTTATGACATTTTATGACTCTGTAATATTCTATCACTTAAATACCACAATTTAATCATTCTCTTTGTCAACTTTTAAGATGTTTTCAATTTTTTGTTTCTAAAGTAAAGAGCATCTTTTTGTATTTCAAATTACTTCCTTAGAATAGGTTCCCAGAAGTGACATTAAGAGTAAAGTTCCTAATTCCTGTTGTCTACAAGGTTGTAATTCTTTTTTTTAAGAAGTGGTTCTTGCTAGTAGTGGATCAGTTAGTGATAGGCATATGCGAAATAAGCTTCACTGATTCTTACTAATAAGACAGTTCATGTCTTAGTTGATAATGGCCAGGTGTTTGAGGACACTCAGCCTTGGATAGGACTACCTCTTGAGTGCCTGAGAGATCTGTCTGTGGGATGTGACCTCTCTGGATTCTCATCCTGGCTTTGCTGCACCTGAGCCATGCACCCTTGAAAGCAAGTTCTCTGATCCAGGTTGCCTAGAATACTGCCCTCATGAAACTGTAGATGATCAGATGAATAAGACAAACCAAATGCCTAGCATAGCATCTAACATGTACTAATAAATGCAGAGGAAACTAGATAATTCTGCTTGTGTCTTCGTTGGCTTTGATCACTAAAACCATATTGGCTTTTTTTAGACTTTAGTTGCCGGTCTTACATCAAACAAGCCAGCAGACAAGCTCCGTGCCCTACCGCTGTGGTTGTCTTTACAGTACTTGGGGCTTGATGGGATTGTGGAGAGGATTAAGCATGCATGCCAACTGGTGAGTAGAAGTCTCAAGTTCAGCTGAGCCACCAGTACCCCGTGGCAAGAGCAGTGACTGAAAACTGCCCCATTGCCTCACCCGCTGTCCATTACCTTGTTGGCTGGATTTGGCATCTCATGAGCAGCAGACTGCAGGCATATGTTTCCTGTCCAAAGCTCTGGGAGGGACTGCTGCGGTGTCCCAGCATTTGTATCCACACAAAATCAGATAAGATGAATGCCGGTGTCATCATAGGATGAGAAAAGAAGTCACAGGATGAGAGCCAAGGAGTGGAGGAAGAAACAAAAGAGGAGTGTTGGGTGGGGGGTAGGGGGGTAAATGTGGCACTTGACTGGCTGTCTTTTGAGAGGGAAGGAAATAGGGCCACTAGGGGTTGGTGAATCCATGAGCTGCATATTTTTAATACCAGCTGGCTTGGCCTCCCAAGTGGCAAGGCTCAAGGGACAGTTCGGTAATTCTCCTTCTGTATGAGGTGTTCTGATTATGAAAATGCATAATTATGCCATAGTTTAGAAAGCAAAAAAAGTCACATTAATGCAGTGTGAGAGCTGAGTCTGAAAGCTGGATGTCACCTAAGTCTGTTTGCTTACGTGGGAGACAGGGGTGAGGTAATAGATTGTTAGGTGGACTTAATGAGCTCATATGTGTGAGGCTTTTACAGTAGCGGCTGATCACATGCAGATGGATTTAAAAATCTGTTTTAAATGTATTCTGTGGAATCAGCACTTCTCAAGTGTCATGTTTAGGGAAATTTACTATCTTTGTATCACCGTAGCAGCTGTCTTTGGGTTCCTGATATCAGGATAGTTCATTCTAACCCTAGTTTCTGATGCAACAGAGATACTGTAAATGAAGCAGTTTGATTCTTACATGAGATAACTTTAAGATTTATGTTCATTATTTTTACAAAAGCACATTTTTTGAAAAAATTGTCTCACCAGGCTGTTCACTCAAGTCTTGAGATTTGGTTGCTCAGAAGGAGAGGCCTTTATTGCTTTGGTAACTTAGTCACTTCAGGGAAGGTCTGGGGATCAGGGGAGGGCTCTTTAATTCCCTCTGGCTTATGGAGCACAGGAAAATAATGAGACGTTAGCTGCCAAGCCCTTGAGGTCACTGCAGCTCTGTCTGCCTGCAGGCAAATGCTGTAGCTGGTCATAGGACTTCTGATAGCCTGTCGCTGACTCCCTGCTGTTCCAAGCGCATGTGAACCTGCAGGGAAATGTAGCACATGTGGTTATAGTGCATCCGTGGGGGCAGAAATCTGTATCTTCCTCCGTTGCTTCCTCTCATCATTATCGTCATCGTCATCATCCTCGTCTTCCTGGGAAGCAGTTAGTGGGCATTTATTCTGTGCAAAGCCCTATGCAGTGCACTGACCACCCAGTCTCATTTGACCTTCCCTTGAATATGAAGTCTACAGGTATACAGCGTACTAACAAATAGTTTTCATGAGGGTTTTCCACATTTCCATTCAGTAAATGCAGAATGCATGAGCCCCAATTGCATGAAGTAGATGCTGTTTTATCCCCACATCAGTGATGAAAGACCTGGGATGGAGATAATAATAAGAATGATGAGGGTGAAAGTCATCACACATATGATGCACACAGTGTTCTGGCAACCGTTTCCATGCATCTGACACAACAGCCCTGTCTCCCCATTTTATCATTAGGGACTTGAAGTACAGAGAGGCTGAATAGTGTCCACGCTCATAGCCAGTAAGTGGCAGATGGACTTACTCATCCTGCAGGTGAGATTCTGAACTCAGGGGTGCTTATTCCAGACCCTGTGTCTGAACAGCTCTTCCTCCTGTGTCTTTCCTCTTTCTTCTCCAGTATTAAGTTCTGCGCCTTGTGCACATTGGCACTGGCACTTGGTAGGAATATTCAGATCTTCGTACTGTTTACTTGTTACTTTGGGAGGGTTTTTGAGCTATAATTGACATATAACATTGTATCAGTTTCAGTTATACCACATAATGAGTCAATATTTGTGTGTATTGGGAAACAATCACCACAGATACGAGTCTAAGTTACACGTGTCACCATACATTGTTACAGAATTATTTTTTCTTGTGATGAAGACTTTTAAGAATTCTAACAATTTTCAAATATGCAGTATAGTGTTAGGAGCTATAGTCACCATGCTGACATGACACCCCTGTGACTGACTTGTTTTACAACTGGAAATTTGTATCCTTAAACCACCTTTGCCCATTTCTGCCACCTTCCACCCCCTGCCTCTTGCAATCACCAGTCTCTTCTCTATATTGATAAGTTTGTGGGGTTTTTGTTTTGTTTGAGATTCCACATATAAGTGAGATCGTATGCTATTTATTTTTCTCTTTCTAAATTATTTCACTTAACATAATATCCTGAAGGTCCATTCATGTTGTCACAAATGGCAAGATTTCATTCTTTTTTATGGTGAATGATACTTCACTGTGTATGTATATTATATACCATATTTCCTTATTCATCCATCCATTGCTGGACATTCAGGTTGTTTCTATATCTTGGCTATTGTAAATAATGCTGCAGTGAACATGGGGGTGCAGATATCTTTTCAAATTGGTATTTTTGCTTTCTTTGGATAAATACCCAGAAGTGGAATTGCTGAATCATATGGTAGTTCTATTTTTAAATTTTTGAGGAAATTCTATACTATTTTCCATAAGGGCTATGCCAGTTTACATTCTTAACCAGTAGTGCCCTGGGGTTCCCTTTTCTCCACATTCTTGCCAACGTTTGTTATTTCTTTTCTTTTTGATACTAGCCATTCTGACAGGTTTAGGGCATTACTTCATTGAGGTTTTGATTTGTATTTCCCTGAGGATGGGTGATACTGAGCACCTTTTAGGTACCTCTTGGCCATCTGCAGATCTTCTTTGGAAAAATCTCTATTCAGATCTTCCTATTGTTTAATCAGATGTTGGGGGTTTTTTGCTCTTGAGTTGTAGGAGTTGTATATATCTTTCTAACTTGAACTTAAGGACATTAACTCCTTATCAGATAAATTATTTGCAAATGCTTTCTCCCATTCGGTAGGCTGCCTTTTCATTTTGATGGTGGCTTCCTTTGCTGTGCAGAAGCTGTTTAGTTTGATGTGGGCCCACTGGTTTGTTTTTGCATTTGTTGCCAGGTACTGAGTGGTTTTTGAAAGAATGGATGACTGATTTTGCAAATACGACAAATTTATGTATGTCTTATTAGAAAAGGCATTTCTGGAAGCACCACATGTAACTTGCAACTGAAAGATTGGGAATGTTTGCAGTTGTTGTAAAGTAAGAATTGGGAGGCCTAACTCAGGAGCCACCAAGTGACAGATGGCATTATGTGCCTGCTGAGGTCCTTGTGTGCAGGCCTGCAAAGACCCTCCTGAAAACCATTTCTTAATATGTTGCCCTGATCTAATGAAATTAAAATCAGTAATTATTAAGTATAGAATTTAATTGAAAATATAATAATTGTTGCTCTTTGTGTTTTGCAGAGTCAGCGGTTACAAGAAAGTTTGAAGAAAGTGAACCACATCAAAATCTTGGTACGGTATATGTTTTGATCTGTTTTTATTTTTATTTTTTTTATTTTTTATTTTTATTTATTTATTTTTTTTTGATCTGTTTTTAGTAAATAGCTTAAGTTCAAGTTAGAATGATCTTCTCCAGATTTGATGCATTTCAGTATAATTGTGACAACTCTTTTTGGAAGAGAATCATGCGCATCCTGATGCCCTAACTACAGAAAGCATGAAGCCCTAGCAATTTGTACCATATGCTGAACCCCTGTGGTGCTTTTCGTATAATCATTTGTAGTTTTATTCTGTTTAAATATAGAAATGCACAAAGATCTAACAAACACTATTGTCTTCACCTGCCCAATGATTTTAAAAACACCCATCTTACTGATGTGAAAAGTCATTTTTGTCTCTCACAGTGTTTCGGACTACTTTTTCTGAATCCTTCTGACACCAGTTTTCATTTGCGCAAAGCAGGGAGTAAGGAAGAGATAGGCGTGTGGCCTTACTCTGGTCTCCTGGTATCTCCCTAAAAGATGCCAAACTCTATCGAGATTGCCGCCTAGGGGTGGTTACTAGACAAGAAGATGAGGATTTAGGGCTGATAATCAAGTATCAGTTCAGGTTTGAATGTTTTCATGTTTTGCTTCATAGGATTTTAGAATTTCAGAAAATACAGATCAGATTCTAACTTAAACAGAGTCACTGAGTGCTTCTTTGACAGTTCTGCAGGACACAGTTAAGTGTAAAACTAATATTTGAATTAATTTGGGGTTCAAGATAATAGAGATGATATCCATTTTAGTACACGGTTTGCTTTCAGTGCCTGAGAGGGGGGCTGCTCTGCATTGCCGTCAGAGTAGGAGCTTGGAGCCTTTTCAGTTGACCTGAGATGACCCAAGTCCTAGCTTGGAAGAGGAGAGTGGCCCATTGGAGAAGCAGTGGGATGAATGTAAGTCAGGAGACTTGGGTTCTAATTTCAGCCATACCACTGAGGCCCTGTGACATTGAGTCATTCTCTTAACTGCCTAAGCCTGTGAGCTCAGTTGTCAGTGAAGGTATGTTGGTTGGATCCTTTAGTAAACAGAGAAGCCCAAACTACGGACTAGCATGAGCAAGATGGCAGGAATCAGGCAGTGCTAGGCCAGTGGACTTTCTGTCTCTCCCTCGCTGAGCCCACTGGGCTCCTCATGTCCTCCCTCCCTGTCCCTCCTCCTCCCCCAAGTTGAGAGACTCTGCTGGTGCTAGTGGGTTTGGAGTGCCTTTGTAAGGCCATGGATCTCTGCTCCATCTCTCCCTCCAGTGGATGCTTTTCTCAGTAGATGTGCAATAATGGCAAACACCGTGAAGCACTGTGGCTTCGGTAACTGTCGTCATCACAGCTGCTGTGTATGGGATGCGTGCTGCATGCCATGCACAGTACTGAGCATGTGCGGTCTTTCATTACCCCTCACCATAGTCTTCTTTGTGTTTGCTCTTCCCTCTAGCTGGAAACACTGTTCCTTTTAGTTCTTTTCATGACTGGTTTCTTATCCTTTAGATCTTAGTTCAAATATCACGTCTTCAGGGGCACCTGTGTGGCTCAGTCGGTTAAGCATCTAACATTAGATTTTGACTCGGGGGAACCCTGGGTGGCGCAGTGGTTTGGTGCCTCGCCTGCCTTTGGCCCAGGGCGCGATCCTGGAGACCCGGGATCGAATCCCACGTCGGGCTCCCGGTGCGTGGAGCCTGCTTCTCCCTCTGCCTGTGTCTCTGCCTGCCTCTCTCTCTCTCTCTCTCTCTCTCTCTCTCTCTCTCTCTCTCTCTATCATAAATTAAAAAAAAAAAAAGAAAAAAATTTTAAAAAAATAAAAAGATTTTGACTCGGGTCATGATCTCAGGGTCCTGGGATCGAGCCCTAGGTCAGGCTCTGCATTCAGTGCGGGGCCTGCTTGAAGATTCTTTCTCCCTCTCCCTCTGCACTGCCCCTGCTTGTGCTTGTGCTCACTCTCGTGTTCTCTGTCTCTCTGTCTCTCTCTCTCTCTCTCTCAAATCTTAAAAAGAAAAAAGTATCATGTCTTCAGAGAGGCCTTTCCTGGTTGTTCTGTGTAAACCAGCCCAGCCACTATCCATCATTCTGTCCCCTGGGTGTTGTCCTTCTTTGCAGTTCTTACTACCTGAGACCATGTGTGTGTTCTTGTCTGTTTCTTTGTAAATGCTTTATAAAGGCAGGGACTTTTGTCTTATTTTTTTTTCTTACTGTGTTTAGTATTCAGCCTACAGTAGGTATTTAAGTGCAAATAAATTAATCTGTGAGTTGGTTGCAATGGCTATCCCTCCTTCCTGGTGAGGAAATAGGCACAGAGCAGTTCAGTGACATGCTCAGGCCACACAGCTAGGACGTGGTGGAGCTGGGATTCATACTGCAAGGCCTGTGTGTAACCAGATGGCCCTTCTATCCCTGGTCAGTTTATAGAAAAAGTTAGTATTTGTCCCACTTCAGTGGCTTGTTACAAAGGGCAGATCAGATAATGTATGAGAAAGCAAAGTGAAGGCTGTAAGGCATCATAAAATATCGGTCGCTATTAAATATCTTTTTCTCTTGCCACACTATTTGTGTGGTGCTCCCATAGATCCCCAGTCATTGAGTCCTCAGGAGACGTCCCTGTGGTGGAGCAGTGCTCCTTTCATCTCTGTTGTTTGCTGTGGTTACATGTCCCGACTCCCATCGTAGTAGGTGGCAGAGCCAGGACTTGAACCTGTGGAAGACAAGCTGTATCTACAGCATCGTAGCTCCTTCTCCAAGCTCCTTGGGGTCTTCTTGCCCATCTAGACAGCCAGCCCTGGAGAAGCCTCTTGGTCCCAGAGCACAGGTGTGCTTCCCAGGTGCCCAGAGGCCTTAGGCAGCTATTTGTCCTCGGCTCGGTGCTGGTCTCCTCAGCAGCTGCATCATGGACTGCTGTTTGACTGGCTTTCCTGGGCACATGGGCTGCGTCCTGACCTTCAGCATTTAGGGGGAAATCTAATACATCCCCTGACCCCTGAAAACCTCAGAATGCCCCAGTGCAACCGTGCCTCAGTGCGCGGTTGACATCTCAGCTGGCTTTTTAAGATTGTCTCTGCCCTTAGGGTTCTGCTTCTTTGACCATGGTGTGTCTGAGTGAAGATTTTCTAAGACCCCTGCCTGAGACTTGTGCTTCTTTAACCTGGGGTTCTTTTTTTTTTTTTTTTCCCCTAATCCTGTCAAGTTTGTTTTTTCAAACATGACCGCCTTCTCCAGTCTTACCTCTGGACCTTGAGTGGGTAGTGTAGTGAACTTTGTCGCTCCATGTTCCATCTGTCCCTTGGACACATCCTGCGTCTGCCTCTCGGCTGCTGCCTCATGAGTTTCTCCAGGCCTTACTTTGGTCCTGAGCTGCCGCTCACCCATGTCAGCCATTCACTGGGTTTTTATTTTGGTGACAACTTCTTCCTTCCAGCAAATTCTCTTTAGTTCTTGTTCAAGTTGGTGCCTCCTTTTTGGTCATCTTTCGTTTTTTTTTTTTTTCTTATTATTATTTTTTTAATGGTTCTTGGTCTTCATTTCTCTATTTAAGCCTGGTTGTTATAGTCTATTTCTGTTGCTTTAGTATTTGAATTCTTGAAGCACAGATCGTCCCCTGGATTGTGTCTGCTGACTCCTGCTCCCTGAGTGTGTGTGTGTCATAATTTGTCATCATGAACTAGATACTTGTATGACTGGCTCAGGTCCATCTGTCCATCAGTTCCACAGCTTTAGGACTCCTGTGCCACATGGGACGTCAAGCCTGGTGCAATGTTTTGATCTCTCAAGAGAGAATTTTTTTCTCCCTGGGTAGACAGAGCCTCAGGTAGGCCCTCTTGCTGGTCAGTGGGTAGAGTTTTTCTCTCTGTCTTTTCAAAGGAGCATCCTTCAAAGGATCTTGGCTTTTATTTTTTTTTTTAATTTTTATTTATTTATGATAGGTACACAGTGTGAGAGAGAGAGGCAGAGACACAGGCAGAGGGAGAAGCAGGCTCCACACACCGGGAGCCCGACGTGGGACTCGATCCCGGGTCTCCAGGATCGCACCCTGGGCCAAAGGCAGGCGCCAAACCACTGCGCCACCCAGGGATCCCCGGATCCTGGCTTTATATGCCCTTTCCCCCCATCTGCACATGGGCTTGAAGACTCTAGATGTTAAAGCCAGATTCTCCTACCTGCTCCCTTACCAACAGCCCCTGCTCAGCTGACAGTATTCTTGTATTCTTTGCTTTCTCTTCTTTTTTTTTTTTTTTTTAGAGTCACTGTTTTTGTAAGCCTAGCAGTAGTTATCAGGTTTTTTTGGTTATCAGGATATTTAATCTAGCATTTCAGTCTGCTGTGTTGCTAGAACCAGAATTCTGTCTACATAACCCTGGACAGTATTTCTCATGCACTGACATTTGAGACCACCAAGCTCAAAGAAATAAGAAACCAAAGACTGTATTAAACTAAATATAGAAGTCTCAGCATTCACATCATTCTGCCTTATCCTAACTGAGGATGGGGGAATGGGTGTAGAAGTTTGTTGCTTTTGTTTCTGTCTCCTTGGATTTACTACATTCTCTTCAAATATTAAGCCCCTCTAGCTTTATTTTTTTTATTTTATTTTATAAATTAATTTTTATTGGTGTTCAATTTACCAACATACAGAATAACACCCAGTGCTCATCCCGTCAAGTGTCCCCCTCCGTGCCCGTCACCCATTCACCCCCACCCCCCGCCCTCCTCCCCTTCCACCACCCCTAGTTCATTTCCCAGAGTTAGAAGTCTTTATGTTCTGTGTCCCTTTCTGATATCTCCCACACATTTCTTCTCCCTTCCCTTATATTCCCCTTCACTATTATTCATATTCCCCAAATGAGTGAGAACATACACTGTTTGTCCTTCTCCGACTGACTTACTTCACTCAGCATAATACCCTCCAGTTCCATCCACGTTGAAGCAAATGGTGGGTATTTGTTGTTTCTAATGGCTGAGTAATATTCCATTGTATACATAAACCACATCTTCTTTATCCATTCATCTTTCGATGGGCACCGAGGCTCCTTCCACAGTTTGGCTATTGTGGACATGGCTGCTAGAAACATCGGGGTGCAGGTGCCCCGGCGTTTCATTGCATCTGAATCTTCGGGGTAAATCCCTAACAGTGCAATTGCTGGGTCATAGGGCAGGTCTATTTTTAATTCTTTGAGGAACCTCCACACAGTTTTCCAGAGTGGCTGCACCAGTTCACATTCCCACCAACAGTGTAAGAGGGTTCCCTTTTCTCCACATCCTCTCCAACATTTGTTGTTTCCTGCCTTATTAATTTTCCCCATTCTCACTGGTGTGAGGTGGTATCTCATTGTGGTTTTGATTTGTATTTCCCTGATGGCAAGTGATGCAGAGCATTTTCTCATGTGCATGTTGGCCATGTCTATGTCTTCGTCTGTGAGATTTCTCTTCATGTCTTTTGCCCATTTCATGATTGGATTGTTTGTTTCTTTGGTGTTGAGTTTAAGAAGTTCTTTATAGATTTTGGAAACTAGCCCTTTATCTGATATGTTATTTGCAAATATCTTCTCCCATTCTGTAGGTTGTCTTTGAGTTTTGTTGACTGTATCCTTTGCTGTGCAAAAGCTTCTTATCTTGATGAAGTCCCAATAGTTCATTTTTGCTTTTGTTTCTTTTGTTTTCGTGGATGTATCTTGCAAGAAGTTACTGTGGCCAAGTTCAAAAAGGGTGTTGCCTGTGTTCTCCTCTAGGATTTTGATGGAGTCTTGTCTCACATTTAAATCTTTCATCCATTTTGAGTTTATCTTTGTGTATGGTGCAAGAGAGTGGTCTAGTTTCATTCTTCTGCATGTGGATGTCCAATTTTCCCAGCACCATTTATTGAAGAGACTGTCTTTCTTCCAGTGGATCGTCTTTCCTCCTTTGTCGAATATTAGTTGACCATAAAGTTCAGGGTCCATTTCTGGATTCTCTATTCTGTTCCATTGGTCTATGTGTCTGTTTTTGTGCCAGTACCACACTGTCTTGATGACCACAGCTTTGTAGTACAACCTGAAATCTGGCATTGTGATGCCCCCAGCTATGGTTTTCTTTTTTAAAATTCCCCTGGCTATTCGGGGTCTTTTCTGATTCCACACAAATCTTAAAATAATTTGTTCTAAGTCTCTGAAAAAAGTCCATGGTATTTTGATAGGGATTGCATTGAACGTGTAAATTGCCCTGGGTAGCATTGACATTTTCACAATATTAATTCTGCCAATCCATGAGCATGGAATATTTTTCCATCTCTTTGTGTTCCTCAATTTCTTTCAGAAGTGTTCTATAGTTTTTAGGGTATAGATCCTTTACCTCTTTGGTTAGGTTTATTCCTAGGTATCTTATGCTTTTGGGTGCAATTGTAAATGGGATTGACTCCTTAATTTCTCTTTCTTCAGTCTCATTGTTAGTGTATAGGAATGCCATTGATTTCTGGGCATTGATTTTGTATCCTGCCATGCTACCAAATTGCTGTATGAGTTCTAGCAATCTTGGGGTGGAGGCTTTTGGGTTTTCTATGTAGAGTATCATGTCATCGGCGAAGAGGGAGAGTTTGACTTCTTCTTTGCCAATTTGAATGCCTTTAATGTCTTTTTGTTGTCTGATTGCTCTTTTTGTTGTCTGATTGCCCCTCTAGCTTTAAAGATATTAATAGATTTGTTAATATGAAGGTCGAAGGAGATGATAGACAGGTGAGCACCGGAATCAGCTCAGTTAGTTGGCAGATTTGATACATATCTTGCTTGACCTGAACCACATCCGTGTGGTCCTTTGAGAGGTTAGTAGAGAAGCCCCAAGGCCAGCTACTTCCTGGCTGTGCACATTAGCATTTCTGCCATGGAGACCTCACATGCAGTGCCTTGGAAGATAGGTTTGTTTTTGTTGTTGTTGTTTTTAAAGATTTTATTTATTTGAGAGAGTGAGTATAAGCAATGGGAGGGGCAGAGGGAAAGGGAGAAGCAGGCTCCCTGCTGAGCAGGGAGTCCCATGTGGGGATTGATCCCAGGACCCTGAGATCTTGTCCTGAGCCAAAGCAGACGCCCAACTGACCGAGCCACTCAGGTGCCCCGGAAAATAGGTCTTATGACTAGAATTGTTGAAGATCTACTGTCCCTGTGTGCCATATTCTGTCAAAGGCATTGCCCTTCCCTTTGTATCCTCGTGCTGTGGTAGAGTTGATGGCCAGCTGTATGTTTGCTCAGTGGTGAGCTTGAACTTCATTTGGCTAATCTTAACAGTGATATTAAGTGATCTTAATGCGGTGAATGTTTTTGTCTAATGAAATCCATTAATAGTCATCTGACACCTGTCCCGATTATAAGTACCACCTCAGTGACTTAGAAAATAATATGTAGATTTAGCTCTAGACTGTATCTTCATTACCAGCAGGATTTACATCGTGGTCTGAGAGTTTTTCAAAGTGAGAAGAATGTACTTATCCCCCTTTTGTCTGTGAATATAAAAAGTTGCAGTCAGGGGTGCCTGGGTGGCTCAGTCAGTTGAGCATCTGACTTGATTTCAGCTCAGGTCATGATCTGATTTCAACTCAGGGTTGTGGGATCAAGCCCCATGTCAGGCTCTGCGCTGGGTGTGGAGCCTGCTTGGAATTCTCTCTCTCCCTCTGCCCCATTCTTTCTCTCTCAAAAATAAAATCTTAAAAAAAGTTACAGTCAGTCCTGCTTGAGTTAGAGTTAGTGTAATTTCTGGATTCCTGAAAGCTTCAGCTCTCCCCATGCTGATTCTGGTTCTACTTGTACCTTGCCACCTTTGATCTGTAATGGCAGGCTTATGTTTCTTATTATTATAGTTTTCTCCTGCTTTAATTTCAGCTTACCAGTGTCAGATGTTATAATTCAGCAGTGTATTCTCAGAACTGGCTTAGAATTATTTCTAGGAATTTTACTAAGCCCCTGATTGTTGTTTCTGTAGCAACTGAAATTAACCTTTGAATTTTATGTGTTTATTAAGAAAATATGCTATCTCTAGCCTGTTGTTCAAACTCACTGTTTTATTTTGCAGGTGTTGGGGTTTAATGTTACTTGGTAATATCAGATTGATTTTTCAGGTGGAAGATGAGCTCAGTTCTCCAGTAGTGGTGTTCAGGTTTTTCCAGGAATTACCAGGCTCAGGTAGGTGATTCTAAAAAGGGTTATTTTTGTATTTATGTTTAAGAGCTTTCTGTTTTATTTCAGCTTATATAGATAGTCCAAATATTTTG
Source organism: Nyctereutes procyonoides (assembly GCF_905146905.1). Lineage (NCBI taxonomy): Eukaryota > Metazoa > Chordata > Mammalia > Carnivora > Canidae > Nyctereutes > Nyctereutes procyonoides. The sequence goes on along the minus strand of NW_026575126.1, from coordinate 49,336,924 downwards.
ACTGCTAAAATCTTCAGTCGTTGTTTCAGAAGATGTTAATTTTTTTAAGAGACCCTCATTGTGCTCAGTGTGTTAAGCATCCAGTTTTTTATTTTAGCACATGTCATGATCTCTGGTCATGAGACCGAGCCTCCATTGGGCTCTGCCCTGGGTGTAGGGCCTGCTTAAGATTCTCTCCCTCTCCTTCTATCCCTCCCCACCCTCGCTCTTGCACATGCTTGCTCTCTCTTAAAAAAAAAAAAAAAGTTATAATAATAATTTTCCTAAGAACTCCAGACCTAAATGCCATAGCATATTACTGATAGTTTCCTATGATCAAACCAGTAGTTTCCATATGCCAGTCCCTGGACTAGTGCTAGAATGAATGGGTAAGAGTCCCTTGAAAATAGAGATCTGGATACACATGTACATACAACTTGAGTGAATCAAAGTATGTGAAATAGGGCCCCCAAATCTCTATTTTATTTTTCTATGCTTATCATAGTTTATATTTAAAGTAATTTAAAAAGGCAGCCCAGGTGGCTCAGCGGTTTAGCGCCACCTTCAGCCCAGGGCGTGATCCTGGAGACCTGGGATCGAGTCCCACATCCGGCTCCCTGCATGGAGCCTGCTTCTCCCTCTGCCTGTGTCTCTGCCTCTCTCTCTTTCTGTGTGTCTCATGAATAAATAAAATCTTTAAAAGAAAGTAAAGTAATTTAAAATACAACGTAAACATACGTTGAAGACGTGGCAGTTGAGTTTGGGAATAACATGAGGCTACTTTTAAAGGATGGCCCAAGCACCACCCAGCTAGTCCAGAGCATGGTTATTTCTCACCTGGACAGCCACTGTCCCTGCTGAACTGATTCTTCCGTGAACTTCACACACCCTATTCTGGACCATTCTCTGCATGCAGTCCAAGCATGTACATGGAGTCTCGTCGTGCCCTCGTGCCCTCGTGCCCTGTCGCTGCCCAGAGCCTTTCTGTTGAATTAGGCCCAAGGTCTGTAGCTCACAAGGCCTGTGGGGTGCAGCCTTTGCCATCTTCTCTGACTTCCTTTTAGGCCGATCACTTTGTTTTAGTCTGACTGGCCTCCGAGTTTCTAGAACATTTTGCTCTGTCCCAGAGCAAGATCTTTGCACTTGCTGTTCCTTTGCCTTGAGCATATTTCCCTTCGTTCTCCTTCTGGCTGGCTCCCTGTCAACCTTCAGGTCTCTATAATGTCCGTCCTCAGGGAGGCCTTCCCCATCTGTCCTGAGGCAACTCCATCATAGGATATCAGGCCCCGTCTTCTTTCATGGCACTACAACAGTATACGGTGATTTCATTTCTTTCCTTTATGGTGTTTCTTTGATGGACTATAAACAGCAGGATAACAGAAACCTTGTCCACCTTATATTCCTCATGCCCAGCACAGCACAAGCAGGCACCCAGACCATTTGAACAAAAGGAGGAGAATTCTGTTGTGAGGCCCACTCTGGGTGCTCTTGAGTTCTCTGATTTACGTTGCACGGTGGTTGATAGACTAGCTGGTAATTTAAAATGTTATCCTTCCATTTCCTCTCAAAGTTCCTTGAAAAAAGACTTCTTAAATGAAAGTAAGAATTCTATTTGTGGGATTATATTCAGGTGTTATATTTTTCATGAGGAAAAAAAATACGGAAGGTTAAAAACCCCTCTGTAAGATACACATTTTCAAAAATTTTAAGTTGTAATAAAAAGTTTACCATCATACATGTATAGTTTAGTTCAGTTATTACATTCACGTTGTTGTCAGCAGCTCTCCAGAACATTACATCTTGCAAAACTGAAACTCCATACTCGTTACACACCAACTCCCCATCCCCTGCTCCCTCCCAGCCCCTGGCAACTACCATCTACCTTGTGTCTCTGAGTTTGACTCCTTAGGTACCTCATGTGAGTGGAGTCATACAGCATGAGTCTTTTTGTAACTGGCTTATTTCACTTAGTGTAATGTCCTGAAGGTTCATCCATATTGAGCATGTGAGAGAAATTCCTTCCTTTTTAAAGATGAGTAACACTACGCTGTATGTATATACCACATTTTGTTTACCATTTACAGATTTTATTTCTGTAATATTTAAGACTTCTCTTTTGGGTTAATGTTGGGAGCTCATGAAATCAGGTTTGAAGGGTGCGTATGGATTTGTGTTACCAGAAGGTGAATCCCCTTTCTTTGTTTTGGTGTCATCAGATCCAGTGCTTAAAGCCATCCCAGTGCCCAGTATGGCACCGTCAGCAGTCGGCCGGGAGAGACACTCCTGTGATGCCCTGAATCGCTGGGTAAGAATGGCGGTTGTGTGCTCTTTCTTCTTTGTCCCAGATGGAGTAATACATGGTCATGTCTAGGAAATCAGACCCTCGGGAGGGACGCTCCGTGAAGGTGCTGGGCTTCCCTCCAGGGCTCTTAGATCGCCGCTCCACAGGCTACATAACTTCCGGCAGGGCCTTCCAATGTCATCCCCTTGGGTGACCATTTCCTGGCTGCTGAGTATGGCTGCAAAACGCCCTGCCAGACAGGGAGTGCAGTGTGGCCACCTTGGAGTTCTGGTGAGCGTCTGTCACAGTGTCAGACGTGCAGGAGCCAGAGCCCCCTAAGCACCTGGAAGTCAGTATGGACCCAAGACACTGCACTTCGGCTGCCTTTTGACACTGAAATTGTGCCTCTGGGATTTTCATGTAAAGAATGTTCTGAACAGTGTCCGGGTGTCCACTATAGCAGCATCCATCCTAGCATAGAATGGGTCATGCTCCCGTTAGGGGCTTTGGTGAATGAGTTATGATCCATTCATACAATGACATTCAAAACAGCCAGGATAAACCCTGTAGCTGGATGTTTATGGCAGAAAGGAAATGGTCATCATAAATTCTGTGAAAAGCTGCAGGTCACTACCCAGCATGGAGGGTATCGCGTTTTATGGCAATAGAAAATACAGAGACCCAGGATGGGCCTATCACACGTCAACAGTGGGCGCTTCTCAGTAGTGTGTTGTGGGTAATTTTTATTTTATTCTTTTGGTTTACTGTATTTCCTAGATTTTTCTACACTGAAGTTATGGTTTTCAATAACAAAAAGTGTAAAACTCTTAGTCCATTGAAAAAGAAGGGGCCATAAGTATTCAAAGAGAATCGAGACTCAGGGACATTTGTTCACGGGAGCCTCCTGGGCCTGGGGCTGAGTGGGTGAGGGGTGAGGGGAGGTGGGAGGACTCGTGAGGCCCTCCCCCGTGGGAACCTCTTCACTCCGCCCTTATCCCTGCAGCTGGGAGAGCAGCTCAAACAGCTGGTGCCTACGAGCGGCCTCACTGTCATGGATCTGGAAGTGGAGGGTGTGTGCATTCGCTTCAGCCCTTTGATGACAGCAGCAGGTAACGGCCGGCCCCCGTGGACTGCCCTCACTCATGGGAGCGACAGTGACGTCCCTGAAAGCTTGATCTGCTTTTCCTTGGGATGCTGTGCTCTCTGTCTTTGCCTGTGGGCTGCATTTAGGTAGATGAGCTCTCCAGAGTAACTTCTCAGACTTTTGAAGCCACTTGAGTCTCCCTATGTTTTGGGGTCTTGTGACCCTTCATTTTCTCTTCCATGGTGCTCTGTCCACACTGCACGTGAGAATCACCCATGGAGCTTTGAAACTCCCAGTGGCAGGGCCCCAGGGCACAGAGCCTGGGTGTCCTTAGTGTTTAAAGCTACCCTGGCAGTTTGAACCAACCCACATAGGTTGAGGGCCACCATTTTAGATGTTTTCGGAAGCAGCAGGGCTGCAAGTCCATGGGCTTCTACGACCACGTCCTGGGTGCGCGCCGTGTGGGAGCGAGAGCGAGCTGCGGCACCTGTAGGCAACTGCAGATCTGTATGCATTGCTGTGCAGGGCAATGCGAGGTCACGTATGTGGAGGGCCCTATGTAGTGCTGGCCTCAGCAGGGTGCGACTGAGAAATCAGCTGACAAGATGTATTTCAAAACTGATTATGCTTTTTTTCTGAGATGATTTAAAGATTTTCAGAAGATGTTTGAGGTTTTTTTCCCCCACAAGATATTTTTAATACTTTTGGAAATATACTCACTCAAAGACCTCAGAATAGGTTGATGCAGGCATTTGTTCAGCAAAGGAAAGCCCATCAGGAAGATGACTGGTAGCCTCCCGATCTTCCAGTAATTTCTGCACCTGCTAAGCGGGCCAGAGGCTTAGTCTGTAAACCTGGCAAAGCAAGCTGAGGACACCCCTGGGCAGCGCATACTGAGGCTTAGTGCAATCCTTTGCCACATTTGACTCACCGGCATGAGGTAGTGATGTTGGGTCCCTGCAGCCCTGGGGGGCTGTCATCAGCGCACCCTCCTGCCCCCTCCTCACACTCTCCCCATGCCATTAACGTGGACAGAGAGCCATGCGTTTGCCTCATTGTCTTTAGCCTGCCATGCAACATGTATAGCTTGAGTAGAGTCCTGTGAGAAGAATCTGATTTCTCTGTTAGTGTTTCATTGTGTGTTATGTCAGGGGGCTAATTCTGTCTTCTGTGTAAGAGAGAACTGTGTCTACACCTGCAGGAGCTGGCTGTATCAAGTTTTAATACCTGACTTCTTCATATGGGCTTAGTGGATGGGTTTTTTTATTTTTTTAAACCTCAGCTCCCACTAATCAGATGTCTCTGGAGCTGCTGACCTCCCTGACAGTGGAAGGGGAGCCTGCCCTCTTGCTTTTCACCACTCCTTACATATTTCTCTAACACTCTGGGGATGTGCTCAGTTTTAGGCACCCGGGGAGAGGATGTGGATCAGCTTGTAGCCTGCATCCAGAGCCAGCTGCCCATCCTGACCTGTACGCTGCAGCTGCGGGAGGAGTTCAAGCAGGAGGTGACGGCTGCAGCAGGTCTCTTGCACGTCGATGACCCTAACTGGCCCGGAATAGGGGTCGTCAGGTACGGGTTTGGCCTCCCGGCTGGGGTTCATTCCACTCTGCCATATAGAGACCACGGCTGGGTCATTTCGTAGAACAGCTTGGAAGAGGAAGGTGAATACATACAGTCTTGGTGTGCGTTTCTAATGGAAATTCCGCAAGATGTTTTGGGCACCTAGAAGAAAGCACAGCGCAGTGGTGTGTGGGCACCCTTGCTCTTAGTGAAATAGCTATCACTGTACTTTCTGTGACTGGGGGTCCGGGGGGACACATTCAAGTGCATGGCTGACAGGTGGTTACTACCACAGGGTGCGGAGAGTCACGGCTCACTAAGGCTGAGGACCAGCTTGCCGGCCAAGCACAGGCCTCTGCCCTCCGTGGTTCAGTGCACCATTATCCCTGTGGCTGTTTTCCATCTTCTTCCAGGGCAGAGGGGGAGACTTCCTACTTCTGTTACAAATGCTGAGGCTTCCAGACCTGGCCTCTCCCAGTTTCATGGACTGGAGACTTGGGCCTTCCTTGCCATGTCCCTGACAGTGTCTGACCTTGAGATGCTCCGAGTGGCTCCTTGGCCCACTTGTCTCACATTCTGGGAAACCGCCAGGACCTTATACTCCATCTGCAGGCCTGGGTCTGAAGAGGCAGTCAGTCTTTTACATTGAAACACTGTCATTTGATATTGTTTGTAGGTATGAACATGCTAATGATGATAAGAGCAGTTTGAAATTAGATCCAGAAGGGGAAAAAATCCATGCTGGACTCCTGAAAAAGTTAAATGAGCTGGAATCTGACCTTACATTTAAAATGGGTAACTACTACTTTTCTAAGTCGACTATGAACTTCAGAAGGCCATTTTCTAACTGGTTCAAGGACAGTGGGCTCTGTGTCCTTGGAAGAAATGCAGGTTTAGTTCTTTCTAGAATGAGCTATCTCCCTTCCCCTCCTGCAGCCTCTGTGGGCGTCCCGAGTTAGCACGCTTTCCTTGCCCCCTGAGGGAGGCTCCACTGTGCGTGGTCGTGCTGTTGGATAGGAGAGTGGGTCCTGGGTGGCCCCGTGACTGAGGACTCGGCCACCAAGTCGCTCGCTGGTTTCCTCCCACAGGCCCGGAGTATAAAAGCATGAAGAGCTGTATTTACGTGGGCATGGCAAGTGATGATGTGGATATTTCTGAGCTAGTGGAGACCATTGCAGTCACGGCCCGAGAAATTGAGGAGAACTCACGGGTGTGTAAGAGTAATATGTGTCTCATTCCTTTCTGGGTTTTCTCCGGGCAGCTACCTGAGGTTCTGAGGGAAGATGCTCCCCTCTGAACGAATCTGCTCCCCAAAAGTGTGTGAATGCTTCCTGTGAGCTAAACCTTGGGCCAGGAATCCAGGAGCCCTGCCCTCAGTGGGCTCACAGGCGTGTGTGGGGCGGGGCATGGGGTGGGCAGAGACCCGTGTTGCCGGTGAGGCAGTCAGTGCCATGGGGGAGAAAGAAGGGGGGCTGAGCGTTTGGAAAGACGCAGTTGCCTCTGCCTGACAGGGCGAGGGGTGACTTCCTGAGCATGGCTGGTCCTGGGGCTGCGTGAGGCAGGTATTTCTGACAGCAGAACTTCCCTCTGCCCGTTGGCGTGGAGACCAGGCCATAAGCTTTCCTGGGTCGTTCTGCAAACCAGGTACTTGAGTCACTAGAAATCCCTCAGAAGCTGAGAAAAGGGACCAAGGCCAGACGGGTCTGAGGAGACCGAGGCGTGTGCACAGCCCCGTCCTGGTGGGAGGGCGAGAGAAGTTAGCCATGAGCCCGAGGAGCCAGCTTCGTTCATTCTCGGGTGGGCTTCCTGAAGGTTCTTCCAGACTCACTCTCACTTCCAATTCCATTTCCAAGAACGTTGAGCAATGTACCTATTACCTGTTGGGAAGACATTCAGGTCGCAGGGAGAGCAGTCTCTCCTCCTTTCCCTGAAGACGAGGCCGGGCCCCAAGGTGTCTTAGCCGCTTCTGTTTGATTTCCTATGTTCGGATCCTGATGTTTAAAAGTGTGGAATTCTATTTACTGACATACTTTTGAAAAATGTCACCAGTGCTATGGTAATAGTCCTAGGTCCCGGGCAAGAAGCTTAGGCGACTGGGCCCCTGGGTGGCACAGTCAGTTGGGTGTCTGACTCTTGATTTCGACCTAGGTCACGATCTCAGGGTCGTCGTGAGTTCGAGCCCCGCCTCGGGCGCAGCACTCAGCACAAAGTCGGCGTGGGATTCCCTTCCTCCCTCTCCTGCTCCTCCCCTCTCTTGCACACGTTCTCTCTTTAGATAAATAAAAATAAAATCTTAAGAAAAGCAAAAGCTTGGACAAAATACTGTCTTTCTTGGCCCTAACACAGCTCCTGGAAAACATGACAGAGGTGGTTCGGAAAGGGATTCAGGAAGCTCAGGTTCAACTGCAGAAGGCAAATGAGGAGCGGCTTCTGGAAGAGGTGAGGCTGAGCGCAGCAGGTCCCAGCTGGCACCCCGGAGCCCTGGCGGGCAGTGTGGTCACAAGCCACGGTTGTGTTTTGCAGGGGGTGTTGCGGCAGATCCCCGTCGTGGGGTCCGTACTGAATTGGTTTTCTCCAGTACAAGCTTCACAGAAGGGAAGGACTTTTAACTTAACAGCAGGTAGGACAGACTGACGTCGCCCCGGGCCTCACTGACTGGGGGCCTGGGAGCTCACATGGCCCCGTGGAAACGAGAGAGCGCCGAGAGCAGGAGCAGACCCCTTCCCTGGATGGTGTCCGCTCTCGGCTCCTCCTTCCTCTTCTACTGGAGGAAGCTCCCTCCCCCGGGGCCACTCCCTAGAAGCAGCGGCTGCGGCTGCCTAGCCTGGGACCGCAGCCTGGGACTCTGGTGGATTTGTAATGCGCCAGGCCTCAGCCTTCAGCGCAGAGGCCTGTGTTCCTTGCTGCTCAAGGACGTTTCCCACTTGGCCATGGGCCCCCAGGCACGCTGGGGCCACCCTGTTGGCTCTTTTCACATGGATGCAGGATCCCCGGGATGGTATGGGTGGATGCCCCGGCACGGCTGGGCCTCGTGAGTACTGCCGGAAGGTGCCCTTGTCCCTTCCCCAGCGTGTGTCCGGACGGCCGAAGGCTCTTCCAGTTCGGGTGAGCCCAGGGCGGCCTGTGCCCGGGGCTCCTGCACACCCCTCTTTCCTCGGCAGGCTCCCTAGAGTCCACGGAACACACCTATGTCTACAAGGTGCAAGGCACGGGAGTCACCCCGCCTCAGACGCCCTCAGGCACTCGCACGAAGCAGAGACTTCCAGGTACATTTCATCTTCATGTTTGACTTTGACGCTGAAGAGATCTGGTGGTTCCCTTGGGAACACAGACCTTTGCGTCCTGGGAGGCTTTTCCTGTTCGGTGTCACCTGCATCCAAAGTCCTGTTTCTCTTAAAACCAACTGTCCTTTTAACCATGTCAGTCACCTTGGGCTTTAGCCTTGGAGAAATCTCTCTGTAGCAGCTCGGGGTTGGGAAGTTAGGGTCTTGGGAGCTGGCATCTGTTTGACCTGGTGTTGACTCGCCTGAGCTTTTCCCGATCATGGTCTGGGTGTTCCCAGCCTCGGGAGCCGCGCTGATGTCCTGCCAGCCAGTTCTTGTTCCTCACTTCCCCTCAGTGCTTCAGAGCTGGGGATCGCAGGGGTTTCTGGAAGCACTTATGGTTAAATGAAGCAGTCACTTGTCGCACAGAGAGCTTTCAGCAGTGTCCGTGGATCTTTCTCTAGGCCAGAAGCCTTTTAAGAGATCCCTAAGAGGCTCCGATGCTCTAAGTGAGACCAGTTCGGTCAGCCACGTGGAAGACTTAGAGAAGATGGAGCATCTGTCCAGCGGGCCAGAGCAAGATGCCCTGGAGACCACCAGCCCTGAGCCCCCTCCCGGGGCTCCCAGCCCGCAGGAAGCTGAGCCACTGGAAGCCCCCCAGAGCAGGGTGCAGCACCCAGAAGATGACCGTCCACAGGTAGAAGATGCAGAGAGCTTGAGATAAAATTCAGTGTTTTGCTTTGAGACCATACCGAGTATTGTTTCAGGGGAGAGGACATTAGACTGAGAATGTGAGCCGTGCCACACACGAATGCAAGAGAGGTTCCTGGTGTTTGTGCTTACCTGGGACTTTTGCACAAATACATGCCTGAAGGCCAGGCTTTTTAGAAGGGCAACTGACTTGTCTCCTTCCGTGGGTATGTAGAACAACTCCTACGTCTGTCTACCCAGCTGTAGTTCACACCGTTCCCCGCCCCCAGGTCACCATAAACACTTGGGTTCACGAAGAACACCTGGAATTTCAAGTGCCCGCCACTTGAAACACTTCCACTGACCTTTCTAAACATCAGTGTAAGACCACATACGAGGTTCCATGTAACTTTTCATTAAGACCGTTGTCTTTAGAACTCTCTGGGCTCTCCGCTGTTCTGCTGCCCAGGGGTGAGAGCAGTCTTTGCCCTCAGTTTTCATGGTGTTCGGTCCGGTCAGGTTGCAGTGTACAGCGGGCTTGGATTTGGCTTGAAGGAGAAAGGATTCAATGGGATTGTGAAGGAGAGAGCCGGCGCCGCACCGGCCAGCCCCGCCGCTCTCTCCCGGGACGCGGAGTGAGGGCCCATGAACCGGGCAGCGCTTCTGGCTGTGACGTCCCCTCGGCCACAAATCCATTTCTCCCTTTATGTACTATTTGTAAACAAACTAAAGGACTATCTATTGAGTAACTGTAAAACTCTTGACCATATATATGTATATTTTTAAATATTGGTAAAGCTTTTAAATTGGCACACGGGTACAGATTGTGCTCATTTCTATGTTTAATATCTGAAAATCCGATAGAGATGCTACTCTTAGCCTAACATTAACTATGCTGTGTAGCACCCAGTTAAGTTTCGATTCTAAGATAAGTATATCTCCGACCCGTTTCACATGGGAGCTTCTCACCCCTTTGGGCCCAACTCAGAAACCAGAACCAGAAAACTAATCTCACTCAGGCTGCTCAAGCCAGACCACTGCAGAAATAACTGGAAGTAAGCCCTTAATTCTGCCCGTTTCTACTTCTCCAGCAGTACTGCATCTCATTTGTCCTAGGTAACGGCCCCTGTGCCTTTAGCCCAGCAAAGTCAAGCTACGGGACCCCTCAGGATGGTGGGGATTCACACTGGGTTTGTGGACTGTTGTGTTGGAAGCCTTAGTTACACCATATTAAGCCTATAATTAGACTCTGATTGGATGTGATTTCTGACATTTGGCAGTTGTCGAAATGTAATTTTTTTTTTGGGTGCAGATGATTCAAGTCTTCCCTGTTTATTTGGTGCAATGAAGTATAGCAGATAAAATGGGGAAAGGGGAAATTATCACCTTTAACAAGATTAATTTTTAAATGTTTTTATATATATTTGAATTGTTAAATTGGTTTTGCTGAAACAGACTTTCACCCTTAAAACACTATTTGAATGTTGGTTTCAATAAAGGTTCTTGAAATTGTTACCAGTGAGTTCAGTTTGTACATGGTAAATAATCAGGCATAGCAACCAAAAAAATAAAGGTCTCTACAAGTATAACTTGTATGTATCACAATTGGGGCATTTTAATGACTTTACACCTAAAAAGAACAGGTTTCTTAGTGGCTTTGTGTAATTCTCACATTAAATGTAGTTTCCTAGGAGATTATTCTGTTTTTCCCTCTGAACCTTTCATTCATCTAGAAGTCTAATATCAGTTTTGGAATTGATGCTTCTACAACATTTTGGAACCAAAAAACCCCTCTGTGAGATGTGTAAATCTTCACAGAATTTTAGTGCAGTTTATTGTGTTTAAAGAACATCATTTTTTCCCTTTTTTCTCTAACTTAGCAGAATTAGAAATACTTACCATTGTATCTGAAATGGCTGCTTGTAGAATCACGAGGTGGGCGGCTCCTCCAGTGCCCTTAGTACCAAAGAGCAAAGGCTGGATGTCAGCTTCAGCGAAGCAGAAAGTAAGCCTAAACAAATGCCTTTGCCAAAATAAGATTTTATTTTGAAAGTCATTTGAAGGACAGGAAGGAAGGAGACCTAAGACTCAGCGGATGTAGATTCTGATGCACATTCTTTGCAGCCCCCACTGTGGTCTTTGTCAGGCCAACAAGTTGCTTTCTTTGGTGATCCTGTGTTCAGCTTCCTGGACAAGAGATCTTTTCCCATAAGCCACCTTCATTCTTCTTGTAGAGCAGAGCTTTGTTTCCAGGAAACAGTGCACTGGTTGGAGATGGGTGTTTTTTTAAAAACATCAAGGTAGATCTAATATGTTGCACAAAGTGGGGTGGCTCAGCCAGAGGTGAAGTGGAAAGATTCTGGAAAGACAAGATTCTGGGCATGAGAGGAACAACCTGGCTGTTACCTTCCCTGACAGAGCTGTCGAAGTATCTCCGTGTTCTTAAACATGGATCTGGATGTTCTCAGATCACACAGTATATATAACTTATAGAATTATCTAAGACATAAGGGGTCCTGCACTAATGAGAAAAAAGCAGTTGTCTGCATATTCCTTCGACCCAGGCGAATGCCTGGCTGGGACCTGACTTCTCGGCTGATCCAGAACTTAGGGTCTGCGGATGGCATCCTAAAAATTACTACCCACTAAAAGCAAAGCGGCTCCACTCTAAACATTTTGTCTCTTACAAGTGAAGAAACCAGGGTTCAAAGATACAAGATATACCCAACCTGTCCATTCTCACCTCTAGTATTTGCTGATCATCTTGCTGCAGCCAGAAATCCACGTGTGGAAATGGCATCCAGGAATACGGTCCTATACGAAGCTGTTCTGTCTCTGCATCGTAAATACTAATCATCTAAAAGAACATTTCAAGGGCAGAAGGTAAGGCATGTTCTCAGCCGCTCAAACCCCACCGGCAATGCCAGCCCCAGTGTAGTCTGATAATAAAGCTGCTCGAAAACGTCTCCTAGTAACTAAAGCCACTACCGCACTGCGTAACGTGCGGTATTTCAGTCCTGACAACAGTCCACTCGGAAGACAGCATTCTTCCCCTTTGGGTGAAAACCTGAGGCTCAGAGGGACAGCTCGCTGCTCCAGAAAACCCTGCCTCGTCATCTGTGCCCCAAGCAACCCTGCAGCCTGCGCCAATCGAGAGGAAGCAAAAACCACTTGTAGACACGCCCATGTGCCGAGCAACGCACTCCTGGAAGCAGGTCCGCCGCTGGCGGTTCCTCACCAGCAGTGTGCGGGGTTGGTTCCCGGGGCCAAACGAGGCTCTGAACCAGCTGGGGCAAGGCTGCGGTGCCGCTGGTGAAGGGCACTAGCACTCTTACATTTTCCAAGGAAAACGTCCACATTTCCTCAGTGAGCGCTCTTCGGGGGGCCTGCGGGGGCGCTTCCTAGTCTCGCTTACTGGAGAGTGAGTGACAGGACCCCTTAAGCATCATTCACTGGCCTGTGACTCTCAGGTTTTTATTTTTCTTTCAAAATTAAGGTCTTAGTATTAAAAAGCATCCTGGGCAATTGGACTTTTAAAAACTGATCTGAGCCTGCTCTGGGAGACCTCCCTTTGCTCCAGCGGCTTGCTGTCCCAGGACTTGGGGGAGAGCGTGTGCTGCCAGGTTGGCGCGGAGAGGCCTCGCCTTCCCCCGGCCCAGCTCGCCTTTCCTCGGCCCAGCTCGCCTTTCCTCGTGGGAAACTTCTAGTTAAAGGTGCACAAAGTAAAGGGGGCTCCTTGTCCTCGGATTGGATGGTGGGGACACACATTACCTCCTTCTGCGCCCTCAAGGCCTAGAACTGGGGACGTGAGCTTATAACTTAAAAATCCTTCCTGTGTGTGCCAGGTGATCCCTGACCACTTGAGTGCTTTAAGGAGACGCGCTGTTCCTTTCTAAGATCTATAAAACTGGAGGCTTTGGAGCGTGATGCCCTTCTGTTCCCCTTCAACCCTCAACACAAAGATGACTCACTGGTCCTCCTGTTAAAGCTCGGGCGGCACGCAGCTCCTCCTCTGGGCCCCGATCTGGGAAGGACGCTCTGTAAATCTCCGCAGTCTTGATGTTGACCGCTGTGGAGGGCATACAGTGTTTTCTTGGACTAAAGACATGAATGGCAAGTTTGCACTGTCTTACACCTCTACCACCACGTGCAACGGAACTTGGTGAGTCTCCCCCCGAGAGAGACAGAGGGACAAGGAGGAGAGTCATCTGGTTCGGGTTCCACCGTGAGGTGTCTAGCTCCCCCCGGTGGAGGAAGGGCAGCCGCGGCTCTGGAGCCAAGCCCTTCGTGCACACAGCTGGGGCCCGCACCAGACCCCGTCAGGCCGCTGCAAATGCGGGGCGGCCCCTCTGCGCCCCCGAGCAGCCCGCCCGCCACCCCTCCAGGCCTCCTGTGGCACGCCTCCCTGCTCAGCCCTGTGACGGAGAGGAGCTCTGGACGGCTCAGGCCGAAGGGTGGCCTGGGATTGTGGCCAAGGCTGGTGCCTTTGCGTATGTCTGAAATAACAAAAGTTCTAGGGGCTGAAATCATGATCACCTGCGCACCCGGCCAGTAAGCTGCGACGGGGCAGCAGTCCTCTGCACGCACAGCTAGTGTCCCCCCAACTCTGAACCTCTGGACGCCTCGCGGGAGAGGGTTCTGGGTTTTCTTGAGCTGGAAGAGCTTTATGCTTTCCTTTAGGAGGAGCTTTGTTCTCAACCAAACCTTACTGGGCAGCTGACGTGTGGGGAGACACACAGGCCGCTCCCGCCAGAGCAGGCTGGAGGAGAGCGCCGACCATGGGCAGCCCTGTCACCCAGCACCGCTGGCTCTGCCTCATGTCCACTACTCGCCGCCGTCTTAGGGTGTGGGCATCCTCTGTTTTGTAGACAGAGGTCAGAGAAGCGGGGCTGCTTCCTGGGGCCCCCGGGGCGGGGGGGCACGCAGAGGAGCCAGGAGGAGACAGTGACCACAAGGGGGTTCACAACTAGGTCCGGTCAGCCTGGAACCCGAGCCTGCCCTGTGAGCATGGGACTGGCCTCCGACCCTCAAAGAAACATGCTACTTACCAATGCCATAAATTATCGGAAAGTGGTTTTCGTTTTCTTCCCGGTCATTTAATTCTGACCAAAAAAAAGAAAAAGTTATTTTTAGGAACTAATTTCTAAAACACGTTCCACAGTTGCTTTCATGTTCTATAACTAAAGCCAAGAAGGAGCCCACACTGCAAAAGGGGGAAAAATCAGAACACGTAAAGGACTATGACCCTGCGTCCCTGCCAAGTGCCAGAGCAGCCGGGTTTATAGTCAGCAGAGCGCGGCGGCCACCACGCTTGGGGGGGGGGCACATCCTCCCTCCTTCCCAGGAGCCGAGGAGGCCTCTGAAAATCCCCAGCAGCTGGGGCTCTGGGCGTGAGGGAGGGGCAGGCACAAGGGGGACATGTGTCGGCAGCCCTGGCCTTCATCTCCTGCCACCGAGGTCCTCACGCGAGGTCCTGCTTTAGGGGTGAGGGCACCTGCTTCGGGGACGGACGCCAGAGCTCACCTGTCACACACAATGTCACTAGGTGAATGTCCTCCTCTTGTCTGTCAAATTCACCTACAACGAGAATTTTTCATTAGCGGCGGGCAGGCGGCCGAGCCGTCCACGGAGGCCAAGTTCCCGCGGACCGACGACACGGCGCCCCGCCTGCCAAGTGACAGGCCTGTCCCTGGCCTCGGGCCCAGAGGAAACGGACTAGGGCCTTTTCTCTCCCTTCTGGGGCTTCGAGGGGGGCAGCTGACTCAAGCTGTTTAAGTAACTTTTTCCGCGATCATCAGTCATAAACAACTTGATTACTGTAAAAACATGTGGAAAACACACGCAAGTGTAAGAAGCATATGGGTCTTCAATGGTCCAAGCACGTGGGCTTTTAACGCCCATGACTGCGGCGGTGAAGAGCGCACGCATCCCTGCTGAGCCCGTGTCCCTGCTGAGCCTGTGTCCCTGGGGAGCCGTGTCCCTGCTGAGCCCGTGTCCCTGAGGAGCCCACATCTGTGCTGAGCTGTGTCCCTGCTGAGCCTAATCCCTGCTGAGCCTGTGTCCCTGCTGAGCCTGTGTCCATGTGGAGCCAAAATCCCTGGGGAGCACATGTCCCTGCTGAGCCCGTGTCCCTGGGGAGCCGTGTCCCTGCTGAGCCCGTGTCCCTGAGGAGCCCGTGTCCCTGAGGAGCCCACATCTGTGCTGTGTCCCTGCTGAGCCTAATCCCTGCTGAGCCTGTGTCCCTGCTGAGCCCGTGTCCATGTGGAGCCAATGTCCCTGCTGAGCCCGTGTCCCTGGGGAGCCGTGTCCCTGCAGAGCCCGTGTCCCTGCTGAGCCCGTGTCCGTGCTGAGCCCATGTCCCTGGGTAGCCCATGTCCCTGGGTAGCCCATGTTCCTGGGCAGCCCACCCGCACACACACGCCCCACCCCAGCCACACCCCTCCCTATCCCCAAGTCCTGCCGACTGGCTACTTCTCTGCTTCTTTGCTGAAGGACTTTAGCGCCCTTCCTAACGTGCAAAATGTTCCTCCTGCCACCTTTGGCCATGAATTCCTGAAGCTGCGGATGATGTTCTCAGACTCCCAGCTTGGAGCTGCCGGGTCAGACGCCGGCCTGCTCCACCCACAGGCTGTCCCCGGTGTCCCTGCATCTGTCCCGGGGGTACAGACACCCTCCGCCAGCTCCCGCAGCCGTCCCCTTTCCTGCGGGCTGCTCTAACGCGGGGAAGCACGGCCCCGCGGGGCTCGAGCTTTCTGCAGATGCCCGGGCGCTCCTTCCACCGCCCAGAGGGCTGGCTGTCCCAGGCCACCGAGCGCTGCTTCCCGGACACCCTCATGCCCACCCCGGGCCCCTGCATGAGGCCAGGCCGGGCCCCTCTGACGGTTTGCACATACGGGGATTTTTTTTTCTTTTTTTTTTTTTTTTTTTCATACGGGGATTTTGATCCCAGCGACAGTGGCTGCAAATTTTTATCAGGGTCAAAAAAGCAGTGCACTTA
The DNA here is from genome assembly GCF_905146905.1 of Nyctereutes procyonoides. NCBI lineage: Eukaryota > Metazoa > Chordata > Mammalia > Carnivora > Canidae > Nyctereutes > Nyctereutes procyonoides. The sequence continues at coordinate 49,321,067 of NW_026575126.1, read as the reverse complement.
CTAAGAAGCTGGTGAGTAAGTTTTTGTGACAACTGCCTGTCGTCACTGAAGCCTCCCACGAGGTGCACCTCCAGCCTGGCAAAGAGACGGGACGGTGGTCAGAGGCCTGCACAGCAGCCACGGGCCCTGCGTTTGCCTGGATTTCAGCTCCGCTTCGTGAAGCCTCGCTCTACGGCGGCGCCGCCTTCGGGCCTCGTCCGAGCCGTGGCGCAGGGAGGACACGTCTGGGCGGCACTGGGGGAAACGGGGCAGGCTGCCAGGGCTGCGCGAGCCTCTGGGGACCCCGCCCAGGGGCCCTGAGTGCCAAGGGGAGCCTGGCACGGGACGTCCCGTTGGTCACCCACCCACCGCAGGGCGCTTCCAGAAACTCTTACACAGCTCAGCCCAAGGGGGATTGGGGCGTGGGGCCTTCGGGCGGGGACTGCGGTGTGCCCTCTGCGCTGTCCCCCTCCACCTCACCTCCGTTCCCGAGGAGGAAACGGGGTCTCTGTTCCTAAAGCCAGGCGTCCCCGGTGCGCCAGCACCTGCAAGCTGGGGAAGCCCTGCCACTCCCTTGGGGCGACCCCCCCGCCCCCCGGGGACAGTCACTGTGCCACAGCCCTGGGAAGCCTCGTGGCTGGGAACCCCCAACTCCCTTCCTGGAGCCCGTGTTCCCCCCGCCCTCCTCCATGAACCCCCTTGTCCGCAGCCTGTGACAGCCCGGGACAGCACCTTCTATGGTAGACAAAACCTCAGGAAGGTCCGTCCCCAAATCGGCCACGCGACCAGCACAAGCACCAGATCAAGCAGCCCCCACAAACGTGGACCGGCAAGAGGAGCCGTGATCGCCACGGGGCCATGGGTCGGTCCACCCAGTCATCCTGCGGCGGACCCCCCAGAGCCACCACATTCGGCCCAGAACAGAGCAGGAACACCGCCCACCGTGTCCCCAGTGGCGGGCAGCAGGGCCTGCCACCCAGGTAATGAGCACACCTGGTGCAAAGTAAACTCCCCAGGTGTCACCTGTGCGGGTCACACGCTCCTGAAGCTGGCCCAGCCTGGTGACACCAGTGACACTCAGGCAGAGAGCCCCGGGCCTGGTGTCCAGCTCCACCCGGCAGCCCTTCTGTCTAGGCCCCATCTACTGCGCTTCCCAAGGCCCCCGGCTTTAGAGTAGGGGCACCCGGGGCAGGTTCCATCTACTCTGTCTGCGGCTGTGGCCTGGGCGCCTGTGACAGGGTCTGGCTGGGAGGAGGCCCCCCCCGGGACAAGGAGCTGCCGGAAGAACAAATGAACGAACACAGGGAGCCCACCTCTGGGTGGAACATCTAAAAGCAGGTGAGGTTCAAAGTCACACCCCGTGTATCCGCCCCACAACCCCTGATGCGGGGCCAGCGCTGTGCCTGTTGGTCTCCCACGGAACCAGCCACCACCGCTGCGGCCATGGCCGTCCCCTCCTCCCCAACAGCGCTTGGTTCCGACGGCACGAGACAGACTAGCATGGGGCTCACCTTCCACCCTGAGCGTGGTCAGAGAAGGATTTGATGGAGCTCATGATCAAGGGGACCTCCGCTTTGGTGTCAGTTCCATCACAGTGGGTCAAGCAGGTCGCCCCGTTACCTGCAGGAAAGGGCAGAATGACTGCGGTCACTCCCAGTGAGAACGCAGCACACAGGCACATCCACTCCTGGCCCTTCAGACCCCCTCATGTGGAAGAAGAGATCAAAACTCCTGTGCTGCCCCATCAACCCTTCTGACCCGGGCTCCGGGGGGACACCCAGGTGGCTAGAGAGGAGGGGAGCGGGGCCAGGCCACACACGGGACACTGGGGGACTTGGGTGCGGACTCCCGATGGTCCCCCACGGGGGCCGCTTTAAGGATCAGTTTCCTTCACGGCTCGCACCTACCTGTGTGCCTCAGGACCACAATGTGACAAGTGGTGGCATCGTCAGAACCCAGAATGGAGATGGAGCCTGTTTGAAAGAGAAAGAAAATAAAATATCCAGGAGCCTTGGGGGGTAGCGCCCAAATCACTGCTTCCTAACCTACCATCCTTTGGGGAGGTCACTGCAAGCTCTCTTTGCTGAACATACAGAAGGCCCTGGGGTCCCACTTGTTGAACACACTGACCTCTGAGAAGTCTGGCTCTTTCCTGTTTAATTAAAAAAAAAAATAATGATGGAAATTAGTGAGGATGGAGTCCCCAGGGAGGTGGCGGGGGGCCAGCAGGCACCTAGGCCGGAGACGTGCTCACAGAGCCCGGCGTGTGTGCGCGCGGGATGGGGGGCTGAGGCAGGGGCATGGCAGGCACTATGGTGGGGGACAAGGCAGGGGAACAGTGAGGTGCTATTCTTTGTGGAACCCATGAAATGGTATTACTGGGAGCAAGGGGCACTCCCTGCACAGCTCTGCAACAGGGAAGGGAATCGGGGCGTCTGGGCGAGCGCCCCAGTGGGCTCCAAAGCCGCAGCCCTCGTGGAGGAGAGGCTAGGCCCGTCCCTGCCCCCTGTCAGGTCCCCCCACTTCAGGGCACCGCCCTGAGGATGCCCCCCGGAACCTGTGCGCTCCCCTGCACTGCTCAGAACGGCCATGGCTCGGGAGGGGTGGCGTGGCCAGGGAGGCGGAAGGCTACGTGGGCAGATGGGTGGAAACGCAAACTGAAAAGATACAAAAGTGGAAAAAACCAAAACCAAACAAACAGAAAACCACCTAAAGAGCTAGAGCTACGCCCTTCCCACAGCAGGGCTCAGGCGCTGAGCTTTCTGCAAATGCTCCCTGACGGGGCCCCACGGACGGGCCCAGAAAGCTGGGACGGATCCGGATCCGCGGAAGGCAGGCTGTGTGAGTGTCGGTGTCCAAACCTCCTCTCCTCTAGCCCTGGCATCAGTGCCTCCGCGGGTCCCGGGGAGCGTGAGTCGTGCGTGCAAGTCCCGCATCACTAGCCTGGGTGCCTGAACCTAACATGTCACGGGAGGGAAATGAGGCTGGAACTCAGGTTTAAGAAAATCTTAGGCAGTAAGCCTAGGAAAAAAAATTTTTTCAATAATAATTAAACTCAGGTGGTTAAACTATTTTTTTTTTCAAAGATTTCATTTATTTATTCATGAGAGACAGGGAGAGAGAGAGGCAGAGGGAGAAGCAGGCTCCATGCAGGGAGCCCGACGTGGGACTCGATCCCTGGTCCCCAGGACCAGGCCCTGGGCTGAAGGCAGACGCTAAACTGCTGAGCCACCAGGGCTGCCCAGGTTAAAGTTTTTAATGAAAACGGAAACTTTTTTTTTCAAAGACATCAGATTGATACAATTTATATCAGTAAGGGATACATAAGATGTATCATTTTCTCCTAACTTGCAACAAGCAAGTTCCTCCCAGAACAAATTCCTCCAAACCTCAAAGGCAGAGGAGGTGTGTTGGGTCTGGACTGCAGCTGAGCTTTATGGTCCCCACGGGCTGCTCCCTGTCCCCTGACTGCTGCTCGCTTAGCTTGGTGCTTGCTGACGTCATAAAGCACCAGATGTAAAAAAAGCAATCGTGATCAGCTTCATTAGTTATACAGGGTCTGTTTCTTTTCATAAACTTTCATTAATCGGAAGCGAGGCAACAAGTAGTGGGACAGCAGCTCCACAGAACCAACCAGAAGGACAGGAACTGGCCTGTCAATCAGCCGGGCAGGGGCTGCACCAGGCAAGGAGGTACCAGTGTGCCTCACCGTCTGACACTCAGAGAACCGCGTGTCGCCAGTGCCTTTCAGCGCAATCTGCTTCTCGCCTTCATTCAAAATAAGGACCAGGGGGATGCAGCTTTCCCTTGACCCTAATTCCTTTACCACATACCTGCTTTATTCTTTTGGGGGTGGGGGTGGGGCAAGAGGGGCAGAGGCAAAGTGTCACCACCCAGAAGCAAAGCCGCGTGTGAGCATGAACTGCCACCTGCATACCCAAGACCAGAACTCACGACGCCCCACCCCTGCCACCCCAGCCGGGCTCCTGTTTCCCCAGACAGGAGCGTAAATTATCAGAAGAGATGATGCCACAGAGCGAAAAAGAACATGTCGTTTTGGTTTTCCACTTTATGGAGAAAAAAAAAAGAAAAGCTGAGCTAACCTCCTCCTCCATGGAAAAACACCAAGAGCTACTTTAGAAACTCACGCCCCTTCCTGAAATAGAGGTGCCCGGTCTTCTGAACGTCTGCCGTTCTCGGGGCCCCCGTTCATGCAGAACCCCCTCTGCACCAGTCTCTCGCCTCCCAATCCCTCTTCCAGAAGCGTCGCTCGCCCAAGCCAGGGCTCGGCGAACTTTTCTCTGAAAAGAGCCAGATAGGAACTATTTTGGGCTCTGCTGGGGTGCGGTCTCCTGTTGCAGCCACTAGGCTTTGCTGTGTAGCCTGAAAGCAGCAGGGACAACACATAAACAAAACGGATGGCGCTGTGTCCCCAAAAGGTTTTATTTATGGGTGACACCGAAATCTCAATTTCACATAATTTCACACATCGCGAAATGCTACTCTTTTGATTTTCTACTTCCCACTCCGGGATTTAAAAAGGTGAAAACCGTCAGTGGCTCACGGGTGGTCCAGACATCGTCGGGACCCGGGGCGGGGGTTAGCTGGACCCCTCGTGTGGCCAGCCGCTTAGTAGGGCCACGGGTCCCTTCCCCCTGCTGCTGGATATTCGCAAGTGTCCCCGCAGACGCTCCTGCCCCCTTTCCCGGATGCCGTGGGCTCCTTAGCCCGTGCAAGGATGCAGACCCCGCAGCAGCTGTTTCCCTGACCCCACGGCGCCCCCCAGGGCTGCCGGCCTCACTGCTTCCACACACCTGTTCTGCTCCGGGCCATCGTCTGGTGCAGTTCTCTGGACCCACACTTAGCAAGATGCTGCGGGACCGGCTTCTGGGCCCCGGTGACTGGGAAAGAGTGAAGGCTCGAGGACAGAGCCCCAAGGAACATTCTGTGGTGCTGGCCACGACCTAGACCTGCCTTGTCATGCAGTGGCCACGAGCCACGTGCCCTGAGCGCCTGACACGGCTCATATGTAGGACCGAGGGGCTGGGTTCTCCCGGCCGGTGGCCAGGGTCCCCACGTGGGCTGCACCACCCACTGGCCCGGGACCTCGGGACACTCCTGCCCCCAGCCTCAGAGCGCCCATCCATAAAATGGGCGGAGCAAGAGCACCTGCTTCCGCAGGCCTGCACAGTCCCCCGTGTCACTGGGACTGGTGCCCTCTGTGCTGGGCAGGGCTAGGGACAGGCTTCTGGCTGCTGGTGCCACAGAGGCCACAGCGTCCCGTGAAGAAGACACATTGCCCAACAGAGCTCGCAGTATGCTCTCACTCTTGGACGCATGTCACTCATACGTCGAGGGAAACCTCAGTAAAGGCATTCACCCGGGCGCGAAGAGGGGCTGCGGTGGTCTTCTTGACGTTTATATGCTGCTGCTTACAAAAAGGGGACATGCTAAAACTAAGCAGGGACGCCTGGGGGGCTCAGCGGTTGAGATCTGCCTTTCACTCAATGCGTGATCCCGGGGTCCCAGGATCGAGTCCCACATTGGGCTCCCCGCAGGGAGCCTGCTTCTCCCTCTATGTCTCTGCCTCTCTCTCTGTGTCTCTCAGGAATAAATAAATGAAATCTTAAAAAAAAAAAAAAAACTAATGAAAACTTTCCTCTGGCCCCACTGCTTGTTCATTGAAAGATGCAGTGGAACCCCTCGAGTCTGGGTGTGACCCCCTCCGCAGGGTTTCCATCTTCCTCCGTCTGCCCTGCACCAGGGGCTGGTCCCTCCTGCTCCTTCCTCCCTGGGCCTGCCAGGCTGCGAGGGGGCTTCCCGGGATGCGCCCCGCCCCCCCCCCCCCCCCCCGCCCTCCTGCCCTCCTGCCCCGCACGGAGCATGCTGCCTCGGAAGCCCATCTTCCTAACTTTTTAGCACAGAAATGTTCAGGGATATAAAAAAACTGCATCAGCTAAATTCTTTAGGCAGCCGGAGGGTCTCCGCCCTGGCCGGTCCTACTCGGGGCCGCGCCGGGTGGCGGGGTGGCGGGGTGGCGGGGTGGCGGGGCGCGGCCCACCGAGAGCGCCCGCAGGTGCTGTTTCCTGCAGGCCGAGACCCCCCCGCGCCCCAGCGCCCCCTCACGCCGCGCCTCCGGGAAGCCCCGCTCTGCGCCCGCGGGGTCAGCGGGGTCAGCGGGGTCTGCGGGGTCAGCGGGGTCTGCGGGGTCAGCGGGGCCGGGCCTGCAGGGACCCCGGGCGACGACGCGCGCCCTCCGGCCCGGCCGCGGGGGACCCCGAGGCGCCCCGTGACCCGGGCGCCGCCTCACCGGAGCTGCGGCTCGAGGGAGGCCCCTCCTGAGGGCGTCCGCGGGGCGCGGGCAGGGCCAGGGCTGCAGCGCGGGACAAAGGCAGGAGCACGGACGAGCCCCGAGCCTTCCGTCAGGGCGTGGCCCCGGCGCGGCGCGGCTGCGGGAGGCAGGGCCCTCGCCTCTCGCTAAAAATACCCGGGGGCGGGGGGCGGGGGTAGTGGGGGGTACTGGGGGGTACTGGGGGTAGTGGGGGGGGTGGGGGGGGGCGCCGGGACCAGCCGCTCCCCGCTCCCTGTGCACCCCCCGACCCCCCCCCCCCCGCGGCCAGGGTGCCGGACCCGGCTGGCGGTGCTGCCCGGGGAGCCGCGGGACGAGCCTCTCCCCGCTCCCGCTCCCCGCTCCCCGCTCCCCGCTCCCCGCGGACCCCGCCCCGGCCAGGCGCCGGCAGGTCGGCCTCCAGGGCCCGGCCCGGCCGGGGGGGGGGGGGGGGAGGGGGGGCTGCCCGGGGTCGGGCCGCGCGCCGCGCTGCTGTGCGGCGTCGGGCAAGCCGCCCAACCTCTCTGGGCCGCCGGCCCCGCTCCCGCAGAGGCCGCGGCGGAGCCCTCGGAGGTCCCGGGGGGGCACAGGCGCCCCGAGCCGCTCCGCCAAGTTTGAGCTCCGCCTCGGGGGGCGGCGGCGGGGGCGGCGGGGCGAGCAGGGTGGGCCCGCGGGCAGCGGCCCCCCGGCGGCCTCCGAGCCCCCCGCCCCGGCCCGGCCCGGCCCGGCCCGCCCCGGCCCGGGCCCCGCTCACCTCCAGCCGCGGGTGGGCTCGCACGAGGTCCCCGGCCGACTGCGGCAGCCGCACCCGCCGCCCCTCGACGAGCAGCGGCATCGCGGAGGCGGCCGCCCCGGCAGGCCCAGGGAGGCGGCGGCCTCCCCAGCCCCGGGCCGCCCGCGGCCCCCGCCCCGCCCCCGCCCGGGCCGCCCGCCGCGCCGCGCCCGCCCCCCGCGGGCGCCGCCGGGAAGTGGAGTCCCACGGGGGGAGGGGCGCGGCGCGGCGGCCCAGGAAACCGGAGGCGGGCCCGCGCGGCCCTGTGGGAGATGTAGTCCAAGCGCGAGGGAGCGGTCGGCGGCCAGGTTTCCCCACCACCACCACCACCGCAGGGGGCCCTGGGAAATGTAGTCCCGAAAGCGTGGGCGCCCCGGGAGGGCGCGGAGCTGGGCTGACAGCGAGAGCCGGGGCTCGGGCTCGGTGACCAGCCAGCCTGTCCGGAGTGTGGGCTTTGGGGTCCGACGGCCTGCAGTCAACATCACGGCTCTACTACTCCATCGTGACCTTGAGATTGTTTATCTGAGTGAGGAACCTACACTGCTCCATAGCATTATGTTCAATCAATAGTAAACGTTAAACTGCGAAAATAAGAGCCGCAACTTTGCTAGCCGCACACATTTAGAAATCGTCCCAACACTCGCTGCCTGGCGTCCAGTAGGCACTTAGTGATGAACCCTGGGACTGAAGATCAACAAGATACCTTCCGTCCCTACTGAGAATAGCTATCTCGGGGTGAAGCTTCCTACCTAGGGGCTCTCTGTTCTGAATTCGGAAATATTCCTTAAGTACACCCAACTCCACACTACGTTAACTAAAAGGTAACTTTACAAATTAGCGATGAGATGAGGAGCCACCTCACAGAGCAAGCACGTTGGAATGGCATCTGTATTCCCCCGCCTTAGTTTTTCAAAGCTCCCAAGGGGATTGGGGGGGGGGGGTGCGGGGGGCCACAAACACTGGCCCTTCCTCTCCAGGTGTCACCTCTTCAGCCAAGGAGCCAATCAGTGTGGCTGAAACAAACGTCCCCTCTGCCTTGGAAAGACCTCTCCAGGGAAGTGCTTCTTGCTTCACTTTCTCTCAAGGCAGAACAGCTACAGCTACTGCCTTTCCATGCATTCCCAATGAATCATCACAACCCTAAAGTACGTAATAGTTATCTCCACCTTACAGCTCACAAGGGAGTTCAGACTTGCTCAACATCACACAGCTGGCTAGACAGACAGTAACATTACCCATGACACCTGAGAAGTCCCTGGTCCTTTCACACTTGCATAAATTCACCACTTCTCTTTAAGAGCCGACCATACCAAACAGACAACAGGATGGACCCTGGAACTCCTACCCCAAATGAAAAGCCTGCTTTTCAATAAGAGGAATAGAAGATCCTTTTTCTAGAATTCCCAAGGAAATCCCCCAATTCCCCCCCCCCATAGATGTTCTTTTAAAGCATGTGCATTTTTCAAAGAAGTGTTTGTTTTCCTGGAATCAGTTCAAGCCTGGGTGGCTCTTGTGGCTGGATGTGCGCAGAGTCCTTGACACCTTGGCTGCCCCTGGAATCGTCGCTCCTCACCAGTGTGTACTTTGTTTCCCAGCACCACCTGCAGCCGGTCTAGTGGTACTTCTGCCTCTTAAACAGAGAAAGGGTTCAACTGCCGTTTCTCATGGAGCTTTAACAGAGATCAGTAAAAACCACAGAAATCATGGCATCAGTGTGAGAAGCCTCTTTATTGGGGTACACCTCCCTTGACTCCTTTACTGGTGTAAGAACAAAAGGTCCAGATTAACTGTGCCATTGTTTTATTTTTACAATGTTTTCCCCCTCAACTCCTTTGAAATTAAACAGACTTATTTATAAAGACACCCTTCTACATTAAAACTTCAACCCACAAAGGCCCACTTAACCATTAACTTCTACGGACACATTTTCATGTACTCATTTACCCAGCATACAAAAATCCCACCTTTTTGCCAGTTAAAAAAAAAAAGAGAGAGAGAGAACCTAAACGTTCTCAAATGACTTTCCACCAAGTCACCAAAAGAAAATCTGCAATATCCAAAACATTTTAAACCAATAAAAATTTCTATTTTCCAAAAACATATTTACTCTACATTGCCATCAATATAATTATACAAGAGCATACAAAGCCCTAGGAAAGAGAAAGTATTTCATTACAAAATATTTGTGATCAAGAAAATATTGCTTGCTTTTAAATAATAGGAAAAGTGGCAGAAAAATAAATATGTTTAGAGATGTCCATTTTCACAAGTAACAAAAAAGTACACAAATATGGAATGAAGCTAAAATATGCATGAGCTACAAAATGAGCCTAGCAGTGTTTGCACACGTGTTATAAAGTGAGGGTTAGACTCCTCTCTCTCAGTGTTTAGTTATAAAAGTACAAAAAGAGCCTCACCAGAGGAGATCTCACTAAGCGAAATCCATGATACCAGCAGCCAATAGACCAAGGCTGGAGCTGTATGTAACCTTGGTCTGTTGTGGCTGGAAAAACCATTCCACCAAATAACCCAAGCCCCCCTTTTCCCCCGCCCGTTAGCACAAAGAAATTCTCAAAATGACCAACTGATTCTAGTTTTTTAAAAAAGAGGAAAACCCAAGTAACATTCCACTACAAACAAGTAGTTCCAGTTCTAACAGCTCCTGGGAGCATCAGGGTAAAATGCCAACGTGCTATGTTTTATAAAAGTCCAACCTTACTCTCAGCACATGGGAATTATATTTACCCCGAACTCCGTGTTTCTTTTAAATTCATTTTTAAACTCACAAGTGTATGATTTGTCTGCTTCTAGTTCCCTAAACACTCCATCTCTTCCCTCCAGGATTTCATTGGTCTCCAAAGTCCCTGGAGATTTTCCGTGCCAGCTCCAGCTTCCAGAGTCAGGGACCAGCTCTGGCCACCTCTCCACATTCCTCCCGTCCTCTCCGCACCCCCCACTGACAACCCAAAACAGACATATAGTGCCAGCTGAGGGTCAACAATATGTCCAAAGTAAAATCATTTTAAAGACACTGAATAGTGTCTACATAGAGGATTTTTTTCCACTGAAAAGAAATCAGATCTACACAGTCCTGTGACTACGGCTCAGACAAAAACCTATGTGGAAAAATGCAATCGGTTAAAACAGGCTGTTGCCAATATTAGAAATTTCACAATGACGTCGTAAAGCTGAAATGAAATAAAAAATACATTAGACAACCCAAGCCTTCAAAATTTATCATCAACTCCATTCCAAAATATTGCACATGATATCCAGTCTTTTCCTTCTGTCTGTAGGGAAGCAAACAGGAAAAAAAAAGTCCATTCAGACACTAAAGTCTACCTTGAAAGTAAGATGCCTGAGGCATGTACTCGCTCCAATTCAAATAGCATGAGCCCTGGAACTCAAGGGCCCAACAGGGAGGACTGCTCGTTTCAATCACAAACCCTTGTGATCAGAGGGGACTGGTCTGGCAGGTATAACACGGGAGGGGAGCCCACACTACTCGCAGGGCTTCGGAAATGCGTGTCAAAGGAGCTCGGAGTGATCCCAACTTCACCCTTCAAAAAATCATCATCTTCATCTTCCACCACCTCCTATATAAAGAACACAGATTATCAGTAGGATCCCCAGTGGCAGTGTGAAATTTCAAGAATTCCTTTGAGGAATGTGCCACTTCTAGAAAGATGAACATAAAGAAAAGTATCTTAATTTCAGAAACTTCCTCAGATGCCCACTTCAATATTACCAACCACCTACATGATTGCTGGTCACATGTCGTAACTACTTACATGTGTAAAGTGTGATTTTTTTTTTTTAATATTTTTTTCTTTATTTATTTATGATAGTCACACAGGGAGAGAGAGAGGCAGAGACACAGGCAGAGGGAGAAGCAGGCTCCATGCACCGGGAGCCCGACGTGGGATTCGATCCCGGGTCTCCAGGATCGCGCCCTGGGCCAAAGGCAGGCGCCAAACCGCTGCGCCACCCAGGGATCCCAAGTGTGATTTTTTTAAAACAGATTTTAAGCTCAGAAAGGGCAGGCAGCATGACACGACATTCTCACTCAGCATCATCACCCTTGTACCTAACACAATGTGAATGAGTGAATGAATGACCCCTGCCCCCGCACCCAAAAAACTATAAAGAAAAAAAAGAGCTTTCCAATGATTACTTATGAAAAATGATACTTAAGTAAATTCGAGATTGTTACTTGGTAGTGATGATCATGTGGTAAAGATCTTAATTTATGAAAAAATAAAAATAAAAAAATAAAAATAAAAAAAAAGATCTTAATTTATGGAGCTGATTTTTAATTAACCTTCACTACCCAAAGTCCACTTATAAAAGGTCTAGTTTAGGGCAGCTCGGGTGGCTCAGCGGTTTAGCGCTGCCTTCAGCCCAGGGCATGATCCTAGAGACCTGGGATTGAGTCCCACATCGGGCTCCCTGCATGGAGCCTGCTTCTCCCTCTGCCTGTGTCTCTCATGAATAAATAAATAAAATCTTAAAAAAAAAAAGGTCTAGTTCACAAAAAAAAAAAATTCTCTTCATAAAAAGAACATAACCTGAGCTTGGATTTTTGTCAAGGCAGAATGAATAAAATGTAGTGTTTTTTAAGTGTAACATTGCTATTTACTATTTGTGTCTGTGACCACACCGGAAATTCCAAGAGTGCCGAGTCACGAATTTACCTTTTTAATGGGTTTCTTAAACTCCTGAAGCTCTTCTGCATTCATGTCTTCCCATATCTGATAAACAGGATCGATGAATTTCTTTGACCTGTCGACAGTGGTCACATTTCAAAGTCAAGTTCGATGCTATACTGAAGGTCAGACTTGTCTGGCTCTTTTCCGACAGGATCCATTACCCAAAATAAAACACTATGGCTCAAATAATCATTGTGCCAAAAAATACTGCTATGTCACAGTACTGTAAATAACATGGCTCCTTGTTTGTAAAGCTTCATCTACTCAGCGTATGAAGCAACTGCTTCTCAACCTTTTTTTTTTTTTTTATTTACTTATGATAGTCACAGAGAGAGAGAGAGAGAGAGAGGCAGAGACACAGGCAGAGGGAGAAGCAGGCTCCATGCACCGGGAGCCCGACGTGGGATCCGATCCCGGGTCTCCAGGATCGTGCCCCGGGCCAAAGACAGGCGCCAAACCACTGCGCCACCCAGGGATCCCCTCAACCTTTTATTTTCAAGTGAAATTATCTCTCAACTCTGTAAGAACTGATAATGAGTTAGAATATATCCAAAGGAAAACAAAATTATATTACTCTGGAATTTCATTTTTTATCTTCTCATAGTAAATCTACTAAAAATTAGTCTGGGAAGAAAAATCAATGTGGTTTCAGTCAACCAAGACTTGGGGGACCAGATAATCCTCAGTTATGGTGTTGCTAGTCAGTAAGTGCACAATAAGCAGAACTCCTGCTTCCTTACACAGATGCACAGTTGAAAAAAAAAAAAAAAGATGCACAGTTGAAGACTGGCCTGGTAGTTTTTCACAACTACCCATCTAGACACATCACGTAGCTGCTGTTTATCCTTTGCAACAGCACGGACTGTGGTCTCCAGAGGAAGGAACAAGTCGCTTGGCAGAAAATTCTGAGCCACGAAAAAGGTAGCATCCTCCCTATCCAGACACCTCTATACCCAGCCCCTTTCATGTTGAAACCAACAGGTTTACAGAAAAACAAAAGATGAATGAAAAAACCTTTGGCATCAATCCGGGGTTCTTCCTGAATTGCAGGTATGCACACCCCGGAGTGCTCTGGGCACCTGCCGCCCCTGACAGGCATTGTCTGCCTTGGGCCCATGACATACATGCAAGGGGACCTCGAGCTGCTGATAAACAGATATGAACAGCCACCTAGGACAAAGGAGCCCTAATCCTGAGAAGAGCAAATACACATCCCACGTAAAGTCCCCACTGCCAGGTCAGTGGTCTAATTGTACCTACCTCTTAAGCACACAAGGATCGAAGGGGAAGAAGGTGTCAAGTGGGTTTGTGCAGGTTTGCACCGAGTCCCCTCCAGCTGTATTTCTAATAACTGGCAGCATCTGGCGATTGTTCCTCTCAATGATAGTGTAGCAGAAGACCAGCTGGTATTTACTATGGAACAACAAAGCCAGACGTAGACGGAAGGCGTTAATAGGGTGGAATTACTCTGCGCTGACATGCTTGTTCGTGTGTGACTATTCTGACCACACAGATATTGTCAAACATAACAAGTACAAGAAAAAATAACATAAAACAAGAAGCAATGCTTTTAGGGTACAGCTTTCCGGGCATACTGTTTACAAGCTTGACAAGGAGAGAGAAAGTGTGGCTACTGCTTTCAGAACGAGAGTGGCTTAGATTAACAGGCATGACTCACTAAAAATGATTGTGTTCAAGGTACGAATCTCTTAGCTGGCAAAACTATATAAGCTGTCTAATTTACTTTCACTATTTGTAAGAAAATTAGAAGATTGGTGAAAAGGGGGTTCAGGATTTACTGACAGGATCATGGTTGCTGAGGGAGAGACTTGGCTGTTGAAGTGAGGACGGTACTGGACATGCCTGTAATGATGCCCCTAAGCTGCTGTTCCCAATCCTGAAAAAATAACTTCATCCCAACAAAGGACTGATTAAAAAAAAATTAACAGGACATGACACAACAGTCAAAATCAAGTGCAACTGTATGGGTCAATAGGAATCCCAAAATCATTAAGGAAGCAAAAGCAGGAGCCACAGAACAATACATCGGCTTGACACACACCACTGTTCCTGGCTCTTGGCCTCACGTCTCATCCCAGAATTCCACTGTCCACCCGACCCCATACCTACAGCCTCTCAGACAGCCTGCACCCTACCTGAGGCCCTCTGCTCCCAGTCCACAAATATTCTAGGAGCTCCTGTCTCAGCTTTTCTTCATCGGCTGCTTCCCACCTTCCCGCCATGTGCTGGGCCTTTCATACCCCAGACCTTCTTACTTGCTCATTCCTTTCCTCAATTCTGTTATCATTTTTGAGATCTCAGGACGGCCCCCAGAACTAGTCCTCAGGAGACAGAACACCTTGAACTACAAGCCCAACAAAAGAAAAATAAGGGCCCTAAGTAAGAGCAGCAAGTGATCTAAAGGGGACTAAATGATGAAAGAATTATCTTTGTCTTGTACCAGAAGAGACTCCTAGCTGTTATAGATTTTAAGCCATGATCCTAGCCTGAATATTCTGATCAAGGGCTCAGAGTCTCCATCTCACTTTGTTCTTTAGGCAGAAGAATTTGGAGAGGACCAGAGACTGCCTGTGTTCACATGCTGGCTCTGCCACCAGGGAGCCCCTTCTCATTAGTCATCCCGTCTCTCTGGGCCTCCACCTTCTTCTTCTTCTTCTTTTTTTTTTTTAAGATTTTATTTATTCACGAGAGACACAGAGAGAGAGGCAGAGACATAGGCAGAGGGAGAAGCAGGCTCCATGCTGAGCCTGATGCAGGACTTGATCCCAGGACTCCAGGATCAGGCCTTGAGCCAAAGGCAGATGCACCTAACCACTGAGCCACCCAGGTGTCCCTACCTTCCTGGTTTTAAGCAGGGCTTACCACTACAGTCCTCACACGGTGAGGACAGTGAGCTGGGTGTGATACCCGTCCAGGTGTGCAGGGACACAGCACCTACTCTGCACGGCCTGGAGTCATGGGCCTGACTGGACAGCCCCTGTAAGAGCCTGTCTCCTACTGGCGTAACCCTCTCACATCCCGTCTGTTTATCATCCTAATGAATATCTTTGTAAAAATCATAAAAAAACAAAAGCTTAACTGCAATGTTTCCTGCAAGTACATGCTTACTGGTTTGTTTGTTTTTTTAATTTTATTTTTATTTTATGATAGTCACAGAGAGAGAGAGGCAGAGACACAGGCAGAGGGAGAAGCAGGCTCCATGCACCGGGAGCCCGATATGGGACTTGATCCCGGGTCTCCAGGATCGCGCCCTGGGCCAAAGGCAGGCGCCAAACCGCTGCGCCACCCAGGGATCCCTGCTTACTGGTTTTTAAATGTTTTATGGTTATTAATTTTACTGAATAATTTCATAGAAATTTAGGGGAATTGCACAATACTGACACTAACATAAATATATATATATATATATATATATATATATATATATATATACACACACACACATATATTTTTTAAAGATTTTATATTTTTTATTTATTCATGAGAGACACAGAGTAGAAGAAAGAGAGGCAGAGACACAGGCAGAGGAGAAGCAGGCTCCGTGCAGGGAGCCCGATGTGGGACTCGATCCCGGGTCTCCAGGATCACGCCCTGGGCTGCAGGCAGCGCTAAACCGCTGCGCCACCGGGGCTGCCCCATAAATATATTTTTAAATAGTTTCCCCCCGTAAAGTAAAAATAACTTACCTTGTGATTGCAGCAAAAAAGTTAACTACCGAAGGCAGACAAATCTTCAGGGGATTCAGCTGACTCATCACTATACGTTCAAAATTTAGACTTTGAAGGTATCTCAAACCTTTGATTAAAAAACAAAACACTTTATTAAAAGTACAAACATAACAGTCTAAGTATCTTTAAGCAGCACGGATTATCTCACACATCAAAAAAAAATTCACAAAGTTATTTGCAGAAATGCTTTAAATAATTGAGGTCCATGTAGTCACACAATGCAGAGCCCCACAGAATGTCACCAGGCTTAATCACACCTCCTTACGATGAAGTCAACTTTTCTAAAGAAAACAGCGTATTCTTTCAAAGACAGAGGAAGTAAGCACACATCTGTAGTGAGCAATGAACTTCTGTGACAATTTGGAAGTTGGGTACTTGTAAGCTCACCATATCCTGAGTTTAGAGGGTGGGAGGAAAACCACGTGATTTGATTTCAGTTAATCATGAAATCAATACGAAGCTGAGGCAACACTCAGTGTCCATTCCCAAGAGGTAGTGACTATACAATTTGGAGTTTCTCCTTCCTTACTTCCACAAACAGATACATATACCAATCTGACAAGAGCAAACAAACAGCAAGACCTGAATGTCTGAAATTATTAGTGAAGTTGAGCAAATTATTCAAGTGTGCAATAGCTGTTCATTTACCAGTTGTGTTTTTTTCACAAGGAAACTACAGAGGTAGAAGTAAAAATTAGATAGCTACCACTCTCCTGGAACAAGTAAACATAGTTCTCTCCTATATTAGTAAAAGAAAGCACGCTTATTTTTAAAGGCAAGCAAGCCAATCTATGCTTAAGTACATTTTTCTTAGGAGATTCTTTAATGTATTTTTTTTAAGTTTTATTTAAGTAATTTCTACACCTAACATGGGGTTTGAATTCATGACCCAGAGATCCAGAGTCCCGTGTTCTTCTAAGCCAGCCAGACACCCCATCTTTGATGTATATTCTGATAAAAATAACTAAAAATGTCATGGCTTTCAAGAACTACATCCTGTTTAACCAAGACTCTTACCATTTTTTAAAATTTAAATTCAATTTGTCAACCTATCTTACCATTTATTTACACACACAAAAAAAATAGGAGATACTTTGCTTACGTTGCGCTAAAACCTTGTCCTCCTGATTTATACAACTAGTCCTTATCTTTTTAAAAGTAACAGGATATAAGTAAATACATACAATCAACACATACAAGTTCAATTTCAGAGCTGTTGTTCTCACCTCTTAAGGCAGCTGTGCCCTCGAGGGGGACATGTGGCAGTGTCTGAGAATTTGAGTTGTCACAACAGAGTTGGTGGGGGGAGGGGGGCCTAATGCTACCAGCATTTAGCGGGTAGAGTGCCAACCATCATAGAATGCCCAGGACGGCCCCCACAACTAGAGAACCAGCCCCAAATGTCAGAGCTTGAGAACATTTGGTTTAGAGGAAACAGCTTATTAAACCATTTGAATTATTCATGCAAATAAATAAAACCATTTAAGTTGACTTAATGCTATTCTTGTCACACTAACCTGATAAACAAGCTTCATCTGGTAGATTTAAATTATATACACAACCCTCAGAAATTAGCAAAACTGAAGATTAATGCTTAAGTCCTTAGATGAAGCAGAGTAACTGTTAGGACCCCAAGCTTTAGAATCATACCCATCTGGTTTTATTCTCTAATCCTGCCAATCAATATCCTGTGTGTGCCTAGGCCCCACAAGGGGGAATGATGCCCACTCTTCAGGGGCCATCCCGAGGACAGCAGGGAGCACTGTGCCAGGCCTCGCCTCTAAGAACAACATCTTCACGGTTCACAAGTACTCTAGATGCCACCCTCTAAAATGGAGTGCTCAACCTCAAGTCCATCCTCTGCTCCAGAGGGGCTACAAAGGGCTTTAGGAGCTCAAGGGCTGCTGGAAAATAAGGGTCAAAGTCTGAATGCATGGACATTATTCTGACTCCAGAGTTTTCACGAAATTCTCAAAAAAGTAACAACTCTCCCTTCTAAAGAGTGACTGGCATCCCAGGAAAATCCAGTTCACATCTGTCAATCCCACATCACTGACCTTCTTTCAGGTTTCCACTTAATAGCTGCTTGTGTCTGAAAACAAAAGTGTAGAACACAGCCTGGCAAGCTGAGTAAAAGGGTCCGTGGAGCGCAACGTCACAAAATGCCTTTGCTCCTGAATCCTGGTTGTTAAGGTAGATGTGCAGCCAGTTAACCAAAAGATCTAGGCATGATTTTACAGTACTAGGGAAAAAAAAATTCAAGTCAACTTCACTTGCTTCATAAAAAAACAACAGTGACGTAAAAGCACACCAATTGCCTCTCACTACAAAGTCAGTCTATAAGATTCTTGATCTATTTATTACCCATGAGCACAGAGATGCAATCAAAGGAAGGAAAAGTATGGGCAGAAGGGAAGACAGCTTTTCAATTGTAAGGTAGAGTGCACAGACCTTCTAAGAAAAACAGGCCCCTAATGATGCCTGAGGTCCCAAGGGATGGACAAGTGCCTCCTTATCAACTCAGAAGGACTTCTCCAACAGGCTCCCTGATCTCTCAGAGGAATAGGCACAGAAAAAGGCACATTTAGCAATATCTCACAAGGAAGAGATAGTCCAATTGAGTTCATCATTCTCTACGGGATTCTGATGAAGTTCTGTGGCCATAAGTTAGGGCAGCATGGACAGATGGCTTTTAGTTGTTGGGGAAGGGTGTATAACAGCATCCTTGCCCAAACACATCTTCACAGATCACTGGAAGAAGTAGGCCCAGAGCTGGCCTCCTAAATAGATCTATTACTTTTAAAACGGTTTTTTTTCTTCAGCTTTAACAGATACAACTGATTTGTAATGCAAATGAAAAATGACAAACCTATAATAAGAATCAAAACAGTATACAGCACTGTAAAATAATCCATGAAGACAAATGAGTCTTCACATTTAAGTGTAACCATCCAAAACAGATGACACAAGCTTTCTATCTAAGGTTTTATATCTAAAGGAGACATTTTATTCTGAAATTGCCTTGTGGAAATGTAAACATCTTGCCTAGAGTGGGGGAACAGATTTTTTCACTTTAAAGGTAGACCAAAAAAAAAAAAAATTAAAGCAGGTATTTCTCTGACTTAAGACAATGCCATAATCTTTTTAAAGCATGACATGAAAAAGCACTTGGAAAATTAGGTTACTTACATAAGAGGAATAAATTTAGCTCTTGCCAAAAAGCTTCCAATATAATTTCCAGCAGCTTGCCTGATGATGGCAGGATTATTTGGATCCTGCAATTTTTTCCAGAGATGTTCCAAAAATGCTTCTGCGAATCCCTATAAAAAGAAAAGGTACTGCTCCAATCTTTTTTAATGTTGAAGAAATCTCTGGCTATCAGAATTCTAAGATTGTAACTCAGCAATAGGGAAAAGTGCTAGATAAAGAATATATGCAATTCTCACAGTTCTTCCATTTTACAACACTGTAAGATACTAGTATTAAAAATAAAGTGTTCCCCAGCCTTAAATAAGTTCCTAAAATGAGGTGGACTTCAGATTCAACCCTACAGATTTCGTAGGGTCAGTGACAGGGCTTTGGAATCCACCTGTTTTAAAAGCTCCACAGGTGATTCTGACAATTAGCCCAAAATGGAAACCAGGGATAACCCATACTCACATGGGAACCTTGCAGCAGTGCTGTCAAGAGTGCCAAGTACTCTCGCAGTTTCTGACTGCACATGTTGAACTTACCCAGAAAGAGAGACACAGATTAAAGTGGGGTGTTTTACTAATTATGTCAATCACGGAAAAAAAGACTAATTAATGCTTCTCTTTCACAATGGGCACAATCTCCACTTCTCCCAAGTAGCTCTTTGCAAGAGCTACAAAAACATACTTGAGAGCAAAAGATGAATACTCTCCTGACTATTCCAGGAAACTATAAACAGTAGCAAAGGAAGTCTTCCATAGTTCCTCTTTTTTTTCCCCCAAAACAAAAAGCCAAAGGCTAAAGTTTTAAAATTCTGGATTGAGAAGATATTTTGGGCCAGTTAGGATCAACTGAGAGAGAATGAAGGACATAAACATAAATACCTCCTGGGATTTTAACAGTGAAGGCTCCAACGAAAGGCCAAGGCACCACCTAGTGGGCCAAATGCAGAATGGCACTCTCAGAGCACTTGGCCTAGAACATGCTATCTTATTACAGACACCAATAAAACAAGCTCAAGAAAAAAAGAAATATTCACCTCGTGTCTCCCTTCCCTTTTCCCTCTTGCCCTCAGTTTTTAAGGCAAAATCATAGGCAAGAATAAAATAAGCAAGACAATGCTGACATAGTACTCACCAATTTAAAGCTGCAGAGGTAAAACATGAAAAACTGGACATGGCAGGAGGCGTGGGTGGGCAATAGGAGTTTGTCGAAGATGGTTATGAGATCTCGATATAAATCCTTCGTTTTGTTGTTATCTACCTTGCCTAGAGAGAAGTTTTGGCATTTCAGCTTCACACAATTCTTTTAAGCTGCCATTTTCATTACCAAATTTCAAAAAATAAAGTACCACTCAGAAACATTATCCATTAGGCTGTGATTCTAACAAAATGCCATTTTTATTTTGCACAGAATTTTCCTTTCTAACTGTAATAATCCAGCACTGACGATGAAGCAGGCTCTCATCTCACACTGCTGTGATGCCATAAAAAGGAAACCCTTATAAAGGGCAATTTTACTATTTGTGTGCCAGAAGCCCTTTGATCCACTAATTCTACTGCTAGGGATTTATCACATTGAGATAACTGGACACAGATATACAAGGATGTTCACTATACGTTTATAATGGCAAAAAAGGGGGGGGGGCGGATAAAAGAGACAGTTAAATCCACACAGTCAATAATCAATAACCACCTAGAAGGACAGCGAATGGTCTGAGAAAATGTTCACAGCAGATGGAAAGGGCAGTGATGAATCACTGTGTACAGCATGCCCTCCAAATGCACTCTCCCAAAATACACATACACACAAATACACTAGAAAAACACACTCCCAAATATACACGTTAATAGAAGAGAAAAACCTCTATCAAGATACTAACGAACCTCTATGAAGATACTAACGATGGTTCTCTGAACAGTACAAATGCATTTAAATATATTTAAATTGTCTTTTTTAATCCTTTCCTGTAGTTCCCAAATTTTCTCCACCAACTGTACTATTTTTATAACAAAAAAAAATTAAAATAATACAGCCAACTCAGATTCAACTCCTATTATTCTGAGTGGCTATCATTCTTAAATCTTCGCCACATGAATGGAGAATCCTGTTTTCATGGCAAATCCTCTAGACAAAAAGTTCCAGGATAGCAAGAAGCACCCTGATGTGTTCATGGTGGTACCGACACCTGGCACAACATAGCACAAGACCTCCACACCCAATCCCTAGCACCAGGCACCATATACCAAAGTGCAGTGCACTCTCAGATGTCTTAAACAACTCAAGTGTGATTTGATCTCCACCTAAAAATAACCAAACTCCATACATAATTCTTGCCTATGACAGTGAAACGATTAGGGGCTTTGAAGACAAATACAGCTGAGCCTGAATCCAGTCCCACACTCTAAAGCTGTGTCACACTGGCAAGTAACCTGACCTCTCGAAACCCTCATACTCAAAACAGTGATTTTTATGCGATTTCTAGGAGTACAGGTAACGTGAAAACATATGAACAGGTAACATATGAAAAACATCCCCACACAGCCAGGGGCGTTGCTGTTTTCAACAGTAGCTACTGTGACGATTACGGGTCATTACCATCTACGTAGCAGACATCCTTAATGTAGGACAGAAGCAATGACAGCAAGATGTCCAGGCGCTCGGCTACAGGATGTACCATGTGATCGAGCCTTTGTTGGTCAGCCTTTGTGTCACGTTCAGTGTCTTCATCCTCATCCTTTGAAAATAAAGGAAAAACTGACGTTAAACTCTGTAGTAAAACCAGGTAAGTGGGAAATTCTCAGAAGTGATTATAAAACAGGGGGTGCCTGATTGAGCATCTGCCTTTGGTTCAGGTCATGATCCGGGGATCCTGGGACCGAGTCCCACATCAGGTTCCCTGCATGGAGCCTGCTTCTCCCGATGCCTATGTCTCTGCCTCTCTCTGTTTCTCATGAGTAAATAAATTTTTTTTTAAATCTTAATAAAAAGGGCAGCCCGGGTGGCTCAGCAGTTTAGCGCCACCTTCAGCCCAGGTTGTGATCCTGGAGACCCGGGATCGTCTGGCTCCCTGCATGGAGCCTGCTTCTCCCTCTGCTTGTGTCTCTGCCTCTCTCTCTCATGCTGTGTCTCTCATGAATAAATAAATAAAATCGTTAAAAAAAAAAAGATTTTAAAAATCTTAATTAAAAAAGGAAAGATAAAACAAAGAAGACACAGAACCCCTCTAGGGAGGGGCTCCCCACCAGAGGTGTGACTTGGAACCAATTTTACTCAAAATAAAAGCAGATTCCGAACCCAGCCAGATTCTCCTGTAGAAGGCCCACCTGAAGCAAGGCCACACCAACATCATAGCTTTCCCCAGCTCCTGGAACTCATTGTGCAGGGTGCTGCTAGTGCCAGGTCTCTTCCCAGGACAGGGCACCCTTGCACCAGGTGCTGTGAGCACTGGTTTTCCAGAGAACTGCCCTTGTACTCCCTTCTTGCCCTCCCCAGCTGAAAGGACGAGGTGGCAAGGGGTCACAGGAGGCTGTCTCTCTGGCTTCAAGCTGGGACCTAGGGTCATCGTGCTGCAGCTGTTTTCCAACTGAGGGCAAACTCTCGCTTAGTTCCTTCTTCTGCCCTTTCCTGCTTCTTCACGCCTTCTCAGGCCCTCCTACGGTGAGCCCGCCCCAGGCAGAGTAGTACTGCATTATGGCAAAGAAATCACATCGCCTTCCCATTTATCACTCCTTCATAAGCAGTATGTGGTTTACCAAACAAAAACAAAAACAAAAACAAAAAAGCAAGCACAAACAGAGGAATAAAAATGAAACCTACTTCACCACAACCCACACTTACAGCCCTGGAAATAAATGAACTCTACTGGACAGTAAGCATCGTGACAGCAGCTGCTCACTTAAACATCACTTTCAAGTCTGCTGTACTACTGTTTTAATCTAAAGCCTCGAAGTTAGCCACCCTCTCCCCACCCTCTGGAATTACGAACTGCGCATGGGTGCTCATTATTAAATGCTGACCATATTGAAGAGTCCTTCTGTGGCATCTGGCCCACTACCAGTCTGAATGGCTGCTTCTTCAGCATCCTCAATATCCTGCCGGGATGCATTCACCTACATTATAACAAAAGGGGAAAAAAAAAAGAATAAAAGCTTTGAAAATACAACTATTTTGGGGTACCTGGGTGGCTCAGTCTAGCAGCTGACTCCTGATTCTGGCTGAAGTCATCTCAGGGTCATGAGATCAAACCCACACTGGGCTCTGCAATGGGCATGGAACCTGCTTGAGATTCTCTCCCTCTGCCCACGCCCCTGCTTGCTCACTTGCTCGCTTGCTCTCCCTTTAAAAAAAATACAACTATCCTATTCAGGGACTGGAAATTTATCTGATATGCTTACTTGAAAGGAGTCCACAGAAGTACCCTTTCTGGCACTATAACTCAATATACAACTATGGTGCAGACTTACAAACTGGTCTGGATCATGAAAGAATTTCTGAGACTACAAATCAAACCCCTTTCACTACATACTTCCATAAAATCATTATGAAATGCAGTATGCTGGTCAAAAAAATCAGCTTCAACAAATTCAGTGTTCATTCTAACTCTCACCATGCACAGCACTCACATACGTGTTGTATAAGAAGCATATCATCAATCCACCCAGCAGGAAAATGACAAGATGCAAGTCAAATTTCAACTACTGAATATTCATTTTGGTATATAACCCTTCAGATATCTCAGTTAACACACATTCAAATCATGCCTTTTTGGGGACGCCTGGGTGGCTCAGTGGTTGAGCATCTGCCCTTGGCTGAGGGTGTAATCCTCAAGTCCCGGGATCGAGTCCCACATCGAGCTCCCTGCATGGAGCCTGCTTCTCCCTCTGCCTAGCCTTCTCCTTCTCCCTGTGTCTCATGAATAAATAAAGAAAATCTTTAAAACAAAAAACACAAAAGAAAAAATCATGCCTTTTTTCCTACTTATATGTAACCCTTCTTTCTAAATGCATTCTAAACTGTTCCATATAGGACGCCTGGGTGGCTCAGCAGTTAAGCATCTGCTTTGGGCTCGGGGCATGATCCTGGAGTCCCAGGATCAAGTCCTACATCGGGCTCCCTGCATGGAGCCTGCTTCTCCCTCTGCCGGTGTCTCTGCCTCTCTCTGTCTCTTGTGAATAAATAAAATCCTTAAAAAAAACAAAAAACAAAAAAACCGTTCCCTAAGTATGTATACCATGGGAAGACTTCAGAGATTACATATGCAACTGCCAGACAGGCTTTCCTCCCAGTGAGTAATGAGCCAGCTTGCCCACCCTCCAGACCTTCCCAGACCTGCCCTGTGGTTACCTTGTCCTCCCCACAGCACCACTGCTCTCCTCCATCACTCATCTTCTGTCCACAGACCTTAAGTTGCCCCAACCCTAAAGCACGACCCTCAGCCCTGCTCCAGCCCCACCTACATCCTCACCAAAGCCCCCAACAGCCCCACGTGCCAACCATGCACACTCTCCCCTGAAACGCAGCTTCCCCCTCCAGGGCACAGCAGCAGACTACCTCCTAATCACCAAATCCAAGGACGTGACTTTTGCTCTGCTCATCCTCCTTCAAAATGTCAACAATAGCTCACACTAACAACCGAACCCTTCCTTCTTCCAGATCCTCTGTAGGTATCCATACTTGCTTTCCCTCCCACTTCCCATCACATCTTCTCTCTCCTGCCCTAAGCAGCATCACTGCACAGGTGTGCTCTTCTTCCCTACCTGAAGCTACCACTGCTTGCTGAGGATTTTCCATCTGGCTCCCCACCTGCAACCCAATCAATCCAAAACAGAACTCTTCCTCTCTCAGCCTCCTCCTGACTTTTCTCCCTATGGCCGACACCAACTCTATTCCCCAGAAAGCTACCTCTCTCTTACCCTCTACTACTCCACTTCCAATCCAGTCAAAAGGACCATTCGCCTTTCTTCCCCCATGTCACTAGAATCCACCACTTTCCTTCATTCCCACTGCAGGCCTCTTTAAAAAGTGTATAAAGAATTCAACATCACTTCCTTAGGATTGTCTTCTTGACCTCTTCACAAGACATGTTTTCCAGAACATAACTATGCATGAGTTCCATTCATAGCATTTACATACACAAAAGTATTTTCACATTTATGTGACCATCTAATTAATCAATGTCTTGTTCCCCAACCATGAGACATCAGACTGTCTATAACTAACAGGACATCCATCAAATTCAAGAAATGTTCAAAGAAATCAATCAAAGGTAGATATGTGGATTCTTCCCCATTACTGCTACTATTTCACATACTATATATTTTATAAATGGAAATCAATGAGGAAAACAAATTATCAAATACTTACATCCAACTTGAGTAGCTTCTCGATCACAAGCTCCAAAATTTCATGCCTTAAGTTTGGAAAATATACACTAATCCTTAGTAAGTTATGAACATAACATTCCTAAAACATAAAGAGACAAAACATTTCAACAAAGGATGAACGTTTCATAATGATGTAGAGAAAACATCATACACTCTTTAGTTCAAAATAAACAGAAAAAAATCGACTATCCAGGAACACAGAAACTATACTATTTCTCCAATACAACATTCAGTATAATTAATCTAATTACCCCCAGTAAATTAAATTTGCTGGGGGGTAGGGTTGGTTTTTTTAAGATTTTATTTTTAAGTAATTTCTACATTCAATATGGAGCTCGGACTCAGAACCCTCATATACAATTCATCCATCTAAAGTGTACCAGTTCAACAGTTTTTATTACATTCAGAATTGTGCAACCTCACCATAACCAACTTTATAACACTTTCATCACCCTAAAAAGGAATTTTGTATATTTTAGTAACGTACCTCCCCCTAGCCCTAAGTAACCACTGATCTACTTTCTAAGGATTTGCCTATTCTAGACTTGTCATGTAAATGGAATCTTATACTACGTGGCGTTTTAGCATGTTTTCAAGGTTCACTGTTTGTAGCAAGTAAACTATCCCGTTTAATAACCATATAATATCCATTGTGTGTGTGTGTGTGTGTGTGTCTGTGTGTGTGTGGATACATGTTGTTTATTCACTGGCCCCATAAACATTTGTTTGTTCCTATATTTTGGCTGTCACGAATAATGCTGCTTCTGAATATTTGTGTAAAGTATTGTGTAGACATACATTTTCTGCTGGATAGACACCTAGCAGTGGAAATGCTAAGTCGTATGGCAATTCTATGTTTAATCTTTCTGAAGAACTGTCAAGGCTTCCGAAGCAGTTCCACCACCTACTATATACATTCTCACCAGTAATACGAGGGTTCTGACTTCTCTACTTCTCACCCCTACTTGTTACTATCTGAGCACAGCCATCAAAGTTGGTATGAAGTGGGATCGTATGGTTTTGTCTTGCGTTCCCTCAATGGCTAGTAATGTTGAGCTTTGTCATGTGCTCACTGACCATATATGTATCACTTTTGGAAAAAAAAACCTTTCAGATCATTTGCCCATTTTTACATTGGGTTATTTGCCTTTTTATTATCAAGATGTTAAAGAGTGCTTCACATATTCTAGATATGCTCCTTCCAATGCATGTCTTACAAGTATCTTCTCCCACTGTTTGGGTTGTCTCTTCATTCTCTCAAAGGTGTCCAATAAAGCTGAGCTGTTTAATTTTAAAGAAGTTGAACTTGTCTAGTTTTCTGTGGCTCCTGTGCTTCAGGCATCCTATCTGGAAATTATTGCCTAATCCCAGGTCAAAAAATGCTCTCCTATGTGTTCTTCAAAGAGCTTCTTTTCAGCTTACATTTAGGTCTTCCATCCACTTTGAGTTCATTTTTGTTTGGGGAAGCGGGGACTGCTTCATTCTTTACATGTAGATTTCCATTTGTCCCACAACCATTTATGGAAAGACTGTTCTCTGTCCCAATAGATTATCTTGTACAACTGGCATTTGTATACTGAATCTTATAGTCTATAACCACGTTGAACTCATTTTAGTTCTAATAGTGTTTTTGAGGATTCCTCAGGATTTTTCTAAATGTAAATACAGGCATTTTTACTTCTTCCTTTCCAATCTGGATGCCTTTTCCTCTTCCTGCCTGCCCTTGCTAGAACCTCTAGGACAACACTGAATAAAAGCGGCAAAAGCAGACATCCTTGTTCTGTTCCTTATCTTAGAGGAAAGCCCTTAGTCATTCACCATTGAGTAGTATGTTACCTGTTGAGTTTTTCATAGGTGCCCTCTATCAGGTTGAAAAAGTTCCCTTATGTTTGTCATGAAAGGGTTTTAGTGTTTGTCAAATGTTTTTCTGCATCTGTTGAAATGATTGTGTGGTTTCTGTCATCCATTGTACTGATGTGGTGTATTATATCAACTGATTTTAACAGGTATTAAATGTATCTATGCATTCCTAGAATAAATCTCACTTCGTCATGGCACACAACTCTTTTCATGTTGCTAAATGCAGTTTTCTAGTGGGTTGTTGATTTTTATATCTATAAGAGAGACAAGATTTATAATATTCCATGTGAAGCAGACTATCACAAGCATTAGCAAAATCTTACTAACTCTGTATTTAACACTTACAAGACCTTATTTAGGAAAAAATAAGCTATGCTTAAAAAGAAACCACTACTCATTACTGAAAACCACAGATCTAAATATTATACAAAAACTTAAGAATTCATCCATACGTTATGTTCAAGTAGGGCATGTTTACAATTGGTAATACATATACTATTACCTTCTTGTAATTTTTATCTGTATATTCATTAAGCTTATTCAGATATTTCTGAAATGAATTCTGCCCTTGATTTGTATAACAGAAAAAGGCACTGACATCCTTAGTGAGGCAAAGGCACTTTGCCTTCCTTAGTGAGGAAAAGGCACTCACATCCTTAGTGAGTTCCTAAGAAAGGAATCTGAGTCAAATTCTTTCTCTTGAGTTTAATCTAGAAAACAATTGCAAAGACAGATGTAACATCACCTAAAACTAAACCAAAATTTCCATTATTTTCCCCATGAAAAGATTTCTTACCAATGTTCTCTCTGATTTTCGAACAAACGGAAATTTTTCCACCAGTATTGGCATAAGAAACCATGGTGTCCTATTTAAAAAAATAAAATAAAATAAAATCAACTAATCCATGTTAATTGGAGTTTCTTGGAAAGTGACATTTCCATTTTAAGAGCAAATACGGATGTAAGAGACAAATGGTAACTAACTACTTCAAATAACCAGAACTTAAACACATGGCTTCAGAGAAAATCTACAATAACTTGGGGAGACCTAACCCCCTATTAACCTTATTATCAATAGCAAATTAAAGGGCAATTCTTTTTTCTACATAAGTGACAAAACTTCAGTTTAAAATCTAAATGTTTTCCAATGTTGTGCACATACATTATTTTAAAAAGGAGAAAAAAGTAACAATTTGGTATTTTTTTAAGTTAGCAAATAAACTTAGAGAAGGAACTTCAATCAAGTTCACCCCTCCAAAAGAAATCCATGCTTTTCTTAAAAATCTATGCTTTTCTGTAACTTTTTAAAAATTCAAATATGGGGCGCCTGGGTGCTCAGTTGGTTAAGCAACTGATTCTTGATTTCAGCTCAGGTCACAATCTCAGGGTCATGGGATGGAGTCCCACATCAGGCTCTACACGCTGCAGGCAATCTGCATGAGATTCTCTCTCTCCCCCTACTCAGGGGGAGTATATAAAATAAATCTTTTTTTTAATATAAATATTTTATTTATTTATTCATGAGAGACAGAGACATAGGCAGAGGGAGAAGCAGGCTTCCTGTGGAGAGCCTGACAATGGGACTGGATCCCAGGACCCTGATCTGAGTGAAAGGCAGAGGCTCAACCACTGAGCCACTCAAGTGGCCCCCCAAAATAAATCCTTTTTTTTTTTTTTAAAGATTTTACTTATTCATTCAGGAGAGACACAGAGAGAGAGGGAGAGACACAGACATGGAGAAGCAGGCTCCACGCAGGGAGCCCGATATGGGACCCAATCTTGGGACTGGGATCACACCCTGAGCCAAAGGCAGATGCTCAACCTCTAAGCCACCCAGGCATCCCTAAAATAAATCTTTAAGAAAAAAATTTCAAATGTAATCCACATACAGTATTTGAACTGCAGTTTTCATTTATATGGCATGACACAAGCTTAAATGAAAATTTTTGGATATCATATCTTGTAGAAGGCAAAAGCAAAATTCTAACCACAATACAAAATGTGGAAGAAAATTTGCACACAAGCTTTAAGCAACAATTTAAATAATTTTAATCAAGTTATTAATTCTTAAATTTTTAAAAAATTTTATTTATTTATTCATGAGAGACACACAGAGAGAGAGAGAGGCAGAGACCATGCAGGGAGCCTGATGTGGGACTCCATCCCAGGACTCCAGGAACATGCCCTGGGCCAAAGGCAGGCGCTAAACCGTATACCCACCCAGGCATCCCAATTTTTAAATAAAAGACAACGGAGAGAACTAAAACGCCATCATGTAGAATGTGGTTGTTCTATCAACAAGTTACAAAAACATGTAGAATATGGGACGTCTGGGTGGCTCAGAGGTTAAGCGTCTGCCTTTGGAACAGGGCATGATCCTGGAGTCCCAGGATCAAGTCCCACATCAGGCTCCCTGCGTGGAGCAGGATCTCCCCCTGCCTATGTCTCGTTCTCTCTCTCTCTCTCTCTCTCTCATGAATAAATAAAATCTTAAAAAAAGGAAAAATAAAAACCAACATGTAGAATACAACTTGAGTTTTGATGCTGTGAACATAATAATTTCCTACTAATTGATTATAATTTTCTTGAGACTTAAAGACCATGATTCAAAATAAGCAACAAAAGGATACTCACGATGGGACATATCTTGCTATTATTTGCAAGGCTCTGTGACATGTGTCAAAATTGGCAGGAAGATCTACAATGAGAAAACTAAGTATGAGCATAAAAATAAAATTGGAAACTGAAAAATTATGTATTTAAAGCTAAAAACACCCACTAAACATAACTGAATCATTTATTAGCAACAAATTAAACTTAACATTTTTCTCCAGAGCCAACTATCAAAGGAGACTAAATGATCAATTACATAAGTAATGCATCAAAGGCAGCTGATTACATGTTAATGCTAAATGTAACAAAAAGATTCCATCAAAGGTTGCCATCTGTCACAGTCTACCTATAAGAATAAATCCTGGCATTGCCCTATATTTTATCATTCAATATGCATTCTCTCAGACACAGGAAGCATCCCTTTGTACTTTCTTCTATTTCTCTTTATACTTACTATCATCTTCATCATCAGAGTCGGAAACATCTACGTCACCTTCCTTAATTACCACCCGGGCTTTTGAGGGAAAAACAAGATATGTTATTCTTTTTGTCACCAATCTAAACAATCGACTGCTACACAAAAAAGAGATTTTCCATTGTCCAAACATAGTACAATGACTGAATTTGCAGGTTAAAAACAAAACAAAACCTCAAATAACTTTAAATATAAAAATCACTGATTTTAATATTTCATGAAAATCTCACTAAAGCGAATTATAACCCTAAAAAAAAAAATCACAGTAACAAATCTAGATGCTTCCACAGAAATTATAAGGAATAGATATGTACCTAAACTGTTGCCAATATGCATCTCAGAATTTTCCTTGTTGGCACAATCCCCTCACTGTTCCTAGAAAGTACGCTTTATTTTAATAAAGAGGTATTCCTTTTTTAAAAGATTTTATTTTTTTACTCATGAGAGACACAGAGAAAGAGAGAGATACAGAGACAGAGGCAGAGGGAGAAGCAGACTCCATACAGGGAACCTGATGTGGGACTCGACCCCAGGTTTCCAGAATCAGGCTCTGGGCTGAAGGCAGCGCTAAACCACTGAGCCACCAGCTGCCCAATTAAGAGGTATTTAAAGCAACACCTGGGTGGCTCAGTGGTTGAGCGTCTGTCTTGGGCTGAGGTTGTGATCCCAGGGTCCTGGGATCAAGTCCCACATCAGGCTCCCCACAGGGAGCCTCCTTCTCCCTCTCCCTGTGTCTCTGCCTCTTTCTCTGTGTATCTCATGAATAAATAAAATCTTTTTAAAAAATAAAAATAAAATACAGAGATTTAAAAAATGAAAAAGCAAAAAAAAAGCAAAGAACCACTTACGAGGTACAAAATAAGAAACAATCATGCTGAGACATGGTCTAAGGAAGACAGTCTGTGCTGATACAAGATTACCAAGAAAAGCCAAATACTCCTCCACCACTGTCTGACTTCTATTCAACCACTGCAATCTCTAGAGGTGGGAGGAAGAGAAACATAAAAGAAACATTTTACTGATACAATATGTTCTGTTTTCAAAGTACTGAAGCACATACCAGTGAAATAAATGGTAAACTTACCAATAAAATACTAATAAGCTGCTCAAAGTCCTTAGTTAAGTACATGATGGAAGAACGGAATTCTAACAGCCAGTTTATCATCTGGTCATCCTTAAGACAAACAAAGAAAAGTGCTTTCAAAATCACAAATCCTCTACATTAACTGAAAAGGTGATACCTATAGTGCACCAAGCACCTACCAGTAATATTTAAATTAGGAGAAAAAACTTACAAACTTACACTGAAGCCACTGGAATGAAAATTTCTTAGTTTGTATTAAAACAGAAGGGTGTTATAATGTTACATTACAACTAGTAATTCAGACATACAGAAAAAAGAATTAAATGTAATACTTCATTCTGATCACTTCCTTTGCCCTAAGTAAGTGGAAATATCTCAAGTGTTGACATGTGACACTTTTTCAAACGCAGGATGGCAGATTCAAATCCCTCTAAGACCACAAGGACTAGGGGATCCCTGGGCGGCGCAGCGGTTTAACGCCTGCCTTTGGCCCGGGGCGTGATCCTGGAGTCCTGGGATCGAGTCCCACGTCAGGCTCCCTGCTCTCCCTCTGCCTGTGTCTCTGCCTCTCTCTCTCTCTCTCTCTCTCTCTCTCTCTCTCTCTCTGTGTGTGTGTGTGTGTGTGTGTCTCTCATGAATAAGTAAATTTAAAAAACCTAAAAAAAAAAAAAAAAAAGACCACAAGGACTAGAGTTACCTCTATTTCCTCTCTATTCATGCTGATGTTGAAACATGTTGATAACATTCAATCTAAGCTAATTAATTAGGGACATCAATACATACAACTTTTTCTCAAAGTAGATCTAAATGTATTAAGATGTGTTATATATACAGGGGTGCCTGGGTGGTTCAGTTAGTTTAGTGTCTGACTCTTAATTCTGGCTCAGGTCATGATCTCAGGGTTGTTGAGATCGAGCCCTACGTCAGACTCAATGCTGAGCATGGAGCCTGCTAAAGATTCTCCCTCTCTCTGCCCTTTCTCTCTGCTCATGCCATGCTCTCTCCCTCTCTCTCTCAAAAAAAAAAAAAAAAAAAAAAAAAAAAAGGTTTTAGTAACTTTTAGTGACATGGGAAAAACTACTGAAAGAAGTCATGTATAAAATATGCTATCAGTTAGGTAAATATATACTGTTTGTAATAACTCACATGTACCTCGTATGTAAGAACAAACTAACCCCCCCTCAATTTGGAAAGAAATGGTTAATGCTAATTAAGACTCAGTAGGGGAAAGGCATATATAAATAAAAGCAATACAATGTTGTACCTATAACAAGGGACTATTAACAGTGTTGTGCTTCCAGTGATAGATTATTACAGACAGTATTGTACCTACGTGAGAGACTACTACCAGCCAGCCTTGTACCTGCAGGTATGGACTACTGATAGGGAGTATTATTTAATGAGAACACAGCAGGTACCAAGTATGATGCTCAATACCACGCATATGCATCTCTTACTAATCCTAACAATGTTGACGATGGAGCTGTTATTCCCATTTTACAACTGAGGAAACTGAGGCTAAGAGCCTGAATGGCTCAACCTGCCCATTTGAGAAGCTAATAAACAACCAGGTTCAAACCTGTCTGAGTCAAAGCCTGTGTTCTTGCAACTCTTCCACAATGCCATGCTCCACACAGAGAAGGAGCCCACTGCCTTTTTCTTCATTCAACCATGACTGCTTGCCATGTGCTGTGACAAATTTCAATGAGATTGACTCTTTCCTGATAAAACCCCAAGTAAGCAGGCAGTAAAATCAAGTAAATCACAACTCATTTGCACTATGGTGCAATTTCATAATGTCCACAATCAGTAAAGGTAGCTTTACTGGTGTCTCACCAAGGCCTGAAGCAGAGAAAACAAGCTAAGTTATGTGCAAATAAAACGGAGTTAACTCTATCCTATCCCTTTTCCACTAAAAAACAGTGCAACAAAATTATAAAGCTACCATGTAAACTCCATTTTTTTAAAGTGAACTAGTCGCAAATGCTGATGCTTTAGTACTGAACCATTATTAGCAAATCACTTGCAACACTTTCTGAACTAACACAGACCCAACTGCTGCAACTGCCGGGGTATGTCAAGACACCACCAAGAAGTGCTGATAAAAAATACAGTGGGGTGCCTGGCTGGCTCAGTCAGTGGGGCATATGACCCTTGATCTCAGGGTCGTTGAGTCTGAGCCCCACGCTGGGCTGTAGAGATTACTTAAAAAAAAAAAAAAAAAAAAATTAAAAACAACAATAACGGAACACAAAGAAAATGGTTCTTTGTACCCACAGAAGAACTGGAGGGCCAGGGAAAGTTTTAAACAGGAAGTTACACTTCTGCTGTCTGTAAACAGACTGGGTGTTCTCTGGGGGCTACATTCTTCACTGAGTAACAAGCATGTATTCAGAAAATCAAAAGTAGTTCAGTTATGGCTGGACTATGTGGGAAGCACATCAACTGATAAATCAGGGAATCAAAGAGGGGCAGAGACAAATTACCGAAGTCCTTGTAGGACAGATTTGTGATTAGGAAGATCCGCTGGAAGGGTGGGGAATAGAGTGAATGAACACCATGTACTTATAGAGAACCAAGGAATGTTCAATTAAAGAGGACACTTCACGGGACGCCTGGGTGGCTCAGTGGTTGAGCGCCTCCCTTCGGCCCAGGGTGTGATCCTGGAGACCCAGATCAAGTTCCATATCTGGCTCCCTGCATGGAGCCTGCTTCTCCCTCTGCCTGTGTCTCTGCTTCTGTCTGTGTCTCTCATGAATAAATAAATAAAATATTAAAAAAAAATAAAAATAAAGCGGCCACTTCGGAGGGGCCTGAGTGGCTCAGTCAGTTAAGTGTCTGCCTTCTGCTTAGGTCATGATCCCGGGGTCCTGGGATCAAGCCCCACATCAGGCTTCCTGCTTAGCAGGAATCTGCTTCTCCCTCTCCTCTGCCCTCTCCCGCTCTCCCTGCTCATGCTCTCTCCCACAACCACTTTCTAATAAATAAAATCCTTTAAAATATAAAAGAAATTTTAAAAAGATACTTCAGCTGGATCTCAAACTTTACTGAATTTTGTCAGTAAAGTAATAATAATAGTAAACACTAATATATTAATTACCATGCCAGGCACTGTCCTAAAATTTTAATACACAATAACTCATTTAATCCTTACAACCACCCCATGAGGTAGGTGCTACCACTGGTTTCCATTTTATAGCGGGGGGTAGTGAGGCTTAGAAATGCAGTATATTTACCCAGTAACAAAGCCAGTAAGGGAGGGAACCCATGTAGCCAGAGCCCATGCTCAAATAGGTAGCAAATAAAGTAGATGCAGAGGACCTCTTGCAGTCACAAAAGGCACATGTAGAAAGATAAAGATCTCTATCATAGTTATCATAGCAGAGGACTCACAGTGGATTTAAACATGTACAGGAAATGAGAAAATACGCACTGTCAGCAGAAACAACAGATAAAAACTACAAAGCCCTTTGTGTCAGGAACTGTCCTAGCACCTCTCATATGTTAACTCACTGGATCCTCTAAAACCTCTAATTTAAAAGCCCACTCTTGTTTTTCAGGTTTTACAAAGACAAAAACAAAAGCAGAGAGGTTAAACAAGTTGCCCAAGATCACACACTGGGAAACAGAGTAAGGATTTGATCTCAGGCAATCTGACTACCATTACCATGGTAATAGACTATTTTTTCCAAAACTGGGAATTAGGAGAAAAAAGGGAAACAAAATTTATTGAGTCGTGACTATGTGACAGGTATATGTCTTAAAAGCTACTTCTCTTGAAACATTTTCAAAAATGCTGAAAAGAGGAGTAGTAGTAGCAGCTTGAAACACAAGTCAATTTGTTTTTGTTTTAGCAGTGGAAAGACATGAGAGCTGCATGCAACACAGACCAAAGAGGTTCCAAAAGGAAAGATGAAGGAGGGATTCTCAACCTGAGCACTACTGACATCTTAGACTTGATGCTTCTTTGCTATGGAAGGCTGCCCTGCACATTGCTGGACATTTAGCAGCACCCATCGTCCACTCACTAGATGCTAGTAGAAGACCTCCCTCCCCAAGATGTGACAACCAAAAATGTCTCCAGTTCATCACCGCATGTGTCCTGGGGGCAAAAGTGTCCCTGATTGAGAGCCACCACATTAAAGTGGGGGATCATACTGAGAGCAAGTTCTTGAGAACAGAATAGGGCCAAAATTGCAAACTCAATCTGTGGCAACAACTTTGCTCATATCAAATGTAAATTAATTACCTTTATGTCTGGATCTGATAGCTGGTTCTTCAACAACTCAAAGTCATTTGTTTCACCCTAAACAAGAATGGGGGGAAAAAAGTAGTTTGCTTCAATTTCCTGTTAAAAAACAAATATCAGGACTTTTTACTATTACAAACGGAACATAACTTTCACAGATCAGGGATCCCTGGGTGGCGCAGCACTTTGGCGCCTGCCTTTGGCCCAGGGCGCGATCCTAGAAACCCGGGATCGAATCCTATGTCGGGCTCCCGGTGCATGGAGCCTGCTTCTCCCTCTGCCTATGTCTCTGCCTCTCTATCTCTGTGTGTGTGTGTGTGTGTGACTATCATAAATAAATAAAAATTTAAAAAAATAAAATAACTCACAGTTCAGTGGTTTGTAAAATTCTAACTACAAAAATTTAAAGACTCATGTGAGTGGAGCTAGGAGGCTTGGAAAAAAAGAAAATGAATACTAACAGGTTGTTCACATCTAGGTATACGTGCCTATAACACCTGAATACAACAGCTGATGACAGAAGAGACCATCCTTTCACATATATGGATTTAAAATGCTTATACATACAAAAAGACATTCATATTTTTCTTCCATCACTGAGATTTAGTAGAATCACTTCTAAACTAACACAAAACCTAACCAAAAAACAAAACAAATCCCTACTGATAGAGTTGGTTTATTGTCCCAAAACAATGCTTAGGTAATTCCTTAAGAAATAAAATGCTCTTGGGGTGCGTGGGTGGCTCAGACAGTTGAGAGTTCGACTCCTGGTTTCAGTTCAGGTCATCATTTCCAGGTTGTGAGATGGAGTCTGCACTCAGTAGGGAGTCTGTCTCCCTCTCCCTTCGCCCCTCCCCCATGTGCTTGCTCTCTAAAAAATGTCTTTAAAAAGGGAAAGAAAATGCTCTGATCTAATGATTTTTTATCCTAGCATTTGATAGTTTTTTAAAGATATTATGCAAATAAAGCATTTGAAGGTCTACAACCTCAGCAAAGAGGCTATTACTAATTTTCAGCTGATAGCATCATACTGTTGTTATTAAATAACTGACTTCAAGATTGACGTCTAGGGATCCCTGGGTGGCTCAGCGGTTTGGCGCCTGCCTTTGGCCCAGGGCGCGATCCTGGAGACCCGGGATCGAGTCCCACGTCGGGCTCCCGGTGCATGGAGCCTGCTTCTCCCTCTGCCTGTGTCTCTGCCTCTCTCTCTCTCTGTGACTATCATAAATAAATAAAAATTTAAAAAAAAAAAAAAAAAAAGATTGACGTCTAAAATTCATTTTACTATGTCTACTGGTGTTTAGTATAAAGGCTACAATTATATCCTAGCCAACAAAAACCAAATCTTCACATTATCAATTATATCTCAATAAAGCATGGGGGGGGAAAGGACACCAAACATCACATTATCTCCTCTTACCTTTTTGCACTTCAGCAAGACTTCTGTCACAGTTCCACCAAACCGAACAGTTTTTCTTGGGGGAGAATTGAAGAAATCATTCTCTAACGTGAGCATATCTGAAAGCCTGTAGAACCGAGATTACCACACTATTGAGTGCAGAACAGAGAAGGTTGAAAATTGTAACAGTCAACATTTATTGAGCCAACATCATTCACTGGGACTACCGCTAAAGCCTAACTGGCCTCCCTGCTTCCACTCTAACCTCCCAACATTCTTCATTCAGTGACCTAATGATCTTTCCAAAACTTAAGACAGATCATGCTACTCTACTCTCCTGTCAAGTTCTCCAAAGGTTTCCCACCTCACTTAGAATACAAACCCAAACTCTGTCACTTATCTTCAACGTCCTACATTAATCTGGCCCTGGCCTACCTCTCTGACCTCATCTCCAACCACTTAACGTACTGCAGCCAGTTGGTTTCTATTCTTCAAACTTGCCAAGCTGATTCCCATTTCTCTTGCTGTTCCCTCTATCAGAAACACTCATGCTCCAGATCTACACTCACTGGGTTCTGCTCTTCATTCAAGCTGAAGGTCAAATGTTAGAGGGACCGAGATCTTCAAGTACTCATCCTCTCCCTCTCCCCCCATCATCACCCTGTTTTATTTCTTCAGGTTATCTCTACCTGAAACCACACTGTTCCTTCATTTATTGGCCTGGCCACTGCCTTTCCCTCCTTAGACTCTAAGCTCTGTTAAGAGCAGAAATACTGTCTTTTGATAAACTCCTGTCTTCAGCATCTAAACAAGAAAGCAGGGCAGCCCAGGTGGCTCAGCGGTTTAAGCGCCGCCTTCAGCCCAGAGCCTGATCCTGGAGTCCCGGGATCAAGTCCCACATCGGGGTCCCTGCTTCTCCCTCTGCCTGTGTCTCAGCCTCTCTTGCTCTCTGTGTCTCTCATGAATGAATAAATAAAATCTTTTTTTAAAATAAATAAACAAATAAATAAACAAACAAGAAAGCATAGGCACTTAAATACTATGAATGATATAATTGCCAAGTGTCACAAAGTTTTCTTCCTCTACACGGAGGGCGGAAAAACAGCATCCTACTAATAATGACTCTCAAAAGTTAAACCCTGAAATGTTTCATGGGGGTTACGAGCTTCAAGGGTTGAGGAAGACAGGGGCGCCTGGGCGGCTCGGTCTGTTAAGCATGGGACTCTTGGTTTTGGCTGAGGTCATGATCTCAGAGTCTTAAGATGGGAGCCCCACCTGCAGCCCCGAGCTCAACGCGGAGTCGGCGTGAGATTCTCCCTCCCGCCCTCTGCCCCTCCCGCAGCTTGCGTCCCCTCTCCCTCTCTCTCAAATAAATAAATAAATAAATCTTAAAAAAAAAGTTGAGACAAACTTTTTTAAAAAAAAAAAGTGCACGCGTTAACAAATTTCAAACAAAAAATTACGACACCGTGTGCCATGAAGGACAGCATCCCCCCACCCCCACCCCCCGCCCTAAATCAAAGAGCCCAGGGAACTCCTTCCAAGTCTGGACGAAGACGCCGGAGGGAGGAGTTAAGGAGAGGCTAGTACCCAGGCCCGGGGGGCGGTGGGGGAGGCCCGTGGGGGGACAGAGTCACCCTCCCAGCCTCCTCTCCCATCTTTACGACCCGCTTCGGGGACATGGGCTCACTCCTGAGGACCCGAGATGACCCTCTCTAGCCGTTGCTCCCCCGACTCCATCAGCTCTGCCCCCAGGCCCTTTCACATCCGCCGCCCTAACCCCCGGTCCTGGGATTCTGTCCCAGACCGCGCAGAGCGAAGCGTCCCGGGGTCTCCTCACCCGGTCCTCGACGCGCCTAGAGTCTTGACTGCAGAGCTCGAGGCAGCCCCATCTCCGGGAAACCGCGCGTGGAGCAACGGAGCCGCCATTGGGCCCGACGCGAGCGACGACTGCAGCTCCTACCGGAAGTCGTGCTCTTTGGGGCCGCCCTCTGGACCGGAAGACGCGCGCGCGCGCGCGCGCGCGGCGGCCTCCAGCCAATCAGGAGCCCCGTGTGTGAGCGCTGAGAGCCCGGCGGCCTAGAGCGTCTCCTGAGTCGTCTCCTCCGCGCCCTGCGTCAAGGCCCCTCCTCCCACGTGGAGGACTTTCCCCGCCGCTCGCCGGGCCGCGCTTGCAGTGGCTGCAGAGGTGGGAGAGGAGAGGTCCTTGGAGTCTCCGGACCAGCCCCGGGGGTCCTGAAGGAAGGGCGGGCCCCCCCCGGGAGGTGCTAAGCGGTGGCCGGGTTCCTGGAGTAGTAACTTTACGGAGTCAGAGCATCCCTTAGTCACACTAAAGAAACTGAGCCTCAAGCCCGCAGAGAGAGGGGCGGGGGATTCGAACTCAGCGCAGCTCCACCACCCAGCATCCTGGGCTCTGTGCCCTCTGGCACCACCCTCACAGACATCCCCGCTGATCTCATCTTTGCAGAAACTGAGGTGTGACGGAGAGATTTACCCAGCGATCACCACCCAGGTGCGGTGGTGATCTGGGATGAGACATCAAAGAGCGAGAGGGCAGTTTGCTAGAGGCATTAGCCCTTGGACTTAATTTTTTTTTTAAAGATTCTATTTATTCATGAGAGACACACAGAGAGAGGCAGAGACACAGGCAGAGGGAGAAGCAGGCTCCATGCAGGGAGCCCGATGCAGGACTCGATCCCAGGACCCCAGAATCACGCCCTGGGCTGAAGGCAGATGCTCAACCGCTGAGCCACCCGGGCTGCCCGGACTTAAATATTGAAGGGAGGTCCAGGAGTCCGCCAGGCCAACAAAGCAGTCAAAGGTCTTCCAGAATGGGGAACGGCAGGTGCCCAGGCCTGATGGGAGGGTAGGAAGCGGAGGAGGGCAGGGGAGAGTGACCCGCCCCTCGGTTTCTAGGTATGCAACATGTTGCAACCTTTGGAAACTGTATAGAACCATCAAAAGGACATTGAACCAGCTGCAGCAGCTTGTGAAATAAAACACTGCTCTATTCTGCAACAGTGTATCATCAGTAACTGTCTTCTGCCAAGGCCATAGGGACGCATTTCTTTATATATATATATATATATATATATATATATATACATAATTTATTTTTTATTGGTGTTCAATTTACCAACATACAGAATAACACCCAGTGCTCATCCCGTCAAGTGCCCCCCTCAGTGCCCGTCACCCATTCACCCTCACCCCCCGCCCTCCTCCCCTTCCACCACCCCTAGTTCGTTTCCCAGAGTTAGGAGTCTCTATGTTCTGTCTCCCTTTCTGATATTTCCCACACATTTCTTCTCCCTTCCCTTATATTCCCTTTCACTATTATTTATATTCCCCAAATGAATGAGAACATATAATGTTTGCATAGGGACGCATTTCTTACCCCTCTGGTTTACAGAGTTCCTTCAGAGTGTAGGGCAGACATCGCCAATGTCCTGAGAGCAGAGGAAGTTGTGCCCTAACTCACAAAGCTACTTCAAGACAACGCTTAGGGGCACCTGGGTGGCTCCACCGTTAAGCATCTGCCTTTGGCTCAGGGCGTGACGCCGTGGTCCTGGGATCGGGTCCTGCATCAGGCTCCCTGCGGGGAGCCTGCTTCTCCCTCTGCCTGTGTCTCTGCCTCCCTCTGTGTGTCTCTCATCAATAAATACATAAATAAAATATTTTTTTAAAAGGACAGCTGTTGAAGTGGGAATCTTCTTCCCTCCATCCCCAAACAGAGGGAAAAAAATTAAATCTACATTCATCGGCACTCTCATACACCATCAGTAGAAATTTAACTCTGTGCCATGGAGCAATTTGACAATTAATTTATTCTTTCGTTGTTAAGAGTGTGCAGGGAAAGCACATGTGCAAAAGAATATGTTAATGTAAGTCATACAACATAATAAAATGATATCTGGGATTATACAACCCAATTTATGAAACAGAATGTTAACCTGTCCTTTTGAAGCTTCCTGTGTGCTCCTCCCAAGTCCCACCTTCTCCCTGCTTCTTCTGAAAGGTAATTGCTGTCCTAACTTTTTAAAAGCATTTCAACTTTTCTTGGGACACCTGGGTGGCTCAGTGGTTGAGTGTCTGCCTCCGGCTCAGGGCGTGATCCCAGAATCTGGGATCGAGTCCCACATCAAGCTCACTGCGTGGAGCCTGCTCCTCCCTCTGCCTGTGTCTCTGCCTCTCTCTGTGTGTGTCTCTCATGAATAAATAAATAAATCTTAAAAAATAAGAACATTTCCATTTTTCTTTATGTAATTAATTACCGTATACATTCCTAAACGATGTATATAATTATGCTTATCTTTCCATGATAGAACTGTTTCCAGGCTGCATTATACTTCTGCTGATTTCAGGTACCTGAGTGGCTCAGTCAGTTAAGTATCTGACTTTCCATTTCCACTTAGATCGTGATCTCAGGGTCGTGAGATCAAGCCCCATGTCAGGCCCCACACTGGGAGTGGAGCCTGCTTAAGATTCTCTCTCTCCCTCTGTCCCCCCCACCCACCCACGTTCTCTCCCTGCCTCAAAAAATAAGAATAAAATAAAAAAATATACTTCTCATTTCAATCCATCCCTGCTGTATATAATTATGTTTCTCTGCCATGAAGCATTCCACTGTATTAGTATACCATGATTTATATATCCATTTTCCTATCACCAACATTTAGATTATTTTCCTCAAACCCCCACTATTATTTACATTGCTGTGAATATGCTTGTATAGTCTCCTGAATCACGTATGTGAAAATTTTTCTAGGGTATAGTGTTGGCTTGGAGGGTATACAAGTCATGGTTGAAAGAGTTTTCAAAAGTGGTTGTGCCAATGTACACTTCTCATGAAGATATATACAACATATCTTCTCCTTAAGCTTGAGCACAGCTCCTTCCTTATTTTCCCAAAGCACCGTTAAGACTAGGCTTCCATGTTAAAAATTGTTTTCAATGGAAGACTTAGCATAATACAAGGAAAATCTTAAAGCTAAATAGCACAATTCACTGTTAGAGTTCTTTGGTTATGTTCCATGGGCCAACTGATCCTGCCGGGATAAAAGCCTCCTTTATCCACTCTTGCCTTCCCTAGAATCCCATCTCTTTTTGTCGCCAGCTCTGGCCAAAGAAAGTGAAGACTGGGGCACGTGGCTGGCTCAATCAGTAGAGCCTATGACTGTTGATCTCAGGGTCATGAGTTCAAACCCCATGTTAGGCATAGAGATTATTTTTTTTTTAAGGAGGGAGGAGTGCTTGCTACAAAAAAAAAAAAATGGAAAAGAAAGACTTCTCCTCCAAAAACAACAGAAAGGCAAACAAACATTAATACAACAGCCTGCAAAGACAGCCTTGCCCACAATGTAGTCATTCTTTTACATCACTGTGCATTGCAATTGTTCATAATTGTTCTGAGCTGCTTCATTTAAGAATGAATTTTTGCTTTACTTTCATATACCCAGAAGACCCATTAAACTGTTTTTCAAAAGAGCAGTCTTCCCCTAGAGATAAATTTTACAATCATCCCCAGAGTAATTCTGTTGGTTAAAACTTCTTGGCTTGAAAGTAACAGAAACTATCTGGAGCTAGCTTAAGCACAGAAGGGGAATTTGTTTCTAAGGATACAAAGACACCTTAAGGCAACAAAGAATTTTTCATTGGTCAAGTCTGAGTCAAGTGCCCTTCTCTAACTTAATCTAGACAGGTGAGGTCATATCGTACCAAATGGCTTCCAGTGAATACTTGCAGTGGATGAGAGGGTCATTATTAATGCTCAACAAATATATTTTTTTAAGTTTTCCAAATGGCTGAATGGTAGGGAAGATCCAGATCAACAATTTCTAACTAGCAAAACCAATAGTATGTATACCATTTGTTTCTTTCCCCTTTCCAGAAAGAGTCAGCAATTATTTCATGAATCAATTATCTTTCTAAAAACTCCTTCTACTAATGCAAAGGCTCAGCTGTGTATATCTTTAGTATGTATATACTAGTGTATATTATCTAAAAATTTACCTCTATAATAGAAGATAAAGAAAGCCTTAGAACCGTGTTCAGCTGTATGATACATTTCCCTATTGATTAAAATAGCATGATAAATATATACTATATAGCATAAAACAAGGAATATCGTAAAGCTAAATAGCTATATATATATTGCTCAATATATATATATATATTATTTTTTAAATTTTTTTTCGCTTTTTTTAAATTTTTTTTTCGGATTTTCTTTATTCACCTATAAAAAACTTCACCCATGGGGATCCCTGGGTGGTGCAGCGGTTTAGCGCCTGTCTTTGACCCAGGGCGTGATCCTGGAGACCCGGGATCGAATCCCACGTCGGGCTCCCGGTGCATGGAGCCTGCTTCTCCCTCTGCCTATGTCTCTGCCTCTCTCTCTCATTCTGTGTGACTATCATAAATAAATAAAAATTTAAAAAGTTTTTAAAAAAAAAAAACTTCACCCACACCACAAACACCACCACCATTATCACCACACACGTGTGCAGCACACACACACACACACACTGGCAGATCTAAAACCCCTGTTCCTCCCCAGGCTCTGGGGGCCCAGCACATACATCTCTAGCCTACCGCGCCCCCCCCCAAGTCCACCATCAGGGGCTGTGCCTGGCACCAAAGGGGCAGAGGCAGTGTTCCAGGCTGGAGCTAGGTCTCGTCAGGCCCCCCTCTGCGAAGTCTGTGTGCCTTCACCCAGCTTTCACAGCAGAGTGGCCTGTTCAGGATGAGGGACAGGTTGTCTACAGACTGGTAACCGAGCCCTAGTGGCGTCTCGGCGGCGACGGAAAGCCAGGAACTCCTCCCGGAGGGCAGCACAGCGGGCCTCAGTACCCGGAGCCTGGGCAGTGGTCGGGAAGCCACTGCCCTCCTCTGGAACCTTCGCATCTAGCTCTGGCTCGGCTTCAGGTCGGGGTTGAAGGCCAGTCAAGCCCAGGTGCTTCCCCACAGGAAGCCTGCTTCTCCCTCTGCCTGTGTCTCTGCCTCTCTCTGTGTTTCTCTCATGAATAAATAAATAAAATCTTTAAAAAATAAAAATAAAAGCACAGCTTTCTCATTTACTCTATTACTTTGGGCAACTGACTTATGTTCTCAGAACACCAGTTGCCTTGTCTATAAGATGGGGATAACAATTTTTTGAGCTATTTTAAAAAGATTTTATTTATTTATTTGAGAGAGTATGAGCAGGGGAAGGGGCAGAGGAAGAGGGAGAAGCAGACTCCCTGCTGATCAGGGAGCTCAACATGGGGCTTGATCCCAGGACCCCAGAATCATGACCGGAGCCAAAGGTAGATGCTGACTGAGCCACCCAGGCACCCCTTTTTGAGCTATTTTAGAGCTAGTATAAGGATTACATTGGAGCACATAAAGCACAGACCACAAAACATGGCACAGTGAAGCAAAACAGGGTAGGTTCTTAGTAAATGATAGTATTGGCCCACTTATTTTCTGTAAATATAAAATGTATTGAGATTCTTGATATAGTTACAATCAGGTGAAAACTAACCTATGAGATAGATGATTTATTGTTGGGGAGAAGAAAATAACTAATAAATTGCCCTGTAGTAATATATTGCATATTTTGTATTTTATGACTTAGAATATAGTTTCCCATGGCTTTTTAAACTATTTTGAAAACTGTAGCCAGTGCCTGATTACTTTGAGTTTGATTATCTAGTTCTAGACCAGTCAGCCCTTCAATAGTCACAAATGGAGACAAAGGAAATTATTTCTGTGGAGACTGAATCATCTGTGTCCCATGTGGTACCTAGCACTTAGTAGGTACTAAATAAAAAACAAACAATTTAATCA
This sequence comes from Nyctereutes procyonoides, assembly GCF_905146905.1. Classification (NCBI taxonomy): domain Eukaryota; kingdom Metazoa; phylum Chordata; class Mammalia; order Carnivora; family Canidae; genus Nyctereutes; species Nyctereutes procyonoides. The sequence continues at coordinate 49,276,445 of NW_026575126.1, read as the reverse complement.
CTTTTTACTAACTCCAGTTTTAGAAATCTTCAGAGTTCTTCTCTGAACTCTGTTATTTTATTTTTCACTGTCACTATCTCTAGTCAGAAATTTTCACAACTGAGTTCTGACTATGCCAGAGACATTACATCAAATACTGGGAATAGTGTTTGAAATTCAAATAGTGTTGAATAGGACATTGATTCTGATTCTTTTTTTTAAGATTTTATTTATTTATTCATGAGAGACAGAGAGAGAGAGAGAGAGAGGCAGAGACACAGGCAGAGAGAGAGGCGGGCTCCACGTAGGAAGCACAACATGGGATCGATCCTTGGTCTCCAGGATCACACCCTGAGCCAAAGGCAGGCACTTAACTGCTGAGCCACCTGGGCTGCCCTGATTCTGATTCTTATGCAGAATAATGTCAATACAATTTTATTATTATTATTATTTTAAATATTTTATTTATTTATTCATGAGAGAGAGAGAGAGAGGCAGAGACACAGGCAGAGGAAGAAGCAGGCTCCATGCCAGGAGCCCAATGCGGGACTCGATCCCAGGACTCCAGGATCGCACCCTGGGCCAAAGGCAGGCACGAAACCGCTGAGCCACCCAGGGATCCCCTATTATTATGTTTTAAAATATTTTATTTAGGGGATCCCTGGGTGGCTCAGTGGTTTAGCACCACCTTCACTCCAGGGCCTGATTCTGGATACCCAGGATGGAGTCCCACATCGGGCTCCCTGCATGGAGCCACCTTCTCCCTCTGCCTGTGTCTCTGCCTCTCTCTGTGTGTCTCTCATGAGTAAATAAATAAAATCTTTTTTAAAAAACTTATAAACCTGTAAAATCAGATTTAACTTGCATTATTAACAACTTCAGAGAAATGTTCAAAGAGGCCAAAAAGGAAAGGTACAGAACAAGATCTATAGTGTCCTACTTGTTACACACACATGTGCACATGTGGGGTTTTGCGCAGACTCTGGATAGGTATACCAGACACCAGACACTAATAATAGTGATCGTTTCTGGACAAGGGCCATGGACAACTGCAGGGCCAGGGGTTGGAGGAACAGTTACTTGTCAACATAGAGCCTTCAGTGCTATTTAGACAATTTCACTTTTTCTATTTTAAAGATCTACTTTAGAGAGAGAGAGTGAGAGAGAGCACATAACTGCATGCATGCACATGGGGAGAGGGGCAAAGGGTGAGGGAGAGAATCTCAAGCAGACTCCCCGTTGAGTAGGGAACCTGAGCAGGGCTTTATCTCCTAACCCTGAGATCATGACCTGAGCTGAAATAAAGAGTCAGATGCTCAACCGACTGAGCTATCCAGGTGCCCCTCACTTTTTCTTTTTTAAACCATGTTCCTAAAAAATTAAAATGTTCTGGTGGTGAGGGATCAGTGAAGTAAAATGCCTCATTATTCTTTTTGAACTCAAGTTCAAACCACTGAGATGATATAATTTTTATTTTTTATTTTTTAAGATTTTATTTATTTATTCATGAGACATGGAGAGAGAGAGAGAGGCAGAGACACAGGCAGAGGGAGAAGAAGGCTCCATGCAGGGAGCCCGATGTGGGACTTGATCCCAGGACCCCAGGATCACACCCTGGGCCAAAGGCAGGTGCTAAACCGCTGAGCCACCCATGGATCCCGAGATGATATAATTTTTAAAGGAGACTATTATCAATGCAATATAATGCTGGTTATATGGATTTGTTGGAAAGAGGACGCAAACTGAGGGTTGTCAGATTTTAGCCCAGACTCTGCCACAAACTACCTACAAAATCTTAGGGAGGTCACTTATTTTTCTTTATAATTTCTATTTGTGTGTATGTTTCATGGGGGGAGATGGGAGGGACCAGACTAAATGGCCTTTGGGATTCTTAAAGTCAGTGGTCAAACATTAATCCCTAGATTAGATGGGTCCCTATCTATTTATTAGGTCCAAATTTTGTATTACTTAAAAACATTCATTAGACTAGAAACAACCAAAATGTCTGTAAGTAGGAAATGACTTAATTATGATATATCCACTAACTGAAATAGTTTGTTCATAAAAAGAATAACTGGATCTTCAAGATGTATATTAAATTAAAAAAAGGTGAACAGTATGTAGAAAAACACTAGAATATGTAAACACTTTATATACATGTATTATTTATTTAAAGATTTTATTTATTTATTCATGACAGACACACAGAGAGAGAGAGAGAGAGAGAGAGAGAGAGAGAGAGAGAGAGGCAGAGACACAGGCAGAGGGAGAAGCAGGCTCCACGTAGGGAGCCCAACGCGGGACTTGATCCCAGGTATCCAGGATCAGGCCCTGGGCTGAAGGTGGCACTAAACCGCTGGGCCACCAGAGCTGCCCTATATACAATATTTAAATTAAAGGGTTTACAAGAAATAACTTTTTAAAATATTTTATTTATTCATGAGACACACACACACACACAGAGAGAGAGAGAGAGAGAGAGAGAGAGAGGCAGAGACACAGGCAGAGGGAGAAGCAGATTCCACACAGGGAGCTCTATGTGGGACTCTATCCTGGGATTCCAGGGTCGCACCCTGAGCTGAAGGCAGACACTCAACCGCTGAGCCACCCAGGCATCCCAATAACATTTTTTAAGAGAAAGAGCATGAGCAGGGAGGGGGGCAGAGAGAGAGAGAGTGTGTCTTAAGATGGCTCCATGCTCAGCATGGACCCCCATATGGGGTTGGACCTCACGACCCTGAGATCATGGCCTGAGCCAAAATCAAGAGTTGGACGTTCAACTGACTGAGCCACCAGGCACCCCTACAGTTAATAACATTTTTAATGTCTGTCAGTAGCACTGTGCTGAGGGTTGTAGGGAGACTTCACCATATACCATTTTGTGCTTTTTGAATTTTATATGAAATATTTTTCCTAGTCAAGATTTAAATTTTGAAAATCCATTCATCCTGTAAGAACATTTCTAAAATTTTTTTAAACGATTTATTCATTTATTTTCGAGAGAGAGAGCACGAGTGAGGGGAGAGGCCGAGGGAGAGGAAGACAAGCAGACTCCTCACTGGGTAGGTAACCCAACAGATGCGCCTTCATCTCAGGGCCCCAGGATCATGACCTGAGCCGAAAACCGAGTCCAATGCTCAACTGACTGAGCCACTCAGAACATTTCTTTTAAAATGTAGGTAAAGGGGAGACTTGACTGACTCAGTTGGTGGAGCATGTGACTCTTGATCTTGGGTTATTTGGAGCCCCACATTGGGTGTAGAAATTACTAAAAAATAAAATCTTAAAATAGGGGAAATAACCAGGAGAGTTTGGTGTTTTTATTTTATTTATTTATTATTTATTTATTTATTTATTTATTTATTTATTTATGATAGTCACACACACACACAGAGAGAGAGAGAGAGAGAGAGAGAGAGAGAGAGAGAGAGAGAGGCAGAGACACAGGCAGAGGGAGAAGCAGGCTCCATGCACCGGGAGCCTGACGTGGGATTCGATCCCGGGCCAAAGGCAGGCGCCAAACCGCTGCGCCACCCAGGGATCTTGGAGACCCGGGATCGAATCCCACGTCAGGCTCCCGGTGCATGGAGCCTGCTTCTCCCTCTGCCTGTGTCTCTGCCTCTCTCTCTCTCTCTGTGACTATCATAAATAAATAAAATAAAAATAAAATATATATATATATTTTAAAAAAATAAAAATAAAATAAAAACCATTTCTAGTTTTCTTTCAAGGCGACCATCACCCCTAGGCACTGTGGTAGCTCCTGAGGTCCACAAATCACAATTCTTAAGAACTGCCTCTATTTACCAAAGACAAAGTCCAGTCGTGTTAAAGATTTTCTGTGGACTTCTGTGAGCATGTGTGCACTTGCGCTCACACCCCCTCTACATTTATCTAGTCCTTTGTTCTGTAGTACATTAAAAGTGATTTTTCTCTAATTTCCTAACTGTGCTTCCTGAGATATTAAAATAACTGTGCTTGCCTGGTGCATCTTATATATAAAAACTCAACTGTTGCATATATGTATCACTTAAAAAGAAATCTATAAATGTCAGATGGTTTATAAACTGCCGGTTTAATCCATTTTTTTTTATTGTGGTAAAATACACATACTATCTTGACTGTTTTTAAATGTATGGTGTTAAGTGCATTCGTGCTGTTGTGCAACCAATCTCCAGAACAACTTCCATTGGAAACTTTTGTTTTGTTTTGTTTCTTAAATATTTTATTTATTTATTCATGAAAGACCTAAGACAGAAGCAGAGACATAGGTGGGGGGGGGTACACAGGCTCCCCTCAGGGAGCCTGATATGGGACTGCATCCTGGGACTCTGGGATCACTCCCTGACCCAAAGGCAGATGCTCAACCATTTAGCCACCCAGTCATACCTCACTGGAAACTCTATACCCATTATACAACTCTCCATTCCCACCCACAGGCCTGGCCCCTGGCAGCCATCCCTCTACTTTCTGCCTCTAGGAATTTGATTTTGTCATATGAGAAATGTATAAGTGGAACCATACAGTATTTGTCTAGCTGTGACTGGCTTACTTCACTTAGCACAATGTTCTTCTATTATCCTTTGTTCCAAATATCTACAATGCATAGTCTTCCAGTCTGAGCTAATTTTTTAATTTTTATTTAATTTTTATTGTTTTTAATATTTTACCCATTTATTATGAGAGACAGAGAAAGAGGCAGAGACATAGGCAGAGGGAGAAGCAGGCTTCCTGCAAGGAGCCTGATGTGGGACTCAGCCCAGGACCCTGCTCAACCACTGAGCCACCCAGGTGCCCCTGAGCCAATTTTTTTTAAATTACAAATACAGAAATATGGACGATGACAGAAATTGGGAAGAAATATAAAAAGAACTTCAATTTTTGGAAGTTTTGATTAAAAGTACTGTTACCACCTAGAAATAAGCTTTTGCCTATAATTGGAAATTTCAAAAGAAAACTACCTGTATATTAAAGCATTCTTGCAGAAATAAGCTACTGATACGCAGAAAGGATATGAGGGTACTCTCAAATGGATTTTATTTGCTTATTATTAAAATATACAATCCAATCAGTTTTTAAAACTCCTTGGGAAAATGGGAAATTCACATTCAAGTCAAAATGAACGTATAAATATAAATTGTGGCATGTTACAACGCACTCATTGTGTTAACTTTTCTACTAGTTAGTGAGGTCATGAAGTACCCTTAAATCCAGACTTACATTTTCCAATGGCCATTTCTGTGGGAACTGTATTTACTTTCATGTTCACCCAGTGTATGCGAGGCATTATTTTCCACTTAGAATGCTGGAATGCTTTCACAAGAAGTCTATTTTAAAAACCAAGTTATTTTAAAACAAAGTTCATTTGGAATAGCATAGTTTATTATGGCTTAAAACTTTGGCAACAGAGAACTTTATGATATGATGCTGGAAAACTCTCCCCAACACTGATACACGCACACTTGGCAGAGGCAGTGTAGCAGGCCTGCTGGTCTGAGACAGGTCAGGACTCCACACGGAGGTTTCCAAAATGAGGTTATGGTAAGTATTTGTGCTTTTAAAAAGTTGGTGATTCTGCAAAGAAAAAAGGGAATTTTTTTTGAGATAGTATTTATAAACAGAGTGGAACAAATAAATTATAGAGTTCTTGATTTTCACTTTCTCTCTGGGAGTCAAGCTTTCAATACAGAAGTCACCCACAGACTTCTCATGTTACAGTTCAACTTACAATTGACAGGCTTACAAAAAAAGCTCATTAATAACTTTAACTTGGAAGGAAAGCTTATCATGTACACCTTACAACAATTTATACATCAACTGCACGTTAATTCCAGTTCCGCTATTTGTGTGACATTGAGAAAATTACTTTTCAATCAATATCAAGTCTATTCTCCTCGAGGTGACATAATAATGATGCCTACCTGCTTGTTATGACAAATGAGACAATGTCTGTAAATTACTTAGTACGGTGTGTAGTGCATTATAAACACCCAATATATGTTAGCTATAGGTTATTAATAAATGCCCCATGTCTGTGTTGATTCAAAACGGGAATATAAAGATAAATAAAACAAAAGTGAATAAGATCTTCATGGTCAAGGGGCACCTGGGTGGCTCAGTCAGTTAAGTGTTTGTCTTTGGCTCAGGTCATGATCTCAGGGTCCTGGGACCGAGCCTCACATGGGGCTCCCTGCTCAGAGGGGAGTCTGCTTCTCCCTCTCCCTCTGCTCCTGGCCCCTCCCTGGGCTCATGCTCTTTCTCAAAAAAATAAAATCTTAAAAAAAAAGATCTTCATGGTTTAGAAAATATCATTACTATTTAAGAGCTAATGAGTCCTCTGAGGATAAAAAGATATTTTCTTAAGTACCTCAGGAGCTATAGAGGAATTTTTTATTATTCTAGATCAGGGTTCCTCAACCTCATGGTGACAGTGTTCTGGGTGAGATAATTCTGTGTTGTGATGAGCTAGTCAGTCCACTGTGTGTTGTGTGGCACCTCTGGCCTCTACCCACCAGATACCAGGAGCATCCTTTCCTCACTCTGCATTTTTGTGTTGCCATGGCCTATCAATGTGAGCTTCAAAGACCAACCTGGGCATCAGTTTCCACCCCTCAGAGCTGCCAATGCCTGCCTGTGTGGCCAGTGGTCTGAACATCACTACCTACACAGTCTAGACTCCACTATTGACAAATGCTAGTCACCAAACAGTGGCATCTCAATCTGGGAGTCAGAGACTCTGGAAATCACCTCTCCTCAGGTCAGTGGACCAGGATGAGATGGCTAGGTTCTCTGAGAGCAGAGAATTTTACCCTCAGGTGTAGGTGTCACTGGGTCAGAGTGAAACATCATGTTGGCTGTAGGCCTGACAGGCCAGGCCCCTCACCCTCTCTCTCAGGCCAACTGCTCTTAGGTGAATGCCTCCAGATGATGCAACTGGAATCAAAGTAACTGCCTACCCAGGTAAGCTGGGGGCCGCTTTCTCTATTATGTAAGCAGCCACAGAATATCCTTGATTTTGCCTCTTGGCCCACAGAGCCTAAAATATTTACTATCTGGGCCTTTATAGAAAAAAAATGGTCAACTTTTGTTTTTTATATGTATTTTTCTCATGGTCAATACAGAGAAATGTCTCATAACATTTGGTGTTCATTCTACCTGACGTGATCTTTGTAGCAAAAAAAAAAAAAGTTACATACAAGTAAATAAACAAGTAAGTTATGTACAACTGTAAGTGTTTTCAAGATGAATGCCCATGGAGCCCACACTTGGGTTAGAAACTGTTGTGAATGTCTAAAAGTTTCTGTTTTCAGCTCAGAACTAACTGAGAGAGATCTTAGCAATTATTATCTAATTATTGGCCTAACACTATTACCTTACAATAGAGACCACAGGTAGAACTTTAACACCCGTATCCTCCTTCACAAGTCTTCAAAGGCTCCCCTTCCCCACTTCAACCTCCGAGTCCCAAGCAGATTCCAACACGCAGGGGCCACATGGGCACTTGGATTTTATTTTATTTTATTTTATTTTATTTTATTTTATTTTATTTTATTTTATTATTATTTTTTGCACCTGGATTTTAAAATTAAATAAATTCAGGGGCGCCTGCCTGGCTCAGTGGTTGAGCATCTGCCTTTGGCTCAGGACATGATCTTGGGGTCTCGGCATGGAGTCCCACATTGGGCTCCCCGCAGGGAGCCTGCTTCTCTCCCTCTGCCTATGTCTCTACCTCTGTGTCTCTCATGAATAAGTAAAATCTCTTTTTTAAGATTTTTATTTATTTATTTATTCATGAGACAGAAGAGGAGGGAGGGAGCAGGGCAGAGACGCAGGCATCAGGGCCAAAGGCAGGCACTAAACCACTGAGCCACCCAGGGATCCCCAATACATAAAATATTTTAAAAAAAAGTGTCAAAAAAGTGTCCAAACTGTACAAAACCAAAACAGCCAGAATGCTGTCTCTCTATATATATACCTATAGAATGAATCTAGGTGTGTGTATACAGACCTATATACATTCTACTGAAGGAGAACCAGAGAAAATTATAAGGAAATTAAGAGTTTGACTTCCACCAAATATTCAATTGTACCCCACCCTGGAAATGAAATTAACCAAGATGAAATAAACTTCTTAGATAATACGCTGGTAGCATTTAAGCAAGGAGCATTAAGATAACCGCCAAATACTGCTCTGCCCTATGCTCCCCCTCCAGACTAGGTAATTTATGGAATAGGATTAAAGAGAAAGAGCAGGAAATGGATACTCCTTATGACCGCACTTAACCCACCAAGGAGGAGGCTCACCAATTTTGACCTTCACGTGAGCTTTTTCTACCTTTCTAACTAACTGACAAGGGGTTGGGGAGTTCAGTGGAACTGGTCCTCAGAAGCCTCAACCATAGAGTTCATCAAACAGGTTGGCACAAAGGGTCTTGTGGTTTAGTATAAAGCTCATGGGATTTAGTTCAAATGGTTTCCAAACTTCGGGATCATTCAAGTTTCACTATACACTTAATTTTTACTTTAAGTTGACTCATGTAACGTGTTTTTGTTTGTTTTTCTTAAATGTATTTTGAAAAGCAACTATCGCTATTATAAAGAGAAAAAAACCAGTATTACTTGGCATAAATAGAAGTTATCCATTGCAAAAACCCAAACACACGTGGTATGAGATCCTAGCTGCGTGCAGCTGTTGCCTACCAAAGCGTTGGTGGCTGGAGATTACCAACTCCACAGTAAGGATGTTCTCCTTGATAGAATCAAAAAGACCACAAAAGAATTGAAAGGGGAAGGACACCTGGGTGGCTCAGTGGTTGAGCCTTTGCCTTCGGCCCAGGGTGTGATCCTGGAGGCCTGGGATCAGAGTCCCACATTGGGCTGCCCACAGGGAGCCTGCTTCTCCCTCTGCCTGTGTCTCGGCCTCTCTCTTTCTGGGTCTTTCATGAATAAATAGATAAAATCTTTTTTAAAAAAAGAAAGGGGAATAACTTTCCCACTGGAGGACTCATTACTACTTAATGCTGTGTCCCTGTACCACCTAAGATCATGTTGTTTCAGAAACAGCAGAGTCCCTTCCCCCACCCCACCCCACCCACAGCTCCAGATGGAATGTCTTAATTGCCACCCTCTCCTTACAAAGCCTAAACAAAAGAAAATGATCTCACTCTCCAGTGGAGTAGGTAACGCCTTTAACAGCACTAGGTTTCAAAAACCTACCAAAGTTTGGGGATCCCTGGGTGGCGCAGCGGTTTGGCGCCTGCCTTTGGCCCAGGGCGCGATCCTGGAGACCCCGGATCGAATCCCACATCGGGCTCCCGGTGCATGGAGCCTGCTTCTCCCTCTGCCTGTGTCTCTGCCTCTCTCTCTCTCTGTGACTATCATAAATAAATAAAAATTAAAAAAAAAGTTTTCAAAAACCTACCAAAGTTCAAAAGATGTAATCCCTGAAGGAACAGACCACTTGCCCTTCACCTCCACTAGCTTAATTTTTTCCAACAAAAAGGCCTGAGGAAACCATCAAAAACACAGACCCAGAAATGATTAAGGAATATTGCAGGTGATGATTCTTCCAAAGGCACTTACTTGGCAGAGGCCTGAGAGGCCACTCTGTGGGCTGGGGTCTGGTTCTGTACTAGGGAGGCTGACTTTTCTTCTCTGAGGCAGGGGCAGGTGTGCTGCTCTCTTGGGACAAGGACTGCTGGGCCTGGGGAGCTGGAGGCCCCGACTCGGGGGGTGAGGATGCAGTGGCAGGGAATTCCTGCTTTAGCTCCTGGCCTGCTGGTGGTGGCGGAGTCTCAAAAGCCTGTGCGACTGGCTTCTTCTGAAGCTCCTGGACAGGCTCAGACTGGCTGGGAGCAATCCCTTGGACACAAGAGATGGTCTCGTTGGTCTGGGGGGTGAGACACAAGGTCTTAGAGTCTGGGACTGCATGCGAGACCTGCAGCTCCACAGGCTGGGTCTGAGAAGACTGGGACGACGGGAGCTGGATCAGAGACACAGGGGTGGCCAGGGCCTCGCCTTGGGAAGCCTGAGCACCTGGAGATGGCGTTTGAGAGGCGGGAGGAAGATTCCCCAGCTGGCTCTGGCCACCTGGGGCTTGCAGGTGGCTCAGGGCAGGAGACACCTGGGGGTGGCTTTGAGAGGCCAAGAGGACTGGGAGGTTCCTCTGGGCAGGCACTGGCACCAGGGGATGGACCTGAGAGGCCACAGAGACTGCGGGCCGGCTCTGAGAGGCAACACCTGTCGATGGGCTCATGGGGGACAAGGGGACAGCAGGCGGACTCTCAGAGGGCCCAGGGGGCGCAGGCTGGCCTGCAGAGGCAGGAGTGACCGCAAGCTGGCTTCTGGAAACACGCAGGGCTGGAGGCCGGCGGGCAGAGGCCGAGGGGACTACGGGCAGGCTCCTGGAGGAGACCACGGCGGCGGACTGGGACTGGTCTGGAAGAGAGGGAGGGAACCCAGGCGGCACCAGACGAATGAATAACGAGCCCTTGCCCCGCCCTGGCGGCGCAGCCTCGGGGCCGGGGGTGCGAACTCGCTCGGCACCTCCGGCTGCCTCGGGTTTGCGGCCCAGGTCCTCTCTGCACGGGTCCTGCGCGTCGCCGCCCTCCTGGCCGCCTGCCGGCTCGTCTTTGCCCCGGTGCTCCTCCTCCAGCCGGCTCTGCAGCGGGCCCGACAGGGTCACACTCTGAAGGACCGCCCTGGGCCCGCAGCGCCGCCGCATCCGCCTCAAGGTGCTCGACACGTTGCAGACGGTGATGGAGATGCGGCGGCCCAGCGCGTCCGCCGGGGAGGAGGAGGAGCGCACGGCGGCCGGGCTCTTCGCGGCCTCCTCCGCCGTCAGCTCGATGTTGCCGGTGTACCAGAAGACCCACCACAGCAGGCTGAAGAAGATGACGATGGAGCCCAGGTAGAGCAGCAGGTCGTAGAAGAACAGGTCGACGAAGACCCCCGTGAACAGCAGGGCGGCGCCCACCGCGTCGAACACCACCGCGAGCCAGAAGAAATGCCTGCAACGGCCGAGGCCCCGGTGCTTCTTGGCCTCCTCGACAAAGTTTCTCGAAAACTCCATGAGTTGCCACTGCCGCCGCGCCCGCCGCCGGGTCCGCGGAGGAGACCCGGGCGGGCTGTGCAGCCGCAGACCGGCTGTGGGCCCCCGCGTCGCCATGGCAACGCCCCGGGTGCGCCGCGCAGGGGGCGGGGCTGGAAAGAGCGGCCGCTGCTCACCTGCCGTGGGAAAAAAAGAAGCTCCGCCCCTAACGCCGGAGACGGGGCGCATGCGCAGTACGCCCGTCGCCTGCTTGCGCGCGCGTCCTCCCCGCATGCGCAGTGTTCCTCCCTCCCAGTGCGCAGGCTCACGGCATAGGGACGTGGGCTGGGGGGGGATGGTGGGGGTCTAACCTAGTTAGTGTCCTTGCCTTTCGGGAGGGGAGCGGCTGCTTCACCTTTCCGCGCGCCTCCGCCTTGAGAGCCAGGGGCAAAGGATCTTCTTCTAGTGACTGACCCCGCGTCTGGGAGGACGGCGGGGCCCCCAGCTGCTGCCACAATGAATGGTCTTCCTTTGTTTAGGCCCAAGAAGTGCTTAGATTAGGATCTATTTTTGTTTTTTTTGTTTTTTTAAGATTTTATTTATTTATTCATGAGACAGAGAGAGAGGCAGGGACACAGGCAGAGGGAGAAGCAGGCTCCGTGCAGGGAGCCCGACGCGGGACTCGAAGGCAGGCGCTAACCGCTGGGCCACCCGGGATCTAATTAGATCTTAATTCCCATCTTACCCGTTTGCGGGTAGTTACATTCTCGTGCTGGTTAATAGCAGACCTAGAGGGGAATGATGGAGGGTTTTTCCACCTCTCATTTTCTTCCCCTTTGGTGTTTACCACGTGTGTTCACCTGTTTGCCCCGAGCCTTGGGAGTAATTAAATGACTGCTTTTCCACTAGTCCCGACAGAGTAAGGTAGGAAGACAGTGTCAAAAGTAGGAAGGCCCCGGAGCCCAAAAACTAAAATAGATTAAAAATGAGCTCATGTGAAGCTTGAGTATTGGGTAAGACCTGGTGTCACTCAGGTTCTGTTAATAAAAAGCCTTGTCCAGGTACTGACTTTTGATCATTCAGTTGTTAAAGGCAGGATTTTTTCTTTTTCTTTTTTTTTTTTTTTGATGACTTTTTCAGGGCATCTGGGTGGCTCAGTGGGTTAAGCATCTGCCTTCAGCTCAGGTCCTGATCCAGAGTTCCCGGATGGAGCTCTGCACTGGGCTCCCTGCTTCTCCCTCTCCTCTCTGCTGCTCCCCCTCTGTGTGCTCACCTTCTCTGCCAAATAAATAAATCTTTTTAAAGAACAACTTCTTAATTTTAGGGGCGCCTGGGTGGCTTAATTGGTTGGGCGGCCAACTCTTGATTTCAGCTTTGATTGTGATCTCAGGGTCATGCAAACAAGCCCCCCATGGGGCTCCCAGCTCTGTGGGGTCTCCCTCTGCTCAAACTGTATTTCTCACTGTCTCTAAAATAAATAATCTTTAAAGATAACCTTTTAATTTTAGGAGAGATTCGCAGAAGAGTTGTGAAGATAATATAGACTGTTCCTGTCTGTCCCCAAACACCAGTATCTGTGATATGGGGAACAAAGGCAAATATATATATATATATATATATATATATATATATATATATATATATATATATATTAAATCTCCTTAGAATTTACAGCCCATTGACAAGTCCTTTAAAAAGGCAGAGTTACCTCCCTCTAGGAACTGCCTAGAAGTTAATATTTTGCTAAGGGCAAAAGGCAATCTTAGGTTAACATTACCTGGACCTCTAGGATCTTGTAAGTCTTCAACATACACAAATTCCTTTGGAAACCTCCTTTATCTCTACCCTCCAATATACATGCTAGGAATCATCCTCTTAGCATAGGGGGTCTCATGAATAAGGTTTTATTAGACAGTAACAAATGACCTTTCCTAACAGTAGCTAGTCCCCTTAAGGTCTGGAAACCTTGTTTCCAAAATTCTTTGGAGACTTACACTTTCCCAAAGCCCCTCTCAACTTGAAAGTATATAAAGTATATAATCAGCCACCCCTCACAATCCAAGTGCAGCTCTTTCTGCTCATAGGTCCTATCCCTGTATTTTAATAAAACTACCTATTTGGACAAAACACATCTCAAGAATTCTTTCTTGACTGCTCTGAACCCCAATATTTCCATATCATCTATACTTTGTTTTTTAAAATGCATTACAGGGGTGCCTGGGTGGCTCAGTAGGTTAAGCGTCTGCCGTTAGCTCGGGTCATGATCTCAGAGTCCTGACTGAGATCAAGCCCTGCATCAGGCTTCTTGCTCAGCAGGGAGTCTACTTGTCCCTCTCCCTCTGCCCTGCCCTCCCCTGGTGTGTGCTCATCACTCTCTCTTGTTCTCTCTCTCTCAAATAAATAAAATAAAAATAAAATAAAATGCATTACAAAGCAGTACCTTACTTCTCTTTATAAGTCTTTCTAAAAGTTGAGGAAGCAATGTTTCATGAACTTCTTGAGCCAACCAATAAGACTACCTCTGAACCTAGGTACCCCCGAAATACGCTAAAGGATACCTGATATCACAAGATAAAATATGGTCCTTCTTCCTACAATGTCAATTCTCCTTGATAGCAAGTAGTTCAAATGTTTAAAAAATAAACATGTATTGTGAAATAGACCTAATATTTGCAAGTGTGTCTATTTCCCATAATAATTGATAATTTAATCCAGCTCATACATTTCCAGTTTTACTTTTTTTAAAAAAGATTATTTATTTATTTATTTATTTGTTTGTTTATTTATTTATTTATTTATTTATTTTAGAAAGCAAGAGTGAGAGAGCGAGTGTAAGCGAGTAGAGGAGCAGAAGGAGAGTGCGAGAGAGAATCCTTAAGCAGACTCCCTGCGGAGCGTGGAGCTGGACACGGGGCTTGATCTGAGGAGCCTGAGATCATGACCTGAGTTGAATTCAAGACTTGGCTGCCCAGGGCAGCCCGGGTTGCTCAGTGGTTAGCACCGCCTTCAGCCCAGGGCCTGATCCTGGAGACCTGGGATCGAGTCCTGCATTGGGCTCCCTGCGCGGAGCCTGCTTCTCCCTCTGCCTGTGTCTCTGCCTCTGTGTGTGTGTGTGTGTGTGTGTGTGTGTGTGTGTGTCTTTCATGAATAAATAAAACCTTAAAAAAAGAGTTGGCTGCCCAACTGACACTTTTGTTTGCATCAAGATGATTTTCTAACTCAGAAGGTATAATCATATGTCTTGCTGAAATTTTATATGAATTAGGCACTTACAAAATTACTCTCCTTGGTTGTAAGCAAGGGCATAGGCCTTCAAATAAACATGAAGCTTTACATTTTGTCATTTACTCTCACTGGAGGATTTTATGCTCTTTTTTATGATTAAAAAGTCATTTCACAGTGATATGTAGCATAAAAATGTGCAATCTGTTTGCATCAAGATGCTTTTGATTTAGCAGAGAGTATTTCTTCATTTGATATTATGGATATTAGTGTTGGGTGAATGCTAATTTGTGTCATAAGTGCCTTGATTGTATCTGATCTTGGTCCGTGGATATCCGCATGTATCTGTGTTTTTAGAACAGATATAAGAATAGCCCATCAGCTCATTGAATTTGCTAAATAAATAAATAGATAAATAGTAAATCGTTTATAAAATATTTAAAAACAGGGGTGCCTGTGTGGTGCAGTCAGTTATGTGTCTGACTCTTCGTTTCAGCTCAGGTCATGATCTCAGGGTCATGAGTTCAAGCCCTGAGTTGGGCTTCAAGCTCATTGCAGAGTCTGGTGGAGATTCTTTCTCTATCTCCAGCTTGTACACACTCTCTCCCTCTGTGTAAAAGAAATAAAGAAGTCTTTAAAAAAGAAAATATTTAAAAGTTATATTTGAATTCATAGACAACAGAACTTTGGCTTGTGAAATTATGGCCAGGTAAGGCACAAATATGGGATAATCATCTGAGAGGAGGAAATGATAGCTTCTACCCTTTTATACATCTGCCATAGTTGTTCCATCATAATTTTTCTGGCCACAAGCATCTGTATGTCAATATCATATTTTTCCAGTTAAGAATTTCCTGAGCTCAGGGTGCCTGGCAAGCTCAGTCAGAAGAGCATCCAACTCTTGATCTTGGGGTCATGAGTTTGATCCCTGTGTTGGGTGTAGAGATTACCTAAATAAATAAAACTTTCAAAAAAGGAACTCCTGGGATCCCTGGGTGGCGCAGCGGTTTGGCGCCTGCCTTTGGCCCAGGGCGCGATCCTGGAGACCCAGGATCGAATCCCACATCGGGCTCCCGGTGCATGGAGCCTGCTTCTCCCTCTGCTTGTGTCTCTGTCTCTCTCTCTCTCTCTCTCTCTCTCTCTCTGACTATCATAAATAAAAAAAAGGAACTCCTAAGCTTGGCAATATCAAAATTTTCCTTTCACTACAATCAAGTCAATACATTTTTCTTGTGTTGTTAGCTAGTCTTCTTAATGTGAATATAATTTATAATCTGACACTTTTGTTTATGATGGGTTGCACTTGTTTAACTGTATCAAAAAGTAGGGAAGGGGGTCAACTCGGTGGCACAGTCCATTGAGCAGCTGACTCTTGATTTCAGCTTGGGTCATGATCTGGGGGTACTATGATCGAGCCCTGCGTGAGGCTCTGTGTTTGAGGCAGGGTGGGGTGTTGGGAGGGAACAGGTGTCTGCTTGGGATTTGCTCTCTCCCTCTCCCTCTGCCCACCCCCCACACACCTGTGCGCACACACACACACTCTCTCTCTCATAAATCAATCAATCAATCAATCAATTAATCAAACTTTTTTAAAAAGAAGCAAGAAAGAGAGTTTTCCTTCATGTATTCCTAATGGTATCTCAGGTCTAATGAGATTTCCTACTAGCATAAATTCCTTTTAAATTCAATCAAATAAATAAGGCACAGATTCCTTTCTATCATTAGCTAAATCAACATTATCATAAGCCATAAATTCATCTAAATCCGGAAAGATTCTAGGGCTTTGACTTCCAATGATTTCTTGCAATCTTCTCAGAGGTATATCTTTTTGCACAAAACAACACTTAAAATCCCTGGCAAAATGTTCTGCCTTTTTAGTTCTCGGATTTTATGACTCTCTACTAAGCATCATTTAGCAAACTATCAGTTTGAATATTTTTTACCTATACAGTCCCTGTTTTTTGTGGATTGTTTCTTTGGGCTCTCTCTTTCTTTTACAGGGTCCCCCTTAATATTTCTTGCAGAGTTTGAATATTTTTTAAAACCTTTCTGTTTTGAGATCCCTGGGTGGCTCAGTGGTTTAGCACCTGCCTTTGGCACAGGGCATGATCCTGGAGTCCTGGGATCGAGTCCCACATTGGGCTCCCTGTGTGGAGCCTGCTTTTCCCTCTGCCTGTGTCTCTGCCTCTCTCTCTCTGTGTGTGTCTCTCGTGAATGAGTGAATAAAATCTTAAAAAAAAACTTTCTGTTTTAAGGTCACCTATGTGGTGGAGTTGGTTAAGTATCCAACTCTTGGTTTCAGCTCAGGATATGATCTCAGGGTCTTGAGATCTAGCCCCATGTCAGGCTTTGCACTGAGCATGGGGTCTGCCTGAAATTCTCTCCCCTCTCCCTCTGCCCCTCCCACTTGTGGTCTCTCTCTCTCTAAAATGAATAAATTTTTAAAAATAACAATAAAATTAAATCTTTCTATTTTAGAAGATATCATAATGAAGCATTGAATCTTTACGGTCTCAAATTCTGTTTACATTCTTCCAATCTTTGGAATTTTTTTGACTTACAAATATTTGATTCTGTTGAGCTACTGCCAAAAAAATATGCATGGAAATAAAACAAAGACAAATATTCTTTAGAATAAAAGACCCAGTAAAAATAAATCAACTCACCATAGAATATTTTTTTATAAAACCAGTCGTTTGGAAATGTGATGTGTCCTTTCAGAGTACTGTTGTGAAAATTAAATGACCATGCAAATAAAGAGGTTAGTGTGCACAGTCCTGACACGCACAAGAAAGCACTGGAGTGAAGCTATTAATACTATCATCAACCTTTTAGCAATATAAAGGAACTAACTATACCTTAGTGTGTAGAGAGTTTATGCAAAATTCTAAGAACTGTAAAAGACTTCATGAAGAATCAGACTGCCAGATTTAATTAGAAACAAAGATGAAGAGGCACCTGGGTAGCTCAGTCAGTTGGGCAACCAACTCTTGGTTTTGGCTCAGGTTATGATCTCAGGGTCATGGGATCAAACCTTGTGTTGGGCTCTATGCTGAGCACAGAGCCTGTTTGAGAGTCTCTCTCTCTCTCTTCTCCCTCTGCCCTGCCCTTGCTCATGCTCTCTCTCTTTAAAAAACAAAAAACAAAGATTGGGGTACCAGCTTCACATAGTATCTTTTTTTTAAGATTTTACTTATTTATTCATGAGAGACACACAGAGAGAGGCAGAGACATAGGCAGAGGGAGAAGCAGACTCCATGCAGGGAGCCCGATGTGGGACTCGATCCCAGGACCCCAGAATCACGCCCTGAGCCAAAGGCAGACAGACAACCATTGAGCCACCCAGGTGCCCCTTCACATAGGATCTTATACTGGGAACACTCCCACTAGTGAGAACTTTAGCATAACACAAATGGAAAATATGACTGTACCAAGCCTAAACTAAAAATGGACAGACAGAAAAAGAAATACTCTAGAGAATAGAATACAGTGTTTTTCTGTTGCATAGTTAACTCTTGAAGGAGTTGCAATAAGTACAAGAGAATGAGCTGTTCTAGTATATAAAAGATGGCCAGTGGTGAGTCTTCCCTTTACAGAGTTCTTCTACTGAGCCCCAGAGGTTGAAGAATTATAATTTCCTAAATATGTGTTAGAACTCCATAATTTTTAGACTCTAAAATTAGTTTCCTGCTACTATTAACCAGTCCTATTGTTATTTTAAGTAATAGCATATTTATCAAAGAAAAGTAAATAGATACTTTCTTTAAAACACCTATTTTATACATTTTGGTGTTAAAAAAAATAGGCGTAAAGGGGCACCTGGGTGGCTCAGTGGTTGAGTGTCTGGCTTTGGCTCAGTGTATGATCCTGGGGTTCTGGGATCCAGTCTCACATCAGGCTCCCCAGGCATCCACTATCTGTGTTTTATGGTTGAAGAAATTGAGAGAAGACACTTGGGTGGCTCAGTGGTTGAGCGTTTGCCCTTGGCTCAGGGTGTGATCCTGGGGTTCCGGGATCGAGTCCCACATTGGGCTTCTTGCGAGGAGCCTGCTTCTCCCTCTGCCTGTGTCTCTGCCCCTCTCTGTGTGTCTCTCATAAATAAGTAAATAAAATCTTAAAAAAAAAAAAAAGGAAGGAAGGAAATGGAGAAAGAGGGACTTGTTAAGGTCATACAGCCACTAGGTGGCAGGCAAATCAGTATATGATACAGGATAGCGTAGGGGACTGAAAGTCCAGAGATAGGGCTTCATGACTGAAGCATTTGAACATACACTCTGTGCTGAAAGCCTTGGCTCCGGATGCATTTGAGCAGTTCTTATAAACAGCGCACAGGGGCACCTGGGTGGCTCAGTCGGTTAAATATCCAATTCTTGATTTTGGCTCAGGTCACAATCTCAGGGTCATGAGATCCAGCGCCACGTAGGGCTCCGTGCTGAGCATGGAGCTCTCTTAAGCAAGCTCCTCTCTTTCTGCACCACCCTGCTCCTGTCTCCTGCCTCCCAGGCTCACACACACTTTCTCTCCCTCTCTCTAAAAATAAATAAATATATTTATCTTAAAAAGCAAAAAAGAAATAGCTAACAGCCTAACGGAGAGAGACCTATGGCACACAAATTTGTATGATAAGTGCTGGAACAAAAAGTCCCTTGGAGAGAAGGGTTCAGGGTGATGGTGGTTCCTCACTGGCTAAGTTGCAAGGTGGTTGATGTCTGGGAAGAGATGCGATGTACATCTTTCTCCTTTGGGGCCTGTAATGATTCCTGTTGGGATACTTCCCTAGGGATCTGTGATTGACAATTCTTCCTGTAACTGACTCTGGGTAGAAGGGCTCCCACTACCAGCCTCCCCTTCTAGCATCCTGATTCCGCCTTGTGAGGTTACCCTATATCAATATTCACATTTCTCCCTTTTGATCAAAGACTTTCCTTGAAGGCATCACAGATCAAGTGTTAGGTTAGATTTTTTTTTTTTTTGTATATAGTGGTTTTTGTTCCTCAGTGCCAGGAAGGACCTTCCCTTTTTTTTTTTAAAGATATTTATTTATTTATTTATTTATTTATTTATTTATTTATTTGACAGGGAGAGTGAGAGAGCACAAGCAGGGGGAGTGGCAGACAGAGGGAGAGGGAGAAGCAGGCTCCTGGTGGAGCAGGGATCCTGATGCGGGGCTTGATCCCAGGACCCTCAGATCACACCCTGAGCTGAAGGCAGCCACTAAACTGACTGAGCCCCCCAGGTGCCCCAGGATGGACCTTTCCTGATTATAATGTCCCTCGTTGGAAGGAAAGCACATAGCAGTTGGGAAATCACGTAAGGTCACATTTGAGTAGCAAGGAGGGTACAGAGGGAAAGGTCTCACACACTTCCCTTCTGACGTCTGTGTTTTCTCAAGGTTATGTGTGCTGGAGATCATCTTAAAGCACTGAGCCAGCATCACCTTTTTTGGTACATTGTTTTAACAAAAGATTGACGGACAAGTACAGAATCAAAAGTGACATGATTCTAAACTGTATGTTGGTTCTAAACCAGGATCCTAAGTCTAAAGGTAGCCAAATGAAAATATTTATTGGCACTTATTATGACCTAGGGAAGAAAAATTTCTCTTAATGAAGGCAAACCCAGACTCATGTATGTCTCCTGGAAGTCTCTGCTTAAAAGCAGTCATGAGGAATGTCCTGGGTGGCTCAGTGGTTGAGCATCTGCCTTTGGCTCAGGGCATGATCTGGATACCCGAGATCGAGCCCCACATCGGGCTCCTGCATGGAGCCTGCTTCTCCCTCTGCCTAGGTCTCTGCCTCTCTCTATGTCTCTCATGAATAAATAAGTAAAATCTTGGGAAAAAATAAATAAAATAAAACTATTGTTATCTCAAAAAAAAACTTTTGAAAATAAATATTATCGAATTATACAGGCTGTAAAGTTGTAAATTCAGAGACCATGAGTTTGGATAAGAAAGAACCCAGCAACACTTACAGTGGAGATGTAAGAAGGACTTTTATGCTTTCTGGACCATCTAACCCTTCAGAAAAAGCAAGTGACATCACAGGATCATAATGAGGCTGTTTCCAAAAGGCCATGATCAGAAGAAAAGTCTTCCCCTTTCGCATGGGTTTGGGAATGTGGACAAGGAAATGGTCTTTTCAGGTGAAAGCGAGAAGAGGTAATAATGAGAGAAAGGTATCAGGGCTGGTCAGGAAATCCCAGGAAAACCGTCTCTCGAGATGTCATCTGCTTCAACCGGGAAATATTTATGTTCACATCACCAGATGGTGTGGAGGTCCAATCCTGGTTTGTAGCCTTCTTTAGATATGTCACTGGGATCCAAGAGTCTGTTCTCTGGGATTTGGAAGCACAAGGGTTGGTTAGCAGTATCTCATAAGGACCTTTCCAGTAAGGTTGAAGAGTCTTTCTGGAGGTGTCCTTTCTCAAAATCTCCAGGTTGCAAAGTGTGCTGCTTAAGGACATCATCTCCCAGGAGCGTATTGGGAAGATTGCTCTACCAAAGCACAGCTACTTTAAAAATTTTTTATTTATTTGAGAGAGAGAGAGAGAGAGATATCAAACAAACATGAGCAAAGGAAGGAGCAGAGGAGGAGGTAGTGGGAAGGGGAAAGAATTCCAAGCTGACTTCACACTCCACACAGAGCCTCTCCGGACTCAATCTCAGAACCCCGAGATCCTGACATGAGCTGAAACCAAGAGTCAGACACTTAACCGACTGAGTCCCCCAGGCGCCCCACAGAGCTACTTTCAATAGAAGCAATTAGTCCTTTACAGAATTTGTTTTAAGATTTTATTTTTTTATTCATGAGAGAGAGGCAGAGATATAAGCAGAGGGAGAAGCAGGATCCCTGCAGGGAGCCCGATGAGGGACTTGATACCAGGACCCCAGGATCATGCTCTGAGCCAAAGGCAGACACTCAACTCCTGAGCCCCCCAGGTGTCCCAGGCCTTTACATTATTGATGCATATTTTTTATCAACTGTGGGGCAAAGGAGGCAGAGGCCAAATGCATTGGAAGTCCCTTGGCTATCTCCAAGGGTAAGAGTCTACGAGTTAGTTCCAAAGAGGTTGGATGTGAGATTTAGAAGAATCAATGGTGCTTTAGGGCAGGGTATTTGGAGAGCCATTACAAATTTTGCCTATTGAGTCTTTTTTTAAAAGATTTTATTTATTTATTCATAGAGACAGAGAGAGAGGCAGAGGGAGAAGCAGGCATCATACAGAGAGCCCGACATGGGACTCGATCCAGGGTCTCCAGGATCACGCCCTGGGCTGCAGGCGGCGCTAAACCGCTGTGCCACTGGGGCTGCCCTGCCTGTTGAGTCTTAATAGTGCTATTAGTGTGTGCAACTGACTCTCAGGATTGAGGATGGTATTGCCCAGAAGCAAGAATTCTTGTCCCCTCCAAGGTCTTCCTCGATGTATAAGAATCAAACTGACACAAGACAGATTAACAAGAGAAAACTAAATTTAGTTTTGTATTTACAGAGAATCCACATAGACATAGAAATTCCCAAAACAGATAGAATGTGGTACACAGGTCATCCTGAACTAAGAAGGGGATAGCGGTCAGGGATTTCAAGGGAAAGGAAGGTACTTCACAGGGTAATGAGAAGAGCAGATGTTTGAGAATTAGATGTTTGCCCTGCTGTACAGATGGGTCATGCAGGTAAAAGTCATCTCTCATAATAACCCTTATTCCAGGAAAAGATCCCCAATTTATATTCTTCTGTGTAGTTAAGGGAGTGGCAAAAAGTTACTTTTGAGCCTGCAGGGTCCCGAGTGCCTTCAGCTCAAGAAAATCCTGGAGCACTGGTTGGTTCAGGCAGTAGAGCATGCTACTCAGAGCATCTCAGAGTCATGAGTTCAAACCCCATGCTGGACGTGGAGCTTATTAAAAATAATAATAATAAAACAATTTAAAAAATAATAAATCTTTTATCTTTTATGAGATGAATGGCTCATCTTAGGATGGCCTGCCCACAGCTCCTACGGTTTGCACAATGAAAGTGTTATAAAAGGGGCAGCTGAGTGGCTCAGTGGGTTAGGTGTCTGCTCCAGTCATGGTCCCAGAGTCCTGAAATCGAGCCCCACATCAGGCTCCCTGGTTGGGGGGAGTTTCCTTCTCCATCTGCTTCTCATCCTACTCATGCTGTCTCTCTCAAAATAAAATAAAATAAAATAAAATAAAATAAAATAAAATATTTGGTAATGGGGAAGAAAATGTTGTAAAAACCAGCCCAACAGCACCTACATATTGATGAGCTAACCAGTAAAATGGGTTCCCTGATCACTATGAAGTTCAAGAGGTGTTTCCCCAGGTAGGCATAATGTTTTCCAACAGCAGAAGCATTGGCTGGTCTACACGACCAAAGTTTGGTCCAGTGATAAAACATACAAACCTTGACTAAAACATATTAATATGTAGGAGATGGGGAGCTGTACGAAATCCATTTGTGTGAACAGCTTTCCTTGGATCATACTTTGGACACGTGGGACAAGTGAGGTAGTCACTTTTTCCCACCATTTGTTCACAAACGCTATTACTGTGTCAGTAGACCAAGGGTTTAATGCATGTACAATCGTTAGTGGGAATTTCAGAACTTCTAGTAGGGCCAGATTGTTACTTGGTCCAAACCAGAACTCTTTTTATCAAACCAACAATTATTAGATTTTCAGCATTGTTTTTCACCTCTCTGGGACCAAATGTTGGGTACCTTTTGTCATTTTTCCCCTAAATTATCATTTGAGAGAACATATATTTGGACTATGACAGAGGTTTGGCTACTGGTCTCCTTGAAAGCAGCATTTTTGGTGGAAATATCAGTGCTGTAGATTACTTTGGCTTCTGGGGAGTAGAGTCTGGGATGCCCCAGAATCTTAACAGCCAGAGCTGCTGACAAAAGTATAGCATCTCATAAGTTTTGGGCAGAGGATCCATTTTTATTTTTTTAATTTTTGTATTTTTTTATTAGAGTTCGATTTGCCAACATATAGTATAACACCCAGTGCTCATCCCATTAAGTGCCCCCCTCAGTGCCCGTCACCCAGTCACCCCAACCCCCCGTCCACCTCCTCTTCCACTACTCCTTGTTGGTTTCCCAGAGTTAGGAGTCTCTCATGTTGTGTCACCCTCTCTGATATTTCCCACTCATTTTCTCTCCTTTCCCCTATAATCCCTTTCACTATTTTTTATATTCCCCGTATGAGTGAAACCGTATAATGATTATCCTTCTCCGATTGACTTACTTCACTCAGCGTAATACCCTCCAGTTCCATCCACGTTGAAGCAAATGGTGGGTATTTGTCGTTTCTAATGGCTGAGTAATATTCCATTGTATACATAAACCACATCTTCTTTATCCATTCATCTTTCGATGGACACCGAGGCTCCTTCCACAGTTTGGCTATTGTGGACATTGCTGCTAGAAACATCGGGGTGCAGGTGTCCCGGCGTTTCATTGCATCTGTATCTTTGGGGTAAATCCCCAGCAGTGCAATTGCTGGGTCGTAGGGCAGGTCTATTTTTAATTCTTTGAGGAACCTCCACACAGTTTGCCAGAGTGGCTGCACCAGTTCACATTCCCACCAACAGTGCAAGAGGGTTCCCCTTTCTCCACATCCTCTCCAACATTTGTTGTTCCTGCCTTGTTAATTTTCCCCTTTCTCACTGGTGTGAGGTGGGATCTCTTTGTGGTTTTGATTTGTATTTCCCTGATGGCAAGTGATGCAGAGCATTTTCTCATGTGCATGTTGGCCATGTCTACGTCTTCCTCTGTGAGGTTTCTCTTCATGTCTTTTGCCCATTTCATGTTTGGATTGTTTGTTTCTTTGCTGTTGAGTTTAATAAGTTCTTTATAGATTTTGGATACTAGCCCTTTATCTGATATGTCATTTGCAAATATCTTCTCCCATTCTGTAGGTTGTCTTTTAGTTTTGTTGACTGTTTCTTTTGCTGTGCAGAAGCTTTTTATCTCAAGTCCCAATAATTCATTTTTGCTTTTGTTTCCCTTGCCTTCATAGATGTATCTTGCAAGAAGTAGCCGTGGCCAAGTTCAAAAAGGGTGTTGCCTCTGTTCTCTTCTAGAATTTTGATGGATTCTTGTCTCATTAGATCTTTCATCCATTTTGAGTTTATCTTTGTGTCTGGTGTAAAAGAATGGTCTAGTTTCATTCTTCTGCATGTGACTATCCAATTTTCCCAGCACCATTTATTGACGAGTGGATAGTCCTTTTTCCAGTGGATAGTCTATCCTGCTTTGTTGAATATTAGTCGACCATAGAGTTGAGGGCCTATTTCTGGATTCTCTATTCTGTTCCATTGATCTATGTGTCTGTTTTTGTGCCAGCACCACACTGTCTTGATGATCACAGCTTTGTAGTACAACTTGAAATCCAGCATTGTGATGCCCCCAGCTCTGGTTTTCTTTTTCAATATTCCCCTGGATATTCGGGGTCTTTTCTGATTCCACACAAATCTTTTTTTTTTAGATTTTGTTTTTATTTATTCATGAGAAACACAGAGAGGAGAGAGAGAGAGAGGCAGAGACACAGGCAGAGGGAGAAGCAAGCTCCATGCAGGGAGCCTGACTGACATGGGACTCGATCCTGGGTCCTCAGGATCATGCCCCGGGCTGAAAGTGGCGCTAAACCGCTGAGCCACCCGGGCTGCCCTGATTCCACACAAATCTTAAGATGATTTGCTCCAACTCTCTGAAGAAAGTCCATGGTATTTTGATAGGGATTGCATTTTTTAAAATATTTTATTTATTTATTCATTAGAGAGAGAGAGAGACAGAGAGAGAGAGAGAGAGAGATGGAGACACAGGCAGAGGTAGAAGCAGGCTCCATGTGGGACTCAATCCTAGGACTCCAGGATCACACCCTGGGTCAAAGGCAGGTGCAAAACTGCTGAGCCACCCAGGGATCCCCAGGGATTGCATTAAATGTGTAAATTGCCCTGGGTAGCATTGACATTTTCATAATATTAATTCTTCCAATCCATGAGCATGGAATATTTTTCCATCTCTTTGTGTCTTCCTCAATTATTTTTAAAGATTTTTATTTATTAGATATTTGCAAATGACATATCAGATAAAGGGCTAGTATCCAAGTTCTATAAAGAACTTCTTAAACTCAACAGCAAAGAAACAAACAATCCAATCATGAAATGGGCAAAAGACATGAAGAGAAATCTCACAGAGAAAGACATAGACATGGCCAAAATGCACATGAGAAAATGCTCTGCATCACTTGCCATCAGGGAAATACAAATCAAAACCACAATGAGATCCCACCTCACGCCAGTGAGAATGGGGAAAATTAACCAGGCAGGAAACCACAAATGTTGGCGAGGATGTGGTGAAAGGTGAACCTTCTTGCATTGTTGGTGGGAATGTGAACTGGTGCAGCCACTCTGGAAAACTGTGTGGAGGTTCCTCAAAGAGTTAAAAATAGACCTGCCCTATGACCCAGCAATTGCACTGTTGGGGATTTACCCCAAAGATACAGATGCAGTGAAACGTCGGGACACCTGCACCCCGATATTTCTAGCAGCAATGTCCACAATAGCCAAACTGTGGAAGGAGCCTCGGTGTCCATCGAAAGATGAATGGATGAAGAAGATGTAGTTTATGTATACAATGGAATATTACTCAGCCATTAGAAAGGACAAATACCCACCATTTGCTTCGACGTGGATGGAACTGGAGGGTATTATGCTGAGTGAAGTAAGTCAATCGGAGAAGGACAAACATTGTATGGTCTCCTTCATTTGGGGAATATAAATAATAGTGAAAGGGAATAGAGGGGAAGGGAGAAGAAATGGGTAGGAAATATCAGAAAGGGAGACAGAACATGGAAGACTCCTAACTCTGGGAAATGAACTAGGGGTGGTGGAAGGGGAGGAGGGCGGGGGGTGGGGGTGACTGGGTGGCGGGCACTGAGGGGGGCACTTGACGGGATGAGCACTGGATGTTATTCTGTATGTTGGCAAATTGAACACCAATAAAAAATAAATTTATTATTTAAAAAAGATTTTTATTTATTCATTCATGAGAGACACACAGAGAGAGACAGAGACACAGGCAGAGGGAGAAGCAGGCTCCATGCAGGGAGCCCCATGTGGGACTCAATCCAGGGACCCCAGGATCACGCCCTGTGCTGAAGGTGGCGCTAAACTGCTGAGCCACCCAGGGATCCCCTCTTCCTCAATTTCTTTCAGAAGTGTTCTGTAGTTTTTAGGGTATAGATCCTTTACCTCTTTGGTTAGGTTTATTCCTAGGTATCTTATGCTTTTGGCTGCAATTGTAAGTGGGATTGACTCCTTAATTTCTCTTTCTTCAGCCTCATTGTTAGTGTATAGAAATGCCACTGACTTCTGGGCATTGATTTTGTATCCTGCCACGCTACCAAATTGCTGTATGAGGTCTAGCAATCTTGGGGTGGAGGCTTTTGGGTTTTCTATGTACAGTATCATGTCATCTGTGAAGAGGGAGAATTTGACTTCTTCTTTGCCAATTTGAATGCCTTTTATTTCTTTTTGTTGTCTGATTGCTGAGACTAGGACTTCCAGTACTATGTTGAATAGCAGTGGTGAGAGTGGACATCCCTGTCATGTTCCTGATCTTTGGGGAAAGGCTCCCAGTGCTTCCCCATTAAGAATGAGATTTGCTGTGGACTTTTCGTAGATGGCTTTTAAGATGCTGAGTAATGTTCCCTCTATCCCTACACTCTAAAGAGTTTTGATCAGGAGCAGATGCTGTATTTTGTCAAATGCTTTCTCTGCATCTATTGAGAGGATCATATGGTTCTTGTTTTTTCTCTTGCTGATATGATGAATCACATTGATTATTTTACGAGTGTTGAACCACACTTGCATCCCAGGGATAAATCCCACTTGGTCATGGTGAATAATCTTCTTAATGTACTGTTGGATCCTATTGGCTAGTATCCTGTTGAGAACTTTTGCATCCATGTTCATCAGGGATATTGGCCTATAATTCTCCTTTTTGGTGGGGTCTTTGTCTGGTTTTGGAATTAAGATGATGCTTGCCTCATAGAACAAGTTTTGAAGTACTCCATCTCTTTCTATCTTTTGGAACAGCTTTAGTAGAATAGGTATGATTTCTTCTTCAAACGTTTGATAGAAATTCCCCTGGGAAGCCATCTGGCCCTGGACTCTTGTGTCTTGGGAGGTTTTGATGCCTGCTTCAATTTCCTCCCTGATTATCAGCCTGTTCAGGTTTTCTATTTCTTCCTGTTCCAGTTTTGGTAGTTTGTGTTTTTCCAGAAATGCATCCATTTCGTTTAGATTGCCTAATTTATTGGCATATAGCTGCTCATAATATGTTTTTAAAATCGTTGGTATTTCCTTGGTATTGGTTGTGATCTCTCCTTTTTCATTTGTGATTTTCTTAATTTGAGTCTTTTCTCTTGTTTTTAATAAGGCTGGCTAATGGTTTATCTATCCTATTAATTCTTTTAAAGAACCAACAACTCCTGGTTTTGTTCATCTGTTCCACAGTTCTAGTCTCTATTTCATTGAATTCTGCTCGAATCTTTATTAACTCTCTTCTTCTGCTGGGTGTAGGTTTTATTTGCTGTTCTTTCTCCAGTTCCTTTAGGTGTGAGGTTAGCTTGTGTATTTGAGTTTTTTCCAATTTTTTGAGGGATCCTTGTATTGCGATGTATTTCCCTCTTAGGACTGCCTTTGCTGTATCCCAAAGATTTTGAATGGTTGTATCTTCATTTTCATTAGTTTCCATGAATCTTTTTAATTCTTCTCTAATTTCCTGGTTGACCCTTTCATCTTTTAGCAGGATGCTCTTTAACCTCCACATGTTTGAGTTTCTTCCAAATTTCTTCTTGTGATTGAGTTCAAGTTTTAAAGCTTATGGTCTGAAGATATGCAGGGAACAATCTCAATCTTTTGGTATTCGTTGAGACCTGATTTGTGACCTAGTATGTGGTCTATTCTGGAGAAAGTTCCATGTGCACTTGAGAATAATGTGTATTCAGTTGGGATGTAAAGTCTGTAAATATCTGTGAAATTCATCTGGTCCAGTGTATCATTTAAAGCTCTTGTTTCTTTGGAGATGTTGTGCTTAGAAGATCTGTCATTTGCAGGAAGTGCCGTGTTGAAGTCTGCCAGTATTAGTGTATTATTATCTAAGTATGTCTTTACTTTGGTCATTAATTGATTGATATACTTGGCAGCTCCCACATTAGGGGCATAATTTCATGATTGTTAGGTCCTCTTGTTGGATAGACCCTTTAAGTATGATATAATATCCCTCTTCATCTCTTAGTATAGTCTTTGGGATAAACTTTAATTTATCTGATATGAGGATTGCTACCCCAGCTTTCTTTTGAGGACCATTTGAATGGTAAATGGTTCTCCAACATTTCATTTTCAGGCTGTAGGTGTCCTTAGGTCTGAAATGAATCTCTTGTAGACAGCAAATGGATGGGTCTTGCTCTTTTATCCAGTCTGAAACCCTGAGTCTTTTGATGGGATCATTAAGCCCGTTCATGTTGAGAGTTAGTATTGAAAGATATGAATTTAGTGTCATCGTAATACCTATTCAGTCTCTGTTTTTGTGGATTATTTCTTTGGGCTTCCTCTTTCTTTTATAGAGTCCCCCTTAATATTTCTTGCAAAGCCAGTTTGGTGGTCACATATTCTTTCAGTTTCTGCCTATCTTAGAAGCAGAAAGAAACTTTTCAGTTTCTGCCTATCTTTATCTCTCCTTCTATTCTGAATGAGAGCCTTGCTGGATAGAGTATTCTTGGCTGCAGATTCTTCTCATTTAGGACCCTGAATATATACTGCCAGCCCTTTCTGGCCTGCCAGGTCTGTGGGGAGAGGTCTGCTGTTAATCTATTATTTCTCCCCATATAAGTTAGGGATCTCTTGTCTCTTGATGCTTTAAGGATTTTCTGTTTATCTTTGGAATTTGCAAGTTTCACTATTAAATGTCGAGGTGTTGAACAGTTTTTTTTATTTTGGGGGGGACCTCTCTGTCTCTGGGATCTGAATGCCTGTTTCCCTCCCCAAATTAGGGCATTTCTCAGCTGTGATTTGTTCAAATATGCTTTCTGGCCCTCTGTCCCTTTCGATGCTCTCTGGAACCCTAATTATACATAGATTTTTCCTTCTGAGGCTGTCATTTATTTCCCTTAACCTTTCCTCACGGTCTTTTAATTGTTTTTCTCTTCTTTTCTCAGCTTCCTTCCTTGTCATCAACTTGTCTTCTATGTCACTCACTCTTTCTTCTACCTCATTAACCTTCGTCATTAGGACCTCCGGTTTGGATTGCATCTTATTTAACTGATTTTTAATTTCTGCCTGATTAGATTAAATTCTGCAGTCATGAAGTCTCTTAAATCCTTTATGCTTTTTTCCAGAGCCACCAGTAGCTTTATAATTGTGCTTCTGAATTGGCTTTATGACATTGAATTGTAGTCCAAATTCTGTATCTCTGTGGCAGAGAGTACTCTTTCTGATTCTTTCTTTTGTGGTGAGTTCTTCTTTCTAGTTATTTTGCT
This sequence comes from Nyctereutes procyonoides, assembly GCF_905146905.1. Taxonomy (NCBI): domain Eukaryota; kingdom Metazoa; phylum Chordata; class Mammalia; order Carnivora; family Canidae; genus Nyctereutes; species Nyctereutes procyonoides. The sequence goes on along the minus strand of NW_026575126.1, from coordinate 49,246,663 downwards.
CAGTGCAGAGTGGCTGTATGAGTGGGCTGCGTCAAGAATATCAACCACAACCTAAGTAAATTTCACCCCAGATGATTCTGCTGAGGTCAGAGACCAGAAATTAAAAACAAAGATCAGAATGAAATAAAACATAAGGACCACTAAAGTGAAAAAGAAATTTTAAAACAAAGTAGTAAGGGCAGCCTGGGTGGCTCAGTGGTTTAGCGCCATCTTCAGCCCAGGGTCTGATCCTGGAGACCCAGGATCGCATCCCATGTCAGGTTCCCTGCCTGGAGCTTGCTTCTCCCTCTGCCTGTGTCTCTGCCTCTTTCTCTGGGTCTCTTATGAATAAATAAATAAAATCTAAAAAAAACCCCACAAAGTAGTAAAACATAAAATGCCAGGAATCCTAAAGAAGAAGAAGAAGAAGAAGAAGAAGAAGAAGAAGAAGAAGAAGAAGAAGAAGAAGAAAGAAAGAAGAAAGAAGAAAGAAAGAAAGAAAGAAAGAAGAAAGAAAGAAAGAAAGAAAGAAAGAAAGAAAGAAAGAAAGAAAGAAAGAAAAAGGAAAAAGGGGGTGGGACTGGGAGATGGTGGTGATGAAGAAGTTGTAGTGGAGGGAGAATGTAGTCTACCTGAGGGGTTCTAGAGGGTGATCCTCTTGTTTCTGAGTATATTAAGTTCTGCATGTTAGAAGATGCTCAGTCCCAAATTTATATAAACCAGCAATACGTGTAGAAAGCCCCAACATTGACCACCAAAACATAAGTGAGATAAAGGAGGGGGGCAGAATGGGAATGAGGAATCTCACAGAAAGAATCAGCACAGTATACCACTTGGTTCTGGGTGCATACTGGTGATATTTTAGCAGGTATTCACTTCCATCATTGTAGAACAAAATGAGGCAGAGAAAACAAAAAAAAAATACAAAAAAACCATATCTCATATATCTCCCAAAATTAAGTTGAGTATGTTGAAGGGAATCTAGAAGTGGAAAATATATCTAGGACCTGTGATTGTAGAAATATAAAAGTCAAAAAGGAAAAATCTTAAAAATGAAGAGGTGGTAAATGTTGTAGTTAAGGTGGGAAAAGAGAAAAAAAAAGGAAATTAACAGTCTGATATAAAAACGAGTTGTACTGGAAAAAGAAAGGAAAAAAAAAGGAGGGGTACCCTCTGGCTCTATATAATGTAAGTCCCTAGAATTCCCCTGGAGCTTTCCAGCGCTGCTCAGGCAAGGACTTGCTCTTCCCCTGTCCTTCCAGCTGGTCTCTGGGGGGAGGGCCCTGCTGTGCTGATTCTCAGGTGTGTGCACCTGCCAGGTGCACTGCTCAGCGAGAGCCATTTATCCTGTGAGGACCCTGCTCCCTGGTGGCCCCGATCCTCCCAGGCACAGGGTGACACCAGGAGGAACAACCACACTAGCAGCGGCCAGATCCCTAGCCCTGGAGTCAGCTCCCTCAGCAACCACCACAGTCTCCCAGTCTGCAGGGACCTGGATGCTCCGGGGGCGGGGGGTGCTGATCTGCACAACTCGGGGGCGCCCGTGGCAGGAGCGTCCCCACTGTCCTGTGCCCTCCCCACCTCCGCCTGTCCGGGGGGAGGGCAGGATCCTGAGCTGTGTCCCCCAGTGCCCTGGGCTCCCGGGCCTGCACCGCTAGAATCGTGCTCCCTGGCAGTGCAGCCTCCTCCCCCAGAGCCCCCCCCCCCCCCGACCTCCTGGCTTCTCCCCAAGGCCCTGCCCGATAGGATCCATTTTTAATATGATGTCCCATTAGAGCAAATGACATTTTGTGGTTTCCCATAATATTTCAAAGTTAGGAGCGACCCTGAAAGTGTATCGACTATCAGTATAAACACTTGCCGTCTGGCCCTTGGCTACAGTACAAGCCTGAGTAAAGGCGCAGAGCTCATCCTGCAGGGCTAAAGGAGCTGGAGGTTTTATTTTATTTTTATTTATTTATTTTTAAAGATTTTCTTTATTTATGAGAGACACAGAGAGAGGAGAGACACAGGCAGAGGAGAAGCAGGCTCCCTGTAGGGAGCCTGATGCAGGTCTCCATCCCAGGACCCTAGGATCAGTACCTAAACCACTGAGCCAGCCAGGGATCCCCAAAGCTGGAGGTTTTAAAGGAGCTACCTCCATGACTTCAAGAGAGTCATGATAACATCCCCAGCCTGGTAGTCACTATTTTTCTTCTTTAAACAAAAACCATTAAAAAAAATTAGCAAATGGTGACAAATCTGTGTTGGGTAGAGAAGTTTCCTCTAAATGCTCACAGGAATGTCAAAATGCAATCTGTCAGCGTGAGGCAGTCATGAGGGCTTCCATGGGTCTAAATGTAGCTTCTAGTTTGAGATCTTATGCCCTGGGTGCCTCATCTGAATGTGAGCAAACCGAAATTCTTCCCTGGAGACGTTTTGTCCCTTTGAGGCAAAAGTTTTAACGGGCAGCTGCTGTCTTCCATTGAAGAGGTTGGAGAGGGGGCGCAGAGAAGCCAATCCTCTACGTATGACAGCAAAATCGAGCCTGCAGAACACTTTTTCTCAAACCAACAGTTATTAGATTTTCGATATCTAAATGAGATGCTAGCTTTCCTTATCAACTAGGACACTACAGGTGTGCTACATAGATCACGAACAGGAGAAAATGTGCCTTCAGTGGGAATGGATATTAGTAGGACACGGGGGTTAGAACAAGAGGCTGCTGAGGGATAAAAGTATTTATTGCTTTGGGGGCCCTGGGGTGGCTCATTTGGTTAAGCATCTGCCTTTGGCTCAGGTCACGATCTCAGGGTCTTGGGATCGAGCCTCACATGGGGCTCCCTGCTTAGTGGGGAGCCTGCTTCTCCCTCTCCCTCTGCTCCTCCTCCCTGCTCATGTGTGTTCTCTCCCTCTCTCTAATAAATACATAAAATCTTTTTTCTGAAAAAGAGTTTATTGCTTAAGCTCCTGAACAAACCTCCATCCTTGGCCATTGTGTTTTCTCACAGGTAAAATGGGGGTGTGACAGGAACCAGTGTAGGGGGGATAATGAAGCCCTGGACCTTATAACCTTCTATTATAGGCATGCTGCCTTGAAGGGCTTCTTTACTTATAGGGCATTGATTAATTATGGGGAGAGGTTCTGAGAGGGCGATTTGAGTCTTGATGGCAGGTGCACTGAGGATCCTGCCAACATCAGTTGAGGATTTTTCCCATAAAGGGGATGGTAGCCGGGGCACCTGGGTGGCTCAGTAGGTTGGGCAGCTGCCTTCAGTTTGGGTCATGATCCTGGGGTCCTGGATCGAGCCCCGAGTCAGGCTCCCTTCTCAGTGGGGAGTCTGCTTCTCCCTCTGCCCCCCTTGCCCCTCCATCCCCCATTCATGCTCTCTCACTCACTTTCTCTCTCTCAAATAAACAAATAAAATCTTAAAGGGGATCCCTAGGTGGTTCAGCGTTTTGGCGCCTGCCTTTGGTCCAGGCATGATCCTGGAGTCCCGGGATCGAGTTCCACGTCGGGCTCCCTGCATGGAGCCTGCTTCTCCCTCTGCCTCTGTGTGTGTGTCTATCATGAATAAATAAATAAAATCTTAATAAATAAATAATAAATAAATAAATAAATAAATAAAATCTTAAAAAAAAAACGAGGATGGTAGCTGATCCAATAGGAACAAATGATCATTGTCACCAGACTCAGCCATAGTGCCATCAGAGACAGAGCAAAGATGGCAAGAGGTCATCTATTTCCCCTGGCTGGCAATTTTGGTTACTGCTCTCAAATTCTAGAATTATTTCTCTCTCTTGGGAGAAAGAAATTCTGGGATGATACTTTTCTCAGAAATCGCAGCCCAATAAATGAACAGGGCCAGAGGAACTAAGGAGAAAAGGGTGTGTGTCTCTCAAAGGGCTTAGACCAAAGGGAATGGGTTCAGAGACAGGAACCCCTGGAGGTTTATGAGAGACCCCACCCCATTTGAACTGTTTTAGTATTCCGAGACGGGCTGCTTTACAGGAGTGGGGCCGAGCACCATGAGGGTAGCTCCAGTATAAATAGGCACAGAGAGATTCATTCCCAATCTGGAGAGTGCTTTCTCTGAGCCCATGAAGAAGGAGGATTGGAAAGAGCCCCTATATTTCCTCGGAGCCCCATCACTGACGATTGGGAACACACAGAAGAATGAAGGTGCTGGAGTACTTAAGATGGTAATATATATGTATTTTTTAATGCCTTAGCTCTTTGCAATAGTAACAACCTAGGCCATTTTTGCTTTATTTAGAACCTTCAATTGCTGGAGTTGAAAACTGAGAATTTTAGGGGTACCTGGGTGGCTCCGTCAGTCAAGCATCTGCCTTCAGCTCATGATCCCAGGGTCCTGGGATCGAACTCCACGTTGGTGGGGAGGGGGTGTCCTGGTGGAGGGTGGGTCTCTGCTCAGCGGAGAGTCTGCTTCTCTGTCCTCCTGCCTGTGTGTGCACTTTCTCTCTGTCTCTCCCTCTCAAATAAATAAATAAAATCTTTTTTTAAAAAAGAGAGAGAATTGAGAATTTTAGAAGTCTTTCTTTTAGGGGACTCCTTTAGGATGCAAGTGATCTGGTTTGCCAAATTACATAAACCTGGAATGGGCAGTGTCCCATCTCATCCTGGTGTTTTCGACCAAAAAGGTTCTTAACACACAGTTAAATGCTACTCGGGTGGATGAAACATCTACAGGGAGACCAGAATATTCTTCAAAGACAATTTGGAGGAGGCTTGGGTCACTCAGTCTGTTGAGCATCCGACTCTTGATTTAGGCTGAGTCGTGATCTCAGGGTCGTGAGATCGAGCCCCTCATGGGGCTCCCTGCTCATTGGGGAGTCTGCTTCTCCCCCTCTCTCTCTCTAAAAAATAAATAAATCTTATTTTTAAAAAAAAGACAATTTGGAGTTGATTGTAATAGGCATGAACATGTTGGTAAGCCTTTTGTGTAAAAGCCTGAATTTTGTACCAGTCAGAAGGCTTATGACAATTTTAATATTAATAATAGTAATAATTATAATTAATTATATAAAATAATTAATATTAATATAATTAATATAATAATTGCCTGGTGGAGATTTCCAGTGAATGTTCTAGCATCTTGCCAAAAGTTAGGGGTTTTGCTTCTCTAAATCCCCTTCAGGATGGTGCCTTTGGGTTAGTTTCACACAATGTTTGGCCTGGTCCTCATCAATGAGTGTGTGAACTAATGGATATAAATCCAAGAAACCAGGTTTGCTTGAATAACTATGTTGTAATTCTTCAGCAAACTTCAATGGGAGGGCGGGGAGTGTCTTCCTTCACTCTGAGAAACTCTTTCACTAGGGCTCACGATTCAGCTTTAGTCTAGGTGATGTGGGAAACAAAGGCAAAAGAAAAAAATTAAACTTCCTTACTTCCTTCAGCCCGTTGACAAGTCCTTGAAACAGGTCGAGTGACCTTCCTTTGGGAGCTCAGCTGCCTGGATGTTAATACTTTGCTAAAGGCAAAAGGCAATCTTAGATTAACATTATCCCAACGCCCCCAGGATCCTGTGAGTCTACTTAAACATATATAAATTCCTTTGGAAACTTCTTTTATCTCTACCCTCACCAAGATATATGTTAGTAATCATCGTCCAAGCAGTACTACCCACTGATACACATCTGAAGTGTCTCATGACTCTTTTTTTGTTAGTAATAAAAATGACCTTTTGCTAACAATAGCTAGCCCCCTGTGGCCCTGGAAACCTTACTTCCAAATTCCTTAGAGACTTAGACTCTCCCTAATTCCCTGCCATCTTGAAAATATATAATGGGCCACTGCTCATGACCCCAGTGCAGCTCTTTCTGCCCATGAGTCTTGTCCCCATGCTTTACTGGAACCACCTTTTTGCACCAAAGATGTCTCAAGGATTCTTTCTTGGCCATTGGCTTGAACCCTACCATCTTTCCTACATCACAGGGGACATAAGAAATTTGAGGTTTGGGACACCTGGGTGGCTCAGTGGTTGAGTGTCTGCCTTTGATTCAGGTCGTGATCTGGGGGTCCTGGAATCAAGTTCCACATCGGGCTCCCTGCAGGGAGCTTGCTTCTCCCTTTGCCTATGTCTCTGCCTCTCTCTGTGTCTCTTATGAATAAATAAAATCTTAAAAAAAAAGAAAAGAAACTTGAGGTTTATTTTGATCCTCAGAAGACTAAAGAAGTGGGTTTTAAGAGGTTCAGGAGAGAAGGGATCAGGGGGAGAGTCTGAGGAAGAGATAAATTTGGCAGAGAAAAGAGAGCAAGATGGTGCTGGAGATGGGGCCTGAGCACAAGGCGGCTACTTTGTTTCTAGAAATATAAAAGATGGGAAGGGCCTTGGAGCCATTTGGACTTCTTTCAATTATTTGCCTCAGGTAATTTAGAAACAGTATTTTACAAAGAGGCAAAATTAGAAGCCTCAAGGTACCATTTAAAATAGGTGTTCCAAAATAATAATATATAATAATAATAAATAGACTCTCCATTCAAGTGTTTTTCTCTTTTTCCTTTCTCTTAAAGTTTTTTTTTTTTAAATGAGCCATAGCTTTTGTTTGTTTGGGTTTTTAAAAAAGATTTTATTTATTTATTCATAAAAAAACAGAAAGAGAGGCAGAGACATAGGCAGAGGGAGAAGCAGGCTCCCTGTGAGATGGGATCCCATTTTCTCTTAGAGATTTTTCTCTAAAGCAAAGAGAAAAATTCTTACATGTTAATTTCAAGAGGAACAGCCTAGTTTCAAAAAGAAGTGAGACCAAAGGCCTGCACAGTTCTGTAGGAACAGTCCAGTTCCATACAGGACTTGGACCAAAGAGCAGACAAGTACTCTCAGAAAGTAAAAACAAATGAACAGGGGATCCCTGGGTGGCGCAGTGGTTTAGCGCCTGCCTTTGGCCCAGGGCGCGATCCTGGGGACCCGGGATCGAATCCCACGTCGGGCTCCCGGTGCATGGAGCCTGCTCCTCCCTCTGCCTATGTCTCTGCCTCTCTCTCTCTCTGTGTGACTATCATAAATAAATAAAAATTAAAAAACAAAAAACAAATGAACAAACACCACGACCAAAGCCTTGAAATAGATCTTGAACACAAGCATGGAGGTTGAAATCCAGGAGAAAAGTTACCTTCAATCTACAGAGTTGGAAAGAAAGCAGTGAGCCCAATAGGGTCTGTGGGTAGAGGTACCTGGTTGCTCACCAGCCCTGGAGTTGTTGAGGGTCTTCTCTGGATCCCACTTCTTCTTCTTCTCCTTCTTTTTTTTTTAAGATTCTAATTATTTATTCATAAGAGACACACACACAGAGGCAGAGACATAGGCAGAGGAAGAAGAGGCCGCCTGTGCAGAACCTGATGAGGAACTTGATCCCAGGACCCCAGGATCATGACCTGAGCCAAAGGCAGATGCCCAACCACTGAGCTAACCAGGTGCCTATGGATCCCACTTCTGATCATCAAATAATTTTAACCTTAAGAATAAGACTGTCAAACATTATATGTTCTCATTCATTTGGGGAATATAAATAATAGTGAAAGGGAATAGAAGGGAAGGGAGAAGAAATGTGTGGGAAATATCAGAAAGGGAGACAGAACATAAAGACTCCTAACTCTGGGAAACGAACTAGGGGTGGTGGAAGGGGAGGAGGGCGGGGGGTGGGGGTGAATGGTGATGGGCACTGAGGGGGGCACTTGATGGGATGAGCGCTAGGTGTTATTCTGTATGTTGGCAAATTGAACACCAATAAAAAATAAATTTATTATTAAAAATTTTAAAAAAAAGAATAAGACTGTCAGAGGCACCTGGGTAGCTCAGTGGTTGAGCACCTGCCTTCAGCTCAGGTCATGATCCCGGGGTCCTGAGATCAAGCCCCACATGGGGCTCCTTGCTCAGTTGGGAGCCTCCTTCTTCCCTCTCCCTCTGCCTGCCATATGCTCAATCTCTTTCTCTCTCTCCCTCTCTGTCAATAAATGAAATCTTAAAATAAAAAAATCTTAATAAATTAAATAAAAAATCAATAAATCTTAAAAAAAAGACTGTTGGTTAAGTTACTGACAGTTATGATGGGTTTATTCAGGAAAAGCAAAGAATTGCAATCCAGGATAAGCAAGCTATGGCAAAACCATAGAAAGTCTAACAAAAGAACGAATGTTACTTTATGGAGAAGAAGGAGGAAGTGGGGGGGGTTGTTTTGAACAAAAATCCATTGCAAAGAAGCAAGAGTTCAGGGCAATGATAGTTTCTCACTGTCTGCGTTGCAGGGGTGGTTGATTTTTGGCAGGAGATGCAATGTACATCTTTCCTGGGGGAGAATTCATGACTCTTTCCTGTTGAGGTCCTTCCAGTAGGGATCTATAATTGACAATTCTTCCCATTATTGACCCTGGATGGTCCCCCCTTCCAGCGGCCCCATCTAGCATCCCAAGTCCACCTTAGTGAGCTCTCCCTTTATTAATCTTCATAGTTCTAAACATAAATACCGAGGGTAAGGAGGGCCAATATGGGTATTGGGTCTTTCAGATAGGCAGGGCCATTGCGTGAGCAAGGGAGAATGAAAACTTTCTGGTGTATCAAAGAAATCTCCAGTGGACCAGTGTAGTTGATGTAGGTGCCTGTGTGTTTGGGCAGAGTGCTGAAGAAATGGGGTGGAGGCGCACAAGTGTACAGATGAGGCTAGGAGGGTTTCAGTGGTCAAGAAATTTAGGACATGATACAAAGGGAGAAACACAGAAGGGCCCTAAGCGAGGGGATGCTAACAGATGGACCGTTTTAGATTGTGCCCTCTTCGGTAGGGTGACAGGTAGTCTGAAGACAGTATCTGTCATCAGGGTAGCAGCGAGTTAAGATTTGTGCAGTATTTCCATGTTAAGAGCATGAACCGAGGCAGCAGTAGTGGGATAGAGAATTAGTGCCTGGAGAAAATAGTGTTAAGAAAGTAGATTTGAAAAAGAAGAAAGAAAGAAAGAAAGAAAGAAAGAAAGAAAGAAAGAAAGAAAGAAAGGAAGGAAGGAAGGAAGGAAGGAAGGAAGGAAGGAAGGAAGGAAGGAAGGAAGAGAAGAGAAAGAAAGAAAGAAAGAAGAAAGAAAGAAAGAAAGAAAGAAGAAAGAAAGAAAGAAAGAAAGAAAGAAAGAAAGAAAGAAAGAAAGAAAGAAAGAAAGAAAGAAAGATTTGATAAGGAAAGTCTGAGGGAGCTTTCACTGATGAGTCATAGCCAGAAGCTTAGAAAACACTGTCCTAATGTCCCCTCCAGCCCAGTGGCTTTTATCATCTGAAGGTTTATATAGGATGTCTTTTATTTGTTTGTTTGTGCTATTAAAGTATAATTAACATTCAATGTCATATTAGTTTCAGGTATACAGCATATTCATTCAGCAATTCTACGCATTGGGACGCCCGGGTGGCTCAGTGGTTGAGCATCTGCCTTTGCTCAGGGTGTGATCCTGGGGTCCTGGGATCAAGACTCACAGCGGGCTCCCCACAGGGAACCAGCTTCTCCCTCTGCCTATGCCTCTGCCTCTCTGTGTGTGTCTCTCATGAATAAATAAATAAAATGCAGTTCTTTTAAAAAAAATTCTAGGGATCCCTGGGTGGCGCAGCGGTTTGGCGCCTGCCTTTGGCCCAGGGCGCGATCCTGGAGACCCGGGATCGAGTCCCAGGTCAGGCTCCCGGTGCATGGAGCCTGCTTCTCCCTCTGCCTGTGTCTCTGCCCCCCCCTCTCTGTATGACTATTGTAAATAAATAAAAAAAATTAAAAAAAAATTCTATGCATTACTCAGTGCTCACTCCCACAAGCGTAATCACCAACGGTGACCATGCAATGTTAGTACAATATTGACTATAGTCCCTAAATTGTGTTTTTCACCTCTGTGACTTATTTGTTTTCTAACTGGCAGTTTCTACCTCTTGATTCCCTCTGTTCTACAACCACCACTAACCCCCATCTCCCTCCCTCTGCTCTGGCCACCACTAGTTCTCTGTATTTAAGAGTCTGTTTGGTTTCTTTGTCCTACAGCATGTCCTTTAAATCAGAGGCTTGAAACCTCTGTGAAATCGGGGACCAACATCTATCTTGGTCACTATTGGATTCCTCTTAAAGGATCCTGAAACAGATTTTATTTACTTATTTATTTTTAAATTTATTTTTTTTTGGTGCTAAAAGTGGTTATATTAAAGCACAGGGATAGGAGCCCCGGCCAGAAAGAGTTGCTGAAACAGACTTTTTTTTTAAGATTTTATTTATTTATTCATGAGAGATACACAGAGGCCGAGACATAGGCAGAGGGAGAAGCAGGCTCCATGCCGGGAGCCCAATGTGGGACCCGATCCCAGGACCCCAGGATCACATCCTGGGCCGAAGGCAGACGCTCAACCATTGAGCCACCCAGGTGTCCCAAAACAGATTTTAAAATAACTGTTACAGACCAAAAATTAAACAGTATGTCCTTCGACTAATAGAATAAAGTTTGTCATGAGATGTGAGAAGAAAATTCAACCTACGTTTTCTGATACAAGCAAATCTTTTCAAGGTTTCAAAAAAGACCAGGGACGCCTGGGTGGCTCAGTCAGTTAAGCATCCGACTCTTGATTTTGGCTCAGGTTGTGATCTCAGGGTCCTGGGATGGAGCCCCACCTGGGGGCAGGGTGATGGGTGGTCCCCGCTCAGTGGGGAGTCTGCTTGGGATTCTCTCTCCCTCTCCCTCTGTCCCTTCCTCCACTCACACTCACACTCTCGTGCTCTCTCTCAAATAAATAAATAAATAAACAAACAAACAAATAAATAAATAAATGTAAAAAAAAAAAGAAGAAGACCACATCAGAAGTTCTATGAAGGAAGAACTGGTAAAAGCTTAATGACTATTTGAGAAAATTTTCAAAGTCTTCAAGTTGAACCAGGCTCAGAATAAATTATACCTGCATGTTTCAGTGTTTTTTAGTGATATTTTTAAATTACTCAAAAAAGTTATTTTTATTAAAGAAATGCTACCTTTACGTACCTGATGCTGGAAAGTAGTTCTTATGTAAGAACATAGAACAAAGCCTTTCAGGCCAAACAATACAATCACCAGTGGAGTGTTGAGTAACAATGTCATGGGGCACCTGGGTGGCTCAGTCAGTTAAGCATCTGATTTTGGCTCAGGTCGTGATTTCAGGGTCCTGGATGGAGCCCCCAGGAGGGTTCCCAGCTCAGCAGGGAGCCTGCTTCTCCCTCTCCCTATTCCTCTTCCCCTGTCCCCTCAAATAAACAAATAAATAAAATCTTTGGAAAAAAAAAAACAACAACCCAATGTCATGACAGCTCTTTTTAGGATGCAAGATCATGGTTAGATAATTATGACAACATATTTTCTCAGAGGAAGCCACTTTCACACTTCAGATTAGGGGTTTTTTTAATTCACTCATTTTTTTTAATGTGGTAAAATAAACCTAACATAAAACTTACCATTTTCACTATGTTTTTCCAGCTTTTTTGGCCATGTGATTGACATATAACTTTGTATAAGTTAAAGGTGGAGGTCATGTTGATTTGATACACTTACAAATTGCAAAACAATTACCAGCATAGAGTTAGGTAATATTTCCATCACATCACAAAAGTACCTTTCTTTTTTTTTTGTGGTGAGGACACTTGCCATTTACTCTCTCAGCAACTTTCAAGTACATAATACAGGATTATTTGTAAAAAAAATTTTATTATGTATTTGTCTGTTTGTTTATAAACAAACACCAGGCTTGAACACAAGAGCCTAAGATCAAGACCTGAGCTGGGATCAAGAGCCAGATGCTTAACCCACTGAGCCACTCAGATGCTCCTAATACAGAATTATTAATTAAAATCACCAAGCTGGGGATCCCTGGGTGGCGCAGCGGTTTGGCGCCTGCCTTTGACCCAGGGCACGATCCTGGAGACCCGGGATCAGATCCCACGTCGGGCTCCCTGTGCATGGAGCCTGCTTCTCCCTCTGCCTGTGTCTCTGCCTCTCTCTCTCTCTCTGTCTGTGACTATCATAAATAAATAAAAAAAAATTTAAAATCACCAAGCTGGATGTTAGAGTCCCAGAACTCACTTGTCTAGTAACTGAAAGTTTGTACCCTTTGACCAACATGTCTACATCTCTCTCCTTGCACCCCACTCCCCCATCCTCTGGTGACCACCATTCTACTGTTTCTGAGTTTGGCTTTTTTAGATTCCACTAACACTGGCTTCATTTCACTTAGCAAGATGCCCTCAAGGGCCATCCGTGTTTTATCAAATGGCAGCATTTCCTTTTCGTTCACGGCTAAATAATACAACAGTGTGTATATGTGTAACTCTTTCATTTCTGTTCTGATTTATTTATTTGTCAATTTTGCTTATCTTCAAAAAATGCTCTCTGTTTCACCAATCTTTTTGTTTATTTTTCTGGTCTTTTTGACATATTTTCTGCTCTGATCTTTGTCATTTTCTCCCTTCTGCTATCCTCGAGCTTACTTTCTTTCTTTCTTTCTTTCTTTTTTTTTTTTTTTTTTTTTTTTTTTTTTTTTTTTTTTTTTTGCTAGTTCCTTGGGGTGTCAGGTTAGGTTGTTTTTTTTTTTTTAATAAATTAATTTTTATTGGTGTTCAATTTACCAACATACAGAATAACACCCAGTGCTCATCCCGTCAAGTGTCCCCCTCAGTGCCCGTCACCCATTCACCCCCACCCCCCGCCCTCCTCCCCCTCCACCACCCCTAGTTCATTTCCCAGAGTTAGGAGTCTTTATGTTCTGTCTCCCTTTCTGATATTTCCCACACATTTCTTCTCCCTTCCCTTATATTCCCTTTCACTATTATTCATATTCCCCAAATGAATGAGAACATACACTGTTTGTCCTTCTCCGATTGACTTACTTCACTCAGCATAATACCCTCCAGTTCCATCCAGGTTAGGTTGTTGATTTAAGATCTTTCTTTCGTGGGATCCCTGGGTGGTGCAGCGGTTTAGCGCCTGCCTTTGGCCCAGGGCGTGATCCTGGAGACCCGGAATCGATTCCCACGTTTGGCTCCTGGTGCATGGAGCCTGCTTCTCCCTCTGCCTGTGTCTCTGTCTCTCTCTCTCTCTTTGTGTGACTATCATAAATAAATAAAAATTTAAAAAAAATTAAAAAAGATCTTTCTTTTGTTCTTAATGTTGAGTTTCCCTCTATAAAGTTTATCTCTTAGAATTACCTTGTCAGCATCCCAGAGGTGTTGTTGGGATACCGCATTTCCATTTGTTTGCTTCCTTTTCATTTCTTCTTTGACCAATAGTTTGTTCAGGATGGTGTTTCATTTTCATATATTTGTGAATTGTCCAGGTTTTCTTTTGTTGATTTTTAGTTTCATACTAGAATGTTTGGAAAAATACTTGATATGATTTTAATATTTTTAAATTTGCTCAGACTTGTGACCTCTCAGACAATCCTACTTGGGGAAGGCTCTATATGTTCTTGAGAAGACTATGCATTCTGTTGCTGTTGGATGGAAGGTTCTGTATATGTCTGTAGATCCATTTGCTTTATAGTGTTATTCAGGTCCTCTCTTTCATTTTTTTTTAAGATTTTACTTATTTAAGTAATCTCTACACCCAATGTGGGGCTTGAACTCACAATTCTGAGGTCAAGAGTCCCATGCTCTACCACTGAGCGAGCCAGGAGCCCCCCAACTCCCAAAGACTTTTGTTTTATTATAGTCCATGAGCTGGGGCTGATGTGGACGGGTAGGTGCCCTGATGAGCAGCAATGTCCATCCTGATGGCCATGAATGTGCCAAAGGTGCCACCATTCAGCATCATGGTTTTCCTGATGCCACTTGTCAGCTCCCAACCCCACATTCTGATCCTGAGACAGGAAAAGATACCAAAGAGTGCCCTGATTGCCATGCCCACTGCATAGCTCATCACAAAGCCCATCTTCATGAGGTCGAAACAGCTGGGCTGGGACTATCTGTAGGGCCTCAGGGCCACTTGCATCTTGTTTGAGGCTTTGATCACACAGTTCTCAGGTTCTGCTTCCTTATTCAATGATCTGTTGTTGAAAGTGGAGTAATGAAGACCCCTCCTATCATGGTTTTGTCTATTTCTTTCTTCAGCTCTGTATTTGCTTAATATGTTTAGATGTTCTTATCATAGGTGCATATATATTCACAGTTGTTACATCTTCTGGATGAATTGACCCCTTATCATTATATAATGAACTTCTTTGTACCAAACCATTTTGGGCTTAAAGTCTATTTTGTCTGATATAACAATAGCTACCCCTGCTTTCTTTTGGTTTCCAATGGCACAGGGTATCTTTTATCCATTCCTTCACTTTGTTGTTGTTGTTTGTTTGTTTGTTTAATTTTATTTTTTTTTTCAATCCTTCATTTTGAATCGAAGTGTGTCCTTGAAGCTGAAGTGAATCTCTTGTAGGCAGTATATAGCTGGATTTTTACAATTTTTAATTCATTCAGTCACCCTGTGTGTTTTGATTAGAGAATTTAGTCCATTTACAATTAAACTGGCGGGGTGCCTGGGTGGCTCAGTCGGTTAAACTTATGTTCTATATGGATAGTTGTTTTCATGATTTATCCTGCATTACAGACCACCTGGACCTGGATGTACACAGGCAGGATAAGATATATTGTTTGTGAGACTCATGCAATGTACAGAACCTTGGAAGCCTGGTTGTTTGAAATACACTATTTGGCCTCCAGGTCAGAACTGCCCCTTCTGTTCTGGACACCAAAAGCTATGAATTTTGCCTCACATCCCCTCCTGCTCCAGGCTGGACTGGCCCCCTAGAATGGAATCCAGGCAGACACACATAACTCAGGCTATTTGAAAATATAGAAACCTGATAACATGGAAATGCAGTTCACTCAAACTGCATGTAGGTGAACAAGTATTTAACTTCAAACCCTGTCATTTTTGCCCTATAAATATGGCCTTTATGGAGATGGTCAGTTAAAAGTCTCACCTGAGGGGAGGATGTTCCATCCAGGTCTCCAGAACTCCAGCCTGGCTGTCTCCATGGGGTTTCCCCAGCTGATAAGGTTGGATGTTCTAAGTACCCGATTTGATGTATCTTTGCCTGATTCTCATTTATTGCCTAATATTACCTTCATCTGTGTGTAGATTCCTTTCCTCTTCTATTTCTATTAGGTTTTTATAATAATAATAATACAGTTTTCTTTCCTTTTTGAAACCCAGACACTGCTGTTGTGAATTTTTTGTTCAGAACAACATTGGATTCTTGGTTTAGGCTCAGGTCATGATCTCATAAGTAGTGAGATTGAGCCCCATGTTGGGTTCCACACTCAGTGGGGAGTCTGCTTAAAGATTCTCTCCCTCTTCCCCTTGCCCCTCTCATGCACACACTCTCCCTCAGATAAATAAATATTTTAAGAAATAATTACAGTAAGTATAGACTTACTATTGTTATTTTGTTCTAGTTTCCTGGATATTTTATAGTTCCCTTGATCCTTTCTTTCTCTCTTTCTGCATTTATAAATTGGTGATTTTCCATAGTGGTATGTTTTAATTCCCTGCTCTTTATCTTTTATGAGTCTACTGTAGGTTTTTGTCTTGTAGTTACTGTGAGGTTTACACATAACATCATATAGATATAAACATCTATTTTACCTTAAAAATTTAACTTCAATTGCATACAAAACTCTACCATTCTACTTCTCCCCTTTTTTTTTGATGTCATGATTTACCTATTTTTGTGTATTCTTTAACAAATTATTATAGCTACAGTTATTTTTAATACTTATGTCCTTTAACCTTTATACTAGAGTTAAGTGGCTAACACTTTACCATATTACAGTATTTGAGTCTTTTGAGTTGACTATATATATACCTATCATCCTTTCTCATATGTTATATATTTTCATTATGCTTTCATGATACTAACTAGTGTCATTTCATTTCAACTTGGAGAACTCATTTCAGTGTGTCTTTTTTTTTTAAGTTTTTTTATTTCAGTAATCTCTACACCCAACGTGGGGCTTGAACTCACAACCCCTAGATCAAGAATCACGTGCTCTACTAATTGAGCCAGCCAGGAGACCCTCTGGGACAGTCTTTCTCTCTCCATTTCTAAAACACAGCTTTGCCGGGTAAAGTGTTCTGTGTTTTTTCTTTCAGCATTCTGACTATATCATCCTATTTACTTCCAGCCTGTAAGGTTTTTGCTGAGAAATTACCAATAGTCTATCTGTGGGATTTCCCTTATAAGTTACAGGCTTTCATTTTTCACTTTCTGCTTTTAAGATTATCTTTGATATTTGATAGTTTTATTATAACATGACTGGAAGAGGATCTTTTAAAAATTTTTTTTATTTGAGAGAGAATGTGTGTGCATGCATGCAAGCCAGGGGAGAGGCAAGGGATTGGAAGAGAGAATATCTCAAGATGACTCCACACTCAGCCCAACATGAGGCTTGATCTCATGACAATTCAGTAACATTAGGTATATTCATACTATTGTGCAACCATCACCACCATTATCTCCAGAACCTTTTCATCTTCCCAAACAGAAAGTATATATTTATTAAACCCATCATCCCTTTCCCCTGGTGCCTGGTAACCTACTACTGTACCATGCAAAAAGGTATTTTTATTAAAGCACAGGGACAGAACAAAAGAGCTGCACTGGGATTGTCTGAGGGATTGATTATACTCTTTTAAGTTGGAAGGTAGAGATAAAGGAAGTTTCCAAAAGGATTTTTCATAGGTTAGGTAAGATTTACAGGACCCTGGAGGTCTGGCTATTGTCAAGCTAAGGCTGCTTTTCGCCTCTAGCAGAGCATTAACATTAAGGCAGCTATGAGTTCCTTGAGGAATGTCCTCTTTGGTCTATCTCAGGTATTTATCAATGAGCTGCAAGTTGTAAGGAAATTTATCTACACTTCTTTGTATTTGTCCTCCTCATCATTTCCCACCTGAACAATTTTGACAACCTGGTACCAAGACTCCTTCACTGCCGTAACTGCAAGCCATCAGATGATCCTTTCTACTCAAGGAGATTCACATACATTGTTTGCTTGGATTCAGCTGCCTCTGCCTTTCATAACCCCAAGATAAATTCCTCAACTGACGGACATTGACACATAGGTAGGGACATCTGTCATCTCTACAGCCTTGTTCAGCCAGAAGAAGCTACAGAAGATAAGACCTTCCACCCTCAGCAACCTTCTAGATTTAAGTGTCTGTTTTTTGTTTTTTGTTTTTTTAAAGATTTGATTTATTTATTCATGAGAGACAGAGAGAGAGAGGCAGAGACACAGGCAGAGGGAGAAGCAGGTTCCTTGGGGAGCCTGACACGGGATTTGACCCTAGGACCCCAGGATCACAACTTGAGCCAAAGGCAGATGCTCAACCACTGAGCCACCCAGGCATCCTGATTTCATTCCTTCTTAAGCTAATAATTTCCAAAGTATGGCTATACTATGGGGCAATCAAATCAGGTAGAGGCCAGCTGCTCGGTGGTGAAGAATTCACCCAAGGCAGAACAAAGGAGATAGAAGTTTGTTGACTACGCCTCGAGGGAGCTGCAGGCAGGACTGCAAGGGAGAGACTATCTGTTACAAGGCAGTGGAGGGGGCTGTGGTTTAAGGGGGCAGGCGAGGAGAGATGGGAATGTATGGAACTTTCTTTTTTTGGGAACTGTGTCTAGGTGTAAGTAAGCCGTAGGTCAGCTAGGGCTCATAGATATTTGGAGGTGGGTCACCTAATGGGCCTGTTCGTAGTCAGCTGGGTGGGGGGAGTCACCATGGGTGCTTCTATCCCACATGTTTCCATTGTTCAAGTTGGTGGCTTTTACACAGCCTCTGGATGTACCACATTGTGTTTATCCATGCATCAGCTGATGGACATTTGGGCTATTTCTTCCTTTTGGCTATCTTTATTCCTTTCTTTAAAAAAGATTTTATTTATTCATTCATGAGAGACAGAGACACAGGTAGAGGGAGAAGAAGGCTCCCTTCAGGGAGCCTGATGCGGGACTCAATCCCAGGACCCAGGGATTACAGCTTGAGCCAAAGGCAGAGGCTCAACTGCTCAGCCTCCATCATCTTTATTCTTGATCATCAGTCCAGGAATCCTGCAATTGGCTCCAGAGTGCAAACCTAAGTAGTTCTCCCTGTTAGTGACGTAGGAGAATGTTAGGGTTAGAAGGCAATGGCCAAGAAAGAATTCTTGAGACATCTTTGGTGCAACAAGGAGGTTTTATTAAAGCACGGGGACAGGACCTGTGGGCAGAAAGAGCTGCACTGGGGTCATGAGGAGTGGCCCATTATAGACTTTCAAGGTGGCAAGGGGTTAGGGAGAGCATAAGTCTCTATAGAATTTGGAAATAAGGTTTCCAGGACCTTTAGGGGGCTAGCTGTTGTTGGCAAAAGGTCATTTATTACGGTCTAATAAAATATGAGTCATGAGACCCTTCAGATGTATACTGGTGGGCCATATGCTTGGGGATGATGACTAACATCTATCTTTAGAGATAAAGGAAGTCTACAAAGGAATTTTTGTATGTTAAGATAGACTTGTAGGATCCTGGGGGTCGGGTTAAGAATGCTTTTTTGCCTTTAGCAAAGTATCAACATTGAGGCAGCTGAGCTTCTAGAGGAATGTCACCCTGCCTGTTTCAAGGACTTGTCAATGGGATATAAGTCATCAGGAAATTTAATAAATTTTTGTTCTCCCTTTGTTTCCCATATCATTAGTATTGTTTGAGTAAAGTCCTAGCTGTCTGAAAATGAACAAATTTCAGCCTCCTCACAATGATATTTAAGAAAACTGTAGCTGGGGGATCCCTGAGTGGCTCGGCGGTTGAGCGCCTGCCTTTGGCCCAGGGCATGATCCTGGAGTCCCGGGATCGAGTCCCATGTCGGGCTCCCGGCATGGAGCCTGCTTCGCTTCTCCCTCTGCCTGTGTCTCTGCCTCTCTGTGTGTGTGTCTCATGAATAAATAAATAAAATCTTTTAAAAAAGGGGGATCCCTGGGTGGCTCAGCGGTTTGGCGCCTGCCTTTGGCCCAGGGTGCGATCCTGGAGTCCCGGGATCGAGTCCCACATTGGGCTCCCTGCATGGAGCCTGCTTCTCCCTCCTCATGTGTCTCTGCCTCTCTCTCTCTCTCTCTATCATAAATAAATAAATAAATCGTTAAAAAATAAAAAAAAAAAAGGAAACAGTAGCTGAAGATCACTCCCTATTACATGAGTGTATCATTTGAACCTTAAAAAGACATTTTTTTCTCATTACTGATATCTGTTCATTTCTATGTTGTCAGCAGTTTCTCTGTTGAATCTTTTCCTCCTTTTCCTTAAGAAATTTAGTACTTTAGAGGTGTCAGGTTGGCTCAGTCAGTTAGGGAACCGAATATTGGTTTTGGCTAAGGTCATGACCTCAGATAGGAGATGAAACCCCATGATGGCCTCTGCACTCTGTGGGGAGTCTGGTCGAGATTTTCTCTCTCCCTCTGTCCCTTCCCCTGCTCATCCTGCCCCTACTCTCTCTCTCTTAAATAAAATCTTTTTTTTTTAAGATTTTATGAGAGAGAGAGAGAGAGAGAGGCAGAGACACAGGCAGAGGGAGAAGCAGGCTCCATGCAGGGAGCCCGACATGGGACTCCATCCCGGGTCTCCAGGATCACACCCCGGGCTGGGCCAAAGGTGGCACTAAATCACTGGGCCACTGGGGCTGCCCATAAAATCTTTTTTTTAAAAAAGAAATTTAGTACTTTAAAAAATCATCATTAAGACTCTTTTGTTTTTCAGATTTTATTTATTTGAGACGGAGAAAGTACACGAGAGAGCATGAGCAAAAGGGGAGGCAGAGAGAGAAGCAGACTCTCTGCTAAGCAGGGAGCCCAATGCAGGGGCCGGATCTCAGGATCCCAAGATCATGACCTGAGCCAAGGGAAGATGCTTAACCAACTGAGCCACCCAGATGCCCCTTAAGACTCTTTTTTAGAGTGATTCTTTCAAACAGAATATATTAAGTATCAACTTTCCACTTGTGCTCAGACTGGTGTCTGTTCACTCTATGGAAGGCCTTGACCCCATTTTGTGAGGTTTAATCACATGCTATGATTGCTCAGGGATTTTTGTTATCATTGTGATTTTTTTTTTTACTTAAATTCCAGTAAGTTAACATACAGTGTAATCTTAGTTTAGTTTCAGTGTAGAACAGAGATTTTAGGTAACAGAAGGATGAGTGAGTGGCAAGAGCCATCGAGCCATTAGGTTCTGCTGTAACTTCACTGCTAAATAGTTGGGACTCCCTGCAAAAGATCTTCTTGGGGGAACAGTGAATATTTTTTAAAAATATTCTGTTTATTTAAGAGAGAGAGAGAGTGCACACGCAAGCAGGGGGAAGGGCAGAGAGAGAGAGAGAGACAGAATTTCAAGCAGACACCGTGTTGAGCATGGACTCCATCTCACGATCAATCTCACGACCCTGAGATCATGACCTGAGCCAAAGCCAAGAACCTGAGCAGGGGGAGGGAGTGGGGAAGGGCAAAGGGAGAGGGAGAGAGGGAGAATGTTAGGCAGGCTCCACACCCAGCTTGGAGCCATCATGGGGCTCGATCTCACAACCCTGAGCCAAAATCAAGAGTTGGACACTTAACCAAATGTTTTTAATGGACAGATTCAAGGGGCCAAGCACTCTTTTGGTTGCAAAGGACACAAACTCAAATCAAACTGGCATTATTAGAGAAAGCCAAGGAATGTGTTGGTTGATTACAAAGTGAAGAAGTGCACAGGATTGAAGGAAGAGCTGGGGCAGGCAGGGGCTCGGGCTCGGTGTCTGGGCTTAGGACACGATGCAACCAGCACTCTTTCCATCTCTGCTTGTCTTCTTTCTGCCTACGGTCCTTCTCTACTTGGCAAAGAAAATGTTGACTGCCGAATTCAGATTGCTTAGTAGCAGGGTTTTGTGTGTGTGTGTGTGTGTGTGTGTGTGTGTGTATTCATTTTATGGTTCCTGTAACACCTACACACACCTCTCTGCCTTCAGTATACCTTATCTTTTAGTTCATTGTTTTCATTATGTTTCTATGGGATCAACTATTTATAAATATTTATTACTCCTAGTCTGCCTGTTATCGTTTAACTTTTTTTCATGATATCTTTAATGTTTTCTGGGTTTCATGTATCACTTGGGGAGACATTGTCATTGTTCCCTACTCCATAATTATAAATGCAAGATCCTTACTATGTCTTTTCAATATTTTATAATTGTGACTTCTAGGTTTAGGTCTTTTATATATATATATATATGTGTGTGTGTGTGTGTGTGATTTGTTGTGTATATTATTTATTTGAAGGAGAGGGGAAGAGAGAGAGACAAGAGCAGGGGGAGGGAGAAGCAGACACCACGCTGAGCAGGGAGCCCGACTCAACCAGAGCTCGAGGTCATGACACTGAGATCATGACCTGAGCTGAAGGCAGATACTTAACTGACTGAGCCATCCAGACACTCCTAGGTTTTGAGGTTTTTTAAAGGATTTTTATTTATTCATGAGAGACACAGAAAGAGGCAGAGACATGGGCAGAGGAAGAAGCAGGCTCCCTGTGGGGAGCCCGACATGGGACTCGATCCCAGGACCTTTGGATCACGACCTGAGCCAAAGGCAGATGCTCAACCACTGGGTCACCCAGGTGTCTGTTCTGGATTTTTAAATGCACTTTCTCTTTAGTACTAACAGTTAATACTTTCTATTTAGGTGACATGGTACCTGTAAATAAAAATAATTTTGTCACTTCCTAATCCTTATACCTCTAACCATTAATATTTTTTTTTGTGCCTTACTGTGTTACTACCAGAAACACCAGTACAAAGTTAAATAAAAGCCATGATAGTGGCCATTCTTGTCCTGTTCCTGATTTAAATGGCAGATTTTTCTGTCACTTGTCTTTTCAAGGAGCCAGTCCCCCCCGCCCCAATTTTTAATTTTTTTAAAATTTTTAATTGTTTTAAAAATTTTATTTATTTATTCATGAGAGACAGAGAGAGACAGAGAAAGAGAGAGAGAGAGAGAGAGGCAGAGACACAGGCAGAGAGAGAAGCAGGTTACATGCAGGAAGCTTGATGTGGGACTCGATCCTGGAACTCCAGGATCATGCCCTGGACTGAAGGCGGTCACCCAGGTGCCCCTCTGCAATTTTTTAGTGCAAGTTTGGGTTTGGTTTGATTTTCCTCTTTGACTTGCCTGTTTCTGTCTTGCATCTTCCATACAGATTAGACCTTACAACTTGCTGATTCAGAGCTTCTATCCTGTTGTGATATTGGGTATTTGACAGATCGTGTCAACAAGTGGCTTCCCCGAGTCCTGTCTCCCCTTCTGTGTGTTTCTTCCTGCCTCCTTATTAAGCAGCTTTCAGAAGTTCCTAGAAATGATGGGTTGCAAGCTTTTCTCCAGCTTTTTTTTTTCCTTTTAGGACAGCAAAGGGACTTCCCTGTGAGATAGGTTTGGGTCCCTCATGCTCATAGCACTTTTCGTTTTAGTGAAAGTGTGGGAGACTTGCAGGAGGTATTTGGAATCAAATTTGAGTTCCCACACACAATAAACAACTAACATATTCCCATTTGAATTTTGATGGGAGTAGTTTTACAGGAATAATTTTTAAAGGAAAACTCATTATTATAAGACAGAGGTGTCTATCTGGCAACTTGGTGGTCTTTCCATCTATACAGGTCTTTTATGTCTTTCACTAGAGTTTTATAGTTTGTGTGAAGGTCTTCCACATTTTTTCAGATGACTTTCTAAATGTTACCCTCTTTGCTGTAGTTTGAAATCTTCAGATCATAGGAAAGCCAAAACTCAGAATGGAATTTCTTTTTTAAAGATTTATATTTAAAAAAATAAAAATAAAGATGTATATTTAGTTTGAGAGAGGATGAGAGCAGGAACAGGGGGAGCGGAAGGGGGAGAGGGAGAAGCAGACTCCTCACTGGCAGGAAGCCCAACATGGGGCTTGACCCCAGGACCCCAAGAGCATGACCCAAGCTGAAGGTGGGTGCCTAACTGACTGAGCCACCCAGGTGCCCCTGGAATTATCTTTCCTAACAGACATTTCATTTCTACCTTAGTTTATCCACAATGCACCCTGGGCTTAGAGTGCTTAGCATTATAATTTTTATTCTTCACAAATGACTCCAAAGGAAGAGGACATGTAATGAACCAAGTGAGTGAGTCTTGACCTCTGCTTACAATCCGCATCTCAATTTACCCTTCTTATTGTCCCTCCACATTCGCGTAGTTGAAGTCAGGTACTAACAGTATCTGAGAAGGTGTCAGGACCCACACTTACTCATGGAGGTTGCCACTCTGCACAACCAGCCCTTGTCCTTTATAGAACCCAGGATGGAACCTGGGAAGAACATGAAGAACCAGATTTTTCAGGCTTGCCACTACTGATATTTGTTCCTGGTTATGGGCTGAATTATGTCCTACCAAAATTCTTATGTTCAACCCCTAACTCCCAATGTGACTTTATTTGGAGACAGGGCATATCAGAAGGAAGGTGAAGTCAGGTCCTAGGGATGGCAAATCCTTAATTGGTTAGGGCTGATGTTCTTGTAAGAAGGGGAAGAGATGGGGATACCTGGGTGGCCCAGAGGTTTAGCGCCTGCCTTTGGCCCAGGGTGTGATCTTGGGGTCCCGGGATCAAGTCCCACGTTGGACTCCCTCCATAGAGCCTGCTTCTCCCTCTGTCTGTGCCTCTGCCTCTCTCTCTCTCCCATAAATAAATAAAAATCTTAAAAAAAAAGAAGGGGAAGAGATGCCAGAGATTTCTTCTTCCACAAGTACAGAGAAGTGGCTACATGAAGACATGGCAAGAAGGTGGTCCTTTCCAATCTAGGAAGAGAGCACTCCCCAGAAATTGAACCCACCAGCATCAGCACCAGATTTCCAGCCTCCCAATGTTGAGAAACCGATTTCTGTTGTGTAAGCCACCCTATCTGTATTTTGTTATAGCAAATTGGTTCTGAAAACTTTCTTACTTAACCCACCACTTCTGTTGGCTCTTTTATTGTATCCCTAATATTAGGAGAGGAGTTGGAAGTAAGATGAATTTTTTCCTCTGCCCTAAACACAAGGAAAGCTTTTCTGAGAATAAAAGTGAATTATGCTGAGTGAAATAAGTCAATAGAGAAGGACAAACATTATATGGTCTCATTCATTTGGGGAATATAAAAAATAGTGAAAGGGAATAAAGGGGAAAGGAGAGAAAATGAGTGGGAAATATCAGAAAGGGAGACAGAACATGAGAGACTCCTAACTATGGGAAACGAACAAGGGGTGGTGGAAAGGGAAGTGGGCAGGGGGTTGGGGTGACTGGGTGATGGGCACTGAGGGGGGCACTTGATGGGATGAGCACTGGGTGTTATGCTATATGTTAGCAAATTGAACTCCAATTAAAAATTTTTTAAAAAATTTAAAAAATGAATTAGAAACAAAATTTTTGATGCTATAGTTTAAAAATGAAAATTTATTTCATGTTTAAGTAAATGAAAGTAAAATATACTTGAGGCCCGGCTCTGCACACAAGAATAGAGGCTCATTCTGGTGCCTGCAACTGGATTCAGCTGGGAGTTCATCCTGTAGGTGGACACCATAATGTCCTGCTTGTCTTTGACTAACCTTCTCCATTGTTCTGTTATAGCATTCACGTGTTCAATATCAGTGCCCAGAGAAAAACTAGTAAAAAGATAAAAGTTAGCCAGTCTTCAGTTGACAAAGTCATTCCAATCATGAGGAGCTCACATCCTAACCTAGAAAGCACGATGAATTCATGGTGCGGAATCAAGAAACTCTCTGAATGCCGAACCTCTCGTGTTATAGTGTTTAAGTTAGGAACATGTGGGATCCCAGACCTGGCGGACTTTTGCTGGTGGCAGGAAGAAGAGCCCAAGAATTACAAATTCAATTGAAAGACTAAAACACTTTTCATTTTGGAAGGACATAGTTTTCTACATAAAGTTCCCTTGTACTCAATGAGCATGACTTGGCAGACTAGGGTTCTAGTTTATCTAGTTTTCTGGGGATAGTAGAAAGAAAACAATGTTCTAGATTATTCTAGAACATCTTCCATGAACGTTCCTTGAGATAAGAGAATGCCTAGCTTTAATTCTACCTGCCTTTAGACAACTTTGGGAAGCAATCATGAATTTATTGAACAAATCCCAGTGAACTTCTTTTGAAAGCAGGATATACCCTATTTTCCTGAGGCATGCTAGGGAGTATAGGAAACAAGCTTTGTACATCATTCCGAAACATTTTCTCTATATGGCAAGTCATTTGATACTTCATAAAAAACCCACAAATGATCCATAGAGAGTAAAATCCATTTGAATTTAAGAATCAGGGACACCTGGGTGGCTCAGGGGTTGAGCATCTGCCTTCGGCCCAGGGTGTGATCCTGGAGTCCTGGGATCGAGTCCCACGTCGGGCTCCCTGCATGGAGCCTGCTTCTCCCTCTACCTGTGTCTCTGCCCCTCTCTCTGTGTCTCTCATGAATAAATAAATAAAATCTTAAAAAAAAAGAATTTAAGAATTACGAGTTGATGTCACAATCCAATCACTGGTTATCTAGTGATCTATAAACAATCCACATGAGTGAAATGTCTATATGCTTTGCCACTCTAAACTTGCTTTAAATTGTAAACATTTTAGATCTCAGTGTCTGAAGTGAACTAGCTGTTCATCTGGTAGGCAGCCAAGATAGCATAGGTGTTTAGTGGCATCAGAGCAAGGAAAAGTCTCTGTGAAGCCAAGTTTAGGCCCTGGGAATTTGATCCCATCATCTTGGGCAGGTAACCTCTCTGATCTCAGTTTCTTCATTAGTGACAATACTTATACCTCATTTGGCAACTGACAGGATTAAATCAGCACGCTGAGGAAACTCAAGGCTATCTCTGGTAGACACCCCTTTTGTAGTATCGGCTACCCTATCTTGTCTGTAGCTCTCAAGTTTTCTCAAGGAGGTGATCAGAACACTCATCACAACTCTCCAAGGATAACTGTAGAGTCTAGAAGTCTGGAAGATTTGTCATTGTGTGACTGCTCTTCCGCATTTCACCTTCTCATCCCCCATTCTCAGTATAAAGAAAGGCCCTCAACAGACCCCTCAATAAACTTCCAACCAAATGAGAGACTTATTCCTCAAATTCTGCAAAATCACGATGCACAGTCAAGAAGTTTGCGGATACCCTTGACACACGAGGATGCTTTTAACAATGTATTTAAAGGTTAGGACAACCTCCTAATGCAGTCTAGACTGGTGGAAGGCCTATCAGATTAAGAATCTGAAGACAGGACTTCCAAGGCTTTGAAGACCTGGATACAGAGATTCAGACTTATCAGCTTTATCAGCCCTGCCTTCAAACAGCTTGATCTGTTAGAGGTCAACAGTTATTTAAATCTGTGCAATCAAGTTTGATTGGTGTGACTATAGAGGTTGACACGGGTGAATGGATGGAAAGATGACCAGGAACAGATGGGAATAGCCTCCCAGCAACACATGGGCTTAGTCTGAGAATGATATGCATTACTCTGCAGACTAAACAGGGAGATCAAGTAAAATAATGGTGGGAAGCTGCCTTTTCAAGATTCCTGTACAAACATCCAGAAAAAATGATACTGCAGTCATAAAAAAAAAAAAAGTTTACTTACCTGGTGTAAAAAGAAGTTTTCAAAGCAAGGATTAGAAACAGTTTCACAAGTAAGTATCCTTCAAACAAACAAAACAAAACAAAACCCTCAAAGTCAGAGAAAAATGTCACTCTTTTCTTCTCTAAGTAGACTCTTGATTAGCCAACACAACAACAGGGATTTCTAAGAGGAAACCCATCATTGCACCTTGGGTTAGAATTTTTTTTAATTTAAAAGATTTTATTTATTTATTTGTGAGAGACACAGGGAGAGAGACAGAGACATAGGCAGAGGGAGAAGCAGGCTCCCTGCAGGGAGTCGAATGTGGGGCTCGATCCCAGAACTCTGGGATCATGCCCTGAGCCCCCTTGGTTTAGAATTTTTCCTAATTGAGTACATGATATTAGTGTACAGCCATAAGCCTGTTTCAGAAATCATTTTAAAAAGCTGTGAGCAAGGGGATCCCTGGGTGGCGCAGCGGTTTGGCGCCTGCCTTTGGCCCAGGGCGCGATCCTGGAGACACGGGATCAAATCCCACATCGGGCTCCTGGTACATGGAGCCTGCTTGCTTCTCCCTCTGCCTGTGTCTCTGCCTCTCTCTCTCTCTGTGACTATCATAAATTAAAAAAAAAGAAAAAAAAAGCTGTGAGCAAACACTAATGAGTTACTGAATAAGTAATTTGAAATATTTTTTAAATTTTATTTACTTATTTTTTTAAGCGGGTTCTTCACCCAACATCGCACTTGAACTCACAACCATGAGAACAAGAGTTACATGCTCTACTGACTGAGACAGACAGGTGCCCCTGTAATTCTTAAATATATACACTGAACTGTTTTGTTTTTTTTTCCAATTAGTAATTATAGCTCCTTATCTTTTCATTTGGTTTTCCCTGCTCCAAATTTGCTCAAGTGAGGGGCACCTGGGGAGGCTGAGTCAGTTAAGTATCTGCCTTCAGCTCAGTTAATGATCTCTGGGTCCTCGCAGGAGCCCCAAGTCCAGGTGATCTGCTCAGGGGGGAGTCTGCTTCTCCTTCTGCCCCTCTCCCTGCTTGTGGTCTCTCTGTTTCTCTCTCTCTCAAAGTCTTTAAAAATTTTTTGTTGAAGTGAAATCTACGGAGAGAAGAGTAATTGTAAACTATCTCATAATTTAATTTTCCCTATAAGATGCTTAATTTTAGCCATTGATTAAAAATATGTACTTTTACAAGACAGGTGTTTATTATGAAAAAGATTTCATGAAAGAAAGCTGGAAAAATAGAACAAGTGCAAGAATAATAAAGAAAAACCTATCATGTAATAAAAAAGAAAAAGAAAAAGAAAAACATATCATGCATAACAAAGCCTAGAAGGAAATGCACCAAATTTGTCCATCACAATCAGGATTGGAGAAGCACTCAAAAACCATGAATCACACTATCGTTTTAGAAACTTTACAGTAAAATAATTCAGAATACTCTAAGTTACTTTCTGGAAGTGCCCTCATTTTCACCATGGGGGTGAAAAATCAAAGCTCCAAAGGCTACTTGTTGCTGATATTTAAAAACAATGCCAAGAAATTGCCTTTAGGAAAAATTAGAAGAGGACTGTCTTATCTAGTGACCCTATAAAGAAGTAAGTCCTAATAACCCTGTAAGGACTGACTCTGACCTCCTCCTACAAGAAAGTCTCAGGAATAGGGCACCCAGGGTAGCTTTCCCCTTTGCTAAATTCTGAACGTACCTATTTTAAGTCTCTGGTAACCTTTAATCTGACTCATCACAATCGTGAAATAAACTAAATTCGAATATGTCAAACATTTCTAAAAAGGGCTCCAGTAAAGATGCTCACTGATTTCTCTAAAACTTTCATTTATTTAAAAAACTTTCAAAGTTACAGAATATTCTGAGGAACCAGCAGCCATTACAATGCTTTCTAAGCAAGAGGATCTTATCCTCACATGAAGTAAATCTTTGTTTCGAAGAAGTATAAAGCTTCTGAATAACACTGGGTGTTATTCTGTATTCTGTATGTTGATAAATTGAACACCAATAAAAAATAAATTTATTATTAAAAAAATAAAGCTTCTGAATAACACCAACGCATCTTATAAGAAATTTTTCTTTAAAAAAAGACATTTTTCTTACACTTACCTGTTTTAAAAAACAGCTCTTAAGAAAGGAATTAGAAGATATTTCAAGAATCAGGCAATATATCATTGAGCCATCAAACACCGCCTACTTCTGCAGAGAAGAATTGGAAAACTCACCTCTTCTCTACCTATCACTTTTTTAAATTTATGGGATGGATCGTCATTAATCACAGTAATGTGGATTTTCAGAGGAACTCACACTGACAACTCAGATCTGTATTTTTCTTCCTAATTAAGCTTCTGGTTTCATGCTCTTCCGTAAGTGGTCCAGGATCTCATGAGTAGGGCCTGTGAGCAGTATTTGTTACTATAGGGCAGCGGTTCTCAATCCTGGTGCCCAGGAGAATCAGCCACTGAAGGAGTTTTAGAAAACACAGGTGCTTCTGCTCTGCTCCACACCACCTGACTGATAAGAATTTCTAGGGGCCACACCCTACATCAGAAGAAATGAAAAGCTCCCAGGTTGTTCTAAAGCTCATCTAAAGCTCAGTACTAGGGGCATCTGGGGGGCTCAGTGGTTGAGCTTCTGCCTTCGGCTCAGGGTGTGATCCCAGGATCCTGGGATCAAGTCCGGTATTGGGCTCCCTGCATGGAGCCTGCTTCTCCCTCTGCCTATGTCTCACGAATAAATAAATAATTTTTTTAAAAAAAGTTCAGTATTAGGGTAAAAATCTAGTACTGTAATTTGCAGGTAATTAAGTATAAAATTAGAAAGTGATACACTGATTTGATGCTGTGTTCAGTCAGACATTATAACTGACTCCTCATTTGATTCCCCCGACACTATTTGACACAGATGTTACTTCTAAATGAAGGCTGTTTCTAAGCCAATGGATTGGTTCCCTAAGTGCCACCGGAGCAGCATCCGTATCACCTGGGAGATTGTGAGAAACATAAATTATCCATCCCCACTTAGATCGGCTGGATCAGGAACTTTGGAGGTAGAGTTCAGCGACCAGGTTTTGATAAGAACTTTAATATTATTATCATTAATTTTAATTCTAGTGTAATTAACATAATGTTACATTAGTTTCAGGTGTTTAACACAACACTTCCATACATGACCCTGTGCTCATCACAAGTGCCTCCTTAATCTTCATCTTTTTCACTCATCCTCCCACCTACTTCCCCTCTGGCAACCACTCATGTATTCTATCTAGTTTGGAGTCTGGTTTTTAATTTTTTTTAAAGATTTTATTTATTTATTCATGAGAGACACACAGAGAGACAGAGACACAGGCAGAGGGAGAAGCAGGCTCCATGCGGGGAGCCCAATGTGAGACTCCATCCTGGGTCTCCAGGATCATGATCTAGGCCAAAGGCAGATGCTCAACCATTGAGCCACCCAGGCATCCCTCATTTGTTCTTTTTTTATTTGTTCATTTTTTTTTGTTTCTTAAATTCCATATATGAGTGAAATCATAATGGTATTTGTCTTTCTCTGACTTATTTATATATAAATAAAATATATCTTAGTATTCTCTAGATCCATCCATGTTGTTGCAAATGGCAAGATTTCACTCTTTTTGATGACTGAGTTTATATTCTGTTGTATTTATATACCACCTATTATTTCAACAAGCACTTTTATGCACCTCGAAGTTTGCTAGGTTAAATACAGATACCCAGTTAAATAGAAATTTCAGATAAACATTCCAACAATTTTTTTTAGTATAATTTTGTCTCCAAGATTGGCTAAGACATACTAAAAAATTCATTGTTTGTTTGAAATGCCTATGTAACTGGGCATTCCGTATTTTGTTTCCTAAATCTGGCAATCCTATTTAAATCTCCCCAACATAGTTTTTAATTTTAGACCTGTAAGAACAAAATGAATGCATCCTTTTCAGAATAAATGCTTTTTTTCTTTATAAAAATAATTTCACATACAAAATTTGAAAAAAGGAAAAAAAAACTTGCTTGAAAGGAAAAAAAAAAAAAAAAAGCATTCCATTCACTGACAATTCAGTGTGAAAAAATACACCAGAATGCTCATATGTTAAATGCCTGGTGGAAACAGTATTGTAAGTAACATTATTTATGTATAGACTTGAATTTTGAATAATTCATCACAGTTTGAGTTATTTAGAAGTATTATTCCCATTTCAGTGAGGGTAAAATGAAACACAAAAGGAGATTCTCAACTGATTTTAAAAAAACAAACCAAAAATAGAAAAAGAAAATCCAAGTGTTGCCTATTTGGAAAATTTGGAGAGGAATAGGGAGTACCCTCCTGATGTCTCTGCTTTGATTAGTTTCCATCTCTGTCACTGAAAAACTTCTGTGTGGGAAGGAAGATGCTGGAAGGTGGGAGAGGGAGGTTAAACATGGAATTTGGGGGGATGACGCCTTTTTTTGCATTTTAAAACATATGTATATATTTTTAAGATTTACTCATTTTAGAAAGAGTGAGTGCTCACAAGTGGGAGGGGCAGTGGGAGAGGGAGAGAGACTCTCAAGTGCTCTCGGTGCTGAGTGTGGAGCCCGACACATGGCTCCATCTCAGGACCCAGAGATCGTGACCTGAGCCAAGATCGAGAGTCAGTTGTTTAACCTCTTAACCAACTGAGCCATTGGGACACCCCTCTTTTTGTCTATTCTTTCACTAATGTCACAGTGTCTCGGTTATTGTAGCTTTATAGTAAGTCTCGAAATTGAATAGTGTCAGTTTTCTGACTTTGTTCTTCTCCTTTAATACGGTGTTGGCTCTTCTGGGTCTCTTGCCTTGCCACGTAAACTTTAGAACCACTTCATGATAGCCACAAAATAACTTGCTGGGTTTTTTTTAAGATTTTATTTATTTATTCATGATAGACACACACAGAGAGAGAGAGAGAGAGAGAGAGAGAGAGAGAGAGCCAGCCAGAGGCACAGGCAGAGGGAGAAGCAGGCTCCATGCAAGGAGCCTGACATGGGACTCGATCCTGGGACTCCAAGATCAGGCCCTGGGCCAACGGCAGGTACTAAACCACTGAGCCACCCAGGGATCCCATGGGTTTTTTTTTAAGATGTTATTTATTTATTTGAGAGAGAGAGAGAGAAAGAATGAGAGGAGAAAGGGGCAGAGGGACAAGCATACTCTTTGTTGAGCAGGGACTCTGACTTGGAGCCTTGATCCCAGAACCCTGAGATCATGATCTGAGCTGAAGTCAGACGCTTAACCAGCTGAGCCACCCAGGCACCCCACTTGTGGGGTTTTTCACTGGGATTGCATTGACCCTATAGATCAAATTGGGAAAAACTTACACCTTGGTATCATTAAGTCTTCTTATTCATGACCATGAAATATCTCTTCATTTCTTAAATTCATCCATCAGTTTTGTAGTATTCCTCATATAGATCCTGTACTTATTTTTAAAAGATTCTATTTATTCAATTGACAGAGAGAGAGCGAGAGAGCATGAGTGGGGCGGGGAGTGGGGCGCAGAGGAGGAGGGAAGGGGACAAGCAGGCTTCCTGCTGATCAGGGATCCTGATGTGGGGCTCAATCCTTGGACCCTGAGATCATGACCTGAGCCACAGGTCAACCATCTGAGCCACCCAGGTGCCCAGATCCTGTACATATTTTGTAAGATTTACACCTAAGTATTTTATTTTGGGAGTGCCAGTGTAAGTGGCATTGTATTTTTATTTTCAAATTCCTCTTGTTCATCACTGGTATACAGGAAAGTGATTGAATTTTGCATATTACCCTTGTATCCTGCAATTAATAATTACTTATTATCTCAGGACTTTCTACATAGACAGTTATGGCATCTCTGGGCAAAGACAGGTTTATTTCTTCCTTCTCAATCAATATGCCTTTCATTTCCTCTTCTTGTCTTACTGCAAGCCTGCCTTAGTCTGTTCAGGCTGCTGTAACAAATTACCACAGACTGGGTGACTTATCAGTAATAGAAATTTCTTTTTCATATTCTTGTAGGCTGGGAAGCACAAGCTGAAGGTGCCCACTGATTTTGCATCTGGTGAGATCTGCTTCCTGTTTGGTAGGTGGCTGTGTCCTCATATGGAGGGAGGGGGTGTGAGGGAGCTCTCTGGGGTCTCTCATGAGGGCAGTAGTGCATTTATGAGGGCTCCACTCTCATGCCCTAATCACATCCTAAAGAGTCCACATCCAAATACCATCACATTGGGAATTAGGTTTCAACATAAGAATTTTGAGAGGACAGGGATGCCTGGGTGGCTCAGTGGTTGAGCATCTGCCTTTGGCTCAGGTCATGATCTTGAGGTCCTGGGATTGAGTCCCACATCGGGCTCCCTGCAGGGAGCCTGCTTCTCCCTCTGCCCATGTCTCTGCCTCTCTCTCTGTGTCTCTCATGAATAAATAAAATCTTTAAAAAAGAAGAATTTTGAGGGGACACAGATACTCAATCTATAGCAATTAGCTAGGATGTCCAGTGTGATATTGAAAAGAATAACGAGAGGGGTTATCCTTGCTTTGTTCTTGATTTTAGCAGGAAAACTCCTAGTTTCTCACCATTAAGTATGATGTTAGTTGTAGACTTTTAATATTTTCTTTGTCAAGATGAATCTGTTCCCTTTATTCCTACTTGACTGTATTCATTTTGTTTCGATATTTACACACCATTACCATTAACAATGAGCTTGCTGAATCCTGTTTAGGATTTTTTAGTATAGGTGTTTTGTCTTTTGGATATACGACTGAAATAATGTGTTTTAAAGTGTCTTGAAATAATTCCTCTCCTTGTGGTTAGCAGCCAATTATTTATATAGATACATTTGTTTTGGTTTGCTTTTGATCTTTTAGGAATATTCTCCTTTTAAATTTAATTTTCTTTTTTAAAAAATATTTTTATTTATTTAATCATGAGAGATACACAGAGAGAGGCAGAGACACAGGCAGAGGGAGAAGCAGGCTCCCTGCAGGGAACCAGATGTGGACTTGATCTCAGGACCCCGGGATCACGACCTGAGCTGAAAGCAGATGCTCAACCATTGAGTCACCCAGGTGTCCCTATTTATTTTTATTTCTAAATTATGTAAAACTTGTATTTTTTAAAATATTTATTTATTTATTTTAGAGAGCAGGGAAGGCTGGAGGGAGAGGGAGAGAATCTCGAGCAGACTCCCCGCTGAGCACAGAGCCCAATGCAGGGCACATCCCAGGACCCTGAGATCATGATCTGAGCCAAAATCAAGAGTCAGACACTTAATTAACTGAGTCACCCAGGCGCCCCTCCCCTCATAACCATTTTTATTAGTTTTGGGTTACTTTTATTAGTTATTAGTTACTGTTACTTTAATATATAGAAAAAGTCATACACATATACATTTATATCCTTCCTCCTTTTCTTTCTTCATTCTTTTCTTTTCTCCTCCCTTCCTTCCTTACTTTCTTCCCCCCATCCCAAGGTTTGCTTTTATTTTTTAAATGGACAGTTCCATTGAAAAAAAAATACGTTTAACTTTCTGGTAAACATTTTTCCACACCTATTCCCCTTCTTTCAAGTTTTATGCATTAATTTCAAAATTAAAAATTGCCTTCCAGGTCAAGGATGAGGGAAATTTGGGGGAGTGATGGAGCTTTATGGAACACTTTACATAATTCTGTAAAAGATTAGTCTAAAGATGCCCTGAAATAATGACTAAAGGTCGTATCACTGACTTTTGTAAGAGGACAAACACAGGCACTCATTAGTCTGCATGTATCTCTTATAAGATACAAAGTGGAAAGAGCAATCCTTCTCCCTTTTCTTAAAATAGAGCCCACCCTATATGCTATTTCACACTCTGCTTTCTTTCATTTGACAGTATATCCTGGAGATCACTCATAGCTGTATGCAGAGTTATTTTTTTATGATTTTATTTATTTATTTGAGAGAGAGAGAGAGAGAGAGTGTGTATGTGTGACCACAACAAACAGGGGAGGGACAGAGTGAGAGGGAGAAGCAGACTACCTGCTGAGCAGGAAACCTAACATGGGGGCTCTATCTGAGGACACTGGGATCATGACCTGAGCCAAAGGCAGACACTTAACTGAGCCACCCAGGTGCCCCTATATGCAAATTGAGGTGTCTAGGTGGCTCAGTTGGTTAAGCATCTGCCTTCAGCTCAGGTCGCAATCCTGGGGTCTTGGGATGGAGTCCCACAACTGGCTCCCTGCTCTATGGGCAACCTGCTTCTCCCTCTGCCTCTGCTTCTCTCTCTGTGTCTCTTATGAATAAGTAAATAAAATCTTTTTTAAAAAAAGAAAAAACAATCAGAATAAAAAACATAGGAAATAATAAGTGCTGGCGAGGATGTGGAGAAAAAGAAACCCTCGTGCGATCCTTGGTGGGAATGCAAACTGGTGCAGCCACTGTGGGAGACAGTATGGAGTTTCCTCAAAAAATAAAAAGTAAAGCCACCATATGATCCAGTAATCACACTACTGGGTATTTACCCAAGGAATATGAAAGCACTAATTTAAAAGATATTTGCACCCCTATGTTTATTGCAGCATTATTTGCAA
The DNA here is from genome assembly GCF_905146905.1 of Nyctereutes procyonoides. NCBI lineage: Eukaryota > Metazoa > Chordata > Mammalia > Carnivora > Canidae > Nyctereutes > Nyctereutes procyonoides. The sequence continues at coordinate 49,211,452 of NW_026575126.1, read as the reverse complement.
TAGCCAAAATATGGAGCAACTCAAATATCTACCCCTAGATGAATGGATAAAGAAAATGTTGTGTATATATACAATGGAATATTATTCAGCTATAAAAAAGAATGAAATCTTGCCATTTGCAACAACATGGATGAAGCTAGAGGGTATAATGCTAAGTGAAATCAGTCAGTCCGAAAAGGATAAAAACCATATGACCTCACTTACGTGGGAATTTAAGAAACAAAACAAACAAAGAAAAAAGAGACAAAAAACAACAACAAAAAAACCAGTCTTTTAAATATAGAGAACAAACTGGTGGGGAGGCAGGTGGGGAATGGGTGAAATAGATTATGGGGATTAGGAGTACACTTAATGTGATGAGCACTGGAATAGATAAGAAATGTGTAGAATTATTGAATCACTATATTACACACCTGAAACTTATATAGCACTATATGTTAATGATTCTGGAATTAAAATGAAAAAAGATGATCAGTATTACATTTTGATACATTTCATTCATCTTTCCTATCTTTCTTTTTCCTTCTCCCTCCAGAGAGCTGCACGTATGTATGTGTGTTGGGTGTGTGCGCAAAGACCTGCTTATACGTGGCTCTCTCAGTTGTACAGTCTAATTATAAAGGTAGGAGGATACTGTAACGTCCTGCTTTTTATTTATTTTATTAAAGATTTTATATATTTATTCAAGTGAGACACACACAGAGAGAGAAAGGGGGGCAGAGACACAGGCAGAGGGAGAAGCAGGCTCCATGCAGGGAGCCCGACGTGGGACTCGATCCTGGGTCTCCAGGATCACACCCTGGGTTGAAGGCGATGCTAAACCGCTGAGCCACCCGGGCTGTCCAACTTTCTGCTTTTTAAAGTATTTTTAAATGGCCACTAAATGTTTTTCAAAAACATTCACTATTAGAATGGATGCATATTCTGTTACAGGAAAGTCTCCTAATGTTACTACCATTTAATTTTTTTAATTTTTTTTATTTTTTTATTGGTGTTCAATTTGCCAACATATAGAATAACACCCAGTGCTCATCCCATCAAGTGCCCCCCTCAGTGCCCGTCACCCAGTCACCCCCACCCCCCGCCCACCTCCCTTTCTACCACCCCTTGTTCGTTTCCCAGAATTAGGAGTCTCTCATGTTCTGTCTCCCATTCTACTACCATTTTAATTTTAAAAATTCTTTTAAAATTGAGCCTTATGCTCACCATGGGGCTTGAAGTCACAACCCTGAGGTCAAGAGTTGCATGTTCTACCGACTAAGTCAGCCAGGCACCCCGAACTACCATTTTATTGTTGGAAAGTTAGGTTGTTTCTGGGTTTTTCCTCTTTATTAGTGATTAACATCGTGTATATGTCTTGTCTGAGCGTTTTATTTCCTTAGAGCTATTCCCCAGGAATAGCTAGGTCCAAGGGTGTGCTGGTCTGTCTGAGGATTCACAGTTCTGGTTTTTGCTGGAGAAGGCACCCAGATTCAGATGCTCCTCTATATGTGTAGAGTTATTTGCCTTCTACTCATAGAAGATTCCCACTGCTGTCACACAGCAGAAGAAATCATTACTTACCAAGCACCTGTAGCAACGCTTTGTCAACAGACCATGATGAAACCTGAAGATGTGGGTTAGACTGAGGACAGCACTAGGGCCCGGTTCATTGGTATGCCTAACTCTGCCTTTGGAAGTGAACTGATTTCTGACTCCATCCCATTCTGTTATATCCCTTCATCCTTCAACACATCCAACAGAGGCACCTTTGTATTTAATCAACTGAGTCACCCAGGCACCCTGACATTGGTATCTTTGATGATGGTCCCAATGCCTCAGTTAGTTATCTGACATATTGAGGACAGATTATTCTGTGTAAATGACACTTGCAGATGATGGAGGCTAGCCAGTTAGAGTGGTGGGGTTTGGGTACAAATATTCTAATACCAAGAACAGATTTTTTTTCTGACTTCTTAATGGACCTTTCATGACAGGTTGGGTTTTCCTCTGTGCATATGGATTGGGAAATTCTTTGGGAGCAAAAGTAAAAGCATTTCTCCTGGGTTTACATGGGTTATTGTATCCCATGTTGCTCGTGGGAGACTCTTAGAAGAAGGAAAATGCTTTACACTCTATGTCTTGGAGAGTCTGAAACCCATACACCCTTGAGTGGGCAAGCCTCAGTTGAATACCTACTCTGTGTCAGGCAGGTCCATGATGGGTATTCAAGAGGAGACATCTAGGAATTGTCTTGAGGAGCTCAGTCCAGGTTGGGGGTGGATGGGGTGGGAAACAGTGAACTTAGAGTGGGACAACTTGATGGCCCCATGCCTCAGCTTTCATAGAAAGCAGAGACTGAACACCATGCCCAAAGGCATTGGAATCTGGGCTCTCCTTATTCTTGGTTCTTAGCCTCTTGGATCCTCCTTTCTTCATGTGAATTGGGGACATCTGGGGTCTGAGGTTGTGATGAGATCACAAGACTGGTGCCCTTAGCACACACTATAGCTGGTGGTAAGCCATGACACCTTTGTTACTTACTATTATTTCTATTTGAGCTTTGCTGTGGAGATGGGAAGGGTAGAAATTGCTGACTAATTGGGTGGGGCTAGCACCAAGGACCATGACATTGACATGACATTGACAAAGGACATTGGACATTGGACATAGGACATTGGACATTGACAAAGGACATTGATAAAGGAGTGTCAAGTGCAGGAGAGTCACCTCTTTTCCACAGGGAGGTCCTGCAGTGGTGTAGCCCCTGCCTCAGTGGGACCCTCACAGCCTTATGGCCGGGGAGCAGATGAGATACCTGAGTCGAGAAGGGGATGGGGTGTGGGCTTTGCTGGGTCACCTCTACAGCCTCCTACCACACCCCCCTCCACAGGTCCTTCACCATTCTAGCTCTGTCTTGAGTCTCAGTTTCCCTAATATGGTGGTGTGGTGGTGAGGGTGGGAGTGGTTCCAGAGGGTTGATTTCCAGGGGTGTCAGGAACCTCAAGCTTCCTGCATTTAAAATGTTTAACGGGTGGGCAGTCTGGGTGGCTCAGCCGTTTAGCGCCGCCTTTGGGCCCGGGTGTGATCCCGGAGACCCAGGATCGAGTCCCACATCCAGCTCCCTGCTTGGAGCCTGCTTCTCCCTCTGCCTGTGTCTCTCTCTCTCTCTCTCTCTCTCTCTCTCTCTCTCTCCCTCTCTGTCTCATGAATGGATAAATGGAATCTTAAAAAATAAAATAAAATAAAATGTTTAAGGGGCACCTAGCTGGCTCAGGTGGTAGAGTGAGAGACTCTTGGAACCTGGGGTTGTGGGTTCCAGCCCTATATCGGGTGTAGAAATTACTTAATAAAATAAGATCTTTTTTTAAAGATTTACTTATTTTTTATTCATGATAGACATAGAGACAGAGAGAGAGAGAGAGAGGCAGAGACACAGGCAGAGGGAGAAGCAGGCTCCATGCACCGGGAGCCCTACGCGAGACTCGATCCCAGGACTCCAGGATCGCGCCCCGGGCCAAAGGCAGGCGCTGAACCGCTGAGCCACCCAGGGATCCCCCAAATAAGATCTTTCAAAAAAAGAAAATATTTCTTTCATTCATTCATTCGTTCATTCAACGCAGGGAGAGAGGCAGAGACACAGGCAGAGGGAGAAGCAGGCTCCATGCGGGGAGCCCGAGGCGGGGCTCCATCCCAGGACCCCGGGATCACGACCTGAGCCAAAGGCAGACACTCAACCACTGAGCCCCCTTAAAATAAAATAAAACCTTAAAAAAAAAAAAAAGAACTGAACTAAACCGTGTAAGATCAGTTCCGTCCGCCCTCCCCGCCCCGTCTCGCCTTCCTCTCGGGCATCCGGGTGAGCGCGGGGAGGGCCCGCAGGTGATACCCCCCGCAGAGCGCCTGTGCTGCACGCTCCCCGTCAGCCCCCCCGCCCCCCAGCAGCTCTCCCGGTTCCCCGGAGCCGCGCCTCCGTCCGCGCCCGCGCGCCCACTGCGCCCTGGGCGCGGCGTTGGAGGTCCGGGAGCGCTCGCCCCGCCCGCAGGCCGGGCCCGGGGCGGGGGCGGGGGGCAGGGGCGGGGCGGGGCGGGGCGGGGCGGCGGGCAGGGGGCGCGGGCCCGAGCGCGGCGGCCGGCAGAGGGCCCGCACCTGCCGCCGTCGGGTGGGTCCGCTGTGCGCGGCCGTCCGCAATGCCGCCGCCGCCGCTGCTGCTGCTGCTCCTGGCACACGCGCTCGCGCCCAGCGCCGGTGAGTGAGCGGGGACAGGCGCCCCGGAAGAACCGGGGTACCCCCTGCAACCCTTCCAACTCATCAGCCTCCCCCCGCCTCCCCCGACCCCACCGCCGGGGCGCGCGAGCTCCTCAGCACCCCTGCGCGCTCCTGCCAGGTTTCCGGGATCCCTGTCCCCCAGCCCTGCCCCAGGGGCACCCTCCAGGCGCCTGGCCTGGGGGCTGTGAACTGACCCTTCCCCCTACCTGTCTCTGGGGTCTGAGGTCCCCCCCTGCCGGGGGGAGGGGGACACCTAGGAGAGGCAGGGGAAGAGCAGAAGGTGGCTTTCTCACCTGCCTCCCGTCATCACCCTTGAAGAGGTCCCCTCAATACCTGCCTTCCCCCCCTACTGGGGGGGGCGTACAGAAACACCACAAGCAGGGAGATGCTGGGGTGCACAACACCTTAGGCCTCACCGGGGCTCTCAGGTGTAGGATTCGTGGACAGGTTCATGCACGGACACAGGCAGGGGTGCCTGGGAGGGAACACGGCAGTGCACACCCCCCACCCCCACGCAGAGCTCAGGCATACCAGACAGCCCAATGTGGACACACACACACACACACACACACACACACACACACACACTCAGGCCCACGGCACGCCTGGACAGCCTTAGGCACTCCCAAGCAGAGGGTGTTGTGGGCAGACAGAGCAAACAGACCCCAGAATGACCTGCCTCACCTAAGTTGGCACGAGGGAGTGTTTTCCTTGGTTCCAAACTCGGTGCTGGACATCTGCCCCAAGCCGTGGTCCTCTGTAGGGGGGTGTGCGCAGGACCCTGACGTTGCCACACTGTGGTCAGGTTCAGGTGGGGGTCCTCCGGGGACAGCTTTGGGGTAGGGGGTGAGGACTGGGGCCCCCTCAGGTATGCTCAGTCTGGGAGTGTGCCTCGGGGCTCTGTGGATCCGGAGCTCAGGGGACCTTCTCTGGAAGCCCACTGTGTGCCGGGGATTCTGGAGCTGTCTACAGCAGAGATCTGCCCTCAAAGAGCTCCCAGCCTGGAGGGTCACTCGCATAAACAGCAGCACAGTGTGATAAGGACCCTTGTGGTCCCCTGCCGGCCAGGTGGATTAGAGAAGGTGACAGGTGAGCAGGGAGTGAGGGCATCTGCAGCGCAGAGAGGATGTGATCCGAAGTTCAACTGGGGGAGAGGTTAATGATGAGCAGGGTCTGCATGGGGGTGTTGAGAGAGGACATGGGGGGGGGGACCCAGCTCTTGCAGGGCCTCTGGGCTGCAGCGAGGCCCCGGAGCCTCTGGAGGGTGGTGGGAGCCATGGGAGGTTTTGGGCAGACACGTGGGCAGCTGGGAGCAGCACCTGGTCAGTTCTGCAAGAGCGAGGACTTGTCACCGGGGGAGGGGGGTGGGCAAAGTTTTAATTAAACTTGTTTCTGTTTTTTTTTTTTATTTAACTCATCTCTATTTTTCCTCTGCCCCCACAAATAGGGTACTTTTTCCACCGAGAAAAAAACAAATAAAAAAAAAAAAACACAATGGGTTTAATTTGGGCCTGACTCTTCAAAAAAAGTCAAGGTGATGGAAACCCATTTTTAGATGAAAAGAGATGAGACCTTGATGTGCAGATGCGATGCACAGCCCTGACCTGGCTCTCAGTCCCGGAGCGGACACCCAGGAATCAGGCAGGCCCTGGTGTGAGTTTCCCCTCTGGGCCTCCCCAGCCCTGTGCATCTGTGGCCTCAGTCTCTCCATCTGTCAGTGGGAGGACAGCTACCTGCAAGACAAGGTGGCTGTGCTATTGACAATAGGAGGTGCCTGTCAGGGAGCGCGGTGGTTGGTATGAGGTGAGGTTCAAGCACTTGCCCTCTTTCCTGGTGCTCTGTTTTTTTTTTTTTTTTAACCAATGCCAGAGAGCAGACTCATTGCCTTCACTGGACAGAGGAGTTGCTTTGGGATTATTGGATGCCCAGGTCACGACAGAGGGTTTGGAGGCCCCTGGTGCCCGGCAGGGGCCACATTGGCGCCTCTCAGCTGTGTCACCCCGGCAGGCCTCCTGCCCTTGGCGTTATTGGGTGAAGGGGAAGGCGCGCTGATTTGGAGGTGGAAGCCTGGGTCAGAGCCCCCCAGTCAGATCAGGTGCCTGTGGGCTGTGGGACCGTAGGGGTCATTCCTTCCTGCCCTGGTCTCCTCTTTCTCACTGTGAGACGCAGGGTTCCAGTCATACCTCCTATGCGTTGCTGAGTGTCAGAGCTGCTTGGGGATCGAGACAAATGGCTGGGCTCAGGCCACGGGGTCTCCCTGCGGGAAGAATCCATGCGTGGGCAGTGAAAATAGAGAAGACACAAAAGGCACTGATCCAGAGTCTGGAGAGGAGTGGTAGGGGCAGAGGGAGACCCAGGGACAGAAAGCCCCTGCAGAGGAGCCCTCCTTGGTGGCAGGGACCCTGTTTAGCTCATCTCTGACACCCAATGCCCAGCACCGGCAACTGGGCAGACGTTTGACGTGGGACCAGCAATCTGATTTCATCTGGAGTAGATGAGGGCAGGAGATTGGAAATCAGAGCATTCCTGTGCAAAGGCCCAGGGGTGTGACCTTTCAGATGCTGTGGCTCCGTGACTTGTTTTCTCTCTCGTGGCCGCCTTGAAGACATTAGAGGTTGTTAGAGCTTGTTATGTGCCTGCTGCTTTACATGCATGATGTCCTTTCATTTGATAAAATGAGGTTCCCTTTATCTCCCTGTTTTATAAACAAGGAAACCAAGGCATAGAGAGGTTGAGTAAGTTGTCTAAGGTCACACAGCCAGGAAGTAGGAGAAGCAGGATTCAAACCCAGCATCATCCAAGCCCTTTTTAGACTGTGCCCTTAACCCCAAACCCTGCCCTGCAACCTCTGGTTTCTGTTTTCCTCTAGCTTCCCCGAGGTCACATGTGCATCGGCGTGGGCTTATAGAACTGGCAGGGACCATGAACTGTGTTGGTACCCGCAGCCCCCTGTCCTACATAAGCTATGGCTGCTACTGTGGCCTGGGTGGCCATGGCCAGCCCCGGGATGCCATCGACTGGTGAGTGCACACCTGGGCTCAGCTTTAAAAGGTCTGAGGACCTATATAAGGTCTAAGGATCTTTAGTTAAGGCCTATGTAAGGAAATACCCACAAGCGAGCTTTCTATTTAGGAAAATGCCAGCACGTGGTACAACCTTACAGGCAGAGGGCTTCCTGGGTACCGCCAATGGGGACAGACCCTGGTGCCAGCTGCACCCCAGTCGGGCCATTGGATGAATTACTTTGCCTGAAAAAGTAGCGTAAAGTTGATCAGACTTACTATGCACCAGGAACTGTTCTGAGAACCCCTCTTAGTCCTCACAACAACCCCGTTTCAGAGATGAGGACACTGAGGCCAGAGAGATAAGTAATTTGTCTGGGGCCACCGAGGGAGTAAAGGGTGGGGGCTGGGATCCGAACCTGGGCAGCCTGGCTGGCTGGATTCCCCTAATCCCTACGCTCCGCTGCCAGGTGAGAAGTGCCTGCTGTGGGTTTGGGTCTTTCTGGGACTTCCTTTCATTTATCTGTAGGGGCAGGCATGAGGGCTGTCCCCTGAGGCTCAAGGACACTCACTGCCACACAGCCAGGGGTAGGTGGCTGAGGGCAGAATGCTATAGGCTCTTCCCTGGCTCGGAGGACCTGGTCGTCACAGACAGGTCTTTGCTGGGTCTCGTGTTTCCAAGGCTCCTGCTCCCATGCGTCATAGTCCGCTTCCTCCCCGTCCTCCCAGATGAGGCTCAGGCACCGCCCCCTCCGGGAAGGCTGCCCTGAAGCCCGGCTGTGCCCCGCCTCTGGCTCCTGGAAGCCCCCTCTCCTCCGTCCCAGCACTTCTCGCCATGCATGTGGTGTCCGATGGCTTGTCTGCCTCCCCACTAGACTGGGGGCTCCTTGAGGGCAGAGTGGAATCGGGCTGACCTCATCTCTGAAACTGTCCTGTCCCCACAGAGCTCTGGCCAGTGAGGACAGGTGCTCATCAGTCTGTCCCTGAAATGGGTCTCGTTATAAACCTGCCCCCTAGTTTTATGAGAGGGTGTAACCAGGAGACCAGACTGGGGACATCGGGAGCTGGGTGACATCTTGGGACAGAGGCTGGTTCTTGGGCTGAGACCAGGGGAGGGAGGGTGGGCAGGAAGCTGTCCCCGGGCAGAGGCAGGAGGCACGCAGGGCTCAGCTCACTCCAGGCCCAGAGAGGCGGCAGGTGCAGCTGCAGCTCAGAGACACAGAGGAGGCAGGTGGCGGGGGTGGGGGTGGGTGGGGGGAGGAGTGGGGGGCCAGGGGACTGGGCCCAGCAGCACACACTGGGGCTCCGCAAAATGATTTCCCAGGGTGGGGATTCTCGGGGACAAAGCTTGGACCAGAGGAGGCTGGCTCCCTGCGTGTCCTCACTTGCCCATAGTCCCAGCGCAGGAGGATGGCCACGAGGGCATCCCCGCCTGCACCCACTTGCTGGTCCACCTGTCTGCCACCCGCAGGTGCTGTCATCAGCACGACTGCTGCTACATGCGTGCCGAGCAGGCTGGCTGCAGACCCAAGATGGAGCGCTACCCCTGGCAGTGTGTCAACCAGAGCATCGTGTGTGGTGAGTCCCCAGCAGCGCCCACACCTACGTCCCTGGGCGGCCTGGGCATCCTGGCCTCAGGAACTCACCACTGCTCCCAATGCCCCAGAGGCCACCCCCTGGGGTTATCTACAAGAAGTGATCTGTAACACCTGGCACGTACAGAAAGGGATGGAGAAACCTATTTCTTTGGTCTGGACAAAAGCTAAAAAAGATCGAAGTGACACCAGGTGTAAATGACCTCAGTGTCCATCAGGTGGGGCGTGGGTAGAGAAACCTGTGATGTCTTCTTATTATGGATGACTCTGCAGCCTGCTGAGATGGATAAGATAGATCCTCGTGCTGGCCCAAGAAGGTGTTGAATGGAAAAGCAAGCTGCAGAATGACATGTCTGGTAAAGCACATTTCTAGAAGGAAAGAAGGAAAGAAAGGAAAGAAAGAAAGAAAAAGAAAGAAAAAAGAAAGAAAAAGAAAGGGAGGAAAGAAGAAGGAAGGAAGGAAGGAGGAGAGAAGCTTGCAACACAGTAGCCTGCTTACTTTCCATGGCTACGTGTAGACACTTGCAAAGCTCAGAAAAAGGTATATAGAGATACGTGGCATGCTGTGGGTAGATGTGGTCATCACTAGGGACAGGATCAGGCTGAGGGCAGTGTGGTGGAAGGCAAGTTCACATTCCTATAATGTTTCCCTCCTTTTAAAGATTTCTTTTTAAAAAATCTGGATTAAAAAAATCAATTTTGGGGATTGCCTGGGGGCTCAGTGGTTGAGTGTCAGCCTTGGAGCCAGGGCATGATCCTGGAGTCCCAGGATCGAGTCCCGCATTGGGCTCCCTGCATGGAGCCTGCTTCTCCCTCTGCCTGTGTCTCTGCCTCTCTCTGTGTCTCTCATGAATAAGTAAATAAATTCACTTAAAAAGATTTTTCCTATTTATCTATCTGCCTACCCATTTATCTTGTCTTTACTCGCAAGCAGCATGTATTTAAGGAGGATAATTGTAACAGAATCCATCCTAACTTCACTGTACGTTTTACAACTAGCCGCTTCTGCAGTTAGAAGAAAAATAAAACAGCAGTTAAAAATGTTAAGTGTCCCTCAAAGCAACCTTACTGGTTTTCTCTTAAAGCAGTAAGAAATGGACTGAGGCATTTATTTTTAGGATTACCTTTTGATGGATGGTATTTTCCATGTATTTGAGTTCCTTTCAAATTAAAAAGCTGGATGTATTTTAAACATAGGAAGTAGGGGACCCTGGGTGGCTCAGTCAGTTGGGTGTCCAACTCTTGATTTTGGTCGTGATCTCGGGGTTGTGGGATCGAGCCCCGTGTAGGGCTTTGCTGTGCTGGGATTCTCTCCCTCCATCTCTCTCTCTGCCCCTACCCCCCTCACATGCATGCACCCTCTCTCTCTCTCAAAAAAAAGGAAGTAATGGGGCACTGGCTGGCTCACTTGGTGCAGCATGTGACGCTTGATCTGGGGTTATGAGTCTGAGCCCCATATTGGGTGTAGAGGTTACTTAAAAATAAAATCTTAAAAAAATAAATAAAAATAGTAACTAATAGTACACGTACAACGTAGGTAAGGCTGCTGACCCAGAAACTGGTTCTGTACCATTTACTCCTTCTTATTTTTAATTGAGATAAACATAACAAAATATTAAACATTGATAGCATAAATTTCAGTGATATTTAATACATTTATAGTGTCCTCCACCCACCACCTCTGTCTAGCTCCAAAAGATTTTCCTCCAACCCTACCCTTTTCCTCAAAATAAACCCCACTAGGCAGTCAGTTCCTATTTCCCCTGCCGCTGGCACCTGGCAACCACCAATTTGCTTTCCATCTCTATGGCTATATTGATTCTAATTTTATATATATAGATAGATAGATTAGAATTAGACTAGAATCTATTATATTAATATTATATAATATATAATATTAATATATATTATATAATATTATATAATAATATTACATATATTATTAATATTATATAATATATAAAAATATTATATAATAAATATTATATATTAATATAATATCTAATCTAATATCTAATATATAATAGATTCTATTCTAATTCTAATATTCTAATCTATCTATATATACATAAAATTAGAATTTTATGTATATATATGCTGCGCCAAGTGAGCCAGCCAGTGCCCCATTACTTCCTTTTTTTTTGAGAGAAAGAGAGGGTGCATGCATGTGAGGGGGGTAGGGGCAGAGAGAGATGGAGGGAGAGAATCCCGGCAGAGCACAGCGTTATATATATACCATATATAATGGTATATAATTATATATAATATATAATACTATATAACAGACATATATATCTATTAGAATCTATTATATATAATTAGAATATATAGAAAATATAATTATAGATAACACGTTATATATAGATTTATATATACATATACAGAAAATATAATTATATATAACATGTAACTATATGGTAATATATTAATCAATATGCTAAATATATGAATATGTATACAATTAGAATCCATAAATCTATTGATATAATATACATTATGTATATAATTTCATATAAATGAAATCATATCATCCGTGGCTTTGGTGTTTGTCTTCTTTCACTTACCGTTATATTTTTAAGGTTCATTTCATATTGTGGCACGTAGCTGAACTTCATTCCTTTTTATGGCTGAGTAACATTCCGTCCGTAGGGACAGACCACATTCTGTTTATCCATTCATCTGTTGGTGGACACTGGGTTCTTTGCACCTTCTGAGTACTGCGAATAGTGCTGCTCTGAACATTCATGAACAAGTATTTGTTTGAGTGCCCGTTTTCATTTCTTTGGGGTCTATCACTATGAATGGAATTGCAGGGTCATCTGGCAATTCTCTGTTTTACTTTTTGAGGAACCGCCAAACTTTTCTACGGAAGCTGCACTCCTTTGTATTGTCATTGGCCGTGTATGAAGGACCCAGCTTCTCCACAACCATGTCAATGCTTATTATCTTCTCATTTGTTCTGTTTTTAGTGGGGGTGCTCAGTGTATCTCGTGGTTTTGGTTTGCTTTTCTGTAATGACTAATGACATTGAGCGTCTTTTCATGTGCTTGTTGGCCATTCTTATGTTTTCTTTGGAGAAATGTCTATTCAAGTCTTTTGCTCATTTTTATTTTGTTTATTTATTTTTAAAGTTTTTATTTTTAAGTAATCTCTACACTCAACATTGGGCTTGAACTCACAACCCTGAGACTGAGAGTCACACACTGAGCCCACCAGGTGCCTCTTTGCTCATTTTTTATTGGGTTGTCTCTTTGTTATTGAGTTATAAGAGTTCTTTATATATTCTGGATCCTGGACCCTTATCAGATATGTGATTTTCAAACATTTTCTTCCACTCTGTAGGTTGTTTTTGCATTTTATTGATAACATATTGGATGCATAAAAGTCTTAATTTTGAAAAAAGTCCAGATTATCTATTTTGTTTTTTATTGAGTTTTTGTTGTCCTCTAAGAATCCACTACCAGATCCTACGTCACAAAGATTTACCCCTTTTTTTCTAATAGCTTTATAATTTGAACTCTTACGTTTAGGTCATTGATCCACTCTGAGTTAATGTTTGTATACGTGTGAGGTAGGGATCCACCTTCCTTCTTTTGCATGTGTATATCCAGTTCTTCTGGCACCATTTATTTAAGAGACTCACTTTGCCCCACTGAGTAGTCTTGGTACCCTTGTTGGTCTTGGTACCCATCACTTGGCCCTAGATGAATGACCTCCCTGTGCCTTAGTTTCCTTATCTGGAAGATGGGTGTTGCCAAGGTGAAAAAAAGGGTCTATAATACAATAAACAGGTTGGACAGGGGCTGTTTCTCTTTCCCTTTCCTTCTCCAGCTGTCCGCTTGATCTGAACTTCTCTCTGGCCCCTGTTACCTCCATTAGAGAGAATGGTGAAATCTGGGATGACTCTCCATTAAACTCTCAGCTCCTGAGCTGCAGGGAAGGAAGGGGTTACCAGAAGGATGGTCTTAAAAATATTCATGGACTCTCAGCTGTATCTCCTTAGCATCAAGTAACAGTTGGTATAAGAGCAAAGCAGAATTTTTAGGACTGAAAGTGTCCCAGACTTGGTCTCGTCCAGCCCTCTTATTTAGAGTTGAGGAAACTGAATGAAGTTCAGGGAGAGGAGTGGGCCTGCTTAATGTGGTGGCCATGTGCCCACTCCTGGGCACATCCCCTGTCCCCAGACTGCCCCCTCTGAGAGTGGGAGAGAGGAGGTGAAACGGGCCTTCACTGGGAAATCTCTCACAGTTCTCTCCCATTTCCCTTCGACCTGCATGTTCTGCTTGCCGTTATGTATGTTAAAGTGATGTCTGTAAAATATTTATTGGTGTGTCTACTGGTGGAGCCCATGCCTGTTTATAGAGCTGCCCTCCCTGAACCAAATGAAAAGAACCAAAATACCTATTCTGCATTTGTTTTTGGCTAAAAATATTCTCTTATTCTGTTTGGAGATACTCCGAACATAGCCGTTTACCTAATTACAGGTGTTGCCCATTTTCCATTTATGGGCTTGACTTAAATATATTAAAATTTGTTTTTAAGCCTATAATAATATTTACTGGCAGACCTTTATTTTAAGCTTAATCCTTGGGGGCTGTTTTTCCTTTTAAGTTTTGGTTATTCTTGACTAACATGATGCTGTCGTGTTCTTGAGGCCATGGAGCAGTCAGACTAAGTTTTGCTTTTCAAAGAAACTTTCTGGGGATCCCTGGGTGGCGCAGCGGTTTGGCGCCTGCCTTTGGCCCGGGGCGCGATCCTGGGGACCTGGGATCGAATCCCACGTCGGGCTCCCGGTGCATGGAGCCTGCTTCTCCCTCTGCCTGTGTCTCTGCCTCTCTGTCTCTCTCTGTGTGACTATCATGAATAAATAAATAAAATCTTTAAAAAAAAAAAAAAAAGAAAGAAACTTTCTGGGGCGCCTGGGTGGCTCAGTTGGTTAAGCATCTGACTCTTGATTTCGGTTCAGGTCATGACCTCAGGGTCATGAGATCAAGCCCCATGTCTGGCTCCATGCTAGGCATGGAGCCTGCCTTAGATTCTCTCTCTCCCTCTGTGTACATCCTTCCCTTCACTCTCTCCAATTGAAGGAAGGAAGCAAAGAACTCTCTCAGGGAGTAGGGTGAGAGCACAAGGCAGCTGGGTCAGCTGATTCTGAGCTGGAATCCTGGTCCCCCCGCTGCTTGGTGGTGTGGTCTTGGACAAGTATCCTCTGAATCCCTCTGAGCTCTGCCTTCCTCACGCATAAAATGAGAATGATAAAATTTAGATGCTGGCTTTGTATGAGAATTGGAAAGTATGACTTTCCTGTCCTTCTCCCAACAGATGTCATTGAGAATCTACTCTGTGCCAGGCTCCGTGCTAGGTTTTAGGCAAGATGGAGAAATTAGGTTCTGTCGTTTAAAAGGAGGAGGATGGGATATATAGTGTCTGTGCTGATCGCTGTTATAAGTGCTGTGTTGGAAAATAAAGCAGGTGAAGTATCATACCTGCTACAACGTGGGTGACTTTTAAGCAGATTTTGCTAAGAGAAAGAAGCCACACGCAAAAGGTCACATAATGTATGATTCCATTTATATGAAATGTCCAGAATGGGCAAACCCATAGAGATGGAAAGCAGATTAGTGGTTGCCAGGAGAGGTTAGTGGGACTCAGGCGAGGGGTAATGGGAAGTGACTTCTTAATAGATATGGAAGTTTCTGGGATCCCTGGGTGGCGCAGCGGTTTGGCGCCTGCCTTTGGCCCAGGGCGCGATCCTGGAGACCCGGGATCGAATCCCACGTCGGGCTCCCGGTGCATGGAGCCCGCTTCTCCCTCTGCCTGTGTCTCTGCCTCTCTCTCTCTATCTGTGTGTGACTATCATAAATAAAAAAAAAAATTAAAAAAAGGATATGGAAGTTTCTTTTGGAGTGATAGAAATATTTTGGATCTAGATAGGACTGACAGTTGCACAATGTGTGAATGTACTAAATGCCGCTGACTCATGCACTTTAAAATGGCAAATTTTGCTATTGGCATTTTGCCTCAATAAACAATGCAGGGGAGCAGGGTAAGGGATACTCTTTTATATGGAATGGCCAGGGGGGCAGAGAAGCAGTAATAAGATGCTATTGAAACAGAGACCTGGGGAATGTAGGAGGAGCCGTGAGAAGAGGTGGTAGGAACAGCCAGTGCAAAGGCCCTGAGGCAGGAATGAATGTCTGGGTGGCCCAAGAAGCTCAAGGAGGATGTCGAGGCTGGAGCAGAGTCACTTAGAGGAGAGTGGTAGTGGTAGGTGGTGATGGCAGAGAGATGGGGTCCAGATGCTACACAATGTTGAAAGTATTCCTCTGAGACGAGGAGCCAGGGTTTAAAACAGAGAAGGGGGACAGCCTGGGTGGCTCAGCGGTTTAGCACCGCCTTCAGCCCAGGGCCTGATCCTGGAGACCTCAGGATCGAGTTCCATGTCGGGCTCCCTGCATGGAGCCTGCTTCTCCCTCTGCCTGTGTCTCTGCCTCTCTCTGTGTCTCTCATGAATAAATAAATAAAATCTTAAAAAAAAAAAAGAGGAGGGACATGATCCTATTTGCATTTCAACCGAACCATTTTGGCTGTATGGAGCTGTATGGAGCATATTCTGGAAGAAGCAAGGATGGAAGCCAGGCACTGGTTATGAGGCTGTAGCAATAGTCTTGGGGAGGACATACAGATGGACGGGTGAGAGGAGAGGAGATGGTTGGGATATTTGTCCCCATGACAGCCAGCCTTAGATAGCCAGCTCCATGGGCACAATGCCACCCTAGAGCTTCAGTGGCTCCCTCCCCAGGAGTCCATGCAGTCACGCTGCTCTGCAGGTACCCAGGTCTCTCGTGTGGCAGCCCCTGGGAAGTTCAGAGGGCTCGCTCCGGGACTGTCTGGCTCTGTTATTGATTTTTTAAAAAAAGATTTTTATTTATTTATTCATGAGAGACACACAGAGAGAGAAGCAGAGACACAGGCAGAGGGAGAAGCAGACTCTCTGCTGGGAGTCCAACGTGGGACTCCATCCCCAGTCCCCAGGATCACGCCCTGGGCTGAAGGCAGCGCTAAACCACTGAGCCACCCAGGCTGCCCTCTGTTATTGATTTTTACACTTATTTATTTGTCATCTATCTATGTATCTATATCAATGTATATATTATCTACCTGTCCATTCACCCGCATGCTTGTGCTCCTTCAAACCTAACATGGGTCTGTTGTGAAAAACTCAAACATTACAGAAATATTGTAATGTGGAAAGTGACGCTCCATCCACCAGGGATCATGAGATTTGTGCGTGTGTTTAAATATATACACACACACATATATATATATACACACATACCTATACCTATGAAATCAGATCATACTACATATATTTTTATAATTTTTATTCACTTAACATTGTGTCTTTGACATCTTGGAACATAGGGGTTGACCTCATTCTTTTCAAGCAAGAAAATAAGGGGTGCCTGCCTGGCTCAGTCAGTAGAGCATGTGACTCTTGATCTCAGGGTTGTGAGTTAGAGCCCTACAGTTAGGTGTAGGGGTCACTTAAAATTAAAATCTTTATTATTTTTTATTATTTTTAATTTTTTATGATAGTCACAGAGAGAGAGAGAGAGAGAGAGAGAGAGAGAGAGGCAGAGACACAGGCAGAGGGAGAAGCAGGCTCCATGCACCGGGAGCCCGACGTGGGATTCAATCCCGGGTCTCCAGGATCGCGCCCTGGGTCAAAGGCAGGCGCCAAACCGCTGCGCCACTCAGGGATCTCTAAAATTAAAATATTTAAAAAAGATAGGGGTACCTGGGTGGCTCAGTGGTTGAGCACCTGCCTTTGGCTCAGGGTGTGATCCCGGGGTCCTGGGAACAAGTCCCGCATTAGGCCCTCTGCTCAGGGGGGAGCCTACCTCTCCCTCTGCCTGTGTCTCTGCCTCTCTCTCTCTGTCTCATGAACAAATAAATAAAATCTTTTTAAAAAATAAATAGTTTTTTAAATTTTTATTTATTTTTTTAAAGATTTATTTATGTATGATAGACAGAGAGAGAGAGAGAGAGAGAGAGGCAGAGACACAGGAGGAGGGAGAAGCAGGCTCCATGCCGGGAGCCTGACGTGGGACTGGATCCCGGGACTCCAGGATTGCGCCCTGGGCCAAATGCAGGTGCTAAACCACTGAGCCACCCAGGGATCCCCCAAATAAATAAAATCTTAAAAAAAATAAGATAAAGCAAGATAATAACCTATGACAGAATTTCGCAGTCTTGATACTGTTGACATTTTGGCTCCAGTTGCATCCTCCCTCCCTGTCGTGATGACCAAAAGTGTCTCCAGACGTTGCCCAACGCCCATGGTTGAGAAGAGCTGGTCTGGGACACAAATGTACGTTATTTTGACCACTTCCCCATTAACTGTGGCACCTGGTTGCAGAGACCGTGGTGGCTTCCTTGTGCTACCCGTGTGGTGGTTCTGTAGCATCAAGTCCTAGAACTGTTGTGTCTGTTGGGAATTTGAGCCATCTCTAGAATGTCTATGTAGAAAGGACTCGAGGGCTCTTCTTGAAAGGGGAGTTTTCATGGCAAAGGCACTTAAAATGTGAGTTGTGTTTGTTTATAGACACTGGGGAGGGGATAGAGAGGGAAACTGGTAAAGATTGTGGGGAGGAAGGCCACTAAAGCCCCCACAGGGCACCTCTTTTTGGCACTGCCATTTGGTGCTATAGATATCTTAAATCCAATAGACATATTTTTTAAATATTTTATTTATTCATGAGAGACACACAGAGAGATAGAGACACAGGCAGAGGGAGAAGCAGGGTCCCTGCAGGGAGCCCAGTGCGGGACTCGATCCCAGGACCCCGGGATCACTACCTGAGCCGAGGGCAGATGCTCAGCCACTGAGCCACCCAGGGGTTCCAGATCTAACAGATATCTTAAATTACACTTCGAAATAGCTACACTTCAAATTTTTTTGAGGTTGCTTTCTCCATGATCAAAGTCTCATAGGGCTCAAAGTAGAAAAGTCTGAGATTACGAACTACAAGTTTCACGGCAAACAAAACTTCCATAGATACTATACAGACAAGCACTTGGCTAACTAACCTTCTGGTGTTTTCCCTTTTTCAAGTGCATAATTTAAAAAAGATATATAGCAGTTATGTTTTGTACCTCTTATGTATTACTGAAGTATAAGCTGTTTCTCATGTCGTTAAAATTCCTGTGTTAACATGGGATGTGTGGGTGGCTCAGTGGTTGAGTGTGCCCTCACTGACTCGGTGCCTGGTTCCCTTCCTGTGGACAGGTCCTGAGGCCTGGTTGGGGCCCCAGTCTTCTTGGATTTCTCCTCTGGAAGGTTCGGGTGCTGGTGGCACAGCCCTGAGGGTTAAATGAGAACGATGTTCCCTTTCTGTCCTCTGTTAATTTTTTCAAGCAGGAAAGGAGCGTCAGTTGTGGGGTGGTCTGACAGCTGGAGAGGCTAAACCTTTCTTACACTTGCTAATCTCCCTGTTTTTTTTTTTTTTAAAGATTTTATTTATTCATTCATGAGAGACACAGAGAGAGAGGCAGAGACACAGGCAGAGGGAGAAGCAGGCTCCATGCAGGGAGCCCGACGTGGATAGCATCTAACTAGCCTTTACTAGTAGAAATCTATGTCTACTGTTCTTTGTTCCTGCTTGTTTTTCCACCAATTTGTTTATGGTATAAGATTTTGATTTTCTACTTATGGCAGTGATATAGAATTTATTTTTTTTATTTATGTGGAATTTATTTGGTGTCATTTAACACCCTGTAATATGATTAAATTATAATTTATTTACTAATCAACTTACTATTTTAAAAAACGAGGGGATTTAAAGCAATAATCCTGAGCTGCTGCAGGCCTGAGTTTGGGAAGCCCTGGGGGCAGTCATATGGATCAATCTGTGCTGCTCATGGGGCAGCTGGGTAGCTGTGCTTCAGCATCTGCTTTCGGCTTAGGTCATGATCCCAGGGTCCTGGGATTGAGTTCTGCATAGAGCTCCCCGTAGGGAGCCTGCTTCTCCCTCTGCCTATGTCTCTGCCTCTCATGAATGAATGAATAAATAAACAAATCTTTAAAAAAAAAAAAGGAAGGAAGGAAGAAAGCAATGGAGGGCAGAATTTAATTAAAAAAAAAAATCTGTACTGCTTACGACAGGACCTAGAAAGATAATTTCCAGAGTGTGCCCGGCCTCCTGCCTGCTGATTGACACCCTGTCACCCCGCCCCTCCTGGTCCTACCAACCTCTGGCTGTCATGCTTCACCTGTGAGGGTCTCCAAGGAACATTGAAAAAAATGTTTTTTATTTTTATTTGAGAGAGAGCATGAGTGGGGGGTGGGGAAGGAGGGGCAGAAGGAGAGGGAGAAGCAGACACTCCTCAGAGCAGGGAGCCTGGTGGGGAACTCGATCCCAGGACCCTGAGATCAGGGCCTGAGCAGAAGGCAGATGCTCAACTACTGAGCCACCAGGTGCCCCTCCAAGGAACACGAGAGGATCCTTAAAGAGTAGCTGGCAGCCAAAGGAGGTCAGCTCCAGCTAACTGGGTGCCTACTATATGCCCTGCCTTTTATCTGTTGGTTAAAATGATGTGTTGGGTGTGTTTTCGTTCTCCCAGCAGCCCTTAGAAGTGGGTACTGTTCCTATCTCTGTGCTGATGAAACACCTAGAAGGGTTGAAGTCATGTGTAAAGAGGCTCAGAGCTGTACACCCATGATGGAGCTGGTGAGCTCCATAACTGGTGCTTCACCGTGTCTCTGGGAGCAATTTGGAAGGCTTCCGTGGTGGATGGGACTGATATATACATTATGTGAACAATTACAAGCCCACACATAAAGGCAGAGGGCCTCATGGCCAGATAGGATGTCCAAGCTGTTTCAGGCATTCTACATTCTGGTACTGCCTAAAGACCACACCATCTTTCTAACCTCAAGTAGAGCATCTCTGGTGTTGGGATTACCAAGGCAGAAGGAGACTTACCTTAGAGTGGCAGCCTCTGGGTCTCTAAGAGGCAGGCTCCGGCTGGAAGGGAAAGCTGGAACACACTCTTGAAGGAGCATGGGGGAGAGACGGAGAAAGAAGGCAGAGGGATGCAGGTGGAGCCAATACTGGCAGAGTGCATGTCCCCTGCCAGGCTCCTGCTGGGCACTCTGCATGGGCTTTCTCACTCGGGCTTCTCCATAACCCCCGTTTTGTTTCTTTTTAAGGATTTTATTTTATTTTAAAACTTTTACTTATTTATTCATTTATTTTTAATTCATTATTATTCAAAACTTTTACTTATTATTCAGACAGAGAGAGAGGCAGAGACACAGGCAAAGGGAGAAGCAGGCTCCCTGCAGGGAGCCCGATGTGGGATTCGATCCCAGGGCTCCAGCATCACACCCTGAGCCAAAGGCAGAGGTTCAGCCACTGAGCCACCGAGGTGCCCCCGTATCCCGTTTTCAATGAGGACTTGGCTCTGAAACCTTAGGCAAGGTCACCCAGAGAGGAAGTAGCAGAGCAAGCACTCCTCCCAAAAAGCTCTGGATGGTTCCCAGGCACCTACTGCATATCTAAACGGATCCTTGGGTGAGTCGTGTACTGTTGATGGGGAAGAGAAGCCAAAAGGTCAAGTGGACCTTGGACTTTCCCCATCTGAACACACTTCTCTGGCCACTTCGGTTTCTGGAAAATGGGCCCAACGTCACCTCCCTCTTGAGGTTGCCATGACAGAGATCCTGTGAATTGTCAAATGTCACGTAGCTGCGGATTTTTCCCCCTCTACCCCCCACTTTGTTGGCCTCCCTAGTGTTGACTCTCAAGTCTCTGTGAGACCCTGCTGACTCAGTTTCCCCACTTCTTTCAGGACCAGCGGACAACAAGTGCCAAGAACTCTTGTGCACGTGTGACAAGGAGATTGCTTACTGCTTAGCCCAAACCGAGTACAACTTAAAGTACTTCTTCTACCCCCATCTCTTATGTGAGAAGGACTCGCCCACCTGTGACTGACTAGCCCAACTGGGAATGTTCTTTCACACAAGGAAATAAAACTCTTTTCACACATCAACGCAGCATTCAGTTCTTTGCAGGAGGGAGGTGAGGCCAAGTGTTGAAGGTGCAACCCCTGTTTGCTTTCTCTCCTGGAACTTGGGGCTGGAGTTTGTGTGGTTTCTAGTTTAAGGTCAAAAATCCAGTGCTTCTTTTGTAAAAACCACAACCATGCTCATGGCTGTATTGGGTTTGATACCATTTTTGAGGTTTGCCCTTTATGAAAAAGGGCTGAGCTTTGTGTTCTAACCTGCTCCTGATGGTGGGGAGTCAAACACCTACCAAGTGCCTGGCCTTGTTCTGTGTTCTGGGATGAGGCAATGAACAAGATGCCCACTCCTGGGGTCCCTGAGTCAGGTAAGTGCCTGCCCTCAGCTCAGGTTGTGACCCCAGGGTCCTGGGATTGAGCCCCAAGTCAGGCTCCCTGCTCAGCGTGGACTCTGCTTCTCCCTCTGCCTCTCCTCCCCCCACCCCCTGCTTTCTCAGTCTCTCAAATAAAATCTTGGGGAAAAAAAGATGCCCACTCCTGTGAAGTTCTAGTCTAGTAGTTATGAGCTTAAGAAAGAGTATTCTTGGGACATCTGGGTAGCTTAGCAGTAGAGCATCTGCCTTTGGCCCAGGGTGTGATCCCGGGCTCCTGGGATCGAATCCTGCATGGGGCTCCCCATGGGGAGCCTGCTTCTCCTTCTGCCTATGTCTCTGCCTCTCTCATAAATAAATAAAATCTTTAAAAAATTTTTTCCCGTTAAAAAAAAAAAAACATTTGGAGAGACGCCTGGCTGGCTCAGTCAGTGAAGCGACTCTGCCTTCGGCTCAGGTCATGATCCCGGGGTCCTGGGATTGAGCTCCACATCGAGGGCTTCTCCCTCTCCCTCTGCTGCTTCCTGACCCCCACCCCACTTCTGCACGTGCTCTCTCTCAAATAAATAAAAAAACCAACCAACCTTTGGAACTTCATTTTAAGGAACTGTATTACATAGTTTTATAGATTGCTCACTTTTGGGTACTGGCGAAATTTCCAGGTTTTATTGGTTATTGAAGTGACAAGGATGCTAGTGAATAAATATTTGCCACGCCTCCCCCGCCACCCCCTTTCATAGTGTTCCTTAACCCAGTGTAGTGGCCAAGGACAGGCCACCCCAAGGTGGGGCACTCTGGCATGCAGATTTGGAGCTGCAGGCAGCAGAGACCCTCCTGCAGGTCCGAGAGAAACTTCCGCCCCTCCTTTAACTACCTAGAAGAGTTGGAGTTGGGGTCTGTCCTAGGATAAGGACTTTTGCCAGAGGTGAATTTTATGAGTGGCCTGTCTGCAGGGCAGGCCAAAGGGCTTGTTAGGGACCTGCTCTTACCATGCCCCGTGAAGCAGAGGCCCACATCCCTACCTTAGTCCCTGATGACATACAGGCCTTGTTTTGTCCGTCTTTGGAATTAGCCATGTCTGCGTGGATTCCCCTCATGTACAAAGTGAAAGTTGATTCTCTGTTGATCTGTCTCATCCACTGATTCTTATTCTGGCTAGAAGGACCCTGAATGGGGACAGGAATTCTCTTGCCGCCTGCCACCAGACTTGCAAAAGTGCCATTTCATCATCAAAGGGCTTGTATATTTTCCATCAACATCCCCTTCTGAGGTCCCTGAGCCCGCCACAATTGAGAGGGTCTAGGGAGAAGAGAGGCGGCCTGTGGCCCTTGCTCTGAACATGCCTGTCCTCACTCTGGCAACGAGAGGCGAGTCGGGGCCAGCCTATGTGCTCTAGGCCTGGTCTCTGCCCTTCCTCCTGCCCAGCGCGTGTGTGGGTAGGACTCTCATCTCTGAAGCAGGATGTGGGGATTGTGTGAGGCCATGCGGTGCAGGTAGGGGCACTGGGCTGGCAGTCTAGCTGGGCCCAGCCCCACCAGTGCCATCCAGCCTCCACATGCTCATCTGGAATGGAAAACAGTAACTGCAAGGCACCGGGCCAGGGATGTGCAAATATCCCATGGTGTCTCCAGGCCTGCCGTGCTGTTGGGTGACTCGGGGAGAGCCAGGAGTCCCGGGGCCTGATGTGCCAATGCAGGAGGAAGGAGAGCGCTCACCCTCCTTTCACCTAAGACACCTTAGGGTGGCTCCTTGGCTGGGGGACTGACGTGTCTCGTGAGTTGTGTCGGGCAATGCAGATTTTCTTCACATTTTCTAAGCAATTATTTCTTCCCCTGTGTAGAACTTTATATAAAAAAAATCTTTATTTTGCTTTCAAGTGATTTCTTCAAACTTTCAGATGCAAAGTTTGAGGGAGATCTTCAGAGGTCCAAAGGATTAACGGAGGGTTCGTGGAGTCACAAAACAACACTGGATGCAAGCTTACCTCTGCAGGCCCATCTTCGGATGGCTCACGTTCACACCTGCTCTCTTTACACTGAAAGGAAATAAAAGGCCTTGCTTCATCTCATTCATATTTACAATTACAGCACTTGGTGTCATTATACTTGTGGCTTTATACAACAGAACAGGACAGTAGGATTATACAGTGCGAGGTCAATGTACAAAATGTTTCCTTGAACGAAAGAACTATAGCCTGGATACTAAATTCCTGAAAACAAAACAAACCAACTCCAAAACGATCATTTTAAGTGGCACTGAGGCAGCTCAGGCCGATGTGAATTACTCTCCATTATTGCCCAACATCCTACTCAATCCCCCCACCCCCACCCCACCCACTCCCGGGCTGAGTTAGGATCCAAACTTGTAGCGATATACACAGAAAGCCTGTGTGACAGTCTGATGGCCATTCTAGTCTCAAACGGAATCCTTTTAGAGGTTTAACTCTGACAAACTTTCCAGTAACTCTTCAATAATATAGAATCGTCCATAGGATTTGGGCTTTTCCTGTTATTTATGTGCAGCTGTCTATGCCTATGACAGGATCTTCTTCCATTTTCCTAAATTTGCCTTAGAGGATGGGCCTGGCCCCACCAAGCTGAGTGTCGGGGCTCAGTCTCAGGCTGTAACTCACTCCAGGAGCCACTGTCAAGCGAGACTGCTGACCCAGCAGCCTTCTGACGATGCCATACTGCATCCTCTGGGGACCCCGGGCCCTTGACAGCCATGGCAGACGGGGCCTCCCAGGTCTTTGTGAGGAGGGCAGCTGGCAGGGAGGTGTTGCTGCTGTGTTGGCTGAGTTCTGGGACGTTGGTCCCTGCTGCCATGATGCCACAGGCAGAGGGAGAGAGGACCTGGTTGTAGCCTCTAACAAAGCAGCACCTTGTTCACGAGGCGTAGACACAGGAAGTCCGCTCCCCCCGCCCCACCCCCACCCAAGCATCAGTGCTCAGATGTCAGTGAGGCTGGAAGAGTCCCTCAGGGCCTGGGCAGTGCCAGTCACAACACTTGGGTTTCCAGCTGTCGGACTTCCTTGACCACGAGATCAATGTTAATGATTGGGTTGAAGTACAGAGCCCAGTAAAATAAGCAGTTGCAAACAAACTGAGGAATGAGAGGCCAGAACATGGCCACGAAGAGCCCCTGTGTCGATACTTTCCAAAAATGGCTCCACATCCTCTGAGGCACGGTCCTGTGGAAAGAAGAGAGGCATCTGCGAGGTGGAATTGTGATGGTGTTCTAATGATGACGCCAAGTGCTTGGGCCCTGGACCCTCTCCCAGTGCAGTCTGGCTGTCTGTGCTGCACAGACCCCTCCGGCCCTGCTGCCCGAGGCGTACCTTGGCCTGCCCGCTTATCTTTAACTCCCAGGATGCAGCCTGCAGGGTTGTGCTTGGTGCCGCACCACACGAGGACCCCCCAGCACAGCCCCACCTGCTTTGTCGCTGGGTTACACTTGTGTGTATTTACTATCCATATTTTCTCTGAGAGGCTGTAGGCCTTCAGAGTCCAGACTGTCTATCTTCTTTACCGAAACATCTACAGCACCCAGCAGAGGGCTGGAGCAGAGGAGGGGCTCCATTAACTGTGCATGAATAAGTCAATAGGAGATTCTTGTCAGGGTTTGGGAACTATTTATAGGGCTGTTACTGACTGACAAGGCCAAGAACTCTGAGTCATAGGATGTTTAAGGCTATAAGGATGCTGGTGTGTTACTTCTGCCTGTCTAGTAGCCACTCCCTTTCTTCTGGAAACACCTTCTGAATTTTCCTTCCGGATGTACCCTTCTCCTATTCTTTTCCATGTAGTCTCAGTGGAGCTGAAGCCAGCCCCTAGTTGGGGGGTGAAGGCATATGCCTTGAGCCTGGTCAAGGGAAGCCTGGCATATCCTGCCCCATGTTATAGGTCCAGGTGGGCATGGGAGCCAGGCTGGGCCAATCAGAGCAAAGGAGTATGAGCCTGGAGACTGTAAGTGCTATGGGGAAAGGAGTGCTCTCTTTCCACCAGGGTTGCTAAGCTGCTGAGATCTGGAGTGACCACGTGCCCCATGTGAAGAGAGCTGCCCGAGGCTGAACAACACAGCAAAGAGCAGGGCTATAGAAGAGACAGGGTCAGTTTTGATGAAGGTCTCTGGGACCAGCTGTGCGGGAAGCCATGGAGGGCATTTCTCTTGTCCAGAAAGCCGATTCAGGTTGGTTTTTCTACCACTTGCAGCCAAGAGTCCTGACTCCGGGACTGGTTAGCCCTATGCTCTCATTTTACGCATTAATCCAGAGAAGTTATTACTAGCCCAATGGGTGGCAGAGCAGGATTAGAACTCATGCCTACAGGATTCCTTGCCAGATCTCTCTATGCTCTATCACAGTGCCCCTTTCTTTTCTTCTTTTTTTTTTTTTTTTTAAGATTTTAATTTATTTATTCATAAGAGACAAAGAGAAAGAGGCAGAGGGAGAAGCAGGCTCCTGTGGGGAGTCCGATGTGGGACTTGATCCCAGGACTCTGGGACCACAACCCGAGTCAAAGGCAGATGCTCAACCACTGAGCCACCCAGGTGTCCCCACAGCACCCCTTTCCTTAAAGTAGCCTCTTTTTCTCTCTTATGTATTCCTTTTTTTTTTAAAGATTTTTTTATTTATTTATGATAGAGAGAGAGAGAGAGAGAGAGAGAGAGAGAGGCAGAGACACAGGCAGAGGGAGAAGCAGGCTCCATGCCGGGAGCCCGACGCGGGACTCGATCCCGGGACTCCAGGATCGCGCCCTGGGCCAAAGGCAGGCGCTAAACTGCTGAGCCACCCAGGGATTCCCTCTCTTATGTATTCCTTAATAAAATCCTTCATGTACACCCCCACCCCAAGGAAGTAATGGTATGTTTTACCCGAGGATAAGAGAGGCGAAGAAACTCATGAACAGTGAGCACCAAGAAAACTTCCCTGTCTCCAAACACCAGGAAATTTGCCTATTTGCTGCTTAAGCAGTGTTTCTAAACCAGAGCCCAAGGAGTGTCTTCATGTTTGTGTAATACTTCGAGGAGGACTCTTCTACCACTTGGTATGTCTTTCTCAGTGCCTGTTGTTCCAGCCACCTCCAACGTACAAACACACTTACTTCAGTTCGCTTCGTGACCAGATCCTCCAAAAGGAGAATAATTCCAGAACCGAGAGTAACATGGCATTGACAATGAGGAACCGTGACGTCCAGTAATGGACCTCCAGCCAATCCCAAGCAAATTCAGCAATCAGCTGGTACGGAAGGAAGGAGTACTTGACAAGGAATTCTCTCCACTGCTTCCATGTGGGCTCTCTGAGATCCTTTACAATAACATAAAAATAAGCACAAGTGGACACACAAAATTGTGAGGATGGACTTTCATGGAAAATATTGTGGTCACCACAATGAACTTCACATTTATGAAAACACACACTTATCCAACAACCTAACTGAATGAGCTGAAATTTCCATCCATCAGCTCATCTTGTAATAAATAATCTTACACCAGATAAACGTTACCAAAGAAGTTGAACAGAGATGCTTATTATGTAACTGTGGAAGCTCAGAAGTAAAAAACTAAGCATGAGTTATAAATGCTGAAGTTTGGCAATGAACTGAAATTAAGCCATTTTTTGAACTTCTTCCTCAATGCCTGGGTAGCTCAAACAATTTCCTAAATTTGACATTTTAGCTGAAGAATGCTAACAGATCATGGGAAAATTAAACGTATACCTTGAGAAAGTAATTTTGGGAAAAATAAAAAACCTTAACGACAGATATTAGCAGATAATTAACCAGAGCATTTAAACAACACATGGGGGCATCCAGAAGGCTAATGGAAGCTCAGCAGGACCATGTACAATGGAGTAGATATGAAGTATTCCAAGAGGAAAGTGAGCCTGCTGAGTGGGCAGGGGTCGCTGGGGCTTGTTATAACGGAGACGTAGGGAGGTCTGTGTTCCTAGTCCAACGAGGGCAGGTAACAGCAGGAAACTGGGTAATTAGACAAACACTGTGCATAGTCGCTAATCAGCAGGCTTTAAGTACATCCAAGGCTCAAGTCGGTCAGGCAGACACTTGACTCAAGTATTTTAAAAAGGGTCGCTGGAGATTTAGGAATTCTGTTTTAATATTTATGGGTGTGGATCATATATGACGATTCTTATAACCATGTGACTTTTGATTTAAACAGATCAGAGAGATGGTCCCAAGAACAGCAGTGTAAAGGACATTACTCTAAAATGACCAACCAGACAAAGAGAAGTCACAGAGTAAGTGGGATCCACCAACAATTCTGAAGGACTCCATGGGTCAAACTGAAGACACAAAAGCCAAGGTGGGTAACAACGCCTCCCATTGGCCTGTGGTCAGCTGATGCAACAACTCTCATCAGCAAAGACAGCTTCCTTTTCAGAGGCCACCATGATGGATACTAACCCTGCCCTGTGGGGACAAATAATCATCCTTTGGGGATCCTCTTAACAGACATATGACTAAGCTGGAAGGTCCATAAATCTAACTCTTGGGTCATGTGGACCTACGCTATCTTCCTTTAGAGCAAAAGCAATGCTGTTCTCCCTTCCCTTAAATATTCCAAGTCCAGAAGGTAGTTCCTCTTGCTATGCAATGCAGAAAATAAAACTGGCTTCTGGGAGTTGGGAGGGGTTGCCTTAGATGTTCCCTTGTAGGGTTTCTTCTTGCAAGGAACAAATGAAGGCCATATATGAAGCCACCATGCTGGCGCTTTCCTGACAGCTACAGCCATATCTCCAATTCTATAACACACTGAGGAGTGAAAGAACAATTCCATTCAAGGCACTCTGCAGACCTACCAGAAGCTTAGTGAGGATGTCCTCCCCAGGACTGTCTTCTTGCAGAGGGCAGATGGTGTGGATGAATGGTAGGAAAGTGTCTGTGTAGTCAAACAGGTAGAGATACAGAAGCCCAAGTCTTGGGGAGCTTTTGAGGGCATAGAGCAGGAACAGGGACCTGCCTGGGTTCACAGCCTGCAGAGGACAAAGTGGGTAAAGGGGCGTGTTACAACCATGGCAGCCAGCTCCCCACCCATGCTCCTTCCACAGTCTCACATCCTTTGCCATCAGCCCTTTTTGTGTGATTTGCACAAACGATGAATGAATGGATGAATGAACCAATGAATGGCAAGAAAAGGCCCAAATAATCCATCTGTTGGGCTATATTTAATAAAGATCCAATCTTTCTCCGTGGCTTTGGCAAGGATTGGGGGGGGGGCTGAGAAGCATACTCCTAGGTATGCTAGTAAAACTCAACCTTTTTGGAAAAACAATTCTGTAAATCGTATCAGAGAGTCTTAAAAATGTTTAATTTAGGGGTGCCTGGGTGGCTCAGTTGGTTAAGCATCTGACTTGGTTTCAGCTCAGGTCATGATCTCAGGGTCATGAGATCAATACCTGTGTTAGGCTCCATGAAGCCTAGGCATGGAGGCCGCTTAAGATTCCCTCTCTCGGGATGCCTGGGTGGCTCAGCGGTTAAGTGCCTGCCTTTGGCCCAGGGCGGGATCCTGGAATCCCAGGATCAAGTCCCACATCAGGCTCCCTGCATGGAGCCTGCCTCTCTCTCTGCCTATGTCTCTGCCTCTCTCTCTCTCTCTCTATCCCTCTCTCCCTCTGACTCTCATAAAAAAAAAAAAAAAAAAGATTCCCTCTCCCTCTTCCTCTATCCCCCTACCCCCGCTGGTGTGCATTTAATTTAACCAATATATTAATGGGCACCATTTAAAATAAAAGTAATCAGAAATACAGAGGCTTTATGCAGGGATCCCTGGGTGGCGCAGAGGTTTAGCGCCTGTCTTTGGCCCAGGGCGCGATCCTGGAGACCCAGGATTGAATCCCACGTCGGGCTCCCGGTGCATGGAGCCTGCTTCTCCCTCTGCCTGTGTCTCTGCCTCTCTCTCTCTCACTGTGTGCCTATTATAAATAAATAAAAAAATTAAAAAAAAAAAGCAGAGGCTTTATGCACAAAATGTTTAGTGCTGCATTGTGTATAACAGAGAAAGTGGAATCTGCGACCTAAATAATGAAGTTACAGAAGATGTTTTAGCAGAGAATTCATATAGCCACTGAAAAACATATGTGGGAAGTTTTGGGTAATGCTCATGTTATAGTGTTAGGTGAAAAAAGAGTCAAAGATGTGTAGCAATCTGATCTTCCTGCTGCCGGCCCCATATAAGCCAGACCTCTTTCACATCCATTCCCAGAGAAGCACCTGGCTCATGACAGATGTATTTGTAGAATGAATATAAAAACAAAAGGACCACTTAAACTACACACAAGTTGTCTGGAAGAAAAGAGAGTAAGATATAATGTTAACCATATTTGACTCTCAGGTGGGACTATGGGTTATTTATTTTCATTTTTGTCACTTTTGTAAATTTTCCTATAAAATGTGCATTTATATTTTTCCTGATTACAAAAGTAACTCAAAGTGACTCAGTTTACTTGATGCTAGTAAGCATCAAATAAAATGGACAAAAGGTATGAATGGAAAAAAAAAAGGTATGAATGGCTACTTCACCAAAGAAGATATAATAAGGATGCAAATAAGCACATAAAAAGATGCTCAATATCATTAGTCCTTAGAGAAATGCAAATTGGACCAGTACATTAGCACCATGCACTGATCTGAATGGGAAGAAGTTGGGAGCAGGGCTCAACAGAAGGGCAGGAGGCGGCTTTGGGGAGTGATAGGTTCACTACCTTGATCACAGTGATGGTTTCACAGGTGTTTACAATATGTCAAAACTTGTCAAACTGATGAATAAAGGAGATGTGGTATATATATGAAATGGAATATATATTCGGCCATAAAAAAGGATGTTGCCATTTGCAACAACAAGGATGGAGCTAGAGAGTATAACGGTAAGCGAAATAAGTTAGAGAAAGACAAATACCATACAATCTCGTTCATAAGTGGATTCTAAGAAACAAAAAAACAAAGAAAAAAAGAGACAGCCAAAAAACCAGACTCTTACCTCTAGAGAATGCACTGGTGGTTACCCGAGGGGAAGGGATAGGGGAATGGGTCAAACAGGTGTCAGGGATTAAAGAGTACACTTATTTTGATTAGCACTGAGTAATGTATGGAATTACTGAATCATTACTGAATCACTAAGATAACACTGTACATTAATTATACTGGAACTTTAAAAAACTTATCAACTGGTACACTTTAAATAAGTATATGTCAATTACAGCTCAAAAAACTATAAAAACACATTCAAGTTATTTGATGCTATTAAATGGCTTACTATTAAGTTTTAAGAAAAGAGACCTTCTCTTTAAAGATTCACATTCAAGTATTCAGGGGTGAAATAATATGAAGTTTGCACATGCTTTACTATAAGCCCATACATTGGGCGTGTGTGGGGGTGTGGGTAGAGTATTATATAATAAGAATGGCCATAGTTAATACTCACTGAAGTTGGGTGTGTGTACACTCTTCCCTCTATTTTTTATGTACCTGAAATTTCCTGTAGTGAAGATTTAAAAAGGTGTTCATCTTAGGTCTGGGATAGGAAAGGTACAAGAATACCTTGAACATCTTATTGTGTAAGAAAATAAAGTATCTGGACAGCAACAGGCAAAAGAATGAAACTGGACCACTTTCTTACACCATACAAAAAAATAAATTCGAAATGGATTCCAGACCTAATGTGAGAACTGAAACTGTAACAGTCCTAGAAGAGAGCACACAAGCAGTAATATTTTTGATATCAGCTATAGCAATTTTTTTTTCTAGATTAGGTCTCCTGAGGCAAAGGAAGCAAAATAAAAAATAAACTATTGGGACTACATCAAAACAAAAAGCTTCTGTACAGCAAAGGAAACAATCAACAAAACTAAAAGAAAACCCATAGAATAGGAGAAGATATTTGCAAATAACATATCTGATAAAGGGTTAGTATCCAAAATATATAAAGAACTGATACAACTCAACACCCCAAAAATGAATAATCCAATTAAAAATGGGCAGAAGTCTTGAATAGACATTTTTCCAAAGACATATACAGATGACACATGAACAGATGCTCAACATCACTCATCATCATGGAAAGACAAATCAAAACTACAGTAAGATATCACCTAACAACTGTCAAAATGGCTAAAATTAACAACACAAGAAACGACAGGTGTCGGCAAGGATGTGGAGAAAAAGGAGCCCTCTTCCACTGTCGGTGGGAATGCAAACTGGTGCAGCCACTATGGAAAAGAATATGGAGGTTCATCAAAAAGTTAAAAATGGAGCTACCCTATGATCCAGCAATTGCAATACTAGGTACTTACCCAAAGAATACAAAAATACTAATTTGAAGGGATACATGCGCCCTGAGGTTTATAGAGCATTATCTACAATAGCCAAATTATGGAAGTATCCATTGATTGATAAATGGATAAAGAAGATGTGGTATATGTAAACAATGGAATATTACTGAGCCATAAAAGGAATGAAATCTTGCCAATTTGCAAGGACATGGATGGAACTAGAGGGTATTAATAAGCTAAATGAACTAAGAGAAAGACAACCGTATGATTTCACTCATGTGGAAGTGAAGAAACAAAACAACTGAGGGGTGCCTGGGTGGCTCAGTTGATTGAGCATCTGACCCTTGATTTTGGCTCAGGTCATGGCCTCAAGATGGTGCGATCAAGCCCTCATATCAGGCTTTACACTCAGCAGGGAGTCTGCTTTCGATTCTCTCTTTCCCTCTCCCCCCACCTCATGTGCACACTCTCTCTCTCTCAAAAAAAGAAGAAGAAGAAGAAGAAGAAGAAGAAGAAGAAGAAGAAGAAGAAGAAGAAATGAGAGAATTATAGCATTACCATTTTGCAAGTAAACAATCAATAATCATGGTGGCTGCCCTCACCAGAAAGAGACAATTAGACATTATGAGCCTCTTGATTCTTGATGGAAGTAAACACCACCACATATGATGGAGTCTTGCTGAATACCTAAACCAATGCAAGCTTCTAGATTTAACTACTGGATTATGGGATATACAGGGGACAGAAGAGCCTGTCAGGTGACACCACAGAGAGGCAGTCAGCCAAATTTAGGATGTGGGATAATTGGGACACCTGGGTGGCTCAGTGGTTAGGTGCCTGCCTTTGGCTCAGGTCATGATCCTGGGATCTGGGATTGAGTCCCACATCGGGCTCCCTGTGGGGAGCCTGCTTCTCCCTCTGCCTGTGTCTCTGCCTGTCTGTCTCTCATGAATAAATAAATAAATCTTTGAAAAAAAAATAAGGATGTGGGAAAATTGCAGGCAAAACTATCTGGTTTTGTCAATGAATAAATTCAAGGTGACAAAGAGGGAGGGGGAATCCATACACTACAAGAGACTTAAGAGACATAATAACCAAATGCAGAATTTGTTTAGAACAAATAACCTGGAAGAAAAAAAGATGTAGCACTACATTTGATTATTGACAAGTTATCTGATATCAGAGAATTTTGTTTTAAAATTTTCTTAAAAGATTTTATTTATTTGAGAGAGAGAGAGTGAGAGTGAGAGAGAGAGAGAGAGAGAGAGAGAGACCACAAGCAGGGGTGGGGGCAGAGGGAGAGGAAAAGCAGGCTCCCTGATAAGCAGGGAGCTCAGACATGGGGCTCGATCCCAAGACTCTGGGATCATAATCTGATCTGAAGGCAGACCCTTCATCGACTGAGCCCCCCAGGCACCCCTAGTTTTGTTTTTAAAAGAGTCTTTACTTTTTAGAGATGCACAATATTTAACCTATGAAAAATAAGGTATCTTAGATTTTCAAAATAGTCAGGGTGGGGGTAGGTGGGGTGGTATCACTGGAATAAACATGATCATAAGCTGCTGTAGCTGGTAAGGGTACACAGCAGTTTTGTACTATTATCTTGCTTTTGTGTAAGTTTGAAGTTTTCTATAGTAAATATCTTTGCATCCTAACTTAGGTGAGAAATAAACACGGGAGTAGTTCTTCATTCCAAGTGTTTCCCAAGGGGGATCCCTGGGTGGCTCAGTGGTTTAGCGCCTGCCTTTGGGCCAGGGTGTGGTCCTGGAGTCCCACCCCACATCGGGCTCCTGGCATGGAGCCTGCTTCTCCCAATGCCTGTCTCTGACTCTCTCTCTCTCTATATCATGAATATATAAATAAAAAAATCTTAAAAAAAAAAAGTGTTTCCATATATATATATATATATATTTTTTTTTTTTTTAAATCTCTTCTTAAGGAGCCTTTTAAAAACTTTTTTTCCTCTATAACCCTGCCCCCTCCATGAAATGCTAAATACCACAGATAGACCATATATCTGTTTATGTACTGTGGTCTTTGGAAGGGAACAAATCATATTCTAAGACTTTTATTTTCTACCCCTCACCAACCAATCGCCATGGGGGCGATACTGTTCTTGTTAGACATGCAAGATCTAAAGGAGCACTGGCCCTAGAAATCAAGTCTGAGTGTGGCCAGCCACATCATGGTCAGTACCAGAGAAAGGAAGATGACCAGGCGACTTATCTGTGGGTCCAGTGTCAGTGTGAGTGCTGAACCAGTAGAGTGGTTGGGTACTTCCTATCGGAGAAAGAGAAAAACCAACCACCCGGTAAGGTGGTTATGACAGCACTTCAGCAGGGAACGGTTTCTTTCATGTCTAATGAGAACAGGAACTGTACCCGGACACTAAGGCTGGTAGGATCTTATCACACACCTTTTGACCTTCTGGTTAATTGGCTAATTGTCACATGGCCAACCTCAGGGTGGGGCTGGCAGCTCAGAAGATGTGAAAGAGCAGCCTGATAAGATTTGCCTGCTTTTACCCTGGGTCCAGAATTAAGTTCCCATTTGCTCTGGTTCATATTAAGATTGCTTTTACGGATTTTGAATAGCAGGCCAACAATAATGGAAACAACAACAAAACTTCTACCTGACGACCTCCGTGCCTATTCTTCAAAAATTCTGAAACTAGAGTTATTATAGTTTTAAAATAATACATCTACATAGTCAACACAATGTTTTCCAAATGGCCCCCAAGTGTATTGATAAATCTCCCTTCTGTCCAAGTCTCAATCCCTAGATGAAAACATTAACAACAGTTTGTGTATCCTTCTACATATATTCCACGCATATGGCAAACATACAGATATATACAAATGTGTGTATTTTCCAATGCGCTTGTATTTTCGGTGAACAGTACAACTGCCTTCCTTACTGGCACTCCCAGAGTCACCACCTTCTACCTTCATCTGTACACATCTGGGTGGCACCCTATTTATTTAACCTGTTCAAATGATGGGCACTTCGCTGGTTTTCCATGTGCTGCTATTACCAACGATGCTGTGGTGAATGTCTCATTTAATGACATGTGGGGGCTCAAAGTTTAGTTTGTACTGTGACTTTATGAAGTCACTTACTGAGGAGACAGGCACACAAGGCCTGGGTGCCTGCTGGTGTTCCACAGCGAGTGTGCCTTAGAGAAGCCCAGCAAGGAGTGCAGCCAGCCCTGCCCTTGAACCCCAGACCATGCTGCCTGTGCTCTAAGTGCAAAGAAGTGAAAGTGTAGATCATGGGGTAGGCACGATTTAAATGTTAATAGTTATTGATAAACTGTTCTCTGAGCAGACTGCACTATATTTAGGATACACAGAACATATGAGTTCTCTTTCCTCTTATGATGCTCTTATTCTGGACAAGATCATAGAGGGGAAAACAATGCACTTGCTTATTTTAGTTTGCACTTCTCTAATTATGGTTGAGCATTTTTTTCCCATGAGCTTATTGGTCATTTGTAATTATTTTTCTCCATGCTGTCTTTTTAGGATATGTAAGTCGGTATATATTCTAGATATTTTATAATAAAACATATTCATTTTACAGTACAGTATATGCTAAATCCTATCTGTGGTGCAGTCACAATGAAGAATAATTTATCAATACCTCATAAAGCTGAAGATGTGTATTGCCTGTGACCTAGTAATCTTGTTCCTCAGTATATACTAGAAAGCATAAGAACTTCCAAAGAATTTCCACAGCAGCACTGTTTCCAGTAGCAAAAATGGAAAGAATCTCAGTGTTCACTGACAGGACAATGCATCAACTATCATATGCTCAAAAAGAGAAAATGAGTGAACTGGAGCCAGAGGGGTAAAGGCTACTTGCAGAAGGACACGCTCTCAGTTCATGCCTCCTCTGTTAAGGTTGAGGATTTGTAAAACAATGCTCCTAGTGTGTGCGTATGCACACCCATAATACAAGTAGGGAAACATGGCCGGTGGGCCCCCCAGCTCTGCTGTAGGAGCATGGTACCTCTGGAAAGGGTGGGGAGCTGGGGGCTTTGGTTGTGTCTGTGATGTTTTCCCAAGGAGTGGATATGTAAACAACGGAGAGGCTGTTCTCTATATTTTTATCAATTAAAAAAACAAAGAGGGCAGCCTGGGTAGCTCAGCAGTTTAGTGCCGCCTTCAGCCCAGGGCTGGATCCTGGAGACCCGGGATCAAGTCCCACATCGGGCTCCCTTCATGGAGCCTGCTTCTCCCTCTGCCTGTGTCTCTGCCTCTCTCTCTCCCTCTCTGTGTGTCTGTCATGAATAAATAAATAAAATCTTAAAAATAAATAAATAAATAAATAAATAAATAAATAAATAAATAAATAAATAAATAACAAAGAGTTCACCTTATATTCCCAGAGATTTTGGGGAGGCTTCACACCTAGTGCTTTGACACGCTCCAGTTCCAGAAGGATGGCTCTTCTGTGGCTGCTGTTTTCTATGGTATATGGTGCCCTTGAAAATTCTTCCTCAGTCAGAGTTAAAAGCAACCTGTGGGGGAGGGGTAGCAGTAGGAAGAGAGTTCTTTTGAGATTTTATACTGGAGGCAAACTTCACACTCAGGATTGCATCCTATCAGCATAAGTACTTCAGGCTTGAGTAAGGTAAGACACTCAGTATATGAACCAACAGTAATAACAGCAAACAACTGAATGCTCGGTGAATCTCGGAAACTATTTCCATGAGTCATCACTGATCCATTTAATAGTTCTGCCCAGTAGATGGCATGATGGCCGTTTTGTGGCTGAAAAAATGGTTTGAAGGAATAAAGTGGCTCAGCCAAGGCACACCCTGGTCTCTTCTACTCTTAATCTCTGATCATCCAGCTATGCAGTCTAACCTTTCACATACTGCAAAATGTATGTGTACAGAAAAAAAAAAAGGAAAGAAATCCAATAAAACGTTACGATTTTAAGAGTAGCTGTTTTAGGATAGTAATTTAAGAAAAATAACTGTAGATCCCTTGTCTGATCCCATTCATCTGAAAACAACTCCACCTCAACAATAATTCATCACTAAAAACACCCTGGTGCACCAGCAAGGAGGCCAGCAGGACATCATGTCCTTTTGTGGGTAATTTGGAAATATTTATCAAAG
Source organism: Nyctereutes procyonoides (assembly GCF_905146905.1). Lineage (NCBI taxonomy): Eukaryota > Metazoa > Chordata > Mammalia > Carnivora > Canidae > Nyctereutes > Nyctereutes procyonoides. The sequence continues at coordinate 49,174,796 of NW_026575126.1, read as the reverse complement.
TTGTAAAGGTTTATTTCCTTTAACCCAGAAATTGCAGTTCTAGAAATCTATCTTCTGGAAGGAAGGCAATTATGCAAACATGCATTAACTAGGTAGAGAAGAAAAAAATTATTTTAACCACAATTTGGGAGAGGTACTAATTCTTACAAAAACCAGATGATTCAAGTGGGAGCATTTGGCTTTCCTGTCCCGGGGGAAAACATGACTGGGGTGGGAAGCCAGCAGTCAGGCAACCTGGCAGGGAGCAGACAGCCGTCTGGAACAAGTCAATCAGCAGCAGTGGCTGCTCTCAGCACTGCGTGGTATGCCAAGTACTATCCCTACACATTCTCTTCGAGGAAGGAAAGACCCCAAGAAAGATGGACAGTGCTCTGGAAGAGGGCGTGGGGATATGTTGATGGGCAGAAGGAGGCCTCCCCAGGGCCTGAGAGTTCGATTCGGGAGTTCCTTGTATTAGGACATTTGCTACAACATTGCTTGGAATTGCCTAGAATAGGAAAAAGGAAGCAACTCAGATTTGTTTTGGTAGAGATGAATTAAACAGACTCCAGTATATATGCATATATACACATACATATGCATATACATACACATATAGATAAACGTAGGTCTGTTTAGTATAACTGTATTTTCAAACAGATAAATAACATACGTTTATATGTATCTACATATACACACATAAAAAAACCTGGAAAGATGTCCAGAAAGATGACAATGGCGGTTTTCTCTGAAGAGCAGAATTAAGAGGGTATTTCACTTCCAACACCCTATAGTTCTACATTCTTATTTTTAAATAACCAGCAAATATATGTTCCTCTTATAATCAAGAAGCAACAAACAAAATGTCAGTAACATAAAATGATTCAGCTGCTTTGGAAAACAGTTTGGCAGCTACTAAAAAAAGGTAAACCTACAGAGTTACTTATGACTGAGCAACTCCACTCTAAGAGAGTACAAGAGAGTACTGAAAATGCAGGTCTACACAAAAGCTGGTATGCCAGGGGATCACGGCAGGACTGCTCCTAACAGCCCCCAAATGCAGTCAGCCAGAACGTCCACCAACAGAAGGATGCATAAATAAAATATGGCACAGCCACAAACTGGAATATTACTGTGCCATAAAAATGAATGAAGCACTGACACCCGTGACAACTTGGATGAGCCTTGAAAATGTTCTGGGATGTGAAAAAGCGAGACCCAAAAGGTCAATTCCATTCATAACAGATATCCTAAACAGGCAAATCCATCAAGAGGGCAAGTGAAATGGTGGCTGCCGGGGAGGTGGGAGGGGGTCATGAGGGCTGATGGTAAAAGGGTAGGTAAGAGCTTTCTTTGTGGGGTGATGAAGATGTTCTAAAACTACTAGTCTGTGGTGATAGCTGCACACATCTGTGACTATATTAAACATCATGGACTGTACAATTTAACAGGTGAACTTTATAGTATGTGGGTTTTATCTCAATAAAGCAGCTTAAAAATAAGTGTCAGAAGACCTTGCTTCTTACCTTCCATTGACTCTTTCTGCTAAAAATCGGTCTCTGTAGAGAGAGGCCCAAGGGCCCAGCTGCTCCAGCCAGAGGACCACTTCTTCTGCTGTCCATTTGGCCACAGCCTTATGGACCAAGAGGTCGTGCTCAGATTCCCTGCTGCTCCAGTGATACACAAGCAGGACCACCTGGGCAAAAGGGAAAGCTCTTAACACACAGAAAGGTCAGAGATGCCAGTTCTTCAATATGTGAGTGTGGGGCAGGGGCAGGAAGAGGCTGAGGATGGAGGGAATGGTGGCAAGCCGGTGCAAGGAAGCATAGCAACACCACTGCCACAGAGGGCTGGGCAGCAGAAGTCTCAGTGGGCACCTCTCATTGCCAGTGGGGGCGCCCTAAGGGATCAGAGACTGGAACAGAACTCACTGCAGAGTGACTGGAGGCACTGTACCCTTGACTCTAACATCTTGGCTGATTTAATGGACTTATGTTCCTTTTTTGCTGGAAAATTTGTAATCTTGAAATTGTTATAGCATGGAACTAAAAAGAAAATAATATTCTCAGGATGCCTGTGTGCCTCAGTGGTTGAGCATCTGCCTTCAGCTCAGGGCGTGATCCTGGTCCAGGGATCAAGTCCCACACCGGGCTCCCTGTGAGGAGCCTGCTTTTCCCTCTGTCTCTGTTTCTCTTCTGTGTCTCTCATGAGTAAATAAAATCTTTAAAGAAAAAAAAAAAAGAGAAAGAAAGAAAACAGTCTCTACATGGGATGTTAGTAAAGTGCTGGGCTTGAAACTTGACCATCAGGGTGGACATGGTCTTGAATTCCAGTTCTAACACCTTCCTGCATCTGTCTTACCCTTAAAATGGGAATAATAGGGGCGCCTGGCTGGCTCAGTCGGTAAAGCATGTGATCTTGATTTTGGGGTTGTGAGTTCAAGTCCCATGCTGGGCATGGAGTTTACATTAAAAATAATGATAACAATAATAATAAGAAATAAACAGAATGGGAATAATAATGGTGGCTATTGCAGAGGTTAGGAAGAGCATGAAACAGAATAAAGCTAACAATAACTGGGCTCTGAATATCACATTATCTACTTGAGTATGTAGCATCCTGGAAAAATCATACAACCCAGCAGATCTCCAGGCATGCAGTGAATCATCACATGCAGGTATGCCATCAATTTCAACAGAACTGACTTCAAAAAAAAAACAAAAAACAAAAAACAAAAAACAGGACTGACTTCAGCGGAAACTGTGGAGGGAAGGGGGCAGAGAAACACAGTGATAAACTTACTGCCACACCAGTTAAAGCGGTGAGCACTCCGGAAAAGAATCCCCCGCCTCTCTGCGGATTCACTCGGCCTGTGTTGGGAGCTAAAGGAACTTGATCATTCCCATATTTCTGAAAGGCTGTGAGACTCTGGACTATGTCATTATTCTGCTGAATGTCTTCAAATCGCATTCTAATGGCATCAGGAAATAATTTCTCAATGGCATCCCTATGAAGAGGAAAAAAAAAATCACAAGACGGTTGTTTGTCTAAATATACTTATAATGTTTAGAGGCCAAAATCAAACTAACATTCAATATTTAATAATATACAAGAACAGACAAGAAGGTCAGTTATGGTCCTGTTGATGACAGCAAAAAATCTGGAACGACTTACATGTCCACTGTTAGAGAAACGGTCAAATAAAACATGGTCTCTTCACATGATCGAACACTACATAGTTCTAAAAATGAATTTACTGCTTATCACTTGTATCAAGATGGATAAATTTAAGACATACGTATCATTGAATGAAAATAGTAAACTGAAGAACCGAGTAGATAGTGCACAACTGATGTGAGGAAATACTTGCATTTCCTATTGATACATAATGTTTAAAAGTATTTTTAAAAATCTGAAGGACACTGTGTGTTATATGTTGATAAACTGAACTCCAATAAAAAATATATATACAAAAAAATCTGAAGTAAATCATAACTAAGTCATAGCTGAAATGACTGGGTAAAAAGGGAAGGAAAGATGGCAAGATGGGGAAGAAGAGGTTAAAGCGGCCTTTAACTTTATCAATACTAATTCCAATCTTTTAAAAAGAATATAAACAAATGAAGGTTTCTATGTATTGCTGGTATTATTAAAAATTAATTCATAAAGAGGAAAGCAAGTAGAGTTGAGTAGTAAGAGGGAGACCATTAGGTCCTACTATAGAGCTCTCTTCATTTTCAATTACACATAATCAGAGAATCTTCCTTCAACATAAGATTGACCTTTAGGTTAACAAGGCTGACAGGTAAGAGCAAGAGTTTGTCAATGTGTCTCAGATGAAAAAGAGCAGGTTAGGGATGCCTGGGTGGCTCAGTGGTTGAGCGTCTGCCTTGGGCTCAGGTGTGATCCCTGGATCCTGGGATCTAGTCCTGCATTGGGCTCCACATGGGGAGCCTGCTTCTCCCTCCGGCTAGGTCTCTGCCTCTATGTCTCTCATGAATAAATAAAATCTTAAAAAAAAAAAATAGAAAAAGCATGTTAGGTTAATGTTTTCCTGGAATTTTCTGGTATTCTGTTGGTATCAAGGCAATAGAAGAAAAGCCAGGTCTCAAAGACCTCACAAGTACATTATGAATATTATGAACAGAAGCAGAACAGAATCTACTACCTGAAAGGTCTTACCATTTGTTGTATGAGACGATGCATGGGAAACTACCTCTATTGATACAAAAACTGGAACAGAGATTAGTCAAAGATGATGAATGAAAATCAGCATCAAAAGGAATTATACAGAATTGTGGAGTTATATCACTTTCTCTATTAGATCTGGGGTGTTCTCAGTAGATACAAATCAATAAAGTGTTATACAACAAAGGATTATAAGCAGTGGTTTGATAACCAGAATTTCTTTTCCTCCTTTATGAAAATCACAAACAGATCACGGTCACCCATAAGGGAGTCTGGATCTGCAGTCCTTGAGCTCCCTGCCTCACATACGCCAGCAGATCTAGAATGTGACCATGGTGGGGGGCAGCTCGGCGCCTCTGGCCTTCTCAAACCTAGCTGCTCCCATGAAGAGAAAGCACATTGTGCCAGCTGTATGGGGTACTGATAAGGACTGAGCTTTACCTGAGGAGAATATTGACTTTGGGGAAACCTTCCCATTTTTCTCTGCATTCCGGACACTCTGTTTTCTTCGAAGAGGCCCACCATAAAGCTAGGCAGTGCCGGCAGAAGCTGTGCCCACAGTTCAAGGTGGTGGGGTTAACCAGGATGTCGTAACAGCAGTGGCAAGAAAATTCACTAACAGAAATCTGAGGGCTGGTGCTCTTGAGGGGGTCATCGTTGTCATGGGTCACTGCATTCAGATCGTTTTGCGGAGACTCTTCCATCTCTTAGCAAATTCTGGGATGTGCAGGCACAGAAAACTTCAGACTTAGAAAACTGTTGTAAAGCATCATTAAATCTAGAAAAAAAAAAAAAAGACAACAGAACTAGGACACATAGTTTAGCAGGTGTTTGAGATTACTGCCATTCTACCAAAGCTGATTTTTAAATGTGACCAATTTAACGTCTAAAAATTCACATTCCATAAACCAAATAAAACTCACTGAATTTCCTTCTGCTCGGTCATATTTCTGAAAATAAGGGAAAGCAAAACAATGTAGTGTAAAGCTTGATGGACTTGGGGTGGTGGAGAATGCTAGATCTTTCTTTTGCACTAACTTACTTGGAAAATATAATTTCTCTGGCCTGTTTCCCCAATTTCTCAAGTCTTTTCATGTGTATGATTTAAAAACAAAAGCAAAACCAAAACAGCTTCTTGGGCCAATAAAAAGTCTGGAGTTGGCAATAACAGATGTACTTCATGTAAATAATGCCTTTTGTAAAAAAAATCCAAACAAATCTGCCTTCCCGTTAGGTAATTATTTCATAAACATGTGCTTTTAGACACTCTCACAGAAAGAATGAGAAGTGAAACTTGTTTTCAGAGGGGCCCTGTGCCAGGTAAACTCCCCTGGGGCTCCATTTACCCTTTCCCCCAAATCAACCCAACACACATCACACTCTCTGGATTTGGCCAGTTTGGTGCCAGAGAAACACACTAATGTTGCTAGTAAGCAAACAGCAAGGGACCACACTCTTATTTTTATCTGGGTCTTAGGAGATTGTTTTACAGAGAGGCAGTATGGTGCAGAACACCATGGAGTTAGAATCCCAGCTTCTCATCAATCATGCACTCCATGACTATGTTTCAGTTACTTGAGCTTGCTGAACCCCGTGTTCTCAATTGTGTAACGATGGTGAACAGAAACCTTCAAGGCTTCTTGTGAGGATCAGAGACAGTTAAAGTGGCAAGGAGAGTGTATGGTGTAAATATATGTAGTGTATGGTGTGAACAGCAGCTAATGAAATGACTCTTCATACCATTTCTGGTATTAGGACAGAGCAGGCACTGGCTGGGAAGTTTCTCCACTTTGCTATTGTGAAGACAAAGTATGTCACTCACTGTTCATCACCCATAGTGCTCATGCAGAGAATGGCTCAAATTTTTCCACTTTGCAGGTACAGTGGTTAAGAAACAGGTGTCAGGGCTGGGCCGCCTGCGTTCTTTCTCTCTGCCACTCACGAGCTGCGGGGCCTGGACTTCGGGCCTGACTTCTTGAGGACTCAGCTTCCTCATGTGTAAGTAGGGGTGGTAATAGCATTGATCCTCACTGGGAGGTTTGAAGAATGAAGCATGAGAATACAAGCCGAAGTGCCTTGTACAGAAGTCTAGCACATGGTAAGTAAACCATATACAGTAGCAAGTTACCTGCTTTCCAAATATAGTCATGAGAATTTTATCACCTTTTATTTTTAAAGATTTATTTATTTTAGAAAAGAGAGAGGGAGAGTGGGGAGGGGCAGAGGGAGAGAGAAATTCCAACAGATTCTGTACTGTGCATGGAGCCTGACCTGGGGCTGGATCTAAAGACCCTGAGATCATGACCTGAGTGGAAACCAAGAGCCACCCAGGGGCCCCAAATTGTATTACCTTTTACAGAGTGACGTATGATACTTATATAGAAAGCACTATATTTTAAGCAAATCTAGGGGCGCCTGAGTGCTCGCTCAGTCAGTGGAGCTACTGACTCTTCATTTTGGCTCAGGTCATGATCTCAGGTTGTGAGACCAAGCCCGGTGAAGTCTGGCGCTCAGGACAGAGTCCGTTTAAGGTTCTTTCTCTTTCCCACTCCCTCCTCCTTGACTCCTTCTCACCACTCTTTTTCATAAATAAATAAATAAATAAATAAATAAATAAATAAATAAATAAGCAAGCAAGCAAGCAAGCAAGCAAGCAAGCAGGCAAATCTATGAACAAAAACTAGAAGAAAATACAGTGAAGTATTTGTAGTGGTTGTGGGTATGTTGGGTGGGAAGGGTTGCAATTCTTTTGGTTTTCTGTATTTATCAAGCTGTTCTTAATGAAAATGTACAATGTTATAATAATTGTAAAAAATATATATATAAAATTGTAAAAAAAAAAAATTACATTCCTTTTGGCCCAATACCAGCGGGGGATTTTTAACTCAAAGAATAAACACAACTAAATTTTAACCTCAGTGTGAAAGCAGAATAGAAATTCCTCATGAGTACTAAAAAGATTATTAGGCAAAGATAAATGTAAAGTTAAAAGATAAACATAAGATACAAAAATTTAAAATATAGTAAATCAAATTAACACAGTTATTCACAATAATAAATAATAGTAAAGAGGGGAGAAATCTTTTGTAGAGGCCTAAACTGTTTTTTTCTGGGGCACCTGGCTGGGTCAGTCAGTGGAGCATGTGATTTTTGATCTCGGGGTCATGAGTTTGAGCCCCATGATGAGTAAAAGGGGTTACTTAAAAATAAAACCTTAAAAAAAAAAACAAAAAACCTCTGTTGTTTGGAAGAGTTCATATAAATGTTCTTAATGACAATCTCTAAATCATTTCTGATGATTCTATTTGCTTATTATTTGTATGTTTAGGAACATTAAAAAAATTCCTAAGTGTTTTCCTTTCGATTTTCCTTTCCTATCAAAATCATTTTGATAAAGTAGTTCCTTTATCTGGTTAATATTGGTTAAACAACTACCACGAGGAGAACAGTATTCTAGGAAACAATAGTTGAACCACTGCTATTTATTTACTTATCATCATTTAAAAATATTTTGTTTATTTGAGAGAGAGTGAGTGCAAGCACTCGTACAAGAGCAGGGGTAGGGAGGGGCAGAGGGGAGAGGCAGGCTCCCCGCTGAGCAGCCCCTCCTCCCCCAAGACAGGGCTTGATTCCAGGACCCTGGGATCAGGATGTGAACCAAAGGCAGACGCTTAACCAAATGAGCCACCCAGGTGCCCTGAACCACTGCTATTTATTGAGATTCTATGAGCTGGGCAGTGTGCAGGCCCTTTAAGTACATTCAGGATCTCATCTGGATTCAGTGTCAGAGGAAAGATCCCAAGGCTTCCAATGAGGGCTGGGCAGGGGGTCAGAAAAGAGGGGCCTGATGTGGGCACTGCTTGTCAGTGTTTTCATGGGGAGCAGTGAGTGACCCTAGAGTGACAGGTCTGGTACAGGTGGCTTTTGTACCTAGTTAGTGACAGGTGGGTCTACATAAAGGTTTCAGGGGCAATCAGATCAGCAAAGCTGTGCTTGAGGATGACAAATCCCTCAGGAAGGAGGGCAAGACTAGGATAACTTAGAAATAAAATGTTTATCACTCTGGGACAAAGGTAACAAAAAATGAAAAGAGCAAAGGAATGAAAGGTGATAAAGGCATCAATGTATCTGAGAGACATTAAGAAAATAATGTATGGGTTCTTGTGACTAGAGAGAAAGAATGATCAAAGATGCTGCCTAGGTGTCAGAGCTAGGGAAGAAGAAAGGTACTTGTGATATAAATGGGTCACTGTGACTGCATGGGGCCAATCTTAAAAAGAAGTGGAGTTTTAGAAAAGTTGAGTTTGCGGTAATGAGGACTTCCAAATAGAAGTGTCTAATGAGCAGCTGGAGATACAAAACTGTAGTTGGAAGGAGGTCAAGGAGGCCTTCAAAGTGATCTGCAGAGAACTGACAGTGTGTACTGAGAAATTGTCATTTCTCACCAATTAGACTTTTAAAACTAGGAGGTAAAAGCAGTTCCTAGCTTACCGGCTCTGAAAGTTTTTTTTTCTCATGGGAGAAAACAAACCGCACGCTGGCATCTAAAATGTCCTTTTAGGTTGTATTTTGAAAAGCTGAAGTAGCCACTAACTTTGTCTTAAAAAATTGTCTTTAACAAACTAGAAAAACAGCACAGACTTTGATTATATCTTAGGAATGTTGCTAGCTTCAGGTTACCCTCAATCCAAAATGTAAAAGCTAAGGGAGAAAGAATACACGTCTTAACCAAAGTCAGTTAATGTCTTCTGCTATTTCTGTCTGGCTGCATTTGGGTTATTTCCATGAGGAAAAGCAGCACTTTCAGAGGAAGAAAGCACCTCTTAAGTGATAAAATGTAGCTCAGACACTCAAGTTCCAAACAGCAGGTCAACACATCCTCCTGCATTGGCAATGATTAAAGGCCTCTTTGAGGAGACCAGTTCTCGAGGATGTTTATAGATGTTCTCTATAAACTCAGCCCACAGCAGGAGCCGTGGGAGGGTTTGCTGGCTCTTTAGGAGTCCCTTCACAAGTACACATTAGAATGTCCCTGTGGCCCCCTATCCTTTTTTCCTCTCAAAGGCCCCAGAGAGGACTGGTAGGTGATGGGGGTGGGGGGGACGACAGAGGAACTAATTCCATTCTCCACCCCTGGTGCCCTGGTTCACGTGGATACACTTTGGTTTGTGTTTAAGCCTCACACGAAATGACAAGTGTTAATTATCTAATTCAAAACTAAGGAGGGAGAATGCCTGAGTTTGGAAAAGTCTGTGAAACTGCAAACAGAGGGGAGTTTAAAATGACAGGTTGCCCACCACAGAATTGAAGAGTACAGCAAACCTCTGGAGACTGAGTCACTCTGAGGTGTTGTGGTTTCTTGAATCAAAATTTGCATCTTCAACTGGTATCTGTAGGGGCATGTCAAGAGACGTGCCCCAAAATTACATGCCAAAGTTGTGTTTGTGCATATGAGTGTAATATGACCGCTTGCCTGAAGGAAATCTATACTTGTTAGGCTTTCAAAGAGGATTACGCGAATGAAGTTAAAAACTACGATGTAGGGACGCCCGGGTAGCTCAGTGGTTGAGCATCTGCCTTTGGCTAAGGGCGTGATCCTGAGGTCCTGGGATCGAGTCCCACCATCAGGCTCCTTGCAGAAAGCCTGCTTCTACCTCTGCCTATGTCTCTGTCTCTCTGTGTGTCTCTCATTAACAAATAAATAAAATATTAAAAAAAAACTACTGTTTATCCACCAGGATAGACTTAAAAAAAATTTTTTTTAAGATTTTATTTAGAGAGTGAGAGCACTCACACATGCAGGGGAGAGGGAGAGGGAAGGAGAGGGAAAGGGAAATAATCCCAAGCAGACTCCCTGCTGAGTGCAAAGCCTCACCTGGGCTGATCTCACAACCCTAGCATTATGACCTGAGTTGGAACCAACAGTCAGACACTTAAGCCACCCATGTGCCCCAGGACAAAGACTTAAAAATTTATTTATTTTAGAGAGAGTGATAGTGCAAGTGGGAGGGAGGGGCAGAGGGAGAGGGGGAGGGAGAGAATCTCAAGCCGACTCTGTGCTGACTACAGAGCTTGAAGCAGGGCTTGATCCCATGACCTGAGCTGAAATCAGGAGCAGGACACTTCACGGACTGAGCCACCCACGTGCCCCCAGGATAAAGAGTTTTTTTTTTTTTAATTTTTATTTATTTATGATAGAGAGAGAGAGAGAGAGAGAGAGAGAGGCAGGCAGAGACACAGGCAGAGGGAGAAGCAGGCTCCATGCACCGGGAACCCGATGTGGGATTCGATCCCGGGTCTCCAGGATCACGCCCTGGGCCAAAGGCAGGCAGGCGCCAAACTGCTGCGCCACCCAGAGATCCCGGATAAAGAGTTTTTAATGCTCTACATCCCTCTGCTTCCTAGAGTGATTATTATAATGAGCCACCTGGTGAGCCTTTCCACAGTGATGCAATATTACTGTCGTGAACTTCCACCCTCTGTGTCCTGGAACAGTCTCCGCGTGGGCAGCCACCAAGTCTATCGTGGTGACATCTGGCTTTTGGACAGGCTTTCACTTGGTGCTCCTATTTATTTATTTATTTATTTATTTATTTATTTATTTATTTATTTATTTATGACAGTCACAGAGAGAGAAAGAGAGAGAGGCAGAGACACAGGCAGAGGGAGAAGCAGGCTCCATGCACCGGGAGCCCGATGTGGGATTCGATCCCAGGTCTCCAGGATCGCGCCCTGGGCCAAAGGCAGGAGCCCAACCGCTGCGCCACCCAGGGATCCCGGTGCTCCTCTTTCTTACCCTACCCTCTCTTTCTTTCCTCCTCTTCTCTCCCTTTCTCTTGAATTTAATGCCGGCAATTCAATGAAAAAAATCTGATTTCATATAAAAATCCAGACTTCTGGCTTCTGTTGAAATAAGTCAGATGATCTGGCATGACTAGGATGTCATATGGAGTGACAAGAATCAGCTTGAGCTAGGTAACTCTGAAGCTACACCCTTCAGATAGGGCATGCCCTGCTCGGGTTTGCTAGTCCTCACCCACTCACTTTTCCTCATTTCTGTTTCCTGTCTGACCTCGGGCATATCTGTGTGAATATTTGTGTTTTCATAACCTCTCCCTTAGGTGATGCCTTCAGAGTCTACTGAGGAGTGTATGATGCTTCTGGGTTACCTGGTCTTGGGCTAGCATGCTTTAGTTGTGTCAGCTTAGAGTTTTCCTGTCCCTTAATTTGCAGGCAGGTTGTTTACAATCATTGCTGAGAAAGTGATTGCCTATAAGGTCTTCCAAAAAGTTTTCTAAATTACTGCTTCTATTTTCTTTTACCTTCAGAGGCCAGATATCCATGTTCAGTAGGTTCCATGTGTGAAAGGCTCTGGATGGATCTGAGAGCAAGTCTAAAAATTCTAAGTTGGCTTTGTCTTATTATATCCAGAGACCCAGGTCAAAATGAATTAAGTGAGAGTTTGTGGGCTCTTCCATATATCAAATATTTAGTATAGGCCTTTGCGACACCTGCTTTAATATTTTGGAGTTATTTACTTCCTGGCCCTGAGAAAGAGTATAATTTTTTCCGATGTTTATTTGCACCATATAACAATGGTATGTACACCTCAGTTTTACAATCACCAGACAGTTTTTGAGTCCCAGCTTCACTGTTTATTAGCCATGAGACTGTGGGCAAATTAGTCACTCTCGCCAAGTCTCCCATTAACATAGAAAGGAATGGGGTTCCTACCACCTACCTCACATGAGCATTAAAGAGACACATGTAAGCACTAGCACATAGGAAGCGTTCAGTAAATGTGGTCTCCTCTTCCACTTCATGGTCCATATGTCTGACACTTTCCCAACCGTGTAAGTGAGGAATCCCAAAGGTTCTCATGCTCATGGCATATAATCAACAATTTGTTCTGATATCTCACCAATGTAACTTTTAAAACACCTGGAGAGATTTTACTTCCTGAGGAAAATACCATCTCTAAAATTTCAGTGTCAAGAAATGGCATAAAGCTTTGGAAAACACAAATACATAAAATATAACATGAACACACTGTACAGTTGATTTCTTCTTCAACATTCATAGGGTTTGGTCTGTTGGCACAACTGATAGTAACAATTATCACAGTCTGATGACTTGGGCAATTTCAAGATCTCTATCACTGGAACCTTTTCTAGGTTTCCCAAAAGAAATACCTAACTGACATGCTATAGTTATCTGAAAAATCTATGAAGGAAGAAAAAGGGCTGAGATACAATCTCCCAATTATTCTGTGTGATTAAAGAACTTGCAAGGAACTTGGCTACTGCTCCCTTGAAAGGAAAATTGTTTGACTTGATCAACTACTTATCTGTGGGTTCATCTAACCGACTACTCTCTGGAAGGAGGTTGCAGCACTGCTGTCACCTGTTCGATGCCTCAGTAACCCCAAGAGCAATTAATACAATAATTTGCACTGAGTTTATCAAAGAGGAATACATTAATTCTGAGTTTAAGTGGAGAATTTTTTAAAAAGATTATTTATTTATTTATTCATGAGAGACACACAGAGAGAAGCAGAGACACCGGCAGAGGGAGAAGCAGGCTCCCTGCAGGGAGCCCGATGTGGGACTCTATCTGGAACTCCGGGATCACGCCATGAGCTGAAGGTGGGTGCTCAACCGCTGAGCCACCCAGGTGTCCCTCAGTGGAGGATTTTTATACCTTACCTTATAAAGATGTCATGTAATGACGGATAACTCTTTAGAAGTCATAATCTTCAAAGTGCTTTGTTCAGTGGCATCGAATTACAGTTCTACCTCTATTCAACAAAATGTTTACTGTGACAAGAGTACATGCCAGCATTTTAGGAATAATCCTTTGGAAGACTAATTTATTGGGATTCCAGCCTGAAAATATAATCTCAATCATTACTTAGCAAAGATGTTTCACTGCAAGAATACAGAAGTTTTGGCTTCCTATGGGCCTTTAAATAGGCTATTTATTCCTTGTCATTACAAATTACACGACAACAAAGAATAATGACCATTGCTAATATTTACTGAGTCCTTATAATGTGAAACGCAACTCTATGAGATAATTATTACTCTCACTCCATTTTACAGATGAGAAAATGGAGACCTCATTTATATAGGGCAGAGTCAGGTACTGAATCATGGTCTCAATAAAATGTGACCTCGTAACTCTATATTATCCCAATAACAATCAGTAATAGCTAATGGTTTGAAGGACTAATTTGCTCCTTTATGCTATTAGAAAGTTGCGAAGTCCAAACTGGAGAAAATAAACTAGGATGTGAGAACACTGCGTTTTGGAACATGAACTCCAGCTTGTGGCTGTTAGGGGGAGCATGGGGTTCCATGAGATAAATAAGCAGAAGCAGTCACAATAGAAATAGGGGTGAGAGGGGCACCTGGCTGGCCCAGTAGGAAGAGATGCAACTTTTAATCTCAGGGTCATGAGTTTGAGCCCCACACTGAGATTAAGTAACAGAGATTACGTAAATGAATAAATAATTAAACAAACAAACCTAAAAAAAAAAAAAAAAGACACGGGGTGCCTATTTCTGCCACCCCAGGCCTACTTCTGGAGACACCACTATATACACTAGTAGAATTACTACAGACATTTTAAACATCCAAAGAATGACTGCACACTTCTAGTGACTATGAGATACAAAGAAATGTGCCCACATGTAAGCAAGGCAAGGGTAAGAAATAGCAATAAAAAGAGAATATATATATATATATACACACACACACACACACGTATATATATATATACACACATACATATTAAAGAGAATATTATGTGTATTTCTTGTAGGTGGCAGACACTGGCTTTCATTAATACAAGAGAAGCATTTCCGGGCTCTTACCATATCAACTCTTATCCAAACAGATTTTCTTTCTGGAAGGAGTCAGAAATTACCAGGGCAAAGGTAGCTAGCTAACTCACAAGAGGTTGACTGGCTGCCTGAACTTTGAGGCATGATTTACTGCTGGTGAGAGGTACTGGGCAGAACAACACACAGAAGGCTGTTCTGGCTCTCCAAGACTGATTTTGTTTCTGTTACGTGGCATATGCTCAGTGACCTATCCTGTACTAAATGCTGTAGATGTCAGTAACTTGTGATTAAAAATACTGGTCAGTAAGCAGACTTCAGTTATCAGTTTGAGTTGTCTTTCCCTCTCCAATCAAATTCTGAGCTCTTTTAGATCAGGTATCAAGCCACGGAGTTCTATTATTGTACCTGAAGTAGTTGGCACAAAGATGGGTTCTGGATATTTGCAGATGAAAATCAAATCAACGTATATCTGACCCCCTATTGTAGTAATTTCTTTAGAATCTCTGACAGAATCACCTGCAAGGTTGGTGAACCTGAATAAGGATATCTGAGAGAGAGAGGCCCAGGAATGTACATTTTAAACAAACCCCTTGGGCAGCCCGGGTGGCTCAGCAGTTTAGCGCTGCCTTCAGGCCAGGGCCTGATCCTGGAGACCCGGGATCGAGTCCCACGTTGGGCTCCCTGCATGGAGCCCGCTTCTCCCTCTGCCTGTGTCTCTGCCTCTCTCTTGTGAATAAATAAAATCTTAAAAAAATAAATAAACAAAGCCCTTAGGAGATGCTTGCGCATACAGACGTTTGGGGACTAGAGAGCTGTTGCATACTAATAAATAAATGTATATACCTAAATATGTTTCAGACAAGGTACGGGTACGGTGTGAGCACAATAAAGTTTAAATAACACTTCCAACATCATTTCCTCTTCTCTCCAAACTCTCCTCTCTCCAATGTCTGAATCATCCTCCTGGAGCAAAATTCCAATCAAATGTTTCCTTTGCTCAAAACCTTCTTGACCATGAGAAATTAAAGCCCATAATTGTAAGCTTGTCATTTAAGAATCTTTATGGAATGCTAAAAAATCAACACAACTTTTTAATGAGGCTTTTTTTTCCCCCCTAAAGTAGGCTATATGCCCATAGTGGGGCTAGACTTCATGACCCTGAAATCATGAGTCCCATGTCCTATGGACTGAGCCAGCCAGGAGCCCCAATACAAATTTTTAAGTAGAGTAGTAGAAAGTCTGGAGCCAGAAAGACTGATTTCAAATCCCAGCTCTACCAATTCATGGTGTGACCTCAGGCAAGTCTGAGGTCTTAATCTCTGCCTCCGTGTCCGTGTCCTCAACTATAAAACGGGGATATTAATATTACTGATAAGGGTGTTGATAGGAGTAAATGAATAGATGCACCACACTCAGAATAGTGCCCAGCACATAAGTGCAACATGAATGCTAGCTAATACTATTATTATAATTATCTCCTACTTCTTTAGTTACTAATGACACTTTGGTCCCATCTCTTAATTCCTGCTCCTTGGTCCATTTTTCTGTAACACACTGTTCCAGTCATCTGTAATGCAGCTCCACACCTTCACTGGGTCAAAAGTATTCAACTGACAAGATCCAAATCCTCAAGACGCATGGGTGGCTCAGGGGTTGGGCATCTGCCTTCTGCTCAGGGTGTGATCCTGGGGTCCTGGGATCCAGCTGAGCATCAGGTTCTCTGCAGGGAGCCTGCTTCTCCCCCTGCCTGTGTCTCTGCCTCTCTCTGTGTGTCTCTCATGGATAAATAAAACCTTTAAATCAAATTAGCCCTTCCTGCCTCTGTGCATTCATGTAACTTTGATTTGTGCGTCTTTCCTCATCTCCTGGACTGTAATTTCCCAGGAGAGCCTTGTATACTCAAAACAGTTGTTAGGAACAGAGAGAAGTGAGTTCCAAACAGGTCGCAGTTATTCTCCCCGGGTCTCCTCTTCCCCATTCTTTTTTTTTATTTATTTATTTACGACAGTCATAGAGAGAGAGAGACAGAGACACAGGCAGAGGGAGAGGCAGGCTCCATGCACCGGGAGCCTGATGTGGGACTCGATCCCGGGTCTCCAGGATCACGCCCTGGGCCAAAGGCAGGCGCCAAACCGCTGCGCCACCCAGGGATCCCCTCCTCTTCCCCATTCTTAAGTCCAAGATAATAATAATATCTACCTTGAAGGAGGTTTAGATGTAAACTCTATCCACAGGTACTCAAGAGAGCCTAGAGGACAACAACAGATGTATTAACAGTTGGCACTTACGGAGTGCCGGTTACGTAAGGTCAGCGCCAAGCAGGAGGGCACGAAGTCTTTCCAGCACGTCTATGCAGACAGGCAGAGAAACGCAGAACACATCTGACACCCAGACTGGCTGTTTACCAAACAGCTTTGACAAGAACAAACCGAACCACCTAAACTCACACGTGCACCCTGAGCCGCCGGCTCGGGGCTGTGCCTGGAGGAGAGAGGAAAGAGCTTCTTCCGAGGGTGACATCAAGACCACCCTCCAAAGGACCGACCAATGGGCTATAGCAGGGAGGACCCAACGGCGACAGCTGAGGGCATGACAGCGTCTGGGCTCTTTCTCTTCTCCATCAAAGTTGGGGGGCGGGGGGGGGGGAGGGTGGCCGCCCAGCGACCGGCTAAAGATCCTCAGTTAAGACGCAACCCGATTCTCGGTTACCCTTTTTTTTGTTTTTTTCTTTCTTCAAAGAAAACTCCCTTTATGCACAAGTTCCCCTTAGGAGCCGCGGAATCAGAGCAGCTGGGTTCTCGCCGAAACGCAGCGCGACTTTTTTTGCGGTTTCTCTGTCGCCTTTTGTGCGCGTCCGTTACCCTGTTTGATAACGGGAGCAATCGTTCCGCTTTCGGGCAGGAACTGCCTCGCCGGTCGGACCCGAAGCCCAGGTTATCAGGGGCCTGATGGATTCTGGACGCGCCGCCCAAGGCTGCGGCTGCGGCTGCGGCTGCGGCTGCGGCTGCGGCTGCGGCTGCGGCTCCCGCGCGGCGGGCGTCTCTTCGTCCCCCTCCCCCGCACCGCCCGCCCGCCCAGGTGCAAGGAAGCGATGCCCCCTCCCTCCCGCCCCGGGGAGGTCCCGGAGCGGCCAGCTGAGCCTGACCCCCGAGGGCACGCAGGCGAGACCCGCCGGGCAAGGACGCGGGCGGAAGAGCGGCCGCCCGGGGGGTCCGCGCCCCGCGGCCCGGACGGCGCCGCTCGGGCCCCCGGCCTGCCTGGAGCCCCGCGCACCCTCTCCGACCCGTCCCTCCCCGCCGCCCGGATACCCAGCCCGGGCCTCCCCGCCACGCCGGCGCTTACCACCGCACTCCTTCCGGGCCCACCCGGCCGCCAGCCGCCTCCCGGACCCCCGCGGAAGCGGAGCAGAAGGAGGCCGCTCCACTTCCGGAAGTGAGCGAGGCCTCACTGCGGAGGAGCGTGCCCCCGGCCCGCGACCATAGAGAAGCCGCGCCCGCCGCCCGGCCCGCTCAACCCCGCGACCTCCCCGCCGCCTAGAGCGGCCACTCCCCGGACCCGGGCTTGGGCGCATGCGTGCCACTCCCATCCCGCCCTTTCCAGGGCTGGGGCTGCGCTGTTCCAGCCCGAGGGCGAGGCGGGTGTCACGTTCGGGTCGTCCCGGGAGCCTGTTTCTGTGTCTGGAGGAAACAGCTTCCTCCAGAAATTAAATATTATAAGACCGCACTGTAGTGCCCGTTTTTTTTTTTTTTGTTAGTTTTTTTTTTTTGTTTGTCTTTTTGTTTTTTGCCTTCGTATGGTAGGCAGAAAATCCCAGGACCTTGGCTGAAGTTCTATTTGCAGTATTAAGAACTGGAATTAAAATGACTTTATCACCATGTTTTTCTCCCAGTGTCTTGGTCTCTTGAGAATAGATTGTGTGTGTGTGTGTGTGTGTTTTAAAAGATCTTATTTATTCCTGAGAAGCAGAGAGAAGGAGAGACATAGGCAGAGGGAGAAGCAGGCTCCCTGTGGGGGCCTGATGTGGGACTCGATCCCAGGACCCCTGGGATCATGCCCTGGGCCATCTAGGCGTCCCTGATTACCTGGTTTAAAACCACTGGCCCCAGAAAAAATAAAAATAAAAATAAAATAAATAAAACCACTGGCCTGGAGGTTTGTTAAACTGATCATTTGGGATGACATTCCCTCCTTTCTCTCCCCGCCCCCCCCCCGGGGGGGCTATCCAGGCGTCCCTGATTATCTGGTTTAAAACCACTGGCCCCAGAAAAAAATAATAAATGAATAAATAAATAAACCACTGGCCTGGAGGTTTGTTAAACTGATCATTTGGGATGACATTCCCTCCTCCCCCGCCCCCCACACACATATCAAATTGGCAAAGAATTAAAAGATTGGTTCTGGGCTAGTGTAGGGAGTGTGTCAACTTTTTTTTTTTTCCCAGAGAAAAATTTGGAACTTGGTGTCAGTGTGTGTGTGTGTGTGTGTGTGTGTGTGTGTGTGTCTGTGGTTAAAGATACATAACAAAATTTACCATTTTAGCCATTTTTTAAGTGTACAGTCCCCCAAAGGAAGTATTAAGTATTCTAAAGAACACAAAACAGTCTGTACAGTCCAGTGGCATTCAATACATGCACATTGTTGTGCAATTTTCACTAGAGTCCATCTCCAGGACTTTTTCACCTTTCCATACTGAGACTCCATACCTGTTAAACAACTCCAACCTGTCCTCCCCACCCACCCCCACCTTCTTCTCTAGCCTCTGGGAACCACTAAGTCTTCTTTCAGCGAATCTGACTATTCTAGGCACCCTATATGAGTGGAATCACATTGTATTTGTCTTTTTAAAAAAAGATTTTATTTTTTTATTTATTCACGAGAGATACAGAGAACGGCAGACAAGCAGAGGGAGAAGTAGGCTCCCTGCTGGGAGCCTGATGTGGAACTCGATTCTAGGACTCCAGGATCATGCCCCGGGCTGAAGGCAGGTGCTCAACCACTAAGCCCCCCTGGGATCCCTGAAAATTCTATTTTAAATTTTTTAGGAATCCCCATGCTGTTTTCCACAGTGGCCACGCCATTTTTACCTTCCCACCAGCAGCACACAACAACACACATGATTTCAACTTCTTTTTTAAAAAAGTTAATTAAGGGTTCCCTGGGTGGCACAGCGGTTTGGCGCCAGCCTTTGGCCCAGGGCGCGATCCTGGAGACCCAGGATCGAATCCCACATCGGGCTCCTGGTGCATGGAGCCTGCTTCTCCCTCTGCCTATGTCTCTGCCTCTCTCTCTCTCTCTCTCTCTGTGTGACTATCATAAATAAATAAAAATTAAAAAAATAAAAAGTTAATTAATTAATTAATTTATTTATCTATTTATTTGATGGAGACAGAGAGCCCACACAAGCAGGTGGAGCAGCAGGCAGAGGGAGAGGGAGAAGCAGGCTCCCTGCTAGAGCAGAGAGCCTGACTCAAGGACTGATCCCAGAACTCTGGGACCATGATCTGAGCCTAGGGCAGGTGCTTAAGTGACCTTAGTTACATTTCTTAACTAAGGGATGTGAAAGGGTATCTCATTATGGTTTGGATTTGTGTTAGTGATATGGAGCATCGTTTCATGTGCTTATTGGTCATTTGTATGTCTTCTCTGGGGAAATGTTTATACAAGTCCTTTGTCTATTTTTTAATCAGATTTTCTTTGTCATTGAATAATGGAGTTCTTTTATTTTGTGGAGATCTTTATATATTAATGATGTTAATCCCTCATCAGATATATTATTTGTGGGTGTTTTTTTCTATTCCATGGGTTGACTTTTTACTTTGTTGATAGAATCCTTTCATTCCCAAATATTTTCAGTTTTGCAGTAGGCCCATTCATCTACTTTTTCTTTTGTTGCCTGTGTTTTGGGCATTATATTTGAGAAAAAAAATCATTGCAACTCTAATGTCATGAAGTTTTTGTGTTATGTTTTATACTAACAATTTTATAGTTTCACCTCTTATATTTAGATGTTTGATCTATATTGAGTTAATTTTTAAATAGTATAAAGTAAGGCTCTAACTTCATTCTTTGCATATGGATAT
Organism: Nyctereutes procyonoides; assembly: GCF_905146905.1. Lineage (NCBI taxonomy): Eukaryota > Metazoa > Chordata > Mammalia > Carnivora > Canidae > Nyctereutes > Nyctereutes procyonoides. The sequence goes on along the minus strand of NW_026575126.1, from coordinate 49,154,705 downwards.
CCAGTGTTCCCAAAACTATTATTGAAAAGACTGTTCTTTTTGAATTGAATAATCTCCGCATACTTGTAAATCATATGTTCATATATGCAAGGGTTTATTTTGGAGGTCTCTATTTCATTGGTTTCTTTTTTTTTTTTTTTATTTATTTATGATGGGCACACAGTGAGAGAGAGAGAGGCAGAGACACAGGCAGAGGGAGAAGCAGGCTCCATGCACCGGGAGCCCGACGTGGGATTCGATCCCGGGTCTCCAGGATCGTGCCCTGGGCCAAAGGCAGGCGCCAAACTGCTGCGCCACCCAGGGATCCCTATTTCATTGGTTTCTAGGTCTTTCTTTTATGCCAATACCACCCTGTTTTGATTACTATAGCTTTGTAGTAAGTTTTGATATTCATTTAAATTACTTAGGTTTTAAATTACTTACAATTATTTAAATTACTTGAAATTTAAATTTAAGTGGCCATATGTGTCTAGTAGTCTCTGTATTGGACTTTTTAAGCTGAGACGAGAAGGCAGAGAGATATTTCAAACCTGAAGTTTGACTACCTAACGTATTTTTTTTTTCCTTCCCGTTCCAGCTGAACTCTAGAATTCACACTTAGTCTCTGCTGTTCACACTGGGGATAGTGAACATAATTACCTATATGGAAATTTCTATTGAATAAGGCCAGAGAAATGAACTTGTGGAGGGAATTGGTGGGGAAAACATGTCCAGACCCTTTTGTGTGTGCTTTAGAATACTTAATACTTCCTTTTTGGGGAAAACGATTATTTTTTTCAAAAAAACATGCAAAATTTTTTTACACACTATATCTCAAACTAAGAGATGTGAATGCAGGGGAATTGTGACAAGTCAAAACTCCAATCATATCTACATTTATTTATACAGTACTCTATAATTCACAGACATTATCACCACTTATCTTCAACCCTATTTAATGAATGAGAAAATTGAGATTTAGGAAGGTTGAATACCTCCAGACCCAATCAATGGTCGACCTAGCCATGGAAAGCAGGTCCTCCAATCAACTTCAGAGTCGGCTTTTGTGAAAGATGAAAGTGAATTCATGCACTCAGCCTAGGTTTATTGAGCATCTACTGTGTATCAACACCATTGTGGGCTCTGAGATTCAATGGTATACTCCCAATCAGCCTAACCAGCAAGATCTCCTCTGTTTTCATTCGCCAGTCCCATTGACTAGGGCAGCAGATAAAGGTCTCAGCTTTGGGGGGCGGGGGGCACCTCCAAGGCTCAGTGGTTGAGCATCTGCCTTTGGCTCAGGTCATGATCCTGGGGTCCTGGGATGGAGTCCTGCATCAGGTTCCCCGCAGGGAGCCTACTTCTCTGCCTATGTCTTTGCCTCTCTTAAATAGCTCTCCCTCCTATTCTTCTTTTTTCCTCCCCTCCCATTATTATTAAAGATACTATTTATTTATTCATGAGACAGAGAGAGAGAGAGAGAGAGAGAGAGAGAGAGAGAGAGGCAGAGAGAGAGAGAGAGAGGCAGAGACACAGGCAGAGGGAGAAGCAGGCTCCATGCAGGGAGCCCGACGCGGGGCTCGATCCTGGTCTCCAGGATCCTGGGCTGAAGGCGGTGCTAAACCGCTGAGTCACCCGGGCTGCCCCCTCTCCCATTATTTTTATTGTAGCACCAGCCTCCTCTTCACAGCGCTGATTGCATTTCCAAGTGGCGAGTTTGATTCCTGCCTGCCTTTCCCCTTCCATCCCAAGGGAAGCTCCAACGGGGCAGGGACCTTGCCTCCTCTTCCTCACTTTATGTGAGGCACATAACGTCGCCAGGGACTACGTGCTCCCTCCCTCACCGGGGGTTAAGACACCAACACACTTCTTCCGAAGGGACTGTCTCCTACGCCCGGCCTCGCAGGCGAGATAGACCACGCCTCGGGGATGCCCATGGCCACGCCCCTCCCCCGTCCCTGGAAGGAGGGGACAGGGCCCCGCTCGGCCCCGCCCCCGCCGTGACGCAGGCTCACGTGACGCGCGCCGGCGCGCGCTGTTTCCGGAAGTCGCCGCCGCGGTCTCCGCCGCCGCCACCTCCGCTGCCTGCTGCTGCGGTCCCCGCGGAACTTTGCGAGTAGAACGGCTGAGGCGGGCCCCGGGCGGGGCCGCGGTTCTGGCCACTCTGCAGAATGGAGATAATCAGGAGCAGTGCGTGTCCTGCGTGCACCTCCCCCAGCCCCACGGACCCCCGTCACCCGGCCTGCTAGGCCCAGGCCGGGGCCGGTTTGCTTGGCGGGGCCTTGCCTTGGGGCTGGGGCAGCCCCTTAGGGGTTTGCCTCCCCTTAAGTCTGTGAGCTTTTTCTGGGGGAGGGGCCTGCCCCTCTCTGTCCCGGTCCCGGGCCCTCCTGCCCGGGCGTCCCCCCTCCCCTCTGTGGCCTGAGAGCACCCACCCCCATGTGCCCTCCTGTGGCCCGGTACACCCACCGGGAACCTGCCCCCCTCTAGTCGTGCGCCCCTCGGGGACTTCATACTCTCCGCCTTGCCCTCCTCCCGCCCGAGGTCTCAGAGTCTCCCCAGCCCTTCCTTCCTCTCCCGTTAGGAGCTCTTGGGCAGGAAGCCAGGCCACCGGTTCTGAGCCTCTTCTCGGTTTCTTCACAGATTTTAAGAGTAACCTTCACAAAGTGTACGAGGCCATAGAGGAGGCCGACTTCTTCGCCATCGATGGGGAGTTTTCAGGTATCCCTCGCTTGTAAGCCAGGAGCTAGCAATGCGCAGCCAAGGCTCTTCTTCCCGTTGGTCAGACCCCGTGCCTGCTGGCCACTCCTCCTTGTTTGTGGCCTTGGGCGTTGTAGGACTCTCCGTTTAGGCCTGGAAGAGGTGCGGTGGCTCTGGGATTGTTGAAGCTCCACGAGGGTTGCAGATCGAGATCTTGATTTGGGCGCAGCTTAAAAGTTGTTTGACATGCACGTGGTAGGATTGAGGTCAGGCTCTGTGTGTGTGTGTGTGTGTGTGTGTGTGTGTATGGTAAAATACACATGAGATAAAATTTACTTTTTTAACCATCTTGAAATGGATTTCATAATGCGTTGGCATTAAGCACATTCAGCTCGTCTTGCATCCATCTCCAGGACTTTAACATTTTCCTGAACTGAAGCTCTGTACTAATTGGACAGTAATTCTCCCCATTTTCCCCTCCCTACTGCCTCCAGCAGCCAGCAGCTATTCTTTCTGTATCTATGAATTTGACTACTCTAGGCCCTTCCTGTAAGTGGAATCATACAGTGTTTTTCCCTTGTGACTTGACTTTAGGATCAGGCTCTCATAGATAAATGAAGGTATTCCTTTATGCATTGGTGGAAGTGTTTATTGCCTACCTCAGCATGAATGTGTGTGTGTGTGTGTGTGTGTGTTAATTATCAACACTTAAAATTGCAAAGCCCCCCCCCCCCTTTGGGGATAGAGGACTAATTTCTGAGTTGTTGAAGTCATTATGAACAATTGGTGCAGGTACGCACTTTTGCTACCTGACTTTATGTGTTTAAAAATTTAACCCATTTCTGAAGGAATCTGTGCTCGGGTAAATATGATACTCACTGTTAAACCTGAGGTTTCTAGTTGGAGTCAGTTCCCTAGGAAGCTGAGTTTTCACCAGAAATCATTTTTCTCTGTGACCTTCAAAATTTCTTTGTTGTATAGATATTACTACAAACTGTTGATCAAGACTGATATTCTAACAATAATATACTTCAACATTGCTGGATGTCTGACTACGCGTTAATCCTTTAGAAAGCAACAAAACTTATTTAATCCTACAGACTGCTTGCTTTTTTTTTTTTTAAAGATTTATTTATTTATTAGAGACACACACAGAGAGAGAGAGAGAGAGAGAGAGAGAGAGAGAGAGAGAAGCAGGCTTTCAAGGAGCCCAATGTGAGACTGGATCCTGGGTCCCCAGGATCATGCCCTAGGCCAAAGGTGGCGCTAAACCGCTAAGCCACCGGGGCTGCCCTACAGATTGCTTTCTTAAATCATTATTGTGTTTTAAAAGTTATTTTATTAATTTTTAGAAAATATTTATTTAAGAGAGTGCATGCGTGCGCACACACAAGCTGGGGGAGGGACAGAGGGAGAAGCAGAGTCCCCACTGAGTGGTACTCCAGAATCATGATCTGAGCCAAAGGCAGACACTTAACCTACTGAGCCACCCAGGCACCCTTGAAACCTATTTTAGACAGTAGTACTGCATATGATCAAATTAAAGCATTCTCATCTCTAAATTCATTATTACGGTGTTGAGCTTGGTGGCCAGTGAAATTAATTCTCATTTTGGAAAAGTAAAGTAAGGAGCACTTCCGATTAATCTTAATTCATAAGAACAGGAAATTATGTGCTGTTGAATAGTGGACTGACCTTTTTTTCTTAAAATTAGGAATCAGTGATGGACCTTCAGTCACTGCACTAACAAATGGTTTTGACACTCCAGAAGAAAGGTATCAGAAGCTTAAAAAGGTAAGTGGATGTGTTCAAACATCTTTTTTTCCCCCATATTGGTCTTCCTTACATTGAATTATAAAGAAATGTCATCATGAAACTTGCATGTTAAATTCTCTACCCCACCTATGAGATGTATTTTAGTGATGTTAAAAATAACAGCAAAAATAATTGTTTGCTGGAAAACATTTTGGGGAAGGTTTAGTATTTTCAGTGTTAATTTGATTTGTAGGAAATACAAGGGGGTTATTTTAATCATTTGGAAATAGGCCTAAGATGATGCTCTTGCTCTTGGTTGGTAGATAGGTGCTTAATTGGGAAAGGAATTAAGAAGCATATGTAAATTAATAATGCTTCTGATAAGCAATGTGTAATCTGTTGTAATCGAAAGTATTCTGTTAAAAGTCAAATTGAGTAGTTAGAAAGCCCACCTGATTGAGAGTACTGATGCTCACGTCGAATATACAACACTCATTTGACGGTGTTTTGTTTCCCTTTTCCAGCATTCCATGGACTTTTTGCTGTTTCAGTTTGGCCTTTGCACTTTTAAGTATGACTACACAGATTCAAAGTAGGTTGTTTTAACAAGCAGCAGATTTCTTTTTTCATGGAGTCGTGTAACCCACTAAGTCTCCTTTTGTCTTCTTTCCCGCAGGTATATAACAAAGTCATTTAACTTCTATGTATTCCCGAAACCTTTCAATAGGTCCTCACCAGATGTCAAGTTTGTTTGTCAGGTTGGTAGCATAATTGATTTTCTTCTGTTATGAAGTGCTGATGAGGCAAGTGCGGAAATGTGGAATCAGAATTTTTTTTTTTAAGATTTTTTTATTCATGAGAGAGAAAAAGAGAGAGAGGCAGAGACACAGGAGGAGGGAGTAGCAGGCTCCACGCCAGGAGCCCGATGCAGAACTCTATCCTGGGACTCCAGGATCGCGCCCTGGGCCAAAGGCAGGCGCTAAACTGCTGAGCCACCCAGGTTCCCCCCAGAATTCTTTTAAAAATTTGGTTCTACCACTAACTTTCAGTTTTCAGCAAACCCCCTTAGGATTGCAAATTAATGACACCGCTTTTAATGACGCTGCTCTTTTCCTCCTTCCTTTAAAATCAAGGGGTAAGAGCAATAGGTAAACAGGTGGAAACCCGAACATGAGGTTTATTACTAGCAAAGCTGACTTTGGGAACATGGGTTTGTAATGTGTTTCTGTTTGGGATTTTTAATATCCTCCCCCTGATTTGAACCTTTAAATCAGGTCCTTCAGGCTTTCCTGCCCCATGCTCTTTGTACACATCTCCAAGGGTAGGGCTTTATTTTCTAGAGTAACAGAGTATATGTATATCCTGTTTAAAAAGAGAACCCAGAAGGGCCTAAAGTGCATTTGCTCAGTTCTGTTACCCAAGTTTCCCAGTTAAGAGAGTCCACAGTTTCCTCTGGAGGAGGAGAGGGGATACTTCTATGAACCAAGGTAAGGATTTAGAACATTACCTTTAGAATATTACCTTTAGGGGCACGTGGGTGGCTCAGTGGTTGAGCGTCTGCCTTCGGCTCAAGTTCTGATCCCGGGATCCTGGGATCAGGGAGCCTGCTTCTCCCTCTGCCTATGTCTCTGCCTCTCTCTCTGTGTCTCTAATGAATAAATACAATCTTTAAAAAAAAGAACATCACCTTTAGCATTTTGTAGCTCACCTGGTAGCCACTCAGTAAATATCAGTTCTCTCTTTCTGTTCTCTTAATAATCTGTTATAAAGCATAAGGAGGATGTATATAAGTGATGTAGTGTGTGGATATGTGATTAGAGACAAGTGTTGATCTCTTTTCCTTTACTATCTTGGTTGCTCAATTCTCAGCAATGTTCATTTGAGTTTTGCCATCCTTCTTCTCTTCTGCCTGTAAGTAGTAATGGAGTTAAGAAAGCCTGGAGCATAGGCTTCTGACCTACTGAGCCATGCCAGATTCTTTCTATAATAAGGCAAGTGAAATTATGAGTTAATCATATGCCTGGGGTGAAGAGGAAAGGGGAAGGGAATTTTGGTCTTGTAACCTGGTTTCTTAAATTAGCAAGTAGGCCTTTATCCTGCATTCAGTTAATAGTTATTTACCAACTACCTTATTAGGGGATACTAATTAAACAGTATTTGTTGATTCTCAATGAGAGAAAAATAGGCTCTGTTTGGCAGTTGGTGTGGATAAAATTTTTCTAGCGATACCAGGAGAAGAGAGAAATGTACATGGCTTCTGCAACTTTAGCCAGGCATCGATCATGCAAAAGCAGATATTGGCAATGAGACACCTTAGGGGTGATGCTTTGTTCTAAATACCAACAAAAGTACAGATACTCTAGGATATGCCCTGGAAGTGGATCAGAAGAACTCTGCCCGTCACACAAAGGTATTCTGTGGCTACACTTGGAACACTTAATGCAATTCTAGTTGCCAGCCCACTCCTTAAAAAACAAACAAACAAAAAGATATGATGGATTTGGATAGGCCAGAGACTCCTGTCTAAAATTGACAATGGAGGGTGCCTGGGTAGTGCATTCGGTTAAGCATCCGATTCTGGATCAGGTCATGATCTCAGGGTCGTGAGATCAAGCCCTGAATTAGGCTCTGTGCTCAGTGTGGAGTTTGCTGGTCCCTCTCCCTCTGCTTCCGCCCCCCCCCCCCCCCATCGCTTGGATACACATGTGTGCATACACTCTCTATCTCTCAAATAAATACATGAAATCTTTAAAAAACAAAATGGACAATGGGATCAACACTGCAATTTTTTAGTCTGGAAAAAGCAAAGGCAGAGAAAAGGTTTAAATTTAGTATGTAAACTTGTGAATTGTATGGATAAGATGAATGATAATATCTTTGAATTTTTAGTTTTTTTTTTTTTTTTTTCGGGTTCTCCATCCACTGTGGTATCTGTTTTATTTAAAATTCTAGGGCAGAGTTGCATCTTACAAGGGAGTTAGTTTCTAAAGTCAGAGAGCGGGATGAAAACACTCTTGGAAAGCTCTTACCACCCTTAAAACAGATAGGGTTTGGAAGTAGAGCAACATAATAGGTTCTTTTGAAAAATAAACATCTGTACACACAGTGAGTTGCTTACACACTAGGCAGGAAAGAGAAGAACAGGCTGACTAAGAACCACACACTCTCCCAGGGGCTGTTCCTGTCCAGTGGAATAGGAGGGATTCACATTATGTAAAAAAATTTTTTGGGATGCTTGGGTGGCTTAGCAGTTAAGCATCTGCCTTTAGCCCAGGGTGTGATCCTGGAGTCCTGGGATCGGGTCCCACATTGGGCTCCCTCCCTGGAGCCTGCTACTGTCTCTGCCTATGTCTCTGCCCCCCTCGTCTCTCTGTGTCTCTCATGAATAAATAAAATCTTAAAAAAATTTTTTTTTGAGTACATGGATAAATAGTATTACATTAGTTTCAGGTATACATCATATAGTGATTCAGCATCTCTATATGTCATGGTGTGCTCACAAGTATAGCTACCACCTGTCACCAAACAAGGCTATTAAAATATTATTGTGTTCCCATGACTTTATTCAATCCATGCCTAGAAGCCTCTACCTTCCATTTCCATTTCCCTTTACCCATTTTGCCCAGCCCCTTGCCTCCTTCCTTTCTGGCATTTGTCAATTTCTTTTCTGTATTTAGGCATTTACATTGTTTTTATCTCTTTTTCTTCTCCTTTTTATTTTTCTAGTGGAGCCTCAAATGTTGAATTCACTGAAGATATATAAATGATTGTGAAATATTAGAACATTGCTGATATCTATAGAGTAAAAAAATGAGTTTTTTTTTTTTTTAATATATCCTCTTCCCTGGGACACCTCCTTCCCTCCTTTTGTCTTGACTTTTTTTTTTTTTTTTTTAAAGATTTTATGTTATTTATTTGAGAGGCAGAGCATGAACAGGGGGTGGGCGATCCCAGGACACTGAGATCATGACTTGAGCCGAAGGTAGACACTTAACCCACTGGGTCACCCAGGCGTCCCTTTCTTAACTTTTATATACTTGTATTCCTACACAGATTTCTTCCACTTAGATTGGTGGCATGTCCCAATAAACTCACTGTAAAGTTGGAAATCTTGTAAGTCAAAATTGCTTTTGGTACCCCTGACCTATTGGACATCATAAAGGTGCTCAGAACACTTACATTAGCCTGCTATTGAGCAAAATCATCTAACACAAAGCCTATTTTGTAATATAATGTTAACAGTCTCATCATTTGTCAAATATCATATTGAAAGTGAAACATAGGATGGTTGTATGGGCAGGGTGCCTGGCTGGCTCAGTCAGTAGAGCATACAACTCTTGATCTCAAGGTTGTGAGTTTGAGCCTCATGAAGGTTTAAAAATAACATCTTAGAAAAAAAAGAGGAATGATTGCATGAGTATAGTGCAATCTAAGTGCTTGTGTTTGTGTGGTTGAGTGGGAGCTGCCACTGCCCAGCATCATAAGAGAGTATTGTGCTGTATATATCTCTGGCCCAGAAAAGATCCCAATTCAAAATTCAACGTAAAGTTACTACTGAGTACATACTGCTTTTGCATCACTGTGAAGTGGAAAAATCTTAATATGAGCCATTGTTAAGTAGGGGACCATCTGTATCCATAAATCTACACACGTTTATCTTTTTTTTTTTATAAATTTTTATTTATTTATGATAGTCACACACAGAGAGAGAGAGAGAGAGAGGCAGAGACACAGGCAGAGGGAGAAGCAGGCTCCATGTACCGGGAGTCTGACGTGGGATTCGATCCCGGGTCTCCAGGATCGCGCCCTGGGTCAAAGGCAGGCGCCAAACTGCTGCGCCACCCAGGGATCCCACGTTTATCTTTTTAAAAATATTTACAGATTCCTAATACTCATATTTTATGTAACATGTATTTTCCACTCAACACAGTTTCTTCATATTTCACAGTGTGGATGTATGTAATTTATTTAATTGGAATGTAGAACTTTTCCAAAGATTCCTCCCCCTTTTTTTTGAGAGAAAGAGAGCAGGGGAGGGGGCAGAGGGAGAGAGAATCCTCTGTAGGCTCCTAGGCCAGCATGCAATCTGACATGGGACTTGACCTTACAACCCTGAAATCATGACCTGAATTGAAACTAAGAGGTGCTTAACCGACTGAGCCACTCAGGCTCCCCAAAGGTTCCCTTATTTTTTTTTTTTTTTTTAAATTTTTATTTATTTATGATAGTCACAGAGAGAGAGACAGAGAGGCAGAGACACAGGCAGAGGGAGAAGCAGGCTCCATGCACCGGGAGCCCGACGTGGGACTCGATCCCGGGTCTCCAGGATCGCGCCCTGGGCCAAAGGCAGGCGCCAAACCACTGCGCCACCCAGGGATCCCAGGTTCCCTTATTTTAAACAGTGTTGTAAACATTCGTGTGTAGTATGTGTTGGTGTATATGTAGGAATTTTTTCTTTTTAAGTAAGCTCTACATCCAGTGAGGGACTCAAACTCACCACCCTGTGATCAAGAGTTGTATGTTCCACTGACTGAGCCAGTTAGGTGCCACAGATATGTAGGAATATTTTTATAGGATTTAAAAAACATTTTATATATTTATTAGAGAGGGTATGAGTGGTGGGGAGGGACAGATATAGAAGGAGAAGCAGGCTCCCTACTTGGGGCTCATTCAGTCCCAGGACCCTGGGATCATGACCTGAGCTGAAGGCAGACGCTTAACTGACTGAGCCACTCGGGCGCCCTATAGAATTTTTTGACAGATTTCCTAGAAGGGGAGTTGCTGACTCATAGAGCATTTGCATATGAAATTTTGATGGATGCCTGAAATTGTTCTCCCAAATAGCGGTGCTCATTCTTTGAATCCTGAAAGTGGTATAATTAGGGCAAATCAAAGGTCATGGATTCTAATTTCAAATAGATTTTGTAGGTTCTAGGATTAAAAAAAATTATGGTAAGTAATACATAACAAAATTCATAATTTTAAGTAGTTTTTTTTTTAAAGCTTTTATTAGAGTGCACAAGTGGGGGTGGGGAGGAGGGGCAGAGGGAGAGGGAGAAGCAGACTCCTTGCTGACCAGAGACATCACCCCCCAATGCCCCCCGCTCCCCACCATCGGGTTTGATTCCAGTATCTCGAGACCATGACCTGAGCTGAAGACCGATGCTTAATTGACTGAGTCACTCAGGCGCCCCATCATTTTAAGTACTTTTTTAGAAAAATACTTTATTTTAATTCAGTTTGCCAAAATATAATACCCAGTGCATTTTAAGTAGTTTTTAAGTTTAGTGGCATTAAATAAGACATTAAGTTGTATAACCTGAAGGGTGTTGTTTGAGTGGAAAATACATAGATTCAGAAAGGGACAGATGAACCTTTGGCTGGATATTTAAAGAGAAGGAAGTTAGGATATTTTGGACTCTAGTGACAGGGACAGAAAGGCCTTTTCTTAGTCCATCTTTTAGTGCCTCTGTCAGTGATGGGATATTTCAGTGGGCAGAGCTGTAAGAATACTCAGGAACGGGGCAGCCCTGGTGGCTCAGCAGTTTAGCGCCCCTTCAGCCCAAGCTGTGATCCTGGAGACCCGGGATTGAGTCCCATGTCAGGCTCCCTGTATGGAGCCTGCTTCTCCCTCTGCCTGTGTCTCTGCCTCTCTCTCTCTCTCTATGTGTGTGTGTGTGTCTCTCATGAATAAATAAATAAAATCTTAAAAAAAAAAAAAAGAATACTCAGGAACGGTAGACAGAAAGGAGGGTTGTGGTCCAAGTCAGAAGACATTGGGTCTTGGTTCAGAACAGGATAAAAAGGGAAGATGTGGGTGGGGGTGGGGAATTGCACATTTCAAACCACAGAAAACCTGGAACTAATGGAAGGCCAGGTGCGTGTGTTCATGTGTGTGGTGGTGGTAGGGTAAGATAGTCTTTTTTACATCTCTGCCAGGTTTTAAAAAGAATTTGTGTTGGCAAATAAAGATAAATTCATTATTTACCTTTTGACACAAGACCTAAAAAATGAGTAAAGGAAAAATTGAAAGCAAAGAAAAATGAAGATGTGCTTTGTACAGTGTGATTAGAACACAGAGTTTGTGTCAGAGAAAGTCTCCACTCTTCATCTCTGTGCTTTCTAGCAGCTGAGTTGGGGGGAAACACACCCACACTTCTGTGGCCCAGAGGATCGGAACAAAGCAGGTCATGAGAACATACAACTTTCACTACCATAAAGCAATCACAAATACAGAAAACCTTGTCTTCAGCTATGTGTCTCAAGTGAATACTGTCACGAGTGTAACGGGACTGGTACAATGTCCCTCATCTGGGATGTTGGTATCCTGACACAGTAAAGTTCAGGAAAGGTAGTTCTATGAGGAACCAGATCAAAATGACTAAGATGTGTCACCCTCTCATGTTCTGACTTAAAACAAGAAATTGAGTAGCTAGGGATGCCTAGGTGGCTCAGTGGTTGAGTGTCTGCCTTCAGCTCAGGGTGTGATCCTGGGGTCCTGGGATCAGGTCACGCATCAGGTTCTCCCTAGGAGCCTAGTTGTCTTTCTGCCCATGTCTCTGCCTCTCTTTCTGTGTGTCTCATGAATAAATAAATATAATATTAAAAAAAACGAAATTAGAGTAGCTATGGTCGTATTTCCTGCTCTTTGGTTAGATCGAGTCAAGAACTTTGTGATTTGCCATTTGTGGGTGCCATGTATCATAGTATTTTCTTAATGTTTTCATTTAAACTTCTATAGTGTAGCTTATAGTAGGTTTGAGATTGTTTGTGTAATCGGTCTTGGTACTGGGAACTTTTCTCTATTTTTGATCTTGAATGTAAAGAATGCCCAGCTAAGGTTTTCGGTTTTCAGAATCTACTGTGATGTGTTACGACTTGCACATGTGAGCTACTCTAAGTGTGAACTGGTGGTGAGAGAATGTCGGTACATTTTATTTTTTTTTATAGTTTCCTACTCAGTACAAGGATCAGGAGTTTTCTGCCTTTTGGGAGAATATGTATTTGCCTTTACAATTTTCTTAAATATTGTGAAACAAAGGATATTTGTTTTATAAGCTCTAAAGAAGAAGAGCCCAGATAGTTTATGTTTTAAGGATTTATTTATTTATGAGAGACACAGACTGAGGGAGAGAGAGAGGCAGAGACATAGGCAGAGGGAGAAGCAGGCTCTTTGCAGGGATCACGACCTGAGCCAAAGGCAGGCACCCAACTGCTGAGCCACCCAGGCGTCCCGAGCCCAGATAGTTTAAATGAATGGATTATTTGGCAGCCTTGGAGTAGAAAGCCTAATTTTCTGACCTCTGGCATGCTATTTCCTTGGCTGCCTGTTTTTGTTAACATGTCTGAGCTACCTCCCTGCTTCTGTTCACGTATCCGCCGCCAATATCACCAAAATGTATGTTCTGTTCACTCCTGTTTCAGAGCTCAAGCATTGACTTTCTAGCAAGCCAAGGATTTGATTTTAATAAAGTTTTCCGCAATGGTAAGATTATATGTGACTTATCCTTAGAGCTTGTAAATTTGGATTTGATTGAGAATTATCTTATTGTGCCTGCCGTCTGACACAGAATCTCAAGAGTCCTGGTATACCATGTGCAGCCTTAGAGTTTTTAAAAAATTCTTTTATCATGCCTTTTAAAATTTAGCCTCGTTGTCACCTGTGAGCTGAACGGGAAGAGTAGACACTACTTCATTTCTCTCTAACAAGGCCTCACTTACTTCTGATTTTATTGGGTGAGGTTTATTCTCCCACTAAGTGTGACTTAGTGGTCCTGACAGGCCACCTGAGGGGAACACTTCCTTGTTTTCTTCCAGCGAGATAACTGGTAGAGTACATTACAAAGTAACTGTCTGCTAGAAATGCTGTAATGAAAACTCCCCATTTCAAGTAGTGCTTGTTTTATAATTGGAAATGTTTCTCATGGGAGAATAAAAGTCTGCATAGACCATAGTCATGTTGGCTCACTGGCTGGTGTGACAGGTGGGTGGACACCCTGAGGAAAGGGACCACATCTCATTCATTTCATATCCCTGATACTTTGAAAGCTGGAGTCGTCTGCTATGTCAAGGAAGTGACCCAATATTCATGAGTGAACACTGGGCGGTAAAGTCCCCACCAGAATGTTTTGCCTTCCAAGTGTTTGGGAGAGCCTCTGGTTTTCCCCCACGGTTTTAAGCAGCTGCTGTGGGAAGGTCAATAACTACTTTTAATTTGTCTCATAAGTTACATTCTTTTCCACCGTGAATGCCAAATTATTGAGTTCAGGAAGGAGAGTTTTCTCAACAAAAGTACTGGAAGATAGACTCAAAATTCTCTTCCCATCAGCGAAATGGTCTTGTGAACCCTTTAGAACCCATGCCATGGTGTTTTTTACTTGCCTCACTGATGCTGCCCCTTAATTTTTATTGATGATTTTGACTTGGAAATAGCAAGAGAAAGATTCTTGGAGCCCAGACTAACACAGTGAGTGAATGAGCTGGGCTTGAGCACACAGTTTGGGTGTTCTAAAAATTTTTCTCCATTGGCTTATATTTGACTCGAAAGCTTTACAACATACAGATTCCAAGGGGGCGTCTGGGTGGCTCAGTCGGTTAAGCATCCAACTCTTCTTGATCTCAAGGCCTTGATCTCAAGGTCGTGAGTTTGAGCCCCACATGGAATCCTTGAGCTGAGCAAGGAGCCTACCTAGAAAAAATAAATAAAGAAAATACAAAATTCCATTTGTAGTTAGAGCACTATATTGGAATAAGTGCAGAAATCTTTTGAAAGAACTTCCTTAACTGGTCTCTATGGATGTATCATTTCCAGCCTGATGGCTTTATTTTCAGAAAAGGAGAGAAACAGTCAAATGGGAGTGTGCCTCATTCTCCTTGTGTTTCTTCTTTTTTTTCTTAAGATTTTATTTATTTATTCTTGAGAGACACAGTTTACAGTTTACTATGTAAATGAGGTCTCACTGTAAATCAAGCCATTCCCACACATTTACCCCGCCTTCAGCCTTCAAGAGTCAAGATGATCTCTTAGAAACGAGAAGCAGATAATGTAATTATCTTGCTTAAGACCTTCTAATGGCATTCCATTGGTCTTAGAATAAAGTAAATTCTTGCCATGGCTTGTAAAGGCCTGCACAGTCTTGCACATCCTCTCCATGTCGATGTTGTACCATTCTCCTGCTCACCATGTTCTGGTCCGGCCACCTTCCTTGCTGGTTTGGGAGCAGTCTGTGCCATTCCATCCTCTAGGCATTTATACTTGTTCCCTGCCTGCCGTGCTCTTCCCCTGACCCTTTGGTGACCTTCGGGTCTTCCCTAAAAATGACCTCTGATCATCTCGTCCAAAGCCACCCCCTTCACCACAGAGCAGGGCGCATCTCCTTTGTTCACTGTTAGCTCCCTTGTGCTGGATACAATGCCTGGCCCAGTGTTAAGTGCCGAATGAGCATTTGTTGAAAGAAGGATGAATGATGGGAGCAAATGAACAGACAATTTCAAAATCATTTGCTTTTTCTGTTGACTTTTTGGGATATGATTATATATGTTAAGCCTTTCCTGAGTGTTTTAGATTCACTGGTTCATTCAAAAATTTTTCTGTTAAAATATTTATGTGGTGTTACTTCTGCTAATGCTTTCTTTTTAAAATTACACTTAGGAATTCCATATTTAAATCATGAAGAAGAAAGACAGTTAAGAGAGCAGTATGATGAAAAACGTCTGCAGTCCAATGGTGCAGGAGCTCTGTCTTATGTATCTCCAAACACTTCAAAATGTCCTGTGACAATTCCTGAGGACCAGAAGAAGTTTATTGACCAAGTGGTGTAAGTTCCAAAACTGAAACTGAATGGACGTTATGTAAATGTATGTTGGGGCCGGACTGACATCTGTATTTTAAGGTTGAGCTGCGCACACATAGTGCATGCAGGTGTGATAGGGTGAATGGCAGGGTTTCATTGTGTCATACCTAATTTTGTGTAATCATAGCACATTGTTAGATAGAATCTTGTGTACTGTCCTGAGACTTCCCACATGGCATTAGGCAAGAGACTCTTAGCCAGTGGGCATACCTCCTGCGTGGATCAAGGGCCCGCCCGATAACCACCGTCCAGTTTGTCTGAAGGCAGAGGAACAAAATAGACCCATCCAGATGTTTGCAGGATATCCCCATTTTTGTTTATTTTGTTTTATTTTGTTTCTTTGAATGGAGTTTCTGACTAGCAGAAACTGCCCCTGGCAGTCGCAGACCTGCCCCTGGAGGAGCGTCTGGTTTTACTGAGTTTTCGGTATAACTGCTTTACCAAAAAAGTAAAAATTAATTAATTACTTAATTTTATTTGAGTATAGTTGACATACAGTGTTATATTAATTTCAGGTGTACAACTTAGTGATTTGACAGGTTTGTACATGATGCTCTGTTCACAAGCATAGCTCCCATCTGTCTCATTATTTCACTATTACAGTATCATTGATGGTATTCCTTGTACTCTGCTTCTTATTCCTGTGACTTAATTATTTCGTAACTGGAAGCCTGTATTTCCCTTTCCCCTTCACCCATTTGCCCAGCCCTCTACTCTCCTTCCCCTAGAAAAGTAAAAATTTAAATTACTTGTGTTGATGAATCCTTGAGAAGTTTTACTAACTTGTGAATAATAACAACAAAAAGAATATGTCCACATAAAGTATTTTAAGATTTTATTTATTTATTCCTGAGAGAGACAGAGAGGCAGAGACACAAGCAGAGGGAGAAACAGGCTTCTTTTGGGGAACCCAGTGCAAGACTTGATCCTGGATCACAACCTGAGCCAAAGGCAGATGCTTAACCACTGAGCTACCCAGGTGCCCCATAAAGTATTTTTTAAAAAGATTTATTTATTTAGTTTGAGACAGAGAAAGAGGGAGAGAGAAAGCACGAGTAGGAGGGGCAAAAGGAGAGGGAGAGAGAATCTCAAGTAGACTCCATGCTGAGCAGGGCGCCTCACATGGGGCTTGATCACATGACCCTGAGATCACAACCTTCGCTAAGACTAAGAGTTGGATGCTTAACCAACTGCTTGCTGCCCCCCGCTCCCCTCCAATAAAAAATATTTCTATGTGTAACCACGTATAACTTTCAAGTGTAGCTAAAAACTTATAACCTGACTGGGTAGAGTTACACTTTCCTATGTGCCTATGGTTAGATTGCTTCTGAGTATGATGATTCTCTTGGTTGATGACTTCATTCTTTTAAAGATATTGATGTTGATGTTTTCATTCTAATTCCTCAGAGAGAAAATAGAAGATTTACTACAAAGTGAAGAAAACACGAACTTGGATTTAGAGCCATGCACTGGGTTAGTTGCCCTGAATATTCCCATATGTTCTTTTTTTGGAGTGGTGGATGATTTCTGGCATGGGCTCCATTTTGGTCTTTGAAACACACATTCGCAGTCTTTTTATTATTTGTATGTTTCCAAGATGTCAGCACTAACTTTAGCATTAACACAGTGAGGACAATGGTATATTGAGACACTGAATGAACAGTCTGTCCTGTGCTGTAGGGGAGAAAACACTCATGCATCTTTGGCTTTAATGTACCCTCTAGAGTGGCATAATTACGGTAGCCTTGAGGAGTGCTTGATTCATGAAAGCTTCGAAGGGAAGAATTCACTGTCAGCCCCCTTCTCTCCTTTGAATTTCTCTCTGCAGTAAAAAAATGTCAGCGTTTCAAAGAGGCAGTGACTCAAATACCTTACTTCCCTTTTACTTTGAGACTAGCTTCAAAAAGTGTTTTAATGCATGTGCCTATTTGAAAGTCATCGTACAGCCACAGGAAGCGATGCTGTGGTTAGACAAGAACTTTTACATCCTCGAAAAATGTGATAGAATAATATTAAAGAACATTCTGATGAAGACAAGTGGCAAGGGATCCTGCTGCCGCAAACATCCTGCCTGTTTTTGTGTGCGTCTTACCTGTCACATCTCATGGAGTTGCTTTTAAAAGTTAAATGTCTTTCTCAGCCAGTGCTTGATCAGTTAGGATTTTCTTTTAATGAGCCCAAATCAGTACCTTCTCTTTTGTTTTTATAGGTTCCAAAGAAAACTAATCTATCAGACTTTGAGCTGGAAGTAAGTGTTTATATTATATTGTATGTGAGAGCTCTGTGAGGGACCCAGGATTTAAAACTAAGTATTATCCTTTAGCTCTCTTTTCACTTTTGAGATTCTGCAGTTTGTAATGAATTGATCATAGCATGTTCTTGGGCTGTTCTTTAATTGTGTTAACTTCCCCCTACTCCTTAAGTTCCTTGAATACCCACTAATTTTTTTGTTGTTATTTCCTAGCAGATGATTTTAAGCCTTTAAAATTTTCTTTTCAAAAAAAAAATAAAATAAAATTTTCTTTTCATTATCACTTTGGTCTTAAGTCCATGAAGTTCTGGATGTATAGTGTTCTGGTCTTTGAGGGTGTATGATACAGATTGAGTCTCAGGATTTTTTTTTTTTTAATATTTTTATTTATTTGTTCATGAGAGACAGAGAGGCAGAGACACAAACAGAAGGAGAAGCAGTCTCCTCGCAGGGAGCCTGATGCAGGACTCGATCCCCGGACTGGGATCACACCCTGAGCCGAAGGAAGATGCTCAACTGCTGAGCTACCCAGCCATCCCTGGGTTTTGAGATCTAAGAAATAGCTCAGATGAATGCTCTTTTTAAAGCAGGGGTTGGGCCATGGGTGAGTTTCAGGAGGTCTGTTAATCCCCCCAAAATCTCATCCATTGTTATGTGCATGTATTTTTCTGGATGTGTTTCCATAGATTTCTGTATTTTCACTTTTTTTTTTTTTTTTTTAAGAGAGAGAGAGTATGTGCATGTGAGGGGGGTTGTGGAGCAGAGGGGCAGAGGGTGAGGGAGAAAATCTCAAGCAGACTCCGAGCTGAGGAGGGAGCCTGACTTGGGGCTTGATATCATGACCTTGAGGTCACGACTGGAACTGAAATCAAGAGTAGGATGCTAAACTGACTGAGTCACCTAAGCACCCTATTTCTGTATTTTCCAAGTGGCTCTCTAATCCACAATTTGAACATTAGTGTTGAACAGTTGGATGTTTATATTTGACTTTGAGGTTCTTGTTCTCTCATTAGAATCTGCAATGATGTGTATACTTGGAATTTACTTTGAATAAATGGGAAAGGGACCATTGTCCTCTGACTGGGCTCCTTTCCTGTTGTGTTACCCTTGCAGTGTATTCCATGTAGGTTCCAGATTCCTCTCCTTGGCTATTGCAAATTACCATGTCAAAGTATAGCAGAGTTAACTTACCTCAGACCTCTATGTATGCCCTGTATTATCTAAAATGACCTTCAAAATTTCACCTAGGAAGTAAATGTTATTATATTTGGAAGTGAGATTTGATTGTGTGGTAATGAGCTGAATGTATTATGTGATGCATGACATGTCAGAAGATGCCTGTGTCCTAAAAAATTTAATTTGAAATCCAATGCACTCCTGACTTTTAAAAGCAGACATAGAGAAACATTTGGCAGCTGCAATATTATGGACAAGACTTACTAGAAAGTCTTCATTATAGTAGTATATATATTAATGACAGTTAACTAAATTTCAGCCATAGAGTTGCTTTGAAAATACCTAGGGTTTTAGCTGTCATTGTCTCATCTAGTGATGTCCCGTTGTCTCTCTCTTTTCTTTAGGTATCCCAAAGGCATTCATGTTGACACTTTAGAAACTGAAAAGGTAACCCCAAGAACTATCCAGGGCCAAACACATGGAATGATATATTGACATGCTAAGAGTAAGGGTTGACTCCTGGCTGTGCTTCCTATGAACTGGGTGACCTTGGGCAAGTCATGTCACCTCTGGATCTGGAAGCCTTGTCTTCCTCATTGGTACTCTGGGGACAAGCCTGACAATGACAGTCTGTCCCTGTTTCACAGCTATTTTGTGGGTTAGCGGACATGAACATGCTTTGTTAACTTGAAAGTATGTAAATGTTAGTATGCATTCTAATTGTGGTAGAAAGTTGTAGTGCTCTACATGAAAAAAGTGGCTTCCTGTTAGATGGGCACATGAAATTAAATGATAGAATCTGCGGCATTAAGCATCAGCATTGCTATGGCATGTATTCCATCGCAGAGATGCGATGATGGAACCGTAATGGCTACTGGGAGGCTGGTGGTGGGCTCCTTTAGGAAAATTTTAGAATTTCAGAATTTTGTGGATGCTCTTAAGAATTTTGTGGTTGCTCTTAAGTCAGATGTCAGATGAAATAAGAGATGAAGTAAATGGAAAACTCTAGCTAGAAGATAAATCTCAAACTTTGACACAGGGTGTGGTGTGCTTAATTGATACAAAGTAGAATACATGAGAAAGAAGGGATTAGTTTTCTGACACCTTACCAGGGAGTCCAGGATTTTTTTTCTTAGGTCATCAAAATATACAGAAATTTTATTTTAAAGCCAACTGTTTAGAAATTCACATTTACATGGAGCATAACTTCTTAGTGTTCATCATGGAAAGTGTCTTATTCTTGTAGTCTGTTGATATTTTGAACTGACTTCTGTTGGGTTGAATTAATAAACTGCAGGCAAATGTCATGCAAGCACAGAGGCAGAATTTTGGTTTGTAACACACCAGCTCAGTTTTTGGTGGCATTTCAAAATGCTATCAGCATGTTTAGCCCATGAAAGGGTGTGTGCTGGTAAAACATATAACTCCGAATGGTAGCAGAATCTGGATTGTTTGAGATCAGATTGCTTCCTGAAAGTTGTACTTCTGCTTTATGTCTTTTAGAAGGAGCGCTACATCGTCATCAGCAAAGTAGATGAAGAAGAGCGTAAGAGGAGGGAGCAGCAGAAACTCGCTAAGGAACAGGTGACTGAGTCATTTTCACATTCTTTGGGTGAGAAACGACAACTCGATACTGACTTAGGCCTTTCTGTATGTTTGTAGGTCTTGTGTCACATTCAGCGTGATGAATAGTGTCCTACCCTAGCAGTATTGAATTGGCAGAGAAACCTAGAACAGAACGAGGGTAACTTAAAAAAAAATTTTTTTTTAGAGATTTTATTTATTCATGAGACACACACACACACACACACACACAGAGGCATAGACATAGGCAGAGGGAGAAGCAGGCTCCATGCGGGGAGCCCTATGTGGGACTTGATCCCAGGACTCCAGGATCACACCCTGAGCCAAAGGCAGATGCTCAACCACTGAGCCACCCAGGCATCCCCAAGGTTAAAAACTTAGACATAGCCACCAAAGTGAGTCTGACATGTTGGTTGACCAGCACCAGCCTTTGCCTGTGTGAATCAGTCTTTTTTTTTTTTAATATTATTATTTATCTATCTATCTATCTATCTATCTATCTATCTATCTATCTATCTATCTATTTATTTATGATAGTCACAGAGAGAGAGAGAGAGGCAGAGACACAGGCAGAGGGAGAAGCAGGCTCCATGCACCGGGAGCCCGATGTGGGATTCGATCCCGGGTCTCCAGGATCGCACCCTGGGCCAAAGGCAGGCGCCAAACCGCTGTGCCACCCAGGGATCCCAATGTGTGAATCAGTCTTGAAGAAAGTATCTTTGGTCATCATTCAGATTGTGTGTCACTGAACTGCACGCATCATTCAGATTGTGTGACCCTGAACTAATATTGCTGTGTTTAGCTTCGGGCACAGTTGCTGGTTTTCCTAAAACAAACTGTGGAACCTGTGATTCAATAGATTAGGATGACATGGTTGTATTTGCATTGTTAGAGAGCATCACTCTGGTTGCTGTCTGGAGAGTGGATTCCAGAGGAGGACCAGAGGCAGGGAGATAGAACGATTATGCTGTGGAGTAACCTAGCAATGAGATGTTAGTAGGTTGGAATAGGATAATGAGTAGTAATTTAGGTGGAACCTGGAGATATTTAGAAGGTAGAATCAGTGGAATTTGGGATTGAGTGTGGGCACTGAAAGTGGAGGGGAGGGCAGCCCAGGTGGCTTAGTGGTTTAGCGCTGCTTTTGGCCCAGGTCATGGTCCTGGAGACCCAGGATTGAGTCCCATGTTGGGCTCCCTGCACGGAGCCTGCTTCTCCCTCTGCCTGTGTCTCCATCTCTCTCTGTCTCTCTGTGTCTCTCATGAATAAATAAATGAAATTTAAAAAAAAATTGTCATGCAACCTAGCCAGACTACCTTAAAAAAAAAAAGAAAAAAGTGGAGGGGAGAAAAGAAAGATACTCATGCCAAAATTTTGAGCAACTGGGTAGACTGGTGTCAGATGGGGAGGGCCAGAGTGATACTGGTAGGGAGACACAGGCAGAGGAGACCAAGAGCTCACACATGCATAAGGCAGGGCCACAGCTGACTGATTCAATCAGTAAAGGGACAAAAAGCTACTGTTGGATTTAGATAGTTTATTGCTTATATACAGAAGGAAGATAAGCCAGAGGTGCCAGCTGCATTTGGTCCCACATGCCAAAAAGACAACACTGAAACCAAAGGGCCAGGAGACTGCAGTGGAGTTTTGGCTGCCCCATTACTGAGGAGCCAGTTCTAGACTGCAGCTAAGTGCTTTTCTCTGTTGTAGCTCTCTTTTGCAAAGGAGGGTGGGGCAGAAAGCCCCATGCCTCATCAGAACCTGGGAGGTAGTGAGAAGTACTCATGACTGGAGAGAGGGAGGCAGGTAGGAGATGGCCTCATAGCAGCTCCTCACAAGCCTTGGCCTCCCACCCGCTCTTCCTGGGCTGTTCCACCAACACAGAGATGGGTCGTGACTCAGGCCTTTGCCTGTGTGGCATATGTGGATACATGCAAGATCACAATGGCACCATGGCAGAGCTGTCCCCCAACAGTGGAAAAGGATGTCACCCTCTGTTTTTGACTCAATGACATTTTAGATGTCTTGGGACATCCAGTAGTGGGTGTCCTATAGACAGACTTGTCATTCTGGAGCTCAGGAGAGAAGGTGAGGTGAGAACTAGGTGTGGCTCTCATTGGTGGGGACACCGGGCCTGGGCTGGAGCACCTACCTTGCACTGAAGAATGAGAGTAAGATGGTCTGGGGTAGGTGCTTGAGGGATCTAGCATTGAAATGATAGGCAGAAGGAGAAGAATGTGCCCGGAGAGTCTTGAGACCAGCAGCCAAGCAGAATGTTCCAAGAGGGGAATGTCAGCAGAGGAGAAGAATAAAGACTGAGATGTGGCTACTGGGTTTAGCCTTGGGAGTCGTTTTTCTTTTTTTAAAAATAATAATTATTAAGTGTTGCAGTAAAAGTTTAATAACAGTTTTGAGAGCTAGAATTCCAATCCAGAGGACAGAGGAGAACAAGACAGAAGTCTGAGACCCAAGGGAACTGGGATATTTAGCAGGGACTCCAGCACAGTTCTCATTATTCCAGGAATTCAGATTTTCGTCCACTTGACAAGAAAGACCTCTGGTCACAAGGAAGAATGGACACTGATATAGGAATCAGGGTCGAATTAGTTATTCACCAGTTGTAGTGTATTTACTGTATGTTCAGGCATGGTGATAGATGCAGAAGGCATAAGAACAAATGATTTTTTTGATTTATTTATTAGAGCGTGAGCAAGATAGAGCGAGCAAGCACTGGGTAGGGGAGAGGAGCAGAGGGAGAAGCAGACTCCTTACTGAGCAGGGAGTCTGACAAGGGGCTCGATCCTACTATGACCCCAAGAGCATGACCTGAGCTGAAGGCAGACCCTTGACTGACTGAGCTACTTAAGCACTCCCAGAGCAAATGATTCATGGCTTTCCTATCCAAGAGTTCATTGTCTGGGAGAAAGTCATAAAGATGTCATTAAAACATTTGCATAGGAAAATGAAGTTTTAAAAAAATATTCCAAAAAATTAAAAAAAATTAATTGTGGCAAAATACACATAGTGTACAATATACTATCCTGTTTCTAGGTGTACAGTTCTGTAGTGTTAAGTGCTTTCATCTTGTTGGGTAGCCACCACCATCCATCTTAGGAAACTGCTACTCAGGTAATTGTTCTTGTCCTGTAAAACTGAAACTCTGTCCCCATTAAACACTAACTCCCTGTCTGCTCCCTGCCCCAGCCCCTGCCAAACATTGTACCTTCTGAGTTTGACGACTCTAGGTGCCTCATGTAAGTGGAGTCATACAACATTTGTCTTTTTGTGGCTGGTTTATTTCACTCAGCATAGTGTCCTCCAGGTTCATCCATGTTGTACCTGGTGTCAGAATTCCCTTCCTTTTTAGGCTGATCAGTAGCCCATTGTCCGTATAGACCACATTTCCTTCTTCTATCTATCATAGACAGTGGGTTGCTTCTATCTTTTGGTTCTTGTGAATAATACTGCTATGATTGTGGGTGTGCAAATTCTTTTGGAGTCCTTGCTTTCGGTTCTTTTGGGCATATACCCAGAAATGAAGTTGCTGGATCGTATGGAAGTTCTATATTTAATTTTTTGAGAAACTGCCATACTGTTTTCCATAGCGACTGTACCACTTTACATTCCCCCCAATAGGGCACAAGTGCTCCAGTTTCTCCACATCCCTGCCAAAACTTATTAGCTTGAGGGTAGTTTAAAGAGATGAACAGTTTCAGAGAGAGTGAGGCCAGAGAGCAGAGAGCTGCAAAGAGCTGGCAATGAAACGAGCTCATGGGCAGAGAATTGTTGAGTAATGCAGCTATGCAGGTGCATGCAGCTCAGCACTGAAGATGGGGTGTCAAGATAGAGAAATTGAGCCTATTTAGGTATCATTGGGAGGAAAAGAGAGAAGAAACTGGGTGGGGCTGAGTCTCAGAGTGCTGTGCTATAAATGTCCAAAAATGCATCTGACAAGGAAAAAAGCCAGGAGTTAGGAGAGTGCTTGATTTGATCAGTCAGCTGCCAGATGGGCTTCCTCAGAATTTAATGCAGTATTGAATTTGGCCAGCAGGTGGCAGCTTTGAAAAGTTTGTGTTTCTAAGGCCACTTGCTGGACTTTGGAGATTTCAGCAAACGATATGAAATGATGGGCAAATCCTAGGCATCGTTACTTTAGTAACTAATGAATAATTTGGTACTTGCTTATTCCATGTTCTGAAACAGAAGAAAGGTTTGTACATATGTCATTTTATTTTATTTTATTATTATTATTTTTTAAATTACTTATTTATTTATTTATGATAGTCACAGAGAGAGAGAGAGAGGCAGAGACACAGGCAGAGGGAGAAGCAGGCTCCATGCACTGGGAGCCTGACGTGGGATTCGATCCCGGGTCTCCAGGATCGCGCCCTGGGCCAAAGGCAGGCGCCAAACCGCTGCGCCACCCAGGGATCCCCCCATATGTCATTTTAGATGCAGTGGTTTGGGATGATGGAGATAGAGCCCAGGAAACTAAAGCTAACTCAATATAACATGAAAGTGCTTTTTGGAGCTAGGCGTTAACCTGTTCAAATAAGGAATCTGTTTATGTCAGTAGTTTCCTCGGTTTGTTTCTCTAAATCAGGAAGAACTGAATGATGCCGTGGGATTTTCTCGAGTCATTCATGCCATTGCCAATTCGGTAAGTGAACCAGGCTTTTTCTTTTTAACACGATTCATTTAAGGTGAAATGTGTGCTCATCACTGCCAATTACCCATTTGGTTGTGTGTAGAATGTTTACCTGGTATGAAGGGAAACCGTGGTTACAATGTGCTCGGTGACATCATAATTACCGATTGGATCCACGCCATTTTCTGGAAGGTTTACTTGTCCCTACAAGAAAATGGCAGTGAAACTGGAGCCTGGCTGGCTCCGCTGGTAGAGCATGTGACTGCTGATCTTAGGGTAGCGAGTTCAAGCCCCACAGTGGGTGTAGAAATTACTTAAAGATAAAAAAATTAAAAAAAAAAAAAAGCTTTTCTTGTAAAATGTCTAGGAAGATTATGCTTGATGCCCTTATATGCTCCATGAAACTAACTTTTATGATTCTCAAAACCATTTAAGAAGTAGAATAAGCAAGTAAGGAGTAATGGGAAAAATAATGGGGTATCTGACTAAGGGCGTTTTATTCCATAATTAGAAGAACCTAGAGGACAAAGATAATTGTGTTGGGTTCTTCTGCATAACTGTAATGGAATCTCCTGTGTGATGGCCTTGATAATACTTGATAAATTTTAAAAATGTGTTGACCATTTGTGTAAATATGCTAGAGTATTCCATGATAGGCATGGTGGACTTTTTTTAATTTATTTTTTTAATAAATTAATTTTTATTGGTGTTCAATTTACCAACATACAGAATAACACCCAGTGGCATGGTGGACATTTTTGCTTGTTTTCTAAGGCCCTTTGGAAAAGAAATCATCTTAGGTGCTGAGCTTTGCACCCAGGACACTTTAAGGCCGTAGAGAGCCCCTCCGTGTTCTGTGTTCCGTGGCTGTCTCACCACCAGGTGCAGGCTTGTGAGAATGGGAGTGCCTGAGGGGAGGCATGCGGCTGCCCCCAACTGGGAATAATCGGCAGTTTCAGAGCCCTGTGAAAGAAGTCAGTGAGGTCATCAGAACGGTGTAGAAAGTTGGATGAGTCTGCAGAGAAACGAAACAAAGATGAGCGTCTGTTCAGAAGTGGCTAACAGGCATCCAGAGAAGCAAAGAGGAATTTCTGGTCATATTTGCTTACATCATTATCCATCCTTAGCCAGCAGACTTCAGAGAAGTGGTTGATTTGACTGAGGCCAGCCCTAAAATACAGACCCATCAGCCATCACTTGGCTTTGAGCTCCTTGTGGCCATCCCTGATGGTGGAGTCTGTTTGCTTGGTTCAGACTCTGATGCCTTCACTGGCTGTGTGCAGCTCCTTGTTGTCCGGCTCCTACAGAATAATTCCCAGCGTGTTGCTGACCGTTGGTGGTTAACGTCACAAAGCATACTATGAAGAAAGCTCCCTTTATCAGTGACCCAGACATTTAAAATTTAGAAGTAACACATCTTAAAAACAGGCTCTAGAAAGCCAGGGAATACTCAACACTCTTAAGTATTTATGTCCCACCACATTTTTTCTCTGCTAGTCTTACTAGTAAATCTGTAGCATTTTTTTTTTTTTTAACATTTATTTATTCACAGAGAGCGCGAGAAAGGCAGAGACACAGGCAGAGGGAGAAGCAGGCTCCATGCAGGAAGCCCAATGTGGGACTTGATCCCGGATCTCCAGGATCACACCCCGGGCTGCAGGAGGCTTTAAACCACTGCGCCACCAGGGCTGCCCTTCTGTAGCATTAAAACATTTTGTACTAATTTTACACTCATAGCAAATAGTGGAAATCGAGAGAAGAAATAGAAGAGAAATAGTAGAAAGGGAAATAGTAGTGAGTTTCTACAGATTCTTCACCTTGCTCCCCTTTTGCTGATGTCTCCTATGACCATGTGGTTATCAGAACCAGGAGATGAACACTGGTATAATACTATGACCAAACTCTAGGCCTTATTTGAACTTCATCACTTTTCCGACTGAGTTCATGGTTCTTTTCAGGACCCACATTTACTTGTTCCTTTTCCTTAGCATTCAGCAGTTTGTTACAATCTCAGTGGTTTTTTTTTTGCTTGTTTTTGTTTTTAAATATTTTATTTATTTGAGAGAGAGGAAAAGGGAGAAAGAGAGAGGGAGAGCGAGAGCAAGCAGGGGAGGACTAGGACAAGCAGACTCCACACTCAGCTCAGAGCGCAACATGGGGCTTGATCCCACGACCCTGTGATCATGACCTAAGCTGTAATCAAGAGTCAGATGCTTAACTGACTGGACCACTCAGGTGCCCCAGCCCCTCTCCTTTTTTGAGCACCTCCTTATTTCCTGGGATCACAAGATGTTCAGACTCAGGCTGTGTTTTCCAAGCCTCAGTTCTAGAATCCATGAGTTCCCCAAGGAGTCTTGGTTTTTTTTAATTGAATAATGGTGTTTAGAAACCCTGATCTGGCACTAGGTACTGCTGTGGTGTTACTGACCCAAAAGGACAGTTTGTCTGTTGGATTGGGAAGATTTTGTATGTAACTGTTTATGTTAATGTAATTATGTTTAGCCCAATGTTTCCAGACGTATCTGAAGATGCACTGGGACATAGATCCACTGTAATGACCAGATAGATACTTTTTGTTAAAAATAGTGTCACCTGGATGGCTAAATCTAAGTTGGTGTTCCATTGTGGTAGTTTAATTTTTATCACAGTGGAGTGATTTATTGAACCCATATTGTACTTCATTTGGCAAAAAAGCAATGAATTGCATTGGAAATTGTATTTAAGAATATTCCTCATGAATTTTGACATAGATGTGAAGGAAACGATTCATTCTGTTTACTAGAATTAGAGATTATTTTTACCTTTCAGTGTTGTTATGAATATGTCTTTTATATATAAATGAGTTGTTTAAAGAATGCACTCATAGAATAGATATTTGGAGCCTGTTCACAAATTATTGATAGTTCAATGTACTTAGCATTTTTCACTTACTTTTAGAGCTCTTCAATAAAAATTTTACTACTTCTGGTTCTTGAGGGTGGCAAGGTAAATAAATAGCAGAGATCAATGAAATCAAAGTCATTGGAGCTTTTACTTTGCATAATGGATTTAACACTCTGACACTCTTAAAGAGGAATAAAGCCAGCCCTAACTTACTTATTTGAATATGGTTTTTTTAATATCAAAAAAATAAGTTCGGTACAAAATCCTCATAGACTCTGAACCATACATTTCACTCTCAAGCCCCAATATGATTTTGTGCTAAGAAGTCTTCTTCACCCTGACTTTCTTTAGGGAAAACTCGTTATTGGACACAATATGCTCTTGGATGTCATGCACACAGTTCATCAGTTTTACTGCCCACTGCCTGCGGTAAGTGACCTGTCAGTCTGGGTTAAAAATTCACGATTTCTTGACATTTGCAGTGACATGGCTGGAACTAGAAAATATTATGCTAAGCAAAACAAGTCCATCAGAGAAAGACAAATACTATGTGATTTTACTCACGTGGAGTTTAAGACAAAAAAAACCCAAATGAGCAAAGGGAGGAAAAAGCAAGAGAGGGAGACAAATCAGCAAACAGACTTTTAACTCTAGAGAACACACAAATGGTTATCAGAGGGCAGGGAGGCAGGGGGATGGGTGAAATGGGTGATGGGGATTAAGTTGTGCACTTGTGATGAGCACTGGGTGTTGTATGGAAGTGTCAAATCACTATCTTGTACTCCTGAAACTAATACAATGCTATATGTTAACTAACTGGAATTAAAAACTTAGAAGAAAAAAAAAAGAAAAAAACCATAATTCCTTATTACTGAGAAAGCATTCTCTATGTGAGTGCTGTTTCTTTGTATGCAGCACATTCCCAGAGAGAGTCTCAGGCGCTTGGTTGTAAAATTTTGAAGAGACGTACTTACAAGTTGTTGTAAGGGATCTTCAGTCGTCTGCCATTGGCAGAGCAGAGTTGAATATTTGTTTCGACTTGACGCCAGTGGTTTGCTCAGTTAGTGCTGGGCAGGGGTATCTTGGCCACAGGCGTGGTCTTCTCATTTGCTAGGGCTAACATTAGCCATAGATTTGTTTCAACTTGATGCCAGTGGTTTGCTCAGTTAGTACCCCTGTGGCAGGGGTACCTCAGCCACAGGCGTGGTCTTCTCGTTGGCTGGGGCTAACATTAGCCATAGTGGGGCCATTGAAAGGGCTCTGGGTCTGCTAAACTGGATCAGGTCCTGCAAAATTTGTGATTACCTCTTGCTCAGTTGCTTCCTTTAGATTTTCTGTTAACCTTGGCATGTTTTTGCTCTTGGAGCCAAGTTGTCTCAGTGCACCAAGATATAAGCTTTTCTGGCTCTTTGGGAAAAGAGTTTCTCTTTTATCTCTTCCTCTTTTGCTCCCTAACTGTGCACACAGGCTCATCTTGCTTGCTTCCCATCACTCTGTCTTCCCCTCTCCTTTATTTGCTCTCTCTCTTTTCTTTTTTGGGAGGAGAGCAACAGTGAGAGAATCTTAGTCTTCATGCCCCATGTAGAGCTGATGCAGAGCTCAGTCTCATGACCGTGAGATCATGACCTGAGCCTAAATCAAGAGGCAGACACTTAACCAACTGAGCCACCCAGGTATCCCCTACTTCACATTTCTCATGAGACATTGTTCCATCGGGATCTTGATTACTCTCTTTGGAAAAGCCCAGTAAAGCCCCGCTGTGAATACAGTAGGTCTTTTGCTCCCCTTGTTCTCTTTCCACATGACAACTGTATCACCTGCTCTGGGACTCAAAGACTCCATGGTGGTGAGTCTCAAAACAAATTTGGTAGCTGTGAATTTGTAGTGGATAAATCTCAAGAGCTGATGTTTACTTGAGATCAACTGCCTCTATTGGGCAAAGAGATCAAAAAGCATAGCAGCTCCTCATGATTTTTTTTTTTAAAGATTTTATTTATTCATGAGAGACACAGAGAGGCAGAGACACAGGCAGAGGGAGAAGCAGGCTCCCTGCGGGGAGCCTGATACGGGGCTCGATCCCGGGACTCCATGATCATGACCTGGGCTGAAGGCAGACGTTCAGCCACTGAGCCCCCCAGGTGTCCCCTCTAATGATTTTTTGACCTTTAAACCAGTGAAGTGACTGGTAAGGAAAGAGGAAAGTGATTAAAATCTTAAAAAAAAAAAAGAAAATAAATACTGCCTATATGGCTGTTTCAAACACCAGAGTCTGGCACATAGGAGACATTACATATTGATTTAACAAATGAGTATCTTCTGGCTGTACCAGTTTTATAATCTTCTCATATATGGATCTGTTCATACCGCTGACCCTGCTCAAAATTCTGAACCTGATCCCACATGCACTGCTTTTCTATACAGCTGCTGGTTTTTAGCCCGGCATATCAAGCTTTCTGCAATGTGGCCCAACAGCCCTGTGTCTGCTAGTCCCTTATTGTTCTCCTTATTCCCAGCCAGACTGGGTCATTTGTTCCTGGGAACCGCATTGTGTTTTTGCCTGTGGTTTTGGCATACAATTTCCTCCGCTTTGATTTTTCTCCAGCTTTTCTCAACATTTGCTATGTACAACTTTATCTTTTACCAATATCCAGCAAATGCCTCTTCCATGAAGTCTTCCCTGCCTGCTGCCTTGCCCAAGGGGTGATGTTTCCTTTCCCTCTCTCTGAACTCTCACCGAACTATGGAGCTCTTGTGCATGTGGCTTTTCTTAACTGCTGTCCCTTTCTTCTAGGCAATTAGCTCCCTGGACAAGGAGTGTAACCTTTTTATTGCCTATGTCTAAATGCCTAGCATAGCACATTGTACGTAAGCACTTGGTAAATGTTACCTTGAATGGGACTGCCGTAGTTCTGAATCCAGTTCTAGTGGAATCCTACTAGAGTTTGAGGTCTGTTGGCAGAGTAGGATGTGGGTTAGGAGACATGGCTTCATCTCTTGCTTTATTACTTAAGGCTACCTGAGTAAGTAATTGAACTTTGTGTTCTGTCATTGTCAGGAGAAAACGCTTTTCTTTCACCTAGTTTTGGAAGAAGTGTTGAGAGCAAGGGAAAAAGCATCTTTAAAATGGTAGAACTCTTTACATGCACTGGTACCAAATTTTGTGCTTAAAAATATGCTAAAGAATCTATTTGGGAGCTGCCTTTTAGGGAAGAGTCTCTTCTGAAGAATCTTCTTGATCATTCACCATGACCTGTTAGAGAGAGGGGTCTACATTATAGCCCTGGAAGTAGCCCTAATTCTAATTTTTTTTCTTGCTTTGTGAGGCTTTGTGATAATATTGAGAGGTGACAATTGTCATTATTGCATTTCTCTTTGACCTCGGCACTGAAACCACTTGTTCATGTGTTGTCCGTTAATTTAACGATAGCTCTTGAAAAAGCTGGTGAATATTCCAAACTAGCTAAACACAGTCTGTATTTACAGGCTCAGAAAGCTAATTGGAAATGGCAGTATGCTACGAAGCATGAATAACACTGAAGAGAAGTGTAGTTACAAAGGGTCAGGAGTATGACTACTCAGTCTGGCGTGGCAATTATGTATGTAAATGAGTTCATTCAAAATTAGATCCATCTCATTTTGGCTTTAGACTCCCTGATGAAAATAAACTGGGAAATGAATTGTCTAATTTAGGCACTTGCTACTGGTGTTTTAGCAATTTTCTGAGTAGTTAAAGCATGCATCGTGCATATTGGAAAGTCTGTGTTTTAATGGGCATTTTAACTAGCATTTTAAAGATATTCTCAGTAAAGGTATAACCTAGTTTACAGTATGTCCATTTCCTATATAAGCCATTTTATTTAAATAACTCTGCTAGCCTCACTATTATGATGGATTCATTTGGTAGAGCTATTACTGAAAGCTTTCTACATGTAATAGAAACTTTTTCCCCTCCTGCTTTAGCCGTAAAATGCTCAGGTTTGTCCCTTTTGGTTATGCAAAAGTTTTATGTTGGATTGTTATGATTCCCAGTCATGAGGGAATTGTGACGATTTTTAGAACGTAATTATTAACTAGAAATGGATCTGGCAGTTAAGCTTAAAGGGCCCATGTGAGGTATCACGGTTTGAGAAAAGAGCTATGGAGCTTGACTATTTATATATGTTTTCAATATTGTGAGTGTAATAGTGAAACTGTAGCAAGTCATTGTCGTCTTTTTCTTAGGACTTAAATGAGTTCAAGGAGATGACAACATGTGTTTTCCCCAGGTAAGCTTTCTTTGAGGATTTGTTGTCCTTCATTCAAAATAGTTCTCATACTGTACAAGATAGAAATAGGTAATAAATATCCAAAATAGTAATGATCCGATTGTGATTACAATCCAGTTGTAATAACTGGTTAATGGTTTAAGGGGTCTAACTGTGACCGATTGCTTTTGTAATTGATGATTGGTTTGATTGCATTAGAAACCAGAATTTGAACAGGGAGCGAAAGTTGGCAGCACCCCTCTTTTCTCTCACCCCATACCCTACTGTCGGAAGAATTGGCAAAATCTTCAAGAGTTGACTCTTGTCTCTCTTGTACGTTGGACGTGCCTTGTCCCAGTCAAGTGACCAGTTGAGGATGTTCTGTAGTCAGTCCAAAACTGTTTGGCTAGAGATTTTTCCCCCCTCATCTCTAAGTTGCTGCCTTGACCTGAGAGTGTCTCCCACAGTTAATATCACAGGGTAGTTCTGATATGTCACACGTCACATGTCTGCTAGATCATGTGTCCGCCACGTGGAGCCTCTAGAGCAAGAGTCTGTGTTTGAGGACCTGTCTGAAGACGAACAGGTGTGGTGGTAGAGCCGTTGCTCTTACATCTGGGCTAATTCTGCCCTGTTATCTATTACTCTTCACATTTATGTCAAAAGAAAGAGGGTTCTCACACTAGTGTCTGTCTCTCTGCATGTCTTTTTTCATTATTCCAATCTCTGACACTGAATTCTAAGAAATAACAATGGTATGAAACCACCAAATATAGATTTTAACCACCAGGAGTTTATTTTGTGCCAGTCTGGGTGGTTTAGTACTTGATAATGGCCTGGCAGGTACTAGACCTACAGTGGTATTTAAACCATGTAAAAACTTACAAAGATCTCTGCCATCTTCTTGGAATCTATATAACCCACACCCTCTCATGGTACAAGCAGTTCTAGAGCTTGTGCCCTCCCCAACAGCCTCTTGATGAAGAAGGGCTGAGAGGACTGAGCCCCAGTGTAATGTAAGAGAGGTGCTTAATTCTCTTGTTGGCTTTTAGGACAGGAGACTGGCTCTTGGTTTGAGTAAAATACATTTTGGGCATTGATGTGCATTTTGTTTACCTTCTTAAAAATTCTTTTGTTTTTAGACTCTTGGATACAAAATTGATGGCCAGCACACAACCTTTTAAGGTATTTTTAAAACTTGAGCTACCACTGATAAACTTATGTTTGGAACTGTTTTGAATTGATACTAGGAGCTTGAATCAATGACCAGCTAGAATTCTGATCTAGTTTGTTATTTTCAAGTACATCCCAAAAGGAAAATAATTAGAAAAAGACTAAAAACAAATATACCAAATGTGAATAGTGGTTGTCTTGGATATTGGAATTATTTTTTTCCTCTCCTATATTCTTTTTGAATGTAAACATTTTTAGTATTAAAATATATAATGTATTTTTGGGGGAGTAGAGTGGGGCGCTTTGCTGACTCAGTAGAACATGTGACTCTTGACCTCAGGGTCATGAGTTTAGGCTCCATGTTGGGCATAGAGCTTACTAAAAAAAAAATGTGTGTGGGTGTGTGTAAAATGCATTTCTGAATAGGTTACGCATGGACATACTTCGTAATTTTCTTGATTTTATATATTTTGGTTATATTTTCTAATCAGAAAAATTCAGGTTAAAGTAAAATTGTTTGTTATTTTGTGAAGTGACTTTCCATAACTGAATGAAATGAATGCCTGAACAGTATAGCTCACTGGCCTAAGTTCTGTAGGTATTTAAACACATCTCCAAAAACCATTTATATAGTGATACTTTCTGCATGGTGAACCTGACACTGCTGTCTCTCACATTGAAGAAACCATGACTCCCAAGTTTCTTTAAAGAACACGAGGGGGCAGTACTAGATATACTTTTTTAAAATTTTTTTGGCCCTGACATT
Organism: Nyctereutes procyonoides; assembly: GCF_905146905.1. Lineage (NCBI taxonomy): Eukaryota > Metazoa > Chordata > Mammalia > Carnivora > Canidae > Nyctereutes > Nyctereutes procyonoides. The sequence goes on along the minus strand of NW_026575126.1, from coordinate 49,120,699 downwards.
TGATGAATCTCTACTGTATGTTGTACTGAGCTGATTAAAGCTCATAATGCTCTGCTTTCTGGTTTGCAGGATATCATCAACAACACATCCCTTGCAGAATTGGAAAAGCGGTTAAAAGAGATGCCTTTCAACCCTCCTAAAGTTGGTAAGAAAATAAAGTGATCCTGTTAAGTGCCTGAAGTCCTTGTGATCATATGTATCATAGGAGGAAGGTGAAACTGCTTGATACCATCATGCACATTTACAGATTTTGGCTGAGTTAACTTGCTTATGCCCTGTGTTGAATTATTGCTCTGAATAAAGATGGTCTTATAGTCCTAGGTCTATTTTATGTCAATAGATTTGGGTAGCCTGTTCATTGAGAAGTTTAGCAGGTAAAGCTTCAGAGCTTTTATTTCCTAATGCTTGGAATTCTCCCAAAACTTGATGTGTCTTTCTTTTTTCTAGGGTGCAGTGTTTAAGCACAAAGAGTTGGTGATTCATTGCCAGGGGTCAAATGAAAATATGCTTTTCGTCCAGAAAAGCCCAAGAACTGGGTTTACAGATGAGGAAGAAGAGTGTCCACCCCTGCCTCCCATCAGAGGTGGCCAACAGCAGCGAGGAAAACCAGGGGGGAGGAATAGTTCTCGAGGCAGAGATGTGGTGCCATGTCTAGTCATGGCCCCTACCCAGGTGTTTGGTGAATCTGGCACATGTCACTTCCTTGGTTCCTGTACACCTCATTTAGTTGCTGACACTGTAATTAGCATTCCATTAGCTGTAGCCTGCAAACTTCTGAAGACATTGATAATTGGACTAATGGTTCAGAAATTGACAATGGAAGGTACTAAAGCAGCCAAGATTATAGCTATTTGCTTCCCTTTCTGGGTAATAGTCCAAAAAAGGAATTAAGAAAAGGAGTGAGGGTGAGGGAAGAAAGCCTAGACCAAATTTCTGTAACAGTATGATGGAAATAATTGATTTTGGAAATATATGTTTCAGCTGGTGGTAGAGTAGAGGGTATTATTTACCTGGCTATCATGTTAAAAGACTTTTTTAAAGCTTAAAGTCTAATATTTAATATGGAGGTTAAAAGATTCTTGCTTAAACAGCCTTATATTGACATAAGAACAGTTGCAGTCTTTTCATTGTTCATTTCCCTTCATGCTTTTGGTTCTGTTATAATGTTTTTGGAATTCATTTCCAGAATGGCTCTAGGAACTATTTATGAGTTACAGGTTGTTTTTTTTTTTTTTAAGATTTATTTATATATTTGAGAGAGAGAGAGAGCACAAGCAAAAGGCAGAGGGAGAGAAAGAGAGAATCTCAGACTCTGCGCTGAGCATAGAACAAGAGGTGGGACTCAGTCCCACAACCCTGAGATCATGACCTGAGCCAAAATCAAGGTACCCCTATAAGTTAAAGTTTTATCCCATTCTTTCCCTATAATATTCTGGTACCTGGCAGAGAATTTACTCTAAAGCAGACCACTCTTCCCAGACATGGTCTTCAGCAAGTGTATGTGTTAGTGTGACATAAGAATCGTGTTGTAAGGGACACCTGGGTGGCTTAGTGGTTGAGTGTCTGCCTTTGGTTTATTTATTTGTTTGTTTGTTTGTTTGTTTATTTTTGCCTTTGGTTTAGGTTGTGATCCCAGGGTCTTGGGATCAATCTCTCATCAGGCTCCCTGCAGTGAGCCTATTTCTCCCTCTGCCTATGTCTTCCTTTCTCTCTGTGTCTCATGAATAAGTAAATAAAATCTTAAAAAAAAAAGTCATGTTATAAAATGGTCTCTCCTACAAAGTGTCCCCATGTTCCAGGGGCAGCACCAAAACAAGTTCTGATCTTTTACTGGAGTTAGTTGTGCCGTCATCTTTAGATCCTTAAGCTTGAAAACATAGCACAGGGCAGTGTTGAATTGACCTGCCAATATTGATTAGAGTCTTTTGCCTTTTCGGAGGGTTACCTGAGGTATTGATGGATAATAGTAACTGAGCATTTGCCATGTACCTGGCACCATGGGAGAGCTTTCCTGGCCTTAGCTCATTTGATCCTCATGAATGAGGGAAGTTTGGTTTTCAACTCCATTCTGCTAAAGTGGAGGCCCAGAGCAGAAGTGACTTGCCCAATATCACATAGCAGTTGAATGGTGGAACATAGATTCAAACTTAGACAGTGGGATGCACAAATCCATGCTGTTATGAGTCATGACTGAAATACTTGTTATGTCCCAATGTTCCTTCTCAAGGAAGAAGTTCCTTGAGACTTCCAAGAGCAGTTGGAAGAGGGATCATCTTCATAGAGCAAGTTATGCATGACTGTAAATAGCACCCATCAGAGTGCAGCGAGGAGGCCTCTAGCTGGGCCTTGAATGATGTCACTTGAGCCATTTCTCTAGTCTAGACCCAAGCCCTCATTTTCAGTGACCATTTTATCTCACATTGCAAGGTCTTATGTGGAAAGAATTAAGAAGAAGATAGCCTTTTCCTGCTCATCTAGGATATTTCTATCCTAGACAGCATATACCAGTGCAATTTGGATTTGGTAGGGCACACTACCCATCTTTATGATTTGTGATATCCTTGGGAAAACTTTTTTCTTTTTTCTCTTTAGAAAGTGCAGAAGGATTTCCAAGTTATAACACAGCTACTGAACAGCTCCACGAGGCAGGCTATGATGCCTATATCACAGGGCTGTGCTTCATCTCCATGGCGAACTACCTAGGTACTCCCTATATCTGTTTCTGGCAAACACATCGTAATCTGGGGAGGGGGTGTTTGGGGGGGGATCTTGCCTGTCTACCATTTCCCTGGGGCCCACTCACCCAGGAAGAAATGGGAGGCTTGGAGGTCAGAGTTGGGAATAGGGGTGGAGAGTGCATAAGGAGGACCCATCGACACTTATCTGGTGTGGTTCTTGCCCACTAGGAGGAGTGCCCCTTATCCTGATGAACTGTGCTATTGATTTACATAGATTGTTGTCTGAACTTTTAGGCTTTGTCTCCTTGGCTGTACATAATACTCTGCTTCTTTTCTTCATTAGGTTCTTTTCTTAGTCCTCCAAAAATTCATGTGTCGGCTAGATCAAAACTCATCGAACCTTTTTTTAACAAGTAAGTAACCAGGGTTCCAGTGCCCACGTTCTCTCACTGTGGAAGAGCCCAGTATCTGGGATGTCAGGTAGAGATGATTAGAAACTGTAGTGCATTTTTAGATAAAAGTATTTCTCATCTCTAGTGACTCAGATGTTTTTCAAAAACAGAAATTGACCTTCTGGGAAATAATTTATTGTATCTATTGTCATAAAAAAAAAGAAAGAAAAGAAAACACTGCCAAAGGCAGTGCATCTCTTCCAAGACAAAGAACTGGTGGTTTTGGCATTTAAATTACCTGCAAGGGAGACTCTGGTTGGGGGGGAGGGGTAAGGGGTAGGGGAGAGAGAGAGAGGGAATGTGTGTGTGTACACGTAGTTGGACCTAACACTGCTAACATATGTTACACATGAGGTTATTATTTATACTTGCATTATTATCTCATTAAATAGTATTCTTTGTAAGAAGATGTTGACTCCACAAATGGCTTTTAAGATAATCTATGGAGAAGTTTTGATTGTCGTTTTATCCCAAGCTTTCATGTGAATGGATCCAATGAAGTAAAAGCTTGCTTATGTACTCATTGTTGCAAGAAGTCTGTATGATTTAGGGAGATGTCTAAGTTCAGAGCATTTTCAAAGACTCTCAAGATGATTACTTCAAAGTGTGGTTTGTGCTTTCTTGGCACAGTTGAGATTAAAGTTATGGATGTGATCTTCAAGCTGGCCAAGTTGGGCTCTGTGCCAGAGCCCTAAAACCTTCTTTACCCGAGCTCTCTTAACAGGATTGGTTCTAGGAGATTCTGGGGGTGCCAGACAGTACAAGGCAGCCCACATGGGTCATTATTGCTGGAAGAAAGAACTGTTTCAGTGCTGAGTTGGTTACATCATTTCCTTACATTATATGCAGCACTTTACAATTTTATCAGTTCTTTACTGGGTAAGAATACCGTCTCCTTCGGATGTCTATGTAAATACTGGTATCACAGTGCTTGTACTTAGGTAACATGCTGCAGAGACAGATGTTAATTCCAAACATCTGGATTCCTACAGGTTTGGAATTTGTGTAGTCTGAGCAAGTTTTATCACACTCTAACTTCGTATTTTTTAAATCTTTGTTCTTTTCTGTGGAAGTTCAGAGGCAAATGTATTTGACTTTCAAAACATCTTTCAGAGAGGAACAGGAAACAGTGTAGTATATATTGAAAATTAAGTTGAGTTTTTTTATTAAGTTTTTAATTTTAATTCCAGTATAGTTAACATACAGCATCATATAAGTTTCAGGTGTATACAATATAGGAATTCAACACTTCTGTACACTAGTGTGCATAAGTGTACAAAGTTGAAATTTTTTTTTTGCATGGAAAATTAATTCTATAAACTAACAGTTGAATATTTGGTGTCTGTTCATTTCCGTATGTGCAAAACAAGATTTTCTTAGCTCTTCGCTTTTATTTTGAGGGCAGTGTTTATCTTTGTAAATCTTTGGAAGGGCAGCTTATGTCATAGACCGTGGAATATGCAGGTGACCCTAAATATCATTCAGATCATGGCCATTCCTTGCATTTTTATGTGCAGGATGTTAGGTTTATTGTTTAACAATATTTTTCAACTGGAACATGTTCACTCATTTTTAAATATTTAATTAAAAAAATTTTTTTAAACTAGGTTCCACAGCCAATGTGGGGCTTGAACTCACAACCTGAGATAGAGTCACATGCTCTTCCAGGCACCTGGAAACTGAGCTATCCAGGCACCTCTCTTTTTTAAATATTTAAGACAACAAATGTGCGTCTCCACTAAAATCAACTCCTTATAAAATCAGGTGATGAACACAAATTGGGTTCGATAATAGGCTGCATCTAGTTTATCAGCAACCTGTGTGACCAATATGAAGAGCAATCAAAATTAGCTTTAAGAAGCTTAACAAAGATTTTATATATTAATAGATGAGTTTATTATTGCTAATAATGTTCAAGACTATTACTCAGAAGAACTGAGTAAAACTACTTGTCTCCCATAGAAGTTAGAAAGGTTGCAGGAGATGTTAAACCCATAGTTTCATTTAAAGTATTTTTTAAAGATTTTATTTATTTGGGAGAGAGAGAGCAAGCAAATGAGCACAAGCAGGGTGAGGAGAGAGGGAGAGGCAGACTCCTCTGCTGAGCAGGAAGTCTTACAAGGGGCTTGATCCCAGGACCTCAGGATCACAACCTGAGCCAAAGGCAGACGCTTAACCAACGAACCACCCAGGTGCCCCTTCAATTGAGAATGTTCATTCTTTTCTCTTTTCCCTAGAAATATACCGAAAGTAGTTGAGGATCGAAGAATCCTCCAGTGATATGGCACTGAAAATTCTTGATTTTTTGTTCCATTTTCTCTTCCATCTATAAAGGAAGAATATTTTCTTCATCTTTGTAGGAAAAAAGTCCAGCAGAATTTGAAATGCAAAATAAGAACTATTTTTATTCTATATTGGAATAGATTGGTCAAGTACAGTCCCTTTTTTCTTTGAAAAATAATTGATATGCAACATTGTATTAGTTTCAGGGGTATAACATAATGATTTGCTATACACACACACACACAGAGAACGAAATGTGGTCTTCCCTTCTCAGCGCATTTAGAAAGTGGGAAAAGGACTTGCTCTTTTTGACATTTTTCTGTGCTAATACCTCATTCTTCCATGCAGGTTTGTTTTATGACATTAACTTTGATTTTGTCTTTTTTTTTTTTAGTCCAAGATTACCCTTATAGAGAAACATTCAAAAAGGGCCATCAACATGATCTCAAGTGGTTGATTTTAGAGAAATCTGTAAATTTCTCTGAGAGTTTGTTTGGCACCAGGCTTTTCTCAGTATGAGCTTAACCAAATATGTATAGTCCTAACATAAATTTGGGTGGAAATCAAACTGCCTACATATGCAAATAACTTTTTGTTCCTCTCTCACCAGGTTTATGTTTAGAAAGTAAACCTTGAGGGGGGGAATAAACTCCACCTATTTCTGCATTGTTTTGAATTAGCATTTGGCTGCATTAGTTATGCCTTTTTGGGAAGTTTTATTGAGAGCTATTGAGAAATCCCCGAGATAGCTGGCATTTGAGTGATCTGCAAAGACCGAATGTAGTCTGAGGTGCTTTCTGAGCCATATTTGTCTAGAAGAATGCGTGCTGCCATTTTGTCTCTTTTATAACCTGGGTGTCTCCTACATTTCTCCTCCCTTTGCTGTAATCAGAAGAGAAGTGAAGTCATAAGGGGGCTGAGCGATGGGAATCCAGATCAGACCACTGCTGATGACTGGCGGTGTGGAATGTGCCCTTTGTTTATACCGTAGGCTCTCTGGGAGGGAAGTGATTTACCTTCTCTTATAACCTTGGTCAATTTTGATGAATGTTTAGAAAACCAGACAGAGAAGATCCTTTGGTCAAATCTTTTTAGGCTGGAAAGCGCTAAAAATACTCAGCTTTCTTTCTTTCTTTCTTTCTTTCTTTCTTTCTTTTTTTTTTTTTTTGAACCACAGAAAAGTACATAATCAGACTCTTGCCTTATGTTTTATTAATAGTCATCCGTGTCGGCAAGACGCGTTGAACTCTTCCTAGATAACCTTTTCTGAAGGTTTTTGGGAAGGTTATTTTCTATTTACCTCATATCTTAGAAAGAGGAAGGAAATGAGCAAGTCTCTCATTTTGGTTAATCTCCATAAATAAGAGAATTAAACAGGAAGAATTGCCTGCAGTTTGCCTTAGAGGATGGCCATCTTGTTCTTGGCACAAGTTTCCTGTATAGGAGCAAGATTCTTGTAGAAATCTAGGCCTTCCTGGGATGGACATTGCTGGAGGTTTTCTCTATGCTGGAGGTGAGGAGACAAGCCATGAGGAGTGTGATACACTCTTGGACAAATTGTTTCCTCCAAAAGATGGAGATAAAACTATTTGCCTCCCATAGAAGTTAGAGAGGTTGCAGGAGATGTTGATTGCCCGGTATTTATTATTTCCCTTTCTTGAAATATAAGAGAATTTAGCATGCTGGGGGATTCAAAAAGTAGATGTGGTAGTGGAATTTGTTTTGTGTTTCTAGTTTCATGATAAAAAAGAAAATTTGTTACCATGTGGATATAAAATTGGAGCAAATGTAAATTGTTCACTTTTGCTTGTACCCAACTCTTAATGTTTACTTACGAGAAATCAGGTGTTGATGAAGTGTGTCAGATTGGTACACAGTGGAACAAGTTTGCCTTGCTTTGGAGCATTTGTAAAAGTTCAGACAAATACAGTAGTTTACGGAAGGTTGTGTAGGTCTGTGTAACCGTGATTGACATAGAGGAGGAGGGATCATTATGATACCTGAAATACAGCACCCATGTTTTTTCTCTTTTCCTCCATGGAAAGCCATTACATTCTGGTGGCAAGTTGTTTTCCCTTATTATAATAAAGATATGTGCATCATATTTGACATTGTAGAGATTTTTGAGCTGAAGGATTGATTATAGGAAAACAAAATACCTCCTGTCTTCCTGGCCCTCGCACTGATAATGGGGAGAGCAAAGCTCATTTGCTTCGTTGACTAGCAACCGCCATTCATGCTGAGCAGTGTGGAGTGCCAGCTCGCCCGTGAGTTGTCCATGGGCCCATGGGCATAGAAGTGCAAACCCTGCTTGTCTCTTTTCTTTTTCCTGTCCTGCTGGTCCCTCCCTTATACAGAAGGTGCTGGAATAACAGGAGGATGAGGCAGATCTGTTCTGATTCACAGTGTTTTTAGCATCCTGGGTGATGGGTCAAATTTGTTACTGACTGTTCAGATTGGGTATAAAGTCCACTGTTGTGATATATTGGTTTTCCCCACCATGAGACTTCTGACATCCCACCATAAGCAAGAGTCACAACACAGTTTGTGCTGTTGGTAAGGCGTAGCCGGTGATGTCATGATAGTCCACATAACTGGTTCCATTTGCATTTAAAATTTTAAGTCACTTGATTAGTTTCTTCAGTGGAATTGCTTCACTCTGGGGTATCCTATAGTCTAATGTAGTTGTGATCTCCCACTTATGCCTGTGCCGTTTTGGGCAAGTAACTTGACCCTCTCTATGTCTCAGCTTCCTCATCTGTAAATGGAGAATCTTCATACACATTTGATAAGGTTATAGTGAGGGTAAAATTACATGAATGTCTGTAAAATGCACAGTACCTGGCACATCGTGGCTCTCGATCAGCCTGGTACTGCTGCCACTGCTGTGGGGACATTTATACTTGGAGGATGTGCTTCTCTGACAAGATGCTGGGAGCACATGGAGGAGCTGTTGTGCTTTCACAGAAGACACTCTATAATTGTACCTTTTTGTTTGTTTGTTTTAAATATTTACCCATTTATTTGGGGGTGTGTGTGTGTGAGGAGGGTCAGAGGGAGAGGGAGAGAAAGAATCCCAAGGAGACTTTGCGCTGAACCCGACATGGGGCTGTATATCATGCCAGAGCTGAAACCAAGAATCAGAACCCTGACTTGAACTACCCGGGTGTCCGAATCATACCTTTTGTACTTCACACACCCTGAAGGTGAGGGTTTGTGTTCAATCTTGAGCCTTGATCAGAAAAAGGAAGGGAAGGAGGAAAGGCTGCTTGTAACCAAATGGTGTCCAGGGGGAAGATTTGAATGTGTTTTCTCATTTTGCTTGTTGGTTTTGCCCTGAGGCATGTGGTGGTGTCTCAGTCTTTGTGCTGTGTAGCACTTCCAGGTGTAGATTTTAACAGAGAGGAGAGGAAAGAAATGTCATTTACTTATGAACCTGTTTCTTTTTATTTTTTTTAACAGCTTTATTGGGATGTAAATTCATATACGAAATAATTCACGCATTATAGAGATCAATGGTTTTTGGTATATGACATTATTATCTTTTAAAAATTATTGTAAGATGTGTAACATACAATTTGGCATTTGAAACATTTTTTTTTTTAAAGATTTATTTATGTGAAAGAGAAAGAACACACGGAGTTGGGGGAGGGAGAAGGAGAGAGAGCATCTTAAGCAGGCTCCATGCCCGGTACAGAGTCCAACCCTGAGATCATGACCTGAGCTGAAATCAAGAGTCAGACTTTTAATCAACTGAGTTACCCAGATGCCCCACAAACATATTTAAATCTACAATTCGGTGGCACTAATGATATTCACTGTATTGTGCCGACATCATCATTCTCTGTTCTCAGAGCTTCTTGTTCACCCCAAGCAGCAAGTCTGTATCCAGTAAGCAATAACTCTCTGCTCCTGCCTCCCCTCAGCTCTGGGAACCTCTGATCTACTTTTCTACCTCTATACATTTGTCCTTCAGTGAGCTGTTCCTTTTTGAGCAACTCATTGGTTCTGTGAGATCTTAATCTGTTAGAACCACTGATAACTTTGCATATGCCCTACTTTGCAAACTCCCGGAGCACGTTTTTTTTTTTTTTAATTTGCTGTTTTAGGTTTAGATCACTTCTTAAGCCCCAAAGCCCTGAGATTTGTGGATGTAAAGCTGTGCAAACCCTCCCCCCCCCCAGGGGGGGTGCTTGTTTGCAGCGCTGCAGAGGCACGATGAATAAGGCAGAGGACTCAGGCTGGGCCATCATGATGCTCACATGGGACATTCATCCTTTCTGAAGCTAGATTTCCACATCTGTGAAATGCGGATCATAAATGTCCACCTGGTAGGCTTGGCCTCAGGTTGCAGTGTAGCATCAAAAGGCTGCTCACTAGAGGGGTGTGGCATGTCTTGGGTGCACAGAATGTAGCTGTTGCTGTGGTTTTCACCACAGTGAACTTCCAAGAAAGTAACATGATTCTAGTTTTTCCTGGTATCTGAGGCAGTGGTAGATGAACAAAGTGAGCTGTATGTACTTAGTTAAGTTTTCTCGGGTGGCAATCTCTGGGTTGTGAGCTCAGGAAATAGGCAGAAGTGCCTGATGCCAATAAAATCCTTTTTATAGAGAACAGCAACCTGGAATCCTCTTAAGAAAACATTGCCTGTCTTTGTATCTTAATGATAAAGGTCTTGCTGCAAGGTTGGACTGTGAATGGGAAGAAGAAACTCCCTGCCTGTGTGCCAGTCATACTCATGTGTCTTGAGGCTTATGATGCTGGCAAGGCAGAGAAGTGAAATACAGTCTCCTCTACTTGTCTGCCCCCAGGAGCAGCTGTGCTGTGTGCATGTCTCTTGCCACAGAAACCCCTGGTGATCCCGGAACTGAGGGGTCAGGGAGGCAGGATGGAGGCAGACAGTAGTAGTGGTGATTGTGTGACCTTTTGTGTCCGACTGGCTGGCTCTCCCAGTAGTATCCTTTAATATTTCTGTTTGCAGTGCTTGAATGAAGGGCCGATGTCCTCTAGCCTTCACTTCTACCAGAGATGAATTTTGCCCCAGGGATAGGGATCATAGTCTACCACTCATTCTAAACTGATTAGAAGTGGACTGTGGTGCTGTTGCAGACATTACTTTTTAATCAGAGAGAGCCAAGAAGTACCTTTTATTAAAAAAAAAAAAAAGAGTCCATTTTCAGTATTTTCCAGATTGTGGAAATCTTCGGGTCCAGGTCCAGGGTCCTGAGGAGTGAAATCATAGCACTGCAGATGGCTTAGGGCAGCCTCCCCAGTTCCAGAAGGCTGAGAGCCAGTTTTTCTCCCCGGTTTGCAGAAGGTATTTTCCCCTGGTACACAGGATGTATTTTATCCTCACATACCTTAACGAAAGCCCTTTATTTCAACCCAAGTCATGTTTGCTTCCCTTATAGTTCCCCAAGCAACTAGGATAGCAGGGATCTCCAAGGATTGCCTTGGTTTGGTTACTCTGAGAGTTCTTTAGTACAGTGGTTTTCAGAAAGGCAAAAGACCGGAGTCTAGGGCACACTGAATTATTCTCAGGCCTTTAGTCTGGCTTCTTAAGACTGAGAACCTGTGCTTATTTCCATGACTTCTTCAGGGAAGAGGGTGCTTGTCTTGAGTTGGTATGGCTTGTCTTATTTCTGCCTTGCGGTCTTGATTGCCAGGGATGTATCAGGCGAGCTGTGTCTGCGGCTTTATCAAAAGGCTGCTTTTTAAGGGGATCTTCAAGGACAACACACTGGGCACACCTCTTCTTGCCTTGCCATCCCCGTGCGTGCTATGGGAGCTGTGTGGATGCTGAGCTGTTCCAGCCTTGCGTGGGCTCTGGCTACTTTAAAAGTACATTTCCCTCTGGCTTAATGACTTGTTTATCATTACGATGAGCAAGTAATTTGTAGAGGTAAGGAAAAAAAAAAATCAGTCAACCCCTGGATATGTATTTAAATAGCTTGCCCCCTCCACAGTAGGGTATTTTACTAGTTTCCTGTGGCTGCTATAACAAATTCACCATGAGCTTGGAGGCGTACTACACCAGGAGTTTGTTCACACTCATGGTTGTAGAGGCCACAGGTTTGAAATCAGGGTGTTGGCAGGGCTGGTTTTCCTCCAGAGGCTCTGGGGAAAGAGTATGTTCCTTGCCTATTCTGGCTTTTGGTGACTGCTGGCAGTCCTTGTCCTCTGGCCACATCTCTCCAGCTTCTGCCTCCATGATCACATTGCGGCCTCTTGTGTGTGTGTGTGTGTGTGTGTGTGTGTGTGTGTGTCCATCCTCCCTCTGCCTCTCTCATGACACTTGGGCTGGCATTTAGGAGTCCTGTGGGTTAGTCTAGGGTAATGTTCTCAAGAGCCTTAGCTTAGTTACTAATTGCATCTGCTAAGACCCTTTGTCCAGGGATCCCTGGGTGGCGCAGCACTTTAGCGCCTGCCTTTGGCCCAGGGCGCGATCCTGGAGACCCGGGATCGAATCCCACGTCGGGCTCCCGGTGCATGGAGCCTGCTTCTCCCTCTGCCTGTGTCTCTGCCTCTCTCTCTCTCTCTCTCTCTCTGTGTGTGTGACTATCATAAATAAATTAAAAAAAAAAAAAAGACCCTTTGTCCAAGTAAGGCAACATTGAATAGAATGTGCGTGTATCTTTTTGGAGACCACCAGTCAGCCCACCATAGGCTGTTAGTAGTAAAGTCAGCATGCTTAGGTATTCCTTGTCTTACTTTGGCTCTGGCTGGGAAAAACCAGGCAATGGTTATTTCCAAGGCTATTTAACATTTCATTCATACAATGTAAAGGTCACCAGTGTACCATGGTACTGAATATCTGGTACTGGCTACCCAAAATTTTCCCTACTGAACACCTTCTATTCTTCAGTGAGTTACCTACATCGTTTCCCCACATTTACTGTCATTGCTGCCAGCAACCCTCAGAGATAAATAATAATGTCCTCATTTTAAGATCTTATTTTTAAGTAATCTCTACGCCCAACGTGGGGCTCAGGCTTACAATCCTGAGCTCAAGAGTCATGCACTCTACCAAGTAGGTGCCCCAGTATATCCCCATTTTAAAGCTAAGGCTGTCTGCCAAGGGTCTCAGGAATGGCAGAGTCAAGGATAACCCAGGTCTTTCCTCGACCAAGAATGGTTTCTTCCCCCATAGCACACAGTTTCTAAACAGACAATTCAGCAGTGGGTTGCACATTTTCCTAAGAGATGATGCTAGTATCTTTGAAAGATTTCCTTTTTTCTTGGTGTTTGGCCTGAGCAGTGGTCATAAAAGATGTTGACTCTGACCATCAGATCGTGTGGGGCTAGTTTCCTCTGACATTTTGTATTCTGCTGTTTCACAGGCCGTACAGATGTTGCCTTTGTATAATGCTTAGTTTAACATTTTTATTTGATGTAATTTGATATGGTTCATTTGATGAGGATTGTTTAAATGAGCTGCTGGTTTTCTTTCTTTTCCCCCACTCTTCTCTCCCCCTCCTTGTTTGTTGTATCTGTTTAAGAAAGGCTGTGGGTTGGCTTCAGGACAGATGTCAGGTAATGCTCTATTTGTCAAAACATCAAGTGACTACACAGAAAACTGTGTGGTTCCCCCCCCCCCCCGTGAGTGACATTAAAATAACCGATGCCACAGTAAGTCCCCTCTAGCCAGTGGTTGCCTTCATATTTTACACAAGCGCTTTAGTGAGCAAAATAAATGAGCTTGTTTTGTGAGAGATGTCTGCATGCTTCCTCCCCTGGATGACAAAATTAGTTTTTTATAGCACATAAATATGTATAATGATGAGCCCTTGCATACAAGGTTCTTATGAAGTGCTTTTACTGCTGTGCCCTGAAGGAAATACCAAGACCATTTGCAAGTACAGTAGGGCTGGCAGTCATTTAAAGTCTTCAATTTTCCTTTGGAAGGCTTGGGACTTGGGGTGAGCCTCAAATTAATTCACTGCTCAAATTGTGTTGAGATTAGATTTTACTCCACATCTCTGTATCCCAGTCTTTAGTGGTGTGAGAGGAATGCAGTTTTTACTTGGAAATCTTTTTTTTTTTTTGAGACAAAGCTTTTTAGGAACAGAAGTGTAGTCTAGAAGAAAACAGATGAACAAATGCAAATTTTTTGCTCATCGAATGAAATACAGCATTTCTAGGAGGAAGAATGAAGAGTTTGGTGGCTTCAGGTTTTTCTTTTTGCCAGGGAAAGAGACCAGATATGCACTGTTTTTCTTTATTCAGACATGCCATAACATTAGAGATCCTTCCAGATCATTCAGCCTGGGTGTATGTGTGACATTGCTCAAGATAAACTGTTATGTATCCAGGCACCTCTAGATCTCTGTCTCAACTTGGGATATGCTGATTCACTGATTTTCCTGAGGGCAGTCGCAGGGTGTACGGCAGGTGTACCCAGGAAGCCCGATGCCCAGGCAACCCAGGGTAGCAGCTCCTTATGCACCACAAATGTGCCCAGGCTGTCCTCGCCACCTGTTATTCCCATTGCCTTGGAATTTCAGCCTACTCAAAGCTCTTTCTTAAAGGCAGCCTCATTTTGTGTGTCTGGGCCCTGCTATAATTTATCAGTCTTTAGAGCATTCCTCCCCGAAAAGTGTTTCTGGAGGCTTGTATCTCAAGCTCTTGCTTCAGTTGTACCTACTAGGCATTTGTGTAATTGATTGAGGACTAAATAGTTGACTTGTGCCTGGATGCTCCTACTGGGCTCCAGCCTTACCATTTCACATTGAGGCTTTGGAAACAGCTCAAGTTAAAAGCCAAATGTGAGGGGAGCACCCAGCAGAGGGAGGGGAGGCCATTAGTCCATTAGTGTAGAACTAGTGGTCAGGGTCTAAGTCCTGTCTCCGCTCCCTTGGTGGCCAAAGGTAAGCCACTGAACTAGGAAAAACTTGCTTCCTTATTCCTGGTATGATGAAGCCAGTACTTAACTACCTGTCCTGCAGACACCACAAAGGATCAAATAAGCTGAACATGTAATGATAAATATTGTTATTTTAGTCAGGAACTTCGTACTTTTTTCTTTTTCTTTTTTAAAAACTTTTATTTATTTATTCATGAGAGACACACACAGAGAGAGAGAGGCAGAGACACAGGCAGAGGGAGAAGCAGGCTCCATGCAGGGAGCCCGACTTGGGACTCAATCCCAGGACCCCGGGATCACTCCCTGGGCCGAAGGTGGGTGCTAAACTGCTGAGCCACCAAGTGATCCCCTTCTTTTTTTTTTTCTTTTTTAAAGATTGTATTTATTCCTGAGAGACACTACTTTTTTCTAATTGAAACAAAAATACCTGCTCGTAATTTCACCAGCTCCCCCCCCCAAAAAAAAGATCCCTTCATTTTAGTGAATGTTCTAGCAGTATGTTTTCTGTGTCTCTTTCATTTACTAATTGGTGCCAGTGTAATTCATTTATTGATTGAGATTATACGAATTCTACAATTTTGTACCTTAAAAAATACAATAGTGAATTTTCAAAAGACATTAAAACCAGTGGCCAGCATCATGTGGATGACACTCAGTGGTTTGCCAGGTGGACATAGCATGGTCCACTTGTAGCTTAACCTTCGTGGTTGGACCCCTTGTCCCTAAGCACTTCTGCACTGTAATGGCCATGACCATTTTTTGCCAGTTGCTTCTTGAAAGTGGCCACGGACATACCACTCTGATTCACTTTCTTTCTCTGCCTTTGGATAGCCCTGGAAAGCATGCCACTAGGGGAGCAAAACTAAATATTTTCTACCATTTCTGAGTAGAATCATTAATTGTATACATAGATGTGATAACACAGAATTTTAAAAGAACTCTGATGATCTTTTTGGTTCCCAGAGGTTTGAACCTCTTGTGAATAGTGTTCCTGAATCACCTTTTTGGATGCATTTTTGAATATCACTTTGCCCTCTGTTTTTTGAGTTTAGCTGTATAAAATGGGTTAACACTGGCATCGTTGTGCAATCCCTTTTTATTCACTAGACAACTGGGGAATGGTTCAGATAAGCCATAGTCCAAGGCAAGCTGTTGTGTCATCAAATAACCTTTGATCTTAGTGTACTTCTCAGAGCGGCCTAGTGTGCTTTGTGGTTGCCAGAATCAGTGTCTGAAACTCATTGTTAAGGTCAGAATTTTGATAAGGTCAGAGGTGTCTGATTCAGTGTGTTACATGTGTTACTCACGCAAGTGTTTGCCGGTCTTTGGTGCTGCACAAATGCTAAAGTTTAATGTGTGAATGCTAGAGGTAATCAGTTGTAGCCAATTCACAGAACTGAGTTGGACTTTTGCAATGAGTTGCCAAGAGAGTGGTATTAGTAATCTTTTTTTCTCTTCTTCAAAATGAGAATAATAGTGGTTGGCAGTGATTTCCTCCAGTTTATCTCTTGCAGAGAAGCGAGTTGCTTGCTAAGGTTGAGCTCCTGGTTTCAGGGAGCAGTAGAAGACTTATTGCTTCCTAGATTTTGAGGTAGTCGTTGGTATTTGTTTTGATAGTTTTGTGTTTTTCTAAGCCAGACTCATTTAATGTAAACAAGTCATTAAGACTAATGCTTTTTGGAGAAGTTGGCACAATGTCTTTCTTGGTCATTATCAGTGCTGGTTGATTAATGAATCACCATTAATGGCAGTTAGCACAACATTGAATATACTCTTTTCTGTTAACTCAGTGATTCTCAGTTCCCAGAGTCTCTGAGTCAGCAGGTCTCAAGTAGGACCTGGGAATTTGCATTTCTGACAGGTTCCCAGGTGGTTCTCATGTTGCTAATCTAGGGAACTGCATTTTCATAAGGGCTCAAGAGTCTGGGCTCCTAAGAAGTTTTATATCTGAAATGAAATTCTTCAGTGACCAGCAAGCCTTCTCACACAGTCTAGGCCATGGTATCATACTGCCCTGGTCTGAAAAGGACATTGGTGGACTCACTCTTTGTGAGTGCCATGCAGCACATAGGAGACTCTTCAGAGATAAATGTCTTATGCACAGCTTATACTGGGTTGCTTGTTAAGGAGGCTGACCTGAAGTTACCTAGTCTGATGAGCAAAAGAGTTTACCGTTGCATCTTTCCAGACATGTTAGATACCTGAGATAAACCACATCATCAGTCATACAATTGTAGAAACCAAAAATCTTATAGAGGCCAGAAAGGGTAAACTTTGTGTTGTGGCATCTAGAACGTGAACTTGAATTTACAGTTTCTTAGGATAGAATCCTGATATCAAATTGGCGATTGTACCAAATAAGAGTTTTAATTTTAATCTTTGACAGAGTTAGTATCAGCCATTTTAGACAATAAGCACTAAAATAATACTTCATCAAGAAGGCTTGTGGGAATGTGGCAAGACTCCCACCCTGTCGTGTCTTTACTGAATCACAGCCATCTTGAATCTCTACTAAAATAGAAATAACCGTTTTTTGCAAGTGTTGGCCCAAGTGTCTTTGTGTGTTTTTTTTTTAAAGATTTTATTTATTTATTATTGAGAGACACAGAGAGAGAGAGAGACAGAGACAGAGACACAGGCTCCCCGAGGGGAGCCTGATGTGGGAATCCATCCCAGGACCTGGGGATCATGACCTGAGCCAAAGGTAGACGCTCAACCGCTGAGCCACCCAGGTGCCTCTGCCCAAGTGTCTTTGCTGTGTGCAATACAGCGCACAGTGAAGGAGCACCCTTGCATGTGTTTATCAGCCTCTCTACTTGCCCAGTGCATTCCCTCCTGGGTTGGAATGAACGCTGTCAAGCAGATGATCCACATGTGAAGTCTTCTATCAGACCATTTCAGAGAGATGTAGGCCTTCTGACAGCCAGTGTGTGTGAGGCATACATATAATGAAAAGTTGTAATTTTACTTCAGAAGGGCAGGGATGTGACCAGAGCTGTGGCTTGCAGACAGCCTGGCACTCAGGGGTGGGAGGCCACTGGGGAGTTGATTTTGGTTCAGTTCCACTGACGCTCAGCTACAGTTTTAGGGTTGGTTTCCCAACTGCATGGCTTTCTGCAGAGGTGCTGGCTGCCAAGTCACACACGGAGTTGGTTTGCGTGTTCCTTCAGGGCTTGGGGCTATTCGTTTCTCTCAAAACCCCAGACATGGAGGCTTTGGGGAAGAGTGAGAAATGCTATTAATAATTTATTTGAAAGGGGTTTCTATTTAGTGAAAGTGTTGAGCAAGCAAACAAGATAGTGTGGAATTAACTACCTTAAAAAAAACCTATTGAGTCTTTTAGCTAAGAACAGATTTTTTGCTTATTTTAGACAGAAGTGAAATTCAGATGAACTATTAGAGAACAAATCGCCTGTATATTGGGTGACAAAAGATATCTTTCAAAAAACGTCTCAAAACTCTTGCATGGTGAGATTAGTTGGGGAGGTCTCCTTTTTAAGCGTAATTTTTGTTGCTATTTATAGGATGATAGGTTTTCTCAGTCTGTTAGTGAGGTCCCATGATTTTAGAAATGAAACAATATTTTAAAAACGAAATCAAGCAATTACAGACTCACACATGTGATTTTACCTCAGATTCCTCTCCCCACAGCAGATAACATAGTATACAGGATACACAAGATTGATCTAACTGGCTTTTTAGTTGTGTGTCTCTGAAAAAGTCTCTAGTTATTTCCCTTGGGCCTCTCAGTTCTGGTAGCCTTTTTTTTTTCTTTCTTTTTTAAGATTTTATTTATTTGAGAGCGAGAGGGAGAGAGGGAGTGAGCACCAGTGAAGTAAGGGTCAGAGGCAGAGAGAGAATCTTAAGCAGACTCTGGGCTGAGTGTGGAGCCTGATTTGGGGCTCATGACCCAGAGATCATGACCTGAGTTGAAACCAAGAGTCAGACACTCAGCCACATGAGCCACCCAAGTGCCCCTGTTTTCTTTTTTGAATTAAAAAAATAAAAATAAAAATGAAAGGAATTTTAATTTTTTTAAAATATTTTATTTAAAAAAAAATAAAAGATTTTATTTATTTATTCATGAGAAGCACACAGAGAGAGGCAGAGACATAGCAGAGGGAGAAGCAGGCTCCCTGCAGGGAGCTGGATGCAGGACTCAATCCTGGACCCTGGGATTACATCCTGAGCCAAAGGCAGACGTTCAACCGCTGAGCCACGCAGGTGTCCCTGAAAGGAATTTTAAAAAACAAAGCTCAGTTTCCCAAAATCATTGGCTGCTTTTTTTTTTTTTTAAATGGTGGTGGAGAGGTCTTTTTATTTATCAGATTTAATGAGAAAACTTTACAAAGCTATAATCATAATATAAAATTTGGGACTTTTAAAAAAGTTTTTATTTAAATTCCAGTTAACATATCATGTAATTTTTTTTCTTTTACGTAACGTGTAATGTTAATATTAGTTTCAGGTGTACAACATAGTGATTTACTCTTCTATACATCATCCAGTGCTCATCATGACCAGTGTGCTCCTTCATCCCCATCATTTGTTTCACCCATTCCCCTCCCTCCCACTTCTCTTCTGGTGACCATCAGTGTTTTCTCTAGAGACAAGAGTCTATTTCTTGGTTTTTCTCTCTCCCTCTCTTATTTTCCTTTACTTATTTGTTTCTTAAATTCCACATATAAGTGAAATAATACAGTTTTTGTCTTTCTCTGACTGACTTTGCTTAGCATAATACCTTCTAGCTCCATCCATATTGTTGCAGATGGCAAGATTTCAGTCTTTTTTTTATTTCAGTCTTTTTGATGGCTTAGTCATATTCCATTGTGTATATATACCACATCTTCTTTATCCGTTCATCAGTTGATGGGCATCTGGGCTCTTTCCATAATTTGGCTATTGTAGATAATGCTGCTATAAACATCGGGGTGCAAGTATCCATTCAAATGAGTAGTTCTGTATCCTTTGGGTAAATATGTGGTAGTGCAATTGCTGGATCATAGAGTAGTTCTACTTTCAACTTTTTAAGGACTCTCCATACTGTTTTCCAGAGTGGCTGCCTCAGTTTGTGTTCCAAGGATGGAGGTAGGGAGTATTATGCCATGTGAAGTCAGTCAGAGAAAGACAAATATCATATGATTTCACCCATATGTGGAATTTAATAAGCAGACAAATGAGTGTAGGAGAGAAAAAAAGAGAGAGGCAGAGTAAGAGACACACTCTAGAAAACAAACTGAAGGTTACAGGGGGTGGGTGGGCAGAGATGAGGGATGGGTGAAACACGTGATGGGTCTTAAGGAGCGTACATGTCTTGATGAGCAGTGGGTGTTGTATGGAAGTGTTGAATCACCATATTGTATACCTGAAACTAATATTACACGGTATGTTAACTGGCATTTTAAAAAAACTTAAAAAAAAAAAGATTCCAGTGTTATTTTTACCAAAGTAGAAAAAAATCCAAAATATTTTAAAGTTTTCATAGTTATTTGGATTGTTTAATGCTCTTTTGAAATGATGAACCATCATTTACTGACTCCCCCTGCCACCATATCTTACTGAACCATAAGGTCAATTTTGATTTTGGAGGGTATTTGACATTATTGTCATAATTGTCATAATTTGACATAGTGTAACAATGAACATGTCAATTCAGCTTTTATTCCTCTGTTGAAATTAGGGTTAAAAATTTAAATTATTTTTATGGTGCTTGATATGTTCCATAACTTTTAAATTAAATGTTTTTTATTTATTTGGTTTTCAGGATTTGGGGACTGTCTCTAAATTTACTAAATGGCAAATTGAAAATTTTATGAAGCATAAAAATACTGAGCCTTCTCACCCAGGAGTAACCTCATAGGTTCTGGTTGGCAGTAGTAATTATAGCTGTCATCGCTGAGAAACTTTATTTTAAAGATTTTATTTATTTGAGAGAGAGAGAGCAAGCACAAGCAGGTTGAGCAGCAGAAGGAGAGGGAGACGCAGACTCTTCACTAGGCAGGGAGCCCGATGCAGGACTGGATCCCAGGACCCTTGGATCATGACCTGAGCCTAAAGCAGCCACTTAACAGACCAAAGGCACCCAGGCACCCCACTGAGAAACTCCTTTGTGCTAGGTGCTCTGTACATCTGAGTGTCTTCTGGCATCACTGGTACTATTGATTGAATTGAGTAAAATGGCTCCTAGAACGAGAATAGTATTCCTGAGCCTAAATTAGTGAACTAAAAATAAAATTGTTTTTTTAGCCATAGGATTTGGTTTATTAAATTGTAGACCAGGCAACAAGTTCTTAAACCGCAGAGTGCCATGACTTTGTTTTTTCTGGCATTAACCGAATGGTGTTATTTACGCTGATGGTTCCATTTGTAAACTAGATCATGCCCTGCTTGGCTTTTGAATGCCTGGTAATAATGTGCCTTAATTGTGGGTCAGTGAAGCCAAACTAATTGCTTGTTGGGCTCTTGGATTGCCTTTTTAATTTGCAGTATAATATAGTCTCTACCAGAAATGCACTTATGTATTGTCATTTAAGTAAAACTTATTAAAATCATTTGCAGACAACAGAATGCCTGATATTTTGTCCATAATCTTGTAATTATGTACTTGTAATTTACAAGTACCCTTTTTTTAAGTGCCTTTGTATCCTTTCCTTTGGAGGTACACATAAAGTGACTGATATGTTTCATATCCGTGTGATAGCTTTCTTTACCAAACATTGTTTTGCTTTGTGCTTTTAATATGTTTTAAATGACAGTAATAGCATGAGCTTCTGAGATGGTCACTTACTTCAGACTGTGTAATTCACTCATCAAGTTTGGCATTTATCCAATGACTTTCCATCTCAGTTAAAAAAAAAAAAAAGATACCGGTGCTGTCATTCTCAGCTCACAAAACACCAATCATAGGGGTTCCCTTTTTAATTTTTAGGAACAGTTGTTAAGAAGTCAGTAAGATGGTTAGCTTTCTGTAATGTTTGTTTTCTCTCACTTTCCCTTGATTAATATGAGCAAACCTGCAGAGGACTTCCTTTTGACTCTTCGATGTCTAATTTCATTCATTTAGCTAATATTTATTGAGTATCTTTTGAGTGTCAGGAACTTTTGTAGGTGTTGGGGATACCAAAGATTGTTTTTTTCATATTTATTTATGATAAATATTTAGTCCTAGAGAAAAATCTTTGAAGTGAATTGTAAGTACTTTTTTCAAATGATTTCAGATGGAGTAATATAATTAAGAGGCATCTAAGAAGCATTTAGTAAAGAATTTAATAGATGCTTGTATATGGTTTTTAATAGAAATGAGCCCGTTGTCTGTTTTTCTTTTCTTTTTGTAGGTTATTTCTTATGAGAGTCATGGATATCCCCTATCTAAACTTGGAAGGACCAGACTGTAAGTGATTTTTATTTTCTCATTGCATCTGCACGTTGAAGTGTGTGGTCTGGAAGGGATAACAGGAAAAATATTACTGAAGAAAGAGCTTTATTCACATAAAAACAGGCAGTGATTTTGTGGTTGATATGAATAGTATGCTTAAGTTAATGGTACCCTTGGGTCTTGATTAACTCCTCTCTTTACTTACATTTTCCAGTTTATGCATGAGTTGAATTTTAAAAGAATATATATCTTCTCTTCATTATTTTGTTTTCACTCAGAACTCAGATTCATAATATTCTATAAATACACATAATAAATTTCGAGATGGCTAGCTATGTCAGTAACTAGAAGTTCTCTATTTTCCAGTAATTTGAATATGTATATATTGAAGTTGGGTAGGGTTTTTTTTTTTTTTTCCTTCTTCTTTTTCATTGAAAACCTTGGAAGACTTGTCTGTCTGGGAAGTGGTTGCTGCTGTTTTGGATTATTCTCTGCTTTCTCCTCCTTCCTGTCCCATTCTTCTGTTCCATTGCTCGTGCTAGTCTGGGTTTATTTGCCTTAATCCACACCACAGGGATATAGAAATGGGTGAGCTCTACCCAATGGTAATAGTCATTGTAGTGATGATCAGAACACATAGATTGCCCTCTAGATTAGACTTCTATTTTGATGCACTCTTCTCACAACAGTTCTGCAAGCTAAACATCATCATTCCCAGTTTATAGCCATGAGTGGCTAGAGCAGTTCGGTCTCTTGCTCAGAGGTGCACAGTTGAGTGGTGGGTCTGAGGTTAGAACATAAGACTGTGACTCAGGACTGTTTCTACTTAAACTCAGTCCATCGGATTTTGGACGGTGGTGCTAAGTAAACATACGAACAACTAGATTAACAGTAAAAAGTTAAACACTTAGTGAAATGTCTTGAACAAAGTAGCCATTTTTCCCCCCTTGAAATAATTTTCATGGGAACTTCATAAGCAGAGGTGGTATGCATAGAATTGTCAGGATTCAATCCATTGTGAATTCTATAAAGTATCAGAGCCGAAGTTGAGGCTAAGATGGCAGAGTCATACCATTCCTAAAAATACTTTTAGGAGTTGCTTGGTAATCATGAGTCATTCCCAGCAGTTCCTCAAGAGAGCTGGGGGTTAGCTTCATTTTAGAACCACTGGTGTGTCATTCACTTTTCAGTTGTCAACCTTTTATCAAAAATTTGTCCCATAGTGCAACCAAAACGTGATCATGTTCTTCATGTGACATTCCCCAAAGAATGGAAAACCAGTGACCTTTACCAGCTTTTCAGTGCCTTTGGTAAGTAAATCACAAGTGCATGTGTAGTTTTAGGATTTTGCTATGTTTCTGGTCTGTGCAGGTGGCCGCAGGTACAACGACAACTTCAGCTTGGACATGAAAGAGTATTACTATGCAAGGGTTTGATCTCACTCATGGAATTTTTCAAGGTTTGGTATATTGGTATCTTTGTACTAACATGATCTGTGGAACTTTTAATAGCACCCTATAATAGAGTGCTATTATTAATCCACAGAAAGCAGGATACTATTACTATGACTGCCCTTACTGCTGACCATTGAAAATGAATCTAGGCTGAGGATAAATCATTTTTAAGATTAAATTCAGAGGGAAAGTCTGTTTCGTAAGGACAGGCGGTCACTGCTTGACATTGAATAGTCCAAGCAGATGAACGCAGATGTTTGAGAGGACCAAAAGATGAGTTATGTGTGCAGTAGGACTCTTCTCCTAATTCCTTTTTCTCAGATCAGGTGATAGGTTAAAAGGAACAGTCTTCTGATTAGGGTTCATAAAGACCGTTCTGATTGTCAGTCTCCAGCAGTGCCTGTTTATTTTAGCAAATGAAATATTTAAGCTGTTCTCTTTGGAAATTCTTGGATAAAGTAAAGGCAGTACAAACCTAAGTGGGCAATAATAAGACTGTTTAGTGTTTATGTACCTCAACAGGCTGGTATGTGGTCATTTAAAAAATATTTGAAGAGTTTATTAAAAGGTGGTGAAATGTTTGTTTTAAGGTTTAGTGTAAAAAGCAGATGCAAGGTAGGGCTCCTATACAACTAATACTTTTTTTTTTTTTTATAATACCTTGTATAGATCAGCCTGAAAAGAAGCCTCATGCTAGTATCACTGACTGCTTTAGATAGGTTTTTTTTCTTCTTTATGCTTTTCTATATTTTTATTTTTATTTTTTAGGGAAGGAGGGAGGGGGAGAGAGAGAGAGAAAGGAGGGGGAGAGGGAGACGAAAACAATCTTAAGCAGACTCCACACCCAGCGCAGAGCCTGACAAGGGGCTCCATCTCAGGATTTGGATATCCATCTCAGGACCCTAAGCCTATCTCAGGACCTGAGCTGAAATCAGGAGTCGGATGCTTAACCAATCGAGCCATTCAGGCATCCCAACTTTTCTGTATTTTCTAAAATAAGCATGTTTATAAGTAAAACACTTTATAGACTTAATTTTGGAAAAGTAAGCAGAAGGTAAGTTTCAGGAAAGTTATCCTAGTCTTTGCAGATGATCTCAATGACTTCTGAAATTCTAGTCCTGCTTTTTAATTTAAATACAGATCTAGAAATGCAGTTGGATTTCACAGCTCATTTCTTTGAGGGTTTTGATGTTGTTGCTGTATTTTCTCAATTTGTATTGTTAAGTTCTTATCTCTCTGTAGTCAGCCTTTAATTGGCTAAATTAAGTAGAATGCTCTGAGTAGAATTTTGTTTTCATTTTAATGAAAAGGAATCAGTTGGGTGATACTGGACAGGTAGCTTCTGTATCTTTGTGTCCTCATTGGAGATGGTGATGTTGATGTTGGTAAGACCATTTACTATATATAAGCATTGCATGAGGATTAAATGAGCTGATTCATGGAAAGCAATTAGGATAGTATGTGGTATATAGCAACAACTTAGAGCCTGTTCACTATTATTATTTATTGAAAACACGCAAGGTGGAGAAGTGACTTTTATAATTGAGCAAGTTATTAGGGTTCCTTACTGTGCAGTAGGGCATGAGTTTTTGTCCTATGACAGAGCAGTTTGCAAGCCTTTGAAAATTTGGGGAGGGGGATCCCTGGGTGGCGCAGCAGTTTGGCGCCTGCCTTTGGCCCAGGGCGCGATCCTGCAGACCCGGGATCGAATCCCACATCGGGCTCCCGGTGCATGGAGCCTGCTTCTCCCTCTGCCTATGTCTCTGCCTCTCTCTCTTTCTCTGTGACTATCATAAATAAATAAAAATTAAAGAAATTTAAAAAAAATTTGGGGAGGAATTAAAACATT
The DNA here is from genome assembly GCF_905146905.1 of Nyctereutes procyonoides. Classification (NCBI taxonomy): domain Eukaryota; kingdom Metazoa; phylum Chordata; class Mammalia; order Carnivora; family Canidae; genus Nyctereutes; species Nyctereutes procyonoides. Next base: position 49,095,745 of record NW_026575126.1, on the reverse strand, counting down.
CTTTGATTATTAAATTCCAGTGATGTCTGCCCATTTTTAGTAATTCTAGTCTTCCATGTTTTTTCAAGAAGAGTGGTAGCTAAATAATTAGACCTGGATATCAGATATCCAAATGAAGTCTGATAGTGATCTAAATGGTCAAATGTGGGGATCCCTGGGTGGCACAGCGGTTTGGCGCCTGCCTTTGGCCCAGGGCACGATCCTGGAGACCCGGGATCGAATCCCACATCGGGCTCCCGGTGCATGGAGCCTGCTTCTCCCTCTGCCTGTGTCTCTGCCTCTCTCTCTCTCTCTCTCTCTCTCTCTCTCTCTCTCTCTCTGTGACTATCATAAATAAATAAAAATTTAAAAAAATTTTTAAAAAATGGTCAAATGCTCCCTTTACTTTTATTTCAACATTACAGGTAACATTCAGATATCCTGGATTGATGATACATCAGCATTTGTTTCTCTCAGCCAGCCGGAACAAGTACAGATTGGTAAGTGCTTTGGACATTTGTTTTGTAAATTAATTAAAGTGGGAGCTCACCTTCCTTATACTGTAGGTTCCATTAGCTGATTAACAAGCACTGCAGCTTGGTTGGTTCAGAGCTGTCTCTAAAATAAAGGAAATAATTAGTACATATCACGTGTAGGTGAGAAAATAAGACAAATTTATTAATTCATTAGACATACTATGTAATGTATCTTTTCACTTCTTTCCTGTTCCCTTCCATTGCACTTTTTCTAAAACGAGTTACAGATTTGCTTTGAGAATAAAAATCAGCAAATTCAGAGGAATGGGGAACACCAAAAGGTGATACCTGTATTCTCCTTTCATCTCTGTACTTTTTCCATATATTTATAAGTTTTTGTGATCTATTCATTTCATTAAACTTGTATGGAATACTGGTTTTACAAACTGAAAGATATTTTATTTGTTTTTAAAATAGGATGGTAGAAAGATGGAATGCCACATCTCTTACTGGACCCTAAATAATTTTGATATTAACCATCTCAAAATGTTCTCTTTTCTTAGGATGAAAAGTTGAATAAAATATGTATTGTTCAGCTACTTATTCAAATAGATTTCAAGTTTTTCTGGTGCTTAATAATGTAGGAGAAAATTAAATTTTTTCTTCTTATTTAATAAGGTGCCACATACTAAAACTCTGTAATTCTGAGAATGTAACTATATGAGTAATTACGTAGAAAACTTCCACAAATATACATATTCAAATCAGAGTATTTTGGTGGTGGTTCTTAATTCTATGACCGTTGCAGGACTATAGGCTATATTGTAGTGAAAAGCTTGAGCTCTGCGATCATGCTGCTGCACTACCTCTAGTTGTGTGACGTTGGGCAAGTTATTTCATCTTGAGAAACTTCTGGTTATCTCTGTAAACTGGGATGATAGTATGGGCTTACTGGGGTTATTGTTAGGATAACATGAGATTTCATGTATATATATTTCATATATTTCATATATATATGAATATATATATACCGTGGCAGAGCTTTGTACTTTTACAATGGTCATTAATAGTGGATTTCATTGTGAGGTGTACTTTGGGAACACATGACACCAAGAATTAGCGTTGGATGCAGGGTGTGAATGTTGTCACTTGTTAATAGAGAGACCATTGAGATGGTGCACAAAAGAACTGATTATTAGAGAGCTGAAGATAACTTCAAGGGGGGGAAGGGACTCTGAGAACATAGCGAGATATTATGTGGCCATAAGGACGCAGAACCAGAACTCCTGGCTGGAAGTCCAATCAAATCCAAGTCCAATCCTCTGCTCAGCTTCTCCCTTTAGATTTCCCGCTGGTCCCACTTGGGTGACATTGAAACTCTGCAGTGGGATGGAAGGAGATGCAAAGGCTTGGAAGCCAGACTGCCCCTGGGACTAACCTCGCCTCTACCACCTGTCAGCCCTGTGTCTTTGGGCAGGTTCCATAATCGGGCTTCTCTGTCTGAGAGGTGGAGGCGATGATAGTTCCTTTGTGAAATGAGATCACGGACATTAAGTGCCCAGCAGGGAGCCTGGCACTCCACAAGCAGTGCTTGACAAATGCTAGGTAATTATTAAAATATCTGCTTGGCCTCCCTTGCCGTGAACAGTAAAAATGAGAGTCTGTAAAAGCTCTAAGACACTAGCTGGTGGTGTCTGCTTGCAAATACAAGCATAATTCCTTGTTTATGTCTATGGGTGTCAGTGATGCTTTTCATGTTGTCGTTATACCACATTTGATGTCCTGTGACGATTGCTCCCTCATTTATGATTGAAAGATGCCTCAAACAGTAGCTTCCCAACTCAGTATTTCACTCAGTGATACCTAAAATCTGGGAGCTGCATTTCAGAATCACGTTGCCACAGAAGCTCTGCAGTGTGATTGTTTTTCCTTGTGTGTTGTTTCCCTGAGGGCAACATCGAGTCCATCTTCTTCCCCAGTGACTCCTTCTTTAGTGCTTGGAATGCACTGTGGCTTGAGTAACTCAATGTGTGCCTGAGTCGGTAACATGGGGAAAAGGCCAGGTGAAAGTGTGACCTTTTTACCTTTTTCCTCCTAGATCAAGTAGATGACTGTTGTGTCTTGATATATGCAGCTTTACTAGTAAAGTCTAAGTTTCCATTGTTGTCTCTTACACAAAAGACATCTCTTTTCTTTTTAAGATTGTATTTATTTATTTGAGAGAGAAGAGGTAGAGAGCACAGGCAAGGGGGAGGGGCAGAGGGAGAGGGAGAAGCAGACTCCCTGCTGAGCAGGGAGGGTGATGTGGGGCTCAGTCCCAGGACCCCGGGATCATGACCTGAACCACAGGCAGACGCTTAACTGACTGAGCCACCCAGGCACCCTCACAAAAGACAGCTCCTAACATAAATACCTGACCATTTGCATGTGCCGTGCCTGTGACCATAATTCTCTTTGCCACAAACCATCCTCTTCCTCCAGAGCTTGGCTGTGTCCCACTTCCCTCGTCTCAGCTTAAACATCCATTTCTCTGAATGTCTTCCCTGGCTCCCTGTGCAGGGGATTGGACCCCATTTTCTGTGCCAGCCTGGCCTCCTCTACTGACATGTCATGTTTTGACTGTCTTCTCTGGTAGACTATAAACTCTCTGAGAGCAGGGACCAGACCTCTTGCTCACCATTGTGTTTTCAGTGCTCAGAGTAGTGACTGACATTAGCAAAGAAGTTAAATGTTTGTTGAGCCCAGTAAGTGATATTCAGGGTATAATGACTTAGCAATGCCTTTCTGCATGGGCCGGATATATCTGATGTCTCTGGTCTTTTGCTGTGATTTATAAAATTATGCAGATGTTTCATTGAAAGACCGTGTAAAATCTGTTTTTTATAGCAGTTCTTTTAATGACAGAGAGACCGAGGATGTCTAAAGTGCTGCAAACCCTATTAATGTTATCTTAAACAAATTACTTATTCATTTCAGCGGAAACAGAGGGCCTGTAGATCAATAACGTAACATTGGAAAAATCATTAAATGCCTATTTATATAGCAGCTTGTAATGGCTTCTTTGGCGCTGTTACAGACTGATTTTTTGATTTACATTTAAGAAGTTGCTTCTTACCTGACACCTGTCTTTTTCTTTTGCTAGCACTAAATCTAATCAAGATATTTTAAAAAGCCATTTTCAGTATCTTGAATATGAAAGTTCTCTTTTTCTGCAGAACTTTGTTGTACTAATTATTAAAACCCTTCTTGAAACTAATAATATATAGTATATGTTAATTAAATTGAATTTAAATAAAAAATTAATTTAAAAAACCCCACCTTCTACCAAGTGCTATTTGGTTTGGTTGCTGATTTTTTGTTTGTTTGCAAGAGATTAGGTGAGCATTCCAGTGGCTTTGGGCTTGTCCAAGTGGTGAGAGCCCATACCAGCCATACATTCAACATTATCCCCTTGTAGCTCCTCAGATAAGATAGTACATGACTATGGAGAACATCACCTGTTCTCACTGTTTGAGAATTTTCCTCAAAGTTGCAGAGTAAGAGATCATCACCTTTAAGGGTCACATCTGAATAGCTCATTCATATTTAAGATTTTTATATTCCTAATGTAGTTTTGTTAAATGAGGGAGGGACCCAGCAATATTTTAAAAGTCAGAGAACCTTTTAGTCATACTCTCAATATTTAGCCATTGAGTATTTTTGAGTGTCCTAAACGCATTATAAATTTTCATATGAATAGCTTGAGAGAAAAATAACCTTCTCATTTATTTTGAAAGCTGGAAATTGCAGTGCACTACCAGAAATTTATAAAAACACAAAAATTGATAAAAGCACTTTAAAAGATGTAGACACCTGACAATTATTTTGTAAAAGCAGCACAAATTCAGGTATTTGTATAAATTACTGATATGCTGCCTAGGAGCTTGTTCAGGACAGTGTGTTGGGATGGAGGGAGAAACTTGCTTCATTTTAGTCTAGGGTATGAGTGTGTTTATATTAAATTGTACTTTCAAAAGCACAGCTTTTATTTGTGCTGAACAGATGAATATTAGAGTTGTGGATATGACTGGAGGCCATTGTTCAATACTGTTTTGCTGAAAGGTGCTTATAACTTTAAACTTTACCTGTGCTTTTTGGTTCTTTTAATGTCTGCAGAATTTGTATTGATAACCGCTTGCTTCACATGCAGTATTGGTGATTTGTGTTTTCATTTTTCCTTGATCACACTAGCTGGGGGATACTGATTTTGATGATCTTTTCAAAGAGCCAGCTTTTGGCTTAGTTGTATTGTTTGTTTTTGTCTGTGTGCTGTATTTCTGCTTTTTCTCCTCAGTTTTTTTTTTTTTTAAGATTTATTTATTTATTTTAGGGACAGAGAACGGAGAGCACTCATGAGCATGAGTGGAAAGGGTAGAGAGAGAGGGAGAGAGACTTTCAAGCTGACTCCATGCTGAGTGTGGAGCCCAATGTGGGTCTTGATCCTCACAATCCTGAAATTATGACCTGAGCTGAAACCAAGAGTCAGCTGCTAAACCAACTGCGCCACCCAGGCACCCCTTTCTTCCTTTTTTCCTCCATTCTTTTTCCTTTTTCTTTTCCTTTTTCTTTTCCTTTTCCCTTTCCCTTTCCTTTCCCTTTCCCTTTCCCTTTTCCTTTCCCTGTACACAACCTAGGGCTCAAACTCACAACCACAAGATGAAGAGGCACATAGTCTTTCAGTTGAGCCAGCCAGGTGCCCTCTTTCCTTCCTTTTATTTCCTTTGGGTTTACTTTGCCCTTCTTCTTTCCACTTCCTGAGGTAGAACCATATGTGATTGATTTTTAAAAATTTTTCTAGGGGTGCCTGGGTGGCTCAGTTGGTTAAGTATCCTACCCTTGATCTCGTCTCAGGTCTTGATCTTATGGTCGTGAGTTCAAGTCCCGCATTGAGCTCCATGCTGGACATGGAGCCTACTTAAAAAAAAATTAATCTAAAATTTTGTATGCCTGGCCTTCTAGAGATTGTCCCTGGGTCTTTTATGGCTTAGTGGTTGGCCACTGATTGGTTAGGTGTGTGTTTGAACACTATGATCCAGTGAGGCTTCCACCCTTTGACAGCTGGGTTGGGGAAGACTTTCAGCATTCAAGCAGTTTTCAAGTCTTCCCCACTTCTTACTTTCAGCTGTACCTTCTTTTCTCCTGTGTGGGTGTACCAACCCTCACAGCCAGCTCATGCTGTGGATGTAGCCAAGACTCTTTCCTACTCATAGATTTTGACCTTTTTTTTTTGTTTCTAATATAAACATTTAAAGTCACAAATTAAAAAAAAAATAAAGTCACAAATTATTCTCTAAGCACTGCTTTAGGTGTATCCCACAAATTGCACGTTATCATTCCGTTATCCTCAAGTTAGATGCCTTTCTAATTTCTCTTTTTTGACCCTGGATTATTTAGAAGTATGTTCCTGCATTTCCAGGTGATTCCCCATGATCCCTTGTTACTAATTTCTAGTTTAATTCTGTTGTGATTAGAGATTTCACCATGATTTCAGTCTTCTGAAGTTTACTGAAATTTGTATTAAGGCCTATCTTGCTGAACAGACTACGTGTACTTGAAAAGAATGTGAGTTCTGCAGTATATGGTTTGGAGTATAAATATTACTGTTGCTCAGATATTCAGTGTCTTTACTGATGTTTTATCTAATTTACCATTTTTGAGAGAGATGTTAATAAAATCTATGATTATGGAATTGTCTTTTTCCCCCTTTAATTTTGTCAGTTTTAAGGCTGTGTTATTAGATGCATACACACTTGTGACTACTTTTTTTCCCGATAAATTGACTTCTTCATTTTGAAACATCCCTCTTTATCTTTTGTATCATTACTGTTTTTAGGCCTACCTTATTTGATATTAATATAATCAGTCTATCCTTCTATGTGTGTTTTTTCAAAGATTTTATTTGTTTATTTGAGAGAGGGAGAGAGCATGCAGGAATGGTGTGGGTAGGAGGGAGTAAAGGGAGAGAGGGAGAGGGAGAAGCAGACTTCCCACTGAGCAGGGAGCTGGATGTAAGGCTTGATCTCAGGACTCTGAGATCATAACCTGAGCCGAAGGTAATGCCAAAGGTAGAAACTGAGCCACTGAGGTGTCCTTATCCTTCTTGTGTTTTTTATGTTTGCCTAGTATATCGATATTTTTCCTTCCATAGATTCAACTTATCTGTCATATATAAATGTAATTACTTATTTGCTTTTGTCATTTTAAAACTTGTTCTTTAAAGAAGTCCATATTACTTTCTCTCTTGTCTTTTTAATCTCATCTCTTCACATTCTTTTTTAGTGGTTGCTTTAGAAATTTTAACATCTATCCATAACTTTTCACAGTCTACTTAGAGTTCATATTATACCAGTTCACATATAATGTAGAAACCTTAACATGTGTAGATGTCCACTTAGTTTTCATGCTGTAGTTGGCATATATATAATATGTGCATACGTTATAAATCCTATAAAGTGTTATAATTTTGCTTTAAAGAGTCATATGTATTTTAAGAAATTAAAAGGCGAAATTCTTTTCTCTTTACCCTGATATTTACCATTTCAGGTGTCTTCCTTCATTCCTGAAGATCCAAGTTTCTTTTGAGTATCATCTCACTTCAGCCTAAAGAACTTCCATCGGTATTTCTTGCAATGCTGCTCATTGTCTTAGGTTTTTTTTGTTTTTTTTTTTATACTACAACAGTCTTTATTTTGCCTTCATTCATGTAGGATATTTTAGCTGGCTCTATAGAATTCTGGATTTCTCTCTTAGCATTTTAAAGATGTTGATCCACTGTCTTCTGGTCTCCATGGTTTCTGATGAGATGTCTACAATAATTTGTGTCATTGTTGCCATATAGAAATGTAGATATTCAAGATTTTCTTTGTCATTGAATCATTGGATTTCAGCAGTTTGACTGTGATGTACTTAGGCACGGCTTTCTTTATAATTATCCTCTTGGGGTTGACTAACTGTCTTGAATCTGTAAATTTAATTTTTAAAAATTTTTAGAAGACTTTTTAAAAAGGTAATCTCTGCATCCAACATGAGGCTTGAACTCACAACCCCAAGATCAGGAGTTGCATGTTCTACTGATTGAGCTAGCCAGGTGCCCCTTGAATCTGTACATTTGTGTCTTTCACCAGATTTAGGAAGTTTTTAGACACTATTCAAGTATTTTGTTGTTGTTGTTCTGTATTCTCTTGCCTCCCCTCTCCTGGGAGGCTCCAATTACCTACCATTACCTCAGGTATGCAGGAGACTTTTTGATATTGTTCCAGGGTTCCTGAGGCACTGTACATTTTTTTTAACCTTTCTTTTTTCTTCTTCACATTGGTTAATTTCTATTTATCAATAAGCTCACTGGCTTTTCATCCAGTCATCATTATTCTGCTCTTAAGCCCATCCAGTGAATTTTTTATTTCACATATTGTGTTTTTCAGTAATGTTATTTCCATTCAGTTTATCTTTATCTTTCCTATTTCTCTGTTGAGATTTCCTATCTTTATGTGGAGCCTCTGTTCCCTTTACCTCTGTGAACATAATTAGAATAGCTCCTTTAAAGTCTTTGTCTAATAATCCCAGCATCTGCATCACTGAGACGTTGGCATTAGTTGATCACTTTTCCCTTGAGCATGGGTCATGTTTTCTTGGCTCTTCCTATGTCAAATAACTTGGGATTGTTTCCTGGACACTGTGAATGTACTTTTGTGGAGATTCTGCATTCACTTATATTCCCTCAGAAGAGTCTTGATATTTTTGTCTTAGGTTTAGCAGCATTTAACTTACTGAAACTCAGATGACAAGCTCTCACATATCGTGGTGGGGGTTGCCTCAGATCTGAGCTCAGACTGCCGTCAGCCTACCACCTGTAAGGTTAAGTGAGGGTCAGCCAGACACATGGGCTGAGTCTGTACACTAAATTTGGGCTTCCTGTTTTCTGTTTTTCTTCTGCCCTAGGATTCCCTTTGAATTCTAGTGCTATGAGTTGCCTACTGCTTCTGAGTCCTCCTACCAGGAAGACAGAGGACTTTCCTTGCAAAGTTCTAGTTGCCTCATGCCCTTGTAACTGCAATTTCCTCTTAGGGTATAGTCACACAAAAAAACCCCAGGAAATTCACTTTGTGCTGGCTGGCTTCCTCTGGTTTTTTACTCCTTTGCAAAATCTACCTGTTTTTTTCATGTTTCAGGGCCCTCAGATACTTGCTTTCTGCATTTTTAACCCCCAGAGCTCATAGTTGTTTTCAGCAGAAAAGCTGATTTGTTAGGAGCTTATTCCTTCCAATTCTGGAGGCAGAACACCTTTACCTGTGCTTTTAAATTGTTGCTCTTACATTGATGCAACACTTCTGCCATATTATAGAGCATGCTTAAACTACCTTTTTCTGCTTGTTAAATAACATTTTAAGAAAATATTATGTATAACACATTAAAAAAAAACCCTATGACTTCCCTCTTTTAGCCAATTAAAACTGACTTAAGTTCAGTTCCTTTTGGGTAGGCATGCATACCTACAGACAAAATCCAGATACAAAGTATTTGATATCTTGGCTTTTGTTTGTGGTCTTTTTCATAGTTCGCTAGTGTGTTACTGTATATTTATTCTTGTCAAAGAGGAAATGTGCAAAACACTCAAGAAAGAACTAAAAAAATGAGTGTTTTTCCCCTTCATATTAATTTTCCTAGTCTTAAACCTCGCATAGTATTGGTTTGCAACAATTATCTTGAATTATAACTGTAGCAATAGATAAATGCATTCAACTGTGACACGACTTTAGAAGGGTTCTATTAAATAAGCTTGTTTTAGAGGAAGGGATTGGTAACTTACTTGTGTATGTAAACGACAAATGATTTTCATGCCATAAATAATGCTTCCTAGAAACAATGTATTTGTTTTTATATACCCAAGATTTTTATGGTAGTGGCTTATTGATAAAGGAAAATCATTATTATGAGATGTGTAAATGTCTGTGTTTTGTGTACATATCTTCTGTTGAGAACTTCTTTTTTTTTTTTTTTAATTTTTATTTATGATAGTCACAGAGAGAGAGAGAGGCAGAGACACAGGCAGAGGGAGAAGCAGGCTCCATGCACCGGGAGCCCGACGTGGGATTCGATCCCGGGTCTCCAGGATCGCGCCCTGGGCCAAAGGCAGGCGCCAAACCGCTGCGCCACCCAGGGATCCCTGTTGAGAACTTCTTAAAGCAGCTGACTTTTTTTTTAAATTCCTCTAAGTCACTTAATCCACAAAAAGCACTGTGGAAGTTTTTAATAATATTTATTAAGAGCCCTCTTGTTTTCCTAATTCCCCCATGTGTTTAATCTTGAGAATTAGCAGTCTTACACATCTTTACTATGGAATCTGTATCAGGCAGATTTATTTGAAAGTAACAATAACTTGGACTTTTCCTAATTAGTATTCTTCAGGGCATTAGCTAGTATGAGAATTGGACGGAAAGCTTCCTGACTGCCACATAAGGCTTCCCAAGTTCTTAATATAATTACCAGCATTAAAGTAGCAGTGACAAAATGAGGTCTGTGGCAGTGAGAACATATCCAGGAGAAAATGCAGTGTTTGTGCTCTAGAGGTGGAGTTTTCATATTCTGTTGAATTGTTTCTGGTCCAAAGCAATGGATTTGATTTTTCTATTCTAGAAGCCATGTTGTCCGGATCTAAAAATGTTGCTTCATGTTGCACTGTCAGAATATTCAGTAGATCTGTCATATTTAATTGTAATATTATTCATAACAAACTGCTCTTGTTGTGCTCTCCTGCCCCCAGTTTTAGAAGTAAATAAAATTCATTGTTGAAAATGTGAAAAATATTTGAAAATATAAAGAAGAAAACAATTCAGTCATGGCCTCACAACCTAGACATAATACTAGTAATATTTTGATTTGTATTTCTTTTTTGTTTTATTTTGTACAGATAAGTGTTTTCATAACTTTTTAATATTAGTTGGGATCTGGCTACAGATGTATTTTTGGATCAGCTTTTTAAGTTAATAGTAGATCATGAGCATTTCTCATGCTGTCGCAGTTTTCTAGGAGAGTTTTCTTTTAATGGATGCATTACATTTCACATAACTTATTTAATTATAATCCTTTGGGATGGTTAAGTATTGACTGTTTTAAATTCTTTATTTTGGGGGGCAGCCCCGGTGGCTCAGTGGTTTGGTGCCGCCTTCGGCCCAGGGTATGATCCTGGAGACCCGGGATCGAGTCCCACGTCGGGCTCCCTACATGGGGCCTGCTTCTCCCTCTGCCTGTGTCTGTGCCTCTCTCTCTCTCTGTGTCTCTCATGAATAAATGAATAGAATATTTAAAAAAAAAACTTTATTTTAAAAATTTTTTAGTATTTTTATTAGTTTTTTAAAGATCTTATTTATTGGGGCACCTGGATGGCTCAGTCGGTTAAGTGTCTGCCTTCAGCTCAGGTCATGATCCCAGGGTCCTGGTATTGAGCCTCGTATCAGGCTCCCTACTCAGCGGGGAATCTGCTTCTCCCTCTCCCACTAGCCCTCAACCCCCAATTCCTCTCCCCCTATTTATGCTCTCTCTTGCTCGCTATCTCTCTCTCAAATAAGTAAAATCTTAAAAAAAAAAAGAAAAAGATTTTATTTGTTTGACAGAGCAAGAGAGCACAGCAGCAGGGAGGGGTAGAGGGAGAGGGAGAAATGCCCTCCACCGAGCAGGGAGTCCAACACAGGGCTAGATCCCAGGAACCTGGGATCATGACCCAAGCCAAAGGCAGACACCCTAAATTAATTCTTTAAAGAGTGTGTTTATACCTTAGTCTTTGTACCTGAAGCAGAATCATTTTTTAAAATTAAATTTTTAAAATAAAATTCTGAAGATTGTGAAATCATTAAATTCAAATGATCTTGAAAAAAATCTAAAAACAACTCGTGTTTCTTATTAAACAGTGATGATTTATTTTTGTTAATAGAAAAATTTTAAACCCTCAGAAAACCAAAAAAATCAGTGTCCCCTCTTTATTAACAAAGATAATTACAGTATATTTGAGTTTTACCTTTCCATTGTGCATGTGTTAAATGTATATTTCATATAAGTTAATGTATACTTTACATACTATTTTAGTTCTTTTAACAGTTTTCTTTGTTGGACGTTTAATTTAAGCAATTTTAGGACCCTCCACTCCTGTTCCAAAATAAGCTTTTATTTATTCTTCTGATTGAGCCTTAGAATCTTTTGGTTGGGGTCACTCAAAAAGCCCCCTGGGATTTTTCACTGACATTTTAACAAATTAATGATATTGACATCTTTATTTGGACATACTGCTTCTGTATGACCAGGAATATAACGCGTCTCTGTATACATTCAGAGAATCTTGCATATCTTTGAATGCAGTGGTACGTTTGTTGATATTTTTATCATGCATACTATTTAAGGTTATGCAGAATACTTTGGAAAGCAAGGACCATCGTGCCTGATTTAGTACCACAGTCATAGCTCCCTCTTGGTAAGTTTTTGGAATGTGGGTGGCAGTAGGAGATTAAAGCTGTGAGATCAATCTGCCTGATTGCTTTCAGGCCCCTAACAGACTAACTTTGAGGACTCAGTGTAAACGTAGCTCTCTGATTTTTATTCCTGAGGCTTCCCGTGCCATTTGGTGGTGTTTTTGTCACCGGAAAGAGGGAGCTGGTATAGGTTAGCTGTGTCTATCTTCACACGTTTGCATTGCTTTCTCATCCACGATTTACAACCTATTTTAAAAAACAAAATAAATATGGTTTTACCAAATTTGAAATAGTATAAGTGAAATGATTTGGGGGTACCTCAATGGCTATTTAAAAATACTATTTGGTTACTAAAAATGTGACCAGTGAATCTCTTCGGATGGTAGGATTACAGGTAGATTTACTTTATTGTGGGTTTTTTTTTTCATTTTCTGACTTTTTTAGAGTGAACAAGTATTAACTAGGTGTTAAAATATTTAAATTTAATACGAAAACATTATTACTTGCCTTTTTATAAGTGCAGGAGCATAGCAAAGGGAAATGTCTTACTTTTGAAACTCTTCAATGGTTGGCAGAGTTGTTCCTTCATATGGCTGACTGTAGTTATTTTGTATTTTTTTTTCTAATCATGAAATTTATAGAATTAGTTTTTCTGGATTTTCCTCCTTCACCTTCTTGGTTTAAATCCTCTGTTCTGAAAGGGTGAGTATGAAACAGTTTTGATACATGCTCCTATTGATAATATTTCCACCACTGGGGTGGACTCCTGGGTGGCTCAGTAGTGGAGCATCTGCCTTAGGCTCAGATCATGATCCCGAGGTCCTGCAATCAAGTCCTTCATTGGGTTCCCCATAGTGAGCTTGCTTCTCCCTCTGCCTATGTTTCTGCCTCTCTGTCTTTCATGACTAAATAAATAAAATCTTAAAAAAAATAATTTCCTCCATTGGGTATTTTTTACAACCTGTCTTTTCTCTTTTGTCTTAGAGAGAAGCCCAGATATTACTTTTTAGTAGCAGGATAAATGTCACGTCATTATGTTTAGCAAATATGCCAGAAAATGCTAGACTACTGGAGTGTTGGGTAACTTAAAGTTGAGGTGGTGGTGACCCTAGCACTTCAGACCATGGTTTTGCCTTACCTTCTATACTCCACCTCAATATATCTAAGCATTACTTAGCTTTTTTAATGTTGTAGGATTATAAAAAGCAAACATTGCTTAAAATAAAACAAATCTCACTGTGTAACTAGAAGGAATGCCCTTTGTCCTTTCTGCATGTTAATTGGAGAAATGTGGGGAACTGATTTGTTTTCCAATTGCCTCAAAGGCCAGGGAGCAAACTGCTATAGTCTTGGGAAAAGGAACATAGAAAAGATAACACATTAAAATAATATTTTGAAACAGATTTTTTTCCTCCACACAAATCTTTATTATTATAAGAGAAGGGAAATAAATCATAATAGCATATTACATAGCAAAAAGAAATACAAGCTACATAGAAGACATCTACTGATTTTAGTAATTGTCAGTTCCTGAAATAAGTTTACATTACTTTGAAGCATGAGCAGGGTCACATTTAGGTGTGTGTGTTTGTAATTGTGTTTCAGATGGTGTGTAAGCCTTATTGACTTACCACTGTATATTGCTAGGTACCCTTATTTGTCTATTATGTTCAGTGTTATTTATAGTAACAGAGAAGAGAATAATTATGAAGGGATTTTGCAGGGTTTTTAACAAGATGGTTTTCTTTTGAAATCTGCACTGTTAATCTTTGCATAAATATTTGTCTACTGCTGAAGAACAGAAGGACTAAATTGAGATGGGGAATGGAGATGAAGTAATAGTCTCTGCATTCAAGGAATTCATGGTTTAATGATGCAGACAGGTATCTAGATGGCGGGTGCATCAGCGCATGCTCAGTGCTATGTTAAGGGAGGAAGAACCCACCCAGACTGTCGTGAAGATGCAGAGAAGAGTCAGCAGGGAAGGCTTCCTGGAGCAGGTGATGCCTGTGCTGATCCCAGCAGGTAGCCTGTGAAGAAGGCTGAGAAAGCTTTAGTGAAGAGCAGGACCAGCATATCCTTTGATAGGACTGGAGCGGAGGTCCAAGTGGTGGGATGGCTTGGGGGGTGGAGGAGGGGGTATGGAGAGGGGGCTGATAGAGGATAGAAACACAGGATTTGTATGTTAAAAATAGGAATTTGAAATTTATCCTTTTTATAAATCTTGCTGTAATGTTGGTTTGGGCTTATTTTTAATTTTTAAAAATAAAATATTACATCTAAATAGTTTTCTTTTAGAAGTCTGAGGCCTTTTGAAAGAATTTCCAGGTGTTGAGTGGCAAGTTTGTCAACTAGACAGGGAGCTGCCTTTGGAAAGCTGGACTGTTGTCAGAGGCGTCCCTCCCACCCCTGCCCTGCCCCATGGCACTCTTCCAAATGCGTATGGTGGCATTTTAGCACTGAGTCAAAAATAGATGGACATATTCGAGCAAGTTCTATTTATTTTTAAAAGTCTAGAAGGTTGGTTTTGCATTTACTCTAGTTCATAGCCTTTTCTAAGAGACTGAGGCCAAATTGAATTTATCTGGGAACCTGCCACATCTATAAATGCTACACAGAGTAATAAATGGGCCATTGGCTTCCAAGAATTGGTGACAGTGCACTTCAGTTCCTAATTTAGAGTTCATGAAAATTATCCCTTGACAAACAAGATTATAAAAAAAGAAATTCTGCTTGGATGGATCCATCTTTTGATAAACAGTTAAACGTTGTTTACACAAACATTACTGGAGTGAGTCAAGGTAGGGAGTAAATGACCAGATGATGGAATGCAGATGGCAGGTGACTGAGCCAAATCTTGTCCCACTTGCTTTGCCTCACTCAGCAGACTACGCTAGGCTTCTTCAAGTGGGGAATAGCTGTGGTGTCTGGGAAGGTGCTAGTACAGGCTGGGGGAGGCTTTGCGGAGAGGCCTGAGTGTGGTCCTTGAGAGAGGGCCGACTAGGTTAGCAGAGAAGGGAGGGGTGTGCAAGTATCGAGGTAGGATGAAAGTGGATGTTGGCGACAGTGTTCGTCAGACAGTGGTTCACACTCCCTCATTGGGTTGTGAAATAATTTTAGTGAGTGTGATCAGCATTTTTATAAAAGGAAGGAGTTAGCAACTTTCAGGGTGAGTCCCATATACTAAAGGTAAGTTTGCTTTTTTTGATGTAACCCTTTTCAGGTATAAATCTGTACATGTGGATATACATCTGTTTACACTGCTTTGTAATAAAAATGTATTGTTGCAGGCTGTGGTCACAAAGGTTTGAGCTCACGTGCTTTAGGAAACTTCCATGGAGGCTGAGCACTATAACAGGTGCTTAGTAGTAGGGGAGGAAGTGAGGGTAACTCTGACAAAGATCTTGACCTTCAGGTGTTTCCTGTCTCTAGAGCAATCTGGGGCCAGGGATTCATGTGGACAGACCCTGGGGGGGAATGCTCATTACTTTACATCTCCGCTGGCCAGGAGGAGATTTCCATGCTTCTCACCAAGAAAGGGATATTACACTTAATCTCGCTCTGCTCTCCATCCCCTTTGCTTGGGCCTCCTCATGGAGGGAGGACAAATATCATATCTGATGAGTAAAAGGAAGAAGCTGACACCCAAAGGCTTTTTTTGATCAGGGGGTAGGGTCATAGCCTTGAAGAAGTCAAGCCTGGAAACCAGGTTTCTATTTCCTAGTCTCTTCTGGCAGCAGAGACTAGGAAATAGTTGAGAGTTTAGAGGCTCTGTGCAGCTGTCCAGTCTCTCCACTGATGGGGTCTCCTGATGGACTCTTCAGGCGGTGGCAGCAGCTATAGTAGGATGCTCCATTTACCTCAGGCCCAAGATCCACCACCAACACCATCTACTAGGGAGTATTATATACCCTGGGGGAACATACAGGTGATGCCGAGTCATCATTAGCTCTTCCATCTTTCCTTCAACTTGTTAGGACCCATAAGAGAGGATGATGCTCCCCACCTGTCATTCCCTACCCATGGGAGTTGTGGTTGGAAAGGGTCAGACTCAGAGCGCCTTGGTTATTGCTGCCTCCGTCAGATTTCCACGTGGTGCCAGAGCAGTGGAAGGCCTCTTCTGCATGCCCCGTCAGGTGTGGGTGTGATTCTGGTGGCACCATAAGGAATTTCTTTCACAGGGCATGGCAAGTTCTGCAGGATGGGAGAGCTGAGAGGCTGGGTGTGGCTGTAACATTTCTGAAAGTAGAATGACAACCAGGAGTGAGGGACCTCTGGTTAGAATTTTTTATGTTCTGTGATCGGTCTCTTAGGGTGTTTACTTACCACTGACATTGTTCAGATTTTGTGAAAACCCAATTTTCTAGTCTGCCACCCTTCTGGGTTAATTACCAAACAGTTAAAGTGCTTTTTAACTCTAGACAGGACTCTTCGTGTCTTAATTCTGGCTCGCCAACCAGAAGATGGTGCTGTGGTGCTGGCAGCCAATCCACCTTTCTCTCTTCAAGTTAAACTTGTCGTCTAAATGCTTATTCACGCTAAGTAACGTGGGCAGATTTGGTGTGCTGCATTCACAGTGCACCCCACATGCAGTGTGTCACCAGAATGGCATCATGGAACATTCGTGGGATCAACCCGACACGGGGGTGGGGGGGTGCAGGGGTGGGAGAGGTGGGCCTTGATTAAGGGTGCTTGCTCAGGGCCACCTTTGCACTCGGGGTAGAGTGACAGTGTTGGAGTCAGGATGAAAACATCTTGTCGGTGCTGTGCTAGTTGGTTCCTAAAGTGACCCCTGTACTCACAAAGGATAAGAAGAGACAGAAAGGGCCATGCCACTCCAGATGGGTAGGCAGCAGGTTTGATACAATGAAGGAACTTCCTTACGAGGCTTGTCTAGGGCTCCGCAAGATGAGTAGATCTGTGCACCTGCTGGCCAGAACATTCAGAGTTTGTATAGAGGCCTTCATGGGGTTCCATTGTGTGTACCTCCCAGCTGGTCTCCACACCACCTTTCTCTCTCAAGGCTGTGTCCTTGGAACAGCTCCCACTGTGGGAATGGTAGGCAGGGAAGGACTGGGAAGGGTTTGAGGATCCTCTGATTGCCTGGAGCCAGCTCATGGGTCAGCTGGCGGTCACGTCCTCACCATTATCTCCCCCAATGTGTGTTTGATCTGTGTGCAGTCTTCCATGATTTGGTTTGAAGATTTATGAAGAGAGACGAGAGTAGTTTCTAGAGACAGAAAACATTTTTTCTCCTGTTCTCTTTCTGGAAAAGATCTGAGTACCTAGAGGAAAGCTCATGAATTAAGTTTATAAGAAATACTCTGCACAATTCAGTGCTTAATTGAAAACTCAACCAGTTGGAATACCCGAGCCATCTCTCAATTTATTTTAGCCATTTGGAAGAAACCCAGATGGTATGACAGACTGGAGTAAAGCTGTGTGATCTTGGGTGCCTGACTTAACCTCTCTGAGCCTTCAGCTATTAGATGATGGTGGGAAAACATGCTGTTCAGGGCTGGAAAAAAATTGATGGAGGTAGTAAAGGTAACATTCTCGGCACAGTACCTGGCATGAGCTGCTTGGCCAGTGTTCACTTCTTTTCCTACGTCACCCCTTTCAGAAAATCAGACATTAAAATAATATTGCTAACTTGATTTTATAAAAAGTATGCATTGCAGCATTGTGGAGACTGGATGCAGAAGCTCTTTGGTGTTTGCTCAGCTCACAGAATGACATGGCCCTCAGGTGAGGCCATGCTTACGGCTACAAGATTCCAGTTGGAATCTTCTCCTACCTTTACCTTTTGAACAAAAGACCAAAACGGTTGCCACAGTGATTTTCAGTTGTCTGTCCTTTTCTTGCCCCTGGCTCCTGACAGCTGGGCTACCATTCTAACTCACCTCTTACCCTTACAGTGAGGGGCCTCCCTCAGAGCCTTCTTGGTGGGTGCACTTCACTAGGTACCGGAGCAGCTTTCTGTTACGGGGGCTAGCTCTTGAGAAGGTTCATCAGTAATGGGAAGATTCTGGACTCTGTGGACACAGAGAAGTCTGTAAGATGGCTGTAAAGTAGGTCTATGGATTTATTCTCAGACTCAGTTTGGGAAGCTGGTTGGGAATGGTCTTAAGAGTACAGTCCGTCCTCATCCTGCACAGATTCTGTGTTTGTGCATTCACCTACTCGTTAACATTTTTCTGTAACCTCAAAATCAGCACTCACGGAGCTTCTGTGGTCATTCTCCGCCATGCGCAGAGGGCTGAACATCTGAGTCTTCCCGACGCACAAATTCCCCAGTCGAGGTGGAAGAAGGGGACGCTCTGCCTTCACGTTGTAGCTCCCAGGCTGTAAACAAGTGCCCTTTCATAGTCCATGTAGTGCCACATTTTCCATAGTTTTGTGCTTTTTTTTTTTGTTGCTGCTTGAAATGCATCCGCCGCTGGCATAGCGCCCAAATGCTGTCTAGCACTCCTGAGCAACAAGAAGACTGTGATGTGCCTTACGGAGAATATGTGGGTGTCAGATACGCTTTGTCCGGGCAGGAGTTACAGTGCTGTTGTTGGCGAGTTCAAATTAATGGATCAACGTCTATTAAGTAAGGTATCTTGAAACAGAAGCACACATAAAGCAAGAGCGCGTGCTGACTGGTTTACGAAAATGGGCCTCAAGCCTCTCACGCTGGTTTTCCACAGGAGCAGTGGCTCAGAGACTGCTGTTTCTTCCTTTCTGCCTGCCTTTCTCCTCCAGGGGGTTTGGCCTGGAGCCCTTAGGGAGAAGGATTTCTGGGCTGCCTACTTTTTATTTGTTTTTCAAGGACAGCTACCTGTTGCAGAGCTTCAGAAGAACATTCTGGCTCTTGGCTGACAGGAGCCCTGGGCTGTTGCAGTGATGCATCATCCTAGCAGGTGGCTCGCATACTAGCTGGCAGTGACCATAGACAAGCAGGTGATGGAGACATAGGGTCTCTCTTTGGTGAGATGAGAATATTGATCTGTCTCCTCAGTTTATTATGACTTTGGTCATTTTTTTCAAAAAAAAATCTTTTCTTTTTTTAAGATTTTATTTATTTATTCACGAGAGACACAGACAGAGGCAGAAACACAGGCAGAGGGAGAAGCAGGCTCCATTCAGGGAGCCTGATGTGGACTCGATCCCGAGACTTTGGGATCACGTCCTGAGTCAAAGGCAGATACTCAACCACTGAACCACCCAGGCGTCCCTAAAAAAAAAAAATCATACTTGTTTAGCTAAAGGATCAAGATTAGTTAAATTTGGTTGTGTATTGAACATCTGTGCTTTTAATTCTGTACTTTGAATTTGACTTTAATCAAAGATGGTGTTGTCTTTCTTTTTCTTGATACTGTCTTTCTTCATATCAATCCTCTCATTGTGGATTTCTACCTTAGCTTTTGTATTGCATGGTGAGGCTTGGGAAAACCAGGGGTGTGTGGTTTACCTGGCCAGCATCTTCATTTCAGCCTCATTTTAACTGGCACCTTGGTCCCCTTGAGAAAGGAAAGGGCTGAGATGTGAGAAGAGTAAAAGTAGTGGAGGATTCTCTTTGTTCTTTTGGCAGGTAGTTGGGAAAAGAACATGTAGCAAATTTGGTTGAAATCAAAGTGAGAGCCCCTAGTGCCCCATTCTCAACCTGTGTACATGGAAGCAGCAAGTATCCTGGGTGCAGCAAGTGAGACTGTCCTGTGCCCCAGTGATCATGCAGCCTGCACTCCACTTCCTTTACTCATGGACCTGCAAGCCTGTTCCACAGACACAGCCACACCGACTTTCATTTAGATGGAGTGTCTGAGAAGGACTGGGTGCCCTGCCTTGCTGTCTCGGAGGGGGTGCCCCTTTTGTGACTGTGGCATTGATGGGACTGTTATCAGTATTAACTACTGACACTGACAGGCCTCGGCCAACTTCACACCAGGCTTCCTGCGTTTTCCAGACACATCCTTATCTTTTGGGGGTGGTGGTGGTGGTGGTGCAGGGGCGTCATCTGTTTCATTTCTTGGCAGAGAACAGCCTTGATCCATTGGTGCATTTCCTTCCTCATCTGCAGTAAGAGTGGCATAGGAACTTAATCTGGATGTTTTCTTCAGAGGTCTTCAAACTGAAATTCCGTGAGGAAGTTATCTGTAAATATCCTGGATAACTTTAGACAAGTAGAAACAGGGAAATACTTCAAGATCCCCATGGATTGGTTTTTTAAAAACTTATGAGTATCAGTATTTGTTCTGGAAAATATTCTAGACTTTTAAAATCTATGATTGTTTGAATTCTCCTTTTTGTCCTTTGTCATGAAATTGAATCTTTCTTCCTTGCCATTACGTATACCATGTTGGGCTATATTTAAAGGAAGGATTCAGGGATGCCTGGGTGGCTCAGCAGTTACGCATCTGCTTTTGGCTCAGGGTGTGATCCTAGAGTCCCGGGACTGAGTCCACATCGGGCTCCCAGCATGGAGCCTGCTTCTTTTCCCTCTCCCTGTGTCTCTGCCTCTTTCTCTGTGTCTCTCATGAATAAATAAATAAAATCTTTTTAAAAAAATGAATGATATATATATTATATAATATATATATCATTATATATATTATATATATATATATATATATATATATATATATATATCTCCACGGTATCTGCTAATAGAAAGATTTAATGGATCTGAACGAGGAGAGATACAGATCGGAACCACAGGCCAGGATCTGAATGGCACTGAAGGCTATATTTTGCTAATGTTCACTGCTTGGAGAAATTTTTACAACCAGTTGATAATCAGTTTTAATATTGCTTCAGAGACATTTTAAGGGAATAATGTTTGGGAAATTGCATGTAAGTGGAGATAAAATGTTTTCAGTAAAGTATTTTAAGTAAATTTAAAGACTTTCCTCTAGGTTTTCATTGGATTTCTAATTTGAATAAAGGGAACTTTTCCCCTGCCATGCTTGCTAGCGTTTTGAAAAGTGATTATGTTAGAGCTTGATCTTTGGCTTCTTATCTTGATAAATCGAATCCTCTTAATGCCGCAATTTAGCAGCAGCAGTGAACAGCTGCCCCTAGGAGTAAAGATCTTTTTTCATAATTCATGTTTGGACAGGAAGGTGTACCTGGTAATGAATCTTGATTATCTAAACTGCCAGTGATGGACCTAGGGTATGATAATATACTGGTTTGCCTTCAGGCCTCAGCTCTTCTTTGAGGCTTACTGATAAGGAAAAACAAAACAAAACAAAGAATTCTTATAACTAGGTAGTTGCCTTGGGGAAACAGCTCCTGAAATGTTTTATGTATCCTAGGCTGAGAAAAAAGGGAATTTAAATAAAATTCACAGGTTAGAACCAGCTATTTATGTTGTCTCTGGGCTCCCCTGAATGATTTAGTCTTTTGTCTTCTTAATCCCACATTGTTCCCGGGAGACACTGGGGCCAGGCAGGTTTTATTTTCCTCCTGTGGTTAACTGCTCTGTCTTTGCTACTGTGTCATAATCACTCCTTGTTCTCTGTGAGTGTACAGCCTTTCCTGTAGCGGTCACCTCTCTACATATGTACAATATTCATCTTAGGTTAGCTGGAAGATAGACTTCTCTGTGCTCCAAGAAATGGGGCAGAAAGTGAAGATGATTCTAATTTTGTGCCCCAGTCCTCACCACGGAGTTCTTGGCTCTGTTCACATCATATTAGAAAGTGTGGTTAAGATATTAGCTGAGTCTTGCTTTATGACCTGGTTCGTCTTTATAAAAATTCCAAGTGTGTTTTTGGAAAGAAAGTGTAATTTCTAATTCGGAAGTAAAGAGTGCCATTTGTCCAGGAAAGCCAGCTTTTTAAATATGTAGTTCTAATCTTTTGTTTATTTACTAATTATTTTTGTTTGCTTGATCTATAAATTTATAATTGGGACTTTTTTTTTTAACTCCTACGGTGGTTTCAACATTGTTGATTTTTCGTTGTAATTCTGTTGGGCTTTGCTTTGGATAGTTGAATGCTATTGTTCTAATTAGTGATTTGTTTTGTCAACTCAATTTTGTCTGGAATAGCTTGTTTCTACCAAATTTTTGCTCTTTTGGCTAGTACTTACCACAGATACCTTTGTCCATCCTTTTATTATTTTCAACCTTTCTGAAGTTGCTCTAGATGTATCTTTGTGAATGACAGATGAAATTTGCTTCTCTTAAGTCTGAGAATGTTTGTCTTTTTTTTTTTTTTTAATTTATTTATGATAGTCACACAGAGAGAGAGAGGCAGAGACAGAGGCAGAGGGAGAAGCAGGCTCCATGCACCGGGAGCCCGACGTGGGATTTGATCCCGGATCTCCAGGATCACACCCTGGGCCGAAGGCAGGGGCCAAACCGCTGCGCCACCCAGGGATCCCTGTTTGTCTTTTAAATGATGAATTTGGTCAATTTCTTAACACCCACTTGTGGAGCAGGCTTGGTGCAGTTTCTCTTAAGGACTCTTCTCTTCCCAGCCCTAGCCTTAAGGATAGACTTGGTTGCCACTTCTCTGGGCCAATTGGTGGGTTCATTGTCCTTTGAGTAAGGGCCCAGGTGGGGAGAGATAAGTAGGGGGTTCGGGGATCAGGCTCACAGAAATCCCCCAAATGTGGAGGTGTAAGGAAACCTGAGATAAGGGAACACACCAGACCACCCTGCCTTAAGTGTCAGAGGGGGGGTCTTTTTTATGACAGTCAGTTGTGACTAACAAAGAATAACCAGACCCTAGAAAGAAGTAACCCATTAAAGATATTATCACCAGACCTTAAACCTAGACATCACAAGAATGATAAGGCCACAAGCTTCCTGGTCAGTTCTAAATAAAAGACTGTCAGTGGAGGCCCACATGGGCAACCCTATAGGGACCCTTTTCATTCTCACTCTCATTCCTGAGAGCTTTTTTTTTTTTTTCTCTGTATCCTTGCTTAATAAAACTCTGTCACTTTACTCACTCTCCTTTGCGCGATTCGTTCTTTGACTCCATGAGACAAGAACCTCATTCTCTCGCTTCACTCTTCCCTGGGAGAAGGCAGCTCTTCCATGGGTCTGGCTGCCTGCCCCCCACATGCCCAGACCCACGTCTGGATCTGGGTGTGCCTTCTGGATGTTGGGGCTGCTACCCAGACCTTGTGCCCCCAGCACTGCCTCTGCTGCTTCTGTTCTTCTCCCCTGGCTTGATGTTCTCTGATTTTTGACACCCAAAGGATTTCCGTCTCTTTCTTTTTAGCTCAGCTCTACATTTGAAAAAATTAAAAAAGATGCTAGTTTTCTTTCTCTAATGCTCCTATGTATTTCTGGTGGGAGGAAACTGTATTGTGCATTAGCTCTATCCATCCTCCTCACTGGCACCCAGGTTCTCTTTGTTTCTTCATGTTGCCTAAGTGATGTCTATGGCTACAGACCTTCTTATAATGTTGGTGTTGGGCTTTTCTTGCCCTTACATGCTGAACCACTTTTACCTTTGACTTAACCCCTGTGTAATATTTAACAGAAATTGCGAATGGAAAACAACAGTATTTCTCTGTTAGTGTTCACAAATATTCACGAATGGTGAATCACGAATGTTCAGTTGTCCCATGTATTCATTTACTGATGTGTGACTCTGTCCAGATTTTACCACCCGTCGGATGTTTGCCATGTTGGAGGATCGATGGGGGTTGGGACCTGCAGGCCATTGAACTTTTTTTGGCAACCCCAGGGTGCTCTCAGAGAACAGCTACAACAGCTTGAGTGTAGGAATATGTTGTCTCCATTTATTACTTGAACTCCTAATGCCACCAGTGCTAATGTTCTGAGGGAGCCAAATTCTGGTTGAGGTGTCTTGGTTGATGCTTAGGCCTCATCCGGATTATTCTGGAAAAAAAAATTAGAGGAACTCAGTCTCTTTCATATCAAGTGCTCTATTTTCCTTTTCTATGTGAAAAAGGAAGGATAATGCTTTGGTTTGCCAAAGTGTGTTGTTATAACAGCTCAGGGGAGAGCTGAAAAGCGAAAATGACATTCTGACAAGTCTTTTACCTTAGTTAATGAACCTCTTTGGGGAACGAGGCTGGGAAACAGAGGGTCACATGCTGCAGCATAGTTATTGGAGAGGCCAATATGATGGAGAGTCTTGGGCCACAGAAAATTCTTATAGACTCTCTGAGGAGCCCAAGGAGGGAGGGCAGAGGCTCCTATGGTCTGATTGTTTGAGTGAACTTTTTATTGCAGAAACTTTTAAAGATATCCAAAAAAGACAGAACAATATTATAATGAATCCTTCCAATACTCACCCCCTTCCTCTTCAACCACCACCACGGCCAATCCTGTCTCATCTCTACCGACACCCACTCTCTCCCTTTTTGTCTTTGAAGTATGTTCTAGATACCATATCATATTCAGTGGTAAAAGGAAAAAAAATTCCACTGTGTATGTCTTAAAGATAGATTCTTTCTTTTTTTAAACATAGCCACAATATTATTATTACTCTTAAAAAATACATTCTTAATATCATCGAATATTCACTTACTGTTAAAATTTCCAGTTATCTCACAATTATCTCAGAACAGACTTTTTTCTGTTTGAGTCAAGATCTATGTAAGGGCCACACATGGTGGTTGTTGAAATGTCTATTACATCTCTTAAAGTATGAGTCTTTCTCACAGACTCTTCCTCTCATTTGTTGAAAATAAAAAAAAAAAAGGGTCATTTGTCTGCAGTTTCCTGCAGTCCTGATTTTACTGGTTGTATCCCCTTGTGTTGTTTTATGTATTCTCTTGTCCTCCTCTTTAACCTAGATCCATTATTTCATTAGTGGTTGCTACATTGCTTCATAGCAATAGGTAATTCTAGAATTCCTCATCCTGTATTTGTTGGAATGCATCTATAAAGAGAAGCTCTGACTTAATCTATTCTCAGACTTGCAACTGGTATAGAAAAAGCAGAATATATATTTGATTCTTTCCTTTCATCTATTGCTTGTTGAAAAAGTGAGTCGATTTACTAGAATTCTCAATGGTGACCAGTAAGTCAGTCATTTTGTTTTAGTATCATTATGAATTCATGGATGTATGGCCTGTAAATATCTTCAGTGTGACACAGTCAATTGCAGTTTTGACCCTTACTGATGATCCAGTGATCCCAACTTGGCAAGGGAGAGCCTCTTTAGGTTGGCTGAGTCCTTTTGACTTGCCCTGTGATATGTCAAGGTGTTCCAAGGCTCATCTTGGACATTTTCTGCCCCGGACATTTTCTGCCCCAAACCTGGAATCAGCACTTCTCCAAGGGAGCTCTGGTTACTTTTCTGGTTACTGTTTCAATACCATAATCTGGGTGCTAGAGTGCTCACAGTACTAGGTTGGTCATTGTTTCTGAGCCTTTACTACAGCTAAGAAAATTTATTTTTTCTTTGTTGCTCGTTCTCTCTCAGATAAAAATACATCATGAATTCAAACTGATATTTCTTATTCAACATCAGAACTTTAGGTTTTTTTAATTTAACCTTTTTCTGGCTTACATATGTATCTTCTTTCTCCTATACCAAGAATCCTGGTTGTCAGTGATAGCGGGAATGGTAGAGATAGAATATCACATATTCATTTGCATTTTCCCATAATACATACCCAGCAATCTCAGAATAACTAAACTAGTGAAGTCACCAACGTTATGACAGTTTAATATTTTTTTGCATTTCTTTTTAGCTTAGACTATCTCCTTTGAGGAATGTACAATCTGAGAGCTGTTTTAAAGCCTTCTCAGTTCTGTCCTTATGTATGGATGTGCACAAGTCTTTTATAGAGACAGTCTTTCTTTCTATGGTCAGTTTTATTTGTTCTCCCTCCTTTAGTTGGTATGTTTTTAGGTTTTCTTTATTTTGTGTGTGTGTGTGTGTGTTTTAGAGCAACAGCGTTTTTGTTCTGAGGGCTACCATATTCTAATGCTCCTGTGTCATTCCTTAGCCACCTCCTTGTTTTATCATCTGTTAGTTCCCTTTGTGTGTACTATGTTTGGTAATACACTTTTAGCTGAAGCAGGTCACATGACAGTTTTGGATTCAAGGGGAGAAGCAAATGTACTCTTAATGGAAAGAGCAGGAAAGCCACATGGCAAAGGGGGTGCATGAAAAGAAGGCAGGATTTATGGCCCTTTTACAATCTGCCACACTAGCACCATGTCATTTTTATCCGGCCTCTTTTTAGTCATTGTCTTTTGGTTTCCTACCATGAGCAATATTGAAATTAGCTACTAGTCTTTTGTTTCCTGCCTTTGCTCTCGCCTGCATCTAGTTAGAAGAATTACCCTCTTACTCACCATTGCAAAGTGTAAGGAAGACAGCCCTCTTTTTCTGCTCGTATGCGCTCTCTGGTTTTCACCTTTTCTCTTTTTGGTAACTGTACTGTTTCTGCATTAGTGGAGTACACAGCTTCCCTACCATAACCATCATTCAGTCTCAGTTTTACAGGTGAATATATCCAAGTAATGCTCATTCTCAGTACTTACAATGATGCTTCTTCCATCTGGTTGTCTGAAGCTTATTCTCTAGTATGGCTTTTAGGAGAGAATGCTCACAGAATTCTTGCATGTTGGTTTGTCTATAGGTTTTATACTGGAAAGCCAAGTTAGTTAGATGCATATTTTTAGTAAAAGAGCATTGGTTCAAATATTCTTTCTTTGAGTATTTTATTTTTATTTTTTTTTCTTTGAGTATTTTAAATATGGCATTCCATTTACTTCTGGCATGAGGTGCTTCTCTCAGTGTTATGGCAATCTGATATTTTCTTCTCTTTTAAATGACTTATTCCCTTTGACTGGATGCCCAAGAGATTTTTTACTTTAATGTCCACTGGTTTTATTACAATATGTTTTCAGTCTAGTTGTTTGGGATCTGTTTTCCCAGGTGTGTGGTGCACTCTTTCAGTGTGCAGTAAATATGGAGGCTTTTTTTTCCCCCTTTGGTTACTTCAACAAAGTTGTCTTGAATTATAATTTTCAGTGTTGTTCTCTTACATTGCTTTTGTTTTTGTTTGTGTGAACTTAAACCCACTTGGGTCTTTTTTTTTTTTTTAACCTGTCTTCTGTATCACTTTCTTCGCTATCATTTTTTCAATTTTTTTTCAAAGATTCTGTTTATTTATTCATGAGAGACAGAAAGGGAGAGAGAGAGAGAGAGAGAGAGAGAGAGAGAGAGAGAGAGAGAGAGAGAGAGAGAGGGGCAGAGACACAGGCAGAGGGAGAAGCAGGCTCCATGCAGGGAGCCCGATGTGGGACTCCATCTCGGGTCTCCAGGATCACGCCCTGGGCTGAAGGTGATGCTAAACCGCTGAGCCACCGGGGCTGCCCCTTCGCTATCATTTTTAATCTCTGCATTTCTTTTTGGTTTAAAATCTTTCCTCCTTTTCATCTTCTCTCTCCTAAGATGTACTACATTTACTCATTTTTGTATTCTGCTTTAGCCTTCATTTATGAAAGCATTTCTTTTATATCTTATTCTTTCCTGAGTTCTGTTCTTTTGAGTACTGTCACCTCATTTCTGGGTTTTTCCTCTTGTGATTTTTGTCCTTATGTATTATTATATCGTGCTCTTAAATTCTTTCAGTTCCTTTCAAAATATTAGGTACAGTTTTCATCTCTTTTGCAGGCCTGTCTTTGCTTTCACTGGCATGCTTTCACTGGCTATAGGGATAATTTTTCTGCTGCTTCTTTATAATAACTTCCCATGGGATTTGAACACAATCCTCTTCTGTTACTCATTTTGACTGTACTTTCTTTTTCTTTTTACTATTAAAACCCCTGAAGAAACATTAAATTGGCAATAAAATATGTTCTTGTACACATATTTGAGCTTGGTTGTCAATCCTAGTGATCTAACGGCAATGAAGCGTACCTTAGAATTCACTACCTGAGGTGAGTTACAGCCATTGCATGTTTATATTGGGGACATGGTTTACAAAGGAAGTGAACGTCTGCAAGTACATGGGTTCAAGTTATGTATGAAATGCTTATATCTGAACAATGAGTCAGGAGCATGTATGTGTTTTAAAATCTGACCAACACAATGACGGGTTTGAAGGGAAGTGTCAATTTGGGCCTTCTATAAAGACATTTGTTCTGTGGACCACATGGTGTATTATTACAACAGAAGAGTTCTGTGATGAAGACTTTGGTTTACCTCGGCAGCCATGATAATAAACAGTTTGACTTAATCTAGCTCTTTTGTGCCATCTCGTTTATACAGAACATGATTGTTGAGTGCCCACCGTATGTCTACTTATTCTAGGCACACTTCTGCGGGCCTTTGCACCGGCTCCTTCCTCCACTTGGATCTTTCTCTAGATATTTGGTGATTCACTTTCATCTCACCTTCTGTAAATCTTTGCTCAAAAATTCTTCATGATGCTTTGCCTTGCCTCACTCCATTTAAAAGTAACTCTTCCATCCCTCCCCCCTTCCTTGTTATATTGTTCTCCAGAGCTCTGCGACTGGTTTATCATTTTGTCTCGCCCCTTCCCCCCATGTCTGTTTCCCCTTAATAGAATCTAAGGTCCATGAAAGATCCTTGGAGCCTAGAACCGCACCTGATACAGTAGGCATGCAGAGATGTACTGAATGAGTGCATATATGCTGGGCACTGACCTAGGTGCTAAGGATATAGTGGTGAGCAACAGTTGCCCCCACTCTCATGGAGTTTTTTGGTCTAGTGGAAGAGAGAGATTAAGTGAGTCAGAGTGTGGAAAGTGCTATATGAGAGAGCAGAGCAGGGGACACAGAGCAAGTCTAGGGCAGTCAGTATGGGCTTCTCTGAGAAATAGAATTTTGAGGTAAAAAGTGAGGGAATAGTTGCAAATGAGCTCTGTGACCATGGTGAGGGGTGTTCTAGAAAGACGGGGCACCTTTTTCAAAGGCTCAGTGGCCAGAGGGAGCAAGGCTGACATGTTCAGTTCAACAAATTGGGAGAAGGCCAGTGATGCTGGAGTGCTGGGAGGGAGTCGGAGAGGGGTGAGTAGGCAGCTTGGTAGGCCACACCACACAGCGCCTTCAGGCCAAGCTATAGGTTTTGCCCTTCGTGGACTGCCTTGCAGGTATATCCGTCACAGCCACATAAATTGAGTCTTCCACAAGATGTATATAAAATACAGGATTTTGTAGGACACCCAGCATGGAATTATCATGATTAACGACAGAATCCATTCTTCATGGCCTACAAATGATTCCCTTGTAGTGATTTGAGAGACCTCAGATAAGATGAATATATGTACAGTAAGTGGTTCATAGTTGTATTATGTGTTAGCAAGGTTACAGTGCTGTGATGTTTTTGTTTTTAATAGTACACTTTATTTGCTATAGTTTGGAAAATATTTTTTAAGTGCTCCTGGAAGAGAAGCATTTATTTTAGTCATAAGATTTTAAAAAGAAAGGAAAAAAACCCTTAAAATGTACTAGGCGGCTGCTCTTGTTGCTAGTCTCACTTGGAAAACTCAAGTTTTATGGAAATGTAGGGATAAAGAAGTACCTCGGTGGCTCAGTCAGTAGAGCGTCCAACTCTTGGTTTCGACTCAGGTTGTGATTTCAGGGTCATGGGAGTCTGCTGGAGAATCTTTCCCCCCATGCCCTCCCTCCCCCTCTGCTCCTCACCCCACTTGCACGTGTTCTTTTTCTCTAAAATAAATAAAATCTTTAAAAAAAAATGGATAAGGGATCCCTGGGTGGCACAGCGGTTTGGCGCCTGCCTTTGGCCTAGGGCGCGATCCTGGAGACCTGGGATCGAATCCCACATCTGGCTCCCGGTGCATGGAGCCTGCTTCTCCCTCTGCCTGTGTCTCTGCGCCTCTCTCTCTCTCTCTGTGACTATCATAAATAAATAAAAATTTAAAAAAAATGTGGATAAAAAAAGTATCCAAGGCATTAAGGCAGAGTGGACAGGCCTTTGTGGCATAGCAGAGGCTTCACTGCGACATCTGGGGCCTGGTTCTCACCAGCTTTATGATGTCGGCCCATTATTTATCCAGACTTTCTGAGCCTGGGTTTCCTCCTGTGTAATATGAAACTGAAATCTTACTTTGCTCATCCACCTGTAGCACGTCAGGGACGCCCTATTCCCCGTAGCTGCTTTGTCCTAGTCCTCGGAGGATTGCTGAGGATGAGTGAGGTGATAACTAGTGCCCACTCAGCACAGGCCTGGCCCAACTAAATTTTAGTTCTTACCTGCAGAATGGAAGACAAAATTTATCGTCTTACTGGGTTTTGTACACAGTTAATGGCTTTTGAATTTATGTGTTCCAATAGGAAAAGAGAGAATCACTTATTTTTAGACCCTGAAGGTTTTTCAGAATTTCTTTTTAGATACATTTAACCCTTTGGGTCCATGGATCTCAGCTTGAATCTGTTAAATATAGTAACTTCAGAGGCAGAGAAGAACCAAGAGATCTCCATCTCATTTTTGTCTTGATCTCTGTGCGTCGATTCAAGTTTATGTTATGTGTGATGTGGTGTTTATCAGTTCCCCTCTCTGATTAATGTTGTCATTCATCGCTGCTTGAACATGTCCCAAGAAATTTTATTTTTTATTTTTTTAGTGAACCATCAAATAGGATGTGGCTTGGGGTTTTCTCAGCAATGGGAATTTATTTGTGTTAATATGTCTAGACTCTCTTTGCCTCCTCCCTTTTGAACAACAACATTCATTTCTGAGGAGACTGTTAGGGGTATAGACGGTATCCCTAAAACAGGCCAAACTATCTCATCCTTGACCTTTACAAGATAACAGGACCTTGGACTTATCATTCTGTGTTAACCAATGGAGATAAACAAGCTCTGTGCTTTAGGGTCTGAGCTGCAGTGAATTAAAAAAATTTTTTTCTTTAATATAAGGGAAGACCATTGTATAATTTAAAGGAAATTCTTGTGTAGATTGGAGATAAAATAAGAGTAAGAACTTGTGATCTGATTTTTGTATTGGGAAGTGATGCAGAAACTACCTTTATCCGCATAACCTCCTGGTTGGGTGACATTTAGAACTTTTAAAATATATATATAAATATTTTTTTTTTCCTTTGTGGTTCATTCTTTTCTACCTTTTCTGCTTTATGTATAGGTTTATTTTCTTCTCTTGTCTTTCCTCGTTCCTGGTTTCCCATTACAGACAAGCAAGCTCAGCTAGATGATAAGCATGGTCTGCATAGCTAAGTCAAAGCACCATGTCGCAGAGGGGTGGTAGCTGCATGGTCTGCTGCCCTGCACCTCTGCAGTTGTCAGTGGAGACCCAAGGCTGAAAATGTAGTGACCTCCTGTGGTCTTTGGAAAAGCAGATTGATAGATTAAGAAACTAAGTCCAGCTGTAGGTTTGGGTTTCCTTCTTTGTCATTTTAACTAAGCAGTATTTCCTTGCCTTGATCATCTTTTTTCCTCTTCTTCAAATCATACAGATTAATCTTCTTGTGCTTTTTTATAGAGTGAGTTTCTATAAATCCCTACATCATTTGTGGTTCTACACAGGGACTTAATTATCCCTAAGTAGATAGTTTTCCCAGCTGTCATTTTCTTCTAGAATTTGTAAAAATGATAGAAATACACAGTACTGGTTAAATTGGCTATTGTATGTGTATTAAGAGTGACCCTGGGTGGCATTTTATAATTTTAGGAGAATATCTCTTTTCCTGCAGTTTTTGTTGAAATTTGTTTAGTGAAACTCATTATTACCTCCACGGTTTGAAAATGGCCCTGACCTTTTCTTTTCCTCACGAATGAACATATCCCCAACCCCTGCTGTTTCTTCTGTCCTCCGGGGAAGAGTCTTGGGCCGCAGAGATGTTTGTAATGTTCCGTGACAACACTGAGTAGGTTAAATTAGAAATCGTTGGATTTCTGGGAATCTTTTCTGAATAGAAGTGTTTCCACCAGTTTTTCTTGTCATTGTTTTGTTGGGCTGTTTTTGTTTGTTTATTGGCTCTGGATGAGGACTTAGAACTTTCCAGTGAGAGAAAATTTAGAAATATGTTAATATAAGTTGTCTGTTTCAACTCTGGAGAGTAGTGAAGCCTACTTCTTAGGGACCAGAAGTAACAAGGACACTTAACCATATTCTTCCTTACTAAAGAAATTCACTGCCAATGTCTTTATTATTTCAAGAATGGAAATATATATATACTCTCAGGATTAGAAAAGGCACTTTATCATATGAAACAAGTTTCTCCCTGAAACACTAGCTTCTGTAGGCTTATGTTTTTTTACCTCTAGCTATAAAAATCTCTGTAATTTGTTTTAATAATTTTACCCTAACACATGTTATAGTTAATATTACAAATAAAAAATGCTTTTTAGGTGCTCTTAGATATTGGTGAAACTTGACCAAATATTAGAGCTTCATATTCGTGAGTTTTAAATTATAACAAGAATGATCAGAATTTATAATCTGGTATCCATTTGATAGCTCTTAGGCATTGGGTGGGGTTAAGGTTTAAAATTTTCATCCCCCAATATTCGATCCAATGAAAGTGGATTGATAGTTACATTGCTTTACCATTTGTGACATTTCAAAATAATCTCTTCTAGCCTAGGAAAAAGTTATTAAATAATGTAGTAAGTCACATTTTTTTTAATAAAGCCTTTTCTTCCCCTTCTTTTCACCCCCGATTTAGTAACTTAGGGGCACACAGTTTGTTCTTTCTGTGGGAAAGCAGCATGGCCAGCCTAGTGGTGACATTCCCAAGGCACAGGCTGGGAGTACCATCTCTGTGGTGGTGTCCTTGTCTGGGTTCCCCGTGGGGGCTGATCCTTAAGGTCCAACAAGCAGATTGACACATTGTTTACTTATTTTCTTTGGCAGCTTGTGGCCTCCCAAGAAAAGTTTCCTTCTCAGTGAAGATGGCTTTCTTGAGAGGTCAGCCTCAGTAGGCAAAGTCTACTAAGTGGTTTATTTTATTACAAATTTTATTTAATTATTTCAGAATAATTTTTACTTATTTGTAGTTTAGCTTGTTCTTTGGAAATTTTACCTCCTGGATTCTCCAAATAACTTTATTATTCTCAGAACAATTGACTTCCAAGAGTAACTTTTAAATTCTATTAATCGTTAGAAATTGTCAGCTTAAGATGTTGATTTGCATACATTCAAAAATGATAGAGGGATTTCCAGTCACTTTGTGATCTCTTAAGCCAGTAGTCAGAAATGAACTGAATTGTGGAATTTTGGTTGTGCCTCGATTAGGATTTTTCAGGTTGAGCTATAGCCAAACACCAAATTAATTAAATAAAATGTCAGTACCACATTTATTTTGGTCTTGGCTGGAATTAAATCAGTCCTTTTGAGTATAACATTTCAGCACATTAATAATATGTGTAAACTTATTCATAACTCATAACCTTCCTCTATAATTTTCAGAAACTTTGCTATACTACTACGGTCAGTTAAAAATTTTCTTTTTAAATAGGGCTCTCTCCTAGTTATTACAGAAGACAGCGCTGTAGGAATATGAACCTGTGTTTCTTGCACTCAGCTTTCATATCATCTGACTGGGTAACTAGAGTAACAAAAATTTCACTGTTTCAGGTCTAAGAATGCCAATTTTTTTTAATCTTTTATTTTTAAAAATACTTTAAAAAATAAAAATGAATACATGCTCATTGTAGAAAATTGAGGAGGAGAGACACACAACAAACCAACAGAATAAAAAAAAAATCACCTAGAAATAATCATGATGACATTCTGGTATATTTTCTTCCTGTATTTAGCCTCTTTATCTTATGTGAGTATAATGCTATAGCCAGAATTTTAGATTTTGCTTTTTTCCTTAATAGTTGTGAGAACTTTTTCTAAGTTATTTACACTGTGAAAACTGATTTCACTAGTTAAATAAGTCATCAGGTTGATATAACATAATTTACCCGTTATTGTTATTATAGAACTTTAAGGTTATATTTCAGTTATAGTGCTATAATTAACACTCTTAGACCTCTTTGGGCACAGAAATATTGTGTGAGGAAGGAACTCCAAATGCAGAATTATAAATCTCTAGAATTTCACTTGGCTGTTTGTGACATAATTTGGGGAATTTTTTTCTTTTTTCTTTTTCTTAGTAGGCTCCACGCTTGAACATGAGGCTTGAACTCATGACCCTGAGATCAGAACCTGAGCTGAGATCAAGAGTCAGATGCTTAACCGACCGAACCACCGACGAACCCCATGATTTTTTATTAAAACAAAAAGTTTAAAAATCAGAATTTCTCATATTGTCAGATTGCCCTGGACAAAAGTTATGTCCATTTGTAATCTATATGGTATTAAGTACTTTTTAAAAAATGTTATCAGCAGTTCTTTGATTCCTAAGGGAAAATGTATTTTGTTTGTTTACAGTTGGACCCCATGCATTTTATTTTGTTTTGTTTTCATTTTCTCCATCTTTTTATTTTGAAAAACTTCAGACCTATAGATAAGATAGCAATTTGGTCATATCTGCTTTATCTCCCCCTCATTCTGCACGTGCACGCACACAAACAAGTGTGCACATACATGTGCATATCCTTTCTTAACATATACATATATCAATGCGTGTATGTTTATATTCTTTATTGTAGGATATTTATGATATGGGTATGCTGTCATGTTCAGGCCATAGTTAAATTTCTCCAAATGTCCCAGTTAATGTCTCTTACAGTTTTTTTATTTTTATTTTTTGACCCAAGATCCAGTAAAAATCATGCATTTTGTCACGATGGCTCTTCAGTGCTCTTTCATCTAGAAGAGTTCCCCAGCCTGTTTTTATTTTTCATAACATGGACGAGTTTTGAAGAGCTCAGGCCAGTTGTTTTGCAGGGTCCTTTACTGTGGTTTTATCTGTCGCATGGTAAGATTCAGAGTAAGTGCTTTCGGTGGGAGTACAACATAGGTGATGTGTTCTCAGCATTTCGTGTCAAGAGGCATGTGACGTCAGTATGTTCCAGTATTACTGATGTTTTGTTAGATGAGCTAGTTAAATGGTGACCTCCACTCTCTCCGCTATAGCTTCCCCCTTTGTGATTAATAAGCGCTCAGTGGGTCATGTCGTGCAAGGATGTCATTCATCCAATGTACACATTGTCAAAGCAGCACTAGAGTTAACTTTGAAAAGTTTAATTGGTTCTTATTTTGTGAATTGTGTGCTTTCCTTACTGATTTATCAGTATACTTTTATGATTATTATTTATTTTTAATACTTAGTGAACCATTAGTTGTTAGATACTAGATGCTATTCTAAAATTTTCATAAGAGCTCTGTGAAACCCATGTATGATTTCCCCCCTTCATTTCACAGAATAAATGGACACCTAAACAGATTAATTCTGGGTTTTGTTTTTGCAAATATTTGCCCCAGTTTGTTGTGTACTTCTTCATATAGGTCTGTTTTGCTATGCCAGGGCTTTACATTTTTCCATAGTAATAGCTATCAATTTATTCTTTTATAGTTTCCTCCTTTGGCATCTTACTTAGAAGTGTGAGGTATTTACTCCATTAGGAATAAGTTTTGCTCAAATGACACTCATCAGTAAAAAGGGTTGCCAGATTTTGCATAAATGTGTCCCAAATACTATATTGAATGTACTAATACTAAAAAATGATACATTGCTTATTTGAAATTCAGTTTTACCTGGATGTTTTGTATTTTTATTTGCTTTTTCTCCATAACGCTATACAGACTTGGTGTATTTTCAGTTTTTGGTTTAGTATTTATATTCTTTTAGTGGAATGTAAACTCTATGAAGTCCGGACTTTTTTCTTTTTAATTGAGTTTTAACATACATACAGAAAAGTGTGTGTGACATAAATGTACATCTCAACAAATTATCTTAAAGTGAATGTACCCATATAACCACCATCCAGGATGGCAGAGGCTTCTATTCTAAATATATTTTCAGTGCCTAACATAGTGCCTCACACATAGTGGGTGGTCAGCACATATTTGTATGAGTGCATCAGTGTTGTAACTGATGGGCTAGGTATTTAAGCCACTTTTGTCCAAATAACTAGCCAGAGGATTTATTGATTATTTATTGTTTGGTTGTTATCCCCTTGAAAAGCATAATTGTTTTTAAAGATTTTATTTACTTGAGAGAGAGCATGAGTAAGGGGGAGGAGCAAAGGAAGAGGGAGAAGTAGACTCCCCACTGAGCAGGGAGCCTGACATGGGGCTCAATCCCAGGACCCCAGGCTCATGACCTGAGCCAAAGGCAGATACTTAAACAACTGAGCCACCCAGATACCACAAAAAGCATAATTTTTAACAAATATGAGTAGCATATTACTTACCTATTCCCCTACTGTGTAGCACTTAGGAGGTTTGTTTATAGTTTTGTGGTGGTTTTTTTTTGTTTTTTTTGTTTTTTTGTTTTTTTTTTTTTTTTAGGTAATCTCTACACCTAGTATGGGACTCAAACCTATAACCCTGAGATCAAGAGTGGCATGCCCTACGGAATGAGTCAGACAGGTGCCCTTATGTTTTTTTTAAATCTATGTATGCGCATTGTGATCTCCAAACATCTTGTGCATAAAAAAAAGCAGTCTGCATTTCAGATTGTTTTTACAGACTGGTTTTCTAAAAGAATTACTAGGTCAAAGGATATGAGTGTCTCTGATCCCCTTCTCATTTAGACAGAACACTCACTGTCAGTCTTTGGACTGTCTGCTGAAGAGGGCACACAGAAAGAACTGACCCCATGGCCCTGTGTTCCCTGCTTCCAAGAAAAGTGAGAGTAGGTGGCCAGTATGTGACAGCTTCATCGACATCATTCTCCTTGGTTGGTAGAGTGACTGAATGCCTCGGATTGGAACGCCTTTCCTCTCATTATATAAGCTACCAGACTTTGGGCAATTCGGTCAACAGATTTCAGGTTTC
The DNA here is from genome assembly GCF_905146905.1 of Nyctereutes procyonoides. Taxonomy (NCBI): domain Eukaryota; kingdom Metazoa; phylum Chordata; class Mammalia; order Carnivora; family Canidae; genus Nyctereutes; species Nyctereutes procyonoides. The sequence continues at coordinate 49,058,959 of NW_026575126.1, read as the reverse complement.
CCCTCTGTACCATGAGGGTAGCACCAGTGCTGTGCACCATGTGGATATCGTCTCAGCAAGTGCTAACTGCTGCTCTGCCTATGGCTCTGCTGCGCAAAGCCCTCCCAGGCCCTGGTCCAGACCAGTCTGATGAACTGACTGGTGCTTGGGGACCCTCACCTGGGCCCAGAAGTACTTGTCAAGTCAATGAGGGCCAGCGTGTGAGCTTGCAGGACAGGATTCCCACCTTCCCATCATATCCACACATAATGTGGGTTAGAATCCCTTTTGGACAGATTTATTTGAACTGTGAGAGCATACCCTCACAGCGTGGGCTGCCCTGGCCTTTCCTTGCTTGTCCATGATACATCCATTTCTGGCACCTTTGCTGGAAAAATAGATATCGCATTACCAGTCAGCTCTTTCCAGGACTGCTTCTAACTATAGAGAACTCCTTACAGCTCTGTGAGTGTCATTTATGAATCTAGAGTACAAATTGTCTTGTGTAAACTACTCTATGTGTACATTACATTCGCCTCCTTGCTGCCAAGGAGAGAAAGTGGGGGTTTCTTCTTCCTTCTGATACTCTCACTCTCCCAGAAAAGAGAGTGCCAAATATTCAGCTAATATTTATTACTAAGGGCCTGTGGGGAGAACATTATTCTTAAACTTCTAAGCTTCACCAAATACCCCTAACACAAAAGGAGAGCGGATAGGAACACTCAAGGGCATTGGGGGCAAGGACGAGGGGAGGAAGGAGAGACAAAGGAAGGAGTTGGAATTTCTGTGCAGTCTCCTGTATTATTTTAAACCAGTCTCTAAAAATTCCACTCTATAACACATCTCTTTTAATATTAAGATGTTTTAAATTATCCGATTAATTATTTAACTTTTCCTCCCCAATCTCCAGTAAAATACATGCTCTGTAGGAAGTTCAGCCCTGATTATTCAGTGGCTTGTCATAATTGCGGGCACAGGGCTGTTTGGAAACAGAGGGAAATAGCCGTGTTAGATGTTGTCTCCTGGAGAAATGTCACTGGTGGTGTAAGATGACTAAAACACGCTCCTTGTCTTCTGAGAACTGGCCTGGCTGCGTGTGATCACAGGACAGGCACAAGGTGTGGATTGTTCAGTCACGGTTCCAATCGCAGTTGCATCATGCCATTTTTAAGCTTGAGTGAATTCAAATCTACTCATTTGGAGGAGTTACTCTTTTGGTGGCAAGACTGGTTCTGCTTGTCACTCCAGTCAGTGAAAGTGTACATCCAAGTGAGTCGGAGATTAAATGGGAGATATGGGTGTGCTTTGGCCCTGTGAGTATCAGCCCTCCCATATCTGCCCATGGTGAGCCTCCTGCCACCTGGAAACTGGGTGCATGCATGTGTGTGTGTGTTGAATAGTGTGGGCCTCGTGGACCAGCCGCCTTCTGCTTCTGGTGTGCAAGAGGAGAAGGAACGCAGGGTGTTCCAGCGCTAGTGGGAGTAACAGGCACGAGGGATGCCAGTGTGGCACCTCCAGAGGGCATTTTCAAGGGTGATTTTGGCTAATGCAATTTTTACCTTTAGTCTCCCCACACACGTGCACACTGTTGCAACTCCCTGGTGCTGGTTGCTTGCCCTGCAGTGAATGTGGAAAACACCTCGGCCCAAAGATAAGAAAACAGTGGTCCAGAGAGGTGAGGTGGCAGTCCCTCAGTCCAGCAAGAACTGTGCAAGCCCAGCATGCATATGCATCCCACTGGACCACTCGGCTCCTATGGTTTTATTAAAATCTTTCAACTCATGAAGCAGTCACACTCTTTTTTTTTTTTTTTTTTTTTTGTCCTTAAATTATCTAAACAGCATTTAGTCAAGGCTTCCAGGGAACCAAGGACAGGGTCGGCCTGAGCTCTCTTTGGCAGCAGCAATGAATTCCAGCTGCACCCTGGCTGGAGTTGGGAGAAAGAACATGCCCTGATCGGTGTGTGTTTTGCTCCATGCCTGTGACTTTCAGGCTACATTCAGGTAGCTGCTCCTCACACATTCCCCGGGGAGCATGTTTGTGGGGGGAGCACGTGCAGGGGGAGGTAACCAGCTATGACCTGGGGAGAGCACACCATGTAGCATTTCAGCCAGGCCTTTGAGGATTCTCGTTGCTACTGCTTTCATAAAATGTGGCATGATAGTTGGTGGGGATTTTTTTTCCTACCTACTCTACCAAGAAGCCCTCTCTCAGCTCTTGGCTGACCGGTCGCTCAGGGCGGAGTAGGAGCTAAACTTGGCTCTGCAAGCCAACTTCTTTAGTTTTCATGCCTCTGCCTGCATTGTAACATTCGCTGTATCCTCTGTTCTCTTTTGTGTATCATTTAAAAGTAGAAGCTGGACAGTTTGCCTCCTAAATCAAGTCCTGAGGGGAATTAGTTACTGAAAACATGTTCTTTTTTTTTTTTCTTTTTTAATAGTAGTCAACATTACTTCATTTGTGATTCAGGCCTGTAGACTGTTTGAGTATGCTGTAGAGCAGCAGTCTAGAGCCGTGCACCTTCTTGCTGTGGATTTGTTTTTGGCGAATCCATTTGTAGCCTTAGAAGCAAGCCTGGCTTGTTCTGTGGATGAAGGCCTCTGGCTGCTGCCCCAACCTGGCACGGGGTACTGTCTGTGAGCTTGCTGGGAAAATGTGCTTTGTGGAGCTTTACACCTGGGTCCCAAGGAAGTTACTATCACACAATTCTGTTTTTCTTCATTAAAATCCTAATGTAATTCTATGCAAAGCCAGGGTAAGTAAATTCAATCAGTACGCAAACATACTTGAGTTTACATGCTTAAATTGAGACGTCTTGTATTAGAGGCATTAGTTGTGGGACTTCAGAGTTATAAAGGGTGTTGGGGCACCTGGGTGGTTCAGTCAGGTAAGTGTCCACCTTTGGCTCAGGTCATGATCTCAGGGTCCTAGGATTTTTTTTTTTTTTAAGATTTTATTTATTTATTCAGGAGAGACACAGGCAGAGAGAGAAGCAGGCTCCCTCAGGGAGCCCGATGTGAGACTTGATCCCTGAACTCCAGTATCACGCCCTGAGCCAAAGGCAGAGCTCAGCCGCTGAGCCATCCAGGTGTCCCAGGGACCTAGGATTGAGCCCCCCATGAAGCTCATGCTCAGCAGGGAATCTGCTGCTTTTTCTCCCTCTGCCCCTCCCCCTTGCTCGTGCCTGCCCTCTCAAAATAAAATCTTAAAAAAAAAAATAAAATAAAGATGGTGATATTTTTCTAAGGAAAATTAAACATAGGGTACTTTTTATTTTTTAAATATTTCCCTTTTTTTGTTTTAGAGAGAGAGCACATACACGAGCAGGGGGAGGAGTAGAACGGGAAGGATAGGGAGGGATAAATAATCTCCAGCCGACTCCGAAGAGCACGGAGCCCGATGTGGGGCTCAATCTCACAGTCCTGAGATCACAACCTGAGCTGAAACCAAGAGTGGGGTTCTTTATGGACTAAGCCACCTAGGTGCCCTTAGGGTACTTTTTATTTTTTTTAATTTTATTTATTTATTTTTTAAGATTTTATTTATTCATTTATGAGAGACAGAGAGAGAGAGGCAGAGACACGGCAAAAGGGAGACTGCAGGGAGCCTGATGCGGGACTCAGTCCCTGGACCCTGGGATCATGACCTGAGCCAAAGGTAGACACTCACCATTGAGCCATCCAGGTGCCCACCTTAGGGTACTTTTTAAAATTCATGGATGCTCTATACAAAGCATTCCATGTTATTATATACCAATATATGACTTTGAAAAGTTGTTTTTCATTTTCTTAATTTTGTTGAGTATTTTATATCGTAGGGTCATTGGGAATTTTAAAATAAAACGTTAAGAACATTCTAAAATACTGCAGTGAGGTCATGACACCTGCCATTCTACTAATTTTTTCACATAAACAGTTTTATGATTTATTAGGTAGTTACTTCATTAATTTTTTTTCTTTCTATTCACATAAATATTTTTAAATGTAAGACTTGATTCCCTTATCTAACCAGTTGGATTTGGGATTGGATGTACAGATAGGAAGATCCACATTCCTTTTTCCTCAGGATGTAGAAACAAAAAGAATATTTAGAGCAACGTAGAGATATTAACAACTCGAGTCAGGAAAGCTTAGCAATGCCAGTATCACTTAAAAAAAAAATCTTCCTTTTTCTCCTGCTAGCAGAAAATTTCACAGGTTTTTTAAGTGTTCCAGAGCAGTGAAGAACTTGTTACTTCTCTGGATTTGGGGAGGTGCCACCTTCTAAAAGCACTTACGAGATTGGAAAAGCTGCTCTGGCTCTCCGGCAGGCACGGTCTCTCCGCCCCCTTCTTCTCCCTGTCCTTCTGTCCCTCTGTCCTCCTTTCTCCTTTCTTTCCTTCTTCTGCTTGCTCTCCTGTGTATAGATGGATTTGCTTAACTCAAGAGGAATGTCCCCGAGTCTGCTTCAGCAGCTTTTGACAGCTTAATGTGCCTTTGTTAGACCTGAACACTGCCTCTTCTGACCAGTAAACAAAGAGGGGGATAGTCTCCCCTAAAATTGTGAGGTCTGTAGGGAAGTAGTCTGGTAGCACACAGGGAGAAAAATGATGCAGGCATAGAATGACGTGTTAAGTGGGACTTTAAAATGAAAGGTGCAGTTTCATGTTGCTCTTTCAAGATGTTTGGTCATTCATAGGGTTTTGGTGTGGAGCATACAGGTGGGACCTGCCAGTGATGTAAATTAGTCGTTGGGCACGTCTCAGCAGAGTAAAATTGTTGTGGAAAATGAGACTTAACTTTAGTTATTTACTTCTCCTTTGGAGTAGTGTATGATTCTTTTTGGACACTTCTTTTATGAAGTCAAACATTGCCATTTATAACAAATGCATTTCATCATCCCAAGGCAACCTCTACCTATAGAGCAGATTTCATTCCTTTTGTTATGAACTGATTCTGTCTCCACAAAGGGTAATTCCAGGGCCAGGAGGTCTCCATGAAGGTGTGGAGGTGGCTGGCCTCCATGTTACTTGAGGTCATGTTGGCATTTTTTCCAAAGCTTTCTGGTGGTGACAGATCCTATGTGGGGTGTCCTGGGCACACTGAAGAGGCAAGTGGATTTCAGAATGTTCCCTATCTTTAGGTGTATGACAGGGGTGGAGAGTGGAGGAGATGAAAGGTAGAGCTTGGGAGAGGGTTCTGGGTCACAGGGTAGCATCTTGAGAGTATGGAATGGGGCCACACTGGCCAGGCAATGGTTAAAGGAACCATACACAGAGTTGTCAGGGTATCTATGGAATTTTCTGTGACTCCTTTACCCCTTACTGGATTGGGAGAGGCTGCTTTTGGTGGCTGACACCCTCCCTCCCAGGGGGAGTGACTCACCTTGCAGGTGAGATAGCTCCATTCTGCCTGGCTGATAAGGGCCTGTCATTCTTCTCTCTCCCCAGGTCCCCTCCTTCCCCCCTGGTTTCACTTGGTTAATGAATAAGCTGAGTCATGAGGTGTAAGTAAATTCCTTTATCAAATGAAAACCACATCAAAACATCCAGCAGAGACATTTAATGAAAGTGTAAATATTGCAGCACAGCATTACCCATATCTGGTTGGCTTCTAAACAAACAGACTTTATAAGCTTTTCACTGTTGAAAGCTTTAAATCTGAAAATGTAGCCATTCAGTCAGGCTTTTTTGCAAACATGGCTATGGGAAGTAGAGAAAAGATGGGGCGCTTATGCTTTATCACAATAGCACTAATATTGTGGCAGATTTAATGCTTCATAAACAGCTCAACAAGCAGCCAGAAGTATTGTCTTGGTTCATATGGTCTACATTTTTATTGGGCTCATATCGATATCTGGCTTCCAAAGTGTCGTTAGCGAGAACTAGTCCAGATTAAAGAACCCACTTCACTCTGTGGACCCAGCCTCTACCTCTAGCCAGCAGTTCAGTTACACGCAGCCTCTGGTTGGTGAATAGGTTGTGTCCCCAAAGTTCTTTTGTTGATTAACCTTTTAGAACACAAAGCGCATTGTCCCGCAGAAATGCCATTTTGAATGGTGGGTGTCAGTGAGCCGTGGTGTGTTTCAGACTTGGGGTCAGGGCCCATTAGTGGGTCAGGAAATCAATGCTGGTTGACACCAGTATGAAAAAAGAAAGCAGAAAGAAACAGAACAGAAGACATCAGAGTGGGTTGCATGTAGTAAAGATGGGTATTGTTTGGTGGTGGTGGCTCTTGCAGCTTCAAACCTGTTGCACACTCTATGCTGCCATTGGAGCCCAAAAGGTCTCCCTCAGGAGTGTTGTGCCTGTAGTGGCTTCGATATGGCCTTTTCCACTGTCTAGCACTGTGACGTCAGGCAGGTGACTTGTCTCAGGCTCCGTTTTGTCATATTCATAATGGGGCTGTTTTGTGGAGGATTAGAGAGGAAAGAGCATGTGTGAGAGAACATTAATATGTTATTACAGAGTATAGGATAACATATTAGGGCGAGAGCTAATCTTGCACTTTGGTCAGGGTAACTGTGCTATAAACTGTGATTATCTTTTTACTTGTACTCATTTGTGAGAGTATATGGACAGACCTTAAAGATCCTGCTACATAATAGCGTAATTAAGGCCCAGACTGGTCTTCCCTAGAGTAGAATTTGTTCAGTATTCTTGACGTTTAGGACCTGCCGTTCCAGATCGGCTGTTTCGCAGAATCTAGGAGATCTTTGATTTTACTTTAAATTATTCCCATGTAGTTGAGACATCAATCTTGATCCTCCCCCCGGAAGTATGAAGAGCGGTATAAATGACTGAGGTCTTCCAGCTGTCTGTCAGGTTCATGGAGACTAGTGAGTGTGGGATTGCTTCCCAATTCCTATTTTTGGTTGTGCGTTTTTGTCTTAAGTAAAACAGGGAGCATTCTCTCTCTCTCTCTCTTTCTTCTCCCCCCCCCCCCATAACTCTTCTAAACTTTGTTGCAAATCTTTTTGCTCCTGTTTGGCTCCATCCTAAAATTCCTTCTTAACTTCTGCATATCACACCACCGTCTTTTAAAGAGCTTTGTCAGCCCTTGAGACCTTCTTTTTTTTGTTTGTTTGGCTTAGGGTTAGAGCAGCTGCTTTGTCGATGGCCTTGAGGGGTAGGTTAAAATAGTCAGAAGCATGGCATCAAAGTCAGGGAGGTCTGTAAAAATAGGATTGCCTGCCCATCTCGTGAGGGTTGTTTTGGGGAGAAGCAGCACGGGCATGCCAGTAACACTTAGCACAGAAGGCTGCTCTGTCTGGCTGGGTTCTCATCAGTAGCTGGTTCTGTGGCCTGATCTCCCCACAGCACTGCCCCCCTGCCCTCCCAGCCTCCAACCCCAGGGCTCTTAGGAAGAGCCAGTCCCTCTGCCCAGGGAACAGCCCCCTTCCAGGGGCAGCTTCCTATCCCCAGATTCATAAAGCTCCGCGCCCGCACCTGTCTTCTCTCAGAAGTGTTCTGGGCCCCTCTTGTCTCTGGGGCCTTGTGCCTCCCCTTAGCCCTGTGCCCACACAGTGACTTCTTCCCAGCAGTGTGGAAACCTGCTCAGTCCCTCCCATCTTTTCAAAAAACTCCCAAGATCCCAGTTCGCCTTTGCTCCTGATAATGTCTTTCTGTTTGCGGAGTCAGATGCTCTGCCTGTGTCACCCGTGCCCTGTCCCTGCTCCCTGTTGCCTAGTGGTGGTCTCACACCACTGAACCATGCTTGCTAGGGGCCCTGTGACTTCTGTGCCATAAAGCCAGCCGACTCTCCCCTCCACCTCCCCGTCACTCAGTACATCGGCCTGTTCCTTCTCCTTGGGTCCCACAGCACCGTACTTTCTAGGTTCTTCCCTCTCCTCCTCAGCCTACGGCTTCCCAGGCCTTGCCTACTCTCCCCCATGTGTATGGTGATTAAATGTTGGCATTCCTTGGCGTTCTACTAGGACTTCCCTTACTCTGGGTTGTCTCCATTCCTGTTCCTGTTCTTTCCCCTTCAGGGATAGAGGTCTTGTAGAAACACACATCAGATTGTGTTCTCCCCCTGACTAAACACCCCGCGGTGGCTCCTACCACACACCGCACAGCCACAGGCCTTCAGTGCTGTGCCTTCCATTCTAGCTTCACTGCAGGCTCCTCCGCCATGTTGGCCTACTTCCTCAATAGGGCTGCGCTTCCTCAGAGATTGGCTACTTCATGTTCCTTCTGGTGGGAACACAGTCCCCACCCCCAGTACTCTCTCAGTCTTCAAGTCTCAGGAGAGACTCCACTGTCTTTTCTTCAGGGAACCCTCTCTGCATCCTGGGCTTGACCAGCACCACGTGGAGCCCCCAGAGCGCTTCGCCATTTCCAACCCTCGGCACACGTGCGGCGCTCTGTGCACTGTCCCTCTCCCGGCGGACACAGTGCCTGTGTCTCTCACTTAGCCTCCCAGCCCCAATTGCCGAGGCTTAGAAGATGGTGTGTTTGTTCCTGAATGAATGGATAGATGAGTGAATGAACAGATGAGAATTTAATACATCAGTGTCAGTATTCATAAACCAACGGATGGACGAAGAAGCAACCAAGTGAGATCTAAGTACCTTTGTTTGTAAAGCAGTTAGCCTCGTTCTTATATATAGTAAGTACTCAGTAAATGGTAGCTTTATTTACTTCTCATCAACTTCTCAGCCAGGAAGTATGAAAAGAAAAAGAACAAACGCACCACCAGGCTGGTTAATGGAAGCAGTGTTCTAGTGATGTCATTCATTCTGCGTTACGGCGGTTGGCCAAGGCCTTGGGGGGACTTAAAGAGCCTCATTAGCAGCCTCTCCCACCCTAGCCCCTTTTGCTAGTTCCTATTTGTCCTCCCCTCTCCTTCCTTCCCTCTTACCCGTGTTAAAAGCATCATGTCTCGATTCAGGCCTACCTGGTACTCGCTACCAGTCACTTCCCTTCCTTTTTCTCCTCTAGACTGTGGGCCTCTTCAGGGCGGAGAATGTCCCATTTCTTACACCATACCTCAGTGCCTGCACATAACCGAGCGCCAGTGTTTGTGGAACGAATGATTGAGATGAATGTCTGTAAAGCTGCCTGTGGTGTCGTCAGCAGAGTTAGTGAAAACAGTTTGACATGCTTTGGCCTCAGTACAGTTTTGAAAAATGATACTTAAAGACTCCTTGATTTTATACTTGTTGAGTACGGTTGATGTACTGGTTCCTGGATTTTCCATTTTCTCCCCACGCTTTTGCATGGGAAAGGTTATGCTAGATTGCATCCTCATTCTACATGACAGCAGGGCTCCACGAGCCCTCGCAGACTCAGGCTATGTGAGGCCCTGCTCCCTTTGGGCACACCAAGGCACAGTGAGTTCTAGCTCACCAATCCTGTGTCAACTGCAGACGTCTTCTGTTGGCTGAGGCACAGTTCTTTTTGTCTTAACTGTGGGTTTTGTGATTTAACAGCAGTAGCTTAGTTAACTAGGCACTTGCTCTTTGCTGGGCCCTGTGCTAAAAGCTTGGCACACATGCTGTCCACTCTTCCTAGCAGCCTTAGAAAGCAAATACATGAGCCCATTTTATGGATAAAGAAACAGAGTCGGGGAGGCAGATGACTGGCCTCAGGCCAGTTAAGATTTGGGTAGGATTTGAACCCAGGCCTCTGTGGCCTTGGAATCTGTGATTTTCCCATGTGACTTTGCTGCATCTTTCTTGGCATAGGTTTTAAGTAAATGTCAGCCTTTAGCCAGTTGGTAGAGAGTGTTTTCCTTGTCACATCCTCAGCCTTTGTTAGAGAACTGGGAGGTGGAATGAGGGTGGGAGCGGTGGGCAGAGCAAGTGCCTGTCTTTAATCGTGGAGGTGATGTGAAGGGAACACACAGTGATGGGTGTGATCTTCAGGTGGTGGGGCCAGTCGCATGTGCTTCCTCCTCTCAGCCTTGTCAGCACGCAGGGGTGCGGCCACCTGCCCTCCCAGTGATGCAGAGCTGATGAGGGGGCCTCGGGGATGCTCAGCATCTCTGACGCACGGCCGCTGGGCCAGATTCCGTGGGATCGCATCCCCTCTGCCTCTTCCTTCATTTTTTCTGACTGTCCCCTTCACAGGCCTGGAGCTTTTTCATTTTCATGCTTTCAGTCTCAATGCTTTTAAAAAATAATTACCCTCGGGGTACCTGGCTGGCTCAGTCAGTGAGCCTGTGACTCTTGCCCTCAGGGTTGTGGGTTCCATCCCCCATTGGGTGTAGAGCTTATTTAATTTTTACAAAATCTTTAAAAAATAATTCCTGTCTGTTAGAGAAGTACCTGCTGCATAAAAGAGCAAGGGACCAGGGTCCTGAGTGCTCACCGGGTGCCTGAGGCAAGCCAGCCAACTTCCCGAGTCTCCGCTGTTGGTGGCTCTTGCTTTCCTTTCCCAGCGTCGCTGTGAGGCTCCGTCATGGTGACACGCGGTATTTGTCCCTGCCCCTGGGAGCTGGTCTTTAGTGCCAGAGCTTGCTCCTCACTTGCCATCCAGGGCCCTCATGCACCAGATCAGGCTTCAGCATAGACTTCTTAACTGAAGTTTTTGAATTTGCTCTGTTGGGTACACACAGGCTGCCAACAGATAAAAAAGCTGTACCTTATCCCTCCCTCTTTCCTGCCATAATCTTAGATGAACCTCCTACAAAAGAACTGTGGTGGATCCTGGCGCTACGGACATGGCCAGGGTGTGGGCCCAACCCTCAGAGAGCATGGGCCTGTTGGGTAAATGTGGGGAACGGGGGCATTGAAAAAGGACTGGCTCAGGAGGAGAAGGGGGTCGGCAGAGGGTAGAGCAGAGGGCGCCGCTGTTCAGCCTGGCCGGCTCGCCCTGACCTGTTTGGGGCAGCAGCCCTATTGCATTGTGCGCCTGTTCGAGGCTCTGTTCTGTACACACCTTAGTCCCTGCCTCTTCTCTCCAATTGATTGAGGGGGCGTCCAGTCATGCACATGGGAAAATATTCCTAGTGACCATTAGGGCTGAGTGTGTTTTGTTTCTGTTTGAACTCCTTTCTTTAAAGATTTTAAAGCGCTTTCAGTAGAAGCTGAGATGAAAGCTGCCATTCTCTATCTGATAAAAGTGAAGAAGCGGTCAATCTGTTATCAACCCAACCTGATCAAAGTAATATGGAATGTGAGAAAACTTGTATTCAGTATGTTCATATTTAGATAAATAGTCAAACACAAAACAGCACTTGGCCTCACCCTGTTGTGGCTTGAAAACCACAGCACCCCGGCCAGGGCCCTGGCAGCACCCTGGCCAGGGCTCTGGGCCATCTTCAGGAGTGTCCGAAGGAGGCAGGGCTGAGGGTGAAAGCACCTAGTGGAGACAGGGAGTAGGGCTGCTTTGGCAGAGCTCGGAGAGTCTGCTCTCCACACACAGCCCTTCTGCCAGTGGGTTAACATACCAGGTTGTCACACAGAGATTCCTTCTGCTGGGTACATAGAACCGTTGTGGATAGACAGACTGATTCTCTTGAAGGCAGATGTATATGGCTGCGTTAACTCTGGATGACGCCATTCAAGACCCTTTCAGGGCATGTGGTGTCAAGGAGAGAACAAGGCTTTGTTTTAGATCCTAGCCCAAACCCTAGTCACCTTGACCCTTCTTCTCGGCCTGTCTTTGCTTATGCAGTCAGCATAATGCTTACAGGATTCCCCCTGCCTGGCAGAGTAAGTAGCCAGTAAGTGCTTCTTCCTCTAGCGACTGGATACTAAGAATGTAGGCATCAGACATTGAGACTTAGTGTGGCTGCCAGTGGCCTTTGCAGATGCTGCGCGCAGGGCCGATGGTGCGCCACTGTCTCGGCAGCCACTGTTCCCCACTGATCTCAGCCAGCGAAGGCCATATGGCAAGGACGTGCCTCGCTTTCGGAGGAAGGTCCAAGACGTGGCTCTGCTTGCTCGTTGACACCCTATAGGGGCACTGCCATGTCACTGAGGATATTGAACTTGGAGAGATTCTTACTTTGTCTTTCACACACCTTCTGTCTTAGACCGTGTGTACTGGAAATGGCCCTTAGAACTTGGCCAGGATAAACAACAGAAAACCTAAAGAATTTGTTTAAGACGCCATGAACATCTGTAAAACCATCACTCAAACAAAGAACTAAACTTTTGCTAATAAATTACATCTATCTGTTGGTCCTCCTTGTCCCATCCTCCTGATTCCCTGCCAGGGGCAACAGCTCTCCTGAAGTTGTGATGATTATTTACTTGCTTTTTTATTCTCTCTCTCTCTCTCTCTCTCTCTCTCTCTCTCTCTCACACACACACACACACACACACACACACACACACCCCTCCCTGGATATATTGTTGGTGTGATTGTTTGATTTTTGTCTTAGAATGTAGTAAAACGAGTGTCAAACTACAAATAGCCTTCTGGGACTGGGGTTTCTCATTCGCCATTAAATTCCTAAGATCCCCTCATTTTATTATGTGTTGCTACAGTTCATTTATGTTTACTGTTAGACGATATTCCATTGTGGGAATATAGCACAGTTCTTCCATTCACCTGCTGGCGAAGACTGGGATTGATTGCTTCTTTCCTTTTCTCTCTCTGCTAGTATAAACAATGTGTTCTTTTTAAAAAACAGTTCTTGGATTTACCTCATAAATGCCCATGTACTAGTATATATCTAGGAGTGGAATTGCTGGGTCATAAGATGTGTGAATGATCAACACTACATGAGAAAAACCATTGTTTTCTCCCATGGTTGTACCAATGGAGATCCCCTTGCTCCGCATCTTCCCAGCCATTGCTGTTAGCAGTCTTTTAGATTTTTGCCAGCAAAACAGACACAAAATGATATTGTTCTCATAATTTGTCTTTGCCTGAGCTTGAGCATCTCTTTATGTAATTACTGGCATTATACGCCTCCTTTTCTATGAAATGACTGTGCCTGCTCTTCTGTCTTTGCCCATTCTTTTGTTGTGCATTTTCTTCCTGATTTGTAGGCGTTTTTATGTATTCTGATGCTGGTGCTTCACCAGTTCCATGCATTACAAATATCTTCTTCCAGCTTGTGGATTGTCTTCATTCTCTGAAGTCTCTACTGATGGACAGAAATTTTAATGTAATGTAGTCATACTAATTGACCTTTTTTTATTGCTTAACACTTTTCATATATTCATAAATTCTTTCCTACTTCAAGCTCAGAAAGATATTCACTTATATTTTCTTTTCAAGTTTTCAGAGTTTGCTTTTGACATTTCAGTTCTTCATCCATCTGGAGTTGATTTTTCAGCATGGTGTGACTAAGAGTCCAATTTCATTTTTTTCCTATGGATAAACAATTTTTCCAACTTTTCCTTTTCCACATTCTCTGTCATGCTGTCTCTGTCAAAAATCAAAGTTTCACAGATGCGAAAGTCTGTTTCTAGATTCTTCTACCATTGGTCAGTTTGTTGATCTCTGTACCATTACTACACCATCTTAATTATTCTGGCTTTCCAATAAGCTTTTATAGCTAACAAGGCATGTCACCTTCATTATTCTTCTTCAGAAATGTCTGGGCAGTTGTTGGACCATTTGTTCTTCTGTTTAACTTTTGGAGTTAACCTTTCCAGTTCCACAGAATAAATCAGGGTATCATTTCTGTACAGCAGAGATACCCTCTTTGTTGTACAGCTGTTTCAGTAAATGTGTATAGTCATGTAACCACCACCACAGTGATGATACAGGATGGCTCCATCACCCCCATAATTCCTCATCCCCTTTGTGGTTGACCTCTTCCCCCAGTCCCTGACTAACCCTGCTCTGTTTTCTGTTGAGATTTTTTTTTAATTCCTTTTTAAATTTTTTCAATGTGTCATTAAAATGTAGAATTTGTTTTTACTAGAATTGCATTAAATATATAGATCAGTTTAGGAAGGCATCTGTATCTTAAGTCATCTTGTCCATAATCATCATCTATCAAGTTAGTTGGAGAGACTTTGCCTGACAATAATGGAAACTTCTTAAGTTTTAGGGGAAAAAAAATCTATACATTTTAAGTAATTCTTTAAAACTCCTAGTAAAGGACACATTTTAGAAGCCAAGTTCCAGTCTCATTAAACACACAAATACATACAAAAATGTGGCAGAGGGCAGCCCTGGTGGCTCAGCGGTTTAGCGCTGCCTTCAGCCCAGGGCGTAATCCTGGAGACCTGGGATCAAGTGCCACGTTGGGCTCCCTGCATGGAGCCTGCTCCTCCCTCTGCCTGTGTCTCTGCCTCTCTCTGTTTCTCATGAATAAATAAATAAAATCTTTAAAAAAAAATGTGGCAGACATGTGGCAGTAATATATATATATATATATATATATATATATATATATATACACACACACATATATATATGTGTGTGTGTGTGTGTGTGTGTGTGTGTATATGTATGTATATATCATAACCAAGACACAATGTGTTGTGTCTTGGTTCCAAACTGGCTTTGTGGCCTACCTACAAGACTTCCAGCAAGCAGCCTAACTTCTGATCTCAGTAACTATATCTGTTTGGTGACTAGGGCATCCCTTCCTCACAGGGCCCTTGTGAAGATTAAATGCTGTTACAGGTGCAGGGTGTCAGGAGATGAGCAGATCTGGTGTAGGGACCCTGTGAGTGGGTGAGCCTATGTAAGGGGAGCTGCCCTCACTCACCTACTACCAGGAGGCAGGGAGGGCTGTCGGCATGTGCTCTTCCCTAGAGGCTCTAACCAAGTGGCACGATCGAAAGATGGCCTTGAATCATTTCCCTGACAAATTTGGAAAAGGCTAGTGTTACCAAGCAGCCTGCTACATGCTGCCTCTGACAGGCGAGCTGGAATCACTGGAGGACACAGCTGACAGCCAATTCATTTTGCTGATTCATCCATTCGAGGAGGGATGGCTTGGAGCCAGAGCTTGGCTTCCAGATTAAAGGCTGAGAGCTCCAGAGCTGCTGGGACGTGAAGGAATGCTGGTAAATGACTGCCATGTGAAGGCCAGCGGTGAAAAGTGGGTTGTTATTTGTTTCCCCTTTTAAGTGATCCTAATTCCACATGTGCTCGGATGAATTCCCCACCGTGGTTAGGGAGTTGTTTGTAACGTTTGTCCATGGGGCTGTGAGCTCAATTATTGGAAAAAACCGGATACTGTTAAATAGATCATCTTGGCTCCTTTATGACCCTATCATCACCTTTGCTTTCATGGGGAATATTGACTCAAGCCTTCTCTTTTACTTGGGAGTCCAAGTGAAACTCGAGAGTGGGATTATTGCAGATGCCATCCCTTTGGGACCTGCTTGCAGAATAAACCTGCCGGAATAAGGAATGGGACTTAACAAGGAAAATCCAGGAGATGCATATTTGCCAACAATCAGGACCAAATAATGATGGTAGAGTCTGTGGGTTCTCATTATGGATCTCACTAATAGCCTAACCTGTATTAGTAAGATAGTCTTAGGCTTACAGAGAGATCACCCTGCCATGCATTTTGCATGTGACAGGATAAGCTTAAGGGAGTGGAAATTTTGTTTTGACTTACCAAATATCTAACAAGTTCCTGGGACAGTGAACATTTGCCAGGTGGAAGCATGGATGGTTGGATGGTTGGTTTGTTGGATATTTGAATAGCCGGGTAGTTAAATGAACAGAAAAAGTCAGAAATGTGGACCATTAAAAGCAGGAAAAATAGCTGTCCCAAGGAATAAGACTTTGAAGAAAGGATCCTATTTCCGTGGTTCTGTGCTAGGAGTGACTTTGGTCAGTCACACATCTTCAGGACCGGATGCTTTTTCTGTTTATCTCCTTGGGAATGAGTCAGAGCACGCTGCTTTGAGCTCACATTTCAGTAACTCATTCTCCTTCTTTAGGAGACTTTGTATAATAGGGAACTTCTGTAATATCCTGGGCTTCTCCTTCCTTTTTTTTTCTCTTTAACTTTAGAGCGGACATTTGAAAAGTTCTATAAACATCATAGTAAAAATTTGTAGTTTTTAAAGAGTAGTGTTTTTTTCCTGTTTTGTGGTGGTGGTTGTTATGTCTTGCTCCTTAGATGCTAAACATTTAGGTTTAGGGCATGACATTCTGTCAATCACAGTTGTGCTTAGAAGTTTCAGGTAAATCCAGTCCACTTGAAGTGAAGATGAAAAGTGTCAGGTGTCGGATATGTGCAGCATCTGCCTCTCATACAATTGTCTTTCCTTCTGTTTCAAGGTCTTTAATGTACTAGAGTCCCTCGTCTGGTTCTCACGTGCTGAAGGGCCGCATACCCGTCACCACTCTCTTCTGCCATGTGTTCATTCACACAGTATTTAGTGAGAATGACTCTGTACCAAGAACTTTGCTAGGAAGGCACCTGGGTGGCTTATTCAGTTAAGGGTCTGCCTTGGGCTCAGGTCATGATCCCAGGGTCCTGGGATTGGGTCCTGCATCTCCCTCTCCCTCTCCTCCCTGTTTGTGACCTCTCTCTCTCTCTCTTTCTCTCTCTCTCTCTCTCTTTCTCTCAAATAAATAAAATCTTAAAAAAAAAAAAAAGTGGGGGGGGGGCAGCCCGGGTGGCTCAGTAGTTTGGCGCCCGCCTTCAGCCCAGGGTGTGATCTTCGAGACCTGGGATCGGGTCCCATATTGGGCTCTCTGCATGGAGCCTGCTTCTCCCTCTGCCTGCCTCTCTCTCTCTCTCTCTCTCTCGCTCTCTCTCTCTCTCTCTCTCTGTGTCTCTCATGAATAAATAAATAAAATCTTTAAAAAATCTTATAAAAAAAAGAACTTTGCTAGGAGTGGATACATAGACTCTGTTTCAGACATCATGGTGCGTTTGCAGCTGCCCGGGTACCAAGTCTGCTCCTAATAGTCCTGACTGGCGTGGCCAGGCTCTCACTTTCTCACCGCCAGTTTGGGTAGTAACCATTGGTAGTGCCGGCGGGCTAGGAGAGTATATGCTCAGACCACAGGAGCCAGAACCAGCACGTGGCTGCCCATCTGCCACCAGGTCTTGCATAAGCCCTCGCTCCCACGCTCCCAGCACGTTCTGTCCACCAGCCTCAGAGGAGCAGGCAGTAAAGACTATAAGGAAACTGACCTGGCCTTAGTGAAATGTTAACACCAGGGAGGGAATAAGCTCCAGCTTTCAAGTGCTCCTGCCAGCCAGAGGCACATTACAGAGAATTAGCAGTCTTTAAAAGCGGAAGGAGAAGAGGCATGTCTCAAGTATTGTGGAGTTATCTTGAATTTGCAGGGTTCAAAGCGAGGTGCAGAGTGACAAGAAAGGCCCTGTCCTTAGGGTTGGTGCAGCCTGGTTTGCATCCCAGCACTGCCACTGATCCAACGGTGCGGCCCATGGCACGTGCCTCCGCTTTTCTCCTGAGTAGAGGCAGTTCCTCCTTTGCAGGTGGAGGAGTTGTGAGATGAGATGTCACATATGCGAAAGCCCAGGGCACATATGGTAGATCCTCAGTATGTGACACGGTGGTCAGCTCAGCTGTCAGTATTGCTTTGGTTTTCATTTGTAACAGGGTTCACAGTTTTCCCTTGTGGTTTTTATTTTTTTTTCCTCTTCTTACACTGAAAATGAGTAATTTTCAAGCAGTAATGTTTCCTGCAAATACATTTCATTTACCATCATTATGGTTCTTTATAGTTTACAGAGCACTTCAGGCCATTGGGAAGACTAGGGCACACTCCAGATGAGAACACTGAGCTTTGGAGAGCCCATGGGACGTTCCCAAGGCTGCCTGGCTTCTCAATGGCAGAGCTGGGGGTTAGAACTCAAGACTCAAATTTCTGGTTTCTTTGACTATCTCAGGCCACCTTTCAAAAGTGACATTTTGGATGAGGCCAGACTTTTTTATATGGGTTTTTTTCTTTTTCTTTTAGCTGTCAATACCAGCAAATATGCAGAAAGCTATCGGATCCAGACCTATGCCCAATATGTGGGGAAAAAACGTGAGGAGAAGCAGATCAAGAGAAAGTGGACAGAAGATACTTGGCAGGAGGTTGAGAGAAAACGGTTAAACACTCAGTGCATATCCTATGCTCTGCAGAATCACTACTACCACACCAACAGGTAAGAGTTCTCGGCTGTTGATTTAAGAGGGCAGAGTTGTTCTAGCAGTAGCTTTTCTTCCTGGTTTTCACAGGATTGTAAGTCATAAATCTGACTTTCGAGAAAGTCTTTTTTTTCCCCTAACTTTCCACATAACGTCAGAAGTTACTGCTCCCCTAATTCCTTCTGTGCCATGTAGGCCTGCAGCTCTTGCAGTTAACAATCTCACAAAACTCCGCTGAGGCAGGCAGGATCCATGTCATTCCCATTTCAGGGGTGTGGAAGCAGAGGCACTGTGACCCACCCACCAGTTCAGGGAGGGAGCCAGGATCAGAGCTGAACTTGAATCAGAGGGTCTGATTCACCCTCCCTCTCCTCCTCCCCAGTCCACCGTGATGCTCCTGCCTGGCCTTCTGACCTCGTTTCAGATCCCATGGAGACACTGAACCACATGCCTGCTACAGAAAGAAAACTTGATGTACTTGCCCTCATTACCCATAATTCTTCAGAAGATACGTAGTGGTCACATATACCTTTGTGAGGCAAAAAGTGGGTATAGAAAACAGGGAAAAGTTCATTATAGAAAATGATAAAGATGAGAAAAGTGTGAGCTAACAGAAGAAAATATTAGCCATAGTCCCATCACTTGGAAGCAATCTGGGTGCTAATATTTTGGATTGCCCTCTATGCTTTTTAAAAAAATATTTATTTATTTAAAGATTTTATTTATTTACTTGACAGAGAGAGAGAGAACACAAGCAGGCAGAGTGGCAGGCAGAGGAAGAAGCAGACTCCCTGCTGAGCAGGAGCCCAGTGCAGGGCTTGATCCCAGGACTCTGGGATTGTGACCTGAGCTGAAGGCAGACACTTAACTGCCACTCTCTATGCTTTTTAAATGGCTTTTTAGAGATTTTTTAAAAAATTGAGATATAGGGGTGCCTATGTGGCTCAGTCACATAAGCTTCTGACTCTGGATCTCAGCTAGGGGCTTAATCTCAAGGTCATGGGTTCGGGCCTCATGTTGGGCTCTGTGCTAGGTGTGAAGCCTTCTTAAAAAACAATTGAGACATAATTAATATATGATAAAATGAACAGATCTATAAAACTTTAGTTCAGAGTCTTAAGAGTTATATACAGCAAGGTTTCCACAACCTAAAGCAAGGCATAGAACATTTCCGTCTCCTCATAAAAAGTCCCCGAGTCCCTTTATAAGCAACCCCAAGCCCCACTGCCCTAAGTGTCCCTATCTTGTATCTGTGAGTAGGCATTAATTTTGATTATTTTTAGAATTTATAAAAAATGGAATCATATTGTATTATGTTTGACTTCTTTCACTTAACATTAACTTTTTTAAAGATTTTATTTACTTTAGAAAGAGTGTGTGAGTTGGGGGAGGAACAGAGGGGGAGAGAGAGAAAGGGGAAGAATCTTAAGCAGACTCCATGCTTAGCATGGAGCTGGACATGGGGCTCAGTCTCACAACCCTGAGATCATGACCTGAGCTGAAACCAAGAGTTGGACGCTCAGTCAACTGAGCCCTACCCAAGCACCCCTCACTTAACATGTTTTGGAAATTCACCCTGGATATTGTGGTATCAGGAGTTTATTATTTCATTGTTCAGTAGTACTCCACTGTATGAATATACAGCATTTACCTCCTCTCCTGTTGGTGGATATTTGGTTTGTTTCTGGTTTGAGACTATTATAAATAAGGTTGCTATGAACATTTCTATAAAAAATTTCTTGTGGCCATAGGTTTTCATTTCTCTTGAGTCAGTACCTAAGAGTAACATTGTTGGTTCTCAGGATAAGCGTGTGTGTGCTAACCTTTATAAGAACAACCAAATAGTTCTCCAAACTAGGTGTACCATTTTATATCCCACAAGTATTGTGTGAGTGTTCTGGTCGCTCTACCTCCTTGCCAACATACAGTGCTGTTGTCAGCCTTGTATTTCAGTCATTCCAGAGGGTACTACGTTGGATATTACATTGTGATCTTAATTTGCATTTCTCTGGTGACTAATGATGTTGACCACCTTTTGATGTGCTGGTTGGCCATTCAGGTATCTTCGTTTAGAGGTGGTTATGTAAGCCTCTTGCCCATTTTCTAGTTGTGTTTTTGTCTTTTTTACTGTTGATCGGTGGGAGTTCTTTTATGTATTCTGGAGATACATCCTTTGTTAGATAGATGAGTGTGCTGCAAATGTGTTTTTTGAGTCTGGGGTTGCATATTCATCTTGTTAGTGATTTTGATGAGCAGATATTTTTAATTTTGATGAAGTCATGTTTATGATTTTTTCTTTTATGATTAAATCTTTGCCTGTCCTAAGGTTTCACCAGTTTTCTTCCAGAAGGTTTATGGTTTTAGTTTTTCCATTTAAATCATGACCCATTTCAAATGAATTTTGTATGTGGAATGAGATAAGAGTCACGATTTAGTTTTTTTTAATATGGATATCCACTTGTTCTAGCAACGTTTGTGAAAAAGACTTCTCATTCCTTATTGGATTGACTTGGCATTTCTGTCAAAAATAAATTGACCATGTATGTCTAGGTCTATTTCTAGAATGTTCTGTTCCAATCATTTTTATGCCTGTTCTTGTGCCAATATAACACTTTATTATTTCTGTGGCTTTATAGTAAGTCTTAAAATCAGGTAGCATAAACCCTCCAACATTATTATTCTTTCTCAGATTGTTTTGACTATTCTAGATCCTTTGTATTTCACATAAATTTTACAGTCCTCTGACCTCTTTCTTCATTCAGACTGTGTTGTAGTTTTTTCTGTAGAAGTCTTACAGTCTAATAATTTTCTTCCTAAATATTTTATATTATTGGTGCTATTATAAAAGGAATTGTTTCCTATATTTCATTTTTGAATTGTTTGCTGCTGCTGTATAGTCATATTAATTGTTGTGTATCAACTCTGTATTCTACAACCTTTTAAAATTCACTTATAGTTTTTTCTTTTAATATTCCACGGGGTTTTTTATGCACACAATCCATTGGCATACTATTCACAACAGTTTTATTTCTTTTCTAGTCTTTATGTCTTTACTTTTTCTTGCCTAATTGCACTGACTAGCACCTCTGGTATATTGTCAAATAGAAGTGGGAAGGGTGGATATCCTTGTCTTGTTTCCAGTATTAGAGGAAGTCCAGTGTTTCCCCAGGAAGCCTGGCTTTTAGATTGGCCAGTTAGTCCTCTTTTGGGTTTTAGGAAGTTGCCTTCCATTTCCAGTTTGCTGTACGTTTGAATAGATGTTAAATATTTTCAGATGCCTTTCAGTATCTTTTTAAGTTGTCATATGGTTTTGTCCTTTATTTTGTTAATATTTTGAATGACGTCAGTTGGTTTCTGAATGTGTAATTGGATATGCATTCCTGAGAGAAATCCTACTTAGTCCTGATGTATTATCCTTCTTATGTGCTACTGGACTTGATGTGTTAATGTTTCATTAAGTATTTTAGTATCTCGGGACGCCTGAATGGCTCAGCGGTTGAGTGCCTGCCTTTGGCTCAGGGCATGATCCCAGTTCAGGGATCAAATCCCACATCAGGATCCCTATGAGAAGCCTGCTTCTCCATCTGCCTATGTCTCTGCCTCTCTCTGTGTCTCTCATGAATAAATAAAATCTTTTTTTAAAAAAAGTATTTCTATATCTTCATGAAAAATACTAGATTGGGATTTTTTCTTTTTTTAAATCTTTATCAGGTTTTGGTTATAAGGATTATGCTGACCTTATAAAAATAGTTAAGAAGTTCCTCTTTTGTTATTTTCCAAGAGTATGTATAGGGTGTGTGTGTGTGTGTTTTAAGTTTTTGGTGGAGTTTACCAACGAAGACTTGGGCCTAAAGTTTTTTTTGTGTGTGTGGAATGGTTTTGATTATGGATTCAATTTCTGTAACAGATACAGGATTGTGTAGATTTTTCTGTTTCTTCTTGGATCGCTTCTGGTAATTTGTCTTTTTCAAGGAATACTCCATTTAAAAGAACCAACTTTTTATTGATTTTTTCTCTCTTTTTTCCATTTATTTATTTCCTTGTTCGTATTATTTCATGTTTTGTATTTTAATGTTATTCTTTATCTAGCTTCTTAACGTGAGAACTTAACTTACTGATTTTATGTATTTTCTAATAAAACTAAATTTTTGTTTAGACTGCTTAGCCACATCCCTCATACTTTGATAGGTTGTCTTTTTACTATTGTTCATGACAAGGTATATTCTCATTTCTCCTGTGCTTTCTTCTTTAACTCATGAATTATTTAGAACTTCTTTGATAATTATTGACACTGATTTTATGGCCCAGCATATAGTCTGTCTTGCTAAATGTTCCATGTGTCTTTGAGTGGGTGTAAAATTTCATTATTGTCATCTCAGATTACATTGGTTCCTGGGGCTCAAATCTATATCCTTAGTGATTTCAGGAGGAGAGAGGGGTCTACTTATTCTTTCACCTACTGAGAGAGGTGTTGAAATTTCCAACTGTGGTTGTAAATCCAGTTTTCCATTTAATTATATCAATTTTTGTTTCTTCTATTTTGCATCTCTTTTGATAGATATGTGCTTATTAATGATTGCTCTGTCTTCTTAATGAATTGCCCTTTTCACCAGTATGGAATGTTCCTCTTGATATCCAGTAATGATCTTTTTTGGTGTTTATTTTTCTGATATTAATATTGGTACTCCTGTTTCTTATCTTTGGTGTTTGCATGGTGTATTTTTATTCAGTCTCTTACTGGTAATTTGCCTTTATAAAGTGTTTCTTATAAACAGCATATAGTTGAATCTTGCTATTTTATTCATTCAGACAACCCCTTTCTTTTACAGTTAATCTAAAGAATGCTATAGATAGGTCTGTGTCCCATCTTGGTATTTGTTTTCTATTCTGCTTGGTTTTTGTCCCTCTTTTCTTCTTTTCTGTTGCTTTTTGAATGAATCGTGTAGTATTTAGTCTTTGCTGATATTTTAGCATCTTGTTTATCTTCTCTGTTGATTTTTTTGCTTATGTCTCTTTGTGTGTGTATGTATGTATATGTATGTATGTATTTATTGGTCATTGCTCTGGAGTTGTGGTTGACAAACTAGAACCCATAGGCCAAATCTGGTCCACATGTTTTTATAAAGTTTTTTTGGAACACAGCCATGCTTGTTACTTTACATATTGCCTCTGGCTGCTTTGCCTTAGGTGAGAAATTTGGGTAGTTTGATGAGACCATATGACCCACAAAACTCAATTTGTGTACTATCTGGACTTCAAGAGAACAGCTTACTGACACCTGCTGTAGGGCTACTCTCTCCAGTATGGTGGCCCCCAGCCACATGTGGCTGTTGGGTACCTCAAATGTGGCTAGTCCAAACTGAGATGTAGTTGTAAATATAAAATACATGTCAGATTTTGGAGAATTGGTGACATGTTAAAATGATAATACTTTGGATTGGGGGCTAAATATTATTAAAATTAACTTCACTGGTTTCTTTTCACTTTTCTTTTTAAATGGTGCCTCCTAGAAAATTTTAAATTCCATTTCTGGCTCATGTATTTCTGTTGGCCAAGCACTGCTCTGGAAATTATAATGTTCCTCTTTCATGTATTGTGGTATATCTTCAGGTGAAAATCAAGAACAACGTAGGACTCTTACAGTAGTCTGTTTCCATTTACCTCCCTCCCATCCTTTGTGATCCCTTGTCTCCTATTTTACCTCTACATAGGCCATAAACATGATATGTTGTTGCTTTTGTTCCTTTCCTTTTCTTTTTTTAAACAGTTATTACTTGGGAAGAGAATAAGGGACTGAAGTATGGGGAAAATGACATAAGTATAAACACAGAAATGCAGGCCTTCCTCATTAAGGGCACAGTGCAGATGGGGCGGGGGGAGTATGGTCGAGGGGAAAGCCAAGGCTCTGAACCTCACTTCTCTAAGCTTTAGCGAGTGGTCTCTGAGACCCTGGGAGCGCTGTCACAGCAGCCCAGCTTCTCCCCTGGGCAGGCAGGCAGGCAGTGAGCTGTGCTGACAGAAATGGACATCCATCCCTGGTCCCTTTGGCTGTTTGCATCAGTATCATGGCACATGCTGCTTTTTTTTCCTGTGATGGATTCAGTGTCCAGAATATTCAAGAAGCCTCGAGTCGATACGTGATCAGAACTAGGGCTTAGATTCTGGGAAACTGGACCGGAAATAAATTTGCTTGAGAAGGAGATTTGTTTTGGTGGCCTGAAATCTGAATAAATACAGGTTAGCATGGTGTTTGAAGAATGCTTCTTTACAGTGGATGCTAAAATGTTTAAAATCTCCCTTTTAGTAGGGATTGAGTCCCCCTAAGTAAGCACTGATGTTTGAAACCTTCCTGGAAGACAGGTGCTATCACCATTCTCATTTGATTAAGAATGTTCTCTAAAGAAAAATGGTTTTCCAAAGCCACTTTGCCCTCAAAGCCATTTCTCTCTTAAGAGATTTTGGTCAGTTGTGTCTATGGATTATTTACAATTTGCGTTTTTTCAACTGTTGGGAAAAACTCTTTGGCTAGCATCTTCTTTTTTGTCTTTTCTGTCTGTGAGACTTCATTTCAGCCTTCCTTGACAACATAGTAGCTCCTGGAAATTCCTGCGTGTGTCAAAAATGCTAAAGAATATAACAAAGTTATGGTTTTCAGATTCCACATAATTGTCATAGAAAGTTAATGCTTTCTCAAAGTGACCAATGAGCATATTACATTAGGAAAAGGGGGAGATGCCTCTTTAGAGACGAGTAAGAATTCTGATGAACCTGGTTGGATTCTAGGACCCATTGCTTTGTCAGGCTGCCCACACATTTACTTATAAATGGGGGGCACGTGTTTTCTTTGCTCCTGCTGAAAAATGCCCTGAATACCGAAGAAGCCATACCGAGATGAGGGGACTGACACCACCACCACCACACCCCCGCACCCCTGGCAGCTAGCAGACAAGGGTTCTAGCTCAGACTCTGCTGTACCTTGGAAACAACTTCATTCACTCTTCCTTCAGCAAATACCCATCCAGAGCCTGCTATCTTTTGTTTGCTCATCTTAAATGAGGCATTTTGTTGAGAAAAAATGCTCCAGTCCCATCTGGCTCTTAAATTCCAGACGTCTTTACGCCAGACGTAGGCAGGGCAAAGCATGAGGAGGAAACCAATAACAATCTCTAGAGACCTCTTGCTTCTCTCCTCAGATAGCAAGTAGTTTCTTCTCAACCTAAGATGGAGAGTTTTGAAAATGCCCATGGTTAGAGAACCTTTAGATAAGGAGTATATAATAAAAATCAGATTGGGTAAACCAGGGTCACAAGTGAACCCGTGAAAGCCTTTTACCGCACTGGAATAGTAAAGTGGCCCACCAGCTGAAGGAAAGATCCTTGGTCGTTTCAGTAGGTGCTGTCTTTTAAATTCCCACCCTCCATCTGTGTCTCGGAAGCTTCTTTTCCTCATGATATCAAGACGATTAGAACCCCTAGCCTGTGGCAGAACAAACTTGGACTCAGCCTTTTCTGTCCTTGTGTCTTGGTCCTCTGCTTACACCTTCATTGCTTTCCTGCTTCTCTGACTTAGAGGGTTTGCCTCTCGCTTTCAGACCTCTTCCCTCTCCACCATGTCAGAATGTCTCTGTAGCCTGAGCGCCACCATCTCACCCTGGTGGCAGCTCACTCCCAGCAATTGAGGAGTGCCTTCGGAAGCTCCATGTTGACCATCTCTTGTTTCGTTTTTTTTTTGCCCCTGGCTTCAGGGCTCCACTGCAGAAATCCTCACCTCAGCTTTGTGGGGTTTTTTCTTTCAAGATTTTATTTACTTATCTGATAGAGAGGGAGAGGAAGAGGGACAAGCTGAGCAGAGAGCCCGATGCAGGGCTCGATCCCAGGACCCCGAGATCATGACCTGAGCTGAAGGCGGATGCTTTACGTGACTGAGCCACCTGGACCCCCTGAACTTTTTTTAAATTGAAATATAATTGCCAAAAAAAAAAGAAATATAAATGCCATAAAGTATTATATTAGTTTCATCTGTACAACAACATAGTGACCCATCAATTCTATACATTACTCAGTGCTTACCGTGATAAGTGTCATCATCATCTGTCACCAGGCAACACTATTCCAGTGTTATTTCCTGTATTTCCTACATTTCTACCTTACATTCCTGTGACTGGTTTGTGACTGGGAGTTTGTACCTCTTAATCCCCTTCACCTATTTTGCCCATCCCTCCTGAAAAGAAATCCTGTTTTGGATTTTGAACTGGCCACCACCAGTTCCTTCCATTCAGCTTTAATTGCTACTGCTTCTCCTGGGGTAAGTTTCCTGTTGGGGCACTCTTTGTTTGCTTCTGAGTTGTTTTTTTTTTTTTTTTAAGATTGTATTTATTTATTCATGAGAGACACAGAGAGAAGCAGAGACATAGACAGAGGGAGAAGCAGGCTCCTCTCAGGGAGCTCAATGTAGGACTTGATCTCCAGACCAGGATCATGCTCTGAGCCAAAGTCAAACGCTCAACCGCTAAGCCACGCAGGTGTCCCTTACTTCTGAGTTCTATAACATAGGAACAGACCTGATATCCCTGTCTTTATCTGAATCACATGACATTCCTACAGTTTGCATATTCCCTAGAATAGACCCTCCTGCTTCTAGAAAGGGCTAAGAAGTTATCTAGTCTAGCCACCTCAGAATCTTTCCTGTATTTGGGAAGAGTAAACGTTGGCAAACTCAGTGTCCATCTTATGGGTTGAATATATTTTCTCAGAGAAGGTGTTTCCCGTGGTACTTTTAAACCATTGAAATTATATATGCACATAATCTTTAAAATTTTGCCTATACAGGAGAATATGAAATGAAGGTGAGAGAATCTTTGCTCCTTCCCCCCTCCCCTCCCCCCCCGGCTCTTCTTCCCACTCTCTGACCTTTTCTTTAAAGCAGTACGTTTCTTGTCTTGTCAACTTTGACCAATATATCTGGGTAAATTCTATACAAGATTATAAATTTAGTGCATGCACGTTACCTTCCATCTCTCTGTTTCTCTTCTCACCATGATTAGTTATGTTATTTATACCTTTTACTACTTTTTTGTATCTGTACTTTATGCTTTCTCGAGAAGTTGATTTTAAGAGATGGCATCAGGTACACAACATGTATATAATCTTACAGTTGGGGCTGGTCTGAAGGTAGTGAGTTATCTCAATTGATTGTAAAAAAAAAATCTTACAATTATGTAAATGCAGTTCTCTCAAGGGGAGAAGTTGCACAGTGGGGCCCACTGGGAAAAGAGTATATTTCTATGTCATTAAAACTTTGCTACCCAATTCAGAATCTTCCAAATATCCCAGCCTTCTTTGTGTGGATTTCTTTTGAGGGGAGTAATTTTTTCCCTTGGGTGACTTTGACTTCTTTCCTTTTTTGCATATGTAGTGTATGGTTAGTAAATGGTATAAAAATGTGTCTATTTCACGTACTTGATAATGTTGCTAGATATAGGATTCTAGATCCAGAAATTATATCTGTTCAGGACCTTAAATACGTTGCTCTTCCCATGTCATCATTAATTTCCTTTCCTTCAAGGCAGGTGCCATGTTTTCCGTGTCTCTGTATCTCTAATGCCTAACCTGGAGTCTGACCTGGAGTTATATCATCAGATGTTTGGTGTGAATTAATGAATGAATAAATACTCAAGCCAGTTTCCTGAGTGTAGGCTCTGGGCTAGGTCTTCCATGTTTGTTTGTTTGTTTGTTTGTTTTATTTATTTATTTATTTATTTATTTATTTATTTATTTATTTATTTATTTATTTTAGACAGCACATGTGCAGGTTTGGTGGCAGAGAGAGAGAGAATCTTAAGCAGGCTCCTTGCTCGGTGTGGAGCCCAATACAGGACTTGATCTCATGACCCTGAGATCATGACCTGAGCCGAAATCAAGAGTCAGATGCTTAACAGACTGAGCCACCCAGGCGCACCTGTGGTCCTTTGTGTTTTAGCTCTTGTGATGCTCATAGCAGCATTGTCAGGGAAGTGAGGTTTGTCCCCATCTCCCAGAGGCTCAGGGAGATTATTTTTTTTTTAATTTATTTATGATAGTCACACACAGAGAGAGAGGCAGAGACACAGGCAGAGGGAGAAGCAGGCTCCATGCACCAGGAGCCCGACGTGGGATTCAATCCCGGGTCTCCAGGATCGCGCCCTGGGCCAAAGGCAGGCGCCAAACCGCTGCGCCACCCAGGGATCCCCCAGAGGCTCAGGGAGATTAAACAGTTAGTTCTTGGCAAAGATGTGGGTTTGATACCAGGATTAACTGTAAAGCCCTATTCTTTCCACCATGCCCCACCCCCATACATTTTCCCAGATCTGGTATATAGTCCTGTCCTCTAGGGAAGAAGGTACTCAAGCCGATTGCATCTAGGTACATGGCACATAGGGGACAATTGTCTTGACTATTGTCACCACGCCACCTAAGAAAACCTCTAAGAACTTGTATCTTTCATTTAAAAGAAATATCCTGGGAAGCAGAAGAGAGGCCCTTTTGGATTTCTACTCAGAAGAATCCCAAAACTTTCATTACAGAAAAATTTCAATCATATACAAAAGTAGGGAAAATAATATAACAAAGTCCTAGCTAGCTATCACAGAGTGCCACCAGTCAGTGTGTGGCCAGTCTTATTAATGCTCTCTCTTTCCTTCTCTGTTCAGATAATTTTTTTTAATCAATTTTTTTTATTTTTATTTTTTTATTTACTTATGATAGTCACAGAGAGAGAGAGAGGCAGAGACACAGGCAGGGGGAGAAGCAGGCTCCATGCACCGGGAGCCCGAGGTGGGATTCGATCCCGGGTCTCCAGGATCGTGCCCTGGGCCAAAGGCAGGCGCCAAACCGCTGCGCTACCCAGGGATCCCTCAGATAATTTTTTTAAAGATTTTATTTTATTTATTCATGAGAGACACACAGAGAGAGGCAGAGACACAAGCAGAGGGAGAAGCATGCTCCTCTCAGGGAGCCCAACGTGGGACTCAATCCCAGATCCCCGGATCATGCCCTGAGCCGAAAGTCAGATGTTCAACCACTGAGTAACCCAGGAGTCCCTCTGTTCAGATAATTTTGAAGCAAATCACAGATGGCATATCCTTTCAGCCATAGGTCTCTTATGTATGCATCTAAAAGATAGTCACTTAAAAACAAAACTACAATGCCACTAACAACAACAACAAAAAACCAACAATAACTCCTTAATATCAGATAGCCAGTGTTCAAAATCATACTCACACATTTTTTTTCTATAATTGTTTTGTTCAAGTACTAGTTTCCATAAAATTTATATATTACATTTGGTTGATGTGTCTCATCTCTCTCAATGTATATGAATCCCCTCTCTGTGTATTCTCTAGTGTGCTTAAGAAACTAGGTTGTTAGCGCTATAGAATTTCCCGTATTCTGGAGCATTCTTTTAAGTTTGTTTATTAACATGTTCCGTCAATACTGTATTTGTAATTAACTGGTAGTGAGATCTCCAAACTTGATCAGATTCAGGACTGAACTAATGGCAAGAATATTTCATGCACGGTCACGTATATCTCCTCCTGTATCACGTTGGGTGGCACCAACTGTCTGCTTGTCTCTCTTTTTGTGATAAGATTGATCCGGTGGCTTCAGATGTTGCCACCCTGGTCCATCCAGTATAAAGTTCCCTATTAGCTTTTCACCTGATGGTTTTAGTGGCCATTAGTGATCAATGGCTACATTTATTATTTCATTAAGGTTGAAAATGGTAATAATTTAGTTTACTTCATTTCTTATCCCAGATGCTTTTATTTAAAATAAAAAATTTCATCTCCTCATCTCTTTGGTTACCTGGAGATATAATTCCTATAGAAAAAGCAGAATAAATTATTTAATCTCTCCCCTCATCATATCTTTCAAAAACCAGTTTTCAGAATAACTAATTGGTTTCCTGTCACCTTCTAACAGTGAGCAGTAAGATTTTGTTTCGTTTGTTTAAATCATGAGGTTTTAAAAAAAATACATATTTCATCTATTTTAGTACAATGAGGTTGTTCTTCTTATTGATGCTCTAATTATCTTGTTTTTGGGCAGTGGGAACAATTTCTAGTTGACTCTTAAGTCTTCTGAGACAATCCCAGTGGCCTTTATTATTTTTTTAAGATTTTTTTAATTTATTCATGAGAGACAGAGAGAGGCAGAGACACAGGCAGAGGGAGCCTGATAAGGGACTCATCCTAGGACCCTGGGATCAGGGCCTGAACCAAAGGCAGATGCTCTGCCTTTGAACCACTGAACCACACAGGCATCCCCCCAGTAGCCTTTCAAAGCCTCTTTGACTTCTGGTACTCTTTATTCAGGCTCTTCTATACATTTCCTACCTTATATTTAGAGTCAGCCATTTCTCCAACAGGCCTGTTCCTTTTGATAGAAAATGGTATTTAGAGACTATAATCTGGGTGTTAAGGGTATTTATTGATGCTGGATTCATTGTTGTTTATAGCCTTTTTTAATTAAAAGGCCTAGCTTCCTTGCCTCCCTTCTTTCCTTTCTTCCTTTTTCTTTATAAGATTGTTTATACTGTTATTTCCAATTCCAGTTAGACTCCCGGACTTCTTTAACTTCTTTTAATTTTGTTTCTTTTTTCTTATGCTGAAAATTTTGGTTCTTAATTATATTAATTATTTATTTGCTTTAGGTTATTATACAGTAACTTCAGAATAACTCTAACAGTATCATTACAAATAATGCAATTATTGAAAATAATTTTTTGCAGTAATTTTTCCCCTAGAGTATATCTGATTAGAGATGAACAGTCAAGGCACCTTATTTTAGGGGATCCCTGGGTGGCTCAGCAGTTTAGCGCCTGCTTTTGGCTCAGGGCATGATCCTGGAGTCCTGGGATCAACTCCCACATTGGGCTTCCTGCGTGGAGCCTGCCTCTCCCTCTGCCTGTGTCTCTGCCTGTGTGTGTGTGTGTGTGTGTGTGTGTGTGTCTCATGAATAAATAAATAACATATTTTTTTTAAAAATTACCTTATTTTAAAGTTGCTTGAAATAATTTCTCTTTGTGTGGTTAAGCTACCAACCAAATAAACATTTAAGTTTGTTTCATTTTTAACTTTAGGGATTGCCTTTTCTGAAATTAGTTTTGCTTTATAATTATGTAGAACATTTGTGTGGTTTCCGAGTCAGATCTCTCAAGCTTCTCTCCCTGCTTTCCCCAACTTGTTTCCTCCCTCCCTCTGGTGACCAGTTTTGTTAGTTTTTAGTATATCCTTCCATTTTTACAAATAGGTAGATGGTAATGGACCACATGTCCTTTCCTTTACCTTCCATTTTTCATTTAGCCTTGTATCTCAGAAGCCGCTTTTATTTTTTTTATTTATTTATGATAGTCACAGAGAGAGAGAGAGAGAGAGAGAGAGAGGCAGAGACACAGGCAGAGGGAGAAGCAGGCTCCATGCACCGGGAGCCTGACGTGGGATTCGATCCCGGGTCTCCAGGATCGCGCCCTGGGCCAAAGGCAGGCGCCAAACCGCTGCGCCACCCAGGGATCCCAGAAGCCGCTTTTAGTCTGCTAAAACACCAGAGGTGAAATGTGATTCTTTACACTGTAGATGGCTTTAGTGTTCCTGAACCTCCTTAGTAAAACCTACTAACCGTGGTGCCTGGGTGGCTCATTCAGTTAAGCATCTGCCTTTGGCTCAGGTTATGATCCCAGGATCCTAGAATCGAGCCCCACGTGGCGCTCCTTGCTCATCATCAGGGAGCCTGCTTTTCCTTCTCCCTCTGATTATGTGTTCTTTCTGTCTCTCTCTTTCTCTCTCTCTCTCTCTCTCAGCTAAAAAATAAAATCTTAAGCAAACAAATGTACTAACCAGCTAAATCTGGGTGTGTAATCCCAGTTTAAATGATCAACCTCATAGTGACATTCATGAATACTGTATGTCTTATGATTTGTGAAAAATTAATTCATGACCTGTGCTCTTGTTGAGGAGAATCATTCCTTGACCCTCTCTCACCTTCCCATCTCTTCCCCTGTCCCTCAGTATGAAGGTGTAAAGTTCACTGACACACTACCTGCTTTGTGCAGCAATGTGAAAATCAAGACAGTGCTCATATTTTTAAAACAGATTCTTCATTCCAGGTACTGTGCTAGATACTTGACATCTTTTTAGAAAATCTCTGTAGTAACTCCGTGAAACCCTTGGTGATATTCCTAATTTATGTATGAGAAAGTTGAGTCTCAGAGAAGCTGATTAATTTGGCTAAAGTTGCACAGAATTCTTATTATGAGTGTTTTGGGTCCATAGCCCAGTGTATTAGTTGCCTCTTAGAAACATAACACTTGTACACCTATAACCATGCATGTTTGAGAGAGACGCTGTCTTATTTTAATGAATTCTGTTTTCTTAAAAAACAAAACAACAACAACAACAAAAACCTGTGTTAAACCCTAAGTTCAAAACCTCTGCATTTCTGCCTTCTTTGGGCTGAGGGTTTAGATGTCTAGTCCCATGCATCATCACTGTAAAAAAAAGTTTAAAAACCCCCAAGCAGAAATGACGCTGGGATGTATAAGCCAATATAAAAATCCTAAGGTCGCATCCTCTGGTATGCTCAGCACTGGTCATCCCCTTAGTAGAATCCTGTCTTGGGATTTGATAGATTGATTGGTTGATGCGAAGAGGCACTGCAGCAAGTCCAGAGGAAGATGACTTGGCAGTGAGAACGGATGGACACATGTTGAGTATGTTCAGTCTGGGACAGCAGTTGGGAGGGAAAGGTAGTAGAAACCATCATTACATTCCTGAGGATGCCTTTATGATAGAAGTAGTGCTTCTCTGTCCTCATATAGGACTGAGGAAGAACCTGGATGGGGCTTAGGTGCCATTATTATTATTGTTTCGTTCCTAAGAAAACTCAGGAAGGGGTCGTGTCTTGCTCCACATCATAGAGCTGGTGCTGCCATAGACAGAGCTCTTTCTGCTGATGGGCTACCTTCCCTTCCTCTTCACCGACTTTGGCTAGGCCTAATTATCTTCCAAGGGCTGTGCTAATTTCAGACTTTGAAGGTGGTGGAGACCTTTAACATCTGTTCTAAATGATTTTTTGGTGATAACTAAGGAAAAATGATCATGGTCCTCCACTCAGCCCTCCCACTTACTCCTTTCCACATCTGAACAGTTGGAAGAAAGGATCATTCTGGTCTGAAGGGAGTATTTTAATATATTGGAATAAACATTGAATATAAAACTAGAGTCTGGTTAATATAAAATGCAGAATTGGAAAGTCTGTAGTTACTAATAAAATGGAACGATTAAGCAGGCAAGTTGGGTTTACCATGGAGTGTCCCTAAAGACATAAAACCTGGGAGCTTTTAAATCAAGATGTAGGAATAACTCTTAACTGGTATCCTGTGTCCCATCTACCTGGCCAGGGTCAGGGAGAGATGAACTTATCTGGTTTGTCTCTTACCTTTGTCTTCTCATGGGCTAGCAGATCAGGACACCACTGCTTTTTCTTAGAGGAGATATGTCAATAGGATTCCTGAGAATAATATAAAAAGAGGTACAAGGAAGTTGGATAAAAAAAATGTGGTTTACGTATACAATGGAATATTATTCAGCTTCAAAGAGAAGGGAAATTCTGATGCCTGCTACCACGTGGGTGAACCTTGAAGACATGCCATGGGCTGGGGACAGGAGGGAATGAGGAGCTGTTGATTAGTAGGTGTAGAGTTTCTGTTCTGTAAGATGAACAAAGTGCTAGAGATTAGTTGCATAGCAATGTGCATGTACCTAACACTACTGAACTGCTCATTTATAATAAGAGTTGAGATGGTAAATTTTGTTATGTGTATTTCCCCAATTAAAAATTTTAAAAAGAGGAAGGCAATTCAGAATACATTTTATATGGTAGAATTTTTTTTAAGAGAGAGAGCACATGCACACAAGGGGTGGGAAGAGGCAAAGGGAGAGAGAATCTCAAGCAGACTCCCTACTGAGTGCAGAGCCCAACATGGGGCTCGATCTCATGACCCTGAGATCAGGACCTGAGCCAAAGGAAAAGTCAGATGCTTAACTGACTGAGCCACCTAGCCTTTCTCATGGTAACTGGGAAAGGGAGGGTGACAATGACAGACCTAGAATACTTTAAAATTTTGAATAGAAAATGATGAATTATCAAGAAAAAGAGTTGATGTGTTCACAATTTTTAGTTACTAATCTAGTTTAGACTTGATTTAAATGCATTTGTAGACGTAAAAAAATCTCAAGATAAACTGAAAGGTTGGTAAATTGAGTGGAATATGCTGCTAAGATCTGGCCTTTCTGTTTTCATCTGTTATATGGGATGTTGTGTGTCTGGCACCCAGATGGATGGATTTTTAGATGAAGGTCTGCTTTAACAGATCTAGAGTATGAAGTGTCAGTGCTGCAGAAACTGAAAAAGCATAAGAGTGAAAGTGGAAAAGCCTTCTTTACTTCCCAGTTGAAAGCAAAATGTCATCTCGATTTTATTTTAAATAACATGAAAGCTCAGTTGAATATCACCTTACACTTACATGACTTCTGAGATCTTGTAATGCATTCACATCTCATAACGGCAGTGATATCTGAGAACTGATGTTTTCTTTCCATGTTTTCATGTTATTTATTTGATCAACCATAATTAAAGGTAATAATTACCTGTGTTGGTAATAATGTGTTACATTATTCAAACTTATCTTCATGTAACAGTGTACTTTTTTTTTTTAACAGTGTTAATAATTGAAGTTGCCTTCAACACACTTAGGTAGGGCAGTGAAATGGTACTTTTTACATGTCCGTTAACTAAATAAAAACAAATTTCCTAGTTGAGTTACCCACATCAGTGCAGTTAGGATTATTTCTATATTTTTTGTTGTAGTTTTAGCTGGAATAAAATATAAAATGTGTAAATTGTATAGATTAATTGCTCAGAGATAGAAATTTTTTTTTATTTTTTATTTTTTTAATTTTTTTTAATTTTTATTTATTTATGATAGTCACAGAGAGAGAAAGAGAGAGAGGCAGAGACACAGGCAGAGGGAGAAGCAGGCTCCATGCACCGGGAGCCCGATGTGGGATTCGATCCCAGGTCTCCAGGATCGCGCCCTGGGCCAAAGGCAGGTGCCAAACCGCTACGCCACCCAGGGATCCCAGAGGTAGAAATTTTTAACATTTTTCTGGCACGTTATTTTTTGACACTTTATGCTTTTTAATTCTGCTAGTCCATCCTAAGGCAGTAGAAGCAATAGAAGGTTTGTGTTTATTTGGGGGAAGTCAGATGTAAGGATGAAGAATGGCTGCTGTGGTCCAGTACCAGGGTTGTCATTGTGCTAATAGATGGTTCCATGTTTATTTTTTTTAAAGATTTATTTATTTATGATAGACATAGAGAGATAGGGAGAGAGGCAGAGACACAGGAGGAGGGAGAGGCA
Source organism: Nyctereutes procyonoides (assembly GCF_905146905.1). Lineage (NCBI taxonomy): Eukaryota > Metazoa > Chordata > Mammalia > Carnivora > Canidae > Nyctereutes > Nyctereutes procyonoides. Next base: position 49,023,553 of record NW_026575126.1, on the reverse strand, counting down.
GGCTCCATGCCGGGAGCCCGACGTGGGACTCAATCCCGGGACTCCAGGATCGCGCCCTGGGCCAAAGGCAGGCGCTAAACCGCTGAGCCACCCAGGGATCCCCATGGTTCCATGTTTAAATGCTGTCTACAGAGTTGAGGTGCTTCCTTTTGTTCATTTGGGGGTCTCTGAAGCAAAGATTCCATTTCATTGCTGGTCATGCAGGAGCCAAAGAGATGCTTGCCAGATGGGAACATTCACATCCTTCCTTTTGTGTCCCTTTTCCCAAAGGCAAAAGAACTAAAATTTGCTGTATGTTTTCAAATCTTCAATCTGAAAGTAGAACTGATTACGGAATCTAAGTGGTGGCTAAATGGATGTTTACTGTACTCTTCTTTAAACTTTTCTGTATATTTGAAGTTTTTATGATGATGGGAAAAAATGAAACCACGTCTTCTAGGAGCCTTGTATATATTTCCAACAGAATAGGGCATTTAGCGTGGTTCTTGATGGTCTGCAGGTTCCAGACACCCATGAATTCATAAGTGGCAGTTAGCAGATGGTTTCATGTGCCCTGGGGAGGCTGCTGAAAACCCTCCCTCCTTCCCCTTGCAGCTCAGGGCCAGCCTGTACAACCTCTGAGGCTGCTTGCGCCTCCCTTCCACTCTTCCTTCTCTCTGGCTCTTCACCTTTCATGATCCTTTTCAAAGATTTGGACCTCTGAAGACTCAGATCAACATCATCTCCAAAAACATGCCCACTGCAGGACCGTGTGGGAACAGCAAAGGCACCATCATTCAGATGTCTGCCACGTGCCAGGCACTGTAATTTGTGCTGTTTTGTTTCATTTTCCTCTTTAATCCTCATAGTAATCTATTTATTAATCAAGGAGACTGAGACACACAGAAGTACAGGAAGTTGTCCAGAGTCACAAAACCAGTAAGTGACAGAACCTGGATTCAGGCCCTTATCTCTCTCATCCCAAATTCCATGTATGCTTTTTCCAGAATGTCTGCTCCCTCCTCAAATACCCATTTGTGATCCTTCCCCACTGCCAGAAATGCCTTCTGAGATGCTTTCCATGCCACCTGGCATCCTTGGGAATCCTCTGCCTTCGGAACTCCTGTAGAAAGTGAAGTGAAACAATGTTTATTCACATTTACATTCCAGCACCTAACAAGTGATGCCCTGTGGTCACTCAGTTCTTTTTAAATAAATGAATGAACAGGAGAACTCAGGACACCTGTTAACCTGACTTCTGATGGACTTTCCTTTTTTTTTTTTTTTTTTTTTTAAAGCTTAGAGAATTTGTGTTTCACTAAGCTTATTTTTTTTTTAAGATTTTATTTATTTATTCATGATAGTCACACAGAGAGAGACAAAGAGGCAGAGACACAGGCAGAGGGAGAAGCAGGCTCCATGCACCGGGAGCCCGACGTGGGATTCGATCCCGGGTCTCCAGGATCGCGCCCCGGGCCAAAGGCAGGCGCCAAACCGCTGCGCCACACAGGGATCCCCTGATGGACTTTCCTATTGAGAAAGGCCCTGACGCCTTCTTTTTCCCTTTTGAACAGCATAGTCATAGTAAGCATACTTTCAGTTGCTTTGCTAAAGACAAGGCCAGAAGAAATGACATTCTTTTATAACAACACCAGAATCTACCTTATTTTATTGTATTATTTGTTGTTGAGACTAAAAGGCCCATGTGAAGGTAGGAGTAGTTTGATTGGATCCTTGGAATATCAAGTCTGAAGTCTGTTCATGCATACCTTATCATGTTTTAAGGGAAATAAGAGGAAATTCATCTCATATTATGCTACAGAAATCAGGAATCATGACCATGAGGCACATTACCTCATCATCTTAGATTAATGATTCTAAATTCTTGGAAGGGATTCGTTTCTAGTGTGCTATAGTCACAAATTACCCCCCAGAAGGGTCTTCAGAAACCAAACCAAGATACAAGAGGCATGTAGTTTCTTGGTGTCAGAACATCTTCTGGTAGGTGGTCCTCTGTTCTGAGAGAGCAGAAAGGATGTTCTCCTCTCCTGATAAAGCTGTCATACACTATTGATTCATGAAATCAGATCAGTAGAGCTAATGATGTCATCTCATTCATTACTTTGATGAAATATGTCCATTCAGGATGGCTAAATTGATGGATATAGTGAAACTGTTAGAATTTAGAGTGGCATTCTCCAGGTGGTCAATAGCTTCCGTTAAAAAAAAAAAAAATCTTCTCTCTCCAGTTTCTCCCTCTCCATTAGCTCAGTTCATTTTGGCTGCAGTGGGCATCCGAGAAAGGTGAGTGCCCATGCAGCAAGGAAGAGTCGGTCCTTCATGAATAGAATAGTCCCACCTATCTACTTTCCTTCTACATCATTTGTGAAACAGTTCACTTCCACATTTGATGCTCAGTTAGCATTATGGGTTTTTCTCCTTCTCAGGTTGGGTTTAGTGGATTTATAAGAAAAACAGAAACCTCGAATTTATAAGAAAAACAGAAACAGCAATTTCTAAAGAGATAGGATGTCTTGAAAAAATATGTAGGATTAAGATATTGATGCTATAAATTTTGTTGTTGTTTAGGTAACAGGTTTTGAATTTTTTCTTAGGTATCATTTCTACTTGCAAAAGCTAACTGTGGAATATTCAGTGATACCAGGCTAATTCAGATGAATGAAAGTGTAGACTGAAAACTAGTCTAGATTGTAGGACATTTGTGAAGAAATGAGATAGATTCTTTTAAAGAATCAGTCGCACCTATAACTGTGTGACTAAAAGTGTTACTTGATAAAATCATATACTTATGGAGCTGGAAGACTCTTGGAGGTGATCTTGTCAACCCTCCCTAATGCTAGTTCGAGAGGAGAATTGGAGAGTCAGAAAAGCAGGTCTTATTCGGAGTCACAGAGCCAATGAGTTTAACAGAGCTGAGTATGCCCATTTAACATAGCCAGACAAGTACTGATTTACTATTGGTATAAGAGTTTTTCACAATGTTAAGTAGATCTTTGTGAAGTCCTTGACATTTTTTTCTTTTAGAGTATTTTCAATGAAATACATGAACATTGTTTTTTAAAGCCAAGTAATAGAAAAATTCTATAATAAAAAGCAGCTGTCCCCTGCTGCCCTCATCCAGTTCCTCAGAGGCAACCACTTTCAACTCTTTCTTTTGATATTTACTTTTTCCAAATAATGTAATTATTGCTATGTCTTGGGTTTTTTCTGTTTAGCCATTGACTTGCTAATACAGTAGGCGTGTCCAGTCATTTTTATGGTCCTATACTATGGGCAAAGCAAAGATGGCCTATAGTTTTTAAAGTTTTCCCAGTTCCCTACATTGTCTCTGCTTCCTCAGTTTTTTTCTCTGTATGTTGGTCTGCTTTGAATTTTGTATCTTACGTTCAAGATTTTCTTCAAATATTTGACGATTTTAGGCTGTCCGTTATTATTTAAGAATGAACTAAAAAGGGATAAGAAAAAGCTGTGGGTGTGGAGGCTAACTGATGTTAGCCTATTGATCTTTTCTCTGTAGAGTGATGAGGTAAGAAGATGGCATTTTAATTACATATATTTTTCCTCTGAGGCTTATTTTCTTTATGGCTTCTGCTTTTTGTGGTCTCCTGAAGAACTCTTTACCTCTACTAGAGTCAGAAAGATTGTCTTATTTTTTCTATAAGATTGACAGTCTTTTGTTTTATGTTTAGGTGAATGACCTATTAAATTTTTTTGTATGTAGATATCTGTTTGTTCTGGTACCATTCTTTGAAAGGACTGTCCTTTCTGTGTTGAATTACTCGGATTTCTTTGTCAAAAACCAGTGGAGAGGGCAGCCCCAGTGGTGCAGCAGTTTAGTGCAGCCCGGGGTGTGATCCTGGAGACCCGGGATCGAGTCCTGCATCGGGCTCCCTGCATGGAGCCTGCTTCTCTCTCTGCCTGTGTCTCTTGCCTCTGTGTGTCTGTGTGTGTGTCTCTCTGATGAATAAATAAATAAAATTTAAAAAAGAGTCTATAAAAACCAGTGGAGATATATATATATATGTCATTTTCTGGACTCATTCTTTTCCACTGGTCTGCACCTCTATCCTTTTGCTAGTACCACACTGTCTTGATTACTACAGCTTTATAGGGAGTCTTGAAGTCAGATGGTAAATCCTTCATCCTTGCTTCACTTTTCCACATAAAATTTAGGCCAGTTTGTTGATCTCTATTAAAAGCCTGCTAGGAATTTGGACTGCAATTATGTTGCATCCATAGATCATTTTGGAGAGAATTAACAATTGCATTGAGTCTTCTAATTCATGAACGTGGTGTATCTTTTCACCTATTTGGGTTTTCTTTGATTTTTTTTCTCATCAGTTTATTGTAGGTTTTGGCATACAAATTTGACATATGCTTGATTAGAGTTGTCCCTAAGTATTTTGCTTTTTGATGCTATTGTAAGTAATTTATTTTATTTGTTTTAAGTAATCTCCATACCTAGCATGGGGCTCAAACTCATGACCCTGAGATCAAGAGTCTCACATTCTTCCAACTGAACCAGCCAGGCACCCCATATGTCATATATTTTAAAGTTCAATTTCCAGTCATTCATTTCTAGTATAAAGAAATACAGTTGATTTGTATATGTTGACCATGTATCCTTGAACCTCACTAAATTCACTTATTAGTTCTAATAACTTTTTATAGGCTATTTGGTATTTTCTGTTTAGACAATCACATATGCTGCAAGTAGAAGCAACTGTATTTCTCTCTGTGGACCGTATAAATTTTCTTTCTTTCTCTTGTTTTATTGCAGTGGCTAGGGCCTATAGTACAGTGTTAAGTGGAAATAGTGAGAGCCAGCATATGTGTCTTATTCCTGATACTAGGACAAAAGCATTCTGCATTAAGTGTGATATTAGATGTAAGGATTCAGGTTTGTTAAGCGATCGATTTTCTGATTTGCACCTTGGGGAAGGTGCAATCTTATCCCAACTGCTGGTGCTTTGCATATTGATTAGCAAGAGGAATCTGGAGGCCTCACTTCCCAGTACATGGGGGATGCTGCTTCCCTCGTTCATCACTTCTTACTGCCCTGCTCAGTCCTGCTCTTTACTGTTGGACTTGGTGCCTCCGTGAGAGGGTCAGTTGTGCAGAGAGTAAATGTCTTGTCCAGCTGCTGATGGCTGGGGGGATGTTTGTCCCCTGGCTTCCCCAGGATGGGGGTGGGGATCCTAGGATAGCCTTTCCTCCTGTTTATATAGCGCCAGTCCTTATCACCTACTTGTTTCAAGAATACGGTGCCTGTTATTTGCTGAGACTTTGCAGGCTCTGTGGGGTGAATCAGCCTTTAATACAACACTTAGATTTGTTTCCTCCTCTGTGCGAAGTTCTTTGGCACTCTTCTTCCTACTTGTCTCCAAAGTGTGTCTCCAAAGTGAGCCGACATCCTGTCCTCTGATGCTGCCTCTCCTGTTCTCTGTGCCTTTGTCAAGTTATTTATATCCCTCTGCAGATAAATATATGTGTCCAACTGGTCATGTTTAACTTCCTGGAAATTTTTTAAAAGCAGTTTATTTTCTGAAGTAGTCAGGCTTTTGTCCTGGAAGTAGTTATTTTGTTTTGATTTGATCACATTACTGATTTGATTAGTAAATCCGTTTATCAGAGACAAAAGGAAATTTTAGTGCAAAAGTAAATTTCATTCCAGCCTCTGAAAATTTCAGATGTTCTGAATTCAGCTTCAACTAATTATGTGTTGAGTATAAGTTCATTATTTAGGAATTAGTATTAATTTCTTTTGTGTTTATCATCCATTAATCTTTTCTGTGTTGAATTAAAGTGAATTAGCAATAAGGGATTGTTTAGCCAGCTTCAAATCAGGTTCTTATAAGAAGTTCCAGTTGAGTGTCATGGATTCTTTGTAACCCAGAACCAATTTTTTCTCTGATTTAGGCCAATCTCATATTTAAAAATAAACTTTATACCAAGAACTGAGCCACATAGTCACATGACATACTCATGAATTGTCTTTCCCCCACGCCCCCCATCTCTCATTCCACAAAAGATACCCTTTATTCCTGGGTAGCTATCATACAGACATACCTTATTTGATCTTACTTTTGCTTTTCAGACCCAAATTCTTTGTTAGAAATAAAGTCACAGTTCATCAGCTTTCCCCCAAGAGATAGCCTTCTGAATTGAATTGAGTATAAAGTGAACATCCTTCCCTTCTCCACCCAGATTATGCCCACAAACACAGAAACAGTCATGGTCATGGAATTTGAATTCAGTATGAGAGTTTGTGAAAACAATAAAAATGCATTTTCTAGCTCCCACTTCCTGGGATTTTCCCAGTTCATTTTGTTTTGTGAGGTAGTTTGCACAGAGGGGCATTCCTTCTTCCACTTAGCTATATCTAGTAGGGAATATGTTTCTATCCAGGCATACAGGTGACTATATACTAGAATGTAAACCATGTTAATATCATATATAATTCCAGATGAAATAAGCAGCTTAGTGCTTGTCACTTGCCTCACTGCTCTTGGGGGGAACCATTCACCCATTTTATCTATTCCATCCATTTTACAAACCTTGACTGTAGAGGGCTGATTGACTCTGTAGGCCCTGGGCCAGGCGCTGAGAAGCCCCATACTCAGCATATAGTGTGAGATCCTGTTCTTGCTGAATTTACGTTCTAGTGGCAAAGAGAGAATTAACAAGTGAAGAAGTAAGTAAGAAGCCCAGACAGAGGTGAGTCATAGGAGGAAAACAAAACAGGATAGAGGGATAAATGCTTCAGGGTCAGGGGGCCACAGAAAGCCTTTCTGAGAGGGTCTTTTTTCAGATAAGACCTGCCCAAGAAGAACTGGCCCCAGGAACATGGGGCTTGGTGGTGGGGAGGCAGTGAAGCAGTTAAGAGTGCCCTCCCTGGACTTGGAGGGCCGTCACAGGTCTACCTAACCAGCTACCTGACTGCGGAGAAGTCACTTACTCTGAGGTGTCTTGCCTGTAAAATGGAGAAGAAAAAAAAAAAAAAAAAACACCTATCCAGCCGAAAATGCTCGTCTCTAAGTGTCAAACGAGAGAATTTTATAAACAGGCAACTTTTTAAAATGAAAGGTGGCTATTATACCCAGCGGTGCGAACCTCCCAACTCACTGAAGGACTTACCCTCTGTCTTTAAGACTTACTGTAAAGCTACAGGTATAATAACAGTGTGGTGCTGGCATAGGAAAGATAAATAGATAATGAAACAGAATAGTGGAATAGAGTGTCCCGAAACACAACCACACATTTGTGGTCTGTTGATTTCCAGCAGCATTTCCATGCAGGAATCCCTTCCTGACATTTCTGGGGACATTTATGTTACTCTAAATTGTGAGAAAAATCAGTCAAGAAATCAAATTAAAGGGAAAAATCTGTAGGAATTAAAGTTTAACCACCAGCATAGGTATTACTAGTTCAAAGGAATCCCCTGACCTGAAGCTGAAAGCAAGAGTGGAATCAGTGTCAAAGGGCAACAGTTCTGAAATGAGGATGGAATGTATGGGAAAGAAGGGGCCATGATCAAATCTGTCATCCTTGCTTGTCACTGCTGCCATGTTGTAAGCGTATGTTTATAGCCTTGCCTGGTGCTAACAATGAGTCATTTTTATAAATAAAAACATATTAAAGAGTTTACACACATCAGTACACTTTATAAAAATCCTGCAATTCTCATTCCAAGAAATAATAAGTTTTGGAAGCAGTCTTTAAATTGGCAGTTCTGAAAGATGTTTCTGTGTAATAGTGCTGTTGACCTTGCTAGGATACCCAAATATTATGTTATCTTAATAGAATCCAGTGGTGTTTTAGTGTCTGAATATTTGCTATAAGGCTATAGTTCTTTGTAAGTACTTTTACAGAAGAAATGCAAAGGCGTAAATAGCATTGTGGAATACTTTGATGTGGGATCCGGTCATCGAAAATCTGAATTAGGTCGAGCAATATCAATTTTAACAGCAAAACTCAAATCAAGGGAAGCAGACAAAATATTTTCATCCCTCAAAGAGGAAATGAGCTTATATGAAGCAATATGTAGTCTAACACCCAACTTGTATTTGCTTTGGACACACTAAGAACAATTTTGACCAGCATCAGCACAACATGAAAGAAATATCTCTACATCTGGAATATTTGTCATAAGACAAATATTAGCAATTAATACTTGTGTGCCTTAAAATCTCATTTAAGAATAACTTTTAAATATTAAATATTTGTGGGATCCCTGGGTGGCGCAGCGGTTTGGCGCCTGCCTTTGGCCCAGGGCGCGATCCTGGAGACCGGGGATCGAATCCCACATTGGGCTCCCGGTGCGTGGAGCCTGCTTCTCATTCATTCATTCATTCATTCATTTATTTATTTATTTATTTATTTATTTATTTATGATAGTCACAGAGAGAGAGAGAGAGAGAGGCAGAGACACAGGCAGAGGGAGAAGCAGGCTCCACGCACCGGGAGCCCGATGTGGGATTCGATCCCAGGTCTCCAGGATTGCGCCCTGGGCCAAAGGCAGGTGCCAAACCGCTGCGCCACCCAGGGATCCCATGGAGCCTGCTTCTCCCTCTGCCTATGTCTCTGCCTCTCTTTCTCTCTCTGTGACTATCATTAATTAATTAATTAATTAATTAATTAAAATATTAAATATTTGTGACATCTTTCAACGTTTAAATGATGTTTATTGGGCATCCATTCAATGCTAATGTCTTACTCTTTAATGTTTTCTATCACCAAATGCCTGTATCAGGTAGAGATTATTTTTGCATGTCATTGAAATTATTTTGTTTCAGTATGTGTTTCATGATAATAACAATACATTTATTATTATATCTTACTCTACTAAACTAACCCCTGAAACTTTAAATATAGCCCTATCACAGAAAACTGATTCATTGTTTATGACTATAACTCATTATTATTTAAAAGCATGTAGTACAGTGCTATGGAAAATATAGAATAATTTATGATTCAGGAATTCAGATTTCTTGGTCTCAAATTTTGAAGATTAATAACTGTCAGGAATTTGGAAAAACTTAAAATTCCTCACAGAAGTACTGGTAATCCAGAAGGCAAACTTAGTTTTGTTAACAAATAATTCTGAAAAAAAACAAAAAAACCCCAAATAATTTTGAAACAATTGCATAGTAGTATGCAGAAATTGAACTTCTACTCTTAAATCACACCATATACATAATGAACTTGAAATGACTCAGAGAGCTAAATGTAAGAATTACAACTATAACATTTCTAGGAGAAAAGATGGAACAAAATATTAGTAACTTTGTGCTGTAGTCTGAATCATGACACCCCCACCCCCAAATTCATATGTCAAAACCCTGATCCCCAGTGTGATGGAGTTAGGAGATGGGGTCTTTGGGAGATGGTTAAAATTAGATGGGGTCATGAGGGTAGAGGCCTCATGGTGAGATTAGTGCCTGTGTAAGAATAGGAAGATGGGGAGAGAGGGCTGTCTCCTAACTATCTATAAAACATTGCTGAAAGAAGTAAAAGAAGATCTGCGTAAATGAAAAGATACCCCATGCTCCATGTTCATCGATTTGAAAACTCAGTATTGTCAAGATTTCAGTACTAGCCAAAGTTATCTATGGATTCAGTGCAATTCCTGTCAGAATCCCAGTGACATTTTTGGCAGATATAAAAAAAAAATCCATCCTAAGATTCATATGGATTCTCAAAGAATGCTAGATAGCCAAAACAATCTTGAAAAAGAACAGATTTGGAGGACTAACACTTCCTGATTTAAAACTTACTTCACATATATGGTCAGGTCATTTTCAGTAAGAATGCCAAGACCATTCAGTGGGGGAAAGAACAGTCTTTTCAGTAAATGGTGTTGGGTAAACTGGATTTCTACATGAAAAGAATGAAGTTAGACCCTTACCATTCACCATGTACAAAATGAACTCCTCTATCTGATAAGGGATAACTATCTATAATATATAGGGAACTAAAACTCAACAAAAATAACAAAAACTAATCTTACTCAAAAATAGGCAAAGAACTTGCATAGATGTATCTCTGAAGAAGATGTATGAATGGCCAATAAGCTCATGAAAAGATTCTTAACATCACTAATCATTAGGGAAATGCAAACAGAACCACGAGATACCACCTTATACCATCAAAACCCAGAAAAGAACAGGTGTTAAGGAGGTCACAGAGAAATCGGAGCCTTGTACACTGTTTGTGGGAATGTTCTTATGAAAACAGTATGGTGGTTCCTTGAAAACTAAAAATAAACTTACCGTGTGATCCAGTAATTCTACTTCTTGGTATATGCCCAAAGGAATTGAAAGCAGGGTCTTGAAGAGATATTTGTACACTGATGTTCGTATTAGTATTTTTCACAACTGAAATATGGAAGCATCCCAGGTGTCCATTGACAGATGAATGGATAAGCAAAATGTGGTGTACCCGCACAGTGGAATATTATTCAGCCTTAAAAGGGGAGGAATTTCTGACACATGCTACAATGTGCACATTGCTCGACAGTTTGCAAAGTGAAATAAGCCAGTCACAGAAAGACAAATACCGTATGATCCCACTAATATGAGGTACCTGTTAGAGTAGTTGCAATCAGAGTGGCAGAAAGAACAATGGTTGCCAGGGGTTGGGGGGAAGGAGAATGGGGAATTACCATTTAATGGATACAGGGCTTCAGTATTGTAAGATGAGAAGAGTTCTAGAGATGGGTGGTGGTGGAAATGGCACATTATAAATGTACTTAACGGCACTGAACTGTACACTTAATGTGGTTAACACGGTAAGTTTTACGTTACATATACTTTACCATGATTAAAAGAAAACTCAGGAAAGCCTTTACACAAATGTTCATAGTATTATTATTTATAACAGCACAATATTGGAAGCAGCCCAAATGCCCATCAAATGGTGAATGAATAAATGAATTGTGGTATAGCCATGCTAGTAAATAACACTACTCAGTGCCAGAAGGAGTGAAAGACCAGTACTGCAGCTGCATGGATGGTTCTCAGGGCATTATGCAAAGTGAAAGAGCCAAACACAAAAGACTAAAATACGGTACAGTTCCCTTCATATGAACTCTTAGAAAAGACAGAATGATAGGAACTGCAGGCAGATCAGTGTTTGCTGGCATCACTGCAGACACTGCAAGTCTGTACAGAGTGGCACAAGGAATCTTCTTAGAGAAAGGGAACCATTCTGTGTCTTGATTGTTTCAGCGTTTACATGGTTATATACAATTCCAAAAATTAATCAAGCTCTATACCTAAATGAGTGAATTTCATTGCATGTAAATAATACCCTCATTTAAAATAAAGAGGGGAAAACTTCATGGGCAGCCAGATTTTTGTGGCTTTACAGAAAAAGGAATGTGTAAATAAATGTAATGTGTAAATATAACCCATTAGCAAACATTTTTTTTTTCTACTGACAGGAAGAAGTTAATGGAGATAGTCACCCTAGAAGAATTTGATTTGTACTTGCTGACTTGTCAATACTTTAACTTCTAGCAAAATTCTGAGTTTGATCTAATAGTCATTGTAACTGGAATGGTTTATCATTTGCATCCCCCATATAAATGCCAATGAAGGTTTAATGTTCAGTTCTGACACACCGGGTTGTGTCTCTAACATTTTATTTTTTCATTCATTACCACTTCTTCAGTGGATTTAAATGTGCATTTCATATTCATTATGAAGTAGCTCAGTTTGTGCATTAAAATTCTGCTCGCAGAATGAGCTCAGACTCATGGAAGGTGGTTTTGTCTGATTTTTGTTGACCTTTGACATCAATCTCTAGAAGAGTGAGAGAGACAAATCAAGGAACTGCTCTTAACTATAAAAACAAGCTAAGGGTATCCAGAGAGGAGATGGATGGGAAGGTGAGGGATATAGGGGGTGGGGATTAAGACCACACTTAGCATGATGAAAAAAACAACAACAACAACAAAATAAAATGTTAAAAAATTAAAATCAGTCTGTAAAGGATTGTCTTACCAGCACGCATATATGGAGAGTACCCATACATATATACATGTGCACACGCAGCCATACCTTGAAAATGTATAAATAGTAAAAAATTAAAGGCTCATATATCTGGTTTTCCATATATAATAAAAACTGTTTTTTAATAAATTAATTTTTATTGGTGTTCAATTTACCAACATACAGAATAACACCCAGAGCTCATCCCGTCAAGTGTCCCCCTCAGTGCCCGTCACCCATTCACCCCCACCCCCCGCCCTCCTCCCCTTCCACCACGCCTAGTTCGTTTCCCAGAGTTTAGGAGTCTGTGTCCCTTTCTGATATCTCCCACACATTTCTTCTCCCTTCCCTTATATTCCCTTTCACTATTATTCATATTCCTCAAATGAATGAGAACATACACTGTTTGTCTTTCTCCGATTGACTTACTTCACTCAGCATAATACCCTCCAGTTCCATCCACGTTGAAGCAAATGGTGGGTATTTGTCGTTTCTAATGGCTGAGTAATATTCCATTGTATACATAAACCACATCTTCTTTATCCATTCATCTTTCGATGGACACCGAGGCTCCTTCCACAGTAAAAACTGGTTTTGATCTAAAACTGCTTTATTAAATTACATGGGATATAGTCACAGCTTTTATTTTTATTAAGAGAATGATAGTTGAGAAAATTTTACACAAGCGTGGATATTACATCCATATACCCAATTAACATCTGATATGTATCCATTCCACGCATATCTGAGGGCTTTCACAGGCAGGATATCCAATACACAACAGACCTTCCTAGGAAGCAAAGGATTCTTGTTTAGGGGCAGAAACTACAGATGCGGAACTAAGAAATATGTTGTAAATTAATGGGAAGAATTTATGAAAATCCTTTTTGTTGTTGACACTTTGCTCCATTTATATTATTATGCATTTGTGCGCTTGCTCTCTCTTCCTGCATCCTCTCATCTGTGTACACACACTCCATATCATGCTCTCTCCTCCCCTTTTCCTTTCCCTCTTTCTTTTTTTTCTTCCTTCTTTTTTTTTTTTTTTAAGAGAGGGTGGTGGGAGGGGGAGGGCGGAGGGAGAAGGAGAGAGTCAGAATCACAAGCGGACTCCCTGCTGAGCACCGCAGCTCAAGCTTGATCTCAAGACCCTGAGATCATGACCTGAGTGGAAACCAAGAGTTGATTGCTCAACCAATTGAGCCACTCAGGCGCCCCCCATTCCCTCTCTTTTTCTCTGCATGCCTCCCAACATACTTACTTTTTTTTTCTGAGCCATCTGAAAGGAAGTTAACTACATCATGATCCTTTGTCCCTAAGTCCACTAAGTAAGGATATTTTCTTACACACCTACAGTACAGTTACCAACCTCGGTAATTTAACATTGCTAGGATGCTTTACCAGTCATATCCCAGTTTTAGTATTTCAGCTGGTATCATCTGTCTCACTCCCCACCCCCCTCCATTATAAGGCCCACTCTGTGATAACGTGTTACATCTAGTTTCCTACCTCTTTAGTCTCTTGGGACAGTGACATTGTTGAAGAACACCAGCCCCTCCCTCCTACTACTTTTTTTTTTCCCAGTAAAATATTTTCCATCCGGATTTGTCTGATACTTCTTCATGGTTGCATTTCAGTTACGCGGTCCTGACTGGAATACTGCACAGGTGATGCTGTGCAGGTACCAGTGTGTGGGGAGACCCTCTCAGATCATGCAGATATCCTGCCCTCCATCAGAACATCTCCCCAGGCTGAGCAGCTGCTGAGAATGTTTGCCTCGACCATCCTTCATGTGATGGTTACAAAGGGATCATCTGCTAGCTCTGTTTCTATTCTCCATTACCAATTCCTAGTTAGTACTCAACTGTAAGAGCTCTTTCTTCTCCCCTCTCTGTGTCATGTATTATATAAACCCATACAAATATAATATATATTATAAATATAAATGTAAACCTATTTTTTCATCAGCTTAGAATTTGTTACTGCCCCTTACTTATTTGGATGCTCAGATACCTGACCAGAAAGAGCCTTTTCCAGCCAGGCCCTCCGTACCTGTAACATGCCTCCTCACATCTTGAGCAGTTTCCTGCCTTCTTGTATTCCGAGATGTTCCAGGCTCATTTTGTGTCTCCTTTACCCCAGCCATGGAATAAGCCAATTCTTCCAGAAGCCCTGTTTTTTCTTAGGGTGTTCAATTTTAGAAATTATGATGTAGACACCTAGTGTGCTCACTGCTACTGGAGTTTCTTTGCTCATAGGCTCTTTCATTAGATAGTGCATGGATGTACACACATACATACCCCCACATTAGTGCACACATGTGCATATGCATGTGGATGCATAAATATGCACACGTACACACATACTTATTTTTAAAATCATGAGCTTAAGCCTTGTCTCCAATATTATTCCATCTCCAGAGGGCTCTTCCTTGTCTTCCTCTACTTCAGTATGTGTGTGTCTGGCTTCAACACATTCACTCATTTGCTTAGTACTATAACACATCTAAGAATTTTTCAAAATTGCTTCACTCATTTGACAACAGAAGCAAACCTCCTAAAGAGCTCAGGATTTGAGTTCTTTCCCACTCCCTACCCAAGACTGGGAATACTGGACTTATACATTGCTCTTTTGCACTTTGCTTTTTCCACCTTTTTTTAAATTTTATTTTAACTAGAAATCATTCCCTATCAGTTCTTTGAGATCTTCATTCTTTCTTATTTGCTCAGTACTTCACCGAATGTATGTACCACAGTTTAATCAGTTTCCAGTGCTTAGACATTTAGGCAGTATTTTGCCTTGGCAGTATTTTGTAATTACAAAGAAAGCTGCAATGAATAAATAACCTGTGCATATGTATTTTTGCATTGTTAAAGGTATATCTTCCAAATTCCTACAAGTGCAATTGTAGACTCAAGAAGTAAGTAAATATGTAGTTTTGTTAATATTGCCACATTCCCCTCTATACAGTGAGTTCATGGCTCTGCCATGACTCCCCTCAGATTGAGTTATTTGTATATCAGAGACATTAACCTTTTATCAATAATATATGCTACAGATATTTTTCCCTGGTTTCTCATTTGTCTTTTGACTTTGCTCATCATATTGATTGCCATGCAAAAGATTTTTATGAGATCAAATTTATAAATTTTTTATTGTGTCTGGATTTTGGATTGCAAGTCATAGTGAGAAAGCCTGGGTGGCTCAGCAGTTTAGCGCCGCCTTCAGCCCAGGGCCTGATCTGGGATCGAATCCCACATCGGGCTCCCTGCATGGAGCCTGCTTCTCCCTCTGCCTGTGTCTCTGCCTCTCTGTGTGTGTGTGTGTCTCTCATGAATAAATAAATGGAAATCTTAAAAAAAAAAAAAACACTTAAAAAAGAGAAAGCCTTTTTGTACACCCAGATTTTGGAGGAATTCACCCAGGTTTTATTGTAGTACCTACATTTATTTTATTGTAGTATCTACATTTATTTTTTACATGTAGATATCTGATCCGTTGGGTGTTTATGCTTTTGTATCAAGTGAAGAATGAGTTTAATTTATCCTTTTCCAGTAGTCTCAACACCATTTCTTAAAAGTTCATCCTTGCCCCAGTAATTGGAGATATGACCTTCATTGTACACCAGATTTCTATATGTAGTTGAGGCTATTTCTGGACTTTGTATTTCTCAAAGTCCCAACTGAGTTTTCATTAAACATTCACATCTCAGACACTACCAGGTTCCAAGATTTACAGCACCGAGGAATTTTTAGGCCTGTTCCCCTTTTGTGGTGGAAGAGTGGGTCCTTATTATTTTCTTACACTTTTTGAATTTTCCAAATTTTCAGAAACCAGCCAAAATTATTTTTTATCTTTAAGAAAACTGTTTAAAAGTAGGGTACCTGGGTAGCTCCCCATAGGTTAAGTGTCCAACTCTTGATTTCAGCTCAGGTCATGATCTCTGAGTCATGAGATGGAGCCTGCATCTGCTTGAGATTCTCGATCTGCGCCCCTGCCCCTCACTCTCTCTAGCTCTCTCTAAAATAAATAAAATATTTAAAAAAAACTTTTTAAGGCTATTATCAGTTTTTATTATTTTTTATTATCAGTTTTTAAACATTACATTTGGCATGAATTTTTAATAACCCTCCAAATATTACCATTGGTGTCCCCCCTTTTCCTTATGTCTCCCCAATAAAAGAGATGTTTCAGAAAAGTGCATGTAATGTATGTGAAAAAGAGGACAAGTGGAAGGCCAGTCAGCCAGTCGTAAGAGCCCATGTGCTCTCAGCCCTATTTTGCCTCCTATGGCTTCTAAGAACCACCAGGGAAACAGTTTATCTTTTTCCTTCTTCACGTGAGTGAACAAGTGTGAAGTACAGATAAGACCAAATGCAGGACTAACATAGAGGAACTGGGAGGACTGGGTAGCCAGAGGTTTCTTTATATGTAACGTTTTAAGTATTTGCTTCCTGAGAAAAGGCTGAAATCAGGGTATGTCTGCATTCACTCAGTCTCTCCCTTTCCGCCTCCTCTCTGTACTTGAATGGCCTTCCTGAATTGGAATGACTTGATTTTTAAATGTTTCTCATAATTTGGGGGCTATAATAAAAAATCTATTTATAAGACCCATTTAGAGGAGACAGGACTTACATGGGCCATGCGGTCTCTGTTTTTATCAAGTTATATTTCAGGGAACATATTTTCTCAAGGAAAAATCAGGACATGTAATTTGATTTAATTTAACATGTCACATCCTATAAAGCTTTAAAAGTGAAGCCAGGTTTAATTATAAATTTGACAAGTCACCGTTTTGGCACAGAAGAGAATTATGTGAAGATGGGATATGCCCTGGCTAAGTGGATTCAGATGATGAGCAAGGTGATAGGGGGCACACTCAAGAGTTCTTCTGCTGTGCTGCGTACCTCATTAGTCAATCATGAAGGTAACAATGCTGTCTTCCAATTTAGCACCCCCAAGACTATTGTTTTGTTACAGCAGCTCTACTATTCTGTTCTGCTCTTCTGCTCTAGGAGCTCTACCAAAACAGAGACCAGCAATTTTCTTTAAAACTTTGTTCTTTGAGGAGCGCCTGGGTGGCTCAGTAAGTTAAGGGTCCGCCTTCAGGTCATGATCCTGGGGGGTCCTGTGATTGAGCTCCATGTCACCAGGCTCCCTGCTCAGCCAGGGAGCCTGCTTCTCCCTCTGCCTGCCACGCCCCGCCCTGCTCGTGCTCTCTTGCATGTGTGCGCTCCCTCAAATAAATAAAATCTTTTTTAAAAAAAATTTCATCCATTGAAGTGCTAAGAACAGCTTGGATTTGTATGTGTATGTACACAAGCATAACGTAGAACGTGCTTCTGAGTAATGCTGTCAGCGGGGAAACTTTTAGACTTCAGTTCCTATATAAAGTCTTTAACTTTCACATACAGGTTGTTGGCTGCTAGTTTAGTGGTTACAGACTTAAGAGTATTTAGACATTTTATAGGCTGGTGTTCCTGTTAATCTCCACACCTTTCATGTCCTTCCACTGTTTGTGTTTCAGTCTTACAGCGACCAGCACAGTAGGAAAGAGAAACCTGAGTCCCAGCCCAGCCGAGGCGGACTTGGAGGCCAGAATATCAGGGGAGATTTCGGACACCGAGCTTGAGCAGACTGAGTCCTGTGCAGAATCCCTCTCTGAGGGAAAGAAGAAGGCCAAGAAATTAAAAAGAATGAAGAAGGACCTTTCACCAGCAGGTCTGTATAAGATCTTACTAAAGTTCTGGACTTGTTCACTCTTTAAGGCTCTAGAAACTCATAGTTTGGGGAGAGAAGTGATAGCAGGGCTTCGGTTGGCGCCAAAGCCCACGTGCAACAGTCCCCACCCCCCACCCTTATCCATAGTTTCCCATGGTCAGCGGCAATCCAGAAGCAGAGGATCCTTCTGACTTGTCATCAGCAGGTCATTGGTAGGGGCACTTGGGTGGCTCAGTGGTTGAGTGTCTGCCTTTGGTTTGATTCGTGATGCTGGGGTCCTGGGATCAAGTCCCACATCGGGCTCCCTGCAGGGAGTCTGTTTCTCCCTCTGCCTGTGTCTGTGCCTTTCTCTGTGTCTCTCATGAATAAATAAAATCTTTTTAAAAAAAGGAGAGAGAGAGAAGGTCATCAGTAGCCTAATACTGGGTCACCATGCCTATGTCATTCCCCTCACTTCATCTCATCATGAGGGCATATTATCATCTCACATCATCACAAGAAGAAGGGTGAGTCCAAAAATCGTCCAAAAATACGATTTTTTAAGAGAGAAAAACCAATTCATATGGCTTTTATTACAATGCATTGTTATAATTGTTCTTGTTTGTTGTTAGCTCTTGTTAATCTCTGTGCATTTATAAATTAAACTTTATCATAGCCGTGTATGTGCAGGAAATATCATGGTGTATATAGGGTATAGTACTACCGGAAGTTTCAGGCATCTACTGGGTATTTTGGAATATGTCCCCCGCAGATGAAGGTGACTGCTGCAGTTTTCCATGGGACCAGATGCTTTTTAGGATTCATTTAATTTAATTTGAGGAATCCCTAAAAAGCCCTGTCTCTTGATAGAGGGAGGCTTGGCAGGGGCCTTCGCAGTTAAAGATGGTTACTTTGCTTTGGTAATCCTCTCTCTCTCCTCCATGGTTTAGAGGTTTTGCTGATGTGTGTACGTAGCCTCAGTATCTTAAATGTGCATTTAAATTTGCACAGAGGCCTCCTCCTACACATGTTATTTTCAGTGGCAGAATTTTCACCGTTCCCAGCAAAACGCCAGGCAGCCTGAATTTCTCTCATAAGCAGAATTATATAAGGAGCAAAGGAAACTGGAAACTAACCCAGGTTGAGAGCCTAGTATGTGCTAGGTGCTGTGTTAGGAGCCTTTTCTTTCCTTATTTAATTCCCTTCTCACAGCAGCCCCGACGTAGGGACGTAGGGGATTATCCTAGTGACACAGGTGTCTGACTCAGAGAGGTTAAGAAACCTGTGCAGAACCATGTGGCTAGCCCCAGAAGGGAAGTCCAGGCCTTCCTGGAGCTGAATCCCCTGTTCTTCCCATCACCCGGATGCTGTGGGGGGTCCATGACCAAATTCAGCCCTTCAGGAACAGACCCTCTACAGTGCTGGACTGTGACATGAGTGGGGGGCTCACTGGTCAGCCGGGCTGGTTCTCTCTCCAGGAGATCGGCCACCACCTTCTGGGCCCCTTGCTGACTGCTGCTTGCTTGGGGTCCAGTGCAGCATTTCAGGCTTGGCAGGAGTTCGATCTTCCCTTTAAAGTTCTGAGATGGTCATCAAGTTTCACTTCACAGTTAAGAGATTGGAGGCCTAATGGGGAACATGACTCACCCGAGATGCCGGAGTCCTCTGGTTTGCCCTGTGTCTGCTCAGGATAGGAGGGTCTCTCACCCAGCCCCAACTGTCCGTCTCCTGTGTCTCCCATCACGACGGCTTCCTGGTGAGCAGAACCAATAATCAAACCAAAGGAAAGTCAGAAAACAGTGGAATTTGCTTCGTATGGACGCTAAGAATTCCTCATGTTCCAGATTAGTCCCTCCTTTTGTGTGGCCTGACCTGGCGGCAGGGAGTTTTCTACATCTCATTGATAGTAATGAAGTCAAGAGAGGCAGCAAAGATGTTGTATATGTTTTTATACTTTACACCAAAGCCGAGCTTTCCCTGAAGATTTCGGGTCTTCTTTGAAGCCTGAATTGTATCTTTCCACTGCCTCTTGAATCCCCATGGTCCTCCATGACATGCCTCCCCTCTGTTCCCTAAATGGAGCATTGGAGAAGTTTTTCGTCTTCTGTAACACTCTTAATCTTTCCCTGGGATCCCTTCTAACACTACCTCATCGTATGTGCTCAGCGAATGTTAACACTGAATTGTCGACATGACTTAAGGAGATCCGGGCTAGTGTGGCAGGGGGCGGGGTCCCCTCTTGTGTTCTCTCCCTCATCTCCCAGTCTCTTCTGAAATTTTCAGTTTCTCTCTTAGCTCTCAGGGACAAGATGACAGGTGCCCCCCTCCTTCTATCTCAGCATAATCTTACAGGTATTAACATTCAAATACCTAATAATAGACTGGTTGAATAGATTAGCTCCCTTTATAACTTCTATCATTCTAAGCGAAAACTTTCTGTGAGTTATTTGGGGTTTTGAATGTATAATACCGTCATTAAAATAGGTTTTTATTTTCCTCCCATTGACAGTAAAGCTGTCACTGCCACAAGATTTGAGCTAAAAAAGAAAAAAAATGATAGATTTTGTACTTCTTTGTCAGTCTCACTCAAAGAGAAAGACAGAAACATCTTGACAGCTTTTAATTGAATCAGAGAACTTGAGATAATTGGGCTTCTGGAGCCCCATTCACCGGGCGAGACCTTCCAGCAGCACAAAGCTGGAGGTTTAATGGGTCCTTCTCGGCTGTTCCCTTGTAAGCATTTAGCGCTAATATTCTCAGCAGGGTGTCAGCCAAGATACCAGGCTCTGAGCCTGTGGAGTCAACCAATTTGGATTGCTTGGTGATTTTCATAAGGTCCTAGGGTGAGTGAAAATACAAAGGTCTGACCCTGTGAAGGGTCTGTATTAAGCACTCGGGTTCAGAGCGTACCAGGAGCCATGAAGACCTCATTGGGGTGTTGGCAACAACCAGATGGGACAGTTTGGTATGGTGTGGGAAAGCCTGACCTGCAGAGACAGCTTCCAGGGCATCCTGTCTGATCTCTCCTCCTGGCAAGCATATCTTGACAGGGCCACAGGTAATTCATGAAGGTGTGGTAGGTGCCTGGCATTGTCAGCGAAAGCATGAAAAGTGTAAAAGACACTGTTCCACAAGTCAGGGAGGGTTCTGTTTTCTAAAGAGGAAATAATAGCAAAAAGGAGGACCATAGAATATTGTGTCTTGTAGCAGTCCTGGGTCAGTTGGTGGCTTAGTAAATCCCACACAAAACAGTGTCATCTGTCTTAGTTACACATTTTAATATCTAAGATGTACTGAGAGTTCGGTACTAGACCCCTTCCCAGCTAACAAAATGTCTTCAACTGCCAAAGAAATGACTGTTTAGTGAGTTTATTATCATGTAGCCAGCATTTGTGCCAGGAACATCCTTTGCATCTATTCCTTATAAAAACCCAGTAAAGTATAGATACCATTATTTCCGATTTCTAGAGAGGACACGGGCTTAAAGAATTCAAACTGGCAAAGTCAAATATAGCTGGTGTTGGGGGCTCTGGGGAGGACCATCTGGTCCAGAGCTCACACGTTGTACCTACCATTCTGCCATATATGAAATTTATCCAAACTTTAGAGGAAGCAAAGGACTCTTTAGAAAGGAGCTGGTCAAGAGCAGAAACAACAGCCAACTTGGACTTTGTTGTGATGAAGTCATGTGACCAAGCAACCATTCTCTTTAGGAGCTCACTATGTACATATTATGTACTTAGCAAGTATTTTCCTCCTAAGTGTTGTTTCTATGCTGTTTTCAGGGTACAGATGTATAATGTAAGTCCCTTCCTCTTACATTTATTAAGATTGGTATAGAATGGTAGTGCTATCTGTTTTTCCTCGGGGGAAATTCAAGGTACATTCTCAATTGGTATGTAAAGAAACAGAGTTCTTCCTGTCATTTAGGCTGAAATAAAGTATCCCTAGGACATGTCCCCCAGACAGTGTATAACGAATGAGTTTCTACAGCACACCTGTTCTTGCTGATAAGTGAATTGTGTTCCAGTGTCCTCTTGCTGAGCAGACTGGCCATTTTCAAAATACTGATGGACAGTCCAGTAGCCAGAGGTTCTATCAGGCCCAATTAGCATTCACAGAAGAGTGGCGGAGACTCTGTGACTATTCCTGGTTACACTTTGTCATGTAATAGAGAGGCTGCTACAAGTCTTTTTCCGCTTTCCATTTAAAACACAACACAGCAGACCTTTAAATGTTTGCCAAGAACCAGGAGTGTCACTGGAGTCTTGAGTAATCGGTTGAACTTTTTAAGCTTAAATCCTAAGGTTACAGTATGAAAATTTAGGATTAGAGTAGCAGTCTGCAGTTGCTGACCATCCAGGCTAGGGAAGTCCAGCCAAGGAGCTTTTCAATTCCTCACTTACAATGTGGCTGATAGCCTCAGTGTGGCCCATGAGGAGTGTGCTGTGGGCAGTACGCTGCTCAGTCCTTGTCCCTCCTGGCAGCCCTCTACTCAGGGAAGCTCTGCCTTCTTGGTGTGGGAAACTGCCTCTTTACCTTTGGAGCATTTTCCAGTTAAATACATTCATATAGCACCCCCACAGGATCTTTCTGTATACAGAATTCTACTCCAGAAAATGATACAATGGCAAATTTCCAATATTTTAGATTCTGTTCTTGATTCACCTGAGGGAAGAAACATCTTCGCTCTTAGAATCTCTCCTTTTCAGCTCTGGATATAAGAAAAGTAAAGACATACAAACAGTCACCTTTTGTGTTAACCACATTTTCATTTCTTTTGTCATTTTGTTAATAAAAATAATATGCTCGCTATGAAAATCTGTAAAATAAAGAAAAACAAGAAAATCAAACCCAGTGGTTGCTTGATACTGTGTTAAGTATTTTTCCTCTGCCTGTCATTTTTATACATGTTGACATCATACTTCATAGTTTGGTATCCTGTTCTTTTCCCATTTAAAAAACCTCTTGGCCAAATTTTAATTATCAGTATAATATTTTATATTAAAATTTTGTTGAATTTTAAAACAACATTCCTACTGTCTTTTGCAGGGTCAGCTTTATTAAGATACAGTTTATGTACAATAAGTCATCACTTTTAGGTGCACAATTTGATGAGTTTTGGCAAATGCATACAGCCATATAACCATCATTGTGATCAAAAGAGAGAATAGTCATAGAGGCACCTGGAGGTTCAGTCAGTTAAGCATCTGACTCTTGATTTCAGCTCAGGTCCATGATCTCAGGGTGGTGAGATCAAGCCCCATGTCAGGCTCTACACTTGGCAGGGAGTCTACTTGAGATTTTCCCTCCTCCTCTCCCTCTGTCCCTACCCCTCTTCTTTCTAAAATGAATACATCTTTTTAAGAAGAGAGAGAGAGAACAGTTGTATCATTCCAGAAGATTCCCTCATGTCGCATCCCTCCCAGCCCTAGATCCTGGCAACTGCTGATATGCTTCTTTCTTAATATGTTTGAGATTCATTTTGCTGTTGCACATACCAGTGGTTCATTCCTTCCTATTGTTGAGTTAGTATCCTGTTTTATGGACCTATTGCTGTTTATCCATTTTGCCCGTTGACATTTAGGTTGTTAGCACTTTTTTAGCAACTAAGAATCAAGTTGCTATAAACATTTGCAAACAGTTTCTTATATGAACTAACTTTTCATTTCTTTGAGATAAATACCTAAGAGTGGAATTGCTGGGTCTTAAAGTAAGTACGTGCATGTTTCACCTTCTAAGAAACTGGCACAGTGTTTTCCAGAGTAGCCAGTGAGGCTTCCAGTGGCTCTGCACCTTCACCAGTATTTTAGCCATTCCAGTGGGTCTGTAGTGGTATCTCATATGGCTTTGACTTGAATTTCCCTAATGACTAATAATGCTAAGTATGTCTTTAGGGTGTATAATTAGTTGCCATCCAGATCTCTTCTTTGGCAGAATGTCTTTTCAAATCTTTTGCCCATTTTTTCATCAGGTGGTTTTTTTCTTGTCCTTGAGCGTTGAGAGTTCTTTGTATGTTCTGGTTATAAGTCCTTTTGGGTGTTTTGCACATTCTTCCAAACTTTGCTTTTCTTTTCATTTTCTTAATAATAACCTTCAAATAGTAGAAGCTTAAAATTTTACTGAAATCCAATTTATAATTTTTTTTCTTGGATTATGCCTTTAGTGTCACATCTAAGAAATCTTTGCCTGACTCCAGATTACAAAGATCTTTCTGTGTTTTCATCTAGAAGTTTTATGGTTTTAGGCTTTATATTTAGAGATACAGCCCATTTTGAGTTAATTTTTATATATGATGCAAGGTATGCATTGAGAACCATCCTAACAGGAAGCAGGCATCCAGAAATATTTGTTTAAAAAGAAAAATTGTTCCAGAATTCTTTCCGCTCAAATAAAACAGGGCTGTGAAAATGAGCTCCTTGGAGCACTGATCCTATCTCCTTATCCACCAGCATTGAGACTGATCCTTCAGTCTACAGCAACCCCCTTTCTAGAAAGTGCTAGAAAGAATACCAGTAGTGACCTCCAGCCCCCTCTGGTCCAGGTCTCTTTTTAGGTGGTTCCTAAAGTTCTGGTTCCTCTGGACATATTGTTGCCCAGCAGCTGCACATTTTAGGTAGTGAAAACTAGGATCTTCTTGACTGCAGGCTGTCGGCTTCCTGGGAAACAACCATGTTTAGTGTTGGACCACCTTACCGATAAGGGGAAGAGACCCAACATCCATGAAAAACTGACTGTGTCAGGAACTCGGCTGTACCACAGCAGGCCCATGTGGCAGAAAGCGATGATCAATCCAGCTGATAGATGAGGCCGTGAGAGGTATTCAGAGCCACACAGCCAGTCAAATGGCCAAGCCAGACTTGCTCATCCAAAGCTTTTGCTTACTCTGCTATTCCTC
This sequence comes from Nyctereutes procyonoides, assembly GCF_905146905.1. Taxonomy (NCBI): domain Eukaryota; kingdom Metazoa; phylum Chordata; class Mammalia; order Carnivora; family Canidae; genus Nyctereutes; species Nyctereutes procyonoides. The sequence goes on along the minus strand of NW_026575126.1, from coordinate 48,998,962 downwards.
ACCATCTCCTCACCAAGTCACTTCCTGTGTGTCTGCTGGCATGCTGCCACACCCACACATGGTCCCATCCAGCTGACAGCAGGTGCTGTTAGAAGTATGACAGTGCAGTTGCTTTCAACCATTTAGCTTTTTGTTTGTTTGTTTGATTTCCCTCACAGCTAGTTTGAATTTATTTCAGTTCCCCACACTCGGCATTGTGGCTTTTACCTTTAAAATGGCTAATTGACTGCTGTGCTATTTCTTTGTAATGTGGATTATAAAAATGTCCTATGGGTGTTGCTTTTCCTACTTACAATCAGGTTTTTCTTTCTTTTTTTTTTTAAGATTTTATTTACTTGTTTGAGAGACAGAAAGCTGAGCAAGCAAGAGAGCATGAGCTGGGGCTGGACCGGAGGGGGGGCGGCAGGTACAGAGGGAGAGGAAGAAGCAGGCTCCCCACTGAGCAGGGAACCTGAGGAGGGGCTCGATCCCAGGACCCTGAGATCATGACCTGAGCTGAAGGCAGACGTTTAACTGCCAGGTGACTGAGCCACCTGGGTGCCCCTACAATCAGGTATCATATGAATTTGTGATTGAAAGGTCAGGCTAGTGCTGTCTTAACACAGCCCATCTGCATTATTTACTTGTTCTGGGGAGGGGAGTGTCTGTGTGTTTTGTTCTTTAATAACCTAACTGGATCCTGGGAATCTGTCACGCGGAGCATCTCCTGTCCCTCTTCACTTCTCAAGAGCAGTCTTACACACAGTCTTTGCTGGGAGGAGACCCAGGGCACCAGACTCCAAGTATCCCTCTCCCAGTCTTCTCATCCTCTCCGTCTGAACTTCATCTCAGGAAATGATCCCAAGTGGGAATTCTCGTGTTGGCTGAAATCCTGTGTTATTTTGTGTGTTCAGACCTAGTTATCTTTAGACATTCCTGCCATTGAGGTGGCCACTCTCAGCTGAGTGATTTCCTACTTTGCAGGACCTTGCACCTCCTCCAGTTTTAAAAGTTACCATTTTAGGCAGCATCCAAGCCCTCTCCCCTCTGGAATCTCTGGAGTGTTAGCAGCTGGGGCTTAGCTTTGCCCGTTTTCCCTGCCAACCCTGCTTAAGTAATGTACGCCACCCCTGGTGCAGGAGCTCCTGGTCTGTCACACTTTCCATTGTGGCCACACTCATCTCTGACTTACTTCCCCTTCGCTCAGCTTGACACGGCTGGTCCAGGCCCCCACCTGGCTGTGCTGCTGTCATTACAGAGAGTGGCATTGCAGCTTCCGGGTAAAACTGTAACTGAAGAGGACCTTAGACACTTAGCCAGTGTTGCTGAACTCTGAAATGGCTGCACGCTTTGACTTTTGCCCCTTTTGGGGGTCTCTGAACCCTCATTGGTCAGCTTCTCTAAAAAAGTCACCAGTCCCTTGGGTTTCTCTTCTGGGTTCTGGCACAGAGCAGCTGGCACAGAGAAACCTGGTGTCCTGGGACATGACAGGCTGTGTATGTCATGGAAGGATCTAGTTCCACCTCAGCCACTTGCTGGCTGTGTGAGACTGCTCACCTTACCTAGCTTCTCTGAGCCTGTTCTTACATCTGTAAAATGGGGATATTGATCCTACTATGCTTAGTTAATTTATTAATTTGAGAGAGAGCACGAGCGAGAGGGGCAGGGGAAGAGGAAGAGATTCAGACCCTCCACTGAGTGTAGAACCAACATGGGGCCCGATCTTACCACCCTGAGATCACGATCTCAGCAGAATCCAAGAGTGGACTCTTAACTGACTCTGCCACTCAGGTGTCCCACACCATGCTGGGCTTTTATGAAGATTAAATGAACTGAGGGCCACTTGGCTGGCTCAGTCGGTAGAGCACACAACTCAATCTTGGAGTTGTGAGTTCAAGCTCCACACTGGGCATAGAACTTTTCTAATTAAAAAAAAAAAAAAGAAAAGAAAAATATTTAACTGAGTGCCCAGCATGGTGGCTAGCAAAGAATGCAGCTTGTGCTCCCCAAGAGAGATGTGAAGTAAAGAGGTGTCCAAGCAGGGAGACCTGTCACTGATCCTACATGTGACGTTGGGTGGGGTCACCTCCGGCTGCTGGGCACTGCTGCCCATGGGCAGGGGTGGGCTTGCCGTGTCTGGCCCAGGCCTGCCTGCAGTGGCCTTTGCAGCCAGCAGTGGATGCTCTGCTCTTTGCTGGTTGTTGGGGCCCCCAGGTGCCATCCTCACCTGTTCACCGTGTTTGGTTTTATGTCCCCCCGGCCCCCCAGGAGCCATCCCGGACAGCCCTGCCAAGCTCTTCGAAGTTCCCGACACGTGGTAACCCGGGCCTGAGGGAAACACATCACTGGTGCTGTGGCTGCAGAGGAACCAGCCAGCACATTCGGAAGCCATACTGTATTTAATTTAATAAAATGTGGTATGGGAGGGGTTTGAAACCAAGTATGTGTCCTGGAAAAAAAACAAAACACAACAGTTTTTATTTTCGTGGCTGTGTCTCTCTTCTTCCCTTTTAATGTAAAGTGTCTGCTGACACTCAGCACGGTTGTAAGCTGTCGTGAATGTGCACATTATGAACCAGTTGATTATTTGTTGCTTGCGTGAAGCCTTTGCTTTCATGACTTTTAGCACATTTAAGAATCCACGCTACGGGGAATGTCGGCTGTGAAATAAGCAAAGAGCCAGCATCCTTGGGCACAGTGATCAGAGTTTTGGGTTGAAGTCTTTCTCGCTTCGAGGGGTTCTCTCCTGATTCGGGGGCCTCCCAACGGATGGGGAGATCACTTGCCTCTGCCCACTTCCCCCCATAGCTGCCTGAAAATCCTCAGCGCTCAAGCCCATTTTTCCAGTAGGAAAACATCTGCTGTCCACCTGCAAAGGAGCTTACCCTTTGCCTTGGCCTTCGGGCCGTATCTGTTTAGAGTCCTTTTTCCTAAGATGTGAGTTCCTCACGGCGGACTGTACACGTCCAAAAAGTTCACTTCTGTTTTTCCATGAGTGCTGTGTCCGCTTTCCCCTGTCTCCGCCTGCTCATCATCTCTGAGTGTGTGCCTGGGACTGAGGTGGCACATGTGTGTGCATGTACGTGTGCGTGAAATCACAAGTGACATGTACCAGCCCTTTTCTCTGTTGAAACTGATCCCAACAGTGACAGAATTTCACAGATCTACTTCAGTAGATCTTCTTCATACAGATCATTGTTAGATATTTAACATTTTTTTTGTATCATGGAAATAAAAAAATGAAACATGTATTTCCAAAAGATGAAAATTAAAGGAATTTTCATAGGATTCTGGTTCTTTCCTTTTTCTTTTTCTTTTCTTTTTTTTTTAATAAGTGAATGGCATATTTGATGTTTACATAGATAGGTTGCTCTCAAAAGATCACCCCGAAGAGCTCTGGTAAGTCACAAAGCCTGGTGTTTATAGATTTTTTTTTTTTTTTAACCTGCGTGAATGAGTCGGATGCTTGGTGCTGGAGTTGAGCCCCGTGGAAAACTATAGGAGGGTCTGTGTCTCTTCATGGTGGGTGGAATGGAGCCCTTTGGAATTTGTGATGGCATGCGAATTCAGATCAGTGAGACACTTGCCCCAGTTACAAGCTTCTTAATGCTTCCCCTGCTCCCCTTTGCCCAAGAGCTGGTGGCAGAGTTACAGACCCAAACTGTGGGGAAGGAGTTCTGGCCCCTTCCGGACCTGTCACTGCTCACAGCTCAGTGGGGTGGTGCACAGGCAGGTGGAGGCAGACACCAAAGGCTGGGGGTGACAGGTCGCTGCCGAACTGTACTCCTTCGCTGAAGTCTGTGGGTGGAAACAGGTAGTGCCTGACATTCTCTAACACAGTGAACAGGAGGTAGACCCACTGCAGGCTGGGTTTGGCATGCTTGTGGCCTGATGAGCACGCCCAGCAGGGAGACACAGAGCAATAGGTGATCCACCACCATCTGTGAAGTGCAGGGCCACCATGGGAGTGGGATGGGGCCTCTTGCCCTAAGGGAATGAAATTTTACATTGTCTCCTGAAGCCTGATTTTCCGTGGTCACGGTGCTTTATAGACACACACGGGTTGCACCCCTGTGTCTTCTGGTCCGGGGAAGGGTTTGGGAGGGGGATTTTCTGGAAAAGGCCTGTGCTTTGAGGCCTGCTAGGGCTGTGCTTGCACTCCAGCTCCAGTTGGGGGTTCTTGGACACATTATTTACCATCTCCGAGCCTTCGTATCCATCATAAAACCAGGATGATAAACCTGCCTCATAGGGTAGTCGCTTTTGATCTGAAACCCCATTTGTGTCTTTTTCTGTCAACTGGAGAGGATAGGCATGATCACACGGGATTGGGCTTAGAATGAATTACCTGGTGGGCCCCTCATCCATGTACACCCCCCTGTTGTCTTCCCAACTGGATCAAATGACTTAAAACAGCTGAACTGGGCTGGCCATCAACCCACTCCACACATACACACAAGCTTTCTCAATGTCTCTTTGGGCGTAAAACCCTAGGATGGTACTTTGGCTTTTTGATACGGAGGCCCAGGGGCATATGTTGATGATGTGACTCTGTCCAGGTTTCTTATACTGAGCCAAATCTAGAGGCCAGTGTGGAAGTGGGGACCTCCGTGTTTCCCTGCAAATAGGTGTAGCCCTCTGATTTCAGACCCGGGGTGGAGACTGCATGTTGTGTTCTATCCTATTTTTATAGCTTTGTATTCTCTATCCCCCCCCCAACATTTTATTATGAAAAATTTCAAACACGCAGTCAACCTGAAAGAGCAGTGAACACCCATTTACTCCCCCCCCCCGGATTGCACAACTACCATTTTGCTATATTTGCATTATTATATAACCAGCCACCCCACCCCATCCATCAATTCAGCCTAGTTTGTGATATATTTCTGAGGAATTTGTAAACATGCGTGCACTCCTCCTACCACAAACTTTAGCATGTGTGTCATTGGCCAGAGTTTAATATTTGTTTATCGATTGGGGTCCATGGGGATAAAATGTATAGTGAAATACTCCAATCTTCAGTGTACCAATTGAGAAGTTCTGACAAATACATCCTGATCTATCAGAACATCACCATCACCCCCAGAATATTCTCTTCTGCCTCTTAGCATTCAACCCCAATCCCACTGCCACCCCCCAGAGGCAACCACCCGCCTGCATTTTTTTTTCACCGCAGATTAGTTTGACCTGTTCTAGAACTTCATGGAAATATAATCATGGAGTGTATGCTGTCTGGTGAGGCCTCTTTCTCTTGGCATGATGTTTTTAAGACTCACTCATGCTGCTGTGTGTTTCAGAGGTTGTGGCCCGAGGTGCCTATACCACACAGTCTGTTCTTCCATTCTCCAACTGATGGACACTTCCTAGTTTGGGGCTACTATGAATAAAGCTACTGGGGACATTCTAGAATTCCCCAGGTCTTTTCCCCAAAGTGGTCACATCATTTACACTCTAATGATGTAAGAGAGTTCTAGTTAGCTCCTGTCCTTGGCAGCATTTGGTGTTGTTGGTCTTTAGCCATCCTGGTGGGTATATAATGTATCTCATTGAATTTTCCTTTGCATTTCCGTGGTGATGGATGATGATGTGCTTATTGGCCGTTGGTATATGTTCGTCTGTGATACATCTGTTCAGTTCTCTTGCCTGTATTTTATCTGGTTGTGTCTCTGTTATTAAGTTGTAGATGCTCATTGTGTATTCCAGACATCAGTCCTTTGACAATTATTTTGCAAATATTTAGTCCCACTCTGACTTGCTTCTTTTTTTTTTATTTCCAGCCTTAACTGAGATACAGTTGACATATAACATTGTGTAAGTTTAACATGTACAGTGTGTTCATCTGACACACTCATACACTGCAAAATAACAACCACCCATAGTGCTGGCCAACAGGATCATCACGTCACATGAACACTTTCTTTCTTCTTTTTTTTTTTTTTTTTTTGGATGGTGAGAACATTGGGGATCTGTTTGCCCAGAAACTTGTCTATTTTCTTAACAGTATTTTTCTTGGGGCAGAATTATAGGTTTTTGTTTTCAGATTTTATTTATTTCAGAGGGAGAGAAGGAGAAAGCTCAAGCATGAGCAGGGAGCAGGGCAGAGGGAGAAGCAGACTCCCCACTGAGCAGGAAGCCTGACTCTGGGCTCGATCCTGGGACCCTGAGAGTGTGACCGGAGCAGATGTCAGATGTTTAACCCACTGAGCCACCCAGGTGCTCCAGCATGTGTGCTTTTCAAGTGAGCTGTTACTCTAGCCAAACAGCAGCACAAAGAGGGGCTCATCCTTCCTGCGTGTGCAGTTCCCACCTGGGCATATTGCAGCCCTTCACCTAGCATGGAGGGGAACATGCCATGACCCTTGGAAGTTCCTACTGAGGCTGGGCCAGGAACGGGGAAATAAGCAAGTGTTAAAAATAGTGCAGTCTTTTTGGATGATTTTTTTTTTTAAATCTCATGACAAATTTCATGACTTTCATGATGATTGAAATCTTTTTTTTTCCCCCAAATGATTCACGAGGTAAATTGATGTGTCTGATTTTGTCAAGGAGGGGAAATAGGATACGTGGAGGCCAGTTCGTGTTTCCCCGGGTTGTGGATCACCCTGTTGTCCGAGTAATCTGGTCCCCAATGAGATAAGAGCAGTTCAGTCTGTGTTCTCCCGCTTGCCCGTCTCCCTCTCTACCCCTTTGCTTTCAGCTAGGCCGTGGACCTGAACTTGACAAAGCCCTTGGTGTGGCTGTGCCTGCTAAAAACACCCCCAAAAGCTGAGAGGGTCGTTTGAAAAGGAAATGTTTTATTTATTTTTTTACAAGTTTATTTATTTATTTGAGAGGGAGAGAGAGAGAGAGCACAAGCAGGGGGAGTAGCAGAGGGAGAGGGAGAAACAGACTCCTCCCACCCCCGAGCTGAGCAAGGGAGCCTGATGCAGGACTCGATCCCAGAACCCTGAGACCATGACCTGAGCTGAAGGCAGAAGCTTAACCGCCTGAGCCACCTAGATGCCCCTTAAATTGAAATGTCTTAGACAAGACATTCCTATCAAAAAAGGGACAATTTAAAAGAAAGAGCCCACAGCTTGCTTGCTTGCTTGCTTGCTTTCTTTTCCTTCCTTCCCCTTCCTTCCTTCCTCCCTCCCTCCCTCCCTCCCTCCCTCCCTCCCTCCCTCCCTCCCTCCCTTCCTTCCTTCCTTCCTTCCTTCCTTCCTGGAAAGGGGACCTTCATCTCCATTTCAGAAGAAAGGAGATTGAACCTCCATGCCTATTTAAGTGAGAACATGGAGAAATACTAGACCAGAAAGCTTGGAGCCAGAGGACCTCGCCTGTATGTGTGACTCGTGTACACGTGTGAGCCCCGCATGGAGGAAGCCCATGTGCCCAGGCCAGCCGCGTGGAACCTGTGCCAGGCTTCTGACACCAGCCAGATGACCAGTCACCTGCCTCTTGATGCTTGCCTCCTCCAACACAAGGACAATGGTGACAGCAGCCCTCCACCTGGCCGTCCCCACAGGTGGGATCTTTGTTCCTGGCAAATGGCCAGGCCTCCAGAAATACTCAGACCCAACGGGGTTCCCTCCCCCTTCCTGCAGGTGGGGAGGAAAGTACACTCCATTCGCGTGTCTCCTCTGTGTGCTGCGGCTCAGGGGGCCTGGCCCCTTACTCTTGACACCCAGAATCTGGAACCCCAGCATCATTCCTTTGACTCAGGGAGGGCTGATCTCACTGGCAGCTTGTCCTCCATTTGTTGAATGGGGTGCTATGCCTACAAGTTACCTTGACAAACGATCGTGGCCCAGGGGGCTTAGGCTTGTGTCTGCCTTTGGAGGCTGCATCTACCTGGGGGAAATGGAGGTTCCTTGGGGTGTTTTGTTTTTACAAACCATTCTCCATGGTCCAGCCAAATCCCTTTTGTGTGGGGCTGTGAATCAGGTGCACCCCACTTTCAGAGCCATCATTGTCTCCTCTTTAACATCCCCCTCCGGGATCCCTGGGTGGCGCAGTGGTTTGGCGCCTGCCTTTGGCCCAGGGCGCGATCCTGGAGACCCGGGATCGAATCCCATGTCGGGCTCCTGGTGCATGGAGCCTGCTTCTCCTTCTGCCTGTGTCTCTGCCTCTCTCTCTCTCTCTCTGTGACTATCGTAAGTAAATAAAAATTTAAAAAAATTTAAAAAAAAAATCTCCCTCCCACTTAGACTTGGAAGCCTTTCCATGGACACCCGAGCTTGAGAAGCCACACAGTTGAGGTGGCATGCTGTGGGGTGCAGCGTCTGCACCCAGGGATTGCCCAGATCTGAGACTTACCACTGGGACCAGGATGGCAGCTCAGTTTCAGTCTTCTGTGGGTCAGGCTGAACCATTGCCACCCCCTCCCAGATAGTGAGTCTTTACCCACTTAGTTGCCATCATTCACTTACACTGGGAAAAACCTAGAGTTTCCTCCTTGGAAACACGTAACTCCTGCTTTCCAGAACTTTCCATTTTAAGTAAACTTCAATATTCAGTTCTGGCTTTTGTTTATTTTTTTTAAGATTTATTTATTTATTTAAGAGAGGGAGAGAGAGAGACAGAGAGAGACAGAGACACAGGCAGAGGGAGAAGCAAGCTCCCTGCGGGAAACCCGATTGGGAACTTGAGCCCAGGACCTTGGGATCATGATGTGAGCCTAAGGCAGACGCTCAACCACTGAGCCACCCAGGCGTCCATCACTTCTGGCTCTTGAAAAGTAAATTGTCTTCCTTCCCCACTCTGATTTTCTATAATAGTAACAGGACATGTGTATGAGAGCATACTCTTAAGTGCTTTGCGATCTTTTGATGTGAAGGTAGGTGTCCAGTGCTCACTTGAAGATAAAACCGAGGTCCAGGCCAGTTTGCTAACTTGCTCTGTAGTGGCAGAGCTGGAATTCCAACCCCAGGAGGTCTGACTGCAATGCCCATGTGACCAGCCAAGACTTGACATTGCCTTATGTGCATATGAAGGGCATCCTGTGGAAGGAAGATAAAGAAATGATAGCAGTACACATGCAGAGGGACTTGGGGTGGCCATTTCATCTGTGCCCGTCCTGTACGCTGCAGGAGTCAGCACACTGGGTTGCAGCCAGAATCCCCCCCTTTTCACCCCTCATTGGTCCATCCCCAGCTCCAAGAGACAGTTCTACACAGACCTGTTGACTCCTACTCCTCCAAGCCACAGGACAAACCATAAGGCTTTGTCTGTATCTTAGACAATTTCTCAAGATACAGCTTCCAACATGGGGGATTATAGCATCAGAGAGCAGAAGCATCATAAAGGCTCTGGACACGAATGGCCAAATCAGTTTCCATTTTAGGATCCCACCAGAAGGCCTCCAAATTCTGAGTGGTGGTGTCCAAACCGCAGCTGGTGAGCCAGCCAATCATCTCACTTACAAAGCCCTGGGTGGGGGCAGGGTGGGAAGACCTGCCCTGGTCTTTGAAGCTCTGTGTTCCCAGCAGCATCAGCATCACCTGAGAACTTATTAGAAATGCACATTCTTGGACCTCACCCCAGTCCTACTGAGTCACAAACTCCAGGGGTGGGCCCCAGCTGTCTGGAAACAAGGCCTCTGGGTATTTCTGGTGCCGGCTCAGAACTGGGAGCCACTGGTCTTGGGAAAGCTGTGTGAACTGCAAGGGCAATGCACACACTTTATTAACCAAATCTGGGAGGGCTGGGAGCAAATCCAAGGGCAAGGTCACTTCCATCTCTAGGTCACGTTCAAAGTTGTCATGTCCTAGCTGGTTTGTTCTTTAGATGAATCACTAGAAGCATGTGGAAAATGTTACTCTTTTGCGTCAGGGGTCTAGCTCAAGTAGGCACTTGTTATTAGTACTTAGAGGTTTATTATGTGCCAGGTGTGTTATTATTATTATTATCATCCCTTTTGTTCCCCTGGGAGGGGAAAAGGTAGGCTTAGAGCAATCTAGAAAAAGCCTACGGTCACACAGCTTCGAAGTAGCAGAACTGTTTGAACCCAGTCAGTCTGCCAGAGACTGAGCTCTTTAAAAAAAAAAAAAAAAAAAAAAAGACTTGATTTATTTGAGAAGCAGAGCACAAGCAAGGAGGAGTGACAGAGGGAGAAGGAGATGCAGACTCCCCACTGAGCAGGGAGCCTGACCCGGGGCTCAGTCCCAGGACTCTGAGATCATGACCTGAGCCAAAGGCAGATGCTTAACTGACTGAGCCACCCAGACACCCTGAGACTGAGCTCTTATTAATGGCCACATGGCTTGAGAGAAGGAAGTTGAGATACTTACATAATGTGGAGTCTTTCAAATGACTGGGTTTGTTAATGTTCTGGAGTCTTCCAAAGCTCTGTAGTGAGTGTCTCAAGAAGTGGTTTTCCCCTGCTTCTGGTAGCCCCCTACTTTGACAAACCAAAGCTGGTCTTGGGCACACCTAGCTCTGGCCTAGTAGCCCATCCCTAGCAGCTTAGGGAGGTGATCTTTTATTCCCCCCTACCTGTGTCACTTTGACTCCTAGGGATTGCTTCTAGATTGTCCAGGCTGCAGACATGCCCTGGTAGGTAAGTGTCTCAGCCGTAGATCCCTTGAGTTCTATGACATTTCGTGCAATGAACTCTCAAATCCTCTCTCACATGACAGGTGGGAGCCAGAGGCACTTGGGAAGGCAGGGGTCTGTGGGGTCAAGGACACTGGGTGTAGGCACCGATGCTTTGTCTTTTACCATCTGAGTCAGGGGGAGCCTACAGTTTGGGATCCACGCTGGCACTCGGGCTACCCCTGGGCCTTTGCAGCCCGGCTTCCGGGGAGTGGCAGTGGGGTGTGCCAGAGGCCAAAGCGGGAGAGCCAGGCCAGGCTTGCCACTGCCCCGAAGGCATCCCCGTGGAGGTGCCTGCAATCACAGCAAAACAGAGGAGACTCCAAATTTCCCTTTTGGGGCCACGGAAAGGAAGCCAAGTGAAATGTGAAGAGGTGTCTGAAAGCTGAGAGGAAACCAGGAAGGCCTTCCAGAAGTTCTATTTGTGGTAAGAAACCTTGGCATGGATGGGGCAGCCAGCCCCACTGCAAAAATAGACCGATGTGCTGAGAAATGGCTCAATTTTGGAAGCAAACGTCCCTCCGCAGAGGAAAGGAGCTTGGGCGGCGATCCTGGGGGGCTCTGGCCCTCTGCTCTGCTTCCCTCCAGACCCCGGCACCCACCGAGGAGAGAGCCAGAAACACTCATTTCAAAGTGAATTCTTGTGAACGGCCACGGCTTCACCATCCCAAATGGGGCTGGCGAAAAATCAGGCCCGAGGGGAGGTTTCATGTCGGCGCCTGGCAGCCAGATGGGCCCGCCGTGCGTCCCTAGCTCTGCGGGACCAGCTCCCCCTCACTGCGTGCATTCTTGGCGTGGGCTCCCAGTGGGTGACATGGCTAAGAAGATAGGGGACAGCATGCAGGAGACCGGTGGCTGGATGGAAAATGCAGACCTTGACAGGGATCGAGGGCAGGACCGGTCAGCCAGGTGGTCTGACAGCCTCGCCGGGGGGACAAGATGTGACCGTGAAGGAAGGAAACAGGCAGGAGGGACACCTGAGGTCCTTCCTTCTGACTCTAGAAGTCTGCCGCTGCCCATTCCCTCTTCTGTGCTCACCAGCCTCCTCTCTCGGGCACAGACGCCCACTGTCCTGGGAGAGCGGCCCTGGGCAGGGGACCAGCAGTGACTGCTGTCAGGCTCGGGTGACCACCTGCCACCTCAGTTGAGCAGGGCCTGAGAGTCAGCTGAGGGGGGTGGTCCCCGACATCCCCCTGCCCTGTACTCCTGGCTGCACTAAGGCTGCTGGGGGCAGAAGTGAACGTGTGTCTAGACGGTCATGACACAGTTATGACCTCCTCAGAAATGGGCACTTTATTTTATGGCCCAAGCAGTTTGGGGGGTGGGGAGCCACAAATGAGCATAGATGCCATGTCTCCTTGGCCAGAACTGGGGTACGTCCAGCAAACCAGACCCGCCTGCCCTTCTGCCCACAGGAGATGGATGGGGTCCCCACTTTTCGTCCCTTTGCTGCTTGTGGCCAGGAGCATCAGCAACTTTGCATTAGGAGCTGTGGTCAGAGTTGAAAGGTCAAATGTCCTCTGCACTTGGCGGCCCAGCTACTTCTGTCTTCAGAGGGCACAGGGCAGCTGTCGAAAGGTTTAGGTGGGGCCTAGAGGGGCTCATCTGCAGCAAGCGGGGGTCGGCGGGGCACTTGGTTTTGCAAGTGTGCCCAAACCCTCCTCCACATATTTGCAATGTTTTGTTTTTGTTTTTGTTTTTTTAAGATTTTATTTATTTATTCATGAGAGACACAGAGAGAGAGGCAGAGACACAGGCAGAGGGAGAAGCAGGGAGCCCGACGTGGGACTCAATCCCAGGACTCCAGGATCACACCCAGAGATCCCCATGTATTTGTAATGTTGAACGGAAGTGGAAACGGTGCTTTTTTCTGGAAGCACCCCATTTCTTCAAGCTGTCACATACTTCTAGTAGGACCTTTCACAGCTCCCCTCCCCTCCTTGCAGGGCATGGCAGGTGGGTACACGACCCAGGCACGGCCAGTTAAGGTGACCCCCTCTCCCCGGGATGGGCCAGTTGCTCCCTGGGCAGCGGTGTCGCAGACCAGAGCCCCCTGCCTATTTGGGGCCCTGCGCTGGAGGAACGTGATCCAGGGTTCCTGCAGCTGTTTTCCTGGGCACAGAGAGAACCCGTTTGCTATAGCAAGGAAGGGCAACCCAGTTTGAGAGTGCATGTAGACAGCAGTGCTGAGCTACTGGATCCGTTTGCTCCTAAGGCCAGATGCACCCTGCACTTTCCAGTCAAGTCCATTAGTGCCTCCCAGCCACCTGGGGGGCTCAGTGGTTGAGTGTCTGCCTTCAGCTCAGGGTCCTGGGATCGAGTCTCACATCAGGCTTCCTAGGGAGCCTGCTTCTCCCTCTGCCTGTGTCTCTGCCTCTCTTTCTGTGTCACTCATGAATAAATAAATAAAATCTTTAAAAAAGAAAGAATGAATGAATGAAAGCAAGCAAGCAGGCAAGCAAGCCACCTCCCTCCCTCTTCTTGCTTGGCTCAGCCTGACTTATCTTTCTGTCCCTTGCCACCATAAAAGAAGCCCTGCCCATGACAGGGCATATTTCGGTACAGGAAGGGCCCGCCGTCTGAGAAGGCAGCTGGCCAGTGTGTAGATTAATTGTAGGTTGATATAAAGAATAAGACAGGCAGGTGCCACTCAGCTTGAGAAAGTCCAGGCTTTTCAGCCCCTTGAGAAGCTCTCACGGACCTAGGGCTCTTTGAGAGGCTGATGGTAAATCCCCCTTCACCAGTCATCCAGGCAGGGTCACTACCGGGGTGGGTGTGGTTCCTGGGTGAGCCGATGGGAGGAGGAGACAGTCCTCACCCAGGGAAAGGCCCCGCAGACGTCGGGTTGGTGGAAGGCTGCTCTCTCTGGCAGGTGCCAGGGTTTGAAATGGGGTTCCCTGTGTAAGGGACGCCCCGGCTCAGCCAGGGCCTTCGCTCAGACTCTCGGGGTGGAGGTGGGGGGTCAGGTTAGGATCTTCTCCAGAGGACGTGGCCTTGTGCCTTGTGTCCCCGCTCTGAGAGGCCCTTACTGCACGTGGCCCGCAGCCTGGGGCACTGGCCTGGCTTCAAGCACAGAGCATCTGCCGCTCAGACTTCTTGCTCTTTCCGGCCTCCAATATCACTTCTGGAATTGGAAATGCCTCCCAAACTAACAACTGCCCGCTCCATGGTGTTCCTTCCTGAGTGTCCCTGCAGGAGAGACGGGGACATGAGGAATAAAGCCAGACATCTTTGCTCCCCACCTACAGAGGGACTGTTTGGCTGGGTGGCTGTCAAACAGCACTCCTGTCTTTTTTTTTTTTTAAGAATTTACTTATTTATTCATGAGAGACACAGAGAGAGAGGTAGAGACACAGGCAGAGAGAGAAGCAGGCTCCCTAGGAAGCCTGATGCGAAACTCGATCCCAGGACCCTGAGCTGAAGGCAGACACTCAACCACTGAGCCACCCAGGCATCCCTGACTCCTGTCTTCCCTTTGACTTCACATGGTGAAAACTGTTGAAAAGATGGCCCTTCACCCCCGCCAATCCCTCTCTAGAAGCTTTGGAAAAAGGACATGTTTTGTCATGAAACAAATTAGAAATCAAGCCCACACTCCACTACTTCCTTGCTTTGGAGCTTTGGATAAGTTCTGTGTGCTTAGAAGCCTCAGTTTTCTTCCCTGTACAATGGGGATAATGATACTGCAGTGGTGAAGCCTGGTTCAGCTATGAGTGCAGAGATCTGAATACGGTGGCTTAAAACACTCATGTAAAAGTCATCTGAGGATGCTGGTTGCCAGGGGCCAGGGATAGAGAAAATGGGGACTTAGTGCTCAGTGGGGATAAAGTTTCAGATTTACAAGATGAGAAGAGTCCTGGAGATGGATGGTGATGATGGCTGCACAACAGTGTGAGTGTACTTAATACCACTGTACACTTAAAGATAGCTAAGATGGAAAATGTTATGTTAAGTGTATTTCAACTAAAAAAAAATCAGATTTTCGAAAATTTAGCTGAGGAAAAGGATATAGGGGCATCTGGCTGGCTTAGTTGGTAGAGCATGTGATTCTAGATCAAGGAGTCATGGGTTCAAGCTCCACGTTGGGCATGGAGTTGACTTTCAAAAGAGAAAAAAGTGGGGATCCCAGGGGTTTAGCGCTGCCTTCAGCCCAGGGCATGATCCTGGAGTCCCAGGATCGAGTCCCACATCAGGCTCCCTGCGTGGAGCCTGCTTCTCCCTCTGCCTGTGTCTCTTCTTCCTCTCTCTCTCTCTCTCTCTCTCTCTTATTTATAAATAAATAAATAAATAAATAAATAAATAAATAAATAAATAAATAAAATATTTTTAAAAAAAAGAGAGAAAAAAGTGTATATACAAAAATCAAAAAAAAGACTTTCAAGGCAGGCAGCCAAGGCTTGTAGGATAGGTGTGTGAAATCACGGACCTGAGCTCCTACAGTCTCCCTGTGCTAACTTCCATTCCAAAGGTCAACTCATGGTCCAGTGTGGCTGTTAGAGCTCCAGCCATTACATTCCAGTCTGCAAGAAAGAGAAGCACATTCTGACTCACCTTTTTAGAAGCCATCCCAGAAGTCCACCCTAAAACTTCCACCTACATTTCTTTGGCTAGTGTTTAGTCATGTCATCACATTTGGCTGCAAGGGAGTCTGGGAAAGGTAGTTGTGGGAGGTGGCCTCTAAGATGGCCTCAGGGGCACCTTGCGGCTCAGTTGGTTAAATGTCAGACTCTTGATCTCAGCTCAGGTCTTGATCTCAGGTTCATGGGTTCAAGCACCACATTGGGCTCCATGGTGGGTGTGGAGCCTTCTAACTAATTAAATTAATTAAAATAAAAATGGCCCCAATCATCCCTGCCTCCTGGTATTGACTCCCTTGTATAATTTTCTCCCCTTGAGTGTGGGCTAGACCTTGTAGCTTCCTTCTAATCAATAGAGTCTGGCCAAAGTGATGGGAGGCAACTTCTGAGATTAGGTTATAAAAAGATGGTGGCTTCTATCTTGGGTGCCCTCTCTTGCCCTGAGGAAATCCAGGTGACATGTGAGCTGCCCTATGGAGAGGCTGACATGGCAAGGAACTGATGTCTCTAGTCAACAGCTAGTGAAGACCAGAGGCCTTCAATCCAATAAGCTTGGAGGAACATCCTCCCAGGAGAACCTTCAGATGAGGTTGGAGCCCTGGTGGACATCTTGACTGCAATTTCTCAAAACACCTGATCTAGAAAGCCCACAAAATTGACCCACAGAAACAAAAAGCCTAGCAGAGCCTAGGCTTATTTTCAGCTGCTAAGTTTTGGGCTTATTCATTACACAGCAACAACCAACTCATACAGTTCCCTGAAGTGGACACATTCCCAGGGTTTGATGAGTAAGAAGGAAGCGAAGATGGAATTGGGAAGAAACAGTAGTCACTGCTACCTGTGCCCACCTTACAGGACTGTAGTGAGGATGAAATGAGGCACGTCTATGAAGTGCCCATACAGTGTGCCAGCACCTAGGAAGTGCCTAAGGAGAGGTCATTAGTGAGGGGCCACCATCCAGAGTCTACTTCCCAGGCTTCTCACCAAGCTCTTCCAGGAGACGGAGTTGTGCTGTGTCTGTTATGTGATTTTTCCCTGGCTCCCTCTCCCACTCACAGTTCAGACCCCCACCAAATCCAACCAGTAGCACAACTCCTCCTGCAAAACAAAGGTCCCCAAGCCAGCTGGTGGGCTCACCCAATGCTAAGATTTCAGAGAGAACAGGGCTTAATGCAGTTCTCCCTTTTATAGTGTGAACCTGTCTAGATGGACATCCTACCTTTCTGCTGTACCTTCTTTCTGCACTGCTACTGCTGAGGCAGAGCCCAGGATTTGGAGCATTTATAGAGTTCCCAGTTTTAAAAAAAAATTGCACTAGTTCAACCCAATTTTCTCTCCCCAAGAGAAGTGGAGGTCAGGTTTATGGGACATAAGGTGGTGTTTGAGTGACTGAGCATTATATTTCTTCCTGGTTTTCCTTTGGGCTTTTGGGGACCTTTCCTCCTGTCTGTCTATAGAGACCTAAAGTCCATATAGGGCCCCAGAGCCTATTCTCCTGTGGGTGTAACTGGGAGAAAAATCTAGAAAGTGCTTCTCTGGGTCCCCTGGTAATGTGTCACCTAACTGGGGCAATAATTGAGACTACCCCTTGAATTAAAAGCTCCAGGGTGTAGGGATTTTTTTTTTCACAGCAGAAGGTCAACTCCCAAATCATTTCACATAAAATGAAATCTCAATTTTTCAGAATGGGTTGACAATGATCAAGGCCTTTCAGTAAAAACAAATATTCTAGGGAGGTGGGGGGAGAGGGGGTCAATGTCCAAGACCTTTTTTCTTAATCTCCTTCAGTAATGGTGGAAGATAAAATATGCCACTATTCTTGCTCGTTATTTTTATTAGTGAACCAGGATACATGAGAACTTAATAAAATATTCGCAGAAGGCTCAGCTGTATTATTAAAAATCTTCTTTACCAGTTCTTTGAATTTCATAAAAGCAGTGATCTCTTTAAATCACTAGGAAGGGGGGGGAACCTGGGTGGCTTAGTCCGTTGGGCATCTGCTTTCAGCTCAGATCGCCATCTCAGGGTCCTAGGATCGAGGCCTGCGTTGGGCTCCGCACTCGATGGGAAGTCTGCTTCTCCCTCTTCTTGTGCCCCCCCCCCCTTGAACTCTCACTCTCTCTCTCAAATAAATAGGTAAAATCTTAAAAAAAAAATGAAATCACTAGGAGGGGAGAGATGGGTGCATATGGGGGGTACCATTCATAGTGAATGCCATGTTAACATGCTTTCTTCAATTTAAAAACTTAGCTTAAATATGTTTTGAGCATGAGGTTCTTGCTTGTAAAATTCAGAGGAGCTCCACGAATACAAACGCTGTGTGAGCAGACACTTGTCACTGGTGTCTCTGTGCACACCTAATCAGAAAAGTCCAGCGTGCACCAGGGAGATGAAGCATGGAGAGGCCAAGCACTCTTGAGTTTAGGAAGTTGTCACAACAAAATGACTCATGGAATGTTTTAACACACTATCTTCTTGAAAGAGGGAGCAGACAGGGCAGGAAGCCCTGTGCAGGAACGAGTGGGGGTGCGTGCATGTGCATCTGCGCGTGTGTGCACACATGCACGCATGTGCACAGTGGGGCTTTGGGTGGGAGAGGAGTGTTAAGGACAAAATTAACACTTTTGCTCTGATAAAGAGCAGGAGCATTTATTAAGCAGGTGGGAGCTGGGTCTGTGTCTAGCTTGAGTCTTCACTAGTAATTGTTCTTTGGCTTGGCGACAGAGTTACGAACTGGTACTCGGATTGTTTTTCTTTACACCGCGGAACTGGTACTCGGATTGTTTTTCTTTACACCGCGCTCTGCCATTATATTTTCTATTAGGAATTTGATTCACTCAAAAAGACGTAATGAGTTGGCTGTTTGCTAACAATGGGCCTCTTGTGTCATCTGTAGGAAACATTGCCTCGTGTCCCTGTGACCCTGGCATCAGTGCTTAGCTCGTGGCAACTTCCTAGCCCTCACCCTTTCAGACCTCGAGGGGGCTGACCTTGAAACCCCAGAGCTAAAGCCACACATACAGAAGTCATGGGTCAAAGTGTACCCATTGTGCTTGGGGGGGACCCCATGCACACCAGGATTCACCTGGGCTGGTTTCCTTCCCTCCCAGCCCCCGCTGTGTGCGTGCCCAACTCCCAATGCCCTGGGTGGTCATGTGTTTGCAGTGAAGCATGACTGTTGGTCTCTCTTATTTCATCATGGGAGTCCACCTCATCTGGAAGGTAGTAGGGTCTGGATGGCTGGCTGTCTTGGGCTGGATGGGGAATCTGGTTGGGGGGGGGAACATGGTGGACTCACCTCATTTGTGGGGCAGCTCGCAGGATTGGCTCCATGAAGCCAGAGCTTCTAAGGGAAGCACCAGCTCGAAGACTGCAGAAGGAAATGGGTGGCCGCTGGACACGGTTTCTATTTTTTTTTATTGGAGTTCAATTTGCCAACATAGAGCATAACACCCAGTGCTTATCCCGCCAAGTGCCTGCCTCAGTGCACATCACCCAGTCACCCCCACCCCCCACCCACCTCCCCTTCCACTACCCCTTGTTCATTTCCCAGAGTTAGGTGTCTCTCATGTTTTGTCACCCTCACTGATATTTTCAGTCATTTCCTCTCCTTTCCATTTATTCCCTTTCACTAATTTTTATATTCCCCAAATGAATGACACCATAAGATGTTTGTCCTTCTCCGATTGACTTACTTCACTCAGCATCATACCCTCCAGTTCCATCCACGTTGAAGCAAATGGTGTGTATTTGTCGTTTCTAATGGCTGAGTAATATTCCATTGTATACATAAACTACATCTTCTTTATCCATTCATCTTTCGATGGACACCGAGGCTCCTTCCACAGTTTGGCTATTGTGGACATTGCTGCTAGAGACATCGGGGTGCAGGTGTCCCGGCATTTCACTGCATCTGTATCTTTGGGGTAAATCCCCACCAGTACAATTGCTGGGTCGTAGGGCAGGTCTATTTTTAACTCTTTGAGGAACCTCCACACAGTTTTCCAGAGTGGCTGCACCAGTTCACATTCCCACCAACAGTGCAAGAGGGTTCCCCTTTCTCCACATCCTCTCCAACATTTGTTGTTTCCTGTCTTGTCAATTTTCCCCATTCTCATTGGTGTGGGGTGGGATCTCATTGTGGTTTTGATTTGTATTTCCCTGATGGCAAGTGATGTGGAGCATTTTCTCATGTGCATGTTGGCCATGTCTATGTCTTCTTCTGTGAAGTTTCTGTTCATGTCTTTTGCCCATTTCATGATTGGATTGTTTGTTTCATTGCTGTTGAGTTTAAAAAGTTCTTTGTAGATCTTGGATACTAGCCCTTTATCTGATACGTCATTTGCAAATATCTTCTCCCATTCTGTAGGTTGTCTTTTAGTTTTGTTGACTGTTTCTTTTGCTGCCCAGAAGCTTCTTAAGTCCCAATAGTTCATTTTTGCTTTTGTTTCTCGTGCCTTCATAGATGTATCTTGCAAGAGGGTGCTGTGGCCAAGTTCAAAAAGGGTGTTGCCTGTGTTCTCCTCTAGGATTTTGATGGAATCTTGTCTCACATTTAGATCTTTCATCCATTTTGAGTTCATCTTTGTGTATGGTGCAAGAGAGTGGTCTAGTTTCATTCTTCTGCATGTGGATGTCCAATTTTCCCAGCACCATTTATTGAAGAGACTGTCTTTTTTCCAGTGGATAGTCTTTCCTCCTTTGTCGAATATTAGTTGACCATAAAGTTGAGGGTCCACTTCTGGATTCTCTATCCCATTCCATTGATCTATATGTCTGTTTTTGTGTACACGGTTTCTAGAAGCAGTGGCACACAGCAAGGGGGGAATGACAAAGGTAGGCTTTTTGGCCATCAAGTCAGTGGCCCAAGGAGGAAGGTTAGTAAGGGGACATTTCAGGGGACTTACCAATGCATATTTACATTTTCCTCCTTAAATATTTGGAAGAAAACTTGGATTTTTTTGTTTTGTCTTGTTTTGTTTTTTCTGTGAATGTTCAGCACTCTAAGACAATTTTGTCCCAGGAAGATGTGCTGGTGCTTTACCAAAACTAGGACTTCTCACCTGAGGCTTGTAAAGTGCTAGACGGAGTCATAACAGTGATAATAAGGGCATTTATGTGACCGTGCTGTGAGCCAGGGATTGTTCTAAGTGCTTTGTATGGATCTAATAGCTGACGCTTGGCTCACAGCAGGCAGATGGAAGGATGCAGAGGCTGAGCAGGGAGTAGCCAGCAGCCTTCCTTGCTAGGATCCACCAGCACTAGTTTAGATGAATGAGTTTCACTCCACAAACGTGAGTTTTTTAAATGTCACAATCCTTTTTTAAAAAGTTTTTTGGGGCACCTGGGTGGCTCAGTCGGTTAAACATCCGCCTTCGGCTCAGGTCACCATCTCAAGGTCCTGGGATCCAGCCCTGTGTGGGGCTCCCTACTCAGTGGGGAGTCTGCTTCTCCCTCTCCCTCTGCCCCTCCCCCTTCTTGTGCACACACACACACACACACACACACACACACTCTCTAACAGATAAATTCTTAAAAAAAAAACTTTTTTATTTCAAAAGTTTTCCAACTTGATTGAAATAGAATTGACATGTAACACAGTAAGCTTGAGGTAGACAATGTGTTGATTTGATACCCTTATATGTTGCAAAGCGATGACCACCATGGCTTAGCTGACACCTGCATGACATCCCACTGTGTCACGTGTCACCTTTTGTTTCTTGTGTTGAGAGCATTTAATATCTACTCTCTTAGCAACCTCTAAGTGTACAATACAGTGTTAGGAATTATAAACACCATGCTGTACATTAGATCCCTAGAACCTATTCATCTTAGAATTGGAAGCATAACCTCTGACATTGCCTCAGTTTCCCCACCTCCAGCCCCTAGCTGCCAGCATTCCACTCTGTTTCTACCAGTTTGTTGTCTTTAGATTTGACCTATAATGATACCCTGAAATATTTGTCCTTCTCTGACTTACTCCACTTCACACAGTACCGTCAAGGGCATTCATGTTGTTGCAAATAGCAGGATTTCCTCTTCTCATGGCTGAGTAATATTCCATCATGTGTTTGTATATATACAAGTCTTCTTTAGCTGTTAATCTGTTGACACACTTTGGTTGTGCCCAATATCTTGGCTACTGTCAGTAACACTGCAGTGAACATGTGAGTGCAAACATCTCTTCAATAGCCTGTTTCACTTCTAACGCGTATAGATCCAGAAATGGAATTGCTGGATCCTACAGTAGTCTTATTTTTAATTTTTTGAGGACCCTGCATGCTGTTTTCCAAGCTGGTTGCACCAATTTACATTCCCACCAACAGCATATAGGAGTTTCCTTTCCTCTACATCCTTGCCAACGCTTGTTATCTCTTGTCTTCGTGATGGCAGCCTTTCTGATGGGTGTGAGGTGATACCACACTGTGGTTTTCATCTGCGTTTCCCTGATGATCAGTGATGTTGAGCATCTTTTCATGTACCTGTTGGCCATGTGTATGTCTTCAATGGAAAAATGTCTATTCGGTTCCTCTGCCCATTTTTATCTTTTAATTTAATTAATGAGAGAGAAAGCGAGAGAGGTGGGGGGAGGGGTGGTGAGAGAAGCAGGTTTCTTGCTGAGCAGGGAGCCCAACATGGGGCTCAATCCCAGGACCCCGGGATCATGATCATGACCCGAGCCGAAGGCAGATGGTTAGCTGTCTAAGCCACCCAGGCTCATTTTTAAACTCAGATTGTCTTTTAGTGAATCGTATGAGCTCTTAGTATAGTTTTGATGTTAACCCCTTATCAGATGTATCATTTGCAAATATCCCCTCCCATCTATCAGTTGCCTTTCCATTTTGTTTATTGTTTCTTTTGCGGGGAAGGCTTTTAGTCTGCTGTGATCCCACTCAGTGGTTTTTCCTTTTCCTGCTATGCTTTTGGTGTCCTTTCCCAAGAATCATTGATGAGACCAGGGTCAAGAAGCATTTTCCCTGTGTTTTCTTCTAGGAGCTCTATGGTTTCTGTTCTTATGCTTAAGCCTTCAATCTGTTTTGAGTTCATCTTCCTGAGTGGTGTGATGGAAGGTTCCAGGCTCGTTGTCTTGCATGTGACTGTCCAGTTTTCTCAACACCACCTCTAGAAGAAATTATCTATTTCCCACTCAGTATTCTTGTCCAGTGTTAATTGATTATACACAGGAGGGTTTATTTCTGGGCCCTCGAGTGTGTTCCATTGATCTTTGTGTCTCTTTTTGCCCACATTATACTGTTTTGATTCCTATGACTTTGTAGTGTCGTTCGAAATCGGGAAGCGTGATACTTCCATCTTTGTTCTTTCCCAGGGCTCTTTGCGGTCTGTTGTGGTTTCAGACAAATTGTGAGATTTTTTTTTTCTTTTCTATTTCTGTAAAAATTGCTGTTGGGATTGTGATGGAATCTGTTGATGGCTTTGGGTAGCTTGAGCGAAATGTCAATCCTTTATTCCTCTCAGTCAAGTGGAAGGTCTTTGAAGCCACTGTCTCCTCAGTCCTGGGGCTCTTGCCCTCACTCCTTATATTTGGGACAAAGTCTCAGGACCATATGGAGTCAGAACGTGCATGGAAAGGCCTTCTAGTCTGGAATCCACACTGAGACTGCCCTGTGCTGTAAGTGCCAGGAGTTCTACAAGGTGGCAGCTCCATGGCTCCTGAGCCAAGATGGGGACCAGGGCCTTTCCCAACAGCTAGAAAGGGCGTTCCTAGTACTGAGAGCCCTCAATCAACCCCTCATCCCCATCTCCTCTCAGCAACCTCTGCCAAGCCCCTGTCCCTTCCCCAGTCTTGGGGGACTGTTCCCAACCCTCTCTTCAGCATGACCCTTTCTATCCACCGCTCCCTCCACCCCTTCCCTCTGCTGTCTAGGACCAGCCTTGACTCCCTCCTCTTTATTCTTACCTTCCTGACTATGCCTGGAGACCAAAATGCTCAAAGTGGCCTTGTCCTTCGACACTGTAATTGTTCTTTATCTCCCATTAAGCAGGGACCAAACTGTCTAGACTAGTGCCTACTGCAGAGTCAGAACAGTAACCTTGGGAAAGTTGCCTGACCACACCAAACCTCAGTTCCTATTTCGATGCTGAAGATCAAGGTGCTTTCGCGCCATGTGTAAGTTCTCTTCCACAGTGCAGGCATAGATGTGGCTTCTGGAATAGCTGGATTCAGGTACTCGAATGTGGCATCAGGAATCCTATCTATGGAGGCCCCTGGCTGGGCTGTTGGTAGAGCATGCAACTCTTGATCTCAGGGTTGTAAATTCAAGTCCCATGTTGGGCATGGAGCAAGGAAGGAAGGAAGGGAGGAAGGAAGGAGAAAGAAAGAGAAAAAAGAAAAAAAAGAAAAGAAAAGAAAAAGGAAAGAAGAAAAGAAAAGAAAAGAAAAGAAAAGAAAAGAAAAGAAAAGGAGAAAGAAGTCCTATCTGTTGACTCTGGTTTTTTCTGAGGTGGTTTCACACAAATGCATCCTCATAGTGGCAAGGTGGCTGCCACCTTCTCAGCTTCCCAAGGTCGGACAGCAGCCTGGCTTGAGTCTCCTTGGTGCTGATTGTGTCCTCTCTCCGGTTCTGAGCCAATTCCTGTGTCAAATGGGATTACTGCCTTGATTGGTCCGGCCCCCCTGAGCTAGGAGTGGTGTTCTCTACCCAGACTTCATGAGCCGAGAGTGGGGAAGTTCTCCAAGGAGAATTCAGCCACGAAGAGGAGGAAAGGAGGCCGAGCAAGTGTGACCCCAACCACCCTCGCACCCTCCATCACTGTGAGCTCTCGCCCTCACCGCTGGCACGCCTTAACCAACTGCTCCTCCTTCCTCCTGCCCTGGTTCACCCACCACAGCACAGGCCAAGGCAGGGGAACGGGGCCCAGCCCCTGACCCCTCACCCAGGTAGGGTGTGTGTGGCTCCCCTGCCAGGGAGGCTCTACTGGGATGAATAGTGTCCCCCACCACCACCGCCAAATTCATGTTGACCTGGAATCTGTGACTGAAAGAGGGCCTTGCTGATGGAATCCAGTTAAGACGAGGTCATGCAGGATTAGGATGGGCCCTAAGTCCAAGGACTGGTGTCTTTATCAGAAGAGGAAAATCTGGACACGGACACAGGGAGAAACACCAGCTGGAGACAGGCAGAGGTCAGACTGATGCTGCCAAAAGCCGAGGCAGACCTAGGGCTGCCGCAAGCACTGGGGGCTGGACGCAGAGAGGAATTCTGGCCTCCAGAGAGAACGAGCCCCGGCTCTGTCTGGGACACTTTTTTTTTTAAGATTTTATTTATTTATTCATGAGACGTACACAGAGAGGCAGAGACATAGGCAGAGGGAGAAGCAGGCTCCCTGTGGGAAACCCGATGTGGGACTCGATCCCAGGACCCCTGAGAGATCATGACCTGAGCCATAGGCAGATGCTCAACCACTGAGCCACCCAGGCATCCCCATCCGTGACACTTTGTTACATGGCCCTAGGCACCCCAGGGCAGGGCTTCCACAGCCACAAGGTTCTCGTCCCGCCCCCGAAGACTTCAAGTAGGCGACTGGCCCATTTCCCGGGAGAAAGACATTCTCAGCTGATGAAAGACGTTAGCAGAAGAGGCCACATGATGTTTGCAGCTGAGGTCACTTCAAAGGGAAGGCAGGATCGCCGCCGCCCTAGGGACAGAGATGGCCAGCATCATCCTCGGTGTCCCCCCCACCCCAGCCCCCATTACCCCTCCCCAGTGTGTCCAAGCTCGCAGAGACTGAAAGCCCGGAGAGGTCTCTGCTGAGCCGGTGGCCTTGGGCAGCAAGGGCCAGGGTGACCAAGCCATCCCTGTGCCCCCGGGCTGTCCAGCCTTAGCTCTGACATCTCTGCATCCTGGGAAGCCCTTGTTGCTGGGCAAGCCTGGAAGGTCAGTCCACCTCACTGGGGCTGGGGTTGGTGTTGCTCCTTGGGAGCCGGGGTACAGGCTCAGACCCATTGTGGGTCCTACATGCCCACAGGCATTTTTTTAAGCCTTGATCATGTGCTGATTAGCACCTGGAGCTGCATGAGCTCTCTGGTCCTTGTGACATACCTGTAAGGCAGGTGTCTTGGTGGCCCCCATGTTACAAGCTGAAGCTCCAGGAGGAGGTAAGGTGTATAGACAGCAGGTCATGCACCAGCCGCATCAGCATGGCCCAGGCGGCTTCTTCATTCTGCGGCCTCACCTCTGCCTTGGACTGGCCTTGCAGGGGGTGTTGCTGGGGGAAGGCTGCCTCCAGGACTCTCTCTGTACCTGCTGGGCCAGTGTCCTCTGCACACAGCCCCCGCGTGGGACCCCACCTGAGCGCCATGAGTGGCATCGCCAGGCAGTTAGCAGCAAGGACCTGGGAAGCTCACTGCTTGAGTTCGAAGGCCAAATCAGCCACCTGCCCATTGTGCGACCTTGGACAAGTCACTGCTCTGTGCCTCATTTCCTCGTCTAAGAGATGGGGTGAAGGGGTGCATGGGTTTATAGCACACCATTGGCATCACTGTTGAGGGGTTGTAAGCTGCGAGGTGCTGACCTCAGCTTCGAGAGTCAGAACTGGAAGCAAATGGCAGTGACTCTGGGGCACTTTACCCTAAACCCGAGCCTCCTATCTATAAAATGGGGGAAAGGCAGCACTTCGCTTTAGCACCCATCAAACATTGCTCTGATTGACACAGATGCTCAGGCCAAGTCTGAACAATTTGAACTGTGGGCAAAATTCCTATAATTTTTTTTTCTGGTCCCACCAGGGACCCTACTGCTCATGGTTTGAAGCATCCTTGGTTTGTGTGGGAACTGGGGCTGGGGGCAGGTAAGAGGGCTGGCAGAGAACATTCCTGCCAAAGACTGAGCGAACAGTTCACGTGGGAAAGGGATCAGAGATCGGAAGACGTGGGTCCTGGCTCAGCTCCATCTGATCTCGAACATCCTTGACTTCTCAGGCTTTGGTTCTCCTTCTGTAAAATGGACAGAAGACTGGGTTCCACACCTGGTCTTTGGGCTGGAGGTGATTTCACCAGTCATCCAAAGGTGACTCAGATTATTCATTGTTCATTTGGCCAGGGCCAGCTCCATGGGTGTGCCACCCAGGGCCCCCCTAGGGAGAAGCCCTGAGTTTGGTTGAATGCTCTGCTCTGGCCATCTAGAAATTCATTTTACTTTTATAAAAAGATGCCCTGAATTTTCATTTGCATTAGGTCCCACACATTTCATAGTCAATCCTGCCTTTGACAAATACCTATTGATCCCTGAAGGTATGTGAGGCTGCCAAACCATTATGATAGGTCCCAGGGATATACTGGTGGCCATGGTCTCTGTCTTCATGGCGTTGACAGTTTAGGAGGGCTGCCATGGGTTGAACAGTGGCCCATGACATATGCTCACATCCCAAACCCAAGCAGCTGTGCATGCGACCTTATTTGGAAATAGGACCTTTGCAGATGTGATTAATTTAAGAAATCTAGATGAGCTCATTCTGGATTTAGGATGGGCCCTAAGTCCAATGACTTGTGCTCTTAGGACAGAGCAGGGGATCTGAGGCAGATAGAGGGGAGAGACACAGAGGGAAGGAGACAGAGTGGTGTGTCCACAAGCTAATGAATTGCCGGTAATCATCAAGAGCTGGGAGAGTCATGGGATGGATTCTCCCCTCGAGCCTCCAGGGGGGGACCAGCCCCACCAACACCTTCATCTCAGACGTTTGGCCTCCAGAACTGTGAGAGATAGATTTCTACTGTTGGAGGCCGCCGAGATTGTGGTCATTTGTTACAGCAGCCCCAGGAAACTATTATGAGAATAGACAGACATGGATGAAACCATCACACACAACGTGAAATGAGCTAGTGTGTTACACTAGTGTGTCACCTTCCACAGGGACATGGAAGGTGCCTGTGGCCGAAGGGTTCTCTGGGACTTGAAGTGCGAGAGGGAGGTAACTAACAGGGCAGGAAGAGCACTCCAGGCTGAGCCAACAGCATGGACAAAGGTCCTGGGGTGGGTGTTGGCTCTCTGTAAAATCGATACACCTGGCAGCTTTCAGGCTGATGTGTTCTCTTGGCCACAGAGAGCTTTAAAAAGACAGCAGACTGGAAGGTTGTCGCTGCTTGTGGCAATGGCAACAACTTGGCACCTGCGTTTTCAACCCCAGCCACCCTCCATGTGCATGCTACCAGACTGAGCCCTGAAGGCAATCTGTTTACCAGGCTCTGACCCTGCGGAGCTACTGTCTGGTTGCCCAGGCCGGAAGTGGCAAAGGAGAGGGTTTTCTGCGCACCTTCATTACGAGAGCTGAGAGCTCCGTGAGGCCTGGCTCACTCAGGTTGTGGCCGAGTGCAGGACCCCGAGCTGCTGTTCCGGGAGCAGAACTTTGCAGGAGCCAGCGTGCAGGCAGTCCTGTGGTGCTGGCTGCCAGGGAGGATATAGATGGGGCCAGAGTGCTTTTGGATCGTTCAGGAGGCCAGCTGCGTGTCCTGGGACACCCCAACCCTGTGCTGTTCTTCCCGTCAATAAATCCAGAGAAAATACTCTCATCAGCTCCTCCTCTGCAAGCTGGCCACAGGGCTGTCACCTGGGTCAAGTAGCTGTGGGACCAGATGCTCTTTCATTCGTCACATCTTTTTTGAGCAGCTATTAGGTGGTAGGCAAACAAAATAAGACAAAAATCCACGCTCCCCCAGGACCGAGATTCCAGATCGAGGGTCTGCGGACGATGGCCAACAGGCCAGATCTGGCCAGGCGGCTGGTTTCATATGGGCCATAAACAAAGAATGGTTTTTGCATTTTTAAGTGGTGGAAAATAGGCAAGAGAAGAGAAACGGTTCATGACCTGTGAAAACCCCACGGAAGTTCACATTTCATTGTCTGTAAAGAAAGTTTTATTGGCACACAGCCATGCCCACTCGTTCTCAGATCGTCTGTGGCTGCCTTGGGCTGTGACAACAGTCCCGACAGACACCACGGGACCTGTGAAGCTGAAAATGGTTATGACCAGGCCCTCTACACAAGACGTCTGCAGGTCCTTCTAGATTCTGTCAGCTCTGTGGCCTCTGGACCAGTATCAGCATCACCTGTTAGAAATCCAGACCCTTTGAGCCAGAGCCTGTAGTTTAACAAGATCCCCAGGGATCTTGTATGCTTTTTTTTTTTTTTAAGGTGTGAGGTGTGTTATCTGCTGAGGCACCTGTGGGTATGCACCTGGTCAAAGGGGCGGTGCCCACGTGATTGAGGATCTTGGGAGAAGGACGCGCACCTGCACTACCCTGTGGGCCCAGGATGGCGTCACAGGGGTCCTTCTCCGAGGAGGCAGGAGGGTGGGAGGAGAGGAAGGAGAGGTGGCGACAGAACCAGAGGCTGGAAGAATGAGTTTGGAAACTGGAGCAAGGCGCTCACTGCAAGCCAAGCCATGGAGGAGTTTCTAGAAGCTGGAAAAGGCACGGCAATAGATTCTCCCCTGGAGCCCCCAGCTGGAGTGCAGCCCTACCCACACCTTGGCTGGAGACTTCTGACCTTCAGAACTGTAAGAGAATACATTTGTCTTATGTTATGTCACTAAGTTTGTGGTAACTGTTACAACAGCACTGGGTCACTAACACGGTGGCGGGGACACGACTACTGTGAGCATCGCTGGTGCTCCTCGAGGGCAGGCCCTGCAATGTGCCCCCCCCCCAGTTTATTCTGGTGTTACTGAGCCTCGGTTTCCTGCTCTGTAGAACGCAGACCATAATTTTGCCTTCCTCGGGGCAGCTTGGGGCATAAATGAGATGATGTGTGCGAAGTGGCTCTAAATGGTTGATGACCTTCTCTGAATGGAGGCGGTGGCTGAGGGCTGGCTCTGGGGGGCCTTGGGCAAGCTGTCAAAGCTCTCTGTACTTGGGGTTTCCCACCTGCACCCAGAGGGGGTCCTTATGGCCCCTGCCTCCCGAGCAGCATTACTGCTGAGCTGAGCATGAGCGTAACCCTGGGCCCGGGCCACATGCTTAAGGAGAATGCAGCCGTGTTGGGGGCCAAATGGGGAAATGCGGACACAGATCTCTATACTGGGTGCCCCCCACCCACTCCCAGATGTTCTGATTCAGGCTCTGAATGGCAGCCACAGGCCGGCTCTTGGGGAGGAGACACCCACATGCCCTCTGTTCCCTTTGCTTTCTCCCTTAAGCGAGGCCCGGGCCCCTGAGCTTGGTGTTGTGGCTGCTTCAGACTCGCTGTGGGGCCGCCTTCTTAGGGCTGGGGTCTCAGGTGGGCTCTCCAAGGAGGGGTGAGGGGCTGCAGAGCCTGGGAGGGGTCCAGGGCTCCAGAACCCAGGGTCTCCTGTGCAGAGGCCCTGGCCTCCTCCGTGGGACCCCTGGGGAGTCAGCATGTGGCTGACCAGCGGTGTTGGCTGACTTTGCTGCTCTGCGTCCTGGGTCAGGTTCCCTCAGAGCATGGATCCCCTGGGTTGGGACTGTCTGTCTCTGGAGGGGGTTCCTCAAAGGCAAGGACCTGTTAGATAGAGTCTGTGAGCCCCCAGCACAGGGCCTGCACGCAGGAAATATCCCTGGATCAGTGAATGAATGACCCACGGGACTGAGAGGCCCCTGTGTAAATAGAAGGGCGCTCTTGGTTGTTGAGCCTCTGCCAGCCCCCAGGAAATGCTGCTTGACCAGCACTGCCCCCCAGAATCGGGGAGTCACTGAAGTGGCCTTCCAGCCCCAAGGGCTGGAGGCAGCATTTCCCGAGTGCCTACTGTGTGCTGATGTGATGTCCGGGCCTCTGGACACCCCCCCAGGAGGGACGCCCCATTTCCTCATGTCAGAGACGTGAGGCTGGGAGAGAGCACCAGGTGGGGCTGGGGTCTGGGCAGGGTGGAAGGTGGAGGCCTGCCTGAGCCCTTGGAGATATTGTGTAGGAAATGGAGCCCACCAGAGGCCTTGCATTTCTGCTCTTGAAAAATTGTTTTGTTTTGCTGCTTTCTCCCCAACATTTTGTTGTGACAATTGTCAGACCTACAGCACTGGTACGTGTAACATGTTTCTGCACTTTCATTTCTCACCGATCCATCCATTCTTCATCACACATCTCTCCATCCTATTTCAGTGCATTTTGGTGCACTGTTTTGACTTCTTATTTGGGAAATGTCTAGCAAACACCGAACAGGGAGAATGATGCAATGAGCTCTGGGGATTGAGCTTCTCACCGGGCTTTGTGCTCAGAGGGCAGTCTGCTGGAGGATTCTCTCTCTCCCAGTCCCCCCTTTTGCACACGCGCACGCTCTCTCTCTCTAAAACGAATAACTCTTAAAAACAAAACAAAAAGCCCCCTAATCATTTGGCAGTGAACATTCCAGTGGTATTCAGTGTGTTCATGATGCTGTGCACCCACCTCTTCTGTCTAGTTCCAAGACATTTTCATCACCCCCAGAAAATCCTCCTCATTCCCTTCTATCCCCCAGCACGCGGCAACCCCTAACCTGCTTTCCATCTCTATGGATTTACTTATTCTGGGCATTTCATGTAGATGAAATCATGCAACATGGGCCTTCACTGGCTTCTTTCACTCCGCTTCGATTTCGAAGTTCATCCGTGGGTGTTGTGCGTGTGTCGGTATCCAGCCCTTTACTCATCTCTGCGTGCAAATGTTCTTCCAGGGAAACTCCCAGAAGACGGGTTGCTGGGGCCAAGATGTGTATACCTCACCTGTTCTCCCAAACCTAGCAGTTGACACTTGGAAGGTCATTTCCCCACACGGAGGCCATTACTTGTTAGCAAACATTTAAAAAAAATTTTTTTAAATTTAAAAATTTATTATTTAATTATGTATTTATTTATTTATTTATTTATTTATTTATTTATTTATGAAAGAGAGAGGGAGAGGCAGGCTCCCTACAGGGAGCCCCATGTGGAACTCGATCCCGGGACCCCGGGATCACACCCTGAGCCAAAGGCAGCTGCTCCACCACTGAGCCACCCAGACTTCCTATTAGCAAACATTTCATTTGGGCCAAACATCAGAGTAGAAAATAGTATCTCGTTCTTTGACTTTGCCCTTTCCTGACCACCAGCCAGCATGGTGGAGCATCTCTAGAAAGGTTTACTGTGTCAGAGTGGATTTCTAGCTGCCGGCAGCAGGGTAATAAGGGAGGGGAGGCAAGCTGGCATTCAGGAACCTTCTGCACAAATCTCAAGTCTCAGCAGAGGGCAATTGGTAGGGAAACCAAGGGCCTGCTTCGCCCAGGACTGTCTTGGTTTTAGCACTAAAATTCCCATGTCCCAGGAAGTCTTAGTCCCAGCAAAATGAGTATAGTGACTCACCCTGCTGCCCCTAAACTTGGACCTTGGGGCCGAGTGAGGGATGGACAGTGGCACTGGCTCGGAGCCAGGGAGCTCCCTTTTTGCAGGAGGAAGGGGAGATGGCGGTGGCGCCGGTGTGCACCACCCATGAAGAATCTTCTGGTGGAGATGTTTTGCACCCAGGGCCAGTTCATCCCCTACCCATGCTGACCTGACTGGTCAGGGCCTGGCAGCTTAGATAGACATGTGGGAAGAGGGGCTCGTGCCCATTTACTCCCTCCTGCGGCCACTGAGCTCATGGAGCTTTCTGGAGAGAGAGGCAACCTGGCTTCTTGCAACCTGCCTGAGTCCATGTGGCACGCCCCCCCCCCACCTCTCCACCTGTGCCTTAGATGCCCCTACCCCAGAATTTCCTCCCACCAGCAAAGCTGGCATCACTCAGGGGGACAGCTGCCCAGCTGTTGGAGAGTCAGAGGCTGGACTGACCGTCTAGAGCGCTGGAGATGGTCTCTTAGGTGACATCCTTGGCGGAGAAGGAGAGTGAGGCTTGCTGCTGTGATCTGTCCTTGCATTTGTCCTTCTGTCCAGAACACGTTATTTCCCTGGCTGCACTGCCCTCTCTGAGACGGTCTCCTGGAGATAAGGCAGGAGGCTGGGACAGGGTCTGTGCATGTGGGCAAGGGGGGCAAATGTGACCGGTTTGTCCCCAAACACAATGCCCCCCAATCAGCAGGCCTGGGGGAGGGGCAGGTGGTCAGCTGGACTCAAGGTGGCAGGTGGCGGATTTGGAGAGAAAGCCGCTCTGTCAGCTGGTACGTCCTTATCTCTGGAGTGTGGGCGGCTTTAGGACAAGGACCATGTCCCACTCTTTACCACCCTCTTCCTCGTGCTCATCCAGGGCCGAGCACACTGTGCATGCCCAGCAAATGATTTCGGGGCGGAGGGATACAAGGGTGAATAGGCGGATGCCTGAGTGGCTCAGTGGTTGAGCGTGATCCTGGGCCCCGGGATTGAGTCCCGTGTGGGGCTCCCACGGGGAGCCTGCTTCTCCCTCTGCCCGTGTCTCTCATGAATAAATACATAAAAATCTTAAAAAAAAAAATGAATGGAACTAATACATCGTGTGACCTTGGGCAGGTCACTTCTCCTCTCTGGGTCCCAATTTCATCCTCTGTAGGACAAATCAGGAAGTCCTCAAGGCTCCTCACGACCGTCGTCCTGAGGTGACCCTCCACCCCCAGCACAGCCCATTTTTGCTCTTGGGCCACAGGAGGCTCTTGAATGGTTGGTGGCCACCGTCCTGCCGGTCAGGGGATCCTGGGCGGTTCCTACGCGTGGCCTCGGGAGGGACTGCCAGCCCTGGGCTCCAGGGAAAGGCCTTCCTCTACCCCCCGGGATGGTTGGCATCATCCCAAAGCCTGACTGTGGCCCGACCCCAGCCCTGATGAACCCCCAGCCCTTCCGGTGGTTGTGTCTTGCCTCAGTATCTCCACTGTGCTGCTCCCGCCGCCTCCCATCCCCAGTCCCACTGTGTCCAGTTCACAGCCAGGCCCCTGCCTGGGTGTGGGCTTCTCCGGAGTCCTCTCCCCACAACCCCCTCTCCTCACCCCCACCACGGTAGGCCTCCTGCCCCGGCACCCCAGCCCAGCACCTTACTCATCTCAGACCGTGAACACCCAGGAGCCCCCCCCCTCCCCCAGTCACTCCCCTGAACAGAAGATAATCCAGGCGATCTGAGCACCTGGGAAAGGACCCGGGTTTCCTGGGGGTAGAGATCAGTATATATTTTCTCTTCTCCCCCACCATTACTCATTTAGTTCTGGGGGCAGGGTTGGGTCGGCCTCATTTCCTGCTACGCCCTTCTGTCTGACACAGACTAGAAGCTTAGTGAATATTTGTTGAGTGAGCCCGTGAATGGGGAGGATGCACCCAGCTGGGCTCCCCTGCTCCTCCCCGCGTGCCAGGTCTCAACATTTCTAACTTAGGGCTTTCTTTCTTTTCTTTCTTTCTTTTTTTTTTTTTGTACCAGGCACTGTGCTAAGCCTCCCACATAAAACCCTACAAGGGAGGTAGCCCTAGTTCCTACACTTCACATATGTGGCAGCTGAGGCTCAGAGAGGTGGGGTGACAGTCCCTGGGTCACACAGCATCGAGCAGGGAAAGCCCAGATCTGATTGAAGTGGCTGCAGGCTGAGGCCCATGCTCTGGGTCTCCAGCCAGGCGTTCTGAGCTCCTGCTCTCTCCCCTGCTCTCTGCACGAGGACCAGCTAGAGAGTTCCAAGGCGCCCCACGTTCCCCAACCTGGGCAGTGGCCTGGCTCAGGGTAGATCTGCCTCCTGGGCTCCGGGTTATGTTCCGCTGTTCCTCACTACCTCCCAAATTAGTTCCACGTTCAGCCCAGGGCCTGTGGTTTCCACTTGTTTTCTGTAACCGGAGCTTCCCCGGCGCTTGGCACTGAGAGCCAGGTGCCGGCTCAGGTTCCCAATTTCCTTGGATGCTGAAATGATGTCAAATGATTTCATTGGCAGAGAAACGTCCAGCTTGGGGAGGTGGGGGGCAGTGGGCAGGTCGCTTCCCCTCCCTAGACTCAGGTAGGAAAAGAGCCGAAAGTACGGGCAGTGCCTGCTTTGCTCATACCATCCTGGCAACAAATGATGAAATGAGAGCTCAGAGAGTTTGGGTGATTTGTCCAGCGCCACACAGCAAACGAACCGCAGCACAGAATGTGCACCCAGTCCCCAAACTCTTCCCCCAACATGCCAGACGGAACCTGACCCTGGGAACCCAGAGTGTTGAAAACCCAGGCCTTGCCTGCGAACGGCTCAAAAGTCGAGCAGAAAAAGGCCAGATTGAGTGCAAACAGTGATCAAAGCAGTGCCCGCCAACATGAGACAATGTGTATTTTTAGACAGAGAGTGAGTCAGTCCCTGATGATTCACAGGCTTGGCTGGGCTTGCAGGGCAGCCCCAGGCCACCGAGGGCAGGGCAGGAGATCAGCCCCGCCAGGGGACAGGCAGGCCGCGAAGGAGGCGAGGGCCACACTGGGTGGGGGCCTCTCCTTAGTCTCCATTGTTCTGCCGAGGGTTGGATACTTACTGTCTTGTCTGGAAGATGTGTTTTTGAATAAGTGCTTGAAAATAGCTCACAGGACTAGAAAATGATGTTAGCGGGGGACACCTGGGTGACTCAATGGTTGAGCATCTGCCTTCGGCTCGGGTCGTGATCCCAGGGTCCTGGGATCGAGTCCCGCATTGGATCCCCACGGGGAGCCTGCTTCTCCCTCTGCCTGTGCCTCTGCCTCTCTCTCTGTGTCTCTTATGGCTAAATAAAATCTTAAAAAATACATAGAAAATAAATGATGTTAGTAGCAGCTTCCTTGCACTTTATAACCGTCTCTGCTGGGCTGGACACCGAGCTGGGTGCTGGAGGGATGGTGGAGAACAGCACTGACCAAGCCTTAACCTTGAAGCAGGTGTAGACATGCCTTCTCCACAAGTGGCGAGGTAATAAATACTTCAGGCTCTTTGAACCATATGGTCTCTATACTAATGACTCAACTCTGCTGGTGCAACAGAAAAGCAGTGCCGGGCATTCTGGAAATGGGTGGGCGTGATCATGTTCCAATAAAACTTTACTTATAAAAACAGGAAGCGGGCCAGGTTTGTCCTGCGGGCCGTCGCTCTCTGACCCCTGTTCTCAGAAATGCCTGCGCACACCCTCCCCTGACCCCTCTCATCTGCCCTCTGCTGCGTGACTCAAGGACCCTCTCCCTGACCATGATGCTTCTGAAACCGGCTCCTCCCATGTGGCTTGCTAATTCCGCAGGTAAAAACTGCTCTAACAGTCGACTTCCAATGGGAGAGTGTTTTTATTTGGCTTCATGAGCTCCCTGCACAAAGGGCTTTACGGACCATATCGGACTATGGCCTCTTGAGGCAGCAGCATCCCCACATCACTGTCCAGCATAGTGCTTGGGACACAGTAGCGGGTGGACGAGCATTTGCAGAACGGATGCCCAACTGTCCAGCATAGTGCTTGGGACACAGTAGCGGGTGGACGAGCATTTGCAGAACGGATGCCCAAAGGCCATGCCCAGCCCTATTTTCTACATTCCAGTTGGAAGCTGGCAAAACTGGGGCACCTGGGTGGCTCACTCAGTTAAGCACCTGCCTTCGGCTCAGGTCATGATCCCAGGGTCCTGGGTTCAAGCCCTGCATTGGGCTCCCTGCCCCGTGGGGAGTCTGCTTCTCTCTGCCCCTCTACTTGCTCATGCTTTCTTTCTCTCTCCCATAAATAAAATCTTAAAAAAAAAAAAAAAAGCTGGCAAAACTAAAAGGTGGGTTGGGATAGACTCATTCCCCCTCTGGTTGTCTTCTCTTCCCCCCAGGGGGTCTTGGGGCCCCCAGTGTTTCCTCTCCATCCTGTGTTCACACTACAAGAGTCCAGCAGGAGTGGTGGGAGCCAGTGGGAAGCGTCCTGACCCAGAACCCCAGCCCCCCACGCTGAGCCTCAGCTACCTCATCTGTGAAATGGACAGGGTGAAGGCCTGCCCCTCTTCCTGCGCTCGCTCAGAGGTGCACGCGAATCACTGTGTCGCTTGGTCTCTAAGATGCACAGTGAGCTGTCCCAGGTGTGCCTCTCAACCCTTCCGAGAGGTGAAGTTAGCTCTACCTGTATAGACCAGGGACTCGGGGCACTGAGGAGCTGCTCTGAGGTCACAGCCAGCCAGTGGAGGAGCAGGGCTCGGACCCGGCCCCTTCGGGCCTCCCTTAACCCTTGGCCACCCTCCATGAGTCAGTGATATGTGACCGGCCACCCATGTGGCTCCTTTAGCTGGCACCTGCTTCTCTACCAACCAGCAGCTGCCCCCAACCCTCGTCGCCACCTATTCAGGGGCCAGGACAGGGAACAAGGTTCCAGGCCACCGTGTAGTGTTTCCAGACGGAGACAGCAGCGTGGTTGAGCAGTCCAGCGGAACCCCATCCCCTCTAGGGGTTCCAGATGCCTGGGCTCTGGGGGAGGAGCTGCAGAATTGGCATCCACGGAGCTGGGTTTGAATCCCACGTCTGAGGACACAGCTAGCCCTGTGACCTTGGAAAGGGATTGAATTCTTCTAAGCCTGTTTTCTCATCTGCATAATAAGAATGGTAAATCATACACAGTTGGTTCTTGTTATTCACAGTATTTATATTCTATAAACTTACTGCAAACGCTGGATTAGCAAATCCTGAGCCGTTGCTCTTAGGGTTACACAGGGTTAGGTTCCTCTGAGCCACTGGTTGCATTTTTGTCCGCGGATCAACATGTAACCCGGTTTTCTGTGCGGTCCTGTTTAAAGACAGCTTATTCACCTCATTTACTACACATTGTTGATCGATGAACATGGAACTCTGAGCCGACGTAACTTGCGTCTGAACGAAACTTACCTAGCAAGTATTTCTCTCCGTGAAGCTCACCCCAACACTTTAGTGTTTTTCAGCACTTTGGTGCCACATCTAGGGACCATTTAAATTACTGAAATCACCAATAAAAAAAGCCCACACACCAAAATTCAAAACCCATGGTGCCAAACAGACCTCAACAACGACATTTGTTTACGGTGTAAGAGCCAAAATGAGAAGGCAGCGTGTGGCTTTGTTCAACTTCAGCTGGCAGCGCGCACAGGGGGTGACTCAGATTTTCTGCCGTTCTGCACATGCCTGTGAATGACCGCAGAAGCACCACGAGTATTGATTCTGGGGTTGCAAATAAATCCTCACAAGCAGGCAATTTTACAGATGCAGAATCTGCTACTAAATAATGAGGACCGGATGTGCAAGTGTGTGCGCGCACGCGCGCGTGTGTGTGTTCATACATGTCCGTAAACCCAAGGGTAGGTTCGTCAAATAAATATGCATAGGTGGGTGCATGTATGTTTAAACTCCCTCCCTCTGAGAAAGAGGACCCGTAGCCCTGCTGCACTCAGCCACTGGTCAGAGCAGCCTGTGGAAACCTGCCCTGTTCTTTCTGCATCTCTAAACCCGTAACATTATTGAGAGCTTGCTCTGTGCCAATCTACACTAAGCCCTTCCCAGGCCTCATCTCCTTTAATCCTCAAATGGTCCCATTAGTGTTTGGTACTATTATTTATCACCACGATAATCCTATGACAGGTGCAGAGAGTTTAAGCAAATTCCCTGTGGTCACACAGCCAGCCAGGGGGTGCAAACCTGGACATCTGGACAGCATGCACAAGGCCCCTTGCACAAGGCCTGGCTGCCATGGTAGTCATCACAGCTGCCATGCTCTGACCGGGGGGTGGGACTGAAGCCTTTCTACATGCCGAGCACACCACGCTATGGGAGATGAATACATTATTATCCTCAAGAACAAAATTTCAGTATTCTAAGCTCGAGGGCCATGTTTAGCAGCAAAATCACCAACAAAACCCCACAAAAATGCGAAAAGCATGGCACTAAATAGACCACAGAAAGGACCTTTGCTTATGCTATGAGAGCTGTATCGAGAAGTCAGTGTTCCCTCAGCTGGGAATACGTGTGTCTGATGACTCAAATGTCATTCGGCTCCGTGCATGGCCAAGAAAGCCTGAGAGTACTCTATTGAGTTGGGGGTGAAAAATAAATTTTATCATGTAGGTAAATTTGCAAATGCTGAATCTCTGAGTAATGAGGCTCGGTGCAGACCCGGGGATTTGTATTTCTTGAATATATTACAGTTCATCGCAGTCACTGTTTGTTTTCATGGTCGAAAGTTCAATTTTGATTCTTCTCGTCTTTGATGGCTTTCTCACTTTCTTAAACAAGATTTTATTTGTTGATTTGAGAGAGAGAACGAACACAATAAGCAGTGGGGAGGAACAGAGGGAGAGGGACAAGCAGACTCCCCAGCCGAGGAGGGAGCTTGATATAGGGCTCGATCCCAGGACCCAGGGACCATGACCTGAGCTGAAGGCAGACGCTTAACCAACTGAACCACCCAGGCTCCCCACTTTCTCACTTTTTGATACAAGATACCCTAAGCTCATCTGGAGTCCACCATTTCTCCAAAGAGAAACCCTCAGTTCAGAAGAGATGGGAATTAGAAACCAAGACCTGAATAGTAGGTGTGCTCATTGCCTCTAGTGTGTCTGTTTTCTTTCAGTGTTTACACTGTGTCTCCCTAAGCAGTCAATGGGCTATTGGTGATTGTTTCTGGGTGAAGTAGGAATCTCACTTTGTTTCATTTCCAAAGTGGCTAATTGCAGGCAGCCCCAGTGGCTCAGCAGTTTAGTGCCGCCTTTGGCCCGGGGTGTGATCCTGGAGACCCGGGATTGAGTCCCATGTCGGGCTCCCTGCATGGAGCCTGCTTCTCCCTCTGCCTGTGTCTCTGCCTCTCTGTGTGTGTGTGTCTCTCATGAATAAATAAATAAAATCTTTTAAAAAAAAAGCCAAAGTGGCTAATTGCATGTTCAATCCTTTGCTGACTATGTGGAGAGGTCACCCTACTGCAGACTAAATTCTTCTGAGGACCCAAGTCTCTTTCTAGACTCTGTTCTAGTCCATGGATCTGTCGATTTATGTTGTCAGAGTGACTGCCCACTCTCTGTCATACGGTCTCTAAATCCCTGGACCATGGAATCAGGGTGCTCGACCCACACTGTCAGAGTCTAGTTCCAATGAAATCATGCTCCCAAGCCATTCAGATGATGTGATCAGGTAATACTTCTGTCCAGACGCTATTTTCTAGACCAAAGAAGGAAAGATGTTGAAGGCAAGTTCCCCAGGCCGTTGGGGATGACTCGCTATGGGGTTGGAGCTGAGTTGTGATGACTGGTTAGAATTTTCTGGGCAAAAAAGGAGAGAGGGCAGTTGGAACAAGTATGTGTCAAAGCGAGGAGGCATCAGGTGATGGAGTCTAGGGCCAAGTCCCTAGAGTTGCAACAGGGGTGCGGATGAGAGGGTGTCCCCAGTGCTAGATACCGGGATGCCAGCAGAGTGGCCTCATGGGTCTGGTGTGATGAGACGAATCCAGGCCTGGCAAGCAGCTGCCAAGAGGGGCAGCAAAGGTCTGACAGGTGCCCCTCCTATCCCAAAAGTCCCTCTGGGCTCTGAGGTTCGGAGCCAAGGCCAACTCTGCAGTGTCTGAGGGCATCTCCCTCCCCTCCCGGCCCTGGGGTGGGTTAGGCAGCCCTCCACCCTGTGGCCTAAGGGCCTCCTCTCCCCACCTTCCCTCCTAAGGCCTCCCTGTGCTTCCAGGGAGGTACAGTCCCGAAGAAAACCATGTGCCCACTGCAAGGACTGCCTCCCAGCTCACACTTCCTCCTCACTCCTTGGCAGCACCCTTGATGTGTGTCCAGGCTGGGGTCACAGGATCGTCCCTGGGAGCTGTGGGATGTAACTCCAGACCATTCGGGCACTGGGGGAGCACCCAGGAGGAACCTGCAACCTCGGCCCCCTTCCAACCTACCCGGAGGTGCCCTGGGCAGGGATAGGACCTCAGCCCGGGGACTGGCCCAGGACCCTTTGGGAGACAAGACTGGCCTTAGGCCCCTGAGGCAGAGCGGACCAGAGCGGTGTGGGCTCCCGGGCCCCAATCCCACAGCTGTTTCCAGAGACCCAGGGGGGACAGAGAGGGCTGCTAGGGCCCTGCCTGGCTGCAGGGTCCCAGTGACTCACTGAGCTGGCTCAGCGGAGGAAATCCCAGCCCCTCCCACTCCGGCAGCCTGTGGCCAGTGGCCCTGTCCCCTCACCCAGCCTGGGAGCAGGGGCCCCTCCCCTCTGGGGGACCTGGGATTCCCCGGACCCAGCTGCACTCTGAGCTGCATCCTGCCGGCTTTGTGACCTCGATAGGGATAGGCGAGCTCCCTCACCCCTCTGGGTCTCTCTCAGCCTCCTAAGATGAGGGGGTTATCTGGCAGGCCGGGCATGCAGCCCACCTTCTGAACACGGTCAGGGGGTCTCCACCCTGCCCTCCTGCCCCTTCTTGGCGGACACGAAGGACCCTGGGCTACTTGAAGGACCGGCATGGAGACAGGACACCTGCATTCAACCAAGAGACACCCACCCTTCCTGCCTCCCAGGGCTCCCTGGGGGGGGGGAGGGGGAAGCACACCTCCCCACCCACCCCCACCACCACCTCTTCCTTTGAGCCTGCAGACCTGAGGGCCCCTGGACACATCTCTTCCCCTCCCGGCCTCAGGCCACTCACCTCTAGGGACAGAGTTGGACCTGGTGACCTTGAAGGTCCTTCTGAGTCTAAAGATTTTATTCAGATGTAATTCATGTGCCATACACGTTGGCCTTTTATAGTAACCCCCACTGGCTCTTAGTAGGCTGGCAGATGTGCGACCGTCGCTACCGCCACTGCTGGAACCCTTGCAGCATCTCGGAGAAACGAGCAAAGCGCTGGGTCCCGGGTAACTCCCTGCCTCCCCCTGCCCGGCCTGGGACAGCCAACCTGTTTGGACATCCGCACAAAGAGAACCAGGGAATACGCGGCCTCTGCTGTCTGGCTCCTTTGATTGAACGTAAGGTTTTCAGGATCCATCAGGCCGCAGCAGGCGTCCGGACTCCATGCTGCATCCATGGCTCAGTAACAGTCCACGTGTGGATAGGCTGTCGTGTCCCTCCGCCCAGCTGTTGCTGGACACCTGACTTTGTTTCCCCTTTTTGGCTCCTATGAATACAGGCTGCAGGAACATTCCCGTACGAGTTTTTGTGTGGATGTTAGGTTTTCTCAGGTATACATCGCTGGGAGTGGGATTGTGAGGTCACAGAGCAACTGTAGGTGTCGCTTTTGGAGGAGCCGCCAGACCGTGTTCCACACGTCTCTCGGCGGGGAGAGAAAAGCAAAGAGCAGAAAGCAGCCCCACCACCCCCTCCCAGTTCTCCAACCCCAGGGGATGGGTCAGGCCTGTTGGTGCCTTGTCCCACCTCTGGGTCCTGTAGGACTCCTACATCAGGAGGAGATCAATGTGAAGAGATGAGGATTCCAGAAAGTTCTATGTCCATCCCCTGCATCCTTGCGATCGTCCGCCAGGCAGGCATGCTTACCTTATTACAGCCACTCTTTTGGATCAAAACGTTAGGCTCTGAGAGGTGACAAAACTTGCTGGATATCAAACTACCACGTAGTGGCTGAGCTGGGATTTGAACTCAGGAGGTCTGACTCCAGGGCCTGCGCTCAGACTCTGCAGGGCTGGAGTCTTGTGTCTCTGAGCTCATGGGGGTCGAGGTGCCGAGCCGCCCTCTGGCACGTCAGGGTAAGGGGTCCTCATCTGCTCGGAGAGCCCGCAGGGGTGGAGGTTCAACGTGGATGACTCGGGCCATGGGGGAGAAAGGGCGGGGAGGGGGCCTGCTGCCAGTGGTCCCAAGCTGGTTACCCAAACAGCAGTGCTCCTTGCCCCCCTCGGCTGCCCTGCTCGCCTCCCCGCTGACCCTGGGGTGGGGTGGGGGTCTGTCATCAGCTAGAGGGCCTGGGAGGAGGGGAGGTGGCCAGGTGGCCTCACCGTGGCTGCCCCAGCAGGGACATCCCCCATCCTGCTTTATGGATGTGCCACGTGCCAGCACAGGGAGGCTACTGGTAGGTCAAGCACCTGGAGGGGGTCTGACCCGGGGGCCTTGGGAGACCTCTGGGAGGACTTCTTGTTTAAAAGCTTTATTGAGGTCTACTTTACACCCCATAAAATTCATGCATGTTTGTAAATTCAGTTGTGCAACCCTCAGCCACAATCTAGTTTTGCAGCATTTTCACCAGCACCTCCCCCCGGAACCTGGTGCCCATTTGCAGTCATACCCAAGCCTGAGCATCTTTTCATGAGCTTGTTGAACCTTTTTTCTTTTTCTTTTTAAAAATATTTTATTTATCTATTCATGAGAGACACAGAGAGGCAGGACTCGACCCCCAGGACCCCAGGATCACAACCGGAGCTGAAGGCAGATGCTCAACCCCTGAGCCACTCAGGCACCTGCGTCGTGAATTTTTGTTAAACGCGGTCCCGTTTGCACACCCCACACCTTCCACCCCCGAGCCTTGTGTCGGCCCCAGCTTGACTGATGTAGGTCTGGGCCACTGCGTGCAGGACTGGGATTGGATTAAACCAGTCAGACTTCACCTTGGGGTTGGGGTCCACC
The DNA here is from genome assembly GCF_905146905.1 of Nyctereutes procyonoides. Lineage (NCBI taxonomy): Eukaryota > Metazoa > Chordata > Mammalia > Carnivora > Canidae > Nyctereutes > Nyctereutes procyonoides. The sequence goes on along the minus strand of NW_026575126.1, from coordinate 48,956,459 downwards.
TCTTCCAAGCACCAGGCTGAAGCGGGTGCTGGGGGCAGTCACCCCAGTTGCCCACGATTGAGAAGGTGCTGGTTACTGTGAGGCCTTCCTTTGTGCACCCAGAGAGACGCTGGCTAGCATGAAGCACCCACAAAGCCAGGCAGTGTTTGAATCTCACCTGCTCCTGGCATCTAGGTGAACAGGAGTCTTGTCCATTGCACAGGTGGAGACACCGAGGCGGGGACCCCGGGGAGGGAGGCAGCCAGCTAGGTGGGCCCAGGGGGAGGCCACACGGAACCAACTCATTGCTGAGCCGAGCCTGTTGGCGTCTCCCGATTGGCTGGCGTCTGGGACTTTTCCAGGGCCGGAACGGTGCTGTCTGTGCCCCTGAGGGGTGAGATCCAGACCCCCCCCCCAACTTTGGGCTGGGAACGGGGAGGGCGGCTGGTCATCGTGTGCCTTATCAAGGGCCCGAGATCGGCCAGCAGCCAAGCCAGGAGCTTTGGGGATGTGAAATCCCCACTAGACGAGGGTCAGGACGGGCCAGGATCCCGTGCACACTTAGCCATAGGCTGCAGCTCAAACCCAGGGCCCCTGGCTTCTAATCCAGGGGGAATTTCCTTCTACTCAGCACCTCAGCACCAGCTGGGAGTGGGGTGCCTGCAGGTTCTCTTCCCAGGGAAGGCGCTGGGGGCGCACAGGATTGTGGCCCCACATCTCGGGCCTGCTGCATGGGAGGTCAGAGGAATGTTCTGGAATGCCCCACCTGGGAAGGGAGCCTCTTGGGTCTGGGTTGTTGGGAAGAGAGTGACTGGGACCGTTTCTCAGAAGTTGGACAGCACAGAGCAGCTGTGCTCCTGGTGAGTGTATGATGGTGTTGGGATACAAGGGCGAGCCATGCTTTATTTCTGTGGTCATCTATTTTCCCGTGAGGCTGTGAGGACGGGTAGGAGTAGCCCGTTGGACTAGGAGCTCACCAGATGGTGCTAGAACATTTCCATCTCAAAGGAATAACATACATACATATATATATATATACACATATATATTTTTTAAGGGACCCTATTATAAAAGGTATTAGGTACGTGACACTGGGGATAATACACAGGGACACGGCAGCCCCAAAGGCCCCCGGGAGCCAGGGGTGATTTTGGCGCATGTGGTCTTGGTGGAAGCAGCTGGAAGCAAACACCCGTAGTCTCCTCCACCTTGGGCGTCCCACAGCGGCGGCAGCCAAGCTCTGCTGACGGGGCTGGAAAGAGTGACTCCCAGCTGGCCTGCCTGGGAGGTCAGGGTGACCGCGCGCTGGGCCCTGTGCCCACCCCTCGGCCACACCCACCCAGCTTGGCCGCCCCAAGCCCCGGGCCCCACGGAGCAGACGCTGACACCCGGGGAAGCCGTGTGGGTGTGCACCAGGGTCTCCCTGACGCTTGCACGGGGCCTGGCCCGGCCCAGGTGCAGGGTATCCTCTGGACTCCTCGGCAAGACTCCCGGGGTGCGGGCGGGGGAGCGTGTCACCCGCTTCACAGAAGAGCCCTGTGCATGTAAAGCAGCATAAGGCTTGGATGCCCGGGGTCTGGGGTCCCGGCTCTGTCACCTCCTCACCGAGTCCCCAGAGGCCTCGTGTGGACTCAGCCACAAACTGCAAAGGCACTTGCCACGGGCTGGGCGGCCAGTAGGTGCCCAATAAGTGTGGATTTGGGGGGTTGCCGTTGTTCACCCTCTGGACACTCGACCATGGGCCTTCATCCACACACACGTCAGGAGTGTCTCTACGCATTTGCCTTTGGGTGTATGCAGAGGGCCAGGTGCTCCCCTCGGGAGGCAGGCAGGCGACAGGGTGATATTCCCTCCGCGCCACCTTTGCTCTGGCCTGTGCCGAGCCTGGGTGATGGACTGCGGCATCCAGGAGACAGAGAAATGGGGAGAAAGGGCCGTCTCCAAGAGGGTCAGTCCTGGCCCCCCAGGGCGGGGAGTGGGGGGTGGGAGGTCAGCCCTTTTCGGGCTTCATTCTGAGGGTTGAGATATGTCCTCCAGGGGATAGGTCCCTGTCTCCTTGATAACAGACACACGCTGGACCCCTTCCAAGTGTCAGGAGCCTGGCCAAGGGGGGCTGGGGCATGGACTGCTGAGTGAGTGAGATCCACTCTCAGGTGCCCACACTGGGTACATGGGGGGGCTAATCTACCAGGGGAGGGCACTGGAGAGGGGTCAGGAGGGAAAGGTCCACAAAGGAGTTGGGACAAGGCCCAGAGGGGGTTCCACGGGGCGGGGCGAGTACAGCCTGTGCAAAGGCCCTGGGGTATGAAAGAGCTGTGATGTCAGCCGACCCATATGGTTTGAAGCCACTCCGAGTGTTGTTGCTTTACAGATGGGGTGAGCTTGAGGTCAAGTGAGAGACGGGCGAGCCGTCCTTCTGGGGTGCCGGGCCCACGCACCTCCCTGATCCCAGCGCGAGTCATTGACAAAATCTCTGGCGGCTGCAGAAGGCGCCTCCGTGCTTCTCCTCTGAGTCTGAGGAACATTGTTGTCCGAGGTCTAAAGAAGCACCGGCTGAACCTCTTAGTCCTGCCTGAGTTTGGAGCTCAGCCAGAAGGGCAGCTCCTCCCCGTGGCCGGGGGCAAAGGTTTCATCCCCTGGAGGCCGGGCCTGCGAGCAGAACTGTCCGTGCGCCAGGCCTGCTGATTCACTGCCTGCACATGTGGATGAACGCGCCCCAGGAGGTCTTCCTCTGGGGCCACCCGCCAGGGCCCCTGGAAGTGCTCCCTGGCTACGGTGCGGCCCCAAGCTGATGTTTCTTGGCTTCCGGCTGATTCCTCCCGGCCCCACTTCTTCCCCGTGACAGCCCAGGGGACCGACAGCTGGCCTTGAGCCTTTTCTCATACATGACTTTGGTGTGAGCCCCTTTGGCCTCGCTGAGCCTCAGTTTCCTCATCCATAAGGGGAGGTCACCTGGATGGCTCAGTGGTTGAGCATCTGCCTTCGGCTCAGGGCATGATCCTGGGGTCCTAGGATCGAGTCCCACATCAGTCTCCCTGCGAGGAGCCTGCTTCTCCTTCTGCCTGCATCTCTGCCTCTCTCTGTGTGTCTCATGAATAAATAAATAAAATCTTTTTAAAAACCCCAAAGAAACCAAAGCTAAGGCAGATGCCACCCATCGCCTGAGCCTGTTGCCAGCGGCAGGGGTTCGCCTGAAGCCCGTACAGCCGGACTTGGGGCCCAGGCCGCTGGCTGCGGGGTTCATGCTTCAAGCTCTGTATTCAGCCTCCACCCGGGGAATGGCCTGGAAAGTGGGGTCACCACCCAGGGGCAGGCCTGGCGCCGGGCACAGGGTACCCAGAAGAGGACAGCCCAGGCAGGTCCTCGTGGGGTGCCGGGGGCGCCAAGGAGGCACCTACTTCCGACGTGCTGCTCTTGCCTCTGAGATGCATCTTTTCCCCGGTCAGATGTGGATAATTTCCCGACTCTGGCCATCCTCCAGGTAGCATGCCTGTTGAGAGCCACTGACAGAGCGTGTTTATTGGCGCCCGCTGACGGCCGGGGGCTCGTGGGGCCCTGGGGAAGCAGCAGGAAGGAGCCTCATCCAGGAAGCCCCCACCACCACCCCCCCACCACCCCCACCCCCGCTTGGTGGAGCTTACGTCCACCATCCACCCAGGGGAGAGCAGAGAAAGAAACACATTAACAAGATAATGTCAGGGAGCCATGAGTTCCAGAAGGAAAAAAAGTAACACAAAGGGATGGAGAGTCCCCCAGGAAGGGGTCTGGGGGAGACCTGCCCTGGAGTGCTTGGGAGGGAAGGTGCCTCTGGAGCTGAGGCCCTGGGGGCGGGGGTGGGGGGGAGAGGAGGGAATGGGGGCAGCAGGGGAGGTGGGGAGCAGAGGGAGGAGATGTCTGAGGAGGAGCTGGCCTTGGGACAAAGTGGAAACTGGCCTCCTTGGCTGAGGGGAACTGCCTCGGCCGAGCCCCTGAGATATGAAATAGCTTGTGGTATTGTCCTGATTGTGCGTCACTTCACAAGGGAGTATGGTGGAGGGCTGCCGGGAGATGTGTGTCCCCCACCCACGTACACCCCCAGCTCAAGCCGGGGCACGACCTGCTAGGAAAGCCTTCCAGGCAGCGGGAATGGCATGTGCAAAGGTCCTGAGGCAGGAGGGAGTTGGGCGCATTCGAGAGCCGAAAGGTTAGTGAAATGAGGAATTGTTGTGGAGTGAAATGAGGGAGGGGGTGAAATTCTGAGGAGTTGCTGGGGGCCACATGATGGTCGACCTGTATGCCTCAGGGATGAGTTGGGACCCATACTGAACCCATACTTGTTCAAATATATATATACATACACACACAATATATATACAATATATAAATAAATATATTAAAAATATGTATATTTTAAAGATTTTATTTATTTATTCATAAGAGACAGAGAGGCAGAGAGGCATAGGCAGAGGGAGAAGCAGGCTCCATGCAGGGAGCCCGATGTGGGACTCGATCCCGGGACCCCAGGATCACGCCCCGAGCCACAGGCAGACTCCCAACTGCTGAGCCTCCCGGGCGTCCCAGTATGGATATATTTTTCATCTCCCTGCATGCTTTGATCAGGTTGGCAGTGGCTTACAATGGGGGAAAGCAGTTAATCGAACGCTGTGTGCGGCATGACTTGAAAAGCGGCTCTCTGGGGACCCCCAGGGGCCTGGGGCCCCTCCGCCTGCGGAGATCAGGGATCTTTCCTGGGAGCTGAGGCTCCAAGGCTGAGCGGCAGTGGTGGAGGCAGCTGGGAAGCCCTGGCTGTGTCCCGGAGCTGCCGCTACTCTAGGGTGCCCTGAGGGCAGGAGGAGGAGGGGAGGCGGTCAGAGGCTGGTCCACCAGGGTTCCACCTCATCTGAGGCCAGGGGCAGAGCGGGGTCACAGACAAGCTGTGCGTGGCTCGGACAGCACCCAGGTTTCTCTCTCTGTCTTGGGAATTGGAGTGTTTAGAAATCAGGATTAAAAAAAAATCATCGAGGTTTTCTAACTTGCTGGCACAAGAGGAAACCCTGGCAGCCCTGGACCCACGTTCCTGCATGACAAGCATCAGTTGCAGCTGAGGGATGGCTGCCCCGGCTGGGGGGCCCCTGAGCCCCCTCCTTCTCGGCTCCCCGCCACCCTCAGTCTCCCACCTGCCTCCCGCACTCCTTGGTTCCGGGCCGGGTCCCTGGGGGGCATGTGACGCTATGGTTCCAGCCTTGGTGAGGGGTGGGGCAGTGACAGGCCACACTGGGGGAGCGGGGTGGGCACTGAGGCTGGGCTAGGGCTTGGAGGGGACGGGATGTGCCAGGAGCCCAGGGTGTCACAGTCACCCCACCCGCAGGTGCTGGCAAGCCCCGACTGCAGGCAGTGGGTGTGGGATGGAAGGATGGTGCATGCCAGCCTCGGGCCCAGACCGGTCTTTCTGGATTTCTCAGGACGGCTGTCCGTGAGTTTGGTCTCCTCCTCCGGGTCGTCTCCATCCCTGGCCCATCACGCCCTCCCCTGACGTTCCAGCCCGCAAGCAACCTCTTGGGCCCGGACCAGACTCTCCGTAAATGGCCCCATGAAGCAGGCCAGGGGGTTGTCATCAGCCTGGGGCTCCCCTGGCACGGGGGCCTTTGAGGGGGATGCATTGGTGGCACCAAGGTCCCTGCACAGTCCCCAGAGCCAGTCCTTCTGTTTGCCCCGCGCCCGTGTGCACCCTGAGCCGCTGCCCGAGCTTCGCGGAGGTGACTCATCACCCCGGGGCCAACAGGCCAGTGAAACCAGAGTTCTCAGGCCTTTCCAGAAGGAGACTGGAGGGCCCCGGATGGAATTTCCAGGCCGGCCTCTGCCCCTGCACCTGGGCATGGGGGGCACAGCGGGGAGTGGGGCGGTGGGGCTTCCCGATATATGTGAGTCTCGCTCTGGGCACCGACACGCTTGTCCCCATGGGCCTCAGGCCAGAGATGTCCCTTCTAGTTGCTTCCAGCTGTTCGTCTCTTCTTTGAACGCTGCCCTCTTGTTCTTGGGAACTGTGGCCTTCTTTTCTCCTGTCTCAGGAAGAAATGCTCCACGAGGGAAGGAGAGCCTCGGAGGGCTAGGGAGCATTGTGGCTGCTGCCCAATCTCAAAGTAGCTGGGTGACACCAGCTGGCCCCCTTGTACAGATGGGGAAGTAGAGGCTTGAGAGCTCAGTGATGTGTGACGGGCTCTGTTTCGGAGCTTGGCAGCCAGGAGGCCCACCCTTCCCTTTGAAGTACTCACTGCCACCCTCTGGCTCCTCTGGGACGATATGTGATGCTCAGAAGGCCAGTCACGGTGTTGGGCTGGGCTGGGGACACCCCCCCCCCGCTGCTCCCCCCACCCCAGCTTACCAAATCTGACCCTTTCTGGTAGGAGCTGTAGTCTTTGGCCTGGTCTGGGAACTGGGGGTGTTGGGGCCTGGCCTTTCCAGCTACTGCTAAGTGTGGACACGTCTTCCAATGGGAACAGAGAGATGTTATCTCTTTTCTTCCCAACACATGATTCAGTGATGAACATGCTTTGAAACTTAAAATCATTGAGCATCTGCCTTTGGCTCAGGTCATCATCCAGGGGTCCTGGGATCAAGACCCGCTTTGGGCTCCCCGCAGGGAGCCTGCCTCTCCCACTGCCTGTGTATCCGCCTCTCTCTCTCTGTCTCTCATGAATAAATAAATTAAATCTTTAAAAAAAATTAAAATCATCATCATCCTAATGGACTATGGGCCTTCAACGTGGTGCTTCATCTGCACGTTGGCGTCGCAGCTCTTCAGCCTAATGCCTGTGTGACCTTGGGCAGGTTTCTCACATTCTCTGTGCCTTGGTTTCTCACTGGGCCGACAGGGGTGGTAACGGTGGCCCGCGCTGAAGGACGTGGTGTGCACAGTATCCTTGATGTGGGGCCTGGCTCTGACTGTGCTCAGACCATGGCTGGGCCACCTCCCTCGACCTCCCTCGACCTTTACCATAACGTTACGACATTCATGCCATCTTTGACCCGAGAAGTTCAGAGCAAGAAGCGACTTTTCCCAAGGTCAAGGCATCATTTTACAAACTCTTGGTGTAATAATGCCATCGAGGAGGTGTGGTGGGATGGGTGGTCATGGCTCTCCCCATGCCCTAGGCACGCTGAGGGACCCCATCCATCCCCCTTCCCTGTAGTGACTTGCATCCCCCCACCCCTCCCCAAGCCTCCCCAAGCCTCCCCTTGCCTAGAAGCCAGCTCCTCCCCTGTCCCCAGACTCTGGGGCCACCCGGGGAAACTGCTGCAGACCAACCTCTTCTTGGGAGGCTACCCTCCCCCATCTCTACCCCCCATCCCGGTTTCCAGAAAGTTCTCTCTCTCCAGGAGTTCCAAACAGCCCTGGACCCTTCTCGGCCCTGCCCTGCAGATGGCCCAACAAATGTGTGACCTGGCGTGGCCGCATTCCACAACGGTGGTTAAGCGTTATTTATTTCCTTTGATGCGCGTGTGTACACACACAGCCTTCTGGAAGGATTCCCGGGCTGCGGCCGGCCGGTGAGTCAGTGCCCCTGGCCCACGCCTGCGCGTGGCTGTCCGGGTAGACATGGACCCACCCATGCCCATCAGCGCTTGTAATCGAACATCCCCACCATGGAAAATTCCAAAAATGCACAAAAGAGTCGAGAAGACCAGACAGGCCGGCGTCTCCTGTCCATCCGGCAGCATCCTCACCGGCCAGGGTTTAGCCCTTTTTGTCACCTCCTCGCGGGCTCCCCCTCCTGCTTCTTCCCACCTGGCTAGAGGATCTGAAAGCAAATTGCAGACATCGTACCCTGCTTGTCGTTTTCTTAAAAAAAAAAAAAAAAATTAACTTTGAAAAAATTATAGAGCTGCAGGGACTTGCAAAGATAATACAGCATGGTCCTGGGTGTGGCCCTTCACCCGGTTTCCTGGGGAGGCGACACCCCACGTAATTACACCACCACATCAGCACCCCGGACGGACACTGGTGAGGTGTGTATGTGTGAGTCGTTGGATGGCGTTTTGTCACATGTGTAGATTCCCTTTGCCACCAGCGCGGGAAAGACCTGCCCTGAGCGTAAGATTCCATAGGGTCACCCCCGCCGCCCTGTCCCCCGCAGCCACCAGTCTGGACTCCTTTCTGGAATTTTGTCATGTGAGAGTGTTACGTAAACGGAGTCGTACAGCATGCTCCCCTGGAGATTGGTTTTGTTTCACGCAGCGTAATGCTCCCCGGGAGCCAACTGAGTCATTTTGGGGTGTCGGCAGTGCCTCGCTTTTCGTGGCTGGGGAGCAGTCCGCTTACCCGGTCACCTGCTGAGGCACGTCCAGCCTGCTCCCCGTGCTGGGCTCTCACGAATAAAGCTGCTACCGACTTTGGTGTGGATCTAAGTTTGCACTGTTCTGGGGTCAGCACCCACTTGGGAGTGGGATTGCATAAATCTGTCCATCCAGGTTCAGGGTTTAAGGAGCGGACAAGCTCCTTCCCAGAGTGGCCATACAGGCTTCTCCTTTGAAAGAGAAGCATCTCTCAGCAGGAGCTCAGTGGGGCTGGCCCGGGGATTCTGAGCAGCCTGCCCTCGCCTCCCTCTCTGAACACCCACCCACCGTCTCTGAACACCCACCCACCATGGCCCAGGCTCTGCGAGGTGCCTTTCCCGCAGGGGATGTTGGGCTCCTGCTTTCCAAGAAGACAAATCGAAAGCTCAGAGACCATTTGCCCGAGGCCACAGCTAGCAAGGGGGAGCATCGGGATTCAAATCCAGCCCCAAAGCCTGTGGGATTCACACCTTCCCTTGCCGGATGGCAGGAATTGGTGCTAGATGTTTGGGGGAGCAGTGAGCAGACCGGAGGAGTCGGGGAGCGCAGACCCTGGAGAGTGGAGACAGGGGAGGCCCAAGGCCTGGTTCCCTCTCCACGCCAGGGGGATTTTTTGTATCACCCCCTTCCTCTCCCCATCACAGATGGATGGAGCTGGTGATGTGTTGTTAGCTGGGTCTCCCTGGCCCCAGTGGGTGACCTTACTTTCCTTGCCACCTCAGTGCCTGCATGCGGGGCACTCCCCACCCAGCCCCATCTGCAGTCCTCCCCCTAGCAGCTTGAGAAGCTGGGGGTCATGCACAGAAATCCTGCTCTTTGTTCTTCATCCTTCATGCGACCAGCTCTGAGCATCTATACCCTCTGCTGTGCTTTGGTGTCCGGAAGATGCCACAGTGGTGAGAAGGGCAATACTGGCTCTCTTTCGGGTACTGTGGCTGGTGCGTGAATGTATGATTTCTTTTTCTTTTTTCTTTTCTTTTCTTTTCTTTTAAGATTTTATTTATTTATTCCTGAGAGACAGAGAGGAAGGCTTCCTGCGAGGAGCCTGGTGCAGGACTCGATCGCAGGACCCCCGGATCACAACCCGAGCCAAAGGCAGATGCTCAACCGCTGAGCCACCCAGGTGCCCCTGAATATATGATTTCATGTGATCGGCGTAGCCGTCCTGCACACAGGCGTTCCCACCACCCCTTGGCAGAGATGCGTTCAGAGGCTCAGCCAGTTCAGAAGTGGTTCAAGGGCGACTGGAGGGACCCTGGAGATGAAGTCTCCAGCCGGAGGTGTTCCAGGCTTGCTCTGCTCTCCAGCCAGCCCCTTCTTACCTCACTTCCCACCTGTGTGAGCCCAGGTAGGTGACCTGGGTTCCCTGAGTCTTCTTGTCTCCTCTATGCAGGGACATGAGTCCCCCCCCCCCCCCCCGGGCAGGCCTGGCCCTCAACAGCTTCCCAACCTGAGAAACACCCAGTGGTCAGAAGGCAGACAAGCAGATGGACTGGCAGGTGAGGCCCCCACCCGGGGATCCCGGCCCTGGCCCCTGGCCCCAGTATTCAGTGTGACCCTGGCCAAGTCCCTTCAGCTCAGGGCCCCTGTTTCATGGAGCCAAGATGGTTCTTAGGCCAGGATTCGCTGAGTTAACTCCTAGGACAGCTCTTTGTGGACCATGAGCCGCCACGTAAACCTGAAGCTTTTCTGTTCAATCAAGCCGCAAGTTTGGAGCTCAACGTTTTTCTTCTGAGCTTGTGTCTCTTTTGAGGCTCTGATTTTTTTAAAGATTTTATTGTATTTATTCATGAGAGACACAGAGAGAGGGACAGAGACACAGGCAGAGGGAGAAGCAGGCTCTATGCACGGAGCCCAATGCAGGCCTCGATCCCAGGACCCCGGGATCATGACCTGAGCCACTGAACCACCCAGGTGCCCCCTCTGATTTTTTTTTTTAACACTGAGTCAGATGAGTATGTATCTGATCAATTCCCAGATGGCTGAGGGAGTGGGGACCAGGAACCCCTCCTCTGTGTGCTTGGTTTGGTTCGGTGGCATTTTCTGAGCACTGCTGTGTGCTGTGGGAACAGGAAGGGGGTCCTGCCCTCGAGGGCTCCACAGCCCACTGGGGAATCAGGAATGAATAATAATCACAGTACAGGGTGGTCTCTGTGGCACTGGAGGTGTGCCAGGGGGCCGGGGGGAGAGCTGGTCCTAGCCTGGGTAGAGGGAGGACGGCCCTTCACAGCACTTCTGTGAGACACAGGAGCCCAAGACAAGTCCTAAAAGATTGAGTGGGAGCTGGGCAGGCCAAGCAGCGGAGAGAGGTGGTCCAGGCAGAAGCAGCAGCACACACCGAGGCCTGAAGGGCACCGGCACAGTCGCACGCCCCTCCTCCATGTCCGTGTGTCCCAGGGGTGGGAGTTGCCCCAAATCACTCTCTGCAGCGGACTGCCTGCTGGGGGCTGAGGTTTACCTTAAGGCTGGGTTGTTGCTGTCATGCCTGGTTTGTACTTGGGGCCTGCAAAGTCTCCTTCTCTGTCCTTAAAGATTTCCAGTGTCATCAATGGGTCTGTTTGTCCATCTTCCATCATACGTCAACCAACCAGCCATTCATCCATCTATTCATCCACCCACCCATCCATTCATCTGTCTGTTCATCCATCCTTAATCCACCTATCCATTCATCCATCTGTCCATCATCCATCCATTCATCTTCATGCATGTATTTACTCATCTGTTCATCATTTATCCATTATCCATTCATCTATCCATGGATCCTTCTGTCTATCCATCATCCATCCATTCATCTCTTCATCCATGTATCTCCTTGTCCATCCGTCCGTCCGTCCATCCATCCATCCATCCATCCATCCATCCATCCATCCATCATTTATCTGTTACCCACCAATTCATGCATCCATGCATCTATCCTAGTGTTCCTCTACTCGTCCAGCCAGCCATACGTCAACCCAGCCAGGCAGTCAGCCATCCAAAAGGTATTTATTGAGTGATGAGGATGTGCCAGGCCCTGCTGGGCACAGCCTTCCCTGGAGAGGCACAGGCAGGTGATGAGCAGACGTGGGCTGAGGTTTGCTTTACTTCCCTGGGAACCTGCGCAAGACAGGCACAGACCTGCCCCTGAAGTCCCTCCCTAGCCCCGGCTGCCGGATCTTGTTAGGAGGGAGGCGGCCTTGCCTCTCGGCTTAGGAAACTGTCCCTGACAATCTGCTCTTGGGAATGTCGCCTCCACAGAGGGTGAGGAAATCAATCCAGGCCACCAGTGGCTGTGTGTCCCCAGGACGGGGGCTTCCCCTTCGCCTCTGCCAAGAACACCACCCTTCACTGCCTTTCTAGGGATGTGAACCCTGGGCACACTTGAACCCTGAATACACTGCCGATGATGTGTTCAGCTTTGTCTCCCCGTCCCAGGCCTTTGGGTTTCCAGACAAAACTCCAAATGTTCATGCTGCCCCCTGAGCATTTTTATAGCCCATCCCACCTGGTCCCAGAGCCAGACAGTGACCTTTTTAGTTACGTAACTTAAAGCAAGTCCCCACTGGTGGTGCGTGGGAAGACCAAAGCCCTCCCCTCACCGTGGCCCTGTAGTAAGGGAGTGGGGTGTGTTACACAGAGCTCTCAGCACAATGTGGGGAAGAGAGGGCCAGAGGGCGCTACCACAATGCCAAGAGGTGGCCTTGGGTGGTGAGGAGGGGTGAGATGTGGGAGATGTTTAGAGGGGGTGCTGGGGACCCATGGCCAGGGTGGATGAGGGAGGGGGTGTCCTCTCTGGGAGGTAGGGAAGCCGAGGGCCCTGGAAGCCCCGCCCCCAAACACCATAAGGAGAGGTCACAAGATCAGTAGAGTTACAACTGTACAGGATGAAAAAAAAACAAAACAAAACACAAGGGTACAGGATGTAGGGGGCAGGAAAGAGTTTAGATGTGAAGGATGAAGAGGAGCTGGGTGCACGTCAAGGGAGAGTGGGGGCATCTGTGGCAGATGGCACAGCATGTGCTAAGGCCCTGTGGCAGCAGGAGCAGAAAGAAGAAGGGGCCAATGACGGCCCGTGTGGCTGGACAGGGAGCAAGGTGTAAGATGACGTTGGAGGGTCCAGGAGCCAGACCACAGAGGCACTGGGGAGCCACCAAAGTGCTTTTGGTGGCGACATCATCCAATATGTCTGCAGGGGGGTCACCCAGCTGCAGGTGACATTCTATCCATCCAGGAGCTGCGGCATGTACGTGCCCAGGTTAGAGGTGGCGAACTCCTATGACTTTCATAACCAGAAACGATATTGAACTGCACACACGTCACTTATTAGTTTCCTCAGGCTGCCACGACAAATTGCCAGAAACAGCGTGGCTGAAAACTGGAAATTGATTCTCGCAGGGCTCTGCGGGCCATGAGTCTGAAATCAGGGTGTCGGCAGGGCCGTGCTCCCTCTGAAGACTCTAGGAAGACTCCCTCCTGGCCTCTTGGCTGCTGGGGGTTGCAACCACCCCTGGCATTCCTAGGTTTGCAGCTACATCCCTCCACGCTCTGCCTCCGTTACCAGGTGGCTCCTTCCTGCTGTGCCTCTTCTTATAGGGACCCCAGTTATTGGATCTCGGCCCACCCTAATCCAGGGCGACCTCACCTTGACTCGATTATGTCCTTAAAGACTCTATTTCCAAATAAGATTCCTGGAGTCAGGACTTCAGTGTATCTTTCTGAGGGACACAAGTCAAGGCCCAACCCCACAGGATCCTGATTTTGTTTAGAAAACACACGCGTGGTCATGCCTTGTTTTTTCATCTGAATGCTCATCGCCTGGGAGACTTTGCCCTGGAAATTCAGAAAGCTACACATTTCTGACCCGAGTCCTTTTCTGCACATGTGTTACATTCCCACTGACGTATTATCACACACGTACGTGCTGAAAACAGACAGGCAGCTGCTGGACCATGACGTTAACAGACCCGGGTGGTGGGTTTATGGATCAACTTCATTCTCTCCCCATATGGTCCAACTTTTCTGCCATGGGCACGCACTACTTTTTATCAAGCAATAAACCCACGCACGCCATAAAAGAGGAGCTAGGATGTTATGTCCCCTCACTCACCAAGCCTTCGCCGTCCCCAAAGCTGTGGTAGCCGGAGGCTGGATGTCTGGATGGGAATTTGACCTGTCCTGAGACTCTGCTCCAAATAAATATTTTTAGCCCCATTACCCACCCCCTTCAAATGTCCCGCTAATGATCTGTGGCCCTGATGATCCCAACAGACTTTCCGTGGAGTGCGGGGCTTGGCGATTACCTCACCTGTGTCCTCTTTCGGAGGACGGAGACCGAGGGTAATAATAGAACTGACCTCATGGGTGGCTGGAGGCTTAACTGGAACAATGCACGTGAAGCCCTCTGCATGGGGCCCTGGCACACAAACGCCCTCTTGATTAGAAAGAGCCCAGGGTAGTGGCAGGCGGCTCGGTGTCCCTGTTTAACGGTTTGGCTTGTCGGGGATAGTCCAGTAAATGACACCTCGCCCCACTGCACAGCATCCCGGGGTGGGGGTGGGGGGTGCACAGGGGGGCGGAGGCATGTTTTGCCATTTGGCTGTCTTGCTCACCTGTCGCGGCTGTGTGCTAAGTCCATTGTGTGCGTGCAAGGCCACGTGCTGCCACGACAGTTAAGCCACCACAGGAAAATTTAGAGGAAGCAAGTGGGGTGAGCTGCGGAGCTACTGAGCTGCTGCAGGGAGCACGGGGGCCAGTCAGCGCCGGGAGGCCGACTTCCGCCCCGGAGGCCCCGCCCCTCCCGGCCCCGCCCCCGGCCTGGGCCCGCCCCTCCCGGCCTGGCCCGCCCCTCCCGGCCTGGCCCGCCCCTCCGCCCCGCCCCGGCCTGGGCCCGCCCCTCCCGGCCCCGCCCCGGCCTGGGCCCCCCTCCGGCCCGCCCCGCCTGGCCCGCCCGCTCTGGCGACGCCCAGGCCACGCCCCCCGGTGGGCGGTGCTTCCCGCCCCAGCTCTCCGCTCCCACCCAGGGCTTGGCTCCCCGGGGTTTCGGGGCTGGGACCGCGCTGTGCGCTGGGAGCTCAGGCTCCTTTGGCCGTATCTGTCCAAGTTACAAATGCAGAAACCTTCTGTCCCAGCTGGGCTGCAGCCCAGCAGCGGTCCCACAGATAAACCGAGGCTTGTGGGACGTGATTTATGTACAAGGTTATCCTTTGCAACATCGTTTCTAAAAGCCAAGGAGCGAAAACGCCTAAAGCCCCACCAGTAGGGAGCTGATTAAAGACATTGGCACAATCCATATAATGGATATGCTGTACTGTGCGGCTGTAGAGAACAGTGAGGAGCCATCTCTAAGCTTTATTAGGTGAGTAAAGCAAGTTTCAAAAGTATATAGTATATACCTCTTTGCATAAAAAGTAAAAGATAGGTCTACATTTGGATTAGCTTCTGGCTACATAAACTGCAGGCACGCCTGGGGGGCTCAGTGGTTGAGCATCTGCCTTCGGCTCAGGGCGTGATCCTGGGGTCCTGGGATCCAGTCCCACATGGGGCACCCTGCATGGAGCCTGCTTCTCCCTCTGCCTGTGTCTCTGCCTCTCATGGATAAATAAATAAAATGAAAGAAAGAAAAGAAAAGAAAAGAAAGAAAGAAAGAAGAAGAAAGAAAAAGAGAAGAAAGAAAAGAAAGAAAAAGAGAAGAGAAAGAAGAAACTGCCCCTAGCCACTGAATAGCTGTTACCTATGGAGATGAGGGTGAAACAGGAGATGGGGGACTTGGGGACAAGCAGGGATGCAGATTTGGTTGTTGCCTTTTTTCCTTTGGACCCAGGGGAACTGACTACTTTTCAGAATTTCAAATGAAATAAAAAGGTAGCATCTTTAAAACAAAGCATGTTTTTAAAGCCACAGCTTTGGCTTGAGTGTCACATTGAATCTCACTTCAGCCTCGCAGAGCGGTGGGGCCTTGGTCACGGTACTCAACCTCTCTGTTTCAGTTCCTCCATCGATGAAACAGGGGTAATGATAGCTCCCATTTTGGGCTGTTGGGAGGATGACCTGGGATCAACTGTGCCCAGTGCCTGGTGTGAGGAAGACAAGCCACAAGAGTGAGTTGGTGGTGGTAGTGGGCTTCCTGCAAGTTCAGTAGTCTGGACTAGGACCCAGGTGGCAGCATGTGCACCCCAGAGTCGCTGTGAACCCTCTGGCATCTGTTGCAGGGGCTCTGGCCTGATGGAAGCTGCTCACTAAGCACAGTGGAGTCTCTCCCCATGCCCCCCACCCCGCCCCATGCCGGGGCTTGGGGCAGGCAGCAAGGGGAGCCCTGGGAGGCTTGAGGCCTGAGTGCGCATCAGCTGGGAGCTGGGGGGAAGGAGGATGACTTCTAACTCAGGAGCATCAGCCAGATCGCTGGCCCCGTGCACGAGGACACCAATCGTGAGTCCCCCTTGGAGCCAGCTCAAGCCTCCTGCACTGCTTGAACCTTTGACTCCACTTCCTGGAAACCCTAAGAGTGAGGAGCCCAGAGTAGTCCGCGGCATCGCATCTCACAACTGCCCCCAGCCCTCGTGCTGCACCGATGACACCAGCAGAGAGGGACACCACCTCCCCAGAACAAACAGCATGCCAGACTCTAGCACTCAGTTCAGAGGCTGTCTCACTTCCGGCCCTGGGAGAGCTTTTTCTAGAAGGATCTACTCCCTGTGGCTTTAGGGGTTGGTTTTACTGAGTAAACAACCCCGGTGCCCCACTTTGTTGAGCCGTGAAACGGGGATGATAACCTTCCTGCTGCCTCCTTGGGAGGACAAGGTGAGGCTGGCGGGTGCTTTGGAGGGAACAGGGACCATTGGTGTGTCTCCCTTTACTCAGTAGAGGTGTTCCTGAAATATGAGTCATTAGGACTTCTGTCAAACTATTGCTCTTTCAATAAGGTGGACAGGGGTGGGTGTGTAAGACACAGCTCCAGACTCAGGTGTGTGGGAATCCAGATTTCCTATAGATGCATTTAATTTCTGTCTAAGCCTAAACCGTGTCAGGCTGACGGAGAAGCTCAGCTTTGCTTTCTCAGGGCTATCCTGCCTTGCAGAGTCGACGCTGTGGCCTGCTGGCCCTGACCGAAGCAGGTGATGTGTGTGGGTGTCTGGAGCCCCTTGAGTTCTGGAGGTGGGGGCTGCCTGGGACACGACCCTGTGTGCTGGGTTCCCTTTTCCCTCTTGAAGTCTCTCCAACACTCAAGAATCAGACTGGTGTTCCCTTCCTCCATTCTTCCCCTACTCGGTGTAATCTTCACCCTGTTGGCTTCTAGCATGTTCTTGGCACATATCTGGTGCCCTGGCCTCAACTCCCTGAATCCCCTGAGGGCTACGACAGGGGTTGGCAAATCTGCTGTAAAGTGCCAGATAGTATATACTTCAAGCTTTGCAGACTGTATGGTCTCTGCAGGGATGACTCCACTCTGCCACTGTAGGTCAAAAGCGGCCGCCGAGAGGATATGTACACAGATGGGCGTGACTGGCTTTCAATAAAGCTTTATTTACATCAGTACAATAAAGAAATGAGAAATACATGACATGATAAAGGGGATAGCTAGTGCTACAGTAGTCATCATGTTGCAATATATAAACGCGTTAAACCAGCACTTGTGCACCTTCCACCTTTCCGTAATTTAAATTCGATTACTCGGGGGCACCTGAGTGGCTCAGTGGTTGAGCATCTGCCTTTGGCTCAGATCGTGATCTCGGGGTCCTGGGATCGAGTCCCACATTTGGTTCCCTGCAGGGAGCCTGTTTCTCCCTCTGCCTCTCTCTGTGTGTCTCTCATCAATAAATAAATCTTAAATAAAAATAAATTCAATTAGCGAACACAAAGTACGTCATTAATTTCAGATGTAGAGTTCAATAATTCACCAGTTGCCTATGACACCCAGCCACGTACCTTAAATTTACACAATATTATATGTCACTTCTATCCCCCCAAATGTTTTTAATCTAAAAAAAAATCTTAAAACTTTGTTTTCAAAATGAGCCCAGCCAAAGAAACAATCAACAGACTGGAAGGGCAACCTACAGAGCAGGAGCGATGTCTCCAAACCACATATCTGATAAGGGCTGATATCCAAAATATTTAACAAGGGCTCTCTGTAGCTCAATAGCACAACAACAACCTGATGAAAATGTGGGCAGAGGACTTGAATAGACATTTCTCCGAAGAAGACGCAACTGGCCCACCGATACATGAAAAAAATGTTCAACATCACCCATCAGCAGGGAAATGCAAATCACTGTGGCTATCACCTCACGCCGCATGAGGATGGTGACTCCAGAAAACCAAAAAACAAGTTCTGGCGAGGATGTGGAGAAATTATAACCTCGTGTGCCACGGTTGGGGAGGTACAATGGGGAAGCTGCTGTAAAAATGGTAAGGAGTCTCCTCAAAAAATTTGAACTACCAGGGATGGCTGGGTGGCTCATTGGTTGAGGATCTGCCTTTGGCTTAGGTCATGATCCCGGGGTCCTGGGATTGAGTCCCACATCGGGCTCCCCACAGGGAGCCTGCTTCTCCCTCTGCCTACGTCTCTGCCTCTCTGTGTGTCTCTCATGAATAAATAACAAAATCTTTAAAAAATTGGAACTACCAGCTGATCCAGCAATGCCACTTCTGCATATACATACAAAGGGATTGAAACCAGGATGTCAAAGAGATGCCTGCACCCCTGTGTTCATGGCAGTGCTATATTCACAATAGCCAGGATGTGGAAACTCCCTTAGTGACCCATGGACAGATGACAATATGGTGTGGACACACAATGGAGAGCTATTCAGCCTCACAAGAAGAGGGAAATCCTGCCACACACGACAATGTGAACGTACCTGCAGGTCAGCCTGCTACGTAAAATACAGCCAATCACAGAAAGACAAATACTGCATGATTCTACTGGGAGGCATCAACAATAGTCAAACTCAGAAGCAGGGTGGTGATGGCCAGGGCCACGGGGGGTGGGGAGCTGGCTGTTCAATGGGTGTACAAAGTTTTGGTCACGCTAGATGAGTAGATTCTAGAGATCCTCACAATATCGTGCCTAGAGTTAACAGTATTGTCTTGTGCACCAAAAAATGTGTTGAGCAGGTAGGTTTCATGGTATATTAAATGTTACCCTATTTTAAAAAATGGGCTGAGGGGAATCCCTGGGTGGCCCAGCGGTTTAGTGCCCGCCTTTGGCCCAGGGTGTGATCCTGGAGTCCCGGGATCAAGTCCCACATCAGGCTCCCTGCATGGAGCCTGCTTCTCCCTCCGCCTGTGTCTCTGCCCTCTCTCTCTCTCTCTCTCTCTCTCTCTCTCTCTCTCTCTGTCTCTCATGAATAAATAAATAAATAAAATCTTAAAAAAAAATGGGCTGAGTTGTGCCCCCCCCTCCCCCCCGCACAGCTGTAACTGGCCAACCCCTGGCCTAAGCCTTTGGAAGCCAAAGCCTCAGAGGCCCAGAAAGTGTTCCTGTTTTGAAAAGTGAATCAGAAACTCATCCTCAAACATCAGCTCATTCTTGGAGACTTCAGTTGAACATCACCCCCCTAATTTACCTCTGGCGAGGAAGACACATTTTCCTACCCTGATTGGCCCAAAGCTACCTGTGCTTGATGCTGCCGTGGTCAGCAGGCTCTTGGCATCTCTTTCTTGAACATCCTGAGATTCTCGTTATGTCCCAAGAACACCAGATGTGTGTGGCAAAGGCCTCTGGCTTGCGGTCCAGTTGGGGTAGAGTCCCAGTCACACCACTTTCTTGCCTTGGGCAAGATCCATCCTCTCTGATCCTTGGTTGCCTCATCTGCAAACTGGGAAAACTCACTGCACCCATGCTCAGGCCGTCCCAAGGCTCACGTGACACTGTGTCAGATGCCCGGAGGTGGGTGTTTATTGAGTGGGAACTGACCACCCAGCAGCTCCCTCCAGTGATGCCGGGAAGAGACTTGGACATCTGCTTAGAGAGATAGCTTGAAGGGACAAAGGGCAGGACATGGCAAGGAGAATCACTCAAATCTCCTTACTGCTGTGTTCCCATGAGCTTGCTAAGTAACCTTTCGGAGCCTCCGTTTTCTCATCTGGGCAACAGGGTTAACAAGCAGGACCAGCTTTGTGAGACAGTGACCCAGTGGCTGGTGTACAGTAGGTGCTTAAGAAATGGGGAGCCAGGGGCGCCTGTAGCTCATGTCTGCCTTTAGCACAGGTCATGATCTCAGGGTCCTGGACTGAGCCCCGTGTTGGACTCCCAGCTCAGTGGGGGAGTCTGCTTCTCCTTCTCTCTCTGCTCCTCCCCCCTGCTCATGTTCTCTTCCTCTCTCTCTCTCTCTAATAAAAAAAATAAATAAAAAAAAATGGGTAGCTATTTGGTGTTTACTTCTGCTGGATCCCTTCCTCATTGCTATGTGCTACGTTGACTCACCTAGCTACACCTGCCAGGTTTTCCTGTGATCACAGTGTCTGGTCGTGGTGGGAACAGGGAGGGTGCTCCATCCCTGGGTCGCTCAACAGTAAAACCCCTTATTGGGGTTTCAGTCGCCCCGAGCCTGGACACCAGCATCTGCTGGAATGCATGACATCGCTTGCTCTTCATTGTCTCTGCTTGCACAGTTAACTTCTTATGGCTGATAGATGAGGCTTTCCACTGTGATAGACACGTGGCCACCCCTTTAAGAATGTTGTTTGGTTTTTTTAAAAATGGGTTGGTTTAAAGAAAAATAGAAGCAAAAAAAAAAGAGTATACAGGACTCAAGTTTGGGAAGCCCTGGGATAGGCTAGGAGCCCACCTAGGGAACAGGCAGGGGCAGATTTGGGATGGTGAGCTAGGAACCAGATTCGGTGGGGATCCCTAAAGGCCCTCTGGTTACTTAAGATAGGCCTCATTTTTTTTTTTTTTTTAGGCCTCATTTTTTTTATCTGTAAAACGAGGGTTGTGATGATTCTGAGAATTCCTGGAGGCCAAGCATTTGAGGTCCTAGGCATGGGGCCCGGCACGTCATAACACTCAGGTACTAATTTTTAGGATGGAAGGGGCAGCTAAGTGCAGCGTGGCCCCAGGATTGGGTCCTGGAAGAGAAAAAGGACATTAGTGGGAAAATGAGAAATCTGAATACAGTCTGGAGTATAGTTAATGTACTAACATTAGTGTTTTACATTATAATGTCTTAGTTTTGACAAAAGTCCCGCAGTTCTGCAAGGTGTTAGGTTTAGGGGAAGTTGGGTGAAGGATGCGCGCGTCGCTGTACTCTCGGCGACGCTTCTGTAAATCCATAATCTTTCCAAAATAGTTTGTTTACAAACATTAACAATGGATGGGGGCAAAATGCTGTGCACAGGGAAGGGAGTTGCTGAGTCCAGGGAGTCCTGCAAGGTGTCCTGGGGGCGACAGGTAGAGGGGGAATGTTGGCTCTTAGAGAAGTTGGTCCTCATGGAGGGAGGAACTGTTTCTGGGTGAGGAAGCATGGACCCAAACCCTTCCCCACCTCCTGCCCTTTGTACCTGCTGTCTGCCCCCCCTCCCCTTGCTGGAACATTCTTAACCACCACCCTTTAATTTGGGCCAAAGCAGATATCGCCTCTCAAAGAGCTCTCTCGGGCCCATCCACTGTCACACACTCTCAGGGGCCCCTGTCGTTCCACTTCTTGGCCTGAGCTCACCCTGTAATGCACTAGTTCTTTGTGGGATTCAGGGTGGGCTCAATGGGCACCCAGTCTCCGCAGTGCGCCGGCCCCACCCTCGGAGAGCCCCCCCCCACCTTGGTTGAACGCCCTGTTGGTGCCAACTTGACATGCTTCATAAGTCTCGAACCCGAGGCCCTGCATTTTCTCGAATTATGTAGCCAGCCCTGGAGGGACCCGTGAGCGGAGCACTGCCCCCTGCTAGACCCGGGCACCCACTCCCTGTGGCGGTTGTCACAGAGTGCCACAAGGGAAGGAGTTAAAATAATGTGCATTTTTGTATCTTTTTTTTAATGTTTTATTTATCTTTAAAGATGTTATTTATTCATTAGAGACAGAGGGAGAGAGAGAGAGAGAGAGGCAGAGACACAGGCAGAGGGAGAAGCAAGCTCCATGGGGGGAGTCCGATGTGGGACTCGATTCTGGGACTCCAGGATCACACCCTGGGCCGAAGACAGGCGCCAAACCGCTGAGCCACCCACGGATCCCAGATTTTAGTACCTTGCAGTTCTGGAGGTCTGAAGCCTAACCTGGGGTTAGGGACCCATTCCTTCCATCGAGGCTCTCTGGGAGAGTCTGTTTGCTGGCCTCTCCCAGGCCCGAAGGCACCTGCACCCCTTGGCTCGTGGCCCCTTCCTCCACGTTTGGGGCTAGCGCTGCAGCATCTTCTCTCCACTCTGCCCTCGGCCTCCGTCCTCACATCTCAGGGCCTCCGGCCCTCCTGCCTCCCTCCTGTGAGGACGTGGGGCCAGGTGGGGCCCACCCGGATAATCCACTTGAATCCCCCCATCTCCAGATCTCTGACTCAGCCACACCTGCAAAGTCCCCACTAGCATGTGAGGGGACCGCCACCCGGGTGCTGGAGATGAGATGGGGAGGCCGTTATTTGGGCGTCGGCAGCCGTGGTGGCTGGGAGGCCAGGGCCCCCTCAGCTCCCCACCGCGTCCCCCCACCCGAGCTCAGGCAGGGCTGACGGTAGGCGCTCATGACACAACTGAGGGTGGCATGGGCGGGTGGTCGAGGCACTGCGTGTGCCCAGAGCCACTCAGCCGTGGGTTGGGCAGCAGCGGCTGGGAAGCTGGTCCGAGGTGATAGGAGCCCACGGCAGGTGCCCGCTGCCCATCGCCGGCCACCGCGGTGGTCTTGGCCATTCCACGCTGGCCCAGTGTTCCTAGAGGCCTTGCACGTCCTTGGCTGCCCGCTAAAAGGACATGTGTGGTTCTTTCTTTTCTTCTCCCCGATGTCCTCCCCTCATCTTCCCAGGGTCACTTCTCTGCTTTCTGGGAGGCGGGTGGTGGTGGCAGGAGCCGCGAGGCCCCCGGGATAGCCAAGCTCCCTGCTCTGCGAGGTACTTTGAAGGTATTGTGTCACTGTGGTGGGGACACTGCGACCTGGTGACCCGGAGGTCATGCCCGAAGCCCCAGGCCCTCTCATCAAATGAGCCATGGGATGGCTTTAGTTTGGATGACAGTAACTGCCAGCACCGGCCACATGCCAGGCACTGTGCCAAGTCCAGGGACAGTGCAGTGAAAAGGCCGGTGAGTCCCTACGCTTCTGGGGGATACCCGGCAAGGGCCACGTCGTGGATTAGAGGGAGAGGCGTAGGACACATGTCCAGTGATTTCGGGGAGAGCAAGATGCCGTGCAAATGCTACAGTGAGGTGACGCAGGAGGGAGCAGTCTGAGGCAGGCTCCCCAGGCCTCTCTGAGCAGGTGCCATCGGGGCCCGGCCCTGGGGGACAGAAGCACCAGCCATGCAGAGCGTCTGGGACCCAGCCGCAAGGCCATGGCAGGGGCCAGGGGTCAAGATGGGAGCTGAGGCCGCGGCCTGCAGACCCGGGTGGAGCCGGGCTCTGAGAGGCGGGGGCGCGTAGGGGTCTGGGCCAGGAGTGTGGGTGTCCGTGGCCTGGCCAGTGGAGGAGGCCCTAGGGACATCTGCTGTGAGGAGCGCCGGTGAGGGCTGTGGGTAATGACTTGGCGAGGTGGGCTTACTCGGGACACGTTCTGGAAGTTGGTCTGCTAGGATTATCACACTGGAGCCCAGTACCCCCCAAACACCACCCTTGGCTCCTCCAGCCAGGCCCCAGTCCCACCTCCAGGCCCGAGGGGTGCCACCCATGAGCCTCCCTCTGTCTGCGTGCTCTGGGAAGCCCTGGCACTGGGGATGTCCGTCATTCATTCCGAAGTAGGGGTGCCGCACAAACCAGGGTGGAGGACTGGGCCCCCCTCCTCCCTGTCTCCACCCCAAATCACATGTCCCTTAAATGGGCGCCTAGGGAGACACTGGTAGCCTTGGAGTCCAGTCAAGGCCCTTCCCCCTCACCCTGGGTAGGCTGAGAGCACCAGGGGCATCCTTGCAGCACGGGCCTCCCTCCCTCCAGGGGACCCCCCCCAAGCCCTCCCAGCCCCTGGGAAATACCTGGAAACTTCCAGAGCAGTCTCCACTCTATTGGATCTCAGCAGCCCTCAGACTCAGCTGCTCGTGCCCATCACCCCCAAAACAAGCCTCCCAGGGAGGGTGCGGCTCACCCTAGCAGGGTGATACCAAGCTCTGACCAGGACCTTTGACCTCGCCTCACCCCAGGGAGGCCGTAGATCCGAGGCCTGGATCCATGAGGCCTGGATCCATCAGCCCGGGTGAGGCCAAGACCGTGAAATACACTGAGATTCCTTGCCAGTGGGAAATAACAGAAACCTGCTTTAAAAAAAAAAAAATGAGGTTGATTTCCGTGGTGGCAGCCTGGGAAAATCTGGGTAGAATGAGCTCATTTCCGTAAAAATGAAACAAGTAAACCACATATATACAAATGGAGGACTGTAAGGAGAAAGGTTGGGAAGGGCAAAAAAAAAAAAAAATGCCCAAACTAGAGGGTGACAACCCCCTCCAGGACACGGGAGGGTGGCAGGTGGGGGCAGGGGGTGGGATGTGGGGGTTGTGAGGTTCATTAAAGGGCAGGAAGGAGATTGGGCTTTTCGTTTGTTCGCCTCTGCTGTTTGGCTTGTTTTAAGGAGCACACATCCCTCCTGTAGCTCGGAAGGAAAATCCAATAAAACGTATTTTTAGAAATGTCCTGAGCTAGGCTCTGTGCTGACAGCAGAGGTGATAGCGTTTGCCCTGTGTCCTCGGTGCTTGATGTCCTACCCAGAATTGTAGGATCACTGCGGGGGCGGTGCTTTCATCACCCTGAGTTCTGGGATGAGGGAGAGGAGAGTCAGTGAGGTTGAGTGAGTGACTCGCCCAGGAGACATAGGTGACAAGAGCTGGTACCTGGGGACAGAGGGGACTTAGGTCACCTTTTCCAGTTGTCATGGTGGGGAGAGGGGGAGGGAGCAAAAGTCTGGGATGGAGGACCAGCCCGGGCTGTATAGGGGGCTGTATAGGGGCGCGGGCAGGAGCACCTGTGTCTGCACTCCCTGCTAAGTAGCCAGGCTGCCCCACACGCAGGGGAGAGAAGGATGGGGAGCTGAGGCCTTCCCAGCTCGAGGCCTCCTCAGCAGGCGCATTCATGAGGCCAGGGGGAGAGAAGCCACGATGCACAACACCCTCCTTTGCTCCCTCTTGCTCCAAGGAGGAGCCTTCAGAGGCCAGTGTGGGCCTGGGGGACAGGGCATCCCTCCCACCCTGCCCCCGCCCAGCCGCAGGGTCCCCAGTCCACCTGCCAACAGGTGGGTGGCCCCAGCCAGGGCAACGAGGTGGGCTCGGCACTGGTGACAGTGGGCTGCTTCAGCTTCTCTCCAGAGCCTCAGCAAATGGTTCTGGACATTCATGGCTCTTAGGGGCTGGGCCACATGTCAGAACGGGGCCACGCTCCGCGTGCGGCACATTAGAACTTGGCTAATGTCAAGAACGGTTGGAGGGGCACCAGGGTGGCAACGTTGGCTGAGTGTCCAACTCTTGATTCTGGCTCAGGTCTGATCTAGGGGTCATGAGATCGAGCCCGCGATGGGCTCCATGCTCAGTGTGGAGTCTGCATGGGCGTCTCCCTCTCCCTCTCCACCTGCCCCCCCCCCCCGATGCACGCGCTCTCTCTGTCACTGAGATAAAATAAATCTTTAAAACATAGTAATGAAGCGGCACCTGGGCGGCTCAGTGGTTGAGCATCTGCCTTCAGCTCAGGGCGTGACTCCAGGGTCCTGGGATCGAGTCCCGCATCGGGCTCCCCACATGGAGCCTGCCTCTCCTGCTGCCTGTGTCTCTGCCTCTCTGTGTGTGTCTCATGAATAAATAAATAAAATCTTTTTTAAAAAATAGTAATGAAAAGGAATGATTGGAAATATCTAGCTGTGGCTAGAAATCATGTAGGGAAATGAGGTGACAACCAGCCCTCAGCCAGTGATTGGAGAGGTCTGGTGTATAACTACCCCAGCTCCCTCACCTCTCGGTGGATCTGTTCTGAGGTGTATGTGCAACACCGTCTCCCCAGGTTTATCAGTGGGATTGAGCTCTGGTTGCTCACAGAGGTAACTTGCTTTGGGACATGTACCTACTGGCTCCCTTTCTTGTCTCACCTTACCTCCTCCCACAGCTTCTCTTTAACCTATTGTCCACACAGCAGAGGTATTTATTAAACTCTAAAAACAATCGTGTTCTTCTTCTGCTCAAAACTTCATACTGCTTTCCCAGCACACCTGGAGAAATTTTGTTTCCTCTAACCTCTTGCTCTAGACTGAACATGTTCCCTGAAAGTTCCTATGCAGAGTCCTAAGCCCCAGGGTGATAGTGTTGGGAGGTGTGGGGTCTTTGGGCAGTACTGGGCACAAGGGTGGAGCTCTCAGGAATGGGGTTAGTGCCCCGATAAAAGAGGCCCCAGAGACTTCCCTCACTCCTTTACCATGTGAGGACACAGTGGGAAGCCAGCTGTCTCTGAACCAGGAAGCTGGCCCTCACCAGTGCCTTGATGTTGGACTTCCCAGCCTCCAGAATTGTGAGGAATAGATAAAGTTGCTTATAAGCCTCCCAGTCTGTGGTATCTGGGTGATAGCAGCCCAAGAGCACCAACCCAGTGTCCAGGGCTGCATGATCCAGTCTGGCCTGTCCTCTGTCTATGTCTCCATCAATCCTCCTCACCCTGCTCTGTCCGTACTCAAAGTCTCAGGCTCTGCTCTACCGCAGGCCCTTTGCTCATACACTTCCTTTGAGCTGGACTCTTTTTCTTGTCACTCAGCTTAAGCATGGCTTCTTGGAGGAATCTTTCCTGATCACTCATCTAAAGTTGGCCCACCCCAAGGTCTTCTGTCCTCAGCGCATCTGGGTCCCTTACACCACATTCTTCACAATTCATAATTGCTTTTGTTTGTCCTCTTCCCTAAATCTTAAGCTTCCCGAGATCAGAGTCCTGTGTATTGCTGGCCACCACATACCCAACACCTAGAATAGTGACAGTTACGTGGTAGGTGTGCAGCACTTGGTTGCTGTGTGAGTGAAGCACACAGTTGGTGTCCCAGGAACCCATGTGAGACACATCTCCCTTTGCGTGGATGACCCAGAAGGGTCTTTATTAGAGCGCCCATTCCCCAGAGCTCCCCATATTTCCTGTTCTGAAAAGCCCAGATTCTAGAATTGGGGTGAATCCTATCTTGGCTTCTTATATAACAGGTCTCAGTGAGCCTTACTGAGTGATGACCCCCAAACATAGCCGCTTAAAGCAGCAATTGATTATTTTTATGATGCTGTGGGTTAGTGGGGGTAGGCCCGTGCTGGTTATGCTTAGGTTCACTCAGCTAGAGCGTCAGCTGGGCTGGAAGTCCAGTGGCCTCCATTACATGTGTGGCAGCCGGTGTTGGCTGTCGGCCTTGGTGGACTCCAGTCTTCCTTTCATATTCCTGGAGGTTGGACCAGCTTCCCTGTGTGGGGGCTTCAAGTCAGCATCCTAGTCAGCAAAGATGGAAGCTGCCAAGTGTCTTGAGGTTTGGGCTTGGGCCTCATATAGTGCTACTGCTGGCACATCCTATTAGTCAGAGTAAGTCACGAGGCCAGCCTAGACTTAGGGGGATAGAGAAATAGACTCCACCTCTTGGCAGAGGAACAACAGGGAATTTCTGACCATTTTTAATCTTATGGGGTAGGCCTATGTGAAGCCTTGGGCCAGAAACCTAACCTCTCTCGCTTTTCCACCCGCTGTGAAATGGGTCTATTGGCATCTATTGTATAGAATTGTTTGTGGGGATTAAACAGATGGTACATGCAAAGTGCTTAGCACAGGGCATATCTTTTAAAAGGAACTGTTATTATTATTGCTATTAGTAACATCATTTCAGTAAATAGAGTGGGAGCCTAGCAAATGATGGGTGGATGGACAGCTAGATGGATGGATAGGTAGGTGGATGGATGGGTAAGTGGAAGGTAAGTGGGTGGATGGGTAAGTAGGTGGGTGGGTGGTTAGGTGGGTGGATGGATGGATAGTTGGGTGGATGAGTATATAGGTGGGTGGATGGATGGGTAGGTGGGTAGGTGGATGGTTAGGTGGGTGGATGGATGGACAGTTGGGTGGATGAGTGTATAGGTGGGTGGATGGATGGGTAAGTGGGTGGTTAGATGGGTGGATGGATGGATAGGTGGGTGGATGAGTATATAGGTGGGTAGATGGATGGTTAGGTGGGTGGGTGGATAAGTGGGTGGATAGATGTTTAGGTGGGTGGATAGATGGTTAGATGGGTAGGTGGATGGTTAGGTGGGTGGATGAGTGGGTAGGTGGGTAGATGGGTAGATGAGTGGATAGGTGGGTGAGTGGATGGATAGGTGGGTGGATGAGTGTATAGGTGGGTGGATGGATGGTTAGGTGGGTCAGTGGATGGATGAACAGACAAATGGCTTTTGGCATTCAAACGGCATCTAGTCCCAATGACCCATCTGGGGATATGTCATTTCATTTCATAGAGTTTAGAATGGACAGCAGCTCTTTGCTGGGGAGTTCAAACAGTGCGATTTCTAAGGAGACCTGACCTCAGTTTATTTTTTCGTCATCTGTATTTGGGAGGGGGGGGAGGTCAGGCAGTTCTGCTGCAGGCTTTGTGCGCAGAAGATTATACACAGCTCGCTTTCTCTCTCTCTCACTTGCGATCTCTCTCCTGCCTGTGCACACATACACACCCCACCTCCACAGCCTCAGCCTCGGTTAAATGTAACCAAACACTAGCAATTGTGACAAACACAGCCAAGCGTCCCCCTGGAAAGCTAGGCAGCAAACCAAATGTGGCTGGAGCCCAAGGGAGTTTGTTGACACACATTCCTCTGGGTGCTGGCTGGGGTGCAGCCCAGGTGGGCTGCTGTGAGGGACTCCCCAGAGCAGAGTGCACCTTCTAGGTCCTGTGTCAGGGACTCAGCATACCTCCCCTGCACCCCCCCAACCCCCAGAGTGGGAGACTGGCCCCCAGGGCTGCATGACAGGATCTTCTTGGAAGGGATGGCCCTCCAGGAGCATTTTGGCTCTGAGGCTGCCCAGGTGAATTGTGAGGGGATGGGGAATGTTGCCACCTGCTAGTGACATTTTTCCTTCACCAGCTTGAGGGAGGGAGCGGGAAGGGGCATTAGGTTCCTACGGCTGCCACAACCAAGTACTGCAAGCGAGGTGGTAGAAAACAACAGAGGTTCACCCTCTCACGGTTCCAGAAGTCCTAAATCAAGGTGTCAGCAGGGCCATGTTCTCTCTAAGGCCCCAGGGGAGAATCCTTCCTGGCCTCTTCCCAGCTTCTGGTGGCTTCCCATAATCCTTGGTGCTCCTTGGCTTATAGCTGAGCCTCTTCACTCTTTGCCTGTGTCATCATGTGGCCCTCTCCCCGTGTGTGTCTCTGTGTCCTCTCCTCTTACAGGGACACCGGTCATTGGACTTAGGGCCCATCCCAACCTCATATGACCTCATCTTATCTTGATTACATCTTCAAAGACCCTATTTTCAAATAAGGTCACATTCTGAGGTTCTGGGTGGATGTGAATTTTGTGTGTGTGGGTGGTACCATTCAACTCTGTATGGGAAGTAAGGGAGGCAGACAGGTAGAGATGGGGTAGTCAAGGTGGCAGGTATCAAGGATCCTGTATATAAACCAGAAGACCATGAGCAGACTGCCTCAGGCAAGGCCGGCCCCAGGTTCTGGAGGGGGCTCCCACTGGTCCTTCTCTCCAGCCAGGCCCGTCTCCATGGGGCAAGGAGCTATGGAGCCAGGGGGTTGTGCCTACCTGGTGTCCACACAGTCCCCACTTCTGCATCATGTTCTGGGGACCCAGGACTCCAGAATTCCTGCCCCAGCAGCACTGAGCCATTTCCAAAGCCTGCCCAGGTGTCTTCCCTTGGTGCGCCCTGCTGAGGGTGGACTGGCTTCCTAGTGTGTGCCCCTAACCTACAAGGAGCTCAGGGGCAGCCATATGTGGGTGTACTTGGCTGGGGTGTCTATTCAGGTACAGGCCCTCAGGGTGCAGAATGCAGAAGGGTGGAGAGGACAATGGGAGGGTCTGCAGAACTCCAAGGAATCTAGGAGAGTTCTGAATTCAGTCCTCACCTTCTGGGTCATAGTGAGGGTGTCTGTCAAAGAGGGAGGATAACACATATTTTGTTTATATGATTTCTTAGCTTGACTTTTAACTTTTAAAAAAATTATTTATTTTTAAATATTTTATTTATTTATTCATGAGACACACACAGAGAGAGGCAGAGAACAGACAGAGGGAGAAGCAGGCTTCCTGTGGGGAGCATGATGTGGACTTGACCCCTGGGCTCTGGGATCATGCCCTGAGCCGAAGGCAGACGCTCAATCACTGAGCCACCCAGGTGTCACTGACTTATAACTTTTAAATCTGTTGACATATAGTACCTGCACCTTCACTTTTATTCTTGCCCTGGGCCCTGCACATGTTATACAGGCTACAAGTTGAGATGAGGAGTCTGGAAGGCACAGAGTCCAAGTATCATCCTTGGTCCCATCATTCTCTAAATCATGCCGTGTGTGTGTGTGTGCGTGTGTGTGTGTGTGCGTGTGTGTATGTGTGTGTATAACTCGATTTTGTCAGTCTCTCTCACCAGCATATATGCTTCATGAGGATAGGGACCTCTTTCTTCCCATCTGTAAAATGGGATTAAGAGTAGCTACTGCTTTCCAGGGCTGCTGGAGGGGTGAGCATGTTGGGCATGAAGCAGAGTGAAGGCCCGGCCTGTGGCAAGTGCTCTGTGAGGCTCACTCAGGTGGCCGATGGGTCATCTCTGGAGCCCCAGAACAGTGAACAGTGTCCGGGAAATGCTAGCAACCAGTGGTGGGATGAAGGACAGAATGGCCAAGATGCAAGGAGCTGTGTCCTGCCCACCTTTTGGGCTTGAAGACTTTGTACCCGAAGCTCAGGTGGGACCAAGGGGTTGCATGATTTTCAAAGCATCCCCGGAGGTAAATGCATGCCATCAGCTCATCAGACCCGGTGTCCCCCAGCAAGGCAATATGACCAGATGGGCGTTTTGAGACAATTCCTCTCGATGCAAAGGGGAGCCATATTGTGGAGGAGAGAGGCAAGGGTGGGCACAGGAGAACCAGGTGGGAGGCAATTCTTGCAGCAAAGGTTTCCAGAAATGAGCGCTTGGACAAGGCGGAGAGGTGGACAGGGAAAGAAGTCAATGCTTCCAGGCCTGCGGGGGAGGTCAATGGGCAGGACTTAGTGAGGCTTGGGTGTGGGAGGGAGGGGTCAGGGATGACACTCAGTTTCCATTTAGCACCACCATTCTGAAGGGAGTGCTATTCCGGAGATGGGGTCCTCATATGCAAATCAGATTTGCAAGAGGTCCTCGAATTCAGTTTGGACAAAAGGAGCCATCAAGACATCCAGGAATCAGCCCAGGTTTGAATCCTGGAATACACAACCGGCAATATCATCTGTGCAAGACTCGCTCACAACTCCGGGTCTTAATTTTCTCATCTGCAAAATAGGATACATCACCAGATGATCGTGAGGACCCTAGGTGGTGGGAATACATGCGTATTGCCCATTGTAGACCCGGGAACCACGAGGAGAAAGTGTGTGTCTGTATTAACTCTGTCAGAAGCAACAGACACATAAGGCAAATTGGCTTCGACAGGGAGAGAAGGGGTTTCATAACAGCTTCAGACACCTTCTCCATGCGTTCACATTGGTCCCCAGCTCAGCAAATCCAGGGACAGGCCTGGGTCACATGGCTTCCTTTCTAGTATGCCCCCCCCCACCTTTAGTAAAAGGTGGAAGCAGTCTAAGCAAACCCAGAGAAGTTCATCATATTTTCTGGGTGTCTATTGGGAGTTTGGGGTTGGGGAGGGGATGTGTATGTGAAGTTTCTGGCACAACCGTCCAGACCTAGAGCCAACCAAAATGTCCCTCAATGGTCAAATGGATAAAGAAGACATGGCATATACATACAATGGAGTATCATCCAGCCTTAGAGAAATAAAGGAAACAGGCGAACACAGGGATGACCTCGGAGGACATTACACTGTATGAAATAAGCCATTCGCAGAAGCACAAGTACTAGACGATTCCACTTAGATGAGGACTCTTAAATAGTCATGCTTATAGAGCCAGAGACCAGAATGAGGATTTCCAGGGATCGAGAGAGGCTGTGAATGGGGAGATACTGGTCAAGGGATCCAAAGCTACCGTTATGCAAGGTGAATGCGTCCTGGAGATCTGTGTACAGAGCAGTGCGTTTAGTGCCCAGTACTGTGTACCTACAAATGCAGCAAGAGAATGGATCTTCTGGTAAAGGTCCTTATGCCCAGAAAAACTAAATAAAGAAGGAAGGAGAATACTTTTGGAGGTGATGGATATGTTTAGGGCATAGATTGTGGTAATGGGTACCCCCCTCCAAACCCTATATTTAGGGTAAAGACATACAGCTTTGTGGATGTCAGTCTGTGCCTCCATAAAGTGGGCTTAAAAAGAACGTTCCTGGCACACAGACGGGACCCCATTCCGGGGGGCGGCTTGCATCAGGGTTCCCACGAGGGCCCTTCACCACGTGTGTGTTCCCAGGTCCTTCACAGGTGCAGGCTCCCCACTGGACCACGTGCGCTTGTCCCCATCCTGGGGTCAGTCCCCGGGGAGGGGGGGGGCTTGGGGCATCCCCCAGCCTGTGGCAGGGCATCACGCTGTCATCTGTGGTCCCCCACGGATGAGCCCCAGGCCTCTCTGTCGCTGACCTTGACCTGGCAACCCCCGGGGACACCCCCTGCTCCCCCACCCCACCCCAGGGTGTGTGTGTGTAGGGGGGGAACTCCAGGGCCTCCGGCATCCCCCACCCTCACCCCCACCCCTGGAAAGCCTGAACTCCGGAGAGAGACAGACAGACGCAGACAGGCAGACAGGATGGAGAGAACAGGTTTTGCAGAGCTCGACAGAAACCTTTGCGGTTCCTAGCGTCAGCGAGCAGATTCCAAAACCCCGGGGCGAGCTGCGCTCTGGAGGCCGCGGCCCGGGGCAGGCCTGTGATTGGCTCGGCCGCGGGGCCTCCCCGCCAATCAGCGCGCGCGCTGCGGGGCCTGGCACCTCGGAGCTTAGCAACGGGGAAATCTGGAGGAACTCTGGAACTGATTTAGGGGAAGGGGAAGGGAGAGGACGGGAAGGGCTGCAGGCAAATCACCAGGCAGTGGGCTTCCTCATTACCTTGGGACCAAGGCCTGAACGTTTGCAGCATGAACCACCGGCCAGCTATCTGGTCTCAAACGCTGGGGCTGATGTTTCCTTTACACACACACACACACACACACACACACACACACACACACACACATTTTTTCCCCCTGAGCTAGTGCTGAGGTCAGGATGGGTACAGAGCCAAGAAAGGATGAGCAGAACAGGTACCATAATTGGCTCCCCCCGCCCCGATCCTGGCTGCCCTAGGTCCTTG
This sequence comes from Nyctereutes procyonoides, assembly GCF_905146905.1. Taxonomy (NCBI): domain Eukaryota; kingdom Metazoa; phylum Chordata; class Mammalia; order Carnivora; family Canidae; genus Nyctereutes; species Nyctereutes procyonoides. The sequence goes on along the minus strand of NW_026575126.1, from coordinate 48,923,656 downwards.
CAGTGGCCTCTAGGCCAATCTAGAGCAACATCTGTCACGTGACATCACGGATGCCAGCCTGCCTGGAATGGGAACTGGAGATCAGGGTGGCTGGCAGTGGTTTCTCAGATGGAGGCCTCGGTCCCAAGTCCCAGGTGATGGTGGCGTGGGCTGGGCCACTCGATGAGCGTTTATTCACTGCCGGTCGTGTGCCACCCCCATGACAGGGGCCGTAAGACAGAAGTGAACAGTCACGTAACAGTCCCTGCTCCTGTGGGCAGACAGCCTAGCCAGGGGTGCGGGGGACCAGACGGTACTTATCGGTTAACTGTACAAATAGCCACCCGGATTATGATGGGGCCGATTCTGTGCAAGAAAGGGTGGGTGCTAGGAAAAGGGTGTGTGGGTCGGGGAGGGTCCACTTAGTAGGGCCCTGGCTATCCTGGTCCCGCTTGGAATATTGTAGTGGTCGTGGGGTTCCAGAGGGAGGTGGCTCAGCCAGGGAAACCAAGCAAGGGGGCCTCTGGGCCTGCAAAGTTTAGAGTCTGTCCTAAAGCAATTGGGAAAATGGGATCCCATTTAGGTTTATAAACTGGGACGTGGGATAATTAGATTTATGGCTCAGAAAGGAGGCTCCAGCTGTTGGGGGAGAACAGGTCTGAGTGGGCAAGGAAGGATGGGGGCTGATGGAGCACTGGGGAGGCCGCTGAGATGGCACAGGGGTGGTACCTCCAGGGGATCATGAGCATGAAGCCCCAGTGCTTCCCTGGGGCCTCGTTGATGGTTGTCCTCAGCCAGCTCCAACCCAGGGTCTCATGTCCTGGGAAAGATCCATGTAGACGCCTCGTTGTGCCCTAGCGTGACCGACTCATCCTGGTTGGCCCAGGACCTGCCTGATTTCAGCCTTTAAAGTCCGCAGTACCAGGAAATCCCGGGACGGTTGGTCACCTGGCTCTGGGACAGGACTAAGTGGAGGCAAAAGAGTCAGCTTCCCTCACCATGTGACGCTTCTCTGCATCTTCTCCCCAAGCAGCTTGGACAGAGGCTTAGCAGCTAATTTGCTGTGTGGCCTGGAACAAGTCTCTTGGTCTCTCTGGGCTGCTCTTTTCTCATTTGCAAAAATGGAATTTGACCTGAAGAGCCTGCTGGTCCCCTGGCAGCCCTGATTTCTGGGCTCCGCGGCTATATTTCCAAGCTTAATCAATGCAGAGGACTGAGCGGACAGGGCAGGGCCATATACCCACGGGGCAGCCTCAGACAAGGCACCTGGCCTCTCTGTGCCTCGCTTCTTCTTCCATAAAATGAGAATAATAGTACTTACCTCATGGAAGTGTCAGCACCAAGTTAAGCAAGCGAAACTATTCTGTGTTTGGCACAGCTGGATGCTCTGGTTAACAAAAAGCAAGCCTGGGAGTTAAGATTTTCCTAAGGAGTGACCACCAGTTTTCAAAACAATGAGGCTGGGATTAAGCACGCTTACATTTCAAGTTTCACAACGCGTACTTTATATTCACAGCACTTACACTGTTAAGGCTGCTTTGTACCTCTGAGTGTCTCGTTCTGTGAGGGGGAGATGAGGCCCTTTGTGCCACTGTCCCCCCATAATAGAAATCGGTTGAGTTAGTCGAGGTCACATTGTGCGCATTGTACAGGTGAGAAGATTGAGGCTCCGGGAGGTCAAAGGTCCTGCCATTAAGCGGTAAGGGCAGAATTTACAGCTGGATCTGATTCAGGGTCCTGTTCTGTCTGCGAATTGACCTCTACTTCCTCAGGGGGTGTGTGGGTGGGGGCAGGAGGGACGGGAGGGGGTGCAAGCAGGCAGGTGTGGGGAGGGGGCTCCCTATGAAGATCTGAGTAGGGATTCCCTGAGTGGAGCAGCTACAGTGCCCTGGCCTGACACCGACAGCCTGGCCTGATCCTTCTGTGGACAGGAGCCTGGTGGAAGCTGTTTCTTTGCATCGCTGGTTGCCATGGAGATGGATGTGCGTGTGTTTGTGTGTGTGTGTATACGTGTGTGCACGCATTGAGATGCACCTCAAGTTGGCACCCCAGGCTTGCCCCAGAGGTGCCAGCAGTGGGTGGGCAGACCAAGCCCATGCGCTTGAGAGAAGGGGAGGAAAAGGCTGGCGTTCTTATTTTTATTATGAAAAACTTGGAGCAGGTACAAGAGTAGAGGATACGGTACAATGAACCTCAGCTCCCCATCACCCACCTTCAAACAGTCCCCAACTCTTGGCTAATCCTGTTCTGCCTCTACCCCCTCATCCCACATACTTGGAAGCACATTCCAGACATCAACCATTTCTTCTGCAAATATTTTAGAATATGACTCAAAAAAAAAAAAGGTTTTTTTTTTTAAACCACCATCACCCCTCCTAGAGCTAACAGTAGTGCTTTAATATCAGCAAACATCCAGTGTTCCAATTCCTCTGGTTTTCTCAAAAATGTTTTCTTTACAGTTGGTCGAAATCAGGACCCATATAAGGTTCAACACATCGCGATTGGTCGATATGTCTCTCATGTCTCTCTTAATCTGTATGGACTGTCTTCCTCCTTTTTTCTTTGCCTGCCATTTATTGGTCGGAAAAACTGGGTCGGTTGTTCTGTGGCACGTCCTACAGACTTGAGTTTTGCTTACTGCGTCCCCATATTGCTGTTATATGTGATCCTCCCCCAGCTATACTTCTTAGAAGTCAGTAGTTAGATCCAGAAGCTCACTTAGATTCCTGTTTGGGTTTGTGTGTGTGTGTGTGTTGTATGACTTTATAGTGGCTGTTTAGTATTTCCGTTTAAAGGCACATAATGTCTGGCTGTCCCTCTTTGTGACATTAGCTGCCATTGATGATGACTGTTCAGATCATCCGCTGGAGGTTGCAAAACGGTGGCATACTAATCTGTCCTCTGGCTTTGTTTGCGAGCTGGACTACTTCCATAAAGGGAGACCTGCCCTTACCAACTCTTTGGTTACTGCAAGGAATAGTTCATATCAGAAAGGATAAAGGCTTGGTTCTGTCCCTTTACTTGACAGTTGTCAAAATAATGAGTCGGTTCCTCAGCATCCTCCAAAGATGACAAATGAGTTTATGTTTTTCAATTTTTCTTTCTTTTTTAAAAAATTGATTCATTTGAGAGAGAGAGAGCATGAGCAGGGGGGTAGGGGCAGAAGGAGAGAGAGAAGCATGCTCCCTGCCGAGCAGGGCGCCTGACGTGGGGCTCGATCGCAGGACCCAGGGATCATGACCTGAGCTGAAGGCGGATGCTTAACCAACTGAACCACCCAGGCATCCGGGTTTTTTTTTTTTTTTTTAAGTTTCTTGGTAACCTCTCAGATCTGGATGTATGTGACACCTTTTAATCCTTTGCAGTTATTGTTCTTATTGATACTCAAATTGTCTCATCTTTGGCCTTTCACACTGTCCCTTGCATCCTTTCTGGCATGACCCCAGAAGTCTTGGCAGCTCCACGTGACCTGGTGACCAGGAGTTCCATGCTCACCTTGCACATTTCCCCCCTCATACCTGGAATCAGCCGTATCTCCACAGAACCCTGGTTTCTGGTTAAAAGTGGTGCTTAGAGGGGATCCCTGGGTGGCTCAGCGGTTTAGCGCCTGCCTTTGGCCCAGGGCACAATCCTGGAGTCCCGGGATCGAGTCCCACGTCAGGCTCCTGGCATGGAGCCTGCTTCTCTCTCCTCCTGTGTCTCTGCCTCTCTCTCTCTCTATTTCTATCATGAATAAATAAATAAATCTTAAAAAAAAAAAAGTGGTGCTTAGGGACCATAACGTGGGGGCCGGCAGTGCTTACCTAGCTACAGAACTGATCGTTATTTCTCACCTTTTCAGGGGATGTGGCCGGAAACACAGTTTTATTTCATCAGGCAAAATATAGCATGAGTTCACCTTGATACTTTCCAATCCTGGCTGCACACTTGAGTCACATGGGGACTTATAAAAGGACGCCTGGGTGGCTCAGTGGTTGAGTGCGTGCTGTTGGCTCAGGGTGTGATCTCAGGGTCCTGGGATCGAGTCCCACATCAGGCTCCCCACAGGAGGGACATTTATTCATGTCTCTCATGGATGAATAAATTTAAAAAACCTTTAAAAAAACAAAAACACCTCCAAATCACAATTAAATCAGAATCCCTGCAGCCAGGACCTTGACATCAGTATTGGTTTTTTTTTTGTTTTGTTTTGTTTTGTTTTGTTTTGTTTTTTAAGCAGTTGGGGTTATTTTGATGTGCAGCCCAGGGTTTGAAATCACTGCTCTAGTCCCTGCTTCTGGGCCAAACGAAGAGAAGAAAGAAGCCAGGGGTGATAATAGAATGGTGCTGTCTTCGAAGAAGCTTGGGTTTGAATTTGGGCACTCCCAGTTTCTGCCTCTGAAATCACTGGAAGAGCACCAATCTCTCGACTTTTCTGCACTAATCGAAATGGTCTACGTCAGTGGTGTCCGATGAGGTAGCCATAGCCCCACTGAACTAGTTGCTGGTGCAACCCAGGCAGTGAATTTTCAGATTTCTTTTTTTTTTTTAATTTTCAGATTTCCTAACTCTTAACTAATTTACACAAAAGTAGCCACACATGACTACACACACACGGTCTTGGACAGTGCCACTCTGGAAAATGGCTTCACATCTATGAGCTTCACATCCGTAAAACAGGTACTAATAAGACTCTCTTCATTGGGTTATTGTCAGGATTAGAGATAATGTATATCAAGCGCATGGCACACAGAAGACAGTCAATAAAATGCTCCTTCCTTTTCTTATTAACATCAGCCTGTCACTCTTGGGGGGCGGGGGGGAGAAAAAAAGAAGAAGAAAAAAGAAAAGAAACCCAAATACTTGCCCTGTAATTGAGTGCTCAGAAGCACCCCACCACAGAGATTAAAAATGCGAAGCCGTTCCAGAGAAACTCTTGGAAAATATTCCTTAATTGTAAGAAGTTCAAATGCAGCAGGAGGTTATCAGTTGCAAGGGCTGTATTTTGTTACAGATCTAGCCGCAGCTCAATAAATTAAGCAATCACTCAAAATAACATGTTGCTTTAATCCCCTCTTGGAACAATTTCAAGTCGTTTGGTTTTATATTAGCACAGCCCTTGAAAGGAGACTCACGTTGGTCTCATTTCGTTTTCCTCAATCCATCAGGCCCTCTCCGGGTGGATCTCGGCGGGGCTAGCAGGAGCGAGGATTCGGAGCCAAGAACTCCTTTTATCAAACCCGGAGCGTTTTCCATCCTCTGGCCTTTATGTGTTCCACGGCTCATTCGCGAAAATTACTGGCAGGTTTATCTGCAACTAGCACAGAAAGAGACACCTCTCAGCAGCCGGTTCTGGACGTGAAAAGCAAACTTGCAGTGGCTTTTCCATTCTCCTCTTCTCCCTAGTGGTTTATAATCTCACAGTAGAATTTCATTTCCCCTAGAAACTTGGCACCGGAGGTGTCAGCCGGGGAACATATTTGTTTGTGTAAATTAAAAGAAGAATATGTTTTGACCATATTTAAGTTCTAACCGCACCAAAGAAATAAATACTGACTTGCACAACGCTTCTAGCTGCATGGTTCTGGCTCACCTCCCCAGACTCTGCCTTTGTTTATAAAACCCAAAGCTGATGAGAACTCTGAATGGCTTATTGCCTCAGGAAGGTACAGGGACAATCTCAGGGGCCGTGTCCACCCCCACCCGGGGCCCACCTGTCAGGTCCGCTTACCTCGTCTAGGACTTGCTTCCCCTGACACATTGTGTCCTTGATGGGGCAGGCGAGGGCATGGAAATAGACTCCCCCACCCAGGCCCTCTGGATGGGCACTGGGCAGTCGCTGCAGAAATTTAAAAATGCACATATCGGGATCCCTGGGTGGCTCAGCAGTTTAGCACCTGCCTTTGGCCCAGGGCGTGATCCTGGAGTCCCAGGATTGAGTCCCATGTCGGGCTCCCGGCATGGAGCCTGCTTCTTCCTCTGCCTCTGTCTCTGCCTCTCTCTCTCTGTCTCTCTCATGAATAAATAAAATCTAAAAAAAAAAAAAATCTCATTTAAAAAAATAAAAATAAAAACGCACATATCGTCTAGACTGAGACGGTCCACTTCTAGGAACCATCTATGAGTGTATGTACTTGGACACCTGCCAGAGCGAGTATATGTTGTAATGGCAAAACGCTGGCATTCACCAAAATGATGGCCGGGAGGGGACAGGTTAAGTATGGTGCAATGCTAGAAGTCCTTAGAAAGAATGAGGTGGGTCCGAAGACTGTCACATCTTCAGGATATACTGGAACGCCCCCGGCTTTCTTAACAACTATCATGAGCAAAAAAGGTGAATGCCCTTGAACACGCTTCCAAAATATATGCAGATTATGCACCCTGCCTACAGCAGGTACTGTTTAGAAAGTGAATTTTTTTTTAAAGTGAAAATAAAGAAAAATTGCAAAGGGGTGCTCCTTTATTTCCCGCATTATTCTCTTCTGTGCTATTTTTCTTACTATGAGCATGGTATGATTCGGGGGGTAATTAAACAACATAAAATCGGGTTTTAAAATGATTTCCAGGGGATCCCTGGGGGGCTCAGCAGTTTGGCGCCTGCCTTTGGCCCAGGGCGCAATCCTGGAGTCCCGGGATTGAGTCCCGGGATCGGGCTCCCTGCATGGAGCCTGCTTCTCCCTCTGCCTGTGTCTCTGCCTCTCTCTCTGTCTCTGTGTCTCAATAAATAAATAAAATCTTAAAAAAAATAATGATTTCCGTACTCAGGAGCAATATAAAACAGTCATACTCTTTTCCTTACATATCTGTCAGGCCAATGGAGTGACGGTGGGGATCTTTGCTTTTCTGGTTCCTTTTTCTCTTTCTTTCTGTTTTCCCCATTTAGGGAATGGGGGGGATGGGCAGAGGAAAAGGGAGAAGCTCAAATAGACTCCATGCTCAGTGTGGAGCCCAACACAGGGCTTGATCCCATGACCTGAGCCAAAATCTAGAGTCGTTTGCTTAACCGACCGAGCCACCCAGGCGCCCCAGCTTTTCTGGTTTCTTTAAGCAAATAACTTGGAGTGGTCGCAGAGAAACACCAGAGATGCCCACTTCCCGGTCCCCGGAACCTGTGAATATGACCTTATATGGCAAAAGACTTCAAGCATCTTGAGATGAGTTTGTCCTGGATTATCCAGAAGAGCACTGCGTGCATCCTCGTAGGAGAGAAGCAGAGCCAGACCTAGAGTAAGACGCACGGAGAGACTGGAGCGCAGTGGGCACAAGTCAGGGACACGGGAGCCACCAGAAGCTGGGAGAGGCAAGGTACAGATCTTCCCCTGAAGCACCTTGGGGAGTGTGGCTCCACCAGGTTATGGACTTCTAGCCTCCAGGACTATGAAATTTCTGTCGTTTTTGTCATTTTAAGGCCTCTTGGTTTGTGTCAGTTTGTTATGGGAGCCCTAAGGAGCTAACACATCACCTGACTTTTGCAACGATCATAAAATGCATGAAGCACACAGGTACTGTAAGAGACCCGTTCGGGTGTCCTGTTTTGGACGTGTGTGCTCAGGTATTTCTTGAGCATCTAGCTGGTGTCAGGCAGAGGAGGAGCTAGCAGCTAGCTGGTGTCAGGCCTGAGGAGCTAGCAGAGGACCAAAGAGAAATGCCTGACCACCTGGAGCTGACAGGCCGGTGGGAGAGGAGAGAATAAGTAAGATCACAGGAACAGAGGGGAGGACCCATGGGGGTGGGAGGGGCCAAAGAGAACTGAAGACATGGAAGGGAGACACCGGAGTCAATGAAGGGCTGGGAGAACCGGGAAGGGACACTCGGGTACAGCCCCGAAGGAGATGGGGGCAGGGGCTGCGTGTCCACCTGCAGGGAGAGCACGGGGCAGAGGAAACCAGGGACCCCTTGGTGAGACCAGAATAAGGAGGAATGAGCTACCCTTTTCCTCCTATTTCCTTCCCCACTTCCTTTCCTCTCATGCTTGTTGCCTGCCTACTGCACGCCCCAGCTGGGGGTGCAAAGATGTCCAGGGTCCCCATGCTCAAGATCCTCCTCATGGGGGCGGGGACGGTCATACTGAGGCCGCCACAAATACAGCGTGGTCGGCATCCGAGCTTTGCAAGGATAAGTTGGGTGCGGGGTCCATGGTGGAGAGCAGGGTGGGGAGGAGAGGGGGGGCATCTGCTAGGGGCGAGGTTGGGGAGACTGAGGCAAGCAGGGAAAGGGCATGACTTCCGAGTTCAACAGCAAGTGTGTGGCTGTGATTCAGCAGGAAATGAATGGGGGCTGGGGTGGGTGGCACACAGAGACATGTGTCTGGGGATTCTCTTATTCTGTCTTTTTAAAGATTTTATTGATTTATTCATGAGAAACACGGAGAGAGAGGCAGAGACACAGGCAGAGGGAGGAGCAGGCTCCCTGAGGTCCCTCCCAGAACCCTGAGGTCATGACCTGAGCGACAGGCAGACGCTTAACCACTGAGCCACCCAGGCGTCCCATCTTCTGTCCTCAGGTGCAGGAGGCACACCTGGGGGACAATGGGTTCTGAGGATGACCTGCCCCTTTTAGATTCACCCAGTCCATGAAGAGGACACGGTCCCCATGCTTGGGCCGCACAGACACCAGAGTTGATGTGACAGGTAGTATGGGAACTCATCCCTCTGGTAGCTGCGATAAGGACAGGAAAGGCTGAGCTGCTCCTGGATCCAGCACCTGTAGGGCTATGGGGTCGGGCCTTGGCGCCTGCCCCATCCTTCCTCCCTACCCCCATCCCATCTCTCATCTCTCATCTCTCTCTCTCTGCCTGTTGGCCTCAGTCTCTGGGGCCACAGCTATCTCTGGGGCCTAGACAGGGCGGACAAAGCTACCTTCTCACCTGCTGCAGGTGGGACGAGCCTCCATCGGCTCTGCTTGGGTCACCTGACCACATCCAGAACCGTGATGTCAGCCCGGCCCAGAAGGGGGCCACCACTGTGATTGGCCAGGCCCGGTCACTGCAGCCGAGGGGTGGGTGTCCCGAGTGGCCACCTGGACAAATTCCCACTGCTGGCAGGTGTGTTAGCAGATGCAGGGAGCAGGTGCTTGCAGGAAAAACACACACGCACACACAAACCCAAAACAAAACAAAAAACCCAGAACCATCTAACGCCTCCAGAGACATCTGCTGGCTGTGCTTCCACGTTTCCTTGGCTGAGAATTGCCTCAGTCTTGAGTCCAACGCTTTAAGATCCACTCTGCTGGCTCCCAACGCCAAAGCTGCCTGCAGGACTTACTCAGACCTGTTGTAGATTCTTTTTTTTTCTTTTTTCTTTTCTTTTCTTTCTTTCTTTCTTTCTTTCTTTTCTTTCTTTCTTTCTTTCTTTTTTTTTTTTTTTTTTGGCTACAGTCATTATGTTATTTTAATCAAATTTAAAAAAAAATTTTTTTTCTTCTTTGGTTTTTGATTACCCCTCCTAAGGGTAGGAAGGCACCTGTGTTGAGCGCCGTGCGGTTCGTGCCCCATGCACAGACCCCTTCCTGGGGGTGCAGGACCCAGCAGTGAATGGACATGTGCTTCCGCAGAGAGCGGGAGGCGGTGCGAGGCCCTTAACTGTTCTCTCCTCAAGGAGGCCCACCCCCCGTGTTGTATACCCCTGCAGGACAAGGGGCTGTTAGTGGAAGTGCATCATCCAAACACACGCTAGAGGCTTGGAATCTCTCAGTGTCTTGAGTGAGGAGTCTGAGCTCTTGAGATGAGATTCGATGCACACAGGAAATAGGGTTTGTCTGGTTGGCGGAGGCTGTCCTTGAGAAGGATAGTGGAGTCCTGTCATTGCTGAGAGGGACCGGGTGCCCAGAGGGGTTGTCAGCATCTGCCACGGCCGCCCGGCTTCAGAGGGCATCCCTGGGTGCTGCTGCGCCCCTGGACTGTTTGCTGACCAGTGGGCTCTGCTCTGAAGACGGCAGCCCTGTCATCTGCTGTGACATCAGAGGGCACTCAGAGTCCAGTACGAAATGGTGTGGCTAAATAAAACAACCGCAGGCTCTTAGGGAGGAAGGCTTAAGGCAAATGGCTAATTTTTTTTTTAAGTACTTATAACCCACATGTCAGCTGGGGTCATCTTATTTTTGGAGATTCAGATGGAATGGGCTTGAACTCTATCCCAACATGCCACTGTCTCCCACAAGGGAGACCCAACTTTTCTTGGAAACTTTCCAGGTATTGGGGGTGAGGGGTGCTTATGTCTCTCCTGGACACCAGGGCTCTAAATTCCTGTGTCTAATGAATTAGTTCTGCTTGGGCACCCTTTTGCTGGTCTCATGGGCATGTGACACGTACAGTTGCACAGGGCCTATGTCTGGTTTAGTGCTCTGTTGCCATCTTGAACTTCTTAATAATTTTTGAACAAAAGTCTCCACATTTTCATTGTGCAAGTGATGTAGCCAGTCCTCTGTTCAGGAGCTGTTCCCTTTCCACCCCACACTGGTCCACTGGGACCCTGCCCCAGTTCCTCCATGCACCCCAAATTCTGCAACACAAGGCTATGGGTGGAGGAGACTCTGAAAGTTTAGGGGCAAAAGAAAAGTGGTGGCCTCTCGGGCAAGTTAACATAAAGTCAGTGTTCAAATTGGCCTCGTACTATCCAAAGAGTGAAGAGGAAGTGGGGGGGGCGGGGAAGGCAGATGAATCAGGAGGGGCAAAGGCTGATAATTGTTGAACCTGGATGATGGGTCCAAGTGCTCATTATGGTATTTTCCCTACGTTCAGTATGGCGGGAAAGTCCATAATACAAAGCTGAAAAGGCAATCCAAGACCTGCTTCTGGGAGCTCCTTGAAATGTTAAACATGGAGCTTCTGTATGACCCAGAAATCCCACTTCTAGGGTGTACGCCAAAGAGAAATGAAAATGTATGCCCACACAGATGTTGACAGCTGCATTTTTCCTAATAGCTAGAAAGTATAAGTAATGCAGATGCCCATCACCTCACAAATGGATAAATAAAATGTGGATATTCTCTGGCCACAAAAGGGAATCCAGTCCCGCAGTGCGCTATGGCGTGGACAGACCTTGAGAACATAATGCTCAGTGAAAGAAGCCAGTCACAAAGGATCTCCCACTGTATGATTTATATGAAATATCTAGAATGGCAAATCTAGAGAGAAGGAAGTAGATTAGTGATTGCTTAGGAGGAAGGGGGAGTGGAGGGAGGAGGATTGGGACAGTGTGGTTTCTTTTTGAGGTGATAAAAACGTTCTACAATTGACTATGATGATGGATGCCCAACTCTATGAATATACTCAAAGCCATTGAACTGTCCACTTTAAGTGGGTGAATTGTAGGGTAAGTGAATCATATCTCAACAAAGCCATTAAAAAAAATCACATCAGGACACCTGGGTGGCTCAGTGGTTGAGTGTCTGCCTTCAGCCCAGGGTGTGATCCCGAGGTCCTGGGATGGAGTCCCACTTCGGGCTCCCCGCAGGGCACCTGCTTCTCCCTCTGCCTGTGTCTCTGCCTCTCTGTGTGTCTCACCATGAATAAATAAAATCTTTTTTTAAAAAAAAAGTCATGTCCTTCACTTCTCCCACCAGGAATCCTTAGTCTTCAGCTTCTTGCCCTTCGGGAAATCCCTTGTCTCTCCCGCATCCTCTCCCTGCGCATGCACACACACACACACACACACACACACACACACACAATTGTCACCCCCCCCCCCTTTCAGTTGCCTTCTTGTGCCTTAAGATGTTTTTCATTCTATTTCCATTCTCACAGACTCCAGAGAACTGTCTTCTCTGAGAAGTACCCTCCACAGCCAAGGTGCCCCACTGAGGTATCTTTCCAAACTATAACCGTTTCCTCTTTAAAAGTTACTCCGTCACAGCTATTAAAATTACACTTTTCAAATTCCCATGGTGTCCTATGAAGGCGGTCACTACTAGTTCCTACTCCTTGTAAATTCCAAGAGCTTCATAATTCCCTCAAGAAAAGAGAGGCCCAACTCGCTCCCTCCAGAGCCAAGGGTCTCTCTGACCTAAAGCTTAACTCTTAGTTACTTCACAGGCGGGGAGAGAGGACGGGAAAAAATGTTGGTAGGGCCAAACCAGAGGGCAGGTTTTGGGGTCTGGAACAGGGGTGGGCTAATTATAGCCTGTGGACCAAATTCAGCCCATATCTTGTTTTTGTAAATCAAGTATTATTGGAATACACGGCCACATCCACTCGTTTCTGTGTTGTCTGTGTGTGTTTTTTTGTTACGATGGCCGAGTGGAGTAGCTGCCACACAGACCATACAGCCTGCAAAGCCGAGAATATTTAGTATTTGACCCTTTTGGGGTAAAGTCTGCTGGTCCTTGAGATGGAAGGTCCAGGCTTGAACCCCAGCTCTTTACATTCTGGGTGTGTGATCTTGGACAGGTCTCTAAGTGTTTCCTCATCGGCAAGCTGAAGACCGTAACAGTGCCTCCCTCGTATTCTGCTCGGGCAACTAAAATGCCATCATACGTGTTAAGTGCCTAGTACATATAACGCACTCAGAATATGCTGATGGTTGTGTTATTTAGAGACGGAACCCGACAACTCCTCCTCTACCGGGTCATCTGAAGCAGTGGAGACAGTGCCTGTGAAAACAGTTGGTGACAACATACAAATGTTTATTATTGCTCCAAATATCTTCAAGGCTTTTGAGATGATTCTCTGCTTCTTGGTAATATTTATAATGTGGAGCATTGAGAGTATAAAAGACCTCTAATTTCAGAGGAAAAGGGGCCTCTGATCCACAAATCCAAGCCCTCTCATTCAACAGCCCAGGAAACTGCCCCCTGACCCCCAGCTGGGACTTGAACCCACCCAGAACTAAGACCTGAATTTTTTTTTTAACTGAACTCTGCATCTTCCCCAATAACAGGTGCTTGGGATTCCGGGCCCACGTGTCTCTAAATATCTGTGTTTTCTCCGAGCTCCCCACCAGAGCCTGTTACACAGTATTCTGCTACAGAGCATTGGCAGGTGCGGTTGGATCTGGGGGAGGTATGAGATGCATATCCCCACACGTTTCAGGGGCCCCCCAGAAGCCTGTTGGGGTGGCCAGGGCTGACACTGCATCCCTGACAACCTGCTTTCCTGTCATTTAAATCTATTTTGATCAGGATACCCAGCAGCCTCCCACTCACTGGCTTTGCTTCACAGATGTTAACTGAGCAGCTAATACCCGCTAGGCCCTGGGGATACAGTAGTGAACGAATGACAGCATCTGCCCTTGGCTCTTGCCTCCTTGGCTTCTAAAGGGGCAACACACAAACCAACAAGCATCTGGGCAATTCAGCCCCATAATCAACCTTCCCTTTGTCCCCAGGATTTCCGTTCCACCCCCAACCCCCGAATACTGCACCGATGAATTGGAAAATTATTCTGGACCTGGCTGTAGGATCTGTGTGGATGGTGGGAGTTCAGAGTGACTGCTTTGGAGTCCATCAGATCCGGGCAGGGCGGGCTCCCTAGTTTGCAAAGTGAAAACCCGGGGCCCCTCATGCCAAAATTATTAAACGTATCAGGGTGATGACAGCAGCGCATTAGGGCGAGAGCAGGGCCCTGCACCTGGGGTCAGAGCTCCTTTCCAGCTGGGCCACCTCCCTGCGCCTTAATTTTCTCATCCGAACAAGGACCTGTTAGGGCCCACCTCACAGTTGGCTGCGGCTGTAGAGTGAAATGAGGCACCTCAAGTGCCTGTGGTAGCATCTGTCACTCTTAGGTAATGGTGATGACCTAGGCAGCTCATGGTCAGCGCAGTGTGCACCTTCCCCTGTAACACGGGGATTCTTTGCTTGCTCTTTCGTCTGTCTCCCAACTCAAGTGGGAGCCCCGTGAGGACAGGGGCCGTCTTGGTCCTGGCTGTGTCCCTGGCACCGGGCATGGTGCTTAGCGCACAGTAGGCCCTCAGCGCTCAGCGAAGGCAGGCGGGGAGCAGGTGTCCAGCCAGAGCACTCGGATCCAGGAGCAACAGCTGCAGTTCTCAGAACCTCAAGACCGTGTGGCTTAAGCACTTGTTTGGGGGAGATCTTGTAGCTCCAGCAGTCATCTCACTCCTGGCTTTTCTCACCTGGGGCTCTCCCCACCGTATGGGAGAGAGGCAGGGAAGGGGTGCCTGAAGGCCCAGCCCCCATCCTGGCAGCCCGCGGGGCAAGGGCGTGGGTTGTGCTCTGGCAGCTGGGCCGGCAGCTGTCCGCCAGGCTCTCGATGCCTGCCCCAGCTGGCCAGCTGGGTCCTGATGCCACCCCCCACCCCATGACACAGCAGAAAGTGAAACCAGAGTCCGCCCCTGCTGGCCGGGACCTGGAGCTCGCTGTTTCCCTGTAAAACCACGGTCCCAGGGGGCAGGCAGGGAGCTGGTGCCCGGGGCCTGGCACGGGGTGGCCTGTCGAAGGAGCGTCCCTCCAGGCTGAGGGCACTGCTGTGGCCCCTGCCTGTCCCTGGTGCTGTGTCTGAACCGTGGTAGCTGCCCGATGGAGCTCTGGGAATCCCTTGATCTGGGACAGAAGGTTTATTATTCTTCCCATCTCACTGAGCAACTGAGGCCCAGAGAGGTGCCCTGGCGAGGAAGAAGAGGGCTGGGTCGTCACCACCCTCAGACGGGGACAAATGAGAACCATGGGTGGGCGTCAGGGTGGAGATCTCATCGGTGTGGGTGAGCAGGGAAGGGGTGGGGGCATCCCTGAAAAGGGAAGACATGTGACACCCTGGCTGTCATGGGTGGGGCCCACCACACATTCGAACTGGCCACCCAACAATGTGGGTGCCGAAAATCGCTGATACGTACATGAGTTCTTAATTAAGTGGGCTTCGCCGTCTCTATTTCTGCCCCAACCTCAGGCCACCTCTGCTATTCTTTGCTTCATGTTTTTCTTCCAAGCGACTCGCCCTTTTTCACTTCTATAAATCGGTACAAAAAAGGGGTCTTTCTATCCCAGCCGTCAATCGAAAATCCCATTGCTGGCTGCAAACAGAAATGAACCCTACAAAGAAATACCCATGAGAATAACGTACACCTGTAGCCAGGTACCACTTAAAATCGCTGAGTAGATCTGTGCATCAGACCAGGGCGGTGGCTATTCTGAGCTGTGGGTGTCGCGCGAGAGGAACCAGCGGCTCAGAGAGGTTGAGCCACTTGCCTGGGGTGACACAGCAGTCCCAGAGCACAAGCGGGCTGATCCCAGAAACCCGTGCTCGCTGCGGTCTCCCCTGCTTGTCTGAGTTGCCTCAGCCTATAAGGCGTGTTAGGAACTCACGCCTTCCGCGGCGAATGCTTGAACCTCCCCATTCTCAAAGCACCTTCAGCGCTCCTATAGCGCTTGAGCTCATCACAGCCGTGGGTGGCAACCATGAACCCTCGAGGCCAGAGCCTGGGGTGTGGCCCTCCCCTTGGCAGATAGGTAAACCGAGGCAGGGAGTGGGAAAGTGCCCTGGCTCAGGGAGCAGAGGGAGAAAGCCAGGACCGGCCAGGGCCGCCTGCCAAGGTGAAGATCCCGGGGCCCCGCTGGAGGGACCAGGCTGAAGATGAGAGTCGCCTCACTAGTCTGGTCCAATGAGTAACACCTGCTCCTTTCCCACTTTTCCCACACCCCACCCCCACGACTCCCTTCGATCCCCCCAGAGCAAAAGGGGGACAGAAAGCACGATTAGCGACCAGTGTCTGCGGAGGGCGCCTTTCTCTTTTTCGTGGTCCTAACCAGTTCTGAGCACTGAGTGCAGGAGGGAGTGTGTGTTGGGAGGATCTGGGGAAACTCTTTCTCTTCTTTGAGTTGCTGGAGGAACTCAGAGCTGCCATCGTCCCAGCTGGCCCAGGGACCCCGAGGAATACTGCAAGAGCAATAAGGATTTTTAGGGGCATTATGATAGTGGAATGGAAACACATCTGCCCCCAAAAGTCCCTCATTTTCCCTGCGGTAACGAACCAGCTGGGCAGGAAGTGGTGGCTCTCGAGTACCAAGAGCCAAAACTAAAAAGGAAAAAATGTACAAAGTTAGAGCGAACTTTAAACAAGCCAGAGCTTTCATGGTATGCGGCGGCTCCGCCCAGGCTCCCCAAAAAGCTGCTGATGACTGGCTGATAATTGGCTAAATGTGTAGCTGTGCAGTGGCTTCAGGACCAACGTGCCTCCTCTGTGCCCAGAAAACCGAGATCGGGAATCCCGGGGCAGGTTATAAGGGTCATTCTCAGACACCAGGCCACTTGCAGGACTCGCCTGTGACGTTTCTCCAAGACCCCGACCAACTATTCCCGAACCCTCCTTTTCCATTGAAGGGAATCACAAATCCCTCAATACCTCCTCATGTGGAATGGGGGAGAAAGGTGGTCAATGTGGAAACCCAGATGAAAATATCTGGAAAGAGAGCAGTTTCCGCGGCCGAACAACCAACCAGAGGGCGAAGGCTGGGGCAGGGGAGCCTAGTGGTGTTGCTGGTGGAGCAGAAGGCACGAGAATCCCTGCTAAGGTCCAGGATGCCGTCTCTCAGGTCTGGCCACTAGTGATCGAGGACTAAGAAGTCCAGGGCAGTGGGTCCCCTTGGGGCCAGTGGCCCACAAGGTCTCTGCATGTGTAGGCCCCCGTGCCAGCCAGCACCCCTGGGTCCCGAAGGGGTTAACCTCTCCACGGTTGCTGACACCCGAGGAGGAGGCTGCTCACTCAGCAAGCTGGCATATCACACTGGGCCATCGAGAGAAGAGAGGGGCTGAAAACAGCCTCTGTGAGCTGTGAATGGAGGCCGCCTGCCTTATCGCCATCAGAATGAAAAACGGGACGCAAAGCCTTCTCGACATGGAACCGGCTACCCGGGCACTCGCTGGCTCCTTGGCACCTGTCGCGTGGCCCCGGAGCTCTGGCAAGGGGCTTGGGGCATCTGTGCCGGTGAGCACCCGGCCGTCTGGGCCAGGCCTACAGGGGAGCGAGCGATCCTACACTCGCCATGTGACAGCTGGCAACCCGGCCCGGATCTCTTCTTTCAAGCAGCACCTAAAATATTCTCTGGGTGAAGCTGAGGCTAAATATGGCAAGGCCTACGAATGCCTGGTCTGGACCTTTTAATGCCATTCTAAGATACAATCAGGAACCCAGGAGGCCTTTAGGTGGCCTGGAGTCCAGCAGCTGGGGCCAAATGGGAGTCCCGCGGGACTGGCTGACTCAGGGCTGGGTGCAGCTTGCTTGAGCAGCCGCCTTCCTCCACGTCCGGGGATGCCCCCCAGTTCCCTCTTGGTCACCCCGCCCAGCCCGGCTCTGTGTCCCCCCATCTGCCCAGCAGGCCCTGTGACGGTCCTGCAGCACCTTCTCCCCACTTCAGGGCTGCAGCCTGCCCCGCTGGCTGGAGAGGGCCGGCAAGGGCAGCTTGCACGGTAGCTGAGATGCGTGCAGCCCCGCCACTGGCCCCGCGCCACGCCCCCTGGGCCCAACCCGAACGCGAGGAGGACCGCGGGGAGGACTTCCGGCTGGCCTGCAGAAGCACGGCTCTGCCGCTGAACCTTCTGGACTCAACATCTGCTCTGCTCCCGCACAGGCAGATTTGCCCCCAGCCCCTAGGATGGCCTCCTCTGGTTGCCCTCTGAGCATCTGGGAGGCTGTGCTTAGCAAAGTGGGGTTCTCCCCCCCACCAGAGACCATGTGGTAGGTGGGGCAGTAAGCCCTGCAGAGTCTCTGGGGAGGCTGCCCTCAGGAGCCAAACACCCTACTTCTAGTCAACAGATGCTGCCAGCGGGGTCCCAGGAGCAGAGATCGCCACCCCCTCCCCGGCCCTGCACACACGCCCCCGCTGCCACAGCCCCGTGTGCACCTGTCCGGGGCTCCTTTGGGCCGCGGTGATGACTCTAAGGCCACATTCAGGCCTGGGCTGGCAGTGGTCCAGGCAGAGATGCCAACAGGCCCAGGCACGATCTCACGCACGATTCCAACAAGAGAGCCTGGTTTTCTGCACGCCTCCGAGCAAACTCTCACACCGCGCTGCACGGCTAACTCAAGGCTCAAGGCGGCCACTGCCTGCCTTCCCTGCGGAGGCCAAACAAGTCCTGGACAAAAGGCTCCATTTGCCGGTGCATTTTTAACGTGGCTTTCTGGTGACACCGACCTCAGTTTTCGCTTCCCACGTGTGTCTCCCTTTCACGGAGCACTGTGGCCATTCGGGGACACGGAGAAACGAGTTTGCCTTGCGGCTCCTTAAACGCAGATGCTCCCCATAAGGAAGATGCTGTGCAATCGGAAACTCGACGGCTCTGCACATACCCACGTGCCCCCTACAACCCCGGACGCCGAGCGGGCATCGGATCATCAGCTGCCCTGAGGGAGACCAGAGGAGGGCCGGGCGCTCAGGGTGGCAGGGGAACCCCAAAGCTCACTCCTTCCAAACTCCCTACCACATCCACCCTTTTGCTTTGAAAAGCCTGCGTGGCTCCCAGGCCCGAAAAATCTATTGTGCTTTTACCTCCTGCCCGTGTGGTGCTCTGGTTTCACTCGTTCTATGCACACGCGGCACAAAGCACTGCACGTTTTTCCGAGTTTGGGATGCTGGGCAAGAGAGAAGATTCCAGAACAGTGTTTTATTTTGTTGGCGTGTGTACGTATTTTCTGGCAAGTGACTCTAAGGACCGAGTTTCCCTTACCCGTAATCGGGCTAATTTTTCTCTTCCCCGCCCCAAATAGCCGTATTTACTCCACGATCCCGATTAAAAGAGAGTGAGCTGATCTGCTACTAGAAAGCCGTAGCTTTACCTGGCAAGAACCATCTTTCTGTTCTTAATAGAAGTGTGGTGTGTGTGTGTGTGTGTGTGGGTGTGAGGGCGGTGCTGGGGAGCAAGAAATGGAGTATTCCCTTGTAGAGACTCTCCCACCTTTCCATTGCTTTGAGTCATAAACATAAATGTTTTATCATTAGGGAAGAATTCCTCTCATTGCACTACCCCCTCTAAATATCTCACCCCCGGGGCTAGATCATATTCCCCCACCTCCACCCCATCAAAACATTTGTGTCCTAGTGAGATTCGCCATGGCTTGTATATTGTTATGAACTCGATTCAAAGTTTCTTTCTTTCTTTTTTTTTTTTTTTCATCTAAATCCACACTTCTTGGGGGTGGGGGGATAGGAACCGCTTAATGAAATTTCACACAGACAGGCCCAAGGAGAAAAGCCAAAATGCATTCAGCATATTCAGCAGTTCTTGCTTAATTTGTGTGTGTGTGTGTGTGTGTGTGTGTGTGTGTGTGTCTTATTGCTGCGGGGAGGGCAGGGAGAGGGTGTTGGTAGGAATATGCAAAGGCGCTGGGATTCTCTGCCGAATTCCTGCCGACTTCTCCTTCTCGCTGCAAAGTCCTGATTTATAAGCTCTTCCCCAAACTACACCGCCTGGTGCCAGACCCCGAGGGGGGGCAAAGTTCGCTAAATGTATTCAGAGTTTCAGGCGCCGTTTCAGGGGGCCCGCGTGTAAGCAAGGGCTGTGCGATTGCAAATGCTCGCTGGAAAGCAGACTCGCTTCACACTCGGCAACGAAACACGCTCTGATTTTCCCCACTTCACGATCCAGTCGTGTTAACATACGGCTACACCGCCTGGCTGGCAGCTCGGTGTCTCGGCGCCACATTCTGCGCTCCGGCCTCGTTAATTCACCTAAAACATCCTATTTGGAGAAGTATCATTAAAGGCTAATTTGGCGAGATATCCTTATTTAGCAAAGCAAATAGGACCTGACAGCTCTCTGGTGTTGCCAAGGGGGGGGTGGTGGTGACGATTCAGCAGAGCACAAACACAATTTGTGTCACAACGTGACAATTTCCCATCGATGAGCCACGCTGGGATGGTGGACTCTTGAAAATTGTGCTGTTTCATCGTGTCCCGTAACAAAGGGAACTGGGGAAGTGAAGAACTGTTTTTGCCAAGGCCCCCGAGTGCAAATGTCATCTGTGTGTACGTGTGTCGTGTCCGCCTTACACAGAATCGTCCATCAAGCACCCTGTGTTCCAAAGTTCTTCGGGTCCAGCTCACTTTTCTATTCTGTGCTGTGGACACCTGATTGAAATCCAGGTTTGCAAATAAATAAATTCAAGGTATGTGGGTGTCTGCATAGGGCACAACTGGAGGGCAGGTGTGTGTGTGTGGGGGGTGTGGGAGGGTGTAAATTAATACAACCTACGTAATAAGGTTAATGTTCTGGGAAGGGCATTTGTGCCCCTGCCACCCTTGTCTTGAGAGAGCTCCTGTGAACACAATATCCTGAGTTTCTGATAAAATGGCTCAGACCGAGGTACCAAAGCAATACTGTGGCTCCCAGCGGAAGCAGGTGGACGGGGGGGGGGGGGGGTGCCCCTTTGACAAATGTGAGGACAAATCTAACATAATTACCATTCACAGCTTCAACGGTGTCATTTGGAGGGTGTCAAACGGGTATGCCACTCATTGCCTTCAAATCCTGTCCCCTACAACATCTCATTAAACCACTGGGGGAAAAATTGTACAATTCCCTCATCTCTTTGTGGCCTCCGAAGCCAAGGGGCCCTTAAAAATTTAGCAGGTTCAACAAACGGAGCACACACCCTCGCGGGCACACACGAGAATATCCATGCCCCCCCCCAACAGCCTTTCACTTTTACCAAAAGTAGCAAACCTCCCCCCCTTCTCCAATCAGCTTTTAGATGTGCAACTTGGAGGTGTTAGCTCTTGGCTCTCTCTCCACGGGCTGCTGGGCCTGAATCCCTCGATGTTTAGAATGACCCCAAAAGCGGGACTTTGTGGGCCAGTTGGATCAAACATAAACTCATCTCGCCCTCAAAACCCCGATTCTGGGACCACAGCCTCCAAAACCTTTTCGAAAGAAGTGTGCTCCCCTGCACAGCTCACAGCACTGGGGCAGTCTGCCTCTGAGGCAGGATTTTGGAGAATCTTGGATAATTAAAGGAATCCTGGGTTTTCCTGCAGGGATGACAGTTGATCTCACCCAAAAGCCAGGACAGTGGTGGGAGGAATGGGGGTGGTATCTGTCCACCCCGGAGGGGGTATCTTTTCCCTCTCCAGCCTCCAGCCCCACAGTTGGGCCTGAAAGCTTCCCAGGAAGACGCTGGGCTCCCAAAATGTCCCTTAGCAAAGTGCAAAAGGAGTGCCTTTGGTGCCGCATTAAGTCCCCACCCTACCCCCCACATCCAGCTAAAGTTTCGTTATTTATGCCTTTAATTGTCCCTCATTAAAGTCAAATTTGCTGCTCACCCCGGATTGGGGGAAATCATCTCCACTTTAATGGCTCAATTAGTGTCTGGGTTCCGAAAAGGCCACCACCACCGCCCCCCCACCACCACCTTCCTCCCCATCTTAAACCCCCCTTCTCTTTTTCACAACTTCTCCTAAAAATAAATTATAAATATGGATGTGTCCTCAGAGGATCTGAGCGGCACATTCCAACGCTCCCCACGGTGGGGACTGGAAGCCGGAGAAAGCAGAAAGGCCACTCCCCCCCCCCCCATCCCCAAATCAAAATGTCCTTTTTTTTTGTTTGTTTTTCCCTCCCCCTTCCCCCCCCCCCAACTTTTGCCAGAGCCACACGGTGTGGTGTCCGGGCCCGGGCCCCCGGCTCTGCACCCCGGGACCGGGTTTCGGTCTCCCACGCGCCCCCCACCCCACCCCGCCCCGCCGCACCCCACCCCGCTGCTGCCCACCGGGAGCTGAGCCTCCTCCGAGGGGGGCGGGGGGCCGCCAACTTTACTTCGGGGAGGTGGCAACTCTCCGGGGAGTGTCCTCGGGCTCGGCCCGCGGGGCGCACGTGGAGCGGCGGGTGGCGCGCGGCCGGGGGTCACGCCGAGCCCGGTCCCCGCACGCGCTCCCCGGGGCGGGGTGGGGGCGGGGCGGGGTGGGGGTGGGGCGGGGTGGCGGCCTCCCCGCGCGCGTGCAGGCCCAGCCCCGGGCCCCGGCGGGAGGGGGGCCGTGCGCCCGGATCCCACCTCCTCGCCTCACACGCCCCTCTCGGGAGCCGGGGAGGGGGCCGGGGAGGTCGCCCAGCCCCGCCGCCTCGGGGGAGCGCAGCCCAGACAGGCGTCTAGCGCGGGGTCCCCGGAGGGCCCGGCGCTGCCCCCGCCGCCGCCTCCCATCCCCACCCCGCCCCACCCCACCCCACCCCCACCCCCACCCCCACCCCAGGGCGGCCGCCCGCACCCGCTGGGCCCGGGGGCCTGGGCACCCACCTGCCGCGGCCCCGTGCCCCGGCGCGGGGGAGGCTGCCATGCAGGCAAGAGGGGGAGACTCACCGCCGCTGCCTGCTCCGGGGGCGCAGGGGGCCCCCCGGGGCTGCGCCTTCCTGGGCTCCCGGGAGGCGTGCGCGGGGCGGGGGGCGCCCGCGGGCCCTGCAGCCTCCGCCTCGATTGGAGCCCAGCCTCAAATCCTTCACCGCGGGGGGGGCGGGGGGACTTGCAGGCAAAAAGATCCCAAGATCCCACCCCTCCCCAGACAAGGTCCAAGTGATGGGCGGGGGGGCGCGCGTAGGAAATCCTTTTCTGCCGAGAGCACGGAGCCGACGGGGCTGCACCCGGCCTCCACGGTCCGCTGCCGCCACAAAGCCGCGCCCCCGCCCCCCCGGCCCCCCCGCCCCCGCCCCCGCCCCCCCCCCCCGCCCTATGGCCGGCCCGGGGCGGGGGCTGGGCCGGCCCGGGGTTGGCGGCGCTGGGGAGGCGGCGGCGGCCCAGGCGGGGCGGCTCCTCCCCGGCCGGAGAGAGGGCGCGCGCCCGCCTGCCCGGGTGGGGGGGCTGGGGGGGGCCGGGGTGGGGGGGCCTTCCTAGAAACCCTCGCCAAATATAGTCAGCGGATAGGGGCATTCCTAGAAATGCGGCGGCGACGTCAGCCTCGACCTGTGGGGGCAGAGCCTGGGGTTCTCCAAACTGGGGTGGGGGTGGGGGGACGGGGGCGGGAGAGATTCCCCGGCTCCAACACCCGGTGGGCCGGAGGAGGGAGCCTGGGCCGGGCCTCCCTCCCGGGGGCGGGCAGGAGCGCTCCACATGCGCTCCAGGGATCCCTCGGCTGGGGCGCAGGGTGCCTCAATGGGGACACAGCTACTTAAGATTCAGACTCGCCCCCAGATCCGCTAGCCTCTTTTGGGAACACTCAGTGGCGGTGCCAGCAGGCGCTTTTAGCCGGTCCTCCCATTGCATCGGGCTTCTCCCCCCCCCCCCCCCCAGGAACAAACCCTGCAAGCGGGAGCAGCAGCATCCAGACTGCCCCCCCCAGCCTGGTCACCACCCCCTGGTGGCCCCTAAACATGCTCTGGGATGACGGGAGTACCTTGGAAGCCCCAGGTTTGGAAACTGGACAGCGGTGCTCTGTTCCCAAGAACTCCCCAGATACCAAACCACTTTCAGGCCAAAACATCAAGTTGTGCTCCCCCCACCCCCACCTGTTCCAATGTCACTTTGACGCCGCTTTCACAGCAGCGGGGGACGAGATATGCTGGAAATTGGGGGTTGGGCATTGAGGGTGCCACCTCCACCTGGCAAAGATCTGGCCCCTCAGGTGACACCCCTCCTTCCATAAGCTACACGAGGCTCCAGCAGTGAGGGGGCCCTGCAGCCCTACACCTCAGCCCCTGGTGAAATCTGCCCCGCCTGCACCCCTTCCCTGGGGACCCCCAGATCATCGTACAAGTATCCCCTCTTGCCCAAAGAAGATCCAAACAACTGAGACCTGATTTGTCCCCCTCCATTGCCCAGCCTCTTTTCAAGTAAATGTGACAGGACTGAGCCTCCCAGGATCATAAAAAATGTATTTGCTGTCCTCTGTTGGCCGACGTGTGTCACACTCAGAAAACACATCGCCCAACCCGTTTGGCCTTCCTGCTGCCATCAACAGGGGTCCCAGGGACCCCAGCCAGAGGGAATGAGCCAGGCAGGCCCCTCTTCTCCTTCTGCCCCACATGCACCCCTAGTTCCTCACCCCCCAAAGATGGGGGGCCCTGGTTTGCAGTCATTGCACTGGTCTTGGACCAACTGCTTTGTGTCTCCTGTCCCTTGTCCCTGGCTGGGCTCCAGTTCCAGAAGCCAGAGGGCAGTGCTCAAGGAAGGTGTGTGTGTGTGGGGGGGGGGTTGCTCTCTGGGTTCACCCCCAGGGCAGAGGGACCCCTAGGGGATAGTTTCCCCCATAGCAACTTGGAGGGCAATGTGGCAAAAGGGGGACAGGGGAGACGCCTCTTAAAGCAAAGGATTGATAGCTGATAATCATCAGTTCCCCTTTGCTCCTGAGGACCTACTATGTGCCCAGGGCAGGAAGTAGACGAGCTTACTGAGCTCTGCCCATTTTCCAGAGGAAAAGACTGAGGCTCCAAGGTCAGTTGTTCATGGATCCGACACTTGCTTGCCCTCTAGGTGCCAGGCCCAGAGCTGACACTGAGGCCACGGTGGCAAACAGGACAGGTCCCTGACCTCAAGGAATGCATTGTGTCAGGGAGAGACCTAAGTCAGCAGGAGGTTAGCATGCTGGTCTCCAGGTCCAGGGCGCAAGCTGTGGAGCCCAGCTGCCTGGGTCAGGGCACCAGGAGACACCCCAGCTGGGTGGTGGTGTCCACCTGCGCCCTCCCTGCTGATCCCACTGGTGTGTGGTCTCCATTAAGACTGCGTCATCCTTGCAGGCCCTCTTGTGGGCGCGCGAGCTGCTGGGCTCCTCCTGCTGCTTCTCCCCAACTGGGAGACCCCGTCACTGCTTAGCCAGCCTGGGCCTCAGCTTCCTCATCTGTAAAGTGGGATTTATAATACCTGCCTTCTAGGACTTTCATGAGGCTTCAAAGAGACAAATATGGTAGGAAAGGGTATTTGGCATTTTTTTTTCTCATTGCTTCCTATAAAGATAAGCTTTTTTTTAAAAAAATAAATTTGTATTGTTTTATTTTTTTAAATTTTATTTATTTATTCATGAGAGACACACACACACACAGAGAGAGAGAGGCAAGAGACGCAGGCAGAGGGAGAAGCAGGCTCCATGCAGGGAGCCTGACATGGGACTCGATCCTGGGTCTCCAGGATCAAGCCCTGGGCTCAAGGCAGCGCTAAACCGCTGAGCCACCTGGGCTGCCCTAAAGATATCCTTTTTATTTGCTTTGTGTCGAAAAGTTGCAGTTTTAAGTACTGTTAGCAGAAAATACATAACAAAAACGTCTTAACAAGTGAAAAAAAATTCAGAAACGCTGCACAAAATTAGGCTCATTGACATATTTTCAGAATTTTACTGAATATGGCCTCTGCTGAAAATGAATTATATGACATTTGTACAGGCGTTTCCAGATCACGGTGCGAGCACTTGAGCGCCTTATCCTCTACACCCAAAGTTGAGAGTCACTCAGTTTCTGAAGGCCATGCTGGCAAGCACCAGAAAATGGTCAACTCCGGATGCTGTTGACACACTATTCTGTTCTTTTGCCTGAAGGTGTTTCTGTTGAGTAGGTGTCTCTGTGCTTCCTTAACCTCTTTGCTCTCATCTTCCCACAGCTTCAGAATTAGGCTTTGGATTTCTTCTGTTCTGTTCTGTTCTGTTTTGTTTTGTTTTGTTTTGTTTTGTTTTTGTGTGTGTGTGCTCATCCCTGGGGGTAGGGACCTGGTTTGCCAAACTCGTAGGTAGCTCCAAATTGAGAATTGGACTTCATGACTTTCAACACCATTTGACCAAGAGGGGCCTCTGCGTGAGTTCACGAGATGGTTGGTTGGACCTGCTATTATTACCTGGAGGAGGGGATGTCAGAGGGAAAGAGGAAAAAATTGGGGCCAGTGGCAGGGCTGGAGTCCAGGCAGCAGGTGCGACACGTGCAAAGGCCGGTCCCCTCTGGGGAGTTCAAGAAGCTTCTTGTGCCACAGCAGCAGGGCCTCAGGGGCCCCAGAAGAGTTGACCACCACCCACATCTGTGCACAGAGCCACAAGACTCACCCCCCCCTCCCCGGGTCAGGCCCTCACAGTTGGGTGCAGAAGGAAAAGGCAAGCTTTGCTGAGACCAGCAGGGCCCGTAAGCAAGAGCCACTTCTCCCTAAGGCACCCAGGGCCCTGCCTAACTTTACCTTGGGCCTTAAAAGCCCCCGAAAAGATGTCCCCTGATCCCCTTGAGGCCTGCTCTTGCCCATTCTGGCCCAGCCTCCCATGACTCAAGCTTGTGGCCGGCCTGAAATCCAGTGAGGTATGGAAGTGCTGCCAGACTCCAGAAAACACCCGGCTCCTTGGCCAGAAGTCCCAGGAGTCCACTCTGGCCTTCTCCCGGGAAGGGGGGTCACACCCGCACCCAGGCTTCTGGCCGGAAGAAGATGCCAAGGCCCAGGCCAACGGTGTGGAATGGCCACCCTCGGCAGAAGGAGCCTCCGGGAAAGGCCTGGACTCCTGGTACCTCGCCCTGCCTGGCACACGGCAGGGCAAAAGCAAGTTTTGTTAGGAAACAAATACAAGAAAGAAAGGAAAGTACTGGAAGAGAAGCCAGGGTGGGAGTGGTGACTGGGACTATAGCGATGATGTCCCATGTGTGAAGACCTCGAGACTCCCAAGAGGCGGAGAACCACAGGCCCAAACTCCAGGTGGACAGAAAGATCAGCTGCTATTGGGTGAGACCAAGGGGTCTGTGCTTTCTGATCTAGTGGGGACCAGACCTTCGCCCGCCAGGAGCATCATGACACAGGCATGTGACGGAAGTTGGTTAAGAAAGGTGTTGTGTTTGTTTTTTTTTTTTTTTTTTAAGATTTTACTTTTTTATTCATGAAAGACAGAGAGAGAGGCAGAGATATAGGCAGAGGGAGAAGCAGGCTCCCTGCGGGGATCCCCATGCGGGCCTGGATCCCAGGACCCTGGGATTACCCCCAAAAGCAGACGCTCAACCACTGAGCCACCCAGGGGCCCCAAGAAAGGCTTTGCAGTGGCAAGAGAAGCCAGAGCTCAATCAGGCTGTGACCTTGGACAAGCCCTTGGCCCTCCCGAGTTGCAGTGTGTCCCCACTGGCAAAGTGGGGGTGTTAAGAGGATGAAACCGTATGATCCGCACAGGGTGCCTGGCCGGGTCTGGCACAGACCAAGCGTTTGCTAAGTTGTCGCAATGATCAATCCCTGTTCAATGGGAGCGGGGAACCGGCCACGCCTCTGGATGCCAGGAATGGATTCGAGGTGGTGGGGCTCCCTGGCATTAGCGTCATCCTTGCCCCTCAGCCCAGCGACACCGGCGTGGAAGCAGCACCAGGTGCTGGATGGATGAGTCAGCCTGGCCCAGCGGGACCTGGTGGCCTAGAGATGCAAAGTCAACCCCTTGGAATTTCGGGGGTTGGGGGGAGGCCAAGCTGGGTCGAGAAACTGGAGAACATTCCCCGTGCAGCCCAGGTGGGCATGAAGGCGTCGAACGACATCTCCATCTGCCCGGACCACTCTGGAACCCACGTGGCCGCGGGCCCAGCGCTGCCGCTCACACCAAAGCAGCTCCAATGCCGATACTGCTGGTTTTGAAGTATTTTGACCAGAGGTTGCAACTGGCAGCCCACGGGCCAAGTGGAGCCCACAGATATGTTTTATTTGGCCCACGGGCCATTTAAAATAATAATACTAAGTTTGATTCAGTGGCCAACGTTTTTAAATCAGGAAATTTCATATTTAAAAAAATTCAGATTTCTGGCTTCTCTTTAAAAAAAAAAGAAAAAAATCAGATGATCAAAAGATTTGGCAATGGTGGGTTGGAGCCTTCCCACAGGGCAAGAGTGGGTTGGAGCAGGACAGCATATAATAGGATAGCAGTCAGGGCAGGCGAGCTGCTGTAACAAACAACCCCCTGCTTTCAACGGCTCGCGATGATACAGTTTTGTTTCCTGTTCGTATCTCAGCCCAAGCAGGGGGATCCTCAAATTATTTAGAAACCCAGGTGCCTTTTATGTCGTGGCCCTGACATTTTTTAAAAAAATGTTTTATTTTTTATTTTATTTTAGAAGCCAAAGATTTTTATTGTTCTACCGACTTAAAAAATGTTTTAAAAAACATATTTTTATTATTCATTTTAGAGAGATAGAGAGTGGGGGGGGCAGAGCGAGAGGGAGAAAGAGTCCCTGGCAGACTCTGGACAGGGGGCCCGATCCCATGACCCCAAGATCACACCCGGTGCTCTGACATCTAGGGCTTCATTCTTTCTCCATGAGCTGGGGGATGGTGACGGAGGTTCTAGGGAAAGCAAACCAGCTTTTCATGCATCAGCTAGGAAGTGTCCCACGTGGGCAAGCACCAGTCCTGAGTCCCGACAAGTACCCAAGGGGGATGTGAAATTCGGTGCCTGCCTCAGACACCAGGAGGAGGAAGAGGTGTCTCTGTCTCAAGTGGCTGTCCCAGATGCTTCCTCATCTCAGTCATGGAAATTTCTTCTCATTGTCCTTTCTCGCCCCTCTCCAGGGCAGCTCTTTGGCTCAGAGGAAGCCACCAGTCGTTGGTTAGAGGATAATCAGGTGATACAATCCCAATGAGAGAAGATGAATTTGGATGTGATGCCTGGAACTGCAGCAGTCACTTTGGGCCAGACTTGGGGGTGAAGCCAACAGGCTAAAGGCAGAGAGGAGAGGTGGAAGGAACCTGTATCTCTAGTGGCCTGACAGAGGTATTTCTCAAACCATCAACTGAGAAGCCCACCGTACCTCTAAGGCTTCCTGGCAAATGCCTAATAAATTTCCTTATTGTTAAAGGCAGTTTGAGGCAGGACACCCCCTGTTCCTTATAGAAAAATGTACCTAAAGCACTAAGGGCATAGTTCCTGCCTGGCTGGGTTCACTTGGGTCATTAGCCCGGCCACGTAGGTATTTGGGTTTTGACTTCTTGACTTAAAAGCCTTTTTTCTTGCAATGCAGAGCTGAGGTCAGTTTGGCCAGCCCCAACCTTCATGGCCTGGAATAGAAATTTCCCAATGTCTGTCCCTGGAGAATGCAATGTGCGACATTCAGTGCCACCTGGGACGACGTGGTCCCATCCAGGACCTGGCTCTCCTCCACCAATCCCTGTGTGACACTGATTGCCCGATGTCCATGGGTTTGGGGCCTCATGGAGGTCAGAGGCTGGCAGTAGTTCCTAACAGGAGTGATGAGCTGTGGTGGCCTGTCCCCAAGTCTCTTAAGAGAGTCCCTGAGGGACGCCTGGGTGGCTCAGTGGTTGAGCATCTGCCTTCGGCCCAGGGTGTGATCCTAGAGACCTGGGATCGAGTCCCACACCGGGCTCCCCGCATGGAGCCTGCTTCTCCGTCTGCCTGTGTCTCTGCCTCTCTCTGTGTGTCTCTCATGAATAAATAAATAAAACTTTAAAAAAAGAGAGAGAGAAAGAGAGTCCCTGAGATGTCCGGCTTGTTTTGGAAGGAGAGATAGGTAGAATGACCCACCATCCTGGTTTGCCCAGGACTAAGGGGTTTTCTGGGTCACTGGACTTTCAGTGATAAAACTGGGACAGTCCCAGGCCAACCAGATGGCAGGTCACCCTACCTGTCCTGGACAGGGGATGTGGGAAGAGTGGACACTTGCCAGTTCAGGTCTGTGGGAGTGGCTGTCACTGGGGAAGGAAAGCAAGTAGATTCTTCTGAATACCTGCAGGCGGTCCCCAAGGACTCTGTGTCAGCCTTGGGGGCCAGGTCTTGATATGCCCATCAGGGTAATGGGTGAGGGGACCAGACAGAAGGAAACAGTCATCCCGGCTGGGTGGGGGCAACGTCTGGGGGGAGGCCAGAGGCAGCTTCCTACCAGATGGGCTGGCCATGGAGACAGTAGGAGAAATCTTAGAGCTGTTGAGTTGGATTATTGGAGCCTGTCCCAACTAATGTCCAGGCTGGTAGCTTCTAGAAGGCCACAGGGCATTGTTATAGGGATGTTCAGTTCCCTTCTGATACTGGACCGCTGTCGCCTTGGAATGGCACATTTTGCAAATGTCTGCATAAATCGGAGCCGAGGGAGGGCTGGTTCTGGGAAAGGCCTGGGGATGGGCCATTTCTCCCTTGGCCCACACGTCTCCAATCCCGAACCCCATGCCAGGGGAACCTGGGGAACGCACAGACCTCCTCTCTCTCTCCCTCAAGCATGACCTCTGTGACATCGACGTGGCATTGTCCCCCTCACATACATGTGGGGCTCTGTGCGAGGCGGCGTGCTGGGAGCTAGGCCGCACTGGAGCCTCGGTTTGGGTTCGTTGGTTTGTTGGTTTGTGTTTTGCTCTGCAAGGTCTTTTATTTTTTTATTTTTTATTTTTTTCTGCGAGGTCTTTTAAAAGGGCCACCTCCAGGGCAACCCGGGTGGCCCAGGGGTTTAGTGCCGCCTTCAGCCCAGGGCCTGATCCTGGGGACCCGGGATCGAGTCCCATGTTGGGCTCCCTTCATGGAGCCTGCTTCTGTCTCTGCATCTCTCACTCTTGCTCTGTGTGTGTGTGTCTCTCATGAATAAATAAAATCTTTAAAAAAATAAAAAATAATAAAGAATAAAAGGGCCAACTCCCAACAACAGAGAATAAAGTAATAAACACCCCTACGCCACCACCCAGCTTAATTAATCCATCAATCAGTCAATCAAATGCAGAGTCCGCGCATACCCCGTGCGCCCCTGCTCCCCGCTGGCCACCTCTGCCGCCCCCCACGATGCCGCCGTCCTGAACGCAGCTGTCATCACGCTCAGGCAGGTCTTCAGCTTTTACCACCTCTGTGGCCTGGAACCCACAGGGCGTTATTTGTGTCGTGGGGACTCCGTGTACCTGGCATCATCTTTCTCTGCCAGCCTTTTTTTGTTTGTGTATTTGGCTCCACGTCCTGTGAGCTTTCTCCACGTAGTTTATTTATTCGAGTGGCTCAACTTCATTGTCTTCTGTTTGAAGACACTCTACAGTTTGCCTTTCTGTTTTCTTGGACGGACATCCCCTGGTCTTCCCGGCAATGCTGCTTTGAACACCTTCCTGTCCAGAAATTTCCGCAAAGGCTTACATGCCAGAGTAGAATTCCTGGGTCTCATTTTCACAGGGTTTTCAGAAATGTGGTGGCTTTTCGCCTGGCATGGGCTCGCAAGTTTCTCTGAGCCCCTTCCAGTCCTTGTTGTCTTATACCCGAAAGGCTTTCACACGTTCACACAATCTGGCTCCCCTGGGCATCTGAGCATTCAGCCTCTGGTCTCTTGGGAAACGCATGGGTGTGTAAGCTAGTTCTTGTAACATCAGGTGGTAGGCGCTGGAGGGGCAATAAACCCGAAGTGCCCATGGTGCACCAAGGGAAGAGCAACTGCAACTGCTGAGCTGGGGCATGATTGAAGACGGTAGTTAAGTTAGTAATAGTTAAGCAAGGTTTTGTGGTATGAGTAGGAGTTCTCCAGGAACCGGAGATGGAGAAAGGCCAACCTAGGTAGAGGGAACCGCATACACGCAGCACCCAGAGGACTGAGGCACAGGCTGAACTGTAGAACACTGAGGAGCAGGAGGGAGCACAGTAGAAGGGCCACTTGGGGCCTGGAATGCCGTGCTTGGGGTCTATCCTGGTGGTGGTGGGCAGCTTGTGGAGGATGGAACGTTGAGAGTGACATGTTCACTGCTGCGTTGAAGAGAGGTCAAACGACAGTGGAAAGCAGAAGGAAGAGAGGCAAGACTAAAGGCAAGGAGGCCAGGTAGGAGTCTACTGCAATAGTCCAAGCACCAATCATCAAAGAAGAATCGGAACAGTGAACGTCTAAAGCAACACATGGGAGGTGACTAGAGAGAGGTTTAGGCGTTGACCAACTGGATGAGCAGAGGTCAGGGAGGAGGGGTGAGTCAAGTGTTGGGGTAAGCAGAATCGTGGTCTCCCAAATTTGTCCACATCTTCATCCCTAGGACCTCTGAATATGTTGTGTTTCATGGCACCTTTTTTTTTTTCTTAAAGATTTTATTTATTTTAATGAAAGACACAGAGAGAGAGGGAGAGAGCACGGCAGAGACACAGGCAGAGGGAGGAGCAGGCTCCATGCAGGGAGCCCGACGTGGGACTTGATCCCGGGTCTCCAGGATCAGGCCCTGGGCTGAAGGTGGTGCTAAACGGCTGAGCCACCTGGGCTGCCCAAAAGGGACCTTTTTAAAAAGATTTTATTTATTTGTTCATGAGACACACACAGAGAGGCAGAGACACAGGCAGAGGGAGAAGCAGGCTCCCTGTGGGGAGCACAGTGGAGGACTCCATCCCGGGACCCCAGGATCACACCCGGAGCCGAAGGCATGTGCTCCACCACTGAGCCACCCAGGTGTCCTGCAAAAGGGACTTTGCAGATGTGATTAAAATCATAGACTTTTTAAGTAGGAGGATGAGTCTGGATTATCCAGGTGGGCCCAATCCAAATCCAGGAGTGCTTCCAAGCAGAGAACTTTCTTTGGCTTGCACGATGCAGAGAACTTTTTTTTGGCTCGCAGGAGAAACATGCAGAAGGTGAAGCGAGATTTGAAATGTGCAGAGGACTTGGCACAAATGTCAGGACACCGTGTGCAAGGACTGGAGAGAGGCCTCGAGGCGCCAGGAAACAGAACCCAGTCCTACCAGTGCAGGGAACTGGATCTGGCCAGCCACCAGAGTCAGCATGGAAGCAGATTCATCCAGAGTCTCCTGACACTAGCCCGGCTGGTCGCCACCTTGACTTTAGGCTTGTGTGAGGCCCAGAACCAACCTGGGCCTGTGACCTACGGAAACGGAAAGGCAAGGCGGTGTGGTTTTTAGTTTGCTCATGTTCTGGTTAACTTAGAAGGGTGGCGGGAGAAAACCAACGCGAGCACGGATGCCGGGTTTGTCGCTGGGCCTCGGGCAGATGTCACCGGGAGCTTTGGGAGGACCTGGAGGGGAATCAGATTTCCGTGTTCCTCATCAGACTCACCTGCGTTAATTGTGCACTGCTGCGCAACCCCCTTACCCCAAACGTACCCCAAACTTACAGCCACACACCTTTAGCCTCTCCTAGTTTGGGAGTCAGGAGGCTGGGTGCCACGTAGCTGGGTCCTCCAGAGGCTGCAGTCTGGGGGTTGGCCAGGATGGGCTCTTGGCTGAGTTTGGGCTGCTGTGACAGGTACCACGTACTGGGTGGGTGGGTGAGTGGGGTGTGTGCATAAACAACACACATTTATTTCTCCCACTTCTGAAGGCTGGGAAGAGGTCCGAGATTAGGGAGAAGGCAGATTTGGTGTCTGGTAGGGGCTCCTTTCCTGGCCTGCGGACGGCCTCCTTGTCCTCACATGGTGGAGAGAGAGACGGCTCTCATGTCTCGTCCTCTTTTTATAAGGCATTATAAAAAAAAAAAAGGGCCTCACCCTCATGACCTCATCCCCTCCCCATTATCCCCCCAAAGGTCTAACCTCCTAATACCATCACACTGGGCATTAGGGCTTCAACGTAGGAATTTCGTGTGTGTGACATAAATGTTCAGCTCATAGCAACTAGAAGGACTCACTTTCTTTTCTTTTTTTTAAACTTTTTATTTATTTATTTGAGAGAAAGCAAGAGAGAGCACGAGCAAAGGTCAGGGCAGAGGGAGAAGGAGCAGCAGGCTCCCCGCTGAGCAGGGAGCCCGATGCGGGACTCGATCCCAGGACCCCGGGATCATGACCTGAGCCAAAGGCAGATGCTCAGCCACTGAGCCCCCCCCAGGTGCCCCTGGAAGGACTCACTTTCAAGTTCCCATGGCCACTGACAGAATTTGGTTCCTCGTGGCCACTGGTCTGAGGGTTTCGATGTCTTGCCAGTGGTTGGGCCGGAGGACACCTTCCAGATCCTCGCCATGTGGGCCTCCCAGACCAGCAAGACAGAGCCTGCTATCCAGATGGGTGTTGCCATCTTATGCAACATGATCAGAGAAGTGGCATCGTGTCACCTTTGCTGGATCCTGTTGGCTGCGAGCAGGTCACAGTCCTCCCACAGAAGGAGAGGGGATTACACGGGGCGCGAAGACCAGAAGGCAAGAATAACAGGCTACCGCACAGCCTGTCGCCAACACTCCTCAAAGGAAGGGACGGGGTTTCTTAGCTGGCTGTTTCGAGAACTGTTACAGACCCGACACCCAGCAAGGCGTCGGGGGCAGGGGTTCTCTTGTGCGCACACTACGTGCAAAAATGAAGCTCTGCTCACCTGAGCCAGAAGGCTAGGGCCGGGGCAGAAGGGAACACGGTCTGGGAAAGTGTTCATTGTGCGCCAGCCTGGTGATTTGCTAAAGCAAAACTCAGATAGATGTGACACAAACAACGTCTGCTGCTTCCAGGGGCCTGCCACAATATTTTCTTTTAAGTGCTACTCATGCCTGAAATACGCTTCTGGTTTTGAAATGTGGTTCTCAACTCCTGCACGACTACAAATCACTCACTCTCTTGTTAAGAGGGTCTTTTTTTTTTTTAATCCTTTAATGTAGGTTTTTCAGAGCACATGATGTCATCCCAGGTGGGAGTGATGCCAGGGCTGGGGACCCGAGGCCTCTCCTTCCCGGGGGGTCAGCTCGGATGATGAGAGCGAGCTTTTCCACTGCAGTCGTGGCATCTCCCTACCGCAGCACCGGCCTGGGGCGGCCTGTGCTCGCCGGTGCCCTGACAGCTCTGGATTCCTTACGTGCTCCCTCTCTTTTCTTTTTTCCTTTTTTGCTGTTAAGTTTGTTGAGTTTTTGCTGCAAAAATAGCGAGCCTCAAAGTAACATGGTTTCTCTCCCTGATGCCATGGTAGTAGGAAGACAGCCCGTAACTGGTTCCGTAAGCCCCCCTCCCAACCCACCCCTAGCCCTCGCTCCACTTGGAGGTCTTCATGGTCAACAGCATGACATGGAGCCTTCTGCCCAGGGTGTGGGGGGGTTGTTCTTCACATTCTGAGAAACCAACATAAGAATCCATACAGGTGTGGATAAATATGCTTATTTATATATTTATTTTTATGAAGACAGGATATCCACTAAACTTACAGTTCTACAAGGTGGAGAAATTCTAGAGATCTGTACAATACAATGCCTGTTGTTAATAAATTTGTTGGGGGGTGTAAGATCTCATGTTGTGTTCTTATCATATATACACAAAAAAAGCAAAGGCGGGGACGCCTGGGTGGCTCAGCAGTTGAGCATCTGCTTTCAGCTCAGGGCATGATCCCAGGGTCCCAGGATTGAGCCCCGCATCGGGCTCCCTGTATGGAGCTGCTTCTCCCTCTGCCTGTTTCTCTGCCTCTCTGTGTGTGTCTCGTGAATAAATAAATAAAATCTTAAAAAAAAAAAAAAGGCAAAGGGACCCAGGAAAGGTGGAGGTGATGGTTTCCCAGGTGTGTCTGTATGCCCAAACTCATCTGATTGTATTCATTCAATACATGCGAGTGTTTTTATTTATCAATTATACCTCAATAAAGCTGTGAAATAAAACCCCAAAAGCAAGACACAGCTGTTTCTTGATTAGTCTCCAGATCTCTAAACCTGTCATTCCTTTTAATGGCTACTCAGGATGCCACGATGTGGAGGGACCACCCTTTACATCCTGCCTGGTGGGTGTTTGCGATGTTGTCATCAGAAGGACTCCCCTGCATGAGAAGCAAGTGAGCGTGTGTCGTTCCGTCTTAGGATGGGAGAAACTGAGGCCCAGAGAGGTCAAGCCGAGGGTCCTAGGCTCCCATCAGTCTCTGGTAGAGGCGGGGCGGAGAGAAGCCAGGCCAACGCTGCCCTGCTCCATGGTGCCACCTGGTGTCACTGTGGAAACATGCTCCCGAGCAGCCTCTGCTGACACTAGGATCCGGGACTCCCTCTTTGGCTTCAAAATTCTTATTTAACCTTTTTTCTTTTCTTTTTAAGATATTCTTTATTTATTTGAGAGAGAGCCAGAGCATGAGCCAGCAGAGGGAGAGGGAGAAGCAGGCCCCCGCTGAGCTGGGAGCCTGCCGCGGGGCTCCATCCCAGGACCCCGGGATCATGACCTGAGCCGCCCAGGCGTCCCTATTTCACCTCTCTAAGCCTCTATCATGACCTGCCCTTACAGAGCTCCCAGTGCAAACCCACCTTCTCCCCAGGGGTCACGTGCGCACAGCAGGGTCTCAGGGGTCCTAGGCCTCCCCTCCCAACCCCAGTGTTGGGGGGCTTATCTTCCCTTTACATATCCAGAGACCAGAGAATGCTTCTTCACCTCTTCGCCGGGCAAACACGGCGGGCTTCAGGCTGACGTGCAGAAATTCACGGAAAAGTTATAGAAACCCAAACACGGCTTTATATATTCATGAACACAAGTGGTTTAAATCAACATAAAACGGCTTGCTTATTCAGACACATAATCAGCTTTACCCATTTAAGTGTAACGAGCACCCAAATTTGGAATTTTGCTCACTAGTGTCTGATTCCGAACTGGTTTTACAGCTCCGTGGCACCCCCAGGTTTTTGACCAGAGGTGATGATTTTGAGATTCATGTGTAATCTTCCAGGCTTAACCACAAAAAACAGCAAACGCTTCTCCACCTTATAAACATGTACTCAGATATTTTGTGCAATTTTGTTTGGGGGGGGAGGAAGTGGTACCCACAGGGCCTTCTGTATATTGCCTTTTTCTAAAGTCCATTCATCGCGTGGGGCCGAGGCGGCGGGGGGGTGGCGCTCTGTATGGGGTGAGGTGGGGACAGTAGTGGGGGCATCAGAATGGTGCTTTCCTATGATGATGTCACCTGGGCGCTGGTCCGCTCTTTGGAGGGAAAGGCAGGAAAACCTCTGTGGACAGCTAACCTCCCCCCACAGATACTGGCCAACCTGTGGGGGGCAGTGTGGTTTTCTGTTTGTTTAATGGGGAGGAACATTTTGGGATTTTTAAAAGATTTTATTTATTTATTCATGAGAGACACACAGAGAGAGGCATAGGCACAGGCAGAGGGAGAAGCAGGCTCCATGCAGGGAGCCCTATGCAGGACTCGATGCTGGGACCCCAGGATCACGACCTGAGCCAAAGGCAAATGCTCAACCACTGAGCCCCCCAGGTGCTCCAATTTTGGGATATTTTTAACAGCGAGGAATCTCAGTGTTCTTTTGTGACGTTTCCTTCAAAAGAAATGAATGGGTGCCCCAGTGGAGAGAAGAGGACACTCGATCATCAGCTGTCTTAATTCTGGATCCTTCTAATTTGCCTGTGTTTGGGTTTGTGGGCTCTGGAGTGATTCTGGAAAAAATTTTTAAAAATCACACATGTAATACAATCATCTCCCAGAAGATCCAAACAGTGTGAAAATTCACAGGGTAGAAGTGAAGGAAGCCTTTCACCAGCTCCCAGATGGGACTGCCCCCCCCCAGAGTGGTCCCATTAATCTGCTGTGGGTCCTTCTACCCTCTGTCCACTCAGGGAGGGCGGGACCAGCCACCCCAGCACCACCAAGACGCAAGTCAGAAATGTGGAGTCTCGGACTCCCCTGAAGATCCAGAACCTGCGTTTTATTTTTTTCTAAATTTTTAAAAAAGATTTTATTTATTTATTCATGAGAGACACAGAGAGGCAGAGACACAGGCAGAGGGAGACCCGATCCCAGGGCCCCGGGATCACGACCGGAGCCAGCGGCAGATGCTCAGCCACTGAGCGACCCCGGCGCCCCCAGGACCTGCCGTCTAACACCACCCCCGGGGTGACGTGTGAGCCTGGTGTTCACTACTTTCACGTGTGCATGAGCTTCCTCCTTTGTACCCACGCATGCCCTCGTGCCCCTGGGGTTAGAGTAGGGCTGCCTTTGGAAGACAGGTCCGGGGGGGGGGGGCGGCAGCATCAGCACCACGTGCCAGGTAGTTAGAGACGCAAAGGCTCAGGCCCCTCTCAGATGCCCCCCACGCAGAGGCCCAGGGCGGGGGGCAGCGAGCCCCTGGGTCTCGCAAGGGCGGGCGGATGCTGCTCTCAGATGTACCCCACGCAGAGGCCTGGGGCTGCTCTCAGATGCACCCCACGCAGAGGCCCTGGGGGGGGCGGCAGCGAGCCCCTGGGTCTCCCAAGGGGGGGGATGCTGCTCTCAGATGCACCCCACGCAGAGGCCCGGGGGTGGGGGGCAGCGAGCCCCTGGGTCTCCCAAGGGCGGGGGGATGCTGGTCCGGGGCTCTTCCTCCCGGGCCGCTCCTGCCGGGCCCCGCCCCCATCACACCCCAGCCGTCCGCGAGCGCGCCCCATCAGGCTGGCGCCCCGCTGCACCCCGCGGACACCGGGAGCCCGGTGCCCGCTCCCTTCAACCAGGAGCGTCCGGCTGGGTTGGAGCAGGCGGGGTTTCGGGTGCTCCCTCCGCGGGGTGGGGTCACTGCACGCGTCGCTGGGTGCACCCGAGCATCCCCCCGGGGTGCATCCTTCCGTGATGCAAACACAGCAGGCTCCCTGCGACCCTGCCTCCGTTCACCGAGGCCGCCGCGGAAAGGCCAAGGGCGGCGCGGCCCCGCGGAGGTGTCCACGCCCGCGGCGCTCCACGAGTGGGCGGGACCTTCCGTCCCCCGCAGCGCCTATTTCTTTTTTTAAAAACATCCAGGCGGCCCGCAGCTGGCTCGGTGTGGGCCCGGCACCGGGCGCCCGCAGGCCTCTCAGGGGTTTTTCTTTTTTTCTTTTTGCCTGGGGCCACGGGCTTCCCGGGGACCCTCCACTCCCCGCGGGGGGCGGCAGGGGGCGCTGTGTGCAGGGAGCCGAGGGCGCGTCCCCCGACGCTCCGCCTCCGCGAGGCCGGGAGGGGGTGAAAACATTTGGGCCGCTCTGCACCCACGGGGCACCCACGGGGCGCCCACGGGCGCAGCTCTGGCGGCGTGGGCCCGGCGTGCGGGCGCTGCGGAGGGCCACTCTGGAAAAGGGGTCCCGCGCCTTTTAAAAAGCCGCCCCTTTGCGCGGGAAGACCGACGCCAGGCACGGACGGGGTTCGAACCCGTGATCTTCGGTTTACGAGACCGACGCCTTACCACTTGGCCACCGCGCCTGCGTTGGAATGGCGGCTCCGCGAGCCTCTATCCTGGCGTCGCTCCCGTGCGCTCGCCCCGCGGGCACGAGCCCGAGCACGAGCACGAGCACGAGCGCGCCCGGCCGGCGCGGCCCCGCCCCCTCCCTGCGGCCGGCGTGGGGCGGGGCGGACCCTCCCCGCGGACTCCCGCCGGCCCGCGCGCGCGCCCTGGGGGGGTGCGGGGTTCCCCGGGCCCCCGCCTGCGCCTGCGCCTGCGCCGGGGCGGCCGTCCCCGAGTCCGGGGTTCGAGTCCCAGCTCCGCCACGCTTCCTCCGAGACCTCGGGCGGCGCGCCGCCGGGGCCTCAGTTTCCCCTCCGGGGCGAAGCACCCCGGAAGCGCAGGAAGGGAGGGGCAACACATTCTTTTTTATACTTTGCAGCTCTCTGCACTTTGATTTTTTCATGAACCAGTGTATCGCGTCTTAACACAGTGGCTCGCAGCGCGTAATGCAAAATAATCGCCCTACGTGACAGCGTCTTATTTAATAAATACTAGGAATTTGCTTCATTAATATACGATGCATCATATCACCGTGTTGTGAATTGCGTATACTCGAGTATATACGGTAATATGACCCTTAGGCTCGACGGGTTACCTTATTCTCCTTAATAGCTGCGCGCGGTCCTAGTCAGGGGCCGTGTCGCGATTTAATCCATTTCTGGGAGGCAGGCTCTGTGCTGTGGGCAGCTCTCGTGCTGTGCAGAACATTCTGCACCTTTCCCCTCCGCTGCCAGTCATGTTTGTAGGGTATGTGGAGACATAGATCAGGAATGTTCACAGCCCACCATGCAAATGTATATATAGGTGCCTAGGAAACTTAAAGTTCACCAAGTTACTTTAAGTGTCGAGGTTTGGGAAGGTGAGTGGAAAAGGCACCAACATCTACCCTCAAACGCCGCTGGGACAGGAACCCTGAGACCCTGCAATCAAGGCCTATGAGATCTTCCTGCAAACCTCACCGCAGCTCCTGAGTTAACGAAAAAAGAAGAGAAAGAAAGAAGGGGAGAGAGAGAGAGAGAGAGAAAGAGAAAGAGAAAGAGAAAAGAAAAAAAAAAGAAAAAAGAAAGAAACAAGAAAGAAAAAAATTGAACATTTTCAGAATTAAAACATGCATTGCCGAGCAGTGTTTCCAACTAGCTGATGATAAAGCTGGTTCCATTGCCACCCCCAACCCCCTCTTTCTGGGTGTTCCCTGAAGTGTTGGGGGGATTGTGCAGAAGTGGCTGCAGCTTTCAAGAATGAAGACAAATTAGCAAAGGAGAGAAATCCACCTGGGAGCCGAGCCCAGCACTAACCGGCAGGTGGAATGGGAGTCAGAGTCTCACAGGTGCTTTTTGTCAGCTTTGTCTTCTGAGGGAAGGGAGGGGAGGGAGTGCACCCAGAGAGGGGCCCCTGTCCCTTGTTGGGGAGGTGCCCCTGCTAAGGGCCCGGGGTCTGAGGGGCCCTGCGAGCCCTACAGTAGAGCACCCAGGTACTGGCTGGTTGGATCCTGCTTAGCTCGCAGGCTGAAGAAGCCCCGAGAGCCCACAGATCTTGGCTGGGTGGCAGGAGGATCCCGTGGCCTGGCCGGCGTCTCAGAAGGGTGACTGCACAACGATGTAGGTCCTTAAAGAATATTGTGGAAGGAATTAACATTCAGGGTTCCTTCCAGGGCAGTCCTCCTTGCGGTTCTGGGGGGCCTCCTTGGCCAGTGTCCTCCAACCACGCTTCCAGGCCTGTCCTGGCACTGAACTTCCCCGCACCCCGTCTTGGGTCCAGCGCAAACTTGGAGTTCCTTGGTGACGGAGATGTTCCTTCTTCACCCTTCAGGACGAACTGAGGTCCAAGGATCGTCTGCTGCGCCCTAACCGCGGCCCGGGGGGCAGGTGTCTCCTGAAGGCGCACAGGTAAGTGTCCCCAGATCCCAGGCCTCCCCAGGTGCCCAGGGGAGAGACCAGGGTCTGCGGGGTGGTGGCAAGCCAGGTGAGAGGATGAGGCCCTTCTGATCTTTCTGTTCTGTCCATCTGTCTGTCCTGTATAATCAAGTCACCTGGATCTGAATGATTCCCGAGCATCTACATTTCAAGTTGAAATGCACTTTTTTTTTTTTTTTTTTTGCATTTGAGAAAAAGTATGTAGCCTTGCATCTTTTCTGGTACTGTTTTGTTTCTCCGAGCCTGTCCCCCAGACTGAGGGTGCTTGAAGACATGGAGTTGTCTCTGGAAACTTCTCCCCTCCCAGGCACGACCCTTGCTACAGCCAGCATCTGGGCCCCGGCTGGCTGTCCTTGCTCATGCCCGCTGTACCCGATTTAGGGGCACCTTGGGACCACCACCCACACGATCCCAGGGGACTCTCGGTGGGGACCCGGCAGCCCCTTTCACTGGGCGCTCCCCCCAGCATC
Organism: Nyctereutes procyonoides; assembly: GCF_905146905.1. NCBI lineage: Eukaryota > Metazoa > Chordata > Mammalia > Carnivora > Canidae > Nyctereutes > Nyctereutes procyonoides. Next base: position 48,882,455 of record NW_026575126.1, on the reverse strand, counting down.
CCGGAAAGACGCCGACCCCCTGGGGTGGCCTCAGGAGGGGCTGCAGCCGCCTTTCTCTGTTCCCAGTCTTGCTGCTGCAGGTGGGGGCCCTCCCTTTAAGAACCCCTGCTCTCAAGTATCTTGGAGAAATTCATTTGCATGAGGAAGCTGGGGGGGGAAACCCCTTATGCTTAGATATTTAGGTCACCTGAGTTAGCAACAGCAGGTTTTTCCAAATAACCTAAATCAGAGCTCCCTTGGCCACTGGAGTATCGGGCATCGTAGGGACCGCGCAGGTGGGTTAGAGCCCAGGGCTAGGGCTAGCCTGCCTCCCTTACCTTCCCTGAGAAAGGCAATGTTTCAGAGTAAGCTGAGCCCCTCAAAGGCTGGAGGGGGGCCAGCCGTGAACTGAGCAGGTGTAGGATCCCCAGAGCAAGGGGTCTGGGGCCACTCAGCATCCCCGCCAGAAGTATTTGCGGTCCAGCTACTTCACCTGTGGCCCATCCTGGCTTTTGGATTTCAGCTCTTCTGGCGGGTGTGTGTTGTCTGTCCTTTTAAATTGCATTTTCTTGATGACTAACGACCACAGGAAGCACCTTTTCCTGTGCCTGTTAGCCACTTGTTACATCTTTTGTGAAGTGGCTGCTCGAAACTTCCACCCCTTTTTGTTTTTTGTTTTTTTAAAAAGATTTATTTATTTATTTATGACAGACAGAGAAAGAAAGAGAGGCAGAGACACAGGAGGAGGGAGAAGCAGGCTCCATGCTGGAAACCCGACATGGGACCCGATCCCAGGACTCCAGGATCACACCCTGGGCCAAAGGCAGGTGCTAAACCGCTGAGCCACCCAGGGATCCCCTTCCACCCCTTTTTGTAGCTTGTCTTTCTGTTACTGAATCACCAGAGTTGGTTGCATGATCCATTCTTTGATCAGATGCGTAGACTGTGAATATTTCCACCTGGTCCCAGGCTTGCCTTTTCATGTTCTTAAAGGCACTTTTCAAAGTGCAGGAGCTTTTCATTTCGATGAAGTCCAGTTGATCGATTTTTTTTTTAATCATTATTCATGCTTGTTGTGTCCCGTCTAAGAAACCTTTGTCAATCTAGGTCACAAAGGTTTTCTTCTAGAATTTTTATCATTTTACCTTTTACATTTTGGCCTGTGGTCCGTTTTGAGTGGATTTTTGTGTACGGTGTGAGGAAGGGCTTGATGTTCATGGTTTTCCCAACTGGGTGTTGACCTGTTCCGGCACCATTTGTTGAGATGAGTGTCCTCTCCCTGTGGAATTGCTGTGATAACTGTGGGGAGAAAAAAATCAGTTTTCTGTGTATTTGTGGTCTGTGTCTGGAGTTTGTGTTGTTTCATTCATCTGTGTGCTTATCTTTATGCCAGTTACCGCACAGTCTTGATTATTGTGTTTTATGGTGAGTACTGAAATCAAGTATTGCAAATCCTCCGACTGTGTTCTTCTTTGACAAAATTGTTTTGAACATTCTAGCCCTTTGCGTTCCCCCCTGTAATCTTTAGAATCTGCTCATCAGTTTCTACAAATGCCTGCCAGGATTTTGATTGGGAGTGTGTTGCATCTGTAGATGAATTTGGAGGAAATAGAATATTTCATTTCCCAATTTTGCTGCTGGTGCCTATGGGTCTCGGATTCTAAATTCGTTTCTTTTGCATTTTGTTATATGAGCATCCTGTGATTTTCAGTGATGGAGTAGCTGAGGTACTTGTGGTAATCGTGCTAGGCTCCTTTAGGCACCCCATCCATGCATAGGCATTGTGGGGGCCCCTGCAGAACACAGCTAGGTGAAGCAGGATGGGTTGCCAGGGTAATCTCCGAAACAAAATTAAGAAGGAACAGTAGTCTCTTGGCTCAGAAAAAGAGGGAAATCATTGTTTCAACACACTTCCACAAATAATGCCAACTGTACATGAAATGTTACAAAGATGTAAATTTTTCTGCAGAAAAACTCCAGCTGTACAAAATGCCCTGGTATCACCTCATCAAATCAATCTTAAAACCTCTAACCTTGGAAAAACATATTCCAGTAGATTCGTTCCGGAGCTAGAATAAGATTGAGTTGGCAGCTGTGAATAATAAAAAGTATCATTCTTTTGCTTTTCCCTTTGCTTTTTCAGATAAGCTCTAAAAAGGTCAACTAGATTATGTGCGGTACAAACATTAGCATGCAGCGTTGACAGTGGTTTTATGTATATGTAAAAAAAAGGGGGGGGGCAGTAGACAGTAATGGAGAATTAAATTTCTCTGATTATTTGTTCTCTAGAGAGCAAAGGACCCTACACTCCCAGGTCTTACTTCCCTTCCTCCCCCTCTTCCTATTAGGAGTTTATTTTGGATCTCTCTGTATCATTTTTTTTTTTTTTGCTTTTGCATTGATACGTATTTATACACAGGAAATACAGTGTTCAGGGCAGGATTTGTCTTCCCTCAAATGGTATCCTTTGTAAGTGTGTTATGTAACATGTCTTTTTAAAAACTCTACAAAGCACCAGATGTCCAGCTGTATCCTGCCCTGTGGGTCTAGCTCATTTCTTTTAACTGCTATGCTCTAGTCTGCTGGGTAACTATAGCAGTTTTATTAATTCCCCCAATTGCTGACCACCTAGGTTTTTTGTTTTTCTTCATTACAAATGGAGCGGCCCTTGTATCTTTGCTTGCACCTCCCTGTGTGTACATGTGGAGGGTTCTTTTTTTTTTAATATTTATTTATTCGAAGGGCGGGGGCAGAGACACAGGCAGGGGGAGAAGCAGGTCCATGCAAGGAGCCCAACGTGGGACTGGATCCTGGGTCTCCCTGGGCTAAAGGTGGTGCTAAACCACTGAGCCACCCGGGCTGCCCCATGTGGAGGGTTCTTTAGCAGAAACATCAGAGTCATTGCTTTCTTAAGGTAACTTTATGTCGCATTTTAGCAAGGCTTAAGCAAATATACACTTAACTGGTGAGTAAGCCAGCCGTCCATGCCACTCCTGGGCTACAGGAGTGATGCTGACTGCTCAAGTCTCTCATTTTTAAAATCTGTATGGAGTTGGCTGTGAGGAAGCCTAGACAATTGGCCACACACTATGTGCCAGCATGGCTGAGGTCTTCCCAGCTGGTTGAAATATGCATTATGGGTATGTTGGTGTCTGAATGAATAGTTATTTTTGGTTCTTTTCAGTAGTATGAGCTTGTAAGAGACCCTTTGTGAATCTCCCAAATGGGTTCCTTTTTAAATAATTGCCACTTTATATATATAAATATATGTATACATATAATATATAAATATATATAATACATATATATATGTATTTTTTAATTGCCACTTTCTATAAAGTAATACCAGGATCTCCTATGAGTGATACACGGCATGTGTTTCTCAATACAGCCAAGAATGTATTTTCCCTTTGGCTTATTCTTATGATATTTCAAAAATTCAAATCTTTACTCATATTAACCAGGGAGTCATTTTGATAGGTAAGTAGATAGAGACCTTTTTCTAGGTCTTGTATTTTAAGATCATAAATGACATAAATTGACATAATTACATATATTGTAATTTATTGACATAAATTCCATAAATGACACCTGATCTTCTGGGTTGTAATTTTTTTTTTAAACCAAGGCAAAATTTTGGTGAATTTATGTTTGTAATTGGGCCGTCTTCCATAAACACCCCTTTTCCCTTGAATGTAGGAGCTGAAGCAGCATGCACGTGGTTAAAGATGACATATATGTTATGAAGTTGAAAGTGACTACTTAAAAATGTCCTCTCCTGTCATCAGACACCAATTATCATGTCCCCAGCTTTTGGCGTGGGAGGTGATTATTCCCAGGGCTGTTCCTGGCAACTGGAACAGACAAACGAGTGGAAGGAAATGAGAACCAACGTGAAGATGAATTGGACTTACAGGGCAGAACACACCTTTTGTATTTTCCCCCTGGTGGCTTTACTTTAGTGCTGTAAAAACCTAACTATATATGTAAAACTCGGGTGTGAAAATAAATGCCCAACAGGAAACATGATTTTTTTTCCTTTTTCCATTATTTTATTTTATTTCCTATTTTCCCTTATTCCATTATGGAATGTGTGAATTTCTGTTTGGGAGACATGAATAGGATTTTATGGGAATATTTTGCTGTTGTTCTTTCTCAACATTCATTTTTTAAAAAGATTTTACTTATTTATGACAGCCCAAGTGAGGAGGAAGGTCAGAGGGAGGGAGAGAAATAGACTCCCCACCAAGCAGAGAGCCCAACGTGGGGCTCAATCCAAGGACCCTGAGATCCACGGGTGGACACCTAACCTACTGAGCCACCCAGGCGCCCCTGTCTCGCTGTTCTTAAAAAGCTGTCCCTGGGTTTCCTTGTGGTGCGTTGAGTCCGTAGCTGCTTGTTGGGCACCAGCTACCTGTGCTGGAAGTGTGCATGGTTGCTCTGGTGCTTACCTCTGTGCTTTGCTGATTGTCATGGCATAGTAGTGAGTGCTGTGCAGTCCTCCGCTCTCTCTAAAAATAGTACAAGGGCAAATATTTAGAGAAAGTACCAACATGACATTCCGACCTCAGCTTATCTCAAATAAAAGCCACACATTCCATTCAGGTAAAAACACCTGTAGAAACCCAGCATGGCTCAGCAGTTGAGCGTCTATCTTCAGCTCAGGGCGTGATCCTGGGATCCTGGGATCAAGTCCCGCATCAGGCTCCCTGGAGGAGCCTGCTTCTCCCTCTGCCTGTGTCCCTGCCTCTCTCTGTGTGTCTCTCATGAATAAAAAAATAAATAAAATTAACAACAACAACAACAACAACCCAGGATGGGTTCTTCCTGTTGAGTTGGGCTGTTGGGTTTTTGGTTGTTTCTTCCTGTCCCTTTAGTATCTTTCTGTCCCACCCTTTAACAACTATTATTCTGCTCTCTCTGTTAGTTTGCATAGCCTGGAATTTTATATAAATGGAATCAAGTGGAATGTATTCTTTTTTATTCTTTCACTCAGCACACTTATTTCAAGATTCATCCGTGCGCTACATTATTTCATACCGAGAATTCACTCCTTGGGATTGCTGAGTGGTATGGATCTTTTAAGCCATTTCCAGGTTAGAGCAATTACGAATTGAGCTACGATGAACATTGGTTCGTGTGCAGACCTTTGACAGGATATTGACAGGCTTTTGTGGTCTAGACACACAGGAGTGAAATGCCTGGATCATATGTTCATCTTCTTAAGACACTGGCAAACGTTTCCCAAAGTGGTTGTGCCTTTCACATTCCCACCAACGCTTGGTACAGTCTTTTTAATTTAGCCATTGTCGCAGGTGTGCGGTGAAATCTCACTGTGGTCTTAATTAACATTTCTCTAGTGACTAATGATGTTGAGCATTTCTCCACGTGTTTATTTACTAGTCATCTGTTGTCTTTGGAGAGAAGTGTCTGTTCAAATCCTCTGATGCATTTTTAAATTAGGTTGTTTTCTTATTATTGAATTTGGCAAGTTCTTGATATATTCTGGATACAAGAATTTCATTAGATATTTGATTTTCAAATATTCTCTCCCAGTCTCTAGCTCTTTTCATTCTCTTAACAGTGTCCTTTTAAGAACCGAAGTTTTAACTTTTGATAAAATCCAATTTATCTGTTCCTTCGCTCATCATGCCTATATCTTATATATATGTATATATATGTATATATATATATATGATCTTTGCCTAACTCAAAGTCAGATATATAATATATATAATTATATATATAAGATCTTTCAAGAGCTGAAGTTTTAACTTTTTTTTTTTTTTTTGCAAACACATGAGGGTTTATTCACAAGTTCGAGCTTGGGCCCAAGTGTACCCAACACAGCGGAGCAGGGACTTGGACGAAGTTTTAACTTTTGAATAAATCCAATTTATCTGTTCCTTTGCACATCACGCCTATATATGTGAGATCTTTGCCAACTCAAAGTCACAAAGGTTTTCCACCTATCTCTTCCTCTCCAAGGTTTTATAATTTTGAATGTTTTTGCAGGTAATAGAACCATAGGTTAACAACTTTTTCTTTCAGTATTTCAAAGTTGGTGCTCCACTACCTTCCAACTTATATCATCTACAAGAAGTCTGCCATAATCCACATATTTGCTCCATTATAGGTGTCTTTTTTCCCCTGGCTGCTTAAAAAATGTTTAATGGTGGTAAAACACACATAGCATATATTTTACCATCCTAGGTGTATAGTTTAGTGGCACTAAATACATTCATATTGTGTAACCATCATCACTGTCTATCTCCAGAACTGTTTTCATCTTGGAAAACTATAACTTTGTACCCATTAAACAATAAGTCTCCATTGTCCCCTATGATAACCTCTGGCAACTACCATTCTTCTGCCTTTGAATTTTTAAGGCTGAATAATATTTCATTGCATGTATATACCACATTTTGTTTATCCATTTGTTCATCAGTGGAAACTTGAGTTTCTTCCACCTTTTGGCTATCGTGAATAGTTCTCTATGAAAAAGCATGTACAAATATCTCTTCAAAACTCTGCTCTCAATTGTCCTGAGTATGTATCCAGAGTAGAATTGCTGGATCTATTAAATTTTTTGAAGCGATAGTTCTGTTGTTTTCCATAGTGGCCACACCATTTTACATTCCCACTAACAATGCACAAGGGTTCCAATCTCTCCCAATCTGTACCAATATCTGTTATTTTCTTTCTTTCTTTCTTTCTTTTTTTTAGTAGTTATCCTAATGAGTGTGAGATGGTATCTCATGGGATTTTGATTTGCATTTCCCTAATGACTGTTAATGTTGAACATCTTCTCATGTGCTTATTACCATTATATACTTTATTTGGAGAGATGTCCATTCATGTTGTTTGCCCATCTGAGAATTGGTGGAGTTTTTTTTTTTTGGTTGTTGATGAATTATAGGAATTATTGATATATTCTCTCAATGTTTGTTTTCTATATTTCAGACCTGTGATGTGTGCATATGTTTATAGTCATTATATATTTGGTGAATGAACCCTTTTATTATGTTGTGTCCTTCTTTATCACTTGTAACAGTTTTTATTTAAAGTCTATTTTGTCTAATAATAGTGTAGCTATTCTTGTTGTCTTTGGGTTACTATTTGCACGGAATGACCTTTTCCATGCTTTCACTTTTTTTTAAGATTTTATTTATTTATTTGACAGAGAGTGAGAGAGCACAAGCAGGGAGAGCGGCAGAGGGAGGAGAAGCAGGCTCCCCATAAAACAGGGGGCCCTATGTGGGGTTTGATTTCAGGACCCTGGGATCATGACCTGAGCCAAAGGCAGATGCTTAACGGACTGAGCCACTGAGGCACCCTATGCTTTCAATCTATGCATATTCTTAGGTCTAAAGTGAGTCTGTCATAGATAGCATATAATTGGATCAGTCCTGTTTTTTAATCTGTTATGCTAATATATTTATTTATTTTTAAAAGAGTTTATTAATTTATTCATGAGAGACACAGAGAGGCAAAGACATAGGCAGAGTTGGAGAAGCAGGCTCCTGGGGAGCTGGATGGAGGGACTCAACCCCAGAACCCTGGGATCACGACCTTACCCAAAGGCAGATGCTCAACCACTGAGCCACTCAGGTGCCCCTATGCCAATATGTATTTAAATTTAAATTGATAACTATTTCACTTACATATAAAAATCCTACTCCTTTAAACCTCACTTCCCCCTCTTATGTTATTGATGTCACAAATTACATCATTATATGTTGTGAACCCACTAATATAGATGTAGAATTACTTTTATGTATTTGTCTTTTGTATCCTATGCAAGAGTAAAAAATGGAGTTGAGAACCAAAATGACAACATTACAGGTTTTCATTTATCCATATATATATATATATGGATAAATGAAAAAAACTATATCCATATCTTCACCAGAGAACTTTATATTTCATATGACGTTGAGTTACTATGTTTTTCCATTTCCACTTGAAGGAATTTTTATTGAGGTATTGTTGACAAATAGAAATCATATATATTTTAGGTATACATTGTGATGATTTGATATACGTATGCATCGTGATATGATTAGCACATTCCAACTAATTAACACATTCATTACCTCACAGAGTTCCCATTTTGCATGTATGTGGTGTGAGGACACCTAAGTTGGACTCTGTTAGCAAATTTCAGGTATATAATAATGTCATCAGGTTGTACACAACATCCCCAAATTTACTCATCTTATAACTGACCAACATCTATTTCTTCCACCTCCCACCCCCTGGCAACCATGATTTTTCTCGCTTCTGTTAATTATGACTTTTTTTAGATTCTACATATAAATGAGATGATGCAGGATTTGTCTTTCTGTATCTGGCTTATTTCACTTAGCTTAACGTCCTCCAGTTCATCCATGTTTCTGCAAATGGCAAGATTTCCTTCTTTTTTTAAGGTTGGGTAATATTCCATTGTGTATACACCCCACATTTTCTTTATCCATTTATCTGTCGATGGACACTTAGGGTGTTTCCTGGTCTCAGCTACTGTGAATAATAACGCAGTGGACACTGTAGTGCACATATATTTCTGAGGTAGTGGTTTTATTTCCTTTGGATATATCCCAAGAGTGAGACTGCTGATCTATTAGTAGTTCTAATAGATAGTTTTATTTTTAGTTTTTTGAGAAAACTTCATGCCGTTTTCCATAGTGGCTGTACCAATTCACATTCCCATTGCATAAAGGTTCTGATTTCTCCAAATCCTTGCCAATCATTGTTACCTTTTGACTCTCTGATAATAGTACTTCCAACAGGCAGGGGGTGATATCTCATTATGGTTTTGATTTGCATTTCCCCGATCGTTAGTGACATGGAGAGCACTTTTTCACAAAAAAATTTATTCACACAAAAACTTGCTCACAGATATTTACAGCATCTTTCTTCATGGTTGCCAAAGCTTGGAAACAACCAACCAGGAGGTGAATTGATTAATAAATTGTGGTACATCCAGAAAATGTTATGTTATTCTGTGCTAAAAGGAAATGAGTCATTGAGCCATGAGAAGACATGGGGGAACCTTAAATGTGTACTACAAAGTGAAAGAAGCCAGTCTGAAAAGCTTACATATTGTGTAATCCCAATGATACGACATTTTGAAAAAGGCAAACCATGGAGATAGTAAAAAGGAAGAAAAATCAGTGGTTATCAGGGGTTGGGTCTGAGGGAGGGATGAAAAGCCAGAGCACAGGGGATATTTAGGGCAGTGAGATACTCTGTATGAAGCATGATGTTGGACACATGTCAAAATACTTATCTTCAAACCCTTAAGATGGACAACACAGAGTGAGCCCTGATGTAGACTCTGAACTGTGGGTGACGATGTGTCAGTGTAGGTTCATCAATTGTAACAAATGTACACTCCAGTGCAGATGTTGATGGGGCATTGGGTGTAGAGAACTCTCTAGACCTCCCCCTTACTTATATTGTGAGCCTAAAACTGCTCTAGAAGAATAATTTAAAAAAAAAACTATTGAAAAAAAATTTAAAAACCTATTGATCATAAATATAACTGTTTATTTCTGGACTCTCCATCCTGTTCCATGGATCTCTATGTCTGTCCTTATGCCAGTACCACATTTTTGATTACTATAGCTTTGTAGTTTGTTTGTTTGCTTCTTTTTTTGTAGTAAGTTTCAAAGTCCGGAAGTGAGAGTCCTCCAACTTTGGTCTTCCTTTTCATTATTGTTTTGGCTATTCTGGATACCTCGAATTTCCATATGAATTTTAGGATCACCTTGTACATTCTAACAAGTCAACTGGGATTTTGATAGGGAGTATATTTAATCTATGGGTCAATATTTGGAATATTGCCGTTCTGATCCATGAACATGGGATGTTTTTTCATCCACCTAGGTCTTCTTTAATTATTTTCTGCACCAGTTTGTGGTTTTCAGAGTATGTCTTTTGTACTTCTGTTGTTAAATTTACTCCATAAGTATTTTATTCTTTTTGATGGTATTGCAAATGGAATCGTTTTCTTCATTTTTGGCGTGTTATTGCTAGTGTCTAGAAATACAATTGATTTTTTTAGTGGATTCCTTAGGATTCTTTATATACAAGATCATGTCATCTATAAATATAGTTTTACTTCTTCCTTTTCAATCTGGATGACTTTTCTTGTTTTTCTTGCACAATTGTCCTATTTAGTACCTCCAGTACTGCTTCAAATAGAGACGATGAAGGTGGTCATCCTTGTTTTTTTTTTCCTGATCACTGGGGACAAGCATTCGGTCTTTCACAATTAAGTGTGCTATTAGCTGTGGGCTTCATTTATTTATTTTTTTAAAAGATTTTATTTATTTATTTGAGAGATAGCATGAACACGAGCAGGGGGAGAGATAGAGGGAGAGAGAAAGAGAGAAGCAGACTTCCCACTGGGCAGGGAGCCCAACACAGGGCTCAATCCCAGGCCTCTGGGATCATGATCTGGGCTGAAGGCAGACACTTAACTGACTGAATCACCCAGGTGCCTCAGCTGTGGGTTTCATTTAGATGACCTTTATTAGGAGAAAATGCACTTCTAGTCCTAGTTTGTTATGTATTTTTATCATTAGAGGATACTGAATTTTTTCAAATGCTTTTTTCATCCACTGGGATGGTTCTATAGCTTTTGTACCTTATTCTGTTGATGTTGTGCCTTACATTAATCGTTAACTATTTTCAGATGTTAGACCTACTTTGCATTCCCAAGATAAACCCTACTTGGTCTTGGTTATATAATAACTTTTTTTCCCCTCAGGTAAAATTTGTTTTTAATTTATGCTTTTGGCTAAAGAGCAGGCCCAATTTGATAAGGCAAAACACAACTTCAAGTGGCTTATAAATGAGATATTTTTTCCTGTAATGTTTTACTAGTTATAAATTTTAGAGTAGAAACTTAAGCTAGTGGTTGTTAAAAACAGAATGTGGAAATATTTTAATGTCTACTACTTTTTATATGTTGCTGTATTTGGTCCGCTGGTCTTCTGTTCAGGATGTTTGTAGGTATATTCTGAAGCAGTATCAGCCTATTTATTTTGTTTTCTTATGTCTTTATCTGGTGTTGGCATCAGGGTCATGCCTACGAAAAGTTGGGAAGCATTCTCTTATTTTTTCAAAGAGTTTGTGAAAAATTGGTATTAATTCTTCTTTGAAGTTTTGGTAGAGTTCACCAGTGAAGCCATCTTGTGGGTAGTTTTTAAAAATTAATTCATTTTCTGTACTTGTAGGTCTATTCAGATTTCGGATTTCTTCTTGAGTCAGTTTTCAGTGGTTGTGTCTTTCTAGGAACTTTAAGTTAATGGATAGGCATACAGTTGTTTATACTCTTCCCTTATAACTTTATTTTTAAACAAATCTTTCTTTTGAGGATTTTACTTTTTTGAGAGTGAGAGTGAGAGCACATGATTGGAGCGGGGTGGGGGTGGGAAGGATAAGCAGGCTCCCCTCTCAGCAAGGAGCCCAGCTCAACCCCAGATCATGACCTGAGCCCAAGACAGACATTTAACAGACTGGAGCCACCCAGGTGCCCCCAAACCAATCTTTTTTTTTTACATGAAATATTTCCAACTCATAGAAGATAATGGGGTGAGAATAAGAAATCAACTGCCAGTAAACAATGTTAATATTTTCCTACATTTTTCTATATGGCTATAGAATTATTAAATAAAACATGGAAGAAGAAATTAAATGTATTAATTGAAGCTTACCCTACACCTTCCACAATCTAATTCTCTTTTTTTCCAGAAGCATCCGGAACCTTGAAATTTGACAGGTCTTTACCAGCCATGCTTCTTTCTATCTTTATAGATACAAATCCTCCTTGTCTTAAAATGTTACTTGAGTTTTGTCTGCTTCTTCCTGCACTTAGTTCCGTGAAGCCTTTGGAGATTCTTCTACGTTGACATGTTTGATTTAGTGCATTTCTGTACATGGCGCCTTTGGACAGTTCTCCGGTGGAAAGGCGTGTTGTTATATCTGCTCCGTAAAGGACGCTTCAGTGTTGATCCGGGCAGGTGGCTATCTGGGCGCATGGCTGCTTCTCGAGGATGTGTACCAAGAAAGTTGAGGCACAGAGCTTGTATCTTGAACTTTATTAGGTGTTGTAAAACCATTCTGTAACTCTTGAGCTTCCGGATGTGCTCAAGTGGCTACACAAACCCCAGCCTTGGTGGGCCCGCATTTGATTGTGAGTCGCTCGCTGTGTATGGCCTGGCCAGTGGGGCTCACTTAGGATGTCCTAGTCTTGCAATCCAGGCTGTGGCTGGCTAACCTAGCAAGAGCCCTACGGTGCTTGAGTGCCACTTGCCATTCCTAGGAGTAGCTGCTTTGTAAAATGTGTGAGATTGAGACTGGAGAGACGCTGGGGTGGGGGTGAGCCTCCTGACCGGGGTGAACGAAGTCAGCCACAATGAGCTGAATTTATAATGTATCAGAACAGGGATGGAGCATTTTGTGCACCGGGTCTACAGAATGTGGTCAGGGTTCTGGGGTATCAGAAGCATGGTCTCAAATCTAAAATCCACACTCTGCTTCCTTTGTAATTTCTGGCAAATCATTCCCTGCTCTGTCCTCAGTTGCCCCATCTATAAAGTGGGGGTTATGAGTTCCCAGCGCCTCCACTTGTGGTTAAATGAGATCGGACACATAAGATATTTGGTGCAGGCTCTGGGCCCTCACAGCACTGAATATGCTTCTGTCCCCAGCTGCCTTCCCATTGGCTCACACTGCGTCCTGGGAGGGTGGGGAGAGGGCCAAGTAGCTTTGGGTTGTAGCACGTTTCTCTGGGTCTCCCCATGGTGGCTTCTGTATCCCTAGTGAATGTGATGTCCTGGCCAACCTTCCAAGCTGCTCAACAGACCTAACTTAAGTAGAGAATACAAAGCCACTTGCTGCAACAGCTTTGCAGACCTTTTCTAGTGCTTAAAGCATCCTAACAAAACCGCTGTAACTAACACAGCATGGGTTTCCTCTTAATAACTTGCCATAAAAATTAACAGAGGGGACGGGCCAGGGTATCAAGGTGAGGTCTCCCTTGGAAGGTGCAGATGGGTTAGGATGAGCCGCTGGGAGGCTGATGGGAAGCTGGGCTGCCTGTGGAAGGGAGGAGGGGGAGGGGATGGTCAGGAGGGGACGGGGAACCTTGGAGAGGGCCGCAGGCTACGCCTGTCCTGAAGCGGGTGGTCCTGCAGTGTGGCTCGGCTCCCTCGGAGCTCCCTCTGGGCTCTCTCCATGGCTGGGCAGGTGGGTAATCGCCGAGGGAGCTGGGGGGATGCTGCGCGAGGGGGTCTTGTGCCTGAGGAGCTTTCGGGGGCTGCGCCCCCCGGAGGCCAGCAGTCCTTGATGGAAGCCTCTGGAGCCCCAAAGCCTGAGATCCTTGAACCTGGCGGCCCCACCTGTCCAGACCTGGTCTTGGGTGCGTCCTCCTGCCCTCCTGAGGCCCCGGCCCGTGGTCCCCTCCAGGGTGGGGGGGTTTCAGCCCCTGGGGAACCTCCCGAGCGCGCACCTGGAGCCCACACCTGCCGCACCTGCTGCGCCGTGTCCTGGTGCCCCATCCCTGAGGGTCCGCTTGGCCCCTGCGGCCGATGCCATCAGACACCAACACGCGGGGCCCAGAGCCCACCAAGAGGGGAGGAGCTGGTGCGGTCCTCCCCAAAACCTAGTGCTGATGTGGGCTTCTAGGTTGACCGTTAAGTGCCATTTTGCTAAGAGTATCGAATCCTTTTTTTTTTTTTTTTGTTTTTTAGCATACCTGGTCCTAAAGGCCATTTTGCATGGTCTATAAAAACACTTCCTATACGTAGTTTTTTGGAGACTTGGCTAACCTGAAGGACCGTCTGGGGCTTTGGGAATGTTGTGGGTGGCTTTGCCGCCCCCTAAGAGCGCACCTGCACCGGGTGCGGAATGCACCTGACGCTTCACTGTGTTCTTACGCTGTGGGACGATGAACGTGACTCTGGTGTGGATCTGGTCACGTTCAAGGCAGCCGGTCAGGGTTTCTGCTCGGGGCGGGGGGTGGCTCCCTCCACGTGTGAGCTAGAGCTCGCCTCGGGGAGGCTCCTGCCTGCATCCGGCGCTTTGTGGGGGGGGGGTCCTGGAGGTGGGGGTGTCCCCCGAGCCCCCCTGCAGCTCTGTACTGGCTCTCCCCATCCCCAGTGTGCTGGCCTCCCACCGCACAGCAAGAACCACAGTACATCAAAAGGTTTTTTTATTTGAGACACAAAAATGCAAAATTGCTGAGATATCAAACGTTTCCCGGTCGGCTACCATACTGCCACTATGTACAAAAGATCTGATGATAAATGTGCACACATATAAAAATACAGTATGCGCTACCTATGTACAGTACATGTGCAAAATGTATGGCATTCAAACATGATACGGAATTGATTTCAGGGGTGCAAACAGCAAATACAAAGGCATCATGGTTTTCATTTTAAAAAACAACATAAAGGCAATACACGAATGGACCCCCGATTGCCATAATTTTTTGTTTCTTAAGCTAGTGCTTTAGTAAGCGGGGCTCTGTAGGTTGGTATCTTTCTCCTTGTTTTCATAAAGTGAGATGCTAAGACATAATGTGACCATGAAAATAAGAAGAGAAACACCTATCACGCTGTGTTTCTACTGCAAGCAAGAGAGAAGGAAACGAATCTGCACTTAGGAAGAAACTCCGTATTACTACTAAATATGTATTATTCTTAAACCAACAAAACAAATCTATTTTACATGAAAACAATAGAGAAATATCTACATCTTTGTGAAAATTATAACCTTAAGTGGATAATACCTTTTTGGGACTGATTGTTGAGATCTCGTTAGTCTCAAATTTTAAATAAAAAGTGCCTCCTTTTGGCAAATACTTGGCAATGCCTTTGGTTCCTTTAAAGCAAGTTTGCATTACTATTGGTTACTTGAGGTTAAGTACTTTTGGTAAATACTAAACCCTTCCCTAAATGCTCCCTCCTCCCATCCAATCAGCGAGTTTCCTTACAGCATAATGTAGAGAGGTAATCGTTACGAGTCTCGGTGATTCTATGAACTTGGTTAAAGCTTTGTCTTAGTAGTTGGCACAAAGCTCTGTTGAACACGACAGCTGTGTGGATTATCGCCAATGACCTATTTTGATTCCAGGCAGCACCTTTGGTCTGAGATTGCCATCCTGTTGTCACACGACTGTGACATTTCCCAGTCACGATTCACAGAGCAATGTGTTAGTGTGGAGGGTAAGCACTCTTTTGTAAACATGTGCAGCTTTTTATCAGAGCTTGCAGGCGGAAAGCCTTTGCAGTGATGCAGGGATTCCTCAGCTACCACAAGGAAGGGTGAATGGGGAATACACACAGGCCTCTTGGTTGTCATGCAGGCAGTCACTTCACAAATAGGAAAGGTGGCCGGGACAGACCAGTGAGGGAGCGAGGTTTGAGCCGGGACAAAGAATGACTGCGTCTTATTTTTCCAGTTTTGACTGCAACCACTTAGATGAGCCTGAATGCAGTTAGGATGCTCTCCAAACACACAGACCTGCCCTTGTAAGCCATGCTCCTTGATAAAGCTGACCTTCCAGTTAATGTGCTTGGTTAACCTGGACTAATTGTGTGGCCTCCAGGGCAGCAGGCAATTTGTCTGATTTCCTGCTCTGTTACCAGGGGTCAGGATGCACGTGTGCAGACATGGGTGCCCCCCCCACCCCCGACTGCCAGCAGGAGCCTGGTAAGGCCCGCTGCCCGCCAGGCAGGCCCTCGGCAATGGTCTGAGGGCATGTGCTGCGCCTGCCAAAGGGCCCTGACCGCTCATGTCTGTAAGGCCAAGCCCGCTGGCAGACAGGAGAGGGACCGTCCCATCACTTGTGAGGACAGTGCTTTGCCAGCTGCTGTGGCTGGTTGCAGCCTGGGAATTCTGAAAGGGCGCTGAAGACAGCGAGGTGGCCTGGAATGATCTGGGGGGGCGGGGGGGAGGAAGCCTGAGTCAACTTTGGTGACAAAATGGGTAACATGCTGCTGATACATCACTCGGGGCTGCTGAGCGCACAGTTCCATAGCGCTATCGGATTACCATGACGTCGCTTTCAACAGGCCGCAGCCCGGAGGCCGCAGCCCACGGCCTTCTGAAATCGGCTGCCTTGGGTGTAGTCACCTGGATCGCAAAACCGCGCAGCCTTTCAAAAGGAAACTTACATGAGAGCTCTCTCTAGGATCATAAAAATAGTCCTATAAAACACGAAGTATCGGAGCAAGATATCCCACGAATTGGGAAGAGATCTATGTACAAATATGTGGCAATTACTGTACAGTAGATTGCACAATTCAGGAGAAACGCTAGCACGTGAGCTGACGGGCCCTCGACACGCGCTGCTGAAATGTATGCGAGGACCCCACTGCCCTAGACTTGCAAGGACGGTAGAAGCTCTGGTGTGACTTTCCTGCCCCCCGATGGCGTGACCTGGCACCTGCATACCCTAGAGAGGCAGGCAGGATACTACTCTGTCTCAGGAATATTCAGGAAGGTACGACAATGCGGGAGAACACGTGTCCAGGACCTGGTGGTTTCCTTGGCAATATGATCCGTGAGACGACGTACCACGCTACCACATCTGAACGACACGCCTGCAGACTGAAAATGCAACTGGCCGTCCTGCCCTGGGCTTTACTGGCTGTGACAGCGCGAACAATACAAATAGTCCTCTGTGGTGAACGCCTCTCCATCGCTTAGCAGGACGTACACCGAGTCAGGTCGGAGGGGCCTTGCTTACAGCGTCGCCTTTGGTCACGTCACAGGCTGCACATGGTCTGGGTGGTCATGCTAACCTAGAACATGCAGCTGGGACTGTGGACGGCGGCACCCATGCCACGCGTGCCGGGCTCGCTGCCCAAGCCAGGACGGGAGGGCCCGGTGGAATGGTGTGGGTAGAGTTGGTGACGGAAGATTCCTCTCCTTCCCTTCTGTGGAAGCTCTGTACATAAGAGTGTGAACACATGTGTGAAGTAGGTACTTGAGCAGGTCGTGGTCAGAAGCAGGCAGGCTAGCGGGATGGCATTCTCTGCACTGACGTGTGTATTTCTGGAGAGCATCCTTCCTGTCGCAGTTTTCAGACCTTATCTTTAAAAAGCAGGAGGAGAGCCGAGGGCTAGGAGAGCATGTGTGTGCACGGCCCAGGATAGTAGACACAGGAAGTCCATGAGAGCCAATGGCCCTAGCCGCTCACGGGCCTCCTACGGTCCCACTGATGTCTGGTGCTCACTTAAGCCATTTCAATCTGAGTGAGGAGGATGCTCAGAGTCTGAGTGTGCAGTAGGTAAGCCCCAGACAAAAATCCATGGCCCAATCCCCCCGGCCCCAACAAGTACCTGTCCAAGTCAACTGCCCTATCCAAGGAGACAGGCTCTTCTGGAAGGGACAGGCTGGGGCTGGACATGCCGCCCGGAGTGGCACAGCCTCTTGGGCTTGCTCACAGGGCAGCATTCTGTTAACAAAGTTACTAGATTCCATGCACTGGATTACCAGCTTATAAACATTTAAATGACTCACTGAGCGTAACTGCTTCTGCCTTGAACCCTTCAGAAATGCTTTCAAGTTGGGAGGTGCCAGTTAAAGAGGGCTCCAGGGTTCTGGGCAGCTAAATACTGGAAAAACAAACCTTCCTTACAGGGAGTAAAATCTACAAACCAAAATAAAGATTTGAAAGACGATCAGCTCTTAGGCAAAGCACAAACCCTGCAGTGATGCTCAAATTCTTTCCAAATAATGGATCAGGCTGGCTCTTAGATGGTGATATTCCCATGGTGACGTCTAAGGACCCAGAGAAGCAACCTGACCCTTGGGTTTACATGAAGTGAGGTGCAGAGCATGATGATAATATTTAAGAAACACCTTCACACTTTTTTGGTAGATTTCAGGGTTGTTTTTTTGTTTTTGTTTTCAGTTACTTACGTTTTGTCATATCCTTAAGTAGCTTGAAAATAATTTTGGAAGTCCTGTGATAGTTGGCATTTTAGAAAATTCTTAAACTACCCAGCAAATACATGATAACTTCTTTTCTATATAAAACGATGACTAGTAAAACCTCCAGTTTTTCAATGTTCGGCTTGAGATTGGTGAGAGCTTGGGAATGACATCCAGTTACAAGCCTGTAAAATGACAGGGAAAAGCGACAGAGAAGAGGTGGCCAGACCTGGGGCTCAATGGCCAGCCTGTTGAGATTCTAACCTGGAGCCCCCGCAGGAACATCCTGGGCTGGTGGCACACTTCTCCTCTGCCCTCTCTATGCAACTCAACAGCTCAGAAGGATATTTTACACTAAAGCCTTCCTTGGTTCTTTGAGATGGGTCTGGTTACCTGAAATCAGTCAGCATTTCTTTAAATACGGAAATACACATGGCTCAAGTACTCTAGAAATAGTCGAGTTATTAAAATAAGTAGGACCACTGGATACCCAATTCCTTACCCCAACGTAGGCTGTACATATTACAATGTCAGAGTATACATACAAATGTCTAATATACACATTAAGATCAATCTAATCAACCCCGAGGGTTGCTAATAGAATTTTCAGTGTTATCAATATATGTGTACTTTTTACAGTGGATTGTTTATGACAGTATTTTGTAGACATTGTCTAGTGATGGTAAAAGATCTTCCACTTAAATTTAAATCTGGGAAGCTAAAGTAAGAGTCCTCAAATCACAAATTACAACACAGAAAAATTAGGTTGGTTGGTTTCTGAATGGAACCAAAAGTCTTCAGCTGGAAGCTGTCACGGAACTGGCTGGCGCTCTCCACTGCCTCTGCTGCCTGGGCCGGGCTCAGGCCATTTCTAGGACATACCCACATGCAGTGACCGTTCACCTCCCTCCACTGGCATTCTCTTCTGTGTGGAGCTGTCTGCCTTCTATTCAGGGTCTTAAGGTGACCACAGAAGTGTAAATGTAGTTTCAGTTGATGACCAGAGAATCCTCGTGTTGTTATCCTCACACATCACTCTTCTGTATGTCTTTATTCATTCTTTGCTGAAGTCTGGAGAAACAGAGGAGTCTTCTTTGACCAATGATTTTTCAGAAAGCCCTGTGCTGTGTTAAATTGCAGAAAATCACTGCTGGGCTCAGTGAAATATTTTCACGCTCGGTTTCCAGGCTGTGCCGATCTATTCATTCTTTCTGTAACAACATATTTTAATTGCAACAATGCAACTATTAATCTGTCTCTAAAAACTGACCTAGAATGCTCTTCATCTTCTTAAACGTCATGAACTCGAATGAGAAATCTGTGCTGTTAGTCCCATGGCAACGGCAGGTCTTGTGGATCTAGAAAGTCAGCAGAGAACATGCTGGGAGCAGTTGTGCTGAGGGGGGTGAGCCCTGACGTGTTAGGCATGGTAATGTCCAGCCACTCCATGTTGTCCAAGTTTGAGTCAGAAAGGTCAAGTGACAGACAGGGAGTACTTGCAGCAAACTGGGCCTCGGAAGTCTCCATGGGTGAGTGTGAATGGTCCAGCACACTTGAGTGACTCAGCAGATCATTCTGGAGGTCCTCGATCAGAGAGAAGGGCTCTCTGTCTTCACTGCTGCTTTGTAGTGGAACAATTTCATTGGTTGAAGGTAAAGTTCCATCCAAGAAAGCTTCTAGCTGGTTCTCTAGGCTGGCAGATAAACTGCTCATGGGTTCTAAGGAGATGGGGGGTGCCATTTGGACTTGGGGTGGCGGGCGGGACACCACTGTGTTGACTGGCATTGTGGTGATGCTGGCAGTCACTGGTCTCATTTTGGAAATAGGCGAAGGCTCTTCTTTTATAGGGAGGGAAATCTCTGTGCAAAATAATTGAAGTGATTAGTTACAATTTACTACTCTTTAAACATTTTTATCTATTACCAGGACAGTTATTTTATTATTTTGCGAAGACTTATTCACAGTCCATCTTAGGGGTAGGAAGAGAATGCTATTGGTCAGGTATGGTCCTGGATAACCTATAGGATGATGGCTCATCTTAGTTAATATTTAGCTTAGAACATTCTGATATGCTTTCTATCCTTTTTTTGGTAAGAGTGATAAGCATCACAAGCAGTTATATGCCACTAGGTAGGAGTCGATGGTTTTATTTTTTCTAAAGATTTTATCTAAAGATAAAGCAGACTCCATGCAGGGAGCTCGACGTGGGACTCGATCCTGGGACTCCAGGATCACGCCCTGGGCTGAAGGCAGCGCTAAACCGCTGAGCCACCTGGGCTGCCCTATTTCTTTGATTATTTAATCTTTGGGTCCTTGTCCTCAGTTACTTCAGGCTTCAGACAGGGTACATGGAACTGCCATCACTGTGGCACGCTACCCTCAAGGTAAAAATGTATGTCCTCAGTTTGTGCTGATATGGAGTACATTCTGAATATCATGAAAGATCTAAATATGTTCTTTTTCCAGTTATCATTATAGTTGAACTGTGTGCCCAGTTCAGCTATATACGTTCTGTATAAAATTCTAAAGAGATACAATGCCATCTTATTTTATTCCTGAATTAAAGGCAACACACAGCTCCTTTGACCTTCTTTATTTTTCTGACTTGTCTTGTTTTCCGAATTTACCTAAAATCTTGGAAGATCTGGCAAATATCTTAATAAGCACTAACTAGGGCAGCCCTGGTGGCACAGCAGTTTAGCGCCGCCTGCAGCCCCAGTTGTGATCCTGGATACCTGGGATCGAGTCCCACGTCGGGCTCCCTGCATGGAGCCTGCTTCTCTCTCTGCCTGTGTCTCTGCCTGTCTCTCTCTGTGTGTCTCTCTGAGTAAATAAATAAAATCTTAAAAAAAAAAACACACACACACAAAAAAAATCACTAACTATGGGTTATTCCTTGCTGGATCAAGTAGAAAATTAATGTACCATCTGCTTCAGATACTAGTGTTCATTTAGATATTTTTATTTGAATAAAGTTTCTTTTTTACTTTCTTTTGGGTATCTGGTTTCATTTCTAGATGGATACAGGAGGAGAAATGGATTTGCTAGGAGCTGTGGGAACTCAATGACTGGGATGCATAAGTGAAAGACTCCTATACGTAAACTGTTGACCATGTGTACTGTACTGCTTTTCTGTGTGTCTTTAGCACAGTTTGTCATTTCTCATTCCCTGTAGTCATCTCTAGAATTGTTCTGAAAGTTGACAGTACTAAGTAATCAGTCTCATAATCAACTCTTTAAACCTCCTTTCTTATTATTACTGGCATTAATTAACAATAAGATAAAATAATGTCCTCATTGGATGCTTTGCCATCGAAAAAAAATCATTCCTGGTAGAAAATATCTCATTTGATGACTTTGTCACATTTTAATTTCCAAGTTTAGGCTATTAAAAATTACTCCTTTTAATCATTTAGAAAGTCTTTACTTTCACCAGATTTGGCAAAAAACATTAAAAAAAAACCACAACACCTTAAAATCAGGCAATCAAACATCTATTTCTCTTATTTCCACAGCATAGATATATCATACATTATTTTGTGAGGCCAATGCAGTTCCTAGAAAAAAAAAAATCTATTTGCACATGTAGAGCTACAGTGAGACATTAAGACATGTCTTCAAAACCAAATAGTATCTGCTATGGATGGAGAAATTTTGATGGATCACTGTTTAAAAATCTGAATAAAACTCCTTTCATCAAGGTAATTTAAGAATACTTACTCTAAAACAGCGTTTGCAATTTTAAAATACTGATTTTTAACTTATTTTGAAAGGTACATTTGCTGAGATAGAGATACCCTTGATTGTGTGTATGGGGTTAATATTCTTTATCACTTTTTAAGGTGATACACTATAAAGTCTAAGATTTTCAATTATACATAGAAAGTATTTTAAAATTGCCTTTAAATTCTCACCAAGTTACTAGAGCTTGTGGGTAACGTGATTATTACAATATTAGTAGTGTGTGGCAGAGTGCTTTTATCCTACCACAATGACCTACATATGGGACAGGTTTTGAAGTTTTTCAATGTGGAATTTAAATTTGGCTCTACTTTGCTATTTTGAGCTGGTCTGTTCTTTCAGCAGGCATAGATCTATGGATAAATCTAACATGTTAATGTAAGCTGAAATAGTGACTGTTCCTCCATTTATAAGTTGTTTTAATGTCCTAATTGAACAGATTTAAAACATAAACTTCATTGGAATTAGAATATGTTTCTCACTACTCAAAGATATGCCATGAGCTCTAAAGGAAAACGTTCATAAATTTGTCATAAGAGGTTACTTGGATGAGGTCTGATGTGATTTGGGACTTACCCCCACTCTTAATTAGGATATCAAAGAGGTCGTCCATCTGCTGACTGTGTGCATTTGAAATCTACAACAAAGGAGAACAGAAATTAGCCTTCTTTCATACAGATGTGGAAGCATTATACAACTGAGAGCTCTAAGCCACCTTACAGAACATCTAGTTCTAATCTATTATTCGATAATTTTGAGAATGCTGAGGTCACTGCAGACATTAAGCCATTTACCCAGTGTGTCAGAGCTGCTTAAGTGGACAGAGCAAGAATGGGACAGATACCTAGATCAGATACCTACATTTTTCTTACTTTTTACCATGCATTTTGAGAAGTCGCTAATACTTGCTTTTTTTTTTTTAATACTTGCTTTTAAAAATACTTTATTCATTTGTGTTCAGGTAAAAATATAAGGTATGTATAAAGGTGATTATACTATATTTTTTCGGCTTCACTGAGAGTTACGTGACCTCCAATAAACTACACTTACATGTAAACTCCTAATACTGTCAATAAAATCAAGATAGCAAACATATCCATTGCCCTGCAACCTTCTTCAATGGTCTTTTGTAATAGTTCCCTCATTCCCAGGCAACCTAGTGACTGCCTTCTCTGGTCACAGAAAAAGAAAAGTTTAGTTTACATTTCTTGGAGCTTTGTATCAATGAACCCCTACAGTATACATATTTTTGGAAGTAGAGGAAGCTTCTTTCATTTAACATAATAATTCTGAGATTTAGCCATGTTGTAGAGTACACATCAGGGAAGGTTAGTGCACTCTTTTTTTTTTTAAAGATTTATTATTATTATTATTATTATTTATATATAGAGAGGCAGAGACACAGGCAGAAGGAGAAACAGGCTCCATGCCGGGAGCCAGGCAGAAGGAGAAACAGGCTCCATGCCGGGAGCCTGATCGCCCCCTGGACCAAAGGCAGGCGCCAAACCACTGAGCCACCCAGGGATCCCCTAGTGCACTCTTTTTTATTGCCAAGGATGTTTGTGTTGGTTATTGCCATTTTTTGGCTGTTACAAATAAAGTTGCTGTGAACATTTGTGTACAAGTCTCTATATGAGGTAAATGTCAAGGAGGGCACAGAGGAATCATAGGGTAGCAATAGGTTTAACTTTTTAAGAAATGGCTGTTTTGCAAAGGGATCGTATCATTTTACATTTCCACCAGCACCATATGATATTTCCGGTCGCTCTATATTCTCGTCAACACTTGGTATAGTCAGTCATTTTAATTTAAGACATTTAATAAGGTGTATAGTGGTTTTGCATTGTGGTTTCAATGTTCATTTTCCTAATGACTAATAATGTTGAGCATCTTTTCATGTACTTGTTTGCCATCTGTATATTTTCTTTCTTTTTTTTTTTGGGGGGGGGGGCTGTTCTAATCTTTTGACTGCTCCAGACTTCTTAGGCATACTGTTTGCATGGTATATCTTTTTCCAATCATTTACTTTTGACCTGTGTCTTTGTATTTTTTTTTTTTGTGTGTGTGTGTCTTTGTATTTAAAATATGCCTCTTCAAACCAAGAAACAGACTCTTAGCTACAGAGAACAAATTGATGGTTACCAGAAGAGGGGCAGGTGGAGGATGGCTGAAGTAGGTGATGGGGATTAAGGAGTACACTTGTGATGAGCACTGGGTGATGTATGGAAGTGTTGAATCACTATATTGTACACCTGGAATTTATATTACATTGCATGTTAACTGAAATTTAAATAAAAACAAAAAATAAAAGTTTGTATCAAGGAAAAAAGTATGCCTCTTATAGGTGCATACATTAGTTATCTATTATTGTATTACACATTGTACTCCAACAAGTTTAGTGGCTTAAAATGATAAAGAGTTATTCTCTTACAGTTTCTGTGGGTCAGTTTAAATGGGTAGTTCTGGCTTGGGGTCTTTCATGAGGATGTGGTCAAATGTTGACCAGGCTATGGCCATTCCAGGCCTTGCTGGAGAATGTCCATTCTGACAATTTCTACATTTTAATTGTATTGTTTACTCCACTAGCATGTCCTGCGTAGTCAGCGACAGGGTTAAGAGCTTGGGTTTACTGTGTTATTTGATTTGCCCTGTTGTGGTTTTTGTTCCTCCTACGGTTCTTGTCCTTTTAAAAAAGATATTCATTTGATTTATTTTTGGAAACCTAACTTAATCTATTTTATAAATGCTGTACTTTAGTCGTTACCATAGACATACAACATACATCCTTAATTTTTCACAGGTTACTTCATGTTGTACTATTGTATATAAACTATAAAACCCCTGTAAAGATCGACTTCCTCCATCTTTTATTAGATACTTTATCTCTTCTTTATCTCAAAATATCTTTAGCTCATTTTCATTCTTAAAGGACATTTTTACTTGATAGAGATTTCTGGTTTGACGATCTCTCGCTCTCTTTACCTCTCCCTCCTCACTAAGAATTTTAAAGACATTTCTCCACTGTTTTCTGACTTCAGTAGTTTCTGATGAAAAGTGACTCATAAAACAAACTGTTGTTACCCTGTGTGCATTGTATTGCTTTTCTCTTTATGATTGCAAGATGTGCTCTTTAACTTTGGCTTTTGACTCTGATATGACCAGGCCTTTTATTTATCCCGTTTGGTGTCACTGAGTGTCTCTAAGTTATAAACTTGTCTTTCAGCACATTTGTGAAAAATTTGACCATTATTTCCTAGAATATTTTACCTGTCTCATTCTCTTCACGGACCCCTGTCATACCCATCTTAGACTGTTTCATATTAGGTAACAAGTCTCTGAGGTTCTGTTCTCTTTAAAAAACAAAATCTTTTGTTATTCAGACTAGATAAATTTTATTGATCTATTTCAAGTTCACAGACTTTTTACCTTTTTTCACTGTCTTCTCCATTCTAAGACCATCTATATATTTTTTCATTTTAGATATTTTTAATTTTTTTCCATTTCATTAAAAATATTTCTATGTTTGCTATTTTTTCACTCATTATGAATATATTTTCCTTTACATCATTGACAGTTAAAATAGTTGCTTTAAAATCCTTATCTGCAAGTTCTTACATCTGGATTAGCTGGAGTTGGCCTTAGTTGATTGCCTTTTGCATTTTTTTCCTTATTTGTATATTGTATGTTATAAATGGCTATTATGGATATAAAATTGTGAAGCCTCTGTATTGTTATTTTTCTCAGATGAGTGGTTTCTTTTGTCTTAGCAGGCAATTATCTTGGTTGGACTTGACCTTCAAAATATTTTTTGGGCAGAAGTTCCAATCACAGCTCCCATCTTTTTAGCTCAGCTGCCATGACCACTCAGTGCGTTATGTGGCTTAGGGGTCAGTTAGAGATGTGGGCAGACAGAATTTGGGGATCTCCCCTCTAGTTTTTTCCCTTTTGGGCTGCTCTCAGCTTTCTGACTTCCCAGAGGATAAAGGCTATGGGTTTTTCTACCAGTAGCCTCACCACTTAGCCTGACCCCAGAGTAAAAGCAGCAAAAAGAGGTAACTCATGCTATTATCACCCTTCCTCTGAGTGTGACTCCTCACCAGACTGTGACTGCATTTATTCGCTCTTCAATGCCTTCATGTTATTGCTTTTTGTGTTATGACCACGCTTTACAGCTGTTATCTGTGGAAGACTTACTTCGCCAACAGTGGAACTGGAAGTCTGAGTTTATATAAAGGATTTGAAAAACCTTAGTTTGCCTGGAGTTTGATGCTTAATGGTGTATAAAGAGTACCAGACACTGATGTAGAGTTCAGCTCCCTCAGTCTATAAACATTAACCAGAGACAGATAAATGGCAGGGATTCTGATCAGCTGTCTAGGTTAAAGTGAGGTAATCATTCTTTGCTGCTGTTACATATATCAAGTGAGTAATACATATTAATCTACACACAAGAACTAGGTTAGGAGGGATGAGTGCTACCTATTAATTTTCTTAAAAATTGCAGTTTAAGCTCTTTGCAACTCACTTCATCTCTGTTCCCGAGAAGAGAACAGATGTCACTTCTTAATGCACCAATGGGGAGTCTAGTCCAGCACCATTTGTTTCAAGTCTTTTTGTAAATGTTTACAACTATTTCTGAAATTTGGTTTTTCCCTCACAGATAAGGGCCCCTGCTGAGTATTTAACTGAAGAAACCTTTTACAACCACAAAAGTTATGCTCTTTTGCATGAAGCACATGGCAACTGTTTACTTCCTCAGGGAGGCAGTCCACTCTGAACAACCCTGCACACCCTTTGTGAGTATGCTGCCTGGAACTGAGCAGTTTCTGTGGCTGCTCACTGAGCCAACTGGGTAGGTTAGCGTGACCACTCACTCCCTGGTTGAGGGGACTGGCTTATTTGGTGCTTGCTGCCAAAAGCGTTGACAGCTCTTGGTCACGTACAACCTATCAGGCCACACTGAGTCACTCCAGAGAACATGGGAATAAGGGGCACCAGCACAGTGAGGCTCCCAGTCCTGCTATTTGCTGTGAGTACTAAAGTCCTGCTCTATCTTGTCCTCTACTTGCAGTACCCACAGAGTGCTGTGAGGGTCACCTATTGCATCCTCTGGGAGGCATGGGTTCTTTCTTGAAACTTACCTGGGTGTTAGTTTAGATGGGCAGGGAGACCAAGAGAAAGGCTTAGGGTAAGGTGTGACAAGGTTATTGTGGTTGGGCACCCACCATAGGCCAGATGCCTTTACAGACAGGAACTCTATTCCCATCTTTTGGAATAGAGAGCAATAGGGAAGGCTCAGAGGACAGGTAAGCACCTTGCATAGAACCACATGGTTATCGGCTATGGATCAGTACATAGTGAAGTCGGGAGGACCTTAGGTCTGTCTCCTTCAGGGTGCATTGGTGCTTGCATGAGCTGACCTGCTGGAGCAGAGGGTGCTACGGATGACAATGAGATGAAGCAGGAGAAGGCAGGTGTAGGTGCTGGGCAGTCTTAATGGCCAGCCTGGTACAAGGTTAATTTAGTGCCACCCTGACACATGGTGGCTTTAGAAAGTAGGAGGATCCTAAGCTCACCTGGTCCCATGGACACACCTAGATAACAGCCACATCAGAACAACTAAGAAAAATCACCTGAAGCCTGGCACAAAAGATTTTCCACAGTTGACTGTAGAGAGGGAGGGTACATGGAACAGAGGAGGAGGGGCAGAGATGAAGTAACGAACCAAACTCCTGGTGAGACTAACCACAAATGAGAGAGATGCCACAAGCATAAAGAAAGGAGAGCAGACCCCACATTAGGCACTCTAGCCATGGGGGAGCCAAACTAGAAAGATCTGAAAACCAATGGGGCTTAACTCTGGGTACTTTGAAAATCAGTGGCTCTGGGAGAGCTTGATGGCAACAGGAAACTGTAAAGATCCAGCATTACAGCCCCATTGAGATACAGCACAGAAGTTAGTAGTTTGAAATGTGCCTGAAGCATAAGGGAAGATTTATTTACTAATCTCAGAACATGTGCTGGAGAGGCAGGAATCTTTAAGAGATTTCTGCAAGAGCAAAAGAACTGGTGGGCACCATTCTTCCTCTGCTCAAGTCTAGACATCCAACAGTTGCAGTAAACAGTACAGTTACCATCTACCTTGCTAACACTACACCGTGCTCTGCATTTTCCTGGAGACTCACACTACCCAAGATGCCCCATTTTAAGCAGCCCTGGCAGGAACCGGCTCCACTGCAAAGTGACTCCTGTCCTGGGCAGAGGGGAAGATAACCGCACACACCAATTCTACTGCGGTCCCAGTCTTCCCCCCTTGGGGAAGACATCTGATTTAACTGCTGGCCCCGCCCACCAATAAAAGACAAGGAAGAGTGCCCTACAGGTTGGGACAGCCACAGCCCTGGCAAATGGGCTGAAGTCAGGGATCTGGTCTGATCCAACTATAAATCCAAGGCAGCCCAGACTGGCCCCTAACAGCAGACAGACCAAACCCTGCCACAATAGGCAAAGTAGGCCAGTGCAGGCAACTGGACTGGGGGCAAATGTGGCTCAGCCACAACAGTAGGGTGCATGCAACACATGTAACAGACACCTCCTGAAGCAACTACTTCTGGTGAGCAGGGCACAGGGCTTTCACTACAGGGCACTACAGCACCTCTTTTTCCTGAGGCCACTGCTTTCAAAAGCAGGAGATGTAGCTGACTTTCCTAGTACATAGAAACAGAGATTTAGACAAAATGAGGAGACAGAGGAATGCTTCCCCAAAGAACCAGAGATGAACTCAATAACTGAAATTAAAAATATACAAGGTGAGGGGAGCACCTAAGTGGCTCAGTTGATTAAGCATCTGCCTTCAGCTCAGGTCATGATCCTGGGGTCCTGGGATTGAGCCCTGCATCAGCTCCCTGCTCAGTGGGGAGTATGCCTCTTCCTTTCCCCCTCTGCCTGTGCTTTCTTTGTCAAATAGAATCTTTAAAAAAATAGACAAGAGGGAATCAATTCTAGATTAGAGGAAGCAGAAGAATGGATTAGTCAGCTGGAAGACAGAGTAATGGAAAGCAAATAAGAACAAAATACCACAAAATGAGAGCAGGCTAAGGGAACTCAGCAACACCATTAAGCATGACAATATTCACATTACTGGGATCCCATAAGGAGAAAAGAGGGCACAAAATTTATCTGAAGAAGTAATAGCTAAAAAATTCCTTAATCTGGAGAAGGAAACAGACACACAGGTCTAGAAGGCACAGCAAGCCCCAGAGAGATGAACCCAAGAAGGTCCACACCAAGACACATAGTAATTAAAATGGACAAAAGTAGTGACAGAGAATTTTGAAAGCACCAAAAGAAAACAGCTATATATAAAAGAAACCCCATATGACTATCAGCTCGTTTTTCAGCATAAACCTTGCATGCCAGAAGGGAGTGGTGTAATATAGTCAAAGTGCTAAAAGGAGAAAACCTACAAGAATACTCTACCCAGCAAGGATATCATTCAGAATAGAAGGAGAGAAAAAGAGTTTCCCAAACAAAATGTAAAGGATTTCATCACCACTAAGCCAGCCTTACAAGAAATGTTACAGGGAATTCTTTGGAAATAAAAGGCCATCATTAGGAGGAAGAAAATTAGAAAAGGAAAAATTTCACAGGTAAATACAAACATAATAAAAGTAGATTAATCATATAAACCCAGAATGAAGGTTAAAGCACACAAGCAGTAAAGTCAATTAAATCAGTCAAGGGATTCACAAAATAAAAGGATGTAAAGTATGACATGATATATATAAAATGTGCCGGGGAGGAGGGGAGGAGTAAAAATGTAGTGTTTTTAGAATTAGTACAAACGTGACTATCAAATTAATATATATTTGCTATATGTATAGCACATTATCAATCTAATAGTAACCACATATCAAAAACTGGTAATAGATAGGCAAAAAAAAAAAAAAAGACAAAGGAATTCAAGTATATCACTCAAGAAAGACATTAAGCTGCAAGGGAAGAGAGCAAGACAGGAAAGGAACAGAGAAGAAATATAAAACTAATCATAAAACAAGTAACAATCATAAACAAACAATTATTGATACCCATCAATAATTACTTTGAATGTAAATGGACTAAATGTTCCAATCAAAAGACACAGGGTGACTGGCTGGATTAAAAAAAAGCAAAATCCATTTATATGCTGCCTACAGGACACTCACTTCAGACCAAAAGACATGCAGATTGAAAGTAAAGGGACGGAAAAAAATTTATTATGCAAATGGAAGTGAAAAAGGAAGCTCACATAGCAATACTTAATCTATCAGACAAAACAGACTGTAAAACAAAGGACACTACATAAGGATAAAGGGAACAATCCAATAAGAAGAAATAACAATTGTAAATAGTTATCCTCACAACATAGGAGCAAATACATAAAGCAACTATTAACAGACATAAAGGAAGAAACTGACAGTAGTATATAATGTTAGGGGACTTTCCACAAGAACTAGAACAAAGAATCCTAAAATTTGTATGGAACCACAAAAGACCTTGACTAGCCAAAGGATCTTGAAAAAGGAGAACAAAGTTGGAGGTATCACAATCCCAGTTTTCAAGATACAAAGCTGTACTAATCAGAACAGTATTGTACTGGCAGAAAAAGAGACACCTAGATCAATGGAACAGAATAGAGAGTCCAGAAATAAACCCATTCTTCTATGGTCAATTAATCTATGACAAAGAAAGCAAGAATATACAATGGAGAAAACACACTCTCTTCAACAAACGGTGTTAGGAAAACTGGACAATGACATGCAAAAGAATGAAACTGGATGACTTTTTTTACACCATGCACAAAAATAAACTCAAAATGCATTAAGGACCTAAACGTGAGACCTGAAATCATGAAAGTCCTAGAAGAAAACAGGCAATAATTTCTTGAATATCAGCCATAGAAACATTTTTATATATGTGTCTCTTCTGGCAAGGGTAACAAAAGCAAAATTAAACTCTTGGGGCTACACCAAGATAAAAAGCTTCTGCACAGCAAAGGAAACCATCAACAAAGAGGTAGCCTATGGCATGGGAGGAGATACTTGCAAATGATATATCTGATTAAGAGGCTAATATTCAAAACATATGAGGACCTTATACAATTCAATACCAAAAAACCAAGTAATCCAATTAAAAAATGGGCAGAAGACATGAACAAACATTTCTCCAAAGACATACAGATGGCCAATAGATACATAAAAAGATCCTCAAGAGCACTCATGATCAGGACATGCAAATCAAAACCATAAGGAGATATCACCTCACCCCTGTCAGAATGGCTAAAATCAAAAACACAAGATAACAAGTGCTGATGTGGAAAAAAAAGGAACCCTTGTGCACTGTTGGTGGGAATATAAACTGGTGATGCCACTGGGGAAAACAGTATGGGGGTTCCTCACGAAATTAAAAACAGAATTACCTTATGATCTGGTAATCACAGTATTGGGTGTTTATGCAAGGAAAACAAAAACAGTAATTTGAAAAGAGATATGCACCCTTATGCTTATTGTAGATTATTTACAATAGCCAAACTATGGAAGCAGCCCAAGTGTCCATCAGTAGATGAATGGATAAAGAAGATGGGGTGTGTATACGCAGTGGAATATTACTCAGCCATAAAAAAGAAAGAGCTCTTGCCATCTGCAACAACACTGATGGACAGAGAGGCTGTAATGCTCAGTGAAGTAAATCAGCCAGAGAAAGATAAATACCAAATGATTTCACTCATGTGGAATTTAAGAAACAAAACAAAGGAAAAAGACAAGCAAAAACCCAGACACTTAAATAGAGAACTAGTGGTTGCCAGAGGGGAGACAGGAGAAGATGGGTGCAATAGGTGACTGGGATGAAGAGTACACCCAATGTGATGAGCACTGAGAAATGTAAAAAATTACTGAATCACTATATTGTACACCTGAAACTAATCTCACACTGTACATTAATTATACTTGAATAAAAAAAAGAAGAGAAACTTGTATCAAATACATGCCCTGGCCATCATCACATCTATCCTTAACATGACCCATTTCCCCAAGGAGAAGTTAAAAGGAAAACCTTGAGTCTGAGTAAGCAGGAAGTGCAGGTTACATAGTAGCCAAAACTAGGAGTCTTCCCAGTGAATGGTATTTTGATTTAAAGTAGCATTTAAAGGAGAAGCACCGGAAATGGCAGAGTGGGAAGATCCTGAGCTCACTTCCCATGGACACATGAAGTATGTAACTAAATATAGTGAGACTCATTCTGAAAATGACCTGAAGACTAACAGAACATCTCTCTCCCACAGCTAAAGATACAGAGAAGGGAAGGAGGGGCAGGGATGAGGTCAGGAACCAAATCTCCAGCACAGTGATCCCCATCACCCATGAGCGTGGAGGTCCTCCATAAGGAGCAAGGGGATCAAGCCTCACAGGGAGCACACCCCATCCTGGGGATCTGCAGTGGGTAGATGAGCTTCCATAACCTCTGGGTTTGAAAATCAGTGGGGCAAAAGACAGAAGGCTAGAGGAACTGAGATTCTGCTCTTAAAGGGCCAGAGCATTTTATCACTTGGCCTGGGACCCAGCAGAGAAGCAGCAGTTTGGAAAGTGTCTGAGTTACATGTGAAAGGGATTTACTTTTTAGGGCATGTGCTGGAAGAGAAGGATCTCTGGGAAATTTGTATATGAATATAAATACTGGTGGGAGCCAGCTCTGATACTGTCCATCTATCATATTAGCACTGCTTGCCCGGACTCACCAGGTAGACAACTTGCTCTAGAGAAAGGTGGGGCCAGCCCTGTCCACCAGCATACCCAAAGACGTCTTGGTCTAGTCACAACAGCAGAGTACACACAGGACACCCCTGGAGTGTCTGGTTCTGGTGGGCAGCGGGGATTGCATTACTGGGCCCCCCAGGATGCCTTCTGCACAAGGCCACTACTTTTAAGACCAGGAGATATAGACGGCTGACTTAATACATGGAAACAGAGTCAGACAAAATAAGGAGACAGAAATACATTCCAAATGAAAGAACAACACAAAAACACAGAAAAAGGACTACATGAAACAGAGATAAGCAATCTTCCTGATAAATAATTCAAAGTAATGGTCATAAAGATGCTCAGTGGATCTGAGAGAAGAGTCAGTGAACTCAGAACTGCAACAAAGAAACAAAATATAAAATAGAACCAATCAAAGCTGAAGAATAAAATAAATGAACTGAAAAATAAACAAGAGAGAATCAACAGCAGATTAGGGGATGCAGAAGAACAGGTGAGTGATGTGGAAGACAGGGTAGTGGAAATCATCCAAGCTAAACAGCAAAAAGAAAAAAGGAGAAAAAAAAAAAAAAAGAGGATAGGTTAAGGGACCTCTGGGACAGGTGTACTGACATTCCCATTACAAGGGTCCCTGAAGGAGAAGAGAGAGAAAGGGCCAGAAAAGTTATTTGAAGAAATAATAGCTGAAAACTTCCCTAACCTGAGGAAGGAAATAGTCAGGCCTAGGAATCACAGAGAGTTCCAAATAAGAAAAACTCAAGGACATCCACATAATAACTAAAATGTCAAAAATTAAAGATAGACACTTAAAAGCAGCAAAAGAAAGGCAATGGGTTTTGTACATGGGAAGCTGAGGTTTCAGCAGAAACTTTGCCAGAAGGGAGAGGTATAATATATTCCAAGTGGTGAAAGGAAAACATCGACAACCAAGACTACTCTACTCAGCAAGACTATCATTCAGAATGGAGGGAAAAAATAGAGAGTTGCCCAGGCCAATAAAAGTCAAAGGAGTGCATCATCCCTAAACTGCCTTATAAGAAATGTTAAAGAAACTTCTTTAAGCAGAAAAGGCTATAACTTAGAAGAAAATTATGAAAGGAAAAAGTTTCACTGGTTAAAGCAAACATATAGTCAAGGTAGTAGATCAGTCACTTATAAAACTAGTATAAAGTCTGAAAAACAAAAGTAGTAAAATCAGTTGTATCTAAAATAAAGGATCCACAAA
Source organism: Nyctereutes procyonoides (assembly GCF_905146905.1). Taxonomy (NCBI): domain Eukaryota; kingdom Metazoa; phylum Chordata; class Mammalia; order Carnivora; family Canidae; genus Nyctereutes; species Nyctereutes procyonoides. The sequence goes on along the minus strand of NW_026575126.1, from coordinate 48,848,759 downwards.
GTAAAAAAGATCTAAAATATGACATCATATACCTAAAAAAGGGGAGTGAAAATATTGTTACTTTTAGAATGTGTTTGGTTTAAGCTACTATCATACTTTATACACAGAATATCATATATGAGCCTCATGGTAACCACAAACCCAAATCCTGCAATAGATACCCAAAAAGAAAGAGTAAGAGATCCAAACATACCATTAAAGAAAGTCATCTAATCACAAAGAAAGAAAAAGAACTATGAAAAGAAATACAAGAACAACCAGAAACAATTTTAAAATGGCAATAAGTACATACCTATCACTTTAAATATAAACAGACTGAATGCTCCAATCAAAAGACATAGGGTTACTGAATGCATAAAAAGATAAAAATTCACATTGCCTATAAAAGACTAATTTCAGACTCAAAGACACATACAGACTTAAAGTGAATGGATGGAAAAAGCTATTCCATACAAATGGAAGCAAAAAAAAAAAAACTGATGTAGCAATATTTATAACAGACATGGGGTTACTGGGTGATGCGCATTAAGGAAGGCACTTGATATAATCAGCACTAGGTGTTATATGCAACTGATAAATCAATTCTACCTCTGAAACTAGTAATACAGTATATGTAGTTAACATATAAGTATAATTTAGTTAAAATTGATTTATTTATTATTTTTAAAAATATTTTATTTATTTATTCATGAGAGACACACACACACACAGAGGCAGGGACACAGACAGAGGGAGAAGCAGGCTCCCTGCAGGGAACCTGATGTGGGACTCGATCCCAGGACCCTGTGATCATGATCTGAGCCGAAGGCAGACGCTCAACCACTGAGTCAACCAGGTGCCCCACTAAATTGAATTTAAACAAACAAACAAACAAACAGACAAAACAGACTTTAAAGCAAAATCTCTAACAAGAGACAAAGAAGGGCACTGCATAATGATAAAGGGATCAGTCCAAAATAAGGATACAACATCTGCAAATATCTATGCACCTAACACAGGAGCCCCTCCCTCCCCCCGCCACACACACAGATAAAGCAAATATTAACAGACTAACAAGAGACACCAACAGTAACACAGTAATAGTAGAGGACTTTAACATCCCACTTACATCAACAAATAGATCATCCAAGCAGAAAATCAATAAGAAACAGTGGTTCTGAATGACACATCAGACCAGACAGACTTAACAGATACAGATAGAACATTCCATGCCCAAACAGCAAAATACACGTTTCCAAAGAAGACATCCAGATGGCTAACAGAGATAGAAAAGATGTTTAATATCACTCATCATTAGGGAACTACAAATCAAAACCACCTTGTACCTATCAGGATTGCCTGTATGAAAAAAGCAAGAGATAACAAGTGCTGGCAAGAGTGTGGAGAAAATGGAACCCCTGGTGCACTGCTGGTGGGAATGCAACCTGGTGATGCCAGTGTGGAAAACACTATGGAGGTTCCTCAGAAAATTAAAAATAGAGCTACCCTATGATCCAGTAATCATACTACTGGGTATTTATTCAAAGAAAGCAAAAAAATTAATTCAAAAAGATATATGCACCCTTATGTTTATTTGAGCATTACTTATGCTAGCCAAGATATGGAAGCAGCCCAAGACGAAAGGATAAAGAAGATGTGAAGATGTGATACACACAGAGGAATATTACTCAACTATAAAAAAGAATATTTTTCCCATTTGTGACCATAGTGATGGACTAAGAGATTATCCTAAGTTAAGTAAATTAGAGAAAGACAAATACCAAAGGATTTCACTTATATGTGGAATCTAAAAAACAGAACAAATGAACAAAACAGACTCAAAAATACAAACACACTGGTGGTTGCCAGAGGGGAGATGGGATGCAGGGATGGGTGAAATAAGTGAAAGAGGATTAAAAGGTACAAATGTCCAGTTACAAAATAAATCACAGGGATGTAAGGTACAGTCCAGGGGCTAAAGTCAATGACACTGTATTAACTCTACTAACTACATCTATGCTGGTGAGCATTTCACAATGTATATAAATGTCAAATAACTGTGTTGTACACCTGAAACTAGTATAATATTGTATGTGGACCATACTTCAATGAAAACAAACAGGATTTAAAGTGCAAACAAGGCCCCTGGCTCCGAAATTTGTGTTTCTGTCGCGGCTAGTACATCTTAGACAGAGGGTTCCACATGAGGATGACACCCCAAATGTAAGCCCGTGGTGGATTGCGGCCACTGGTTTCACTTACCTCGGGAAGGGAGGACTGGGCGCTGCGTGTCTGCTTGATGGCCTCCTCGTAGCGGGGAGGGTCTTTTGTCTTGGGGACCGGGCTCCCGAACAGGGAGTGCTGGACGACACACTGCTGGGGTGGCGGTGGTGAGGCGGGCTGAGGCAAACAGAGGGAGGTAGATGTCAGCTCTAGCAGCAAGCTTCCCTGAGCCCTGGCCCTGGCGACGTGGGGCTCTGCCCTCAGCAGAGCAGGGCAGCCCCATCACAGTATTCGTCAGTTCATGAGCCTTAGGATCTGGGACCTGTATGGCTGGCAAGGGACCATCTTGAGTGGGAAAGGTTATCCTTACTGTGCTAACAGCTAAGCTGCCCCTTAACAACTGTCACCCACAGCATTTTGGCTGTTTTGTCCCACGCATACTGATACTTAGTCCAAGGCGAAAGCGCGGGGCTTTGGAACGCTTTAGGACGGTCGTGAGCTTGCCCAGTCTCTGCAGCCCCGGGCTCGCAGCATTACCTTATTGGAAGTGGCAGGTCCATTCTGCAGGGATGGAAGTGGTGCATTTCTGGACTGGAGAACACTGGGGGGCGTCTTATTAACAAAGGGCTGCTGGACCCCTGGAGTGGGTGCTCTCTGATACGGGAGAACTGTATTCGATGCTGAGTTTGTGAAAACCTGTAATGAACCAATATTTTCTATTGTTTGTTTTTCTGCTCTTCCTAGCAGAGAAAACCATGTTTTAGGACAGGGGTCGGCAGACTTAAGAGCAACCAAGGGTTCAGTTTAGGCTTGCAGGCAATGGGGTCTCCGAGGTAACGGCTCACCTCTCCCCCGCAGCCAAGAAGCAGCCTCAACCATACAGAAATAAATGGATGGCACTTGGTTCCAGGAAAACTTTATCTACAGAGACAGGCATGGGCTGGACGTGGCCCTCAGGCCAGGGGTTGCAGACCCTGATTTTCCAATGTCAATCATCCCTTTACTGAGTGGCCTGTCTTTGATGGAGGTGTAGACCGCACCTTCTGGGAAGTCAGCATTTGTTCAGTACGCTATTTCTCTTAAACGATAGCTGAATTTCTCCTGTTCCTCACAGGGTGATCTCATCTACTCTCACAGCTTTAATATTCACCATTAAGCTAATAATTCCCAAACCCACCTCTCTTTTCCAACCTTGCTAAGTGCCGAAGCCACATTAATAACGCTTCTAAACATAAGTTCGGGACATCTCAAATTTAATATATTCCAAACTAAACTTTCCCCTTTCCTCCTACCACCTCCAGCCTCTGAGGAAAAATAATTCTTTTTATTTAAAATAATTTATTTTTAAAACTTTGGTAAATGGAGCTGTCAGTGTCTTTGGCTTTCTGCCCCCAGTGCCTGCACAGCTTCGGAATGCGTCCTGAATCAGGCCTCTGTTCTCTGCTGTCCCAATCCAGGCCCTTGCTGGTGATCACTGGAAAGCTGGCACAGCCCCCTCACTGGGCCTCCCTCCCCGTCATCCCTGCCCCACAGACAGAGCCTTGACCCCACACCTGACGGAGCCCCAACACTCCCTGGCTCCTCTGTCCTTAGTGGTGAAACCCTCCTCTCTGGCTGTCATGCAAACCTTCTACCACCTGCCCCCTTTTCTATCCTACCAGAACAGCCACATGTACTGTGGCCACACTCAATTTTCAGGTTTCTTGAAAATGTCTCCAAGTCCTTGTAAGGCTCCATTTAGAATCTGCCCCCTTCTGAGAAGCTCACTCCTGCTCAGTCAGGGGGTGGTGAGGGTTCCCTCTGGTGGAACGACCAAGGGTTTGTTTAGCCCCCATTATGAGCCAAAGGTTTTTGCAGAAGGAGAAGCAGGCTCCCTGCAGGGAGCCTGATGTGGGACTCAATCCTGGGTCTCCAAGATCAGGCCCTGGGCTGAAGGCGGCGCTAAAGCGCTGAGCCAACCGGGCTGCCTGCCCCTAGTATTCTAAAGGAGAGAAACTCATGCCTATGTTTGTATAGTAAATACACGCACATATTTCTTAACCGGGAAAGTATACGTGCGCGCGCGTGTGTGTGTGTCCCTCCAAACAGTATAGCTGCTCTGGGTGAGGAGTTCTGTAAGTGTACTCCTCTTTGAAAAGGCTGAATTTCCTTGTATTTGGTACAATAATTTTTTCCTTTAAAGTGGAATTACTGATCCCCACTTCTAGTATTTTGAGACTTAGTGAACAAGTCCTTATCCTGTCTACATCCTGTTTTTCTCCCTCCTCTCTCTCTAAAAAAAAAAAAAAAAGGAAACTATCTTGACATTTGAACATTCACTAAGCTTATCATTACACTATGTTATTCTGAGCCTGAAGTAAATAAAATACAGCTCTAATTCCCTGCTCACTGGGTTTCCCAGAGGAGATTCCAGAAGAGAGCACATGGTGGTGTGACTACTGATGACATAGGCCTTACTTCTGTCTGTTGCCACAGGGCGTTAGCCCTGACAGTTGACACTACTTTGGGCTGTGTCTAATTATTCAAGTTCTTTTTTTTTTAAATTTATTTTTTTAATTTTTTATGCAGGACTCAATCCTATTCAAGTTCTTTTATGCTGAAGATTAAAATTCTGGGATGAATAATTCTCAAGGTTTATTTATTTATTTATTTTTATTATTTTTTTAATTCTCAAGGTTTTAAAACAGCAAGACCTGGGGTAATGGGTGACTCAGTCAATTAAGCATCCAACTTTTGATTTCAGCTCAGGTTGTGATCTCAGGGTCGTGAGACCAAGCCCCATGTTTGGCTCCATGCTCAGCACAGAGTCTGCTTAAGATTCTCTCTCTCTCTTTCCCCTTCTGCCCCTCCCCACTCTCTAAAAAAACAAATTAAAAAATAAAAAATATTAAGTCCTATTTTTGAGACCTAAAGAGTTTTCTGGCAAGAAGATGTACACAAAGCTCCACCTACTGGATATGAGGGAATTTTGGTAACTTTTGGGGCTGTCACATCAGAACTTTTTGGTAGGAGCATATGCAGAGGTTCCTGAGCCCTAGACCAACAATGTCATTTTAAAGATGAGGAAAATGACACTCAGAGAATATAAGTGAATTCTGTATAAGGCCAACCACGTAGGAAGTGGGGAACCAGAATAAGCAGACCTGGGCCTTCTGGCTCTTAATCTATAAGATGACAAACTCTTATATAAAGATCTTACTGGAGGTAAACCTTTCAGAAAGTATCTTTTTCATCTTCAAGTGTCTCTTCCCAGGGAACAGCATTTTCTTCCCCCACTCCCCAAAGTGATTAATTTGAAAGAAATTTATTTTAAACCCCAGAAAATCCTACATATGAGGATTGAAAACATACTTTTGAAACTTCTACTTGGAAAAGGGGCTTAACTGTTAAGACAAGCTATCTTTCAGTAATAAAGAACTCTCTTCCCCAAATAACTGGGTAATCTGCAGCCAGATGCCATGTGACCTGAGGCCGACCCGAGAGGAGACACATCACACAGAAGAGATGCTTCCCACGAGGAGACTGCTTTTCGGACACTGAAGAGATAACAGTACAAATAAGCAAGAACCTGTCACCCATTAGCATTCACCAACCTTTCTAACTTGCTGAGGCTGACTGAGCACATGTGGCGTGAAAGTATCTTGTTTCTGAGGTACAGTCTGGGCTAAGCCTGAGGACAGGGTGGCAGTTGCTGTCTGAGGCTGAGTCTGGATTCCTGCTTGTGCTGGAGTCTAGGAAGCAAATAAAAAAATCAATTTAATTATCAAAATCAAACTCAGAATCAAGAGTCTGAATGTGGAGACACCTGGCTGGCTCAGTCGGAAGGATGTGCAACTCTTGATCTCAGGGTCGTGAGTTTGAGCCCCATATTGGGTGTAGAGATTACTAAACACACACACACACACACACACACACACACACACACACACACATATAAATTAAAAAAACCTTGGATATGGAATAACTGGTCATGTGGGGATTGTATCTGAAATGGAATAAAATATTTACAGATACATACTTCAATTCATTAACACATAGATTTAAGCCTTAATTCTAAACCAGAGAGTGACACACCAGACCAGTTATTTTCATGTTTATTTCTTCAGTGGTTATGATTTTCATTTGAAAATTTTGAGAAAAGAGAAAACTGAAATAAAGGCCTGCAGTGGCTCTCCACATACTAGGTCAGGGGTTGTAATAATTGTAATAGCAGCGAAGAAATCTGTGAGGCCCAAACTCCTACTTTGAAGTTGCAGGATGTGCTCCCTCTGGGGGCAGTCAGCCACGTGCTGGAGCACACACAGGCCCAGGATAAAACCCAGTTCTTGATCTGACAACATCAACTTTACTGGAACATTTGGTTGGAAAACAAAGGTCGAGAAGAGCTATCTTACAGAGTAGAGTAGACTTTCGATTTCACAGACACTGTAAAGGTTCAATAGGGGAATCAGAATTTCTGCACATGCCAAGAGCCTTCGGGTCATGCTTCCTAACCCCAGGGGAATAGAATCACTCCTTTCTGCCATTAAGAGTGTCCGGGGCATCAAAGTTGAGGAACACTGCCACAAACAGTTTCTGTTTACTGGGGCCCTCACACTTTGTTGAAACCTATCAAAATGCATTCCATAAAATAACTTAAGGTCAATATACAGGTTATGGAGGCATTAAAGGAGATTTCATGCCTACCAGAGTTTCATCACCTGTCTGGGCAACATCCTCACTCCTACGGTTGTGGACACATTTCTCTTAGCTGCCCAATGTGCCTTTGGCATCTTCACCTCACTGGTGTCTTTCAAGAATTACATTTAGGAGGCACCATACAGGAGTGGGTGTAAAAGTGAAAACTGCAGTCAGAATTACCCAGCTCGTGGCCCCAGTTTCCCTATCTCAGTATGGATCTTATCACTTAGATCTTCTGGGAGAAGGGACAGCTAAAGGGAGTAAGCCAGTTAAAGTACATGGATGGGATGCCTGGCTGGTTCAGTCAGGAGCATGCGACTCTTGATCTTGGGATCATGAATTCAAGCCCACACTGGGTATAGAGATTATGTAAATAAATTAAGAAATTAAAAAAAAACAAAATACTTGATGCTGTGACTTGCACACAAAAAGTACACGGTGACACTGACCTTTTTCATGATCCTGTAACTGGTATTTAAAAATGTTTGCATGTGTGATACTGTGTTCACTAAAGATAAAAGGTATGGAAAGTAGAAACCACCCCTGTCTTTACCATCGAAAAATGGCCAGCTAGGAACATTTCTGAATTCTATCCTACGCCCCACACACATCTGCCACTCTGAAGCCTGGTGTGGATGCATTCATGAGGAAGCATTAGGCAAGTCTCAGCTCTCGGCAGGCTGTAAGGCAAAGGAGTTAGAAGACACACTTCACACCTGGAGTTTGAGGCTGCCTACAGGGAGCTGCACTGAGGTGACGCCGGAGCCCTGGATGGACAGTGGCAGCAGCAGCTGAGCAGTTTGTGTGGTCAGTAAAGCCTGAGGCGGAGTGACAACGGTAGGCGGCGGCTGTCCCTGGGAACTCACGTAAAACTGCGGGACGATGCTCTGCTGCTCCGCCTGGGCCCCAGGGACCTCCTGTTTGATCACCACAGCCTTTTTGGCAACAAGGGTCTGGCCCCCTGTCGAGATGGGCGGGCCTACAGAATGGCTGGCTCCTGGGCCAGGCTGCCTGGAGCTGGAGCAGTCACTGAGTGAGGTCTCATCCTTGACGGAGGAACCAACGCTGCCATGTTTCTGATCTGACTTGGTGGCGGAAGAGGCTGGGGTGCCGGCCTGGGGTTCTAGGGGTGGCGGCGGTGGCGGCTGCCTCTGCCCTCGCTTTTCAACCTCAAGCTGCATTTTCAGAACTTCCACAAGCTTCTGCTCTTGTTCCAGTTTCCTCTTGAGCTCCTCGATCTGCTTCTCCTTCTCTTGGAGCTTGCGGTCCTTCTCAGCTGCATCTAGTTCCAGACTTGACAGCGTGCTGCTGGTGGGGCTCGGGCTGTCTTCACTGCCCGTCACTCTCAGTGGGGACGAGCACAGGAACTGCGCTGGAGACATCATGGTCATAATTTCAGTGAAAGTGTCTGCCATGTTTGTGTCCTCAGTACCAAGGCTGGACTGTTCAGAGGGGGATGGTGAGATGGGCAGAGGGGAATTGACGTTCTCAATGTTGCTGGTTCCAGTGGGTGGCAATTCGGCCTTGAAAGAGGAGCCCGAGCTTGTCACAGAGTTGTGTAGTGTTGTTACCGGCAATGCCACGGTGACTTCTGGGTTACTGGTGACGATAGCAGATGCTGGCACAGCCAGGACACTGCCGGCAGCAACGCCACTACTGTTTATTTCCTGGTAGGGTTTCAGGCGTTCGATGAGGTCTGGTTTGGTGCCCGACACTGGAAGACCCCTTAACTTCAGTTCTGTCTTCAGTTCTGATACCTGGAAGTACAAACAAGTCACATCTCTTCTGGCATTGCAACTTCTGACAAATCTATGGGACACTTAGCCTACCTCCGTCAGCTCCCTATTACTACACACAGGCAAGTGGACGGTTTCTCTCCCTAACCCATGTAGACACGCACGGCTACAGACCCTGAGCCCTACAAAGGCCAGTGATAAAGCAAGGGCTTTTACAGGGTAATTCCTGTTATGTCTAAGGATTTAAAACCAGCAATCATGATGATAATCGGTACATTCACTGAGTTTACCATGTGCCAGACACTGCTGGAGATGCTTTATTCTTTTAATTGACCTTCAAGGGAGGTGTGGGTATTATTATTAGTATTTTTATTCCAATTCACAGAGGAGACGGGGGCAGAGAGAGGTTGACTCATTGTGGTTTGAGCCACCATGGATAACCAAAGGCTGCGCTGGCGTGGAAACCCACATACAGGCTGGCCTTGGAGATCAGATACTTGACTGTTACATTTTCCTGCTTCTCCCACACTTGGCAATGAGCAGGGAGGAAAAAAATCTGCCTCTGTAGTCAGAACTGGTTTGATGCCTACACATGCTATATGCTCAAGGAATGAGAATCATTATTGGACATTTTGAAAGAAATTTAATGGACATAAACAGAAGGTACCTCCGTAGAGGTTATCTAATGTTGGTAAAGTTAAAAATCTACTGAAAGCTTACCTACTCATTACTAGACAAATGTGGCAAATCATTTACATTTCTGTGGTACCTATGGGTGAGTAAACTCTACTTGGAATTATCACCTTTAAGTCATCCAAGCTAGAAGGCAGAGGTCCTGGTTTCCTCACAGGAGCAGATGTATTCTGTCTTGGTGTGTTCGGTGTGGTATTGTTCAGAGCTGAATTCCCAGTGTTGCTATTTTTGTCGTTGAGTGGCCTTCAAAAGAACAAGAAAGTGAGAGTTTATAATGAAATAATTTCTGAATTTGATGTTGTTTCTGCTAACAGTTTGACTGTTAACCCATGAAGAGAAGAAATACCACCACGGTCAGGGGTTGGAAGACTCAGTATTATGAAGATTGCAATCAAATGAGATCTCAGTAAAAAAAATCCCTGCGAGTTTTGTTTATCTGCCTCCTTGGTAGGAATTTTGAAGGTGATTCTCAGTTTTATATGGAAATACAAAGAACCAACAAGGGCTAGAAGCAAAGCAAAGCAAGGCTGGAAGAGTCATACCACCAGATACCAAAATTCATTACAAAGTCAGTTACTAAGATTGTGTGCTAGTACAAGGGCAGAACAACAAATGGAAGAAAACAGAAAACCCAGAAACAGACCCTCACAGAGATAGCTTCTTGAGTTATCACAAGGGAAAGGGAAAAGTAGGAAAAGGGTGGTCGTTACAATAAACGGTGCTTGGCCACACTGGATATTCATACAGGAAAAAAATAGGGCCCTTGACTTGACCGCTACCTCACACCATCTAAAAAGCTTAAATGTGAATTATGAAAACAATAAAGCTTTCAGAAAGCTTAGGATAGTATCTTCATGTCCCTTGGGTAGGCAAAGATTTCTTAAACAGTACACAAAACGCACTAAGATGGACACCTTTAAGAGTGAAGTCAAGCCACAGGAGAAGATATTTATAATACATATTTCTGACAAGGCCTCATATCTAGAATATACAAAAAAGCCTTACAAATCAGTAAGAAGAAGACAAAACCCAATGGGACAATGGGAAAATCCTGAGCAAGCCTATCACAAGAAAGTATATCCACTTGATCAATAAACGTGTAAACAAGTACTTAGCCTCAATAGATATGAGGAAAACGAAGAAAAGCACAACAAAATAGCACTGTATACTCAGCAGAACTGCTGTATGATGAATAAGACTGTGGATATCAAGTACCCAGGCATCCAAAGCTCTCAATCACAACAAGGGGAAGTATGAGTTGGCATGACCACTTTGGAGAACTGTTTTAGGCTAACTACTAAAGAAAACTTTCACCTATCTTTTGATCCAGTGGCATTCCTAGAAAGACACATGACAAAGATATACATACGTGAATCAAGAGATACAGGTGAGAATGTTTATTATTATACTGATTCATACTAGCCCCAACTGAAAACAACCCAACTCTCCACCAAGATGATGATGGGTGGATCAATTACAGAACACCAAACGGAGTAAAAATTCACTGCTACTATCTGCACCAGTAAAGATGCACCTCACAAACACAATGTTGAGCAAAAGAAGCCAAACATGTATGTATACTGTAAGATTGCCTTTATATACTGTTCAAAAGCAGGCAAAACTAATCTATGGGACAGAAGTCAGGTAGTCACTGAGAGGGGAAGCAAGGGGGCTTTTTGGAGGTACTGATGATGTTCTATTTCTTGATTTAGGTGGTGGTTATAGAGTTATGTTTACTTTGGCATCAACTGGTGATCATAATCAAGTTATGATTTATGGGCTTCCCCATAACCTATATGTCATTTAAAAAGGTTCTTAAGGGATCCGTGGGTGGCTCAGCGGTTTGGCGCCTGCCTTTGGCCCAGAGTGTGATCCTGGAGTCCTGGGATTGAGTCCCATGTTGGACTCCCGGCATGGAGCCTGCTTCTCCCTCTGCCTGTGTCTCTGCCTCTCTCTTTCTCTATGTGTATCATGAATAAATAAAATCTTTAAAATAAATAAAATAAAAATGTTCTTTAAAAAATGTTGGTGAATTTGTTGTACTTCTGTATTATTCATTTCCCTAAAGTCCTTTCCATATCAAAACCAGATCCCTAACTTCTTGCCTCTATGATACTCTTGGCAACAATGGCATTTCCTCTTCTGGGTGGCTGATCTCTATTAGAGCAAGGTCCACCTGATGGTTGATACTGTAGAGCCAATTCCATCAGAGCACCAGGCTTTATTGTTATATAAACCTTGGTGCTGAAGCGAGGAGACTTTGAATTCCTATTCTGAAACAGGAACCTGAGCCGATGTTGCTTATGGGGAGAGGTCCCCAGTTAGATGAGCTTTGTCAAGTGAGTTTTCAGAAGATCGTGTTTGAAGCCATTTCCAGCCCTGATAACAGCTAACTCTTGACGTCCATTTTGGGCACTTTTAAAATCTGCCTAAATTTTGTGGCAGTTAAATACTTTAAGTATTTGAGATACTTGAAGTTTGGATGGAATGACATATGTCTTATGTATCATTTTTTTCCTTTCTAAAAATTCAGTTTTAAAATCTTACATTAGAATTATGAAAACATGTAATGTAAGTCAGTATTTTTCAACCTTATTTTCATTACTTTCCCTACAAGGATCTTTTTTTAGATTTTTTTTTCCTCACCAACCTCCCAGGGAAATTTTAATACCACAGATGTACTGCATAATTACCTATGTACTATATGTGTGTCTGTGCTTAAATAAAAAGTGCAAGATTCCTCCCAACCAACTTTGGCTCTCTTGTGAACAATATTATCTCCCTGAGAAGGCACAATGTAAATTTATTATTCTATTCATACAGTATTTTTGGTTGAGATTCTACAATATCATACTTGTTACTATGATTAACAGTTCAGTGTTTACTTCAGCCTTTGAAATAACAAGTTGATCTGTTTCCTCCCCAAATTGATGGAGAAATAAAAGGTGGTGTGTGTGGGGACCTTGATGAATGTGATGACAGAAACACAAGTTCAGAAATACAAAGGAACCTTCCAGGGCCTTCCAGCAGGGTGTGGCCACGATGTGACCACAGCCCTGTCCCCTACGGTTGCTGCTCTTCCCAAGGTGGCAGGATTCTTGTGTTATCAAGTAGAATCCCACTGCCGGGGGTGCTACGAGACTACAGGACCTCCACATTGTTTCCTCTTCTGGAATTTTGGTGAGAAGAAACGCTGTATTAGAAAATAATGTCTCCACTTTCAGGACGTGGATATTAAACACAAGTGATGCTCAGTCTTTGTGTGGTGAACTAATACACAACAATAAGCTACCTTTCCTCCTTGTCCTTTTCATGTGATGCTTTCCTTGGGTGGGTGGCATGGCTGCTGCATTATTGGGAATGTTTATGGAGGAGAGGGGGACTGTAGTCTTAGTGGAAAGACAAGGTACTCTTAGAGACCAGCTACCCAGCACCTCAGATATCCTCCTCCCATCTACAGACCTGCCCCAACAGTCCATTTCTTTCATTATCGAAAAGACTATTTCACAGATAGCACACACACAAAAATCCTTTTATGGGATTTTCAGTTTAACAGATTTTCTTGCCTGGAGTGGGGTCAGTAATTTCAGCTCTTCTTGGAGTTACTGGAGGAGGAGGAGGACGATGTCATGTGTTGAGTGTGCTGCTCGATATATCGTAAGGAGTACACGGATGGGAGCCAGGGTTCACGCTCGCATCCCTGCTGCCTGCACTGCTCAGAGCATTGTAAGGAGCACACAGATGGGAGCGAGGGTTCGAGCTCGCATCCCTGGTGCCTGCTGCCTGAGGGCAGAGGCAGGGGAGGATGCCTCCCTCAGGCCCAGACAAAGCTGTAAAGCGGCGGCAGTTTGCCTCTGATACTTTTCCAATTCTCTTTGGTCTTCCCTGGTTCCCTTCCAATGTCAACATCTCACTCAGGCCTGCTTGCTCTTAAAATAATAACATGCAACACAAATTCTTTCTTCATCACTGTGCCCCGATGTTTTAGATTTAAGTACTTCACAGTAAGGTCTGAATGACTAATAGGTCTAATCTTCTTCGAGATATCAGGGTCTTAAGAGAAAAAAGTGAATTGATAATTGTTAGCATATGAGAAGGGGTTTCTTAACAGAGGGGCTTTTTAGTGGGTCTTACTCCTTTTCTATTCCTAGAAAATAGGGCTCCCTAGGGAGGAATGCTTAAGCATATGTGTAGAAAGCAGGAGTCAAGTTTCTACAGATTATAAATTGGGTGGCTTGGTCACCAAAAATATTTTTTATTTTAATGAAATTTTCCATCTTTTTTTAAGAGTTTGAGTTGAATGTAAATATCCCTTTCTGCTAAAAACTGAGGGAAATGAAGGACGAGTCTTTGCATTTTTATGTTATGCTTCCAGAAAATGCATACTAAGGATGGCTATCTAAAAATTTCCTTTAGCACATCACTAAAATTTGCTATGGATGCCTTGCTATAGATTCAGTCTTGGAAGCTGTTGGAACTCACTTCCTTCTGTCCCTCCCAACTGGACTCAGACTCAGGAAACATGTTCCCTCTCCACAGTTGTTGGTTGCTGAGACCTTAGTTGTCTTTGAAACATCTCTCATCTGTTCCTTCCTTTCCGTTATCAACGCCCTTTCATCTTCTCACATCTACTTTGTTCTGAAAATTGTCTTTCCTGTTTCCAGACTCCCCTTCATTACCAGCATCAAACAGTTCTTTCTCATGCTTTGATTTCACCACAACAGCCTTCTGAATCACCTACCACATCAAGATTCAAGGCTGCTCATCTGCAAGCTCCTCCAGACAGTGGTTCTACTCACTTTTGTCTTCTACTTTTCTCAAAAGCTAATCACATTCTTTATTCGGGCTATTTTTCTCATCATCCAACAAATAGTCATCGCCCACTCCTTCCTCTGTCCTTGCACCAGGATCATTCTCCTATGTTTGAAAGGGCCCTTCCCTTCTTTCAGGCTCTTTCCCATATAAATATCCCACTTTTTTTTTTTTTTTAAATATCCCACTTTTTCATAAAGCTTTCCTTGACCACTCCAGCTTCTATACTCGTCTGCCTGTTTTTTTAATTCATTTTTTTGAAAATTTATTTATTCATGAGAGACACAGAGAGAGGCAGAGACACAGGCACAGGGAGAAGCAGGCTCCATGCAGAGAGCCCGATGTGGGACTCGATCTGGGGACTCCAGGATCACACCCTGGGCTGAAGGTGGCGCTAAACTGCTGAGCGGGTTAAACAGGGACCCAGGGATCCCCCCCCCCTTTTTTTAAACTGTTTATAACAGGCTGCACACTGTTTATGCTTTTCTCATAGCACCTGATGCTATCTGGGTGAATAATATGCAAATCTTCCCTGGGGAGTAATTGTGAAAAGTCACTTCTAACTTGAAAGGTCCGGAATGTATTTCTGAGGACAGAAACTGGACCAGAACGCAGGCTGTTTTCACTGGGACCCAGGAAGTCCCCTGTATGCTACACTTTGATGACACTCAACACCAATAAATCACAACATCCAACCTTTAGACACCAGTGGTCCTCATCAGAAGACCACGGTACAAGCCCCCAGCCCGTACTTGAGTGGCGCCGGCAGGATGGTCTGGTAGTTGTAATGCTGCTGCTGCTGGCTCAGGATCTGGAGCTGTAGAAACAACTGCTGCTGCTGGAGCAGGCGGGCGTAGTTGGAGTCCATCTGCGGCTCGCTCTTCTCACCTTTCTGGTCGGGAGGAATGTACTGGTGGTACTTCAGCTTCTTAACGCGGGGCTTGGGCTCTTTGCACTTTTTGCTGCGGTGTTTGTCATTAGGATTCTTGGGATGGCTTTGCTATTTTTGAGAAAGAGAAGAACATTTTAAGGGATGCCATCACAAGCGGCCTATGTCACTGGGTGCCCAAATGATCTGAAATACAGAGGTGGTGCACCCCAGAACCTGGGGTGGCTGCTTGGGAAAGTGATAGTATTAAATACATTTCCAGAGCCAGAGAAGTGTATACGCTTCCTCTGACCAAGACGTCTGGCTCCTAAGAACTGACCTTCTCCTGCTGCTCTGTTCCCTCAGAGCCAGAGAACGATATTCAGCTCAGCATTATCTATTGGGTTTCAACAAGCAGTCACTTGAGGTGTCACATGTAGACACACTTCTAATGGTATATAGAACAGACTATAAAGTTATGTATTCTTTTTTTTAAGCCTTTTTTTAGAGGGGAGTGGGGAGGGGCAGAGAGAGAGAGATGGAGAGAGAGAATCTTAAGAAGGCTCCATGCCCACTGCAGACCTTGATGCAGGGCTCGATCTCATGACCCTAAGATCATGGCCTGAGCCAAAATCAAGAGTCACTTAAGTGATGGAGCCCCCCAGGTGCCTGCTCCTCAAGTTATGTATTTCTAAGGAAAATGTATATCAAATACTGCAATCTCACATTATTAATCAATTCACTGTCATCTGCTTGTTGTGCTGTTAATAACAGATTTTTATCCCTGATCTTTTCAAAGCGGTTACAATGGATGGAGTCTGGGTTATGGAGGTTGTACCCTAACTGTTATGTAATGATGAAACCACTGACTCGGCCGATCAGGAAGGCACCTATGGAAAGAGAGAGGGAGAGGGACAGACACACAGTAACCAGGATGTCTCAGGCTAAATCTGCTATTACCTATACACTGGCATGTTCTCTCACAAAGTGAGGGTGGGGAACAGCTTTCCTCACAGAAAAATCCACAGAACTGTGGGCTGTTTCCTACTGTGTATCTTACTTTTCCCCTGTAGCACAGTCCTAGGATCTCCGATCTGGCCTCTGAATCTCACATTCTCAAACAGTACCTCCTGCCCTAGAGTCAAAGGAAGGAGACACAAGTGAGGGGAGAAATTTGGAGAGGAGAGATGGGTCACCATCCAAACTGTCTCTGTGCCATCCGTGCCACACGTCTGGGGATAGGGCAGAGGAGGAGAGCTGATGTTATTAGCTCAGCTGCCACATGCCACACTCTGGAATTTCTGGCTCCAGTACTACGTGATGGAAGATGGTGAGATACACTTAGTGTGCCCCAGAGCCACAGACACTGGGCCGCACAGACACAGAGAGGCTGGAGGAGAAGCAGAGCCTTGTGTGCAGGAGGGTGGAGGCCAGGACAGTGCTAGAGGGTGGATGGAAGTGAGGAACCTGCACCAGGCCAACGGAGCTGCCCTGTGTTCCTGGGGAGGCAAAAAAAAAGGCTCACCTGCCCTGCAGGAAGGAGCCTGGACCCTGCCTGGCCTCGTGGCTTCTTCTGCCCTCACTTCCTCATCTGGAAGGTGCTTTCTAAAAGTTTGAAATCAGTGTTCTTCTATGTTTGGCAAAAGCCGTATCTGACATGATGACATTATTCCTCTGTCTATCCATGCCCCTACCCTTTATTTAGCAGTTCTAAATACACTAAAAAAAAAAAAAAAAAAAAAAAAAAAACTTTACATGTATACTACATATTTAAAAGTTTGATCTTCTGTAGTGTTGATTCACTGAATTATTTGCACCAAGTAAAAAGTAGGGACCAGTACCACCAATCTGCAGCTTATCTGAAGAGTAAACCAAGCTTCAAAAGGGCAAATCTGCTAAATCAAAAAACACAGCTGCTTGTCTGAAGCCTTTAACCTGTCATGTAATATATCTGGAATACCACTGAGACTGACCTTGTATATAAAATCCAAAATTATGTTACCATTAAAGAGATCTGTTTGTGAGGCTCATGACTCCCAAATGCTGTGCTAAAGCGGCTCTATCTTACTGTCCTCCCAGTGTTCCTCTCATCTTGGCAGCCTGGATGGTAGCAGAATTGAGGACTGCTGATAAAATGTATACTAAAGCCTTTCTGCATGGCTCCAGGAGTTGCACGGAGACCAAATTTTGCACGGTTCTTCCATGACTACAGAACAATAGGGCATTTGTTGAAGGTGGTAGTTTCCAATACTAAGGCGTGATTGAGCAAGTCTGCCTGTGGTTTTGTTTTCAAGGTTTCAGACCAAAAGCCAGGCTGGGGCAATGCAAACTTGTGCCTCTGTGTTCCACGTACAGGGCCACAGACAAACCACCAGTAAAGACCTCAAACCAGCATGTGTGCAGGGAACCCACCTTTACCAGTGCTGGCCCAGGCTTTGCTGAGGACACAGTGTTGGTGGGGAGAACAGGAGCTGTGGACCTGGTGGGGGGCTGATCCGTAGGAGTTTTCAAGAATTCAGGAACTGCTGGGGATACTGGAGTAAACTGGTGGAAAAGGCAGAAAGGGAACAAGTCTGTGAACTCAATGAAATAAAATTAGAAAAGCCAGAATTAGAAGGGAATGACCTCATTTTTTTTTTAAGTCAACTAGAAAAGAAACAAAAGAAAGATATACTATTATGTCTGAGACCCAGATGTTGGAATAACATGCATTACCTCGATGGAGCCAATTAGTCTTTGCCCCAACAGCAATGAAAAGCTCAAGCTAAATAAGGTTAGGTTGACTCCACCCTAGTAGTGTTTTCTTAGAAATATGGTCAGAACCACCCTGTTTTGGCAGAAGAAAAGTCCAAGACTCTTGTAAAAATGATCAAAACAATACATAAAACTTGTAAGGTTCTCCTGCTGTAGGAATCACAGTAATGATTCTGCTGAATTCAAATGTGATATTTAGCCTTTGTTGCAGGGTCTGATCAGCCTCTATAGCACACCCCAGGCCTGGTAACATTTTGTAAGAAAGCTCCTATTTCCTGGAGGTGCACTCCAAGTACATGTCTTTAAATGTGCTTTCCAGCTTATGTCCCTGTGTCCAGGCCTGAATAGTGCTCTCCTTAACCACTTCCCCCATTTCTCACAGTGAGAGGGCATCTGAAGAATGTATTTTGATTATATTGACTTGTTTCACTGATGGTGCACCCTCACACCTAAAGCAAGAAGCTAATTTGTTACCAGGCCAAGCAAGCAACCACCAGACCTCAATTTGGAGTTGTGTATTAACAAAGGAAGTTACCTGCAGAAGGCTCTGATAGCTTTTCTCAACAACCTAATGACCCATTTCCACTAACAGTCTACTTTAGATAGATTTTAAGGATTCATTCACCGGAAAGAGATATTACTATTCTAACAAATCTGATTATTGCTACAAGGACTTAACTATTACCAGCCTTATTTTAAGGAAAAAACATCTTCCTTTATCACTTCCACTCCCTGACGCAACTCTCGAATTCATTACGAGAATTAAAGTCAGTTCTTTTGCTGATGTATTTGGGTTTAAGAATAGCACACTGTATTTTCCCTTCTTAAAATAAATGACCTGAGAACTCAGAGGCTATTTAGCAGCAAGAAATATGAAGTTTGGCACATACTAGTTACTCAATAAATATTTGTGTAATGGGTGAATGGAAATTCCTTGTGGCTTTACTCATGCGGGGTGAGACTCTCAAGGCCAGCTGAGACTGTGAATATGTGTGTGGGTGTGCAATGAACTGTGCTTGCTCATGTGGGCACTCTCTCCCAGCTCGCTTTTCCTTTTTGTCACTGATTTCAGCTTTTAAGTAATTATTACTGTCAGCATTGACAATAAAAAGACTTGACTTTTTAAAGATCGCTACATAGTAGCCCCCTTAGCCATGGTTTATTGTTCTGCATTTTCAGTGACCCGTGAGCGTCTGTGGTCCTGAAGCAGATGACCCTTCTCTGACATACCGTCAATGCTATGTATCACATGCCTATAACGTTCACCTCACTTCATATCATCACGTAGGCACTGTATCCTCACTATTAACACTACAAGTCAAAGGAGGGCAAGTATAGGATGGTAAGATATTTTGAGAGTGAAAGATTACTTTCACATAACTTTTACTACACTACATTGTTTGAACTGCCCTATTTTATTATTATAGTTAATCTCTTACTGTCCTTAATTTATAAACTGAACTTTACAGTGATTGGTGTATAAAGGAAAAAACAGTATACACAGTGTTGGGTACTATTCATGGTTGCAGGCATCCCCTGGGGGTCTGGGAATGCATCCCCTATGTATAAGGGGAGACTACTGTACTCAATTCCATTCAAACAGAAGTGGAAGAAAGGGACTTTTCAGAGAGTCTTGTCACCTGTGTTCCAGGCTGACTTCTGCCCCCAAAAGGCCTTGAGCCACGCTGCCTCCTCAGTGAACCTCTGACATGAAGTGGAGGGTCATGGTCCACTAACCATTGCTTTAAACGATGTAGTTTTAAGTTATTTGTGTTCCTTTAACTTTGCACATTTTTTGGAAGTGAGGATATTTATCTCTGGGTCAATTTTCACACAGGGAGAAACATTCCTTGGCTGTTAATAACTGGCATATGAAGTGGAATCACATACTTGAATATATACATTTATATATGATAAATAAATATATTTCCTTGCACATAAATTCTAACCTGGCAAGCTATTTTTCCAGTCCAGCCCCCACTGACTGATATGATAGCTATGATGCATTTGAGAGTAGTCAGTGTTAATAATCTGAAAAACAATCCAGAAGCATGAATGTGGTATCAATTATGTTTGAAAATGTTTCTCCTATATTTCTAGCCTTGTCTAATTGACTTCAGCCTTGAATACTGATACTCTCATCTTATTAGCTCTTTTCATATTTCAGTGTGACTTTGCTACCCAGAAAACCACAGATCCCACTGTAACATAGGAATAACCCAAATGAGATACAGTGATTATTAACATTACTTAATCTGAAGATAAATTCTGGTAAAAAGGAAGAAATGGCTAGACTCTTATTTACATTTTGCCAGTGTTTTTTGTGTGCCTTAGAAACAACCCCTCAAACAATCTTACATCCTATCTAGATGTTGGGATCCCAGTGGCTAGAGTAACAACAACAACGACAAAAGTCTAAGATCTAAACAGCAGTACTTCTGAAACGACAGTATTCCAAAAGGTATAAAAAGAATATCCAGGCCATAAAGGATACTTACTATACTTATTTTGTTCCACAGTAAAGTGAGCAATATGTTAAAATCTTAAAAGAATGCTTTAAATGTTTAAATTTCCACTGAGACCTAAGTTCACCTTTTGTACTTTCAAAATTTAATCTCAAAATGATTCAGAATCTTTTCTCCAAGGAAACAAAAGAGCTGCAAACTTTGTTTTATTGGATCTGACCACTGTTCCCAAGCTACAGGTCTTATGACCTCCAATTCAACTGTCATCACGACACCATGACAAGAAAAGTCAGAAAAACATTGTTATCTAATGATGAATATTGAGGCTTTAAATAAAACTGAAAAAGTAAGCCCTCTGAACCTTAACGATTGACTTTTCACTTCTTAGAAATTGCTAAGGGAAAGTTCTGCTACAAAAGAAAAAAATAAGTCTGAGTAAATGTTTAAGCTGATTAAAATTTTACAATGTATCAGGTGTCTGCCCTGGTTCCTTGCATACACTTGTCAAGGACCAATCACAGTTCTTTGGTAAGTTCTTTTTTTATTAGATTTCTTTATGGGATCTAGAGGGGCAGAAACTGGGTATTTAAAAATAAAGCTTTTTTTGTACTGTAGATTTTAAAACTAAAATAAATGTGTTTTTGATTTAGGATGCAGCAGCAATCTTAATTAAGATGGGAATATGCAAATAAATTCAAAATGCAATTATTCTTTAAATATTGTTTCCATATTCTGATCCCCAGACAAATAAAATGAACACTAGTCAATGCATAAGTTGAATACAGATCAAAAACACATGCTTTGTTGTATATTTAATAGATGGATATTTTATGTTAATTCTACTTTTGTTAAAATATATCACTTAGCACTGACCACTCTGTTTATACAATGCATAGTTAAAAGTTTAGGCATTTCATTTTTAGTACAAGGAGTTGAACATTACTCTTTTGGCAATATCTGGTGGATCTTTAACTGGCACTAGATGACTTGATTAGTAGTGAGGATTTGCATGTATCCCTTATTTAAAAAACTGATTATTTTTAAAAAGTTGTGGTAAAAAATATCTAATAAAAGTCACCATTTAAACCATACAGTGGTTTAAAGCATATAGTTCTATGGCATTAAGTGCATTCTCGCTGTTCTGTAACTCTCACCAACACCCATCTCCAGAACTTTTTCATCTTCCCAAACTAACATTCTCTATCAATTAAACAAGTCTCCATCTTCGTCTCCCACCAGCTCCTGGCAACCACTATGTACTCTATGTATGAGTTTGACTATTCTGGGTACCTCACAAGAGTGGAATCATACAACATTTTTCCTTTTGTTTATTTCACTTAAGTGTAATGTCCTCAAGTTTCATCCATGTTGTAGTGTGGGTCAGAATCTCCTTCCTTTTTAAGGCTGAACCATATTCTATTGTACGTATATACCATATTTTGTTTATCCATTCATTTGTCACTGGACAAAAGGGATGCTTCTACCTTTGGCTGTTGTGGCTAATGCTGCTATTGAACATGGCTGTACAAATACCTGTGCCAGTCTCTTCTTTCAATTCTTTTAGGCAAATACCCAGAAGTGGAATTTCTGGATCACAGGGTAATTCTAGTTTTAGCTTTTTGAGAGAAGTACTATACTATTCTCTATAGTGATGCCACAAGGATTCCAATTTCTTCACATCCTTACCAACATTTCTTAATTTTTGTTCTTTGGAAAATAGCCATTCTAATGGTGTGAGGTGGTATCTCATTGTGGTTTTGATTTGCATTTCTTTAGTGATTAGTGCTGTTAAGCATCTTTTCATGTGGTTACTGGGTATCTGTTTAATCTTCTTTTTCCTTTCTTTTTTCTTTTCTTTTCCCTCCCTCCCCCCTCTTTCTTTAATTTTTTAAGGGGTAAGGGACAGAAGGAGAGAGAATCTCAAGCAGGCTCCACACTCAATGTGGAGCCCTGATGTGAGACTCGATATTATGAACATGAGATCACAAACTGAGCCAAAATCAAGAGTCAGACACTTAACTGACTGAGCCACCCAGGTGCCCCGTTTCTTTCTTTCTTTTTTTTTTTTAAAGATTTTATATTTATTTATTTATTTATTTGTTTGTTTGTTTATTTATTTAGTTAGTTAGTTAGTTAGTTATTTGAGAGAGAGCACATGAGCATGAGTGGAGGCAGGGAGGCGGGGGGGGGGGAAGAGGCAGGCTCCTCACTGACCTGGGAGCCCAACTTAGGGCTCAATCCCAGGTCCCCAGGATCCTGACCTGAACCAAAGGCAGACACTTAACTGACTGAACCACCCAGGTGCCCTTATCTTCTTTAGACAAATGTCCATTCTGGTCCTTCACCCCTTTTTAAATCAGGTTACTTATTTTTCTGTTGACTTGTGGGAGTTGTGTATATATTCTAGGTATTAACCCCTTATCAGATATGTGATTTGCAGATATTTTCTCCCATTCCATGGGCTGCCTTTTACTGTTATTAATGCCCTTTGATGCAAAGAAGTTTTTCATTTTGATAAAGCCTAGTTATTTTTTCTTTTATTGCCTTGGCGTCACATCCAAGAAACCATTGCCAAATCCAGCGTCATGAAGCTTTCCTATGTCTTCTAGGAGTTTTATAGTTTTAGGTCTCAGTCAAAATGACTATTGAGGCCAGAATGTGGAAGCAAAGTAGGTATTAGAATTACTATTATTCATTTTTGGTAACTGAGTTATGGTACTTGTATAGACTATACAGTTGAAGAAATAATGTTATGTATGTATTCCTTAAATTATATAAGTAAAAGTCATCATGATGAGTCATAAAAGGATGACAGAGGATGCCGTGCTGGAAAAGGGTCTTAGGAAGAATCTCCAACTGTTGTCTTAATAAAAACAAAGTCATTGATTCAAACCTTGTGCAGGCCAGACAGACGTTCTCTTGATGACTTCTACCCCAGGTAACACATGTGAAGCAAGCAGCTCAGTGCCTGGCCCAAAGGAGTGCTCAGCATATGTTGGCCAGTACTTTTTATCCCTCATCTCAATTATATTTGATAAACTTTGACTTATTTATAAACTTGGTTTATTCTGTCCAGTGTACACTTCAGACACTTCCCTACTTGTCACAGGAGAATGGAGGTCAGAACTAGGATAGAACGTGACCTCATGTTAATGCTGGAAACCAGCGCAAAATCAAAGCATGAATAGTAGCGGTGTCCTTTTGGTATGTAAGTTATAAGAAGCAAGATCAGGTTACAGTACAAACTAGAGCCAGTATCTTGGATACCCTAATTCAGGCCTTTACTGATAAGCATCTGTAATAAAACTTAGTCTAATTTTGATCATGTTATGTATGTGTACATGGATTACCTGTTAGACCTTGCTCATCCTCTTTGTTATCTTAAACCTAAGGTCTCTATTATTTTGGAAAAGGTCATGTACCTGAAGGTTGCTTGACACAATGGGAAAAAAGTGCACCAAGTTCCCCTAACCCAGTCTTCATGAAAGTACACTGAGTACCTGAGCCACAGGGTCCCCGTCAGCACTACTTCCAATTCACCACAGGGATTGTCCCTATAGCACAGACTGAAGATGAACACAGATCCTATCAGGTCACGCTTACAGTTAACCATGTGGGTGCTTAAAATAAATGATGAATTAAATGGCTTAAGAAATCGCTGAGAGGGCAGCCCCGGTGGTGCAGTGGTTTGGTGCTGCCTGCAGCCTGGGGTGTGATCCTGGAGACCCGGGATTGAGTCCCACATCGGGCTCCCTGCATGGAGCCTGCTTCTCCCTCTGCCTGTGTCTCTGCCCCTCTCTCTCTGTGTCTATGAATAAATAAATAAAATCTTAAAAAAAAAAAAAAAAGAAATTGCTGAGAGAAAAAAAAGTCCTGGGATTAAAAGCACCAGTGAAGCAGCTCCTGCTGCCCACATGTGGCTAGCTGTTCTTCATTTTCTGCAGCTTTTCCATTGTTCAAGAGGTGCTTAGGCATAAAATAAGCTAAGCTCCAATATGTGATGTGTGTTCCATTAATGTTCTGGCAAATTCCTTTCCAGCTGTACTTTGATCAGAATTGAAAAGAAAAAAGTCCAGGGAAAGGCAGTGTTAGTCTCTTAACAGACCACACAGAAATACATATTTCAAGAATAATTCTGGGGGGAGGTGAAATGTACATTTTGAAGGAAGTATATGGTAGTGTATTATACTGTCCATGATGTAAAGTCATTAGAATTTTAGCACTGCGATTGGAAGAAAAGAGCCTGGAAAATCTGTTCCTTACCTAAATATTATATGTTAATTTTTTTTTTTTGGTAGGGAATATAATTTTTATTTGAATACTTTCCTAAAGGACTCAATCCTCTCTATCTGTGAGTTCTAAAAAAGAATTCAGGAGACAGTGTGTCACAATACATTTTGGAATAAAGCAAGCCATAAAGATATCTTGAACCAAATTTTAAGTAATTATCTTAAATATAACTTCTAAAGAAATGAAAAGAAATTCCCTGCATTGGCTCTGAACTTTTTATTAGGCCAAAAAAAAAAAAAATGAACAGGGAAATTAGAAAATTGTGTTTAAGCCATGGAATTAAATGTGCAGCATGAGGGATCCCTGGGTGGCGCAGCGGTTTGGCGCCTGCCTTTGGCCCAGGGCGCGATCCTGGAGACCCGGGATCGAATCCCACGTCGGGCTCCCGGTGCATGGAGCCTGTTTCTCCCTCTGCCTGTGTCTCTGCCTCTCTCTCTCTCTGTGTGGCTATCATAAATAAATAAAAATTAAAAAAAAAATAAATGTGCAGCATGAAATGATGACTAATTAGCATATGAAAAACCTTGGTTCAGGCAAACAAGAAGCAAAGCAAAATCGATGACAGTTACTCCAATAGTGATCTGTGAACCCGTTAGCTGCCAGCAATGGACATGTGTTGCTACCTGACTACCTTTATTTATTTATTTATTTATTTATTTATTTATTTATTTATTTATTTATTTATTTATTTATTTATTTATTTATTTATTTATTTATTTATTTATGATAGTCACAGAGAGAGAGAGAGGCGCAGAGACATAGGCAGAGGGAGAAGCAGGCTCCATGCACCGGGAGCCCGATGTGGGATTCGATCCCGGATCTCCAGGATCACGCCCTGGGCCAAAGGCAGGCGCCAAACCGCTGCGCCACCCAGGGATCCCTTATATAATATGTCCAGAACAGGCAGATCCAGAGACAGAAGCAGACTGATGGTGGCCTAGGACTGGTGGAGGGGATACTGGGGAATGACTGTAATGGGTATGGGCTTCTTTTTTGGGATGATGAAAATGTTCTAGAATCAGATAGTGGTGATAGTTGCATAGTTCTGTGACTATGCTAACAACCACTGAACTAGACATTCTAAAAGGGTGAATTTTCCCAGTGTCATGTTTTACAGAAATAGAAAAATCCATCCTAATATTCATGTGGAATCTCAAGTAGCCAAAAGTAGTCTTAAGGGCAGCCTGGGTGGCTCAGTGGTTTAGTGCCCAGGGCATGATCCTGGAGACCTGGGATCGAGTCCCATGTCAGGTTCCCTGCATGGAGCCTGCTTCTCCCTCTGCGTGTCTCTGCCTCTCTCTGTGTCTCTCGTGAATAAATAAATAAAATCTTAAAAAAAAAAAAAGAACAAAGTTGGAGGTCTCCCACTTCCTGATTTCAAAATTTATTACAAAGTGATAGTAATCAAAACAGTGTGGTCCTGGCATGAAGAAAAACACATAAGCTAATTAAACAGAATACAGAGTCCTTAAATTATTATGCATATGGTCAAATGATCTTCAACAGAAGTGCCAAGACCATTTAATAGGGAAAGGACTGTCTTTTCAACAAATGATGCTGGGAAAACCGGATATCCACATGCAAAAGAATAAAGATGGATCCTTATTTATACCAAATACAAAAATTAAAATGGATTAAAGACCTAAATATAAGGCAAAAACACATAAATATAATATTTAAATAAATAAGTATATTTTAATAAAAAATAAATATAAAAACCTAGGAGAAAACACAGAGAAAAAGCTTCATGACACTGGACTTGGCCATGATTTCTTAGTAGAATACCTAAAGCACAGGTGACAAACCCAAAAATAGACAAATGGCACTATATTGAACTTAAAAACTGTGCTTCCAAAGACACCATCAGTAGAGGGAAAATGCAACATAAAGAACAGGAGAAAATATTTGCTAACCATGTATTTCTAAAGGGGTTAATATCCAGAATATATAAAGAACTCCTACAACTCAACAGCTAAAAAACAAATAATCTGATTAAAGATGGGCAAAGGACTCAAATAGACATATCTCCATATACAAATGGCCAACAAAGATATTAAAAGATGCTTAACATCACAGTAATCACTGGAGAAAGGCTAATCAAAACCACAATGAGCTATTAACTCACACCACTAGAATGGCTACTATCAAAAGAATATAAATTAATAAGTGTTGGTGAGGATGTGCTGAAATTGAAACCCTTGCATGTTGTTGGTAGGAGTGTGAAATGTACAGCCATTATGGAGAACAGTATGGAGGTTCCTTAATAATTAAAAACAGAATTACCATATGATCCATCAATCCCACTTCTGGGTATATGCCCAAAAAAACTGAAAGCAGGGTTTTGAAGAGATATTTCCAAACCCACGTACCTAGCACCATTACTCACAACAGCCAAGACACGGAAGCAACCCAATATCCATTGATGAATGGATAAAAAAAACATGCTATAATGGAATATTATTCAGTCTTAAAACAGCCTTATCACATGCTACAACCTGAACAAACCTTGAAGACATTAAGTGACATAAGCCAATCACAAAAAGGCAAATATTGTATGATTCCATTTATGAGATCCCTAAAGTAGCTAAATTCATATGTATGTATTTATACATGTACTTACTTAAATTCCAGTATAGTTAACATGAAATGTTATGTTAATTTCAGGGGTACAATACAGTGATTCAATAATTCTTTACTTGACTCCGTGCTCATCATGTTAAGTGTCCTCTTTAATCCCCATCACTCAGTTCACCCATCCCCCCACCCTAAAGTAGTCAAATTCTTAGAAATGGAAGTGGAACAGTGATTGCCAAGGCCTGGAGAAAGGGGTTGGGGGATGCTGTTTAATGGGTCCAGTTTCAATTTTGCAAGACAAAAAAGTTCTGGAGATTTGTTGCACAACAATGAGAATGTACTTAACACTACTGAGCTGAACATTTAAAAATGGTTAAGATGGGAAGAAAAAGAGGGGGATATATTTTATAGTATGTGAATTAAATCCCCAACAAAAGTTATGAGAAAAATTTTTAAAAAGCGAGTTACATAGCCATTTGTAAAATAAAAATATGGATATAAAATTCAAATAAAATATAAGAATCTACTGAAACAAGTTAACGTGTTTGTATCACAGGTGAAAAAAAAATCTCTATTTTCCCACAATTTTAGACTTTTTTTTTGGAAGAAGAAGAAATATAATTACCTGCTATATAAAAAACAAGTCTCAAAACTGTCTCTGTTTAGGGGTAGAAACAAGAAAGGTGATACCTGAGCTGGAGTGTTTGTGGTCACAGGAGACGGCGATTCGCTAACTTTTGGCTCACTTGGGGACGCGGCTGACCCCTGCGACTCCTGGCTGGCTGGCTGGTCTGGAGACAAAGCATCACTGCTGTCTTCGTCAAATGAGAAATCGCCCTGAGTCTGAGGATAGTCCTCCTTCCCAACGCCTAAAGAAAGAAACGATTTTCAACTTATCTTGGCCTTGGAATACCAAGCTTAAAATGATAAAGGAGAAACATTGTTTATTACAAGAATGTAGGAAGTTGGTTTAAAAACATATTTGAACATAATGTACTTCCCAGAGGAAGAACACACCACTACCTATGATGAATACTTGGGGAAAAAAGTCAGACCTGAATCATATCAAGCCTTTGGATCCAACTATCAGTTGCAGCAAGTACAGAAGACAAGAAAAGTTTTTAGTGACACTGGGAATGCTAATGCATTCAGTTAATCCAGTATGTGGACATGCTAGAGAACACAACAAGGCCCGTTCACCAACAGTAAGAAAACCTACCGAGGAAATGAAGACTTAAGTGATAACAGCCAAAGACCAGGTGTGGACCTTGTGTGGATCCTGACTTGGAATACAACTTTTAAAAAACTTTAAGAGATGTGGGAGAAAATGAGGCCATGCCTTGGTATCTGCTGATGAGTCCTACTTCTTGGAGTGGCCCAGTTATACTGACACCTTACCTTGTGGGGCCCGTTTCTTTGAGACTGAATGGAATCATCATTGAATGCATTACTTAGAATCACTGACCACAAATTGCCTAAGAATTAAACGCATACTAATGCAAAATCTTCTTGCATTAGTATTATTGGTTATTATATAATATTATTGGTTAAAATATAATATATTATAATAAGAAGCCCCCAGAGTAATGGAGACTGTAATAGTTTTTATAGTAGGATGTTAATTTTTCAAAATTGCTTGCTGATTAAGTGGTATTATTCCAGATTTTTTTTTTCTGCTGAAACTTATGCCAGAAAAAAAAATGTGTGTGTGGGGGAAGTGGGGAATGGAAACATTTGTAACAAAATATGGTAAGACCAGGATAAAATGGACAGATATTACCATTCTTATTAAATATATCTGTACTCATGTGCTATTTACCTTGCTGAACTAACATTGAACAAGCTACTTATCTTTCCTTTAAGTAAACAAAATAATGAAAAGTCTCTAAAAATCTTAACACAAGAGAAATTAAACAGTATAATGTAGTCAAGTTAACTCAGAAAGCATCATAATGAAATCGGAAACTAATACATCAACCTCAGACATGACAAGAGGAAGCTCTGTGTTGAGTGGTAACAGATGCTAGTCTTAGAATATATAAAACAACAACAATAATAATGGGAACTGGTTTAAGTGTTAACTAATTGCTACTTCACTCAGAAAACAACACTCAATGATTGGTGCTGGCTTTTTAAATTAAATTTGTTTTAAACTTCCAAGTTTCTCTTTCTCCCAGAAAAAAGTAAATTTTTGCATCTTGCCTATAATTGCTTCCTTAACACTGGAGTCCACAGGAAGGATGTTTTTCTCTACTAGCTCCATAGGACCAGGTCTCTGAGCAATCTTCTCATTCAGATCATCAGCTAGTCGAGCTCTTTTCAATTTCATCTGAGTGGCCTGCAGGGATGGCTCTGCAAATGTCTCTAAAAGAGAAAACACATTTTTAACCATTACTTGAATTACTCTATTCCATAATGTTATGTCAGGCCGACTGAATTTAATTTAATTGAAACTGGTTTAAGCATATTCATGTGTTCTCAATGTATTTAAGGAAAGAAAAATGACTGTTTAAGAATGCTCTAGTACAACATTTATACATTTTTAGGCCTCGATATTTTGTATTGTCTATACAATGCCCTCAGAGTCAAATTAACATGAACTCAAGCCAAAAACTGGGGTACTGCTATTGTTCATTTATGGTAGGAGGATCACACTCACATTTATTAGGTACTGGAGATACGGAATATGAAAAAGAGAATGTGGTCCAGGGCTCAAGAAGTATACAGTTTTAGATTTGCACTGGAAAGTCAATTCCTAGAAATGGAGGTACTAGATCTTACTTAGATTATAAGCTTCTCTGCAAGAGTCAGTGGGAAGAGCTACAAATCATATTCTTAAATTGATCCCTGTGTGTCTCACAGTCTTCATAATTAAGAATGTGGTTTTTTTTTTTTTTGAGATTTTATTTATTTATTTATGAGAGAGACAGAGAGAGGCAGCGACATAGGCAGAGGGAGAAGCAGGCTCCCTGCGGGGAGCCCGATGTGGGACTTGATCCCAGGACCCTAGGATCATGCCCTGAGAGAAAGGCAGACAGACGCTCAACCACTGAGTCACCCAGGCATCCCTCTGTGTTTATTTCTGAATATATAACCTCGGAACATTCAATTACAGAGTAACTAATGGTCATAAAGAGCCTCAACTCATCTACTTACAAATGCAGTTGTACAACAAATGCGAAGCTAACATAAATATCATAATTTGTTCATTTGGGTAATTCTGTCAATGATTTGCATTTCTGGTATCTCTCCTCAACATTTTATCACAATTGTTCTCAATAATGTTTATTATTGATTAAAATAATGGTGAGGTATTAACTCAAAATTCCGAGTTGCCTCTTAAATTATATGGTAGAAGAAGGTCTTTTAATGAAAGTCCCTATAAAAAATCTCAGGATCACTAATGTTCTTTTTTTTTTGGGAGGTAATATGTTCTTTTTTTAATTTTTTTTTTAATTTTCATTTATTTTTTATTTTATGATAGTCACAGAGAGAGAGAGAGAGAGAGAGGCAGAGACACAGGCAGAGGGAGAAGCAGGCTCCACGCACTGGGAGCCTGATGTGGGATTCGATCCCGGGTCTCCAGGATCACGCCCTGGGCCAAAGGCAGGCGCCAAACTGCTTCGCCACCCAGGGATCCCGGGAGGTAAAATGTTCTGACTGAAGCCCAAAGCTCGCTGAAAGCCCATGACCCATAAACTACTCTCCAGCACATCTGAATACTTCTCTGTCCACCAGTTGAATTATATGCTTACCAAAAGTCAACCTTGATTGTCCACACAACAGTTCATATCAATTCATATGTGATGTCAACACATAATTTAACTAAATGTTATAGGAAAATGACAGCCTTCAAAAATAAAATTATTTCTTGGGAACGTAGATTAAATGCTTTGGAATGACTTGATAAAGGTGAGTCATTAAAAAATAAATCACTGTCAAAATAAAACATTAAAAAATAAATCACTGTCAAATTAGGGCTTATTAACAACTAAAATATCTGGGAAAATGATAAAATCTAAGATTTTTCAACTTAGATTGCTTTTCAAGTGTCTTTATGTTGTTTTTTCCACCCTCAATCGAAATTGTAGATGATGTATGACAGCTGTGGTTTATGCAAGAAAGATGATGATCATGCAGATCAGTCTCAGGTTGATGTTTAAATGTATTGTTAAGATCCAGGTAGGACAGGCTTCTGCCTTTCTCCTCTCTCCTGTCAACACATCCAAGTGATATCAGGAATATGTCTGGAATGAAAATATCCCAAAAGTGAATAATGAGAGGCTGGCATTTTGTTATGTTTCTGTTCTTGGTCTTATCATCTCTTCATCTCCATGGCACTGAGGCTGGATTTTTAGCTGAACTTCAGAAAAATAATGTAGACTTTGCCTGCCAAACATCCAATTCAATCAAACCTGGGAAAATGTTAAAATAAGTTGGGGGGTGGTTTAAAGTTATTTTTTAAATTACAAATGATATATTCTTTCTTACTTCAAAAATCCCAACTTGAGAACAGATGTCCAAAAAACATCACTTATGGTTCATTCATATACATAGTTAGGTTTTTAAATGTTGGTCTATCTTTTTTTAAAAAAAAGCAAATATGATTCCTTTTGATAGCTAAATGTATTTGCGTTTGGTCTTAATAATATTAATAAAGGCTGTTACAATCAGAAGGCAAGTTGAAACAGACAGTATTGTTCCTTCAAAAATGTCCTGTAAAGGTCACGATATTTTTAGGTGTACAAGGAGCCATTTGCCCAGTTACTTACCAGTACATTTGCCTCTTGAAGATTCATTTATCCCCAACAGCGGGTAGCTGTTCCTACCCTACCACTATTCTGGAAAGCTTTTTTAGTCCAATGGGCTTCTGAGAACACAACTGAAAGTAGTGAAAGGCATCTACCTCTGACCTCCCACTCAGATATGAAGATAGTCCTATAATCATAGATTCTTTGGAGCTACTATGGGCTATAGATACCAACTTGATCCTTGGAATTTCTTTACAACATCCTTACTGTGGTGTCAGCCTGTGCCTGGTCCCTAATCACAGCAGCCTCTCATTGAGTACTTTTCACAATCTTTAATCCATTTGTTTTGCCCGTTTATTATCTGTCTGCGCCACTAAAATGTAAGCTTCATGAAGGCAGGCATCCATTTGACTCATTTGTTGGGTCTCTGGTGTCTAGCTCACTGGCCAATGAACGACCACCTCAAATGAGGGCAACCATATTGCTTCTGAAAGATTTTTGGACATGTCTGATACTTAGGATATTATTTATTATATTGAGCTACAATCTAATACTTTGTAATACCAACCTATTTCTTCTTTTTTTTTTTAAAGATTTTATTTATTCATGAGAGAGAGAGAGAGAGAGAGAGAGAGAGAGAGAGAGAGGCAGAGACACAGGCAGAGGGAGAAGCAGGCTCCATGCAGGGAACCCGACGTGGAACTCGATCCCGGGTCTCCAGGATCACACCCTGGACTGAAGGCAGGTGCTCAACTGCTGAGCCACCCGGGTTGCCCAATACCAACCTATTTCTAAAACAACTTTACCATTAGGCCAGAAGAATATAATATTCCTTCTACTTGAGAACAGTCTCAATACAAACTTTTTGTATCATCTCAGGGTTTAACACACTCAAGACTATCACAGGGTCAAGCTCCTAGTCTTGCTCAATAAGTCAAGTCAGAGAAGCAAAACAGTAACAAAATGTAACTTGGCAATTTATGTTGGGGAAACCAGCTTTCAAGAATGCTCTCTTTAGAGAGAAAACCATGCTAGCCTGAGCCACATGTCTCACCAGAGATGGAATAGAACTGTCCTTACCAGGTTCACAAGTGATGAGGCTAGACCACTGAGAAAATCTGGGAGGCTATGGGTGTTTATGTTAATGGTCAGGTCACCGGGACTGTAGTGGATAGGTAACAACAAACAGAAGATGGTAAGTGTGAGCTCTGTACTAGGTTGACATAACGGGGTCCAGGTGGCTGAAAAATCTAGGGTTAGATTTGTGGCCACTGTACTCTCTATGACTTAATGGGCATTTGTTCCTCACTGATGAAGAAATCCTCTGGACCAAAAATGTTTCTCCAGAACATGGCAGAGACATCTATGGCACCAGCTGGTGGGGAAGAGTCAGTCCATTAATGGGTTATTTAGAGAATCAAATCTTCCCCATGTATCTAATATAACATTTTAGCTTTGGGTCTTCATGTTGCTGGAGGATGTCAGCCTGTGGGGTAAGAAGTTATCAAAATGGGAATAAACAGCAATGGTGGAATTCTCACTTCTTTTAAGAAAACACAGAATAAGCAGAAATAAAAATTTTACCTTCTAAAATGTGCATCCTGACAAGTTCAGAACGATCTGGTCGGCTCCGAATCTTATGCTTCAAAAAGTTTTCAGTCTTAAAAAAAAAAAAAAAAAAAAAAAAAGAGAGAGAGAGAGAGAGAGTGAAAAAGTCTTACCATAAATTGTTTATGACTTATTGTGGTTTTACATTCTTCTCTCAAGGTACTCCATTTAAGTGAATTGTATGCTCTCTGGTCATGATTTTGGGAAGAAAAGAGTAGAAATTAGTACTTTGAAAAGCTATCACCCAACACATAATTTAAATTGCAGCCTTCAAAACTGCACAGGGATCTGAAGTGCATGCTGGCATAAAGTAAGCACTTTCCAGACTTTTATTTTAAAACTTGGAAAAGGCAAAAGATAATTTGAACAGACATAGGATTCTGGTCATTTAAGTATCTAACATCTACACTTTAGGTCAGATAAAAATCCACCTAAATTACAAATTTCTTTAAAATCCTAATGTATGTTTGTTAGTGAATTCATATCCCTGATCATATTTTCTTATTCAAAACAATTCTCAACTAGAACAATAAGGCTTTCAGATGGTTTTAGATTGTATAAGATTCTAAGAGATCATTATTGCATTCTGGGAAAATCCCTATGGAATTTTTGGAACATTCTTATTTTCACATTGTATGACAGAAGTTTTCCCTAAAGCAAAAAGAATGAATGTGCATAATGGTCCTTTTAAAGAAAAAGAATAAACACAAAACCAATATGCAAATAGGAATGGAGACCTCTCAAAGAATACAACAGAGCTGAACCTACTAGCAACATTCTTCGTCAAATGTACAGCTACCACAGATTCAGTAAAGAAATGAACTAAATATGTGGTAGTCAGGACATCACTGGGCTGTTGGTCTCGGGGAGGGGGTGGTTACAAATGGTAGACTACTCCGTTATTATTCTAAAAACTGTTGGTATGTTCCAAAAGCAACAAGGCGAAGTATGATTTGTCCTTTATGCACAAAACTAGTTACAAGTTTTAAAAGAACAAAAGTTGAACATCATGCATTTTCTAAAAACTTCAAGATAAAACTACCCTAGAATGTATTACTCTACATGTCATGTGTCATGAAAATACACTGCATTTTCTTTGTTGACAATATTTAGGAGTAAGACTGCTACTTGCCCACAGGTACTTTAAAATAAAAAAGAAGCAGAGGAGTAGAACATTTGAAACTGAAATTTCTTACTCTGGCTCGTTCCAAGCTTTTTATCTGCTCATGGAATGCAGCTGGGCTCTTCAAAGCTGTGAGAAGAACAGGAATCATTTTGGGAGTACAGATAGAGGCGTTAATATTTCAGTCAAACGTTAGGGTACATTATGTTGATGTTCCCTCTTAATCTTAGGAGTT
The DNA here is from genome assembly GCF_905146905.1 of Nyctereutes procyonoides. NCBI lineage: Eukaryota > Metazoa > Chordata > Mammalia > Carnivora > Canidae > Nyctereutes > Nyctereutes procyonoides. The sequence continues at coordinate 48,813,968 of NW_026575126.1, read as the reverse complement.
TGCATCTACAGTTCCATTTATTACTAGTTCTCTTAGGAGATCTATGAAATTTGAAACCTTAAGATGTTTTAGAATTAAAATTACATATTCACAGATAAAACAAGTGAACATTTAAAATAGAGTTGTATACATGACAATGCAAATGTTAGGTCAGACAGTTGCAGCCAATAGTTGGGCCAAGTTATTGTCACCAGGAGAACTGTTTGATGATTTCTTAACAGGCCTTTGCTCTTAGTGGCCCTATAAGATGCCGGGGGGGGGGGGGGGGGGACCAAATGTCCTGAGGACATTTAACCTAGGCGTGATGGAACCCTGAACATGAGGGCACTCTGTACCTCATGTCTAGCAGAACTGAGTTACTGTTTACTGAGACCCCACAATGCACGTAGCCCTACATGCTGTGGTCAATCACAATTATATCACTGTTGATCATCACAACAACCTTGCAAGGCAGGTATTAGCCCCAGGGCAGATGAAAGACTCAAAGCAGTTAAATGAATTCTTGAAGGTCTATAGTTAGATTGTGGTCAAAGTAGAATTTAAATTTTTTTTTTTTTTAAGATTTTATTTATTTAGTCATGAGAAACAGGAGAGACAGAGACACAGGCAGAGGGAGAAGCAGGCTCCTTGCAGGGAGCCCGATGTGGGACTTGATCCCGGGTCTCCAGGATCACGCCCTGGGCTGAAGGCGGCGCTAAACCGCTGAGCCACCCGGGCTGCCCTTAAATTTTTTTTTTTTTTAAAGATTTTATTTATTTCAAAGTAGAATTTAAATCTAGAATTCTGAATTAGAAAGTTTAATGTTCTATTGTATCAAAATGCAACTCACTCTAAAGACAGAGTGATTCTTTAACATGTTAACGGTTACTTCTTTAAGTATTCTAGAATCTCAGAGTGAGGATAAGCAGTGTTTCGCTAAAACATCACTTACCACAGTATTTCTATCAATTATCTTTGCAAAATCTTTTGTGCATATGTGTACTATGGGCAGTCAGATAATGTGGATGGGATTTAGGTTATGCTTGCTTGGGCTGTCATCTCCAAAACTTGACCCATTGGCTCTTGGTAGAATTATTTTCAGCTCTGGTACTTGAAGCACTCCAGAGATTCCCAGAAGCCCAGCCCAAACAGGTTTGACCAGGGAACAGCTCTCAAAAGCAGAGTAGAGCTGGCTTAGCGGTGGTGTCCTTAACACCATAATTTGATACTATTTGATTGACTGGTTTCATTGTCAGTCAGGAATGTAGTGGTAGAGAAATCTGGCAGATCATCAAACCAGCTTTGAGTCTATCATAGTACTAGATTTAAAATACTTAGATAATTAATAGTAGTCCAGGAAAAGAACAGTTTTATTGGGAAAAATATCTACTGCAGAGAAAAATCGTTCTATAACCCCCCAAAAAGGTAATATCAATGATTCAGAAGACATTTTGTAATTTTCTTTAGTCTTTTAAAGCCATTTTAGGGAAATCAATGTTTAGATAAACATCTATATAAATAATCCTAACACCCAAACAACCAGTCTTTCCTTCTAAAATATAAAATCACCTCCAAACTTAGTGAGTAAAAGGTAAGAAGACAATGGGCAAATATTCTAAAATTAATTAACTCTAAAAAATTAAGGAAGGAGGCCTCAAGATACTTGGAAATTATTTGTAGTTGGGCAAGAAAGAGTTTTTGATTATAAATAGAATGCTTATTAGTCCTATAACTAAAATGCACTTCATTATAGGCCACACTATATTGTTAACAAAGACAATTCACTTGAATTAAGTAAATTAAAGTAGAACAAGGCTTTGAATTAATTTTATCATGTTACTTTTGCCAGTCTAAGGAACATTGCACATATTATGTAGAGATGATTTCAGTTATTTCAAAATTAAAACCAATGCTCATGCATAAAGGAAGACCAGATCTTAAACTAGTTTCACAGTTTTTTTTTGTGTAATACAGAATTCAGGTCTATCTTTTAAGCTACATCTGGTTTTCAAGTTGTATTTGAGATGATTCTCTTAGGATGGCAATGCTGATGTCTGATTCTCCATAACAAGTCATTTGGTAATGGTTTATTGACTAAATGGACACAGCTCAGAGCAGAGTGTGATCCAGATTCTTGTCGGACATGTGCATTTTGTTCTATCACACTGGAGGGGACAGTGACATTTAAATCTTACGTGGCATGATGCCCTGGTCCACCAGTTGTTCTCTTGTCCTCCTCTGCTGCAGCCTCAGCTGGAGCACTGTGAAAAGGAAAGAATCACCATTGGAATTTATATGCAACTGTAGGATCCGACTTATCAAGTCCCAGAGGAGATACAAGCTAAGCTTTATTAAACCATCTTCTATTCTTACTGAGTAAGGTTACTACCTGACACCATTTAACTTATAGAAAGAAAATAAGTTTGTAGTTTCTACCTGTTTGGTAAATTCTGAAGTTCTTTTAGCATATTTGTTTGTGTAGTTAATGATCTTAATTTGATAGATAAAGCTAAATATTTATTGTGTCAATACAATCACAAAGTACTCAGCAAATAAACTAAAATAGTTGGCTTACAAGTTAAGACTTGCTAATAAAAATATCTAATTGGTAGAAATAGAAATGTGAGATTCTTTGACATTAATTAGTTTTTTTTTAAATAAAGCAAGTTAATAACAAAAATTTATTTTAAGATTGACTTATTTGGAGAGACTTGCTTCATCCGGAACAAGTTTTAAATAGCTTTAATGAAGGCCAAATTTATAATAAAAATTAGACCTGTGAGATATTACTAATGACCCAAAGGAAAATTTCTAAATTAAGAGCTTAAAGTTTAATAATCTTTGCACAAACATAACACCATGTCTCATTCTGCGAATTCTCAAAAAACCAAAATCAATTGATATCATTTTAATGAAAAAAGAATAAATCAATCATTAGAACTTGTAGAGAATGAAGTATACATCAAAAAAAAGTGAAAATCCACTTTGCCACATTTATTAAGAATAAATTTTCCCCCTAGATTTCTCAAGCAGCTTCCTTTTCTATCACCTATTTTTTTTTTATCTGGGAAATGAGCCTATTTCACAAAAGAGGAATACATGAAGTAGCTTTGAAAAATACTTTCCTTGGTTTACCTTAAAGTTTCTATTTTGATTTTTATGGTTTCGTCTGTAGATGAAAACCAAGGTTAGGCTCATTTAGGGTTTGACTAAAGGCCACCAATATGCTTTAAAAAATTACCTTCATGTATTTCTTGAAGAAAGAGAGAATGTTCTAGCAAGGGGGTGATGGCTGGAACAAGAGGCTAGCTCAGACCAGTCTTGTACCCAGGCTCAAAGGCAATGCACATGATGGCTTCTACTTACAATAAACCCCTAAGACCTAAAGATGCAGGGCCTATGGTCCTTATATCCTTGCTTTTTGCTTTTTGACCTGACTGCAGAGCACAAGCCTAGATAGATATACTTCCAAAATAGTCTAGACTGTAGAATGGCTTTTAAATATTTTCCTATTCATCGCTAGATATAAATGTCACCCTTTATTAAATACTGAAAAAAAAGTTGTTTTGCTTCTTTTGGTGGACATAGGATCACAGAGCATCACTGATATCCCCTTTAGAACTGAAGCAACTGACCTAAGATTCTATTACACAAAGCAAAAGAAAAATTTAGTGGGTCAAAAAAATATATGCACATGTTTCTCACATTAAAATTGTTTGTGATGCTTTGAATCAATTATGCTCTAACAGGAAGATCTTTCCCCTGATAACTTACAGTTTATTGAGGATAGTATGTTCCCATCACAGTACTTTACTAGGAACAAAAATAACCAAGAGATAACCTGTGAATATGATAGCACCCAAATGCCTGCATACTCTAACATTCTTCCACAAATGCTAGAGCTAATGCTTGTCTAAATTTGAGATGGTCATATTCAAGAGGTATAATCCCAAGAAGAAGAATAGTGAGAGGAGAAAAGGGTCAGAACATTCTCCACTTCAAAGGCTGACCCTTCTGGATCACGGTGGTCCATGTCTGCTGATGCATCTCTAGCAGGAGTATCCTCAAAGAAAGGTGTCAAATAGAAAGGATAATGAAAACATCAACAGCTCCCTTCTTTGGTTTAAAACAAACAAACAAAGCACCATACTTGTGAGACAAATGTATCAAACACAATACATATTTTTAGGGCGAATGGCATCTTGGAATGACGGATACATTTGCGACAACTTCATTTGCAAACTACCAGTGATGACAACAGCTTGTTAGCCTGGAAGCGTCTCCTGACTGTATCCTGGTCAGCTGCCCTCATGCACTGTGATAGTGGCTCTGTCAGCTACAAGATCTTGGACTAGAAATCACGTTCTCATGCTGACATGCAAAGGTATGTGCTCCCACAAGGGTACCACACAAAATGAACACATGTCACCAATTATTAAAATAAACGCTAAACACAAACTACTTGTGTTTTCCATCTGGTTTTCTATGTGGAATACAACCTGACTTATGTCATACTGCTTGTAGGTAGGAGAATAATCTTCCCAATCACTCCTCTCCTCATTGCCTATAGAATTTTCTCAAGAAGCAGCATCATCACACTATGGCGTTACTCAAAGCAGGTGCAGCAGGCAGCTTGGTGCAGGCACACTGGTTGGCTAAGAGCCCACCTATGAGGGGTCTGTTAGAATTGCAAGGTGCAGGTATGGGGTGCATGGCCAAGAGCAGCAGGAGCAGCAGCTGTGAATGGAAGGTTTGTTTTGAAGCAAGGACATTAGCAAGACCATGAATGGCAGAGGAGGCAGAGGTGCAAGTAACTAGTCACGTGGTTAAGACTGATTGCCCAGCTGGATTTAGTTTTCCCCATCTAGCTCCAAGTGGGCTGCACTAGACACATTATACTGAGTGTCGGGCACAATGCCCTATAGAGAGGCTCAGGTACACTGCCACTTTTGGTCAGCATCAAAACACAATTACTGTATTTCCCCATATTAAACATAACCAGTAACTCACAACTTGATGGAAGCTCTTCTGAGAAGAACCACCAGTTATAAAAAGTACAAATTGGTTACAGGCTCACAATTCTAGGAAATATCAAACTTCCTTTTAGTGCTTCTCACTCATCAAATCAGTGTACCAGTTAATGTACAGTAAGTGACAACCAACATCTGCACCTCGAAGGCAGCATATCCAGGCCAGGAAAGACACGGTCTGAAGGGTGCAGATGGCATAACTGTCCTGCGACACTGGCCAACTGGAGCTGGTAGAATGTGGCAGTGTGTAGCCAGGACAGTGAAGGGGGGCAGGGGACCCGATTCTGTTAATCATCAAAGAGTCGTCTGTGGTTGTGGGATCCAGAGGCTTTCTCGAGTTTCTCTGGGGCCTTTAGGAGTTGAGCATGGAGACCATCTTCCCCGCTGGCAGACTGCATGCTCCCATCCCCATGGAGATGGGGAAGGCCCAGACCACTGACCACCACTGGGCTTGCTGCGTAGTTGTCATTCTCAAGACACCAGCTGGTCTCTGGAAAGCCTGACACATTCTGCACGTGTCGTTGAGACTGCACTTCTATAGCCACCAACGGAAGACTAGACGCTGGTCCGGCAGTGCTTTCCTGTGCTGGCGGCAGGTGGTCGTATAGCAGATGCCTAAGAAGCCAGTGTCCCGGGCACTAGCCTTGTGTCTGGAAATTGAACCTGACAACGTTCTCCCCGGTGCTGAGATGAGTTGATCAACTGAGCTATTGGGCTGACACCATGGCTTCCATCTTATTAGGGAATTGACTACAACTGAGAGTTCTCCGTGGTCATTTTGCAAATACTACATGAAAGATAAGAAAACATGTAAATCTAGAGAATTCCTAGGAGGAAGAAAATAGTTCAGATCAGCCAGTGAGTGGCTACATCCTTTAAGAAAACAAAGGACATAGTAATGATAAGAGTGAAATAGAATTCATGTTACAACCACTCATATGTGAACATTTTTAAATAATGTCTTTGCCTTTGAAAAATGGAGAAACTAAAATAATCCAACACATGGTCATAGTAAGTCTGTAAGTCTAAAATCATTGAGTTTAAACCCTTAATTCCCAGAAGGAAGAAGAAGGGGTACCTGTGTGGTCCATATAAGGAATGACCATAACGTAGTAGGACTAGTTGCTTTGTGTGCAAGCCAGCATCTTTTGAAATTACAGCAGATGTGTGAGGACATGGATACATACTACTTTATATCCATTTAATTTAGAGAAAAAAATTTAATTATTGAATTTCCAAGGTAGATGTGTTTTAATACTTTTTAAGGCTAACATTCATGGCTTCCTCTTACATTTTAGCAGAGAAAAAAATACATACAATTTTGAAAATCTTATTTCATGTTATTCTTTGGTACAACATATAAAAACAATATTGTGTCAACAAAAGTGTTTGCAACTTGCTCTTGATATAAGAAATGTAAAAATTGGATTTTTAACCACCATTCCAAAGGATGAAAGGTAGCTTATCTAATGTTAGGGATGAAATGTCCCTCTTATTCAGCATCACAAATCGTCTACGCATTAAAGAGTATTTTTAGCTCCTTTACCCAACCTCTTAAATGGATTAAACTGCCTTTAGACAAAATTTCAGGATTAGTTTCCTATAGGAAAATAAAACAACAACCCCAACTTAAAATGCAATGTCTTTCATATAATACCCCACTTCAAAATTTTCATTTGCTTTTTGAACCAAGGTGATATGTGTATTCTTTTTTCTATACGTAGAATATTTGAAGTGTTTGTATAATAATTAAAGTGCTTTTTCACTCTAAAGTGCTAATTAAAGTGCCTTTTCACTCTAAAGGAAAAAAACCCACATTATGCAACATTTTAAAGCACGGTTTTGGTGCAAAAGGTTTTTGAGGGGATATCTGAGGACTGTATACTATAAAAACAAGGCAGAAATGACCTGTTCTGGAAAGCGGTGTGGCAGTCAGCCATGGTCTTGGAAATTCTTTATAAATAGCTAGTTTCAGTTACAGGGTATGAAGGAGGGTAGGTTACAAAGGGGAGGGGAGATGAGCAGCTGCCTGCAAGTTTGAGGACTCAATGTATATTATTTAATTGCAGGACATCACGCAGAATAAACTGTAGAATCATCAGGGATGAAAAACCCAAGACCCTGAGCAGTCAAGTGAAGGCCAGGTAAACCAGAGGCAAAAGCAAAGATGGAAAACCAAAGAATACTCTGAAACTGATTCTGTATCGACTCTGAAGGCACTAGTATGCAAAAAACAGGCCCTGGTTTCTGTTTTTAAATTTAATTTTTTCAAATAGATGTTTGAATAAAGAGAATAAAATGACGGGACTTGGCAAAAATTAATTAGGTATTGTTTAGACTGCATTAAATTAGGTGCCTGAGCCTATAAAAAGAGACAATGTTATCATCATATTATCTTTTGAAAAGATAGGGGAATACTGGCCCCTACATAAAATCTTTGGACATTGAGGTCTGAGGGCCTCACTGAAGCTGGGTTGTAGTCGTTTATTAAAGCAGCAATTTAGCGGTAAAATGTATACCTGCATTTGCTTAATCAGGTAAGGTAAAAAATTTGAAGTCTTGGGCAGCCTGGGTGGCTCAGCGGTTTAGTGCCGCCTTTGGCCCAGGGTGTGATCCTGAAGGCCCAGGATCAAGTCCCACGTCGGGCTCCCTGCATGGAGCCTGCTTCTCCCTCTGCCTGTGGCTCTGCCTCTCTCTCTGTGTGTCTCTCATGAATAAATAAAATCTTTAAAAAAAAATTGAAATCTTGAGAAAATTTATATTCAAAGAGCAAAAGACAGATGAATTCTTCCTTCTCCTTAAAGACAAATGTTTGAATAGGTGGTGGTCATCAATACTGTTATTATGACCACTATTACTTCAGATGCTTGGTAAAAGTAACCACTGTTTTTTTTTTTTTATATATATAAAACTGCAAGAATGTTTTCACTTTATTATTATTTTTTAAAGCAGTTTTTTTTTTAAAGCAGTTTTAGGCTTAGAGCAAAACTAAGACAGAAGTACAGATTTCCCACATATCCCCCAGCCCCCACAAATGCAGTCCTCCCCCATTATCAGGAGGATTAAAAAAAACTTAATTCAACAAAGATTCACATGCTTATAGCTCTTTGCTTGGATGGGTATTTTGTAGTCAGAAGGTAAGCAGCCACATCCTGAGGAGTTCCTTCTGGGCCTGGGTCTCAGAAATATACCACTATACCACCAATACCTCTATTAAAAATTCAGGTTTTATGAGAATTTTTTCTATTTATTTGTTGAAATAAGAGACACACACACATATAAAGAAGGTATTAAAAAGAAAAGTGAAAGTCCATTCCACTCCACACCTCTAGTCCTTCTCCACAAACGTAACCACTGTGAAGCTTCTATGGCCCCAGAGGGTGTTTTGTGAATATTCCAGCAATATTAAATATAAGATATGCAAAGGAGATACACGGGGTAGATCACACTATTCATGTAGTTTGCTGATTTGCTTTTAAAAAAAAAAAAAAGAACAAACCCGTAATATCTAGCTCATTCTTACTGGTTGTATGAATGGCTGTATCCAACATATGGATATATCAATCATATACATATAAGTTTCCAGATTTTTTTGCTATTATAAACAATGCTGCAATGATTATCCTCATTTTTTTGGTATCCTTCCATGATGATGATGATTATATACATAAAATGTATGATAATGGAACATGCATTTAAAATTCTGATGGGGGCACTTTGCAATCCAAATGGTTTCGGCAATCTATATTCCCACTTATGAGTTGAGAGAGTACCATTCTGTTCATCCATTCCCCACAATGTACATCAACATGTTTTAAGGTAACTTTAAATTCAGAAACAAAGATCACTTGTGCTCACCCAAGACTAATGGCAAATATCATGCCAAAATAACAGTGAAATTTGTTATAAATAATAAGCAGTGAGGAGCCAAAAAATATCAAAAGCATTAGTGAGGGTGATGGGGCAGGTTTTTGACTGAAACGTGGAGACATTTATAGTGGTTGTCAGAAGCCCTGCTTAAGCTTTCCCTTGCAAAGCTCCTATTTATTTATAAACTTGGTAGAATTTTTCTAATGTTCCTGGGTAGAAACTTTAAGCACAAGACATCTCATTTTTTTCCCCTTCAACACAGCTGAGGGATGTAACAGACAGATTTAAGATATATTTAGAATAAAATCAACAGTATATGGTAAGAGACTGGATGTTGTGTTTCAAGAAGAAAGAGACAAGAAAGATGATGCCTGGGTTTCTGGGCTTAAGCACCTGGTTAGACCATTTTACTAAGACAAAGAGCACAATTTGGCCGTTCAGGAGCTTGGTATTGGACATGTGTAAATTGCTAGCAGCGATGTCAACTGGCTCTGTGTGTCCAGATTTCAGAAGGTAGGTCTTAGAAGGAGAGTGAAATTAGAAAGTTATCACTTATTGGCATTTGAAGCATGAGAGTTCAGCGAGGTAGAGAACACAGAAAGAGCAGGCAAAAGAAGCCTGCAACTCAGCGCCTAGGAAAGTTAACAATGAAAAGCCCACATATGGGTCAGCTAGAGGATGATGATCCAGAAAAGGAAGTCAGAGGAAGTGGTCTATGAAGGAAAAGGAGGCTGAAGAGTGTGTGTGAAAGTGTTTCTGGAAGGGGGTCATGACCAACTGCAGTTTTTGTTCACAAGAAGCTACTACTTGGAGTCATGGATGGAAGTCAGACTAGAGGGATGCTTGGGGGGGCTCATTGGGTTAATTGTCTGCCTTCAGCTCAGGTCATGATCCCAGGGTCCTGGGATTGAGTCCTCTATCGGGCTCGCTGCTCAGCAAGGAGCCTGCTTCTCCCTCTCCCTCTGCAGCTCCCCCTGCTTGAGGTTACAGAGTAGAGAAGGGGCAAGGGTGTGAATGATGTTAACAGAAGCAATGTTTTCAAAATGTTGCCCTGAAGGGTAGGAGAGAAGGTGAGAGCTTGAGAGGTGTGGAACACCTGGAACATACCCAAGCAAGTTCATAACTGATGAAGAGCAAGAGACAGGAAGGAGGAGAAAGGGTAGGAGGGAGAATGAGCATGAAGGACTCTGAATGAGAATGCACAGGAGAGGGACAGGCAGCAGGTCCCTGGAAGGAAAGAGGATTCAGAGCACACAAAGAGAGCTTTTGTGAAGAGATACTTCCTCTATCACAACAGGAGAGTAAAGACGAGTGGGTAAAGCTAGATACCTAGATTTGGTCTGGGATGTCCAGGGATTTCCCAAAGACGGCTTTAATTTTTTCACAGGAGGAGGAAGAAAGGCGACTTGCTGAACATGAGGGGAATGAAGGAAAAGTCAATTTGAGGCCAGCCAGGGAGGTTCGACACAATCACTGCAGACTGGGAAGAGCAATTTGGAAAGAGAAACAAAGTTATTTGTTGCTGAAATGCTCCAATTAATAATGGCAACAGCTTGGGGGACAGAAGTCAGTCGGGAAACTGGCAAGTCACTCATTGGCTCTGAACTTTATCCTTCTGATCAAAGACCACACGATACAAATTTAGAACAATTTGGCAGTTCTTCCTGAAGCTCATTATACAAAGTTTTAGTGAAGAAGAGGCATAGCCCAGCAATTCCACTTCTAGGTGAACTGAAAAGAATGGAAGACAGGGTCGGTCTCTCTCTCCCTCTCTCTCTCTCTCTCTCTCTCTCTCTCTCTCTCTCTCTCTCTCTCTCTCACACACACACACACACACACACACACACGTGTGCAGAGCAGCACTAATTCACAATCACCAGGAGGTGGGAACGGTCCCAATGTCCGCAAGAAATGAATGGTAAAAACTGTGGTCTGTCCACACAATGGAACGTTATTCAGCCATAAAAAAAGGAATGCAGCATGGACACCTGCTCCAACACAGATGAACCTGGAAAACATGATGCTCAGTGGAAGATGCCAGAGACAAAAGCCGCACAGTAGATGGTTCCATGTATGTGAAATATCCAGAATCAGTAAATGCAGAGACTGAGTTCAGATCAGTGGCAAGCAGAACTGGGGATGGAGGTGGGGGACATGGGGATAACTACTTAAATGGATACAGGATTGTCTTTGGAGTGATGAAAATATTTTGGAACTCTGAATTGTTCACTTTAAAATGGCTAATTTTGGGTTATGCCAACTTTACCTCAATTTTAAAAAGCTAGAAGAAGAGACTAAGAAACTAGTAACTCAATAATCAAATTTTGCATTTCTCCCCCAGCCCTGGCTAGCCCTCCACCACCATAATTCCATGAATCACTAATGGTGACTTTGTCTTTCAGGAGTATGAGGACTATAGTAACAGCTACATTTTATATTTCTTGTCACACTGAATCCTAGGTTTTGTTGGGATTGTTTTGGCCTGTACTTCCCCTTCTAGATGACACCCCTATATTCTAGCACCTTCTAAATGCTCATAATATAGAATTTTTAATAAATATGTCTTACTTAATTTTGTGTGGTATACTTAGAGTATATAAGAGAGTTATATTTTCTGAGGAAGGAGAATATCATGTCAAAGAATAAGTCAACAGAAGAATATTCTATGGGTGAGTGCTTCTCATGGGCAGAACTAGGACTATTTCACTTTGTTGTAGGAATGTGAAGCCCAGGGTATTTTCGAATTACTGTCGGTGGTAGAAGAGAAGACAAAATCTAATTATGTTGCTTTAAAGGGTATAAGAAGATTAATAAGGGAAGGTGAAGGGCAAAAGAGTAAAGAAAACCATGAAAAACTGGCAGATACTAATTTGTTTTTATCTCCACTTACTATTAATGTAAAATTCATGAAGCATTAAAGAAGAGAAAAAGCACGTAAGTACTCTCACACAAGATAAAGAAGAGCAACCAAAGATCACGGACCTTGGAGTCTAATTTGACAATTATAAAATAAGGTTCTTCTTTAAATGATTCTACAAAATAGATCACAGAGAAGCCCAAAATAAAATGGTGGTCTGTCCTGTAACAGCCATGCCGTCTGCCCTGACGAAGCAAGCTTCCATTACTGGCACTTCCTTTCTGGAACAAAAGCAGAGTTAGATAGTGTGCACATAAATCTACACCTCTGACATGATGAACAGCAAACAGCATTTCTGATTGGGAATTTTTATACTATTACTTTCCACTTAAGTAAGGGAGACAAAATCAAGCTAACTAAAAAACTACATAAATTAGTGTTTGAAAAAGTTAGGCCTTAGGCTACACAGGAAATACTGCCTTTCTTTCCAATGTCGGAGAGCCTACTGTATCCTTATGAAGTCTACTGGGTTGGGGGATGTGGGAAGAGGCAGGTGGTACCAACTTCAGAATTCTAAACTTGATGGGAAGGTCACAGTCTAAAATGCACCATTTAACCTCCATTAGGAATTAAAAGCAAAAATGAAGTAAAAATGAGAATGCTAACAGTCCAGGCCCACATACTATAGGTTTCCTGAATTAATCTGCAGTATGAGGTCAGGAAAACAATGTTTTCAATACTCAGCCTTGGAAATTTACAGGCACTTTGATAACTCCATGGTTGGCTGCTGCTTCTGTTACCATGGAAACAGACTGCTAAAAATGGGGCATGTTTCTTTAAACTGATCATACCTTCACACAAATTCCCTTCTCCTTTTTGTCAAAAGTTGGAATGAATTTAAAGTATGCTTCTCATGGTATGACAACGTGATGTCAAGCCAGGGGGCCCAGTACAAAATGGCAGGGATGACATTAGTCTGTGGCAGACGTACAGAAAGATATTTTACATATACGCATTTTAAAAATAGTGTTTGATTAAAAAGTGATGGAAATAAAGTACACAGTGAGGCATAAATGGAAGTATAACACAAACAACAGGCACTTCAAAAGCAAAATCACCCACTTAACTGTTTTATCACCAGCAATGTAAAGAGGTTAAAGCAATATTTGATTTCTTTCTTTGAGACAATTGATTTTTAATCTGTAGAACCATGCTGGCTCCATAGCCAAATTTATCTATTTCTTAATCTGTATGATTCCAAGAAAACATAATATTTTTCTTATTGTGGGGGCAATCAGAAGTTCTATATTCCACCACCACATCAGCATTTCAGCGTGCAGCTCTAGGCAGAGGTGCTGGCAGGTAGGAGTTCTCTCTTAATTCCTCTAAGATGGGAAGATGTATGTGGCATAAAAGACTGAAAAGTCTTAATGTAAAGGCCTAAGGCAGGCTCTCTGAATAAAAGGATAATTGACAATGAAACAGAAAAACTGTGGAATATTATTTATCTCCAATTTTTCTCAGAATAGAAAGCACATGCTACTCTTTTGAGGTCACTTGATCCTGGCTCAATAGCTTGGTTTTTCTGCCACTGTGCAGATTCAGGAACGGGACTCCCACGCATTCACCTACCTAGTTACCTACATACACATATGCATGCATAGCTATCTGCCCACCAAAGCAAGAGAACTGAGAAGTGGGCTGCCCCAGTATCATAGCGACTGTACATGATGATGCAAATGAAGGGATGAGTTGTGGTCCTTCAAGCCAATGGAGTAGGGTGGATTGGGGAGGGAGAGGCATTCTGGGAGAGACAGTGATAGAAGGAAACAGAAGAACATCCTATTTCTGGACACAGGGGCAGGGCCTCAGTCCATGGAGGGGTCTAAATGGGTGGGGTGAGATTAGGAGGCAGCCCTGTGTCCACTTGAGACTGCATTTGAGGAAGGGGACCTAGGCAAGGGTGGTGGCCGTAGTGAAACAGTGCTATGGGTGAGAGAAATATATTTGAGGTAGAACTGATGGATCTGTGATGGGACCTGGTGACAGGTTATGAGGAGGAGGTCAGGGACAGTGTCACTGATCAAATTCCCAGCATGAGCCAATGGGTGGACAGAAGTTCCCTTAAATGTGACAGGAAACTAGAGGAGCATGTTTCATGGGAAGAAGACGCCCACTGGAGTCGTCAGGGATGTAGGGGGCTGCACAGGTCTGGAGAGAGGGCTGGCCCGAACAGGTGTCTTCTTCCCTCGTGTGGACGAGAGCACACACACATGGGTTTCTTCTGTTCTCTCTTTTACGTGCGTGCACATTTTCACTCTATATTATCATTTAGTTTCTCACTTTTTAGTCTGCAAGCTCCTTGTATGCTGTCACGATGCTGAGTACAAACACTCAAATTCTGCAAAATCAAATCATTTCTAACAAAAAGTTATATAACTTTACCTCAAAAACAGCATGCACCCATTGTTTTTTAAAAACACTGTCTGGGAAGAGGGATCTTTTACCTTTTCCTTCATACCAGCATGTTAGTTTAATTTATTATAAAGACTATATTATACTCTTCAAATTTATTTTTTAAAAATGTTATTTTAGTGATACTGTACAACACTTGCACTTTTGTAGAACACTGACAGAAAACAAAGAATTTCTAAGAGAAATCAAAATAGATGTTACAAAATTCATGTGCTTTAATCAGAGAAGGCTTTGTGGCATTCTTTATTTCAACTGCTTATTTGTCTGTTTCTCAACCATGGCTCAATAAATGTATTTTAGCTGGGTCAACAATAGAATCAAGATCTATTACATTGTGTTACTTTGTTGCTTACCTTACAAATACGAATTAGAAGCAGCAAATCAGAAAAGGGAGAGCGGCTGGATTTTGGCAAAAATCAAACCATAAAGAACAATGCTAATAATCTAGTAATGATCTAAAGATCATTCTGTGGACTGATGAAAAATGATTTCACACACCTTGACACAGTGCTTTAAGGCACTAATGCATCACATGTGGGGTTATTAGTTTATAACTGAATTATAAATTATATCTGAAGGGAAGAGTTCAAATTATATTCTGTTTAAGAAGGCGGGGGGGGGTAATACTCTTTAAATACTTGTTGCATAATAATGTGTCTCTGAGATGCAGGACACTGGGGGTGAGGTATAAAAATGATCCAAACAAGGATTCTATCCCCCCAAATCATCAGTCTAATAGTGAAGACAATAAAGATCTATGTATCACTACAGAAAAAGGTCAAATGCCACGAAGAAATGCAGATCAAGTTATAGGGAACATACAGGAGAGGGGAAATTATTTTTAGCTAATAGGATCAAGCAACTTTCTTTAGGAAATGGCATTGGGTTTGGGTTTTTGGCGACTTTGGACCTGCAAAGCTGGGATGAAAGGAATGTGGTGGGCAGAGGCATGGAGGAAGAAAAGCAGAGCAACACTGTCGTTCACAGAACTTTCCACACTGACGGAAGCATTTTATAATCTGTACCGTTGCATACGCCAGGCACTAACCACGTGTGCCTAATGTGATGGAGGAAGTGAATTTTAAAAATTTTATTTATTTTAAATTTACATTTAAATAGCCATATGTGGCTAATGGACAGTGCAGGTTGAGTACGTACGAGATAATTCTCAACATTTAATAAAGTCTGAGTGCGGGCAGCCCCGGGGTGGCCCAGCGGTTTAGCGCCACCTTCGGCCCAGGGCATGATCCTGGAGACCCAGGACAGAGTCCCACGTCGGGCTCTCTGCATGGAGCCCCCTCTGCCTGTGTCTCTGCCTCTCTCTCTCTCTCTGTCTCTCATGAATAAATAAATAAAATCTTTAAAAAAATTAAAAAGTCTGAGTGCTTTGGTAAAGATATTTATTTCATCTCTTTTCCCCAGGTTGGTTTGCTCAGAAGATTTCAGACAAATGTACACCCTTTTCTTAAAAAGATCTACTACAGCCATGTCCCAGCACACCACAAACTTTCACCTACTTTTCACAAACTTTAATAATAACTGTTATTTATCCGCCGGGAACAGAAGTGGGAATGTGGCCCCCACATGTCTGTAACTCTTCCCCTGCCACCCATGGGTTGAGGAACACAATGAGAAGCCCAGACTCCCCAAGCCACTTCTTAGAGGATAGGTGACTAGGGTAGCAGTCTGATCTACTCTGGACTGTGTGTTGAGCAAGAAATGTACTTTGGTTAAAACACTGAGTTTTAGGGTTGTTAGAGAAGTTAGTTTTAATCAAAGTAAAGTAATACATACCCCAGTTTTCTTTTCATCATTAGAGCATCCATTTTCCTCTTTAATTAGAACTAGCTGGTAGCATTGGTATTATGATTCATTATCTTAATAATGACTCAGATTAAACCACTTATCTAAATTAAATCACCTCAATTTATTTGATTTTCCCTCATAATTTGTAATTGTTAATTCTTCAGTTGTCAAGTTGGTGACTGTAATATCCATCTTTAGTTCTAGAATCAGAAATCAATTTTAGATTTCATCCATGTTGCACACAATTAGAAAATGTTCAAATGCTTTCATGCACAAGTCAAAAGTTGAGATTCCCCACTGCTGCTTTGACAAAGTAAACTAGTCTAAGGAGAATTCTCTGTCTTGAATTTGATCAGGAGAATTCATGATATTTATTGCTAGCCTCACCTAAAGCAGCTAATAATTAAATTCTCCCACTACACACATGGATTGGTATTTATCATAAAGTTTACATAAGCATTAACAAAACTGTGAAGTATGGGATGACAACCACTCAGAGGCCATTTCCAACATTTTCTTCTTAAATTTTTAATTGGTATTACTAAATTTTCTTGTTAAGGTGCCACAGAGACTCCTGAAGCCTATGATTATTTGGTAATAAAGTCTGCTTTTCCCCCTAATAATAATTCTGGCTGTTAACAGCAACAGGAATTCTGACATATCCTAATATAAGTAAGAAACAGAGCACCTACTTGAGAAGCAGACTGGACTTCCAACCCCTAACGGTAGATACATGTCAGAAACACCAGGGAGACCAGGCTGTGTCCATGTGGTTAGAACTAAATGGACGAAAATTTAGCCTTTCTTCACTACCTGGAAACTTAAAATCTTGATGTTTAAAAAAAATCCCAGGGGTGTTCTTTCTTTCCTTTTTTCTTTTTAAGATTTTATTTATTTATTCATGAGAGACACAGAGAGAGAGGCAGAGATACAGGCAGAGAGAGAAGCAGGCTCCATGCAGGGAGCCCGATGTGGGACTCCATCCCAGGACTCCAGCATCATGCCCTGGGCTGAAGGCAGGCACTTAAACCGCTGAGCCACCCAGGGATCCTTGTTCTTTCAAAAACAAAAACCAAAATTGCCAAAAAGGAGTGAGTGGAGGACTGAACACTACTGATGCGAAATACAATGAATATTTTTAGCATCCTTTAACACATGAGGCATCACCCATCGGACACTAATAGTCACTTGTGTATTTGTCTCTTTTGACACAAGAGTATAGGATCTAATTAGACTCTAGGGTGTTTTGGTGTTTCAATAACTGCTGCCATATCAATCAACTTTCATGGGTCAATATAACTAATGTATAGTCCAAGGCCTAAAAGCACATAAAGCTCAGCAGAGGACTATCCCAGCCCCAATGTTGTGCTCTATGAGTCTGCTAAGCTGACCACTGGTACACATCTCCAGGCAGTGACTGTGACACACTCAATTCCAGGCGTCCTTGCACACGAACCACACTATTTTTATGCCACTTCAAATAAAAGTGTTTTCTGTAACATTTCTCCTATTTTGTCTGTTCTAATGAAACCCAGGTCTAATTTCTCTTTCAGCGTCACTAATGTGGAGGTAACAGATCATCCTCGAGATCTATGGGGTTTTTTGTTTTTCCCTTGGCCCTGTCTCTAGCAGAAAATAGGTAGAAATATAATCTGTGGAGGTATATAAAGCAAAACCCTAGTCAGTACCACTGTGGTGAGATAGATCAATTTTATACAACCATTTCTGTGGAGGGTTTTAAAACATGAATGTTCTCTCGAATTTATATGACAGTAACACATATTTCTCTATGCTATAAATATATAGGGAATTTTAAAAATGAAAAAAAATAGAAGGAAAAGGTAACCAAAGGCTACTTTTGCTGAAAAGGGTTGAAAAAAGGCAAAGAAGAAGAGGGATGACAAAGTGGCATCAAATCAGGCATCTCATAAGAACAGGATGAAGTACGTGTTGCTTCTCCTACTGTACAAATGAGATTAAAGGCTCAGGACAGTGAACTTGTCTAGGGTCACAGCTCCAGAATGGTGTGCCTGGGACCCGGTCCCAAGTACATCTCACCTAAGAGCCAAGCTCTTGCTCTTCTGACCATACATTATCACACAAGTATAAATGGTAGGCACGATCTCAATGGTTAGGGAAACAAGCCATATGTTATGTAATCATGTCAACTCTGCTCTTCTGTGCTTCTTGGTATTGCTTCTACCCTCCTTTTATGTTTTTAATCCTTGCTTTGGCTCCTTATCCTACTCTGTGGTTATGACAGCTCTATTTCTCTTCACTTTCTCAGTGTTCAAGTAGCACAGACATTGTTTCAAATGTGAGGTATGAACAGGAGCTTAACACCTGAACTTGACTTAAATGATGCATAGGTAATTTTTAACTATTTTTTTAAGTTAATGATTTAAAAACTTTAAGTTCCCTCAGTGAATCTCCAGAATGTGTCCTAAAAACTCCACTGGTATTGATTTTATAAGAATCTACAGTGAGGCTTGCTGTGCGCAAGCAGAGGCGACCCCATTGTTTGGTTCCTGGCAACGGCTATTTATACTTCATTGTGTGTCATTTGTTTTGATCTACATGTTTTTTCTACCCATACCCCAAAGTAGTTCAACTCTAAAAAGTCCAACTATTGTTTCTTCTTCTTATCTTCCAAATCTGTAACAATCTCTATCATCACGTTCTCATATTCTAAATGTCTGAGCAAAAAAAGGAGCAATATCTTTGGAAGAAACTCAACCTGCTACTCAGGCAGGTAAGTCTACATTTACTGTGTCTATAAGATGAGCAAGGGCGAGTGGAAAGGTGAGGGGCAGCTGATGGCAGGAGCTGAAAGTAGATAAAACGAAAAGAGGTTACTGTGTTTTTTGTTTTCTTTTCCTACCAAGGAACCCTAGAAAATCAAATTTCAAAGTAAACAAGTATTGAGAGGGGTAACCTTCATTATCTCAGATTCAGGAAAAACTCTATCTCTATAGATCCTGAATTTCTTAAACCACAGCCCTTGATCTTCTCCAGCTGCCACAGTAAAGCATGACTTACACTGGTCTGGCCACACTTCACTATATGCCAGGACAGGGGACAGCAAAGCTCATACACTTGGCCATTTTCTCAAATCAGTCAGTGAGGTACCATGCAGTGGCCACGGACAGTAACTGACAGTACACTTAAGCTGCTTTTTTGCCTTGTTAAAAGGCCACAAAACCATGCAATGTGTTTTAAAAAACAAAACAAAATGATGCAATGTGCATTACAACCAATTAAACCAACCATTTAAAGATATAATTAAGAAAGCACTAGCTACCCTCCTGGTTTTAAACAATAAAACCCCTAAACGTGTCAATTGGAAAAAATTTTCCTGGAATTAGGTGTTTGTAAACCTAAAACAGTATTCTGAATGATATTGAAAAGGAAGTAGCCTTTCCTAAAGGGGTGGGGGGTGCGAGCAAAAGAAATCGGAAAGTATGAGAAAATATATCAAATGAACCTGGAAAGATTTCACTGAAATGAGGACTGGCCTCCTAAGTCCCCTTCCTGTATTAATTATTGCAAAATCCCTAGAGTTCCAGCAGTTAATGAACCGAGAGAAAGAGCCACCCAGAACAGCATTAAGGTTTCATTTCAGAGAACTTAGAACATGTGAAGTACAGGAGTGAACAGAGAGCAGACACACAGCACGGTAAGCAGACACACATGCTCAGCCTGGTTAACAGGAACATGAATTTGGCAGTTTTGCCCCTGTCCACAGACAGACTGACCTTCCTTGAGACTTTTCTGGTTGCTCCCCTCAAGGCATTCCTTTTCTTTTAATGGTTCGAAATCTCCAGCAGTTAAAATCTCTGGGAAGCCCTGTTGCTGCTTCTTGGAGCTATCGATCATGGTGAGAGCTTTCTGGAGACAGGCAGCATCAAGCAGGAGCAAAGCGCAATTTGCCGAGCAGCAGAGACCAGCGCTCCGCACACGCTGGTCCCTGGTCCCTGGTCCCTGGGTTCCTCCTCAAGATACCCCAATCACTGGGCAATTATGTCTTTGAGCAGCTGAAGGCAGCCATTCCTCTTTAGTTCCCAGCCTGACCTGCAAATACACTCCTGCTGCTGGAAGCCCTAAACTCTCTCCCACATTGGGAGGCAGAGCCCCAGAGGCTCGATGCTGAAATCCCACCCCTTTTCCCAGCCAGCCCCCTTCCCCTTGCCATTCCAGCTTCCCCCCACGCTGGGTACTTCCATCTGCAGTTTGATGGTCCGAATCATCTGACAAACACTGAGTCAAGCAGTTAAAAATAAATCCTGTAGTTGTTAAAAGAGAAGACTTTGCTGATACCTAAGAAGACAAATTGCTGCCTGTGGTCTCTCTCCGGCTCTCTATAAACACACCCGCAGGCTGTGGAAATACTTTCTATCAGCCAGACGAGCACATTCATTACTCATTAAGTTCTCCAGCTAAACAAACGGCAGTGTAGGGCATCAGAAGGAAGCGGGTCTTCTCGCAGCAGAGGGACCACACTGAATAAACATGCTACCAGCATAACTGCCAACAGCAGAGGCATCCAACTACCAAAGTTCTTCCGTGGCGTGCCTTTCGCTGCGTCCGGCTCTTCCTGGCAGAGCCAGGGCTCTTTGTAATAGGGAAACGTACTGCAGTTGCAGCTTTCCGCCCTCACCAATTTGGACCTGAGCAGCAGTTTTCCTTTGTGCCGCTAGTCGGCTGACAGAGTTAACATCGCCATGATTGTTCTAAGGAAAAATCTCCTCCCACGTACGAAAAGCAGGCAGAGCAAGAGAGCTTCTATTTCACAGCCGATTCAACCAGCGGCCAGCCCAAGTTTAATCTCACACGAGCTATCGAGCTATCGGCGACGGGCACCTCTCCTGCAAGTCACAGACTGCTGTCCACTGGGTGCGAGGGATGCTGCTGGAAGGACGTCTCTAGGTACGGCACCTCCAGGCAAATGTGGAGACAAGCCTGTTTTCATATGTATCAGATATATATCTACCCGCAGCTAGAGCCAGAAGAAGCTGATTTTTAAAAACATGGCTCAAAGTATGCTCTATTGCAAAGGGTTCCAGAAAACCCATTAGAGGTTGTAAGAGCAGCAGATGGAATCCTCTTCCATGAGGGATAACATTTTGTTCACTTTTTAAGAGCCCACATCCAGCAGAGTGCCTGGAATATTAGTTTTCAATAAATACTTGTTGCATGATTGAGCGAATGAATTAAAGAAGGGGAAGCCGCAATGGGAAAACTTGTTTTCATTATGCTCAAAATTCTACAGAAGTCCTCAATCAATGCCCAGTAGTCACTAATTTTAGATGAAATGTTCTCTAAAGGAAGCACATTTTCTCTTCAAAAGAAAATATACACATACACATACATCTTGAATGTGCATCTGACATGCCTTCTAAGGGATAAAGACAGGCCACGTTTTCAAAGCCAGGAAACCAAGTATTGCCTTCACCACTGAGACACAGAAGGGGGCTGGATGAAGATTCTGTCCTTTGTCCCTGGTTCCGGCGCTGGTGTGCACTAAACCCGGACTGTTCTAGAAAGATAGTTATCTACTCTTCTCCAGCGTCTCCTGAGAATGGGATTACACAACACATGACATGGCTCTTGTCAACTGAAATTTCTTCTGAAGCAATGTAAGCCCAGGGCTGAGAGTCCACACGCCCGCAGGAACAAACAATGCTGAGCTTATCACACGTCTTGAAAATGCGCTCCAATGCTCTGCTACTATTTCTGATCCTGAGGCCTCTGTTCTACACTGTTTCTTTGTCTTTAAAGGAGCAGGCAAAGTAACCATAGCTTTTTGAGAACATTCTTTAGGTCAGTGACCTCTTTAGCAGTTTGGTGAAGTTTATCTCATTTCACCCCAAGAGCCCCTTCTGATCTATGATTATTGGCACATTATAGCCATTTTACAGACCAGGACCAAAGTCAAAGTCACCACGCTTCTATATGGCAGGTCTGGAGCTTAACCAGTCGTTCTCCTACTGCACTTCAATACTTGCTTGCTGTCTTCTAGAATATCCTCCATCTCTAGGCTTTAGTTTGATCTTGGGACAGGTTTTTACAGCAGAGGCCACAAATTTTATGGCATCCTAGTAATTGTACTCCTGGGGAGGGAGAAGGAAAGCTGGCATAACCATCCTAAAATGCTTTCACAAAAGCATTTCTCCTTTTCCTGAAATGAGAGCAGCAGCAGCCAACTTTACTTAGTGCTCGCAGGGTACCCCAGTCTAAGTGCTTTTCATAGGTCACCTCATCTGTCCTGCTGTTGGGCCTGGGAGTTCAACATTACCACAATTTACAGATGAGAAAAGTGAGGCCTAGAAAAATCAACTATTTTTGTTGGAGGTCAACTATCTTCTACATGGTGGCCAGGACTCCCAACAGGTGGCCTGGCTCCAGAGCCTACTTTCTAATTAAGAATTAAGAATTATTTTGCAAAAAGGACAACAAAAACAGTAAACCCTCATATTCTCTTTCTCAGCGTACTGCTTTTAAACCATACTCAACTGTGTTTAGGCCACAAGTTTAGAGAACTGAATAGACACAGAGCTATACCAGCCACTTCAACTTTTTTTTTTTACTGGCTGTGTGTGTGTGTTGTGTATGTTAAAAAACAAAACAGTTCTCTTTTAAGGATCAGAGTAAGCCTTTTTTTTTTTTCTTTTTTGTAGAGAGACAGAGAGGGAGAAAGAGCGAGTGAGTGCACATGTACACAAGCAGAGGGAGTAGCAGGCAGAGGGAGAAGCAGGCTCCCTGTGGTGCAGGAAGCTCAATGTAGGACTCAATTCCAGGACTCTGGTATCATGATCTGAGCTGAAGGCAGATGCTTAACCAGCTGAGCCACACAAGCACTCATGATTCTCTGTAAGCTTATTATTTTTATATCTGATAAATATAAAAAAAAATCTCAATAAGGAAACACATTGTCTTGCTGTGGGTTTATAGTCTTATCTCTAGTTTTGAGAGAAAATAATAATTTCTTTAGTGGTGAATATGCCTGAAAGAACATTTATTTTGCTATTTTTAAAAATATGAAATAGCTTCAAATTTACTTTTCCTGAACCATCAGCGAGAAGGCTCTGACAGGATACCTCTTTGCCTTAAGTCTCTGGTGTGTTATTCCTACAATCAAGGACATTTCCCCATAACACCCCAATATAACCATCAATATCAGGAAATTAACAGTGATTTATCACCATCTAATCCACAGATTTCACTCATGTTCCACTAATTGTCCCAACAACATACTTTAAGGCAAAAGGATCCACACCAGGATCACATAGGACCCTGAGTTATTTCACCTCTCTTTAGTATGCATTTCTGAAAAGTTCCTCAGTCTCTCTAAAATTTTGAAGATGACAGACCAGTTACTTCACAGCATTGCCCTCAATTTGAGTTGTCTGGTGTGTCTGCATGATCAGACTCAGGCTATGGCACGAGCATTTTTGGCAGAAATACCACAGAAGTGGTGATGTGTTCTTTGCATCCTACTGGGTGTTGCACAAATGCAATTGGTCTTATAACTGATAATATTTATTTTGATGAACTGATTAAGATGGTATTGGCCAAGTTTCCTCACTGTAAAGTTAGTTTTTCTTTTTGTAATTAATTACTTTGTGGGGTTGAATTATTTATTACTGTGACAGTCACACAATGGTGACTTTGAAAATTCTATCGTTCTTCCTTCTATGTTTATTAGTGGCACATCTGACCATAAGAATCCCCTTTATCTGGTTTATGGTACCTATTTCTATCACCATGGACTTAATGGATTCCTGTTTTATTCAGTGGGTGATAACCTGCTCTTACCATTGCTCACATTATTCCAGATTTGGCCAGAGGGAGTCCATTCAAGCTGGCTTCAGTTTTTTATGTCACGATCTACTCTCTGCATACTTTATTACTTTCTGGTACAAGGTATTCCAGGCTCATCTTTTACTTTTCCTGCTCCGCTGAGAAGCAAGGACTGAACAGCAGGTGTACTCATTGCTATTAGGGTGTTGGTGTTCCCAGGCCTCCTCTGTAAAAGTTAGGGAACATGTCTGTGAGTTTATGTGTGTGAACATACAAGTACACACATATTTATGTCTCTCTATATTAACAGATGTATATTTAAGTATGTACATTTACTTATATATATGCTGAAAACCAGAAGTTCACCCTGATGCTTCCAATTCCAATCCAATGCCAAAGGTTCTTCCTCCACTTGTCTCTTTTATGTGATTGTAACCCACTTCTCCTAGAGTGAGAATCTTGTCTCCCATGGTCTGCCACCCCACCTGTGGATACCTGGTTCATCCTACTATTATCACTGCTGTAACAAACTCTATGCAGAAATCTCCTCACCCCAAATGGGCTCTGAGAGCTTCCCCTGGGTTGCTGCCCCCACTCCCATATGGCGGCTGCTTTGCCCCACATAATGTCTTTGGAATTGAATTAGCGATGAAGGGAGGAACGACACCTGCATTCTCTCTGAGTAAAAGAAGCCCAAAGTAACCACATGAACCGCTTTCAGTAGATTCATCCTTGTTCCTTACTACATGTGCTACATCATCTTTAGTGTCATTTGGCTCTACTGCCATGAGGGACATTTAACTTCCAATGATAGGTGATTAAAGTCACTTTGGCTATGATAAATCTGCTTCCACACTGTTTGTGTGTACACAAACTCAAAAGAGTGGTTTTTGTATGAAAGAGAGTTCCATAAATCAGGTCAATTTTCCCACTACTCCAAGCATAGATATTTAATAAGCGTGAGAAAAACTGTATGGCTTGGAGACTAGGAATAATCCAGGAAGGGCTTCAGGGAATCGGAACAGAAACAAACACGGCTCAAGGGACCTACACAAAAACTTGGCAGTCTCAATATATGCTCACAAAGCTGCTGATAAAAAAGATATGGTTGTGATGACGCTGCACTGTGGTAAGCACAGACCTGAGAATATTACCAACTGTGCAATGTTTCACCAGCGTAAAGGCTCCAAAGGGGATTGGATACAATAATTAGTAACAGCAAACAGATTGCTAAATACTGAGCTGTGGTTCTCCTGTAGCATTCTCGATACTGGACTGAGAGAAGATGCCTTTTCTTTTCACCTCCCACATCCTGGTACTTTGAAATAGGCCCTCCAGTAGCCCTTCATGGAAGGGATACAGGCTCACTGGGGTTGCCTCCACAAGGCCTGAGCCACTGTCACAGAAGCCATGCAGAAGCGGGCAACCAGACTGGATACATTTAGGGAGAAAAATGTCAGTCCAGGTCACACCTAAAGTTTCCCCAAGGGTACCATATTTTTAGTAAAATACTTATTTTTTAAAAGATTTTATTTATTTATTCCTGAGAGACACATAGAGAGAGGCAGAGACATAAGCAGAGGCAGAAGCAGGCTCCCTATGGAAGCCCGATGAGGGACTTGATCCAGGACCCTGGGGACCTGAGGCAAAGGCAGACGCTCCACCACTGAGCCACTCGGGTGCCTTCAGTAAAATATGTATGTGATCCTTAATTACCCCTTTTAAAATTCTAAAACTATAAAAATATTGTTATCTTTACAAACACAGTGACCCGAAGGGCAGCAATGTCCACAATAATCAAACTATGGAAAGAGTCCAGATGTCCACTGACAGATGAATGGATAAATACGATGTGGGGTGTGCGCGTGTGTGTGTGTGTGTATATATATATATATATATATATATATATATATATATCTACTCAGCCAACAAAAAATGAAATCTTACCATTTGCAATGATGTGGATGGAGTTAGAGGGTACTACGCTAAGTGAAATAAGTCAGTCAGAGAAAGACAATTATTATATGATCTCATTCATATGTAGAATTTAAGAAACAAAACAGAGGATCATAGGGGAAGAGAGGGAAAAACAAAAGAAGATGAAATCAGAGAGGGAGACAAACTGTAAGTTGTTTCCTCTTAACTCTAGGAAAGTAATGCAAGTAAGGGAGGTGGGGAGATGGGGTAACTGGATGATGGGCATTAAGGAGGGCACGTGATGGAATGAACACCAGGTATTACATAAGACTGATCAATCACTGAATTCTATCTCTGAAATTAATAATAAATACTAATAATACACTGTATGTTAATTGAATTTAAATAAAAAATATATATAGGTACTAGGGGACAAAAATTGTATCTTTAAATAATTAGCAAATGGTTACAGTAAATTTCAATAACAATAATTAAGCCCAATTTAATAAATCTTGATTATTAAAATGACTTTTTTTTGTAAACAAGGACGAAGTGTGATCTCTGAAATCAGACATATCTTAAAAGTCCTTCGTTTTTATTACTTTTTAAATACTTTTTTTTTATTTTATTTGTTTAAATATTTTATTTATTCATGAGATACACAGAGAGAGGGAGAGAGAGGCAGAGACACAGGCAGAGGGAGAAGCAGGCTCCATGCACCGGGAGCCCGACGTGGGATTCGATCCCGGGTCTCCAGGATCGCGCCCTGGGCCAAAGGCAGGCGCCAAACCGCTGCGCCACCCAGGGATCCCGCTTTTTAAACACTTTTAAAATGGCTATCAAATGTGTAGTACTTCAGATATAAAGGATGAACAAATCGGCCCCATGGAAACCATTTCAGGAGGAAGAACACACTTTTCTGTTATTTCTAAGAGAATAAGATTCTGAAGGACTATCAGTGATTTGAACGATTACGTACTGTAGCATAACTGAGTGCTGCAACAGAGCCTGGTAACTGGGTTTGTAATGTGTGTTTATGATCATCTTTCCCCACAGAACACAGACATGACGGGTGTGGCCAGCCCTGCTGCGTGTGCTCTACTCTCTCTGAAGACGTGAGCTGAACCTCAGTAAGGATTATGATCTGACCATTTGTGGTCTGACGAAGCCCTACTTCAAGGGAACAAGGAGAACTGCCTGTGGGTTGGGGCAGGTGGCTGGCTGGGAAGGCAGAGGAGCAGGGCTGAGACTGTATATGCAAGGGCCCAGTGCCACTTGTTCCGCCCCCCCCCCCCCCCCCCCGCCACAGCTGCAGGACGGATCATGAAGAGAAGACATAACATACTTTATCAGCTTTAAAGGAGCCCTTCAAGGGCACCTGGGTGGCTCAGTGGTTGAGTCTGCCTTTTTCTCTGGTCATGATCTCTGGGTCCCAGAATCGAGTCCTGCATCAGGCTCTTCGTGGGGAGCCTGCTTCTCCCTCTGCCTATGTCTCTTTCTTATTTATTCTCATGAATAAATAAGTAAAATCTTAAAAAAAAAAAGAGCCCTTAAAATCCTTTCTCCATTTCTAAGCTTTATGGTTCCCCATGAACACATGAAGATTTACAATAAAGAGCCATCCTTAGATTACGTATTTTCAAGGTCATCTTCCTTGAACTACAAGTTACAGAAGAGAAGGGACCAGGACAGACAGAATGGAAGACTGAACAGAGAGAGTCATGTTCTTGCAAAGACGGGAAGACACATTGCTAAGTTATGGTCAGTGTGATGGTGGGATAAGAAAACTGTCCATGTATTATTTCTCCACCTTTTTTGCATCATTGTCCCTATTGTCCAACCCTTTCTTATAGAATTTTTTCATCACTTTCTATGAAATTTTACCACCACAGATTCACTACCTACATGTCCGTTTACACGCTGTGTGTGTGTGTATATATATAAATATATATATGCCTGAAACACTAAAGGAGTGATTTCTCCCAGGAACCAATCTGTGCTCCAGTTGAGAATGCTTAATCTACAAGAGGGAAAGCCAACGTCTCCTGTTCTGCTGAGGAAGAAACAGCAAGGTAATAAGAGTGAACTGCAGGCAAGAAACCCTCAATGAGATAATAACAAATGTTTGCCATCTGGGGTAATGATTTTTAGATCACAAGTGAATTTAACATATCTTTTGTGAATCTTGAAGATCTTTTGATCCTCAGCAGCTCTGAGGTATGGGAAACATGTACTGACATTTGTTTTATTAAAAAAACAAAACAAAACACTGCAGTTGAGATATGAAATAACATATTTTGAAGTCATTCTGGCAATGAGCATATATTCTTAATCCTGGCTTTCTGACTTCAACATTCGTTTCACCAAAAGCAAAAATCTGTATTTTTTTTCTTTTACTAAATTTACATATGATTTTCAAAGGCATGTAATTAAGAAAAACCAGTAATTTAATTTCAGAGGGTGCTAACATCCCAGATGGATTTATGAAGCGTAGAGACCGGATGGTTTTGGGGAAGGAGCACGACTTTAGAGGTAAACATGATTCAGTTGTGAGAACCATAAGATCCTGGAAAAGCAGGAACATCTCTGTGCCATGGCTGCCTCGTCTGTAGAAATGCAATGACAACACTGATAGGACAAACAGCTGTTTTCTGTGATTATGAGAATTAGGAAAAAAGTGCATATAAAATACCCAGCATAAGCATGATGGGTACCCCCCAAATGGTGGAGTCTGTTAGGACTCCTTTCTGGCATGATTTCCCTCATGTGCTATCCTCCACAGTGTGTTTGCTAGGTTAGGGTTTCTCTGGCAAGACATGCACACAGACATAAATGCAGAGCAGCACGCAAGCCACACTTGTTCTCCATTTCCTACCACCCCCTCAGGCCACCCTGGGGTGTGAATAAAGTTCATAGGTTTTTGGTTTGGCACTTAGTATCTTCTGGTGTCTTCCTACCACTTTAGGTTTATTTATTAGATTACATTTGAAATTTTTATATATGCAGGGAACCCTGCGGATGCTTTTCACTTCACCGGAATAACGAAATAGAAAAAGTGCCCCCAGGTGACTGACCATGGCCAGCCAAGCCATCAGCTATAGGGTCTGAGGATTGAGGGGAACAAACACTAGGACATCATCTCAGGAATCCGAGGATGTATTCTTGGATGAGTTCTTTAAGGAAATTTAAAAATTCTGTGATTTTATTTTGTTAACCTTGACAAAAAAATCCCATGTTGCCGTGTAAGAGTGAAAAGTAAAGAGAGTCAGACACGGTGGTGATGACACATTCAGACCTAGAGAGGACTGAACGGCACCAAGCCGGCAGCAGTGGGAATAGAGAGCAGGCAGTGGGGAACTGCGCTGACACGGCAGGAGGTGGCCCAGGCTCAGAGCCACGCCACAGCAGTGGGCACCTCGTCAGGGGTCCAAGCAGCAGTCACACTCGGGCAAAAATGCATCACGGCACAGCAAACTGACAGTGACGGGAATTTCGTGAGCACTGTAGATTTTTTAAAAAAGTATGCAGAAGTGCTTCTGTTTCATAGTTGTGTTAAGTGCTCCTAAGCTCAAGTTTATACTTCATTTATGGTTGTGAGCAATTCATCAAGATGAGACTAATAAAAATTAAGTCTTCTACTAGTTGTTTTTAAAGGTACAGACCTTTCTTATGTTTGTGAAACGCTGCTTCACCATACAACTCAAACGGGGTGAGGGGACCCATTTAGCCTGCTTCTTGGCTTCTACAATGTTATCCTGAGGAACATTTGCCTTTGTCTACCTAATCTGACTGGGTATCCTATTTGGCCATCTTGGGAGTCCTGACAAAGGTAGAGATAAAAGAGGCAAGATGACTATCCAGATTCAATATAAAATCATGCCATGCCTTCATACATGCTCCAAATGTTTCCTCTGTCTCTTATTGGGCCTACTTTGAGCTAACTATGCCACTGTTTCAAATCATTTCCATTTTCCTCAAGACCACACTATCACTACCCTCATACCTTTCTCAGCAAGTAGCATGGGCCCTTAGATTTGCTAATACTGAGGTCTTCAGACATAAGTTCTATTTCCACCTTCCACTCCCATTCTACCTCCTGTCTTTGGTGAAGTCATCTTTCTTTTTGCCAAGTGGAATCCAGACACTTTGTTTAGGACTGTAATTCCTTCCCACCTACTTACAAAACTGTGGTCAATAAATTATATTTCCCCACTAGGATCTTTTGTACTTACCAAGATATTTGCATTTCCCTTTGTACTCCTCCTGAGATTTTGACTATTTCTAAACGTTCTCCCTTATTAATCTCATCCTTTACACAAGTACCAACCACTAACTCCAAACACCCACTGATGCACACATAAACACAAACCCTACCTCCAGATCATCATGCACTTGCTTTTTAAAATGGCACTGAGTTTTCCTTCTGCAACTAAGATATCCTTGGTTTTAAGATTATGTGCCATACTCAGGACTAAGTCATCTATAATTCTATAAGATAGTTTCTGCTTGACATTAATAGAAAAACAAAGCTTAAAAAAATAGAACAAAAACAAATGGCAAGTGATGAGCTAACCTACACGTCAGCTTGATTCAGCTCCAGACAACACACCTAAAAACCAACCCAATGCTGGCTTACTCATCTTTGCAGCCTCAATGCCCAGGACAGTATGACTGCTCAATTAATGCTGCTTGAATGAATAAATCAATGTCACTGGACCGACCAAAACTCATCCAGGCCTCTCCTCTACCTACCTATTCTTAGCTTGGCCTCAGTGTTCTGTCCCCTGATTTCCCGAGCAGCATTACTAATCCTGGTCCTTACACTTCACCTAAATCAAATTACTTAATATCCCCTAATGTGCTCTGAGTTTTCGTTGTCTTTATTCAATTTTTTTTTTTCTGCCTGAAATTCTCTTTCTCTGATGGAAACTGTACTTGGGCAATCTTCAGGAACTAGTTGTAGTACCAATCACTTTCAGAAGTTTCCCAGGATGTGTCTCAACATCCCCAGTCAGGTCTTTTTCCTCTGCTCACTCTGAACACTCATGATACCCATCACTGGAGGACTTAGCTTTCTGGAATGATAATGAAATATTGCCAATTCTGGTTACTAACGGTGATAGGTCACTGACTGCGTACTGAGCACAAGTTCATGCACGGTGTTTAGTGCTTTACAGAATTCACTCAGTTCACTCTTCTCAAGAACTCTATCCACTACTGTCTCTAGTTCACAGTGAGACACCAGGAGGCAAAGTAACCTTCCAGCTACACAGCTTTTAAGGAGCAAAAGGGAGATCTTTAATTTAGGCAGCAAGGTTCAGGCTACTAGCTTTTCTCAATGGATTCTGTGAGAGAATTAAGTCCTAAAGCCCAACGGCATCCACTGTATCAACTTCTTTTCTATGTACTGGAAACGGCATTAGCTGGGTCATCTTCAGGATAACTGAGAAAATAGTCACTCTAGTCACACTGGTAGGAATTCATTTTCTCACAGAGAAAGATGGGATGTTTTTAACTACTGCTTTCTCTCAACATTTGTCTGGATCTTTGCACATTTCTGATATCTTCAAAATTTTACAGTCTTCAAAAGCTGGAACTTCATCTCATTCATCTTTTTATTTCCTATGAGATCTGTTCTGGGATTTTAATCATGTTCACATGGTCAAGCTTTTCCTTAATTGAGCAGTCCAAGTTGGATGATAAGTATCTTCCTTAAAATAGACTAAAACTACCTGCTTTATTTCTTTGGTTGTGTCTGACACTTAAAAAACACTATTACTAAGGTATAAGGATTCATTAAATTAAGATACTTTAAAGTGTGTATTTGTGGTGAGTTTTGATGGAGTACATGGCTGTGGAGTTATGGTTACATTTGATTCAGAGCATTTTCAACATTTCTGAAAGTCTCTTCCTGCTCCTTTGCAGTACATCCTTCTGCCACACCCAGCCCCAGGTAATCACTGAGCCACTTCCTATCACTAGAGATTAGTTTGCCTGTCCTAGAATTTCTAGTAAATGGAATCTTACAACATGCAATCTTTTGTCTTTGAATTCTTTCACTAAAACTCAGATTCATCTATGTTGTTGTGTGTATCAGCAGCTGGTTCTGTTCTATTACTAAGTAGTAACCTAGTGTATGAATAGATTACAGTTTCTTTAACCATTCATCTCTTGATGGACTATGGATAATTTTCAGTTTTGAGCTACTATGAATAAACTTGTTATGAACATTTATATATAAATCTTTGGGTAGATATTTGTATTCCTTTTTTTTTCTAAAGCATTTATTTGAGAGAGAAAGCAAGCACGGGAGAGCCACTTAACAAGCATGAGCAGGGGTGGGGGGAAGGCAAAAGGAGAGGGAAAGCAGGCTCCCCACTGTGCAGCCCAATCTCATGACCCAAGTTGAAGGCAGATGCTTACCCAACTGAGCCCCCAGGTGCACCTGTATTCCTTTTTTTTTTTTTTTTTTTTTTTTTTTTTGTATAAAGGTCTGGTTGGATAGTAGGTGGATGCTTAGCTTTTTGAAGGAACTTTACTGGCAGCTTTATTTTTATTTATTTTTTATTTAAAAATTTTTTTAAAGATTTATTTGAGGGAGGGAGGGAGGGAGGGAGAGAGAGAGAGAGAGAGAGAAAGAGAGAGCACACACGCAGGAGTGGCAAAGGAGAGAAAGAGAGAATTCAAAGCAGATCCCATGCTCAGTCTAGAGATCATAGCCTGAGCTGAAACCAAGAGTTGGACCATTACGTGACTATGCCACCCAGGTACCCTGGCAGCTTTATTTTTAAAAGCTCAAAACTGCAAATAACTATCCATACGTAGGTGATTGAGTGAATAACTTTTGGTATACAATGAAGTACTACTCAACAATAAAAAAGAATAACACACAATACTCATAAATCTCAAAATAATTATGCTGACCGAAAGAAGCCAAATGAAACCAAGCATTTGCATCTATGATTCTATTTCTAAAAAAATTCTAGAAAATGCAAACTAACCTAGAGTAACAGAAAGCAGACCAGCGGTTGCCTGGAGACTGTAGTGGAAAGAGGAATGGATTTCAAAGGGGCATGAAGAAATTCTTAAGAGTGATGAAAATGTTATCTTGATTGTGGGGAATTCAAAATCCCTTAAGTTGAATATTTAAAATATGTGCAATTTATTGTATAACAATTACATTCTGATAAAAAAAAAACCCAATGATAGTACTTATGGGAACAGAGAAACTCCTTTATGTTAGTACGGTAATTTTGAAACAGTCTTTATTTACAAAACTTGAATGCAACAGATTATTTACGTGGTGTCTAAAAAACAACGGAGCAACAGAATTGCTCTAAAGAACCTTAACAACAACAACCCATTTACACCAACAAGCCCATTCATCTATTAAAATAAATAAAATAAAGTGAATCCCATGTGTGATAACTGAGTGATTTATCAGATGCGTGCCAGCAGTGTGACCTGGTGTGCTATAACTAATAGTCATGTGGTAGTTCGGTGAACTGGTATATGTTACAGACCTGGATGGTGGAAGAGTAGTGATCCTGAACACAGAGAACACAGAATTCAAATTAGAAACATTGCATGTGACAAAGAGGATACCTCTTCATGCAAAGAGCCATAATCAATGAGTCTGTAACAGCTACGCATATGCACAAAAACAACATAACTATTTTTACAAAATAAGAAGTACAGGAGGAGCAATGGGACGCCAACAGAAACACACAAAGAACAGGGAAACTTTAATCTGCCTTTTTCAGTGTGAGACAGATGAAGTAGACAAAACTTAGGAAAGGATATACAGTATAATCAATAAAGAGATCTTACTACTATGTAGTAAACTTTATACCTTGGTGACAGAGGAGGATTTTAGACCTTCTCAACTAGACATGGACTGTTTTTTAAAAATCACATATTAGGGGATAAAGAAAACTTTAGCAAGTTTCATAATATGAAAAAATACACAACACTCTGATCTCAATGTAGTAGTACTAGAAATTATTAATAAAATAAAAAAGCTAAAAAGGCCTGTTTGCCTGGAAATTAATAACATCTCTTAAGTACTTAGTACTTAATAGCATCTATTAATGCTATTAATAGCATCTATTAACTCATAGAGAAGAGGAAAAACACAACTGCAATGAAGGAAGTTCTCACCAGAATCTATGGCTTTTGTTCAAAGCAGTGATCAGAAAAACATTTAAAAATATCAGTAAAAATAAATGAATGAAAATAAACTATGTGCCTCAGGGATAAAAATGATTTAAAAAACAAAGAACAGAGCCACCATGGCCATGGATAATATCATAAGGTCTATCTGGTAAGTTACTGGTTCCAAGAGGCACGAGAGAATGAGGCAGAAAATGTACTTGCAAAGATAATGCCTGAAAATCCCCAAAATTTGATGAAATACATAAATTTACAGATTCAAGAAACCTGGCAAACTGCCAGTAGAATACATACATGTAAACACACAGAGCCGTCACTAGCCTTCAGATACACAAACAATAAGCAGTTAGAGATATAGAGGAAACCCCATCATTAAGAACAATGAAGACAATAAATGCTCAAGAGTAAACTAAAGATATGTATAAAACTCCTGGAAAACCCAAAAGTTGGCTTGAACAAATAGAAAAGACAGTCCTTGGGGCACCTGAATGGCTCAGTGGTTGAGCATCTGCCTTTGGTTCAGGTCATGATCCCGGAGTCCTAGGATCAAGTCCCACATCAGGCTCCCAGTGAGGAGTCTGGTTCTCCCTCTGCCTGTGTGTCTGCCTCTCTCTCTGTGTCTCCCATGAATAAATAAACAAAAATCTTTTTTTTTTAAAGAAGTTTATGTTTTTTAAAGATTTTATTTATTTACTCATTAGAGACACACAGAAAGAGGTAGAGACATAAGAAGAGGGAGGAGAAGCAGGCTCCACTCAGAGAGCCTGATATGGGACTCAATCCTGGGACCCCAGGATGACGCCCTGAGCCAAAGGCAAATGTTCAACCACTGAGCCACTCAGGCGTCCCAATAAGTAAAAATCTGAAAGAAAGAAAAGAAAAGAAAAGAAAAGAAAAGAAAAGAAAAGAAAAGAAAAGAAAAGAAAAGAAAAGAAAAAGAAAGAAAAGAAAAGAAGAAAAGACCTTGTTCCTAAATGGGATAATACGACATCATAAAAATGCCATTTTTCTGTAAATTAATTTACACATTTAATGCAGTGTCAATAAAAACACCAATGAGCTTTTTAATGGGGGCTAGACAAGTTGATATGTAAAAATATGGAAAAAAATGAAAACACCCAAGGCACACCAAAAAAACTCAGAGGAAAAAAAAAGCACCATGTGGGGAAGGGAGAAAGAGCCTTATTAGATTAAAACAAACTCAGAGTAGATCAGGGATAAAAAGTTAAAAAAAAAAATCAAACCATCTGAGTACTCTAATATTGATGAGACCCTTTTATAACTGGGATATAGCAAAAAGCTTTCTAATTGTGACCCCAAATCCAAAAGCAATAAAAGGAAAGACTGGTATATCTTGGCCACATTAAAATAAAACACATTGAAGAGAAAGGGATGATCTCTCCAACATATGAATGAATTATTTAAAAATCAGACTGAGAATGACCAGATAATTCACCTCCTCCTCCAAATATATTTCTGAAGTTGCCCTTACACATATCAAAGGATGTTCAACCTTACTCACAGCTAGAGAAAGGCAATTAAAATTACACCAACATACTTGGTGGCAAAACATGACAGTATGTTCTGCTGGTGAAGCTGGGGGAGGGAGGAATAAACATTCACATATACTCCTAATCAGAATGCAAATGAGTACAGCTTTCTGGGAAAGGAATCTGGTGACATGTAAGAAAACTACAAATGCATTCACCTTTCGACCCAGCAATCCTCTATCTAGGAATTTACCTGAAAGATA
Organism: Nyctereutes procyonoides; assembly: GCF_905146905.1. Lineage (NCBI taxonomy): Eukaryota > Metazoa > Chordata > Mammalia > Carnivora > Canidae > Nyctereutes > Nyctereutes procyonoides. The sequence goes on along the minus strand of NW_026575126.1, from coordinate 48,778,309 downwards.
AACTTCTAACATATAATGGTATATGCCGAAGCTATTTATTACAGCACCATTTGTAACTGCAAGATACTGTAAACAACTTAAATGCCCACACAGAGGACTGGTTGACTCAAACATGGGGCATCCAAACCATGAAATACTACACAGCTGTGAAAAGGAATAAGGACCATCTCTTATTAACTGGGATGAAGCAGTCTTCAGAAAATATTAAGTGAAAAAAACAAACTATAAAACAGTATCAATGTCACTTCTTGTGTAAAAAAGAAGGGAAAACAAGAAAATATATTTAGAGTTGCTTACCTGAGGGGAAAAGAATGAAAGGAAGGAGAAACCAGAAACCAAGGAGACTGGTTACCTTCAGTGAGTGGGAAAGGAGGGTGGAATGGATCAAGGTTGGGGATGGGATAGGAGAGAGCAGTCAGTAGTGCCATTTAACTGAGGATATCTTTTTTATATAATTTTGACTTTTAGAGCTTTGTTAACATATCACATTCTCAAAAATAAATTAATAAAATCAGTAAGATTGGAAGAACACTCAAATTTGAATACAAACACAATAAATGAACCCATTTGGATTTCAAATATATGACATGGACACACTGAAAAGGAGGTAGAATCAACGTCAGCAACTTCTGAATACAACATTTTGACTATATACCTTTGGGCTAAAGACAAAAAAAAATGTAAACAAAGATTCAACTTCCTTAGCAAATATTTTTAAAATAGGTTTACTGAGATGTAATTTACAGACCATAGAGTTCGCCCATTTCAGGTATAACAGATTTACTTCTCACAGTGGCATGGGAGCATAGCAATTTTAAAACTATGTGTATTCTAGAGTTAAATACTATGTGTTATTCTGGAAAATATATTGTGGACAGGAACAGGATGGGAACAGTCTTCTCCCTGTCAGGTAAGGTAGTTACAATATGGAAAGGGGGTTGCAGTGAACCCCGTAGTGCTGGATAAAAGTAGAGGTGTCAGTAAAGATGTCTCATTTTTTTTAAAAAAAAGATGTTATTTATTTATTCATTAGGGACACAGAGAGAGATGTAGAGACATAGGCGGAGGCAGAAGCAGGCTCCCTCTGAGGAGCCCAATGTGGAACTTGAACTCAGGACCCTGGGATCATGACCCAAGCCAAAGGCAGATGCTCAACCACTGTGCCACCCAGGCGTCCCTCCCTTTTGAAGATGCCTCATTTTTAATATATGCAGTGGTACAGGTAGACAAGAATAGATACAGATGTACGCGTCTGTGTGTGTAAACAAAAACATGCCTTTCCTGTATCTGTCAACTGAGACATCTAGAAGTAATGAACAAACAGAAACAGTGAACACATCCAGCTTCCAGGTCTTGGCTTATAAATACTCCACTAAAACCAACCAGACTTTGTAAAAGAAATGACTGACTGGGGTAGCCTGGGTGGGCTCAGCAGTTTAGTGCCGCCTTCAGCCCAGGGCATGATCCGGGAGACCTGGGATCGAGTCCCACATCAGGCTCCCTACGTGGAGCCTGCTTCTCCCTCTGCCTGTGTCTCTGCCTCTCTATCTGTCTCTGGGTGTCTCTCATGAATAAATAAATAAAATCTTAAAAAAAAAAAAAAAGAAATGCCTGGTTGCAGAGTTAGGGCAGAAAAAGTAAAAGTTGAGCCTGGAACATACTGTGGTGTCAGAAAGCAAGTAAGTACTCAAACAGTGATGAGAATCTGCTAAAAGGACACCAAACCCAGCTTGACAGAACTCCCAACTGGCTGCATCCAAGACAATTTGAGCATAAAAATAATAACAATAGTAAGAGAATTATTATTAATAAATAGTGTTTACTAATAAATAGAAAAAGACTCTACGGTTCCATGTGGATATAAATTCATAAATACAGGAGGTAGAAAGGAAAGCTTGTCCCTCAAGTAGAATGTCCTCTAACAAATGTAAGGAATGACAGAATTAGAGATCACCAGCCTGACAGTTCTAGGCAAGAACTACCAGCAGATACTGAGACTACTTAGTACAGATGCAAGTTGGTTTGAAAGAAGCAGCATATTTATCTAATGCCAGAATATTTCCTCACAATATACTTTTTATTTACAAAATTAGAAATGGAGAAATAGTAACCTGACAGCGGCAGAAACCAGAAGGTTTTTTTAAAAAAGATTTTTAGTTAGTATCACCAGTAAAGGGTCAAACTGACATCCTTTGCCACCAAGAAGACACATCTCCTCTGTGGTCTTCCTGCTGCAGGGGCATAGCCTCATCCCATCAGGAGGAACCAAGAGATGTACCCAAACTGATTGTCACTCCACGGAATAACTGACCTATACTCTTCAAAATAACCCATATAACTTTTCCAAATAACTCTTCCAAAATGTCGTATAAGACAAAAAAAGAAAAAAGAACAAGCCCACAGAATTGTTCATTTTTAATGAAGACTGAAAGATTTGACCATTATAAATGCCTCCTGTGATCCTGGACTGGACTATGAAACACAGAGAATACATTTTTATTTCTTTCACTAAAAAGGATATCATTGGGACAACTGGCACAACTTGAATATGGTCTGGGGTTAGTAAACGTATCAATGTTAATTATGGATTTAAATAATTATACCATAGTTATATAACACAGTATCTGTATTTTTAGGAAACACACCACAGTGTTTAAAGGTAAAAAGGCAATATGTTCACAACTCAGTCTCAAAAAGTTCTGGGAAAAACCATTATGTATGGATATAGAAAGAGTAGGATAACGCAAGTGTAATTAAAACATTATCATTCGGGGAATCTGGATAGATGATATTCGGGAATTTTTTTGTACTATTTTTGCAACTTTCCTGTAAGTCAGAAATTATTTCAAAATAAAGTTTTTGAGAACGAGTCAAACTGTACATGTCAGATCTGTGCATGTCAGTGTATGTAAAATATAACTCCATCTTTAAAAATTTTAATGACAAAGATTTTCCAAGTAGGAGAATGCTGTGAATACCGAGAAACACTGCCAATAAAAGCATCAATTGGTGTATTTTAGCAAGCCACTGGAACTATGTCAAAGGAATCCAGAAAGATTGTCTCTGAATTGTTTGTCTCTGTAATTCAATATCTAGGGCTTTATTCTAAAGAAATATTCTGGAATATACATTTAAACAAAACAATTTGTGTGCAGTGCTATCCATCTTCACATTAACCACAGCAGCAAAGACATGATCTAACTGTTCATCAACAAGGGAGTAAATAAATTATGACACATATAATGCTATCTTGTACTGCCACTGAAAAAATGGCTTCAAAACTGGAAAATAATTATTGGGTGCTTACAGTGAGCCAAAGAAGTAAAAGTGATTTTTAAAAAATATTTTATTTATATAATTCCTGAGAGACACAGAGAGAGAGGCAGAGATATAGACAGAGGGAGAAGCAGGCTCCCTGTGGGGAGCCTGATGTGGGACTCAATCCCAGGACTCCAGGATCACAACCTGAGCCAAAGGCAGACGTTCAACCACTGAGCCCCCAGGTGCCCCTAAAAGTGATTTTTTCAGAGGAATATTTAATAACAATGGAAAATATTCACTATAAGATGAAAGGAGAAAAGGAAGCCATATAAATGCATGTTTAGGATGGTTCCCATTTTGTCTTTCTAAAAACTATATGGAGAAAAGATTGGGAAATACTGTGAATGATAGGACTTAACAGTCTACTTACATGCTGTTTTTTTATCTTTCTGAATTTTAAAAATGGTCTAAAATGAGCATGTATTATATTTATGATGATAAAATACTAAACCCTAATAAAATATTTTCTATAGTAAAATATCTTGAATTGGCAATCTAAAGCATCTCGACATAGTAACAGCCTATATGCAATTCATTTAAACAAATTTTAAGTATTATAATTCTAGATAAGCAAACATGTATCTCCATAAAAAGAAGATAGCCATTGAGAAAGCAATTAACAATTTTACGGCATTTCTACGAATTTTAAATTGAGAAGAAATAGGTTATTTATTTCATCACAACTGTCAGCAAATCATCATATTCTGCCATTCTGAAAAATAGTTATTTTCTTATCTAATGATTCTGATATTGTTCTAGGAAATGACTTTTAAAATTTTTTTAAAAATTTATTTATGATAGTCACACACACAGAGAGAGAGAGAGAGAGAGAGAGAGAGAGAGAGAGAGAGAGGCAGAGACTCAGGCAGAGGGAGAAGTAGGCTCCATGCACCGGGAGCCCGACATGGGATTCGATCCCGGGTCTCCAGGATCGCGCCCTGGGCCAAAGGCAAGCGCCAAAGCACTGCGCCACCCAGGGATCCCCCCAGGAAATGACTTTTACGTATTACACACCATTGTCATTCTTTATGTTATTTGGCAAATAAGTTATGCCTGATATTTCTTTTAAAACATTAAGAGTGAAGCCATCTGAAAAGAATTAACAAAACTAAAAAAAAAAAATCTCTACATAACAAACATTCCACCTAGTTTGAATGTGTAAGGGATGGTCAGATAACACAATATACTAGCAACCTCAAAGCCACATTCTGGTAAAGCAGTCTAATAATGCTAATTAGAGAAAACCATTTTAACAAAGAGTCTACAGTATATTAGTAATTCCAGAATTTCAAACTATAAAATTAATTTACAACAAGAGGACTTTTGCCATCTCACAAACTGGAATTGTCTCATTTATCATGTACACATATTTCTATGAACCACTTAAATACAGAGGACAGCATTTTAGCTATAACACATGAATGAAATTTCATTTCATTTTAACTGTTTTCTTCCTGTAAAATACAACAATTCAGTAACAATTACTATAGATACCTATTGAGCAATGTGTAGAAGACATTCTGCGAAGAATGTTTCATTTGTTCAGCTACCCTAACAGATAGGTATAGTTAGCATACTTTCATCCCACCTTACAGTTGACATAGTGGTAAGATAACTGGCTAAGATTCTTTTTTTATTTTTTAAGATTTTATTTATAATTTGACAGAGAGAGCACAAGCAGGGGTAGTGCAGGCAGAGGGAGAGGGAGAAGAAGGTTCCCCGCTGAGCAGGGAACTGATGCGGGGAGCATGACTAGAGCTGAAGGTAGAAGCTTAACCAACTAAGCACCCGGGTGCCCCACTGGCTCAGATTCTTAAACTCAGAACAGTCTAAAGAGCCCAAAGTCCATTCCCTTAGCCAGGATAAATCTTAATACTATTTGAATTCACTAAATAAGAAAATAAAATAAAACAAAGATGAAAATAAAACAAGATGAAATTAGAGAGCCAAACCATAAGAGATTCTTAATAATAGGAAACAAACTGAAGGTCACTGAGGGGAGGGAGTGGGGGGATGGGGTAAGTGGGTGATGGACACTCAGGAGGGCACATAATGTAATGAGTATTATATAAGACCGATGAACCACTGAACTCTACCTTTGAAACTAACAATGCATTATATGTTAATTGAATTTAAATTAAAAAATAAAATGTTTCCTATCCCTTCCTCCATTTCTCATTTAATAAACTGACATGCTTGTTACATACACACACACACACACACGCGCGCGTGTGCTCACACAAGAAATATTTGAACAAATGGAATTAAAATGTATTTTAACAGTTACGAAAGTGGTAGTGTATTATATACAAAGATTTTAGTCTATAGCAAAATAAGTAACTAACCAACTAAAACCAATTTAAGTGTCCAAGAGTAAGGATGTGGTTAAACTATATCTAATCTACTCACTTGAGCCAGTATGCAATAATTAAATTGTTGCTTACAAAGCAAAACATAAAAAACTACAAAAAAGTATATCAAATTGAAAAGGTAAAACAAGGAAACAACCCAGGAAACAAATTACATAATTGACATTTTATTTTATTTATTTATTTTTAAGATTTTATTTATTTATTCATAAGAGACAGAGAGAGAGAGGCAGAGACACAGGCAGAGGGAGAAGCAGGCAGGCTCCATGCAGGGAGCCCGATGTGGGACTCGATCCTGGGACTCCAGGATCAGACCCTGGACTGAAGGCAGGCACTAAACCGCTGAGCCACCCGGGGATCCCCATAATTGACATCTTAAAACCAGAAGAGACTACACAGAAAAGAGATTAAAGAGATACTACAGAATTTAACTGTGGTTGTCTGAGAAGTGGGAATGTGTAATCTTTTTGTCTCTCCTTTTCTTCTTTCTGCTAAATTTGCCATAAGTATATGCTACTGCCATTTTTAGAACAAAGTATTTTTAAAAGAGTTAACAGGCTAAGTATATAAGCAGCACAGAAAGACCAAAGAAAATGCAAAACAAAGCATGAGAAGTGCAAACAATGGCTAACAATGAAAACACTTATAAAAACTGATATTAGCTATGTATGTATGGTCACAATGGTTTCTTTTCCAGACTATTGTGTTTGCTGTAGTTTCAATTTCTTCCCTAAATATTAATTTTGGAAAGGTGAAGATTTTTTTTTAAGCCTTAACATTACTAACATGTTAACTTATGAGTACTTAGGAAGTTTCAAAGATGAGGGCAAGAATGTCTATCGAGGAAGAGAGAAACAGGAAAGAAACTAGGGAGTAGCAAGGTGAATGCACCTCAAGAGCTGTCCAGGAGAGACATTTTCTTAGTTATAATATTAGAAAACATATATGAATAAGGGAAATTAAAAAAGAAAGTAAAAAATGGAATATTAGAGGTATTCGAATTATATTAAGATTTTACATAAACACATTTTTGTAAATGATATTTAATAAGGACAGAATGCCTTGGGAAATAACAGGACAAAGTACACCTCAATTTCAAATGAACAACAACAAAAAAAGGCTGGGAAACCAGAATATTCTAGAAATAGTCTTAAAATAACAAGGGCAAATTCTTGGACATAGAGATCTGTAAATACGCACGAAACTGCATATACCTAATTAAATGCAGCTTACAACAATATTAGCATCACCAGCAATCATCAATTCCTTTCACAGTGACATTTATTACCACTTCAGAACATTCATAATAAGATGGAACTACATGAGCATAAGTACAGCCTCAATGGATGGATGGGCCCTCTCAGGCCTAATAAGCAGGGTATTTTAATTTCCAGAGTCTCGTGTTAGTAGTATAAATCAGAGGGAGGGAAAAGGAGTAGACTTCCTAAGATATGTGCCAGCTCAGTGACAGTCATTTTCAATCACAAATGGCAAGGCTGCCGGGAGGAGTTGCTCACTTACAGTACATGAGGTCATACTTAGCAATGAAACAAGTTCAAGTAAAGAAAACAGTATAATGTCAGTAATAACAAGGAAGTCCTCTTTTTATCAGATAAGTAATATTTCCAAAACCATGGGTTTTTCTTGGATTTCTTTATATTTGGTTGCTCTGTTCCTATAGCAAATACACCAATAAACACTCACCAGTGACTACAGAATAAGCTAAGTTGTTAGACTGATCCTTGAGAGGAGACTGGAGTTTTCCTTTGTGCAGCCCGAGCATTCGGCAGAGAGTCCAACACTTACCAAAAATACGCTGCATCAATAAACAATGATCACAAAACCAGTGAGGTCAAAATGCATCCACCCACAACAATGGCAACATACCCGCCACTTATAGTCGCTTTCTTTAAAATACACACGAGTTACACACACGCGTACACGAGCCCATTACACAGCACACAGGCACAAAGAAACTCACTCCGGGGAGTTTCTAGCAATTCTGGCAGAAATAAATCCTTACTTGAACTGATGCAGAATGAAATGTCTTTTAAAGGGGTTTTTACCTTATGCTTCATGGACACAGAGATCAGTATGTAACTATTAAGAGAGGGCTATTAAAAGTCTACCAGATTATCAGCAAAGTGGGGCAGAAAGCTATGTGTAGATCATGAAGCCAGAGCATATAAAATGAAAATTAAAACACAATTTCATTCATAACATTGTCAAAAATAGACGTATGTACAAGATTTCTATACTAAATACTAGAAAGCACTGCTGAGAGAAATGAAGAAAGGCCTATATAAATGAAAGATATTACATTGATAGACTAGAAATAAGATGTCAGTTCACTCCAAATTAATGTAGGTTCAAACCCATTCCCAATGATATTCCTGCTAGTCTTTAAAAACAAAACAAAACAAAACAAAAAAAAAACAAAAAACAAGCTGACTCAAATAGAAATGGAAAAGGAAAGGACCTAGAATATCCAGAGCATTCTTACAAAAGGAAAACAACGTTGGAGGACTTACCCTACCTGATTTCAAGATTGCCTATAAAACTATAGTAATCAAGACAGTGTAGTACCAGCATAGGAATTAAGGAACAGAAGAGAGGGGCAGACAGAGATCCATACTTAAATGGCCTATGGATTTTAGACAAAGGTGCTAAAGCAATCCAACGGGGGGAACGTAGACTTTTTAAACAAATGGTATTGAAGCAACCAGAAATCTGTATGGAAAAAGATGAGCCTCAACCCCTATCTCACACCAGACATCAAAGTTAATCTGAAACTATATCACAGACATACATGGGAGACTACTTCCATGGCTTGGGGGTAAGGCAAAGGTTTCTTAGGCCATAATCATAAAAAATGGGTAAATTAGGCTTCCATCAAAAGCAAAAACTTTTGCTCATCAAAAGACATTTTAAGAAAATCAATCAATAAATAAAAATTAAAAAAAAAAGAAAATCAATAAAGAAGGCATAGACTAGAACATTCACAAAGCACATCTGACAGGTACCAAAGGCATACACAGAACTTCAGTAATTTCATAATAAAAAGCCAGCTTAAAATTAGGCAAAGGTGTCCTGGACAACACTATTTTAAGAAATATTCAGAATCAGACCCAAAAGAGACTGATGTCATCCCAAAGTACAGGCCAATGGACTGGCTGGAAGAAATGCAAGGAGAAGCACAGATGACGTGCTCTCAAAATAGGGTCATTTTAAGTAAATATTGAAGTCTAGTGATATACATGTTGACATCTGCAGGGGAAACGTGTGCAGATGCTTACAACTTATTTAGAACCGTCAAAAACAAGCACAGTGACATATTAATGGTAGAACTGAGGTGGGAGGAGGAACAGATCAGAAGTCATTCATTTCCCTGTGGTTTCTCAGATAATCCTCCTATGACTTTGAAAAATATTATTTATTGTTTTATTTTTATATCTAACTTTTATATACATATGAACAAGGCACATGTCATAAGTGCACAATTTGTTGAATGTTTACAAACTGAACACGCTCACACAACCGGCATCAGAAAATCGAACATTTCCCGTATCCTGAGAGTGCTTTGTGGTTCCCTTCCAGTCATTTCTCTCTTGACAGGGTAACTGCTGTTCTGATTTCCAACACTATAGCATAGTTTTATCTGCTTTTGTCCTTCATAAGTGGAATCAAATCATACATACTCTTTTGTAACTAGCTGCCCTTACTCAGGGTTATTTTTTGTGAGAGTCACACATACATGCAGTGGGCTCACTGCCTTGCCGTATGTCACTGGGTGATATGTCACAATTTATTGGGCCATTCTTCTGTTAGCTGGGCATTTGGGCAGCCTCTGGTATTTTCCTGTAACAAATAGCATTGCTATAAGCATTCCAGTAGATTGAACTATGTGAAATTGCTCATAGAACCTACAAAAAATGAAAAAAAAAAAACCTACAAAAATGGCTATTTCATATCACTCAAATTAATACATCATCTTCTGATGAACATATACATTTCTGAATAAAATCTAGGAGTGGACTTGCTGATACTTAGAATTATGCAGGAATTTTCGAAAATGGTTACAGCAGTTTACATATCCTTTAACTGTTCCAGACACCATCTTCCTTAATATACCTGGCATTTTTTTCATTTCTGCTGTTCTAGTAGAAGCATGGTAATACCTCACTGAAGTCTGCATTCATGCTGCTCTGATGACTAATGAACACATATCCATATCCATATATATGGATACCATTTGATTTCCTCTTTTGTGAATTTGATGTCAAGGCTTTTGTCTTGTTTATTCTATTGGCTTCTATGAGTCTTTTCTATGTTCTGGAGAAGAATCTTGTTAAATATATGCTTGAGAATATCTCTTCCCATTCTAAAGGCTGCCTTTTCTCTCTCAGTGATATCTTTTGGTGCACAAGAGTTATTCATTTAAATATAACACAATCTTTTCTTTTAAGAGTCATGCTATCTGTGTCCTGTTTAAAAAATTTTTGTTCACTCCAAGGTTATAGAGATGTTTTCCCCTAAAAGCTGTATTGTTTTACCTTTCACGGTTGGATTTTGTGAGTGTGTGTGTGTGTGTGTGTGTGTGTGTGTGTGTATGAATTCCAGGTAAATTTCTTTCCAATGGATATTTAATCCAAACCATTTATTTAAAAAGACCATCCTTTGTAGTGAGTTAAGTGATAAATACTATCTCTGATTTCTCTTCTGTTTCACTGGTCAGACTGTTTATCTGTCTAGACTACTATAGTGTTACAGCAGGTCTTGATATATGGAAATGTAAATCCTCTGATTTTGTTCATCTTCTTCAAGACTGCACAGTTCTTCTAGCTGGAATTATTTTTTTTCTTAAAAAAAAGTGTCCTAGCTCTGTCTACTGAAAAGACATGAAAATAAAAGGAATATAAGACCATGAAAGTATAAGGCGATCCTGAAATATCCTGTGGCAGAAAGTGAATGCTCAAAAATTAAGGCGGATGGGCCAAAGGTACATAAAAGTCACCTTGAACAGGCTCTCACTTGCCAAATTTGGGACAATCTGTGTATCAAAAATGATGACAGAAATGGATGGTACCTTTCCAATTACAAAAAAAACAAGCAATCTAGGAGTCCACAGGGATACTTCCCTTAGAAAAGGTTCCTTTCAGAAGAATGCCAGTTACTAGAGAAGAAAAGTCAGAATTATAAAAACCATTAATTTCAAGTACCTATTTTATAATAATTTATTTAAACAAAAATTTCATTAAAACCATGGCTGAAAGATGCCTGGCAAACAGAACAGTTAGTCTCAAAGGACTATCACACACACACACACACACACACACATACACCAGTTTGTAATTAATTGTATTATAATTATTATTTACAAAGAGGAAAGGGGCATTTACATAGGAAAAACAGGAGGTGAACATTACCTTACCCAAGTGATTAACCTGAATATCACCAATAACGGAATAAATGCCACATACCTCCTGATGTGATTCACGTCACCTATGTAATATTCCCACCGAAATGTTTAATCTGAACACTGACAAAGAGCTAAACAGACAAATCCAAATGGAGGATCATTTTGTAAAATAGCTGGCCTGGACTTTTTTAAAATGTCAAGTCGTATAAGATGAAAAATTTTAAAAAGTGGTTGTGAGTGTAAAATGGTACAGCCACTTTGGAAAATAGTTTGGTGGTTTCTTATAAAAGTAAACATACTCTTACCATATGATCCAGCAATCGTGCTCCTTGGTATTTCCCAGAGAAACTGAAAAATTACATCCACACAAAAACCTGCATGCAAATGTTTATAGCAGCTTTCTGCATAAATGCCCAAACTTGGAATCAACTGAGCTATCCTTTCGTAGGTTGACCATCGATAAACAAACTGTGGTACACGGAGACTATGGAATATTATTTAGCACTAAAAAGAAATGTGTTCTCAAGCCATGAAAAGATATGGAGGAACCCTAAATATATATTATTAAGTAAAAGAAGTTAGTCTGAAAAGGTTACCTTTTGGATGATTCCAATTATATGGCATTTTAGAAAAGGCAAAACTACAAACGTAATAAAAAGATGAATGGTTGCTAGGCTGGGGTGTGGGGCAGGGAGCGAAGAGATGAACAGGGAGCAAAGAGATGAACAGAGAGCGTTATACTATAATGGTGAACGCATGGCATTATACATTTGTCCAAACCCACAGAATGTACACCACCAAGAATGAGCCCTAAGGTCAACTATGGATGCTGGGTGACTATAATGTGTCCTTGTGGGCTCATCTTCGGTAAAATATGTGCCATTCTTGTGAGTGATGTGGACCGTGGGGTTAGGGGGACCTCTGTGCATGGGTGGGGGCAACAGGGATATGAGAAATTCCCATGCCTTCCTCTCAATTCTACTATAAACCTAAAACTGCTCTGAAAAACATAGTCTTTAAAAAAAGTAGAGAAGCTGTTCTAGATTAGGGGAGATTAGGGGACAGGACAACTAAGTGCAGTAAATGAGACATGATGAGATCCTGGTTGAAAAAAAAAACAATAAAGGACATTACTGGGAGAAGTGGGGAAATATGAATATGGGGCATGTATTAAATAAGAGCTGTATCAATGTTAAGTTTCTGAGGGTCAACACTAGTGTGGTACACAGGAAACTATATTTATGGTTAGAAGATGCATGCTAACACATTCAGGCATACCTGCAATTTACTCATAAATTGCTCTTCAATAAAAAGTTAATAAATTGCTCTAAGTTCAAAGTTCAGGAGTTAAAAAGAACATGTAAAAGGATTATTACCCTACTACAGAAAATCAGAAAAACATCCCTTCATATTTTTTTCCATAGAAAAGAAACTGATTTATAGAATGAGTAAAAGTAGATTTTTATTTTAGTCTTTAAGTGCCAAATACTTTATTATGAAATAAATTGCCATTAACAGGATGATCTATCATTAGGCTCTCAATTTTACTAGCAAATCTGAAAATATATTTGTTTAAAAGATTAAAAAGAACAAAAGGACTATTTGGACATCTTCCACTAGAGGAATTTTTAAAATGTCTCCACTCATTTAGCTGAGTACCTTCGAAAGTATAAGGCTAGAATGAAGAGACACACAAAACTGCCTGAGTTCTCCATTCCAAACGACCGCGGGGCCAGGCCATACAGCCACCTTCCCAGCACGAAGCATCTGGGTGTAAGGGAAGGCACGCCACGAGAAGACTGTGCTGACCATCCCCAGGGTCCCTCACTTGTAGGAACGTCCACAGGCACAAGCCTCATCTGCACCCATCAGGCACGCTGGGTAAACTTCCCACAGGGGGCATCCTGGCCTCCTCAACTAGGCTGATGGTGATGGCAGACTGCTGTCAGGCTTTGACAGGCTTTTAAAGTAAAAATGATTCGGCTCAAGCAAAATCTTGACATTTTTAATTTTAGCTTTACATGCGACTTTATTTATACCTTTTGTAACTATTTTTGGTATATAAAAGTTAAAATAGTCTATCTTAAAAATACCTTGAACTCTCCTCCAAATAAAATTTCTTTCCTACTCTAATACCTTGATACTCTTATATAACCTTAGTTAGTACCCTTACAATCTCTAGTACCCTTTATAACCTTAGAGGTGGTGTTAAAACCAACTCTCTCTTTAAACTTTACTCTGTTTCCAGGGGCACCTGGGTGGCTCAGTAGCTGAGCATCTGCCTTCAGCTCAGGTCAGGATCCTGGGGTCGTGGGATTGAGTCCCACATCAGGTTCCCCGCAGGGAGCCTGCTTCTCCCTCTGCCTGTGTCTCTGCCTCTCTCATGAATAAATAAAATCTTAAAAAAACAAAACAATTTTACATGTTCCTTCTTAGCTGCTTTGCTTGCACTATTTGCTCTCTCTGGCCTTCAGTTAATAGTCCTATAAAATGAAAACATGTAAAACCTACCTCACAAGGTAAAATGCTTTTACCTATTCAAGGAAGAAACTTCCCTCTACTGGGGAAGAATGTAATAATATGCAGAAACACATGGAAAAACCTAACGCAGGGCCTTGTTTGTAGGTGGATTTTAAAAAATATATATTGGTTGGTTACTTCATGGAAGGAAGTGAGCAATAAAGTGTTTTTGTTTTTGTGAGAAGACACAGAGTAACTATGAAGGTCGGCATATAAGTGTTAGGTATATAATTTACACGATTATATTCCTAAAAAAAAAATAGTAAAGGCAGGGAAGAGTACCTTATAAAAAGTATATGGCTTAAAAATAAAATTTCGATTGGAAAGATTCCGCATTTGAATATTTAGACCGCTTCATAGGTTAATGCAAACATGTTTTTCAAACACTTGGGCTAATCATATGGAATTGTATATATGAAACCTGACAAGACACCAAATATAAAGTTCACAGTTTGAGTATATATTGAGGACTCTAACTTTCAAAAACACAATTAATATTTTTTATTTTTCATTTATTCAAGTAGTGTCTTATTAATTTGGTTCCCATCTGTTACTGTCAACATATCACCTGGATGCAACAGGACTGAGAATCAATCTGACGGCCGTTTGATGGAGCTGCACACCTGCTCCAGGCTCTGTTCTTTTGGGTCTCTGGGGCCAGTTCTGACACCTAAGCCTCATTTACCCTGCCCACTGCCAATGACTCCCATCTGTTCTTTGTCTCCTAACCCACTCCGGCTTCTCGGCAATGGAGAGACAGCCACACGAGGGCACAGATGGGCAGCCAGAGAGGCCATGTGAACCCGGGTGGGAGCCATCAACCACTGGGCCCAGGGGTGACGCAGAAGTATAGACCATGGGACCCAGATTACAGGGATTTTGATCAAATTGTGTTTCTGTGATCCCCAGGTGACCTCAGCGATCTTCATTTCTATTACACCACGTAAAATTTTATCAATATAAATTCTCCTTTAAGCCTCTGTCAACAAAGTATGAGAATCTGTTTCATATTGTGAATATTCAACCTGAAATTTAGTGGCCCTTGAGCAGAATCTAAGAATTCTAAGTAGAATCTTATCCTCAGAAGAATCCTCCCAATACTATAACATAATCAGGAGCTCCCAAATTACCCTAATATTTTGTTATATATGTGATGTATTTTTTTCTTTTTTTTTAATTTATTTTATGATAGTCACAGAGAGAGAGAGAGAGAGAGGCAGAGACACAGGCAGAGGGAGAAGCAGGCTCCATGCACCGGGAGCCCGACATGGGATTCGATCCCGGGTCTCCAGGATCGTGCCCTGGGCCAAAGGCAGGCGCCAAACTGCTGCGCCACCCCGGGATCCCTATGTGATGTATTTTTTAAAGAAAGTTTCCTCCTTCCTTGATATACAAGCACTATATGTGCATTATGAAAAATGCACAGTATAGAAAATGCAGGTGAGAGTAGTGTGTATGTAGGTAAACTGCCAAAACTAATCTGATGGAATTCTCTGCAGGTGATTTTTCCTATGCTTTCTTTTTTGGAGGGCATGGGTGGGGCTGATGGGACAACAGAGAGAGGGTGGTGAGTGGCACTCATGGTGAATCAACAATTTAATTCTATGCTTTTTCACTTAATAGAACCTAGATATTCTTGACAAGAAAATTCCCATTAATACACATGTGAGAAGGAAAAATATCATCTTTGTATTTTCTAAATCTTCTCAAGGCTGACTCCTTTGCCAAATTGAATCAAATTCAAATACTGAGGCAAAGAGAAGTTTTCTTAATTTCAACATTTCTGTGAAGAGAAAATAATTTATAATAATTTCTTTATTAATGAAGAATGGATTCTGTCAACATGTGAATCCTTTCCTCCTTGAGGCCCTACCAATGCATGGTGACTCTTGAACTGAGTACCTAGGCCACTGGCCCTAACTTGGTATCTTTCATGGTCCTCTTGCTCACCATCCTGTGCCAACAGCAAATGCTGGAAGGCTCGCTGCCATAAACAACCCTCATAACTCTCAGTCTCGGCCTTTAACCCATAGGCTGGGGCAGCCTGCTGTGCCCACAGGGTCTGAGTGCTGAGTAGGGGATGGTCCAGACACAAAGCGGCACTGTGGCAGTCCAGTCAGAAGGTGGAGGTACGGGCGTTCAGAAAGGAGACATGGCTTTGTGGAAAAGCACAGGCCATATGTTAAATCCCCCATTCTAGACTCTGGTTTGCAGCTATGATGGAATAACAAGAACTGTACTTAACCACTCACCATAGGAAACTAGACAAGTGGACAAAACACATGAAACCATGGCACCCCTGCCTTGGGAAGCAGGCGGTACAGTATTGGGACTCATAGGGAAAAGGCAACAACTGAGATGAGCTCTCAGTTGCCTGAGCTCCCTGCCTGGAGGAATTTCCAGACTGTGAGAGTACAAGTCCTCAAACAAAGCTAGTCAGGCTTGCAGAATCGAGGAGCCAGAGATGAGGGCTCAGGGGAAGCTATGCAGTGCAGATTTCTGAACAAGAGAGCCTATGCTGAAAAAGAGCTCTGGAAAGCTGCACAGGGATGTCCTGGCATCTCTGCTGAGTCCTAAGCTATATGCGCACACAGTGAAGTTTCACAAGGCTGGGCAGTAAAGGACTGGGGGACCATAAGCGAAACAACTTCCGAAGTGCACACAAGGTTGAGGGTGTTCGAGCTCTAACTAGTCAGAGCAAAAAGATCTCCCTGGGGCATTTAGTAGGGCATTCGGCAAAGACTCCAAAGGCGGTCAAGGCCTTGTAGGTAAGGCACCACTGCTGGTGTGAATGCTACCTTATGTCTTTTCTAACAAAGAGTTAAAAAGGCCTTGACCCAAACACCCAATACTCTAACCAAAGCAAAGCCCCAACACTTTAAAGGAAGACAACCAAAGCAAAATCCAGCCACTCAAGCAATGTAACACTCCCAATGTTATATCTAATAAAAAAATTACTAGACTACTTGCCAAGAGGCAGGAAAAGGTTACTTTAATAGAAAAATCTGTCAATAAAAACAGACCCAAAAACGACAGAAAAAAAATAGAACAATTAACAACCATAACTATGTACAAGTATTTAAAGAAAAACATGAATATGGTGATGAGAGAAACGGACAATGTAAAACAGAACAAAATGGAACTTACAGAGATAAAAATAAATTATCTAAGATAAACATTTTACTGGATAGGATTAGCAGTGTATTAGATCTTCATTAGAAAAGATCAGTGAACATTTGAAAAAAGAATAGCTAAAAGGATGTTGCAAAAATAAAATACTAAAAAAAGAATTAACAAAAAAAGGGGGCAAAAAAAGAGGAATAAAGGAATAGTGAACAGACTGGACCAATATAACATTCAGCAAAATGATAAATTTAAATTCAGTTGTAGTAGGTGGCCTCTAAGATCTCTGCCCTCTGGGATTTATGGTCCTGTTCAGTCCTCTCAACTCTTATTTGCTTCTAAACAATAGAGTACGGCAATGTTGAGGAAATGTTGAAAAAAAAAAAAAAAGATCACTTTCGTCTTGCTGGCAGACCTCTCTTACCAGCTTTAACAAAGAAAGATGGCATGTTGGAGAAGCCCATGCAGCAAGGAACAGGGGTGGCCTTTAGCCAACAGCCACCAAGGAAATGAGGCTCCCTGGTCCAACAGCCCTCAAGGAACTGAATCTTGGCAACAACTTACAAGCAGATCCTTCCTCAGGTGGACCTTCAGATGAAACCCCAGCCTTGGCTGACACCTGACTACAGGCTCATGAGAGACCATGAGGCAGAGGTACCCAGTTAAGCTGTGCCGGAATTCCTGACCCAAAGAAACAGTGAGATGATAAATGTGTGTGTTAAGCTGCTAAGGTATGAAGTAGTTTGTTACACAGCTACAGACAACTAATATGCCAGATAAATCAGTAACTACCCTAAACGTAAACTATCTAAACATTACGGTTGAAGGACAGACTGTCAGACCAAACTAAAAAAAGGAAGATCATGCTTTATGCTGTCTACAAGAAAGGTACTGTCAACATAAAGGCAGAGATGTGTTAAACGTGAAAGCTAGGAAACGACCTATCAAATAATGCATAAGAAAGTTAGAGGGGCTATATTAGTACCAAACAAAGTAGACTTTGGGAAAAGGGTCATTACTAAGAATGGAGGGGTTTCATAATATAAAGGGATCAATCCATCAAGAGGGTATTAAGCTGAGTGAAATAAGTCCATCGGAGAAGGATAATCATCATATGATATCACTCATACATGGAATATAAGAAATAGTGAAAGAGGGATCCCTGGGTGGCGCAGCAGTTTGGCGCCTGCCTTTGGCCCAGGGCGCGATCCTGGAGACCCGGGATCGAATCCCACGTCGGGCTCCCGGTGCATGGAGCCTGCTTCTCCCTCTGCCTATGTCTCTGCCTCTCTCTCTCTCTCTGTGCTCTGTGTGACTATCATAAATAAATAAAAATTTTAAAAAAATTTAAAAAAAAGAAATAGTGAAAGAGATTATAAGGGCAAGGAGGGGAACTGAATGGGAAAAATTAGAGAGGGAGACAAAGTATGAGAGACTCCTAACTCTGGGAAACAAAGGGTTGTGGAAGGAAAGGTGGGTGGGGGAATGGGGTAGCTGGGTGACAGGCACTGAGGAGGCCACTTGCTGGGATGAGCACTCCGTGTTATACTATATGTTGGCAAATTGAATTTAAATAAAAAAAAAAAATAGGGCAGCCTCGGTGGCTCAGCGGTTTAGTGCTGCCTTCAGCTTGGGGTATGATCCTGGAGATCCGGGATTGAGTCCCACATTGGGCTCCCTGCATGAAGCCTGCTTCTCCCTCTGCCTGTGTCTCTGCCTCTTTCACTCTCTCTATGTCATGAATAAATAAAATCTTTAAAAAAAATAAATTTCAAAAAACCCCCACATAATAGACCCTCAAAATATATGAAGGAAAAAAAATACTGAAAGCAGAAATAAATCCACAATACTAGTTGGGAGTTTTCAACATACCTCTCTGAGCAACTGAAGAACAAAAAAAAAAAAAAAAAAAAAAAAAAGGGGACATTAGTAAGAATATATGACTTGAACAACTTTATAAACTGACTGGACCTAACTAACATTTATATACCATTCCACCCTCAAGGATACATGAAACATCCATGGTCATTCAAGAAATGTATACACTTTTATGATGAGAATATATGTTACATAGTTTCAGTGTAACAGAATAAAAACCAAAGTATTGTCTAAAACTATTAGGTTCTGAAATTCACAGTTTAGGACTAAGTTCTTGGATTTCTTTAAATTTCAGTTTTTTCAATTCTAACTTGATCAAGTTTAAGTTTAAATTCTTTGATCTGGAAAATCCTCCAAATTACACTTGGGTGTCCGAATAAAATCTTAAAATTTCTGAAGGTATAAACATTTTGTTTTCGTTGAGGGGTCTAAAAGCAGCAAGCAATCAAGCAGCGACTCTAATTCTATGCGCAAATAAACAAGCACACAGTTATGCAGCCAGAGATTTCACTACTTTGTCTGAGTTATTTAATCAAATTCCAGTTTTTTGGAAGATGAAGAGACTATCTCACTGATAGTGAGAGACAAACATCTATGTTAGAAAAATATATCAGAAAAGTAACACTTTCTCTAGTTAAATATCACTTTGTTATTCTTGGCTTGAGAAAAACAGTAATATGAGCACATAAATCTTTTTCATCATATATATTTTATACATCAATCAAGAGCCACATAATTCTTTAGGACATTCAATAACTACTTGTGACCAATTACTAAGCACCTTATTATTTTACTTTTGTTTCCATTTTATTTTACCAAGAAGACCTCTAAAATATCTTGGGTTTCTGATGGGTTACTGAAATATAATAAAATGAGTTTTATCTGTATTACTAACATTAATAGGCTTCGTTGAAATCATATGCCAATTTACTTCCTGCACCCCATTTTAAAATATGTTCAAAAGGGATCCCTGGGTGGCGCAGCGGTTTGGCGCCTGCCTTTGGCCCAGGGCGCGATCCTGGAGACCCGGGATCGAATCCACATCGGGCTCCCGGTGCATGGAGCCTGCTTCTCCCTCTGCCTGTGTCTCTGCCTCTCTCTCTCTCTCTGTGACTATCATAAATAAAAAAAAAAAATTAAAAAAAAATATGTTCAAAAGATATTATATTCCTACACCAGAATCAGATATCAAATCACAGGAAAGTTTTAATTGTGTAGGATTCTTCTGCTTAGTGCTTAAAACTTCAGTACTTTCACCCACAGGATTAACTTATTGAAAAGAAACATGCAAAGAAGGGAACAAACCACACAAAACCTCCCAAAAAACCTGACCCTTCAAATGCAAAATGCTGTTTACCCCTGGAAATTCATACACACCACTCATAGAGTCCATCCTGAGATAACCATGAGGCTGGTAGCATTTAAGGCCAACTGTAAACCAAATAAATCCTAATTACCCATTTCCTTAGGTTGTTCAGGCTCTAAATCTCTTGGGTTCTGCCCTTCTCATTTATTTTTTGCATGATACTATTTTTTTCTAAAAGAAATGTATAAAATAATACTTTAGGAGAATTCAGATTAATTGAAAAACTTATAAATCTGCCCTCCCCTAATTAATAGAATTTAAAGCATCATCTAAACAACTGCCATCACACCAGTATTTCATAGAATAATATCCTACAACACTAGAACTGTTTGTTTTCACGTATGCCAAAGGTCATTGGGAAACAAGCCATTGTATACATATATATTTATTTTTTAAAAGGTCATCCCCAAATTTAATCAATTTCTTTGTTAAATAATTGGGTTTGTAATGAAAAAATTTTAATTGTGGGATGTGATTATGACACAGATTTCCTGGAATCAAAATGAAAAAGAATTTAAAAAGTCAACTCAGAGCAAGAAATCTCTTTAAACATAACAAATAACGGTTTTATTACTACAAAATACCAGAAGTCTTCTGTATAAAACTTATCATATACATCAAATGCCTTAAAAACATCTAAGCAACCATATCTACTACCCTAATCTCTTCAGAATAAGTACATAAGAAGGAGAAAAATCTATCAATCAGTCCTTGATG
Organism: Nyctereutes procyonoides; assembly: GCF_905146905.1. Classification (NCBI taxonomy): domain Eukaryota; kingdom Metazoa; phylum Chordata; class Mammalia; order Carnivora; family Canidae; genus Nyctereutes; species Nyctereutes procyonoides. Next base: position 48,757,596 of record NW_026575126.1, on the reverse strand, counting down.
ACAGAGGGTTTGTTTAGGAGTTTACCAAATGGAATGGCCCTGCTGGAATTCCTTCAAGCAGCCTGTGAAAATGTCAGAACAGAGTCTGTTTTGGAGGTCATAGTCCCTAGAGAGCTCTGAGTTTTGGCCTGTTTGTCTTTTCACATGCTTTAATATTTGAAAATCGTTCCTTGTAGACACTGACTGATGCCCAGGGAATGCTAGGATTGTGGGAACTGGCAGTACCAACAAGAGAGACAGACTTCATGGGAAATCCATGCCTACACATCTGCCCTCATAGCTCTCATCAGATAAGCTGCTCTCCGAATGCTATGAAGGTACATGGAAAGACATTAAGAAACTGCACGTCATTTTGACAATAAAAAAAAAAATCCTTGTGGAAAATGGGACAAAAATGACTGGGACTTTTGAAAAAAACACTAAGTTATAAAATATCATGGTGGAATTCTGAAAACCTGTATTCACTTAGTATAAATTGAAATTGAACTTCATGGGGGTTGAAGTTCATGAACAACTTTTGACTTCCCCCAAACTTAATAGCCTACTGTTGCCTGGAAACCTTACAGATGATGTCAACAGTCAGTGAACACATATTCTTTATGATACATGTATCATATCCTGTACTCTTACAATAAAGCTACAGAAAAAATGTTATTAAGAAAATCATAAAGAGGAGAAAATACACTTACAGGACTGTACTATTTATCAGTAACAATCTGCATATACGTGGACCCATGCAGTTCAAACCCATGTTGTTCAAGGGTCAACTGTACTGAGTGCTCAATACATACATAACCATAACAAATAAAGTGCTAATTATTTTGCCCACATTGTTCTAAATACTTTACTTACATGAATTCATTTAATCCTCAAAGCAACTCTATGAAGCATGTACTACCATGATCCCCATTTTGCAGATGAAGAAAGTGAGGCAAGGGGAAGATACGTAATTTGTCTCGGTTCACACAGCCAGTATGACCTAGACTCACACAGCGTGGCTCCAGAGCTAGTGCTCTTAACCACAGTGCATATTACCTCATTCATGGTATTTTTACATGCTAGTCAGTATAAGAGCTCTATTATTTTAAGCCTTTCAGTAACTTATGAGGTACATCTAATATGATTCCTACTTATGGATTAAAGACATGGGCTTTGTGTAGCCTGACACTACACATTTAGCACAACAGAGCAGGCTCTATGCTTGACTTGACAGACCTTTTTTTTCATAGCCCTCTTCTTTAAAATTGGGTTCTCTTCTCTGAGTTATCTGCAAGAATCATCTCTAAATTAATTTTCTGCATATAGTTGAAAGAATTACTTTCAAGGATCTATGTGTCCAACAATTTTATGAGAATACATTTTGGACTGCCAACATTTTACTAGAGACTTAAAATCTAAGAATTATTCTAGGGTAGGAGACACAATGATCACTCAGTAAATGTTTGTAATAGTAAAATAATCCCTATTTCCACTCTTGCAATGCTGATTTTTAAAAATATCTTGGATAACTGAATATTCAGATATGACAAACTTTCCTCTTACATACAACATGCTGGCACCTTGATCAAGCAGCCCAATCAATATGCTTCTTCGCCATTATGTCAGGATCACGACTTCTGTCACAGAGGGTCTCCTAGTTTGTAACTATGAATCTCAAATCTGCAGAATACTGACAAATTCTAGTATTTGTTAGTTCTTTAACTAGCCGACAAGAACCAAAGGCAAGTTATAAAATCAGACTTTTGCTTTTCTTGTTATATCTTCATTAAACATAGAGATCATATATCAAAAATCTAAGTTTTGTGAAACAGACACCCAACTATAATCATTTCCTTAATGAAAACAGCAACATAAATGACCAGAAAATAACATGAATAATTTGGGTTTTAAAAAAAGTTAAAATATTGTCTTTTAATTGATAGTCTAATGCTATTACAAAAATGTTAACACATACCTGCCAACCCTTAAATACCATGAATAGAAAGATACTGACTATCCTAAATTAGATACAAGGTTTTTTTCTTTTTCTTTTTTTTTAGGATAACACAATTGAGTCAATTTGTCTTTCTTTTTAAATATGGGGGGAAAGTCTGACTAATTGGGTGAGCTGGCATGTATGTTTAATAATACATCTGCAAGGAACGTAATAAACAGTGACATTATTAATTTGTATCTATGGAGAATTCCATCTGCTAACTGAGATGGAAGTTATCTTCCATTCTTTTTGGTTCTGCTGCCCAATGAACAGCACAAGGCAAAAGTGATAATGAGATATAAGAACACATGATGCAATGAGGAAGGGCAGCCAGAGACACATGGGCTGAAAGCTACCATACGGATATTACAATGGGCATACCGCAACACAGAGAGCTTCTGAGACTTACCCATGCTCACAGACTGAGTCAGCAGAGGAGACTGGAGTCCTGACTCCCAAAAGACTACACTTCCTGTCAATAATAGTGAGGGCAGCAGGTGAGGGTAGCCAACAGTACGGATTAGTTTAAAGGAGTTAGAAAAACATTGGGTATGATATTTGCTAATTAGGGTGATTATTAACTCCAAACCAAAGAGAGAATTCCAAAACATGTTATTCCAACATATTCCATTGTTGCATTTTGCCTCATTAGTGCCTTATTACTGATACCTTAAAATAACAAAAGATGAAAAATCATGGATTACTTTTTCCCAGTATATTCCATTTATCAGGCTCCTTTAGAGTCACGGGAGAGAGCAGATATCCACATCTATCTTTCTTCTCCCTTTTTGGCTAAAAGAGGTCCCTGTGGTTGGGTTAGATGGAGCACGCAGGCAAAAAAGAGTCCCAACTTAATTTTAACAAAGTCTCTCAACCTACCACAAGGTCAGATTATAAGCCAACGATTTAATTGCAGTAACCTTAAAAGGTCTAAGTAGCTAGGGTGTTGTAGTTGATTTATTAACTAATCATTTATATATGTCATCGTTTAAAATTACTTTCTGAGGGACAGGAAAGACTGCTTCTAATAAATTAGTTTGTTTATTTGCTGGTCCAGTGCCTAATATAAGTCATATGGTAGACTCTAGTTTTACGAAAATTATCTTAAATAATCTATATAAGAAATAATGTACTTCTATGACTCTAATAACTTTGACAAATCCTTGTAAAAAATTTTAGGTAAACATTTTTATAATTTTAAGATAATGTAGTCTCATGCTAAGTTAAATGGACGATTAATACTATGTTCTAAATCTTACTTTTAATAAATATGGTAACACTTGACATTCCAAGGGCATTTCTGTTAAGAGAACACTATTTAGAGACTGGATAAATAAATCAAAATGGGGCTTCAGGTGTGCTAAACTGGGCTTACAGTCTTCCTGATGCACTTCTGAAACTGTAAGCTCCATCTACCCCCTCAGCAATAATCATCGTACGCCTATGGTAGTGTTCCGACAGGACAGCTGCAAATGGGAGAGTGTAAATTAATGCCCAGCCCCCTCTCTGCCTCCACCCACACGCTACTAGGGTGTGGTTAGCAATGCATTGAAGCTGACTAAATCCTCAGTACCAGCAAAACTGTCGAAACAAGAAATCCAGAGTACAAAAAAGGTGGACAGGGTTATAGATGCTTATTTACACTGTGAAACAAAACATGCTATTTAATAGGAGACTTGGTAAAGACCATTGCGAAAGAGACTACCTCACCTTTAAGCTACTTATGTGACTTTGTTTTCATTTTGAAAAAGATTCAAGAGACTGTCACAAAAAGAATAGGAAAGCTGCCATAATTAATCAAGAATTTCGTTTGCAGTTGTCAGGGGGTTCAGTTGGCTTTTTAAATTTCATAATTGTGTTTAGCATTAACACGTAAAGCCTAATTTTTAAAAACATATTAGAAATGAAGGAAAATTAATTAAGGAAATTGTATATATTTCTCTTCTCAGTCTCAGTACTCTGAAGTAACTCCTGAAAGCAGAAAAAAATTATCTAAATGTATCACACTGTTTATTAATATAATTGAGAATTTTAAGTATTCAAGATCCTAAATATGTAACAATAAAGCCAAGGACAAGAGAATTTTACAGAAAACTACTGATTTCTATTTCTTTCAGTTATAGAAAGGGAAAGCAAGAATTCTATAGTTCCATGTCCTGGTTATTTAGCATCTATTCACTCCTTCCCATTTATGACACTCTGAGAATTTTACATCTGGCTGTCTGCTCCAGAGAAAAACAGAAATATTCTCTCTTTTCTTCACCAGTCTCCAGCAGGCCATACCATCTTGTGTACATTCTAAGTAAGAGAGTTCTGTTCCAGACAAACATTCATCACCTTTGTGCATTTCCAAACACCTGGAGTGAGAGTAAGCCTAACAGGTTAACAAAGAGTGGGGAAATATTTCCAAAGCAAAACAGAAGAAAAGACCAGCTGTGAACAAAGACCATTGATTTTTCTATGGTATGAGGCAAGGAATCTTCTTTGGCTGGGATCCATGGCAAAGCAAAGTTCATCTGACTGTCTGCAAATATTGAATACCTGTATTGAATCCAATGCAAAGAATTCCCTTGTGTTCTCTTGGGTGCAACAAACTTTTGAATGATTTATTTTCTCTCCAGTAGGATCATTCTAGAACAGAACAAGAGATGGTCTACAACTGTACATTGTGATAAATGTAATGGATGGAAAGCCTTAGTAATAAAAATTCAAAATGGGACCATAAACTCGAAAACCCAACCACTGTAACTAGAAATACTAAAGTTTAAAACAAGAATAACAAAGAAGTCTCCTCTTTTCTGAGGCCTAAAACACACTATTTCAAAGTAAATACAGTTTCAAAAAGCCTGTTAACATACCAAGAGAAAAGTGGCAGATACTGTTTTTCCACATACTTGATACTATCTACAGCTGGCCTGTGGTATATCTGTGGCCTCGTTAACATCGTTTGAGCCTCATATTCAGAGCTGCACCAAGAACCATTAAAATACCAAACTGTTTTTAAAAAGGGGAATCTATGTCGACTTAATCTGCATGATAATGCTGGCAATGACTTAAAAGCTTCAATTCAGCAACCAGCACACTTATCAGTCTTGCAAACGGGATTAGGACATCTATGAGCTTCCTACTTGTGGTGTCTAAGTGGGGGCACAAGGCAAAGAGCTGGAGCTGGAGCATGTTGTTTCCATCTACTGTCTTTCCTTGCCTTTACAAAGCTACATTCAACTTATAGCACCTGAGTTTCTCCCACATCGACAATAAAAAAATAACCATCCCTTGGACTGATTTCCCTTTTATTGTCTGTGTTTACCACCTGAAGGAATGTTGATATTGTGTAAAACATCAAAACAAAGCTCATTTTCCCTGGGTATGCATTGTTTTAGTGAAGGTCTATGATTTACATACGTCTTTCTGTACATACACACTTCCTTTACAAAGGACTCCCTTGTTAGGAAGACTTAACGGTCTAATTGGCTGCCTTACTTTTGAGGTGCCGCTAGTTATGGAATTATTTTGGCCACGTTCAGGAGTCAAGAAAAACCCTAGCTTATCTTTAGTAAGCATCTTTCACATTACTGCAGTAGTAAGAAGAATATTCTGCTATTCTGCTACATCGCCAACATAAATATTGTTCAAAAAAAAGGGAAGACCCTAGCGTCATTGCTTAGACGTCAACCTCTTTGTCCTCATTAGGTTTATTTATAGACTATTTGGTGACATGATCCTTCTACACACTAATCCAAACTGAAATATCTTCATTTCCGCCTCCCTACCCCCAAATGGAAAAGGAAAGAATTCAAACAAGTGAAATTAAAATGCCTAGGACTAACAGGGAAACAAAATCACCAGGAAAATACCTAAATTTGACTATTTCATAATAATCTAAATACTACTTTGTATTAGTTAATTTTGAGGCTAAGATCTACATCTTATGTATGATATGATCTCAGCATGGCATTAAGAATATTTTAAAAATGAAGAATAAACGTGAAACAGTAAGACAGCTATGGTTCTTTTACCTCCCCATTGTTTGATGTGATGCCACTCTACTCATAGAACTATCAAAAAGGTAGATTTCTGAAAGCTGAACAAGGATTCCATGTATGCCTTGGAATATATATACAAATCAGGCCAGTATATCATAAGCCTGAAATTAGAGCATATGCCTGAATGTAAGGTAAGATTTTTAACTTCCTGAAGTCATTGATTAGAAAAGATGAGACTGTCTGCTATTTAAGCCTTTACACAGCATCTTGGGTTATAAGATGCTCTTTCATGTATTTAATAGTGAACAAAAAAGTACTTGAGGAAAACATTTGCTTAAAAGTTATTTATTCAAAGCTAGTTTTAGGATGTTTATAAAAATATCTTAGTAGAATCATAAAAAGGGAGGGGAAGAAAAAGCCAACACATTAATTATTCCTAAGTTTTAACCTTAAAATGGAAAGTATTGTTGTTACAAACATGACTTTGAAAAACTGCTTTTAAAAAAGTAGTCAAATGCCATTCTGTCAGAAAGGATACAAGTAACAGTAGCTAATTCTGGAGAAATAACTAGGTAGCTAAGGGGAAAGACTGGGAGGTGACCAACTTTTCACTGTGTACCCATTTGTATTTAGGCCAGTGAATGTGTTACCTACTCACACAAAACAAAACAAAACAAAACAAAACAAAACAGATAATTATAAAGTAGGAACTGCAGCCCCATAAAATGTTATAACCAGTCACAAATCACACGAGTGATTACCTTATAGAGACTGTGAACATAAACTATCAGACACACACAACCCATTGTTTTGTCGGTGGTTCTTGTGGTTTACACATAAAATCTTCAGTGTCAGATCATGCATGTACTCAAAAACCACTGTAACTCAAGACAAAAGAGACAGAAATGAAGGTACACTCTGGATTTCAGTGTTAGATGGATGATGCCAAGGGGTTCTGCTGATGATAAAGATAAAAAAAAAAAAAAGCACTTCCCACAGAGATTCATGGATAGTCTGAGCAAGATGGTTCTATGAAATATGAGTGTGAATAAAGCAATCCTTCTATATTATTGCACTACTTCATAAAATGAGATTTTAGTTATGTACATGTAACTAAATTACTCAATTATAATTTTTACCTTTTACTCCATCTCCCTCAAAGTTTATAAGGGGAGACTATCTAATATTTAAGGCTACCTAATAATAAGGCTTACCTTATATTCAGGCATACATATTCAAGACAATATTCTTGCAAGAGAATGTGGTGTGCTTTATCAAGTAAATCACCACAAATATAAACTTTCCCAATGCATTTTCCTCCTCTGCTACATATGACCATTTTCCTGAGTAATTATATATTACTGAAATTTTATACCAATGCAACTTGTATTTTTTTAGGATAATAATCTGAACATTACACAGGTCCAAACGTACTGTGTGAATTTGATCACTTTTAGTCATTCCTTTGTAAATCTGATTGTACTCTCTCAGCCACTGTCTTAGAAAGGTAGGCCAGTCATTGATAAAAGGTCTAAAGCCATTGGTCAAGCACAGCCTCATGAAAGGTCTGATGGCACCTGAGCCAAATGTTGCTTTACATCACTCACACTCAACTAGGGTTATGCTCAAGAACAAGTACCAGAGACCCTATTTGAAGGGAGAAAAAGTATACTCCAAACACATGTACTGAAGATCTACGAATCGCAGCATATAATTATCCTGAATAAGGCCAAAATGAGAAGGATTGGGAAACAGAACCTAGAAAAACAAGTAACAAGGTACATAAGGAAGTGTTCTATAAGGGAAGAGTTTTATTTCTTCTGGCTTCTAAAACTAAAATTTTACAAAAGTATTATTTGTAAATGTAAAACTCATCAGAACTACAGAAAATACAAATTGAGCTGAAATTCTTAACGCGGCCCTTTTAACATATATACTTGATGTGTTTGTAAATTTTAATATTTTATCATTTGTTAGTTTTTATGTTTTAGGTATTAAGTGTATATCATCTATCCTTATTCATTTACATTAAAAACAGACAATACTGTGTCTTCCGTGGACTCTAGCAAGCCTCTGTCATCAATGAAAATTTCCTGAACAGATATCAAATGAATAGAAAATATTCATTTTGTACACAATAGATGATCAATATGATCAATATGACATTATGATCATATCTTATACCCATTAATAGAAAAACACTCAAGTAAGGAATTCTTGCTTTCTTAGTGATCATTAAAAGCTTAAATTTTGCCAATTCTGAAATTAAGGTGCAGCACACTGGAGATGGGAAATGGGAAGGGAGTCTAGACCAAACTATAGTCTATCTTCCCTGGCAGCAGTGCAGGAAGCTACCCTCCACTGCTGTTCTAGCATGAAATCTGGTGCTTAAATGGTTCCATTTAGAGCTTCTTTCCAAGAAGAATATTCCTACCAGATACTTACTGGGGAAATAATGAAAGAACTGAATGAAAGTGAAAGTCTGCCTATTACTCAAAACCAGCCAGTATCCCATGAGGCTCTCCCCCAAGTGTCAGGCTGCCCACTATAATTGACCAAAAAAAAAAAAAAAAAAAAAGATATTACTACCAAATAGGAATCAATTGACCTCACAAAGAGGGGGGTCTTTAAATCCAGTCCCCATTGCACATGCTGAAGAGCTCACCGTTCTTCCTCTCATTCAGAGGTGGCAGGTGCTGGCTGGGCTGCAAGGACAGCTCCTGGAATTCATGGGCAACAGCTTCACTTTGAGGACTGGGGGCAAGATGGGCTAATGGCCCCAGCTCATCCTCCGCGTCTAGCGCCCCTGAGGGATCCATTGTGCTCCAGCCACTGGTGATGGGCGTCCGAGACCTCTCTTCAATGTGGCCTGCTGAAGAGACTATCAAAGTAAAAACGTGTCAGTAGATGGTATTTATTTTTCTTCAATTTGCACAAAAATATTAAAATGGGAACCCCGGGTTCTAGCCCAGCTTCTCTGCTGTACAGCAACTGACAATTCTTTTACCTTCTCTGGATCTTGGGTTCTTTTTCCAACGCACAAGAATAACAGGCTTTCTATCTACAATAGCACTTACCAGGTAAATACAAGTTGGTATTTCATATAAATTTTTTGTACTATGGATTAAAGAAAGTTATAGTCTCTGATGCCATTAATGCATCCTAAAATAAGATGAAAGTCAACTACTGATGATGGGGGAAAAAGGCAGTCTAGTCTGAAAACCTGTCTAAACTACAAATCAGGGCCTCCTAGGTGGCTCAGTCTAGTTGTCAGGCTCCCTACTCAGCAGAGTCTGATTCTCCCTCTCCTTCTGTGTTCCGCCCCCCACCACCACCCAGTAAATAGATAAACTCCTACAAATCAAACAACTTTACATCAAGTCAACATTCATGGCACCCAGCAATATGTCAGATCAGGACTCCTTCAGCATGGGAACAGAACTCTAAGCTACAGCACAACGGACACACAATGTGTGCCAAAGAAACAAACCTTTGCTCTGAGCTATTGAGATTTGGGCTTGTTTATTATCACTGCATAACTTGGCCCATTCTGACTACAACAGAAATTGGTAACAGAAATACCAAAGACACAATGAAACCCTCAATACGAGACACTGGTGTAGGGGCTGTGCAGCGGGCAGTGAGAAAGCTTATGGAAAATTGAAAGCTAAAAGGATGTAGGTGCATGTTATGCAGGGGTGAAACATTTCACAAAACTGCTGCCTGCTTGGTAGCATTTCCTATCACAGTTCGTTGACCCACTCACCTACTGAGGGACATTTGAGTTGTTCCAGTTTCCATTACAAATAAAAATGCTATGAAAATTCTTGTCCAAGTATTTATATGGATATATGCTTTCACTTATCTTGGGTAAATGCCTAGAATAAAATGAGTGGATCACACAGCAATTGAGTATTTAAACTGTAAAGAAACTAACAAAGTATTTCCCAAACTGGTCAGGCCATTCTGCATTCTTACTAGCAGTGAATGTGAAATCCAGTTGTTCCATATCTTCTCCAACACTTATGGTCAATCTTTTTCATTTTAATTACTTTAATGGGTGTGAAATGGTAACTCAATGTGGTTTTATTTATGCATTATTTATTGAATTACACTTGAGATATTATACCAGTTTCAGATGATCAAGGCAGTAATTTGGTATTTTTATATATTATAAAATGATCACCTTCAAGAGCTCTAGTTACTATTTGTCACCATACAAAATCATTACAATATTATTGAATATATACCCTATGCTGCATATTAACATTTCAGATTCATTTTATAACTGAAAGTCTTTGCCTCTTAATTCCCTTCACCTATTTTGCCAGTCCCCCCTCCCCTCTTATAACCACCAGTTTGTTCTCTATATTCATGAGGTCTGTTTCTTTTGTTTTTTCATTTTGTTTTTTAGATTCCACATATAAGTGAAATCATAGTGTTTGCCTTTCTCGGTCTGACTTATTTCACTTAGCATGATATCCTCGAGGTCCAACCATGTTGTCACAAATGGCAAGGTTTCATTCCTTTTTTTGTGGCTAATATTACACACACACACACACACACACACACACACACACAATCTTCTCTATCCATTTATTATCTATTGATGGACACTTGGGTTACTTCTAAGTCTTGGCTATTGTAAATAATGCTGCGCTAAGCATAAAGATAGTACATACATCTTTTTGAATTAGTCTTTTCATGTTCTTCAGATAAATACCCAGAGGTAGAATTCCTGGGTCAGATGGTAATTCTATTTTTAATTTTCTGGGGAACCTCCACACTGTTTTCCGTAGTGGCTGCCCTAATTTACATTCCCATCAACAGTGTACAAGGGTTCTCCTTTCTCCACATCCTCACCAACACTTGTTTCTTGTCTTTTTGAAGTTAGCCATTGTGACTGGTATGAGGTGGTATCTCACTGTGCTTCTGATTTGCATTTCCCTGGTGATTAGTGATGTTCAGCATCTTTTCATGTGCTTGTTGGCCATCCTTATATTGTCTCTGGAAAAATGTCTATTCAGGTCCTCTGTCCACTTTGTAATGGGGTTGTTCTGTTGTTGGCTGTTATTGAATTGTATGTATTCTTCATATATTTTGGATATCAACTCCCTATCTATATCACATCACCAGCAAATAACTGACAGTTTTGCTTCTTTCTTACCAATCTGGAAGCTTTTATTTCTTTTTCTTGTCTGATGGCTGTGGCAGAGATTTTGAATACTATGTTGAATACAAGTGGCAAGAGTTGGGGGATCCCTGGGTGGCTTGGTGGCTCAGCGGTTCAGCGCCTGCCTTTGGCCCAGGGCGTTATCCTGGAGTCCCAGGATCGAGTCCCGCATCAGGCTCCCAGTGTGGAGCCTGCTTTTCCCTCTGCCTCTCTATCGTGAATAAATAAAATCTTAAAAAAAAAAAAAAGTGGCAAGAGTGGACATCCTTGTCTTGGTTCTGATCTTAGAGAAAAAAATTTTCATCTTTTCACCCACTTGAGTATGATGTTAGTTGTGTGTCTGTCATAAATGAATGGCCTTTATTACGTTGAGGTACCATCTCTCTATATCCACTTTGTTGAGAGGTTTTATTACAAATGGATACTGGATTTTGTCAAATGCTTTTTCTGTACCTATTGAGATGATTATATAATTTTATCTCATATTTTATTAATGTGATACTGTATCATGTTGATTGATTTGCAGATGTTAAACCATCTTTGTATCCCTGGAATGAACTCTACTTAGTCATGGTGTATGATCCCTTTTAATGTTTTGATGAATTCAGTTTGCTAATATCTTGTTGCATCTGTGTTCACTGGGGATGGTGGCCTGTGATTTTATGGGGTTTTTGTTTTGTTTGTTGATTTTGTGGTATCTTTATCTGTTTTTGGTATCAGGGTAATCCTGGCATTATACAGTTTGGAAGTACTTCTTCAATTTTTTGGAATAATTTGGAAATGTTTCTTCCTCTTCAATTTTTGGCAATTTCTGGGATAATTTAAATGTTTGGTAGACTTCACCTGTGAAGTCATACACACTTGGGCTTTTGTTTGCTCGCAGTTTTTTGACTACTGATTTAAATTTCATTGTTAGTAACTGGTCTATTCAGATTTTCTTTCTATTATCTTTATGAATCAATTTTGGAAGACGCATGTTTCCAGGAATTTACTCATTTCTTCTAAGTATTTGTTGGAGTATAATTGTTCATAGTATTTGCTTATGATCCCTTGTATTTTTGTGGTATCGGTTGTAATTTCTTTCTTCATTTCTGATTTTATTTATTTAGGCCATCTCCTTTTTTTCCTGATAAGTTTGGCTAGAGTTTGTTAATTTTGTTTATCTTTTCAAAGAACCAGCTCTTAGTTTCATTAATGTTTTTTATTTTGTGGGTGTGTGTGGGCGTGCATGTGCATGTGTATTTTTCCCCCCACTTGATCTGGATTATTTCCTTCCTTCTACTAACTTTGGGCTTTGTTCTTCTTTTTCTAGTTCCTTTAACGTAAAGTAAGATTGTTTATTTGATATTTTTGTTTCTTGAGGTAGGCCTGTATCACTATAAAATTCCCTCTTAGAACTGGTTTTGCTGCATCCCAAAGATTTTGGAATGCTGTGTTTCCATTTTCATTTGTCTCAGTATTTTTTTATTACTTCTCTGATTTAAGATTCTATTTATTTGAGAAAGAGTGACAGAGACAGAGATAGAGATAGAGAGTATGAGTGGGGAGAAGAGGGAGAAGCAGGGTCCCTCCTGAGCAGGGAGCCCAATGTAGGACTCAATCCTGGGCCCTGGGATCATGACCCTAGCTGAAAGCAGATGCTCACCTACTGAGCCCCCCAGGTGCCTCTCTTAGATTTCTTTGTTGACCCATTAGTTGTTTAATAGCATGTTGTTTAGTCTTCAGGTGTTTTTGGGTTGTTGTTGTTTTTCCCCAGTTTTCTTCATGACTTCTAGTTTCATGTTGTTGTGGTTGGAAAAGATGCTTGATATTATTTCAATCTTCTTAAATTTATTGAGACTTGTTTCATAGCCTAACATGTGATCTACTCTAGAGAATGCTTCATGTGCACTTGAAAGGAATGTGTATTCTGGTTTTGGATGGAATGTTCTGTATGCATCTATTAAGTCCATCTGGTCTAATGTGTCATTTTAGGCCAACGTTTCCTCATTGATTTTTCTGTCTGGACGATTTATCCATTGATATAAGTGAGGTATTAAAGACCTCTACTACTGATTAAGGACTGTACTTGTGATGAGCACCAGGTGATGTATAGAATTGTTGAATCACTATATTGTAAACCTAAAACTAATAGAACGTAGTATATCAACTGGAATTAAAATAAAAAGTTAAAAAGAAAAAAAATACAGTCCCCAACTATTATTGTATTGCTATTTCTCCTATTATTTGTTAATATTTGCTACACACACACGCATATATATATGTTCTATGTTGGGTGCATACATTTTTACAAATGTATCTTCTTGTTAAATTTACTCATTTATCATCATGTAATGCCCTTCTTTGTTTTAAATTCTATTTTGTCTAATTTAAGTAGAGCTACCCCAGCTTTTTTTTCATTTCCATTTGCATGGTATGTATCTTTTCCCATTCCTTTCACTTTCAGTTTGTGTCTTTTTTACATATGAAGTGAGTCTAGGCAGTTTATAGAAAATTCTTGTTCTTTTTTTATCCAGTCACCCTTTTGATTGGTGCGTTTAGACCATTTATGTTTAAAACAATGATGGGATGCCTGGATGGCTCAGTCAGTTAAGTGTCTGACTCTTGATTTCGGCTCAGGTCCTGATCTCAGGGTCGTGAGATTGAGCCCCATGTCAGGCACTGTGCTCAGTGAGGAGTCTGCTTGAGATTCTGTCTCTCCCTATCCCTCTGCCCCTCCTCCTGCTCATTCATACTTTCTCTCTCTCTAACAATAAATAAATAAATAAATCTTTTTAAAAAATAAAGCAATTATTAATAAATATGTATTTGTTGCCATTTTGTTCATTGTTTTCTGGCTTTTTTCGTAGTTCCTCTCTGTTCCTTTTTTCTTCTCTCTTCCCTGTGGTTTCATTATCTTCTTCAGCATTATGTTAAGATTCCTTTCTCTTTTTCTTTACATATTTAAGTTTCTTCTTTGTGGTTACCATCATAAGGTTCACACACAACACTTATGCATATACAGTCTCTTTTGATGATAATTTTAAAAAATTCTTTATTTAGGGTGAGTTTGTTTGTTTGTTTGTTTTTAGGGTGAGCCTTAACCAACTGAGTGTCTCCATTGGTTAAGGCTCTACCTTTGGCTCAGGTCATGATTCTGGCTGGGATTGAGCTCTTTGTCAGGCTTCCTGCTCAGCAGAAGTGTGCTTCTCCCTCTCCCTCTGCTGCTCCCCCTGCTTACATGCTCTCTCAAATAAATAAAATTTTAAAAACAATTCTTTATTTAAATTCAATTTAGTTAAGATATACCAAATTATTAGTTTCAGGGGCAGAATTTAGTGATTCACCAATTGCATGTAATACTCAGTGCTCATTCTATCAGGTGCCCTTCTTAAAGCCCATTACCCAGTTACCCCATACTCCCATCCACCTCCTCTCCAGCAACCCTCAGTTTGTTTCCTAGAGTTCAGTGTCTCTTATGGTTTGTGTCCCTATTTTCATCTTACTTTATTTTTCCTTTCCTTCCCTTATATTCATCTGCTTTATTTCCTAAATTCCACATATGAGTGAAATTATATGCTATTTGTCCTTTTCTGACTTATTTCATTAGGATAATACCTTCTAGTTCCATCCACATCATTGCAATGGCAAGATTTCATTCTCTTGATGGCTGAGTAATATTCCATTATAAATATATATATTTATATATACCTAATTATATTTATATATATTCACTGATGTATATACACACACACCTGTTGATGGACATCTGGACTCTTTTGGCTATTGTAGGCATTACTGCTATAAACATTGGAGAGCATGTGCCCCTTTGAATCAGTTTGCATCTTTTGGATAAATACCTAGTAATGCAACTGCTGGGTCATAGGGTAGCTCTATTTTTAACTTTTTGAGGAACCTCCATACTGTTTTCCAGAGTAGCTATCAATCAACAGTGTAGGACTCTACCCTTTTCTTTGCATCCTAGCCAACATCTGTTGTTTCTTAAGTTGTTAATTTTGATAGTAACTTAATTTTTAATATATTCCGAATTTTTATATTTTTATTCCCTACTCCATGTTTTATATATTTGATATCACATTATTTATCTGTTTATCTCACATATGTCTTAACTAATTATTGTACTTTTAATTAAATTGTTATCTTTTACCTTTCATACTTGCTTTCTAAGTGGCTGATGCACTACTTTTGTTATCTAACTTTTCTGTTGGAATTTTCACTTTTATTTATTTTCCTCTTTTTTTAAGATTTATGTATTTGAGAGAGAGAGAGAGAGCATGAGCAGGGAGGGGAGGGAGAAAGAGGAGAGAGGATCTTAAGCAGACTCTTCACTGAGTGTGGAGCCTGATACAGGGCTCAATCTCATAACCCCAAGATCACTACCTGAGCTGAAACCAAGAGCCGGACACTTTAACCTAGTGTGCCAGGTGCCCCACTTTCATATATCTTCTAAATAGTACTTTCTTTCAGACTTTAGAGAAGTCCCTTTCACATTTCTTACAAGGTTGGTTTAGTGATGATGAATCCCTTCAGGTTTTGCTTTTCTGGAATACTCTTAATCTCTCCTTCAATTATGAATGATAACCTTGCTGGGTAGAGAATTCTCGGTTGACAGTTTTTTCTTTTCAGCACTTTGAACATGTCACACATCACTCTCTTAATGGCCTATAAAGCTTCTGGTGAAAAATCTGCTGATAGCCTTGTGAAGTTTCCCTTGTATGTAACATGTTGCTCTTCTCTTACTGCTTTTAAGATTCTATCTCTAGCTCTTTAAAGATTTATTTTAGTGTGTGTGTGTGAGAGAGAGAGAGAGAGATTGTGAGAGTGAGAGACAGAGACAGAGAGTAGAGGGAGGGGCTGAGGAAAAGGGAAAGAGAGAATCTTTAAGCAGACACTCCACTGAGCATGGAGCCCAAGAGAGGGGCAGGACTCAATCCCAGCAATCCTAGGACCCTGAGATCATGACCTGAGCCGAAATCAAGAGTCAAATGCTTAACTGAGCCACCCAGGTGTCCCACTTCAAATAATTTTTTTTTAGTCTTTTCTGTCTCTTCTTCTAGGACTTTTATAATGTGAATGTTAGTATGCATGAGTTTGTCCCAGAGATCCCTTCAGGTATCCTCATTTTTTACAATTATTTTCTTCAGTTTGCTGCTCTTTCTGGGTGTTTTCCATTTTTTTTGTCTTCCAGCTCACACAGTCTTACTTCTGTTTCATCCATTCTGTTGTTGAACCACTCTAGTGTATTTTTCATTTCCATTATAACTTCTGTTTGGTAGTTTCTTAAAGTTTCTATTTCTTTGAAGTTCTCTCTGTGTTCATTAACTCTTTTGAGATCAGTGAGCACCTTTATGACCATTTCTCTGCATTATTTATCAGGTAGTTGCTTATCTCTGTTTTATTAAGGTCTATTTCCAGGGATTTGTCTTTTCTTTGGTTTGGAACATCTCCCTCCATCTTCTCATTTTGCCAGTCTCTTTCTCTGTATTAGGCAAAACAACTACCTTCCTGAGTCTTGAAATAGTGGTCTTATGCAGGAGGTCTGCTATATAGCCCAGAAGCACAATCTCCTGGCTACCAGAACCAGAACTGTGTGTGTTATTTGCATGGGCTATGAGTGTCTGCTATTGTTTTAGGGATATACTTGCTGTGGGTCAAGGATGGAGCTCAGGGCACTCACCTGGCCTGGTTACACTTCGGTCACTGCAGAGGAAGAGAGGGGTTTGAGCTGCTTGCTCTTCCCAGGTGTGGCCTTTGGTCTTTGTGTGGGGGGTGGGTGGGGGCTCAGGGTGTTCACCCAATCCTATCACCCACTGAGATGCTGAGCAGGGTGGGTGGGGTGTGGGGTACTTGCCCAGCCCAGTTCCAACATGGGGTAGGGAAGAGCACACCTTCTGGTGCTAGAAGGCTAGAGAGAGGGCACCAAAAATAGTACCAGTCAGCTCAGTCACCAGCAAATTAGGATGACATTGTGAAAATGGCATCTACCAGAATTTCGGTCCCCAGATAAAGTCCTTGCAGGTTCCAGAAGCTGCTTTAAAATTAGTAAGTGGGTCTCCCTTGCTTATGGTCTAGGTGTTTTTCAATATGTTGCTTCTGTGCTGGATTTCTGAATGAATGGGTCTGCCTACGGGCCCTTTAAGAGCAGGATCTCCATTTCCCATAGTTTTAGGATTCTTCTGCTCTTAATTCCCATTGATTTTCAAAACCAGACATTTTGGGGTCTTGTCTTTCTGGTGCTGGCCCTCAGGGTTCAGGTGCCTCGTAGGAGACATAATCCTTTCATTATTTGACATAGTGTTCTGTATTTGGGGGACCGGTCCTACTATGGGGTCACTCTTCTGGCTGCTCCTCCTACCCTTCTTCTTTTTTAAAGATTTTATTTATTTATTCATGAGAGACACACACAGAGAAAGAGAGGCAGAGACACAGGCAGAGGGAGAAGCAGGCTCCATGCAGGGAGCCTGACGTGGGACTTGATCCTCGGTCCCCAGGATCACACCCTGGGCTGAAGGTGGCGCTAAACCACTAAGCCACCCGGGCTGCCCCTCCTCCTACCCTTCTTGAATGCATCTTTTGTCTTTCGTTGTGGAGGCCACAGTTTATCCAGTTTTCATGTCCTTTTCAGAGGAAAATTATTTCATATGTAGCTGTAAATTTGTGGTGTCTCTGGGAAGAGGGGAACTTAGGGTCTTCCCATGCTACCATCTTGAGCCCCTCATCACCATGATTTTAATTTGTTATTTCTTTAATGATGTTGACCATCTTTTATTGTGCTACTTGCCATCTGTGTATCATCTTTGGTTAAGTATCTGATCAAATCTTTTGTTCATTTTTAAAATTAGGTGGTTTATTTTCTTATTACTGTTTTGAGAGTTCTTTATATATTTTAGACAAAAGTCCTTATCAGATATATATCAGATATATAGACTGGCTTATTTTTTTATTCTCTTAATAGTGTTTTATTAAACAGTACGTTTTTAATTTGATGAAGTCCATTCTATTAATTTTTTTCTTTTCTGAATCATGTTTTTAATGTTGTAACAAAGAATGCTATGATTGACCTAAGATCACAAGGATTATCTACTGTTTTCTTCTAGATGTTTCATATTTTTATGTTTTACACTTAAGTCTATGATCCACTCTCAATTTTTGTATATGCTATGAGATATGAATCAGGTTTTTTTTTATTTTTGGCATAAAGATACATGAGTGCTCCAATACCATTTGTTGAAAAGGTTATATTTTCTCCACTAAGTTGCCTTCGCACCTTTATTGCAAACTAGCTGACTATGTATATGTGGATCTACTTCTTGACTCCATATTTAGTTCCCAGAAAAGAATGAGCCACAGAAGATAAGGCCCTAAATTCTGTGTATGAAATTTGCCCAAGCCTCTGGCTGACCCCTAAATGATGCACATGCAAGACAGACTCCCAACAGCCCAGCTACAGCAAAAAAAAAAAAAAAAAAAAAAAAACACCCAAAAACCAGAACTGAGATTTCAGTTGCTGGTCACCAAAGGAAAGGGAGTTTGCAAAAGTGAGTCAGGCAAAGTTAATTGCTGAAATAAAACAATAATGTTAAGAGGGAAACCTCACAGAATCCAGAATCTACAAATGTCCATCCAGAATTCCATATCCAACAAAAATATCCTTTAATAATGAAGGCAAAATTGTCACCAACAGACACACATTACAAGAAGTGCTAAAAGAATTTCTTCAGGCTGAAGGGAAGTAATGCCAGATAGAAACTTGGATCTGAGGAATGAAAAGCATTAGAAATGGTAAACATCTAAAAACCAACGACTTATTTTCCTCTTTCTTAACTATTACTATTCAAAGTAATATTTATAACACTATGTTATGGGGCCTATAATGCATATATTTGTCCTATATAGCACAATAGCATAAAGGATGGGGCAGGATAACTATCACGTTATTACATTTCTATACATTATGAGAGTTGTGCAATTTTAACTTAAAGTACATTAAGAAGTTAAAGTTATATATTGTAATTCCCAGAGCAACTATTAAAAAAATACAAATGGTTTCAGCTCAAAAGCCAATAGGGGGATCCCTGGGTGGCGCAGCGGTTTGGCGCCTGCCTTTGGCCCAGGGCGCGATCCTGGAGACCCGGGATCGAATCCCACGTCGGGCTCCCGGTGCATGGAGCCTGCTTCTCCCTCTGCCTGTGTCTCTGCCTCTCTCTCTCTCTCTCTGTGACTATCATAAATAAATAAAAAAAAATAAAAAAAAAAGATTAAAAGCCAATAGGGAAATTAAAAAGGAACTCTAAAAACACTCAAGTAACCTAAAAAGAAGTATTAGAGAAACAAAAAGGGATGGGACAAACAAGAACAAACAATAAAATAGTAGAACAAAATCTTACTTTATCAATACTTATATTAAATGTACGTGGACTAAACATTATTATTAAAAGACACTGACAGAATGGATTTTAAAAGTCTAAAAATGCATGCCTATAAGTGACCTACTTTAAATATGAAGACATTAAACAGGATGGAGGTAAATGGATAGAAAAAGGTCAGGCAAACAAGAAGCCTGATATTAACATAAAAATGATTATATTAACATAAAAAACCCACAACAAACTCATGAAAGATGTGTTAAGTAGGTACATTTACATGAAAAATGACCTGTTTCACTATAGAATATTAAAACATGACTCCTAGATTTTTTTCAAAACTATGAATTTCATTTCAATTTATTCATTCATATAAAATCTGTCCACAATCAACAAATTCTAAGATACTAGTGCCATATTGCCCTTATAATGGCAAGATGTATAAACTCTGAACATCAGTGTTAATGGCATAAGACTTTAAAATATTTTCATGCAGTATTATTTTTTCTTCATACTAAAGAATTCTTTCAGCCTATTATTCCTTGACATTATGATCACCTTAAACTCCCACACATTCCTCCAAATTAAGAAAATTATAAGCTAAGAAAATCTTTACAAAATGTAGCAAAAGGAAAAGAATTAAATGTTCAAAAAAATTTAACTTAATATTCATGAACATTTTTGATGGCACAAAGACTATATCTATTCCCACATTCTACTACCAAATTTGTAGGCTGTCACCCAATATCCACTTGACTGCTTGATAATATTCTTTTGAAACTGAAATTTAACATCAAAGAAAAACAGTCTCCATCCAATAGCCTCTGATTGAGATGTTAAAGAAATGGAATTAGAATGGATTCTTTCACTGGGTCATAATTTAGTTATGAAAGTAAAGCAATCATTTAGCTTTAACTGGAGGAAGTGTGATAAAACACTAATTTGTCTATAACTCACAGAATGAATGAATATGGAGTTAATACCCTACAAATCCATACAACAAAATGAAACCAATCCCACAATTATTCAGCACTAGGTCAAAGCACAACACAACACTAGTAAGATCAACCTGGAATATGGCTTCTGCTCTCAGAAAACAAACCACTTCATTGTCAGATCCTAGATCAGAGACAGAAAACAAAACAAGAACTCCAAAAAATGAGAGACCTCTTGTTCATCTACTGATTCACTCATACCTTTTTTTCTGAATGGAGTCAAGACAGCACCAATAATAACCTTGTATTTTAAAAGATGCTAGGCTCTTGGGCTAAGGCAGTCTCAAAATCAATGCTAACATCTCTTTTGAACTGAGCAACGTGTAAAGCCAAATCTCTTACCACTGTTCTTAATGACTAATTCATGTGAAATATTAGTAAATAGAGGGTATATATCAATGCTATATAAAGGAAACTAAATTATAAAGGAGTTCAAGGAATATCAATATCCAAATTAATAAGTTTAATATATAACAAGCCAAATGCAAACAGATTATCCAAATATACTCAACAGAAAATGATTCAGCAACAGCAAAACTGTTGTCCCTGCCCTTTAAAGCTCCTCTGAATTACAAACATTAGGAAAACACCTGGCTAACAGCCAGTAAAAATAAATTTCTAAACTCAGACAAGATAAAACTTGAATCAGGAAGTTCAAAGACCAAGTTAATCACACACACACACAAAGTAATTCCCTACATCAGAAGCACATTTACTATTAAGTCCTGTGATCAAACAGGTTGAAAATTTCAAGTCAAATGCACTTTTGAGTAATAGAATTTTGCAGGATTGGGCAAATTAATGGTATCAACACTGGGTATTTTATGGTACCTATTCTTCCTCCAAAGCTTCTGGTGGCAGTTTGTTAAATAGCTAATGTTATAGTTCAAAATTTATTTACTAATTTAAGAACTCTCACCAACTGTATATATGAAAATACTTTCTTAATTATATATTGCTATTTCTGCACTGTCTTCTAAATGAAATTTCTTAAGGATATCAAGAATTCAGAGTCAAACCCGTTTATACTTTTATATAAGTAACATTCACCTCCCAGTTTTATAATTGGGAGAGGAACTATAGAAAGAAATACTTGATCCAATCTGTCCATGTTCGGTCTAACAATTAGGATGGAACCAGAATATGAGATTTCTAAAACTACATGTTTTTATATGAACATTATTTCACTACATACTACTTTCAATAACTCTTACCATGAAAACGGTTTTTGTTTCTGTATTTTTTCCTAATTTCTGGTTTGATTACTTGAATGCTCTTATATTTAAGAAAAGACTGCATAAGTTTTAGACTAACAGTATTTTAGCTGAAAGGTACCTTAGAACTGATGTCTAGTATAAGTACTTCTCAATGTTCCTCACAAAACGCTAATCATTTTAGAGACTTTCAAAAATCCAGGGCAGCCCGGGTGGCTCAGCGGTTTAGCGCCACCTTCAGCCCAGGGCATGATCCTGGAGATCCCGGATCGAGTCCCACGTCAGGCTCTCTGCATGGAGCCTGCTTCTCCCTCTGCCTCTGCCTCTCAATCTGTGTCTCTCATGAATGAATGAATGAATGAATGAATAAATATATATATATCTTTAAAAAAAATCCTGGGTGGGTGGGGGAAAGAGGGGAGGATCGCCAACGATTTTGATATAGCTGGTTTTTTTTACAGTTATTCTAATGTACTGCTGGTGTGGAGAATCACTGATCTAGTGGAACCCTTTTTTAAAGAGAGAATAAATCATTTGCCTAATTAAGTGAGAAGAGACATCAGGAGTGAATTAGTACAGCAGGTGTGAAAATTGTGACTCTAAGTAGGTAGAAAAAGAATGTGAAGAATTAAATGTCTAACTGCATTTGGGTAGGAGAGAAAGGTCTTCAGGATGAATAGGAGTTTGCACAGACGTTTTTCTCATCAAAGGCGCTGCGGCATGAATAGTGCTCACCTAACAGCAAGGCTTGATGGTGCTAATGCAGAGTGGGAATGCCAGGGGGTGAAGAAGATAAGGCTGGTATGGTCAGACCACAGCTGTGAAGGGATGTGTACTGTAAAGGACAGTGACTGGATCGGACTTGTATTTTAGAAAGGTAATTCTAGCAGAGGCTGGTTACTGATAAAATCTCATACTGAAATGTGGAGGAACTAGGTTAAGACAGTGGAAAGGCACAACAGGTTCAAATAATATTTAAGAGGCAAAATTTCAAGGCTTGATTTGAAAGGTAAAGGAGAATAAGGAGCTGAGGGTAGCTGAGATTTCCAGATCTGGGTGGACAGAAAAGCTGGTGGTACCCTTACAACAAGGCAGGGATGAGTGGTGGCAAAGTGTCCACTGTGAGAAGGGCCAGACCCTAGGAGGGAACATGGAGTCAGGGCAGAAAGGGTGGGGTGGAGAGACAGCTATTGGATTTTACGCAAAGCATTAACTTCTCAGGGATCCAGCTTCCTCACCTAAAAAAGACAAATGAAAAGAAGAAAATGGAAGAGTAGTTACATTTCTGCTCAGCTTGGCACTGGGTCTATTCTCTGCTTTCCTTAATGGCCTTTCTGTTGGCAGGCAGTATTCTCATTTTACAGATGAGAAAACCAAAGCTTGGAAAGATGAAGTGAATCTGAGAGACTAGTGTCAAAGCCAGGATTCCAACTTCGAAGGCCATGCTCCTTCCTCAGTAACAAGACATGTATGTGCCACAGTGTGAGTTAAGCTAGAGCAAAGAACTGGAGAGACCCATGTTGTTGGAGGAGGAGGGAGTGCTGGGGAAGAGGGAGATGGAGCTGTGAATAATTCTTTAGCAAGCATACTAAAGGCCCAGAGCGTTAAGGCACTGTGCTGGGCACTGGGGTTCCAATGACAACTGGGTCATAACCCCTGTAGCTCCTGAAAGCAAAGACCTTGTCCACCGGCAGTTATAACAGGACATTGGTGCTTGACAGGAACAAGTGCCTGTTTCGTAGCAGATGAAGGAAACGTTCTCCTCTTACTGTTCCCTGTTCCATTTTAGTGAACACTAAGTGTGTAACTGGAATTGAACTCCAGACCAAAAAAAATGAAATCTACAGCCATAGAGATACCGCAGAGGAACACGGCATGTTTTTGACATCAGCTTACAATTTTTTCAAATAAACAACTTCTAAGCATGGTTTTTATTTGTAGCAGTTGGATTTTTATTTTTATGTATAGTCATTAAATACACAGCAAAAAGGTACTATATATACCAAATATCGACAATACTATATAGAAAAAGTTCTGTAGTTGCTTTTCTATGCTTGAAGTGGCTCTTACAGCTCTAGATATGCCAGCGTGAGGATTTATTTTTTAACTTGTTTACTGTAGATTTGTTCCAACTGAACATAATATGGAGCAAACTACATACTTAACACCCTCCAAAATGACACATTCTTAAGTACTGTAACTAATACTTAAGTAAATAGTGTTTCTGAAATACTCGAGATCCATGTATAAATAAAAATTTGCATTTGTAAAAGTTTAAAACACATGTGGCTTTTAAATTACTATATAAAAAGACATAAAGAGCTAAAAAATATTATTTGTTCTCCAAGTAAAATGGCCAAAATGTGGTTGGTTGTTTTTTTTTTTAGCTTGAACAACTTCATTTTCCAAGTTTATTCAAAATGAATGATTCTCGGAGAATAAGAACTGATTGGAAGATTAATTTTAAACTGAGATGATTTCCACATTTAGCAAATACTGGGTTAAAAACACATTCTAATTTTGTTGAATCATAAATTAGCATTTGATTTACATCCTACAAAGCAAATATTTGTAAACACACTAAATAAATGTTTTATCTAACAGATAAAAAAAAAAGATTCTGTATTCCCACTTCCAGGTTTTGTAAGGCAGAGAGGGAAGGAGGAAAGGAAAAGGAAAGAAGAGGGGAAGTCTCTTCTGTTTTCTAGCTCTTCACTCTTTGTAATACTAGGAATCAGTAGAATTTAAATTTAAACAAAGATATTTTATTAAATTCAGAAGTATCACAAACACACAAAAAGCTACAGTTTAATTGACTTGTCTAAGATATCGTGACTAGTCAAGTAGCAGATGGGACCAAGTAACTATCAGGTAGGTAGTTGGTTAACTGAAGAAACTCAGAAGAGGAGTCATTATCTATAAATTAAGAGGATAAACTGATGGTTGCCAGAGGGAAGGGGGTGGAGGGGTGGACAAGGGTGGGTGAAGGGGAATGGAAGGTAGTGGCTTCCAGTTCTAGAATGATTAAGTCATGGGGATGAAAGGCACAGTACTGGGAATATAAGTCAACAATAGTAACAGCACTGTATGGTGACGGAAGATAGCTATGCTTGTGAGTAGAGTTGTTGCACAGAGTACAGAACTGCTGAATTGCTGTTGTACACCTGAAACTACAGTAACATTGTGTATCAACTATACTCAAAAATTCTTTTTAAACAAGAGGAGTAGTTAAGCATGATACACATAAATCTTGATACATTTTCTTTTAAATCAGAGTGCATAAATGTCCATTGCTTTTGCCAGTCTTCTATTAAGGGTCAAGGGCTTCTTTTTGCACATATATCAGCTGTCTGGCATAAACCACCATTGTCTATGATTTTGAGTTTCATTTTCTTTACAGTGGAACAAAAATTTAAAGGATTTTAAGTAGACAGTGCATCTACTATTTTTACAACTTTTAGCCCAATTTTTGTAGTTTCTCACTCACACCTGATTCAATAGTATTAAGTAACATGATTTTGGGTTTCCAAACATTTAACTGTTTTGCACTCATATTTAAAAGTTTATATAACATTTAGTTAAACTATATAATTATGATTACTACTGCTATTGGCATAAACGGATTTGGAAATAAACACAGCTGACTTCTGGTTAGCATACAACTTCATTAGTGAGAACAGAAATGCATACCAGACTTCAGTGTCACCTCCTGTCCCAAGACAAAGAGACTGGAGAAGGTTGGTAAATCAGCAAACTGGACAAGTGCAGGATGGATAAAAGAGGTTCTACGACAAAGAATTTAAGATTTTTGTTGATGCCAAGGCATCTCAAATTACAAACTTGGGTCTTTTTAAGTTTTCTGGAGTTCGTTAACACAAATTACTACTTAGGTATTATTATCGTCTGATTTTATGCAAAATATATTAATATTGTACTCAGAGTACATGACAAAAGTTAACAGAGTACTGTAACAGCATCCTAGCAGCTATGCAACTATAAATAAGTCTCTAACACCATTATTAAATATGAAATCTATTCTCATTGTACCAGTCCTTCAAAATATGTGTGAATTCTTCTGCATTAAACACACTCTGGCATATCATGAAAACAGCGATTTCAAGCATCTGTGAAAATTGCATTAGTTTTACAACAGTTGCAGATAAGGAGTTTGTTAACTGAGATACAATTCACATGCCATTAAAGTCACCATTTTAAAGAGTAGAATTCAATGATTTTTAGTATATTCAGAAGGTATGCAACCATCACTAATTCCAGAACATTTTCACCACAGTTAAATCCCATGTGCATTAGCAATCACTTCGTCTCCTCTCCCTGCAGCTCCTGGCAACCACTCATCTATTTTCTGTCTTTATGGATTTGCCTATTCTAAACATTTCATATAAATAGAATATGAGGCTTGTGTGTAGCTCCTCTCACTTAACATGTTTTCAAGATTCACCCACGTTGTACCAGGTGTCAGTATTCCATTCCTTTTTATAGATAAATAATATTCCATTATGTGGGTTTACCACATTTTGTTCATCCATTCATCAGTGATGGACTTTGGAATGTTTCTACTTTTTGGCTGTGACGACTAATATTGCTGTGAACTTCAGGTTCAAGTTTTGTGTGCACATGTTTTCAGTTTTCCTGGGTATATACATAGGAGTGGAATTACCATATAGTAACTGTATGCTTAACTATTAGAAGAACTGTACACAATTGTTGTCCCCAGGGAAGCACAGCATGCATTTTACATCCCCCTCCCCAGCAAAAATAAGTCATGGGGACTTATTTTCCCAAATCCTGTTTGTTCTTGGGGGGAAGGGGGTTAATCCTAGCTATTCTTGTGGATATGAAGTAGTATCTCATTGTTGTTTTGATTTGCATTTCCCTCATGATGTTGAACATCTTTTCATGTGTTTATTGGCCATTTATGTATCTTCTTTGGAGAAATGCCCATGTAAAAGTTGGGTCATTTGTTTTTTTGTTGTTGTTGTTGAATTGGGATAGTTCTTTCGCTATGTATGTCACCAGCCTGACACAGTGCTGGTGAGAATGAAAAATGATACAACTAATTTGGAAAGTAATTTGGTATTTTCTTAAAGTATTAAGTATAATTTTACCATATGATCCAGCCTGACACAGTGCTGGTGAGAATGTAAAATGATACAACTAATTTGGAAAGTAGTTTGGTATTTTCTTAAGTATTAAGTATAATTTTACCATATGATCCAGCAATTCTACTCCTAGGTGTCTATCCAAAAGAAATGAAAATACATAACCGCACGAAGACTTGGAAGAAAATGTTCATAGCAGCATTACTCCTAATAGACCCCCAACTGTAAACAATGTAAATGACCATTAACTAGTGAATGAATTAGCAGAGTGGTATGTCCTAATGGAATACTATTCAGCAAGAAAAAGGAAAGAAATACTGACACAATATGGACGAAATTAAAAAACACTACACACAGTGAAAGAAGCCAGAAACCAGAGGCCACCTATTCTATGATTGCATTTACATGAGATTTCTAGAAAAAGGCAAAGCAAATAGCCTTTGTGGCAGAAAATAGTGTTTTTTTGAGGCTCGGGTGGGAACAGAGATTACAAGCACATGAGATGGGCACAAGGTTTCTTCTTGGAATGATGAAAATGTTCTAACAACAGACTGTAATGATGACTGCCTAACTCTGTAAATTTACTAAAAATCACTGAACTTTACATGTGAAACTTAGGGTATGTAAATGGCACCTCAATAAGGCTGCTTTTAAAAAATATGATCTGTATGTAAACGTGTATAGCAGTGTTACTCATAATTGCCCAAAGCTGCAAACAACTCACATGTGCTTCAATCTGAATGGAATAAAAAACTGGGGTGCATCCATACCATGGAATGCCCCTAAGCAGTAACAGGGCTACCGACACCTGCAATAATACAGCTGAGTCTCAAATGCAGTCAACTATGTGAAAGGAAACCGTCCTCCAAGGGCTTCAAGAACTGGAAAGCCAGTTTTGTGGGAAAGCCTAAGCTATATGTACAGAGAATACCAGTGGCTGCTAGGAGTGGGCTGATAACAAAAGGGAAGTCAAAGGGTAATTTTGGGGTGATAGAACTGTTCTACATCTTGATTGTGGTTGTGGTTGCATGACTCTGTTTTTTTAAAAAATCAGAAATGTATGTCAAAAGCAGTGGCTAGGGAACCCTGGGTGGCGCAGCGGTTTAGCGCCTGCCTTTGGCCCAGGACGGGATCCTGGAGACCCGGGATCGAATCCCACGTCGGGCTCCCAGTGCATGGAGCCTGCTTCTCCCTCTGCCTATGTCTCTGCCTCTCTCTCTCTCTCTCTCTCTCTCTCTGTGACTATCATAAATAAATAAAAATTTAAAAAAAGCAGTGGCTATTACCACATGTATATAAAAAATAAAATTAAAACAATGATATGATTATTATTTCACAGTATGCTTCTTAACAGCAAACAACTAGAAACAACTCCAGTTATGATTCCAGGAGATGGGTTAAATACAGTATTGTACATCCATACAATAAATAATACACAGTCATAAGAAAGAAAGGGGAAGATCTTCAGGGAAACTAATAGGGAAAGATATCTGATTTGCTAAGTGAGACAGTAAATTAGAAAAAGAAGAAAATAAATATATTCATTTTCACTAAAATGAAACCCTGGATACAGATACAAGAAAACAATAGAGCAGTTCTCAACTGTGTGAATGAGTGCAGTGATGCAATGGGGTGGCTGCTACCAAAGGTGACAGATTTTGTACTGTTTTGCCATCATCTTTGAACATGTGCATGCATTACTTATGTTTTAAAAGGAAACACATCAAAACAAAAAGATCTTTTTGAATAGTCCCATCCTCCAACATACATATATACTCTCAGCTTTGTGTCATCTGCAATTTATCATTTGTGTCCTCATCTTAGTCAATGATTAAAATACTGAACCGAACAGAGCTAAGACAATCCTTACAACAAACTAATAAAAATCTCTCTTAAATTGACATTAATCCATTCCTCCATGCTATTTCAACTGCACGAGTTACAAGAAGCACGACTATGGTGGTGGGCAAGTTACTTTACCTCCCTGAGCCTCTTTGTAAAATGGGTGTAAATAATATCTCCCTTGCAGGGTGCAAATTAAAGGAGACAATGTATGTCAAGTGCTTGGAGTCATGCTTGGCACTCAGAAGGCATTCAGTAATCGCTCACTGGCTTCATCTTTAGCTATAGTTATATATCCTGGCTATATATTCACCTGTCGTAGCATTCAGCCAGTATCTCATGAGACCTTGCCACATAAGACCTGTGGTAGTGAAGCTTTCTTCTGTGTGTACTGGGCCACTTGGGTTCAAATTCCAGCTCTGAAACTGTCTAGTTGGTGGGCAAGAACTTTCAAAGCCCCAAGATCTTTGGTTAAAAACAGACGTGACAAAGGTACTTAGTTTTACAGGATTAAAGGGAGAATGGAAGATATAAGATGAGAGGTCAGAGCAGAGCTGTGAGCACACAGTATATAGTCAATAAATGTTAGCAATTAGTGTTATTATTTTGTCTACCACATGTCTTGTTCTCTATTATATGAAATGACAAAAAAAGTAGCAAACTTATTATCTAAATTTTGTAAAAACCTCACACTAGACTTTATTTCCAGCTTGTCTTGACTTTCTAATTATACTTCAAACTTCAAAAAAAAAAGTTTATTCCTACCAACTGTTCAGACACACAGTAATATTCTAATGAATAAATGATAATGGGTTTTAAAATCTCCCTAACAAAAGCATAATACAAGCTAGTTCTCAAAGTAACAGAAGTTGAAATCAATATTTATATGTTGTGCTGCTTTCTCCAACATTTGGGATTTAACAGGTTTTGGATTTCTAGATAGCTGGCAATATACATGACTATATGTATAAACTAAAGTTTTCTGGAAGAAAAAAATGAACTCATTTTTAAAGAAAAGATATTGTTGTGGGGCGCCTGGGTGGCACAGTTGGTTAAGCGTCAGACTCTTGATTTCGGCTCAGGTCATGGTCTCTGTGTTGTGAGATCAGGCTCACACTAGCAGTGGAGTCTCCCTCCCTCTCTGCCCCTTCCCCATCCCCCACCCCACTCTAAAAATAAATAAAAGAAAGGAAAAAAGAAAAGGTATTGTTCTTATAGTCACTTCTGAAATCTAGGTACACAAACTAATCTCAATGGATTACAAGAATCCCAAAGTTGTTTGTTTTTTTTAAGTACAGTTAAAGCTCTCCATGTACTTTTTTATTCCTTATAATATTGTTACCTTTTTCTTAAAGTAGCCAGAGAAGTTCAGTATTTTGAATTTAGTCCTTGAAAGTAATTATTTAGGGTTACAATATCTGTACTGGAAATGACTAACTCCTGAAGGGAAGGCAGCTCAGGTTGCTGTGTTCCACAAGCCCTTTGTTTTTCAAGCAACATTACTTTAATTATTTCCTATAAATACCTCATTGTCCTTAAGAAAAATATTTTTCAGATAAAGATTAAAAAAATCTTTAATCATCACTTGGAACATGGACCTTGGAACATCACTTGGAAATGACCTCAGCATATTATAAACCTTCTAAAACAGATTTAGTGCATAAAGCCCATTTGTCAAATAAAAGCAACTATTACATGGAATTTCATTAAACAAGTTATTTTTAAGACTTAAGAGTTCTTATCAGATAAGTGGCAACAGAATATTTTTAGAAAATTCTGGAGATACGGTAAAAACAAAAAAAATAAACAAACAAAAAAAACAAAACAAAACACCAACTCTGCCAACTAGACAGAACTGAGTTGTCAGCCAGAGAGGGCTCCTGCTTATTACCCTCACCCATCTCCAGTGCCACCTTCAACTCTTCTGACGTCTCCACTCCAAAAAGAAATCTTTGGCTGGCATGACCACTCCCTGCCAGGCCAAGATTTCCTTTAAACCATGCATAAGACTTATGATTTCCTTTTGGATCTAAGAAAGAAATGGGGCCCCAAGCATTTATTCCCAAAGGAATTCTGACCAGGAAGCCAATGATAGCCTTTCTGGAGAAGCTGGGCAGAGGGTGTGCCTGGTGCTGCCATTACATCATTGCCAATTCAGCTCAAGAAAGGACCAGGCAACTAGTCCCACTGATCTGAGATAGACAGCAGTGGCCAGCCAGTCATGTTAATGTAACATTCCAGTCTCCATCTTCTTAGCACATTGCACTACTACAAGTCATAACCCTTAATATGGTCTTTGAGGCTGCAGTCAGATGGTTGGGGTGGGAGGGAAGGGGAGTCTTGAAGTGCTCAGACAATTCCAACAGGTACTAAAGTATGAAACAAAAGACAGATTTCACAGCTCTGAATTACCCAACCCCATGTACAACAGCCAAATATGCAATGAACGTACAGGAAAATATACAATGGGAAAAAGTGTGGTAGTTAAATATTTATAGAGAAAAATTGAGAACCACCTATTGCCCATCAGTAGGTTAAATAAATATTGGTATATTCACTTCATTGAAATTATGCTGTAATTGAAAAAACAAACAGATCTCTGTGAACTGAAAGGGGAAATATCCACAATATACATTACATGGGAAAACTTGGCTACTGAACAGAAAGGATCATGTATACATATAATACATACAGAGACAGAGTTGAGAGAAGGGGCAGGTCGAGAAAACAGCTGGTGGGCAAGAACAGGCAGGGAGACTATGTGCAAGGCAGGCTGTAGGAGGAAGATGGTGAGCTGAACAGAGAGGGAGCAGGAGGCAAAGAGCAGAAACAGGCGGGAAGACAGACCAACAGACACGCAGAGACACTTAATACTGGCTAGTGCTCTATCTCAGACAGGAGCTGCTAGCCACACGTGTCTGTTTAGATTTAAATTAGTCTAAATCAAATTTTAAAAATTCGGTTCTGCAATCCCACTAGTCACATTTTGAGTGCTCCATGGCCACATGGAGCTAACAGCTACTGCTCCGACAGTACAGACTGGAACCACTGCACACAGGACTGCTGGGTAGTGCTGTTCTATACCCCATGGTATCATGCAAACTTTTTACAACATGCTTGTTGTACTTGTATAGTCTGCAAAGAGAATAAAGACATTTCCAATGTGAAAAACAAAAATATACAGGTTTTCTGGTCCTCCTACCCCATTCTGCATCTCTTTTAAAAGTTCTTTCTCAAGTAGCACAGAAGCACCGCAGCAGGTTCACACGGGCTTAATGATCTATATACTCCCAATTTTTTCAGTGATTTGGTTCTTACTAAGTCAGTTACCTACTTAACAAGAGTTCAAATACCAGCAAAATAAGGAAGACAACGACATATATTTGGAGCATCGTGACATTGCTCTTGTTCTCAAAAATCTAAAGAAAAGGTCATGTTACTCATTCTTAGTAAAGTGAGCACAGTTGACAGCAACCTCTTACAGATTAGACAAACATTTTAAATGGAAGCTTTTCTTCAAAAGAATAATAGCATTTAAAAATAGCATTCATTTTTTTCTGATTCAATTCAGTACAAAGTAGAAAAGAAAAAAAGTAAGCCTGAAGTTAAAAAAAGGGGGGGGGGCATATTAACTATAAAATAAATGGCAATGCTAGGAACTAGTTTTCAAATGAAAGCTACAACACCAAAGCAACGCACGTTCATTAATAATCAGTTTCTAAAGGCCTTCTCGTGTAAGAGAAGTGTGAAGCATCTGGTGAGGATATAGGAGAGAGACACTTTCAAGAAAAGCTAATAGGAAGGTCTCCAGAAAATAACACAAGCGATATATACAAGTTTATGGGGAAGGTACAAAAGATAATATTTTGAGACCCTTAGTCGCCTCTGAAAAAAAACACTGACTGCTGCACAAAGGTCACAGTCTCAGTCTCTATTGCTCCCCAGCAGCATCCAGTGACCCACTGGGTCCTGTGGTTAGATCTAATCTGTACCCTCAAAGTTCTCTTCAAAACCCTGTAAAGCATCACATCCACCTACTTTCCAACTCAACCACCCGCTACTCTATTGCCAGACCCTAAGTTCCAATCACAACCATCTGTTCAAGGTTCCTATCATGGAGCTTTGCATAATATATAAACTTCCAGTAATTAAGACAGTATAAAAGTGACACAAGAATGCATGATAGACCAATGGAGCAGGACTCTTGCATATTGAGCAATCTGAATACAAGACAAAGTAGCATTACAAATCAGTGGGGGGAAAAAGATGGACTACGTAATTGGAGATGCTGGCTCATGCCACTAGTTTATCCACATGGAAAATTATTCCCTATCTCATACCACACACACAAATAAATTCCATGTGGATTAGACTCATGCTAAAGAGCAGAACAAACTTTTAGAAGAAAATATGGTAAGATCTCTTTAATGACCCCAAAGTACTCAAAGTACGGCAGGATTTATTAAACATGATGCAAAAAGCACCAACCATAAATGAACAGACTAATAAATATGACTTGATTAAAATGTAAACTTGCACACAACAAAGCACACCATAAAAGATAAGCCGCTGGGAGAACATATTTGAAATGTAAAATATCAACAAAAGATAAGTAGCCAGAATATATAAAGAACTAAAGATACAGAAGGGTGGGGGGGAAGCAAACCAACAGAAAAAGATACAAAAGAGAAACAAGTCACAAAAGAGGAAAGTGAAATTGCTAAATAAACATAAAGAAATGATCCTCAAACACACCAGAAATCAAGAAAATGCACTACTTCAGATTAGCAAAAAAAACAGAAAACCTGATAATACCAAGGCCCAGCAAAGATATGGAAAAAGAGGAACTCCCAGTCACTGCTACTAGGAGCTGCACTTTGTACAACTGTTGTGGAGAATGATCTGGTAACATTTACTGAAGTCAAGGATGCACATACCCTACGTACCAGCAACTCTATCTCTAGATACATTCTAAAGAAGCTGTTAAATATGCGTAAGAAAATATGTACCACATGTTCTTAACAAAGCATGGAAATAACCAAAACTCCCACTGACAGCCAATCAACTAACTTATTATAATCCTAGAATGCCACTAACAAAAATGATAATAGTAATGAATAATAGGAATTATTGCTACACACATCTATATGGATATATCTCATAATGTTAAATAAGTTGCAGAAAATACACAGAATATACCATAGGTACAAACTTCAAGATCCACAAACCAAATACACTGTTTATAAATATATATGCATGTAACGTAAGTAGAAAGCCATGTAAGAGAATAACACTCACTTCAGGATGATGGTTCTTCTGCAAAAGGAAGATGGATAAATAGCATCTGGCAGGAGTACACAGGGGGCATCAACTCTACATGCTATGTTTGGTTTATTTATTTTTTTTAAGATTTTATTTATTTGAGAGAGGGAGGGAGGGAGAAGGAGAGAAAAAAAAAAGCCAGAAGGTGGGGTAGAGGGCAAGAGAGAAGCAGACTTCCCACTGAGCAGGGGCCTGTCCCAAAGCTCGATCCCAGGAGCTTGGGATAATGACCTGAACTGAAGGCACCCGCTTAACCAACTGACCCACCCAGGGCCCCTGCTTGTTTGGTTTTTAAAAGATTTTTTTTTATTGATTGATTGATTGATTTATGATAGACACACACACACACAGAGAGAGAGAGAGAGAGAGAGAGAGAGAGAGAGGCAGAGACACAGGAGGAGGGAGAAGCAGGCTCCATGCCGGGAGCCTGATGCGGCACTCGATCTCAGGACTCCAGGATCGCACCCTGGGCCAAAGGCAGGCGCCAAACCACTGAGCCACCCAGAGATCCCCGGCTTTTAAAAGATTTTATTTATTTATTTATTTGAGAGTGAGAGCATGAGTGGAGGGAGGAGCAGAGGAAAGGGAGAACCAGACTCCCCGTTCAGCAGGGAGCCTTATGTGGGTCTTAATCCCAGGACCCTGGGACCATGACTTGAGCCGAAGGCAGATGCTCAACTGACTGAGCCACCCAGGTGCACCATAATGTTTTCTGTTATATCATTTTAGGCTTTTAATGTAAAGCAAAGGTAACCAAATGTTAAGATTACCAACGTCTGACTAGGCTATGCAGAGATTATGTTATTCTCCATATTTTTCTACATCCATATGATATTTCAAAGCATAAAGTAACTGATATTTTAAAGAAAGAGAAAAAGAAAGAGGCTGACACCTACTAAAGTGACTGTCTCCTAACATCATGCCTGTGGCTACAGGCAGCTTTTCTTTTCTTTTCTTTTCTTTTTTTACAGGCAGCTTTTCTGTTTCCTTTTTTGCCTTCTGTATTTTCTACTTCTTTTCTTTCCAGAAAGTCAACCCGGATACTTCTAGTACAATTTCTCTGCCCATCTTACTCCCAAAACCAACCCTGTACTTTCTTGCTCCTTTGGTTCTTGGAGAGCCTACTATATGCATACTCACATTTGTGTAGTTATCTATCAAATGCCTACAAGGTACCAGTTCCTATGTCAGGAGCTGGAGAAATATACATTATCCTTTTTGTCATAGAGCCTGGTCTCAAGGAACAGAAACATTAAATATGCATGGAAAAAACTATGCAATTAAAATTGTGAGGACTACTACTGAAGGAAAAAAAAAAAACAGGTGCTATGGGACCATATGAGAGAAAGAACCATTATAGCCTAGACTGGATAGGAGGAATAAGAATATGCTAGAAAGGGAAGGTTGGAAGGGCCTTCTGGACAAAGAGACAGGCCAATCCAGTGTCTTTTTCACTAGACTGAAGCAACTCAAGGGGCGGGGATTGTTTCTGACTCCTATCTGTGCCTGTTATTTCCTTGGTGCTTTAACAAATGCTTCCTGGATGATTCTAAGGCAGCCTATGAGCTATCAGGAGATTCTGTGCCTACAGCTCTAAGGTAGGAAAGTAGTCTCTGAGGAATGGCCCAATAAGTAAAAGTAGTAGTCAAACAGGCAGAATGGAGTCTGAGCCCACTGTGTGTAGTAAGTTTAATCTCTCAGAAAGCACTTGCTAACTGTTCACTTCATGAGAGGTGAGCCTGACTTCTTCATCCATCCATCCACCTGTTTATCGATCTTCTTCTTTGTACAGTGCCTTCATCCCCACCTTATTTTATCAATTTAATTCAGTACTTTTAAGAGGATCTATGTGTGCCAAGCTAGGGATATGAAGACCCACAGAAGCACAGCCTCTGCCACAAAGAGCTTTCCTTCCAATCCACAACTGAGGATGATTGTGTACCCCAGGAAACATTTGAAAATGCCTGAAAACATTGTTAGTTGTCACAATGCAGCAGAGGGCATGGGGTATGCTACTGGCATCTAGTGGGTAGAGTCCAAGGATGCTGCTAAACATCCTATAATGATGCTTACAATGACAGTGCCCCATGACAAATAATTATCTGGCCCCAAATGTTAATGCCAAGGCAGAAAAACCTGGTATAGATTATTTAGAATCATGTCTAGAGGACAAATGGCAGAGATCAAAAGCCAGAGGCCAAGGCAGGTCAGATGTCAAAGGGCTAGAAGGGTATTACACCAGGTCATGAGATTATAGCATAAACAGTGTCAACAGTGTTGAGGTTGAGAAACCAGCTCTAGAGAGTTAGCAGTATAATTATACTCCAATGTAAAAGAAGTATAAAATGTCATCCAAATACAAAGATGCAGCATCTTACCTAGAACTGGCAGTGAGAAAAAAAAAAAAAAAAAAAAGAACTGGCAGTGAAAAGGTTTCCTTGGAAGGGACACCTAATTAAAAACCTAAAAATCAGATGAGTTAGAGAGGGATGTAAGGATGAAGGTGGGGTAAAGGGGCTATCACAGACAGAAGGTACAGCCAAATGGGCAAGTGGGACTATGGAACAGAAGATACAGGTCTGTACAATAGAAAGTGAGAGCAGCTGCTGAAGGGCTAGAAAGGCAGCCGGGCCCAGACCATAAAGGGCATGTGGGATGGGCTAAGAAATGCAGACAGGATCCCTGGGTGGCTCAATGGTTTAGTGCCTGCCTTCAGCCCAGGGCATGATCCTGGAGTCCTAGGATCAAGTCCCACATCAGGCTCCCTGCATGGAGCCTGCTTCTCCCTCTGCCTATGTCTCTGCCTCTCTCTCTCTCTCTCTCTCTCTCTCTCCTTCTCTCTCTCCCATGAATGAATAAATGAAATCTTAAAAAAAAAAAAAAAAAAGAAAAAAGAAATGCGGACCTTACCTGTGGGGCAGTAAGAAGCCACCGAAAGGACTGACACAGAGGAGTGATATAAATAAAGCTTGTTTTAGGACAATGGATTGCCAAGAAACTGAGTGGGAGAGGCTCCCATGATCCAGATGACAAGAGTCCTAGCTTGACCTAAGGCTAGTTCTGAGGATGGAGGGGAAGCATTCAAGAGATGCTTGGGTATTAAGTACCACACCAAGATGGTACCTATGCCAGTTCTCTGCCTACTATTCCAAAGCCTCCCAAACTCCAAAACCTAAAAGTTTTTGAATAATTCATCTGTGGCCTAACCTAACCAGAACCATGTGGCAGTGAAACCAGAACCTAAACTTACTTGAGGCTATTAATAGCACAGTAATCTATTTAATGTGAATATTTCAGGAAGAAGTACTAATGTTTGATTATGGGGTAATGCCATTAACTTTTTAAAATTCAAAAAGTCCAGTATGCCTGGGGGGCTCAGTTGGTTAGGCATCCAACTCTTGATTTTGGCCCAGGTCATGATCTCAGGGTTGTGAGTTTGAGCCTTGTGTTAGGCTCCACACCCAATGCCTGAGATTCCCTCTCACTGCCTCTGCCCTCTCCAAAACACTTTTCTTAAAAAACAAAAACAAAAAACAACAACAAAAAAACCCTACCCCACAAAAAAAAAACAAAAAAACAAAAACAAAAAAAAAACTTCTCTAAAATTCAAAAAGCCTATATTCCAAAATGCAGCTGGCTTCAAGGGTTTACAATAAGGGGCCATGGACTAACAAACACAAGGTGCTAAATTAACTGTTATCAAATTCCAGTGAACTGGGCAAAGTAGGTTACTGGATGATTATTTGTTCAGAATATTCTTCTAAGTCACTATCCTACTAACAACAGGATAAAACTTCTAGATAGCACATATATACATACCATGTGATTCATTTTATGTAACTTTGCCTTAAAAACCTAGAAATGTGGGATGCCTAGGTGGCTTAGTTAAGCAGTTGCCTTCGGTTCAGGTCATGATCAGGGTCCTGGAAATCAGCCTCTTGTTGCTGAGCAGGGAGCCTGCTTCTCCCTCTCCCTTTGCCCCTCCTCCCTGCTTGTGAGCAGGTGCGTGAGCTCTCTCAAATAAAAAAATAAAATCCTTAAAAAAAACAACTAGAAAATTGGCATGTGACCCTAGCAGACACAGCAGCAGGATTTGGGGAAAGAACTAAAATTACTTCACCAAAATTTATCTACTTACTTCATAATTCTCCTCCTCCCAGGATAGCCATGCAGAAGAAAGAGTAGGTACAATCAGTAACAAAAACCAGATCTTCATATTAGTAGAATAATTCCAAGTAAAGCCAGTTAGGAGTTGAAAGAGTCTGAGGTCACCCTCCCAATCACCGTTAGCATAGCCATAAACACATCAGTGACCTGATGCTTTCTTGGCAGAGGAGATCTGTGCCAAGGGGCCACTGAGCACAGCTGCAGAAGCAAGGATGAAGGGCCTGGGTCCTACTCTCATTCATTCCTTTACTCCTCAACATGTAGCTGTGAAGAGGTTTCTGTGTCCCAGGCACTGTTTTTTCTAGGTGCTGAGTATATAACAGAGACAGACACGGTCCCTCAGAGCTTTGGGGTTCTATAAGGGCACAATGACATGAAACAAGGTGTAAGAAGGGAGGAAGGGAATGCATAATCACGACAGTATGCATCAGAAGGATGGAATGAAGCAGGAAGGGAAGAATCTAGAAAAATCTGAGAAAGGGACACTGAAACAGACCTATAAGATGAGAAAGTCTTTTTTTTTTTTTTTTTTTTTTTTTTAGGATGAGAAATTCTGATAGGAAGGTACTAGAAAAAGGAAGAAATGGAACTGAAGTGAACCAGACCCCAGGAAAAAATAATGTTTGCGAGCTAAAGGTGAAAGGTGGAAGTCCGTGAAGCTCAGAGCCAGCAGAAAAATGGTGGAATGCAGCCTCAAGTGTAGGCTGGAGAGGATTATCATCCGTCCATCCATCCTACTGGCAATGGGACTACACTTTCTGATGTTCTAGAAGGCACTTCCTACCTAAAAAAAAATAATTGTGGGAAGTGCATTTAAAATACTTAAACATTTTAAGCTTCTTCGGCCTAGGGGAAAACAATCCCTCTAATGTAATAAAGTACACCTAAAATGCACTTCAAATGGGCAAAATAAATAGTTGTGTAGTGAAACATTTAGAACACTTACAATGAGTCTGAATAATAAATTAGGTCATCAGCAGCATGCTGCCAACTTTGTAAAGCACTATGGTCTGGCAGGGGACTTTAGAATAATAAATTTACCAGAAACATAATTAAGATATTCAGATGTCAATTGAGAAGACTTTGGCACATTAAAGTTTCCAACCACAAATATACCAGTGTAAATCCTACTCCATATTTTGAACCTATGACAGTTTGAAAAGCAAATGCTAGTATTCAACCCCGATGAGCCTAAAGAACTAGCCATTCAGAGCCACTACTTATTTCTATTGACAGACTCTTGTTATCCCATGCCAGAGTAACAGACTTTTAAAAACCAGTGTTAGCCATTTTAGTGCTGTCTGTGTAATGCTTGTTATCCTACAATAATTCAAGAGACCTACTAAACTAGAAGAGCTCATATTTCACTTAATGCGCCCTGGAAAATTTGGGGGGAAATGAGGACTGATGTAAGGGAGGCAACACCTCACAACTGTTACTTAGTTTCTTTGTGGATATGCTTTCCCCCCCCAAACCATCTCCCCCTCATTTTTTGTTAGAACCATGTACTGACCACACAGCCTCTCCCAATTCCTTAGACACTGGGCCTGATATGCGGTTTTTCTGTGTAATCCCCTGCCATCATACTAAAGGAGCTGGACCTCCCTCTAATTATCCGGGGACCCAGAAATTCAGCTTCTTCCACAACGGCACCTCTCCCATCCTCTCCAGCCCCCACAGAACAATCCCATGCCAGGCCTACCCTAGAATTCTGTGACTACATCGTTGCCTCCTCCTTTCTGCCTCCTGTACCTGCTCGTTCAGGCCACCTTCCCTCCCTCCCACCCTCCCTCCATCCATCAATTCAATACTCAACTAATATTCGCTATATACCTGCCTTTTGCCCAGCTCTATTCTAGGTATGGGGGGGGGGAGTAGTATTAACAAATTACCACATAATAACTCAGACAGTAGAGTCTGTCCTTATGGAGTTTACAAATAAGTAAAATACACTGTCACATAGTGGTGAGAGCTACAGAGACAAACAGAAAGGCAGGGAATGGGGATGCTAGTGCTGGACAAGAGAAGCATCTTTTCAAATAGGGTGGCCAGAAAAGCCCTGAGGGGAGATACCTGAGAAACCCCAACCCTGAAGAAGGTAGGGGATCAAGCTATAAAGAGGACCTGGAGTACGATGGGGATAGAAAAATCAGACTTCTACTATCGATTGATCCCTTTGGCCACTGCATCAAAACAGACTGGAGCAACAGCAGAACAAGGAATACCTGGCGCTCTCTCACCCTCCCTCCCCTGCAACCCATCCAGTGGTAGTTTCCCTCCCACAGCCCTCATGCTACTGGACTCAGACGTGGGGTCAGTATCACCCTGCTCATCATCACTCTTGCTTCCAGGCGTTCCCTCCCCCACTTCCCTGGAGGCCCCTGGCTTTGAATGTCATATCATCAGACTATGCTCACTACCAGGCTGTTATCCAACACCCCGCACCCCCATGATCATCTGCCAAACCAAGAATACTCCTCTGTCATCACAATTTCATTTACTCACCCTCTGACCACCACTTCCTGGATTTCCAGCTCCCTCTCTTCCCAAGTCTGGATCCAACAATCCATTCACCTTCTTGGGGTCTTCGCACCACTGATCCTACCACCTTTTCACTGTCCCTCGTTCCTTGATATGGCCTCTTCCCTCTTCTACTTAGTGATCAGTCCCTTAAACTCCATTGCTGTCTTTGTGCCTGCTTAGCAGACCACGGACACTGATTAAATCCCACTCCACCCCTACTCCGCCCCTGTACAGGGAAGAGCTGATGGGGCGGAAGGAAGTCCAAAGTCAGCAGAGGAATGCTCCTGAGTGGGTGAGAGGGGATGGTATCCAGGACAGAAGGGATGCCCCCAAAGGGCCCTGCAGTAGGGGAGGGAGAGCTGAGGGGAAGGCACATGTGCAGTTAGGTCACAAGCTGCTCGAGGATGTCGTCTTCTGGTTGCTTCTATGTTCTGAGTGATGGGCAGTGAGGCCACGGAGGAGTGTGAGGTAAGGAAAGTGGTTAGAGGCCTGAGGAAAGGAGGGGCAGGGGTGAGTGTAAGCAGCACCACCCTTTCTCCCTCTTCCAGGGTACCCAGCCCCAGCCCCCGCCCCCACCAACCTTTCTAACCAGCCGGGAACCTGGCAAGGGTGGCAGAGGGGACAGGCCACTGCACCAGTCCCAGTGTCTAACTCTGGTTTCCTCCCTCCAAATCCCTAAAGCCAAGCACCGCTGGGCAAATCCAGTTGTCACCAACTCAACTGGATTCTCAGTAAATCCTTTCCTCGCCTCTGGTTAATGCCCATTCCAATGCCCATAGCAAGTGAGGATTTCCTACTTTCCTCAGGTCCCTAGCACTACCCCCAGAGCAGAAGAACTTGGCTTCTGTTTTTTTGAGGGCAAAGGCCACTCGATATGTGTGAACTTCTTTAAAACTTCCTTCTCTAGGACTCAAAACCCCCACATGTTTAACATCCAGAGTCCTACCCTCCTGGTTCACAAATGTTCTTTCTTTTGTTGCATGGCTAACCTCACCTCTCTCTCTACCTCTTCCACCTCCAGTCTACAAGGCTTTATTTAGTTATCCTACCCTCTTGTATCCTGAATTTGCTAAATTTTTAGGTTATGAAGAGAAAAGGCACTCCAGATGAAAGAAACAAAATGAACAAATTGCATAAGGATGAAAGAATATGGAATGCTTATGAAAACAGCGATAAACTGGTCTTATCTCATAGCAGGGTGTGTTGGAGAGTGACAGAAAATAGTTAGATGGGTAGGGACAAGATTACAGAGTATCTTAAAAGCCACACAGTGTAGGGTGATGATTTCTGAACAAAGAAATACTCCCAGTGGAAATGGCATTTAAGGGAAATGAGACTCAGAGCACAGGATGGGATGGATTGGGATGGGATGGGATGGAATAGGAAAGGAAGGATTTACAATGAAAACAGGAACCGGATGAGGGGTTGGAGGCAGGGAAGGTGGAAGGCAAGAGGGTGAGGCGACCGTCCTGACATATATAATGAGAGCCTAGGAGGAAGAAAGGACAAAAGACATTTCCCAGAAAGAAATGGACAGC
Source organism: Nyctereutes procyonoides (assembly GCF_905146905.1). NCBI lineage: Eukaryota > Metazoa > Chordata > Mammalia > Carnivora > Canidae > Nyctereutes > Nyctereutes procyonoides. Next base: position 48,715,378 of record NW_026575126.1, on the reverse strand, counting down.
ACCTAGTGGCTGACAGCACACTGGGTGAATTCCAGCCCGAGCTCCAGGAGAGAGGGGCTAAGTGCTCCGAGGTGGCAGGCACAGTGCTACCCTGGTGATGTCTTCAGTCACTGTACTTGGAGGCTGGATGGGGCTGGCACCTCTGAGATCATGTGATTCAGTCCCCGTACTTTATACATGAGGAACCAGAGGCCTAAAGAAGTGGAGTGGGGTGTCCAAAACCTCGAAGCAAGTTGCTGAGAGAGCAGGCACTAGAGCCGCCTCCGCTAGAACCTACTCTGCTCTTCCTATGTGCCCACGGAGACCCACAGGTGCCATGCTTCTGCTGACACAAATCACGCTCAGGAGCTGGCCACCTGATTCTGGCCTCTGCATGCATCTGGTCAGGAATCAGAGTCAGGAATCAGAGCAGCAGGGCTGACTCTACCCCAGGACATCCACAGCAAGCCCAGCTCCAACTGTGCCACGTGTCCAGACACCGTTTTCGAGTTTCTAGTGGGTCTCATCAAGGTGACACAGTGAACAGGACATAACCCTACTCCAAGGATCATTAAAATGACTTTGAAATTACCAGGGAAACCCTTACTGTTTCCTTCTGCCCCTGCCACTCCAACTCAGTGACAGAAGTTAAGATGCTGTTTGCCCCTTGTGTGACGGACATCTTCAGTCTTGCGTATGATTTCCTGGCAAACACTGCAACGGTATTTGGTATTTTTCATACTGTCAGCTCACAGAGCTCCGCTGATAACGAAAAGGAGTCTATAATATTTCTAGCAAGGCTTCTACATTTTTCCCCGGACAATGTTCTTTAGTAAAACAGGAGTTTCTAGGTTATTTCCCAGGGAATTTTGAGCATCCACAGAAGTTAACAGGAATACAGCTGCCAGTGTTTTATGGAGAACAAGCACAATGATTTACACCAAATAAATATGGACAACTTAGCCGTCTCATTTCCTCCATCCATGTCAAAAAGAACTTCAACAAGCTACCACAGACTTCAGCAAGCTATCCATGTGAAGATAGATATTTAGAGTGGACTGCCCTGAACTATCCAAACTTATTAATAGTTGCCTGAATGAAGTCAATAGATAATGCTGAATAATTTTATAACAGAAGAATTTAGTTTATTTTTCTCTCCTCTTGCTATTTCAAAGAGCTGCAACAATTTTTTGAAGAAAAAAGGAAAAGAACTATAAAATATGCCAAATCCCTCCTTGTAGAATGTTGGTAAGTCTGTGCTTTCAAGAACAAATTTTCAAATATCAGTCCCCATAATGATGATGATAATGTGATTAAAATATACACAACTCAGGTGCTGAACCTGACTCCTCAGAGTACATTTTCTTCTATCTTTATTTCCTCATAGTATTTATTTTGAAATGTATTTTTTTAACCACATGCTTTGAGCACCTCAGCAGCTTATACTGAGTACATATGTTTGCTTAGCAGCTTCAGGATTCTCCTTTGTGACTAAGCGGCAGGTGCTGTTCAGTTTATTTTCACACACGTAAACTAAGCCCTTGAACTTGGGGTGAGGAAAAGCATTCGGCTTAAAGTTTGGAAAGGAAGGAACTACACAACAGCTTCCTTTAGAACAGCCTGCTTTTTTCTGCTTCCTGTATGAAAATAATATTGTATTTGTATAAGAATTGCTAAGAAACAATGAAATTATATTTTAGCCTTTCGAGAGTTAGGCTTAAAGAGCAAACAATTTCTTCCAAGCAAAGGACAGAAAAAGAGACTAATAAAATAGAAATGTGGTACACATTTTAAAGTGGATTATACAATTTTCAGATTACTATAAAGAGCTCATTTTCTTTCACAAATGACAGGGATTAAGACTTTCAGCTTTACAAATCCCAAATATCAAGCTATTGCATTTAGTAGAGATGACAGGGGAAAGGTTTTGCTTCTGTAGTTGCTGCTGTTGTTGTGAAACTGTTTTAATTAAAACACAGAAACACACAAATGCACACACGCCTCCATACATGCACACACATGCATGCACACACACATACCCCAAGTTCATTATTAAACATAGCTTTTCAAACTCCAACTGAGCCAGAGACAAGTGAGCATTCTCTTTCAAAATAAAATTAAAATGCATCCGGAATTTCAAAATCCCAGGGGAGAGAGGTGGCTTCTCTCTGAAAGCCTGCCCCTTCCTCCCCAAGGAGACTGTAACTGCCCCCCTCCTAGACTTGCACAAAGAGGCCCTATTCCCCAGCAGCCAGCTTCCATGGCTATCTCCCATGCATGGATTTCAACAGCTAACATGTGCACAGCCAGGAAGAAGATTATGTTGTTCATCAGCTCTGGGTTCTTTGCGTATAATTCCGAATGCTACTACCATGCATTTAGAAATTTTCCATTGAGGGTTGTTAAATGAACTGAAGCTTATAATGAAATTGAAGCGCTTGTTCTCATAGTATTCTCTTCTGAATGCTAACATTTCATCTTATTCAGGTAGTCAAGATTCAAGGTGTGTTAGAGAATTCCACACACCTGGATCGTTCAGCAAAGAGTTTCGTACAGATGTGCGAAACTACAGATAGCAACAAGTTTCTCGGATGCTACTGAACCTGCCCTGGTCCCACCCCATCACAGTATCCAGTATCAGGCCCAGTAGTGTTCCAAATCCAGGGCTCAGAGAAGCATAAGGTCCTGGTCTGGCAGATGGAAGCCAGGTAGAGAGCAGCCCAACTCACTACAAGCTCACCCCTGGAAGCATCACAGTCTACTGCTACTGCCTGAACTCCATCAAGTAAAGGGGTGCCTGGAGAAGTGGCAGTGAGGACAGAAGGCAGTGGTGGCCACCATCCAGAATGAGAGGGCAGGGCTGTCTGGTCCTACCTGGCAACAGACACTTGGGAAAGAATAAAGAAATGTGTGCCTCTGGAGCCCCCAGTAATTGCTACTGTGTCCTCTCTATGCTGCACCTTAAACTACTGACCCTTCTGCACCCTCCTCTCCAGCAACCACCACCCCATGTGCACTACATTCTTCTGGTTCTCTTCAGTTTTTCATCTGCCTGTAAGATTCTCAGGTCACTGGGGTGAGGAAGCTCATCTTTTCATCTCTATATTTCTCCTTGGCTTCTAGCAGAGTAGTTGGTGCAGGGCAGTCCTTTAGTATTTGCTGAACTTTTTGTTGGCAGAGATCAAAATGAAGTCTATCTTCTAGTATGTTCACCCCCGCAACTGTGCCTACCTCCTACCCTATGCCTAGTGCTCATTCCTTATAAATCTGATCAAAACTACTAGCAGGGAAGGATACAATAAACCCCTGAAATCTAAAAGGAAAAAGATAGGTGGCTGACATAGGTGACAAAATGATGGGATTTCAATTACCGAGATGTGAATGGAAGAGAGATTGTCAGCAGCTGCACTGGAAGCACGCCATGGGGCAACTGCTTCCCCTCATACCTAGCTGGTCCACAACACAGACAAGTTTTGTGCCCTTTCTTTCCCCCCAAGTCTTCAGCACCGTCGGCTCTGCCTAACTGCCATCTCTATCCTGTCCCCCTCTGGTAACCTATGCCTTGACCCATTTGATAGTAGTTCTGATGAGCTACTTTAAATAATATACTGAACAAATGCAGACAGCCATACAGTACAATTCAGCGTACACTTAACTTCGTATCTGTCCATTTATGTTCTCAATGAAGCTGGAAGCTGCCTTCGGGCAGGAGCTATGTAGACTTCTCCACACTGAGTTCCAGACCTATGCTGAGCACATGTAGGTATTCAACAAGGCATCACAAATAAGATTTGCAATCCAGGAAGCATAGGAATATTTTACAAACATAGCATCCTCACTGTCAGTTACAAAAACATCCAACATTACCAGAAAGTTGGAATGAACAATGATAATGTTAATACTGTTAAAAAGCAATTAACATTTTCTTAGAGCTAATTATTTTTTTTTAATTTTTTATTTATTCAGAGGCAGAGAGAGAGAGGCAGGCAGAGAGGCAGAGACACAGGCAGAGGGAGAAGCAGCAGGCTCCATGCAGGGAGCCCGTTGTAGGACTCATCCCAGCTGCCCTCCTTAGAGCTAATTAAATGTCAAACGTTGAGCTACGCCCTTCACAGTCTCTCTTTTAACCCTCCTGGGGTTTGGAGAGGTTTGTAACCTCAGTTATACAGTCAAGTGGGTCAGCTGACAGACTGACTGCAAAGTATACTCAACTGGCTCATGGATTCAAATATTGAAGATCCCCAATATATTTCCTAACAGTATGGCTAAGAAGATGGATAGCAATTTAAAAAGAAATGCTTCAAAATAACTTTTCAGCTCACTCCCATTGCACCTCGTACAGGTCAACACTCTATCAAAGGCCCCGCGCTCGTCCCTGTGTCTGATTATGTGCCCATGAGAATCTGAGCTCCTAGAGGCTGAGAACTCTGTCTTTTCATCTGTATACTCTGGTCTCTAGCAAGGTATCCACCACACAAGTGCATGGTTGATGTCTGTCATTGCAATAGTTGTAGGAGTAGCAGCATTAAGATTCTTAGTTTCCAACACCTATTTTTCACAGCAAATTTGTATCAAGATCGACATCGTAACTTTCAACTCATTAATTTAAATTTATTTCCATAGCAACTAGGCAAAGTGCTTCTTATAATACTGGCAAAGGCAAGCTCTAACTTAAGGTTCAACCCACTGAAATACTTCACAATCATTTGCTTTTGTTCTTAGTATGAAGAGACAGAATGACAGCGTTTAACTCTGTAATTTCCTCTCTAAGAACACTCTAACTTCACCATTAACGCCAAAGCAAAACTTATTTCTTCAAACCTAACTAGGCTATCGTTTCAATTAATAAAAGGACACCATCTTATTACTTTGCAAATCTAAAAATCTATTAGAAACAGTATTGTTTTCTGTCTAATTAGGCCAGAGCTATATTTCAGACTCTGACAGAGCAAAAAGGAAAATTGTAACATTTCATTTTTAAAGTAAATATCACTTTTTTCTGATAACTGCCTTTTTATAAAAGATGTCATGGACAATTCTATAAGAGATTAGAAGAGACTTCTGTAGACTAAAATATGGACTAAATCAGCAAGGAAGTGGTATAAAACAACTTCTCAGCAGCCTTGGTGGCTCAGTGGTTTAGCGCCGCCTTCAGCCCAGGGCATGATCCTGGAGATCCAGGATCGAGTCCCATGTCGGGCTCCCTGCATGGAGCCTGCTTCTCCCCTGTGTCTCTGCCTCTCTCTCTCTTTCTGTGTCTCTCATGAATAAATAAAATCTTTAAAATAAAAAAAAAACTTCTCAAGACCTTGTCAGTTCAGTAATTTTAACTCAAAAGAAAGGAAAAATTGGTTCAACTTTTCATTTCTAATTAGAGTGCTTGCTTTCTGAAAGTTTGCTGATTTCCACGATTTTAAAAAAAGTTTCAATTTCTGGGCATTAGTTCACATTTTTTTTTTTTAAATGGTTGGTTTCCTCCCTTCCACCCACTCCCTCCACCTCTAATTATTAGACCTATAAAAAGCACTGGTGATACTCTGACAGCCTTAAGTTTTTATAAGGATAACAAAATAGAAATGTAAATATACCTGATGGATAGGCTAACTATACTATGTAGTCAGCTACAGTTTCTTCAGTATGGATGCCAAAGAAACATAGATGGTGATCACACATCCTACCTCAAAAAACTATCCAGTGAATGGGTGTTGATTAAATCCTAAAGGAAAAGATCTCATCTGAAATTTAGTATCTTTCAAAGTTTAGCTTAAAATACTTTTCTCTCCTTCTGCCTGTGTCTCTGCCTCTCTCTGTGTCTCTTATGAATAAATATTTTTTAAAACCCCAAAAAATAAAAAAATAAAATAAAACCCTGTCTTTCTTGGGGCACCTCGGTGGCTCATTTGGTTGAGTATCTGCCTGCAGCTCAAGCCCTGTGTCAGGCTCCCTGCTTAGTGGGGACCCTGCTTCTCCCTCTCCTTCTGCCTGCTGCACCCCTGGCTTGTTCTCTCTCTCTGTAATAAATAAATTCTTCAAAAAAAAAAATAAAAGCCTATCTTTCTCAAATTTTACTACTGGAAATAATTGTATATTAACAGAAACAATATCTACTTCTTCGGTTTTTGATTCTTTACTCTGAACAGGATGCTCTTTGGTTTACAGATGAAAGCTCAACAATTTAGACAATGAAGCCTTCTAATAACACCGAGATTTACTGATCCATTTAAAAGGCAAGATTCAGCTACATGAATAGACTAACAGAAATGCACTATGCTGTCCTGCCAAGTGCAAAATATAAAGACATCAATCCACTTCACGAGTTTCACTTAGCATGTTTACTCATCAGTGTCTCTGCTGCTTGTGAGCAGCATCTGAGGACCACGAATTTCAGAAATAAGTTAGGAGACCATGTCACGTGGCTGTCTGAAGTCTCTACAGAAAACTCTAAAAAATGGTGAACAGAATGAGAACATATGCTTGGCCCAGACATTCAAACAATTTATCCCTTTACTGTCATTCCTATGTGAATAGATAATGTTCAGTCTTTTGAGCTAAACTTTGGTTCAGGAGCTCATACCTCAACATGCTCTACTCTATACCATGTCAAAGTTCATTTGTAGTTTGTCTTCTGTAAGATTTTTTTCCTCTCTGGTTCAAGAGCAGCCTCTGAAAAGACACTGTCATCCATTAACTACATAGATTATACATTAATACATATGTTACATCATCATGTAATTTTATTAATTTTTCTTCCAGTAGCAAGCCATAGTGTGTACGCCTTGGCATCCAGAGACCTGCCAGAACTTCTCCCACAGGGATGTGAAGCACCACCTCACTGTAGCAGGGCTTTTAGCTCTATGGTCTTCTGCTGAACAGAAGGGGAAGCAGGGGCCTGTCGCATCTTTAAAACTGCTACTCCTTCCATTTCCATCATTTCATTTTCAGCACCTAATTTACTGCAGTTTTGCTGGACTGGCTTTGTGAAGGCATTAAAAGTGGACTGTATTTGTAGCCAACTGGCCTGTGTGCCCTGAGAAGTGTAGCTACATTACCGTTAACACCCCATTCTGATTGCAGCAGTGAAAATGGGACTCCAGGGAGTATACCAGGGTTCCACAGAAGTCCATGGACCTAATAAGCATTGAGTAATAGCACAAAGGGTGTCAATAACACAAAGAAAACCCTTCAGCTCATGCTTCCAGCTCAAATATTCCCTAAATGAAAAGAGAGAGTGACTGGAAAAGAAGAGAGGAGAGGAAACATGAGGTGAGGCTGGAAAATGAAGAGGAAACACCTTTGTTAGATAAACAGCATACTTTTCTCTTTTCTTTCTTTCCTTTTCTTTTCTTTTTTTTTTTTTTTTTTTTTTTTTTTTTGAGAGAAGAAAGAGGGCATGCGAGCACTGGGGGGTCGGGGTGGAGGGAGAGAGAGAATCCCCAAGCAGGCTCCATACCCAGTGTAGAGCCTAAAGGGGCTCAATGTCATGACCCTGAGATCATGACCTGAGCCGAAATTCAGAGTTGGATGCTTTAACTGACTGAGGCACTCAGGGGCCTCATAAGCAATAGGTTCTTATTCTCTGAACATGATCCATCAAACTCAAGGATTCCTATACAACACAATTTCCCTGAGCACCTTGTTAATCAGTCATTTTGCTGGGTGCTTAGGATACGGGGATGAATAAGACCAATTCCCTGACTTTGTTAGGAAAACAGATGAGAAAACAGAGCTACAACATAGTGTGGTAAAAAGTATTAGACGAGAACAAGATGTTATGGGGAGGAAGATAGTTCTTTAACACAACTGGGGAGGAAGACTGGCAAAGGAGCTAAATCTTAAAGAACAAGATAGGGAAAGGATTGGTGGGGGGGGGGGGGGGGCGGGTATTCCAGGCAGAGGGAGTTGGTAAGCAAATGATCTCTCTACTCCAAGACTTTTTATCACCCAATATTCTCCACCTCACTATCCTCCTCTAACCTAGAAGTTAAAGCCCACAGATAGAGGAAACTGCACATTCCAAGGTACGCCTCATGAGAGGGAAAAGTGTACAGGTACATGCTGTGGGAATGTTGTTACAAACCTGAGAACTTATAACAGGATAAAAAGCAACATTTGTTTTTGGACATACTGTTTGCTGGACACCTTGTTACAAAGTTTGAGACCAAATAAAACTGAAGAGCTAAAAGGTTTTTAAGCCATTATAAATGCATGAAATTTCAGCTGCATTTGTTTAATTAGAAAAACATATATAATCCTAAAAGCAGAGGAAGTGGATGAGGTTGGAGTCACTTTGGGGAAAAAAAGCTCTAGGTTAAGTAGATTCTTATGTGCATGTGACTCTTTATTTCCTTGAGTCCTTGAGCAAGGGAAAATGGCTCCCTAGTCAAATAGCATTAAACATTTACTAAGTGATAACTCATACATTTTCTCATTTAAACCACAACCAGAGGAAAAGTATCTTTACGCTAAACTCCCAGTTACACAGAGTGTCAGGGAGGGAGGCAGGACTAGGATCCATTTTATTCTGATTCAAAAATCTGGGTTCTGGTCCTGGCACCATTACAAACTAGACATTGCAATTTAATCCCATTGCTGCTTTTTCCTCTTAAAAAAAATAATTTTGAGAAGCAAACTGTTAAAGATGAAGCTTGCTCTTTCAGCTAAACATTCTTTTTTAAAAGGCTCAGATTCACATTGTCCCCCTTCACATCTTTTTAAGAGAAACTAAAATAATACATGTAATAACACTTTGCCCTCATGGCCATTTGAAAATAACTCCTCTATTTCTTTCTCTTTTGTTTCTTCCCTAGAGCTAAGTACCTGCTATACTAGTAGTCCCAGCAAACAGCTGCTATGTATTTTTCAAAATCCCTAAATATAGTAAGAACCTTGATTCAGATTGGAGAGAAAATCAACCTTCTATACAAACACTGAGAAGATGTTACTACATTGTGCTGGTTTCACTCCACTTACAAAATAATTCTAGAATTACGCCTTGTTAGTGATAAAATGTTTTTGAAGTTATAATGTATTAAGGAATAATTAGAGAAATACTCCTTACTGAAACTGTTTGCAACAAGATACTGATGTAAATCTTTATAACAATTCCCCCACATTCCACCCCCAGATTTTCCTCCTATTCAACAGGAATCCTGTCAGCAACACCTGCCACTACCATTACAGCTAAAGTTACTATGACCACTGAAAACAGTCTTAATGGAAATAAAAAGCAGGTTTATCAATTAAATCCAAGGGAACATTCACTGTATGCAGACTTACTCCTAGAATATTCTAACTCATTTTGCAGAATACTGAAAACAAGATCTGCAGCCAATGCAATATAAACTTTAGGAACGAATACTTTGGATTTGGTGTCATAAATTTATCCTAGACTTCAATAAGATAAGATCCCTTAGTCATCAAATTCTCCAAAGAGGCCCTCTTATCCCACTCTTTCCAGGCTAAGCTCTCTCCGCACTCTTACTTGCTTCTGTCACAGCCTTTATGACACTGTAAGACAACAGATAAAAAGCTACACATATTAACTCTGACTCCCTTAACCTTTCTGAGCCTCAGCATCCTCATTTGCCTCGGGGAGGAAACAGTTTAAAGGAAGACCTTAATGGAACCATACTGTATAAAATTAGAAAAATTTAACAAAAGAAAAAAATAATTAAAATTACAGAGAGTAAGCAGAAGAAAGGAAATAATGATGATCAGAGCAGGAAAACAATGAAATAAAAAAAAAGTGAAGGAAATCAAAAGTTGGTCCTTCAAGAGGGTGAAAAAAAAAATCAATAAACTTCCTACTGGACTGCTCAGGAAAAAAGAGAGAATATACAAATGACTGGTATCAGGAATGCGAGGGGTGATATCACCATAGATTCCACAGATATGAAAAAGATAACAAGTATCATGAAAACCTTTATGTAGTAAATTCAACAACACAGATGAAATAGATGAATTCTTTGAAAGATACAAAGTACAAAAAAACCCACTCAAAAAGAAATAAATACCCTGAATAGTCATAGATCTATTTTTAAAACTGAACTTGTAGTTTAAAATCTTCCCTCGAAGATGAATGGATAAAGAAGATGTGGTTTATGTATACAATGGAATATTACTCAGCCATTAGAAACGACAAATACCCACCATTTGCTTCAATGTGGATGGAACTGGAGGGTATTATGCTGAGTGAAGTAAGTCAATCAGAGAAAGACAAACAGTGTATGTTCTCATTCATTTGGGGAATATGAATAATAGTGAAAGGGAATATAAGGGAAGGGAGAAGAAATGTGTGGGAAATATCAGAAAGGGAGACAGAACATAAAGACTCCTAACTCTGGGAAATGAACTAGGGGTGGTGGAGGGGGAGGAGGGCGGGGGGTGGGGGTGAATGGGTGACGGGCACTGAGGGGGACACTTGACGGGATGAGCACTGGGTGTTATTCTGTATGTTGGTAAATTGAACACCAATAAAAAGTAATTTATTAAAAAATAATAATAATAAAAATAAAAAATAAAAAAAATAAAATCTTCCCTCGAAGAAAAGTCTGGATCCAGATGGCCTTATTGGTGATTCTAACAAACAATAAAGGAAAATTAGTACCAATTCTACACAAATTCTTTCTGAAAATTGAACAGAAAGAAACACTTCCCAACTTATTCTTTTGGTTTTTTTTTGGGGGGGGGGTTACATTCAGTCTTTATTTTTTTTATATATTTTTTTTAATTGGAGTTCAATTTGCCAACATATAGCATAACACCAGTGCTCATCCAATCAAGTGCCCCCCTCAGTGCCCGTCACCCAGTCACACCCCCCCCCACCCTTCCCAATTATCCTATAAGGCCAATATTAACGTGGTACTAGACAGGGTATTAGAAGAAGCTATTATGTCCATCAAGAACATACACTTAAAAATTCTAAACAAAATTTAGCAAGTCAAATTCAACAATATATATGAAAGATAATATATTCATCATTTACTCCAAGGCTTGTTTACTGTCAAAATATGCTAAAAGTAATTCACCATATTAACAAACCAGTAAATAAAAACCATATGATCCTCCGAGTAAATGCAGAAAATAATCTAACAAAATCCAAAAGCCATTTTTTTTGCAATCCCAATTTTATTTTTATTTTTTTAAATATGAATTTATTTTTTATTAGTGTTCAATTTGCCAACATATAGAAAAACACCCAGTGCTCATCCCATCAAGTGCCCCCCTCAGTGCCTGTCACCCAGTCACCCCCACCCCCCGCCCACCTCCCCTTCCACCACCCCTAGTTCGTTTCCCAGAGTTAGGAGTGTCTCATGTTCTGTCTCCCTTTCTGCTATTTCCCACTCATTTTTCTCCTTTCCCCTTTATCCCCTTTCACTATTTTTTATATTCCCCAAATGAATGAGACCATATAATGTTTGTCCTTCTCTGATTGACTTACTTCACTCAGCATAATACCCTCCAGTTCCATCCACGTTGAAGCAAATGGTGGGTATTTGTGGTTTCTAAAGGCTGAGTAATATTCCATTGTATACATAGACCACATCTTCTTGATCCATTCATCTTTCGATGGGCACCGAGGCTCCTTCCACAGTTTGGCTATTGTGGACATGGCTGCTAGAAACATCGGGGTGCAGGTGTCCCGGCGTTTCATTGCACCTGAATCTTTGGGGTAAATCCCTAACAGTGCAATTGCTGGGTGGTAGGGCAGGTCTATTTTTAACTCTTTGAGGAACCTCCACACAGTTTTCCAGAGTGGCTGCACCAGTTCACATTCCCACCAACAGTGCAAGAGTGTTCCCCTTTCTCCATATCCTCTCCAACACCAAAAGCCATTCTTGATAAAAATTCTTAGCAAACCAAGAACAGTAGAGAATTTACTCAACTCGATAAAGGGAATCCACAAAAAATTACTGCTAACATCACAATTAATAGTGAAAGATTGAATGACTGCTGAGACAAAGGATGTTTACTTTCATTTCTTCGATCCAGTATTATAGTAGAGGTTCTGATTAGTGCAATAAGAAAAAGAAGTAACAGGCATCCATGTTAGAAAAAAAGAAATAAAATGATCTTTATTCAAATATGATATTGTTATTTATGTGGAAAAATCCAATGGACTTCACAAAAAAAGCTACCAGAACTAGTGAGTTTAGCAAAGTTGCAGGATATAAGATTTATAAACAAAACTGAATTGTATTTCTATCCTAGTAACAAAAAACTTTATATTGAAAAAAAATTTTTTAAGATTTTATTTATTTATTCATGAGAGACACAGAGAGAGAGGCAGAGACACAGGCAGAGGGAGAAGAAGGCTCCATGCAGGAAGCCCTATGTGGGACTCGATCCCAGGACCCCAGGATAATGCCATGAGCTGAAGAAAGACTCAACCACTGAGCCACCCAGGCATCCCCTATATTGAAATTTTTAAGACTGCTGCTTATAATAATGTCAAAAACATATGAAATACTTAGGGATAAATCTGACAAAAGATGTGTAAACTCTGTATTTAAAATGTTGTCAAAAGAAATTAAAGACATAAACAAGAGAAATAATATGTTTATGGGGGATCCCTGGGTGGCGCAGCAGTTTGGCGCCTGCCTTTGGCCCAGGGCGTGATCCTGGAGATCCGGGATCGAGTCCCACGTCGGGCTCCCGGTACATGGAGCCTGCTTCTCCCTCTGTCTGTGTCTCTGCCTCTCTCTCTCTCTCTCTCTCTGTGACTATCATAAATAAATAAAATTAAAAAAAATATATGTTCATGGGTTGGAAGACCCAGTATTGTTAAGAAGTCATTTTCTTCCAATTGATAATACAGATTCAGTATAATCCCAAACAAAATCTCAGTAGGCTGTTTTGTATAAACTGCTGATTCTAAACTTCATAGGCATATGCAAAACATGTGGAATAGCCAAAACAATTTTGAAGATTGGAGAACTAACACTACCAAATTTCAAAACTTATTATAAAGCTATAGTGATTAAGACAGTGTGGTACTAGCATAAAGACAGACAAATAGATCACTGAAGCAGAGGGTCCCAAATAGACCCACATATATAGACTAATGATTTTGGCAAAGGTATAAAGAAAACTCAGTAAACAGAGAATGGTCATTTCAACAAATGGTACCAGAACAACTAGATATCCATATGCAAAAAGCATGAACTCTGATCTACACCTTGTACCACATGCAAAAAGTTAAATCAAAATGGATCATATACCTAAATGTAAAGCCAAAAACTATAAAACACCTATAAGAAAACATAGGAAATAATCTCAATGACCTAGGATTAGGTAAAGATTTCTTAAATATGATACAAAAAGCATAATCCATAAAAGAACAAATTGATAAACTGAACTTTACCAAAATAAAAAATGTCTGCTCTTTGAAAGACACTGGTAAGAGAATTAAAAGACAAGTCAGACTGATAGAAAATATTTACAGATCATATATCTGAAAAAGAATCTGTATCTACAATATATAAAGAACTCTCAAAACTCAGTAATAATAATTCAATAAATGAATGAAAGGCTTGACATTTCAGAGAAAAATGGCAAATAAGCAGATGAAAATATGCTCAACACATCAATGGTCATCTGGAAAATACAAATTTAAAGCACACTAAGAAACCACTCCAGGCTTTCTAGAATGGCTAAAATTAAAAAGACTGACCACACCATCTATGACAGAGATGTGGAACAACTGGAACTCTCATGCGTGGCTGGTAGGGAACATAAAAGGATACAATAATATGAAAAATAATTCAGCAATTTTAAAAAAGTTAAACATACACCTACCATATGATCCAGCCATCCCACTCCTAGGTATTTGCCTACGGGGAAAGAAAGTCTATGTCCACACAAAGATTTGCATATGAACATTCTGATAGGTTTTATTTGTAATAGCCAGAAACTGGAAATATCCAAATGGCCAACAGTGAAGAGAGATATAAATCACAGATATCTATATCTCTCAGCAATAAAAAGGGAATTAACTATTGATACACTCAATGATATGACTGAATCTCAAAATGATTATGCTGAGTGAAGAAAGACACACTAAAAAGAGTACATACTATTAAAAATTCACTTCTGTGAAACCCTACAATAGGCAAACTATAGCGGCGAATGCAGATCAGAGGCTGCCTGGAGATGGGGACAAAAGAGTATGAGGGAGGGTGGGTGACAAAGGGGTACGAAGACACTTTTGGAGTTAATGGATATTTCCATTCTTATTGTGGTGATGGTTTCAAAGATGTAGACGTGTGTCAGAACTATTACACTGTATATTTTAAACCTGGGCCATGTGTTGCATTGTCAAGTATGCCTCAATAAAGCTGGAAAAAAGTAACTGCCTAAACTTTATAATATCCATTTTAAATTATCCTTTTTTATCGCATACTAAAAATCTTTCATTGTAGCAAAGCAATTGATGAAACTGCTTCAAGCACACCTTTTCTTTTGACCTTTCCTCTATATAAACAGCACTGTAAAATTACTATTGGATGGAAAAGTGAACAAACTGGTCTCCCTGGATTGCACAGTGGTCTGTTCACTGGCTTCAAATGAAGCCCAAACATTTAGCTAAACTACCAGTACTGACGGCTGGTCACTTAATACTGAAACAATTATAACCCCAAGCCACCCTAGAGCAATTCATTAATTCAATAAACATTTATTGCACATGTACTCTGTCTGGCATTGTTTCCAATGCTGGATTTCACGCAGAATGGTCACTACCAAATTACAGAGCCATTCTGCATCTACTCTGGGAATAATCTGTAAAGTTTTAGTCACTGCATTTAAATAACACAACTAAAGAACATTATGGACACAGGCTGATCCTTCTACACAAAGTTAAGATAATAATGCTATTGATGAGATGATTAAAGAATTATATGGTGACAGCCTGGAATTCCAGAATGAAGGTACCTCTTGAAACCTAAGTGAATTCAGGACAAATATTCAAAAAGTACTCCTCGAAGTACTTTAGCTAGAAAAGGAGAGCCTGTCAGCTACAGGAGGTCTTGCCAACTTGGAAATATAAAAAGATGTGGATATGGGTGAAATAGGTAAAAGGGATTAAGAGGCACAAACTTCCAGTTATAAAATAAATAGGCCACGGAGATGAAAAGTACAGTATAGGGATTACAGTCAATAATATTGTAATAACACTGTATGAAGACAGATGGTGACTATACTTGTCATGATGAGCAATGAGTAATACACTGAACTGTTGAATTAATATGTGAAACGCTTAAAACTCATGCAACATCATATGTCAATTATTCTTCAATAATAATAATTATTATTAAACAGATCCAAAACGATTTATGTAAAAAACATAACTAGGAAACTTTAATTCTCTAACTGTTCATATCAAAGACAACAAACACCCTATGCAATAGTGTATTCTTTATTGTCAATTTTAGAGAAGTCTATGCTAACTGGACCAAGGACAGTAATCACATCTGATAGAAGGTGTACGCTTATTTTTTCATCACAAATAAAACTCAATAGGTCTGCATCTCTTGCCATAAATATAGGCTACTTTACAGCTTATCAAGGCTATCCATTTGAAAACCTTTTATTCTCCCTTTTTTCCTCCGGCAATGGTATTATCTTTTAGGCTATTTCCATAAAAGAATACAATAAACTCATGCAATAGACATAAAAATTAACGAATATCCCTTGTTAGAGAGAACGGCTGATGACACTATGCTTCACATACTTTAGAAACTGTTATTTCTTTCCTTAAAATTTTCAGGTTGCTTCTGAACTGTCATGTTCATATTCTCAAAGGAACAATTTTACTAAACGATAAGCTTTTAGTGAATTTTGACTGACATAATGATTCCTTGTCACATGTTCTAAACACATCATACCCAAATTTACATCCACATTAAACACTGTTAATCTTCTAAATATTCTGGAACCACAACATTACAGATCATGGGTACTGCAAGCATCTTTGTAAATATTCTTATTCCCACTGAGAACAACAAGCATTAAAACAAAAGGTTTAAAAAAAAACAAACCAGTACTCAGTTATTTTACCGTTTTATTTTTCAGATTTTTAAAAAATAAAAATGGTCTGTTTTAGGTAAAATATTAAGTATCAAAAAGTAGACACCCTCAACTGCTGGTCAGTAGCACGCAGTCGCAGAACTTTTCCATCTCACCTCCAACAGTTACTTTCACTAAAATGTTGAAATGGTACCTACTGCAGTTTGAGTGGAATTCAAACTGACAACCAAATCTGTATTTTTTCAAGACTTCTCCACTGTCAATTCTTACCCTACATTTCCTTCGGGAGGAAAATGCTGTCCCATGGCCTAACATCTATCAGCAATCTATAAAGTGCCAGGCACCATGCCAACACTGACATGCCACACTTCCACTCCCCCTCACAACAGTGCTCTGATGGAGCGCCGTACAGTGAGGCAGAGTGTGAAGGACTTTAACAACCTGTCCAAGGTCACAGAGCTATTTCCCATTACTAATAGCTCAAAGGAGATCTTGAACCTATCAGCACCGAGTCTCCCAAGCCAGGCCCCAAGGGTGACCACACTTGGCTGAGAATGTGGACCCATCTAACCCATGAGTACTTGGTATTTCTTTAGTCTTAGCGGGGTTAATCGGACTATCTGCCTTAACAAGGAAGACGAGCAGCAATGTTGTGATAGGACCAGGTGTACACAACAATCTGTCTCCCATGTTTTGGCTTTCAGACCCCTTAGTAACCATAACTTTGCAAAGTCGGGCATGGTCTCTTCTGTAAGAAGACAAGACTGATTTAGAACTATGGAGTAGCCTAACTAGTAATGTGATTATTGCTCCCGATCATGTGCAGAGTAGTGTTAAATACTGAAAACAATTCTGACTTAAAATCCTATCAGTGTTTATCATATGATCAAGTAATACAGTATAAAGTTATGACAAATAAGGTACACTCTTCACTCCTTTCAGGATTCAGCATTTCATTAATGACAACAAGGAACAGCAGTTTCAAATGGTAATCCTGGAGCCCCTGGGAGGCACTAGTCTGGTCTTCCACAGCCTTCTGAAAATAACCTATTTCATATACTACTGGGGTTTCATGGATAATACATGGATAATAAAAGAAGTCTACAAAACACACTCTCACCCTTTACAGAATTTCTGTACACTATTTTGCTATCTTTGAAGTGTACAGTAAAACTCCCTTAAATTCAGACTTCACTAACATAGAACAAGAACCAGTTGAGTAGCTTCTGTGTTCTATTAAGCAAGACTATTTAATAGAGAAAATAAGATTTCTCAGCTACTTAAACTACAGAAACTACAACTGAAACATATTAGAAGAATCTATTTACATACAGAATATGTATAAATTGCATTGAACCACTTTACAGATTCTTTGTAATCACTAGGCAACATAGTCACCTCAATTCTACACACACTCAGAAGTGCACTTCAATTGTTTTATACTTTCCATAAGTCAGACAAATTTTTCCCCTAATTAGACTAAATCTAGGTAGGGAAAGGATGTTTAGATTTTCCCCCTACCCCATTATTTAATGCTACTTTTTGAATTATATTTAGCAGTCATCGGAAAATCCAAAATTAAATGAGTGGAAATCCTGTATCTGAGAAAGCGATCTTGTCATTTCAGGTGATGTAATAGAGGAAAGACTCTGACAAGCCCAGAGACCAACTACAGAAGGGATGCAGGCTTCTACCTTCAGGACCATGAGTTTCCCACTGTCTGTAAGAGATGCTTACTCCCTGCTGGACATCTAGGCTGTGAATTTTTCTATTTTTGAATGATGTTACCTTTGTAGAATTAATTAGTAAAGAATAAAGCTTGCTACCTCTTAAAGAATAAAATTATTTCAGAATACAGGATAATATAATATCAGATGCATTTTAACTACTTCTCCCCAGGAGCTGGTAAAGGGTATACCTCCAGAAATAGACATTCTTTTATTTTGGCCCTGTAAACTGATTTCAAAAGGGAAACGATTTGCAGGGGTCTAGGGTCTCAATAAAGAGATTTTTCCATGTAATAACTTTCAATGTAGTTAATAACTTATAATAGGAAATCAAACCCATAATACTGGTCTCATCAGTAAAATCCAAAATGTAGTCTTTGCCTGTCTTTGAACAGGTTCAGTAAAATACAGAATACACAAAGTCTTAGCATATTAGGTATTTCTTGAAACTCTATCTGAAAGAATAAGCACTGATCTATAAACCAAAAGAAAATGATATATTATATATATATAATATAACATATTACATTCATATATATATAATTTTAAAAACTGAGATGCTAGGGCACCTGGGTGACTCAGTGGTTGAACATCTGCCTTCAGCTCACTCGTGATCCCAGGGTCCTGGGATCAAGTCCCACATTATGCACCCCACAGGGAGCCTGCTTCTCCCTCTGCCTGTGTCTCTGCCTCTGTGCATCTCTCATGAATAAATAGATAAAATCTTAAAAAAACAAAAAACTGAGATGCTATAAACTACTTAATTTAAGTTCTTAGAAATGTTCTAGTAAATTACAACTTTCTAGAAGGTGCTGGCCTGCATTCATAGTCAGGCAACTTTAGTGAAGTTCTTTGGGGAAAAAGTACGTAAGTAAAAATGCTCATATCTCTACTGTGGGGGATGGGGATGGAGAGAAAAATCTAGGCAATAAAGACACTAATATAATATCTTGATATATGGTAGAGTGGTAAGAGGAGGGTGTTCAGCCTACAAAAGTAATACAATTGTATTTAGGCCTTAAAATGAAACGAACCACCTCTCCTAAATGAGAACATAGTATTACTACTTTATATAAATACGACTACGTTTTTCTGATACTTAAATAATAAAAATTATGGCATATTTAAGCTATGAGTGGTGTGGTTTTCCTGAATACAGAGGGAAGACAGAGCTAGAAGCACACTCACCTCAAAATTAAAGGGTAAAAAACCAAAGTCAAATTCCATTTTTAAACTAGTGCTCCAATGGTTATTAAGAGATAGGAATCAGGAGTCAGATTTCAAGATGCCAAGATGTGAAATCTGCAATTCATTTTCTTTTTATACAAAAGATGAAACTAAGTCAACATCTGCTATCCAGAATATAAAATTTAAAGTCTTGATGTGAACTGAATTCTTACTTTTAAGGTGAACTTCCAGTCCTTTCCATTCACAAATAGGACTTGATTTATTAAGCTCCCTGCTTTGTATCTCCAGAGTTGATCAAAGCACATTTTCTTAGTACAATCTGTATTGTTCCAAGTGTTTTATAAACATCTTTTTTGAGAGTTTACAGGAGTGATCTGAAATCATATCCAAGGTTTCATCCTATGAGTCAGTTATTCTTAAAAGGAAATAGAATCTCTGTCTTTATCACCTTTATTTCCCTATCTGTCACAAATCTAATTCTAATCTGTCACAGAATTTTAAAAAAAATTGTTAGTAGGATTATCAATATAAATTACTGGCTTTAAATACTAGGCAGGGCAAAGGGGAAAAAAAGGGCACAATTTTATTACACAGACATGAAAATTACAGGTCTACACAGTATCTGAGCTTTCATAAAAGTCTCCTAGCCAATAAGGATAACTCTCAAGGCTGGTCTACCATCTAGCCCTACACTGATACCCCCCCAAATCTGTACTTCCTGTCCTCATCTGAGACCCAAACTGTCCATCCAGTGCCTGCTGGATATGTTCACCTGAATCTATTCATTCATACAGATATTTACTACATACCTACTACATGCCAAGTACATTATGGTAGGCTCTGGAGATTCATAGCAAAGAAAAGAGACAGTCCTGTCTTCACAGGGCTTCTAATTGTGAAGGAAACCAAATCAATTAAATAATCATAAAAATATATAACACACAAATTGTGATTAGCCCTCTGTACCAGCCTAGACTAGTACCTCTAAATTAGTCTAACACTGAACTTGGTTTACCCCATGCACTCTGGTCTGCTCACCCCCTGAACAAGCAGGGGATAGAAATGGTACCGTCGCAGCTTACCAAAGCCACAAACTTGGGAGGCATTCCTGACCCTCCCTTTCTCTTTAGATCTCCTTAATCTCTGGGTCCTACCTAGATCCCCAAACTAGATGTGCATGGTTGGCTCTGCCCAGAACCACCTTTCCCTACTTCTTCTGGGAACTCCCAATGTGTGGTGGTAGAAAGTTCCAACAGAGACCCCTTCCGTGGAGGCCTAAAATCCAAGGCCAAGAGAGCCCTGGGATTTTAAAAACTAAAACTGAGAGGGAGAAGCTCTTTCTTCTTCTTGAAGAGTGTGAGGATAGCCCATGTCCTGCAGAGAAACTGGAGGCAAGAGACATAGGGGCCAGAGTCCCTGTGATAATGAGGACCACTCTCAACCCTTCAGGTCCCTGAACTTGTCCTAGTTTCTGCAGTGCTTCATTCCTTTTGGATCTTCTCCAGGAACTTCCCAATGAATTCCCCCTTGTAATTTTTAATTTTTTGTTTTTAATTTATGATAGTCACACAGAGAGAGAGAGAGAGGCAGAGATATAGGCAGAGGGAGAAACAGGCTCCATGCACCGGGAGCCTGATGTGGGACTTGATCCCGGGTCTCCAGGATCGCGCCCTGGGCCAAAGGCAGGCGCCAAACCGCTGCGCCACCCAGGGATCCCCTCCCCCTTGTAATTTAATATAGTTTGAGCAGGGTTTCTGCTACCTGTAGCCAGGATTCCTAAGAGCACCTAAATACTTCCAGCCTAGGACTTACCTAAATTCTACCACAAATGCCCTCGTTCAGGTCCTCATCAACTCCTGCCTGGACCCACTTAACAGTTTAGTGGGTTTTCTGTCCCCATCCTTCCCTTGCATCCAACACCCCCAATACAGTCATCGGGATGACACCAGAGACCTTTCCCATGCTGGACACTTTAATGCTCTCCTCGATTTGGACAAAATCTAAATTCCTCAACAGGATACACCCAACTGTCTATAATCAATCTTCTTCGCCAGCCAAGCAACTGTTATTCCCTGCCTCATGTTTTATGCCTGACTATATGGAATTACACAGGCTTCAGCTTAGAGAGACAAAGACACATACATGCACATATACACATCATGCTGAACTAATTAATACGTAGGACATTTTCCTATCTGAGAATTTTGGGAATCTGAAGAAATTCAAGACAAATAGTTTTGTTTAGGCTCACTTCTAGGCATCAAGCTATCACATCTACATCTATATTTTATTATATCAAGAATCCTAAGTATGGCTGCTATCCAAAATCTGGTGCTAGGGCACATGGCACACACAGCAGCAAGTAACCAGAAGAGAAAAGTACTGATCACCTAACCATCTTTGTGGACAGGGCACAAGTCTTCTCCTCCATGAGGTGTTCTTAGCCAGATGGAAAGAAGTCCTCCCTCCTCCTTTCTGTATTCCTCCACCGTCCTCACTGGACACCCCTCATATGGCACCTGTGCTCTTATCCTTGAGGATGGAGCCAAGTCTTCTCACCTCTGGCTCCCTGAGCCCAGTAAAGTGCTCAGTGCATATGAAACACTTATAAATGTTCATAAAATAATGCATGCATTCTGAGCTGTGCAGAACCCTGAAAGGCAACTTTTTAATTAAAAGGTGGTAGAGAGGGTGCATTTAGGTGTTAGGTTAGGAAATCTGGTCTTCATATTGAATTAGATAAAAATATGTGAAAATACAAAAGATGTTTAATGCCTCTAACCCACTGTATAGTTAACCAGTTGACAATTTTGTATCAATTTTTTACATGAGAGATGCCTAGAAATAAGTTCTGACTTGTAACTTCTAAAAAACTTCAGAGAAAAGATCACACATGCAAAAGAAAAATAAATCTGATTTAATCAAAATTTAAAACTTTTTGCCTCAAAGAACAAGAAAGTGAAAAGACAATCCATGGGATGGGAGGAAAACTGTACAATTTGCATTTCTGATAAGAATATGTGTGTGTGTGTGTATGTAATCCAGAATATGTAAAGAACTCTTACAATTCAAAAATAAAAAGATAACCTAATTTTTTAAATGGAAAAAGACTCTGAATAGGTATTTCTCTTAAAAAAGATACATAAATGGGCCACCTGGGTGGCTCAGCGGTTGAGCATCTACCTTTGGCCCAGGGTGTGATCCAGGGTCTCGGGATTGAGTCCCGCATCAGGCTCACCACATGGAGCCTTTTTCTCTCTCTGCCTGTGTCTCTGTCTCTCTCTCTGTGTCTCTCATGAATAAATAAAATCTTAAAAAAAAAAAAAAAAGATACACAAGTGACCAACAAGTATATGAAAAGATGTTCCACATCATGAGTCATTAGGGCAATGCAAATTAGAAACACAGAAGATACCACTTCACACTTACTAGGATAGCTACTAAGAAAACAACAATAACAGAAAAAGTGTGGGGCAGGGTGTGAAGAAACCGAAATCCTCCAATATTGCCGATGAGAATGTAAAATGGGACAGTCACTTTGGAAAACACTTTAGAAAAAGTTAAACACAGGGCAGCCCCAGTGGCTCAGCGGTTTAGCACCGCCTTCAGCCCAGGGCGTGATCCTGGAGACCCAGGATCGAGTCCCACATCAGGCTCCCTGCATGGAGCCTGCTTCTCCCTCTGCCTGTGTCTCTGCCTCTCTCTCTCTCTCTCTCTCTCTCTCTCTCTCTGTGTGTGTGTGTGTGTGTGTCTCTCATGAATAAATAAATAAAAATAAAATCTTAAAAAAGAAAAAAAAGAAAAAGTTAAACACAGAGTTACCATAGGACCCAGCAACTCCACTCCTATGTCTGCATCCAAAATAAGTCTTCCCAAAATCTTGTACCTGAATGGTCACAGTGGTATTATTTGTAATAGCCAAAACATGGAAAACACCCAAATGTCCATCAATGGATGCATACACAAAATATGGCTTAGTCAGGCAATAGAATATTACTTAACCACAGAAAGGAATGAAATTCTGCCACATGCCACAGCATAGATGGACCTCAGAAACCTGCTAAGTGAAAGAAGCCAGACATGAAGGGCCACATGCTGTATGGCTGCATTCATATGATGTACCCTGAACAGGCAAATCCATAGACACAGAGAGCGGCTTAGTGGTTGCCAGGAGCTGGAGGGAGGGAAGAATGAAGAGAGACTGCTAATGGGGATGGGCATTCTTTCTGGAGTGATCAAAGTTTTCTGGAATTAGATAGGGAGGTTTGGTGCTCAGCTCTGAATATACTAAGTCCATTAAATTGTGGGCTTTAAATGTACCAGCTGAAATTTACAGTATGTGAATTATATCTCAATAGAGCTATTATTTAAAAAAAAAGTGACTGCACAAAATCATACAGTGACATCTCTGTACAGGGGCCTTACTGAATCACTCTGCCTACTACAGGATAACCTGTTGTAAAAGACACACAATCTGTTCAGAGGATGAAATTATTTATTTTCCTACCACTAAATTCCCACAGCGACCAACCATAAAATCCAATCCAAAGTAAAAAGAGCAAAGAACAAAAGAACACACTATTTGCAATTCACTGGCAGGTATGATATGGAATTAACTGAAGACTGAAGAAAAAAAAAATGTTTAGCGCACAGCTCACTTCCCTTTGATTACACAGATTTAAACAAGTCAAAGTCCTTTTTAACTCATGAAAAAATGAAAAAAACAAGCATTCCCTCCTGTAACAAAATTAACATCCCACAGAAGGTCTGTTTGTACTTGGCCGTCATGAACCTTTCATCTCCGAGCACTGCTAAATTAAACAAGCCTATGTTGTATTGAACACAGTGAGCCAGACACCCTGGCAGGCTCCTCACTTCATCAGTGGATGCTGAAGAACGTTAGAAATAAAGAGGATGGTGAGAATGATGGTGATAGTGGTCATAAAGTAGCTTGGACTTCACTTGTCAGGGATTTTAGGTATCTATAATAATGAAACATTCTAACAATTGCAGGGCCCCTTTCTCTGTTGATGTATGTATGAAGAGAACATAGACTTTGGAGCCAGACAGATATGAATTCAGTCATTGCTTAGGTTTGTTTTTTAACATACTAGCTGAGCACCCAAGAACAACTTTCATAACTAAGGCATTCTATGCTCTAAAACTGGATGACTGCATCTATCTTCCGAGTTAAGTTAAAAGGACAAAATGAGGGCATGCCAACAGCTCAAGATGCAAATCCTCACTGTGCTCAACTCTTCATGGCAAATGCTCATTTTAAAGTTCATATCATGGTATAAGTAATTGACATCAGCCACCCTTTTTCTTTCTTTTTTTTTTTATTTATGACAAGCACACAGTGAGAGAGAGAGAGGCAGAGACACAGGCAGAGGGAGAAGCAGGCTCCATGCACCGGGAGCCCGATGTGGGATTCGATCCCGGGTCTCCAGGATCGTGCCCCGGGCCAAAGGCAGGCGCCAAACCGCTGCGCCACCCAGGGATCCCAGCCACTCTTTTTCTATCTCAAGGACATCTAAACAACCAAAAGATCCTATGAAGATATATTAATTACCTGCTTCAATAGAACTGAAAGTAAGAAAGCCATCAGTAAAAGTCTGTTTTAAATGTATTAAATGAGGGCATGACACAAAGCATTCATTCACCTGTAAGATATTTAAAAGTACTGAACTGAGAGACACACACCAAGAGGAACACTTACTATTAGAGAGAAATGCCTATTTTTCAGTGCAATAATTGGTAACCTTTCTGTAAAGATTGATGCAATCTGATTATAATTCCCAAGTGTCAGTAATCAGTTCTTAAGGTAAAAGAAAGAGGAAGTCGGATGGTTTCAAGCACTCCAGAAAAGACGTAGGAGGATATCCTTTCCCACTGACAGCAATTACTGTTTGAGTGACGGCTGCTAGAACATTCAGATTGAAAAACTTTGTCACATTAGAAGAGACTGAAATCTATTTAAAACAAAACTTACTGGGTTTAACGTACACAAACACAACCCTCACCATGAACTCTGTGTCCTCTCCAAACAAACCAAACAGGCATGAAGACAAAGCTTCCATGGAACTCCCGTATTTGTCACCACACCACATCACGGCTATGATGTGATAGCCATACTCCCATGCTGGAAATCTACTCAATCAGGGTATCTGAACACTGCAGTAATGGACAAGAGTCAGACGCCCTCTGCCCAGCTCCAGACGAATTTCTATCGTGCCCAATGCAAGGCAAAGCTCCCAGGGTCAGCAAAGAAGGAAATTCCTCGAGGATAGAAGGGTCAGAGGCTGGAGATTTTTCCCTAGGGAGTTTCTCCAAGCCCTATGCAAACTTTGGAACTTGAGGCACAAAGCTACCGCTCTCTACCCCTCTTTATCTCACACAAGTAAAAATAATGCCTTTGTGAGAGACCACTCAGGTATGCACACTGCAGAAGCTCAGGGTGCTTACTAGGGATCCATGCTGCATATAAGCACTTAGAAATGTCTTTCCACTCTTTCTCCAGTTCCATACTCTCCCCTGATCATGAAACCAGTTCATCTGAGTCTTCTACCACCACAAATTCTGGATATGAAGACAGAGCTTCTCCTCTTTCCAACTTTCCAATCAAATAAGCACTTATACTGCCAGTCTAAACTTTAAGCTTTATGCCTAAAATAGGAAGAAATTGTTACAAATGCACAAAATCCAACCCATACGTAAGAATGTCTTAGAATCTGTTTAAATACAGCATAACAATTTTTACAAATGCAGCTAAGAGGAGAAATGAATGATAAAGTCTTAATTTTAATTAAGATTTTGGTTTAACTACTACTAGTAATTCCTCACTTTTCAGCAGTATTTTTAGAATTAGGGTTTTAAAGCATGTGATTAAAGAAATCAACTCATTGGTGAAGTGAAAGCTACCATATAAGCAAATTCCCATACTACCACAGAAAACAGTTTCAAGAACCCAGAACTTTGGTTATTTCAGAAAACAAATACAAGGTTATACCATTAGCCATAATAAAATAACTAATGGAAAAGTCCAGGAAATCGCACTAATTTAGACCCCACTAATGAAGACTCAATAATTTCCTTTCAGGTCTGCCTAGATTTAACTTTGTACTATTTTAGTAAGGGGTTGCTATGAAAATTAAAGTACAAATAAAAATTGCTAGGGGATTACTTAATCAATTTAACATTTTTTACATGCAAATAACTGCTGCTAAAATACTAATTAAAATTAGCTCATGCATTCTTTAGAATCCCATATTCCATTCCAGTGGAAACAAAACATATGAAACAAAAGTCTACAACATTGCTTAAATCTATTAAGTGCTTGTTCCATCTGCTGTTTATTTTGGCTGTGAAAAACTGGTTTAGGAGTCAGAAAAGCAGGATACTGGACAAAGATTTATACATTCTTCTCAATGGCTGGCAATCTATTTCTCTACTTCTATTTTTAATAAATGCTGAACCATACAATTAAAAAATAACTCAATTTCTCTCCATTATAATTTAATATATATTATGGGGTATTCACTTTATTCTTGTCTTCAAAACACATAACTGAAAAATATTCCCAAGTCTGTAATACCAAATATCCCAAGATTCTTGGATTAAGATCTAGTATCTTACCTAGATACTTACTTTGCCTTTAATAGCAACGATAAAAAAAAAAAAACCCAAAACACAAAGCAGATCTAAAACACAGCAGTATATGTGATTCTGAAAATAAATGGGATATAGTCTAAACCAATAGTCCAAAAAAATGTCACAAAATGTTACTGTAGCAAGTGTCACTACAATTATGTATGTCTAGATTTGGGCGCCTTTAAGAGTCACAGATACTGGTTTTCTTCTTCAAGAATTTAAATTTCTTAATTAAAATTTAAGGCACGTCTCACTTAAACCTTAGTTCTAACCTAACAATACCAATATACATCAATCATTACTTCCTTCAAAAACAATTTGACGGTCTGCCATATACCTGCCAAGGGTCACACTAGTTGCTGGATGTAAGCTGACAGATAAAACATACTTGGTCCCAGCCTCAACAATCTTAACTTGGAATGAAAAGCAAAGCACCCACATGAAACACAATCTATATTACAAGAAGATGCATTTTATAGAGAGAGAAAAAGATGAATTTTAATTGGCTTTTGATTAAGTCAAAGAACAAACGGGAGGACAATGATACAGTTGGTGCCTGTTTTGTGGGAGACCTTAAGTAACTTTTATTTGATTGAAATAAAATCCAAAACAAACATAAACTTAGAGTTTACATTCATATCACAAGCTGGTAAAATACTCTGGACAGATGGGATTCAACAACAATATTCACAGGTTTACATTTAAATACATATTCAGGTAATTGACAAACTCAGTAAGTATTCTATTGTCACCAGAGTTTGTGAATCCCATTCTCTAAGCTAGTCTGCAATTGGGATCCATGTTCGAAAGATGTTAACAAGTTAGTTTTTAAAGCTTCTTCAAGCTCCACTCTAAATGAATGAAAAACAAAAGCATTGCTCCCTGCAGAGGAAAACTTTGGTATCCAAAACAATTAGTTGCCAATAATTTAAAAATATTTATAATGAGGTAATCAAGGCAACCGAACTAAAAACAAAGAAACTCAACATATTTCAACATTTTCATCATAATAAAGTCCAAGAGAATGTCTCATACTTGAGAATCACAGGTTATGTTCTCAGGAAGGTAACTCTTCATGTAAGTAAGAATATCAAATGAAAGGGGTCTTTGAAAACATAAAGGCTCATTTCAGTCAAAAACCTTGCTATCTCATAGATACCACTTTTTTTTTCTCCTATTGGATGGGCAAAGATAAAAAAGATTAACAAAACTCTGTGTGGGCAGGGATATGGAAAATAGGACTCTCACTGCCTTTTGGGGGGGTGGTGGTGATAAACTGGTAGTCTTTACAGAGGGCAGTTTAGTCATATGCACCAATGTTTAAAATGTGCATCATCTTTGACTCTGCAGTCATACTTCCAGGAAGATAAATGAACAAGTATACAATGGTGTGAATACAGGATTAACCAATACACCATTACCCACTAGAAACAGTCTAAATGGTCATCAAATGAACAATTAAATAAACTATGGTCCTCCAACAATGAAATATACCACAGTCAGTAAAATGATCATGCCTCTTACAATTCATGTGTAGAGACACATAAGATACACTGTTGCATCACACTACCATATGTAGGGTAAACCAACTTATTTAATGATCTGTATGTGAGTACTTCTATATCCATAGATACATTTCTCAAAGTATATTCACCAAAATATTAACAGCAGTCATTTCTGTGTGACAGGTATCTACTTCTGTCATGATGTTGTTTCATACTGATGGAAGTTTTTTCTATTATAATAAGAAAATATATCTTCATTTAAGGAAAGAAATATTACTATCTCACCAAAGTGCCTTCAAATCCCTTCAGTTTCCTATTTTAAAAACAAACTTTTCACTGAATGTTGTGAGTATATATAGCCACCAAACAGCTTATGGGTCTCCACCTGCAGGATCTCCTTTTCAGTTCTATACTTTAAGACAATGAAGTAATGAGAATTTAAAGATTAGATTCAAAGAAGTAAAGAAGGCCAAATAACCTTGTTGAAACAACCTATGTTCCTGGCATCTACCTTAAAAACCCCAGGTTCTGTGAACATAAAGTACTCCTAGAACAATCTCCCTCTTGCATCTTAAGAAAGCAGGCCGTGGAGAAGAATTTTAATAATGGTAGGGGATGGCAAGAGGTTTCTTCAAAAAAATAATAATAAATCATAAAAAACTTACCTCAGTAAAAATATTTAATTATCTTCCTGTCTTGCATTCTCTTTCTTAGCACCTGTACTGTGAACCTGGAGGGGAGAAAAGCAACAATTACTTTTTTCTGAATACCTACTATATGCCAGGCGGGGGTGGTCAGAGAAAGCCTCCCAGAGAGCATGAAGTCCAAGATAAATTGGAAAAAACAAAACAGAAGTTACTAAAAAGGGACGGCTGGGCAGGAAATTGGGAAGTTGCAAGGGTAACAACTTTTCCTAAATTGTTCAAGAATCCTTAATGACGCATTCAACAAACAGGCCTAGAGCACTGTAACATGTTAAGAGTTGGGCTGTTAGAACAGCTGCGTTGGAATTTCAGCTCTAGCACTTCCTAGCTTGTGTGGTCTTGAATAAGTACCTCCACCTTGGCGTGCCTTAGTTTCCCCATATGTATAATAGCAGTACCCAATTTGTAGGATTGCTGAGGACTGTATGAACTAATCCACATCAGGGACTGTAAAACAGTTTCCCTAGGGAGTTTCTCTGGAACATAACAAACGTTCATTTTTATTTTTATTAATACATGCTCCTACATAGTAAGTCTGTTCGTCTCTCACCATCACCATTATTGTTAGCATGATTGTTATTGAGAAAGGACATAATCCTTGTCCTCAAGGGGCTTACAGTATACTGGATAAGATAGGAGTTATCCAGATATGTAACATAAGGCTAAAGAAAAACCAAAGTCAATTATTCATTCCCTTAATTAACAAATACCTGAGTGTCTAGTCTTTCCCAGATATTTTGCTGGACATTTTTGATGGATGGACAGATACGGTTTCTATCCTGTTTCCAGTCTATCAAGGCCCACACTACTGGGCAGACGAGCTGCACAAGGAGACAGATACTATTCCTCAGTGGGTGTGGGGCAGTACATATCCCAACCAGCAGAATGAGATAGCCAAACATTCTGGGTGGAAGGGACGGCATTATAGGAAACACAGGGCCTTCAGGGAATGCTAAGCAGTCTTGTCAGGATGCATCTGACAGAGCAGTAAGGAGTGAGGCCTGAGAACAGGGAGGCCTCAGTGCCCTACTGAGTTTGTCCCCTGATCTAAAGCATACTGGTTATTCTGCTCAAATGGAATCACAGCCTACTTTTAACTTCAATTCTAGTATCTGTTTTTCTTCATCGTTTCTTTTTCCTCTTTCAAAGGTGACAGGGGTTAAGAGAAGGAAAAAGAAAAAAAAAACAACAGCCTCAACCCACGTTAGCGCTGGTAACACTGGTGGCGGAAGCAGCACTAAGTGATGAGTTTCATGTTGTCCTTTTTTTAATTCCTCCAACATTCTGATATGGACTGAATTGTTCCTTTTACGGGTTAGGGGACTGAGGCTCAGAGAAGTCAAATGGATCTCCTGAAGCCCACAGAGCTAATAAACACAGACACAAGTTGGACTCCCAAAGCTTTCTTTCTCTTAGGCAAAAACGTGTAAGGGATTTTGCAAAATTTAGAGTCTCTTAAAAACTACTCATAACTTCAGGGACTGTCAATTTCTGTACTTATACAGAAAAATAGCCTTCATCTACACAGTCAAAACTACTTAGAGAAGATAAAGGGAAAATCTCACAAAAGCAACAAAAAAGAGAAAATAGGTACAATAAATCTAACAAAAAAATTGGCAAAACCTATATAAGATAATTCTAAAATGCTCCAGAAGGACTCAAGAGTCAAATCAAATCAAACCAATGAAAAAATACAAATGTTCTTGGATAGGAAAATATCAGAAAGACACCAATTCTCTCTGTAAAATGAGTTTATAATTTTAATATCATCTCAATTTTTTAAGTGTTTTTTTCTGGAAACTAGACAAAATGATAAGTTCACATGGAAAAATAAACAAGGAAGAACTGCCAGGAAAATGAAGGGCAATAGGGGAAACGAAAACATTTTATAAAACCAATACCGTGTACTGGTGTATGAGTAGAAAGACCAATGAAATAGAACAGGAAGTCCAGAGATGTGCCCCAGTATACCTGGAAGTTCAGAATACAATGAAGGTGTACTGTATTCTGAAACAAATGGTAAAGGTAACTGGTAGCTACATGGAAAAAGATGAAGTTGAATCTATATATCAGCCCTGAACATCAGAATAAATCCCAAATATATCAAAGATTTAAGTGTAAAAATGAAACCATAAAAGTATTAGAGGAACACATGAACAAATTTCAAATTCTTGGAGCCCTTTCTGTGACTCAAAATCCAGACACCATAAAATATTAACTACCTAAATTTTTTTTATAAATTTATTTATTAATTCATGAGAGACACAGAGAGACAGACAGACAGAGGAAGAAACAGGCTCCATGCAGGGAGCCCGATGTGGGACTCGATCCCAGGACCCCAAGATCAAGGCCTGAGCCAAAGGCAAACGTTCGACCACTGAGACACCCAGGTGCCCCAACTACCTAAAATTTAAAGAAAAATCAGTTAAGCTTTCTATGCCAAAATACATGATGGTAAATTAAAAAAAAAAACTGGGGGAATTGCAGCTCACATCATAAACGGTTAATCTAATTTATACATTCCTAGAAATTGGTTAGAAAAAAACAATCCAAAAGGAAATTACAAAAGGTATGAACAGACATTTCACAGAAAAAGAAATAGAAATCACCTTTAAGCATATAAAAAAGATGCTCAGCCTCATTCATATCAAAATAATACACATTAAAACTACACTGTTATTTTTCACATATCAGAATAATACATATCTGAATGTTGCAAAACACTGTTGGAGAGGCTACAGAGACACAGGTACCCTGATGCATTACCTGCAGGAGTTCGAAATGGTACAACCCTGAAGAAGGGCAGAATTTATCAAAATTATAAATGCAATGCTCAATGACCCACGAATCCTACTTCCAGAAAGATATCCCAGACACACCTCACATTATGTGGAATGAGATATATACAGGTTTATTCACAATGACATTGTGATTGTTAAGAGACTGGAAAACATTGAAATATGCATCAATGAGGGCTAGTTAAGTTAGGGAACAGGCATACAGTGTAATATTCTGAAGCTGTTAACTAGTCCATACACTAATATGGAAAGATCCCAAAGGTGTATTAACTAAGCAAAAGCAAGGGGCAGAATAATTTACATGGTATGCTATATTTTATACATAAAGAAGAAAGTATATATAATTTACTGGTATTGGCTAATGTCTACACAAATGAACATCTAACAAATAAAAGAGGTTATTTATTGGGATACCTGGGTGGCCCAGCGGCTGAGCGTCTGCCTTGGGCTCAGGGCGTGATCTTGGAGTCCCAGGATCAAGTCCCACATCGGGCTCCTAGCAGGGAGTCTGCTTCTCCCTCTGCCTCTCCCTCTCTCTCTGTCTCTCATAAATAACTAAATAAAATCTTTTTTAAAGAGAGGTTATTTATTGGGGAGAGGGGACAGGTTAGACCACAAGAGCTGGAAATTAGACTCCTCAAAATAAGTTGTTTTAATTTTTGAATCACTTGAATATTTTACCTATACAAAAGTAATTTTAAAGTGTTAAAAGTGTAACTCACAGAAAGAACTACTCATAAGCCAGAGTCAAAATCCAATGAGCATTAAAAGAGAATTTTCTCTGAAATTAGATATTGACAAGCAATTTATTATTTTTTAAAAAATATGTTTATTTGAGAGAGAGAGAGAGCATGCACATGCACATGACTGGGGGGAGGCGCAGAGGGAGAGGGAGAAAAGAATCCCAAGTAGACTCCCCACTGAGTGAGGAGCCCATTACAGGGCTCAATCCCACGACCCTGAGATCATGATCTGAGCCAAAATCAAGACTTGGTTGCTTAACCAACTGGGCCACTCAGGTACGCAACAAGCACTTTTAGCATGGCCACCACTAAAAATGATAAAAGACAATGTAATCTTTTTCTTGAACCAATCTGAAGCCTATGATTATAATAATCTATAAAAAGAGCTATTAAAAGGGGTGAGGATTACAGAGAGGCAAGAAAGGGCAATGAGAGGATGTTTCAATCTAATGATTCTCATTGTATGGCCCCTAGGCCAATATCATCAGTATCACCTAAGAACCTGGTGAAAATGCAAATTCTCAGGTTCCAGCCCAGACTTCTGAACCAGAAACTCTGGAAATAATGGAGGTAGTAATCCCTGCAATGCACAGTCAAGTCTGAGCTTCCCACACATTCATATGCATCACCTGGAGCAGGATTTTGTGAAAATGAAGATCCTAGCTTAGGAGGTGTGGGGTGGGCCCCAGAGTATGCATTTCAAACAAGCTTCAGGATGCTTCTGATGTGCTGCTGGTTTTAGGGAACCACACTTTGAGAAGAAAAACCGTGGTGCACCTGGCAGAAGAAGGTATGCAAACTGTCTTCATGTGGCTGTTTCCTATGGAAACTGTCCTCAATATCAGACGGAAAAAGTCCTTACACAGGTTTTCTGGCTAAGAGATCCCATGTAATCTCCCATATAAAAGCTGTACTTAGGGTGCCTGGGTGGCTCAGTCAGTTCAGCCACCAACTTTGATTTTGGCTCAGGTCATGATCTCAAGGTGCTGGGATCGAACCTCACATTGGGCTCCATGTTCAGCATGGAGTCAGCTTGAGAGTCTCTATCTCCCTCCTTCCCTCTCCACTCCAAGTGTGAACATGGACGTGCTCTCTCTCAAATAAAATCTTAAAAAAAAAAAAAAGCTGTACCTAACATGTAGTGAATATATTTTCAAAAATATTTCTTTTTTTGTTAAAGATTTCAAGTAACCTCCACACCCAATGTGGGGCCTAAACTCATGACCCCAAGATCAAGAGTCACACGCTCTTACCAACTGAGCCAGGCAGATGCCCCTCAAAAACCTGTCTTTTAAGAGAACAGTAACAACTACAAACTGTTGAATCCAATTTAAGTATGTCTCATTTGAGAAAATTTTCAATTATGAGTGGAGTTACAAGCATTTCAAAATGAAAACACACACACACAAAGCCTATATTCTTACATCGGTCAGGTTATACTCTGATGAACTTTACCTCAATTCCACTGGCCACACCACCTGCTCTCCATGAAAAAGCGCCAAGCACTTTCTTTCTAAACATCTTCTAAAAGATTGTTCTTTTTATAAACAATAAACTGATGTTTCATCTGCTTTACGTGGGGGGGGGGTACTTTTTTATAGGAATCTTCTAAGTAAAGAATTCTAGCCTAGGTGAAAGTATCTAAAAATGTTGTGTGTCTTTATTTTGTAAGTCACACTTGGGATAAATTTTTTTTGTGTTAAATATTAATCAATGCACTGATATTTCTATATATTCCCACTTCACTGAATATAAGACACCATCAATTCTCATACACACTATTATTTTATGTACTGTTATGAAAAGTTGTCAATTAAAACATGACATGCCAATTTTAAGATAGCATTCCATTTTAGATATGTATCTTAAAAAGTAATGAAATAACTTGATTATAAAGCTCAAAGCTATGTACATAGTAAGTTATTCCTTTTCCTCCATAAAGGCATGGATTTTTCCATTTACCAATATGTCCACACCCAAAAACTGGAAGTTTTAGCATCTCTGCAATTCATATTATTTGTTTAATTTTTGCACAGATATACATACGTATATATATTTTAAAGTAGTGATTAAAAAAAGTAGTAAAGAAAAAAAAAGAGTGACCTCTTTTTACCCTGCAATATGATACTGCTTGCTCAAAGTAATAAAAGTTAATTACTCTCAATCTGGATAATTCTCCAATCCAAAAGTATTCAATTTATCTATCTCCTGTCAATTTAACATGTTATAGTTCTATTTTGACAAGAGTCTTTGTTTCCATAGCACCTTTCAAAAGTAAGGAGCAATGAATAATAAACATCTCACAGCATCTCATCCATTCAACAAAAAAAAGTAAGTTTGCTTTGCAGATTTAACAAGAGTTGAAGGAACGTGCAACATTAATCTATAGCTATATATTTGTCTGACTTGAACTTTTTGACTCAGCATTTTCCTCCTGGCACCAAGATAAAGAGTTTCAAAGAAAAAGACAATTTCTAACAAACCACATTAGGAGTACCGAGGGCCAATGTGATTACAGGATATTTTAATTTTCACCTTTGTACACACCTACATTTTCTGAATTCTCTAATATGGATACTAGCAAGAAAAAAAAGGTTACTTAATAAGTGGTTACACTAATTTGTATTTTACTTTAACTGAGACCTTTTTAAGTTATTCTACACATTATCACTATCACTTCCCAAGTCCATTCTAACCTCATACTCCTCACTAAGTGTTTAGTTCAGCATTTCTAACAAGAACCTCAATGAAGCAAATTTTTCAGACAAAGGGGCATAGGGACTAACCTCATCTCCCATCTGAGATTCTAGAATCATCAAAGAGAGTGTCAGGAGCCAAGAGCTTTTCTGGTATGTCAGTTACTTCAGAAAGAAAAGGGGGAAAATTTTTTTTCCCCAACAAAAATTGTTAAGTTCTATACCCTTTTCCGTTATAACTGGGTAGACAACGGATCGCTGTTTAGAGTAGACCTCAGAGGGGCCAGTACTGTCCCCTAAGATATATGCTTAGATATAAAAGTAACTATGGGAAACACTGGCATTTAGTGTTTGGGGGCCAGGATGCTGAACTTCATACAACCTATGGAATAGACCACATAGTGAGGATCCATCCTCATCCTGAGAATCTTTTCAATGTCCAGCCAGATTAATCACTATAAACTGGCATTCCTTTAGAACATAAAACTGAAAAGTCTGTATAAGGGATCATGGGGAAAACTCCAGTAATTTAGGAGAAGGTAGCTAATGCGAGACACGTTGGGATAGAATATGTCTGAAATTAGTCGCCGTTTCCTCACATCACACATGGTCAACTCAACATCGTAATACTGAGCATGCCTTGAACTAAGGGGACATCCACAATGATCCCAAAAATCTCCATCTTTTACCCGTTATCAATGATAAGTGGTAGGAATCCAGCACTGTGCCTCAAAGTAGCAGCACTTCAAAGTGTGCAACACAAAAGGTGCCATACAACGTAGACAGAAAATACGGCCCCGTGGAGGCATTATACTGACATTATTATTTATGGGTTGACCGAGTCTGTAATTTATCTTGGCCTGTTGTCCTTATTTCACTCTAAGCTGCTTCTCTCTTTCTTATCATAAATGGGTTACCCTAACACTCAGGTGTCAACCCCCTCCTCCTTCCTTCCCCCTCAATGCCAGGGTATGTATGTGTATGTGTGTGTGTGTGTGTGTGTGTGTGTATCCCTGCTCTTTCCTTTTCTTGTTTGAAATCACTGACAGCTTTACTACTCTTCCATCTACACACGTCTTCGTTAGGAAGCAGGTGCAAGCTAGGAAGCAAGTTAGGAAGCAAGTTAGGAAGCAGGTGCAAGCGCCCGGTGCACGCTCTCTTCTGGCACACGTACGCCTGTGGCCGCGCCTGTCGGCAGATTGTTCCTTTATCTCTCCCTTCCATTTAAACTGGAGCATCACACTGATTTTTCAATTACGCGCGTACATACGTTGCACTGTGGAGGAGTTTCATATTTCAGGGCGGTAAAGTGGGCTTTACAAGAAGTCTGCAGCCAAGGGGAGGGGCCTTGGTTCTGACAACGTTGAGAACCGCTGCTTCCAGAGAGTTGGAATCGTGTGCCTAACGAAAAACCAAACTTAAAAAAAAAAAAAAAAAGTTTCCTTTGCTTAAGGAGAGAGCCCTGGGGCTCCAACATCCCACTTGCATTCGGCCTGACAACCCCCTCCCCCCCACCGTGTACACCCTCTGCTGCTCTGCTGCTCCAAGTCGGCTTCTGGTCTCACGCAGGGCCAAACAAGAGTTTTTGACCATGTGGAGGTCAGCAGCGACCCTTCTTGGAATATAACAAACAAACAAAAAAAGGCAAATGCCTTCCCCCCAGGAACTCCTGGGGCACGCTGCACCCAATCCCAGGGGGGCTCGTGCACACCTCCTGCAGCCCAGCTGGGGCTCCAGGAATGGAAGTCACCCGAGCCCGGAGCCCGGAGCCCGGAGCCCTGCGAGTGGGGGCGGGGAGGAGGCTGGAGGCAGGAGGCTGGAGGCTGGGACCGGGCGTGGGCGCCGGGGTCGCAGTGCCCGCGCTCCAAGCGCCAAGCCCCCGCCCCGCGCTTCCCCGCAGCGGGGCTCCGTGCAGCCCGGGAGCCGCGCAAGTTACGCGCCCGGCGGACCGCGGAGGCTCCGTAGGTCGCGTTGCCCCGGCCAGCGGCGCCGCGTCCGGGCGCCAACCCCGCCCCCGGAGGGAAGCGAGCGCGGGCACCCGGGGTCGCACCCGCTGCCCAGGGGACTGACCCGGGCGACCCCGCGGCCCCGGCCCGGCCGCCCCGCCCCGCCCGCCCGCCGCCTGCGCGGGTCCCGGGACGGCTTGCACCGAGCGGCTCCGCGGCGGCCTCCCCGGACGCGGGCCGCCCGCCGAGCCCGCCGAGCCCGCTCCCCCGCCCGGCCCTCGGCCCCCGCCGCTCTCAGCCCCCAACGCCCGCCGCCGCCGGCCGCAGCTCACCTCCCGGGCCGCCGCCGCCGCCGCCGCCTCCGCTGCCGCCGCCGCCACCGCCGCCGCGCGCGATCTCGCGAGACTTCGCTCCCCTCCGCGCTTCCCCCGCGCTCCCCCCGCCCTCCCCGCGCCGCCGCGCCGCCAGCGCAGACCCCGGCCTGGAACCCGCGCACGGCGCGCCGACCCCGGAGCGCCCCCCCCCCCCGCCGCGGGCTCAGGCCGAGCCCCGCCCGCGACCCCGCGTCCCGGTTCCTGCAGCCATTCCGCCCACGTCCGTGGCCGCGAAGGGTTAAAAGCCAGGTGCGCGGCGGCCGACTCCCCTCACCTGGCCGGCCGGGCGCGCGTGCGCATGCGCCTGCCCCGGGCCCCGGGCCCCGGACCCCGGACCCCGGACCCGCGAGCCCTTGCAGCGAGCGGCTCGGAGCGCACCGACCGCGGCAACCCCAGCAGCCCGGCTTGGGGTGCTTCCTGGGCGCGGAGGACTGCTGCGGCTCCCCGAGGGTCCTCACCGCAGCCCCACGAGGTGGCTGTGCCCATCCTCCTCGCTCCAGAGGGCAGAAA
Source organism: Nyctereutes procyonoides (assembly GCF_905146905.1). Lineage (NCBI taxonomy): Eukaryota > Metazoa > Chordata > Mammalia > Carnivora > Canidae > Nyctereutes > Nyctereutes procyonoides. The sequence continues at coordinate 48,677,532 of NW_026575126.1, read as the reverse complement.
ACGGAGGCTTGGCTACGCTCAGTAGCTCCAGGTCACACTGCTGGGCATGGGCATCCGGGGTTGTCAGACGCCCAAGCCAAAACCCTTTTTTTTTTTTTTGCCTCCATGACAACCCCAGGCTCTGGCCTTGGCCCTCCTTGGGCTGAGCGTGCTGAGTCTTTCCTTTCCTCCCAAGATTCCCCCAGGTGAGAGGAGGCAGGCGCTCCCTAGGAGGCCAGCTGCTACCATCCCTTACGGTTTTTTACCGAGCTGCTGTCCAGAAAATGCAGATTCTCCCGTATTGCATGAGCTCTCTAAGGAAGGCCTCCCTGTGCCAGACTCCGTAGAGAGTCCTGCAAACTATGCGACTGTATTTTTATATTCCGTTGTCTCTTCTCTGGACTGGTGGCATTTTGATTGTAGGGAGCACAGTAGAATAGGACACAGGACGTAGTACTAGAATACACATGATGTTAGGGGATGCAGAGAAAGGTGTGTCTTCTTTCCAGGAGTAAACTCTTAACATTAGATGATAGTTTCTTTTAAAAATTCGATTTACTTAACAGAGAGGGAGAGTGCAGGAGGAGGCGCAGAGGTGAGAGCGAAGCCTCAAGCAGGCTCCCCATTGGGCATGAAGTGCTACCTGGGGCTCAATCCCAGAACCCTAAGGTCATGACCTAAGCAGAATCAAGAGTTGGGCACTTAACCATGGGAGCCACCCAGGTGCCCCTATCTAATTGTTTCTAAAGCAAAGGGGCTAGCATTTATTGAGGGCCTTTCACGGTTGCTACCAATATTCTTCCAAGTGAATTCTTCATGGGAAATATTCTTCATAGGACAATGGAGACTGGGGAAGATGGAAAAATTGGCCTGAGCTCCCATCATGAGACAGGATATGAACCTGAGCCTGAGTCCAGAGCCCAGTACTGCCTGGCACCAAAGTCCCAGGAGTGAGCCTGAGCTAGTTCATCTGGGCCAACCAGCTGCTATAAAATCAAGAGCCTTAGGGGATGGCTCAGCGGTTTAGCGCCTGCCTTCAGCCCAGGGCATGATCCTGGAGTCCTGGGATCAAGTACCGCGTCGGGCTGCCTGCATGGAACCTGCTTCTCCCTCTGCCTGTGTCTCTGCCTCTCTCACTCTCTCTCTCTGTCTCTCATGAATAAATAAATAAATAAAATATTTTTTAAAAAATCAAGAGCCTTGGAGGTTTTAACTACTCCTCCACCTGCCAGTCACGTCAACATCAGCAAACATGGGCCTGTCCACTCTCTAGAAACAGGGCCATTCTCTATAGACCAGAGGTTATGGGTGTCCCTCCATGTGCCAAAACTACCCAAACCACCTGAAGGAGAAAGTCAGAGAGGAAGGGGAAACCATATCTGGTAGGCAGCTACCAGGTGCCAAGCACCACTCCAGGTACTCTCCATTTATTAATTCACTTAGTCCTCCCGAAAATCCCTTGTGGGAGGCATGGTTGTCCCCCGTTTCAGATAAAGAAGTCAAGGGGCTAAGAGAGGAGTGAAATTGCCCGAGGGCACACAGTCGGTAAGTGGGAGGGCTGGGGTTGCACTCCAGATTGGTCTGTCCCCAGAACAACAGACTTTGGCTTCCATCACTAAAAAGGTTCTTCACTGGTCCAAATGCCTGTGTCTTCATGAAACTGAAAACCAGGAAATCCCCTGAGATCAGGGCTCCTGTGTAAGATACCATATGTTCTCCTATGGGTGGACTGTGCTTCAGTATTCTCATCTAAAATAAGGATAGAAAGAGGATGCTGGGAGGATTAGCCAAATTCATATACATGAAGCATGTAGAAAAGTGCCTTGCACTGATTAAGCTCTCAGTAAATTACAGCCATTATTACCACGGGGGCGATGCCAGTGATGTTTTACTCTTTCCTATCTCCCAATACACATTCCCAATCAAGTTGGAGAATATAACCTTATCTGCTCAGGCATGGAAATAAAATTAGTTGCTAGCAAACAATAAATTCTCTTTAATAGGCAAAATGATCCCCACAACCCCTCCCCCCAGCCCTTGATTGGGGAGAGAGACCAGACACTCCTGAAGCTCTGCTGCAGTCTCTCATCCCTGTTTCCTGGGAGGCTGGGAGCCAGAGTTATAAAAGGCTCCCCTTATAGAGGAAAAGCTACCCAAATATTTTTAAGTTGTTGGCAAAAGCAAGAAGAAAAAAAAATTTAATCTGAAACTTCTTAAAATTTCGGTGAGGTTGGAGATTAATAAAACCACAGTGACATCACGACTGGGTGAAAGGTTTTTTACAGGAAATGAAGCTGCCACACACTCAGGCCATTGTACCCCAAACAAAGTAAGATTTCTACCCTGACACAAGACATGCGATGCATTCCCATGAATGGCAATGTCTTGCTATGGAAGTAAGTCTCATTGGTGAAGGGGTGAACACAGCAGCATCCATAAAGGGCATTACCATTTGGACAGCACAAAAGCAAACAAAAGGTCCTAGGGTGATTCTAATATGCACACCTCTGAGGTATCACTTCCAAAAAGCACTATTAATGCCTTTTGATCTAGGAGAAATTTTATAATTCAATTTGTCTAGTGCTCTCTCATTCAGTAAAAACATATTAAGTGCTTAAGTGCCAGTTACTACATCAGTAGCAGTCTGCCAGACAGGCACAGTCCGTGCCCACATCACATGGATGGCCTAGAGGAAGACCAATAATTCAACCAAGGGGTATTGAAATACTATATGATAAATAGAATGAAGAAGAAGAGCAAGTAATCAAAAGGGGGGGAAAGGCAGGATGGATGGAAGGGTAGGAAAGAACTTGCTTGAACCAAGTTTTAAAGAATGCAGCAAAGTGAACTAGGCAAGGAAGCAAGGGGAGATCATTCCAGAGATAGGGAGAGAGAGTATGGATCAGCAAGGAGTGGGTAAGTTTTGGTGGCTGGGAAGGCAGGGTGTACTGGGGCTTTTAAGAGGCATCCCACACCTGTACATACCATGAGCATGTGGGGACAGTGGAGAGTAGGAAACTCAACTGGAGGTGGAAGAGTATGGTGAGCCATGACATTGGTCCCCACATACACATCCTGCCCCGTTGGCAATCCAAGCTCATCATGGAACCCTACCACCTCTGCCCCACCAGCGCTTGGTCATGGATGGGCAGGTTGTAGTGACACAGCTGTCATATCGCTAGCCAATCTGTATTTGAGGAAGTAGCACATTAGAAGTCCTGGCACCACAGTGTAGAAGGCAGGATGCACATCTGCCTCCCTTGCAACCAGAACAAGGGATATGACATAGGCTCTGCCGGCCAGATGCATCACACGAGACTGAATCCGGTCATGAGCCTCAGTTCTGTTAGAGTGACTGGTGGCCAGAGCAGCCAGTTTGGGGGATGGCAGGGGTAGAAACTCCCCATGGAGAAACTGCACCAGTGCTGACGGCAGTAGTGGTTGCAGTGACAGCAAGCTCAGGCAGGGTGGTGGTTAGCTCTTGGGGCCAGGCCTGCAGTGTGGTTTGGGGCATATTTCCTAGAAGCTTAGTCTCGATCTCTTTTCTCCAGCCTCACGATGATTCTGTGGGATACCTAACATCCTTTATTACATTCCCCTCTCTGCTTAAACCAGCTAGCATTCCCCGCAAGATCACTGACCCCTCACAGGCCAAAGCCAAGTGGGGCCTAAGAGACTCAGAGATAGACTCACTAGGGCAGTGGCGAGGGGAACTTTCTCTGCTGTAAGAGAGAGAACCAGGAAGCCAGCTCGCTCTCCCTGCCTTCTGTGGAAACTTCGTTGCCACTAATGACTTTTCCCACAGCTGTGAGATACGATAGGGTTTAACTGGCAGAGAAACAGAGAAACCAAAGGTCTTGGGTCGTTGGCTACATCACCAAGCTGCTGTGCTGACCCCAGACCTATAAGGCCCTGGATGTCCCCCTTCCCTGAGCTAAAGCATGTGGTTAAATCAACTTGAGTTGGCTTCTCTGGTCCTTGCAGCCAAACATTCATGCTGGTGCAAGGAGGAGAGAAGCAGCTTATGGAGAATGGAGGTACCTCTTTCCTGGCTATGTCAGGAGCTGCCCAAAATCCTGACCAACTTTTTACATCTATCCCTCTCACCCCTGCACAATATCAATCCCACTCAGGTAAGAATGACCTGATTCCAAACAGTTTATTCCAGAAAACATATCCTTCCTTTGCCCTTACCATCCTTTGGTTCTCCCTCTCTGATGGGCGCAAAGTGGTTCTGTTACTTGCCCAGCTCCCACCTCTGGTAAGTGACAGAGCTCAAGTTCTGGAGGCAATCCAGATCCCAGGCTTTTAACCACTATGTTTAATGCCGTGCATCATCCACCCTTGTTACCAAAAAAAAAAAAAAAAAGGCTTTTAGCCAGGAAAAAATTAAAAACGAACTCAAATCCCATTCCATATTTGCTATCTCGCCTTGAGTAAGCTCCTGAAGTCTCACTGAAAATGAGTTTGACATGAAAATGGAGTTAATGATACCAGCTTCCTAGAGCCTGACAGTCATCTGTGCCATTCACCTGGGACTTCTGGCTTCTAACCTTCTGGGCATGTGCAAAGTGGAACTTCCTGGTCCACTTGGGTAGGGTCATGTGACTAGATCCAGCCAAGGAGTGTGAGTGGAAGGAGTAGATGTCACTTCTGGACTGCAGGTCTGTTGAGCAGAGCCCCCAGCCAACCCATCTTGGACATACAATGCGAGCAAAACCCAAACCTTTACTGTTTTAAGCCACTGCGTGTTGGGAGTCGATGGTTGTCATAGCATGTTCTAGTCTATCCTGATTGATACATACAGTGTGGTCATGTGCTCATCTGTTTACTCAAGAAACACTTCTCTGCTATGGCTCCAACCCCAGCTGGATAAGCAAGAAGGCTCACGCAGCAGTCCTGAAGATTCTGGCTCAATAGGTCTGGGGTGGGGCCCTGCCCTCTGCATATTCATGGGGCTTCCCAGTGATTCTGATGGACTGGCAAGCCTGAGACCCTTGCATTGCTAGTGGTTCACCATGTGATGGTTGAGTGGGACAGGGTTCCTACCACTGAGGACCCCACAGACTGCTATTTCACATCTCTGGGCTTGGGACTCATGCTCTTCTCTCTGCCTGGTATGCCTTCCCTCCATGCCTGCCACCCTGCCTCCAAACACCAGCTAAAACTTCAGATGAGCATTTTGATGACCCCATCCTAGGTGCTGTGATTATTCCCCAAAGTGTGGTCCTACAAATAGCTTGAATGCACCTCCTCCGTAAGATTGCAGCCTTGTAGAGGATGGGGTCTTGGCGGCTTCCTTTCTCTGAGCCATCTGACCAGCGCTGTGGAAATGGGGAGAGACTCCTGCACCAGCATCAGCCACGGTCACCTGAATACACAGGTCAGCAAAACCAAAGCCCTAGGACTTATGAGACAGACCCTCCCAAGAAGACTGCCAGCAAAGTGTTTCTCAGAAAGCCACTTTGGGATTCTAATCCAGCCTCTGCCACTTTGTAGCTCTGGGACCACAAGCACCATATTTAATCTCTTCTGAGTCTCAGTTACTTAAATGTCAAATGGGACCAATGACGGTACCTGCCTCACACAACTGTGAGAACTCAATGAAATAAAGAACTGAATTAAATTCCAGCCACATTTATCATGTTCCCCTTTACTGTCGTTGTCTCATTATTACCTACTGCCACTACTGAGCATGCCCCATAGCTCTCATTATTAATGTTACTTACCACACGCTCCCTCCCTTCCTGCCAAGCCTAAGTGACTTCTTAAGCATTCCATCCAGGAATGGAGAGTATTCTTGGAATTCTCGAAATGAGTTCTTCATTGTCTCATTGATGGTTCAGTGCCCACAGTGGTTTAGCACCCCTAGTACCCCCCGGGAAGCTACCCAGCTGGCTCCTCAGGAAGTGTGTGCTGCCAGTACCAGGCTACCTGGATACAGCTAAGAAAATAGGGCTCTCCTGAGGCTCCCTTTCTCCTGGACTTGACTTCCTCCTGCTCTGGAGTACTCTGGATTCATTTGTGGTCAGCCCAAGCACTGTGAAGGTGGCCCCCACCCCTGGCTATGGGAGTGGCTGGATCCCAGTCAAATAGGCCTGTGGACTTCTGCAATCATTGATAGCACACACAAAAATAATACCTGGAACGGGCTTAATTCTTTCTTCCCAGGGGGAACTAAAAGAATTAGGCTTTCGTGTTTCAATAATAAACATTCCTTATGCCATCAGAGTGAGCAACTCCTGCCTTCCTTCCTTATCTTTCATAAGTCTGGATCACGGTGGGCAAAATTTGGGTTTTCAAGAAAACATTCCTGAGGTTTTGTGCTGAAAGACTCCAAGTGGGTATGAAAGAATGGAAAAACAAAATTCCCCCACACCTCTACAAGGACAGGGAGGGGAGGGAACAAAGACCAAACCTCTGACAACAAAATAAAGGAAAAACGTAAATGAGGTTTTTCTGATGGAAAAGTTTCTGAAGTCCCAGCCTTGAAAATTCTCTGCTAGGATCCACTTTCAGATGCAAGTTCAGAAGGTCTGTAAGGAAGGAACTAAAGATGGGGAGTCAGAGGAAAAGAGACCAGCATGCATTATGGAGCAGGAGGGGCAGAAAACAATGAGATAAGAAGGCAGCCACAAGAGGCAAGTGCTTCTAGAAGCACAGACAGTGGTCAGGGTAAGAAGACCACTAGGTGAGAGTTTTCTCCAGAGAGCTAGAGCAGAAAACAGAAGAACTAAGATTTTTTTTCTCCCCCAAGATTTTGTTGATAGACAGCTGCTCAAATAAATTTGTATTCCCATTTCAACGAACTCATATGACTGGAACAATAAGCTTACATTCCAGAGCCTGGGCCGACCTCATGCACTCTACTGCCATTAATATACTAAGTATGTAATTAGTGCTGCTTGCACTAAGAAGGACCACAAATCTGCTAGGTTCTTTTCTGTTTAGCTTCTGACAGCAGCATCCAGCATTTAATATTGTATTCTCACGTCAGCTCTTCCCAGGGGAGAAAGGAAGTGGGGACGGACGAGAGGGGAACCTGTTTTATAATTTATCAAGATATAGGGATCAGTCCTTCAATCAAAAAAAAAAAACCAATTTGCAAATAAAGAATATTACAAAAAAAGGAGGGAGGCTGGAATGATCCTATGATACTGAGTTAAAATCAGTAATCTGGTAGTGAACTAAGGTTTTTTAATAAATAGAAAGCTATATATATAAAGATATAAATATAGATGTGTGTGTTTCCATGGATTGATATACATATTTCCAAGCTCTGAACACTGAGGGGTCCTAGAAGCAAAGATTACTCAGTAACAATGAGCACCCTTACCACTCATAGGTTGGTATCTAAACACCATACTCCAATAAAAGGATCCAGAACTCCTGGGAGAAGTGGTTTCTTCCAGAGCTGAAGTAGGGAAAATACAAAATGAGCCAGGAACACCAGTACCAGAAATTAGAGAATTGCTTTAAAAAGTTTGAGTGCTTATTGAGAGGATAAAGGAGCCAACCTAGATGGAGCTCCCAATGGCTAAAGCTGGAACAATTAAAGCAACAATGACAAAAAACAATAGTATTGGATTATAAGCCTTAGAATAAAATAAATACTCTTAAGTTCATATTGGAGAAAGAAGGAAAAAGGGGATGTGGGGAGTCTCTCTCCTTGAAGAAGAATTATAATTAATAAGTGTAGAGTGAGAGGTGCCTGGACTCAGTTGGTTAAGCATCCACTTGATTTCAGCTCAGGTCACAATCTCAGGGTCATGAGATAGAGCCCCGAGTTGGTCTCCATACTGAGCATGGAGTCTGCCTAAGATTCTTTCCTTCTCCCTCTGCCCCTCCCCTGCTGGCTCACACCCCCACTCCTCTCTAAATACATACAAACATACACATATACATGCATACATACACGTAGAGTGAAAGAGGAAAAATTTTTAAAAATCACCATTGAAAAGCACAGTAATTGCTGCAGTAAGATCCACCCATGGGTGCTAAAATCTAAGTGGACAGAAGTTTGAGGAGAAACAGGATAGCCTTGAAGTTTCCCTCTTCAGGTATTTATTAGTTATAAAGAGAAAAATAGTGACTTCACGGTGAAGAACTACAAACACCATGCTAATCAAGTGATTGAGGTTAACACCACTAGTACTAACTTATATTTTTATGTACCCCTGATGCAATTTGATAAGAAGGGCACTTCACTCCATGGTACCCTCCCCCAGAACTCACAACCTCTGTTGTATCCTGAGAAAACATCAGACAAACCCAAACTGAGAGACATTCTATAAAATACCTGACCGGTATTTTCTTTAAAGTGTCAAAGTCATGAAACTAATATAACACTGTATGTTAACTATACTGGAGTTCAAATAAGATAAAAGTATCAAAGTCATAAGAGACAAAGCCTGAGTTGTCACGGACTGGAGGGGCCTAAAGAGACACAATGACTTGATGCAGTGTGGGACCCTGGACAGGAAAAGGACATTAGAGGGAAAAAACTGGTGAAATCTGAACAAAGTCCATCGATTACTTTATAATATTGTACTCATGTTAATTTGTTAGTTTCGATCACTGTACTATAGTTTAAAAGACACTAATATTTTAAGGTGCTGGGTGAAGGGTACATGGGAATGCTGTGCTATTTTTGCAACTTTTCCATAAGTCTAAAATTATTAAAAAATAAAGAAAGTTTTTTTTTTTTTTTTAATGAGGTGCTGGGGCACCTGGTGGCTCAGTCAGTTAAGCATCCAACTCTTGGTTTTGGTTAAGGTAATGATCTCAAGGTTGTGAGATTGAGCCCCATATAGGGCTCTGCACTCAGCAAAGAGTCTGCTTGAGATTCTCTCTCTCCCTCCTGCTCATACACTCTCTCATAAATAAATAAGTAAATAAATAAATAAATAAATAAATAAATAAATAAAATCTTTTAAAAATAAATAAATAAATAAAATCTTTAAAAAAAATGAGGTGCTGAATTTACATAGGTGTTGCTGACAGGGTTTTCTAGGAAAGCACCCATTCTAAAATTGGTGTAAGAAATAAGGTGTAAGAAATAAGGCCCTTAATGGGGTGCCTGGGTGGCTCAGTTGGTTAAGTACCTGCCTTTGGCTTGGGTCATGATCTCAGGGTCCTGGGATCAAGCCCTACATCTGGCTCTCTGCTCAGTGGAGGGCCTGCTTCTCCCTCTCCCTCTGCCTGCTGCTTTGCCTACTTGTGCTCTCTATCTCTCTGTCAAATAAATAAATAAAATCTTAAAAAAAAAGAAAGAAAGAAAAGAAAAAAATTAAGTCCTGTAAGAGCTATCCATTTCTTGGGGAAGGGTTTTGAGGGGAGTTTCATTCAACAACAAGCCACAGTTCTGGTCCTCAGAGAGCTTACTCCCTAAGAGAAGAGAACAGATTCCAGAAAGTACAAAAGAAAACTAAAGTAATTGTGAGCTGTGTCAAAGGCTGTGAAGGAAATCAGTAAGGTCTGGAAAAGCATTTCTAAGGTAATGACACCAAGATTGAGACACCAAGGAGTTGAACATATCGAGAAGAGGAGAAGAAGGACCCCAAGTAGAGAGAACAGCACCTGCAAAGTCTGGAGCCAGGAGGGAGCTTGGCATATTCCAAGAGACAGGACAGGGATCACAAGAATACTAGGCCATAAGCTGGCTGAGAATAGAATCATAAATCCAGAGGCGGGGCAAGATGGCAGAAGAGTAGGGTCCCCAAGTCACCTGTCCCCACCAAATTACCTAGATAACTTTCAGATCATCCTGAAAACCTACGAATTCAGCTTGAGATTTAAAGAGAGAACAGCTGGAATGCTACAGTGAGAAGAAATCGCGCTTCTATCAAGATAAAGAGAGAGAGCATCCAGAGGGAGAAGTAGAGAATCCTAGGCCAACTCTGCACTAAGTATGGAGCCCCCCACATGGGACCCAATTTCACGACCCTGAGATCCCAACCCAACCCAACCCAAATCCAAGCATTGACACCCAGGTGCCCCAAATTTTCCAAAAGTCTTAAATAACATTTTATTTATTTTCTATTTTTTTTATTTTTAAAGATTTTATTTTATTTACTCATGAGAGATACAGAGCGAGTAAGAGAGAGGCAGAGGGAGAAGCAGGCTCCATGCAGGGAGTCTGACACAGGACCTGATCCCGGGTCTCCAGGATCAGGCCCTGGGCTGCAGGCAGTGCTAAACCACTGCACCACCAGGGCTGCCCCTTAAATAACGTTTTAAAAAGTAGAAATATAGCAGTCACAGAATAAGAATATTGTATCTTTTACTATGTAAAATAAAACTATTATCTTTTGGCCTTTCAAAATATCAAATACTATTTGAATGTGACTTACAACCTATGTATTCTTTGAAATAACTGTCGATTTCATCATCCAGGGGATTTGTTTCTTTATTTTCTCTTATAAAATTCAATAGAATATTAGCTTCTGGGGTATCTTAAATAAAAAATGCATAAAATGTGAAAAAAAGAAAAAGAATCATAAATCCATAGTAGACACCACCACCACCACCACCACCACAACTACTACTATCCACCACAGGTCATATGGTCTTCCCAACAATCCTACCAGGTAGAGATGAATGAAACCACCACCATTACCACCAGTACAAACCCTCTCTGAACAGTAATACAAACGGGATGTCGTCACGTGCTATGGTCTCCATGTTCATGTCCTCCTCCAACACCAAATTTATATATTGAAACCTAATCTCCAGGGTGATGGCATTGGGAGGTGGGGTCTTTGGGAGGTGATTAGGTCATGAGAGTGGAGCTCTCAGGAGTGGGGTTGGTGCCCTTCTAAAAAAAAGAGCCCAGGGATCTCCCTCGCCCCATCTGCCACCATGTGAGGACCCAGAGAGGAGATGGCTGATTACAAACTTAGGAAGGGGGTTCTCGCCTGACACCAAACTTGCCAGGGCCCTGATCTTGGACTCCCCAGCCTCCAGAGCTGTGAGAAGTAAATGTGTGTTGTTAATGAGCCACTGAGTTTATGGTGTTTCTGTTTAGCAGCATGAAGGGATGGAGACACCATGCCAGGGCTTTCGAGCTGTGTGAGGGCACTGAGGCAGGGCTCACTGTGATGCCCAGAGCAGTTTGCCATTAGAGAGCTGAGAAGTAGTGAGCGGTTGTGAGTAGAAAAAAAAGTGGAGCAGAATACTTGTAAGGGAAAAGAAGACAAGGGAGAGAAGGTACCTAATGGTCACTTGTAAGTTGTTTGCATGAAAACTCCCTCCAAACCCCTGACCCCTTGTAAAGCCCACCACACACTCAGGTCTGGTGTGTCTCTGCGAATCTGCAGGTGTCTGTGTATGTGTGCATGTATCACTCTGTCTGTGTGTCTATGTGCGTGTATATGCATGTGCCACTCTGTGTGTGTCTGTGTGTGTATGTATGTACCACTCTGTCCGTATGTGTCTCTGTGTGTGTGCATGTGCCACTCTGTGTGTTTGTGTATGCATGTGCCACTCTGTGTGTGTGTCTCTGTGTGTGTGTCTCTGTGTGTGTATGCATGTGCCACTCTGTCTGTATGTGTCTCTGTGTGTGTGTGCATGTGCCACTCTGTGTGTGTCTGTGTGTGTATGCATGTACCACTCTCTGTGTGTGTCTGTGTCTGTGTGTGTGTATGCATGTGCCACTCTGTGTGTGTCTGTGTGTATGTATGTGCCACTCTGTGTGTGTGTGTGCCACTCTGTCCACATGTGTGTCTGTGTGTGATGCTGTGCCTGTCCGTGCTTAGGCACGTCTTTGTGAGTCCCTGCATGTCTGTGTCTGGGTGTGCTTGCGTGTGCTGGAAATCAGAGTGAGGGACAGCCCGAATGCTTGCCAGAGTGAAGACAAATGAGTTGCCACAAGAGCCAGGGGGAGAAGGCGAGTGGAGCTGGCAGAAGCGAGGCCCAGGTGACAGTGAGAAAGTAAGGCCCCAGGAATTCGGGGACATCCCTGCGAGGAGGGGAGGAGGGCCTAGGAATTTCCCCAGGCCGGAATGCAGTGGGCGTGGCCAGTCCATTCACAATGATCTAAAGACCTCAAAGGGTAGGACGACCCACCCCCAATTTGGCCTCCAGCCTTGGCCTCCAGGGTTATTATCCTCGTTTTGCTGCAGAGAAAAGTGAGTCCCCGGGCTAGTGCTTTCAGAAGACCGAGGAGAACCCCCCACGCTGGGCTCCTCAGGTCCCGGGTGGACTGGCCCTGGGCAACAACAATGAATCACAAAGAGATGTCCCTCCGTGCGCCTTCAAGGCCTCTCCTGAGAAGGCCTCTCCTGGGTGCTACTCTGTCTTTGACACTTCTTTTGTTCACCTTTTTTAAAAGAAAAAAATATTTTTTAAAGATTTTCTTTCTTTTTTATTTGAGAGAGAAAGATCACAGAGGGAGAGGGAAGAGCAGACTCCTCACTGAGCAGAAAGCCCAATGCGGGGCTCAGTCCCGGGACCTGACCTACACCAAAGGCATTTGCTTAACTGGCTGAGCCACCCGGATGCCCCTACAAGAAAATATTTTTTCTTTCCTATCAATCAAGAGCATCCCAGCCTCAAGCACACTGACCGGAACATACCCTCTCAAGGACACACAGGACCACAACTCTACGGATAATGTGATTTTGCAGTAATAACAGAACACCCCCGCACCCCAAATAATTCTATTATCATTCTTTAGTTAATTTGGCTGTCTTAATCCAATGTAAACATGAAGTCATGGAAGACAGCATTTTTCCATTGGGTAGACATCTTAATTTTTCTTAACTATTTTGGGAGTAAGATACGAAGTGTTCAAATCATTAGAAACTAATACGGAAGCTTTTCCTGAGCTTTTAAAAAACTTGAGACTTTTGTCACACTAGAGGTATCTTCAGGAGAGCTTTTATATGTTTGTTTTCTTCCTTTTAATTTTTATTTTGAAAAAAAAATCCCACAGAAAAGTTGCAAGAACAGTACAATAAACTCTTATACTCTTCATTGAGATTCACCAATTGTTGACATTTTTGCACACTTGCTTTCTGTGTGTGTGTGTACACATATATACATGCATATATGTATAATTTACACTTTATGTAAATATAAACTCATAGATATGTGCTTACATATATATGCACACATGCATATACATACACTTAAAAAAAATAAAACTGAAAGATTTATAATGGAATCCGCCCCACACTCTTCATTCCTTGGGGCAATAGTTCTCAAACATCTGTGTACCTTTGGGGAGATTTTTATAACACACCACCCCCAGAGATACTAATATAATTTAGTAGTAGTGAGGCTTGGGCATCAGAATGTCCATAGCTCCTGGGGGATTTCAAAAGCACAGCCAAGATCAAGAACCGTTGGGCACCTGGGTGGCTCAGTCAATTAAGCATCTGCTTTTGGCTCAGGTCATGATCCCAGGGTCCTGGGATCGAGTCCCTCAGTAAGAAGCCTGCTTGTCCCTTTCCCTCTACCCCTCCCTCTGCTTGTTCTCTCTCTCTCAAATAAATAAAAATAAATAAATAAATAAATAAATAAATAAATAAATAAATAAATAAATAAATAAAATCTTTTTAAAAAATGAGAACCACTGCTGGATCTTTTTTTCCTTTAAGGCAAGTCATACACACACTTATTACAAGAGCATTTGAGAATAAATCTCCACTATCACTGTCCTTTTTCCCTAAATATTTTGTATATCCCCTAAGAATGAGGAAGAGCATTTGCTTACATCACCACAGTATGGTTACTACCTGACGAAATTTCCTAGTGACACCATGCCAGCATCTAATATCAAATTCATATTCAAAGTTTGCAAAAAGTCCCCAAAAAGCCATTTCAGTAATTGTAGTTTCTCTGATCCAGGATCTAGTTCAGAATTACATTGCCTTCATACATCCTTCCTCTTTACTCTCATTAACCTGAAGCAGTTCCTCCATCCTTTAGCCTTCCATGACGTCGCCCAAATTCCCGTTTTAACCACGGGAAACCCAGAACCTTGAGCTAGTAGCACTATCCAGATAGAATGCAGTCGACTTTTGTTTTCTGAGTATCTTTCCAGTTATCCTCTATTTATGGCAAGTGACACTGATTTCTTATTAATGGAAGTGATATGCAGTTTTTGTTTTTGTTTTTGTTTTTTAGAAAGAGTGAGCCAATGTAAAGGGAAATGTTAAGGAAATAATAGAACAGGTATGTAGAGGTAGTCCAGGTTCTTCCCAATCTCAGCACTGCTGACATTTGGGGCTGGATAATTCTGTATTGCAGGGGCTGGTCTGTGCATTGTAGGATGCTTAGTGGCATCCCTGGGCTCTGCCCAATTGATGCCAGTAGCACCCTCTGCTCTCGCTCTGGTCATGACAACCAAAAATGTCTCCAGACGTTGCCAAACATCTCTTGGGAGGCAGACTCGCCTGGCTAAGAGCCACTGATGTAGCCTCAACCTTGGGGGAGGAAGGTGAAGGGCTCAAGTTTGGGATGCTTACCAAGTGCCACCATGCACCTGGTGCTGTGCTAGGTACTGGGCGTTAGACATGAGCACAGCTCAGTCCAGCTCGATAAGGTGAATACAATATAAAATGAGGGGTGAGATGAGAGTAATTGAGAAGAAAATAAAGTATAAAGTTGGAGAGGGGATAAAAATTATTATATAGATTTTAGGAGACTGTTTGAAGTGGGTAAAATATGATGAGAGGAGAAAATTTTTTTTAAGGGTAGTATTGTTGATTTATGTGTTGAAGGGAAATTGGTTGTATAAGAATATAAAGGTAGATGGAGAAATTAAGGTATTAGTAAAGACTCAAAATGAGTAATTGGTGAAAGATTTGGGTAGAAGGAGGAAGAGGGGAGGGAAAAGGGTAAGGATTAAAAATAATGGTTTGGAGAATAGAGAGGTTAATAGAAAGGGATTAAGAGAGAAAGGAATGAAGGAAGGAAGGAAGGAAGAAGTTGAATGAATGAAGGGATGAAGGAATGGTAGTAGGGAGGGGGATGTGAGGGAGGGAGGGAGGGAGGTGGGGAGGAGGAGGATTAGGTAATGGGGTGGGAGTTTTGAATGTTTATATATTTTGATGTTATAAGGATGTGTGTTATGGAGAAATGTGTGTGAAAATGTGGTATATGAAAATTAATGGTTAGGGTAAGTGAATTTTGGAAGGGGAGAATTAATATAGAAAATAAATTGAATAAAAAGTATTTGAGTGGGATCTTTGCTTTGTTATGTCCTCTGTGTGGAATGTTGTGTCCCCGCATCTTTGCAGGGTTGGCCTCTTTGTCATCGGGCATCCACTCAGTTATCACTACCCCGCAGTGTGCCATACCCAGGAGCCCTCTCTCCCAGGGTCCTGTTTGACTTCTTCCCCTGCACTTTCTGTAGCAGGCATGGTTGGCCGGCTGACCTGACTTCCACTATCAGCTCCCTTCTCCCCCATGGCCATCCAGGCAGAGGTGCCCATCAGACCTCCATCTGGCCAATGAGAGATACCAGTACTGCCCCTCCCCATCTTCTACCTTCCCACTGGATCACAGGGCTGATGACTGGAGCTGTTCATCTGTTTCATGACCATGAAGGAAAGACCTTGTAAATATCCGATTCCTGAGCCACAGACCCAGCACCAGCATCCTCTCACCATCTGTTCCATAGAGGAAAATAAATCCCTAGGGTTTAAGCCACCGTGATTGCGTTGTATAGTATTTGCAGCCAAAACCACCCCAGACTAAAACACTATCTGAAATGATCCTATTAATTTAGATGTTTGCTTTTTGTCCATATTCCTCCACTAGACTCAAAGTGCCATGAGACAGGAATTTATATCTGTCTGATTCACTACTGCATTTTCAGCCCCTGGGCACAGGGTCAGACTCATGATAGAATTCAGTCACTATCCACCTATCTGTTCCCTAGTTCTTTCACATATAAAATAGGGACGGTCACAGCACCTTGAAAGATTGAGAGGGGGCAATGAGTCAATACATGTATAGTGCTCAGAGCACTGCCTGGCACATAATCACTGCTCAAAGGATTGCTATTATTTGTTGACTTAATGACTTAATTAACGTATGGAAGAAAGGGTTCCTTCTTTGCATGATTGTGCAGCAATGTCCTTTGGCTTCCTCCTTTGTCTCAAATCAAAGTTGTGTTTACTTGGTGCTGACAAGTGGGACTATTGATTAAGAAACACGACCATGGTGGGTGGAAGAAACTCACACCATTGACAGTGAGTGGCTGGATTAGCACCTTTAGGGAGTGGAGAGGGAGACAGACACTGATACACAAAAGGGTAGAGTGCATAAAGCCTGGTATATTCTGAAGTTCAGGCCAAGAAATGCTGGAAATGAAATCCAATATGAGATTGTGCTGTTGTGCCCCGTGGGAAGAACTGAACTGTGCATTACAACTCATGCTTAGCTAAAGCCACTCAGAGGTAAATTGGAGGTTATAGGGACAGATTCACTGTGTATTGATGGCAGATTGGGGTAGGGGAAGGCAAGCTATAACCCACTTGGGTAAAGGGGCTCGTTTATTTATTCACTCAACAAAATATCTATTAAAACACCTACTTAGGGATCCCTGGCTGGCGCAGCGGTTTGGCACCTGCCTTTGGCCCAGTGCACGATCCTGGAGACCTGGGATCGAATCCCACGTCGGGCTCCCTGCATGGAGCCTGCTTCTCCCTCTGCCTGTGTCTCTGCCTCTCTCTCTGTGTGTGACTATCATGAATAAATAAATAAAATCTTAAAAAAAAATAAAACACCTACTTAGTGTCAAAGAGGGATTGGTAGGGAAAACATTGAATATTGCCTTGTCTGAAATGATTGGGTGATTCCCAGGGACCCAACAATCTTTTTTCCCTAATTGCCTTGCAACCAAGTAGATGCTGATCCAAAGTTCAGATCGATCCCACATGATACTACCACATGATACTAATACTACCGCTACTGACATTTTCCAGTATTTACTCTGTGCTATTCTGTTGACACCGCTTCACCAACTGTGATAGAGACCATTTGCTAGGTACCTACCCAGCCTTCATTTCCTTTTTCTTTGCACACTAAAAAGAAAAAAAAAGAAAAAAAAAAAGAAAATCTCTCTTTTATTCAGGGTCACACCAAGGAGCACATATCTCCAAATAAAATGGGCACCAGTCTTCACGATTAGCACCCAAACACATATCCTAATGAACACAGGGGCATTATATCATTTACTTCTTACAAGTCAGTGAGGTAGGGGTTAATGTCATCCCCATCTTACGGCTGAGCAAACCCAAGTTCAGAGAGTTTAAATGATTTGCCAAAAGCCATACAGCTTCTAGCTGGTGGAGCTAGCACGTGAACACAAGCAACTTGATTCCAGAACCTACACTCTTTCTATTCTTTTGATCTCTTTCCATGCGCACAGATAGATAGCACATGTATACATCTCCTGTTTAACCTTCTCAGGAACCTTGGCAGGGAGTCTAATGGGTGAGATTTTCAAATATCTGCAGACATACATTCCCTAATCAGCCAGCTGGCTTCCTTCCTTGAACCACCTTCCTCCCCACTCTTAAAGTTAATCCCTTCCAGCCCAGTGGAGTGAAGAGTATAGAAGAAGAGGGAGAGAGAGAGGTGGGGAAGCAATCAGCTGTGATTGCATGTCCCTTTAGGGAGAACCCCTACGAGAAGTTTGGTAGGGTGTGGGAAAAGCCAAAGGCAGAGAAGATTTTTGCATCATTTCCCACTTGGGATTCTAGGAAAAGACAACATGAAAATGAAATCAGTATAAATAAAACACGGTTAGGCAGAGGGAGAGCTTGAGTTTTGCATCTAGAAGGTTCTGTACCCTGTGAAAGGATACAGAAAAGAGCTGACAGTGCTAGTGTCATGAATGGGAGTTGCTCTGGGAGCTGTAAAGTGGCCCCAGGGTGACCACAGATGACCAGGAGCAAAGTGGGCATGGCAGCCAGACCTCAGGGGGAAAGTGGGCATCAGAAAGAGATGAGGTAGGGCTGGTCAGTCGGGAGGCACCTTGAGTGGACTGGGCTAATGGCCAGCTGTCTAGGTATCCCCCAATTGTAGCCCCAACAACTGTGATCTACTGGGACAGTGACCAGGGCAACAGGATAACAGAGGCCACCTCCTGGGATTTTGAGGGCAAAGCAAGAGCCATGAAGGAGCGTGACAGAGGTCGGATGCTAGACATAGGACTTCAGACCTCATCTGCCCTCCCATCCTGCTGTGTGGCCGTGGATGCTGCCATGAGCGGTGCCCAGAGCCACCAGTGTCTGGATGGTGGCTCAGTGACAGGGAAGAGACAAACAGGCCTCACTGAATGCTTGTACAGAACCTGGACCTGATTTTCCAGGGTGAGACTCATCACTGGTTGGTGTTTATTGACATGAGTAGATTAAGTAAATGGACCAATGAGTGAGTGGTGAAGGCCTTTCCCTCGGACTATGGGAGTCCTGGAAACCTTTAAGGTGATATCCTTTCTCTTAAAGAACGAAGACATTTGTATTACAGGAAGAGAAGAAATAGTAGTAGGTGTAGATTCCCTTTTTTTAGCACAGCATTGAGGGGATTCAAGATAGGAGGACATTCAGATTCAAGACAGAAGTCCTTTCCTATCTGGAGCAGATGGGAAAGGCCTTCCCCTGGACAGGGGTACCAGCCAGTGTCATGTGAGGCTCTGGCATGCTTTCTGCAGGATCATCTAAAAAGCAGAGGGAGTCACTTTTCAGGTTCAGTTCAGATGTCACCTCCTCCAGGATGACTTCCCTGATACCCCCAGCTGGTTTAGGTGCCTACTCTGTGCTTCTCTCTATCATCACATTACACACCCTAGCTTGCTAATCGTGGTTCTCTCTTGAAGGTGAGTTCTCAGAGACAAGGATGTGTCTCATTTCAGTTTCCCATGTCCCTAGCGCAGGGTCCAGCCCAAGGTGGGCATTCAGGAAATAAGAGGAACCATTTATTGAGTGCTTCCCGGGTATCCGGCACTGTACTAAGTGCTCTAATCTTTAAGTCTCTGACTCCCTCAGTAAACTTGGGAGCTGGGGAGGCCTTACCATGCCATCATACAGGTAAGAAAGCTGAGGTTCAGAGGAGCTAAAACATTTTCTATTTCTTTTTGCATTTCCGCTTCCTTTCTTCCAGACTGCCTGGCCTAAATTCTTGAGGTCTGAGGACACTATGGAAGCTCAGGGTACTGGGGCCCTCTGCCTGGGTGGTGGCTGTCTGGCTGGGTGGGTAGGAGGAGAGAACAATGAAGAGAGCACATGTTAGCAATTGGCATCCGTGCGTATGCAGACACAATGCATTTTCCTGGACCACCCGAGGAGAGAGGCCTAGTGGCCTCTGAGCAAGAAGCGTGAACCACGCGCTCTACTGGCACCATCTGCTAACTGATTTGGAACAAATGGGCGCAAGGGACCTGGTGCTATTAGGTGCATGAAGCTTCTGGCAGAAAGAATCGGGGACGAAAAGCAACCACCTCAAAATCCCAGCCACACGTATGGATGTGCACAGAGGTGAGCTGATGTGGGATGCAGACAGTGACATAAAAATATCAGCATCAAGAGCCAACAGGGAAGAAAAATCCTCCACCCTGTTTTACATCCAATTTTAGAAATATAAATAAAAGAAAATAAAATAGGGCCACAAATTTGCTTTTCGAGGGAGTCCTAGATAGACTCTTGAAGTCCCCTGGGAACCTTTGCTTTGTGGCCTTTCCTGACCACACTCTGGGCTACCCGTAAATCTGACCCTGTCCGCGGCCAGCAGGCCTCAAGAACTCGGAGACTCACCAGAGCAAACAATTTCACAAAAACAATCTGTCCCATAAACAAAGTCGGTGGAAGGCGTCCAGCCCCACACAATGGAGCTAATCTTCTAGGCACACATTTCCCGTCCAGGGTATTAGCTTAGACACCGCTTCCTCCTAGGTGGAGGTAATGCCACTTGGCCTACGGATCCAAGAACAATAATGCTCTGTAGATTCCCCACTTGTCAGAGGCATTACAGGCAAGAATTCAGAGGCAGGGAGCTGCTCCTTCCCCCTCCTTTCATTCTTAAAGAAGCCCTGCAGGATTGAAGGCAGGGACACATCTGGAAGGGACAGGGGTATAGTGAGCATACAACCCTGGGTTCCCATTTGGCTCTAGCACTGACCAGCCCTGGGCTTTGGGGCCAGGGATTTAATCTCCCCAAACAGTGATTTCCCACATTGTTCAAGTGGAATTGTATAAAGATGCCCAAACTCACTCGTACTCAGGGAGATGTAAAATTAAAATGTTGAATGGCCACTATCAAAAAACACAGAAAATAACTCATGCTGGAGAGGACATGGAAAGATTGGAACTCTTGTGCACCTTGGAGGGGATGTAAAATGGTGCTGCTGCTCTAGAGAACAGGACGGAGACTCCTCAAATATCAAAAATAAAATGACCATATGACCTGTTAATCCCACTTCTAGGTCTATACCCAAAAGGATGAAAAGAAGAGATATTTGTACACCCATGCTCATAGCAGCGTTGCTCACAATAGCAGAGAGGTGGAAGCAACACAAATATCCATCTGTTGATATATTGATAAGGAAAATGTGGTCTATCCATACAATGGACTATTATTATACAGCCTCAAAAAGGAAGGAAATCATGTCATATGCTACAACGTGGATGACCCTTGAGGACATTACACTAGGTGAAATAAGCCGGTCATAAAACAACAAAATGTATGTCTCCACTCATATGTTTTATCTAAAGTGGTCAAGCTCATAGGGATATGAAGTAGAATGGTGGTTGCCAGGGGCTTGGGAAGAAAGAAATGGGGAATTATTGTTCAATGGGTCTAAGAGCTTCAGTTTTGCAGGATGAAAACGTTCTGGAGAGCTGCTGTACAACAAATGTGTACATACTTAACGCTACTGAATTGTACAGTTAAAAATGGACAGGATGGTGAATTTTATGATACAATTTTAGAAAATAAAAATATTGAGATACCATTTCTCTACCTATCAGACTGGCAACAATGAAAAGTTTGGGGTGACATCAAGTGTTAGTAATATTCTGGAGAAATGGAAGCATTTCTAAGTCGTTGTGGGGGAGGAGTGTAAATTGGAATAACTATTGTAAAGGACAGTTGGCCCTATCTGGTAAAACATAAAATATACATATCCTATAAACCAGCAGTTTCCCTTCTCATCAGCTATCCTAACACACGCACAGGATGTTTCAGTCATCAATGTTATAAATGCAAAAAATTGGAAACAATATAAATTCTAAAGATTTTATGCATTTATTTATTTTAGAGGGACAGAGTGTGTGGGTAGGGAGAGGAGCGGAGGGAGGGAGAGGGGGAGAGAGAGAGAATCTCAAGCAGACTTTGCATTGAGCGTGGAGCCCAATACAAGGCTCAATCTCACAACCTGAGATCATGACCTGAGCTGAAACCAAGAGTTGGATGCTTAACCACTGAACCACTCAAGAGCCCCCAAACTGGAAACAGTCTAAATGGCCTTAATGGGTGAACGGATAAATAAAAGTGGCACATACTTATAATGAAGGGAAGGAACCAGATCTGTTGATATTAACACAAAATGTATTATTGAGCAGATTAGATATTTATATATTGCACATCCCTTGTACATATGTGTATTTGTAATTAAAAGGACACAAATTACTAATCTGTATTTTCTATGTATGCAAATATAAAAAAGGTAGCCAAAAAATAGTTAATCAGTAAATGAAACTCTTACTGCTTTCTTACTGTGCTTGTCTCTGAACTAGCTCACAGTGATCCTTGCTTGAAGATCCTTGATCTTCATGCCCCCAGTGATCTTTGCTTATTGATCTTCAAGCCCTGGTGTGCTCCCTTCCCACAGAAAATAGGACTGACCTGTGCCCTATTCCTTCCAGTCTCCCAGTAGGACACCATGGAAATGACAGTGTATGACTTCTAAGACTAGGATATAAAAGACATTGTGGTTTCCTTCCTGCCCTCTTGTTTTCTCCAACTGTTCATTCTGGAAGAAGCCAGGTGCCATGTTGAGAGGACACTCAAGCCACGTGACAAGGAAAGGAGGGCTCCCTCCTACAGCCAGCACCAACCTGATCGGCCTTTAAGGTCTATTCACCTGTCCCAGTCAAGCCTTTAGGTGACTGTACCTCATCAGAAACATGAACCAGAACTACCCAACTAAGTTGCTTCTGAATTCCTGACCCATGCAAACTGTGATATAGTAAAAGTGAAAGCCGCTAAGTTTGAGGGTAATTTGTCATGAAACAATAGTAGGTAACTGATCAACAGATAGAATTGCCTGCTAACGCTCTGTGCCTGAGACCTTCTTGCCATTTGCTCTGGCAAGTGCCAGAAGGGTATTAAAATCTCATGAGTACTAAACCAAAACTTTTCTTCTTCATGTAATCATAGGATTGATTGTTCTTCAAGGCTTATTTCTGCACTTGATGTAAAGTCAATTCCACTAGTAGCAGGAACCCATATGTGAGAAACACCAAGGTGTTTGTTTTGGGCTGAATTGTGTCACCCATTCCCCAAATTCATATGTTGAAAGTCTAATCCTCAGCACCCGAGAATATGACTGTACTCAGAGATACAGCCTTTAAAGCAGTGAGTTTAAATGAGGTCATTAGGATGAACCCTAATCCATCGTGATTATGTCCTTATAAGAGGAGGAGGACACAGTCTCACAGAGAGACAACCATGTGAAGACACAAGGAGAAGACGGCCACCTACAAGCCAAGGAGAGAGCTCTCACCACAACCCAAACATGCTGGCACCTTGGTCTTGGATTTTGAGCCTCCACGATCTTGAGAAAATAAGTATATGTTGTTTAAATGACCTATCTGTGGTATTTTGTTTTGGTTCTCCCAGTAAATTAGCACATAGTCTGACACACTTGCTTTACTAATAATGACCTTAGATCCAAAGGGCAGAAGTGACTTGGCCAAAGGCACAGAGAGAACTCAGAGCAGAGCAGCAACGAGAGCCCTTATCTCCTCACTGGAGTCCAGTGGTTCTTCTTATAAGTGAGACCAAGGCCCCACAGTGGATGAGAATTCTCAGAAAATGCTTATTGATATCATTTGAGTTCCTTGGTCTTTGTTCAAGATGGCGAGTGAGTGGCCTCCACCCACAGCCTCCATCACCTTCTCTGCCTCATACTACAATCAAAAAAAAAAAAAAGACTTTATTTATTTATTCATGAGAGACAGAGAGAGAGAGAGAGGGAGAGAGAGAGGCAGGGACACAGGCAGAGGGAGAAGCAGGATCCCCACAGGGAGCCCAATGTGGGACTCGATCCCAGGACCCTGGGATCATAACTTGAGCCAAAGGCAGACGCTCAACCACTGAGCCACTCAGGTGCCCCTGCACTGCAATTTTTAAGAACCAGACCTGGTTTGCTTTCTTCTTTCCAGGTTCACCTCCCTTTAGGAGAGCAGCTATCAGGGATTTATGCTACTTTCCAGGAAGCAATGATAGCAAGCCTTCAGAGTAGCCAACATGGTGGTGGTGGCCAGAAGCCCATGAACTTTCAGAATACACAAACGTACGTAAAGAATAAAAAAAAAAAAAAAGTCTTACATCTATGTCAAGAGAAACTCTTGATGGAAGACACCCCCTCCTTCAGATGAAAATCTCCTGCCTCCAAGCACATTTCCAACTGCCTCTGGACAACAGCATCTGGGTGTTTCTCAATAACTAAATCTTGACAAGCCCCAAATGGAGTCAGCTTCCCTCAAACATCTCCGCCTACCATAGTCCTGACTTCATTTAATGTCATTGCCATAACAATAACAGTGACCTACGACCTATCGAGTGCCAGCAAATTTATACAAATTGTCAATCACTCAAACTCAGTTATGCAAAGTGGGGATTATCATTGTCCTTCTACAGATGAGGGTGCCCGGGCTTTCAGAGATGATGACGTGGCCACAGATCTTGTAAGTGGCAGGGCTTGGGACGCCAACCTCTGTCTGCCTGACTCCAAGGCACACTGGCGGTCCACATCTGGTCTGCAGATGGGGTTTGTTTGACCGCAAGAGTGGGTTTTTGTTGCTTTTTGTTTTTAATCCTAATTAGTTGCTAACATTAAAAAGTCAGGACATTTCACATAAAAAGCTAGATTTCTGGAGTCTCCAGTGGGGGGGTGGGGGGTGGATCTAGCAGAACCTTGATAGGATCATTAACTTCTCTGGACTCAGTAGGGATCATAAAAAGGGGGCAGCTGCTACTCAGCTCTAGAGGTGTTTGGAGAGTGGGGAGCTGGCCCCAAGTGTCATGATGGTAGTAATGGCTAAGGTTTACTGTACACTTATCATGGGCCACGAGGGCGTTCTCAGGCCAGACTCCAAAACATGAGGCCTGTGAAAACCTGAATGATGACAGATTTAGGCAGTCCAGGTGCTGGTTACCCAGCGGTCAGTCTATGTCCCCTGCAAGACTGTGAGGATACCTTCCAAGGTTCACTGCTTTCTCTGCCTCCCCAGAAGCTTTCCGATACACCTTTGCTTGATTACACTGAATCAGAATTGGTGACCAAGGCAAGGTTAGCTTCGAGCCCGCTCGCTTCTCCTCTCCCTAATAGGAAAAACAAAGAATCCAGGCAAAAAAAAAACTGACACGTACACACACACCCTTTAAGTCAGCAGTTCTAATCAGAGGAGTTTATCTAAAAGATATACTCACATGCAGGCAGGACTCATACGTGTACGAGGAAACTCATAGCACTGTAATAATTGCAAAAAATTGGATACTGACCCAATACGGTTTAGGTTCATGAGTCGAACAGACACACATGTGGGAGACTGTGTCACAGCGAGCCGAGCACAGACAATCAGGCCCGATCCTGCTTCTGCCCCTTACGTGCTCTATGGCCACAGGCAAGTCACCACGGTGTCAGGAAAGTGTGGAAGGAGTAGTACCTACCCCATTGAGTCCCCATATAAGGATTACTACACGATAAACATGTAGCAAAGTGTCTGGCACACTTTGGAAGCACGCTCTAAGTGTGTTAGCAATACTAGTAGCAATAGTAGTAGCAGAATTACTACTGCTCTCTAGCCATCAGAGGGCAAGATGCAGGGGCGCCTGGGTGGCTCAGTCGGTTACACAGCTGCCTTTGGCTCAGGTCATGAGCCCAGAATCCTAGAATCCCAGGATCGAGCCCAGCGTCGGGCTCCCTGCTCAGTGGAGAGTCTGCTTCTTCCTTTTTCCCTTTGCCCCCACCCAGCTGGTGCTCTCTCTCTCTCTCTCAAATAAATAAATAAATAAAATCTTCAAAAAAAAAAAAGGCAAGATGCAGCTCTGTGTTTTGCGCCACCTGCACATACTACCTACTGAACGAACACTGAACTTTTCAAGACAGAAAGGCAGGAAGGGGACCGTGGTGCGAATCGGTTGGAATAAAAGCAGATCTGCGGTCAGAAGGTTTATCCTTGAGACTCTACCACCTGTGAGCTGTGTCCCCCGGCAGTCACACGCCTCTTCTGAGCCCCAATCCCCTGGTTTACCGGGAGAGGATTATCACACAGGCTCAGGGAGGAGCACATCCGAATTGCACCCTCTTCAAGGTCAAGTTCGGTGTAGGTAGGGGATAGTGGTTCAGGGGATAACTGAGCGTAGCTTGGCGGCTTTGACTACTCTGGGGTTTGGGGGAAACACATCTGGAGTCCAGCCACCCCCAAAGTGGAATTGCCAAAGAGCCAAGGCAAGGGATGAGGCTGACTGTATTTCCGTCTCCGTGGGGTGGAGAAAAACATACATACCCTTCTTGGGGCCAAACGCAGGTTCACCCAGGGGAGTGAACCTGCCAGCTAGGGTGACTTAACAGAAATTTACTCTCTCTCCATTCTGGAGGCTACAAGTCCAAGATCAAGGTGTTGGCAAGGTCGGTTCCCTGTAAGGCTGGGAGGGAGAATCTGTCCCCTGTCCCTCTCCTAGCCTCTGGTAGCCTTGGGCATTCCCTTGGCTTGTAGATGGTGCTCTCTCTGTGTCTTCACATTGTCCGTGTCTGTCTCTGGGCCCTAATGTTTTTCCTACAAAGATAACCAGTCTTCCAGATTCTAGCTCACTCTCAAGTATGGTTGCATCTTAACTTAATCATTTACAAAGACTATGTTTCCAAATAAGTCACATTCACAGGTACTGAGGTCCTCAACATATCTGTGGGGGACCCAGTTCAACCCATAACGGGTCTGTGTCAGTGAATGGGAAGGAGGGCCCTACTGGCCCCAGCCCATCCTCATCCTGCTCCCAGATCTCCACCACCCCTCATTTTTCCACACCCACTTACCTCTGGCCCTTACTTGATATTTTCTACCCAGATAACACTTTGAAATACTTCCTTTACATTCCACTGGAATAATGGTATTCATTTAAGTATGGACCTGATAGGCTAGTTGTTTTTGTAGTACATGTTAAAATATATAAATTAAAATGATATCTTTATCTTGTACCAGAGTTTGGGAAACATTGACCTCATTTAATTCTAGACTGTTTTGCTTCTATTATTTTTTTTCCCCCTAGATGACTGAAGAGAGGCCCAGGGCTACATGAGGCTTGCCCAGTCCCGTAGGCGCCCTGGATGCTCCCCGCCTCAAATGTCTCTTCCCATCAGAGGCTTATCCTTGGGTCTGTCCTCACGAGACAGTCCCCTGTTCTCTGGATGTTTCTTAATATACAAGTTTCTCAGCGGGGGCTCCTGGCATTAGGAGCAGGACAATTCTTCATGTGAGTCTGTGCTGTGCATTTCCCACATGGGCCCCTCCCATCACATGCCAGCCCTGGGCCTCTGCCATCATGACACACGTGAGCCCCCATTCCTCTTCTCAAAGCCCCCAGTTGAAAACCACTTCTGGCGAGCTTCCTGGTCCCCCCGCTGCCCCCAGGCCCAGTCTCTAACTCTTACCATTTTCCTGGTGAGCCAAGTTGCATACCATGACACGACCTCAGATAATCAGCTTTAATCCCCAGTGGCATGCTCACGGGGCCTCCTGCCTGCGCTCGGGTGCGGGTCCTAAAAGCACAGACCCGAGGCCCAGACCACCGGATTTGACTGGCTTTGCCACCAGTGCAGACGGGTTCCCCAAAGAATCTGTCTTCCCCTCCCCTGCTATGGAGTGAGGTTCTACTAGCACCCGTCTGCCAGGGAGAGGAAGCGAGTTAATGCGTGCAGAGCATCTAAATGGTACCTGGCCCACAAGGAGCAAATGGGGTCAACTTAAAACAATCCCCCCACACTTTCATCGTCCGCTGTATTCCAGTCATGTACTTTGCAGACCTTATGCCATCCTCAAAGCAGTTCTAGGAGATTCATAATATGATTTCATGTCACAGATGACAGACTGGAGGGGTAGGACAGCTACCTCTGGAGCTTTACTTCCTGCAGCAAATTAGTAACAGAACCATTGCTCTCTGCAGCAATGTGGGGAGAGGGAAGAGGGGTGAGCACTAGCCGGGGAGCAAGGACACTAGGTTCCGGGGGCTGCTTTATTCCTGCCTGTGCAAAGAGGTCATCAACCTTCTATGGATGGATCTATTTTCCTCATCATTTCTTTGGACTGAATGCCTTCTGAGCCTCCTGCTGACTCCTGGACCTGCCTCTTCCGTGACACCCACACAGCTGGGCCAGAGGGGAAGTCGGCAGCAGGTCAGAGGAGGCAGCAGGAGCCGGGCCGCCAGGGCACCAGGTTTCTGCCCTCGCTGTGCCTCCTGAGCTCCAGGTTGGCTCATCACAGACAGGCTCTCACCCCTTGCCCTCCCCTCTCCAGGCCCAGGCACCTGCCCGATGAAACTCAGGGCATCTGAGGACACCGAGGATGTTATCTGGCCCAGAACGCTGGGGCCCAGTTTCCAGGGAATGAGTCAGGTGAGGCTGCAGGTAACCCAGATAGCCACTCTCTGCGGGGTCCCCAGAGGAGGCTTCGGGGAGAAGCACTGTGCTCGGAGGGGGACAGCACTTGGGGGCAGCTGCCTCAGCTCTGCTTTGGACGGAGGGACATTGATTCCTCACAACAGCCACAGGGGTGGAGAAGGAGGCGGTTCAAGCAGCTCCTAACGTCTGCAAACTTCACCGTGCCATTGGTGATATGTGCATGCGCACGGTACCCATGAAGGCACTGGTGATGATCAACGCCATCCTCCCTGCCCTTTATTGCACACCCACCAGGTGTGGGGTGGGTGCTAAAGGCTTTCCATGCAAAACGTTTTCCTTTTAAAATATTTAATACTGTCACAGCCTCCTAAGTCAGGCAGGAGTCTTGGACTCCTCGGAAAACTGAGATTCTAAGCCCTTAACTATGGTGCCCAAGGGTTGAAAAGAGCAGACCTGGGAATCGAACCCTGGCAGCCCCACTCACCACCAGGACACAGCATCTTGTCACCCTCATCAAAGGCCTTAACACATCCCTGCCTCCCTGGCTGCCCTTTCAAGGCTTCCTTGTCCCTTTGAGGTTGTCCCGGATGCTTGTTTTCACTGGCTTTCAACTGGAGACAAAGGAGAATTCAGTGGAGTGGATTAGTGGGAAGAACAAACCCACCGGGAATGCTGGGCCCAGCCCTTTCTATTGGTACCCAACGCCTTGCAAAAAGGAAGGTGAAAGGCGTCATGTTCCCTGAGTACAAATAACCCGCCTAGCCCTAAGCCCTTGACCTGAATAATTGCAATATCCACATGGCAGCCTAGCCAGCCGGAGATATCATTCCCATTTTACAGTTGGAAACACTGAAGTGTCTTGTCTCAAGACCATACAAGTAGGAAGCCACAATGGGGATTGAAACCCAGGCCTAAGAGGTACCGAGGAGGGCAGGAAAATTCAAAGAGCTGTCGGCAGGCAGTTCAAAGCAGCTCAAAGCCTGAGTTTGTGCCAGGACGAGGGGCTCCTCCTCTGTAGGGCTCCCTGCTCGACCAAATGGCCAGAAAGGAGCCCTGAGTGGACTGGGGTCCCCGCCAGGCCTGGGCCAGCCCTGCTGCCCTCTGCCCACCTGCCTTTTGCTCTTCCAGGAATCCAACAGCTCTGTCACTCAGTGTCACAGACATCCATCTACCGGCTCCGGGAAACCCGAGCCTCCCCGCACCTGCCCGGCCAGGATCCTAGCACCCAGTGCTGGGGGAGGGGTAGCAAGGAGCATGATGACCTGGGGCTGGGCTCCTTTTTCCTACTTGTGGAGTCAGACTAGGACAGACATTGCACTAAATGTGCTCACTTATACCCTGGTCGTTTGTTAAATTCTTGCTATTTGCTATGTTATTCTCATGATCCCGGCAGGGGGAGATCATAGTAAATAAGACAGGACTGCTCCAGAAAGACACTGCATCCTTTTTTATGGCTGTATACAGCTCTGCCACCATCCCCAAATCCTCGTGAGGAAGCTCCTTTAAAGTTTTTTGTTTTTAAAACCTTTTTATTCTTTTTTTTTAAAGATTTTATTTATTTATTCATGAAAGAGAGAGAGGCAGAGACACAGGCAGAGGGAGAAGCAGGCTCCCTGTGGGGAGCCCGATGCAGGACTCGATCCCGGGACCTCAGGATCACATCCTGGGCCAAAGGCAGGTGCTCAACCACTGAGCCACCCAGGCCTCCCTAAAACCTTTTTATTCTGAGATAATTTTAGATTCACAAGAAGTTGCAAAATTAGTACAGAGTTCTCATGTACCTTCACTGGACGCTCCCCCATGATAACACTTTGCAGAACCATGATACAGTTCTAAGACCTGGAATCTGACAGCGATACAATAGTATTCCTTAAACGATAGACCTTATTCAGAGTTTAGTAGTTTTTATGAGCACTTTTTTTTTTTAGTGTACAGTGCTCTGAAATTTTAACAATGTATGGATCAGTGTCACCGCCATCACAATCAGGAGACAATTGCTCTATCACCACAAAGAAACTCGCTCACACTACCTCTTTATAGTTACACCCTCCCCTACCCAAATCCCTGGCAACCACCGATTTGTTCTCTATCTCTATCATGTTGTCATTTCAGGATACTTCTACACGGAAGCATAGAACATGAAACCTGTTGAGGTCAGGTTGCTATCGTTTTCACTCAGCATAACACCCCAGAGATCCACGCAAGTTGTTGGACCTATTAATACTTCATTCCTTTTTGTGACTGAGAAGTAGTTGGTTTATCCATTTGCCTGTTGAAGGACACTGGGCTGGTTCCAGTTTGGGGCTATGACAAAGCTGCTATGAACAGTCGAGTACAGGTTTTTGTGTGGGCATAGGTTTTTAAATGGGCAGGTGCACGATCGTTGGGTTATCTGGTGAGTGCATGTTTAATGACAAGAAATCAACCAACTTCTTTCCTGAGTGACTGTAGCATGATACCTTCCCACCAGCAATAGGAGAGGTTGGGTGCTCTGCATCCCCACCCACACTTGGTATGTCAATATTTTTTCATGAGAGCCTTTCTAATGGGTGTACAGTTATATTTTGTTGTAGCTCTGTTTTGCATTTCCATAATGGCCCCATCTTTTCATGTGTGTATTTGCCATCTGTCTTTCCTTTTTGGCGAAATGTCTGTTGTCTATTCATGTCTGCTTCTGCCCATTTTCTAATTGGATTTTTTTTTCTGTTGAGTTTTAATTTTATATTTATTTTTTAAAATATTTTATTTTTTTATTTCAGAGAGAGAGAGAGAGTACAAGGCGGGGGGAAGGGCAGGAGGAGAGGGAGAAGTAGACTCCCCACTGAGCAGGGAGCCTGATGTGGAGCTGGATCCTAGGACCTCAGGATCATGACCTAAACTGAAGGTAGATGCTTAACTGACAGAGCCACCCAGGCACCCTGCTGTTGAGTTTTTAAAGCCCTTTATATATATATATATATATATATATATATATATATATATATATATATTTTTTTTTTTTTTTTTTTTTTTTTTTTTAAGAGAGAGAGTGAGAGTAAGGGGTTGCAGAGGGAGAGAGAGAATTTAAGGAGACTCCCCACCCAGCGTGGAGCCCAGCACGGGGCTCGATCTCATGACCCTGAGATCACGACCTGAGCTGAAATCAAAAGCCAGATGCTTAACAGACTGAGCCACCCAGGTGCCGGCCCCCTTTATATATTCTTGATCCAAGCCCTTTTTATATTTCTGATCCAGAATTTTGCAAATATTTTCTCATGATTTGTGGCTGTCTTCATTTTTTTATCTGGCTTTTTCATAAAACTAAAGTTTCACATTGTGATCCAGTCCAGTTTAATAGTTTCACTTTTATGGATTGTGCTCTTGGTGCCATGTATAGAACTCTTCAACTAACTCCAGTTTACAAAGACCTCCTCCTATTTTTTTTTGTGTGTGCAAGTTTTGTAGTTTTATGGTTTATGTTTAGAGCTATGATCCATTTTGAGTTAATTATTGTACAATTTGTGAGACTGGTTTGGGGATCATATACCTTTGTCTATGGATAGCCAATTGGTTCTGCACCTTTATAAAAAAAATAGTTGGGCACACTTGTGTGTCTACTTTTGACTTCTCTATCCTGTTCCATTGATCTATGTGTCTATCTCTCTGCCAATACCACACAGTTTCAATTACTTTAACTATATAATAAGCCTTAACATCAGAGTGAACCTCTAATCTCCCCACTTTCTCCTTTTTCAACATTGTTTTAGCTGTCCTAGTTCCCTTGTCTTTTAATGTAAATTTTGGAATCATATTGTCTATGTCTACAGAAAGTACTGCTGGGATTCTGATTGGCAATGTGATAAACCTACAAATCAATCTGGGGATAACTGACATCTACACTGTTGAGTCTTCCAACTCATGAAGAGGGGGTATGTCTATGTCTTAGATCTTTCAAAAAATTTCTTTCACCAATATTATTAAACTTTTAGCATATACTTTCTGTCAATGGTTTGTTGGATTTATACGGAGGTATTTTATTTTGATGGGGAGCAATTGTAAATGGTATTGTGTTTTAAATTTTGGACTCAGGGCCAACTGAGTGGTTCAGTTGGTTAGGTATTAAGACTCTTGATTTCAGCTCAGGTCATGATCTCAGCTCAGCTCCAGCCCTGAGTCCCTGTGTCCCTGCTCAGCAGGGAGTCTGCTTGTCTCTCTTCCTCTGCCTCTCCTCCCGCTTGTGCTCTCTCTGTCTCTCTCTCTCTCTCTCTCTCTCTCAAATGAACAAAATCTTTAAAAAAATTGTTTCTGGATCCAATGGTTTGTTGCTTGTATATAGAAAAGAATCCATTTCTGGTGTTGACCTTGTATCCTGCAACCTTGCTATCCTCCATTAGTAGTTCTAGGAGTTGTTTTTGGTTTTGTTTTTTGGTTTTGTTTTGTTTAGGTTCCTTATTGCTCTTCCAGGAATCTCCAACACTCTCACTTACCCTCAAAGACCTCCATTTTTGTGCTCCTGGAAACCTGAGACTGCCTGCACCTGCCCAGCCAGGATCCTAGGGACACAGGGCTGGGGGGAAGGGTAGCAAGGAGCAGGAAGCCCTAAGTCCTGGTTCCTTTTTCCTGCCATCATTCAGGGTAGGGCAGACCTTGCACTAAGATTATTTATTCATTCTCCAGGACTTGACGAGTGCTCATTATGTGCAAGTTGCCTTGATAAGCATCAGGAAAACAAAAGCACCCAGGACAAAACTGGCCACAAAGACCCACTCCATTCTTTTTGTGGCTGTCCACTGTTCTACAGCTATCTTGAAACTTCTGTGATTTGAGCACCCTTAACGTTTAAACTTTCAACAACTCTCACTTGCTGCCTATAGTTTTTATACATATTGAGACCTGAGCTATTATATTCATATATTATGTGCATTACAGGCAAGAAAAAGCTGTTTAGCATAGTGGTTGACCCCACTTACTTGGGAGTCAGACCGCCTGGGTTAATTCCAGGGCCATTAGATAACCTTGAGGAAGTCACTTCTGTGGCTCACCTTCCTCTTCTCTAAATTAGAGATACGAACACTTCATAACAGTTGTTGGGAAAATTAAATGAGTAAACAGTGTTTGGGTCACAGTAACTTAGCTGTTCTTATTAAAACACATAAAGTGCAAGTAAAAATATGAAGTTTTAAAACAGAGCTAGGAGTTCTACATTTACTTTTTTGCACTACCTCTTGGGAGAAGTGTGTTTTATTTAACCATTCCTTTTTGGTTGAAGGTGTAGGTTGTCCCATTTCTGCTGTTATGAAGACTGCAGCAATGAGCATCCCTCTCTGCGGCTTCTTTGGCATATGTACCAAAGTGGCTGTAAGGTATCTTCTGAGAAGTGAAACTGCTAAGTCATGAAAAATGCCCATTTTTAATCTTAAGAGCTACTGCCAGGCTGCCCTCCGCAGAGACCGTATCAATTTACATTGTCTGGGCATTTCCATTCCTCCACACCCACAGCAACACTTGATATTGTCAGACTTCAGCCTACCTCTCTCTGGGGGGAGAAGGGACCAGGAGGAAACATGGTGCCCAAAGGAGGCACTAGCTTTGTTCTCAATATCTCACTCTGTTTACAAAATATATTTTTATAAAGATTTAATTATTTATTTGAGAGAGAGAGAGAGAGAGAGAGAGAGAGAGAATGGGGAGGAGGAGCAGAGAGAGAAGGAGAGAGAGTCCCAAGCTGAGTTCACAATGGGCACAGAGCCTGTCGCGGGCCTTGATCTCACGACCCTGAGATCACCATCTGAGCCCAAATCAAGAGCCGGTTACTTAATTGACTGTACCACCCAGGTGCTCCTGCAAAATGTATTCTTGATGACTTATGTAATTAGGCATGATTCTTTTTTTAAATTTTTATTTATTTATATTTATTTATTTTAATTAAGCATGATTCTAAGCAACTCCCCTCCACATAACACCCCTTATGGAACTTAAATCTAGGGGGAGTGATAGACTCCGGGCAAACACACAGGCAAAAATGATGCTTGCGGATGGTAAAAAGGGCTGTGAGGCCCCTGACAGGACACAGTGGTGTGGTTGCTGATGATAAGGTGGAGGATGGTGGTAGCAGCTGGCACCACCAGGTGCCAGGCACAGTTCAAAGCCCATTGTGTATATCATCTCATTTACTCTTTGTAACTCCCCTCTGGGGCAGATAGTCCTCTCTCCATTTCCCAGATGGTGAAATAAGCACAGAACTTAAACACCTGGCCGGGGTCACCAGTACACCGAGGCATTTAAGCACAAGCAGTCTGGCTCTAGAGCTCAGGTCTTAACCAGCTCTGCTGTAGCTGCCCCTTGCAGCAGGAGAATGCCTGCAGGTGGCACAAGGGGCAACATATACTGCAGACCAATCACAGCGCCAAGTGATACAAGAACAATAATGACGGTGACTTATATGCAATGGTAAATTCATGAAGTGCCTTTGTGCATGTAATTTTATTGAAGCTGAAAACTGTATAATAAGATGATGACAGGTTTGTTAAGCCTTAGGTCCCACCCCTGTGAGATAGAGTAGAAATTAGAACTCAGGGGCCATCTGGGTGGCACAGCTGGTTAACTGACCAACTCTTCGTTTAGGCTTGGGGCGTGATCTCAGCGACCTGAGATGGAGCCCTGCATCAGGCTCCACTTGGGGATGGGGTCTGGTTTCTCTGCCCACTCTCCCAAGAATAAATCACTAAATCTTAAAAAAAAAGTGGGGGGACAACTGGGTGGCTTTGTGGTTGAGCGTCTGCCTTCGGCTCAGGGCGTGATCCCGGGGTCCCGGGATGGAGTCCAGCATCAGGTTCCCTGCGGGGAGCTTGCTTCACCCTCTGCCTGTGTCTCTGCCTCTCTCTCTCTCTCTCTGTTTCTCACGAATAAATAAATAAATCTTAAAAAAAAAAAGAAATTAGAATTCAAACAGGTTTGCCCTGAATTACAGTGAATGTGAGAGTGAGGATGTAAGTGTCCTTACTCTGCCTCCTTGCTCAGTGTGGTGAGCAGAATGGCCCTCCCACTCCAAACATGACCACACCACAATCCCCAGAAATGTTAAGATGTTATGTTATAGGGCCAAAGGGGCTTTACAGATGTGATTAAGGTTAGAGATCTTACATTAGGGAGATTGCCCTGGAATTTCCTGGTGGGCCCACTATAATCATATGATTTTTAAAAGTTCTTAGAAGCAGAGAACTTTCTCTGGGTGCAAAGAGGGCAGAAGAAATCAGAGAGCTCCGAAGCATGGGAGGGGATTGTCCCATTGCTGCTAAAGTAGGGGGGCACATGGAAAGCATGAGAAGGAATGTGGGCGGCCTCTAGTTGCAAAGACCAGTCCCCCGTTGGAAACAGGGGCTCCCCAGTCCCAACCGCAGGGAACTGAATTCAGTCAACCACTGAACTGAGGCTGGAACCAGATTCATCCCCAGAGCCTCCGGAAAGGAACTTGGTCCCAATGACACTTTGGTTTCAGATGTGCGAGACTCAAAGCAAAGGACTCATCAGGTCACGCTGTACTTGGATTTCTGACCTACAGAAGCATGAAAGAGTAAATAGATGTTGTTTCAAGCCATCAAACTTCTGGTTGGGTGTTACAGTAGCAATAGAAAACTAATACACCACAGGCGATTTGCAGGACCTGTGTGCTCACTCCTTCTAAAAATATCTCTCCTAGTGACCTGCCACAGTGACTGCTTCAGTCCTGCTGTCAGAGGCACCTCCTGAAATGAAGGCATTGCTTTTCCCTCTTGTAAGTCTTGTTGGGGGGCACCTGGGTGGCTCAGTGGTTGAGCATCTGCCTACGGCTCAGGTTGTGATCCCGGGGTCCTGGGATCCGGCTCCCCGCGGGGAGCCTGCTTCTTCCTCTGCCTATGTCTCTGCCTCTCTCTGTGTGTCTTTCACGAATAAATAAATAAAATATTAAAAAATAAAAATAAAAAGAAAGTCTTGTTGGTAAGCCCAGGCACTGTGTGAGATGAAGTAATGCATGAGCAGCCTATCACTAATGAACACTCCACCAGAGGCATTTCCTGCCCCAGAACATAGGACAGGCAGGTTCTGGTGCAGAGGCTAGAAGGTTCAAGCAGAAAAGGATCCTTCTCTGAAAAGGAAGATCTAGTAGGACCAGAAGTGGGAGGGCCCTGAATAGCATGCAGGAACTAAGAGTTCATTAGAAATAGGAAGGAAAGGGGGTGCTGGGTGGCTCAGTGGTTGAACTTCTGTCTTTGGCTCAGGGGGTGATCCTGGGATCCTGGGATCAAGATTCACATCGGGTTCCCCATCCCCACAGGGAGCCTGCTTCTCCCTCTGCCTATGTCTCTGCCTCTCTGTGTGTGTCTCTCATGAATAAATAAAGAAAATCTTTTAAAAAAAAAAAAAGAAACAGGAAGGAGAGTGGCCCCAACAAAATTATGGCTCCATAATTTTGTCTGGAGCCGCCGTGGCCTTGCCGTATCCTGACTTACGGCTTTCCTGACATTCCCTACACTGAGAATGTCCTTCTCTCAGCTCTTCTGGGGGCTGGCCCAGAGTCAACTCATCAGAAAGGTCTTCCATGACCATCCCGCTAGCGCAGCATCCCTCTCCCTAGTCACTCTGGCTGTCTCCATGGTCCTATCACCCTCTAATATGATCTTCTTTGCATATTTTAAGGTACTTAAAATTCTCACCCCCACTGGGCTGTAAGGTCCAAGAACGCCAAGATTTGACTTCTTTTCTAATACTTCCAGTGCTCCAACAACAGCTGAGACAGGATGGGGGTTCAGCAAATACTGAGTGAGCAGAAGACTAAAATGCAAGCTAATATCTGCCAACTGCAATAAAAGATATAAAGGATGAGATTCTCTAAGGATGGAGAGGCTGATGGAAGAGAATCAACTGAAGGCATCTGGGATGTTTTCATCAGAGTCCCAGTGTTTGACCTACATAGGACCTGGGCTGCAGGACAGTGTACTAATATAATACAAGCAAAGGCCAGGCAAAGGGGTAACACCAGGGCACTCAGGCAATGGGTATCAATCCAGTTGGCCAGAACGAAGAGTGTGTAGACAGAGGAGAATGTACTCTGAAACCTGCTAAACTGAAGCTTCGGCTTTGCCACTTGCAATGGGCACTCTCCAGGCCCTAGCAGGGTGCTCACATGGGCATGTGTTTCATCAAATTTCCAAGAATAGGGGATGCCTGGGTGGCTCAGTGGTTTGGCGCCTGCCTTTGGCCCAGGGCGTGATCCTGGAGTCCCGGGATCGAGTCCCACATCAGGTTCCCTGCATGGAGCCTGCTTCTCCCTCTACCTGTGTCTCTGCCTCTCTCTCTCTCTCTCTCTCTCTCTCTCTGTATCTCATGAATAAATAAATAAAATCTTAAACAAACAAACAAAAAAGATAGTTTACCCACAACCAATTAAGACCAATTCTCCTTCCAGTTGGCTTCCTTTCTATCTCACCCATCTTGCTTCCTCTTGTGTTGAGTGGCACTGGAATTTCTGGGGTTGTTTTTTGGGTCCAGCTTCAGGAAGACGAGCTGGGGCTCCATCATGCAACTGCATAAATATATCCCCTTCAAGCCACCAAACTTATGGCTGTGTGTCACAGTAGCAAGGGAGAAGTAACACAGCCAGTGTTGGGGTCCCCACACCACAGGTGAGTGCGTGCCTTGGCACCTGCTGTTCCCTAGGCTGAGTGATATACTCATGCAGTTCACAGTCACTTCAGTTCCTCTACAGTTAGGTAATTGCTAGCTATCTATCTTCATGCAGGAATAGTTTCTGGGAATACACTCACTACCCACTGGGCCGACTCACTTGGGATTATGATGTTAAAGATACATCATGATAGGAATCTACCCCCAAGTATGTGGGTGGTGGAGCAGAAACAAGGTCTGAAAGTGTACAGAGCCAGAAGTTGGTCTGTGGAAAATCACTGCAAACCTTTCAGTGCATGTATGAAAGCAACCCAATGGCAATTTCCCAAATTTAACAATATTCCTAAAATTGCAGATGATATTACCAATAAAAATTTGTAAAGCTGAGCAGCAAGCCCTACACAGGGCTTGATCCCAGGACCCTGAGATCATGACCTAAGCCAAAGGCAGACGCTTAACTGACTGATCCACCCAGTGCCCCATCGAAAGTGGTATTTTAATATCCTTGTCAGACATAGAGGCAAAGAGGAAGAAGAGGAGAGGCACGTGGACCTCGGTGGCTGTGGACTCTTCTACTGTAGAGAAGAAACCATCGAAATTATAGGGAGGGGAATGCCCACCCAAACCAGAGGACCAGGTGGTTAAGGGAAGGGACCAGAGGAAAGAATCTTTTTTTTCTTTTTTTTTTTAAATGTGATTTTTAAATTTATTTATTTTATTTTTTTATTTATGATAGTCACACAGAGAGAGAGAGAGAGAGGCAGAGACACAGGCAGAGGGAGAAGCAGGCTCCATGCACCAGGAGCCCGACGTGGGATTCGATCCCGGGTCTCCAGGATCGTGCCCTGGGCCAAAGGCAGGCACCAAACTGCTGCGCCACCCAGGGATCCCCAGAGGAAAGAATCTTGAGGGTTATCCTCATTCTGGCAAACTGATTGTGATTTGCCAAGCATGATGCTAAGGGCTGGATGTTTATTCTCTTGTTTCAATCTCAAACAGCCCTACCAGGTAGGCGTGTGAGATAAAACTGAAGCTCAGAAGAGGTAGGATTGCATGTAAATCTATTCAGCTCTGAAACCTATGTCATTCCCACCACAAGATGAATGAAGAGAAAGATAAATACTTTGAGGCACCTGGGTGGCCCAGTCAGTTAATTAAGCATCAGCTTTTGGCTCAGGTCATGATCTCAGGGTCCTGAGATTGAGTCCACCAGCATCGGGCTACCCGCTCAGTGGGGAGTCTGCTTCTCCCTCTCCCTCTGTGCTCTCTCTCTCTCTCTCTCTCTCAAGTAAATAAATACAATCTTAAGCAAGAAAAAGAGAAAAGAAAAAGAGGGACTTTGGGGCAATGACAAGAAGCTGGTAGAGGAAAGAACGTGAGAAGGAAGCAAGCAGTGGGCAATGCTTAGACATCTTGCGAAGCCAGGGATGGGAAGCTCAGATGCCTGCAGGGGCCGGGCAGTCAGCAAGTGAGTGAGGGTGTTTACAGTGCAAAATTCACAAGCATAATCTTACACAGACTAATTTATGCTCTCTCCTAAAACACAGAAGGCTTCCTTGGCCTAGCTTTCATTTCCCTCGGTACAAGAGCAATTTTTGACTGTCAAGGAATAGGACTATGTATGTGCAATGATCCTGGGCTGTGGGTTCTTGGTTTCAGTGCCGGGATGGGTGGGAACTGTGGCAAATTGGAGAATTACTCACACTACCCCGTTCCAGGCCATGACGCCAGGTGGAAATGACCCAGGATCATCAGATCTGATTTTCCAAGAGAAGCCAAAAAGACAAATTATCGTGTAAACTCTTAATTTCTAAATGTTGTCAATGAGTTCTCCCTCTCTCTCTTTTTTTAGAATAACATGCATCTGTGAGTCAGACATGAAACCATGTTTGATCTAGAATGAACGAGGTCGGTGAGAATAATAAACACTGACTCTAAAATAATAATAAAGATGATAATTATGAACATGAGAGTATTTAATACGTGCCAAGTACTCTACTGAATGCCTTGATCTGAATGAACTTATTTAAATTTCCACCACAACCCTGTAAAGTTAGATAATATTAGCCCTTTTTTTATAACTGCAGAAACTGAGCTCAGAGAGGCTCATGCTCATGGACCCAGGAAGGGCGGGACCAAGATTTACAACAAGGAGATTGACTTCAGAACCTGGGTTCTTCATCCTTGAAGCTGGTTAAGTAAAGACCTCTGGATTTCACACTCAGGAATGGGGTTATTATCCTGGAGACAGAGGGTAGAGCTTAGGAGTCATGTGGATTTCTGAAACTATTTACAAATTTTAACATGGATGCAAGAGTGTGTTTTCATTGGAAGGGAAGTCCCAAGCTTTCATAAAGTTCTCAAAGAGACCCTGAAAAGGGAAGAGTGACGGGTTTAGGACTGTGAGTACCTTCAGTTCAGAGAAGCCAGTCGCATAGGCTAAGGGGAGAAGCTGGATGGCCAGGGTTAAAGAGTAGTAAGCTCTAGATGGTGGGGCCGAGCCCTTTCTAGAATATTGGCAGTGAAGAAAGAGAAAGCAGGGATAAGGGAAGATTGTACTGATATGAGAGATCTGGGCATTTTGTCTGCTGGGGAAGGGGGCCAGGGAGAAGGAAAGAATGAGGGATTTATGGTTCTCACAAAGTGAGGACACTTTGGGATCCTCCCAAGCATGAGGATCCCAAGAAGGCTGGATGAGCTGAACTAAAATGTGGCTTCACAAAGTGGGACGAGCTTCCCTCCTATTCTCCAACCTCCCCCCAACGCAAGGAGCAAAGCTGGAGGGCTTCCCTACCCACCCACCCCTTTCCTGCTCTCCGGCAGGGCTCCTGCCAGCCGGCCCCCTCATGCCGCAGAGCTGGGGTCAGTGTGCCCCAGAGGAGCTGCTAGTCTGTGTCTCTTACACAACCACCCAGTTTCTATTTCCTTCCAGGAATGGGGAATGGTAACCGCCTCTTTGTCTTCTCCAAGAAAAACAGCCTCGCCATCCTACTTGCAGTGATCCATTCTTCTGGCATTGTTATCACTCAGATTTGTTTGAATTATCACTCAGCTTCTTTTCTCCCCAGTAGGAGCGACAGGTTTTAAAATATATAAACTATGGTATATAGATGAACTTAGGGGCGCCAGGGTGGCTCAGTGGTTGAGCGCCTGCCTTTGGCTCAGGGTGTGATCCTGGGGTCCTGGGATCGAGTCCCAAAACAGGCTTCCCCCAGGGAACCTGCTTTTCCCTCTGCCTATGTCTCTGCCTCTCTTTCTGTGTGTCTCTCAGGAATAAATAAATAAAATCTTAAAAAACTTAAAAGGACAAGAACTTAAGGATGAACTTAAAAGGACAAGATTCTAGGAGTGAATGCTACCTACAGAATGTTTGCATCTCCTCAATATTCATAAGTTGAAATGTAACCTCCAAAGTGGTATTAGGAAGTGGGGCCTTTGGGAGGTGACTGGTTCATAAGGGTGGCCCTCTCATAAATGGGATTAATGCCCTTATAACAGATGCCCCGGAGAGCTCCTTCATCCCTTCTGCCGTGTGAGGACACAGCAAGAAGGCAGCTGTCTATAAACCAGGAAGTGGGTCCTCACCAGACAAAGAATCTGTCAGATGCTTGATCTTGGACTCCCCAGTCTCCAAAACCATAAGAAAAAAATGCCTGTGGTCTAAGACCATACAGTCTATGGTAGTCTTGTTCCAGCAGCCTGAATGGGCTAAGACAGTGACTAGCTTGGCATGGGAATCAGCATTGGCTTTTCTTGAGATGAGATGTGAAGAATGCATCACAGTTAACTGGGTGAACAGGTGGAAGGGTGGTGGTTGGCAAGTGAAAGGCAAATTCAGGCAGGGTGAACCACACTGCGAATGGAGAAAGAACACTCTCTGCTGGGGGAGGAGTAGGTCAATGACAACCACACCCCATCACAGCTGCAGACAAAAGGTCCTATGAGAATGCAGGAGTATCCCCTGACTAGGAGGAAGAGTCCAGGGGGGTGGGTGAGTTAGTGGCAGCAGCATCTGAGCAGAATTAGGAAGTTGAGTGTATAATTTCTTGTGCTTTTGATTATACCTCTTACGTACAATTCTTAGGTTTGGGAAATTTTCCCACTTAAGATTCTCTTCTCAAAAAAAGAAAAAAAAAAAAAAAGGACAGCCCGGGTGGCTCAGCGGTTTAGCATTCCCTTCAGCCCAGGGCCTGGTCCTGGAGACCCGGGATCGAGTCCCCCGTCAGGCTCCCTGCATGGAGCCTGCTTTTCCCTCTGCCTGTGTCTCTGTCTCTCTCTGTCTCTGTCTCTCTCTCTGTGTGTCTCTCATGAATAAATAAATAAAATCTTAAAAAAATAAAAGATCTCTTCTGTTAAAGGTGGAAACCAGAAACTCACTTTCCCAGACTCCTTTGCAACAAGGACATAGGTGTTGCTTCTGGCTTTGCACCCTCCACACCCAATTATCTGGTCCTGCTGGAAATCCTATGAGTTACCTACGGGACACCACCTAACGTTTTCCCTTGCTTTGCAAAGCCTATAAGGTGGATTCTGTTGTTTGCAACCAAGAACCCTGCTGGAGACAGGAAGGGTGACTATATAATTAGAGGGGAAAGGTTGAATTGGAGTTTATGCACAGGGGTGGAAAACAGTATGATGTGGCAAGGGGAGCATAATCATTGAGGAGGTAAATTTTCCCAAAATCTGAGAAGGACATATCTCCAGCTTGGGAGCAAGGCAGCCCCATGGTTGCTTGGGTATTGCCAACACTACCAACAGCGTGTTGGGCATCTGCTATTCCATACAGAAGATTAGGGGTGTGGGGACACATAACGAGGCTGTAGGAAGGGGAACATTGAATTTAATTAACAGAATATCTTGTTCCTAAAGTTAGGGTATTACCTGCATCTCCTCAAACCTTTTAACCGCTGACCGCAGGGATGTATGCAAGAACCTCCACTCCTGAGAACCAGAAGCCCTTAGGCTGGAGACCACTAATGATTAACTGTGTGGCCTTGGGCACAAAGTCACTTCAAATCTCTGGTCCTCAGTTTCCTCATCTGTAAAGTGGGGTAACCCATGGTTATATGATATGGCACCTGTGAAAACTGTTTGTAAACTGTAGAGTGCTGGATAAATGTGATAGACGATTCTTGCTATCTTTGTGGTATCAAAACAGAAGCAAAATACAAAATGAAAGTTAAGACTCATAATTTCAGTGGGTCAGTGGGTCCAGATGTGGCCTGAGGCCACGGATTGTAAGTAATAAGCATCAAGAAAGAAAGAGCTCTTGGGGTGCCTCAGGGGCTCAGTCAGTTGAGTATCTCACTCTTGGTTTTGGCTCTGGTCTTGGTCTCAGGGTCATGAGATCAGCGCCTGCTTGAGATTCTCTCCCTTTCCCTCTCTCTCCCCTCTACCCCTTTCCCTGCATGCACATGCTCTCTCTCAAATAAA
Source organism: Nyctereutes procyonoides (assembly GCF_905146905.1). Taxonomy (NCBI): domain Eukaryota; kingdom Metazoa; phylum Chordata; class Mammalia; order Carnivora; family Canidae; genus Nyctereutes; species Nyctereutes procyonoides. The sequence continues at coordinate 48,634,622 of NW_026575126.1, read as the reverse complement.
TAAATAAAATCTTAAAAAAAATAAAAAGAAACAGCCCTTGACAAAGATGTTAAAGTTACTGTAGTTAGTCAGCACTCTTGTGGTGGCAAGTGACACAAAAGTCATACCAAAGTGGCTTCAGAAACAAACAAACACAACTTACATCTCACATCAAAAAGCTCGATTCAGGCACATTTAGATACAAGGACTCAAGGAATAAAATCACAATTCCAGGGATCCCTGGGTGGCGCAGCGGTTTGGCGCCTGCCTTTGGCCCAGGGCACGATCCTGGAGACCCAGGATCGAATCCCACGTCGGGCTCCGGGTGCATGGAGCCTGCTTCTCCCTCTGCCTGTGTCTCTGCCTCTCTCTCTTTCTCTGTGACTATCATAAAGAAATAAAAATTAAAAAAAAATCACAATTCCATCTCTCCATCTCCTGTTACATTTCTTGTTATACATCCTCAGACAAATTCTCTCTTCTTGCTGCTGAGAGGGCGGCAGCAGCTATAGCCTTACATGAAGCGAGGCTCTGATCTATTTGAAAGGAACACAATTACATCTCAGAAATTTCTGTAAAAATCTTTTAGCAGCATCTCGTTGGCCCAAACTAAAGGACCTCGTCTTACTTGAGCCAATAACGTATGCCTGGGGGAATGTGATTATCTAATTGATCAATTCTCAATCACATGATCATATTCAGAGCCAATCAGAATAATTTACTCACATGGTCCAGGGCAGGGTGGTTTACACATATAAGAGTTGTTACAAGTTGTTACCCACTGTGGGTAGTTACTGATGGAGGCTAGGGGTGGTATTTACTATGTTTTGAAGCCTCTACACGTGGACCTATCTTTTTAAAAAAAAAATCTATTTATTTATTTGAGAGAGAGAGAGAGAAAAAAAAACACAGCAAGGGGGAGGGAGAAGCAGACTCCCCTCTGAGCAGGAAGGCTCACCAGGGGCTCAATCTTAGGATCTTGGGATCATGACCTGAGCCAAAGGCAGACGCTTAACTGATTGAGCCACCCAGGCGCCTCTAATGGGGATCTATCCTTTAAAAAAAAAAAAAATCATGCTTAAAAAATGCTGCAAACACTGCATATCTTCTTTCTGGCTGGGAGGGGCCTCATTCCAGCGGCCTCTGTGAGTTATTGGTCATGAGGGTGACTTGAATCCTGACCTCTGAACAGACCTTTTACATCTTATGACTCTGCTAACTTTCTATAGAGCTCCCATATTTGTTCCTTTATTTGATCTAAATTTAACACCACTCCCGTGCGTCAGAGAAGTTAAGGAACTTGCTTAAAGTCACACAGCCAAGCCTGATTTCCTGACTCCTGGCTCATAAGCCCACTCTGATCCTGGGGTACTGGCAAGAGACGGTACCAGGGAAGTTGGGAGCAGAGAGAGAGCAGGGGTACAGGCCTTTAAAAAGGCGGAAAGTAAACCAGACAGACTCAGCCTCTGTGTGTGTAAGGTCAAAGTGTAGTGTGGACACAGATGAAAAACAAGCCCTGGTTGTTCCCTGTGCTTAGGGCAGGGGAAAGCCCAGAGCCCTCGGAGATCCCGATTCTGCTGGCCACAGTGGTCTTCAAGTGAACACAGCAGAGCACAAGGGTGCATCTCTAAGGATCACATAACCCCCATTTTAATTATTAACTTGCTGCATTATTAACTGACCAGCTGTGTGTGGTCAGAAACTTAGAGTCCGAATTCCACGGCAACAATTCGCTTCTGGTGGAGTCCTCAGGCCAGTGGTTCTGAAACCTTCTCAAGGCACATGGATGAATGTTGGCAAACTTCTTTCCCAAAGAGATGCATGATTGGTCTGCGATTCCAAGCCTCAGCTCTGCATACTCCCCCTTGATGTCCTGAGGGGTACCCATACCAGGCCGCATGTCCCAGGTCCCAGACCTTTCCTTGGTCTCTTTCCAAATAATAACTTCACCCCCACCCCCATGCCTACCCCACCCCCTCCTACCACCAGCCAAGGGCAGCCTTGGGAAAGGAGGAAGAGGAAGAGATTAGGAGGTGAGGCTTAAAAGCATAAACATAAACCATTTGGAGAAGAGAGAAAAATAAAGTTCTCTTTCAAAATAGAATAGAATAGAATAAATAAAATAAAATAAAATAAAGTAAAATAAAATAAAATTCTCTTTCAGAAGGCACCGGCCCAACAGAACTCTATGCGGATATTCCTACAGCATGTGCACATTCATTCCTTCCAAAACTTCAAACACATAGACACTCCACTTTCAAGGCTTTGGCTTTGCTCCTCCCACACCGTGACCATTTTTCTTTAAGACAATAGATATACTTGAACTGAAAACTTCTTTTATTTTTTTTTTGTTTTTTTTTTTTTACTTATTTATGATAGGCACACAGTTAGAGAGAGAGAGGCAGAGACACAGGCAGAGGGAGAAGCAGGCTTCATACACTGGGAGCCCGACGTGGGATTCGATCCAGGGTCTCCAGGATCGCGCCCTGGGCCAAAGGCAGGCGCTAAACCTCTGCGCCACCCAGGGATCCCTGAAAACTTCTTTTAAAAGAAAACATTGTTCGGCCACCATAAATGGAGAGCCACAATTATTATTTGAAAAAAAAAACACCCAGAAAACAAAATAACTTTCTTAAATCCTAACTTGCCTTGGTAATTGTCCTTAGCTCGAGCCCAGAGATGTTCTTTCTGTTTAAATAGATTTTAAAAGGGTGGCGGAGAGGATGGAGGGAGGAATAGCATGTTTAAAAGAGATGTTAGAGATACAGTCACACCAAACTGCAACTCTTGATGTTATCAGAAGGACTGAAATGGTTGCAGAGCCAATAATTTTCAGATCAAATGGTTCATACTTACTTCATTCTTCACCCAGGTGGGGAACCTTGTGATTTACATAACAGATATCTACTGAGTTGCCTGCTAAGTGCTCACAGGCATAGCTGGATGGGGATGAAAGGGGGATACACATGGTTCCTGCCCTCCTGGACAGAATAGTCCCTTGGCGGAGACAAACAACTAAAAGGAAAAGAAAATAATTTCCAATGGGGTTGGGTATACCTAACCCTCTCCCACCACCAGGACAGACCCAGTGAGGGGTTACAATAAGTGAGTTGGAGAAGCCTGGGGTATGCAAGGGTGGACTTCACAGCCTGGAACCAAGATCAGAAGGCAGTTTGGCCTTTGAGTGAGACCAGAGTTTCCAGTAGAAAACTCATGTTCAGGATCAGACTCTCAAGGAGTGGGAAAGTGGTTAGCAGCTGTAACTCGATACCCAGGCATGGTCTGAAGGACACTAGAGAGACCTGCTCTTTGCCCCTGATTCAATCGGAAAGCAAAGCAGATGTTGTCTTAATAGTTTTCCAGTCCAATGGCCAAGAGAAAACAAAATATGTCATACATGTGGTTGTATTTAAAGGCAAGATTACAACACATGTCCAACAAACGTTGCTTGTTGCTGGAGCAAGAGATTCCATTTGTAATCTCAGCTGAATTAATCTAATTAACTGCAAATGAAGACAGTTTTCAAGGTCAGCCAAAACGGTCACAAGTACACGGTATTTACAACGTTTTCCCCTCTTCTCTCTTTGTAGGGCCCCAGCCTGCCCTCTTGTTTTTAAACGCTAAGGTCCTAGTGACATGACATGACAGTGTCTATTTGCCGTTTGGCTTGATCACTGCAGAGGCGAAGGTTCAATGCCCTTAAGAGGTTAGATCATTTGAAATATAAATCAGTACAACTGCTTTTGATCGCAATGGATCAATATCCAGTCCCTCAACTGGGGATTGTGCAACCTACCATCAGACTCGCTACACCCATAGAGGGTGACGCTCCATGCCAAGCCCCCTCAGCCTTGCTTGAGTGACCAGGCTCCCACCCTACCAGCCAAGACCTCTGCTTTTCCCTTAGAAGGTTGTGGGTAAGACTGTAAGAGGTAAAATCTCAGGCTTAACACTGGTCTCCTAAGTGCTGGCAGGGGTTGGGGGCTGGCCAGGATGAAAGGCTGACTTTAGCTCTGCTTTGGGGGCCTCTTGAATCATCTTTGTTGGGAGGCTGGACATCCTGGGGGGGGGAGGATCGCGGATTAAACTCATTCCATTTGAAAGAGTTCACTTAGATATAAGGAAAAAGACAGATGATGACACCATTAGATTTACAAACCACAGGCAGTCTGCTCCCCCATCCCATACAGGATTAAAGCTCTAGGGCCATTACATGCTAGGCTCCCTGAAGCAGCAGGGTTAGGATCTGGGGCTTTTGACTCAGATGGAACCTGGCTTCAAATTCCGAGTCTATCATTTACTACGTGTCGAAACGTTCATAAGCTGTTCGACCTCGCTGAGCTTCCGTCTCCTCATCTGTGAAAAGGGCACGACTCTACTTGCCTCTCAGAGGTGCTCAGGACGGAACATGATGCATATGGAAATGCCAAAGTGATGCCATGCACCATGTCACTGGCACATAATTTACATCTGCACCCAGAGGCGGTACCGTCTCTCTGCCCCTTTGCACATTCCCCAGATCTGTCCTCTTGCCTCTCTTTTCTGGTTTCCTCGCATGGCTGCTGCAACTCTAAACAAGCTCTATGATGCCATCCAACCCTGGTCTTTCACATTCTTCCACAGGTCATACATTTCTCAGGGGCAGCTCTGGGTGACAGCCATCAACACGAGCTGTGGCCAAGGACACCGCTCCCTCCCTGTGAATGGAGATTCCAATAGCATTCCCATAATTAATGCCTGTGAGCATTCCTCGGGAGAATTAAAAAAAAAAAAAAGGAATTCTGTGGTCATCTCAATTTGGAAAATGCTCAGAGATTCAGAGCACACATTAGGATACTGAAGGCTCCGAGGACTCCTACTGTCGATAAACCCACCTGGCTTCCTTTGCTTTTACCTCCCCAGTTTATCAGATTCACTGGTGCCCTGTTATCTGTGGTTCCTTCTCTAAGTGATTTCCTGTACATCCTCTCGGTTTATCCTTCCAATAATCCCCCCTTTGCAGATGGAGAAATAGGGTTCAGAAAGGTTAAATGACTAGCCCATCATTGCCACCTGGGTAGTGCCAGAACCATCTGCTCTCCATTTGAGTCCAAGGCTCTTTCCTCTACATCTGGAGGAAACAGCTTAATATAACCCTTTCTGCTAAGCAATCATAGAATCTATAAATCACTGGATAGGCTCATAGGATTGCATTGCCCAACAATCTCATTCTCTTGGCAATGAAGAAACCAGAGAGGGAAAGTAATTTGTCCAAAGAATTAGGGGTGGCGGAGCTAGAACTGGCACCCAACCTACTAATCTCCAGGCTCAGCTGCCTTTACCTTATGTCCAGGGCTTATGGATCTGGCTCATACCTCTCAGCCACCTTCTTCAATCACATCTTCCCTTCCTCCAAGGCTAGAGCAGTACTGTCCAACAGCCCTTTCGGGAAAGATGATGGAAATGTTTTATAGCTCTGATGTCCATTCTGATAAACACAGATCACTAGAGATGAATCTACCACAAATGAAGAACTAGATTTTTCATGCTCTTTAATTTTAATCAATGTACATTTAAATAGCCACCTGTGGCTTGTGGCTACCATACTGGACAGGGCAACTCTAGCGACCAGAAAGCATATTGAGCCTAGACCCAACTGATGCAATTATCATAGATGCAGAAGATCCCTTGAAGTAACAAAGGAGCTGAAGCTGCCTGGACCTTGTTAGGCGCTGCATTTGGTTTCATTTAATGATAGAGCACAACCTGTCCCCAAAGATGCCTTTCCTCAAGCAATTTCCTCCTTCCCTTGGCAATGTCTTCCCCATTATTCTAATCTAGGCTGAAATTCACCCTCTTTCAGGAAACCTTTGCTGGTCTCCCACCAAGCAGAGTGAAGAGATTCTTCTATGGCACTCCCATTGGCCTATTATTTTTGTTTTAGCTTAGAAAGTGGGGGAAAGGGGAGAGAGTGTGCCTGCAGGGAGAGAGCTGTGGCAGAGGCATTTGGGGAGTGGTGTGAGAGATATGAGGAAGATGTAACTAAAGCAGGTGGGTGATACGTGACTTAGGCTTCTCTATTTGCCCTATAAAATCTGCAGTAAAAGTAGATATTGCAAACTAGAGTGACGCATAGATAAATCTCACATGGTTGAAAGGGAAAAGCAAATCACATGCTTCACAATAAAAAACACCTAACATACTAGGAATAGAAGGGAATTTTTCTCAACCAGATAAAGGTCATCTATGAAAAACCCAGAGCTAACAGCATACATAAAGGAGAAAGACTGAAGATCAGTAATAAGACAAAGATGCCTTGTCTTGTCTACTCTTGCTGCTTCTATTCAATATTACTGGAGATTCTAGCCAGAGAAGACAATAAGGCAAAAAAAAAAAAAAAGAAAAAAAGAAAAAGAAAAAAGAAAAAAGAAAAAAGAAAAGGCATTCAGATTGGAATGGGAGAAGTAAAGCTATCTTCATTTGCCAATAAAATAAATCTTGTCTGTAGAAGATCCTCAATAATCCACTCTAAAAACATTAGAACTTCTAAATGAGTTCCAAAACATTGCAGGATAAAGATCAATATGCAAAAAGTAGTTGTATTTCTTCTATATATTGACAATGAGCAGATCAGGAATGAAGTCGAGAAAACAACTTCATTCCCGTAATATCAAAAAGATTAAATACCAAGGAGTAAATCTAACCAAAGAAACACAAGAATTTTGAACTGCAAACTATAAAATACGGTCGCAAAAAATTACAGAAGACCTAAATAAATGTAAGACATCCATGTTCGAAGATTGCAAAATTTAATATCGTTAAGATGACAATACTCCTCAAATTGATCTACGGATTCAATAAAATCCCTATCAAAATATCAGAAACTTCTTTGCAGAAATTGACAAACTGATTCTAATATTCATATGGAAATTCAAAGGATCTGGAATAGTAAAAATAGTCTTAAAAAAAAAAGAACAAAGTTGTAGACTCCCACTTCCTAATTTCAAAACTTACTACGAAGCTACAGTAATGAGGACAGTGTGAACCTGGTATAAGAATAGATATATAGACCAATAGAATGTAATTGAGAGTCCAGAAATAAACTCTCACATTCACGGTCAATCGATTTTTGACAAGGGAGCTAAGATAATTCAGTACAGGTGGTAGTGAGACAACTGGATAGACAAATGCAAAAGAATGAAAGTGGACCCTTCACTTACATCATAAAATTAATTCAAAGTGGATCAAAGACTAAATTTAAAAGCTAAAACTATAAGGCTCTTAGGAAAAAACATAGGGGCAAACCTTCATGACCTTGGATTCAGCAATGGGCTCTCAGATATAACAACCAAAGCATAAGCAACAACAACAACAATGAAAAATCAATAAACTGGACCTTATCAAAATGAGAAATGTTTGTGCTTCAAAGACAACACCGAGAAAGTGAAGACAATCCCCACAATGGGAAAAATCATACATCTAACAGACTTGTATCAAGAATAAACAGAAATATTACAATTCAATTATTAAAAGACAAATAACCAATGAAAAAATAGACAAAAGATCCGAATAGAAATTTCTTCAAAGATAAAGAAATGGTCAATAAACACATGAGGAGATGTTGACCATCATTACCTATCAGGGAAATGCAAATCAAAACCATAATGAGATTCCAATGCATACCCCCTACGTTGTGAGGAGACAGAGAAATAGGAATCTCATATAGTGTTGGTGGAAGTGCAAAGGGGTGCAGCTGCTTTTGAAAACAGGCTGGCAGTTTCTCAAAAAGTTGTGCATACCACGTGACTCAGCAATTCTACTCCTAGGTATATGGAAGAGAAATAAAAACATGTCCGCACAAAAACTTACACATGAATGTGCATAGCATTATTCATAATAGCTAAAAAGTGGAAACCACCCAAAGGTTTAGCAACTGAAATATGAGTAAATAAGACGTATGTGCAGTAGACACCCCTTACGTGTGGGGATACATTCCCAGACCCCCGGTGGATGCCTGAAACTGCGGACGGTACTGAACCCTACATATACTATGCTTTCCCCTATACATCCGTATTTATGATAAAGTATAAAGTTATACTAAATTTATAAATTAGGCACTGTAAGAGATTAACAACGATAACTGATAGTAGAATAGGATAATTATAATGATATACTGTAACAAAAGGTATGTGAATGTGGTCTTTCTCAAAATGTCTCTTTTTTAGTATCCTTTTTTTGGAGATAGAGAAGGAGAGCTCCCACTCATGAGCTGGGGGGTAGGGAGAGGAGAGAGGATCTTAAGCGGGTTCCATACTCACTGCAGAGCCCAATGTGGGGCTCGACCCCATGACCTTGAGCTGAAATCAAGAGCCAGTTGTTTGACTGAGCCACCCAGGCGCTCTATATATCTCTTTTTTAAATTAGAGTATAGTTGACACACATTATATTAGTTTCAAGCATACAATGTAGTGATGTGACAACTGTGCACTTTATGCTACACTCACCACAAGCGTAGCTACCATGGATCACATACAACACTGTTACAGCATCTGACTGTATTCCCTGTGCGGTACCTTTCATCCCTACGACCTCTTCATTCCAACCTAAACCTTCACCCATTTTTCCCATCCATCCGCCCCCTCCCTTCTGGCAACCACCATTTTGTTCTCTGTCTTTAGGTATATATGCCACTTGTTATCTCAAAAAGCTGATCGTCCTGTACTCACCCGTCTTCTTGTGATGGTGTGAGAGATGATAAAATGCCTACGTGACAGGATGCAGTGAGGTGAGTGACACAGGCATGGTGACACAGCGTTAGGCTACCACTAACCTTTGGGTGATACTTCAGAAGGAGGATCACCTGCTTCAGGACTTCAGTTGACCATGGTCACTGAAACTGCAGAAGGCAAAGTTGCAGGTTAAGAGGGGACTGCTGTGTGTCCATACAGCGGAATATTATTTGTTCAACGAGGAAGCAATAAGGCCAACTGCTCCTCGTTAACTAGTTAACTGGATGCAGAGCCTCATCTGGCTCCTGGCTTCCCCACCTGCTATTGGCAAGGCTCTTGCCTGAGCCCCCTCCCATTCCCTCAATGAGTCTTGCTGGGAGATCCAGGTCTTGTGGGGTCCTTCACGCCTTTGCAGGGGCAACGTGACAGGCCAGCAATCCAAACTCATGGAGTAGAACTGCTTTCAAGAGCCCACACTTTCTGGGCTGCCCAGGTGGCTCGGTTGGTTGGGCATCTGACTCTTGACTTCAGTTCAGGTCATGATCTCGGGGTCCTGGAATGGAGCTCAGTGGGGAGTCTGCTTGTGTTCTTTTCCCTCTGCTCCTCCCCCAACTCTCTCTCTCTCTCTCAAGTGAATAAATACATCTTTAAAAAAAAAAGAGAGGGGGGCACCTGGGTGGTTCGGTTGGTTGAGCGTCTGCTTTTGGCTCAGGTTGTGATCCTGGGGTCCCGGGATCGAGTCCCGCATCAGGCTCCCCACAGGGAGCCTGCTTCTCCCTCTGCCTATGTCTCTGCCTCTCTCATGAATAAATAAATAAAATTAAAAAAAAAGAGCCCATGCTTTCTTCCTCTCTATTTTAAAAAAATCTGTGAAGAGAGCTCCCTTCACTACCCTTGAAGTCAAGGAAATGTATAAATGGGTTGACTCTGTCACTCTCTACAGGTCATTTTTGTGTTCCCAGCTACCATCCATCAGTTCCAGGGCAGGGCAGGGGCAGCCCCCTGGGGGTGGGCAGAGGGAGGAGACACAGGTGGGCACATCTGTTACCTCCCCCCCCCCCCCCCGCATCCAGCTGGGTGGGCTTGCTCACCCTCCTTGGAGACTAGAAGCTTGGATGCCTTGGCCTGGGGCCTTGGCAGGTAAAATCCAAGTGCATCCCAGCACTCCCTGCCAAGGCAGCCCAGTCCCTGGGGGAAAGCCAGGCAGACAGATGGGGTCTGGGCCTGTGCCGGGAGCTGCCCGGAGTGGACTGGACGGTAATTCTGGCTTCAGGTAGGAGCTGCTGAGAATCGCTCTCGTGGAGGAGATTTCAGTCACTGGACAAAAGCTGGGGAGTACCTTCTCGGAGCTACAGGCTAGAAGCTTGTGCCTCCACATGTCAGCCCCCCCCCCCAGAGCTCTGGCCATTGGTGGCTCCCCCCGTTCTCTGCTCCCTCTGGGACTTGCTGGTTTGTTTTAGGGGGGCTGCAGTCTCTGCGCCTGGTTCAGGTCTCAACATCCCAAGTCTGTGGCTAATGGCAAGGAAGCAGGGAGCCGGGGTCCCAGGGGGCCCCAGTGGGCCCCAGTGGGCCCCAGTGGGCTGTGCCCTGGCCCGTGTGGAGAGCCTGGTCATGGCCCCCCCAAATGGTCCAAGTAGGTCAGAGCGTGGCCTCTGTTTACGCCACATCCAACTGCCCTGCAGTTACCCCACTGTGATTCCCGGGGTCACAACCCAGCCTGGAAAGTGACGCATCATTTCAGCTTCTCCCATGATCCTTTGCGATCACTTGTGGCCACATCTATCCAGTGAGTGACCCTTAGTAACCTGTGGTCTTCGTGGCCCAGGGTCAGTGAGGATGGAATGGGACGGGCTTTGGGAACTAAGGGAAAGGTGCCAGTCCGTTTTCTACGCTCCCCATCATTTCCCTGGGGTCCAGCTGGCCCCCACAGCCACCCACGTGAATAGGTGTCTTCCAGAAATCAGGGCCAGGGCTGCCATCAAGCCCTTTGGCTTCTCTGAAGGGTTTTTGGGAATCTCAGCTTGCTGCCCACAGCCACCGCCTCCTCCTGCTCTGTCTGTTGCCAAAGCCATTCATCCAAAACCCGAATGGGACCGTGTCATAGGCCCGTTTTGAAAATCCCATTTGGCTTCCATCCAAGGACTGGAGGCCCACAGATGGGTTTTTGCTTGGGCTGCATTGGGTTTTTTAAAAATTTCCAAGTTTTGCATGCAAGCTGACTTTTCCAGCTTCTCTGGAGACATGGAGCCCTATTCCTGCATAACCAGAGTTGGCCGGAGCTGAGCACTACACCTCCCCAGGCAGGTGTTCCTCAGGGAACAGCTCCCACTGTTCCCTATGGTCTTACAGCCGGCCTCCCCTCTTCCCTGCAAGACCTGCCTGGTGCCTACCTGCCTGCTTTCCAGTCTCCCTCTCTAGTCTCCAGGTGAGGGCTTGGAGCACAGCTTGGGGACACTAGATGACCTGGCCTCTGTCTGATTTCCCATCCTGGCATTCCTTCCTTCCCTGCCCCCTACCTCTCAGCACATTGGCCACACCAGTCTCTGCTCACCAAGTGACCCAGGTACCCCACCAGTCCACATCCTGTGCAGTTCCCACTGTCTGCATTTCTGCATCCTCGTTCAGCGGATGTGTGCTGAGCACCTGCTATGCGTGGAGGGAGTGGGCTAGGTGCTGGGGAAGGATGTATAAGACCCCGTGTGTTAGTGCAGGTTCTCCATTGAAACAGATCCAATAGAATAGATGATGGACAGATGATAGATGATAGATAGACAGATAGACACTAATTATAAGGAACCGGCTCCTGTGATTACAGAGGCTGAGAAGGCCAAGATCTACAGCGGGTGTAGTTCAGAGTCTGAGTCCACAGGCCTGAGAATCAGGAGCGCCATAGTATAGGTTCGAGTCTAAGGCTGAAGGCAGAAGAACCATGTCCCAGCTCCAAGCCAGGCACACTCTTTCTTATGCCGCCTTTTGTTCTTACGGCCCCTTTTGGGTCTTCAATGGGTTGGATGAGGCCCACCTGCCTTGGGGAGGTGATCTGCTTTACCCAGACTGCCCATTCACATTTCTTCTCCTCCACCAACACCCTCACAGACTCCCCAGATATGAGGTTTAACCAAATTATCAGGATGCTCCGTGGCCCAGCCAGGCTGACACGTAAAATTAGCCATGACATTCAGCCCTCGTTCTGCTGAAGCCTGCGGCTTAGCGAGGTATTCAGAGAGGCAGGAAAATAATTCCAAAACTAAGTGGTTAAGTGCTGGAGGAATTCTCACTCATACTTCAAGCTTCGCCTCTCATAGTACCTCCCACAAATCTTTTCTGATCTCCCCACACAATCAATGATGCTTTCTCTTGGGAGCTCCCAGAGCACACATATCTCCTGGGAGAGATTCTCTCTCTCTCTCTCTCTCTTCTTCACAATGGAATGTTCCAAGTCTACAAAAAGGTACAGAGATAATGTAGCAAAGTCCCATATACCCACACCCGTTCTTAAAGGATAAAGCATCACGGATACGGCACAGCCTGGGGTGGCCAAGTTGTCCCATCTGGTTTGGCACGGAAAGTTCTGCATCCCGGGACCCCCTCAGTGCATGGCAGATAAGGATGATCGATCACACAAGGGCAGGCCTCCTCCACCTTCCACCGCTGAGTACATCCCTTCCTTGACACCATTCCCCCCATGCTCCCCATCAGAGGAAACGACCCATTTATTAAAGCTGGGGGTTACCATTTGTGTGTCTTTCTTTATACTTTGGGTCCATCCCTAAATGACATTGGAGTTCTGTTCTGCGCGTGCACACATGTGCACGGTGCGTGCACACACCCCTCCCCATTGCATGCATGCATGCATGCACGTACCCCAGATTGGGTCCAGAACATTGGATGGCCTTTCTTAATGGGTGGCCTGGTGGCCGCAGGCCACGCTTCCTGCATGTTTGAAGGCAAAAGCTAGAATAAAGCAATAACGCAATATGCTGCCTGAAAGCCACACGGGGGGGGGGGGTGAAGGTGGGGGGAGCAGGTCCCTGGAGAGGCAGTTAGGAGAGCATCGGAGAGGGCACCTGGGGCTGGAGAGGGTCTTCAGGAGAAGAGAAGGTGCCAGGCATGTTTGGTGAGGTGGCTGCAAGTCCCCCCTTTAGTGCTCCAGAGACACACTCCGGAAAATCCACAGCCCTCACTAAGGTGCAGGGGGTGGGGGTGGGGGGCACTGGATTGCTTTCAAGGGCCAGGGGAAGGGGTGCCACAGCCACTAGACCCCCAGTGCTTCCCATGATGCTCCAGGGGCTTGTGCCTGCACCCCACGAGCTCCTGGGGGTGTGCTTCTGGCACATGGTGAGTGCTCAGTGTTATTTGTGGCGGGGGAGGTAAGGAGGGAGGGAGGAAAGGAGTGGGGGGAGGAGATGGAAGGAGGGAGGGAAGGCAGGCCTCAGCTGGGGAGGGGGCTCCAGTGTGTGTGAGGCATCTCTCTTGCCAGGACCGGAGTGAGTGCCGACCTGCAGAGCAGGATGGGAGGCGCTGCTGTGTGCCGCCCCCCAGCAGCGCCCAGGGCCGGTTCTCTGGGTGGAGAGCCAGCCTGGAACCGAGAGCGCGGGTGGGAGGGGTGGGGGGGGGAGAGGCAGACAGGGACGGAGGGAAGTGGAGAGGCAGAGGCGTGCTGCTTAGCAACCGCAGGAGAAGATTTAGGGAAGTGACAGGACCATTTCTCCCTGAGCCTCAAAGGGAGGTTTTCTTTTTGTTTTTTTTTTTGTTTTTTTTTTTTTTTTTTTTTTTTTTTGGAAGAGCTGCCTGCCGCCTACACTGGCGGCCCAGAAGGCTGGCTAGGACTGGGGGCTCCCCAGAAGTCAGGGCCACGGCCGGCCGACGGAGGCTGGCCGGCCAGTGCCGCGCCTCCCAGGGACTCCAAGGGGACCCGGCTCCTGGCCCCTGCTGGGAAGAGGGAGAAGCGAGGCCAGCAGGCCGCGGGGACACCACCCCAGCCTCCGCTCAGGAAGGTGCTGGGGCCTCTCCCTTCCTCTTCTGGCCCCCAGAACCCTGCTGGCAGCCCCGATCCTGCTCCTTCCTCCCCACTCAGAAGGCTCCGTTGCTTTTCTTTCTTAATTTGATTTTCTCTGGCTCAGAATCGAGATCAAAAGAAGAAATTCTTTCCAGCCTTTTAGGAATAATTCCCAGAATCTCCCACTGGAAACACATACATAATTACCATAATTATTTTTTTTTAAATCTTTCTGGTTCTCTTATCCATTTCTTTTCCATCCCTGCAGCAGGCTCGCAGAGGAGAGGGGAGAGGGGAAGCTTCTAGACTATCTTAGTGGTCGCAGGGTTGACGGTGTTCACTGCATCCTCCTGGGAGCATGGGGCCCACAGCGCAGCCTGCAGCACCCACAGGACCCTGTGGTGCAGGCCGCAGGCAAATAGCACCTCACTAGCCTTCGACGCCACGGAGTCACCTAGTGGGAAGTTATTCCCTCTCTCATTTGTTTTGTCTTAATTTCATCAAGCCTCCAGTTGGTGCTAGGTAGGTCCCTAACCCTCCCTGTGTGCTAACCTTCCTTTTAAGAGCTGCGAGCAGCAGCAATCCTCAGACCCAGAGCCCGCAAGAGCCACTAGCTGCAATGTCATACTCGTTCTGTTTTGCATTGTGATTATTTTGTGCGCGTGTCACGGTGTGTGCGTGGGGGGGGGCTTTGCATTTACGCCTGGTTCCTTTTTAGAGGAAAGACAATTAGTAACTAGTAATCAAAGCAGAACACTGATACATTGCCTAATGGTGAATGGTCTCCCTAGGATCCTGCTGGATCCCCAATCCAGGGTGCCAGCTTCCTACCCCCCCCCCCGCACCCCCCCAGCTGGCAGGCTGCAGGTCAAGGGCAGGGAAGGTTCCTGTTGAAACTCAGCTGGTCGAATTGGTCAACAGCTGGCACCAAGGAGCCTCAGATGGGAATTTTTAATTTTTTTCACAGCCACTCAGCCTGGCTTTGCACCCACTCGCAGCCCATTCTGTTTTTCCCTGGGATTCCAAAAGTCGGCTCGTCAAGGTCTACTTTGAGACACAAGGCCACAGAGTGGGGGTGGCTGCCAAACACACCTATTCCTTTGGTGGCCGTACCTGATTGTCCCTCTGGACAACCACCAATCTGTTTCGTGGATCTGGGATTTGAGGGGAGTAGACCCGCCCAGGGCTTTAGGGGTGGCGTGCCATCTGAGCCTCGCTTCCCATGGGCATCCCATTCCTCTGGCCATCACGATGGATGTGTTCAGGGGAGGGCAGAGAGATGCATGGAGACTCTTGCTGGGAATACTGGAGCTGGCTCTTTCCCATTGGCCTGGATCCTGAGAAGATGAGACTCGGGGGCTCCTGCAGCCATTTCTGCCACCACGAGGAGGGAGCCAACAACGAGGGAAGGGGGCTGAGAAGTGGAGAGAGAAACTCGATCCTGATGGTATCATTTCCATCCCTGGATCCAGCTGTGCCTGAAGCTAGCCTCTACCCTTGGCCGCCTTTAGAGACCCCCCGGAGCCAACAAATTCCCCTTTCATGTAATCCAGTTAGGATCAGTGCTTCGGTCACTTGCAACCACAAGAGCCTTAACTGATAAAATGACTCGGTGGAAATCCTTGGCCACTGAGCCAGAAAGAATGCAGAGGGCTTGTCCCATGTACATAGGTGAGGGGCCTTGTCACCACACGCAAACACTGGCATGGACGGGCAAAGCCACTGGAGCTCCAGATTTCAGATAAGCAAGTAGCAGGCACAGGCTGAGCGTGTGGCATGAAATGGCTTATTTAACCCTTGTAACAGTCTCACATGGCCGGCTACTTTTGTCACCATTTTATAGATGAGAAGACTGAGGCCTGGGGGGGTCTCGATGAACCTTCGTGGCACAATCAAGTCTTGTCCCGGGTCATCCCAGCCGTGCCTCTACAGTAAACCAGATTGTTCACTGGTACATAGAAAGGTCTGGGAATGTGTGCTTGGGAAGAGACCAAGGGCTGAGGCTCTTAGGTGGCAGAGTGATGTTTACGGAGCAAGGGCAGGAGTGGACCTGTGCACCCCCAGCCCAGCAATCACAGGGTGCCCAGCCTACACGGCTGCACGCTGGCCTGCAGGAAGGGCGTCCACCTCTCTCTCTCTCTCTCTCTCCCTCTCTCTCTCTTTTTTTTACCTCCAGTCAAACACAGGAAGGCAGAAGAGGACCTAGTGTAGATCCCATCTCCTTCGTACTCCTCGACCATAGGGCTCCAGGCCAGTCATTTCACTTTCCCAGCGCTGCTGTTTTTGCATCTGCAAAACGGAGACCCCAGCTCCTTGGCCTTGCTCATCTGGCCGACGAGCGGCCCGAGCAGCATCGCATCGCATGAGGACAGAGATGTGAAAGGTCATTTGCACAATCAAAAGCAGGGCAGCTGCGGGATGGAGGAAATCCCTTGGCTTCCCGGAGGTGGACAGGCAGGCGTGGACAGGTGTAAAGCTGCATTTCCTCCTCCCCGCCCGGCATCCAGGCTGCGCAGACAGGCCCAGCATGACCTGAAAGGAACCTTTCTGTCCCCAAAGCGAGGAGAGATAAGAACTGTGAAGGAGAGAAGCGAGCTCGGCTACAGGCGCTTGGGGGGTTATTTTTACCCTGTTATCTCTATCCTGAAATGTCAGGCGTGGAGCTGCCTCTCTCTCACCAGCCCCCCAGCCTCCCCAGCCATTCAGCGTGGCAACGCAGCCTGGAAACAGGCCCCATTCTCCTTCTCTGGTTCCTCTGCCTTTCCAAGAGAGTCACAGTGCTATGGAGACGGGAGGCATGGAAACCCTGAAATAGACAAGTGGGAGGTGAGACCTTTTATTTGGGTTCTGGAACAGGCTCACTTCCTTCTAAGAGGCCCCGGGGTGCAGAGGAGGCCCTTGGCACTGTTGGGTACCTATTCTAAGGTTTGCATCAAATCGGTTCTTTATGTTGGAAGACTCAGAAATCCCTACTTAAATGGGGTTATGTAATCAAGAAGGTTTAATCAGCTGAGGCCACGACGAGGCCTAGTGAAAGGTCAGGCTTCAGGTGAAGTGTGATCAAGGGGTTTGATGCTGTCCCAAAGATTCAGTTCTCTCCATCTCTTGGGTCCCTCTTTTGTGATGTTGGCTTCATCCTTGGACACCATGCTGTGCTCCCCAACAATCTTGAGCAGTGCCAGAATCTTCCCCCATGGTCACAAATGGCTGCAGCAGTGGATCTAGACTTCACATCCTCAGAATGGTGGCTCCCAAGGAATAGAGAGGAAACTTCTTTTGGCCAGAAGTTACCAAGAAATGTCTTCTTGTGTTTCATTGGCTTTGGCTGGGTTATATGGCC
Source organism: Nyctereutes procyonoides (assembly GCF_905146905.1). Taxonomy (NCBI): domain Eukaryota; kingdom Metazoa; phylum Chordata; class Mammalia; order Carnivora; family Canidae; genus Nyctereutes; species Nyctereutes procyonoides. The sequence continues at coordinate 48,617,596 of NW_026575126.1, read as the reverse complement.
ATCGCTGAGCCAATCACTTGGGTATTAGGGCATGAAGGTGAAAACCTCATTGATTAGATTAAGCCAAACCAGATTCCTAAGAACAGGGAAGCAACGGTTTCTCGAAGATTTCGAGCTCTGTACCCAAAAGGTGATGGAGTGGACGCTGAGCAACAGTCAGGAGACTGCTTTGTGCTTTATTCACTTTGCTTGATCCTTCCCTACTTGGGAAAGCCCCTGAGGTTAGATGTGATTGGTCTTTTTTATCCAGAAACAGGCCAATATCAGTTTCTCCTCTATCTGTAGGTTTACCTGGGGTTCTGAGTTCTAAAAATTCTGAGTCTGTCAATCCCAATAATTCACCATGGCAGCAGAATCCCTCCCAGGTAGATAGGTAGGTACAGGCCGAGGTGTCATCTGTTTACCTGCCAAAGGCTTCCTCTGCCTTCGAAATAAAATTCACACTCTATGGCCTTGCTTCCCTATCACTCACCCCTGACCACATGTTTGTTTAGCCATAGCAGCTTCTGGTCATTCCTTAGACAAGCCAGTCACCCTCACCCTTGTGCTAAACAGCCTTTCCACCTAATCTTGTCTAGGATCTTGGATTCTTTTGAATCTTTTCACAGTTGGCTTTATCTTATCATTCAGGGCCCTGCTTAAATGTCACAACTTCTTGGAAGTCTTCTCCGACCAGGGTGATCTGCAATCACCCTGTTCCTTGAAGGCTTGGGCATCTCTCTCCCTTTGCTAGACCGGGAGTTCCATGGAGCAAGGATGGTGCGTGTCCTGTGGACGTGCGTACCTGGCAATTCCCGGTTCCGTGGCTGGCATAGTGTAGGTACTCAATAAAAACGTGTTGGGTCAGTGAATGAGAATTCTTTTTTGAATGGCCTTGTAAACTTTTACAGAGCAGGGCCACTTGTTGCATTTGTCCCGGCTTTCACTCGTTTCACCAAAACGCTGGGCACGAAAGAGACCCATGTGATAAGTGCTATTTTTTTTCAAAAGAAGAAATGAGCTCTCTGCTGAAGGGATTTGCTCAAAGTTGCACCCAAATTAGCACAGAAAGACACTTGGGAGGTGCCAATGCTTCTCTGAGGAATTCGCTTTCCTAAGCCGATGCATGTGAACAGTGGAGGGCATGAAGCTGGAGAGAGGCACATGGCACCATCTGTCCATTCAGGTCTCTGCCTGTGGTGGCATGACCACCATTCATGACTAAAATCATGAAAACCACATGTGATGGTACTGTTCACTCCCTTCCCCAATGAGGCAGAGAGAGGAGAATGTTCCATAAGAAGATTTCACCTTGTCCACTGCCGACCCATAAATCAACGTCAGAATCTCAGTGTGCGGCTGACTCAGAGGAACCCCCATGCTCTTGGGGGACACAAGCTCTCTTCAAGGCAACGAGACCTACTAGTCTGTGACAGTCTTTAGGACAATCAGGGGAGCATGGAGGGCTCAGCGCAGCTAATAGAAACTCAAAAGCACGCCTACAGACAGACATCAGTTGTCTCCGTTCTCAGCACGCCATTGGGGGCAACTCAAATATCCTATCGTTGTTGATGCTCTGCTCGCCCAACTAAATCCATCTCTGTCTTAGGCTCTCACCTGACACTCTGACCTTTGCTCCACAGGATGCCCCAACATTTGTAATAATATCTATATTTAGCTGATTTCTTGAATAATGCACATCTTTCCACTGGACTCCAAACTTCTTTGGATGGGAGGGATGATCTCATTGGCTCACTACTGTATCCAATGGTGTATGTGACCAAGGTGATGCCTAACTTGTAGAGTGAGCCTTATAAATATTTTTTGAATGGAAGATAGGTAAATGAATGGAGCTCAGGGTCTGCTGGGAAAGCACGTCACAGCCAGCCTGACTCAGCTGGAAGACAGCAAAGAGGCTGGAGTTTTCAAAGTAAATCAGACCTAGTCACTGTGTGACCGCCCTGACCTCTCCATCAAGGCACCTCATGTGCTTAGAATAGTATCTATCACAGAGCAGAGAGTCAGCAGGTGTTGGGGGAATAAAGAGATGAATGGACACTGTTCTTTCCCTCACCAAAGAGGATGGTTACCTTCTTCAGGATAAATTCCTGGAAAGGGAGAATGGGAGAGAGGGGGTGGGCAGGGAGCTACAGTATTCAAATATACTGAACCAAACCCAGTGGTTTGCTTTAGGTCCTTCCCTTCAGACTCGGTGGGTCTGGTTCTAGGAGTCAGTATGCCAGCAGATCAGCATGGGAGAAGCTTGGAGCACAAATTAAAGAACTTTGCTAGAGACAGTGCTTCTTTGGACTCATGTGGGGTTGATACTTAGAGTTTAAGTGAGCTATGACTCCTGGTCCTCATCACACATTCTGTAAATAAATAAATAAATAAATAATCACCAGGAATGGTACTGTACCTTGAGAGGCTGGCCCGAGTCTCTGCTACCAGGGTCAGGAGGGTGCTGGAAGGAAAGGGATTTTTCTTCTCCATTGCCACATCCTCCTTTCTGAGGGATAGCTGTGTCCTAATCGGTCGATTTGCATCTGACGTTTAACCACTCAAGGGCTCAAGATATTTGGTCTTTGTCCCTCCTTGGGAGGTAACAGAGAGATCCAAAATCTTGTTCTTCAATCACCAACCCAAAATCAAACACCAAAAAAACTCCCCCCAAACTATCATGAAAAACCTCCACAAAACCAAATCTCCAAACCTGCCTGGGTCTCAAGCCCACCCCAGCCCAGCAGAGAAAAGTGGCTCACCTTTGAACTACAGAATCCCTTCTAGAACCAGAAGGAAAGGAAAAGGGATTTATGGGTCGCCTCAGAGTTGTAGGCTCTGGCTTGGCCCCAGGATGAGTTCATTATTTATTCTTAGAGACCGGACTCAAATTAAACAAACAGCACCTATAAATAGAGCGGGATACACTCAGCTCAGTGTCACTAAAAGGTCCCTTTCACAGGGACAGATGCGCTAAATGGATGTTCTCGGGTTACCCTGCTGGTACGACATGAAGAAGGGTTGTCCTTCTCTTTTTAAGTGTGGTTCAGGAAGCGGGGAAGCAGGTGAGCCAGACTTGGGGATTGGGCCCGATCCTGTCTCCTTCATTTCTTCCTTCTAAATTCTCGTTCACGTGATAACTGAGCGGGAGCCACGGAGGAAGGATGTGGCTGTATAGATGCGCTGGCTGGCCAGCTTGGCACGTCCCTCTGGGAATGGGTCCTGGTTCAGGCTGTATTTGACAGTGTTCTGGTCTTTTAGATTAGATTGCAAACTCCCTCAGGGAAGGGACCAAATGGTAGAATTTTCTTCTGGTTTCTTCCATGCAGCCAAGCCTGGGGATGGCTTGGGTTTCCATGGCAGATCCTGGGCCATGAATTAAAAAAAAGGACTCTTCTCAAGCATGGGGAGCATGGTGGCCTGCACGCCCAGCCTGCTATGGCTTTGCTCTGACTCCCACGGAGCAGCGTGCTTGAGAGGTGGAGGGATCACATCACCGCCAGAGACCAGTTGGGGTGGAAAGACCTGGAATGAATGGGAACATACATCCAGCATTGGAGCAAACCAAGCCTAGCCACTAGAGTCACAAGAGCCGTCACCAGATCAGCACTTGGCCAGCTCACTCCAGGCAGTGTTCGAAGCGCTTCGTAAAAGCTCACTCAATCTTTCTAAAGATTCGACGAGGTAAGGACCATTACTGTCTCTGTTTTACAGATGAAGAAACTGAGGCGCCAAGAGAGGATGAGCTTGCTCGGGGTCACAGAGCTGGTGAGTCGGGACTGGGAGGCAGGCAGTTGAACTCCTGGAATAGGTGGAGACCGGATCTGTCCATTTTAGTGTCCGGGGGCGACCCAAGTCCGGGGCTCCCCCAAGCTGCATGGGATCCAGGGCAGGCCGGGGGCAGACCATGGATCTCAGGGCTCCCTGTGGGGAGGCTGGAATGAAGACACACTGAATTTCCCTCTGGAGTGGCACTGGAGGCAAGCACCTTGGGAAGTGCCACAGCCACCTGGCCACTCTGAACCCTGAGTCCAGCTGTACCTGAAGCTGCACCTCCTCTTCCTTGAGCTTTGCGCTTTCACAAGCCAGGATTTTCCCTCTGCGGTTTAAGCCAGCCAGGGTTGACTTCTTAGTTTAAGCCAGCCAGGGTTGACTTCTTATCGCGTGCAGCTGACAGATCCCCAACTGAGCCCAGCTGGCCCGAATAAAGCATAATTTGGCCAAGCTAACAGCCCAGCTCCACCCATGAGTGAGAGCTCATCCTGCACTCCCTTTTCTCGCCCTGTTGGAATCTTCCAGAAACACGTACCAGCCTGCTTCCATGCATTTGCACAATGGCTCCATTCTCTGTTTACCGAAATCCCAGGCCCTCTGCTCAAGCTTCCTCAGCTGTACCCAGCAGAATTACCTACTGCTTCACTTGGGGGCCACAATATGGAACATACACACACCTCCTTAGCGCTTACCTTATCCTGCCTGGAAATAGCTATTTACAAGTCATTCAACAACACTCGCTGGACGCACATGCTCAGCCTGGTGCGGGGTTCAGAGCCAAGGCTATCATATCAGCGTGTCTCTGAGCTCTTTCTAGGTGTCAGGCGCTCTGCTTAATGCCAGCAGTTATGTCATGGCATCTCCTAAAAAAACCCCACAGAGCAAGTACGAATAAGATCCCCACATTACATGTAACAGGATGGGAACTGAGGAGGTTCTGGCAAGACACTGAGATCTGAACAGAAATTGCAAAGCGAGTGACCAGATGAAGATGTAGATTTTCCCAGCAGAGACTTTACACCTCGTTTCAAATTCTAATTCCTCATTCACAAATCCCCAAGCCACCAAGAGGATGTAAAAGACTCAATAGGTATTAAGAGAGGATTTTACCAACGTTTTTTTTTTTTTTCCAAATACCATGTTGTCATCTACCGCCTAACACACACACACACACATACACACACACATACACACACGAGGTGGGGGTGTTTAACCCACGCCTGCATCTCAAGTCTGGTGAGAGCAGCTTCTTCAACATACTGCGGAGAGTCTGATGAGCCATCCCTGTAGCTGGAGAGATGGAGACACAGGGAGCTGTGTCTGACTCACTTCGGAGAAGTCCAGAGGGTGGGAGACGTGGCCAGGAAGTTTGCAAATCCAACGCTCATTCTGGCGAAGAGCGTGTATGTTTCCCAGCGTTCTCACATGAGCAAGCCGGCTGCTGGATCATCTTAGACACTGGCTCACAGGGCGGCCTAGAAGGGCCACGAGCCCTCATCAGCGGGAGGCTGGAGGCAGATCACCGTACTCCTCTGGGTGGGAGGGGGCTGGAGGTCTGAGGTACATTGTCACAGAGCTGGGACTCTCCGGTACCTGCCCATTACCCAAGGTGGTACTTGAGCATACTGAGAGGGGCAACACCATCTTTTGGTTCTAATAGTCAAGTAGGTACTCCACCCACCTGCCCACCCACCCTTATTTGCCTTGCATTTTCTCTTTTCCAATCCCTGTGTGGACGTCGTCGGGGGAAGATAGTGTCTATATTTTTCTCTTCCCAAAGGCAAGACAGTGGCCTGCAGATGGAAGAAGAGAGGAAGAGAGGCTTATCATTAAAGCTTGAAGTATTGCTTAATATATTGGATAGGATATTCTGATTTGGGAAACGAGACTAATCTGTGACTTAGAAATCATATGACTTCTTTTTAAAAATAAGGCATGAAAAGGAAGGTCATGGTACCTGATTTTTCCACCCTAAGCCGGGACAAAGGATGTATTCACTAAAATTTTAAAGAGAGCAGAGGCGACAGTAAAGCTGCCTTGATGACTTTGCTCCAGGAGTTCTCCTAGACAGAAGGGCAGGCGGGGTAAGTGACCTGCTCCGGGTCGCAGAGCTAGCAGAAAGGCAGAATTGTGTTCTTAACCACAGTGCTATGCTGTTTCTGCAGGAAATTACTGCCTCTCCTGCTCCTAACTGGCCTGTTCTTATCTTCTTCTTCTCAAATTCCCTTCCTTTGCCTCAATGTATCATACCTGGCCTTGGGCCAGTGTTGACAGAAGCAGGGCATGATCAGAGGTGGGTCGGGTTCTCCAAGGATGACTTCAGTCAAGAACATGAAGCAAAGGCCAGCAAATCCCGGAGCATCGAATCTGCAGAACTTCCTGTCTCCATCTACCTCAATGCTTTGATGGTGACTGTGACGCTGTTGGTGTTATCAACAGGACCACTGAACCTCACAAAGTTCCAGGCACCAGGCTAAGTGCTTTTCACATGTTTTCTGATTAAATCCTAGCAACCCTGTGGAAAGGATCCTCCTGTATATTATTTCTATTTACACAGCACAGGTTTCATGGCCAGCCAACAGAGCCAGGTTTCCAAACCAAGTTTGAGCCAGAAGCCTGTACCCCTAACTATTAAAGGGTTCTCAGCACCTGGAACCCCTGAGCCTTCCAGGAGTTACTGCTGCTCTGTGCAACTCATTGAAATAGACCCTCTATTAGCGTTTTTGGTGGTTTCCAAGAAATCTATTTGATTGGATCCAATCACACAGGGCTCTTGGGCCTTGAGTTTTTTGAGAGTAAAACATGGTTCTTGTTTTGGGGGTGGGGTGGGCAGAGGGATATGATTTCCAGTTATGAAAATAGTGACAGGATATGGGTCTTCTCTACCTTTTGAGATGGGATTACATGGACCCCAGTCTAAAGCAGAAACCTGTAATTGGGAGAAGTTGGTGACCACAATATTGATCTCCTCTAGACCAATATCCTGTCGTACTACAACATCAAGCAAAGCCTGTGCCAAAGTTTTTCACCTACTGTCCCAGTGGGGATGTCTCAAAAAAATCTATCCATAATTAACAGTATCTCAATGGAAACTAATCTAGTAGTTGCAAATGCAGGTTTAGGAGATGGATTACCTTGATTCCTTTTATTAGTTACCTATCCTCCATGAAGGCACTTAAGCTCTGAGCTTTGAGTTTGGTAAATGATGACAGTAATTTCTTCCTCTTAGTATTTGTGAAAAGTCATTGGTCTGTTCACAAATATTTCAGTTCCCCTTCCTCTTTATGTATGTGATAAAAATGTCTATGATACTTTTTATCCACTTTGGAGTTAACCACACCCATGTGCCTTGTTGGCCAGCAAAATAGGAGCGAGAGTGATTTCCTGCTACCAGGAGGGAAGCTTGACGAATTGGTGTGCAGTTTGCTTTTTTAACATCAGGAGTTCCTAGTAGCCTGCATCTCTGAGTGTCTTTAATGAGCACCACCCCTCCTCTTTGGTTCTATTCATCACTGGTCACGTTGCATTAGTGAGAAATAAACCTTTGTTGTTTTAAGCCAGTGAGGTGTGGGGGTTGTTTCTTACCACAGCATCACTTAACCCTATCCTGACTAATACAGTGTTGGTGGGAGGGAGGATCAGATATAAAAAAAAACAAAGCACAACTACTGCTACGTACTCACAAGAATGGCTGTAATCAGGAAGACAATGGCAAGTGTTAGCAAAAATGTGGAGAAACCAGGTCCCTCCTATGTTGCTGGTGAGGATGTAAAATGGTGCAGCCACTTTGGAAAACAGTTTGACAGCTTCTTAAAAAGCTAAACGTAACCTCACTTTACAAAGTATCTGCCCTAAAGAAATGAAAAGATGCATTTACACACAGACTTGTATGTGTGAATGTTCACAGCAGTGTTATTCATGGTAGCTACAAAGTTGGAACAATCCAAATGTCCATCGTCTGGCATGGTACGTAGATACACCACGTGTGATCTATCCATACAATGGCATACTAAGGGAACAAAATGCTGATACATGCTACCGTGTAGAACAAACCTCAAAAAAATACTGAGTGAAAAAAGCCAGATGCAAGATCACAATTGAATGATTCACTTTTTATGAAATGTGCAGAAAAGACAATTTTCTAGAGACAGAAGGCAGTTCAGTGGTTGCCTGGGGCTGAGAGGGAGAGGGGGGATTGACTGCAGACAGGATTGAGGTAATGTTGGGAAGTGATGGAATATTCCAGAAGCAGATTGTGATGATGACTGCATAGCTCTATACATTTTCTGAAAATCATTGAACTGTATGTACAGTTACAATGGGTCGATATTATGGTATATAAATTCTATCCCAATAAAGCAGTTGAAAAAACCAGACCAAGGACCCTGTTTGGCACATAGGGAAAGCTCAATAGATGTTTGTTATTCATCATTTTAGGAATGAAATTCTAGGATGGAGACTCTACAATGAACGGATGAGGAGTGAAGATCTATGTCCAGTGAAGAAGGGAGGTCTGGCGGTTGGAGTTTGGCAGAGACTGCCATTCTTCCAACTCCAAACTTTGTATTTCCTCTATGCTGACCACCTCCTGCAAAAGCCCAGGGGGATATTTTCAGGGGGATATTTAACCCTGATCCCTGGATCAGGGTTAGGTATCCCAGCCCCAGGCCATTGCTATCTTCTGCTGAGGTTCCAGGGTGCCCTGCGACTGAAACATTTCAAACAGGTGTAATTTGATCTGGTTGCAAAATGTGTTTCACTCCTCACTGTATCCCCATCCTCAAACCTATGCTGACAAGGACAATTCATGTTTTCTATCAATCCTCATCTCAGGCTCCCTTTCATCTTGATCTTCCTGCTCCTTCATGAGCCAGGAGAAGTTAGGGTTGAGGTCAGAGGAAGGTCTGACTTTTAAAATTTTTTTAAATTAAAAAAAATTTTTTAAATGAGCTCTGACTCATTATACTAAGGTGTAATAGACATGCCCAGTATATGCAGTTGTCTGTCATGGATGACCATAGCATTTTCAGGTTGGCTGGTACAAGTCCAAACAATTATCACTAAGGCCCCAGGACTCTCCAGGTATGACAAAACTGATTCTGAGAGGCCTTGAACCCTTTGGGATAAAGTTTGAAGGGTCACCATTACAGTATCAATTGCTGGAAAGATGGAGTCCAGCCCATGACTGGAATCTTAGTCTGTTCAGGCTGCTATAACAGAATATTATAGATCAATGGTTTATAAACAATGGAAATTTATTGCTCATAGTTCTGGAGGCTAGAAGTCCAAGGTCAAGGTGCTGGCAGATTTGGTGTCAGATGAGGGCCTACTTCCTGGTTCATATATGGTCGTCTTCTTTGGGTCCTCCCAGGGCAGAAGGGGTGAGAGAGCTCTCTGGGGTTCCTTTTCTAAGGGCACTAATCCAATTCATGAGGGCTCTACCCCCACGACCTAAACTCCTCCCAAAGATCCCATTTCCAAATACTATCACCCTGGGGATTAGGTTTCAAACTGTGAGTTTTAAGAGGATCCAAACCACCTTGGCACTCTAGTTAGCATTCAGCAGGAAGCACCAGCAGACAAGCAATGATGCATATAGTAGCATTATCTGCCCAACTGGCTTTTTGGATGCACGGCCAGGTCTCCAGCAGAGAAATGTGTGTTTGATCTTTTCTATTCCAGGGCTTTCTCCTGACTACAATATTCTCACAGTGCTTCCATCTCTCTGGCTACTCCTCGGAGAAAAGAGAAAGATTGAATGGTTTTGTGATTAAATTAAAAATTTTTTTGTCTTTGTGGGTTTACCAGTTTGGGATATGTCATACAAATGGAATCATGCAATGTGAAAAAAAATTTTTTTAAATGAGCAATTAACTCAATCACTAAGATAAAAACTAAGACACCTATGGATGGTAGAGGGAAAGAATGAAAGATAAAAAAGTAGGTGTAAGCAAATGAGCAAACAGAAAAATGATAAGGTTGGTAAGGTATTTCACTCATATGTGGAATTTAAGAAACAAAACAGATAAATATAGGGGAAGGGGAAAAAAAGAGAGGGAAGCAAACTATAAGAGACTCTGAACTATAGAGACAAACTGGGGTTGATGGAAGGATGTGGGTGGGGGATGGGCTAGATGGAGGATGGGCTAGATGAGGGACGGGCATTAAGGAGGGCACTTGTGATGACCACTGCGTGTTCTATGTAAGTGATGAAACACTGAATTCTACTCCTGAAACAAACAAGCAAGCAAGCAAGCAAACAAACAAATAAATTAAAGAAAGAGCTAGTTCTTTTAAAGACCAATAAAAGAGATGAACTTCTGGCAAGTTTGCAGGAGAAGACGAAACAAGACAAAATAAATAGCACTTGAGCATAAAAGGGACTAGAAACAAAGACATGGAAGGAGATTAAAGCTAAGAGCATGCTATGTTTAAATTTATGCTAATAACATCTTAGCCCGAATAAGACAACATAATTCATTCAAGAAACAGGCAGAAAAAATCCAACTAGTCATGGAAAAGACTGATGAAGTCACTGCCACTGTGATTTACCATCTGGGCTCTGATGATTTGGGGAGTAGGGGGCAAATTCTGTTAACCTTTAAGATAAGAGAGAATTTCTACATGATTTAGTTGTTTCCAGGGTCTAAGGACATTTAAAAGTGTCCTAATTAATTCTACAAATCTAACCCAACTCTGATAAGCAAATACTGAGAAGAGAGGGTAAGAGGGACAGAGATGGTCAGAGAGAGAATAATACATTTAGGGATAGCACCCTGAGCTGAATGGTGTCCCCCCCACATCCATATCCACTTGGAACTTCAGAATGTAACCTTATTGGGAAATAGGGTCTTTGCAGATGTCATTATTTAGATGAGATCATACAGGATTAGGGTGGCCCCAAACCCAGTGACTGGTATCCTTCCAAGAAGAAGAGAGGAAACACGGAGACAGTAGGAAGAGGCCGTATGAACACCAAGGCAGAGATGAGAGCAACGCAGCCATGTGTCAGGAATGCCAAGCATTTCTGGGAGCCACCAGAAGTCTAATGAAGCAAGGAAGATTCTCCTCCTAGAGCTTCTGGAAGGTGCATGGCCCTACTGACAGCTTGATTTTGGACTTCTGGCCTTCAGACTAGGGAGAGCTGTGAAAGTGTAAATTTGCTACTCATTTTGTGGTATTTTTGTCATGGCAGTCTTACAAGACCAATATAGATTGGGATGCAAGTATTTTTCTCTTTCTTTGGTGATTTCAATCTATTTGTAAGGGGAGAGAATATATGGGAACTTGCCATGTGGTAAGCAAATAAATACAAAAATCCCAGCATTGCTTCCTATTGCAGCTCTCCCCCCAACATGGCCTCAAAGGGCAAACTCAGCAATGAGTTTTCCCCCAAGCAATTGTGGGACCAAGAGCAACAGTATAAAAGGATGTCCATATGCCATATGGCTAAAATACTTAAAACAATAAGTCAAGCTGACCAACTGTGTTTAAAAATTGTTATACTTCTCCATAGACAAATATACCTTCCTAACCGCTTGGGAAGCCAAGCTTGGATTTAAAATTCTCCCAAGGCTCCTCAGTGGTCTGAGATGTTACTGTCAGGTGTAAAGACAGTTGAGTGCCCTTATGGCTCCCAGCTCCTTCCTACATCTAATGGGTCTTGTGGGAATAGAGTGAACACTCCAGCCCACATGTCCAGGCTTTGTCTATATTCCACACAATCTGTTGTTCTTGGTTACTTGTCAGGCCCAAGAATGCAGGCACCTGTAGAGTGGTTCTCCCTTGGGAGGATGGATCTAGGCAAGAGGGCTGAGTCAGCCCTGGATACAGGCTAGAGTCATTTATATAGAAAAATCTGGGGCCCTGGGTATACAGAACATGGTCTAGGAGGCAGGGGGACCCAGGGCCCAGGTACACAGGTCCCCAACATTCCCACCCCAAACAGGCCTGCACTTACTTACAGGCCTGTCTCATGGGTCCTGTAGTCTCCTCACTTGTTGGGGAGGAAGGGGGGCAAAAGAGGGACCAAGGAGGGCCCTAAAAGCTGCCTTGCCTGGGTCTAAGGGAGGGGCTGGTTAGCAATTAGTCATGCTCAGAGAAAGATCCTGCTCTATAGCACACTGAGGACAAATGGACACTTCATTCAGAGTTTTGTGGGACATCCAAGAAAGGAAGCACATTACAAACCACAGCAGACACTCTTAGGTATCTCTGTGCTGTTATTCAAGATCTTCCCTCCCACTGCCCTCTAAGAGCCTCTAAAAAGAAAGATTTCTTTATTGAAAACAATCTAGCTTTAACCTCACTTCCCTAGCACATCAGAATCCAAATTATCATCTACCAATGCACAAGCATATCTGAGTGGATGTGATGAAGTTTAATGACCCTTCAAAGCAATGTATTACACTACTTACCAGGGAAAACAAGTAGGGGGTAGTGCTGGTATGAGACAGAGAGCCAATAGGAGAGTTTTTCTGCTAAAAATACCCAAAAATAGGGGTAGCTGGGTGGCTTCATTGATCAAGTGTCTGACTTTCTTTTTTTTTTTTAAGATTTTATTTATTTGCTCATGAGAGACACACACACACACACAGAGAGAGAGAGAGAGAGAGAGAGAGAGGCAGAGATACAGGCAGAGGGAGAAGCAGGCTCCATGTAGGGAGCTCGATGTGGGATTCAATCCTCGGTCTCCAGGATCACACCCTGGACTGAAGGCAGCGCTAAACTGCTGAGCCACCCAGGCTGCCCTGCCTTTCAATTTTGGGTCTGATCATGATCTCAGGGTAGTGAGACTGAGCCCCATGTCAGGCTCTGTGCTCAGTGTGGAGCCTGCTTAAGATTCTCTCTCTCCCTCTGCCCCTCCCCCAATCGCTTGCCTGCTGTCTCTCTAAAAAAAACAAAAACAAAAAAAGCAGAAAACCTTAAAACTTATTTCCTCCCTTTTCATAATCATTACATAAAATAGAGAATGGAATACAACCGTATATTTACAAGAATAATATAACATGACAGAGTAGAGTTTAATTCCACCAATTACAAATGCAAGGATGGTTTGATAAGAGAAAATTTATGGATTCATCACACTGGTCACAGAAGAAAACTCTAGCGACTAATAGAATTCAAATTTCTCCCTTCCTGCAATACTCCTGTTAAATTGGAGGGGGGTAGAGGTTTAATATGAAAAATAATAAGTCAAGAGACTACAAAATAGCTAATTGGTCAAATAATTGGAGGCATAGGGCATGAATGCCTAGCCTAACTCAATACCTTCTTTTTTTTTTAAAAGACTTTATTTATTTATTTGAGGGAGAGAGAAAGTGGGGAAGTGGAAGAGGGAAAGGATCTCAAGCAGACTCCCCACTGAGCACAGAGCCTGGTGCAGGGCTTAATCTTATGACCCCGAGAACATGATCTGAGCCAAAACCAAGAATTCGATGCCTACCCAACTGAGGCACCCAGGCACCCTTCCAATTCCATATATTCTGAAATTCTGGGAGCTCCAGACAAAGTGGGGCTCATTGTGAGCCAGGGTTGAACCTGTCAGCCTATAGTTCACTTGCCTGATGTTTAAAAAATTTGAATTCATTTTCAACTTTTCAATCTATACTTGTTGATTATATAATTATAATATTTAGAATAGACATGGAGTAGAATAATCATAATTATCTATAATTATAGATTAAATGTATTAAATATGTTTTCATAATTTCACACTACAGATTATAAATTTATAATAGATTATAGATTTCATATTAAAAAACAATCTTTAGTATACCTTTTCTTGTTTTTAATCCAACTGTCTGTCAACATGAGGCCTAGTCCCCAAACAGCAGAAACTGGCTAGAGTTAAGTATGGAGTTCCCCCTTTGGATACGACCTGTGTTCTCCTGTTTGCCAAAGGCTGCCTCTGTCCTAATTCACTCATTTATGTTCCTGGCCTGGGCCCATGGGCATCTGAATTCTCCAACCCATACTGTAAGATAAGAAATCGAGAAAGATGTATACATTTTTTTTTGAGTGATAGTGAAGCAAAGTTTATTGAGTGATAGTACAAATCTCCCAAAGAGGGAGAGGACCTGAGAGGGTTGCCATGGGGACTTTTTTTTCCATTTGTTTTTATTTAAGTTCGATTTGCGAACATATAATACCCAGTGCTCATCCCATCAAGTGCCCTCCTCGGTGCCCATCACCCAGTTACCCCAAGATGTATAAATATTGAAAAGGGGACAATCTCATTACTATTTTCGAATGAGGTGATGGCCTACCTGTACTATCCAAAAGAATCAACTGGAAAACCATGAAAAATGAATAAGAGTTCTATGAGACAGCCAGTTATAAAATCCATAAAAATTAATATAGCAGAATAACGAGGGGCTGGAGGAAGAATAGGAGTATAGTCACAAACCGCAATAGCAACAAATAACTTTGCATTAACTCGGCAAGAATTGTGCCAAGGATTTATATGACTCAAACTATAAAATCCTACCAAAGAATGAGAAAAATGACTTCAACACAAGTACTATAAAACATGCCATTTCCCTAATACTGTAAGGGTGTCCGTTATCACCAAAATAACATAATGTAAATCCAAGGAAAATCAAAATATAACGTTTGTTGGAAACTTGACCGGAAGAGTCTTAAATGTTCATCTGGGAGAATAAATGCCTAAGGATAGCCAGTTAGCCAATAAAAATTTCAAAGAGCATAATAGGGAGGCATCTGTCCAAAAAAATACCAAAATTTATTGTAAAGTGATAACTAAACTCATATGATATAGGAACAATCCACATAACAGGAATAGAATTGGAAACACAGAAACATATTGAAGTATAAACATAAATGCAGTATAAGATGAAGGTGCTAATTCACATCAGTGAGTAAAGAAAATACTCTTCAACAAAGGTGCTGGGCAACTAGCTAACATTTTTATTTTTATTTTTTTAAATTTTGTTCACTTATTCATGAGACACAGAGGCAGAGACACAGGCAGAGGGAGAAGCAGGCTCCCTGCAGGGAGCTGGACGCGGGACTTGATCCCAGGACCCCAGGATCACGACCTGAGCCGAAGGCAGACGCTCAACCACTGAGCCATCCAGACACTCCCAACTAGCTAACCATTTTGAAAAATGTTAGCTCCACCACAAACTGACACACATTTTCAATGGGACAGAGATTTAAATGTAAAAAACGAAACAAGAATACCAGAAGAAAATTGAGGGTGGGTTTTATGCATTCTCAAATGAAAAAGGGAATTTTGAAACTATTATAAGCTTTGACAACATATATAATTTTTTAAACCTGAAAGGCAAAAGCACGGACAAAGAGGCATAACACAAATTTAGAAAAATATTTGCAATGTTTATGAAACTTGCTAAAACCCTCTACAGATAATAACTGGCACAGAAAAATAAGAGAAAGAACATTTGGTGGATAAAAAGGGAACTGACACCAATAGGCAATTCACACACACACACACACACACACTCAGAGAGGGGGAGGGAGAGAAAGAACACACACTCAAGCACAAATGGCCAGAATACTTATGAAAGAAAAAAAAAAACAAAAACTGAACCTCATAGTAATTGAAGAAATACAAACTAGTAAATCCGGCACTTGAACTTAGCGTACTGATGATAAAAGGCAAAACACTCTTCTTCGCCAGGGTGTGGGAGCATAGGCTCTCCTGGAGTCTGCTAATGTGAATATAAATGGATGAACCCTTCTTGCAGAGCAATTCAGCCGCATATATCAAAAAGTTAAAACATGTTCTTACTCTTTGCTTAGGAACTCCCGCTTATCGAAATGTATCCTGAGAGTGCGATCACAGATGTGCACAAAAGGCTTCGTGTGAAAGATGCTCATTTCATCAGTGCTTCTAATAGGGAGCAGTTGGAAATGGGAGGTCAGCAGTATGGAAATGGTTTAAGAAAGCCCAGAGCTGGCTGAGTGTGTGAGAGCACTAGCCAGCGTTCATTCGGATTCGTTGGTGGCTGTGAGGCACAGTTCTAGATTTTACCCACACAAGGAGATAGTCTGTATCCCAGACTATGGTGCAGAAAAATGGTTTTGTTTTGTTTTTTTTTTTACCCTGGAGAAATGGGATATGATGTTAGGCAACCTTCCCCAAAGCCAAAAAAAAAAAAAAATGCTTACAGAATAGCATCCATAAGAGGATTCCATTTTAAATGGAATATAATACATATGTAAGGAAAGATAGAAAAAAGTTTACAATACATGTCAAAATGCTAGAAATTATAACTCTGGCTAGTGAAATTAGACATTGTTTTGCCCACTCTTAATTTCCAATCACTGCACAAGATTCTAAGTATAATTTCTTTTTCTTTCTTTCTTTCTTTCTTTCTTTCTTTCTTTCTTTCTTTCTTTCTTCTTTCTTTTCTTTCTCTTTCTTTCCTCTTCTTTTTCCTTCCTTCCTTCCTTCCTTCCTTCCTTCCTTCCTTCCTTCCTTCCTTCCAGAGACAGAGAGAGAGAGAGGTGGGGAGGAGACGAGGAAGAGAGAGAGAATCCCAAGCAGGCTCCATGCTGGTCATGGACTTGGGCTTGATCTCACAACCTTAAGATCATGACCTGAGCCGAAATCAAGAGTTGCATGCTCAACCGACTGAGTTGAGCTTGGGGCTTGATCTCACAGCCCTAAGATCATGACCTGAGCAGAAATCAAGAGTCGCATTCTCAACCGACTGAGATACCCAGGGACCCCTAAGTATAATCTCTTTAACAGAAGTTCATTGTATTTTTTTTTGATGTCATGGTCAATACTGGTAGAAGTTACTCCTCAATCAGGGAAGGTAATGTCTAGAAAGTATCTATGGCTAGGGTCAGGATACTGGTGTCAAGATAAAGAGGAGAAGGAGAGGTGTGTGTATTGAGAGACTTACATGTGAAAATGTATGGAAAACCCCCAAGTGATGGCATTATGGTCTTTCCTTTTCTTTTCCATGGTCCAAAGTTGGTGAGATTATATATGTTTATAGTTGGAGGATAAAATGATACAACTAATAAATATAAGAGCCAATCATGGTTATAAATCCCCCCAAGGCCTGGCCCTATCATCCCAATATCTTGCTCACCTGCCGTGGGTGGGGTTTATCAAGAGACACCTTAGAGAAAGTGAAAAGAAGTATAAAAGATTGGTACAAGAATATATTAAGTGCTCCTTTAATAAGAGCACAAATGGAGAAAGATGAGCAAAAACCACGGATATTTCTTAGGAGATAAGAGACATATTTGGCCAATCACATACAAAGAGGTGCTCGGCATAACAGGTGAAAATGCAAATCACAATCACAGTGAGGTCCCATTTTAAAGACAATCCATCAATGAACATGAGAAAGGTCTGATAATCCCGGGCATCAGGGAGGGTATGGATTGATCCATTCTTATGCTGATGCAAGTGTAGATGGGTCCAACTCCTGCAGGACACAGCTCAGCATTGTGCCCTATTGTTGGACATACACATACTATCTAGCTCAGCCATTTCATCCTAAGCGTGTATCCAAGAGAAATGTGTGCGCATGTGTAAGACCAGGTAGGAAAGAACTGTTTACCATATCAAGAATCTGTGTGTGCACAGTCCAAATGACCAGGAATGACAGGATTGGTGGGTAGACTGTGGTATATTCATCGAACGGAATAGTATAGACAAGCCAGAAAAAGTGAATGAGGGCAACATGGGGCAATAGAATGGATCTTACCACTATTGGTTACATATGACATGATATCTTTTTTATAAAGTTAAGAATGACATGTATGTACATACACATACATCCTTTTGAAAATCCACAGAATACATATAAAACACAATGAGATTAAATAAAGCAAGGGAATACTGAACACATAGGTCAGGATGAAGGTTCATTCTGGGTGGGAGAAGCAGGATAATAGGGTTGGGAGGGTGGACCTCTAGGCTTAGATGTAGGTTATCATCTTATGATAGCTTTTTTTTTTTTTTTTTTGCGGGAGGTGGTAACTTCTTGAGTACTTTCTGCATTATTCAAACCAACAAACTAAATCAAAGCAGGTTGTGCATGGATCACTGGGGAGCATGCTTCACAAGCCAAGATTATGAGTACTCCAATTCCACGTAGTGGCAGCTCAGTTAAGAAAAGAAAAACACAACGGGAGCACCTGGGTGGCTCAGTCAGTTAAGCATCTGCCTTTGGCTCAGGTCATGATCCTGGGGTGCCAGGATGGAGTCCTGTACCAGGCTACTTGCTGAGCAGGGAGTCTGCTTCTCCCTCTCCTTCTGACCACTGCTCCCCCTTCTTGTGCTCTTCCTCTCTGTCAAATAAATAAATAAAATCCTAAAAAAAAAAAAAAAAAGACAAAAAAAAAAAAAACACAACCTTCTGTTAAACCAAAGTTAGAAGGTAGTAAGAGAAACGAGATTATTAATGAGAGGAATCATAGAAAGTTTGACTTTGGGTGACACATTGAAGATGTCTTTGGAAGAGACCCAGAGGAAAGGTTTGAAGCACCAACTAAAAGCCACATTACAAGGATATACCTCCTAAGTCACCCTAAGGAGTACATTAAACAGACCTACCTGGAGAACGTCTTTCCCTTTATAAAAATTCTCTCCCATTTCAAAGGTACCCTCTGGCACCACTCAGGGACACCAGTGACTAGCCCGAAGATTCTGAACAAATAGGACGTGGGATCCGTGGCTTTTCAAGACAACTGAACTCTCTCGTCTGCTCAAAAGACTCAGCTCATGCTATCTCATTCCTACAAGGCATTAAATGTGAAATAAGGCCTCGCCTGGCAGCTTGCCACGACGGCTACTCTTACCACTTCTGTAACCTGTGCTCACAGCACCCAGAACCCCATAATGCATAGCACAGCGCTTTGAAGGTTTGGTCATTTCCAGGCAATGAGTGGGTTTTTCTTTTTTCTTTTTTAATATAAGTAACACTTGACTATAATTCTGTTATTACAGATACAAAGCCTGGTTCTGCTTTTTAGACTCTTTAAGAGTCTGGGAACAAATAGCCTGTCACTCTAGTCTATGGGCTATGTTCTACTTTTCAGGCACACAGTAGGCACCTCATGAATGTCTGCTGAGCAAACTTGGCCTCGTTTTCCAAATAGTAACATGGAAGATGTGCTTACAAGAGAAAACACTTGCTAAGTGAAATATCCTCCTACAGATTATATTTCTATAGCAAAGAAAAATGATCTAAAAAGGTGTGAATGTATTTACCGGGGGCGGGGGGGGGTGGACGTCAAAAGGAGAGTTGAAATTCAGTCCTGTCTTCAGAGATTAAGGACACGCCTGTCCATTATATGTGAGATCAGCCACGGTGGCAAGGACACCGCTTCGAAGTGCACACAGAATCCAGGGAGTCTGAAAATAACACGCACTCACATACCCACCCAGCACCCACACACCCCCACACCCTCAAATATTCCATCTCCTGGACACTCCTACACAACAAACACACTCTCACACAACACACATTTGGTGACAGTGACTTGGCTGGGAGATCAGGGATTTAAGGCAGAGCCCCTCTTATATTAATGACCTTCTTGTGAAAGGTGACAGGTCCCCCCACTTTATTTATTTATTTATCTATCTATCTATCTATTTATTTAAATACTTTATTTATTTATTCATGAGACACACACACACACACACACACAGAGGGAGGGCGCAGCAGAGACCCAGGCAGAGGGAGAAGTAGGTTCCATGCAGGGAGCCCGATGTGGGACTGGATCCCAGGATCCCGGGGTCACGACCTGGGCTGAAGACGGCGCTAAACCACTGAGCCACTCAGGCTGCCCAGGTCCCCCCACTTTAATGCGTAACATTGAATTGATTCACCAAGAGACAGCAGGGGGAACAGACACATGGAAACGCGAGAGAAACAGGTAAGCGGTGGGAAGCAGGTGCACAAGAAGAGTCACTCTTCGGGCGCGCTGAGCGTCTATTCTCTGAAAGGAGAAAAAGTGACATTTTTCTGCTTGCAGAAGCAGTGCAGCAAGTCCACGGACATCCCCTCCCCCCCACCTATTTTCCTAACTGAGGTCGTTTGCACCAAAACCTGGGCCACTCGGCCCCTCAGGGCTGCTCCTCGCTTCGTTCCACCTGCCCCAGCTGCTTGGTCCTTTTGCACCATCGAAAGGACGCACATGTTCACCTCTCCCTAAGCTAAGTCGCTCGCTGGTGTGCAAGTGTGAAGTCATTCACGTGTGCGGCACCTGTTGGCACAGCCTTGGGTGAGCCATCCTGCCCTGGGCCTGACCGGACTTGCATTCGCAGAACTAGGAAGGCACCTGGGGCTAAAGAGCCTGCAGTGGCCTGGAGGCTGCCGGGGAGTCGGCGAGGGGCGGGGGGACCTCAGGGGTGCTGCTTTGCCCTTGGCACCCCAACACCTGCCCCCACTCCACACCTATTGCCAGCCTCCGCTTTACCTGTCCCCGCTGCCTTCCTTCCTGCAGGAGGACTGAATAACCCCCTCGCCTGGCAACGCAGGCTCTGGGAGAGCCGGGCTGGGGAGCAGCCTATCAGCGCCAGGTGACATGATGTCATGCTCCCTTCAGGTGTGTGCACTTGGTCTGCCTTTACACCCAAATGCCGAGCCGCAGGAGGGGAGAGATTGGGAGTGAGGGGGTGGACGGAGGGCTTCGTGATACATCACGATAAAAATGAGTTGGCCAGGTTTGTTTGTTTGTTTGTTTCCCCTCCACTCAATTTAACTGTATTTCTTCCTAAAAAAAAAAAAATCTTTGAGTAGTTCACATGCAATAAACTGCACGTCCCTAAAGTGTACACTTTGATGCTTATTGGCACTATGTGTATGTTGTGAAGCCGCAGATTGCAAACCCTTCCATTAATTCTAAATGGGGTTCCACGGGGTCACGGCCAGTTTTAACCTCCAATGTGAACGCCTTTTTGGTCTGGGTGGGTGGGTGGGGGTGGAATTCGATACCCCCCCGCCCCCTGAACCCAGGGCCTCACTGTGTGGGGTCACTGATTGAATCCAAGAAATCAATAGCAGTCCCTGCCCACCACCCTCTCCTTGCACCCCATCCACCTCTTCTGCACAGAGAAAAAAAAAAAATCCCTTGGACCAACAAAAGCCTCCCGACTTCCAGGCTGACTCACCCACGGTCCTGGGGCACATACTCGGGCTCTGATAAGAGGCAGTCTGTCCTCCGTTTGTTTATCATGAGTCATGCCGGAGATAGGCAGCTACTTTTCTTGCCTCCCAGGTCATGGTTAGGCAAGAATCAGAGGCAGAGACACCCCCATTCAAAGCGCAGTCATCCCGAAATCGTCCGGCGACTCCCGCAGAGCGAGTTTGGGGACCTGTGACTTAACGGAGACACCTGCTGGTGGAGACGAGGAGCGCCCCAGCCCCGGCCTCGAAGGGGGCCCCCTTTCTTCCCCATGCTCCAGCTCTGAGCGCTGCAGCTTAGCAGCTCCGAGGTTTGCAAGTGGGATGGGAAGAGACAGCTGAGTTTTCTGTGCATCCTGCCCAACAACCCCCCAAATTATTAGTGACAGGGCAGGGGGGGCGGGGGTCACAACTTTCAGCTTATGCCCACCTTGGAGTCATTAAACACGTAATTGCTTCAGTGAGGAACCTTCTCCCAGCTGCAAACCCGCCGCCGGTGGTCAGGCTCCAGGCCCCGAGCCCGCCAGCCAGCCAGTTGTGAAAGCCCCCAGTGCAAAGGGCCCGGCTTTCGATTTATTTAGTCCGTGCCGTCTTGGCCTTGACTGAAAATTCCTGCACACGAGTCCTGATGGGAGCGTGGGGGAAATGTTTCAACTAGAATTAATGTCACGATCCAGTGGACGTAAAGGAGATCTATCTGCTGTTTCAAGGTATTGCGGCAAAATGCTCTGTTTGGAGAAGAAATCACCATAGCAACTCAGCCGCCCCAGTTACAGTAAGCTCAGGGCGACCAAAATAAAAATCCTTACCAAGTCTTAGCATTGGCTGGGGAGGGCTGCTTGACCATCCCGACTGTGTTTTCAGGCGACATTAGCCTCCTTGACCTTTGGTTTCATAAATTGCTTGCAAGGAGGGATGCTTTAAATAATCATACAACTATATGGTCAGGTTACAAACGGAGGGGTTCTAGGCCATTCCCTGCCTGCCAGCTTAAACACGAGCTGACCTCACTGCCAACCATCAGCGTTGTGTCGTTAAAATAGGTTTCCGCAAAGGGCTCATTGTGACTTCTGGTGACTGGCCAGTCCTGCTCTAAGTTGGGGAGGGACACGGTACTCTAACTGTAAGATGTGAAGAAGAGGCAAATCCATACAAAAGTGGGTTTTCCGTGTGTGGGAGGAAGAAGAACAAAATCACTCGTCTCCCTCCTCCCTTCGGGATGCCCCGCGGTGGGTTTTGCTTCCATGAATGATCTGCTGTGTCTCTAGCATCTTCCTTCTTTTGCTCTGCTCCTTCCTTCTGATCACCAGCATGCAAAATCACCTTCAGAGTGAGCTCGCCTCTCTTCTTTTTATCCAGCTGCACTGGGACCTGGCCTCCTCCCACCCCCGTCTGGTGTGAGCCCTCCAGTTCCCTGGAACTGTCGCCCAGGACACCCCAGGGCTTTCTAAGGTGTTGTCCCTGTCGTAGTCTGAGGCCACCGGTGCACCCACGCTCGCCCCCAACCCTTGTGGGTCACTCCCATGAAATTCCTGGCCGTGTTTGATTCTGGTGCCCACGAGAGATTCAGGATCTCTGAAGAGTCGGCCTCCCTTATGTTCTCACCTCCTAGATTTGGGTATGTTCTGATGTTCTGGTTTGCGTGTTAACCATTTAAATGGCGTCCTTGGTTCTTATTTTTAAAAATTTATTCATTTATTTTAGAGAGAGAGAAAGCATGAGTGGAGGGAGGGAATGGGTAGAGAAAGAGAGAATTGCAAGCAGACTCCCCGCCAAGTGCAGATGTGGGGCTGGATCTCATGACCTGAGCTGAAATCATGAGTTGGACGCTTTACCGAGCCACCCGGGTGCTCTGTCGGTTCTCACTTCTGCACAGATGTCATCAGCTACACCTTGAATTGAGATTGTCTGCCCGACTATTGGTTATTTCAAAATCAACCTTGTTCAAAACTGAACTTCACCTTCTTTCCGAAATGATCACGGCCTTCCCCAGACTCCTTCTCTTCACAGCATCATCATTTTCTGAGCCTTGGCTTAAAGCCTAAATAATAATATGTACTCCTCCCTGGCATCGATGTTCTTTGCCACATTCCTCTTCAATACTTGGCCTTCTTTCCATTTCCAAAGCTCTAATCTTAGTTCTGGTTGTCATTCTCCGTCACTTGGGTTGTTGCCACAGCTTCCAGAATGGTCTTTCTACCTCCAGTTCTTCCTTTTAGGTGGCAAGGTGCTGCGGAAAGAAAGTAGGCTTTGGAGTTTGAGTCCCATCTCTGCTATTTGCTTCTGTTGTGACTTTGATTTCTTAATCTCTCAGTCTTAGCTGCCTCATCAGCAAAGCAGGGAAGATCCCTACTTCAGGCTGTGAAGCCGTAGTGGAGTAACATACATAAAACATCGAGCATGTTGTAAGTGCTCAATTAATATTTCCATTTTGAACTCACTACTGCCAGACTGCGTTGTAAAGCAGATTTCTTGATCATGCCCTTCCCTTACTCATTCATTTCCTGCTAAAATGAGAACAAACCCCTGAAGCCTAGCACGTGAGACCCCTATGATATGGCCCAGTGAACTACCCCAAATCTGTTCTCAATTCTGTTTAAACACCACCATTTTTCTCTTTTTTAAAAAATATTTTATTTATTTATTCATGAGAGACACAGAGAGAGGCAGAGACACAGGCAGAGGGAGAAGCAGGCTCCTCACAGGGACTCATCCCTAAATTGGGATCACATCCTGAGCCAAAGGCAGATGCTCAACTGTTGAACCACCCAGGTGTCCCCACCATCATTTTTTTTCCTGTTTCTTTGCTAACGCTCTGGACGTGGACTTGTGTGCACTACCTGCGTCTGTCTGATGAAATTGTAGCTGTGCTGCAAGACTCATCTGGAGCCCTACCTTCTCTCTGAGGCCATTCTAGATTCCTATACCTGGATATGACGTCTTCCTCTGACCTCCAGAACACTTCTACCTTGCTTGTGGTATTTTACTTATTTTACTTGTTCATGCTTTTTGACTTCTCTTCACCATAGGCTGAATGTCCCTTAATGCCATGGGCTTTTGCAGCATCAAGCCCAGAGACAGCCCTTTGTCTTCTGCAGTAAATGCCTCACGCTGAAAACAAACCTGCCCAGTCATGCTTCCCTTAGTCTACTAAACTATCTGCTTCCTTAAGCTTCTGCTGGGCGTCACCCTTCCCAAAAACAAAGTTGCACAGAAAAGCAAAGCTCTCAGTGAAAGGCATGCTCACACTGACACCAAATTCTGTTAGAAAAGGGTCCCCGCATATCATCATCTTCATTAGACCTGGTCTATTTGCTATTTTCATGAATCCCAGGAAACTCTCTTAGTTGAAATCACAAGTTGATTTTGCTTACCTGACTCCCAGGCCCTCGGGGAGCAGTCAGTGCTCTTCTGGCATAGAAATACCTTCCACAGGCAAATGAATCATTGGGAATATCTAAAATTCCTCTTCTTTCTCATTCAGGGGTCAGTTTCCTGCCTCAGTCAGGGGCTAGACAGAAACAGAACTGAGATTGAAAATTCAGGTGAGCTTTTGTAAACAGAGAAACAGAGGTCCAGTGAGCATCTTAAAATGAGTCTACAGTTCTTAAATGTTTGATTAATTTATAGTTTGTAATATTACCATCTTAGTATCAAAGTACAGTTCTTAAATATATATGAGTATATATCCATGCCTATGTATAGTATCCATCTTCTAGTTTATGAGGTTTAATTTTAGGTTGAATGAGGCTGGAAATACAGTTTTAGCATCATATGGGAGCTCACATTGGCAACACCACTTGCAAAGCATAATTTTTCCAGAAAGTTAGAAACATGACTCTCATACAAATAGAAAAAAAACCCAAAAACAACAGAAGTCAATGACTTTATTAGATTCAATTAATGAGGAAACCAATAAGATGTTAGGACTGATTTAAAAGAAAATTAAAGGCTCAGAGATTTGTAGCTGGTCCAATGAATGCAGAAATAAATTTGCTAATAAATGTAGAACCGGTTCAGGTCCTGCTAGGCAATACTCTTGCAATGCTACCTAGGCAACACCCTTGCAATGCTACAGAACAAGAATCACTTGTATCGCTGTTGGGGTTTCTACAAGTTAACCTCTATTCTCATACAGTTGCAAAATAGTAAGAGGTACCCAGCCCTGGAAATCAGATGACCCCCAGGTAGTTAGTATACGCTACTAGATGACATCCAGCTCTTTTTTAAATTTCATTTTATAAGTAATCTCTGCACCCAGTGTGGGGCTTGAACTCATGACCCCGAGATCAAGAGCCACACGCTCCAATGCTTGAGCCAGCCAGGCACCCCAACAACATCCAGCTGTAAACAGAAAAGGTACTCCGTATGCTCTTTGACCGATTTCCAAATTCTACATATTTGCTTTTGACATTATTAACCCAGAGAGGCACGGAAACAAACCAATTTGCTTTTTTTGTGACACATCTGTAATTAGGTATCTGGAAGTGGACCACTCATCAGCAGTGTTTCATCATGGGCTCTGGGGTCAGACTGTTTGGGTTCAAATCATGATTCCATCATCTACCAGGCAAATGACTTAACCTGTCACTTGGATTCACTGCAGCGAAAGAGGCTTTTAAGTAATAGTACTTTTAGGTCTTTGTCATGACGATTATATCACTACTCCTAAGAAAGGGTTAATTATTCTACCAAAGCCTTAATTCTGACATTACAACGTTTTGAGAAATAACCTGTCTTATGCCTTGTTAAGAAGGGATTGGTCCTACATTTTAAAGCAGAAACCAAAATAACTACATCATCAAAATGAGCCAATTAGTCAACTAATTTAATAATAATTAAACTTAAGAGATTACAGTAAATTCTAGATGTGTCAAGAGGATAATTTACTTTCAGCTTTGACGTTGAAGGAACAACAACAAAAAAACTGTATGAGTCAGGGGCGGCAGGAAATTAATCTCTGTTGAGTTAAGATGTTCCAGGCATTGTGCTTACACATATTCATTACATGTCAACAAATGAGTGTTTTCAGAAGGAGAATAGTCTTTTTTCTCCCCCTCTCTAAGGGCAGATGTACAAAATAAAAAGCAGTAAGGGAAAAATAACCTAAAGAAAATTATGCTAAGGCCTTAGAAAGTGGGTTTATCACACAAGTCAAACGCAAAAGCAGAAAGCAGGGGTTGGAAGAACAGTTTGGCTTTAATCATTTATTCTGCACAACAAAAAACACATTAAATATTCTCTTCATTTTAAATTGTATTTACCAACATGTTGGAAATATGATGCGCTGGGATTACATGTCCTTTCACTATGCATTGTTATTTTTACTTTGCCCACAAAATGCTGAGGAAAATACTGAATAAATACACATTTTATTAAAAACACACTCACACACAACTCCTGTTACAAATTGATATAAATCAGTTATGTCTCCCTCCCATCCAAATTTTGGCTTACATACATTCCCTTAAATCAAAAAACAGCAGTGGTGTGGCTTACCAAAAACCTGTGGATATAGACAGTTAAGTCCTGAAGTTTGGAATTGGACAGGAAGTAGCAATAAACCAAAATAGAAAGCAAAATAATGAAGAAAAATGACAACTCACATTGAAGTCTGGATACATTTTAATATATTTAAGACTGAGAAAAGAACTTTCCTAAACTGTTGGTTTTTAAAAGGACATTTCTAGGCTAAACTGAGCAACAAAAGAGAAGAGAATTTCCCTAAAGAAGTTTTCTGAGCCAAAGGAAAATCAAATTATGCCTGAAAAACAAAAGCAAAGACTAATGATGTCTGTCTCACCCACTTCTTCGGATTTGCTTCAGTGTAGACTTTCCTGCTGAAGGCCATTTATTAATTCTATGTTCTGTTATCTCAACACAACCAAATCTAGACTTAACCTTCTGTGTCCCAATGGGTTGATGAATGGGACAATTATCTTCAGTCCCTTATGAGCAGGGAAATGGCATTTTGGATCTACTCAAACATACAGCCTCCTAAGCCCCAGACTGAAGAAGTGGCAACGTCTTGCCAAAAGGACATTATTTAAATGGCTGCTATTAATGCATAAAATGATTTCTTGCATATTTTTTTTTTAAAAATCAAGAGGCACTATGATTTAAACAAACAAGGTTGAAAATGATTTCTCTCAGCTTTCATACACTCTGATTTTTATGCAAAAAACTTGGTAAAATAGAATAAAGCTGATCTCAGGCTTTTAAAAAATGTTTTTAAAAAAGCTAAGCATGAGTTCATAAGTAAACGGGATGTTTACTATTCTGAAAGAAAAAAGGCAAAGGTAACTATGATGCTAAGCAATAAAGTGATACATTAATTTTGCGAATTCATGCATTAGTTCCTTTGCCAAAGATTCTTAGATTATAAAAATGTGTGAAAGAATTTGGTAAAAGTCAGTACATAATGGTTCTATTGAAGGTTTTTCACCATTGACGACAGCTTAAAATAGATTTATTTAGTTGGAAGGGGAAGTGGTGGTGAGAGCCTTGTGTCTATAATGAGCATTTTCAAGTTCATTAGAGACTACTATTCATAATTCAAATACACAACGAAACAGCTCATCTGTCTTTCAAATGTCCAGTACGTACAACAGCAAATAACAGAATCCAAGAGAGAGAGACACCGGCTCTCTAAATACAATTAAGACTGTATTCTATGTTGTACGAGATGACAAGGGCTGTTTAAAATGGTGGCCTTACGAATACAGCTTATTTCTGAAAGCTTAAATTGGAGTGGAACCCATATAAACAAACGTGCTATGTTCCGATTTGCCTTTTCTTGTAATGCAAGAACAATATAAGGCAGGTAGAATTATGCAAGAAAAAACAGAAACTATATACCACAAGCAGAAGTGCTACAATAGGATGAAGAAAAATGGTGATAACCATCTCCTTTGGAGGTGTGACGTCATTTTTAATGTACTTTTCGCCCCGACTGGACTCTTAAATCAGTACATACAGAAGTGAAAATTAACATATGTACCCGACATCTCGTTTTCTAGTCTCCAGCGTATCTTTTTAACCTTCGGACAAAATTTAGTAGCCCTACCTTTTAATCTAATGTAAGCTAATTTTTGTTTCCTGTCCTCTTCCCAATTCCTCAGATCACTGTACAGAGATCCATACAACAACACGGTTCCCTGATATCTCTCAACTCATTCTTGCGGTGCCCTTGTATAGAGTTTGAAATCCACATCTACTTTAGCAGTATTAACATAGGCTAACATACCGAGAGAGCAGGAAGTCAACACGAGAGGTTCAGCTTGGAGAGGTTGGTTGAAAGAACTTCCGTGAAGGTGAAGACCATTTTGTGTTATGTGGTCCAGTGTCTACTCTGAGTTCCAACACCGTGATGAATAAAAACATGGCTGATGCGGAGGAAAATGTGTAACTGTGCACGGTATGGCTAGCGGGGCTGATGTCTATATTCGCATCAGCTCTTGAGGTAGAAAATTTACTACTCATTACTAGATAGGAAAATAATACCTACGTCAACAATGTTGAAATAGAAAAGTTTAAAAACTGCACAAAGATGCTATGAAGGTCCCTGTATGTACACTTCGGTAAAAAGCTAACCTAACTCAGTTGGAAGGTTTGAGAGGGAGATGGTTTTGTGAGTTTTTAAATATGTCTATATTTCTCTAGAATTCTTATCTATTCTATGCATTGATCTTCCATTTACTTTTTAAATTCCTTTATCTTGACTCCAGGAAGGAAAACCAAATCTTAAAGACTTGGTGGGCCATTCACTTGTTTGTATGGGAGTCCTCACACAGATGTAAGGAGGCGCTCTGCACAGGGGCACAAGATAGAGTGGGGGGCACCGAGAGGTGAGCTTAGGCTGCTTGGGGAGAAGATCTGGTGCTGGTGGTCTCAGGGCGTGTGAAGAGAGGCTCAGGAAAGAGAAAGTCTCAAGAGACTCTAGCCATTTGGCGGGCTCAGAGGTCTCAGATTTAGGAGGTTAAATATTTGGAAACTGAGTGTTCTAAGGACTCCTTCACTTTAACACCATCAAATTCTGGAAAGAGATAATTCATCACATGTCTAAAAATGACTGGCTTTGCACAATCGAGCCACAGTGCATGTTACATACACTCAGGGGATTAGGACGTTAACTGGCGATGTGTAGAGGTGGCTGTTTTACAACAGCAGTAGGAAGTCCCGAGGAATTTGTGTTAGGGGTAGAAAGGTGGACGAACGTGCTTGAGAACAATGCAGGGAGAAGTGGTGAGGGAGAGCAGAGGGGTGCTCTTCTGTGTTTTGGGGCCCCTCTGAAGCAAGATGGTAAGAACGTGACCTTGTATTTTATTGGTTTGCGTTAGAAACATAAACTTCTGCCTGTTTCAAGAGTGGCCTTCTATCAACACCTGTGGACACCTCACCTGCTCCAGACCCACCTCACTTAAGAACCGAGCATGCTGACCCTGGCCTGGACAGCACAGGGAGCCAGGAGAGCGGGCACGGCAGAGTAAATACAGGGCCTGAACGTAGAGTTCTGGGAGGAATCTTGGCCTCTGGGCCACAGAGCCAGGAAACAGATGGCACAGCCGTTCAGCACTGGAAGACAATGAAATTCTGAGACGATCATTAACTGCGACCTATAGGTGCAGGCAAAGAGCAGCTGGGAAGCCCAGTCACGGGACCAGGAGATGGCCGTCTCACGGTTCATTTCCTCATTTTCCCCTTTGACAGGACCTCTGCATAGGAGGTGTGGATGAAGTCATAGAGCTGCTTGGCATTGCCCGCGTTGCCCAGAACACCCGCCAGCTGGTCCTGCGACAGTCTGGCCAGTTCTGCGATGTTCTTTACATGATGCATCAAGGTACGGCAGTTTTTGGCATTCACCCCTGGCATCTTTAACAAGAAGTCCTGGGGACCAGGGTTATACTTTTCCGACTCGGGGAGCGTTTCAGAATCTGCCGTGACAGCCATGGCCGTGGCTGCATCGGGCTGTGGCTTGTTTTGCTTCAGCTCCTCGAACAGCTCAGCGGTGGCGTGAGGGGATGGGCACCAGAGAATCCGGAGTCTGGGGAAGTGGAGCGTGAGGAGGGTGAGTTTGGAACTGATGTCATTGCTGGAGATCTCTTGGTGGAAGGCGCCCCGGGAAGTGAGGGAGAAGGGCTTCCCGGGGTCAAACTCTATTAGCAGCACCGGGCGCTTGTAGTAGCGGGACATGGAGATGCATTGGCCGTACAGGCGGCCGTTGTTTAAAGAGCCAATCAGGTCACTGATGCTCTTGCGCTCCACGCACATTTCCGGGGTCAGAATGTAGTCTCCGACCTCCAGGGTCACGGGCTCGATGTCGATGCCCCGACGGTGGATCAGGGATGGGAGTTCACTGCGAAACTCCCGCACGTCCACCACGATTGTTTGCTGTGTCCTGTTCTGCTCCTGGCCGCCTAGGAACAAAAAAGCACCACTATAAGTGATGTCACTGAGGAAGAGCTCACAAAGTTGAATAATTAAAAGTTTAAAATCTGTAGTTTCTGGGGTGCCTGGGTGGTCCAGTCGGTTAAGCCTTGGACTTGATTTTGGCTCAGGTCATGATCTCAGGGTCCTGGGATCCAGCCCGAATTCGGGCGCCCTACTCAGTGGGGAGCCTGCTTCTCTCTCTCCCTCTGCCCCTTCCCCCTGCTTGAACTCTCCCTAAAATAAGTAAATAAATCTTAAAAAAAAATAAAATGTGTTTCTGTTGTCAGCCTCTGATGCACGGTAACATAATATCCCATGTTGTTATTCCTCATTTTTCTGTGTTTTCAGAAAGGTTTGTTTACAGAGTAAATAAAAGAAATTTCTCTTAAAACTAAATAGAGCTGTTAGGAGAGTCATGATGATTCACAAACATCAGCGTTTGCCATCGCCCTCTCTCTGGTGCGGTCCCTGATGGTTGCACTGCCCAAGTTCTACTGACCTTCGTACTCCTAATTCCTATGACAGAGTCTGGCACGTACTAGATGCTTAAAAAGGTTTGCTGAGTAAACTGCCTTATAAGCTGTTGTGAAAAATTCTGGAGCCGTTAGCGCTTTTACCGGTGAGTCTGGATGTGGAGAAAAAGGAAGAAGCCAGTAGAACAGAACTTCCCATATTTGAGCGTGCCCAGAACCACCTGTAAAGCAAATTAAAGGTGGTTCTATACTCAGAATAATGGTGCTGTAAGATGCCGATGTCCTAATCCCCAGGACTGTAAATATGTTACTTTACGTGGCAAAAGCAACACTGCAAATGTGATTAAATTTAGGACCTCAGGATTGAGAGATTTTTCTGGATTATCCAGGTGGGCCCAATGGTCCTTACAAGTGAAAGAGAGAAGCAGGAGGGTCAGAGTCCAAGCCACTGGCTCTGAAGGTGGAGGATGGGGCTGGGAGCCAAAGAGTGCAGGTGCCTCTAGAAACTGGGAAAGGTAGGGATATAGATTCTCTCCTCCAGCCTCCGGGAGGAGCACAGCTGGGGCTCACGCCTTGGTTTTAGCCTAGTGAAACCCATGTGGACTTTGGAATTTTATGACAATAATTATGAGATAAGGAGTGTGTGTTGTGGTGTTAGAGCAGCTGTGGGACAGACTCAGAAGGACAGACTTCTGTAAAGAGCACCTGTGTGGCACCTATAGGCTCAAATCTAGCTTCTTCCGTTCGGCCTGACGTTCTATATTCTGCATGAAATGTCACCAACCTATCGGAGTTAATAAAGACCTTCTTCAAAAAAAAAAGACCTAGATGCTCTGAGGCCATGTTTCCCAAAGCACAGTCCAGGGACCGCTGACATCAGAAGCTCCGAGATGTGGGCCCCGTTTCGGATCCACTGAATGAGAATTTGCACGGAGTGAGGACTGTGGCTGCATAGTTTGACAAGCCCCTGAGGCATTCCAGAGGATACTGGATCCAGGAGGCCCGTGGCTCTAACCGGGTCCTCACTAGAGGGGAAGTCAGCTCAGTCGTATTGTGTTCCTCTGGCCACTTGGCTGATAGCAGTCGCTGCCATGGAGGGATGAGGTTTCGGGGAGGGGGGACTGTTTCTGGGTTCCGCTGCACTTGGAATTCAGCAGGGAGTTCAGCAGCTCTTGCTGGCATGCCAAGGTTCAGGCGCCGCACGGCAACGAGGGTGCCACGCACCTGGGATGTGAGGAGGTGCCAAGAAGCAGCACACGGGGGCAGGAAGCGAAGTGGGGATGCGCTCCAAACAGCTCCTGTCTAATCTGAGGGAAAACGGCTTCTTCGGGTAAAAATAAGAACCTCGTTGCCATTTATAAAAGTTTCTTGGCAACGGTACATTCTGAATCTCAGCCAACCAACCAGGTTTACAAGCAGTGCTGGAACGTGACCAACTTTGAGGCCTAGAAAGGTGCTTAGAACAGGGCCCCCTTATTTCACAGATGAGGAGCCAGGGGTCTGGGAGGGCCGCGTGGTGAGAGAACGGTGGCAGCGCTGGCTCTGGGGATGGGAGTAGGCACCCATTTTTACGAGTTTGTGGAGAGAAACCACACCTCTACAGAGAAGCTCTGGAACCTATCCCCCCTCCCCCAGCCTCCGTCATAGGCACCGGGAGCGCTTGGCTACAGGATGGGACTCACCTGCTTTCCGCGTGTCGGTGGGGGTGCCTGCCACTGCGGAGCCTCTTGCCAGGTCCAGGTTCCCTTCATCCCTGCCTTCCCTTCCCTCTGGGACAACCATGCTTGCCTTCTCCCTGGGCAGGACATTTTAAACATTTTTTTTTTAAAGATTTTATTTATTTATTCATGAGAGACACAGAGAAAGAGAGAGGCAGAGACACAGGCAGAGGGAGAAGCAGGCTCCAAGAAGGGAGCCCGATGTAGGACTCGATCCTGGGACCCCAGGATCATGACCTGAGCTGAATGAAGGCAGACACTCAACCACTGAGCCACCCAGGCATCTCCATTTTATTATTTTTTTTTATTATTTTTTAAATTTTTTTATTTTATTTATTTATGATAGTCACAGAGAGAGAGAGAGAGGCAGAGACACAGGCAGAGGGAGAAGCAGGCTCCATGCACCGGGAACCCGATGTGGGATTCGATCCCGGGTCTCCAGGATCGCGCCCTGGGCCAAAGACAGGCGCCAAACCGCTGCGCCACCCAGGGATCCCCGGCATCTCCATTTTAAATATTTTTTGAACTAATTTCAAAATTCCAGATTTTAATCTTTTATCGATTATAATACAGAAAATGGCCACAAGAGCGTCAAGATGAGAAATGTGTTAGATAAACCTACACAGATGAGCAAGGGTAAAGCAAGGAGGAGGAACTTCTTGGTTAGGTGCTCCTTCCAATTTTCCAGAGTTGTTTATTTTCCATCCTTTATGTCCTTGAAACATATCCTTTGAGACATGAAATAAGCAGGTAAAAAAATGCCACCAAGAGACTTTTTATGAAAATAGGCTAACATCGTACTGAGCATTAAGAATAATTTAAATCGGGCCGCCTGGGTGGCTCAGCGGTTTAGCACTGCCTTCGGCTCAGGGCCTGATCCTGGAGACTGGGGATCGAGTCCCGCATCAGGCTCCCTGCATGGAGCCTGCTTCTCCCTCTGCCTGTGTCTCTGCCTCTTTCTCTCTCTGTGTCTCTCATGAATAAATAAAATCTTAAAAAAAAAAAAAAAGGTCTCTTCCATTAAAAAAAAAAAAAAGAATAATTTAAAGCATTTATATTCCAATGTGTTCAGAGTAAATCATTAATAGGAATGGTTAAAGACTAATGATTAAGAAAATCAAAGCACAGATGACAGGACTTCGATTTAAAAAAACACCAGGTGGGAGGCCCCATTAAACACTTTCAATTCAAAAGGCAAAATCCACAGTAGGACAAATTTCCCAACAGAGATTTAAACAAACAAACAGATAAATAAATAAATAAAAAAATCAAGAACTCAGTTTAGGTGATAGAGCAGCATGGATTCCCTCACTCATGGATTTGTCTTAAAAAAACTTTCTGGAGTGCTCCTACCCGCGGTGCTAGGAGCTCTGGATATACATATGGTTACACAGTAATTCCTGTCTTTAAGGTAGCTCAGTATCTCACACCTGGCTCAATCATAATTAAGATTTGTTATCAGGGGCTACAATCATGACAATGTCCTCGATAACCAGAGAGTGAGGAGGCCAGGCTTGCCATGGTCTTATTTGTCAAAACCAGGGAAGTACGTTATCATCAATCCATGAACCAGCAAGCGCTATGTGTCCGACTGGTGCTGGGGTCAGAGGGGAAGAGGGAATGTATGAGGCTGGCTCACTTCCCTCGTGGGGTATGAAACTGAGTAGGAGAAGCAAGAACAGGCAGGAAACGATGGTGGCACTGCCCAACGGCAGTAACAGAGCCCGGGTTACGGTGACACACAAGGGACTCAGGACTCACTCATAATTTCAATAAGGGGTTGAAACAGCACAGATTTTCCAAGTAAAGGAAATAAAACCAGATGGATGGATATTCCAACCACCTTGGGTAAACGATGTGTTAGAACAGGGCACTACTCGAAGATACCACTAAAGAACAGAAATTACAACTTTGAGTTCTATACTCTAAAACAATATACAAATGCAAAGCTATTTTTAGTATGACATTTGGTAACTAGTTCATGCAAGGGGCCGGGCACGGTTCCAGGTCCAGGTTGCCTCAAGATTCTTAATACGGGCGGCAAGTGGGGCCTGCTGGACAGCCACTCCTTACTGCTCCATGATACCTCCTAGGCTCCAGTTGAAGACAAGAGGCAAGCTATCCAGACAAGTTCTTGCTCTTCAATTTCTTTTTCTTTAACATTTGGGATTAATACTGGGATCTCTTCCCCCTTTATTTCAATTTACTTTACTGGCTAAGCTATACATCACACACGGGGGCACCCCAGTTTCCTGATTAATCTGTACCCTGTGAGAGGCTGAGTGGTCTAGTGGCTTAGAGTATGAATCCGTATTTTGTGGATCTGAATCCCCTGACCAGCCATGTGGCCTTAGGCAAGTAGTTTAATGGCTCTGTGCCTCAATTTCATCTGTAAAATGGGCATAATAATAAAACCTACCTCAAAAGAGGCACATTAGGAGGATTATCCAATGTATAAGGTACTCAGAACAGTGCCTGGCACATACCAGGCATTATAAAATGTTAGCTGTTATTATAAAAGTATGTATAATGCGGTAACCTCATCCTCTAATTATCTGTGACAATGCTGAAAAACCGAAGATTTGTTTCAAATGATTCCACAGAGGTTTCAATTAATATTGTCATATAAAAACAGCTAGTTTACTGTGAAATGTTATAATTTAACTGCATATTGAATCCGAGAAATAATAAACTCCTGAAATGAAGCCTGGATTGTGAAGCACATGATAGGTCTCCCTAACTGGTAACACAAATGTTTAGGGGAACAGAAATTTGCCATCATTATAAATATTTAGTTCTTTGCTTTCAATAGTTAGCATAATTATCCAACTCACTCTGTGTGACAGATACAAATTACTAATTAAAAATGCAGATTCCGTGGGAATCCCTAGGTGGCTCAGCAATTTAGCGCCTGCCTTCAGCCCAGGGCGTGATCCTGGGGCCCCGGGATCGAGTCCCACGTCGGGTTCCCTGCATGGGGCCTGCTTCTCCCTCTGTCTGTGTCTCTGCCTCTTTTTCTCTGTCTCTCATGAATAAATAAATAAAATATTTTTAAAAATGCAGGTTCCTATTTTCACTTAATCTGGAGTATAGGAGTTTCTTATTTTTGCTTCAATGTCTCTAATGATATCTGAATAGCTTGTACAACATGATAATATAGGGAGGAGGTGCTGAACTAGGAATCTTCCTCCAATGGGCATGTATTCTGGTCCTCATGCTAACTCATTTTTGGAATCACAGTTTCTTTTTTTTTAAATTTTCTTTTTATGATTTAAGGAATCTCCACACGCAGCGTGGGGCTCGAACTCACAAACTGGAGATCAAGAGTCGTGTGCTTCACCTACGGAGCCGGCCAGGTGCCCTGGCGATCACATTTTCTAACTAAGATTCCAAAGAATCTTACCCTTGCCTTTGAAAAGCAGTGACCTCTCCAAAACTATGTATACTCAGAATATTACTGCCAATTTTTCTACCCAGGGAGCATTTTATTATCAATACTTAGGAGAGTCGTTTTTTTCCTCTTGTCATCTGTAATCGACTGATCTAGCCCAGGCAAGCTCTCCTTCCACTGCCAGTTTGCCAGATTCATTCCTTTTGGGTTATTTTAAATAGGAGCACTGCTTTTATTCTTACGACATCACCCACGGAGGTCCTGGCAAAAGCACGTTGTCTTATTCTCACATTAAATTTCTAAGCACAGGCTCGGTGCAAATGCTCTTTCTGCAACACGCTTCATTTATATTTTCCTTTTCAAAACAAATACTTCTCAAATTCCCCAAGTTTTCTGGGAAAGTAAATGCCTTAAGATTCTAAATGGTGTAACTACCTGGTTGTTGTGTAATATGGGAAGATCTAACTCATAATAAGTAGACGGTCACCATTGAGAGCTAGGAGATTAAGCTGGGCCACAGATAAAATTACATTAAAATCTGATATGGGAATTATCTCATAGACAGTAGTCCATGTTCCGGATTCTGTTGGTGGTTTCTAGTATATGCCAGGCTTATACACACGTTGTCACCCAGCCCTTCTGGTGTGGAGACTCACTTATATGAAACAGGAGTGGCATGGGGCCGTGGTACCTTGTGACAATCCACTCAAAATACTCTTTTCTAGATGAGGTTTCCTGATGCACTGAAGAAGGCGCAGCCTGGGGCATAAAAACTCACCTACCCAGGTGCCTTCTTCCCCACATCCTAGCAGGCTCTTTTGGCTACAACTCTGCAGGAAAGGCCCAGTCTCCTCAGGAAGGCTTCTAGGAGGATGAGCTCTGAATGCTTAGAACATTCTGTCTGAGGCCTGGGGGAGGGGAGGGTCACATGGCACCAGTCTGATCAGATGATTTATGCTCACAACTTGATTTATGGTGAATACCTGTTTTTGCTCTGCAGGGCTGGAGTCTGTCATGTGCGTACTCTGTGGCTATGTGACTGACCCCCAATAAAAACACTGGACCCCAAAGCGTGAGGAAGCCCCCTTGTTGCCAAGCTCAGCAAGTGCTGTCACACCTTGCAGCTGGAAGATGAAGCACATCGGCAGGACTCCACAGGGAGAGGACGCCTGGGAGCTCACGCCTGGGTTTTCCTGGACTTTGCCCCATCGCTTCTTACCCTTTGCTGATTTTAATCTGTATTATTTTGCTGTCATAAACCCAGACTGTGAGTGTCCGGTTTTTTTCTGGCTCCTGTGGGCCTTACTAGTGAATCACCGAGCCTGAGGGTGGTCTTGCGGGGCCCTCAATGTGAACACCAGAATCCTAATCTGAGTGATCTCAGTTCTGCGTGCTCCTCTGTAACTTGGCGACGGTTAACCGGTGAAGCCTCCTGCAGAGCATGTTTTGTGAAGAGTAAGGGACTAAGGTTAGGAGGTACTGGCCCACATCCTGTAGCACCAATTCTTTGATTCCATCTCCTTCATATCTGTTGCCTTCTCTCTCTTCTTCAACCTCATCTTGGCTACCGCTGTTTCTCCTGACTTGTTTCCCTGCTCCATCCCTCAGGTGGCTTATCTGTCACTTCTTTCATAAGGCCACCCCGGTCCCCACACTGGCCAGGTCTCTCTGACATGTGCTAGTGTACCCCGTTCTTTCACCTTTGCAGCCAGACTTTGAACATGTCTGCTTCGTGGAACATTCATAGGGACTTAACGTTCACCTTTTCCACTATAGGATAAGCTTGAGGAGGGCAGAGACTTCCGGCAACGCTGTGACTATAGCATTTTATTATTAGCACAGAGCTTGGTGCCTAACAGAAGCTCAGTAAATATCTGTTGACTGTTTAGAGTCTTGGGGGAGTGAAGGTCTTCTCTAGAAGACATAGAGAAGCACTGAAAGCTTTGGACAAGAAGAGGCAGGCTGTTTAACACCTGCCTGGTTATCACACTTCTTGAAATATTGTTCCAAAAAACATATATCTAGGGGTGCCTGGGTGGCTCAGTTGGTTAAGCGTCTGCCTTCAGCTCAGGTCATGATCCTGGGGTCCTGGGATCGAGCCCCCAAGTTTGGCTCCCTCCTAGCAAAGAGTCTACTTCTCCCTTTCCCTCTGCCCTCCCCTCTGGCTCATGCTCTCTCCCTCAAATAAATAAATAAAATATTTTTAAAAACCCCACCTGTACATACACATACATATCCCAGAAAACCATCCCAGAGAGCATTTTAATAGAAAACATTTTCATAGGGTGAAAGGACTGACCACAGGCTAGAAGAATCCATGGCCAAGGCATGGGGTAAAACCAGAAGATACAGGGGGTGGGGGGGGGAAGGGTCCTGCCCATGTAACCTGCCAAGCCCCTCCACGGGGACTCAGTGGCACTGATGCGGTAAGTCCCCGGAACGTATGCCCTGGATGAAATGGGGCACAGGGATATTTTAGGTGTACACTGAGAGCCCACAGTCAGTGTTGGAGGAAGGCTGTCTATTTTGAAATTCTGTGTGGAGCCCTGGCAGGCTAACAGCCACTAAAAATGATTTCCGCCCTCTTGTTGCCATTGATACATTACCCACGTCTGAGGCTTGGAAGATTGGTCAGCCCAAGCCGTGTTCTCCTCTGGTCTAGCCATTTCTCTGGCTCAGCTCAAGGATGCCCTGTCTAGCCCCCGCCCTGGCTTTTGAGGTCCCTTAGAGACCATGTGACACATCTTCCCTCACGAGGCTGCCATCTCCTTGACAACACCCCCGGTGCAAGGTTATCAGATTTCTCAAACACCTGCGGGGGTGTAAAAGGTGGCCATCCAGTCTGTGCATATGTCACTTGGAACATTTTCCTTATGTGACACTGGAAAGCATTTTCTATTTGGATTCGGAGTATTACCAGACGCTCATCCTAGAAACAGTACACGTACGTTCAGATCAACATCACACCTTCAAAACAGTATTTTCCCAGAGTGATTCTACTGCTGGTGATCTGAACCAGCAGTAGGGGTGGGGGTGGGGGAATGTAAAAGCATTTCCCAGCAAATGGTAAGGCGGTCACCCACCCACAGACAACGGCAATTTTACCAGGAGAAAATAAATCATAATTCCAAGGGAAGGGAGAAAGCTTGTGTGTGTAGGGGAGGGGGGAGATTTAAGAACGTATTTCTTGAGAAAAGGGGTGGCTAAGCTGTATTTCTGGTGTTCTCTGTTACGAGTCTTTACAAGCAGAAAAGCAGTTCTCGCCACGTTTCCAATATTCTGTTAAATCACTGAAAGGCAACTGGAGAAGATGGAAAAGACAAGGAGGGGACAAGAAATGTGCATATAGCCCAGGGCTGAATCAGACCACAGGTTTATCTTGAGGTGACCCTCCGAGCCTCCTTCCTTCTCCATCTTTCCTGAGGGCAATTAGGTAGGCCCCCACTCAGAGAAGCCTCTACATCTTGAAAGGCCTCTACGTATTACCTTATGAGTTTCTCAAAAGCTTCCTTTTCCTTCCGCAGGGCAGTGAGATAGCGCTGTTCCTCGGTTGAACCTCCATATATAAGAAAGTAGACCCTGCCAGTTAAAACAGAACTCTTTTAGGCTAAAAAAACACAATTTTTAATCCCTGAAAGGAAGAGCGCAGCATTCAAAATCAGCAATCTACACTGCTCAAATAATAAATATTTGACCAAGAATAAAAGGCTCCATTAATCACGTACCTAAAATTAAGCTGCTGCAACCCCACCTGGTAAAAGTCTCATTACCACATTTTTTTCCTCCTTTACCGAAAGGAGGAATAGAGTTCAGGTAAACACTGAAATATAACTAGAGGGATAGAATAATTCTTGCTTCATGACTATAAACAAATCAGAAAATGCAAAATCTCAGCGGCTTCTCTTTTTTTTTCAGTTTTTTCTTTACACCTCTGCCAAACGATCATTTGCAAAGTTGGATAGTAGTTATAAAACGCAGATTGTGTAAAGTTCACATTAGTGAGAAATAAACAAATGAAATCTATATGACCTTCATCTTCCTACTCGGCGCTTTTTTTATCTGTGTCTTCACAGAACCAAGGCAGTGCATGTGTTACATAAACACACAGATGCAGAAGACACACGGATGATATAGGGCTTAAGAAAATAATTCGACGTATTATTTTCTCTTAGGAAGGACTGCTTTTCTATCTTATTTGTAGCTCAGAGGCTGATTTAATAAGCATCTCCTCTCTCCCTCTTCTGCAACTATCAGAGGTTTTTCCTTTTTATACTTTCGACTTTTCTTCTGGATTACATGTTTCTAGGTTATATATTTTTTTGAAGTGTGTACAGAGAAAAAAACCATCAGACAATGAGCCCAAAGACCTCAGCTCTCCCCCAGAAATACTATGTGGCCAAGAGCAAGTCATCCATTATTATTGGATCTTAGTTTCCTACTGACAGAGGGAACAGCTGAATGCAAGGTCCCCTCTGACTCTGACATTTTGTTTCCAAATATCACACTATTCCATTCTCAGGCAACAAAGAATTTGGGAGCACATGAGGTATCTACAAAGTTGATCAGCAGCAAAGTCTGAAAAATTTAGCAGCCTATAATTATCTGATCAGCTTCATCTAATCTCTTCATCCTGTGTAATTTCTTACCCACCTGCTCCGTTCATCGCTGCTCTGGAAGCCTGCATTAGTTAAACTGCTAGGAAGGTTTCTTTTGGCTCTGTTTTTGGTTCAGGCTGAGTTCAGGATATTAATTTTGCTGTTTATTTCTCTCAGATAATTTGAGACCCAGAACACTATATTCTTTGAGAGGCATCATTTTCTCATCTGATATTTCTGTAGATTTTTTTTCTTTAATCTGCTATTTCTTGAAACTCAAGAAAACATGGTACAATAATTTCCCAAATACTTTCATTTTATGTGGATGCAATTTAGAGTCAGTTCTTGAAATTTACAAGAACGACATTTTAGAAGATCAAAACCATTTAGCTGAGCCATAATTATAGTAATTTTTGGTGGAAGTTAGGATATGATACATTTCCTAGATTTGTTCAGATACAGCATCCCATAAACTACAACCAAT
The DNA here is from genome assembly GCF_905146905.1 of Nyctereutes procyonoides. NCBI lineage: Eukaryota > Metazoa > Chordata > Mammalia > Carnivora > Canidae > Nyctereutes > Nyctereutes procyonoides. The sequence continues at coordinate 48,576,612 of NW_026575126.1, read as the reverse complement.
GCACAAAGGGTACAGTACAGAACAACAAAGCATCAAGTAACCAGAACACAGATAGCTTCCTAGATTTGTTGTTCTACTATAGTTGTCATCCTTCCTGTGCAAACTTCCCTGGTGGATCAGAAAGCAAAAGAAGGTTTCATAAACATAACCCACATCATAACAACAGAATATTAAAGAAAATCCATGTGGAACAGGTACAGCATCTGTGTGAAAGCCTAAAGAACTGTGAAATTGAAGCCTTTAAAAGAATAAGGCTCAATGGAATATTACTCAGTCATAAAAAAGAATAAAATCTTGCCATTTGCCACAACATGTATGGACCTAGAGGGTAGGTATGTTCAGTGAAATAAGCCTGATGGAGACTGACAAATACCATTTGATTTCATTTATATGTGGAATCTAAAAAAACAAAAAACAAAAAACAACAAAACAGAACAAAACAAAATGCACAAACAACAAAGAGAGAAACAGACTCAAATAGAGAACACAATGATGGTTGCCTAAGGGGGGTGTGGGTGGGATGAAAGGGTAAAATCAATGAAGGGGACTAAGGGGTACAAACTTATAAAATAAATAATCTGTGGGGAACATAATATCATAATACACTGATCATGGCAGGCATTTTGTAATGTGTAGAATTATTGAATCACTATTTTGTACACTTGAACCTAATTTAATATTATATGTCAACTATACTTCAGCTTTTTAAAAAATACATATATGTACACAAAAAAAGAGAGAAGAAATGGCTAATATTCTTTATAACTTGCCTTAGAGGCTTCCCGGGCCTGCTTGCCCTGTAAATTTCAAGCTGGCGAACAAACGTCAGCTCCGCATCGTACAGAACCACGTATCTTGGTTCCACTTCATGGAGCACCCTTGTCAGAGCGTAGGGGTCACTACAGCCCAGGAGTGGATGGAGGATGGTAAGCGGGTCTTTCAGGAGTCCATAAGCGGCATCAGATGACAAGTTTAAATCAAATTCCTCATGCTTAATTTCTTCTAGGGAGCTTTCTGGGCTACTGCCCGTGTCTCTAGGATAGCCTTCCTTGACATCCTGTTCCTCGTCTGGTTCTTCAGACTTTCCTACCATCTGAGTTAAGGTTAACCTTCGCTTTTTCTTTTTGAGAGTCCTTTCTTTGGTGGCAGCCCTTTGTTTGTTTTGGGGGTCTTTAGGCCTTTTGTTAGATCTCGCCATTCTCTTTGGACTGTCTTCATGTCTAAGTTTCATCCACACTTCTTCAGCTTTGCTGTCCTTCTCAAAAGTTTTCCTGTAGAGCCTCATCAAGAAGGCCTCTGCTCCAATAGTGATATACTCTCTCAGCTGGGAACACGTTCGGTCATCGCTTGCACAAATGAGTACCTGACCTAAAATTACGAAACAGGGTTATGTTACTATGACCTCACGTGTCCCTGTACTTCCTACCTGTCTGCCCACTCGCCTCTTCCACCGACAAAGAAGATACATCTTACCCCTTGGCGTGAAGGATACAGTATTCACAGTTTGTTTAAAAAGGGTCTCAGATGCTTATCAAATGTTTTCCCTCTCTGGCAGGATTAGTTAAATCTTTTGAGTAAAGTTGAAGCCAGAAACATTTAGTCTTAGGAAAGCGTAGCTGTGGTATAATGGAGGCTTTACAGAAGCTCTTTTTAATTAATAATTTTCCAGAGGATTTTATATACCAAAATAAATTCCAAATGGATTATAGAGTCAAATGTTAAATACTAAATCATAAAAAAAAGGGGACCATTCTCCATCTTTCTGGATGGGAATGATTTTCTAGGCTTAAAAGCAATGGAAGAAATCTCAGAGAAAGCAGATATCTACAATCTAAGATTGACTCTATATAAGAAAAAAGCTATGCATTAAGAAAGCATAGCTTTCTTAGCATAAAGACAAAAAACAACTTTAGCAAACAACTACCATAAATGACAATATCTTTAACATATAAAAAGCCAACACAAACTGAGGACATAGTCTAAATTGACAAAGGAAAAAAAAAAGGCAATTCACAAAAGAGGAAAAGCATTTAAGAAAAAGCTTACCAAGCATCAAATTTCAAATGAATAACATTTTTCTTCAATCAAATTAATAAAATTGTTACAATATACACGTATATATGCACACGAATATATACAGAATCACCAGTCATTGTCTGCTAAATGAAAAAGAGATGAGATCTGGGGCACCTGGGTGGCTCAGTTGGTTAAGGTCTGACTCTTGATTTCGGCTCAGGTCATCATCTCAGGGTTGTGGGATCTGTTGGGATCTGTGAGCCCTGTTGGGCTCTGAGCTCAGCATGGAGTCTGCTTGAGATTCTCTCTTTCCCTCTCCCTCTGCTCCCGCCCTAACCATAATCTCTCTAATAAATAAATTAAATAAAACTAAAAAATGAGCCACTTGAGTGGCTCAGTGGTTGGGCGTCTGCCTTTGGCTCATGTTGTGATCCTGGCATCCTGGGATCAAGTCCAGCATCAGGCTTCCCGCAGGGAGCCTCCTTCTCCCTCTGCCTCTCTCTCTGTGTCTCATGAATAAATAAATAAAATCTTTAAAATACAGAATCTTAAAAAAAAAAAAAGATGAACTTTTATGCTGCTAGAAGAAATGAAAATTCACAAAAATTTTGTACAAGTCAAACGTGGTAATATGTCTCAAGAACATTATCATTTGACTTGCTAATTATATATCCAGAAATTATATCTGCACTATAACCCCAATAATGTGAGACAGAAAATACATAAAAGAAACCCTGGAAGCAAATATGCCAGCATGGCTCCTAAACATAATTTTTTCCCCTTCTCTTTTTCCTTCGTACTTTTCAGTTTTCCTAAGTGAGCATGCATGACTTTGGGTCTTCAATCACAGTACTGGAGGTTCTTGGATAACATCACCAGTATATTTACTAATATGAGAATTATGTGCTTGCCTTTGCTGATTTATAGGAGTTCAAAATCTCAATAGATTTTTTAAAAAAAGGATTTTATTTATTTATTCATGATACACACACAGAGAAAGAGGCAGAGACAAAGGGAGAGGAAGAAGCAGGCTCCCCGCGGGGAGCCTGAAGTGGGACTTGATCCTAGGACCCCAGGATCACGACCTGAGCCAAAGGCAGATGCTCAACCACTGAGCCACCCAGGTGCCCCTAGTTTTTTCTTTTTTTAATCTAGTTTTATTTTATAACAGTTGTATTTTTAAATGTAGTTCAGGTTTGGTCTACCGTGCTAAGCTATTAGTATACTCATGTTTGAAGACAGCAGCCCTGGAATCTGCAATTTTTTGGCGGAGGCTAGGTCAATGCTGCTCCATAGAACAGTTAAGACTTTTTTGGAAAGACACTTGCTGAGAATAAAGCAAGCCCATTAGCTTTCTCCTTGGGGATTCCAGACTGAAAGCCTGGTGAACGTGTATGCGGAGATTTAGCTGCCTCTTTAAATAGAAGTCCTGAGAAGGCAACCAGCACACACACACACATACACACAGACACACAACCCTGCTTTCATGAATATACAAGGATTCAACCTGGAGAAAATCACATCAAAAGAACAAAAATGAGGCTGCCACCAGGATTTCGGTGTTCCTTTGGGATTTATTCTTTTATGCTTTATAAACAAAATCAAGTTAGTTATTTTTATTTTATTTTTTTAAAGGATTTTATTTATTTATTCATGAGAGACACACACAAAGACAGAGAGAGAGAGAGAGACAGAGAGACAGAGACACAGGCAGAGGGAGAAGCAGGCTCCACGCAGGGAGCCCGACGTGGGACTCGATCCCGGGTCTCTAGGATCACACCCTGGGCTGAATGCAGGCACTAAACCGCTGAGCCACCCAGGTTGCCCAAGTTAGTTATTTTTAAAGAACTAACAAAGAGGACTCACGTGCTGCATTTTGAAAGCAAATGTCACCATCTCTTTTTTTCCTACCTGGACCACCAAGGGCTTCGCTCTCCTTATTTTCTGCCTCGATTTCCTTCAGTACTTCGGTCAGTGCTTCCCATTTCGGGTTGCTTTCGAGGACCAATTCCTTTTTTGTTTCTGTATAGAAATGAAAAGATGACCTCATTCTACGTGATAATATTTATCCATAAAGTATTTCACAGGCTTTCAAAACAACAGGTAACACAAGCGTCATTTGGAAAGCCCATTCCTTTGAGCCTCCTTCCTGATGCCAAACAGAATCTTCTTTCTTTGAAAAAGGTCTGTTTATTAAGGTCTAAATGAAATACACTCCCAACCGATGTGAATAGAGCCCTGAGAGCAAATTACTTGCATGGTCATGAATTACAGAAGATACTGTCCTAGTTCTCAATTGTGACACTGTATATCAGCTGTTACATAAAATCAAAGAACCAGTATAGAGTAATGGTATTTATTAATCCTAAAATTCCCATGACTTTCACAATCCTGAAGATGGGATACAAGTTAGACAGCAGTCAAATGCTTCTGTAAAGACTCAAACACATCATTAATATACTTAGTTTTGAACTAGACCTTTGAATGAGACAGAAGGCCAGCATCACCCCATCCCATGCCTTAAAAAAAAAACAAACCCAATGATATTTATTATACCTACTAGTTAAGTGTTGGAATAAAATCCATACTTGCCTCATTCTAGTATATTTATTTTTTTTAAAGCTAAAAGGAATGTTAAACATTCTGTTAAGACTTGACGGTGCCAAAAGTAGTTATTACTCTGAAGTTAAAAAAAAAATCAATCTGTAACTCATATGTGGTGGTGAGAATACTCTTGATTGATACTTAGCACTTGCTATTTGTATTCCTCTGACAATGGATTCTAAGGTTTGCCGTATTGGATACTTTTAACATATATTGCATATAACATGTTTAAGATACGGGCACACGTTTTTCACATGGCTGAAGGATATGTAAGATTAATATGCTTACTTGGTAAGAATTTCACACTAAACACATAAATAGACACAGTTAAAGATCAAGCCTATGCTGAGTGAAATAAGTCAATCGGAGAAGGACAATCATCATACGGTTTCACTCATATGTGGCATATAAGAAATAGTGAAAGGAATTAAAAGGGAAAGGAGAGGAACTGACTGGGGAAAAATTAGAGAGGGAGACAAACCATGAGAGGTTCCTAACTCTGGGAAACAAACAAAGGGTTGTGGAAGGGGAGGTGTGGGGTGGAGATGGGGTAACTGGGTGATGGGCACTGAGGAGGGCACTTGATGGGATGAGCAATATGTTGGCAAACAGAATTTACATTTAAAAACATGTTAAAAAAAAAAAGATCAAGCCTACAAAATACCTTGGTCTTCTTTGATCTCCATTTTTTCAGACATTTTGCCCTTTTTGTTCATTTTGGCATCTGGAAGATGGTAAACCCTTGCTCGAGCATTTACAAACATGGAGGTGCTAGAGTCAAGAAACAGCCAACCTAATACAAAAAGTTAAAAAAAAAAAAAGCCTTCAGTTTAGGATGAATGTTAAAGACTGATGGTCACATGCCCTATATGGACAACTGTTCGCCATCTTGTTCTCCTCTGAACCACACCCTCTCCCTTACTGTGGCTTCCATCACTGTTTGGTTAGACCAGTGGTTTTCAAAGTGTGGCCTACTGACCTCCGGGGGTCACTGAGTTGTTTCCAGAGGGTCTGGATCTCAAAACTATTCTCATAAGGACACTATTAGTTGATTCCCCCCCCCCCCCCACTGTGCTGACATTTCCAGTGATGGTGCAGAAGCACTGGTGGGTAACACTGCTGGCACCTGAATGTAATCAAGGCAGTAGAACCAAAGTACACTAGTAGTCAACGCATTCTTCATTGCTATGCATTTGTAGTTTATCACTTATGAATGTTCCTGATGAAGAGGTAAAAATTATTAATTGTATTAAATCTTGGTCTCCGGGACTCAGGGACTACACTTTGAAAATCGATGGGCTAGCCAAACAGTGACAGAGGCTACACTAGCAGGGGCAGATGTGGTTGGTAGAAAAACAAGACGGTGGCCAGCTGTGGACATGTGTTTCCCTACAAATCTCCTCAGTCTTCAGCACTCTGGCTGATGAAACCTTAAAATCCTTCCTGCTTCTTTGGAGAAAACGAATTTGAAGTTCTTAACAACTAAAACTTCCAGAACACAACCTATTTCTAAGTTGGGGACTGCCTGTAATATACAGAGTCTTTTCTAGAAATAAAATCGCCCGGAATGGATATGAATATTTATTATTATACAGAACAGAAGTTAAGTAGGCGGAAACATTAGCTATCAATAAAACCTACATCTTTGTGCTATGAACATAAAAACGTAGTTTGAAATCTTAGTATATCATGTAGTTGAATATAGCACTTCCTACATCTGATTCCCCAACGAAATCCAACACTTTATTCAAATCAGCTCCCATAATAATATTAGTATTTTTATCTCCCACCTGAATTCTGACCAAAAGCCTTCTCTGTTGCTCTCAGGGATTCCAGAAGATTAAGGAATGTGATACAATCATACTGAGAGAGATATTGCAGCAAAGTTCGTAATATCTTCAAGTCCTGAACCAAGGACTTAGTCTTAGCTCCAAGCTGGTGCCACAAAGGATCCAGATAATGGCGGATTGTCTAAAACAAGAATAAAATTTAGTACTGCTAAAAACACATTCAATATAGCTATTATTAGTATAAATTATACTTTCAATGAACATTATCCTATCCCTGTATACCTAAAAATGGTTAGGGTGGTAAATTTTATATTATGTATACTTTACCACTCATACAAAAAAAAAAACTCCAAGCTTCATCTCCCAAGGAAGTAGACAGAAAATTTCAGTTCATAAGATTTTTTTTAAGATTTTATTTACTTATTTGACAGACAGAGAGAGCATAAGCAGAGGGCGTGGCAGGCAGAGGGAGAGGGAGAAGCAGGCTCCTCTCGGTATAGGGAGCCAGATGTGGGGCTTGATCCCAGGACCCCAGGATCATGACCTGAACTGATTTTCAAATATATATTTAAAATAAATATTTCAAATGCATTTTCAAATACAAAGCAGTGTTTTATCCCTAGAATCTCGATCCCTAAATCTCGATTTACATTATTAGGAGAAAAGGACTGATAAACATCAGATAACCAATTATTTATTTTTATGAAGAGTCAAAGCATGTAGCTTAGACATACTCAATTTCTGCCAAGTTTGGCTGTGACCCCATTCTAGATAGATAAAAATGTGGGATCCAGTTGGGCATGGAACAGAGCACATATATGAGGGAAACTACATGGTATCAAATTAAGTAACAATGTACCCTAATATGGTGGTGTAAAAGATTTGCTTAGGTCTTCGTTTTTTTTTTTTTTTTTTTTTTAAATGTGATTCATGGTGGGGAAAACACTTGTTAAATTAACATGGGACTAAATTTGACTTTTTTTTTTAAGACCCTAAAAAGCAGGGGCGCCTGGGTGGCTCAGTCAAACATCTGACTCTTGGTTTTGGCCAGGTCATGATCTCAGGGTCGTGAGGTCAAGCCCCACATCGGGGTCTGCACTAACTGTGGAGTCTGCTGGAGATTCTCTCCCTCTCTCTTTCCTACTGCTCCTTCCCCTGCTCTCTCTGTAAAGTGAAATTAATAAAATCTTTTTTAAAAAAGTTGCCTAAAGCACAGAATAGCTTTTTGCATATACTATGTAGGTATCAACATACCCACAGCTATATATTTACGTATTTGCATACATACATACACCCACACACATGTCCTTTACAAACTGATTTTGTAAGTGGAAAGGATGATACTTATAGCATGATATGGAAGCAGTATCACCATGTAGCATCTTATCTAACAAATTTAATATTCATCAGGAGTAATATTTGTATGACTGTATAATTTATTGTCCAAACTAGGACTCTTGTAAAAATGAAATTATATTATTAATAATTACTCCAGGACAACAGGTAGATGGTGTAACTGCCCTAGACAAACTGGAACACAGAAGTGCAAACCTGTTTGGCAAAATCATCTATAAAAGTTAAATTTTCTTTCTTTTTTTTTTTTTTAAAGTTAAATTTTCTAACAAGTTGCAAGTTAACATCTGCATTTACATTTGGTTGCTAAAAGAATATCCAAGATAATACTTTGACTTTTCATTAGTCAGGAAATGATAACCAGAAACTTAGCACAAAACACATTAGGCTATATTTTGTTTTTTTTTTCCTAAGGACATATGCATTCTACTAAAAGACTGTGTAGGCTTGTTTTTGGTGGTTTTTCTTTTTGGCTTGATCATGCTCTATACTTTAAGAACAAGGGAACAAAACATATGAAATTAGTTTTATATATCATTATTTCACAGTAAAATGACTTTTTGGAAGAATCGGAGAAATGAGGCGTTACATTTTTCCTTTTTAATAATCACTATGCATTATTTCCAGCGACAGATTGGTTCAGAGTTTCAAAGACAGGAATTTGTTCCACTAAAATATGTAAAAATAAAAAAAAGCTATCTGGAATTTTTTAAAGTCAGCTTTTTCTGGATTTACAATTCAATCTTTGATATTTCTGCATCTGTATTAATGTTCATCTATGATAAAAAAATCAGAGGGGCGCCTGGGTGGCTCAGTCGGTTAAGCCTCTGACTCTTGATTTCAGCTCAGGTCATGATCTCAGGGTCATGAGATCGAGCCCTGCATTGGGCTCCAGGCTTAGCATGGAGTCTGCTTGAGATTCTCTCTCTCTCCCTCTCTTTTTGCTCCTCCCCCTCCTCATGCATGCTTTCTCTCTCCAAAAAAAAAAAAAATCAGTTAGAATAAAAGTTCTTTGAACTAAAGTCTTAGTCTTACCATTTTCTCAATTCAAAATGTAATTTTAAGACAGCAAAGTTCACATTCCTCAGTAATGAAAACTCATCCCAATTATTTTTATTCTAAACAAAAGATCGCAAATCATGAAGCATTCTTTTTTTAAAACTTAAATTCATGAAGCATTCTTATGTAAGACTCTCCTACCTATAGATATCCAAATACTGTCATTTCAGAGCAAAAAGGTTATTTATCCTTTTCTTAATTATATTTAAAATATTAAGATAATAACTGCATAACTGCAAAAATCAGAGTTGTGCTTACATGTCCGTCCATGTATTTTACTACAAATTATTATGTTCCAGGAAACCAAAGAAGCTACCCTGAAACCAGCTCCAAATTAATTATAAAATAACAGCAAATTCCTATTAAGAACACTGCAATTACAAAAATAACTTGGATTCTTCAAAATTATAAGATCACAAACTGTGCTTAAAAGGAAAAGAAACAGTACCTTGTCAAAGGGTTTTCCAATAGCATTTTCTAAAGACAAATCTTCCACTTCAAGGGACGGGTTATGGCATTTGAGCTCCTTCAGACATGCATTTAAAATGTCTAGGATGGCAGTCTGTATAGCAAGCATGGCAGGTGTCATAGAAACGTGAATCTCTACAACTTCAGGTTTGTGCTGTTCTAAAAACGAGTTTACAGCTACGTGGAACCTGCAGAGACAAACAGTTTTCAAAGATTTTCTTGAGTTTTAAGAGCTGTGTATTTCTGATCTTGTTTTAATACTCTCACAGTTTTTTTTTGTTTGTTTGTTTTTTGGTAAAATGCAATTAAGACATAAACAAAATAGAAAGCAAATTTGACAATGATAAAAGAAGACTTTTATCCTCAAGGAATGGACATTATTATTCAAATTAGGCAGGGGTCAGCAAAACTATGGTCTGGGCCGAACCCAGTTTTAGAACGAGTCTTATTGGAACACAGCCACACCCACTGTTTATGGACTGTCTATGGCTGCTTTCCTGCTCTAACAGCAGAGATGAATCATTGTGATGGAGTGCAGGGCCTGCAAAGCCCCAAATATTTACTATCTGGTCCTCCACAGAAATAAGTGTCCCAATCCCTTTAATAAGGTATAATCAGGAGAGGAAAAAGACTATGGCAATTCTTTGTAAATGCCATATAATATAATCAAAATACATATTAGCGTAAGTGCAAGATGTTTGAACACTGAAACCTTACAGTTTTTCCTACACATATATATAAATTCCTCAAAATCTTGGTGCTTTATTCCCCAATGGGCAATTTTCTTTTTTTTTTTAATTTTTATTTTATTTTATTTTTTTATTTATGATAGTCACAGAGAGAGAGAGAGAGAGAGAGAGAGACAGAGACAGAGATACAGGCAGAGGGAGAAGCAGGCTCCATGCACTGGGAGCCCGATATGGGATTCGATCCCGGGTCTCCAGGATTGCGCCCTGGGCCAAAGGCAGGCGCCAAACCGCTGCACCACCCAGGGATCCCCCCCAATGGGCAATTTTCAAAGTGAAGTGGGAGTCTTAGAGCCAATAAATCTGTAATTCACCTAAAGCTGTTGTCTATGTGAGTCTCTAGATTCTCTGGGGATCTCACTAAACGTACAAGAAGGAATAAAGTGGCTGCCCTTGGATGGATTTGATGCGCTACCAGAAAAATAACTATCAAATAGCTCTCTACTTATAAAAGAATCACGGATGCGGTGACCATCTATTTCTATTTGACGTGCTTGTTAGGAGCCCGGCTGTCATGTATGGAGTGCAATTACAGTAATTTTACATCATGTTAAAGTGCACATTTAAGTTATAGCAGATTCTCTCCCAGAAATGTGTTGCAATGTGCTATTTACCTTGGCCACAGATAGAGCTTCCCTACGAAAAGATTCCTCATCACTCTTTCCACGTGACAAAAACCGGTATCAAAGGCGACAGCATTGTCTGTGAAAGCTTTAATAAAACCACGCTTGTTTTTCTGGCGAAACAGACGCAAGATGAACGCTTCTTGACAAGACTCGATTATCCGGTGAGCTCTATACACCAAGATGCCTGGGAGGAAATTATAATTTAGATTGGAGAAGAGTCATGGAACGTCATGCACATCTTCATTCACTTAGTCACCACATGTCTCCTGAGTACCTCCTTGGGCACGGGCAAGCACTGATCTCTGCTGGGGGTACAGCAGTGAACCCACAGATGTAAATCCCTGTCCCCATGGTCCTTCCGATACACAGTATAAACACGAAGACTATTTAGCTGGTTGTAGAGTGATAATTACTAGGGAGAAAGTGAATCAGAGGAGGAGAGGGAGTGTGTGGGAGGGGTGGTGATTGGTGACTGTCGATAGGGTGGCCTCATTGAGGCCCCGTCTGAGCCAAGGGTAGGTGGAAACGAAGAGGTGAGCCTTGTCGCCATGTATGCCAAGAGAGTTCCGGGCTGAAGAGACAAAAGAACAAAGGCCCTGGGGTGGGGTGTGTCTGGCACAGTGGAAGAATTTCTGAAAGCGAAATGGTTCCCTGACTCTCCTTTTATATGTGAACCACATGTGGACTACATAAAATAGCAATTCAGAAGTCTGGGCAACATCTGCATCACCGACTAGAACAATTCAAGTTTTGGAATCAGTATATGCAATTGAAAGATAAATTAGTCCATTAAAATAAAAACCCTTAATGAATGTATTTACTACATCTGTGTTCTGGGGTGGTATGATTGATGCCTTGAGATCACAAAAACAGACAACTGTTACATATTTCCTTATGTATAAAATGTATTGGAGTACTGGAGCAGATGATCTCTGGTATGTATATGTAACATATACACATGATATTATACATATTTATGCCGTTTTCATGCAGTGTGACTACTGATAGATTAGGAACATATATTACATAAGAGCGCACAGATATCATTTTTGAATCAAAAACTCAATTATTCTACGATGATTCTCAGTTTTTTAGACCTACATCAAGCCAATTACCTTATATATAAGTTTGTCATAAATGTGCTTATGTGTTTTTATATCAGTTCACATCAGTCCTAGAGCCTGGGAAATGGCATTAGAAGTGATTAGTGACTCCTTCCTCTACTAGTTCAGTAAGCTCGATTCAGATTCTATTGTTTTGGTGTTGAAATTTCGGATGGAGGCAGATGGAGCTACAATTTATTCTAGCTAAGCAAATTGTTTTTCAGATACGGTAAAAATTAATAGTGTTATTTAGGAATCTGTAGACAAAGATTTTCAATAACCACAACATGTTTGTAGACAAAGATTTTCAATCACCACAGTACATACATACATTAGTTTATGTAGGTAAACTAATTTACCACTGAGCAAAGACTGGACCTAGTCATTGGACTTTTCCAAGTACTTTCCTACGCTACACTTGCTGACCTAGACTGAAGTATCATATAAGGTTAAAGTAATAAAAGTGGACTTTTAGAAAAAAGATGAACCTCAATTTAAGAAAATGTGCTCCAAGAGACTGTCATTCTTTTGGAACCCAGGAAGAGGAAGAAGAGGAGAATGACCATTCCATCTCAGGCACCAGGGTTAGGTACTTAAGCGGACTGTTATTCATTTAATCCTCATGAGAATTCTATGAGGTAGGTATTATTATGAGATCAGGAGAGGGAAACAAGTTGATCAAGGTCATCCGACAAGTAGTGGGAGACTAAAGGTTCCAAACCAGGCGATGGTGGTGATGGTGGTGGTGGGGATGGGGGTGTGCTGAGGACAAAACCTGGTTTTTCCTAAGTGATACCATCTGAGGACCCCCCTTCCTACACACCCAGCCACCATTTTAAAAGCCAGCAACAAGAAAACACAAGCAGAGGCACCTGGGTGGCTCAACTGGTTAAGCGTCTGCCTTTGGCTTGAGTCATATACTCAGCGATCAATTGATCAATCGAGGATGGAACCTCTGATTTGTGCTCCCCGCTGAGCAGGGAGTCTGCTTCTCTCTCTGCCCCTCCCCCTGCTCACACTCCCTTTCCCTCTCTCAAATAAATAAAATCTTAAAAAAAAAAAAGATGAAAACACAGTTAGGCTGTATTTCTGGTAGTCTCATAAAAGCCTACTTATATTTCATTTTTACACTCCCATAACAGTTTGTGTCTCATACTCTACTGAGTCACTACTTCTTTCCATCTGGCTCCTCCACTAAACCGCTCAAAGATAAGGACATCACGACAACAAGCAGTGACCAGCGAACGTTCACCATGTGCCAAGCGAGGCGCGAGGAATTTTACATACATGACCTCATCCCACCCTCATGCTAATCCCAGGAGGAAGGCACTGTTGCCGGCTTCCATTTACAGAGGAGTAAACTGAGTCATACAGAAATTAAGCAACTTGCCCAGGATCACACCTTTGGCAAAGGTGGAGGTGGGTTCAAAGCCAGGAGCAGCCTAACCCAGGAGGTCACCCACCACACCATCTCATTCATTTTCCAATCATCAGCACCCACCCCATTCCTGCCAAACAAGGAACCCTCAGTAAATTAATGTTTGTTGAATGAATATAAGACTGAATCACAGCATTGGGCACACAAATCTAACATGTAACTTTTTTTTTTTTTTTAAGTTTGCTGTGGAAAGTGTGTTCTGAGTTCTATTTGGAGGTGTCAGGAGCTATTTCAGCAACACAAGCCTCCTGTCTCGTCTTTTGAAAGTAGTCAGGATAGCAATTTATGCACTTCTGTCACTGATACTTCTCTGGCCGCTGAGGAGTTGTGGTTGGCAGGGATCTTTGTGTGGGGTGTGGTGGTGAATTTACTGGGCAGTGACAGGGGACAGGTTAGGGCTGGGGGCATTTAGAAGCTTCTGGAGGGTCAGATGCTTCAAGGACTGCTGTTTGGTCTGTGAGAACCGTGGTGAAAGCATCATCACAAGTCTCTGGGGTGGATCCCTCCCGAGTGCAGAATCTGAAGGGATTTACTCCTGGCATTCATCTGCATTCCTTTCAGCCAAGGGGCAGCAGCAGCTCCAGCCTCATATTTGGTTGGGACTTGATCAGAAATAGATGCAAAATTTTGTGCTTTTAATTAGGAGCTACCTAGAAACTATAATCTGGATGTTTCTTTTGATGCATTATTGCTCTCTGCTTAATTGGGTTGAATGGTGAGTAAAAGAGCAATACTGACATCTAGTGGTAGTTTCAGTACATTTCCCCCCATTTTATCCACTTAAAAAGTAAAGAAACCCAAGACTGAGCTGAGAAGAAAGCAGCAAACAGTAAAAGACTTTACGATGTATCAGAATTTCTGGAGATGAAAAGCCTTTTTTTTTTTTTTTTTTTGCTATTCTTTACTGTTTAGTATATCTCAGGCACTATACTGAGCAATTTATTTTCAGTCGATCCTTACGATAACTCTGGGAAGCACCATTTTCTCAATTTAAGAAATGGAAAAAAGGTGGCTGGGTGGCTCAGTCGGTCAAGCCTCTGCCCTTGGCTCAGGTCATGACCCCAGACTCCTGGGATGGAGCCTTACAACAGGCTCCCAGTTCAGTAGGGAGTCTGCTCCTCCCTCTCCTTCTGCCTCTCTTCCCAGCTCATGCTCTCTGTCTCTGTCTCAAATGAATAAATAAATTTTTAAAAACCTTAAAAAAAAAAGTAACGGGAAAAAAAAAAAGGAAACTTGAGGCTTATAGAAATTAAAAGTCACTTGCTTGTACGTGGTGGCTTCACCCTTCAAGGCCAAGTGAGTCTGACCTCACCTCCTGGGGGCCCTGGCTGAGAACAATTAATCATGAATGCTATAAAACCATAACAACACTTTCTTCAATCACAATGCTTTATGCCACATAAAGCATTCATTCATACATTTGCTCATGAAATATTTTTTGAGGGTCCTCTAGGTTCAGGGCCATGGTGGGAAGTATTGATTATGCATATCACAGTCTCTGTGCCCTCCAGAAGTTCACTAAAGGCCACGGTATATTCATGCATCGTTTTATCCAACGAACACATGTACCAGTTACTTAGCCCGCAATGAACAAGTTGTTCCTTGTACTTATGAAGCTTGTTATCTCATGAGTGGGACAGACAAATAAACAGGCAAAGAGAACGTGGTGTTCTTTAGTGCTGTGACTGGGGAGAAGCAAAAGGTAATCTGAGGGCAGAGGGGTAGGGCCCTCGGGTTAGCTTTGGAGAAAATCAGAAAAAGTTTTCAAAAGGACAAATAACAATGAAAAATAACTCCTTTTCTATTATCAATTTAGCTAAAAGTAAACCATACGTCTCAAAATAATTAAGCAACTACTTGGTTTCATTTCAAATCATGGTGGCAGGGGGAAACTTTTTTTTTGGGGAAACTCTTTAAAGAGAAAACCATATCTTTTAGGAAACATACAAAGAATATTTGTAAACACTTCAAATTGGATTAGGTTTTAAAAACAAATGCCAGACAATTGCCAAGTATTTACCAGATACGAGCTTATGAGACAAGGACAAATCATTCTTACTTTACTTCCTCATTTAGTCACTTATTTCAGGGCACAAATACTTTTAAAGCATCCAAAATGTGTCTGCTATGGTGCTAACACCTGGAAGCACAATGTTGAGCAGAAACATCCAGTGCTGCTCACAAGGAGGTTCTAGGTTAGTTTAGCAGAGGGCACAGACACACGCAAAAAAGTGCCAATTTACATACAAATAGTAATAAGTTTGCAAATTCTTACCCGTAATTAGATCTGACGGTATTCTATCAGTCAAGAAGTCGACCACAAGTATGCGACTTGTTGCAAATATCACACCTCCTTGTGTGTAGACCTCATAGCGACTGTTACTCGTGATTTCATTTGTTACCCGGCGAGGGAGGTGCTCAACTCCTTCAATCTTCAGCTGGTTGATAAAATACTCCTAAATCAAATCAAATTTTATTAGTAGGTTGTTTAATACAGGGCAGTTTTTTTTAAAAAAAAAACATTTTATTTATCTATTCATGAGAGACACACAGAGAGAGGCAGAGACACAGGCAAAGGGAGAAGCAGGCTCCATGCAGGGAGCCCGATGTGGGACTCGATCCCAGGTCTCCAGGGTCACGCCCTGGGCTGAAGGCGGCGCTAAACCGCTGGGCCACCCGGGCTGCAATATAGGGCAGTTTTTATTAGGTTGCAGGTCTTTGTATTTAAAATGAGAGCCAATAGGGATGGCTGGGTGGCTCAGATCGTGATCCCGGGATCCTGGGATAGAGCCCCATGTCAGGCTCCCTGCTCAGAGCGGAGTCTGCTTCTCCCTCTCCCCCCTCCTTCTCATGCTCTCTCTCTCAAATGAATAAAATCTTAAAAAGAATGATAAAATGTGAGCCAATACACGTAAGGAATATACAAACTCAGTTATTAATTTATGTTGATCAACCAACCATATATACTTAACCAGGATTTTATTTTTGTTTTGTTTTTGGGTTTGCACTAAGGAATCATTGCACCTGAGGTTTCCTTTTTTTTTTTTTTAAGGTTTTATTTATTTATTCTTGAGACACACACACACACACACACACACACACACAGAGGCAGAGACACAGGCAGAGGGAGAAGCAGGCTCCCTGGGGGGAACCTGAAGTGGGACTCGATCCCAGGACCCTAGCATCACCCTCTGAGCCAAAGGCAGATGCTCAATCCCCGAGCCACCCAGGCATGCTGCACCTGAGTTGTTATTAGCATTTAAACAACAACAAGCCCTCAGTTAAAAAAAGAAAAAAAAAAAAAGAAAAAAAAAAAAGCCTGCTAGCAACAGAATACTTCCCCCCAAAGCCAGGTGTGCAGGTAAGCTAACTGTGTGAGATCACAAGCAATCCTTTTCCCAGGCAGCGTTTCAGGCTGTTAGTTCGGTCCCAGTCCAACCCAGAGGGGATTTCATGTCCATGGTGCCTTGGCCCTTTGTATCTTCAGTGCAACACTCCCTCTCCTGGGAGCCCTGTGCTGTGCTAGGCTCTAGGACAGGTACTGGGATATCTGGACAAACCAGACAGCGCCTCTGCCTCAAGAAGCCTGTGGTCGTTCTTCTCGGGGGACATCGTCCTCCCGGCCACCTGCTCTACCCAGGGGCTCATCAGACTCGTCAGACCAGCCTGTGCCACCTCACAATACCAAGCCCCGCCTTCGCACAGGTGTATCCCCCTCTGTCTCCGGGGTCCTCCATTCCTTAACCGCAGGTATGCTTCCCCAATATCCTCAGCTTCCAGCTCCCTTCCCTTCAAACCCAATACCCCTCTCCTCCCAGCTCGGGTGAACCCCCTCAGTGCCTCCCCTTCCCTACAGGGCTCTCCCCAGCCTCAGCATCTCTTTTCACATCCTGTCATTACCCTAGGGGAGTCCTCCATCCTCATCCCTGTTCCCTTCTAGAGATCTCACTCCTTTGACCCCATGATATCCAGTTTGGGGACTCCCTCATCGTTCCTACCCCCATCCTTCTCTAGACAACCCTGTCTTCTTCAGGGATGGCCAATCCTTCCCTCAGCCCCCGTTCTCCTTAAATGACCCCTACTCCTCAGTGTCCTTGCACCTGTGGCAGAGACTTGCAACAGCTTTACCAACCCCCATTCAAAGCCCTCTCATCCCTGTTGGGGTCCTCTATCCTCCTTGGGGCCCTTCCTACCCTCTGTGTCCTTGAGCTTGTGCCACGGACCTGCATCTGACCCCCATTCAAAGCCCTTCCACCTGCTGTAAGGAACCTGCATTCTCCCTGGGACCACTCCTATTCTCTGCGTCCTTGCGCCCCTGTCAGGGACCTGCATCGGCCTCAGGGCCCCTCCCACCATGCCCTGTGTCAGAAGCCTTCATCTACTCCGGGTCCCCTCTCATCCTGCTCAGTGTCCCTGCACCCATGTCAGGAACCTACACCCACCCTGGGACGACTCCTACCCTCTGCAGGGGTCTCTATCCGCCTGGGGACCATTCCTGCCCTCTGCATCCTTGCACCCTTGTCACCGACCTACACCCACCTTGGGACCACTCCCGCCCTCTGCATGTTTGCACCCTTGTCACCGACCTACACCCACCTTGGGACCACTCCCGCCCTCTGCATCCTTGCACCGGTGTCAGGGGCCTTTATCCGCCTGGGAACCATTTCTGCCCTCTGCATCCTTGCACCTTGTCACCGACCTACACCCACCTTGGGACCACTCCTACCCGCCGTATCTTTGCACCTTGTCACCAACCTACACCCACCTTGGGACCACTCCCGCCCTCTGCATGTTTGCACCCTTGTCACCGACCTACACCCACCTTGGGACCACTCCCACCCTCTGCATCCTTGCACCTTGTCACCGACCTACACCCACCTTGGGACCACTCCTACCCGCCGTATCTTTGCACCTTGTCACCAACCTACACCCACCTTGGGACCACTCCCGCCCTCTGCATGTTTGCACCCTTGTCACCGACCTACACCCACCTTGGGACCACTCCCACCCTCTGCATCCTTGCACCTTGTCACCGACCTACACCCACCTTGGGACCACTCCTACCCGCCGTATCTTTGCACCTTGTCACCAACCTACACCCACCTTGGGACCACTCCCGCCCTCTGCATGTTTGCACCCTTGTCACCGACCTACACCCACCTTGGGACCACTCCCACCCTCTGCATCCTTGCACCCGGGTCACCGACCTACACTCACCTTGGGACCACTCCCACCCTCTGCATCCTTGCACCCGGGTCACCGACCTACACCCACCTTGGGACCACTCCCACCCTCTGCATCCTTGCACCCGGGTCACCGACCTGCGTCCGCCTGGGGACTCCTCCCACCCTCCCGAGTCCTCGCGCCCCTGTGAGGGACCTGCATCTGCCTCAGAGGCCGCCCCCGACCCCGTTCAACGCCCTCCCCCGGCGCTCGGGGCTGTCGTCGCCCTCGGAGGCGCCAGGGCCTCCGCGTCGGTTCAGGAGCCGCCAACGCTCTCGGGGACCCCTCACCCCCGCGCGGGCGGCCGCACCTCCTCGGCCGGCTGAGTGTTGAGCACCAGCACCAGGCACGCCGGGTGGCAGTGCAGCCGGAGGAAGTGGTAGAGCAGCCGGTCCGCGCCCAGCCCGCGGGCGCACACTACCAGCCCGTCCGCGTCCAGTAGTTCCAGCACCAGCTGCCGCTCATACTCCAGCAGCGGCGCCATAGCAGTCGGCCGAGCCGGGAGGCCCGGCTCCATGGGCGCCCTTCCGGGGCCGCGGCCGAGCTCGGCCGAACAGAGCCGAGTCCGGGACGGGCGTGGACCGAATTGAGCCGAAGAGAGCCGAGCCCGAGACGAGCGTAGCCCGAATTGAGCCGAAGAGGGCCGAGCCCGAGACGAGCGTGAGCTGAGCCCCGCCGAGGAGAGCCGAGCTTCGCCGAGGAGAGCCGAGCCGGGAGCGAGCGTGGGCCGAGCTCTGCCGAGGAGAGCCGAGCCCTAGACGAGCGTCGGTCGAAGGAAGCCGAAGGGAACCGAGCCCCCCCGAGTTCTGAGAGCCCGCCGAGTTCAGCCGAAGAGGAACTGAAGCCGGGAGATGCTCTGGCCGAAGTTAGCCGAAGAGGAACCGAGTGGAGCCGAAGAGTCCTGGAGTCCCGAGGAGGTGCTAGCGCTCCTGACAGATGTCATCTCCAGGCCTCAGGCTAGCCCCGAGCCTTTAGTGAATCTCCCTTGCCTTGTCCCTTCTATCTGAGTTGGGCTGCCTGGATATACGACTAGCACCCAAGCAACCCAAAAGCAAGAAGAAGAGAACTAAACCCGGGGAGCTTAGTCCCCTGACCTTGGCAATGAAAATGCTAATAATCGTCAGCCTTCCAGGTGCGCTCAGAATTAATAGCACCTATTTCCTACGGTGAAGGTTTTTTTTTCCTTTCCTACGGTGAAGTTTGATTCTTACTTTTGCAATTGGCCTCTGTCTCCTTATTAACATTTTTTTTTTGGAATAATCAGAAGAGTTCACTACTTTGAGGCTTTTGTTTCTCTCGGAAGGTCTTGATTACAATAAGCAATTTTTAAAAAGTCGCAGCTAGGTGTCCCCGCAGCCGTCCTTTCTTCCACTAGAGGGACACCTTAGGTAGTCTTTGTTCTATAGGAGGATCGCCTGATAATCCAACCAGAGGAACTGTTCTATGTGGAAATCCCTTTACCCTCCAGCCTTCCTTGTTAGAAAATGAAAATCACTGGCTATTCCGTGACCCAGAAATAGCCACTGCAACATCATAAAATATACACGTTCAATGTTTTATACGTACACTCTCACCACACACTTCTTTTATTGATTTGAGGCAATAGATAAGGCAGGATTTGAAGTTTGACACTAGCATTTAACAAGCCTCCGAACATAGTATTTAGTATTTTACAAAATCCTTTTACATGGCTGATGAGATTTCTGAAATGAGGATGTACCACACTTATTAATCTAATCCCTTATTAGTGGACATTTATGTCTCTATGTCCCTCCCTCCATTATAAATAATATTTCACTGAACATTTTTTGTACATAAATTCAACTATGCCCCTAAGATACACTTAGAATGGATAATTAGTGGGATAAAGAGAACAAACATAAGGCATTTCATTACATTCATAGTGCTACATTGCCCTCTAGAAAGCCCGTTCAAATTTACATTCATGTCAGCAGTTTGCAAGAGGATCTGTTTCTCTATTTCGTTACTGCTTAACCAGGATTTTACTTACATTTTGTTGAGATTAAAACAGCATGTAATAATTCCTGAATGCTGGTTGAATGGAAAGGTTTGCCTGCAATAATCTGCATGCAGCATTTCCTATGAAATGAGTATTAATCTCTCCAGTTCTGAGAGTGGGAGAATGGAGCCTCAGGGAGGTTATATAATTTGGGCAAGACCACTGGGCTAGTTAGTATATTGCTTAGGTTCAGATCGGGACGTAGTAAGCAGGAACACAACACATCTTTAGGGTGTGTGTGTGTGTTGAAGTGACAATACTGAAGTTGAAACCTGATTCCCAAGCTGTGGTAGGTAGAATAATGGCTCCCCCAAAACGTCCATATCCTAACCCTGGGACCTGTGAATATGTCAAATGTAGTGGCAACCAGGACTTTGCAGATGTGATTTCAAGATGGGGAGATTATCTTGGGTTAATCAGGTGGTCCCAGTGCAAATTACAAGGGTCTATATAAAGGAAAGAGGGAGATAGGAGGGTCAGAGTCAGAGAAAGAGATGTGGCAATGGAAGCAGAGGTTGGAATGATCTTGAAGGGACCAAGTGCCAAGGAATGCAAACTTTCAAAGCCAGAAAAGGCAAGGAAGTGAATTCTACGCTAAATGCTTCAGAAGGAACATGCAGCCCTTCCAACCCACTTTGGGCTTCTGACCTCCAGAACTGGATGATAATGAACGTGTGTCATTTTAAGCCACTAAATTCATGGTAACTAGTTATAGCAGCAATAGGAAACATAGACAATCATTCACTATTTCTACTACACTGAGCTTATAAGATGTTCCCAGAAGACCAAAACCAAACAGAGGAAAACATAAATGGGAGTATATAGGGAAGCAATAATTTTGGAGGGTGATTGGTCAACCTATATGTAAAATTTAGATATCTGTAAGGATACATATACACATGAAGAGGTATTCACTCAATAAACATTTATTGGGCACCTGCTGTGTGTCAGGCAGTGTACTAAATGCTGGGGATTCCTTGGTGAACAAAGGAGGCAAAATCTTTGCCACCATAGAACTTATATTCTAGTGGATGCTTGTGTATGAAGATGTTTATTTGTCAAACCATTTTGTGAACTATCATTATTTCTCAGAATTTCACCTAAATGTCCAATAGTAGGAGACTAATGAAAGTCTCTTCATGCATCTCTGATAAGTGGGGTATAGTACAGATATTAAAAAGCTGTATGTGGCAAGCTACCCAATACATGTGATTATTTACAAAGAAAAAAAAAGCTGTTGCAAAACATTGATGGAGAGCATGGTCCCCTTTGTCTAAAAAATTAGCAAACAAACAATATTTTCCCATGACTGCATAGGAGAGCTCTGGAATTAAATTTCTTAACAAAAGCAATTGCTTCTGGGGAGCTGAAAAGAGTGATTGGCATCAGAGTAAGTAAGACCTTTACATTTTATTTTATTCCCCTCTCTTCTGTTGGTCTCTCTTACCATGAACTTTTATATTGCTTTTATAATAAAACCAATTCCAATTCCCAGGTGCTATATAAATACTTCATCAGCACTAAAAATTATTATCTTGTGACTTCTAGATTTACTATGCGTGTGGTGGGCAACACTTAATGCCAAATTTGGTATCTGGGGAAGCGGACTTATAAATTTTCACAGATTCTGTCTCAATCTCTTAGTTTTTCCCTGGGCAAAGGTTATCAACTTAAGGTGATGGGATTCTTTGTCTCCATCCTCTTTTCCTGTGCCTCTGCCACAATAATTCTGCAAACCCTTCCTTATTTTTTAGACTACTCTGATCACCAAAGCCGCCTCCCTTCCAAGTCACTCTGTAAGTTTCAGGTTTTTTTTTTTTTTTTTTTTTTTTTTTTTTTTTTTGCCTATGAGGATACAGGGCAGGTGGTTGGCCTTTGGCCTTTGGCATTGGGCTAAGAATGAGATTAGGCATCATTTCCCTCTCTGACCTGGGATGGAACCAAGCAACCTTGGTTAAACTTAGCTTGACTGGCCCTGCAATTTCTCTTAGCAACCCCAGCCTTTCATGTACCTAAGTGGAATGCCTGCTAAGTTCAGAAGGTGGATAAAGAGCGAATGCTTCCCAGCATTAACTCCTATCCTAGGGCCAGAATAACCCTTGAGTCTCTTAGAGTTTGCTTGTGTTGGTTTAAGAGTTCAGGCTCTAAGTCAGAAAGACCTGGTCTAGAAACTGAGCTTAGGTACCTACTAGCTGTGTGACCTCATGCAAGTTACTCAACCTCTCTGTGCCTAAGTTACCTCATCTTTAAAATGAGACTAAGAGGGGCACTTAGGTGGCGTAGTCAGTTGAGGATCAGAAACTTGGTTTCGGCTGGGTCATGATCTTGGGGTTGGGAGATGGAGTCCCACTTGGGCCCCACACTTAGGATGGAGTCTGTTTGGGATTCTCTTTCTCCCTCCCCCTGCTCCACACCACTGGTGTGAGCTCTCTCTCTTTCTTGCAAATAAATAAGTCTTTAAAAAATGGGGATCATACTAGGACCTACTTCATGTGATTGTTAGAGTCATTGAGATGAAGAATATAGCAGGACATGATGATTCAACCAATTTTCATTCAGAAACTTCATGACAACTGTTATAAAACAATCCAACCCATTCTAGGACCTGAAACACACGTTGCCATAAGAATTAAAACCAAACATTCCGGGGATCCCTGGGTGGCTCAGCGGTTTAGCACCTGCCTTTGGCCCAGGGTGCGATCCTGGAGTCCCGCGATCGAGTCCTGTGTCAGGCTCCCGGCATGGAGCCTGCTTCTCCCTCCTCTCTCTCTCTCTCTCTCTCTCTCTCTCTCTCTCATAAATAAATAAATCTTAAAACAACAACAACAACAACAACAACAAAAACCACAAACATTCCCTCTTAATGCCAAGGAGCATTTGATGCTCAGATCACCCCTGTCCTCTGATTCCTCTGATAAGGAGAAAGTAGCCCATGGTTGTGTCTGGTTTTAAAATGCTTTAAAGATTATTATGAAAGGAAAAGAGAATACTAGAAGTTTTATGTGGAGGAATAAAGAGGGTGCAGATCAAGAACTTGAATAAGATGAGGGTGTTGGGAATGAAGAGCAAGCAGGAAGTTTCTAGGTGGGGCTCGAAGTCCTGGGTCCGGCTGTCTGGGAAGGTGTCCAGTCCACGGTCTGGGTGGGCAGACCTGAGAGAAGGGGCCCTCAGAGGCCACATGTCACAGTCTTGCTTGGCCAAGAGCCTCCCATCCAAAGCCTGCGACTCCTTTCCCCCAAGTCTGTACACTAAGGGTGGGGTTTGCAACTCATGGCCCAGGCAAGTTCACACACGAAATTAAGCATAATGCATAGAACTGCAATACATCTGCCATATTAAAATCTCATGGGGAAGGCAATTAGTAAAAATTAGGGGAAATAATGTCTTAAAAGGTTATGAACAAAATAATTGAGAAACAGTGATCTACAGTGTGCTTTTAAGATCATGCGGGTTAGGACAGCTGCTCGGCTAGAAACCAGTGGTCAAGTGACCTAACCATGGTAACAATATCCAAGGCATATCTATTGTAGCCTTGCAGTGTGCAGACACTATGGCTAGACTTTTATATGCATGTGCAAAGCACATCGCTAACCACTGTCCTGGCTCTAGCTTGCTCTATTCAGCTCTCTTCTCCCACTATATGGGGTGGGTGTTCCTTCTACCACTGTGATCCTCCTCAGAGATCAAGGTGTCCTGGGGCATTAAGAGGTGTCCACTAAGATAATAAGGTAGCTATTATTTTCTTTATTTTACAAGTGAGGAGAATAAGACATAGAGAGGGTAGGTAGCTTGTCCAAGGTCCCTGACTAAGTTGCAGTAAGGAGCAGTCTACCTGACTTCTAAACCTGAGGATGAGCACTGGGTGTTATTCTGTATGTTGCCAAATTGAACACCAATAAAAAATAAATTTATTATTAAAAAATAAATAAACCTGTGGATACCCCTCCCCCAATTGCCTCCTTAGATGCCTGCCCTTGGCAGGCCGTGAATACCATCCTGAATCATTTAGACTTGAACATGTGGCTCATATGGTCCCCATCCTTTCCATGCATATGCATCCCTTTGACAAAAACTCACAATACTCTTGGCTCAATCCCTCTCGATGACAGTAAGAGTTTTGTGTCTGTTGGTTGCAACAATACTTTAAAAAAGCTACTATGAATTCAGCAACAGTTTCAAATAGATTTGTGGTTTATTAATGCAGACAGCATCTAGAAGCATTTGAAAATTTTTAGTATATGACCTTGAGAGGTCTGTTATGATTCTGTCTTCAGGCAAGGGATGGTACACATAGGATGGGGGAAGCCGTTGCAATACTTGCCGAGTTTTGCTGGGGACCTGAGGTCCATGGGAGACCCACTGGTGTGAGTCACTTACAATAATTCTCTGAAAATGAAGTCACCTGCGTACTAATACTATATCGTAAGTCCGCTGAGGGAAGACTTGTATTTGGTTAACTAATTATTATTCATTGAGGCAGAGGGAATTTAATCATTAAACTAATCTCTTTTCTTGGAAATAAGGACTTTTGATGACTCTGTAATTAAAATAAAAATATTTTTACTGTTTGACAAACCATTCATCATTAACGGGAAAGGGGGAAAAGAAGTAAAAATGAATCAGAACATGAAAACCAATTACCTAGCCCTCTTTGCAAGGACATCTGAAAATGATAGTGATTCTTATGGATTAGGCAATTAACCTTTTGTACGGATTTACGAGGAGCCCCGAGGAGGCTCTCCTGTGGGGAGGAAAATACTTAAGTCAGGCAAGCTTTGTGAAGTGTGTTTTTCCTTATTTTTAGAGACATTCCTTTTACCGTACTGCATCTGCCCTCTTAGAATGTATTCTGACAAGGGAGAGAGGACTAGCTACATAATTTGTGTGGCCCAGGGCAAATGAAAATTCAGGGCATCTTGTTAAAAAAGTGTTGGGAATTTCAAGATGGTGACAGCAGAGCATGCAGCCAAGCCTGGGGCCCTTCTGAGCATGGGGTCCTGGTGACAACGCAATCCCAGATCATGGCCCTGCAAGGAGCTTTGACCTTGTGAATGACAATGTTCTAAGAGCTGTCCATCCATAGGGTGCTGGGTGGCTCAGTTGGCTAAGTATCTGCCTTTGGCTCAGGTCATGATTCCAAGGTTCTGGAATTGAGCCCCAATTTGGGCTCCAAATCTTAAAAAAAAAAAAAAAGAGTTGTTTGTTTAGGCACTGCTGACACTATTGTAATCCATATTCCTGATTCGGAGTTAGCGTTTGTTGTATGGGAGGGAAAGTAGGGGTGGTGATGAGCGGGCATTTCCCTGGCATCTTGTGACAAGGGGACTTACACATGGACTTTTGGTGTTTTCTTCAAATATGGTTTCACTTAGTCTCGTAGAAGCACAGACAGGGGAAGAAACAGAGCTGGAAGACAATAAATTTGGGTCTGATTATTGGACCACACTGTTTGTAGTGACCTATGACAATCTTAAAAAGAAATAAACCATGTTGTTTTTCCAGTAGGACCTTGTCATTGGGGTGCAGCATGTATACAGAACTAAATCTGCAAATTATTAGTAATAGCTAGTTATCATCCCAACCATCCATGCAAGAATATTATGATCACAAAAAAATTCTAGGGGTGCCTGGGTGACTCAGTGGTTGAGCATCTGCCTTCGGCTCAGGTCTTGATCCCGGGGTCCCGAGATTGAGTCCCACATGAGGCTACCCGCAGGGAGCCTGCTTCTCTCGTTGCCTGTGTTTCTGCCTCTCTCTCTTCTCTCTGTGTCTCTCATGAATAAATACATAAATAAATAATCTTTTAAAAATTCTAATATTTTGTTGCAATCCATCCCCCCAAACCCTGTGGTTTCTCATTAATCAAAAGCAATTGATTCTGTTAAGTGAAAAAAGCAAAGTATGGAATGATGTGTAAGATATTTTTATCAATATATATTTATGCTTGAATATACATAAAGGAAATCTGGCAGGATATATAAGAAGCTAAGATTGTTGGTTTTCTGTTGGAGGAAATTAGACAGATGGGAATAAGGAGGAGAGGGAGATGTTGTTCATTGTTTATCTTCTCTTTGTTATTTTGAACCTTTTTCAAAAATGTATTAAAAGTTATGTAAAATTAACATAAATAAAAATTGAATTTAATAAAAAGTAAGACATCAAATATTATATATTGTGCTGCATTTGGGGGATAAATTAAATAATTCAGTAAATAAACAAAATTAAATTATAGCCTATTAAAAGTTTTTTTCATAGGCTGGTCTTTTTCTGACCTCAGAGATGCTTAATTTGGAGTTTACTTTTTATATTTTCCTAAGAAATGCCATGAGGTGAAGGTGCTTTCTCAGTTTAAAAAAAAAACAGTTTCAGGAAATTCAAAGTTGGTTCATTTCAAAAGTGGAATTTATTATTATTTAATGTAGATCTAATCATTGCCCAGTTTTACTTGCACAGGGAGATAGACTATACAGCATTGACATTTAGAGTGAGGAATTATATTTAGAAGTCAAGACAAGTGCTTCGGATGACAGAAGGAGGAAATAGTTTGATAGTTTACATATCATTTCAGGGGGAGAAATGAGGTTGTAAAATAGGTTATTCATGGGAATTACTCTTTAAGACAAATAAATCACAAGGTTGGTTCTTTACTCAATCTTGAAAAAAGAAAGTAAATGGCATGCTTTCTTTTTTCCCCCTTCAATGCCACTTCAGATAAATCCTTGATTTTTTTTGAACTATAAGTTTTATAAAAAAATATGAAGGTCACTCAGTGTAGTGGATGCTGTGATGTGCCACCCAGATCCCTGCTGCCCAAACACTCCATTCAAAATGGAAACATTAATTCCCCCATCTGCTGGAAATGTTGAGGGCCAATAGTTTTCATTCTAACCTCTAAGACTTGCTCTCAGCTGAAAAGCCCTACTTCTTCTTTCTGGGGGGTAGCCAGGGGTAATTGGAATGGACGTATTTGGTGGTTGACAGAGCCCCACATTGGTTTCTTGGCTATCTGTGCATGAGTGGGGCTGGTAGACTAATTGGCTTCATGGAGGGATCTCCATGATTCACATTCTCTAGATATTTCCTCTCGATTATGTTTGTTTCTTGGGAGAAGAAGCCACCAGTGTTCTATCCGCAGACACAAAGTCTGGTTTCCAGAGCTCTGGGACTTAGCTGGTAGGTTGCTGCAGAAGAAAGTCTAATACTGGTCATGTCTTGCCACTGGCTCTAGTGGAACGGTTCATTTCCACTTAAATATGCTCCTGCTGGTCTGGGGGTAGTTTCCATATATATCACTTCTCCTTTTTAGGGGCTCATTTCAAATCTGGAATGGATGTTGGATTTTATCAAATATTTTTCAGCATCTATTGATAAAATCATGATTTTTTTCCTTTGATGTATTGAAGAAATATTTTGAATTCTAGATTTCCTAGTATCTATCCATTCTTGATTTCTACAGGTATTTTAGTTAATTAGCTAACAGCGCTTTTTGGAAGTCCATGGCAGTGCATCTATGGGATGTAACCACGATAGCCAAAAGAAGCTCCATTCTAAGGAGTTTCAGGCCAACAGCACTGGCGAAAGCATGGGCTTGGAACCAGAGAGCCATGTCTTGGAGCTCTCCTTCTGTATCTTACCAACTTCATAGCTGTAGGCAAGTTTCTTGAGCCTCAGACCCTTCACTTGTAAAATGGGAGTACAGAAATGAGAGGTAAATCATGGGAATGTTTTGAAGATTAACTGCATTAACCTGACACATAGTCAGAACTCAGCAAATATTAGGGGAAGGATATTTCTGAATGAAGCAGATGCCTACAAGAGCAGAGCAATTTGGTAACCATAGATGTCAAAACACAGTGTGTACGTAATTTTTTGTATTTTTTTTATTGGAGTTTGATTTGCCAACATATAGTATAACATCCAGTGCTCATCCCGTCAAGTGCCCCCCTCACGTAGGTAATTTTTTTAAGGGTAAGCTGCAGCTTTGAAGAAATATATTTCATATCAAATTGTCAGCTCTCTGAGAAAACAATATTTCTCTCTCAAACTTTTTATTCACCACACATTTTATTTCAAACACCAGTTACATATTAAATTATATTATTAAAATTAAATAAAGAAAATGTATTTGCATGAAACCTTTTCTCATTTCTTTCCCCAGCAAAATTACTACAGTCCCAAAGAAAGAAGATTGTAATGAAATAAATGGAAATTGAATATTAACTTTTTGAGTGAATTTATCCTGAGTTAGCAATAAATCCAAGGGAAGGAACTGAAGAATAAGTGTATAGATTCAACTCAGTTAAAATATAGATGCATCCTAGATTTTATGCATGTGCATGCATAGTATTGATCTATGTATAATACATATCAGTGAGATTGTGCTTTGTCAATATGTAGCAGCTAGAGTATGTGTGAATATAACTGCAAAAATTTAATCTTGATTTGTGTGCATGTAACAATTAGTATGCTTTGTTATATTTGTTCTAATTGACTTGCATAAATACAGATTTCCACCTTGATGGAATTGGTAATAGACCATGCAGGCTTTGTCATCTCTTCATGTCCTATTCTCGAATATAACTCCACAAATACAGATAGTGTTTACCATCGTTTTGGGATGTGAGCAGTTGCTTGCTTATTTTGATGAAGAAAATAAATTACCTTCCTATAATATCAGAACGAGTCCCTAATCTTGTTAGATAACAAATTCAAAAGACTTCAAAATGATTCAAGACTAGTTAATAGCATCTCAATTATCTCACATCATCTCAGGAAAAACAAAATGTCCCCCTGGGGCATACTTTGTCTTGGTAGCAATAATGACTGATGAAGGACTAGGGAATAGGCATGTACTTATGTAACAAATTCTTCAAAAATAAACACAACTGAATCAGATATGTTGATTGGACTCTGGCAAAGTGGCTTGTTGGAGGCAAGAGGGGAAAACATGCATTATAGGGGGAAGAGGGATGACACATATTAGGGACAGAGGAGACAAGGCCAGTAAAGGAACTGGTTTCCTCTCTAATAGAGCAAGATGAGACAGTTTAATTCCTTGGGAGGTGTCTCCCCAGGGTGAGGAGAGGAAAGAAGTGGGAGAAAGCCTGCCCAGAATTGAATGAGGAGGAGAGTGAATCATGTTTTGGCTCAAACTCTAAGCCTGACAGATAAACCACTAGGACTAGACACAATGACTTTGACATCACTACTCATCACTACAGATGTGTAAGCACATAAGAAACCAACTGACATACTAAAGTATAGCAGATTTCAAAAGAGTGGGATCAAACTCCACAATCAGAACAAAAATCACTTTGTGAACTAGAGGTGTTGCAAGAAATGGGAAAATACTCAAATTGTAGAATTTTTCTAAATTTTATTTTAACACAATTCTTTGGAGCATTACATTTGGAAACATTGCATTTGTGGATGGTCTTAAAGAGCAAAGAGGTGGAGCTCAGAAGAATTGTATAGAGAGAAAATACACAATGGATAAATTAAAATCTGCAACAGACACAATTTTCTATTTATAGGTTGTCTATTATGGAAAATGGAATCAATACCATGGGAAACATGCTTAAAAATTTCTCCCAAAAGCCAAAGGATGAGGACAAAGACATGAACACAGACTTAAGAAAATATAAAAGAAATGTAGACTAGAGAGAGAAGATTGAGAAGAATTTCAGAAAGAACAAACAACATACAGAGAAGGAATATAATAATTCAAAGGAAAAATAAAGGTGCTTTTTTTTTTAGCTGAATAAGGACTTAGATTTAAATTTATGGTTTACTGAGCACAGGCCAAAACAAACTCATGAAAGTAGACTAGCAAAGAGTATAAGCCACATAGCATCAAGGCTAAGAGGGTTTTATGCTTTATTGTTTCCAGAGGTGCCAATAGAAGGGGTTTGTAGAATCACAACTGTATTACCACATGGTAGTCAGTGACTGTAATGTGTACCCCAATTCCAGAGGACAGAACCATGTGATAAAAGGTCCATCTTCAAATCAAACAGACTATTTTGATGAAATTTTTGAATTTTAAGTAGAAAAAGAATATGATGATCAGACAAGAAAAAAAGACTACTTACTGAGAAAAAAATAAGACTAAGGTTTTTCTTATCTGCAAAACCAGTGGTCAAAGGCAATGATATGACTCATCTCTTGTTCATGTGGGAATGCACAGTCTCAGACATGATCAAGATGTATACCTTTTTTTTTTATGATAGTCACACACACACAGAGAGGCAGAGACATAAACAGGCTCCATGCACCGGGAGCCCGACGTGGGATTCGATCCCGGGTCTCCAGGATCGCGCCCTGGGCCAAAGGCAGGCGCCAAACCGCTGCGCCACCCAGGGATCCCAAGATGTATACCTTTAACATACTCTTCCTGAAACTATTTACTATCATACTCCAGATAGCTAAGAAATGAATCAAATTGTGGGAATTAAGAATGTGGAATTCGTGCTCTAAAATAACTGCTTGCATTAAATCTAAATTAATCTTGCTAGTATAGCTTTAGAGCAATGCAAATATTTATTTATTTATTTATTTATTTATTTATTTATTTTTAATAATGAATTTATTTTTTATTGGTGTTCAATTTGCCAACATACAGAATAACACCCAGTGCTCATCCCGTCAAGTGCCCCCCTCAGTGCCCGCCATCCAGTCACCCCCATCCCCCGCCCTCCTCCCCTTCCACCACCCCTAGTTCGTTCCCCAGAGTTAGGAGTCATTATGTTCTGTCTCCCTTTCTGATATTTCCTACCCATTTCTTCTCCCTTCCCCTCTATTTCCTTTCACTATTATTTATATTCCCCAAATGAATGAGACCATATAATGTTTGTCCTTCTCCGACTGACTTATTTCACTCAGCGTAATACCCTCCAGTTCCACCCACGTTGAAGCAAATGGTGGGTATTTGTCGTTTCTAATGGCTGAGTAATATTCCATTGTATACATAAACCACATCTTCTTCATCCATTCATCTTTCGATGGACACTGAGGCTCCTTCCACAGTTTGGCTATTGTGGACATTGCTGCTAGAAACATCGGGGTGCAGGATGTCCCGGCGTTTCATTGCATCTTTATCTTTGGGGTAAATCCCCAGCAGTCAATGCAAATATTTAAAAAATCTTTCAAGGGACACCTGGGTAGCTCAGCAGTTGAGCTTCTGCCTTTGGCTCAGGGCGTGATTCCAGAGTCCCGGGATTAAGTCCCACATCGAGCTCCCTGCATGGAGCCTGCTTCTCCCTCTGCTTATGTCTCTGCCTCTCTCTCCCTGTGTCTCTCGTGAATAAATAAATAAAATCTTAAAAAAATCTTTTAAGAGAAGTATGTAATATATAAATGTATTAATTAAGGTTCTCTTGAGAAATGAAACAAATTAGGTGTGTGTCTCTGTGTGTGTATAGACCCAAGAAAGACCCAGAAAAGCCTATGGTACAGTTCTAGTCCAAAGGCTGGCAGCCTAGGGATCCAGTAGAGTCGATAATGTAGATGAGGTCCAAAGGCAGTCTGAAGGACTTTTCTCTTACTCATGGGAAGGTCACTCTTTTTGTTTTATTTAAGCCTTCAATTGATTGGATTAGGACCCCTGACATTATGGAAGGCAATCTGTTTTACTCTATTGATTAAGATGTTAATCTTGTCCAAAGCCACCCTTGCAGAAATACCCACAATAATGTTTGGTCAAATATCTGGGTACTCCATAGCCCTGTGAAACTGATGCATAAAGTTAACCATCACAGTACATAAAAGTACTTTAATTATGATAGCCGAGATCTAAGATAACAAATTGTATCCATAATACTGGGAAGCACTGAGGAGTGGAGTGAAGGAAGGAAGTATTATACAGTCGTGTGCTGGTAAAACACCTCTCTGCAAAATAAGCACTGTGATGTTGCCAAATGTGGAGGTGAGAAGGGGTATGTACAATCAGCTATGTGAGCCAGTTTAAGACACCTTCAGCACACCCTGTCAATGCATCTGTGCATGTACACTGAATTTTCACCCACTTTACCTCTCATTCATGCTTCGTTTTTGACTCACATTTGTCTGATAGATCTTCCTCTGTTATTTTAATCTTCCTTTCTGTTATATATATCTTAAACAAAATAGGGTTTTATTTTTAAAAAATTTATTTGAAATTCCTGACCATTTGACAGGGAAATGTAACCCATTTATATTTATTGGCACAATCAATGTGTCTGATCTTTTTTTTTTTTAAGTACTGTTAATACGGTGTTATATTAGTTTTAGGCGTACAATATAGTGATTCAACAAGTTTATACAGTATGCTATGCTCATCACAAGTGTAGTTGCCATCTATTATCACACAATATGATTACAACACCATTGACTGTATTTCCTTTGCTATACCTTTTATTCCCATGACTTATTCATGCCATAATTGGAAACCTCCAATTTCCTTTCCCTCTAGCAACCGTCAGTTTGTTCTCTGAATTTACAGTTCTGATTCTGCTTTATGTTTGTTTTTTCATATTTTTTTTAGATTCCACATATAAGTGAAATCGTATAGTATTTGTCTTTCTCTGTCAGACTTATTTCACTTAGCATTATACCCTCTAACTCCATTCATATTATCACAGATGGCAATAGTTCATCCTTTTTAAGGGCTGAGTAACATTCCATTGCCTATATCAACACATTTAGTCTTATATTTGATATTTTGTTTTATGCTTACTGCTTTTATACTTCTATCTCTCAAAAAATTGAGATTTGTGTCTTTTTTTTTTTTTTTACTTTTTATCTTAGGGTTTCCAAGTTCTCTATAACACAATTTCTATAATGTTCTTTCTGTTTTAAACTATTTCCAATATGGATTTTAATCATCCTATTAGAGTTTAGATTTCCTTGAATCCTTTAAAAATTTTATTTGGCACCTTTTAAATGCATTTTTGCCTTCAACTCTTGTGGCTTCCTATTTGTGTTTCATAGAAGACTCTTCATTTTCTTCCTATCTATTTGTCTAACTATCTGCCTATCAATTGATAGATATAAAATTAGTTGCTTTTTACCAGTAAGTATTTTTTTTTTAATTTTGTCCATTTCTTTTAGAAGATCATTGTTTAAGTTCTGTCTTTCCTCTGAGTCTTTAGGGTAATGTTCTCTTTCCTTATGCTTTAGTATCTTTTTATAGCTTCAATTGTGAACCATAATTTTAGGGAAGCAAATCTTTGCATCATTTAATTAACTATTCCACCAAAATATTTCTGATAGATAATAAAATCTGTGATATTTTATGACAATGTATTATATATTATAGGTCCTAAGTTGCAGAGCTCTTAAAAGAGAGTACATTCCATGTGTTTTTTGAGGTCCTGGTATAAAAGTAGCTTTAAAATAATTCATGATGTATAGGACTTGTTTTCATCTACTGAGAAGAAAGTATAGATATGAGAGGGATTATTAGAAATTTATATACATGGACTCTCTCTCTCCCTCTCTAAAAAAAGAAATTTATATAGATGGAAGATATTTGGCATAAAATGGCCTTATTTTGTTAGTAATACTTATTAAATAAGAAGAATTAAGCTTAACTTGAGGCTTTCCCCATGCCTGAAATAAAGTTTGATATTTTCATGTGAATTCATAAGATTTAGGGTTTTAACAACAATAAAAGCACTTTGGTTATTTACAAATTTATTTAGTGAAGAAATCTAAAAAAAAAAAAAGCAATACTTTTTCACAGCTGTTTTGCCTCTTCCTGCCTTTCTCAGGAACACTGAATTTTAAGTGCATTAGCACCAGAAATTTATGAATATACCAATATCTATGCTCATACGGCAGATTTAGCAAGCCCCTTGTAAAAGTGGAACAAATTCATAAAGACGTATGCAGTTTTCCAAATGTTGTTTGTTTCTAAGTGTTCCTATAGAGAAATGTGAGAGGTGCCTATTTTTATAGTCTTAGAAGGCACATACATTTTGGGCTCTGGGAGTGAGAAACACCTGCTGGTGTAAAAAGAGCCAAAGATACTCTATTTTGTCTTCAGAAGAGCTATCAATATTCCACAAGAGCACCTGTGCTAAGAATTTGCTCCCAGACACCCTACTGCATGATTCTCCACAATGGCAATTCCTTTTTATTGCCAGTGTGCAGGCGAGGCATGCTTCATTAATGGGCTCAGAGTTAAATATCATTATTTTATATCTGGAAGAATTTTTGCCAACACGCACTTAGTGAATGTGACCCAGAAGTTCCTCTTAATTCACTGCTGTGGGGTCGCTCAGTATCTAAAGTGGGAGGGCGCTCTGGGGACGGCACATGGGCTTCAGCCATGTACATCTGGACCGAGGTCCAGTATCGCTTTAATTAACAGTATGGCCTTGTTAAGTCACCTAGCGCATCACTTATTAAGCAATTTGTCTTATGTTGAATTTGCCTGAAGCAGACCCTGAGATGAGGATCCCCGTGTGTATCAGCAAGAGTTAATCAGAGAAGCAGAACCACAAGGAGTAATATGGAAGAAGGGACTTATTATAGGGCTGAAAACAGGAAGAACTGAGAAATTATAACTAGGAACCACTTATTCTGAGTCTCTGTTGCCTTATCTATAAACTTGGGATAATGATACCTTCCTTTGAAACATGCTAAACAGTGCAGAGTGGGTGCTTCAAAAAAGTGAATTTCCTTCTACAGCTTAAGTAGGCTCTAGGCAAAGCCATTATCTAGGTCAGTGGCTCCCAGAATTTCATTTTACAGACTGACACAGTAACATTAAAAAATGGGGAAGGTTTTGGGCGGTTGCCAACCTTTTATTTTGCCAAGTTAGGACTTTAGATAAGCAATTACTAACTCTGATTACTATCAAGTCATAAAAAAATGACATTTTAAAACCCCCAAAATGTCAAAAGGCCATTTATTATTGTCAATCTTAGCAACAATGAAGGATCATATTGTCGATTCAGCTTAATAATGACATGTTCTTTTTTTCCCTCTTTTGCCATAGCTCAGTGAACAATGTCATGAGCAGGCATTGGTACATGGATTCATTCTGAGAACAACTGGACTGAGTAGCACCTGAGTGTGTCTCCTTTCTACTTATCTGCATCCCTATTCCTCTCTGCTTCCTCCTCATTGGTTTGCAAGAATTCTGTTGCCTTTTTTCCCCCCTCTTAGAAGTATCCCACTGTGATAATCACTATTTCCCATCCTTCCCCTATTCCTGGACTACATTCCTAGGCATCTGTGGTGGATACAGCCACATGACTAGTTCTGGCCAATGGGTTGAGAGTAGAAGTGTCATCTGACACTCCTGGGTGAAAGCATGGAAGAATCAGTGTGTGATGCTCCAGGTTCTTTCTCCTGCCACAGTGAAGCATCTGTTGAAGTGGAAGTGCCATAGAAGTAGCTGCCACATGGAGACTCAGAGAGCTTTGCAGGAACAAGAAAGAGACTCGTGTAAAACTCTTGAGATTTCAGTATTGCTTATTATTGCAGCATAATTTGGTCCATTGACACCAACCCCAAAAGCTCTTCAACACAAGCAAGCTGGCATCTGATTTTGTTAATAATTACTCCACAGAAATAATTGTTGGTCTGGAAAGAAAATAATATATGATTTCCAATTTTTATTTTTTTTTAAAACTGCAATATTGTCTTCTCTCTGATCCATACTGGGAAGCTATGTTGACTTCTTCTGTTAATGATCTAATTTAAAATCATACGTTGGTGGAAAAAATTTCAGCCATCCTTGAATCTGTCTCTCTCTCTTTCTCTCTCTCTCCTTTTTTTTTTTTTTTTTTACTGACTAAATGTGTTTTTAAAGCTGCTTTTTTTCTGGGCATTCTCAGAGAATCTGGATAAATATCTTCCCTCTTGCATTTTCTCCTGGGTCTTGATATTCTTTTAAAATTCTTGTTACATAAGGTGCCAGGTAAATACAGCATGGTATGTTACTTTAGGTTGTTTTCAAGCAGTGCAATCGACAGTTTTCTAGTTAACTTGATTCAAGCAAGTAGACGAGACCGTTTGGATACATAAAAAAAAGTAAATTGTTGATTCCTGCTTTAGGCATCTAGGGGCATCTACTGAATTTTGGCCCTTGTAAAAAGCAGTTGAAAGATGGTGGGTGTGTGCCTGAAGCTCAGGATACCTTGAAGTCATGGAGAGGACTTTGGGTTTTATTTTGCAAACATTAGCTGCATTCTCACACCCTCATGACTATAGTCCAGTGGAAAGCAAGTGTGCTTTTCCTACCAGTTTGGAACAAGTTCTGAGAGTCATCCTAATTGGACATTGAAACATTTTGGCTAGAGGAATACAATAGTGTTGATTGGCCAGACCTCAATCACCGTGCTAACTCCTGATCAATCGTCTGGGGGTAGGAATCAGCAAATCACAGTCCAAGGACAGCCTGTCTATTTTTGTTAATAAAGTTTTATTGGAACACAGCCATGTCCATTCATTTAGAGTGTTGTTTATGGCTGCTTTGATGCTACAATGGCAGAGTTGAGTGGTTGTCACAGAGACCACATAACCCAGGAAGTCTAAAATGTTTATTGTCTGGCTATTTATAGGAAACTGTTTGCCAACTCCAGGGCTAAGGATGTGTTAGTCTTCTCTGGCTGCTGTAACAAAATCACAGACTGCATGGAGTAATCAACAGAAATTTGTTGTCTTATGATTCTGGAAGCTAGAAGTCTGAGGTCAAAGTGTCAGCAGCTTGGTTTCTTCTGAGGCTTCTCTCTCTGACTTGTAGATGGCTCTTTCTCTTCTTCTTATATGGATGCCAATCATATTAAATTAGGGCCCACCCAAATGACCTCATTTTATTTTTTAAAAAGATTTTACTTATTCATCCATGAGAGACACACAGAGAGAGGCAGAGACATAGGCAGAGGGAGAAGCAGGCTTCCTGTGGGGAGCCTGATGTGGGACTCGATCCCAGGACCCCAGGATCATGACCTGAGCCAAAGAGAGATGCTCAACCACTGAGTCAGCTGGGAATCCCTCAAATGACCTCATTTTAAATTAATTACCTCTTCAAAGATCCTATCTCCAAATAACAGTCATAATCTGAAGTCCTAGGGGTTGGGATTCCAGCATATGAATTTGAGGGAAGATTTGGGGGGCGGATGTAATTCAGTCCATAACAAGGAGAATATGGGGTCTGATTGCATGTGGCTGGGTCACATGTTTCACTGTGAGGAGAGGGCTGAGAACAGGGAGAGGTAATTTTCAAGTGGAAACCAGGATGTTATCATCAAACCACAGGTGAATGGATGCTGGCTGGTAAAAAAAGTTGTCCAGTGATATATCACCATTGCTTTGAATTCTCCAGAAGAGGAAAATGTATGGGTCAACTGGAAAGAACTCGGAAGAAAAAAATTCATGTTTGGCAATGGAGTGAACTGACCTCCTGTCTAGATAATGAATCAAAATAATATGTGAGAGGAAAAAATATATACAACTGTCTTCAAATGCAAAATAAAACAGCAAAACTAAGAGCCATAAACCCAACACATTTTTTTTTTGCCACACAATTTTGAACTATTATCTATGAGAAGTCTGCCAGTGAAGATCAAGGGAAAGTAGAAAACGTACAAGATAAAACGTTCACAAATTGCAGATTTACATTAATTACATGGATCTCTGCCAAGACCCGAAGTCCATGTTAGCAAGTTAGCAGTGGTTCTTATAATGGTAGACATGGAGGGGCATACTGCCAAAAAAGAAAAAAAATCAGGCAAAAGGTACAGTTTGCTATGTCTGGGAAAGGAATTTGTGAGCCAAAAAGCCAGAAAGGGAAAAACAAAAATGACTCAGTTCTTAGTGGCTTGTTTTCTTCACATTCTCTGTGAAGAAAATCATCCAAATAAATTAGGAATGAGCCAGTGTAGGTGTTCTCAAAGTGTGGTCCCCAGAGCATCAGGATCAGCATTACCTGGGACTTGTTAGCAAAATGGATCCTCAGGCTTTAGCTCAGAATGACCAAATCAGGGACTCTGGGGGCGGGGTCCAGTAATCTGTTTTAACAAACCCTCCAGTGTGTCTGGTGTATGCCAAAGTTTGAAAATCGCAGAGCTAGTGAATTCACTCACATTCAGAATGAAATCTTTAAGCCAGAGATTGCTGTACCAGTTAAGATAATGTTTAGCAGCTGCATGTAAAAGAAAACCAAAA
This sequence comes from Nyctereutes procyonoides, assembly GCF_905146905.1. NCBI lineage: Eukaryota > Metazoa > Chordata > Mammalia > Carnivora > Canidae > Nyctereutes > Nyctereutes procyonoides. Next base: position 48,538,010 of record NW_026575126.1, on the reverse strand, counting down.
TAACAGTGGCTTAAATATGATAGATGTTTATTTCGCTTATACATGGAAGTCCAGAGGTAAGAATTTAGAACTGGTAATGTGGCTTCATGGCCATCAAGGACCTACTCTCTCTCTCTCTATATATATATATATATTTTTTTTTTTTTCTCTTCTCCACTAAAATGTAGACCTTCATAGTCAAAGTGCCTCATGGTTCAAAATGGCTGCTGGAACTCCTGTGATCACACCAGGTTTTCCAAGCAAGAAGTAGGAAACAAGGGGGAAAGAGAAACAGTAATCTTCTAGATGAACTGGCCTTCTTTAAGAAGCCTTCCTGGAAACTCCATCCAAAAACTTATTCTTATATAATACTGAATAATTCTCATGGTGAGAGAGGTCAGGAAACACCCCTTCTGCTGGTCATATTGCCATGTGAAATAAAATGAGGATTCTTTAGTGAAGAAGAGAGGAAGTGAAAATGGGAAGGCAACTAGCAGTCTCTTGTAGAGTTGCAAACTGACTCCACCTTTGGGCATCACAAGCAGGAGTGGGAGGTGCATTCGGGGAGGAAGATGGTGGCTCTCCTTCTCCCCACCTTCCAGGAAAGTTAATAAAGATCCGAACAGAGAGATTTGGAGAAGAAATTTTGAGGGGAGAATTTCAGACCTGAGGTTGGGCAAACTGGATCAAGAGTGGGGAGGATGGTGCCCAGAGGATTTTGCTACTTGTCAAGGGACCATGTGTTTAGTTGGCTTCCTTTTGGGACTCGAAGGAAAGCCCTAGGGGTGAGGACTTTAAACTTTGCCTTCCCATATTGAAAGTTTCCTTCTGCGACTGCCCCAGGTCTTCAGGAAAGCATGGCACAGTCCAGCATCTGCACACTTCGTGGCGGTGGCCTTGGGGAGAATGAAGGGCGTTGCAACAAGGGGAAGGGGAGGGTTTCAGGGCAGGCAGGCAGGCACAAGAGTGCCCGTTATGCATTACAAAAGAATACAGCAACTTAAAAAAAAAAGAACTCAGTTGAATCAGCTGACAACCACGCTCTTTGCCCTTTCACCCTCCCTCCTTTTCTCTGCCTGGTATATGGATGCTGTAGCTGGGGCTCTAGCAGCCAACTTTGACCTTGGGGCCACACTGAAGATGGAGGCCATCTATGAAGGATAACAGTGTAGGAAGAAAGGAAAAGCTCGATTTCAGGATGTACATCTACTTCCAGCCTGGGTCTGTCTGTCTCTGGACTTCTTTTGTGTATGAAATAAAAAAAAAAACAAACCCCTGAATTTGCTTAAGCCACTTGTAGCTTTTAGGGACTTGTCACAAGCTGCTGAATGCAATTTCTAACTGGTAAGAGGCATCTTTCGCCATGTAGGAGCATGATGTGCTTATAGGTACATTCATTACAGTTGTAATTAATGTGAAAAATGCAGCTTTTTATGAAGGGGGGGTTAGATTGTGACATTATGAGAGTAATATCTGCAATCAGCATTCGTAGTATGGTCTGAGGATAGCTGTGGACTCTCGTTACCCTAATAGGAGGTGACAACTTGGTGTTGCAACCAGAATCCTGGTGGCAGCTGCAGGATCAGTGCTCTCTGATTTGCTAGTTGTTTGAGAGGCCGTGCAAGGTGGGTGAACTGGTACTAACACTCAGGCTGCCTTGGAGAGGCTTTCATGCATTAAAGAAGATGATTTCTTTAAGCAGAAGAGATGCGTGTCAATGTGAGAACCAGGCCACGGGGCCATTGAGTAGAGACGTAGAAGACACTGGGAAGAAAATGTGATGGGAGAACTCATTGCAGGTCTCTAAGCTGTGGCCAGGTTTCTTCTCCCATCAAGCAGGGGAAGTGAACTCAGGTTACATCAGGTGGAGACAGATACGTGGACTTAGCTTCTAGAATGTCTCGTAAGGTGCTTCTCTTGCATTCTCTACAGGGTGGCTAAGTTTAAGGGCTACTTGAGGGGTGACAAGGAGTATAAGATTGAGAAACAAACTGGGGATCCCTGGGTGGCTCAGTGGTTGAGCGCCTGCCTTCGGCCCAGGGCGTGATCCCAGAAACCTGCGATCGAGTCCCGCATCAGATTCCCCGCAGGAAGCCTGCTTCTCCCTCTGCTTATGTCTCTGCCTCTCTGTGTCTCTCATGGATAAATAAATAAAATCTTACAAAAAAAAAAGATTGAAAAACACTGGTGTATCTTATGGGGTGGATTTCGTTATTGGTCCCAAATCCTCAACCTGACCCCAGTTTTTCGCTTTGGGTTCAAGTGGTATCATCTACTTTGGTCCATGGGATGTTGGGGCTTGTGGTGGGAACAGAGGCTTGCGATGTGATGGTATAGCTGGACCTGTCCTCTTGCATTCTAGTAGCCGTGAAACACTGGCCCTTGGGCTTGGACCCCTGGAACCAACCTGACCCCAACCTACAGCCTGGAGCACCTAGTCAAGCACAGTCAGGATCAGCCAATGCAAGATCAACCTGCGGACCCATGAGCCCAGAAGAAATGCTTTTTTGGTGAGATCTGGTGCGGGGCTTGGGGGGCGGGTTGCTACACAGCGTTATGGTGACAATAATTGCCTGATACACACGGGGCTTCCTTATGGTGGATCCCTGATCTCTTAAAAATAATGAGTTCCACTTAAAAAAAAATCTGGGGATACATCGTGACAAAATTCTCCAAGTTTGTTGTTGTTGTTGTTTTGTTTTTTGTTTTTTTTTTTAGACCCGAGAGGATCATTGTCTCTGATGCAGAACCTACCTCGCAGTTATTTCTGGCTCTGGTCCGGATGCCATCGGTGACTGCCACTAACGAGATGGAAGTGGATGATCATTTGATGGAGATGTTCGGATGCTTCGTGGCTTTTGCAAGCTTCCTACTCCTCCTCGGATGTCTTAACTCCCGCTGAGCACTGGTGTTCCTTTGAAGAAGTGACTTAGTGGTGCTTTCGTCCTATCCTCTCTGCAACTGGAAGGCTTTCCGGACCCGCGTGGGAATCCACAGGCTTTGGGTTAATGGGGTTGGCCATTAAGTCAGATATCTGTTTTTAGTTTAATTAAGAGTCATTTGGTAGGGGTTCCTTCTTTACTTGCTGTGAGCAGGATGTGAAGTGAAAATCAGCTCTTTGCCAGGATTCTTTTTCCTCTGTGTCTTCAAATGTATGTAAATATCTCAAGACTTGGCTCGGTGTAGACAAAACAGTTTTGCTTCCGATGTTTTTAATGTCACATAGATACAGCCACATTATAGCATCTTTGAAGAGTCATTTTGAAGGAATTCTTCAAGGGAATCGCTGAGGCATTGGTTTCTAAGAGCAGTTACTATTTATCACAGAATTTTATGGCCTCAAAACGTTTTGTGTGCAGTAGAGAAAAGTAGCATTAAAATACATTATATTTAAAAACGTGATCCGTTGAGTCGTCAAATGAACAAATGTATTTAAGCCCTAAGCAAAAAAACACAAGAGCATGATATATCGATTTTGCCTTTCCTTTTGAGCATGATTATAACATAAAAGAAAATTCTAAATTAAATTCAAACCCACAATAACTCATCATTTATGACTGGATATGTCATGGTCGTGAAAGAGTGCAGTCAGAGAAGGGAAGGGTGGCGTTCACATGCCACATTTTTAAAGACAGAGTTATGAAAGCACAAAGAAGCTGAGCTTTATCTTCCTGCAGTTTTTATATTAAGGAGCCAAGCTTTTTTAATTTCCTAAATGCTTCTCTTGCAATGGGGTGTTAGAGAACCTCATTTGTTTCTTAAGTCAATGGATTGGGGCTTTAACCCCTGCAGGCCAGCATTCCCTCTCAGCCTTCATTTAAGGCTCTCTCAGCCCTCAGGCTCATTACTGCCCAATATTTGATTATTAAAAGTGTGGCTTAGGGGCGCCTCGGTGGCTCAGTCAGTTAAGCGTCTGCCTTCTGCTCAGGTCATGATCTTGGGGTCCTGGGATTAAGCCCCATGTTGGGCTCTCTGCTGGGTGGGGAGTCTGCTTCTCTCTGTCCCTCTGCACTCTTCCCCTCTCTCTCAAATAAATAAGTAAAATATTAAAAAAAAAAGTATGGCTCAAGGGGCCTGCAGTATTGGCTTCACCTGGGGGCTTGGGAGAAATGCAGAATTTCAGGCCCTGTCCCAGACTTACTGTGTCAGATTCTGCATTTTAACACCATCCCCGGAGGACTTGTGTGCACACTAAGTGGAAGGGCCAGACTCTATCTTTATCTCAGTTGCCAGAAAAAGGTTACACATCAGCCACCTCACCCTATAGGTACCTGCTCTGCTCCTGGTCCCCTTTTCCCCACTTCTGGGAGGATGTTTTATTTTATTGTATTTTTTTTGAGGGAGAGAGAGAGAGAGAGAGAGAGAGAGAGCAAGCAGGAGTGGGTGTGTGGGCAAAAGGAGGAGAGAGAGAGAATCTTAAGCAGGCTCCATGCCCAGTGTGGAGCCCAACATGGGGCTTGATCTCAAGACCCTGAGATTATGACTCAAGCTGAAATCAAGAGTCAGAGGCTTAGCCGACAGGTGCCCCTAAAAGAATGTCTTTAAATGGCAGGTTTACTGAGACAAATGCTCAGTCACATCCCTTGATTCATGAAGCCCTTAAACAGGGAGGGAGAGAACATATACTAGGCTGTCAATCCTGAAGGAAGTCTGCTACATGGGAGTGGGAACCATCCCCCTGATTGCAGGTGACTTTGTGTGGATGAAAACTTGGCTTGAGTAGTTCTGGCTTGTGGCAAAGGGAGCTGCATTACAGCTACCACAGGGGACTGGACTGGTCACCATAGGGTCTAGCTTCCCCTGTAGGGCCTCCTGTTCTACAGGTGGTTAGCAGTGGAGACTGACAGGGTCTCTAGGGGCTGAGCCTTTGGCCCAAGACACCAGGAAACAAGACTTACAAAATGTTTCATTTATGGAGCACCTACTATCTACCGGGCACCAAGTTGACTGCTTTACACACATGATCGCATTCAATTCAAACCCTTCTGAGAGACATAGCTCTTGCTATTATCATTTATGAACAAGAGAACTGGGACTCAGGGAGGTCAAGTGGTTGTTCAAGAACCCTTGACCCTAGGAGTACAGTGGAATTTGGATTCCAGATTGTCTGACACCAAACCCAGGCTCTTTTTATTCCATAAGTACCTGCTCTTCCCAGGGCAATGAACCAGGATTAGGGCTTCAGGGTTCATGGCCAAGATTGCTCCCCATCCCCACAAGGATGATGGTAAAGAGAGAAGTAAAGGGCAGGGTGCATTAATGGTGGGCACAATGCCTGGTTCCTTCCTTCTCCCATCCCCACAGAACTATTCTTGTTTGTGTGTGTGCCTCGGTGTGAAAGTCCAAGAGGGCTTCCTGGACCATATTTCCTATAGCTGATAATGGCTGGGTATGTGAGCCACCCTGGGGCCACAGACCACAGAAGTCATTGGAGGAGAGCTAGGGGCTGCTTTGTGCTCTTGCACCATGACATGGGAAGGAAAATAGGAAGTGAGAAGGAGGCCCATCATGCACAGGCACAGAGCAAGAGGAGGAAGGGTCTAGCTGGTTCCTGCTTTATCCCAGTACCCAGCCGACTAGTAAAATGTGCTCCATGGACGGTCTCAAGTTGCCACCACCTCCTCCCATGTGGCTGGGCATGAACACATAGGACACAGACTCACTGGGGAGAGAACACAAAGGACATAGACTCACTGGGGAGAGAGTCAAGTGTCCTACCTTCCTAGGTATTGAGGCGTACACATTCCCCTTTGCCCAAGCAGAACCCTGGTGGCAATGCCAAAGAAGCTGAAGACAGGTTCTCTACCCTGAGAAATGTTGGCTCTAGTGGGACAGTAGGCAGTGGGTGCTGGATCCAGCAGGCGCAGGCTTGCGAGAACTGATTGTATGTGCCTTTCCCCAACTTTACTTTTGGTGATGTCATGTTGGGAGCCTGACATCGGCCATGGTGGGAGTCTTTACACTACAGAAATTGGCAAATGCTATACACCAAAGAGCCAGTTGTTAAACCTTGACCAGCACACCTCTGGAAGCAGGTATGTATAGAACATGAAAGATCCACAGAGTGGAGCTAAGGAGTAATTCATCAATAAGTCATCTCTGATATGCAGGTTAAGTCCTCTCACAAGCCAGGCAAGCAAGAGAAATCTCTTGAATTGATTTCTAAGCTCTGGCAAATGGTCTTCTGGTTTTTCAAAAATAACTCCAGTGAATCCAGAGTTTGTGGTAAAGGATATTGATATGGATGATCCATCAGGCATTTAAAAGGATCAAAATGGTGCCTATCATATTTGAGCCTGCCTCTAGATCCTCCGGGGGGCTTGTTAAAACTCAGATTGGTAGTCCTCACCTTCAGTGTGTCGGATTCAGGAGCTCTGGGCTGGAGCCTGAGAGCTTGCATTTCTAACATGTTCTCAGGTCATGCCGATGCTGCTGGTCCAGGAACTACACTTCACACTTTGACAACTGCTGGATGAGAGTCAGAGACCAGTTCTGAAGCATTTGCGTGAGAATGTGAGTGAGGCTGGGGTTGCCAGGAGGGGGTTGGTAATGAATGTAAAATGAAGATGTGAAGGAAGCATCCCACTTCTTAAGCACCTGTAATGCACTGGGCACCAAATGCACTGAATTCTCCAGATATTGTTTCCTTTAACACCCTCTCTCTGATTAGTAAATGTATTCAGAGAGGATGTCATGAAAAACAAAGTTCTGGAGAGAACAGCTGTATCCTCCATTGTGGAAAAACTGAGAGGGAAGGTGACAGGGATGAGGGAAGAGAAATCAGAGATTCATTTTTTCTCCAGAGTCCTGAGCTGGGATGACTATGTCCTAATCTGTTTGAGAGGGGCAAAACATGTCTTGAATATCAGCAGAAGGAAGGACAGTAGTTCCAATTTCCCAGTGCCTGCCTCATCCGGGAGCCCATTCCCCCACAGATCAGGTGCCAAGCAATGGAGTGGGACAGTGGGGTAGGAAGAGCTGCTGTTGCTAGCGTATCGACGCGTATGATTTTCAATCACTAGCACACTCAAGCCTTATGCTATTCCTTTTAATTTTCTCGGTACTGTAATTGTAAATGAAAAGCAATATTGCAGCACATCCAATTATAACCAGATTCCTGTCCCCCAGGACTCATTGAAGAGAAAAAAATATATTTATGGCTGGGAGGAGTCATTAATCTCCTCACTTATGGCTTCGCGTACGGTTGTACAGCGGGTGCAGGATTGGGACTCTCCCTCTCTTTCTTTCCTCTAGAGATGCACTTTATCAAGACTCAGCTGGGCATTTTATTAGAAATTAGGCCTTGAAATATTGGTTTCATAAGCACCTTGGTTAGGATCCACTAAATAAGATTTCTTCTTTGGTCTCTGATCCTCAGGTCATCCATCCTTTCCAGTGGGATGTCTCATTTGCATGAAACTTCTCTTTGACAGTCAAAAGCAGTGTTTATTTGGGGGAGACAGAAAGGAGATAAACCACCCTGGAAAATGGGGAAATGGAATATTTTTGGTTTTGTTTACATGACTGTTGCTATTCCAGAATGATTAAGAACCAACTACAAGTCACTTTTCTCTTCTTTCTTATCCAGACCATCTCTTCCATAATCTTCCTGCTACTTAATGTACATTAATATTTAATGGATTATTACTTAATATTTATGTAACAATAAGTAGGGCATTAATAGTTAATGTATTAAGTATCTCTTGTTGTGTAGCTGTATTTCCATGAGCTTAGGCACTTAAAACAACTCACATTTATTATCTCACCATTTCTCTGCAACCAGAAGCCTAGACACTGCATAACTGAGTCTTGGGTGAGGCTGCAATCAAAATATCAGCTGGGGTTGTGGTTTCATCTGAGGCTGGACTGGGGAAGGATCTACTACCAAGCATGCATGGTTGTTGGTTGTTAGAAGAACCCAGTTCTCTGCTATGGGACTAAGGGTTTTAGTTTCTTGTTTTCAGTTTTAGAGATCACTGGCAATCCTTTCAACATAGAGCTGCCCAAGATGCGTTAGCTTCCTTAATGCCAGCAAAGGAAGGAGAGACAGCAAGACAGAGGCTAAAAGCTTATTTAATGCAATCATGTAGACTGTTACCTTTGCTATATTTTATTGATTACGAGCAAGTCACAGGTCATGCCTATATTTAAAGGGAGGAAAACACACAAAGGCATGAGCACAAAGACGTGGGGATGATGGAAGGCAACCTAAGAATTTGCCACAATGACTATCATTATAGTGATGATAATTTAAAAATAGTAATGATAACTATTATTATCTGGTACCTAAGCCACACATTAACCTTAAAAGTATCTATTATTATCAATCTCACTTTAATCATTGAGAAAGTTAAGGAGGGTAAGGGGGCTTAGTTAATCCACACATTTTTTAAGTGAGGAATTGCAAACTCAAGATCCTGCAAGGACCATGCAGGAAAGGTCCATGAATGAAATGGGAACGGTAGGACTCTAATAAACTAGAGCATGCTTGCTATGCTTTCAAAAAAGTGTTCCTGGTCCACTCTAGCTTATTGGACTTTCATTAAGACTCTAGTTAGGGAATTTTTAAGTTTACAACAATATTGAGAGGGGGGCACAGATTCCCCCTGCCCCCACACATGCATAGTCTCCCTCATTGTCAACATCACTCACCAGATGGGTACATTTTTTAATTAGAATGAACCTACGTGGACACCTCATCATTACTTAATGTCCATAGTTTACCTTAGGGTTCACTCTTGCTGTATATTTCATGGGTTTGTATAAAATATCTGACATATATTTATGATTTGGGTATCATACAGATTGTTTTTATTGTCCTAATTTTTAAAATTTGGTCATTTATTAAAAAAAGTTCTAGCAGAAATAAATACAACTGCAAAAGCAATTTGTTTTATGAGTTGCTATTTGGTGATGTAAATGCTAGATCTGAATCCAGGTTTGTTGCCCTGGGTGTAGCCTATGTGTCAGAAGCTTTCGGCTGTGAGTGACAGATACACATGGAACAACTCAAACAGAGAAGGGAATTTATGGACTCCTGTCACTGAAAAGGGCGAGACTCCAAAGAATCATAGTTGGATCTAGGGTTCAGATGACATCATGAAGAATGTGTCTGTCCAAAGAACCTAATTAAAAAAAATAGGCAAAAAACTTGAATAGGACATTTCTCTAGAGAAGATATCCAAATGGCAAAAAAGCACATGAAAGCATGCTTGGTATCTTTAGTCAATAGGGAAATGCAGGTGAAGACCACAATTAAATACAACTTCACACCTGCTAGGATGGTAATAATAATAATAATAAAAACAAAAAAGAGAACAGGGAAAGGGAACCCAGTGCATCATTTGTGGGGTTGCAAATTGGTGCAGCCACTATAGGAAACAGTGTGGATGTTCCTTAAAAAGTTAGAAGTAGAACTACCATATGATCCAACAATCCCACTTGTGGATATATATTCAAAGGAAATGAAAACAGGATCTCAGATTTCTGCACCCCCATGTTCACTGCAGCCTCCTTCACATTAGCCAAGACATGGAAACAACCTAAATGTCCACTGATAGATGAATGGATTAAGAAAATGTGATATAGATATTTTGATATATTTATATATCTCTCTATAATTTAGATATATTTATATATATTCTGATGTATAACTAATATATAGTCTATATATTCTGATACATAGTTAATGTAGTCTTTATATTCTGATATATATAAAAAGTGGAATATCATTCAGTCTTTTATTTTTTTTAATTTATTTATGATAGTCACAGAGAGAGAGAGAGAGAGAGAGAGAGAGAGAGGCAGAGACACAGGCAGAGGGAGAAGCAGGCTCCATGCCCCGGGAGCCCGACGTGGGATTCGATCCCGGGTCTCCAGGATCGCGCCCTGGGCCAAAGGCAGGCGCCAAACTGCTGCGCCACCCAGGGATCCCTCATTCAGTCTTTTAAAGGAAAGAATTCCTGCCATGAGCCTTGATGGCATCAAGTTACGTGAGATAGGTCAGACAGAGAAAGAAAAACACTGCCTGATCTCACTTATGTGTAGAACCTTAAGAGACCAAACTTCTAGAAACAGAATAGGCTGGTGGTTATCAGAGGCTGGGGAAGGGGTAGGGAAAATGGTGGGGGTAGGGGAGGTTGGCCAGAAATCCAGTTATAAGATAAGTAAGCTCTAGGGATTAGGTCTAGGGATCTAATGCACAGCATGGTAATTATGGTTAATAAATACTGTGTTATATACTTGAAAGTTGCTAAGAGGGTAGATCTTAAATGTTCTGAAAACAAAAAAGAAATGGTAATTATGTGCTATGATGGAGGTGTTAGGTAATACTCTGGTGTTAACCACTTTGTGATATATAAGCGTATCAAATCGACATATTGCTCATCTTAACCTTACATGATATTGTATACCAATTATATCTCCATAAGGCTGGGGGTGGGGAAAGAGGGTTCTGATACTCGCTCCTACATGGATGATCATTGAAAATGTGAAATGGGGCAGACATAAAAAGGACACATGGTGTATAATTCCACTTCTCTGAAATATCTAGAACAGGCAAATCCATAGAAAGCAGATTAGAAGTTATCAGGAGTGGTGGGAATACCATGGGAATGCTGAATAGGTGGAAGGTTTGCTTTTTGGTAATAAAAAAGAAAGTTCTGGAACACTAGACAGTGGTGATGTTGGCACAGCATTGTGAATGTGCTAAATGCCACTGTTTTGTACACCTTAAAAGGTCACAGTGGTACATTTTATCCTACGTTGTGTGTATTTTACCACAATAATAAAAATAATGAAAAAGAAGTAAAAATAATAGAACACGTCCCTCTTTATCTCTCTACTTGACTTTCGTCTGTGTTGGTCTCACTTAGTCAGGTTTCTTCCATTGAGGACAAGAGGACTGCCAGGAGATGGAAGCCCATTTTCTTCTCTTTCAGCAACTTTAGTGGAAAGAGGTTACTTCCCCACCTCTCCCACCTGAGCCGAAGGCAGACGCTCAACCACTGAGCCACCCAGGTGCCCCACTGTTCTATTTTTTTTGTTGTTTATCCATTTGAAACATTAGTCACTGATTCTTCTATCATCATAGAGCCAAAATTGGGTCTCTTAAAGCTTTTGCATGATCACCCTCCCAGTTTTAATTTTATCAGTTTTTACTGTTTTATTGGTTTTTATTAAATCAATACTCAGGCTTTCTAAGAATGGCTACTGTGTGAGACCCGTCACAGATGAGTTCTGTTTGTGTGGGTACAGCCCCCTGTCCCCATCCGTGGCTCCCAGAATGGATTCCAGCAGCCAGTGGGGCCCAGGGCAGTGTAGCCCAGCAGCAGAGTGGGCTGCAAGCTCTGGACAGCTGGGGGGGGTATTGTGTCCCTAGACTTCAGGCTTCTGTCACTCTGTTCCCGGGGAAACTGTGGGTATCAAGCCAGAGGGTTTATATAAAGGTGGGCAAATGGTTTCACTTCCCCACTAGGAAAATCACCAACTCCTCAGCACCGTCTGTGACAGCACACGTGCTCAGAGCCACTTCAGGAAGGAGGCTGCTTACTGTCCTCCTTCGTCCCTTCAGAGAGACTTTAATCAGAGTTTAATTGCTCAAGAACCCTTGAGGCCAACAGCTCTGTTAGGCCCCAAGAAGCTTTCCTTCTCTCCTGCCTCCCGTGTGTCCCTCACACCGCTGAGGCTGCCGCTGCAGGACAGGCTTTCCTTTATTTTAATTATTTATTTATTTATTTATTTATTTATTTATTTATTTATTTATTTATTTATTTATTTATGAGAGACACACAGAGAGAGAGGCAGAGACACAGGCAGAGGGAGAAGGAGGCTCCACGCAGGGAGCCCCATGTGGGACTCGATCCTGGGACCCTGGGATCACAACCTGAGCCAAAAGCAGATGCTCAACCGCTGAGCCACCCAGGTGCCACAGGACAGGCTTTCCTGACCATTAGGGACATGTTCTGCCCCTTGAGAAATAACCTGCTTCAAGTGGAGCAACACAGGGGGCTAACTGTGGCCATCATTTCACTCCTGCTTTGTTTCATTGACAGGTGGGGCAGGTGAGCGACTGCCAGCCAGCAGGGAGAAGGTGGCTGGGCAGCATCAGGAGCAAGGTGCGGACAGCTCTGATGTCACGCTTCTGTCGTGCAGGGCCCTAGTCCTCCACCACACCCCGGTGCTGCAGTTGGAAGCACAGAGCACTGAGATGACAGCATAGCGTGACTGCCCAGTAGCATATTTTATATGTTAAATGATTAAGATAAACTGTAAGTAATATAATAAATCTGTCACTTTGTCTGGATAAAGGGCTGAAGTTTGCTTGTGGAGATGGGAGTTGGACAGACGTGTGGCTCAGGTCAGCTGGGTGTGGTCTTCTGCATTTACCTGATGTTTCTCATGGGTGAAATTACTTACAAGCAAAAGTGACATTTGCACTACACTCAGACTGTTCCCTGTGGTATTGGCCACAGTGGAATAAATTTAGAACAAGCATTGCTGTACGGCTGCTTAAGGAAGTCATCCCAAACCAGATTCCTTCTATTTTCTTGCTCTGCAACCTTTAGTGTGTGGCCTTTGTCCTCATGGTGTTAAGCTGGCTGCTGCATTTCCAAGTATGATTTCTACATTCCAGGCAGAAAGAAAGGAGGATGAAGGGTGAAGGGCAAAAAACACTTTCTCCTTGAGCACCTTCCCCAGGGACGTCCATCTATCTGTCACTGGTTGGAATGGTACCACGCAGCCACCTCTAGCTGCAAAGGAGTCTGGGAAGGTGAGTTGTTTAGCGAGGCCCATTGCTAGTTGGCTCTCTATCATCATCATCTACAGGTTTATTAAGAGAGAGCTATAACAGGTCCAAGTTCTAGAGATAACTTTGTTTAACAAATGTCTTCCCATTCGATTTTCTGGAAAGACATCTGATCACAGAGCCAATCTCCCTGGGAGATCTTGAAGAGATTAGAAGACACGTATCAGACTTGAAGTTTCCTATCTGCCCGAATATTTCAATATTTCATTTTTTAGCCCATCATAGGAAAATTAATATTAATTAGCCTCATACACATCGAAAACTCAACAGTTCTGTGCCACGTTTTGTGCAAGGTTACTAAGACTGAAGATATGATGATGGTCATAAATTATGCCGAATGAGCACATATTCTGTGCAAAGCAATATTCTTCTAAGTACTGGACTCATATCAGCTAGTGGACTTCTCACAATAACTCTAGGAGGTAGGCTTATAATTTCTCCAAATCTATGAAGGATGAGAACACTGAGGCACAGAGAGGTTAAGTAATGTACTGAAGGTCACACAGCCTGGCATGTAGCAACATCATGATTTCTTATTTTTTTTAATTTTTTTTATTTATTTATGATAGTCACACACAAAGAGAGAGAGAGAGAGAGAGAGAGAGAGAGAGAGAGAGAGAGAGGCAGAGACACAGCCAGAGGGAGAAGCAGGCTCCATGCACCGGGAGCCTGACGTGGGATTCGATCCCGGGTCTCCAGGATCGTGCCCTGGGCCAAAGGCAGGCGCCAAACTGCTGCGTCACCCAGGGATCCCAACATCATGATTTCAACATGGATCTGTCTTCACAACTGCTGTTGAACCTATAAGGGGCTTAATATTTAGTTTTCAAGATAAGCACATAAGCAAGTCACCAGTAGGTAGAGATTATTGGTGACCTACACAGGTTTTTTTAATGTTTTAAAACATTAAAAAAGTTAAGTGCCAATATTTAAAAACTGATTTTTTCCCCCACAAATTTCTGGGTTACCGGTGTATTTGTCTGTGATCTCCAGAGAAACAGGACCAAGAGGATAGATGTGCCAATGTACAGAAAGAGGTTTATAGAAGAGACTGGCTCACGTGATTGTAGAGGCAGGGAGGTCCCACAGTCGGCTGTCTGCAAGCTGGAGGGTACAGGGTAGCTGGTGGTGTAGTTCCAGTCCAAACTCAAAGGCCTGAGAACCAGGTGAGCTGATGGTGTAAATCCCAGTCTGAGTCTGAACGCTTCTGGAGCCAGGAATGCCAATGTCCAAGGGCAAGAGATCTGGATGACTCAGCTCAAGAAGAGAGAGTAAATCCACCCTCCTTCTATCTTGTTGTTCTATTTGGGGCCTAACTGGGTTGGATGATGCCCACCCCAAGGGTGAGGGTGATTTTTACTCAGTCTGCTGATTTAAATGCTAATCTCATCCAGAAACCCTTGAGGACACACCCAGAAGTAATGCTTCACCCACTGTCTGGGCATCCCTTAGCCCAATCAAGTTGACACACAAAATTAACCACCACAACTGGGTTCTCTTGAACAAAACTCAGCATATTTGTCAATACCAGGAGCAGTTCACACCTATGGCGAGGCTTAGTGGGAGCTGAGTGGTGGCTCCTCCCTTTAGGAGGGCATTCTGCATCCAGTTCCCCACTCTCCACCACTCCCTACTGCCCTAGGCCTCATTCACTTTGTTTGTTCATGCTTGGTTCTGCGTGAGTGAGTTCTGAGTTTGCAATTCGAATTTGGAGTTTGTAATCCGTGCGCTATGAAATGGCATGATGTGTACAACAGAGAAGATAATATCGGAGTCTTTAGGAAGCACACAGAGGAGACTTGAGGAAAACCCTAAACCAGGTCATGTCTAAGCTGGATCTTCAGGGTGAGAGCAAGCTGATTAAATGAGAGGGGAAAAAAAGGTATTCCTGGCAGAGAGAACAGCACAAAGGCTTGGGAAGACAGAATATTGTTGCCTTCTCTCCTGATATTTGGTGCAATTTGCCATAGTTGGTTATCTATTAATTCGTTTGAAACTAAAGAAAAGAAAGAAAAAATATGTTGCCTGTAATCACCATACCCAGGCTGGGCTTTTGGTACAGCTTTAATTTCACTCTTGTTCTATTGATCAAACAAACAAAAAGGCTTTTTTTTCTTTTTCTTTTTTTCTGTTTTAAAGAAAAGCTTCTTTTTTAAGCCAGCATTTTGCTTCCCAGTCTGATGCTTGCTTTGTATAGAAATTGATTTGTTTTCTTCCCAGCGTGCTGAGGAATTTACCTTCCCTGCCCTCACCTCGGGTTATACCACAGCTTGAGTCTCTTAAATTGAAAGCTCAGGACGGGCAGGGTTTTCTGAGGAAAGACATGCGTAGACTGCTTGAGTTTGAATCCTGCATCCATCCTCCCTAGCTGTGTGTTTCCAGGAGACGTCCTTGACCTCTCTGGGCCTCAATGTCCTCATCTATAGAAGGGTAATAGCAGTAGGCTCTACCTTTTAGAGTTATTAGGACTTGCTATGCAAGGAGCACTTGGACCAAGGGCTCCGATGTGGCTCAGTACGTGTGGCTGTTGTTACAGATGCTGCTCAGTGCCTGGGTCTGTGCCAGCTGCTGGGGAGCCAGGAGAGACACGGTGCCAGCAGCAGGGATGCTGAGCTTCTGGCAGGAAGGTGTCAGGAAGGTCTGAGAGGACAAGAACTCTTGGCTTTGCAAATCCCTCGCTTTTTCATCAGAGATGGGAATGCCAATACCACCAACAGCTGAGCCTAACTCCTTAGTTCCGAAATGTCGCTCTCCGCTGAACTTTGCTGGAAACTTCATGCTGGGTAGATAGACGCATCAGGGCACAGGCGCTGGGCCATTCCACACTGAAATCCTTGGCCGTGCTTTGGGATATTTTCATTCCCTTTAAAGAGAGCCCCACGGTGGGGACAAGACAGGGGAGGGAAAGATGTCTGGAAAGAGAAATCCTGGCGATCATGTCTAATGCGGCGCAATGATAAATCAATGTTTGCATTGGGTATAGATTTTTGCTTGTGGTAACACAGTTAGAACAGACGTATGCTTGGTGGGATGAGCACTGGGTGTTATGCTATATGTTGGCAAATTGAACTCCAATAAAAAAAATAAAAAAAAAAAACAGACCAAATTGCAGAAGAAAAAAAAATCAAGCATGGGGGATTATACTATCTGTTCGCAAATTGAATTTAAATAAAAACAGGAAAAAAATCAGATGGTATCCTCGACTTTGTGCAACAAACCCCAACGTTGGATTCCTCAAGGCGGCTCCTTGTTCTTATTCTGATGGGGAAGCAAATGCTCTTGGGTCTTCACTCTTCCTGCTGCTTTTTCACCATGATGGTGCTTTAGCTGTCACCTTTCGGTGACAAATATGCACCTGTGAGTGTTGAATTTATTCAGCTAGTCCACCTAGGAAAGATTACAAATGAGGAGCACGGGTCAGCAACATGAGACCCACTTGTAAAAGGAAAAAAAGTGGCTTTGGAGCGCTGCTGGGACAGCAACTCCTCCAGCACGGCTCGGGAGGGGGTGTGCAATGAGACAACTTCAAATCTAGTGACTACATATTTACAAAGCGAGGCCAGAGGGCAGCAGGAAGGGAGACACAGAGCCTCCCCTGGGATAGTGATTATGCACCATCAAATGTGCAGTAAATTAATTGGCTTGCACGATGTGATATCTGGAATTAATTTGCCATTTCTTTGGTATCTGTGTCCAGTGCTGGGGGTGGTGGTGGTGGTGGTTCGGGGGAGGGGCTGGAAGTGGAGGATGGGAGGCTGAGCTGATACCACTGTGCAGAAATAATTCTTAAAACAAGCATAGCCAAATGAAGGATGCTCTTTCCGGAAAGAGACTTGACATTCAAGAGGCAATGGAGGGATAAGGAATGCAAACAGCTGTTACGGACTGGGCTGTTGACAATAAATCTTGGTCCAAGCTACTAAAAAAGTCGAGAGGGTGGTGCGGGGAAGGCTCCTGCTGCTCTCTTCCTGGGAGGGGAGTTGGCAGGATGGGGAGGAGAGAGGAGGGAGGCCCCAGGGATGAGAGGGAAAGCTACCCCGCCTACTCTGTTCCCCATAGCGATGTTCCTAAAAGCACCCATGGAGAGAGAGAGAGAGAGAGAGAGAGAGAGAGAGAGAGAGAGAGTTAGTTAGTTAGTTTCTGGAGCCCAGGGAGAAGCCGGTTCAATCCCAGCTCTTCCCTGGGGTTCTGCTACCCCCTGAACCCTTCACTTAGGTATGGCCTTCACTCATCATAAGATGCCTGAAAGTTAGGTAACATCCTCTCTATTTTCTCAATGAACTTTACATTCTAGAATAGTTTCAGATTTGGGGAAAAGCTGCAAAGAGAGTACACAGATTCCAGGGCCCCCCAGTTTTCCCCCTTGTCAATCTCTTGTCTCCCCGGGATGCAGTTGGCCAAAATGAAGCACCTGGCTGTGTTAGGGTGCTCTTCACCAAGTCCCAGATTCTATTTGGACCCATCACCCCCCGTTTCCCCATGAATGTCCTCGTCTTTGTCCATTTGAGCTGCTGCAATAAAAATACCATGATTGGGGGGCTTAAACAAGGGACATTTATTTCTCACAGTTCAGGAGGCCAGAAGGCAAGATCAAGGGGTGGGTAGATTTGGGGTCAGGTGAGAGCCTGCCTCTTGGTTCACAGATGGAGTCGCTGTGTCCTTAGTGGTTGGAAGGGACCCTGGAGCTCTGTGGGATGTCTTATCAGGGCACGAGTTGCATTCATGGGGGCTTCCCCCTGGTGATCTACTACTCACCTCTCAAAGTCCCTCCCTCCTTGATGCCATCGTAATAGGGGTTCGGGGCAATGTATGAGTTTGACACATGAGTTTGATAACATTTAGTGTCTGGCTCTCCTCCCCTGATATCCAGGATCCCATTCACAGCACCACACTGTGTGCTGCCCCCATGGTCCCCAGGCTCCTCTGGCCTGTGACAGGGTGTCAGTCCCTCGTTTCTCGTGTCCTGGCCATCTCGAGGAGCACGCACTATCTTTCTGCTAACACCTCAAGAAATGAAGCCTCAAGGGGTTAAATGACTTGTCCAAGTTCAGACAGCTTCTGGAGGCGGGGCCGGATTTATCCTAAGCTGCTTCAGGTCTGGTTTTCAGACTTGTGCTTTAGAGTCACCAGGTAGGCTTGCTTAGGACTCACCTCCAGAGTTTCAGATTCAGATGCTCTGGGCTGAAGCCAGAATTTGCATTTCTAGCAAGTGATGATGACGGTGACTCACATCAGGGGACCACATTTTGGGAACCATGGTCTTCAGCCCAGTGTCTTTTGAGCTGTTTCCCTAGGCCGAACTAATCAGATGGCTGTCAAATCCTCACTTCTCTTTCTGAAGTGTGGAAGTCAAATTAGACTCTGAAATGACGTTCCCTCCCTCCCAGCCTGCCTCCCTTCTTCTCTCCCCTGTTTTGGACATCACCGACCCAGGCACCAGGACTACAGTCTGAAGGGGTGGTTACTATGGGTAAATAAAAAAGGTGCAGTGTTTGCAGCCTGGTAGAGACTGGTTTGTGCCCCATTCCATCACATCTGAGATGGCTTTGTGGCTTCCTGTGAGTGTCCGAGTTTCCCTGTCCTCATCTGAAAAATGTTAATAACTCATTCCTACTCTAGACCATGAGCTGCAACGGTTACTGAAAAAGAGACTAGCAGATGAACAGCCTGAACTCCACATGTTCCCTTGGAAATATTGATATATTATTAATAGATAGTTTCTTCTTGAGAAGGTTTCTATATTATTGATTCAAACTTTAGTCTTCCCTTCCTGCCTCCCCCTTTATTTTATTTATTTATTTTAAGATTTTATTTATTTATTTATTCATGAGAGAGAGAGAGAGGCAGAGACACAGGCGGAGGGAGAAGCAGGCTCCATGCAGGGAGCCCGATGCAGGACTCGATCCCAGGACCCTGGGATCATGATCTGAGCCAAAGACAGATGCTCAACCACTGAGCCACCCAGGGGCTCTCCCCCCACCCCCTCCTTTTAAAATGCTGCTACAAAACTGAGATGAGCTCAAAGCAAAACCTACATTTGGTTAACTACTGATGTCAGAATGAACCAAGGGAAATGCACAACGGAGCCTCATGGAGCGGGCACATTCACCCATTGAACTTAAATAGTAAATGACAAAATAAACCTTTATGTCACTATGTCACTAGCTTCCAGCCACCTGGCATTCCTTGGGGAATCCCGGGGAGGAAGAAATGACCACACCATCGTTAGCTACTTAAAAACAAGTCACTTGCATTACATGTCATCTTCTGGAGCCATCTATGATGGGATAACTCCAGGTCCTTACCTGAGATGACTTTGACCCTGACGCTATTTTACATATTTCTTAACAAGGGTCTAGAGGAGGAGACGCAGAAAAATGTGCAACCTCCGTGCATTATCTGTGAAAGTGCTGCAAGGCTTTTGAAACTCCTGAAGAATTCATCATGTTAAGTGCACCCCCATTAATGATTTATGCTATTTGCAAGCTCTCTTCATCTACTTTGATTTGAGGCTCAGTGTGACTTGCAAGGCAGGCCAGATTCACGGTAAAATGTGGAACTTGGGTTGCTTTGTTTGCTACCCTGCACGTCTCTCCTCCTTAATCATTTAAAACACTTTCCAGCAAACACAGGTTTCCTAAAACAAAGTACAAGATCATCATGCACACAGGCCCCAGGGGGTGCAGGGAGCCGAATTCCGCATGTGTTAGCATATTTAATCATCCCATTTTGGGAAGGATAATCCGTTCTAATTTTCTTAGACTGTGTTCACTTGATTTCATTATTTTCTTTACTTCAAAGATCAACCTGACGACTATTTTTCTTCACAACAAGGCTTATGGTATTACTCCAAATCCATCTGATTTCATGGCCTTCAGGGCTGCTTTCATGTATTATGAATTTCTCAATTGGCAGTGTTTATTAGATGGAAACTTACAACTCTTTGTAGAAGTGTTATCTTGCAGAAATTGTTGCTAGGGTAAAAAAAAGAGAAGGAGATATTAATGCTTTTTCAGAGGAAGGCTAAGGAATAGTTTGCAAAACCTCCTCAGAAACAGTATGTTATTGGATCATGCTTTGGAGATGTGTGCTGTTTTCTTTTTGTTTCCTGGTTACTCTCCCTCCAACCCCAGTTAAGCAGTGAGTTGGCTCTGTGTGTGCCTTGGGCTGTGTTTGTGGGCACTCTCATCTCCTTTTCCTCCCTCTCACTTCAAAATCCTGAACCCACTAATAAGAACAGGGTTTGACCACAGAGGGCTTAGGAAGGGGGCTTCATATAGATTCCTGGATTTCTGACCTAGCAGAGCAGCAGAGAGAGCTAGCAGATTTTGAAGCAGGAATCTCATATGCCTGCAAACAACAGAGACCACCATCTCCTGATTTGTGGCTTAAGGAGTCCACAAAGTGGTCTAAGCAAACACAGAGAAGACCCGAGGCAGGCAGTCCAGAGCTGGCATGCCAGTGACACAAAGCGATCAGGGATTTCCATCTTTTTGTTCTTCTATCCTCACTTTATGATTTCCTTTCTTTTGCAAGGTTGCCTCATATTGCAATGTGGCTGCTAGGGCACCAGCCATCACCTCTGCATTCTTGGCAGGAGGAAAACTGAAATAGTGCTTCTCAGAGGCAAAGCAACTCCTTTTGAAAGATCTGTCACTTATGGTACATCTACTTAGACCTCACTGGCTAAAACTTAGTCACATGGCTGTATCGAGCTGAAAAGGAGACTGGGGAGTTCAGCATTTATAATGGAGTTCTCTTACAAAGGAATAAAGGAAGATGGGTATTTGGAAAGTAATAGCAATGCATGCCGCAGACCTGAAGGGGCTAATAGA
The DNA here is from genome assembly GCF_905146905.1 of Nyctereutes procyonoides. Classification (NCBI taxonomy): domain Eukaryota; kingdom Metazoa; phylum Chordata; class Mammalia; order Carnivora; family Canidae; genus Nyctereutes; species Nyctereutes procyonoides. The sequence goes on along the minus strand of NW_026575126.1, from coordinate 48,517,388 downwards.
CTGAGGCAAGGTAAGCTTCATGTGTGCTCTAGGTGGATCAATGAACATAGACCAGACACTGTGTGCCCTCTGTCCTCCTTGATGAATTGACACAATGAAAAACCAGTAGAGGGGTGCCTGCGTGGCTCAGTCCATTAAGCACCTGCCTTCGGCTCAGGTCATGATCCCTGGGTCCTGGGATGGAGCCCCACATCAGGCTCCCTGCTCAGCGAGGAGCCTGCTTCTCCCTCTCCCTCTGCTGCTCCTCCTGCTTGTGCTCTCTCTCTCTCTCTCTCTCTCTCTCTCAAATACATAAATAAAATCTTTAAAAAGGAAAAAAGAGAGAGAAAAAAAGAGGAAAATCCAGTAGAACCTTGCCACAACCTTGGAGGTAGGAGTAGGGAAGAGCCTAAGACCTCAGGCCAAAGGAATGAGGCTTGAAATAGAAATTAAGCAGAGTTATAGAAAAGAAAGAAAGCTTTGATTTCTAAAACACATGAATTCAGATTGAGATTAGTAATAATTATTGGGGTAGGGTATCTAAGACTGCAAGCTTTCCTTCAAGTGCTTTCTTTCTTTCTTTTTATTTTTTTAAGATTTTATTTATTTATTCATGAGAGACACAGAGAGAGAGGCAGAGACACAGACAGAGGGAGAAGCAGGCTCCTGTGGGGGGCCCGATGTGGGACTCGATCCTGGGACCCCAGGATCATGCCATGGGCCAAAGGTAGATGCTCAACCGCTGAGCCACCCAGGGATCCCTCTTTCTTTCTTTCTTTCTTTCTTTCTTTCTTTCTTTCTTTCTTTCTTTCTCTTTCTTTCTTTCTTTCTTTCTTTCTTTCTTTCTTTCTTTCTTTCTGTTAAGCACCAGGACTTTATTGTCTTTGTTGTAAAATGTGTCATGTTGGAAGGCTTGAGCAGCATTTTTCTAAAATGACCTACTAATTGCTGAAGACTGGGGGCTATATATTTTACCTCTACAGAGCACTTGACAAACTTAGTCACTTCATGTGTATTTGCTAAATGAATAAATTAAAGATGGTAATCTAAGAGATTTTAACCATGTTGTGTTTTCTTGGCCATTTGTACCTCTATATTTGTCAAAATGCCTTGAGCTGCAAGTTGTAGAAACCGAAGTCAAAATGCTTAATATGCTGGGGATCCCTGGGTGGCTCAACAGTTTAGCACCTGCCTTTGGCCCAGGGTGTAATCCTGGAGTGTTGGGATCGGGTCCGGTGTCAGGCTCCCTACATGGAGCCTGCTTCTCCCTCTGCCTGTGTCTCTGCTTCTCTCTCTCTCTCTCTCAATCTCTTTCTCTCTCTCTCTCATTGTGTCTCATAAATAAATAAATAAATAAATAAATAAATAAAATCATTTAAAAAATGCTTAAGAGGAAAGCTAATTTATGACTCTTATAATTTAAGCTGTAGGCTTCAGGCATGGCCCAATCTAGGAGTTTAATGATATCATTGGAACAAGGTTCTATATTCTCCAATGAACTTTTCTGTATATTGGCTTCATTCTCAGATAGACTATCCCCTTTTGGGGCTAAAATGACTGTTAGTATCCCGTGAAAATTTATTTTTTTTAGCTTTGATTCCAGAGAGTAAGAATACCATTTCTCAGGCAGCAGCAGGAACTCTCTCTTAACTATGTCGTTGGCTCTGGTTGTTCTGACATGGGATCAGAACCTTCTGAGACCCTTTCACTAGAGTGTGTTAGGCTTTAAGACTCATGCCCATTGTGTCAATCTGGGTCGATGCAGGAGAAAGAAATACTTGAACAGAATAATTTAAGACAGATGGGTCAAATCCAGTCCATTGCCTGCTTTTGTAAATAAAGTTTTATTGGGACACACCAATGCCCATACATTTAAGTGTTCGGTCTATGGCTGCTTTCAGATTAAAAGATAGCAGAGTAGAGTACTTACAACAGAGACTGTATGACCCACAAACCCAAAACTTTTACTATCAATCTCTTTATGGAAAGTTTATCCACCTGTAATTTTATGTAAAGGGGCAATGCAAAATGAAGCCCTGAACAGGAAAAAGAGAAGAGGAAGATATCATGGAGGGAGAACCTGCCAGAAGCATTTACCTTGAGGGCTGAAGGAATAAAGAGAAAAGATTAGAATTACTAAAACTTACAAGTCTGGGGAAGGGGCCCCGCAGAATTGAAGCTTCAACCTCCAATGAAGGAACGACTTGGTGCTGATGGTGTTACTGAGGGGATGCAAGGAGGCTGCTTCTGTAAGTGTTGAAAAACATGCAAACTGTCACCAGCTGGAATTTATTTGGGGATAAACTACCATTGTGGAGGCAAAAAAGCATTGCTGGGGTGATGCTGATGGAGCAGAAGCAGCCACAGGAAGGAGAATGTCCCCCCTTGCTCCTCCAGCCTGGAGTGGCAGGGTCCAAGCAGGAGAAGCAGGGAAGGAGAAATGCACTTGCAGAGTCCTGGCCCCAGCATCGCAGGGCTGAGTTCGGGAGCATGGGCTTTGGAGTTGAAATACAATAGCTAAGAAGCTAGCCCACCCCACTCTTTGGCTCCTCAGCATTCATCCACATGCTTCGACATGTATTTGAACTTCCAGAGGCAGCACAGACAACTCTACGCTTCCACCTAACAACACACATCCTGCATTCAAACAAAGGCATTTCTCAAAAAAAAAAAAAAAAAAGGCATTTCCCAGATGCTCCCCAAAATGAGGAGTCTCAAAGTCACAACAGTCATTATGTCCATTTCTGGGCTATGTTAATTACCCTCCCAAATCAGCCATAATCTCATCAGAATATTCTGTTACTTAATGACTAACATGCAAAGTTAACCGCCCTACCAAGACTTGTATAACAGGGAAGAAGAAAAGAGTATACACGCATTTGTGCACGCGCGCGCGCGCATGCACACACACAAACACACACAGACACACATACCCCAAGCGAGGGAGAAATCTACATAGCATTGTAGTCCTTGCTTCTGTAACTGGCCATGATTTTGACTGTTATTATGCATTCCTCCTCCTCCTCCCCATCTCCTATTTGTTTTGTCCTCAGCCAAGAGCTCAGCTGGTTGGGTTCTTCACCAGGTGGTAAATTTCAAACTTTCATTTGCAAGGGGTTGGAATTCTCAACCAGATTTTTAATAATGCTGGTATGGAAGTACTGAGAGAACCCTGGAGAATCTTCTGGTCCGAACGAGTCCTCCTGCTGTTGTGGTTATGGCAGCAGCCTCCTGTTCCTCTTCATGATTGTGACCCATCTCCCCAACCCGTAGAGATGCTCTCTTCTTTGCTTGTTAGTTCAGTGGCATAAGGACCCCCAAATATCCAGATGGCACTCTCATTTTCTAACTCAATGACTACTGTTGTGTCCTCTGGCGGAAGCATTGCCTGCGTGGAACTAAGATCTTCAAAGCAGGAGAGCTCAAAGTTGTGAGGATGGGGAGCAAAAATCCTGCAAGTGGTTGTGACGGTGAGAAGAGATATTACCACCGTCACCCCTTGATTCCTGGCCCCAGGTGAAGAACCAGCACCACGAATTGGGTGCTCAATTCAAGCATATATTGCCTTCCATAGACAGAACCCCGTCCTTTCTGGCTGTCACCTCCTCAGTTACTTTGTAACTAAACCTCTTTCTCCATCCTATGAGGCCAGCTGTACCTAGATGAGGGGTGACTGGCAAACCAGTGGATTCCTTGGGCATGAGCTCACGGATGCATCTATTTTGTTGTGAGGCGTATTTCTTGATCGGGAGCAATCAATATAGGGGGAGTTGTCATGATGTGGATTAAGGTGTACTATGAGCTCAAGCACGGTGGTACCTGCAGAAACATCGTGGAGAGGGACGATACCCATGGGCAGAACATGTGTGTGTGCTAGTGAGGCGGAATCTGTGCCCCATGTCCAATGGAGCGGATCAAGCACTTGTCCTGCCATGAGGTGGCTGGCTGTCCCCAGTACTGTTGAGCTTCAGCACTGGTCTCCACTGTGGGCAAATTAAGCACCTGGTTAATATCAGTGGGGAGAAGTCCACATTGTTGAACCCATACATAGCCTCCATCCCTGCCACCCTGGTTAGTTTGCACAGGGGAGGGTGGGGAATGGGGGTGACTGACAGCCGGAGAGCGCACCTTCCTGCCCATCAGGTTACTGAGAATCCTCTCTAGTGTGGATTTATGTCTCACAGGATCACTCTGAACCCACTCCAAGGTGTCCCTCCATATGTACTTCCTACAGGCCTCCCTGTTGCCAGCTTCTTTCTTTGCCAGGTCTGTTCTTTCTCTGAACCTCCCCACCCCGCCAGATGGTTAGCAACTGGCCTTGTATTGGGGGAAGCTCCAGGCTTCTAATTCTGTCTTGGCCCAGATGCACTGCAAAGTTCCGACCACTGGAGGAATCTCCTTCACCGCTGTCCTTCTGGGTCACTTCTGAGTCGAACTGGAAGGGCTGGAGCTGTCCATTCCTGGTTGGCATCAGCCGGGTCTAGCCCCTGCCATTTATCTTGACACTTCATAGAAAACTTTATCTTTCAGGCCTCTCTGTTTTTGGCTCAGCCCAGAATGCCCTTACCTCATTGTCTGTCTGTAAATCCTCTCCCAACAACACTGCATCTTTGCTAATACCGTTCCTGGGCCCTTGACAGGTGCCTCTGCTATTATGCTTGTTTCAGTGCTTTTATTATTTATCCCACCCAAGTATCAGCTGTGTTCTCTTGCCCCAACCCCACTCAGAATTCAGAAGGCATCAGCTTGAACCCCTATTCTGTTTCCCCTCAGTATCCAAAGCCCACCTCAAAATGTCTGCACATTCCCAGATTGCTTATGTTCTCCACTGCTGACTTTCAAATCTAGACTTTGCAACTATTTTCTCTGACTTTTGCCATGCTAACCTGGTGGTGAAATTAAGCTCTGTTGACAATGTGCAGCATGCTATTTTATTTTTAAAGATCTATTTATTTATTTGAGAGAGAGAGGGAAAGGGAGAGAGAATATTAAGCAGGCTCCATGCCCAGCACAGAACTTGACACAGGGCTGGATCCATGACCCTGAGATCATGACCTGAGTCAAAAATCAAGAGTTGGACACTTAATCAGCTGAGCCACCCAGGCACCCTGTAGCATGCTGTTTTAGATGGGATTTTTTAAAAAAAATCTACTAAGCTTCTTTGTCATATATAGCAGTGGTCTGTAAACTTTTTTTGATGAAGAGTCAGACAGTAAATATTTTTGGCTTTGGGAGCCATATGGAGTCTGTTGCAACCACTCAGTTCTGCTGTTGCAGTGCAAGATCAGCCATAGACCATAAAGAAACAAATGGGTATGGCTATGTTCCGATAAAACTTTATTGACGAAAGTTTGCAGAGGGCTGGATTTGGCCAGTCTATGGATTGCAGTTTACTAATTTATTAATTATAATTATTAAGAAGGCTATGAGTTTGGGTTCATGAAAGTTGTATTTTTAGTTATCTTACATTCTCTTTTTTTATTTTAATAAATTAATTTTTATTGGTGTTCAATTTACCAACATACAGAATAACACCCAGTGCTCATCCCGTCAAGTATCCCCCTCAGTGCCCGTCACCCGTTCACCCCCACCCCCCGCCCTCCTCCCCCTCCACCACCCCTAGTTCATTTCCCAGAGTTAGAAGTCTTTATGTTCTGTCTCCCTTTCTGATATTTCCCACACATTTCTTCTCCCTTCCCTTATATTCCCTTTCACTATTATTCATATTCCCCAAATGAATGAGAACATACACTGTCCTTCTCCGATTGACTTACTTCACTCAGCATAATACCCTCCAGTTCCATCCACGTTGAAGCAAAAGGTGGGTATTTGTCGTTTCTAATGGCTGAGTAATACTCCATATCTTACATTCTCTTGCTTAGAAATTTTTTTTCCATTTATTCCGAACACTTGAATTTTTCAGGTGTACAAATCATCTCACCTGATTCTTAATCCCTTTGGGCTGCTGTAACAAAATACCTAAACTTAAACAATGAATACCATGGCTTAACACCCAGATATTTATTTCTCATAGTTATGGAGCTTTGAAAGTCCGAGATAGATGTGCAGCAGATTCAGTATCTGGTGAAAACCCACTTCCTGGTTCATAAGTGGTCATCTTGCTGTTTCTTAGAATGGTGGAAGGGGGCAAGGGAGCTCCCTGTGGTCTCTTTTTAAGGGCACTAATCCCATTCAGGAGAGGTTTACTTTCATGACCTAATTGCCACTCAACGGCTCCACCGCCTAATACTATCATCCTGGGGGTTAGGAATATATACAGGAATTTGGGATATCCTCGTCTGGCCATCCTTGGCCAGTGGTAGTTGGTCTGCTGTTCTTGGCAATGGCAACCCAGTTCGGCAAGAATCCTGCCATGCCAGTTTAGCAGGAGTTCCCCATCCTTGATACCTAACCAAGTTTCTCCCAGTAATTCTCCATCCAATGACTCCCTCACCTTACCCCATTAGCTATAAATCCCCAGCTATCCCTATTTTACTTGGAATTGAGTTCAATTTCTCTCCCCTATTGCAGTAATATGGAAGAGTCTCCCTTGATTGTTTAACTTGTCTGATGCAATTTTTCTTTGACACGACCAAACAACTTTTATTCTTAATTTCTTTCTCTTGTCTAAATTCATCAGTGATTGCCCGTTGACCAATGTTAAATAGTAGTGGCGACATTGGAAGTATTGGTCCTACTCAAGGCAGGAAACAGGACTGAAGAGATTTCAATGAAGGGGCTATTTCCAAGGTGTGGGCAGGGCTAAGGAAACCCAAAAAGAGATGAAGCACACCAGGGCTAGCGACAATGGAGTAGCTTTATGGATACCTTAGACACAAAAAAGAAAGTGGAGAAAGCAGTTGCCAAAACTCCATCAGAACAGGAATGGAGGTAGCACCTGGGTGGCTCAGTGGTTAAGCATCTGCCTTCGGCTCAGGTAGCGATCCTGGGGTCCTGGGATAGAGTTCCACATCGGGCTCCCCACAGGGAGCCTGCTTCTCCCTCTGCCTATGTCTCTGCCTCTCTGTGTCTCTCATGAATAAATAAATGAAATCTTAAAAAAAAACTCAGACAGGAATGGAGGGTGCCTCATAAGAGCTGTGACTAAGATAGAGGAACATAGTACTGCTAACCACAGCTAGAGGGGAGGGCAGCCTAGTGACTGATGGCACTGGCTTCTCTGTTCTCCTGCTCCCTGACCTTCTGCTGGTGTCTCCTTTGGAAAAACTCAGCCTGAAGCCAGAAGGTAAAGAAGGCTGGTGATGGAGTCCAATGAGGTTGGTCTCCTGGAATATAGAGCATGGAGGAGCCAGCTGGACAGTGGATATGGGGAGGAGGTGTCATGAGAACAAGCATCATAGGAGACATTGTTGACTCCTTCTGTAGGTTCAGTGAAAAAGTTTCTAGTGTTTGCTAGTTAGGCATCTTGCCGGTTTGGGGAGTGAAATGGAGATACCAGTAAGGAAATACTTACTTTCAAACAGTTTTTTTCTTTTCTTTTCTTTTCTTTTCTTTTCTTTTCTTTTCTTTTCTTTTCTTTTCTTTTCTTTCTTTTCTTTTCTTTTTTTGAGATTTTATTTATTTATTTGAGAGTGAGAGAAAGCAATAGTGAGGGGGAGGGGCAGAGGGAGAGAGAGAAACTGAGCGGGAAGCCCAATGAAGGGCTTGATCCCAGGACCCTGAGATCATGACCTGAGCTGAAGACAGACACTTAGCTGACTGGGCCACCCAGGTGCCCCAAGCTTTTTCTTTTTCTTCTCTTTTTTCTTTTGTTTTTTAAACGATTTTATTTATTTATTCGTGAGAGACACAGAAAGAGAGAGAGGCAGAGACACAGGCAGAGGGAGCCCGATGTGGGACTCGATCCTGAGATCCCAGGATTACACCAAAGGCAGGCACTAAACTGCTGAACCCTAAGGCATCCCCACTTTTTCTTTTTAAAACAGAAATGGATAATTTTATCAATGTCTTTTATTTATTTATTTTAAAAGATTTTATTTACTTACTTGAGAAAGAGACACAGCAGGAGTACGGGAGGGGCAGAGGGAGAAGCAGGCTCCCTGCTGAAAGAGGAGTGGGATGTGGGGCTGGATCCTTGGACTTCTGGATTATGACCTGAGTCGAAAGGCAGACATTTGACTGGCTGAGCCACCCAGACACCTCATCAATACCTTTGATTATCTATACAGATGATAATCTTTACTCTATTGACATGGTGAATTATATTAATGCAGAGCATAGTTTGAGGAATTCTTGCATTCCTGAGAGAATCTCCACTTGGTCATGGAACATGAGTGCTTTTGGATTCTGTTTGTTGGTATTTAGATTTGTACATGGATTTTCACAAGTGAAGAAGATTCTGGTCTATATTTTCTTCTCTGCTTTGTTTTTTTCAGCTTAATGAAAACATAGATAACTTTTCTTCCTTTTTGTTTTTGAAAAATCTATTCTCACTTTGGGTTATTTTATTTTATTTTTTTTAAATTGTAATTCTTTTTTTTTTTAATCTTTATTTATTTATGATAGTCACACACACAGAGAGAGAGGCAGAGACACAGGCAGAGGGAGAAGCAGGCTCCACGCACCAGGAGCCTGACGTGGGATTCGATCCCGGGTCTCCAGGATCGGCCCCGGGCCAAAGGCAGGCGCCAAACCGCTGCGCCACCCAGGGATCCCTATTTTATTTTATTTTATTTTATTTTATTTTATTTTATTTTATTTTATTTTATTTTTTATTTTATTTTATTTTTGCCCCTTGCCAGCTAAGCTTTGAAATGTATTTCTTCTAAAAACTAATTTGGGAAAATGTTCTACTTCAGCAATATGAGTCTGCCTATCTTAGATGGGGCAGGATAGTCTGGGTTAATCTCCAATTCATGGATTTTGAGGGAAAAGTAGCTTGAAATAAGCCAGGAGAGGTAGCAGTGACCTTTAGGCAAAGCTTTGCAAGGATTTGGTTTCACTTTAAGGACAAAGTCAGAGAAGGGTTTTCAATATGGCAATTGCTCAATCAGATTTTACCTTTTGAAGATCTCATGCTGACTTTCTCATCATGAGAAAATTACTTTACTCCTCTAAGGTTTAGTTTCCACATCTGTATATCACAGAAAACAAAATCTATGTTATAAGGTCTGAGAAAATCAGCTTAGGTAGATGATAGCTGTAAAATATTTATCCCAGTGTTTGGCACATCATGACCATTTACAAAGGTAATTTTTTTGGTACATATTCATGCAAGTCATTCTTTTTGTGTTTAAACAACAGATTTGTACTTCTTTCATATAAAATCCAGATCTGTTTTGTTAAAGTCATTATATGTGTGTGTGTGTGTGTAATTTTGGTATCTTTTTACAATTATTGATTTGTGGGAGAGCTATTGATTTCTGTATATTTATCTTGTATCCAGCCATCTTACTGAATTCTTCTATTCATTCCTGTATTTCTTAAGCTAATTCTCTTAATCATACTGTTTGCACATTGTTTGTTTGTTTTTTTGCAAACTATTATTTGTGAATTACCTTCAACTTGCATTTGTTTGAAGGATAATATTTATCCTTGGAATCCAAGCTAGAATTGCATATTACAAATAGGTTGTGTGATGGAGATGCAACCCACAGTTTAAATTACCTCTACTGTTGAATAGGATGGTAATTGCAATGATTGCCTAAGGCCATTTGGAAATTAAAAGTTGGATATTTAACATACTAGGTGGAATAGAAAAACAGGTTATTATGTGTATGACTGAGTTTAATGAGCTGTTTATATGACCTTCATGTTCTCCATGTGAAATCATGCATTTATTTCATCTTGAACCAAGGAAAGGTCAGAGATGTTTAAATACACACCTCTTTCCCTTGCACCTTACTATTGATTTACTTGATCTCTAGAATTGCTGATTATGTTTGTCAATCAGCATATATTCTCCATATTTAAATGTAAAGATCAACATAGAGAGAGTACCTAGGATACAATAAGTGCTAGAGACAGCATATTTATTATAGGTGCTATAGACAGAATATTTATGCCCCACTCTCCCATCGAAAGCCTGTATGTTGAACTTCTAATCCTTAATGTGATGGTACTTGGAGGTGAGGCCTTTGTGATTAGGTCATGAAAGTGGTACTCTTATAAATGGGATTAGTGTCCTTATAAAAGAGACCCCAGAGAGCTTTCTCACACTTTTGATCATGTAAGGACACAGTAAGAAGATGGCTATATATGAATAGGAGGTGGGGCCTCACCAAATACCAGATCTGCCTGAACTTCCATAGTGGGCTTCCCAGTCTCCAGAACCACTAAAAAAATAAACGTTTGTTGCTTAAGCTACTCAGTTTATTGGATTTGGGTTATAGCATACTGAAATGACAAAGACAATAGGCATACAATAAACATAGCTTTTCCTCTCCTCCTTTTTAAATGCAAATGTCCAAGGATTATGGCCTAGTATTTTCAATCCCCAAAATGAAGTTCTTCCCATGCTCAGCTACCTCTACACAGCCTTCTCCTGTCTCTTCTCCACCCTCTTCTACTACATTTCTCTCCTTCCTTCACACTAGCCCCAGAGATCTTGATCTTCCCCTCAGCCTTTGCATTTTGAGTGGATGGATGTAACAACCTGTGGCACATCATTTATGGTGACAAACAATAAAATGATTGTGGCTTGAATTAGCAGAATCAGACACCAGCTGCCATGTTTCCTGAAGAGGAGGTGTGGGTTCCTTGGGCGCTGAAGTCTTATATCTCAGGCATCGCTACAGACTGAATTGCGTCCCCTCCAAATTCATATGTTGAGGTGCTAACCCACAGTGTGACTATATTCAGATACAGCAGGGCCTGTAAAGAGGAATAAAAGTTAAGTGATCTCATTAAGCATCCATAGGGCTGGTGCCCTTATAAGAAGAAAGAGACTCCAGAGCTTTCTCTTTTTTCACTATGTGAGGTGACAGCGAGAAGGAAACTGAATGTGCTGCCACCTTGGCCTTAGACTTCCCAGCCTCCAGAACTACAAGAAAATAAATTTCTGCTCTTTAAGCCACCCAGTCTATGGTATTTTGTGATGGCAACCCTAGCTGACTAACACAGGCATAAAGAGATATTGTTTGTAAATGGTTTAAGTACCCTTCCAGCCCACTGAGGGAGTGTTTGGGACATAGGAGTAGCTGTAATTTTAATAGTTAAGAAGACAGGCTTGGGTCCCAGTCTACTCCACATGTCTTATGTCCTCTTTGGATCAGTGGTTCTCCAGAGCATGGTCTTAGAGTGAGTTGAAGATGTGGGAGAGAGTGAGCAAAACAGCTGATGTCTCTTGAGACCTCATCCAGGAACCGACACACTGTGTTTGCCAGATGACCTACCCATCCGGTACTTTTTCACTTAGGTCTGAATTGTGTCACCTGACCTGCCCTAACTGCAAGGGAGTCTAGTAAATCAAGTAGTTAGGTTCTTCAGGCTCTACAGTGGGACGTGGCAATAGTTGGGAAAATGAGTTGTGGAAGTCTATTGGAGCCATCAATCAACTGTTAGTAGAAAAGTTGGAATTTCTACCAATACTTAAGCCGAAGAGAGAACATTCTGGGGAGGAAGCTTGCATCAGATGCTCCTCCCTGTGAGTGGAGGAGTAGCTTATCTGGTTACTGAGAATGGTGTAGATATGTCTCCTTGTGTATGGTCTCTACCTGCAGGGGAAGTGTGTTTTCCCTCTCCCCTTCCTCTCATTATCTCCTCTACTATTTTTCCAGCTCCTCTGCTTAAGCAAAGGCAAGAAGAGACAGAAATGTTGGAAGTAAGCAAAGGGATTGTGTTCAACTACCATTAACGAACCCAGTGTTCTGATACATCCTAGCCCATAGTTGTTTTTTTTTCTCCTGAGAGAGAGAGAGAGAGAGAGAGAGAGAGCCTACACCTGTGTGAGCAGGGGGAGGTGGGGCAGAGGGAGAGAGAGAATCTTGAGCAGGTTCCACAGTCAGCATGGAGCCAATGCTGGGCTTCATCCCATGATCCTGAGATCATGACCTGAGCCAAAATCAAGAGTCAGACACTTAACAGACTGAGTCACCCAGGCTCCCTGCTCATAGTTTTTAACTGAGTCAAAATTTTGAGAAGAGAAGAGCACCTCCAAGCCTGAATACCTCCATTTTTGCACTTTAACTGTTTACATGACAATTTCACATCCACTTAACAATTAACTTCGGTAGGTCAGCCTTGTAGGAATTCTTTCACCCTGCTGTAAAGATGAGATCATCTGTAAGGACAGGGGCGCTGAGCCTGTAGAGGGCAATGAGGTACACACAGCTAGTGCTGGCAGAGCCAGAACTTAAACCTGCTCTTTCTGCTTCAGTATGTGACTCTGCCATTCTTAGGGCATTTATTCTACATTTCCCTGTGCTGTCTCATCAATTCTGCTCATCCTGTAGTAGCTGTTTGTGCATCCTGCTGTCATCCATCCTGCATCCCCCTTCAGCCCAGGAGAGCGATGTCTCAACAATCAATCAATATGCTAATATGCCAGCAATTTCCCAGAGCTTTGTTGTTGAGGAGCCTGTCTTGATTTATTCTTCTGTGTTGCTTAGGCAACATTGATTAATGATCAATTTCTACATTACAAAATAATCATAGGGCCTGATAAAACTGTTCAAGAAGCAGAGACAACCCCTTGAGCAGGTACAAGTTATTAAGCCTTATGCCAGATTGCCTATGGGTGCGGTTTTGCAGATTTTTGGTGGATGCTACACCGACTCTACATTTGAGTTCCTAGACTTCTTAAAGGGGTACCGGCCATCAGGTTGCAGTTTTCTGCTTTGTTGTCTGTGAACGCACTTTGGAGAGGGGTGTTACCAAGTGTAGTAGAATAGTCTTTGGCTCTCAGCTCTATTTTTTTCCAGTGGCAAGCAATGCCTAACACACAGTAGGCTCTTAAATATTTGTGAACTAATGAATACATGAATGGACAGCTTTCTTGGCCTTGGCTGGTCACACTTTTTTTGTGGGTTTCTCAGACATTCATATGTGGTGTAAAGGATTCCAAGAATCTCCCTGATTGTACAATGGTTGGGTAGCATCTTGTGCATTTTGAGAAATTCCTGGAAGGAGGCAATAGAGCACAGTTGTTAGTTGTCTCTGAGGTCCAAGGGCCTGGGTTGAATCTTGCCTCTCTTCCTAGCTCGGTAACTTTAGGCAAGTTTTTACCCCACTGAGTCTCAGTTTCTTCATTTGTAAAGTAGGAATTCTAGAGTCGCTATCTGCTTCATGGGTGGAGCAGATTAAATGAATTAATGCATGTTGAGTACTTAGCATAGTGTCTAGCCCCTAGTAAGTCCTCAGTGATTATTAGCTATTATTTCTGTTTCACTCAAGACTTAATGAAGACACCATTAAAATTAGCTGAAAAAGAACAAATCCACTGATGGGATGAGAACTCGGTAGTTTACTGTAGAATTAGTTCAAGTCAAATATTTACAGTAATCATGAAAGGAAGTACAGAGGGATTAGTCTGACATGGCTAAGAGAACACAGTTCACTCATGTTGGCTTGAAGCTTGCTCTCCTTGTGTCCAACACGTGCTACTGATCCTGTTTATACTTCTGTCACTGTTCTTGGACTTCCTAATCTGCGCCAGTACAGTGCTAGGCATTCTTTGTTACTAGAACTTTATTCTCAGTCTCTGATTTAACACAGTTCTGATTTAATGACAAGGATTTTGTCACTGTATTCCCAGGGATCTGGCTTCCCTCCAATTCATTCAGACAGCAAAGTGCCTGCCATCTCTGCCCAAGAAAGTTTGTAGGTTTTTGTTTTGTTTACCTCTAAAGCTCTTAGTCTCATACCAATCTTGGGACTTGCACTTTCTGCAAATTTGTACTGGTAAAATGTTTAATTACTCTCATAATTATAGAGAGTAAAATGCACAGATTTTAAGTGTACAGTTTAATGGGTTTAGCAGATGTTTACAGCTGTATCACCCAACCCTCTATCAAGATTGTAGAGCATTGTCTCATCACCCCAGAAAGATCCCGATATCCATTTCTGGTTAACCTCCCTCCCCTTCAAAAGCAACTGTCATTCTACCTTCTATCTTATAGATTAGTATATTCTTAAACTTCTTTTGCTCAGTCTTATTTATGTCTGTCAGATTTATCTTTGTCGTTGCATGGATTAGAAGTTCCTTCCTTTTTATTGCTCGGCACTGTTCTATTGTATGAATATTCTGTGGTTTATTTATCCATTCTTGTATTGATGAACACTTGGGTTGTTTCCAGTGTTTAACTCCTATGAACACAGCTGCAATTAACATTCTTTTACTTTTTGTGGACATATGGTTTCATTTACTCTTGTGGAAATAGAAGTGGAATTGCTGAATCATAAAGTAAGCGAATGTTTACAGAAATTGCCAAGCTGTTTCCCAGAGTGGCTACCCCATTTTGCATATCCACCAGCTTCAGTTGCTTGGCATCCTCACCAGCTCTTAGTATGGTCAGTTCTTTTAACTTTAACCATTCTAGTGCATGATGACTAATGATGTTGACCATCTTTTCATGTGTCTTGCATTTATAGCTAATTAGTGTTCATCCAATGGATGAGAAGAGTAATTTCCCAATTGGGTGCTAAATTGAGCATCATTTTTTCCCCCATGAATCCAAGTAATGGATGCCACCCTATTCCCTGTGTAACTCCATAAATGCCCTGTGATGGTTAATTTTATGTGTCAAGTTGACTGGGCCATGGACTTCCCAGATACCTGGTCAAACATCATTCTGGGTGTGTCTCCAGGGTGTTTTGGGATGAGATTAACATTTAAATCAGTAGACTCAGTAAAGCACGTTGCCTTCCCTAATGTGAGTGGACCTCATCCAATCAGTTGAAGGCCTGAATAGAAAAGGCTGACTCATCCCTGAGTAAGTGGGAACTCCTCCTGCCTGATGCCTTTCAGCTGGGACATCCGTTGTTTCCTGCTTTCACAGCTGAATTGAAACATTGGCTCTTCTTGTGTCCTGAGTCTGCCAGCTTTTGGATTGGATCATATACCTTCAGCTCTCCTGGATCTCTCGCTTGCCAGCTATAGATCCTGGGACTTGTCAGCCTCCGTAACCACATGAGCCAATTCTTCCTAAGAAATTTTCTATCTATATCATCTATCTATCTATCTATCTATCTATCTATCTATCATCTATAATTTATCTTCTCTTGGTTCTGTTTCTCTAGAGAACCATGACTAATACACCCTTTCCTCTTGCACCATGTTCTCCCAAAGTGCCCCATTTCAACTCTGTTTCTGCATAAGTGTTTATACCTAACCCTGTGCTGGCTTTGTTAAATAGGCCATACACATATGCTCAGTGCTTTCATCTAACAGCTTTGGGATTGCAATTAAAATCTTTGCAGAAAACGTTATCCAAAGTTATCTTTAAGGCATTCAACACAGCCACATTCAGAAATGGCGGCCTCCCATTAACACCGCAGGAGAGAGAGCCACCGGCTAGCGGTTCCCTGGCTCTTAGGCTGTTGTTTCATAACCATGTTTTCCAACTGCAAGATATGATCCGGCCACATAAAAATGAAATGGTTCTTGCCCTCCTAAGAGCAGAATGACTAATAGAATAACTTAGAAGCTAATAAACCTCCGCCGAAGGAGGATGGTTAAGGATGCTGATAGATGCAAAGGCTCTGAAAGAGCATCTTCTCCTCACTATAGGATGGATGCAAACCTGCTTCTTCATGACATGAACTCAAGCATAACATTCTGGAAAGCTGAACTCACATTAATCAAGAGCCTGAGTGCATATCCTGCAAAGACTAGAGGGTTTCTTTCTCTCTTCTCCCTCTCTTTTGAAACAGTCTGTTTATTTACTTGTTTGTCTAGTCACCTACTTATTTATTTACTACTGTATATAATATTTATATATTATTTATTTACCTCCTAGATAATTAATTTAAAATGTACAGACAAAAAAATAAAATGTACAGACAAAACGGGTTACTTTTCCAGATGAGAGTAAAGAACAGCCCGTCTTTTAATTTTTAATTAAAAGTATTTATTTTTAAAATTTATTTACATTTTAATTTAATTTTTAAAAAGATTTTATTTATTTATTCCACAGAGAG
The DNA here is from genome assembly GCF_905146905.1 of Nyctereutes procyonoides. Lineage (NCBI taxonomy): Eukaryota > Metazoa > Chordata > Mammalia > Carnivora > Canidae > Nyctereutes > Nyctereutes procyonoides. Next base: position 48,501,311 of record NW_026575126.1, on the reverse strand, counting down.
AGAAAGTGCACGTGAGCGTGAGCACAAGAGCCTGGAGGAGGGGCAAAGGGAGAAGTAGACTCCTCACTGAGCAGGGAGCTTGATGTAGGGCTGGATTCCAGGACCCCAGGATCATGACCTGAGCTGAGGGCAGACTCTCAACCGGCTGAGCCGCCCAGGCTCCCCATATTTTAATTTAATTTTAATTAAAAATTTTTTTAAATTAACCACATCTAATATTCATACTGACAACAGGTCCATTGTATTCCCTCTTGAACTGCAACTCCTCCCTAGATTACACATGAGTCTCAGGGGAGGCTACTCAGTTCAAACTTTGGTTTCTGAATACAGGTTAGAAGAGAATTAGTGATTTGGAAACTAGCCCACCCAGGTCAGTGCCTCTTTGCTTACTGCTGGGGGTCCCACTTGGTCTGCAGCATGGGCTTTCATCCCATTACCCTGCAGTCTTTCCTCAACTTGGGGATCATTTCCAGTGCTGAGCTAACATGAGTCTCCCCACCTCCACCTCCAAGGTGTGGTGTCGAGGTCCGATCAGGGTTCAGAGGCCCTTATGGTGAGCATCTCCTTTGCAGCATTGGTTTCTGAAAACTCACCATCTCAGTGCATTCTGGAGGTTCTGGCAAGATTCATCATCATCATCATCATCATCATCATCAACATCATCATTACAGGAGGGGGTCACTCTTCATCCTTCTCCTCCCCAGACATGCATGTCCCCTTGACAATTTTGCCCATGCTCTCCCAAACTTCTGAGTCAAGGGTATTAGAAGGGGCAGCACTTGCCAGGCCACAAGGATCTCATTACTCCTCCCTGCAGGGTGATGGGTGCCTGTGAACCTGAAACCTGCCCACCTAGGAGTTCAGGGAAGACACCAAGGGGATCTTCTCTAAGGAATTTTCTGTGCCTTTTTGGATGAAGTAACCACCTATGATTATCTTACTGCAGAACCTTGAGAACAGCTCGCCAGCTTTGCCAGTGTTTGTTCATCGTAGGAGATGTGAGAAACACAGATACATGATGAAAGAAAGTCAAGTCACTCATTCACCCATCATTCCACCTTCCAGTGTTCCTGGGGCTGCTCTGGGTACAGAGTATACAGCAATGGCAAAAGCCTTGGTCCTCAAGCATCTTGCTTTTGTTGTTGTTGTTGTTATTATTATTATTTTAAATTTAAATTCACTTAGCCACCATATAGTGCATACTTAGTTTCAGATGCACTATATCACTATAATTTATCAGTTGCATATAATACCCGGTGCTCATCACATCATGTGCCCTCCTTAATGCCCATCACCAAATTACCCCATTACCACCCCCTCCCCTCCAGCAAACCTCAGTTTGTTTCCTCTCATTAAGAGTCTTTCATGGTTTTTCTCCCTCACTGGTGACTTCCAATTCACTCTGTGCTATTTCTTATATTCCACATATGAGTGAAACCATATGATAATTGTCTTTCTCTGGATTTCACTCAGCATAATACCGTTCAGTTCCATCCACGTCAATGTAAATGGTATTTGCCCTTTCTGATGGTTGAGTAATACACACACACACACGCACACACACACATATATATATAAGAAAATATAAAGACAGGAAGTGGGACATGAGGAGTCCCTGTGTGTTCCAGGAAGTTGACATCTTGGATGAGATGTGTCTTGAGCAAGGTGATTTCTGAGGAAAGCTCTGGAGAAGGTGAAGGAGGAAGAGCAATCCACACAGAAGGAATAGCCAGTGGAAAACTCAGAGCCCACAGCACACCTGGCTTGCTCCAGGAACTGTGAACAGGCCCACCAAGGCGAGTAGAGAGAACAACGGAGTGAAGGAGGAGTCGAAAACAGACATGGGGGTGAATGTGGAAGATCATGAAGCCACCAGCATGGCGAGGCCCCTTCCTTGCTGTTCACTACTTTCCATGATAGGATTCCTAATGGCTGCTTCCTTATTGGCGGTCATTTATGTAGCCCCTACCCACTACTGGACATCTACACCGTTTCTAGTTTTCCCACACAATCACCTACAAGCTCTTGCTGTGGTTTTTGCCTGCTGAGTGTTGCGCTCCAAGGCAGGAGAGTGGATGGCAGGAAATGGGTGTCCCAAGTCAGCCCATTTCTGCAGATGGGGTGAGATATTGAATCATTGCCCTGAACTCCCCATTAGTTTTGGGTTTGTGAAGGCATGGGGCTGCTGCCCTCCAGGGCCGGTGGGAATGGTGGCCTTTGGGTCCTGAGCAAAATTACTGGGATGATCTACTCCCTGCTAAATTTGCAAGACAAAGGCAGGAAACATGGGGGAAAGAGCTAGAAAAGATAAGCACAGAGACACATACAAGAGGAGACCTGGAAATCTTTATAAAACTAATATAGTTGTTGCTCTGATTTAAAAGTAAAGCATGCATGTTAAAGAAAATCAGGGAAGTTTCCAAAAGAGTAAATATTTAGTTAAAGCTATAGAACCCCATTTTTGGAAGTAATGATGTAACATTTTATTGCTTTCCATTGAGATCATCACATGATTATACATGCACATGGTTTTGGATTCTTTCTTTCTTTCTTTCTTTTTCTTTCTTTCTTCTTTCTTTCTTTCTTTCTTTCTTTCTTTCTTTCTTTCTTTCTTTCTTTCTTTCTTTCTTTCTAAAAGATTTTATTTATTTATTCATGGGAGACACACCGAGAGAGAGGCAGAGACATAGGCAGAGGGAGAAGCAGGGTCCCTGAAGGGAGCCTGATGTGGGATTTAATCCTGGGACCCTGGGATCATGATCCAAGCCAAAGGCAGATGCTCAACCACTGAGCCACCTGGGTGCCCCAAGATTTTGTTTTATGTCACTTTATACTTTGTGAAGAACATTGACTTACAACTGGAATATCAAAAAACATGATTTTTTATTATTGTGTAATATTCCACTAAAAAAATTTTAAAAAAGTATTGTATTTAACAAACCAGTTAATGATCCAGTATTGAAACTATTGCTGTCATTTCCTTATTGTTGGATGTTTTGGTTGTTTTTCATATTGTACTATTATAAATAATGCACTCATGTAGCCCTTCATCAGGTATCTCAGACTGTATCACTGAATATTTTATTAGGATGAATTCCTAGGAGTGTGACAACAGGCACAGCAGATGAATTTTTCCTTTTCAAATGCTGGAAATCTTGGAAGGAAGTGATTGAATACTCTGCGCAATGATATTTGATGTGTTGAGCCGAATCATGAACAGGTGACGAGCAGTTCAGGTCATGGTAGTTTTGGCATTACCGACTACTTGGTGGCAGTTCCTCAGATTGTGATAAAAATATTTTGGAGGAGGTGCAGAGTGTCCTGGATTACATGTTAGACTTAATTTTTTTTTCAGGAAAACCCAACATAGGGCTAAAAAAGATGCTAGAATCAATGAAATAAAGTACAAAAGAAACTTTTAAAAGGATCTTAATTTTATCAGATCAGAAAAACATCTATTAGGATGTATTATGTTTGTTAGACATGCAGAAATTTGAATAGTGGCTGAATTTTGATAATCTTGGGACATTACCATTGACCTTTTAGATATGATGTTAAAAGATGAGTCCTTATCTCTTGCAAGTGTGTTTGGAAACATTGAAAATGAAATGATATGATGTCTGGGAATTCCATCCAAGTAATTTTAGGGCAGTCAATGAGACAGAATTGGCTGGGGGTTGATCGTAGTTGGGGCTGGTGATGGGTCCTTATTTTTATGAAAGATCAGCAATTTATGGCCTGGGGGCCAATTCTAGCCCACAGCCAGTTTCTGTAAATTAAGTTTTATTAGAAAACAGCCATGCCTGTTTGCTCACATATTTTCTCTGGCTGATTATGTTAAGCTGAGTTGGTTGCAACAGAGACCATCTGGCTTGCAAAGCCTGAATATATTCTATCTGCCCCTAACAGAAAGAGTTTGCCGACCCTTGATTTAAACTATTCCGCCTACGTCTGTTTATGTTTAAAATCATTCATAATAAAATGTTTAAAATACAAGTAATGAAAAAGATCTACATGGTTCCTCCAACTACTACCACCCAACAGCGCTTATCTACTAACACTGTCTTGAACACATTAAATCACAGCTGAAATGCATGGCCCCTATAATAAATTCCTAAAATATCTGTGAGGTTATGGTTCTATAAAAATTTACTATTCTGTACAGATAATATATGTGTGGTAAAGGATTCTATAGGACACACTCTGGAAAGGAAATCTTCCCTTTCCTGTCTCTCATCTACCCAGTCTCCTTCCCTGGTGTTTCTTGTTTATCCTCCTGGGAATAATTTATGCGTGTACAACTGTAATATAAATATATAGTATAATGTCCCCTCCTATCTCCAAGGGATGGAATACTATATATATTTTCTTTTTTGTCGCTTAATAATATATCTTGGAGATCTTTCCATGTTAGTTGTCTAAGTCATTCTATAGTCATTCCTAAATTATATACATATGTATATAATTATATATGTGTATGTGTGTGCATGTATATTCCTAAAGCACATCTATTTAGAAATATATATTTTCCTAATGTATACATATTAAGATACATATTTTTTCCTTTTCTGTGTTTTGACAGAATTGCAGGGATACAGAGGTATAGGCTGAGCCCTGGGGAGCGTGTGAGTTGCTCAGCAGCAGAGGTTGGGGTGGGCATCTTTTATTGGACTTCCCCATCTCCATTCTGAGGAGAGGCTCTGGAAAGAATTCACCAAGTTGGAGTTTGTTGAGCATTCGAAGGTCAGTTCTCCTCTTTGTCCTTCCCTAAAATACCAAAGAAAGACAGAAATGCCAATTAGCAAATCCCATTTGCTCCACCTTTAAATTGTCTTCAGAACTGAGCCACTTCTCAGCCCTTCTCAGTTGGGTCCCAGGCCCTGTCACCTCTCTCCTGGGTGGCATGACCATGATTGTCTGGTCCTCTGGGCTCCCCACACCTTTCCTGGTTCTCTGCAGTCTGGTCTGACCACCGCACCTGCATCTCATCCTTTTAAGTGAAAGTCAGAGTTGGTCCCTACTTGCTCAGAATCCTTTAACAGCTCATTTTATTCAGAACAAAACCCCAAAGACTCACAAAGACTTGTAAAGTCCTACCATCATTTTTTCTCCAGGATTTTTTCTCTCCCTCTCTTCTGCAGCCCATGGCCTCCTATCTACTCTTCTTGGAAAGTTCTGAACCCATCATCCAGACGGCTCGCCCCTCACCTCCTTCAAGTCTTTGCTCAAATGTTACCTTCTTAGACACGCCTCCCCTTCCCCCCATTTAAAGAATCACCTTTCCCCAGCATCCCACATGCCCCTTTATAAATAATAACAAAGATTTTTTTTTCCTGTAGTTTTCGTTCCTTCTCTATTAGCTGACCACAAGCCTGGTGGCTTCGAACAACAGAAACGTTTTGTCTCACAGTTCTGGAAGTCCGAAGGTTGAAATCAAATGTTGGCAGGTTGCTTCCTTCTGGAGGCTCTATGGGAAAATTCATTCCATTCCTCTTTCTTAATCCTGGTGGCTGCTTGTAGACATATTGTAGACAAGCGTTCCTTGGCTTGTAGACATGTCACTCTAGTCTACCTCCTTCTAATGTCTTCCCCTCTTTTCTTCTATTATAAGGACACTTGTTGGAGTTAGGGCCCATTCTAATCCAGGATGATCTCATCCTGATGTCCCCAAGTACATCTACAAAGACCTTTCTTCCAGAGAAGATTACATTCACAGATTTCAGGTAGGCATATCTTTTGGATGACCAGTCTCAACTGCTTACACCTTCTATTTCTCATAGATTCATTTTGTATTTGCCTTTCTCTCCCTAGTAGGATATAAACACTGAGGAGCCATTTATTTATTTTTGTTTTTGCTTGCTTCCCATCTCCCCTGACCCACCTGATTATTCCCATTATTTACTGGGCAATGCTCAGCATATGGGGGAGATGCAATAAGTATTTGCTGAAAGTCAATGAATGAATATACATATATATATTTTTTGCCACAAGGTTTACAACTGAGAATTGTAGGATTAATCATTTTTTCTCTTTGCTGGTCAGAGCTGCCTCAGTTAATATCATTTATCAATAAAGTAATTTGGAATATGAGGACTTGGCATGAAATGTGACTTATATGAATGAGTGACATAAGTCTAAAATAACTCACAGGGTCCATTTATAACTAGAAACTTAGGGGAAAACCAACACCTAAAAGGAAATGGCAAATATCACATTCACTGATCATTGACAGATCTGCATGGCTTAAGGGTAAAAAAAAATTCCTGATCTCTTTGATAGTCTTATTATTTAACAGTGACTGTATAAACTCTAAGCATAGTTTTGAACTTAAAAAAAAAAGTGACTTGCACCTACTTTGGGCTTATAAATGGAGTTATGGTTAGAAACTGGGTTGTGGCCCAGAATTGGCATGTTTGGGTGGAAGATTCTGCTCCAAGAACAGAGATGGGCTGGGGCTCTGGGATCTTGGGGACTGGGCCTCTCCCACACAGGACCATCTGTCCTTCTTTCTGGTCCAGGATGAGAAATGCTCCCAGAAATGCTTTTGTGTGTCTGGAAGGAACAGAGAGTGATAATAGGATTTATATTTTGACTCATAGCCTTCGACTCAGGGTGTATGATCAAACAGGCTCTAGGGACTGTCATAATTGCCACCTCATTCAGTTCCCAGACCCTCTCCCAGAGGGTCCCCTGTAGGAAAACAATTCCACTTGCCATGAGCACCTTAGCACGATGCCCAAGTCCTAGCTGCAGATTTGTCCTGGCTTTGTTCCAGAAAAGTGTTCCAGTTTTCTTTCCCCTCTAACTGCCTGTGAGGGTCATAGCCCAGACGGGAGCCTCAGTGGGATCTTCTGTTCTTTACAATTTATTATTTTCAGAGATGTTCCCAGCTTTTCAATTGCAAACAAGGGAATAGGGGGCATTGAACATTCTTCTCTAGTGATCTTTTTTTCTCAAATACCTTCCCCCTCCCCCCAGATTATCAAAGTAATACAGGCTTGCTATTCAAAATTTGGGAAATAAAAAAGAAAAGAGAGCTAAAAAGAGAGTTTAAGTCACCAATAATGCTACTACCAGAAATAACTACTATTATTATTTTATTTCATAAGTTATTATCTAAATGAGCATCTACCTGTATGAATGTCTGTAAAAATACAGTCATATTTATATGTTTATAAACATATATTTTTATATATTACAAAGTTATTATACTTTGCTTATAGTTTTTCAACATTTTATTGTAAAACTACTTTAAACACACAAAAAATGGAAAGAATTGTATAGTGAATATTCCAATCATTATATTCTGCCTTTAACATTTTTCTTAGTTTTACCACTTACTTTTTCCTTCTTCTCTCCCTCCTTCCTTTGTTCCATCAATTCTTCCCTCTTTCCATCCCCCTACCTATCTCTCCATCCATCCATCCATCCACCCCTCTACCCAACCATATGTCCATCCATCCCACCCTCCTTCCCTCTGTTCATCTGTCCATACTTCTATCAATTCATCCATCTTATTTTTGTGGTACAAGTAAGCTACAGATGTGAATACTGTTTTTCCCTAAACATCTTTGTATATACAACTTTATCTTACTTCTTTACCTAACATGGTATAAAGTTTCCTACATTTTAAAATGTTCTTTAAGGGTACTTTAAAAAATAGTTGCCTAATATTCCATGGCATAGATGTACCATAATTTATTATTCCAATTCCTATGATGGGAAGTTTTAATTTTTTCTAATTTTCCACTTTAGTAAATAATGCTGCAGTGAATATCTTTGAACACGAACTCTTGGACCAAACCTCTGATTATTTCTTTAGAGAATGATCATGAGAGGAATATTACTGAACCAAGTAATATGGACATTTAAAAAGGGAATTGAAGTATAATCTCTAGTTTTCCCTTGAGATGGGAACTTACTGTCTACCATCTTAGAAAGTTCTGTCTAGAGTCCAGGTAGGTGGGCTATATCTACATTGTGGTGGAAGAGAAAGTGGTGGGAGCATGGGCTTGGACTCCAAAGTCTCTGGTGAAGTTTCAGGTATAATGAAAGAAAATGTCCATGTTGGGCATGGACATGTGCCCAACATGGACAAATGCCCAACATGGACATTTCTCCATGGATTTCTTTCTTGAAAGTATAGGGTAGGGTTAGTTATGAGAGCCTGACTATGTGGCATGAAAGAACGGGGCCTGCCTTTCCTTAGGTCTTGGGTGTTCAGTCCTTTTGGCAACTGAGTGCCCCTCCCCCATGTAAGTACATCTGGGAGTGCTCAACTCAGTTTCCAAAAACTTTCATGGAGGATTAAAAGTCCACTAGGCATAGTGCTGAGGGCTGTGGGGTTACAATATTGAAAGATTGGAAATGATTATAGTTCTTAACATACAATCAACAGGAGGAATCTTAGCATTCTGTATGTGAGACTATATTAATTGGAGTAATTGAAGCAGAAATCAAGCAGCGAAAAGAGAATTTACGAAACTTTTGTTTGTGCTAGGTCACAATATAAAATACAGTGGTTGTGTAGACTATGATTAACACAGTTTGGAAAGCACAGAGGAAGACTCAAGGTGTTATGAGACCCAGGAGGAAGTGCCTTTTGAGGCTTGGCAGCATTCAGAGAAACTATCCTAGATGATGGCATTTTATCAAAATCTTGAAAGAGGAGAAATAAATTTTCCATGTGATCAAGGACAAGATGAGAGGGTCTGGCAGATGGAACAGCTGGTGTAATGTCAAGAAGGCAAAGAGGAAAATGTTGAAATTAGACAACATCAGGAAGTTATATATCTATAGGCTGAGTCTCCTTGGGGGTCTCTGGTTTGAGACCTCTTGGGGAGTGATGGTGACCCACTGGGGATCACTAGCAGGGTGATGACTGCCAGATTTGGGGCCGATGGTTTGTTTGCTAGTTAGGTGGTCTTAGGATCATGGACTTGCTCATATGAACTCTTCCCCAACACTGCATCTTTTCCCAGGCTGTACCCACTGCCAGCTTGTACTTCAAGAGTCATTTGAGGTGTCCTTTCTTTGGGTTAGGTGTCCATGCTTGGGTTAGATACACTTCTTGTTCCTACAATATCAGGTTTATCCCTAGAACTCTCACTGTATTGTTTTCTCATTATCTGCTCATATCCTACAGATAGTTGAGCTCTGTGAGGTCAGGACTTGTGTTTTTATGTATCATTGCTAATGCCTGGACCTGTCTCATTCAATATGTTTGTTGAATAAGATGACATATTATGCACTAGCCAGACTGATGAAGACAAAGATTTTTTTCGATAGAGGCAGATTGCTTTCCTATACCTGGTCAGGTAATCTGTAAAGGCAAGGTCTGATCTGTTTAAAATTTTGATCTGTAAAGTGTGGAAAATAATTATAATTAGCCTGTAGGTGGCTGTAAAGGTTAAAAGAGTTCATACCTCCTTATAAAAGTGCTTGATAAACCATTCAAGTGTTTAATAAATGTTTTTTTCCTGGTGGCTTTGGTGACTATAATATCACCTGTTTGGGATACAGGAAGATGAGACACGTAGAACAAAGTTAGAATGGTTTGGGGCCTTCTCATAGTCCACAGCCTAGGTTTTACTGATAGACAGACTGTGTTATCTGTGGCAGAAAGGGGAGAACAGAGATAATTTAGGCTGGAGAAGGTTTCCAGGTCTCTATCCAGAATTTGTGTTGAGGAAGTTCCGTGGGGCAGAGGGATGCTCAGTAAGGCCTGGGGCAGACCTTCTAATCCAGGACGTTTAAACAGAGGGCAAATGTTGGCAATGAGTGTCTCAAACTAGCTAGTTGTCCATGTTCTTCTAGAGCAGGGGCTGGAAATGCTTTCTATACAGAGCCAAATGGTAAATACTTAGTCTCTACAGGGCAGACAGCCTGTTGCAACTACTCAACACTGCTGTTAGACCATGAAATCAGCCATAGATAATATAGAAATGAACAAAATGGCTGTGTTCCAATAAAACTTTATTTACAAAACAAAGCAGGGGTCCAGGTTTGGCCTGGGGGCTGTAGTTTGGCAAACCCTGCTCCAGAGTCTTCAGAGCCTGGTGATATGTTTAGGGCTACAGAGTGGCAGCTGCATTTCTTACTGTTCCAGAATACTTTTAGGGCTTCTGTAGTGATTGGGGTACAATTAGAGTTGGAATTCTCCTTTCCTTGTGTTTTCTGTGTTGGATATATATAATTGGGAATTTACTAACTGATGTTACTTAGGGGGGTTCTGAGTGTGTCTCTAGCACCAAGATGCTGGAAGGGTCCCATGGGGGAGATTGAAAACCCAAGCTCTGGAGCCAGAAAGGCCTGGGTTCTAATCCCATTTCCACTTGACAAAGGTGTAACTTTGAATGAGTTGTAAAACTTTGTTACACCTCAGTTCCTTCATCTATAGAATGGGGTAATAATAATGCCTACCTTACAGGAGTGTAGAGAACATTAAGAGAGAACATGTATAAAATGATGAAAGCAAGCCTTCTTAACCTTGACTCTATTGACATTTTGGGTTGGATATTCTTTGTTTTGAGGAGGAGGGCATAGTCCTGTGCATTGTGGAATGTTTAGCAGCATCCTGGTCTCAACCTACTGGATGCTGGTAGCATTACTCCCCCTAATTTTGATAACCAAACATGTCTCCAGACACTACCAGTGCCCACTGAGGGTCATAACTATACCCAGTGGAGGACAATTCCATCAGAAAAAAATGCCCAGCATTAATAAATGTTGATTCTTATTAGCAATTGTTGAAATTTCAAGTATTAAGCCTGGTGGTGCAGGTTTTTAAATATCTAGATACCACAAAGTTTGGGATCCTCGAAGACAAGCATCAAATTTTGTATAATGATAGTATCAATAAAAGTGACACTAGTCAACACACATAGTTCTTATGCACCAGGTGCAACTTCAAGCAGGTCACCTGTATCAATTTACCTAAACCTGCAATCCCGTGAGGGAGGCACACAGTCTTGCCAGCGCTCTGGATGACAGCCTCTGCTACTCCTATTGGTTGATATGGTGAAAGGAAAGGATGATGGAGCCCCAGGGCAGATTTGGGGCCCTGTTGCAAAGAGTAAAGCGCTCTACAAGATTTTGCAGAAGCTGGCTCCTACAGCCTGAAAGTGCATAATGCCATAATGTGGGCAAACCCAGTAAAGCCAGAAAAATTCTCTGAGAATCTGCCCACCAGACTTGTTTCCACATTCACGTGCTCCCACCACTACCCAGGGAGGCCACATCTGTCTCAGCAGGGACAGTCCGGGCACTGTGAATCTTTACCAATAAAGCGCAATTTGGAAAAAAGAAAATCCCTCAGTTTCTTGGTCAAATCACTGATTACGTTCCACTGATTATGTATGCTGAGTACACAAGAAGGAATATTTTCTAAGCTATCCAACCTTTCTAGCACCTGAAAGCAAGAAGAGATGAGTTTCTGGGAATCTGGGTGAGGAAGCTGTGGTGGGATTTGTTTTCTGTTTTTTTTTTTTTTTTCTAGATTTGGCTCAACTTTAGAAAGGAAATATGGACCAGAGTGCTTGCTTCTCTTCTCCTCCTGGATGGCAGGAAGATGTGCACTGGAACCACCGGTGGCTTTGGAACAACCGCCCCTTTCCGCCCCCCGCCAGGATGCTCCGAGCTCCAAAAGCAGTGTCCTTTTTATTCCTTACCATAAGATGGCACTCCGATCCCTGCAGTAGGAACTGGGTTGGCTGGAGAGAGGGCTCTTGGACGACCACACAAGCAGAGAGCCACTGCTCTCATCTGTATTTGCTTTACATTGCTAACAAGATGCGGAAATTTTATTCCAAATGCGTAAATATTATTGAGTTTGCCAAGGATTTTTGCATGAATCCACGACAGAGGACTGATGTTCAGGACCAAGAGGAGATGATAAGCAGGGTGGGGAAGGAACAGAAAAGCTTGCCCATCACGGCTTGCTTCAGTTACCAATTCCATGTGTTTATGCACTTAGTATTAACACGCTGCAATGCAGATTTCTTTGGGATTGTGGCTCTGACACGGCGTGTGCTCTGGCCTTAGTTCTGTGGGAGGCTGTTCTGCTGTTTGTGGCGAGCCAGGATGGGTGGGTGGTGAAGATTGCAGAGGCAGACAGGTAATTGCCCAAGCTGGGCTTTGGTTTCCTCAGGCTTCTGATCCCTTGACTGATCCCCTGCTGAAGGATTGTTAATTGAAACTGTTTGATTGAGGGCCCACTTACCCTTGAAGGTGAGACCACAAGTCCTCACCATTTTGATGACTGAGGGCTACATCCTGTGTCCACTCAAGCCAAGTTCAGTGGGGATTCTTGGCTCTTATCTGAGTTGTAGTGAAGAGGAGATGCCAGGGTGGCTGGTTTTCCCCTTAAGCCACACTCCTACCTGTCGGTTGCTGCTTCATAGTCACTGGGGTGCCAGGGATGCCTGGAGGACTTCCAGTTTCACTGAGTTTCTCCTGCTTCCCTCTGTGTGCTTTCTGAGGAGCCTGAAAACACAAATATTTGATTGAGTGGATGCAGGGTGGGTAGATGGGTGGATGGATGAATAATCCAATCCCTTTATTGTTACCCGAAAGGGAATGTAGTGTATGATTTCATACCAGATACACTGGTGGAAACTTGACCTTTTATTATGAAAACTAAAGATCCCGTTAATAGTTTCTGCCCTTAAGAAGCTTAGTCTTATAGGAATTTAAGATATGCTGATAATTATTATAGGCTCATAAAAACTACCAGCTATTAAGCAACTGCTCAATAGCTGTATAGGTTTATATTTATATAACTTACGTATACTTATAAAATGTATCAGACTTTCTTTATATTTACATGCTCTTATATATAGCTTAAATAGAAACTTCAAAAAGTTATATATATTTACGTTTTCTTAAAAGAAGTCTGATATGTAACACAGTGGTTATCACCATGTTTTTCTCAGTGTTGTCTTTCTCCTTCCTAATAAAATTCTGATTTTTTTTCCCCCAGTATTCCCCATCCCCTACTCAGCAAATCCTTTCTTTCTCAGCTCCATAGAGGGGCCATGTACAGTCTAGGCCATTTATGACGAATCCAACCCTCTTGCCAATGTTTGGTTCCAGAGCTGAACTTAATGTAATTAGTGCTCAGCACCCCTCTGGATACTGGAGTGAGTGTGTCACCCACATTAGTGCAATTGACTGAAGGAAGAACATTCTATCATCACCTAAATGGTGGGAAAGCTTGCTGCCTTCTGTGGGATACCTACAGTGAAGTCTGTAGTTGATAACTTTCTTATGGCTAGAAGGAAACTGGCTTTAGGATGACATTGATGCTTGGCTGGTGGAGCAGTGATATGGAAAGAATCTAAGTCCTTAATGACATCATTGAGTGGCTGAATCAATCAGCTCTAAAGCCTGCTTGACCTCTGGACTTCCTCTTAAATGAGATGTGTTAAAAATGCCTTTATTGCTTAAGCCAGATAAAGTCAGTGTTTTGGCTATCTTTAGTGATATGATTGCTTTTGTTAACACACAAAAAGGAGGTAATATTCAGAGAGGTCAACAGCAATAAAATTATATTAAATGACCAAAGGCCAATCTATAACCCTTGGCTCTCCCACCTGATGATCTGCTCTCCAAACTCTGGATCCAAGCACATGGAGTTGCCTCCCACTGAATATGAGGTAGAAGATATAGAAAGTGTTTGGAAGAAAGCCAGGGGCTTGGGGAAAAAGAATAGAAAGAACTTACAACTAGGGAAAGGAAACACTGGAGGCTATTGAATGAAGTTCATTATTCCCATAGAATGTGAGACAATAGACATGTCAACAGAGGGAAAAATTGGTTAGCTACAAACTCTAGTGAAGAGAATGGTTCTACTATAAACTTTGATATCTTTCAGAGGACTTGAGTGGATATAAACTAAAATTGATGCCTTTGTCCATTTGGGGGAGTGAATACTCCCTCCTTTTTTTGAATCTTTCTCTTCCCTACTTTTGGTTCTGTGATTATGGTGTGAGAAAAGATGATTTTTTTTCTATTTAAAAACCAAAGGCAAAAGCCCAAATCCCCAATGTCTTTTTAGTCCAGAATGAAGGACAAGCTGACAGCTTGATTTTACGTTAGTTCCTGCCTCCTGGAGTGTGACTTCTTGGACCTTTGCCCAAAGTTGGATTTGCCTGTCATCTCAGATATTGGAAAGAAGCTTTGCAAAAGTGTTCTCAGGGAACTTGCTGACCAAGGGAATGGATGATACAGTTGGGGCTGAAATTTGCTGAGACATGAAGTTGAGTGAAACTTTGATTGTCAGAAATATCAGGAAAGTAACTTTCCTGAAAAAGGTGGCAGTTTTATTCAAGCAACAGGCGCCATGGTATGCTGCGAAACCTTATGTTTTTATTTTGAAAAAGTTTTAAAAATACAGAAAGCTTGCATGCGCATTTCTCTAACTAACGAAGACATCAACATGGCATATAAAAGATGTTCAACGTCGTCAATAGGGAAATGTCAATCCAAGCAACAAGGAAATGCAACTTCACACCTATTAGGATGGCTATTATGAAGAAAAGGGAAACAACAGGTGTTGGCAAGGATGCAGAGACTATGGAACCTTGTGCTTTGCTGGTGGGAATGTAAAATATTGCAGCAGCTGCAGAAAATGGTATGGTGGTTCCTCAACCAAGTATGCATAGAGTTACCCTGTGATCTGGTGATGCCATTTATAGGTAATTACTCCAAAAAACTGAAGACAGGGACTCAAACGGATAGTTGTATGCCAATCTTTACTGCAGCATTATTCACAATAGCCAAAATGTGGAAGCCACCCAACTGCCCATCACCAGATGAATGGATAAAAAAAATGTGGTGTATATATAAAGGAATTTTATTTGGCCATAAAAGGAATATTGTTCTGACACGTGCTATAGCATGGATGAAAACATTGGGCTAAGTGAAAAGAACCAACACAAAAAGATAAATACAGTATGACCTCCACTTGTATGAAATATTTAGATCAGGCAAATTCATAGAAATAGCAGGTAGATTAGCTTACCAAGCGAAAGGGGGAATAAGGAACTATTGCTTAATGGGTGTGTTTTTTCTTTAGGGTGATAAAAATGTTTTAGAAGTAGTGATGAAGTTTGGGACGCCTGGGTGGCTCAGCAATTGAGCATCTGCCTTCAGCTCAGGGTGTGATCCCAGGGTCCTGGGATCAAGTCCTGCATCAGGCTCCCCACAGGGAGTCTGCTTCTCCCTCTGCCTATGTCTCTGCCTCTCTTTCTGTGTTTCTCATGAATAAATAAAGAAAATCTTAAAAAAAAAAAAAAAGAAATAGTGATGAAGTTTGCACAACATTGTGAAAATAATAAAATTTAAAGAAAAATATAGAAAAAGACAAAAGTAGACAAAATACAGAAAAACATGAAATAGGAGCAGAAAGTATAACAATCACCCATATGCCTTTTGGGTGGAATGAACAAATAATAATATTTTATCATATTTCCCCTAGGTATTTATGTTGCCGATGAAGTAATTCCCCTGGAGCACACGAGAATGCCCTGTGTCACATCCCTGAGCCGGTCTGAGGCCCCTTCCCACTACAATGGACAGTTTTTGTTCATCCTGAGGGCACGAACCTCAAAAGCCTGCATCTCCGGGCTTCTCTGGAGGAGGCCTTCCTCTCATGGCCAGGGAATTTGCTCTCCGTCCACAAGGCAATCCAAAAGGGCCTGGAGAAGCAATGCCCGGAGGTCATCCCTCCAACAGTGACAGATGGGAATCGTGAAAGCAAGTATCTCCGATTCCTTGTCCCTTGTCCCTTGGTGTATCAATTCTGAGGCACACTCCTTTGTGATGTTTCACAGGGTCTTGGATGAGATGGAGCTGCCACAGCAAACCCTCTGGTTAATGCAGGCCTTATGGGCTTTTCTCCCCTGCCTGTCTTTCTTTCCTCACTTCCTGCAATTGCCACTCAAAAAAACTCCATATTTTAGGCTCTGTTTTCAGAAGAATCCAAACTAGGACATACATCCCCTTCTTTCTCATTCCCTCTTTGCTCATAAGAGGCAATCATTTCCATAAAGTTAAAATGCTCCTGATTGAGATTTTAAAATATTTATTTATTTATTTTCAACACCTTAATCCCTTCTCTTTAGTTTTTTGTTTCATTTTTTAAATTTAAATTCAACTAATTAACATAAAATGTATTATTGGTTTCAGAGGTAGAGGTCAGTGATTCATCAATCTTATATAACACCCATGCTCATTCCATCATATGCCCTCCTTAATGCCCATCACCCAGTTACCCCACACCCCCACCCCTCTCCCCTCCGGTGACCCTGAGTTTGTTTCCTATGATTAATAAGAGTTATGGTTTGTCTCCCTCTCTGATTTCGTCTTGCTTTATTTTTCCCTCTCTTCCCCTAAGCTCCTCTGTTATGTTTTTTGTTTTGTTTTTAAAAGATTTTATTTATTTATTCATGAGAGACACACACAGAGAGAGAGGCAGAGACACAGGCAGAGGGAGAAGCAGGTTGCCTGTGGGGAACCTGATGCGGGACTTGATCTCAGGATCCCAGCATCACTACCTGACCCAAATGCAGACGCTCAACCACTGAGCCACCCAGGTGCACCCTGTTATTTTTTAAAAATTCCACATATGAGTGAGATCATATGATAATTGCCATTCTCTGATTGACATATTTTGCTTAGCCTTTGTTGATGTGCAACAAATCTTATTGTGCAGAGATTGCTCACAATGTATCCTCCAAGAACCGCAAAGCCATTGTGGAAAGAGCAACCCAGCTGGCCATCAGAGTCACCAATCCCAATGCCAGGCTGTGTAGCGAAGAAAATGAATAAACAGCTTATGTGCATGTCATATTTGTGTTAATAAAACCATAAAACTACAAAAAAAAAAATTGGGAGTGACCCTACACGAGGCCTTGGCTGCTGCTGACTTGCTGAAGAAAGAGAAGATCAACATTCGTGTGTGGACCCCTTCACCATCAAGCCTCTGGACAGAAATCTCATTCTCGAAAGCGCCCGTGCGACCAAGGGCAGGATTGTCACCGTGGAGGACCATTACTATGAAGGTGGCATAGGTAAGGCAGTGTCCTCTGCCTTGGTGGGTGAGCCTGGCATCACCGTCTCCCGCCTTGCAGTTGGCGAGGTACCAAGAAGTGGGAAGCCAGCTGAGTTGCTGAAGATGTTTGGCATTGACAGGGACGCCATCACCATTGTGAGGGACCTTGTCGCCAAGGCCTAGGGAGGGTAGGGGGTGTGAGGTAGGGGTTCTACACATTCCTGAAATTCTGGCAAAGGTGCTCAAAGATGTATGGAGTGGAGTGATAAAATATATGTTTCAAGAAAAAAACACCCTCTAGTTCCATCCACATCATTGCAAATGGCAAGATTTCATTTTTTTGATGGCTGAGTAGTGTTCCATTGTGTGTGTGTGTGTGTGTGTGTGTGTGTGTATCTTTATCCACTCATCTGTCAATGGACATCTGGGTTCTTTCATAGTTTGATATTGTGGACTTTGCTGCTATAAACATTGGGGTGCAGGTGCCACTTCAGAACACTACATTTGTATCTTTGGGGTAAATACTTAGTAGTGCAATTCCTGGGTTGTAGGTAGCTCTATTTTCAACTTTTTGAGGAACCTCCGTACTGTTCTCCAGAGTGGCTGCACCAGCTTGCATTTCCCAATAGTGCAAGAGCGTTCCTCTTCACATCCTCGCCTGATTGACATTTTTTAAAGCTTTTTTTTTTTTTTTTACGATAGTCATACAGAGAGAGAGAGAGAGAGAGAGAGAGAGAGAGAGAGAGAGAGGCAGAGACACAGGCAGAGGGAGAAGCAGGCTCCATGCCGGGAGCCTGACGTGGGATTCGATCCCGGGTCTCCAGGATCGCGCCCTGGGCCAAAGGCAGGCGCCAAACCGCTGTGCCACCCAGGGATCCCGACATTTTTTAAAGCTTGTAGCTAACACATCTACATACACTTTAATGAGTTTTAAGTAATTTTATGAATGACACCACTGTGTGTGTATGGTTCTACAACTTCTTTTCTCACTCAATATGTTTTCACAACTGCTCCATGTGATAATAGAGATCTGGTTCATTATTTTTGACTACTATGTGTGATTTTAACCATTGTATGACTGAACCACATTTAGCCACCCCTGTCATGATAAGCATTTTTCTTTTCCTATATATTTTGCTATTGTAAACAGTGTTTCAATAAACACCTTTATACCTTTATTTTGTTTTAAAGAAATGCATCCAGAAGCAGAACTGTTGGATTGCAGGATATGCATAAATGATAACTTTCAAAAAATGTGTTAAGGCTAAATTCATATAACATAAAATTAACCACTTAGAGGTAAATAGTTCAATGTCATTTATTATATTCACAATGTTGTACAACCACTATCTCTTCTTAGTTGCATACATTTCCATAACCAACAACAAAACCTCGTACTCATTAGCAGGTACTCCCCATTACCCCCTTCCCTTAGACCCTTTCAACCATTATTCTACTATCTCTATGGATTTGCCTCTTCTGGATATTTCTTTTTTCTTTTTAAAAATATTTTATTTATTCATTTGAGAATGAGTGAATGAGCACAAGCAGGGGGAGAGGAAGAAGGCGAGAGATAGGGAGAAGCAGACTCCCCACTGAGCAGGGAGCCAGATGTGGGGCTTGATCCCAGAATCATGACCTGAGCAGAAGTCAGATTCCCAACTGACTGAGCCACCCAGGTGTTCCTGTTCCAGATATTTCATATGAAAATTAAGTTATACAGGGGCACCTGGGTGGCTCAGTGGTTGAACATCTGCTTTTGGCTCAAGTTGTGATCCTGGGGTCCTAGGATTGAGTCCTGTATCAGGCTCCCCATGGGAAGCCTGCTTCTCCCTCTGCCTGTGTCTCTGCCTCTCTCTCTCTCTCTCTGTGTCTCTCATGAATGAATAAATAAAATATTAAAAAATAAATAAATGAAAATTAAATTCTATAATTTATCACTTTATGTATCTGGTATCTTTCACTGGCATGTTTTCAAGGTTTGTCCAGAAAGTCCCTTCTATCAGGACTTTTTTTATGTCTAAATAATATTCCATTATAGGCAAATATCACATTTTGTTTTTCTATTCATCCATTGAAGGGCATTTGGGCTGTATCCACCTTTCAGCTAATGTGAGTAGTGCTGCTATCAATGTGCATGTACCTGCATGTGTTTGAATACCTGTTTTCAATCCTTTGGAGTATACACCATACACAATAACTTTTACATCAGTAAGTTTGGAATGGTTAGGTCTAAAGCATTTGTGGTCAACCACATCTTTGTCTGAAATGTGGGGATAATCACTGGCACCAATTATGTTGTAATATAGACAGAAATCATTTAGTTGCTGGAATTAGAAACTCAAATTAAAGAGAAGTGGTTTATTGGAAGGATACAACAGGCCATTTTATCAATGTCCAAAGACGGAAAATGAGGTACACCTGAGCCTCAAGGAAACTGGGGTTGGAAAGTTCTAGGGTAGGGTTAAGCTCTTTGTTATTCACACAGTTTCCTCCTTCTCTCTACAGACCAGTTTACTTACAGTGCAACAGTGCAACAGGGCTCTCATAACTGGAGCTTTAGCATGTCCTGGTGGCAAAGATTTTAGCAGGTACTCCAAAGCTGTACTGGAAAAGGAAGGCAATCTCCAAGTTTTGTCCCCACACTGTTTCATGCCTCTGTGCCTTTGCTTATGCTCCTCTTCATCAGTAACACAGAGTAATGATCCTCCCGTGACCCGGGTATTGTGAGGATTGGATGAGTTGCCTATAGAACATTTACTATGGGGCTTTACAAATGTTCCCTACCAACGTCCCTGCGACTTAACACTACATTATTTCTGCTAATTTGAACACTTAGCTACATGCTGCACAACTAATAGCATGAACTTGGGAGCCAGACTGTCCGTGTTTGAATCCTATCTACAGTCCTGTGGTCTCTGGCGAGCCTTTGGACTTCTCTGTTAAATTTTCACATCTGCAAAATTGGGATATCGATTGCACCTGCTTCACAGTGTTTGAGTGAAGATTAAATGAGCTAGTGTATGTGCAGCTTCTAGAAGCTGCTTGGCAACAGCATTGTTTGGACACGTTATCTGTCTTAGTCCTCTGGACAACAGTGCAAGGTAGGTGATGCTACCCCATTTTACAGAAGAGGAGACTGAGGTCAGAGAGGACCCAGGATGTGAACTCAGGTCCATTGCACCATAGTGCTTGTGCCCTCTCCCCTATATGACTCTGCTAAATTGTTCTTTTTCATCTACAGCTTCTTTTAGAACTGCAGAATATGCCCAGCTTCTCTGCTGCTTCATCTCGAGTATTATTTCAGTTCCAAATGGCAGCCCAGAGCCCCTGCTTCACTTTTCTTTTTTATTTTTGTGGCAGATGATGAGAAGGATCCCTTTGCTCTGGCAACTGGGGTCGAAAATATTTTTCTTGAGAACTGGGACTTGAATTTCCACCCATGAACCTACTGTGAATCGACCTTCCCTCTCCTTCCACTTATCACTGGCTTGGAAGTGCTTCTTACGGGAAGGGTCTCTGAGATAGATAGATAGATAGATAGATAGATAGATAGATAGATAGATATTGGAAATTCCATGGACACTGGCCCCAGGTAAAAAAGCTCCACCCCTCGGCTCCTCACACTGATTATCCGTGGGCCAAGAATCCATGCGGTTCTTGCAGGAAGCCCCCTGGGTGAATGTTGGTGGGTTTTTGCATAGGGCTTTGCCGTCGTGGTACCTTCCGGGAGGGGAGCTCCAGGGGGGCTGCCGTGGATGGGCCCAAGCAGCCCGTATCACTAAGCGGTTTAAAGCAGACCATTTCCAGCACGGTTGAAAAGTAAAGAAAAAGGCTTATTCTGCAGAAGTGGGAATTTAGTAATGCCGACACAGAAGCGCAGACTTCCAGGAGAGCTCTGAGGCTGTGTCTCTTTTGTTTTGTTTTTTTTTTTTTTTTAATAATCTTTTTTTTTAAAATTTTTATTTATTTATGATAGTCACAGAGGGAGAGAGAGAGAGGCAGAGACACAGGCAGAGGGAGAAGCAGGCTCCATGCACCGGGAGCCCGACGTGGGATTTGATCCCAGGTCTCCAGGATCGCGCCCTGGGCCAAAGGCAGGCGCCAAACCGCTGCGCCACCCAGGGATCCCGGCTGTGTCTCTTTTGAAGAGTGTTGCATTAAAATGTTCATTTAAGCAGCAGCCAGGGGGGGACCCTCCCGGATTTATTTCCTGGCTGCTTCAAGCAGAATGTGGGGAACAACTAAAGGGAGAAGCTCCAAATGGAAAGGTGGTCACATTGCCATCGAATGTGAAGAAATGGATGCGGCGAAGTTTCTAAAACTCCGATGTAAACGAATCATAAAAAAAATTGGATTTTTTAAAAAAGATTTTATTTATTTATTCATGAGAGACACAGAGAAAGGGGGGGGGCAGAGGCACAGGCAGAGGGAGAAGTGGGCTCCATGCAGGGAGCCCGATGCGGGCCTCGATCCCAAAATCCCGGAGTCACGCCCTGGGCTGAAGGCAGCGCTAAACCGCTGAACCACCCGGGCTGCCCAACTGGATCTTTTTAATTCGAATTTGACTTCCAGGCAGCCACCTCCAAAGCTTGGCAGGGCCTGGTTCTCCCCGGCTGGGCCACTCTTGGAGGAAAACCTCTGTCGACCTGATACTCGACCTTCCCCGCCAAGCTCTAGGGCCGAGGAAGGAGGCAGAAACCCTCCCGGTGGCCTCAGCCCGGAAGTGACGTGCGTTACTCTCATTCACAATCCATTGGTCAGAACTAGACACGTGACCCCCTCCAACTGCGGAGGAAGCTGGGAAATGTAGGCGGGGGGGGGGGGGTAGGGAATGGACTATTTGCAGGGATTCGACAGTCTCTGCCCTCTAAGACTGGGTTCCATGTCCTGCTTGTGTGTTTTCGAATCTTTCAACCACAGCATGTCTCTTTCTGTTTTATTTTTATTTTTATTTTTTTTTATTTTTTGGTGGTTGCCTGTTTATTAGCCCACCCAAGTCCCAAACCTATAAGCTCTTTGAGAGGAAGGGTTCTACTCATCCACCCTTACACCAACTCAACACAGCACACGGTGGGGGTTCACGAAATGGTTACTGAATACCTGAAAAAAGAGAAGGAATACATGACTCTTCTGGGAACATAGCTATTTGAAAAAAAAATAAAAGGAGACATTATTGTTTTTATAAATCTCTCACCTAGGAGGTGAGTGCTTTATCTATCGATCAGATGGTCTTTAATCTCCTAGATAGGAGTCGGGTCCTTTGATCTGAGAATCTTCAAAATGCAGTATTTGAAGCCTCCCACCCGCCCTCCCCAGATATGTACATGTGGTGGATTTAAGACTAGGCTTTTTTCAAAGCTTCATGGCTTTTTTCCTGCTAGCCCGCTAATGGTGACTTGTTTTATAGTTTCCTATCATGCATATACAAATTAGGAAGAATAAGCTCATGACTTTTTTTCTCCCAAAAAGGACTAGATTTAAAATATATATATATATATATATATAGTTACTTATGTAAAAAGTAATTGTGATACCGTGGTTTACAGGAAATATATTTTGGTCATCTGAAGAATCAGATGTATATGTCTTACATCTGTTTGTCACCATAATTCCTAGCTAGTAGCTCTCCAAACCCTTGGAATTTCCTAAATCTGGAGAGTGATGGAAGTGTCCTTTGTTAATGAAGTGCTCTGGAAAGACCTAAAGATGGAGGTGGTTCCCAAAAGAGGCAACCTGTGATTCCAGGGATTGGAATTTTCAATCCCATGCCTTGACATCCCCCAGAGAGAAGAGGAGCTGAAGGCTGAATCAATCGCCAAGGGCCCCAGGGCTGGTGATTTAATCAACCATACCATACCCATCTAAAGAAGCCTCCATATTTGGACAGGTTTTGGAGAGCTTCTAGGTTGGTGAGCACAGGCGGATTCCCTGAGAGGTGTGAGTTTTCCCGAGTACTTGGTTCTCCAGGTCTCTTTTGTCTTGGTTTGTTCCTGGATTAGTAAGTAGAATGTTCTCTGAGTTCTTTGAGTCATGCTAGCAAATTAATTGAACCTGAGGAGAGGGTCCTGAGTCCCTCTGTTTTGTAGGCAGTTGGTCAGAAATACAGGTAACAACATGGTGTAGTGATTGGCTTCTGAGGTTGAGAGGAGTTTTGTGGAACTGAGACCTTTACTTGTGGAAACTGATCTCTGGGTAGATTGTGTTAGAATTGAGTTGAATGGGGTTGAATTCCTGAATTCCAGCTAGTCAGTGTGCAGAAACCTACACGCACACGGGCGCACACACACACTCATACACTCATGCACACACATTCATACATTGGAGAATTGGGACCCAAGACCTTGAATAATAATAAAGACTTTTAGGGTATGTATTAGGGTGGTCCTAGCTGCTTTAACGGTAACAAAAACCATAAATATTGATGGTTCACTAAAAATTTTTTAGCTTATATAGGAGTCTAGTGTGGGTATTCTCAGGGGGCAGGTCGCCTTCCACATGGTGAACTGGGGGAGCGGCCTCCTTCTATCTTGTGGCCTTGGGGCCTTCCACTTCTACTTTGGTTTTCATTGCATTGGTGAAAACCAATTATGATCCTTGGAGTGTCCAACCTCGATACAAGGCATGGTGGGAAATGTAGTCCATGGCTGGACAGCTCCTCCCTATCCCAGGGACATTTGCTGGCTGCCTTCCCAGCATCATTTGCCATCATAACAAAAAGTACTTTGGCATTCCTTGGCCGAATTCACTCTCTACCATTCTCAGCCAGGTGATTTAGATAGGGTTGACTCTTTCCATGGTGGGTGGGCTCTGCTGCTTGTATGCCGAATTAGCAAGTCACATACTACTAGCCACGATGACGATTTGAGTAGGGATGGGTCCTTGGGGAAAGTGAATCCTTAGACATGTGCTAGAGTACTCAGAGAAAGACCCTCCCTTTTATTTTCTCTGTGAGTACATGAAGTCTGGAACGGCTTCTGTCATTGTGATATCACATGATTCTAAATGACATAGACCAGGGTTTCTCAAGCTCAGCACCAATGACATTTGACGAGTGACACACATATGTACACATAGCTACATGCCCATGTATAGTTAGCTAGATAGAGATCTCTATTTTTATCTCTGCTGTATATATATTTTTAAATTTTCTGTTTGTTGTTATGTTTTGATACCTTAAAAAAATCTTTCTGGCTGGGGAGAGACTGCCCCTTTGGGCTAAATCTGGCAAAGGGCCCAGCAGGGGAAGCACACCTTTGATATGCAAACTCACCAATGCACAGCCAGACGGATTCCTGCATCCAGCCTTCACTCCCCAGGAGACTCTTCCTCTGCTTGAATCATCCCAGGGCAGGTACCAGGCAGCTGGAGGCCACCCTGGAGCCCAAAGCCTGTCGGAATGATTCCAACTAGGCAATCTTGAGCCGCTAGCCACGTCTTGCCTTGCCTTTCTAATGGAAACCTTGACCTGAGCTCCTCCCTTGCTGCTGCCTGCTGTTCCCCCCCCCCCCCCCCCCCCGTGGCCCTCTGCACGGGATGCGGTGAAGACTCCCTCTCTAGAATCTGTGCATCTAGTAAATATTATTCTACAAGCACTCTCCTCCTGTTCACTCCCGTGGCTGCATCTGACTGGCCAGCCTATAAACACACAGATTATTTATTTATTTATTTATTTTTAAAGATTTTATTTATTTATTCATGACACACACACACACACACAGAGACAGAGAGAGACAGGCAGAGGGAGGAGAAGCAGGCTCCATGCGGGGAACCTGATGTGAGACTTGATCCCGGGAAATCCGGGATCACGCCCTGAGCTGAAGGCAGACGCTCAACTACTGAGCCCCCCAGGAGTCCCTATGGACACACGGTTTATTTTTATTTATTTATTTATTTATTTATTTATTTATTTATTTATTTATTTATTTATTTTTTAAAGATTTTATTTATTCATAGAGACACAGAAAGAGAGGCAGAGACACAGGCAGAGGGAGAAGCAGGCTCCATGCAGGGAACCTGATGTGGGACTCAGTCCAGGGTCTCCAGGATCACACCCTGGGTGGCAGGCGGCGCTAAACCGCTGCGCCATGGGGGCTGCCCTGGACACACAATTTAAATGACTTCCCCAACCCATGGTCTATACATCCCACTGGTTCTGTTTCCCTGGTGAGCTTTGCCTGGAGGTGCAATGGGTTTATAATCTACGATCAAGACGGGGCCAAGAGGTTTTGCAGATTGTCTGAAGGGAGGGGTGTGGGAAAGCAGTTATCAAGGATGGCTTGTAGCTTTGGCTCACGCTAGTGCCCTCACGTTTGTCCTTGCAAATTGAAAGAGCAAAGGTTTTACTGAAGTCATGCTCTGGTGGCTCACCTTTTGGGTTTCTAAGTGGTTTCACCCACGTCTTTGGTACTTGCCCGCAGAACAGGGTTTACCTCTTCAGATCCTAGTTTCCGTGCCTTACAGATCCTGCACCCTTCCCTGGCCCTGCTTAATTAGCAGCGTGTTCAAGGCCAACCCCCTGGAACTGCTGCAGAATTCCATTTAAGTACAGTGAGCATTTCAGTGCCGCTGGCTCCAGGCCCCAAACATCTCTAAAGGACTTTTTCATGCTTTTCCCTAGTCTCCATCACGGAGACTTGTGCTTAAATGGTTAGGGATGGTGGTGGGTGGGCTTTTGAGCTGTATTTTTCCGGAAGGCCCCGGATTAGAGGAGACCAATGGTTCTAAACCAGAATTTCCACGCGGGTGGCAAAATAAGGGATGATGTCTGAAGACTTTCAAAGGAGTCTGACAGCCACAGTATTGATATCAGGGGAGGGGACCCTTCCTTCTGGTGGAAACTTCATGGGAAGATGGCTTGGCTAATCATGGATCCTTCCAGGGATGCCTGGGTGGCTCAGTGGTTGAGCATCTGCCTTTGGCTCAGGTCATGATCCTGGGGTCCTGGGATTGAGTCCCACATCGGGCTCCCTGCAAGGAGCCTGCTTCTCCCTCTGCCTGTGTTTCTGCCTCTCTCTCTGTGTCTCTCATGAATAAGTACATAAATAAAATCTTTAAAACAAAACAAAACCACACCTCGGATCCTTCTGGAAATTTCTAGATGTTATTGAAAATCTCTGCTCTGTGGGAACAGACAGGCATCAGGGGAGTGGGTAATTGGGGTAAATGCCCCCAGTGGGGCCCAGGAGGGGGTCTGCAGTTTCAGATTCTTTTGAGCAGAGAGCCTGGCTCTAGGCTACAGGCACAAAATGTTTAAAAAAGGAAGCCCAGCTCATTTATAGCCAGTCAGCTCATGACCCCTTTCTCTTTTCCCATTATGAGTCAAGGAGGGGGGTAGTCTTGTCTCCTGCTCCTGTTTAAGGCTTTCCTTGAAAGTTGCAAAAGCCAGGAAGGATCCCTCCCCCACTGTAAAAACATATGCTTGTAATAAAAATAAGATTCACTCAGTACTGGGGGATATGTGCATATATATATATGAAAGAGGAAAGAGAGAGAGAAAAAAAACCTTCCAAAATCCCACTACCCAGAGATAACCACTGTTAACATTTTGATAAATATTCTCCCGGATATTTCTAAATACACATTCCCTCTCTGTCTCTCGCTTGCTCTCTCACACACACATACACCCCCACATACTTCCATGCAAATGAGATCACATCGTGCTTGTTGTCTTATTCTGTAACCTGCTTTTTAACTCCACATTATGCCATGGTCCTTTTTCTGGGTCAACAAATTTAGAAATACCTCATCAATTTTAATGGCTGCTTAAAATTCCACTGTGTGGTTAAAATATACAATATTTAACCAGTTCCCTATTGGTGGACATTTAGGTTGATTTCAATGTTTATTGTAGAGAATGTCACTATGAAAATCCCTGCAGTTGTATCTTGATCCACATGTATAATTTATTGCTCATTTAAACATCTTGCTCTTTTGTAAAGTACTGTATGTAATGATGATGATGATGATGATGATGATGATGATGATGTCTTTTCCGGGGTTGAGATGAAAAAATAATGTGGCATTTCCTGAGACTTCTGTGGCCCCTGGGAGAGTTCTCAGCATGAAAATGAAATCCAGGGGCCAGATCTGAGTCCGTGCTGCCCAGAATTTTCTGATTATGAGGATCATGAGGACACACACTGAAAGTCCCTGTTTCTGGGACTGTTTGTGACCTAATGCAATAGTCTTAGAGCTAAAGCAGAGGCACCAGCATAGGTGTGACCCAGGGCCACAGAGAAGCAGGAAGAAATCAGGAACTCACAGAAATCATTGATTTTGTAACAGGTTTGGAACGAATTTAAATGTCTGGGAGGGACACGGAGAGCAGGGGAATGACAGTCTGGTGAGGTAAGTATTAAATACACGTATAAGGTGTTTTGGAAGAACCAAAAAGGCTTGCTAACATTTGGGGATCTGGGAAGGCTTCCTGGAGGAAATCGACTCCAAATAAGTGCTCTAAAGTGTTTTGGAAATGGCCAGGAGAGTGAACCGTGAGAAGGAGGTTCAGGGAAGAGCATCCTGAGAAGAGGGCAAAATTGTTAAAAAGGCCAGAAAGGCAGAAAGTCATGGTGATTGCCCTCACTGAGCCCCAAATCTAGACAAACAAATAAATAGGTAAGTTCAAAACACAGCACTTACTGTGATGACAGTAGGTTCTGTGACCCAGACTGGGGAGGTAGGTGCGAGGGGGTCTGATATATAACCAACTGAATCCTGACGTCGTCCTGAAGGGCATGTCCTCCCTCTGGCCCCTGGAGACCAAAAGGACTTTCCTTGTAACTTAGAAAACAATGCAGTGGTGGTTTCCTCAGCTCCTAAAATTATGTCAGCAGGTGTCTTCATTTTCACGTAGCCAAGATAGTAACTGAAAGAATTTATAAGGCGGGAGGCAGAACTTGGGCATGCCAGCAAAGCCATCGATTTACTCCTGTGATTACTGCTGGGTTTTTTGTTTGTTTGTTTGTTTTGTTTTGTTTTTGTGATTACTCTTGGTTTTACACGAGAAATGGGGAAATAGATTTGCAGCTGTCAGTAGAGCTGGAATTGTGAGAAGGAAACTGGGAGAAAGGGTCATTCTGAGAAACGGAAATGCCCCTAAGAGGTGGTTTGTCCTGAGCAATAGAACCTAAAAGTTTTGAGAATTCAAAAATTCTCTCATGAGACGAGCCTTTGGAGGTTCCTGGGATTTCCACCTCTGGTTTGGGATGAAGGCATGAATGTGAGTGAGTGTTTATATAGGCAGCACCGTGTGGGCCACGGTTCTCTGAGTGTGGTTCATGAACTGTGTACTTTAGAATCATCTGGAAGCTTCCAGAAGGCACATCTTTGGGTCTGACCCTAGACTCTTGCAAGTGGACACTCCTGTTTATCTAGCATCCATCTCGGCTCTGCTCCAGCCCTTTTCTCCCTAACAGTCCAGATTTTGTGGTTCAGTCGTATGCCTCTCCACCCAGGCCATCTTAAAACGCTAGGAAAACGAATCTGGTGAAATTTGACTTCTCTCAGGGAATTTGTATTTTGCTGCCTGTGATTGCTTCAAGAAGGGGCATTGGACCCAATGTGGTCCAGTGAGAGGTAAAGGGAAGCCTGCTGAAAGCTCCAGGGAAGTTTCCTCTTTCCTAAGAAAAGGCAGGAGAAGAAATAGTATCTCTCTGTCCTCTGGCTGCTGTTGATTCTGAGTGTGGAAAGCCGACCCCGACCGAGCAGAGGGAAGAGACAGACAGAGCCTGGGTTCCTCATGACACCTCTGAGCGGCTGAACCAACCCGCCCTGGGGCCTGACTTCTCTGCGGACTTCTGTTATGTGAGATAATAAGCTTTTTTATTGAGTTGGAATTTCTATTATTTGCAGTGGAAGCCCCATAAGCAATTCACACTCACTGAATCAGCATCTCTGGTGATAGGCCTGCCCCAGGCATTTCTGATGTGCACACTCCAGTGTGGAAATCACCAGAGAAACAGTGTGGACACCGTGCTGGCCATCACTGGCTGGCCACCATGTTCTGAGCCCCTTGGAGCAAGTCATATCCCTTCCCGGAGCCCCAGCTTCCTTGGGTAACCAAGAAGGGATCTACCCTAGGGAAGCTCTCTGTTGTGGTGTTCTGCTGTTTTGCCAGAATGTGACTCTAGGCGAGCATGGTGGTTAACCGTGGCAGGAGAGAATGCCAGGGGAGAGATCTCACAAAATGCTTTGACGTCAGTACAATAGAGCAGCAGGGAACTTTATTGTGATCTTCAACAAAAGCTGGCTGCAGAGAGCTTCTCTTGCTTTCCAGAGAAATGGTGTAATCAATCTCAGGGATTGGAAAGTTCTATTGTTTAGAAAAAATGCCTTGATGGATATTTGGTTCTAATGTGGGGCATGTCCCCCACCCTCCAGCAGAGCCTGGATGAATTATAGGGAAATGAGAGGGCCGGACATCTAACGTCCAATGTCCTAGGAGATTTCCAGAATCAGCCCATTCTACAGAAGCAGAAATGCTTTCTAGGAAGTGATGGGGTGAACCCAAGTGTCTGCTGCAGAGTATCCTCAGAACCACCGGGCATGCTCGTTAAGTTCAACACAAAAGGTGGGGTGATGGTTTGAGCTGTTCTATGTGAACATTGTTGGGAAGGGTGACCCTGTTTCAGGATGCTGGAAGCTGGAGGAACATCTGGGAGGCTGGTGATGGTAGAACCACTGGATCTCTCTTCAGAGTGTCTCGTGGGCCCACTGACTCATGTCATCTGTCCAATAATTCTGTGGGACACGTGAATTATTTAGGACAATTTTCAGATCTTGGAAACCTTCAAAACTGAGGCTCAGAGAGGTTTCCCTACCTCCCTGATCTCTTCATGGTCTCCCAACTGGGACTTGCCCTCCTGTACCACCATTTTGCAGCTTGGTTTCCTCATACTCCATCAGGGAAAGGGTGGCATGCTAAGGTCTGATGAGATTTGATTAGGGATGGGAAGGAGTAAAGTAATTGTGGCAGACAAGGAGCCTGCTAATTTGATGATCTCCTTTTTTTTTTTTTTTTTTTTTTTTTGATGATCTCCTTTTGAAGACATCTGGCATCTGGCCAGGCCCTGGTCACAACGCAGTTTTCCCAACTCCCAAATGGTGGATATTTTCAAGTAATGAGGATTCTGGAGGAGGGTGGAGCTCTGTGATGTCAGCATCCACTTCCCGAAGGCTGTGGATCTGCTTTCCCAGGCAACGTGCATTACCTTCTTCTGCAGGTTGGTCTCCAGGAAACAATGAAACCCACCGAATCCTTCCCATGAGCCTGGAAGTGGCCAGCTCAACCCTCCCCAGCCCTGCCTAGGATCTACAGAGGGCCTGGTGGGCAGGGATAAGGCCACAGTTGCTAAGAAACCAGGGTTGCGGCTCAACCAGCTGAGGCCTGCAGGCTGTGCTGACATGATGGGGGACAGTGGCACACCCCCAAGGCCACATCTGGCTGCAGATCTAATGGCTACACAACTGTGCTAATGAAGACACTGTCTCCTACAGGCTTGCTCAGCTGCTTGCCTTCTCCCTTCATTCCCGTTGTCATCTCCTGCTGAGCCTACCCAATGAAACTTTCCTGTTAGCATCCCCCACCTGATGGCTCTTCTCCCTGCCACTGGCTTATTAGTTCACTCTTTATCATCTCTCATGGGAATCATTGCCATAGACTTTCCCTGGTCCTAGGCCTCCCATTTCAAACCTCTCTGTATTCAACAAATCCCAGTCATTGGGATTTGTTAAATGTCTCAAGAGCTACTTGTAGCTCTAGTGTCACAAAGAATATCCTTTGGTTTTGACTAAATCTGACCGTCTCTCTTTTTGTCTCCTGGTTCCCATCATTCACTTTTCTATTACAAATACCTTTATGAGATAAGAGGTTTTTAAGACCAGTCTCCTCTTGTAGATTCCACCAGCAATTAGATAAGCAGTAATGGATAGTAACGCAGGGACAGATTTTAATTATTTTTTTTATAGCTCAATATTAACTCATACTAATATGGACCCAAGAGCTAATTTCCATTTGACTTTTATTTTTGAGCACCTTCTCTGTGTAGGGCATCAGGACAATTTCTGTAGACATGGGCTAGGCAGCTGTTGCCAAAGTGACTTGTGTAGTACTTAATGATAACTCTTTGTAGGGCTAGTAGTGTTTTCTGAGCTAATAACAGCACATTCTAGAAATTCTAGTTCTTGAAAATATCCAACTAGGGTGGCTGAAACCTCATTTTTGTCATTTTTTTTCTAGTAATACTCAAATTCCTTCTCCATAGCTGCTATAACTTGGCAGGAAAGGCATTTTATTTTATTTATTTTTAAAAAGGTTTATTTATTTGAGAGAGAGAGAGAAAGAGACAGGGCATGCTTTGAGGAACAGCAGAGAGAGAGAGAGAGAGAGAGAGAGAGAATCTCAAGCAGAATCGCTGCTGAGCGTGGAGCTCGATGCAGGGCTTCATCTCATGACCCCAAGATCATGATGTGAGCCAAAAGCAAGGATCAGACTCTTAACCAACAGAGCCACCCAGGTGCCCCAAGAAAAGCATTTCAGAAACCCATTTTGATGAAGCACAAAGGAAATTGACTTTTTAAAAGTATTTCATTTATTTTATTTGAGAGAGAAAGGAAGAGCATGAGTGAGGTGAAGGGCAGAGGCAGAAGGAGAAGCAAACTCCCCACTGAGTGTGGGGAGCCTGATGCGGCGCTCCATCTCAGGGACCCTGGGGGGATCCCTGGGTGGCGCAGCAGTTTAGTGCCTGCCTTTGGCCCAGGGCATGATCTTGGAGACCCGGGATCAAATCCCACGTCGGGCTCCCGGTGCATGGAGCCTGCTTCTCCCTCTGCCTGTGTCTCTGCCTCTCTCTCTCTCTCTCTGTGACTATCATAAATAAAATTTTAAAAAAATTAAAAAAAAAAGGACCCTGGGATCATGACCTAAGCTGAAGACAGATACTTAACAGACGGAGCCACCCAGGTGCCCAGAAATTGACTTTCCATCATGGTCAGCTAGTCCTAGATTTTGTTTGTTAACATATTTTTTTTTTTTTTTTTTTTTTTTAGATATTTTGTTCTAGAGCAACAAGATACACCTGAGTTTTAGTTCTAATGAGAATACCTTTAGATTATGTTTTCCTATGGTTTAAGGTGGCATGGTATTTTTTTTTTAGGTGGCATGGTATTAAAAAAATAGAAAATAGAAATAATATAAAATATATAAATAATTGAAAAAATACGAAATGATAGAAAATTAAAGGGTCAGGATTCTGTTTCTGCTTTTGATGCGTTCCAGGACTTTGGGCCATCGACTCTAGTTTTGAGTCCAAGGACTCAAGATTCTGACCTGTAAAATAGGAGAATGATCCTAGATGAAGGACATGAAATAGATTTCAACTCAAGTCCACTGCTGATGACCTCCTGGCTTTCTGTGTTGGGAACAATTCTGAGGCTGAACATCCTGATTGATTAGTGATATCTGACATGGTGCCATATATTTTGCATCCTTTCTATATGACTCTTAAGCTGCTCTTTTTGCAGGTAAAAACTTATGCTTCCATTCTTACAAAATAATGAACCACTCAGAAGCCCTCTTATACTACCTCTCTGTGTTGTTTACTAATTTAAACCTAAAAAAAGACAAACAAAAAAACCCCCTCCAGCCTGATTCAGCCATCACAATTTGGAACAAGGAACTGTAGATGATCTTTGACATTTGGAGTTCAT
The DNA here is from genome assembly GCF_905146905.1 of Nyctereutes procyonoides. Lineage (NCBI taxonomy): Eukaryota > Metazoa > Chordata > Mammalia > Carnivora > Canidae > Nyctereutes > Nyctereutes procyonoides. The sequence continues at coordinate 48,468,550 of NW_026575126.1, read as the reverse complement.
TATCTCTTTTTGTGCCCTAAATGGTTCATTGAGTTAGATTAAAGCTCTATTTATGAGCAGAGTGTGTGGATGCAGAGGTCCTCAGAGGTCACAGACCCCCTCAACACATTGACACACTAGAAGGTAAAGTAATTCTCCCAAGACTGCATAGCTAATATGTGGCAGAGCTGGGGTGCTGTCAGGAAGAGTGTTCTTTTTTGTACTCCATGCAGTGTCGTCCAATTCATTCCAAAACTTCTGGTGACCAGAATGATCTTTGTCACAAACATGGGGTGCATATATGGCTATACTGCTTTGTTTTTCAACTTAAAATCAAAATGGGTGAAAGCCCCCACAGGAGACATAAGCAGGATGCTCAATATCTATTTTAGGGGCCCTACTCCTCACCTTTCCGTGAATTGGCCAAGAAAACTGGGGACTTACACAGTCTAAGGTAGTTTTTTTTTTTTTTTAAGATTTTATTTATTTAATCATGAAAGAGAGAGAGAGAGAGAGAGAGACACAGGCAGAGACACAGGCAGAGGGAGAAGCAGGCTCCATGCAGGGAGCCTGACGCGGGACTCCATCCCGGGTCTCCAGGATCACACCCTGGGCCGAAGGCAGGCGCCAAACCACTGAGCCACCCAGAGATCCCCAAGGGAGTTTGATTTACAGGGAGAACCTGAAGCCATTGCCCCTTAGTGCCATGCAGCATCGCTGTGGAACAATGGGTTTGAGCTGGTCTGAGCTGGTCCTCAGCTAACTCAGGGCTCCCTCTGGCCCACAGGGATCATCTTCCTTAGATCATCTGTTGGCACCAAATCTGGCTGAGGACATCTCAACACAGTAGCCAGTACATTCGGTCTCAAGCACAGCTGCAGTGGTAGTGAGTGGCACAAGTAGTCTTGCATCTGCCCCTGACACACTTGTCACATGCTCCCTCATCTTTTCCTTGGGGACCCATATAATAAAGGTAGGGAGTATTTCCTTCTAAAGCTGTCTCTCTCTTTTTAAAAAGATTTTATTTATTCATGAGAGACACAGACATAGGCAGAGGGAGAAGCAGGCTCCATGTAGGGAGCCCAACCTGGGATCATGCCCTGAGCCAAAGACAGATGATCAACCCCTGAACCACCCAGGCGTCCCTCCTTCTAAAACTCTTAAAATCAAAAGGTACTAATACTATTCTTTTCCCAACAATACCTGATTACCTATAAACCAGTGGTTCTCAACAGGGAGTGATTTACAAACTCCTCTCTGCCCCCACCCGCCGACCTCCCCACTGTGGCCCAGGAGACATCTGACCAGATGCCCAGGCCAGAAACAGGAGCCGATCTGTTCAAATCCACTTGCATGCATCTGACGGCTGGGTACCTCCTTACTGTAGAATCACACTGAGAACCTAGGGTTGCGGGGAGATAACCTCAAACCTCTCCCAGCAGGTGAGGCCCATGAGTGGGGCAGGCAGGTGGCGGGGCTGCTGAGCCCGGTCTGCCCCATCCACTGGATGGTTGCTAGTTTGTCAGGTGGACCTTCAAATTTTTTTCAAGAGAATCCATAAAATTTTATTTTCATTGGAAACAACCCCTTTAAAAATACTGACAACTAGTTAAATCTTTTTTAGATATTGTGTGGGGAGGGGGAAAAAAAGAAAAACACGAGCGTTTCCTGAGACCTTATCTTTTAGCTGCAAAGGGGCAAGGACTTCCATTTCCTTTGCAAAATCCATGGCAGCTGCCTTTCTAGTGTCTGTCCTCACTCATCCACACACCATTCTGAGACACAGCTGTTCGTCGGGATGGAAGAGAGGTGCTAGGCCAGAGATTTTTGATCAGAATGTTAACTTTATTTAGCAAACACCTATGCATGGCTTTACTATGTTCCAGTCTTGTTCTAGGCACAAATAGTAGTCGGTTTCACCCCCCTGAAACTGCAAGGGAGCCGCTACTATTAATCCCATATTATAGATGGGCACACTGAGGCCAGAGAGGGTGTGCAACTTGCAGTCATGCTGTTAATAAGGACTGCAGCCAGAAGAATCAAGCCCGAGAAGTTTGACTCCAGAGTCTATGCTCTAAATCCCTGTTCCAACAGGCTCTCAAAACAAAGCAGGGGAAGCAAACTTTGCTTTCTACTTAATGTAGAGTCATCCTTAAAATGGAAGAACGGAGACAAGAAAATGCAAATGAGCCAGACCAGATCTGACTCTGATGGCAGTGAAAGATCCCAGTAAGGACCCAACCGTTTCCTTCTGTCACCCCCACGGAAAGCACTCTGGGGTCCTGTGCAGTCCCCATCCTCCTGTGTTCTGTAATGAGGCTAGGTTATCATGGGGGGGGGGGATGGCTACTAAACCTGAAAATTACTGAGAAATGAGGTAAAGCATTAGTCTCCCTATAAAAGATAATTAGACCTGGAGAGAGGGTTTTAAAGGCTGCCTTTAAAAAAAGGCAGACACAGCTGAATGCACTTTCAGTCTTTGGAAGTGTTCTTCACAAGATGAGTATCAGAGCGGAGGCGGGGCCGGGGATGAAAGGGGCATGCATATTTATGTTTCCTCAAGAAAGCGCCAAGCTCCAGGACTACTGTGTGGTGAAAAAGAGCAGCCACTTGGATCTGCTCTTTTTGACATGGATGGTGTGGTCAAAATTGCTGAAACCCTACCAGCAGGCTTGGGCGCAGCTCTGGATCCTGCCAACCCCGTAGGGGTTATTGTAATAAACTGACAGGAGAGACAACGCCGAGGTTTCCAAGTGCAAATGAAGTTTCTGTAGAGGTTTTGGGAAAGCAGTGAGGGTCTCTGAAAATGGGAAGCCTCCAGATGGTTGAAGGCTGGTCATGGAGTCTGAGATCATCAAGTTCTCACTTTTCTGCATTTGATTTTTGTGGGTGGATGTGAAGAGGAAGCCAACTAGCATGATGGGGAGGGTGGGTTTGAGTCTCTTACAAGGTGGGGCTGTGAGGTTCCTGGGAGGAAAAGCCTGGTGGGAAGAAATGTCAGGGCATTGGGAGGAGACTTGGCTCACATGGGTTTAAGCTGGATCTAGGACTTTATCTGTACTTGAGTTAGGGGTCTTTGGAATAGCAGCCCTGAAGTGGCCAGGGAAGGCCTAGGAAAGTCTTAAGAGAAGGAAATCTGGTCTATAATTCCCAAATCTGGAGAAGAGAACTGGAGGGAGAACTCCAAAGTATGCATCCAGCTGGCCCAGGGATGAAAAATCCCTGGTACATGTGCTGTCCCTTCCCTGTCCTGCACTCATGGCAGTCATTGCTGATCAAACCCAACAGGCTGTCTTGGAAGCCTGCATGTGGCCTCAGAGTCCTCTCCAACACTGCTACTACCAACCTAATGGACTTGGCACAAGGGAAGAACTGTATGGGACCTCCCCGATGCCCTACCCAAGACCTCACCCAACCTCTTCTTCCTGATTTCCACCGTGTTGGAGGAAAGCAATATAACGTTAGTTAGTTAGGGTTCTGCTGGAGACCCCTAGGGTGGGAATCCCAGCCTTACCTCCTATGGTGTGTGATCTTTGTCTCATTGCTTATCCACTCTAAGCCTCAACTTCCTTTCCTATGCAGTGAGGCAAGACCAGCATCTACCTCATAGGAGAAGTGATCATAGTAGCGTGTGTGTGTATGTGTGTGTGTGTGTGTGTGTTTGTGCACACACAAATATCTAGTATGATGTTTGACTAGATGCTTGAGGTCAAATGAGATTCCTTTTCTCCCTGCTCTAAGGAGTCCCACAGAAGGTGTGGGGGAGGCGTTTGGCATCAGCTGAAAGGTAGAAATCTGAGAGGTGGGATAGAAATGGAAGGAGATGAGGCTGTCAGGGGCTAGGTCATGCAGGGCTTTGAGGTCAGTGAAGGGACTTTTGTCTCTTTCTTAAGATCAAGGGGAGCAGGAGATGGACAGGCTTGGATCCTCAAAGTTTGCCATGCTACCTTCCACCACAGGGCTTTGCTTTAAGCTTGACCCCCTTTGCTAGAATGTTCTTTGACTCCTCTCTCAAACTCATCCTGTGTCACATTAACTCCTGAAGGTCTTCCAGTTGGCTCTCAACCATCACCTCCTCAAGGAGGTTCCTGATCTCTCACCCCCTTCTGTGATATGTCCCCAGGTGGTCACATCCTCAACCTCCATCCACCTCTTCCACCTCCCACTGGCAGCCTCATACTTATTTGTGTGGTTAGGTGACAAAACCAATCTCCACACTACACTGTGCTTGGTGAGGCTGGGGGCTTGGCTTTGCCCGCCATTCTCTCTCAGAGCCTAGCACCTCACCTGATACACGGTAGATGCCCAACACGTTGGGTAGATGCCCAACACAACAGAAATATTGTTCAGGTCACATGGTGGAAAGGACACAGGGCCACGGTGGAGGCAGGGAGGTCAGTGAGGAGCCCATTGCTCCAAACCAAATGAAAGTCAAGGTGGCCTTGGGCAAAGATGGTGACAACACGGGTGGACAGAAGGGCATGATGACGTCAAGAGCTATGAAGGAAGCTTTGTCTTGATACATTCCTGGCAGGCATTTTCTGTTATTCCTCTTTTGTTTTGTGGATTTTTACAATGCCTTCTTGCTTAATAGAAATCCCCAAAGGAGAAGAGAAGAAAAGTACAAAGTATTTGCAAGCTGGAACCTGGGGGAAAAGCTTCTCATGTCCCTGCGAAGTGGGCACAGCCCATCTGGCCGACCCTTTCTCCCAGATCCCGACAAAGGTCGTTACCTGCCTTTGAAATCTGCACCTCGCTCTCTGCCCACTCACTGCTCAAATGCCCAGTAGGAGTGTCTGAGGAGCTCAGGGAATTAACTGCTGAGTGGCGACGAACAGGCTGATTGAAGTCCTCAAAGCCGAAAGCGCCTTTGAACGGCGACGTGTCCTGCCGAGCATTTTATGAATATGCAGAATCAAACGGGAACTGGTGGACACCAGAGGCAGTAGGCGGACCGAGCCTCTCTTTAAAATCCCAGCCAATCGAGGCACACGTTTTAACTCTTTAAAACACACAACAGGCTGTTAGAGACGCTTTCACAAAGAGTTAATATCCCGAGGCGGGGGTTTTGGGGGGTGGGGGGAAGAGACACTTTTATTTATTTATTTTCTTTGTAGAAAATTTTCCAGGGGGCAACACCGAATGTTCCAAGGGCTGGCGGGAACCGGAGGGCAGCTTTCCTGCCGGTGACACACCAGGTCCCCCCCAATTCGGGCTTTCAAAAGGCACGTTGCTCCGTTTCCAATGGATCCGTCTAATCTCCCTGATTCATTTACACTTTCCGGTTTGATGGTCTGCACCTGACGGCGGGGCCCGTAGGCTTGCTGCTTTTGATGGAAATGATTCGGCCTGAAGGCCCTTACTTCGGTTTAATTCCCTGATTTTAGGCTCCGCCCGCGGGTTTTCAAACCACTTGAGAAAGTGCATGGCTTGGTGGAAGCCCCCCCCCCCCATCTCCCCATCTCTAAGCTTGGAGTCCCTGCATGGGGTCACCTTGAGGATTTCTCAGGTGTGGCGTAGACACCCCCCACCCTCCTCGCCGCGGGGAGGGAGCTCCTCTCTTGAGGCTGTGATTTTATTCATTTGATAGGAAAGTCTTCTTCTTCTTCTTTTTTTTTTTTTTTGCAGTTTTATACCTTTGACAATCAGCGATTAGTTCTCATCCACATTAACAGTCTGTAGATTTTTCAAAGTGGTGACAGGTACGTAGGTAACCAGCGTGTAGAGCTTGTTTGGTGAATCTTCATCCTCGTTACGTTTTCTGGACAACCGCACACGGATACGGTATGGATGATTCCTTATTCCTTTGGCCCAGACAGCTTTGTTGAGCCTGGTGTCAATGCGCACATCTGGAGTTCCCATCTCCTTCATGGCAAATTTCCGGATGTCTTTGAGTGCCCGTCTTCTCTCCTTCCTTCGAGTCCTCAGGTATCCTCAGGTATCCTCAGGTATCCGGAGTTTTCTTACCTGACATTCCAAATCCATGGGAGGCTTCTATTTCTGTCCTCCAACAAAACAAAAAACAAAACAAAACAAAACAAAAAAAACAAAACACTTAAGGCAGTCAGGAAAATGTCACCACCTCGGGCAGCTGAAACCCGCTCCTTTCTCCTGCTTTATACCAACGAACGAGGCCCCCAAACTGTACCAGCAGCATCCTCAGGCCCGCTCGCTTGGATGTAAAAAAAATGGTACCCATTCTGTACTTCTCGCGAGAGGACGGTGTCATGTGACTCTGCAGATCCCGCCCACTTTGACTATGGACAGTCATGTGACTTGGTTTGGCCAATGAGATGTGAGCAAATGGCGAGCTGCTGGAGGCTGGGAGATGCTTGGTGGTGGGCTCGTGGGCTGTCCCTGCTTTGAGCAGGGCCGTCCCAGGCTGGCCCCAAGGAGGAGACGAGGGACAGACACGTGGGGTGGAACTGAATCTCTCAGCCATGCTAGCGGACATCTAGCTGAGATCAGAAGAGCCCTGAAGCCAGAGACGCCTGGTTGGCTCAGTGGTTGAGCGTCTGCCTTTGACCCAGGGCGTGACCCCGGGGTCCTGGGATCGAGTCCCACATCTTGCTCCCCATAGGGAGCCTACCTCTTCCCCTGCCTGTGTCTCTCATGAATAAATAAATAAAATAATTAAAAAAAAAAAAGAGCCATAAGGCCAAGAGGATTTGTGAGCTAAAATAACCTTTTTTCGGAACACTGAGTTTTGGGGCAGTTTGCATTATTATTATTATTATTATTAATTTTAAGCAATAGATAAGTACTATCTCCAGAGAATGTAGCTACGAGTTAATGATGGCTCTGCATATTGCTACCTGTTACAAGGAATATAGGTGAAGTTGATTATTGGGTGTTGGGGAGAAAGCCATGGCGTTGACGAGAGTGTATCAGCCGGGCTGGTTTCTTTAGGAGAGATGCCAGGGAGCTTTCGACCAAGAAAACTCAGAAATGTAGCCCTGGAAGCCAAGGAAGGTCTTCCTTAGCTTGTTTCCCCTTTATTCTTTTGGTGGGAGAAGGTCCCATTGAGTGATAATGAATATCCCCGAGAGCACACCGCCTGCCTGTCTCTGGTCTGGCACGGAACAATGATCAGTGGAAGTTTGGGTGAATCTTTTGTTACCACATTTCTCTCCCCCCAGCCTCCCTGTCCCCATCCCTGCTTTATTGAGATATAACATTGTAGAAGGGCCAAGGTGTACAAGGTAATGATTAGGTACACATATATATTGTGAAATGATTATCACAACAAAATTAGTTAACACATCCACTACCGGTATTTATTTATTTTTGGTCGTGGTGAGAGCTTTTGAGATCTACTCTTAGCAACTTTCAAGCATACCTTACAGTACTGTTCAACTACAGTTAGTGTACTGCACATTACACCCCCAGAACTTACTCATGTCGTAGCTGAGAATTTGTACCATTTGACCAACATCTCTCACATCTCCCACCCTCCAGCTGCTGGCAACCACCCCACCAGTCTGCTCTTTGTTTCTATGGGTTCAGTGTCTCTTAGAGTCCACATATAAGTGATTGTACATTATTTGTCTTTCTTATGTGTCTATTGTCTTTCTCTGTCTGACTTACTTCACTTAGCATGATGCCCCCAAGTTCATCCATGTTGTTATAAATGGCAGGATTTCCTTGATTTTTTTTATAGATGGATAATATTTCATTCCTTCCCTCCTTCTCTCTCTCTAAAAAAATAAGAATTTTTTCCTCATCTATTTATCCATCAGTAGATGGTTGGGTTGTTTCCATGTCTTGTCTATTGTAAATAATGCTGTAATAAACATGGAGGTGTGGATATGTCTTAGAGACAGTGATTTCGTTTTCTTTGGATATACATACCCAGAGGTGGGATTGCTGGGGTCATAGTTACCATATTTATTAATTCCTGGGTGCTGTTGATTGTAAGACAAACTGTCATCAACAAATGATTGATTTAATAGCAGCTCACTTTTGGGGAAAAAAGTGACATTAAATATACATATCAGTTACATGACACATCCCAATTTCAGAAGAATTAAAATGTGAAGATAAAAATGCATCTCAGAAACAAGAAAATAGAATACAGTTGACTCTCAGAACAATGCGGGGATGAGGGGTGGGACCCCCATGCAGTCAAAAATCCACACATAACTTTTGGCTCCTCTAGAACTTAACTAGTAGCCTATTGTTGACCAGAAGCCTTACCGATGACAAACATTTGATGAACACATTTTGTGTTTGTATGTATTCTACACTGTATTCTTTCAGGGAAGTAAGCTAAAGAAAAGAAAATCATAAGGAAGAGAAAACACATTGCTTGTCTTTATCAATAAATAACTGTGTATAAGTGAACCTGCACAGGTCAAACCCGTGTTGCTCAAGGATCAACTGTGTATTCACTTCCACAGTACTGACTGCCTTTCCCTTTTTTTTTTTTTCTGACTGCCTTTCCAAGTGCAGAGCTCTCGTCTAGACTCTGAGGTGGTTCCTCCCCTAAAATCAATCAAAGTGCACCCTTATTTTTTATTTAACATCTTCATTGAGCTGTGAGTCACATACCATACAATTCACCAGTTTGAAGTTTACCATTCACAGAGTGGTGTGGCCATCACCACAATCAATTTTTGATCAGTTTTCTCCCTCCAGTGGGAAACTCTGTACACCTTACAAGCCACTCCTCATTCTTCCCTCACCCCAGCCTGTGGCTATCACTCATGCACATTCTGTCTCTAAAGATTTGCCTATTTTTGGATATTTCATATAAATGGAATTATGTAATAAAAGCAAATCTTTTTTGATCACTTATTTGATATACCAGGCACAGCCCAGGGCATTTGAAGCATATTCTCTAATTCTTAACAACTAGCCTATCAAGTGGAGATCCACTGAACCCATGTATCAGATGAGAAGACCGAGGCACAGATAGGTTAAGTAGCTTTGCCATGGTCACACAACTAGTAAGAGTGGAACTTGAATTCCTTGCTAGGCAGTCTTCCCTGAAAATAGTTCTTAACCTATACTAACTTGTACTGAGGAAATGGGAAAACATGGATGGTCCTGAGCCAAATTCTGGGCCTTTTCTGGTCTGGTGCTCTACCGTGGTAGGGCAAGGTCCATGTGGGAAAGCTAATGCTTTAGGATACAGCATTGGAGATTGGAGGAGACCACACTGTGGTGAAGAGGTTGTTCTGTGTTCAGAGAGCCCATGTTCTACCAATAGCTAGAGTCATTGGACCCTTGAGCAAACTACTCCCTGTTTGGATCTTCTGTTTCCTCACGTGTACAATGAGAACTTTGAATTGGTTCATTTCTAAGGTCTGTTTCATCTCAGGCCATATTTGACTATTTTCATTGCCACCTTGCTCTCTGGAGAAGTCTGTGTTTAAAAAATTTGTATCAATTCTAGTATGAAAATGCTGGGACACTCAAGAAGCTGGGTTTGTGGGGGCACCTGAGTGGCCCAGTTGGTTAAGCATCTGACTCTTGATTGTGGCTCAGATCATGGTCTCAGCATTGTGAGATCGAGCCCCATGTTGGACTTAGTGCTGGGTGTGGGGCCTGCTTGGGATTCTCTTTTTTCCTTCCTCCTCTGCTCATCCTCACTGCTCACACTCACCCTCTCCATCTTGGGAAAAAAGAAAAAGAAGCTAGGTTTGTTGTAGGTTACTTTCTCTAAGTGAATTTTGAAAAACACAAAATCCATAGTTTGATATTATGGAATGTTAAGCTAATTTTTAAGAATTTATTTTTATTTTTATTTTTTTACAAAAGGAAAAGAATATCATGATTCCATGAGTTTGAGAAACATTGAATTAAGCAGAATTGTACAGATACCTTTACTGCAGGACTTTTCAGAGCCTTTCGGATCAGCCCTCTGATCTTCACCACAGTGATTTCCCTACATTAAGGAATTTATATTGGGACACACTATAGTCTGGGATACCTAGTATCCCTTGCCAGGAATTTCCTCTTCCTTAACCACATGATAGCAGGAGCAGCTGTGTAGCATCACCTGCTCCCATAGTCTCAGAGAGTGATTACCTGAATCAAACTGAAATAATCACAATATGCTACTCCCTTCAACTGATAAGTCCCTTCTTGGAATCTGTACCTTTGTGCAAGGAAAGGCAGTCTCTTACCATAACATGCAAAATTCAGGAGCACTTCATACATTGTACATTCCAGGATTGGACTTATGTGTACCACATAAGGATGCAGCATGCCCCACACTTATGTGTACCACCCTTTCATAGAGAAACATCTTTAGGGCTGTGCCCCCTATGTTCACTGTGGAACTGCTTTCTTTTGAGTTCCAGGATACCCATCCAGACTGTGTTTTTTTCTTTTAATGAGAATTCCAAATCTAGGCAATGGCTGGCAATGGTTCCATGGTTTTAATATGGTTGTGTCTCATATCTCTGTATTCTCTTGAACTTTCCCTCATGGTCAGGGTGGCTGCGTGCTTCTCTAGTCATCCTTTCTTCATCCAAACCTGGATAATAGAAAGAAGGGTAATGGCTGCTGCATTTTTAACTTTTTGCCAAGAAAGTTAAAGCCTACCCAGATCCTAGAAACCCTTGCAGCAGAGTTCCATTATGTTTCAATGGCCACATCATAGGATAATGATCTTCAGAAGGCAGTTCTTGAATGGTCCTTGATAAGAATGTTTTTTTCTATTTTTAAAGGGTTACATAATAATAATAATAAATAGTTTGTGGTGGAGACCATCTGTATCCTTCAAAACCTAAAATATTCACTATCTGGCCCTTTACAGAAAAAAATCCGCCAAGCCCTGGCTTAAGGCATGGATTCTAGAGTCAGTCCAATTAGTTCAAAACTCAGCTCTGTGTTCAGAGAGCCCATGAACACACTGGGCACACTTGCCACTCACTGATGATCTGGGCAATTTCCTTAACCATTCAGATGCCTCCTCATCTGTAAAATGGGGTTGCCAACAGCACATCACCTACCTCATAGAATTGCTTTGAGAATTAAATGAACTCTTGTATGTAATGTCTTAGACCAATACCTGGCGCAAGGTAAGGACCATGTAGGTCCTACCTCTTATTGGTGTCCACAGGGGCATGGGGCAGACCAGGTGGAGGGAATATAACACACTTTCATTGTGTTATGTTGACTAAGCTTAAGACTTGGCATGCAAGCTTCAAGCTTTGAGTTCATCTAAGCCAAACTCTCTTTAGCCCCATGTGTGTGATGTACCCTGTTCTTAACCATACTTGCAGGTGTCTTTATATATGTACATAAGCGCTATAGAGAAATGTGGGTTAGTCTCATGCCAACAGAACGGCAGGTGAATAGAGGCTTGCTCCAGCTGTCCTGTCTCCAAGGCATCGCTCAGCCAACCCTCACATTTTCTCAAGCTCTCCTGTCCTGCTGTGACACTGCATGGTTTCTTAGCAAAGTAAGGATGAGCAGCTGTTTCTCAGGAGTGTTCTAGCAAGCCATTTTCAGCTGGCATCTGGGTGCAACTGCTGCCAGTACTGCACATTGAGTCACCACGCTGCTCTGTTAGAGCCAAGGTGTACAGAGAGGAAGATACCAATTCAAGAACCATCAGGGAGGGCATCCCTTTATTCTCCAAAGTAACTGGGTGTTGAGATCATTTGAATAGGCATTCCAGAGGACCATTCCAGGACCTCATGGATCACAGCTAGTGGTTGCAATTTACCCAAATTGTGCATCTTAAAAAAAATTCTTTTAAAGATTAAAAAATATTTATTTTAGAGAAAGAGAGAGAGAGGAAGAGAGAGAGAGAGCAGGGCATGGGGGAGGAGGAGCAGGGAGAGGGATAAACAGACTCCTCACTGAGGGCAGAGCCTGATTTGGGCCTCAATCTTACAGCCCTGAGATCAGGACCTGAGCCAAAATCAAGAGTTGGATGCTCAACTGACTGAGTCACCTGGGAGCCTTCCCCATTGTGTTATCATAAAGCCACCTAATCCTCCTAAACATTAGTTTCCCTCATCTGGAAAATTGGAACAATGATGGTTTTTGTCTCATATGGTTAACAGTAGGATTGAAAAGAATATTACAAAGCAGGGATTGGCAAACTACTGCTTACTAGCTAAGAATGGATTTTGCACTTTTATTTATTTATTTATTTTAAAGATTTCATTTATTTATTCATGAGAGACACATAGAGAGAGGCAGAGACATAGGCAGAGGGTGAAGCAGACTCCTGAGGGGATCCCGATGTGGGACTCAATCCTAGGACCCTGAGATCATGACCTGAGACAAAGGCAGATGCTCAACCACTGAGCCACCCAGGTGCCCCTAGATTTTGCACTTTTAAATGGTTGAAAAAAATCAAAAGAAAAATAGTATTTCATAATCTGGAAAAGTTATATGAAATTCAAATTTCAGTATCTACAAATAAAGTTTTATAGAAACACAACCGCATTCATTCTTTGACATGTTGTCTCTACGGTATTTTGCTACAAAGGTAGAGTTGAATAGCCATGATAAAGACAGCCTGGCTCACAAAGCTGAAAATATTTACTATCCAGCCTCTTACATACCCTTGAAGAATGAGAGACTCATGCAAGGGAAGGGAAGCCAGGAAAAGGTGTATTATCTAGATGGATCACTGGGCATCCTCATCCCACTGGGCATCCCTGTGAATTGGGGTAGAATGCAGACTTTGTGTTACTAGATCCAAGGAGTAGGATCAGTTGTTGGGAAAGGAGGGCAGCATTAATCTCCTGGTATTTCTGAGAATGGGCATACCATCTTGAATGTAGTAAGAGCTCCGTAAGTCGTAGCTATTAATAAAAAAATGGTAAGACAGTCAACTTTGGAAATTGGCAAAGGGTGTCAGTTAAGTTAGACTCTGTGTGACCTTGGGCAGATAGTTAACTTCTCTGAACCTCATTAAGACAGTAGTCAGGATTAAATGAGATAATTCTTGGCACCAAGTAAGTGGGCCATAAATTTTAATTATTATTAATACTTATTGGATTGAAATATATTCATGTATTGAGTCAGATTCATAGAACTTTTATGAAAATTGTATCTATTTCTTTTAAAATCCCTGAGCATGTAATAGGATTCTGTAATTAAACTATTCAAGACATCTAAGGGCCAGAGAAGTCAAATATTAATGAATTAAGAAAGGAGAACATGGTCTGATGGTGCCATTTTGTAGGGGTGTTACAGAAGTATCTGGACGCCCGTGTCTGAGCATAGAGATGGGCTAATAATTAATTTCCAAGGTCTCTGTCACGGATCTTATTTTCATGGAAGCGAGGAGGCTCTGGAAGTTCAGGATACCATGCTAATAGTCCTCTTGGTGCCCTTGAGAATTTTCAAGCCATTTCACTTCTGCAAACTGATGTCTTGGTGCATGTGGGCCAGTCCTTGTTAGAGACTGGGGGCGTGGAGATCGTTGAGGTGAAGTCACTACTTCCAAGGTGTTCCTAGCCTGCACAAGATGGTCTTACCATGAGCAAACCAGCCTTATCAATGCTACTGGAAATATACGAGGGAGGTTAACTCTGAGCATGAGAGTCAGCAAAGGTGTGCCCCAACTTGGGGACTGGCCTGGGTCTGGAAGGATGAGACAGGTTTTAGAGTCAGGAAAGAGGAGGATGGGCAACTATTTCAAACAGAAGGAGGAGACGTGAAAGAATGCTTTAGTGACTGCATCTAGTCCATCAGGAATCAGGCTGGAGCCAGAAAGATGGGGTTGAGGTCATCTTGCAAAGGCATCTCCCATTTGAATTTAAACTTTTTTGTATTAGTAATGGGGAGTCATTGGATGGTTCAGGTCAGGGCACTAACGTGATAAAATGATCTATTAAAAAGTCTTCAGTTCCAAGCGTGAAGGATCTTAGGTGGGGAAGTGTGGAAAGCAGGAAAGAGACTATTCCAATCGAAGGTCCAGATAAGAGGCTGGAATTAGAGAAATATTGGAAGAAACAGAAGAAATAGGGACACCTGGGTGGCTTAGCAGTTGAGCGTCAGGCTTTGACTCAGGGTGTGGTCCTGGAGTTCCAGAATTGAGTCCCACATCAGGCTTCCTGCATGGAGCCCGTTTCTTCCTCTGCCTGTGTCTCTACCTCTCTCTGTGTCTCTCATGAATAAATAAATACAATCTTAAAAACAAAGAAACAGAAGAAATATGCCCTCATTGGGCATGAGGTGGTCTGAGTCTATTAATAATGGGCTTTTCTTCAGGGGGCAGAAGGGGGAAGCAGAGGCAGGACATGGGTAAAATGGTGGATATGCTGTCTTTTTAGTTAGGGCTGCTGCTGCACTCAAGATATCCATCCCACCATCCCTAGTGAGACCTGTTGTTCTCTTTGAATACTGGCTCTTCTTTGTGGAAAGCCTGGCATCTCAATTGTTTGGCTTGGTCTTCTGGTGAGTTTGTGCTCATGAAAGTTATTCACATTTGGGCACAGATGGTAGATGGGTAATGGAAGGAGGAAACAAATAAATAGCACTAAGTCTAGGAAAAGATAGACTCCTGGGGGGGTGCCGGGGTGGCTCAGTAGGTTGAGGGTCTGACTCTCCATCTGAGTTCAGGTCTTGATCTTAGGGGTCAAGAGTTCAAGCCCCACATTGGGCTGGGCATGGAGCCTAGTTAAAAAAAAAAAAAAAAGATTCCTTTGGAGGGTGGGAGTCTAGGAGAGCAGGGTGTGAGGAAATAAAGAGGTAGCTTTTTTTTAATAAAAAAATTGTGGTAAAATTCATACAACATAAAATTAGCATTAACCATTTTGAAGTTTGCAATTCCATAGCATCTATCTAGAACATTCACAATGTTGTGCAACCAGCACCTCTGTTGAGTTCCAAGACATTTTCATCACTCTGAAAAGAAACCTTATTCCCTCATTCTTGTCTCTCCCCACCCCAGGCCCTGGTAATCATTAATCTGCTTTTGAATTCCATGGGTTTGCAGATTCTGGCTGTTTATATAAATGAAATCATTCAATACGTGGCCCTTTGTGTCTGGCTTCTTTTACTTATCATCATAAACCTCAAAACTGTCGTGCTAAGTCATGCCTTTGTTAAGGAGACAGGTAGACGTAGGTTCCATTCTCAGGGCATTTGCACTTGCTGTTCCCTTCACCTGGAACACTTTCTCCTGGTGCATATGTGTGACTGGCTCCTTCATTTCATTTCACATCTGAGCTCAAATGTCACCTCTCCAACAGCTCATCACTAGAGGGATTGGGGGTGACCTGAAGGACAAGGAAGACCTCAAGAAGATAGACTTGGACTGTTAGCAAGAGAGAACTCCCCAAGGTCATGATCAGTGCAAGCCAACTAATGCTTTGCTGAGCTCCCTTATCTCTGCTGGTTTTATCTGATGGCTACTTGAGCTCCAAGATCCGAATACAAAAGATCTCTTGGGGGCAGGTGGCTTAGGCTGTGTTTCCGTTTTTTTATTTTTATTTTTATTTTTAATTTTTTTAAAAAAGATTTTATTTTATTTATTCATGACACACACACACACACACACACACACACACACACACAGGCAGAGGGAGAAGCAGCCTCCATGCAGGGAGCCCAACATGGGACTCGATCCTGGGTCTCCAAGATCAGGGGCTGAAGGTGGCGCTAAACCACTGAGCCACCCGGGCTGCCCTAAGCTGTGTTTTTAAATGCATGTTTTGTTAATATTTAGGCTCATCATGGTCAACAGATCAGAGACGGCTGCCACTGAGAAGTCTGTTTGCTGTACTCACAGTTCCCAAGAGAAGGAAAGTGCCGCATCATGGTGGGGGGGTGCACATAGGGAAGACCATGGTAGGTTAGGAGGCAGAGGGAATGAGGGGAAAACATGAGCTGGAATCTTTACTGGGTAGCTCCTCAGGAGGGCAAGAGTGAGGCAGGGGAAGCAGGTTTAGGATTGGTCAGTGTGAATGATTCTAGAAGGCCCTAGGGTGTAAGGTTAGGGCTGTTCCTGGGTGTCTGGCGCCTGGCCCCAGGGTGATTTGGACGATGGAGATAGTAGTCTGGAATGGGACAGCCCTGAGATGCAGGCGGTGTGTGCTCTGGGCTCTGGGTTGGTGGGTTTGCATAGGAAAGGTGCACTCCCAGTTGTCCATCTCCAGGAATGAGCTAATTCTGGGAGGGGCAGTCCCGCCAGGTCAGCAGAGCCCCATATGCCAAAGCATCAAGATAACAGAAAATGAAAACACACAGTCAGTACAGACTGCTATGGGAGCACCTGGTACCTTGACTGTTCTCCTTGCTGATTGCTTCCTCTAAGGAGGGGGCCGCCCACCTCACAGGAGTCTGGAGGCAGAAGGGAAATCATCACAGGGGATTCACAGTAGCTGGTAATGGCTTTTCTCTCCAGCACACCTCCAGCTCCAGCGTGGCTTGGCGCAGTGCACCAAGGATGCTCGGTACAGAGATGCTCTCTTTCTGCGTGAGGGCTTTTCAGGGCTCCTGGAACTCTGGGAGCCATTTATTTAGTGTTTCTTCATTTAGGAGAGATTGCTCTTTCACAAACTGCTTCATGGCGGTGGCTGTCTCTCCTTCATCTGATTAGTCCTGCTTCTTGGAGATATTCAACACTGTTTTCCCCCCTCCCTGTCGTACCATATGTTTTTCCTTTGAGTCTGTAGTATTTTGTGCTCAGATTCTGGAACTGTGATGTGGCATTTCTCTCCTGATGATTTCCTAGCAGGTGGCTGATCTCAGCAGCTGGTAATGGCAGGGGATGGCGTATTAGGGAGAAATCAGGTAATGTCAATCTCTGCGTCTGCAGATCCCTCTTTGACTTTCCCTCCGGAACCATTCCCTTCTTGCGTTTATTGTCCTTTCAGTTCTCACGGGTGTCAGCATTGGCTGTTGCTTAGACATCTGTCTGTCCATGACAGACACACCGGGGTTGTCTTTGGAGTCAAGTTCATATTTGAAAATGATAATGGAAACGTATATTGAGTCCTACTGTGTTCCAGACAGTGTGCTAAGCATGTTCTGTATATTGCCTAATTTATTCCACCCAACAGCCATTTCAGGTAAGTGAATTATTATCCTCATTTTATAGATGAGAAAACCAAGAGCAGGAGACTTGCTTAAGGTTGCAGAGATTTGGACCCATACCCGTCTGATTCCAGGGTTTTATTTACCACTTGGACCAGATCATGGTGTACATGGGAAGATTCAGACACTTCTGTGTTGGTGATTTGTACATGTCTTTCTTTACCTAATAAGTTCTGGGAACTCCAGTATTCTCAAGCATCACCAGTGAAGGAGAAGTTCAAAACTATAGGCTCTTTGGCAAAAATTGGGGAGAAAGGAAATTTGGCTACAGGGTCTTTATCTTCCTTTAATTTATTCAACTTTTTCTTGAGATGTTCAGTGCCCTTCTGGCCGCCCTTTCTCCTGATACAAGGGTAAAAGTGAATGAAGCTTTAAGATATTGCTTTATAGGAGGAGTCACATTTTAACTACATTTTCGACCTCAGTCAGAGAGATAAAGTTCTGAAGGTGGGCTAGCAGGCATTTCCCATTAATTTATTCAGCATGTGTTCACGGAGAGCTTACCTTGTCCCAGGCACTGCATGAGGCTATGGGGCAGAGGGGCAAAGGAGGTGGCCCCATTCCCTAAAAGGCTCCCAAGGCTGGGGATGAGACAGGTGTACATGCTCCCATGACACCCTGAAGAGTTTTTAATGGTGGAACAATCATGGCGCTAGGGAAGCCAGGCCGCCACCTGGTGGCTAACACTGAGAGGAGTGAAGAGGATAGTCCTGGAAAAGGAACATTTGAGGTGATAAAACACTGAGCAGGGCAAAATAAAATCAAGCATTCTAGGTAGAGGGAAGAGCATGTGTGTAATGGGGACGAGATTTTTTTTTTTTTTAATATGTGGTATTTCCAGCTTTTGTCACCTCCCTCCTCCACCATCACGTTAAAGAGAATTGAGTCCTTGCCAGTCCAGTCACCTCCAGGCTCCTTAGGTTGAAAAAATGGGGGAACAGGGAAAGTGAAAGACAGGACTCTAGGTCATAGGACAGGATTCATCCTTGAAGTAGAAAGGAAGAAGAGGGGAAGTCAGAAGGGTGACAAAGAGTAGACAGAGAATGGGAAGAGGAGAGAAGAACAATTCTTTTGTAGTACTGAGGTTGGGTAGAGTTTTCCGGCAGGTTGGCAAGAGAGAGGATCTGGAGATGTTTCGAGATGAGAGAAATTTGAAGAGAGGAAATGGTGTTGCAAGAAGTCTGGCTCAAGTCTATGACTTGGCTCCCTCATATGTCCTCTGAGAGACTCAAGTAGAGAATGCAATTTCCTTTTTCATTTGCTTTGATTGGCAGATTGTGCTTCACTATATATGATCCCTGGTGGGATCTGGGCCCCATGGGCCCTCAGAATTTATATGGGTTACATTTTATAGGTGCTAAAAGACATTCGGTAGCATGGTTCATAGAAAAGGATTTTGGTTGGTGGTGCATTTCATCATCCTACACATGCTAATGGTTCCCTTAATGATGGGGAATAATCACACATTTGCTCATTCACTCAGCAAATATTTATTGAACACCTGCCATGTGTCTGATCCATTTTAGTCCATGTGGTTTATCATTCTGCATTCTAAGTGGTACCAACAGAGTGAAAGAAGGGATGGTCAGTCTCCCATGCGAGGAGTTTCAGATGGTCTTAATTTCCTCTGGAATGAGAACTTAAGTTTTGCCTAAACCTCACTGGAAATTCTTTATGTTTCCAGCCTACATTGCCTCTGTTTAGATGAGGAAAAATTGTATCTATTAAGCACTGAGTATGTGTCGTTCTTTTCCGTATAAAAATTAAAAAAATTTAGTTCTTGGTTTTTTTTTTTTTTTTTTTTTGGTTCTTGTTCTTAAGGAATTTATGGATTAGTGGGGGGGAGAGACTGGAGATCATGCAATTTCAATATAATGTGGTAGAAGCAAGGACAAAAGTAGACAGGATATCCTGTGAGAACACAGAAGAAAGGTTCTTGGCTTTTCCTGGGCCTTCAGGGAAGGCTTCTTGGAGGAAGAGATACTTGGGCTGAGGATTGAAAGATGTGCAGAAATTGGTCGGGGAACAAAGGTATATGTGTGAGGGTATCCCTAGAAAGGGCAAGGTTGTGGGAGTATCAAATAGCACATGGGTGGGGGACTCCGAGGAGTTCATTACTCATATTACTTCATTCAGCATTATTGAGTGTCTATAATATGACATCAGAATGTAGTGTATGTAACATGACACTAGAATATAGTATCTACAATCACTGGTACAATAGGAATAATACATAGAGTACCTGGCACATATTTGACACTTCATAATGGCAGCTACTCAAGTAGCTGTGTGTGCATGGAGTTTTTATTTTATTTATTTATTATTATTATTTTAAAATATTTTTTTATTGAAGTTCAATTTGCCAACATATAGTATAACACCCAGTGCTCATCCCGTCAAGTGCCCTCCTCAGTGCCTGTCACCCAGTTGGAGTTTTTATTTTAATTTATTTTTCTTGGAAGCTGATAGGGGGTATTAGACAGACAAAACTGAGGCAACAGATAGTCATCAGAATGCCTCGTGGCTCCAACACATGATTATTCTTTCTCATTAACCAGTCCCAGCTGGGTGTTTCTAGTTGTTGGATGGCTCACCTCTGTATGGTGATTCAGGGACCCAACCTTCTTTCATCCTGTCCCTTTGCCTTATCCCTGAGCACCCCATCATCATCAGCGTCTGGTGGCATCTGTTCGTGAGAACCAGTCATACAGTCACACCCAATCACAAGAAAGGGTGGGAGAAGTAGGCATGCCCAGGAAGAAGAAATGGATTTGGGTGAACAGTTAGCCACCTCTGCCATATTGAGTATCTTTAAAACCAGATTCCTGCCCTGCTGTGTGTCCCTATGAGTACGACGTTTACCTACTCATCACAGCAAATGCTGGTTCTGTGGGGTGAGACTGATTAGGATGGGTGGCTTCTCTTCTTTATCCCCTGTGAGGAGGTTGCTTAGTATGTGGCAAAGGAGACGTTTAGAATTCTGGATCTTCCCATCTGATTCAAGAGACCCATGTTCCGACATGTCCTCCATTCAAGCCATGCAATGCTATTGACCAGCAAAAAAGTTCTGAGTCTATTAATATTACTACTGAGTGTGTGTGCATGTGTGTGTGTACACAGCAGGGGTTGCCCACTTAATCCTTATGGGGTCCAGACAGGTAAAATCAATGAGTGAAGTGGGCTGAGTGGATACTAGGATGGAACGGGAATCCTAGAATGCCACAGTGGACAGTCATTTCTCAGTGCCAGGAGGAATTTTGCATTGCAGGACATGAGACTGACATTAGCTTGATTTTCTAGAGAGGTTGGTTTCAAATGCTGTCCACTAACTACAAAAAATTTATACCGTGGATTCAATAAGACACATCTACGGACTCTCTGTGGGCCTGGTTGCTGGCAGGTAGGGACCACTGACAAAAAGTGTGAACAGAGAGAACTCGGTGGTCTTATTTGCACAGCTGGTGCTGGGCTGCTGGGATGAGCACTGCAGCTGGATGAAGGTAAGAAAAATTCATCTCTTTCTCTGTCGGGGGTGGGATTTAGCAGAGGAATCCCCTTGGGCACCCGGTCACAGGGGTTTGTTACTGCATGTGCCTGGGCCCATTGACAGACACGACTTGGGCTTTCCTTCTCCTCTTTTGTGTATTTATTTCTTCTTGTTATTTAGGAAAGTAACCACCGGGACTGAAAGATTGGAGAGATTTTTGGCGCAAGGAGACAATCAGCATCCCTTCCCCATGCCCATCAGGAGACACAATGAAGGATGCGGGCTCGGTTTTCTCTTTCCTTCTGGGATCTGGTGGTGGGAGGAGGCAACCAGCAGTTGGCTCTTTGGGGTCCTAACAGGGCCTCGAGGGGTGGGCTTGCCTGTGATGTCATTTCCAAGTCTAATTCTGCTTCATTCTTGAGCTGCGGATCTGGTGACTGTAGGACATAACTCTCTCTATTTTTCATGAGCCACTTACCTTGGAGGGGGGCTTAAAGAGAGCTGGTGGAGGGAGAGGCGTGTGCCTGAGCCGAAAGGCTGCCTTGTCCTCCTTGCCTCCTTCACGGGTTATTTAAGGAGCTCCTGTGAGGTGCCAGGCTTGGTGACAGGTGCTGGGCTATGATGGTGCACATGACCAGCATGGTCTCTGCTCTCAGAGAGCCTCTGCTCTGTTTGGAAGGGAATGTGCTTTTTCAGAAACTCATATGTGTGTATATTTTTAAAGATCTTAATTTATTTATTTGAGAGAGACAGCGCACACAAATGGGGTGGAGGGGGAAAGGCAGAGGGAGAGGGACAAGCAGACACCTTGCTGGGCAGACAGCCCAGATTGGGGCTCAATCCCAGGACCCTAGGATCATGACCTGAGCTGAAGGCAGATGCCTAACTAGCTGAGCCATTTCAGTTGCTCCACCGATTGATATGTGTTTTTAAGAAAACAAAGCAGATAGAATGCAAACAGGAACTGTGAGTGGGGGTGACTTTTGGGTGGCCTGGAAGGAATAGTTGACATCATAGCTGAGGTCTCAATGGTCTCAAGAAGGAGCCAGTCATTCGAACAGGTCTGGGAAGAGTGTTCCAGACAGAGGGAAGGGTATGCAAAGCACCTGAGGCAGGGACAGAGTTGGTGTGTGCTGGGGACAGAGGAAATGGCAGTGTGGTCAGAGCGGAGTAAATAATGAGGAGAGCAGTGGGTGATGAGTTTGGAGAGACATGCAGGGGCTAGATCCTGCAGCAAGTTCATGGTTTGGGATCCCACTTCCTTTCTAAGTGTGAGTCCCCAGTAAAGGATTATAATCAGGGGAGTAGCATACTCTGACTTTGGTTTTAAAGTGATCATGCCGGCAACTGTTGGGGTAAGGAGTTTGCTATGAGCTGAATTATGTCCACTCTCCCAGCTGTTCATATGTTGAAGCCCTAACTGCCAACGTGTTGGTGTTGGGGATGGGAGGCTATTGGGATTAGGGATGTCAGGGAACTTGACCAAGTTCACCAGCTAGTAAGCAACAGAGCCAGGAGTTGAGCCCGGTTGAATCTGAGTCCAAATTCAATTCCCTTTCCCTAATACATAGCACATGCACCATAGCCTACTGATCGAGAGCCCAGATGAGGGAATCAGACCCTTAGTCCAGATTCTGATATGTTACTCACTAACTCACACTTAATGTCTCTGTGTCTCAGTTTTCTAATCTGTAAAATGGAGTGACGATAGTTCTTACCTCTTAGAATTGTAATAAGGATTAAATGAGCTGCTCCTCTGACACTGCCCTTAGAACACTGCCTGGCACATGTAGACTATAAAAACATTTGTCAAATACATAGCAGATGAGAGAATAATGTCCAGCTCTAGCAGCCTCTGACCCTTAGGTACTGGCAAGAAATTACGGGATGTCATGGTATTGGACACTGGATAGTTCTACCTTTTCGATTTTCTTGGGCTGTGTGTGCATCAGCCCCTCTGGATCACCCATGAATTAATTTTGAGCAGCACTGAATACAGCTTCCTCCTCTCTTCTATGTAGGTGGGTCCCAGAAATAGACCAGAGAGGTCCTGGAACAAAGAAGCAAAATTCAGTGATACTCACATGTGACAATGAATGGAGACACTTTTAGTTGTTGCAACTGGTGTGCTGTGCAACTGGCATCAAATGGGTAGAGATAAGGGAAGCTGCTAAACACTCAACAACACAAGGACAACCCCCACAACATGGAATGATCCACCCCCCCCCCCCATGGCAGTAGGTGCAGAGATTGAGAATCCTGACCAAATCTGACCTTGGCTCGATGTTGGTGTAAGATGGCATTTTTTAAGGATGCATTTGGTCTCTTTTGAGATACAGAGTCATTAGAAATCATCAAGCTCGAAAAACCCCATGAACACTCTCTGCTCCCAGGTGAGGCTATTTGAGCTGAGCACCTCTTGGCATTTCTTCTTTTAGTAGAAAATTCTACAGAAGAGAGTTAGTGGGAGTCAAAAATCCATCAGTTCTCATTTTACCAAGCATTTAGGAAAATAACTTTTCTCCTGTAGAAGAAATTACATGAATTATATTAAAATCGATGCTAAGGTAATAAAATTACATGCTCAGGACTCTTCTAAAAAAATTCTCTTTGTCTGGCAGGGTAATTTGAGTGTGGGGAAGACAATCTCCCCAGCCGCCACACTTCCACATAAAGATGAAACAGAGGAAATTGGCTCGACCATGCTCTCGCTGCATGTACCACTCTGTGAAATTCCAATTTTTTTTTTTTACATCTGCAGATTTAATCACAAGGAAAACTTTCTGATGCAGATCCATCAGAAGAATAATTCAGGGTTTTAAAAAAAATGTGTAAGAGGCAACTTCAAATCACCAAATGAATGGCAGTGCCCAAGACAGGGGCAGACACACCTTGGGATTGTGCAGAAATGGGCTCTGATGTCATGTGAATCATCCTCATTCTGGATGCCAGTGTTCTACTGGTTTGAAAGGACATGTATAGAAATGCACATGTGATGAGAAAAAAAAACTCTTTCGCTTCTAGTGCGGTAACAATTTTTAGCTCTCAAGGGAGGAAAAAAAAAGTCTTTGCTTTAATGTACGAGAAAACTAAAATGATGAGAGAAAGTGACATCTCTTCTTAAGATTCCCAGTAAAGCCTTAGAGGCAAATTGATGCAAGCGATGTATTGGCCAAGACCAGAAGGGATGAGGCTGGCAAGGAAGTGGGGAGTGTGCTCAGTGGAGTCCAAAGAGGGCAGAGTCTGGAGATAGAAGTCCCAGCTGGCGTGAACAGTGGGGTTTGAGTTTCTCCAAGAGTGGGTCTCAAGCAGGGGTGGCTGTGCCCTCCCAGGGGTCATCTGGTGGAGTCTGAAGACATTTTGGGTTGTCATATTTGGCGGGAGGGTTCTGCCAATGTGTGAAGACCAGAGGTCCTGCTAACCATCCTACAATGTGCAGGACAGCCCCCATACAAAGACGTATCTGGTCCCAAATAGCCATAAAGCCCTAGTTGAGAAGGTGTTTTCACACTTTGATTCCTTCATCTGTAAAATGGGAGCAGATCTACGGCTCTTTGCCTGGTTGTTCTAAGTAGTAAGGATGGCAGTATGTAGGAGGGTGCTTCCTACATGGGGCGGCTGTCTTCACTGGAGATCTCTAGGGCAACCCCAGATTTTACGACTCCACCCCGCCTACCACGGTGACAGAAGTCTTCCTAATATGCAAATCTGACCTGCTACTTCTTTCCTTAAAAGCTCTCTGTGCTTTTTCCGTGGACTTCTGTTATGTACTTGAATGGATCTCTGTGGGCTCTAGTTTCAACCCTACCCTTCCCCACCACAACCTCCATCAGGAATGCCGTACGCTCTCTCCCACCTCCACGCCTTTGCACCTGCTGTTCCCTTTGCTAAGCCTGCTCATCACACTTCCTCACCTAGTCAGCTCCTGCTTGTTTGGATGGCTTCAGCCTCCCTGTCACCTCCTCCAGGAAGTCTTCCCTTATTGCTTCACAGGAGAGAAGGTGCCTACCATCTGGGATCCCACAGCGCCTTCACACTTACACCATCTCAGAGCTTGTGATCCTGTGTTATAACAGCCTTTTAAAATTTTCCATCTTCTCCCCACACTGTGAATATCTTGCTCGCTGGCTGTATTCTCGATGCTGGTAAAGTACTTGACCACCAAGAGTACCGTTGAGTAAATATTTGTTGAGGGAGCCAATGAATAAATGAATCGATGAGGTCTTTGAACATAGCTGCTTCCAGCTGAAAATAACTCACTTTGATTATCTCTCTCTTCTCCTTCTGTGGGCCACCGTGTTATGGTCATGCTAGTGGACGGTGGTCCACAGGGAGAAGGTTGTTGAGAAGAGCGCAGCAGAAGGTCAAGATACTCTTTAACCTTGACCAATGGCCCTGACATAATACAGAGGAAGTGTCCTGGCATGCAACTAACCTTTTGCCTCTAGAGTGAATTAACTGCTATTTTCTGGAAAGTATATTAGTCAGTAAAAGATTAGAAAAGATGAGAACTTAGTGAGTTGCCAGTAGCTCTGGGGATTTGTGTATGTATGTGAGTGTGTGTGTGTGTGTGTGTGTGTGTATCCCAGACTACGTGTCCATGTGAATTTCACTTTCTCTGCTATGTAATTATGCTTCTGGAGGACAGAAACACCCTGATTTGTCTCAGAGGGTCCTGACCATTTTAGCCAATCTCCTTAAAGTGCCTAATGAGGAAAGCTTCCAGGTAACTATCTCCCCATAAGGATGTGCACTAACCCCCATTTCCATAAAAATGGAATATTCTCCAAGAGGGTAACTGTGGCCATATAGCAAGTTAGCAATAAAATCAGGACTCAAAAGAAAAAAAAATGGCGTAGCTTCATTGGAGACAAATTATAGAAGCTGCGATGTCTTTAAATTTAGAAAACAAAGTTAGCTCCTGCCAGAATTGCAAGGCGGTTCTGACGTCTTCTGAAAGCCACTTCTCCCACCCAATTTTGTTCTTAAAGTAGGAAGCAAAAGCTTGCAGGGACACTCTGGTGCGTCTCCCCTTCCATTCATCAGTATTTTTGCCGCTCATTATACCCATGGCCTAGTTTTCTCGGGCTCTTTAGATGCCAATGAGTGTATTACGCTAGGTATCGTCCTTGAAACTTTTTGAAGTTCTTTAGGCATTATGAACGAGGTCTTAAACCCCAGCTGAGTGCCACCGACTACTTTGGCTCTGCTCTATTTCCTTAAGAAATCTAAAGGATGGCGCTCCCCTCTTCCAAAGCAGAAACTGATAAAGAAAGGCCGCCCTCATACTGAGAATCCCCCCCACCCCCTTTCACGGAGGCAGCAGAGAAATTGCTAAAATGGACTTTAATTGTGCAAGATGCCACTGTCTTCTACCAACAGAAAGCAGGCTGGTAGCTTAGGAAGAATGGAGCATGACTTGGGGGAGGCAGGACCATGGGTGCCCAACCTGGGGGAGGGTAGGAGTGAACGTTCTGCATGGTAGTTCCAGGCTGGGCTGGACAGGGAAGTAGAAACCAGTCAACCGAACTCCCTACATGCAGCCTGTACACACAGCATAGGGATCCTGGATCCTGTCTCTGGATCCAGATCTCTGGGTACTTATGGGGCTTTCAGAAGTGTACCTGCATCTGTGTTCTTTCTTTTGCTCTGAGCTTTAAACCAACCCAGTGTAAAAATGAATAGCAATTCTCCACAGATTCCCTTGAAGCTGTTTTGGCATCTTACAGGGTTGGAGGGGAAGATGGAGGGAGTTCAGCTCCAGGGTTTGGAAGGGAGTGTGTTGTGCTGAGGGCTTGCTCCTGAGCGGGTGGAGTGGGTTCATGAAATCTAATTTAAGTGACTCCAAGAAGATCCACTCCAGCCCCAAAATACCACCCCTTCAGACTTTGAAAATGTCAGGTTTAGCATCCATCCCTACGTGTCCATCATGTCTTTCCACAACTTCCTGCGAGGGGGCAGCGTGCTAAGTCTGTGACACTTCCACGAGGGCAGTTTCCCTTGGGCAGGGTTTTCCCTTTGACTGTGTATAGGGTGTGATGGGGTGCAGAACTGAAGCCAGGAGATACAGAGAAGTGGCCATGAGCAGTGATAGCCACTGGCCACTCCTTAGCTGCCTCTGGGTTTCTTTAACATATCAATATGGACAAACCATGTTTGTGTTGCAACAAGTTGTGGGACAATGCAAGGTTGAAGTACTTTTGAGATTCAACTTCTTAAAAGTGAGGGGTCTGGAGCTAGCCAGCATGGATTCACATCCCAGCTCTACCATTTATGAGCTCTGTGACCTTGGATAGTTTACTGAATCCCTTCTGTCTCAGATTCCTTTTGTGTAAATGGGAGCACTTACGCCATAGGATTATTTGAATGATTAAGTTAGAAGTACACAGAATAACACACCCTTTCTGTTCTAGTGCTTGCACATACATGTAAAAAAGTCATTAAGACAGTCCAGTAATGGGGGGAGGGCAAAGGAAAGAGCTTCCAATGGCAAAGCGGGAGCACTTCCAGCAACAAAAATAAATTAGTATTGGATTATAACCCAAAGCATAAAATAAATATCCATGAGCCCACATTATCATAAATGAGTGGTTAAAAAAATAGATAAATAGGAATAGAGACATATATCTTGTACAGGAGAATACCAGATAGTTTATGTAGATACTCTCTTCTCAAGGAGGCAGGAGCATAGCTGCCCACTCCTTAAGTATGAAATAAGTCAATCGGAGAAGGACAAACATTATATGGTCTCATATAAGTAATAGTGAAAGGGAATAGAAGGGAAGGGAGAAGAAATGGGTAGGAAATATCAGAAAGGGAGACAGAACATGAAGACTCCTAACTCTGGGAAATGAACTAGGGGTGGTGGAAGGGGAGGAGGGCGGGGGGTGGGGGTGAATGGGTGACGGGCACTGAGGGGGGCACTTGATGGGATGAACACTGGGTGTTATCCTGTATGTTGGCAAATTGAACACCAATAAAAAATAAATTTATTATTAAAAAAAAGTATGGGTTGCACACTGTGACTTCCTTCCAAGGGGGACAGTTTAAAGGAGGGAGGGTGGTTACTGTGCAATGGAGAAATCTGACAAAGACTAGCTCAGGGACCCCTGAGTAGCTCAGTGGTTGAGCGTCTGCTTTTGGCTCAGGTTGGAATCCTGGGGTGCCACATCGGGCTCCCCACAGGGAACCTGTTTCTCTCTCTGCCTATGTCTTTGCCTCTCTGTGTTTCTCATGAATAAATAAAAATCTTAAAAAAAAAAAAGACTACCTCAGCCAGGTGATCAAGGTTAAAATCAACAGTGATAAATCTTGCTGAAACTATTTGCCCTTGATGTGATGGGATAGAAAGGGTGTTTATCTTTCTGGTCTTCATCCCCCAAGTCTCAAAGCCTGGTCTCATCCTGAGAAAAACACCAGACGAGTCCTGAGAGAGAGGAGTCCTACAAAATACATAATCAGTATGCCTCAAAACTGTCTCAGTCTTTGACAACAAAGAATGTCTGAGAAACTGTCATGGCCAAGAGAAGTCTAAGGAGACACTGAGTAAATGTGCCATAGTATCCTGGATGGGATCCTGGGGGGAAAAAAAGACACTAGGTAAAAATTAAATAAATTTGAATAAACCATAGACCTTAGTTAATAATAATAATGTATCAATATTGGTTAATTAACTGTAATAAATTACTGTACTAACTAAGGTGCTAGTTATTGGGGGCACTGGGTTCAGGGCATATGGGAATTCTTTGTGTTGTCTTCTCAAATTTTCTGTAAATCTAAAAATGTTCTGAAAAATAAAGTATTTTAAAAGTCATTTTCATTATTATGAGTTCTTCTCTGGAGTTCTCTCTCCTGTGAAAATTCTAAGGCTTCCACGAGGACCTGTTAAGAGATCAGTCCCAGTTGCTACTGCCTTTGTGAACGAAGAAGTCCTGGTTTTTTTGGTTGTGGTTAGTATGACCCCCCACATGATATGACTCGGAGGATCTGATTGAGTTCTGGCTAGATGCCCATCTAGTAATATACAGATTAACTTAACAAAATGGTAACTGAGGAGCCTGACAGCACTCATGTCCACTAAGGAAAAGTGGTAAGGTAAACCAGCTTCTATTCCAGGCAAAATCGATCATTTCTTCCTCTGCCTGTATACATACATCTTGGCTGAATCACTCATCATATTGGATTTTCATTATTCATCTTCTCTGCCCATCTGTGGACTCCCCAGTGGAAGAGAGTTTTTCATTTATCTTTGTACTTCCAGAACTTCATCCTCTGCCTAGCACAAATGACTCAAAAATTGATGATTGAGTGGAAGATCGGGAAATAGTGTTTAAACTTGCAATGCTGAAACCCAATTTGATTGCCTGCGCCAAAAGAGAAGAGATGGTGGGACAGATTGTATTTTTCAAAGATGCCGTGGCAGTAGCTCCCATCCCACTTGCTCTTTCAATGTGACCTTCACACTCCTCGTAGCATGGGGACATCAGTGCCCCTTCCCCTTGAAGTGGGTGGACCTTCGTGACTACCTCGACCAAGAGCATGTTGCGGAAGTGATGCGTGTGTGTTCTGAGGTCACATCATAAAAAATTTCACATACTTCTCTGTCCTGTTCTCTTGGAATGCTCACCCTTGGAACCCAGCTGCCATGTTGTGAGTATGCCCAAGCACAGTTATGGAGAGATACCCATGGAGAGGAAATGAGGTTTTGGCTCACATCCTCCACTGAGCTTCTAGCTGATGGCCAGCATCAACTTGCCAGCCGTCTTGGAAGGGGATTCTCCAGCCCCCAGCCAAGCTACTCCAGCTGTTGGCATGTGGAACAGAGATGAGCCATTCCATCATGCCCTGTCCAATTTGTAGATTCATGACCTAGACAATGGCTAGTGTTGTTTTAAGCCATTATGTTTTAAAGTGTTACACAGGAATAAATAACAGGAACAGAAGGATAAACGAAATTGTCAGGTGATTTAAAATAAGATGTGAGGCATTATACCTTCCTTCCCATTTCATGCAAAAGGCCTCCTGACACTGGAGTTTATTTTTATCATCAGTAGGATTGACAGAGAGAGATACAGCCACATTTGGAAGCGAGTAACCATGAGGATCTCCAAAATGATAATTAGTGCATTTATCAATCAGTTAATTCAGCAATTATTTGAGTACCTGCTGTGGTCCAAACCCCTGGCTATGTGGTGGGATAGGTCAGTGGATAAGCGAGACATGGTCCTCTGTCTTCATGAAGGTTAACATTATAGTGAGAAAACTAAGTAAATAATCAAACAATTATTTTAAATTAACGATTAATTTAATCCCCGTGGTTGAGAGAACTGAAGAATATTTATCCTAGAGAACAGCTTCTCCCAAGTGTCTAGGGATCATGCTGTGATTCCCACTCATGACTTGGGTTTCCTCATGGTATGGTGGCTGGGAGGCTGCTCATTTCATACTAGTGCTGTTCTGTGTGATGCTTATTTATTTATTTAGAGGGAGAGAGAGTGAGCAGGGGGAGGGCTGAGGGGAAGGAAGAGAGACAATCTCAAGCAGACTCCCTGCTGAGCATGGAACCTGATGTGGAGGCCTATCTCATGAAGCTGAGAGCACAACTTGAGATGAAACCAAGAGTGAGATGCTTGACTGACTGAGCCATCCAGGCACCTTAATTCTGTGTGATGCTTTTTTACTCCCCCAACAACAGGTAAGCTCCCAACACAACCCGGAGTAGGTGATTCTGTCCCCTGCCCAAAAGTGATTGGCCCAAGGGCAGACACCTGACTCAGGTGGAGCCAATCACATTATTGGAGCTGTGGGTAAGCCTTCTGACTCCTGATAAAATGGATCTTGAACCTGCTTGGTTCCTGCATTCTCTGAGGCTGATCGTCCTCCGTGTTTTCCTTCCATTTCCCAACTCTTTCTCCTGCCTTGCCTCCTCCTCCTCATTCTTCCCTTCTGTTCTCCTCCTCCTTGATTTAATCAGATGCCCCAGGATCTTTTCTTTAATGCCAAAGCTTCCCAGAATTGTTTTTTTTTTTTTTACTTTACTCACAGTAAAACCAAACCTTCAACTATTACAAAGTCCAAGAGAGATTATCCCTGTCTTTTAGACTCCCAAAGGTTAGAACCATAAGACCAAGGAACAGTGGGAGAAAAGCCACAGTGGGAGAAATTTCAGCTGAATACATGAAAGAATTTTCTCAGGGCTGGAGACCCACAGAGAAGAGTGGTGATAAGCCTTATATCCTAGACGTTTCCAAACAAAGGCAGGTCATCCACTTAGATATAATGTTATCAAGAGAATTTAAGCATCAATTCCAGGATCCAGCTGGTTAATGGTGACAATGATGATGGCAGCTAACAGTTTTATGTACTTCCTGTTTCCCAGGCACGATAATAAGTGTTTAACACACATTATCTCATTTAATCCTCACAAGGTCTTTCATCCAATGAGGCAGGTTTAACCCCGCCGTACTTGAGAACCCAGGAATGAGACTCTTTAGTCTTAGGTGACGCTTATTCCACTGCAGCCCCCAAGGCTCATAGGATTTCAGCCCCTTTTCCTTATTACACATCTCAGAAATGGCTCCCAAATAAAAAAGAAAAGCAAAAACCTAGGGTAGTTGGGCCCTGAGTAACAATACTTCACATGAATAAAAATTCAGGCATCCAAGACACACTAGATTCAGTAAAGATGGTAAAAGCAAATGGTCCTCAGAGCACAGCGATTCCCTCCTTTTCGCGGGCAGCCCACTGAATATATCCAGCTGAGTTACTGGATGTGTGCTTTTCTCCATTTTTTTAAAGACTTAATTTATTTATTTATTAGAGAGAGAGAGAGGGAGGGAGAGAAAATGAACAAAGTAGGGAGGGGCAGAGGCAGTTGGGATGCAGACCCTCCCACGGAGCAGGGATCCTGATGCAGGCTCAATCCCAGGACCCTGAGATCTTGACCTGAGCTGAAGGCAGACACTTAACCTACTGAGCCACCCAGGTGCCCCTCTTCTTTGTTTCTTTTGTTACACCTTCCAATTTGAACATTTACCTGGATCATTTCTCTCTAAGCTAAGTTAGCTTCATGATAATAATTGTTATTATTGTTTTGTTTATCTTTGCAATGCAGAGCCTCCCTCCCAGCTCTGAATGATTCATTCTGTGTTGGATATTGCTGCTGACAAAGGGTGTGTTTGTGTGGGGGAAGATTGGAATTGCCAATAGTCTGCTTGATGACTGTTTCCTAGAAGCAGGCATGATTAAATTCAGCAGAAGTTTCTTTTAGAAATGTGCCTTAAAAACATCCCCAAAGTTTACCTTATCATTTATTATTATTTTAAATCATAGGGAAAATTGAAGGTTCCTATCATTTCCTTAATTGAATAAAGGAGACAGACTTGGAAGGATCCTACTGAATGCTGAACAGACTACAGGCTCCTAATTAGAGCATTTACCTGCAGAGGTGGCTCAGAGCCCTGCTTCTCTCTCCACCTGTTTCTGACGTGCTTCTGCATGACTAGCAGGTTAATGCTGAGGCCAACCCAATGTGCTCTTCTTTAATAGAATCCTTAAGCCCATTCCTATTGTGGAGGGAACAGCAGATCTTTTAAGAATCGTTTGAGCTTATCTTAAGTCTATTATGATGTTTCCAAGGAGATGTAGTCCAGCAGAAAGCAAAGGGTGGTTGTTGTCTGCCGTTGGGACCTTGCTTACTGAACAGGATTTGGAAACTCATCTCTTTCTTATTCACCTCCACTTCCCAGACCAGGTGGTGCTTGAGTTTAGGAAGGAATCATGTGCCTTCGTGTTTCATGTTTCTGAAACTCCCAGTTACGTGGCCCTCAAATAAGTGATTTCAGATAAAGAGAAGTGTGTTAAGTTCTCCAGACCTGAGAGTTCAGCTGGCTTGTCATATAGACACTGGCCCCTTAAATGTGGGATGAAGTTTGGGTCCCAGACGGGATGCCAAATACATTTGGGGGTCCCTGGATGATGCTGATCATAATAATTAAAGGGTATTGAGTGCTTAACTATGAGCCAGGCACTGTGTTGGGGATGGGGAAGCACAGGTTAATATTGTGCTTCCATTGTTAACAGAGAAGAAAACTGGGAGACTCTTCATCTCTGAGCCACCAAGAATCGTCTTTAACCACAGAGAATAAAGTCGTGAATACCACAATTCTCGTTACATTTCCTGTAACTGCAGGGCAATTATTTTTAGGAATATGAACACCCCTGAAGTAGGGGGCAAAAAATCTGATAAATTCTGTATTCCTGGGAATGTGTCTTGTTTTTGTTCACTGTTGATTTTTATTACCTAACTTAGAGCCTTACTGTCTCTCATATAGCACAGGAGTCAGCATACTTTTTCTGGAAAGAGCCAGATAACAAATCCTTTAGACTGTGTGAGCCCTGTGGTGTTCCTTACAACTATTTAACTCTGCTTCTATAGTGCAAAAGCAGCCATAGGCAACAAGTAAACAAAGAGGAGTGGCTGTATTTCCATAAAACTTTATTTATAAAAGGAGGCTATGGCTTGAGGACCATAGTTTGCTGGTCCAGAGATGGCACAGACTGAGTGCTTCACAAATATTTGTTGAAAAAGTAAATCTAGTTTATAAAGTAGGTCCAATAAATGGAATTTGCAACACAAAGCCAACCAGTAGATACCTGTTTCTTGTAGACATTTTGGAAAATATTAAATAGTACATTTAGATGATAATAAAAATCATGACTAAAAGATAACCTCAGTTAATAGTTTGATGTCTTTATTTCTTTTTAGTCATTTCCTATGAATGCCTTTCTAAAACACAGGGCAAACAACTAAAATTTTAGCATGATATGCATTTGCTGTTGCATGGAAGGTGATAGATGCAATGAGCTTTCTTTGAGATATACCAAAAAGGGCAGATCTTCTGTTCCAGGGGATCAGAAGATCAACCTGAAGTCAGCCCAGTCACCTCTATCCTTTGACATACAAAAGCAGATTTCTGCTCAGGACCTGAAAAATCCTGCCGTGCTTTTTGGATCCCAAAGGAAGATTTAATTAAGAAGCTCAGTAGAATTTTGGCATCGAATGGTGTGTTGCTTGTGTGTGGGGTAACTTATTGAACCCAAATGGGGCATTTCCTCTCTGGTTCTGGATCCTTGAGAGTACTTGGAATGCATTTGCAAAGGCCAGAACATTCTGAGAATGTGTTACTTTAAAATGGGCCAAGAAGGACTGTGATGAATAGTTGGGCCATAGGAATTAATAAGTTCGTTTGAGAGAATGCCATCAGGACGTGTTTATTTCACGACATGGAGAGTAATAATCTTCCAGTCACTCTCCCCCAGTAAACACACACACACACACACACACACACACACACACACACACACACACACGAAGTCCCTGCATGTATCTTTGGGGGTGTTTGACCTGCCCTTGTCTGACACTCATGATCACATAGGCTCTGTGGCTGTACACAGCCATTGCCCTGCTCACCCCATCTGTTTCCACCACTTCCCTGTCTCCGCACACATAATCAGCCCTCATACTTGCAACCCCAAGATCAAGAGTCATATGCTCTACCAATTGAGGCAGCCAGACACCCCTGCATTGCTCATTTTTAGAAGCCAGCAAGCACGTGATCATCTAAAACAATTCCAAGGAGCATCTAGCACTCAGAAGACTTCTAGAACTGCCAGGCAAATGATGACCACCCCTTCTCAAATTTGGGAATGGAAAACCAGTAGCGAACCTTTATGTTTTAAGACTTTTAAGTTATGGATATTTGGCATGATGGGAAGAGAGGTGGCCGAATCATGTGCACGAGGCACATTTGATATGCGTCCATCTGGGCTCTTGCTATTCTTGACGATGACTACATAGAATTCCACCCCCTACCCTGAACACCTCCTCTGTTCTTCTCAAAGGCTGATGATGGCCATTTACCAAATATACTGTACCATGTCCCCTTTGAGCAGCTGGATGCTCAATCTGGGAGCTTCCCTTCCACACTGGGAGGGATGAGCACAGGAGAAGAAGGGGGGAGGGGTGAAGTGCCCATCATATGCCTTATGCTCTCTGTTCAAACTCCAATTTATCTCAGCCAGCAATGCTGTTAGTGGATGGAGCATCTATGTGTCATGAACTGGGATGGGCCCTTTTTGTTGACATTGATCCCACTCCCCCCTGTTGCATCTGCCCCTTTTAAAGCACTTGAAACAGTGTCTGGTACAAGGTAAGCACAATGTAATTGTTAAACATTCTTCTTGCTCCTGTTGTTTCTTAGCTCAGCAGGGCTGTGGGAGCAGCGACATACTCATGAGCACCCACTTTGGCCTCAGACAGACTTGTGTTTGAGTCCCAGCTCCGCCTTTATGAGCTGTGCTCTCTTGGGCATGTTATTTTCTGACTCCCAGTTCCCTCACCTGAGAAATGAGGGCATTGATAGAACCTCCCTCATGGAGTTAGTGAATGTGCTCACCACAGAGGAGGGTCATTCTACAAGATGATGGGCTGGCACAAAGACCTTTGGCTAACCAGAGATGTTTGCCAGCCAGCTCTGCCAACTGTGGAAAACATTTAGTCAACCATTCCTTCCATAAGTGTTCATGGAGTGTCTTTAACATGCTTGCTGGTGTCCCAGGCATGGGGAAAGCCGTTGAGAACTTACCTCCCAGTTAGGAAGAGAACAACAATAAACAGGTCAACAAGCAAGAAGGGGGATAGATAATTTTAGATAAAAATGAGCGTTACGAAGAAAATTAAGTGGGATGACAGGAGAGTGATTAGGAGGCAGGCAGAGGAGGGCAACATTAACGGGTCAGTCAGGAAGGAGATTTAGGAGGAATGCCACTTGAGCTGAGGGTAACAAGAAGGACCAACCAGGGAAAGGTTTGGGAGCTGAGGACAGAGGAAACAGCAGGTGCAAATCTAAAATGACTTCCTAGTTAACGTCCCCATTAACTTCTTAGTCCCCACACTCTCCTCTCTTAATGATTGCTAACCTGACAGCACAACACTCTGGACCAGGTCAGTCTGGGGATACCCAAGTTTCAGTGCAGGGTTTGGGAGCAAATCCAGCTTGGGGATGAATGGTGATCGTTATGATTAGCTAGTGTCATTTGGGCTGCTTTTTAATTTTGGAAAGTCCTTAAACCCCTGATGGACTTCTGTTGAAAACCAGAGCCCTGTTCTCCCCCAGAAACAGCCCCAGATGTGTATGAGCACAGAGACGTCTGAGTACTACTGACTTTCAGCAGGTGAGGTAAAGAAATCTGTTGTTAAGTCATTCTGCAGGCTTTATCCCAAGAAGGGTCCAAGGCTTTGGGCCTAATTAATGTAGTTAATGATCTACAAGTAGACTGCAGAGACATTTATTCATTTAGCGAGCATTTGTTGAGCACCTACTATGTGCTAGGCAACCATCTGGGTAACAGAAGGGGGAAGGTGGGCAAGATGTATTGTTTTCTCTCAAGGAGCCCATTCTCTTATGGGAAATCAAGTTATGGCTTTTGTAGCTAGTGGTTGTTTGATTTGGGGCCATGCTGCTTCTTATCTCCAAGCCTCAGCTCTCACATCTATAGGACTCCACCAAGTGACATATGGGGTCTCCCCAGTACCGTAGGACCACAGGTTTACAAGGGAAGCCAAAAGAGGGCTGCATGACTGGAGCAACAAAATCATTGCTGATGATAGTAGCGAAGACTTTTGGGAATGAGAATCAATAGAATCTCAGGTTGTGTATAAACTTGCCTATGGATTGAAACAGGTTTGGTTTCTTAATTAAGAGAAAACCTTCTGTACTGCTCCCTGATGTGGATTCTATGGTCTTTATTTTTTAAGTTAAAAAAATAGAAAAGAAGGCATAGTCTCAGAACTTGTGTAAGTTTCTCATTAAATTTCACATGGGATTTGGAAACATAGTTTTATAAGTAAATGGAAGGAGAAACTGTGATCCTTAGGAACCAGTGTGAATTCACTACATTCATGAATTAATTTGACAAATATATTTTGAGCATATCTCACATGTATGTTCTTGGTACCATTTTGGA
Organism: Nyctereutes procyonoides; assembly: GCF_905146905.1. NCBI lineage: Eukaryota > Metazoa > Chordata > Mammalia > Carnivora > Canidae > Nyctereutes > Nyctereutes procyonoides. Next base: position 48,432,042 of record NW_026575126.1, on the reverse strand, counting down.
CACTGGGGATGTAGCAGTGAGTAACATTGTTAAATGATTTTTTTTCCTCTCTCATGATATTTACATTCTAGAGGAAATAAGGGAGCAGCAGATAGTAAACAAGATAAATAAGTGAACTATGTAGTGGCAGGGAAATAATAAGTCACGTGGGGGAAAGCAGGGAAGAGAAAAGGGGTGCTGTGTTTTCTTAACTTGTTCTTCGTTTTAAAAAGAATCCTCAAGGATGCCTGGGTGGCTCAGTGGTTGAATATGCCTTTCGCTCAAGTCGTGATCCCAGGGTCCTGGGATCAAGTCCTGCATCAGGCTCCTCTCAGGGAGCCTGCTTCTCCCTCTGCCTGTGTCTCTGCCTCTCTCTGTGTGTCTCTCATGAATAAATAAATAAAATCTTAAAAAGAGAGTCCTCAGCTGGGAATGAGAACTGACTGTTTAATGATTATGGAGTCTCTTTTCGGGGTGATGAAAAGGTGTTGCAGCTACATAGAAGTAATGGCTGTACAACATTGTGAATGCACTAAGTGAAATGAACTGCACATATAAAATAGGTAATTTTGTGTTACGTGAAGTTTACCTCAATAAAGAAAAAAGTCACCAGGGAAGGACTTGAAGAAATTGAGAGAGTGAGTCCTTCCCCCCCCCAATTTTTATTTTTTAATATTCCATATGTAAGTGAGGTCATAACTTTTGTTAGAAATTTCTGGTGGCCCGCATCTGACGGGGTTACACATGATGCAGGGCCAGTGCCATACGATCAGGGTTCTTTTCCATCGGACCCTACCATCATGGCCAGGGTTGAAGTAACTCCTAGTTGAAGCAGGCAGTAGACTGCCCCAGCTGAGATTGAGAGGGTCTCCTGGGAGGAAGATGAGTCGTCTGATAGTTTGCACATTATCTGAGGGAATGCATAAATTGTTGCATCCAGTTTGACCAAATTTATTTGTGTGTGTGTGTGTATTTTCCTGCTACTGAGTAGGTGGGAAAGTCATGAGAAAGACCAGATCATTAATAAAATAGTCTGCATTTTAGCTGTGTATATCTGAGGGGGTAATGTGTGTGAACCTGAGACCCCAAATCAGTTCTGTATGTTCAGTTATTTGGAGAGGCTGGGGAGCAATGAGGGTCCTCAGCTCTTAAAGGGTTTTCTAACAGGTATATATGATCTCAAAAATTAGAATCTCTAAGCTCCCAGTGAGTATAAGGAAAATTGTTTTGTTTGTCATAAATAGCAATAGACAGGTTGGGACTGTGGCAATCAACTTTGGCTCCTTTGAGGAAAGTGGGGAGAAGGATGTGGGAGGTTTCTTTGTTTTCATCTACCACTGATAGAGATGTTTCTTTGGGTGGCACCTGCACTCACCAGACTTCTGGAATGTACCACCAACATGCTGTGCCGTTTGGACCAAGACCACTGCCAGGAAGTGAGACATGTAAGAACTGTCTCGTAGGAGGGTGTTTTTGCTCTACTAAATTCCTGTTGAATGTATTAATGTGTGGGACAATAACAAACCATCCCACACTCTAGATTTCAACTGTAAAAGTATCTTTGCACAAAGATCCATATGCAGGTATAACGATTTGACACTGTGATGGGAAAATATTAAATGCAACCAGTTCATCTATCAGGAAGCTGGTGAAAAATTATGGTTCATCCAAATAATGTAATAATAATAATACACATAATCATACTATAGATGACTCTTGGACAACGCAGGGTTAGGGACACTGACACCCTTGTGCAATCAAAACTTCACAAATGGGGCACCTGGGTGGCTCAGTCAGTTGGGTGGCCAACCCTTGATTTCGGCTCTGGTCATGATCTCAGAGTTCTGGGATGCAGTCCTGCATCGGGCTCCTTGCTGGGAGCCTGCTTCTCCCTCTGCCTGTGTCTCTGCCTCTCTCTCTCTGTGTGTCTCTCATGAATGAATGACACCCAAGTGTCCCAACACAATTTGTATGGTATGTGTATTATGTACTGTATTGTTACAGTAAAGTAAGGAAAATGTTAATAGGAAAATCATAAGGAAGAGAACATACAATTATAAGACTGTACTACATTTACTGAAAAAAAATCTCTATATAAGTGGAGCCACTCAGTTCAAACCTGTGTTTTTCAAGGGTCAGCTGCACAGCTCTTAAAAGGATGAAACAGATCCATGCATACTGAAATAAAACAATCTGGGATGCCAGTGTGGCTCAGTGGTTGAGCATCTGCCTTGGGCTCAGGTCGTGATCCTGGGGCCTAGGATCGAGTCTCACATCGGGCTCCCTGTGAGGAGCCTGCTTCTCCCTCTGCCTATGTCCCTGCCTCTTTCTCTGTGTCTCTATGAATGAATAAATAAAATCTTAAAAAATAGATATTAAAAAGAAATCTTTAGAATATATTAGAAGAACTCTGTATGCAGCTTGCTTCCATTTGTATAAAAATCAGTCTGTGCATTTCTGTCTCTGTATCTATGTCTGTACGTACACCTACATGCCTGCCTATCTAAAACCACTTTTATACCTAACTTGTTTACTTAAAAACAAATAGTATACTTCTGGAAAGGTTTGTAGAAACCAAATCCCTTTTGTTGCCCTTATGGAGAAGAACTAGGGGTGGGTGAGAAGTCAGAAACAAGAGGAGAATTACCTTTCATTTGAAATCTTTTCATTCTATTTGATTAAAAAAACTATTTGCATGTATTACTTAGATTATTTTTTTAAATTAGAAACTATTGGATTGAAATATGTGTTTTCCTGATGGGAAAAAAAAGTCAGTTACACACGAACACATAGTGCCTGCAAGAATTACATGTAAGTGGCTATAACACATATCTGGGGGACAGACTGCCTTGGTTTGAACCCTGGCTTTGACATTTTGTAGGTGTGTAGCCATGTCCAAGGCATTGAACCTCTAGGATCCTCAGTTTCTTTCTATATAAAGAATAAAAATAGTACCTACTTTTAGAGTTGTGATAATGATTAAGTGGGTTACCATATATGCAAAGGTCTTAGAACCGTACCTTGCATGTAACAAGCACTCTGCCCATGTTTAGACCACTGTTACAGCTCAGTAAGGCAGTGCTATTTCACAGATGCAGATTGAAGTTCAAGGAGGCTGGGCAACTTGCCCCAGTCATTCAGGGAAGAAGTGGTATGGCTGAGGAATTGGAATCTTTGGGCATCTCAGCTACCCACTTACCTTGCATAGTTATCTGCATCATGAATACCCTCCCACTGTGGCCAGTTTTCTTTGCATTTCCAGTAGTCTCTGTGCGTTGGACTGACTGATATGTAGAAGGTGGGGCCAAGAGAAACTGCCAGAAAGGCCAGGATGTGGGGTTGGCTGATGGGGATTTGTTTTGGGCAAGGGGTGGTGGGGAGGTAACTAGGGACTTGGAAGCCTGCCCTCACCTTTGATGAGAGAATGGGATCACTTTCTATTCCAGGAGGTGAGGGAAGCAGGAAGCAGATGAGACAGTGCTGTGATGTGTTTTATTATGGGGTGTGTCGGGAGGGGAGGGACGCTTGGATATCCCATTCCATAATCCCCTGGACCTTGTGGATGCAAGTCCATGGATAATAGGTGAGGCATTCACCCACCAGAAGACTGGAGCTTCCAAAATAAACTACTCTTCCCGCCACCTCGACCACTTCCCTGTGTACTCTGTCGTAGATTGCAAAACTGGCCGTATGCTCCTCTCATCAAGCAGCACAGCCCATTCATCTAGCCTTTGAATCAGAGATGGCCACATGATTTGTTTTAGCCAACAGAAAGTGGTAGAAGGGACGGTGCCTGTTCTGAGCCTAGGCCTCCTTGCAACTTTCTCTTGATATTTTTGAAACCCTCCACCACCTGGGAACAAGCCCAGGCTAGCATAACGGATGATGAGAAACAATTAATCAGAGATCCCTGTTGTCCCTGATACAGCCCTCCAACCATCAGCCACATGAGCCAACTCAACCCAAGCAGCCCTGACTGATCATCCACCGAACACAGACACATGCAAGAACCCCACTCGAGATCAACCAAGGCAGCTGAGGCCAGAAGAACCTCCTAGTGGAGCCCAGTCCAAACTGCCGACCTATCATGGAATGGTGAATGAGAGAAATGACAGATGTTTTGAACCACTAAGCGAGGGGGTCATTTGTTACCTAGATACACTGACTGTGGAGGGATGGGTGGCAAAGCTCAACTGGACAAAAGAGCCAGGAGAATCCAGGGCAAGGTTTTTGAAAAGTTTGATTCTGCATCTCTGGCATCTAGTCAAGATTTTTCTGGGTAAGGAGCACATTTACGTTAGACTCTACTTGTCTCACGTCATTGATTCTTCAATATGTCAGAATTTAGACCCAAGGAAAACTTGAACCTGAGCCTCTTCCAGCAATGCAGGGAAGGGTGCAGTGTAGGTGGTTTGACCCAGTGGCTTCAGTCTGTGGTTAGCTGCTTATAAGAAATGACAAAGGTGGGGCGAGGAGCTGCAGTTCCAGAACCCACTGCCTTCCCACCTATCCCACCAACTTAAATCAGAGCATTGCCACTTTTATTTATCTATACATTCCTTTCTTAAAAAAATACATTTTTGTGTACTGTGTTCCAGTCAAATATCTCTGAGACACCCTGACTGCCAGACCATAAATGATGAACATGTTGGTTTACTGACAGAAAGAATCGTCCGGTTTACAGAAGTTTCGAATCCCCTGCTGTGTACAGCATTTTCCGTGTCCTTTTCAGAAGGTGGAAGCATTTTCCTGGAAAGGTAATTTTGTCTATAGTTAGGAGCCATCTGTGTGCTGCCAGGAGGCTGGTCTGGCTGAAGAAAGGGCGAGGGCTGACTTCCTTGAGGTGGGGGTGGATGGGGAATGCAGGATGGAGATTTTGGGGGGGTTTGACTGGCTCACAGGGTCCTGCCAGGGCCCCCTGTGCAGATGTGCCCTTGTGGGCCAGGGGGAGTCCTGAGCCCAGCTCCCAGCCCACCCCCAGCTGCCTCCCAGCACAGTCTCTCCTACTTCTCCCCCTGCACACCCAGAGTGTTCCTGCCACCACTGGCTGTGGCCAGAAATGAACAGGCCTCCCTGACAATGGGGATCTTGATTGCTTCATTTCTCCTTATGCCTCCCTCACTTGCAGTGTTCTCCCCAGAGCCTGGGGTTCAATAGCCTGCCCAGAGGAGGGAAGGTCTGCCTTCCTATCCCCTTTGCTTTCTCTTCTCTCAACCATTTAGTGATAGACAGTGTGTTTTCTCTCCTGTCAGTTTTTGCTTTGCACACAAGGGGAAGACATGGGATTAGGATTCAGGAGATGGGGGTTCAGGATATGAGCTCTGGGCCCCCCTTTCCTCAACTCTGAAGAGAGGGGGTTCGTTCTGGTTTGACTTTAGATTCCGCATGTAAGTGACCTCATGCGATACATATTTGCCTCTGTCTGCCTGATGCATTGCACTTGGCATAACGTCCCCCAAGGTTTAGCCCCGTCATCACAAAAGACAGGATTCTCTTCTTTTTAATGGCTGAATAGTAGTGTGTAGCATAGCTGCTGCATCTGCTCATCTGGCGGCACACGCTTAGGTTGTTTTTATGTCGTGGCTACTGTGAACAATGCTGCAGTGAACATGGGGAAAAATGTCCTTCTTCTTCTTCTTCTTCTTCTTCTTCTTCTTCTTCTTCTTCTTCTTCTTCTTCTTCTTCTTCTTCTTCTCTTTTTCCTCCTCCTCCTCCTCCTCCTCCTCCTTCTTCTATATCTGTGTCAGGCAGTGGTTGCTAACTACACTTCTTGTGGTCATCATTTCACAGTCTATGTATGTCAAGTCACCGTGATATACATTTTAAGCTTCCACAGGGCTATATGTCAGTTATATCTCAGTAAAACTAGAAAAAAGAAGAAGGTGCTCCCCAAACTAGTTATCAACAGCCACCTGCACTGTGTGGTCGCATCAGGATGAGGCTTGCCTAAGGTTCTAGCCAGAAGCCTGCTATTTCTATGTTAAAAAGGAGATTAGCAGGTGTTAGGCAGGTGTTAAACATAGAGCAACACCAAACTGAGACGTCATTTTTTTTTTTCATAATAAGAAGCATTGTGAAGAATTGAAAAGGAGAAGAGTTTCCCATTTTGTGACTCTGTGTTTTATTTATTTATTTATTTATTTATTTATTTATTTATTTATTTATGACACACACAGATAGGCAGAGACACAGGCAGAGGAAGAGGCAGGTTCCCTGCAGGGAGCCCAATGAAGGATTCCATCCCAGGACCCCAGGATCAGAATCTGAGCCAAAGGCAGATGCTCAGCCACCCAGGCGCCATTGTGACTCTGTGTCTTAATGCTTTCTTTATGTCTGTGTAAAATGAACGAGTATCTTAGGGACCTACATGAAAACATGGGCAAGAGACCTTATTGGACCCAGGGTCGGAATTTATCTAAGTATTTCATATCTGCAATCCACACTTGTGAGTCATTTAAGTCCCCTTTGTCCTGTGTGGCACTGCGTCCACCTCTGGCCAAAGCCATCAGAAGCACTAAATGAACTTGGAAATTGATTGTGGGAGGGGCTCTGTAGTTGGAACGTGAGCTTTCTCTGTCCCCTCCTGTCCACCTTTGTTCCTCTGACTGCTGGTGATCCTAAGTACACATGCATCGGAATACAAGCACGTTGATTTACATGGAAGGGACTTCTGGAGCTTAATTGCTCTTAGAATCTGCAGTGAATATGCAGAAGATGAAGTTCGGCAGCACCACAGCGTCCCGCCCTCACGGAGCCCACGGGGTGGAGTACAACAGAGAAATGAATTAGTAGTGAGGGCGGATGGCACAATAACGGCCTCTGAAGACATCCACGTCCTGGTCACCAGAACCTGCGCTTATGTCGTGTCCTGCGGCAGGTGGGAATTAAGGGGACTAATCCACTGACCTCAAAACGGGGTCATAATCCTGGATCATGCAAGTGAACCCAGTGTAACCACAAAGACCCTTACATGGGGGAAGACGGAGGCAGAAATTGGATCAGAGAGACAGCATGATGAGAAATAACCTGACTTTCCTCTACTGGCTTTGAAGATGGATGGACAACATGAAGCCAAGGAAGGCAGGAAGACTCTAAAAACTGGGAAGGGCAGGGAAATGGATTATTCTGCAGAGCCTTTGGAACACACCACAGCCCCTCTGGCACCTGGTTTTGAGACTGCTGAGACACATTCCGGACCTCTGAACCTCCCAAGCTGGAAGGTGATAAGCCTGTGTTGTCGAGGCCACTACATCTGTGACAGGTGGCTACAGCAGTCACAGGGAGCTCACGCAGATCTCTGGGGTCCCCCACTCCACTTCAGTGATCTCTTTTCTTTCTCCACTTGTGAAAGTGTGAAAGCAGAGCGCTGTCCTGAGATCTCCAGGAGTCCTGTCCGTCCCTGGTGAGAGGCTGGCGGTCGCCTGGCTCAAGGAAACAGGAAAAGGACCATTCTGTGTTTTCTAAAAAAAACCCCAAAACCCAAAAAAGACCCCCACCTTAAACACGGATCTGATCTTAAGTGGCACTTGGAATCTCATTTTCTATCCCAGTGCTGTAGGCTCCCCCACTTAAGAGCCTTGCCATATGGCAGTGTTTTTCTGGGCTCCTGTGATGCAGACAGCCGGTTGACAAAAGCCGCCTCACAGAGGGGGCTGGGGGCTGGGGTGTGCTCAGAGGTCTGATTTCAAAGGCCTCTGGTTTTGCCAGGTGCCTGCAGACTATGGAGGGGGTGGGGTGGGGTGAGGTGGTGGGGAGTTACCTGCTGAGTGACCCAATGGGATCAGGAATGGCCGGATTCCAGCTGCTAAGTAAGAGGGTGGGATTTTTTTGTATCATGACTTAAGTGTCCTTCTTGCTTTTTATTCATGAGGATTTTAATACATTCGTATTGTGATGTATAGCACATATTCAGCAAAGTGAAGATAACCATACGTGTTCATGAGATACCACCCAGCCACCACCTGTGAAATCACTATCCAGGCAAGTAAAATAGAGCATTTCTGATATCCAGAAGCCCCCTTGTGCCCCTTTCCTATAACTACTCCCTACCTCCTTCCCAAACGCAATCACTGTCTCCCCTTCTCCCATCTTCTTCTTTTTAAAATTTCAAAAATAACACTGTGAACGTTCAAACAGTGTCGAAGTTAAAGGGGAATGATTGATCATGTGGGTCATGTCATGTTAGTAATTCCTCTTTTGGTTAAAATTATTGTGAAATAGTTCAAAGACAGTGCTGTCTGTAATAATGCAAGCGACAGCTGGTGCCCACCGCATTGCTTAAGGAATGAAACATCATCAATGTGATTGAAGCCCTCTGTGTTCCCTTTCCTGATCCATCCCTCCTCCCCCAAGCTTGGTATTTGTTAACTCCGTGCATTCTGTTATATTTTTGCTACCTAGAGACACATTGTTTGGTTTTCCATATTTTCACACCTTATCATACTGTGCATATTGTTTTTTGCTCCATGCTATTTGTGAGATTCACCAGGTCGACACGTGGAGCTCTGCTCATCTATTCTAAAATGACTTCAGCCTCTTTGGATTTTTAAAAAGTGGGAGAAAGTCCCTTTCATCTCTGTCCTATCCCCAAGTCATTCTCATCAGAGGTAAAGGCAGGTAGGGGTTTGGCCCTTAAAAGTCCCTAGATTTCTCAATGCATGCACATACGTGCAAAATTGGATCCTCAGAGCAAGTAGGCCAGGCTCGGGATCTGAAGGCCAGCTCCATCACTTAGCAGCTCTGTGACCTCGGACAAGTTTCCTCCTCTCTCCAGGTTTTATTATTCTCAACTATAAGAAGAAATGATAAAAATAGCTATGTTAGAGTATTGGTGAGCAAATTCAATGAGATGATGGATGGCAACGTGCTTACTTTAGTAAGTACCTGGGCAAGGTGTGCAATAAATGTTTGCTATTGTTGTAACATTATTCTATAACATGTTTTCCCATTTAATCATTTATCATGTCATCTTTCCATGTCTGTGAATATAGGACTATCCTATAATGGGTAAACACATGCTCACGAATGTGCACATTCATACACCACACACACACACACACACACCACCCAGTACCTATAAAAGAGGTCTGGTTTGGAAAGTCTCCATTCATGATCAATGTCAACAACCTATTTCATTGGTCACTTTGTAGCACCTCCTGCTTTTCCATTCTATAACCAGAGGGTTAGGCAGGTTGGAATATTTTCATCATACACTTCAGGAGTTCTTAGCCAGGGATAACCCCAGTCCCTGAGTCCTTTAGGCAGAATATAAAGGATTACTTAGCTTGGAGTGAACTTTCTTTTTCACTGACCTCTCACTGATTTTCAGCATTTCTTCCATTATAAATGTAGGCAACGAACCACAGTAGAAATAACGATTCCTGTGATTTCATCACCATTGGAAATCATAGATATTTTCATCTCTTATTTTAATTGTTAGAGAATCCACAAATACCCTTTAGGCTCATCACTTCTTTGAAATTAGTTGTTAGACTCACAGCTAGTTTTTTTTTTTCTTAATGTGCTAATAAAGAGTAATGTGTGCTGCATACATATTGCTATATCACAAGTTTGTTTTAATATTTCTATAACTACATTTCAGTATGATTACTCTCCTTTGTAGTCCAAAGTATTCTGTTTTCTTCTCTTAAAAATTATTATCCTGAGAAAGAATCTAGAGTCTTTGCCAAATTGTCCAAGAGACTCATGCTGCTAGAGAGATTATAAATCACTCCCCTTCATTGTAGAGGGGAATCTGGAGCCCAGAGGAGAAGACTTGCCTTTGTCGACTTACTTCTTACGTCACCTTGGGCAATTCGTTTCACTTTTCAGGACTTCCATTCCCTCATCTGTAACATAAGGGCATCGAACTTCCTGGGTGTTCTTTGTCTAAAGTCTTCTCCAGCTTAGCTAGACCTGCTGTGTTTTCTAACCGACCACATTTTGTAAGTGTAGTCAGTTATTTGCCATTCTCTTTGCCTGCTCAGAATCTGAGGTCGTTATGTTTGGAGGAATCTTCCAAATGATGAGGGATAGTCTGCTTCCGTGCATAGAAGCTGGAAATGGTGGGCACCTGCTTTCCTAGTCTCCTTGGCTGTGACCCATCAAATGACTCTGCCAATCAAATATACCTGTCATAGAATTTGAACCAGAAACTGGTGAAGAGGGAAGACCTTGAAGAATTTATTCTGGATAGCAAAAGCAGCCACTTCCTCATTCTAGAGGTGCAATGGTTGCAGTTCTAGGGGCTATATTGGGGTCCCATGTGGATAGTGTTGGGCATGTACGGAGTCTTCACTGGAATAACTCTAAGGATGAATCCTCCACGCTGTGTCTGGCTACTTAGCCTTCAGATATGTAGTCTTCCAGCCTTGCTGGAGATTGTATAAATTCCCCCAACATCCTTTAAGTAAACGTCTTCCTTCTTGAAATAACCAGAGGGTTCCTGTTGTTTGTAATATGAATCTAGGGCTTAAGGGGTATTGGAAGGCATAAACCTCATAGTTTTGGGAATTCATGTCTGAGATTTCAGACTCTGAGTTTGTCTCTCCTTTTCAAAAGTGCCATTTAGTATGTGTGTATTTTTACCACAGCAAATGAATAATGGAGAATAATCATGGGAAGACCTACGATGTGGGAGCCATTCTCCAAGATGGCATCCAAAGGTCCCTGCCCTCTGCTATTCACATCTATGGAGGATTCCTTTCCAGAGTGTGCCAGGTTTGGTCTGTGTGACCAATAGCAAGCAGCAGAAGTGGTGGGTATCATTTCTGATATTAGGTTATAAAAGATTAAGGCTTCTGGCCTAGGTGCTCTCTCACCTCTCCTTCTCTCTTGGCTCATTCACTTAAGGAGGGAAAGCCAGCTGCCATGTTATGAGCAGCCCCATGGAGCAGCCCACATGATGAGGAAATGAGGCCTCTGACCAAAAATCAGTGAAAACTGAGGTTTGCTAACAAACTTGTGAGTGAGCTTGGAAGTAGATTTTCTACCTCATTTGAGTCTTAAGATGACTGTAGCCCTGGCTGCCATTTTGACTAAAACCTCATGAAAGGTCTGAGCCAGACCACCCAGCTGAGCTGTTCCTGAATCCCTGACCCTTGGAATCTGTGTAAGGTAATACATGTTTGTGATTTATGCTGTTACTCTTTTTAGGTGGGGAGAGGGGTAATTTTTTACATAGGAGTAGATACCTCAGACACATGGTTAAATAAAATGTTCTCGCTAGTTAGTATATGTAGCTCAGTGGAAACAAAGCATGATACAAAGATAGTTGGAGGCATCATGATGAGTCTTTCTCCAATTATGCAGATAGTGGAATATATAACAAGCAAATGAATAATAGCCATTATATATAAAGAGTTCCTCCTAATCAATATGATTAAGTTTACTACCCAATAGAAAAACGTTTCTGTGACCTTGAGTAAGTTACTTAATCATTTCCCCATTTGTATAATTGGGCTAGCAAGGGGCCTTTTACAGAGTCATTAGAGTCATGCCTGATACAGAGTAAGTATTATGTATTTGTTACATAAAAAAAATAGATAATCTCCATAGAGAAATACTGGATCATCTCATTTATATGTGGAATAGAAAATAGAAGTAGCAGAATAGTGGGTATGGGGTTGGGGAGGTGGGAAAAATGGGGAGATGTTGGTCAAAGGGTACAAATTTTCAGTTTTGTAGAATGAATAAATTCCAGAGTTGTAATGTCACAGCATGGTGACAACAGTTAACAACAACGTATCATATGCTTGAAATTTGTGAAAAAGATAGATCTTAAATCTACTCCAAACACACACGCAGACACACAGGCACACTGACACACACCCATTGGTAACTTTGTAGAGGTAATGAACCTGTCAGTTAGCTTGATTGTGATGTATACACACACAATGTATATGTGCATATGGACAATGTATATATATTCACATTTATACATATTCACAATGTACAAAACATCAAGTTGTACATTTTAAATATCAAAAATTTTATATGTAAATTATATGTCAATGAAGCTGTTTTAAAAAAAGATTAAAGTGGTTTGTGGGAAAGAGAAAATAAAAAATCCGAATATTCAGAAAAATAGCTATAGGATAGATGATATGTTTATAAAGAGATGCTCCACCTAAGTAATGAGCAGAGAAATGCTGAGTCCAGCCATCTGTGCCTAGGGTGTTCAGTATATATTTGTTGAATAAATAAGACTTATAAGATATGAGCGAGAGCATATGTAGTGTGCACACGTAGTGAAAAGAGCTTCTAGGCAGCAGGAAGACAAGGCCAAATGCCACAAGGACAGAACAAGCCGCCGGCTTGTTTGAGGATCTTCGAGAATGCTCTATGACTGGAGGAAAAAGAGCAAGGTACAGAGTCAGGGGTGAGCCTGGACAGGCCCTGGGGGATGTGAACAGACCTGTTAGCCACTGTAAAGACTTTGACTTTGACTCTGGGTGAAATGAAAAGCCGGGGGGGGGGGTGTTGAACAGAGTAGGATGTCATCCCACTTGCTCTGGCCACTGTCCTGCACATGGACAGAAGGGGCAAAGGGTGGACTCAGGGCAAGTTAGCCGCAGAGATGGTGACAAAGGGTCAGATTTTATATGTGTTTTTGCAGAACCAGGGCCAGCTTCAAGGGCACATGACCTGTGATGTCACCCAAGCTCCCGTGCTTGGAAGAACCCCAGACATGGTTCATGCTCTGCTGCTGCCATCTTGAAAGTCTTAATACCTGCTGGACTGGGACCCTGCATTTTTGTTCAGGCCTGGGCCCCACCGATTATGTACCCAGTCCTGGAGAGCACTGACAGGATTTGTCAACAGATTGGATATAGGGTATGGAAGGAAGAGAAGTGTTGGGGGTAGCGGTGGGGGATGCCAAGATTTTTGGCCTCAGCAGTTGAAGCTGGAGTTGCCACTGAGTGAGATACAGAAAACTGTTTTGCAGGACAATCAGCACCAGGAGAAAGAGAGCTTGCAGGGAGAGGGACTTTTCGAGAACACGGGGTCCCTTGGGGACAACACTGGGGCCTTCTTTGAGGAGAGTTTTCTCCCCCACAGATTTCCAGCAGAGAGGTGTCCCCATCCTGGTCCGAGTCTAGCCTGACTGGCACAACAACAGCAACAGCTGTGTCCTCCTTGGGGACAATGGTCTGACCTCACAGGGACTGTGCAGGCAAACGGACTTATTTTTAGAATCTCTCATTTCTCCTCAACGGCAACTGGAATGTCTGGATGAACCATTCTGAGGCTGGATGTGAATGGCTGAATGAAAACCTTTAATTAAGAGTTAAAGACTTTAATCTGCCGATAACTTGGTTTTATTCCTAAATCCTGCAATTTTTTAAAAGAGAAAAAAGAAATTGAGAGAACACAGAATGCCATCCAGTACAAAGCCATGAACATGCCGAGCCAAAACAATTGTAGTCTGTTTGGCAATTAAACCCTCCACTTTTCCGATCGTTGCCCAAAAACGTGTTTTTCTCTCCTGATCTGAACTGCATGCTTGCCAGGTTTGCTGACTCAGCATGGAATATATTCCTTCCCCTTGTCCTGCAAACACCCCTGCACTTGGCTGCCTCTTCCACTTCTTTCCTCCCCTGCCCCTTCCCCCTGGGTATCCCCCATGAGCCATCTAACTGAAAAGAGGCCTCTCTCCTTTCTTTGACCAGTGAAAAATAGGGGGGGGGGGAAGTGCACTCACTACTCTTTTAAAGCTGTAGGTTTTCCACAGTTTGTGGGAAGGAGGCAGGCACTTCTGACAGAAGGGCATGAGTGGTGTGTTGGAGATGCCAAGGGCTTGACATGATTGAAAAGGAGGAAAATCTCTTGAGTTTTCTCAGATGTAAATAATGTAAGGTCTGCAAACACTCACCTTTTGACCCTTCAGAACTGTTGGGAGCTTGTGCAATGGGGTAAACGGAATTGCTGAGACAAGCGGGAGAGAAGCAAGCTTAGTGGCTTGGACTTAACTCAGCTATGAGAGCAGAGGAACTCAACCAATTGAGGAGAAGCTTCGGGCAGTACTGGGGGTCCCCAGGCACATGGGGTGGGCTGTGGATGGGGATATCCTCCTTCATGTGAGTTGAAAATTCTTGATCCAAAGAGAATAATTGCAGGGGCAGATGACTTGTGTCATGGTGAAAGAGAAAGGGGAAAACATAGCAGTATTAATATAGGTCTTACTACACTTGAGGTAACCTTGGAGCTTAATAGTTGGTCACTGTTTTCTGTGCTGGGCCAGACAGTAGGTAGTTTAGGCTCTGTGGCCCTGTAACTACTCAGACCTGCTCCTGTAGTGTAAGAATAGCCACAGGCAGTATGTAAATGAAGGGGCATGTCAGGGTTCCAGTAAAACTTTATGGACCCTGTAGTTCGAATTGCATTTTTCATGTGTCATGAAATATTCTCCTTTTGATTTTTTTCCCCCTCAATTCTTTAAAAATACAGAAATCATTCTTAGCTCGCTGGATATGCAAAAACAGGTGGGGGGCCTGGCAATGTGTGGCCCTTGGGTATGAGCTTGCTGATCCCCTGTTCTAGATGCTTTGTTAACTGTTTTAGAAGGAGTCACTTTGACAGGTGAGAGCGTAGAGAGAAAAAGTAATTGGCAATGATTGCTGTTATGGGTTGAATTGTGTCTCCTCTCCCCCAAATTTATACGCTTAAGTCCTAACATCCAGGACCTCTGAATGTGACTTTATTTGGAAGTAGGGTTCTTGCAGATATAATTGGCTAAGATAACTTAGGGTGGGTTCTGATCTAATGTGATTGGTGTCCTTATTCAAACGGGAAATTCGGACCCAGAGATGCCCACAGGAAGAACGCCATGTGAACACGAAGGCGGAGATCGGGGTGATGCTTCAGTAAGCCAAGGAATGTCAAAGATTGCTGAGGAAATCGCTAGAAACTAAGCAAGACCCATGGGATAGATTTCTCTTACAGCCTCCCAAAAGGAGCCAATCCGACTTGGTTTTGGAACTTGAGAACTGCGAGATGATAAATTTCTGTTGTTTAATCCACCCAGTTTGTGGTACTTTGTTATGGCCGCCCCAGCAAACTCACACAGTTGCATGGCCAATAAGTGGCATGTCTGGGGTTCAATGAAAACAGTTTGACTTCGGAGGCTGGGTTCTTAACCACTGTACTATTCACTCTGACCATAACTTTATAATAAAAATTAAATTAGGTGTGGCTTTGGCACCTGACAGAATGGAATCCAACTCCTGTGACCTTGGGCAAGTGACTCAATCTCTCTGAGCCTTGCTTTCCTCATCTGTCAAGTGCAAATTCCCAGATAGCTCTTTTATGAGGATATGTGAGGAGGAGGTTGATATAGAAATAGATGATAATCTATAACACAAATAATTTGTTATTAATTTTTATTATTATTTTTAAAAGATTTTATTTATTTATTCATGAGAGACACACAAAGAGAAGCAGAGACATAGGCAAAGGGAAAAGCAGGCTCCATTCAGGGAGCCCGATGTAGAACTCGATCCCGGGTCTCTAGGATCAGGCCCTGAGCCAAAGGCAGACGCTCAACCTCTGAGCCACCCAGGGGTCCCACAAATAATTTTTAAAAGCACATGGCACACAGTAGATGTTCAATGGCTACTAGTTATTTTAGTTATTTTATTTGCAGCCACTCTCTAGGGAGATTCTTTGAAGCCCTCCTGTCTTCAGCAGGCTTGATGCTCTCTGTTTGGACTTCTGTACTTAAGACTCTAGTTACGTAGACACACCCTAATGACCTCATCTCAACTAATCTTATTAGGTAGCTCCTTAGTTCCTGATTTTTTAAAAAATATTTTAATATATATATATATATATATATATATATATATATATATATATATAGAGAGAGAGAGAGAGAGAGAGAGAGAGAGAGAGAGAACAAGCAGGGATAGTGGCAGGCAGTAGGAGAGTGGGAGAGGGAGAAGCAGGCTCCCCGAAGAACAGGAAGCACGATGTGAGGCTTGATCCCAGGACCCTGAGATCATGATTGGAGCCAAAAGCAGATGCTTAACCAGCTGAGCCACCCAGGTGCCCCTCCTTAATTCCTGATGATTCCATTGGAGGAAGGCATGGAGAGGACGTGACGCTGGTTGACCCGCGGGGAGCTCTGGAGGTTTGGAGCCCATCAGATACCTAGGCAAAGATGCCCACTGCTCACACGTTGGGCCCAATGAAAACTGCCTGTTGATTTGGGGCACTCACTTCATTTGTTTGGCTTTTGTGATCTGGAGACAGGTGAGGGGGCTCAAAAGGAGAGCTGAGAGGCCTTCCATCTGACTGTGGCCAGGGAGGCCAAAGAGCGAGAAAGAAGCCTGGAGCCCTGGGCTGCAGAGAAAGTGCCTGGATGTCCCATAAAATCTTTTCAGGGAGCTTTCTTCTGCTGCTTTGTCTTGTTGTTTATACCCAGCTCAGGGTCCTCACGTATTCTGACTCCGCTGAGGTTCCAATTTGGGTTCTTTCTTTCTTTCTTTCTTTCTTTCTTTCTTTCTTTCTTTCTTTCTTTCTTTCTTCCTTTTTTTCTTTGTTTTTTAATTGGAGTTCGATTTGCCAACATATAGTATAACACCCAGTGCTCATCCGGTCAATTTGGATTCTTGAGACCAGATAGGAATTCATTCATTTTGGGCAAGAGCAAGTTCTGTGCACCCATCCCAACCACTAACTCCTGGCTGGAACTCTATCAATGGAATCTTTTCCAACTGGACAAACAGCAGAGAGAAGAATGCTGGCAAGCACCAGGCCCCCACACCCTGGCAGGTGAGTTTTGATAGGGATCCAGAGTTTAGATAGTGATGGTGGCCAAAAGCCAGAGGAAGATGCTTATGGAATTATGGCCATAGGCATGGGTTGTAGGAAGGACCTCAGTACCTTATGGGGGAATGTGCTTGAGAAGGCGAAGAGAGACACATAAAGGGTGGAAAACAGTAACTAACTTGGTAAAATCCAGATAGATCCTGGTTTCAAGCCCCACCGCTGCCACTTTATAGCTGTGTGATCTTGAGGAAATGACTTAGCCTCTCTGAGCCTTAGTGTTCTAATCTTTAAAGTGGAATTAGCAACAGCTACCTTGTAGAGTTGTAGTCAGGGTGAAATAAAAATAGAGGAATAATAATACAGATCTTTCAGGGCTGTAAAAAGCCTAGTAGGACACCTGGTACAAAGTAGGTGCTCAATAAATGGCAGTGAGGAATGACTTTGGTGCCCTGCCCAGATCCACTTGGATCCCATTTTTGTGTGACTCCCTGGCTTTTTAAAAAATATTTTATTTATTTATTCATGAGAGAGACAGAGAGAGAGAGGCAGAGGCACAGGGAGAGGGAGAAGCAGGCTCCATGCAGGGACCCTGACGCAGGACCCGATCCCGGGTCTCCAGGGTCAGGCCCTGGACTGAAGGCAGGCACTAAACCGCTGAGCCACTCAGTGATCCCCCAACCCCCTGGCTTTTTGCTTTGCTTCCACTTCCAGTAGCTCATGCCTGCAGCTCTCTTTTTGGAGAGACTCATGGTCTTGGGTTAGGGAGCCTGAAAAGGGAAGTACCTGGAAATGTATATCCACACAGGGCAGCCTTAAACCAAAGGCTGGAAGGCCTGGTTCACCTGCCATTGCTTGGGACAACTCTGAGGTGTGACCTGCACTTCTGAGTCCCCCTGTGCCATCAGACTTAGGCCCCCTTGGTGGGGCTCTGCCTGGGTTTGCGGGCCTGCTTGTTTGACACTCTCCTGCCCTGTCCTGTTTGCCCCCTCTCTTGCTGGTTTCTGCTAGGCATTCCTTTAACGGATCCCTTGCACAGGAACCCTGTGTCTGGGAAACTCGATTTAAGAGCCCCAGCCTTTTTCATGTGATATGCTGGTCCGAGTTTAGAGCTTCTGAAAAGAAACAAATCAACAAACAAGAGAAGACAATGAAGTCCTTTTTGCATAAGAAATAAAGGACAGATCTGTAAGCAGAGGAGAAAGGAGATGTCCAAAAATAAATCATTTTGGGGAGAGAAGGGATCAAGGTTTTATCTGGCTTGTAGAACTTGAGACAGAAGACTGAGTTTGGAGTTTTGTTTTTTTTTTTAGATTTTATTTATTTATTCATGAGACACACACACACAGATAGAGAGATAGAGAGAGAGAGAGAGAGAGAGGCAGAGACACAGGAAGAGGGAGAAGCAGGCTCTTTGCATGAGCCCAATGCAGGACTTGATCCCAGGATCCTGGGATCATGACCTGAGCCGAAGGCAGACGCTCAACCACTGAACCTCCCCAGGCATCCCTGGAGTTTTGATTCAAAGGTTTTTGGCATTCCAAGTAGAGAGTAGTGGAGAATGAGGGTCATTTGGACTTTATCTACTGTGATGAAGGGTGGGGTGTCTAAGAGAGAGGTAGTATTTTCTTCTTGCACCTCACCTTTTATTCTTCCGTTACCAATTAAGGTAGTGGTTTCAGTTCCAGAAATTTTCTGTGAGAAAGGAGAAATAGAATCACCATGTATTTATGTGCCATCTGTATGATTAGTTTATTCCCCCCGCCACACATGGAGATACTTAGTGAACAAACATTTATAAGCAAATAAGCACACAACGACCATGTAACCTGTCCTGTAGCTCAAACTGCCTTTTACACCTTCATCAAAAATCAATTGACTGTACGTGTGTGGATCCCTTCCTTAATTCCATTTTCTGCTTCATTGATCAATGCGTCTGCCCTTTTGTCAATACTGCTTGTGGCCAACACCTCTAGTACAGCGTTAACTAGGATTGATACCCTTGCCTTATTCTCGACTCTAGGGGGAAAGTGCTCAGACTTTAGACTTTCAACACTGAGCATGTTATTACCTGTAGTGTAGTTTTTTTTGTAAATGTCCTTCATTGGTTTGAGGAAATTACCCTCCCCTTTTTTAGAAAGAGTGCAAGACCTGTGCATGCAAGTGGAAGGGAAGGGAGAGAGAGAGAGAGAGAGAGAGAGAGAGAGAGAGAGAGAGAGAGAGAATCTTTTTTTTTCCCTCTCAAGATTTTATTTAAATTCAAGCTAGTTCACACAAAGGACAAAGTGTAATAGTTTTAGGGGTAGAATTTAGTTGGTTCACCAGTTGCATATAACACCCAATGCATCAAGTATCCCCTCTTAATGCCCACCACCTGGTTACCCCATCCCTCTGCCTCCCCTCCAGTAACCCTCAGTTTATTTCCTGATGTTTAAGTCTCTTATGGTTTGTCTCCTTCTCTGTCTTAAGCAGGCTTCACACTCAGCACAGAGCCCAACACGGGACTCAATCTCACGACCTGAGCTGAGCTGAATTAAGAGCCCGGCACTTAAACCGACTGCTCCATCCAGGCTCCCCTGGGGGAATTACCTTTAATTCCTGTCTAGTTGGGAGATATTATTATGCTTGGACTCTGAAGTTCCAGACTGTGCTTCCTGAGTCTGTTGATCAGATCGCGGCTCCCTCTTTAGTCTCTTGAGAGGGTGGAGTGTGTGGATTTATTTTTATTTTATTTTATTTTATTTTATTTATTTTTTATTATTTATTTATTTATTTATTTATTTTTTGTGGATTGATTTTTGAAGGCTGAACCCACTTTGTGGTCTCAGGATAAACCTGATTCAGTCACAATGTTTTGTTGTTGCTACATCTCATTCGCTAATGTTTTTGATGATATTTGTATCCATGTTCATTGGGAACACTGGTCTGTAGCTGCACCATATAATACAGTCATTCCTGGCCGCCTGCACTGTATACATTGAAACATAAGTAGGTTAAATTATTGCACAAAGTTAAAAAATGTGTTTCCTGACTTACAGTTGTCATATGTCAAGGGCTGAGAGCCATGTGTGGCTCCTGGCTATCATGTTGGATAGTGCAGATGCTTCCACCATAGCAAGGAGTTCTACTGAACGGCATCCTGGTTCGTTCGTGTGTTCTTTCTGTCTTTTGTTCTTTCTTTCTTTCTTTTCCTTCTCCTTCTTCTTGTAACTTTTTGGCCTGTTTCACTGTTGGTATACTGCTTGCTTGAAGAATGAACTGAAGGCTTTCCTCCTTTCCTATTTTCTAGAAGAGTCAGTGTAGACCTATATGTAGAGGAATATGATCGATCTTGGGGGATGTTCCGTGTGTACTTGAAAAATACATTTGTTCTGTTGTTGGGTGGTGTGTTTTATAAATGTCATTTGGGCCAGGTTGGTTGATAGCATTGCTCAAGGCTCATGTTCCCACTTGTTTTCTTCCTGCCTGTCCTAGAAAGTGGCACCGAGTAGAGCGCTTGTACTTGGGCATTCATCTATTCAGTTTTATCTGTTTTTTCTTCATCTATTTTGGAACTCTTTTGTTATGTATGTAGACATGTAGGAGGGTTGTATCTTATTGGTAAACTGATCCCTGAATTACTATGCTACTGTTTCATGCCCTTCCCTTCCTGCAGAGGGTCTCCATCTGTGCACATCCTCTTGAGGTTTTAGTTCTGTTGGGGAGAAGGATCTGGAGGAGGGCTTTTGCATTTACCCCATCAGAGCTATAGGATTGAACCACTGAGGGTGGCTCATTCTAGCATCATACTCAGCTTCTGATCTTTGTCCCAAGAACTCACTGGAGGTCTACAGTGAAGAGCATATGAATGGGGCAAGCTTCCCTGTCTGTGACTCTCAGGGGCTCAATAATCTCACGTGAGCGCACATGTGGCCTTTAGCAGTCTCTACCAAATTTTAGCTGACTTCTTACCATATGTATGGTGCCCACTGTCTCCTCATGCCATGCTCTGCCCCAGATGACCCTTGGAGGAGCCTGTCCTTCGGTTCAGGCCACTTGGTCTCCGTTACCTGTGTTGAACATGTTTAATGGAAGTTAAGATTTCGACATGTGTCTGCCCTTTTCTTGTTGAAGTGGGAATAACTCTCCTTACAGCTCTCTCCATCCTGGATGGAAGCAAAACTCTACATGATTGATAATTTAATAGGTCTTTTTGTTCTAAAAGTGTTTTTGCAAATTCCCAGTAAAATAGAGGTCATTTCAGTATTAGATGAAAAGTATGCTTTAATTAAAAATGGAAAGGATTTTAGGTTGGCGAATGCCAGGACAGATTCATTAGCGCTTTTAATGGGTGCATAATTTCCAAAGAGTATTTCGCAAGCCAGTTTTTAACCCAGAGAAAAAATTTTCAGAGCTAACTTAATAAGCCACAGGAAAGCAGTTTTTTTTTTTAAAGATTATTTATTGATTTGACACACAGAGAGAGGGAGCAAAAGCAGAGGGAGATGGAGAAGCAGACTCCCCACTGAGCAGGGAATCCGGATTCAGGGCTTGATCCCCAGGACCCCAGGATCATGACCTGAGCTGAAGGCAAACACTTAACCCACTGAGCCACCCAGGTGCCCTTGGAAAGCAGATTAATTAAAAAAGTGCTGATAAATTTTTCCCTGGCATGGTATCATTTGTTTAGTTGCAATTTTGCCGTAATGCTATAGCTCTGGCCAAAGGTATTATCCTACTAGGTGGTATCTGCCTTTCCTTTGCCTTGGCAGGTCCTCACGTATTTTTTTTTTTAACAGAGTGCACTCCCTTTCAATATTTAAACCTCATGTTCAGTGTGTTGTTAGGGTGCAGAGATCACAGGGAAGGAGAATTAACACCCAGGCAAGGCTCAGAAAGGTTGAGGACTAGAAGTTACAGAGAAGAGTGTATTGCTTAATAAAGATAAAATGGAAGATTTTACTTTATCCAAAGTCATTAAGTAGAGTCAAGAGACATGGAGCGGAGGCAGTGTTTCTAGGAAAGGAAGGGTTTCTGTTTCTGGGACTTCTCAGCCACTTGGGTCTTAGTGGTGGCACCAGGGCCATTGATTAATTTCATTTTTAAAAAGATATTTATTTATTTAGGGGGGCAGGGAGGAGGAGAGGGAGAGGGAGAGGGAGATAGAAATCCCAGCGAACAGAATACTCAGCATGGAGCCTGACGCAGGGCTCAACCTCAGGACTCTGAGATCACGACCTGAGTTGTAACCAAGAGTCAGACACTTAACTGACTCTGCCACCCAGGTGCCTTTAATTTAGTTTTTCTTCAAGAATGCTGGCTCTGTGAAAGTCCAGCAGGGTAGACTGCAGGGAGCTTTTGGGCTGTCTCCAGGGACACCAGTCCCATCACAGTATGTAAATGGTGTCTCTGCACTGGGGCTGGGTTCAGACAAACATGGGTGTTAATGCTGGTTTTTATTCTGTGTGACCTTGGGCAAGTCACTTAACCTCCCTGACTCTCAGTTTACTCACCAGTGAAATGGGGCTAATGATCCTTTATATCTCAGCGTTATTTGGTGGATGAAGTGGTAAGACCTATAAAACACTTGACACAAGGCATTGATATTTAGTAAGCGCCCAGTCAATGCGAATTCAATTCCTTGGTCTCCCTTCTTCTTTGAAGCTGTGCAACGAAGCCGGCAGTACACCAAACCCCGTCCCCTAGGATCTTGATTTTATGAAAATCCACAATTTTGCATTTGCAGTTTTAGGAGCCTGGAGGCATTTTTGTTGAATGGGCTGAATTTTGCATCGTGCTTTAATGTGATTTCCTTGTATGAGGTGTGATTTTTTTTTTATAAATGTTTGATGATCATTTCCGTTTTGCAGCTTGGCCATTGGAACAATTGTCCCCTTGGCTCATCTATGTGGCTGACTGTCCCTTGGTGAGTGGTGAGTGCTGTGTCACTGAGGCCAGGGACTCCAAAGGACTTGGGTCTCCTGCTTAAACAGTGGCTAAATTAGCTGAGGTTGTCTGGGTCACCCTGACCTAGATCTGAATTGTGGCTTTGCCAATTCCTCGCTGTATCATCCAAAGCAAATTCCTTTTTGTAAGTCTCAGGTTTCTTGGGAAGAGGATTGCCATACCTACTTGATAGGGTTGTGATATTCCGTGAGATCATACACTTAGAAATGTTTGTATGAGCAATGTATTGAGTACTTATTATTTACTGGCTCTGGGCTAAGCATCTTATATTGATCATATAGTTTAATAAACATCCCAGCTATGCAAAAGAGGTTTATTATTATTACCACTTTGTTGGAGAGGAGGCTGGGCTATGGAGCAACCAGGATGTGGTGGTGGTAGGACATGAACCCAGCTCCGTGCTCCTAACCCTGTGACTCCACTCCCTTCCAATTCCTTTATTTTCTGCTTTTCTCCCCAGACAAGTGCCATTTAGAAATCAGTTTTGGTGTTTGGTGACTTATTGGTAGATTAAATGCCTAATACTGCCCTCTGAGAATATTCTGGGGCTTTGTCACTACTTGGAGTGGTGTCTTAGGTATCTTAGGCATTGGAAACCTGATGTTTGTAAGTCCTTCTCTTGCGGGGGGCAAGGACTCTGGGAGCTGAGCAGACAATAGTACCACGCTTCCCACAGACCAGAGGGGAAAGGTGGGTTTTTAAGGGGAACCAAAGGATCAGCAGGAACTCTGTCTGGGGCCTTAACTCTTTGAAATGATGTCTGACATTCATTCTTCAGATCAAGGTTGGTAAATGGAGGGGTGTGCCCTAGATAGGAAGTGACCCCGTGGGCTGCATCAGAAGCTTCTGCACTGGGCCTATGGTCTAGCAAGAGGAGATGACATTTTGTCTTAATTTTTCTTGCCATTTTCCATCAGGTTCTAATTAACACACAGCTGGGACTGTGAAGAGCCATGGACAATTATTCCTTCATCCTCCCAAAGACTGTCTGCTAGAGAAGGTACCTCGGGAAAGGTTTATCTGCATGGGATGGGTTCCAGGACAGGTATCTATAAATGTAATCTATAAGTATATTTTTGATAATCTTGAGATTTTTCTCCAAAACCATATTATTGAATAGGAATACTTAGATTCAATATGCTGGCTATTGACTACAGCTATAGCTCCCTGACCTACAATTAGAAAAGGTGTTTGTTTTTTTTCCCAGACAGAATCATGCATAGTCCTTTCTTTCTTTCTTTCTTTCTTTCTTTCTTTCTTTCTTTCTTTCTTTCTTTCTTTCTTTCTTTCTTTCTTCTTTCTTTCTTTTTATTTTTATTTATTTATTTGAGAGAGAGAGAGACAGAGACAGCAAAAGAAAGCAGGAGGTGGAAGAAGAAGGAGAAGCAGGTGCCTCTGCTGAGCAGGGAGCCCGATGTGAGGGCTCAATTCTAGGACCCTGGGATCATGACCTGAGCCAAAGGCAGACACTTCATTGACTGAGCCACCCAGGTGCCCCCATGCATAGTCTTTCTTGAGTCCCCTTTTGACCTATGTTACCAGTGTTACCCAGACAGGTTAGTGACACAGAGATAAAATGAGAATGTTCTTTATATGAAATTCCTTTCTTTGTAAAAAAAAAAAGAAAAGAGGAAGAAAGAGAAAGAAAAAACAGGTTGATGACTAAGGCCTTAAGAATCTTAAATAATTTTGGAGATGCCTGGCTGGCTCAGTTGGTGAGCCTGTGACTTTTGATCTCAGGGGTGTAAGTTGGAGTCCCACACTGGCTGTAGAGATGACTTAAAAATAAAAAAATCACTTCAAAAAATAACCTTAAGTAATTGTACCACCACACAAAGGAGTCATAGAGTCCTTCCAGAGAAATGGGCCTCCCCAGGATAAAGCACGAAACCTTTTCTGTGTGTCCTCAATACACAGTCTTGGCTCTTTACAGACTGTTGGTGAAAGATGAGCAGAAATAATGAGATGTTCTTGCAACTCTTTCAAATCTGTAGGCACAAATGGATCATTGTTTATTGAATGTTTATTTTAGTCCAGCCATCTATATATATCCTCTAAAATACTTACAACTCGGAAAAATAGATATTACTTACTCCACTTTATGAGTTAGGGAAAGGAGGTAAGTAAAGGAGTAAGTAAATTACTTTGTATCATGCAGCTAATGTGTTGTGGACCAGGGTCTGGATTCCATATGAATGACTTCAAAGCTTCTCCTCATCCTGTCCCTCTGTAACCACTAGAGGGTTTCGTGAAGGAAAAGACTCCATTCCTTTCTTTCAATACTTTATGTACGGTTAAAGATCTAAGACCTAACTGTCATAATAAAAGGCCAAATTCACTGAGAGCTTACTATGTGTCAGGATCTCTGCTAAAGCCTTTTTATAGACTTTCTCATTTAATCCTCTCAAAACAGCCCCATGGAGTACACAGCACCATTATTTCAAATTGACAGGTGACATTAATTGACAGGCTTCCTTCCTATGGTGAGCTTCAAACCCAAACAGTCTGACTCTAAGAGTCCATTCTTTAAACTACCATGACTTCCGAAGACCGCTGGTCTGGGACACAGATTGTTCAGAAGACATTTTAGTTGAAGTCAGGCTAAGTAAGGGGTCGGGCCACGTGAATAAAACCAATGGCAGCTGCAGTTAGGGAGTTCAGGGTCAAGGCAGTGAGGGGGTCCTCACTGGAGGTCAAGGCAGGTAAGGTGTCCAGGGCAGCAGAATTTTCAGGACAACGGAGAGCTACCCAGAGAGTGGTTTTTATGGTTTGATGAAGTCAGGTAGACCTGTTATCCTTATAGAAGTTTGGTGTCATCTTTTCACTCTCTTTATCATTAATTGACCGTCATTCCTTTCCTGCTTGGCTCAGCTCCTCAGAGTTTATGGATTCTCAGTACCCTCGGGAGCTTTTGATGTCTGTGGTTGGTGTGACCAATTGTTTGGAGCTTCCACAGAGAGCTAGAATGTCCAGCAGGGTGGCTGGGGATGAGTTGTGGTTGGAGAGGGTGGCAAGGGTGGAAGGAAGAATTCTCCAATCTCTTAACCCATTTTCTTCTAATGCAGGATAAAGTTAAAACTAGGGACAAGGGGACTTAAAAGATATCAATTTTGATTTTAAAATAACTACAATGGTAGGTAAGGGGGTTACATTGTCCACCATAGGGAATATAGTTAATACTAGGTAACAATTCTGTATGGTGACAAATGGTAGCTAGATTTATCGTGGTGATCACTTTATTTATTTTTTTTAATTTATTTATTTATGATAGTCACACACACACACACACAGAGAGAGAGAGAGAGAGAGAGAGAGAGAGAGGCAGAGACACAGGCAGAGGGAGAAGCAGGCTCCATGCACCGGGAGCCCGACGTGGGATTCGATCCCGGGTCTCCAGGATCGTGCCCTGAGCCAAAGGCAGGCGCCAAACCGCTGCGCCACCCAGGGATCCCCGTGGTGATCACTTTATAATGTATATAAAAGTTCAACCACTATATTGTACACCTGAAATTAATATAATATTGTATGTCAACCATACGTCAAATTAATAAAAACTCCTGAAGTAAAAACCAAACCAAACCAAAGCAAAAACTAGGTCCTGACAATGTAAACAGTTAAAACAGTTCAGTTGAAGAATGCAGGCAATGTCACAAGGATGCTCATGATTAATTGCCAAATGGAAGGTACAATCAAAGCCACTGGAGGGTGAAAAATCATTGTAAGCTGGAGTGGTCTCAAAAGACAATTGAAGGTTGTATTTGGATAAGTGGGGATGAGTAGGGGTATTTCAGGAAAAAGTAAAGAACACAGAAAATTGCAGAAGGTAGGGAGTTATAAAATGCCTAGTGCAGAGTAAACAGGCTGGTTTTTTTTTGTTGTTGTTGTTTGTTTGTTTCCTGGAGACTGTGTCTCATTTCAGATTTGTGATCAAATTTGATTCCTATTTTTATGTATATATGCAAAATGTTATCAGAATGGAAGAACATCAGATAGCTTTCGGGCCACTGGGGCGCTGATATGGATACACAAGGACTCATGCACCTTTTTAGCCAGACAGCTCTATTAACATTGGATTTCTGCTACAATTATAAAGCATCCCTGGAGATGAGAGCTGTATGGTAACATTTCTCCCCAAGCAACTAGGGGACCCAGGAAAGCTGCATTGTCATTGGTTGGAGACAAATGACAATGATCCCTTGAGATATAATGTGCAGAAAAAACACAATCCTATTATGAGGTTGTCATTGTAAAGGTTTCTTCTTGTTCCCAGCTCAGACAGAGGAGGGAGACAAGGTACCATGTTAACAGGACTGAGATTTCACCCAGAGTGCTGAAAGATTGGCAGATCCCTGGCATTTCTGGAAAACCATTCTTGGGGGTTGAATCAGATAAAATGCTTTAGGGAAAGGATGATTTGAGTTTCAAGAAAAGGAATCGAGTTTAACAACTGAAGCTCCACTTCTGGTGGATCTGGCAAGTCTTGGGGATGACACTTAATTTGCCCATTCTTTGAAGAGACCACAAACTCCATTGTGTAGTAGAGAGGGTTCCCAAGTGGAATTCTGGGGTTCTGACATTGGCTGGTGAGGGATGCAGGTAATGAAGAAAAGGGGGCATATGTTTTTCTTTGGCTTTATGTGATGTGTGTTGGGAGATAGAGGGTTTTGTCCATTCAATCTGGGCCACTGGGAAGTGTGTGAGTGTATCCGTGCATGTAAATATGCAGGTGTTGGTCCCTAGACTGGTGAGTAGGAAGCTAGTCACCCTTGGCCAAGTAGCCATCCAGATTATTCCCATGCCTGATGCCTTCTACTCAGGAAAGCAGCAGAGTGGTATATAGGAAAGCATAGGACCTTTAGCATTGGAAAGATCTGGGTTCATGTTCCAACTCAGCCACTTTCTAACAGGGTGATGTTGGGCAAATTACTTAACCTCTCTGAGCCTCATTTTTCTTATCTGTTCAATGAGGACACAAATTACTAATCCTCTCTGCAAAGCACTTGGAATGGTGCCTAACATATAGGAAATGCTCAACAAATGTTCACTACAGTTTCCTGCATTGTGATTATTTAAGCAGTTATTTCCCAGCTTTCTGGGGGAGATGGACACTTCTTGGTGTTGTCTTCCAGTATCTTTTTCTTCCTTTTCTGTTAATATCAATTTGATTTTCCTTTAAAAAAAAATCCCCTGTTTCCCCATCTGGATTCATGTTGTTTGAGTAGAGCACTTTCCTGGCTGCAAAAGTAGACACTCCTTCATCAATCATGGGATTCCATTTTCTTGCCCACAACGACTGGTGCAGGAATGGACCCATGACCTAAAATGGGCCAATGAGACTAGAGACCCTAGTACATTTTGGGATCTTTCTGGAAGGAAAAACTCGATTTCTCTGATGGTTGGTAGGAAAGCACTAGATGGTTCTTCACCAAGTTGTACATAGAATTACTATATGACCCAACAGTTCTACTCACAGGTGTATACCAAAAAGAATTAAACAGGTGTCCCAAACAAAAACTTACGCATGAATGTTCATGGCAGTGCTATTCACAACAGCCAAAGGGGAAAACAACTCAAATGTCCATCAACTGATGAACGGATAAGCAAAATGTGGTCTATCCATATGACGGAATGTTATTCACCCATAAAGGAATGAAGTACTGATGCGTGCTACACTGTGGATGAACCTTGAAAATATTTAGTGACAGCCTTGGAGGCACCCATGTCCTGCTGAGGAAAAAAACTCTGATAAAACTTTTATTTTTTAAAGATTTTATTTATTTATTCATGAGAGACACACACACAGAGGCAGAGACACAGGCAGAGGGAGAAGCAGGCTCCCTGTGGGGAGCCCAATGTGGGACTCGGTTCTGGGTCTCCAGGATCATGCTCTGGGCCGAAGGCAGATGCTTAACCGCTGAGCCACCCAGGTGTCCCTGATAAAACTTTTAAAACAAGGTGAAGGAAATTATTTCCAGGGTCAGACAGCCCTACTCTCCTCACAAAAAGAAAGGCAAGATGCTCTTTGAATCACACTCTCCAGCTTTCCCTCCTCATGAGTTCGTTGAACAAGACGCAGCTTGGATGCTGCTTTTTTTCCAGAAAGACTTCGAAGTCGAACCTAGTCATTCTCTGCCTCGGGGAGAAATATTTTTATTTTTGTAAATATCTGTCTCCCCAACATGATGTGAGGTTTGCTGGTGGCAGAGACCATGTCTTGTTCTTATTCATATCTCTCCCCTAGGGAGCCCACTACTGTGCCTGCCATGCATAGCATTTGCTCAGTGAACACTTAATATGAAGGGAGAGCTGGTCATAATTGTGTGCCAGTTATATATAATTGCCTTTTTAAAAATTTACTTATTCTTGAGAGACAAAGAGAGAGAGGTAGAGACATAGGCAGAGGGAGAAGTAGGCTCCCTGTAGGGAGCCCAATGCGAGACTTGATACCAAGAACCTAGGATCATGACCTGAGCCAAAGGCAGATGCTCAACCACTGAGCACCCCAGGTGGCCCTATATACTTGCCTTTTATATCTCATTTTGTTTAGCACTTAGCGTGATTCTTCAAAGTTTTAAAGTATGCACTTAGCATAGAGTATAGCTCCATGTATATCTCCCTATCTCTCTAGACCTACACCTACATTTACTTCCCTACCTACATGTGTATCTGTATTTGTATGTCTGTCCAAATCTATATCTGTACCATCTGTCTATGTCAGGTGGTACTAGGTGAGGGAAAGAAATCCTTCCTTATCTAGGAAACCCTCTTTACCACTGAACTTGACCCACAAGTTCAAAAATCCCTGAATAGATTATTCTGCATATCCCAGGGATCACTCAACTATTGTCATACCTCCCACAGTGGAAACTTCCATTGTCATCTTTAACTCTAGTAATGGTGGTAATAAAGATAGCGTCAGCTGCCAGTTATGGAGCATTTGCTTTGAGCCAGGATCTCTAAATTCTTCCCCTGCATGATGTCATTCAACCCACACAATAGCCAGGCTCTGTGGTCATCCTCATTCTACTGATGCATGAGGTTGAGGGGAGGTTAGCAACTTGCCCAAGGTCACACATTCCGGCTTAGGGCAGGAGCAGGGTTCCAATCCCTCTACCGTCCAGTCCCACGTTCCTGGCCAGAGTTACGCTGAATTTGGCTAGTGAGAGGCTGGACGGTGGGAGGAAAGGACAAGCCTTCATATTCCGTCCTTTCTTTACCTCCCTGAAATCTCTAAAAGTGGCCTTGTCTCCCCTGTGGCTCCAGATCCCATGGGGGCAGGCCCAGCTTTTGTTCTGGGCTCCAGTGACACCCATTGTCCCTTTGTCCCTTGTCCTAGGTGCTATGGTAGATTCTTGAAGTTTACTCCTCCCTGGCAGGACCAGGGCTGGCATAAAACAACTGAGGTTGAGTTATGTATGTGTGGGGCTGGATCCTGTCTTTATTTAAAAACTTGTTTTTTTTTTTTCATCACACATTTGATTTTTTCTGCATCAATCTAGACTTTCAAGGTATGGCATTAAAATAAGATTGCCTGAATGTGTCATTTGGCATCTTGGTCCCTTGCCACCTGGACAGCTAATTCTCTGCCTTGAAATCCTGCTGTTTGAAGGACTCACATGGTTTCTCTTGCTGGTTAGGTACTGACAGCGAAGGCCTCACACAGATTCTGACTTACATTATCTCTGTGAGGTAGGGATTAGTATCCCATTCATTTAACATAGGAGGAAAGATGCCCAGAAACCTTCACTAACCTGCCAGTGTCCCTGAGCTCTGACGGGACAGAAATGGATCTTGAGCCCATGTCCTTGCGACGATAGAATCTTTACTCTTAGCCATTAAGCTCTGAGGTTTTATTGTATATAATTTCAAAGGACTCATCTAAGAGCAGAAATCCCTTTTGATAAAGAGGAAACCTTTTGATTATGGAGAAGTCTCTTAAGAAGGAGACTATCTGGGCTTGAAATTTATATGTGGAGAATGAATATAATAAGTGTGTGAGGATGGGTGATACTGGGATGAAACTGGGCAGGTTCGTATTCTTCTTTGAGCTGATTTGTCTCAGTAAATCCCCAGAAAATATCACTCGTCTCATTTTCCTTCAATCCTTTTGTCTGAGTTTGAGCTGAGAGGGTTTTTTTTCCCCCTTTTTTCTTTGTAAATTCTCTTGATTTTGGTTATATAACAGGGCCAGGCAATTGCCTTTGCTGAACAAAAGTCTCAAATGAATAGATATCAACCGTAATACCAGTAATTAACAGTTTCTCTCGGCACTGCATGTCTGAAACTGCTTTTATTGATTTATTTTGACTCTGTTCCATATAGGATAATTTTGCAGCTCACACAAACATATGCTTATCTCCTCCTGGTTTTGAGCATTCTGGGCCCTGTTTCCAGAGACCAAATTCCTCGGGACAGCTCAAACAGGGGAGCAGATGAGGCTAATGTCCCTCAACTGTAACCCTGAAGGGGTATCAGGGAGCACGAAAGATGGAGAACCCCTTTGCTTTGGGGTTCTATATTTGATTTTCTATATTTCCTCTCTGATATGATTTCATTAGAACTTGGAGTTTGTGGAATTGTGAGGAAAGGAGAACGGGAGAGGCATCATTCAGGCAAAAAAGATAAGAGACAAAGAAAAGTGGAAGAGGAACAACTGGTCACCAGATTTCCCCTGACTCTATAGCTCTGTTTCCCTGCGATTAATCCCAGTGATGCTATTTTTCTTTCACTCAATGAAGGGGAAAAAATGCAGGGTTTTAAAAGGGCATGTTGTTTGGATGGCCAAGTCAAAGTGATTCTTCTCCCCGACCCCCCCAAGGATTGAGCCCTTTTATTATTTGATAGAGAAACCTCATGTGAGGGGTGCCTGAATGGCACAGTTGAATAAGGTCTGATTCTTGATTTCAGCTCAGGTCCTGACCTCAGGATCCTGAGATCAAGCCCCACATCAGGCTCTAAGCTCACTATAGAGTCTTTCTGGGACTCTCTCTCCTGCTTTCTCTGCCCTTCCCCACATCAACCCCATCAAATAAATAAATAAATCTTAAAAAAAAAGAAACTCAGATGATACACACAGAAGCAAAGAAGGAAGAGGAAGTTGGGAAGGAAACTCATTTTATGTATTTCAAAACATTCTGTGGTGTTGTGTGCAGACCTATTCCCCCCACCCTCTCTCTCTCGCACATGTGTGTGTATGTACATGCACACACACGCTACAACTGAGATCCCATGTAACATACCTACTAAACATATTACTACTCTGTGTCTTGTTTTTCAGATGTATCATGAACCCATTTGCATGTCGATAATTATACCTTGGTATCACCATTTTTCATGGCCAAATAATATTCCATTGAATGGATGTATACAATGTATTTAACCAATCACCTAGGGTTGGATATTTAATTTGTTTCTTTTCTTTGCTGGTCTGTTTTACTTTCCAGATCTCCTTCCCTCTCTCTCTCCTCCTTTCTTCCTTCCTCCCTCTTTCCATTCTTCCTGTATAACCATTCTGAAATAAATACCCTTGATCTTTTTGCATCAGTCTGAATGAAGCATTTGCTTAGGACAGATTCTTAGGGGCTGATCACTGGGTCAGAGGATGCCCCTCCTTTTAGGCTTCTGATATGTTCACTACTCTGTCTTCTGAGAAGATTGTACTGATGCATACAGGAAAGATTGCAGTTTGAACCCCAGGACTATACCATCCAGTAAGGGCTCTTTGTAGTGTTTGCAATGAGAACTCTAGGATGTATCTAAGCCAAGGCAAGGATGAGGGATGGTGGTAAACCCACTTGGGCAAAGAGCACTTGGTAGGAGAGAGTAAGGGACCTTCCAAGAAGCCAAGTGAGCGCAAAGAATGAGAAGGGGTGCATTATTCAAGGTTCTCCAGAGAAACAGAACCACTAGTATATCTATGTCTATCTACCTGGAACTATATGAATCTATCTAGAAAGATTTATTATAAGGAATTGGCTCATGCAATTATGGAGACTGGCAAGTCCCAAGATTGCAGTCAGTAAGCTGGAGACCCAGTAAGCTGGAGCCAGTTTCAGTCCAAGTTCAGAAGGTAGGAAAGTAAACTTATGTCCTAGCTTGAAGAAACCAGGCAGGAGGAGGTTCTTCTTACTCAGGGGTGGGTCAGCCTTTTTGTTTTGTTTAGGTCTTCACCTGATAAGATGAGGCCCACCTGAGCTTGGGAGAACAATTGGCTGTACTCACCCTACAAATTCATATATTCATCTCACCCAAAAAACACTCTCACAGACATGCCCAGAATAATATTTGGCCAAATCTCTGGGCACATTATGACCCACTCAAGTTGACCCATAAAATCGATCATCTCAGGAGGAACATCAGAGGAGGTTTGAGAAGGGAGCAGTGGGGGAGGACATGTGGATGGAAGGAGAAAGGGACCATATGAGGCCTTATGGATGATATGGAGGGTTTTGGCTTTAACCTTAAGAGGGGTACCTGGCTGGCTGAGTCGGAAGCACATGTGACTCTTGATCTCTGGGTTGTGAGCTTGAGCCCCATGTTGGATGTAGAGATTACCTAAAAAATACATAACACTTGAAAAAAAGAGATATTGGAAGGTACCAAGTGGTTTTAGCAAGGTTGGAGGTGCGGTAACACAATCACATTGATGATAACCCTGTGAAGTATGTGGGGAAGGCATTGCTTCCCCATATGATGGGTGAAAAGACTGATCTGGAAGGTTTAAGTGGCTCGCTCAGACCCTCTCTCTTTACATGAGTTGGGTTCTTTTTGCTGCACTGCACTGCTACTTGCAGTCAATGTATGCATGGAGAATGCTGACAGGGGATCCAAGTACACCAGGGGGGGTCGCAGGAGATGCTCTTGGTGCTCCAGCCGCACCCCCTTATATCAGCTCGGAGGTATCAAGGAGTTAATGTCCCCCCAGTGGCCCCCACAGACAGATGGGGAGCTAGTGGGTATACCACAGCCTTGCCACCCTAAGTTAGGGAGTCATTCCAAGGGGTGTGCTCCATGGTGCTCTCCTAGGGCTCCCAGTGGGGCTATGCTCCAGTCGCCCAGATCAATCATCTTTTGGTAACAGTCTGCAATGGCCACTTTCCTATTCTGTCTCGCTTCCCCACCTCCCCGATAGGGTTTCCTGAGACCACGTCCCAGATAAATAATAACTTGCATTTACCTCCTGTCTCAGAACCTACTTCTGGGGGTGGGCAGCAGGGGGGTTGTGTGGAACCCAGCCTAAGGCAGATGCTCCTGGCTCCTTCCACTGGATTCCTGCACAGTTCTACCTCTGCTCTTGGAGCTTGGTGGCCACTGAGGCTCTGCAGTTGGAGGTTTTTGTGATGAGCTCAGGGCCAAGACTCTCAACATCCATTTCCTGCTCTCACTCACGACCACAGAGCTGGGGGCAGGGCAGGGCCTCCGTGGGCAGTGTGCGTAAACGCTGCCTGCGATGCATTTCTGCTCGAGGCAGGATTTGAGGGTGGTGCTCACCAGCGTGCAGCTACAGTGTTGATACCACGCATGGGGCTGAAGGATTCATCACTAGCCCTCGCCAATTCCGGGACAACGTACCTGCCATCTCCTTGCCTCTGACACCCCTGCTACCCCACTGATCCCCATCACTGCCTCAATAATTCATATGCTAACCAACAGCACCAGGACTCTGGCAGGTTTTCCAGCCATCAACCAGACTCTGGCTTCCTTCCGCCTTCTGGGTCAGGGATGGTGTTCTGTTTTCCTGAACTGCAGGTGGCATCAGGTGAAGAATCATCTTCAGGCTGGACACTTGCTGTCATTTCCCAAGGATGCAGTACTGGGGATGTGAATTAAATGCTCATAATTAGAAGGTGCCTTTCTGCCAGGCTTCTTTAGGGAAAATTTCCTCCTCACTCTCTCTGATATTCCCATGGTGACGAGGAGAGGGAAATTCATATCTGGCAGCAGACAGTGGTATCAGAAATAATGGCTTGAGGCACTAGGAAAATGTAATCAATATTTACCTGCTGAGAAGTCCCATGATGGGAAAGAAATTGTCTCTCTTCCCCACTGCATACACCCCGTTTTGGTGTCCTGCTTTTTTGTGTATTTGGCAGAAGGGAATATCTTGGTTTTTCAGGGAGAGAGAGCAAAAAAGAAAAAACAAACCCGTGAAGCCATTACATCGTCAGCCTGTATAAGATAATCTATTACTGAGGGACAGAGAGTTTCAAATATCCAGGCAGGTCTGCTGGTTGTCTGTCTGGCTTCTATTATTTGTGTGCAAATAGTTACTGCATGGGACGTCCTTTGTCTTTCTCCCCCCCACCCCTTCCTTGCCTAGAACAAATAATAATTGATGACAATTTTTTTCATTATTTGTGTCACTTCCCTGGAGGTGTCCTGGAGGAAAAAGAAAACATATGTGAATTGATAACGCTTCCCTGGACTGTTTTATCATAGATCTTGAGGTACGAGTATTGAGCTATCCTGACAACCCCAATGCATAGTATCTACATGATTTTTTCTGCTCCCCCCACCCCCCGCCCAGCCCCCGTCCTATCTATCCCCCCACCCCTCCGCCGCCGGCAGAGGTGCACTGGTCTGAGTTTCTGATTGCAAAGAAAGCAATAGAACGGATTCTAGTGAAATTAAGTAGAAAGGGGTCTATGTTTTGGAAGACAAGTCAGAAGCAAGGAGACAAGTCTGGCCTGGGCTTGGCCTCAGGATCAGCCAGCCTGGGGTGTCCCTGCTGGTGTGGGTGCCACTGGATTCTTGTTGTTCTGTAACTGCACTACAAGACCAGCCTCAGCTACAAGAGTGTGTCTGAAGATTGATGGCTTTGTGCCCTCTGTTCAGATTCCAGGTTCTGGAGGGGGCCACCTACCAGCTGAGCTTCATCATGCTGGCTGCCCAGATGAGTAGTGCCCATGTATCAGGGACAAGTAAGCCATCCCTTTCACCTCTGTAGGGGAGTCTCTGAAAGGACAACCTTTCCTGTTACCCACCCCTTCTCCTTTTCCTCCCACCACTCCTCTCCCTCTTAAATCCCACACCACCTCTCCCTCTTAAATTTCTTCCATAGCTTTTGTACCATCCAACATATCATTTACTTACAGAGTGTTTACAGAGTGTTTATTGTTTGCTAGAATCTCAACTCCTACTAGAATCTAGGGCTAGAGTCTGAGCTCCCCAGGAGAGGGATTTTGGTCTCCTTTGTTCGTTGTTAAATCTACCGTTCCTAGAACCATGCCTGACACACTGTAGGTGCTTAACAAATGTAAGATGAATGAATGAATGAATGAATGAATGAATGAATGAAATGGGAGAGATCATTTCGATGCTAGACTGCTCCAGAGGATAAATATCCTTCGCAAGAAATATTTCGCCTTCACAGTAAGAGAAATGATCGCTTTCCAGAAGCTAGCTCCTTGTTTTTAGCAAGATGAGACAGGGTGCGATTCATGTGCTGTAGAGATAAATGTGCATTTTTCCTCTTTAGATTTTCTGCCATGCAAAGTTGAGATTTTTAGCCAGTTTGTCACTAAAGTGAGTCAGAGAGGCCTCAGCAAGAATCCTGGAGCGGGGCAGAGTTACAGGCAGAGAATAAATGGGGAGTCTAGTTCCTCTGCTAAGGTCTTTGGAGAGATGATGCTGCTTGGCATGGGGCATTGATGGTGGCAGCATCACTGGAGAGAAAGTGCAGGCCTAGCTGTCTAAGCTCCCACCCCTGATGACAGGCTTACCGAACAACATTTATGGAGCACCTCCGGGGTGCCAGCCACTCTTCTAAGCACCGTGCATGTTCTAAGCCCCGAATCCCCCATACTATTACCCCATATCACAGCTGGGAGCACACCTGAGATTCATGTGAGCTATGCCACATTGTGGGGGACCTCCTCCCCCCACTTTCAGAGTCCTGAAGAGGGACCCGGCTGCAACGCCGTGCCAGGCTAACCTCTTCTGAGGACAAGTGAGGAAGGTGCCTGCCTGAGAAGCCTTGTTTTCCCTGCACTCATCTGCCCTAATGAGGCTGCTCACCAGGATTCAGCCCAATGGATTCTCTGCATTTGATGCTGTGGGGCATGCAATCATAAGATGTACAGAGGAGAGCCCGTTGTGTTAGAAGATTCTAGAACTGCCTATGGCCACCCTATAAAGATAATTTTTCCCTGCATTTACACACGGGCTATTAAAGTTCAGATCATGACACAGAGGAAAGCACCTTAAGCATTGGATACTGTTGTCTTTAACACATGGGATTTTAGGAAATGCAACAATTTTTTTCTTGGCATGACACGGTGCTAATGAAGCCACAATTGATTTTCTCTACAATGGTGTAGTCACTGCAATCAAATGAATGCAAACTCAAAATGTGCCCTTATTCTGGGACCTAGGAATTAATTAGGTGTGACCTGGAGAAGGATTAAGATAGAAGAAACCAGATAAGGTTCAAGAGGCCCAGTTTAATTCGAATTGTAGATAAACAATTAATGAATGATTTTCAAAATATAAGTGTCTCATGTAATATTTGGGACATACTTATACTAAAGATTACTCATTTATCTGAAATTAAAATTTTACTGGACGTCCTATACTTTTATTTGCTAAATCTTGTGATCCTAAGAGGGACATGGGTATTTCTTTGTCTCTGGGTCTTCTTGGCCTTAGATTGGTTCTTTCTTCCCACATCCTGCTTAAATGTGAAATCAGAAGTCCTAAGAGGCTCGACAAAATGACAAGACTCTTAAGGGCCTAAAGCATTAATTCATTCTTGACAGGAGATCTATCTAATCGACTTAGGTTCACTGATTTGAAACGGCAGAATTTTCTTATTTTCCACCCTAACTCCATTTCCCACCAAGAATCATGATGGACCAGGAAGCAATTCTTTCCATTCTTGGGGTGTTTCAAGGAGAAATCTCTTCCTGTGTGGAGGGTATGGATATAAGGCCTAAAAAAGATAGTAGTAAAATGGTTAATTCCAGTCTCCCTGTACTCAGTGCTCATTTCTTTCTTTCTTTATTTTTTTTTTTTAATTTCTTCAATAGTCATGAACAGACAGGGGCACCTGGGTGGCTCAGTCAGTTAAGCATCTGGCTCTTAATTTCAGCTGAGATCAAGCCCCTTGTGCTAGGCATAGAGTCTGCTTGAGATTCTTTCTCTCCCTCTGCCCCTACCCCAGGCTTGTGTGTGCACTCTCTCTCTCTCTAAATAGATTAATAAATAAATCTTAAAAACAAATAGTCATGAGCAAACAGGTGCAGCGAGCAACACTGAGGAGAGACATGCCCCCAATCTGGGCGATTAAGACAGGCTTTCTCATTTCCATGCTATAATTTGAGACATTCTTGATTTTCATTTCTGCTAATCATCAGCTAGTAGTGGCACTAAATATTTTAATGCTTAAAACCTCTTTCCCCTCCTCGATGACTCTCTTAAGCAATTTATGGTGTCTCCATGTGCCCTTGATCATCATCGGAAAGGAAATCTGTGTTACAAGAGACCTGTAGTGAATCCTCACATGCAAATGGAATTCCTTTTGTAATGCAAATTACTCATCTTCCCCATTTTATCGATTGTGTAAATTTTGCAGCTTTTGTACATTGATTTTTTAATGTTTTATTTTTGCTTTTTTAAAAAGGATTTTATTTATTTATTCATGATAGAGAGAGAGAGAGAGAGAGAGAGAGAGAGAGAGGGAGAGAGTGAGGCAGAGACACAGGCAGAGGGAGAAGCAGGCTCCATGCAGGGAGCCTGATATAGGTCTAAATCCCGGGTCTCCAGGATCATGCCCCCGGCGGAAGGCGGCGCTAAACCACTGAGCCACCTGGGCTGCCCTGTTTTTGCTTTTTAAAAAGATTTTATTTATTTATTTGAGAGAGAGTGAGGTAGGGGGAGGGCCTGAGAGAGAGGGGGAGGGAGACTCCCAAGCCCACTCTGTGCTGAGCACGTGGAGCCCATTGCAGGATTCAATCTCATGACCTTGAGATCAGGACCCCAGTAGAAATCAAGTCGGCCACCTAACTTACTGAGCCACCCAGGTGCCCCTGTACATTGATTTTTTTAAAGTGAAATGTTCTTGTGTGTTGCTGGTTTCTTAACCCTGTTGCCTCATCCTTTTCTTCTCTCTTGTCATCATCCACCTCACCCTCCTCCTCATTTCTGTGTTAGGCCTACTATCAAACATTATTGCTCAGAGCAGCAGTCTCTAATTCTGGCAACATTCTAGAATTACAGGGGGATTGAAAAACATATAGATGCCTGCCCCCACCCCCTGCAGATAATCTGACTTCAATGATCTGAAATGGGGTACTGTCATCGATACTCTTTACAGGCTCCTCTAGTGATTCTCATTGCAGTCAGGATCAAGGACCACCAGCCTACAGGTAAAAGTAGAGAATTTGAACTGAGAGGGTCTGGACTCTCATTCTAGTTTTGCCACCTGGAATACGTTCTTTGGCGACTTACCACTTCTTTGAGGCTCAGTTTCCTCATCCATAAAATGGGATAATAATACCTGCCATGAAGGAGGTGTTTGTGAGGATTGAATGAGATAATACAGGTCAAGTTCTTAGACTCTAGGGATCTTTACTAATGTTGGCTGTTATCTGGGTCAAGGGGTCAGCAAAACTAAGGCCCACAGACTGAAGTGGCCCACTGCTTATTCTTGTCAATAAAGTTTTATTGGATCACTGCCATTTCCATTTATTTACATATTAAATATGTTACACTGTGACTACTTTTGCGTGATAGCCGTGGAGTTCAGTTGTGATAAGAGACTGTGTGGCTCACAAAGTCTACAGTATTTGCTTTGAACCTTTATAGACAAAGACGATTGTAACTTAGTAGCATAACATAAACCTGTAACATAAACTTTGTTTATGCTCTCATGGAGTTCAGTGGAGTTTATAGTTTAGTGGATGAAGACACCTTAACTACCTTCCGAAAATTCTAATAGTGAGGCAATTTAGTATCATCGAAAGAGTCTGGGATTCATTTCTTTTCTCAGATCCTCCCCAAACCAAACATTTGACTTTAAGTGACCTGAATTTTTCCTTGAAGCTTCCGTTTCCTCATTTCTAGGGAGGAAGGGTGGAGCCACATGATCTCTAAGGGGTCTTTTAGTTTTGTAATTTTCTGATCGGATCCCTGGCATTCTATGGTGCTACTGAAAGCATGAGTCTATGTATTCTATGGGAATTGGGCCAACAGACCTTTCAAATTTGGGGTGATGAAATACCAGGATTTCTCCCATGCACAGGACAGTTGCTTTACAACAAATCAATTCTGAATTATAGGTAGTCTTCCTTCCCCAGATGTTCAGAGAAAGGTTCATAAATCCCTCCATGGTAGGATGAATAATGGCCCCCAGAGATATCCAGATCCTCATCCTCAGAACCTGAGAAGGTTACCTTATATGGCAGAAGAGATTTTGCAGAAGTGATTAAAAATCTGGAAGTTGGAAGCATCCTGAATTACCTACTTGTGCCCTTGATACAAACACAAGTGTCTTTACAAGAGAGGCAGAAGGTCATAGCAGCAATGTCCACAATAGCCGAAGTGTGGAAGGAGCCATGATGTCCTTCGACAGATGAATGGATAAAGAAGATGTGGTATATATACACAATGGAATATTACTCAGCCATCAGAAAGGACGTATACCTACTATTTGCTTTGATGTGGATGGAACTGGAGGATATTATGCTGAGTGAAGTAAGTTAGTTGGAGAAAGACAATTATGTGGTTTCACTCATATGTGGAATGTAAGAAATAGTGAAAGGGACTACAACGGAAGTGGGAGATACTGAGCAGGGAAAAATTAGAGAGGGAGACAAACCAAAAGAGACTCCTAACTCTGGGAAACAAACCAAAGGTTGCAGAAGGGGAGAAGAGTGGTGGGATGGAGTGACTGGGTGATGGGCATTAGGGAGGGCACATGATAGGATGAGCACTGGGTGTTATACTATATGTTGGCAAATTGAAATAAAATAAAAAAAAAACCAAGAGAGGCAGAAGGGAAGAAGATTTTAGTACGGAGGAGGTGATATGACAGCCTCAGCTGAGAGAGTTGAAGATGCTAGGATGCTAGCTTTGGAGGTGAAAGAAGGGGCCATGAGCCAAGGACTGCAACTCTAGAAGCTGGAAAGAGCAAGAGATGGATTCTTCACTCTGCAGAGCTTCTGGCGGGAGCATAGCCTTGTCAATATTTTGATTTCATTCCAGGGAAACTGCTTTAGGACTACTGACCTCCAGAGCTGTCAGAAGATAGTGTGTGTTACTTTAAGCTCCCAAGTTTGTGGTAGTTTTGGGGACAGCAGCTATAAGAAATGAATTTACCCTCCTCCTCCTCCTCCTCCTCCTCCTCCTTTTTCTTCTTCATTTTAGAGATTTCATTTATTTATTTGAGAGGGAGAGAGAGAGAAAGAGCATGAGCAGGAGGAGGGGCAGAGGGAGAAGCAGACTCCTCACTGAGCACGGAGCCTGATGTGGGGCTCAATTCCAGGATGCTTGGATCATGACTTGGGCTGAAGGCAGATGCCCAACAGATTGAGCCACCCAAGCGCCCCTGAATACACCTTCTTAAATAGAAAAGTAACCTATGGATCCAAGGAGAATTATCATATGCTTTTAAAATAAGTACCAAAGCAGACAGAAAATTAATACAGTTATTACACTGGATCAGAGAAGAGAGGGAGAGGAAAATGCAGGGAGACCTGGATGGGGTGAGAGAGAAACTGGGGCAGGCTTGAGTTCTTCCCCTCCTCTTCATTTCCATTCATCACTGTGGTAGGCAAATGTCTGAGATGGCCTCCATCCCCTGGTTTTATAACTCAATACAATCCCGTCCCCTTGACAGCACTTGCTTCCAACCAATGGAATATGGCAGAGATTATGGGATGTCCCTCACATGATTACATTTCATTGTCTAATTCTCCAGCATAACAGATGAGAGAGAGAGAGAGAGAGAGAGAGAGAGAGAGAGAGAGAGATATTCTCCTTTTGTCCTGGAAGAAGCAAACAGCCATGGCTATGAGAGGGCCACAGTGCAGGAAACTGTGATGGGCTCTGGGATCTGAGGGTGGCCTCCAGCTTACAGCCAGTGAGACACCAGGGCTCTTTGTTGTACAGCCATAAGGAAAGGAATTCTTCCAACAACAACATGAGCTTGGAAGTGAATCTTTCTCCTGTCAACCTTCAAGGTGAGATCGCTGCCCTCCCAACACACCGACTACCACCTTGTGAGACCTGCAGCAGAAGACCCACCTAAGTTGTACTTGAATGCCTGACCTGCAGAAACTGAGAGATAATAAATGGTTTTCCAGCTGCTAAGCCATAGAAAATGAGTATCATCACTGCCAATAAAATTCATCTTGGAAGTAAGTGGAGTAGATGACCATCTGTGTGGTTTGGGGCTACCTAAAATCTTTTACTTCCACAAAGACTTCCCTCCTCTATGGATACCCACCATGCCCATCTAATGATGCTTTATAAGTGAAGATGTCTAAGATCTATTTAAGATGTAGATATTACCAAGGAGGTACAGAACATGGAATGACTCTATCTTTAAATTTGGATTAGTTCAACCATTTGATAAATTTAGTAGTCAATAGCACAGAGAATAGTACACAGAATAGATAATTCTGACTCGGGCAGAAGGGAGGGCTGGGAGCAATCCAACATAAGAATAGCACTTAATATTTATGGGACATTTGCTGTGTGTCAGATGTGATACCAACTACTTTACATATATATCTTATTTAATCATCACATCAGCTCTGTGGGGTAGGTATTTTGACTATCTCCAGTTTACAAATAAAGAGATAGTGGCACAGAGACTTTGTGTAACTTGCTCTAAGTCACACAGCAATAAATGGTGATGTCTGGGAGGCACCACACATCAGGAAGGGGAGGCAGGGGATTGCAGAATGACTGCGGGTATGCAAAAAATGGGACGGGATCTTGAGGAAGGAGGAAAGTTCTCTGAAGAAGAATGGAATCAGCTCTACCTGAAGGTAAACTGAGAGGCTACTTATGAAAAAGATGGCACCTGGTTTTATTAGTGAGGGATGTCTGAAAGACTTCCTTGGGGATGACTCTGAGATCATGTCCAGGTTCAGTGGGAAAGAGTGATCTGATTTATTAGTGATGTCTACCTTCAGCTTACAAAGGAGGGAATGAAGACTCATGTGCTATTGATTTGTCATCTTTGACTTAGGCCCTCACGTGGGAAAGAGTGTCTCTAGATCATTCTTAAGTGATAACGTACAGCCTCCCAGCCTAACAGAAAAATTTGGGCCACTCTGTAGTTATAAGTGAAGATGCTTCTGCTTCACTCATATACGTTTGTGCAAAGAAACAATAAAAAATTGTGCGAATTTAAATATGCACATTTACATTTAACCCTTTTAATGGGGATAGAATAGACAAATATTGGAATATCTTGTTGGCTCAAAACAGTTCCCTTTTGTGGTTATAAGAGTTATGGAACAGAAAGTATGTTGGTTTTAGAATCTGTATTTTTTATGACTGGGTTTATCTGCTCTTTGACTTAAAGCATGTGTTTCTGTGATTCAACACCCATGCCTCTCATCTGCTTTTGCCTTTGCTTTAATGAATCTGTACATATTTAAAATATACTGTTTGATGAATGAACATTATATATATATGTTCAATGTTCATTCATCATTATATATATATAATATGTGTATATGATGGATTCATATATATAGATTTATATATATAAATCTATATTATATATTTATATATATATTTATATATAGGTCTATTTGTATATATCATCAAGTCATTCCCACATTCAAGATAATGAATATATCCATCATACCCCATGGTTTCCTCAAGACTTTTTGCAATCCTTCTCTCTATCCCGCCAACCTCAGGCAACCACCAATTTGCTCCCTGTCACTATAGATTAGTTCTTCTTTTCTGAAATTTCTTTTAGAAATTATTTTCTAAATTCTTTTTTAGAATTTTATGTAAGTGAAATCATACAATATCTACTCTGTTTTTTCGGTCTGGCTTCTTTTACTCAGCATAGCTATTCTAAGATTCTTTCACATTGCATGGATCAATAGTTCATTCTTTTTTTCCTTGCTGAGTGGATTATTCCATTGTTTATTCATTTACCTATTGATGGGCATTTGTTTCTTCCAGTTTTTGATCATTATGAATGATCATGCTATGACTATTTGGGTGCAAGTCTTTGCAGGGACATATGCTTTCATTTCTCTTAACTTGCAAAATCTGGCTTGTCTGGTAAGCGTATACTTAACTTTGTAAGAAACCACTAAACCACTTTCCTGATATTTTCAAAGGTTCCAGTTGCTCCACATTTTCATCAACATTTGGTATGGTCTGCCTTCCCTTATCTTTTTCTTGGCCTGATTTAGTTCTAGTTGAGTTTATGTCATTTGCAACCGAAGAACCACGATTAATATGGGGGGAGGAACTCTATTTTAGAGAACTTTATCTATAGGACTTTTAAATTTGGATATTGAAAAATACTCCCTGAGAATAAATAACACCCAATAGAATCTGTCTAAAATCTTAAAATATGAGTAGCATGATTTAAGTGCATGAGCTGAAGACTGCATATGGCTGAATGATGCCGATCCATTAGACTGGGAAAAATTCTAGCCAATAAGTAATAGTATTTATTGTCCCAATCACATGACTTATTATTTCAGTCAGCAAACGGAACTCAGAGACTAAAAAGGAGTAATGCTTGACATGGTTAATTTAAGCAATACAGTTTTTAAAAAATTCCATAATGAGTTAATGAGAATTTAACAGTAGGCTTGTTAATTGTTGCCAGCATACCTGTGATGGGGAGAAATGTTCAGACAATGACAGAACATTTGAGTCAAGTGTTGTGAAAGACAGAAGTGGCAGCTTGCCAGTGATTTCCTGGGTCTTGCCAAATAAATCTAGGGCCTTCTCTGGCTGGATGCCAGATGAAGGTACAAGAACAGAGTTAGTGAACATGATGGCTTTTGAATCAGACAGCCTTCTTGCCTCTTGATGCAGCTCCACACTGGCTGGGTAACCTTGGGCAAGTTGTTGTACTTGTTCTGGGCCTTAGTTTTCCTCATCTACAAAATGGAGCTATAGAAAGTATCTGCGGAGGTGTCTGAGTGACACAGTCATTTGAGCATCTGACTCCTTGTTTTCAGCTCAAGGTTCCATGATCTCAGGGGTCATGGAATCGAGCTCTGCAATGGGCTCTGCACTCAGTGCAGAGTTGGCTTGAAGATTCTCTACCTCTGCCTTCCCTCAATGTGTACTCT
The DNA here is from genome assembly GCF_905146905.1 of Nyctereutes procyonoides. Lineage (NCBI taxonomy): Eukaryota > Metazoa > Chordata > Mammalia > Carnivora > Canidae > Nyctereutes > Nyctereutes procyonoides. Next base: position 48,387,067 of record NW_026575126.1, on the reverse strand, counting down.
TTCACTCTCTAAAATAAATAAGTCTTTAAATAAGGAAGTATCTACTCTGTAGGGTGGTGTGTGTGTGTTTAAGAGTCATTTTAATAAGATTTCAGTGTTCAAAGACTTGTCAGTGAGGATAGTCTTTAGTATAATACTGTTGAAGGAGTCTGTGCAGATGGCCCATATCAGTCTGCAAAAGACCAGGCTGTTAACAACAAAGAAAAATTATGAATCAAAGAAACTGTGGGGTTGTGGTATCCCATGTGAAGTGCTCAGAGCACTGACATTGAATACATGCTCCATAGATGCTATTAGTTATCAATACGGTTGATGATGGACATCTTTATTTTCCTTTCCTTCTCTCTCCCTTTTTGCCACATTCCCGGTAAAGCCAATTGATTTTTCATGTAATTATATCTAGATTTTCCAGGCACTCTGATTTATATCAATGATTTAAGTTCCTCCCATAATTGATCATTATTCCTGTTGCAAATTGGAGATTCTCATAACTCAGCCAGATTAAGAAGCAGTAGTTGGTGAAGCTAGTATTCCAACCAGAATGCTGAAACACCAGTACAGATGCTCAGTCTATGATTTGAGGCCACTCTCATGAGAAGAGATCATCATCCTGACGGTAAGAGATTGGTGCCACCTCAGGGAGAAAAGAAAACCTTGCTTTCTACCCCAGTGCATTCTGGCCTCCTAGGAACAGAGTTCTACTCTTTGTTATGAGGTCTTAGCTTTATATTCCTCAAGCCTCCAGCCATAGGCTTCCCAACATGCTCTGCAGGAAGCTGACTGGGTAGGAGGATTGAAAGCTTTTGGTAAAGGAGATCTTGGATGCTTCTCCTTTCTGTCTTAGAAGCACATTTCTTGCTGAGCTTAGGGACAGGTGACCCCACTAGGGACATAGAGACTGTTTCTTGGTAGATGGCCCCCCACTCTTGCCCCAAATATGTAGGGCTTTAAGAGGTGAGCTGGAGACATGGTTTTCTCTTTGAGACATCTGCTCTAGTTGTTGAATGGGCAGGCATGGTTAATCTTACTAATAAGGGCTTTGTGATTTGGAGTAGAAGGCACATTTAGGAAACCAATCTTCATAAACATGGAAATCAGATCTTTGGGAAAATGGGGAGAAGGGAAAAGAATGAAGCAAATTGTTGAGAGGGAACAGAAATCCTAAACAAAACAGGAAGAAAAACTGCACTTTTCAAAAAAGACTGGAAGTCAGTGACCTAGATGAGGAACCAGACAGCCATGAAGGGTAAGCTTGACAAGAGAGACCAGGAGTGTGGAAGGCTGTGAGTACTGCTGTGTGATTGCTAGAAGAAGATGGATGATGGCCAGGAAGGTGGCTAAATGGGAAATATGATAAACTCTTAAATGTAAGCAAGAGAGATTCAAGTAATGAGAAGCTCAGATAAGGCAAACACAAGAAATAAAACCCATTTGAAAGCAAGGCTGATGGGCTGACAATGGGGGGCATGGTAGTGGAATGTGGAGCATGAAGGAGACAAATCCAAAGAGAAAGAGATGGTCTCTGCTGCTATGGCTGTCAAATGGCTTTGACATTTGAGGTGAAGAAGGACAATGAGGCTGATGGACAAATCCCTCAGTCCCAAGTCACATTGTATTAGAGGGATTTGCTTTGTGGTCCGTGACCACGGCCGCTCTGGGAGACACATGGGGACACATTCAGAACCAATGATGCTGCTTCCTTTTCTGTTTGGGATTAACTCTGAGGTGGAAAGTTCTAGAAAGCAGCCATCAACTCTCAGAAGCTAATACTCTATTTCCAAATTCACAGTCCCCAAAGGGAGGGCTCTTTGTTCTAACATCAAAGCCTATGGCATTTTTCCTCCAAGGGCTACCCCTTTGGTTTTAAGTCACAGTTCTTTGGTTTTGTCTCAAGCCTTCAATGAATACAGTCTGGTGGATCAGCGTTTGTAGTGTACTGATTATCCCTAGACTGGTTTCAAGTCTGAGCCCTGCCACTTGACTGGCCTCAGCTTTCTCAGCTTTGGATGGAGATCATCATAGTCTGGCTGTGGGGCCAAATGAGATGAGGAAAATTTTCAGCATTGTGGCCAGACTCCGTGCGGCCCTAGGCTATGAAGTAAGGTAGGCACGCTAGCATACTTAGAAAAGTACTTAGAAAAGCCTTAGAAAAGTAGGAGCAATGAAGCTATCTTCAAGATGGCCTTCAGGAGGGCTGTGCTAAACTCTCTCAGGGTGTGGTAGACATGAAGGAGAAGCTTTTAATTTGCAGCCCAGGGTTAAATGGTAGGAGGAGGACATTTCAGGCTCAGGGAACATGATTTTTTTTTTTTTTTAAAAGGTATTGAATGGTAACATATTATGACAAGTTTGGGAACTCGGTTTTTGGTTTTGTTGCTAAAAGTGCTTTTCACAGAAAGTTAACAGGTATAAAGGAAAGAGAAGGTGTTTTGTTTAAAGGAAATTTTAGGCTAAACAAATGAACTGGTTTCCTTATCAGAAGACTTGTAAGAGTCTTAAATCTGCTTATCAGCACAATGAATCTCCAAGAGGGACATACGGGACACAGCATCTTCCAAACTTATTTGAGCACAGAAACTTTTTTGAAGAGGATCTTGCAAATCTAGTATTGTACTCCTCCTCCTCTGATGCATAATAACAAGATGTAAGTTGTAAAAAAAAGAAAATTTTATGAAATGTTCATCTATAGAGTGAGGAACATGACTGTGAGTGGATTACTTGCTTGCTAGAAAAGCAATGTTACAATAACAATAGAAATCTAAGACAAAGAACTGTCACCACCTTTAGATGACATTAGCATATTAAGTTCCTTCTATCCAATGAAGATAGGTAAGCAGCCCTGTACTCTACTCCTCATGGGATGGATGTTGGCAGGGCACAAAACAGAAGTCACTGGCAATCTTCCTTGGCTTCTGTTTATAAGTGTCTTACCCTCAGGGACCATAGAATTGCTATGGAGGGAGTATACTGCAGAGAGAAGGAACTTCATAGGTATAGAGAAAGTGTCTTAGCTTTGAAAGAGTGAATCTCCCCCACCCCCAGACTAGAGAATCCCTTAAATGGCATTGGGAAGAAAAAGTCAGTTCTACTTCATTGCAATGCACATGAGTGGCAACAAGACTATAGACAAGTATGTGTAGCTGACATCTCAGTAGACAGGATATAGTAGTTATCTAGTGCTGTGTAACAAACTACACCAAACAGAGTGGCTCAAAACAGCAAACATCTAGCAAAATGTACAAGTATGTGAGGAAAGAACTTAGATCAGAGAAAAAAGGACATCAGGGCAGAGGTACACAGACTGAGATACAGTGGTTATGGTGCTTTGTACTTTATGAGTCCAGTAAACATGTCTGAATGAATGAAAGAATAAATGGATGATTAGAGGCTTATTGCATCGGTGTTAAAGCAGAATACAAATAAAGAGCTTGGAAAATAATTTTTAAAAACCATCAAAACGTTTATGACATCACAGTTTCTATAGGGCAGGAATCTGGGTGTGCTTGGCAGGATCCTTTAGTTCTGGGCCTCTGACAAGGCTGACATCAAGGTGTCAGACAGGGCTTGTGGATATCTTGGGGCTCAAATGGGGAAAAATCTGCTTCTGAGATCACTCATGTACTCATGTGTCTGTTGGCAGGATTGAGTTCCTTGTATGCTTCTGGACTGAAGTCCTCAGTTCTTAGATGGCTATTGGCTAGAAACCACCATGGATTCCTTGCTAGATGAATCTTTCCATAGGGCAGCTTGTAACATGACAGTTGGCTTTATTAGAGTGCATGAGAAGAGCCAGAGAGACAGTGCTGGCAAGATAGAAATCAGTCTTTTGTAACTAGACCTTGGAAGTGACATCCCATCACCTTTGCCGTATTCTCTTTGCTAGAGCAAGTCACTAGATCTAGTCTACACTCAAATGAGAGTAGGAAGTGTGACTGTCTAGCCTAGGGGCTGGTAAACTTTTTCTGCATTGGACCAAATAATAAATATTAATATATTAGATATATTATATTATATATCAAATAATTAAATATTAGTATATATAATTAAATAAAAATATCCTTATGATCAGTTTTATGAATCTTAGGGACAACTTTCTCTTATTTAATTAGCTGATTTGCAGAGAGCTGAGGGGATTAAATAAGAGAATGAATATGATGAGGGGATCTGGGAGGTAGGAACCATTGGGGCCATGTCAGAAGCTGCCCACCTGGGTGGCTCAGTAGTTAAGTGTCTGCCTTCAGCTCAGGGTGTAATCCTAGAGTTCAGGATCGAGTCCCACATCAGTCTCCCTGCATGGAACCTGCTTCTCCCTCTGCCTGTGTCTCTGCCTCTCTCTTTCTGTGTCTCTCATGAATAAATAAATAAAATCTTCAAAAAAAAAAAAAGCTTTCCACCACAAAGTACCACTGTCATTCTTACAAGGGTTCTATATAAGCCTGGCTTGGAGGAAGTGAAGTTTATTGAGGGCAAGAGCAAGGGGGATATGACTGGTAGTCTGTGTGGATAGCTGACCCATCACAGAAGAAGCTTACCCTCTCTCATCAGATCCTAGAATTATGATCTAGGAAAAAAAGTTATCAGGAAAGTCCAAGAATGGTTGGGTTGGAGGGAAGGTATATTTATACTTTTAATAGTTATTGGTCAATTGACATCCAAATAGGATGTACTAGTTTTCATATGGCGAATTCACAACCTTTTCTTATTTTCTGTCTTTTCACTGGAAACGTGTTATGCAGCTCTAACTGCTGAGTACAGAGGAGTGGAAGTGATCAGAGTAAAATGTTCATGTTTGGTCCAAGTCAATGAAAGATGAATCATAGACATTACTGAACAGCCAAAGAATAGCTCTGAGATTAGATTTAGTGAAGCTCAAGGAGGGAGCGCAACTTGTCAAACAGTAAATGAAAGTCAGGTTAGGAAATGTTGGAGAGAAAGGAAAGAAACTGACTAGAGAAAGGATTTGGAGTCCAGCATTTAGAGAAAAATTCTAGGTCTGAAGCCCAGGCTCATCCAAACATTGGCTTCAACTGTCTGTGGGGTCATCTGTTCATAATTTGTCCATTCATCCAATGAATATTTGTTTCACTTGCTATGTGGTAAGTGTGATAGGCACTGAGGCTATAGTAATATAGACATATTAGCCAAATATGTCCCACTAATCATGTAAATAAGCTTTATTAGAACACAACCACACTCATTAATTTATGGATTGTGTGTGGCTGTTTTCACACTACAGCAGTGGAGTTGAGCAATTGCAACAGAGACTCTGTGGCCTACAAAGCCTAAAATACTTACTTTTTGGCCCTATAGAGAAAAAGTTTGCCAACCCGGAGGCTAGATTTGCCATAGTTCCTACCTTTATGTAACTTGCCATCTAGCCCGAAAGATGGACATTAAATATTTTCCTAAATGAATAATTATTAACTGTCACTAGTGTCCTAGAGAAGTACATGATGCTGTGATAGAACATGGAACATGGATTTTTCCTAAGGAAGTTGATGGATGAGAAGGAGCCAGTGCAAGTAACCGGGGAAGAGATTTCCAAACTGAGGGAAGGGAATATATCAGGAACCTGTGCTGGGAAAAAAGCTCATCCTTCTAAGGAACAAAGGAGGCCAGCGTGACTCGAGCATGGAGAGTGAGATGAGACTCCTTCGAGATCAGATTGTCAAGGACTTCCAGGCCAATGTCAAAGACCTGGATTTTGTTTAAAGTACAATGGGAAGATACTAAAAGTTTTATGATCAGTTTCATGAGTCTCATAGACCACTGTGTCTTATTCAATTAGCTGATTTGAAGAAAGCTGAGATGGGAAACGTTTAGTACCCAGACCTTCTCTCTTCTCTCTCTTGATATAACAGTTCAGAATGTGTGGACAGAAGCAGAATGGTTTATTCACTGACGGTGAAGTATGTCCATTTAGTCACAAACACAAGCCCACAGAATTTGCCAGAGAAGTAGAGCAGAGCTGCCTGGCTCTGGTGGCAGTTTTGACAAGTGTACCCTCTAGTGGAGAAGTTGCATAGTGGTGGAGACCTCTGACTCAGGACTGTCCCAGGACGTCCTCATCCTAGGACTTTTGCAGTGAAGAAAGCAGCTGATGATTTTTTTTTAGTACTGAGACTGTGATTTTTTTTATCATATATAAATGAACCACGAGTCACAGACAACTCATAATGTCCATGATAAACCCTCTTCATCTGACTCCGAAATATCATTTCCATTGGGTGACCTCTCCCAGATGCTGAAGATGTCCTTCGTTTGGTCTTGTGGTTGTTGCTGAAATTGTTCAGGCCTGAAAAGAAACAACTAAACAAAAACTCCATGAGCCCCTCCTTGACATTGAGCGAGGAATTAATTCACTTTTTCTGGAATTTACCTTATCTTAATGTCTTTTTAATCTTTTAGTAGAAGCATAACAATTTAGTCCTGAGCTTGAAAACTACCCAACACCTTTCCCCAGTAGATAACTGTGTAATCAAATAAGCTTTCAAGGTGTCTCCTAGTTAAAAGCTGATGTTACAACTACTTAAAATGTTGTTGCTTTTTTTCATCACCCTGCTGAACAATGAGAAGACCAAAAGGTAAGCTGCTTGAGACAAAGCATTATTGGTGAATAATACAATCGATGATATCTTCAAGGTGTGTAATTATAAAAATGAAACTCTTTATGCTCAGATGCAAATATTTCCATCTTCGATCCCCAGGGTAACATGTTTGATTAAAAATATACCATAATATAAAAACAAATGTGGAAAATTCATTATAGTTTTATAATCAAGAATGAGATAAATTAACTGTTAATATAATTAACAGCCTGTAAGACAATACCTTTAACATCAGAGAAAGCAAAGACATTTAAGATGGCCAAACCATTAGTGGATTTTTACTTTATCTGCAGGTTAGAGATCTGCTTTCATCCATGAGGGGATGAAAAGGAAAAGTTGGGATTACGAGGACCTAGGAACTCAGAGGTGGTGTTGGGAATATTGAAACTAGAGATTGGAACCAACTCCAGTGGTGGAAACCCTGATACTGATAGAAATAAACCAGAGAGAAGCCATCGGTATCCCTTCCTCCTCTAGTATCTATTAGCAGAACCTAAAAGGAAGCCAGCTGGCACAGGAACCTGTGAAGTTTGGTTTGCAGCGTCCCACTTAGATCACAGAGTACAGAAGGGTGAATTTAGAGCTAAGAGGAAATAAGTAACTGGCACAATAATAATCTTTACTGTGAATAAAACATCTTGGGGATCCCTGGGTGGCGCAGTGGTTTAGCGCCTGCCTTTGGCCCAGGGCGCGATCCTGGGGACCCGGGATCAGATCCCACGTCGGGCTCCCGGTGCATGGAACCTGCTTCTCCCTCTGCCTATGTCTCTGCCTCTCTCTCTCTCTCTCTCTGTGTGACTATCATAAATTAAAAAAAAAAAATCTTGGATCAGTAGGAGCCCCTTTGGGCTGGGCTAGCCTCTGGGTCCTCTTGACTTGATTCCATTAAATTCTGATAGTTTCCTTTCTTCCTGGCACAAAATATTCCAAGCTCATCTTAAACATTTTATGCTGCAGACCTCAAGTCAGCTATTTCTGTATAAAGCCTAGATTCCTTTTAACAGGGTATGGTATTTAGAGACCAAAATCTGGGCATCATCAGTATTCATCTAAAACCCTTATATATATTTTTAAAGATTTTATTTATTTATTTAAAAGAGAGGGAGAGGGAGAGGGAGAGGGAGAGGAGAGAGAGAGAGAGAGAGAGAGAGAGAGAGAGAGAGAATGAGTGGGAGGGCGGTGAGGGAGAAATAGACTTCCTACTGAGCAGAGAGCCCGATGTGGAACTCCATCCCAGGACCCTGGGATTATGACCTGAGCCAAGGCAGACACTTAACTGACTGAGCCTCCCAGGTGCCCCTAAAACCCTCATTTTAAGTAGCAAAATTGGCTCTATTCATATTGTATGAGATCTTAATTGTGACCTACCACCATTTAGGAATGTTGTTTCGGAGTGTTATTCTTGTTTTTTCTCTTAACCTTAAGGATTCTGGGCTATTTAAGGTTTTCCTCACAGTTGTGCTTGTTTTTACTGGTTTCATGCTTAGTCATCAAGCCTCTGGTTTTTTAAAATCTCAAGGCATATTCCAAGTTGACCATATAATTTTGAATTTACTATTCTGTAAAAAGATTGTTGAAGATTGGGGCACCTGGGTGGTTCAGTCAGTTAAGTGTCTGAATCTCGGTTTTGGTTCAGGTCATGATCTCATGGTCCTGGGATTCAGCCCCGTGTTGGACTCTGTGCTCAGTGCTGAGTCTGCTTCAGATTCTTTCTCCCTCTCTCTTTCTCTCTACCCCTCCCTACTTGAGTTCTACCTCTCTCATAAATAAAAATAAATAAATAAATAAATAAATATCTTTTAAAAAAGATACATGAAGATTGACACTAACTTCAATCAATCAGGTAAAAATAATAAGTTATGGTGTATATATGTTATCAAGAGCTCACTATTGTCATCTCAAAAACCAGTGACATTATTCTGAGCTCAGCTCCCCCGTAGACCCTGTTTGCTTTGATGCATCTTTGGACTATATTCCCATAATTTAAAGAACTTAATTATCTGATTGCTTCTCTGCACATAAAAGTTACATGCTTCATAATTTCAAATGTGAAAAACTCCATGATATTGGTCAACCTGGAAAGATCCTTGGGTATGACTATGACGAAAACTTTTGAGAGCTCAAAAATTTGAAAATGCACTTCCCAAATCATTGAAGTGAATGTTTCAGGAGGATATGTGATATTTATTTGCAGCCTTATTTTTATTTTTATTTTTTTTAAATTTTATTTATTCATGAGAGACACTGAGAGAGAGGCAGAGACACAGGCAGAGGGAGAAGCAGGCTCCATGCAAGGAGCTCGATATGGGACTCAATCCCAGGACTCCAGGTCTTCTGTTACCTTCCCCAACACTAGGTCTTGAGCCAGCATCCACGGATAGCACTGTGTGGCAAAGCAACTTCTGAATATTCTCATCCGGTCAGCTCTGTGGATAATCTCTATCTGCTTTGGCATCTCAAGGTCTTCACAGGAGGGGGTCAGAGAGCACCTGTGTGCCTGATCTGGGGATGTTGACTGCAAGGAAGCAGAAAGGCATCTGAGAGCAATATGGGCCATTGAAAGGAAGTGGGTGAAGCCTCTTTCCTTGCTTTTGAAGCAACTGAGCCCTACCCTGGAAAGCAAACCCTCATGAGTCTCACCAATCAGTTTTGTTACTCTCACCCTCAAGGGAGGAGCAAGGAGAAGATGGGATCAGAGATTGACACTGTCTCATTGGGGCCCTCCCCAAGAGGGTGGGCATCTTGGTAGACATTCTTTCTTCTTTGGAAATCTTAGGATAGGGGAATAAGTAATCTTTCCTTTTGAGAAATAAGGACCACAAAGTCCAATGCACCCAATGCCTCCAGGAGCGAGGAAGGTGTTATGAATAAATGAAGGGTGCCAGGTGGGATATAGACCCAGAGACACACTCACTCAAAGCCCAGTAGTACCTGTTCCAGTCCAGTGGGTGCTGGCATATAAAAATATGGGTTCAGGGATCCCTGGAGGGCGCAGCGGTTTGGCGCCTGCCTTTGGCCCAGGGCGTGATCCTGGAGACCCGGGATCGAATCCCACGTCGGGCTCCCGGTGCATGGAGCCTGCTTCTCCCTCTGCCTGTGTCTCTGCCTCTCTCTCTCTCTCTCTCTCTGTGAAAAGAAATAAAAAAAATTTATAAAAATATGGGTTCAGAGTTGCCAGACCTTCTAATTTTTCAAGAGAAGCCAGGATTTTTTTTATATAAAAATTTTTAATTTAGAAATTTTTGCAAGTCATTCCACTTAAAAAAAAATACCATGCAGCCCAAACAGAATATTTCTACATACCAGACTTGACCCACAGGTCACCAGTCTGTGGCTAGTTTGCAGCATTATAAACTAAGACAATGAAACATCATTTTTTAAAACATCTGGTTAGATATGTGGAATGAGCCATCCTAACAAGAATAAAAATAAGAGGAAGGAGGCTTTTAAACATTTTGTGTATTGGTATTTGTGTTTCCTGGACTCTCTTCCATCTCTCTGCCCTATCTCTCACTCAAGACAGACAGTCTTGGCCTCTTAATATTGCTTTGCTATGTCCCTTGGTGGCTTCTTCATTTTTAGGTCATGTGATCCTGGCACCACAGCCTCAACACACTGACTTTGGCTGAAGTTTGCTGTCAGTCTGATGAGCATATGGAGGAACTTGGAGCTGCTGTCCTCGACAGCTGAGACATGGAGCCCCATTTTCAGCTCAGAAAGGCCAAGCCTTCATCCTGTGTCAGTACAAATGTCATTCTGCATCCTGCAGGGACTGGAGCCAAGAGCATAGGACAGCTTTGGACAGAACCCATCTTCAGCACATCAGTACCTCTTGCAGCTGGTGATGGCCTTGAAATGTTACAAGCAATTAGAGGGCTCCTCCTTAAGTCCACTTGACAGTTTGCATGTGGCTCTGTGCTTTCTGGAGAGAACAGATTTCAGATATTCATTCACCATTCAACAAACATTTAGGAAGTTCCTTGCTGTTAACTGGGGATTGTTTAAGGCATTGGATATTCAGTATTAAATGAGATAAACTTGGTCCCTACCTTCACATAGTGTACATTCTAGTCAGGGGAGACAGATAAGCAGACACACAAATATAAGATGATTGGTGATGTTAGTGACTGAGGGTAGGTCTCCTTTCATTGATGGCTGAGGGTCCTCTCTAGGAGGATGACACTAGAGCTGATAACTGAATTATATATACTTCTTAAGTGCTCAAGTATGTTTATTTATTTTTTATTTAATAGAAACTTAGTCCAGAGTTAATGAAGAAACAAGATTCTTAAAATTTTATTTATTTATTTGAGAGAGAGAGAGAGAGAGAGAGAGAGAGAGAGAGTGAGCATGTGTAGGAGGAGGGGCAGAGGGAGAGAAAGAATCTCAAGCAGACTCCCCACTGCGTGTGGGGCCAGACCCGGGGCTTGATCTCACAACTCTAAGATCATGATGCTCAACCTACTGAGCCACTCAAGTACCCCAAGAAATAGATTTTTAAAGTTAAATATGAATAAGGTCCAGAAATGGCACACACCAATGTATTCACTGTGGGTATCTCTTAGTAGTGGGGTTGACATATTCATTTAACTTAAAAAGCATTTACTGAGTGCCTAATATGACCTTGGTATGATACTGACTGCTGGAAATGCAGTTGTGAGTAAAAGGGATGATATTATATGGTTAAAATATGAACAGGATTCTGAGGGAAATGGTGTAGGTGTATAATGGTAAAGAATAAAAAAGGGAAGCACATAATTTATAATGGTGGCTCAGGGCAACTTAAACTGAGAATGAGGAATAAGAAGGATTCAGTCATGTGAAGAATGTTGAGGGTGGGGACTGGAATAAGTATCCCAAGTGATGAGAGAAGCATATACAAAGGCCCTGGGGCTGGAAGGAATTTGTTATATTTGGAGAACTGAAAGAAAATTTGTTAGGATAGAGCAAAGGGATCAAGAGATAAGATTGGAGAGATTTTGAGGATCTAGGTCAGCTCTGGAGTCATGGGGATTTTGTGGGAAGAGCAATGAGAAACTATTGAGGGGTTGGGGCTTCAGTTGGAGAGTACTGTGACGTCATGTACATTTTTGAAAATATCATTCTTGGTTGTTGGTTGGAGAATGAATTTTTAGGGGTAGAGTAGAAGCATAGAGGCCTGTTAGAAAGCTGTTGCATTCATTCTGGTGAGAGATGATGGTACCTTGAACTAAGGAATCAGAAATAACCTTTATAGTCCTATAAGCTGATCATTGTACAACTCCAGGGGGGTACCATTCCTTAGAAAATAACATAAACAGGGGATCCCTGGGTGGCTCAGCGGTTTAGTGCCTGCCTTTGGTTCAGGGTGTGGTCCTGGGATCTGGGATCCAGTCCCGTGTCAGGCTCCCGGCATGGAGCCTGCTTCTCCCTCTGCCTGTGTCTCTGCCTCTCTCTCTCTCTCTCTCTCTCTCTCTCTCTCTCTGTCTATCATGAATAAATAAATAAAATCTTCAAAAAAATTGTTAGAAAATAACAAAAACAGGGTGCCTGGGTGGCTTAGTGGTTGAGCTTCTGCCTTCGGCTCAGGTCATGATCCTGGGATCCTGGAATAGAGTCCCACATCAGGCTCCCCACATGGAGCCTGCTTCTCCCTCTGCCTATGTCTCTGCCTCTCTCTCTGTGTCTTTCATGAATAAATAAAATCTTTAGAAAAATAACACAAACAATGCTTCCTGGAGTTAAGCCCTGGAGTGGTCCCAAGTGTGGGGCAGTAGCAGCAGGAGGGGGATGGGGAGAGAGGGAGAAATGGTTAGATTCAGGATGTGCTAATAGATTAGACTGGCAGGATTAAAAGGAGGAAAGGACACTTTTGGATGACTCCTATGTTTCTGAGTTGGATAACTTCAGGGATGTTGGTGGCATTTTCTTAAATGGGGAAAGAATGGATATGGAACAGTCTGCAGAGGAAAACGCAAGAGAGTTTTCTTAAATTTGTTATGTGTGAGATTTTGGGAGCCATCCAAGGGAAGATATCAAGTAGGCAGTTGAATATTACAAGTCTGGAATTCAGAGTGGAAGTCTAGGCCAGATACAGAACTTTCAAGTCATCAGGATAAAGGTTACATTTAAAATCATTGAGTTGGAGAGAGAAGAGATGAGATCCTGAGTTTATGATTTGAGGAACTTGATAGTTGGGGCAGGAAGAAGAGGAAGAGTTGATTAAGAAAGTGGAGGAAGACAGGTACCTGGGTGGTTCAGTCATTTAAGTGCTGGATTCTTGATTTCAGCTCAGGTCATCGTCTCAGGGTTGTGGGATCCAACCCTGTGTTGGGCTCCATACTCAGCATGGAGTCTGTTTGGGATTTTCTCTCCCTCTGTCCCTCCCCCTGATTGCTCTCTCTCTCTCTCCCTCTCTCAGTAAATAAATAAAATCTTAAAAAAGAAAAGAAAAGAGAAAGTGGAGGAGGAGATGCTGTGAACTAGGAGAAAATTAGAAGAGCACAGCATCAGAGAAGAACCATGGATAGTTTTTATCCTATGGAGTTGTTTTTATTTTTTTATTCTTATTTTTTAAAGATTTTATTTATTTGTTCATGAGAGACAGAGAGAGAGAGAGAGAGAGAGAGAGGCAGAGACATAGGCAGAGGGAGAAGCAGGCTCCATGCAGGGAGCCCGATGAGGGACTCGATCCTGGGACTCCAGGATCATGCCCTGAGCTGAAGGCAGATACTTAACCGCTGAGCCACCCAGGTGTCCCATGTTTTTAATTTAAATAACAAATACAAACACATGCATTTTTATCTCTGGTGATGCAGTTGCGTATACATTGTTTTTCTGTGCCTGGTGGGTATTAAGCTGACTTCACTACACAGGGTGACCAGTTATCCTTGTGAGTGGTGGTGGATATTAGTGAGATGTGATTCAAGGGTGTGTGTCACCTGACACTTTCATGTCACTCCCACGATGTGGAGTCAGGGCAGCTGAAATCTGCTTGTTGTAAGGCAGTAGTCCCACGGGGGCACTTCTGCCCCCCAAGAATATTTGACAATGTCTGGAGACATTTTCATTTGTTACAGTGGATTGTAGTGGTGGGGGTGCTATTGGCACCCAGTGTGTAGAAGCAAGGGACACTGCTAAACATGCAGCAGAGCACAGGACAGTCCTCGAAACAAACAGCTGTCCAGCCCAAAATATCAATAGGGCTGAGGTGGAGGAATCCTGTTGTAGCGAGTGCAGAGTTATTTGTTGATATTTCATTGTTTCTTCCTGAAAGTCTTCTTTCAGGGAAGAGAGAAACCTGTCAAAGCAAAGGGTCAGCTGTCCTTATTTCCCAGGAGCATCTGTGTCCAGACACAGAGAATTGGTTGAAATGATTTTTTTTTGTGGATGTTTCACACGTCATCATCTCCAGGCTGTCAGAGGTTTAATTTGTAGAATAATATTTGTGGCTCAGAAATGCAGGATTTTTGCTGTTGATGTTGTTGGTGTGTGTGTGTGTGTGTGTGTGTGTGTGTATGTGTGTTTCCTTCTGGAGAGAGACAGAGATGGAATCTTTGGGAGAGAATGAGACAAAAGCACCAATGTTGTATTTTGTGCCAATTATTCAAGATGCCTAAAACTTATCCTTTCTCACTCTAAAAAAATGGCATTTATCATCTATTCTCTTGGGGATGATTGAATTCTTCTTTTACTTATGAAAAAAAAGGGGGGGGGCTTGGCGCCTGAAGGAAAATAAAGTGACCAAACTAATCTTGGTCTCACACATGGATTCAAAGGCAATGTGGCATTTTTATATTGCCCAATATTTTTTCATAATGGGAAGTCTGCCTGTGGGGAGAGGGTGAAAGGCAATGAGAGAGAGAATTATGCAGAACTCAGAATTTTAGATCCATAGGGAACTTCACAAATCATTTCATCTGACCTCTCTACAACCAGATACCTTAAGTTTTAAGAGAATCACAATTGGCCTCATATGCTTCTTCCCCAACTTTGGAAGAGTTTAAAAGATGGCATGAAAACCTTGAATAATGATACAAAACTAGCCTGAACTTTCCAGGTTCTGGAGGAGATCAGCTAATAGGTACTGATTATGGAGGGAAGAGGGGGAACAGAGAATTAAGAAAGGCTTTAGTGCAGGGTATTAGAGATCATGTTAGCAGGTAGATTCACACAGGAATGAAGGTATATGGGTACACTGAGGAACTTTTTTCATTGCAGACTTAATCCTTTGAGATTGCCTGCTCATAATAGGCATCTTAGTAAGTATCTGTTGAATGCATGTCTCAAGGAAGTTGGTGCAAAGGAGAATTTGATTTGTGGGGGCAGGAAGGGTAGCAAGCTTATTGGGAAAGCCATTACCTTTCCCATTCTTTGCCTGAAAAGGTAATTCAGAGAAATATATGATTAAGGGAGACACTAGTAGTAAATATTTGTAGGTATTATAGATAACAGATAATATTAATAAATATAAATATTAAAATGCTAAAATAAATATCATACATAAAACATTACAGTTAGTATATATTGATGTTAATATTAAAAATAAAATATTCATGAATAGATAATATTTGTATTTAACTTCATGAAACAGAGTACCTAAAAAAACAGTGGCTTATACAAGGAAAAGGTGTGTTTTCCTCACGTAGTGGAAAGTTTGGAGATACTGAGGAAGTCTAGAGCTGATGTGGTGACCTAGAGATGCTCCTGGGGACCTGGGCTCCCTTTGTCTTTGTTCTTCACCAACCATTCTTTGCCTTTATCTTTGTCCAAATGGACACAAGATGGTCATTCTGCATCCATCCTTCCACCAAGGAAGGGCATGAGTTGTTGAGTTTATTCTACATTTATCAGAAAACAATGTTTTTTTTTTCCAGAAGTCCCACCCAGTAGACTTCTACTTACATCTCACTGGCCAAAACTAGGTCACATGCTCATTCCTAACTGCAAGGGAGTCTGGGAAGGGTGTTTATAAGCCATCCTGGACAAAATATAAATTTTGTTGGTGAAGAAGAGGTTCTGTTAGTACAGGAGAGCTTGGCACACATCCCTAATTCCACAAGTGAAGGGAGCAAGGCTCACATCAGGGAATGGACTTGCCAGGTCCCTTCCAGCGAATTCGAGTCAGCGTGGAAACCTCATTCCGGGCTATGGCTTGGCTCCAAATCAGCATGCAGAGCAACATGGAGCTTCAGTAAAACAACATCTGTTTGTCACCACCTGGGAACTGGGCTTTGGTCTCTGCAAAAGGTCACATGGTGGGGGCCAGTAAAGTCCTCAGGAGTCTGGGAGATATTAGTGCCCAGAGAGACAAAATCAATATAGTAGTGGCTATGCTGCCTTTTGTCATCCTGAACTCAGTACTTACCGCAGACACCACATTCGGCCAAAGGAGAATAAACCTGGGCATCATGCAGAGCCCAAGGGAAGAATGCCAGACATGAGTGAATTTTTCTAAGTTCTAGAATGCAGCTGGCCAAGTGAGAGAAATGGTTTGCATGCACCAAGCACTCAGTACCTGGTAACTGTGGCTATTCTCATTTGATGGGTAATATTGACCAAAAGAGAAATCTGATGCATTGCAGGATGGAATTACATTAGAGTAACTAAGAAGGATGTAAAACCTGTGTAGTTAGGTTGGCTAGCATATAATTATAGTTTTGCATCCATGTGGAGAGAATGGAAGGAAGGAGCCAAGGGTTTAGGATTTTTTTTTAATAAGTAGGAATGAGAACCACTGGGGTGAAGAAGGGAGGATGTCCAGCAGGGGTGTGACATGATCAGATTAGTGTTTTGGAAAGATCTCCCTGTCGAACTGAGAATGGATAGGAGGAGTGAGCGTGAAAGTAGGGAGATGGAGGTGGTATCAATAGAGCAATTGAGATATGATGGTGGCTTGGAGCACAGTGCTAATGGTGGAAGCAGTGAAGAGTGGCCTGATTTAGAATGTATTACATATATGTATTTAAAGATTTTATTTATTTATTCATGAGAATCACAGAGAGAGGCAGAGACTTTGGCAGAGGGAGAATCAGGCTCCTTGCGGGGAGCCTGATGTGGGACTTGATCCCAGGAGCCCGGGATCATGAACTGAGCCAAAGGCAGATGCTCAACCACTGAGTCACCTAGGTGCCCCTCATATATATATTTTGAAGGTAGAACACACAGGACTAACTGATACATTTCATGTGGGATTCGAGAGGAAGAGGAGGCAAACATACTTTTGAGCAAATGGCAGGATGTAGTTGCCCTTCACTGACGACAGGGGGCGACTGCAGGGAGAGCAGGTTAGGGGTAAGGGATGGCATCAATAATTTTTGGCCATGCTAAATTTCAGATGCCTGTTAGACACCCAAGTAGAGACTTAGCTAGGTAATTGGAAATTTGAATCTGAAGTTAGAGCAGAAGAATTACATTGTAAAGTCCTTATTATATTGAGGGGATTTAAAGCCACAGTGCTGGATGAGGGAATTGAGAGATTAAATGTAAAGAGAGGTGAGAAAAAGATCAAAGACTATATATCCTGGGATGGTGAGAAGGAGCACTAGTGAGGAAGGGGGAAACCAGGTGCGAAAGCCCAACAAAAAAGGATGCTCAACTGTGTCAAGGGATCCCAAAAGTTTGAGCGCAGTAAGAGTGGAGGTGATCACTGCATTGGCATCTTGAAGTCACTGGGGACTGTCACAAGAGCAGTTCTATTGGTGTGCGGGGGATGCCAGCCTGATTGAAGAGTAGAGCTCCAATGCCTTCTCCAAGGTTCTCTGGGAAGACTCATGACAAGATTTGTTTGCTGAATAGAGGAATTTGAGCTTCATCATGAGGCAGTGGTGTTTTAGCAGGAAGAGTGATGCAGCCAGAGTTGCATCATATTGACATTACTCATATTAACATCAGCTATGGTATGGTCAGAGGGAGGTCATTGTGGGATGATGGTGGTCAGAGCCAGGCTAGTGGTAGCAGAGATGAGAGAATAACTTGACTTAAGGGAGATTAAGAGATGGAACCCATAGAACTTGAGGACGGGTTAAAGATAGAAAACAAGGAGGTGGGTTCAAATCCTCACTCTGATACTTGGTAGCTCTGTGACCTTGAGCCACTCTTAGTATCTCTGTGCCTCCATTTACTCATCTTGTAAGATGAAGCTAATGACATATCTACTTCATAAGACTGTTCTTGAATTAAACAAAATTAATGCATGTGAAATGTTTGGGACAGAGTCTGGCATGTGGCAGCTATTGAGAACCATAATCAGAACCTCTGAACTTTTTAGATGTGTTTAAGCCCTGCTACACCTTCTCTTCTTGGGACTACTACCTCCTTTTTCAGCAGAAAGAGCTGACTTATCATCTGTGAAGAAGGCACCATCAACCATTTGTAAGAATCCACAACTCAGGCATCACTCATTTTTGCAAGGAAGGTGACATGATTCATATTTAATACTAGGTGTCATAGAAGCTATACATTATTATTTTATGTCATTAGTGAGACTCAAATATCAAGAATCACTTGGCTAAAAGGATTCACTCAGAAAGAGGTGAATATGATTGGCTGTCCCTGTGATTGACATCCCACGACAGTAGGGTTTAATGGGACAAAAATTTTACAAGCAGGATGATTTGCATATATCATGCCTTCAATTTGCCCACACAAATCGGGCACTTAGGTACACAATTACCCAATTAGTGGGTGTCATTTTCTAATTGCGGGGGCAAACATGATAATTAGGACCTCAAATGGCTATGCGCTCACAATTTGCTTCCTTTTAGGAAAGGTGGCACTTTTGAGTTTTATGGTAGAGTTAAAAGCATCTGATAGCTAAGAATTCTTTTCTTGATGATAGTGTTATTCCAGTACAGGCTGAACATGGTGGTTAAGAAACTCAGGGAGCCATTAGATCTAGAGTTTTCACATGGGAGTTGATGATGTTTCTAGACACCATGATGAAATTCCATGTTTTGGGATATACCACTGGACCATTACTGGAATTTTGTCGGTAGATGCTGAAATGTCTTCCTACCTTGGGAATCGCCTTTATCCTGGCGGGGCAGTAACACCTTTCCTCTGGCTTGTGCTTCTCTATTGAGTGGATTGCTCTTGCCCCAAAAGCAGAGGTGTTTTCTCTATCCATCTGATATGGTATTCTGTATCACTTCACTATTTCTTACAATTCATATAGACCCAGAGGGGTTTCTGTCTTTGCCCGGCATAAAAGGAGCTCCTTGGTGGGACCAGGATGTAATATTAAACTTGGAAGTTTGAATCTGACTCCAGATCCCAGTTTGGCGGGGAAACCCCTGGAGGTTTTTGTGGAGTTGCTTGATGGAAGAACTGATCTTCCTTCCTTCCTCCCTTCCTTGTTTTGTGTTTATTAAAAGAAACCCAATAAAGTAGAGCATAAGATTTAATAGATGCTATTACACAAGGAAAGACACACAAATGGCCATTAAGTACAGGAAAATTCTGAGCATCATTAACCACCAGGTAGATGCAAATAAAAATCACAACAAGATACCACCATATTCTCTAAAATGATCAACAGTCCCAAATGTTGGTGAGCATATAAAGCAGCTAGAATTCTCCTATATTGCTGGCGTGAGAGTCATAAGGTACATCCACTTTAGAAGATAGTTTTGACAATGTCTTAAATAGTTAAATGTACACCTAGCCTATGACCTGGCAATTCCATTTCTAGGTTTTACTCAAGAGAAACAAAAGTATATGTCCACAAAAGGTTTGTACAAGAATGTTCATGGAAGGGGATGGAGTTGAAAGTCCATGACTACAGAAGAGGATGGGGTTGAAAGTACATGATGAGTACAAGGAGGTTTTATGGGGCTGAGAGCAATATTCTGTATCTTGCTAGAGGTGTGAGTTACATGGGTGCATGCATTTGTTGAAACCAATTAAAATGTTGAGATCTTTGCATATCACCATGTGTAGATTATGCCTCAGTAAGAGCAAATATACACCAAAGGGAGTTTTATTAAGCCTATGAAAATAATATGTACGGATTATTTAAACTCAAATGCTTTGAGAGATGCGATTAAAAATATCTCTATGGATACTCAAACATAGGGAGGGCTTGACTCAGAAAGATTTGGGCTCAAATTTCAGTTCTACTTCTTGTAAGCTGTATGTCCTTAGGTATTGTATTTCACTGTTCAGAGTCTCAGTTTCTTTGTATCTAATATGAGGATAGTAATACTTATCTTACAGAGTCTGAAGGAGGAATTAAAGGAAAAAATGCCAGGTGCCTGAAATATAGGAAACATTCTATAATTTTTAATGTGATTTATCTATTCATATTTTATTGAGTGATAAATATATGTCAGGCACTGGCGATAAAATGACAAGACATCCTGCCTTCATTTGGAGTCTCGTTGGGAAGATAGTAATCAAATAATCACACAAATAAAAATAAAATTATTTTTTGTGTTAAGTGCTAACTAGGACAACCTAGTACTGTGAAAGTTTATGATGGGACCTAATTATCTGGGTAGTCAGGGAGGGGTCTCCAGAGGAAGTGATGTTGAACTGAGATCCAGAGGATAATTAAGAATAATATGGGTGAAGGGTCATGCAGTTAAGCTGGGATTTTGAAGGCACTGATAAGGATAGCAGAAGAGCAAGTGGAGAGGTGGAGAGGACATTGTTAGCTATATGTGGAATATATTAGAGATGATGGAGTAGCACCCTGAGAACAGGAGGGTAAAGAAGAGGGTGATTTGAAAAGTGTGAAAAGCATACAGGTTTGTCATGAATTACCATGGCCAAACCAGGATCATCATCATGTCTTCGAGTGTCCTCTTTTCTACCAAAGTGTTTTGCTTTTTGTACTAATCAAAGCAATATTAACTGTGGTAACTGATATTTCTCAGAATCTCAATGGCTTCACGCACTAGAAATTTATTTATTGCTCACGGAAAGACCTTTGAAAATGGACAGCATTCCAGGAAGTCACTCAGGGACCCAGGCTCTTTCCATTTTATAGCTCTGCCCTTTTCTTGGGCTTAAGTCCTTTCTGCGTGTGTTGCTTATGGGGATAATGAGAGTGGAGAATGGACACCGGCTTCTTATTCACTTTATATTGGAGGATGTTCCCATTGCTTCTGCTCACACCCAATTGGTGAGAACAAGTCACATGCTCTCACCTAGATGCAAAACATGCTGGGATATGTAGTCTTTGGATGGACAGCTACTTCCCAGCAATAATTCCGCACTCTGCAAGGGGAGAAACCGTCTTTGGTGGCAGCTAGCCATTTGTGTCACAATTCAGATCTTTCAGTGAGGAGCACCCGCTCTGCCCCATTTCCCATCCAGTTGGAGCTCACTTCAGTATGCTTTATCTGGAGGCTTGCATGCCCAGAAGAAGTTTTGCCAATTGAAACAGAAGTGCCGAGTTCTCCAGCCAGACAAGCTCACCATGGGAACTCTGAGGTTCATAAATCACAATGCAGATGCAGTTCATCATCTGAAAAATGAGGAGGCTCTAGCTGCCAGAGCCTAGCTCATAAAACAGATGTTCTTTCTGTGGAGAAGAGCAATGGAAACAAGGCCACAAAAATTAAAAACCTAGGAAACTGGTCATCCTATCTTAAAATTAAAAAAAAAACAACTCACTTTCTACTTTTTGGTATACCTGCCCTCTAAGGAAGAAAAAGTCTTTTTTTTTTTCTGTTTAATTATGTTCCGTTTTAAACTGGGGCAGTAGCTGTTTTTCCGTGTTTGCAAACCCAGAATGTATGGGCCTTAATTTTTCTCAGTGCATGACAAATGCAATGATGCCGCAGTATACCACAGGTATGATATGCTTCATGATACACACTGCTCCGCTAACCTTTTCATTAAATCCCGCTCGGGATAAATAAGCCTCATTGCAGTTGGAGCCATTTGTTCTTGTTAGGGTGCTGCCAGCATGGCATGAAATATTAAATGACGAGGGTTAATTCTGTTCTCAGCAAAGAGCTCCTGTCCAATTTCCCATGAGATCGCACAATGGGTCAGTGTGTCAGGTTTGAAGTAATAGCCCATGCTGGCCTTCCCAAGAAGGTTTTGCACCACAGCTATGTTAATGATTCTAGATTTTGCACTACAAAAACAAAGCTGATTCCTGCTGCCCCTGGGAGGAACGGGAAGCACGGTTCCTGGGAAACACTGTACAGCAGTGGCTGTGAAAATTTGTCTCTAGTGATTGGTGCTTCATCATCTTCTGCTGGCTTCCTTGTGACTAATGGGGATGTCTGGGGTCTTCCATCCTTTGGACTTGGGCCTCTCATACTTGTTTCTTCCTGCTTCTTATCCAGAGATTGTTTGTGTAAAATGAAAGGGTTGTTTGAAATTACACTGATGCTTTATTAATATGTTAAATGATCATACTCAAACTATGTTCACTTATTACAGTGCATTATACAATGCATTAGTAATGAATGGAAGCACTTTACTTAAAGATCTGCCTATAAATCAGTTGAACGTGGGGAAAAAAAAAGAGTCATTGTTTATTTATGAGGTCTGGGAGAGAAATTATAGAGAGCAAACCTTACATATCCTCCTATTCTGAAAACATTATGAAACATTGATTATATGTTTGCCATTAAGTTTATGCTCCTGTTGCCTGTATGTTCCTGATATATTATTAGTCTTTCTTAAGGAATCAAACCTCTGAAATCTGCTTTAGATATGAGTGGAAAGCTTCAGAGCCTGGCAGTAGAGTTTGTTTGGGCAGAAATTAGATGTGCTTTTTTTTTCGCCGCGCTGAAGGTATACAGGAAGAGTCTTCAAAATGTGCTGCCCTGGTGGGAATGTTTTTGTCACTGCCCAGGGGCCATTAAAGGTCTGCTTCCCAGTAAATGCAAATTAATAGACATTCACTGGGTGTCTAGTCTTAGAACCAATGATGGGATCAAGGTGCTATTAGAACATATAAAATAAAAGCTATGAGAGCCAGGCATTCTGGGATATCCGTCCCTACCCTGTAACAGTCCCTCTTCACAAGATTCTGGGAGTGAAATGCTCATAAAATTATGTGAGAAACAAGTCACCATTTCATCATTTTATTAAGATCCTACTGAAAGCTATTATTTTGAAATTTGTTGGTCAAGGGGGTTGAAATATGTGGCCTTGGATAAGAATCTATTGGGACCTCTATTAATTTCTAACCCCCCAAATATTAGTATAGCAACCAGAAGAAGTGATTAGCATGTCCCAGGATGTGTACAAAGGTAAAAGAAAAGGGCTTAAGATGAACTGACTTGCTTCTCTGTAGTATCTGGCTGCTTGGATGGACAAAGTAGAGGAAGAATGACCTTATCCACTGGTAACCAGGGCCCAGTCATTGCCAAGGAACTTGGTCTACTCTAATGTGAGTAGTCCCTTCTCTTGAGGATGAAGAAGAGGGGATCAAATAAGAACTGATCTGAACCCTCTATTCTTCCTGTACCTACTCTGCTGAGTTTGGTACTAAAATGATGGACATGCAGAATTTAATAGTAATCAATAACCATTCATTAAATGCTCAGTCTTGTAGTAGAGGTGAATATATACATAGTAAGTCACAACACTTTACAATAAAATAATAAAAAACTAAGAATATTCATAACCTATGGAGTGCTTATGATGCGTTGGTACTAAGTTAAGTACTTTATAAGTGTATATAAGTCATAGAAGTAATGCAGAGAAGGGAATGATTGGCTTTGGCAGGTCAGGACTTCTGGAGGAGGTGACATTTCTGTTGCAGCATAAGAAGGAGTAGGAGCTCTCCAAGTGGAAAGAAGGTAAAGGACATTCTAGACAAGTGAAACAGTGTGTGTGTGTAAGGGCACATCCTTTGTACAAGAGAGATCCGTAAGTGTCTTGGGATCTCCGAAATGCATTGGGAAGACAGAGCTGGTCCAAAGTGAATTTGAGAACAGATGGATGGGACTCCATTTTATCCTGCAGCTGGTAGTCAGTCAGATAAGGCCTATATAAATAAAGGAGAGAAAAGATTGAGTGGGGTCTTTGTGGAGATCATTCTGGCTCCCTTGAGGAACTTGGCTAGAGGAAGGGAGGCAAGAGATAGGAGCCAGATAAGTTGACAAGGGTCTGAATTCCATAGATGTGATCACTGAGGGTAGAGAATGCTTTGGAAAATGTGAGAGAAGTAGATTGGATGGCAGGGAGGCTAATTGGATGTGAGGACTGAGGAAGAGCAAGGAGTCATGATGACCTCATGTTTTATTTATTAGATCGTGGCCTTAGCAATAAAGGTGGAGTCAGAAGTAGTAGGCTGCAAGCCTGTTGTCAGTCTCTACCAGAGGTCTTTGGTTGGAATAGAAATGAATTGTTCTTCTGATTTTTTTAATGTAATAAAATATACATAACACAAAATGTATTATCTTAACCATTTTAAGCAGCTAAGTGGACAGTGTACATGTTAAGTGTACTGAGCGGTATTAAGTACATTAGTAGTGTTGTATAACTGTTAGCATCACCCATCTCTAGAATTCTTTTCATCTGGTTAAAGTTGAAACTCTGCCCCCATTGCATGCTAACTCCCTTACTCACCCCTCCCCTAGTCCCTGGCAACCGCCCGTGTACTTCCTGTCTCTACTAAGTTTGACAACTCTAAATATCTCATCTAAGTGGAACCATACAGTGTTTGTCTTTTTGTGACCAGCTCATTTCACTGGGCACAATGTCCTCCAGGTTCATCCACGTGGTAGCAGGTGTTAGAATTTCCTTCCCTTTTAAGACTGGATGATATCCCATTGCATGGACATACTACATTTTGCTTATTCATTCATTTATCAATGGACATTTGGGTTGCTTCTGCATTTTGGCTCTTGTGAGCCATGCTGCTCTGAACATGGCTGTATAGATATCTCTTTGAGAGATCCTGCTTTCAGTTCTTTTGGGTACATGGTCAGAATTGAAATTGCTGGATCATATGGTAATTCTCTCTTTAATTTCTGGGGAACTGCCATATTTTTCCATAGTATCCCCAATAGTGGACTGTATCCATATGGACTGTATCCATAGTATCCCCAATAGTACCTGATGAGAACTGCAGGTTTCTAGCGACTAATGTCTGGAGTTCAGTTTCTTGGTTCAATCCTGGTCCAACTGTTTATTAGCTCTGTAACTTTGAGCAGATCAGATCACCTTAACTCTCTCATATGCAAAATGTGGATTAAAAGTACCCACTGCTGAGTTGGCTTTGACAATTAAGAGGAATGTCTGGCATGTACTGAAAGGTCAATTAGTAGTCATTTTTATTATTTTATTTACGTATTTATTTGAGAGAGAGAGTGAGAGCAAGAGTGAGAGAGAGAAAGAAAGAGAGAGAGAGAAAGCACACACGAGCAGGGGGAAGTTGCAGAGGGAGAAGCAGACTCCCTGCTGAGCAGGAAGCCTGATGCGAGGCTCCATCCCAGGACCCCAGGATCATATCCTGAACCAAAGGCAGATGCTTAACTGACTGAGCCACCCAGGCACCCCATTTTTACTCTTCTTAAGTTAAACAAATAACATTCCTTGTGGTGGGCCTTCAGAGAGGGAGGTGAGCAAAGATTATTGTGGTTTTAAGATCTGACCACCCGCTCTGAGATTTTACATTTTGCAGTGGTCCCTAACACTGCCCATGTGATGATGTCTTAGTTCAGGCTGCTACAACAAAAATACCTCACACTGGGGGGGTGAAACAACAAAGATTTATACCTCACAGTTACAAAGCTGGAATTCCAAGATCAGGGTGCCAGGAGATCCAGTGTGTGGGGAGGGCTCACCTCCTGACTCCTAGATTACCTTCACACTGTGTCCTACAAGGTGGAGAGGCTTATAGGCTGTTGACCACAAATCCCACCATTGTGGGGCTTCCATCCCCATGACCTCATCTAAACCTAATTCCTTCCAAAGGGCCTCACTTCGACATACCATCACCTTGGGGATTAGACTTCAACACACAAAATGAAAATGGGGGAGGTAAGCATTCAGACTATTGCAAGTGGCTTCTTTGCCCTGTGCTTCGTCCTCTCTTTCACAGAACCATCAACTAAGAACAGGTACAAACTCTGATCTTGCATACAAGGAACACATTTGACATTTTGAACACATTTTTCCTTCACCTCTTAGGTAAGAGCTTTCATATAGGATAGTTGTGAGTCAATTGCAAGATTGAGAGATTAGGTTGCAGCCACAGAGGCCATGATAAGAGCAGAATCACCCTAGCTCAGGTGGCCAGAAGCACTTGGAAAAAGAGAAAAATCAGCATTGTGTTAACCTGTGTGCTCCGAGTGATTATCCTTGTAAAACACTTGCAGAGCGTGTAATGAAATGAGTGTTGCAGATACTGTCAAATTCGCAGAAAGAGGAGAGGGAAAATATTTCTAAAACAGAGATTTTCATTTATTTCTATGTAAGGGAAGATGATATAGGTTCACTTCGTGACTTTTTTTTTTTTTTTGCCTGACCTCATATAGGGCAGTGCTCAGAATACAAATTAGGAAATCTGAACAGTTCCTATTCTTTATGTAATTCCATGGTAACATATTACAGTGATCTGCCATAAATGCTCTGAAAATTGAGTGATGAACTACAAAGATGTTATAAGCATGGTCCTCCTTTGGATGTCCAGTGGATTCTGAGAAGCTTAGTTTTTGAAGCGGGCACAATAAATCCATGAGATGGCTCCCTTTAGTTGTGTCCTCTGACAATAACACTTATTATAATACTAACTCACTCCAGGAATTAAGATTATCTTTTATTCGTAGTGGTGAATAGAAGGTCATGTTTTGGTCTCCATAGGCTTTCCATCTACTTCTATGTAATAGAAATGCTTTTGATTCCTGCAGTAACCTGAGGGATTTCAATCTTTTTAGATTTATTTGGGTTTTGGACACAGGCGAACTGGGTTCATATCTTGGCTCCATAGTTTATTGACCATGTAAACTTTATCAATAAACTTATCTGAGCCCCAGTTTTCTTACCTATGAAATGGGGATGATATCTATCTCCTAAAGATTATGTAGTTTAATGTAAATTGCTTGGTGCAGGACACAGCATGTAGTGCATACTCAATAAATGCTAGGTATTATTAATTTGGCTCTGATGCTAGGCTCTTTTAAAAGGGAAATATGTGTTGGTTAAAGAGGATGGAGTCAAAGAATGCAGTGGCACCTATCTTCCCTCCTCACCTCAGTGTTTACCCTTGGTCCTGGGTCAGGGTACTACAATAGTCTAAGTATTCTTCCTTGAGATGGATGAGGACCATATTGGATCATGGCTTTGACTACTCTAAGGCTCCATCTTTGGGGGAATTCCCACAAAGGGAGAACCAAGGCATCAAGAACCAACTTGAATCTCAATGGACTGTCTGAACAAGTAATAGGAGCACCTCTGTGGTCCCATCCGAGACTATGGCTTAATAAAAAGTGTTCCTCCCAGAATTCTCCCATCAGAATACATTCTTATCTGCCCATATGCCCCAAGGTCATTACTGAAGAACTAGAGTTTATTTTGTACAAGCTTAATCACTCCTAAGACCATTCATCATAGGCTCAATGTCTAGTTTTTTGTTGGCTCAATTGTTTTTTTTTCCTGTTTAGGGGCAAAGCTCATTAGCATCTGGAACTAAAGCTGGATTGGCAGTAGCCAGTGTGGTATCACATCACTAATTTTCCTTTACCTTTATTGACGTAGGGCATGTAATTAATAATAAAAATTGACTTTTGCTCTTCTATCTCCATCTTCCTTGGTATAATACTTACAAACAGAACTTTAAGAAATCACTTCCTTGGGAGATGTTTACACAAAGCTAAAGGACTGATTTGGAGGCACTTGTCCGTTCTAAACATTTTTATTTATTTTATTATTTTATTTTATTTTTTTAAGGAGTCCTCTTAAAGGCTCCTCCCCTTTCCTTCCAACTATAATGGCTGAATTGGGAGCCTGTGGGATAGGAGATGGAGTTTGAAAATGAGTAAGAATAAAGCTGCAATTGCTTCTTTTAAATTTGACTTTAACTCTTTATTACAATATCATGACCTAACTATATAAATAGCATTTGAAATTGTGAAAATCCATCCAGCAAATATTTCTTGAGAACTACCATGCATAAGGCTCAATGGAAGACAGGTTTAAGGATAGGAGGATGGGTAAGAAAGGGCCCCTGACCTCAAGAATATTAAAATGTCTTGGAAGGAGAGATGTGGTTAAGAAAGAGGCCCAAGACTAGAGTGTTATACCATGAAATCCCAAGCACAGTTGGGCGCTCTTTGACTCTGGTATGTATGTGATTCCAGAAAGCCAGTCAACTTGCTTATTGTTCTAATTGGAGGCGTGTTTGCTTTTGCATAGAACTACAGACTCTCTATCCAGCTTTATCAAGATAAGATTTACACAAAATAAAATGCACAAATCTTTTTTTAATTAATTAATTTATGATAGTCACACACACACACAGAGAGAGAGAGAGAGAGGCAGAGACATAGGCAGAGGGAGAAGCAGGCTCCATGCACCGGGAGCCCGACATGGGATTCGATCCCGGGTCTCCAGGATTGCGCCCTGGGCCAAAGGCAGGCACTAAACCGCTGCGCCACCCAGGGATCCCTAAAATGGACAAATCTTAATGTATATCTTGGCTAATTTTTACACTTATCTTGAGTATTACAAAGATACAGCATTATATAATATTGGATCACATAGTGAAAAGTTATTTCTATTCGAATTTTCTTTCATCCCAATTAAATCAAATGAACAGTTTCAGTTTGGTGTTAGTCTGGTTTAACACCTTTCCACCACTTGCTAATCCTCCTTTTTAATAAAGATGGAACAGGATACAGGCTCTTAGTCCTTAGCAGGCAACATATCTAGAAAGAATTCCATGTTGTTTTGTCTTCCTTCTTTTTAAATTTTTACAACTTTAGAATTGGTGGCAAGTGATACTAGTAGTATTTATGGTACTGACTAAATATTTTAATAAACCATTTGAAATCTGGAAAGTGAATTGCCTGAAAGAAAGAAACATTAAGAAGATAATTTTACAGTAGGAACCCAGCTAGGGCAAAATTCATGAAGGTAGTTTTTATATGATTGAAATTTGGAAAACTGGTTCATAGGAGATATCTGGCAGATATTTTTTTAATTTTTATTTATTTATGATAGTCAGAGAGAGAGAGAGAGAGAGAGAGAGAGAGAGAAGGCAGAGACATAGGCAGAGGGAGAAGTAGGCTCCATGCACCGGGAGCCCAATGTGGGATTCGATCCTGGGTCTCCAGGATTGCGTCCTGGGCCAAAGGCAGGCGCTAAACCGCTGCGCCACCCAGGGATCCCTCTGGCAGATATTTAAAACCCTACTTTACTAATAATGATAGAACAAAGGCATTTGTAGCATGTTGATCGAATTCTTATGTGTTAAGATCTGATACTGACATCTAAGTTAATGAAGCAAATCAAAAGCTTAATTTTGTGATGGGATCAGTACTGGGCCTCCACCTCCTGACCCATTCTTTTCAAGATGTAATCCTGAAGATAACAGAATGTCCTTCTCTCCACTAATTATATAGCTAACTCATGCTTATTGATGAAAGAAAGTGTGCAGTAAACACAAAGAGAAAAGAGTTTGCCCAAATCCCATCACCCATCCTTACATTTTGCCATCATCCATCCATCCATCCATCCATCCATCATCCATCCAATCACTTATTTACTCATTCATATATTCACAAGGAAATCATCTATTTACTTGACAATACTGACTAGCCATCCAATATGTACCAGGCACTGTTTTAGACATTGAGGCTACTGAGTACTGAGGTGTGCAACACAGAGAAAGCATCCTTGCTCCTGAAATGCTATCTCCTTTTTCTATGTATTTATGCATGGGAAGGTTGGTTTTTAAAAAAATATTACTTCTATAATACAGTATTACTATATTACCTACTTTTTAAATTAGTATATCATGAACATGGGCCAATGTGTGATCAACATCATCCATTTTAACATCTGTAGAGCATTTTACTTAAGTATAATTGCATAGAAGTAGGATTATTGATGAGTTTGCCACTGTTGGACTTTAGGTGATTTCTGTGCTCACCAATGTGATGAAGGATACTGTACATGTGCACAGTTTTACCTGTCTGACGGCCTCTTCTGCCTGATGCCAGTCCCACCATTGACAGTGTGTGTGGCTCCGGTCAGGCTGTTTTAACCTCTTTGAGCTGTTGTGCCCTCATCTGTGAAAGGGGACCATTAAAATGATCTCATATAGGTTCTGCAAGGACCAGTTGCTTGGTCTCTTGACAAGAATAAGTTAAGCACGAAATAGGTATTATCTGACAATATTAACTATGATGATGATGGTGCCAATAATGATTTCTTCTGGGATGCCTGGGTGGCTCAGCGGTTGAGCTTCTGCCTTAGGCTCAGGGCATGATCCCGGAGTCCTGGGATCAAGTCCCACATCAGGATCCCTGCATAGAGCCTGCTCCTCCCTCTGCCTGTGTCTCTGCCTCTCTCTCTCTCTGTCTTTCATGAATAAATAAATTAAATCTTTGAAAAAAAATAATGATTTCATCCTTGCATTTTTATTATTTACATCTTAATGGATATACTTAATGGTTTTGGTCTGATTTGTGTTTATGTCACTGCCCTGGACTCCTTTACAGTGCTTTGTGTAAAGTAGTAGCTCAATAAGTGTGATAATATGGGATGTATGAGTGGTTGGATGAAAATGAAGAACAAGCATCTGATTAGGGACCATGATCTATGTTCTGGGCCTAACCTCAGACTCAGGTAGCTACAAGTGCTGCTCTGGTCATCTCAACAACACAGGTAGCCAAGGCTAGCCTTGGGTAGCCCAGGTGCTGCTCTGGGTTAAGTTAATCCCCTCCTGTGGATCCCACATTCAACTGAATGCTAATCTCCCAGCACACCCTGACATAGGCATGTGAGTGTGCAGGGACACACATTCCTTATCTTTGGGTCCCAGTCTCCCTAAGAACACAATGGTTCTTGGTCACTGGAGATCAAGTTTCATGAACTTGATCCAGCCAAGTGAGATCAGAGTGGGAACAACTTCAACCTTTGGGAAAAGGAGGAAAAGGATGCTTGAGTAAACTTCCATGTTATTACTCATCTCCTTCACCGTGAGATGCTGGACACAGTGCTGATAGGGTTTTAGAGTCAATAGAGTTGGGTTCAAATTGTGGTTTTGCAAATTATTAGCTGTGTGATATTGAGAAAATAAGCTTTTATGGTTTTAGTTTTCTTACTTGTAAAATAAAGATTCTAATGCCTTCTTATTTGAGCTGTTAAGGGAATTAAATGAAACAGCGTGCGTGAAGAGGTTTAATGAAGGGCTTCTGTCATTTGGGTGAACCAGGGCATAGTATATCTCAAGGTACTATATACAGGGTCTTCATTTATATTCTCTCCCCTGGGACTCAAGCATCACAGACTTTTCTGGGCTGATTGGATACTTCTCATACACCCTATCCTACCAATATTCTCCCCCAAATTTTCCATCAAAACTTGTGGGTGTTGTGTCCCATCCCCTTGGTCTCTGCTGAGAGAGTTATGAATTAATCCCTGTGAATGGAATAGCATGTCTGAGTCCAAGATATGATCTAGATATTTCTGCCTAAGCTCTCATAGGTAAATGGAATTATATCTATCACAGTTTCTATGGTTTCATGCATGGAAATCAGCCAAACTAGATGGGAAGCTGCTTGAAGATAGGGACCATGACTTGTCAAGCTCTGAATCTAGGGCACCCAGCACAATATAGGTACTCAGTAAATAATAGTGGGGTGATACCCTGTAGCTTCACTTAATTTCCCAGTAGAATATAAGGTCTTTGAAGGCAGGATCTTGTCTGTTTGTTCAGTGTGAAATCTCTAGTGCTTGGTAGGCTCTCAATAGCTCCTGGGTGAACAAACAAATAAGGCAAGGAGGAAGATATGGTTTCATTTTTCAGGGTTTGAGAATAGGGCATGAGTTGGTATAAACAGACCCACACAAAGAAGGCTCTAGCCACTGTTCAGTTCTGTTAGCAGCCTGTCTGCTCTGCCCCCTTGGTTGGCAGACACTCTGCAACAGGTCCTGCTTGAGTGGCCCTTGCCTTGATTGATCATTTTCCTTGTGATAAACAGGAAGGAAAATCATTATGGCACAAGCGCCTTGTCATCCCACATGCTTTGCTTGTGATGGATATCCTCCACGTATGAAGTCGTCAGTGGAAACCCAGAGGAAATGACTGCTCTCCAGACCCAACCTGGAGCAAGTTCATCATCAAACAGCTCGTCTAATTTCCACTGCTCAGCAGTCATCATTTTCTCTCAGGGCTGAGGAGGAACGGGGTTTCGACTTAATGACAGAAAAAGCTGCCACCTAATTGGTCTTTTTCTCATCTGTACATTGTTGAGAAGATGTAGACAAAAGAGATCACTATCAAAAGAACAGGCACTTGGAGCTGCAGGAACTTTTAAGTGCTTTTGGTGGGAGCACTTGGCAGATTCAGCCAAGTGGGTAATATACATGTTCAAAACCCTCAGTAACTGCAGTCCTAAGTTTGCGCCCTGGAGAGCTGTGTGCATTTGTGCATAGGGATACTTGTATAGGATCTGCTGTGCTGAGAAAAGACTATGGGGGGGGGGTGCAGGGTAGAATCAGGAGACCAATTAGGAAGGTAGGGCAACCAATTCCACTTGGAAATGATGGTGGGTTGGCCTAGTATAGGAGCAATGGTGGTGGTGGGGTGACTCAGCACTGCTGTGTACAGTTGAGCAAGTTGGGTACTGTGCATCTAGGAGACTCATTCCCATAGCTATGACGGGAACGGTACCCTTAGGGTTTTGCAGTACACAGCCGTGTGCAGTGGTCCCATAAAAAGGAGGTGGATTCCACAATGGTAGGGATTTTACTTTGCTCCATGCTCCATTCCTAGGCCTCAGACAGTGTCTGGCATAGAATAGGTGCTCAATAAAAATGTGTTGTGTGAATGATATGTTTCTTCCATCTCCCGCGTTCTTGGAAACAGTGGCTGCAGGTGAAGCGGTGCCGTCTGACGTGTGTTTTGACAGATCTTGTAAAAAGTCTCTATTTTACTTTGATGGCCACTTGGAGTGCCCTGGTATGCAAGCCCCTTTGTGCTTCAAAATCCCATCATTTTATGTCATCGGGTGCAAACAGGCTTTTAATGGCATTATTTGAAGAAAAGAAGGAAAAAATAAACTTTATTATACTTTGTCATCCCCCCTCCTGAAGAATCACGTGTGAGTCACCTCTCACTCACTGATCTGTTCTGGATGCAATTAAAGTTAAATCGCCTTTGGGACCAGAGCAGCCTCATCTTTATTTACAGCACCTGCAGATGAAGCAGCTCCCTTCTAATTTTAACGGCTCCTCCAGTGGCAAAGATCTCTTTTCCAAAGGAACTGGTGGAGAAGTGATAAAGGATGGTTACCAAACATTTTCCTCTGGGGACAGAACAGGGATGGGGCAAGGAGAGGGAGCGAGTCTGTGCTATGGCAGTAGATGTCCCGCACATTCTGGGCTCAAGTGCGGGCGCTGCCTTTTCTCAGCCGAATGACCTTGAATGGGTCAGGGAAACTGGCTGAACCTGTCACCTTCTCAATCAATAGGGTGAGTGGGGAGGACAATGCCTGGCTGGCCAATCCAAAAGACTGTAAGATCCCAAGGAGATCATGTGGAAAAAGGTGTCATATATTTAGTAGCTGTGAGAGGGAGTAAAAGGTGGGGAATCTATTATTTTAATTATCAGGCACATTGCATTTTGTTTGAGACCCTTCTTGTCATATGTCATTGTGTTAAAAAGCCTTGCTTCCACATCTGTCTCCCTATGTCTTCTTCCCTTCCCCTTGGCCTTCAAATTCACTCAGCGAGTAGTTGTTAAATGTCTACTATGTGCCAGGCACTGAGTTTCTAGTAGAAACACAACAGATGTGGTTTCTGCCTGTTAAGCAGCTTATAAGCTACTCGGAAAGAGGCCCGGAAAAATGTTAGATTGCCTGTATGATTATGTGATTAGCCTTGTGCTGCATCCCACGAAGGGAAAGAATGGATAGTTGGAAGAACATATCACAGAGAAGCTAAAACAGACCAAAGAGTCGGAGAAACCTCCCTGCAGAAGTAGTCCTTATGTGGAGACACAAAGGATGGCTGGGAGTTAGCCAGGTGGAAGGAGGGCATAGTTTTCTAGGTGGGTAAAATGGCATGTGTGAGCATCTGGAGGCTGTTGGACTGGGATAAAGCAAAGGAAGGGAAAGATAAGTCATGAGGGTGGAAGAATTGGCAGGGGCAAGATCAGGAGGCCAAGTAAGGGTGAGAGCGACAGCGTATTGACAAAGCTCTTCTAAAGGGAGGCTGATGCAGTGTCCTGGCAGTGATGACCCACAGCCAAACCTAAGCCAAAGAAAACAAGCAAGCAGACTAAACAACAAGAATCAACCCTAGTTCTGCTTCACTTGGAGCATTTGCCACGTTTCCCCTAGAAGGTGTAGGCTGGCGTGTTTCTCCAGTCAAAACGCTAACCTGGAGCTTGGTGTATGTCCAAGCAGCTCCTTCTGGGAGGTTAGAGAATGAAGTGATTCCTTGCCCTTCTGGCCTCTCTTCTCCAGGGAAGAGAGGAAGGCCAAGACAATTTCCAGTTCAGTGCTGTGTTAAGCTCTTCCTGTGGGGAAACAGAACTCTAGATACAGAAGCGTGGTGCTCTGGCTTACCCATTTAATGAGGATCTTTGGATGACAGTCCTTTGGAAGTTCCTATCAATCAACCTATGACAATGTTCTAATGAACACCTTCCCATCCCCAGCTGGACTCCAGCAGACGGACAGCTTTGCCCCCAGGGGATGGGTGGCCTCCCTGCATTGCCTCTAAAAGCTCATTATGGAGGCCAGCCAATCATAGTTACATTGCTAATTGAAGAAGAAAGCTACAGTCAGCACAGAGTGAGAATTATTGGACAATATCAAGGAAAAACTTCCTGAGTGGCCCTGGAAGTGTCCATCAGCAGCCACACCGCAGGCCACTGTGCTAGATGCTAATGAAAGAGGGGCTTAAAATGGGCACTGAGGAAAATCGGATGTCTCCAGAGATTCTCCGCGATTGCCTGTGATGTGGAATTTTGAGATATTTCACTGCAATAGGACTTAATTCAAGTGGAGTGGGATGGCAAACAGGACTCATTTCTTGGGAGGGGTTTCATAGGATGGACAGGGATGCCTGGCCTGAACTTTTTCCACCATTAATCAAGTGGTGGATCTGGCTCGGGAAAATACAGCCTTCAATATAAACTTCACTTGACTGGGGTCCTTATGGGAGGGTCGAATTGCTCAGTTAAGTGTCATGAAGGATAACAGAGCAAGGAAGGAAACAACAGGTCCTCCCCTCCCCATGAAAGGCTCGCCAAAAGGGAAAACCACCCCTCTCTCCCAAAACAAAGTGACAACAAACTCTCACATTGGCTATAGAGGATGCAGGTGTTTCTTATGAATTCTCCTTGCATTCAGTGAACAGCCTGGTGCAAAGCCTTCAGTGTGGGAGAGTTTGGAAAAAATATTAGTTGCATCCAAGGAGTATGGCCAAACAGGATGAATCTTGCTATTGAACTTCAGCAGGGATGATACACTTGGCCCGGATAGGAGGGCCAGAGAGAAAATTCATGAATATGCCTGTGGTCTTCCAGCTCCATTTTAACTTGGGCAGTCCCTTTTTGTTCTTTTAAAAAAGATTTAGTTATGGAAAATTTCAAACATAAGTAAAATATCAAGAAAGTATAATGAAAGTGAGTGATAGCCGCAAGATGGTGGAATGGGAGCTTTCTACATGAGCCCCATCCACAGAACATTGACTTTGACGATAACCCACTGAAGAGAGTAACTGTGGGAATCTGGGAGTCCAGTGGAGAAGTTCTGGCATACGGCTGGTACAGAAAACCCAAGAACAGACACAATGAAGAGGATAAGAACTGTTTGACTCTACCCTCTACTCCATGGCGCACAGCTCAGTGACAAGGGAGACCCCTTCAGTACCTGAGTTCTCCGATGGGGGAAAATGAGAGCATGTGAGCAGGAACCTGGTTTTCCAGCCACATGAGACATTGCCCAAGAGGACTTCTGTCTCCCCCATCCAGAATGCTGAGGTGAGCTGAATGACAGAGGGCCAAGGAGAGGCTGGGAGCATAGCAACCAGGGCTCAGAATGCACCAAAGGGACACAAGTCCTTCTAGCGCCTTCATGGACTCCATCAGGAAGCCCTCACCCTCCCATGAGCTGCTGGTGATGCCTCATCTATGGATCCTCCAAACTGGCCCATGGGCACCCCTAGTACTTTACCAAACCTGTCCTTCTCCCCTTGTCTGGGCCCGTGTCTGGGTCCCTGCCAATGCTCCCATGGTTGGAGAGTATGAGCCTTTGCAGACAGCCAGTGAACAGGTGCAGAAAGCCTGCCCAGTTCTGCAGGATGGGGAGAAAGCACACAAACCTGAGCATTTCATGGCACCCCTAGGGAAACTAGGAAGGACACTTTCAGCACTAGGCTTGTTTTCTGGGGTTCACGAGAGGCCTAAGATCTTAAGAATTCTCCTCTCTACAATTTCCCAATTGCCTCCTGGCTCCCACAGCCCCTTCTCTCCCTGCTTTTCTTATTAGAAATCCAGAACTTTATTTTCCCCTCTGCTGTGCACTTCTCATGACTGCGCCTTACTCTGAGGTGAAAAGGTGGGAGAAGAGAGGTAGTAAAAGAACAGTGGAGATGGAGATGTTTCAGGTACTTACCCAGCTGTGGCCACCATCACTATAGCTACTGCTGTCAGAGGATTTGTGGGGTGGGCTGGGGTGCCAGATAATGGAAGAAGCATAAAATGAGAAATCATCCCCCTCCCCAGACCTTTAGGAGCATCCTTCCTCATTAGACTAGATGGAGGGCTCTCTCTGAGTCTGTACCCACTGTCTAGGCATGCCTTTGGGTCCAGGCTGGGGATATGAGTGGAGAAAAAAGAAATCCCAGAAATTCACTGCTGGATTGGTCCTGCTTTGAGTTCTGTTTGTCCTTTCAGCCTGCTACCTGTGCTGTCCAATCAGCCTGCTATCATTTCCTTTTCAGAGTCCTCGGATGCTGTCTCAAGTATTCTTAGCAAGCTTTTTAATTGCATGGAGAGACAAGGCAGGCTATGCTTCCTCCGTGGCACCCACAACTGGAACCCAAATGATTCATATTTAAACATCTTTAAAAATATTTTATTTATTTATTTATTTATTTATTTATTTATTTATTTATTTATTTATTTATGGGAATATGAGCAGGGGGAGGGGATGAGGGAGAGAGAAAGCGAGAGAGTCTCAAGTAGACTCCCTGTTGAGTGTGGAGCATGTATGGGGCTTGATCTTATGACCCTGAGATCATGACTGGAATTAAAACTGAGAGTAGGTACTTAACTGATTAAGCCATCCAGGTGGCCCCAAATGATTCATACTTTAAAACCCTATTTATTTATTAGGCTTTAGTTCTGCATTTTAAAAAGTCAGTTTTATTAGAGTATAACTGACATACAATGAAGCATACACATATTATGTATACATTCGATGGATTTTGACAAATTTGTGGAATTTGCATATAAACCTCATCCCGGTGGAGATGTAGAAGATTCTCATCACCTTAGAAAATCCCCTCATATTCTTGATGCTTAAAAAAAGTTTGAAAACTTCTGGGATTGAAGATACCGTTGGCTCTTAAATTTAGGAAAGTAAAATCTCTCATCTCCCAATTGCTTAACTCCACTTGAGTGGACTCCCAAATAAGGCAGCACGTAGAGTGGTTGTGCACAGAGGGCAGAGAAGGTGAGAAGCCAAAAGAACAGCCCATTGTAGGAGGAAATGTGTTTCTCTTGGCTTGGGCAGGCAGGCCTCCCGTAGAACCCTGCTGGCCAGTCATCCAGACGGCAACTCCCCGGGAGCCTTGGCATTCTGTGAGTCTGCCAACAAAACAAACACAGTCAGAGACAGCAAGCATATTTCTCAAAAGTCAACTTGATCTACCTCCTGGAGGGGAGGCTGCACATCCATGTGCCAGTCACATTAGAGTAGTCAATTTCCTGCCAGCGGTCAGGAGAGGATGAAACACATGTGGTATGTGCGGGCGCCCCACCTGCATGCTACCCTGCCTAAGATGCACATAGCCCAAATCTTCCTGGAAAACAAGCCTGCTCTGACTTACCTGGGACAGATGTGAATTTAGAAGAACATGCTTTTGGCATAATTCATTTTTATATGGGTGGGACTTCTCTAGGGGCAATCAGGTTGGGAACACATGTTGTAGGGCTGGCAGATCTTTGAGATGCATAGATGGTCTCATGTTCTCTTGGTCCATTTACAAGGAAATTGTTACCCCTGGAAACAGCTATCAGATTGAAAATAGTAAGTTATGAATATCCTCAATCCTTCATGTTTGAGTTCATGGAAACTGTTACTAACCTTTCATATTGGTAGACTATTCTACCATTAGAATTCATGATTGTTCGCACTAAAGGGTGCTACTAAAACCCCATAACTAAACCCTTAAGAGTGGAAGATAATCAGGGATAGCCCATTATTAAAGAATCTCAGTATTTACCAGTTACACACATATAGTACAGAAGAAGGTTAAAGAAATATATACCTTTTTCAGGTCAAGTCCTCTATCAAACTGGACAGAGGCCACTGTCAACTGGCGTGGGTGGGAAGTGGCTCATCCTTTCTACTCAGTTTTGTCACCAGCACCTCAACAGGGATGAATCCTTATGTATTGATTAAAGTGCTTACTCTTCATGGTTACTATAGATATCAACTGTCTTCTGCTCCCTTTATGATATCCTGCCTCTTCTACTCAGTATTTAAAAATAATATGTCACTCTCTCAGCTACGTCTGGTTCCACTGAGGATAAGTGCAGGATGGGGGTCTGGGTTGAAGGTGGATGGTGAGTTTGAACCCTGTGGGTGGAGCACTGGCAGTCTTGAACATTGAAACTACCACAATAGCCATCCTCCTGGCTCTGGGTTCTTGGCATTATGATGTTAAAAGATTTTTATCCCCTCCCCCTCCTTGAATTACAGTATCAAATGTGCCCTGCCCCCGCTTGTTTAATTATCTTTGGAATGTCCAGGCCCCAGGAAAGAGGGTAAGGAAAGAAAAACTACATGGGTGCAAGCTATATTAACATTAGCTAAAAGTAGGAAATACACTTTTGGGAAATGTATCCCTTTTAAAATAACAAAAGCACAAGGAATTTGAAATGCAATGATTTCTTTTCTTTCTTTCTTTCTTTTCTTTTCTTTTCTTTTCTTTTTTTTTTTTTTAAAGATTTTGGTTATTGATTTATGAGAGACACAGAGAAAGGCAGAGACATAAGCAGAGGGAGAAGCAGGCTCCCTGCAGGGAGCCTGATGTGAGACTCCATCATCCCAGGACCCCAGGATCATAACCTGAGCCAAAGGCAGATGCCCAACCACTGAGCCACCCAGGTGTCCCAAAATGCAATGATTTCTTGAACCACTCAGTCTTTTAAAAAAATATATGGATTTAGAGGCACCTAGTTGCCTCAGTTGGAAGAGCATGTGACTCTTGATTTTGTGGTCATGAGTTCAAGTCCCACATTGAGTGTAGAGATTACTTAGATTAATAAATTTTTAAATATATTGGGTCCCCTCCCTCATCCTACAACATTAGGATCTCTGGAAGCAAGTCCCAAGTACTATATTTTTAGCAAGTTTGCTAAATAATTCCTGAAGGATTCAGGAACCACAGTTTTAGAGAGCTCGTCTGCTCCCTACTTGGGAAAGAAAAGAACAGCTCTATCCAAGGAATGGGTGACTAAGAAGGCATGTGCCTCTTGAGCAATGGATGAGAGTAATCATACCCTCCAAAGATTTGATGGGAAGCAAGAAGCTGATTGCAACGAGTAAAGTGTCACTAAAGTTGCTATTAGTGACAACGTGTGGATAATTAATTAGTTATTTAAGGACATTGGATTGTTGAATGTTGGATTAAGAATTTTTAGAACGAAAAAAAAGTCCTATTGATTTAAAAAATGAAAAGCTAGGGAGACAATACTCACAGCATTGAAGATTCCCTAAGGGAGCAAAATAACAAGAAAGATTTTCTACTGAGCTGAAGCACGACATAATATATGTTGTTTCCAGTACACATTTCTGTTGATTTGGAAGCTTAATTCTTTCAAACTTTACACTCTGTGCAGATGAAAATCTTGGTGATTATTGCAAGATAAACAGCGATTCCTGGTACTCCACAGAGTACCAGAGAAGGGAAACCTTTCCATTGTTCAATCAATCAACTCTTCCATTGTTCATTGATCAATCATTCCACAGATATTTACTGAATGCTTAGCACATGTTTAATTTAATGCTCTGTCCTAGAGCCCTATTAAACAGACTGGTGGACAATCCTAATTATCTGGGTGTCCGTGTTTGAATACTGGCCCTGTGTATTTGTTATCTGTTTCTTTTTTTTTTTAATTTTTATTTATTTATGATAGTCACACAGAGAGGGAGAGAGAGGCAGGCAGAGACATAGGCAGATGGATAAGCAGGCTCCATGCACCAGGAGCCCGATGTGGGATTTGATCCCGGGTCTCCAGGATCGCGCCCTGGGCCAAAGGCAGGCGCCAAACCGATGCGCCACCCAGGGATCCCCTTGTTATCTGTTTCTAAGTAACAAATTATCCCCAAACTTAGCTTAAGACACCAAACATTTATTATCTCACAGTTTCAGTTGGTCAGGAATTCAGGAGAATCTTAGCTGAGTGGGTCCAACTGAAGGTCTTACATGGGATCAAAGTCAAGATTCTGGCTGAGGATATGGTCATCTGAAGGCTTGACTGGGGACAGGGGATCCACTTTCAAGATGGCTCGCTCACATGGCTGTTAGCAGGACACCCCCAGTTCCTTGCCACATAGGCTACTCCTTAGGGCAACTTGAGTGTTCTTACCACATGGCAGCTGGCTTTCCCCAGAATCAATGATCTGAGAGAGACGGAGCTAGGAGGATGTTTGTTTTTTCTGACTGAATTTTGGAAATGACATCCTGTGACTTCCACCACATTCTGTTCCTTAGAAATGAGTCACTAAATGTGTCCTATGCCCCCCCTTCCTTTTAATGGAGGAAGATCAAAGAACTTGTGGACGTCTTTATCACACCTCACTTTATCTAAAGGACTTTGTTACTTGTGTTATGGCTAGGTTTGAAGGCATACTTTAAGGTAAGGTATAAGCAAGCTGACCTAACCTCATCATTAAACCACTTCCAGATACTAAGTCTGCAGAGATTGTTGACCATGGCCATACATTAGAATAACCGGGGAGTATAGCTTTTCAAAAATATCAATACCTGGATTTCATCTCCAGAAATTCTGATTCAGATGGTCTGAAATGTGGTCAAGAATTGACAATTTTTCAAAGCTCCCCAGGTGATAAATCACTGACCCAATAAGCTGAAAAATTGATTGATAAACCTTTAAGCAACTAGCTGCTGGATGCCACCTTAGTCTTGATTTAATTGTATGATTTGATGAGCTTTCGAAGTGTTTTGACAAATAACCTTTGTCACCATTTTTCTCCATTCGTATTCATTTTCTACACATTCTGGTTTGGTTTTCTTATTTATATTGGATTCATTTTCTCAACTATATTAGAGTTTGACATAATGATATTTTCTTACAGCTTCATCATGCATTCACACATCTAAAGGAAAAATCTTAACTCCAGCAAAATTGGCTTGAAGCATGTGTGTGCTATGTAAAAATGTCAGGAATGCTATAATTATATTTTATCAGGTGAAGCTTAACATTTTAATAGGCTGTGTCTAAGTCTGATTTGACAGGGTGTTTTTGGATGGTGAAATGGATGCTCAAAATAAGAAAACACCACTCAGGAACTAAATTGAATCACTTCTGCCAGACAAGTAGGATTGGAGTTTATTCTGAAGGGTCTGGGTAATTTTTCTGAAGTGCTGTCCTCTTTTAATGTATGTTTATTGCATCTGATTTGGAAGGGTGGGAAAATCACCCTTCTGTGACTTGTTAATCATTAAAGAAGAGTGAACATTGGCGACATTCCAGGAGAAGCCCTTAGCTGGATATTTATTTCACCTTACCATGGGTATAATTCACCAAAATACCAAGAGTTTAAGCAACTTCATTAGCTACACGGTTCCATCCATTCCTTTTCTGTGTCAAGACATAATATCATCAAATTGGAGGAATTGGCTCGTTATGGCCACACTATTATTATCATTCTCATATGGGAGTGAATTTAATGTACTTGGGTTATTCTGCTGATATGTGTATTGCCTTGGTTTTGTTTATAAACAAGACAGTCATGAGTACTCTGCATTGAGTTAGGTCCTTTATTGGAAGTATAATTTTGCACATTAGGTGGAAAATAGATGAGCTACATATTTTACATAGGAGCAAAGCACTGCCAGCTCTTCTGTGAAATGTTGATTTTTATCTCTAAGAAAGATTGTTTTTTTCCCTGGAGTCTAAAAAGATCTCCCTTCGGATAGGTGGGTGATCAGGCTGCAACATCTGCCATCCAGGACTGCCAGGTTTGACTCAGACAATCTGACTGCCAGCTTCCTTCCTTCTTTATAAGGCATTCTGTGGGGAATATAGGTTAAGGGTATGGGATTGGAAGCTAGACCTGGCTTGGAGTTGCATCTTGACAGCTCCCTGCATGACCTTGGACAAACTATTTCTCTACCTTCCACAGAAAGATGTCATGAGGATTAAATCAGTGCATAGATTATTCTTACTTCTGCTTGCCTTGCATATTTCTTCTCCATCTTTTCTACTGGCTATGGTTCTTGTTTCCTTTGGGAAACTTATTCCATAGTGCCCAAACTTATGCAGGGCTGGGCATTTGGTCAAAGAAAGCCCACGCAGAATTTTATCTATAAAATTTTTTTCACACTTTAAAGATATTATTCCATTGTCTTTGGGCTTCCATTGTTACTGTGGAGAGGTCATCTATAATTCTTTGAAGGTAATGCTTCTTTTTCCTCTGGCTGCTTTTAAAGTTTTCTGATTGCCATTGGATTTTGGAAGTTTTACTATGATGTATCTAGATTTAAATTATATAATATATATAATTCTGTAATTATATATAATATATAATTATTACATAATAATTATATAATAATAAATAATTATATATATATAATTATTATGCCTGCTTGGGACTGATAGAATTTCTCAAAGTTGTGGTTTGATGTCGTAAGTCATCTTTGGAATATTCTTTTCAAAATTTCTTCTGCCTTCCACCGTTCTTTCCCTCCTCCCTTACTGGGCATCCAATTACATGAATATTAGAACTTTTCCAGAAGTCTCATATACCTCTGATGCTCTGTGTTCCATTCTTAATATTTTCTACTGATGTATCTTCAGATAGACTAATTCTCTGTTATTTTGGCTTAAGCAGTTATTAAATTATCTACTGAGTTCTTAATTTTAATTCTTGTATTTTTAACGTTCTAGGGCCTCTGTTTGATTCTTTGATGTAGATTGCAATTCTCTGATTAACTTCTTTATCTTGCTATTTTTTTAGTAGATTAAAGTTATTTTAATTTCTGTAGTTGATA
The DNA here is from genome assembly GCF_905146905.1 of Nyctereutes procyonoides. Taxonomy (NCBI): domain Eukaryota; kingdom Metazoa; phylum Chordata; class Mammalia; order Carnivora; family Canidae; genus Nyctereutes; species Nyctereutes procyonoides. Next base: position 48,343,859 of record NW_026575126.1, on the reverse strand, counting down.
ATCTAACATCCCATTTTTCCTCCTTTTTATCTCATCACTTGATGTTACTGGTATTGTTTTATTAAATGCCAGAAAAATGTATGAAACACTGTAGAAATTCTGGATGATGTAATTGGCTTCTAGAAAGGGCATAGTTTTGATTTTAGAAGGCAGCAAAATAGAGGCAGATCACCTTTTATCTGGGGTAAGATCGATCTGAAAAGAAGTTGGATTTTCCTTTGTATGGGATGATCTATATTCAGTTTGCCCATAATTCAAGGGTAGACTGCTTCAGGGCTCCCAATGAAACCTTGGAGTGTTTACTGGAAACTCTTATTTTTGGCTAATCCTGAACTTGTGTTTTTGTCTCACCACCATTGTGAGACCACTATAACTGCTTAGCCTCACAGGATTTTAGGATCTGCTTTTCTTTGGCTTCTCAGCCTCCCAGCAGCTGGTTACAAATGTATAAAGGCCTCAATAGGAAATGCAAAAGCCAAATGTCAAGCTTACTTTTATTTTCTCCATGACCTTGGCCTCTCAAGTTATGGCTACTTGAGTCACCATGAATTATACTTTTATTCAGCTCCCTAAGATTTCCAAAAGAGTTGTTCTTCTTTTTAACCCTCTAGGTATTACTTTCTAACTAAATTCTCACTTTTAAGCTGCTTCCGAGTTGGCAAATGCCTCAGTGGGAAACTTGGTACAGAATATTGAACTTTTCCTTGCATCCTGGCCACTTTGGTAGATTTCCAATGGCTTCAAACATGTATAAAAAATTTCCAGCTTTTCTAGTCATTCTCATTGGAAATATTGGTCTAATACAGATGAGACCATTATAGCCAGAAGCAGTACTCTCTCTTGGAAATTTTAATTTTGGTCTGAGTCAGAAGAAGTGGAAAGGCCAGTGGTAATTCTCAGACTTCTTCTGATATGATCTCTTGTGATACCCTAGCTATGGCATTTCCCTGAGACTAATTGTTCATCCTTGCCTTGAATATATTATCCAGCCACTATATTTTCAGGAAAAACTTTCTCAAACCTAGTGTGAGTTTCTGTATATTCAAATAAACCATAAACATAAAACACATCTGTCAGTTAGCCATGTAGAATGAGAAGACTCATTTGTATTCATGCAAGAGTGTAGTTGTGCAATGTATTTGGTCGGCGGCAGGGCGGGGGGGGGGTGCGCAGGGAGGAGTTCTAAAAAGAACTCTGTGAGGCACCTGGGTAGCTCAGCCAATTAAGTGTCTGCCTTTGGCTCAGGTTGTGATTCCAGGACCCTGGAATCTAACACTATATCGGGCTCCCTACTCAGCGGGGTGTCTGCTTCTCCCTCTCTCTCTGCCCCCCTTCCCTGACTCATGCTCTCTCTCTCTCAAATAAATAAAGAAAATCTTTGATTAAAAAGCACAATTCTGTCACTAGACTCCTTAGCAAATTTGGAGAATTCATCCCCTTGGGTCTCAGTTTTCTCATCTATAAAATTTTGTTTGGACAAGATTACCTCTGAAATTCTTTCAAGCTGAAAATTTTGTTCTTTTTAATTTGTAGCTAATTGATCCCCATAGGAATTGAATCCACAAACTTTCCCTTTTAAACGCTTGGTCTTACCAATTGATCAGGCTAATATTCTATATACAAGGTTCCTTGTTAAAAAAAAAAAAGGCGGGGGTGGGGGAAGGTAGCTATAAAACTTCCTGTCCATGTAAAGCAAGGTGCATCTGAGTAGGAGTAATCTTTGTTTCGATAACATTGTGCAAGGCATAGACTTAGTTGGAAAGATCCCTTTGATAGTGAATGGCAATGATTGGTTCTATCTGACTTAGATATCACTTTACAACCACACCTCAAGGTGTTCTTTTAACCTGAGGACTTTACAAAGAAATGTACTAAAAAAGTTAATTGGGGAGATCAATCCTCCCATTTTGGAATAGCTCTATATAGTTACTTCTAATTAACATAAGCATATATATCCATAACTTTATAGTTATATAAATATATCCAACATATACAGCAGAATCTTTGGCTTTTCTAACAGGATGTGAATTATTAACTGTGCTTCCAGCTCAGCGAGAAACTATGCATGCCACTATTAGCTCTGTGGATGTCATCATCTCAGTTCTTGGTAAATAGTTTAAATTTGAATTCTAGGCCCCCTTGAAAGCTTAATAACAAGATACATTTGTGAAGTATTACCAATCTAATTTACAGGTTCTCGAAAACTTAGATTTTATTGAAACTGACTGTGTACCTGGCACACTTTTTTGCCCCTTGGGGGGGAATTCCTTTGGCCCTATGATATACAGCTATGTCAAATATGCTCCCTTATGTCCATACTCCCATCATCGCCATAGGCCAAAATGCCATCCTTTATCATCTAATATTATGTCAACACCTAACCTCAATTCCTGGCTGATTGGTCTTCCCATATTCTCTGTGGGTTCCCTACAATCTATTCTCCCTTAGATACCAAGTGATCTTTTCAAAATAAAGGTCTGATTGTTTCATCCACTTGCTAAAAACCCCTATGTAGCTTTCCATTGGTCTCAGGTTACATTGCTTCATCATATGACCCCTGTCTATCTGCTCAATCTCTTAATCTACCACACTTCAGCCCCTTATCTCAGCCACAGTGGCTCAAATTTACCATAACAATCTTCTTCCATGAGGCAGTTACATGTGTTATACCTTCTACTTAGAACAAACACTTTTCTCTGTGTCCAGGAGAAGTCTACTCAGCCTTCAGATCTCAAGTCAATCAACCCCCTGGTGGAGATTAAATCATCAATCATAATCTTTTATGACTGCATCCATTTCTGCTTCACTGCACTTAGACATATTCCTGTGTCTTATTGACTTGTGTCTGAATCTCTCTTTAGGGGCTAAGTTCCATGTGAACAGAAATTTTATATCTTTCTATTTACCACTTTTTTCACTCCCCAGAGTACAGCAGCATGCCTGTAATATAGTAGATGCTTAATAAATATGTTCAAAATAAATGAAGGAAACAACTAGCTTATATTCATCATTTCATTTATTGCGAAGATGGTTTCGAGGTTGTTTCCATTAAAATCTCCTCTCAGTGAGCACACAGTGTTGAACATTTTCTCCGGTTTCACCCCCTGAGATGAGCTACCTCAAAAATAATTGATTATTGTATTTGTTTCTATTGAGAATTAAGTAGCTGGCAGTTTTCCCATTTTGCATGGCTTTTAAGCAGGCCAGAGTGAAATTTAGCATTGACTTTCAGCTGGTTATGTTCATTAACCATGATCTATTTACTTAGCAAACCTTTATTGAGCACTTGCAGTGTGGAAAACACCGTCCCAGGCGCAAAAGGTACAAGTTTAAGAAACTAAAAGGATGTGTAAACTGTCTCTAGTTTTCTTCCCAGAGGCAACCACTGTTAAGAATTTCTTATATAAACAAATTTATTATTTAAAAAAAAAAGAATTTCTTATATAGGGGATGCCTGGGTGACTCAGTGGTTTAGCGCCTGCCTTCGGCCCAGGGTGTGATCCTGGAATCCCTGGATCGAGTCCCACATCAGGCTCCCTGCATGGAGCCTGCTTCTCCCTCTGCCTGTGTCTCTGCCTCTATCTCTCTGTGTCTCTCATGAATAAACAAATAAATAATCTTAGAAAAAAGAATTTCTTATATATCCTTTCAAAAGTTGTTTCTATGTATCTATCTCTCCCTTTCTGTAAATCAAATTATAACATAGTACACTTGTTCTGCACATTGTTCTCCTCACTTAAAAATGAAAATTACAGAGCATTCTGTATCAAAACACAGAAGGTTGCATCATCATTTTTAATGAATGTAGAGTACTCTATTTTATGTATGTACCATAATATAGTCTTCTTATTTTTTTCATTTAACATTCTTTATTTGGATGTACTATGCATATATGTCTATAACCCACCTCAAAAGCTTGGAATAGATTTAAAGGCAAATAACTAAAACTAACATATGGGATCTCATATCCTATGAGAGTTCACTTGGAAGACCAATTGTAGGACCTGGAAATACTCACATTCAGAGAAGGAAACATATCTTTTCTTATATGACCCTATAGAGTCCAATCAGTGATGGATAGTCAATGTATTATGGCTGGAGGACCAGGGCTGAAACTCTTGTCATTTTATCTAAACAAGGCAGAAGTCCCAAGGCAATTTCAGAACCTATTTAATAGGATTTCAAGGGATCCATTTGACTACATACAAAGCTCTCCAAACTTTGGTCCAGACTTTCTTCATTGATTTAATGTAAAGCCTAATAAAATTCTATGGCTTAAAATAAAACAGCATGAACTTGATTCAGGCTCAAAGGCAACAGTGTCAGTGCCTTTTTCTATATCTTTATCTTTGGGAATTTAATTATCTTATTAAGTCATGGTTTAATGGAGCCCAAGGACTGAAACTGTTCCTGCCTGGTTGTGTTACAAAGTGAACAGCTTACATTCTTACAAGATGAAGAGCTGCTTCGAATGCTAAAGACAGAATCTTGGCTTCTCCCCTGAGACAGCCTGAGTAGTCATGATTCCACACTGCGGGCACCAACATGGAGCTGGGTTGGGGTTGGGATGCTGGTGTTTCCTCAAGCAGAGCCTTCCTGGGTTCCTTCTTCCATCCTTTCCAAAGAACAGATGCTCCATGCCCAGATGCCATGAGTAAACTCGTTCTCAAATGTAATGCAGCTCTGTGATTTCTATTTGATTCTGTATGAAGTTATGTGGATAGAGCCTAGATGTGTTTTATTTCCTCAAACATATTTTACCAAGCAATTACCACCTAGAATTACATCTATCTAATCTATCTATCTATCTATCTATCTATCTATCTATCTATCTATCATCTATTTATTTATTTTAGAATTACATTTAAAAGGTAGCAATCAGGCATAGTATTTTATATTGTCCAGTGTCCAGCTTAAAGTGAAGGCACAATGCAAGTCTTGGAATAAGCTCTTTGTTGTCTGAGGATTAATGGATTGAGGTCAGGTGATTGGTACCTTGTACAAGATTCACAGTGGTTTTAGGTTTGTTTCCGTTCACTTTCTCTTTGGAAGAGAGAGAATTGTTGAGCATATGTCGACTACGTTATCCAACACTGCTCAGTGAAGGTATTGAATAAGATACTTGTTATTAGCAAACTGAATTTTTAAGCTGGTACAGTGTCATATTGATGTATTATATGGAGATGGTCATTTCTCCTTTGGAGTTTATGTTATTGATAGCCTACTGGTCTTGGAATCTATCCAAGACACAATGCTTCATAATACTCTACTAAGCCCCATATTTTTCATATATAAAACAGTCACAAGGTTGTTGTAAGGACTCTGTAGAATAGTTCATGTAAAGCCCTTGGCACAGTGCTGGCAACAAAGTAGTCACTCATCCAGTGTATTTTCAATAAACATCTAATGAATGCCCTGCATGTGTTAGATGCTGTTCAGGCTACCAGAGACATATGTATAGACCAGGACCATTATGCTTACATTTTGATTTGGTAATATGAATAAGCAAATAAACAAGATATGTATGAGTCTTATGAAGATAATTACTCATATCTACTAATGTAATTGAAATCGAGCATTTGAGGAGAGATAGTAAGATGAAATGGGGTAGTACACTAGTCTTGGGCTGTTTGCTCTCTGATCCATCTTTTCCATTTCCCTGTTGTAATCCTTATGGTTTGTGTGTGTGTGTGCACATGTGCATGCGTTGTAGCAGGTGTTTCCCAAGATCCTATGTCATCTGGCTTCCAGATGGATTCAGCCAATGGGAGACACTAGTGGGAAATTAGAGGACCAGGGAAGAAAGAAACCAGGATATTTCTCCCCCTCTCTCTGCTGACTGGGTGCCTAGCAATGGTTGTGTTTCTTCTGTGGCTCTAGCTTCTGCTAGACTGGTCTAAAGCTTCTTCCAGCTTCCATTTAGTAATCCTGGCTCATGAGATCTAATAATATCACTTCTTTCTTTTGGCTTTCCAGGCTTGGGTGCATATAGTTTTCCTGCTTCTGTAAATATTTGGGTAGTCATTTATTGTGTAGCTCCAAAGATTATCCATCATATGTATAACTAATTGCCTATGTTAAATTCCCTCTGTTTAATAAACTTAGAAAGGTTTCCGCCTGCCTGGTTGGATCCTGGCTTGTACAAAGTTAGAGGAAGTCTTTCTGTTATGCCATTTGAGATAAAACCTAAAAAATAGGGAGGGAACTAATCATGTGTTCGGAAGGAAGAACATTCCAGGCAGAGGGAACAGCTTGGACAAAAGTATTGAGATTGGGATGAACTTCGAGCATTTGAGGAACAAAGAAAAAATAAGTATGATTGCAGCATAGTGAATGGTACAGAGAAATATAGAGAAGAAGCTGAGGCTGGTGGATAGAAGATCTTGTAGGCCAGAGTAAAGATTCTGGATTTTACTCTAATGGGATTGGAAGCCATTGGAATGTTTAATGGTGAAAGAAGGGGCTGATAAGTAATATTATTTATATTTGAAATAAATTGCTCTGACCACTCTGTAAAGAATATTATAGGTTTATAAAAGTAGGACAAAGACCAGTTAGTGCTTATTGCTTATGATCCAAGCAAGAAATGATGTCAGCTTGCACTAGAGTGGAAAGAAATAAAGAGAAGTAGGAAGATTCCTGATATGTTTTGGAGGAACACCCCACAGAGTTGACTGATGAGAGCTATGAGGAAAAAAAAAGGAATCAAGAGTAACTCCTAGACTTTTGACCTTGAAGTTTTTGTTGATAATATAGTTTACCCAGATGAAGACTAAGGGAGTCACAGATTTTCAGAGGAAAGAAAATATTTGATTTTGAATATGCTAGAGATGTTTTTTTGATGTCTAGATTAGAATTGTCACATAGGGAGCTGTAGAACATGTCTGGCTCTCAAGAGAGAAGTCATGGTTAGAAGTATAGACATGGTAATCAACAGCACCAATCCATGGACATGGATAAATTGCTAAGGAAAAGAATATAGACTTAAATTAACCATTATGATTATTGTTTTTATTGTTGCTATTATTATCTTATAACAAGGTTTCATCCTTCTTCAAAATTAAAGCTTTGACCAGAGCTTGAGGTATGCTGAGTTGATAGAAGAACGTGATGAAAATGCGTATAGTGAGCAGCAAAATGGCCAATTTGCCTAGAGTTTGTTAGAATATTCTTATCCTTTTCTCTGCAGACCAGATGGCTAGCTGGGTAAGTAGTAAGTGTGATGGATGGTCTGGGGCTGTGAGCATTAGCTCCATGTGCAAGTTTTCTGGAGAGAGGCCCAGTCTAGTTCATTATAGAGTAGTGAATAAATCTGCTTCATATTCATATTTGGTATGAATAATTGAATCATCCATACCAAATTCCCTTATATATGAGTGTTTCATCAAGAATAAGAGAAATTGTGATGAGTACATTTGGATGTATAAAGATTTAGTTTAGTTTTTTCAGTTTTAAAAAAGAAATTTGAAACAGTTTGTTTTTAAGGCCAAACCAGTTCTTTCCAGAAAATTCTCCATAAAAATCTTAGGAAATATTCATTTACTTCAAAGCAAGAGTTTAGCAAGGCACAGTGAGTTCATAATTTGACCTCCTTCTTCTTAGGTCATTGCTTAGTGAGTCTCCAGGAACCTAACTGACCTGCTGCTGGTGTTCTTCGGTGCCTCTTGGGCATATGTGTGGGGAAACCTTGATAAGACAAAATGTTTTGAATATTCACAGAGGGTAGAATTAGGAGTGACCTTGGTGCTACCATATGGAAGTCAGATATACCCAAGAATAACACCAAAAGCAGAGTCTACAAGATGTTGTTTATTCACTCTTTATCCAAGTCTTAATTTAATGCAACATAAATGCATGGTTAAAAACCTGTTTTGATTGTCCATTTCCTAAATTGATAGAGTATGGTTGGCTCTATTGATTATAGGCAAGGATACATAGTGTGACCTGATAAACAGCAACAAGAAGATGATCCAGGGTGATATTTCATCTTCTCCAGTGCCAAATTCAGAGCATGCTAGCCCTGAGGATGGTTTGGCAATCTCCATCATATTAGTGATAAACTAACTTACACAGTCCTAAATTAGGCTAATCAAATCTATCAGAATTCTGAACATCAAGATTTTAGTGCTACCAGGAAGTCCCTCTTGCCTTGGACAGTGTCAGATGGAAGCCCAAATAATAACTTAATTTTGTTTTTACCCATGGATGCTATTTATCTATGGCTCTCTCATTTTCTCTCCTATTTTTATGCTAGTGGACCAATAATACATGATGAATCCATGAATCCATAATAATTGCATGTTCATATAGCAGGGGTAGGATGACGGTAAAGACTACAAATCAAGAAATATAAGGCAAAATGAATCTAACAATAGACTACAAATATCCACCAGTTTTGTTTTTGTTTTTGTTTGTTTTCTTTTCTGTTTGTTTGTATTTTGCATACTGGAGGTCCTAAAGTGATTTCTCTTGGCAGTCCTCAGCATGGTACTTCTTTTCAGTTTTTAGTGCTGCTCTTATATCTCAAGACTTGTTATGAATCTATAGTAATTAAATCACTGTGGTACTGGCATAGGTATAGACAAAGAGATCAATGAACACACTAGATAGCCAATATAATAGAGGTGGTATAACATATCAATGGAAAAGATAGGTATATTAATTAATGGTGCTGAGATATTTGTTGTCTATATGGAAAAACATCGAATTGGACCCCTACTTCACCCACTATATACAATGATCTCTGAATCAAATGCCTAAATGTACAAAGGGAAACAATAAAGCTTTTTATAAGAAAATAGAAGTGGATGTTTTCATCAACTTCAGATATGGAAGGATTTCTTGAACAAGACACAAAAAATCCATAAAGAACATGATCAATAAATTTGGCCGTGTGGAAACTAAGCATATGCATTCATCAAAAGTGAAAATTAAAAAGTTGGGGATGTCTTCCTTTGATTCTATTTAGCAACGTTAGTATATCAAGACCATCACAAGCTATTAGAATGTTGAAAGATGTCAAGGCTACTCATATGTGACAACTTATACTGACCTCATTTCTGTTATCCATGATCCTGGCCCTCCTATCAAAGTAATAGAAAGGATAAATTTAGCATAATTGCTATTTCTTGCTTGTTCTGCAGAGTGTCAAAGTACTTTTGAACTACTTGAATTAGAAATATGCTCTGTGGCTTTTCTCACTGTTGCTAAAATATACAGTTTCTTCAAAGAGTGGGACTTTATAACTTGAAATCATTTGTATGAGTGTGTATTTGCGTGTATGCCTGCACATGTATTTGAGAAAGTCCAGAAGCACTAAAAATGAGTGTCTTCCCCAGAGTTTAAATGTAATATATGGTCATTGTAGAAAAAAAATTTTAATACAGACTACAAAAGAAAACTTAAATCACTCAATTTTCCTACTGTCCAGAGTCAAATATTTTTAGCATTTTGGTGTGTATTTTGTTCTATATGTGCCACGTTGTTGGCATAGTATTGAATTCTGATCAGTTCACTTAATAATCCAAACTTCCTCTGGGTTGTTATAAGCTCAGTAGAAACATTATTTTTAATGGCAGCCTATGGAAGGTATCATGCCATAGGCTCCAGGACCATATTGCCTAGGTATCAATCCTATATTCGCTACTTACTAGCTGTGTGGTCATGGGCAAGCTACTAAGTGTTTTTTTTTTGCCTCAGTTTCCCCTTCCATAAAATGGGCTAATAATAGTATGTACCTCATAGGAAGGGCTGTTGTGAAGGTGAAATTTGATACTTATAAAAATGTTTAAAACTGTGCTTGGCAGGTAGTAAATGGTAGTTGTTATTATTTTATGTTTGAAGGAACCACCAGTCCTACTCAAATATTTGTGCTGGAGCTTTTCTTGGTATCTTCTCAATACTCTCTGTACACAGAAGACCCTACAATCTGGATTGAGTGGCTCATGAGTGTCCTAAAAGGCAGTTCAAATGGGGTAATTTGGAGGTCTTCAGGGGCTCAGGGCACAGATGATCTTCTGTTTGCTAGGGAAAAGCCACTGGAGACCTTCAGGGAGCTAGAAGGCCCCCATTGACATCAGTGAGAACTGCTCACTGGGACTCACTGTGCCTGCCCTTAGCTGGGATTCCTCCAATGGGATGTTTGGCTTGTCTCTTGATGCTGACTTTTCTTCATATGGTCCCCATAGGTCCATTCTCTATTCCCTTAGCCTCAGGTAGCATCCATGTCCCAAGATTATGCCCCATCTCTCCTCCCAATCAGGAAGAGAGATGAGGGGGCATGATCGCCTACATTTTTCTTTCCAGCCAGTTGTTTTGCATAAAATCCATCAGCCAGATTTCTCCAAAAGTTATTCCTTGTGATCATCAGGCTTATTTTGGAAGTTACAAAGACTGGATATATTTCTTTCTTTCCATTCTTACCCTAATAATCCCAATTTCCTTCAAATGCCTCTGATTAACTAGGAGAAGGGTCATGTATAATGGAATGCAGAACAAAAAAAAGCACAAAGATTAATATTGTAAGATGTTAGTTCATCATAAATGAATGTATCATAATTTGCTTAGTCACTGTCCTATTGCTGGACATTTAGATTATTTCTAATTTTTAGCTATTAAAACGACACTGTGATTAACATTGCTAAAAACCCTTTCATATTTTGGATGACTTAGGATGAATTACCAGAAGTGGTGATTCTGGGCCAGATGATACCAAAACATAATAAATGCTTTAAGAATTTCCTTTTTTGTGTTAGGAGTAGATTACATTGAGAAAATTAAGCATAGGAATAGTTTTTTTTTTAATATTGCCATTTAACTGTCTAGATGCCTGTAATATCTATTGTATTAACTAAAGGAACCCACAGCAGCTTGTTGTTGTCTGTATTTCTTTGGCTAAGGGCTTTGTTCTCTCTTTAAACTATTAGTAGCCTTGGTAATAGTGAAAGTTTAAAACTTTGCACTAAAAGAAAGATTACATTTACTCGGATTTTTAACCGAGAATTGACTAGTGTAGGTGGCATGGCTAATGGGAAAAGGAGGTAGGTAGTGCCACAGGGTGTCACCTGTGGTATTGGAGGGGGTTCCTGGAGGTACCAATAACCAAATTATAATCTGCGAGTCTTAATAGGGAAATGACTTGTAATATTCCATTTCCACTATAATATTTTCAACCAGAGGATAGCAGATCACCAAATAAACACCAAGAACAGAGATATCCCCTAATGTTGCTTTTGTAGTGTCCAGTCTCATGGATAGACTGAGCTTTGTCCAGTGAAGGATTCTGTAAGGGGTGCTATGAGTCTAAGCCTACCATAGACACCAGGACCTTGAATGAGACACCAGGACCTTATCTGTCTGTAACATAAAACTCTTTAATACAAAAGAGTATTCATTGAAAATAAAAGAGGTTATGGAATATTATAGGCAATGTCATTGTCCTTGTGACGCAAGCATAATTATAGATAACAAACTAAAAATGCTCTCCGATAGGCTTGTAATTAACATCCCGTTGATCCTCACCAGGAACTGCTGAGAGATTTAGCCAGTGTTTTTATTCTTATTTGATCTGGATTTTTCTTTCTTCTATAAAACCTCTAAGATCTGTGAATTATTTTCTGCATATCTCATGTTCTTCTTGCCTTATGTGGACCTCTGCTGGAATGCTTGCTTCCCTGAGTTAGAGAACTTATCACCAAAAAGTACAGGAAATCTTCAGTTTCTGAAAGTGTAAAGGCTCAACATTTAGTTTAAATATGGAGCCATCATCAACTCTGTTGCTATGGAGATCCTTCCTCCCATGTGCTCTGAAACATGTCTGCTGCCAATTATCCAGAAATAACTTCTCTATTTCTATGGAATTTTCTGTCTTACCTACTGCTGCCTCTATTCTGTTTGAGCTTTGGTGGAAGGAGGAGGGCTTTTCATTTTTATTCCTTGCAGGCAGGAAAGATAATTTTCAAGGTGTCCAAGCTGAAAAGGATTCCCCACTGTGTCATTTCCTGTGTAACACTATTAAACATCCCCATTAGCTGCAGTGAATGAAGGTTATTTATTTACTTTTATGCATTTCATACAGTAGAATAGACTACCATGTTGGTAGCAGTGGTGGGAAAGGTGATTATGGGTCAATTGTACATTATTAGTCAACCTAATGTGACAGACGCTCAGGTCTGTCCCCAAGCCCCCGGCCCAGGAGTTTGATGAACCATACTATTTTTCATATGAGCTGCCACTCAGATACTCCAGTGAGCAGTTAGGAGTTAAGGATGGGGTTTCTCTACTTCTCAATCTTGATTTGGATCATTCATGCTTGCTTGGGAACTAAAGAGTCTTCAATGTCACTTGGGTAGATTTGAAAGCACTGTCTATAACCACAGAGCTAGATCCAGCTAATGACTTTACACAGCAGCAGGATTTCAGTTGCTCAAATCCCTATCTTACCTCTCTCTGTAGGTCAGGAACTTCTGCTGCCGCTAAAGGAGCATCCTTTATCCGCTGCTTCATGCTTAACCCTGGTGGCATCTTTGTGGTTGACCATTGCTTTCCACAGGCTTAACCAAGTGGTATTCCAAGAACATCTCAGATTAACAGAAGATCTCTGTTGTATTTTACAGACTTGCTTTTAGAGAGTAATTAAATGAACACAGATCTGTTCTGAAGTCCTGAGTTTCCTGCATTCATAGCAGGGATGGAGAAACAGGGATAGTTCTCTGAACACTTTGCCCATTGGAAGCCTATATATAAAAGGAAATAAAAAGTTTGTTTGCCCCCACCCCTTTTCACCATTTTTGCCATAAGCCTTGGAGAATATTATGGAACAGATTCCAAGTATCACTGGCAGGGTCTGTGACAGAGCTGATAGATAGCAGGGGAGGGGCAGTGGGAGACTTTCCAGTTTTGTACTGCTTATAGGTTAATCTACAACTTCCCAGGCCAGCAGGTTCCGAATCTTTAAAACCATTGACATTTTCCTAGACCAGAAACCCTAGAGAAGCTGCATATAAGGGGCTGCAGATATGATCATTGAGCTTTGGTAGATACAATGACTGCCCACATTCAATGGTCATTTAACACAATAGAAATCACCATGCCTCTTGATAGCATCACCCAAACAATTTTCTTCCTCCTTTCCAAAACTCTACCAAAAGCTATCGTAGAAGAATAGGGGTTGCAGGAGGGGAATACTAGGCAGTGCTGAGGAGATGACAATCTGCTAAAGTGCTGGCTATAATGCACAGACGGGCATAGAAAAATATCCAGACATAGCTACAGATAGTCCATGTAGAGGAAGATTTTTACTCTCTACTGGATGTGTTATATAAATGCATATACTACTTATATAGTAAAGTATTTTTTTAAATGTCATGAAAAAATCAACTCTTCATATTTGTTTATGAGTTTGCTTGATAGTCCAGTCCAAATCACGGGTAAGGATCATGTCTATAGCACACTTTGACAGATGCCCTCAGGTCACGCATAGTTCTCAAGTGAAAGCTCCAACCTCACCTCCCATTCAAGAAAGCACCTAAAATGACTTGAATCATGATCATATGATTAAGGGGATAAACTTTTACATGCCTTAATTTCCCTTTAAGAGTAAAGGTATCCATAAGCTTGATGTATGTATCAGAAACAAATTACATGAGATGCAATGTTTTGAAACAACATGTTTGAGAACCGCTAATATTGATGGGCAGTCACTGCATTTGGGTGAGATGTACTAAGGATTGTGTGTGATACCAAGAAGATCAAAGTGTCATCTTTAAACTCAAAGAGGGGAATTCTGTATCACAAGACAGCTCATGATGAATTTCTGCCTTCATTTGAGTGTGTAGATATTCTGAGGACAACTTGCAGCTGGGAGACTGGGAGATGTCTTCATGAAGGGGGTGTCTCCCCAAAGTGGTCTGATTAAAAGATCTGGAGGTACTTGTAGGTGGGCTGAGGCTGGGGAGGGCTGTGGTTGGCAAAAGTTGTCTTTAGAGGACATTGCAACCTCTCTGATGACAAGGGATTTGTTTCATCTGCCACTCTATACTTAATGTCAAGAGCCAGCCATAGAAAAGGTGCTCAGGACTACTCACTGTGTAAATAATGAGACAAAAGGAGCATCAGCAGTAGAAATTGAGCTAGTCTGGGATACAGCCTCGGAATCTCAGTTCCATGCTGGTAAAGCCATAGCTGTTCTAATTTTCCTGGTGTGCTGGGTTCCTGGGAGCACTAACAGAATCAGTCCTTCAACAACAGCCTTGGAAGATTGATTATTTCTAGGGTCCAGAGCCCCTTACCGGTTGCTGAGCAGGAGACAAAGAAAGAAGACAAGATCTCTGCCAGGAAACAGTTTACAGATTCCTCTGTGTGACCAGCTTTTAACAAGTTGCACATTTACAAAGCTCCAGACGCTTATCTCTGTATTCATGTGACCCTCACCCTTATTTCTGAGTGTTGATGGATGACTTAAATTATCATTTCCCCTTTTACAACCGCTTCGGGATCCTGAAGTGGAAGGACTTGCCTCTGGTCTCCCAGCCCAGGATTGCAGAGCCAGAGAGAAAATCAATGTCTCTCTACCTTGCTGCGGTTCTTTCCTCTTGAACAGACTGGGACCCTATGAGGCCTCTGTGAGCTGCCTGGTAAGTCTTAGAAGGCCCTGACTGCTACTGTAATTAACGTGTGGATAATAGATTTCCCCTCCTCTGGGAAAGAGGAACAAAACAAAACAAAGCAAACAAACCAACAAAACCCTCTGAGGTTTTCCCTCTGCTTTGTGCATTGACTTGAAGGTTTCAAGGTATAGTGAGGCTTATAGGAGTTAAGATCTGTGCTTTGTTTGAGTTTCTGGCAATCCAGGAAATGAAATTTGCATTTTTCCACCCCTGACTGGAATTCTTGTCAGATTTCTTCTGTTTAGTTCATCTGCATACAACCCTCTTTAATTTACAGTGAGTAAAACCCATCCTTCCATGTCTATTTGCCCAATAGTTCCTTCTCCAAGTGGTCCAAGACCTTTGGGCAAATAAGTCATGGAATATATAGGCTGAGCTGTACTGGCAGGGCTCACCCTTGGGATACTCATGAAGCATTTGTCCATCTTTGGTTTCTTCCTTTTGTTTTTCATGCTCCCAGTCATACCCTCACATTTTCCCTTTTTTTTTTCCTCCATATATAAATATACTCTGTCACTACAGAAAAACGTTTTAAAACAATTGGATATTTCATTCATCCAACAGTATTGACCTCAGGTCTGCTATGTGCCAGGTACCTTGCTATCTGTATCAGCTTTCTATTGTTGCAAAAAAACAAAAATACCACAAACTTATTGGCTTAAACACATTTGTGAGCTTGTATTCTCTGGGTTCAGGAATCTAGACATGGCTTAGCTTTAGGTCAAGCTGAAATCTGGGTGTCAGCTGAAGCTACAGTCTTCAGCTGATGCTTGATGTGCTCTTCCAAGCTCACTGGTTGGTGGTAGAGTTCATTTCTTGGTGGTGGATGATGGAGGTCCCCTTTGTTCATTAGCCATTAGCTGAGGCCTACTCTCAGCATCCAGAGGCTATCCTCAAGTCCCTGCCACGTGGCCTTCTTTCATAACATGGGAGCTAACTTCTCCAAGACACCAGGCAAGCACCTGCTACTGCTTATCTCTCTGACTTCATTTAAAGACTCACCTGATTAGATCAGGAGCATCTCCCTCTTGATTAACTCAAAGCCTATTGATTAGGGTCCTTAACTGCATCTGGGGAATATCTTCATCTTTGTATAATGTAATTTTGTCATGAGATTAATGTCCCATTACACTTATGAGTCCTGCCTATGCTGGGGGCAGGAGGGGATTGATTGCACAGAATGTGTATCCAGGGGGCAGAAATCTTGGGGGCCGCCTCAGAAAGCTATGCAGGGAAGATGTAACTGTGAGTACAACAGGCCTCCGTTACACTTAGATTTAGTGGGAGAGCCAGAAAATAATACATAGGTATTTTTAATTTGTGATATGTTCTCTGAAAGAAAGAAACATTGATATGAAAAATACTATGCACAAGTAGCATTTACATGGGGTAACTTTTCTACAGAGCTATATGAAATGAAAAGGAACAGTCACATAAAGATCTGGAGAAAGAGCATTCCATGCAGACAGACCGGTGAATTTGAAAGCATGGGGGTCAGGAAGACCTGTTCTGTTTTTGAAGAATAGACAGGAGACTGGTGTGGTGGGAGCAGAGTTCAGGAGGAAATGAGGTCTGATAGGTAGGCATAGGCCAGGTGAGGCAGAGACTCAGATGTCATGTTTTGGAGCTGGGAAGCTAAAAGTCATTTTAGCCAGGGTGAAAATAGGATACGATTTAAGATCTGCAACGTTGTGATTTCTAATAAAAATATATTTGATTTTCATCCCAATTTTTTTTTTTTGACACAGAGCTTCTAAAACTCTGAGAATTTGCTTCGTGCAGAGAAAGACAAAACTGTCAATTGTTTGTTAATAAGGTGACTTTTGACCCTACCCAAGGATGGGAGCTTGTTGCCAGTGGAGTCAAGTATGTGATTATAGGTTAGAACTTTAGGTCCCAATCCCACCCCCTGATGTTAAGGGAGAGGAGAGGTGCTGGGGATGGAGTTCAATCACCAAGAGCCAATGATTTCACCAATCATGCCTAAGTAGTGAAGCCAATATAAAAGCCCCAAGATAGGAGATTCAGAGACCTTTGGAGTTAGTGAACATGTGGGGACTTGGAGACAGTGGTATGCCTGGGGAGCGCACCGAAGCTCTGTGCTCCTTCCCACATACCTTGCCCCACGCATCTCTTCCATCTGGCTGTTCCTGAGTTATATCCTTTTATAATAAACCTATGATGTAGTATGTAAAATGTTTTCCTGAGTTCCGTGAGCCACTCTAGCAAATTAATCAAACCCAAGGAGAGTCCTGGGAACCTCCAGTCTATAGCCAGTTGGTCAGAAGCCCAGGTGACAACCTAGACTTTCAATTGGTTTCTGTGTGTATGTGTGTGTTTGGAGGACAACCTGTGGAATCTGACATTATCTCCAGGTAGATGGTGTCAGAATTGAATAGAATTGTAGGCCACCCAGCTGGTGCTGGAGGATTGCTTGGTGGTGTGGGAGAGCCTCCCACATGATGGAATTGGGTGTGGAATTATAAGATCACTTTATGTGAAAATTGAATCATAGAAGTCCAAGGGAGGGAGCAGGGAAACCAGATGAGACAATTTTGAGTCCAGTAAAGAGATGATGGAAGGCTACAGTTGAGTGTTGGCTGTGGAGATAGAAAGAAGGAAATGGAGTCAAAACATATTTTAGAGACATTCAGAAGGACAGGAGTTGCTGATGGATGGGACGTGGCACCCAGCAGGGGCATTTCAATTTTAAAAGGTTAATCACTTCGCTTGAGGTCACACAGTTAATAAGCATCTGCAGGCAGTTGTAGATGTGGGTAGTCTAGCTCCAAATCCACTATCCTCTCTTCATCTCTCTAATTCCTTAGTGGAACCACAACTCAAACCAGGCAGTAGATGCCATTAATTGAGATTGCTGAAAATATGCTGCAGATCCACTTTTCCCTCCCCTTAGAAAATGTAGGTAGAAATAGTGGGGCATTGCTTTATAAACTCAGCACATACTCAATTTTATTGCAACCCAGAGTAAGATGATGCTGGAAGCCATGGTCTACCAGAGTTGAAGATCCTTTTTCCCTGGAATTTCTCCAGAGGAACGCATCATGGGATCTTGGACACTGGTTGGTTACCATTGTGTTGTTGAAAACACTTTTGTATAATGATCAAGGGAAGAAGGCAAAGAGGGAGTAATTGCAGTAGATTTGGTTTATGATTTTGGCTTTTTTATTTGTGAGTCAGGTTTGAAGGCTGAGATGACCTACAGAGGCACTCAAATGATCATAAAAACAAGCTCTCTCTCATTGCCTGCTCTCCTGACCACCCCATCCAGAGGTCCAGGGGAAGACAAAAACATTTGCATAAGCGCCAGACTGAATGATTTGGTGTCTATTAATCTACATACTAGAGATAATAGTTTTGTTTTTAAAATGGCCATAAATTGTACTAACAGACAGGGCCAGTGAGAAATAAAGGGTCTCATAGTGTTGAATAAGCCAACTTTTTAAAATTTAAATTCAATTTGCCAACATATAGTATAACACCCAGTGTTCATTCCTCAAGAGCCCTCCTCAGTGCCCATCACCCAGCTACCCCATCCCCTCACCCACCTCCCCTTCTGCAACCTTTTGTTTGTTTCCCAGAGTTAGGAGTCTCTCATGGTTTGTCTCCCTCTCTAATTTTCCCCACTCAGTTCCCCTCCTTTCCTTTATAATCTCTTTCACTATTTCTTATATTTCACTATGAGTGAAACCATATGATGATTGTCCTCCGACTGACTTATTTAATATTCATATATATATATATATATATATATATATATATATATCACAATAGCTAAACTGTGGAAGGAGCCATGATGTCCTTTGACAGGTGAATGGATAAAGAAGATGAATAAGCTAACTTAAATGAGCATTGTACCACAGTTTTTTTTTTTTTGTACCACAGTTTTTATCTCAGGATGTCTGAAAAGCTTTTGGTTTCTTTTTTTTTTTTAAGATTTTATTTATTTATTCTTGAGAGACAGAGAGAGAGAGGCAGAGACACAGGCAGAGGGAGAAGCAGGCTCCATGCAGGGAGCCCGATGTGGGACTCGATCCCAGGACTCCAGGATCACGCCCTGGGCTGAAGGTGGCGCTAAACCACTGAGCCACCCAGGCTGCCCAAGCTCTTGGTTTCTAATGGAAAACAATGAGATATACCTGTAAGGATGAGAAGGTGAGAAGTTCTGCCCTATTCTGAACAATATCTGGGCAGGTGTTACACAAGATGAGCATCACTGAGGATGGATATCAAAGTCCTCTTGCTTCTTTTTTTTTTTTAGTCCTCTTGCTTCTTAGAGGGGCCAAGAAAAATCCAGGTCTCTGAAAGTCAACAATAGCACCAGTGTTTTAGAGATTATGTTATGAATACATCAAATTAACACTGGTTAAGTGGAGCATAGGGGGACAGATATTAAGCCAAGTTTCAGAAACAAACCATAAGAAGAATTAAAATAGAGAAGTTTATTACTGCAGGCCCTAGAGAAGTACTTGGCACACGTCAAGGAACCACATGGGGAAGTCAAGGCAGAGTATGGGCAGAGAGAGCTAGAACCTGGAACACATGCCTTTAATAGGGTCTGTGGATGAAGTACTTTGGGGTTCCTGGGAAAGGCTGGATTGGTGAATTCAAACTGGAAGAGCAGGATTTTGGTAAGCCCCAGGGAGGCCTTATCTAAGAGAGACACAAGGAGAGATTGTTGATCACAAGGGCAGTTGGGGAAGTCATGTCAGGAACTCCCATTTCCTGGTGACTCTGCAGGTTGTTGTCTGGGGCACGTGCTTGCATGAGGGGCTATTGTCAGTTTAAGATCCCTGCAGACCCCTTGGCCAAACAAAATGGATGTTGAGGCAGCACCACCATGGAGCAGCTTAGCTAAACTCTCAACAGCTAATTATCACCTCTATTTACACAATTCATAACAATAATATGATATATGAGAGCTAACAGTTGTGGAAGACTAATCATGGTCTAGGCATTATGTTAATTGTTTTACATGACTTATCCCATTTAATTCTTATAATAATCTTGTCTTGCAGATAATAGTATTATCTTGTTTAAAAGGAATGGAGGCTTAGAGAGATCGAGAAACTTTTCTAATGACTCATAGTGAATGGCAGAGCTAGTATTAGAATACAAAAGTATTTCATTCTGTGTTTAGTGCTTTTATTTGTTTATTTAATTCAATTAATTAATTAATCAATTTATTTATTTTTGAGAGCATGACCTGAGGGAATGGGAGAGAGAGGGGGAGAAAGAGAATCTTAAGCAGTTCCACACCCAGTATGGAGCCCTATGCAGTGCTTGATCTCAGAACCTCGAGATCATGACCTGATGTGAAATCAAGAGTCAGGCATTTAACTGACTGAGCCACCCAGGAGCCCCTTAGTTTAGTGCTTTTAAATATAAAATACAAAAATAAAATGAGTGCCTTAGATGCTGGACCTCCAGAAACTGGCGTGTCAGTTCAGCCCCCCTTCTGTCCCTTCTCCCTATCGTTTTATGGGTGAGGACATTGTATTTTACAGAGGTGAAGTGACTTACCTGATGTCACTTACTTGTGTCAGTAGTCAATGATCTGGAAGTCTGAGGGAGATTTAGTTGGCTAGGGAAAATTTCTGAACATTATTGGCATTCTATTGGTGTTGTCCATGAGAGAATTAAAGAACAAAGGGCTTTTGGATACCTGCTAAAGAAAAAAATGTGGAAGGACTATAGCTATGTTCGTTTGTGAGGTGGTTTTAGTCTTGATGTGCAGAAAATCTGCTTCAGTGGAAGAAAGCCTTCTATTGAAATCTGAGAAAAAAATGTTAAATGAAACAGTGATTTAAAATCAATAGTAAATGATTTTTTAAATTGCTTAGTGACACAAAGGAGTTTATCATTTTATAACATTTTAAAATCCAATTACAATAGAATCTGTTTGCTGTTTTTCAGGAAATAGCTCCTGAGATGTTAATTTATAAATAATCCAGATTTGCAAATTCCAACGTATCAATTTTTTCCCCATAAAACTTCTAAGTCACTAAGTTCTGGCTAAAGATTGTCATTCTCTTGGTGTTCTAAGCTTTGTTTGCTTAGAGCAGCATTAGCAGTTGGATTTTGTTGGAGAAGACTTTTTTTTTTTTTGAGAAGACTTTCTTTTCTTCAGAGTAACATCTTTTCATAACTCACAGGAATTACTGCATCTTTGATGACTAGTGGATGGCAGTGTTTGGTGGTCAATAAAGTCCATTCACTAATTACAACTCACAGAGGCATAATGAGCTTATGGTTGCTCCTTCAAATCATAAATGGATCAATTCAAATAATAGATATTCAGGACAAGTCATAAATTGTAAGAATCAAGAAGGGTAAATTGCAACATTTCACTGTTTTAGCAAAATTAACCGCTATTTCTACTTTAATTAAGCACACATTTTAAAATTAAAACCATTTGAAAAGAGAAACATTCCTTTTAGCTAAGGTACTTAGGGGAGTGGGAAGCCTCTCTTTCTAGAGTATGGAGCTATAATCCTGTTTCCATCCCTCTTCAGCTTGTCAGGATTCTTAGCTGCAGACCAAGTTTAATGAAAGAAAAGCTTAGAGGTGTCTGGCCTTGCAAATCCATACATACGGTTTCTCTAACTTCTGTGATAATGGGGTACTTGTTAAAAATAGATATATTTTTTTTCCTTTAGGAATTCTCATCAGATAGGACTAAGTTGGAACATCAGAGTCTGTGCTCTTAATAAATACTCCAAGCCATTCTTATAATTGAGGAATTTTAAGAAATCCTGTGATGTGAGAGGAAATGCCATTTTTTTTTTTTTGCCCAGATTTTGATGATTTCAACAGGAGGAAGATTCCAGCAGAAATCTAATAGACCCTCAAACAAGTTCTTCATTGGAGATGCTGTGAATCCTTCTTCCTCTTTGGGCACTTGGTTAGCTTTTGAAAATGACTGCATTGGTTTACTCCTCTTATAGATAACACACTATCTTCTCCCTTCCCCATGTTTATTAGAAATAAGGAAGATATATTTAAATAAAAAATTGAGCTTCTGGAAGTGAATACTGTAATTTCTGAGATGAAAAACATACTGGATGGTATTCACAACAGATTAGATGTTGCAGGAAAAATGATTAGTGAACTTGATGTAGTAATAGCAACTATCTAAAATGAAATGTATGTAGAAAAACACTGGGGAAAAAAATAAACAGCCATGAATGAGTTGTGGAAAACTTTAAGGGCTTCAATATATTTGCAATGCCAGAGTAGAAGAAGGTATGGGCAGAAAAAGTATTTGAGGAAATGATAGCTGAAAACATTTTAAATTTGGTGGAAAGTATAAACTGAGGTCTAAGCTGTTCAGCAAATTGCAAACACAATAAATATTAAGAAAATTCATTTGAAGGTATATCACATCAAATTGCTTAAGACCAAGTGATGAAAGACAATCTTGGCAGCCAGAGGAAAGACAGACATTGCCTACAAAGGAGCAATGTTAAGAATGACAGCCAATTTCTTTGACACTGTGCAAGAGACGTGCGGAGCAACTTCAAAGTGTCAAAAGAAAAAAACCATCAACTTTGAATTCTATACCTAGTGAAAATATCTTACAAAAAAGAAGGTGAAATAAAGACTTTTGTGGCATTTGTAATGGCTAGGATTTTCCGTTTACAATGAGGACATAGTTTTTGGAATCTTTTTTTTAAATAGAAAACAAAGTCTGTCCTTTAAATAATTTTTATTTTTCCTTTTTGGATGATGCTTTTGCAGCTCATTTTTATAAAGGAGAGGGGGGAAATGAATTTTGGTAAAGTTTGAAGGAAAAAAAATGTTTGGTGTCTATAGGAGTGTCCACCAAAACCCTAAATACATTCTTTAGATTCTGCTCAGATCTCTGGTGAGAATACAGATTCTTGGATAAGTGGTCAAAAAAAAAATATTCGCTGTTACCTATGGGAACCCTATAATGGGGAAGATGATTGTGACCTCTGTAACCTTGTTGGGCTTCAAGCATCCATTCTTTGGGAAGTGGTGGATTCCAGATTACTCAAGGCAGTTGTTAAATAACCTCTGAAGAGATCATTCAGGGCAGTGGGCATTAATGGCATTAATCCTGTAACCAAGTAGAAAACGTTACACGCTAAAAGGGAGTCAGGTCCAAGGCATTTTGTGACTCACACTTTCATTGTAAAATTTTAACATCACTGAAAAACGAGATCACCTCTAAGACAATGAGTATGTAGATCTATACATAATCTCAGCAAGCATTTATGAAGCACCTGCAATGTGCATCTACTATGTTAAGCATTCAGTTTGTATATAATCAGTACAGGCTCTCCTTGAGGAAGTTACAACTCATGTAAGAGGCAGACCTGGAAAATAGTTACAATACTGTCAGTTGAGTATTAAAGGAGTTTATCAAAGAGTTATTATATTAGTTGAGCACTAACTATATACCAGGATCTCTGACAGACAGTGGAAAACAAGACAAAACTCTATAAAGTTTATAACATAGCTGGTGGGGTGCTATGGTAACAGAGAAAAAGAGATTTATCCTTTTATTTACCTTGATCGCTTTGAACTATGACAATTTGTTTGGCACATGTGACTTCTAACATTCCTTGGGTGAAGCTAAAGATCTTACTACTTCTGGATTTTTTCACTATTTTGAGAAGAAACACTTCTGACGGCTTCAAAGAGAATCATGCACATAATAAGTGATGGATGACTTATTTGATACTTAATTCACTGTTGTAATGGCAACTCAATTATTTAAGTGGTAGAAACACAGATGCTTGTGCCTGGATGAAATCTTAGTTATTTAACCTTTTCTCCTCTTTCTCTCCCAACCGAAGATGAGGAGAGTGAGAAACAAAGCCTCTCTGATATCATTTGGTTAATGGAAGAGTTGGGAATAGGGTTCCTTGTCCCTTCCTGTAACACTTTTCAGCTTCCAGTAGCACAGCTATGAAGTAGAGGGGATGAGAAATAAGGACAGCAGGTATTGAGACCACAGATTTACTCAAAAAGTCTGAGTTGAAGAAGCCTAGAGATTGAAAGAGAAGGCTTTCAGGGATGAATTTACAGTGCAGGGTACCAGATTACAAATGACAGTCAGAACCACAGACAACATCAAAGAGAGCCCTGGGGGGTAGTTTTGGCTTCAGTAAAGGGAACCAAGAATACTTAACTCCAAAGATCACACCATGCCTTTTTCAAGTAGAGGATTTGTGTTTTTTACTTTAGGAAATTCCATACTGGGTGATGAAGTGGGAATAGCATAGCATTGGGAGTTGGAAAATCTGGAGCCAATTCTCACCTTTTACTGACTATGATAGTTTGAACAGTCATTTGGTACTTCTGGACCTTAATTTCCTCATGTGTAAAATGTAATAAAAGTAAAATGTGACTTTCAGAGGCTCTGTAAATATCAAGTGCGATATTTACTTGAAATGTATATTTAAAGTAATAGATTACTATGCAGTCTTTTTTATTTTTCTGTATATGCTTCCTGGTGTGGTGTTTTTTTTTTAATAAATTAATTTTTATTGGTGTTCAATTTACCAACATACAGAATAACACCCAGTGCTCATCCCGTCAAGTGTCCCCCTCCGTGCCCGTCACCCATTCACCCCCACCCCCCGCCCTGGTGTGGTGTTTTTCATGGTATACTGGGGCCCAGTATTTGGGTCTTCTTGTCTTCTTTTGGTTCTGGGTCCCCAAGAGTTTATGGTGATATATTGAACACATTCCTTTATGTCTGTCCTCATGAAATCCTCTCAAACAAAAGTGAAAATGAGGAAAAAAAAAAGACAAAAACAAAAACTACAAAGACAGAGAATCCTAGAAGACATAAAGGTGGGCAGGAAATGCCAGCATAGTTTTGTTGCTGGAAAAAAGGATGAATACAGGATAACTAAGGGAGCAGAATGAGGAAGTTGAAAACTAGGTACCTCTAAGGTGAGGGTGGGGTGAGGAAGGCTAACAAGAAGCAAGCATATTTGCAACACAGAAGCTCAAAAAGGTTCAAAAAATTAAAAAAAAAACATGTGGGAACAGACTGGAAGCAGGAAGGCCCAGTAGAAGTTTTTATACGAAGTTAAAAATGAGATATCCTTCCCCCCAATATAGACTTAAGAATAACTTTGCTATGCCTCCCCCTCCACAGAAAAGTGCAAGTTTATTCCACAGGGAGATATACTCAGAGAGTTCCTAGATGAGATGATCAGATTCAGATGAGGTTGGTGTAAGATGCCCCACTAAAGATAAGGCACTGAGAAACACTGAGTAGTGAGGCTTAAACTACTGAGTAATGAGTTTTCTTTTCCCTCTTGGCTCCTAGAATGTTGTCAGCCAAACTTATACCACCTAGGTAGGAGAATGGAGAAGTCATCTCTGAGAAAACTGACCATCTGGATAGAGAATATCTACAGACATACTAGCGTTTAGGGGTACCCCCCAAAAAAAATAATTAGGTCCTTAATTCTAGAGTGAAGTCCACAGATTGACAAATTCTGTCTATAAATACAGAACTACCCACCAACATCAATCAGCATCTTTAGTGTCTTACTATTGAATGAATTCCAATTTCAAATGGATTCGTAATGTGTCAATGAAAACTTCAATGGCTAGAGATGTGAAGAAATCCTCTAATATAAACATTGAAAATCTAAATAAATGGAGAAAAGGGATGAAGAGGAAAGGGATCACAAAAGCAACAACTAATATTCTCAGAGATAACAGACTATAACCATTGCATTTATGAAGCAAACAAGAACAGGATGCTTTAGAAAAGGAACAGAAAAGAACAAGAAAGAACTCTCAGAAATTAAAATACGAGATGATATTCACCAAATTATAAGGATGTGAAGATAAAGTTGAGATAATGATTCAAAATTTTAAAAACAATACGATGGAAAAAAGAGAAGAAAATAAGACTAGGAGAGGACCATGAAAAAAGAACAGAAAACATGGTGAGGAAGAAAATATTGACCTCTCTTCCTCTCTTTCTCTAAAAAGAATAAATAAATCTTTAAATAAGAAAAAAATAAAATAGGCAAACTCTTACAAATAGAGTGGAAAGGTGGTTGCTGGGGCTGGAAAAAGCAAGAAATAGGGAGATTAAGGGGCTCAAATGTTCAATTATGCAATAGAACAGTTTTGCAAGATACATAAGTTGTGGAGATCTACTATACAGCATAGTGTCTATAGATGACAGTACTGTATTATGTATTTGAAATTTGCTATGACAGCAGATCTTATGTTAAGTGTACTTACCACTAATGATGATGATGATGATGATGATGATGATGATAATAGGGTGAGAGAAAACTTCAGGACGTGTTGGATATGTTTATGGTGTTTATGATAGTGATAGTTTCATGAGTATATACCTATCCCCAAATGCATCAAGTTGTATACATTAAAAATGTACAGCTTTTAATACGTCTGTTATTCCTCAATTTTTTAAAAAAGATATTTATGGAATTTAGGAAACTAGGGCTCTGCTTTAGGAGAAAGCCAAAGGGAATCTCCAGGTTGATAGAAGGGATTTTCAGGATCCTCAAGACCTGTGTAGGTAACTGGATAAAGAAAGACTCCTAAAGGGTTGTCTTCAATACAAGTAGTAAAAGGAAATATCTTTTTATTTTATTTTATTTATTCATAAGAGACACACACACACACAGAGGCAGAGACATAGGCAGAGAGAGAAGCAGACACCTTGCAGGGAGCCTGATGTGGGACTCGATCCCAGAACTCTGGGATCATACCCTGAGCCAAAGGCAGATGCTCAACCACTGAGCTACCCAGGCATCCCAAGGAAATATCTCTTTAAACATTTCTGACACTCTTACCTGCCTCCTCCCCTCCCCCACTGGAGATGACTAAATTCATGTAGTTTAGGAATTCTGAACCTGGTTGACATTCCTCCCATATTAGGAAAGCCAGAAAAAACATTATTACTATTTCAAGCTTCTAGATCCATGGACTCCAGGTCAACTGCCCACTCCTGAGATCTATAATTGAAACATGATATTAAAATTACTCTTCACTACTAAATGCACAGGAATTAGAAACATTCCATATTCATTTAAAGGTATTATAGAAGATCAAGATGTCATACTCTTGAGAATAAATGAGTAGATTTAGGATTACCCTGGATTTAAATCTGAAGGTGAAATGGTAACAGAATCTTAAAAAAAAAAAATCTAATAAATACCGCTTAAGATTGAGGACTGGGAGAGAAGAAAACTGAAGTATATCGGTTTCTTACTATGTGCCAAGTCTTTGCTCAGCATGTAAACTCTATACATTATGATGTTTTTGTAGAATCGATGGAGATTTAGAATGCCTCCCCAAATCCTTGTGTTATTTGGGTTGTTTTCCCAGCTGGAGAGGTATTGATTCATTCTGTGTTAGGAATTTTGAAGACATGGTAGGTAAGGGCCAAGTCAGAGAGATGACCTGCTTGGAGAGATTACGACTCTTCCTGGAAAGTTGTAGGATGTGGGCCTTTTTCTTCACCTATGATGTTTTCCTGTTTACCCAGGAATTATTATGCCTCCCCCTCCCATAACTCCTCCCCCTCCCCTGTAGTTTGTAATGATATAGAACTTACAACTTCTAAAAGTATTTACCTATCCATAGCTTCATTCTTTATTGGCTCTGTTTTCCTCTGAAGCAGAACCACCATATCTGCCTTGAACTGTCAGCCTCTAGATTTTTATAGGAGAGAGATAGACAAACTCATTTTAAATCACTGATAGTTTGAATTTCTGTTACAGTCAAACCTAATTTAAGTCAAAACTAATTGAAGTCCTTTTATTCACAGTATATTCTGTTATTTTATTCTTTTAATAAATATTGAGAACCTACCAGATGCCTAGCACTGCTGCTTTCTGGGGATAGAATAATGAGCAATAAGAAATACAACTTTAGTGGAGCACCCATTAGGAAATATCAAAGAAAGAAAATTTGCTGTTCCAGGTAGTTAGGTCATTAGCTTGTTAACTAATATATAAATGTAGATTTTTAAAAATCATAAAAGCAAAATGAAAGTGGGGCTACTGTGAGAGTGAGATGTGGGGCGGTGAAGAGATTTCAGTGTTGGAGAGCTCTAGACATTCTGTGGGAGTGAGATGTGGGGCAGTGAAGAGATTTCAGTGTTGGAGAGCTCTAGACATTCGGGAGATCAATAAAGGTGGGAGCTACACGGCAAAGTGGAATAGGGTAGTTGATAAAGACAAATTGTTTCCTTTCTAATTTTGCCTCAGTTTTTGGGTCCACTGACACAGGCTTCCAATGCCAAGTGTGAAGTGAACTTTCCAATTCCACCTGGGTACCATTACCTTTTCTCTCTGAACTTGTCTGAGACATTTTGGGAAGGAAGAGAAGGTTCATTACCTAGGGATCCTTGAATAGCTAGCCTAGTATACAGTTCTGGGAGTGCCCATACAGCTCATCTTTGCTAAATAGATGAGATATCACAGGTTTAAAATAACTTCATGCCACCAAGGGTCACTTCAGAAGATGTTCTCAGCCGAGAGCTGCCATTCATCCTATGGCAGAAAAAAATCCACAAAGCTATTAGTAGCACAGGAATAAAGGCAGATGGAGAGAAAGAGCTCAATACCCAGCATCTCCATCTAAAAATATCTACTGTCAGGGTGTTGTTCAGATGGCTATCACCTCAGGGAGGGAAGGAAATGGAGTCAGGAGGAAGGTAGGAAGAAAGAACAGGTAACAACACCAGGTTCCTTGTGTTCTTCTGGAAGCTGATGCTTATTTTACTTAATCCCCACAAAAACTGTGAAAGACATTATTATTATCACTGTGTCTGTTGTAGCCCTGAGACCAGGGCTCAGAAAGTTTAGGTAATCGCCCAAAATTGCTTGCTGCTTAGTAAGAAGCAGAAACAGAATTCTCACCTGGGTCAGTCTGACCCTATTATTTAACTAATTGGTGCTTGGATGAATGTTGCATGGTTCATCACCAGTAAGGTTTGTTCTGGGCTGACTTCCCTCTGAAGCTCAGCACAAACAAAAACAACACAGTATGGGTGGGATCCATACACATTTTATTATTAACTACAATGAATATTATCTTATTATTTTTAAAATTAATGTATTTATTTTAGAGAGACAGAGAGACAACATGTGTTAATGGGGGAGGAACAGGGTGAGGGAGAGAGAGAATTGCAAGTCGACCAAGCTCAATCCCACAATCCTGAGTTCATAATCTGAGCCAAAATCAAGTTGGGTACTCAACTACTGAGCCACCCAAGGGCCCCTACAGCGAGTATTATTAAGAGGATGAACTTGCCACAATATATTAAAACATGTTAAAAATCAAAGTCATATAGAAATTGCATCAGAAATGTTTGGATTAGGGGCACCTTGGGTGGTTCAGTGGCTGAGCGTCTGCCTTTGGCTCAGGTCATGATCCTGGGGTCCTGGGATAGAGTTCCACATCGGACTCCCCACAGGGAGCCTGCTTCTCTCTCTGCCAGTGTCTCTGCCCCTCTTTCTGTGTTTCTCATGAATAAATAAACACAATCGTTAAAAAAAGAGAAATGTTTGGGTTATGCTTTGGTAATTTAATTGTTTGTATTTTATGATCATGGCATTGGAGTTGGCAAATGGCTACTAAGAATTTTTGCTACTCAGAGTCCATGGTTTAGATCTTTGGATTTTTTTTCCTGACAGCAAAGTAATGGAACAAATTTTAATAATTCAATTGAATCAGACCTGTCAGTGCTATTGGAAAATACTGGCATATGAAGATCTAGCTTATGTTTAAGGGCTTTATGTTTATTACCTCATGTAATGTAATGTAATGTTCTCAACATCCCTCTGAAATAGGTTTTACTAGCATTATTTCCATCTTACAAATGAAGAGATTCCACCTCAGTGAGGTTAAGTAACTTCCTCCAGACCACACAGTTGGCAAATGACAGACCCAGGATTTGAACCTAAGAATTATTTACACCAGAACTTACTGTATATTTTTCTTTTTTTCCCCCTACCTTCCTCCAATGGAAAAGGAATGTCTTTTGCCTTTAATCTAGTTATGCTAATTGGGAATTAAACAGTAGTTGTTGAATACTATTCTGGGAAGTAGATTTAGAAAATAAAAGATTAGGGCACCTGGGTAGCTCAGTCAGTTCAGTTAAATGTCTTAGTCTTGATTTTGGCTCGGGTTGTGAAATCAAGCCCTGTGTGGGGCTCCATGCTGGGTGTGGAGCCTGCTTAAGATTCTCCCTATTCCTCTGTCTCCCTTTCCTTCTACCCCTCCTCTGGCTCTCTAAAAATTATAAAAATAAAAGATCAATTTCTCTCTGGTTCTTTTTTTTTAAGATTTTATTTATTTATTTGAGAGACAGCGAGTGATCACAAGTAGGGGGAGTGGCAGGCAGAGAGAGAGAGAAGCAGACTCCCCATGGAACAGGGAGCTGGACATGGGTGTTGATCCCAGGATCCCGGGATCATGACCTGAGCCAAAGGAAGATGCTTAACTAACTGAATCACCCAGGTGCCCCAATGTCTCTCTGGTTCTATTATTCACATCTTCACATTTGAGCATCTTAATGGAAATTGAGATCACAATCTGGTTGGACTTGGGAATCCTTCAGTCCAGGTGACCACAGGGCTTCCTATGAGTGCCAGTCGATTACACACTGTTCTTCAGGGTCAGCAGAGCTGTGCCTCCCATAGAGGGACGTCTTGGTGCCATTCTGTGCCACTGACTACCATCACGTGCATGGATGGGAACACAGCTAACTACTTCTCTGCCAGGCTGGTCGATTCCATCGTTTTTTCCGTTCTTCTTTCAAACATCCAGAAATGATTTTCCCTATAATGCCCTGAACGGGTCAAAGCAAAGCTAAGGCATTTCAGTTGAACTTGAGCCTCTCCCCAACTTGCCTCCCTTATTGGGGAGACAATGCATCAGCTCAAGGTAACCCCTGAGGAGGTCTGTTGCACAGATGAGGAGCAGGATTTCACAAACCCCACACACTGGCTACATGTTAAGTGGTTCAGATTGGCTCCAAACCGGGCAAGCTTGGATGTTTTCTGGAGGAAGATGAAGAAAATGATTCTGGACTACGTGAAGAATGAGGGGAGACAATGCTGGGAAAGAGGGGCTTTTATTCTGAATGGAGGGGTCACTGACAGAAAGAAAAATCTGACCTTTTTCAGATGTTGAATAAGAAGTGTGAGCTTTCTGCAGACAAAAAAAAAAAAAAAAGATCTCTTTGTAGTTTGCTGGGTATATTTCTAAAAAGGGTGCAGAGGGTACAGAGGGAACAAAAGAGAGAAAGATGTGAGGTTGAGGTAGAGGAGAATGGGGGGAGAGGAAAAGAGAGACTATAAATATAAACATGAATGAATATGACAAAACCAGGACTTCCAGAACATACAGGAGCAATTATTTCACTTCCCTTTTTTCTGCCTCTCCTGTTTTCCCCTGGGCTGCTCAGGGCCATTCACACAAAATTCTCACCAAAACATACCCTCCTTGGATACCTTCCAGTGTTTCTGATTGCTTCTACCTGTATACCTCTGTCCCCGACCATGCTTGGTGGTCCCAAACATATTAGAACAAAGGAAAGTGCCTGGGGGGGGGGTCAGGAGATATGGGTGCAAATTTCAGTTCACCATACCTACGTTATTTGACCTTGTACGAGTCACTTCCCTTTACTGGGACTCAGTTTCTCCATCAGTAAAATGAAGGAATGGTATTGAATAAAATCTATCATCCTTTCTTGTTGTGAGATTCTATGGAACTATTTGGAGGGCCACATAATTCCTGTAGGTCTCTTCTTCTTGGTGGCTCCAGTAAATATGCTAGTCTCCTTAGCTTTCTCAAGCATCAGAATCACCTAAAATGTTTGCAGAAGATTTTTAAAAAAGCCAAAAACAAATCCTACCTCAACCCCTTATCCCAATTCACTGCTTCAGAGTCTCCAGGGCTAGGTCCTGGGAAGTGGGGAGAGACATGGGGTGTCCCAAGTGAGTTTTGTTTTCAAGGAAGTTTGGAAAATAAGATGCTAAGCTAATTGGATGTCATGGCTGATATGGTTTGATGTGCTGTTTGTCCTAGTTAAAATATTTACATTTTAAAAAGGTCCTCAAGTGCCTCAACCCAAAGTTTATTAGAGTTAGTGAGAATAACATAGAGTAAGGGGGAAGTATTTATTGAAAGCCTCCCTAGTGCCTGGAAACAGCTAAATGTCTCATGTTCTCACCAGCTATGTGAGCTTGGTTATACAAGTAACTCAACTTCTCTATGACTCTGTTTCCTTGTCCAAAAAATCTTGTAGTAGAAGATTGAAAAACTTGTGAAAAAACTTGTACTAGAAGAGTGTGTTGGTTGTAGGGATCATTTAGCTTAGTGACTGGCACATAGTAAGCACTCAACATATATTCTTTCCAGTGGACCCTAGGAGAAATATATTGTTATCACCATTTTACAGATCTGGAGAATAAACTAAATGTGTCAAATTCATCACCAAAATGGAGTTTATAGGCAATTTGTAAGTGATGCAATTGGATTTGAACCCAGATCTCTGCTGACCCTAAAATTTCTGTTCTTTGGTCTATACTATTTGATCACCGACTACTACCAAGTGGGGAGCCAGTCCTGGCTTAGTCGGATAACTGGTCAATCCAGGATTTTATTTAATCAAAGTCGTAGTTGAAGCTAGGGGAATAATCCATTCCTATGCGGAGAGTAGGCTTTCAGGTGGTGAAAGTTCTTTCTTTCTTGTCATGGTTTAGCTCAAGAGAGTTCTGCTGACTCATCTTTTGCTATGGAAGATTCATAACTTACCATATTCCCCTCCTGACTGGCCCAGCTGCATCAGATTTGATATGCACTTCTAGTTTGGTCTCTTATTTATGAGAGGCAGTTTCCACAGACAAGTCAAGAAGTGGGGTTTTCCATCTCAGGTGTGCATGTTTGATTTACTTTTTGGGCCTGAAATGGGTGTTGGTGGTTTGGCTTCTCTGGATCCATGATGTACGGTTATGTCCAGATGCAGAATTTACACATTCTATAAATCTCACAATCATCCCAGTATCTCACCTTGGTGGCAGTGGGTTGGCATACTTGCAAGGCTCAGCTGTGACAGTCACATTTATAAAGTGCTATGGACTGAATGTTTGTCCCCCACCAGATTCATTTGTTGAAGTCTTAACCCCCAGTATGGCGGTATCTGGAGATAGGGCCTCTAAGAAAGTAATTAAGGTTAAATGAGGTTGTAAGGGTGGAGGCCTCACCCCTTATAAGGAGTAGTGTCTTTATAAGAAGAGGAAGAAAATACGTATTGCCCAAGAGAAGTGTATTTCCAAGCATAAGTTGGTCATTCCATTTCATGTGAAGGATAGTACTGAACTCATTGTATTCCATGCTTTAGAACCCTTAATTTTTTAACTGGGGGTGGGGGTCAGAAAAAAGCTTCAGTAAGAGGTACATTTGGTAGCAGCATAAGTAGAAAGAGGTCTCAAACTGGGACCTAGGGGACTATATTGGTCCACAAAGATGTGTGTTTTGTTTGGTCTGCATGTTGTTCTTTAATTTTTTTGATTGATTAAAAACAGGGGCACTTGGGTGGCTCAGTCAGTTAAGCATCTGACTTTGGGTCAAGTCATGAGATCATGGTCCTGAGATTGAGCCCCAGGTCAGAGGGATTGCTCTCCCCGTGGAGCAGTGAACCTGCTTCTCCCTCTTCCTCTGCCTGCCACTCCCCCTACACTCTTACTGTCAAATAAATAAATAAAATCTTAAAAAACAAAACAGAACAAAAAACCAAACCCTATATGCTCTTTGACCTTGGGCAATTCACTTTTCTGAGTCTCAGTTTTCTTAGATGTTAAAATATTTGTAAATTTGTTTGAGCGCTAAATGAGATCACACATACAAAGTGCACAGTACAAAGAGGGGCACATTCCAAATGTTTAGGATAAAGTAGCTTCTATTAATGAACATAGTAAGTGAGCTAATAAATGTGAGTTTTCCACCATGGAGAGTGTCAGAGTTTTGTACTTGGCTGATTTACAGTGAATCATTTTTCAGTTCGATCAGTTGAGAAGTGTTGCTGATGAATTATTCAATCCACATAATGGTCAAGTACCAGCCCAGTATGTCCACCCACCAGTTGTCATGAAGGCTTGATGTTGTTCAAACATCATTTGGAGAAGCTGCTCCTGCTTTGAGTGACAGTTCAGAAGCTGTGATGGCTTGCCCTGAGGAATGTTGGCTTGCCTACCACTCACTGCCTTGGTCCATATCAGTTGTCTAAGACTTGCCTACCTTTGGATTTCAGACAGTATTTCCCAGAATGGCATCTCATGGCTGAAAATTCTTTTTTTAAAAAAAAGAGAAAAAAGATTTTATTTATTTATTCATGAGAGACACACACACAGAGGGGCAGAGACAGAGGCAGAGAGAGAAGCAGGCTCCATGCTGGGAGCCCGATGTGGGACTTGATACTGGGACTCCAGGATCATGCCCTGGGCTGAAGGCAGGCATTCAACCACTGAATCACCCAGGAGTCCCTCATGGCTGAAAATTCTTTGAGAGTGGGAAAGACAACTGTAAGTGGCATCTTTAAAGGAATGCACAGCTTTCCAGAGTCCTCTGTGTGGGAACCATCACTGGCATGCCCCTGTGTGATGATTGCTTCTTCACTCCTTCAACTTCTGTCTCCAATGTAAGATCCTTCAAGTTTGAATCCATGAGCTACTCCCCTTTGTATCTCTACTCCGAGCACAAAACCTGGTACAGGGGCAGAGCCCAGTAAGGGTACTTGAATGTGCTTATGAATAATTATTTTTTAATTGTAGAATCTTTTTATGAAAAATTTCAAATGTACACAAAAATAGAGCTGCCTTATTTTTTTTAATTTTTTTTATTTATTTATGATAGTTACAGAGAGAGAGAGAGAGAGAGAGAGAGAGGCAGAAACACAGGCAGAGGGAGAAGCAGGCTCCATGCACCGGGAGCCTGACGTGGGATTCGATCCCGGGTCTCCAGGATCGCGCCCTGGGCCAAAGGCAGGTGCCAAACCGCTGCGCCACCTAGGGATCCCTAGAGCTGCCTTATAATGAACCTCCAGATACTCATCACTCAGCTACAATAATTATTAATATTTGCTACTCTTGGTTCAGCTATTCTCCCCAGTTCTGTTTTTCCCTGCAATAGTTTAAAGCAAACAAGATATAGCATTTCACCTATAAATACTTTAGTATCCATCAGTAATGGATGCAAAACATGATTATAATATTATTATTAGACTCAAATTTAAGAATAATTCCTTATGTATTACCTATGATCTGGTTTATATATAAAATTCTACATTTGTCTTAAAATTAAGTTCTTTCTTTCCTTCCTCCTCTTCTTCATGTTGTGAATGCTTGCTCAGCTTCATCTTAGAATATTCTGTTTATTGATTCCCTGACTCTCAGAGTTAGTTTATGACTTACACATAGGTTGGCTTTGTTCTGTACAGTCTGATTTGGGATATTTCAGGACCTCAAAGTTAAGTATTTCATCACAGTTCACATAATAGTGAATGAAAGCTTGTGTACACCTGTGAATAAAAACAAAGACTCAGAAATTTCTGATAGAAACCTGCCTGTGTGTGCACGCGCAACTCACAACGTAGCCTACAATTCTATTCAGTTCTGGCACTAACTACCCAGAGTTAACATCAGCTATCATAAGTAAAAGGGTAAGGTCCCCAGTAAGCATGCCCTTACTACAGACATAGGTCTCAAGTATAGGCACCCAGCTACCTCTGGTTCTGCCCCCCCAACTACAATTTCAGGGCTTCCACATTCCTTATGTCAGTAATTCCCTGGGACCATCACAGAACTCTGGAAAGTACAGTGTACGAATGAACAGATGAGGAGAGACAGAGTAGCAGGATTAAAAATGTGCTCAGTGCAGAGCTTCTGTCCTCTGCAGTCAAGAATGTGGCTCTTTCCTGAAACATCGATACATTTACCAACCAGGGGAGGTCCCTCAATCCTTCATAGTTTTTATCAAGGTTTCACTACAGAGGCACGATTGATTAAATCATCGGCTACATGATTGAACTCAGTCTTCCCCTCTCTAAAGGTCAGGCAGGGAAAGAAAAAATAAAAATAAAATAAAAATAAAAATAAAAATAAATAAATAAATAAATAAATAAATAAATAAAGGTCAGGCAGCAGAAAGTTCCAATCTTCTAATCAGGTGATGGGTTTTTCTGGTGACCAGCCCCCCATTCCTGAAGCTGGCTAGAGGACCCTGCCAGAAGTCACCTCATTAGCATACAATGCCATGCCTAGCTCTCAAGAAATTTCAAGGGTTTTTGAAACTCTGTGCCAGGAGTTGGAGACAAAGCCTAGGGATTTTTTTTTTTAACTATACCACCTAGTTTTTTCTTGATTTAATGTTATTTTCCTGGTGAATATTGCTGTTACAACACTGTCTTAATATAGAAGCCTGGCATAACAGTTTGCCATGAAACGGGCTCTACTATCTTTTTGTGCTCTGATAACTCTCAACCTCTTTGGGTCTAAAAATAAAATGATGCTCATGTTTGTTGTGTGTGGGTTTCATACATGTGGACCTTTTCTCCCACATTGGTTCTTTCCATAAGGCCAATTCCATTTCTGCTCATATATAAAACATTAGTGTTGCTGTGGTTGGGTTTGATAAACAAGTGTTGAGTCAAATTGAAAAGTTTAAGGAAACTCTGAGGATATAGAGGTATGAGGTATTAGGAAAGTACTCACATTTTTTCATCTATGAGTAATTTTAATATGTAGTTTCCCAGGGGAAAAAATTACATTTTCTTCACATTTGCTGTTTTGTTTCTGTCAGTAATTCTCAAGGGGAGCAACATCTTTGGATCATCTGGGGAGCTTTCAAAAAATTGCCTGGATCTGGGCAAGATAGCTTCCCCCACCTGCCTGGATTCAAATTTAATTGATTCTAATTCAGTTGATCTGGACTGGGCTTTGGGCATTGGTATTTTTAAAAATATGCCCAGGTATTAGTGTGAACTCCTATTTAACTTAATGTAGATACAGAGGTTACCTTTGGAAATATTTATGGATAAATGTGTGTGTGTATATATATATATATATATATATCCTATTAGTATTCATTCATATATTTCTTTCTCTGTTAGTTGATAGGATCTAGAGGCATGACACCCCAGTAACAACAAGCACTCCTAAAGCTCATATCTTAGTTTCTCCTACCATTCTCTAGTAAATACTGTTATCTAATAAAATATATTAGTGCTTCTTAGAGAAATGGTTGATTCTAAGACTGGGGAAGAAATACACAAGATAAGCCAGAGTGGCTTGGGGTGGCAGGAAGTAAGGAAGTACTAAAGAAAAATCTCATAATGATAAGGATATGTCAAAGGCACACAGGAGTCAATTGAAGGAGCTCCCCATGGCCAAAGCTGGGATGATTTGAGCAAGAAAATAATAAAGGAGTATTGGATTATTACCTGAAGTAAAAAATAAATGTCCATGCTGAGCTACATAAATAATTAAATGAGAACAGACAAATCTCTTATGCAGAACAATTCTGAATAATTATGTAGATATTCCCTCTTCAAGGAGGGGGAGCCTCAGACCTCACTCTTTAAGTGTGGGTTTCACATAGTGACTTCCTTCCAAAGAGGACAGGAAGATAGAAAGAATACAGTGGTTTTAAAGTGGAAAAACCTGGAAAACACTCCTCAGCCAGGTGACCAAGGTTCACATCAAGAGTATCTTTGGGGCAACTGGGTGGCTCAGTTGGTTAAGCACCAGACTCTTGGTTTAGGCTCAGGTCATGATCTCAGGTAAGTAAGATCGAGCCCGAATCAGGCTCTGTGCTGGGCATGGAGCCTGTTTAAGGTTCTCTCTCTCCCTCTGCCCCTCTCTCTCCTTCTTCCTCTCTCTCTGAAAGAAAGAAAGAAAGAAAGAAAGAAGAAAGAAAGAAAGAGAAAGAATATCCTTGAAAGCATGTGCCCTTGATATCATGGCACATTACCTCTATGTTCTTCCTTCTATAAACCATCATCCCCAGTCTAATGATGAGAAAAACATTAGATAAACCCCAATAAAGAGACATTCTACACAATACTTGACCAGTATTCACACTGTCAAGGTCATCAAGAACAAGGTACATCTGAGAAACTGCCACAGCCCAGAAGAACTTAAGGAGAACATGCTAACCAAGTGTCATATGGTATCCTGGAACAGAAAAAGGACATTGGGTAAAAGCCAAAGACATATGAAGAAACAATGGGCTCTAGTTAATAATGATGCATCAGTTTTGGTTCACTAATTGTGACAAAGGCACCATATATTAACGTAAGATGTTAATAAGGAAGTCCTGCACATGAGGGATAAAGGGACTCTGTACTATAATCACATTTTTGGGGGGGACAAATCCAAAACTATGATAAAAAAAAAAGCTTATTACAGAAAACCTACCCAATTATTTTATTTTTCTCCTTTGCAATGCTCTGGACTAAAGGAAAAAAAGAAAATGATCCTACCTGTTTATCAAATCCATTACCGTGCAGGGTGCTGCTCAGGTATAATTGGATTATCTAACTGTTAAGACTAAGGTGTGACTTTCTAATAAGCTTAACATTTTCAGGTGGTATTTACATTTTAAAAGAAGCTCTTATTTACTCAAATCTCAAAATATAATACCCAGGAGGTATTTCTGAGCTGAGCCTTTTTGATGCTATGTTATCTGACTTCCGTAAGCCATTCCATACGGAACTATATTCACAGTCTTCCCAACAGATTTCTGAACTCTGCATGGACAAAGTTGATGGCCTTTGATGCCACTAATCAAAATTTCAAAAGGTTAAACCAGTAGAGACAAAGCGTGGTGCAATCAAAAATCGTGGCCACTGGAGGGACCTGTGTTCTGATTCTGATGCCAGCATCTGTAACTTCGTGACTTTGTTCATGCTGCTTAATTACTCTGAGCAACTGTTTCCTTACTTAGAGATGATTAAAGATTGATAGTGGTGCCCAAGTGACATTATATATGTAAAACACAAAGTATGGTGCCTTAGCACATAGGATAATAAAAAAAAAGATTATTATTGTGCTGTTGTCATCATCAGGCATCATCAGTGGTTCCTTTATTTTCAAGCTGAGTAAGCTCGAGCAAATTACCCAACATCCCTCAGCTTCAGTTCACTTGCATAAAATGGTGGTTAAAAGCAC
The DNA here is from genome assembly GCF_905146905.1 of Nyctereutes procyonoides. Lineage (NCBI taxonomy): Eukaryota > Metazoa > Chordata > Mammalia > Carnivora > Canidae > Nyctereutes > Nyctereutes procyonoides. The sequence continues at coordinate 48,304,963 of NW_026575126.1, read as the reverse complement.
ATATTCCATATAAAGTTGCTATGAAGATTTAAATGAAGTTAATGTTTTTACTGTGCTTTTTCTTGTGCTGTAGCAGAGTGGTGTCTGTCTGTATCTGTCTGACCATCCATCTGTCTCATATCTATCTATCCATCCATTATCTATCTACTTATCTATCCATCCATCCATCCATCTTCATATCTATCCATCCATCTATCCATCTTCTTATCTATCCATCCATCCACCTTTATATCTATCTATCTATCTATCTATCTATCTATCTATCTATCTATATCTATCTATCTATCTATCTATCTATCTATCTATCTATCTAATGTTTAAGTGAACAGACTCCAGATCCATTATCTATCTACTTATCTATCCATCCATCCATCTTCATATCTATCCATCCATCTATCCATCTTCTTATCTATCCATCCATCCACCTTTATATCTATCTATCTATCTATCTATCTATCTATCTATCTATCTATCTATCTATCTATCTACCTATCTAATGTTTAAGTGAACAGACTCCAGATTCCAGAATAACCACTGTTTAAATGTGGTTAAAAATATAGAGCTAGAAAATTTTCCATAAAGGAATTTGTAATTGTTTTTAACAGTGGAGAGGAACAAGTTTTGGGAAGGCTCAAAGGCCTTCTTTGATATTCATGTGTTCCAGATAAAATTCTCAAATAATGCATATAAATGAAGGGAGCTTTAACCTGCAATAATTAAAGAAAAAATTATTGGTTTTGAATAATATTGAAACTGTGTGCTTATTACATTTCCAGTGCCTTGAATTTGGAGTACAAAATAAAGCCAAGGCCAGGGAGGTTGCCTCTTCTTAAAGGTTACTCTAATTAATAATTTGTTGAATTAAAAAATTGTTGGTGCTTTCTTGCTAGTGGCACCGAGGCCAGCTGAGAAATCATTAATAATTCTGGATGCTTTGAAGCCTGAAGCCAGGAATACTTCTCTCACTTTTCAGTGCTGCTGCCCAGATAGCAGCATCCTTATAAGAAGTCTGTCAGGAAGTATTCAGACTTTATGACTTTATCACACTGTGATAAGAAACATGGTGGTTAAATATCCTTTGTTATCCTGGTCATCCCACTCTCCACTGGCACAGACTGAAGACCACACACTGAGCCTTCCTCAGGTGACAGAGAAACCCAGCTTCCTCTCCTATCCAACTACTAAACAGGCAGACTTCATGGTCAAATTGTCTGATTGAGTCTGACTCTGACCTCTTTTGGATTAACTGGAAATCCAGTGTGGAACATGGAGGAACGGAAAAGAAGAGGAAGGGGGTCCCAGTGTTGAATCCTGAGCTATGCTGATCTTTGGAGTCAAAGAGAGGAAGAAGAGTAATAGATGGCTATAAAGCCATGATCAGAGAGAGGGGAGGATAACCGAATGTTCTAGGAGCCAACACAGCCTAGCACTTCGCTCCAGTATTGTCAATGCCTTTGAGAGACTGAGTAAAATAAAGACCAAAACATGGGCCCTGGGTGTGACAACATGTTGGAGGTCATTGGAAATACTGGCAAAAGAAGTTTCTATGAGGAAGGAGAAGGGTAGGGAGCACAGACAGAGAAGTGAGTGGGACATGAGGATGTGGGGGAAACCCATGCCTTTGTGTTTGAAAAATTTCATAATTAAATAAAAGAAAGCATTTCTAAAGCTAATATCAAAAACTGTATACACACACACACACACATACACACACCCCTCATATTTCATTTAATGGATGACATAAGATATGACCTCAGGTCCATAGGATTGCCATGTTGTCTGACCCTGCCCTGTACTACCTTTCCATGGCATCACTCTACAGCTCTGCCCAAAGTAACCCCTGTACTTCTTTTCCTCTTCAGATGCCTTAGTGATCAGATTCTTTTGCTACTCTCCTTCTGAGACACCATTTTGAGGTCAACACTATTTACCCATCTTAGGAGAAGCTGGCTCTCAAGACTCATTACATGGGACAGCAACGTCTTTCTTTCATTCCTTTCATGTTCCTTAAGGGACCATATTATAAGAGCAAAAAATCCAAGTTTTTTTCTGTGATCTACAGGGCTCAATATGATCAGCTGGCTCCTGACCTCTCTCCACACCCCTCTCACCACTTTCCCTGCATCACAGTCCTCCAGCCATATTGGCTTCCTTGTAGCAGGTCCTCAGACATACAAATATTTGCCCCAGGGCCTTTGCACCTGCTCTCCCTTCTGTCTTAGACATCCTTTCCCCAATAGTCACATGGTTCACTCCCTAATTTCATTTGGAACTCTGCTCAGGTGTCGCCTCTTCAGACGTCACCTACCCTAACATTCCATGATAAAAGTGTGACTCCTGTCACTCTTCACTTCTTGCTCTACATTTTTATATTACCTGTTTTCTTTTTTCTTAAGATTTTATTTATTGGGGGAGGGTGAGAGAGGGAGAGGGAGAGAGAGAGAGAGAGAGGGAGAGGGAGAGAGAGAATGAGCAGGAGGGAGGGTTAGAGGGAGAGGCAGAAGCAGACTCTCCACTAAGTAGGGAGCCTGACTGGGACCTGATCCCAGGGCCCTGGGATCATGACCTGAGCCAAAAACAGATGCTTAACCAAATGAGCCACCTAGGCATGTCTACTGCCTGTTTTCTACACCATTCTTCCCACACTCAAGAGTGAGCTCCTGTGTCAGTCACTATAGTGAACTGGCTCCTGGTACAAAGTGGGAATTTAATAAATCATTGAGTAAAAAGTATATAGTTAACTTAGTCTGATTTTAAAAGGATTTTTAATCCTTTTCTCACTATTTACAAATTATCTTCATTCGTAGTTACTTAGTAAATTACCTTAGTCAGTCCTGGAGTCTGGGGAGTTGGTGGAGTCAGGGTTGGGAGACACAGAAAACTTCTAGATCAGAATTTTCCACCAATTCTATATTCATTAGGTGAATTTGTGAAAAACAAAAGTCCAGAATTAAGCACATTTAGAAGATCCCTGCAAATTACCCTCTTGGAGACTGTCAGTGCAGTCTCTCAATGGCATTGACAAAACTGGAGTGAAATGCTAGGCTTTGTTGGCTCCTAGAACATTCGGTTATCTTCCCCTTTCTCTGATCATGGCTTCATAGCCATCTATTAATCTATTAATAATAAGAATAATTAATAATAATGCTTGCAACACATGTTAACATAGGGCAGGTGAGAAGTCCTACCACCAAGAAAGTAGTCCAACTTGAATTAACCCACATTAAGTGGGCAATTCACAAGATATTTTCTTTTAAAATTTATTTATTTATATTTATTTATTTATTTATTTATTTATTTATTTATTTTTATGAGAGAGAGAGAGAGAGCACAAATTGGGGGAGGGAGAGGGACAAGCTGACTGGCTGCTGTGCGTGAAGCCCGAGGCAGGGCTCAATCTCACGACACTGAGATCATGACCTGAGCCCAAACCAAGAGTGAGATGCTTAACAGAGTAAGCCACCAGGCGCCTTGATATTTTCTGATCATAATGTTTTATTTCTTTGGAAGTTTTGATGGCACTCTATTTATTTGGAATGCACAGAAATATATAAATGTGCAATAGAGCATGGCGGGGAGGGTCAGTGTGGTGCAGTAATTAAGAGTGTAGACTCTGAGGCCAGGTCTGCCTGGTGAGATCCTGGCTCCAATGGCTTTCTCTTGTGTAACTTGGGGCAAGTTACTTAATCCTGTGACTCAGTTTTCTCATGTGCAAAAGGAGGATAATAATAGTAGGACCTACCCCATCCACTTGTGATGAGGATTAAATGGGTTAATCCATATAAAGACTTAAAGAAATACCTGACTCACACAAGCACCCACTAGCTTGTTATTACATGCATATTTTTTTTCAATAAAATTAAGTGGCAACACAATGTTGGTTTTCAAACTTTTAGACCCCCGGTAATTCTATTTTATTATTTTATTTTATTTTATATTATTTTATTTTTATTTTTTGAGGATTGGGGGTTACTTTTTTATTTAGATTCAATTAGTCAATATATAGTACATCATTAGTTTCAGGTGCAATTTTAAAAAGCAAAGGATTATCAGCCTCATTGTAGTGACAAGGAATTCTGACCTCTTTGCCAGGGAATTGTTCCAGGGCAGTTTGAAAACCCATCTGGCCTATTTCACTGAACACTTAATAATTCCACATGACCTCTTTTTTTTTAGCCCCCAATTTTTATTTTATTTTATTCCACCATGAGGTTTTTTTTTTTTTTTTTCACCTCTGGTCAAGTTTTCTGTTATATTTTATTTAATATTCTATATTTCCCATTATTTTTCTCTCTTTTTCTTTTCTCACTTTCCTCTTTGATTTTTCTACATCAACCCTTCCTAAAAATCCAATATGTATTATATTCACTCCCCAATTTATTAAAAAATTCAAAAAAATTTTAATTCCAGTGTAGTTAACATACAGTATTATAATAGTTTCTGGTGTACAGTATAGTGATTTGGCAATTCTACACATTACACAGTGCTCATCCTGGTAAGTGTGCTCTTAATTCTTGTCACCTGTTTCACTCACCCCTCACCCACCTCCCCTCTGGCAACCATCAGTTTGTTCTTTGTAATTAAGAGTCTGTTTTTTTGTTTGTCTCTCTTTTCCTTTGTTCATTTGTTTTGTTTCTTAAATTCCACGTAGGACTTAAATCATATAGTATTTGCCTTTCTCTGACTAACTTATTTCACTTAGAATTATGTTCTCTAGATACACTCATGCTGTTGCAAATAGCAAGATCTCTTTCTTTTTTATGGCTGAGTAATATTCCATTGTGTGTGTAATATATATATACATATATATATACATACATACAATATATATTCTTTATCCATTCATCTATCAGTGGACACTTGGGCTGCTTCCCTAATTTGGCTATTATAAATCTGCAATACACATAGGGGTGGCTACACCTTTTCCAATTAGTGTTTTCATATTCTTTGAGTAAATCCCCAGTAGTGGAATTATTGGATCATATGGTAGTTCTATTTTAAATTTTCTGAGGAATCTCCATACTGTTTTCCACAGTGGCTGTACAAGTTTGCATTCCCAGCAATAATGCTTAAAGGTTCCCTTTTCTCCATACCCTCACCAACACTTGTCTTTTGTGTTGTTGATTTTAGCCATTCTGACAAGTGGGAGGTAATATCCTATTGTGGTTTTGATTTGCATTTCCCTGATGAGGAAGGAAGTTGAGCATCTTCTCATGTATCTGTTGGCCATTTGGATATCTTCTTTGGAGAAATGTCTATTCATGTCTTCTGACCATTTTTAATTGGATTATTTGGGGTTTTTTTGGTGTTGAGTTGTATAAGTTCTTTATATATTTTGGATACTAACCCTTTATTCGATATGTCATTTCCAAATATGACAAAGGACATTCTCCCATTCAGTAGGCTGCCTTTTAGTTTTGTTGATTGTTTCCTTTGCTGTGAAGAAGCTTTTTATTTTGATATAATCCCAATAGTTTATTTTTGCTTTCATTTCCCTTGCTTCAGGAGGGCAACATCTAGAAAAATGTTGCTATGGCCAGTGTCAGTGACATTACTGCCTGTGCTCTCTTTTAGGATTTTTACAGTTTCAGGTCTCACATTTTGAGTTTATTGTGGTGTAGAAAAGGTTCATTTTCATTCTTTTTCATTCTTTTACATGTTGCTGTCACATTCCCAGCACGTGAAGAGCATTTGTTGAAGAGACTATCTTTCCCCAGTGTATATTGTTGCCTCCTTTGTCAAAGATTAATTGACCATGTAACAGTGGGGTTTTGGGGGGGGGCTCTCTGTTCTGTTCTCCTGACCTATGTATCTATTTTTTGTGCCAGTTCCATATTGTTTTGATTACTGTGGCTTTGTGGTATTTCTTGCAAACTGGAATTGTGATACCTCTACCTTTCTTTTTCTTTTTCATTTCAAGTTTGCTTCAGCTCTTCTGGGTCTTTTGTGGTTCTATACAAATTTTAGAATTGTGGTCTAGTTCTGTGCACAATGATGTTGGTGTTTGGTAGGAACTCCATTAAATTTTACATTGCTTTGAGTAGTATGGAAATTTTAACAATATTTGTTCTTCCAATCCATGGGCATAGGATATATTTCCATTTCTTTGTGTCATCTTCAATTTATTTTATCAGCTGTTTTATTATTTTCAGAGTACAGGTCTTTCATCTCCTTAGTTAAGTTTATTCCTGGGTATTTTATTATTTTTGGTGCAGTTATAAGTGAGATTATTTTCTTTCTCTTTCTGCTATTTCATTATTAGTGTATAGAAACCAAACAGATTTCTGTGTAATGATCCCACATGACCTCTTGATTCCTTTATTACTTGTTACTGAGATATCTACAAACTTAGGAAAACGTACAATATAATATCCAAGTCCTGGCTATAATAGATAAGCAGTTGTCTTTTACCAGTATATTGTTTCCCTCTTTCTCTGCTTCTGTCTCTGCCATCTGTTTTCCATCTTTCTCTGTCTTGTCTCTCTTTCTCTCTCTCTCTAGTTCTCTTTCTCTCTCTCTCATACACATACAAAAACAATACTCATGGTGTGTGTGTGTATATCTGTGTGTGTCTGTGTTCATGTATGTGTGCCTGAGTGTGTGTCTGTATCTGTGTTTATGTGTGTGTCTATGTGTCTGCATGTATGTATCTGCCTATGTGTATGTTTGTATATCTTCCTGTATCTGTATCAGCATGTGTCTGTGTGTCTGCATGTGTGTGTGTCTCTGTGTGTGTGTCTGTGTGTGCATGTCTGTGTGTGTCTTTTCTGTGTGCATGTGTGCATTTGTGTATGTACCTGCATGCATTTATCTGCCTATGTGTGCCTATGTGTGTGTCTGCATGTGTGTTTGCATCTGTCTGTTTGTCCATGTGTGTGTATGCATGTGTGTTTGTGTGGGTCTGTGTGTGTGCGTGTGTCTGTGTGTGTGCACACATAAGTATTTTCCCACACTTTTTCTTCCTTTTTCATCTTACAGAAGCCCTTCTCTCCCTTTATCACAAGGGGTGGGACTCCAAGAGACGGACCCCACCCCCTCCCCCTGACTTCCAGCTGGGCGAGGTAGAAGATGAGGGCCCCTCCAAAAGGCTCTTTTTCTCTAACTCTGCAAGTTGAATGTGCCAGTGTTCATTTGACCACATGGTCCATTTGAGAAGATTTTCCTTGAAATCCTGCTGAAAAATCACCCATTTCTGTTTCAGTCTTTGCCTCTTTTTGCCTCAACCGCATCCAAGGTCAGACACCTTTCTTTTCTACTTTTCAATGATCTCTGGTTCTTTTTTTCCCATCCACAACTTCAGTTGCTACCTAGCCATTTGAATCAGGGAGGTTAACCTTTGATTTTGGGGAGAAGCTCACCTCTGATAATAAATATTGGTTCCCAGGCCCCAGCCTCTGTCTGTGTTGTTTCATGGCAGGAAGAAGGAATGGACAACAGCAAGCCAAATCCTGCTACTTCCAGGTAATTCTGTTAATTTCACCCTGAGCAGAAAACTGTGGTCTTCATTTGAAGCAAGGACATTTGAGGCTGGCATTTTTATCACATTTGTCCAAGATAGATGGGGAGCTAATTTTTAAGAACCTGGAATGATATCTAGAAGAACCTGTCACGGTGGGGTTTGTTTTTGTGGGTTAAGAAAACATCCCAACAACTTTTTGACCTATAGAATCTGTCTTCAGGAAGTGATTTCCACATGTGTGACATATTTAGACTGCCTTATAAAAACACAATTTTTATTTGACAGTTTTAATATTTTGAACACTCCATGTTGACATTTTTATCATATGGGTTGTTTTTGTTGGCAGTGGGAGTTTGCAAACTAATGAAGAAAATAAGAAAGGAAATTAGCTTGAAGCTGCTGAGTATTTGTGACCAGAAGGTAAACGAAGGAGGTACCAGTGTCTAGAAATAATTGCCATCACTGCCATAGTCCTCCATTAGCGCTGGCAAAAGACCCAGGGTCTGACAGTTAAATTAAAGCTTGCAGCCCAGTGAAAAATTAGCAGCAGAAAGCTTGAATTCTGGTAACATCACACTGCATGCCATTTACTGTATGGCTTGACAACTTTGCTCCATTCATAATATTCATTGGGGGGTAAGATGGCTTGGGAGCCACAAAAAACAAATTCATCTATAGCAGGCAGTGTTTACAAAGCAACGACCCAACCAATTTGCCATTAATGTAGAAGCTTGCTCAGAGAAATTCTTTTATTATGTGACACTGCGTGATGACAGGAGTCTGAGCTTTGAAGTCAGACAGACTTGAGTATAAAGCCCAGCTGCAGCACCTACTGGCTGTGTGTGCTTGGGCTAGTGACTTAACCCTTCTGATCCTTAGTTTTCTTACCTTTAAAGTGTAGATAAAAATATGACCTACCATGGGGGCCTGGGTGACTCAGTCAGTTGGGCATCCAACTCTTAGTTTTGGCTCTGGTTGTGGTCTCATCCTGGGATCAAGCAATGTGTCAGGATCTGCACTTGGCATGGAGTCTGCTTGAGGATTCTCACTCTCTCTCTCTCTCTCTCCCCCTGCCCTACCCCCCTCACATGCACACACTTGTGCTCTCTCTCTAAAATAAATAGATAAGACTTTAAAAATATGTATTTATGACCTAGCTAATAAGATTACTGAGGAGTAAATAAGATAATGCATATAAAGTACATAGTATGATGTTCTTGTTCGAGCAAATGGTAGGGGAGGAGACAGATTACAATGGAGACATCTGGAGGCTTCATGGAAAATGTGCAAGTTGAGCTTCATCTTAAACTAAGAGGAAGGGTTGGACCTGAGCATATGGTTTGGGAGAAAAGCAGTCTAAGGAGATGAGAAGCCTCAGCAAAAATCTGCAGACACACAAGTTGATGGCTTATTCAGAGCATGAGAGACAGGGAGCAGGGAATGATCTTGACCTAATAGTTTCAAAACCACTTTCTCTATCACTCCTTATGCATAGTAAATGACCTTTCTGAATAGCCAGATGATGTGCTGCTTCAAATTAGATTCTCTTGTTCAGTTCTTCAGCATTCAAGACCCAAGGAAGTGCCACCATATAGGCAGTTCACCCTATCTCCCAAAACCTTTGATGTATTATCCCTTTTCTCCCTCACCCTGGCCAGTGCTTGCCAACCTGATGGATGAAAAATGATATCTCCTCGTTGACTCTTCATTTAGGAAATGGGTACGTAGCTTCAAAACAAATATAATGCTATAATCTTTTAGGAAATCAATCTGACGGTATGTGTTAGAATTAGATATACAAATACCCCTTCACCCATGAAACCAATTTTGAGGAATCCATCTTATAGAAATAAATGTATCAGTACATAAAGATAAATGTACTGGCATGTTTATTACAATATTATTGAAAGTGGCTAGAAAGGGCAGATGCAAATTCAATGTCATCCACTGATATATAGATGGTTGAATTAACGGGGAAGTTTTCTCACTCTGTGGAATGTGATACAGCTTTTATAGGAATTAATTACATCTCTGTATCAACATCTCCATCAGCAAGTTGCATCCTGTAATGAGAACAGTGTGATCCAATTGTTTTAAAAAGTAGGGAAAAAAATTATGAGTGCGGTATGTATGTTGACATATGGTTGTACAAACACAGGGACAAGTGTAGAAACTCACACACCAAACTTAGCTTTGCTTCCTTGCTGGAAGGGTGGCAGGGATTGAGCAAAAAGGAAGAAACTGTTGCCTTTTTCTTTGTGAACCTGATTTTGACTTGTTGCCATAAGCATGCATAGTGTAGCTTGAAAGGAAAATCCAATAAAATACATAAAAAGGGCACTTACCTGCTGAATGGGGGTTATGGTAAAGGAAAAGCTGAGTAAAAGGGAAGGAAAATCGTGGAAGCTGTGAGTAGAGAAAAGGAGAATGACAGGAGCTTTTGTTCATGTATGTGCTGGGTTGGCTTAACGTCTGTCTGCTTGAGAGGGGATATTTCTCTTGTACAGTAAAGAAGGAAGCTGCAGAGTCAACACATATGGCTCAGCCTGGGATGGAAACTTCCTCACAAGAGTCAGTCCCTGCTCACCTGTCCAGCATCATCTCCCACCTGATTCTTAGGCAGTAGTAACGCTGAGCTCCTTGCCTCACAGCCCATAAGCCATCATAAACACACACGTGCCCACATGCGCGCACATGCACACACACATGTCCACAAACATTCATGCTTGTGCTTTATGTTGTTTCTCACCTTCAGCCCAGAGCATGCCTCACATTTCTTCCCAGCTGACCAACTTCTATTTTCTAGATTCCACTTGGGAAAGAGTGGCTTACCCAAGACCGGGCTGAGCACCCCAACACATGTCCCCTCAGCATCCAAAGTCAACTTCCATCTACACGCAGTGTGCTACCTCCTCCTCAAAATCAATTTTCTTTCTCTCTCTTTCTCTTGCTTAAACCATTTATTTTTAAAAAGATTTTATTTATTTGTTTATTCATGAGACATACATAGAGAGAGACAGAGACATAGGCAGAGGGAGAAGCAGGCTCCCTGCAGGGAGCCTGATGCAGGACTCGATCCCAGGGCCCCAGGATCACAACCTGAACCAAAGGCAGATGCTCAAACACTGAGCCACACAGGTGCCCCATGGCTTAAACCATTTTGATTTGATGTATGTCCCTTATAGGCAAGATTTCCAAAAGCATTCTGAATTAGGTAAATTTTTATTTGGCCTGTATTTCAAATGAGGAAATAAGGCTCAGAGCAGTTGAGTGACCCCTTCGAAGTCCCACAGTATTGATAGAATAAAATTTTAAGCCCAAATTTGCAGACTCCTACTGTGGGGCTTTTCCACTTTACCTCTACTGTAAATTGTAGAAATATACACACTCTGGTGGGATGAACTGGTGACTCTATTACTATTATTCAGGTGTGCTTTGTATTCTACATTGCCTCAGAGACTCCTTCTTGTTCATTCAGTTGACTGACTCTCAGCCAGACCATAATCCCTTAATGATCAGGTGTATGAGGTAGGAAGCTTTCACCTGCAAGTAACAGGAAAATCTGACTTCAAAGAGCTTAAACTAAGGAGGTATATGATCTCCTATAAAGAAAAGTTTGCATCAAGACATGAGCTAGAACTGTGGGCTTCCCATCTTTTCTCTCTGCCAACCTCCCCTTGTGACTTTTATCCTCAGGTGGCTTGCCTTATGGTTATAGGATGGTTGCTGCAGTTCCAGGCCTTGCGTCTGCACACAGAAACAGTCAAATGTGGGGAGAGCAAGGGTCCCTGTCCTGTATCTCTTGAAGACAGGAGATGAAAACTCCACCAAGTCCTCCCCTGTGGGTCTGTGTGGTCTGGCCCCAGCTCCTGGGAGGTAACCTCTAAGCCCTTAGAGTGTCCTGCCAGATAAGACTGTCTTTGTTTATCTGATGGCCTTGGGCTATGCCCAGAGAGGCCATGTTAACAATGTGAATACTACTCAGCCATTAAAAAAAGAAAAAGAAAGAAAAAGAAAGAAAGGAAAGAAAGAAAGAAGAAAGAAAGAAAGAAAGAAAGAAAGAAAGGAAAGAAAGAAAGAAAGAAAGAAAGAAAGAAAGAAAGAAAAAGAAATCTTGCTGTTAGTAACATTGTGGATGGAACTAGAGGATATACTAAGTGAAATAAGTTAATCAGAGAAAGAATTATATGATCTCAGTCTTGTGGAATTTAATAAACAAAACAGAGGAGCATAGAGAAGGGAGGGAAACATAAAACAAGATGAAATCAGTGAAGGAGACAAACTATCAGACTCTTAATCATAGGAAAGAAACTGAAGGGAGGAGTTGGGGGGATCGAGTAACTGGGTGATGGGCATTAAGGAGGGCATGGGATGGAATGAGCGCTGGGTATTATATTCAACTCATGAATCACTGACCTCTCCCTCTGAAATTAATACTACATTAAAGGTTCATTAATTGAATTTAAATTAAAATAAATAAATAAAAGAAAAAAAAAGCAATGTGATTTATGGTAGGCGGCCTTGGGCTTTGCTGTGTGGCTGCACCTCTGGAGGGGCTGAAGACTCAGGTCAGCCATGGGGCTGGTCAGTTATGTCTATATGACTGAGCCCCAATAAAATCTCTTGGATACCAAGATTCAAGTGAGCCTCCCCTAGCTGGCATCACTCCATGCTTGTCATCACATGTGGTTGCTGGGAGAGGTGAGCACCATGTGCATGAGTCCACTGGAAGAGGACAGCTGGAAACTCCAAGCTCAGTATCTCTTGAACTTCTTCCCTTGGCTGATTCAATCCATGTTCTTTCTCTGTAATAAACCATAAAATGGCTGGTATAATTAAAGCGAATTATTGAAACTGAGGGTGGTCTTGAGACCCCCAAATTTGTAGTCAGTGTCGGAAGTGAGAATGGTCAGCTAGACAGTGTCCTTCTCCTTAGGTTTTATTGACCAGAGCTGAGTTGTATGCTTTCTTCTCTGTCAATCACAGGCAAGTGAAGCTGCCTTGAGTGGCTTGAATTGAAAAAGATGTAGCCCCTGGAACTATGGCCTATGATTCTTGAGACTTCTCTGAGGAGACTTCTCTAAGGAACAAAAAAAGAGGGTAATCATTGTTTACTGTTTACTGTTGGGAAGCAGCTAACAGTGTCTACCACAAGTTGGTTTTTTACCACTTTTTTCATCCTGGGTGGAAGCAATACAGCACCTCAAAGGGACCTTCCAACTTTGCTCTTTGCATCCATCTATGATTTCTGTGGCCTGAAGAACAGGATAATCTTCATTCCAGAGTGCAACACTGATAAACTTGTCAACGCTCAAATCAAGCTGGGATCCAGAAGCTTTTAGAGAAGCAGCTTGACCTCAAATTTTCCCATGATTGGTATTTGTGCCAAATAAGAACAAAAAACATCAATGTAGAGACCTGAGAGAGGTCTTCCTTAAGACCTCTTTTCATCACCGAGCACCTTCAGTTGGTTTTGGCCTGGTGTCCCAACCCCTGCTTTGGGCCTACAAATTGTGTCTAGAGATAGGAGTGCCCAATAAAAACAATAAGTTCTTATAATAATGATATTAATTTATGGAGCGGTATTATATATTAGACACTGTGCAGAGGCTATGTATCCATTACCTCATTTAATCAATCTCCTCTTAAAGATTTACTTATTTGAGAGAGAGAGAGAGAGAGAGAGAGAGTATGAGCAGAGGAGCAGAGGGAGAGGGAGAAGCAGACTCCCTGCTGAGTAGGGAACCTAACTTGGGGCTTGATCCCAGGACTCTGAGATCATGACCTGAACCAAAGGCAGATGCTTAACTGACTGAGCCATCCAGACAATCCTATTCTCATTTTTTTTAAATTTATTCATTTATTTCAGAGAGAGAGAGAGAGAACAAACTGAGGGAGAGGGAGAAGCAGACTCTCCAGTGCATGGGGCTTGATCCCAGGATCCTGGGATCATGAACTGAGCTGAAGGCAGATGCCCAACTGACTGAGCCACCCAGGCACCCCCCCCATTCTCATTTTAAATGTCATTTAAAGCAATAGCATCAGGTGGGTTTTGATCATAATTACTTTTTTTGTAGATTTTTTTGTAAATAGGAAAATGAGGCTCAGAGAGGTAAAATAACTTGCCCATAGTCAGTGCTATAGTTGGGTCTGGATGCTTATCAGTGAGGTTCTAGAGCTACTGAGCAACACTGATGCATTGTGAGGTCATATTGCCAGGGAGAGGGATTTTGTCATAGGAGCAGTAGGATGCCACTAAGGGGTTTTGAGCACAAAATAACTTTCTCATTTTGAAAAATGCATTTGGGTAAGAGTAGAGTGTTCCAAACTGCTCTGAATAGTCTCACTCAGCCTACCACTGGAGAACTGCATTGGATGCATTCTTGCTTCAACCGAAGAAGCATTTCTCTGACCTGTTGTGTATCTTGGATTTCATGTTATATTTCATTTGAGTGGAACATTTCATGGTCCTTAAAAAAAATTAGAAATCCATTAATCTAGATGAGGGTAGATAAACTATGGCTTGTGGACCGAATCTGGGAAGTTGCCTGTTTTTATAAATAAAGTTATATTGGAACATGCCCATATCCATTCATGGACATATTGCAATATTTGCTTCTGTTGTAAATGGCAAAGCCTAAAATATTTACCATCTGCTCCTTTCCAGAAAACATTTGTGGACTTCTGATCTAGATCAGAGTTTCTCAACTTGGTCACTTGACATTTTGGGTCAGATTATTCTTTTTGGGGGGATTCTGATCTGTGCACCATAGGGTGTTGAACAGTATCCCTGGTCTCCACCCGCTAGACCCCAGAAGCACTGCCCACAGTTGTCAACCAGCACCTCCAGTTCCAAACCACTGATCTAGATGATATTGTGTTCTTTCCACATCTGACATTCTAGACATTTATGGCTTCTTATGCTCATTTTAATGAAAGTCATCAATAGATTCATGAATTTTTAGAGAGAACCTTTCTGTGTGCCATTGTGACTGTATTGTTTTCTGGATAGATCTTTTTGGTTATTCAAACTACTCCAAATGGATCATTTCATCAATATATCTTAAGAATATCTCTTTAGCAGATCATGCTTTTGGCCTCATTTTAGGTGACAGATGGTGGCCTGGGGCATGGTAAGGAGGAGGGGGCTTGGTGTTCAGGTTCCTACTTAGCCATTTTGCAGTGAGGCATTAACTGGATAAGTCAGTTCAATTTCTCTGAACTTCAGTTTTCTCATCTCTGAAATGGGAACAGTAATAACCACTTTAGTGGGTGGTTGTGAGAATCATATGAGATGATGACGTGGAAGCAATGACCATTGGAAATATGACATGGAAATTATTGCATATGCATCTCCAAAGTGTACCAAAACATGGAGCCAAAACATTATCCTGGTACCCATTGGATTTCCTGCAGAATGGGAGAGAAACTACCCCGAAGCACTAAAGTTTTGAGAAAGTTTATAAAACAATGATTACATTTTCCCAAATCTCTTTGGCTGGTAAAGAAATGTCACTAGATAACTAATACCTAAAGCAGTGTGGAGTAAAAGTAAGTTGAAAGTAGGCTACATTTTATGACTTGGTGATTATAAGCTCTCAGGAGGTGGAATATCACTGGAGGGTTAGACAAGAAAATGATGCTTGATTATAATATTTCCAAGACCCTAGTGTCAGTACCATAATTAAAATAAAAATTCAAGTGTGGGACTCTAATGCTTTCCGTTTTCACAGTTCCTCCTGCTTTTGTGAATTCTAAGAATTCAGAGATCCTCTGTACCTGTATCGTTGTCAAGTATTGGAATCATTGTCTCAAAATCTATTTCATTGTACTAATAGCTATAGAGTTGTCTACAGTTTAGACATTTCCCTGCGGCCAAAAGATTGCACAATGGTGTAATCAGGGAGGCATGTAAGCTAATTATCTGTGGTTGAATTTTGATTCAGGTTCAGCTTTTCTAATAAGAGAAATTGTAATTAGGTTTTGTGCTACTATGTGGGTGAAACTTTTTTTTTTTTTTGTATGTGTATGTACTTGTGTGCAGACATGGGAACGTTAAAGATGTGACATATGGAAAGCTATCCGGGGAAAATGAACAATTTGATGGTCCCCATTCAAATGCTGAAACTACTTAGAATCTTTCCAATCAGCAAATGGATCCTGGGCTGGAAATCAAAAAGTCTGGGTTGCATTCTGCTTTTTTCCTATTATCTGCTCTGTGTCCTTTAGAGAGGAACCCCACCCGAGGCCTCAATTTTCTTTTCTGTAGAATGAGCACTTTAGATAGTATGGAACTTTTGCTGCTGAGGTTCCTACTCCTCCTCTCCATCAACCCTTCTTTGTCCTTTGACCTCCAGCCCCACTTTTAGGCCAATTTAACATACTCACCTCCAAAGCTTTCTCTTTTACCTCCCCCATTCCAATCCATTGCTTCCTGCTGACTTGACTTTTAACAGCACTATTATAGGATAATTTTCCCCAAAAGGCAAAATCATGACTACCATAGTGATAACAGAATAAACGTGTATGTTCACTCGATTGAGTTGTGTTTTCTCAAATTCACGTGTACCCAGAATCTGTGAATGTGATCTTATTTGGGGGTAGTGTCTTTGCAGATGTATCTAAAGTAAGATGAGGTCATGCTAGATTAGGGTGGGCCCTAAATCCAATGCCTGGTGCCCTATGAGAAGAAGGAGAGAAACTGACAGGGAAAATGCCATGTGCAGATGGAGGTGGAGAGCCAAAGTGATCTATCTACAAACCTAGGATTGCCAGCAAGCATGAGAAACTAGGGAAAGCAAGGAAGGATTCTCTCCCAGAGCTTCAGAAGGAGCATGACCTTGCAGGCACCTTGATTTCAGACTTCTACCTCTGGAATTCTGAAAGAATATGTTTCTGTGGTTTTCAGCCACTAAATTTGAGGTGATTATGGCAGCCTCTGGAAACAGGAAAATAATTCAATTCAATTTGGCAAACTTTTGCTGAGGTTTCCAGCCTTGTAACGGGTGTGGAGGATTTGTAAGCTGCTGACCAGGAGCTCCAGTCACCATTGATAACACATGGTAATGGCCACACAATATGGGCTGATTTGGCTTCCTTTCTTGGTCTTCCAAATGGATCCTTCCTTCCATTGCGATGTTTGGGTTTTGTCATTGGATTGGATTCCTTTTCTTGTCAACCTACCTCTTACTTCAAATGCTGCTGTGGTGACCAATTAATTGAGAACAGATGTCAATGGTCTTCAACTGGCCAGCCTTCACACTGGACCCTCAGGTTGTACTTCCAGCCTTCTAGCTTCTTGCCTCAGGGCCTCTTTGACACCATAGTGATAATTCAGGTGGCCTGCAGGACCTTACTGGCATTCACTTGGGGCACGGGATGTGTGTGTGTGTGTGTGTGTGTGTGTGTGTGTGTGAGAGAGAGAGAGAGAGAGAGAGAGAGAGAGAGAATGCATACATGTGTATTTAATGCCCATGGGACTACCCATGAACAATGCATTTCATTAGCATCTTCAGACAAGTACTCTCAACAAGACATCTTTGCATTGCTTTCCTGTTCCTCTGTTCCTCTTCCCTATAATCTAGCTCCCTATAATCACTGCCCAAACAAGCCACCTGCACTCTTGCCCTTGTCACTGGTAGTGCTCTGAGGAGACCCAGGCTGACACAGCATTCCCCTTGCCCCACAGTACCCTCCCTGTCAGCGCCTCCTTCCATATATCCTCAGGCTCCACTCATTTTGTGCAAGTCATTTCCCTTTTTGCTTTGGGACCATTTACCCTCTGTGACATTTGGATCATAATAGGATGAAAATGTGAATAGAAAGGGAGTGGAGCCAGTTGAAGGCTCCTCCCAGATGTCGGTGTCACAGTAGCAGGTTCCTACATGCCAAGGATTGCAGAATGAGGTCTTCGTTGTCTGCAGCTCAGATCCCTCAGGTGCCTCTGGGGGCCTGTGGGGGGAAGGTGGGATGCCATTCCTACCTCTTATTGTTTCTTTCAGGTAGGAACTGAGACCCCTGAAGGCTCCAAGCACAGTGTTGTATGAGTTTCCTATTGCAACTGCAACAGATGGTCACAAACCAATGTCTTGAAACAGTAAAAATCTGTTATCTTATAGTTCCCAAGGTCAGAAGTCCTAAAATCAAGGTGTTGGCAGGGTTACATTCCTCTTGGAGGTTTTAGAAGAATATCTATTGCCTGTGTTTTCCAGCTTCTGGAGGCCATTTGCAGTCCTTGGCTCATAGCCCCTTCCCCCACTTCAGACTGTACCACTTCCACCTCCAATTCCATCATCACATCTCCTCTGACTGATCTGCCTTTATCTTAAAGGAGCCACTGCAGTTACATTGAATTCAGCCGGTCATTCAGGAGAATCTCCCTATGACTATATCCTTAAATTAATCATATCTGCAAATTTCCTTTGCCAGCTGTTACTTTTATCATATTCATAGGTTCTAGGGATTAGGGCATGGAAATCTTTGGAGAGGGCATTATTCTGCTTACCTCAGTTTTTAAAAATCTTATTTGTGACATTGGTGAAAAGACCCTATCTATCTGTCCATTCATCCGTCTACTTATCATCTGCCCAACCATCCATATCATCTATCATTTATCTGTCCATCTATATATCCATCTATCATCTATGTATCCATCCATCCATATCATCTATCACCTATCTATCCATCCATCATCTATCTATCCACATATATATATCATCTATCTATCTACCTACCTATATACTTACCTATTTTCAATCACCATGATTCTTAAGTAATGAGGGAATTTTATACCTGGCATAATTATCAAACAAAATGAAACTTTGAACAAAGAAACTTCAAACAATGAAAGCACTACAAGGGAATGAGATAATTTTAGAAATGACACATGGACTCTGAAGCACCTTGTCAAAAGTAATGTTCTTTTCAGGAGCAAATATTATTAAGTGGAAGTCTCAGTTTATCTCAAGACTTCACTAAATCACTGCTCGTCAAATTTCCAAAATGATGTTCCTGCTCAAAGATACCAAACTCTTGCTCACCTGTTAATTGAATACAATTAGGTTGAGATCTTAATTTTCGGCCCATTTCTTCTCTTCTAGGCTTTGTTAGGTAGACATTTTCCTTTCCTGGGTTTCCTCCAAAGCACAAAGTAACAGTACCAACCACCAGTGGAGGAGATTTATTATTTCCTACCAAAGAACCCTTGTAATAACAGAGGACTATGCATGTCTGGTACAGTTTGTGTAAATGTCTGCACAGTATCAGATTCTCATCTTGAGGTTCCTTTTCCTCCTGTTGAAGTTGTCCTAATGATTATATATGAAATAATGACCTCAGAAGCCTGTGTTCTGTTGGCTGTGTGATGGAAAGACCTGAGAATTTCTTCCAATGCTTCATGTCATGGCTTCTAGAGAAGGTAAACATTTTCTATTCAAAATGGCCTCTGGCCCTCTGGCCATGTATTTATTGATCAGCCTGGGTGTGTAATATAATTAATCCTTCAGTTGATAACCAGAAGGGAGTGTGTGGTGAAGACAGACAGAGCTATACTTCTCCAAGCCAGGAAAGGTAGAGTTGACATCTCCAATGGTAACTTTCATTGTGTCCTGTGTTGGTGAGGGAGGCAGGCAGTTAAGATTATAATGAAGGGCACAAGAGTTCAAGAGGGAATTCATTCCTGTTTTCTGTCATTTGCAGGGACTACATCTTTATGGGCTCAGTCTGTCTCCCTCCTACTAAGGCCAGTTTACTGGGGGTAAGATTACTTGGGGACACATCATCCTGGACTTAGCATAGCAGATGCTAAGGACTTGTGTCTTTGTATGTACATGCCAACTAAACATTTGAAAGGGGCAATGATTTTGGACAGAAGTTTTGACCTCAGAGCAGTTGCCCTTGGCAACCACAAGCTCCTTCATAACCCTGGGTGGTCTGCTATTCTTTGTGGCTAATCCTCCCCACCCTGGCTATTCTACAAATAATGGACCTCTCCCCCCTCCAGTCCTCTTCCACCTCCACTCTAGATGGATCTACTTTTTCACATCGTCCCATTGATCAGAAACATTAAATAGCTTCCCATTTCATAGGCTTCCTATTGAATAGGGCCCAGCCTTCTTGGTAAGATCCAAGGTTACATCCTTGTCTTATTTGCTACTCTTGGACCGGAAGTTCCAGCTGTAGAAGATACCTTGTCTTTTCCTATGTCCATGACTTTGCTCAACACTCATCTTCACTTAGATCTTACTCTTCCATCACTGCTTACAAATTTCTATATATTCTGCAGTGGACAGTTCAAGTGCTTTCTGCTTCCAACAGTGTCCTGGGATTTTCTCAACCAGATGAAGCCTTTTTCGTCTTCAAGTTTTTCTCCTTAGATAGTGTTTCTGTAAACTTTTTCCTTTGGTATTGTTTCTGAGAAATGTTGGGCTCT
The DNA here is from genome assembly GCF_905146905.1 of Nyctereutes procyonoides. Lineage (NCBI taxonomy): Eukaryota > Metazoa > Chordata > Mammalia > Carnivora > Canidae > Nyctereutes > Nyctereutes procyonoides. The sequence goes on along the minus strand of NW_026575126.1, from coordinate 48,285,074 downwards.
TCACTGACTCTGATTTTTTTTTTTTAGGGTTATTTGTTCATGTGTCATAACTCCCTTAAAGGACTGGCTTACTATGAATAACTTTAATTTTATATTGTCCAAATCAGTGATCCCCTATACACATAGAATGATTCAATTATCTAGGATGATGTATTTTGTAACAAACAAAGCCCCCAAAATGTAGCAGTTTCTGTTTATTTAGTAAGTCTTATAGAAGTTACTTAAACCAGGGGCTCTTGCTCCTTAACAGACTAACAAGGCAAAATCCAGAGAATTTTGCATAATATTCCAGAATATTCTTGACTCCTTCAAGCCCATCCATGAACTACCAACCTCATTAGCCCAGGATTAAAAACTTGTGTTTTGATAGATTGTCTTGCATCTTATGTGAGCTGAAACAGAAGGGAACTCTATTTGGCATTGTCAATAGACAACCTCCAACAGGATTAATATTAAACTTGATTCAATAAATGTACTTTTTGTGGGTTTGCTTCAAAAGGAGAAGGAACTATCTGTGGGTCTTGAGAGGTCAGGACATTATAAATACTATTCTGCTCAGTTTTAAGTGAAAGACACACATATTTGGCTCTTTATTGATCAGAAATGCTTAAATCCAAGTTGCTTAGGGCTTGAACTACCCCCTTTTTATGGCATAAAAATAACTTCCCCAGATCAGTAGCAAACTATTAACTGCATCAAATTCAATGCACTGGTAAAATAATAAGACCCTCTTGTCTCAATCTGGCTTTTCCCTATTAAGCAAGAGTGAAGCTGTAGCTATTCAGTATCAAATCAACTGCTTGGGGGTTTCTTTGCAGTTGTTCTATAAAGCTGTTAAAACAGCTGTGGGCCAAGTAATTAATTAATTGACAAAACTAATTGACCTAATTTGGTCATTATTATGCTAGAGGAAGCCATCTACATGCAAGCAGTCACGTTTTGGATGGTAGCTCTTCTCAGAGCTTTGGTGTCATTCATTGTGTGTGAGCATGAAATGGAATTCACGTGCTCTCTCTCTCTCCCCCTCTTTGTCTGTTTCTTGACTCCAAGTGTATGGTGCTTCTCTCTCAGAGAGCTACTTCACCGTTTTTTGGCTCTCCACTTTGTTCTGTTGACGCCTAACTGGGTACTTTTCCTTATCATTCCTGTCACTGACATTGCCACCTATCATCTCACACCCAGACAGCTGTAGTGCCTTCCAATTAAGCTCTTGGCTTCTCTCAACTCCATGCAAGAAAATTTCTTTAAAAAATTATTACTTTTTATTTACATAAGTAATGTGTGACTATTCTCCTTAGTAAAAGACATGGAGGGATATGGGTGAGATCTCTTTGACTATCTTACCCTCTCAATTGTGTTCCTCTTTCCAGAATCTTTGTGAGTATCAATTTGGTATGTGAGCTTCCAGTCATCACTCTTTGTATTTGGAAACATATGGGCTGATAGAAAGTGTGTAGAAACATGTGCATGTGTTGGTAGTATTGTAATTCATTATTACTTGGCAACATGCTTTTTTTTTACTCAACAATACAACTTAGAGATTTCCCTGAAGTCTTGCATACAGATTGACTTCATTCTTTTTAATTGCTACCTAGTATTCCATGGCCTAAATATACCAAAGCTTATTAGGCCCTTTTCCTGTTGATATTTGCCTATTTTTGTTATGAAAAGTAATACTAAATTTATTTCTGCATTTTCTTAAACACCTTTTGATGAGCACTATCTATAAAACTATCAGGTGCCCATATTGTCAAATCCAAATGGCATTTGGGGAGTCTGGTCTTCATCCTCTTTTATGCTGATACTTCTCATTGCTCCCTTTACCACATGCCTACCACCCAGCAGGTGTTCCCATCCCTTAAACACTCTTTGTGCTTTGGCTCATTCAGAATGAACCTCAATCTCTTTATCATAGTCATGATTATCACCCTCACTTATCCATATCCTGGTCATTTACTAATACTTTACATGTTTCCAATATTTCCTCTAACTCTATGATGTAGGTTCCATAATTTTCCCCATTTTACAGATAAAGAAACTAAGACCCAGAATGATTCAATCATTTGCCCCAAATCCCCTGGCTTGTAAGTGGTGTGGCCAGGATTTAAATCCAGGCAGCCTGGCTCCAGAATCTATGCTTTTAATCACTCATCTGTACATTTTCTCTGTTACACATTGTATGCCACTGCTTCCTTCATGCCCTCCTTGATCACCACTCTAGACCTCTGCACTCAGTCTTCTGTTCAACAAATATTTTTGAGCTCCTGACTATGTGCACATTCTAGGCCAGATTCTGGTGATATATTCACAAACAAAATGGTGCAGTCTATGACCTGGACGTGTCCGACTAATACACATGACCTTCATATGCAATGCTACCCACACCACTCAGAGGGACTTGTTTTGGATCCTCTGTCCTCCTTTAGGGGAATACTCATGTTTTTGCTATTGTATGTGTCTTCACACTTTTAGCTTATCCTAGTTGCTCAATTGGCATTTAACTGTGACAGTCCTATAATAGACACTGGTCCCTTCCCTATAGATTAAGTCTTACCTACAAAAGCATTTGAGATTCAGTGCTGAGTAAGCCCAAGGAATTGCTTATAAGTCTAACTCCTGCCTCTGTGTCCAGAGAACCACTTGACATACTGCCAAAACCCACTTGGCGAGGACTTTGATGTTCCTGCTGAGGAAGTAGGACTTCAGTATCTAAAGATCATCTGGAGGACCTCATCTGAGGTCATGGGTCCTTTCAAAGCAGATACATGAATCCTGGGGGCTGCACTGATATGCCTTCAGGAAGATGGAGGCTTAGAGAAGTTTGTGGGGCTAATTCTGGATCTTGGACCCTGGGCATCCCACACTAAGGCAGAGAAAGACTTTAAAAGTTCCTGCTCATCAGAGTGGCCACATCTGTCCACTTTGCCTTCTGGAAGGCTGTTGAACTCATGTGTCTAGCAGGTAGACACAGCAACACCACAAACACAGCTAAAAATGAGGGGAAATAATTGAGTTAGTGGTGCAGTGCTATCTGTTCTATGCCATTAATATCAGCAAAAGGCAAGAAAAAAAATAACACTGGGCCAACTTTGCTAAAATTGTGTCTTATTTGCATTCCAGACAATATCACTTGGAAGGGATTATTTGCTTATTGATTCTCTTCCAATACTGAGAATTAAACTTAATGTATTTACTTGTTTCAAGCTTTTTAAGCAAAATATCCTTCTTTTTGTGGGCTTGTCCTCCATCCTAACTCAGAAAGGGAGAAAGTGCTCTCTCATCCCAACACTTTGTGTTCGTTCAGTGCTCTGAGGAGATAAGCACAGCCTTGGAAGGATGATTCATTGTGCCTCACACACGAAAGGGAGCTGATTGCTTGAGTTAGTGACAGAGTGAATGTTAGGTTATGGGTCTCCAAATCCTTGTCCAATCACCAGGGCTGCACTGTGATCCTTTCCTTCTTCATGCCAGGTGTGTATCTTTTAACAGTAATCCCAGCATTAGCCCCTGAGAGCTGTACTCAATTCAAAATTGTATCCCACCTCTACATAGTCTGACCTCTATAATACCAGCCAGCTCTTGGTTTCCCGAAACATCCCTTTCATGCTTTGCTTCTGCACATGTGTTTCCCTCTTCCCTTCCTTATTAGCCCCTTTTGTGTGGTGAGACCCAGACTCAGTTCAAATGTCACTTCCTTCGGGAAGCCCTCCATACTGTCATTTGTGGCTCCTGCTTCTTGAGATGATACTTTCCTTCAATATTCATCTCAAATATATAAGGCTTCAATCCAAGAGAAGGCGGAAAGTCTGGTATGTTTGTCCTGTATCTCCAGGTGTTCTTGGCAGAACCTGGAGTTGGGGCCTCACCGTCTTCTGGTCATCTCTTGCTCTGAGTTTCTGACTGTCGAATTTCTCACCTCCTGCAACTGCTCTCCTCTCTCCATTGGCCCCCCCAAGCACAACCCACACTGACACAGTCCTCAAAGATCTTCAAAGTGCCACTGACACAGGTTGCCCTGTCCAGCAGATATTTATTCAATGGAAGAGGTTTTGCTCATCACAGGAGATTACATCATGGAACAGAATGGACAGTAACCTGAGGTGAAATATTAGATGTCACGATCCCAAGAATTCATCAAAGCTTTCCTAGCACCGGTCATGTCTCACTGGCTATATCTTAGCTGAGGATTTCACTTTTTACTCCTTTCTCCCTCAGCCTCCCCCAATACCCTCAACCCTATTCCTTTGCCCATAACATTCTTGTGACTTTTTTTCAATGCAGAGCATTAGAGCTCTTTTCTCCCTCCCTTCCCCAAACTAATCCAACTTCACAAATCCAAAAATTTCACTAAGATGGCCCCTCTGAATGAAGGATCCTCTTCCCTGGTCTCTCCCTTCAGCATTACAACACACCTATGGATTTGTGGGCATTGTTGTTTTTGTTAGTAGCCTCTCCAATGGGTGAGAAGATGGAATTGGTACAAGGGAGGCAGTCAAGGGGATTGATTTCTATTTTCCAATTTTTTTTATGGTTTGCATTTTAGTTTTATAATGAGCATGTATCAGGTTTGCCATTGTATTTGTAATAAAGCTGTTAAGGCCCAAAAGTTTAGAATGTGTTTTGAAATCAAATTGGAGCTTTTTTTCAGTTCTTTGGACAATATTCAATTTTCGGACGGGAGTTTCTTTCACAGGGTCGCTGTCAACAGAAGAGGAGCAACATAAAGATTTATTTTCCTCTCGTCCATAGCAAAGCAAATCCTTTGTTTCTTTCAGTCTCCCCAGATACTACACGAGAAGTCAGTGACTATATCTTAATCATCTTTGTGCTTCTGTGCGAAATTACCCATTGTCTAGAGCATGTTTCTCCGGGTTATCCAAAGCTAGCCTTGCACTGCCTCCTCTGTAAAGTGTAGATAATTGATAGCAATGTAAGATAATTCGTGCCTGCAGATATGCAAAAATTCTGTGTGAGGGAGGCTCACATCCATCAGTATCGTGAGGTTCCCAAACTATGGAAGAGGCCAGTTTTGCTTTCATTTGCATATTTATTTCAATATTTGACCTATCTGTGTGCCTAGTCTCTACACTTCCTCTTGAACTGGTGGAAATATTTCACAAGTTCACTCATTAGTGACTTTAGGAAGTTCTCTAACACGTGTTTCACTTTACATCTGTGTGAGATGTAGATGTGAGGGAAAGTGTGATGATCTTAACTTTTCTGAATTTGAATGTGATCCCTCATCAATTTCTCTACTGCCTGGGCCAAGGACTGATGCTTGGCAGCCCACAATAAATGCTTATTGAATGGGGACAGCCGAGGGGGGGGAGGGCTCAGTAGTTTAGTGCTGCCTTCATTCAGCCCAGGGCCTGATCCTGGAGACCCGGGATCGAGTCCCAGGTAGGGCTTTCCTGCATGGAGCCTGCTTCTCCCTCTGCCTGTGTCTCTGCCTCTCTCTCTCTCTCTTTCTCTCTCTCTCTCTCTCTCTGTGTGTGTCTCATGAATAAATAAATAAAATCTTAAAAAAAATAAATGCTTATTGAATGAATGAATGAATGAATGAATGAATGAAAAACAGGGATGTATATCCCCTTGCTATTAGTATCACCCTAGTTTAAGTATGTATATTATTAATAGGTTTGAATTTGCCTATTGCTTCTTAGCTGATGGCCTTGTTGCTGATACTTTGGGTTTTCCCCAAGCCATGTTCATTCCATTTTATTCTAATTAGAAAAATATTTTTTGTTTTAAGAAAAATATTGTTTAGAAAACTTTAGAAAGATAGAAAATATAAAGAATCAGTTGTAACTGTCCCATAATCTCTCTCCTCTAAGTAATTTCTGATAATTCCTTCCGGTTTTTTCTCTGCCTCTATTTATTCAACCAGAATGCACCAAGTACCCACTGTGTGCCAGGCACTACAGCCATAACAGGGAAGGAAGCACACAAAGCACCATCGTCTTGGAGCTGACATTGTGAAGTGGGTAGTAGGAAGGGAGAAAAAATAGACAAAAGAATAAGAAAATCCCAATCAATAAAGAGCCCATGTATGCTTCTCAATGCATATTTTCTTTTTTTTCTCAATGCATATTTTCTATCAGTTTGTGTGATTTGCAGGATTAATTTCAAGTCATGTGCCCTTTATTAACAGTCCATGCTTAAATGCATCAGAATGGAATTTGGTGTTGAACTAGTGTCTGACTCTCCTCTGAGCTGCCTCTCTCTTCCACCCCCAGAACATGCTACAATCAGGTATATGGTAGAGATTGGTGATTTGGCTGCTCCTCACAGCCTCTGAGACTCAGAGTCAGGCTTTCAATAGAAATGTCCTCCCGGAGACAAGGGTGGGGAACACAGAGTAATTTTTTTTTTTCCTGTAGAGTGGCAAACAAAAAGGATCTGCCCTTAGTGCTGGGAACTTGAATTTCCCTTTGATTTGTCCTTGGGTGCGAGGCAAGGGGCTGCTGCCACGGGGAGGGAGAGGGAGCGATGGTGGCAGGGGACAGACGAGGCAGCCAGGTTTGACATTCTGCTCTTGGAGAGGAGCTGCTCCTGCAGGTGTGCCGTACACGTTTGGGGGGACATCACAGTTTGCGGGCATCCAGACTTTGTAGTTTCTTTTCTTGTCGGGATGTTTCATTTAAAATGAAAGGTTCTTTAAAGTGGAAAACTTTGTGTTAAAATTTGAGGGTCTTATCTGAGAGTACAGAGCTTGAGATAAAAGAATGTGTGTGTTTTTGTGTGCGTGTGTATGCGTGTGTATGTAAATTTTAGGCTAGCCCCCACAAAGGAACTTTGCTTTAAGGTTAGAAAGTGAGACTATTTGAAAGGCTTACATTTACTTGATTCCAAGTCACACCTTAATATTGATTTATAATGAATATCCTATGGGGCAAATTCTCGAGCTGCTTCTTTCTATGACCTGGGAGATGAGACCCCTGGTATGTGATTAGAGACAAGAGGGGAAGCATCTGTTGAGCCCCTCAATCTGTCTCTCTCTGTCTCTCTCTCTGTCTCTTTCTCTCTGATTCTGATAGTTTAGAATTTCTTTGTCCTCGTTAGTGGCAAATAGAACACTGTCTCAATTCAGGCATCAGAATAAAACAAAAAACAAAATGTGCAAGAGGGCTCTTCCAGACACAGGCATTTGAGAGAGAGTGCAATTGTTTTGGAGCGCATCTTTACTGCTCTTTCTCTGTATACATATATCTTGGTCCCTGTCATCCAAACTTTGATTATTTTGATGTTAAAAAAGTTTTAAATTTTTTTTACCCACCATTTTGGATACTGGATTAAGGCGGCTAACATCCCTTCACTGTCCTCTTTCCATTCAGTTGCTATGGTTCCAGGACCCTGGAGTTGAAAAAGAGACCATCTAGGGGATCCCTGTGTGGCTCAGTGGTTTAACGTCTGCCTTCAGCCCAGGGCGTGAACCTGGAGTCCCGGGATCGAGTCCCACGTCGGGCTCCCTGCATGGAGCCTGCTTCTGCCTCTGCCTGTGTCTCTGCCTCTCTCTCTCTGTCTTTCATGAATAAATAAATAAAAATCTTTTAAAAAAAGAAAAAGAGACCATCTAGCTGGCAAAATCTTAGGAGCTGTGATTGGGCTAGGTGTAATGGTGAGTGGCTTTCACAAACTCTCTCCTGTTACCAGTTCTCTGGAATTTACCTGGGTATATTCCTTTGCAGCCTACACTCCATGACCCAAGAGGTTCCTGCCCATTGTCATGTGGGGCAGAAGGAAAGGTTTCTAATTCAGACATGTTTAGCGGTTGTATTCATTCAAATAAACTCTGGCCTTGACATGCTGATCCCAAAGCCCTTGATTTTATATGCTTAAAAGGGGGAACACCTGTCTTTCCTCTTTCTCACCTTGTTCTTTGAAGGCTAATGACAGCACCCAAGATCTGCAGGAAGGTTATTAAACAGATGAATCTTAACATGATGATCTGGGGAGGGAAAGGAAAGAAAATTATGTCCACACCATCTCTAACAATGGGAAAGGTGGGAGTTTTGAACTTTTCTGTTCAAATTAACTGACAATTTCACTTAATTGGTAGCCCTCTTGTAAGACAATGTTCCCTCTTTGGGATTAAAAGTGGTTACCTTAACTGACTATAAACCCAATATGGATGGGATTGTCTGTAAACCACCATTACTTCCCAATTAGATTATTGCAACAGCCTCCTGAATGCTTTTGCAATCTCTATATTTGCCTCTATAGTATATTCTTCACACAACAGCCAGGGTGATTTTTTAAAAAGCACAAATCTCATCATATTACTCCCTTGGTTAGAACCATCCAGTGGCTTCTTGTACCCCTGGGCATAAAGTGGAAGCTCTTCACCATGGCTTACAGGGTCAGACTCTAGCCACAGCTATTTCTGTTTCCTCTTCTGCTCACTTAACTATGTTTCCAAAATCTCAAAATCCCACCCCAGGGCCCTTGTACCACCTGTTCTCTCTTCCTGGAAGACTTTTGTGAAGCTGGTTTCTTCCTGTCATTCAGATATCATATTAAACTTCATTTCCTTATGTAATATCAAATAGCTACTCTCTCATTCTCTATTACTTTACTGCGTGTAAATTGATTTTAAAAAGCATTCGTCTCTGTGTGATCTTTTTTCTTTGTTTTTTTTTTCCAGTCTTTTGTTTGTCTTCTGTCCCTTCCCACTCCCCCAAATACGTAAACTCCTGGAGAGCAGAGGTCTTACCTACCTTGTTCATTGCTATGCTCTTGCTTAGCACGTAGTATGTAGCTTAGCATGTAGTAAGTGTCATTAAGTATTTATGAATTGAATAGATGAATAGTATCATAGCCCCTCCAGTCTAGATTAGAGGCCAGATTTTCTCTGGGAAGTAAAGGATGTTTTTTCATTGACTACATTTGTAAACCATTGCAAATGGATGTGAAGGTACGACCACTGAGTTCTACAAACATTGGTTCCTGAGGTAACCAGCATTCAGCCCATCATGCCTGAGTGACACCTACTCCTTCCCAGCCTGTTTCAAGCTATTGATCTCCAAGTATGGCCCAGAGGCAGCTGTAATTAACTGCCTGAGCTTTGAAAAGGTTTTCTGAGCTAAACCAGAGCAACTGACGTTTGTAAACAGTAGTTAGCTAGAAGAAAAGGTAAAATTGCATGTGTCATCCTGTTTTCTGTCCTGTGCATTTGGAGGTTCAAAGGGATAATATTAAAATGAATATCTCAGTGTTCTCATTTGTACTTGCCTTCAAAAGAGGCAAAGAAAAAGCTTTTAGGTAAAGTAGAGCGGGGGGGGGGTACCTCTTTTTATACACTAAGGCCAGGAATGTTTGAGGAGCAAAATAATCATGCCAGTGAGAACCATTTCTCACCTGTCAACTATGCCCAGGGAGACATTTTAGAGAAACGAGTGCAATTACTCTCATAATAGTTTTCGAGTTCGATATTGCCAGCCTTATTTTATAGACAAGGCTGAAACTAAAGCTCAGAGGTAAGTAACACAGTCAAATGATTCATTATGGGCAACCTATTATGGGCAGTTTAGCACTGCCTTCAGCCCAGGGCATGGTCCTGGAGACCCGGTATCGAGTCCCACATCGGGCTCCCTGCATAGAGCCTGCTTCTCCCTCTGCCTGTGTCTCTGCCTCTCTCTCTCTCTCTGTTTCTCATGAATAAATAAATAAAATCTTTAAAAAAGAAAAAAAATTCATTCATTCATTCAAGAGAGATTTCTTAGGCATTTGCTAGATGCTGTACTCTCAACAAGGAACAAAATAGATGCAGTCCTTTCCTGTCCTTCTGGAGTTTAGAGTTCCCTATAAGGAGGACAGGCATTCAACCAACAGCTGTGCAGATAAATATTTAATTCTTGCCATAGAGCAAAGGCCTTGAAGGGAAATAATAGGGCACAATGTAACCTAAGAGGAAAACTTCTTCCAATGAGTGGCCAGGACAGCCTTTGGAAAGAAGTGACATTCAGCTGAAAATGAGGAGTTGCTGAGGAAGCAGAGCTCCAGACATGGGGGATGGTAGATGTGATAAACTTGGGCTGGGAAGGAGCTTGGCGAGGTCTCAGTTGGATGGACCCACATGGCTGGATGGTGGCGAGCCCAGGAGAAAAGACTGGCGGCCAGACCAGGAGGGGTATATGGAAATTTGGATTTTATTCTACAGATAGGTGGAAGCCAAGAGAGGGGCTGTCTGAGACTGCTTCTCTCTAAAGTTTAAAGAGGATAGGGCCGCAAACCTCTCAGAATATTGCCTAGCACATTTTCTTGGAGTCACCTTGGAGAAGAAATAGAAATAATACCCCTCTGCACAGTGCCTTCCATGTCCTGGAGCCTGCCAGGGTAATTCTGGCAATGACACCATCAGACAGTCCTCAATAGCTAAGGATGTTGACTCTTCCAATGCTCATGGGAGATTCATTCATATGCTGGAATAATAATTATAATAATAACAACAACAACAACAATAATAATATCCAGCCACTGAAATAATGGAGAAAGGAATTTAAAAGACAAATGAGGATGTGATCATACTTGATTATAAGGTAGCATGTGTTGCACAGTCCTGTTTTTTATTTTTTTTTATTTATTTTTATTTATGATAGTCACAGAGAGAGAGAGAGAAAGGCAGAGACATAGGCAGAGGGAGAAGCAGGCTCCATGCACCGGGAGCCCGATGTGGGATTCGATCCCGGGTCTCCAGGATCGCGCCCTGGGCCAAAGGCAGGCACCAAACCGCTGCGCCACCCAGGGATCCCAGTCCTGTTTTTTAAAATGCTGTTTAAAAAAATCCACATGTTAGAAAAATGAAAACCCTGAATTGAATATTTATCAAAGTGCTGAGTCTGGGTGAGATCCCAGGTACATTTAATTTCCATCATAATTGTAAGAGTAGACTTTGCCAGCCCTAATTTCTAGATGAGGGGAAACTGAAAGGAAGAGGCAACATTCAGTTATCGTTCGTTCATTCATTCATTCAAGAAACATTAGATATTTACAATGTGGCAGGGGGCTGTCCTAGGTACTGAATTTTCAATGATGAACATAGCAGTTAACTGTCAAAAATGTGCTCTGAATTATTTCAGATATATTAAAAAAAACTATCAAGGAAAAAGTATAACCAATATCCAGGTTTATCCAAAGAAATAAAATATTACCCGTACGATTGATGATCTCGTGTTACTCTTTCCCATTACACTCCGCCCCTCCCCCTTAGGGATAAACACTGCTGTAACTTGGGTGTTTATCATTCGCTTTGCATTTCTTGGATTACAGTTAATTTTTATCTCCTTTTTGCATGCTTGCATTTTTGAAATTTTCTGCTGGGAACACATATCCTTTCAAGAAAAAAGAATACCCAGTAAAATTTATTATTTTTAAAAACCCAGTGGAAAATTGGGCTTGAAAACAAACAAAAAAGTCCCTTCTCGAACCTGCAATCAGTGGCCTTCCCCTGTCCCGGTGGGTCCTTTGGCCCCTGCTGCCCGAGCTTTCTCTTCCAGCCCCTCTCCCGAGATCTAGAGAACCGTTAGCCAATAAGGATTCCTTCTCAAGTTCTCTTGCCTCCTAAAAATATCGTAAGGACAGTGTTTGTTGATGCCTGGAGCTGGGATTGTCGGGCTCCTGATGGGAATATGTCCTTGATCTCTTGTTACTCCACGGACACCCATGTTCTTCTAGACAACACTGATCAAGGGCAAAGAAGATCAAATGTCCAACCCCAGCTGCAGGGAGGAAAGTCATCCAAATGCATTTCCAATATAAAGGCTGCAATTAGAATGAGACTTTACCTTGCATTTTTTATGATGTGTGTCTTCGTCAACGTCTGTGTTTGCAAAGACAAAGGGAATTAATATTTAATATGCACCCAATGGAAGGAGAGGGAGAAGAATCCATTCTCTGCCATATTTTTGAGTCTTCGGTCTTAAAATATCAGCCTTTAATCTCTTGATTATGAGATACACATTGTCCCGTCCTGTTTCTCGTTGATGTTGTGTGAGAACCGTTTTATCCTTGGACTCAGATGACCCTGGACTTTCCCTCAGCTCTGTCACTTATGTACCATGTGACCCTGGGTTTCAGATTCCCCTTCTGAGAAATGGGATAATAATGCCTACCTCACATGGGTGCAGTGAGGAGTCAGTGAGATAACCAAGTGCACTAAATGAAAATGGCATGAGAAACCCTATGGACCCAAGTAGTCAGCTGCCAGTTTGCCTCCCAGGGGATGCGGTTAGGTGGCTGTACATGTCAGAGGAAGAGTAAAAGGAATCTCTGTGAGTTGGATAGATTAGTGTAGGGAAGGACAGGAGGAGTCTGAAATTTTAAAGCTTCTACCCTTTTTTTTGTGTGTGTGTGCTTAGAGGCTATGAGTCTCAGAATATTTAACACTTAATTTCTACAGAGATATTTTTGTGTTTATGAATATGAAGATAGGTCCAAGGCTAAATTGCTCTGCAAAATACGGGAAGGCCCAAGGGTGGTGAACCAGAAGAGATAGTTGTGTGGGGGAATAGGGAGCTGTCAACAAGGCAGTATGGAAGCCAGCCAGAGAAAGCTTACACTCCAGTCCACTGGACCCCCAGAGCATCTGTCTTTTTCCAGGACAGCCTTACAGCCTTACTCATTCTTCACACACACACACACACACACACACACACACACACACACACACCCTGCCTTGTATGCTTTGTCCCAATGCTTATAATCCTCCTGAGAACAATTTGAATTTTTTGTGTTTTGTGCTTGCTGAGCCCTCTGTCTGGGGCGGGTTCACTCCTCTCTCTTGGGTCTCTCTCTGTTAAAATTTCAATCATCTTCAAGCCCAACTCAATTCTCAGCTGCTCGCTATTTATTTATTTATTTGACAAAGAGCAAGAGAGCACAAGCAGGGGGAGCAGCAGAGGGAGAGAAAGAAGCAGGCTCTCCATTAGGCATGGAGCCCAATGTGGGGCTTGATCCCAGGATCCTGAGGTCATGACCTGAGTCAAAGACAAATGGTTAACAGACTGAGCCACCCAGGTGCCTCTCAGGGGCTCTTTAAAGCTCACTGGATCCTGGGCTGAGTCCTCCTGCATGCACTCCCACTGCTCAGTTTGATTTCGTGTTTGAGTCCTTTCTTACGTAGCAGACTATGGGCTTCTCGAGGGCAGAGATGGGTCTCATTCATTGATTATGTGGTTAGTGTCTAGCTCAGGGCGGGACACAAGTTTGTTGAATGAATGAATGTGCCCATCATTCAACAACTATTTACTGAGCTGCCACTCTATGCCAGCTGCCTATGCCAGGCACTCTGCCGAGCGTTGCTGATACTGTGGTGAGCTGAGACAAAGTCCTTGTCCTCACAGAGCTTACCTTCTAGTGGCCAGGTGACAGACAGGCACAACACATGATGAGAATTATTTAGTATGCTAGAAGACAGTGATAGGGGAAAATTAATGAGTGTGAGTAAGGGAGATTGGGAGAGCCAGGGGTATGGGCTACAATTTATAGAAGGGTGAGCAAGGAAGGCCTCACTTAAGAAGACACCATTTTGAATAAAGACTTGAAGGAGGTGAGGGAGGGAGCCATGTGAGGATATGTTGGGAAGAGCATTAGTCAGAGAGAAAAGTCATTACAAAAGCCCTGAAGCAGGAGCAGGCCTGGCACAGAGATGTGGCTGGGACAGAGTGGACAGGATCAGGGGAAGGAGACAGGAGCAGGATGAAGGTTGCAGAAGTCCTTGTAGGCTATGATATGGGTCTAGGCTTCTACCCTGAGTGAAACGGGGAGGCCCTGGGGACTTTTGAGGAGAGGCACCAAATGGTGTGACCTGTATCCTCCCAGGATGGCTCTGGCTTCCATGTGGAGAATGGACCACCTGGAAGAACTGGGAAGGGCCAGTGACCCAATGAACAAAATAAGCAAGAATTGCTTGACATAAATAAGCAAGAATTTAAAAATAGCCTTGACTAGAGAGTGCCCAGGATGTCTTTTCTGATGGTTATACTGGCTTTTGAGAAACGTCCGGACTTCTCTTGGCTTCAATGAAATAGCTGCCCCACCACCATCTCACCCAAAGCAACGTGTACACACAATTCTATGTTCAAATCTACGGGCTGTGTGGGAGATTTTACTCTTTCATATCATCTTTCTCTCTCACACATGGGTGCCCGCATACTGTGGTGTAATGGAGCTACAAGAGTCTCCCTTTGAAGATTGGGCTTCAATCCTAGCTTTGGCCCTTACCAGCTTTGACCATACCTCTCTGAATTACAGCTTCTTCAATTCACAAAATGGAGCTAATGATGCCTACCTCAGTTCACAGTGGGAGCGAGAATAGCTCATGTGAGAATCTAATGGGTACTAAAAGTATTCCAGAACTTTCCTGACCATAAAGGCTTATTTCAAAGATGCTTGTTAAAAATACAGATTCCTGGCCCTCCTCCCAGGAGTATTAGTTGAATAGTCAGGAGAGGAACCCCAGGAATAGGGATTTCTAACAAGTTCCTCAGGTGATTCCAATAACCAAGCCAGTTTGAGCAATTATATATGGAGGAACTTTGTAAATTGTTAAGTACTTCTCAAATGCTCAGCTCATTATTGCTGTTCTCTTCGCATCCCCAATCCTCTGTACTTGGCAGGGTTGATTTCCAGAGTCAGTAGATATAAGCAGGGCCAGCCTCTTGAGTATGTGAATTGTGCACAAGGCCCTACACTCAGAAAGGCGCCATGCTTGGTAATGCTCTGCTGTCATCATCTTCAAATTCTTAATACATTTTTTTAAAATAAGGAACTCCACATTTCCATTCTACACTGGACCCTGCAAATTAGGTAATTGTTCCAAGATACAATAAAGAGATATTTCAATGAAGCCAGTTGAAAATTGAAATTCCTTATCCCCATGTACAGCACTTGATAGAATTACTAACCGTGTCCCCATAGCTAAACTCACTAGCGTTTTACATCAGTCTTGTGAAATGGATAATTTAATACCCTGTGTTCAGATGAAGAAATTAGACCTCAGTACTTTAGTGACATATGCAAGGAGCACAAAACCAGCTGGTGGGAAACCTCAGAGCCTTTTCTGCTACAAGGATTAATCGTTGACTCAGTGGCTAACAGATTCTTAGGTCCTTTGAATTAAACTCCAAGAAAAAACCTTGGAATTAGCTTTTTGTAAATATTCCATGCATTTAAATAAATCACCAATTAAGTTGGAACATTTCTGATTTATGGTAATTACCAAGTTTATTGGTTCCCAACCCGACTGTGGAATTGGTTTATAAATTTGGATTCCTACGTGCTGTTCCAGGATGCTGAATCAGCATCCCTGTGGTAAGGGGGGCTTTTGAATTCCTAGCACAGCCCATTTGCATGGTCTTGCTGGGTTCCATGGGTTCCTGGGTTCTATCACTGACATCAGCGATCGATTTGGATGACATTTGTCCATCACTCAGTGACACCGATCCATCTCTTTTCTTTCGGATCATAGAAGCTTACTCTCTGTCCCTGAACAGCTGGGCCCCTGGAGGGTCTCTGTGTTACTTGAAAAAGACAAAGACAAAATCAGTGCACATGCTCATGAGGAATTTTCTCTCTCTGAAGTTTGAGGAAAGGGAGTAGGTGAGGTGGCGACATTTGTGGATAGTCATCTTTCCAGAACCATATATTCTTTACACTGTCCCTTTCTGAAACTCCGGATCCAGGACAAGTATCACACTTAGAAGATCCCAAATTTTTCTTTCCTTTTTTTTTAAAAAAAGATTTATTTATTTATTTATTTATTTATTTATTTATTTATTTAAGACACAGAATGAGAGACAAAGACACAGGCAGAGGGAGAAGCAGGCTCCCTGCAGGGAGCCCGATGTGGGACTGGATCCCTGGACTCCGGGATTACCCCCTGGGCCAAAGGCAGATGCTCAACCACTGAGCCACTCTGGCGTCCTCCAAGTTTTTCTTTTATTTTTACAGACCAAGGGAGGATCTAGTTCCCTATTATGGTCTTCTGTGACTCAGGGCAAGAGGAATCTGGGGAAATTAATGGGGAAGTTCTGAAGTAATTAGCATCACCAAAGGAGGGATAGTAGGAAGAGCTAGATGCAGTTGTCTGATGGCAACACTTCTCTAAATTTGATATGCATCTGAATCATTTGGGGATTTGGGTAAAATGCAGGTTCAATTCAGCAGGTCTGGGGTAGGGCCTGGGATTCTGCATTCAAATCAGCTCTCAGGTGGTGCTGATGCTACATGTGCACAAATCACTCTTGAGAGGAGTGAGGTCTTATAGCATTCTGCTCTCACATCCCTGACAAGCCCCTAATAATGAAGAGGGATGAAGGAGTCTGGGATATTCCTGTTGGCCAGATAATTCATTCTGTAGTCCTAAAGACTAAAACATTATATAGCCTTAACCCATACAGTTAGCATCTGTACATAGAGCCCTCATCAGTTGTACTAATGACAACTAGTGTTAATTTTCAAAATATTCTTCATTTGTGTGGAAACAAAAGGAGGCATCAAGGAAAACAGTACAGGGATTCTGTGCTGATTCTGTGTGATTATTTGGGCTCAATGTCTGGGCTTTGGGGAATAAATACTTTGAAAAACAAAGGAAAGGGATGCCTGGGTGGCTCAGTGGTTGAGTGCCTGCCTTGAGCCCAGGGCGTGATCCTGGAGTCCCAGAATCGAGTCCCACATCAGGCTCCCTGCATGGAGCCTGCTTCTCCCTCTGCCTATGTTTCTGCTTCTCTCTGTGTGTGTGTCTCTATGAATTAAAAAAAATCTTAAAAAAAAAAGAAAAACAAAGAAAAGCCTCCATATGTATGTGGAGGGAGGTGGTGGAGAATAGGAAAAAGGGCTCAAGGTAAAGGCTATAGAGAAGCTTGTCTGCATGGTTTATTTATATCCAGGCTATCCAGTTAATTGGCTCTCAAATGGACAAGCTTGGATCTGAGCCTAGAATGAACTCAGACTTGAAGGTCCTACTTCCCAGGGTGATTGTAAGGATTAGCTAGATAGAGTACATAAAGTGTCTTATTAATTCTTTGAACATTCAAAAAAAATTCTTTGAACATTCAACCAATATTTATTGAGTGCCTAGTATGTCTTAAGGAGTAACACAGTGAATAAAGCAGGTGATATCTTTGCCCTCATGGAGCTTAAAGTATAACAGGGCAGACAGACATAAGTCAATTAAATAATAGATGAGTGGGTACCTGGGTAGTTCAGTTATTTAAGTGCCTTCAGCTCAGGTCATGATCCCAGGGTCTTGGGATCAAGCCTTTGAGTCAGGCTCCCTGCTCAGCAAGGAGCCTGCTTCTCCCTCTCCTCTCCACTAATGCTCTCTTTCACTATCACCTTCTTTCTCTCTCTCAAAAAT
Source organism: Nyctereutes procyonoides (assembly GCF_905146905.1). NCBI lineage: Eukaryota > Metazoa > Chordata > Mammalia > Carnivora > Canidae > Nyctereutes > Nyctereutes procyonoides. The sequence continues at coordinate 48,267,718 of NW_026575126.1, read as the reverse complement.
AAATTTAAAAAATTTTTAAAGAACTATTTAAAAAAAATAGATGAGCAAGATGTTGCAGATGGTGTTGGTATCCTGCTCCGAGTCTCTTGGTTGGTGTATCCACCGCCAGCTGTTGCTAGCCTAATGCTCACATCTACAACCTTGTTCAAAGGCTGACCATCGGGCAAGTGACAATGTCTCAAAACTTAACAAGTCCCACACTAGAGCAGCCCTCACTCACACACAGACTGAAGCAGAATATGGAAGACCAGCTCCTTTGCCTCAGGCAGGATGAGCTCGGTGGTACAGCTCCTGCTGTGGAGCTCCAAGTGGGCTGAGGCTACTTGTCACCTGAACTACATCTTTGCTCAGCCTTTTCATGCCCTCTCCTACTTCCTGCACCCCTATTACAAGTTTTTCCCTTGAACACTCCCTTAGTGAGGCAGTCAATTGCACAAAAGTCCTTAAGCTCTGCTTCTGGAAACATAACTTGAATTACAAGATAATTCCTAGTAGTGATTAGGGCTATGAAGAAATAGAACAGGAGAGGTGGGACAGAGAGTGACCAGGGAAGATCTTATTTTAGATCGGGTATCAAGGAGGGCCTTTTTGAGGAGGAGGCATTTGAGCTTAGATGTGAACGATGAGAGAAAGCTGCCCATGCCCTCACCTGGGCAGGAAGCATTCCAGGCAGAGGGAATAACTAGTATAGAGACCTCAGCAGGAAATAAACTGGACACATTTGAAGGTGTATAAGACTTTCAAGGGGTTCCCCTTGACCATTAAAAATGAGGTGGAGTATCATAGATGAGGGAGGGCAGAAGGAGATGCGCTCAGAGAGGCAGCCACGGTGCCCTTCTTTGCAAGCTGGGGAAAGAATGTGGATTGTATCCCAACTGTGATGGGAGGCCAGTGGAGGGGGGTGAGACCTAATTCAGGTTTCACAAGGATCACTCTGCATGCTGTCTGGGACATAGATCACAGCTCAGTGTCTAGTAATCATAGTTGCTAAATAAATAGTAGCTCGGTCAGCAGCTCAGTAGCCTTCAGAGATGTCTTAGAAAAAAAAATTCTGCAATAGGAGGGAAATTGATACAACCACCCTCCAAGGGCTATTTGAAAAAATTATGATTCAGGAACCTCTTATGTGAGTACAACTGGGGCCACCTGACTCACCTGCTCAGACTTTTCATTACTAGTGTGTTTCACTTAATGGGAAAGCTGGAAAGACATAGTTTCAAGCACATATTTACCAGATTCTTTTATAGGCAGATTTTTCAAATTGACACATGCTTTTTATTGATGTTTAAATAAAGATGAGATGCAACCTTTCAGAAATTGGGCAAACACTTGTCTTCTTAGGAAGAGAGGTGGGGAACATACCAACCAGAGAGGATCTTTGAAAGTAGTGATACCCTACCAGTGAGGTCTAATAAAAAGGGCCCTGGCATATGGGAACCAAAGGTTTGAGTTCTAGTTTCACTGTCGGTGTGGGAAAGTGACTTGTCTTTTTTGGGAACTCATGAAAGTCTTGTGGTCCTCATTTCTTCCATGGATACCCTGTCACCACCCATTTCCAGAAATGGGCTTTTTACTGTAATTGGTCTATCTCACTTCCCATCCTAGGTAATATGATCCTTCTGGGATTTGTCTTCAGTAGTAGAATTTACAGTACCAATATTGGACACAATCATATTGCCATATAGTATGTCCTTGCTTTTTTTGTCTTCAGGCATTTACTTTCCAGTCAACCATTTTCCTTACCCTTCACTTACAATCATTGTTTTAAATGCCTTCTATTATGTTTCCTAGCTACAAAATGAATAGACCCATATTATAGAAAAAATTATATCCAGGCAAGCTAATTATTAAAAATAATGGCAGAGAGTAGTTGAGCATTTGCTATGGGCCAGATACTGAATTACACAAAACTTGCATTATATCATTTTATCCTTCACCGCAACACTATGAGGTAGGGACTATCATTATCCCAGTTTTAGTGAAGGAGAACAGGTTGAGTGAATCAATATTTTGCTCAGCAAAGCAGCTAGTAGGTAGCAAAAATAGGTCAGTCTCAGTTGCTTTGATCCTCAAACTTGTTCTTCACGACACTGTCCCACCACTTGGAGGAATCACTGATAATATTTGGGACATAGCTTACCATATTTTGTTATATAAGCAACATGCATATGCAAAAATAGGAATATGTCCAAATTTTATTATCCATCACATATATCTCCTTTCCAACCAAAGGTAAAGCTATATATACAAGTGTACATATTCACATAATCTCATATAAAGACATGCACTGTAGGATGTAAGCACCATGAGGTGCCTGTCTCGCTCACCCCCATATCACTAGCATTTAAATAGTGCTTGGAATGTAGCAGGCACACAGTGAATATTTGTTGAATGAATGAGTTAACTAAACACCCAATCAACAGCTTTTATCAATGAATAAATAGATGTTTTATAATCCAATTCTTCTCTTGAAGCAATGTATCATAAACATCTAAGATGTCCACTATTTTAGCCACAATTCATTTTTAATGGCTGAATGTGGTTATGAATGGACCTTTTCTGTCCTTGTTTTTCCCTATATTTTGTGAGCATCTTGAAACAGTCTCTTTCCTTGGCTTCAGGAGTGCTACCCTTACCTGGTTTTTCTGTGCTCTGTCTGGCTGCTCCAGGAGTATTTGTAACTCCTCTCCTCCCCCTTCTCTTCAAGGAATGTTGACCTTTCTCAAGGCTTGAAAATGGGCTCCTGTTTCTTCTCTCTTTACACTTACTGGGCAAGTCCATTCACATCCTTGTCCTTAGTTAGGACCTTCTTCTTTTCTACACACACTTGCTAGGACCTCTGCATCCATCATCTTCTCTCATTTACTCTTCACAGTGGTTCTTTGAGGTAGACGCCATCGAACTTGGAAGCAGAGTGAGGCTGCATGATTTCACAGTCTCACACAGTTGGAAAACAGAAGGGCTAGGATTTTAAGTCAGGTCTGTCTGAGGAAGACACAGGAACTCTCTCCTCTGCTCCCCAGAGCACTTAACGTAGAACATTTTTTGCTCCTTAACAACTGCTTGCTGAAGCAGTAAATCCTATTTTTAAATCCCCAAGGACTACTTTTGTGAGCCATTTCTTCTGTCTAAATGTATTCTCTCTTGTATTCTCCATTTCTCTTCTTTGTTCACTTTTCTTCCCAAATCTTCCTCCCTTTTGTTTTTGCTTATGAATCTTCAAGCCTGACACTTTCAGATTTCCACCCAAATATAATTTGAGTTTCAGTGGAATTTTAGAGTCTTTGATGTAACTGAGGAATAGTTAATGCTCCCTAATTGAACTTTGGCTGCCTAGAAAGATCCCGAACTTAAACCGATCAAATCACTGCACTCTGGTGGATGAAATAATTAAAATGGAGATGACTGGCTTCAAAGAAGCCATTTGCCACTGCTCACTCAGGACCTGTTACATTTGGGGAATCAGGAGAGACATCAAGAATCTTCATGGCAATAACACCCCCATACAGCCTCTTTTCTTCTCCTCTCCTACCCCTGGCTTCCTGTACTCATATGTAAGCAGCATCCTTCCCATCGAGAGGATCCATGGAGAGACAGATGACTGCAGAGACAGAGGGTAGGCTTGGGGGATTCCAGGAACCACATAGAGGTCACACTCTGTGACCATTCCAAACCACCCGAAGTATTGTCTGTACAGAAATGAAACTTGGTGGTCCTTGTAGGATGCCATTAATGCCTTCCTTTTGTTCAAATGAACCCTGCTGGATGATTCTGAACATTGGGAGAAGCAGATCATTCAAGTACATCTCAGATGATTTGGGGATCAGTGTTGGGAAAGTCTCGAATGAGAACTCAAATCTCAGAAACTTACAATGTACTGAAATGATCTGTTCCAGCCTGTGCAATAGAACTTTCTGTGATGAGAGAAATGCTGTAGACGTACTCAGTCCAATCCAGTTGCTACTAGCCACATGTGGTTTTGAGTCCTTAAAATGTGAATACTGCAAATAAAGAACTGAATTTAAATTTTATTTAATTTTAATTAGTTTAAATAGCCACATGTGCAGTTGTTTCAAGGAAAGCAAAGGCATGAAAGGCATTTGGAAAGTGAGTAGAAGGTTAAAAAAGAGAGAGAATAGTGTTAGAGAGTGAGCAAGGAGTGAGAAACCCAGGTCCCTGTCTTCATGACACTCATGGTGTAAGGGAAAGGGTTGTTATGATAGGTATAGGAATGGAGTTTTGCCATGGGGGAGAGAGATTGGACTTAATTAACACTGAATACAGCATGGGCAAGTGGGAATTTATAACCAAGGAACAAGGGAGAGATCAATAGATGGAAAATTACTAAGACAAAACTTTGAGGATAAGGAAGATTCTGGCTAAGCCAATCAAACAAGATTCTTGCTGAAGATAGGCCAGGGTGATCAGACTTCATCTGGAAGATGGTAGAGAATGAGGAACTGGTTAAATATTGAAGGGTGATCGGGTATGGAGGATGGGAAATTCTGGCTAAGCCAACTAGCAGGATTCTTATTTATTTTTTTTAAAGATTTTATTTATTTATTCATGAGAGACAGAGAGAGAGAGAGACAGAGACAGAGACATAGGCAGAGGGAGAAGCAGGCTCCATGCAGGGAACCTGATGTGGGACTTGATCCCGGGTCTCCAGGATCATGCCCTGGGCGGAAGGCGGCACTAAGCCACTGGGGCTGCCCAGGATTCTTATTAATATTGGACAATGCAGAGACAAACACTGGAATCCAAGAGTCAGGCCTAGTTGAGAAAGAGTTCAAGGGAGCCTGAGCAGAGTTTGGGCAAAGCGAGAATCTTTGTCATTACTACATTGGCCTCTTTTACATCTACTATTTCCATTATTTCTACTACACCTACTACTACTATTTCTGCTATGTCTACTACTTTTACTTCTACTGTTTTTACTACTTCTACTTCTATTTATAACTCTATTTTACCACCACCATCACTTTTTCCCCAGTGCTTCCTGGTGTTGAAATTTTAGTCACTGACAATGATATAAACCTGACTTCTGTATGAAGGATCTCGATGAGGCATAAGGCATTCTCAAATTGATATACATTGGCATAAACATGAGAAAGCCAAATAAAAGGCACTATCCTAAAATGTAATCTTGGATTTTTCAATTACTGAAGTGAGAGGATGACTTTGGTTTTGTTTTATTTTGTGCAGTCTTGTCCATATCCTAAATACATTCCAAAAACAGTATGGAATTTCCTCAAAAATTAAAAATAGAACTACCATATGACCCAGTAATCCCACTTCTAGGTATTTATCCAAAGGAAAGAAACTCACTATCTTAAAAGATATCTTTACACACTTCCCATTGTTTATTGCAGCATTATTCACAATAGCCAAGACATGGAAACAACTAAGTGTTCATTTGGCAGATAAATGAAGAAAATGTGTATATGTACAATGGAATATTGTTCAACCTTAAAAAAGGAAGGAAATCCTGCCTTTTGCAGCATCACTGGATGGACCTTATTTGGGGAGAGGAAGATTTGGGGAAGAAAAGTGAATGATGGGCATTATGCTAAGTGAAATAAGTCAGACAGAGAAAGACAAATACAGTATGATCTCTACTCATGTTTGGAATCTTAAGAATGATTGAACTCATAGAGACTGTGTGAAAAGATTGGTGGTTTGCCAGAGTTGAAGAGGGGGTGGGCAAAATGGCTGAAGGTGGTCAAGAGGTACAAAAAAAACCCACAAAAAATTTAAAAATCCTAATTATAAGCTGTTATTATACAAGGCACTTTATCCCCAAGTCTAAAGAACAAGTTATTCCTGGACCTGAAGTTTTCTACCTCCATTACTCTTCATTTTTCCAGGTAGTTACAGGACTTTTATGCTGCATTTCAAAGTCAGGGATAAAAGCTCTCCGTAATTTTTTTCTTTCTCCAAAAATCTGTGCTAAGGACTGAGCCTGAGGAGAGAGAAAATGTCTTCACAATGCAATTATTTTTGTGGTCTGCAGGGCTGAAGGCACCATTGTCTGAATTGAATGATGTAAGAGGAGAACTCTCATTTTGATTCATGCATAGGTTAGGATAGTACAAAGCAGCAAAAATTCGCATTTGGGGTGGACAAGTGGGGGGCCTGTGACCTAAGAGGCAATCTCCTACTGGTCCTAAGATGTATATCTTAAAATAGTTGATGTAAATTTGGGGGAAATGGTATTCTAGTAAAACAAAATTTTTATCAACAAAATAAATACAAAAAATGTTTAAGTATTTGAAAATACACAAATGAAATAAAAATCTCCCTCCTGCTTCAGATCTCTCATTATCTCTCATTATCCTTCCTAGGGAGAACCTTTGTTAATGGTTTCTTGTATATTTTTCATGAATTTTCTATGCAGATTCAAGTATATCCTCTTTTTTTTTTGTACAAAAGTGATAAAGCACACTGTTCTGCATCCTGCATTTTTCACTTACTATTTCCATTATAAATAATTCAGATCCACCTAACCTTTTTCCCCACCAAATTGGTGGATACTGTCATCTATAAAATGAGAATCTTGACCTGCTTTAAAATTTAACAACACTAGTATTGGTGAATTAGGTTGTTTCCAGTCTTTCGCTTTTATGAGCAGTACTGCTATGAACTTTCCCGTGCATATATCTTAATGCATTTCTACAGGGAAAAATAAAGGATAAATTCCTGATAGATTATAGGATTTGTGTCTTACAGTTCGCATATTAGTGACTAAATCACCTTCCCAGAGGCTGCCCTGATCTGCACACTCACCATTTACTCAAGTTCTGGCTAACATTGTATATTATAAATACCTTTCTATTTTCCAGCCTGTTAGGCAAAAATTAGTGTCTCACTGTTATTTTAATTTTCATTTCTTTAATTATAAGTGAGGTTAGGTATCTTTTCATATACTAATAAGTCATTTGATTACTCTTCCTCCCCTAACTGCTTCCGTATATTTTTTGGTGAGTTTTCCACTGGGATTTTGGGCATTTTTTATTTCTTTGAAAGAGCACTTATTCAATAAAAGAAATCAATCCTATCTCTGTCATTGATGTCACAAAAATATTTTTCCTCAGCTTATTATTTTTCTTTTGACTTTGTTTATTTTGACTGGGCATAGTATATTTATTCTGATTTATTAAAATTTCCATAATAGTTCCTAAAGAACAACCAATCCTTTGGATCTTGGTTCTTTGATTCATGCATTCAATAAATATTTACTGAGCATTTACTATGTGTCAGGTATTATTTTAGGTTCTGAAAATACAGAAGTGAAAAAAAATCACAAATCCTTATTCTCTAAGAGCTAGTGAGAGAAAAGTGAGATAGCCAAAAAGCCAGAAAAGTAAAATTTATAGAAATGTTAGATGATGGTAAAAGCTAAAGAGAAAATAAAGCCATAGAAAGGAACAGGAGTATCCTGGTGTCAGGGTGGCGTAGGCTGGGTAGAGGTGAGGATGAGAGTAGGGTGCCAACTGCATATTTTGAATTTTCAAAACTTCATCTTACCCTAAAGGTGACATTTGAGTGAAGATGCAAAAAGAGCCAAAGGAATGAACTGCACAAATATCTGGAGGAAAGAATTTTGACTGAGAAAGCAGCATGTGTGAAGGGATGGTGATAAGAACAGTGAGGTGCCCTTAGAACTTGAAGTCAGAAGTAAAGGGAAGTCAAAAAAAAAAAAAAAAAGAAGAAGTAAAGGGAAGTCAGAGATAAATAGCAGATTGTTGGACACTGTTGGGTTTAGAAGCCAGGTGACCAATGTGGGGCCTGTGATTGTGATAAATGTGATAAATGATGGTTGCTTGGACCAAGGTGGTACCAAGGGAGGGTTGAGAAGAAGTTGGATTCTGGAAGCCTCTAATTTTGGTCTGAGCTTAGGAAGGGTCACGTTTGGAAGTGCATAATCAAAAGTTCAGTTTTGGACATGTTGAGAGTTTTAAATGCCCATGACACGTCAAGAATGGATGTTGAGAAGGCAGTCAAAGGTATGGGTCTCATGTTCATAGATAGTTTCAGGCTGGTAATAAAATATGGGAGTCATTAGTTTGGAGATGATGTTGAAGACATAGGATGAATGGACAAGGAAATGAAGAGAGATAGAAAGTAGTCATCCAAGAACAGAGCCCTGGGACTCTTTCCAAATGGTGGTGGGAAAACCAGGAGTGTGTCTATAGCCTCTGATACCTGAGGTGAATCTGAAGGGCTAAGGGTAGGAATACTAGTGTGTGAAAAGGGCCAGAAGTGAGGAAAAGCATGGTCTAGCTCAGGTTTGTAAACTGAGGGTTGACATAATTCATTTGGCCCACAAATGTATTTTGACTGGCTCATACAGGTTGTTTGTTTGTTTGTTTTAGTGGAATTCATTGCCAATGTTTGAAACTGGGCATTTCACATTTTTAAAAATTTGAATATTTGCCATCTCTTGGAGCATCAGTCTATTTGGCAATACTGGGCTCACATTCCCAAAGAGGAACACTTTGATGTTGTAAAATACCTGCTACCCACTTAGAAGGCATTGTGTGGTTTGCTGCAAGGGTCCCCCGGCCTGCTTCATTCATTGGTAGTACCTGTTACAAAAATTCATACCCTAAAGTTTGTAAATAGGAGGTTCTTTCAGCCTGTGCGCCTCTTGAGCCCACCCCAGGACAAGATGTTGGAGCTGACCTCTCTTATGCACACCTTCCAGGCTGGGTATCAGGAGTCCTGGAGTTACATCCTGGTTCTATGAATCACTGTGCAACCTGAGTCAGTCCTATAAATAAGGTGTCCAGATGTCGTGGTTGGCTCATAACTATGGGGTATCCCAGGATATGGGACTTTCTGTGCTAAAAACAGGAAGGGCCCAAGCAAACCAAGATGAGTTGATTGTCCACTCTTCACTTTAAACCCCTCTGGTCCTTAGAGTTGAATGGTGGGCATCAAAACTCTGTGTTTTTCCTAATATACTGGCATGCTCCTTAAAGCAAGCTGAAGATGAAACTTGTAATAGAAAGAAAAAATTAGAGTTTGAAACCAAATTTTTATAATAGTGAGAAATTATAGACAGGCTTAATGACTGTCATCATCATAATGATTATTACTGTCATTGTAATAATGGAGGAAAACACTTCCTTCATGCTGGATGCTGGACTAAACATTTTACAAGCATTGACTTACTTCATGTGAGAAGTAGCCCCAAGAGGTAAGGACTGCTATTATCCTCTAGTATAGATGAAGAAGTTGAGTCTACTTGTGTAATGTCACAGGGCTAGTAAGTGACAGAGTCAGGATACAAATACTGGTCTGTGTGTCTCCAAAGTCTGCAATGTTTTGACCAGTGTCAAAAATCCAGAGACTTCTTTGTGGTTGCCATTGCTTGAATTGGTTGCTGGCTGAACAAAGCACCTTGCCCTACAGTCCTCCAGGTTAAAACTCCCTGACAAAGACCTTCCTGTGCCTGAGAAGTCAGGGCCCAGTCATCCTCCATGAAAAGTTGTCTTCTTTCTACCACATTCTAGTTATCTTATTTTATGTAGAGTGGTTTAATATTCTGGCAACAGAGGCCCAGCATTTTATTTCTCTCCTGTCTTCTAAAATTTGCAACCAAATGAGAAGTGGTTTGGGCTCATTATGGAAAAACCCTCATCTGCAAAGCAGAGATGGGATCAGAATAAGCCCACTTGGCCACCACTCCCTTTCATGGATGTGGATTTAATTAGGCCTCTGTGTAACACAGGCTTGGGAGAGCTCTTGCTTCTCTTGGTCTTATGGAAAGTGCTTCCTTCCTCCTCTCCAGGGTTCCAGAGTGGGTGAGGAGAAGGGAACTCTTTCCTGCTCTTTGAAACTAAGCTGCTCAGAGGGATGAGCCTCTGAGCTAGTGTGTGTGTGTCTGTGATTTGACAACTTACCTAGAAGCCAAAGCCATGTGCAAATCTGATCAGAGATACAGGGGCATGAGCTCCCCTTCTGTTCAGTTTTTGGGAATTCTGACATTCTTAGAAGGCCGAGAACTCTGGTTCCAACCTTCTGGTAAAAAATATGCTCCTTATGGCTTCTCCCCATTGATTCTACCCACCTCGTCTCTTTCACTGATGATTTTGGGCCTTTGCAGCCCTTGTCCCCTTATCTTTCCTTCACTTGACTAATCCCTACTCATACTTCAGGAACCATTCTCAATCCTTTAGACTAGGCTAAATCCTTCTGGTACCATGGCGAACTGTGGTTACCTTTCCTTAATCCCTGTCCCAATTGCAATTTTCTGTAATGACACTCTCCTAGTCATCTAGAAGGCTCTGTCGAATAATAATTTTCAAAAAGTCAAAAACATGACTTGCATACAAATATAAATTGAACACAGGTCAGGATTTTAATTCCACTGTTTAATGAAGGAATCAGTAAAAAAGTAAAACTTATTCAAGGAATATTTTGAAGAACTAGGTATTTACAGGCATTTTAGTAAGAAGAAATTAGAGTAAGATTACTAGATTAGTTAAAATGGAGTGATGTCCTATAGGACAGTAGGACTATAACCTGTACGGCTGTCTTTTCCCCTGCACAGAAATCTGTAAGATGACATGCAACTTCATGGAATTTGATCTCCAAAGAATAAAAAGCAAAGCTAGGGCAGATACATTCTCTAAAAGAATTAGATAAATCTTGAGTGAACAGAACTTTAGTGCTATAACATGACACTGATGGGAGGTGCTATGGTATTTGATTTTTGTCCTTATTTCTGAATTTTGGATATCTTTTCTTATCAGCCCATATGGTCAGAGCCCCTTTTGTGATGCTGCTCTAGTATCTAACCCAATAATAGCTGGGTTAGGAATTTTGCTATGGTGAAGATCTAGTGGAGAAGTTGCCCCCTTCCTACAGAAATCAAGAATACTATTTAGCAAATTAACTGGATGCTCGCATTAGTCAGCAGAGCCTACCAGAACAAAATGCCCCAGACTGGATGGCTTAAACAACTGAAATTTATTTTCTCACAGTTCTGGAAGCTAGAAGTCCCAAGATCAAAGTTCCTGTGATTCGTTTCTGGTGCTAGCTCTCTTCTTGGCTTACAGAAAACTGCATCCTCACCATATCCTTACATGGCCTTTCCTCAGTGTGTATACAGAGAGAGAGAGAAAGAGAAAGGGAGAGAGAGAGGGAGAGGGAGAGGGAGAGGCAGAGGGAGTGGGAGAGGGAGAGGGAGAGGGAGAGGGAGAGGGAGAGGGAGAGCTCCCTGTTGTCCTTCTCATAAAGGACGCCAGTCCTATTGTATCAGGGCCCCATCTTTATGACCTCCTTTAGCCTTAATTACTTCCTTACTCCATGTACAGTCACACTGTACACTGGGGGATTAGGGCTTCAACATGTGAATTTGGTGGACAGGTATTTACATTCAATCCATAACATAATTTAGTCCCAATTTTTGTGGGTTGAATCAAATTGAATCAAGTTTGAATCAGTGGTATTCACTTTTATACACGACAGACTTTCAAGGCTTCTTGTTCTAGATAAACTATGCAGCCTTCACCATTAAATTGGTGCCCATCCCATTCTATTATCAGTCTCTCTTCTGGAGGTACAACAGTTTGTAGAGATCAGTATTAAGCAGTGCAAGAAGGCTTTTCTCCTCTTGTGTGGGACCCAGTAATATCTATTGGCTAAAATAGTTTAGTGAATATCTGTCAATTTATGTCTACTCAACATTTATTCCCCCTTCTGGTATCAAATGCTCTGTTGTCCTCTGGGACACCACACCTGCCCTGCTGTCAATCCATGTGACTCAGGAGGTGTTCACTACATTCTCATTTCCATCCTCTCCAAGAGATTGGGGTGTAGCCCATCAGAGCACAACAACCTGCTTGACTTGACTTATTTACAGTTGGGCACGGGGTTTGACCTGAGAAAATCACTTTACCTTGGTCATGTTCTGTACCTACAAGAAGTAGTCTTTGTCTTTTCTTGTAGGGATGAGCAGATTTTATAACATAAACCCGAAGGAGCTAGTGGTCCCTTTGGCAGCCTTGTGGTGACATCCTGAGACTAAAGCTACTGAATGCTGGTTCCCCAAAATATCACCCAAATAACCTGCAGATAAGACAAAGTTAAGTTGATTTTTATCACTATAAAGGAGAACGCTACCTTGATAGAATTTTAGTAGCATCTCAGAGAAGTGTGGGCAAACATGAGATATTTATTGAGATTTTGAAGCCGATTTAAGGTGAGTCCCTAATGTTAGAATTAGTAAGGGGGTGCCTGGGTGGCTCAGTCAGTTAAACATCTGACTTTTGATTTCAGCTCAGGTCATGATCTCAGGGTCGTGAGATAGAGATCCACATCAGACTCTGTGCTGGGAGTCAATCCTGCTTGAAATTCTCTTTCTTGCTCCTCCTCTGCCCTTACCTCTTTCCCTCTCACCCTCTCTCTCTCAAATAAATAAATAAATAAATAAATAAATAAATATTCTAAAAAAATAATAAAGATTGTGAATATAATAGTTTTGGGTTGGTAGACACAACAAGACCAGAAATTTAAGATGAGGGCATCAAAGAGCCTTGGTATAAACTATTGTTTAATGCTTTCTATTGAAGAATTGGTGAGTCTTTTGTAAAGTTCTTTGGACAAACAATAAAGTTATTCACAACTTTTATCTTGCTCAGCAAGTGTTTCCTGGAAGGGTAAAATTACGTCGATGGGTACAGTGAAATAGTAAAGTCATGTTAATGTAGATGGCAAACTTTGAGTATAGATGGTTTTGGTACTCAAAGTCAATATGGTGGAAACCAGAGAGACGAAAAGAATGATTTCTCTTGGCATTATCTGCGTTTCTAGATCCTGCAGACTGAAGCCAGAATGTGGAATGTGGAAGATTGAATCTCTCTCTCTCTCTCTCTCTCTCTCTCTCTCTCTCTCTTTCTCTCCATTAGACCTACACATCCATATCCTTTATGATGCAACCACAATACCTCCTAATAAATGGGTCAGGTTAGATTTCCCAATTCCACTGATGTTGGGCCAGTCACTTGACAGGGCTTGACCAATCAAATATGGGAAAGAATGATGGTTGCCCCTTTTCAGCACAGACCCTAAAGCATTCCTTTTTCCATTCACCTCTTGTAAATTCCTGTGATCAGTCTTGAAATGATTATATCCAAGTTGCCACTGCCTCTTTGGCTGAGCCCCAGACTGAAGACCCATTGAGAGGCAGAACTAACCAGAAGTCCTGAGTTTAGTCTGGCCTGGCCAGGCCCAAGCTCTATCAGCCCAAATACGACTGCCATATACACCTATGAGGAAGACAAATTAATATTTGTTTTTGAAAGCCACTGACACTTAGATGTTATTTGTTAGACATTACAAAGCGACTACCATTCAGAGTTCACTTTTGGACTTTTAGGTACATGATCCAATAATTTTCCATGTTCCTTTATTTTTCTTTAAGATTTTGTTTATTCATGAGAGACACACAGAGAGAGGCAGAGACATAGACAGAGGGAGAAGCAGGCTCCCTGTAGGGAGCCCGTTGCGAGACTTGATCTCAGGATCCCGGGATCACGATCTGAGACAAAGGCAGATGCTCAACCATTGAGCCACCCAGGTACCCCTTCTCCATGTTCCTTTAACCAATTTGAGTTGGAACTTTGCTATTTGTTTATTTGCTTCTTTGTTTATTTAGAAGGGGTCTGTTTTTAGTAGTAGTTTTTAAATTTATTAACCAGAAGAGTTTTCTCCATTAGTATCATTTTATGGCATAGCATCACTTGTGGCAGACATGGACCTCTAAGACATCCAGATCTTTCTCTTGGGAACCACAGACTTGCCTGAGCCTCTGCATTCTGTACCTGAGGAATTGATTTCTTTAAAGCAATATTTATCCCTGTTAATGCTCATCATTTGGCTTGTGCCCAATGTTCCAGTCTAGTGAGATCTTTCTCAATTTGATTCTTGCATTCTGGGGATTAGCTGTCCCATTCAGCATTTTGTCAAACACAAATTGGATCAGCATGACCATGAGAGCCTCCTCCAAGCCCTTGATTTCACTGTAATGATCTTGTGGTGTTGCATTAAGACTGACCCCAAACCACACAAATAATCATCATTTAGTCCAGGTATTCTAGATGAATGCCCACAAGACAGAAATGTCTTTCAGACCATTGTTTGAAGTCAGGAGATATTACGTAGCAGTGGCCTGAAGCAAAGTCTTCCCTGAGAATATTTTTTATATCTATCAGCAATGGCATGACCCACTTTTCAAGCCAGTGGTTGGGAATCTGTATCTCTCCCGAAAAAAATGAAATTGCCCAGCTGCTGAGTTCTAGTCCTGTCCATGATATAAACCAGTTGATCTTGAGTGAGTCACTTGTAGCTTTCCTCTGACTTCGTTACCATTACTTCGACAGGATCTCTAAAGACCAATTTGAGTCCAAAGGAGCAAGGCAATTGTGAACTTATAAACATATTCAGCCTACATCTGCCTTCTAGATTGACTGGGCCTAAGTAACATTTTAAAAATCTGGGAAACATGCTTCACTTCAGAGTTTCTATAATACATCCCACAATCCTGCAGTTCACTGTGTTGCAATGTTCTGTGAGTTTCTGTATTTGCCCTGTTTATCTCCAGGCTTTATGAGAGCAAGGATGAAGTTAATGTTGCTATCAAAACACCTGACATCATTTCTGGCACATAGTAGGTACATAGCAAATAGGTATTTGGTTGAATGAACAGAACTTGTTCTGAAGCTCTGTGCGCATGTGTGTCTGTGTGTTTGTACTGGAACAGCTGGATAATGTTCATCATTAGCCTGAAGCATTGGCTAATGTTAAATTTAAATTAAAATATACTCTTGGGTGACTACATCTTCAATTTCATGGTTGATTCCTTTGTGATTGACTTATTAAGCTAAAGCAGGAGTTGCACACTAAAATACCTTGAGGGTCCAGGAAGGAAACATAATAAATGAGGATTGTTAGGTGCAACTGGAAAATACCCAGTATCTTCACAGGAATGGATTTCAGTGCTGCTAGATATTCTACTTTTCAGAGTGGGAGGACTTTTTTTTTTTTCAGTTTTAAAATGTGCTTTTAAAAATGTGAAAATTTCTGGTTTTTTGATTTTTTTTTGCAAGCTTTAGAACATAATTTAAAATATTATGGCACCATATAAACACATCTGTAGCCTAGATACAACTCTCAGGCCATCAATCTGAGAAAGAGAGTTAAATGTTTTACATCTGAAATGGTATTTTAGTTTGCAATGAATATTTAATTTACAATGAACAACCTTGGGTACATCAAACATATATCAAATATGTTTATTGTTGAATAATATAAAGCCTGTGATACTGGTAAGAATTCAGTTAAGGGCCAATTTTGAGGTTTGAGGTTAGATTTCAGTGGGCACACATCACAAAGGGTTCCCAGATAGTTTTATAGGAAAGATTATGGAATTAAAAATCAATCCTTAGCAACTTGCAAGGCAGATATCTCAAGTCAGTCTTGTTTCCACATAACTGATCTCCACTATGGTTGAAAAGCTCCAGCCACACCCCCTGACCTTGCCTCACCGTGTCCTCAATTGTTGGACATTAATATTCATTGAGGGAGTTGGGTCTCTTAATTGCTTAGAGCTTTCAGCCCATCAATCATTGTTCTTGGTCCATCCCACTCAGTTTAGTAACTACTAGTCATGCCTGTTGAAATTATCTGATGTATTTGTGGAGGTAGAAACCAGAATGACTGCTCAGAAAAATGGCCATGTTAATCAAACCCTACAACTTGCAACAAGCAGAATCCATTTGAGGGATTCATTTTATTAACCATTAACTGAAAAACATACTTAATATTCATGCCTAATTGATCCTAGATATCAAATTGATAAAATATCATAGAGCATTAAAACACACACAACAAGATATTCAAGTAAATATGCAAGGTTATGAGAAAAGGACTACAACGATGTAGATGGAGCTAGAGAGTATTATGCTAAGCAAAGTAAATTAGTAAGAGAAAGACAAATACCATATGATTTCACTCATGTGGAATTTAAGAAACAAAGCAATCATAGGAGGAAAAAAAAAGAGGCATACCAAGAAACAGATTCTTAACTCTAGAGAACAAACTGATAGTTACCAGCGTGGAGGTGGAGGGGGGTGGGTGAACTAGGTGATGGGGATTAAGGAGCATACTTGTCCTGATGAGCATTTGGTGGCTTATGGAATTGTTGAATCACTGTAATGTACACCTGAAAGTGATACTACACTGTGTGTTAACTAATCAGAATATAAATAAAAACTTTAAAAGGAAAATAAAAGGGCCACTGTGTCTCACTTTGCCTCCCTATAGGAATCTGAATTTAATTCAGAATTTATTTTATAATAAAATTATCTTGATTTATTTAGTTTTTAATTAAATTAATCAATTTAAAATGTATCTAATAATTAATAATCTTAATCACTAAAGATAGAATTCTAGATTCCTGAGAATGTGAATTCCAGTAAGGACAAAAATGATGGGAGAACAAAGACATGCGGAACCAAGTGGAGTGTAAAAATGGGGCGCTCACCCACAGCTGGAGTCTGATCACTTATGCCAATGCCTGTCAATTTGTAGAGAAGAGTGAGGATGCTCTATTGAGAATGATTTCAAGACCACACATTGATTTAGAGGGAAAGAGTATTGTAATGGATTAGTAACGTCTGCTACCGGCATAGGTGGAAGGAACAGTACTATGCATGCTCTATGCTACCTGTGAACTAAGTAATAAATAGAATTAATAAAACATAATATTTATATATTACAATGTTTTCAGAAGTTTTATTTTTCTTGGGATAGTCTCAGTTTATTCCTATCATGTCAATTAATCCCTGTTAATTATGCACAGTCCCTCCTTTATTTTCAAGAGTGTCTTAGTCTAGATAATAAGTGATAGATAGCCACCCTAAAAAATTTTTGCATGATTATCATTAGTTCATTTTCTTACTCAAAACATATTCCTAAATCCTTTCTGTTGGGCCTCAATCATTCATTATTAGCCACAATTTTCCTTTCCCTAGATCAGGGTTTTCTCAATATTCTGCTCAAAACATCGCAACCAAACACAGCCTTTGCTTCTCTAGACACATGCATGATTTCACATTTCTTATATGAAGTACTCTCTGATATATTCTGGAATACAACCATGAGATCATACTCCACAGTCATTCCTATGTCTTTGATAATTCTCCTCATCTTTCTCCCCACAATAGCTCCTGACAAAAAAGAAAAAAGAACTTCTCTTCTAAATGGAGCTCACTTGTATTTTCTGCCATATGACGTATCCTGTCTATGTCAAACAGTGTTGATTTTTAAAAGCCCAGATTAGCAAAAGAAATGCATGTCTCAGATTTTTTCCATGCCAGATTCCTTGGACTTTAAGATCTTCTATTGTGTCTAGCTTTTCTGTTTGGGAAAAAAAGAAAAGAAAAGAAACAGAGTGAGAAATTTAGAGGGGATGGAGAGATGAGTACATTGGGGAGAATGTCAGGGAGTCAGAGATGGCTGGGGCAGATTTAAGCCCAGTTTAGAAACTTACTAGGAAATGGAGTTGGACTTCATCAACTGGGCACCAGAGAATCACAGAAGGCCAAGAAGAAGGTTATGGTCAGATCTAGGCTTTGAGAGAGACAAATTGAATGTTGGCTGGAAGCAGGACAGAAAGTTGGATAGCACTGTCTTTGGAATCAGGCTGCCCTGGGCTAGGATCTTATTCTTCCATTGACTAGTCTGTGGGACCTTGGGCAAACCATTTCTTTTCCCTAAATCCCTGTTTCCTCCTCTACAAAATGAGGATGATAACCCAATCTACCCCACTAGGTTATTGTAAGGATTAAGCAAGTTAATCCATGTAATCCATGTAATGCGCTTAGAGTAGCTGGACGTAATTGAAGCTTGTTAAATAATTATTCTCTTTAGATTGCAAAAGGAGGCAGGGTTTGAGACTGAAGGCAGGGAGGCCAGTCCAGAGGAAGTAATAAAACGCGGGTGCTGAGAGCAACACAAAGACTGGGTGATGGATCAGAGAAGAGTTAGTTCCCACCTGAATTAAGTTGACTCGAGAAGTTTGCGTTCTCCAGGCTCCCAGCAGCAAGGGACCCAGTTCTCCAAACAGATGCACCATCCCTGGGTGTCCCACCATGTCCATCTCTGGACAGTCTTGTGTGGGCAGTTTCCACCACCTCCAAGCTCCCTTGACAGGGTGAGCCTGTTATCTGATCACTCTTTGTTCAGAAAGAGTCAATTAAATGTGGATACACAGTTGGAGAGTACATCTTAATATCATGCTGCCTTGTCTGAGTTTTCCCTTTCTTTTCTGCAGCCTACCTTCTGTTCTGAGGAAGAGGGGCTGCAAATGACCTGCTTCAGGACCAAATAACAATTTAATAGAGTGGAGATTCATTAAGACATTGCTGATGGCGGCTATAGTCTCCGAATGGAGAAACAGCCCAGAGGATTTCAATTTTCTACCAGTTTTCTGACCTCAATTTACAAGGCAGAATTAAGTTCTGGAAACCAGAGAACAGAAAAAAAGAAAATAATGGAACTACTGGCTTTTAATCACTGGTAGAATCATGAGGAGTTAGTAGACCTCTAACCTTATCATTCAATTCTCTCTTTTAAAGGGAGCTTTATCAGGGGCACATAGCCTGATGTGATTGCTATTTCTTTTCATTTTCAAGATGTATTCTTTCAAATATATTTTTGCAACACAAACCATGTGCCATGGCAGTGTCACGTATTGGAAGAACAGTGATAAACAAGACCAACCTAGTCGTTGTACTGGAGGAGCTTACTTCCAGGGAGAGCCAGACAACAAAGAGGGGGCTACTAGGAAAATTGTAGCAATTACTAGAAAGAAATCAAGCCAGCTTCTCTTTATGTAGCTAAAGGAGATGAATCCCAATTTTAAAAACGATTCTCAGGCTTTGCTTTTTTTTTTCTCTCTGCATCATAAATGTATGAAGCAGACAGACAATTTCGTAACCACCTCTGATGATTTTTGGAATTGACTTAAATTGATTGAGTCATGGGTTAATGACCCAGAGTTATTATTTGCTTTCCTACCTACCTACGAAGTCAGGGCTCAGAGAAATAAAAAGGAAACTTTCTTTGTTTTAGATTCTCCAGAGTTAAGTGAAATCTGGTTTCTTAGGCCATTTTGGAAGATCTTTAGCCACAGTAGTGAAGCAGAAGTTAGGAGCGAGAGCCCTAAAGTCTGATGTTTGGATCCAAACTGGGCTTTACCACTTACTAGCATGCAACTTTGGACAGGCTTATTCACTTTCCGATGTTGTTTTGGTTTGTGAAATGGGAGGATATTTCTCTTCTTAGAGATTTTGTGAAAACTGAATGAGGTGACACATAAAAAGTCTAGCAAAATGTCTGACACATATGACACATTACAGAAAGAATATAGCAGATAAAGGGGGTATGTTGTATTGCTGGGTGGGGTGGAGGTCACTGACCAGGCCTCTGAGCAGTAGCAAGTGGCAACAAGAGATAGTAGGTTCAAATGCAAGTTTGCTAGCTCCTAGCAATATGAGTTTGGGCACTTCAGTTTCCCTCTCTAATGCCCAACTTCCTCCCCTGCAAAATACGGATAACAATGACCATCTTCAGAGGCTGTAGTGAGGATATGAAGACATGTATGCAAACCATCTAGTTATGGAGGCCAGTCCTCAATACAGGCTGAACATCATCATCATCAATTGCTTTTACTGCTTAGCATGCTTTTTCCATTATCTGCCTTAGGCTGTGTTGTTTAGAAGCAGAATTTGTAACAGGGGTTCTTGTGCAAATGCTTATTTGAGTGAATGCTCTCAGGACAAATCTGTAATGGAGTAAGAGAAACAGGAGAGGGTGGGAAAGGTGGGGATGCGAAGAGGAAGTTTCAGGTGATGGCTAGTCTTAGCTGGATCCTACAGGCAGCTCTGGTACATGAATTGTAGCACAGTTTGCCCTATCCAGAGGCCAGGGAGCTGGGCTTTATAAACCTGTATCAGATAGTCACTGGCTTCTGGCCACTCCCAGGAGAAGGACCTAACCACCCAGACATGTCGGTGAGAAGGCTTCTACCAACTGCGGGGCAATCCTCTAGAGAAGTGTGCAGTATGAGCTGTTAGCAGCTAGTGTCACAGCAGCTAGGAGATGGCTTTATGGGCCTTGCATTGGGGATTTGGGAGGGACCCCAAAAGCTTTGTGCATTGATTTTCTACTGGGAGCCCCCTCCTCTTCTCTCATTCTGATCCCAGTTCTAAAGGTATGCTTGTGACCTGGAAATTGGCCAAAGGGAGTATGAGATGTGTCCAGCCATAGAGATTGGCTCTGGGATGACCATGTGATCTCAGGAAGACAATGAGACCCAAGGAAGCTTTTGCTGGGAGAAAGCTTCAAGCTCCTATCTGCAAATATGGCAAGCAATTACGGGTTTATAAGCTGGGCCAGCTGGGAGCCAAACATGGGACAGGAGAGTGAAGATAGCCCCATGAATGGTAGTCAGGTGATAGAAACCAGGGAGTGTCCAACTATACCCCTGGATCAACACATGCCTGAAGGTTCCCCTACCTTTGCACTTTCAAGTTATGTGAGCCCATTTTCCCCCCTCCCTTTTGCTTAGTTCTCCGAGCTGGGAGTTCTGGGTACCTGCAACACAGAGTTCTGACAGATACCATCACTGTAATGGACCTAGAAGCACGATGCAAATGAGAAGCAGTCCATCAATTTATAGGATCACTGTTGTTATGTAAATAAAGTTCTTTTTTGACAGAGTGAAGGGAAGCCAGGGCAGCTTTCCAAATTTGGTTTTCATTGTCTTGGGCAAAGAAGAGGCTTATTAGGCAGCTCAGAGGGCACTAATGCTGCCCCTGCCTCTGAGAAAGAGGTTTTCCTGCCAGCTTTCCCTGACCTCCGAGGTCAGGTGCTAGCAAAGTGACCTTCAAACAAAGTGGCCAAAGCAACGCTGACAGCCCAAAGCCGGCTGGACGAAGGGATGGAATCACTTCAGAAGGAGAGGCCGACAAAGGCAGAGTGGGTGAGCAAACAGGCAATGCCTTGATCTTGTTAAAAGATAGACCGAGGCACGTTTAACGTTTTAAGAGTTTATTGGAACAAACCTCTGTTTGAATTAGGCAGGGCTGGATCAGAGGTGGTTAAGAGTGCGCCACCACAGACAGGATCCAGAGGAAAGAATTTTCTAGAGAAGTGTAAGCAAAATGAGGAAATTATCTGATTCACTACAGCTTACTGGTTGCCTTATTTAGGAAAGGCTAGCTGGCTGATTGGGGTTGGTTGTCCTCTGGTTTCCATTTCTTGACCTTGAGGCATCAAAGGCTTAAGTTGGTTTGGCTTAAGTAGGTTACTAAGGCTTTAAAGCCACCTCAGCCTAACAACCTCTCTGTTTAATTAATTTTTAAAAATGAGCAGAAGCAGTTCACTAACATAGTAAACCCTTTTTAATCCACACAAAGGATTAGTGATAAGGCAAAATGCATTAACCTTCCTCCTGGTTATCAGCATTTTTAAAAAGTTTATCGTATTTTTATTTCCATTTCTTACTCTTTTTTAAAATTATTATAACTTTTTCCATACTGATGCAATATCCACTTGTATTGCCCACTGGCCTCAAATCACAAGATCTCAAAACGAAATGCAGTCAGAAAAGAGACACAAGAATTTGTGAAAAAAAAAAGTGTTTAAGAGCCATCAACACATTTCCATTAGACTGAGTTTGGTTTCTAGCCTTTTGGGACAAAAGAACATGTTTTCTATGAGTCAATTTTAGAAGCTTTGTAATAGCTTTTCTATTAGTTGAAAGATTCTTTCAGTTTAAGGATGGGGAGGGCTCCGGCACTGCCTATTCATACCCCTAAACACTTCAGATTCCCTCTCCCTCTCCCTCTGTTCCTCCCCTGCACCGTGTACTCTCTCTCTCTTTCAAATAAATAAATAAATCTTTAAAAGAAATAAAGTATACGATTTGATGAGTTTGGACATTATTATGCATCTGTGAAACTGTCACCACAATCAAGATCATAAATATATCTTGTCTGGAAGTTTCCTCAAGCCTTTTTGCAGTGCCTTCTTCATCTGAATACCTTCCTCCTTCATCCCAACATAACCATGGATCTGCCCTCTCTATCGATTAGTTTGCAATTTCCTAGAATTTTATATAAGTGGATATGTAGACTACATACTCTTTTGTCTGATGTCTTGCATTCATTTATCGACCCATTGGATGACAGACTTTTCAAGTGCTATTTTTTTTTTTTTGCTATTAAGTGTAAAGTTTCTATGACCATATTTCTATGAATCTTTGTCTGGACACATGCTTGAGTTTCTCCTTGGTACCTGTGAGGAGTAGGAATGGTGGGATCATCCATAAGTTGAATGTTTACTTTTTTTTTTTTTTAAAGATCTACTTATTTCTTTTAGAGAAAAGAAGAGAGAAAGAAAGCATGAGCAGGAGGGACAGAGGGAAAGGGGGAGAGAATCTCAAGTAGACACCATACTGACTGCAGCGCCTGATGGGGGGCCTGAACTCATGACCCTGAGATCATGACCAGACCCGAAAACCAAGAGTCGGAGGCCTAAGTGGCTGAGCCACCCACATGGCCCTACCATCTGTTTGTCTTTTTTGTTGAAGTGTTTGCTCAGGTTTATATTGGATGGTTTGCCTTCTGTTATTAGTGTAGGAGTTCCTTGTGTATTCTGAAGTCTTTTGTCACATATGCATTTTGCAAATATTTTCTCCCAGTCTGTGGCTTCTTTTCATTTTCACAGACATACTTTGGCATCTTTGACCATAAACGTGTGGGTCTATTTCTTGAGTCTTTATTCTGTTCCACTGATCTTTGTGTTTCCTTTGCCAACCCCATGCCATACTGTTTTAATTACTGTAGTTTTATAGTAACTATTGAAATCTTACAGTGCAAGTTCTACTGCTTGTTCCTCTTTTCCAAAATTAGGAGCTTTGCATTTCCGTATTAATTTCAGAAGTGGCTACTCAATTTACACAGATATGGCTTGCTGAGATTTTGATTGAGTTTGTATAGGCTTTATAGATCATTTTGAGTATTGACACCTTACCAGTATTAGGTCTTTCAACACCATCTCTCTCTCTCTCTCTCTCTCTCTCTCTCTCTCCATCTCTTCACTCCTTTAATTTTTCTCAGCAATGTTTGGTGATTTTCAGTGTATATAGGTCTTGCACAACTTTGGTCAAACTTATCCCTAAGTATTTCATATCTTTGGTGTTATTATAAAAAAGTATCATTTTATAAATCTTAATTTCCATTTATTAATTACCAGTATATTGAAACAAAATTGATTTCGAAAATATAGTGACCAGGAAACTGTTAAACTCACCTATTAGTTCTAGTGGTTTTTTGGTAGATTCTATAAAGTTTTCCTTAAAAATGATCAGGTCTGTGAATAAAGAAAGTTTCACTTTTTTATTTCTAAAACAGTTGCTTTTAATTTCTTTTGATTGCCTTACTGTGCTGCTAGAAACAGAAGTAGAAACAGAAGCAGACAAACTTAGTTGATTCCTGATCTTGGAAGGGAAGTATAGTCTTTTACCATTAAATACGGTGCTAACTGGGGCACCTGGGTGGCTCAGTGGTTGAGCATCTGCCTTTGCCTCAGGGCATGATCCCTGCCCTGAGAGAAGCCTGCTTCTCCCTCTGCCTATGTCTCTGCCTCTCTCTCTGTTTCTCAGGAATAGACAAAATATTTAAAAAAAATATGTGGCTAGTTGTAGGTTTTTCATGGATTCCTTTATCAAGTTGATAAAGTTTTATTTTCTGCTGGTTTTCAGAGTTTTTACAATCAATGGATGTTTGTTTTTTTAAAAGGGTTTTCTGCATCTATTATTGAACTGGTCACACTTTGTTTTTTTATTTATTTTTTATTTATTTATTTTTATTTTTTTTCTTACAGGCTGCCCTTACAGTGAACTCCATGCATCAGTTTGTAAATCCTAAAATAAACTGGGTTCCTGAGAAAACCCCACACAAGTATAATTATTATCTATTTTTAAAATGATTTGATTTGGTTGAATTTTTTGAGAAGTTTTGCATCTGTGTGCATGGGAGACATTGTTCTATATATTTTTTTCTTCTATTGTCTTTTTTTGGTTTTAAAAGTCAGGGTAGGGATGCCTGGGTGGCTCAGTGGTTGAGCAACTGCCCCTGGCTCAGGGCATGATCCATGATCTCAGGATCGAGGTCCGCATCAGGTTCCCTGCCTGGAGCCTGCTTCTCCCTCTGCCTATGTCTCTGCCTTTCTCTCTCTGTGTCTTTCATGAATAAATAAATAAAATCTTAAAAAAAAAAAAAAGAAGAAGAAGTCAGGGTAATGGTGACCTCACAGAATGAATTGGGAGGTATTCTTTCCTTTCCAATGTTTCAGAAGAAGAGGTTTCATAGAATTGGTATTCTAGGCATATCTCATTTTATTGTGCTTCCCAGTTATGGCAGGTTTTGCTAATTGAATATTTGTGGCAATCCTGTACCGAGCAAGTCTATTGGCACATTTTTCCAACAGCATTTGCTCACTTCGTGTCTCTGTGTCACATTTTGGTAATTCTCACAGTATTTCAAACTTTCTCATTGTTAGTATATCTGCTATGGTGATCTGTGACTGGTGATCTTTGATGTTACTATTGTAATTGTTTTGGGATGCCACGAGTTATGCCCATATATGATAAGACAGTGAACTCCATTGATAAATGTGTGTGTTCCAACTGCTCCACTTACTGGCCATTCCCCTATTTCTCTCTTTCCCTTGGGGACCTCCCTATTTCCTGAGACACAACGATAGGGAGATTAGGGCAATAAATAACCCTACAATGGCCTCTAAGCATTCAAGTGAAAGGAAGAGTCGCACCTCCCTTGTTTTCAATCAAAAGCTAGAAATGCTTGAGCTGAGTGAGGAAAGCATGTCAAAAGCCAAGATAGGCCGAAAGCTAAGCCTCTTGCTCCAAACAGCCACATTGTGAATGCAAAGGAAAAGTTCTTGAAAGAAATTGAAAGTGCTACTCCAGCAAGCACATGAATGATAAGAAAGCAAAATAGACTTATTGCTGATATGGAGAAAGTTTCAGTTATGGATAGTTTCAGTTATGGAAAGTTTCTGATATGGATAGAAGATCAGACCAAAAAAAAAAGATCAGACCAGCGACACAGTTCCCTGAAGCTGAGCCCTCACCCAGAGCCAGGCCCTAACTCTCTTCAATTCTGTGAAGGCTGGAAGAGGTAAGGAAGCTGCAGAAGAAAAGTTTGAAGCTAGCAGAAGTTGGATCATGAGGTTTAAGGAAAGAAGCCATTTCCATTACATAGAAGTACGAGGCGAAAGCAGCAAGTGCTGATGGAGAGGCTGCAGCAAGTTTTCTAGAAGGTGTAGGTATGAGATTTCACTGAAGGTGGGCATACTAAATGATAGATTTTCAATGTAGATGAAACAGCCTTCTATTGGAAGAAGGTGCCATCTAGGACTTTCATAGCTAGAGAGGAGAAGTCACTGCCTGGCTTCAAAGCTTCAAAAGACAGGCTGACTCCCTTGTTTGGGGCTCATGCAGCTGGTGACTTTTACTTGAACCTGATGCTCATTTGCCATTTTGAAAATCTGAGGGCCCTCAAGAATTATGCTAAATCTACTCTGCCTCCGCTGTATTAATGGAATAACAAATCCTGGAGGACAGCTCATCTGTTTACTACATAGTTTCTGAATATTTTAAGCCCACCGTGGGGACCTACTGCTCAGAAAGAAAGATTTCTTTGAAAATATGACTGCTCATTGACAATGTGCCTGGTTACCCAAGACCTCTGATGGGGATGTACAATGAGATTAATGTTGTTTTCATGCCGGCTAACACAGCATCCATTCTGCAGCCCATGGATCAAGGAGTCATTTCAATGTTCAGGTCTTATTGTTTAAGAAATACATTTTCTAAGGCTATAGCTGCCATAGTTAGTGATTTCTTTTGATGGATCTGGGAAAAGTCCATTGAAAACCTTCTGGAAAGGATTCACCTTTCCAGAGATGCCATTAAGAACATGTATGTTTCACGGGAAGAGGTCAAGATATCAACACTCACAGGAGTTTGGGAGAAGTTGATTTCGACCTTTGCAAACGAGTCTGGTGGGTTCAGGACTTCAGTGGAGGAAGGAAGTGCCAATGTGGTGGAAATAGCCAGAGAATTTGAAATGGACCCTGAAGATGGGACTGCATGTTGCCATCTCTTGATAAAACTTTAAATAAGGAGTTGCTTATAGATGAGCAAAGAAAGTCATTTCTCAAGAAGGAAACTACTCCTTGTGAAGAGGCTGTGAAGATGGTTGAAATGACAACAAAGGATTTAGAATAATACATAATCTTTGTTAATAAAACAGTGCCAGGGCTCGAGAGGATTGACACTGATTTTGAAAGAAGTTCCACTGTGACTACTAACAAACAGCATCACGTACCTCAGAGAAATTGTTCATGAAAGGAAGAGCCATTGATGTGGAAAACTATTGCTGTTTTATTTTAGGAAATTGCCTACAGCCACCCCCACCTTCGGCACCCACCACTCCCATCAGTCAGCAAAAAAATTACAACTCTCCAAAAGCTCAAGTGATGGTCAGCATGTTTTAACAATAAAGTATTTTTAAGTTAAGATATGTGTATTATTTTTAGACACAGTGCATTGCACACTTAATAGACTACAATGGAGTATAAATGTGACTTTGCCATGCAGTGGGAAACCAAAAAGTTCATTCGACTCACTTCATTGCGGTATTTGCTTTATTGTCGTGATCTGGAACAGAACCTGCAATATCTCTGAGGTCTGACTGTAGTTCTTTAAATGTTCGAGAAAATTCTCCAGTGAATTCATCTGGGAAAGTTAGTTTTCTCTGTGGTGAGTTTCTTCAACTAAACATTCCATTTCTTTAGTAGACGGAGGGCCATTTATACCTTTTACTTCCACGGGGCTTATCCAAGACCACTTGAATCACTTTGGTCATTGACATTTTTAATAGATTTCTGGATAATTCTAATGTGCAGCCAGGGTCAGGAGCCCCTGATCTAGTCCAAAACATAAAGATGTAACTCATCAATTTTAAGAGCTACCTAATATTTAATGGTAAGTGTGCTTCAAAAGCTATTCCTTTGCTTCTCTATTCATGTTCACTTGGGTTATTCCTGATTTCTTTCCCTTATGCTCTGTTGTTTGGTGTAAAAAGTTTCATTGCTATAGTATTTTCTCCATGAGGTTAGAGCTTTTACCATTTTATAATCTCTCATTTGGGCAAATTTATGCTTTTGGTGTTGAATTGTATTTTCTCTGAGGACACTACCACCACTCTTTCTTTCACTGTTTTTGCCTTTGCCACTTGCTCAGTGTATCTTCAACCTGTTGATTGATTCACAAACTTTTGTTGTCATTTTTTTAGGAATAAACAGCATTTGGCTGGGATTTAAAAAAAAATCCTTATCTAAAAAGCTTTTGCCTTTTTACAGAGATATTAGCATTTTCAATAAGAATCCCGAAAGACCCTAAAGTCTTCAAGCCCCAAATTAATGAATATTATAGTGGAGTTTCAGGCGCTGTGCCAGCCTGATAGACACCAGGATGACCACCTCTTCCTCTCCCTCCCAGCTCTCTCAATTCTTGCATATGCAGCTGTCACACAAGGCACTTTTATTGCAAATGCAAATTGCAAATATAAACTGTTCCTTTCTTAATTTATCACTTTTTTCCTTCTCATTTACAAGAGGCTTAAATTATTAGCACTTGTCTAAACAATGCAGCTTTGCCTGGGATCTGTGAGGAGATGTTGCTGATAACTTCCAAATGATGTCATCCCTGAAAGCCCAACTCCAAAGCACCCATTCCATCACGGGCATTGTTCAGAAAGCGCCTGAATAATTCAGAGTGACCCATAGCCCCGACACATTTATAAAAGTGCAAATTGAAAAGTAAACCAGAAATTTCATTTCCATGTCTGGGGCTCTCAAAGCCCTGTGTATTCCCTATGCACTGACATGTCCCAACAGTGGGGGCAGGGGGAGGCAGAGGGGTCTCTAAAGGGAGTGGAAGGATCAGATTTCCTCCAGCATTTTTTTTCTCATCCTCCACAGCATGTTAAGCATTTTGGGGAATTATGACTCCCGGGCCCACCTTTCAGGAGCTCTCCATAGTAACCAATGAAACTAATTACTAATTAAATACATCCTCAGTGCCAGGCACGGTGGTAAGCTTCTGAATAGATGATTTTATTTATTCGCTGCCACAACTTTATGGGGTAAGCCCTGCCAGTTTCCATTTTTCAGTTGAGAAAATTGAGGCTCAGAGAAGTGGCATCACTTGCTCAGGGTCACCCGGCAAATGGGACAAAGAGGAGGAATTTGACTGGCACGGTGCCAGAGTGATGCCTTTACCTTCAGTGATGATCTAGTTCAATAGAGTAGGAAGCACTCATCATAATCGGGCCCCTGTCAACCCCTCTGGTCTAATCTATCTAATCAGGACCCTTGGACCCCTCACAGCCTATGCTCCAGCCATACCTGCCATACCCCCTAAACCTGCTTTGCTGTCTTGCCCTTCTGCTCCTTGGCTCACAGACTGATGCTGCCCAGAGGCAACCCCTGTCCCTACCCCCGTGGCATTCCATCACAGCTCTCGCTCACTCCACAGCATCCTGAGCATTCACCTCTCCCCATCCCACCCTCCTCTAGAGCAGGAGCCCTCTGAGTGCATGACTGGTGTCTCACTCTCCTCTGATTCTCAACACTTGGCACAGTGCCTGGCACACAGCAGATGCTCAGTAACAAATTGGTTGTTCTTCCCCACAACTTTTTCTTTCTTCCCGTTGTGAAAAAACAAAAATCAAGCCCTTTGATCAAGTCATTTGATTCTTCTTCAGAAAAATCGGAGGCACGTCTGATTCCATCAGTTTATTGGTTTCCCTCTACATTGTTGGCCTTAAACACTGGGCTGTCTCTAGCACCTACAAGGTCTCCTGCATGCTTACATTTCTTCTCCAGAAATCAAAGAGGCCAGAAGGGCTTACATTTCCTGGAGCTGATTCTGACTGCTTTGCTTCCATGATGGTTAATCATATGCAAACATCCAGGTGAATGAGTTTAGAGATCCGATGTAGAGTATGATGACTATAGTTAGTAACACTGTATTGAATACCGGAAATTGGCTAAGACAGTATATTTCAGGAGCTCTCACTACACACCCGTAACTATGGGAGGAGATTACATGTCAATGAGCTTGACTGTAGGAATCATTTCACTACGTATATCAAAACATCATAGTATACACTTTAAGCATACACAATTTTCATTTAAAAAATAGATGAAGGGGTGCCTTTCATCAGCACTATCTCAGACAGTTTCTTTACCTCCTGTCACTTCTCATGCCAACATTGGCGCTGTATTAGGTGCTAAGTACTGCAGATCTGATTATAATAAATGCCAATTGGAGGATCCCTGACAAAGGTTGCAGCAGAGCTTGCAAACTCAAATGCCCACAGAGGCCAAGAAGGAAGCTTAGGTGACGAGGTAGTCCAGGTTGACACTGAACCAAACTGGAGGGCGCAGCCATGTTTCATGGGAGAACCTCTTCTTGCTCCTGTCAATTGTTGCCATGAGGGAACTCTAGTCTTTTGCTCTTGAGAATTTTTCAACTTTTTGAGACTACTTGGAAGTGGTTTATATAAAATCTGAACTTTAATGACAGCTAATAATTCCAAAATTAAAAAAAAATCTTCAAGGTCCAAACAAAACACATCTTTTGGTATGCTCGGGCTTGACCTCATCAGTTTTCAACCTGTGGATTGGATTTTCACACAGGGCTAAGCAGTAATACTTATCTGAGTTTAAATTGCCATTCCATCACATTTCCCCGGGTGAGCCTCAGCAGGTTGTTGAACGTCTCGGAGTGCTGGATTCTTCAGAGATAAAAGAGGAGCCCTCCTCCCTAATCCAATTTCACAAAAGTTCAGAAGGAGCAAGAGTTTTGTCCATTTAGTTTGCTGGGCTTTCCTGAGCCCTTACAACAGAGCCCACTGCATAGCAAGGACTCATTGATATTACTAAAAAGAGGGAATGTTATGCTAGCCTGTCTTCAGTGTAGGGGATGTGACAAGTAGAACCCAGGTGGTGTCATGACATGATTTGAACAAGACAGTCCCCTATCAGTTATGACTCCTTTGCTTGCAAGTGATAGTAATCTAATTCCAGTGGTTTAAACAGAATAAGAAATCTGTTGGCTCATGTCTCCATAAAGGCTCAAGCCTTCAGGTATGGCCAGATCCAGGCGCACAAACTTGTCTCTTTCTATCTTTGGCCCTCCTTTCCTCTGTGTTGGCTTCAGTCTTAGAGGGGATCTCCCTGTGTGGTGGTAAGATGGCTGCTGGCAGCCTGATTTTAAATCTTCCCTGGTATAAACACTCTTGCCTTTCTCTGCAACATTCTGAGCTAAATTCCCATTGACTGAGTCACATGTTCTTTACTGACCAATTTCCTGTAGCTGGGAGACTGGACCTGAGTCACACACCCATTCTTGGTCCATTCTTCTCTAAACCGTGTAAATTAAGAACTGGGGAGAAGGTGTTTCCTTAGTGGAAGCAGAGAGAATAAATGCTGGTGACAAAAACAGTCTGCTCTAGAGGCCGTATCTGGATGATTTGCATCTGTCAGCCAGCCCACCTAACCTTGCCTTTAGAAATGCCTGCATCTCTCCATTCCTAGAGACAGAGATGGCCACAGAGTAGTAAGCACCAGCTGCATACCTCCCACCATGCAGTAAGCCCAAGGCAGCTTTGGCCCCAGGGCTAATGAGGCATGGGGTATTCACAAACCCTTCTCCAGAGAGATTGCAAAACACAGAAGAAATTTAATAGTATCATCAAGTAATCACACCACACTTGGACTCTTTAAAATGCACTCCTCTTCCCTTTGATCTTGTTCTAATGGATAATGCCCATGGTACTCGCTGTGACCTAAATCCCTCATAAGACTGCTGGAGAGGAAAACCGCACAGAGAACAGCAGCCTGGAATACCAAGTGCAAGGGGCCAATTATTCCTGCTCCTTGAGACCCCGTCTACCCGGCTTGCATATTCATGTGATCTCAAATGCAGATGAGATAGCAGCTGTTGATTAAAATCGGCTCACTTTGTTATGGGGGAATTTGGGGACTCCGGGGAGGCCTCTTGAAGCTGATCAGTGGTGAAATGTCCTCTTCAGGGGTTGTTCTGTTCCTGCTTTGTGTGGTCTTTGGAATAATAAAAAATCTGGATCTTTCAGCTTCAAGGAGAAACAGATGCCTGCCCTCCAGCTGGGTTGTGTGGGGAGGGCTGAAAGTCTGGATATAGATTGGGAAAGATAGGGTCTTAGTTTACCTGCTGCAGAACTGCCCTAACTAGATTTTTTCCTTTTTTTCAAGGGGGTGGTGTAGAGGGTAGGGTAGAGGTGGGACTCAAGTGTTTCCTGCCTGGGATGGTCTAGGTAGTGCTTCTCTTTAACAGACACACAAACCATCTGAGTATCTTGTTAATACTGTAGATTCTGTTGTTTTTATTTTTTATTTTTTTTGGTTTAAGTAGGCTCGATGTCCAGCACAGAGCCCAACGCAGGGCCTGAATTTTCCATCCTGAGATCAAGACCCAAGCCGATAACAAAAGTCAGACATACAACTGACTAAGCCACCCAGATGCCCCAAAGATTCTGTTTTAGTAGATCTGGGGTGGGGACTGAGCTTCTGCCTTTGCCTCATTCTCTCAGGTGATGCCAATGCTTGCTGGTCTGTGGGCCACTCTTTGAGTACAAGTGTGTCAATGATGGTTCCCAAACTTGGTTGCCTTTTGGAATTGATTGGAGAGCTTTTAAAAGTCAGGATGCCCAGGGGGCACTTGTGTGGCTCAGTTGGTTAGGTGCCCAACTCTTGATCTTGGCTCAGGTTGTGGTCTTGGGGTGGTGCAATGGAGCCCCATGTCAGGCTCTGAGCTCAGCGGGGAGTCTGCTTGAGATTCTCTCCTTCTCTGTCTCCTCCACTCATGCTCCTGTTTCCCGCTCTTAAATAAATGGATAAATCTTAAAAAATATATATCATGATACCCAAACCACATCACACCGCAGACCCGTTAGATTGGAATCTCAGGGTGGCCCCCAGGAAATCAGTGATTTTATAAAGACTTCATAATTCCTATGTACAGGGAAGTCTGAAAATCCGTGGTGTAGCCATTCTCAACCCTATCTGCTATACGTTATAATCACCTGGGGAGTCTGAAAAGTATCAATGCCCTGCCTCAGGATGAATCCCTTGGGAGGTAATGTATTGTGGGGATGGACCTGGTTGTACTTGAGTGCTGGGGCACCACCTGGGTGGCTCGGTTGGTTAAGCGTCAGACTCTTGATTTCAGGTCAGGTCATGATCTCAGATCTCAAGGTTGGGAGATCTAGCCCAGAGTCGGGCTCTGCGCTGGGTGTGGACCCTGATTGGCATTCTGTCTCTCCCTCTCCCTCTGCCCCTCCCTCTCTGCTCTCTCTCTCTCTCTCTCTCTCTCTCTCCCTTTCCCTCTAAAAATATAGTAAGAGCTTCAAAGCTGATTATCTGCATCCAAAGTTGGTAATCAGATATATCAAGGGAACTAAACTCTGGTCTCTCCAGCCCTGTGATTCTGTGAGTTCTTTTGCTCTTATTATCATGAGGGATATTATCAACACTTCTGGACTCAGCTCCATGTCCTATATGGCCCATGTGCAGAGCCTTCACTCCTATATCCTATCCACTTCCCGCACCTCTTGTGCCTCTCCTTAATTTCATGATTACAAAAGTCATATGCGTTCATTGTTAGAAATTTGGAGACACAGAAAAGTGTGCCAGATAAAACGTACCCCAATAGCACCTCCAAATATAACTACTATTATGATAGTTTTCCTTGAATAGAACTACTACTTCCATTTTGGCTTCTTTTTTTTTTCCCCTTTCTTAATTTTATTGTGGTAAGAACACTTACCATGAGCTCTACACTCTCAGATTTTTAAGTGTATAATGCAGTATTGTTGACTACAGTGACATTTTTGTACAGCAGATCTCTAGATTTTACTCATCTTGCTTAACTGAAGCTTTATGCTCATTGATTAATAATTGCGTATCTTCCCCCTCACCCTTCCTCCTGGCAATTATTCCACTTTTGATTTTGTGAATTTGATTATTTTAGATACCTCAAATAAGGGGAATCCTACAGTATTTGCTTTTTTGTGTCTGGTTTATTTCATAATGTCCTCAAGTTTCATCCATAATGTAGCACATTGCATATTTCCTTTTTTTTTTTAAGGTGAAAAGTATCCATTGTAGGTACACACAACATTTCTTTATCCATTCATCTGTCAATTGACTTG
Source organism: Nyctereutes procyonoides (assembly GCF_905146905.1). Lineage (NCBI taxonomy): Eukaryota > Metazoa > Chordata > Mammalia > Carnivora > Canidae > Nyctereutes > Nyctereutes procyonoides. Next base: position 48,234,296 of record NW_026575126.1, on the reverse strand, counting down.
TGTTGTTTCTACAACTTGGCATCTATGAATAATGCTACAATGAACATGGATATGCTAATCCATCTTAGAGATCCTGATGTCTATTGTTTGGGGTAAATACCCAGTAGTGGGATTTCTGGATGGTATGGTCATTCTAGTTTTTGGCTTATGTTTTTCTGGTCTTTTTTTTTCACAAGTTTTTGTCTTGTAAGTTTCATAGCCACATTTTCCCTCTTTTGAATATATCACTTCCCCATAGCATATCTTTGTCTATATTTCTTTCCTTTTTTAAAAGATTTTATTTTTAAATGATCTCTACACTGCATTTGGGGTTTAAACTCACAACCCTGAGATCAAGAGTCACAGGCTCCAATGACTGAGTTGGACAGGTGCCCCTTCTGTTTTATATGTCTTCATGACTACTGCTTATCATTATTCATTTATCCATTCTTTCTTTCTCTCTCTTTTGGAGAGAGTTTGGGGGTAAGGAGAAGAGGGAGAGGGAGAGAGAGAATCTTAAGCAGGCTCCATGCCCAGTGTGGAGCCCATCATAGGACTTGATTTCACAATTCTGAGATCATGACCTGAGCTGAAATCTAGAATGGGACACTTAACCAACTGAGCCACCTAGGTGCTCCTACTCTTGGTAAATATTTAGATTGCTCCTTATTTTAATACAATTCCTTTAAAAAAAAAACTTCTTACATGTAGAATTATGGGCCCAAAAAGCAGGAATATTTCTTTAGGAGAATGGATTCATATTGTTTTATTAGGGCTTCAAACTTGTAACTCAGTTTTGAATATTCAGTACCTTGCCTCCAATAATCACCTAATTGTTGAATGAATGAGTGAATGAATAAATGAGTCACTGCATCTCTAGCATTTAACAAGGACCGGCCCATAGGAGTCATTTAACAAGTGTTCCTAGAATGAATGAATGAGTAAACTCTGAGCAGAACGTTAAAAACAATAACAAAAATAGTTAGCCATGGGTAGGGTATATCAGGAAGCAGTTCTAGAATATAATTTACTTTTTTCCCTTGCAAGCTGCCAAGCCCAATTTTCCATAAACGCTTCCCAAAGTGAGGGCTAACATCATACTCTGCTCGTGGTAAGATGTCGGGAAATTAATTGTTCCATTTCTCAAAGACCTTTACTGTGCTATAAAAAAAAAGCCCTCCACTATAGCAATTACCTATAATTACTAATGAAAACAGGTGTCTTAAATGCCTTTTCAAATTGAGACATAAATGGTTCATTATCATAGCAGGCAACTACCAATATCCAATTTTCAATGGGATGTTGAGATCAAACATAATGCAGAAGATCATGGGGGCTTACAAAGGGAATAGCACTTCCTAGATGATGCTCATTATAAGAATTCGGCAAAGGGGCAGAGGTTGGGAAGCATTCAAATAGGAAGCAGAGAGCAACTTGGGGAAGTGGCGCCCTGCATGCCTGAGAAGTATAAAATAGCAACAGTGTAGGGGGATAAAGTCTCTTCCTCCAAATGCCTTTTCAGGGAGTAAAATTAGTTAATCATGCTATTGTCTCTGAGCTCAATTTCCACATCTGTTAAGTGGCCATGAGGAAATCTAGATGTGTTTGGCCACAGAATTCCTTTTATACATAAGATATAGGGGTGCTGTGGGGAAATAGCTGAGTGGATGAGAAGGACAGCACAGTGGCAGGCATGTGCCTGGGGGCTGAGATGTGATTCCATTCTCCTATTTCCCCTTTAAAGTTCTCTTTAATTCCCAGTTTCCATGACCCTGTGAGGATAAAGGTGGACCGGATATAAGAAGGTATCTAAGCATTGTGGAAATTGGAACTGTGCATTCCTGCCCCTATGCTTCCTGTTGAATTGTATACTGGGAGTTATAACTCGTGAGCAGGTGCATAAAGCAAGGATTCTACAGGAAAGCAATTGAGAGGTGTCAGACCTTGGTCTGGCTGGCTCAGGACACCGTGTTGACACATTTGAGGGGTGGACCCATTTATCTGGGGGCATGTGTAGTTCATACCGCCTGGTTTTAGCTGGAAACAGTGAAGTGGCCTCAATATTTCCTTTAATTTCATTCTTCAGGGATTCTTTGTTTTAATCCAGAGGGCAGAGCTTATGGTATCCATCCTGTTGACAATATCGCTAGCAGAATGCAGCCCTGGACTTTGTGATCTCCACAAATGCAAGCCCCAGGAGCCGTTCTGCTCTAAAAGGTTTCCATGGCCATGTGTTTGAGGAAAACAGCATTCATCCTTTCCCTCCTGGGAAATTCGCAATGGAAATCGACATATTACTGCAATGAGAGTCCTACAGCAGAGAAACCCAATTAACTGGGCTTAGCCAGTCCTTCCTAAACCTATTTGACCACAGAAGTCTTTTTATAGGTAAGAACTATTAACGTCTCACTGAGCTAGTGTTCCATGGAGCCCATTTTAAGAAACACTGGTTTATAGTCTTTCTCTTTGGTTTCTCTCTCAACTTTCACATTCTCATGTATCTTGAGTATCTTTCATAGTTAATAAAAAACTGAGCTGCAAGGCAATTCTGTTTTTGTCCACCCAACAGTCTGTGGATTTATCTGTCCTCCTCTCTAGCAGGTGATTCTGGGGAGTTTCCAATCACGGAATGCTCATTCTGCCTCCATAACTGGATTGCCCAATAAAATTGAAGACATCCGGTTGAATTTGAATTTCAAATAAACAATGAATAATTATTTAGTCCATCCTTACACCGTCTTTTTTATTTGCTAAAGCTGGTGACTGTACCATTAGGGTAGATGTGCACCCCAAGGCTGGCCAGCCACGGAATGACTCTGGTTTATAACATCTGTTCCAGGGGCTGGCATCCTACCTAAGCCAGGTTAATGGAAGACCTTCCTCTGCAATTCTTCATTTGGTGCTGGATGTCAAGGACTCTGCCTCTCATGGCAGCTTGCACAAAACTGAAATTATGGTAGTCAGTGACTGGGAACAACCACACTCTGCTCCACGTGGTGGAAGGTTGTCTGTGGGAGGTGAAGATGAGGACATCCTCTATGGAGAAGCAAGCCAAAAGATGGAGAGAGATAGCTCTCACAGGCTCAGTGATGTCCCTTTGTGTTTACTCCTTTCTGGAACTAGTCCCACCTTTAACTTGCTAGTCACATAGCCAATATACCTATCTTTTCCTTTATTTCTTTGTCTCTTTCTTTAAGTTAATATGAATTGCAACCAATACAGAAGCATGCCTGGCACTTCTTTTCTGCTGTCACAGTCTCATGTATAATTTAACATATTTAGCATCTACTATATTTCAGAGCTTGTGCTAAGTAATTCCCTTTGCTCATCGCTTGGCATTTAAGATTACTCAGGTCACTCACTGCTTTGACCTTCTTGGCACAGTCAGACTCCTGGAGCCAGCACTTCTAGGGACCTTCCTGCCACGGCTAGCTTCCCACCTTTGACCACTGCTGGGTTGCTAGTGTTCAAACGGAGTCCCGAGGATCAGTATTCTTTGGCACAAAACCCGAGCAAAACTATCAGGTAGGGTTCTGCTGCAAACCTTTTCCCTCCTGATAGCTGTCAATGGAACAAGGAGTGGTTTCTGTCCACAGTTTGCTTTGGCACTTAGAATACTTCACAGTGGAGCAGCTGTTCGACATCAGTGTGAGAACGAAGTCATGGGAATCTCTGGTGTGTTGTAAGGATGGGAAGCCAAATCCTCCTCCTTGGAGCCCCTGTGAGTTATGTAAGGAATGCAGTGACTGATGGGGAGAGACTGCTGATTCTCTCAAAGACATTCATTTGAATGAGCCAAGCCCTTCTGATATTCTGGGACCAATAACTGCCAGAGGATTCACTTGACATTGCAAATTTCCAGCTCTCCTGTACATATGATATTCGACAAGATGTTAAGAGAAATAAATAATGGAAATAATGTTTTTGTTAAGGGACTTAACAAAGATGGCCCTGTCATCTCTCTTGGTCTCTCTCCCCTTCTTTATGAATTATTGGTGATTCTTTGCACATGTTCTCTCCACCCTGTGTCTGCACACACCATTCCTCCTTCTCATTGGAATAGCTTTTCCACTGTGATTCTTACAGTGAAACCCACCTGGGTAACTCTTGGCCCTCTCTGGAGGTCTGGCTCAGTCATTACCTTCTCCTTTGAGCTCTCTTTTTAGCCTGCATGTGATGCCTCTCCCCTGATTCCACACTATCCTGCATTTACCTTTATCACTGAACTTAGCATGATGTATTATAATTACCGGTGTGTTTCTTTACTTTATTTCTAAACTCAGTTTCACTGAAGGTAAGATGAGGAGTTTTTCATCTCCTAGCTCCAGAACCTAGCATGGGACCTGAACAATAATATATTTGTGGATCAATGAACTTAAAAAAAAAAAACAATTTCTGAAATCTCTGTTCTTACTTTGGGAGTACTCTAAAAAAGTGTGGCCTTATATGTGGGTGGAAAGCTATTGCTTTCCTTGTAACTATCCCCCCTTCCATCTTTCCACCAGCTTTGAATTTTGGTAGATTCTTCAGATGCTGGCAAAGCTGATACCAACCTTTGGTACTATGTCTAAAGGACATGACCCAGCTCAATCAATCCACAGTGTCCATCCCCCTGCCTATGGTGACTGGTTCAGGGGTGGCCAGTGATCTATGGCGATCCAATCAGAGTCAAGAGCAGGTCTTTGGCTGGAAATGCTGGACCACAGAAGCTCTTTTCTTCTGGGTGCTAAGTTGGGTAGATGCTAACCAAGTCTGGGACCCTTGGAGACATTTTGCTCCTGTGAAAGAAGCCATCCTGAGGACAAAACTAAGAGAATGGCAGAGAAATGAAGCTGGAAAACTAATGATATCTGCAAAACTAATGATAGTTTCACCTTCTGGAGCAACCCATATTGAAAATCCACCCTAATTCTAGACTTCTCTGTTAGACAAGTCCATAAATTTTCTGTCTTGCTCATTTTAAAGCCAATGAGGGTTAATTTTCCATTCCTTGCAACATGAAGTCTTGACTTATACTCAGAGCTCCTCTTTCTTCCCCATAAACTTTTCATAGTGAGACCTATGCTTAAATCAAGTCAGTCATTCCAATTGGTGTGATTGACTTTAGCTAAAGGTACAAGCTGCATTTTGATCTTCGGGGAATACTCTCTGCCTCTCTTGTAATCCACCTTGTCAGCATTTATTGAACACCCGCTCTGTTCCAAGCACTGGGCCAGATGCTCTGTGACATCCCAGTAATGGCAAAGATCTCATCTGCAAGGTACTGGCAGCATTATGAAACAGACGGAGTCCTGAACCATGGCTTAAAAAATATGTGCTCGCTTTGCCCCCAATTTGTTTTGTGACCTTAGGCTGATCATGCCCCCTCCCTGGGCTTTAGCTTCTCATCTATGATGTGAGGGCATGGGTTGACAATTATCTAAAAATCCTTTCCAGTATTAACATGCCACTATCTGCGTATAAATAATGGAAATATACTTGGTATTGTGTCCAGTCAAATAGAAAGAGCTTTAGGCTTTTATACTCAACCAATATTTGTTAAGAGTCCACTATGTTCTAGGTATTGAGACACAGCAGGTCTTTGTCCAAAGCAGGAAAAAGTACCTCCTCTCTTGGAACTCACATTTGGGTGGAGGAGGCAATCAATAAATAAATACATATGATACATAGTTGATGCTGATTTTTCATGGATTCTGTATTTGTGAATTTTTCTACTTGCTTAAATTTATTTGTAACCCCCAAATCAATACCAGGACACTTTCACAGTTATGGGCTAAAACATGTAGGGGCGTGAAAAATTTGTCACTTGATGCTCAAGTTAGAAAAAATTAGTGCTCTGCCTTCTTGCTCAGCTCTTACACTATAAACAAATGTTCTTTTAGCAGTCCATTTAGTGCCAAGGTTTTCCACATTTTGGCGCTTTTTGTTAGTGATCTCACTGTTCAAAACAGCCCCTAACTGTAGCTCTGAAATGCTGTCTCGTGTCCCTAAGGGCAAGAAGGTTGTGATGTGCCTTACAGGCAAAATACCTGTGTTAGATAAGTTTTATTCAGGCAGGCCTTTAAACAGAAACACAGAAAACAAGGTTACGTATTGATTGGTTGACAAAAATGTTGTGACCAGAGGCTTCCAGGAACCTAATCCCAGATTTCCCCTAGGAGCAAATGGTTCGGTATTTGCTAATTCAGAGTGCACTGCAACTTCATGGCATATAACTACTGCAAATAAACAAGAAGCGACTGGCTACTATGTCAGACTGTGGTGGGAGTAACTGAGAAAAATAGAGCAGGGACGCAGGAAAGAGAGTCCATATTTTAGAGGAAATGGCAGGGATGCGTGAGAACTCTGCAGTGGGCGTGTGTTTGCATGTCGGAGGAGGCTGGTGCAACTGGAGGGGAGTGAGCTGGTGGCAGTGGGAGGTGATGAAATTGAGGAAGTAGTGGAGGCCAAATCATGTAGGGCTTTGTGGTCTACTTCTTCGACTTTGGCTTCACTCTGAGCCCTGAGGAGGGATAGGATCTGAGTTAGTTTTAATAGGGTCTCTCTGGCTGCAGTGTTGAGAACCAGGACAATAAGAAGGATAAGGAGGCTGTTGCAGTTACTTGGTGAGAGCTGATGGAGGATCTTGAACGACAGAACTGCATCGTCACCATTAGCCTCCTAGCTGAGCAGGGGTTGCTGGGAGTTTGAGAGGCTCTCTCTTACTGCAAAAGTCCTTGAACTTGAGCAGTAAATTATCCTCAAAGTTTCATTAGCACACCTTGGCATGGTTCTCTCCTCGGACGCCCTGTGCCATGTTCCTCCTGAGAAGCGGCTATAAATAACCTGTGATTCTGCTCTCATCAGGGGAATAGGACCTGGAGTCGCCTTCTGGACACATTAATAACCACCCTCTCCTCGCCCCCAAATTAATCTTGTTATGAGGCAGCTTTGCCATGGGTATCTTCTAATCATCATTTAATTCTAGCATCAACCATCCTGTTATTCACCAGGCAGTGCTTCTCCTCAGTGGCCTCAGGAGCATTGGGTTCAGCTGAGTTTCCAGCCAAATACCTTTTCCAGACAAATCCATTGCATTGTGATATAGAGATTGCAATTTTGATCTAATTAACAGAATTCGTCTTTATGGCTGACCCATGATTATATATAATTCTGGACAAATTTCGTGCAAAATCTAGGATCAAGGAGAAGGCAAGAGATCTTAATTCAACTTTCACCAGCTCATTGGTGACAGCAGGGGAGAGGAATGAAGAGAGAACCACCGTCTGTTGAGCATGTACCCTGTTCATTCATTCAATATTTACTGAACACCTGCCATGTGCTAACCATTATTCTAGATGCTGAGGATAATATGCAGAGCCAGTAATTAAATGAGAAGCAGAATGGTTCTCTGGTTAAGAGCATGGACTCTGGAGTCAAATAGTGCTCAAACCCCCAATCCCAGTTGCGTGACCTTGGGCAAGTCACTTAAACTTCCTGTGCCTCAGTTTCACCATCTGTAAAATAAGAAATAGTAAAAATATCTAGACTGAGAGGTAGACAGTTATTGTACTCCTAAATAAAAAGTACCCTTCCTCTTTCTTCCACCTGTGTAACATTGGGGACAAGGATCTTAGGAAGAGAACAATGGGATGTCAGTGTAGGGGGCAGCCTTAAAGCTCAGCTGGCCAAATATTCCCTTTATGCTACATTACAACAAATAGCTACCATGTGTTTTCTTGATTATCTCTGTGGGTGGAGAGCTCACTACCTCCCTGGGCAGTCAATCTCATTCTCAGACCTCTGGTTCGCCTGAAATGCCTGTTGTCTAAGTTAACACATTCTCTCTTGTTCTCATTTTCAATCCAGTTTGACTTCCTGTTTCAATCCAGTTTGACTTCCTCGAAAATGGTTTATTTGTATTCAGACTACATGTGCCCTTTGTTTTCTCATCATTTAAAGAAGATACCAAGCCTTCTTGGAGTTTAGGTGAATTCTTCTTCCAGCAAGATTTTAGGAAGTGGTTATACCATCTTACAATAAAAGAGGTTTCTGTTGGGGGAACGAGACTAATGGTTTCTAAGCCCAGACTAGTGCTAGGGTCTGTGATGCAAGTTTTGTATGGGTAGAATATTCTAGAGATAGTAATAGCTAACATTTATTAAATGCTCATTATGACCAAGCAGTGTGCTGACACTGTATATGGATTGTTGGTTCATTTAATCCTCATTACACCCCTATGATTTTTATGAGCCCTATTTAGTAGATGTAGAATCAAGGCTCAGAGACACTCAAGTTATTTGTCTAATAACATGTAATAAGTGGTGAAGCCGTATTTTGTACTCATGCCACCTAAGCTCAGAGCCCACTTTCTCAATCAGAGTCCACAGCCTCTTTGGTTCATGGAGGTTCCCATGATGTTGTATGAAATACTGTGTATACTCTAAATTACTATGTGGCTGCATGGCTAACAGCTTATCTCTGTGCCTAGTGGAATATTTGGCATATATTAAGTACTCAGTAAACACTGAATGAATGAATGAATGAATGAATGACTTCATGTATAGGATTGGTACAGTCTGAGTGGCTTTTTAAACATGTTTTCTTTTACTGACCATCAAAGTTAGTATTGAGTATGAAAAGCCTAAGGTCTTGGAACTGGAGTTTTGGAAGCATCCTGGGAGCAGTAACCTTGGGTTTGGGGAATTGGGAACATTCGAGGGGAGCCAGAAACCTGTATTGACTCTCTTTGCCTGCTCATGTCTGCTTAACCTTGATACTTTCTAGGTCTCCTCTGAGGTGCAACCTGGCCGTCAAGAAAAAAAATCTGAGAGCTCCAGTGTCAAAGAGATTTTATTGCTATTTATTTTTTCCTAAATCTATTATACTTGGGTACATGAAGGAAACAACTAGCTGTGGACTATTTGCATGCTCACGTAGCCGATTCATTTGTTCATTGGCTCGGCTATGGAATGGAATGAAGGGGACAGTGTTAATTGTTCTAGAAGCAACTGGAGAATACATACTTATGTGATACATACTTCCTGCTCCAGACCAGTTTATTTGTAGGAGCTGGTGATTCAGAGGTGGAAATGCTGGGAGACAGCACACCTAGAATTTGGAACCAGTGTCTGTAACCACTCATATTTAGCAGTGTCCACAGAGATCACAGTCATGGGGCCACATTAAGGTCAGGGTCAGAAGCTCCTTAAACAGCTGTGTTCACAAGTTAGCAATCCCACTTAAGGAATTTGCTTGGAATAGTTGTACCATGAGCTGAAGGAGTCTCCAGAAACTGGTTTCGAGAAGCAGGAGGATACAGTGATTTGAAGTTCGGGAGCCTTTGGGCGCCAGCTCCACTCTTTAGTTGTTTGATTTCCTTGTCGATAAGCATGTCAGTCTGTGTGGAATCTACATGAGGCAGGGTGGTTTAATAAAAATAGCAAGCTTTTTTAGAAGTGATCACACTGGGGTTCAAATCCTGATTCCATTACTTAGCAGCTGTGAGTCCCTAGGCCTCTTAGCTTTCTCAAGCTTACCTGTAAAATAGCAATGAACATATCTAATCATCCAGGATGGTCTGAGAGACTAATGCAAGAGTGCATGGAAAGTTTCTGGCACAAGCATGATTTTCAAGGTCAGGTCTCATTTTCTTCCCACATTTCTCCTGTATGCTACCAATATAAAAGGACAAATCCTATTCTTAGCCAATACTAATTGTATATCAGAACTCTGATGCTGAAGTTAATAGAAAATCCATCCCACGGTACCTTGAACAGAGAAGGGACATCTTGTCTTGGGTAAGGAGCATCCCAAAGGAGCTCTGGTTTCAAGTATGATTTGATCCATCTTACATGGTTATTTTTCATTTCATCTCTACAAATCCCTCTTTTCTGCTACATTTCTAAAAGTGACTCCCCTCATGATTTGAAATGGCTGCCAGGAGCTTGCAGGAGCCCTCTGCATCCTTGTCCCAGGGGCAGGAACCAAGGCAAGGGATGATTTTTTTTTCTATAGCAAATAGATTTCTTAGCTCATTGGCTCAAAATCAATCAGATGCACTGAGCCCATCAGAGTGGCTTCTTGGGGGAATGCAGACTGTTTTAAGCCAATCAGAGCCCATTCCTGAAGATGAGTGTGGTTAGGAGCTGGAGGATGGCCAGCCCCAAACCGTGGTTTCATTACAGAGAGGAAAGGGGAGTGGATGCCTTTTTTCCTTTTCCTCAGAACGGAATAAGAGTGTTCTAGTGGTGACCTTGTACCATTTTGGAGGGCCTCACGGTGCTAGATTTCAATAGGATGCTATTTTTAATCTTTCACAGCCCCAACTCATTTATTATGTGTCACAAAGAGATGAGGATCATCATCTGGGTCAGACCGTGGTCTCCGGGTCTTCCCAGCTGGAAAATCTCATGCAGACCCTGTGAGGGTGGAAAATATGCCCAATTATAAGGGAGTGAATTGGTGCTAACTAAAGCACGGTGCTACAATTTGGTGATGATTCAGAGGGAAATGATGGTTAAGGCTTAACAATGATGCCACAAGACATTTGCTTCAGAATTTAGTTGCACAATTATCCATTTTAAATGGTGGTTCAGATAGTCAGGATTCACCGTGCCAGCTCACAAGCCAGGAAATGTTCAAACAGAGAGCAAATGCGTCCTGGTTTGAGAGTCTCCACTGTGGAATCTTTCCACTCTGTCAAGGCAGTGGTATCACAGACCTGGGATGTCCTGAGACTGCTCGTCACAAGGCACCAGTCCTGCTCCAGCCTCTTACTAAGTGAACCTGTTTTCTCACCTGTAATGGATGTGGTAGTGGCATCTACTGCAACATTTGCAGCAAAACCTCATGTCGATAATGCCAAGCTCAATGCCTGGCACAAAGTGGATGCTCCTAGAGGTTGCTGTTATATGAAGTAGTAGGAGACTATGGAGGAGTAACTGTAACCCTGGCCAATTACAATCTACCCTCATGGTGCTTTGGCTTTCCCATCTCTGAAAGGGGGGTATTGACAGCACTTACCTTATACAGTTGTTGGGAAGAGTAAGTGAATTAGAATATACATCATTCGGTGCCCAGCACATGGTAGGTGTTCAGGGAGGACAGAGTCCAGTGGTTTTCAACCAGGGATAATTTTCTTCCTGAGGAGCCATGTGGCCATGTCTGGAGAGGTTTTGCTTGTTGCCACTCATGGAGGGAGCTACCGGCATCTGGTGCGGGGAGGTCAGGGAGGCAGGTACATATCCCACAATATACGGGACAGCCTTACGTGGCTCAAAATATCAGTAGTGCTCAAGGCTGAGAAACTCTGCTGTAAGTCAAAGCCTGGATGTGGTCCTCTTTTGCTCCTTTAGTGGCTTTTGTGACTTTTGCTTCCATTGGAAAATTCTTCCTGTAGGACAGAGGGCCAACTATCAGAGGAAAAGAGAGCCAGATTGGCCTTGTGAAGTGGGTGTCGGTTGTGCTCATTTGAAAAACACTGTTTAAAAATAAAGCTGCAGAAAAAAAAAATCTCATCATTCTAAAACAGCCTGGGCTCTACTACTTCCTGGGTCCATCTTTCCACATCTGACCTGGCTTCAGATACTAGTCTTATCAAGTTGTGACCTTGAGCAAGATATTACCTCTAAAAGCTCTCTGCAGTGAGGACTTATCTCAACTGCAAAATGGCAATAATGATTCATTTACCCCCTGGGGTTGTTGCAGGGATTTTGTGAGTTAAGGTAGCAAATGCACTCAGCCCGAACAATACCAGACCCCTAGCTGCATATGTGCGCTGGCTATTGGCAGTCCTTTGGTTGTTAACTCTTAAATGACATCACAGCACCTGCCCTTCCCACATTTTGTCGACAGTTAAGAATAAAAAGGGAGCACTGATGGGAAAAATGTTTTCCTCCAAAAGCCAAAAAAGGAATCCTGAAGGTAATGCTGTTGTTAATATTAATTTACGGGATGGTGAGGAACATCCTGGGATATTCCCTCTGTTGAGGATTTCATGAATTTTAAGAGCACAAATCCTGCTCCCCGCAGAGCCTAACGTCCTCATCCTCGATTTTGTGGAGACAGATTCCAGACCCCGTACTCTCCAGGAGCCTGCATCTTATTTTCTGACTGCTTCATTTATTCAGCTACAATTGATTTTCCATTTCGTAGCAGAGAAAAACACAGAGCAGAAGCAAAAAGGCATCCTTAATCTTTTACCAATTGTATTTCTTGTACTCTGACCATTCAGGAAAACGGTGTGAGGTCCCTTAGTGTGTGTTTCTATGCACAGCGATTGTATATCTGCGTTTTTGGGGTGGAGTGGGGTGAAGTCATGCGTGCCAGGTGAGTGCATCTAAGTACTTATGTTCGCGAGGGTCCATCTGTGTGTGTGCCTGGTGTATCAGTGTGTGTGGCCCGATGTCTTTATATAGGTATGTGTGAGTCTCTCAGAATTCATACATAAGTCTGTATGTGTACCTGCATGTTTGTGCTGTGTGTTCATGTGTCAGTTCATGGGTGCAAGCACACATCAGTTTTATGCTCCTGTTTGTTAAGTACATGAGTAGATGAGTGTGTTTGCTATTACTGTTATTCTAAATGTTTGGGGCACATGTGAATGTAGGCACATGCACATGAATATTTGTATGCCCACTGAAGGCTGTGACCACAGGACCAAACTCGTGTTCGTGTATTTTAGTGAATATTATCAATGGCTTGGTGCATCTGATATATCTGTGTGTGCTTGTAGGAGTGTATGTATGCATGTACACGATTGTGTGTGTGTGTGTGTGTGTGTGTGTGTGTGAAAGAGAGAGAGAGAGAAGATAAAGAAGGAGACGAGAAGATTTTCAGTGCATTTTTATCTTTGTGTCTACCACTACTCAGATGGATTGTATTCTCCCCATTTAGTCTTCCCAAGAAAGAAACAGAGACAAAGACCTAGTAAACTCAGAGGGAAAAAAGTCAGTTAGTTAGTCCCCCCTCCCCCTTTCACAATGACTACTTACCTGATATTTTTTAAAAATGAGAATATATTAAAAATGTAAGTGGGAAGCTATTTTAAAAAGCTTCAGTGTGTATCTGACATTCCCAGAAAGGCCTGGAGTCAGAAAGGCCAGACTCTCACTCATGAATCTTGCTTCATTTGCGTTCCAATGAACTGTACCTCTGAGAGAATGTGCCGGAAATCCCCAGCATAGCTGCGTGTTTGCTGATCCATGTTTAAGAGTTGCCACTTGGATGGTTTTGGAAATGATGATGGGGACATTTTGACGCTGGAATGGGAAACCAATGGATTTTAACAACTGATCTCAGAAAGTTGAAATTATATATGGAAGTTTGAGCTGAAGAGGCACTTACACATTATGTAGTTTAACTTTTTAACTGCATGGTGAGGTAACTGAGGCCCTTGATAGGAGAGATTCTAGGGGCTAGAGAGACAGCAGGAACAAGACAGGTGAGGTCTCTATGGAGCTTAGGATCTGATGAGGGAGAAGTGGATGCATCAGTCATGCTCCCTCTGCTCCAGACACATTGCTTTATTTCTGTTTCTCCAAGCCCTCTCCTGCCCTAGGGACTTTGCACTTGCTGCTCTCTCTTCCTGGAATAGTCCAGACATGAAGTGGCCCACTCCTGGTCATTCAGCTCTTAGCTCCCATATTAACCCTTCAGCATGCTCCATCTGATATACTCCACACCCCCACATCATTTCCAGCAGACCCCACTCTGCCTCTGTAGGCATGCACCCTAAATCAGATGATCCCACTTGGGTGTGTAACATGTTTATTTTTTTTTGGTTTCCCCCACCAAGAATGTGAGTTCCAAAAAGATAAGAATCACTTCTATTTTGTCCACTGGCATATTTCAACTGCCTAGCATATAGTAAAAGTATTTGTTCAATGAAGGATTAAAGAAATAACTGCCGAATTTCCCAAAGTAATAAGTTTTATGACAAAAATAAAAGAGTGGAATAGTCTCTCTGAGGCACTTGAGCTAAGAGCTTGGTGATGAAGTCTCAACCCTGTGAAGGCAGAGGAGGAGCTCTAGGGAGGCCAGCATCGGTAGGCTCTGGGAAAACAGAGAGGTGGAGAGTCGCAGGGGTGAGCCAAAGACAAGAGCCAGGGGGTGCTGAGGAGAGGTGGGCACACTTTTCCAGTGTAGAGCCACGCAGTAAATAGTTTGGGGTTTGCAGACTATAGGGTTCCTGTTAGGATGGCTCCAGTCTACCTTTACAGGGAAAGAAGCTACAGGCAGTAAGGAGACAAGTGAACCAATCAAAGCTCCTTATGGAAAAAGAAAAATATTGGACAGACGTTGGTCCCCTGGATACAGTTTGCAGACCTCCGATATAGGGCTTCCTAGGCCGTCAGAAGGGGTTTGTGCTCATCTGTGGGAGCTCATCCATGGGGTGTCTGGAAATCTTATGATCTAATTTGTGTGCTTAAAAGCCATCACTGTAGGCTGAGGAGAGGGGAATGGAGGTGGGCGGGAGGAAGCAGGGGAACAAGAATCTTATCGCAGTCGTCCAGGTGAAAGAGGTGGGCTTGCACAGAACTGCAGACTCTCAACTCCCCTCTCTGGGTACCTCATTTCCTTTCTTACAAGGACCTGGACTCAACAGTCTTGCTCAGCCTCCCTGGTCCCCTCAGCTTACGGCAGTCCCGTGTGTGAAATGGGCTGCTTGGGCTTTCCCCAGCATGGAAGATGGAGTTGGGGCTCAGAGCAGGCTCTGCACACCCACCACACCTCACTCAGGCCTTCTCACCCCTCCCCACTTCCTCTTTCCAGTATCAAATCACTGTCTAGTTCTTGACTCATGGCTCCAGTTCCATGTTCTCCCTGCAGTGCCAGCTTCTGGGATTTTGCCCCACTACTTCCACACTCTGCTTGGCTTGTCCTCATAGTTCCTTAGTGCAGACTCCTTGGGTTCTGTTTTTCCTAGTCATGAGCTCTGGCCTGTGGGAGATTAGACTCCATGGACATACATCCATGCCATCTTATTGGTTAAGCACTTACCATATTCGAAATAAACACTCTCCTATTACCTTACTGCTTATATCACAAAGTGGTTTGTTTTTCTTTCTAGCACTTATTACGTTAACATTACAGCATATTGTTTTAAATATAACTATCTACTTTTGTCTGATCCCCCACCTCTCAGACCCCTAGGAAATAATGGCTCCATGAAGGCAAAGATCTGACCCGTCTTCTTTACTGCTGTATCCCCAGCAGCTTGCAAAGCTCCTGGCACTGAGTGGGCGTTCAATAAATATTTAAAGAATAAATGAATGAGCAAAAATGTTGAAGTCAGAATGCTACAGTGACATGACAAAGACAAAAGCTCTGGAATCAGACAGAGCTAGGCTCAAATAGCTATTGGAACTGCTAAACTCGTAAGGTGGAAACCCACTATTGCTAGTGGCCATTCTTAGCAGAGCCTGACACTAAAGCTAACACAGGGGAAGGATGGGACAAAGAGACAGATACAGTCCTGATGATGTCATTTGAGCCCCAGATCCACCATACCTAAAGCTGGACAACTCCTTGAATTTTCATTATGTCAGCCAGTGAAATCCGTCTTTTGAGTTCACTTGCTTATTTGGATTTAAATATATTAACTTTACTCCTTGCAGGGCTGACTGATAACTTGTGTGCATTTTGCTGTCTTTGGTGGAGTGGGAAGGACAAGAACAGATCATTCTGCATGGAGTAGGGAACAGGCATATTTATTCCTTGCAAGTCTCACAAACACACTTTACTTCAGTTTAGGCTAAGAGGTGGTGGAATGATTGCCTGAGATCAAATTCCTGCTTTGCCAACTCAAGGCTCTGTGATCTTAGATGAGTCACCTACCTTCTCTGAGACTCCATTTCCTTACCTGTACAATGGGGATAATGTTATCTATCTTGAAGATGCTTTGTGATGAGTACATGGCAGGATGTGAAAGTTCATCCCCTGTTCCTGCACAATAACCCCATGTAGTAGTTTCCTGTTGGTGCTGTAACAAATGACCACAAAGTTGGGGGCTCAAAATAAGAAAAATCTATTTTCTTAGTTCTAGAGGCTAGAAGTCCAAGATCAAGATGTTGGTGGGGCCATGCGCCCTCTGAAGGTTCTAGTGAAGAATCCTTCCTTGGCTCTTCCAGCTTCTGGTGGTCTCAGGCGTTTCTTGGCTTATGGTAGCCTTTGACTTCACATGGCCAAGTGGCCTCTTCTCTATGTCTGAGAATTTTTCTTTTTAAAAATTTCTTATAAGGCCACTCTTTGAATTTAGGGTCTACCCTAAACCAGTACAATCTCATCTCAATCTTTACCTTAATTATATTTGAAAAGACTCTATTTCCAAATAAGGTCCCATCTTGGGGTTCTGAGTAAGCATGAATTGGGGGGGGCATTATTCAATCAATTATACTCCATCTGAAAATTCTACTTTTCTTATTGCATGCTCTTTCAACCTTCATTCTGTGAATGTATCATCCTTTTTCCGTGACTGATACACTCACAGATATGAGTTCCCAGGAATCATCCTCACTCTCTTGAGCAGCACCCCTTTCAATCAATAGTGGTAGAATTAGATGGGGCTCAGCTCTTAAGAGTCATGGAAAGGAAACACTCTCCCTGAAGGCCCAAACTGGAAACCACCCAAATGTCCATCAACAGAGGATGCAAACTGTGATACATCTCTACAATGGAATCCTCTTCAGCAATACAAAGGGTCAAACAACTGTTATATGCAACCACATCAATGACTCTCAGAGGCATTACACAGACAGAAAGAATACAGACACAAAAAGAGGACATCCTGTATGACTTCATTCATATGCAAATTTAGAGAAAGCAAAGCTATGCTATAGTGATAGAAAACAGAAAGCTTCTGGGGTTGGGTGGGAGAGGTATTGACTGGGAAGAGTTGAGAAGAAACTTTCTGGAATGATGGTTGTATTTAATGATGATTACTTACTCATCATTAAATACATCCATCAATACATTAAATGTGTATATCCAAATTCATCAAATTTCATTTCAATGGGCGCATATTACTGTTGATAAATTACATCTTTAATAAGGATAATTTAAAAAATAACTAAAAGAAAGATTGAGGGAACATGAGGGGGTCTTAAGGGTGTCTTCTGTAATGGGTTTAACATGTGTGTACATGTAGGTCTGTGTGTTTATAACTGGATATTGAGTTAAGGAAAACACATATGCATTGGCTTGAAAGTTGGGCTAAAACATTTGAAGGCCCACCCAGCTCTAACGTTACATGACACTTCCACATTGACAGCATGTGTTGGCTACTGAGATGAATCCTCCCTCTTGACCAGCAAATTGACATCAAAGATTCTCAAAGAGCATTAGAACTCACATTCAGAGCAGGCTCCTTGAATGATCAACCTCCAACTGTCAAAGTTCTGGCTTTGCAATTAACTCATTGAAGCCATTTTCTTTCTCAGTATGAATCAACGGCCCTTTCTTATCATCCCTGTACACATGTTACATCCAATGGCATCTTTTAATCCAAAAAAGATTGTGTTATTAAAGTTTTGTGTGAAGCTGTGATTGCCATCCTTGGAACTGAAGATGCAATCAGAGAAGAGAATGGATGCCTTATAAATTCAATGAATGGATGTGCTTCTGCAGTAATTTCTTTGGTAATTACTTGTGTAAACTGTGTGTTTCTGTAATTGAAACTCGACAGTGTGGGGTAATTTATCAAAATCTATAATTTATTATAGCTTTACCATCTTGTTTCTTGGATTCTCTGCTTATCCTCATTAGGATGTTGTCCCCCCCATCACCACTTCAGGCCATCAGAACGATTTAGATGAGGAAGCAAAAACACACATTGCATTTGGGAGAAGGTTCTGATAGACTAGATGGAAGTTTAAAATCCATTTTCCAAAGGACACAATGGTTATTGTTGTTTGCAATATGTATTTTCTGACAGGCTCTAAGATGTGATTTATGAAATGGTTTTGAAGAGATTGTCTACTTCAACTGTCTAGATAATAACACCATTTTTCTCTTGTGGTCACCAAGTACTCTGAGTGTCTCACGTTCATTGCCAAAAGTCTGAAGAGAGAGGCGGGGACTGGGGTGTATGTTTTATTAGCAGAAGACATCTGAAGTTCCTGAGAGAAAAGTTGTGTCCCCTGACCTGAGGAGTTGTCATGGGGCAATGGGAGGGGGCAGTTTTTTGACTCCCATTCTGAACCCCTATGAAAGCCACACCACAAAATATCCAGGAGCTGTCTATGGTGCTTACAGCTGTTTTCCTCTCCAGTAGATCACCGATATCAAGCCATGTGTGGTGTTTGAAGGATCCTAAACTCAAAGACAATGGAAAGAAATTTTAGAGAAACTTCCATAATCTTAACATTTCAAAGCAAAATTTATGTGTTTTATCATCAGAATGAAGCACAGAAAAGAGGGAAAAAATGTAGAAACCAACTTTTGCCCTTCCACCACCAAAAATAATGTACTGTTAGTGTTTTGACATAGTTCCTTCTAGTATTGTTCCTCTACATAGCTTCTGTATCTCTTCATATCGCATTTATAATTTCTTCATGGCATTCAAAATAATAAAAAATAAGTTTATATTGTTCTTCATGATTGTTAAGGTATAACTTACAGTAAAGTTCACCCAGTTAAGAGCACCATTTTCTGAATTTTGACAAATGTGTACCACCACCATAATCAAGATGCAGAACAGTCACATTGCCACCCAAAATTCCCTCATTAAGCTTTTAAATCAGCCTCTCTCCCCACCCCTAATCCCTTATGGCCACTGATCTATTTTTCTGTCCCTCTAGAAAAACATTATTTTAGACTGCTTAATATTTCGATGAGTAGATATACTGTATTTTTCTTAACAATTTTGTTTTGTAAAAGATTCAGTTGATTCTATTTTTTCCTCTTATAAGTAAGGCTGTGATGAACATTTTTGTATATATGACTCTTCCAGGATTTTAGGTAATCACCTTACTATGGAATTCCAGGAATGGGATTGATGCATGAGAGATTGTGAAAACGTTTAAGCCTGTTTCTGGAACCAGATACCTACTTAATACCCTTGATACTGAAAATCCAGAGGAACTATTTATAAAAGCTTTATAGTAGAAGGGAATGTAAAATTTGGAATAGGTTAACATTTGTGTTGGATACAAGCATTTTTTTAAGCTTTTATTTTTAAGTAATTTTACATCCAGCATGGGGCTCAAACTCAGTCGTGAGATCAACAATCACATGCTCTTCTGACTGAGCCAGCCAGGCACCCCACCAGCATTTTTTATCATTCCATTCTTCTATTTAGTCTCCATTAGCTTCTTAATGACCTCAGGGGAAAAAAATATCTTAGCTTGACATTCAAAGTCTTTTATCATCTGTTTTATGCCTATTTCCACCACCAGATCTTGATTTATATGTATACCTATGGTATACTGTTTGGGTGCCTACTACTGTGGGTCTCCCAAATGTGTCACCTTCTCTTGTGGTTCCTGTTTTTGCACATGTTTGCCTCCCTTTCTGAGAATCCTCCTTTTCCCTCTACTGTCCCCTTTTTATCTGTTTTTTTTTTTTTAAATCTCTCCTCACTGCTCGATGGGCTACACGCCCTTGTTCTGTGCTCTCACAGTTGCTTCTGCTTTTCTCTGTGTTAGGACTCACTCATTCACTACTCAACAATTACATATCAAGAGTCTACAATGTGCTGGGCATTGCAGACATGGAAGCAAATGAGAAAGACAAAATCCCAGCCGAATGGGAAATGACATTACCTAAACCATGTAAAGAAGCAGCCCTAAGGATATTTGGATAAAGAATGCTTTAGGCAGATGGCAAAAACAAAACAAAACAAACAAAAAAAACAAAAAAAAAAAAAAACAAAGACCTGAAAAGTGAATGTGCTTAGCTTTTTTGAGGACCAATAAAAAGGCTATGTGGCTGGAGTCTGGTGAGGAAGAAGAAACTTGTAGGAAGTAAGGTTGGAGAGAAATGTAGGTCCAGATCATTTAAGGCATTAAGGCACAGAGTGTGACTTTTATCACAAATATGATGGAACAATTAGAGCTTTTTAATTTGGAGAGTGACAGGGTATGACATGTTTTAAAAACATTCTGAAGGCACCTGAGTGGCTCAGTCAGTTAAGCATCTGCTTCTTGATTTTGGCTCAGGTCATGATTTCAGGGTTGTGAGATGAGCCTCATATCAGGCTCTGCACTGGGTGTGGAACCTGCTTGAGATTCTCTCTCTTCCTCTGCCCTCTTGCTCACCTCCCTGCTTGCACATGCTCTCTCTCTCTCTCTCTCAAAAAACAAAAAACAAAACAAAACAACAACAACAAAAAATCCCCAAACCAAACCAAAACAAAATATCATTCTGACTTCTGGGTGAAGAGAGGGAAAATAATGAAAGAAAAAATGCCAACTGGGAGGCCATAGCAGTCACATAAGCATGAAACAATGGTGGCTTAGACCAACGGTCAGCAAACTTTTTTTGTAATGGGCCAAATGGTAAAAATTGTAGATTTTGTGGGCCAAATGGTTTCAGTCACAACCACTCAATTCTGCTATTATAGCATGAAAACAGCCATAGATAATATATACATGAATGAGGGTGGCTGCTTTCCAATAAAACTTTATTCACAAAAAAACAGATGTTGGGCTGGATTTGGCCCCAGGGTCATAGTTTGTTAACCTGCTTTATATTTATATTTATTATGATGATGGTAGTGATAGATGATTAGACTAAGCATACATTTTATGGAGTTTCTTAGAGAAAACAAAAGTTGTGTTTTTGACCTAAGGAATTTAAGATGCTCATTAGATGTCTACATAAAGATTTTGAATCAGAAATTTGAGAGTTGAGTGAAGTGTAGAGTACTATGGAAATATTGGGTGGCGATATTAATTCTGCCATTATTGACATACAGATGATATGTAATAAGAATAGATGTGACCATCCAGGGAAAGAGTTTAGATGGGCAAGAGAAGAGAAGGGAGGAGAGGAAAGATGATCTTAAAGACTGAGCCTTGGAGTATTTTAGCATTTAGAGACTCATATATGAGAGGGATCCAGCAAAAGAGACTAAAGGGGAGCTTCCAGGGAAGAAGAGAATGGTATTTTCAGATTCAGGCAAAGATAGTATTTTAAGAAGGAAGAATGGCCAAATGTGTCAAAGATTGCTGGAGATTCTTGTAAGAGAAGGATAGAAAATTGACAACAGTGGTAAATGAAGTGGTGTAGATAAGAGTCATATGGATGCAATTAGAATAAACCTGGAATGTGGCATAGTTTGCTGTAAATAGGAAAGAGGAATGAGTTTGGGACTGGAAGATGTAATGTCAAGGGAAATTTTCTTAAGAACGACAGTTGCCATAGCTTATCTGTATGCTTATGAGAATGATCTATGAATTGGAAATTGAGAGAATTGATAGAGGGGAGAAAAAGAGCAATTGAAGCAGGCAAGTCTTTGCAGAGGAAAGAGTCATAGACCATACATTCAACCTAACAGGGAGGTCAGAATTAGTCTATACAGATGTTTGTAAATTTGGCAGTGAGGGTGGGACAATGAAGTTCTTTGGAATACTTCTGGCTTGCCAGCAAAAGAAGAGAGATTGTCCATTTTCCAAAGATTGGAGAAGACGCATTGAAGATTGGAGGAGAATATGTTAAATAAATAACCCTGAAAAAATAGAAAGGGAAACATAGCAACATTTTATCATAGGACAGTGTCCATGAGAATAAAGTGAGGTCAGTTAATAGTGTGTGTTTCTCGAACACACTGAGCTGCTGGACTACAGGCACAGAAGGGTTGAAGTACTGGATATAACCTGAGCTTGGGTTGGCTAGGGAAACAAATGATAGGCAGAGGAGATTAAAAAAAAAAAAGATGAGGGTGTCTCTGAAAGTTATGGTTTAGTGCTTGACCATGCACATAAACTGTGTGAAGAGCAAAGTGAGAATGGAAAAAGAGATCATCAATAATGAAGTGCTGATGGGGGACCATGGTTTAGAGGCCTTCATGGTAGAGAATTATTGGATTAGAGGGTTCCATGAGGGGTGAGATGGAAGGATAAGAAGGTATACTCAGAGAACATATTCCTGAAGTTTGAGATCTTTGATCTGGTGTACTCAAAGTTCTAGGGTGCATCCATGCAGGTGGATGTTTGAACTGAGGAAGAACAGATTTATGGAGGTAGGTTGGTCTAGGACCTGAGAAACTGGGTCCTGGGATAGATATTCGGATGAGTGATTTGAGTATGTATTGGAGTCACAGGAAGGATGGTGGGAATAATGGTGGACAGGAAGATAGTGATGCAGGTGCTTGAATTTTCAGTGAATGAGAGTAACTGTGAGGTCAGCAGAAGACTGAAAAGAAGGGGCTATGGGTAGTAAAGGTGTGAACTTCAAAGGAGCTAAAATTTTAGAAGCGGGAAGGAGAACAAATAGCCAGGAAGCAGCGACATGAAGCAGGAACGTTTTTGCACCTTTTGGCATGTGAGAACAAAGTCATCAATCTCCAAAGATAGTCATATTTTGGTTAGCACATGTATATAGTATTGCTGTATTATATTGACAAGAAAACTGAGGCCCAGTGAGATTAGGCAACTTGCCCAAGGCCATAGGGCAGCTTGAATTTGAGCGCACATCTCTCTGATTCTGGAACCCGTGGTCTGGCTTGGTACCATCCATGAGTCTGAACATCGTGCTCAATTTCATTGTTACCCCTTCTGGCCTGGCCACATGCTTGCTTCCTCTGAGGTCATCCCTGAGGTTACTCACGAGGTTCTTGGCATTTGCAGCCTTGTCCAGGGATAAGCGTGGCTGAGAATCCTTGAATATTGTCCTCAGGGTTAATGACCTATACAGGAAATTCACCCTTGACTTCTCCTCCCTCCCACATTCTATTCAGAGCAGGGACAAGTTAGTAATGACAGCTGGTTTTCATTCTCTTGGTGCTGACAGGGAGATAATGAGTCAAATTGGCCTTGGTTATGAAATGAAGCCCTGGAAGGGAATTATCATCAGACTCCTTAGTGGGAAGAGGAGAGAAAGGGATTTAAATTAAAGTGGTAACTGCCGACTTGGTTGGCATTCAGACTTTCTCCTTAAGTCTTTCTTCCTCTCCATGTCATCATTAAATGAGACAATGCAGGCAACTGATAAAAGGCAGGAAGGTAGGAAAATGGTTGAACACTGTGATAGTTTATCTGTAATAGCTCTCATTTAGGTTCTGAGCTGTACACGGAACACAAAGCAGTCTCCTCGGTCCTCACTGCCATCCTACAAAGTGAGGATTTCTGTCTACCCTTTTTACAGAGAGGCAACTGAGTCACAGTGTGATACTACTTGAGGACACACATATATCTCTGACTCCAAAATCTGCCAGGACTCTATTCATCTGCCTTGACTTCTTTTAGAAGCTGGAAGGAAGAAGAGAGGCCAAATCAGGAGGCCCATGTGGTTTTCCTCTCCACTGTATCATGGACTCCAGTGCTCAGCTGCCTGGATGAAAGTATTGCCTCTATCACCTACCATCTGTGTGACCTTAGGGAAATCACTTAATCTCTCTGAAACTCATTTTCTCCATCCACAGCATTGGGATAATTATGACATCTATCTCATGGTGGTTTTGTAAAGATTAAATAATTTAAGTATGTTTTAAGTACTTAAAAACATGTCTGGAACATAGGAAGCATGAATTATTATTTTATACTTGCTGCTATTATTTTTATTATTGTTAGCTTATAATGATGATAATGCTGATGTTGACATCAATAAGAGGTACTCTTTTGTTCTACCCTTACTGGGATGCCAGTGTTTACTGTGACAAGTGATTTATGTGGAATGTTTTAGTTAACTCTCATAGTTTAGGATACTTCTGGACGCAAGTAACAAATTGCACTTCCAGCTTGCTTAAAGGATAGGTCACTTATTACTGTCCGTTATGGGAAACTCAGAGGTATGACAGGCTTCGACATAGGTTGAGTCAGAGTATGAATAATGATACAAAGATCTAGGCTCTCTCTATCTTTCTTCTGTGTTTCCCTTGATGTTGGCTTCACCCATAGACTGGTCACAAGACGGTTGAAGTGGTTACAGTGATCATATCTAGACCAGACAACAGCCAGAAATGGAAGAGTAGGAGACTCTTCTTGGAAGGAAAAGACTTTTCTTGGAAGGAAAGCACTTTTCCCAGAAGTCTCCAGTGATTTGCTCTTGTCTCACTGAGCCAGGTTTTATCACATGGCCATCTGAATCAATCAGGTGAAGAAGATTTCCTCCAGAACAACCAGGACATCCTTGAAGCCAAGGGGGAGATCAGCCCTTCAGAAGCATGGAGAAATCATGCTCCCTGAAGAAAACCATGTTTCCATGAGAAAGAGAGAGAGATCCTGTCAGCAAAATTAAGGTCTACTATAGATAAGTATTGTTATTCCCCTTGAATATAGAAGGAAGCTGGGAGTCTGAAAGATTAAATAATTTCACATGGTCATCAAATCAGAAGTGGAACTTGGGAATGCCTGGGTGGCTCAGTTAGTTAAGCATCTGACTCTTGGTTTCAGCTCAGGTTATGAACTCATGGGTTGTGGGATCAAGCCCCATGGCAACCTCTGTGCTCAGCGGGAAGTTCGCTTGAGGATTCTTTTCCTTTGCACCTCCCCCTGCTCTCTCTCTCTCTCTTTCTCTCTCTCTCTCTCTCTTTAAAAAAAAAAGTGGAACTTTAACCCAAGTGTGTATGACCTTAAAATACATGTGATTTAGGGCCACACTAAAGCTTTAAGTGCTATGGCAAGGAGGTGTGACAATTTTTATTGAGCCTGTACACGTGCTGGGAACTATGGAGATACTTTATAAGAATCCTATTGAATTCCTTTAGCCAACACAGTGAATTAGGTATTTTAGTTCCATTTAATGGGGGCATAGTAAACTGAGGTTATAGCAGGGGATGTGGCTTGCTGTAATCCAAGTGAAAAAGTCATAAATTTAATCCAAGTCTGTCTGGCTCCAAAGCTCAAACTCTTCCTATGACCCCAAAATAACCAAATACTGTTCTCACATTCCTCTATTATTTAGGATTCATATGAAGAAAAACCAAACTTTTAATGAGGATCCTGATGAATTTCAGTTCAATGACCCAGTTTTTTTCTAATTTTATTTTAGAATAAGGCACTTTCCAAGTATATGCCCCAGTAAAGCTTCTCTCTGTTTTTGCACTCTGAGCTCTGTGACCTCTTCTTTCCACTTGCCTCACTGCAAACTTTTAGGATAAAACATCTTAATTGGCTACTCTGATGTCCTCCATGATGCATGGAGCCAGGAGTGTGTAAACGGCCTCCTTGGGTTTTGTGATGGTTTGCCTACCTTTCTCCCTTAACTGTGAGCAAGGAGAAAGGTGATGAGATTGTGATCATACAAAACCCGGGTCACACTCAGATCTTGGGTGGCAAGCCCTCAGAAATTTCTGCTCTTTGTCCTCTTAAGATACCTTTTAGTTTTAAGACAGGGAAAGGAATTCTAGTTAGTTGAGGCACCGACAAAATACCAGGCAGTATATACTGGCATGTGGTTTTAATAATGTCCACGTGAAATATTGAAATCCTCTGCAGAGGTAAGAAAAGCAGTTTGCAGAGGTAAACTTACTACCCAAGATAACACAGGTGAGTGAGAGTCTGAGCTGACCTGCATCTGACTCCAAATCTTTCGTTTTTCTTTTTTATTTTATTTTTATTTTTATATGTATATTTTTTATTGGAGTTTGATTTGCCAACACATGGTATAACACCCAGTGCTCATCCTGTCAAATGCCCCCCTCAGTGCCTGTCATTATGTGTTTTCACTTATATGGGGAATATAAAAAAATCTTTCATTTTTCTATTGTGCCTCCTGGATAGGGGCATCTGCCAAAGTCCTATACTTCTTTGCATCCTTCTTCTATATCCAATGCATAGTCATATTACTTTATTTTGATTGCAAGCAAGAGAACCCCACTCAGACTAGCAGAAGCAAAAGGCAGTAATTTTAAGGATACTGATGTGTCACAGAGCCTAAGAGCCAGCCTGAGTCTCAGGAGAAAATGGGAATAATCAGCTCTTAAATGCCATGTAGACTTTCCCGCATCATATGAGCTTCTTTAAGTGTTTGCTATGTTCATCTTATTCACTGGATAACAGTATCCTTCACTCTAACACACACACACACACACACACACACACACACACACTGCTGCCACCTCTAGTTTATGTGTGACTAGATTATTCATGCAGAAGACCTTTCTTTTCCTCTTCTCTCTCTCTCTCTCCCCCCATCTCATCCCTCTCCAAATTCATACTATTGGGGAAGGGATTACTTGGCAAGGCTAAATCTTATAGACAACCTTAGACTATTGGTCTGTGCCTAAAGCTGGGAATGAGGTTGTACCAAAATGGCAACATGGGTAAGAGGGAAGGGAATGTGATCTCAGAAAAATGTGAGAGGGAGATTTTAGGAGTTGTAGTTGTGCTGGATAAACAACCTAATAATTGTCTTTTACAGTAAATATTATAATAGCATGTATACATTAAGAAGATCCAGTGGAAAAAAAAAAGAAGATCCAGTGAATTGCATGTAAAGCATACAGAACAGTGTCTGTTGAAGTATATACTTTCTAAATGTAGCAGGTTAGAGGGTTGGCCACCCAACAGTGTTGATTTATTCCCTTCTTGGAGTATTGAGGTGAAACCCAGATTGAATTGCCATTTGGAAAGGGGAAAAGAAATCAGTGTCTGAGCCCAGGGGGACATGAGTAAAAGGGCATCGCGCGTTCTTAGAACTGAAATTGGTGAACGCTTATCTTTAAGGCAGAGGTCCTTTGGTTATAGGGAGACTCAAAGTATTTGTGGATATTTTTTTCCTCTTCACTTAAAACCATGCTCTTAATCAGCGAAGCACATATGGATTTTTCACGCAGAATTTATCTCAACTACTTTTGCTTTTGAAATTCTGATGCATAGTTCCCACTCCAGGGATTCTAACTCAGTTGGTCTGGGATGTGGCACATGCATCCATTTTTCAAAAAGCTCCCAAGGTGAGTCTAATATACACAGAAGAGAGAGCCACTGATTTAATGTAGGAAATAGTTGCCTGAGCACCTGAGCCTATTCTAAGAAGACACCAAGACCAACAAGCCTCATGATCACAGGCAGCCAGGGAAGGTATAGTTGCCGCAGGCAGACATTGGCAAGGCTCTGAAGTCCTGTCCTCTCCAGGAGGTGCTGTACTGAACTCCACGGATGGTCCTCTTCTGCAGGAAGACCTGTTTCTGATAATTGCAAGAGAAATAACTGAAACTCAGGTAGATCTTGTTAGTGTCAAGTACACTCCTACTGGCTCCAATTTACTCTGTCCTTGTAATTCACGATCTCCTGTTTGAAACAATATTACAGCCTATTAGGAAAAGCTCTTGAGACCTAAGGTGATGGGATAACAGTTTCAAGAGGCCATTCCTGAATACACAGCCAAACTTCAAGAACAGAAGGAGACATACACTAGCTGCATTTGCCGACACCAGGGGAGGCCACCCCAGTCTCACCATTTGCTCACTTTTGAGACAGTTGCAACAACTGCCCTGCCTAGACCAAGCTGTTAGCATTACTTTGAATCTGTACACTTTATAACCTAAAACCTCCTTCACAAATATCTCAGTGCTCCCGGGGTATGATAACATGTACTAGAGGAGGTATATAAGATGGTTTTAAGTGGTACAGGGAGATTTTTAATAGTTTTCTTAATGTATGTTAGGAAAACACAATTTCACCGATACTTTCATATGATAGAGTAGACGGTTAAGGGTTTTTGGCTCCCTGTTTTAGAGAGTTGATTTAAAGAGAAGTATTAATTGCAGGTGGTGGGTAGATAGGTAAGAAATTGTGATGTGTTTTGAGGGTGATCAAAGTTTGTGGAACACTTACTTCATGGGGTCACCAAAACAATCTAGAGTAAGTAGGTTATGTTTTGTTCTGCATTTCATTTTGTGCATAAGGAATTTGGTGACTTTGAGAGTTTAAATAATTTAACCAGTTTTGTTTTTTTTTTTTTAAAAAAAACAGGCTTCTATCCATGCTTGGCTTCTTTCCACTACCTGACTTTTCTACAGAGAGTCAATATTTAAGCCAGAGCCTTTGTTTTTCTAGCAGGTGAGGAAGGGCTTTTCAGAGTCATCCACAATACCTCCAGTGTGCCTTTTCAGGATTAATGACACATATGGCTCTGGATACATAATAGAGCAGACTAATTCAGTGATTTTCTAAGGGTGGTTCTTGGACCAGCACCTGGAACTTTTTAGAAATACAAATTCTTAGACCCATTCTAGAACCACTGAGTCAGAAACTCTGGAAATGTTGCCCAGAAATTTCAAGCCCATAGGGGGATTCTGATACACATGAAAGCTAGGGAACTATACTATGTTTCTCACCTGGGGGTGACTGTGTCACCCAGGAGACATTCAGCAATGCCTAAAGATATTTTTGGTATCCCAGCTGGGGCACAGGGTGCTGTGGGCATCTAGTGAGTAGAAGCAAGGTATGCTGCTAAACATCCTATAATGCACAGGATAGCCCCCCACAATGAGGCATTATCTATCCCAAGTTGTCAATAGTACTAAGATTGAGAAATCCTACACCCAACTAATTGATGTTGGCCTGGTTAGCATTGTGGTTAGGCCAGTGGAGCTCTACTTGAGAGTCCAAAAGTAGTCTTAAAACTTTAGGTTTACTTTGGACTCTGGTTGACTGAGTAGCATGACTTCTATCTGCCAAAGTCTGGAAGTGAATGGCTAGTATACAAGGATCTTCACCAGGTCGTCCATGGCCATATTAATAATACCTGAAATGGATACTAAATTTTTGTCAGATTTGATGGTAGAGTCTAGCCCAAGAAACCAGATCATCCAGAGGCAAATATGTGGGGCTTGTATTTGGTACATACTGCCTTGTTTCTCTCAGCACTTAAGACTTCAAAGTGTCCCCTGGATGCTAAGATTCCAACCCTCCTGCATATCTAGTTCCCTGTTAATGAGGCAGGATAGCATAATGGTCAACAGCACCTTTTGGGGAGCCACATGTTAGCTTTACCATTTCTTGACAGTATGACTTTAGGCAAATGCCTCACCTTCCTGAGCCTCAGGTTCCTCATCTGTAAGATAAGAGTGACAATAATAATAGTACTTTCCTCTTAGCATTTTATGAGGATCGCATTGGACAATGCATGTCAAACTCTCAGAACAGTGCCAGACGCATAGAAGATGCTTGCCCTGCACTAACTATAATTATTAATATCCTATATTGCCTCTTTAAGTCTTTCCTCCTTAAAATGGAAATCTGCCCCTTCTGTTCTCAGTAAGAATGCTCGATGGCCATCTCTTGGAGCTCATGTCAGCTCTGGTCTCCTCTGTTTCACCTCTGATATGCCAGGTGATGAATTGCCTCAAGCACATCCTGCTTTTTAAACTTTATCCTGGCCCTGGAAGTTTGGTGTTATCACCAATGGGGATGGACAGTTGTCTGGCACTTCACTGCTTCAAATCTCAAAGAATGCATTTTGAATGATGGGGTATCAGCGTCAGGGAAGATATTTTCAGGCAAGGGATGGCTTTGCCCTACAGAGACAGAATTCTTTCTCTGCAGCTCTCATAGGTCAGCCTGGCCCAGGTTAATATGGCTTTCAAAATAATAAAGGGAAGAATAAAAATGTGTCTACTTTCATTAAGTCCAACTCTTGCCTTCGTGTTAGAATATGTATAAATCAGCACCATGTAGAAAGATGGCTGGCCTCCAGGTCAAGCTAGGTACAAGGGAGGGGAGTGAGGCTCCTCATTAATGGTCCAGGAAGCAAATGGGGTCAACATCATTAATAGCAGAGCATCTCCAATTTGTCTTCAGATGATCAAATGGCTGAGGGAGGGGCTGATGGAGAAAGCTCTGAACATGTCATTAGGATAAAAGCTGTCAAGGTTCTTTTCTTTCTGTGTAACCTCAGAAATATGCCAAAGGTTTCAAGAGGCTCCCAGCTCACACCATCATCTACCTGATGCCAAAGTCTCTTTCTGTCTTTGCACCTGAGCATCACAATGGGAAATTTCCTTCTTGTCAAAACAGGAAAGAAAGGAAAAGAAAAGAAGAGAAAAGAAAAGAAGAGAAGAGAAAGAAAAGAAAGAAGAGAAAAGAAAAGAAAAGAAAGAAAAGAAAAGAAAAAAGAAAAGAAAAGAAAAAAAGAAAAGAAAAGAAAGGAAAGGAAAGGAAAGGAAAGGAAAGGAAAGGAAAGGAAAGGAAAGGAAAGGAAAGGAAAGGAAAGGAAAGGAAAGGAAAAGGGAAATCTCACACAGATGTCATGCAGCCGTCTAGATAACAGTGCCCTCATCTTATATGGAATTATTGGAAAGCATTCTGAGCAGTTTTCTGATTCCTGAGGAGAGAGTCTGGGGGTTCAAACATTAGGGGAGTTCCTGTCAGGCTTGTTGTTGTTTCAGACTTCTGTTTCAGGGCCACAGAGTATCTCCTAGGGTATGTGTGGGCTTCATACAAAAATAATAAAGTCAACAACAGCCAGCTTCCCTCCTTCAGAGGGAGTTATTTCTTGAATGTTTTTTATGAGCCGCCCTAGGAGGAGAGTACTGATGGATGGAGCCTTCCATTTCAAAGGTTTGTTTCGTTTTTCAGGGAGAAGTGATATTTTGGTGACTCATCCTAACAACAGTTGTAGGGGGAAGTTTGCTAAAGGTTAAGAGCATTAAACATAAGGAACATGAAACAGTTAAATGGTATACAGTATAATATACCCAGCCCTACACCAGACACAAAGATGATTGTTCTCAACCTTGGTTTGTTAGAATTATCCTTGGCATCCAGAAACAACCTAATAGAAAAATAATCCAATCCAATGCCAAACCCCAGACAAATTAAACCAGAAACTCTGGGGGATTCTTCTAGGTATCTTTATTTTTTAAAGCTCCCTAGGTGATTTCAGTGTGAACTCAGGGAAGAGAACCACAAACCTAAACCAATAGAGTTGAATGGGACATAATTTGCCCCCTTGCGAAAGCAAATATGGCAATCATGCATACAGATGCACATGATACAGGATATTAGCTGCACTAATGGTAACACATACAAGGTGTGGGGGATTTGGAGAGAAAGGAATGACTCATGTTCCTAGGGAGGATCAGGAAAAACTTCGTGGAAGAGATGTCAGTAATTTTGAACAAGATAGAGGATTTTATCACCTCGGCAGATGGAGAAGTTGGAGGAAGGGAAGCACATGTGCTATGCGTGCAGGTAGAGAAAAGCCAAGAAGATGCCAGAGATTTCCAGCCCCTAATATTAGATAAGAAACAGTTTGTGTAGAATGGTCACATCTAACCTGAAAGCTGCTCTTGACTGATGAGACATCAGCGGCTAGCAAAATCCCCTTTTCTCCTCCGTGGAGCTCACAGAGTCAGAGCTGAGAACTGCAGGGCAATGCATGTCTAGAGATGCCCTTCCCAGATGGAGGTGATGGAGGACATTAAACAACATCCAACTTTGTGCACTTTCATATTTTTTAAAGCTGTTTTCAGCATTTAAGGAACTCCATGTGGCTTCAAACCAGGGCACGAGACTCCTCCCTCTGCCCTTAATCTTTCCCTTGGCTCTTGTGATGAAGAATTTGGCTTTCATGATAACAGGCTTTAGGAACTTTCTCTTCCCCAGAACATGTGAGTGGTCATATGGTACCACATCAAAGATGGGGACATCTCCAGTCTTGTATTTGGTAGCATTTATTCATGTCTGCACACTGATCAAGGTCCATAGTTTATTGAGATTGACAGTTGGGCAGAGGTTCTGATTCCTCTTTAAGTGGTAACGCCTCATACTAACCTTCCCAAAGTAACCTGGGTCATATTTGTCAAAGCTGACTCTGTATTGATGTCTGCCACTAGTATCACTGCGGCCTCCTGGGTGCTTCTGGTGTTTGTAGATGTAGCTGCCGCCAAGGCTCACGAGGCCCTAAGGTTTGGGATTGTCCTTAGTCTGGATGGCATGTCAGTGACTGAGACACACTATTACTATTTCTCAAACTGCAACATTGGGTGGGTGAGTGGGTGGGTGGGTGCTGTAGCTCATAGAAACAAAGACAGCTATGGTTACTGAGATACGATTTAGGAAGACTTGGTACTTCATGCAAACTTTGCAGACATGATGTGGATTTTGGCAGTGACATCCATCTTTGAAAACACTACTTGAAATCAACACAAGTCAAGCCCTATGTCCATTGCCAGTTGGCTTGTGGACATGCTTCTCTATTATCTGACAGCTCCGCCTTTCCCAGTTAATAGTGGGATTACTCATAACAATGCTACAGCTAGTGCTCCAACTACAATATATTTTTAAACACTATTAAGAGTTTACTAGATCATAAATGGATTAATTATTTTAAGAAAACTTTGATTATTTTCTTCCACTTACCCTATTTACTCTTAATACTCATCAAATGTTTTACTTACATCTTGATTTACTCATGTAATAAGAGTAATGTATATTTTTTTTAGGGAGGAGGGGGACAGGGTGAGGGAGAGAGAGACCCTTAAGTAGGCTCCACACCCAGCACAGAGCTCGATACGGAGCTTAATCTCAAGACCCTGAGACCATGACCTGAGCCGAAATCAAGTGCCATATGCTTAACCAACTGTGCCCCCCAGATGTCCCAATAAGATTAATATATTTAAAAATTTAAAGAGTTTTTTTTCTCCCTTTTGTGGTAAATCGTGTTGTTCCAAGAGAGCTTTAGAGTATGAGGGAAGAAAGATGCCACCTTGGGAAAGAGAAGTGTGTAGAACAGGGAGCATCATTTTAAGAGCGGAAGGAAGCAGAAAGCCCGTTCCTGCTGTTTCAGGTGGGGCAGGAAAGAACAAGGTAGGAACTCAATGAAACAAGTGGTGAAATATATCTTTATCAACCTCTCTGGGCTAAAGTGCAGGGAGGGGAAACCAGCAAGATGGATGAAAGCTGAAGAGGGTTTTTCTTTTCCTGCTTCCTATTTGGGTTCTGAGAGGAGAGATATTTATAAGATGTCCACCATGTTAACATGGGTGGCTACTTCAAAACCCAGAGGCATGCTTTGGTTAGTAAGAGTCTGAGACAGCATCTTAAGCCTCCCTTAGCTCTTGTGGGGACTAGGAAAAGCCAGAATTTCTTCTGAATTAGAGAGGGAACCTAACGTTAAGTCTGGGAATGACCAGGGAGCTTAGCTTGCCTCAGGGTTTGCTGCTCCAGAGGCACAGTGATCTCTGGTAGGGTGCTACAGGGTGGGCCACCTGGCCTCATGGCTGACAGAGAGTGGTCACCCTCAGGGGAATATGCATCTGGAGAAGAAGCAGGGATGAACTTCTTACAGGGCCCATCTGGGTTGAGAGAACACAGACCTCAGGTTAACTGGTCACTGGCTTCCACACTGTCCAGAAACCAGGCAGCAGGGGACATCACCAAGGAGACCAGAGGAACCTGGATTTAGTGGACTGGCCTGAGTAGGTAGATAGGAGGCCCTTCCCTTCCCTTCCAGGCCATCTGGTCCTCATCCTGCTCCCTGATCCCAGTCCATTATGCAATGTAGAGCAAGTATAAGGAGAGAAGAGAGTAAAATGGAAGTGAAATGGGATGAAATGAATTTAGGATGAAGCTGGCTTACCTTAAGAGGTCATCTGAAGTATTGCATTGGACTGAGTTACCTTCATTAAATTAAATTTGGGTCCCCCCTCCCTCACTACTTCTCAGGATGAAGATTTGTGAAGATTCTCAGGTTAATTCAGGAAATATAAATGATGCATTTTTTTTGAAATCTGAGTACACTGTGCAAACCCATAACCCTACTCTATAG
Source organism: Nyctereutes procyonoides (assembly GCF_905146905.1). Classification (NCBI taxonomy): domain Eukaryota; kingdom Metazoa; phylum Chordata; class Mammalia; order Carnivora; family Canidae; genus Nyctereutes; species Nyctereutes procyonoides. Next base: position 48,200,462 of record NW_026575126.1, on the reverse strand, counting down.
TTTCCAGGACCGCCGCTGCCACAAATCACCACAAACTGAGTGGCTTCAAATAACAGAAATTATACTCTCATGGTTCAGGAGGCCAGAAGTAAAAAACCAAGGTGTCACCAGGGTTCATTTCTTCTGGAACCTCTGAGGGAGCTTCTGCTGGTTATCAGCAATCCTGGGTGTTCCTTGGCATGTGGACCTGGCACTCCACACTCTGCTCGGTGTTCTCTTGAGTCTCATGTCTCTTCTCCTTTCCTTATAAAGAGGCCAGTTATTGGGTTTAGGGCCCACCCTGATTAAGAATGACCTCAGCTTAAATCATTATATCTGCAAAGACCCTCTTTCCAAACATTCAGAGGCTCCGGAGGAACATGATGATTTGGGGATACCATTCAACACCCTATACCAACAGTACTTATTCATTTCCCCCTTTCTCTCTACAAGGGCAGTGGTGAGGTATGTTTTACTTACCATATTTGGCACATCTCACAGAGTGTGTTCCCAGCCTGTATTTATTGACTTAATGAGAGAATGGATGCACTCAATCAGTTATGACTTTGGCTCCGTCCCTAGAATCATCCTTTCACTCATCCCAGCAGTGCCTCATTAGTCCATCATGGTGCAGATTACTCCTCTGTCCCTATTACCCAGGACCCTCATTATCACCTTCTTCCCTTCCTTTGCATAGCATTTCTCCAACAATATGGCTTTAGTCTTATGAGCAAGTTCCCCGAATTTGTTCTCCTAGGCTTCTAAATAGAGGGTGGTTACTGAACCTTCATTCTGCCTCCCCTAGGCATTTGTTAAGAAAGAGAGGATTCCTGCCTCTGCAAACATGGAGAACATTTATTCCTTGCTTTGCATGGCTGGGAGAGGCTAAAGCTCTGTGCACCCTTCCTGACCCTCCATTAGCTCTGCTGTTTATCTGAATTGAGGATTAGCCTGGGCAAGACACCTCTTCTGCAGGAGGAACTGTCTCCATGCAGAATTTTGGAAGGCTTTTGATCAGCATGCTATGTAATTAGGAGATAAAATAGGCCACAGGCAACTGATGGAAAAATGAAAAAAAAAAGGTTATTCAATCAGTTAGAGGCTTTGTGCTTCATTTATTGTATGACAGTGGTTACTTCTTATGGGCTATTTTGCTGTATGCTTGCAACAAAAGAGATTACCTAGACAGCCTTGGTCAAATATTTAGGACCTGCAGACTAAATTCAATTCAGAAGCCAAAACTGCTCTCAAAGCCCTGAGAACCTGCATTTTCCCTGTAACAATTACATTATGACCCCAGATCTAAATGTGGTCAAAATTAGATCCCTCTACCATCTCCAACTCTGCCAGCCTACTCTAGCCCATTTTTCTCTAAAATGCTCCTACCTATAAAAAAATAATAAAATAAAATACTCCTACCTTTTGCTAGCAGATAATGAAACTCGAGGTGAAGTTCAGACCATGGAGTCACACAGACCCAGCTGTGTACTTTGATGTCTTCAATCAGTGCACTCAGCCCAGGCTGATGTTAGAATTACCTGGGTAGCTTAAAATTTCTGATACCCGAGGCTCACCCCAGACCACAGTCTTTGGGGTGGGACCCAGGCAGCAGTACTTCTTAGAACTCTCTAGGCAGTCATGTGCATCCACATTTCAGAACCAGAGACTTTGGACAAGTCATTGTCTTCCTAAGCCATTTTGCTTTTCTGTAAACAGAGGTAACTTCTATTCTCATAGAGTTTTTGTGAGGAACAAATGACAGTTTGTGAAACATGCTTAGTACAGTGCCTGGCATTCACTAATCTCCAGTATATGATAGCTATTTCTATTTTTAGTCTTGTATTTTTTTCTCAAAAGGTTTCTCATGTCTTGTTTCTAAAATGAGATGGTAAATTCTTCTCTAGAGACTGCCTCATACATTTCATTCCTAATTAACAATTAAACAAGTGTTTATTATGGTACATTTCTTTTTTTTAATTTTTATTTATTTATGATAGTCACAGAGAGAGAGAAAGAGAGAGAGAGAGAGAGAGAGAGGCAGAGTCGCAGGCAGAGGGAGAAGCAGGCTCCATGTACCGGGAGCCCGACGTGGGATTCGATCCCGGGTCTCCAGGATCGCGCCCTGGGCCAAAGGCAGGCGCTAAACCGCTGCACCACCCAGGGATCCCTATTATGGTACATTTCTATATTAAATACTATAGGGAAGAGGGTTTAAAAATAGATAAGACAAAGATACTTATCTTCAAGAGCTCAACATGTAACGGGAAGATCATGTAGTGGACGTGGCTCTAACACAAAGTACACTCCAGGATGTGTGTATTAATATAAAAGCCCATGATCTGCAAAGGAGGAAAGCACAGTTGGGGTACTTGTCAGGCTTCCTAGAGAATGGAGAGCCTGAACTAACTGGGTTTTGTCGAATGGGTAAATCTGGGATGGGCATCTCAGTGTCTGGCAAAAAGCATGCAAGGAGAAAGAACAGATTTTATGAAAACAAAGGGGATAGAGAACATTGAATTTTTTTCCCCAGAAAAGCAAGTAGTTCATGTCAAGAGTGCCTTCTGTGAGGGACCACAATGGTAGAAAAGAACATAAGATAGGCAGAGGCAATTTATAGATTGCCTGGAAAGCCAAGGTGAAGTCTTTGGACTTTTTGGTGTTTTTCCAGCTGGGAGTGCAGGTTGTTGGTTGTTAGGATCTTCTTGCTTCTTAGGGTTGAGTTGTACAGATAACGAACAGTTTTGCCTGCAGCACCCCATGAGACCCAACTGCATGTTGGTCCACAAGCATCAAGCCTAGTACAGAAGAGTATATACTACCCCAAATGTGCTCAGGATAGACACTGTTAAAATGTGGCCCATTGACCAGCAGCATCAACATCACCTGGGAGCCTTTTAGAAATGCACAATCTGAAGCAGCATGGGTGGCTCAGTGGTTTAGCACTGCCTTCAGCCCAGGGCGCGATCCTGGAGACCCGGGATCCAGTCCCACATCAGGCTCCCTGCATGGAGCCTGCTTCTCCCTCTGCCTGTGTCTCTGTCTCTCTCTCTCTCTCTCTCTCTCTCCTCTCTGTGTTTCTGATGAATAAATAAATAAAATCTTAAAAAAAAAGAAATGCACAATCTTAGACCCTCCCCCAGACCTAGTAAATCTAAGTCTTAATTTTGGCAAGATTCCCAGGGATTCTTATGTACATTAATATTTGAGAAATATGCATGTTAATATTTGAGAAATAGCAAGCTAGCCTCTATGCACCTTCTTTCCCATCTCCATCCACCCCAGCCCTCCTCTTATCACCATTAACAACTTGCATCCCATAATAATAAGGATGTTAGCAGAAAGAACAAAAGAGGCAAGTTAGCAAATATAACCTTTACACCCAATTTAGAAATGTTTTGTTTCCAGGAGTCTCTTGTGGTGATACCAATTTCTTCTTTTGGGCAGTCCTCACTTTTTAACATATAGTATTTACTTATTAATACTGAAAAAGTCACCAGTAGATCTGAACATTATTACTGCTGGTGACCTCATTCACATGCACACATGCATTTTCCAAAGCCCAGCAAAAATACTAAGAGTACATAAATCCCAACAATTGTATCCTTTTCTGATTGCCTGAAATCTTTTTTTAAATTTTTTATTCAAGTATAATTCATGTGCACTTGTTTTATTAAGTTTTAAAATTTTAATTCCAATATAGTTAACATACAGTGTTATATTAGTTTCAGGTGTAAAGTCTTGTGATTCAACAGTTCTGTACATCATTCCCAAAATCTTGATTCCCAATAGAGAGTATTTAAGTTATGCTCTATTAGAAAGAGTTACACTAATAACTTTCCTGATGTAAAATTAGTATGGGAAATACTGTATATTTTCTTTCCTCTTAGAGATTGATAATACATGCTAACATAGTTCAGATTCTCTGGTGTCCTATAGGAATTATGCCTGCTTAATTTACTTCTTCCACTATGTTCCACCACAGAACACACTTAATAGATGCATTAATCTCTCATGGAACACAGTTAGAAAAGTTCTGCTCTAGGAAAGGAAGGAGTGAATGTCAGGAAGCATAAAATGAACCACTAGAAATGTGCTATTCATACAGAAATCAAAGGGGAGAGGAAATCATGCCAAGATAGATTTGAAATCCATTGGTTTTAAACTTCTGTCCTGGAAGAAAGTACTCACTTTATTCAGAACAATTCCAATAGACTGAACACCTTTATAAGGCTTTTCAAATTTTTGAATATGTTGTTGACAAATGGGAAAAAAATTAACCTATTTCACAGGTACAGTAATATTTACCTACTACAAAAGGGGCAAAGCCTTTGTTGTCAGACATACCCTCGGTAAGTTCTTCAGTTGCATAAGACTTAGTTTTCTCATCTCTAAAATGGGGATAAGGATTTTCACAAAGCAGGCTTTTATGGGGTTTATTATTTTTTAATTTAAATAGCCAATTATATATATTTTTAAGATTTTATTTATTTATTCATGAGAGACAGAGAGAGAGAGGCAGAGACATAGGAGAGAGAGAAGCAGGTTCCTCACAGGGAGCCGGATGTGGGACTCAATCCTGGGATCACGCCCTAAGCCAAAGGCTCAACTGTTGAGCCACCCAGGCATCCAATAGCCAATTATATTTTAAGGAAATTTAAAATATAAGATAAAATCATATATGTAAATATTTATGTGTGTATATATGCATATCTATCTATCTATCTATCATCTATCTATGTTGTTACCATTTCTAGGGCTCCCTTAATTTTTTCATATAGCCCTAGATTTTTATCTGAAATCATTTTTTGTCCTGCCTTAAGGAATCCTTTTAACATTTCTCCTAATACCAATCTCATTCTGATTTTGGATCAATTATTTAGATTTTGTGTGGTTGGAAAGTTCTTCTTTTCACTTTCATTTTTGGAAGATATTCTCACTGGGTATATAATTCTAGGTCGACAGATTTGTTTTCAGTACTTTAGAGATTATTGCTCATTGTCTTCTTGTTTGCATTGTTTCTTATGAGAATATTATCAATTTTCTCAATTCTTTGTATGTGATGTGTCTTTTTCTCTAGCTACTTTTATGATTTTTTTCTTTATCACTTGCTTTAAGCAACATGATTATCATGTCTTGGTGCAATTTTCTTCACATTTCTTGCATTTAGGTTTATCGAGTTTTTGGATTACTGAGATTGTAGTTTTCATGACATTTGTAAAGTGTTTAGTCATTATTTCTTCCAGTATTTTTTCTGTCTCCTATTCTTTGGGGTCTCTAATTACATGTATATTAAGCCAGTTGAAGTTTATCACAGCTCACTAATGCTCTACATATTTTATTTTTATTCTTTTCTTTCTCTCTGCAGTTTGCTTTGGAAGGTTCTTATTGATAAATCTTCAAATCTACAAATCTTTTACAATGTCTAATCTTCTGTTGATTTCCCATGGTGTAATTGTCATCTCTGGAAGTTAAATTTAGGTCTTTTATATGTCCCACATGTATCTACTTAATATGCTCGATCCTTCTTCTACATTCTTGCACATATGAGATATAGTCATTATAACTTTTAATATCCTTATCTAACTGCTTTTATCATATGTATCATTTCTGGGTATGTTTTGATTAATTAATTTGATTAATGTTATTCTCCTTGTTATGGATCACATTTTCCTGCTTCTTTAAATGCCTGGTAAATTTCATTTGGATACCAGACATTGTGATTTTAGCTAGTTAGGGGTTAGAAAGGTTTGTGTTTCTGTAAATATTTCCGAGATTTGTTCTGCAATTAAATTACTTGAGAACATTTTGATCCTTTTGAGGCTTCTCTATCAGATTTTTTTACTGGAAATCAGAGCAGCCTTTAGTCTAGACCTAATTTTTCCCTACTAACATGACAATATCCTTTTGAGTACTTTACCCAATGCCCTGCAAATTGTGAAGTTTCCCACTCTGATTCGCAGGACTAAGAACTTGCCCTGGCTCTTTGTATGCTCTGGAGAGTGTTCCTTTGGCTATTTTCAGATGGTTCTTTCCCTAGATTTGGTAGTTTTCTTACACTTATGTGCTGATCACTATCCATCCTAAGATTCAGGAGAGATCTTCCCCAGATTTCTCTGTCTGTCTGCCAGTCTGCTTTCCTCTGCTCTCCAGTACTTTTTCCTATAAACTCTTGTCATCTTGGTTTCTCTGAATTTCCAACACCATCTCAACTTAGAGAGAACACTGAACTTTGCCTGAGTTCCCCTCCCTACAATGTGGCTTGAAAACAGTCTCTAGTAATAAGATGGGACAATTTGTGAGTTGGATATGATTGGATCCCTTTCTTTTAGGGATCACTGTCTTATATTGCCTAATGTCCAATATCTGAAAAAAGATGTTTCATTTATTGCACCCAAAGTTTTAGTTGTTTCTAGTAGGAAGATAAATCTATTACTTCACCTTAGTTGCAAGCAAAAGATTCTATCACAAAGCTTGAATTTAAAAGTATATGTGAAAAATGCTGGATGCAGGCAGACAATAAACAATACCCATTTATTTTTCCTTCTGCTATATTTTGTGACCTTAAACTGAGGTCTCCTTCATTTATTCTATTTTTGATTCTTTGCATGAAATAATGTTTTAAATATCACAACTTTGTGTGAATTCCCCATGTTTGGCAATAGAAAGTCATATCAATGATAAATTTCCCCAAAAGATTTATAGTGAAGTAAAGAGCTGATTTCAGCTTATTCAGACTGTTTTTGGAGGGGTACAACTACACTCTGGGCTGTCATTAATTGATTTACTAGTAGTTAGTCTCAATTTATGAGTATCAGCCCATGTTTTATCTTTATCAGAGATACATGGTTCATGTAGTGATGTACCCAAAAAGTGAACCAGGTGCTAAATTTTACATTCTCTAGATATCCAAACCTGGAGAAAATCCAACCAACCTATGCAGGCAGAGATAGATGTCATCTAGTGCCTACTGCACAAATTGTGGGCATAGTTCTAATATGTATTAAGTTCAACTACCATAATTGCCAGGCTCAAGTGTCTAGATGAGACAGGTCCTTAATTGCAGAGATGGTAATTACTAATCTCTTTTTTAATATATATTACAAAACGTAACAGAAAATTTACATTTCTCAATAATCTGTCTCAATCTGTCATTGTCATCCAAGAAAATTCTACCCAACTCATAGATGCAGCATCCCATTTAAAAAGTTAACATTGGGAGTTCAAGACAGGCTATGCAAATATTTCTACTGCACTTTTCATTGTGTGATTACCCTTCTGCCCCAGCCTGATTTCAAATCCCAGTTCATGAAAGCCAATTTGGAGCCAAGGAAGGTTGAATGCATGAAATCCTGAAATTCGTACAAGAAATCTCTTTCCCTCCCAGGTTTATAGCAATTAAATTCTTGATAATGAATTGCTCATCAGTTCTGCAGATGATGGAAGTGATTGCCTCTGCAGGTAGCAATCATTTTGTGCAATTGCCACAATTATCAATCCCCTTCAGGATGATTGGAATTTAGCAATAGGGACCAGAAAAAGTGGAAGGATTTTTCAAAATATGGACTAATATTAGAAAGCTGCCAATGAGAAATCATATTTTTCCTCTGATGAAGATCTCTTAGAAAGTGAGTAGTGGCTAGAAAATGATTAGTTTTTCTGAGTCTCTTCCCTTATAGAGTTTAATGCACTGTGTACACCCAAAAGGCTTGATGATTTTTAAAATCTATCATGGATTTTATCTTTCCTCTTCACTACTCTCACCAATTATTATGCTGACACACATTAATTTCTGACATAATCTTAAATTCTAGGTAATTCTGAATGTTAGTGATGCTATTGGAAGTATATACTACAGGAAAAAAATTGACAGCACGCATAGAAAGCCTTAAAATATTTATCCTCTTTGTCCTTTTCATTCTTTTTTCTGGAAATCTATCCTAAGGAAAGCAGAGAAGTAGGAGAAGATTTAAACAGTGTTGCTTCTAATAGAAAAATATTAGAGAACATTTCAAAGCTCAATAATAGAATAGTTCAATAAATTATGTGGTTCATTAAATGATGTTGTATTATGCAGCCATTAAAAGTCATGTTTTTGAAAAGTAATTAATGACACATGGAAAATGTTCATTATAGAGTGTCAAGTGGAAGAAAATAAACACAATCAAAGTTGAATAATAGTAGGTGTAGTGTAATTTATTATTAAGCATCCATTACATAACCCTGAAAGGTAGATATTTTTATCCCCATATTACAGAGATGGAAAAAAAGGTTCAGAGAGGTTAGGAGAGAAACAGAAACAGAGAGGTAGGGGTGGGGGAAGATAGAATTAAAAAGCATGAGATGGAAAGATATGAAATTTATCTGTGGTTACTTAGCCTGGAGGAATGGAAACTAAAAGCAATTGTCTTTTTTTAATTATGCATGGTGGTAATTTCTACTATAAGCATGCATTAATTAATTATATTTGCAATCAGATAAGAATAAATATCATTAAAAATATTCTGGGGGCCTAAGAAACAAACTGCTTTGGAAGGGATTTTTTTCTTGAGCCAGACTACCTGAACCAGGAAGCACACCTTATATTGAGCCTTCAAACATGCAGAACTTGAGCACAATCTTGTTGGCTGTTCTGGCCCTTGGTTAGGGGTGTACACAGGGATACGCTCAGCCTGGCATAGGGCTGGCAGTCTCCCTACAGCTATCTCCTTTCACTATGTGTGATTCCCTGGCCCAGAGTGAAACATCTGGGAAACTCACCCACAGTCAGGTTTTTGGCACTAGTAGCAGGGTTTCTCAAAACACCTCATTCTGTCCTGCCATCTCTGGCATTGGATCGTCTTCTTTTAGACTTCCTGAACCTAGATGAGGCTGGGGGTTCTGCATCTTCAACCAGAATTTCAGGCGATTCTTGTGTACACTATAGTTAGAGAACCAATGCTACCAGAGGAACCTATTGCTAAAAGGAGTAGAATGAGGGGAAGGGGAGGAGTGTAGGGGAATAGGAATGACTGGGGGACAGGCACTGAGGAGTGCGCTTGATGGGATGAGCACTGGGTGTTATACTATATGTTGGCAAATCAAACTTCAATAATATATATATGTATATTATTTTAAAAAATAAATAAAAGGAGTAGAATAAAGAGGGACAGGTTTAAGTCAGTTGGAGGTTCTACAGGGAAAATGTCTAGAGGCAGAAAATCCCTTTAATCACATCAGGTTAACAACATCCTACTAGGATCCTAGCCCTGGTCCTTTCCACTTGGGTAACCTTGACCTTGGGAAAGTTACTTCTCTTCTCTGAGCCTCATTGTTTTCATCTCTTAGATGGGAATCATCATTATCATCATCATCAATCATCATCATGAGAATAAATATTATTATGGCTGGTCCTACCCTATAGAATAGCAGCGAATAATCCTTGCCTGAAATGTAAGTGTACAATGATTCCTCTGCTAGATCTTTAAAATGGCCAACAAGGTCTAAGATGATCCACCCTCCATCCTCATAAGCTCTCTGACCCCAATATGCTCTTGTTTTTGTTTAATCAAGCCAAGCACTCTCTCACCATAAGATTTTCCCATAGGCTATTCTCTCTGTGTGGCTATCCACATGCCTAAGACCATGGATGCTTTTGCTCAAAGTTACCTTTTCTGTGAGACCATCGTATTTAAAATCTTACCTTGTTCCTCCTCGTCACACTCCCTGTCTCTCTATTCTTGCTTTCCTATTTGTTCTGCACTGTACTTGTCACTGCCAATCTTACTATAAATTGTCTTTTTCATTATCCACGTTGTTTTTTGTACCTCTTCTCCCCACAAAAACTTGGAATGTAAACCACCCCAAATTAGGGATCATTGGGATTTTGTCATTGTTCAAGAACTTCTCCAAACACTTGAACAGTGTCTGGTACATAGTAAGGTGCTCAGTATGTACATATTAAATGAATGCATGAGTGAATAAATAAAAGAAAAAGAAATTCGTGAATTTCTATTCTTTCCCTCACCAAGGGGAGTGATACTTAAGGCACAATGGCTTTAGTGGCCTAATACCTAATATCTCCCTATTTGCCTCTTGTTTTATCTGAGTGTTACCAGAGTCTTTGGAAGTCCCAGCTAATCTACCATATTCTTCTTGCCAGAAGCCTTTGTGTCTCTTAGAGGGACTTAGATCCACATACAGATGACTTGGACTGTGTAACAGCTGATTAGTGAGTCCAGGGTCTGGAGATGTTATTTGTCATGAGTGCCACTAAACAGAAACAACATATACCTCTGAGAATGACGGATTAAATGCCTCCACCTTGCCCACACTGAAGGGGACATAGGGGACATAGGGGACAAGATGCAGACCCAGGCCTTGGGGTCTATACTCTATTACAACTCTATAACAACACTCTATAACAACAAGCCAGAGTTATCATCGTGATTTCACCAGGGGAGAATGAATCAAATAAAATTCCCCAAGTTCCTAAAACCAACTCTGAGTTTCTGACTTCTCTGGATTCCTCTCCAGACCCTCAGAAAATAAGACTCCTGGCTCAGAAATCAAAATGTGCTCACTGAAGAGATGCTGTAGACTGGAAAGCCCAGCATATTTTAGTGGTAGATGGTGTTACTATCATTATAATTATTGTCATTGTTAGCATTTATCTGCCCTCTGCCATACACATGAAGACTCTTGGTAACTGTTCCTGCTTCCTCGCTCTAAAAGCTTTCAAATTTGCCCCAAATTGGACTGAGCAATGTAATTAGCCCAGAACAGCCACTCATTGTTATCCTGATAAAAGCGATCCTGGCCAGCTTGCTTTTTCTGTTACCCAAGGCCTCCACAGAGGTGATCAATAAGGATATATAAAGCACCCAGAAGGGCACTGTTCCCTGGAGAGGGGACCAGGAGACAGAGCCACAAAGAGCTTTTCAGTGCTGCTTGGACTCCCTTATGCCAGGCCCACTTGACTTTAATGATTGTTTTTGACATTCTGCTCAGCAAGGCGCAATTTATCTCCCCTGAGATTTCAGAACAGGCTGCTCTTCTCTTGTGCTTGGGTCTTTTTCGGATAACCACGCTGGGGTTCTTTAGCAACCACTCTCAGTGACACAAACCAGAAGGCAGGAAGAGGAAAAAATGGCCAAGTCACAGAACATTCAAACTCCATCTACCTGCCTTTTTTTAATTCCTAGCACATGGATGGAGCACAGAATAAGAAGCCTGGGGAATCAGATTGACCTTATCTGGTTATCTGAAATGTTATCTAAAATGACAGGGCAGTAAGCTGATCGTTTCCAGTCTTGGTTCTGCGACTTTCCTTCTATGAGCACTAGCACTAGGAGATTTATTGAAACTTTCTGTGACTCTATTTTTTTCATCTGTGAGATAAGAATAATACCTCTTGTGGAACTGGTGGGAAAACTCGAGGTAATCACCTAACGATCATGGCACATAGTAGGTGCAGAATATGTTATTCTTTGGAGACATGCCCTGTAGAATCCCCTGAGGGCTGGTGGCCCATATGTGGTGAATTTCATCAGATCACAACCAAAGTCCTTGGTTGTCAGTCCTGCTGTGTTACTGGTTATTTTTCCCCCTTAGGCAAAGATCTCCGGTGATGGTGATGATTTCCATAATCTTGTCACCTTAATTGCTGCTGTCACTGTAGGTACTGAAATTAATTTTGATTTCTTATTGTTTCTGCTTAGCGCTTCGAATGTGACTAATGGGATTATTTTTGGATTTGGCTTGAAGCAGTGTTCCCAGCAGCTTGAAGAGCAATGTTGTTGGCCTGAGTTTTCCATATGGGGCCACTTTCTGCTCAGGGACTGCAAGGGCGTTGGAAATCTCAGGGAAGGGAATCAGTTAGTTGTGGTCATTTTCAGCCAAATGGCACTTAAATGCATGCTCTTAGGTTGTCAAGTCCATCTTGTACATCTCAATGAAGCCTTGTGCGTTGGTCTTACCAGACTTTGGGTACTGGAAGGAAGGAAGGAAAATAGAATTCACTGAGTGCCTATAGGCATGACATTGTTTTATATCAATTATGTGACTCCTCATAAAACTCCGGAGCGAGAGATGGCTAGTGACTCACACATGGCCCCACAGATTCTCCCTCCCTGAGTTTTAGTCCTGAGTGAAGCAGTGGACAACCTGTGAATGAACCTGTTGTAGCTTCCAGAGCAGACATGAATAGTGTTCTAAAGCTTCTAGGAGGTTCACTTTCTGAGTCTAGATTTTCAACTTCCTTAGTGACTCTTGGAGCTACCCAACATTCTTCTAGAAAGTTTTGTTTTTCCCTTAATTAGAGTCAGTTTCTGTGATCTATGACCAAAGAACCCCAAGTGGCACACCCTCCAACATCCCATAGAATTTTTAGGATACCAGTAGGTACATATTCTTCTGTGTGTGTGTATGTGTCTGTGTGTGTCTGTGTGCACAACTGCCTTCCTGCCTCTTTGATGTGAGAATCGAAACTCTGAAGGCTAAATGTGTGACACTGAGCACAAGGCCAGGGAGAGAGCCCCGCTCAGTCATTGTTCATGGCATGTGTCTGTACTCAGATGGATGCACAGACCCTGTATGGATACACAAGGTCTCAGAATCGTCAGATGCCCTGACTGAGCACAGGCATACTGCATTGTCTCAGAATAAACCTTTAGTGGGTTTGTACTCATATGTTCAAAGTGCCTTGGGCCAAAATCAGAGTTTATTCTTCCTGATGTGCAGAGGACAAATAGTGCAGTCACCGTGACCTCTAAGATTCTTTTCTCTTCAAAAATAACATGGATTTTTTTCTGATTATAAAAGCAATTCAAACATATTGTAGAGAATTTATATCATACAAAGAGGCAGACAGGAGAAAATAAGACTCACCCATGGCCTCAGTACCTGGAGACAAATGCTGGCATTTTGAAGTACTTTCTACTGGTCTTTCTCCACCATGTATCACAATTTGTCTATGTGTTTATTTACACGCTATTTTTATTATGTGCTTTCTCTAGTTCCATCTTGAATCCTGCCCATTTTCTTCCTTAAGTATGACATTTACAGTCTGTATGATAGTCCATCCAATAGAGAAACTAATATGGAGTTAATCAGTCTTCTCACTTGCCATAACTAAGTCATCCTGGTTTTGGTTCATGGTTAGAATCAGTATTGAATTGAAGCTTGACAGTGGGGTTAATAAACAACATCCTTCTTGTTCCCACCCAATTCCTAAGCCAGTTGGGGGTTAGACACACAGGGAGTTAGGGCAGGTGGAGGTCAAACTGTCACTTTGGCTGCTGATGGTTACTAATTTGGAAGATGTGGCTTAGGTGAGGCAACAAAGAACTCCCTGATGGCACACTCAGTGTTTTTTTCCAGCTTTATTGAGATATCATTGACTTATAACATTGTGTAGGTTTAAGGTGGACCACATGATCCTTTGATAAATGTATATATTGCAAATGATTACAATAAGGTTAGTGCACACATCCATGGCCTCACCTAGTTACCATTTCTGTGTGTGTTGTAAGAACTCTTAAAATCTACTCTCTGAGGGGTTCCTGGATGGCTCAGTTGATTAAGCATCTGCCTTTGGCTCAGGTCATGATCCCAGAATCATGGTATCAAGCTCTGCACTGGGCTCCTGGCTCAGCAGGGAGCCTGCTTCTCCCTCTCCCCCCTCTCCTCAGTGCTCATGTTCTCTCTCTCCCTCCCTCCCTCTCTCTCTCCTCAAATAAATGAATAATTTTTTAAAAAAAGATCTACTCTCTTAGCAACTTTCAAATATACAATGCAATGTTGTTAACTAGAGTCACCATGTTGAACATTAGATCCTCAGCACTTCTGCAGCTTTGTCCCCTTTGACAGACATCCTTCCACTTCTCCCCGCCCCGACCCCAGGTCCCAGAAAACACCAATCTGTTCCATTTCTAGGAATTCAGTGTTTTCAGATTCTGCACATTAAGCGAGATCATTTGGGAATTGTCTTCCTCTCTCTGACTTATTTCTCTGAGCATAATGCCCTCAAGGTCAATCCCTGTTGTTGTAAATGGCAGGATTTCCTTCTCTTTTGTGGTTAAATAATATTCCATTATATCTGTCTTTCTTTGTATCTATCATCTATCTATCTATCTATCTATCTATCTATCTATCTATCATCTATCTATCATCTATCTATCTATCTATCATCTATCTATCATCTCTCTATCTCTAGCATTTTGAAAGGCTTTCTCATGTAGGCACAGACAGTTCCTGCAAACCTCAAGCCCCCTCTTGGGTAGACTTCTTATCAAAGGTCAGAAGAAACCAAAACGCACACTTTCTGCAAGGTGGTAAATCCCATCTGAATGGAGGAAGAAAGAGAAGGCAGGACTGCTCAGACCCAGGGTCTTCCCCCAAGTTCACCAACCAGACAGGTCTCTCCCTTGTCCCTGGAGTGACCAAGAAGTAAAACTCTAGTAGATATCTTTCAGTTGGCTAACTATGTTGGACATTCTGAAATACAAATCAGTAAGTATTTTCTGAAGGGAGATTTCTGGAAGAGTAACAAGGTCAGGGAGATTGAATATTTTTAAGACTTTTAAAACTGATTTCCGACTCATTTGCTGTTTAATTTTACCTCGCCACCAGCAGTATAAACAGTTGACCAGGTCACTGAGTCTACATTAACATGGAGTAGTGTAACTTTTCTTCTGCTTTTTGATAGGGAAAAAGTAACTTATTTTTTTTTCATTTTTGTTTATCTAAATAGTAACAAAACTGATCATTTTTCCTCAGTTTGTCATTTGAGCGTCTTTTGCTCTAAATTGTTCATACATATCCTTTGGCCATTTTTCTACTGAACTTTCATATTTTTTATTGGATTCATATGCTAAGCAAACCAAATTTATCTGATCTATTTTTAATTTGTTGTTTCATTTTGTTTATAGTTTAAGTTGATAGTTTAAGTAAGTTACTGAATTTGTTGAGTGTTTGTTTTGTGATTCTTGTATTGCTTACAAATTTCTTACTTTTCAGGGATCCCTGGGTGGCACAGTGGTTTGGCGCCTGCCTTTGGCCCAGGGCGCGATCCTGGAGACCCGGAATCGAATCCCACATCGGGCTCCCGGTGCATGGAGCCTGCTTCTCCCTCTGCCTGTGTCTCTGTGCCTCTCTCTCTCTCTCTGTGACTATCATAAGTAAAAAAAAACAACAACAAATTTCTTACTTTTCAGATGTAAAATAAGTAGCTACAACTTTTTAGGATTTTTTTTTACATATTTGAATTTAATATTTTAATTTGGCTAGAATTTATTTTGGTGTCTGTTGTCAGGTGAAGGCTTCTTTTCCTCCATAACAAATAGGTCATTAATTGCTCAGCACTATTTTTCTTAGACTGCTATTTCATGTAGTATCTTATTAGAATTTTAATATCCAGCAGGACAAGATGCCTTCAATTTCCATCTCTCTCATAGCCTTTCCCAAATATCTAGGTCAGTATCATCCAGTTATATTTTCAAATAAGCTTTAAAATAATTTATTAAGTTCTAAAACAATTCCTTTCAGAATTGTGATTTGCATTAAATTAAAAGTATCAATGGACCTTAAAAGGTGATATTTTAATAATTATTAATATTAATAATATTAAGTTTTTCTGTTCAGGAAAATGGCATATTGAGCTCTTCAGGATCTTCATGTATATCCTCTAGCCATGATTGCTTGTGTGTGTGTGTGTTCCCCATTAGTTCTGGTGTTCTTTCTTTCTTTTTTAAAAAAATTATTGCTTCTATAAATCTTCATTTATTTATATTTTCTAATTCCTTTGTTTCAAATATATAGGAGAAATGTATAGGAGAAATGTAGACATACCAATTTTGCAACTCATGACCTTCAGAACACACTTATTTACATTTTTTTCTAAGTGGGCAATTATATCTTAGAAGCAATGCATTTTCTTATTTTTTAATATCTTTATTGTCTTTTCTTTTTAAAAGATTTTATTTATTCATGAGAGACAGAGAGAGGCAGAGACATAGGCAGAGGGAGAATCAGGCTGTCCATAGGGAGCCTGATGCAGGACTTGATCCCAGGACCCCAGGATCATGCCCTGAGCCTGAGGCAGACACTCAACCACCGCGACACTCAGGTGTCCCTCTTTTTTTTTTTTTAATTAGTTTCAGAGGCATAATTTAGTGGTTCATCAGTTGCATATAACACCCAGTGCTTCCCCTCCAGCAACCCCCAGTTTGTTTCCTAGAGTTCAGCGACTCTTACGGTTAGGCTTTTATTTCTTTTTTCTTTTTTTTTTTTTTAGCCTTTTATTTCTCATGACCCTTTTGATCAACTAAAATATCCAGCACATTAATAAATAAGAGTTGGCTTCCTGTCTTAATATTGATGTTAATGGAACTATCTCCTTATGGAATGTTGACCATTGACTTCAGACAATTAAGAATTGTGTTGAGGCACTTTTATCTTATTCTGTTGCATTAAACTTTTGTTAGTAACTTAATGAACACCGACTTTATCAAATGCCAGTTGTTTATTAGGATGATTTTATCATTGCCTCTGACACGAATAGTGACTTGGAGATTTGGTGGAGACGTTTGGATCATAATCTCTCCTTCTCAAATTTGGTGACATGGAATAAAAGTTTGAGACCAGTTTTTGATGTTTTAATCTTTCTAAGTAAACCATGTTTATTTACACGGCTTTGTTTTGTTTTCTGCCTGACTTTATCTATAGGATTTTTAAATTTATCCTTGAAATTCTAAAATTTTATCATATTACTTCCTAGATGGTATCATTGTGCACCTATTAGAATTACAGAGTCAGGTCATCCATAAATCAGAAAGGTGTTTTGTTATTTTGCCTCTCTGATTATTGCTTTCATCCTGTTCTTCTATAATTGCTTTTTTAGAGCATTGGTTAGTGGTGTACTGAATCTCCATGCTTGGTCCTGCACATCTGTCATCTTATCTCTTGCTATTTTATCTCTTTGTTCTGTTACTACATTCTGAACTGAGTTTTGTTTGTGCTTACATATCATTGGTTGGTTTCTAGAGTCTTAAGCACTGCTTTCAATGTATGATTTAATTTTGTTACTACATTTTACATTTCGTTGCAAGGTTTCTCTATCTTCAGGACATCCCCTCCCCCGCCCTTTTTAAAATCACTATCATACATATTTTTTCTTTGCATATTCTTCATTGATCAAATATTTTATTTCAGTTACTAAAATTTTGAATTAATGAGTCCTTTTTGGGTTCTAAAAGTAACATATTTACTGCAGAAAATTTAAAAACACAGAAAAGTACACAGAAGAATATAAAAATGACTATTATTCCACTGGCCAGAAAAAAAAAATCACTGCCAATATAATGAAGTATTTTCTTTTAGTCAAAATTTGTATTTCTTTAGTATTCATTTTTTCCTTGATTTTTTTTTTGAAATAATTATAGACTCATGTAGAGTCCTATGAACGCTTCACTATTCTTTTCCGCAGTGGTGCCATCTTGTAGAACTCAGCATAGTATCAAGCCCCAGGAAGTTGACACTGGCAAAATACTCTTTTCTAGACATAGATTTTGAGTTTTCACCATTTTTTACATGCATTTATTTGCATGTGTATGTGTACATGCATAGTTTTGTGTAGTGTTAACCCATACATAGATTGGTGGAACTACAAAGGAACCCCCTTGTACTACCCGCTTCTATTCACACCCTGAACCCCATTTTTTGTCCCTTGGAAAACACTAATCTGTTTCCATCTCTATAGTTTTGTCATTTCAAGAACAAGTTACATATTAAATGGAATCATGCAGTATACAACCTTTTGGGATTGACTTATTTTGCTATGCATTATGACTTTGAGATCTCTTCAGGATGTTGTCTAGATTAATGCATGGGTACACCAGAGTTTGGAATAACCACCTACCCACTGAAGGACATTTGAGTTGTTTCCAGTTCTCTCCTATTATGAATAAAGCTGCTATGAACATTCAAGCACAGGTTGGGCTTCTTTGGCATTCATTGTCTTTAAGTTCCATTTTTAAAATATAGCATTTGATTGTAAGCATTTCTCCACGCCGTTATTTAGTCTTTGAAAACATGGCTTTTAATGGCTGAATAATGTTGTACCATATGGATGCATGTCACCTTATATAGCCATTTCCCAATAAGCTCGTGTTTCCTTGAGTTTTATTGAGAGCATACCAGATGCTTTTTAAATTTTCTTTTCTTTTTCAGTAAATCTTTCTAAAATGTATGCACTTTCTATACATTTTGAGTGCAACGTTCCATGTGTTTTATGATAGGAAGTCATTTCATAGGGTGCCACGTTGTGGGATTTTTCTTCCTCCATTTACTCAAAAATGAAGAGAGACTTACATAGCTCGGTATGTGCTGATAGACAGGTTGGGTGGATCTTCCTCTGGGTTCCATTGGACCTCCCTCCCTCAGCCCTCTTGCTGGATGGCTGATTAATGTACCCTATTGCTGACCACATTTCTGAAGCCTGGTGGCTGTCTATTGAGTACGGGAAGAAGAAAGATCTCTGCCCCACTGATGTTGCAGTAGGAATTTATGCATATTGAATATGATGTGTAGCCCTTACTTTGTTGGAAGCAGCACATTGAGAACTACCCCTGCTTCGCTGTTCCTACCTGCCATCTTTCTCCCTGACTCCTCCCACTCCAGAGGTCACATATTGCATCCCAGGTGCCAATAAGTAACCACTGTTTTTTCTTTCTCTTTGCTCCCTGCCCCATGTACAATTCTGGCATCATGGCCTCCAAGTGAATAGAACAGAAAAGGCACTGCTGGGGGATAAAGCATCAGAATGTACCTCCTACATATCAGAGCCCCAGTGTGTCTCTAATATCAGGGTCAGAGAAAACCTATTACCCTTTTTTTCCCCTTCCTGATCTGGGGTTGTTTGGCCTCAGGTGACCAAGAGTGAATTTTTCATGGAAATTCTTCTGGAGTCTGACCAGTGCTATTGCAACCATGTATTTTGGTGTGGTTTGAAATAATTTTAACAGAAAGAAAATGCTATAAAAAGCAGGTGCCTCTAGATTTCCACCCTCATTACCCAGAAGTCTGTAATAGCTTTGGAATCTAAGAGAATGTATTGGGGCAGTGTCTTACTCTCCTCCAAATGATGGTGACTGTCAATTCTGAATTCATTGTTTAAAAGCACTTTATATGCATTATCTCAGCTCATTCATCTAATTTCTGAGCACCTGTTATGTACTAAGCTTTGGGACATTGAGTGAGTGAATGACACATATTTTTTTCTTTTTTTCTTTTCTTTTCTTTTCTTTTTTCTTTTCTTTTCTTTTTTCTTTTTTCTTTCTTTCTTTCTTTCTTTCTTTCTTTCTTTCTTTCTTTCTTTTTCTTTTTCTTCTTTCTTTTTTAAAACCCCTCAATGGCTTCACATAACTTAGAATAAAATTTCACTTCTAGACCCTTACTATGGGAGCTGGCCCTTGTTGTCTCTTCAATTTCACGTCTTCTCATTCCATCCATCCTCATTTGTCTCTAGTCACACATGCCTCTGGCTGTTTCTCAAATATGTTCCTTCCCACGTGCTATTTCTTTTGCCTGAAATTCTCTTTATTCATAGTCATATAACGTGCTACTTCTTGTCATTCAAATCTCAACTTAAATGTCACCTCCTCAAGAGGTCAAAACATTCTGCTTTGAATTTTCTTATATTGGAACAAAGGCATTCTCTCCCAACCAAATCTATGCTTATGTTTCCTGCAATTAATCAATTCATTGATCAGTAATTAGTCATTGCCTACTATGAGTCTGGTACTGTGTTAGGCAGTGAGTAGCCAGTGGCGAATAGCTTAGCATGGACTCTGACTCTTTGGAGCCTACATTCTTCTGGGACTTGGCATTATTCAATCAGACTAGACCTTGGTGGAGGATGGGCAGAAGAGATGAGACAAGATGATGTCAGCCTAAGAAGAAAGCTGTGATGCTGTAAAATCCCTTGCCAGAAACTCTCATTTGTTTCTGCCCTTTGAGTTCTAATCTGCTCATTTATGAGCTCAGATTCTGAAGGAAAAAGGATTAATTTTCAAAGTGACCCAAAGGCTCTCCAAGAGCACCATTAACTATACCTATTTAGGAACCTGGCCCACCTCCCAGCACTAATTCCAGGAGTGATTCACCCTATTTAAGTGAGGACACAGAGGCCTAAGCACACTGGTCCCAGTGTTTGCCCACAGAACGTTCCCACGGAAGCTCTGTTTGACTTTTGCTTTTCCCTTCCTTGTAAGGAAATTTACTAGGACTCGTTGTCATGGTGACACAGGATGCTTGAGGACCTTGCTTTGAGAAGAGGTTTTTCTTTATTCTTCCTTCTTGGTGGAGGAGAGGTGAGATGGGTAGGGCTGGGAGTAAGGTCTGGAATCTAAAATAGGCAGATACTAGATTCCATGTGCCACTAGCTCTGGTATAAAATCCTAATTCTGGCACAGATAAGCTATTGGAACCCAGCAGATTGCTTAACCCCTTAAGCCTCACTTTCCTCAAATTGGGGATAATAAAGAGCTTTGTTTTAGAAAGTCTCTGAGAAATAAATGGACTTTTTCCTCCCAGCCCTTGGGACAGTACGTGGCACATGGCAAGTCTCTCAAGGTTTGCAATTATTACTTTTATGACTACTCTCACCATCATCATCATCTCCAATAGATTCCCAGAAGCATCTTTATAGAAGGATAAGCGTGGCATAGAAGAATGAGAACCAAGTTCAAATCCTGACTTCACCATCTCCAAGCAAATCTATTAATGTAGCTGTTTGTTTCCTTATCTGAAAAATGGAGACAATGAAATCTATTTGTCAGGATTATTTTAAAGTTTCAATGAACTTACACAGGTGTCAGTATCTGGCACATAAGCACTTAACACAAATTAGTTAAATCTCAATTTGAATATAGATCTTGCAATGATATAGCCTTTGGGTTTAGGAAGTCTTTCACTGTGACAACTGGAAAAGGGGCTTAATAATTAAAGAAAAAATAAAAACAACATTTCCCTCCCCCAAATGGTGAAAGCCAGAGACTATCTTACAACGTGTTTGAAGAAGTTAACCCTATGTTAACCTCTCTGATGGTCTGATATTATCGTTGCCACATCCTGAAAAAGAGAGAGAGAGAGAGAGGATGAAAGATTGTTACAGAAAATCATTCTTCTTATTTTATAAATGGGCAAATTCAAAGCAGAAATGGATGTAGAGTAGAAATGAATTGGCAGTAAGTCTAAAATTATTTCAAAATAAAAAAAAATTTAAACCAAGTTGATAGATGTTGATCTACTACCTGGGCACTGACTCTTGGTAGCAAGTGATAGAAATTCAATGAGTTTTGGAAAAGTGAAGTATTTGGGATGACCCCTGGAAAGCAAGAGAGCAATGTGACCAGACCTCAGGTCCAGTTGGAACCAGGGATTGAAGACTCTCAAAATGACCTTCTCTCTCAATCCATCTCCTCTCTAAGTGGTTATTCCATTTCTTTCTTTCTTCCAAAACTTGCCTTCTCCAGTTCTTACTACGACCTCTTAGACTTTATATTTTTATGGCTCTGAAGACACGTGGGGTTTCTTTCCCAGTGCCAGAGCCCCAATTCTTGGGGAAGAAATCTGGTTGGATTAGATGCTCATTCATAGTCCCTGTGGAGTCAACTCTACTCAGGTGTGGGGTGACATTTTTCTAATATGGGAGCTTTTAGGATAACCCTCTGGATGGAGTGAAAAAGAATGACAAAGGATGTCTAGGAAGACACTCAGCTTGGAGGTCAACAGGCTCTGTGGTACAAGAACAAGGAATTAAGTGTTGTTACATAATAACATGAGTGTAGCATAACTTGACAGATACACCTGCCATTCAAGAGCTTACCATACAACAGAGGCATCATTTACCCATTAGCAGTTGCTCATCTCCAAGGCAGACTATAAGTGTGTTGGGCACTAAGATTTGGCTGTGGGATAGAGCAAACTGAGAGGGAGAAGAAGGCTGATTTTCAGTTACATATGTATGATCTAAGTTTTGTTTTGGCACTTTATATGCATTCCTTTCATTCAGCTCTTACCCCTATTTTGCTGACGTGGAAACTGAGGCTCAGAGCAGTGAAGTGACTCATTCAAGGCCACAATTGTAATAAGTGGTAAAAACAAATTCCAAAAGTTGTGCAATTTTCCAAACCTTTATCACTCTGAAATCAAGTTAGGCAGCAAATACCCGGTTTTCTTCCAATTTCTGTAAAAGCGTTTGGTTCCACTCTGGCCTCAGGGGTGCTTGCCAACATCTCTGAGTCAGTCAAACCATCCCTTAAAACATAAAAAAAAAAATCCAACCCAGCCCTAAATGATTCATGGGACCCAACATACATATTTATAGGCTGTATCCAAGAGTGAAATACACTCGAGGCTCTCTTGTTCACACCCCCACGCATCTGCACGCCTGTATCGGGCACTTGGAAGAACCAAAGACCCTGCCACTTATTCACCCACACGTGTCTGTGATGAGGTTTGAACTCTCAGTGAACCACCGCCAACCCACGGAGCCAAACTCTAAAGTGCCCATCTGTGGAGGTGGAGTTCCAAAGTGAGAATCCTGCTCTTGGCCGCTACTAAACATTCTTCTAGTCAGTTTTTTTTTTCTGTGAGTTAGATCTCAAGCTTGAGGCACAAGCCATTCTATTCTCTTAGACATGGGGAGAGGACACGTCAGCATTACAGTCAGACAGGCCCAGGTTGGAGGATCTGCTCCTGCTGACTCTGACCTTGGGCACATCTCTTAATCTGTTTGAGACTTAATGTCTGCTCTTTCAAATGGAGCTATTAATAACCTGCACTATGGGGTGGCAATCATGGAGAAAGTGTGGGCAGGGATTAAGGAAAGCCACAAAGCCTAGTGAATGCCCTGGGGCTGGTAACAGAAGGCAACTGGTACCATTCCAAAGCTTTAAAGGTAAGAGGAAGAGATGATAACTAGCACCTGGAGAAGACACTGGACTAGACAGAGCTCAAGGCAGGAGTCTTCAGTGCGTAATGCAGTCAGCTCAGTCATAGGGAATAGGCAAGGAGGGAGTCAGGGAAATAAATACTTTGACTGTTCTCTACTCCTTCCCTCCAGCTCATTTCTGCTGGTACTTCCTTTTGGTTGAATTCATCTAGAAGCTGGAGGTTCAGAGGATCCATGTGGTCTATGCAAGTTAACATCCTAACACCCAGAGCAGGATGGAGAGGGGAAGGGGGCAAACCTGGAGGGGCCAACAGAAGAGATCCCACTTAAGTACCAAAAAAAGGAGGAAGGGAAGTACACAGAGTGTTTCATCACTGTGCTCACATGTGATGTGTGCTTAATAAATAGTGGCCCTGATTATTTAATAGAGTGAGCAGAATTAGAGATCTGTCATCTTGTGATTCTTTCCCACTTAAATTTTGACATTTAATTTTATAGAAAACTTGAAGGAAAAGCAGTTTCCATTCTCAGCTTTCTTTGCTTTGCAGGTTTGCAGATCCCCATCACCCCAATAATGACCTTTGGCACTTTCCACCCTTCCTCTTAGAGAAGGCATTCATCCATTCATTGGCTTATTCAACCATGCATTACTTAGCACCTTCTGTGTGCCAGGCACTGTACAGGGCACTGAGCCCATGACAGTGGATAGACACCTGGTCTCACAGTGTCGACAGCCTGGCAGAGGATAGGGACACATAAACCATCAATGGGAAAGCAGCGCGTCTGATAGGAGATGCGGGAAGAACAGGTGGCTATAGTGGAAGCACCTCCATGGCACATTTGGGGCTCCAGCCTGCTGTTTTTATGGCTAAACCATCGAAAATGAATACTCAGGGATTAGCAAAGAAGAGAAGCTTTTCAGAAAGAATGATCAGTCTTTAAATGTGAAGGTTTGAATATTAACAAAAGCAGTAGTCAGCCTCAACTTTGGTGTCTTTCCAACTCTTTGGTGTCTATCCAACTTTGTGGTGGGCCGTGTGTTTAAATGAATAAGGTTAGGGTCGTTTCTAATTGCTTATAGAAAAAAGGCTCTTGTTTATGTGCTGAGCACATTCTTTTCCAACTAATTAGCTCGACAAAGCTGAACAGAGAGTCGTTTCTGACCCTCCCTAGGCAATTAAACAGAAGTGTTTTATCCTGTCTACAGCCCTTCCACCGCCTTCTGAATTTTCGCTGCCAAGGAACGGTGTGCAAGGGATGGATGCACGTATAGCTCCTTTTCTAGTAAAGGAATCATGGCAGTGATGGGAGCCCTAGTCATGATGGTTGCCTTGGTGTGTTCTCAGCTTCTTACCTCTGCCTGTCTATAAAGTAACTGGGATGGGAGTCTAATTTGATTTATTTCAGAAGATGCCCAGCATAGTACGGTAGAAACAGCATGGGTGAAAAATAGCAAGACCCTAGAATGTCCCCTCTCCTATCATTTGGGAGCTGGTGAGGATAAATAGAAGTGGCTAATTGTCCTGAAATAGGTGTACTGAGTGGCAAGATCCTGAGTGGTGAGCATGTGCAGAGTACAGGAAGATGCTGACAGAGTCTGGAGCAATTTGGGCATCTCCCTATTCCCTATGCCCTGAGAAAGAGCAACCAAATGATTCTCAAGCTCAAAGAGGCTGAGAATGACAGAGGCTTGAAGTGGCTAAGGCTTAACCAGAAGGGAAAGAGCAATTCTCAGGGGGTGCTTGACTAAACAGACAGTGACAGAAAACAACAACAACAGCAGCAATCACTTCCTCCCTTCTCATGACGTCACTTTGGAAGCCCCAGAACTTAGCCAGAACCCCTTAAAAAGAAAAGGACAAAAGTCCCGAATTGTCCAAGATTTAATTTTCTCTATTTGGTGAAACTGAGACTCAGAACAAAAATTAAGGTGTTTTATAGGAAAAGAAAGAAAGACGTCACTCTTGTCATCATTCTCCTTCTCCCCCACACACCCCAAGCAAAGTATAGGTTCAGGAGTCAGAATTGCTGAACATAAGGGCTAAATTTAGTCCCAACTGCTGGTTAATAGCTATAAGGGCCCATTCTGCAGATGAAGAAACTCAATATAGAAGTCAAGTAAGTGACCAAGGTAAAGTGCTAATCAGGTTAGCCTGGCCCTTAAACCATCTTGTTTTAATAGACACAACTCTGTTGTCTGACAAACATATTTGCCTTCACGAAATGGAGTGTTGTAAGTGACATACGATGCAAGTGATCACCAAGTACTTGCTGGTTTATTGGTTATTATTAGCAAGTGTTCAATGGAATCTCCTAGAGTCAGTTCACTGGCTTTTACTAGAGAAAAATTGCAGCCACAAATTCAGAGCCTTTTCTACCAGCCCCAGCGAAACCAAGGGAGCATGTGATTAGATGAGCAATGGCCCCCGGTGATGTCCACATCCTAATGCCTAGAACATGTGAATGTGTTTCCTTCCATGGCAAAAGGGACTCTGCTGATGTGATTCGATTAAGGATCTTGAGATGGAAAGATCAGCCTGGATGATCTGAGTAGGCCCAATGGAATCACAAGTGTCCTTCAAAGAGAGGGACAGGAGTGCCAGAGTCCAAGTCCAAGAAAGAAATATGGCAAAGGAATGAGTAAGAAAGATTGAGGCCACAAAGCCAAGGAGTTTGAGCTGCTGCTAGAAGCAAAAGCAAAGAACTGAATTCTTCCAGAAGGAAGCCCTGCCAACACCTTGATATTAGCCCAGTGAAACTAATTTAGAACTCATAAATCTCCAAAGGTGTAAAATAATAAATTTGTGTTGTCTTAAGCCAATGAGTTTATGGTAATTTCTTACAGCAGCAGTAGGAAACTCTGAAACCTCAGTAGCCCTAGAGGGGCATCAGAATCACCTAAGCAGCTTAAGTGCATGTCCCTAAACCCCAGACAATGGGATTTACTAGGCCTGAGTCCAGCCAGGGAGGCTGCCTTTTTAACAACCTCCCCTCCCCAAATCCCCAGTGGCTCTGATGCACAGGTCTGGGACATCCTTAAGTTGGGAAATGGAGGCCAAGGATCTGGATGGCTGTTTTGGAGATAATGGGTGATTTTTGGAATCTGTTTGGCAGAATGACTAAACCATAGGTAAGTTATTTATAAGCCCTAGTATTAGAACTGGCCTGGACTTTTGAGGAATGATCTAGCTCAGTGCTTCCATTTAATAGACAGAGAAACAGATGCACCAGGAGGTCCAGGTACATCTGTGAATGACAGAGTCCAAGTCTGGACCAGAATCCAGGGCTGTGGGATGACTCTTGTTTGAAGACAATACTGATTTGAACTGATTCTCCGTCCTCCAGACAGCTCAGAAGCAAGTTAAAAACCCAGTTTTCCTGTGTAATTTTGTGGGTTGCATACTTATATATTATCTTTTTCTTTTAGTTTACCCTTCTATTTTCTACCTTTCTGTCTGCCTATTTATCTATCCCTCTCCCTGACTTTAAAAAAAACTTTCTACTCATTACATTTTATGAATTCTTATAGATCATCTTGGGTCCCAAGGAGAATGAAAAAGAGGAATTTATTTTAAATTCTCTGAACAATTGCTCCAAAAATGGGATAAAAGACAGTAAAATCAACTCTGCACATAAAATAACTGTAAGGGGTCCTCCCTGAAATGGTCTGCAGGATGATCAGGACCAGACAGATTTCTCATACAAGTTACAGTTCAAACCCTGGTGGATCAGAATGCTAAAATGGGGCAGTATTCTCAGATTTCTTGCAAGATTTACATTTCCATGAAAGAAAATAAATAAAAAGAACTAGAGAATATGTGTGTGTGCATGGGTGTCTGTGTGTATGTCTGTGCACACATGTGAGGTGTGTGTGTGTGTGTGTGTGTGTGTGTTTGTGTGCTCATGTGTGTCTTGGAGAACTAACGGGTCAATTGATCACTCAGGACAAGAATGAAATGTATTTCTCTTTATGAGGCAAAAACATTCAAGGGCCTATGCCAGGGGAGTTCCCTAAACATTACTCTAACTCCCAGAAGAAGCCTCCAAATTTGACACTGAGAGGTGAACTTTGGCGACAGCCCCTGGAACAGAAACCCAGGGAACAAGGGAATGCCCCTACTCCACTCAGGAGCCCTTTTAAGTGTTTTAAAATATACACAGACAGTAGACTCTGTCAAGAACCTGACATGCTCCCCCTGGCAGTTTCCCTTTTTAGTTAAAGAAACGGCCGGATGCAAGAGGGACAGAAAGAATTTCAGATGAAAACGCTCTGTCCCCCAAACAAAAGAGGATCCTTGATCAGAATATGGCAGGTCTCTAGAAAATAAGATGGAGAGAGAACCAAGGAAGTATAATCTTTTAAATGCAGATTCTAGTTTGCATTGGGAAGTCCTTTCCTTTTTTTCTTTTTTCTTTTTCTGAAAAAAGGACAAGAAGATGGGAGAAAGAGAGGAGGGAATGTGGGGAAAAGAGGCTTTGTAATGGATTTCCTGTGGGGCCAGGCTTGAGACTTTTCAACCTCATTTTCCACCCCTGTTTCCGTGTATGGTCCCTGGAACTCATGTGTTATTGCAAGACTATGCTTTTACTTGGACTGCTGTCTGCCTTAGAATTCTTTTTCTCTGTTTTTTGCAAGGCAAAACTCTCCTTTAGATCACTTCCTCTAAGAGAGTTTTTCTATTTTTTTTAGAAAAAAGGGACCCTCTCCTGTGATCCAATGGTGTCCTGTGCTTATCTCTATCATGACACTAATTATACTGGATTGTAATAATTGGTTCTGGTTCTGTTTTGCAATCTGATGGTGGGCTCCTTGAGGAGAAAAAGATCTATTCCTCATTTTTGTTTCTCTAGTGACCAGCCCGGTGCCTGACACATAGTAGCTATTCAGTGAGCTTTGTCCAAGAGTCCTGCAATAATCAGTGGTACAGCATAGAAGGAGATTAAAGGAAAAAAATTCAGAGGTGCTTGAGACTGAGTAGAAAGCACTCCAGAAAAGAAGAAGTTGGGCTAAGTAGGGCAGCATGGGGTCTAAACAGTACTGACTCCTGAGCTTTTCCCTTCAAGCCCTGGGAAATTCAGTCAACTATAACATGAGGGGATAGCATAAACTTTGGGTTACAAAGATTGAATTTGAACTTCAGATTCTTTTTAAGCATGTTAATAATGAAGCTAAATATTCTCTGTGTCTGGGCATGTGTGTGTAATTATTTATACACTCTTTCCTCCTCTGCAACTGTGAATTCCATGAGGAACCATAACTGTTTGACCACCCAATTCTGCTGTACCTCACACATATTTGTTGAATGAATAAAGAAACATACTATAAACGAGTATTACAGGCTAGCCGTGTGACCTTTCGCAAGCTCTATAATCACTCTCATATATAATCTCTCTAATACCTTTGCCAGAATTCCAAGAGCTATTCTTGGTTCTTCTCTCTCATAGTTCATAGCCAATCCATGTGTGAGCTCTGAAAACTCCAAGACATACTCCAACTTCATCTCCATCCTTCATCTTTACTATCACTATATCCAAGTTGAGTCTTTCCATCCTCTAGATGGCTGCAAAGCTTCCTAATTCACTTCCTTATTCCTCATCATCCCTCATAATGTATTCACTAAGGAGTATCCAGATGAAGTTGTAAAATATAAATTGAGCCACAGAACTCCTTTGCTTAAAACCCTACAGTTAGCTACCATTGAACTCGGAATGGAACAAAAACTTATGCCCTTGGTTTGCTAAATTGTTCACGACTTTCACGACTGTCCCTCCTAACACCTCCAGCCTTATCTCCTCTGGCTCTGCACACTGGCTCTCTTGTTTTGTTTCATTTTAGTTATTGCTCTTCTTTGAACCCAGCATGCTTGTTCTCAACTTAAGACATTTGCATTAGCTGTAACCTCTGTCTGGAATGACCTGATTTTCACAAGGCTGTCTCACTCTTGTGATTCAGATTTCACCTTAAAAAGCACCTCAGAGACACTGCCCCCTACACCCCCACCAACAATGACCTGATCTAGAGTAACCACATGTTCTGTCTCTATCACATCATATGGTATCATGATCTTCAGAGATCTGTTCATAGCCTTGTATTTTAATTTTATTTACTTATTTAATGTTGTCTGTTTCTGTTGCCAGAATGTCTCCTAACTCTGGGAAATAAACAAAGGGTAGTGGAAAGGGAGGTGGGCGGGGGGATGGGGTAACCGGGTGATGGGCACTGAGGGGGGCACTTGATGGAATGAGCACTGGGTGTTATGCTATATGTTGGCAAATCAAACTCCAATAAAAACATATACAAAAAAAAAAGAAAGGTACTTTGTAGAATTCAGAGCAACATCTACCATACCTAGAAAAGTTCTAATAATCCACAAATCTAATAACTCATAAATACTTGTTAAATATATCTGTTAATCTCTACATCTTAGTGTAGCTTTGAAGATTAAGTGAGGCCACTTATGTAGAGCGTGTAGCCCAGTGCCGGACAGAAAAATCATATACAATAAATGTAGTTTTCTAGTTATTTATTACTTTGTTTTAAATAAAAAATTCCCACTTTTCAGTTTCTACTTCCATGTCAATTCTATCGAACCCATTACAAGTTGAGGTGGAGGAAGTTCTCTAAGCAAAATTCACCTGCTTCGGTTTTATATGTTTTTCGATTATATAAACCCACATTATTACCTATGGAGGGAAAGAATGGGGTTAATCAGTTAAGATTATGCTCAGCTGCAAGTAACAGAAACCAAGAAAAACAGTAATTCAACCAAGTAAGGATTTTTTTCTTTTATAGCAAGATTCAAATAAGGACCCCTTGAATATTTGGCTGAACACTGATTGGCAAATGCATGTGAAGAGATTATCTAATGTGAGAGAAGGAACCACCTGAAAAGATTCATAGTAGAAGGTGCTTATTGCTGACACAGGACTGGGAGTAGTGCCTGTTCCCACCAGCCACTAGAAAGCTTCTGATTTATGAGGCATTGGAATGAACACACAGAAGGATCTTGCCTCATAATAGTGAACAATTAGCCCAAAGCTGAGCACTGCTTTGGTCCTGCATAAAAAGCAAGATCTGAAAGATGAAGCTTTTCCAAGGAATTTAACTGTGCCCTGTAACAAGGCTCAAGAACATTTATAGGAATGCAAAAATATTCAGCACCCAAGAAGGCATAAGTCACAGTACTTGGCATCCAATAAAAAGTTAACAGGCAAAGGGGTACCTTCGTGGCTCAGTCAGTTAAGCAGCTGACTCTTTATTTCAGCTCAGGTCATGATCTCAGGGTCCTAGGATTGAGTTCCATGTTGGGCTCTATGGTCAGTGGGGAGTCTGCTTCAGGTTTCTCTATCTCCATCTGTCCTTCCCCTAGCTTGCTCTCTCCCTCAAATAAATAAAAAAATAAAGCTTTAAAAAAATTAACAGGCATAAAAATATGACCCATAATGAGGAGAATAATTAATTAATCAGAACTGATACAGATGCTATAATTAGCATATAAAAATGTTTAAAAAGTCATAACAATGGTATTCAAAATATTCAAAATTTAAGTAGATATATGGAATATATAAAAAAGACTCAAACTTACATTCTTGAGATGAAGACTGCAATGTGTGAGATAAAAAAAAAAACAACAGTAAGTGGGGTTAACAGGAAATTAGATATGACAGAAGAAAAGATTGGTGGACTTGAGGACACCAATAGAAACTATCCAAAATGAAATAAAAAGATAAAAGAGAATTCTAAAATATTAACAGAGAATCAGTGAGCTCTGGGATGAATTCAAGAAGTGAAATACACATGTAATTGGATTCCCCAAAGGGCAGGGGCCAGAAAAATACTTGAACAAGGGTTACAGAGCCAAGAATTCAGAGCTAATTTAAATAAGAAAATATAGTAAAAGTGAATTGGAATAAGCAAGGGTAAGATACATTGCTTCAATTGTTCATATCTATAGACCAGTAAGAATATGTTTCATAGATCAATGAGCCCATTTGAAGAGTCAGCAGCACGACATAGAAGTATAACACCCAGATCCCTTTTGCTTTGTAAGGGTCTGGTCCATATCTACTCCAGTCAAGTTGAAAAATCCCCTCTTGATTCATTCTGCAGAAAGAAGACAATTTTATGTAGTGCTTGGGTCACTCACCAGACCCTTTCTTCATTTGTCATTGGCATTCTCTATTAATTACACTAGGAAACACAGACAACAAGACTGTAAAGCAGCCTTTCTTTATCCTCTCCTTGTTCTTTGCTATAACACTAGCTGACCCATATTAGATAAGCAATATCCTAGAAATTACAGCAACCTTTTGCTTCTTTGTGGCTGTATTATCTAAGGCTGTTGGGTTATTCAGGATAGGCTAGGGCTTACTATGACAAAAGCAAAGCCCTAAATTCCAATGGATTGGCAGATGAAAGCTGACCTGTTCACCCAAAATCCAGCAGGTCATTTGGCTCACTGGCGCAGTTCCCTCTGAGGCCACGCAGGAATCAGGCTGCTCCCTTCTTGTGGTCAGCTCAGCAGGTGCCACACTTTACACCATACTCAGTAGGCATAGAGAGAAATGGAGTTCAACAGAAACTGTTAGTACCTCAGCTTGAGGAAGTGGCATGCATAACTCTATTCTTAGTCTGTTGATCAGCATTAATCACTGCAAAGGGGCTGAAAACAGTCTTTTTTAAATTTTGGTGATGGTGGGGATAGGTAAATACTAATAATTTCTGAGAAGTGTTTACTAGATTATGTAGATAGAATATAAGTGTTTTAAATGTTAATCACTAGCATTCTAATTCTTTTAAAGATTATACGGTATAGTAGATGCTGTGATGACCATACCACACCCCATAGCCCTCCTGATTTCAGCACTGCTGTGGTGGACAGTTCAATTGCCCATTGTCAGTGTCCCATACTAAGGATTATGGTTTCTCTCCATTTTGCTTTCCCCAAAGCTGGGGAAGGCTTATCAACTGGTCAACTCAGAAGTACATGAAGGCAGTCCCCTTAGGGCAACTCTCAAAAAATAAGGGAATGAGTCAGTGGATACATGTCTAAGCATTTCTATCCTCCCACAAAGTATGCATTTATGTAAAAATGCATTTTACATAAATCTTTAGGGGGTCCCCCAGCAAAACTAAATTCCAATTGCTGACAGCAGCAGCAATGAGTTCATGAATACACTCTTGACTGGCTTGCTTTCTTCTCCTGCCTTACTTTTTCCACTCTCACTTCTGGTTTCTGAAATCTCTCAATAAGCAAACTGTACTCAAGTCTTTGTCTTAGGATCACTTTTGGGGAGAAACAAACTAAAACATGTAGCAAGATAAATCGGAAAATATTGGGTTAACTAGTTAAATGTGTTTTCTGAAACAGAAGCTTCAGAGCTTTAACACAAAAATGTTTATTGTGACTCCCCAAGAGAGGAGTATTCAAAGTAAAGCTTCTCAAACTTGAGTTGTAAACTTCTATCCCCAAGGCAGCTTGCAGAATTAGCACTCCATGGAACACATGTTAGGGATGCCTGATATACAGTTTTTACAACTTTTTTATTTTTAATTAAAGAAAAAATTTAAAGGTATAGAAGAGTAGATAGGGGAAGGAAAAAGATTTTGATTTTAAAATGTATCAAAACATAAGTACCTCATTTTTTACCACCAACAAGAAAAAAAATGGCTGTAATGCTGGCACCTAACCATAAGAAAGAGATGGCCAGGGGCAGGTCGCAAGAAGGGATATAAAGTGGCCAGGTATTCCCTGGAAAACCTGTAACTTCCATTGGAGGATAGAACTATGTGCTTTTTCGTTGAAAAGAGCACCCCTCTTTAATTACTGTGCTGAATGGTGAAATTAAACCCAGCAGGTAGGTAGTTCCTATACAGATTTCTGGGGCTATCTCATGCTCTGGTTAATTGTGTCAGCCCATAGAGGCTGATTAGCATAATTAATCTTGCCCTGTGATTACCCTGAGGAGGAAGTTCTGAATGCACAGGTGGGATGTGGTGAATGACTGACTGTGTCTATCTCCAAGTGACAAAGAAGTGTGGGATGGGGAAGATTTGAGAAGCAGAGTCAGAGTCATTTGGGGGAGCATGGAACTGGGCTTTGTGGGACAGAACAAAGGAGGAGAGGAGGGGCAGTTTGCACAGATTGAAGCTTATGGGCCGTGACATGTCCTCAACCCTTAATACAGGTACAGAGGCCCAGGTCTTTTTTCTCTGCTAGGTCCTCTCTCAAGGACCATGCCTTTGCCTTCTGAATTTTCTATAGTTCCCTCACTACTTGGTGCAGAGATAGACCTCTAACTGATTTGGGATAGAACAAGATGTTTAGGATAAAAATGGGATAAGTAAGTAAAAAAGAATAGAATGGAATTAGAGGAAGAAATGAAAGTACTACATTATAAAAAGTGGAAGAAGGTAGGTGGTTAGGAAGATGGATGGAGAAGTAGCTGGAAAGATGGTCTGATGTGTGGCCCTGAGCAGGTGGCAGGCTGTGTGATATAATGCAGCCCCATAACTGCTCTATATGTCGTGTTTAAACATCACAACTCACAGTGTCCTTTGGTTCCCAACCTAGAGGTGCATAAGTATCACCTATAATCTTCATATAGGAGCTAGGGATCTGCATCATTAAGTGGCTCAGGTGGCCTTCTTACAGTTGCTCCTAGGACTTCACTTTAAGAAATGCTCTTTACTGAATGAATATGAATGAATGAATGAACAAATGTACCGTTAGAGGTATCATTACTCTATAATCATTTTAGAAAGGTGGGCAATGAGGAACAAAGCAGGTGAGTAGCTTTTTCAAGCTCACAGATAATAATTGAGGGAGTATATCCCCCTTATTTGCCCTCCCTACTGTAGGAGATGTTTTGGGAAAGTTTTAAAAGAGATCCTCCATGCTTTCCAGCCCATTTCCTTACATTAGAAAAGGTGGAAGAGGCTCAAAGAGGATATGCCCAATTATAATAATTTCTTCCTTCTTTCATTCAACCAACATTATAAACCATTACTCTGTGCCAGACATTGAGGTTGTAAGATGAATCAAAAAGGAGACATGATTCCAACCTTTTTGGAGTTTACAGCCTAGAATAGATAGGCATTAATGAGAATAATCTCACAGTTGTAACCTTTTGAACTGCTCCAAACATTTTTTACAAATACAATTTTATGGTGTTAAAGAAGATATAACAGAGGTGCCTGACCTGGACTTATGAGTCAGAGAAGGGTTCTTATTTGAGTTAGTATCTTAAGTTTGGATATGAGGTAACCAAGTGAACAGGGTAGGAAGAAGAACACTCCAGGCAGTGGGAAAAACATGTGTAAAGCTCAGGGTAGAGTAATCAGAGGGCTTGAAAAACTGGGAGAATATGAATTAGGCTAGAATATGCTTACAGCTGCACTTCCTGGGAACCAAAGTGTGGTCTGGGCACTTGGACAAGGTACATCTTCAACTAAGAAGGGTGAAGGACCGTTGATGGTTTTGGGGGTGGAGAAAGGCAAAACTATTTCAAGGCAAATCTATATGTTGGAGAAATTAAACCAGAGGAGAATCTCAGAGGTCAGAAGCTGCTCTGGGACATAAGGAGAGTCAAGAGAAGAGGTTTGGGAATAAGCCTGGGAACAAAGTAAGAGTATTGGATACCTGCTTTATTTGATACCAACCACAAAATCCAGGGGCTTCAAGCAAGTTGTGAGATTAAACGATCCTTTTGAAAAGCTCACCATAAAGGACAGCAGAAAGATAAATTTCTGCCAGTCCCATTGCTCATTATAATAAAACCATCTACTTTTCTCCCCTCCCAGAGCCCGGAAGCCATATTGGCTAGTTAATTGCAAGAATACTGCAAGAAATGCAACAATACTGAGCACCTATTATGTGTCAGGCACTATACTGAGAACTGGCTATATGGAAATGAACAAAAAGGCTAGCTCACTTCTTGCTTTCAGGAAATGGAAAATGGAAATGGAAGAGACTCTCTTTGGGTAAATAATTACAAATGTGATCAGTATGATGAATAAATAGTATAGGAAGCTATGAGAGTTTCACTAGAAACTTCATTTAGTCTGAGAAGTCAGTGGTTGAGGGCAGATGCCTTGAGGACATAACATTTAAACTAATGTGTAGAGAAGGGGGATCAGGTGAGTGTACAGTGATAGGGTGGGATAGATAATTGGTGAGCATGTAAATGCACAAACTCTGTGATGGTGGGGCCTGGGAATGGTACAGGAAAAGGACAGGATGTGTGCAGCGGAAGAGGAGAAGTCCATTGAAAGAATAAGCCAAACAGGTCACAGAGGCTTAGACCATTTGCAGGCTGGCAGCCATGGTCCAGTGGGTGACTTCCTTCCAAAAGCAATGGTCATGAAAGAGGGCATGTGATGTAATGAGCACGGTATTATATAAGACTGATAACTCAGTGTCCTCTATCTCTGAAACCAATAATACATTATATGTTAATTAATTGAATTAAAACTAAATTAAAACTAGATTAAATTGAATAAAAAAACAAAATCAAAAGCAATGAGTGAATACTGAGAGATTTACACCAGAGAATTGCAACAGCTGGCATCTTTTATTCTCTAGGGCATGACATCTCAGCAGAGCATAGACAGGGATTCTGGTTCCAGCCAGTCTGTGCCTCACCCCAGGGGAATGCAAAGTATCCAGCAGCTATAAGAAGGAAGAAAACACACCTGTGTTCTGACTCTAACTTGGCTGCATGACCCTGAATAAGTCATGTCCCTTCTCTGAACTGGGCACCAGGAGTCTGCACCCAGCGCTCAGGAAATATTTGTTGAATCATTGGAGATAAATATGCTTGCTTTCCATCCATGAGCTTTCTCTTGAGTGGAGCTATTTTTCCCCCTTTAAAAGGCCTCTTGAAATACAAGAACATCATTTAAAAATGAGATCTTGCCGTAGATTGATATGTTCCAATATTAGATGAGAAGGGGAATGAAAGCACATCCATTTAAAACCTGACAGAAGAACAGAGAGAATAAAACCCTCTCGATCTGTGGCAGGACTGAGATGGGTCTTGTTGTGATATTAGTTGCCATTAAGTTTCTCAGTTCTTTTGAAGGGAGATAAAACACCTTAAGAATAGCAATGTGTATAACTGGCAAATTTCAGGAGCATTCACGCTTGCGATTTGTATGCAAGTCTTCCTTTCTGAGTTATTTTCACTTTTCAGTAGAGGGACTCTTCTGGTGGAGAGGAATAAACCCAGTGTTAAGTAAATAGGAATGAAAGTAAGAAACATGGCTGGTGGCCCAAGATTCCTTGTGGGAGTGGAAGAAGGAATGGAATGAGACAAGACCAACCTCTTGCTGCCCCCTTGGCTCCATCTAGCAGGGCAGTCACTGAACAATATCAGTAGAGATCCATTCTTTGAATAAAGGAGGTGGTAAACTTTTTCAGTTAAGGGTCAGATAGTAAATCATTTAGGTTTTTGGGCCATGCAGTCTCTATCACTACTAGTCAACTCTGTAGCTGTAGAGTGAAAGCAGTCATAGATAATACATTCATAAATGGGTTTGCCTCTGTTTCAATAAAACTGCTCATAAAAACAGGCACAGGGCCTCATTTGACCCATGAGCAGTAGTTGCTTTACTCTAAATCATCTTTGCAGCTTCTTATGCCTTCCTGATAGAAGGGAAAGAGAAACAGTGGTGGATTCAGACAGGCATGGGCTTGAATCTAGCTCTACTTTTACAGGCTTATGACCTTGAGGAAATGACTCCACTTGCCAGAGGCTCTATGGTGTACACTTGTTATATTTTCTGCTTAGCGTCCTCTCCTCCTTCTTGAGATTGTTACAGATTGTTAAGGTAACAGCTTTTTTGGGGGAGGAGAGAACTGTCTCTCTGCCACCCTCAACCCAGGTGGTTCTTGTGAAGGGGACTCTATTCCTGGATTCAGAGGTGAATCATATGACCTGAGCCAAACCAACCTGGCTTCACACCATTCTCCTGGCTTAGCAATTGGTTCAAGATGGACACATTGCAAAGTCAGGCCAATCAGAGTCAAAGGGATCTATTCTAAGACTTTTGCTTGAGTTTGGAGGGAAGCACATTGAAATGATCAAGCCTAAATAACTTGAGAGCAGCTAGATGGGATCTGTGAATTAAGCCAACACAAAGGACAGCAGAGCCAATAGAGACTGAGTCCTGGTGTCACCATTTGATCTTTAGCTCTAATTGGACTAGAAGCCAAATTTCTGGGTGACTTCACAGTTTGAAGAACTGAAAACTTAATTTATTTTGTTTAAGCTATTTTGAGTTGGGTTTTTAGTAACTTGTCTCCAAAAATATCCTAATCTACCTCAGTTTCCTCACCTGTAAAATGGGAAGAATGATGCCTACATGATACAGCATGTTCTAAAGAGGAAATCCATGAAACTCTACATAAAGCATCTATTGCAGAGGCTTCAATGCAATCTGTTGCCTGCAGTGGCTGCTATAATTTGCCATGAGATCTCTTTTTTAGGACCAAGGCATTTATTCTTCAAGCTGTCAATAATTTAGTCTGTGCAGTGGACTTGCTGTTGTTTATACTTCCCCAGCATCCCAAACACAGCCTCTGACAACAGCCTTGGAATGATGCTGCCACTGTGGCTAGCATGGCATTTTTGATGTGGAGACTGGCACTCCTCTCAGCCTCCCTGGAAGTCCCTGGAAGTGGTGGGACTTCCAGACAGCCTCTGCTGTCTTGGGCCACGATATCTTCCATCCAATCCATCAAGCAATGGTCAACAGAGGGGTACAGCAGAGGGGAACAAAGGATGAGGGTGCTCACTAAAACATCCAGTTCCTAAGTGTCACTTGGGGACCATTCTGAGGGGGCGTCCTATCTCCACAGCCTCCATGGTAGCATCAAGGGCCTCTATTGTTCTGCCCCCTGTGTCTTATGTTCACTCTCTTATGGCTGTTGTTCCTAAGGGCATTCTCCAACAAACCTGGCTTAAGTTGGTGGCTTTTACCTTCATGTCCCATACCCTACTAGAGATCCTATCCTTCCTAAACAAAATCTTGTGCCCTAGACTTTTCCTGTGACCTCTATATCTACCAAAAATGAACCTGATCCATGTTCAACTCCATTGACAGATGATTTCTGGGATTATTTTGTGTGTTAGAGCAGGTCCTCAAACAGAGGCAACTGTGCCCCCCCCACCAGAAGATGTTTGTCAATGTCTGGAGACATTTTTGTTTGTCTCATCTTGGAGGGAGGAGAAGGTTCTACTGGTTTGAGGCAAAGGATGCTGCTTAACATCCTGCAAAGCACAAGATACCCCCCCAACAGATAATTAGTTATCTGTCCCCAAGTATGAATAGTGCTGAGGCATAGAAATCCTGCTATAAAGGTAATGGCTAATAGGAGCATTCTTTTTGATAAAAGGTTGTGTTTTAGAATGGGGACTCCATTATCCCTTATAACAAATCCTTGACCATCCTAGATCCCTAAATATCAACATTAAAAAGAAACTACCTCCTATTTGGAAGGTTTATAGAAGTCTTTATCTAGGGATCCCTGGGTGGCGCAGCGGTTTGGCGCCTGCCTTTGGCCCAGGGCGCGATCCTGGAGACCCGGAATCGAATCCCACGTCGGGCTCCCGGTGCATGGAGCCTGCTTCTCCCTCTGCCTGTGTCTCTGCCTCTCTTTCTCTCTCTGTGACTATCATAAATAAATAAAAATTAAAAAAAAATTAAAAAAGTCTTTATCTAGATGTGGGATTTAATGAATCTCTCAGGACCTTATTTTTCTCAACTGTTAAATGGGAATAGGAATAAAACCTACCCCAAGAATTTTGTGAGGAAAAAAGGATATTATACATATGAATCCCTTAGCAGAGTGCCCAGTGTACAATAAGCACTTGATGTCAGCCACCATTATTACTTTATTTTTATTATTAGTTACAGAAAAACTTTTCAGTTGCTCTACATAGGGGGAATGAATTAGTGTTTTTGGGAATGAAGGAGACAGTTGCAGCCTGGGCCACAGCCAAAAATATGAATGAAGTCCCAAGAAGGAGGCTGTAGCTTAAGACAAGCAAGTCTAGTTCAGACTCCAGTTACAAAGCTAAACTATGAATCCAAAGCATCCAAATGCTCACTCCAAAATGGAGAGCCCTGAGTGGGGAAAATACAGCCTGCCCTGGGGTTGTAGGGTTGTAAGTTTGGGGCTAACCTTGAATGAATATTCGCAGTCTTCTGTGAGAAAGCTGTCATGAGAGAGACCTGTGCAGGAATGATGCAATCTACCAAGCACAGTTCTGAAACACTAGAGTCCCCTGATAGATCTGAGAAGCTTCAGTAGCATCTCCCTGCAAATGCAGTGATGATTATTTACAACTATTCTTTATTAAATCCACACTGAGCACCAGATAGTATACTCAGCTGGAGAACTCCCTCTATCCCTCACAATTACTCTACGAAGGGAGTAATCAAGTTAGTAGAATTATACCTATTTTAAAATAAGGTAACTGAGGCATGGAAAGTTTAAGTGCCAAACCTGCTATTAATTCCTACAAAATACATGTAGTAGGGTGAGGAGAAAGGAGTGTGCATACTTGGAGTCTGGGAGAGCCTGGACTTTTCTATCAATTACCATTCTCTTCGGGTGTAAGGTAACTAGGAAAATGAAAATGAAAATAAAAAACCCACTGCCAACTAAATACTGAAATAATTAGATGAAAGTCAATATTAACAAGCTTCTATGATTCTGGGGACACAAAGGCAAAGATTCAGAAGCATCTGCCACACAGCAATTTTGTAGACTTATGGAAGGGATGTGATACAGGAATTCATTCTTCCCCGGCTGGTTGGTTGCTCAATATTGCCCAAGTAGCCAAGAGTACCCTTTGTCCCAGCCAGAACTGTGTGAATGTTGAGGACAGTAACTTGTTAAATACAGAATCTACTAAGGAAACTCTTTCTTTTAGGAAACAGAGCCCTCTGCTCTATGCAGAGACTCAATTTGCAAAGGATGAGGGTGATCTTCTTTACTCAATCTACTGATCCAAATGCTAATGTCTTCCAGAAACACCTTCATAGACATACCCAGAAATAATTTTTACAAGCTCTCTGGAAATCCCTTAGCCCAGTCAAGTGGACACACATAAAGGTCTTTAAGCCTTAAGGCCCATAAGGCTTAAAACAAAAACACATTTTGCTTGTGCACCTGCAACATGGGCAGAGCTCAGTAGCGAAGGCTCCACTATGCTCTACTCAGCATCAGCTGTGGTTCCTCCCTTTAGGCTCAGGTCTGCTTCCAAGATGGGTCAACCTCATGGTTTCCAGATTAGTGCTGGCTATTGGCTGGGAGCCCAGCTGGGACTAAGGTCTGGGGACCTTGGTCTTTTCCCATGTAGGCATCTTCATGTGTCCTGGTTTTCATCACAGCATGATGGCTGGGCTTAAGAGTTTTATCTCAAGAGAGAGAATGAGACAGAGCTGCATATCCCATTATGAAATTCATGAAGCATTACATTCACCATATTCTATTATGGTGACAAAAGCCACCCAAGTTTAAGGGGAGGGGAAATAGACTTCATCTTTTGATAGGGATGGCAAGATTCTGTAGTGCGTATGGAAACCCAATCTACCCTGGAATTATTGTGATAATTAAATAAGATAATGTATATAAAGTGCTTTACTTGGCATCTGGCACAGAGTATATATTTTATAAATATTTATTAGATGGATGATGAATGGTAAAATCTCACATTTCCAAAGGGACTATAACATTTATTATTCATCTCTACCTCACTTATGCCCATCCCATGGCAAGACACATAGTGGGTGGTGTTCAATAAATGTTTCTTGGATAAGTATAGAAATATATATGTGTATATATATATATATATATATATATATATATATATATTTACACATTTAGTTCCAGAACATTGTAGGTACTCAATTCTTGGTTGAGTGGGTGAAGACTTCATTAGCAAAGTAGATCTATAGCTCTTTAGAGATTCACTAAACCTGAAGGGTCAACTATCTTGGATTTAGCAATGAGGAGGCTGTTTCTGCTAGCCTTTGAGGACACTAAGGACTGCCTAAGAGGGCAGTGTGCTCAGGTTGAGAGAACTGTCATAATCCCAGACTCAGATTTCCATTAACAGTGATGCTGCTTCAGCAATGGCATCTCTTTCATTTGCCAAACACTTTTGGACAAATCAAAGCTGTCTTGTTGCTCTGTTGTCTATTGGATAATGACATGGTGAGAAATGGATTGCTGCCTGAGAGAGCAAGACACAGATGGAAAGCTAAAAGTGGCCTAGAAGGAGTAGGGAAGGACAGAAAGGATGTTTTTGTGACCTACTGAGGTGCTTGTTGGGAGATGGTGAAGGTTCTGCAAGGCAAGTCTAGTTACTCTGAATGTGGAATGGGATTTACCTCATCTAACCATGATCTTCTGCATCATTACAATTTCAGACCAACTGCAGTCCACCTAAGATAGGTCATATCAGAGAGACCATAGTTTATGCCCATAATATGAATCTCACTTACCTTGAGACACTTTAGTGTTAGACCCATGAATTTCCCTTGTTTTAAGACACCCTCCTGATAACTCTGCCACATTCTTTTATGCATCTGACAAGTTTACTGGAATATGTGCTATGGGACAGGTTGTCTTATGTCTCCTTGTCTCCAAAATAAAAATTATCAGAAAAACAATGGGCTTAAAGGTCAGGTATTAGATATTCTTCTGTGCCAGCCCTGATTCTGGCATTTACCAGCTATGTGAAATGGGGCAGCTCATATAACTTTTAAACCTGAAATTTCTCATCTGTAAAATGGGGCTAATATGATAGAACTCTGGGGCTTGTTGTAAAAATTAGAAAAGGAAGCATCAAGTTTACAACACACAATAAGCATTCAATAAATGATAAGTCTTTGTGTTATTATTATTATTATTGTGGCCCTAATGATGCCATCCTCCACTCATAGAACTGATTCATATTGAGGTTGTTTATGTGTGTTTTGTTTACGTATCAATAAACCCCCATCTCCAAGAGGATAAGTGCTCTATCTCTCCCTTGGCATCTTCCATGAATCCCATTTTACTGGGTTTTGACACTCAATTACTGCCCATTGAATATGCAAATGTATATGTTTAGAGACCTTATTAATAATCACACAGAGCTTAATACAGACTATAAGGATATATAAGGATTCATGCAAACTTGTTTTTTTCTTCATACCCATTATCTTAAGGTAGATTAACTTCTAATGGCCAGATATCAGCACGATGCCTTTATTTTGCCCTTTTGCTTCTAAATTAATTGTGTTAAACACTTCCATTAAGGTCTCCAGACATGATATGTAGGGTCAATTACAGTCTAATATTAGCAAACACAAGGCTAGAAAAGTTGAATAGGAATGTAGTTTCCCTCTCCTCTGAAAAATATAAACTTTCCCTATCTGATATATTAATTCCAATGACTTCAGATTTTGATGTATGGCTTGGGGCCCAAATCACCTGGTTATGACTTATTTGGAAAAACAAAGGAGATAAGGCCCCCTGCAAAAAAAGAAGATGAAAACAAATAGGTTAGAACATCTCCAGGCAAAAAGATGGAGGTTATATACCATCTTGTTTCTATTGATAATGCTCCCTTTATAAGCTACTTCCCTTGTTGTTTATGAGTGATATGCGAGAAGGGTGAACTTGAAGGAAGGAGGGTGGAGATTTTCTTGATAAAGTCTTTGTAAAATCCTTCTCTTCAAGGCATGCCTAGACTAGAACTTGGCTCATAAGGCATGAGTCCATGCTAAGAATATCTAAGGTACTTCCAGGCAAAGAGTATCCATCATTTTCATGACATCCCATGACCCCAAAAGATCCACAATTGGTGGAAGGAGAAGGTGAGCCATAACAGAATAAATGTCCCCAAGAGATTATTCTTAGGATCCCCTGTATTTTCTTTAGATGGTTTCTTTACCTTTCATTCAACAAGTTGGCTGGTAGACCAAGTACATCAAAGTTGGAACATTTCTTTATTATCCATCACTGTATCTTAGTGCATAGCACAGTGTATAAAATATGACAGGTGCTCACTATAGGTTAGTTCATCCATACATTGAGCATATATTACAAATATTTGTTGAGCTTCTAGTGACATGTCAGACATATTACTTGACATAAGGGAAAGACAGAAGGAAGGAAGGAAAGAGGGAAGGAAGGAAGTATAGGAGGAAGGAAGGAAGGAAGGAAGGAAGGAAGGAAGGAAGGAAAAAAAAAAAAAAAGAAAGGGATAAGTGAATTCTCCCTAAGGTCTTGCTCAGAGTGGCCCTAGTCATGTTTGTTATTTCTCATATGGAACCACTACTTTATTGAATTTTCTTCTTGTTTTTCAAGTAAATTACCCAGACCTTCAGTTCCTTTTTGGAGACTGATCTAAGCATAAAGAATGGCAATGGGAAGTTTTGGGGATTGTATTTATTGGCGGCTGAGTAGCCAGTTCAGACAAACTCAGTTCAAGAGAAATTAATATTATTAGAATATAAAATGATTCTAGATTAAATAAAAAGGACATGGCAAACAGATGGAAGCTGGAAAGGTAAAAGGCTATACGGGCTGGTATCTATATAGAGAATCAGCCAGAAAGAGGTATTAAGAACTTAGGCTGTGAGCTACAAGTATGTGCAGGGTATTTTTATGTGGCAACATGGGACAGGCATGTGGCTGCAAGGAATAGACAATTGTATGGTAGAGGGAACAGAGTCCACACAAAGATGCCCTCACTCATGACAAAAATTGCAAGTACGAAAGGTCCCCCAAACCGCTTCTTGTTTTGATAATTTGCTAGAAGGATTCATGGAATTTTCTGAAAGATGTAATACTCACAGTTATAGTTTATTGTGGGGAAGGGACCCAGATTAAAATCAGTCAGTGGAGGAAGCTTATGGGCAGAGTCCAGGAAAGGTTTCAGATGTGGAGCTTCAACCATCCTGTCTCTATAGAATCATGGACAGTGTGACTTTCTGAGCATTGATGTGTGATTTCAGGTAAGGTATTGCCAATCATGGAGGCTCACCCAAGCTTTGGGGCTTAATTCCATACAGCTTGTGTGGCAGCCCCTCTGGAGTTAGATCTGATAACATGGGGCTGACCATTAGTCTCCAGTACCTTCAAAGGTGGAGCTGAAACTCTGTGGCCCAAAACCTCCATTATACAACACATTGTTAGATTCTCTGGTGGCCAGAATCCCCAGGCAAACAAAGTTACTCTTACCAAGCATGAACATGCCAAAGTCCTAGAGATTACATCCTAGTAACCAAGGGCAAAGGCCTAGACTTCTTCTTGGGTAAAGTTAATTTTTCACTGCACTATGGCCTTAGAGAATAGACACTAGGAACCCAGAATTGCCCCAATGAATCATACATTCATTCACTTCTCCGTGCAAAATACTGTACTAGGCACTTTAGGGGAAATGGTGGGAAAGACATGATTCTTTTTTTTTTTAAAGATTTTATTTATTTATTCATGGCAGAGAGAGAGAGAAAGAGAGAAGTAGACTCCATGCAGGGAACCCAACGTGGGACTCGATCCCGGGTCTTCAGGATCACACCCCAGGCCGAAGGTGTTGCTAAACCACTGAGCCACTGGGGCTGCCCCGAAAGACATG
Source organism: Nyctereutes procyonoides (assembly GCF_905146905.1). Lineage (NCBI taxonomy): Eukaryota > Metazoa > Chordata > Mammalia > Carnivora > Canidae > Nyctereutes > Nyctereutes procyonoides. Next base: position 48,155,914 of record NW_026575126.1, on the reverse strand, counting down.
ATTCTTGAGCTGACTCAGATGTGAGCAATCATGGGTTACATGGAGCAGGTGAAAGAAGGAAGAGTTATCTAGCCAGAGAATATAGCACTGGAGCAGGAAATAGGAAAGTTTAGTGCATAGTTTAGGGGGACATGGGACTCCCAATTCTGATTCTAGAAGGATCAGAATGAGCAAGTCCAACCATGTGGCCAGACCATCATTACAAGTCTTTCAGAGCCATAGAAAACAGACAAAGAGGAGTCACCAGCCAGATCTTTATTTCATTTTTATTTTCTTCTTAGTACCTACTCCATCTGAAATTATCTTGTTTACTTATTTGTTCATTTAGTGTTTGTCTATCCCAGTAGAATAAGGGAAGATGTTTGCATATTTGTCTCACCATTCTGTTCCCAGTTCCTGGAAGAGTGCCTAGCACAAGGTAGACACTCATTATTCATTAATTAAATGAATTTTACTGCAACACCATGCCACAAGAAGGATCTCTGAACTTTCTACCTATAGGACTTTGGTTTCTCCAGCTAAATCAAAGGGAAACTCAGAGCCACCAACAGAGTGTCTAGCTCTATATCAACTCCCATTCATTTCTTCCAGCAGGAAAGTGATGCATTGTGTTGGGGGAATAGGAGCTGCTGGTACTGTGGTGCATTTGTCCATTTAGATCTGCTGGAAAGCTGAGGAGTAATTATAGATGCAAACCTGCTGCCTTCAACTGTAAAAACTTCACACTGAGTTAATAAAGACTTGGGCACTTAGCTTCATGTTTTTGCATCTTAACACATGAAGGCATTTTGCAAAGGGTTGAGTGAACATAATTATCAATTTCCACATGCATATTACCATTTAGCTGGGGTCAGGCAAATTCTTCCTAAACACAGACTGTTGACAATGGCAACGAGCACTTGTGCTCACTTCTCTCATCCACCATGTGCAAATTTGTGTCACTTTCTTTTGACTCCATTTTTATTGCTTTCCACATAAACCCTTGATGAATGCAAAACATCAAAGCTGCTCCCCAAATCAATCCACTTGGGGATGGGGAACAAAATGAAATTTGACTTTGCTTTCTGTAGAGGAAATTAGAGGTACATCCTGGTTGGGGCTGTATAAATTAGCAGGGAATGACTTGGGGGCAATGCAGAGGTGGCTTCTTTTACTTATTGGAACATAAGAAATTCAAAGGCTGGGGTAGGGGATGGTGTAAAATATTAAATGAAAAGGAGATCTTGGGATCCCTGGGTGGCGCAGCGGTTTAGCGCCTGCCTTTGGCCCAGGGCGCGATCCTGGAGACTCGGGATCGAATCCCATGTCGGGCTCCCGGTGCATGGAGCCTGCTTCTCTCTCTGCCTATGTCTCTGCCTCTCTCTCTCTCTCTCATTCTGTGTGACTATCATAAATTAAAAAAAATTATGAAAAGGAGATCTTTTGTTTTGGAGAGGGAACGTGTATTAAATTATGGATATAAAATGAATTTAGGAGAACCTGGAAGGCTTAGTCAGTTAGGCATCCAAATCTTGGTTTCAGCACAGGTCATGATCTTGGGATTATAAGATCCAGCCCCATGCCTTCCCTCTTCCTCTGCTCCTCCCTGCTATGCCCTCTCTCTAAAATAAATTTTAAAATCTTGAAAGTAAAAAAATGAATTTGGATAATTGGCTTATAACGGTATAATTATGTGGTTATATATATGTGGAAATAGTCTGGTGTAGAAATTGAATGGACTAAAATAGTAGAGTTAGAACATGAGTTGGACTCTAAGGCAAAAAAAAAAAAAGATGGTTGATTGTTTCTGTGATAGTGGTGATAGGTGAGCCAAGAACACAGGTGGAATTCAACTAAGTGGAGCGGAGGATTCTAAGGGTGAACACAGGCAAAACTCCAAATGGCCTGACTCTGAGACACCCTTCCCTTGCGTCTATGCCTGTGTGATCAAGAAAGCCACATGCCTGGAAGGAAGTATCTAGTAATCAGGGGCAGAAGGACCCAGGTCTAACAGCACTAATTTGGAAGGCAGTCTGAGGTGCAGTATAGAGGAGGCAATTCGTCTTTCTTCTGTCCATTCCTGCTGATCCACCTCCAATGTCTAGTGCCACTTAGTGGGCTGCAGGGCACAGTGTGGTAGCGTGTACACCTGCCGCAGAGCAAGTCGGCCTACACCATTGCCATCACTTACATCTCTGTGCCTTTGGGGAACTTACTTTCTGATGTTTTTCCTTATCTGTAAAATGAGCCAACATCTGAATTACATGACAGTCGCATGCTTTGCACAGTGCTGGCATGGAGCAAGCACTCATCAAACATTTTTTTACTGTGATATTTAATACAGTCCTCTAAGAGGAGACCGCCTGCACCCAATGAGAGGCTGGGTGTCAGTGAGGGCAGATTCCCTTCCTAAAAGGGCCTCACGTTCTGCCAACACCTTGCAGTCTTTCCCCTTCACTCTCCGCTTGGTGGTTGATGCAGTTTCTCCTTCTATTCCAAAAACAAACATGCAAGCAAATGCGTATAGATGGTGTCAGAATGGTTCTGGAAACTTCAGCTCTTTAGAATTTGTATGGCTGGTCAGATGTGTCCTGTAGGGGGAGCCATTCCCTTTCCCTCTGTCCTTACAACCAGCCCATAGATGGGACTGGTCTGTCCTCTCAAAAGGATCAAGGAGATATGGTTGCCTTTGAAGGGTGTGGGTGGGTGGGGAGTTTTATATCTGATTTATGAAATGTGACGATTGGAACGTAAATGACACCTGCCTTCTCTCCTGGAAAGAATTAATGCATAAAAGCCGTGGACCCCTCATATCTCTTCTCTCTACTCTTTGTGGGAGTGAAGAAATCTATGGTATTTCTCCAGGAGTTGGTTAGGTAATGACCAACTAGACCCAAATCTTCCCCTGTGTAGGCCCCTATATCATTTAGCAATTGGTGTAAAACAAATTACCATAAAATTTAGTGGCTTAAAACAACCATTTATTATTTTTTTACAAGTCTGTGGGCTATCTGGGTAGTTTTTTTTCCAGCTTGGGTGGGCTCATTCATGCATCTTCAGACAGTGGGAGGGTTGGCTAGATGCTGGTTGGTCTAGGATTGCACCAATGTGCAGGCTGCTCCATGTGGCTCTCATCCTCTGGCAGCCAAGTCCAGGCTTGTGCTTGCAGTGGTGGCAAGGATCTAAGAGTGAGTAAACCTAGTTATATAAAAGGACAAGAAGAGACCCACCCATGCTTTCAAGTCTCTGATTGCATGAGGTTTGCTATAGTCTTATCTTACAAGACAAGTCACCCATGAGCTAGGGAACTACAAAATATAAGCAAAGGGTGTGCATGCAGCCAGGCTATTCACTGGGGCCATTCGTGCAATCAATCTCCCCAATCTCAAAGACTGCGATATGAGGTTTGAGGTGCATACAGCTTGCAAGAGTGAGAACAGTCTTATGTGGGGGCCTCGGAAAGCTTGATGATCACAAAGATTCTTGAGCCGAGTTTTAGAAGATGAGCATGTATGTGTTCTTTAAGAGGAGGAAGGGCAATCTAGGAGGAGAGCACAGTTCACCCTAAAGCTCAGAGGCCTGACCCAGCTTGATGCATTGGAGGAATGGGGAGTAGCTCCACAGAATAAGTACAAAGGTGCTCGATGAAAGCAGAAGTCCAAGAGGTTGGGCTAAATAGCTTAGGTTTTATCTTACAGTCTCCTGGAAACCACCAGAGGTTTTTATACTATTGAATTCTATGATCTGCTTTCCTTTGGAAAGATAACCCTGCCCAAGGAGTCCAGAGGTGAGGAAGAGCCTTACACCCACCTGATCTGTAAGTCAGGAGACTTTTGTTGCCAAGTAATGCTCCTTCCTCCACCCACCCTGCTTTGTTTAGCCCTGATGTTCTTCTCAGGAACACAGCTAAGTGCTTCTAATTCACAAACCTGGAAGCCAGCTTTTGGCAGGGTCCTTAGACAAGGACAGATCCAGACACCCTGGCCACCAAAAAAAGAGAAAATAAGAAAAGAACACCAGAAATCATGGCTAGCATACGAAGCAAGGCCCCGGTTTGCATTTTCATCCTGAAGCATCTATAATTAGACCGGAGAGAAATGATTTATTTAATCCATGTTGTTTCACACAAGATCCTTAGCAGCATGCAGTCATATCTTTATTACTCCTGTGCATGCTACCTGTGTAACAGTTGAGAGCAACAATGGGGCTTTACTTATCTTCAGGAAGCCAGCCCATTCTTTTGATGAAGGAAAAATGGCCCCGGCCCCAGGTTGCCATAGACACTGGGGAAGGCTGTCACCGAGCTGCAGCACACCTATTTCCTGGTGACAAGCAGAATTAGAGGTATTGAGGAATCAAAGGGGAAAAAAAAACTAGCCTGATGAAACAAAAGGGTCCCTTCAGCTTCTCCTGACATACCTCTTTGCAAAAGCAGCCTCTGGTGCCCTTCTCCTTCTCCCCTCCTCCCTGAAGCCAGGTGAAATGGATTTGAATCTTAAAGATGGAGGCAGTAACCTCCACACAGGGCTCAAATTCACTCATAGGGCGAAGACCTACCTTAAACCACGTGAGTGGCTTCCTGTGGTTCCAACTTTCTTGATATACAAGCTTTGAAAGATCTGTCCCCTGCCAGTGTTTCTGGATTCCTCAGTCACTCTGTTACCACCACACTGTTCTCCCCTGAGTTCATAAATATGCAACACATCCCACCTAGGGGACCTTTGCCCTTGGAATTCCTCCTTCCTAAATTCCCACCCTCTTGCCCTTTGTGTGGCTGGCTCCTTCTTGTTCCCCAGGTCTCAGTTTGAAGGTCGCTTTCCCCAGAGGACAGGCCTGACCATTATATCTGAAATAGCTCCTCCATCCCACTTATTCCCCATCACATCATCTTGGTTCTTGCCTGGTAATTTTCACAACCTACAATTATCTTTTATTTACTGTTTGCTTATTTATGGCTGGTCGCCCCCACTAGGGTGCAAGCTGCATAAAGTCAGGTGCCCAAGAGATGTATGTGCTTCTCTTTGCTTGGTTTCTTCCCAAGGCAGACACTTGAGGCAAGGATTCAGGTGCAAGTGGCTTACTTGGGAGGTGAAGGAAGTGCAGAAAGGAGATAGGAGTGAGACAAGGAGGGGAAAGCAGCCACTGAAGGACTGTGTTAACAAGTTTCCATTGACAAAGGGGTTCACAAACAACGGAAGCTTATTTTTCACAGTTCTGGGTGCCAGAAATCTGTGATTAGGCTGCCAGCCTGATCAGGTTCTGGTGAGAGCCCGTCCAGGCTGCAGATAGTTGATGTCTCCTGGTGTCTTTCATGGCAGAACAGGGAAGGGACCTTTCCGGGGTCTCTTTAATAAGGGTACTAATACCCATTCATGAAGCCTCCACCCTCATGACCTAATCACCTCCCAAAGCCCTCAAATTCCATTACATTGGAAATTAACTTTTAACATATCAATTTTGAAGGGATAGAAATATTTAGTCTATAGCTGGTGTGTTAGGAAATGAGTTACCATTGAGGTAACTGGGAAGCTCCTGGAGCCGGTGAAGGACACACAACTTAAACTTGATCTACCTGAGCAATTATAGAGCCGGGATAGTCGCAGGCCAGTTCACATCGGTCATTGAGGGCTGTTCCCAGTGAACGGGGAAGTCTCCTTGTAAGCAAATAAGTAACACTGGATTATGTACTAGAAGTAAGAATTGTCTTTGGAGAGCTTTGTAGGAAAGAGAAAATGTGGTTATTACCAGAAGATGCCTACAATATAAGGGTGGGGGTAGGACACTTTGGGTGAGGCCAACATAGTAGGAAAGATAAGAGCCATGTGAAAGTGAGGGTCTGGCCAAAAATACCATGGAAGAAAGACAAGTGGAGGCTTTACATAATCAAAAAGGTACAAAGGTCAGCATGCCATATTTCTAAAATTGAGGTAACAGTTACATACGATGGAGTACACACATGTTGATGGCACAACCCAATGAATTTGTTGTACCTCTGTTTACATCCATATAACCACCACCCAGATCAAGATATAGGATGTTTCCATCCTTCCAGAAAGTTCTCTCATGCCCCTTTCCAGTCAATAGCTCCTCCTTATCCCCAAGAAATCACTCTCCTGAATTTTATCATCAAAATTAAAATTTAAAGTAACATATTTTGGGACTCCTGGGTGGCTCAGTGGTTGAGCATCTGCCTTTGGCTGCCAGCTTGGTGCAACTCCAGGATCAAGTCCCACATCGGGCTCCCTGCATGGAGCCTACTTCTCCCTCTGCCTATGTCTCTGCCTCTCTCTCTCTCTCTCTCTCATGAATAAATAAATTTTTTAAAGTCTTTAAAAAATAAATAAATAAAGTAACTTTTTTAATGTATGGAAGTTGTAAATACTTGTAGAAAATTCATGCAGTAAAAAAATTTGAATGCAATAAGTTGAATCATTCATAATCTTACAGTCCAGAAGTAGCTACCTTGAACATTTTCATCTCTTCTTTATTGTCTTTATTACTCATTTTTATTTTAACTTGAGCCCATACTGTATATTCAATTTCATATTCTGTTTTTTTTTAATTAATCATTAGGACATAAGCATTTTCCAGGTTAATTACAATTTTTTTGTAAACATTGTTTTACATGGCTTCAAATATTCCATTGAGAAATTTAGCAAAAAGTACTTACCAATTTCATACCTCTCAGCTATTTTAGTTTTTTCCCCACTATTTTACAGTAATGAGTGCCTTTTTACAAAAAGCTCTCTGGCTTTTGGATTGTTTTATTAGAATGGGGGTGGAAGTACAGAGGTAAAATAATACATATTCTTTAAACCCTCGTTAAATATATCTATATTTAATCCCCAACTGACCATGGTTCAACTTAGGATTCTTTGACTTTACAATGGTGTGAAAGCGATATGCATTCAGTAAAAATTGTACTTGGAATTTTGAATGTGGATCTTTTCTGGGGCTAGTGATATGCAGTCCTCCCTTGTGATGCTGGGCAGTGGCAGCAGCCATATGTTAGCCACAATCATGGGAGTCAACAATCAACACAATGACAACCCTGCAATTTGTCATTTTCAGTAGGATATTCAATAAATTCCATGAGATCCTCAACACTTTATTATAAAATAGGCTTTGTGTTGGATGACTTTGCCCAACTGTAGGTTAATGTAAATGATGTGAGCATGCTTAATGTTGGTGAGGCTAAGCTATGATGTTTGGTAGGTTAGGTGTATAATGTGCATTTTCAACTTTTGATATTTCCAATTTACTATGGGTTTTTCAGGATGAAACTCCATTGTAAGTTGAGAAAGATCTGTATTCTCAAACAGCTTTCCAGAACAGATTGATTTATGCTATCACCTCGGTACACAAAGGGTACCCATTGAGCATCCCACTCACCATCATTAAGCACCATCATGGGTTTTTTGGTTTGTTTTTTGTTTTTGAAACTTGAAGTATTATCTGGAAAAACTCACAAAAGCTCTCCAAAGAAAAGCTCTGTTTAGTGTCCTCTCCAAAGAACAATGCTGGCTTATTTTTCCTCTTGTATTCTATAATGTTGAGATATTCTGAATAGGTGACCTCAGAAATCACTTTGATTCAACATCTGGAGCCATCAGTGAGCAATGCGTAGGGAGGACAGACAAGGGACTTCTGTGGGCTGCCTTGGAGCAGGGTCACAGATGGCCTCCCATTACATAACCTCCTTCAGAGGAGTACATTCTGTTCACCTCTCATTTCATCATGGGCATGGAAAAGGAAGAAGTTGACAGACCCAGTCTGTGACTTGGACAGCTTCAGAGGGTGCCTTTGTGAGGGTGGGACAATGTGAGAGCTGATAATTACAGTGCAGAGCACAGCTGAGAGGCATAATGATCAGGCCCAACCTAACATTTAGGTCAGACTCGATAATGGCCTTTGAAGGCATTTTCTGCTATTTAAAATCACCCTCCCATCTCCAGGAAATCCGGCCTCTTGCCCTGGAATAAAGGCCAGGATATGGGTGCATGCTATCTGTAAGGCACTTCCAAACTTGTTTCTAGGAAAGCTACTCCAATGAAAATTCCTTACCATGAGCAGGAAAACTCAATTCTCATAGACTTTCTAAAAGCCCAAGAAAGTAAGTCCATAATGGTCGTGTCAAGAAGCAAGAGGTTCATGTGAACAGGTAGTCTTCTAAATCCACCTTGGAAGTACTGCTTCTTTGCCTAAGGTTAGATATCCTTGGGCCTATGCCTATCCAACATGGTTTCCCTCCCTCTAAGTGCCTTTGAATCACATGACAATCACCATCACTAATTTTTGTATCTTTATTCTCAAATCCATCATACATAAAAACGATGGCCACACAGTGACTTCTGTAATGAATATGCATGTGTAGGTATTGTAGGATACATTATTAGGTGCTGTAATATTTATCCACAACAGTTAATGTCATTTCTGTGACAGTCTTTCCCTACCTAAGAAAAAAGGAAGAAGAAAAGTGTTTTGTGTGTAAACATGATACACAGCTAGTGAGGTTAGATACTCTGAGTTTCCAGAACCCAGACATTCTTGGTTCTTTTGTGTTTATTCTGTGATCAGCTGTTTATAATGCATGCCCACCACCATCTACCCCCCAAAGAAAATGATTTCTATTTCCATGGAGATTAGACTGGGAATAAGAAGGCAAATACCTGGATACTAGACCCGCCAGGTAGCCTGGATCTACCCACAGGTGTAGCACCTGTAATGTTAGCTGGTGGTCTCCCTCTCCCATAGCCCCATGTTGCTGGGTGAGCTGCCCCACCTTGCAGCCATGTTGCAAGCCTAGGGACTAGACAACAAGTGGCAATGCTTTCTAAACATCTTTGTCATTACTTCCAGAGTTCCTGCCATTTCCTTGCAACACTGAACACGTAGGGTGCAAATCCCTGAGATTTTCAGAACACCAAACCGATCATTTATATACTCGGGAACCCTCCTGTTGACCTGGAAGCCTCTGAGTCAATGTACTCCAAAGACACTCCCCTCTCCCAGCCATATACTCTCTTAATAGGTCTTTGAGAATAAAAATCTGAAAGTTTATGGTGGTGTCTTCAGCTTTTGGTCACCCAAGCCAAAGACACACAAGTGCCAGGCTGCCTTCTTTAAATGGGAGTGGAGAGAAAAGATGAAATATAAAACAAAATATAGATGGGTTCTATCCTTTCTGAGTCTTCCCTGCCCACCCCCCAGCCACACACACACACACACACACACACACACACACACACACACATTCACAAACACCCAGACAATCTCAACAAATTATCCTGCCATACTTGTATGTTCTCTTATTTAACTCCTATTTATCCTTCAAACTCCTGGCTCAGAATCTTCTCTGGGACAACTTATTTGTCCATTTCCACCAGTGCAAAACAAATCACCTCCTTCTTCTACTGACTTTGTTATATGTGCCTCACTGAACTCATAACACCAAATTATATTTTCAGTTTTTATAAATTATGATTGACTTGTGGGCAAACACCAATGTGCTCTCCCATATTTGCCTCCCTAGAGTTTAACTCAGGGTCAAGTACATAGTAGGTGCTCATTAAATGTTTTCTAATTATATTAAGTGTTATTGTAATCCTGACTTCTAGTTTATATGAATAATAACACTTAACAATGAGCACTTATTATATGTTAGGCACTATTCTAAGTGTCTTTTTTATGCTCACTAAATCCTTACTGATCTGGGAGGTAATAGTATCACCCTCTACTTTACAAATGAGGAAACAAAGGCCCAGAGAGGTTCATCAACTTGCCCAAATCACACAAATGGTAGGTGGTGGAGTTGGGATTTTAGTTCAAGTCATCTGGCTTTGAGTACAGTCCATAAGTTTATCCTGCTGTTTGATATCATCCCCTGAATAATCACACAGTACTATAAATTAAGACCAAAGGGTTCATTCATAGGAAGAGTAGTGATAAAATGATTTCAAATTAACCTAAGGATAACACTCCCTTTCCACCATCAATGATAAATATGCCAATGTATGTTAATTCATTTGTTCCTTTGCTCCCTCTATAAATATTTATTGACCAATGACTGTTCCAGGGATGGTTTTAGAAGTTAGCTTTCAAGGAAAGGATGCAGCCCTTATCTCCAAAAACTTAGAATTTAAATTCATTTCAATTTAACTCTCCTTCAATAAACATCTCCAGAGAATTGCAAGACTATGTTAGGTTCTAGGGATACAAAAAAGAACCAGGAAGAGTCTGAGATCCTTTAGAACTCATACTTTAGGAGAACTCCTCCTTTAGAGGAGACAGACACAACTGTCTTGATTAAATGGGAAGGGCCAAAACAGACCAGAACAAATACCTGTGTGGGAGAGATGGAGCCTAACTCCAGGCCTCTATAGAAGGCCTCCTGGGGGAAACAAGGCTGCACCTGAATCTTGAGAGAGCTACAGATGTTGCCCAGGTGAAAAGAGCTGGGACAACTCCAACACAAGCAAACAGGTTGGTGTTGCTAGAGCCAAGTGAGAAGTAGTGACAGGAGATAATGTTGGAGAACATGGAGACACAAGCAGGAGAACATGGGGACACCAGCCAGAGAACATGTTGGAAAGATAATATGTTTCCAGAAGACCTATGAGAACTTTCACTTTCTACATCCTGTTCAACAGCAATGAGATGGAAACAAACTAGTCTTCACGAAAAGGAGGGGAGCTTCTTTCTCAGTTGACTGTGTAGAACATAGGTCTTGGAAGATAGCTATCATATGGGCAATTATTGCCTCTCCAGGCCAATAAGTACTTAAAATAAGTAACTAGATTTCCAGGCTGGACTCCTACTTCATATGAGAAGGAAACTGCTCTTAAATAAGGTAGATGTTCAGATTATCCCATAAGTGACAGAAAATAACGTCAAGGGGGGAGAAAAATGAATAAAGATGGACCTGAAAAGAATAATGAAGGGGTATTAGTGTGTGGTTTATGATGCATGGTATTTTGTTAATGTCAAACTTTCCCAGGTGTGTCATATAAGTCACAGAACAAGGCAATGGATGGAAGTTTTATTTTCTCTTATTTGAAACAACAAGCCCCTATGAACTAAATAAAAATATAGGGGCTTGGGAACATGGGGAATTGATTTACCAGGACATAAAATTGATCAAAGGGATTATGTTTCACCATATAGCAACAAAAAACACCACTGCCATTTCTGTTTGCCCCTTCAAAGATTATTGAGACCTTTCATGATGCATTATTACATGGGATCTTATCTCAGTCCTGGGAAAGTTCTATCATTTTATATGTTGAAGAGTGACATGGATGATGCTTGTTCCAGGTATTTCAGCTAGTAAGGAGCCAAGCTGGAATTCAAACTCAGGTACACCAACTCTAAAATGAATTCATTTGGACTGTATAACCCTCTCCCCCACCCTTCTGAGCAAATGTCTTCTGAGTCGCATTTAACCATCAACCTTGATAAAAATCTCTTCCACATAGTTGAAGTTCCTGTATTTGGAGTGGTTGGAATTCCAATAACATTGTTTTCTACTTCTCAGCCGGTGAGCATCCCCAGAAGAAATAGCTTTTTGTCTCAAAGGAAACAGTGTAATGAAAAGTCCTTTTCTGGGCAGCCTTAGTACTGTCTGTTTTGCCTTTGGATGAGTTATGATTCTCAAGAAGCAAAGCCGCCCCTCAAAACTGGAGGTGAATAGGGTAAATTCCATTGCCTAACCTAGTTTTATTTTATTTACAGAATGTGTTGTTTTGAGCCATTTATTTTTTTCTTCTTTTTAAACTTTATATTTTGAAATAGTTATAGATTCACTGGAAGTTGCAAACAGAGTAGGATTCCACACACCCTTCAGCTGACAGGAATACCTAACACATCCATAGGACAATATCACTGCAGAGGGATTTTTAATATTTTTTCTGAATTAGTTACATAAATTAAAATAAAATGAGCAGACAAATGTCAGCAACAAACCTAGGAGATCTAATATAAAAGTCAAGAGTTTTGGTCTTCCTTAGAAACTTGGAAGACCTAGCAGTGTGCTCCTGCATGGACACTACTGGTGGCCAGTTATTGATTGCCACTTGTCAACAGCAAGCATCCTTTAGGTCTATAAATCTCTGTTCAGTTGCATTACTTGTCTGGTTTCTGGAGGCAGGAGAGTTTTAAGTGCACAGAGGGGAAGTTTGGAATGACCTTGGGGAATCTCTCCAGTACCTCCTTTAAGGCATGGACTTATATGTCTTCAGACTCACACATAATGGCTTCAAGTGAGAACATCTCTGAAACTGGGGTTTTTAAGCTGGGTTCCACAGATCCCTATTGTTGAGATTTAATAATTCAAGGAACCTCTGGAAAGTATGGGACACTTTTGTGTCCCTATGATCCTAGGAAGTGTAGGCATTTGCAATTTAGAAAGATATATTATTGTTGCTTACATCTCCTCTTCCATGATTTAGCTCTTGCCTTCCCTACAGACAGAAATGGAGTTCCAGGCACACCTCACATATATTCTTCTTCAACTGCTTTTATCTTGCCTTAGGTCACTGTGAAATAAGATTTATTCCTTCTCTGCCATGCCATGTTCCTTTCCATTTTTTCCCCACTCCCCACCACTTGATATAATTATTTCTGTGGTGAGCTCAATTGATCCCTGGACTTGGATCATGCCCATACCCCTTCTTTAAACAAAATATATGCAGGTTTTAGGTTAGTGGAAAAGACATTTGTAAAGTAATTTCAAGGCAGAAAAAAGAAGACTGTTAACAGAATAACTAGGAGTCATGCTAAGAGATAGCCAGTTTTTACATTTTCAGATCTGGGTGTCTTATAGTTGCTTTCTGCTTAAGGGTCAGACTATGTCAAAGGTCTCCTTTTCCCCTCTACTTCAATAAAGGGAATTACGCTCTGCCCTGATCCCACAATCCAGCAGGAAACTGGAGAGATGGAGTCAGATGACTGACAGCTCACCTCTAATGCCAAAGAAAGGAAGAGACGAGCACCCTTCAAGAGACAAGAGTGCCAGGGATTGGGAATAGAAAGAAGAGGAGATATAAAGGGAGAAGTTTCTTTCTAAGGAAAGGGGAGCCCCAAGTATCTAAAACGAACCTCCCTCACATAGAAACACACTATTTAAAAAAAGCCATCTGTAAATTCATAGATTCTATGGAGCATTTGAGGGGTAATAGTCAGAGTGAGTATTTACTAGGCTTCCCCTCCTCCAAGAAGTATATAAGAAGACTTGATCCTCCCAGAACATACATCCTCCTCCGTTGTGCTTGCTGAAGTATTAACTCAACCCCTTAACAGCAGCATTTCATGTAATCACAGCCCCAGCTGCCCATGCTGGTAAATCGCTGAGATCACTGCCCTTCTAATGGGAAGTTTGGAAGGTCAAAAGAAGCAGATTTGGCTCCCAACTGGGCTTTTGAGAGCTGACCTTTTATTTCCTCCATTGCTCTCCGGCACACAAGTCCTCATTTCCCAAGAAGGTCCCTGTAATTGGGCTGAACACAATGGCAGCAGGGCGGACACTTGGGGAGGTGGCAACTCAGACTCAAATTCAAGAAATTATAAATCTGAGGGCTCAAGAGGCCATCAAAAGCCATTTGGTCCAGTTTCTTGCTTCTGCCTCAATCATTCTCCATTTGGATGTAACAAGTCCTCCCCTAAGCCCCCATGTTCCAGATGTATCACACCTGAAAGATGGCTTTCTTGGGTAGACAATTCTAGCATTGCCTCGGTAACCTTTCAAATGTCTCCTTTATTAAATAATAATAAAAAAAAGTCCAAGAACTGTGCCTACATTGCCTTTGCTTTCTTGTTAAGGTCAGCTCCTCTTGTATTCTCATTATCCAAGATGGAAGAGATGGAGGACACCTCATTTTGCGAGGGAATGTAGACAGTAATTAAGTTGCCACATAGTCTTTTCCCTTCTGGGCTAATTCCAATTATTTTTAACCTTTTCACATGGACCCTTTTTTCTGACCTTTTAATGAATTTTTGCTGCTTACCTCTGGTCCTTCTCCAGAGGTTACATCTTCTTCAACAGTTTGCTAAAACTTTTCAATAGGAATAATGAAATGATTACTATTTCCCCCCTGGCTGTAATAGCAGGCACCCAATTTTGAGAAATATTTAATAGGAATTATATGCCTAATTTTCAGCTCCATTTCTGCAATGACATTTCCACTGAATGCATCAGCTCTGCTGTCTTCTTTTTCAACTTAATGTTTTATCTACAAAATAAGACGATCACTGGAGGTATTTTCAAAGAATTATCAAGGCCCTACTAAGTATGTAAGAGTGTGTAACAGATAGAAAATCAGTAGATATTGTTAGGTCCTTGTGATATAAGCATCCCAGTGATGAGAATGGAAACCAATATCCTTTGAGTAACTACTGTGGGCTCAATACATATTTAATCTCCTAATCCTCCTAGAATCCCTTCAAAATGGATGATATTGCTACTTTCCAGAGGAGCAAACTAAGATTCAGAGACTGAATGCCTTGCGCAAGTTCTTGCAGTTAATTATGTGGTAGAAAAGTGCTATAAGCCCAGACTTGTCTTGCCCTAAAGCCAATACACAGAATTTTCAGGGCTTTGGTGGTTTTCACTGTGCTCACATTTATGAATTTGGATCCCTTGTATTCCAAGTCAAGGGTCATCTTGAAAAGACCAAGCTGATATCAGTAATTGTTATATATGATAAATGCTGTTATCTTCAGGAAGCCAACAGGGAACTCACAACAGGGAGGATTAAACCCTATCAGGATTTTCCCAGTGGAATTGCCATGACCCTGTTCTCTATGGTTGGAGAGACACTTTGGAATGGAGAGTAAATGCATGGAGCCTGGGACCAGTCTGGTTTTCATCTCGACTTCTCCACTTACCAACTGTGCAGCCTTGAGAAATATGCTTTACCTCTCTCTGCTTCCGTTTTCTCATCTGTAGAATAGAAATACAGATAGCACTTATCTCTCTGTGCTGATGGGGTTATTAATACATTTAAAGTGTGTAGAACTGAGCCTGAAGTAGATTAAGTGCTGAGTATTAGTAACCATTGGCATCTCTGAAATCTCTTTTCCCCAAGGTATGGTAGCTTTCAATGTCCATCTTTTCTAGAGCCATATCATCATTATGGTAACCATGGCAAAAAGGCTTCTCTGGATGTTTCCATGGCATTTTGTTGTTGTTGTTTCCTTAAGCAAAACTTGCAAATCTCTTTTGAGAACTAAAGATATCTAATTTTTCTAGGCCAAAGGGAATCTAGGTTTCTATCAGAGCCATAAAAGGCTTTAAGCAAGGATATGGGGAATTAGACAGGATGTACTAAAGCAATTAGGCACACAAATGGATGAGATGAAATCAAATCTATCTGAAATACAAGGTCTTTATGTTTAAGGTAACTGTAGGAGCTTTAGCAGAATAGGGAATGGGACAGGATTCCAAAATGTCTTTGCTTACCTGAGCAATTTATTTTTTTCTATGTCCTTGAACATAAAATTTATATTGAAGCAAAAATATATATAGGAAAGGACACCAGTCTCCCATTTTATTTCTCTATTGATTTTCCTACTTAACACACAATATTCAAATGTTTAAAAATAAACCATTTTGCTTGAACTATCAAAAGTTGTAGGGTGAACAAATTTTCGTTGTTTTTTTTTTTTTTCTCACATTTTGGCCAAAGTTAAATCCACCAAAAATAATTTGAAAACTGCCTTTCTGCAGTTATACTCTGATGAACTTGAAATTGTTTAAAATAACAACAACAACAACAACAAAAGCCCTTGGGATGGACATCAATTTCCACCAACTTCGGCTCAATCGCATGGTTTTCTGCCCTTATCCATGATATACTTTACCATCATTTGCCTGATACTTTGTGTGTTTGTCTCTCCTTTCAACTACCTTTCAGATCCCTTGAGGGGAGCAATCTTGCTGAACCCCTTTGAAATCCCTGCATTTCTGAGTAGTCATATAGTTTTCTCATTGTGTGTGCTGGGGAAGCCACAATTCACAGAATGGGTGCATCTCTCCTCTCAGGCAATGTATGTTGTTAAAATGATAGAAGTTTTACTACACAAAACAAAAACAAAACCTGGGCATATTCTTGAAAGCTGGTCTTTTCATTAATTAGCATAATGGATTAAGTAAATAGGGAAGAAATTAGGTTTGAAAAAGAACAGATTACCTACAGGGCTGAAATCTCGTCACACGATACGTTTGCAGTGTTAGTGCATTTTTCATTTTAAAGAGGGATCATTCGTTAAGCCTAGAGGCATTCTGTGTTCACAGTATATTCTGAACAGCACCAATCTCCTTCCAAACAAAGGAGAATCCAACTACTTTATAATAAGGAGACCGGCTAGTAGATAGCTTGAATGTTACTGAGGTGCTTAGCTCAGCTCTGCTAAAATCCTGGAACACTGATTCCATCCATCCATCCACCCATTCTTTCATTCATTCTTTATTCCAATGAGAATTATTGAGCACTTACTATATGCCAACTATGGCTTGTCTGACCCAGAAACGTCACCAAGCCAACAAAGAAAGTAGGCAATAGATGGTCTAGACCTAAAGCACACAGAGGCTGTCTATCCTGGGGATATGAGGTTAAGTCAGGTGGGTACCATAGCCAAACTGTGGAAGGAGCCATATGTCCTTCTTCGACAGATGAATGGATAAAGAAGATATGGTCTATATATATAATGGAATATTATTCAGCCTCATAAAGGACAAATACCCACCATTTGCTTCAACATAGATGGAACTGGAGGGTATTATGCTGAGTGAAATAAGTCAATTGGAGAAGGACAATCATCATACGGTTTTAGTCATATGTGCAATATAAGAAATAGTGAAAGGGATTATAAGGGAAAGGAGGGGAACTGAGTTGGGAAAATTAGAGAGGGAGACAAACCATGAGACTTCTAACTCTGGGAAACAAACAAAGGGTTACCGAAGGGGAGGTGGGTGGGGGGGGATGGGGTAAGTGGGTGACGGTTACTAAGGAGGGCACTTGATGGGATGAGCACTGGGTGTTATACTATATGTAGGCAAATTGAATTTAAATAAAAAAATTAAAAATTTTTTTTTAAAACTCAGGTGGGTGAGGTATCCCTGGGTGGCTCAGCAGTTTAGCGCCTGCCTTTGGCCCAGGGTATGATCCTAGAGACCCGGTATCAAGTCCCATGTCCAGCTCCCTGGATGGAGCCTGCTTCTCTCACTGCCTGTGTCTCTGTCTCTTTCTCTCTCTGTGTCTCTCAGGAATTAATAAATAAAATCGTTTTTAAAAATTAAAAAAAAAGTCAGGTAGGTGAATTCTTCCTCCAAGCTGTGCTCAAATGTTACCTCTTCCATGAATCCATCTATCATTTCCTCTTGCATTCCCAAAGGGTTTACTCAAAACTTCTATTTTCATGTATTTCCTTTGTTATATTATTGTTACCTTGGATGCAGTGAAACACAGTGGCAAAAAATGAATTTTAGAGGGATGCCTGGGTGGCTCAGTCAGTTAAGCATCCGACTCTTGGTTTCAGCTCAGATCTTGATCCCAGAGTCGTGAGTTCAAGCCCCACATTGGGCTTCATGCTCAGCAGGAAGTCTGCCTCTTTCTCTCTCTCTCTCTCTTTCTCTCTCTTTCTCCCTCCCCCTCTGCCCCTCTTCCCACTCATGTTCTCTTTCTCTCTAAAATAAATAAATAAATAGGTAAATAAATAAATATTTTTAAAAGAAATGAATTTTATTTATTTAATTATTTTTAAGAAATGAATTTTAGAGTCAGATTGAGATTTGCATTCCAGCTTCAACCCTTTCTCACTCTATGTCCTCAAACATAGGAATTAATCCCTCTGTACCTCAGTTTCTTTACCTGTGAAATAGGCATAATAAAAGATTGCCATGAGATATAACAAATGCAGGTAGAGACCATTGGCATTTTAACTACCACAAGCAGCACTAACTGAATCTTTCCAAGTGCTTTAGGTTATGTTAACTCATTCAATTTTCACAATAACCCCACAAAGTAGGCACTTTACTTATTTTGGATGAGAAAAAGATGAAGAGACATTAAGAAAGTCCCTCAGTGTCACACAGTGAATTACGTGCTGGGTCTGAGTTTTGAATTGAGGTATATTGCCTCCAGGATTCCGGATCTTGCGACTCTGCTATATCGACTTCTATAAAAGAACATGATCGGCATTAATAAGTTGTAGCTATTATCCTTAAAATAAATATAATTTTAATGATATTTTCCCATCATTATGTTCATACCATCTTGAAACAAAAACCATGTCTATCCATCCATCTTCCTACATCTGTGCTTTGCACATAGTAGGTCTACAGCATTTGTTCATTGAATTGAAATAGCTTTCCTAAAAACAAAATAAAGCAAAAGAAAACAAAACAAACAAGTAAACACTAAGAGATATACTATGTTAAAAGATAATTCTGTCCATTTTTTTTTGATAAACGATTTTTCCAGAACCCTGGGGACTAGTGCAAAACGCAAATTTTTGAACACTTTAGAATGGCACCCTCCATTTCAATAATTTCACAGCTCAGCTTCCAATTCTTTTCTTCTTCTTGCAACTCCTCACCATAAGCCATTCTTAGAAAATAATTCTCACCTTCCATTCTAGATTTGCAACTTTTATTTATTTGCAACCTTGCAAATAGTCATCTGCCCACTGGCTCAGGGGAACAGGCATCTATGCCTAGAGATTTAAAAAGAATAGAGATGTCCTACATCTTCTGAACTGGGAAGTACAGAAAAGAGGATTGAGGGCAGAGTGACCAAATTCTTCAATTGATTGTGCACCTTTTCATCTATCAGACACTATAGGATAGAAATTCATAACATGAGACTTTACAAGTCTGGGTACAACTAGAAGACAAGTTATTTTTATTTTGTTATTAGAGCTGAGCACATATTTCCTTACAAGTCTTAATTTTCCTACAGGTCTTTGACCATGAACTCACTGCCAGAAGGCAGGAAGCTGAGTCAGTCCAGAACCAATTATGTGAGCCAACTGACTCTCAGATTGACCAATCACTGGGAATAACCATGCCTACCACAAAACGGGCCATTGGGCATGGTCTAGGAAAACAAAAAAAACAAAGCAGTAAACCAAAATTTTTTTTTCTCTTTCTTGCATCAAGCTGTTGTTTTGTTGCTGAATATTCAGCCTAATAAGGCTTTGGTAAAGTTGGGTGTTAGAATATAGAATCAAGAAATAATCATATATCTGAGCTGTATGGAAAGGTATAGTCGACCAACTTCAACCCCCTCCCCAAATCAGAAATCTCTTTTGGCCATTCCATTTTTTTTTTCCTTTTTGACATCTTCTGAGCACTTGCTTGGTTCCAGGCATTATGATAGGCATTGTGGCTAAGGGAAGTGAACAACTGAGTT
Source organism: Nyctereutes procyonoides (assembly GCF_905146905.1). NCBI lineage: Eukaryota > Metazoa > Chordata > Mammalia > Carnivora > Canidae > Nyctereutes > Nyctereutes procyonoides. The sequence continues at coordinate 48,136,529 of NW_026575126.1, read as the reverse complement.
CTTTTCCTGGAGAAGTTCACCATGTAGATGCAGAAAGAAGCAGGTAAACAGGTAACCACTGTAAAATCTTGGGCCATCAAGTTCAAGATGCTAAGGTCAGGTTGGACCATCAAAGTGATCTGGACAGCCTGCCTCAGGTAGGGATAACTGAGGTGGGTATTGATGGATATATAGGAGTTTTCTCTTATCCAGCTGAGGGCATGTCCCAAAGAGCTTTTGCTCAACCATTTCTCATGAGGAAAACATTAGTCCTTTTCAGTAGTTAGCCATGTTGATACAGTTGCTGGAAAATTTCCTGAACCTAAATATGCCTCTCTTGTCTCTGGTTCTGTTTTGGAAAAATTCTTTCCTTTTGATAGGGTCCTATTGGACACTGAAACACAGCCCTTATGCCGCCTCCTATCCAAATAAACATTTTTTAATTAGTCTTATATAACTTAATATCCAGTTCCTTTGTCTTTCCAGTCACCCTTTGCTGGTAAAAAGGGCCTTAACTAAGTATTTTTCATTTAATATCTCTATCCTCACAACAAATCCTTTAAGAGACTATTTTTTTACCCCATTTACAAATGAGAAAATGGAAGACTCAGTAAGTAACCCATCCAAAGTAACATACCAGAGCCCTCGCTTTAAACTGTTAATAATACTGCCTCTTAGATTCCCACTGATTTCATTAAAATGATCAGAGATAGAGACTTGATGTACCCTTTGCTACCTTTTAGCTCAAGAAAGGCATGATATCAAAGCAGTAGAATGCCCTGGAGCCAATTAGGAAAATGAAGTCAAACCCCTATCTGTAATTGTGTTAGGCTTGGCCGACAGTGTCCTGAGCACAGAAGGCAATGTTTTTGTTGTAAGTGTGATGTAACTGTCACAAGTACATGGAACCCACTGTCTGAACTGTAGAACATAAGTCACAATTGTATTTGTGCCCAGTAAACACAACACAGCCCATGCCAAGCTCCTCGCCACATCCCTGCAAGCTAAGACCCTGAAACTGTGGGATTCTGCCTGTCTATGCCTATGTTCCTGTCCTCATATGTTCTTATGGTTCTTCATCTTCTGCTCTTTTTCTAAAAAAAATGTGAAGGGAGACATTTTCAGTTGTCACACCTGGGAGTGAGGGGTTGGGTGCTACTGGCATGGAGTGGGTGGAGGCCAGGGATGCTGTTCAACATCCTCCAGTGCACAGGAGAGCCACCAATACCATAGAATGATCCAGCCTCCCATGTGGTTGGTGCAGAGGCTGAATCACCCTGCCATGGCTACATTGGCTCATCTGCTTCATCCTCTATCCACTTGCCTCTTCTCCCCTCTTTTGCCTTCTTCCCTTTTGTTTTCTCTTTCTTGTTATCTCATCCCTCTCTCAAATCCTCTGTTCCATTCAACTCCTTTCCTCTTTCAGTGACCAAAAAAAAAAAAAAAAAAAACAAAAAACAAACAAAAAAAAAACACAGCTTCTACTCAGTGAGCAAACTTGATGTCTAAAAACCCAAGCAGCAGTAGTAGCCAGAGGCAAACAATATGGTGGAATTTAGGATGCCAGTACTTGTTAAAGTAGGGTGCCTACAAATATTTCTTCCTCTGAGCTTCAGACCTGCTGGAATTTGCAAACCAATGATCCCTAAAAGGTAACACTAATCTTGTGTCTTGACTGATGAGAATCCAGTTACTTGGAAAGACTCAATGATCCACAGACCCAAGGGCTGTCTCCAGCACTGATTGGGTACCACACCATACATGATCATTAGATCATCCATGTAGTAGGCTACTCAGGCTGCCATAGCAAAGTGCCACCAACAAGGTGGCTTAAACAACACAAATTCAGGGGTACCTGGCTGCCTCAGTTGGTTAAGCATCTGACTTTTGATTTTAGCTCAGGTCATGATCTCAGGGCATGATATTGAGCACTGCATCAGGCTCCATTCTGGGTATAGAGACTGCTTGGGATTCTCTCTCTCCCTGTCCCTCTGTCCCTTTGCCACCTACCCTCCCCCCTCCCAGCTCTCTCTTGCTCTCTCTCTCTCTTTCAAAAAAAGAAAAAAACACACACACAAATTTATTTTCTTACAGTTCTTGGAGCTGGAAGTCTGAGATCAAAGTATCTGTGAGTTATTTCTTCTGAGACCTCTCTCCTTGGCTTATAGATGGCTCTTCTCCTTGTGTCCGCACATCATGCTGCTTCTGTGTTTATCTATCCCCAGTTCTGGTTTATTTTTTATTTCCTTATTTTGTCTAGCTTTATCAAAGTATACTTGACACATAAAAATTGTACACATTTAAGGTATACAACATGATGTTTTGATACATGTATGCATCGTGAATTGATCACCACAATGAAGATAACCAACCATCACCTTTTCTTACAAGGACTTTAGTCATATTGGATTAGGGCCCACCCTAATGATTTCATTTAACCTTAAATTTCTCTATAAATTCCATATCTTCAAATATAGCCACAGTCTGAGATGCTAGGCATGAGGGCTTCAACATATAAATTTCAATGGAGTAACATAATTCAGCTTCCACCAAGGACATTGTCACTTAAGTTGACCCCTCACTAAATCGCAGATGCTCCCATTATATGCTAATATTTCCATCTTCTGAAAGCTATTTTAATTCATAAATACTAAAATTGATCACCAAGTTGCTTTAATTATAATTCTAAAATATCATTGAAATGGGTTGAGTTGTGTCTCCCAAAATTTATATGTTGAAGTTCTAACCCCAGTACCTCAAAATGTGTCCTTGTTTGGAAATAAGGTCTTTGTAGATATAATTATTTAAGATATGGTGATGCAGGAGCATCCTTATAAAAAGAGGAAATTTGGAATGCCGACATGCACAGAGAAACATCTGTGAAGGCACACAAAGAAAATGCCATGTTAAGATAAAAGCAGAGCTTGGGAAGATGTGATGGAAGCCAAAGAACAGCAAAGATGAGCAGCAAACCAAGAGGTAGGAGACAGGCACAGAACAGATCTGTCCCTCTTGGCCCTCAGAAAGAACCAATCTTACCTACACCTTGACCTTGGACTTCCAGCCTCCAGAAACTGTGGGATAGTACACTTCCATTGTTTAAGCCACCCAGTGTTGTATGTGGTTACAGCGGCGTTAGCAAGCAAATATTCCCCTCCTCCACATGCCCATCCCTACAGCTAAACTGGAGACTGCATCATTTCTTAGGGGGCCTGTTGCAATCAGCTTCAGGCACTATTGCCCTTGAAAGACTAATACCCTCTCTTTCCATCCATTCTCCACCTATCTGCCTAGGCGATCATTCTGTAATTCAAGTGTCCCCTTGTAAGGAATCTTCACCATTGCCCTCAGGATGTGAGCTAAGATCCATCTAGCCCAACATGCAAGTCCATTAATAAAATCAGTTCTTTTCTTCAAGCATCCTCTGCCCAATTTTTGTTTTTATTTTTTCTTTCTAAAGATTTTATTTATTTATTTATTTATTTATTTATTTATTTATTTGAGAAAGAGAGCATGAGAAGGGGGAGGAGCAAAGGGAGAGAAAGAAGCACACTCCCTGCTGAGCAGGGTCTCAGGACCCTGAGATCATGACCTGAGCAAAAGGCAGATACTTAACCTACTGAGCCACCCGGGCACCCCCTCTCTCTAATTTTTAGATCTCACAGGTTTCTTCTTATGGATCAGAATTCATTTGGACATAAAATGCAATGACCCACTCTCAGAAAACTGAGTTACTATCAGGAAGCTATACACCAGGAACTGTTACATCTATGTTTAGGATTGGAGATCACCAGGATCCCCCCAAAAAGACTTCCCTCTCTTGTCAGTGTGTGTATCTGGGATAAGAAACCATCTAATCTGGTTTGAGCTCCTGGTCAGTGTACTTGACAATGCAACCCTTGTTATCCCCTTGGTGGTCCATCCAAGAGGGACCCCACTCATGGAATCCAACCAAGGCTATAGCTCACTCAAAAAAGTGTTTTATGACTGAATTTCTCTCATTTTTTTCTTTGCTGCTGATTCTAAGCACGAATAATCGGCTTCATTATGCTGGGTTAGGAGGATGCTCTTCCATAGAAAATTACCCACAGCAAATAAAAACAATTCCATATGGCAGCCCCATTCACTGCAAGACTAGTTAAACCTTGACCCACACAGTTTGCACTAGCATTTCATCTTTCCTGTTGTCGTGGCTGTTTGCCAGCATGTTGGTGTTCTGTGTCCTCAGTGACAAATTCAATCCAGAAAATTCTTTGCAGAGATCCCTTTATCACTAGACTTCTAGTACTTCTTCCTGTTTTGTCCTTAGGGCAGACTCTAAACCTCATATACACTTCTCCTGGAAATCATTCGATATTCAATAAATATTTATAAAACACCTACAATGTGGTGTGCCAAGCACTCTGTAGAGCCCCAGAAATGCAATACTTCCATAAAAAATGAGGTTTTTGACTCATTAATGAGTGGGTTTGTGCCTTCAGTGCTTTTTTCTAGTTGTGAGTATGAGTTATTCTATAATAAATACCCTGTTTGCATCTCCTTGCCACTGGGAGGACAAAACCTGTGGTCTGTCCAGTCTGCTTTTTTCCTCATCTGCTACATCTCAGCTTACCTTCTCTCAAGTTCCCCTCATATTCCAGCCACACTGCATTACTGTCCTAACTGCTCCTGTGTTCCATCTCCATGCATTTACCACCACCACCCCCCACACACACACACCTCTATCTTGCATCTGCAATGCAACTTCCCATCTTTCAAGAGTCAGCTCAGGCCATATCTTCTCCTCCATTTCCTCCTCCTCAGTCTTATTTTTTAATTCTTCCACCTCTCAATTACAATTATTCATCCTCTACAGTTCTTTTGAGTTTTATGTTTTGTTTAGTCTGCAATTGTAGGGACATCTGAGTGGCTCAGTTCGTTAAGCATCTGCCTTCAGTTCAGGTCATTATCTCAGGGTCCTGGGATTGAGCCCCACGTCAGACTCCCTGCTCAGCTGGGAGTTGGCTTCTCCTTCTGTCCCTCTCTTCCATTCATGCTCTCTCTCACTTACTCTCTCTCAAATAAACAAAATCTTAAAAAAAAAACCCTGCTATTGCATTGTAATTTATTTTGTATTATAGAAGACTATTTACATTTTTATCTCTATCAGACAGGGTGAAGAGTGAGTCAGAAAGTCAAATCTTGGCTCAACCATTTATCTAGCTATATAACGTTTGATGGACTCTTTAGCTTCTCCTTCTTCTTTTGCAAGAGGCAGGATAATAATAGCACTTTCCTTAGAGCAAAGATTTCATTTATTTCACATCATCATGTGACTCTGGCTAATGAGTTTGTGCAAAAAGGACACATGACACTTCTAGGCTTGAACATTAAATTAGTGAAGTGAGATGTTCCAGGTGTCTCATTTCCCTCTGCAGTGCCAATCAGGGATGTTCCAGATGCCAACCAGGATTGTTCCAGGTAGTGCCTGCTTTGTTACCTGGTCTCAGAGTATAAGAGTGTCTGGCTGTCTGTAATAGAGATGTAGCATGAGCCATAATTAAATCTTTGTTTATAAGCCTCTGAGATCTTGGAGTTGCCTGTTTCTGTAGAATAGCCTAGACTATCCTGACTGATACAGGGGGTTCTTATGGGAATCAAATATAGTTGTGTAAATAGAAAGCTTGGTGATACCTGACAGACGGGAAGCACTCAAGCATTGTTAACACCATTCATAAAGCACACAGTTGGGAAGAGATTATGTCAACTCTAAATTATCTATGTACAGCCATTCAATTTCAGTGTTGTATTTTGATGTGGTCTGAAAGATCCCACAGGTGAAGAAGCTTTATTAAGTTAACTCTGTGGCACCTGCTTCCACCTAATATATTGTTTTGTTTGAAATTAAGCCCTCTAGCTTGTCTTGAACTTATTTACTAGCACATCAATGGAAGTACTTTATTAAGTGGAGTTGGTTTTAAAAGAATGTCAAGAATCTCTACTGAGCCCTTTAGAAGAAGGGTCATTTCCTTTCATCACATTGGGGGTAGAGGGAATGTACATAGTGCATACCAGAGGGGTTTGGTTTCCTAGTTGCAGAGGCTCTTTGCTATGATGGCTATTGGAAATGGTTTTGGAGTCAGAGAGATCTTTGTTCAAAATTGACTCTGCCGCTTTCTGGCTCTGTGAACCTAGAGGAGCTGATGAGCCTCTTGTTACTCCAGTTTCCTTTGCAATAAATGGAAGAAAGAATAGTGCCTACCTCAGAGGACTGTCATGAGAATTAAATGAGATAGTGCACATTAAACAATTGGCAAAGTGACTGGTGTGTAGTAGGATCCCAATAAATGTTAGCTATTATTATTATAGCAAGTTGCAGCTCAAACTGCATTTCCTGCCAAATACTTTACAGAACCCACTGAACTGTGAAGTTCCTATTATAACAGGAAGGGGGAAAAAGAAAAGGAAAGAAAATAGAGACCTTGATGTTGGGTGCCTTAGGAAAGGGGAGATCACTCTTCTGTTGTCTGCTTCCTACCCATTAGCCTCCCCTTACACAAAGGCTGTAGGAAGAGGAACAGAAGTAACTTGACCTTGAACTATGCCTGAGAACTCTATCTACAGCTACAGGATCAGCAAAACAACAATAATGGTTCTAATTTCATTGTTTCTTCGAGGTCTTTGGGTTGCTTAAGAATTCTCTGAGAGAAAACAAGTGCACAAATCAACAACAGCAACGATGCTCAAATTGGTTTTTCCAAGGTAACATAGATCCAGAATTGAAATCAGGACAATAGAAAGCTAAAACTGTTTTTCATGATAATGTAAATGAGTGGTTCTCTTGGAACAGAGTTAATATGGATGTCATGAAGTTTTTTTACTTTCCTCTGGTGGCCTGAGATAGGAGTTTCCTTCAACCTGGAGGAATAAAGGAGAGACTCAGTTCCAAGAGAGGGGTCACAGCTGGAATCTAAGGCAGAGGACTCCAAGTGGTGACCCAAAGGCTAATTCTGGCCCACACTGGATTTTGTAAATACATTTTAATTATGACATAGCCATACCTTTTTGTTTGCACATCGTCTATGGCTGCTTTCTCATTACAGTGTCAGAGATGAATAGCTTCAACAAAGACCTTATGGCCTGCAAAGTCTAAATTATTTACTATCTGGCCTTTTTGAGAAGTTTGCCAAGCCCGTCAGAGGGAAAAACTCACTCCTTTCATGTATCTCCTTCCCTCTCACTACTCTGCAACAACACTGATACCAGATGTGTGGGTTTTCCACACATCAAGCAATTTTATGACACCAGCTGAGTGTCCTACAATTTAACTCAATTATGACCCTATTTACTTGGAGGCATTAGATCCCACTGGCTAAGGGTCTCAGCCCAATGAGACTGCCCACCTGCTTCAGATGCTAACAATCTGAGTTTTTACCTCTGTCTCTGACCAACTGGCTACGAGCTAGAGGTTGCCATGATTCTCTCCTTGGTTTGGTTAATTTGTCATTGGAACTCAGAGATTGTACTAGTCCTCTTTTATCTGCAGAGGATATGGTGTAAAGCCTACAGTGAATGCCTGAAACCACAGATAGTATAAAACCCTATATATATACTGTGTTTTTCCTATACATATACATCTATGAGAAAGTTTAATTGATAAATTAGGCACAGAGGTTAACAACCATAGCTAATAATAAAATAGAACAATTATAACAATATACTATAGTAAAATTTAAGTGAATGTGGTCTGTTTCTCTAAATATCTTCTCGTACTGTATTCTTGTGATGATGTGAGATGACAAAATGCCTTCATAATGTGACGAGGTGAGGCAAATGATGTAGGCTCTGTGATGTGGCATTAGGTTACTGTTGACTTGATAAGATGTCAGAAGGAGGATCATCTGCTTCAAGAAGGGCTGTTGACTGTGGGTAACTTGCAACCGTGCATAAGGGGGGACTAGTGTCCTTGCATTCACCAGTTTATTACAAAGTATGACGATAAAGGATGCAAATGAACAGCCAGATGAAGAGATAGGGTGAGGTCCAGAAGGTTCCAAATGCTGGAGCTCCTGTCCCATGAGTGGAATTGAGGTTCTTCACCTATCTGGCATGTGGATGTGCTCACCAACATGGAACCTCGTCAAATCTTGCCCAAGAGTTTTTATAGAGTCCAATTGTGACACTTCCTTCCCTTTTTGCTTCCCAGAGGTTGTTCAATGGGGTTGAAAGTTCCAACCCTCTAATCACGTGGTCTTTCTGGTGACTGCTCCATCCTGAAGCTCTCCAGGGGTCCCACCCTAGTCACCTCATTAGCATAAACTAAAGTGTGCTCAAAAGGGGATCATTATGAATGATAAAAGACACTCCTGTCACTCAAGAAATTCCAAGGGTTTTAGAGCTCTATGCTGGGAACTGGGGACAAGAACCAAATATATTTCTTATTATACTGTAGTCCTGGTCTAAGGCAAGAGATTTCCTGTGGGGGACTTCTATTGACAGAGTGTGGCTTGGACTAAAGTAGTACTGATATCTGTTACCCAGCTTTGCATTATTCATTATTACTTGTTTTGTCATCATCCCCATTGGCTTCCACTACTGCTGCCTTGGAAGGCTGAGGTCTTTGAGATTGATTCAGAAGTGATAGGCAGAAAAGCATGGAAGCCCGTGATGTGACCAGAGGCAACCAAAAGAGAGCAACACTAGAGTGGTAATTGAGAAGGGGTTGGCTACAACAAAGTCATTATGTTCTGGAACACTTGGATTCACTTAACACATGCTTATTGAGTGCCAGCTATGTGCTGAGAACTGGGACAGATTACTTACTAGTGAAATATTCAGGAGGGAGGTGGATTTTCTTCCGTTACACAGAATGAGAGTATGTGATAGGCAAGATTCTAAGATGGGCCCCACGATTCCTGCCCCCTGCCCTCTGCCTACTTATGTAATTCCCTCCCCTTGAGAGTGGGTGGGATCAGTGCCTATAGCTGCATGATTACGTCACTAATCAGTTGGCTTCAAGTTCATCAAAAGATAGACAGCTTCTGGGTAAGCCTGACCTAATCAGATGAATCTTGAAAAAAAGAAAGTGCTCTTTCGGTAAAGAGAGTCAAAGCATGAGAAGGACTCAGTGTGCTTTTGCTGGCTTAAAGATGGGGAGACAGGTGGTGAGGAATGGAGGTAGCCTCTTGGTGCTGAGAGCAGCCCTTGGCTGAAAGACATCAAGGAAACAAAGACCACAGCCTTAGAGTTGCAAAGAACTGATTTCAGCCAACAATATGAGCTTGGAAGTGACTTCATTCTTAGGGCCTTCACAGTGGAACCAGCCCAGCCAACACCTTGGTTTCAGACTCATAAGACCCTGAGCAGACAACTCAGTCATACTGTGCATAGACTTTGTTATCAGCTCCTAAATTTATGGTAATTTGTTGTGTAGAACCAACACAGGGGAAATAAGTTGTTTTATATTCTAATATTAAATGAAAGACTGGTTCCAGAAAGCTAAAGAACTTAGAGATGATTTGGGTAGATGATGAGTCTACCGTGGAGACACTGGAAACAGATCTGGAGGATATACCACACAATTTTACTGTGGTTATCTTTGGGTGGGGGCGGGAGGTGTGGACAGATTGTAGGTGTTATTTCTTCTCTTTGCTTTTCTCTTCTTTTGAATATGTCTCACTTTTGTAACAAGATAAAAATAAAGAAAACAATTTCCAGGTAAAAACAATGCAGATGTCAGGTGGCCAGAGGCTGGTAGTCTTTCTGTAGAGGGAGTAGACAAAAATTTCCACACCGCCTGGCAGATCAAAGCCTTTGTTGGCCTCAGGCAAACATTTGAGTATCTGAGCCCCATCAGCTCATGGATGCTGTTCGGAGAAGATACTCAGAGCAAGGCCTTTGCTGCACTGACTCACAGAACTTGGACTTGATGGAGCCCTCTTGTTTCATGGGTAAGACAACTAGTTCTGGAGAGACTAAATTATTTACTCAAGGCCATGCAACTGCTTCGCGGTGAAGTTGGGATAGGAATCCATGCTCTCCAACTTTCAAGTTCTGTATGCCTTCCTCTTTACTCCTAAGTTACCAGAGGAACAACGTTCAGTTTTGGGGCTGGCAGAAACTTCCTGCTCATCTAGAGCGAGACCCTCACCAGATGACAAAACAGAGACGCGGGACCCGTGAAATGATAGCACAGGGAACCCTGGCCAGGTGGTGGAAGTTATGTGGTGAGAATTCAAATTTCACTCTGCAGTCCAATTGTCTTACATCAACCATTAACAAGGTTGTTTTCTCCAGTCTGTTGGAATGTTCACAGCATTAAGAAACACCATTTATTTATTTACTTACTTACTTACTTGACTTTTGTAGTAGGGAGAGTCACAAATTTGCCCCGTGCATTGTGCTTTAGCCTAGGGGTATATGTTATACCACCACTACACACATTTGGAGCCTCCCTGCACCTCAGTGCTGATTCTAGGGGAACATTTGCTGAACGCATTTGCGATGACATCAAGGGCCACCACATTTTAATAGTGGGGTGGGTCTGGATCCTTGAAGAGTACCCTCCCCTGGAAACCTTTTCCATGGCCTCCATAGAAAGCGAAACCAAGCAACTCCAACCTAGGGTTGGCTCTGCAAACTTAGTCCTGTATTAGAAAAATACAGGCAGCAAAAAGCCCCACATAAGTTTTGGGACCCCATGTAGGCATTTCCACACTTGTCACACATTTAGTTTTTTCCTCCACAGCCTGACAATCAGGCGTTTCTTTCAGTGCAACTGGAAAGGATTTGCTCCAACTGGAGATTTGTTTATGCAGATGTCCCAAGGCAACTGGTGAAGTGGAAAATATGGCCCATGAGAGATTTTATGGGATTTCAGTCAAGAGTTTCATAGTAGAATGGCTTGGAAGAAAGGGAATAGAACTATTTGCTGATAACTACTATGCATCATATATTGTGCTTGGTCCTTTTACGTGCCACAAAATAATATAAATTAAAATGCAATGTTTACTGTGTTCATTGGATGAAGTTCACAAAGCTCCAGGACTGCACATCAGAACTATGTGAAATGCAGAAAAAGCATCACCTGGCACGGGCGAGGGATGACGCATTCCAATCAATTATATGTCATCTTGGATGGGAAAGGCTCACTTCCAAGTGCTCTCTAGGTTTGCATTAATTGGTGCCAGTTTAATCAGTGTTAAAAATGATGTGGAAACAGACTCTGTCCTTGCCTAGTGTGTGGGAAGAGTAGGGGTTGGATCACTGCTTTCCCCTGAAGCAAATTTGAGCTGTTGTCTTGGAGTAGCCATAACACTATCTTCTCGTGAGTGGTCAATGTCTGTGCAAGATGATTTCACAGTGCCCATCATCCGCAGGACCTCAGCTGTTCCCAGACAAGGCTGATTATAATATGCCCTGATGCTGGAGAAAAAAGGAGCCTGGGGGTGGGGGTCAGGGACGTTTCACCACACCAGCGTATTCCTTGGGGTAATTCCAATTTCTTGAGACCTCCAATTTCATGAAGCATTCCTCTCACTTTCTGTTGCAGCCGTACTGAGCTTTTATTGGTTTCTCTCGTGAAACACACTTTCTCTCCCTTCTGTGAGTTTTAAACAGCCGTTTCTCCTACATGGAACATTTCCACCCTCCTTAACATTGCTACTTGTACAAATGATTGGTGCTAGCACAAGCTTCTTCCAATGTCAGGTAAAAATGTCACTTCTTCAGAGAGGTCATGTCTGGCTTCCCCTCCTATTCTCTAAAGTTAGGTTAGATCCTGTTGCAGCTTCCCTTCCCACCTCTAGCCTCTGTGGGGAAGGGTTACCCCTTCCTGCTCAGCATTATGCTCCTCTTGACCTGTTCGGTGCAAAGCACACAATGGACCCTAGAGTCACTATCTGTTGAGTCAACAAGTTTTGCATCATATGCTTATCGACAGAGGTAAGCATAGAGTAGATTTCAGTAAACATTCACAGGATGAAACGGAATGTCTACAGCAGGGGTGAGCAAGCTCTGCCTCATGGGCCAGATCCAGCCTGCCACTTGGTTTTATTGGAGCTGGTTTTATTGGAACAGAGTGATGCCCATTTGTTTACTGGATTGTCTATAGCTTATCTTGTGCTACAAAAGCAGACTTGGGCAGCTGCAGCAAAGACTATTTACTCTGGCCAACTGCTGCTCTAGATTTTTTTTTTTAGTCCAAAAAGATATGTAAAATAAATAACCACTCCAAAATATCTCCTCTCCTTTTGGTTTTTCAGTCCTCTCTTATAACCACATTGGTCTTTCCATTCATCTTTAAACTCCAGAGGTTCATGCAACGCACACTAAAAATGGCTAAGGTTTAAAATTTTTCATTGTTTCAGAGAAAATAATTGTGTCATGGGCCAAAAGTCATTCAAACACATTTCTAATTTTGAGATTTCTTCCACTCACCACTTCTTCCCTGCCTAATTAAATTTTACCAACTTCCAAGGCACAGATCAAATTTCCCTCTTCCTGGAGGCCCTTCAGCTCATGCCGCCTCTCAGAATGCCTCTTCCTCTGAGGTTATTTCTATAAAATTTAATGTGTGAGCCATATATTGGGGCTCCCTGGTGACAGCTTTTATGTTGTCTTATGCCATTATTTAATGTATATTAATTTTATTTTCCCAATTAGATGCTAAACCCTGGAGGGTGAGGTCATTAAGTATAAAGCTTGAACTCAAAGTGTTATCAAATGTAATTTGTGCCTTCACAATCCAGTTTGTACAAATGGGCTTATATAAGATTAAGTATATCCACACTTCACCAGTTTTGCTTCAACTACTCACAAAGACCCACCAAGCCCCCTAGTGTCTGGGAGTCTCCCAAGGTTTGCCTGATTTGTGCTCATTAACCAGGCTGTTAGCTGGACATTGTGTAGTGTACAACAGCTCTTTAGCTCTCTGCCCTTTGATGTTTGTTCTGTCTCCTGGGTTGCGAGGATATCTCAGTGTGACCATGGCAAGCATACTGTCTCCTATGTTCTTAAGGTTAGGTTGTGACATGCAGATTTTAAGATGCTAGAGTCATCTTGTATGGCCGTGGGGCCTTGCAGAAGGTGAATAGAATCACCCAGCCCCTCCTGCAGCTTCTCTTCTCCCCAGGGGCTCAGACAGGAGTCTCTGGGTCTGGTTGGGGATCCAAACAGACTCTTTCATATGTTCTTCATTTTCTCTGTGATAATGAGCCTCCAAAGATTCCTTTACCCCAAAAACCCCTCTTTCTAATTATTCATGCCCTTAGTCTCCCACAGTGAATCTAGGCTAGCCCTGTATAACTAATAGAATGCACCAGGAATAATGTGTGACTTCCAGAGCTAGGCTCCAGGAGGCCTTGCAACTTCTATCTTGCTATCTTTGAACACTTGTTCTGGGAGAAGCTAGCTATCACTTAATTAGATTGAGTGCCCCAAGACCACCATTTTGTGAGGAAGCCCAAGCTGGTCATATGGAAGAAAGCAGTCCCAGTCGGCCCCCAAATGTTCCAGCCATCTCATCCCAGGCACCAGGCATGTGAGTGAACTACTCATCTTGGACATTCCAATTTCAGCAGGTGCCACATGGTGAAGAATTTAGGTCTCAGATACATCCCCAGCTGAGCAATTCCTGCCATCTCTAGCCATTCAGATTACACCAGATTATGGAACCTGAACATACGTGGAGGGACAAATTATTCTTCCACGTGCTTTCAAATTTCTGACCCACAGAATCATGAGCATATTAAAATGGTTGCTCTATTGTGCCACTAAGTTTGGGTATGTTTTTCTAGGCAGCAATAAAAAAACTGGAACACCTCTTTCTATTTTATTCTTGAAGGATCATGCTTATAAATATGGGTAGGTCAATCACTCCAAGAGCAAATTAGATGTGCCTAGAGAAACCATATTCTTGGAGATAAATATAACTTAGTTTTAGGCTGGGGTCTCCACTCCAAAACATACCATGTATCTGTTGAATGGAGGAGTAAAGGAAGAAAAGAAGGAAGAGTTTAAAGCAGGAAAGGAGGAAGGAAGACAATAAGAGGCTCATGGTTTCAGCAACACAAGATGGGACTTATGTATTTGGTGTAAATCTTCACAAGTGATTTTCAAAGCTCTACCAGCTTCCCCACATTGAAGATTCAAGCACCCTCTGTTTGACTCTAATGCTTGGTAGATAAGTTGTAATGACCATGTCAATAGGGCCACCCACTACACTCTCCTTACTCTGCTCATTGAAATTAATCTACCCATTGTCTCCACTGAGGGAAGCTGAGTTCCTTGAACAGAGGAGGCCACCATCTTCTCACTACTCACACACAGGTTGACTTTGCGGATGGTGTCTACTAAAGTCACCAGTGAGGGTGATGCTCGTGTGTGTGATGCTCATGTCTGTGCCACTCAGTGAAGCTCCTTCTGGTTTACGAACAAGGGATACAGTGATGACAACAGGTCAAAACAGACTGACAGTGAAGACTTGCAGAAGGAAGTGATGACACTATAACAGAAGCCAAATTCTTTAGGAGATAGGGAGCAAGAAAATGGAGTGAGTAAGTGTTTGTTCAACCTTGCCACTGATTCTGACTACTCCCTGGTTCCAATCCATGCCTCAGGAGTAACTCTCTTGTCCTTTAGCGGACAGAATCAGTCACTGGTTTTCTTTTCTTTTGACTTAAAACCTCCCAAGTAACACTAGTGACAATAAGAGAAAGCTGGTTTCCATTTCACTTTGTAAGTGCCTCCACCTCTGAATTCCCCAAGTGACAAAACATATCATAAAACATGAAACATGTACTATTCCGTCCTTTGGGTGCCAACCATCCTTCAACACATCATCACGAATCCTACACTGATGTTAACGTCCTCTAACGTCCTAAAAATGACTGCATCCAACCTCGTCTTTTCCAGTTGCCACAGAGTGATATAAGCAGTGATTTATTCAAAAGTGGCCTTCGGCAAGCAGAAAGTTATAGCTCTAGTGACTTGCTCCATGGCGGTCCTAAATTTTTGATAAATAGCCTTTCTCCATCTCACTTAGTGTTGGATTTTGATTTAAACATTTTTCTTTTCTTCCAGAGGTAACCTAAGGGAATTTATCCCGATTTCTGAGGTTTCTAGGTGGTTTTCAAGGGAATAAACTCAATGAATCAAAGTACTCCTGGTGTCCCAGGTCCTCCCATCACGAGATATGGTGTCATACAATGGTTAAGATGTGGACTCTGGATGCAGGCTGCTTTGGTTTGAGTATTTGCTCTACTGCTTGTCTGCTGTATGGTCTGGGATAAGGCAACCAAGCGTTGAAGTCTTGTTTTACCTTCTTAGAATGAGATGATAATTGTATTCACTTAGTGATGTTGAAAGAATTGAATAATGCATCAAAATGCAAAACTCTAAGTGAGCCCGTATTGCTATCATTCGTAAATATTTCTGATAGCCTTCATTCAGCTTGTTTCTTAACCTTGTGTGAATTTGCTTTAATATTTTTTTACCTTTGGAGATTTTATTCAAGTATAATACATGTACAAAAGGGCACATAGGCCATAAGTGTACAGCATAATGAGTTTTCACAGTCACAGTCATATAACCAGCCCCCAATCAAGAAACAGAATGTCACCTTGACTCAAGAAGCACCCTCTTCATACCTTCTTCTAGTGACTCCCACCCCCCAAGGAGAACTGCTATTCTGATTTTTAACATCATAGATTAGTTTTGCCTATTGTTCAATTTTATGTAATCTTCTCATGTGTGCTCTTCTGCATTTGGCTTATGCTGCTCATTATTGTATTTGTATGATCCACCCATGTTATTGCATGTATTATAGCCCATTATGTATAATACCTCACCACGTGAATATACCATGGTTTATTTATCTATTCTACTGGTGATGGGAGTTTCTGTAGCTTCCAGTTTGGGGATGTCATGAATAGTGCTAAAGACACTCTTAAACATGGCTTTGGGTGGACACACATTACTACCAGCAGAGGGATGAGTAGTTCATAGAGGATGTATATATGTGGTTTTAGTAGACAGCAACAAACAATTTTTCAAAGTCACTATGCCACTTGATACTCCAGAGTTGTATAGAAGAGGTTCAGTTGTTCCTCATTTCTGCCACTAGTATTTTCTGTCTTTTCCATTTAAGCTATTTTAGTAGGTATGTTGGTTTCACTTTTGAAAATCAGTTTGGCAAAGAGCAATAAAAAGAACACTACAGCTAAAAAAAAAAAAGAAGAAGAAGAAGAAGAAGAAGAAGTCTGGTTTGAGCCCCCACCTCTAATTTACATATTCACTTCCTAGATGTGTGATGAAGGAGTCATTTTACTTCTCTGAGCTTGTTTCCTTGTGTTTAAAATGAGGCTAATAATGTCCCCCAAGGAATTTATAGCCTTTGTTTCAAGGAATGCTGTGTGGGAATTTGTGAACTCCTACTCCATCCTGCTTTCAAGTCCATTTTCTCCCTGGATTGCTAGAACTTACTCATCTGCTGGGGCTGTACACCAATAACAAATTGTAATCATTAGGTTGAGGTAGTAATTTCTGTGGTTGGAAAGTCAGGACTTAATGGGTCATGCTGCTCTCTCAACAGGACTTTTGAATACAAGATTACAACATTGAGAGGAGGTATAGGGTTTGTTTTCCTCTTATTTACTAAATTAAGAGATGAAAACAGAACTTGGTGATAATTTAAAACTGTACACATATTTTAAGACACGTAACTCTATTTCATTTGTTGGCCACGTATGATATCTTACCCATGAGAAAGCAAAACCTAACTCACTAGGGGGGAAGCCACAGAAGGGACTTACCAGGATGATCCTTAAATGGTCGGACTCAGAAAACATATTCACCTGGTCACAGAAACCCCCAGTTGGCTCTGGGGTTGCCTTCAGTTCCAACTATTGTTACGCTTCCAGGATGACTTCAGACAATGTGATAAAATGATCGAGATTCAGCTTGAGGAAGTCTTGTTGCCTCTTCTCTTTGATACCTATAACATCAACTAGCCGATTCAGACATCTGGTCAACAAATTTCTTCCTACACATATACTCCACAAAGCTACAATGCACATTTAACTAGAATCTCAGCATCAAAGACTTTTCCATTTATTCTGTAAGCCAAGGGTCTTCAATATTTTCAATAGAGAAATTCTTTGTTTTTAGAACTGCAAGGAGCCCCAGAAATAGTTCCATATGCTTGTTTTACAAATGATTAAAAACTGATGATAAGAGAAGATAAATGACTTACACAAGGTTAAATTTAGTGACGACCTATGTCTGTCCAAATTTCCTGATTTTTGGTTATTGGATATTCTTCAGATTCGATAAGGAACTATGGGGGCAGCATGCAGCTGACAGAACTCTGATTATGATTACACGGGGGTCTCTTTCTGCTGAAAAATATTACAATGCTCCTCATCCTTCAGAGTTAGATTACATGTCTCCTTTGTGAAAATTTCTCTGAGCTTTTACTTGATCCAGATTAAATTAATCTCTCCTTTTTCTGTGCCTAGAATAATGTTGCATAACTGTATATTATACCATTTCATTCATGCATTATTTATTTATTTATTTATTCAGATAAGTATTCATGAATGCATTCCCCAAGCATATCACATTTTATTACAGCTTGTTACTTAATTGCCCCTTTTTTCCTTGAATCTGAATGCTGCCTGAAGTCACAGGCCACGGAGGTCCATCTCTGCATCTTGCTTAATGGCAGTCTCACTGAGAGAAATACAGATGGAGACAGAGAAACAGAGAGAAGCACAGAGAGAAAGAAAAGAAATAAGGGAGAAAGATTACGTAGGGGAGGGGAAGGAAGAGAGAATAAAGAAAAGAAATTGAATTTAGATGTTATGGACATCTGTTGTTTGCCTACTGAGCATCCATAGTTCCTTCCCCTGTCTTTATTGTCTACATTTTGTCTGGGAAACCACCCCTCTCTTCTCCTACCCAGCCCATGTATCTCATGTGGGGATGACCTCACAGCCTCCCCCACCCCAGGCATGAGCATGCAAATCAGGTTGTCCTATCAGCACATTCTACTCTTTTACCATAATGATGAGCAAGTCAGACTGGCATAACACACTTCTGAGAATTTTATTAGAACCACTGAAAAGAGAAACTATTTTTCCACTGATTTCAAGGGAGTAGGTCTGCCAGCAGCAATTTTGTCACCATGAAGGTAAGAATCTGCCAGTGAATGAAACTTATTCAGATAGAAACGGAACTGGAAACAGATCCGATTTCTGATGCTGCAATTTGAGCCCCTGTATCCAGCTGTGCCTAAAGCTGACATATTTATGAATCTAGTTCCATGAACCAATATATTTCCATTTTTCTGCTGCAACCAGTTTGGGTTAGGTTTATTTCATCTGTAACCAACAAGAGTTCCAATTAATATGATTTATAAGAGAGAGAAGAAAGAAAAAGGAGAGGCTTTGGGCACCTTCAAGTTCTACTGGTAAGTCCCCTTCATTGATTGGGTATTTCTGGTCTAACACGTCAACAGAGCTGCTGAATGTACTTTTCTGTTGAGTAGGAGGAAAAGGCCATGCCAGACAGACCCATGGTAGAGGTATGTGTGGACGATGGTCTCCTTCTCAGCCTTTTGCAAATATTCTACCTACCTCTATACTTAGGAATGGCAAAACCACAAGTAAATCCTTTTCCCTTTTTTAAAAAAAGATTTTATTTATTTATTCATGAGAGACACACAGAGAGAGGCAGAGACATAGGCAGAGGGAGAAGCAGGCTCCCTGCAAGGAAGCTGATGTGGGACTTGATCCCAGACCCCAGGATCATCTCATCTGCCCTGAGCCTAAGGCAGATGCTTAACCACTGAGCCACCCAGGCGTCCCCTTTTCCCTTTTTTTTTTAATATGGCAACTTTAATCATAAAATGAGTGTTTGACCTATATTTTCAAGGACCCTTCTATCTTTGACATCCCAGGAGCCTCAACTGGTTCTCCTGAAGCTCCTACCCCAAGCCTCATTTCCAAAGGCCTCCTTGAAGCCCACCATAGAGCATCTTCATGAACAATCATCTCAGTTTTCCTAGTACTAAAGGGGAGCCTGGAACTTTCAGTGCTACAATTTATAGACCACTCATATATGCTAAGAAGCTTGGACACTGTGACAGAGTCAGCTTGATGTCTCCTCCATGTAAGTTTTCTTCTTCTTCTTTCTACATTTTTGCCATAGCCTCCCAGAATGGAGTCTACATGATCCAGTTTCTCTTGAAAACAAGGGCAGCGACCTTTCTAAGTTCTAGCCAGTGACATGTGAGCAAAGTGTCATGTGTAATTTATAGATTGTATCCTCAGAGAAAGGGGGTGTGACCTTATTCCCCTTCCCTTGTCTTCATTCATCCTGCCACTTGGAATTCAGATGTGACCTCAAGCCACCTTTACTGATGCAAATTAGAGCAGCCTAGGGATGACAGAACAACAAGGAAAGAGGATCTTGGATCCCTGAATGGTCTCATGGAGTAGAGAGTCCACACTAGTCTGGATTGCTTGCCTTTGATTCCATGATCTTTATGGTTAAGTTATCATTATTCTGGACCACTGAAATGCACAGCTGAGCTATCTAATCATACACATTATCTCATCTGACCATTGCCACAGCTGTCCCTGAAGAAGAGAAATAAAATACTGTGCCTTTGACTGCTCACCTGGTTCATGGTTGAACTATTCACACACAACATGGGTTCCTAATCACCATGCTTTTCTGCCATTTTCACTTTTCCTTTTATGCAGTGACTTCTAGCTTTTAAAGTCTCCTATAGTTATTACTCAGTTAAGGAGGCAAGAATTATTATTGTGCTTAATAGCCAGATTAATTAGGTAACTTGCCTAAAATCATCCAGTGAGTTATGAATGGATCTAGGATGAAAATCCCAGTCTCTAGATGTTGAAGCTTTGCCCTTTTCATTTGCCTCCACCAATAGGGCTCTCCTAGCACATGTACCAGGTAACTCTATCAGCCTCTCCTGATATTTAAACCCTAAGCAATTCAATCAGGTTTTAAATTCAAGGACTTTAATGACAGTTGCTTTCTTTGAATTAAGGTGCATTTGACAGAAAAAAAAATTAATCTGCTAGTCAAACATAATGGTTCATTTCAGTGTCCCCTCTTATGGATACTATCCTTTTCACTAGGTTTATTCACAATTTTTAACAGTGAACAGGAATTTACTTTAAACACCAAATCTTTGAGCAAACACGTGGTCTAATTTAGGTGCAACCTGGAGCTTTGTTTATGGAGATTTAACAACAGGATATAATTCTTATCATCAATTTAGCATCCTTGAAACAGCCAGCTTAGCTCTCTAATGCTAAAGTTTCTGACAAACACTCTATTTCTTGCATATTTTCCTAACTGTAGGTTCTAATTCTGTGTTCTAGTTAATTAGCACCGTCTGTAATTTTAGACAACCCATATCTGTTGAAGGCACCCAAAATTCCATCTTTGTTTCCAAAGGTGGCTGTTTGTTGTGCCAGAAGGTGCTTAGTGCCAAAATAAATAGATGACGTATCGCTTATGAAAAGCGCTGTTGCTTTATTGGGCAGATGTCTCTTGGTAATGGGGACTAAATATAGCGTGCTGATTTTAGGGCAAAGATGTCATTTTAAAAAGTAATAATAAAACTATTGATTGGAAGGATGTCACTTTGATTTCCTGGTCACTGTGATTATAGAGACATTCACCCTATTTAGGATGGAAATATTTAACCCCTGAAAACTAAAGCTCTATCATGAACACATTTCATATTGAAAAACTTTTTGAAATTATTTATTCACTCATTCATTCATTCATTCATTTGAGAGAGAGAGAGAACGTGTGTGTGAGAGAGCAGAGGGAGGGGCAGAGGGAGAGGGAAAAAAAGAGAAACTCAAGTAGACTCCCCACTGAGCGCAGAGCCCCAGTCAGGGCTCATCTCACCATCCTGAGCTGAAATCAAGAGTCCAGCACTTAGCCAGTGAGCCAACCAGGTGTCCCTTGAAAAACCGACTTTAAAGGTGTGTCCACTCTGAGGTAGAAAAGTATGGGTCAAAGCCTTATTTCAGTCCTTTGATTAAAACAGTGAAAACACATCGAGGAAAGAAAAGAAAGAAAGAAAAAGAGAAGAAAGAAAGAAAGAAAGAAAGAAAGAAAGAAAGAAAGAAAGAAGAAGAAAGAAAGAAAGAAAGAAAGAAAGAAGAAAGAAAAAAAGAAAAAAGAAAAAAGAAAAAGAAAGAAAGAAAGAAGAAAGAAAGAAAGAAAGAAAGAAAGAAAGAAAGAAAGAAAGAAAGAACTGTAGGAGGTACCATCTTAAATAATACTAACATCACTAAAAATATAATAGTTGCTGCCCTATTTCAAAGCTCATTATGTGACAGAACACTGTGCCCAGCACTTTATTTATATTATGGATTCATTCAATTTTCATGATGTGCTCATGATCAAAGGAGGATGGATTTGACATGAAGCAAACAAAGCTTAAGTTTTAGGGTCTCTTCATTTGTGTGGACATTTTCTGAGGCCCTGGCAATGTGTTCATAGGATCACTTTTTTTTTTTAATTTGAAAAAGCAAAACATCTTAACTGCAATGCTTATTCTCTATAGAAAACATTGCTTTAAATTATTACCATATGAAGACAGAGTATATAGCCTGAACATATAGGATACAAATATTACAGAGGTTTATTAATCAGTTATTAATAAGAAGTATTATTTTGGAAAATCTCATGATGCTTGGGCATTTACCAGCCTTTAAAATTTGGAATATATTGTTACTTCCTAAAGAGAATTATTAACTTAATATAAGAATTATTTTTAAATTGGAATTTTTTGGAGTTTTTAAAATTTTTAGAATTATTTGAAATTAGAATTTAAAAATCTAAATATTTTCACATCTAATTTTTATATTTTAGATTTTTTGTTCTTTCACTTACAGAGTATATGCCACATAGTATATAACCTTCAAGTACCACAAAAGTATAAAAATGGTTTGAGTAATAGAGACCTCATTTCTCACAAATGAAACATCTAGAGATAGATGGTTTCAGGGAGAGTAGATTCAGTGTCTAAACACTGTCAGGGCTCTATGGCCTTCCTGTGATCTTTCTGGCTTTCCCTTCTTAACTGCAAGTTGGCTGATGTAGCGACCAACATCACAAAATCCCACAATCATGCCTAAAATTATGAAGAAAGGAAGACAGGCTTGCTTTCTTCTCATTCCTCTGTTCTTGGTAGGGAGGGAAGTCTTTCCTCAGTATTCTCTGGAGATTTCCCTTCATATCTCACAGTCCAGAAAAGGTCATATGATCTAACCTAAAGCAATCATTGACCAATGGGGATAGAGTTATTGTACTCAATCAAGAGATCCAAACCCATCCCTAGGACAGTACACATGTCCCTGAACACCTGAACAAAACCAGCACCCTATTGTTAACAAAGTGGAATGACTGCTAGCTACGGAACCAAGAGTTCCGTAGGTCTTGGTTGACTAAGGTCACAATGGTGCCATAGTCCCTTTTCTGTACATAAACAAATTAAGGCTTAGTGACATAAAGTGATGTATGCAAAGTAATATACCTAGAAAGTGGTAAAGTCAGAAAACCCATATGTGTTTGATTCTGAAACTCACTGATGCTTTATAGCAAGTCTATAGCCTTCCCAAACCAGAGGGCCATATCCCTGATGCATATTAGAAAATTGGGGAGCATGACCAAGCACTGAGGGAGTATAGGGCAGCAGAATGCTGGCCAGAAAGTTTCACAGGATCAGGGAAGAAGAGGGTTTCTGGGTCTGAGTCTGGAGAGAAAATGTCAATAGGGACCATTAAAGGTACCCAACATACATTTCTTGTTCTTGTTGAGTAAAGAAGGGAATTTCAAGTGGTGAGGAATGACATAAATAAAATAATAATGGAAAGCACATGGGAAAATTTATACAAAAAAAAAAGAGAAGGCACATGGGATGAACACATGGGAAGACTGAGTTTGAATCATTATATACCATTTGCAAGGTGAGCTTCTGTGTTGAGCTATTTGCTCTTATAACAGCTCATGTTTTTCCTTTCTTTTTAAAAATGTTTGTTTGTTTATTTATTTATTTATTTATTTGATACAGAGAGAGAGAGAGAGAGGCAGAGACATATGCAGAGGGAGAAGCAGGCTCCCCGCAAGAAGCCCAATGTGGGACTCGATCCCAGACCCCAGGATCACGCCCTGAGTGGAAGGCAGATGCTCAATTGTTGAGCCACCCAGGTGTCCTCTAGCTCATATTTTTTTCAAAGAAGGGATTTTGAAAAATTGCTCTGGCTTGAATGGGTCAAAGAAAAGTCAGAGGAACTACCAGCTTTATGCCCCTTCCTTTACAAAGGAGGAAACTGAGGCCCATAAAGGTAAAGGGACTGGCCCAAGAAGGCCCACTCACTTGGTACCAAAATCCTCATCTACGAATTTATTATTTGTCAGTCATTTTTACAAAAGCACCATTTTAGGCCATGAACTAGGAAAGCATCATTTTGTCCTTGAGTCCTTATACAACCTACTCAGAAGATGATTTAACGTTAATAACATGTTCCTCTTCTTGTGGAAGTATGTGTATGATGATTGTTGGCTGCACCGTCCAATGCTGTGATTAACTGCTGCTTTTGAATTACTGTCTGGATTTCCAACACAGTGTTGGGAAGTGTCAAATCCAGCAGTGATCAGGGATAACATTCCACATTGGATTAGTGAGATTCCTAGTAAGGATGCATTCTCTAGGGAGAGCCTTGCATTTATGGTCCTGCAGGGTCATTCATTCATTCCTCCAAGACCACGTGCCAAATATGTGCTCCAAACTCAATGACTGCAGAAAGACAAAAGCTATTTTAAAAAATTAGGTCCTGAGAAGTAGCTCAAATTTAGTTCTAGTTTCTTTCTGGTCACATAGCAGGGATGTGAGAGAATGTTCATAGGATACATGCATGAGTTTTGATAGGAATCAAGGAAACCTCACAAAATGCTATGGATGAGAGTCTTTATTAATATACTTGGGCTGACACCACAATGTCACAGACTAGGTGGTTTAAACAACAGAAATGTATTTACTCACAGTTCTGGAAACTTGAAAGTTCAAAATCAAGGTGCTGGCTGATTTGGTCTTTGGTGAGAGCACTCTTCTTGGCTTGCAGTTGGCAGCCTTCTTGCTATGTCCTCACATGATGGAGAGAGAGCACCAGTATCTCTTCCTCTTCTTATAAGGGCACCAGCCCTAGCAATTTAAGACTCTACCTTTATGACCTCGTTTAATTTTCCTCACTTCTTTAGAGGACATATCTCTAAACATAGTCATTTTGGGGGTTAAGGCATCAACATAAGGAAAGAGGGGTGTAAACATTCAATCTCTAAGAGGGTCTTTATAGGGAATGGAGGTAATATGTGTAGGCCTTTACTCAGTCTTTCAGCTCCAGTGTGATGGGATGGGTATTTCTCTGGAGCCAAATGGGCAGTTTGCATCCTGGCTCCTCTTTACATCCCAGTGTTTAGCTGGGTGACCTCAGGCAACTTCCTTAACCTACCTGTGCCTTACTTTCCTTGTCTGTAATATGAAGCTGATAACCATATCTAACTAACTAGGTTATTAAGAAGATTAGATGAGATCTAACAAGGTTGGTTAGTTAGTTAAGAGATGAATAAAGGTAAAGAGCTCAGAAGAGTAAAGGTGTATAGGCACTTAATAAATTCTCTTCAGAAGAAATGTGTGGGAAATATCAGAAAGGGAGACAGAACATAAAGACTTCTAACTCTGGGAAATGAACTAGGGGTGGTGGAAGGGGAGGAGGGCGGGGGGTGGGGGTGAATGGGTGACGGGTACGGAGGGGGACACTTGGGATGAGCACTGGGTGTTATTCTGTATGTTGGTAAATTGAACACCAATAAAAATTAATTTATTAAAAAAATAAATTCTCTTCAAACCTTGGAAGATTCAGTGAGACATTCATGACTCCGACAGTTTACAGCAGTGTTTCCCAAAGTGCAGTAAAACTCTTTTAGCATGCTCCCAAAGTCCCAAAGTGCCTTAGATGCAGGCTTACATTGGAGATTCATCAGCTTACCTGCTAAGTGAGGTTGGTTGCATTTGTCTGGTTCTCCAATACTCTCTTAATTTTGTTCTCAAATACCCAAAGTGCCTTTATTCCATGGAGTTGAAAGAAAGTATCAATAAGAGAGTGCCCTTTGGTGCTCTGTGCAGCTGAGTTGTGTCCTAGTGCCTTCTAGGATGTGTCCTTCAACACCTGCCTCATTTGGGGTCAGTGTGATCTGACAACTGGTTGCCTGCTGTCAATGAAACAGGCAAACTGAGATGTTAAGCATGGAAGAGGATTGTGGGAATATATTTTTCACTTATCATCAGGTTGAGACAGCATCCTGGGGACCCTGGCCAGCAACTGTCTGTCTTAATTTAGATGATGCTGTTCGGAGGGCAAGGAAAGCTGTGGCTGAACCCTTCCTGCTAGACTCAGTGGGTGATGCCCAGTTGTGGCCCCTTTAATCACTCTTGGTCTTTCCAAAAAAATAAAAAGAAAAAAGAAAAAAAAAACCCAGTGATTTTTATATTATGATGATTTGGCCCTGTCAAACATCCAGACATAATAGCAAAACTAAAATAACTAAATCAATAAAAAGTATTTAGTAAGAGTTTATTGTGCATTTAAAAAGAGTGAACTGGAAGCTTTCAGATTTAAAACTAATAAGAAGCTCAGGGGCATGACACTACAGCATGGCTTATACAATGAAAATAAGGAATTTGTTTAACCTTGGCAAGGCCTGGTTATTACAATGAGAGTTTCCAGGTGGCAGGGGGATTGGTTAAAAGGGATTATCTAGTCCCTCCACCGTAGGAGAGATATTATTTATAGGTCCAAGTTTGCATCTAGTGGATAGATAAGTCCTGGAGATCTAATGCACAGCATAGATTATTATAATATTATATATATATATAATTGTAACAATATTGTAATATTGTCAATAATATTGTAATATAAGCATCAAACTTGCTAAGAGACTAGAACTTAATTGTTCATACCACAAAAAAAGAAATGATACTATGTGAGAGGTATCAGGTACCACTGTAATGACAATCATATTGCAGTATATAAATGTATTGAATCAACCGGCTGCACGTACACCTTAAACGTACACAATGTTATATGTCAAATATATTTCAGTAAAAAATAAATAAATAAAAACTTGATTGTCTTATACCAGTTTTAGAAAGATGACTTTAAGTTTCTTTTGATTATCAGAGGCATTTGCAAGAAATCACCTAAATTCAGGTTTATTTATGTTCATGAAATAAGCCAGATTTAGTTTGGTTTAAATGGTTTTATGTGCTTAGAGAATTCTCAAGTTTAGTCTCCATTTTATATTTGATTTTAGCAGCCCCCAAAGCAAACAAGCCTTTGTTCTTCCCCCAGAAGCAGACCCAGAGGCAAGGATTTCCTTGAGTGGAAAGAGTTTACTCGGGAGGTAGTGGTTGGCAACACCAGGTTGGGGAGGGGAGCAGAGAGAAGTAAGCAGGGAGAGGAAAAAAACTCAATTAATGAGGCATTATCAAGTAAGTACCTAATGTGGGTGATTGTGCCTCCATTCTCCGGAGAACTCTGGACACCCACATAAACAGGTGCCTGAGAATGATTCTACTAGACAGGACATGGGGCTGGGGCCTTTATCTCCCAGTTTCTCATCTGCCATTGACTGAGATTGATCTAGGGAGCATTTACTTTCCAGCATGTCTGCTTGCCTCAATGAGAGTCAATCTTGCTCTCATGGGCTAAAAAAAAAATAACAGGTATTCAGAGTTGTGAGTTTGGTGCAGGTAGAGGTGAGTCTACATAATTAGGAAGGTTATTGACAATGTCTGATACATTGGCCAAAGGACAGCCCCTGTGCTGGGGGCCTTATAGGTATGAAATCACAACAGCCAACATGGATCAAGCATTGATTGTGCTGCTACAAATATTCTCTACATCCTCATTCCTCAAGTATGACCCCATCCTCACTCCTCAAGTATGACCCATGGGCAAGCAGAGTCCACCTCACCTGGAGGCTTACTTGAAATGCAGGATCATGGCCCATCCCAGACCTACTAAATCAGAACCTGGATTTTAATCAGATCCCCAGGTAATTCAGATGTGCACAGGCATCCTCCTCATTTCTGTGCTGGGAAACCATGGCCACACTTAGCTGGTCTGTTGTTCAATACTCAAGAGATGGAAGCCTCCAATGCAAGGCAAGAAAGTCACACAACAATGGAAGAAACCAGAAGTAATAGTGCTAGGAGTGATTTGGCAGCTTACCAGGAGGTTAAGGATGAGCACATGGGTAGATTGGCTTCAGAACGCTTGTAAAACATCCTTGGGGACTCAGAAATAACCAGTGGAGATCTTGAGGGAGGGTAAAGTCATGTAGTTCTTTGCTGGGGACAAACAGCCATGGTAATTTAAGTGTTTTTGTTCACTGGACATCATTTCAGGTTAAGCCAGATGGAGTCTGGGCCATTTAGGATATATCTGTGCATGTTTCTGCACTAGATGTGTGCACCTAGAAAGAAGGGCCCAGGTCTTGCATAACTTTATATTCCTAGCTTCTGGGTGCACAAAACTCATGCTCAATTCATGCTTGCCGAATGGTTTAGTAAATTCCATTCATCCATTTAACAAATAATTAGTGGATGTTTGTTACTGTCCAGGCACTGTGATAGCTGAGTTAATATTGGTGAAAAAACAATTGGTAGCTTCCCTTGTGAACATGTAATCTAGTGGGGGATGGACAGGCATATAAAATTAATATATAGTTGCAATTACAAAAAGTGGTATATATGGTATGTTGTGATAGTGATTAATAGGGAGGAGGTATGCCCTCAGACAGGCTAACAGGAAAATCCTTTTGAGGACTGATGTCTGAGACAAGAGCTGAAGAATGAGAAGAATGGAGCCATGGGGAAGTGGAAGAGTATTTTAAGCACACATCACAGCATGCTCAAAGGCCCTGAGGCAAGAATTAATGGAGTAGTTACATGATTTATAAGAAATATAACCTACACTGTAGAATCTCTGCTCATTCATCAACCACACTGTTTAGGTAACATAAAACCTGAAAGAAGTGTCGAGTTAAGTCTGTCTGGGACAAATCAGGTTATCCTGTGAGTCCTTGGGATTGAGTTAGTTTGTATGTCCAGTGAGAGGGCAGTCACTCATTTGGAAAATCCAGGTACTACAGAGTTTGGGATTTTGAGATGTTAGCATCTGGGACCTCCACATAAAATCCTGTCTTTTATAATGGTTTCCAATTCATTACACTTTCCCCCACTCTTGATCATAGAAGATGAAATATATGAGTCATGCAATTTAGGATGTGTCATAGTGTTACATTTCAGGGCCATGTTCCAAAAGAAAGGAAAATCTTTCTTTTCTGAATATAATGAAAAAGTTCTAGCTCTGCTGTTACTATTTACGTGATCCTGAACATGTTGCCTAAACTTCCCACATCTGGTTTCTTCCTTTATAAAACAGTCATAGCAATGCCCTTGATGTTTATGAGAACTGAGTCAAATTAATTCAATAAACATTTATTGAGCACCTCAAAGCCAGTCACTCATTTTACAACTATTTATTGTTTCCTTCTCTGTATGTTCCAGGCACTGTTTTAGGCTCAGGCCGTAATAAGCAAGACAAAACCATCTTGGCTTCCAAGAGCTTATGGTCCAACAAGAAAGATGAAGGATTAAAGTGTAGTGGATGTGAATTTAAACCAAAAGTATAAGGGGATGCCTGAGTGACTCAGTCAGTTGGGCAGCTGACTTTTGATTTTGGCTCAGGTCATAATCTCAGGGTTGTGAGACCGAGCCTTGACTGAGGCCTGCATTCAGTGGGGAGTCTGCTTGATAGTCCCTCTCTCCTTCTCCCTCTGCTCTTTCTCTCTCAAGTAAACAAATAAATCTTAAAGAAAACCCAAAGTATAAGGATGCAAGAATAGTGAAGATATATCTATTTCCTTTAAATCAAGTTAAGTCTTATTCCCAACACCTATCCTGTCTGGTCGGCAGGTGATTCTGTCTTGGGCATTATTAGGACTTACTCCCTTACTGTGGGACTTTGTAAAGGACCTTGACTTCAGCCTTGTGAGACTCTGAACAGAGAAATGAATCATGCCCTACCCAGAGTCCTGACCCCTGGAAACTGTAAGATGAGAAATTTGTGTTGTTCTAAATTATCCAGTTGGTGGTGATCTGTTACTCAGCAATAGAAAATGAATATGCGGGGGTCTCCAGCCTTCCTCTACTCTACGCTGGTTTCCATTGAGTGTCCTATCATACAAGCCTTCACAGCTCCTGCTGTTGTTTCCATGACACCTAAGAAACAGGCATTCTTGCTCAGCAGGAGCCTAGACAGGGGGTCCAACCTCCATTCAGGGCACCAGAACTCCAAGTCTTTGTGCTGCGCACAGGTCTCCATTGTTCAGCCTTGCTCGTGAGCCAGACCCCAGGGCTATGCTTTCTCTCTCACCATTTCCCTTCTGGAATGACACCAGAAATGACTTAGGATTTCACAAGAGGCAGAAAAAAAACCCCAACAGATTCTGATTTTGCTTTAGAATGATGGGGAAACAAAGGGCCCTATAGACTCTTAGGATTAGTGTGTGGTGGGGTGGGGGGCAGGTGGGAAGCATGGAAAGCAAAACATTGCTATCTCTCATTTAGTCTGTCCAATCCTCCCATAACACTGAAAAGGAAACACAAATTCAGTATATTTTCCCACCATGCTAGTGATGACAATATACTGTTTCAATGGCAGTGATGGGAGAGCACATGGTGCAATGGGGTCCTCATGAGCCTTGAGGAAGATTTAGGTGGACATGTAGCATAAGAATGAAAGAATGAGCAGGAGCCAGCCAGGTGAAAGGGCAGTGGGCTGAGGGGATAGAAGCATAGATGTATTATTGGCTCAAAGCTGAGCAAAAACATGGCACGTTTGCAGAGTGAAGGAACTGAGCATGAAGTGGAGGGAGAAGAGGAGGAGGCAGGGAGTTAAGGCCAAGGCAGGCAAGGCCATGCCAACCTAGTTAAAGAAGTTACGTTATTTTTGTGTCAGTCAGCTTTTACTGTAATAATTCTGCATAACAAAGACCTCCAAACTCTCCAGGCTATAAAAACAAGCATTTAAGTTTTGCTTACAGGTTTCCGTAGAGGCTGCGATGTTTGTGTGCTTGGTGGGGATCAGCTAGGTTTGGATCTAGGCTGAGTGTTGAGTCTGTTCCGCCTGCCTCCTCATTCTCTTTGCACCGATGGCTACATTGGGCGGGCTTTTCTCATGGCAGATGGCAGGTTTGCAAGAAGACAAGAAGAAACACGTCATGTTTCTTAGGGTCTCAGCTGGGAATTGGCACATTGACAGTTCCATTCAAATTCCATTTGGTCAAGGCAAGTCACAGGGCCAACCCAACATCAGTGAGGCAGGGTAGGTCACTTAGCTCACAGTGGGATGCACTGCAGTCACCCATAGCAGAGTATGAATGCACAATTTCTAATCCAAGGAGCAAGAAATGTAGTGGGAACAATGACCCAACTCGTCATAGCATCCAAGGATAACAGAAATGTATGCTGGGGTTTCGGAGAGAGAAGTATTAATAAAGTGTCCAGATCAGCAAAACACTATGTTAACACAAACTAGACACAGACAACCACCCGCAAGTGTCCTGAAGGGTACTGCTCCTGTCCATGCTTCTTGGTCACGCTTGATCACCTGAGCCCTGAAGGCAGATTGTCTGTTCCCAGAGAGTCACACAGTCTTTCATAAACTGCTACTCCTTCCATCAACTATGGTCAGAAAGAGGACTAACAGCTTAACAGACAAGACAGTCCTATTCAAATTAGAATATTTTATTTGTCTGGCCAATGCAGTCCCCTTCTGCCATCCTCTCCTGCCCTAAATCCCTACAGATGATCTGAACAATACCGCTAAAAGGAAAAGTCCATAGCATCATTGAGAAACAAAAAGAGGGTGACAGGGGACAAGAAACTCTGAGAAATTCTTGTGATGAAGTAGACAAGTTGAAGGAGGGAAAGTGGGTAGGATGTTTGGGGACAGGACCAACTACATAATTTGCAGGGACCAGTGCAAAATGAGAAGGCTGGGCTCTTGTTAAAAAATTACTGAGAATTTTAAGATGGTGATACCAGTGATAAGCATGGGACTCTCCTAAGGGCAGGGTCCATGGATCACATGCCCAAGAAGTTAGCCCTGCTTGGGGCATTTCAATCCCTTTGACAGTGGATGCAGTGAGCAGGAAGGGGTCCAGAGCAACCATTATGGAGGCTGGTTTGCAATCAGGTTTGGAACTGGAGCAGCTGATTGATTCAGAGCCCATCCTCTTCCATCCCTGAAACCCTCCACCAGTTCTAGTCAGTGGGCAGAACTGGTTCTCCCAGGCTGAGGCTCTGTGCTCGTTTGCTAAGGGTTGCTGCAGTGATAAACCACCAACAGCCTGATGCACACAATGGAAATTGACTGTCTCACTGTTTAGGAGGATATAAAACTGAGATCCAGGTGTTGGCAGGGCTGTTTCCTTCTGAAGATGGGAGGGAGAATCTGTTCCATGCTTCTCTCCTGACTTCTGTCAATTTGTCGGCAACCACTGGTCCTTGGATTGTAGGACATGACTCGATCTCTGCCTTCAGCTTCACACGGCCTTCTCCCTGTGTGCATGTCTCCATGCCCAAATTTCTACTCTTTATAAGACACAACTCACATTGGATTAGGGGCCCAAGCTACTCCAGCATGACCTCATCTTAACTAACTACATCCACAATGACCTTACTCCCAAATAAGTCACATTCTAAAGCATTGGTGGTTAGGACTCCAACATGTGAATTTGAGAGAAACAAAATGCAACCCATAACAGGTGTATTGTGGGTGCTTGAGCCAGATATGCAGAATCACAGTCTGACATAGACTCCTTCCCTCCTAGGAACCTAGCAGGTAATAAAGCTGCACCCATCACCTGGCAGCACACTGCTCC
The DNA here is from genome assembly GCF_905146905.1 of Nyctereutes procyonoides. Classification (NCBI taxonomy): domain Eukaryota; kingdom Metazoa; phylum Chordata; class Mammalia; order Carnivora; family Canidae; genus Nyctereutes; species Nyctereutes procyonoides. The sequence goes on along the minus strand of NW_026575126.1, from coordinate 48,104,507 downwards.
TCTCCTCCCACCCCCAACCACAGGTGGCAGATGGCCATAAACAGACACCAGCAAACCAGGACCATCAAACACTTGGGGGCAAACCAAATGTCAAGGAATAAGAGTTGCTTTTGAAGAATATCATTTGATTAAGCTGCGTCATTTATCCAAAACAGATGGACTTTTCATAGTCCTCTGATGCTCCCTGTGTTGTTACTTTAATTACCCAACAGTCATTCCTTGAACCACCTTACCTGCAGTCAGATTACAGAGCTCCAAAACATTGTGACTTGGTTCACTAGGTCATCGAAGATCAGAGTCGGCACCCTGGCTACACACTGGAGTCACTTGGGGAGCCCTGAAATTACTGATGTCTGAGTCGCACCATTTAATTAGTCTGGGGTGCCATGTGGGCAATGAGATTTTTGCTTTTTTAAAGTTCTCAGGTGATTACAGTGTGCAGCTAAGGTTGAAAACCAGTGGCTTGGAACTCCTTCAGAACCCAGCCATCTGCGTAGCTATAATGATGCATATTGATTGCAGATGGCATGGCATGGGTTTGTTGGGGGCCGTTTTTTGTTTGTTGCTTCCAAATTAAATGCTTCAGTATCTCTCTACTTTAACTTTGCCACACCATGTGCTCTATTTTCTTTTCTTGAGCCTAACTTCTTTCAGTTGCTAAGGAGCTACATCTTTGCTGGATGGAGCTTTACTTTTTGCTTACAAAGGCAGTGCCTCAGCTGGAAACTGAGACCTGTGGTGGCACAACGAATTGTACTAAACTGAATTGAACAGATAATAGGCTTGCATTTAGCACAATGTATTATAAGGAGCAACAATGTGTGCTGTAGCATCTTTTTTTCCAAGGATACAGGTGGATCAAGGTTACTCTGTTCACCAGGGAACACTGGTCGGTGGCTTCAGTGAACCTCAGACAATCTCTCCTTCTCTCCATCTCTCTTGCTCTCCCCCTTTCTTCCTCTTACTGTCTCTTTCACTATCTTTCTTTCTGCCTTCTTCTCATCATCTTTGTCCCCTCTCATGTTCTATTTCATGTTGTCTCTTTCTTTCCCATTCTCTCCTCAAAACTCTTGCTCTCATAGGTTGTCATGGTCTGAGTGCATACTCCATGGTCTTTTGAGATATATCACATTGCCTCTCACGATATGAGAAGACATGGGGAGAAACTATATAGACGAGAACTAAGCAAGGTCTTTGTCTCTGTTTCCCTTATCCATGACTCCCCTCTCCCTACAATCTGCTGTGTCACTCTGTTTGCTGGTCCCAGAAACCACCTGGGGAAAGCTAGCTACACAAATGTGGGCAATAATAATAGTGAGTGACATGTTTATTACATGCCAGGTACTCTTCTAAGCATGTTTGACAGATAAGGAGATGGATGCCCAGAGACAAGAGGTGATTTCAAGCCCAGGATGTCTGCTCCAGTCTATGCTCTAAAAACTTGACTTTATATTGCAAGCATTTCAGAAGGAGGCAGTGAGAGAGGGAGAAAGATCACAGCCAGAGAAAGAGAGAGAGATGAAGATAAACAAATAGAGACAAAAGATGGAGACACAAAGGGACAAAGGGAGACAGCCACCAAGATGCAGAGAACCAGAGACAGAATGGAACCATAAATACTACCACCACCACAATGGGGCTGAGAGAGAGAGAGAGAGAGAGAGAGAGAACCCCAGTAAACACACCTCATATTGCACCTCTGAATTGGGTAAAAGAACTCTGTCTGAGGCATAATTTAGATGAAAAGTCCCATCTCTGTGAAATGTAGGTCTAGTTCAGGTGTAGTTTGGAGAATATTCTTATGTTGTGGTTCACTGGTTTCAGAAAATAGATGCTTGCTTCTGGTTGAAAAGGGAGAGAGGGAAAAAAAATCCCCTTATTCTAAGCTCAGTGCAGAAAAAACAAATAAAAAGTAAATAGCAGTTAAGTTCATTTTAATTCAGTCTTCAGCAAACCAAAGCAAAGCACTCTGTTTGTTTTTTTTTTTTTTTTTAAGTTTTATTATTTGCACTTGCCAGTTGGGGTCTTGAAAGACCCCATTATACCAAATGTCTAACATACCATTATCCTGAGCAGTAAGTGGGGATAATAAGGTGTGATGGGTGGAACACTTCAGATTTGATCTTCCAGACCACCTAATCTAAGGAGATGGTGGAGTCCCTTTGGGGTGGAAGGGACTCATCTGCAGTTACAGCTGGTGGAGATACTGCATTGGGATTTGCATGCCAATCCCGGCCTCCTCAGAAAATTCATTTTGCTTTTTTAATTTCTTAATGCAGTAGGTGTTGTGATGTTAGAGACCTAGGACCTGTCCTTTGTGGTACCTTGGTGGGACTCAGCATCACTGGGAGGACCTGTTTCCCTTCCAAGTGATGTTGGAATGCTGCCATCTGCTCATTCTATGCTGTAGTCACTCAGCTGTAAGATGGAGACAATTTAATTCAGTAAATGGTCTATGTCCTTCAGCAGGTGAATGGATAACTGAACTGTGGTACATCCAGACAATGGAGTATTAGTCTGCGTTAAAAAAAAAAAAAAGAGCTACTAAGCCATGGAAAGACATGGGGAACCTTAAATGCATAGGACTAAATGAAAAAAGGCAATCTGAAAAGGCTACATACTATGTAATTCCAAATATATGACATCCTTTACATTTTGCTGGGAGTCTGAAACTGCTCTAAGAATTGTGTATTATTTTTTAAAAAAAGGTCTCTATATTGAAGATTTGATCATCTCATTTGGAGATAGAGTGCAATTAGATGCAAAAATTTTCTTTCCTTGTCTTCTTTTTCATCTCCTCTGGATTAGGTCCTATCTTTTGTTCATAAGGGTCTAAATTCATTCCTGATGGAACACCTACTATATGCCAAGTTTTCCTATTTACAGACAAATAAGACTTAGGCTCAGAAAGTCTATTCCTGAAGGCCAGAAAGTTCACATGTGATAGAGCCAGGATTTTTAGATACAAGATTTTCCACATCCTAGGCTTTGCTACTGCCTCTCCAACCCTGCCTCTCCCAGTTTGCTAGGAGTTTGGCAATCATTCCCATTCATGTTTCTATAGGCTCCTAATTGACTCCTAGGACTGAATACTTATTCCCATATTGGCTGCATATCTCCTTTCACAAAGACTCTTCCAGGGCCAGGAAGTGGAAGCCACCAGGACCCAGATTTCAACTAAAAAGAATTGCTTTGCAGAGCACAGAGTTCCCCAGGCGGGAATGGGCTGCCTCAGCAGTATTGACAACCTCATCACCACAGATATTAAAATAGACAATGAACAGACAGAAAGACCAATGATTCTTTTTTTTTTTTTAAGACCAATGATTCTTAAACTGGGGTTCACAGATAGGCTCTGAGCGTCTAAAATTGCCATATCTTTTTTCTTGGAGATTTTCACCAGGTTTCAAAATTGAATTTGACATGATGATTAAGAACTGTTGAGAGCAAGGGTGGACATAATAAAGTTATGTCCCAAACTTGACCACCTGTGAGTCTCCTGTTCAGTCATTTTCAGGAGGTAATATGAGTCATTAGGGAAAATACCTACCCAGGCATCAGCTGAAAGATTTGGGTCTTCTGCACTCCAACATGGGAATCAGGGCCTTCCTGGGGTCAGTATATTGGTTTCCTAGGGCTTCAGTAACAAAGTACCATAAACAGGTAGCTTGAAACAACAGAAATTCATTCTCTCACAGTTCTGGAGGCTAGATGTCCACACTCTTGGTGTTAGGCCATGCTTCCTCCGAAGGTTCTAGGGAAGGATTCCCTCCTTGCCTCTTCCAGGTTCTGGCAGCCCCAGGCATTCCTTGACTTGTGGCAGCATCACTCCTTTGTTATGTGGCATTCTGTCTCCATGTCCAAATTTCCCTCTTCTTATAAAGACTCTATTCATTCTGGACTAGGGACCATCCTACTCCACCATGACCTCACTACAAGGACCCTCTTTCCAAATAAGGTCACATTCTAAGGTCCTGGAGGCTAGAACTTCAGCTTACCTCCTTTAGTGAATACAATCCACAACAAAATGAATCCTGGTGCTGCTTACAAATCTGTGTAAATTCACAGAGATAGATGAATTTTATAATATGTAAGTCATGCCTTGATCAAGTAATTTTTAAGAAGTGGCAAGAAGATTTTTCAAACTATTATTTAGGAGGGGGGATCCTGAAATTTATAATTAGCACTGAATCTGAACGGGTCATCTGAAAGTTTTAAAGCCATGTTTAGTGAACAAACTATTTGATTTCTCAAAATAGAGACATATATACATGAATTTAGATAGTAAAAAATTAGAAATAACCTAAATTTCCATCAATATGGAAATGGTAGATAAATTGAAGTAGAGCCAACCATGGAATACTATGCAAAAATGATAAAGAATGAGATAGTTTGATATTTAGTGACATGGAAAGGAATCCAAGACATTGTTGTGGGGAGAAAAAGGTAAATAATAGATTGATATGGAAAACATGATACCATTTATATAAAACACAAAAATCAACATCAAAGAAAATTACATTACATGACTTCCAAAGATACATGTGTGATAAAAATAATACTGAGCATTTACCATGTGCGAGGCACTGTTCTAAGAGACTGACACTTGTTAACTTATTAAATTCTCAGTACAAGTTAGCTAATATTATTAAACCCCATTTAATGAAGAGAAAGCTAAAGCAGAGAGAGGTTGAGTTCCTCCTCCAAAGCCACTGGGTGATGAAATTGGAATTGGAAACCCAGGCTCATCTGAATTCAAAGGGGTATTTATTCCGCTGCTTTGTGTACTCTGGAGGTATATACATAATAGTAATGAGTAGTTACCTCTAAGAGTGAAATATAGGGGAGTCTATGACTCCCAACTGTAGTGAATGAGATGTTAGCCTTTAATTTTTTGATAATTATAGGAAATAATGCGGAGAGATCCTGTATACCACTTACTCAGTTTCCATTAATAATGTTAATATCTTATAAAAATGTAGTGAAATATCACAATCAGGATACTGTTATTGAAATAATCCAACTGATCTTGTTCCGATTTATCAACTTTAATGTGTATTCATCCGTGTGAATGTACTTAGTTCAATGCCCCCCCTTTTTAAAGATTTTTTATTTATTTATTTATTCATGAGAGACACAGAGGGAGAGGCAGAGACATAGGCAGAAGGAGAAGCAGGCTCCCCACAGGAAGCCTGATGAGGCCTCGATCCTGGTACTCCGGAATCACACCCTGAGCCAAAGGCAGACACTTAACTGCTGAGCCACCCAGGAGTCTCTCAGTACCCCCTTTTAGATACTTTTTTTGAGCGATTTTGGGTTCACAGCAGAATTGAGAAGAAGGTGCAGACTTTCCCATATATCCCCTGCCCCAACACACGCATATCCTTCCATATTATCAATATCACCCCCAAAGGGTTATATTTGTTATAAATGATAAACCTACATTGACAAATTACTATCATCCAAACCCCATAGTTTACATTTAATGTTCATCTTGGTGTTGAACATTCTATGGGTTTGAACACATGTATCTAGTGTCATAGTATTATAAAGAGCATTTCCACTTTTCTACAAATCCTCTGTGCTCTGGCTATTCATCTCTCCCTTTCCCCCACACACCTGGTACCCACTGACTGACCTTTTTATTATTTCCATGGTTTTTCCTTTTCCAGAAGGTCCTATGGTTTTCTTCTGGTAGTTTCACAGTTACAGACTCTTCATTTAAATCTTTAATCCATTCTGAGTTGATTTTTACACATTCGTTTGAAATTGTTTGAAGTAAGAGTCCAGTTACATTCTTCTGCATGTAGATATCCAATTTTCCTAACACCATTTTTTTTAAACTTAGTGATTTTTTTAAAATTTTATTTATTTATGATAGGCGCACAGTGAGAGAGAGAGAGAGAGAGAGAGAGAGAGGCAGAGACACAGGCAGAGGGAAGAGGGAGACAGGCTCCATGCACCGGGAGCCCGACGTGGGATTCGATCCCAGGTCTCCAGGATCGCGCCCTGGGCCAAAGGCAGGCCCCAAACCGCTGCGCCACCCAGGGATCCCTTCCTAACACCATTTATAGATAACATGGTCCTTTTCCTAATGTGTATTCTTGGCATCTTTGTCAAAAATCAATTCACTATAAATGCATGGATTTATTACTGGGCTCTTTATTCCATTGGTCTATATGTCTATTTTAAAGTTAGTACCATACAGTTTTGATTACTATAGTTTTGTCAAGTAATTTGAACTCAGGTAGTGTAATACCTCTACTATGTTCTCCCTTAAGATTGCTTTGGATAGTTGGGATCTTTTGTGGTTCCATATGAGTTTTAGAATTGTTTTTACTGTTTCTTTTTCAAAAGATTTTATTTATTTATTTGGAGAGAGAGAGAGAGAGAGAGAGAGAGATAGTAACCAAGATAGCACATGTGGGGAGGAGAAGGAGAAGAAGCAGACTCCCCACTGAGCAGGGAGCCCAACCAGAACTTGATCCCAGGGCCCTGGGATCATGATCTGAGCCAAAGGCAGCTGCTTAACTGACTGAGCCACCCAGGCACACCTGTTTTTTACTATTTCTATGAAAATGCTACTGGAATTTTGATAAGATTTTCATTGAATCTGTAGATCTTTGGGGGTAATATGAACATTTTTTACTAGCCCTATCCATGAACATAGGATACCTTTTCATTTATTGGTGTCATCTTCAATTTCTTTCATCAATGTTTATATTTTTAATATCAGGATTTTTCACTTAATTGGTTAAATGTATTCATTTTATTCGTTTTCATGGCATTATAAATGGGATTGATTTCATGATTTATTTTTCAGATAGTTTACTCTTAGTATACAGCAATGTAACTGATTTTTGTGTGTCGATTTTGTACTTTGCAACTTAACCAAATTCTTTTATTAGTGCTATCATCTTTTGGTGTTATCTTTAGGGTTTTCTCTATATAAGATTCTCATCTGCAGACAGACTCTTCCTACTTCCTTACCTGGTTGGATGCCATTTATTTCTTTCTATTGCCTAATTAGTCTGTCTAGGACTTCTGGTGCTATGTTGAATAGAAGTAGCGAGAGTGATATCTTTGCCTTATTCCTGATCCTGGAGGAAAACCTTTTAGTTTTTCATCATTAAATCAGATTAGCTGTTTTCTTGTCACATATGGCCCTTATTTTGTTGAGATATATTTTCTCTGTACCTCATCATTGAGAGAGTTTTTTTTTTTTTTAATAATTAACAGATGTTGAATCTGGCCAAGTACTTTTTCTGCACCTACAAAAGGTGATCATATGGTTTTTATCCTCTATTCTTTCAATGTGGTGTATCACATTTACTGATTTGAATATGTTGAGCTGTTTGTGCATCCCAGGAATAAATCCCACTTGATCATGATATGATTCTTTTAATGTGCTATTGGATTTGGCTTGTTAGTATTTTGTTGAGGAAATTTGAATATTTATTGATTAATCTATTAAATATTTTGGTCTATAATTTTCTTTTCTTGTAGACCTTTATCTGGCTTTGATATCAGGGTAATATTGGCCTCATAAAATGAGTTTGTGTATGTTCCCTTCTCTTCAATTTTTTGGAAGAGTTTGAGGACTGACATTAATTTTTCTTTAAATGTTTGGTGGAATTTACCAATAAAGCCATTTAGTCCTGGCATTTTCTTTGCTAGAAGGTTTTTTATTACCGATTCAATCTCCTTGTTAGTAACTGATCTGTTCAGTTCTCTATTTCTTCCTGGTTAAGATGTGGTAAGCCATATGTTTCTAGGGATTTATCTATTTATTTTAGTTGTCCAATTTTTTTTTGGTAATTGTTCATAACAGTCTCATGATCCTTTGTATTTCTGTGCTCTCAATTTTAATATCTCCTCTTTCATTTTTTATTTTGAGTCTTTCCCTTTTTTTCTTAGTCTCGCTAAAGGTTTGTTAATTTTATTTATCTTTACCAAAAAAAAAAAACCCTCGTAATTTCATTGATCTTTTCTTTTGCTTTTTATTTTCTATTTAATTTAGTTCTGCTCTGATATTTATTATTTCCTCATGACTTAGTTTGTCATTCTTTTTCTACTTCCTTGAGGTGTAAAGTTAGGTTGTTTGAGATTCTTCATAATGCAAGCATTCATTGCTATAAATTTCCCTCTTAAAATTCTTGACTGTCTCCCATAAGTTTTGGTATGTGGTGTTTCCATTTTTGTTTGTCTCGATATACTTTTTTCCTTTTGGTTTCTTCTTTGACCCACTGATTGTTCAGAAGTGTGCTGTTTGATATCCACTTATTTGTGAATTTTCAAGTTGTCCTCCTGTTATTGATTTCTAGTTTCATACCATTGTTATTGAAACAGATACTTGTTATGATTTCTTTTTTTATAATATTTTATTTACTTATTTGAGAGAGAGAGAAAGAGAGAGAGAACACAGGCCAGAGGGGTATGAGGAGGAGCAGAAGGAGAAGCAGGCTCCCTCCTGACCCTGAGATCATGACCTGAGCTGAAGGCAGGTGCTTAACCAATTGAGCCACCCAGGCATCCCTATTATGATTTCAATCTTCTTACATATGCTAAGACTTATTTTGTTAAGACTTATTTTATTTATATGATCTATCCAGGAGAATATTTCATGTACTATTGAGAAGAATATGGTTTCTGCTGCTGTTAAATGGAATGTTGTATGTATGCCTGTTGGGTCTGTTTATTCTAAAGTATAATTTAAATCCAATATTTCCTTATTGATTGTCTGTCTAGATGATCTACACATTGTTGAAAGAGAGGTATTGAGATCTCCTACTATTATTACACTTCTGTCTAGATTTGCCTTCAGAAATTTGCTTAACATATTCAGTATTTGCTAAATATACTTAGGTGCTCTGATGTTGGGTGCATATATATTGACAATTGCTATATCCTCTTGGTGAATTATCCCTTTATCATTATGTAATGACTTTCTTTGTCTTTTGTGACAGTTTTTTACTTAAAGTCTATTTTGTCTGATGTAAATATGGACATCCCTACACTCCTTTGATTACTATTTGCATGGAATATTTTTTTTCTGTCCCTTAGCTTTTAAGTTATGTGTGTCCTTAAATCTGAAGTGAGTCTCTTTTATGCAAGATATAGTTGAGTCTTAACACTTTACCTATTTAGAAATTTTATGTCTTTTGATTGGAGTATTTAATCTATTTACATTTAAAGTAATTATTGATATCTAAGGACTTCCTATTACCATCTTGTTAATTATTTTCTCACTGTTTTGTTCCTTTCCCAACCCTTCCAATAAAGTCATATCTCAAATATAATTAAACATTCAATGTTTACAATATAACAATTTACTTATTGATAGGTCATGACGCAGTTCATACATGCAAGTTCAATTCGCTATTGGGTCAAACAGTGTACTTTATCTTTTCTCACCATGTCACTTCATGTTTTCCTCAAGCTGATAATGTCTCTTTTTTTTTTCATTTGCTTCATTTTCTATGTAGAAATTGCTTCACGTTCTTCACACAACTCTAGAAATCCTTTTAACATGATTTTTCTCATAGTCAAATGACTCAGTTATTCTGTTGGTTCCACTGTTTTCCTGGAGATAACTCATTTCATATCTCTCAAATCCCTGTTTTCTTGGTCCAACTTGCTCTAGTTGCCCTCTAGGCCTAATCCCCATATGTCATCTAGGGATCTAGCTGTCATTATTCCCTTCAAAACAATTCTTGAAATTACATTTGCCTCTATTCTTTGCTGGATCCTTTTCTTAGGCATCTTATTTTCCTATCTTTGTTTACCTCTTCTTTTTGGCAGAATACATTGTTCAATGACTTTCTAAGAACTTGCAAATTTGGGAGAGGGGGAGAATAGGTTTTTCTTGTATTTTATCTATAGTTTGAATGGATATAGAATTCATATCTAGAAGTTATTATTAATCAAAATATTTAGATTATGCTGTATTGCTTCTTAGTTTCCAATGCCGTTGTTAGGAAATTTAATATCACACTGATTTCCAATGCTTTGTATGTTATCCACTTTTTTTTCTCTTTTAAAGCAATTTAATTTTTTTCTTTACTGGCATTGTTTTAAAAGTTAATAACGTAGTTTGGCTTTTCCCCCAGCGTTTTTGTTGTTGCTTTTGTTTGTTCTGGGCACTGGGTTAGGAAGAAAGTATTTTCCAAGCCTGGGAAATTTTCTTGTATTTTTTCTTTGATAATTTCCCTTCTCAATAATCCCCATTCTATTTTCTGATAATTCCTTTGAGTGAAATATTGCACCTCTTGGATTGACATTCAAATAAAAAATATGTAAGTGTGTGTCTTCATACGTTTCTGTCTTTGTCTAAGATGGTCTTGTTTTTTTATCTTCCAACTCTTATGCTTATTTAGTTCTTTAAAAGGATTGATCATGATGGTTTAATTTAAAAGAGCTCTTTCATACATTCTGATAGTTCCTTTATTTATGGAATCCTGTTTCATGGGTGTTTCATTATAATATAATGTAATATTAACTATAATAATAGCTAATATTAATTGAGCCAAGGAGTATTTTGAGAACTTTACAAAACTAGCTCCTTTAATTCCCAGAATCACGTGTTTTGAAGTAAGGGAGTGGTTCTCCAAAAGAAAAGAAAGGCATTATTACAGAAGTAAAGAAAATGGATGTGGAACACTAAAAATGACAGATACCCATGGCAGAATGATCCAAAGTATTATATGCCTATATGTCTATCCCAGGCACTATTATAGGCACAGTTGCTGGGAACACGGAGAGGGGAATAAGGCACCATCCTGCTGTGTTCACATTCTTTAATACAGTTGGAAGTTAATGTCATTTGCCACTTGTCAGCCCCTGATGAATTCCTCCCCCAGTGCCTTGAAGCAGCCAGAAGCTCTGCAGGAAAGGCAGGCTATAGCAGGAAGAGAGGAGGGAGGGGACCTAAGAGTTTCTCCTTCTTTGTGAAAAACTCTGATGGGAAAATTGTCAGCTGTACTCCCACTCTCTCTGAAAGTCAGTGTGATGCTGCATCCATCTTAATCACCATCGGAGAGAGCAGGCATTTTAATAAGCAGCATTATTCATGAAAACTTTGTTCTCCTTTCCCACTTCCTTCCAAAATAAGATAGACTTGAACTTGGTATGAACTCCTCATTTGTCGCCTTCTTCTTACCTCTTCTTCCTATTCAAACCTATTAACTTCTCCCCATGGCCTCATCCTCTGAACATCTCCTGGGGAATAGGTGAGAAACAGCTCTCCACCTGGGGGGAAGAGAGGGTATGGCTGAAGGTGCCTGAGTCTCCATAGGATAGAGCATACTGGATCTGCCACTGAGATTTGAGGGATGAAGGAGATGGGCTTCCTGCTATGGTAGAACTTAGATTTCATTCATTCAATTCATTGCTTATTTAACAAGTAGTAATTGGTCACTTAATGTGTATTTTGCTGAGAATACAAACAGTGAATCAGATATGATTCTATCCCTAGAGGAACTAACTGTCAATTTATTCAACAGATCTTTTTGAGCTGTGGCACAGACCCCAGACAAAATCATTAGGAGCCAATGGCCCCTGTATTCATTGTGCTGTAAGAATAGTTATTGATCACCCATGTATTTCAGGCACTGTACTAGACCTCAGACTTTTAGAAACAGAAAGTCCAAACCTTTGTCTATGCAGAGTCTGAAAGAGGAGAAAGAAAAAGAAAATAAATCAATAAAATACGTTATCTAAAATAGTAAATGCCATAGATAACAGATCCATCTCAAAAAAAAAAAACCTTCTATGTGGTTTAGAGACACTGATTCCAATTTATTCTCAGAGATGGGCATATGAACAGGGGCTAGCCAAGTAAAACAATGCATATTCCTGGACACAGTGATTGTCTCGGAGATGGGAGTGCAGGATTCAAGCAGGATTAATAACACAGCCCAGAAATTTGCTTGGACCCTTTGATAGCAGGAAGTCTATTTATGCTAGAGTTTCCCAGTGTGTACAGTCATCCTGCTACCACATGGAGAGAGCCTGTCTAAGAATACAACCAATGCAGAGTAAAGTGAGGCAAAGAGATGGAAAGAGACCAAGTCCTCATGACATTATTTGAGTATCTGGAATCAGTCACCAGTCCAGTTTGTCGGTCATTAAATCCTTCCTTTGGCCTAAACCAGTTTAAGTTCTGTCCTCAGTAATATGAGACTTGAGACATCATCTATCCCAGTCCTGTAGGCTTTGCAGAATCAGGGAGGGTCATGTGACAGATGTCTTCAATTTTACAATGAGTATATTTTCTCCTCCATACAGAAAAAATATGAGAAAACTGAGACTCAGAAAAGTTCATTTATTTTCCCAAAGTCACATAGCAACCATGTGGCAGCACTGAGATTTGGATTCATGTTTGCCTGGTTCCAAAGAAAAAGCTCTTCATCATCATGGTGGAAGCCCCATTTACCTTTTCATTCAGTAAAGGTATTATTAACTGGCAGCCACCCGAAATTTTATGTAGAAATTGTGTGTGTGTGTGTGTGTGTGTGTGTGTGTGTGTTTAACTCAACAGTATTGACAAGAGATCTTTTCTATCTCCAAAAATGTGTATTCCATGGTCTTGCTGTTGTCCCATAACCCTTTGTCCTGTGTATGTTCCAAATGCATGAGAAAGAAAAGTGTTGAGTTTTTTGGGTCAAAATGGCATCTTTAAAACATGCTTTTTCTTCCTTCAATAGTCATGGAGTTATCATTATGTAGTTTACTCTTACTCTGAATTTTAAAATAGCACATACACAGTAAACCTCAAACAATACAAAAATATTTTATAGTGAAGCCTAGGTCTTTCTCCTACCTACAGTTGCAGTCCCACCCTACAGAAGTAGCTATCACCAGTGATACACATGGTAATTCCAGAAATGATCCACACACATACAAACACCCAAAGAGCATAGGTTCCCTGCATCACACACCCCCTATTCCCAGGAGGACATGTGGCAATGTCTGGAGACATTTTTTTATTGTCACAACTTGGGAGTGGTGGGGATTGCTACTGACATCTAGTGGGTAGAGGCTAGGGATGCTGCTAAACAACCTACAATGCATAGGACAGCCCCCACAACAAAGAATCAGTAGGCCCAAAATGTCAGTAGCACAGAAATAGAGAAACCCTCATCTAAAAGAATTTCTAACTTGTTTTTAACACCTAGCAACATGTGTTGGACGTCTTTCCATACCAGCTTACGCTGATAAATTTTAGTGTTTTAAACAGCTGCATGGTATTCTATTCAATAGATATTCCATAATCCATTTAATTAGTCTGTTACTGATAAACATTTAGGTTATTTACAGCACAGGGCTGTTGCAAACCACGCAGTAAAGGGAAAACTGTAAATAGGTCTTTGCACACAAATTAATGCACACAGATTAAGATACATTTACTGAGCCAAAGGGAAAGCATTTCTCTTTACTTGGGCAAGTATTTCCAAAATGTTCTTCAAAGAAGCTGCACTGGTTTACACACCCACACCAGTGAATGAGAGTGCCTATTTTCCTTACACTCTCACCTGTAGCAGGTTTTAATAAAATTTTAATTTTTGTCCATTTGATAGATAAATAATTGGATCTCATTGCTATTTAAAATAGCATTTTCTAATCATGAGCATGATTGAACATCTTGGACGATCCTAAGTTATCTGAAGTTCCCAGAAATGGTCCCTTGTTGCTATAAGAGCAGGAGACATGCCCTTTCAAAAGGAGGCCTTTTTTTAAACACCTCTTTCCCCCACTCCTAGATCCTGACTGATTCTCTGGTAGAACCCTCAGAAAGTGTGAAGATGATGTCAACACACTTAGGACTACATGCTTCTCAGAAGTCTACATATCAAAACTGGGTGGGGAATCCCTGGCCAGCCAACCCACTCCCTAAGGTATCTGAGAACATCCCACTCCTTATCTCTTTAACCAGAGGTTGTTTTCTAGAAAGAAAGGTTAAAGTTGCAGAAAGTCAATAGCTGGACTGTGCCTGTGAATAAGCAGGTTAATTTATCAGAGGCTGATTAAAAACTAAGTTTCTGTTTCCTAGAGTACAGCTGAGAGAATATTTTCTATTCTGTAAAGGATGAGGTCTTTCTATCAAGAACATAGATACCTGAAAATAAATCAGAAGGAAAGCTTTTAACACCACCTCCATCCTCCCAGGAGGCAGGAGAGAGGAAAGGGTTACAGCATCTCCCCACTCAGTGAGTACCATTGGTGCAGAACACAGTGAGCCCTGAAGACCTGGGCAGTGCCTTGAATGGTTAAGGAGTGAAGAGCTATTCTACTAGTATGGATGACACTAGTAGCCTATGGACAGTGTACATTCACCGTTGCTCAGAAAGCTATGGGCTGACCTTTTTTATGGAGCAAGCTGAGAAATGAGAACAAGCAGCTATGTAGGAAGATGAGCTGGCCAGGGGCTGGTCACCCACTAACTCTTTTACATTGTGTTGCCAAATACCAATCATTCATTTATATTTCAAAGAGCACATTTGTTCTTAATTTTGATGCCTCATAAACTTACAGAGAAGAGAGGGCAAAGAGTATTTTCCCAATACACCCTTCTGTTATGACTAGATCCCATATTATTATGACATCAGCCTATCTGAAATATTGCCTGTGGTCTGTTTTTTAACTGCTCAGAATATTCACCTCCCCTTCCTCGGAGGATTATACACTTTAGCACATTGATATCAGGCTTGGCCATATGACTTGTTTTAGCAAATGGATTGTGAATCAAAATTATGTGAGCTGGTTATGAACACAAGTTCAAGGAGACATTGAGAATGATTGTACCTCCTCTCTTTTCTCTTCAATGTCCCATTTAGATGTTTTCTATTCACCTGGATACTTGTTTTGGATTCTTCAGTGCTAGTATATAGAAATACAACTGATTTTTTCATATTGATATTGTGATCTGTTATTTTGCTGAAATAATTTATTAGTTTTAGTAGTCTTTTTTTATTCCTTTGGATTTTCTGTATACAAGATTATGTCATCTGTAAATAGATGCCAGAATGCCAGTTTTACTTCTTTCTTTTCAAAATGAATATGTTTTACTTATTTTCTTGCCTAATTGCCCTAGAAACTCTAGGACATGGGGGCATCCCTGGGTGGTTCAGTGGTTTAGCGCCTGTCTTCAGACCAGGGTGTGATCCTGGAGTCCCGGGATGGATTCCCACATCAGGCTCCCTGCATGCAACCTGCTTCTTCCTCTGCCTGTGTCTCTGCCTCTCTCTCTCTCTCTCTCTCTCTCTCTCTCTCTCTGTATCTCATGAATAAATAAAATCTTAAAAAAAATTCTAGGATAATGTTAAATAAAAGTGGCAAAAGTGAACATCCTTGTCTTGTTCCTGATCTTAAGAAGAAAGATTTCAATCCTTCACCATTAAGCATGATGTTAGCTGCAGAATTTTTATAGATGGATCTTTATCAAGATGAGATTGTTCCTTTCTGGTCCTAGTTTATGGATTATTTTTATCAGGAAAAATAGTTGGATTTGTTTTTTAAATTCTTTTACTGCATATATTGAAATGATCATGTGGTTTTGTTCTTAATCATATTAATCTGACATATTACAATTTGGCTGATTTTTCATATATTCAACCAATCTTATATTCCAGAAATAAGCCCTACTTGGTCATGGTGTATAATTCTTTATGTATTTTGCTAGATATGTATTATTAGTATTCTATTCAAGATTTTTTTGCAATATGTACAAGGGATATTGGCTTGTAGTTTTCTTTTCTTGTGATGTCTTTTTCTGGTTTTGGTATCAGGGTCTAATATTGGTTTAATATAATGAGTTGGGAAGTATTTCCTCCTCTTCTATTTTTAAAGCTTTTTGTGAAAGGTTATTGTTATATATTCTTTAAACATTTAGTAGAATTTGTCAGTAAAGCATTGTGGATCTGGGATTTGTTTTATGTGAAGTTTTTTTAACTTGATATTCAGGGTTTGTTTTTAAAATCAATGTTGGTAATCTGTGTCTTTCTAAGAATGTGTCCACTTCATCTAGATTTTCTAATTTGTTGGCATACAATTGTTCATAATATTTTCTCATATTTATTTATTTTAGAGAGAGAATGGGGAAAAGGGCAGAGGGAGAGGGAGAGAATCCTCAAGCAAACTACCTGCTGAGTTTGGAGCCCAACGTGGGGCTTGATCCCAGGACCCTGATATCATGACATGAGCTGAAATCAAGAGTCAGACACTTAACCAACTGAGCCACTCAAGCACCAGTGTTCTTTTCATTTCTATGAGATTGGTAGTAGTGGCCTCACTTTCATTCTTGATTTTAGTGATTTCAATCTTCTCTTTTTTTCTTGGCCAGTCTAGCTAAGGGTTTTTCAATTTTCTTAATATTTTCAAAGAACCAAAGTTTGGTTTCATTGACTTTTCTCCATTTTTTTCTTTATTCTATTTCATTAATTTCTTCTCTAATCTTTATTGTTTTCTTCCTTCTATTTTCTTTGGGTTTAGTTTACTCTTCTTTTCTAGTTTGTTATGAGAAGACTAAATTATGGACTTGAGATCTTTCTGATTCTACTACCGTCACCAGGGTTTGTTGTTATTTGCTGTTGTTGATGTGGCTGGTGCTCCTGCTGCTGCTGTTTAGTGACTTCCTTGAAATATTTTTTTAAACCTGTATTTCTTATTATATGTGGATGTTGAGGTTTTTTGCTTACTTAGCTTAGTGGTCAGCTAATAGTTGAATAGATATTTCCTTAAATTCTTGGACCACTAAATTATCCAGCTTTTGCCCAGGGTCTCTCTGTTGGGGAACCCCTTCAGTGCTCAGGAAGGCAGTTTACACCTCTTCCTTAGCTTTCACCTCTTACTTGTACAAAGCCTCAAGGTCAGCCAGCAGTGAGAACACATGGTCTTCTCAATTGTTTCCTGCGTATGTGCCCAGCCCAATCTTGTGCATGTGTGTAGCCTTTTAGAGTCTCAGAAACATGTCAGAGATTTCCAGAATCCTCAATGGACACCTCATTTTTCACCTTTCCTTTTAAATTTTTTGGTCAGCTTTCTGTTTGCTCAAATTTTATTGCTGCCTCAGGCAGCTGCTATGTTAAACAATTGTCGCTGATTGTTTTTGACAAATGCCTTCAGGGAAGAGGTTGTTCAAGCAGAGAAGGCTCTGAGTCAGATCAAGTAAATACAAACCTTGTTAGTGTGTGTTTTCTGGGAATTGTCAGGTGAGTCAGTAATGACAATTATCTGAGAATGGTGCTTTTGGAGAGCACTCATTCTTCCTTTACAGTGGCTTCTAGGCTGCTGGTTTTCATTTATGGTTGGAGGCTATTGGTTTTCAACACTATCATGGAGCTGAGGATGGGTGTTTGAATAAAACAAATTAAAAGGTGACAAAATTATCTGTTCTTAACAATATTTAACTGTTTTTATTGAATAAATGCTCCTGATATTTTTGCAAAGCTTTGGTTAATTTCCAAGGTTCTGAAAAAGTTTATTTTTGACAATTTTTATTAGTGTTGCTTAAGTGGAAGAACAGATTTTGGGAGGTCTTTGCAATGTCACTTCCACTAATGTCCCTCTGTTGGAAGTTGAATCTGAGGCTAAATGTCTTGCGTTTATAACGATTTTTTAAATGTCTCTGTTATTAAACTGAAGTTTCCACAAGAACAGTAATTTACCTATCCCTCTACCTAGTACAATGCAAGGTAGCAAGCCCACCCTAAATATTTGATGAGTCAAGGAACCAATGAATGTTTTCCATAACGAACCAAGAGTTAAACCCAATAAAAAGTTTAAGTAATCAGTTATCTTATTCACATCTTATTGCTGTATTTTCTAAAGTGCCATAAATTGTTAAATGCACCATCAGTTCAGAAACTAAGGAGGAGAAAATTAACATTTTAAATGTCTAAATCAATTGTATGTCACATTCTAAATTTGAGACGTGTTTTAAAAATATGAAAACTATATGTGCCTTAAATTTGGAAGTGGCAATACTCCTGTGTTGAAAAACTAAGAGCTAGTGCACAAAGTTAAAAATATACAGATTATGACCCGCTGAATGAGGAGGCACACACATGGGATTGGAAGGTAGCTACTAAGGCATCTGAGTTCCCACTTTAGGGAATTAAAACTCCAGTCCATTGTTTTGAAGGTACAGCTTCAAAACACTCTCACAAAGTTACAAGATTTATTATTTAGAGATCTTAGACCAGGGCCATGCTGAGCTGGGCAAAGATCAATCCTCCATCTCAAGTCATGCATGTGAGCATGAGATAGAGAAGAGGGTAGCAAGCACCTATTAGTTATGAGGTGGTTGGGGGCAGAGGTCACCAACTTTTTGAGGGCTCAATTCTAAGTGGATATCTTAAAAGATGCCTCAGGAAAAGCAAGGTAGGAACATGTGGTAGGAATCCTAAGTTCATGTTCTCATTTAAATGTCCAAACTCTGGGTGTGAGTAGAGTTGTCATACTGTAAAATGTCTTGGAAGCAACTCAAAAATAGCTCTTTTCTTATCAAAACTCCCTATCCTATAGAAAAGGAAAGCAAGACTCAGAGGTCTGCAGCAATCTTCCCAGGATCACATTACCAGCATGCCACAGAGTCAGATGTTAAAATCAGGGTCTGATACCAAACATGGTGTCATTAGCCATGAATCTATGGAAGAAGTACAGAGTGGTAGGCAGACAAACTTTAGAGTCAGAAAAACTTAACCATTTCAAGTGGCACTTAGTGAATGCTAAGAACTGGAGTAAATGGCTGAAGAGAAGAGAATTTCTGCAGGCTTCATTGTTCCAAATATCAGCCCTATGATCTTCATTCCTGCCACTAAGATGGTGCTGCTTATACTGGGGTATCAGAATAGGAATTATGTTGAGACATGCCACACCCCCTTTGCCTTAGAACGGGATGCAATTACACCAAAGATTCTGTGCCTGCACCATATTTGCTAGGAGGAAGCTATGTCACCTGACTCTACCTTAGAGTGAATAAAAGCCCCATAGGATCTTGTCTGTCTCGACTACCCTTATTGTGCCATGATCTAACCCAATGCTCAGCACTCAGCTGATATTTGTTGAATCATTGAAATATTTTGGCCTTTAAGAACTCTGAGGTTTCCATAAGCCATCTCCAGCTTAGAGTGTCTTACCCACCTGGAGACTTTCAATTTTTTTTAAATTTTTTTTTAATTTATTTATGATAGTCACAGAGAGAGAGAGAGAGAGAGAGAGGCAGAGACATAGGCAGAGGGAGAAGCAGGCTCCATGCACCGGGAGCCCGACATGGGATTCGATCCCGGGTCTCCAGGATCGCGCCCTGGGCCAAAGGCAGGCACCAAACCGCTGCGCCACCCAGGGATCCCAACCTGGAGACTTTCAAAAGCTGACTGAGGTATGCAAAATCCCAGGAGTCCACAAAAAGAAGATAGGACCATTATACCCACTGCCCACCCCTCAGCTCTGTTCTCTGAGGACAAACTCTTCAACAGTGGCAATATAGCAAACCACACTTAGGCATTTATATAGTCTCTCTTTAAAAACTGAAGTATAGGGCAACCCAGGTGGCTCAGCGGTTTAGCGCTGCCTTTAGTACAGGGCGGGATCCTGGAGACCCAGGATCAAGTCCCGTGTTGGGCTCCCTGAATGGAGCCTGCTTCTCCCTCTGCCTGTGTCTCTGCCTCTCTCTCTGTCTCTATGTCTATCATGAATAAATAAATAAATAAATATTTTAAATAAATAAAAATCGAAGTATAGTTGATGCATAATGTTACCTTAGTTTCAGGTGGACAATATAGTGATTTGACAAGTCTGTATGTTATGCTCTGTTCACCACAAGTGTAGCTACCATCCATCACCACACAATGCTATTACAATACCATTGACTATATTCCCTCTGCTGTACCTTTTATCCCTATTATATAGCCTTTGATTCTATACATCTCTGCACCAAACCTATTCTTAGGATATATATATGTAAAATATATATAAATTTTATTTATTTAATATTTTAATAAATTTTATTTATTTAATATTTATATATTTATATTAATTAATTAATTAATTCACTGATGCAAAAATGAATGTACAGATGTCAGGTGAGGAGTAGGTCCAATACTGTGATGAAACATCAATGCTCTAATCTCACCCCATGAGGTGTGTTTCAACCATGGATGTTCACTTGCCATTGAATCACATTAGAGCTGAGGAGTGCTATAGCCATGGTCCCAGCCTTGGCTCCCACAATGTAATCACTAAGTGGGCTCATCCCACTCCCAATGAGTCCCCACCTCCCCTAGGTAATTTTAATGTGCAGCCAGGATTGAATATCATAAAGTACATAGATTATCTCATTAGGGGGGTCTTGAACTTTAGGCTCATTGACTTCAATGAGAGAGCTTGCTTTAAAAAAAATAATAATAATCCAGATTCCAGGGCATCTGGGTGGTTCAGTCTGTTGAGTGTCTGACTCTTGATTTTGGCTCAGGTCATGATCTCAGGGTTGAGAGAGCCAGCCCTGTGTTGGGCTCTGCACTGAGCATGGAGTCTGCTTAAGATTCTTTTTCCCACACTCTCTGCCCTTCTCCCACCATGCTCTCTCCCTCTCTCTCTAAAAAAAATTAAAAATTAACAAATTAAAAAACCCAGATTTCAAGAATCCATCCCTAAACACCTCCAGATCTTTGGAGATGAGCAGAGGCATTTGCAAGTCCTCATTGTATACAAAATGAAGCAGTAGCCCACAGAAGAAAATGACTTTGCCAAGTCTGTCTCTCTCAGGCTTCAGTTCCTTCCCCTAGAGACAGAGCGTGACCACAGAAGACACAGAATAAATGTTTACCAACTGAATATTTGTTGAATGTGAGGCAGCATTTCCTTGTGGTTAAATTAGGAGACTCTGGAGCTGACTTCTTTGTTCAAATCCCAAGTCTGCCACATACTAGTTCTGTCACTTTGGGCACAAATTATGTAATATTCCTGCTCCCATTTTCTCATCTGTGTAATGGGAATTAAAATAGAGCCTACCTCATAGGGCCATAAGGATTAAACGGAGTTAATTAAGTTCATGAGTTGATAGATCAACAAAGAAATATAGAGAACTTCATTGGTTACCTGGAATTCAAGTTTAACGAGGTGTTCTGTATTTTTTTTAAAGATTTTATTTCTTTGTTCATGAGAGATACACAGGGAGAGGCAGAGACATAGGCAGAGGGAGAAGCAGGCTCCCTGTGGGGATCTCAATGTGGGACTCAATCCCAGGATCTCAGGATCCCAGGATCACACCTTGAGCTGAAGGCAGATGCTCAGCTACTGAGCCACCTAGGTGTCCTGTGTCCTATATCATTTGCTAAATTTGCTAAATCTGGCAACCATCTCACTTAGAGACCTAGAAGTGTGCTCAGCAAGTACTAATAAGTGTTTGCTATTATTATTGTTTGATTTTTATTATTGACCCCACTCCATTCCAAGCCTCTCAGAGTAAAGAGCCCTTCAGTCCCTTATTAATTTGGCTTCCAGTAATGTTAATACATGACCATTCAGAGGGTAGATTAGAGCTTTTCATTGCTAGGCAAATTCTCCCTCAAAAATAAGACAACTTCAGGTTAAAAACGATAATAGTGGGAATAGTTAAAATAGTTAACCAAATGAGATGTTTTTGTGAAATTTCATGTTTGAGAAGTTCTCATGTCCATAAAATTAGGGCAATTATAAATTATTTTGTGCTTAAAAGAAGGTCAATTCAGTAGCACCTTCTCAAGTCAGTTCAGGTTAACAGGATCGCTTCTGGGAAATAAACTCTTATTAATAGAACTTCCTTCTATTTTGTTTTCAAGATGGTGTCAGCAAATCAACATGTGAATCTTGGATCTACTATTAATTAGCTGTTTATTTTAGCGGCCAAGGTATTTTGTGTTACAGAAACTTTGTTTCCTTACTTTGAAGACAGGGCCCCTATAACATATGGTCTCAGAATCCTTTAAAGGCAGTTGACTCTACCCTCCACTTCCCACTGGGGTCCACATCTGAGTGGAAAAGGCAACCAGCAGGGCAAGCAAAGCAATGTGTATTTGCAAACACAAGTTGCATTGGTTATTACCAGCCTAGGAATAAAAGAAGACAAAATCCATGGTTGTGGAGCCCCAGAGCACACATTATATAGCCCAAGGTTCTCAGCCTAGGCTGCACATTGGAATCAACTAGGGGACTTTGAATCAAATGTTCATCCAGGTTTCCATTCCCTGAGATGCTGACCCCATTGGTCTGGGGAGGAGTCAGGCACAGTCAAGCTGCTTCAGTGTTGCTCCTATGTAGCTAGGGCTGAGAACCACCAGCCTACCTGGCCCCTATGAGCTCAGCTTTTGTCCTCTCATGTCCCTCTCCAGTTCACCCCAAATCCTCCAAGATGGGGTTCACAGGATCGCATGGCACATTGTTTCACATCATTTAATTTCCATTTGCATGTGGCTCTGCTAATTATGATGCAATCAGCATGAAGAGAGAGCCCCAAGCAGGGTCAGCTCAGAAGCAGCAGCAGCATAGTTTACTTGGCTGCACCCTCTGCTTCGCTTGGCTGAACACCCTGTTTTCAGCCTATCTCACTCTCGAGGTCACAAGAAAGTAAAGTCTCTGAAGCCTCCCCACGCTGTGATTTATAATCTCACTGTCCACAATACGTTCTTCTCAACCCCCCAGTTTAGCACATTTCACATCTTGGATTACTAGGAGTTATCTTGAACAAACGAAGAGTTTCTTAATTTAATAAACCAGCAAGCAGCTGCTACTATCTCCCAGAGCTAATGCATTGGACACTTTGTTCTGACTTTCCTTCCCTAATCCTGGGCCCCTTGTTTTCTCTCAGGTGTTCCCACCACTATAAAATTTGTGAGCACTGCTCTTAGTCATGATTGAGCCTTTCTATATAAGCAAGCACTTATAAACAACTTAGGATATTGTTTTGTATGTTTTGAAAACTACACATGAATGAAATTACACCGAACACTATCCTGCAACTTACTTTTTTTCATTTGGCATTTCATTTGAGATTTATCTAAATTCAGTTTATTCATCTTAACAGCTGTCTAATGTTCCATTATGTTAATCTTTAACACTTTATTTATCCATTCTAGTCTATTTTCATTCTACCAACATAACATTTAGAATATGTCTAAACACATCTATTCATGTATAAATGATCCTGCTGGTGAAAGAGTTTCCTCTCTCTCAGGGAAAACGTGTAATTACATACCCAAATGTGTGTGTGTTCATTAACACATTGCATGCTTATCACACTGCAATCATGTGTTAAATATTCCTTAAAGCTTAATTTTTTCTTAATTTTAAGTAAAAAGAAACATTGTTAGAAGTTCAGTTCTAACATCTCTTCCCATATCTCAGTGGGATTTTTTTGCACATCTTGCTTTGGAGGCTGTTGCTCCAATCAAATGCATTTTATATATTTATTATTAATATCTTCCCATCCTCTAACATGAGAGGATTCACTTCTGATCAATACAACTCATCATTATCCCACCAGCTGTGTGTGTCTTTTAAAAGTGTTTTCTCACTGTTAAAACAAGCCAACACTGCATTCCACACATTCTCTCTCGTCATCTACACCTCCTCCCCTCTCCCATCAAGCTTTAAAACCTGTACAATCCAGTCAGGTT
Organism: Nyctereutes procyonoides; assembly: GCF_905146905.1. Classification (NCBI taxonomy): domain Eukaryota; kingdom Metazoa; phylum Chordata; class Mammalia; order Carnivora; family Canidae; genus Nyctereutes; species Nyctereutes procyonoides. The sequence goes on along the minus strand of NW_026575126.1, from coordinate 48,080,856 downwards.
CCAAGTTCCCATTAATTTCTCCTGAGAGCTAAAACTCATGTTCCCTCCAACTAGCATGTTTCCATATACAGTGGTGCAACTACTATAGAGTGAGGCTGGTCTCTTGTAACTTCTTGAATTACAGTTACAAGAAAGAGCCTACTTACACTACTAAAATTCCCTCTTCCCACCTCACTCTGTCAGAAACTACCTCTGGCTCCCCCGGGGCTGGAAAAGTGGTTGCAAAATCATTCCCATGATTCCATCTGCTAGTGCCCACTGCTCAGATCTGGCTGATTAGGAATGCGTTTGCAGGTGATCTCAGCCTAGTTTTAAGAACATGTTGATTGACTTGATTGATTAATCACTTGAAACACAGTAGGGAATTGCCAGTCTGTGGGTTTTTTGGAGAAGGCTTTTCTGAATTGTAGATGATTGCTGCCTTGACAATATGGGCTTGGATTGTAACTAGGGGGCTAATGGTCTGGAAGATGGTGAGTTTCCCAGGGATAAATAAGGGCTCATTAGCAGGTCAGTGTGTGTGTGTGTGTGTGTGTGTGTGTGTGTGTGTGTGTGTACACTGCTTTTGGGAGGAATCTTCATTTTCTCAGCCCATTCTGCTAGCTGTTCATCTTATTTTAGGATTGGGAGCCACATTACCATTATAAATTACGTAAAATCCAATAGGAGCTGAATAATGAATCAACAGACCCAAGGTTCAAATTCTCTGTTACCCACTTAAAAACAGTGAGAATTTGAACAAATGGCTTAATTTCTCTGTATCTTGGCCTCTTGTTATGGAAAATGGGGACAGGAAAAATATTTTTCTCTTATTATTGAGGATTAAATGGGAGACTGTAAAGTGCCTTGCACAGCATAAGAGCTTAATAAATGGTACCCACAGGTGGCATCTTCCCTTCATCTGTTTTATGTATCCAGTTTGCTTGAATTCAGACCTCAGCATGACTAGATACCACAGAGTAAATTCTACATGGTGCCTGGCATCCAATAAGCACTCAACACATAGTGGTTGCAAAAAGTGTGATCTCTGAGTGGTTGTTGTCACTTACCATTGGACATTTACTTAGATGTTCACCCTGGTAGTTTAATTCTTTGATTTTAAATTTTGGTGATTGGAACTCCTTGTTGTACTGCTTTGACAGATGATTTTTGAGGTTATTAAGATCTTTGAGAAGGGTGCATGGGTGACCCAGTTAAGTGTCTGCCTTTGGCACAGGTCATAATCCCGAGGTCCTGGGATGAAGTCCAGCATCGGGCTCTCTACTCAGCAGGAAACTGCTTCTCCCTCTCCCTCTGCTGTCCCCTTTGCTTGTACTCTCTCTGATAAATAAATAAATAAATAAATAAATAAATAAATAAATACATACATACATACATACATACATACATACATACATACATAAAAATTTCACTAAAAAAGAGCTTAAGATCTTTGAGAGAGGAGAGGAATGGTTTACATATGTTAACTCAGATTTTCACAACCTAGATCCTTGCTACTCAAAGTGTGGTCTGAGTACCAGCAACATTGGCAGCACCTAGGAGCTTGTTACAAATACAGAATCCTAGCACCCTCAGAACCTACTGAATCAGAATCTGTATTTTAACAGGATCGTTAGGTGATTTATAGGCGCAATAAAGCTTGTAACGGATTTACCTAAATATTTATACTACACACAAAAACCTAGCTCCACTGTCCTTAGATAGATGTGTCCTCTCTTTGTGCATGTTGACTCTGTCTCTAGCAGGCACTAGAGGAAAGTGAGTGGACCAGACTCGACGTTACATTAAAGCACTCCTGTTGAATAATGTACAAGATCTTTTCAAATGACATGAACCAGTTAAACAAGTTACTGGTTATTTTGTCAATAGGTGAGTAACTGATGGCAGTTTTGTTCACACATTTTTCACATAGCCCTTGAATGATCCATAATTTTCTGGGCCCACTGCCAGACAAAATTACCAATATTACACCATGTAATGATAACACCAAAGTAGGGGCTCTGTGCATTTCAATTTAAGGCAATTTAGAAGACTTCAGTGGAGCATTTGTTTTCTATGTGATAAAACTTTCCTTGGAAAAATTTTCTTGTGGTTATGATGTCATTTCACTGTTGCCCTCAATTTTTTTCAGAGGTTCAAATCTACAGGCCATGAGGTCCCACAAACAGACTCAAACCTAGGGGTCATTCTTGACTCATTACCATCTTTATCATCTCCCTCATCACCATCTTCGTTCTTTTTGGCACATAGTTATGAAGTCCCAAGTCCTTGTGTGTTACCATCCATTTCTGTGGATGGTAAACATTCCCCTTCATTGTTTTTTTACACTAAACCATTTATTTCTTCATTCTTACTACACAAGTACTAAACCCCTAATCCTGATATTGCCAACAAATGAGCAGGGTGCTCCACCAAAGAAATTAACCAGATACAGATGCTTTCATTGTAACTGATGCAGGCATTATTCAAAAAGTAGCTAATGTCCAGGGAGGAACCCATTCAGAGAGCACAATTCCTTACACATAGAGAATCAAGCCTCTTCCAGAGATTGATCAGAGCATAAATGAAATATGAAATAATCTTTCAGGAGCCTCTTATCATTACATTGTCTATTTAATAAAAATATTCCCTGGTGTTCATTATAATTGGGTATTGTCTGTTTAATATTGTCTATATGGTATATTGTCTGTTGAATAAAAATGCTGAATGGTGTTAATTATATTTGGGTGAAAAGAATCATCTTGCATATTCATTGAAAGACATAAATCACCCAAATTCTGCAAGTTGAGTGAATGCTGAATGAGGAAATATCTCTTGTTGCTTGTTCTAAATTTGCTTCTCTTTATTTTCTCAGGGCATCTCTTGTCTTTATGTGATTCAATGTCTTCAGCAAAGAGACAAGTGCTTTTCCTTGGAGCATGTGAACATCAAAGAACTAACCTGTCCTCCCTCCCCAGATTCTAGTCTGTTTCATATCTTTGTTAAGGACCTAGTGGGCACGGATCTTTCAAAGAAAATCCAAGCTAGTTCTAAAAGGCAGGGTAAATCTATCAGTGTGGTGCTAAGCCAACAGTAGTAAAGATAAGGCACGTGTCTAGAGTGGAGTTTCTCAAACTGGGCAGATCATCAAAGATATGTGTGCATTTGGGTTTGTTTTTTTGTATAGATTTTTAGCCCCACGCCTAGATGAGGAGGTCCTCAAACTTGAGCATACATCAGAACTCATGTGGAATGTTTGTTAAAATACAAATTGCTAGGTCCTGCACCCTGAGTCTGATCCAGAAGGTCTGGAGGGCCAGAAAATGTGCATTTCTAACAGGATCCCAGATGATGATGACGTTGCTGGTCTGTGGACTATCCTTTGAGCGTTTCTGCTCTAGAAGTTCTGAGTCAGCCTATTCTGAGACTTGAGAATGCACACATCTGCCATGCATCTTATGGAACCATGTACCCAAAAGTTTAATACCACCAATGCAATGCATGCTTATTCTGAAGCAGCACTGTGCTAGATTCAGTGCAGAGATGACAATAAAGCCCGGTCCCACTTGCCTCTGGACCTCTATCCTCCATGATCCCTCAATCCTGCTTTAGGTCCCAGTTCAACTAAATCACTTATAGTTCCCCAAATCCAAAGCTGATCTGCATCTTCTCATCTTTGTATATGCTTTTTCATCTGCCCAGAATACTCTCCTCCATTTCTCTGTTTCATTCTTCAAAATGCTCTTCCAATGCCATATTCCTCAGCATCACTCTCCCCTAAGGAGACTTTGCCCTTCAAGGAAACTCTTTTCCTCCAGGAAATTATAATCTAGAGTGGAGGTCATTAGTGGAGGTCATAATTATCCCAATTATGATATTGCCCCTGTATTTTGTTGGATCTTATACATATTTCAATGTTGGGCTTATTATCTAACATTGAAATGGTTGTTTTCTTATGCCTTATTCTCCTCTTAGACAGTGGGATCTTAGACCACCAAATCCACATCTTTTTATCTCTGTGTACCCAGTTCCTACAGAGAGTTGGTCACATGCTTGAGTGTTTTCTAAATGTTTTCTGAGTTCAATACAATATAGCTCTTCTTCCCAAAGGGATAACAATCTTATGCAAACACTAATGCAGCAGATGTGAAAACCTTAATTATATTATTAGTTGACATCAGAATTCCTTTTATATATTGGGACTGTTTTTGTTGAGAGAAATCCCTTGAGAAGCCACTTGCAGCTTTAAGTAAAGCTCAGAGTGCCTGGGCTTTGGGAAAAACATTGTGGCAATGAAAGAAAAGGCTACAAGGCTCTGTGTGAGATGAAATAAAGGTGGCTTTGCTCCTGACTTAGAGAAGGAACACAGAAGAAAGGGAAATAGAACAGGGAAAGTGAAGTGTGAGAGATTGAGAAAGAGAGGAACCTGCCATCAGTGAGGTGGGGTGAGGCTCAGGCACAAAATGGATGAAGTGGCCCATAAAAATTCTCTAGTTCCAAGATGACTAAATTTCAGTAATAGTTGAAGAGTTTTTTTTGTTTTTGTTTTTGTTTTTTTTTACTACTTTGGGAACTTTACTATTGTCTGCCCTGTGTACCCTGTAATTTTCAATAGAATAAACTGCTCACAAATCCCTAACAAAACACAGGTGCTTTTATTAATGTCCATTTTGGGGAAATAAAGCAAGAGGCTGAGTTTTTTGTCTGGGTCAGCACAAGGAGGACTGCAGCCATGATTCATAGAACAACCACAAAATGATGTGACATGAAGTGATTCTGTCTAATCAGGATGCTACTTCATCAAGAAATACTGAGTGTGACTACATGCTGGACTTACAGAACTAGGTATATTGCAGTGAACTCAATGAAAAAGTCCTTAATCCCATGGAGTTCATGCATGGGTGGGAGGAAGACATTTAATGTAACTGGGGCACTAAGTACTAAGAAGGTAAATTAAGGAGAAGAGGTGTGGTGATGGTACATAATGGTCAGGGAAAGCCTCTTTGAGGAGGAAGTGTTGGAGCAGAGACCTGAATGAAATAAGAGGGTGAGTCATAGGCTGTATCAGGTAAGAGAGCTTGGGGCAGAGGGAACCAGTGAAAAAAACCTTGAGATAGAGAATGATTGGCCCAACTGAGAGCAGCAAGCAGCAGATCTGGAGCAGAGTGAGTGCAGGGAAGAATGGAAGGAGAGGGGGTTGGCCAGAGAGTGGGGGCAGATCACATGGGCTGTTGAATGACAAGAAGTCCGGATTTCATTGTGGATGGGGTGAGGTGTGGGATGAGGAACCATTGGAGGGTTTGGAGCAGATAAGTAACATGATCTGATTTGATTTTGGTTTGTTTTTTAATCTGATTTGAATTTGTAAAGGCTTTTTATGGCTGCTCTGTGGAGGGTAGAGTGTAAGTGATGGTGGTGGAGGCAGGGGGACAATTAATGGAAATCTTGAGGAAAGCCATGGAATTGAACTTCCCTTGGCCGTGGAATTGAGATTTATGTCTATCTTCTACAGATTTCACGTGGTTGAGAGATATTCCTGATTTTCAGATTTAGTACTGCTGCTACTTCTATTATTTACTATTACTACTACTAGTAGTACTAATATTAATACCATTACTAATACTGTTGCCATTGCTGCTGCTAGTACTACAGAGTAACAAACATTAGTGAATGTTTATTACTCTGTAGTAACAAACAGCAGCAATGTTGAAAAGTGATTTTCGTATATAAATGATCTTATTCACTTCTCTCAATGAGCCAAAATAGGAGCTATTTTAAATCCATACTTTACAGATGAGGAAAATAATGCTAGGACATGATCAGTGAGTTGCCCCAGGTTACATGATTATTAAGTGATGGCAATGGGACTTGACCTTACGCCTTTCTGACTCCAAAGCTTGAAATTCGTTACCTCTATTCAGTTATGGCAAACAGCGAATAATTACGTGTAAATGCAAACAATATGTACAGGGGGAATAACCAGCTGAATAAAGACTTTCATTCAGTAAGTCATTTGTGTGAGACAGCCTATGAAACAGAGGAGACATCAGCATGAGTGAAGGCAGAAGGAAGAAGCTGTGTGAGAGGGAGCACAGGGAGGTGATAGAGTGGGGAGGAACTACGTGGGAGGCATGATGCCTGCAGAGATGTACAGGTGGAAAAGCAGAGTGGTTAAGAACATGAGCTCTGTAATTAAGAATCGGATCAACACTCCTGATCCCTACTTACTCATACAACCATGGGCCAGTTCCTTGACCACCCTGTGCCTAGACTTTGTCATCTGTTAATGGGAGTAAAAACAGCATTGTCTCTATAGGAATATAAATGGGATAAAGCACAAAGAACTCATAAGATGCTTATTAGCATAAGGGCATCTGGGTGGCTCAGTGGGTTGGGCATCTGACTCTTGGTTTTGGCTCAGGTCAGGATCTCATGGGTCGTAAGATGGGGTCCCATGTCTTCCAGCTCTGCTCTGCCTTCAGCAGGGAGTCTGCTTCAGGGTTCTCTTCCTCTGCCCCTGCCCCCATTTGCTCTCTGTCTCTCAAATTAATCTCTTTTTTAACAAATGCTTAGCATATAACAAATACTCAAAAAAAAAAGGTTAGCTATTATTAATCTAGAGAGAAGTAGATAAAATTGAGAAACATTTAGGATTTGGTAGTTGATTAGAGGATGAGAAGAGTATGACTCCAAGGTTTCTGGGTTAAGCAACTGAGAGGATGGTGGTGTCATGAACTGAAATGGATGAACTGGTCAGAGAATCGTATTTTTTCTTTTCCTTTCTTTTAAGATTATTTATTTGTTTATTCATGAGAAACACAGAGAGAGAAACAGAGACATTGAACTCCCCACAGGGGGCCCGAAGCAAGACTTGAACCCAGGATCAGAACTTGAGCCAAAGACAGATGCTCAATCACTAAGCCAACCAGGTGTCTCAGAATCAGACTTTTCAAGGCAACATAAAAGTGTTAGCAGGAGAGAGAGAGAGAGAGATCCTAAGAATGAAAGAAATAACATGGGCAAAGAGATATAAAAGAAAAGAAGATGGTGGATTTTCTCAATCTTTAAGGGAGAAATGGAATCATCCATGAGTATGGGAAATGAAAGCGGAACAGAGTGTTAGACAAAAGGAATACTTAACATAGCTATGATGTTAGTGTGAATCTCCCCAAACAAAACCTGAGGAGACAAGGACTTGGGCGTAGGTAACTGGGTGTTTATGTGACAGTTTAGCTCCAAAAGTAGGAAGAGAGAGTAGGTCAAATGAGATGAGAAAGGAAAGAAAGTTGATAAATGGGGTGTTATTGAGCTGATAATCACTATGGACAAGCAGAAAGCATCTTGCTGGGGGTCCTCTGAGAAACTGGGGGATATACCTCAGAATGCCCCCTCTTGGGGGCATTATCCACTGACTCCCATCTCCCATTGGCTGAGAGTTGCCATTAACTCCCCTGTGTTTCTAGGCTCTGCCTAGGTGTGTCCTGAGTCATCTGCCACCATTTTGAAAAAAAGACTTGAGACAGAAAAGTGGAGAGACATGGTGGGGAGTAGATATAGGAATGGGCAATGACCATTCTCTGTAGCTAAAGTCAGAATTGGTAAACAATACCATCTGCTACAGAAAGTAGTGAGTGGTAAGCTTGAGATCTTACAAAAATCCTGAAATGTGTAAGCACTTTTAGTATTATTTAATATATGAAGACCTTCAGCTTAGAAGGTGAAAGTAAGTTGGTAAATGAGGGGTTTAAACCCTTAAATCAGATGGAATCCAAAACATACACACTTTTCCCACCTACTGTGCTGACAGCCTTCCCCCCAAAATTCTATTAAAATGGAAATGGCAACAACAGTAATGGACCAGTTCTTCCCAGTACTAATTATTGGACTTTTGCTGACTTATGGTTCTCCAGACCAGGATCTAAAAATACCCACTTCTTGAGAGACTGGATACACAGACTCTAAAGAGGAAAATGAGAGCCACAGAGAATCCAAAATTGGATACCCTTCTCCAGTTGAAGTCCAATGAATGGGAATTGCATTTCTCAGCCCAATCAAGAAATTCTTTACCTCCAGGAATATGCAGCTATTAAAGTTCCAGGCCTCCAGCCTCAGAGGAGGAATTCCAAAAATTCTGCCTATAATCTGCTTAGCTCAGTATATGCCCAGTGAACTGAGGTATCTTTTTGTTTCCCTCACTGTGACAGAACTTTCTAACACTATTTGGGCCCAAAACACCTTGTCTTCTAGACCTGTCAGCTGCATTGTGTTTCCCTATTACTGTGCAGAGAACAGCACTGAAAACAGGTGTTACAGCTGCTATTGATAACTGGAATTCAGAACCCTCAGTAGTCTGACATAAGCCAGGCATAAGGTGAAGAAGTTTCCAATCCTTCTCTAACCTGAGGACTTCCATTGGCTGGTGGAAGCCCTTAGAATCATGCTGAATCTGAGAACATTCTGAAAAATAGAATAATGTTCTCTTACAATCTCTGTGTCCTGGAGGATGAAAGGAAAAGAAAAGAGAAAGGATAGGTGTGGTGGGGAGAGGCGAGGTTATTGAACATTTATCTATGCCAGTTACATCCTCATAGATTATCTCATATGATTCCCATGAGTTTGTAAGAGATCCAAGAAAAGTAGGATGAATTTATAAGGTTCAAAAGCCTATGCTCGGGATCCCTGGGTGGCGCAGTGGTTTAGCGCCTGCCTTTGGCCCAGGGCGCGATCCTGGAGACCCGGGATCGAGTCCCACGTCGGGCTCCCGGTGCATGGAGCCTGCTTCTCCCTCTGCCTGTGTCTCTGCTTCTCTCTCTCTGTGTGTGTGTGTGTGTGTGTGTGTGTGTGACTATCATAAATAAATAAATAAAAATTTAAAAAAAAAAACCTCTGAGCAAAAGCCTATGCTCAAAGCCAAGATTTGAACTCAGATGGCTGACTTCAAGCCCAGACAGCAAATATAGCACTCATGCTGCCACTTCCTGTCCTGCACTCAGGTAGACATTACTAATTAATCAGGCCTTTTATTCCACTGATTTTAGAATCTTTTTCATCTCACTGTCCTACATGGTCATTACCAATCAAGCAGAGAGTAGTAAAAGCCAACGGAAATCCTTCCCATTAAAAAAAAGATCCTTCCCATTTACCAAAGATTTGCTGGCAGAAGGAAGATTTTTTTTCTTCAAGGGAGGACATGCCCATCACAGAGGCATTACCATTACTGTCTGGATCCAATCTGAAAGGTCATCTTGAGGTAATACAGTGGTCCCTACATTCCTACCAGGATCTCCCTTTGATAGTAACAAGGAGTGCTGCATACAGCTATCCTCCCATCCCCCAGTAGCCAACACCGATAACATGTTAATGCATTTTTTCCTTCCAGAAATGTTGCTTTTCACTTGAACTTAACTGTGATCACACTGCATCTGCATTTCAAATCCTAATCTCCCATGCCATAATAAACTCTCCGTTTGTTAATTTTTATTTCTGCCCCAAATATATGAAGTCAAAGAAATCAGACCATGCATTCCTTTCCACTCTCCGGCACCCTGCGGCATAGAATGCTTTTTCAAAGGAGACTTAAGAAATGGGCATTGCTGCTCAGCTTGGGCAAGGCTGAGGGTTTGCAGTGGGCAAAGAAATGTTTTGGTGTTGGAATCTGGAGGTGTTCTCTTCACTGTCACATTCCCCTCTCCATGCTCATGATTGATATTAATCTCTCCAGCCTCCTTTGATGTCAGCAAAATCATTTTATTTGAGCAGTAGCCCGAAGGACCGTGGCTGATTCACCACCTGTTGTCATCTTCCCTCCTTCCTCCAGCAGTGAATTTAGAAGATCTCTTCACAGGGTAGCAGTGTGTTTGCTAGAGCACTGCAGTTCCCCATGTTTGATCTCATGTTTCTTGCCTGGAGCTTGTATTTCAGACTAGAGTAAATTATTTACTGGTGTAACAACCAAGTCTTGTGTTATTTAAAATATAAACCTGAAGTATCGGAGCAATCAGACCTCACCAGCTGACACTATTTATGCTTTGCAGATACAGAGACAGATCAAAGGATGAATCATAATTATCCCAACACATCCATTTTTCTAAGTACAAGAGGAGGAGATGCAGTTTTCCCTCCTGACTATGAATTTCAGGAAATGAATAGCAACTTAGGCAAGAGTCTGTTGACTTCTCTTCCCTAGAGCCATTGCAACAAGGAAACAGGAGGGTGGCCAGGGAACAGTCAACTCTAGGGCTGACATTAACCCTGTCCTGGCTTCTGTCCTTTGCACTTTCAACAAACTTTGCACATCAGCAGTCCTTGGTTCGTACTTTTGCTCACACAGTGTGTTGTACGTGTTTCACTTCCTTTCTCTTCTTTGCTTCCCACCAGTCCATGAGCTCCTGGAGGGCAGGAAACCAAGGTACACAGAAGAGGGTGCTTATGCAGAAGCAGTTAACATTTGCTTTCCTTGGTAGTTTTAATATTGTCTGGCTAGAAGCTTTTTTTGTCCACCTGCTGGGTAGCCTAGTTTGGGATGGATAAAATTAGTGGCTAGTGGCAGGCAATATAGGTAAGTGGCTTAGAGGCTAGGTTTTGGAATGATGTAGAGGTGGGTCCTGGCTTTGTTACTTTTGCTATGTGATCCTCAAGAATGTTACTTTTTTATGAAAATTAAGACAATTCATATAAAATAATTTACTTCTATAAAGAATTTAGCATAGTACGTGCACAATCAGTGCTCAATAAGCAATCGTCATCATTACTGTTTGGGAAGATCTGCAAGCCTTTTATAGGTCCAAGAAATACTGCAGGTAGACAGTATCAGGACATAGTGTTCTCTGGAACAAGTGGGCTCTGTGTAAAAGGAAATGTCTTTCTTGATCTGACTTTGCCAAAGACTCTTTGGAGAATGAAAGGGATTCTGTGTAATAAGGAGCAACATCTGAAAATCAGCCATTCAAGGAATCATTCTGCATTAATATCCCAGTGCTTGCCCTTTATCTCATTGCCTCCCCTTATCTCGCAAAAAAATGAGTATGGCAGTTAGGTGTGTCTTAGAATGACTGGTGCCTCTGGGGCCTGAAGTCACATCTGGAAAGGACCCACTTCTGCAAATGCATCTCTGCCTTTAGGATGCAGAAGCACAGACCCGAAGCTCTTAAGGATGGCTCTCAGAGGACTGAGCCCTGAGGCTGGATGGGTTCCAGGCTCAGTTCAGTGGACGTCAGTTTAGGGGTCTTCCAGAGACCTCTAATAAAAATAATGGAATTCCTAAATTCTGCAGATCTTCTAAGGAACTCAGTCTGTCTTTATATGTGATCTCATCCCTCCTTTCCAGATCAGAAAAAGACCGGACCCCTTGATCTGTTCATCTAAACCAAAGTAACCCTCCCTACAGGAGATTTATTACCACATTTTCATGATTTTAAGATACTCCATTTGTAAGCCACATCACTGGTATGATAGCACCTTTCTGGAAGAAAAACACAAAAATAAATATGCACATCAATTGTCAATTGCACTTTGAAAAATGTTAAAATGTGGAAAGATGTACAACTTGGAATCGAAGAAAAAATTAGTCATACTAACTTAATGGGCACTTGTTGCAACAGAAATGCTAGAGCTGTCAGTGGATTAGGAAGCCCAGCAGTGGCTGTGTGATAGGAGAGTTCCCAGGCCCCCGCCTCGTCCTTTGTCTACCTGTTTGTTCCACGGTCTTCACAAACCCTGAGCCTGGCCTCCAGAAAAAGTTGGTGCTTAACTGTTAATGTCACACATATCCATAATATCTGTCCCCTGTGACTCCAACCTCTCTCTGCAGCTAGGCAAGTTTTTTTTTTTTTATTTATTTCCTGCAGAAAATCGACTGCTATCCTAGAGACTCCTGCCCCTTTAACTCACCATGTCTTAATGTGGTGGGTGATTAAGACACACCATCAGGCAACAGGAAAGTCTACACTGGTGACTGCTTTGCAAACCTCATTGGCATTTTGCTGGAGGGGCCTAGAAGGACAAAGGGAGTTGATATTTACCATATGAAATTCTCCATAGGAATTATATGCCTCTTATTTATCTCTTTGGTCCAAAACAGGACTTATTTCCTTGGTTAGAGAGACCCTCTTTCCAGTTTGATAATTCCGAAGAATAAATGCCAAGACTGTGCGTGTGACTGGGAGTGTCTGAGAATGACCTTGGGAGCCACTAACCTACCCACTGAGGGTGTCCATTGGCAAAAGGAAAACCTTAGCACACATCAGTCAGAGAGTGGAAGCAGAGAAGAGCTACAGAGTTCACAAAGCATACAAGTGAGGGAACCATGTAACAGACAACTCCTGGAAGGATGAAAGTTGTTTCATGTGTCTTTCTCTTCTCCGATCTATTGGATCTACGGAAGTACATCAGGTCTCCGTGATGGTTGTACATAATCCCAGCACCCTGAGCATCATCTGATTGGACTGGAGCTGATCACATGGCTCAAACAGGGCCAGTAAGTTCTCTCTAATAGAATTCAGAATCCAATTAAGCCTGTCAGTCTCTATTTGCGGTTGGCTAAGAGCACCAGTTATGAGGTCAGACACCTGAGGAGTGCACCCACCACTTCCCAGTTGTCCTTAGGCAGGTCGCTTAACCCCTGAGCACCCTCCCTTGAAAACTAATAAGGGCAGTGGCAGCACCCATACCATCTAAGATGTTTAGCACATTGTTCTCGGCATATAGAATGTGCTCAATAAATACTAACATTAATTGTTTTAGTTTCCAATGAAGGCCATAACAAGTTATCACAAACTTAGTGGCTGAACACAATGCAAATTTAATATCTTACCATTCTGTAGGTTAGAAATCCAATATAAGTCTCATCCTGTGATTGTGTGATTGCATTGAACCCACCTGGATAATCCAGGCTAATCTCTCTACTTTTAAAGTCAGCTGATTGGCAACCGTAATTCAATTGATAATCTTAATACTACTTTGGTACAAAATGTAGCACATACGCGGATTCTGGAGATTAAGATATGGACATCTCTGAGTGGGCATTATTCTGCCTACCACAACTATAAAAAAAAATTGGGAGCTCTGGGGCAGCAATAGTACAAGGTAGAGATGGTGAAGAAAAGAAAGCAACTTTGCAGGAGAATGAAGAGAGTCCAGATATGTAGAGTTCTGAGGTCTTCCCAGTTCCCCAGTCCAGCCCTTTTGGAGGCCCATCTTCATTCCTTCACATGGCTTCCCCAAACTGAAATTACATGCTTCATTACATAATCATTGCAGCAAATCCTCTCCCTCCATTATTTTTTTTTCTTTTTTTAGCTGGCTCAAGCAAGCTTAAGTAGGTTGCTAATAGTTAACAAGGGGTGCCTGGGCTCAATCGGTTAAGCCTTCAGTTCTTAATTTCACTCCGATCATGATCTCAGCGTAGTGAGATAAAGCCCAGCCGTGGGCTCTGTTCTCAGTGGTGAGTCTGCTTGAGATTCTCTCCCTGTCCATCTGACCCTAGCCTCACTCATGTGCTCTCTCTCAAATAAATAAATAAAGTCTTATAAAGAATACTTAACACTTGGAATCTTAATAAGATGGAAATGTTCCCAGTAATAATGTTCTGTATCACAGCTACTCAGCAATGAATCCTATCACAGTGACTACTTTTATAAAAACATTACTCAACAGTGATCATCTACTCTTCACTCTCCATGTTTAATATGCCTTTGAAGCACATGCCACAGCTCGAATACCTTGGGACTTGGTCTTTGGGTGATGAGTTTGTTTCCTTTTTCAGGCACAAAACACTCATCTAGAGATGACCCAGGCCTTTTATGTCAATCAGTGGTATCTAGATGCATAAAGTTATACTACTCATTGATAATCTACTGCAGGATTATAGCTGAGCCAAGTCCATTCATACCTTTTCTTTGTCCAGAAGTGCAATGCTCTCTTGAAAGGTGTTCTCAGACTTCCTCTTCCACCTCTTCTAAATTGACATTATATCTGAACTATTGTGTGAAAGACAAAGACATTCAGGTACAGGATTTCCTGGAGTACTGGCCTTGCACTGCGTTATTACACTTGGAATTGGTTTGTGGATAGACTTGAAGAAATGTGCATTTGAATCCTAACTGTACCTCCTAAGAGCTCAGGGAGCAGAAGCAAGCTACTGAGCCTCTCTTAGCCTTAATATTCTCTTCGTATAAAATAGAGATAATGTTTCCCACCTCAAAGGATTGTTATGGGAATTAAATGAGAATTCTGTGCCTGACCTAGTGCTGAATATACAGCAAATATTCAAAAGTGGCAGCTTTCACTCATTTTATTTGGTTGAACCAGGAATCAAAAACACATCTCAGGTATTACCTTTTCTTGTACCACCAGGAAAAGAACTAAAAAGAAGTTCAAGTACAAAACATGATTTTCCTTTGGTTATTCTTTTTTTTTTCTTTTTTGAAGAGAAGTAAGCCTTTATTTCCTTGTTCACAAATAAAGTTGCTGAATTGGTTGCTTTTTGGTGATCCTTTGGTCCTTCTTGAGTCAATGAGTGTAGGCAGAGAGTAGGAGAAAACCAGGAAACCAGAGATCTGAATACCATATCTATACAGAGTAATTGAATACATTTCAAAAGCCTAATGAAATGGAAGAAGGTAAGAAGCAGGATGGAATTTAGAGCACAATACCATTTATGTAAATGTGAAACATGCACACACGAATACCATATTTTTTCAAGGGTATAGGTACATTTTAAGTGTGTATAAAATATGGAGGGTGACTTGAAGGATATATATTACATGCACCAGTGTAAGTACCTGGTAGAGAAATATAGGAAGGAAAAATTAAATGAAAAGAAGCTTCTAGCACTGGATGATAATTTTAACATGCTATGAATGGGAGAGTATGCCATTTCCTCTCCATATATTTATATTCTATATTCATATATATGTGAATCTTTAGTAGGATAAATATAAATTATTATAAAACCAAGATCTAAATGTTGATCAAATACATACCTATCAGCCAGGTCTCCAATTCCATAATTCCCTTCTGTGGTCTTCCTTGAACTCAATGAGTTAGGAAAGTTCTGACTCTACTCTGTGATTCATACTCACTGAGTTTCTTGGGTGATATCATTAAAAGTATAATAATTATAGGGTTTTCCTGTGAATGGAAAAGTGCATATTGGTGATGGAATGTCATTTGTCTCCACCAATGGTAATGTTTTGAAAGCCATGGGCTCTGAGACTAACTGTGATCCTAAGGCTGTGGCAATAAAAGTCATGGTCTTCAACGCCCTGGACTCATAAGTTGAGTATTGCTTTTGCACAATGACAACAATGATTAATTTCATCCAAATCATCCTTTCTCTCACTGTTAATCTGCTGTGTTTTTCTGAACATTTTCCTGTGGATTAGTATTGATGCTTGGGTTTCCTTGGAGAGAACAAGCGATGTAGCAAAAGCCTCCCAAGATGTGTACCGATGCTCTTCTCCTATTGATCTAATTAAAGATCATGATGCCTAATATAATTAGTTCAGTCCGCCTTTCTGTCTGGATGGTTCTTACACTTTTAGACATGTAAGCACCACAGCTAAATTGCTCTGGGGTAATGAATTGCAATTTTAAAGGAAGCGGCTTTCAGGGTACAAATACGTGAATCAACTAGGACATTAATTATAGGATTTCCTTTTTTTCCCCCCAAGCAATCGATGCTTATTTTCATCCTAGACTTTTTTCATCTAGAGGCGGGACACTCAGTGCCATTTTGTGGAACATGCTTTAAATTCTTGACTTAATGGACTGTCCAGAGCACAGGATGTGTGACTTAATACTTTAGTTCAGATGATATCTAGCATTTTATTTTATGGTACAAGAGATAGAAGGGGGACTTGGGAAAATGTGTAAGTCTTAAGAAAGCAAAACTATATAAGATCTGGATCACATGATAAGGAATTGACTTTGTGGAAAGAAGAATGAGATCAGTAGAGCTATTGGGAGATTTGAAGAGTTGATGACAGAAAGATTAGGGAGTTCTCATCTGGAATTTTCCAGGTTTTCAACTAAGTAGAGGTAAGGTCATCAGATGGGAGAATGGGTTAATGACGGTGACAATAATAATAATATTATCATTATTATCAATAGCCAGCATTCATTGAGTTCTTCCCATGTGCCAGGTATTACTTTAATCAATTTTTTTAATTTTTTTATTTATTTATGATAGTCACAGAGAGAGAGAGAGAGAGAGAGAGAGGCAGAGACATAGGCAGAGGGAGAAGCAGGCTCCATGCACCAGGAGCCTGACGTGGGATTCGATCCCCGGTCTCCAGGATCGCGCCCTGGGCCAAAGGCAGGCGCCAAACCGCTGCGCCACCCAGGGATCCCTAATCAATTTTTAATATATTAACCCTTAATCTTCACAACGACCTTATGAAGCTAGATTGGATCTTGGAAAGCAGATGAATAAGCTCAGTAAAAAAAAAAAACATTGTAAGATATAAAATGAGTATCTGGATTTATTTTCTCTCTAGTGTTTTTAGCGGCTCAGGTATAGCACAGAGAAGGCAGATGGCTTACTGAATCTAGGGTTGGGTTTTGCCAAGCAAATATGGTATGGAGAGAAAATGAGTCAGGAATATTGTGTGAGTGGGCATTTGGAAGCAGGCAGTTGCAAGTGATGGACCATGAGAATGGGAGAGAAAAGTAGTGGAGGAGGACAAATGAATCTGGAGAAGGTGGTGGCCTGAATGGCCTACAGTCATAGTGAAGTTGAAGAATTATGGTATTGGACATAGTTGCCTTCAAGCTGGAAGAATAGGAGTTTGTGGTCATGGAATCAGAAGCTGGCATTTATGTTTATAGATGGAACAGTGTTCAGTGATGGTGAGTTCTAAGGCATGTCCCTAAGTGGTAAAGAGGACATGAAATGATAGACATGGTCAGATTCATACTTGGGAAGATGAGCAGTAGGCAAGGGGTAAGCCTGGAGGCAGGGAGAGGATTGGAAAAGTTCCAGTCATCCTGGAGAAAGAGAGATTGTGGCAGCTTGGCTAGAATGGTGGCAGTGAGGATGCAGATGAGGAAGCAGATGGACCGGGGAGACATTTAGCAGGTAGAAGTGTGGAAGAACTTCATGGATTTGACTGAATACAGAATCAAGGAAAGGGATGAAGCAGAGTGATACCCAGATTCTAAGTCCCAGTCTTGACAACTGGGTGAAAGTTGATAGGCTTCAATCATAAAAAAAAGAACTTGGAAGGAAAAAAATAATGAATTCAGGATAGACAAGAAGAGCTGGAGATACTTCAAAAGGTTTAAGATAAACCACGATTTCTCTTACATATAGACAGGATCCTTCGATGTTGCTTTCAATGTTGCATCTCCTGGAAAGAAAGGTTTGTATGTGCCTCAGTCACTAAGGAACTCAAATAGGCTCTGTGGGAGGAGAGAGTATTGAAAATGGGGAGGTGAATACAGAAGTTGGGAAAGGCGTTACAAAGACTGAAGGTGAGACCCAGCAGACTAGGAATAAGTGAAGTGGTGCTCTCAGGTCAGGCTGCAGTCTGCTGAACCAGAGCATGAATAACAGCTGGCAAAAACTACAAACATCCTTTATGTTTCTTGGAGCTGTGGCCATCTTTGTTGCCTGTGCTGTGTATCCTCATGCTGGATCACCTTGGAAGAAGAAAACCTTCAGAATCTTCTCAATTTCCATCTCCTCACAATAGCATGAAGGGTCTCATTGGGTTGCAGATAAGACAACTCCACTCACAGGAAAGTAAGTAAAACATAAGACTTCAGTGGACTCATGGTGAATGTCTTTGACTGAATGAAGAAAAATACGAGAAAAAGCAGCCTTCCAGAAAGGTAGGGGGTGGGGACCAGGACAGCTCTTGAATCCCAGCAGCAGGGCTGTGTGTACCTTCACCCTGCAGCTCTGCTTATCCTTGGTACATATCCATTAGTGTGGTGGGTATTTCTTGAGCATCTATTATGGGCCAGGCATTATGCCAGATGCTGGGGCTATAAAACTGAACAAAAGGAAAGATGACCCCCATCCTGATAGAGCTTGGAGTCTGCTATGACATGTGGTCATTACTCAACTAATGGCACACACAGATGTGTAACAGGAGGTGGGGGGGTCACATATCAGGAACCTGGCTGCTGAGGACCTACCTGAGGGAAATTTTCAGAAAAGATGAACTGGATAGAATCCTTCAAATAACTATTACATCAATTCACATGACATCATTACTTTCCATGATATGAAAGACCAAAGATTGCCACTGTCCCATATATGTTTCCAAGGTCCTTTGGGGGAGACAGCATCTGGGGAGTGGAGAGGGCAAAGGATTTTTGGAAAGACACTTGGCCAAATCATCTGTGTGTCTGTGGGCAGATGGCTTAGTCTACCCTACTCCATCCTCTGTAAAAGGAGAGATCATCACAATAGCCTCTGTGTCCCAGGCTGGTACACACTATAATATCATTTTAATGCCATTTTTGCCTCAAGGGGTACAAATTGTCACCCTCATTTCATAAAAGAAGAAACAAAGGTTGAACATGTTTTAAACCAGGAATGACTTCAAAGTCTACCTACCCTTCATCATTTTCCTCCTCAAATCTCATAACCTTCTACATCGAATGAGTAATTATTATCATTATCATTCTTAACAGAAATAATAGCAGTGTTCAATTGATAATATAATTACTGCTGATAGCTAAGACATATAGCACACTATTTGCCAGGCACTGTTCTAAACACTTTCCATATATTTATTCATTTAACCCCTGGAACAATCATCTCCACTTAACAGATAGGTAACTGAGACACTAAGAAATTAAGTAATTTGAACAGGTTACATAAGTAGCAGAGCTATAACTTGAACTACAGAGACTAGTCTCAGAGTGCAGGCTCTTCACATTTCCGATCTCTCTCTTGCTCACTTGTTCTCTCTCTCTGATTTTCACTGTGTGTGTCTCTCAACACACACACACACACACACACACACACACACACACCCCAAAGGGGAAAAACAAAACCCACTATGATTACTCATCACAGATTTTTGCCTGAATCCATTTTTAAAACGAAGCACAAAGGAACATAAACTTGGTGTTACAACTTGCTATTACTGCTACTGACTCCATTTTACTGATAAGGAAACTGAGGCTTATTGGAGATAACTCAGATTGTAATTGGAGGAGTCAGGATTCAAATCCAGGTCTGGTTGACCCCAAAGCCCTACTGATATGAGGACATGAAAACAGTTTCCCATATACTTTCTCAACTGGTTCCATCTCAGCCCTTCTTGAGTGAAATTTGGGGCCTTTGTGAAAAAATAAAATAAAAGATCAGCATGGTAAAAAGTGCCTATTAGGTCTTAAGTCATGCCAGCCCTCACTCTGAGATACCCATACACCATACCAGGCTGTGTCCTCATTTCAAAAAAAAAAAAAGTCACAACATGAAATTGATCTCTCATGTATTTTCTGCTTCTGTTATAATCTCTGGCATGGAAATGAGTTATTTAGGTTGTTAGTAGCTGACAGTCCCCATAAATTGCAAGAGGAGGCTCAGCAGGGTGACAGGTGATGCTGTTTTGTACTTTGTCATACTACATCTCTCTCTCTGGTTATAATCTCTCCCTGCAATTCCATGTACCAAGCGGCCATGAATTATACATGTACTTTCTGAAGTTTGATGAAAGTTCTCCCACCTATTAAATTGCCAGGTTCCCAAATCTAACATAAATCTAATCCAAACATGCTTAGGAAAATATTGTGCCATTTGTTCTTCTAATATTGTGCCTTTTCCTTTGTTGTATCATGTATTCAAAGTGTCGAGAGCTTCTGCTTACTGTATATTCACCTGGGGATCAAAAACCAGTCAAATGAGTCTGCAACATGGCTCAGAAAGGTTAGCAATTCAGAAAACACAGGCTCATTCATTCCACCCCATCACGTAGGATGAAACCCTTTCACTGCCCTGGAAGCAACTAGCAGGGGGAAAAAAAACTGTAGTAGAGAAGTCAAAATCCCAAATAAAAATCCCAGGATGGGGAATTCCAGCTTACTTTCACTGGCTTACTATTGCCTGTGGGTGAAGAAATTAACCTTTAGGAAAGCATCCTAGGTTCTTTGTGATACAGCTTCTTTCCATCTGTGCATGTTGCTCTGATCTCAACACACTTTCTAGCCATGTCAAATGACAACCAATCCTTGGCACATTCATGCTGAAAAATCCTATTATGAATTATGAATGACCCTGAGATCCTTTTATTGATTAGGATTTTTTTTCTGGTTGCAAGTGAAAGAACCATAACTCAAACTGACTTAAGCAAAAGGAAGAAATTCTTGTGCTATGTAGTTGATAAGTTCAGGAATATAGGAAATTGTAGTTGTGGCTGGATCCAGGAGTTCAAAGGACATCACCAAGACTCAGATTCTCACCATCTCTCAGCTCTGCTCTCCTCTATGTTACTGTCATTTTAGATAAGCTCTGTCCTTTAGTTGGAAAAAAGTACTTGGCTTACCTGCAAGCCAGAACAAAGATCATGCTTATTTTAAAAAAATAATAGTAGAAAAGCTTCAAGTATTTATTGAAGATTTGAGTCAAGAAAAAAAAATTAGAGTGTTGCACATGAACATCCTACTTAAGAGTATCTCTGGAAAAGTCAGATGATCTGACAATATCAAGCCTTCCCTGATAAATGGTAACCATGGACTGGCTGCTTAGAAGCATTCTGTTGAAACAGGGCATGTGCTCTCTTTTTATTACCATCCTTCCCACACCTTATTGTCTCCCAACTCTAGAATCAAAAGTTAGTTGTCATGTATTATGCTTTCACTGTAGTTTCTGTTTTAAAAGAGAATTTTCTTTATGGCCATATCTTTAAGAAAAATGAGTCAATTAGGGGTACCTGGATAGTGCAGTCAGTTAGGAGTCCAACTCTTGGTTTTGGTTGAGGTCATGATCTTGGGGTGATGAGATCAAGCCTCACATGGGACTCCACACTCAACACAGAATCTGCTTGAGATTCTCTCTCCTTCTCTCTCTGCATCTCATGTGTGTGCTCTCTCACTCTCTTTCTAAATAAAAAATAAATCTTTTCCAAAAAAATGGGTCAGTTAATGAATACTGAGAGCCGTGTGAATTTCCTTACACCTATTTCACTATAGTTACATATATTGTCTACTTGATGTCCAAGAGAATGGTAGCTTGTGGCTTCCATGGGAAAGTAGTCTTACTTTGATGGGATGGTAGTTAGGAGGGTTGGCCATTCTTAGACAACCAGGATCTAGGAGTGGACAAAACAGTGCAGACAGAATGAGAGCACTGACAGATATTCACCCGCAATTTAAATATTCCATCTCCTTTTTTCCCAAACTGAATCTACACCCTGACATTTGGTCCACAGCTAAACTGACAGCTCTTGGTGACTGTCTCAGGGCATATATGTGGAAAATGGGTTCCTCATCTTTCAAGTTGGTCATCCTCTTGGGATGGAAAGAAAGGAATCTCCAACTATTTTAAGAAAGCAGTGCTGTAGGTTGTCACATGGTTTCAACAAGGGAGCTTCCTTTCTGAGATCAGAGTGATTCAGTGGGTGCTTTTTGCTTGGGACTGGCAAAAAAAATCCAAATGCATATATATATATATATATATATATATATATATATATATATATATATTTATGCCAGTTGAAGTCAGAAATGTAAGGAGGTAATGAATGAGACTCAGAGGTAATAAAGTCAGATACCCTGGAGAAATAAAAGACTCGGGGTATACACAGGTATGGTTATGGTTTGGATAAATCTTAGTATACCTAACCAAGGACTCAGATTCATAATAGGAACCACCAAATGTGCATTTATTAAATTATTGCTTGTTTCCTTGGATTCCTTCATGATCTAGGACCTCCACTGACTCTTTATTTGGGATAGAGGCTATGTTGTTAACACCTTTTAACATAAAGAAGGACGATTATTATTCCTCCACTTCTGGGTTGGAGAAAGTTGATTCTGGACAGGTTGGGTAGCTTGCCTGAATGCACCTGAGCAAGTATGAGCAGGACAACCACACAGCCTTTCCACAACTCCTGGAAAGGGGGAAACCAAGAGAATTCCGATCTTATGAGAATCCACACTGGAACACCCTCCCTTCGGTATTTAACTATAATTAGCGACAACCATCCATATGGCGACTTTTCTCAGGCCAGATGGGTGGTTGTCAGGCAGCACATGATCTTTGCTTCACTTTGAAGGAGACGTGAGTAATCCTGGGGATATTAATCCAACAGGGGCTATATTTATCTTCATCTCTTTTGTTAATAACACATCTCTATTTCTTCTCTAGCCATCAGGGGGTATAGGGCACAAGCACCAAGGTAGTCCTACCCGGAGCCCAAGGAAAAGGATGCCTCCACTCTGTGGTTCCTACTTGTTTCCACAGACCCATGCTCTAATGGCCTCAGCCACCCTCAAAGGAGTGTGGGAACCCTGTAGGATGTCAGACCCTTAGAGTTTGTACAGACAGTATGACAGATGAGGAGACTGGGGCTCAAAAAGGATGTGTGGCTGATGTGTAGCAAGTTACAGATGGGGCTGGAATGAAAGTCACATGATTTCTCTTTGGTTTTATGTGGGAATGGGAGTGACATCCTATTTTGCATCCTAGGGAGCCAAACCATAAAAAAATTACATGGCGACCTCTTTATTTTTACTCTCAAAACATGAAAAATTATGTGGTTACCCTATTTCAAGGGACTACAGTCACCTTTAAAAGGAGGCAGAGGGGGATCCCTGGGTGGCGCAGCGGTTTGGCGCCTGCCTTTGGCCCAGGGCGCGATCCTGGAGACCCGGGATCGAGTCCCACATCGGGCTCCCGGTGCATGGAGCCTGCTTCTCCCTCTGCCTGTGTCTCTGCCTCTCTCTCTCTGTGTGTGTGACTATCATAAATAAATAAAAAAAATAAAAAATAAAAGGAGGCAGAGGGTGGGTATTGTCAGCATATACATGGTGGAAGTAGAGCCAGAAAAGCTTTCAGGATTCAAGGTGGTCCTACAAACAACCTACTCCATCCATCCCTCTTTAGTCCATGAGCTTTCTCCCTAATGACAGCTCTGCATCTCCTCTCTCAACTCAGCCTAACACAGAGAGCCACACCCATGGCTGTCCCACACTGTCTCTCATTCACCAAGAAGTGAGCCCCCCAGGGACAGAGGCAACACCATCCTGTTACTCTGGATTGCCTCTGACCTTGGCACAAACAGAGTTGCTATAAATACCTTCATCCCCTTCTTTCAAGAGTTGTATTTAGTGTCCTTACCTTCTTTTCTAGTCTTTCTCCAGTCTGGATATCTATTAGATCCCACTTTGAAGGTCCTTAATATCAAGTAAAATTTTCAGCCAACATGATCTGGCAAAGTTTGTGGTATCTTTATTATTTCCTATCATTGTTCTCGTTGTTATCATAGTGCATTTTATTAGCAGTCTCAAAAGCTTTCAGGATAAAAAAGTATGAACATCAGCTATTATATAAAAGAAAAAGGCTCCAACACAGGTAGCATACATTTGTGACTTTGGATAAGTTACTTAATCTTTCTAGATCTGTGTCTTCATCTGTAAAATGAGAATACTTCCTACCTGATATAGTTATTGTGAGTGTTGAATGAGAAGATGTCCATGGAAGTGCCTAGAGAGACCCTGCCACCTAATACTTGCTCAATAAATACTTACATCTTGGCCCAAGTAATTCCTTAGGCATCAACCAATGAGCTATCTAGCTCAGACCTCCAAAACTTATGCATCATTCTCCTTTTTTGTCCTGAAGTCTTTGCCCTGAGTTCTTTCTTTCTCCAGGGTATCTGGTTTATTGCCTCCTTATATTTCTGACTTCACCTGGCCCTTATACCCAAAGCCCTACCTCTCCTCCCCACTATGGCCATCAGATATTTCTGGATGGGTGAATTACCTCATTTTTGCCCCCATCAAAGAGACATAAATCAGTTAGGGTCTTCCCTCTTTTCCTGAGCCAGAGATAGCAAGTATCTTTCAAACTGAAGGCTGGCTGTGATTGGGTGATAGTGGCTGAATTCTTAAGGTTCTAAATCTCTTAATAAACTCAGTGGGAAGGAGTTCCATGATTGTTTAGCAGTGTCTGCATGGGCAAGAGTGGAGAGTGACAACCCATATTCCATCTCTACTCTGTGCTGATGATACTGATTTGTTCCCTGAGTCTTCCTAGAATTGTTGCCACATTACACTGTGAGCCAGGATGCAGGTGAGGTCATGAAGCAGCACAAAGTCCAGAAGCTTCCACTGCCACTTGACAAACCACTCAAATGTTTTCCCTTCTGGTTCATCAGAGGCTCCATCTTCAAATGCAAAACTGCTTGTTTTATCATTCCCTCATTATTGCATAAGGAAAACAGACCCACAGAACCATCCTTCCTGGGTAGTTGGGGGAATTAGGCCATTAGGTTCTCTCTCCATCTTTTTCAAATGTTTTTAATGAGGCATGCAATTAGGGGGGATAAAAAACTCAGGGGAAACAAGGTATGACTGTGTGAGTCTTTAGGACACAACAGCAATTGCATTATCAGTAATTACCCTTTAAGGAGTACCTACCACTATATATCCTAGCACTGTGGTAGAGGCAAAGCTTATGGCTTCTCATTTAACTTTATGACAGTCCTATGAGGCCTGTACTATTAGTTTTCATTTTACAGGTGGGAAACTGGTCCACATTCACAGTGCAGGTGAATAGCAGAGCTGGATTTTACCCTGGGTATTTGTCTGGGTCCAAAATCTGAGTTCTTTCAAGATACCATGTTGTTTCTGAGGAAGGATCTACAAATTCTTAGCTACAGGTCAGCCTTCCTGATCTAATTATTCCCTTTATTTAACTGGCATTTGAGATGAAGTTTCCTTCTATGAGTGTGTGTGTATGTTTCTGCAAGAAGCATAGCTTTCTGCAGTAGATTGGATTAGAAGATGTGGAATCAAAAGGCCAGAGTATGAAGCATGCATCAGTGGGGTCATAAAACAAAGGAGAAGTCTGAATTGGGTCTTACCCCCAAGCCAGAGAGCCCTAGATGAGCCCATCTCCACCCCTAGGTTCTTAGTTTCTTAGGGCCGCCATAACAAAGTAACCCAAAATGAGGGGCTTAAAACAACACAAATTTATATCTCACAGTTTTGGAGACCAGAAATCTGAAATCAAGGTGTCAGCAGGCCCATGATCCCTCTAAAGACAAAGGGAAGGGACTGTTTTGTGACCCTCTCTTAGCTTCTGGCATCCTTAAGCTCTCCTTGTCTTATAAATGCATCCTTCCAGTCACCTGGCTGTTTTCTCCCTCTGTGTCTTCACATCATCTTCCCTCTGTGTATGACTGTTTCTGTTTTATAAGAACATCAGTCATATTGGATTAGGATCTACCTTAACGACCTCATTTTAATTTAATTACCTCTGTAAAGGCCTTGTCTCTAAATAAGGTCGCATTCTGAGGTCCTGGGGGTTAGGGCTTTAATGCTTATTTTTGTGTGGAGTGAGACTCGACTCAATCTATAACTCCTGGGTCCTCTGTGTGGGAGTCAGAATTTAGGAATTAGCTTTTCACATGGAAATAATCAAAAGATGAATGAGGAAGTATGAAAAGTTACCATGTCCAAAAGTGGGATTCACCTTTTGCTAGCACGTAAAACTGATGTGGAATATCCTACTTTAGGAGGAGAAGGTGGACAAAATTTTTGAGCACCTACTATGTGCCAGGTTCCCTGTCAGAACTTTACAATCACTGCCCTATTTAGCTCAATTAGTAATGGGGAAACAAGTATTTATATCAGTCCACTGATCCTTCACAACAAACCCAGGGGAAGAGAATCCTACTGTCTTCATTTTACAGATGGAAAGAGTGACCTCCAGAGAAGGAAGATGCCTGAGGCAGCAGGACTAGAATTCCAAATCAAGAGCAGTGAGATTCTTCTTTCCATAGTTGGCTATGTGTGTCGGCTGGTGACCATCACTGGCTCAGACTTCAGACAATTGGGCCAATGGTCACCTAGAAGCAGATTCTCCCCTTTAGGAAGAATCTGATGGCAGAAACATGGAAAGTCCAAGAAAGAGGAAACGAAACACAGAGCTCATTGACTGCTGATGATTGTCTATCCCCAGTGAGAAGAGAAAATGAACTGGGTTTTGATTCTTGATGTTAAATTTGACATTAAACTTTGAAACTTGGCCTCAAAGTCTAAAGATTGCCAAACCTCAGTTTCCTCATCTGAAAACTGGGGACACTAACATGGCTGGAGAAAATTAAATGGAGTAATATTTGTAGGAAAACATGATGAAAATGTTGATCTTAGTTTCTGTCATTGTTGATAGAGCAAAGACAGTTTGGAGCTAGATGAGGTGGACGTTTCCTGAGAGAAAAGGCCCTTTGTTATCCTTTTCAACAAGGTTATAGAGTTTCACCAGGAAGCATCAAGCATTAATCATGTCAGCAAGCAGGAGCAATGGAGAATGCTTCTACTCCCACATCTTTTTGCTGCAAAGCTGTGGATGGTTACCTTAAGGCAAAGTAGTTTATGTACCAGATATTCACAGAATGATTTTCCTTCTGTTCCTGTTTTAGGACACCCTTGCTGATCTCCCCCATCCATCTCTCCCAAACATTTTAATGGTTAAGTAGAAACCTGAGTTCTTTTCTTCTCAAAGTTAAACAACTCATCCCTTCAAATGCATGATGTGGCTCTTGGCTCCAGAGAGTCTGAGATTGTTGGAAGATGTCCAGAAGTTCCATTCACTCTGAATGCCATGAAATATGCATAACATCAAATAGGCGGACTTGAAAACCTCCCTCCCTCCCTAATTTCGGGAGAGTGGTAGTTGTGATATGCATGCATCTCGGTCAAATGTACATCTGGGGACATGCCTGAGACATATCAATGACTCTATTTGGGTGATAACATTTCACACATTATCCAAACCAAGCTTCCTCCTTCCCAGATTACCTTTAACTGCAGCTGGAAGAGCTGTAGAACCTAGATGGTCTTGCCTGCCCCTGGCTATGGTTTTATATCCATTCCCTTGAAAGAAAGAAGACAGGCTATTTGGTGTTAAGATGGATATTCCAATCACTCATGTGATGATGACCCCAATCTTCAGGGTCCAAGAGCTAGACCAGAGAGTATCATCCCTTACCCTCTTCCCCAGTAAAAGATGGTTCTTCTAGTCCTCTGACTTATGAAGGCAGCCATTGCAGAGGATCTCTCATGGAGAGAAGAAGTAGAATGAAGGGCTAGATCTTTTTAAAAGACAGAAACAGAACTCCAAAGAAGAGTCAATTTGGAGAGGGCAGAACCATGTACATGTTGGGCATCCCTAGAAGGAGAATGTACATGTTGGGCATCCCTAGAAGTTGCTGACATTCCAGGCACCAGGCCATTTAGCACCTCTGCCCCCAGAGTGGATAAGAGAGGCTTGAGTAACACCAGGACATAACACATGAGTGGTCAAAGGCAAATGCCTGATTATTTTACTATATCACTAATGATCTTCCCACATGGGGTTTCTAGGAACCCTCCTGGAGTCACACCCTGTTGGATATTTTCATTTTCCACTTCCTCTTCTTTCTCCATTGGGAAACTCCACTTTACTACTCTGGGGCTTCTGAGACATCTGGGAAGTACAACTTCTTCACTGCTCTGATGGAGGGTTCTTTGCCCTTTTGGGGGGAGGGGGGAGAATGTCCGTTTTAATCAAATTTGAATCTTCTTTTGGAACATAGGTGGATTTTGGAAGGAAGATGAGGACTCTTCCAGCGAATTAAAATAGTTGACTCATTCTTGGTTATTATCTCCCTCATCTTTAGTGTTTTCTTGGACCACTATTCTCTCACCTACAGTTTCAGTATTTCTCCAGAAAGAAATGGATGTTACTCAGCCATAATGTTTACAGTAAGTCCACCCAGTCATTCATGGGCATGGGAAGGGTCCTCCATAACTTCCACAAGCTTAAGACAGAGGATGACCAAGTTGTCCCTGTGAGTCAGGGTCTTTCCTGGGTCTAGCACTGAAAGTCCACATCCAGGGACTCTTATTCCCAGGAAAACCAGGAAAACTTGGTCATCCTAAAGATATGTCTTTAAATCTTCCAAAAGACCTGTCTTCTCCCACATAATGACAGAGGAATTCTAATTATTTTTTTTTCCTGGTATTACCTCTTTTGCCTGAGATCCACTTTCAGTCACTTCTTCTGACTTCTGGTCCCTTATTATCTCCCCTAAATACTACTATCTAATTTCTACCCCACCCAGGTTAACAAGAAGTACAACTGACTCAAGATAATAGGGAACATTTTCTGAAGGATACCAGGAAGAGGAAACAAAACATGAATCCAATCTCATGTGTGCCAAGAGTTGTACCAGCTATGAACACATACCATGTTATCACAACATGGCGTAAGTACTATCATTGGTTCCATTCTCCAGATAGCAAACCAAGGATTAGAGAGACAAAGTAACTCCCTGGAAGTCACTCTGCAAACAAATAATGGAGGTGGAATCAGATTTCAGGTCTTGTCTGGAGAAAAGTAGAGGTCATTCTGGAAAGGAAGTTTGAGGTTACAGTTATAAAATTTCTCAGAATGTTGAAGCCAAGGGGAAAAAAAATCTAGTGTGATGGAGGAGAGCAGATGAAGCAGCAATGTGGGAAAACTGAAATATATGCATTCCTCTTTTTTTAAATTTTAACACTCTTTATGGAACTTAAGTCACTTTGTAAGCTTTGAAACATAAAAATGTATTATGTATAATGTGGTTTGCTCATAAAATTATCATGTTTGGGGTATTTAAAGACCTGAGAACATAGGAAGAAGGAGAAGAGCTTGGGAAAAATAGCTTTTCTCTTTTATTTGAGAAAAGTTAAAACATTTCAGAAAAAATATTAAAAAGAAGTTTTCCACCCCCCCCCCCCCCGCCGATGTTCAAGATCATATTTGTAGCCATTCACTTTTCCCTTTCTCTGTTAAACTTCAAGAACCCTCAAACTGACCCTCTAAGGCTCCCTCACCTGCCCAGGGGCCAATGCTTAGCATCACCATCCCCTCTGTCTCTGCATCCTCTCCTTCTCTCTAGTGTTGGGTACCTTATGGCTTTGGCGCCTTTCATTTTTCCTTGTCCTTTCTTCAGTCCCAGCCTGTCATCTAGCTCCCTACTCAATAAATAGCTCTTACTTTCTGCCTCATCATAATTAATTAGTCCTTATGAGTAGTTAGTGTCTGTGGTAGTTCCTGGTGGCTACTGATCATCTCATTTAGCTCATCCCTGGGATGGGCTGATTGCTAGGTTCAGAGAACTCTTCTTTAAGACTTTTAGAGGAGTAAAGCCAGGGACCTGCCCTCTTACTACATCTGCTCAACTGATTAATGCAGCTCTACCCTTGGGTTCCAGGTTTGATGGGTAGAGTGTGGGCTTGAATGTCACTCCCACTTGGCCTTTTGGTCAAGTGCACACCTACTGACCCCAGATGAGCCAGAGTTTTCAAAAGGCTTTGGTCTAAAGACTAGAAATAACCTTAATACTCACAATAGGGACTGCTTAAATTTTGATGTAAACCATAAAATGGAATTGCATACAGCTAAGAAAGTATCAAGATAGAGCTACATCTACCAAATACAGTACTATCTTTAAGGAAATTTTAGTGAAAATGATAATAACTCAGGGGTTCCTGGAAGGCTCAGTTGGTTAAGCATCTACCTTCAGCTCAGGTCATGATCCCAGGGTTCTGGGATGGAACCCCACATCAGGCTCCCTGCTCAGCAGGAGGGTCTACTTCTCCTTATCCCTCTGCCTCTGCTTGTGTGTTCATTCTCTCTCTCTCTCCCAAATAAATAAAATATTGAAAGAAAAAGAAAATGGTAAAATTCCAAATAATGAGAAAACACACTGCATATACATTAAATAGAATGAGATGTTAAGTACGTATTTGCTTGTCTGTTCATAAAATATCTTTATGATCTTTGCAATGCCCAAGAAACTCTGACAGGAAGGTGACCTAGAGTATTAAAGATAAAGAGGAAGAGAGACAATTTTGACTAGATATCCTTTTATAGCACTTATTTTTTTTATCATTTTCGTGTATTGCTTTTTGGTAGTTGGTTAAGCAGATAGCTAGATTATACAAATAAGTAAATGAAAATATAAAGGTAGTTTGACACATTGCATGCATAAGTATGCTGGAAATTAATTAAGTGAAACAATTGCTGATTGATCAAACCACCCCTGCACACAGCATAGCCTGCATGCAGTCTACTGAATCTGGCAATACTTGTTTGCCTTTGAGGAAGAAAGGTGGATGCATGTGCCATCTGGATGTGACTCTGGCTAGTCCCCTTGGCCATTTCATCATTTCCACAGCAAACATTAACTGAGAAGTTAATATGTGTCCACACTGAGATGGCTGCTAGTAGTGTGGTAATGAATAAGACAGAGCTGACCCATCCTGATCTCACAGCAAATGGGAGATGGGGCCACCTCCATACATTACTGCATTACAATGTAACAAATGTTCAACCCAGAGATACTGGGGGATGATCCACTAATGGGATTATTGGGGGTCTGGAGAAGAAATTGAATAATTTCAGAGCTAAAATGACCCTAAAGAATCATCCAAGTCAATCCCTTGATGAAAAAGTTGAGGAAACAGCTCTGAGTAGGGCCATATGAGGATAAAGTGGCAAGATGGGATGTATAAACAAATGATGAATTTTCAATTTTGCTGCATAACAAAATCCAGTATCTCAATGGCATGCAGCACGAAGTATCTATTTAGCTCAAGTTCTGTGGGTTGGCTGGGGGCAGGACAGGGATTAGCTGGAGTGACTCTGCCCTGCTCCATGTGTCCTCCCTCTAGTGGGCATATTCTTCTCCTGGCATGTGGCAGAGATGCAAGAAAGCAAAGAGAAGCATGCATGCCTCAAGAGGTATGCCTCTCAGAACTGGCATGATGTCACGTCTACCTCATTCTATCAACTAAAGGAAGTCACTTGTCTGAGCCTAAAGAGAAGAATAGGAAATTATTTTTTACTCCTTTAGTGAAGAAAATAAAAATTCCCAGGCAAAAGGTATGGATAAGAGGGCAGAGGGGGTCAAGAATTAGGGTTGACAATACAATCTACCCCATGGATTTATATGTGCATTTGTAGCTCACAAGCTCAGTGTGGTAGGCTGCCTCTTTGGGAAAAGAAGAACTTGCTAATGTGGAGAAGTCTGAACACTCTAATGGGTGGAAGGGCCTGTAGACTATGCACAGGTAATGACACTGGTGATGTCAAGGGGCAAAACAGATCCTTACTAGAAACCTGGCATCTAGGAATTGATCTTTTCTTCTCTTTCAAAGCTCTTCCAGTGTGCCAAGAACTCTACAGAGGTGTGCAAGGGCTAGAGGGGATGAGAGCTAGAGCCACCTGCTCCGGGGCCAATTAGGAATTGAGAGAAGGGGGAAGGGGAGAGAAAAGTATTTAGGGGAGGTGAAGAGATCATTGCTTTCAAAAGCAGAATCTTTTCAGCCATTTGTTCAAAGCCAACATAGGAACAAAATGTTGTTATAAGTGAAATGAGATGTTTTTAGATGATACAAGTGTCAAAGTGCAAACTTGAGGCCCAAAGAAAGGCAAGGGCCAGTGCCTTTTTTACAAGATTGCTGATCTGTTAACCACAAGGTACAGGCTCAGGCCTGCCCGCAGCACGACCAACCCCCAGGCTCCCTTCCTCCCTGATTAGGACCTGGAAGCCTCTCAAGCAGAGTAGGCAGGGAGAGGGGCTGGCCCGATTCCACCTTGGAGTAACAGGAAGAGTAACCTGAAGTGTTACTTTCACGGAGTGATAATGCATGGTGTCTCCTGGAGGCAAGACTTTGAAAGCTTGGTAAACACTATGGCAAGGACTGAAATAACTGTTATCATACTGTTTAACACCTAAATTGTATATATTGTTGCTGAGAAAGAAGCAAATTTGGCTGGTGGGTGTTGAGGAGGTTGTTTTCAGGATACCCAGGTTGCAAAGACATTCTGGGATGATTCACTGAGTTACTGATAATAAGGCACAAAGAGGAGAGAGACAAAAATTGTAACAATAACTACCCAGATACAGAACATGTTTTGTATGCTGGGTTTTGCTATCAGATTATTTTTTCTCACTACCTCAATACTGTAGGGAGTCACATGATCTGTTCTCAACCAGTCAAAATCTTTCCTGGGACTTTGACTCTTAAGTGTAGAGATGCAAGCACTAGGAACTACTGAGGTTTCTTTATGGCACCTGAGTGGGTAATTTTATGTGTTAACTTGACAGGATCAGCTGCTGAGATACTTGGTCAAACATCACTCTGCTTGTATCTGTAAGGGTGTATCTGGATGAGATGAATGTTTGAGTGGACAGACTCTATAAAGCAGACAGCCCTTCCTAATGTGGGTGGGCTTTAGCCAGTCCACTGGGGGGCTGCATAGAAAAAAAAAGGCAGGGTAAGGAAGAATTTGCTGTTTCTGGTTGTTTTCAAGCAGGACTTTGGTCTTCTGTGTGGTCCTAGAATGTATGCCACTCACCCCCTTGGTCCTCAGAACTTTACACTCAGATTAGAATTATATGACCAACTTTTCTGGTTTCCAGTTTACAGATGGCAAAATGTGGGATTTCCCAGCATCTCTAATTGTGTGAGACAACTTTTTTATAATATAGTTAACCCTTAAACAACACAGGGGTCAGGGGGCACTGACCTTACCCACAGTCAAAAATCCATGTATAACTTTCACTTGCCCCAAAATGAACTACTAATGGCCTACTGTTGACCTTACCAATAACATTAACAGTCGATTAAGACATATTTTGTATGTCACATATGTGAGATACTGTATTTTTATATATAATATTTTATACATTGGAATTTTATTTGCTAATATATACTATATATTGTATTATGTATACAATAACATAAGCCAGAGAAAAGAAAATGTTATTAAGAAAATCATAAGGAAGGGCAGCCCGGGGGGCTCAGCAGTTCAGCATTGTGTTCAGCCCAGGGTGTGATCCTGGAAACCAGGGATTGAGTCCCACATCGGGCTCCCTGCATGGAGCCTGCTTCTCCCTCTGCCTGTGTCTCTGCCTCTCTCTCTCTCTCTGTCTCTCATGAATAAATAAATAAATAAAATCTTTAAAGAAAAAAAAAGAAAATCATGAAGAAGTACATTTATAGTAGTGTGCCATATTTACCAAAAAAAAAAAATCCATGTAAAGTGGACCTGCACAGTTCAAACCCATGTTGTTCAAGGATCAAATATAAATCTCTTTTATTGATAGAGAGAGAGAAGAGATAATAAATCATAGATAGATAGATCTAATAGGTTCTCTGGAGAATGCTAATATAACCATCAAGAGGTTTGTGCCACCAAGGCCTTAAAGAGTTTCCCAAACACTGTGTAGTGTCTATTTCTTTCTTTTTAAAAAAAATTTATTTGTTTATTTGACAGAGAAAGAGAATGAGCACAAGTGGGGGAGCCTTAGGCACATGGAGAGGAAGAAGCAGGCTCCCCACTGGGAAGACAGCCTGCCTTTGGGCTTAATCCCAGGACTCTGGGATCATGACCTGAATCAAAGGCAGATGCTAAACCTTAGACTGGGCCACCCTGCACTATTTCTTATATCCTGGGATCTACTCTATATTTTTCTAATTCATTCCTTTTTGCTTAAGCAATCTGGAACCAGATACTGTTGCTTACTGATAATATAACCTAGGAGATGAGCAAATACTATTCCTCTTTAAAAATAAAAATAAAAACAAAAAAGCAAATAACAAATGCAAGTCATAGAGGTGAAATTACGTTACTCAGCTCATGGGTGGTAGAACTGGAATCTGAACCCAGTCTGCCTAAATCGAGAATTCGTACGCTTCCCTTTTTTTTTTTTTTTTTTTGGAGTTGCTGCTCAGAAGATGGCTAGAAACTGGGCTGGGAGCCTGGAGGTGTCTCTTGAGCTACAGAAACAGAGGCATCTAACTTGGCTCAGTCTGGGGCAAAGAAGATGCTATGAGGTCAAAGTTGCATAGACTGAAGAGTATCAATTCTGATTCAGAGTCAAGTGCCAAACTGGGGATCTGCTACTAAATTGCAGGGGGTTCTGCTTCTTGAGGGACATAGGAGACAAAGTATATGTGTTAGCCCCACTCTGTGTACAGACTTTGTGACTGGATATTGCCAGCCCGGCTCCTGCACATGAGACTGATTACATTTCATTTCCAAAAGGGTATTGGGTATAGATGGAATGAGGAGAACCACCATTTATTAAGATAATCCAGCTTCTTTGAGGCTGTTCCTATCTGTAAAACTCAGATATTACATTACCTAGCTGGCAACATGGCCATGAGAATTAAAGGTGAGAATATCTGTAATGCCCTTAGCATGAAAAAATACAGTGTGTGGAAAATACAGCATATAGTCATAATTCTATTATGTTATTCGGCAAGCATTATACATCAGGTATTATACTGGATACTTTAAAAAATGTCTTATTGAATTATTATAAGTTCCAAAGACGTAATTCCTATTATTATCCCCATTTCACAGCTAAAGAACCTCAAAAGGTTAAGTACTTGCTCAAGGTCACATTAGCTATTAATTGGTGGCTATTATTATTATTAATTATTATTGCCATATGGATAACACTTCTCAATGCATAAATCCCATCTATACATTGCGCACATCTATACACAGACACAACCAAAGGTTGTTAGGCACACCTGAATACACAAGGAAACACAGACATTACACAATAAGTAAGTTCCCTGAATTGTAAAATCCCCTTCCCCATATACCGGGTGTGTCATTCCCTGTCCTACTGCTTCCAGCACTCCACCTCATAATCTGATAGGTTAATGCAGGGCAGATGCTAGTATGGCTTTATTGCAATACTTTCCCCAGGGTAACTGAATTTTAACTGATGAATGGTGGAAACTATAGTGCAAAAGCTGCCAGAATTATTTGTCCTTAGTGAAAATTCCAGGCCTATACTAGGACGACAAAAGGGAGACTCCTGGGGAAAGATTATTCATTCATTCAATGTAGTGTTATTGATCACCAGCCATGAACGACCCACTGTGCAAGGCTCCAGAGAGAATAATACAATGATAGAGGCATGGTCCTTGACCTCTCAGATATCAGAATATGCCAGAGTGACAACATAAGCCGGAGAAAAGATCTTAACCATGTCCTCCTAATGCCACCTATAGATGGACAGAGATAGTCACAATAAGGGGATTGTCATTCTATTTAGAATCCTCATTGTGAATTCCCAAAATCCTGGAGATGTGTTATCCAATATGGTAGCCACTAGCTGCATTGAGCTATTTATGTTTCAATTTAAATTTATTAAAATTAAATAAAGTTAAAAGTTCAGTTCCTCATTATGCTAGCCTCATTTTAGGTGCTCAAAACCTCCATTTGGCTAATGGTTACCATCCATCTTGAAAGAGATGGATATAGAATATTGCCATCATCACAGAGATTTTAAAGGCTGCCAGACTGGAATATCAAAGAATGATGACAGTTTAGAGATATTTAAGTTCTACCCTCCTCATTGTACAAATGGTGAAACTGAGGCCCAGAGAGGGGGGCCAGAGAATGGGTCCATAGGCTAATTACAAATGGAATCTTCTAGTACCTTTGCCAAATAATATCCCCCACCCTCTGTCCTGCTCACTCAGTCTTCCCTCACAAATCAAGGGAAAGGAATCACTGATTTCATATTTGACATTGCTATACATATCCCAGGGGTAAAATTTGTTCTACAGGAGAAGCCCTTCTCCAGAGATGACCTTACTATCTCTCTAAGAGGTTGTGTGCACCAGTAACTACAAAACAACAACAGCAACAAAGCTTCCCTTTCTGTGTGGTGATCTTGGTATGCATCATCTCTTTTAAGCCTCTTCAGCAACCCAAAGGCTTGGTATCATTATTACAGATAAGGAAACCAAAGCTTAGAAAAGTCAGGGACTTGCCTGAGGTCACCCAGCTGCAAAGAGAGAAATCTGAATTGGAACTCAGATCTTTGGATCCTAAAGCTCATTGCTGTGCGCTTCCATTCTAACCTACCATTGCATTTTAAAGCTTTGCTTTAACAGGATAAGAAGCAATTATAATTGCAAATTTCCCTCTTTCTTGGCCTTGCTTCAAATTCAAATACCAAAACAAATGTAAAACCAAAGTTTAAACAAGAACCATCCCTGCTGGAAAAGCCACACATGCTCCCTCCATTCCTTGCCCCATTTTTTTTTTATCAGCTCTGTACAATGTCTCTCCACTGCAATCCCCAGAAACACTTTCCATAGGTCCCAGAAGGACCCAGAAAGAGCATAGCTGGGAGACCTTGTCTGAAATACCTGTCTCCTGCTGTAAACACAGGACTGCACTTCCAGCGTGGATGTCAAAGGGTTAAAAATCAGATCCGGAGTACCCTCCCCCTCAACAGACATACCCACCTATCCCCAGCCCAGGTGTCCTGGATGGAGAAACAAAAGGCAGAAGGCTCCCACAAAGTTGAGCTCTTTCCAACCACAGCTTCAGCTGTGCCATTTCAAATCTGTCAGACAAGGAAGAGACTCAGCTTTATTCTTGTGTGATAAAGTGTTACCCTCTGTAATTCATGTAGGGTATACCTCTTAGTGTCACTTTGATGACTAAAATATTTGTTGAGAGTTCTCAGGTCTCTTGGGGCAAGAGAAATGCAGCTGGCTGGAATTTGTTTTGCAAAAATAAACATGGCGAAATGAGTCCATGGGGACCACCTGAGTCCTAATGTGAGCATGAGGCTGGGTGGGAATCTAGACTGGATCTGTGTCATGTAGGGCTTTGGGTGTCAGCTAAGGAATTTGAACTTGATTTAGGAAGTGATGGGGCATGGTGGAAACAGGTTTTTGTTTTATTTTTAGCAGAAAACTGCCATGATCTTGATTTATCTGATCATTTTTGCAAACAGTAAGCATTTACCATGTAAGCAGCTACTCTTCTAGGCCCTGGAAACTTTGAGGATCGACCAGACAGGTGCTGGCAGGTCAGGTTGTGATGGGACTCATATACATCTAGAATAGTGGTTCTCAACTGGGGGAAATATTGCACCCCCTAGGGTATTTTGCAATGTCTGGAGATATTTTTAGATTTCATAACTAGGGAGAAGTGGTATTTGCTACTGGCACCTAGGAATAGAGACCAGGGATGTTGTTAACATCCTACAAGGCACAGAACAGACCCCACAACAAGGAATCAATAAAATGTCCATGGTACAGAAGTTGGGAATCTCTTGACCTAGTAAGTAATGAACTCATGAATGATACAGAACTTTTCTCCTGCATAGAGTCACTACCTGCTTATAGATACTACCATGGTGCTGGGCAAAGACTATGTAAATAGTAGATCAATTTAAAAAAGGCACATGTGGGATGACTTTAGAAATTATCCATTTATAGACCAATGTGAGATAGTAGGTATTTCAGACAGAAAATTTGAACAAAAATATTTTTTTTCCTCAAATGAGAGCTCCAGAAGATCAAACGTGAGGCATTTCCAATTTTAGTGACACAAGGTACTGCTGGGAAAATAATGATTCATGAAGCTCTAGGAATCAGGACGATTCTGGGACAGACAGCCATAGCCTTTGAAGTTAACCATGTAGGGGACAAGCAGCAACCACCATTATTAAGCACTGAATACATGCAGGGTACAATGGGTTGTTTTATGCATCCCCCCAATGACCCAGTGAAGTAAGTCTGTTGTGATCTCCATTTTACAGATGAAGGAACAGAAAGTACAGAGACGGTAAGTAACTGGCCCAGGGTCACTCAGCTAGTAGGCAGAGCCAGCTTGGGGGAGAAAGCAGCTTGACCCCAGAACCTATATTCTTGACCTAGATATCCTCTTGGGGAACTCCCTCCTGTGTGTGGTATTGGGAAAACACTAGTGTACTGATGAGCAGCCCCTGCCCTAACCCACACCAGGGCAGCAGGACTCTGTCCCAGAGCATTGACTCTTGAACTGTGTGACACAGATTTAGGAAAACTAAACAGAAGTGGTTGATACAGACTCCTTCCAGCAGATGTTTGAAGCTTCCCTGGCATCTAGACTTGTGGTGTTGCCCCCAAGCCCCACTTTCCTGTCTGTTCTGCAACCTGCCCCTTTCTCATCAGTAAACTCCCCCCTTTTGTTTATAGGTCATTGGTCATTTCTGTTGTTTGCAACCAAAGAATTCCTGGACTGGACAGAGAAGATCCAGGAAGGGGACTATGGACCTCTTGGCTCTGCTGGCCTCTGGAGGTCAGGAGAGAGTCTATGGAGCAGGGAAGGCTGGAAGGTGTGAAGGCTGGCCTGAGGCTCAATGGGGAGGAATCAGAGAAGCAGAAGGCTTCTGGCCTTCAGTTCAGATGACTTTCAGGCTGTTGGAAGCCCAAGGGCTCACATCAGGCTGCTGAGGTTTAAGCCTTGGCTTTGTCTTGCTGGCTGTATAACTTCAGACACTTAATGTCTCTGAACAACTTTCCCTTTCCTGAAGGGTGTGTATCTTAATATCTGCTTTGTGGAGCTGATGGAAGACCAAATGAGTTAACAGTGTATTTTATCACTTCTATGGTGCACATTTCCCATATTTTATCATCTCTGACATTGGAATGTGGCTCACAGTTGATGATATGTCATCAATTATTGGATAAAATGGGTTTCTTTTTCTAAGTATAAAATACAACTGTGAGTTATTGATGTCATCTCAGGTTCAGTCATACAGGATGGCTGGACTGTTGTACGGGCTTCAAATATTAGGAATATTTTTCTACTGACACCACTAGCTCCTAGCAAGTCCTAAGGACTCAGTAATTGTGAGCTTAAAGAAGATCCCTCAAGAGTTTGAGCCTGACTGGAAGGTGTATTTGAACCATTGAACCCAGTAAAAATCAAAGAGAAATCACCCTCGGGGGGTTCCTTCTTGGGGAAAGAGGTCAACACAAGGCTGCATACAGATCCCCTAGACAGGAAGAAACAATGAAACTCTGGTTGTACAGAATCACCTTGGATAGGTTCTCTGTGAGTTCAGAGAAGTCACACATCCTCTTTGTTACGCAATGTACAATACAAAACCAATACAAAACCCCCTCCACCTCTGCTTCCTGCCGGCCAATGAACCACTCATGCTGCAGGTGGCAACCAGGGATTCACCAGTGAACAAGTGATTGCTGCGTGCCCAGGCCCTGCCTGCCCAGTAATAAGCTCCTTCCAAATGCCATCACTCATCCTCAGCTTGGCCACATATTGGGGCACTTGCAACTCTCTGGCGTTGTCCTTGTTGTAACTGTTCTGATTCTAATGCTCTTTATCAGATTTTATTTACTCTGACCTACAGATTTGATTGTAAGTGCACAGGTGGTTCATCCGGGCGTTTTCATCAGCATTCACCCATGTTAAATAGTTGACCAGGGAGAGGCGAGATACAGCACAATGACTAAACCGCCTGGGCTCATGTCTCCATTCCACTATATGTGACCTTCCTGCATAGGAAAGCCAATCAACGACTGTCAGCTTCAGTGACCCCATCTGTAGTATGTTCCAGTCGCTATTCCATGCAGTTAACATAAAATAATTTATTTTATCCTAGCAACGATCTATGAGGCGAGTGCCCTATTAACATCTCTATTATCCAAGTGACAAAAAGGATGCTTCTAGGATCCATTGGAAAGGATGTTCCAATTACACAGCTAGACTGTAGCAGACTGTCTCCAGGGCCCATGCCCTTAACCACAGTTCTGTTGCTTCCCAAACTAATAGAAATACCTCCCTGATTACATAAACAAAGCTTTACGCATTTAATAACAGTCAGCTTCTGCTGGGACAGCTTCCATTTATCAAACACTTCCCATGTGGCATACTCTGTGCTATGTCCCCAGATATGCAATTTCTCTCCTCTTCATAGGAAATAGGAATAACTATTACCTTCCTTTTAAAGACAAGGACCTAGGTTCAGAGAGGTTTTTTTCATTACAAGTGGCCATGGACCAGGCACATCACAGGTGCTGTGCTAGAAGTGATGGGCGCACAACTATTGAGAAGCCAGGGCTCCTGACTTTAAGACCATTCACTCTCCATGAGACCCTTGGATCCAACAGCAGGTTGCATCTGACAAGGATGCAAAGAATCACTGCAAAGGGACCGAGCAAGACTGGGGGAGGGACCGTTGTGATCAAAGAATAAGGAGTTGTTCCCAGCTCATAGCGAATTGCCCTAGAATTGATCCTAAGATGCCAGAGCAAGAAGGGAGCTTGGCGATCACTTAGTTCCAGCCTTGTCTTCACAGTAGAAGAGAAGCTGGATTCCTGCCCAAGGGATACAGCTCATTAGCAGAGCTGGAGCAAAACCCTGTGGCTTCTGACTCCCAGCCAAAAGATCCTTTTTGCTAGCCACTCAACATGAAGAGAGGAGAGCAAACTCCACCGATAATATTTCATTTATTTTGGCATTACAAAAGCTGTGCATGTTTGCCATAGAAAATTGGGAAAATACGGAAACGAAGGAAGTTGTGACAAAAATAAAACAATCCTGTTTCCCACCACCCAGGGAGCTGTAGATAACTTGGCATGTTTCCTTCTAGGCCTTCCCCATGCATAGCTTTTTGTTTGTTTTGGTTTTAGTTTTTATATACTTGTGAATGCACTGTGTATACAATTTGTTACCAGCCTTCCCACTTATATTATAAATATTTTTCCATGTTATTACAGACTCTTTATAAACATTTTTTTTCTTTTCAGTAATGAAATGCAACAGTCCCCTGCCCTATTCCTACTTTCTGCCCACATACACATACCTATTGAGATTAGCTTGGGAACCAATTTTAACCATTTACATTAGTTTTTCTTCTATTATCTCCATATGGCTAAATAGTATGTGACCTCTATATTCTTCTACTTCGACAATTATCTGTTGGTTTCCTGCTATGATGGATGGGAGCTGGTCATGCTATGAGTTATACTGGCAATGGGGCAGGTGGGCAGGAGGAAATATCAAGGAGTTACTGTCTTTGGGATACTTGGAATGTCTTTAATCCAGGATGTTTGCCTGAGACCCGTGCTTAGGAAAATATTATTTGGCTCCACCAATTATCCTGCCTAAATGATCTACCTTAAATAACATCACCTTGGGATTCCTGGTGCAATGGTTACAGGGAATGGAGAAAGACCAGAAGCCATTACAATGGGTGCCCATCTCTTATGCTGCCATTCCATCTCAACAGACATTGATACCAGAAATGTGCATGGTGCTTTTCTTCCACTTTCTCACTTGTAAGCATCAGAGCAAGATTTTTCCCCGAAGAGGAACATAGACTACTTTGTGAAATCTAATAGAACAGTTCATACAATCTGCTGCTTTGGGGTTAAAAAGTCCTAGAACATTCTATTCCCTTTCTTCACTATCCTATTATTCATGTAGTGCTTCAAAATAATTATTTTCTGAAAGGATCTTAGCCTCCCAGATGCAGTTCGAAAGTCACGAAAGAGCAGAGGAAACAAGCATTAGCTGCAGCACCAAGCAAGAACAGAAAACAAATTGCCCCTGGCCCATGATGTATGGCACCCAGAATAAACACAGTGAGCTTCATGAATGCAAGTTCATTTTATTTACCATGAAATCCAACTTTAACTGCTGGCAAGACCATTAATTGTCCTCATCTACTCATGGAAATAAGCTCATCTAAATTATCCTGAAAACCCCAACTCATTGGGTGGATGAAAAGGATTGTCTTTGTTAAACTTAAAACATTTCCAAGTCACTTTAATAAAGTGGAAAAACCTGCTTTCTGTTCATTTCCTCTCTATTAAAAGTGTCTAAACAACTTATCGATTCCTGTAAAGAGAAAGAGCTGGAAAAAAAAGATCAAGTACAGATTGAATAAAAACTTAGGTGTTTATTACACTAGAGCTATAATTCAAACAGGCTTGGGAAAAGAACTTTTGTCTAATTAGTCATTGTAATCAGGTATCTATGGGAATAGGTGTTAATGCTTAGAATAGACAACCAATTAATCATGTCTATAGTCAGCATAATGGTTGGCATCAGGCTCCATGCTTTTTAGACTCCTGTACAGCAAATACAAAACAGGCAGCTATCCTATGCTTTGAGTAGGACAGAAGGCACGTCTCCTTTCTGCACTGTGAGGCTCATCCCTGGGTGTCTGGATCCATAAAGCCTCAACCTCTAGCCACGGGAACACAAAGGTAGAAAGTAGAGGGAAAGCACACAAAGGGCCATGCCACTCAGGAATGCATGATATTAATAATAAATGGCATTTTAAAAGGTGCCAAGCAGCCGACGAAGTTCAGTGTATATATTAGATCATTTAATCCTTACAGTAACTTTGGCATATAGGTGCTTTTGTTCTCACCTGAGCAAATGATGAAACTGAACTTCTGAACTTCAGAGCAGTTAAATTATTTGTTCAAGTGTGCACAGATGGTGCTGGGACTCAAACACAAACCAATCTGACTGCAAAGTGTATGATGAATCTGTTTCTCATGTGAAAATTAATCAAGGGAGCCCTCATTCAGAATGGAGGTGGGAGGCCAGCAGGGGGAGCTCCCATGCCCTAGCACCCGTCAATCGCAGACACAAACCCAAGAGGAAGAGAGGCACCTTGCATGTGGGTACTATTGTAGCTACTACTTTCTGACCCCAGCAGGAGGAAGAAAGGCTTTCTTTCTGCCTCAGCAACAGCCCAGCCAATGAGAGACTGTCACAAGTCAGCTAATGAGAAACCAGTAAACTTGGAACTTCCAGTTTATTCCAATAAACTTTTTTTTTTAATTTTATGATAGTCACACACACAGAGAGAGGCAGAGACATAGGCAGAGGGAGAAGCAGGCTCCATGCACCGGGAGCCCGACGTGGGATTCGATCCCGGGTCTCCAGGATCACGCCCTGGGCCAAAGGCAGGCGCCAAACCGCTGCGCCACCCAGGGATCCCCCAATAAACTTTTTGTTTATAATAATCCCTCCCAACCCTTCCCCTACCCCTTTGCTGTATAGAAGAGGTTCCTCTCCTTTGCTCTCCATGGTTTTGCTGTAGCTTGCTTTGCCTCAGATTGCAATTCTTTGCTATCTCCAGATAAACCCATATTTGCAGGTAAAATAATTGGAGGTTTTATCTTTTCAAGTTAACAATGCCATGGAACCATGTTTGTAATATATTAAATGAGACAGTATAAAACTTCTCGATGTAGTGTAATTGCTTCATTCATAAATATTTATGAGTACCCACTATGAGCTGCACATTGGCATAAAGACACACACATATATATACATACATATATGTGTGTCTAGGTTTAAGATATGACCATGTATCCTTTTATGTTCCTCATTTCTAATGACTACAATAAAGCAGAAGTGACAGT
Source organism: Nyctereutes procyonoides (assembly GCF_905146905.1). NCBI lineage: Eukaryota > Metazoa > Chordata > Mammalia > Carnivora > Canidae > Nyctereutes > Nyctereutes procyonoides. Next base: position 48,037,443 of record NW_026575126.1, on the reverse strand, counting down.
ATGTGGCTTAGGAGACTAAGTTATAAAGAGCCCTCTGGCTTCCTTATTATTCTCTCACTCTTGGGTTGCTTTGCTCTGGAAGAAGTTAGCAACCATTTGGAGCATCTCCCCATGGAGGAGCTCATGTAGAGAGAAACAGGCCTCTAGACAACAGCCATGTGGATGGGCCGTCTTGGAAGTGGATCCTCCAGCCCTATTCAAGCTTTCAGATGACTTCAGCCATGGCCAACATCTTGACTATAATTTTGTGAGAAACTACAAGCAGCTAAGCCACTCTTGGAATTCTGACCTTCAGAAACCTCACAAATGTTTGCAAATCACCCAGCTTTGGGGTATTTTGTTGCACAACAATAGATAACTAATACTGGTATGTGTGTGTTTGTGTGTGTGTGTGTGTGTGTGTGTGTGTGTGTTATTAAAGAGTGATCAAAGAAAGCTAAGGAACAACAACCCAGAACATATCTGGGACATGTTCCAAAAGCTCATTGCTCTTTACAGTCCTTTTCCTGTGGTCTCCATTCTTAATTGATGGCACAACCACTCCCTCATTCACCCAAACAAAAAAAAACACAGTTCATTCTTGACTCCTCCCTGTGTCTATTCCTCAATTCCTACATATTGGTCACCGAATTATGATAATCCCATTTCTTGTATACTAAATGGTCTTGCTTCCCATCTTTTACCACTTAAGCCTCTTTATTTGTTCAAAAAAGTTACCATTTCTAGCATCTACTTAGTGAACTCCTACTCATATGTCAATGCCCCAGAACTCTTATTATTGCTGGGTCCCCTCTACCAGTTCTGTGCCTTGCACACACTTCTAGTTCTCCATTTTAAATTATTCTCTTGTCATCCTACTAGCCCATGAGTTCTTAGAGGATAGAGACTATGTCTTGTCTTCTCAATCTCTCCTATCTTTAGCAGAGCCTGACAAAATCTGTGCTTTGAAAACATTACTCTACCAACAATCTGTTTCTGTGTAAAAAATCATCCCAAAACTTGGTGGCTTAAAACAATAGAATGTGTATTACCTCCTAGTTTCTGTAGGTCAGGAATCTAGTGTGATACAGTTGGGTCATTTGACTCGAGGTCCCTCATGAGTTCGCACTCTTCATCTCAAGTTTCAACCCGGGGGTGGGGAGGGGGCAATCCACTTCCAGGCTCACTCATGTGGCTGTTAGCCGGCCGCAGGTCCTCACTGCCAGGTGGACCTCTCTATGGGGCAGCTTACAACAACAGCAGCTGGATTCCATCAGAGCTAGGAAGAGAGAGAGAGAGGTAGAGGGAGAAAGAGATGGTGAGCAAGGACCGAACCAGTCTTTGTAATGTAAGCTCAGGAGGGACATCCCATCACTTTTCCATATATTTATTAGAAGCAGGTTACCAGGCCAGTCCAGAGAGGTGATTACACAAGGGCCTGTATACCTGCAGATGGGGATCACTGGGAGACTTGTCTCAGGACAGGACCAGCCTCCGGTGTCCTTCACCTGCCTTCTCTAACACCATCTTCATTTCCTCCTGCTATGCACCCCTCCTGACTCCTCTGCTCCCTGGCAATCAATGAATGAATGGCAGTCCTTCTCTAGACTCTGTTCATTGCTCATTTATTCCATATTTCAGCCCTGGGCATGCCGCTTAACCTCACTAATGTTCCAGTTCCCCATCTGTAAAATGGGCTTAATCATAGGACTTGCCTCATAAGGTTGTTGTGGGAACTAAAAATGTACCAAAAAGCTCGTAGCATAGTTCTCAAAACAGTGTAACTGCTCAATAAACATAAGCAACCCTTTATTACTGTTATTACTATTATTATTTTGTCCATGAAGTTCAAGTTGTCTAAAAACTAGCTTCCAGCTTCTTCTGTTCAGTTCACATTTGACCTCAAATTACACACTCTTGCCAACTTGATTTAGTGTGTGCATTTGTGTTTTTTTTCAATTATCAAAAACTAAAACTATCTTTAATAAGTAATAATTTTAATAATAATAAGAAGACAGCTTCTGTGTGGTGGGTGGCAAAAAGACACCACTTCTACAAATCTTCCCAGAACCAGAAATTGAAAAACCCAAGGAGGAGAGGGTAGTAGCCCATTGGTGCATACGCATGAGTGCTCAAGAACAGAGATTGGACATAGATTGAGAGTAAGATTCCCCAAAGCTGTAGTATGGACAGAAATTAAGCTGGGGAGCGGGACCTTTTTGTATGCCTCCTACTTAAAAAAAAATTTCACTTGGCTTTCCTAAGCAATTAATATGGTCCTATAAAGTGAAGGATAACTGTGCCACAGGATCCAAGGGATCAGATCCTTACAGTCCATGAAGACTAACTCTGTGAAGAGGAAGGGGAATCACATGTATTGAGTGAAAATTGCTGAACCACAGAGCACATCTGGAGTTCCACCGCGTTATCTCATCCCTCATACCCAACCAGATTAGGTGGCTAGTTATTGCTCTCCTCCACTTAAAAAAGAAAATAGGTGGGATTCACACAACAAAATTCATCATTTCAAAGTGAACAATTCAGTGGCATTTAGTACATTGACAATGTTGTGCAGCTACCACCTCGATATAGTTCCAAAACATTTCCATCACCCTAAACAGAAACTCGGTACCCACTCATCCCTTCGTCCCCATTTCCTCCTCCCCCTTAGCCCCCAACCACCACCCCTCTGCAGTCCATCTCTGTGGATTTATCTATTTTGGATATTTCCCATCACTGGCTTCTTTCATTTAATGTTCTCATACAATGGTTTTGAAGTTCACCCCCATGATGGCATGCATTCATACCGTTTTCCTTTTTATGGTTAAATAGTATTCTGTTGTGTGGGTATGGCAATTCATTCATCCATTCATCCTTTGATGGACACTTGGGCTATTTCCACCTTTGGGTATTGTGAATAGTGCTGCTGTGAGCACGTGTACAGGTTTCTGTTTGAGTTTCTGTTTTTAGTTCTTTAGGGTACACACCTAGGAGTGGGTTATTGGCTTGAGTGGTCATTCTATTTAACCTTTTTGAGGAACTGCTTCATATCCTCTTTCTACAGATGGAGAAAACACGAATGCTTTAAAAAAATATTATGTTTTTAAGTAATCTTTACACCCAACATGGGGCTTGAACTCAGGACCCCCAGATCCAGAGTCACATGCTCTACCAACTGAGCCAGGCAGGTGTCCCCAAAACATAAATGCTTTAAAATGCTTTATGTTTAGAGTAATCAGGCCTCTCAGAAAAGTCATTGCCATTTTCACTGGGTGACAGCCCCACGAGGGCAGGCTTCCTAGAGGAGGTGAGACTATCTAAAGGGAAGCAAGTCACTTGTCGGGGAGTAGAAAAGTCAGAGCCTAGACGCAGGGTGATATGCACAGAGGCAGAAGCAGGCAGCTTAGTCTGGTGGCAGATGAGGTCCTGTTTGGAAACTCGGGCCAGAGGGGCCCCAATCCTTCCTCCTAAGGCACCAGGCTGCCAGTGTCATTATTTACCTTAATGATTTATCTTAGAGTCAGAGCAGCTGATGTCTGTGGGGTTTGCTTCTAGTAAGGACTGTTTATTCCAGGATAGACTTGGGGCTCTGTCCAGCTCACTCACATATGTGTACAAGCTGTGGACACTTCTGCTTTCTAAAAAGTAGGTTGATTTCCTGCCTGCACACCTCCATTCCACAGGGAAGATAGGAGAGATGACACATATAGATGGGTGGCTCTCTCGCTTCCCCTTATTATGACTCAGTGGGACAGGGAGACAACAATCTGGATCCTACCCAGCTGATGAGGAAGGAACGACCGGCCCAGGTCATGCTACCCTGTGTCTAATAAAACTCTCCATGGCTGCCCAGTAGGCCATAAAATCAGTGTACCTCTCGCACTGGGACTCCTATCTCCACAGGAGTAAAATCACCACCATCACGGCTGGCCCTCAGCTCAGTTTACCTTCTATAATCTTTTTTAGCCTTCACAGTGAGTCTACCAGGTGGACAAAATTACTCTCACCTTATAATTAGGAAAGTGACAGCAGGTTTGAGAGAATCAGGATTTGAACCCAAGCATGGCTGAATTCTGAATTCTGAATTCTGCTGCTGGCCTCCCAGCTTTATCCAGCATAGTGTGTGTGTCTCTAGCCCTTGTAGAACTGCAGGTGTGTAATCTCCATCCAACATCACCCCTTTCGCCCCAGCCCCTGGCTGCCACCACTCTTCTCTCTGCTTCTATGTGTTTGGATATTTTAATAGCATTTTTGTAGGAAGATAAAAGAGAGGAAAGTAGAAGGCCAAGAGTGAAGGAAGGAGAGAGGGAGAGAGAGACAGGAGTAAGTAGGGGGCTAGGGGAACTTGGGGGCCAGAGAAGGAGAGAGATCTCATGGCAGGGCTGGGAAGTACCCCACCTTATGCATTTGACAGACCCTGCATGTCCTCTAAATGACACCTGGTCCCTTTGAACAATGTCGCCCTGGCCAGGGGCCAGCAGAGGGGAGTAGAGACAGGAGACAGTAACACAGGCACATTTATTGATTCCGAATAGACTCCCCTGGGAGCACATCAGAATGATTTTCAGGATTCAATTGAATCGACTTGTTCTTTAAATTAAATTCTTTTCATTGCAGCTCAGCTCCTCACCAACCGCCTGGTTCTGTCCTAAAGGGGCTCCGATCCCCAATTAATAAATGAGACTTTGAGTAATCTGATTCAGAGTTTTGCCAACGGGGTAGACCAGATGACAGAGCAGGTCAGAGAAATGCAAGGGTTTGGTTTCTCTCCTGGAGGGCCCACCTGGATGAGCTCCTGGGGGAGCGGGGGAGGGGAGAGGGAGGGGCAGGGTTACATTTGCAGGGAAGCTCCAAAAACAGGCCCTTGTTCCAGGGGAGCTGGCTGCTCTTTGCAGCTTGTTACATCATGAGATCCCACTCAGAAATGGATTCCGGGGGTGGACTGGGTCTAGGAAGTCAGCACATCTTGCAGTGCAGGATTATTGGAGGGAAAAGTGGGCAAGAACTTGCTACTTAGGGCTCTGCTCCCCCTCACTCCATCCCTTGGATTCTTTCTTTTGCTTGGATCAAGGTGAAATTTTGCATTCTGGAGGAGGGTAATAGTTGGGCTGCTTTGAAACAGGAGCATTGAGATGGAAGTGGAGGTGAAACATAAACCTCAGGAGGGCAAGTCCTCTTGGGAAACCACACTGGTACCTGGAGCTTCACGTGCACCGTATTGTATGATCCTCCTAAACATCCTCTGCTGGAGGAAGAACTAGCACATGTACTTTACAGGCAGGGAAACTGAGGCACAGAGGAGCCAAAAGATGTGCCCATGAGCAAGTAATGGCAATGTAGTTTAGTCAGGATTTGAACAAAGGTCTGCTTATCCCCAGTTCTGTGGAGCTGTTAAGAGCATGGATTCCAGAGCCAGCCAATCTCTACTTCAACCCAAGCTCTTTTCCCTAGCAGCTGTGTGACCTTGAGCAAGATTACATAAAGTCTCTGTGCCTCAGTTCCCTTTGTGTAAAAGGTTATATTTTACCCACTTTACAGAATTGTGAATAGTGAATGAGAATCTAATTCTAAACGATCTAAATGGTCAGTCTTTTAAAACAGCAAGTGCCTGTCCTACTGGGTAAATGCTGATAGAAATGGAGCAAAAGGGTTTTTACATTCTTAACCACAGAGCAAATATTTTGTGCAACAAAAGTATGAGCGTTAGTCTTTGTGAAGCGAGGGTGGTTAGATTCAGGGGAGAGAGGTCTCTCAGTGGGCCTCTATTGGATGAGCAGGAGCAAGAAGTCTTTGGGTTGCCCTTGGAGCATCCTGCTATGGGTCCCCTCCAGGGCAGTCCTCGCCTTGTTCTTACAGTTCAAGGGGATCCAAGGAGACTGCTCACTTCAGCCAAGTGGATTTGGGGACAGGCCTGCAGGCACCCTGCACAGGTTGCTCCCCACTCTGTCTGTGACCAGAACCCGGTGGTGTGCAGAGGGGCGGCTGCATGTGCCCTCCTGACAAACCCAGCCGTTTCTGTGGCTGGGAGAGCCGTAATTAGGGCAGATCTCAGCATGGCAGCTAGGTTGCATTTGAGTGGAGTTTCCAGCTCTCCTTCCCCAGGGCCTAGTTAACTGAATAAACCCTTCCAGAGGGCTGCGTATCAGCATTTCACCAGAAAGAGCATGACTCTGAGAGAGCTCTCTCTCAGGCAAACCAGAAGGTAGAGTTCCCCCAAAAGTAGTGAGTTTGGATCCCAGCTCCACCACTCACCAGCTCTGTTATCCTGGAGAAGTTACTTAACTACTCTAAACCCGGATTTCCTCCTCCTCTGAACAATGACGATAATGATATCACTGACTTCGTAAGGTTGTTGTAACGATTAAATCAAGATAATTCATATAAAGCTTTTACACCAAGACCTGGGAGATAATCTCTTAGTATTTGCGAGCAATTCTTTTCATTGTTGATAACTTATTGATGCTAATAGTTAGCAAAATTAAGAAAATTAATAGCAAATTAGAGTTTTCAGAGGGACTTTTCCCAGCTTCAACATCACTTCCTTCCAACCTGTAGGGTCCATCAAAGTCTTTGAACTTCTGAGCCAGGAAGTCCATTGAGTTTCTATAAGGAAGGGAGCATCTCTGCATTAGATAAAAGTTACCTCTTTTTTTTTTCCTTTTTTTTTAGTAGGGTAGCAGGTATCAGTGGTTTGGATTGGTCACCTGAGCATATTCCTCCGCATACAGTAGGTTCAGAATGTACTAAACGCTATTGGCAGAGGAGGGACATCTCCTGTTAAGCTCCCATTCTTGCTCTGACCACCAGGAAGCTCAAGGCCAACAGTCAGGCCATCCTTCTTACTGTTCTTTGCTAGGCTAGACCGTTTCCTGCCTAGGGGATGCTGCAGCTACCATATCCTTGCTAGGAGTCCCTTCGTTAGAAACCCACATGGCTCTTTCACACCTCAATCAGGTGACTGTCATTGTGGTAGTCTACTTGGGCTGCCATAACAGAATACCACAGACTGGGTGGCTTCCACAGCTCTGAAGGCTGGAAGTCTGAGATCAGGGAACCAGTACAGCCAGGTTCTGGCAAGCGTCCCCTTCCACTTTGCAGATTGCTGCCTTATTGCACCCTCACTTGGCAGAGAGCAGGGAGAGGAAGCAAGCTCTCTTGTGACTCTCGTAAGGGCACTAATCCTATTTCAGGGGGCTCCTCCCTCATGAGTTTATCAGACCCTAATCAACTCCCAAGGCCCTACCTCCTAGTACAATCACATTGCCAGGTAGGGGTTCAACACATGAATTTGGGAGACATAGGCTTGCAGCCCATAACTGTCACCTTGGTGACACCATCCCTGCCTGTCTTACTTCAAATCTCAACTCCACCCCAGCACTCTCCAGTTACTAACCTGTTTTCTAGCTTTCCCTAGGACAAAGGGAAGCCCCAATGACAGGCTGACACTGCCCTCGTCTCCAAAGACCACACAGTATACATTTGTACCAATTTCCTACAAAACTGTCAAGAGCCTTAGAAATATCCATTCTCCTTGACTCAACAATTGGACTCATAGAGCCTAAGGTACTAGCAAATACGAAGAATGGTGAACAAGAACATTTATCCACTTATAGACGTGAAAACTTAGAAGTCACCTAAATATCCACCCACAAGGGAGTATATTAAGACGTTATTGAACACCAGTGTGGTGGAACATCATGCAGGCATTCTGAGTCTTTCAAACTGTGGGGCTGCCATTAAATTGCAAAATAAATCTGGATATTATATTTACTTTCAGTGTCATTGTGAATGGATGCATGGGATATTGTATTTCACACCATTAGGCTTATCACTGATAGAAATACAGGTGATCATTCCCTTTACTCCTTTCGTATTTCTAAAATATTTCTAAGTTTACAGCATACATGCATTACATTTACAATAAGGAAATAATATTGTAACCTGCACAAGGGGTTTTCACAATACCATCATGGCTTCATTTCCACAAAGCAACTGTCAGCCCCCAAAACAGAATGTGGCCCCTCCAGAACATATCAACCACATCCCCAGCATTCCTGGACATAGTAAGGCGGGGATCTGCTTTTTTCTTTCTTTCTTTCTTTCTTTCTTTCTTTCTTTCTTTCTTTCTTTCTTTCTTTCTTTTTCTTTTCTTTCTTTCTTTCTTTCTTTCTTTTCTTTCTTCTTTCTTTCTCTTTCTTTTTCTTTCTTTTTAATTTTTCTGTGTGCTGTTTGGAAAACAGCAAGCACAGCAAATAACAACCCTCTAGATAATACAAATGGGTAAATATTGCCAGGATTTGTTACATAAAGTGCTAAAAAATATAACTTGAGGATATAACCACTTATTTTCCCACCTTCAGAAATCCCAGCATCTGTTCCTGCCAAAAAAGATGGAGGGTGGGGAATTTTGCAGGGAAAAAAAAATTCAGAAGTCTTTTCTTTCAAACTGACAGAGGAAGAGGTGGGGTTGGTAATGGAGGAAAAATGCTGCATCAAGTAAAATAAGGGATTTGGCTGTTATCTCCTCTGAAAGCACAAACGAGGTGGCTTTTGCCACAGGAGAGTGACAGGTGTCACCCTTTGGAAGGACTGGGGATTAAGGGATACTTTTTAAATTTGCAAGGAAGTCAGGAAGGAGGGGAAACTTCTTCCCCTCCTCTACCTAACAGACCCACACAGAGTCTAGTATACGCTCAAGAGAGGCAGACTGATCCCATAGAAACTTGTCTTGAGAATTGGGGCAATTCAAGGAAAAACTCTAGAAAAAAGAGAAAAGCAACCTCTTTGTATCAATGTTCCCTCCTCTGCATGTTCATACTTTTTCTTGGGCACACTGCAGGTGCTGTTCCTCTCTCTATGAATGGTGCGAGACAATTTTCATCTCTGGTTTTCACATCCTCTTGCCTTCCTCACATCCCTCTTCTGACCCCTAGCCAGTCAAGTCTTGACAACGTCAAGCCACACCTGCACAACACCTGAGCCCTCACTCACCTTCCTGGGGCCTCTGCAGGAGGGTGAACCATCCAAGGTGAAAAGGCTCACAGTTGGCCCACGCCTGATATGCAAACCAAGGCCAGCCTCCACCTGGGGCTCCAGTTCTAATTTCCGATGCCCTCAGAAGCACTGGTCAATGTCAGGCAGTGCCTACCTGATATCCTGGGCCAATGCCAGGACAGGAGCCTCAGCCAGAGCCCTGTTAAGACACCGCTGGGATCTTGGGGATTGATCTTGGAAGCTTTGATTGAGTTCAGTACTTTTCCGGAAGGGTAGGAGGCCTATCATGGCTGGCAGCTGCCCTAAATTCAGGCTGATAACATTCGCCTGGTCAGACCAATCCTCTAGGCTGGATAATGGTCTTAAACTAGAGGCCCACAGTCAAATTCAGCCTACAAAGATACTTCCCTTGGCCTGCACAATGATTTTTGTATATTTAAATTACTTGTTAAAATATGATACTTGAATGATTCCATTTGAAAATCTGCATTTCTGGCTTTTATTTTCCCCCAAAACAAAGAGAGTTGGTTGCAGAATGCAATGTTTAAGAACACGAATGCTGGAGCCAGATTTCTTGGTTTAGGATCCCAGCTCTGTGACTTGGAACAAGTTACCAAACCTCTCTGTGCAGTGATTTTCTCATCTGTAAAATAGGAATAATAACATTAATAATAACTGTCTCAAATGCTTGTTGTAAGGATTAAATTAATTAATATAAGCAATGCTTTTAGACTAGCACCCACCAGATATGTGTTAGAACAGTTACTCCCCTATGTTGCTACTCACAGTGGACAGGCATCCGCAACAGTATCTCCCTTGCTCAAGATAACCTGCAGAGATGTGCTAAAACCAACCCAGACTAGACAATATTTGGTGAACCTACATTCACATGGCATATAATAATAAATGGCTGTTGTTTCAAGCTACTGAGCATTGGGGTGGATTGTTGTGCAGCAAACACTAGCTGATAAACTGTCTAATGGAAACCCTTAGCATCACCCAGCAATTAAATGGGACATTGCAGATTTTCCCAGGACACAATGATGATGCCACCTGTGTTAGGCGTGACCAGGGAACTGGACTGCTCTCGACTTCTTATGAAGAGCCAAACATTCAAGAGGCAGGGAGTGTTGGAGAGCCAGCTGCCAGTTGGGCACCTTCACCCCTCACCCCTCATACCTTGCCTTGGGCAAAACCACAGGATACTAGTCAAAGCCCTTCATGGATTTTCTGTTTTCAGGGTATATCTTCTCATGGTTCTTGTCACCTCCACATACCTGGGAATACACACCATATCACCAAGTTTTTGTTCACTTGTTTAAGTGTTTATTCTGGCTAGACAATGGAAGAATGGACTAATGGAGGCAGAGTCAGGGAGTAAAAAGCTGTCTCAATAAATTTAGGGAGATTGAAATCATTGAGTGTATCTTTCCCAACCACAGCAGTATGAAACTAAAAATCAATCACAAGAAAAGGAAGCTGTTGGTGATGTCCAGGCGGAAGATAACGTCAGCCTGATTGAGGACTTCAGGAGTGAGGATGGAAATAAGTGAACAGATTTAATAATAAAAACAATGCCAGTAACAAACTTATCAGGTGCTTGTCAGGTGTTGGCCACTGTTCTAAGAGAATTACACATCTTTAAGCAACAGTCTTATGGATTTGCCGACAATGATGTTGAAGCCAAAGTGATGCAGCCTGCCAGTGGGGAGTTCAAAGCCAGGAAGATCCTGAGTAGCCTGGGCCCTTCACCCCTGCATGATTCTGCTACTGCATTTTTTAGGAGTTTTGCAGGTGGCTTATTAACCACAGGAGTTGAGGGAGCCACGGGAAATACAAAACAGTTGGAAAACAACATAGTTTTCTCATTTGTTCTAGGTGCGTGTGTGTGTCCACTTACAATGACAAACAAGAAAAAGTCCATGAACAGAGTAAGATTTTGACTAGAGAAGACTAATGGGAGAACAATTATTATCGCCAAATATTGGGAAGACTGTCAAATATTTGGTTCTGACTTGTTCTCTGAGGACCAAGGAAGGAGAATTTGTCTAAGTAGAATCTCAACATCAGTTGGCAGGGAGAAGGAACAAAAGAACCCATCAGTGGTGTGTGTGCACACACAAGCATGTCTGCATGCTTGCATGTCTGATAAACAAATAAATTATTGCAAAACAATCACAGGACCATTGCATGAAAGAACTTGTTCTGAATGTGTCTGCCACAGCTGGGCACTCATTACAATATTGCAGAATGAGTGGAGGCTATTTGAAATCAATCTGCCTCTTCGACTTTCCCAGTTAATACTGAAGCCAAGATATGACAAGATTAACAGCCGTTTGGAGGAGGAGAACCCCTGCGTCTTCTTGGCTTTGTCTGGTTCTTTTAAAAAAGATCTTTGTTTGATGAGGAGTGGCATTCCTTCTCTCTAGAAGAGATCGATACTGCTTTGCTAAAGCTTGCAAGTGTATTTTTTTTATGTCCAAGAGATGACTGCTGGGACCGGGGAGACCAAGTGTCCTCATTCAACTGGATGTCCTAGAACTTTTGCTCTTTGATAACATTCTAAAAAAAAAAAATGCTTTGGAAGAGATTACTTTCCATTCAGCCTCTCAGGCCCCAGCGTGCAAGACAGCCTCAGCGTCCTTCTCTCCCTCCCTCCTCTTGTCCTGATGTTGAGATTTCTTTCCGTATGGTTCCTCCTCATCTGAGTAACTGATGCTATCCTATAGTGAGGAGATGGCCAGTTCTAGGATGGGAATTGGGCCTTTGGGACTTGTACCTAAGTATACAATGGAGACCACCAAGGGGAGATCAAGAGATCAGTGTAAGCTGCATATTTGAGAGAGATTTCAAAAGTTGGTGGGGGAAAAAAACACCCTGAAAATCTGCCACCAGTTTTTGGGTGAGCACAGAGCTAGTGACAGTCTAAACAAGATGATTGGAAATTTAATGACGCACGGTCATTCCAAGAGGTGAGGTACCAAAGTAGGCACAAGGAGGGAGATCCAGGCCTTTCTTGATCCAATTACTCTGTCTGCAGGGTCCTTGCTGTTTGATATGAGAAAGAGCGTTGGGAGTGGCCCAAATCTAAGAAGCAATGGTCAGGACAAACACACATGTTCTAGATTGTGATTGGGCTCATGTCAGCCACTGCCACCTCTGGCTTCTGTCTGGTTCAGGACAGCGACAGAACACAGAAGCCATGGTGGCTTCACATTTGGCCTCTGCTTTTCCTTAAAATCACATGTAAATAAATAAATAAATAAATAAATAAATAAATAAATAAATAAATAAATAAAATAAAAATAAATTTTAAAAAGATCACAGTTTTTAAAAAGATTTTATTTATTTATTTATTTGATAGAGAGAATGGGGGAAGCAGGCTCTCTGCTGAGCAGGGAGCCCGACATTGGGGCTTCATCCCAGGACCCCAGGATCATGACCTAAGCCGAAGGCAGATGCCTCACCAACTGAGCCACCCAGATATCCCCCAAAAAGATCACATATTTTTTAAAGAATTTATTTTTTTTGACAGAAAGATAGAGAGCACAAACAGGGGGAGGAGCAAGGGAGAGGGAGAAGCAGACTCCCTGCTGAGCAGGGACCCCCCCCCCCCCCCCCGATATGGGACTCAATCCCAGGGCTCTTTATCATGACCCAAGCTGAAGGCAGACGCTTTCAGTGACTCTCTTCAGAGTCTCAGCTGCGCGAGACTGAGCCACCCAGGTGCCCCCAAAATGATCACATTTTAGAAAAAAAAATAAATTGATCATAAAGCTACAAAAAGCTACAAAATAAAAAAAAAGCTAATCAAGCTACAAAAAGAAAAAGATAAATTTATATGAATGAGTCATGAAATCCAAAGCCATTGGGAGGTGGGGAGAAATGCAGTCTCTTCAGGAGGCTCCAAGACCAAGAGATGAGAAGTCAGTATTTCTCCACAGGAGTCTGTGATTCTCCTAGGAAGTGCAGAGTCAAGTTTCTAGTTTGTCTCTCCAAAGTAGTCAAGGACATAATGCTACGCATTTTTAAGTCATTTCTGGCTCCATTTTACTGCCATTCTGTGTTAACTTACCTGGCATCTACTTGGAATTTGAGCTTTCTCTTTTGATATTATACATTCTTTTGAGTCGCATGACATCTTCTCTGAAAAATAAGTCACATATCAAAGTAAAACATGCACTTGAGCATAAACCGGCATGCATGTGTCTATGCAATCACATGATCTATATACATAACGCTTATATTTCTCTCAGCCCCATGCCTGTACACCACCACCACCACCACCACCACCACCACCATCACCAGGTAATTGGGAGCAATTCAGAAGCAACATCATCCAGAGAAGATATGTCAAGTATGTCTGGGTCATGGAGTCAGTGGGGTTATTTTTGCTGTTCTTGTGGGAACTTTAAATTTCTAGACTGTCAGAAGTGAAAGATACAATTTGCACAGATTGCTGAAAAAATAAGTTATATCCCATATGACCTTTGGCGATATAACTTTATCATTCTTCCTCACAGGCTGGAGTCTGCTTGGCTGGCCCGGACGCTTGGTTTGACCAACAGAGAGCAATAGAGGCAATATTGTGTAAGTTTCAGAGTCTGGGTCTCAAGAGATCTTGGAGTTTCTCTGAGACCATCATGTGTGAGGAAGCTTATCCAGCCTCTGGAAGCCATGGAGGGAAACCACCAAGCCACCAGCAGCAGCTATCTTCAGTTCCAGGGGCAAGCTGAGGCCAGAACCTGCACTAGAAGGCAAGTCTCCAGGCCTCTCTTCTGACATCCTTAAAGAGCATGCTCTAAACATCGGGGTGCAGGTGTCCCGGCGTTTCATTGCATCTGTATCTTTGGGGTGAATCCCCAGCAGTGCAATTGCTGGGTCGTAGGGCAGATCTATTTTTAACTCTTTGAGGAACCTCCACACAGTTTTCCAGAGTGGCTGCACCAGTTTACATTCCCACCAACAGGGCAAGAGGGTTCCCCTTTCTCCACATCCTCTCCAACATTTGTTGTTTCCTGTCTTGTTCATTTTCACCATTGTCACTGGTCTGAGGTGGTATCTCATTGTGGTTTTGATTTGTATTTCCCTGATGGCAAGTGATGAAGATGTGGTCTACACAATGGGATATTACTCAGCCATTAGAAACGACAAATACCCACCATTTGCTTCGACGTGGTTGGAACTGGAGGGTATTATGCTGAGTGAAGTAAGTCAGTTGGAGAAGTACAAACATTATATGGTCTCATTCATTTGGGGAATATAAAAAATAGTGAAAGGGAATAAAGGGGAAGGAGAGAAAATGAGTGGGAAATATCAGTGAGGGTGACACAACATGAAGACTCCTAACTCTGGGAAATGAACAAGGGTTAGTGGAAGGGGAGGTCGGCGGGGGGTTGGGGGTGACTGGGTGATGGGCACTGAGCTGGGCACTTGACCAGATGAGCACTGGGTGATATGCAATATGTTGGCAAATTGAACTCCAATTTAAAAAAAAAAAAGGAGCATGCTCAACACTGCCCGTCTCCTCTGTGAGAACACAACCCTGTGACAGGCTAGGAAGGCACAACACTGGGAGCCAAAAGGCAGAGCTGCAGCCTCAACTGAGTCAGAGGCTTGCTGTGTGTCTACACCCGAGTACAATAACCTCTCTGGACCTTGACCCCCTCATCTGTGGGACGAGCTGGTTGGAGAAGTGAACCCCCAGGCCCTATGAAGTCTAGAGAGTCCTTGATCATGACTCTCAAGCATGCCTTCTCAGCTCTTTTGTCACAGCGGGAGCTCGGGGATTTTACTGTGACAGGCTGGAAACCAGCGAGGGGGAGGCAGGGGGGTGCATTTCATTCTGTCAACTCCCCTTCTTCTAAAGGGTAACATTGTCACTCACAGCTTATCTTGCTGTGAACTTTCCTTAATGGTTTTGTTGGATTCAGGCTCAGATTAATCATCCTGGGCAACAAGCAACACGACAAACTCATCACTAATTAATTGGCAGCAACGCAAGATACCACGTTCCCCGGTGCAGAAGGCCTGTTTCTATATTAGCCCCTGTCCTTGTGGGTGCTCACCGTGCTCTGCCATTGTCATTCTCTGGGTGCTTATCTTGGCTGCAAGCATAGTGGCTGTGCACCCTGGAGACAAATAATCGAGAGGAGATGCAATCCAGGAAAGTGTGTTTCTGTTTTCATCTTCATCCCCGAAACCAATGCTACATTTAAGGGAGAGGTCCTGCTTTGGCTGGCTTCTGGAAATAAAAATGTTTGCCCTTGCAGCGCTGAAATAAAAATGCAATAGTACTGCTACGCATGCAATGCTGTCAGAGCAAAGATTAGGTCACACCATAAACAGGCTCGGAAGTTGGATGTTCAACAGAGTTTTTTATCTGAAAGATTTATTCACATTCAGCTATGCACATATCTTTCCACCTATGTTCAGTGTTAAATCCTTACACAGGGTAGTAAATTTGTGTTGAAGGAATGAACGAATCTCTCTTGCAAAACAACTACATGTTGTTTTTTGGATTTTTGTTGTTGTTGTTTTGTTTTTGTTTGTTTGTTTGTTTTAGACTCTTGCCCTTTATTCCTCACATCAGAGTGTACTTGCTTCCAGGTCCACACCAGCAATTTCAGTCTTAGTGAGGATTCTTCAGAAACTATAAAGGCATAGGCACAACTCAAATGAGCTCAGGCCAAAGAGGGAATTTTTGAATTGTGTGTCTGGAAGGAAAGTAGAGGTCACAGTGATCACACAAAAAGATTCAGGAGTTTGGAGCTTGAGGATTCATCCTGGAACTCAGTGCTGCCAGAAATCAATCAATCAATCAATCAATCAATCAACAAACAATTCCTCTCTCTCCACCCTGTGGGGGCACAGCAGGAAGATGGCCGTCTATCCTCTGCCAGCAAACAGGAGGGCTCTTGTCAGAATTCAATCATGCTGGCACCCTGATGTTGGGCTTCCAGCCTCCAGAACTGTGAGAAAAGATATTTCTGTTGTTCAAGCACCCCCCAGTCTAGGATATTTCATGTGGCAACCTGAGCTAATACACCAAACTTGTCTAGTCTTCCTCTTACCTCTTTGATATTTTATCCCTTGTGCTCTTTTCATGGTTCATTTTTACCTGGTCCTGTGTTTTCGATTATCATTACTGCTCAGTCTCCCTGGATACAATCTTCAGCTCAGATCTTCCATCTGAGCTGCATATTAACATATCTTGCTACCTACTATGTGGTCCCACTGGTGCCTCACAGATATCCAGAACTGAACACATTTTTTCCTCCCAAAGCTCCTCCTCCAATATTGTGCCCATCCACATGCCCATCCACGTTCTTCACTCATTAAAGGGATGAGTGTGAATGGACCTGAATTAATCTGTTAGCAAGAGGGTATCCACAGTGATGTATCCTTCCTTCTCTGTCATCGTCAGGTGCAAACACTCACCAGATCCTACCTATTATGACACAAAGCAGTTCTAGAACTGCCCTGTTCATCTTCACTCTCACTGACAGCACCTTTGTGAAAGTGACCGCCATTGCTCAGCTGGATTTCCATACACTCCCCAAGATGGTCTTGTGATCGCAGTTCTGCTGTTTGTAATCTCTTCTACACTCTGCAGCCAAACCTGACCATGCTGTGTCCCTCTGCCCAGAACTCAGCCTGGGTCAGGGATGCTACATGTTGTGACTTGCACTTACTGTCCCAGCATTATTTCTTGCTCTTTCCCCCTCACATGTGGATGTGCTTGTAATTCTTTTGGAACATATTCTCACTAATGCCTCTGGATATTTAAACATCTATTGTATCTAAATATCATTCCTAAGGGTGCCTGAGTGGCTCCATTGATTAAGCCTCTGGCTCTTGGTTTTGGCTCAGGTTGTAATCTCAGGGTGGTGGGATTGACCCCATGTCAAGCTCCATGCTGAGCATGGAGTCTGCTTGGTATTCTCTCTCTCTCCCTCTCCCCATCCCCCTTGTGTTCTCTCTCTCTCTCTCTCAAAAATAAATAGATCTATAAAATAAAATATCGTATCTATTGCTCATATCTAATAGATCTATAAAATAAAATATCATATCTATTGCTCCTGATTAAATCCTACCAGTCCTGATTTCAGCCTAGTTGTTCTTCCTTTGGGAAGACTTCTTATCCCCCCAATTTAGTAAGGTTCTCATGGGATTTCAGAGAGCACGTAATTAATTTTTTGTAGGACTACTTTACAGTATTGTAAATGATGTGTTTCCTTTTTCCCTCTTATGTTAGAATGGGAGTTCCTTAATTGCAGGAGTAGTGTTTGGTGGCTGCTGTAGATACTTAATTGATATTTGTTTAATGAGTGAATCAATAAAGTAATGAGTGAAAAAAATATACAAAGATATAAACCCATACCCACACTGCAGTTGCACAGTGACTATAATTCATCAGCTCAGCTCTCACTAAAAGCAAAAACAAAACAAACAAACTCCACAGCTTCACCTTTTTTTAATGCGATTATGTTTATAAGGCCTCTAAGAAGTATCATCTTTATGGCTTTATACACAAGGTCAAGATGTTTAAGTGCCCTTTATGCTAATTCCATTACCTTCTTCTTAAAAATCTATTCTATCCATCAATGTCTGCTGTTCTGGGGTACTTTGGATGAAAATCTATTTTATCAGCAAATGTCCCCTAGTGATAAATAAACATGCATTAAAGCTCTCAGATGGCCTTTGCGAATGACATATTCCTTCTTGTTACGCTTTTCTCTAATATTGGTTTAATTGTTTTCTAATCACTGTGAAATGAACAAACACTGGCTGTTCTATTTTATCCAGACAAGTAGCTCACTCAGATCTGTTTGCCTGCTTTATCTGGGTTCTTGACTTTGATTTTACATGGGTGTGAATAAATCTAGTGACCAAGAAAATGCTTGGGTACTAAAAAATAGAATATAAGTGGTGACTTTGGGTTTAATATGCATGACTAAAACAACAGAAGAAAAGCATCCACATGTTCTTTAAATTCATAGCAGGACTGGAAGGATGAGAAGAGTACTACCAACACATGACAAAAGAGGAAGCCCTGGAAAAGGAAAGAAAATGGGTAGAAGGGATGAAGAACACTGGCCATGGGTTGTCATCAGGGTAAAGAATTAAAAGGTAGAGCAGTTCAGCCAGGCCGTGGATATTGGAGTGGCTTTATTGACACTTTATTGACACTCTAGGATAATGCTTTGTGTACAAATCGTTTATCAAGAAATTCTGATAAAGACTCCCAGAGTAATCTGTGGCCATTGAAGTGGGGCTGTGCCTCAGACAACTTATAGTTCCAAGGAAAGATGGGAAGATCACTTACTGAAAATGAAAAATCCTCTGCTTGCATACCCCAAAGGAAAGCCCAGTCTCCCATTTCCTCCTCCATCATTAAGGCCTTCATGATCGAAATCTGCATTCATCGCCAACAGAACATGAAATTTCATTGAACTAAAGAATTATTCCTCAGCTGCCAACATCACTCAATTTATGTTACATCAATAATTATGAAAAACAACGAATAACTACCATACATTTGGAGAAACCAAACAGTGTGAAAGAGATTTTCAAAATACAATAAACAGCAAATTAATGTCTGAGGGAGCAGTTAACACAATAAACTGAAGGAAATTTATCCATTTATCACATCAATAAGAAAGAACAGGCTGTGAAGAAAAAGAAACAATGAGAGCTCTCCAAAACAAAATTTTAAAACCAAATTGTCCAAGTAAAAACTAAAATTTAGAAGGTAGATGGTCTGCACAGAAGAGTGGATACCAGTGAAGACTAAAATCTGGACTAGGGATTTTTAAAAACTCCCCCAAATCTGAAGGATTTTGTCAGAACTGGTGAAAAAAAAAAAAAAAAGAAGGTCAAACATGAAATAGGGGGTGGATATTAAGATATATCCAGGTATTCAAATCTGTTTAGTAAATGTTCCAGACATAATGAAAGAGAGGAAATTATCAACTAGCTAATAAAAGAAAATTTTCCTGAGCTGTAGAAAAGACTGAACAGGTAATTACCCAAGATACTTTATTTATTCAACAAATTTTTATTGACCACCTGTGTGTTAGTAAACACAAATATCACATCTAAGTATATCCTGATGAAGTTATCTGAATTCCAGTTATTAAAACAAAATGCCAAATTCTTCTGCTGTTGGCTATGATAGAATAACTGGTACTGGGCCAGTCTCCTCCCTGTAAACAACTATAAAACTAGACAAAATATGTAAGTTAACAGAAAACAGCACAATACTGTAATACCTGAAAGAAGAGACCTCCTAGCTGAGCCCTATGATCACACAGCTCTCTGTCTATGGAAAATTTTCCCAGCCTGATACAGAGAACTAGAGTCTGAGAAGAAAACAATAGGTTCTTCTTCTGCTAAGTTGAATAGGCATCAGTCAGAGTTCTGGACATCTGAAATGAAGCCACTGGGAATCTGTTTAATGATTGAATTGATGACATAATGAAGTAATTAGTGTTTGATAAGGCATCAAAGAAATGGAAGCTGTGTGGAGAGGGAACCCTAGAAGTCCATGCAGGGGGCTCCCTGCAAGTCTACGGAGGAAAGCTAGGTTGTCCGTTCTCAAAGTGAGACCTCACAAGGTTTACCAGACAAAAGCCACAATGGATTGAAATTGGAATTAGATATTATAGGTCAGCTGGAGGAAGAAAAGTAACAGAGATGTTGGTGTGTTCTGGCCCTAGAGTAGAGGGATCTTCTTAACACATCCTTAACACACCTGAAATCCCGCCAACACATAAGAATGTCATCAAATTAGGATAAAGAGACACCCTAGAGTAAAACCTACTAGTGGCTTGTCTTAATGAAGCCTAAAAACAAGCCCCAGTAAGACCTGCAGGGGAGACAGAGTATAGAGGTTGAAGTCAACTGAGTTAGAGACGTTTGAGAAACACTCTTTCATAGATTTGCACTAGCAAAATGCAAAACCAACAAGTTCCTGGTGATCAGCTAGTGGTTGAAGAATCAATACTCTTCAGAAAAGCAGAACCCAAAGTCTCCATAATATTATCTATTGTGTCAAGTATTCAATTAAAAAAAACTAGCTATGCAAAGAATGAGAAAAAGTGAGCCATAGTTAAGAAAAATAAAGTTGTCACTATAGACCAATCTCAAACTGGTCTAAATGTGGGGCTAAGCAGACAAAGATTTTTTTTTAAAGATTTTATTAATTTATTCATGAGAGATACACAGAGAGAGAGAGAGAGAGAGAGAGAGAGAGAGAGAGAGAGAGAAGCAGAGACACAGGCAGAGGGAGAAGCAGGCTCCATGCTGGGAGCCCGATGTGGGACTCGATCCCAGGACTCCAGGATCACGCCCTGGGCCAAAGGCAGACATTAAACCGCTGAGCCACCCAGGGATCCCCAAAGATTTTTAAGCAGCTATTACAAATATGTGCAAATAACTGAAGGAGAGACTTAAAGAAGGGAAAACATGGTCTTAATGAATAAATAGGTAGAAAACCTCAACAATTAAATGGAACTACAAAAAGGAGCCAAATGAAAAGACTAGAAATTAAAAGTATAACAATTAAAATACAATACCAGGGATCCCTGGGTGGCTCAGTGGTTTGGCGCCTGCCTTCGACCCGGGCATGATCCTGGAGTTCCAGGATCGAGTCCCACATTGGGCTCCCTGTGTGGAGCCTGCTTCCCTCTCTGCCTCTCTCTCTCTCTCTCTCTCTCTCTCTTCTCTCTCTGTTTCTCATGAATAAATAAATAAAATATTTTTAAATAATTAAAATATAATACCTGGAATTTAAAAATTTCATAGGCAAAAAAAGTGAATTTGAAGGCAGATAATTGAAATTTATCAGCTTTAAAGAACACAGGGGAAAAAAGATCTAAGAAAAGTTAACAGAGCCTCAAGATCCTATGAGACAATATCAAATGATCTGACAGGCGTATTGTTACGGTCTCAAAAAGAGAAGAGGGTGAGGTTGGAACAGGAAGAGTATGGAACTAATGTTGCACCTTAAAGGGAAAAAAAGAACAAAGTAAGTAAAAGTGAAGAAAATAATAAAGAGAAATAAATGAAGTGAATAAAAGAAAAAGAGAAAATTAACATACTCAAAAGTTACTTCTTTAAAACATCAATACATTTGATAAAGCCCTAAGTAAACTGATCAAGAAAAATAGGAAATAATGCAAATCTAAAAATCATGAATGAAAAGAGGTTATGAACTCCACAGATCCTAGAAGTAGTAGAAAGATAATAAGAGAATATTGCTAAGGAAATAGAATTTGTCAAAAACTTTCCCACAAAGAATAATTGAATTCAAGGTGAATTGGTGAATTCTGTAAAACATTTATGGAAGAAATCACACCAAACTTACACAAGCTCTTTTAAAAAATAGAAAAGGAGGATACACCTCTCAACATGTTCTGTGCAGACAGAGAAATGCTGATCTTTAAACTGGACAAGGTCATTCCAAAAATGAATGAAATTACAGATCAAAATAACTCCTCAACATAGACACCGATATCCTTGAAAGATTGCTAAATCAAATTCATATATACGACAATACATTATGATCACAAAAATTAATAGGAACATACTGAAATATTGAAGAGAAAGGGGGAAACATTTATATAAAAAGAAATCAGACTATATTGACTTATCAGAACAACAGAGCAATGTCTGAAGTTCTGATAAAATATGACTTCGGATTTTTATTTCTATCTCAGGCAAAATTGTATATGCAGTGCAATCTCAATTATGTAAAAATATGCATAAAGATTTTCTGAGAAGAAATGTGTATTGAACACCTAGCCAATCACAGTATTAAGGGTTTTAGAGATATTATCACATTTGATCCCCACAGCAGTCCTGTGACGTAGGGATTACTGCCTTCTTCATATACCCATCTCACCCCACTGGTAAAGACTGGAACTGAACTCAGATCTATGCCTTCTGAATATGAGAATATTTGACTGCATGCCTTGTCATCAGATTTGAGGAATTTATACTTGATACTGAGTGACAGCTATCCCTGCTGCATCACATAACCATTGCCACGACTCAAAGTGGACCCAATAACCAGAACTCTGGGCTAGACTTTGAGTGCAGCTTGGGAATTTGTGCTAAATAGAGGACAGCTGACCAAATTCTTGGCATTGGCTGGCATTTTTCAGCCTTAGGGAATTAGTGAGACCTTCCTGAAACCTGTTTGATTCCGCTGAGTTTCCCCCAAAGGGATGGCTGTCATTGTTAAGTGGCTTCTCCAGCTTCAAGGCAACATGAATGACTTTTTCAAACGTTCTGATCCCACAAAGAGTCAGCATGTCATGGAATTCAGGCCATTTGACATAATCAAGGTCTCTCTCTCCTCCCTCCTCCTTTCAGGGTCAGCCAGCAGTGATTTAGCTCCCTTTCGTCTGCCCACATTATCTCTACCGTGGGGAATTAACAATCACTTCCCTGCACAGCTGCTAGAAGCTGGAATAATTAATTAAATTTTAAAATTAAACCATTTACAAGCCTTTGCGTTTGAAACTAGAGGAGTGGGTAACCTTTTCAAGGCATTTCAACTGATTAGCAAGGGAAAGAAAACTTCTTTGTCAAGAGGATATTAGCAGTGTAAAGTATATTTTACAAGCATATATATAAGTAATTAAACCATAAAAGCTGACATCAAAGCAGAACAATCTTGTTGTGTATAACAATTGGAAATTTATCCACGGCAACAAATGGATTCACGTGGGGGAAAGTGAGAGCCTGGATACTCAATTAAAAGCATCGATTAATACAAGTGGCAATCTGAAATGATGACCCATCCTCCCTTTCATCAGATGCCTCAACATCTCTGGATAGTCCAATAACTGATGGGCAAAAACACATTTTTATGTTTTGATTTTATGAGGCTTCAAATGAGAAGCAAGCTAATGGCATGTGTTATAGAATGCCTTGCCAAATAAGTTACTTTCGCCCAGGTGAGAAAGCTAAGATAACTTTCTCGAGTCACTAAATTGACTTTCTCAAGGTCACACAATTAGTGAGTGATTCCTATAAACAGCCTCATTGGTAGAGTCTACATTCACTTTCAACATTGGTATTCTCAGTTTCAACCCACTCCAAACTGATGTTTGATTGATGACCCTAGGACTGCCAGGTTCGCAAGTGTTTCTGATGTCAGAGACAAAGATACCCATAAACTTTGACAATTCATGACAGTTCTGCAGTTCCTTAATCTTCTGGGGCTTGGGGGGGGGGAGAGAGAATAAGAATTCATTGAGCCTCTACCATATGCCTGGACCTGTAGCCTCTTTGTATAAATAATCTTGTTGAATTCTCCTGTCTGCCTGTGCACCAAGCATTCCCGTTTTTTAGACCAATAAAAACCCTATGGTAACATTGCCCATAGTTGCATAGCTGCTCCATGGCACACCTGGGATTTCAAAATGCCTCCATCAGGCTACACCACTGAGATGTCTCACCAGTGGGCTGAGGTCCCTTTGTTGGCACTGGCTTGAGAAGGTGCACAGTTGGAAACTGGGTCCTTTACAATACTTCTTTAGGCTCTCTTTGCAGCTGGTGATGGCTGAGTTGGTGTGATGAGGTGAAAAGTACCAATTCTGAGAGCAATCAACTGGGGATGTGGCCAAATTGCCATTTTTGCTCTGGTTCTATGGCTTTCCCAGTTCATAAAATGAGACAGAAAGCAATGGGTTCAGTTTTCCCCTGAGTTTAAAAATCCCAGATAAAAACAGAGTGACCAAGGGGAGGGGAGAGAATATCAGTGATCCAATGGGGAAAGTCTTCAGTACCAACAAAGAGCAGAAGGGACTCTGAGGGCTTCAGAGGAAATGAAAGCCCCATGTGACGCATGCCCAGTTCTGGTGGGAAACAGCAGGACAGGAGATCATAAAGAAGAAGAGAGAAAGACAATAGTCTTTTCCTGATGCAGATGAGGGCTAATATTAATTGTACATCTTCCACCTGCCAGGTACTCTACCTGTAAGTTATTATCTCACTTAATTTTCACATAACTGGTAGCAGCTCCTCTGCAAATGTCATGTGCAAATACAGTGATGCTTTTGTTTTTCCAGATAATCTTAGAGTCCTTATCTACTAGATTGGCAAAACATCTGGGAGCCCTCTCATGCATCTCCTCATCAATTTTACATATAGCAGAATGAACAAGGTTCTGTGCAGGCCACCCATGGTGGAGGGTAGAGGGAGTAATGCAATTGTTAGCTTCACACTCAAACAGGAAAATCCATGGCTTGCTTGCTTGCTTTATCTATCTATCTCATCTATCTATCTATCTATCTATCTATCTATCTATTTATTTATTTGAGAGCCACAGAGAGAGGGGCTGGGGAGAGAGTGGAGGGAGGGGAAGAGGGAGAGAATCTCAAATAGACTCCCTGCTGGGTATGGAGCCAGATGCAGGGATCCATCTCACGACCCATGAGATCATGACCTGAGCCGAAACCAAGAGTCAGATGCTCAACCCACTGAGCCACCCAGGTGCCCCAGGACAATCTGTGGCTTTTAAATAGTCCACAACCACCATTGCTTCTTGTTGCCTCACTGAATTGTTTTTTATAAATGACTCTATGGAGGTATAGTTTACATATCCTGAAATTCATCCTCTACAATTATACACTTTGATGATTTTTAGTAACTTTACCCAAACGGTGCAAATATCCTCATAAATCAATTTGAAAGCACTTTCATATGCACACACAAACCCGCACCTTCCTAAGATCTCCCATGCCTGTTTGCAGATAACCATTATTCCTATCCCCAGCTCCAGGAAACCACTAATCTACTTTTCTTTCTATCTTTTCTGAACATGTCATAGAAATAGGATTGTACAATCTGTTGTCTCTGTGTCTGCTTTTCTTTTTCACTTCACATAATGTTTTTGAGGCTCATGCATGATGCAGTAGCTTGCTCCTTTTTATCATTGAAAAGTATCTCATTGCATAGATAGACCACATTTTCCTACTTACTTACCAGTGTCCACACAGACTTTCACACAGATGTTCACAGCAACATTATTCATGATAGCCCCAAACTGAAAACAGCCCAAATGCTTTATAAAGTTGGTCTACACCTGTGGTTCTCAAGCCCGGCTACACATGATGATTTTGATTTAATGGGCCTGGGGTAGAGCTCACAACAAATATTTGTTTTCAAAGCTTTCCAGATGATTCTACAGTCCAAGAGAATCACTGTGCTACAGAGTCTAACAGATAATGTTTGTCCTCTCTGTCTACATTGGCGCTACAGTTCCTGGATCCACACTGTGTTTTTTTTTTTTTTTAATTTCATTCTTTCTCAATTAAGCTTGGCCAAGGATGCCCAAACGTGAGCCCCATTACAAAGCATTTCATTTGACTGTTGGACTGGGGACATTATCCCTGCTACCCACAGAACCCTATAGTCCCAACTATTTCCCGTCTCAGGGTCTGAGCTCAGTGATCAGTTCACTCCTTCTCTCAAACCCTGGGAAATGGATCCAAATGCCTTATATACAACCCCTTTCCAAGAGAATGAGACCACATGATCTACTTCCCAAATGAGGCTCCAAAACCTCCACCTCCTCTCTCTCCCATTCTTTGTAGGGGATGCTACTTCCAATGACCCAAAACTGATTTCCTCTCTAAGAAAGACTCCTGGTGATTCCAAGGTGCCAACTACCATGCTTCTAATTAGAGACCACTTTTATGACTCCAGGGTGTTCTGTCCCTACCCATTCCTGTTTACTGTACATATTTCTTGGTTAATGAGACAGAGAAAAAAATCCGTTCAGTGACTTCTGTGTCACAACCTTTGCAACATGCAAGTATATCATCCTTATTTTCAGATGCTGATTCCCAGCTGGGTTAATTGGCCAAGGTCATATAGCTGATAATTGCAGATCAACACTTCAACTCAAGTCTTCTTGACTCCAAAGCCTCTGTCACTTTCTAACTTTCTACTAAAATTTGCTGGCTTCTTTCCACCTTCTTTGCAGAGCAAGGATTTCCACATTCCCTTTAAAATGCAATTTAATTGTAAATACCTTCTTGCAAAGCTCATTCTATCTCCCTCATTTTCTCTTTTCCTTCCTCACTCCCCTAAGAGAAAGTCATTAGGAAGGTACATTCTGTTTCTAAGTCTGCTTTGCTTCGTACAAAAGGTCTGCTTCCATAAACCTGGTGGAGGTGCCCTGGAGAATTGCAATGGTGTCCTCATCCCCTCCCTGTTAAGTCGGTGCATTCCTATAGCATGAGCAACACATCAGTCTGATGCTATACAATCCTACTCCTTGGCTCAGCCTGCAGACCCTCACCATCAGGGGAAATGTAAATGGAAGGCAAACTATTTTTCATCAAATAAACAGTTGGAATTTGTTGGAGTCTGGTGAGTGAGGCAGGGCATCACTCCATGTAAGTCCTTATCAGAGCCCAGCAAACACTTCCTCCCAATGTGGCTGGCTTTAAATTTTGTGTGGCAGGTTAGAGTGATGATAATTGGGTCAGCCTCTCAGGGTCTGGTTCCAATGCCCTTGCATCCAACTATAACTGACTTGTGACAAATGTCAGCCTTGCTATGGGAGAGGGGAGAGCTTTCTAGAGGTCAAGTCTCATCAGGTCTTTGGTGATTGCAGGGGCATGGATTTTGGTTACCTGGACCTGGGATCGAATACTAGATTCCCTCTTTATAAGGTACGTGGCTTTGGCCATGTTACTTCACCTTTCTGGGTCATAGATTTCCACCTACCTCTACGATTTATTTCAGCAATTGCCTTCTTTATTCATTCTTTTCATCCATTCTCCCTCAAATGCATTATCCCTCAGGACTTCTGCAGCACTGTTTCCTGTGCTGAAAACATGCGTGTAAAACATTGCAGCTGAAAGAGGCCATTTTGCCTAACTTCCTTCTTTTTTTTTTTTAATTTTTATTTATTTATGATAGTCACAGAGAGAGAGAGAGAGGCAGAGACACAGGCAGAGGGAGAAGCAGGCTCCATGCACCGGGAGCCTGACGTGGGATTCGATCCCGGGTCTCCAGGATCGGACCCTGGGCCAAAGGCAGGCGCTAAACCGCTGCGCCACCAGGGATCCCTAACTTCCTTCCTCTATAGATGGTGAACTGAGGTATAGAGAAGGTAAGTGACAGGTATAACTGGCATTATGAGTCCAGTTGGCTTCATAATAGGTTTTTAACACATACCTGCTGAATGAGTCACAAAGCTAGTGATGGTGGTTCCTCCAAGAATTCTTACTTATTCTGGCTGCATGTCAATTTGTTGTTGTTGTTGTTGTTGTTGTTAATATGCCACCATTGAGGATGAAAACAGGACCATTAACAGTACAGAGGGGAGTGTCTTCACTTTCTCATGTACACGGAGAACATTATGTGCCGCTAAGCATCTTGCAAAGCACAAGTATTAAAAAGAGAAAACTTTTCATTGAGCATAAGGACTGGCTTATTCATCTCACCATCACAAACACCTCTGTAACCTCTACTCCCCTCTCTTAGTACCTAATGCAAAATCATCTATTCAATCCCAACTGAAATGGGAGCGTTTTTAGGAGAGGAATGAGGGGGGTGGAGGGGTGGTGAATGGGGTCCTTGAAGCCCTCGCCATACATTTATGCAACAGCTGCACTCAGCGGCACCCCATGGGCTCCTAAACCCTTTAGTCTTCTTCCTCTGGTAAAATCATTGGACCAGGAATCCTTTGAGATACAGAAATAACTATCCCACCCCTCAGAACACCAGTGCCAGGTGCTGAAACAGGAAAGAAAGAGAAACAAGAAAAGTACCCTTGGTCAACGTACCAAATACCAAGCCAAATTCTCACAACCACCCAGCAGGGGCCCATTAGTTCAATTTTACAGATAAGGAAGCATGAGCAGAAATGCAAGCAGTGTTCCCTGGAGCTCAGAGAAGATAAGTCAGGAACAGACCCAGGTTGGTCTGACTCACTACTAATGGTTTATAATAATCCAACAAATGGACTCCATCATTTACTTAACCATTCCTCCTCTTGTTATACATTTAGACTGCCTTCTTCTTTTTTACTGTGGTAACCAACACTGCAATGAAGTTTTTTAACACAAAAAGCTTTGGCTGCATTTACGATTGTTGCTTTGGAGGTTAGAATTGTTGAATTAAGAAGCATGGATATTTTTAAGGCTCTTGATGCACACTGCCAAGCTGCCTTCCAAAAGGGCTGCACAAACTCACATTGCCTCCAGCAGTGCATGAGAGTATCAATTTTACCACACCCCCATCAGTTGGGGTATTTTTTTTTTTGAAAATGTTACACATTTTCTGGCTGAAAATAGTGTCTCTGTTTTAATTTGCATTTCTTTGATTACTAGTAAGGGTGAACATTTTCCCATATGTTTTTAAAGCCGTTTTGTTTCCTCTTTGTGATTTTTATTTTCTGGCTATTTTAGCTCTCAGGAGCTTAGTGATTTTCATAATGGTTTTATAAGCTCTTTTATGTTGAGAATATTGAGGCTTGGTTTGTCATCTTTGTTCAGAATATTGTACTGTTTTTGCTTTCTTTTAACATTTTTTAAAGCCAAGGATATATATACCTCGAGATATTATATGTGTTAGATATATACTGGATAGAGATATATTAGAGATATATATATATGAGATTTAGGTATATAGATATGGAGATTCAATATCTCTCCACGTGAGAATATGTATCTTAGATATAATAGATATACTATAATGATATATACATTTTAAACATATATCGTATATATAATTAAATATATCTTTTATTTTGTGGTTTTGTCCACCCGTAATTACCTCTGTTTCAGTACCTCAGTAAATATTCAATTTTATTGTTTTCTGGTGCATATTTTTATTAAAAATTTAAAGCTGTTACTCGACCTGGAAGGTTTGGGTTTTTTTTTTCTTTTTTCATTGTTAAATCTTACGTGAGGATCAACCTGAGTCTTTGCCAAACTGCTAGCCAACATTTGTCCCAACAGTGTACACCGAATAATCCCTCAGCTTCCCCGCAGCTTGTTATCGTATATGAAGGTCTCATCCCTAAGAGTTACTGTTTTTCGTCCCTTTCCTCTCTGAGCCATACCAGGGACTGTGCAGATGTCCTATCTTGTTTCTATTCCACCCACTACCACCCACTCAGTTCCTCCTCCCCCCGGGTCCCCAGAGCTATCCTTGCGCTTCCAGTCAGTTTTCCATCTTGAAAGTTCTTTTGCATTTGCAATGCCAGCCTACATTCCAGGAGGCTTGGTTCCAGAGCAATTCCAACTGGAAAACTCCAGCAAGAGCTAGCAGTCAGTGCCTGTGGAAGGTTGCTTGTGTGACTGAACCTGCTAACACTGACCACGTCAAAACCCTCCTTCTCTAGCCTCTCAGCGTGAGGAACAGCCTCTATGGGAAGATGCACTGCAGGCTCTCAGACCCACAGAACCCTCATTTTAGTCCAAGATTGGGGAAAGAGCTCACCCCCATAGAAAAGGATGGAAACGTTATCTTCCCAAAGAGGGAAATCAATGAAGAAAGTCTGGGGGAAATTAATGGAGAAATAGCCATATGTGCATAGTTAGAAATATAGCATAACTTTGTGGAAGAAGAGCTAGCCATTAAAAATGCTTGCCTTTGGGAGATGAGGAGACATGGGTAAAGAGGACTTCCACTTTTTCTTATAAAGTGGGTTCATATTTTTAACTGTGCATGTAGTTGCTTTGATATAAAAAGAACATATCTGAAAAAGCATCCACTGAACATGACAATGCAAAATAAAACAACCTATGCACCTACTTCTTATCTGGTGTCTGGTGAGCAGAAATGAATCTTTCTTACCTCTTTACAGAAATGCTCACCATCCAAGTCTGCAGATGGGAGATGAATTAGAGTTTAGAAGATCGATTGCAGTGTGAACTGATGGCCAAAACACTCTGGATGTTGGTAATGGTTCTTTTAAAAACAAAATCCCCTAAAACTGCTTGCTTTTCTTTGATTCTATTTTGCTTCTTTCCCTAGAAAGGAGTAGTTTCTGTCTCCCATATGAAACTCTTCACTCTTGGAGAGTAGGGACCAACGGCTTATTGGTTTCCATATCTTAGCATGTATCACATGGTTTGATGCTAAGATTGTGTTCTGTGAATACTGAATGAATGGATAAGATAGGATAGGATAGGACAGGATTCCCTTGGGTCTAAGGAAGTCAATATATCCACTCTCTTTCCTCCACATGGGAATACATTAAAACCTTCTATGATAGAGATATATCTTACCTTTGCTTAGGATCTGTGATTCTGACAGTGTTTTTAATTTAGGCAGCAGTCATAAAGGGCATAGCACAGGTTTGGCCTATTTCCAGATCCCGTGTCTAGGTCATTTCTTTTCCCATATTTCTCCTTAATAATAATCTCTCACATTTGTGTCTTATTTTGGAGTTTTCAGAGTGCTTTCACATGCCTGTTCTATGTATTTCTCAAGACTCATGAGGGTAATGTTACCTTTCTCAGTTGGAAGATAGGAAATTGAGGCCTGGAGATATTAAGTGGCTTGTCCAAAGTCCCCTAGCTAATAACTCATGGAACCTGAACTCAAACTTAATTCCTCTGTCTCAAGGTCCAGCCAATTTCGGAATCCAACACAGCAGCCACGCTCCCTCTTTCATGGGATAGGAACCATGGGCTGCCATGTTTCTAACTGGAGGAAGAGACCTGGGGACTTTGGGTGGCTATGAAATTTACATCTATCTATCTATACATAGGTATCTATACATATCTATACATAGATAGATATAAATTATTATATATGTATTATTGAAGTTCGATTTGCCAACATATAGTATAACACCCAGTGCTCATCCCATCAAGTGCCCCCCTCAGTGCCCATCACCCAGTTACCCCATCCCCCCGCCTGCCTCCCCTTCCCCTACCCCTATTAAACACCACAGTTTGCTTGCAAGTTGTTCAGAGCTTCTGAGACTAACCCTGGAAAGGTTAGTACCAAAAGTGAGTAATCTTTTCACTCAACTTTTATTCTGACTCATAAACCAAGGCTCACTATCAACCCAAACCTAAAACAATAAAAATAGGGTCTTCCAAAACACAACACAGGGTTACAAACAAGAGAGACATTCTCTTCAATATTATAGAGCATAAGAGAAATACTAGTATGGAATTAATCTTTGCAGTACAAGGAAATTTCTTCTCTTTCCTCCAGTCTCATTTAGTGTGGAAGTAGATGTTGGTGATGACAAATGACAGCCCACAGGAGGACGTACTTTGATGAGAGACATAAAGGTACTAAGTCTCAGAAGTGTGTAAGTAGTAATATCCATGTGTATAAAATTTTGTGGACCAAATTCCACTTTAAAACATGGAGGAAAGTTATGAATCTTCTCCTTGAAAAATGAACAGGTACATTCATAAGATTCTTTTTTCCCTATTTTATGTACTTTCTTGCTTCATGAGATTCTTAAATACTTTTTATTATTTTGGCTTATGATAGATTCACAAGAGGTTTTTGAAGTAACACATACAAGTCCCAAGTACCCTTCATCTAGCTTTGCCCAGTGGCAGCAACCTACAGAACCACAGTACCTCGTTAAAGCCAGGAAACTAATATTGATTGGCACAATCTTATACAAGATTACATATTCAGTTTCAAGGGGATTAAGGGTCCCTGAAGGCTATCCACAACTACATGACCATGGGCTCACCAAGCTAAAAGCCCTTGCCTTAGTTTACAACAATTTCCCTTACTGGGGGAGACAGCCGAGAGAAATGATTATGAAAGAGAGTACTGTATTCATATTGAGGTGAGGAGTGCAGAGCAAAGGTCTTGGAAATGGGGGTTTAAGATTTAAGATTGTGCCTGGCTGCACCTAGGCAAAGTGATTTAGAAGGAACAGAGGAGAGAGATATTAATGTCCCCTTCTGTAACTTAAGGCTGAAGGAGGAAGGACTGGCTTTATATCTCTCAGTAGGATAATCTTAGTAAATGGAGTATTCCATGGTCTGGGTGGCTGCAGTGTTTCATGTTGGGTGGTCCATTCCATGGAAGAAACAGCTGGCATCCCTCCGTTCCTCTCTCCCATCATACTATCCTTCCTCCTTTCCTCCCTCCCTTCCTTTATTCAACAAAAAAGTTAAGAACCTGTTATCTGAGCTAGCGCAGGGAAGCTCTATTGGTCTTACTATGGCACAAGTTAAAAAGACTAATAAGATAGAGTTTCTACCTTTAAGGATCTTCCAGGCAGGTAGGCAAGGGAGCAGGTCAACTGTGTGATACAATCTAATAAGACCTTTCATATAGATAGAACAGTGACAGCTAAAGGGACTGGTGTGTTTGGGGAAGGAGGGAGCTGAGAAATGAACCTGAAATGCATCAGGGGGCGGAGGATGCCAGGATCAGGATTATGGTTTTTATGTTTTCATGAAAACCACTATATTCTGGCTGGGATCACCTTTGTAGGTGTTCAGGCTGCCTCCCATCAATTTACAACTGCTATCAACCCCATTCTTTTTAAGCACTGAGCATATCAGGACCAGTTTTCCTCATTGGATGATTGACAGCCTGTTGTTTTACCAGATGGTTGGAGGGCATTCAAGGGTGGTGGGGATGTTGGTTTTCTCTCAGGCTGAACCTCAAAGGTAATTCCTTACTCTTATCTCCAGTTTCTGAGTCTCTGTAGAGGGAGCCCACCTAGGCTGGCTGATTTAATTAATGTCTGTGTTATCTCTCTGCCACGTTTGAAGCTGTTGTCATGTTGTTAATGCTTAAGCTGCACAAAGACACACCTGTGGGATCCCCCTGCCAGCAAACTCCCATATATTGTCATTCTCAGCCACAGAATTTATAGTCTAGGCAAGAGATGGTTTGATTCCTCAGGATGTTTATAACCAATCTTGAGAGAGTTGGCCACAGCTGAGTTTGAATCTCACTAATGCCTATTTCACAGATTATTTGTCAAAGTCCTCTTGGGCTCATGAAAGAGCATGGTCATCTGCCCATATCCATTCCAGGTCACAGAAAGTGTTTGTGATAATGTGGTCTCAAGCACATGGTATTTGGTAGATATGTGGTACTGGTAATCCACCAGTTTCTTCCTATATGAATTTCCAAAATGTTGAAAACAGTAAGCTTGGATTATAAAAAGGGGGGGTATAGTGAATGTCATCCTAGTACAAGGATTTGGATGCTCCAAATTTCATTTCTGGTCCACTTTGGAATAAATCCTCAAGCCCCATGAGCTTGGAGATTGCCAGAGAGTCCAAGACTCTCTGGAGTTGGGAAGAACCTCAGTTTGGAACAGACTCTGACACTGATCAGATTTGTAGTCCTTGTCATGTCACTTAATGCCAATAGCACCCAGCACAAAATATGAATGCTGTAACCATCATCATCCTCAAAATCATGACTACCATCATCACCATCACTATCACCATGATGATGATAATCAACATCCATGATCCTGGCTATAACTTATAGTCTGGGTTGGGTTAGATTTCTCTCCTATGAGAAAAAATGAGTGGGAAATATCAGAAAGGGAGACAGAACATGAAAGACTCCTAACTCTGGGAAACGAACTAGGGGTGGTGGAAGGGGAGGTGGGTGGGGTGTGGGGGTGACTGGGTGATGGACACTGAGGTGGGCACTTGATGAGATGAGCACTGGGTGTTATTCTAGATGTTGGCAAATTGAACACCAATAAAAAAATAAATTTATTAAAAAAAAGATTCCTCTCCAATGGACTCCTAAAGCACGCTAAACTTCCCCATCTTAGAACATATCCTATTTTACCACTAGACTCCTTAAGAGCACGGGCAATAGGGTTTTGTTTGACATTCTATCCTCAGTTCCCAGGAATGTGTTGGGCACCCAGAAACTATCCAATAAATTGTTGAATGAATGAAAAGGGGAAGGGAACCAACTCTTCCCAAGCACCAATTACATGCCATATGCTTTACAAATTTGTTTCTAATCTTCAGCATAACCTTGAAATGTTTCAATTTCCATTCCCATTTCTTGGAGTAATAAAGACCCTGGAAAGTGAAGTGACTTGGCCAAGGACGCACTTAATAAGTAACAGTGACAGTATGCAAAGATAGGTCTGCCAAATAATCTTTATATACCAGGATGATTACCTAATGAACTAGAAAATTTATTTATTCAGAATCTTTTTCACTCTATTTTAGGTAATCAAAGTTTTACAGTCTCCAAATGGGGCTATAGAGGAGGGGCAATAAGGTTGGGGAAGTGGATGGCAGATGGCTGAATAGTGTCTGGAGCACTAAATTACATGGCCTTGGGGCTGCTAAGATTTTCTAGTCAAATTTCAGCTACTTGGAATCAGGAAAATGCACCATTTTTTTTTCCATTTGCAAAACTATCCATCCACACAGGGAGTGCTGAGAAGTCTGGTCATGTTTTTATTTGCAGAGGGCTGCTTTCAAAATCTCAGAGTTCCTTGCAAAGAAAATGGCAAACACAGGTTTAAGTCACCAATAAAATTAAGTGTTTAAACTGGGTTTTCTTTTAAAAAGCACAAAATGGGCAGATTTCAGATTTCATCAACTTCTGAGCACAGAAGGGAGTCTGAAACATTAAGGGAATAGAGAAAATTCCACTTCTGAAGGTCAATTTAAGGGCTTTTATGTAAATGCTGGATCCCAGGTGGACACTTATAAAGAGGTGACAGCATTTGCAAAGACATTTGGATTCTTCCTCAGAACCACAATATTTAAATTGGTGGAATAGTACTTGAAGGAAATGATATCTGCCAGCATCCCTCTGCTTTACAAAAAGGACTGATCAAAATATGATGATATTGTACAGATAAAGCATCACTTAGATCAAAAGACTTGAATGCTGGGGATGGTGGTGGTAGTGGTGGTGGTGGTGTTATTGTATGATCCGTGAGCATGTTTCACATACAAGATGTCCTAGTCAACACCTTTTGAATGTTATCTATTCAACAGCCTATGGGTTTGTTATTATTAGTACAATCTTAGGGATGAGGAAAGAAAGTCCCAGAAGCAACTTGCCACATAATTAAGAAGTAAGCCAGATGCAACTTAGACCAGCTTAATTACATTCAATTAACCTACATAGTGTCTCCAAGAATTGACCAAGTCACTTTGCAGGGCTATAGCAAAGTGCCTCATGTCCGTAGCAACAAAGAAAGAAAATGTTTCCCGGGGAAGGTTTCCATACCAATGGCCAAACTCTTCAGCCAAGAGGAAATGTGATGTCCCAAGGGAAATAGAAAAGGTACAAAATTCTAATCCTGTCTCTGCTCCTACAAAACTTCCTAAATAGACGGGGATTCTCTGGCAGATCATTTGTAACCCGGTTTCATTTCCTGGAATGGAGTTTTTAATACTGTGTTCAAGGGAGCCAGAAGTCGGCACATATGAGCATTGGGAATCCACGAATTCCCTGCAACTATATCAAACATATGTCTATGCGTGTCTTCCTTGTAAAGGTCACATCACATGCTCAAAGGAATCTAAAACACCCCCTGCCACCATCACCACCACAATCAAAGGAAGGTTTTACGTCCTCAGGTCTTACAAGTTACAAATTGTCCCTTATGCTCAATAAGTCTTGGCCTATCAATGCTCAGAAAGGCAACAAGGTGTAGTAAAAATAGCACTCTTTCACTAATTTGTTCACTTAGTCATTCATTCATGTATTTATCAGTTGCCTTACTTTACACGCTATTCTAGGCAATGGGAATTCAGAGACAAATTAATCCTGCAAGGTCCCAATCTAATAGGGAGAAAGACACCTAAGCAGGTAATTGTAAACCCATATACAGTGTGGTACTGTCACAAAAACAGACACATAGATCAATGGAACAGAATAGAGAATCCAGAAATGGACCCTCAACTTTATGGTCAACTAATATTCGACAAAGCAGGAAAGATTATCCACTGGAAAAAAGACCGTCTCTTCAATGCTGGGAAACTTGGACATCCACATGCAGAAGAATGAAACTGGACCATTCTCTTTACACCATACACAAAGATAAACTCAAAATGGATGAAAGATCTAAATGCGAGACAAGATTCCATCAAAATCCTAGAGGAGAACACAGGCAACACCCTTTTTGAACTTGGCCACAGCAACTTCTTGCAAGATACATCCATGAAGGCAAGAGAAACAAAAGCAAAAATGAATTATTGGGACTTCATCAAGATAAGAAGCTTTTGCACAGCAAAAGATACAGTCAACAAAGCTAAAAGACAACCTATAGAATGGGAGAAGATATTTGCAAATGACCTATCAGATAAAGGGCTAGTATCCAATATCTAGAAAGAACTTTTAAAACTCAACAGCAAAGAAACAAACAATCCAATCATGAAATGGGCAAAAGACATGAAGAGAAATCTCACAGAGGAAGACATAGACATGGCCAACATGCACACGAGAAAATGCTCTGCATCACTTGCCATCAGGGAACTACAAATCAAAACCACAATGAGATACCACCTCACACCAGTGAGAATGGGGAAAATTAACAAGGCAGGAAACAACAAATGTTGGAGAGGATGCGGAGAAAAGGGAACCCTCTTACACTGTTGGTGGGAATGTGAACTGGTGCAGCCACTCTGGAAAACTGTGTGGAGGTTCCTCAAAGAGTTAAAAATAGACCTGCCCTACGACCCAGCAATTGCACTACTGGGAATTTACCCCAAAGATACTGATGCAGTGAAACGCCAGGACACCTGCACCCCGATGTTTATAGCAGCAATGTCCACAATAGCCAAACTGTAGAAGGAGCCTCGGTGTCCATTGAAAGATGAATGGATGAAGAAGATGTGGTCTATGTATACGATGGAATATTACTCAGCCATTAGAAACAACAAATACCCACCATTTGCTTCAACATGGATGGAACTGGAGGGTATTATGCTGAGTGAAATAAATCAATTAGAGAAGGACAAACATTATATGGTCTCATTCATTTGGGGAATATAAAAAATAGTGAAAGGGAATAAAGGGGAAAGGAGAGAAAATGAGTGAGAAATATCAGAGAGGGAGACACAACATGAGAGACTCCTAACTCTGGGAAACAAACAAGGGGTAGTGGAAAGGGAGGTGGGCAGGGGGGTGGGGGTGACTGGGTGATGGGCACTGAGGGGGGCACTTGACGGGATGAGCACTGGGTATTATGCTATATGTTGGCAAATTGAACTCCAATAAAAAAAAACAATGTATAATAATCTCAGTAATGGATATTTATAGGTCATGAAGAGGAGCATCTGATCTAGGTGGAGAGGATTGGGAAAATTCTGATGAGTCTTAAAGAATGAGTAGAGTTAACCCGATGTAGAAGGAAAGTCACTCAGGACAGAGGGAAAAAACCAAGCCAGGTGTCAGGAAACAGCATGGTGGATATATAGGGGAACTTCCAACAGCCTAATTTTCTTAGAACACAAAAAGGCAGAAAATTGGTAAAAGATGAGTCTGGGGAAGTTGCAGGATAGGTTATGGGGGATATTATATAACATTCTTTCTTCTATAGGCGTTCTATTCTATAGGAATTCCATTAAAGGGTTTAAACTAACTTCTAGGTAGTCTACCTGGCATATGAAGATGAGTTGAGAAAAATCTGTTACATTAACCCAGGCCTGAGGTAATGAAAACTCTGCAGACATAGAAGTCGTCTCTTTCCTCTGTCGACTGGAGTCTTGCCCTATTTGGACTTTTCTGACATTTGTTCCAGACCTACTACAGGTATTGACACATAGCAGGTGCTTGGTCGTTTATGTTGAATGAATAAACAAATAGTAAGGATGGGAAGGTGCATATCATGTTCAAGAATTATTTAGAGTATCAACATGGCAGGAACTGGAAACAGAGAGGATGTGGACAGTGAGAAGAAGGGAAATGGAGGCAGCTTCTAACAACACAGGCTTTGGAGTCAGTCAGATCTGGATTCTAAATTCTGTCTTCTGAATTTGAATACTGCTGTGTGAAACAAGTAGGAATGGAAGACAGTGGTGATGGTTTAACGTGGACTCAGCTCAAGAGACAACTAATCCTTTGTATATCTATGAAAAAGAGAATAAAACAGAGAGACAGAGAAGAGAGGGACACAAAGTCCCGGAGATGGAGAGCAAGAGAGGAGAAACAGAGTCAGAAAGAGAGAACATGTTTGGCGGGGGGCGGGGGGGGCGGTGGCACAGACTTTAGGGGCTGTGGTGAAAGCACGTGTCAATGACACTCTCTACGAGGTAACCAAGTGTGTGGTGTTATTAAGTAGGGGCTCAGGAGGATGAGTAGAGGAGAGAGTAGGAAGCCAGAGAATGAAGAAAAAAAGCAAGATGACAGAGGCTCTGCAGCAAGGAGAAGGGAACACACTCAGCTCCTCTCTTGCTATGCAGAGGACCCCAGCTCACACCTGATCCTTCATTACCTGGTATTAATCTGCTGATCCGTTATAAGACCACATTGCCTCTGGGCACAGCTGTTCAACAAAACGACTGGCACTTAACAGCCTAAAAGGGACTGTTCCTTCCTTTGCAAAAGTCCAGTTCTCTCTCATTTTGCCCCAGGGTGTCCACTGGGGGTTCACCAGGAAGCCCCAGAGACAGAAGTTTGATGTCACATCAGGAGGATTTGCCCTGAGACTCTGTTCGGTTCTCAGTGAGGTGATTAGCCAGGCTAAGAGGCCCTTTTCTGGAAAGAGCGTCATGGTAATTGCTGACAGCCCTCTGTACGATGGATGGAAGAGTTCAGAAATAAGAATAATGAATAAGCAATCAGTCTATTCTTGGGTCTGCTATTACTGCCCCTCTAATTGGGTGTCTCAGAGTCTCCTGGGATTCCCTAAACTATAGCAAGAGAGGCCAAGAAACCGAAGCTGGAGATATAATAATTCATAACAAACGTTCTGATTGGAACTGACGGTTACTCTGGCAGCTATGGCGAGTTTTCCTGTTGTCTTATCTTCTCTCTCCCCATGACTCCCTGTGCAGGTGGGACATGAGAAGTCCTTGACCAGAGAACACATCTGAGTTTGAATCCCAGTTCCTAGCAGCATGGCTTTAGGTCCATCACTTCATGGCTCCTACCTCATAGGATTTTTGTGAGGATCAGTGCTAATATATGCAAATGGCCTGGCACATAGTAGACTTTCAATAAATGATAGCGATTAGTATTATTATGATAGAGGGTATCTTTGGCGAGAATGCAAAAGACTGGCAGCCTGACAAGTCAGAAGCCAGAGAGCTACATTCTGGAAACTACCACCGAAGTGTGCAGTAGTCCTAATTAGAATTCTCATTAAGTTCTGATAATGAGAAATGTGTGAGAAGACAGTTTTCAATCTCCCAAGAGGACACAGGAAGTGGGAGGATTAAAAAAAAAAAAGCAAAAAAGAGAAAAGTAACTTTCAGTGGCATTTCATTTGTGTCTCCTTAATTTTACTGAAAGTTAAAAGAATTGAGATGAAATGTCCCTTCTGTGTTCACCTTTGGACCTAATGGGGTTGTTACATAACATACTTGTCTGGGGGGGGGGGATTAGTACCCGAGCAGATGTATTTCCCTCCCAGCTCAAGAACCAGTAGACCTTTAAGATAACTGAGGACAATTATAGGATGGAGCATGGTGTAAGCAGGTGGGTTTGGATATGAGGTTCAGGATTTAAGGTTGTAATAGGAAAAATTGTTCTAGAGATCCCTGTGTATGAGGTTTGCATGTGACCCAGGTACAAAGTAGAAGCTTTAAGGTAGGTGTTTGGGGAAGTGATCCTAAGGAAAAGGAGGAGGGTCCAGGAAGAGTGAAACAGGACAGGAGGAAAAGCCAGCCCCAGGGGGCTCTATGGAGCTGATAACTACTGTGAGTAAGGGTGCTCCAGCCCACCAGGACCTCTGAGTAGCTGAGTGAACTTGGAACTGTCTTCCCAAGAGAGGGAAATGGAGAATATGTACCACCAGTCCCCACCCTACACTGGGTCATGTTTAGCCCATGGGGTGTTAACCCCCTCACACTTGCAGCACTGCACATGTATCAGAATGGAGCACAGATTCCTGAAATTATCTTACACTGTGGAGGCAGGAAGCTCGAAGGCAGAAGGCAAGAACTCTGCAGCACACCTCAGCCAGGTGCTACCTGAGTACACCTGCTCTGCTGGTTGCCACAGCAACGGCTAGAATTAAGACCACTGGCCAAGAGGAAGTGATACAGGAGGTGGGCTGAGGGGCTGAAGTATTCCCTGGAATATTCTCTGTCTGCAGTCCCTTTGACGCTGAGTTCAGAGACAAGGGAGCTTGGAGGTGGCGCAGCTTCTCACACAAAGGGCATCATCTTTGAATCTGTGTAGCCTCTTAGAGTTTTCCCATCTGCCATTTCATCTGTTCCTCACAGAAATCCTGCAGGAAGACAGGGCAGGGGTGAAGAGCCCTATGGTGCAGACAAGGAAAGATGCTTAGAGACCTTCCACAACCAGGTCGGAGTATTTGAGGTCGAGCTAATCCCAGGTGTCTAGAAGTGACTCACAAACAGTGGTCCACCAACTGACCACATCAGAATCTCTGATGTGTTTCTTAAAATGCTGATCCCAGGGCCCAGAGAGCTACTGAGTCATGATGTTTAAGTCTGAGTACTGTTTTATATAAGTTACCAGAGTACTCTCTCTATTTGGAGCAGTTGCCCTTGACTTCGCAGTACAATGGTAACTGGGTTCCAGCCAACAGTCTGCTTCCAGGGCCTTGAAGGCAGGTCTTTCCCAAGCCCAAAGGTACTCATCTGCTAGGATCCTGGAATGAAAAAAGTTGGTTAATATGATAAGAGCCCCTATGGTGTCATTCCAAGACTGAGACACAACAGGGAGAGAAATCAAGATATTTTTAAAATCGGGGTTCCTGGCTGAGAGGACCATACAACCCTCAGAAGTCGTGGTCTCTACGCATATCCGGTGGATGAAGAAAACAATGTTCAAGATCATGCAGCTTGTTTCAGAGCTAGAATTCAAGCCACAAATTCCCTGGTGCCCATCCCATACACTTGGGAGTCTACCCATCTGCAAAACAGCAGGGAAATCTCCTCTGCTCTCCAGACCTTCCTGCACCACCACCCACACTTTGCCGCCAATTAGCCATGTATTTTATTTGCTATTCCCGAGGACTCAGGACTGCTGCTTGCACTTGTACACCCACGTTCACCTCTTCCTCCAGCCCCCAACCTTTAATTAAAGCTCTGAGTGGTTTCCTGTTATCTCCATGTCACCTTCTGCCAAACCAGAGGGCCTGGATTGAATTGGATTCCCCAGAACTTCATCCACTCTGTACCCTTCAGAAAGGCCCTTGGAAAAGAGCGGCAGGAGGCAGGAACTTGATAGGGTAGAAGGCTGTAGAGTGTCTAGTGGATATGAAAACTAGGTCTGTGGGGAGGGTAAGAGGACGCAAGACAGGAATGCAGAGAGGAAGTGAAGGAGGGAGGACGTGGGGCAGGATGAGGGAGTGGAGAAGGCGTGGCGTCAGAAACAAGACAGAGATAGAAAGGAAGACAGAGGAAGGGAGACAGATCATGTATAAGGAAGGACAAGGAGTCTATAATTTATATGTCTGCCTCCTCCACTAGCTGCCAAGGTCTTGGATTGCAGGACCTGTGTCTGATTCATTTCAGTGTACCCAAGCCCTGAGCTTGACATATAGCAGATGTTCAGTATATATATGTCAGATCAATCAGTGAACAGAAAGACAGCCTTGTAGAACAAACCTACAAAAAGTATATTGTCATTCCTCTTCTATGAGTGAGAGGATGTAAGTCACAGAGGCTAAATCAGTTGCCCAAAGTGCCACAGGCAATAAAAAGGTAGGCTAAGACTTCATCTTAAGCCACGGTGATCCCAAAGCCCCCCATTAGCCCTATTTGGATTCGGAATTTCTCCAAACTGCCCATGCTTATGAACCATGGGCATCTTACTTCTTGGGGCTAGTTGGGCCAGGGCTAATGTCCCTCTGAAGTCAGAAAAGGGAGGTATGACCAACATAGCTGGTGCTTCACCCAGATACCCTCATATCCTTTTTCTCATTTCCATGAACTAATCTTTCAGACTCTGTGTGCCTTTGATTGTAGCTACCAGCACCTGAAACCTTGGAGCTCTTCCCTCGGGCTATGGCACTGCTTTCCCTTCACTTGTAGTGATCCAGAGCTCTTGAGGGTTCCCATCCTTTTTGCTATTGATTGGTGAGTGTGTAAGAATGAAATCCCAGCTTCCTTGCTTGGAATAGGTGCAAATTCTGAGAAGTGTTATTCACCAGAGCTACCCTCCATGGGACATTGCCTGAAACTGTATTCTTATGTGGCTTTTTCCTCTTCTGTCTAACTCCCACCATTGCCTTACCAGTTCCTCCTGGGATCCCTTTCCTC
Source organism: Nyctereutes procyonoides (assembly GCF_905146905.1). Classification (NCBI taxonomy): domain Eukaryota; kingdom Metazoa; phylum Chordata; class Mammalia; order Carnivora; family Canidae; genus Nyctereutes; species Nyctereutes procyonoides. The sequence continues at coordinate 47,995,096 of NW_026575126.1, read as the reverse complement.
CTTGTCCATGAATCCTTGTCTGGGGATCTGTATCTAGGGATCCCAATATAAACAAAAGAGAAATACCAAACTGCCCCGTTAGCCTGGTTTCTGATGAGTAGAAATCAATATTAAGCAAATATTTCATATTAATAGCAGTTCCCATTTATTGAGTATCCACAATGATTAAATGTTTCACACACCTTACCTCAAATGCTCAGGCAACATTGCAAGATAGGTATGATTGTGTCCATTCTAGAGATGAGAAAACTCAGGCTCTGAAACAACTCAGCAATCTCCCCAAGGTCGCCTAGCTAGAAGTGCTAGGAGGGGATTTGAACCCAAGCCTATCTGTCATCAAGGCTTTCCTTATCCATGCTGTCTCTCTTCATGGTACCTGTATCCATTTGTCCATCTTCCATTTTCATTTGTTTTTTGGTGGAGAGGGAGGGAGGGATGGTGGCAGAGAGATCCTTGTATTCTCAAGGCCCAGTACAATGCCTGGCACATAGTAAGTACTCTGTATTTGTTGACTGAATAACCAAATGAGGTGCTTGAGAGGAATAAAACACTTAGAAGTGTCCCTAAATTTTCTTCAAAATTTTGTGGACTCTGCTTGACAAAGTACTGAATACTGCCATGAGGCAGATTCCCACAGCAAATAATGAGACCCAGGATAAAGGCTTTAAGACCTATGCAGTGTTAACATTTGGGACCCGAAGACAGGGACAGGGCTGACAGCCAGCTTGTAAAAATCCTGTACATTCAGCTCAACTGCCTTTGATAAGTGGGCAGCAAAACACAAAAACAAAATTACAGCATCAAAACCAGCTTCCAATTACTAGAAAATAAGGCACCTGCACATCATAAATTGCCTCTTTAGGATCTCCTCATTTTGTACCTTTTAAGATGAAGACAATGAAGTGTTCTATTTGGATGTGGAGATTCTGAAAAACGAAGTGCCCTTTTATAATGTTTTAAAAGGAGGCATTATAAGATTTGAATCTAAGTGAACCCTCTGAACTTGCAAAAAGGAAAAATTCAAGAGGATGTGACAAAATTATTTCTAGCAACCATGACATTTCTTGATGTGAAATGCTTTCTTTGAACTGTACAACACAGCACGAGTTGGGTTTTGCAATCTGACAAGAAAATAGTGAGATGCCAAGTTGACAATGTAGACATTCTTTTCCTACAAAGGTTTTAACTCCATTGCTGGATCCAGATTGTACCAGCAACTTTGAGAGGGCTGAGTGGGATACTAGAAATGGTGGAACCAGATCATCTAGACCATGTTTTAATGACCACTCCAGCCCTTGCTCTGTGATCTTAAGTAAATTGTTTAACTTCTCAAGATCTTAACCTATTAAATGGAGTTACTAGCCCTTTCAGAGTTATTGGGAGGATTAAATATTGGAGATGTAGGGACACCTGGGTGGCTCAATGGTTGAGCATTTGTCTTCTGCTCAGGGCGTGATCCCAGGGTCCTGAGACCCAGGGTCCCTGCATGGAGCCTGCTTCTCCCTCTGCCTGTGTCTCTGCCTCTCTCTGTGTCTCTCATGAATATATAAATCTTTAGAAAAATATTGGAGATGTAAATGTCTTAGTACAGAGTAGTTGAGTTAAGATGGTGATGAGGATGATGGTGGTAAAGATGACATTTATTAAGTGTTTTTAATGTGGCAGATACTGTTAAGGATGTCTCATCTGTTGTATGTGTTAAGGAAACTCTAGCTACCCTAACAGATAAACCCTGAAATCTCAGGGCTTAACACAATGTTAAGATTAGTTCTCACTCATATAAAGTTTAATTAGCGATGGGATTGGTGGCAGGGAAATCACTGCGCCACACAATCATTCAGAGACTGGGGCTGGTCAAGCTCTATCATCTTCAATATGTAGTTTCCAAGGGTGTGCTGGGCATTGGCATCTATCCATCAGGTAGGGGAGGCAGTTGGGAGGATAGTGCCAGAGGTTTTATGGACCAGCCTTATTGTCCAAAACTCAGTCAGATGACCCCCATCCAAGTGCAAAAGGAGAAGGGCTGCAAAGCATAGTTCTTGTCTGGCTTTCCATAGCTCTATGTTACATCTTTGTTGGGCAGTCATCTGCTTGGCCACTCAGACATCCCGTAGCAAAGGCCTCAAATAAACCTGAGGAGTCGGTGCCATTATCACTTCTGTTACTGAAGGTGGAGAAGCTGAGGCACAGAAGGTGATGGAGCTAAGAATTGATCCCAGGTTAGTTAATCATCTCTCTGAACATGATAGAGACATCACAACTGCTCAAATACTCATTACTCACAAAAGACATAATAGCTGCTCAGGCTTTTGCCCTGGAGGGAGCGTAGGTGCCACCTGTGTCAGGCAGCCTCTATGATGGCCCCCAAATGACACCCATCTTCTGGTCCTTACAGCCTTATGCAATCCTTTCTCCTTGAGCAACTTGCCTTTAACCAACAGAATATGGTGATGTTGAGAGGTTGTCACTTCTATCATTGGGTGACAAGAGATTGTGACTTCTATCTTGTTAGCAAATGCTCTCTTTTGCTGTCTTTTATGGAGTGAACTGACATATTAGAGAGGCCCTCATGGAAAGAAACTGAAGATGGCCTAAGGCCAAGAACCAGGTAGGGACCAACACCCGAAGTCAGCCCAACAATCCTAGAAAAACTAAATACTGCCAACAATTACATGAGTGAGTTTACAAACAAATCTATGCCACTTGACCCTATAGATGATACTCCAACCCTGGCTTACACCCTGACTGCAGGTTCCCGAGAGACCCCCTAGCACACAACCCAGTTAAACCAAGTTCAGATTCCTGACCTCTTATAATAAATAACAATACATGATAACAAATCATAAACGTGTGTTGTTTTAAGCTACCAAGTTTTGGAGTGATTATGTCATTGTGCAACAATAGATAACTAATAAACCACCTAAAGCCAACCTTTTTTACTACCACCGATCTTCTTAATTACGATTTTTATCCCCTATAGACCTCTAGATCTGAAAAATTCCCTCTATCAAACAAACCACAGTCATTGAACAAGAATTTATTCTCTTTCCAATTTTCAAAAATTCATCAAAACTCTAAAAGGATCTGTAGTAAAATCAGGTCCCTAACATGTTCATGACCTCACCAATAGCCAGGGAATTGGAAGAAAAGGCACCACACCAGGTTCAGAATTGTCTCACCCAAACCCAAGGTGAAGAAGCTTGATGAACTTGATGTTTCTTCTAATCCCTTCTGTGGGGCCCTGGGGTAGGTAATGATCCTAAATGAAGTTTTAAAATATTGAGGGATCCCTGGGTGGCGCAGCGGTTTGGCGCCTGCCTTTGGCCCAGGGCGTGATCCTGGAGACCCGGGATCGAATCCCACGTCGGGGTCCCGGTGCATGGAGCCTGCTTCTCCCTCTGCCTGTGTCTCTGCCTCTCTCTCTCTCTCTCTGTGACTATCATAAATAAATAAAAAAAATTAAAAAAATAAATAAAATATTGAAAGTACTATCTGAGAACTGTACTCAGAGATTTATGAAGATTGTATTCTTTTATCCTTGTACCAATTCTATGATAGGTGCTATTATTATGCCCATGTGAAAGCAGACATGGATCATCCGACTCCAGAGGTCCTACTCTTATCCAAAAGATGGCATGGCCACTTAGGGAGGAAAAATGACTTTCCCAAAGTCATACAAAATTAAGGGACACAGAGTTAAAATTCCTGATTTCCTGTCTACTTGTCCCAGAAGGCTCCTCTGGTCTTGCTTTCTTTCCCACTGCCCAAACACTAATGCATTCCGAAGGCCAAGGCTGTTTCGCTGGTGACATATGGAGTACAGGGGACAAATCTGAAAAACATGAAGGACAGAAACATCAATAGAGGTGGCATCAGGTCGGTTCAGTGCCTCCAGGTCAGTGACAGCTGGTAGTAGTGGGCACTATCTAACCCAGAGGGGTATACTTCTCCCTGGCCTTTGAACAGATGCAGTACACATTATAGTTCCCAGTTATTTACCCCAACAGAAGCAAGTACAGGCATGGGTCATGTGAGGATGAAATGGATCATGGTGATAGGGTTGGCTTTGGAATCATACAGATGTGGGTTTGAATTCCCAACCCTGCCACTCACTAGATGTATGATCTTGGAAGAGTCATTTCACCTCTCCGAGTCTCCATTATTCCATCTCAAAAATGGGAATGATGCCTCTTCCTCGGAGTACTGTTGAGAGGAGAAAATGAGGCAATGCATGGACAGTACTTGACCCAGTGCCTGGCCCATAATAAAAGCTCAATAATTGGTAACAGAAAAAGTTGTTGTTATTATTACCATTACAATGATTATTATCTTTCAAAGCTGAGACTGCCTGAATTTATGGGGAAGGCTTATCTAGTTTTAGGTGATGAATATATTTCTAACAGGACTGATTTAAAAAAAAAAGAATCTGACAATTTCTAGGACAGGGAAGTCCTTGTAGTTGGAATCTTCTAAGGGGAGAGCTTACCTTGAACAGGAAGATATTATTAACCATCTCCAACACGCCTTTAAAAATAGTCCCCAGACAGGGTGCCTGGCTGGCTCAGTTGGCAGAGCATGTGATTCTTGATCTCAGGGTTGTGGTTTTGAGCCCCATACTGGGTATAGAGATTACTTAAAAAATAAAATCTTAAAAGAAAAAAAAGCTCCCAGACTAGTCCTGAACCTCGGACATCTGCCTTTCTCTTCAGGGAGGGAAGAAGAACTGGGGTTATCACTGCCACTACCCCAGTGTGTGATTGACTCCATTCCAGGGAGCTGTAAGGATATTTAACATATTTGCTATAAAGAATATGTATACAACAAGGTATGTGGTCGATAGCCGGAGGATGAATCAGAAAGATCTGGGGCTCAATCAGTTCTATCACCACTTGCAGTTTTGCTTTGTGCAAGCATAATCTCTCAAGCCCAGCCTCAGTTTCTTCTTCTGAGAGTGGAGGATAATAAAAATACTATTTCATAGGATTGTCATAGGATGCACTGAAATAATAATTATGATAACAAAAGCGAACTCCTGAGTGTTTACTAGGAGCTCATTAATGTCTTTTAATCTATTATTTTATTTCTCACAACAGCCAATGATAGAGACAGAAGTAATAATATTACTATTATCTCTACTTTAAGGATGAGAAAATCAGAGCATGGAGAGAAAAAAGAAAGTAGCTCTGAGTCTTTCTAGTCCATGGATGGTTTACCTAGACCCACAGACCCTCAAGGGGATCCGTGGATAGAATTCAGTGGGTTTGGGAACTTGGATGGTAAAATAATAACATCTTTATTTTCACTAGCCTCTAACTGACATGTTGTATGTCATAGGCAGAAATCCATCATGATATTAGCACTGACCTAGGACTATGTCACCAATAGAATCATGAGTATTGTCACATCAATGTGTACTTGTAACAGGTAGCTCAAAGAATTGTTTTTACTCATCACTACATTGACTGTCACTCGATCTTGTTATTTAATGCAATAGTTAAAAATCACATATATTACTATATCACAAATGTAGGTCTTTAAAATATTTTCACAACTGCATTTCAAGATCATGGGTTGCTTTTGTAATTCTATGTGTTTTATTTTATGCATTTAAAATCATTATTCTGAGAAAGGACCCACAGGTTTCCCAGACTTCCAAAGAAATCCATCACACACACACACACACACACACACACACACACACACACACAAAAGTAAGAACCATCATAGTAAGTCCATAGCTGTTAAAGCAATGGAAAGCCCTAAATGTAAAGCCAGGTAACTAGCAAGTGCTCATGGCATAGAGGGTGCTACAATAATATTATTATATTCAGCAAAGTCCTGTTCATCCAGGAGCAAATTTAGGGAAGTGATAAGGGACTCAATCCTATTGACTATACCAAACACTACGGTTTGAGTAGCAGAGACACCTAATCAAGTGAGAGAGTAGGAGTGGAGATTTTTCTATCCCAATCTCCTTTTTGGGATGAAGAGAGCCTCAAAGAGCACTAGTGTCAGACCCCAATACACACTGCAAAATAGTGTGAGAATCAATACCAGCAACCTGTTCTTCTGGAGTCAGTCTTCTGTCCTGTATAGGACGCAGTCTTCCAACATTGGACATGAAGCCAAAGGGTGAAGGTCCTTCTCTCTGGTGGCACACATCTCCATCCCATTTCCTTTTGCATCCCAGGCCCACAGATGTTAGATGACCAGCAAATGTAATATGGTGCAACAATTTTCAGGTCCGGAGGTCACTGGATTGTGATGATAAGGCATCTGTTACCAACACTGAATCCTGCCCACCATCCCCCTCCCTTCAGACCTACTTCAGCTTGGTTGGAGGGGCTTGAGAATCCCAGTCTGTATTCTCCACTGACTCACTTGCTCACCCAAGTGAGAACTGCTCTATAGTAGTCAAAGGATGAGTTCTGGAATTCAAATCCCAGTTCCACTGCTTCATAGCTAAATCGAGTCAGGCAAAATTACTCAAATTTTAGAGAGATCGCTTACCTCCAAAGCTAACAGTGCCTACCTTATACGGTTGTGAGGATCAAATGTGACAATGATGCAAAGTCCCCAACAGTGTTTGGTAGATCTTGAGAGTTCTACAAATATACTTTGCTGTATATTGTTGTTTTTTGAGTTGTGACCAAACAGCTTCACTAATGGGAGAATCCGTCATTGTTCCCTACAGAGGCATGATTCTCTGTCCTACCCTGCTTCCATGGGGCTGTGATGTACACTGTCAGTGACTCCCCCTCTGAAGAGTTCCTACATACTGGAGGAGCATTCTCTGTTATCCAGACTCTTCTGATAACCACAGCTATGCCCCAGAGAGAAAGAGAGGGAGAGCCCATGAGATCTACTCTGGGAGACACCAAACGACCCTCTGACGAAGGATCTCCACATCCCAAAGCAAGGACCCTGACTCAGATTGCAGACTGTGGTCCAGTATTCTCTCTGCTTGACATAGACAACTCCTCCAAGTGGCCAGAGAGAAGAAGATTCACTCCAGAAGACCTCAGAGAGGCTGGCTTTGAGCAGCCCCTGTGAACTCCTGCCTCTTCCCTTGTGTCTTGCCCCTGGGGCTGACTTCCAATTACCAGTAGGCATCTCTGCACCTAGGGCTTTCTCCATGCCTCAGAAATCCCTCTGCCCTCACACATGAGAGCCTGGGAGTTGATGTGTGAAAAGCTGAGCTCCACTTACATTTGGGTGGGATGATTTTGTGTGTTCTACCCCCACCCCTCCCACTCCCACTCCTGCAGCCTTAAATTCCAGTCACTCATAGTGATAACTGGCATGAGAAGGTATCCTTTATGGCCTATTTTCCTTTTCCTGTCTCCCCTTCCTCCCCTACCCCCTCAACACTGGTCCCCCCTTTGCTTCTCAGATCAACTTTTCTCAGAGCCCCTTTCCAATGAGACCATATTAAGGCAGGTTTCTACCTGAAAATTTCAAACTGAAATAATGTGAACAGAAGCCAGGCAGGAAATAAAATCTAACAAATAGGGGAAGAATCCAATCTTCTGTGTTTTTTATGATTGTAGTCACTGATAAAAACAAAGTGCAAATCTCAGCAACATTCTTGACCAGTGCAGATAAATTTAGTTATGATGAGGGGATCTAGCAACGGTATTATTTTTTAAAGGCAGGAAGTGAACCTAAGAGGCACAGACTCCTACCAAAAAGGCTTCAAACAAACAAACAAACAAACAAAAAACTGTTCTCCTGGAAAATTTGTATAAGTTGCTATGAAATAAAAATGTCCTTTACCTGTAACAATTTCCCATGAATCCTGAGTATGTATTAAAGATTTAGTTTTCTGTGCTAATACTGGTGGTCTCTGGTGGAAGCTTAGATTAGCATGTGGGACCCTAGGAAGTATTAAAATCAAACACCAACAGGGACGGGCCTTGGGAATTCCCTGAACAGAACCAGTTCAGTCCTTCACACAAAGCTTAATTTAGTTTATTTTGCAAGACAAGCAAGGCTCACTTGACCTGGGTCACTTCATGCTGACACTTCTGAAAATCCTAAGCCAAACTTATTCCCCAAAATTGATACGAGGTCACCACTAACCAGTTCCCTCTCATTTAAGAAAATTCTAATATTGTAACCCATCGCTGTGGGGAATCAACAGTCACTGATTGCACATGATCTAAGCTGCTTTACAACGATATACCTCTGAGCCTCATTCCACATTTTGGTTTAAATGCTCCCGGTTGGCAAACTGTCTTTTTGGTGTGTGCACAATAAACTTGTACTAAATACCACTGGGGTGATTCATTGATTTCACTTTTGGCTTCTTGTTTGTTTGTTTTTGCTGTATTTTGTTTGGTTTTGAACTTTGGACAAAAGATACACGGCAACCCCAACAGCATCACATATAATCAGTTTTATTGCCAGGTAAGAAATTCATATTAATATAGTGAATACATGTTTACAAATAAACATTTTTAGAAAACAAACAAATGTCTTTTTTTTTCTCATTGTAGGAAGTATTATTGGTATCATAAACTCTGCAGTTGTTGACAAGTATTAACACAGGTTTACTTGCAGAACATACGGTTACTAAAATATTCGCACATAAAATATGCTCCATTTACACGGAAAACTGGGGAGGGGGGGAGTTAGATGGGGGTACCAGGCAGAGCCCCAGGCGGGATGGAGGCTGAGATGCTCTGGGAGGGTGAAGGGAAGTCAGACTCTGGTCCCATTGGGTTGGAAGTCAGGGATAGCTAAAGGCAAAAAGTAGAGGCTAGTGCCAGGGCACGGGATGGGGCAGGGACAGCCTCTCTGCTTTGTTCCGGTTTCTCTCTTCTAAGCTCCCCACCATAGCTACAGGATTCATGTTGATACATGGCAGCCACAGATCCATCAGTACCATGATTTCCATCCCCATCCACCCTCCTGGGAGGAGGCCTAAGAATAAACCTCCTTGTCCAGCCCCCACCCCTTTGGTCCCAGTTCACCAAGCCAACTGGAAGGTCGTGAGACAGAGAAGTAGTGTCCTCTGCCGTCATCCTGTCACATCTTCCTGAGCGTGCTGCAACCTTCCTGCCAACACCCCCCAACTAACAACAAAACTCACCGGATGAAGTTTACCCAGAAGAGAAGGAATACGGAGGGGGGTGGGGTGGGAAAGAATTCTGTTGATTCAGAGACCAAGAAAGGTCCTTAATCAGCGTTGGGATAAAGGTCAGATGAAGTGAGTCCAGTACAAGAGGCAAGATGAGCCAAAGGGGAAACTAGACTCACAGGACTTTGGAGCTGGAGGGAACCTCACAGATAAGCAGACCCAGTATTTCCTGAAATACGCGCTGTGCATCACTGGCAAATGCAAAACGATTTGTAGTAGCACGTGGATCTAGCACTGGTTAACACCGAGTCACAGAGGGAATGGGTTCCTTTCCATTCAATCCGTCCGATGGAGTCCCTTGGAGTGCAAAGTCTCCACTGGGTGCTGGTATATCTTTAACAGCTCTTTAACAAATCTGCTAATCTTCTTAATAAAGAAAAAAGGGAGAGGGAGGAAAGATGGAAGGGAAGAGAGACAAAGAGAGAGAGAGACAGAGAGAGCGTGCGATGAGCCAGCAAAGGCCTGGCTCTGGGTTAACATCCTTCCACAGGCAACAGTATCCAGCTAGAGCTTAACGATTGCCGCTCTGTTGCCTTGGTCCTTGTTTTTATGCTTACTTTTTATTTAGGGTGATTGATACTGCCTTTCTGTTTGGCATGAGGAAAGGAAGTTTTCCTTTTAAGAGTTCAAAGTATTAAGAGGGAATCAATTTAGATACAAATATTTTGGTGGCAATACACAGAGATGCCAAAAGCAGGTACACGGAAAGCTAATATCATGGAAACCCTGACTGAGCTGGGTGGTGTTTACCCCACTCTGGGGAGCACTGGGATCCCAGCAAAGAGGCTGAGAAAGTGGGCATTGTATCCGCCCCCACCCCCACCCCGACCACCAGTTCTGCTTTGTCCAGCGCAGAGCCACCTTCTCAGTGAGGACCTTCCAGAGTGGCACCTGTGCACGATTACATTTTTAAAAAATGGGCAGAGGTTTTGCTATTCAGAAAGATTGAAAGGCTTTCTCCGTGTTTTGGATGGGAGACTACGGCCCGAGGAGATAACATGCATTGTCAATGTGCCCCCAGATGGAATGAAAAGAAGAACCTAACCCCTGATTTCCCTTGCTTCCGTGATGTCGGAGGAGAGAGACAGGTGAGGCAGCACGCCACACGGGGGCATCCCCAGGAATGCTCTGGATCTTCTTGGACCACTACGTATAGCTTCTGACACCAGAAGAGCTCTGGGGCTCTCAGAGGTTCCTGTTCATTGGCTAAGGTCGTTAGGGAACTGGATGAGAACTTGTCCCCTATGATCAAAAGTTTCTTCTCTCCCGGCACTCTCCCTTTTGGGCTTCCACAAAACAAACAGAAGTAGCCGGGAAGCCACCTTGGTCGGGATGCCCAAGGGCCATTGGCTGGGAGGACCGATCTGAACAACCACCTCAGGGGGGATTCTGGTTGGGAGATGAATTCTTGGATGGATGTATCTGGGGAGGTAGGTGGCTGGGAGGACCATGAAAATTACAAGATCCCAAAATGCTTGGGAGGTTTGGCGGGGGCAGGGGGGGCAGATAACCGTAGGACTGGGGGTGGGAGGGTGGGGGGCGGGGAGGTCTTCATCTTTAGGTACCCCCGACATCGTAGCAGCCCCCTCAGGGTGTGGGATGGCTGGGCTCACTGACAAAGGGGGAGAGGAACATCTTCTATTACTGCAGGAAACAGGACGCGGGGCGGGGGGTGGGGGGCTTGGAGAACACAGGTTGCACTTGGGAAACAAGACTGTCATTAAACAGTAACACATTGAAGGCACCACCCACGCTTATGACATTTTCAGTCCAAAGCAGTTGAAATTTGGCAGCGGCGGCGGCAACGGGCTGAGGGGAGTCGGGGAGAGATGGGTAAGAGAGGACTGGTTTCTGCGTCTGTTTCTTGTCTTGGAGGCAAGGCGGGAAATGCGGGGTGTCCCCTTCTCACCTCTTGTCGACTTTCCAGCTGTGGAGTATGTTTTTGTTCTGATGTCATTGTTTCCTAAGTCCCAAGAATTCTGGGCAAAAATGATTTTTGTTTTTGTCTGTTTTGTAGTGGGCTTGTCTTTGTTTCTCTTCTTCTTCTTCTTCTTCTTCTTTTTTAAAGTTATTTAATACTCTCTGGACCCTCTGCCCGCTGCAGAAGCCTACTATCCTTGCCATGTCCATGGTCATGGTCTTTACAGGACTTCTCTAAAATGCTCTTTCTTTCTCATCACTGCCAGTGGGTTCAGGGTCTATTGACTTTTTGTGAGTTTGAGTGTGTGTGTGTGTGTGTGTGTTTGCTTCCAACATTGACGATATGAAAAGTACTACAAATAGAATAGTAGGGGTCCAGTTACTGTCTCACGCTTGGCAAAATTGTGTGTCCATATCACTATTTCTTGAGATTAGAAGACACTTATGCACACAGCATCCTTCCCAGACAACTCCTCTTCTCAAGTACGCTCTTCTCTTGTGTCCACCCTCATGCTCCCCCCACCCCAACCTGGCTCTTTCACCGGAAACAGCGCATGGTAAATGGTGTATGTGCTCAAATGGACAATTTCTCTAAGTTGTGCTACTTTTAATTTTTCATCATGGAGTTCAGTTGTAAGTCAGGAGGAAAAGAAAAATTAGCCCCACGGTGTGGGCGTGTGAGTTGGCCACCTGGGGCCTGAAGTCGAAAGAGCCGTGCCTCAGTTTCTCCTTCGCTGTATTGCTGAATGTCCCTGCTTCCGTCTTGCTCAGCTGCCCGCTGACACGTGTTCGGCATGACCCAAGAAAAGCGTGATTCTGCGTCACCAGTAGGTTTATCGTCGGTTGGAACGGGGAGTCAGGGAGTGGGGGAGCATGTCGGGGGTGGGAGGGACAGGGAGGGTGTGGGCCAGGGGTATTTTTTTGCCTCTCTCAGTTGAGTATGGTCTCCAGGATGCTCCCTGTAGTGAAAGCTCAGACAGTCACTTCTGTTTTGCTGTTAGTGATGAAGTATGGCTGTGGGGGTGGGTAGTGCTGGGTGCGAGTCCCCAAGGGGTCGCTGGAGCCCGACTCAGCTGTGCCAAGCTTGCCCTTGTTACCATAAGCCTGCCGCCGGAGGGAATGCTCGTTGGGGTCCCAGCCCTTGAAGTTGGCGGTGGAGTTGTAGGCCAGGGGATGTGGGGGCATCTTGTTGGTGCGGGACTTCTGTCCATTCTGCTTGGCAGGGCCATGCTCAGGGCTGAAGGCCCGCGGCTCATCATCCACTCTCACTGGGTGCAGAGGTAGGTTCCCCTTGGCGGCCAGCTCGGCCAGGTGCCGTCGCTTGGAGGAGAAGTCATCATTTACCTTGTCGGCTGTCCAAGGTGGATGGAGATGGGGAGGACAGGGCACAGAGAGGGAGAGGGTGTGTGGAGAGAGAGAGAGAGAGAGAGAGAGAGAGAGAGAGAGAGAGAGAGAGAGAGAGTTAGGGATTGGCAAGTCAACCTGACCACAGCGTTAAGTGGGCCAACAGTCCAAACGAGACACACACTAGAAACTCCATCTGGAACAGACAGAAGGAAGGAGAACAGAAGGAAAGAGGGTCGAGTTCTTTTCACAAGCAAGAGCAAGACCAAGAAGGTTAGGGCATCCCCAGTGGACACTCTAGATCCGCACCCTCCCCGCCCCCACCGCCAATAAACACTTCTCCACCATAGTGCACCGAGCACTGTACCTCCTTGGCGTTCTTACAAAGTTCCAGGGTTGTTTCTTCATCATTAAAATCATGCATTCTCATTTTAACATCTTGAGGAATATTCATATCTGTCACCCACCATTCAAGATCGCCGATATCAATGTGTGGCTGTATTTTCTTCTGGTTTTCTCCATAAATGGGGTTCAATTTGGGATTTCTATTAGTGTGTTTGGTTGCTTTAAGCAGTTAAGTAGACCTGTGTTCAAACCCCAACTCTTCCACCTGCTAGAGGTGTAACTTTGGCTACTTAATGAAAAGGTAAGAAACTTCTTAGTTTTTATTACCATTAGTTTCTACATTAGGAGAGTAGTTACAATAAATATATATATATATTATATTTCATGTGGTTGTTTAAAGGGTTAAATGATATCATGTGTGCAAAGTATTCAGGTATTAGCCCCTGCCATTGTAATTATCATTATAAATCACTGTTTAATTTCCAAATAACATTCTATCATGCATTTCTCCATGCTGTTATAAATCACTAATAAACAACATTTTAATGCCTACATAATATTTCATTGGGTGGAACTATTAAAATTAATCACTCCTCCCATTGATGAAGAGTCATTTGCCAATATGTTGCTGACATAAATAAAGCTGAAATGAGAATCTTCAAGACTCAAGCTCTTTTTGTATTTAGGATCATTGTAAAAGTAGTTTCTTCATCTACATCAGACGACTGCAAATTACAGCCCCTGGACCAAATCCGGATGCTGCCTATTTTTGTAAATAAAGTTTTACTAGAACATGGCCATACCCACTTGCTTACCTACTGTCTTTGGCTGCTTTTGCTCTGCAGTGGTGGATCCGAGTACACATGCCTGAGACTGCAAGGCCCATAGAGCCTAAAATCTTTATTAGCCAGCCCGGAAATGAATGACCTGAAGTTAATTACTTGGCAAAAGTATGTAAACATTATCAAGGTTCTTGATACATATTGCCAACTCCTCCAAAAGAGTCACACCAATCTCTGTGCCATTTCACCACACTGTCTCCAGCACTGTGATTTCTTTCTCTTTTTCTTCCTTGCTTTCTTTCATTATGATCCTGGCTCCCTCCTTCCTTTCTTCTTCCTTCCTCTTCTCTCTCTCCCTCCCTCCCCCCTTCTTCCTTCCTTCCCTCATCTTTCTTTCCCTGTGTATTTATTTGATAAGTTTATTAGATCTTTTATGTTCTTATACTTCTTTTATTATAAGATCCTCTACACTTTTAAAATTTATTTCTTAGTGGGACATCTGACTGGCTCAGTTAGTAGAGCATGTGACTCTTGATCTTGGGGTCATGAATTTGCATCCTACATTGGGTGAAGAGATTATTTAAAATAAGATAAATAAAATTTATTTCTTAGCAGTAAACTTTAAAATTACATCTCTTTGGAGATGAGAAATATTTGCTGTTTTCCCATTTATGCTTCCATCATCCCACAGCCTTCCAATATCCCACATTGTTACATAGGTGAATTTGTGTATATGTACATTCATGGATGCCATCATTTTTCCATGTTTCTTTTCCCATTTGATCCTTTCAACAACCCTAGGAAGTAGGAAGGATGGGGATTTTTACTCCTGCTTGATTGATTAGGAAATTGTCAAGCTCAGGAAGATGAAATGATTAACAAAAGTTACCCCCAGCTAGTGGCTGAGCCAGGGTAGAACCTAAGTCCAGTAGACATTATTTGGTGCTTTTCAAAGGCCATAGAGGGAAAGCTTCAGTTTCAGGACCAAGGGCACAAAAATATGGCCCACTTGCCCCCTCAGGGTCCATGGCAGACGTCACTCATTGATCATAGTGCTCTGTCCAGGCAAGTGCAGCCTCTGCTCAGACTCCTCAACACAACACCCCAGTAAGCCACACATTAACCTTCCAGGCTTCATACCATTTAAGTTGGGTTTCTGTCCCTGTTAATGTATATTGTCCTGGCTACTGTGATCTTTCAAGAGAAAGTCCCCTTTGCCATAAATCTTAGAGCTGTCTGAAGATACAGAATGTCAAAAGGAATCTGCTACTAAAGATGCGAAGAGCACACATTCTGAAAATATCATGCATTGCTTAAAGGGGTATGAGTTAAATTCAAGTCAATGTAAGATCCCCATCTTTCTGCTTTCCAGAAGAAAGTTCTAGGTTTCCAATGCCACAAAGTCTCAACAGAAGGACGCTCTGATATTCCCCTTTGGACTTGGGGTAGTGGGGGAGGACATGAATCCAGTTACCTCCAGGACAGATTCATTGGTATTTCCTACTCCAGGTAGCCAAGTCTGAAACCATTAACAATAAATACAAATATACCTTCTTCTTCAGGTCCTTCCTTAACTCCTGGATGCAAACACCCCTGAAGCCAGAAACAAGGTAGCATCTTCCTCCTCCAGCACAACTGCTAAGCCTGTCCAGCTATGCCTACAAACGCTGCTCTAACCTATTCCACTCCACCCCCAACCTTGAACATCGCTCCACTTCAGCCACCAAACTGGCCTCCCTGCCTTGAGCCTCATGCCTCGACCCAGTCCAGTCTCCACACTGCAGCCAGAGGCATATTTCTGAAATGCAAAACCTACCATGCCCCTCATCTACCAACATCCTCCTCAGGTAATTTGCTCATTCATTCATCAGAGAGTCAGGGGCAGTACTAGGCAGTGAAGAATCAGAAATGGACAGGGTCTTTGCCCTCATGGGGTGGACATCTACTAAGTGGAGACAGATAGTGACCAAAGAATCCTACAAATAACATAAAAGTATATATACAGGGGATGCCTGGGTGGTTTAGTCGGTTGTGTCTGCCTTTGGCTCAGGCCATGATCTCAGGGTCCTGGGATTGAGCCTCACATCCGGCTCTCTGCTTAGTGGAGTCTGCTTCTCCCTCTCCCTCTATGTTCTCTCTCTCTCTCAAGTAAATAAAAATCTTTAAAAAAAATTAAAAGTAACTTTTTTTAAATAAACTAAACAAAAAATTAAAAGTATAAATATGGTAGGCTTATGAATATTTATAATAAGATCTCTGAGCTGGTCTGACAACAAGATGTTGCAGCTTTGAAGGCAGGGACCTTATCTTTCCATCTGTGGGGCTCTCAATCCTGGCAGTACTTGGGAATCACATGGGGGAGCTTCTAAAGCATTCATATTCCTGGGTCTCTCCCCTGAATAATTCAATTAGAATCTCTGCCGGTCAGGCCCAGGCACAGATTTTTTTGAAGCGCCCCTCCACCCAAATGATTCTAATGTACAGCCAGAGTTGAGACCACAAGCAAAGTCCTGGTGTCTAGCACAGTCAGGGCACATAGCTTTTCCTAGAGAACTAAAGGTAAGTGACCTCCAATCTCATTCCTGTTCTCTCCTGCCACCTCCCACCATCTTCCCTTCTAGAACCTTGAACAAGGTCACATACCACCATGATAGGTTCTTCTCCATGGCACTCATTGTACATGCCATTTTGCACTCGTTAATGCACTGCGTGTATTCCTGTCTCTCTCTCTCTCCCACTGCAGTTGTAACAGGGCAAGGCCAGGTCAGATTCCTGCCCATCACTGTGTGCACAATGTCCAGCCTACTTCTGGCAGATATTACTCAATAAGTATCCAGTGAAGTGGATGTAAAAGCAAAATATTATGAATATGCATAGAATATTAGGGCAATCATAGGAGTGGAAGCTCCCCTCCCCTGTTCCTTCTGGGAGTCTCTTATAAAAGTCTCACTCATCCTCATTATGTCTCCAGTTGTGATCTAGAATCATTCATTCCCATGTGCCTCTTTCCAGACAGTGGACTAGTCTAAGATCTGCTCAGAGAAAGGAATGTAGTCAAGGTTTCCTGTATCTGACAAACTGAGACAATTGATTATGAAGTAGGTATTCCAACAGCTGGGATAGGTGATGCTTCCTCAAAAAGTTCTAAAGGAAAGAAATCACAGAGGCATTAAAATCTTGCCAATCAGTGCAGGGATGGGGAGAAGGCTCCATTCAGGGAATCATGAGGTCCCACAGGGAGAATCTACAACCTCCTCCACAATCAACCCTGATTTAGTCTCTTAGTGAGCCTGACTCTGGGGACCCCCGGATCGTAGAAAGTGTTTGGTACTTGGAGCAAGAGAAGGGTGGACAGAAAACTCTGGGGGCCCTGTAATCAGACGGACTGGAGGTTATGAGATCTCAGGAATGTCACTTAACCTCTGACAGCTTTATTTCCTTCAGTGTGAAATGGGGATTATATAAGCTACTTTCAGGTTTGTTGTGAGCAATACATTACATGAGATATATAAGGTATGTAACACAATTCTGGAATGTAGTAACTATTCAGTACATATATTTTGTCTGTCTTCTGAAAGAACTGGATTAAATCCAACAGACATTTATTGAGCACTCACCCTGTGCCAGGCAACTTGCTAAGCCCAAAGGAGGCATTCATCCAAGCCAACAATCCTTTCCTTTCTTCCTTCCGCTTTCACTTCCCTGTACCTACCACCTGTGTTTGCCTCGTCTGCCCTATGAAGTGGCCTAAGAAGGGGACTTGATCTTTTCAGGATGATTAGAGAAGGCACCTTTGAGGATGTGTAGTGGGATTCCAGGTGAGAGAACATGTAGTATATAGCAAAATGGCCATTGTACATCACATTGCCTTCCATCAAGAGGTTGAACGTCTTTCTCTACCCTTTGAATATGGCCGGGCCTTGTGACTGGCTTTTACCAGTAGACTGTAGCAGAAATTATGTCATGTAAGTCCTGAACCTGGGCCTTTACAAGTTCTAAAGCTTCAACTATCAGGCTCTTGGATTCCTGCTTCCGTGTGAGAAAGGAAGCCCAGGTTAGCCTCCTGGAGGATGAGAAAGCTTCAGGCCAGTTTCCTGTGCTCACCACAACCAACCACCTGCTAATTGCCAGATACTGAGTGAGGACAAACTAGATCACACAGCCATCAACTGACCTGCCAGCTGACTCCAGATACCGAGTAAACTTGACTGAGAACAGCTAATCTAGCCCAAACCAGAAGAATTGCCAGCTGACCCACAATCATGAGTACAATAAATGGTGGCTGTATTAAGCCACTGCACTGCACTTTGGGGAAGTTTGTTATGCAGCAGTATATAACTGACACTAAACAGCATTTGCAGGCAGGAAGGAGTGTGATATCTTCAAGAAACAAAAGGACATCTGTGTGGTAAAATGAAGGAAGCAAGGGGTCTCCAGGCCATCTGACATCTAGTAGGCAAGACTATATCATTCACAGTCACTTATTTGTCTGACCATCTTCCCTCCACTGGACTTAGAGGTGTTTTAGAGAAGTACAGAGCAGGCACAGATTTGTTGCCGGGACATGAAACTGTTCCTTAAAGAGTGATTTTCAAGATTGTTTTAATAACAGGAATATAGATGGTGGTGGATGGACCATTCCCATAACCAGGAAAGGCAATGTTTGTGATGCTCTCTTCCCCATGTTTTTGGTCTCTTCCGACTTAGATCCAGAGGAGGAGGAAGAAATGCCTACCTGGCCTCTCTTGGCTTTGTGCAGTGTAGTCCCTGTCACTATATCAAAACACTTCTCGTGAAAGAAACAACAGATTCATTGAGCAGCCTTGTAAGCCCCATTAATAAATGCATTAACCTAATCAGCCCCAATACCTTGTGGGCAGATGGCTGACAAGCCAACCAGGAAACAGATGTGTGAGCCTTTCAACAACATTGGGCCTCTCTGGTTTGATTTTTCTTCATTTAAAAAGAGGAAGAAAGAATGAAAAAGGTGCTTTCCTTCCAATGAGCCTAATTGCCTTGAAGGAACCAAGGCTGTAAAATTAAACTCTACCTTCCTCCATCTGTCTCTCCCCTAATTAGCAGCAGACACTTGTCCAGGTGCAGGGTGGGATGGAGCCTCACTTCCGTGGAAAGAGAGCGAGTCAAGGTAATAACCCGTTTTCAAAACAAGCTGCACATCTGAGGGTCTCAGCAGGTGGCCTCCCACCTACCTTCTTTCCTTGGGCCAAAGATATCTTAAGGAGGGGTTCCTACAGCTCATTCTCACTTGGTGATATTCTTGGGTCTTGTGTGATGAATTTAACCGGGTAAGCAATGCCCCAGCCAACCTAAGCTTTTATCATTCCTCATTTGTCCCTGTCTTTGGTCCAAGAATATGTTGAAATCAAGTAATACATATTCCTATTGCACTTATGAATAAAACCCAAATTATTTGCAGTGGCCCCAAGGTCTACATGACCTGATCTCTGGCTGTTTTCTAGCTTCATCTCTTCCACTTGTTGTGAACACGTCACAGAGTGTATTAGTTTCCCAGGGTTGCCATAACAAATTACCACAAACTGGGTGGCTTAAAACAACAGAAATTTATTCTTTCACAGATTCCAGAAGTCTGAAATCAAAGTGTCATCAGGGCCATGCTCCCTCTGCAGGCCCTAGGGGAAGACCCTTCCTTGCCTCTCCTAGCTTCTGGTGGTTGCAGCAATCCTTGGCATTCCTTGCCTTTTGCCTCATTCCAATCTCAGCCTCTTACTCCATCTGGCCATCCTCTTTGTGTGGGTCTATCTGTTCAAATTTCCTTCTTCTGATAAGGATACTGGTCATTGCATTAGGACCCACTTTAATCCAGAATGAGCTCACCTTATTACGTCTGCAAAGACCCTATTTCCCAGCAGGATCACATTTTGAGGTTCTGAGTGGGTAGAGATTTGGAGGGATACTCTTCAAACCAGTATACACAGGATTCCTTTCTGCTCCTGAACACACCAACCTTTTCACCACGTCAGGGCCATTGAATCACATCCTTGCGGTTTTCTCTGCCAAAATGCTCTTCTTTTTGGTTGCACATCTGGATTCTTCTTATAATTTGGTTCTCTGATCAAAGGTCACTTCCTCAGAAAATCCCTCTTGATGAGTCAGTCAAAAGAGAGCCCTCCCCACCCCCAATTGCTCTCATCACTTTTCCCCTATTTTACTATATTTTTAGCTTGTATAATTTCATGAAATTATCTTTTTAGTTACTTGGATATTATCGGCCTCCTTTGACTAGAATATAAATTCTGATTAGGGGAGAGGCCATATCAGCTCTGCTCACTACTGTATCCCCAATACCTAGCCCAGCGCCTGGCATACAGTAGGGGTACAATAATGCATTTGGTGAAGGCAGGAAAGCACTGAAAATATTTCAGATTCTGAATAATTCTCTAAAATATTAGAAACAGGCAGAATGTTTCATGTTTTGGCCATCTGGTCTGTGAATTTTACGTGTCAACCAGACTGGGTCTACCAGGTGTCCAGATTAAATATTATTTCTGGGTGTGCCTAGGAAGGTTTGCATTTGAATTGGTATGCTTAGTAGATTGCTCTCCCTCATATAGGTGGAAATTATCTAACTTGTTGATGGACTAAAATACTACAAAAATCAGAAGAAGGGAGGCTCCATGCCCTTCCTGTCTGCTGCCCTATCCTGGGTGGGACATTGGCCCTCTGCTCCTCAACTGGGATTTACCCCCTTGGTTCTGCTGGTTCTCAAGTTTTCGACTTGGACTGAGATCACACCACTGGGTTTCTAGCTCTCAGACAATAGAAATAGATCATGCAACTTCTCAGCCTCCATAATCATATGAACGAATTCCCCATAATAAATGTCCTTTCATATATGTACATATCCTGTTATTCATATATACAAATATTTGTCATATTCATATATACACACATATATATATATATGAAAGGTGGTTTATTATGGGGAATTGCTTCAATCACACCCATTTTATATATATATATATATCCTATTATTCATATGTGAATATATATATAAATAATAGGATAAGAGTGTGTGTGTATACACAGTTCAATTTTTCTGGGGAACATTAATACATACTAATACAGAAGTCTGAGTGATCTGTGCCCTGTGTTTTATAGGAATCACAGGACTAAAGCATGGGTTAAATTCCTTTATTTCTGGGGCAGGAAAACCTGGTTGCTGCCCAGCTCCATGTCTCTGGTTATAGCCTTGCAGGGGCATGACTGTTCTGTAGCAGTGAGCTCAGGGAGGCAGGATGCAGTTAGGTGAAGGAGGCAGGGACTGGTTAGAGACTACATGCATATAGTAGAACTGTGGTCTCGCTCTCAGATCCCCAGTGGTAAACTGAGTAAAAGCTCATATTAGTTATTAAGCACATAGTCTGTTCTTGATACTTGACTAGGGAATTTGTTAACCTTTTTTTTTTAAAAAATATTTTATTTATGAGAGAAAGTGTGTGTGTGTGTGAGAGAGAGAGAGAGAGAGAGAGAGAGTGGTGGGGAGGATCAGAGGGAGAGGGAGAGAAAAAATCACAAGCAGCCTCCCCATTGAGCAGGGAGCCTCATGTAGGGCTTGATATCAGGACCCTGAGATCATGACCTGACCTGAAACCAAGAGTTGGATGTCTAACTGACTGAACCACCCGGGCACCCCTGTTAATCCTTTTAAGACTCTCAATATCCTACAAAGGTAGGTGCCATTCTCAGCCTCATTTTATAAATGGGGAAACTGAGACTACAGAACTTTCGCAACTTGTTCAAGTGATGGTGCTGGGATTTGAACCCAGGATACCCAGCTCAATTCTGGGTGTCCTGAAATTTATGAACTTATGGCTACAACCCTCACCATTTCTATAACCACTAGCCTGACTTATAGAACTGTCTTGTTTCCTTCAAAAGGTTTTATCTGCAGGAAAATATCCCCCCAAACTACAGAAAATAGAGAGCAGAGTGAGAATTATACAGAGAAATCACTTTTCTTGTTTCCTCCTCTCAAAACATTAGGGATTGGGGTGCACATGGCAAGTATCAGATTCTCAAGAGGAAACATCAGGATCTCTCAACCAGAAGCTTAACAAAGCCTCAAATTCCCTCCTAAAGCAAACTAGGTTAATCTTTTTCTTTCTTAAGGTGAGGAGGAGGGAGCTGGGGGTGACCTGAGATGTTCCCTGTCAGGTTGTGACTCTTCCAGTGTTAAGGTTGGCTACTGCATTACCAGGAGCACAGATCTTGGCATCTCTGAAGGGCAATGATGTTAGCTGGAGTGCTGGCCAGTCACTGACCGAAAGGAGGCCACCCGTCCTGGAGTTGAGCTGGATAAAGAGCCATTCACTTCTCATAGAACTGAGTGAAGACTTCAGGTCAGGTTCTTGACACATACTAGTTCATGTAGTTGGCCCCACAAAGCAGAGGTGCTTGCCTGGGCTCATCACAATGATTTCCTCCCTGACAACGTAGTGGGATAGTGTGAAATATTAACTAATATTTATTTTCCTTGTGCTTCTACTATCCCATCTCCACCACCCAGAGAACAGCAGTCACTTTCAGCAACGACAAAGAACCAAAGTGTTGGGTTTGAATCCTACACTGGCTCTCAGCAGCCATAGCAGAGCCTCGAGTCTCAAAAGGCAAGACTTCAGCAGTAGGTTCCAGGAATTAGAAGGATTAATGAGAGAAAGAAAAGAAGATTAGTGAGGTTAGAACTTGAAGGCTGCCATGCATCAGGTTCATACAACATATAATGATGTCTGAAAGAACAACCACCTGATTATTGTGACCATAAATTCTTCTTCACAATATGGTGGTAAGAGCCTAAGCTCTGAAAGATGGATCTGAGTTCAGATCCCAGCTCTTCCACTTATAGACTGGAGACCTTGAGCAAGTTACCTGAACTCTCAGAGTTCTACCAATAAAATTGAAAATCAAAAGACAATGGTTGGGTGGCAGGGGGTTGAGGGTACTGAAGAGAATCACGTATAGTACCAATGTCCTTGCCTCATAGTTGGTATTCAACAGATGGTAGCTGCTATTGCTGTCATTGTTAGAAAGCAAAAGAAAATTGCATGAGGATAGACTGACTTTGCAGGGTGCTGTGCAAAAGTAAAGGAGACAAGGCAGGTAAAAGCACAAACCATTATGCATGGTGTATGGTAGTGTTCCTTAAGTGTGGACTCTCACCTGAGAAAATGTAGCACATGGCCACTTGGGTCCCAAGCCTTTCTCTGCCTTTTTCTCTTGGGCATGTGGCCACTCTGCTCCAAACTAGATTTCCTCAGCCCTCTTGGGGGCTACATTTGGCCATGTCGCTCATCTTTTGCCAATGGTATGTGAGCAAAAATGATACATCCAATTTTCACTTCACCTGACTTACTTAAAAGTAAATCGCTTGCCCTGGATGTCCCCTCTTCTCCCTTTCCATTGGCTTGACAACAACTAACCATAACAATGCAGATGAGGACAATCCTGTAGATGGTGGTAGAGAAATAGTGTTTGAGGAGCCTGGGTCCCCAAGTGACACTTTAGAGTAGAGCTGTCCCACCAACATGTACCACTCCCCTGGGTACTGTAACAGAAAGATATACTTGTTTCTCTCAAGCTGCTGTATTTGTGGGGCCTTTGTTCAGTCGGACAATATTTGCTTTTTACTTATACAGAAATATGTCTGGGTCTGCACTTTTTTCCCCCTCCTTCACAAACTAAGTTAAAGAGTGAAACGGGACAGTTCATGTTTAAAAAAAAATACCCAGGTATTTCTCTCTTCTTTTAAAATACATTCTATAAAGCTGTGCAGGCTCCTGAAACTGTCTCAGCAGGCAGAAACAAGAAAGGCAAGAAAAAAGCCTAGCTTCTTAGACAGGAGAGAGCCAGGGAGGAGTTGGGAAGATTTGCCTTTATGGTGAATTAGCCCTGTTTCACCTGGTTCTGGGCCTTGCTGAAGAGACATCAGTAGGGAAAGTCACATTTGAACCAGGTCTTAACGAAGCTCGGGGCTCCCAGCTCTCTCTGCTGGGCTTCACATCTTCCTTCTGAAGTCCTTTATCTCGAAGAAAGAAAATTGTCAAGGGGAGTCCAGAAGCCTGGATCTTCTTTGTCTTAACCCTGAGGGCTCCCACTATCTTTGCTGGGGAGGATTCTGAAATAGTGCCTGGCTTGGGCTTTGTACTAAAGCTGTCCAGGCTGCACCACGACTCCTTGGTTATGAGTCCAGGGAACCCTCTGCAAATGTCTTGTTGCTGACAGGCCTCTAAACCTGCAGGTCCTTTGTCTCTTCCCTTAGGCAGTGCTGCTCTGCAGTCACCTCTTTCTGAGAGGCTGTGGAACAAATATAGACAAGACTTGTGCTCCAGCCATGGCTGACCACAGTGCCCCCTACATAGAAGAGCTCTGGATGGAAGTGGTGCATTCATTCACTGCCCTGCCATGCATCCTGCATTGCTGCTCCATAGATGGAGATCATTGTTTTCCGAAATTCCTTGTATAGTTTGTCTTCCAATCGACTTCTCCTCTGGTGAAATTTTATAAAACTGGTGTTTGTTCTTTTTTTTTAATGTAGCAAATAAAGGATGACTCTCCTTAATCCCATGTTCTTCCTTCCAATTTGTCATAGCAAAGAATAAACAAAGCAGATTATTATCTCAAAGCAAATAATTCTTAAGATTTTGGATCCTATGTTAGATTCATACACGAATGACCTCAATTCTTCACCCTTCCCTGTATCCATGCTTTTTGTATGCAACTTTGAAACTCACTCCAAAAGAGGTAGATCTTTTTTCCCCACCAGTGGATTCTGAGTTCATCCATGTGACTAATGAATGTGAACAGACATGACATTACAGAAGCATGAAAAAGTGCTTGCTGGTTTGGGGTTCCTCTTTTGTACCTATGCCATCATCGTGGGATGTCTGGGCTACCCTCTCCAAGGATGAAAGACACCTGGAGCAGAGCCAAGTCACCTGAGTCATTCTAGCTAGAACCAGCGTTGATCAGCCAACATTCAGCAAGCTCCCAGAGACAAGAGTCAACTCAAGTGAGACTAGGAGAACCTCTGACATCAGCACAAGTCACTGGCACATAGACACCTGGTCTCAGTAAATGCTGCTAAATAAAGTTAAATCACAAGTTTGGGGCCACTTGTTACACAGCATTTTTGTGGCAAGACTACCAATACAAACACCAATCATTTACTCACCCTACTTCCAGGAAGAGCCCCATATTTTCAGATGGGGAATCTACCTGTCTCCTACTCTTAACCCACGTGGTTTGGCTGACACATGCTTCCACTCTTTCCCCAGCTATTCCCCAGGGACTACAACCAACCCATTCCATTGCCCTCTCCACAACAATTTGTTCAGAGGAGGGTGCATGACAAGGCAAGCCAATCAGAGCAAAGCAAAGAGCCAAAGAAATCAATGATCCCCAACCTTCCATTCTATAGGAGAGACAACTCAAGCTGTGGTCTCAAGGACTGCGAATTGCTAACAAGGAGCACTGGATCTAGAACACAGGTCTCCTGATTTCCATCTGGTTGATTTTTCTACTTCACAGTGCCTCTTCAGAAAAGACTACAGGATTCCCTTCAAATGTTATGCCCAACTTCATTCAATCATTTATTGATAAAATGCACATTGAGTGTCCACTATGTGCTGTAGACACCATGCAACGTGCTGGGAAAGTGTGAAATGCAGATTAAAAAAAAAAAAAGACCTAACTGGCTTCACATCACAGGGAGTGCTGGTGCATATTTTCAAACTAGCAAAATATGTACTGAATCTTACAGAATGGCATTTTCTGCCAAGCAGAGAATCTCCTCCACACCCTATGGGTTTGCAAAGAAGTTCATCAAAACTCCAGTGCTTACTGTGTGCTTTTCAAAAGAGGCCAAACTCAGGAGCTGGTGGGATTTGATTTTTATTAAAAAAAAAAAAAATCCCCTCCCTATTCTCCACCTGCTCTGTGCCCTCTTGCTCACCAGCAAACCAATAACCCAAATCAGAACATTGAAAAAGCCTGAATTTCATGCAGTAATGTTTTAAGGTTGCCTTTAGGTGGGTCTTTATTCAAGATGTGTGCACTCCAACAAGACTGCCACCCAAACTAGACATTTTCTCCTGCTTTGTGCCTTCTGTACCATCTCTTAGATGAACACTTATTACTATGGGACATCAATTTTCTTAGAAAAAAGAAAGAGCTAGAATTTACTGAGTACCTACTATGTACTAGACACTCTTACTCATTTCCCTGACATTGTCTCATTTAAGCCATCTTAAATATAGGTGACAAGGCAAAATCATCTCTTCTGTGTGACAATGGGAATTAAGGCCCGGAGATACTGGGTAATTTGGCTGCCAAATTTCTCTGCCACAGCTGATAAGTGTCAGGGCAGGACACCAAATCCAAGATTGTCACCTCCAATGTTCCTAGTTTCCAGCTATGGATCCAGCTCAAACCCTCAACTAAGAAAACAGTTTTATTTCAGCAAACAGCAAAAAATACTCATGTTTGGAAGAATCCTGGCAAGTGAAATTGGTGTTCTAGGATAAATTGTGTCTAGAGATTGGGTCTTGGAAATGGTAAGTTCAAACTTTAGTGTATAAAGAATTATCCAGAAAGTGCAGTTAAAAAACAAAAAATTAGAAGATGCCGAGGCCCCATGTCCAGTGGTCCCAGTTTCTTTGCACTATGTGAGCCCAGGATTTTCATTTGTAACAAGCATGTCCAGTGACTCTCAGTCCAGTCTTTAAGCCATTCTTTGAAGACTGGGCCTTGGCCCCAGGTCTGATATAATTTTCCTGTGTGACTTTGGGCAACCTCATTTATCTCAGGGGACTTCGTTCCCTCATCCATAAGAGCAGAAGGCTTGAGGAGGCATATTTTCTTCACCGTCATCATTAAAGCATTTTATTTCTATTGTCTCCTAAAGTTACTCCCCCAAACACTATGGAATGTGGATTTTCACGGCCGCTGCTCTGGAAATACCAGAAATGGGTGTTGGGAGCCTATGAGTGGCTTGTGCAAGAGCACGTGGTCTGCTTCTGATCCGAGCCAGAGTGATTATACCACAGTCCTATGCTGGTGGCTTCCCCCACGTTCAGTGCCCTAGGGTAGCACTGGACTAAGCAAGCAACAGTCAGATTCAAAGATTCATTTTGCAAAATTACCAGATCCCAAAAGACATGGCTTCATACCGATTGGAGAGGCTACCAAGGTAATGGTGTCTTCCTTGGGGTGGGAGGTGTTTCAACAATTTTGTGTGGAGTTCCCAGGACCAGGCAGGAGTGGAGCAAAGCAGTGACCACTAGGGGGCAGCATGCATGGGAAACCTCAGAGAAACCTGAATAGAGCAAAGGGGTGTGATGTTCGCCATTTCTCACCCTGGCACATATGGTACACCTCCCAAGGGAGGTATAGTCAATGCGGATGGAAAAGGGAACTTGCATCTTCGGGGACCTTGCCTTTTCTCCTTGGCAGCTACTCCCTCCTTTCCCAACCTCCCCAGGTGGCACCCACCCCTCTGTCTCCTCCTCCACTCCTGCCCTATGCTCCCAGAGCGGGTTCCTAACAACATTTGTGCCCCTGAATGTTAAGATGTTAACTGGTTTTCCTGAAGAGAAACGAGATCAGACATCAAAAGTGTTTGGGAAATGATACGTTAGAGTCTGACGGGTTGTGTTGGCACAAGATTTTCCAGAGCCTTTCATTTGCTCACCTGGTAACAGTCATAATGATACCAGTAATAGTCTTCATGTGGCTATGACTTTCCATATGCCAGGCACTGTGACATGTGTTGTGCATGTTATCTTCACAGCCAACCTAGGTGGTAGGGGACTATTATCCCCATTTTGTAGATCAGAAAACAGGGACTCAGAGGGCTGTGCTGACTTGCCGAGGATCACAAGGATGCTGAACGAGGAGACCATGGTTGGAACCCAGGTGTGTCTGCGGCTAAGTGCATCGCAGCCTGCATGTGTCTCCCTTTTGAGGAGGCGTCAGGATGTGGGAGGCAGGTGCTGTCCAAACTCCCCGACCTTGTTATTATGCTTCATGCAGACTCTGGGGCTGGAGGTTGAGTAGAGAACACTGGAGAAAGATCAGTGACCCCAGAGGAACCTGGGCCTGGCCATTCCTGAGATCCCTACTCTCATCTCCAGACAAGGCAGGATAAATAAAGATTCATTTAACAGGACAGGTGAAATTAGCCCGGTTTGGGTAGAAAAACAGCTTCCAAGCCCTTGCTTTTGACCGGTCCCGAAATATTTTCTAAATGCATCAGACAACAACAAGCTGATATAAGGACAGGGGTGCTGACTGCCTCCAAATGCTGTCACGGGAATCATAATGGCTTTGTTTTTCACAGAGGAGACAAAAAAAAGTTTATGCCTCAAATTAGTAGGTCTGTCATGTTCCAAATTGTTTGCGTTTCTAAAAATGGATGTTGACATGTGAACAGTTATTATCTAATGCAAGACCCAAAAATCTGCCTCTCTCAAGGCAACTGGTTAGTCAAGGGATCCTCAGCAGACACGTGGATCTACAGCTCTCTCTCTGGATACGGGAGTAGATCCCCCACCCCCCCCATGCTCCTCTCAGAGCTGAGGTTGTTTCTGAGCCTCTGACACCTGGTCAGACTCCCCTCTTCAGAAACCTCAGCCTCCAGAACGATCCCTAGAGATCTAATTAGATGGTATCAGCTTCCCAGCAGGATTTCTCTAATGCAGTGGTCTTCCAAGTGTGGTCCCCAAACCAGCAGCACCGCCATGGAACTTGTCAGCAATGCAATTCCTCAGGCCCCACCAAACACCTAGGGAATCAGAAGCTCTGGGATGGGGCCCAGGAATATGGGTTTTAACAAACCTCCAGGGGGTGCTGATGCTGCCCAAGTGGCTGAAATGTGAGAACCACTGAAGGACCACTGTACCCTCCTGCCTGCTCAGAGGCACTCACTCACCACCTCCCATAGCCTTCTTACTTGTCCTTCTCTCCATCCTCCACCCACCGCAGCTCAGGTCACTGCCCATGTAGGTGACCGCAGAGCCTCCCAGTGGGTGGCCCCATCTCCAGGCCACTCACCCCCAATCCTGTCTCCACCTTGGAAACCAACTTTTGAGAATCCTCCCCACCACCAAATCCAACAGAGCAAATGGGGTGAAGGCAGAAGAGAACCAAGTTTCCCACCTGTTCTGGAAAGAGCTGCTCCCATCACCACACCCCACTGGGAAATAACCTAGGCCTTGAGTCAGATGGGTGTGTGTCTAAACTGCAACCCCAGCACTTAGCAGTTGTAGATGTTAGCGAGATGCCCCTGCTCAGATACCCGCTGAGTCCTCATTTCTGAAGGGGAGGAATGTGGATGTGGTCTACACGGCTTGGGCATCGGAGAAGTTACTGACACCATGATACCAAAGGCCAGCACTCTGTTTGCACATGGTAGGGAGTGAAGTCCAGTTCACCCAGCTGGTGAACTCCTAGACTCCATCTGACCTGACTCCTTGGCTTTCAATGTTCACCATATGGCCTCCGGAAAGCCAAAAATAGCAAAAAGGCTAATCACTCCCCAGACCCTGAGCCAATAAACTGATTCTGTTTCCCTCTCCCTCAGAAGTTGTGTTTTCTCCCCTGCATTCATTCACCTTGTGTTTTGCTGTTTTGCTTGTGCTGCTGAGAAAAACCAACATTTCCCGGATGTCTTACCTGGGAAGGTGTCTGAAAGTGACATTTTCCTTCAGGCAGTGAATATTGAGACATGAGGGGTAGCACGTTCTTCAACAATAGCCCCGAGCACAGATACACCACCACACATGCACGCACGCACGCACACACACACACACAAACATCTACACGCTGGAACTTCGACGGACTTGCAGGGCCACCCAACGGAGACATACGTGTGATACCGGGTCACACACAGACATCAGGACTCTTTGTGTCTTCACTGGTCAGTGTCAAATCTGACAACACCCCGGACGAAAGAGCTAGAAAAAGCCGTACAGTACCTTTTGGTGACTTAAGTGTCGCCACTGCCCAGTCACCATCAGAACTTCCTAAAAAAATAACAATCGAGAGATGCTGATCTGCTGGCTGGCTTCCCACGTCCGCGGTGCCCTCACCCCCAGGTGCCGCCGCTGGCAGCCCCAGCTGCAGCCTCCATGAGGCTGGCAGGCCTCAGGGGCCCCGGGGGATGGGCGAGAGGCCAAACGTGCAAATGTGATCCTGCGCACGCCTCCTTCTGCAAAGCCATGAAGCGGTATCAGGATAACACCCCACAGGGGGTCAGAAGAAGTCCCCTGAAAAAGGCCTAGATGTTTTCAGTTGCATTAGGGAGACAGATTTCTTAGGCAGTGAATCTGGCTCTGAATTTCAACCCTCTAAGAAAGAAAGGAACATTTGAGTTGCATGAGGTCACTCTGGCTAATGACAACACTGTTGATCAGAGATGCATTTTGATCCCGTTTTAGTGTAATTCCTCTCCTAAAAAGTGTGTGCGTGTGTTTTTTTTTTTTGGGGGGGGCAGGCATTATTAACTCCAAATCCAAGGTTGGGGTCAGCTCTGAGGACTGCAACTTTACATGCTGGGTGGCAGGTCCCTGAGGTGTAGAGAGGCTGCCTTCACACATGGTCTGTGTTTGAAAAATACAGTTGAATGAATGAATGAATTGAAGTTTCTCCAGGGAGTTACTTTTCTTAAGGGAAAGAAATGCCCCTAAATGTTAAAGGGATCAAGCTTGTTATTTGAGAATCCTGTAATGCTTGGAATTTTGTTTATAAATCAGTTTCTCCAAGTTGAATTTCATTCCAGGTGTGCTGAATGAGCCCGAGGGGGATCGCACATTATTAGCAGATCCCCCCGGGTGGTCCCTTTCACAAAGTCAAGGATGGTAAGAAGGGCAATGTCTACACACTAACCCTGCCTTTGATATGCCTTCTCCGTAAGGGTTTTACTCAAAGTGGGGCAAATCTACCCACATGTCCACGCAGCAGCCTCTGCCCACTGGCTGGAGGCCTGGCCAATCAGTGTGCGCCACTAGCTCCCCTTTCCTTTCTTAGGACTCTACCTGGACAGCCCAAGACCTCAGCCTTTTATGCAACTTCCAGAGACAGATGAGGCCGCCAGCTGAGAGGAGTCACAGGGAACATTCTGTGTGATGTGAATGATTACAGAGCACAGATCCGGCCTCATTTAAACATTTCCGGTTGGCCTCCCAGGCATGCCAGAGGATGCTCAAATTGCCACATTCCCCCTGCGGATATGAACTCCAACACCCTCATCACTCACCACAGAGTGGAAATGACGGGACAGGAGAGTGACAAAGTTAAAATTAAGTGAGACCCGCCCGGGATGGACTGGATGTTTCTTCTCCTTCTGAGCCAGGGTCACTGACATCTGGAAATAGTGATGTGGCCTCAAATCTTCCTGTGCGGGTGGACACAAGCCTGATCAAGTCGCTGAGTCACTGATCCCAAAGAGGCCATCTTACCCCCAAGTCAAATTCATCCCGTGAAGTCAGGAACCATGCCCTCGCCACCCCTGTCCCCACTACCTAAGACGGGGTTTAGCTCTGGCAAGGGGTAACAAGTTGTCTTTCATAAATCCACTGAAAATAAAGACACTTAATCAGATGGCACACAGGCTTCCAAATATATACTTAAGTTCCCACTACATGTTTTGTGCCACTAGTGGGCATTAGATAAATATTTGTTGGACAAAAAAATTAAACACTTAGTAAAAGGGGATGGATCCAAGGCACTGAGAGGAAAGGGACATGAAGGAACTTTCTGGGTGATGAAATATTTCTTATCCTTACTGGGATGTCAGTTGTCCTAGAGTATGTATATTTCAACAATCACACTATTATAAAATTAGGATCTGCATATTTCACTAAATGTAAGCTATACCTTATCTATAGTATGCCTTAAGTCTATTGCACCTCAATTATACTCAGCACCCTGGGAAAACTTTCAACGTTGAACAAAGAAAATACAATCAATATGTTAGTAAGTCTTCCCTCCAAAAAAGGAGGAAATGGTACTCCCAAAAGCTTTTTTGTTTTTTTTTTTTTTTTTTTTTTTTGTTTTTTTTTGGTCTGGTTATAACCTTCTGATGCTAGAAATTGTTCTCTGGAAGATAGAATCTTTTCATGGAAAGAACACAGGATTCTGAATCAGGCAATCCTGAACATGACTCTTGGCTCTGCCATTTACGAAAAAATATGACCCTGGGAAAATTGCTTAACTACACTGAGCCTTAGTGTCACCATCTGCAAGAATGGGATCAAGCCCTCCATCAGCGGTATAGTGTTTTGGGAGTTCGGTGATGTTAACCTTCCTCCTGCCATAGCTTTAAAAAAAATTAAACTAGTAGAAGTCAATCCATAGTTAAGGCCCTAATACATCACTTAGGGTTTTCACACAGGATTCCTACAGCAAGATGGAAGAGAGAATTCCTGCCTTGGTGAAGTGTGTTGTTGCTGTGGTTTTAAACAGTGCTATTGGAAAATGTAACATGGTTCTGGCAAAATCATCCCTTGTCTGTCAAACAGTAACAGAAAAAATTACTTTATTAAAATTTTAATGCAAAAACGAAGGTACCACAGCATTTTATCAATAATGCTGGTATGCCCTCTTTCTCTCATTGAGTAGCCAGGGCTGCACCAAAGAATCTAAAGGGCATATGGTCAGGAGTTTAACTCTTAGATGCCTAGAGAAAAAATTGGACATGAAGCCATTAGGAGACAAATGCCAACATGTGAGTGACTTTCTGTTTGCAAGGTCCATCAGAAATTACATGAAAGTGTGGTCTTTTCCCAACTCTGGAAGCAGGAGCCACCCCTCTCTGAGCCATCAGGTAAGCCTTCAGGATACCTTCCGAAACACCTTTGTCTTGTGAACATTGACCTATGAGGAACCATAAAATGGGTTCTCACATCATAACTACCCATCACACAGCTACCCTGGTGGCTCAAGCCAGGGAACTCGTGTGCTTAATTAAGTTTTCAGGTTACATTTCGACTCAATCTATCACAAGACACACTTCCTGTCTTCAATCTTAGTGGAAGATATGTCTAAAATGTTTAAATCCTTAGGAAGGAAGGAGACTTAGGACTTAGGAAGAAGAGTCAGTCGGATGAAATGGAATCTTTTTGTGATAGACTGTAGTAGCCATATGTCCGGGCATGGATTTTCATTGTTCAGGCTATAGATGGGCCAGTGTAGAGGTCTGGCTGACTGCAGGTTCTTAGGACAGCTCAGAAAAGTCATTTGCTCTTTATTTCCTTGCTTGTTTGTTTTATCAGATCCTCAGTGTGAGTTAGCTTCCTTGTATGTCTTTCCCATCAAACTGGCATTAAACCCTTCCTCCCTCAAAATGACAGCTGAGCAATTGCATGCTAACCAAGGTACCAGTCTACGTTGGAGATTCAAGGGAAAATATGCCCGACAAATAACTCTGGTCTGGAGACTTTATTATGTGGCAGTATTTCCTGAGGGTTGACTGTGTGTCAGGCTAAGCACATTCTGTGCACTATATCATTCAATATTCCCAACAAACCATTAGCTGTGTATTTTTATTATCTAGGATGTTACTTGCTAAAGTCTGAATGAGGTCTTAAACTCGGAAGCCATGCTATGTTCCACCATCTTGCTGGTCATTTCTCCCAGCTCCCGTCTTGATGTGGTGCCCATCACACTCTATTATTCTCTGATTTTATAAACATATGTTGGGAGCACTCATTAAGTCCCCCCACATGGTACTAGGTTCTGGGGATGCACTGATGAATGGGACAGACTTGGTTCATGACTCAATGGGACATATAATCAAGGGACATCAGATTAAATGTCTAAAGAATGAATGATAAATGAATGAATGAATGAATTGAACAAATGATAATTCAACCTCATCTCACCTCCTTGTATGGAGTCTGATGAGATTTAGCTTCTGGCATTTCCCTAGTGTGTGCTAATCTTTTACTGATAACTGGGCAGTGAACCCCTTAGGAACAGAAACCATCTGCAATCACATGCTGTATTCCTGAACTGTAGAGAGAAAAGAGCTCTCTTTAAACATGAATGAGTGTGATTTCAATAAGCAACTAAAATATATAAAACAAAACGAAACAAAACGAACCAAGTCACCATCTTTTTCTTCCCGGGTTGGCAGTGAATGGACAGGACATATTTAATGGTCCACAGGTATTCTAATAACTAGAATGAGTGGAATTGTTTCATTTTCTATTTTAAAATTTCCTCACTTTTCATTCCTCATTTTTCACTTGAAGAGGTTGAGGTCAGAGAGTTTCAGTGACTGGCTCAAACTACCCAATGTTCTGGATATTAAAGCCGCCAAGAGAAATTTATTTTCCAGGGATATTTTTGAACCTGGCAGTTAACCCTAAAGGCCGTCCAAGGCTCTCCTTATTTACTAGAAATTTTTGGAAAGCGAGTCTGGTTATCAGAGGCTGCAGAGCTTTCAAGAGCAAACAATTTTTTAAACAACTTCTCTCCTGGATGGTAATGATTTCATTAATGAAATGCATTTCATCATCCACATACACATCATGGTGTGAATTCTGCCTTAATAAAGAACCTTTCAAAGAACATTTATTATGGGATTTGCCTTTCATTTGTGCAGGCAGATGCTGGACACCTGGATAAGCCATTGGGTCAGCCAGTCCCTAGTAGGTTCCTCACTGGGCCTCCATTCACTAGAGAGTCACAGGACCATCAGTGACTCATATAAGGTCTGAACTCCCACAACAGTCCTAGAAGAAGGACAGAGAAAAAAGAGGGGCACATCAACCATATCCAGGATTGAGGAGGGTACTCTAAATAAAACTCTTCATAGTTTTCTAGAAGATTAGGGGTGCTTCCTTATGACTAAGCTGTTCTTTGATTCATGCCAAAGACAAGCTCATTCATTCATTCATTCAGCAAACATTTCAGAAGTTCTCCCTTTGTGGAAGAAAGTGTTACTGAAGGAGGGTAAGATACATTTTCATACCGCAAATTTAATTCTCAATGCCCTGCAGACATTTGCTATGCACAGGATCCCTGTATAAATCCTGGAAAAAATCAAGGAGCATTGTGGGAATATCCACCCATTATTTACTCAAATAGCTACTGGGTTTTGAGGGAGGACAAGACACTGCACCTAAGCTGAAGAAATGAGTTGTTTAAGGTAATGTAACGAGTTCAAAAGGAAAAAGGTGTCTGGGCTGATTTTTTTTAATGCCAAAAGAAGAATCAAATAGAACCAGCAGATGCCATTTATCACCCAAATGCAAGGCTCGGAAAGGGGAGGGGGGTGGTGGGCCACCAAATAGTGTATGAAGGCTTTGCAGCTACATCAGCGCAGATGCCCCAACTTTTTCTCTCCTAGGCAACAGCTCTCAGCTCTTCCTACTAATATTTGAGTCTGTTTGAACACGCTTAGGATGCATATGCTGTGCAAACACGCAATATGGAATAGAGGGAATCTGTGTCATGGGGTGTATATGAGGGCTGAGTTGGGTGTAGAATTTCAACATGAAACGTGGGAACTGGTATATAAGTCCTGCAGGCCTTGGGATTTAGAAAAGCCTGTGTCAGTCTGCACAGCCTGTGCCCTTGGTATTAGAAATTTGGTTTGCCTGTCTTTGAGTGACTCCATCTAGAAGTCCTAGGAGAGGGGGAAAATGAGTTCCCAAAGATACTTGTGGTCCAAACACTTATTGAGTTCCTAGTATGCACCTGGCCCTCTGCCGAGCACCAAGGTACTTGTTGTGTGCCTTTGCTATTGGGAGACCAGGGTCACCACAGGCATCACAGACACATGATAGTGTCTGGGCTTTGGTTTCTGGTGTCAATTTTTAATGGCATTAGGATATTTAACACTGGAATCCATCACTAAGTGTCCTCCATCTCATCTCTGATGAGGGAAGAAACGAAGACAAGCATATGATAATACAAGCAAGCATGTGGCCTGTGAGTCTTCCATCTGCCTGAAGTTTGACTTTGCTGCTTCCACCCTATAGAACTCTTGCATGAACTATTTGTTCAGGAGCCTGGGTCATTATCAGGGTTGTTGTCACACTCCCTTATGTGTGAGCTGGGGAAAGGGACTGACACAGGAGCAGGACTGAGGGAGGCTAGTGGCAAGAGGATAGGCTCTGGAGTGATAAAGACCCACAGATTCCTCAAGTCTCAATCTCCTAATCTGAAAACCAGGATAATATTTGGGCCTTCTGCTTTGGATCACTGTGAGAAAATGAGGCGGGATGTATAAAAG
Source organism: Nyctereutes procyonoides (assembly GCF_905146905.1). Lineage (NCBI taxonomy): Eukaryota > Metazoa > Chordata > Mammalia > Carnivora > Canidae > Nyctereutes > Nyctereutes procyonoides. Next base: position 47,959,287 of record NW_026575126.1, on the reverse strand, counting down.
GTCTGATGCAATATCTGGCACTTTGATTAGAACTTAGCACCAGCTCCAGGATGCATGTCCCATCTTGAAGAGCAGAAGCTGCCTGAAATAGGAGCATTCACTTACCGACTTCTCAGAGATGGGGTGACTTATGGGGGTGATGGGTGTTACCCATTACCGGGCAAGGCATTCGGAGACCAGGTGTCCTGAATTCTGTGTCCAGATTCCCTGAGGATTCATGAGGGTAGATGGTGGACAATGAAGGGGCTGGGCTGTCAATGGGACCAAATGAGTCTCCAGGCCCTCCTCCCTGGGAAACGGCCCCCACATGTGTCCCTCGCCCACCCTCCCAGCCCCACATGACAAGGTAGGACTTGATCCAGGCAGAGAGGAAGCAGCTGAGTGGCTCTGCTTCACAGTAACCTGGGCCCCAGGTAGAGAGACCAAAAATATGTGTGAGAGAGACAGAGACAGAGGGATATAGAGAGATAGAGAAAGAGAGAGAAGAGAGACAAATGGAGAAAGAGACAGACACAGATTTTATGAAAGAAGAAGAAAAAGAGAAGTAGGAAGAAAAAAAGAGAGGACTAGAAGAAACAGAGGGAATGAGAAAAAAAAGTACAGAAAAGTAGAAGAGAAAAGAAACAGAAGAGTACTCACCGACTGCCTTCAAGGAGGCATACTTGTTGAGCTCTTTGCCCGGTGGCTGCTGCTCATAGGGGTTGGAGATCTGGCCCAGGCTGGGGTACGAATGTGGATGGCCCATCTGCTGGAGCAAGGGGGAGGTGGGCACCGCGTTGTTCATCTGGGTCGTGTCTGCACGTGAGGAGACAGAGGGACATGATCACAGATGGAGCAGGACCTTCTACCCACACCCACCACTGCCTGGTCCCAAACTCATGTCAGAACAACCAACTCCATGACCCTCACTGGAAAGCAGCTGAGGACAGATGGGTAAACAGCAAATTTATAAATAAAGATGATTAACTTCAGTAATAGTCAAGGAAATGCAAGTCAGAGCAACAGTGAGAAGCCAGTGCTTTGCCAGGAGACCAACAAACAGTACAAGCATGGAAGGACCCCCACACTAGCAAAGATGTGGAAACTGGCCAGTCTCATAAACTCACCTGGGGGCACAATCTGCCATGGTTGCAGAAACAAATATAATTTGTTTGTCTTGAAATGTAATGTGAATGTATACCTTGACCAAATAATACAACTTCTAGGGATGAAGCCTACAGAAACAGCATCAGAATATATGGAGAATATATGGATAGGGGCGCCTAGGTGTCTCAGTCAGTTGAGCATCTGCCCTCGGCTCAGGTCATGATCTGGAGGTCCTGGGATCAAGCTCCACATTGGGCTTCCGGCTCAGTGGGGAGCCTGCTTCTCCCTCTCCCTCTGCTACTCCCCCTGCTTTGCTTGCTCTCTTGCTCTCTGTCAAATAAATAAATAAAGCTTTTTTTTTAGATACAGAACATATGAATATTTGTTCAGAGATGTTCTTTGCACCGTTGTCTATAAAGTGGCTAAAGGGCACAGGCACAGAAACAACCTGAACTTCTATAAATACAGAATTCGTAAATAAATTACTGTGCATCTACATTAAATACACAATATGTACATGCATATGCTGGGATATCATGCGGCTGTTAGAAAAAAATGTGTTTAAAAAAAAAAAGAAAAAAATGTGTTTAAAAGTGACTTAACTCTATACATGTCAACCTGGATAGTTTCTTTTGGTTTATACTGTTAAGGGTTTCCCCAACACCTTGAGAGCAGTGGGATGGATGGAGTGAGGGGAAGAAAGAGAGGAGAAGCAGAGCACAGATGGGGTGATTATGGCTCAGGTTCAGGCAGGAACTACAGGTTCTCCCCACTTCATGAGGCACATGTACAGATCCAGATAAACATGGTGGTGGGTGCTGGTGTTGCCTTGAAAGATCCCCTTCACTTGGCATGTGTGCCTATTTCCTGGCTGCTGTGTCAGCTGCACACAGCCCATGGCTGCCCCTAGCACCCAGGAAGTTATTCTCGGCAACTACCACCCTGGGTTTAGTGTGCTTCATGCACCTCACTCAACACCTGAGGTTGTAGGCAACCAGGGCCTGGCTGACTTGAAGGCATGCAGACCAGCCCCATGCCTCAAGGTGGGGATAGCTTTGGAGCAGTGGATGCTCCAGAACTCCCAGGGATTGGAACAAGCCACCTTCTCTAGTAAAGGGCCAGACGGCAAATTGTTCAGTCTTTATGGGCCACATTGTCTTGTTACAAATGCTCAACTCCGCCCTTGTAGCAAGAAGGCACAGACATGAGGTCAATGAAGGGGTGTGGCTGTGTACCAATAAAACTTTATTTATAAAAACAGGTGGTTGCTAGATTTGGTCCAAGGGCCATAATTTGACTACCCCTGGTCCAGACTTTATCTGACACTGTGGCTCCTTTATCTTTCCTATTTTGTTTCCCTCACAACCCAAGAGGGGTGTGTGCATGTGTCTGTGCATGCGTCTGTGTCTGTGCGTCTCTGTGTGTGTCTGTATTGTGTGAGTGCTGGAGAGCATTCCCTCGGAGTCTCATACACCTGAATCCCTCTCTCAAGTGCTGCTTCTAGACAATTCAAACCATGATAGATATGGACTATGTTTGGCTTTAGAAACCAAATGAACCCAAATGGAAAGAGACAGGGACACTACAGCTGAGAGATGAGCAGAGCATGTTTATCACTGCACAGGCAACTGCATCATGGGAATGTCACCAAACATAGGCTACATAACCCAGCCTCTGGCCTGCACGTGAGGAAGTGGGTGTATCCTTCTGCCGTGATAGCTTTTTTGGCTGAGATTCAGCAGGGCTGGGAAGGCCCAAGATTAAGGAAATCATGGATGAGGTACTGCATAAGGTACAGCTTTTGCTGAAGCGTGGACCTCAAGATCCTCTGATATTTTCTCTCCAGAGCAACCTGCTGAAGTTTGTCTCCTCCAGGGCATGTCAGGCTAGACATGTTTTGTGCCCAAATGCTGGTCCAGGGGGAGCACTTACTACAAGTCCTCATTGTGTCCTGGTTTTGTGAAGTTTTTTTTTTTTCTCACAAAGTCTTTTTCTTTTTACTGGACAGGTTCTGCTAGTTGTGTGTACTCAGAGCTACCCTGCACAGAATACACTGTGCCCTGAGCATCTGAGTCATGTGATGAACCACCCATCATGGTGACTGTCTCGGTCTGGGTTTTCCCAGAAGTCACTGAGGTAAGGACTCAAGGAGGAGCAAATCTGGGAGGCAGGCTCAGGGAATACTATAGAAAAGGAGTAGTGGAGTGAGATAGGGAAGAGAAAGCAGACATAACTGTAGTGAACTGGAGTCTTATCCCATTTTGGAATTCTGGTAAATGGTGTTGAATGCCTGTCTCAGAATTTTATCTTCCATGGGCAAGTGAGCCCCTTACTATTCCTACACCAATTCCCAACAGTCATTGGGTGAGGGCTGCTTCTGGAAGATAGCAATGCCTTAGCACTCGCAACCCACCATGTTCAGGGGCAGAATATGCTCTGGCAGCCACAAAAATTCTTATTCAGATATGTAAGAGCCGGCAGTTGGAAATCAGGCCAGGAAACCACACCTCTGGCCACAGAAGTGCGTATGTGATCCAAATTGGACAAATCATGATGCCTCCTTCTTCTCGTAGTGACTGGGCTGGAGGCAGGCATGGGACCTACGCTGGACCAATTAGAATTCTTCCCTGAGTTTTTCTACTGGGAATCTTTGGACTCAAGGAGCCAGGTCATGGATTCAAGTGAGTTTGAACCTGCCATGTGGAGAATATTGTGAAGGAGTAAGGACAATAGGAGGAAAGCAGAGAAGATAGATAGGGAAATCCCTTTCTAATAAGCTAGTATGCTTTGGGGTTACTATCTTCGGCAATGTAGAGTTTGGACTAGTGTAGTTTGTGGATTCCCTCTGGGAAGTGAGACTTCCAGATCGAGGGGAGGCTGCCCATATGGCTATAATGAAGGGCCTGGGGATTGTGTCAAGATGGAAAAGGAATCACACCTGGGTGTTCTACAGAGATTTGATAGAAATTTCAAACAGCAAACGGCCTCAGTAGTACACAGGGAATGCCCAAAGACATTCATAAATTAATTTACTAATATCTTCATGGTAGGTCATGTTTTCTCACCCCTGGAAGTAGATCCCAAACATCAGCTCAAATTTTGTTCCCAGGCCTGCCAGGGGAAATGCTAAACTCTGTAGAGATAGAAATAAAACTGAAGGAAATAAAACTCTGTAGAGATGTTCCTCATCACTTGGGACAGGCTTTTATATTATTCAACAGAATAGTTAATGTGCTATCATAAAGTATTTGCTTCTGGATGATTTCTTCCAAGTCCTGAGCTTCTTCAAGGGCAGTGAGTGGTTAACTTAATGTAAGTGGGCATGACCAAGATGTCCCACCAAAGGAGTCCCTCACAAAAGAAGAGATGGGGCTGCCCCAGAGCCATATTCCTGCTATCACATGCAGAGCCACAGGAAGCAAATTCCGGCCATTTCAGACAGACATTTGGTGCTTGCTTCCAGACACTGAATATTCACAAATATTGAAATCCAGTCTCAGGGCAGCAATCAAGAATTATTAAACAGACATTTGTGACTGGGTTTTTTAAATGTTATTTTCATTTTACTGAACAAGAAGATGGAGCAAACCTGGCAACCCAGAGTTTCTGTGAGTTTTGTACAAATATATCCAGCTAAGGAGGAGAAACCAAAGTGTAGATGGGAAGTCAGCCCAGCTTGGAATCCAAGCAAAATAGAACAATTGGGTGAGGGAAGAGCAAAGACTGGATCAGATTCATCCTTGCCAGTAAAGGTGAGAAGAAAAGTAAAAGAGGTAGAGCGTATGTAGGTATATATGTATATGCATATGTATTTTTATGTATATATGTACACATATGTATATATTATCTATTTATCTATCTCTATCATTTAATTTATATAGTCATGGCCATAGAAGGAATCCAGTCAGACCAATGATGACTTGCTCTCAGCAGGGTAGTTTCTTTTGTAGACACACTTCGGGCCCAGAGATATTTTACTTACCTCACCTCTGTAGAAAGATACTTCCTACCCAATGCCACAAGAAAAACCTTCCCTGCCTCATTAAAATTTCGCAACTCATTCTGACTCTTAGAAATAATAAACAAGGACTTGCTGTTCTGGGATGCTGTTTTCCATCAAGAACCTCAGTCAACAAACAAAAAGTTGATGATGTCCCTGTGCTCTCCTTCCTAAGACGGAAGAGGGGTCTTAAGTATTTAACAGTCATTTTCAAAGAAGGGTAAGACATAGCTACTCTAATTGGAAGCATCTGGCTGACCTACCCCCAGGTAACCGCTGCATAAGTATCATTATATGTGGTATATCTTAGTCACTAAACAGAAATAAAATAAATGCATTTCAGATAGGGTCAGCTAAGGTAAAAATGCTCAGTTGCAAACACTGGGAGGATGCTGTGGGCTTCTCAGTGTAGAAGAGACAAATAACTATCAGAAACTGGACTAATTTGGCTCATCTTGGGAGAAAAGTAACAATAGCCAGTCTTTCAAGGCACATAACAGGAAGAACAGCTCAGAAAGGCACAAGATGGTCAAAGGTGTTGTTTCGTGGAGCGTACATTATGTGCCAGGCACTTGGCGAGGAATTTCTCATGTAATATATCTCCTTTAATTCCTATATCAACCCTATAATGTAGAGATCTACAGACAATACATCTTTTAAAATAAGGTGTTCATTGTAGAACAACTTTAGATTTATAAAAATACTGCAAAGATGGCACCAGGGTGGTACCTGGGTGGCTCAGTTGGTTAAGTGTCAGACTCTTGGTTTCAGTTCAGGTCATGATCTCAAGATTGTGAGATTGAGCTCCATGCTCAGCGTGAAGTCTGATTGAGATTCTCTCTGGCTCTGTCCTTCCCCATCACTCGGTCTCTGTCTCTGTCTCCGTCTCTCTCTCTCAAATAAATAAATAAATCTTAAAAAAAAAAAAAAACGATGGCACCAAGAGTTCCCATATATACCCCAGATCCTGTTACTAACATCTTGTGTTGTATGGTACATTTAAATAATGAGCCACTTTGATAAACTACTATTAACAGAAGTCTACACTTTATTCAGATTTCCTCAGTTTTTATGTAGTGTCCTTCCCCTGTTCCAGAATCTCATCCAATTACCACATTAAATGTAGTCATCATGTTTCCTTAGGTATCTCCTGGCTGTTAGTTTCTTAGACTTTCCATGTTTTTGATGATTTTGACAGTGGTAAGGACTGTCAGCTAGGTATTGCATAGAATAGCCCTTGAGTGGAATCTGTCGGATGTTTTTCTCATGTCTAGAGTGAGGTTGTGGGTTTGGGGGAGGAGAACTATAAAGTGACATTCTCAACACCCATCAAGGATACATACTATGATGCCTTATCATTGTTGATGTTAACCTTCATCACCTACCTGCCTGAGGTAGTGTCTGTCAAGTTTCTCCACTGTAAAGTTACGCTATTTTTTTTCTCTTTCCATACCATACTCTTTAAGTCACTCTATACAACGCACACTTAAAGAGCGAGGAGTTATGTTCTACCTCTTTGAGTACAGAGTGTCTATTAAATTATTTAGAATTCTTTATAGGAGGCTTGTCTCTTTCTCGTCGCTTAATTATTAAACCATTTATTTATATCAGTGTGGACACACAGACATGAATTTTATTACATTGAGTTATAAACTAATACTATTTTATTTTGTTTTTTGCTCAAATTGTTTTAGGTTGGCCATTGGAAACTTTCAGTTGGCTCCTATTGCCCCCTTTTTAGAGCTTCCTTGCTAAAAAAGCAATACAAGATGTTCCAAGTTCATCTTGTATATTCCCTGTCCAGTGCTAGAATCAGCCATCTCTCCAAAGAGGCTTGGCTCATTTTATTGTAGAATGATGTTAGTAACTAAGATCTGAGTGCTGGGTGTGCTCATTGCTTCTGGTCTCTCTCTCTGCCGACAGAGTAAGGAAATCTGCGTGTGTGTGTGTGTGTGTGTGTATGTATACTAACTCATATGTACAGGGGTCTACAAATATTTATATATGTAACCATCTTTATCTACCATAAGCTAAACATGAGTTCATCTTGCTATCTCTAACTCTAATCCATCATCATATGGGTCATTCTAGACTCCTCCTCTTGCTTATTTGTAAGCTCTCACTCCAACAATGAGAAATGTGGCTCTCATAATTCACCATCTATTGACTCAGTTGTTCAGTCTAGTATAGAGATCTAGCAATATTAGAATTATTAACCCATATCCCCATGGGAAACAACTTTTATCAATTAGAGCACAATCTTAAGAATAATGGATCTTTCAAATTATTAATATGTTTTTCTCTTCTGTCTTCCTATGTACATGATGACCATGGCATCCACATATCTGGGTAAGGCTGGGGAATTAGGATTTATTACAGAAGGAATACAAAAAAATAATGATGATGATGATATTAATTGATTAATTAATGATGAAGATGGTGAAGGCACACTTATATACATAATACACAAAGAGGTGTTATTAGGTACCAGGCACTATCCTCTATATGAACTAATCCAATCATTCCAAGAATCTCTATGAGATACTGTTTAACCCCATTTTGCAGAAGAGGAAATCAAGGCACAGAGAGGCTTTGTAACCTGCCCAAAATTATACCACTTTCATACCGCAGAGTTCTGCTTTAGATCTAGCCTTTTGACTCTAGAATCTGTGCTCTTGGTTACTTCCTTACTGGCTCTAAGGGAGTAAATTTTAAATTTCTGACATTTGCTTCAACGTGGATGGAACTGGAGGGTATTATGCTGAGTGAAGTAAGTCAATCGGAGAAGGACAAACAGTGTATGTTCTCATTCATTTGGGGAATATGAATAATAGTGAAGGGGAATATAAGGGAAGGGAGAAGAAATGTGTGGGAGATATCAGAAAGGGAGACAGAACATAAAGACTTCTAACTCTGGGAAATGAACTAGGGGTGGTGGAAGGGGAGGAGGGCGGGGGGTGGGGGGGAATGGGTGACGGGCACGGAGGGGGACACTTGACGGGATGAGCACTGGGTGTTATTCTGTATGTTGGTAAATTGAACACCAATAAAAATTAATTTATTAAAAAAAATTTCTGACATTCACAAAATTATTTTGCAGTCAGACAATAATACAATTTTAAGTCACATGGCTGATTTTGGAAAGTGTTCTAAATTCCTTTCTCTCTATTCTTTTTTTTAATTTTTAAAATTTAATTTAATTCTAAATTCTAGTAGTTAACATACAGTATATTATATTAGTTTCAGATGTACAATAGTGATTCAACAATTCCACATATCCCCCAGTACTCATCACAAGTGTACTCCTTAATCCCCAAAATCTATTTTACCCATCCCTCCACTCACTTCCCCTCTGATAACCATCAGTGTGTTATCTATGGTAAAAAATCTGTTTCTTGATTTCTCTCTCTCTTTCTCTCTCTCTCTCTTTCCTTTTAAATTCCACATAGTGAAATCATATGTCTTTCTCTGACTGATTTATTCAACTTAGCATTCTACTCTCTAGCTTCATCCATGTTGCAAATGGCAAGATTTCATTCTTTTTGATGGCTGAGTAATATTCCAGTGTGTATATATACCATATCTGCTTTATCCATTCTAAGCCCAAGTGTCCATCTAATGATGGACATGTGGGCTGCTTCCAAAATTTGGCTGTTGTAGATAATGCTGCTATAAACATTGGGGTGCATGTATCTCTTTGAATTAGTGTATCCCTTTCAAATACCCAATAGTGTTATTACTGGATCATAGGTAGTTACATTTTTAACTTTTTGAGGATGCCCTCATATCTTTCTTTCCATTCTTTACCAAATTGAGGCTGGGACTTAGTAGGCAGGACTACAGAATTTTTGTCAAGGATGGACCAGGGAAGAAAAAAAATGGGAAGCCTGCCTCCTCTGATTTTAGGGAAATGAGAAAAATGACAAGGAAAGAGAGAGAGAGAGATGAAGGACTATCACTTGATTTTCCCTCTTTGGTCTTCAGACCCAGGTTGGGGAAAATGATGGGTGAGGGAAACGCTGAGGGCAGGGATTTCTCATCTCACTCCTGTGTTTGGGACTCCAGGAGGAACTCAAAGTGAAGAAGCTCTGAGCTATCAGAGGGGATCTGAGTCAGTTAAGAAACAAAGTGGTATGATCTGACTACCCAGATAGCCTCAGAGCAGGGATCTTGCAATACAGCCTTTCATTGTGGGGCAGAGGGTTCCACATAGTAGCATGGAGTGCTTCCTTCCACTTTATTCTGTTCTCCTTTCTCTCCCAAGCAGATGGTTAGCATAGCCCAACTCAGACAAAAATCACAAACTCAGAAAGGCCAAATAAGCACCTTAATCATATAAAAAACAAAAAACAACCTATTTCTCTAAGTATTACAATCCTAATTTACATATAAGGAAACTGAAGCCCAAAGAGGTTGAGATGCTTGTCCAAAGTCCCGCAGCATATTAGTAAGTGTCAGGATTTGATCCCAGGTTTGTCTGATGGCAAAACAGGTGCTTCCTCCACTAAGTTAAGCTGCCTCTAAGCAGGGACAGGAACAAACTGGAGGCTCAGCATTGAGCCTCCTCTATGGAAAGAGACTCTTCTGTTTTGAGTATCTTCCTTCTTATAAAATTTCCCACTCAGACCAGTAAACCAGTGGCCAGATCTATATGTTTTTGTTTCCTTTTTCTTTTTTTTAAAATTTTATTTATTTATGATAGTCATCACACACACACACACAGAGAGAGAGAGAGAGAGAGAGAGAGAGAGGCAGAGACATAGGCAGAGGGAGAATCAGGCTCCATGCAGGGAGCCTGATGTGGGATTCTATCCTGGATCTCCAGGATTGCGCCCTGGGCCAAAGGCAGGCACTAAACCGCTGCGCCACCCAGGGATCCCTTGTTTCCTTTTTCATCCGGAGAATAGAACTTATAACAATAATAACCCCAGGGAACGAGCAGGTCTCCCCCCACCCCTGTTCTGAGAATCCCTTCTTGCCTTGTGGAACCTGTGCTCTGACCTCTCCAGCTTGCTCACCCATCCATTCCTCCTCATGTATTTGTCTGCAGTGTGCCAGGCATTGTGCTTGGTGGACAAGTCCTAGCTCTTGCACCACCTACTAATTAGAGGAACTCAAAAAATTTTCCCAAAGATTTTCAGCAACCAAGAGGTTGCCCAGCCTATGAGGCCATGTTGGCCTTATGCAGCTTTCTCCCCCACCCCACTCTCCCCAACATACTTTCTGTGCTTGACAGCATAGCTTTGCAGTCACTGCCCACAAACAGCAGCATCCAGGATGACATAATGAAGTAAGAATGGAATTTTAACTCAGTTAGTCCTGGATTCAAATTCTGACTCTTCTCTTTGCCAATAGCATCTTGGAGTATGTTCTAACACCTGCCTGAGCCTCAGTCTTCAGCTCTAAAATGGGGACATAACAGCTTCCTCTGAGGGGTGCTATGAGGCTTGGAGACTGCATATACACAGTGCTCAGCATCCCACCTGAAACAGAGTAACCATCCAAGACATTATAGCCAAAGCTTTATTGCTTCCAATTGTTTGGGAAACAAAGATGACATGATGGGGTGGCCACAAAAGGAGAGCGGTAGGTTTCCATAAGGCCCCCTCTGGACTCGGGATTCTTGGACATATTCCAGATCATTCAGTTGTCTCAGAACAGGATAAATGAGAGGGAATAGGGAGGGGATGTTCTTGCAGGGGCCAGTTGCAGTGGTAATTCTCAGAACAACAACAAAAAAAGAGAATACATGGTCAGAAATCATAGCAGAGCTCTGGCTTTTAGCTCTGTGTTCCTTTCTATCCTTTCCAAACCTTTGTGCCCAGTATCCTTTTAAAGAGAAAACCTGAAAATTATAGTTTGAAATACCATGTAGATTTTCTGTGGCCACAAGCAAGCAAAAAAAAAAATTCAAATCCAACTCAAAATTACCCTGAATTTGTCAAAAGAGAACATAGCAGGCTAGGCTCTCACCAGAAAAGGTTTATGTAGAAAGAGAATTAAATCCATCTTATTGAATCTTGGTGGCAGAAGGACCAGCAGGGATTTGCAATGGAGGAAAAACTGCACATACATCATTGTAAAACCTTTGGTAAACGAAGCATTTGTGTTACCCATGGGTTTGTATCTCTAAGCAAGCATGCAAAACATTTTTTAAAAATTTTTGACCATTTAGGATGGGGATATTTTAAAACTGGAGTTGTTAAATATTTATTTAATGTTCATTTCTGGCCACTTTTTATGCAGGCTCTGGGGGGTGGGGGGAGAGATTCATTCTAAATCTTGGGTTGTGCCCCAAAGAGACGATGGGCACTTTTAGTCTGCAGGGCAGACCAAAGCAACACAGGGGACATGGAGGACCCTTAAGACCAGCATGGTTAGTGCCATGATACAGCGAAACAGAGTCCTGTGACAGCACAACCAACATGGCACCTCACCCAGCTTTAGAAGGTAGAAGACCTTCTTCATTTACATTTTGAGAGAGATTGTCGAAGACACTACACGAGGACCATTTTAATTGGAAGTAACATTGTGAGCATGTTCAAGAAATGGCCATTTATTGGTATCCCGTTTCAGGGCCATCTCCAAAGTGAGTTAACTCACCACTGATAGCTCAGCATCATCATTATAAATACCAAAGGTTGTCTTATGGGCACAGTGGTCATTTCCCCAAAGTCAAGTTCATGAGCTCGTCTAATGGTACACGTGTGCCCCCTCCCTCACTAGCCCAGTGTGGCCTGGTTGCTTCTTTCCTGCTCCTTGTCCTCTTACCCTCCTCCTGCACCATCTTCCTCCCAATTCCATCTGTTTAGAACTTTTCTTTTCCCCTTCATCATGGTTAGTCTTTTATCAGTTGCATGGTGAGCCACAGCCTGTCACCTTGGCCTTCATTATTTCTAGTTCAAATGTGTTGTGGGATTAGAAACTAGATACCCAAGCTTGTTAGAATAAGTTGTAAAGTAACAATTAGCCATATGTAAAGATACTATTCTGCAAAATGCTCTCCTTTTTCCCAACATCTTTCCCAAGCTGACTCTGAATCATCTTTTCAGGGTCAGCTTATACATCATACCCTCCAGGGGACCTTCCTTCCCCCAACCTTTTTTTTTTTTTAAAGATTTTATTTATTTATCCATGAGAGACACAGAGAGAGGCAAAGAGAGAGAGGCAGAGACACAGGCAGAGAGAGAAGCAGTCTCCCTGCAGGGAGCCCGACGTGGGACTGGATTCCTGGTCTCCAGGGTCACGGCCTGGACTGAAGGCGGCGCTAAATCACTGAGCCACCAGGGATCCCCCCACCCTATCTTAAATATTTCTGCACCTCTCCGTATTCACCTGCTAGGGCTGCCATAACCACTGAGATAGGAGGGCTTTTAACAACAGAAATGTATCATCTTGCAGTTCTAGAGGCTGGAAGTCTAAGATCAAGGTCGGTTCCTTCTGAGGTGGTAAGGTGCCTCTCTCCTAGTCTCTGGTGGTATGCTGGCCATCCTTGGCACTCCTGAGCTGGTGGAAGCATCACCCCAATATCTGCCTCTATCCTCACATGGTGTTTGCTTTGTGTGCATGCCTGTGTCCAAATTCCTCTTTTTCAGAAGGACATCAGTTGTATTGGATCGGGGCTCATCCTACTCCAGGAGGACTTCAACTTAACTAATTTACACCCAAAACAATCCTATCCCCAAACAAGGTCACATTCTAAGGTACTGAACGTTAGGACATCAGCATATCAATTCGAGAGGGACACGATTCAATTCTCAATTCGAAACACTTCCTTTGCTTTGCTTCTTTAGCCACAGAAATAGTCTCTTTATTTCCAATGCCTGTTTTCCCACACCGCTGAGGTCAGGGGATATGATCCATCTCCTCCATACCTCCGTTCCTGGCTCCTGGAGCTTACTCCATGGAACTGAATTCTAACTAACACAGGAAAGGATGAGGGGGGAAAAGACCATTTTTCAGGCACCTGCTATGTGACAGGCAGTATGCAAGGAGTTTTACCTAAAAGTCAGCTTTCTCGCTAAGAAAAATGCATTAAATGTGTCAGCTTAGCAACAGCCATTTTTGTTGCTCTGAAACTTGTTTTTTCTTTTTGGATTGTATGTGCACTGGCTACGTACTTTGTTTATGGACGATTTGACAGCAAACAACAACAATAGAAAAGGAAAGCAATAAAAGAAATGAGGGAACTGGGCCCAGCTTAGCTAAACACGAGGGATGCTATGCTGCTCAGGTGTGTATCCTTCAGGTGGTAACACAATGCAGATACCCCATGGGTGGTATCTTACATTATATCTTACAATATATCTTACACCAAGACTCTAGTAGAAATGATGCTATACAGGGGTTGGGGGAGTTTCAGACAGCAGGTGACTAGTTGCTTAAGAAAATTTTCAGCGTGCACCAAAAAGACCTTTATCTCCTGCTTTGGTTGAAGCTTCGCAGAGCCAATGCATGGAGGCAGAGTATTTGTTGATTTCCTATCACTCATACATTTCGTCCTCACAGAGCCCACCTGGGGTGCAAATCTCCCGCACTTAACTTCGAGAGTCCATTTTCAAGGACTTATCACATAGAGGATGGCTGAGGTTCACAGTGATAGACACGACCATGTCTCTCCCCATTTTCCTTATCTTCCAACGTCCTCTAACTAGCTTCCCCTGTGATTCAAGATGCTAATCTTTCCTCTTGAGGAGTATTTGAGAGCAAAGTGAGTTTATGAAGATAGACTAGGTCATTTAGAGGCAGGAGACATGGATTCAAATCCTATTCCAGCAACGTACCAGCTGTGAGGTCTTAAGAAAATTAATGGAGCCCTTGTGCCTGCGGTTTACTGCATATAAAATGGAGAGAGATGGGGAACTAAGTGTTACTGAAGGCAAAAGAATCGGAAGCAGGTTCTTGAAGAGACATTTGCTCACCTACCTATACTGCAGCACTATTCACAATAGCCAAGAGGTAGAAGCAACCCAAGTACCCCTCGATAGGATGAAGGGACAAAGAAAATGTGGTATAGGGACACCTGGGTGGCTCAATCCATTAAGCGTCTACCTTTGGCTCAGGTCATGATCCTGGGACCCTGGGATTGAGCCCTGTGTCAGGCTCCCTGCTCAGCGGGGAGTCTGCTCTCCCTCTCCTTCTGCCCTTCCCCCACCCACTCGTGCACACTTTTTCTCTCTCTCAAATAAATAAAATCTTTAAAAGGAAGAAAATGTGGTATATGCAAACAATGGAATGTTATTCCGCTTTTAAAAAGAAGGGACTTCTGACACCTGTTTTAACATAGATGAACCTTAAGGACATTACACTAAGTGAAATAAGCCAGTTAAAAAAGACTCATACTGTATGAGGTACCTAGAGTAGTCAGACTCTTAGAGACAGGAAGTAGAATGGTGGTTACCAGGAGCTGGGGTGGAGGACAAGAATGGGGGGCTGGTGTCTAATGAGTAGAGGTTTCTCAATTTTGCAAGATGAAGAAGTTCTGGAAATCGGGAGCACAACAATGCAAATATACTTAACATTACTGAATTGTATGCTTAGAAATGGTTGAGAGAGTAGATTTTATGTTTTGTGTTCCTTCCCAAAATTTGAAAAAAATAAAATAAAAAGCACGTGCCAAGTACTTTACCTATACATCCTTTATTATATCTGAAGCCATTCTGAAAGTTAGGCATTATTGTGCACAATTTGCAGATGAGAAATAGGAGGCAAAAAGAGGCTATGAACCATGTATTCAAGGTCATGAGCAGCAGAGACAAAGTCAACTTCATCCAAAACCAATGCTTCTTTCTCCATACTAACTGATTAGTTACAACAAAGTCCAGAATAAGATAAAATGAGATACATCCTGAAAGCACTGACCTTAATATCTGGCACATACAAGAATCTGTAATGTAATCTTTCTCCTCATATTTCCACATTTTAAAGACTTTCAAGCCCCAATAAAAACAGCCTAACCATTTTTATCCTCTGAGAATGCTCCAAGTGGTGATTGTTGATTAAATCAAATCCTTTTTAATTGCAAGTTGAGCAAATTCATTTGTTGAATAACCCACTTATCAAATAATCACCATGTGCCATTCCTAGGCCAGGCATCTTTCTGGGTATCGGGGAAAGAGAAATGGATAAGACCCATCCCTGCCTTTGAAAAGATCACAGTCCAAGGGAGTGCTGAAGACGGGAACAGACAGGTAAATGACTTCCTTGTATCACATGTGATATTACAAATAGGTACAAAGATCTGAGGCAATCTCTGTTTCAAGATTAAAATCCCTAAAAATGATCATTTAAGATCTAAAAAACACAAACAAAAACAAAAACCCAACAACCTTGGGGCACCTGTGTGGCTCAATTAAGTGTCTGCCTTCAGCTCAGGTCATGATCCCAGGGTTCTGGGACGGAGCCCCACATCGGGCTCCCTGCTCAGTGGGAGTCAGTTTCTCCCTCTTCCTCTACTCCTCTCCCTCACTCGTGCTCTCTCAAATAAATAAAATACTAAAAAAAAAAAAAAAAAGAAAGAAAAAAGAAACCCTTAAAATTGCAAAATGAAACCTCAATGAGATATCGCTACCTATCTAGAAGAATAGCAAAACAAAAGCAAAATAAAAAGTCTGACAATGCCAAATCCTGGCAAGGATGTGAAGCAACTGTGAGACTCTTATGCATTGCTCCTAGGAATGCAAAATTATACAACCCCTTGGGAAAAAAGTGTAGCAGTTTCTTTTAAAAGTTAAACTTAGGGCACCTAGGTGGCTCAGTTGGCTAAATGTCTACCTTTGGCTTGGGTCATGATCTCAGGGTCCTGGGATTGAGCTTCAAGTCGGGCTCCCTGCTCAGTGGGGAGTCTGCTTCTCCCTCTCCTTCTGCCTGTCGCTCCCCCTGCTTGTGTTCTTTCTCTGTCAAATAAAATCTTTTAAAAAATTAAACATATACTGAAAATCAGACTTTATAATTCTACTCCTAGGTATTTAGCCAAGAGAAATGAAAACTTATGCTCACACAGAAACCTGAGTGATGTTTATAGTGGATTCATTCATAATCGCTCCAAACTGAGAACAAACCAAATGTCCTTCATTGGTGAATTGATAAACAAGCTACATTCATGCAGAGGAATACCACTGAGAAGTGCAATGGAAGAGAAATTTTTTAAAAAAATATTTTATTTATTTGAGAGAGAGAGAGAGAGAGAGAGAACAAGCAGGGAGGAGGAGCAAGGGAAGAAGGAGAAGCAGACTCCTGCCTACTGGGAGCCCGATGCAGGGCTTGATCCCAGGATCCTTGGATCATGACCTGAGTGAAAAGCAGATGCTTAACCAACTGAGCCACCCAGGTGCCCAAGAAAGATTTTTATTTATTTTTATTTTTATTTTTTTTAATATTTTTATTTATTTATGATAGTCACACAGAGAGAGAGAGGCAGAGACATAGGCAGAGGGAGAAGCAGGCTCCATGCACTGGGAGCCCGCCACGGGATTCGATCCCGGGTCTCCAGGATCGCGCCCTGGGCCAAAGGCAGGCACCAAACTGCTGCGCCACCCAGGGTTCCCCCTTTTTTTTAAAAAAAATATTTAGATTTTTAATATATATATTATGCTAAGTGAAAGAAGGTAGACTCAAAATGCCAGATACTGTATGATTCCATTTATAGGACATTTTAGAAAATGTCCTTATACATTCTATAAGGATAGAAATCAGGTCTGTGGTTGTGAGATGAGGAGTTGGCTTCAAAGGGACAGCCCAAGGAATCTGGAGGTGAGGTAGGAGGATGGAGACATCATGGGTCTTGACTGTGATAATGATTACATGACTCTGTGCATTTGTCAAAATTCACAGAAATGTTCACCAAAAAGAATCAATTTTACTGCATATAAATTATAAAGTAAATTTAAATAAATTTTTAAAAAATATGTAAAGACATTATCCTGCTTAGCAACAAAGAGTTCTGCTGGCAGAGCAGAGACTGTGAGGAATCTCTGAAATGTGGGGCCAAAATGGGATTAGATTAAAAAAGGAATCCACAGGGCAGGATCCAAACCAGAGAACAGAGCTGCAGAAGATGGGTTCAAACATCCCAGAGGTGATGATGGAAACAAGGGGGGCTGAGGACATTGACAAGTCATTCATTTTATGCTGCAACTTCCCTGTGCTAAGGAAGTAGAACCCAAGCCATCCTGCTTCTCCCCAAGCCTTCTGGCTTCTCAGTTTAGCGAGGCAAGCACCATGATCACAAAATCTTAGGTCAGGCAGAGAGATACCCAAAGTGGATGGGGGTGCTCAGGATGAATCAGGGCCACCCAGAAGACCACCTGCTTAAGCATCCTATTGGTCAACACATCCCACTCTCTGCATAAAGCATAGATGTGGCTAAGGAACTGCAAGCACCACAGTTCCTACCCATCCCTCCCCAAGAAGACAGTGCTAACAAACCCAGTAGACATTCTACAAGGAATCTCAACCACAAAGATGAGTCCCAATCCGGACTTACCAAACCCATGGAAATACCAACCAACACTATGAAATAGAAGATGTAATCTCAAAAAGTAGAAGAACGTAAATCCAAGGATAGAGAACCAACAGAACCAGTAGGTCAGGACTTTAAAATACGTGTAATTAATAGTCTCAAAGAGACGAAGGATATTGCATATATGAAATAAGAACAGGTATTTATGCAAAAAGAAACAAATAGGATTCTTCGGAAAAGAAAAGCATAGCTGTTAAAACTGAGATGAGGAACTTCATAGAGATTTAACTCTAGCTGGAGGATTGAGGGTAGGCTTCTTTGAATCTCCAGCTCTCAGCTGAGAGATCATTCCTGTCAGTAGAAACAGTAAAAACAAAGGTAAAGAATGATGGGAAAGTATTGTGTAATTTCTAAGGAACCATAATAAACTCGGAGTAGCTGGAGCAAAAAATATAGGGGAATAGTTTTTTCTTTTTACTCTGCCTTCCTTTGTGGTATGAGCCATGAACTATGTCACAATGAAAGTGTTCACAACAGTCAGCCATGAATTACATTGTGGTGAAAGGGTTCAGTTGTGAGTACACACATATAATGTGGGCACTTTCAACTACTGTTTCATTTTACTCTTTACTTCCTATCATCTGTAGCAGGTTACATTTTCCAAAGATGGTCACCGCAATATTTCCCCATTTCATTTGCTCTTTTTATAATACAATGTTGATGATTCTCCCATCAAGTGGGGCATCTGTGTTGTGTCCCTTGTTGCTGAGCCCTCGCAGATCTTTGTGATTTCTCCTGCCAACAGAGTCAGGCAGAAGTGATGCTCTGTGAATTCCAAGGCTGGATCACACAATGCCAGGCAATTCTGCTTGCTTTCTTGGGATGCCAGCTCTTGGAACTCAGCTGCCATGCTGTGAGGAAGCCCAGGCTACACACAGAGACCACGTGTCAATGTTCCAGCTGACAGTTCCAGCCGAGGTTCTGGCTGGCAGCCAGAGTCAATTGCCAGATATGTGAGTAAAGAAAGTTCAAGATGACATCTGCCTCAGCCACCATCTGAACACAACTACATAAGAGACCCTGAATGAGTACCGACCAGCTGGGCAGAGTCAACCTCTAGAACTACAGGCGACAATAAAATGACTGTTTTTGTTTCAAGCTGCTGAGTTGTGGGGTGATTCAGTACACAGCAACACATTAAAAACATCTTAGTTTGTAAATGTGAAAAATACAAAATTTGCATTTCTTTAAAATAACATCCATTTCTAACTTCGTGGGAAATTAGATGAAATTTAATCTTCAGTCCCCAACATTTGCTACAACTGGGACCATGAGAAGAAAAACAGGATCCTCACACCTTGACTCAGTGTCATAAACCCACCCTGTCACCATCACCAGTAGTGGATAGGCTGAGACTTATGGAGAAACAAGGGGACAAGGCAAGGGATGTGGACACAGAACCAAGAAGGAATGGAGGGCTCTTCTTTCAGCTAAATATTTCTAAACCAATGGAGAAGAGGAAGGTTTTGTATAGGGAGCTCTGGACTTGGGTTTCTGTCTGTGTGATCTTGGGTAGGTGATCTCACCTCCCTGACTCTCCCTTTTCCTCAACTATAAAATGTGAAGAATAATAGTTATTTCATAGAGAGTGCCCATCCGCAAAAATATGGTGAAAATGTGGAACCTGGGTGGCTCAGCTGGTTAAGTGTCTGACTCTTGATTTTGGCTCATGATCTCAGGGTTGTGAGATTGAGCCCCATGTCAGGCTCCGAGATGGGTGAGGAGTCTGCTTGAGATTCTTTCTCTCTCCTTCTCTCTCTGTTCATCACCCCTCTCCCAAATAAATAAATAAATCTTTAAAAATATATATCTTGTTTAAAATGAATCCACAAGGGTAAAAATACGTGGAAAGCCTTTTACTTTAGGATGGATAAGAATTCAGGATGTCTCAGACTGAATCATTTTTGACATGTTCTCCATAAGCTTGCTGGATGCCCCACCACTACATAGCTTCCAGTCATCACTGCCCTTGGTGATGTTTCTTGTATCCCCATCCCAAAACACTCCCATGACAGTTACACACCATACTTACTCAGAGCTTGGGGCAAAGTTTTTGTTCAACTCCTACCCAATGGCCACTCTTCCTTCTTGTCAGTTGCTTCAGGGTAATTCTACATGAAATATGATGCCCTACACCCTCATCTCCAGGGGATTTTAAAGGTTGCATCCCTTTGATTTCTCCCTTCAAAACATTTCACAAATCCTCCCCCGCCCCCTCTCCTTGTTCACCACACCCTCTCAAGACCAATTATCATTGTCTCCTACCTGGATCCTACCAAATGAGATGCCTCATTTCCTTTCCCCACCTCTTCAAATCCATTAACCACTCACAAGTCTGGGCAATTTTTACACATCCTATCACATCACCCCCTGCTTGAAATTCTTTAATTAATTCCCACTGCACTTTTGGGTAAACTCAAAATCCACACCAAGTACAAGGTTGTGCATGACCTGCAGCTGCCCACCTTGCCAGTCACTGGCTCCCTGCCACCCTCTACCTACCCCAGTCACATGGGTGCTCATCAGAACCTTTCTTATACACAAGTCCTTTCCCCACTCAGAGCCTTCATATATTTTCTTCTCTTTTGCTTAGAATCCTCTCTCTTCTCCTGATTTCTGGTTCATCTTTTTGGACTCTGCCTTTATGTTTTTAAGGAAAGCTTTTTTGAGTCTCCTCTTCTACATATATGTGGCCCTCCCATAATAGTAATGATGATGATAATACTGCTAACAATAACAATATCCTTCATGTTTGTAGTCACAGTTCATAAAAATATATTTCCTTGTATTATTATTTAATTGATACCTGTGTCCTCCACTAAATTCACAGAAACCAAATCTCATTCGCTTACTGGTTTAATGCCAGCACCCAGCACAATGTCTGGGCCATGGAAACTGCTCAGAACATGTTTCTGGATGAAAAAGATGGTGAATTAACACTGCCTGGAATCAGGGTTCCAGATGTTACCCTGATTGACACTATGAGTCCAACAGGTGTCTCCTGCAGCAAGAATCACTTTGAATGTGAAATGGAGACTTTGCCCAAACTTGCATTCTACACAGTGTTGTATGCCCTGTTGGTAACTCTCAGTCTGTAAGGATGGCTTAGTCTGTTTTATATTCCTAAACATTTGGTGGTTGGGGTTCTCATCTGATCAGTTCATCTTTTTCACTCTGAGAACACAGATCAGCCCATGGGCAGGCTGATTCTGGGTTAGGTGTCCTCCACCCCTGGTTCAAACTTCTGTGACCTGGAAATAGGTCAAACTAGCTAATGTTTGTCTGGATACTGACTGTATCATCATCTTCTGTTCTTTGGGAAATATTGCTAGGCTCAAATATGGCTTCTCTGTAGAGCCCCTTTGACCGATGGTAGGAGGCCGGCTTCTAGGTTCCATGTTTCCAGGTCCCTAGCATAGACAAAAGGCATGGGAGTGGGAAGTTGTATTGCTCAGGACAAGGAGGGCTCCCCTAGTGTCTCAGAGCTAGATGATTCTGCCAAATAGCCAAGTGGTTAAATGTTGAGGGCTGTAAATGAGGCTCATCTGTCAGTCGTGGGCGGGCACCAGCTCCATCTGCTGTGTCAGGAGTCTGGAGAGTGATTGGAGGAAGCAGCTTGTAAGCGTGAGGCCCAAGACGGGAGACAGAAGCTTCCTCAGGAGACTGTAGAACCGCGTACCTCGAAGCCTTTAGCAGTCCCTTCAAAAGTTTTACAGATGAAAAACAAAAACAAAAACAAAAAAACAAGACCTAAAGAGGGGGTAGGCTTGGCCTCATCACTCAGCAAATATGCAGCAGTGCCAGAACAAGAGTCAGCTCTCCAGAATTCTAGACCACTTTTCTCTCCACACAGACACACCTGACCCAACTTCCACCTAGCCCGTGGGTGGAGGAGATACTCTGAGCAACTTGAGAATAAAATAAGCCAGTTCTGTTCTCTATGTTCACATTTGTTCTTCAAGATTCTCTTTGTCCCTCTAGAACCTCAGAATAGATCTGATCACATTCATTCACCCATACGGTAGATATTTTTGGAGTGCCTCTATGTGCAAGGCATCATCCCAGGCATTGCAAATACATCAATGGAAAAATGGACCTCATCCCTGACTCTGAGAGCTCATGATTCAGTGGGAAAGATAGATAGTAGGCAAAAGGAAATCACATGAATGAATATTATATATATTATACACGTATGTTATATTAATATAATATACATATTAATATATATTAATATTATATATACCTCTATACACACATATACAAATCACATGAATGCATATATATATATATACACACAATATATATATTTATAAATTACGTCAGTTTTTTTAAGGAAAAGTATTGGGCACCAGTTGTGTCTAATACATGTGTTGCAGGATATTATGAAGAACTGACTGCCATGTCCCCCCCTCATACTTCTTTTAATACAGTGACCTTCCCCTCATTGGGCAGATGGCCATAGTGGCTCCAGAGGCTGGATGGAAAGTTTGAACAGTAGAATCAGACAACCAAAGAGTCGGATTCCAGATTTTTGAGCTTGTACTGATAAGAACGAGCATTTGCTGAGCTTTGTTCTTTGTCTCTGGTCCAGGAGAGAAGAGGAATTCTGGACCACAGGAGAGGAAAAGGAGAGGTAAGGGAGGAAGCAAGTGAGCTGTTGTTGGCATGGATTCTTGGAGATGGGGCCCTGTATACTGCCCATGGTGGAGATAAAATATGGATCTTTGCAACTCAGATCACCAAGTATATCAAGAGTTGGCCCCAGATCAGAGAGATTCCCAGCTGGTAGCTGAGCAAAGAACAGGAAATGCAGAAAGAATCAGGTTTTCCCCAGGCAGCATATGAGGAGGCTCAAAGGGTCCTCAAAGATCAAAGGCTGGCAAACAGTCTATAATTGGAGTTGGGAGTCCTCCCCAGCCTCAGGGTAACCACACAGATGAATAACACCAAGTCAACATCATGGCTTAGTTATTGTCTCAAAAAGAGATTAAAAATGGGGAGAAGAGATGTGGGTGATCCAAGAACTGCAGCCCTCTTAGGGCATTATCTGTCTTGAGCCTCAGCCCACCCTACCACCCACTCCTCCATGTGAGGTTATAATATAACAATAAGCCTGCAATTATATTTTACTTGTGAAAAAAAAATAGTGGTGAGTCAAAAACCAGCTCACAGATGTAACCGGCACCACTAGTTATGTCAGTGGGAGGGGGCCAAGTCTTGGGCTAAATTCGGAACCCCTGCTGTGAGTCCATGTTCAGGAGCCTGTCTGGCTGCCTGAGGCTGGGCCTCCTTGAGTCTGTGAGGAGCCCTTGACCCTGAGGGGCCATGAGACCACCAAACACAGCAGGTACTGGTTAAGATCTGAATCCTAAAGGAGGACTGTGGGACTCTGGACAGAAATTGGGGTCAGGACAACAAACAGGCAAAGCAGCAGGCCTGGCATGGACCCTATGACCAAAGACAAAGAAGAAGAGGTCTGCCAGCAGAAGGACATGTGCCTCTTGTGGGCCACGCACCAGAGCAGGTGACAACTACAGGCCAGACCTGAGCCCCAAATAGGCCTGGATCCTGGGCCAGCCCCTCTGAATTTGGATGCAACTGTAGGCACAAGTAGGAAGGTAGAATAAGTTGAATGAGGAAATCTTATTTGCCAGAGGTACGTTTTTAATGTTAAGGTCAAATATGAACATAAAGCAGACACTAAGGAATGCCTGGGTGGCTCAGCGGTTGAGCACCTGCCTTTGGCTCAAGTCGTGATCCCAGAGTCCTGGGATCGAGTCCCGCATCGGGATCCCTGCAAGGAGCCTGCTTCTCCCTCTGCCTGTGTCTCTGCCTCTCTCTGTGTGTCTCTCATGAATGAATAAATAAATCTTAAAAAAATAGCAGACACTGAGCTAAATTATAAACATTATAAATACATGAAATATATATATGAACACAAATACTTTATAAAAATCAATGTAAATGTAAATATGTAATATATAATATACTGTCGAATATAAATGAGTTATAAATATATAAACAAACATAAATACATGAACATACTTTGTAAATTATATAATATGTGTTACAATATATTTTGTATTATATGTAATTATATAACAACATGAACATACAAATATACAAGTTAAAATATAAAAATTAAACATATATTAATATATTCCATATATATCTGGGAGAGAGGCCATTTTCTACTGGTCAGATGGTAAAGGGGATACCTCTGGCATTGTGGCTAAATGCCCTGCACTGTGTGGGGTCCCCTACAGGGATTCATCCCACCCTATATGCTGACAGAGACCCTGCTGAGAAACACTGGAACTATCCCAAGCCCCCTTCTGACTAGCTGGAGTGTCACTTGCAACTAGCCCTGCCTCTCTCATGGGTCACATGGAACCCTCACCTCTTGCCTGGCCAGGCGTGAACGTGAGTGAGATTGAGTCTCTGCCCACCTCAGATCCTGCCACTGGGCACGTCCCACCCAAATCCCAGAACCTTCCAGCCTCCCAAGTACTTTTATCCCCTCTCTTCACAGCATCCCTGGACATGAGAAGAATTTCCCCACCAACTTTGGGAATGGAGAGAAGTGGAGCCCCGAGAGAGGATCCCACAAAAATATCTGGAACCCGAGCTGATCAGATTATTTCACTCCAGATGTGAGTCCCTTTGGGTGCCTCCCCCAACACCCCAGCTGAGCACCAAGACCCAGTCATGGATCTCCCGTGTCTTGGTTTACATCTGTAACTAATGTCAGGAAACCAAGGAAGATGGGGCATAATGCAGCTTTCTCCTCTCAGAAGGGTTCTTTGTTTTCCTATCTCAGAGCTGCCTCCATCTACAAGTAGTTAGGGAATCTACTTTATACTTCTCACATTCCCACGGGCCTCCCTGGCTCTATCACCAGGAAGACAGAGGATCTGGAGCACCATTTTTGATATGAAACCAACTTCTTTCTATGCCTTGCCTCTTCAAGGGCATGCCCCTCAACCACTGCTCATCATCTCATCCTTCACAGACCCAATAACTGAATGAGTCCTGTTAGTTCTTTCTCATAAACATCCCTCGAGTTTTCTGGTCCCCATCCCTGTCCCAGTTCTATTTCTATGTCCCCTGCCCTAAAGCAAGCCTCTACCTTCTCTGCTAGGACCACTGCCCAAGGAAGAGGAAAGGTACCGATGGACTCACAGCCCTTCAACTCCCAGGGGATGCTCAAGGACCATCACAACGATGGAGGATCAGCACCAAGCTATGTTCTCAGAACCCAGCACCAAGCTGAGCCCAGAGGAAGTCATTTGTCATTGGTAAACAAACAGGAGGCTGGAAGTTGTCACATGAGAAGGCCCCACCATGGAAACAAAAATAAAACCTGCATTTTGCAAATACACACAAGCTAGAGGCACAGAATCATAAACATGGGGCTAAAAAGGACTTTGGAAATCCCCTACCCCAATTTCTCATTTTATGGTGGAAGAGACCCAGTGAAGTGACATGACATATTTAAAGCCACACCATGATCCAGCCTGTGGACTTTGCCATGACTCTGGCTCCCTAGCCAGTATGGTCTTTTCCCCATATCCTTTTCTAGTCAATATTTTTTTCTATTTTTCAAGATTCAGTACAGCCATCACTTTCTCCAAGAAGTCTTCCCTGAACTCCCAAGTTGGGTTAGGTGCCTTCCTCCCTTTGCCCTGACAGCTTTCTAAGCTTTCTCTGGCATAGAATCCAATTATCAAACTCTATTGTAATTGCTCAATACTTCATTTATATTCTATACAAGGCCACAGTTTATCATCTTGGCACAACTGACATCTTGGGCTGGATCATTCTTTGCTGTGGGGACTGTTCTGTGCATTGTAGGATATGTGGCAGCAGCCCTGGCCTCTATCTGCCACATGCCAGTAGCACATCTCTCCAAAGCTGTGACAAGCAAACATGTCTCCAGACAGTCACCAACTGTCCCTGGGGTGAAAAGCAGGGACAGGAGAACACAATTACCCCCTGTTGAGAAAAGCTATCTAGATGGTGAGGTCTACGAGGGTGGAAGCAATGTCTTCCTGTCCTTTACATGCCTACTATGCAGCACAGGGCCTGAAACACGATACACATATAATAAACTAGATCTATACTTATGAAAATATGTGTGGTATATGTGTGTGTGTGTGGCACACACACATACATGCCATTCCCATAGTGTGATTTCCAAAATATTGTCCAAAAATACAAAATTTGTCATTCTTCTAGGATGTATTCAACACTATTATGTGTTTTTGTCGCCTTGCTAAGATAAAAGTAACAAAAAATGTTGGCTAATTTAATCTTTTGTTTCTGGATTGGTAATTATGTGTGTGTGTGTGTGTGTGTGTGTGTGTGTGTGTTCATCTCTTGACTGATAACAGTTCCCTCTCAATATTCATTTGGAGAAGAAGATGAATTTTCAGTGAAACAAGAAAACCCTTGCTCCATTCCAGAAAAAAAGACATTATCAGGTCATTAAAGCATCATTATGTGTTTGGTTGCTAATGCACCAGTTTTTACTTGGGAGCACATGGCAATCACAAGGAAGAATTTTTATTGCCAGTTGAACAGATCGGGAAGTAAGATATTATGGAATGTGCTATTAGGCGGCAAATAAGTAATTAAGTGACAAGCAAAATACATTTTTCAGCATTTCAAAATATTTCCACTTCATCACCAATTCATTAAAACCCGCCTCCTCTCTCATGGCCCACCAGGAATTTACATCAAGATTATTTACAAAAAAGAAAAAAAAAAAGAAAAGAAGAAAAAGAAACCATCAGGATAAGTGAATTGTGATTAAGTCATATGATTGTTTTTAACACTTTTCTATGAGCCTCAATAGGCAGGAGAAAACAGGCTCAGATTGTCACTGGCAGGCTGAATGACTGCAGTTCTTGCCAGCACGAAGGTGGTGAAATGATGGTGTTTTCATTATTATTTCACAAAAAGGGGGACTGAGGAGCCATGGATGGTGCCACAAGAAGAGAGAACAGTCAAAATCATAATCAAAATGATTGTGCATCTTCAGATTGGCTCCGCACATTGATTTGATGCTGTGACTAATGGCTGGGCTGCAACAAATTCCGCTGAGAAAGAGCAATCAGCGCATTACCTGACTTCCATGCAGCCTTCTGTTCCTAAGGCCACCTGTTTAAGTAAGGGTTCCTTACGTGCTTCCGGCGGTGCAGATGCACAGGTGTTAGAACTGGGGACTTCCCACTCCTTGGTCATCTCTGCAGAAGCAGGCGTAAGGTTAGCACCCAATTCAGACTCACTGATTAATCAATTTAATAAGTGTGATAAGCAAACCAGAGTCCCCTGCGTTGCTGTTGTTGCTGCTGTTGTTGTTGTTTTTAAAGCCTTGACTGTCCTAAAAGTTAATAGAAGCAGAGTATATCCTTCCGTTGGTTGAACCCTGCCCCCCTGTTGATGAAGGCAGACAAATGGAGGGAATGAGGGAGAGAGGAGAGGAGAGGAGAGGAGAGGAGAGGAGAGGAGAGGAGAGGAGAGGAGAGGAGAGGAGAGGAGAGGAGAGGAGAGGAGAGGAGAGGAGAGGAGAGGAGAGGAGAGGAGAGGAGAGGAGAGATCAAAAAAGAAAGAAAAAGTTTCCTACATATGGCATACCAACCACTAGGAGAAGCATTTGCACTTGAATTACTTCATATCACAACTACTGTAAAACTAGAGACAGGTCCCATTATTAGCCTCATTTAATCCACGTGGAACGGATCAGAGAGAGAAAGCAATTCGTTCAACATCACGTAGTTAATGGTGCATCTTTATTTACTGTTATCATATATGTCTGTGTACTCATATTTATAAAATGATCATGTCACCTCCCTCAATGCTCCAATGGTTTTCCAGTCTCTTAGGGGACCGGCCTGCACAGCTCCACTCATCTGTCCCACCTCACACCCCCTCCCCCTCCCTTCCCACTTCCCCTCTCAACCACCTAGCCTCTTTCTCTTTCTCCAGATAACCTTTGTTCTTTTTCTCTTTGAGCAGCGCCTTTGCAAATCCAGTTTCCTCATCAAGGAATACCCCCATTCATCCACTCAGTCCAGCCTGGTAAAGCCCCCTGTCTTCTTACACATCAGCTTCAGGGTGAGCCTTGCCTGACCTTCCCTGACAACTGCATGCCCTTTATTCATTCTCTCTTGGCACTGCATCCTTTCCTCATCCATTACATCTACCTATTTGTAATTTCTCACCAGTCTCAGAGATTTATTGATTAATATGCAGCCCCTCTGTTATACTAGAAGCATCTAAATTCAGAACTACTCCATCCGCTACACTATCCCCTGCACCTAGCACAGTATATGGCATGCCTGGTAGCTCAATAGATATTTACTATAGGGATGAATACATGAACAAATGAGTATATGTTTTAAATGGCTATATTTTTAAATACATGCATAAGAATTTGGAACTAGATTATGATGCCAGCCAGAGACCTAGTGCAACTCAGGAAAGCCCCAAGAGAAGAGAGTGATTTGGGGCTGGGACACAGAGTGTAAGTTTCCACCCAGAGTGATCATCTGTCATCATTAGTTTTGGGGGAGGCTGGAGACGGGACCTCACAGACTACATTACTCTCTGACTTCTGGCTCAGGCCACTCGTAATTGTTTTAGAAACCCAAAGCCAGGAATCTGATGAAATGTTTTGTTTTTTCCCTCCCTTAAAAAGGATGGATCAGCTGCTTGATGTTTTTCATAAATTCTTCAGCCAGAGTTGCGTTTTTCCATCCACATTTCACATTAAGGATTCTTTATGAGAATGGCTTTATAAGAGAGGAATTTAATGAGATTATGATTTTTTTAAGCTTTCTCTCTCTAATTAATACCCTAGAGAGGGAACTTTTTTTCTAACGTAATGGCCTTTCAGTGTTAAAAGGGCTTTAATATTATGGTAAAATATGTTAACTTTCCTGGCACTCTGACCCAACTGATAAAATGAAAAGGAGCGCATCTGTCTTCCCGAGCTTCTGTCACCACAAATGGTGTTGTTTTCGGCATTTTCATAATGAACTAATCAACTGCTTATTCACTAATTGCGCCTACATTAAAAACTTATTACCCTGGGAAAGGGCTGCACTGCAGTTGACCTTCTAACTAGAACCAGGAGCTGTGAGGGTCACATGGCACCTGTAAGACAGAGTGGTGGCCAAACCCCACACAGGATCTCTCTCTCTCTTCTCCCAATCAGGTGTGAGGCCTCCATGGGATCGCTGTATGTGAGGAGTTGGAAATCCAGAATCTGGAAGCTGCTCCACTTGGCGAGGGAGGGTCCATGCCTCAGTAGGTTCCAGAGTAATTACCAAGATGATAAAAATGACAATTCTAAGGATGACAATCACTCACTGAGTGTGGTGTTAATGCCAGGCACAATGCACATGGGATCACCAATTCTGTGTCAACTCTATAGGCAGCTACTGATGCCCACTCTTACTGGTGAATAATCTGGGGCCCAGAGGGGGCAAATGATGTGCATGAAGCCACACAGCCAGTCAGTGGCAGAACTGGATGAGAATCATGCCCTTCTAATCTCACATCTTGGGCTCCTAGGCTCTTAGAGGATGCTGGAAAAAAGAGAAGCATGGTGCTGATGAGATCTAGAGCAAACCCAAGACCTCTAGTTGCTTCTAAGCTCTCACTGCTTCCTAGACAGCCTTCTCCATGGCAGGGGTTCAAAGGCCCCCTCTTCCCTTTCATGGTGTCACATGGACAGAGGATGTTTGGCAGTTCACTATACTTGGGCACACTGGAAGACTACATTTCTCAGACTCCTTTGCTGGTAGACTGGGACCACGTGATGAAATGCTGACCAATAGAATGTTGACAGAAGTGACGTAAACCATGTCAAGGCCACTTCTGTGGCAACTTTAGAGGCTACCTGTTAGGATGGATAGCCACAAGATGGAAGTGGCCTTTCCAATAGGCCACTAGTGGCCTTTCCAATAGTTGTGTAAATAAGAAATAAAGGTTTATTGTATCCAGCTGCTGAGTTTCCAGGTTTATTCATCACTGTTGTACAGCCTAGCCTCACCTTACTAGGCCCCGTCTCAAAGAATAATCACGTCTCTATGTTACCCTTCTGCATTCAATTAACAGGCTTTATTAAGCACCACCTGTATGCAAGGTACTAGAGATACAATGGCAAGCAAGGAAGGCATGGACCTGGCTCTTTGATGTGTGTCAACTAGACTGGACCACAAGATGCCCAGACATCTGGTTAAACATTATTCTAAGTGTCTCTGTGAGGTTGTTACTGGATGAGACTAACATTTGAATCAGTAAACTCAGTATAAAGCAGATCACCCTCCCCAGTGTAGGTGGGCCTCATCCAATCAACCAAAGACCTGAGTAGAACAAAAGACTGAGTAGAAGAGGACTTCACCTACCGGATACTTGAGCTGGGACATCTATATCATCTGTATTTTCCTGCCTTCAGACTCAAACTGAAAAATTGACCCTTCCTGGGTCTTGAGCTTGCTAGCTTTTGAATTGGAACTTCCACTAGATAGATTTAGTCTCTCTCTCTACACAGATATATAGATATAGATATAGCTGATATATCTCCAGTTGATTTTGGTTCTCTGACTAAAATACCCTCAAAGAATCTGGTGGAAGAAGAGAGATAATAAGACAAATGAACACACAGATTAAATAATTACAATCTAGGGTGCTTTCCATGAAGGAAACCAATAAATTTGCTGAAATTGAGAATTACAGGTGGTCAGCAAAGGGCTCTCTGGGGACATGACATCATTTTAAAATTTAGGTTTTGTTATTAGCCAGGTATGACAAAGCCTGATCAGGAGATCAGGAAATGATTAACCAATGAAATGATAGCTTAAGCAGTCACAGATCTCAAGAGGAAGGGGCACACCACACCATGGGGGGTCATGTGGGGAAACACCAGGGTGAGTTAGGAGGCAGAGAGAGAAGCAGGGAGGGGGAGCATGGACAAAGGCTGTGGTTTCTGTGGTTACTGTCATTTCTACAGGAAAGAATAGAAGAGGCAAGGCAAGCCGGCTTACAAATGGTTACTTTGAATTATTTTGGTGGGTTCTGGGGCATGGGACCTATCCTAGTCACCTCGTACCAAAACCTGGGTAATTAAGGTAGAGGAACAGTGAGTGGCCTGGGGTCTAAGAACTTTATAAGAAAGGTGGTTGGGAATACAGGCTCTGGATTAGTTGGCTTGCATATGAAAGACACCTTGAGGCAAATCCTTACTATCTCTAGGAATTGCCTAACCCTGGGATGGGCAGTCTTACCAGGATCCAGCAAGGTCACAAGATGTCAAAGCATCAAGTACAGAAACTAGAAAACATGGTTATTATGGACACATGAATTAAACCTGAATAATGAGAAACCATCAGCCATGGATGAGCAAGAAGTCATACTTGAAGCAGGCAGACAGAGAAGCACAGAAAATCTAAGACATGAGACAGAGAAAGAGTGTCCAGGAATGAAGGGAGTGAGCCACTGTGCCAAATGCTCAGAAGTAGAGTAAAATAAGAATGGGAAAGTATTCCAACAACAACAAAACTCTTGATAGAATATTCTATCCACGGCCTCCTCTACTTCCCTACTTTCTCCATCATGGTCTAGCTTCTTTGCCCAGAACCACCTCTTGAAGGTCACCACTGGCTTTCCGCTCATCACATCTAATGACCTATCCTTTGCTCTCATTTTGACAGCTGCTCTGCAACATTTGGGGGATGTGCCAGGGGACAAAGCAGTCGATAAAAGAGGCAAAAAGACCTGCTCGAGGGTGGAGGTGACATGCTAGTGAGGGAGAAAGGCAACACAACAGACAAGTGTATAAAGTCAGTTACTGAGGCTATGGAGAAAAGTAAAGCAAAACAAGAGCTAGAGAATATGGAGGGTGAGGGGAGAGGGCTTTTCACAGAAGTGACTAGGAAAGGCCTCTCCAATCCTGCCTTGTCCACCATGCTAAAGGGCATGCACCTGATCCCATAGTAAAGGGGATGTTCTAAGGCTTCTAAGCAAGGACAGACCTTGACCAAATACGTTATCAAGAGAGCTGAGACATGACAAATCAGTTGGCCAGTGCTATAAAGAGGGAGCTAGAGGGTGCTCCGGGGAGAAGGAACAGTGAGAGCAGAAGCCCAGAAGCATGAAAGCACTGTTAGTAATCTGACAGCTGCAGTTGAGACAGGGGCTTGGAGAAAACCCACAATCTTGGACAAGTCCCTTCAAGCCTCAGGACCTGGAGTGTCACAAGGTTATGCAATGAAAGATAATAAAACTGACACTTGCAAGATCAAAGGCAGCATATATAAAATCCTAAGCACAATCTCCTGCTAAACAGTAGGCATTAACAAATGATCGCTATTATTATGAGAATGACTTCCCACTGAGAATTCTGTGGCTGGAGAATCACAGACTCCAGATTCTGAGTGGCAGATAATATCTGCCATTTTCTTTAAAGGCTGTACTGAGCCCACCTTGGGGGGGGGGGAGGACAGAGCTATTTCTTGGGCCCAATTTAAAAGCTCCCCACTGTTTTCATAAAGATCTGTTGACATGATTTATTGGGAATTCTGTCCATTAACATTTTTAAGTGCTCAATAGGTCCCCCAACTACCCTAGTAAATTAATCTTAATAAATTCGCAGCAGAAAGAACTTCGCTTGCCGATCATCATATGATAATGTGTCCGGTCTCCTGCCCATTGTGGGAAGGGATAGGTGTATATGGAGCTGTGAATCCCCTAAAGACAAAGAACAAAGACAGGGCAAAATGCCTTTTCCACTCATGGTTGGAGGAATCTGAGGTGGCCTCAGCCTGTTTCTTCATCCATGCAATGGGATAGGGAATCTAATAGAAAGTTTCCTAAACTTATGACACCTGCATGTTTTTTTTAAAGATTTTATTTATTTATTCATGAGAGACACACACACAGAGAGAGAGAGAGAGAGAGAGAGAGAGAGAGAGGCAGAGACACAGGCAGAGGGAGAAGCAGGCTCCATGCAGGGGGCCCAATATGGGACTCGATCCTGGGACTCCAGGATCACACCCTGGGCTGAAGGCAGCGCTAAACCGCTAGGTCACCAGGGCTGCCCCACTTACATGGTTTTTGCCAAATTTGCCCACTATCTATTACATAATTAAATAATTAAATAATGTTTATTAAATAATTCTTCTTAAACTCAGGTTTGCTATCACTACCTTTCTTCATTCTAAGCAGTAGCACCTATAAAATTGCAGATTTGATGTGCTAGTTATATTTTTCTAATAAGTTATTGAAGTTATAATAAATTTATTTATATATTCCCCAAAGTCTTTACAAAAACTTTTTTAATTTGAGAGAGAGAGCACAAGCAGGAGGAGAGGCAGAGGGACAAGCAGATTCTCCTGGGTATGGAGCCCAAGGCAGGGCTCAAGGCAGAGCTGAACGCAGGGCTCAATCTCAGTACCTCAAGATCATGATCTGAGTGGAAGTCAGACACTTTACTGACTAAGCCACCAGGCATCCATCCCTGAAGTCTTCTTCAGCACACTTAGGGCACGTATATACACTGAGCTGATGTACTAGATAAGTGGTAAATTGTAGAGAATATGACTCCAGACTATGAAATCTGACTGCCTGGATTCTTGTACTGGTTCTGGGTGATGTGAAGCATGCCACTTAACTTCTCTGTAGACAATAAGATTTAATAATTTGAGATAATATTTGAGATAAGAGATTTATCTTATACCTTATTTTAAAAATTAAAAACTGAAATAAAACCAAAAACGTTAGAATGGTATCTGGAATGTAGTATATACTCAATAATATTAATACTTTTATTATTGTTGTTCCTACTAACATTTCCTCAAGAAAACAAAGCATGGTGCCTGGCATGTGACAGGTATGCTAGTGGGAAAACTGAATAAGGCTGGGGAAAACCCACCAGAAAGGACTGGAAAGAATAATTCCCAGAGCTCACTCAGGGCTGGGAATAGTTCCTGTTATCACCATCACAGTGGAAAACCTCATAAACTATATGGTACTGAGTGGGCTATCCTTAGAATAAGTGTTTCTATGACCTTAACTCATGAAACCTAAAATCAATACCCAAAAGAATAAAGCTGTTTTAAGTAACTTACCTGCGTCTTAGAGAAAAATCTCAAGAATATTCATGGAAACAAAAAAACATTCTGCCTATGAGGTTAATTTTAAATGTCTGTCATTTACTTTTATTTTTAAAAATATTTTATTTATTTATTTGAGAGAGAGAGATTAAACAAGAGAGAGAGAGAGAGAGAGAGAGAGAGAGAGCAGACAAGCAAGGGCAGAGGGAGAGGAGAAGCAGACTCCACTGCTGAGCAGGGAGCCTGAAGCAGGGCTTGATCTCAGGACCCTGAAATCATGCCATTCAATTTTTTAAAAGTAGAAAGGTAGGAAAAAAGCATGCAGAAAGGTAGGAAAAAAATAACTATCAAGAGGACAAAAATCAATCAATTGAAACACCAAAAATGGTAGAATTAGTAAACAAAGATATTAAGCCACTGTTTATAACTGAATTCAATATATTCAAAAATTTGGAGGAAGAAGTCAAGAAGTACAGACATGAAAGTTATACAAAGATCCAAATAAAACTTCTAAGGATAAAAATTACAACATGTAAGAAAAAAATAAATATAGTGCATTTGATTAAAGGCAGATTATACAACAGAGAAGAAAATATTAGTGAACTGGAAGGCATAGTAATAGAATCAATTCAAATGAAGCTCTGAGATTCTTTTAAAAGACAGCAAATATATGAACAAAGCATCTGCAAGATGTGGAAATCATCAAGTGGCCTAACATATGTGGAATCTGAATTTCTCAAGGAGAGGGTAAAAGAGGCAAAAAAAAAAGTTTGAATAATCAATGGGCAAATATTTTCTAAATATTAAAAAAACCTACACACCCACAAATCCAAGACAATCAACCAAGCATAAGCACAAGAAACATGAAGAAACTATACTAAGGCATATTGTTATCAAGTTGCTGAAAACCAATAATATACAGAGAATCTTAAAAACAGAGGGAAAAGGGGCACATTAAATACAGAGTAAACAGACAATAATGGCGTATTTCTTACTAGGAACAAAGAAATACAGAAGACAATCCATAGATGGAATGTATTTTGGGCCATGAAACAAATCTCAATGATTTTATTTTTCATTTTTTATTTTTTTAAAGATTTCATTTATTTTTTTGACAGAGAGAAAGAGAGAGCACAAGCAAGGGCAGTGGCAGGCAGAGAGAGATGGAGAATTCAGGCTCTCTGCTGAGCAGGGAGTCCAATGAAGGACTCGATCCCAGGACCCTGAGATCATGACCTGAGCTGTGAGCTGAGGGCACATGTTCAACTGACTGAGTCACCCAGGCACCCCCAATCTCAATGATTTTAAAAGTATTCCTATATAAAATATATTCTGCAACCACATGGTTCAAAATAGGAACTGATAACAGAAAATTATCTAGAAAGTAAGTACCCAAATATTTGGAAACTAAAATACACTTTTAAATAATCTAATAATCAAAGAAAAATATCAAAAGAAAATGAAAACACAACAAACCAAATAAGTGGTATATAGCTAAAGCAGTATTTAGAGGATACTTTATAGCATAAATCTCACATGAGAAGATCTAAAATGAATGGCTTCAGTTCCTATAAGAAATATTCAAAGAAGAAATTATATCTATTATAAAAAATATTTTCCAAAAAAATTGAAGAGGAGAAAATATTTTGCAACTTACTTTATGAGGCCCTGTATTACCATGACACCCAAACCAAACACATTAAAAGAAAACTACAGACCAATGTCCAACATAAACACAACCAAAAGATGTCTCAGCAAAATTTTAGCAAACCAAATTCAACAATGTATAAAAATAAAATATCATGCCATTAATCTAAGGTTAGCCATTTGAAAATCAATGCAATTCATAATATAAAAAAGAAGCCATATGATTATTTCACTAGATGCAGGAAAATCACATTACAAAACCCAACATCTACCAATTCTAGTCTAGCAAACTAGGGATAGAGAATTCTTCAAACTGATAATTGACATTATATTTAATGGTGAAATACCTAACATTTTACCTAAAGATCAGCAACAAGGCATGACTATTCATTTACACTATTCTATGTATTACATTACAGCATTTTACTGCAGGTTCTAGTAAGAACAATAAAGCCAGAAAAGAAAAAAAAATCCATACTGGAACTTAATTTTTTCTTTATTTTTAGGTAACAGCATCACCTATGTAAAAAGTTCTTTGGAATCTAAAAAAAAAACAAAAACAAAAACAAAAAACCCCACATTATTACAACTAGTAAGTGATTTTAGCAAGGTTGCAGGATACAAGATCAATATACAATTTCTATAAAGTAATAATGGTTTATTTAGAAATTGAATGTGAAGAAAAAATACCTTGCAATTTCATAAAAATGCTAAACACTTAGAGATAAATCTGACAAAAGATGCACAAGTCCAGTACACTGAAAACTACAAAATCTTACTGAGAAAAAATGTAAAGGACCTAAATAAATGGAATGGTACACTGTATTCATAGTTTAGAAGGCTCAATGTTGTTGTCAATTATTCCTAAATTATTATGTAGATTCAATGCAATCTCAATCAAAATCCAAGCAGGCTTTTTTTGCAGAAATGACCAGCTGATTCCAAAATTCATATGGGAATTCAAAAGATCTATAATGACCAAAGCAACTTTGAAAAGTAGAATAAAATTAACTCAGAGATATTAAATAATTTTCCTCAGGTCAAGGGAAGATCATGTCTTTCTCCTCCCTTAAATGACGTTTGTGATTTATCACCTCTCTCCCCAGGACTTGTTCTAGGTAAGTACTTCCAAATGCATTTTCTCATTTAATTCTTACTATGATCCTAGAAGTTTAGCATTAGTAGCTTTCTTTCATTTTATTTTTATCTTTTATGATCATATTTTATTGAAGTATAGTTGATACACAATGTTACATTAGTTTCAGGTATACAACATAGTGATTCACTAAGTCTACACCTTATGTTATACTCACAAGCTTAGCTACCACCTGTCATCATACAACACTAATACAGTACCATTAACTATATTCCCCATGCTGTACTTTTCATGCCCATGACTTATTCATGCCATAACTGGAAGTTTGTCCTTCCCACTCCACTTCACCCATTTTGCCGATCCCCTCCCTTCTGGCAACAATCAGTTTGTTTTCTACATTTATGAGTCTGTTTCTGCTTTTTGTTTGTGTGTTTGTTTGTTTGATCATCTGGTTTTTAGATTCCACATATATGTGAAATAATACAGTACTTTTCTCTCTCTTTGTGACTTTTTTCACTTAGAATAATACCCTTCAGGTCCATCATAATTTTGCAAATGGCAGGCTCTCACTCTTTTTATGGCTGAGTAATATTCCATCATATATGTATTATATATATATATAATATATATATATATATATATATATATATATATATATATATAGAGACACCACATCTTCTTTATCCATTCATTTGTGGAGAGACAGGCTGTTTCCATACTTTGGCTATTATAGATAATGCTGCAATAAACACTTGACAAAATCCAACATCTGTTCATGTTAAAAACTCCCAACAAAATGGATTTACAGGGAACATATTTCAACATAATGACAGCCCTCAGCTAACACCACACTCAATGGTCAGAAACAGAGTTTTTACTCTAGGATCAGGAACAAGACAAGGATGTCCACTCTCGTTACTCTTAGCTTTGCAGACAATGAAACAGAGACTCAAATAAGTTATGTGAATTGTCCAAGGTTTCTCAGGTTCTGTGCATGTTCTTTTAAAACATGTTCTTTAAGAGAAAGATGTGGACTGCTTTAGAGAATGTTTTAAATAACACATTAGGAATTGAAAAGAGCCATCTCTTGACAGGACAACTACTCCAAAGTTATAAAACAGCATATATTCAAAACCACTACCTCTTTTCATATCAGTATTTTTTCATGTAAATGACTAACTTAATTTGCTCTCCATTCCAGAGCACTAGCAATTGAAGTCTTATTCAAATATTCTGACATCTACTTTGCTGACATTCTCTCCCATTTCTCTTATGACAATGATCATATACCTACATAATAGCCACCTTCTATGCCAATGGCATTAGAGCAAAAGCCTGTATGTAACACTGTCAAGGCCCAGGAGTGGCCTACTTATTTCCAATTCCATTTGCTATACTCTGATTCTATCACAAAAAAAAGAATTGGACAAGTCCTGAATTTGTCTTAATGGAATTTGGTTTATTATTACAGCAATCAATTCCATGTATCAAAAATGTGTGCTTATACCCAACACTGTGAAGGATACTAATGTAAAGTATAAAAGAACATCCTTGCTTCTCTGTTTTTCCTTGACAGCCCTATAGGAATGTGCAAATCTTGTTTAATTGGTTTCTTAGTGACTCCTATATCTGAACAAATATCCACTTTCCCTGTGTACCAAGAAAGAATTATACCATTCTACACTCATTCATAAATCTTAAAAATTCATACTTATTCTCCTTAGTCTAGGCCCCAAGATTGATATGCTCTTGTCTCCAAGAAAAAGCTCTCTCCCACCTCCTTCCAAACGCTTCTGGTTGCGTCTACCAAATTTTATATTACCTACTTGAGCATGTTGGGTGCTATATGGGCTAATTCATCTACTGGCAGCTACATCTGAAATCCACCTCTGCCATCACATTTTCCCCTTCCCCAGTACAAAGTTTCCAAGGAAACAAATCTTTAGTAACCCCCATCCATTTCTTGCACTGGTAGGGAAAAATACCCAGAAATAGATTTTGCCTATAAGGCACACTCCAAACTCTCCAACCCCAGCCTGCCCATAATGTTGTCATGTATGTGGCTCACATTCAAGAGACTCACTGCCTATCAAAGAGGCTGGGATATAGAAAGACAAGAAAAGCTGGTACATGATAGCCTGGATCCTCGTCCTAGGTCTGGGCCAACATAGGTGCTCCACTCAAGATGGCTGGAACAGAAAAATGCTTTTGAGTTCGTTTGGATGTGGCATCTTAACTATAGAGGGCAGTCAAAGTTGAGATGGGACAAGTGCCAAAAGTGAACCAAAATGAAAAGGAAAGATTAACTGCTTCAGAAGTTGATCAGAAAAAATGTCTTGAGATAGGTTGAGAAGCTGAGAGTACACTTACCATGATGAGCACAGATTCATATACAGAATTGCTGAATCATATTGTATACCT
Source organism: Nyctereutes procyonoides (assembly GCF_905146905.1). Classification (NCBI taxonomy): domain Eukaryota; kingdom Metazoa; phylum Chordata; class Mammalia; order Carnivora; family Canidae; genus Nyctereutes; species Nyctereutes procyonoides. The sequence goes on along the minus strand of NW_026575126.1, from coordinate 47,920,396 downwards.
GAAACCAATACTTATGTTAAAAAATTACACTTTAATGAGAGAGAGGTTGTTTAGAAATAAAAAATAGCATCGAGGAGGTATTAGAGTCCAGGTCCATGTGGGCTTACCCACATGGGCAGCTGAGTCTGATGACATAAAGGCCTGAGCGGTCAGGAGAGATATCTTCAGTGATGTCACAATGATTGATCATCAACACAGTAGATCCCCTCCTCCCTTGACTTTTGACCACTCTTGGATGGTCTAATTTCCCAGGGACATCTCAAAAAGCCCTGGACAGTCTGGAGCTCCCCACAGCCTATAATTTTCTCTATTCACAACACCCTGGAACCATCCAGGACTGAAAAGTCTGTGAATTTCTATGGCTCCTTTGAAATACACATGTCTTTGGCTCTAACCAGGGTTTGCCTTTTCCAGTAAATTATTTGTAAAGCTTTGGCTCAAATGCCAACCTTTCAACTTCTCTTGCAATGGGAAATGAGACCAGGGAAAGAAACCAGGGTCATTTGAACCCAATATCTACCCTGAGGCTGAGAATCCATCCACTTGTTCCCTTGAAACCATCCAGTCTGAAAAGAAGAGTGTTGATTTCCCACCTGCCCTGTCTCAGCCAGAGGCAGTAGAAGGAGACTTCAGGGAGACATCATCATTCCCTCCCGTCAGAATGTTCCTAATAGAAGTATTCTAATAGATCTATGTGCATATGTTGGAGGAGTTTGTTAAGTATTACGTTCAGAGGGCCATATCTTTAAACTGGGCCCAAGGAGGTATAAAAACCATCCTCAAAGAGCACATACTAGAATTCTCTCATCAGATTTTGTTCCTGATACCCAATGCTTGGGGTTGGGCCTCCTGATTTGATAACATGGGCAAAACATGACCCAACTTGCATTAGATGCACCCCATTTAAGCCATGTAGGACCCAATGGTTCTCTCCTTTTGGCTTCACTGTTTTGCAGGAAATACCTCTTGAAAGGACCAGGACTACCTCTGTAACATAATATACAATGTGGGGATGTCAATCAACAAGTTCTGTTTAAGTACCTCTTCAGGGAACAGTACTCTCTAGGCATGATAATAGGCAGACATTAAAAAGTAGAAGATGCAGGCTTGACTTCAGAAAACCCAATTTAACAAGTCAAGATAGCAAGTACTATTAACTGAACCCTGTAATCCATCCTCTCCTCCCTTCACTGTGCTCTAGTCATGCTCAATCTCGACCTATACCCAGAGCACCCCAGCTCACCCCACCTGGGCCTGTGCAGGTGGCTCTCTTTACCTGGAACTCTTTCCCCTTGGAAGGGACCCACTGACATCCACACATAAAGTTTCCTAATAAGCTTCCCTGATGTTACTGTTTGGGTATCTCCCTAGCTTTCACCTGCCGCAATATGAAATTATTTTATTTATTATTTATTTTCTCTCTCCTCTACTAGTATGACCATTCTCTGAGAGTAAATAGTGTGCTTGCCTTAATATACAGGTTATCTCCAGTGCTGGCACATAGTAGGCCCTCAGTGAATAATTGTGGGAGGAAGAAAAAGAGTGAGAAAGAAGGGCACCTACAGGGCTCAGTGGGTGAAGCATCTGCCTTCAGCTCATGTCATGTTTTCAGGATCCTGGGATTGAGCCCCGTGTCGGGCTCCCAGCTCAGGGGGGAATCTGCTTCTCCCCCTCCCTCTGCCCCTCCTCCTAACCCTGCTCATGCTCACTCACTTGCTCGCTCTCTCTCTCAAGTAAATAAAATCTTTTTTTTTAAGAGTGAGAAAGAAAGGAAAACAATATAAGCTATAGGAATATTCATGGAAGAGAGAGAATTCTGTGGACTGAATGGTCATATAGAGACACCCAGGGGACAGACCAGAATCTGGGCCTTGGAGAAAGGGCAATCATTGGAACATCTCCATGAGCCTATACTCTCCCCTAAAGGAGGCTATCTCAAGCTCTCTGAGGCAAGGAAAGCTCTGCTAGCATAGGAATGTAGCAAGTATTCGTCAAGAGAAAAGCATATGCTCCAAGGATGCTCTGATTCATGAACCAAGAGCCACTCATATCCATTCTTTCAATATAATGAGTGAAATTTTACTTGTTCTAGACAAGGGAACATGATCATTGCCAACCCTGAGATCCTTCTCAGAAGTGTACAGTACTGGCCTCACTTCTCAGGAAGCTCCATGAACCCCTGGGGATCTGGAGACAACCCAGCATCATCGACCAAGGCAGCCTCTACCATTACACAGCAAGGAAGAGACAGGCTTCTGGGAACCACCCGTGAGACTTGGGCCCTGATGTAGGTTTTAGAAAAAGAGAGGAAACAGGTGTTTTTATTGAATGCCAATAATATATAGGTATGATGCCAAAGCACTTCACAAGGGTTCACTCATATAACCTTCCCAAGAATTCTTAGGGATGGGTCTTATTTTCCCAATTTTACAGAGGAGGAATCAATAATGTAATTGACAATATTTGGTTGAGTTTATGTTTTATTGTTTCAAACATTTTCATCCCCCCTTCCCATGTTTGGGGAGCTTCCCATCTTATGAGTCTTGGGGAGAGATGGAGTATACCTCCCAGGAGCTCAAAAGACCAGATACTTTCTTTCCAGCCTCCCCTGTGGTTCAAGCAAGAGCATGTGACCTAAGCCTGGCCAATCAGCTGCATCAGTCATAGAGTGAATTTGGAGCTCTTGGCACAAGAAACAGGGATGGTGAAAAGCCATCCTAGGAGCAGAAACACTGTTGACAACATCCAGTGTCCTGTGGTGTCAACAGCAAGGTCTTCACAGGACAGCTTCCGTGGCATGGCTGCTGTGTCTTCCTTTGTCTCCGCTCATTTTCCAAGCTAGTTTCCCAGACACCATGGAAATTCTATGAGCAATCTAACATCTTTTCAATAAACTAATTTTCTGCTGGAATCATTCAGAGCAGGGTCCTTTTGTTTGCAATGAAGAACTCAGGCTGATTCAGCCTAGGAAAAGACTAAGTAAGTCACAGTCAGGGAGAAGCAAAGCTGGGATTTGGATGCTGGTCAGTCTGAAGGCAGAGCCCCTGTTCTTTGCACTATTTCTAAACTGCTCCAAGGTGAAACATGGAAAAACTCGAATCACATTTTATATATGAGGCACAGAGAGGAGAGATAACTGCCCAGCCTACAAGTGACCAGAAGACAAACATTTGGACTGTGAGCCCCTGGTTCCTTCTAGTGTACCAAAGTCACCCCCAACACCATGACTTCCTGATATAATGATCTTGTTTCAGACTGAGGAGCCCACATAGAGGGAATGAGACCCCAGAGATGAGTAAAAGCAGAATCACACTGAGACCACACACACAGAGAGGTGGGAGCTCACTGGACCTTGAGCAGTGATTTCTAAAAGTCTCATCTTAGAACAAATTCAAATCTGTGATCACTGCCAATTCCTGAGAAACCAGGAAAAGGAATGAATAATTGTCTGGAGGATGGGGGAATGGCATCTCCCCTTTAGGAGGAAGGAGAGTAAGTAGGGAAGACAGCTGAGAGGCGGTGACAGTCATTTAAGTTGACTTAAATGACACCGAACTGTTCTGATCCTGTTTTCATGTGTGCAAAATGAGGGTAACACCACTAGTTGCGCAAGTCTGTCTGAGAGAAGTTGATGATAGCAATTTCAGAAATAACCTATAGCACTTAATGTGTGCCACGCATCATTTCAAGGGTTTTCATACCTAAATTCTTTCAATTCTCATCAAAACCACACAAAATGGGTACGACTGCTGTAATCTCTGTTTAACTGATGAGAAAGGTTAAGTAACTTGCCCAAGCACAGCAAGTAATTGTACAACTAGGATTGGACTCAGGTATTCTAGCTCCAATATCGGAGAGCTTCAGTACTGTGCTATTATAATGTATGCAATAGAGCTTTGTGACTGTAAGTTGCTCCACACATATTAGCAAACAATATACTTGATGCCAGGATAGATTATCAGCTCCAAGAAAGGAGACACAGGTCTGTCTTGTAACCCAGCATCCACCAAGTTTAGCCAATAATGAGTATATAAAGCATGTTAGGAAAGAAAAAGGGAAGGAAAGGAAGGATGGAAGGAAAGAAGGAAGGAAGGAAGGAAGGAAGGAAGGAAGGAAGGAAGGAAGGAAGGAAGGAAAGAGAGAAGGGAGGAAGGAGAGGAGGGAGGGAGACATAAGATGAGGATTCAGATGGTAGCAAGATGGAACCTTGCCATCTGGAACTGAGAACGAATGGAATGTAGAAACAAGTTTCTAAATGGGGATCCTCTGAAGCATGCTTGAAAAGCCCTCAGCCAGGTTTCCAAAGGAAATTTGCAAATTGCTTCTATATATCTATATCTATATCTATTCTCTATCTATATCAACAGTCCATAAGTGTTCAGTTCCTTTGTACTTTCATGTTCCGATGGTGCACACAATGTGGAGTCAAGTGCACAGATGAGAGCACATCTGGTTGTCCACCTGCACATGTAGAGGTGTGCATGGGATTCTATGCAGATAGAATCCCACAGGCATGCGCAGCTTTTCAGGTGCACGGCTGTACAAGGACACAATTTTAAATGTGTACACAATGGGACCCACCAAGGAGTGTTTGCAGCACTAGGTGCACACCATAGGTGCGCACCGTTCATAATGGGCTAATACTAATTTGCGCGTGGTGTGTGCAAGGCTCTGTCCTAAGCCTGTTGCAAATATCAACCCCATTTAATGCTCACAGTGGTTATGGGTGCACCCAGTTACGCACGTGTGCATGACTCCGTGTGAACTGCGCATACACACATTGCTGTTAGGTAAGCACAGGCTCAGACTGGCTGTCAATTTTCTGCCGCTTAACCCAAGCTACATGAATAACACCAGGAAGGCACACTTTCCTGGGCTGGAAGCAGTAACAATGAATTAAAAGATAGATCATAAAGTCCTTTCAAAATACCATCCACTTAAGAAATAGCAGACACCCAGCCTGCGTTCTCTTGCTGTGTAAACACATTCCCACCACCCTACTCACTTAAATAAGGCTCACTCCACTCTGGCATCCCCGCAAACACATTTTTTTACAGTTTCTTTTTCAAAAACAAGATTGCTCCCTCGGCAACTGTTTCCAAGCACATTCCCTCGTTCTGGGAGAAGGAAGGAAAAAGCAGAGCAAGCCTCTTGTTACTATACAGGGAACACAGAGCAGGGGCAGAGGGAGAGCAGATATGGGGAAGAGGCAGAGGAGCTGGAGTTGATGGTATATAGTAAGACACACGTCCCCAGGAGAGAAGTGGCCCAATGCCCCCTGGCCCAGCAATATCACCCCCAGGCCGAGTAATCACTAGTTGGTAGGAACGCTGTATTGTGGGTATACCAGTTAGGATCATTCCCTACTCCGCTGTGTGTGTGTGCATGTTTGTGTGTGTGTGTGTGTGTGTGTGTCACACGCACACACATTCATACCATTAAAGGCCAGAGGCCATCCCTGGAGCAGCCTGGTGGAGCTAATGAGGAGATCGAAATTATTTCCCTCAGAGAGGGGATGTCTTTTTAACAATGGCATTTGCTCAACAGCATGTTGACTACTTACAGTAGCAAAAATAGACCCTGGGGCAGCGGTGAAGGTGGGGGCGGGTGGGTAGGAATAGGAGACTAGAAGAAAAGAATGCTTTCCAGCCCACTCTGTGTGCTTAATGCAATAAATAATTCTGCTCTATCTAATTCATTCCACTCCGTCCTATCCAAATGCTTCCCCCCATCTTATTCCAAGAATTCCACTATGAGCTATTCTGTGCCCAGCCGTTCCATCCCACTCCAATTGCAACTCATTCCATTGAATACTGGTCAGATCCATTCTTCCCTAATCTACTTCTGCGCCACCTCAAGGGCTTCCATTTTCTTAATCCATCCCCTCCCATTATTTCATTGTCTTTTTAACCATTTCAATCTGTTTTCCTGGTAGCTCCTGCTGGTATTAGTCCATCAACTCGACAATGTGAGCCGTCCTGAGGACCACAAGGGATGTGGAGAAAGGGACAGAGCCCCTCATCCTTGCACTCTTCCTGGGGAGGCAGAAACAATCCTTACAAAACAATATGACAACCGTGTAACCTTCTCTGCTTTCACAGACCCCATTGACTAAAGAATCATGGCCACCACCACCACCCCCAAAATAAACAATAAAGGCTTAATTCTCTACACAGATCATGGATAAGAAACCAAGTCTGCTTTGGCGCCATGCAGAAGGAAATTCAGGCTAATAAGTGGTCAAATTCCATATATTCTCTTTAGCAGCAACAAAGGGGTAGGTACCAAATAGCCCCCAAAATCCCAGTGGCTTAACACAAAGATCTATTCTCACTCATGATTCATGTCTCATGCACTAGCTGGGGGGTCTGCTTCATGGTAGCCTTACTGCCAAAACCCAGCTGACCGTGCATCCACTATTCCGAACACTGCCTATCACCATGGTGCGGGGGGTAGAGGGAGGGAGGGGAAGGGGAACCACATGGCAAAGAATGAAGTGGCTCCTAAATGTAGTGGCTTCCTACCCAGAACAGATATACTTCATTTCCACTCACAGGTCACCATCCTAAACAAGCATGGCCACATTCAAAGGTCAGGGCAGAGAAATCACTCTTTGGGAAGTTCAGGGCCCAGGGACTATTTGATGGACAGCAAGCATTAATGGCTACCACACCAACTGGGTATCTACAGGTCTATAACTTATCTTCCTGGAGCCCTGGTCTTTTCATTTTTCACTTTAAAACCTACTTCTCAGGTCTGTTATAAAGATTAAATGAATAAGGTATGGAAAGAACTCAACACATAGTAGGTGCTTAATAAATATGAATTTCCCTCCTTGAGTCTGCAGGTATCTCCCTGCTAGCCTCCTTATAAAAGCATCATAGGCAGAAACTAGATGACTCTTATCTGGGAACAGAGGAGAGATTTCAATCCCCCACCCCCAGCCCAGCCCTCATATCTGTTGCCTCTATTTGAAACAGGAGCTTAAGCCACCTGCTCGTTGATGATCCATCTGCTTTGCAAATGTAAAAATGTAATTATATCACAACACTGATTTCTGATGGGCATAGACCAATACCCAGAGATGCTTCGTTCCCAAACATTGCAGAAAAAAAGTACCACACTCCCTGGAGCAGAAGTGTAATCAAAATGAACGATCATAAAGTACAATATTTTCTCATGCTCCAGAGAAGACTGGCAAACATCCTGGAACATCAGGTTTGGACCCCTCCAGAGGGCCACATCTCTCTGTTTTCTGGAGCTTGTAATGGGGTGGAATTGGTACTATGGGGCATGATTTTGCCTTATCTGAAGGCCCGGTGGGAAGGAGGGACTGAGGAGCCCTTTCTTTGTGGGAAGTCACACATTGGGGTTCCATCACAAGGTTCCAGAACAATGGGCACAGAACGCCTCGCAATCCACTGAACACCACACAGGAAGAGCCAAGAGCAAGAAAGTTCCACAGTCTATCAATTTAGGAAGCCAATATTCATCAAGCACCTCCTCTGTGCTATGCATTGGAACAAAACTATGATTATCTACCCCTGAGTGGATTGCAAACACTAAGTTTTTCATCAAAGGCCAATATGGAAACAAACATTTATAGGCCAACTCTGTTTTGGACATGTGTTATTGTTGTTGTTGTTGTTGTTGTTTCTGGTTGAAAATCTGTATCTATATCCTATTGCTATTATGGCAAACTCGCACACAAATGTGTGGCTTAAAACAATACAAATTTATTATTTTATGTATCTTGAGGTCAGAAATCCAAATGGGTCTCATGGGGCTAAAATCCAAGTGTCAACAAAACTGCATTCTTTTCTAGGGGAAAACATTTTCCCACCTTTTACAGCCTCTAGAAACTGCCTTCATTCTTTAGCTCACGGATGTCTTCCATCTTGAAAGTCAGCATTGGCTGGTTTAGTTTTTCTTATAATACATCACGCTGACCCTCATCTGCCTACCTTGTCCACATTTAAAGGACGCTTGGGATTATAATGGCTTACTTGGATAACACATTATAGTCTCCTTATCTTTAAGTCCACTGACTAGCAACTTTAATTCCATCTGCAACCTTAACTCTCCCTTACCATAACATATTCACAGTTTCTGGGATTAGAATGTGGATCTCTTTGGGACCATTATTCTGTCTACCACATTATCTATTACTCTGATGCAGTCTTGATCAATCCAGCAAACTGAGTGTTCTCTCCTTGCCTTGACAAAGACAATCATATACCACGTTGCTGGCATTTAAATCTTGAGTTGAGTGACCCACTAATGGAAAATGGTTGAGGCTCACTCATCTCAATGACAGACCATGTTAAAAGGCCTCTTTAGTTCCAGTTCTCTGAAACTTCCCTGGTCTCTTTCCTTTCTAAAGTGAAGTTTTCAAGCATTTCTCCCAAAGCCGTGATCTGTCCCATATTTCTTCCCATTGGTCATTTATTTGTTTAAGTCATCCAGAATTTGTTTCTGTTGCTTGCAACCCACAAGCCCAGAGAGACTCAGGCACAAAAAGAGACACATGATGACAAACAGAGAAAACCACGGAACCTAAAGATAAAGCAGGCATACAGGCACACTCTTCTGACTTGTATGGAGGACAGCAGACTTATTCTGAAAAAAAAAAAAAAAAAGTGAGTCTGAAATAAATAGCTCGGCCAGATGAATTTATTTCTAGGGAGTCGTAGTGGTAGACTTGTTATATGCATCTCTGGGTATTTTCACAGTTCCATTGTTGGAACTAGCCCCTTTTATTTATTTACACTGAATGAAAAGAGCAGTATCATAATATGCATGAAATAAGGTTTCTGCTTTGTTTTCTTCCCTGATCTTTTTCTCACGTAATTTAATCTAGGGAGCCATTCTGACCCCTATGGGCAACGGCTGCAGAACTGATGGCTCCTGCTGTCCACTCATTCATTCAAAATTAATTATAGCAACCTACTCTGTGCCAGGAACCTTAGGGATATGAAGATGAAAAAGTCAGACTTCCTGGGCCCAAGGGCCCTACGTATTCACTCATCTAAGACAAATTTCCTAAGCATACCTACTAGGTGTCAGCTCATCCATAGTCTTATTTTTGTGGAGAATAGAGTCTAAAGATAAAGGAGGCATGTGTGCTGGTGTGCAGAACAGCCAGCAGGGAAATCTATTTTTTTCTGAATGAGAATAGTGCATTTGGCTAATTGATAAGCATATAAAATATATTTAGTTCAAGAATTTGTAAAGGTTTAATTATGCAGTCATGTAAATTTGGAAACAGTCTTTCTAAAACAACAGTAGAGATAGATAGTAATTGAAGAGAGTTGGGGGAGCATGTCTTGATGAATAGGATATATAAAGAGGACAAAGCGACAGAGTCTTTATATTCTTGTGACCATTAGAGCAAGCTGAACTTTTTGTTGTTCAGGCAAATGGAGGACGTAGTCTACTGAAAATCAAAGAGACTGGGTGCCATTCTTGGTTGTTCCGTTTTTGGAGCTTCTTTCTCGTGTTAATTATAATATAAAAAAATATGTGCAAGTAAATGTGCAATAATTAGGGGCAGAATAACCCACAGTCTGCTGATTCCACCTTGGGAATACTGGGATAGAGTTTGAGAAAGGTTTAAGATGAGGGCAAAGATGAAGATAATATGGAGAAAGATTTGGGGATTCAGTAAAAGGGACAGACCACGATCATATTCTTGATGGCATCTCACGTACCTATGATATCTACCTGCATTTTCCTCCATGGCCATGGTTGAAACCAGAAAAAATAAACCAAGTTCTCACAAATGCACATAATACTTCACCTGCTCTGCTTCTCACCATCATTGCATGGGGGGAGTCCTAGACATTACTTCTCAAATGTCATTATGAATCACCTCATTATTAAAGGTTGTACTCCAGTTCAGTATGTCTGGGGTAGTTGAAGTTCTGCACCTCTGACACACTCCTAGGTGATGACGATGACTCCTTAGAACACATGTGGAGCAGCAAGGCTTGGAGTAGTCTTAGAGACTTACATATCCTAGAGACTGTTGTGAACCTCTCCCTGTCTCTTGCTGCTGCCAAAGAGGGCCAAGTCTGCCACAAAGGTGAAGGATGGGGCACAAAGGTCACCAAGAACAAGGAGCAGAGACAGAGTGGAATAAACCTGAGTCTGCCTTGGGGTATCTGGGAAACCTAACCAGGATTAGGCCACACTTGAAGGGTGAGCAAAAGTTTGCCAAACCAACTAGGTAGAGGAGGGTAGTGCATGGAGAGGAGTCAACATGAGCAAAGACATGAGCTATAAGCAAATAAATGTAGCATATCTGAGGAAATACTGAAGGGTCAACATGGGGGAAAGGGGTTTTTCCTTCAAAGGAAAAACCAAAGAGCAGGAAATTCAATCTTGGATGAAGGGGTAAACACACCCCAATGTTTATAGCAGCGATGTCTACAATAGCCAAACCATGGAAAGAGCCTAGGTGTCCATCAACAGATGAATGGATAAAGATGTGATATACATATATTGTACTATATTATATCTCTATATATAATCATATATAAATATATATACACACAATAGAATATTACTCAGCCATCAGAAAGGATGAATACTTACCATTTACATCAACATGGATGGAACTGGAGGGTATTATGCCGAGCTAAATAAGTTAATCAGAGAAAAAGGGCAACCCGGGTGGCTCAGCAGTTTAGTGCCGCCTTCAGCCCAGGGCATGATCCTGGAGACCCGGGATCGAGTCCCACATCAGGCTCCCTGCATGGAGCCTGCTTCTCCCTCTGCCTGTGTCTCTGCCTCTCTCTCTCTGTGTGTGTGTGTGTGTCTCTGGTGAATAAATAAATAAAGTCTTTTTTAAAAAATCAGAGAAAGATAATTATCATAATTGTTTCACTAATATGTCGAAATATAAGAAACAGCAAGAGGATCATAGAGGAAGGGAGGGAAAATAGAATGGGAAGAAATCAGAGAGGAAGACAAACCATGAGAGACTCTTAATTATAGAAAATAAACTGAGGGTTGCTGGAGGGGAGAGGGGTTGAGGGATGGGGTAACTGGGTGATAGGCATTAAGGAGGGCACATGATGTGATGAGTACTGGGTATTATATGCAACTCATGATTTACTGAACTCTACATCTGAAACTAATAATGTACTATATGTCAGCTAATTGAATTTAAATTTAAAAAATTAAATTAATTTTTTTAAAAAATCCAATCTTGGCCAGAGTTGATACCAGAAAAATAGGCCTGTTTTTTTTTTTTAAATTGATGATGATGAAGACCACTGAATATTTTGTATGTGCCAGGCACTGTTCATGATTCTATCTCTTGGACATCACAACAATCCCCATTTTAGAGTTGGGGAAAACAAGGCTTAGAAAAGCCAGGTAAGCACCCCGGGGCCCAAGAAGCTATTAGATGAAGGAACTGGGATGTGACGCAAGGTAACCTGACTCTAGGCGCCATGTGCTTAACCATCATGCAACATTACCCTCTGCCTGGTGCTACAGTCCCTGCCAGTAGGTAGATTTTTGAAACCCTCTATGACCTGGTGCCCAGGGAGCATGAGCAGAAAAGCTCAAGGCATTAAACCACAGTTTCTCCGCATGGTCCTCCTCATCTCTATTCCCAGTTGCCCTTGAACACTCAGGCTCAGAACATGAGCCTGATCAGCTGGAGTTCCAGTCTTTTTCCCAGGCATTCATCTCACATCAAGAGAGCCTGGGAAGGTGTATGTGCAAGAAGAGACCATTTTTCATGTTTTGGTCTGAGTTTTCCTATGTTCAGGAAGCTCATAATATGGGCTGAGGGTATCACTTTCCCCCAAATATTCCATCCTTTAACCAGAGCAGTAAATATCCCTTTGCCCAGAACACCTGCTGCTGCTGCTAGTGGTGAATGAAAAGGCTTTACACTCCCATCACCAAGGGTAGAGGAGGCACTGACGTCAGAAGTCAGAGCTGTTGGAGTTACATAATCCCGGAAGCTGCTTGAGCATCGAATAAGGCCATATTTAACCTCAGGGGAGCCAAAAATAGGCAAATAGAATTTTATTTCCCAATAAAAACTTTAAAGTTTAAATAACATTTTTTTAGTGATCCTAGGCAAGGATTGCATTTGGCCCCAGGCAATGTCTTCACTGTCGAATTATGGTCCCTAGGAAATGAGTATGGTATATATACAAGGTATAGTCATGGCATATGTGTGTGTGCATACATGTGAGTGAACGACAGTGTGTATGTGTGTATGGGGTATGTGTGTGTGGATAAATATAGATAGAGATATGGCTATGGCTATACATATATACATAGATATAGGTATAAATATAGAATGTGGGCTGTGGTTTGCTGTGGTGGAGTAATAGAGGAATGAGTGTTTATGTAACTGGGGTGAGTAGGTGAGTATGAGGTTTGTATATTTTCTGAGTGGGAGGGTTTTGATACAGGTGTGTAGTATATTTCTGTGACTAAGAGCATGAGCTGTATGGGTGTGTTGTAGAAACTGCATGGTGTGTGTGGTAGGTGTGTGTTTGCAGGGGTGTGTAAGGGTGTGAGCATAAGGCATTGCATCTGCTCTTGCTTCTGTGAGTGTGTGGTGGATATATTTCACTGAGTGTGGGGAATGTGTGTTTGTGTGTATTCAGATTGTGTGGGGATGTGTGGGAAATGTATGTTGACAGTGTGCATGTGTGGGTAGCACCAGAACTATGAGTTGAGCATGCAGGTGTGTGCTGGAAGGGATATGTACCTATTCATGTGTGTGTGCATGTGTGTACACCATGCCTGATGACACCAGGAAAGATGGTCACAGAGTCCTGAGCATATCTTTCCGACATTTAGAACATCCTCCAACATATTTAGATCCTACTCCAACATATTTCCAGAGACCTATTTGAAGGTGTTCTCCAGAATGCTGACCTAGTGTTCTCCTTTGCCCCTCTGGGACTCCAAACCCTAATTAACCCTTTGACTAGGCAGTGTTTAGAGTAATTATCATTTCTTGGTACATGTGGGCTTCTCTCAAATTCTTGTCTACAGGCAAAAGTCGTCCCACCTAACAGAGGAGATAATCAAAACAAAAACAAGAAATCTGCCCTGAGCAGAAATAATATACAGTTAAAGCTCAGTTCACATTTTCCCACAAGAATTAAGATGACACAGTGTGGCTTAGAAGAAATTCCCTAGCTTTAGGGTTTCTAGTTTCTGCTCTGTCCCTGTTCTGTGGTCTGGCCTTAAGCAAACCTTTTCTCTTCTTGGCTCCAGAATCATCTTAATTCTTAACTACTCCAACCATATTTAGGCGTGGTTTTCATTGGCTCCCTGCAGCCCCTGGATAGAATCCAGTTTCCTTAGCATGCCATTCAAGAACCTCCATGACCTGACTGTACTAGTTTCTCACTCCCCATTGTTCTTCCATGCCACCGTATCTTCTAGGCTTACCAACCTACTCACTGTTCCTCAGATGCAGTATTATCTCCTCAAAAGGGAGCACCTGGGTGGCTCAGTCAGGTAAGCCTCTGACTCTTGGTTTCGGCTCAGGTCACAATCTCACAGGTGGTGAGACAGCCCTGTGTTGGGCTCTGCATTCTGTGGAGAGTCCACTTGAAGATTCTCTTCCTCTGCCCCTCCCTCCACTCTGTCCCCCTTCTCTCAAATAAATAAATAAAATCTTTTTAAGAAATACTATCTCCTCAAAGAAACATATGTCACTGTCCTTTGTGCTGAATAAGTCCAACTCAGCTGTCTTCCCTTCTGTAGAAAAACCAAGGACCAGGAAGGACATATCCTACCATACTCACTCATTGACTGATTGATTGATTCATTCATTCAAAATATTTTGGGGTAATTATTAAGCTCCAGAAACTCAATTAGCTTCTAGAATATGGTAGCCAGCCAAAAAGATATGTACCTTGACCTTATAAAGCTTATATATTAAAATTAACTGAAATCAGACTTTTCTCCAGAAAGCTAGTCCCAAAACCTGTGCCTAAATCTAGAGTGAAGGAAGTTTCAAGGGAATATCCCATCCATCCAGTTGGTGTCTCATTCATTAGTAATGGCTAAGAGCATTAGTTCGGGATTCAGCACACCTGGGTTTGAATTTTGACTCTGCCAAGCTGCTTCATTGTAAGAGCTCAAAAAATGTTGGCTTCAAAAAGTATTACCTCACTTCCTCCCAGTGGGTTTGGATAGTAACCTTTTTATTTCCTCAATGCAAAAATTTTGACTTCAGCCTTGTCCATTGGGCTGAGGCTTCCAGTGTCTTCTCAACTCAACTAAATTTTTCATCATGTACTAGGATGTAAGCTCCATGAGGTTGGCAGTTTTTTGTATGTTATGTTCAGTGATAAAAGTTCAGTGTCTAAAACACAGTAGATTCTCATTAAATATTTGTTAGGAAAGTGAATACTGCACCTGTCAGCAGATTGAAGAAATAGATCTGTCCAATCATTACTATTACTTATAACTGCCCCTTTCTGCCTGAACTGTGAAATGTATTCCACACCTCACCTCTAATTCTCTCAATAAAATCACGAAGCAGGTCTGATTATTCCATTTTATAGGTGCGCAAGCTAAGTAATCTAAGACCCAGTGAGGTTAAAATTTGCCCAAGGCCACATAATTGCTAAGTGACACAACTGGAATTTGAATCCAAGGTTGGTTCCAACACTGTACTATGCTGCAATCGAGGAGCTCCTATGGTTTCCTGGGGAGAAGCAGTGAATCTTCTTTCCCTCTCATCCCTCTGATAGAGAATCCAAACTAGATGGTGAAGACTGCAGACAAAGAAGCTTGCATTAAGGAAACAACAGGGCTGAAGACACTGCATTGTCAATAACTGCTGAAAAATCATGGCACTAATTAAGAAAGATGCTCCTTGTTCTGCCAAAAGCTCTATCTTCTTGCAGGGATCAATAAATCACAAATAATTGTTTACTTTTTCTAGGCTCCCTGCCTTCTCTTCTGCCTGATTTTTTTTCCTTCTTTCTTTGTATAATGTGAGAGTTGACGAAGGACCCTCATTTTCACTAATGAAAGAAACTTAATTTTTTGGCACTATATCCTTCATTAGAAAGAGCAAAATCAACTTAGTGGTGGCCTCTGCTTCCTTCTATTTGTCCAAACCAGGACCCAAGATCAGCAGAAGGCTAGTTTTCACATGCAGTTTGAGCTCCCATTAAATCTATTGTTTCAGGAAGAGCACTTAAAGATAGATGGTAACAGGCACTAAAAATGACAGTAGTCCTCGCCACTTGCTTTATCTTTCCACTTTCTGTCCCAAGAGTGTATGTAAAGCCAACAGCATTATGGCCCCAAAGAACCTGGAATTCAGAAACCAGGTTATCCACTGAATATAAGATGGACACAAGAGCAGAAATAAGTAATACCAACTTAAAGAAGTAGCAAGGAAAAAAATCTCCCATGCTGGGACATAACAGCAGATACATCCATCAGCAGAATTCTTGTCCAACCACAAGAAGAAGAGTAAAGGAAGAAGACACTGGTCGGCCTTCCAAAGACTGTGCAGTAGATGTCCAGGGCTGTGCTACCAACTTATATATGCTTTATGGTACATGTAATAAGTCAAGTGATATGCTGATAAATGTTTAAAAATCAGATTCCTGGGAGAAGAAAAAAGGCAGTAATTTGTAACATTTGTCAATTATCATGGTGTAAGTATTCTCACCATTGCAATTGCAAGCAACCAACATGAATGTTGGATTTGGGGAAAGATGTGTACAATTGATCCTTGTAGGTCAAAACAAGCATGCTCAGCATCCCCAGTGGTACTGCCCCAGGAATATTTTGACTATAATTTAGCTTTCCATGTGATTTAGCCCCTAGGAGAGAATTTACTTATCTGCCTTAATATTATCTGCTTGATGGCTAACTCTCCCTTTCGGTGGCAATAGATATATTTTTATGATAGTTTATGTATTGGTCTAGTGGCAGTCAGTTGCTGTTGGCAGTCCAACAGGAATATCCAACAAGGCTAGGGAGCATAGCCAAAGAATGGTGACAGGCCACAGTATGACCTCCCATTGGGGACCAGTGCAGCTGACCCACTGGTCTTCCCTCTGCCATGTGTGAAGTCCTCATCACCCTCTGCTGTAACAGTTTAAATTCCAAAGGATGGTTATGGGAACATATTTATCCTTGGCACACTGTGGTGTTAGACTGAAAACTTTCACTGATATGTTAAGCAAGTAGGCTAATTAGAATAAAAGAAACATCTACTGAGGACATTTACCCACCTCCACATGCTCTTAAGTGCATCCCTACTAACTTGACTATATCTTTTCCCATAAAACATATAAAAAGGGGAATTAGGGAGAAGCCTTATGGTCCCTGTTACATATTCTATAGCATCTTGAATAATCTCCCCTCTAAAAAAAATTCTTCAACAGTGTGCAAACATCAAGGTTTCTCCATCCCTATGGAAATCTCTCTCCCTTGGTGAAATGAGGACATGATAAAAAAATAATATTAAATTTGGGGTAAACAAAAGGAAGAGGTATTTTGAGCCAGATGATGGACCATCAAAAGGACAATTTGATAGTGCACTGTCTGCAGACTTCATAGGAAGGCGAAATAACTGTGGGTAGCTCCAAATCAAAACTTGGAGTTTATCATTATAGACTAATGGTTTCTACTTGCAAAGTTCCCACTGCAGCTGGCCAAAGAGTTGTAATAATCAATTGGGTTCTGATTACATGCATTTAGCTCAACTGTGAAAACCAAGTGGAGTCAAGTGGAACTTGAAGCTGTAGAGAATTAAACTGTCTGGCTTAGGGATCCCTGGGTGGCGCAGCGGTTTGGCGCCTGCCTTTGGCCCGGGGCGCGATCCTGGAGACCCGGGATCGAATCCCACGTCGGGCTCCCGGTGCATGGAGCTTGCTTCTCTCTCTGCCTGTGTCTCCGCCTCTCTCTCTCTCTCTCTCTGACTATCATAAATAAATAAAAAAAAATAAATAAACTGTCTGGCTTAAGCAGTATAGTTTGGGGGGCTCAGACTGTACTGCTACAGAAGGGAACATGTAGGCTACTGATGATGTGGAGTTAGGGAAGACCTAACAAGTAGTTGTGGCTACACCATTCAGCCTGGTCATGCTAGAAACCCTATTATCTAATACAATTACAATGATCCCTGGGCTCCCACTTCACCCAGTCCACCCCAGACAAGAAAGATCTAGAGTTAAATCCAGTAGAGCCATCTCCAACTGGCTATGCGTTCAAAGATGAGGCTCAGAAACATTCTTAGAATGGTAATGTCAAATCTTTATTTCAGGGAGAAGAGAAAATTTTATTTATTTTCATTTGTGTGGTGGGGAATCTTCTTACCATCTGAGTTCATTTCCTGCTTCCGCATGGATGATCTACAGATGTGTCCCTTCAGGGTTATCAACATGAATTGTCATTCTCAGTGTCCAGTATTACAGCTACACAGGAGATGGGAGTCATGGGGAGGCAGCAATCAGACACTATGTTTTTAGACAAATCCCCATGAGTTGTCTATTTTCTTATTTGTGTAATAAGTGATGCCAATAAACTGCAATTAATTAAGCCTATTAAATGTGAAACTGGGGCAAGGAGTATATAGGAACTCCCTATATTATCTTTGCAACTTTTGTACAAGTCTAAACTATTCTAACATAAAACACTTCAAAACAAAAGACTACTAAGCAATTTCTGGTTCATTGAGATTTTGCTTCAGGTTCAAGATATCACTCAGCTCATAACATAATGGCTCTAGTAGGCAGGTCTGGACTTGAGAAACCGGTTGAAAATTCACCAATG
This sequence comes from Nyctereutes procyonoides, assembly GCF_905146905.1. Lineage (NCBI taxonomy): Eukaryota > Metazoa > Chordata > Mammalia > Carnivora > Canidae > Nyctereutes > Nyctereutes procyonoides. The sequence goes on along the minus strand of NW_026575126.1, from coordinate 47,902,603 downwards.
GGATTATCTCCATTATAAAAAAAAAACTGCATAGATATAAGACTAGAAGAGGCAATTGCTGCCTTTGGAGGATGGGCTTCCATAGGCAAGGTAGGGGAAGGGGTTCTTATTTCTTTCATTTTTCTTTGTCCTCTAAATCTTCCACCATTACTTTTGAGGGAAATCAGAGTTGCAAAAAGGCTTCACTGTTGCCTGACCATCTGCAACGGAAAGCTTCTTAGTGTAATGTACCTTTAAGATCTGGTCTTGCTTCTCTGGTTTCGTCATCCACTACTCTTCCTCTTCCTATAGATGACAGTATTTCTGGATAATTCTATGTGCCCATAATTGTTCCAGACATCCTGTGTGGTTTCACAACTCTGAATCTTTGTGCATCAATCTTACAACTTGCCTCCTCCCCAGTCTAAATTTTGGGTGTTTCCTTCAAAACTTAGCTAATATCACCTTTCTTGGGAAAGCTTCCCTGACCTCACCAAGCCTCACTACAGAATTCATACTCTCTTGTCACTGCCAGACACAGGTTTCTATCATTGCACTTATCATGCTGACTGGTATTGATCTGTCTGCATGGTTAGCCCACCTACAAAATCCCTAGGGCAGGATAGTGTGTGATGTATTACAACATTCCCAGTGACTACTACAGTGTCTGGCATATGGAACATATTACAATAAATCTTTTTTGGGTGGATACTGAATGGACTCACCAGCAGATGTTTGGTTACTCCCAGAAGGCAGCATCACTGACTTATGAAAGGAGAAAGGTTGACCAAGAGCCAAAACAGAAAGGCACAACCAAACTGGGAAGTCAGGTGAGAAGTGGCTGGAACTATAATATAACAGGCACAGGAATATAGTTGACCAGGAACCTCATCTGAGTCAGAGCCAGGGTGAGTGAGTCTGAGCTGCAAGGGCTGCCTCTTCTGAGGTCCCAGGGCAAAAGCTCTAAAGTTATCTTCCTGTGAGATGTCAGCCAAGACATTCTAACCCAACTTGTCTTGTTTACTCATATAATCCTTAAATTGTTAGGAACAAAATGCCCATTGGAGAACATCAAGTCTAATGGTCTGTAAACTGCACTTTCACAGGAATCTGAGATTCTAAAAAATTATTTCAAAGACAGAGGGTGTGGAGGAGTTTGGTGCTGCAGACACTCTAACAGGGCAGTTCCATTCGTCACTGGCTTACAGAGTGGCACTCCACAGAAAATTCTTGAAGAAACAGTTCTGCTGATAAAGCAAAGGCAGAGATGGAGGGAGGGAGGAAGTAAGAAAGAAAAAGAGAGAGGAAGGAAGCTTGGAATGAGGGAGACGAAGTCTGGGAAGGAAGGGAAAGAAGAGGGAGAAGGAAAAAGGGAGATGGAGGGAGGGAGGACAAAACAAAGATGGAGAGAGGGAAGAAGGAGACTAGAAAGAAAAGTAAGGAAAAGAGGAAGGAAGGCCAGGAGACAGGAAAGGAAAGAAGAAAGGCAAGAGGGAGGGAGGTAAGGAGGGAGGGAGGTAAAAGAGAGGAAGGAGGGAGCAAATTTAAAGAAGAGAAACAAAAAAGGAAAAAAACCAACTCCTAATAACATCCAAACAAATCTGTCATGAGAAAATGAGGAGTCAGGAGAGGTGAATTTCTGAGGTCATGCATGAAGGAAATGGCACTGTCACAATGATGACTCTAGTCCTCTCATTCCCAACTCAGCACACCACATTTGAGAACAGAAGTTCCATCAGCTCCATCTTCTTCCCCCTTCACCCCATAATGCAGTAAGTCACCCTAATAAAAGCTCCCAAGCTACAGTGCCCAATGAAGTGAAAAGCAAAGGTGAAAGTAGGTATTGTGAAATTAAAAACTTCAAATAGGAGATCAGACACTCTGGCCATCTCATGAGCCATGAATCCTGAAAAAAAGACGTTGCTAAATAGGGAATCCTCATGACCTGCTCCCACAAATGGGGGGGAAATGATTCATAATTAGGGCAGCAATTGCTTCCATGGAAATAAGAGCTATATGCCTGGAAATCCCTTGTCCTCCTAAAGGATTCAAATATGCCCCATGTGAGGCATTCATATTCCTGAATTACTGAGGAAACAAATCCCTCTTCAAAGATCATACAAGAGAGAACTTGAATAAGATATGGAGGGATGGTTAGTGGAACATAGGGTCTGGGGGTTGCTATAATTGTTCATTCAGCATGCCTTTTTCTGAGGGCCTCCTTTATGCAGTACTACCCTAGGAAATGGATAGATAGGAATGAGGATGTGGGGCCCTGTTCTCAAAAGCTCAAAGTCTAATAGGTAGACTATCCTGATTATAATACTATATGATAAGGACTTTCATGATGTAGGGGAGGGATGGTAAGAACCTCCTATCCCACCTATCTGAGCACCTATCCCAGTACAGGGGAGTGGAGAAGAGCTCCTAGCTCAGTAGTTCTCAACTTTAACTGGCATGTGGATTACTAGGGGGATCTTGTTCAAGTGTGGGTTCTGATTCAGTAACTCTGGGATGGGGCCTCAGATTTTGCATGTCCAGTGGAATTCAGATGAAGCTGATGCTGCTGGTTGCAGACTACACAGAGGGAAGCAAGGTCCTAGAACAGAGTCACTCAAAACATGGACCATGGACTAGCAGCATCGCTATCACTTTTGAGTATGGATAAATGCAAATGCTCAGGTTTTCCTACAGACCTCCTAAATCAGAATCTCTGAGGATAAAGCCCAGAAAGCTGTGTTCTATCAAATTCTCAAGGTGATTCTTACAAACGCTAAGATTTGAGAAGTAGCATCTTTGTGGATCTATTTGAACTGAGTCCTAAAGAAAGAGATAAGATGGGGTGCCTGAGTGGCTCAGCAGTTGGGCGTCTACCTTTGGCTCAGGGCGTGATCCCAGAGTGCCGGGATTGAGTCCCACATCAGGCTCCTTGCATGAAGCCTGCTTCTCCCTCTGCCTGTGTCTCTGCCTCTCTCTCTCTGTGTCTCTCATGATTAAATAAATAAATAAAATCTTAAAAAAAAGAGAGAGATAAGATTACCATGTTAAAAACTCCACTCAACAGCATCTATCATAGACTCCACTGTCTGCCTCCAAATTCAGCTCCAACAAATATTTCTCATTCACTTGGCTAGATCAACATCATTGCTAAGGCAAAACTGGATCTGATTTCCCATGAACTGAGACAGGCTTGAAAACTCTTGGAGAGGGAAAGAAGGATACATCCTATTGAAATGTCACAAAGATGGAAAGTGCGTGGCATGTGTGCCACCCCATGCTCATTCTGTTTCTGTGACAGACATCATTAATCAGTCCCTGATCTCTTTCTTGCTTCACCCAGGCCCTATCTCAGAAATCTCAACCTAGTTCTCCAGGCATCCCTTACTGACTGAGAGAAGCTTATACATAAGAGAAAGCCCATATGGTCCTTTAAATCATCATGGATGGAGAACTCTAGTCAAAATAAATATTTTACCAGGTATGAGAAAAAAGCAGCCCCATTGTTCTTTTTCCTAGTGTGCATTTCTCAGAAAGAAGAATCCTTATGCCAGAGTCATAGGTGGGAGTGACCAAACTACCTATTCAGCAAGTGATATTTGCATATTTCACCCAAGAGAAAGAATAGAAGGGGAAGGAAATGCACATTTACTGAGCATATACTCTGTATCGTGTACCTTCACAAGGGCATATAGAATATTTCATCTGATCTGCACCATAAACATACGGAGTAAATTTTGTCATCCTTATTCTATTAGAGGAGTTTCAGAGAAGTTATGTGAGTTGCCTGCTCTCAAGCAGCTAGTAAAGAGCCTAAATTCAAGCCCAGGTCTCTCTGGCTTGAAACATGGGTCTTTTGCTATTACACTTTAATAAACAGAGGCATTGCTGATACGGTTGATTAAAAAAAATAATAAGGCCACATAATAGCACAGGCTTCAAGATAGTTATTTCTAGACAGCTCTAACTATTTTAAAAGAGTCCATGGATTCTCTTAAGGGGGCTTTTTTTAGCCCAGAATCTGAGTTTCAGATGGTCTGGGATGAAAATTTCATCTTCTGGTTGATTCCAAAGGACTTGAGACTGTGGCCTGGAATATTTACCTCAGGAGCACAAAATCCTGTAGAAACAAATTGGTGGCTTTATTAGACAAAACCCAAAGGGATGGCAGCAGCAGCAGCTCCAGAGCAGGGTCCAACTGTGGCGGCCAGAGTCATGGGAGGGCAAGTGTTTAGAGAGTTTTTTCCCCTCTTTGATGGAGTTTTAGTTGAAAGGAATGCAGCTGAAACTGTAACCAAAGGAGGTATTATGCTTCCAGAAAAATCTCAAGGAAAAGTGTTGCAAGCAACAGTAGTAGCTGTTGGATCGGGTCCTAAAGGAAAGGGTGGAGAGATTGAACCAGTTAGTGTGAAAGTTGGAGATAAAGTTCTTCTCTCAGAATATGGAGGCACCAAAGTAGTTCTAGATGACAAGGGTTATTTCTTATTTAGAGATGGTGACATTATCGGGAAGTATGTGGACTGAAATCATTATTCAAATGGCATGAAGTGAAGCTGCCCATTCTAGTGAAGTTGTGAAATCTTTCATCATGTAAATAATTTTCATGTCTCTCTTTTATAATAAACTAATGGTATCCAAACTAATGATATCCAGTGTCTCTGAAGTTTTGTTCTAGTCTACCGATACAAACATTAGCAAATAAAAATACATAAATGAGAAAAAAAAACCCAAAGGGATGATCTCTTGCTTTAAATACTAATTCTGCAACCTGATTTTTTCCCTAAATTGGCCCTTGCTGGGGAGTATAATGTAATAAATACATCAGTCTTATTGTTATTATTGTATATTATCATAATAATTACATTATTATCACTATTACTTTTATAGCAATGTCACATTGGGTTCTCTAAAAACAGATGCTGAAATGGAATTTGGGGTGCAAGATGTTTATTAGGAGTCAACATCTATGAAGGGAAATGGGAAAGAAACAAAGATGGGGCAGAGAGGTTGAACTGCAATCAAACTTGAAAAGCCTGAGACCCCCCCCCAACAAGGAGCTTTGGAACAAATATCATGCATTAGGGTTGTTCCTCTTCAGGCCAAAATGCTCCAACCTTTATAAATCTGCCTCATTCAGGGGCATGTGGGTGGTGTAGCTAGTTTGTGCCCCCGACTCTTGATTTCAGCTAAGATCTCAAGGTTATGAGATTGAGCCTGATGTCCTGCTCTGCGTTCAACGGAGTATGAAGCCTTCTTGTCCCTCTCCCTCCCCTCCCCCTGCCCTGCTCTCTCTCTCTCAAATAAATAAAATCTTTAAAAAAATAAATAAATCTGCCTCATTCAGTCTCTAGATACTGAATGCTCTGGGAAGAAAGTGATGATACAGCTCTCTAGAGCTGAGGCAAACCTTGAAGGAACGAGTAGCTACAGACACTCTGCTGACCACATTCCTTATAGCTGGACAGCAAGTCCTTCTTTAAAAGAGGATGCAGACATTTGACCAGGGCTTTACAATTTATGACATTTTCATATCTATTAGGACTTTTGCTCCTTGCCACCCAGATGCGATCACAGTATGCCATAGTAGATTCCACAGTTGTTCAAAATATTTGCTGTCCTACTTTTCACGGTGGAAGAAGTAATTCCTGTTCCATTGACATCGGGATCAGTTATGTGACTTGCATTGGCCAATGAGATATAAGTGAAAGTAATGTGTACCAGTTCTGAACAGAATCTTTAAGGGCCACTTTTGGTGCGCTGACATCTTCTCTCCTTTCTTTTTGCCTCTACTAAGAGTCCAGATGTTCTACACGGGAGCTGCTCCTTCAGCATGGGTTCCTGAGTAAAGGGCCAAAGCTGTAGGCTTTCCACAATGAACAGCTTTGTGAGAGAGATAGAGACCTGTATTGTTTCACATAACTTAGCCTAGATTAACTAAAACACCTCCCATCACCTACAAGACATAAAGCTCAAGCTTCCCAACAAGGCTTTATATCACCCAACCTCTGCCCATCTTTCTACTCTCATCTCTCACCAGGCCTCACCTTGCTTTGCTCTAACCATATCAAACCCATTTCCCTTCTTGAAAAACTCCTACCCCCTCACCAAGCTTTAGCTAAAATAGTCTCTCGTCTATGTGATTTTTCCCTCACTCCCTTTCCTTAAGCAGAAACAACTCCTTCAATCTTTCCCATTGGCCTGGGTAGAAACTATTTTGTTAGATCCTGCCCAGTGCCTAGTACACTGTCAGGGACTCAGCAGGTGGTCAATAAATATTTGGTGGAATAAATCACAATGTATACCCAGGTGTTAATGTGTACCAGGCACTGTAATAAGTGCTTGATGTAGATTATTTAACTTTCACCAATATTCCCTATTTTAAAAATGGGAAAACTAAGGCCCAGAAATGTTAAGTAACTAGTTTGTGTTTTAAGTGACAAAAGCAGGCAGTCTAATTCTGCAGCACACTTCTTAAGCACTGTGCTATCTGTACCAATCCACATGTGCCCAGATTCTAACACAGTTTCTTACACATAGCAGACACTCCATACATGGAAGTAGTGGTGTATTGGAGATCTATCCCTAGTGCAGGCAGAGGGAGTACAATGATTGTAATAAATTTGAAAGCAATAATAAAATCAATGAAAATCTGGTCTTATTTATATTATCACCATACACTAGCAGTTCTAAACAATGTCACTGATAAAACATTCTTCCCTGCCACGGTGGATCATTTCCATGCCCCAACCCCTTATTACAGCACTGAATGGTCATTAAATGAATGAATGAACTGATTGATAGAATTGAGGGTAATATGAATGATGGAGATGTAACAGTTGACAGAGAACAAGCCCATTATCTCCATGACTTTCAATTAAAGCAAAGCCAGTAGCCTAGGTTGACATGTTGTCTCCCTTGGGTGATGGGCGAGTATTTGGGAGGGGGGGAACCAGCCAGCCCAACTGAATGGGCCTGGCATTATGGAAAGGATGAAAATCATCCATTTTGTAAATCCAAAGACACCACCCAGCAACCTGAGGCCTGGGGACAGAGAAATATCTCACCTTGGTCATCCTCCCTAGGTCAGTGACCAGAGCTGCAGAGGAGCAAATAAAATTCAGGAAAGAATCTGGAACCTGCATTTATATAGGCACCATTGGGCAATGACCCAAATTTTTATAGCCTGCTGCTCAGCAAAGTATCATTCTGACAGGAAAAAAAGAAATGAAAATCCTGGACATTCCTTTTGAGGAAGTTCTATTTCTTGGGCCTTTGATGATAATGTTTTTGGACACTTTATCATAACAGAGAATGGCAGTGTCAGTATTTCTACCTTTCCACATCAGTGTAGAATTCCCTAATATTTGGTAAAATCAAAATCCAGAAAAATACAGCATCTGTTTAAACAAATCTCACCTAGCCCTGTAACCCCAATCTGGAGAACCGCTCAGTTAATTGGTCTACATGCCTGTGTCTTTGACTAGGTTGTGAGTTTCTGGAATATGGAGATACTCTCTCATTCCCCTAGAAACAAAAGTAGCCTTTGGTTTGTTGAGTGAATAAAGGATGACTTTGTTTCTTTCCATCATGGTCTAACCTGGCTCTCTTCGGATGCCTTCCCCCAAGTGACTGACTCAGTCACACAGAATGTCTTCCCCATTCATGGAGAGGAGAGGATCTAGAGATCTGGATCTAGAGACTTATCCATGGGATAAGTCCCAAAACATTTTATTTCAATCAGAAATGCCTCCCACAGGCTGTTCACTTTCTCTCCAAAGTGTTTGCCAATGATCTTTGGGTTGATCACATCAGTGAGAGGGTCTCAATGAAGGGTTAATGGCTTTCAGGACTTTTTCTTAACACCTGTTAATTTCTCTCTTCATGAGGAGAGGACATATCAGAATTTGCCAAACCATAGTGAGGAAGAAGCAATCGCATTAGAACAGTGGTTCTCGGCTGGGGGAGATTTTGCCCCCAAGGACCCAAGGGACATTTGGTAATGTCTGGGCACATTTTTGGTTATTAACAACCAAAAGGGGGAGGATGCTGCTGCTGAATCTAGTGAGTAGAGGTCAGGGATGCTTCTAAACATCCTCCAGTGGAGAGAACTTACCTCCTTGCTACATAGTCAAGAATTCTCAGCTGCAGATGTCACTAACACCAAAGGTAAGAAACTGCATTATAGGCATTGGAGGTTAGAAGCAGTAAAGGTATGAAGTCACACATTCCACTGTTTTGGGGAAAATAATAGTAATTATAATGATAACCAGCAGCAATAGCAGTAAACACCTACTGGGTGGCAGGACACTCTTGTAAGTATTTTTACACTTAACTGTTTTAATCCTCATCCAACTATTTCCAACTCCTCGAAGTCCCCTTCAAGGCAAGGACTGTTTCTATCCCCATTTTAGTAATGTGGACACTGGGGCACCCAAAGTCACCCAGCTGGTGAGTGTCAGAGCTTCTACTGCCACAACTGCCTGGCCCTAAATCTGTATTCTTTCTTTTTAATTGTATTTAAATTCAATTTAATTAACACATCGTGCATTATTAGCTTCAGAAGTAGAATTTAGAGAGTCATCGGTTGCATAGAACACCCAGTGCTCATTCCATCAAGGACCCTCCTTAATCCTTAACCACTCTGGTGAACTGAAAATCAGAGACAATTTCAGTTCTGGCTTTTAAGTTCATTTCTTTAGGAAAGAGACAGAATTCAAGAAAGCAAAGCACTTGCCCTTCTTTAGGATTTTGTGGATGGAAGATATCAGGGCTAAAGACTGAGCAGTGATTAATATCTGCAATTGCGAGAGACAAATGGCAAACCCACGAGTCTGAGATGAGGCTCTATGCTCGCCATGGCAGCTAATGAGGGAGACTGGTGTAGTGGAAAGAACATTATGTCAGGAAGCAAAAAAATGTGGATTTGGGGTACAGCTCTGCCACAAATACGTTGTGGCTTTGAGCAAGTGAATTTAAACTCTCCAGCCTGATTTGCCCTTTCTGGTATTTTCCATATTTTCCATGTTAGCTCTTCTCATGGTTGTATAGAGCAGGAGTTGACAAACTGTGGCACGTAGGCCCAATCTAGCTGTCTCCTGTTTTTGTCAACAAACTTTTATTGGGACATGGCCGTACCCATCTTTTACATAATGTCTATGGCTTTTTTTAGGCTACCGTGGAAGAGCTGAGTAGTAGCAATAGAGATTATGTCTACACAGCACAAAATATTTACTACTTAGTCCTTTACAAAAAAAAGTTGTCGAGCCCTAGTGCAGAAGTATCTGTATAGATTTTCTTTCTAAATCTGTGGAGTAGGAAAATAAAAATGAGTCTGTGCTACAAACTACTCTAACCTATCAGGATGCTCTAATGAAATTACCTATGTGAAAGTACTTCGAAAAAGTACTAAGAAATATATGAATCATACCATTATTACTTATACATTTATTGTGTAACATATAATTATATATAAACAAGAATTATATTTAAAATTATGAAAATATTATATTATAATACATAATATATATTAGTATTCAGATGATGGGGGTGCAATGTGACATTGTAGAAAATGAACAAACAAAAGCCAAATAGCATGAGATTTGAAATCAAGCACACCTGAAGTTGAATCTAAGTCCACCCAACTATTCCTATCATGATTTGGAGTAGTTATTAAATTCCTCAAGCATCATTTCCTTACCTGCGGATAAGATTATTAAACTGGGGAAGAGAAATAATGCACAATGGGGCTAATGACACTTCATTCCTAAGCTTGCTGGGAGGGTGAAAAAAGATATACAAATGCATTCAATTATGTATGCATTTGTCCATTGAATATGTCACACGAATGTTCCACTGGGTATCAGGAGTTGTGCCAATCACCAGATGTACAGCTGTGCTCAGAAAGCCACAGTCCCTTCACCCTAGTACCTACAGTCTAGTGGGATAGACAGGCCTTGAAATTTCAGCACAGGGATCCCTGGGTGGCGCAGCGGTTTGGCGCCTGCCTTTGGCTCAGGGCGTGATCCTGGAGACCCAGGATCGAATCCCACGTCGGGCTCCCGGTGCATGGAGCCTGCTTCTCCCTCTGCCTGTGTCTCTGCCTCTCTCTCCCTCTCTGTATGACTATCATAAATAAATAAAAAAATTAAAAAAAAAAAGAAATTTCAGCACATAAAAGTTCAATGACAATTCTGAGGGCTGTTCAAATTAAGTAGTAATGGCCACAGTCATGGCTAATGGCATGACTGCTACAAAGAGATGAGAATTTTTCAAAGACACAAGAAATCACCCAGGTTCTCAGTTGTGAGAAACCTTTGAGGGGCAGTGGGGGATTCACAAAACTGGAAGATCTGAACTCAGGGAAGGGAAAAGGAAAGCACAGCACTGTATAGATCTGAGCACAGGGTAGGATGGGAGTAAGAGATGGCAAAGAGAGAGAAAGAAGGATGTGAAAAAGGTAGTCACAGAGGTCAGATTTGCCCTACTGAGCATCATAGGATCAGCAGGAACGCTATACACCCACCAGTAATATTTCCTTCTCTTGTAGAAAGCAGCCCCTCTAAGTCCCTCCAAAGAAACCATGCAGCTGCAAACACACAGCAAAACACAATCACACTTGTGTACATGGGGGCAGAGGATGTATGCATTTTTATTAAACTGGTTTCCTTTCCTTCCTGAGAAGGTAGCTACACCATATCTACCAGCCTTCCTTGGAATCAGGTATAGCCACGTAACACTTCTGGCTAATGGAACCTTGGTAGAAGTTATGTTTGCCCCTCACAGCCTATCCTCATAAAAGCCTCCCATCTAGTTCCCCAACTTTCACTCTCCCCTAGTCTGCTGGGCTCAGTGGAGCATTTCAGGGCCCTAAGAGAATAGCAGGGCCAGAGGAAAGAAGGATCATGGATCCCTGCCTGACTGCATGGAGCAGAGCTATGATATGAATAAGAAATGAACTTTGACCATATTCATGCACTGTGAGCTTGGGGTTGTTTTTCTCCTTTACAGCCCTAATTAGTACATACAAGTATCTTATTTTCCCTTTGTACATTTACTGCCACCAGAATGGAAGCTTCGTGAAGACAAGAACTCTGTCTTCTCATTCACACTTATGTCTAGAATTGTGTGACATTAACAAGATGGTCGGAAAACATTTATAGACAAAAAATATTGGTAGGTTGAGGAGAAGATAATGTCAATCAGTGACCCAGGGTCATTGGAAGAGAAGAGATAAAAGCTGATACAACACAGCTCTTCTGTAAACAGTAAAGTTCTGTACAGATTGCAAAAGTGGGGTTTGTTTTCCATCATTGCAGAAGTGGGTTTGTAGATGTACAGGCATATTATGCATACAGGCATAGCCACAGTGAATTCTTACAACATTGTAATGTAGACATGAGCACACAGACGTGCCACAATTGAATTCTTTTAGCATGATAGGAACAAAAAATGATCACGTACTCAAAAGAATCAGGATCTCCCTGTGTCCATGAGGGCCCATGTCTGTCTCCCATTGGGACGTAAGCTAGATTAATACATCAGGCTTAGGCTTTAGACCCAGGTAATCTGGGAATAAATAAGAATGCTAATTTACAGTCATCAAGTTCTTTGTATCTTCCTAGCACTGTGATAAGAGTGTTATGTATGTCCCATGATACTTAATTCTCTTATCCACCCTACATGGTAGGTATTATTGCTATCCTCTTTCTATAAATTCAGCAAGTTCAGGCTTAGAAAGGTGAAGGAATGTGTTGAAGGCCACCTAGCCAGAGGGGCTTCCTAGATGCTTACCAGAGGCATGTGCCTTCACCCCTTCACTACTGTGTCTTCATCTGTAAAATGGGAGCAACAACACATATCTGACAAGTCTGTTAGAAGGATAAAATTAAATCCGACAGTGCATCTAGAATTCCCTGTGGATCATCTGACACTGAGAAGGAGCTCAGAAATATACCACCTTCCTTCCCTACACTTCCCTTCATTTGCCCAGGAGAGCCATTTTGTCCTAGGCAAGGTTCTGAGCTCCAAAATCCAGCAGCAAGCGGAGGCCAAGTCCCCAGATGACTCCGCCACTAGGGCCAGCCAGTGTGCACCAAACCCTTAATCGTATTTAAACTCTGTCTGGGCACCTAATTATCTTAATGATGCAGAATTCAAAATAGCACAGTCTGTATGCACCCCAAGAAAGGTCCCATTCACAGACATGGGCCTATCGAGCCAGAGAAAAGAGTCTAATAAAAGAATTTAACAATTACAGTACTTAGAACAGGAAAGGCTGACAGGTCATCATTGGAAGCTGGGTTCTCCCTGAGATCCCTCCCTCCCGTCTGAGCTTTCTTGGGATATTTCTACCTCTTCTGTTTGGACTTCCCCTGCTTCAGGGGCCATGACTCTTTCATTGTTGATTATGTGGTTTAATTCTCGCAACTATGTCAGGTAGACATGACAAGCCCATTTCACAAACAAAGGGACTGAGCCCTGGAGAAAGTTGGGTCTTTGGAACAAAACTCCAGAAGCTCACCCTGTAGCCCAGTGTCCTGGGATACCGATCACATTGACAGCCTGAGTCCATGTCTTGCACTCTTGAACTCTTCAAGAGGTGGCCTGATGAGTCTTCTTTTCCATTTCTTCTTCCTCTCCCCTCTCTTCTTGCTTCCTCCCTCCCTTCCTACCTAACTTACTTTTCTTCTTAATTTTATTCTTTCATTCCCTGACTTCTTAGTTTTTCTCTTTCCTCCCCTCCTTACCTTGATTCCTTCTCTCTGTCTTTCCATCCCTTTCTTTCTCTCCCTTCCTTCTCTCTTTCTCTCTTCCCCTCTCTCATGCTCTCTCACTCTCACTGTATTAACTACCTATTCTTTGCCTGGTCTCATACAAGACATCAGGAACACACAGATCCATTAGACATGTCTCTGCTCTCAGGGAACTTACATTCAGCTGGGATGGGGGGACAGACAGCAAAACAGACACCACAGTAGTGAGGTTAAATATTATGATGAAGAAATCAGAGCTAGCTGTAGGAGCATGGATGAGGGTCCCAGGGAAGGCTTTCACTTCAAGGCAGCCTCTACATCACTGTCTAAATTTCTGCCTAAGCGCAAGATGTCACCATCCTCACAGATGGGGCTGAAAAGACTCTGTCAACCTCTTTAGATCATTCTCAATTTGTGCAGTAAGACACCTAAGAGCTTGCCAATGGCTAGAGTATGCCATGGAATTCCTCACAGCCTGTCAATTTCAAATAGGGGCTGGCCATTGCTGGGCTAGTGGAAGAAGGTAGTCTGCTACCCACCTATTCTCCATCCCAGGTAATGGTCAATAGCCAGGTAATATTAGACCTCAACAAGCAGATGCCCAATATTAGCCTCAGAGTTGATCAGTGATCAATGCTCATGAGAACAGATTAATGAACAATAAATACATAAATATTGCTATTGTTCCAGCATATTGAGAAATACTTGAATATGCTACTGTATAAGTTTAAGGCACACAGCTTGATGGTTTGATTTACATAGATTATGAAATGATGACCACAGTAGGTTCAGCTAACATCCATGTTCTCATATAGATACAATACAAAGAAAGAAAAAAATCTTTTTGTGATGAGGACTCTTTAAGATCTGCTCTCTTAACTTTCCTGTATATTATATACCAGCATTAACTATGGTCATTGTGTTGTACATTACATCCCCAGGACTCATAACTGGCAGTTTGTAGCTTTTGCTTTTGACCACCTTTAGCAATTCACCCTCCCCCCCCCCCCCGCTGCCGCCTTTGGTAACCACAAATCTGATCTCCAGAAGAAAGTGTCAGTGTTGAGGATAGGACATTAGAAATTACCAGGCAGACCAGCAAAAGAAAAAAGATTGAAAAAGATTGAAGAAAGCCTATAAGACACAGGACACAATGTAAAGAAACAATATTCATGTTATGAGAATTCCAGAAGAGAAAGGGAAAAGGATAGAAAATATATGCAAAGCAACAATGGCCAAAAAAAATCCCTGAACCCAGGGAGAGAAATGGGTATCCAGATTCATGAGGTTTAAAGAAACCGAAGGAGGTTGAACTAACTCATTTAGGGCTGCACCAAAACACATAATAAATAGTCAAAAGGCAAAGGCAAAGAATTTTTAAAGGAGCAAGAGGAAAGAGAGAAGTTACATACAAGGAAACACTCATGAGACCATTGGCAGATTTCTCAATATAAATATTTCCTAAATAGCATTCTTGTACCAGTCTGGGTGGTTTTTGCAACCACCAAGTGTCTCATGTTGAGGTAGTCTTGCATAGATGGGCTCAAGTATCTTATTTGGAGTCAAACAGATTTGGGTTTGTAACTGTAAGGTTCTGGATGAGAAATCTTAGTTCTTCCAGGCTCAATGTCTCATTTTAATAATGTAGATAATAACCTAAGTCATAGGACTGCTGGTCGAAATACAGCACAGTGTCTTCTCCATCATAAAATAAGAACATGGCAAATGATACTTATTTCTAAATATTATGACTGTAATTCATCAAAATGGTTCTGTGAGAGCCCTTCGTTTATTAGGAACAGAGTAGAGACTTGAAGTTGAAGCCACCTACCTTGAGATTCACCACAAATGAAAGAAAGGCAGATTTTGAGACACCAACCTTCCATCAAGCACACCCCATCCCATCAGGGAAGTTATTGTCAGGAAATCAATGGTGAATTCTCATCTCAAGGAGGTGGGATCCACCAGATTGTGGTGGATGCCAATGAATTCATGGTTTTATTAACCTGTCTGGAACTGATAGAATCTGAGGAGTGCTAGCCCTTCTCATCTCAGTATCCCCTGGAAAGTTACCAAGTAAACTGAAGTAGTGAAAGGCTCCAAATACTTCATGCTCCAACAGATCCAATCTTTCTTGAGCTTGAGGAACTGACACTATCTGTCTTCCCCTCTCCACCCTGGCTAATAACTTCGGTCATGTGGCACCCACTTTCCAAAGCCTTTCTTTTCTCTCAGCTTGAGAAAGCTCCAATTTGGTGATTGTTCATTATCCCCCCATTTAGACAATTTTCAACGCACAGTGGAACCTTTAAACAGTGTGAACAATGTTGTCAATCTTTCTGCATGCTGCCTCTGCCAGGCATTAAGAGGTAAATTGACTGCACAGCAGGAGGGGAATTAGGAACACAGTTTCCATTAATAGTTATAGGGGAAGCCAAGTGGGGCCTTAAGTTTGGTCATGGATGGGGGCGGGCATTAGAGACACCTGTCTACCAGGGGCTGGACTGAGTCTGAGTCAGTATTTGGAGCTCCCCAACAAGGCCTTTCCTCACCAGGGAGAGAATCCCTTAATGCAGGCCACAATAGGGTGGGTGGAAGAGAAGAGAAAAATCCATACCTTGAGGACCTGCTGTATGTAAAGCACATCAATAGTGTTATCTCACGTCATCCTCAAAATAACACCAAGAGTTGGGAGCAGTATTTGTTTTGTGTGGATGAGAATGCAGAAGTAAAAACTCAAGTCACACAGCTCATGAGTGATGGAGCCAGGATCTGAAATGTGATCTATCCAGCTCCCAAAGTCCCATCGTTAGCAACCACTTTACTGTAAGAGGGACTTGCTTTCTAGAGTCTTCCTAATATCTCTTTTGCCCAGACTGGGCTGCCTCCCCTGGAGGCAATTGGAGGATTAATAAGTTCACTATCTCTTGTTATCACACAAACTGAGGCCTTTGTCCATTTTCACTGGATTCAGCTTCTGCCAGCTGTGCTTATCATTCACCTCATACCTTTGTTGTTCCAACGATATTATCCACCCACCCTTACTTATGCCTTTCCTGTATTACTCAGAACAGCCACTTCTCTGCTCCATGAGTAGCTATCAAAGAAACAGCAAATAGGCCACTAATTCCTCATCCCACATGTATAACGGGCATCATTCATCAATTTCCCACCTAGCAGCAACTACCAACAGATCAGATGAGACACTCAAACATAACTCTATCTGCCTTCCACAACCCGAGCCAAACACAACTCCTAAGTAAACCAGTGAATGTATCCTGTGCATAACAAAATTTCCTCTTTCTTGCCCCACTTCTCAAGAGCAGAAAACCAAACAGACTATATTCTAATGGGTACATTTACTAACCACATCTTTTATTTTTCTATCCCTGCACACTCTCTCAAAGATTTAAAACCCAGATATTCTAGTTCTCAAACCCCAGTCCTATCAACATTTGTTAGAATTATATGACCTTAGGCAGGTTGGCTCCTTCATCTAAAAAATAGTTATGCTAATGTCATCCTCACAGCATTATTTGAGGATCAAATGAGAAAAAACACAGAGAGCACCAAACATAATGCCTGGAAAATGGATAGTTCATTGATGTGGAATCGACAAAACGCCCAAACATCAGGGTATCTCTTTTTCCTCCACCTCCACCATCTGGCTGGTTTCCCATGTGATAGAGGCTTCTCTGTTCTGTTCCCTCCAGCATTTAGGAAGGACAGGACTCTCAAGTCAATCTGAGGATAACTGCTTGCCAAAGGCAGAAACAATTGCTGGTGTCTTGGCAAGAGATGGCCACATCTCAAAAGGACAATGGAAAACCTTTGGCTGAAAATTCTGCAGTGGCTGGTGGACCGCCCACAGCTGTACTGCACACAGATGCTGAACCTCCTTCTCTCAAAACCAGGGTCAGTCCCAGCACATTTCTTTCTTCTTTTTCAACAACTAAAGCATTGAGCCCTTACTATGGGCAGGGCACATGCTAGATCCATCGATCACCAGTCTATGTACTTTTTAACGTTATTTATTTATTTATTTAAGAGAGACAGAGAGAGAGCGAGCATGCACACATGAGTGGGAGTGGACGGGCAGAGGGAGAGAAGGAAAGAATCTGGAGCAGACTCTCTGTTGAGCTTGGAGTCCAAGGCAGGGCTCGATCTCTCCACCCTGAGATCTGACCTGAGCCAAAATTAAAAGTCGGACATTTAACTGACTGAGCCACCCAGGCACCCCTCCATGCATTTCTTTAATAAGCCACCTGCTGAAAAGATGACAGTGACATCTGACATGAATCAAGAGCTTCCAGCATGCCGGGCACTGCAGTATTTTATGTGGACTTTCCCACTCAGTCCTCAGAGGATCATTTTACCAAATGGAAGGATGCCAAATACACCTGTTATATAGATCTGTTCTCTGTATGTGTGTGTGTGTGTGTGTGTGTGTGTTTAATTTAGTGATTAATCACAAAAGTCATAATGTTCATTTTAAAACTTTTGAACAGGGCACCTGGGTGGCTCAATTAATTTAGCGTCTGCCTTCAACTCAGGTCATGATCCCAGGGTCCTGGGATCGAGCCCCACGTTGGGCTCCCTGCTCAGTTGGGAGTCTGCTCTTCCTTCTCCCTATGCCCCTCTCCTCAACTCATGCCATCTCTCCCTACTCAAATAAATAAATAAAATCTTAAAAACATAGCTGAACAGCAGTGGACAAGATGTTAAAGAACTTCATGTGCTTAGCAAAGTGACTGTCCTATGGGTATTAAACACACAAATAAAAAGTGTCAACCCTCTTCCCTCCCTGACAGCATGATGGAATTAGCCCTGCCCTCTGTACTGACCCCCTGCAAGGAGGCAGCCTTCCCATGGCTAGGGGCGGCCTTGTTGTCTCTCTCTTCTTCTTGGCTATTCTCTTCCAGGGTTCTCTCTCTCTCAGCATTTTCCGCTTTCATAAATATTTGCAAAAAATCAGGCTGCTCTGTCTCATTGTGTTTTCACGCCTTGTTTTGCCACCTTCTTAGCAGAGCTGATTTGACATAAATATTTATGTGTAAAAATATGTTCCCTAGTCCCCGATGTTCTCCCCCCTACATACTATCATGGGGAGCATTGGGGCACTGCTTACATGGGGCCTCCCTGCAGCCTGGAGCAGTGCACAGCCACCGATTTCATCCTGGGTTGTGAGAAGAAGCAGATGTTGGATCTGTGACCCCCTGGTAACAGGTCCCCTGGTAACAAGTCCTCAGTGACAGGCCAAAGGGCTCCAAAGCTCTGCAACAGAATTTATCAGCTTTCCCTGCATTATTATAGACTGTCCTGTGGGAGTTCCCTCAGCAGCGGGAGCAACTCTGCTGTCAAACTAGCTTGGCCAAAACTAAAAAAATATGGTAGGGGTGCCTGGGTGCTTGGTGGGCTGGGCATCCAACTCTTGATTTTGGCTCAGGTCATGATCTTGGGGTCCTGGGATCGAGCCCCACATCAGGCTACTTGCTCAGCAAGGGGTATACTTGGAATTCTCTCTCCTTCTCCCTCTGCTCCTCCATCCCTCTCAAATAAATAAATCTTAAAAAAAAATACTGTAGATATATCTAATTGTATATCTGTACCCTTTCTTCCTTCCTTCAGTTCATTTCCAGCACTGCCCACACACACCTGCACCACCCATCATCCCCTTCTATAGCCAATGACCATCATGCCATTTTTTAAAGATTTATTTATTTATTTTATGAGAGAGAGAGAGAGAGGCAGAGACACAGGAGGAGGGAGAAGCAGGCTCCACGCCAGGAGCCTGACACGGGACTCGATCCTGGGACCCCAGGATCGCGCCCTGGGCCAAAGGCAGGTGCCAAACCTCTGAGCTACCCAGGGATCCCCCCATCATGCCATTTTTAAGGCCATGCCAGGTGTTGTCACCCATTCCCTCCTCACTTCTAGAAGGACACTGTCTTCATCCCTTCATATCTCCCTGTCATGTTCTTATCCCCCTTGGAGTGCACTCCCCTCTTGCCAAGGTCACCCACCATCCTTCTTCCAAAAATGCCACTCCTGGCTATTATTGTTGTTGGAACAGGGCCTGCATGGTAGCTTAGCTCTCCTGCAGTCTACAGCAGCAACAGGAGCAAGAGCAAACCATCAGCCTCCTTTTAATAGCACCGACCTGATAGAACCGGTGGCCAAGGACTCCGTGTCTGCCCGAGCAGAGCACAAGACCCCCAGCCATAGTCATTTAGGGCTCTGATTGGGGTGGGGAAAGCTGATTTGGTTGGAGCCCAGTTCACCCCAGACTCCATGAGGACACTTTCCCTAAAGGAAACAATGCACAGAGATTTCTGCCCACACCTTTCAGAAGACTATAAAGACAGGCAGCTTACTTATAATTAATGATGATTCTTAACAACCCATTGATAATTATTACTTGAGGATTATATCATTATTTAATAGTATATGACATTATAATTATTACTAATTAATAATAAATACACATGTTACATTGGTAAGTGGATATGGGATATCAGCCATCTGTTAGTAGAAAAAGGCTCCCAGACTGGGTCAAAAAATAAAGACCTAACCCTTATTTGTATGCCACACTGAAACTGCATGATGAATTAGTAAAAAGTGCACTGTTTTCAAAGTCAGAAAACCTGGGTCCTAAAATCAATGGTACCATCTGAGGCCGTGTGACCTTGGGCACGGCAGCTCCTCTTGGCAAGCTTCTGGTTTCTCAGTTCCAAATGGGGGACCCGGCATTCTCCAGGGGAGGCTCACATGTGGTAAGGGATGGGCAAATGCGCTGTACCCTTCAGAATACTTCAGGCCCTGCTCCTCAGAGTGCGGTCAGAGAGCAGGCCGTGAAGACACAGCTGATGCAAGCCAGACTCTGAGCTATAAAGCTCTAGCGAGAACCCGGCCCTCTCGCTCACTAGCTGTCGGGCCCTGAGAAGCCAGCGAATTCCTCTCAATCTCAATGTTCTTATCTGTAAAATACAGGTGATATGTGGTATCTGCCTCACAAACTCGTTATGAGGATTAGAGGTAACATAAAAGCTGTCAGAAACGATGAAGTTGTTATAACCACAGATACAGCTGAGATTAGAAAAATAAGAGAATATTATTTAAAAGTTTCACCCTAACTTAGAAATCTAGTGAAAATGGTCAACTTTTCAATCAAAATTTACATTACCCAACTGACCCAAGAGAAAGTAGAAAACCACAGTAGGCCAAAAGCCATATAAAAATTGAAGTCATTTCTGTGGTACTCTCTTTCAATTTTTCTGTAAGTTGAACATTTTTCAAAATTTCAAAATAAAGGCCAGGGTAAAAAAAAAGAACTCACAAAGAGGCACTAACCCAATTATTTTACAGCCAAATGGTAGCAGACCTTTGAGAAATAGAAAATTCCCATTTTAATCAGACTGTTCTGGAGCATAGGAAAGATGTGAGCTACCCCCAATCACATTATTCCACTAGTACGATCTAGGTACCAAGACTGGACAGAGACCATAAGGAATGAATTCAACCCAATCTGCCTTTCTGAACAAAATCCACACAAGAAAACCAATCTCCATTATAAACATAGATGCAAAACAAAACAAAACTTGTTTGTTTTTCAGAAAAAAAACCCCAGCTGAACTAATGCCCCTTAAATGCCTGGCACCTGCTCCCTCACTGGTCCTGATTAGTAAGATGTCATGACTTCCATGTAAGACAGGGAACACATCCTGTTACATGTGGTTATTATTACTATTCATCACTATCAAAAACACAACAATTTTGTTTCCATTCTTCTAGCCCTTCCAGCTTCTTCGAAGTGTTTTAACAAACGAAACCAATGAAATGCAGAAAAGAACTGAGCAGCCTTGGGAAAAGGATGTGAATCTTACAAGTCTTGAAGGAAAAGTCAAATAATAAAAAATACACGCTACCAACAAAAGTGAAAGAAGCCTACAAGCCACATATACACACACCAGAGCTTACTAATTAAGTTGGAACAGGGATAATGGAAAGAGGCATGTGGGAGTGAATGTCCACATTTCTCTCAAACATTTTTCACAGTAATGAATTAAAAGATTACACTTCAGATTTCATTGCTGACAAATGAAGAAAAAGAAATGACTGTACTAGTTAAAAATATACAGTGACCAGTGGAAGAATTTTAAAAAACAAACAAACAAAAAACCAGAAATCATGGAAGTAAGAGGAAGGGAGGAAAAAACCAAGGCCAAAAAACTAGATCAGTGATTCCCAACCTTGGGTTTTCATTAGAATACCTGCGAATAGTTTTTAAAATCCTGATGCCTAAGCCACAGGCTAGAGCAAATAAACCCATCCCCCAAGCAGGAGCCAGGTAGTTGAATTTGTTAAAGCTCTGTACGGGATTCCAGTGTGTGGCTAATGCAAGGAAGCACCACCAATTTATAATAAAGAACAAGAGCATCACTACCGAAGAATGAAGACAGAATTGATAATAAGCATACAAGTTACATATGAAAAAAAAAAAAGCCTCTCAGGCTGGATCAAAATCCAAATCTGGCTTCCATTTGTATGTCCTAAGAAGCTGTGTGATGCCTTATTTAAAAGAGCACTGCATTCCAAGTCAGAAAACCTAGGTTCTAAAATCAAAGATGACCTTTTGAGGCTGTGTGACCTCGGGCAAAGTCCCTGTCCTCTGCAAGATTTCTGGCATCACGGCCTGGCTATGTCCAGGGGAGGTTCAGCTATGGTAAGGAAGAGGCAAAAGTACTCTGAACTTCAGAATACTAACGCTTTTTGCCTCCAAGTGTGGTCTGCACACCAGCAGCACTGGCATCCTCTAGGAGCTCGTAAGAAAAGCAGGATCTCTGAATCCACCCTGGCACTACTGAATCAGAGTCCTCTGCATGGTAACCAGATCCCAGAGGTGATCCAGGTGCACTTCAATGTTGGAGAAGCAATGTTCCAGACGGCTATCCGGCCTTCTCCAGAGAGTCGGGAAGACAAGAATTATTGCCTGTTTTTGTTGTCTTATGCCCTTGTATGTGCCTCCCTCTCCTGAAATGCCCTCCCACATCCCTGTTGAGCTGACCCCTCTTTGATTTTGGGGGCACAGCTTAGATAAACTCCAGGAAAGACTCCCAGACACATCCCTGGCTGCTGGGTTACCTGACCTTCCTGGGCTTCCCCCCGGTCAACCTGCTGCATTGGTGGAGCTGTTGGTATCTGTGTCACATCCCAGCACTCTACTGTAACTTTTTAAGGGCATTCCAATAAGTGCCTGCAATATGTGAAAGGTGCTTGCATAACCAGAATTTAGCATAGAAACCACTTTTATTAGTTTCCAGTGGCTGCTGTAACAAATTACTACAATCCTGGTGCCTTAGAACAACAAATTCATTCTCTCGCTGAATGCTAGCAGTGTGAAATCAAGGTGGCTCCAGGCCTGCTCCCCTTCAGAAGCTCTAGGGAAGGACCTGCCCCTGCCTCTTGCAGCCTTTGTGCCTCCAGGATCTCCCCTCTATGCTCACACAGCCTCCTCTGTGTGTCCTCTTTCAAGGACACTTGCCCCTGGAGGTAGGACTCATGCAGATAATCCAGGATGATCTCCTAATCTCAAGAACCTTCACTTTAACACACACGCAAAGACCTTTTTCTCCCCCCCATATAAGTTTATATTCATAGGTTCTGGGCATTAGGACCTGGCTATATCTTCTTGATGGCCACTCTCCAGCTCACTTTACAAATCTAATAGGAGGTATCCAAAGACCTCTGCAGTATTAATGCACACCCACTCTACAAAAGTGAACTTGAGGGGGCTTAAACACAAATAAATAGCAGAAACAACAAAACCTTTCCCAGTGTCACAACTGAAATAACATTGGGACAAATACACTTCTATCTCCTGAGTACTTGTCCCAAACTTACACAAATGCCCAACCTATATTAAGTGTAACGTGTTTGATGCACATGCACTTTGGGTCTATAGTGGTGATAAGCATGACATGTCCATGATACCTCCTTTGTCCAACAACCATGAAGGTACATAACCACAGGTAGTACCTAGCACCAGAGTCAGGATCTGAACACAGGGCTATCTGGCTCCATTCACATCTCAGCAAATATTTACTGAGTGCCTACCATGTGCCAGGGATGACTGGGTTCAAGACTTTTCTAGACATAGGCTCAGAGAGGGGAGAGTCTAGCTGCAAAGCCAACACTCTGCTCACTGCTCTGGCTGTCAAACAGCATCTTGGCTCTACCTTCTCAAAGCACTTTTTTACTTCTGGGACTTCAGTTCCTACCTGATACCTTCAGCAATGGCACTGTGCCATACCATAAACCACGTTGCTCTGGCAAGCTCTCTCAGAGCCAAGGGCCATCAGAGCCAAGAATATCTTGGGAATCTCCTATGACTGAGAACTTGGAAACTTCACATCTTCATGTTGTCCCAGACTCACTTCTAATGCCCCATGGCAAGTAGACTCCACCACTGATTCCTTGCCAACCTAACAAGGGTTTATGGAATATCCCAGGGACCAGCTGACATGCATGTTCAAGTGAGAGGTGGATGCAAAATAAAGTCAGATGGATCAGTAAGGTACACCACCAGGTTGAAGGAACTTACAGACAATGCTACAAATACAACCCCAATTATAAGACAGAATGGAGACTCAAAGCAAAAATTTGTCTTAGAGATCCAAGAGTTATCCAGGCAGAGGGTGCTAATTGAAATAGGCCAAAGAGGCCACTTAGATTTCTACAAGGAGAGATGAGGTGAGTCAGTAGTCAAAGATAAAGTGTTCCCAAGGAAGAAAGTCAGAGGATTTTGTTCATAAGAATGTCAACATTGGAAGGAACTGCAAATATTGCTAATGTACGGTTTACAAATGCAGGTGCTTACAAGCCAGGACTATTGGTCAGCTGGTGTGAACCAGTAGGATAGATCTGCCAGTTATTCATAGCCAAATTTAGTCTGACTGTACCATTACAAGGTTTTTATTATTTGGTGCCTGGAGCATATGGGTTGTTAAATATTTTGAGTATCACCCCTGCTACATGATGAGGCAAGAAAAATGAGTGAGTGACATAGAATAGATGTAAAATAGCTAGACAGCCAGCCAGAGAGATGAATAAGTAAATAGACACACAAATGATGATGTTGATGATGATGGAAGAGAAGGTGGCAGAGAAAGACGATAGATGATAGGTAGGGAGGAAGGTAGGGAGGTAGATAAGTAGATAGATAGATAGATAGATAGATAGATAGATAGATAGATAGAGACAGGAGTAGCTGGCTGGCTGGATGATGGATGGATGAGTGGATGGATGGAGCTAGCTATAATATCTAGCTAGACAGTAATGTATATAAAGCCCCAAAACATAATGTCGAGTGAGGGGGAAAAATAAGATGCAGAATGCCATGTAAAATATGACATGGTACACAAAAATTAAAACATAAAATACCGTATATTATTTATCAAAACATAAATCTATATGTAAAAGGACCTATTTGTAAGAGTTCCAGGTATTACTCTTAAAAAACAACATGTGTAAAAAACTTCATGGCATTGGATCTATCAGTGATCTCACAGATATGATACCAAAAGCACAGATGACAAAAGAAAATAGACAAACAGAACTACATCAACATCAAAATTTTTGTGCATCAAAGGACAGAGTCAACAGAGTGAAATGGCAAGCCACTGAATGGGAGAAAATATTTTCAAATCATATATTTAGCAAGAGATTGATACCCAGAATATATAAAGGACTCCTAGAGTCAACACCAAAAAAATGAATCACCAAATCAAAAAATAAGAAAAGGACTTGCATATTCATTTTTTCCAAATATATACAGTGGCCAATACGCACCTGAAAAGATGCTCAACATAACTCATCATCAGCAAAACACAAATCTAAACCACACCAAGATACCATCTCACACCCATTAGAATGGATACTATCAAAAAAAAAAAAAGGAAACAAAAACAGAAAATAACAAGTATTGGTGAGGATGTGGAGAAATGGGAACTTCGGGCATTGCTGGTGGGAATATAAAATATTACTACGGAAAACAGTATGGTGGTTCCTCAAAAAATTCACCATAGAATTATCATATGAAATTGTGCAATTTCACTTCTGGGTATATTCCCAAAAGAACTGAAAACAGAGACTCAACCAGTTATTTGAGCACCCATGTTCATAGCCACTTTATTCACAATGACCAAAAAGTAGAAGCAATCCAAGTATTCATGGATAGATAAATGGATAAACACAATGTGTATATACATACAACAGAGTACTTACTCAGCCTTTGAAAGGAAGGGCATTCTGACACATGCTACAACATGGTTGACCCTTGAGGACATTATGCTAAGTGAAATAAATCATTCACAAAAGGGCAAATATTGTATGAACCTACTTTTATGAGGTACCAAGAGTAGTCAAATTTATAGAGATTGAAAGTAAAATGGTGGTTGTTGAGGGCTAGGGTGGAAGGGATTGGTGAGTTAGTATTTAATGGGTACAGAGTTTAAGTCTTGCAAGATGAAAAGAATTCTGGAGATGGATGGTAGTATTGGTTGCACAGTTCATGCCACAGAACTGTACACTTAACAATGGCAAAATGGGGGACACCTTGGTGGCTCAGTCGGTTAAGTGTCCAGTTCTTGATTCCGGCTCAGGTCATGATGTCAGGGTCATGAGATCAAGCCCCAAGTCAGGCTCTGAGCTGAGTGTAGACTTTGCTTGAGATTCTCTCTCTCCCTTCTCCCTCTGCTCCCCCACTCCCCACCTCAAAAAAAAAAAAAGGTAAAATGGTAAATTTTATGTTATGAAAATTTTAACACAGTTAAAAACAAATCATTTTTAAACATTTAAATTTAAAAGTTACTTGGATTAGCTATAAAAAGGAAACACATAAAATCGATGACTCTTAACTTTACAGATGGTGCAAAGGAAGGGGCAATTTCAACATGATCTGTGACTTATTGGTTTTGATGCCAAAAAAGTTGGTTCTGATGTGTGTGTGTGTGTGTGTGTGTGTGTGTGTGTGTGTGTGTGTGTGTAAGGGGGTTCACCCAGCCTGCTCACATTAGGTTAGGGTTAGAGTGATCTGTTTTTCCAGACAGCACCTATCTTGATCTATCTGAAGAAACAGGGCCAAAAGTTATCCATTGTGGATTCTGGGTAGTAGAAGACTGGGTGATTGTTACCTCGTTCTTTGTATTTTTCTGTATCATTTTTAATTTCTTTGAAATAAAAATTATAATTGAAGAAGCAAAAAATTGGGAGTGGGGAAGACTTCAATATTATGACTTTGCTAAATTGTCACATCTCTGTGCTCTGGGAACAACAGTCACTTATTTCTAGGAACATTTTAACCAACACAGGTAATCCCTAAAAAATTTCCAGGCACAATTCCAGGCTTATAGTAGGTCCTAGGTAAGTATGTGCTGAATGAATGAATGAATGAATGAATGAACAAATGACCCCTACTAGGTAGTTTAGGGTAGAGGCCTACATTGACTAGGAGTCAGATCAAATGACCTCTTGGCTATGACCACAAAACTCTTTTTATTCCTAAGATACTGGCCTGGGCCTCTTCCCAATTTTCATTATGTTCAGCCCTTCCTACTCCATGGGTTCCAAGAACATAGCCAGAGAATGCAAACAAATGAGCCAGTAATTTTCAGGACATTCTCAATTCCTTGGCTAGGTCTCTGCAGCAACTGAATATTAATCATATTAACTCTGACCTCCCTGCCCAAATTCCTTTGTATTGGATGTGGTAATGAGCCTCTCGGGCAAGACAATTTTCCCAAGGTTTCAATATCTATTCTTGTCCGATGGGTGACAGCTACAAGTCCTGAAGGCAGCCAATTAAGTCAGCAAGGATGATCCTCCTCTAATCTGAGTGATAGGAAATTCAAATCAGGCAACCACCAGCTAGGTCAAGATAGGCGCTGCCTGGAAAAACAGATCATGCTAACCCTAACCTAATGTGAATAGGCTGGGTGAACCCGCCTTAAACAAACACACAGGAGATGCGGTCCTACCGGTCCCTAGGGAACTGCCACATCACCATCACTACAACCAGTGAAAACTCTTTTGACTCAGGTCAATGTGACCTGAGAATCTTTATCCTAAAAATCAGGAAGATATGTTCAAATTTGTTCTTAAAAGTGCAAAAAAAGGGGCACCTGGGTGGCTCAGTGGTTGAGCATCTGCCTTCGGCTCAGGGAGTGATCCTGGCTGGGGTCCTGGGATTGAGTCCCACATCAGGCTCCCCACAGGGAGCCTGCTTCTCCCTCTGCCTGTTTCTCTGCCTCTCTCTCTGTCTCTCATGAATAAATAAATAAAGTCTTTTTTTAAATAGTAAAAAATAAATGTGCAAAAAGACTCTGGTTCCAAGTGACATAAGGTTTGGTTAAAGGGAAATGGTCAACCCCACACATTCCTCGGCCCTCACGAAGGCAAGTGGAGTGGGGACCCAGCGGTGCCTTTTAATGGTCTCTAGTAGGCACATCACTGAGCACCTCCTCTGACCTGGAAATCACTGCGAAGTGTCTTTATTAAATAAGACACAGAGCCACAACCAACCCAGACCCGCAAACCAGAACAAATCATCTGCAAAACCTCAATCAATCCTAAATTTGCTGAAAAGCAACCAAACAAAACAAGACAAAACAAAATCAGAAAACTACAAACTCACAGTTTTTGATAAGAGTTATAGTTCAGACTCACCTGTGTTTACCTGCCCAGGACTGACCCCAGGGATTCCAACTCACTGGGTACGGGGTCCAGGCCTAGAATACAAATTTGGAAAATGTTCTGGTGGAGATGCTGAGGCATAACCCGGTGAAGTCTCATAAATTTAATATATTTCAAAGGTATGCCTTGTGAAAGAAGACCAAAACCTTTGCTCACCTTCCTCCCCTCCTCCTTCCCAACCTTCCTTTATTTTAATCTTGCTTTCTTCCCTCTGTTTTCCTTCTCTTCCCCCTCCCCACTACCTTCAACTCAATAGCTATGTACTGAATATATTTCGTTAACTGAGATACCAGATTTCTTTCCAAACTTAATAAAAAGCTTTATTTAGTGGATGACTCAAGTGAGTCCTCAAGGCTCTCTCTGCTCCGTCACAGGGCGATCACAGTCCAATTCCTCAAAAAACCCTTTTCTCCCTTTTGTTTTGTTTTGTTTTGTTTTTTTTTTTTTGAATGATGAGACTATCTGGACTTAAGGTGAAGAGGCCTTTGGGGTCATGTTTGGAAGACAAACAGTAAAGAGCAAGTCCCTAAAGTCAGACACACCTGGTGTTGCCTCTTGGCTCTATTTCTCAGCTGTGTATCTTTAGGCAAGTTTCCTAACCTCTCCTAAAAGTGCAAATACAAGATAAAAATGGGCCTCCATAGATATCAGCTTGGACGGACGATAACTGAAGACCAATGGGCCCAGTGGGGTCGGGAAGGGAAGATCATACTCTCCCTACCTGCTTCACATACAATCCTGTTACATTTACAGAATCAAAATCTTTGAGGAGAGGCAAGACTGAATCACATGGGGGTTTCTTGGAATAGACCAAGATTCCATTTCACCCATCAGGAAAGAGGCTTAAAATAAAAAACCACCTTCATGATACATAAAGCATGAATTTAAAAATAATAGTAATGACAGTTCATGTTTACTCTTGTCTTTCTATGTATCCACCACTTTGCTCAGGGCTGTACAAAAATAATCTTAGCTAATCCTCAACACTGGGAGGTATTATTTTCAGTCCCATTTTATAGATGAAGAAACTGAGGCACAGAGAGGTTCAATAAATTATCTGGTGATCTTGTAGAACAAATCTGATGTCTGAGACCACCTTCTTAACAGCACTTGCTCAACAACCAACAATGAAATCTTGGGAATCTTGTTTTGAGTATTTTTTTTTTAAATCACCTTCAGCCCCATTAGGGGAGAAATCAGTTACCACTAAGGAGATCAGTAATGTGGGTATCTGTTCCACTTATGCAGACCTCTTGCCTCCTGGATGTACAAAGGTTTAGCTGGGCACCATCCATTTGAGCCCAAATTCCCCAGGTCCCCACGGGATGAGCAAGACCACGTGTGACTCTCTGATCACCAGCTCCCCCTCACAGGCTCAGCTGCCTGACTGGCCTCCCTGACCTGTCACACTCTCAGGAGGCCATCTCCAAGTCTCCAGAGACCCTGGATTCGTGCTACAGCTCCAGCGTCCCTCCCTCTGTTGACACAGACCCAACTAGCCATCAAAGCTGCAAAGGGACAGCTCCTCAAATGCAGCTAATTCCTCCCAGAGAAATGTGGACCCGGTGATGCCTGCTTTTCATCCCAGTTCCCGAGCTTCACCTTTCTGGCGTAGTATTCATCTCTCTTGTCTCCTGCATGAAAAGCGCTCTGCAGCAGGAAGACACTGCAGCTGCTTTCACAGGACCATGCTGGTCTGGTGTGGGGAGAAAGCCCAGTTCAGACAGCCACTGCCCTCCTCGGGCTCTGTCTTCCTCGGGATTGGGAAGACACTACATACAGAAGTGGCTGGGGTCAGGGGGCAGGGATCTACTCTGGCTGGTGGCAGAAGGTCCTGAAAATCCCACTGAGGCCCTGGGGTAGTCACATGTGGAGAGCAGCCAGGGCCACCGAGGACTCTCAGCCCTTCGGGATATGGCTGGGAGTGCATTTTAACACTATTTTTTTTAACACATTTTAAGACTAAGTATGAGTTTCTTGAAAACCTCAATATCCTCTTCCTATGTGACCTGACAGTTGCACACCTTGGTATCTACCCAAGACAGATGAAAACTCACATCGACCCAGACTTGTGGGAGAACATTCACAGCAGCATTATTCATAATATTTCCCAAATGGAAAGAGGCTAAGTGAATGCACAGAGTGGTCTTCCCATGTAATGGAACATTCTTCAGCAATAAAAGGAAATGAAATCTTGGGGTGCCTGGGTGGCTCAGTCAGTTAAGTGGCTGCCTTTGGCTCAGGTCATGATCCTGGGGTCCTGGGATCGAATCCTGCATGGGGCTCCCTGCTCAGCGGAGAGTCTGCTTCTCCCTCTCCTTCTGCTGCTCCCCTTGCTTGTGGTCTCTGGTGCTCTCTCTCTCTCTCTCTCTCTTTCACTCTCTGTCAAATAAATAAATAAAATCTTTTTTTTAAAAAAAGAAAGAAATGAAATCTCAATGCCACCTACAACACAGATGAACCTCAGAAACAGTATGCTATGTGCAACAAGCACCAAGGGTCACGTATTGTGTGTTTCCACTGACATTGCATAGCCAGAACAGGCAAATTTATAAAAGCAGAACATAGATTGGTGTTGCCTGGTGGTGGGAATGGGCACAAGAACAAGGATGTCATTGGGGTGATGACAATGTTCTGAAATTGGGTAAGCGGTGATAGTTGCACAACCCAGGAAATTTACTAAAAATCCCTGGAATTGTACACTTAAAATGATTGAATATTATACCTCCATAAGGTTGGGATTGTTTTCATCATCATTCAGATTTTCTAAATTACTGAAGGATGTATGCATCAGACCTTGTTTTGAGGCTGCCACCATCCCTCTAGCCCTGAGAGGAGACTGAGTAAGAAGTGAGGGACATGGGTGTCTGATGCTCACAATACCTGGAAACTCAATAGACAAATAAACAAACAAATAAAATAATTATTTGATTTTTAGACCCTGACAAGTTTGTAAACATTAAATATCTGTGGATCCAGGAGAGCCAGGTCAAAATGTGCCCCTGCACACCCACCCTCCGAATCATCGCACACATGCCTGTCACGGCTAGGAGGACATCAGTCTCACTTGTCCCGTTTCAGAGCACTGTGGGAGGTTTTAGTCAATTCAGGACGTGGCATTTTTGGAGGAAGATAGAAAAGTAGTTAGTAGCTGTTCTCCTCCCCCCACCCCCACCCACAGCCGGTCTCGTGATATTTTCTTGTGTTAGAATCATTTGCGATGCGAGTCCTTTCAAATCATGAAAAAAATACCAAAGTTGCTTAAGGAAAAAACAAACAAACAAACAAACAAACCAAAAAAAGAAAAGATTGGCTCAGATTCAAGATTTTCCCCAGTGGCAAAAGCAATCCCACTCTAGTGCAATCTGTTTTGTAAGTTCCTATGCTGACTTCTTTTCCCATTTAGTGATACATTATAAACAACTTCCCAATGATTAATAAAGGTATCTTCCCATGCACCTTGAACTTAAGGCAGAATGCCTCATCAACTTTTCTTGCCCACCCTCCCTAAGCAGCACCTGCTCCCCCACTCCCTGTCTCCCCGTCCCCCCACCCGAATGTCCTTTCTCCTTAGCTCTGATCACCACCTAACATATCACACACACGGTCCATGAGAAATGTACTCTAAGAAGTCTGGGACTCTCTCTCTTTTGTACCAGGTGAATCCAAAGTGCCTAGTGCAGCACTTGGCTTATAAATATCTGCTGAATGGGGGACCCCTGGGTGGCTCAGCAGTTTGGCACCTGCCTTCGGCCTGGGGCTTGATCCTGGAGTCCCAGCGCCCTGCGTGGAGATTGCTTCTCCCTCTGCCTGTGTCTCTCTCTGTGTCTCTCATGAATAAATGAATTTAAAAAAAAAAGAATAAGTAATAATAAATAAATAAATAAATAAATATCTGCTGAATGAATGATTTGAATAAATGAAACTCAGGGTAACATAAATATAGCCAACAAGTTCAATTCCTTACAGAAAGAAAAAAAATCAAACCAAACCAGCTTAAGTGTAGAGCACTTACTATGGGTAGGGCTTGTACTAGGCCAGATTTGACCCCTACCCACACCACCTCTCCCCAACCTGTTTTATGGTGACTCAAGATTAAGGACTAGCTGTGCCTCATACCCACCAGCACTGTCCTCTGGCAGTGGTTCCTGTTTCATATGACCTACTGGCCTTTGATTTCACCATCCACTACTTATCCTCCAACACAACATCATGAAATTTAAGATTCTTCATCATCTGGCCCCCACTGGCTGCCATCATTTGCCCCGCTGGCTTTCATACAAGAAAAGAGCTAAATCTCAATGTCCTGTATTCCACTAAAGAACCTTCTGCCTTATAAATTCAGGACCCTGTCACCTGGCTTTACCTGGCCTGCCGAATTATGTGATCTTTGCTAAATCTGAAGTTCAGGATGCCTGGGTTACTCAGTCGTTGAGCATCTGCCTTTGGCTCAGGGCTGATCCTGGGATCCTGGGATCAAGTCCTACATTGGGGTCCCCACAGGGAGCCTGCTTCTCCCTCTGCCTGTGTCTCTGCCTCTCTTTCCATGTCTCTCATGAATAAATAAATAAAAATCTTTAAAAAATAAATAAATCTGAAGTTCAACTCTGAGCATTTTATATGCATATATTATTTCATTCACTTCCTCATGCACTGAACATTTAAATAAAAATAAGACTTGCTCCTTTCAAATGCCTACCATGTGAAACACAATTTCACTTTCAAGTGACAAAAACCAACATAAGTTAATTCAATCCAAAGAGAGAATTTACTGGTTCATGAAGCTAGAGAAGTCCAGATGTGACTAGATCCAGAAATTCAAACAATATGACCAGAACTATCTCTTTCACTCCCTTATTGGTTCTGCTTCCTCTGGGCTCTCAGGAAAGTGCTATCCTGCCCGGTGAAAGCAACACCTCACTGCTTATATAGCCCTTAGCAACCACCATCTCAGAAGGATGGAATGTGTCTCTTTCTGCTATCTCTAGCCAAGGTCCCAGAGAAGCCATGGATTGGCCCATCCAGATCACATGTCTACCTTTAAACCAATCCCTGTGGCCAGGGTACCCTGTGACCTTGCACTCTGGCCAGGCCAGCCAGGGGTCTGTCACTGTCCCTGGAGCTAGAGATTAAAGTAAACCCCAAATGAACTGAGTGGTGCCCCGAGGCAAACAAAATTGCCACACCTAGTTAGCACAAGGTACCATGTATACACCATCTCATCAAATCTTCACAAATAGCCTGAGTAGGTATTATTAACTGAGGCTCACAAAGCTTAAATGAATTACCCAAAGCCACAAAGTTGGTAAGTGGCAGAAGCCAAGCTTGCTCCTAACCAGCTCAGTACTGGGCCCAGAAGATACAGAGGTAGAAAATATGCAATCCATGCAGATGGGAGACAGATGTGCCAGCCTAACATTATGATATAATATGATAACGTGTGCTATAATTCACACCAAAATTTGGGAGGCAACAGAGCTTAGTAGCCAAGAGTTCTTGAATCCTCAAAACTCGGGTTCTAATTTCAGCTCTGCCACTTACTAGCTGCGTAACCTTGAACAAGTTTCTTGACCTCTCAGGCCCAATATCCTCAACTGCAAAAAATTAGGGGAAGTAGAGCTGCAGGGACAAAGACAAGGAGGCAGAGGGAGGGCAGGTCCTATAGAAACAGGGAATCCAGGATATTCAGAGGACTCAAGCCTCAGGTGAGATACGTAGTAGAAGCCAAATGATGAAGACTTTGAATGCAAGTATCATCCAAGATGGCATTCTCAATGTCAGCCAGTCCAATGTTTTCCAACCCTGAAGCTCTGCATTTCCCACTGGGCAGTGCCAAGTTTTCGGGAAGCCCAAGAGGAGCCAGAGAGCCTGTAGGGATGCAGTTTCTCAGCCCCTGGCAGTTTTCCTCAGCAGAGTAGCTCGATTCTTCCTGACAGCACAAGCACTTGGCCATGCCCAGAATGAAATTGACTGCTTAGACAGTCCAGCTCCCTTTCTGTGCTCTGTGTTCCCTCCCCAAACTCACAGCCGTCCTGCTGGCACGAGCCCAGACCTCCCTCCTCCAGAGTCTCCTCACCACCAGTCTAATTGGAAGGCTTCAGGAAGCCCCATGGGGACATCCTGCCCATCCTCCCCCTAAGCCTCTCTACAAGAAGCTTTGCAAAAATAGGAAGCAGGAGCCTGGGAGCCCAGGGAGCCCGGAAGACCCGTTGTGGTAAGAAGGGAAGAAGGAGGCTGCTGGCCAGAAATGTAGTTCAAACAGGAACACTTGGGACTGAATGGGGCCATGATGATAATGTTGCACCTCCCCCAGCCTCAGACACCTTCAATCCGCAGATGCACCATACATTCCAAAACTTTCCAAGACAACAGAAATAAAATCACTTTACTAGCTGTACTTCTAAGGTACATTTCCAAAAATGTTAATAATATGAAAAATATCTCAGCATCAAGGAGAGACAAATAAAAATACTAACTTGTACTGAGTACAGTATGTATGAATGTTCACTTTTTATAAATGTTGACTTTTATTGTTATTATATTTTCCTGATGAAGCACATCCCAGGCTTTGACCAATTTTAATACTCTCCACAGCCCTAGGAAGTACCATTTATGCCCTTTTTATTGATAAAGACACAGAGGCTCAATTAAATTAAGTAATCTGCAATGGCACAGCCAGTAAGCTATAGAGTGGGAACTCAGATCAAGATCTGTCAGAATCAGAGCTCACATCATTTTTTTAAATAGTTTTATTGAGATATAATTTACATATTATGATATTCACCCATTGTATGTATACAGTTGCATGATGTTTTTAGTAAATTTATAGAATTCCATCATTACCACCCCCCAGTTGTAGACATTTTTCAGCACCCCTAAATTTCCCTCATGCCTATTTTCTGTTAAGTCTTGCTCCCATTGACCTTAGGTAACCACTAATCTACTCCCTGTCTCTACAGAGTTACCTTTCCTGGACATTCCATGTGGAATCATGCAACATGGCCAATACATCTTATTTTCTTCATCTAGCATGTTTTTGAGGATCAAAAGCAAATATGCTAGCACTTATCAGTATTTCATTCCTTTCTCTTTTTTTAAAAGATTTTATTTATTTATTCATGAGACACACACAGAGAGACAGAGAGAAAGAGAGAGGCGCAGAGACACAGGCAGAGGGAGAAGCAGGCTCCATGCAGGGAACCCAACGTGGGACTCAATCCTGGGACCCCCGGATCACGCCCTGGGCTGAAGGCTGTGCTAAACTGCTGAGCCACCTGGGCTACCCACTTCATTCCTTTTTTATTGCTGAATTGTATTCCACTATATGGATCTACCATATCTTACACACCTACTCATTGATTGAAGACTTTTGGGTTGTTTCCATTTGGGGGCTGTTATGAATAATCCTTTTCTGAATATTCACAGCTGTATCTTTGTGTGAACATATGTTTTCATTTCTCTTGAGTAAGTTCCTAGGAGTGAAACTGACGGGTCATAGAGTAAGTCTACTTTTAATTTTTTAAGGCACCGCCAACCTATCTTCCAAAGCAGATGCACCATTTTACCTTCCCACCCAAGCCCATACTATTAAATACTACCATGTCCTAGCTTGAAGTCAAACTGAAATCCCAACATGTCTGAGGAGTGAGCTGGGCCCCCTGGGACAGTGCTTTTTCATGAGCCTCATGCATTGGGCCTTGGTTGGGGGTTGAAGAAGAAAGCAAGAGGCTTGGACAGTCCTGAGTGAGGGAGATGGGAGAGAGCAAGAACCAGGTGCAGGGCCCCTGGTGCAATCTAGAGAAAATACGAATAGAGAAACCAAAGTCTGCATTTTCATGAGACACTTTAGCGCAAAGCCCAAGACGGATGGCTTTGGAGCTCAGAAGGTAGAGTGTATCCCAGAGTGGGGGAGAGATGACTTCCTTTCACTGCTCTGAAAGATTCAGAGTTGGCACCTTTGTGAAAATCCTGAGACAGAGCCCATGATGTGGTCATGCAGGACACCAGCAGCATGAGGTACCCACAAGAGCTTCTCCAGCAGGAAACATCAGTAATGAGGCCAAAGTAGGAAAAAGAAAAAGCGGCACACACTGTGAGAAAAACACAGGCACACAAAGGTGAGAACACAATGAATCTACTGCAACAACCCTCAGACATAATACAGGGAGACTTTACGTGGGTATAAGTCCTATTTGTGTGCGTGATAAGAGCCACAAAAATGTGATCAGTCCCTGCTCCTGTGATTCCAACTTCCCCACAGGCTGGGGTCTAGTGTTCAAGAGCAGAGCTGGTTCTCACCTGAGGCTCTTCTGGTTCTGCAGATGCAACCCTGGCTTCCTTCCCATTAGCCCCTGCTTCTCCCATGCACCTGCTCATGGAACATTAAGGACAGACACTCTGTGATCTGGAATGGGCAAGAATTCACCCCAGACACATGATTGTGTCCCCCTACATGTATCCCAAATTCCATTAATCACAGTTGAGAAAGATAAATCATTATACTCTGACCAGAAGAGGAGCTTTGAGAAGGGGGTTTTCAGGCTGTCCGAGAGGATGGGCAAGGATGAGGTGAAAGGCAGGAGAGTGGAGGTACCAGTGTGCTCTTCCTCCACGTCCCTTGTGGGCTTAGGAGTCTACCACACTTGCATTCCTATCCTATCTTTGCCACCTAGATCAGTCATATGACTTTGGACAAGTCATCTACTCTCTTCGCCTCAGTTTCCCTGTTACCATAGGAGTAAACCACCTCTCAGGCAATTAGCAAAGGCCCTCCATCAGAGGAGAAATAAGGCATTTTTTAAAGATTAAAAGGAGTATTGTTATATGGCCACACTAAATATTGGGATTGATAGAGGAATTGTTGTCTCCCTCTGCCAACCCATGATCTGTCTCTTTAAGAAGGAAAAAATCTAAAATTTGACTTAGCAATTTATCCTGTAAATTAAGATGACTTTTGGCCCAGGGAAGAATAATCATTATTTCCCCCTGAACAGTGACTGCACTGGATGCCATGTATTGATTGGGGATTAACAGGGACAAAACAAGTCATGGAGAGTGAATTCTCCCCAAACGTCAAAGTGGAATCAGTGAAGCATCATAGCAGCAGAGAAATAGGAAAGGGGGGTGGCGTCAGGAGGGAGGACAAAAGGGGGTAAATCAATTACGGTGTCATGGATGAAATGTTTCCCAAGGGCCAGCGGCGACCTGACATTGGTGTGTGATCAACTTGCCCAAGAAGGGGGCCTCAGTTGGGATGGAGGGAAAACCTGTCCTCTCTCCCTCTCCTGTGCCTATTGCAGAGTAGGCAGGAATGGCTACCATGGCCACACTCTGAGAAATGACCATCTGGGCCACCAGGTGAGGCCAGAGGAACCAGGCAGAGGTGAGGACACCCAGGGTGGGTCTTACGTCTACCAAAATGGCAGCACTCAGCCTGTCGGTGGTTCCTTTTGAAGGCTGCTCCTATGGAAGCTGAGCCAGGAGCCCCGTGCTAGAAGCTTGGGGATGCATAATAAATAGGAGGGATCACAACCGGTCACTGGTCATGGCAGATACAGTGAGAGACTGCATCCTGGGAATAGGCACAGCCACAAGTGGGTCTCACTCAGATCTGTTGCCCCAATTTTAAGAGATTCAAATCATAAAGTCTGCAGGGAGGAGGGGGACAGGCAGGAAACATAAACCAGTAAACCGGGCCTGAACCAGGAGTGAGCACACACTGCACCTCAAGGTGCAGAACTTGGCATGGTGAGGCCGGATTCTCCGAGGGTTTCAAGAGAAGCCCAAATCTGGAATTTACTGTAAAGTCTTTTGATTTTCAAAAGCCAGCACCTAGTTTAAAACAGATGCACACACACACACACACACACACACACACACACACACACTGGGACAACCCAAACAAAACATGAATGTTGACCAGGTCTACCTGAGGACTCCAGTTTGCAATCCAGTGCTAGCCTATATTTCCCTTTATTTAAGGACATTTGTGCTACCCATTCTCCTAGAGTGGAAACTGCAAGAGGGCAAGAGCCAACCTGCAATCTTTGTCTCTTGGACACTCCTGAGCACAGGGTCAGGCCTGGAGTATGAATGAACCAGGCAAGCATCCATCATCACTGTGCTAGTTACACCCTCGGGGTTTTAGGCCAAGGGCGCCCATCCTGGATAAAACAGGCGCCCATCCTGTGCGCCCTCGGGTTTAGAGCCAAAAGGCTGCACCAAGTCCCGGTGCATCACGTTATACTAACCCAACATGGCATGCCCAGTGTCCCCCCCACACACACACACACTCAGTACTAACTGTATTCTGGTTCAATTCACAATTCACCAGGGCACATTAAAAACACCAATTTGCTAATGCCAGGTCCCAATTGGCCCACTTGGGAAAATATAAAAAAAAAATTAAAAGCCAACAGCCTAAAGCTTTGTGGACTTTTGGTAAAACTAGAAATATTTGTATTTGTGCTGGAAAGGTACTGCAGATATGTTTTGTTGTGCATGGTATTTAAAAAGACAATCTGAATTACTAGCGAACATATAGAGGCTGGAAGAGTTGATATTAAAATCTGCATTTCTGAGTTCTCTTGAGGAATCAGCTCTGGGGACACTGAGCTCACATTGCCATGTAGTGACAAATGGCAGGAGCTGACTAGCAGCCATCCCTTAAAAGGCCATGTGCTCACTTTGCTACAGTCCCTGCTTCCCGTTGGATCACACCCAGCCTGGCCCCTGTCTGTGTCTAGGTTCTTGACACTGTCTTCAGGTGCCTTTTCCCGTGAAAAGGTCAAGGATGGAAGGCTTAGAGGTCCACGTGGAGACCCCAGGCCCTCCAATCCCCTAGATTTTCCTCAGCCTCCAGCACAGCAGCCAGAGTGGGACTTGGAAAAGTCCCACAAGTCTAATTGTGCCCGTTACCTCACTGCTCATTCCCTTCCCTCCTTCTAGTCATGGCTGAAATGTCACATTCCCAGTGAAGCTGGCCCTGGCCAACCTACTTATTCAAAATCACAGATGCATCCCCTCTCCAGCATACCCTGTCTCTCACCCCTGTTTTATTTTTCTCCACTTTCTAATATATTATAAAATTTATCTGTTTGGTTTGTTACCCATCCCCCCATCCTAGAATGTCCCATTACATTAGTGAAGAGGTGTGTGCGTGCTTTGTTTACCCTCTGTCTCATCACCTATAACGTTTCTGTTGAGGGTCAGAAGGTTAATATTTCAAGATTTATGGGTCATAGGGTCTCTGTCAGAATTACTCACCACTGACAGCATGGCACCAAATCAGCCACAGATGCTACGTAAACAAATAAATGTGGATGTGTTCCAATAATGCTTTATTTACAAAAACAGGCAGCTCTTGATCTGCAGGTCGGTTTGCCAACCCCGGATCTAGGACAGTGCCTACCAGACATTAAGTACTCAATAAAGATTGCTGAATAGATTCAGAGCTTTAATGTCAGTCCCTCACATGGATACAACACTTTCTTTGAACTGTTTGTTCCTTTACTCTTCACCACCACACCAATCTCGCAGATGAAGAAACCAGCATTCCGGGAGGCAAAGGGAGCTGTCCAAGGTCACAGAGTCTGGAGGGGCAGAGCCAGGCCTATCAGAGGCGGGGATCTGTCTGCCTCCAGAACCACCCAGCCTCTGTCTGCAATGCCATCCTCTCAGCACTGTGCTCCATCCCTGAAGCAGCAACTGCTACATGCACCAGGTGAACCAGAATCCACAGCTGGTCCTTGAAGAAAATCTGGACGTTCAGCCCTGTGCATCCTCCAGAAACCAAACTCAAGTCGTTTGACTTAACTCCTCATGTCACTTTCTCCGAACCTCCTTCCATTCTTGCCATGCACTGCAAGTGGCTCTGTGCTCCGCAAAGAGAAGAGGCCCCCTGTCATTTGCAGAGAACAGGACTCAGAAATTCAGAAAGCAAAGGAAAGAGCACATGGCCAGCAAGTGAGAGGGAACCAGGGGCTCCTTGGCTTAATGGAGCTGTAATGGGTCTACAGCCACGCAGAACAGCTAATCCTGAATCAGATAAGGTATAGAACAGCAGTCATTAATTATAAGAGCTGGCATGTATGGATGCCAATTATGCAGCAGGGATTTCTTCAGTACTTTCTATACATTATATCTACATCTTGCAACAATGTGACAGCGAGTGTAGTTTTTACTCTATTTCTACAGATGAAGAAACCAAAGCTCAGAGAGGTTGTCATTTGCCCAAGATCACACAGCTCCTAAGAGTCACAGTCAGGATCTTAGCCTAGGTTTCTGTGACTCTTCAGCAACAACATTAGGAGCATATGCTCAGGTGTCATTGCACTGGGGACTTCCTCTCTCTGGGCCTCAGTTTCTTCTGTGAAATAGGGTAACAATAGTACCTAATCTGAAGGTTATTGAGAAGAATCTGCATGTAGAGCACTAAACATAGTGGCTCACACATAATAAGCATTCAGTTAATGACTCTAATTGTTAGCACTACAAGGTCTCAGGCCAGAACTAGTACTACTATCACTGCCAAAGCAAAGAAGCTCTGACCATGAGAATCACAAGGATTCCACCATTAGGCAGGGGCAACCAGGTGAAGTAGGGTGCTTGTCTACCTTGATATTTTACTGCACCCACTTCAAAAACTCCTTTCCACCCCATCTCTAGTCACCCAGTGCTATTAAGCTGTATTCTGTATAGGAAATACCAAAGTCAAAGCCCCAGAAGACTCGATGACCAGACAATGCCACTACAAGGCAAGACTGTCCACTATCTCATGGCCCATCCCATGAAGTACCTGTTTTCCGTTTGAGCTAGATGAGGTAAGAGCTCTGGGCTTCAATTTCTTCCAATATAACTCAAAAGAGCAGAAGCAGATAGTCGCCAAGGGCTACCATAGGGCTCTACACAGGGATTCCCTCACTTATCCATTGTCTCAATTACTTATACGTTCATTCGCCAAATACTTAAGTGCTTTCTATGTCCTAAGCACTTACAGTACAAGACACACTCTCTGCCTTACTGGAGCTGACCATCTAGTGGGGAAGAAAGATAGTAAATGAGTAGACAAACCTATAAGTTCAAGTAGTGATACTTGAATAAAAATAAAGTACCTTGAATAAAAATAAAGCAGGATAAGAATATAGGGAAGAGAACAGAGGAGCTACTTTAAAACAGGTGTCAGGAATGGACTCTCTGTGCAGGTGACATGAAGGGAGAGAGTCCTCTGTGAGAAGGTCTGGGGGAAGAGAGTTCTAGGCGGAAGGAAGAGCAGGTGCAAAAGCTTAAGGTAAGAACAAGCTTGGGGTCTTCATGAAAGATTAAAGGGTCAAAGAAGGCAGAAGTGAGCCAGGTAAATGGGGGTCTATGCCTGATAAGGGCTCAGGGAATTAAACTTCCGAGGTAACACTTGCCTTGATCCCCCCCATATTATGGTAAGACTCAAGCACCATGAACAGCCTTCAGGGTACCTACAGGGGATACCAAATGGGAGATTACAAGTCTATCCAAACATTTTATCTGTCTGGAACAACCTTCCCCATCTACTCAACATTTCTTAGGATTCGGCTTGGGCATCAGCCTTGTCCAGGGATCCTCCTCTGAGCCCCCCAACTGCAGCCAGGTTGGGTGCCTCCCTCTGTGTTCCCACAGAAGCCTGCATCTGTCACCTGTGGTCACAGTAGATAATTACTGCTTCTTACATATGCCTCCCCCACTAATCTATAAGTTTCTTGAAAGCTGGGACCATACCTTATTTGTCTCTACATTTCTCACTGCATATGTCAGAGTACACAGTAGATGCTCAGTATATACTCAAACTAGCTTCCATTTATTGAACATCTACCATGAACTGGACCTATGCTTAGCACTTTCAGTACACCCTTTCATTTAATTCTCTCAACCACCCTGTGACACAGCTGATATTATTCTCATTATATAAATATGGAATCTGAGGCTCAGAGCAGTTAAGTAACTTGCTCAGAGTTACCCAGCTAATATCTCTGGAAATAGGGATTCAAGCTCAGGCGTCCCTGACTCCGGAGCTTTTACTCATGACCACCCGAACAGTGGCTCTCTATGTAAATTCTCTGGCCTCACCCAGCACCTTATGAATGGGAAACCATAGCTGTGCTCAGCAATCTGTGTTTTCACGAGCCTTCCACGGGATTCAGATGCATAGTCAAGTCTGAGAACCACTGCAGTCGTGTTTATTGTCTCACGGTATACACTCACTCACAATTTATTGAGAATTCGCTATGCGCCAGATAGTATGTGGCATGCTGGGAATGCCGTGGCAAGAAAAGACCATCACCAGCTCCTGCCTGTATGGAGCTAATTGTTCAGTGTTTGTTGAAAGAATGTTATACTCTATCATACTTGGAAATCCAAGGCTAGGGCTCCGCAAAATAAAGACTGTCTGGAACACAATCTTTTTCCTTAACACATGGCAAATATTGTGCCAAAAGTCCATGTGAGCTAGAACAGTCCTAAGGAGGAAGCTGGCAGTCCCCCAGCACTT
This sequence comes from Nyctereutes procyonoides, assembly GCF_905146905.1. Taxonomy (NCBI): domain Eukaryota; kingdom Metazoa; phylum Chordata; class Mammalia; order Carnivora; family Canidae; genus Nyctereutes; species Nyctereutes procyonoides. The sequence goes on along the minus strand of NW_026575126.1, from coordinate 47,860,609 downwards.
TCCTTTTTTGGTTTCCCTTCTCTGGCCCAATGAGGTAGCCACAGTCACATCTGAGAAACTATACATTTGCCTCTTCTACCCATTGCTCCTTCCCCCATTAAATTAACTCTCTACAGAAGGTAGGGAGTCAACCAAATGCAGCAAAGCTGACCACTTCCTGGCATCCTTAGCTTAGCTTGAAAGCACAGAGACAAGTTGTATGTTGTGGGCTAATGGGCCTGGTTGTCCCCAAAGCAAAGATTGGAATGAAAAACCTTTCAAGGGACACCTGGGTGGCTCAGCAGTTGAGTGTCTGCCTTTGGCCCAGGGCATGATCCTGGAGCCCCAGGATCAAGTCCCATATCGGGCTCCCTGCATGGAGCCTGCTTCTCTCTCTCCCTATGTCTCTGCCTCTGTGTGTGTGTGTGTGTGTGTGTGTCTCATGACTAAATAAATAAAATCTTTAAAAAATAATAAATAAAAAAGAAAAACCTTTCAAGTAGATGCCTGCCAGTCTCCTAAGGAAAAGAAACATGTTCCAAATACAGGTGCGCCTGCAAGTATGGTCACAATGATTGCTCAGAGAATTCTGCTCTTCTCTCACAGTTATCTCTGGGGTCCAGGAAGTATCTGACAAATCACTGAAGCCAGCAAGTTGGCTCTATCAAAATAGAGGAGGAAAACTGATCGCATCTAGAGAAAGACAGAAAGGAGGAAAAGGAAGGAAAATGTGTTTACTGACTGTCTATTATGTGCCAGGCACTGTGCTAGCTGCTTTACACATATATTACCATTAATTTTCCTGACACTCTTATGCAGTTAAATTAATATCTCTATTTTAGAAGAAGAAACCAGGACTCAGAAAGGTTAAGTGACTCTCCCAAGGACACACAGCTAGTATGCAGCCAAACTTCAATTCAATCCAGGCTGACCCTGACCACAAAGACAGGGTCTTATTGATTATATAAAATGTTATTCCCCATGACTCTCCAAACACAGTCTGCAAGCCCATTAAGAGACAGGTCCAGAAAAGTCCTTCACCAGAGAAAATATATTTCATCCTCAATTTCAAAAGTACGAATTTCACTTAATAGAGGAAGCAGCGTGTGTAGTGTTGACACAAAGACAAAATGGAATTAAAGTTGTCTTTCGCTCCGACTTTGAGAAATATTCTGAGTGTTTTTCTATTTTAGGCACAGTTACAACCATAGCAGTCAAAGTGAATTAGTTTGGGGAATATATTTATTTTTTTCATTTTTGCCTAGTCATCTGTAAACAAGATCTATTAAAATAATTAAATGCAAATTCGGTAATTTCTGCAACATTTAACTCAAAAATAGCAGATTTTAAAAGAATGAGTATATTTAGCACAAAATTGGCTCTTAGCTTACTTTTTGTCTAATGGCCTATTTTAAAGTCATCTTCCAAGGATGGGAAGTTTAAAGTTTAGTTGCATGTTTTGTTTCATGCACTTCTGGGGGCGGGGGGAATGCATCTTCTACCCTCATCCCCAGTCAGAGGAGCATGCTTGGGGAATTTGTCACATTTTACCTTTTCTCCTTTCTTGTGACAATGACAATTTTTTCTTTCCCAGAATCCCTTCCGCCAACGTCCTGGCAAAGGACAAAGAGAGAATGGAAAAGTACCAAGGGGCAGGACTTGATAAGCCTTCTGGAGGAGAGGTTTGTGAATGGGCCTGCTCCTAGGGCATTCCTTTTTTGGGGTGTGGCCTGGAGCTGAGCAGACCCATGGGAGAGGCAAAGGAGAAAGGAAGCAGACAGAGGGAGGAGGGTGAGCCACACCCATTAAATCCTCTGTGCTTTCCTCTTCTGCCAGAGGAGCAAGCATCTGAGTCAGTGACAATTGCATCTGAACTGGTTTGCCCTCCCAAACTATATATATCTCTGGCAGTCCTGTGTGGTGTGTAAGGAGAGGCCTGTCACATTGGAGATGCAGAGGTTTCTGAAGGCTGCAGGGGGCAGGGCCAGGCCAAGGAAGAAAAATAGTGGAACTCCCCAGGAAATTCTCAACAAACACTTGAGGTACCTGGGAAAAAAAAAATTCTGGGCTGAACTGGAGGAAGAACTACCCAAAGGGAAACATGATGTTCCCCAGTGGACTGGCTTTCCTGAGCTTTCTCAGATTCATAATCTGTAAGCTCCCCGCCAACCCACACATGCACATGCGATACTTTGAACTGTAATAGTTAAGTCACTCTTTTCAGTCTGCAGCTGGGATTCATGATGGGTAATGCTCAGTGATCCCCTCACATGTGGACCCTTCCAATCCCAAGTTTTGAATTGTATCCAGAAATAGTCATGAGGAACCACCTTTCTGCAACATTTAACATTATAAATGCTACAACCGGAGGAGGAAGCAAGATGGCAGAAGAGTAGGGGTTCTCATTTCATCTGGGCCCCCAAATTTAGCTAGATAAAACCATCCTGAACACCTATGAATTCAACTTGAGATGTATAAATTCTACAGCCAACCTGTCAATTTATGCGTTACTCAGTTGATCTTGTCTAAAGCCCTGCAAGATGAGTCTTATCATTCCCACTTTACAGATGAACAGAGGCCCAGAGACAGAAAGCAATTGAATGAATATCACACAGCTAGTGGCAGAGTTAGCCTTTTCTTAACCCCTTTGTTATGGACAGAAGCAGGATCAATATCAGAAGTTCCTTCTGTCTAAGTTACCTTTTCACTTGAGGCTGAAGTCAAGTCTTGGGCCAAGACCCAGAAAAAGAGGGCTCCAGCCCTCCACATTCCCCATCCCCTCCAATTCTGCTATTGCCTGCCAGATGCAGGAAACCTGAAAGTGGCATCCCCTTACAACTCAGAATTTCTACAATGGCTTTGGTGTCAAAAAGAACTAGATTCGTATTCCCATCTGTAGTATTCCTAAGTATTCATAATCTCTTCAAGCCTGGTTCTTAGAATGAAAATCAGCCTCTTTTCAACTTCCATGCATTGGTCATTATCTTTCCCTCAGAGGACAAGCACCCTACTCTCTGCCTAGGCACATTCTTTTTCTCAACCCTGAAATACAAAATGTGCTAAACTCCATTTTATTCCCATTTTCACTGGCACCACTTTATCCCAGGACACAAGTATCCCTTACCTATGTTACTGAAGACCCTCTGAATCTACTCTTGACTTCTTCCAATCTATCAATACCATTTTTCTGCTCTGTAGGTAATTTCCTCCAGTCTATCTTTCAATTCACTGCCTTTCTCTGAAGCTATGTCTAATCTGCTGTTGAACTCTGAAAGCAAATTTTTAATTTCAATAAGGAAATTCTTGACTTCTTTCTTCTTTCTTTCTTTCTCTTCTTCTTTCTTTCTTTCTTTCTTTCTTTCTTTCTTTCTTTCTTCTTTATCCTTCCTTCCTTCCTTCCTTCCTTCCTTCCTTCCTTCCTTCCTTCCTTCCTTATTTGAGAGAGACACAAAGAGTGAGAGAGAGATCATGAGTAGGGTGGAGGTGCAGAGGGAAAGGGATAAGTGGACTCCCCACTGAAAAGGGAGCCTGATGTGGGGCTCAATCCCAGGACCCTAAGATCATGACCTGAGCTGAAGGCAGAGGCTCAACTGATTGAGCCACTCAGATTCCCCAGGGATTCCTGATTTCTGTACATTTTAGTTGACTAAAAAAAAAAAACAAAAAAAAAAACAAAAAAACAACTTCCTAGGGGCACAGTTGGTTAAGCATCTAACTCTGGATTTCAGCTCAGGTCATGATCTCAGGGTGGTAAACCAATGTGGAGCCTGCTTAAGATTCTCTCTCTCCCTCTCCCTCTCTACCTATCCCTCCCCACCAAGCTCTCATGCTCTCTAAAAATAATTAATTAATTAATTAAAAATAATTCTAAAAATTTTAAATCTTCCTATCTCCTTTTAATAATATCTTTGTGCTTTCATTAGTGTCTTTCATCTTTCTTTTATCTCTTTGGTCATTTTCCAAAAACTTATTTTATAGTCTTTTCCAGATCGTTCTATGGTCTCAAGTTCTTGAGATGCTACTTCTACTTATTATGCCTGTTAACTATCCTTTATATAAGATGCTAAAAAAAAATCACAATTTTTAAATTGTGAACTCATCTTCAACAGAGGTTCTTTATTCTGCAAAAGTCCTGTGGGCCAAGGGATGCAGAGGTTATCCTACAAAGAGATTTTGCTCTCAAGTGTTTCCTTGGTCCTATATTAGTTTATACTTTTAATTCCCCATATTTGAATTTCTACCCCAGGTGGGTACATACACACATGACATGGATTCAGCCTTTTGCTTTCTCACTAGAGATCTTTTCCCAACCTTGAACACTGAGCAGGCAACAACCTTCCCTGGACATGTGGACAGAGTTTCTCTAGCCCTTTACTAAAGCAGGAAGAATTGTAGCCTTATGTGGGGGGTGCCAGTTAATAACATGTAAATTGATTAATAATATATTGTCAGAGGGCAGGAAGGGCACATTATAAAAATAAAAGGGATTAAGAGTACACTTATTGTGATGAGCCCAGTAACATATTGTGTAACGTGTAGAATGGAGTCATTCCAGGGTGCCTGGATGGCTCACTCAGTTAGTTGTCTGCCTTATGCTCAGGTCATGATCTCAGGGTCCTGGGATCCTGCCCCATATCAGACTCCCTGCTCATGGGGAGGCTGCTTCTCCCTCTCTTGCCCTTCCTGCTCATGTGGTCTCTCTCACACACATGCACACACACACTCTCTCTCAAATGAATAAATAAAATCTTAAAAAATAATTCCATTGTATACCTGAAACTAACATAACACTATATGTTAACTGTAGTTCAATTAAACTAAAGAAATGGTATCTGTTCTGTGAGTGCTCATGTCCAGCTAAACAAATGATCAAAAGGCAACAGGAGAGATTCCTGGGTGGCTCAGTGGTTGAGCATTTGCCTTCAGCTCAGGGTGTGATCCCAGAGTCCCGGGATCGAGTCCCAAGTCGGGCTCTTCTCCCTTTGCCTATGTTTCTGCCTCTCTCTGTGTCTCTCATGAATAAATAAATAAAATCATTTCTTAAAAAAGGCAACAGTAAACGTAGAGCTATAGAATACATACCCACCTATCCTTTGAAGAGACATGTAGGAAAGACAAATCTAATATTGAGTTTAATTAGGAAGTGTCTGGCAAAAAAAAAAAAATAAGCATGCAGCAGAGACTCAATAGATGAATGTACCAAAAAGAGAAATATATATATATATATATATATATATATATATATATATATATATATATATATAAATTATCCCTAAATATATATATATATAATATACATCCAATAATCTTGTATGTTTTGAAGTATGGAGAGAGCTATGCCAGTTGAATCTACCATATTGCTAAGTATATTCCTCCCCTCATACCATAACTAACAGAATGGTATTTCTAAAACACACATCTTATCTGTTATCCTATACACACACATGAACACACCCTCATCCCTCATAGCCACTCCTGCTTACCTTCATTTAATGTCTTTCCCTCAATTAAAAGGCCAAATCTCTATCCTCATATTTCATCAAACTCATTCTCACTTTATGTTCAGCCACCCTGGCCTTCCCCAAACAAACAGGTCTCAGACGGACCATCCCACTTTGGGGATCATGCATAAGCTGTTCTCTCTGCCTATAATATCCTTCCATCCTCTCCCTCAACCCCCACCCCTAGTTAATTTCTCTCCATTCTTTAGATCTCAATTAGAACATTACTCCCACAGAGAAAGCCTCAAGGCCCCAAACTAGGTCAGGTCATTTGGTTATGTGTTCATGCAATACCCTGAACATCTTCATAGCACTTACCACAATTGTTATTTTAATCGCATAAAGAGTAGTTTAATTTTTGTCTTTCCCACTGGACTGTGACCTCCGGAAAGACGAATCCATCTGGATTGTGCTCTGCTGACTTCCCACTGTCTAGCACAATAAAAATTTGCTACATAAATGTGAGCACCCTGGCACCAGCCCTCCCTATCACCCTTGCTAACATGCACCTGAGCTCCCTGCATTTTCCCACAAGCCCCTTCTGAAGCAAGAACACTGTTGTCTGGGAGGCTTATTCACCACATGATCAAAATTTCCTTCTAAGCAGCAGGGGGTCATTGAGTTCATGGGAACTTATTTCCACAAAGCAACAGTCGCTTCCTTAGTTGTCTGTTTTCAAAAAGAAGCAGCAGAATGAGTCTTGCTGGGTTTGTTTGATGGATATGTTTATGCAGGTTTGGTCTTGGGTCTGCCCTACTCCGTGAATTTGGGTCACCTGGTCTTTTCTGGGCCTCGGTTTCCTTGTTTTTAAAACCAAGGGGCTGGCCCAGATAATCCACAAGAAACTGTTCTGCTTTTTTTGAGAAAGCTGATAGCATGAATAACCTTATTGCAAAAGGCCAGAAGAATTTTGTAGCTTTGCTCCTCCTCTAATACTTACCACCAATGTGAGCTTGAGTAAGGTGTTGAGCTCCCTACATGGGTTCCTGTATCTAAACCAGAGTTAATCACAAGCGCTAAGTCCCTCCTGATTTGCCACCAGATCGTATCCAGCTTGGTGTGATGGGTGCCATTGGTGCCCTGCCCAGATTCCCTTCACCAAGAGGGGCCCCACTCCCAGATGCTGTGAACAGTGATTGCTAATGATTCCCAGCCACCCTCTTCTATGGAAAATTGGCTCCAACTGAACAGGAGTTGCCTGATCAGAGAGGTTACATGCCCCTTGGGGCTACCCACATTCAACGACTGAGTAACACATGAGCAGAGAAGACCAGACCCTTTGCTTTAAAGGGGGACCAGCTCTGAGATACAAGTGATGCTGCAGAGCTTCCCATGCAGGCAGGCTGAAGACCAGCTGAGACCACTACACTCTAGCTGAGCTCCTTCCCCTGAACTATTTGCTTTTCTTGCCACCCTTCTCCAGAAAGTATCCCTCAATAAATCACCTGGGCAAGAATCCCCATCCCAGACTGCTTCTAGGGAAGTCACCTAAGACACAAACAGAAGTACTCTGGCCTTGCATACATCATCTCATGTAATGCCTACAGTAATCCTCAGAATAACCCACTTGTAAGACCATTGTATCAAAGCATGAGGCCAAAAGAGAGACTGAGCAACTTATCCAAGGCTAAAATTTATCCAAATCTTAGCATATCCCTATCCTGTTCCCTCACCAGACCATTGGAGTAGCAGCATGAGGCCCAGTGGAGGCAAGGAGAGATAGAGAAGGAGAAATGGCATCTACTTCTCAGGTTACTCCTTTGCCAGCCAACAGGTGCCCACCTCCCCCTCCCTGCAACAGGCTGTTTGCCCCTGAATCTCTCAATGCTGAGAAAACTCAGGTTCATTTGGCACATCGGTTCTGAATCAGGTACACACACGCTTGGCAGGGTTGGTAGGGAGGTAAAGCTCTGGGCAAAACTGGTGAAGCAATCCACTAGAAATGTTGGCCCAAACCTATTTCTGTGTCAAGAGGAGGTGAAGAAGGTGATGGGCTCTCTCAGGAAGGGAAAGTTTTCTCTAAAATGTACACCTCGAGAACCTCTGTGCAAGATAACATTTCCATCTTTTCTTTATTCCCATTTTATTGAAGGAATGTCTTTTAAGAAACAGACTTCAGCCCCTCGCCCATCCATCCACACATACACAAATGACCACTGCAGAGAATAGTTTTGATCACCTTCTCAAGATTCTCCTTTCTCCTTTTGATCTTTGCTTCTCATTTGGGGAATTCACCTACACTCCAATTTTGGCCACATGATTTTGGCAGAGTGATCTTTCCCTCAGTTCCAAGGATTGCTCTTCATACCATCCTTCATTCAGGGAACAGCATGTGGCCTAATTTGGGCCAGTGAAAAAGAGAAGACCCAGGACTCCAGTAGGAGTTATTCTCTCTTCTCTGAATGGTGTGGGCTAAAGATGGAAAGTCTGCAGCTATTGTAGCCATTTGGGGACCAGGAGAAGAGAATCCAGAGTTCTTGATGACCTACAAACAGGTGCTGCAAGGATGGGTCTATTACCATGGAAAGACAAAGTAAGAGGAAATCCCATCTTTAAATGGTTAGATCAAGCCCCACCTGAACTGAGATCATCTCTTGATTTTCCTGTTGCTTTAGTCACTATTTAGTCACTAGGTTGCATTAATTTTTAAACCACAGTGATGTGTGTGTGTGGGGGGGGCGGGTGTTGTTTTGGGGTTTTTGCATACAATGGAAAAAGTCTTCAAATCTGAGAGGTCTCCATTCTGCATGTTCTCAAGGGAGTTAAACACTTCTGTTTAATACCTCACTTGTGTTTCACTGAATTCACCCCTCCAGAATCCCCTTTCCTTTTTTACCTCCCCGCCAGGATTTTCCATTGTTCTCACTATTGTTGCCTTGACAATTACCTAATGAGCCGTCAGTGATTCCTAAGTGTGGCAAAACGTTGAAAAGATACTTAGTGCAGTCCCTGTTCCAACTCATAATTTTGATTCTGAACGTAGTTTATGGGCAGGAAACTGTTCCTGCCCCCCCACCCTCCACCATTTGCTAATTGATCCTATTGAGAGGTTGAAGATATCTCATATGCTGAGTTGAGAAAAATTCTGAAATCAGATCCTGCTGGGAAGAAATGCTGTGATTATCTGGTGATACACATCATAGAGGTACCAATTAGGAGCAGGGGGCCGGAAGAAGGGGCACTAACTGACCACCTTGGATCCAAACCAACTCTTTAAGGCCTGCCACAACGTCTAACTCTCCTTGCAGCCTAAATAATTCATTTTGCAATTTCAGTCCAGCTCTCCTTAGACTATTCACAATGGCTATAAGGACTGGGTTGTCAGCCTCATCTGACCCTGTTACGTTCATGATAAAGAGTGCTCTAAAGTTGCCTTACCCATCTCTCCCTCTCCCCAGTGCTAAATGATCCTTTCCCACAGTTTTGGATCTAAATCTAGACAAGGCACTCCCTCTCCATGTAAAATGACTTGCAAAGCCCAGACTGCTAGCAGGGTCGACCTCTGGGGGCTCACATTCCCTGTCCATTCTTGGATATACCAAAAGCTTCCTGAACTAAATCAAAGGAGACTAGGAATGGTTTAGAAAACTCCAGTCCTTCATCATGTTGCAACTCCCTTCTTTCACAGAACATCCATTTTACATCTCCACTACACAGCCAAAGCTGGACATGAATCAGTCACTGCAGAGCACTTACTGGGATTCTGGTACATGACAACTAGAGAAAAGGAGGCTCCCCGCATCTGAATACACCATGTCCCTGCCCTTGTCCCACCTGCTCTCTTCGGAAATTTCCTCAATGTCCACGGGCTTGGTGAGACTGTAAATTGTCACGTCTTCCCTATCTCTGTCCTGCCAAGGGGCAGACATAAGATCCAAGCTAGACCAATTGGGTTCTTCCTGGAACTTCATCTCTCAACTGGAAGGAGACGAGGTTGAGATAAAGGCAGAGCTGACCACGTGGTGGTCAAGACTGTCCAGTTGTCCTACCTTCCACAAACCTGGAGTTTCCCTGGCTCCTGGCTCCTTAGCCTTCCCTTTCCTCACCCATCCAATGTATTCTCATTTCACTTCAGCCAGCCAAGGCTGGGTTCCACTGCTTGCATTGACAAACAGTAATGGGTAGTGTTAACACTCCAAGAAGGTGTTTCCCAGATTTTTTAAAACCTTAATGATATATTAAAAAAAAAAAAAAGAAAGCAAACATTTTCACACTTGTGCTGCTGGCAGTACAGAAGAGTTTGGGCCTAGAAATCAATGGCACAGATTTCTCCAGATGTAAACCAAATTGCGTCATGATAACACGATCTTTGTCAAGGAACCACAGTAACCTGAAATTACTTTTGTGATGTTGATCTAATGTCTCATTAAAATTAGGCAAGTGAAGGGGAATGTTGTCCAACTGACCCAACATGGTCAGGAGAAAATGGATTTTGGTGGGCCAGGGTACTGCTTACGGGGTGTCATGATTGGCACAAACACATCGTTAGAGCACTTTTGCAAAAAAAAAAAAAAGAAGAAAGAAAGAAAGAAAAAAAGTATAATTTGCTAATTGCACAGTGCAAATCACTTAACAGTAGAATAGTTTTCACATTGTCATTCTTTAAGGCCTTTTTCTCTGTGCTCCTTTAGTTCATCACCTCAGAATGCCGATCATCATCATAACGACAATATGCAGCAAAGCTTACAATGAGACACGGTGCTGAGTACCTGAATTCCTGGAACTCTTCCTCACCAGACCCCACGAGGCAGGATCTACCAGCAACCAAGTTTTCCAGATGAGAAAACGGAAGCTTATCGAGAAGTAATTCCTAGTGTGCAAAGCATTGTAAGGCACACAGCTGGGATCCAGACCCTATACCCTCAACAACCACATCATGGCATTCATTCAGTGTCTTCGACATGCCAAGCACTGCACTAGGCATTTACAGAGGTTCTGTGTCACACTGAATCCTCACCCCGACCATCAGATGTAGGTTTTATTATCTCCATTTTATAGAGGATGAAGCTGAGGCTCAGAGAGGTTAAGTAACTTGTACAATGTCACACAAGCCATCTGGATCCTGCACTCTCCCAGCTCTTAACCACTCTGTTTATGCCTCCTCTAGAGAAGGTCAGACATGCCCTTCCCTTTGACCCCTTAATTAATTTCAAAAGTATTTTCAAATTTGAGCAGCCCCCAGCTCCAGCATCTGGTATTGGGCCTCATAATCCTTTAGAATTTCTATCACTGACTTGCTACAAGACTAAATGACTTGATGTATAATCTGTCAAACACTTAGAACCGTGTCTGACACACAGTAAATGCTACACACACATTTCCTATCTTACTTTCTCATCATTGTTACTATTTGAGAGAATCAAACAAGCACCTGTTTTCATTTCAACCATTTATGTGTTCATTACAACTATTATAGTTTTATTGAATAAAGCCAGTCCCAGGGGATTTTTATTGCTTAGGTTTCTATTCATCCTCTTTGGCTTCTTTTCACTTGTTTTTGCCACATTTTTATGATTGTGATGAAATTTCTTGTGTGTCCTTAATCAAAACAGAGGGATATATATGTATCTGGCTTTTCTTTAATGTAAACTGGACTTCCGCCTCCCAATTAACCCAAATTAACTAAGACTGGCTGTAATTAGAAGTGGTAGCAGTGGGGACGAGAGAGCTGTGATATCCCACCTTCCCTTTAGGGTCTCCTTCCAAGTTTTTTTGTTTGGTGTCCACCTGAGGCTGGCATGCCTCACCCATTTCTCCCAGCCACTCCCACCTTCAAAAGATTTGTATTGAGCACCTACCTTTCGCCAAGCTAGGGAGGGCTACCATTTTTCCTTTGGGCAGAGGAAGTGTTAGTAGAGGCTTTGGGAGGGTTTTCTCAACCCCTGCAGGGTCCTGTACACATGAAAATGGGCCTCGGGGGGTCATTTTTATACTAAGCAAGTCCCACTTGCTTCCCAGCCATTCCTGATTGCACCAAAGATGATTACCTGATCCAAGCTGGGCCAGTCAGATTCTCCCTGGTGAAAATTTGAAAGTGGCAGCAAGAGAGCTTCCTTGGTCCGGGCTTGCATTTGAACTAACGGGTCAAGTAAATGTGGGGGGTCCAGAATTCGATTTTGAGATGGTCATCTTTTGCCATGTGGATAAGGTAGACAAAGCTGGTCTACACAGGAAGGGGAAATTGAGAAAATGAGAGGAAGCAGAAAGAGAGGAGAAAGAGACAGAAGTCTAAGATCTGAAGCTGTTTCCGCAGAGAGAGGACAGACCACTCACCTTCTCCCTGGCCCTGGTGCCTGGCGAAGCTGTCCTCCTGGCCCTGGAGTCTGTGAGATATCCCTGGGGCTTTCCAATAAAGGATCCTGTTTTGCTTTATCTAGCTTGAGTGGGTTTCTCCTTATTGCTTCAAAACCAGTAGTGGCCAAGGCAGACTGTCACTGACACCAAGAACTAATGCATGCTCCTCTGATTTTTCATTCATAGTAAAGGCCCTAACAGTGGTTTCATCATTAATTCCATAAATATTTGCTGAGGACCTACTATGTGCTGGTGGCATGATGGGTGTATATGATTAGGAGTGTAGTATCAAACACACTAGAGACAGCTATGACTCTGTGGAGTTGATACTTCTTGGGAAAGAAGAGAGAGAAAGTAAGGAAACCAATTATTCCAGCATGCTGTTGCTGATGCCACATGATGAATCTTCAAGACGCCCATCCAGCCTTCTGTGGGAGCAACAGGTGGGTCTTGGAGCTGCAGGGAGGCTGTGTGAAGAGAAGGGAGATGTGGAGAAAGGACTGGATGAGGGCCTGCAAACTGGACTTCAGCCTCGACTCAATTATTTATAAGCTGTTGACCTTGAAACTGAACAAACCTCTCTGTTGTTCCATACCTCTGAAACAGCAGAGGGGTGAGTATGTGTGTGTGTTCGGGGGGGGGGGGGAGTCAACTAGAAGGTAATGAGGTTAATGAATTGTATGATATGTAATTTATACCCTAATGCCTCACAGAGAGGTGCCTGGATTTGGAGTGTTTGCGGGGCCAAAGTAGCATCTTAGAACACAAAGATCTAAATCTAGACCAGCGGTTCTTGGTGGAGATGATTTTAACTCCCAGGGGACAGTGGCAATGTCTGGAGACATTTTTGGTTGTCACACCTGGGGGGCAGGGCACTACTGGTATGTAATGGGTAGAAGCCAAGGATGCTGCCAAACAACGCACAGGGCAGCAGCCAACACTGAGTGGTCTGGCCCAAAATGTCAATAGCACTGAGGTTGAGAAATGCTATGTTAAGCAAATCCTGGTTGTGCCTTACGAACTGTGTGACCTTTGGTAGTGTGATTTTTCCTCATGCCTTATTTTGTCTTCTATAAGGTGGAATCGATAATATCTTCAGCATTGAGCTTTTATGAGGGTCAAAAGATAATGCATACAAAGTGCCTTGCACAGACAAAACCATCTATATATATCTATATAAATCTATATCATCTATCTATCTATCTATCTATCTATATATATATATATATATATATTTTTTTTTTTTTTTACTGAATGGGCTATTCTGCTCATCCATGGCTGCATGTTCAGCACCAGAAGGATCCTGTGGGGGAGCTCACACCCTTAGCTGATGCTCCTTCCAGCCCAGCCTAGAGTTTTTTTATGGTTAGAGCCCTTCAGCCCATCTTCCTCTCTTGCAAGCAGTGGGCACAGCAGAGCACATCGGATTCAAAAGGCCTTTCTAAAGGTTCAGGCCCTGAGGATGTGCTCAAGATCTGTTGGCTTTAGAATCTGAATGGCTAGACAAGTGTCTCTGCCATCCAGGCCCTCAGTCTCCAGAAGGGCCAACACCAGGTGCTGGAGATGAGAACACAGTAAATGATGGAAACTTCTCAAGTATGTAATTAGGAGGCATGTTGACTTCATTACACCATCTAGGCAGATGACCAGGAAATTTCGACACTCCTGCTCTGCTTTCTCAGTGGTCCTGCCCACCTCCCATGTGGCTTAGGGAGTCAAGCCTCATTCCCAACTACGGGCTTTGCTAACCTCCCATCCAGGCCCTAATGCTCTGTGCAGTTAAGGCACAGGGCAGATATAGGGTCCTAAAGTGATACGTGTGTCTCCACAATAAACCATGTTCACTTTCTTCCCTTGCCAAGTGCAGAGAAGCAGACATAACTAGCAAAAATAATCGTAACAGTGATAATGCTAAAAAGTCCTGCAAGTGTGGGGAGCTGGCTACTGGAGGTGAGAAGTCTAAAATTGAAGTGTCTGCAGGCTTGGCTCCTTCTAGAGGCCCTCAGGGAGGATCCATGCCATGCTTCTCTCGTAGGTTTTGGGGGTTGCCAGCAATCCTTGGCATTCCTTGGCTTGTAGATGCACCCCCCAATCTCTGCCTCTGTCTTCACATGGCTTTCACTGAACATCCTTTCCTCTTTTCTCCTCTTATCAGGACATTTGTCATTGGACTTAGGCCTCATCCTAATTCAAGTAGATCTAGTCTCAAAATCCTTAACATAATTACATCTGCAAAGACCCTTTCCCCAAATAAAGTCATGTTCACAGGTTCCAGGAGGACTGACTTTTGAGGGGCTACCTACCGGTCAATACAGATTGCTGACTGCTGGGCCCCATGTCCAGAACTTGCATGTCTAAAAATTCCCAGGAGATGCCAATGCTCCTGGACCAGGGACCACAGGTGGAGGACCATTGCCATAGGCAAAAACTCCACACCCCCGTGATCTGATGTCCTGGTATTTAACTAGTGTCAGATGTATACACTGAACAAACTATGACAGATGGCAGACATTTGCCCCCATCTTTCATCCTTCACCACCTAATACGACCCTGCCCTGACTCCCCAGTGACCCCAATTAATCTTCAGGAAGTAGTCAAACCTCCTGTATAAAACAAAGGAGGTTGGGCATAGCCAGGCCTGACTTCGCATCTTACCAGCCGTTTGAGTTTGGAGGAATCATTTCACCTCCCTGAGCCTGCCTTCCTCCACTGTAAAATGGGAGAATATTGATTGGCCTAGTCGCAGTTCTTGAAAGGCTTAAATGGGCCATATATGTAAATGTAGCCATTGCCAAGACTAAAACTCTCAGCAAGCCAGTAGTCCTAATAAGTGGCCCAGATACTGTTGTGTGATGGGCACATGGTGGCTGGAAGGACTCTGGCTCTAATTCCGCCACGTGACAGGGAGGGAGTATGTCCGGGCCCCTCCCTTCCTCTCCTGGTCCCTCAGAGCCCTAGATACTTCCTCTCTGGCCAATTTACTGGTCAGCTACATCTCCAGGTCCCAGGGTGGCAAGTAATCATTCGGTATTGCCCACCTCTGCTGTGCTTCCCAGGGATGTGCCTCATCAGCTTTAATCCAGCTGGCTGACCTGCACTGGGTCCCTGGTTTATTTCCAGCCACCACTTTGTAACATCACTGAACTGACTTTGACACTTTGAGGACACTGGGGTGATGGTCCAGGCCAGCTAACTGCCCACTAGTAGAGAGGTGGGTGCCAAGGACTTGAGAGTCTGAGCTGGAATCAGGGACAAGGGATCACCTAATCTCCTGGGACTACAGAGAAGTGGGGCTCTCTCACTGGGATCCCCCAAATGGTAAGGCAGTAAGGAGGCCTTTTGCAATTCAGGAGGCATGATGGTGTCAGAAAGGCCTGGGTTCAAACCAGAATGCATCGCTTAGCTGGCTGTGTAAGCCCCAGAAAATCTGTAGCCTCGCAGAGCCTCAGGTACTTCATTGGTGACATGGAGATCATAAAGCAAACTGCCTCCCAGGCTGTTGGTAGGATCCATGAAATAATCCACATTTAAGTGTTTTTGCAGAGGTGAGCATAGAGAAAGCTCCTTGCCAGCTCATTCTTCTCTCTTCCATGGGAGAAGCCCAGGGCCAGAATCACAGGCTCACGAGACCCCCACTGGATGGATTTAGGACTCGGGTCACTCTTTTTTCTTAATATACATAATGTAAAATGTACCATGGTGACTATTTTTTTAAGTGTCCATGTCTGTGGCATGAGGTACATTCGCACTGTTGGACAACCAGTACCACTGTCCACTTCCACAAAGCCTTGTCGTTTCTGAGAGATGAGGATGCAGGGGTGACATGTTAGTTGGTGACACATCAGTTCCTGAGTACTGCAGGTCCTCCACGAAGCAGTGGGCCAGCGACTCAAGAGAGAGAAGAGCCAGATCAAAGGATGGGGCTGGGGGAATGGGCAAAACGGGTCTTGAGAAGCCACCTCGTCCAGCCCCCAGTCTCTGTAAGCACCGATCCCACATCTTCCATCCCTTCCCTAGAGTTCCCAGGGAAGGTGGCTGTGCAGATGTCTTAAACACAAGACACGGCTGGGTTCACACCCTGGCTCTGCTTTATCAGCAGTGTAGACTTAGCCAAGAGATTTCTCTCTCAGCCTTCCCCTCTTCACCTGTAAAATGGGAAGAAAAATGATACCTACTACATTGGTTTGCTAATAAGCTAATAGAAAGAGCTCAGCACACAGTGACTGGTAAGTAGGTGTTAGCTATTGCTATGACGGTCCCTCCCAAAGCCTCCTGCCTGTGTGCCTTTTTGGAAATGTCTTAGTGTGACCTCATTCTGTAACTCTGAATCCTCATTAGGATAGGAATTCCTTCCCTGGTGGAGGACCCTGCTCACCACAGCACACTCAGGTTCCTTTCATGCCCTGGTGAGTGTCCCTCCCCCAAAGGGGGTTGAGGATGAGAATCACCCCCAAAATCTGCCCGCCAACCCAGAGTCGAGCCCCGGCCTGGCCAATCACATGTGCTCACCCTGCAGTGGTTTCCTAGGTAACCACTACTCTGTGCCAACAAAGAGATGGGGTGCTGGGCGAGGGGGCGCTGAGGGAAGGCACAGAGAGGGACCCGGGGGTGCAGACTGACAGAGCCAGAGTCAGAGAGAGGGGGACAGAGGGCAGAGACAGTCACGGAGATGAAGTAACACAAGCAGCAATGGGGGAAGAAATGCAGGAAGCTGGAAAGAAGGAAAAAAAGAAATTCCATCTCTTTTGCTGTATTCATACACATACACACACGTGTGCCTGCCAACATACATGTGCATATGCACACATATACACACATGCCTGTATACTCCCACGTAAACCACATGTACATGTGCATATGCACATATACACACAAACACACACATATACAAAAATACACCCATACACACACACCTACAACCTTTTTCCATCTTAAGTCACAAGAAAGCTGGGTTTCCCAAACAGCCCAGCTGTGGTATTCACTGGCATTCAGGAAGACTGCCAAAGCTGAGCCTCCAAATTCAGATTATCGAGGGTGCTACTCTCCCAGACGGAAGGAGAGCGTGAAAAGACAGGTCGACGTTTTCATCTAAAAGCAAAGGCTATCCCCCAAACCAGCCCAATGGCACCGCAAGGTTTGGGACTTTGAGGGGACTATCCCCAGTGTCCCTCAGTGTCAAGCAAAGAGAGAAGGAGTGTATGAGTGTCTGTGTATGTGTCCACACACACTTTTAAGAACCTGGTTAATATTCAGGCCCACAAGCCTGGGTGGCTCAGCGGTTTAGCGCCACCTTCAGCCCAGGTTGTGATCCTGGAGACCTGGGATGGAGTCCCACATCGGGCTCCCTGCATGGAGCTTCTCCCTCTGCCTGTGTCTCTGCCTCTGTGTGTGTGTGTGTGTGTGTGTGTCTCTCATGAACGGATAAATAAAATCTTTAAAAAAATATATTCAGGCCCACAAAACAATAGGCAAGTGGTGAAAATCATCACCACTTAGAAAGCACTTCTGTGTGCCAGGCACCACGGATCCATGCGTTGTCTCAGTTCAGCCACACAAAGTTGTTGGCTTGTGTTATGGATGGGGAAACTGAGGCACGGGATGGTCAAGCACACTGTCTAAGGGGCCTGATCTCAGAGTCCAGATGCTGAACCACTCAGCCCTCCCAGCATGTCAGCCCCATCCCAGCCAGCCTGGAACTTCCTGTGCGTTAGAGACTGGGTCCCCTTCATAAAATGTCAGTGTCTGGGGTGCCAGGAAGGGACACCTATAGTGAGATCTGAAGGTCAAGGAGGAATCAGTGGGAGTAGAAGGCAGGAGTGTAGAGTGAGCCAAGCAGGGTAAGAAACAACCTGAAGCCCTGTGACAAAGCCCAGTTTGTTGGGTGGCAGTGGGACTGGCAGGTACAGGTGGAATTGGAAAGGTGGGTTAAGGTAGGACCTATGCTGGGATGCAAGTTTAGACTCGACCCTGAGGGAAGTGCCACACCACTGAAGATGTGCTCTTTAGGTGACAAGTCACATGATCGGATTTGCCTTTTATGAAGAACACACCAGCTTCAGCCAAGAGAGCAGATTGAAGGAGTTTAAGTCTGGCCAAAAAGACCGAGAATCTCACCTGCTTCTCCCCAGAGTGGCACAGAATGACAGATAAGGAAATCAATGCACAGACAGGAGAAGCCATTTGCCCAAAGTCTGTAAGGTCTCTAAAGTTACATGGGGCACCTGGATGGCTCAGTTAGTGAAGCGTCTGCCTTCGGCTCAGGTCATGATTCAGGGTCCTGGGATGGGCCCCGCATTGGGCTCCCTCCTCAGTGGGGAGCCTGCTTCACCCTCTCCTCCCCACTTGTGCTCTCTCTCTCTCTCTCTCAAATAAATAAATAAATCTTTTAAAAAATAATTTAAAAATAAATAAAGTCATGGATCCCAGAGTTGAGCTTGAGTTCATCCAACCCAGAGCCCAGCACTTTAGCACCTACACAAGCCCCTGCCCATCAGGTGTTACTTAGAGACTCACCCATCCCTCGGCAGACAGGAATCTGGAAGAGATCCCACTGTGGCCCTTTCCCCCACATCAGGACCAGATTCCATTCCAGATTCTCAGCACTGAGAAAGAAAGTAAGCAGAAGCACTCAGTCCGTCTCTTCTAGGGGCTCAAAAACTTTAATTCTCCACATAGTGTCCTTGGAGACTACACAGGCTCTAGTTGTTTCTTTCTATTTGAATATCCATCCAAGATCCAAAACATTTAAAGCTCTCAGGGGCCTTGATGGTGCTCCAGCTCAACATGGAACAGCTACTTTCCCAGATTCTATGCCCTCCTGCTTACAAACTAAAAGCAGACACTTAAAACAAGTCTTGCAGCATCTCTATGAGTGAGGTCCTTGGATTCCAGTATAATGATGCTACCTATTTGCAGAGGGACATCTCATAAATCTGGGGAACTGTGTCAAATTATCTATCTGCTGAATGTAACTGACAACAGAGGCCCTGTTTTGATTCACTGGATTGGCAACTGGTAAAAACCATGTATTTACTGCACACCTACTATGTTCCAGACAGGGGGCAAGGTGCTTTATATTCATGACATTTAATTCTCAAAACGTTCCTATGACACAGGTATGATTAGTACTCGCATTTTACAGATGAAGAGTGTGAGGCTCATGGCAGTTAAGTGACTTGGCCACATTAACCAAATTATTAATCAATTCAATGCATATCAATCTGGTGCCTACTGTGTACGAGGCACTCTTCAAGAACTAGAATTACCCCATTAAACAATAACAAAAAGGGGTGACTGGGTGTCTCGATCATCTGAGCACCCAACTCTTGATTTCAGTTCAGGTCATGATCTCAGAGTTGTGAGACTGAACCCTGTGTCAGGCTCGGTGCTCAACATGGAGTCTGCTTAAGAATTCTCTTTTCCAGGGATCCCTGGGTGGCGCAGCGGTTTGGCGCCTGCCTTTGGCCCAGGGCGTGATCCTGGAGACCCAGGATCGAACCCACATCGGGCTCCCGGTGCATGGAGCCTGCTTCTCCCTCTGCCTATGTCTCTGCGCCTCTCTCTCTCTCTCCCTCTGTGACTATCATAAATAAATAAAAATTAAAAAAAAAAAGAATTCTCTTTTCCTTTCCCTCTGCCCAACCCCCACTTGCACGTTCTCTCTCTTTCAAAAACAAATAAACAAAAAACAATAACAAAAATTATGGTTCTCATAGAACTTCTAGAGAAAGGAGATAAAAATTAAGCAAATAAATATAAATAAGTTTGGTGGTGGTGGTACAAGCTATAAAGGAAAGAGGAAATATTTAAAGGGAATATTGTATTGGTCAGGATTCATTAGGGTGTGCTGCAGAAACAAACAACCCCTCAGTGCCAGTGGCTGGACCATCTCTCACTCACACTGCATATCAAACGCAGGTCGGCAGAGGGATGTATTCACCACAGTCACTCAGGGACCCAAGCTAACGGAGGAGACTTCATATCACATATGTTTGATCTCAGTGTGCTGTCCATGGCAAGGGAAAGATGACACGGGAAATTTCCATACTGGCTATTATAGCTTCCACAAGAAGTGACACACACGTGTCATTTCTGCTCAGAAATCACTGGCCGAAGCAATCGCATGGCCACTCCTAACTTAAAACAATGGACAAGCGGATGCTCCTACCTTGCTCCTGGAAGGAGGAGAAACAGTTACTGTGATCAGTCTCGACGAGGGAGCTGATTGGAGTAGAGAGATCACAAAAGGCCCTTTGCATCACAAACAGCAAAACGGGGATGCGAATACTAGTAGTTCGCAAACCTCCACCTGCTCACTCAGCCAGCCCACCAGGATGACTTGTTGATGGACCGGCAAGACAGTCCACACAGCACAGGTACCTCAGAGAGGGACTTGCCAAGTGAACTGTGGTAGGGAGCGCACTGCCAATAGGGAGACAAAGATCTGCCAAGTCATCCTGACAAGCAAAGATTCTAGAAGCTCCAGACAAGACTCACTACTTCTACTTCCCTTGGAAAATTCAAAGGACTCCCATTTTGGTTCAGAAATGTTTATTTTCCATTCTCTCTTTCTTTCCACAGGAGAGCCACAGCACGTAAAACATGGATAACCCTTCCATGGCCACAGGATTGTTAAACTTGGCCCAGAACATAAGAGCACTAAAAAGAGGGGATATCTCACCTAGAAATATGGATGAAAGGCCATCCGGATGCCTCATGCTATCACTTTTACATCAAGTGATTAAACAAGGGCATCCCTCTCATGGGAACACTCAGTTGGCTGAGCTGTGGACATGGTTTTGCACCATGAATTCCACCCTCTTCTCTCTAAAAGGGTCATTGGTTCATTGCTTACAGACATCCAGTCTGGACCTGCATGAGGAGCCTGTGTATAGACTGGGGCCCAGGTCACGTAGTGGTGAGAGGCTGGGTATCAGAGAGAGAGGAGAAAGGAGGAAACAAGAGGAAAGGAAAAGGAAGAGAGAGAGACCAGCGTTAATGAGGTGTGTTCCCTATCAAGTATGTAAATAGAGGAGAGAAGCCCTCTCCCATGGTCCTGCTTGGTTTTCCCTACCCTGTTGGAAGTCATCTTGCTCATGACTGTGTTCTCTTGTGTCCTCCCTGCTGCCACAGTGGGAAGATTAGCTCCCTCAGCAGGGGCACCCACCCCTGTCACTTTACTGCTGCATCCCCAGCATCTACAGACATGCCTAGCACAGAGTAGGTTCTAAATAAATATCTGTGGACTGAAAAAATGAAAAACCAGCATTGACACTACCCTTGGAGTCTCAGCTCCCAGCAGGAGTTGAGAGTCCAGAGTCACGATACAGGAAATAGGCAGAGAATGCAAGGGAATGGACCCAGGCACAGACCCAACTGTCTGCACCTCTTTGGCATATGTGCTCTTGTTTAGAAGACCTCGCGGATCCCCCCTGGCACGCGGCAAGGTGTAAACAGAAATGCACGACAAAGATAACCTGCTTTCCTGGTGTGGAGGAAGGAGAGGACACTGAAGGACCCAGCACTCAGACAGTTGTTCTGCATAATTATCCCCATGATGCCCCATGGTAAATCACTGAGGGAGCACTTGGGATTGTTCCCACTTGACAGATGAAGAAACCAATGTTTAAAGAGAATAATGTTGATGGCCACCATGTTTTGAACCCTTTGTAAATGCCAGGCAATCTCCTTGGCATTTGACATGGATTTTTTTTTCCACAACCAACTTTGAGACATGAGCTTTTATGGAACCCATTTTACAGATAGGGAAACTGAGGCACTATGAGGCAGGATCTCTTGGTTAGTAAGCAGTGGGTCTGAAATCAAACCCTGCCAAGTGTTCTGGCTCCTGAAATTGTGTTCCTCCATCAAGAGCCAGGACTAAGGTAAGGGAGTGAGCCACACTGTATTTGGGTACAAAATATAAAAGAGGGCATCAAAAATAATCATTGAGACAAAGAATAATTTAATGCAATAGTTTTAAAAGTCAAAAATTAAATCAAAGAAATCCATAATGAAAGATTGTCAAACTTTAAAATAGAGACACAATCAGTAACTGCTGTGCCAACCCAGTGGGAGCCTGAGGCCAATGACCAGTAGTACCCTGCTCGCCCTAGGCCAGGAAACTCCCCAGTATCCTAGTGTCAAGGGCTCTGGAGGGACATCGTAACTCATGCCCCGCAAATTATAAAATGCTCAGTACCCTTTGTGGCACTTTAGCAAATATTCAGTAAAACCTGCTGAGGCCCTCAAGACACAAATAGGATCTGTATTTTATGGCTGCAGCAGCTGGGACACAGAGAGGTTAAGCAGCCTGCTCCAGGTCCCTCAGCAAGATCGGTTGTACCCAGACACAGTCCTTATTCTACTCCATAGAACTTCCGGAGGCAAAATACACCATTGTTTTTGCGGGTAAGATTTATTTGAACACCATCTCTACCTTCCCGGTCTGCGTGGCATTGGTTGATCACTCCAGTCAGATTTAGCAAATGAAAATGAAGGATGCCCAGTTAAATCTGAACTTCAGAGAAACAAAGGATGATTTTTTTTTTTTAGGGTAAGTCCCATGCAATATTTGGGACTTTACTTACACTAAAAGTTATCTGAAATCTGAGTTTATCTGGGCATCCTGTATTTTATTTAGAAATGTGTGGGAGATATCAGAAAGGGAGACAGAACATAAAGACTTCTAACTCTGGGAAATGAACTAGGGGTGGTGGAAGGGGAGGAGGGCGGGGGGTGGGGGTGAATGGGTGACGGGCACGGAGGGGGACACTTGACGGGATGAGCACTGGGTGTTATTCTGTATGTTGGTAAATTGAACACCAATAAAAATTAATAAAAAAAAAAGAAACCCTAGCCGCAACAGAATTGGGATAACAAAAATAATCATATAATAAAAATAATCACCTAACTGGGCACTTGCCTGCCATCACTTCTCCCTCCCTCACTCAAGCCCACCTCCACTGGCCTTCTCTCCCTTCCTCACACATCGAGCTGTTTCCACTCTGAAGGACCCTGCAAGGTCCTTCGGCCTGCTTGAAATGTTCCGACGGCTCAGAGCAGCCTCCCCATCACTGTCCTGTTTCTGTCCCTCTGCCTGTTTGCTTCTTTTATATCAGAAATCACAACTTGCATGGGTTTTATGACATGGCTGGTTATATAGTTTCGGGCTCCCCCTCCACAATGCACTGCAAGTTCCAGAAGGCAGCTGCTGTGCCTGGTAGGCCCTGTCTCCATGCCCAGTACCCAGTGCAGTGCCCAGCATGTAGAAAGCGCTCAACAAAGGTATCCAGTCGATATAACCACTGGGCACCCCCAGTTCAGCCACACCCTGCCTGTCCTCAAGGCACCCTCCAAGGTGACCTCATACCCACATTCCCTTGAATCTAGACAATGCACAAAACTGCCAAGTTCAAAGGCTTTGCCTATACGGAACTGTCTCAGACCTTCGGACTCACCAACCTTCACCAAACTTCTCTTGACAACAATAACAACCAAAAAAAATATAGATTATATAACTCTAGATGGGGGAATAGTCATCAAAAATATTTCCCTGCCTCACATCATCCTGTTATTATTTTGACATCTGTGTAGGCTGTGGAATGATTCTTTTAACACTGTGTGTGAGGCATATTTCTATCTCCGGTGGTAGCATGGAGCATATGCAAAGGCTTTGGGAGCCTATTCTAGTAGGTCTTGCTTGTAACCGTATCAGGCCCTGTGTGGACGGCCTGAAAAAGCATCTCCTCTGTTTACTATGGTTAACAGAGATTAGCATCCAAGTAGCAGGGTAATAGCCAAGCCCTGCTGTTCCTCTATGACAGATCCTGTGGTCCCGATGGAGATAGGAACAGTGGGGCCAAGAGGCCTCCACCCCCCATAGCAAGCGCCATGACTTGAAGGGGATACCATCTGATTTCAAGTAATCACAGTGGCAGCTACCATCCACCCAGGACCTGGAAGGCCCAGTGCTATGCTAGGCTGCTTTCAGGCATTATTTCTTCTGATCCTCATCATCACCCTCGGTGGCAAGTTCCATTCTCCCCACTTCTCAGAGAAGGAAACTGAGGTCCAGAGAGAAGTTTTTTTTTTTTTTTTAATCAAAACAAAACAAAAACCTTTCCCCAGGTGCTGTGGTTGACAAGACACAGAGCAAGGGAACTCAACCTCTGCTGCTTCTAAAGGCAGACAGGTGCTCTGGGGACAGCACAGGTAATATCATAACTGTCCTCACCAGCAGCCCCAGTCTGAGTCTGAGGAAGTGGGGAGATGTCCCAGTGGTTCTCCCAGGATGATGTTCAAGCAGCATAAATAATATGGCCCGATGGAACACAGAGAGGGAGAAGAGGAAGCCAGGGCTTTGGGGTTAGGCCTAGTTGGGGTTCAGTAGGATCATCTGTGCTTCTCTATCATGGGTCAAGATCTTTGTGAATCCCAGGTTACCCCACCTGTAAAATGGAAGTAATCATAGTAATTACTTCCTATGTTGGTCTGCTCAGGCCCCAGTGACAAAGCACCACAAACTGGTTGCTCAGACGATAGGAATGTGTTATCTCACAGCTCTGGAGGTTGGAAATCTGAAATAGAGGTGTCGACTGGAATTGGTCCCTTCTGCGGGCTGTGAGGGAGACTCTGTCCCAGGCCCCTCCTTGGCTTGTAAATAGCTGTCTTCCCATGTCTTCACCTCATCTTGTCTCCATGCATGTCTCTGTGTCTAAATTTGCCCTTTTTATTAAGATTTTATTTATTTATTCATGAGAGACACAGAGAGAGACAAAGGCAGAGACACAGGCAGAGGAAGAAGCACACTCCTCACAGGGAGCCTGATGTGGGACTTGATCCCAGGACCCCAGGACCATGACTTGAGCCTAAGGCAGACAGACGTTCAACCACTGAGCCAACCCAAGCCTCCCAAATTTGGCCTTTTATATAAAGACACTAGTCCTATTGGATCAGGGCTCATCTGAATGCCCCATTTGAACTTTAAGACCCCATCTCCAAAGAAGGTCACATTCTGAGGTCCTGAGGTTTAAGACTTCAACATATGAATTGTATAGGGGAGAAAGACACACAATTCAACCTACAACATGACTTCCTAAGAATGTTTTATTGATTAATACAGAAAATATACATGGAAACACCTTCCCATATATCCATCCTCAAAAACAAAGTCAATGCCTACCTTGGCCAAATAGTCTAGGATGATACATCACCCTTTGGTGAGCTGCTTGATGATGTTAATGTCTACTGGTCCTTAGCTGGATCCCTACCAGTGGGAGATCTCTCCCCCACAACACACACACACACACACACACACACACACACTAGCCAATAGCAGGTCAATGTCATGGCACCAGCGTACTGTATGGTAGCCCTGAGCATGTGCAAAAGCTTTAACAACATCTCTACAGGCTTGTGCTTGCAGCTACACTGAGCTTGGAATGAAAGCCTGGAGGAAGACCCTTGTGGCTCTAGTATTTTATACCCAGCTTTGCCACTTTCCAGCATCATGGCTTCCTCCCCAGGCCTCAACTCTGCTCATCTGTAAATGGGGGAAAATTATGATACTCCTGAGAATCAAATACAGAAGAAGCATAAAGTGCCTCATGGCTTGAGACCAGAATAGTGAATAGTTATCAACATGAGCTTTCTTTGTTGTGACCACAAGGGAACCCTTGAGTAAGAGGCCCAGGAAAGGACCATGTGTCCCAAACTTTAGCAAATATTGAAAAGCATCAATTCCCACAGAGGCAAGTTCAGCAACTCTAGGGCAAGCCCGGGAACTGGCAATTTTAACAAGTGTTCAGATATTATTATTATTATTATTATTATTATTATTATTATTATTACCAGGAAATAAGCAACTCACGTTGGTATTCACCCAATTGTTGGAAAAGCATTAAAAAAAAAATCCATATGCCTGGGCCCTGCTCCACCTCCAGCACTACTGAATCAGGATCTCCAGAGGGCAAGCCCTGCACATTTACACATGGAAACAGCTCCCCCGCAATTTTGAAGCATGCTTTTGATGAAGAATCACTGGTTTAGAGCAGCAGTCCCCACACTACGTCATGTATCAGATCCCCTTAGGTGTGTTTTTTTTTTTTTTTAGATTTTATTTATTTGAGAGAAAGAGAGCAAGAAAGAGAATGAGCAGGGGGGAGGGGGAAGGAGAAGCAGGCTCCCCACTGAGCAGGGAGCCGATGTGGAGCTCAATCCCAATCCCAGGACCCCAGGATTATGACCTGAGCCAAAGGCAGCCACTTAAGCAACCAAGCCACCCAGGTGCCCCCCATAGGTGTTTATAAAATGCAGGCTCTGGGGCCCTTACTCCCTGAACTCTGATTCCTAGGTCTGTGGTAAGGCCTAAGAATTTGCATTTTAACAAGCTTCCATTGAATACAAGTCCCTCCCCGTACCTAATGGTGTTCTACACATCTGAACTTGATGTCTATAGGTGAGTCCAACATAAAAGGCCCAACACAGATCCTGCTGGCCAGGAGAAGTTGATTCAGAGAGCAAGCATTTTGGAGTGAGCAGTGCATACAGGCTTTTCCTGCTCTTCTGTTGCCCTGGTATAAAGAATGAGAGCACAGCCCATTTACACAGGGGTCCCCTATATCTCACACATCCATTCAGCTGGTATTTCCTGAGCTCCCGCTATGTGTCAGGCCCTAAAGTGTGCCCTGGGGAGTCCTTGCTGAGCCCTCGTCCTCCTAGAGCTCACAGTCCATCGAGGGAGATAGATGTGTGACCCAATAAGCACATCTGTGCCCTGAGCATCATGAAAACCACGTGTGACAGCACTGGCCAGAGTCTGTAGGTCCGGATGGCAACCCATGGGCTCCATTTAGCAAAGGTTCACTGGCTGCTACCAAAGGCAGTTGATGGTTTTAATCCACTCTCAGCTGAGTACAAGAAATGTTCTTCTAAAAAACACCTTGGTTGAGTAACAAATAAGAGAATATCAACTTCACCATGCCCCAGGTTATTCCAACAACTCTTCTGTATTTTCAGTGTCTCCCCAGGTGGCCATGGCCTCCAGAGCACTGAAAGGACCAGAGTGGGTGGAGGTAGAGAGTGAAGCTCATTCCTTTGTGGGTCCACTGAAGCCCTATTATAGCTCTCACAAGACTGGGATGTGAGCTGAGAGTCAAGACACCTTCCTGTGACCATCAGCAAGATGAAGGAAATACAGGGCCTGGAGCACAGAATTGGAGAGAGAAAGCCATCCTTCTCCAAACACTTAGGTGGAGCCTATGAGTGTTGAGTCATCGGTAGAACCCTGTGGTAGAAAATCACAATGGTCACTGCTCAAAGGACACAGAACAACAAGGTGGTTATAAGCACAGACTCTAGAACAAGGATGCCTGAGTTCGAATCCTGCCTTTACTTACTTGCGGTGTGGTCTTCGATAAATCACTTACCTGCTATGTGGTTCAGTCTCCCCATCTGAAAAATGGGCATCATCATAGCACCTCCCTCATGAGGCTGGTGTGTGGATCATATAAACTAACAAGAGTGCGGTGCTTAGAATGGTGCCTGGCACAGAGAAGTCGTTTTAAAAACATATACTATGATGATGATGGCGATGGCCAAATTGGGGAGAGGACTGTTAATTGAACAATGTTATATATGAATACGAATTTGCATCTGTGATCAGTGGGACACCTGGACAGGGTGGGGTAAAGGGATTTGATGTGAAGACATCAGAGAAAGTTCTCTAAGGAAGAGCTGCTTGAGTGGAAATTTAAAGGACAAGTGAAAGCTAACTCTGGTTGGACTAGAGAAAATAGTGAATCAGATAGTGGGTGCAAAGCAGCATGTGCAAAGGCCCTGTGGCAGGAGGGCACGTGGAAATTTCCAAGCACTAAAAGGAGGTCGACTTAACTGGAAGGCAGAGTGAGGGGAACATAGGTTCCAGATGGGGCTGGAGGTGCAGGCAAAGGCCAGAAAGAGGCAGCCCATGTTGAAGATTTCTCTCTAACCCAAGTATCTCCCTCAAGGTGAGTCTAAACCCTCCCCACACTGCACAGTTTGTTATTTGCCATTTCATCAACCAACTCTAGAGGAGTTTCACAAACCCCCCCCTTAGCAAAATCCTACTGTTGCCCTGAAAATAAGTCAAATTTGTCAGCTATTTTTAAAAGGAGGTTATGATGGAAACTTAAAGGCATTCTCCTTGATTCGCCAATAAGAATTTCCGTAGCTGTGTGTGTATAGTCAAATGACTTACAAGGCTCCTTGGTTCCCAGAAATATCGGGGAGTTTAAAATAGAACAGTCATCATTTGCTGCTCAGGAAACTTCAGCGTTACACAAAAAGAGGGAAAGATAAGAAAGGGAGTCACATTCACTGCGGCCAACTGTGCACCCAAGGCCAAGCTGGCAGTGGGCTCCACCCAGGTACTCCCCATTTTGCCCCCATGCCCCACCTGTAAAGGTAAAGAGCATCATTACCCCCACTTGGGCAGATGACTAAACTAAGTCTCCTCAGATGGTTTGTTTAACACCATTGTTTCAACCAAAGCCTGAATCCATAGCCTGTCTGCTACCCTTGATTAATGGTCAAGGTAAGGAAGAAGGACAAAGCAATGGTTAAAGGCCAGGCTGTTGGGGTGGCTGCTCCCCTCTCATCGAAGCAGCCGATCTTGCCAGTTTGCCTAGGACTCTCCCAGTTTCAACACTTAAAGTCCTGCCAGGAAACACCCCCAGTACCAGGCGAAGCAGCATGGTGGCCCACATCCCATGCCAGGGCAAGTGGCAAAATCCGCCCAAGGCAAGCTTCCGAGCAAATTTTGGTTTGGGTAATCTTACTGGGCATAGAGAAGCCTTGTTTCATGGCAGGCTTGTTCACACCAAGGGCCCCTATAAACTTAAAATAAATAAAAGCAAGTGTGCATAAGGGATTTGAAGAGCTGATGGCACACAGAGTGGCCATGTTTTCCAAACCCAAGAACAGAATCATCTATTCAGTGATCAGAGGACTGTTGATCTCAGACCAAGTGCCCAGCATAGTTCAATGTGTAAGGACATGCAGACATAATTTTCTCGTGGACATTAGATTCTAACAGGGAAGACATATAATGAAGCCAATCAAGATGTAACTTCTACAGACTGACAGGGGCTTTAAGGAGATGAAGTGATAGGACACATGGGTGGCTCAGTGGTTGAGCATCTGCCTTTGGCTCAGGGCATGATCCGGGGGTCCTGGGATCGAGTCCCACATTGGGCTCCCCGCAGGAAGTCTGCTTCTCACTCTCCATCTGCCTATGTCTTTACCTCTCTCCCTATATCTCTCATGAATAAATAAATAAAATCTTTTTTTAAAAAAAAGGAAAAAAATAACAATACAGGAAAACAGAAACAACTCTCCAGCAACTTGGAGCTCTATGGATTTCAAGGCTTGGTGAACTCATCTGAATAGCGTTTTTGTAGTGTGTCAGTCAGTTGTACTTTTGCCATAGGCTGGGTTCAAGACTCGATTATTCCATGCATTTGGCAGCTTTGAGCATTTAAAAGATGTGGTCGATTCATTCCCCCATCAAGCCAGGTGGGGCAAGGGAGGAATCTCTCCTGATAATGACTGTTGGTAGAGCTCTCAGAAGACAGCACCGGACGAAGGGGCTCCCTGGCCTTATTTCTTGGCTCTCTCGCACACAGTCCTTAATCATCCTTACAGCCAAACAGTTCAGGTGATATGTTCCCCAAGAGTTATTAGAAAAACTACTTTATTTCCACAGCCCCAAAGTATATTCAGAAAGAGGGGAATAGCTCTAAATCACTAATGGAAGCATAAAGCTCTTTGGCAGTAGGGTTCTATTTTGGAGTTTTTATACTATATTGCCTGTTCCTTCTTTTCTTTTCTTGGTTTACTATTTTCATAATGACTGGGGATTTCCAGCATCTGTGGGTAAGCTAGATTGGTCCTTCTTCAAGGGTTTAAGGTTGGCAATGAGGAGTATTAAAAGTCTAAAAATGCTTTAAAAACATAAAAACTGTATGAGGGTATGTCTGAAAGCACACTGAGCTCCAATTCATTTCCCTCTGGAAATATGGACCAGCTTCTAACATTCACTTTTACTTGCTCATCTGTTTGTTTCAAACATGTGGGCCCCGGGTATGCACATATGCTGCTCACATCAGAAAGAACAAGGAGGATGGAGAGGAGGGCCAAGAGGAGGGGGAGAAGAAAGAAGCCAGGGAGACAAGCAGGAGAGGAAAGAGGAGAGGAAGAAGAAAAGAAAAAATCAGAAAGTAGATAAGAAGATGAGTGGTAAGAATTAATGGCACAGAGAGGGAACATGTATTTCAAACCCCAAACCAGCCGTAGTTGACGTGTATTCAATTCATACTCTGTGCTAAGTGTTTGGAAGCTTCATCTCATGAGATCATTATTAACCCCATTTTCAGATGGCAAAACCAAGACCCAAAGTCACACAGCTAAGGAGTGGTAAAACATTACTCCAGAACACACGAAGTTATACCACTTCTACACACAGGGATTTACTCGTGGGAGAAATGTGGCAAAAACAATTGGGGGATTTTCCTGGTGGATCCTTCTTGATGAATCTTTAGGAGACAAGATGTCCCATGAAAAGAGGTTAAGTATGAAAGCAGAAAAACTTAACCCTAATCTATCACTAGTTTGTTAAGGGACTAAGGAAAGACAATTGACAAATACCTCCTCCCAGAGATTAACATTTCTTTATATACCATATATCTGTATCTCTGTCCATATCTCTATCCCTATCACAAGCAGGACCATATCATTCATGCAGTTTTTTAAAGATTTATTTATTTGAGAGAGTGAGGGAGGGAGCAGGGGGAGGGGCAAAGGGAGAAAGAGAATCCTGAAGCAGACTCCATGCCCAGCACAGAGCTCAACTCAGGACTCGATCCCAGAACCCTAACACCTGAGCCAAAATCAAGAGTCGGACTCCTAACCAACTGAGCCACCCAGACACCCCTCACAATATACAATTTTGCAACCATGGTTTTTAAAAACTTACTAATACACTCTAGACATCTTTCCTCATCAATACTTCTTCTATAGCCTCATGATGTGAGGTCATAATCTTTCAATTCTGTAACATCCCCTTTGTTGGCTTTCGTTTGACACCTCCAGGCTGACTTCCTGAGGATAAATTCCTAGAAGTTGTATCTCCTTTTGAAGAGAAGATGCATAAACTCTCTCCTCAAATAGACATGTGTAGGAGACACATGAGAAAACAAACATCGAGGGGAAAATCATCAGGAGTGGGGTTCCAGGTGTGGAACCAACCCAAAAAGAGGGAAAGGCTGAACCCCATGCCATCAGCTCTCCAATCTGGGCATTGCACAAGCGGGGAATCATCTGGCAGCATGAACTGAGTTGGGGATGGCAGGGTGAAGCAAAGACACTTCAACCTCCCTGTCCTGGGAGAAGAAGCAAAAGAAGAGGACTCAATAGCCTTCCAGAATTCTTCCTTTGTATAATTTTTCCCTCTTGACAGGGAAGATTTAAGGTATGGAGAAGAAATTGGTGCTCTCTAGAGCTTTTCTTGCTTTAGTTACAACACAAGCTAGTCCTCTATCTCCACTCCCTCGCCGTTCTCAGCCATCCCATAGGGAAAAACAACAGAGAAGACACACTTTCCTCCCCAGAGTGTAATGAGCACAACCAACTTGGTCATTTCTCGATGAGTCCTCATTTCAAACCTGGAACAAAAGAAGCAAAGGAAGTGATTATCTACTGAGAGCTGACTGCACACCAAGTACAGGGCTGGGATCTTCATGAGCAAACATAAAATGAATCCTAAGTCATCTGGTCAACCCACTTATTTTATAAGTGGCAACATTACATTTGGAAACGACCCTCAACCCACCAAACTTGACATAATTGTTAAGGAGCAGAACCACCACCCCAGGGCCCAGGTATGCTAACTTCTAATCCAGAGCAGTCTGGAACCATTCTTCAGAGTTGTTTTCTTCCCCTAAGCCATGCAACACTTCCATGACTCTTTGAGACAATACCAAGCCCATAACTCAAAAACACACACAAGCCTGCACCCCATCCCGCACACATGCACTCTAACCAAAAATGAGAATGGCTGCTCAAAGCTTTAGATTTGCCAATAATTCCTGGATTGTGCCTAAAGAGCCTAGAGAAAAAATTAGGTTTCTTTAAGGCTACTTTTCCTTTTAGAGATTCCAATACCTCACACACTGGACCAGAAACATTTGTGGAAAGGGCTTAATGAATTGAATGACATAATCAATAAATAAATAATAGGAGAAATGAAATATTAAATGACTGAATGTATTTAACTGAATAATTAATTCAAGACTGAAGAGTCTAATCAGTGGAACCCACACACTATTTGACAATTGGGTCCCATGCCCTCTATCCACTGTGGAGTTCTCTGTAGGTCCAAGGCTCACCTTACAATAGAGCTTCCTTTCTAAGCTCCTAGACCCATAGAGTGCTTTTTTAAAAATGCTGTAAGTCCATAAGCCATTTTCAGGGGCTCAAAAGACTTATTAGATATTGGACCCTCAAGATATGCCAGGATTTGCTCTGGGTTCCGTAAATGCTTCCCTCCTTACCATGCTGATCAGCAGTCCTGATGATCCTACCTGATTTTGAGTTATGCAGAATGAAACATCAAAGAAATGACTTGCTTACTTCATCATCACACTTTGTGTGAGATATACCATTTATCAAAACAACAGAGCTGGTGTGGGAAAACAAGTAACAAATGAGTTATTCAGTATGCAAATGTTGGAGGCATAGTACCTCAAATCTGAGCCTTCCTGAAGTCATCTCCAGAAATCCCTGCTGTGGGGGGTTGTTTCCTGGGGTGGTGTCCTTAGGAAAGCTTCAGAAATCTTGATGAGGAGCTCAGCTAACAACTAAATAAGCAGGAATGCTGTGCATTGAAAATGAATGAGCCTTGGCATCTACTGGACAGGATCTGAATCCCACTTTCAGAGTGTTAACCTATGTACATTTCTCGGCTTCCCTGAGTTTCCATGTGGCATTACAGGAAAGAGCATTAATAACTTCCACCATACAGGGAAGTGGTGATGATCCAATGCGACGATGCACTCTAAGCCCCCAACATAAGGTCTGGGACATAGTAATTGCTGTGTACGCTTTAGCGATTTTATTACTAAATATTATTAGCAGTATTAAGCCCATAGGGTCGTATGAACCTCAAATGAGATAAAAGATGTAGAGAATCTAGCACCAATTCTGGCACTCGGGAGGTACTTGATAGCTGTTTATTTCTTGTCACTTTTTCCAGATGGCCCTATTGGGGATTTTCTGAATTTATTCTCTTTCTGAAGGGCAGAACCATTATGCAGTAAACATCCAGCCACCCTCCAGAAAGCCACTATCACAAAGCTAATTCCAACGCCCTGGGCAAGCAGACTGCAAACTTCTTTCTGCTGCCTAAGAAAGTTTGTTTAAAATAAAAACTGCAAATCTGCCACAATCGGGGGGCTGGATAGATGCCAGCATTGGAAGCCACAGCTGGAGGCCCCGGCCCTGTCCCCAAAGGCTCCAAGAAATGTTTCTTATTTTCCCCACGATGGATGAGACTCCATGGGCTGATGGTCCGAATAATGGAGGGACAGACAGCCTGCAGGCCATCGGCAGGGAGTGAGCTGGCTCCCTTCTCCTGCGGTGGGCAGCAGGGGTGAAAAAGGATTTATTAAAGCTCTGAGAGAGTGCCAGAAAGCAACTCTTGAAAGCTGGGCCTCAGAGGCAGGGATGAAGAGTTAGGAGTGGGGCGGATCCTTCTAGCCTTCCTCAGTTTACCTTTCCTAGTAATCCAGATGCACTGGAGAGAAAACCACATGCCCACCATTGTCTTTGTTATGAACACCATTAGTCAGATTTCTTTTCTGGTGCCCAGCACAGGGCAGAATGGTGTGGAGAGGGATGTCAGGGATGACAGGAACACAGAGCAGGGGCGGCTAATCTATGCTAGAGTTTCCAGGAAGACCTTCCGGAAGAAATGGAGTTACAAATGAAGCAGAAAGGATGAAAAGGATGAAAGGAAAAGAAGGTGAAGTAGATAGAGGTAGCGTGTTTTAGGCAGAGGAAATAAAGCGATCAGACACTTAGAGGCTTGTGAACAAGAGATTAAAATGTCTAAGGAACCAGAAGTTGTTCATGATTGCTGGATTAGAAAGTGTGAGGGAAGAAGTCAGAGGTCAAAATGGGCTCAGGCCAGACTATACAAGGTATTGTAGGGTGTGGTAAGGAGTTCAACTTTCCTTTTTAGAGCAATGGAGAGCCATGGAGGGCTTTAGGCAGGAGGAAGCTCCATTAAATTCCCTTTTATGAATAGTTCCGGGGTGTTTTACAGTGAATACTGGTTCTCTCAATAACTTACTGTGTGATTTTGGGTTATTCACACCTTCTCTGATATCTATTTTCTGGAAGACGAGAACAGAGGACCGATATACAAATCATGGCAAGAATGCATCCTGGCTCCCCCCATGGCAGGCCCTGGAAATCTTGTGTGTCATGTAGCCCCCAAACCACCTAGGAACTCTGCTCTCTGGGAGTCTGGATCCCATATCCAGAATGCCTCTCACATTTAGAAGTGTTTCCAAAAATCCTCTGTCAGCCTAAAGAGGTCTTGGGTTCAGGAAAAAGCAGCCTCCCTCTGTAAGGTCCCTTCTGGCTCAGATATGCTGTGATTCCACATTTGTCTTGCACACAACAAGGATGGGTATGATACACAGCCTCAGAGGAAAACTTGCCTCTCCCCAGGACAGGGGCTGGGTGGTGGTGGCGGGGGTGGGCGGGGGGCAGGGGTGTTAGATAAGATACTTGTCTTGCATCAGCATAACCTCCAGATCACAGCTTCTTGGTGACATCTGATGAATATGCCTTTGCATTTGGAGAAAATTAATGGGCTTTGATGGTTATTTGGAGCCTGCCTTCTCGATTCCACTGTGAGAGAGTTACGGACTTAAACAAACATTGACATATAATAAATCTGTGCTCTGCACACTCGTCAAAAGGTCTGAGTTAATAGGCCTGACCATCTTGAAATTTGGATTGAATTCATAACAGTGACGTGGCCCAGCTTATCAGGAAGGACAAGCCGCAGCTGGAGAAATGACAAAAACTTTCCTTTTCAGGCCCCACGTGGCCTCTTCCATAGGGGCGGCCACAAAGAATCTCTCCAGCCACTCTATCCCATTATCTGGCTTTATTTTCTTCCCAGGGCTTATCTGGGTCTGAAATTACCTGGTTTATGTCTTTGCTTACTGATTGATCATCTGTACCCTGAAGCTCTGCAGGAAATTTACAGGTCACCCTGTAACCCCAGCCTTTCCCAAGAAGCCAGGCACATAGTAGATGCTCAATGAATATTTCTTGAGTGAATAAGTGAACCAACAGACTTCATTATTTATGTTGTAACCATGGACTCTCTATGCTATTTAAACAAGGGCAGCAGAGTGTCATGGTTAGTGGTATGGGCTCTAGAGGCAGAATGCCAGCACTGAAATCCTTGCTCTGTCATTAATTGTGTGACCCTGGGCAAGCTACTTATCTGTCCACACCTGCAAAATGGTTTAGCAGCACCCACCTCATGGTAAGCATTCAGTGTGATGATACATGTAAGATACTTAGAGTAATACTCTATAAATACCCAAAGTTGCCAGGAGACAACTTAATGTTTTTACATTCATTTACAATTTTGACTTAAATATCTGTTTAAAACTTCCAATTACTCTAACAGTTATGGATTTGCTGACTCTCTAGAACAATCTTATAAGGTGGGTACTATTATTTTTTTAAGATTTATTTATTTGAGAGAGTGCGTGTGTGTAGGTAAGTGTGAGTGGGGGAGGAACAGAGGGAGAAGGAGAGAGAATTTCAAGCAGACTCCCCACTGAGCATGGAGCCCCATGCAAACTTGATCTCATGACCCTGAGGTCATGACCTGAGCTGCAACTAAGAGTCAGATGCTTAACCGACTGAGCCACCCAGAGGTGGGTATTATTATCACCATCTTACAGATCAAGAAACTGAGGCACAAGGAAATGGCACAAGGTCACAAAGCTAGGAACTGCAGGGAAGGAATTCAAGCAGGTAGCAGGGTTTCAGAATCCATGTGCTTCTCTGCCACACTGGGTGCTGCCTCATGAAAAAAATGACTTTTTGAGTGGAGACTATAAGCATCAACATAAATGTTAACTTTATCTGACTTTTTATAATGGAAAAAATTTAATTTTCATTGTTGATATACAGTTGACATACAACCTTATGTTTCAGGTGTACAATATAGTGACTCAACAACACAATACATTACGAAGCAATACTCACCATAAGTGTCACCATTATCTGTTACCAACAACATTAGTGCAGTATTAGTGACTAATATTCCCCATGCTGCATATTTCATCTCGGGGACTTATTTATTTCACAACTGCAAGTTTGTACCTCTTAATCTCCTTCATCTATTTTGCCCATTCCCCCCACCACCTGGATAAAAATTCAGAAAAAGCAGAAAGAGTGTAATTAAGAAAGGGATGTTTGTGGAGCCTATTGGGGCAGTAATTTCAGTTTGTGGAAGGCGAAGGAGATTAAACTCTCTGCTGCAGGAAGATAGATGTCAAGCTGGGGTCCTTACAGAAACTAAGTACCTCAGGATAAGGAGTGGCTAGCTGCTTACCACACCCATTTCTCCTTCTTCCTAGGTGCCCAGCTAGACATTTATCAGGCCCTCCTGCAGTTGGATGCGGCCATGTGACTGAGTTCTGGCCAACAGACTATGGATGGACGAATGTTCCTACCTCCAGGCTGAGCCCATTACAGTCTCTCATGGGATCCTTCACTTCTGTGCCCATACCATTCCCCACTGTTTACTGGCTAGAAATTAATGCCAAGACCCACCTTGAAAGCCACAGGTTAAAGCTAGACCTTCCTCCATCACCCTGGGCCCCTGAGTGACAACATGGAGAAGGGAGTTCCAGCCCCACCTCCAGCACCTATCTGTATCCAGGAACATATAATCAGATCTTATGTGACTACAAATTCAATGTGATGTATTAAGCCCCTGAGATTCTGGGGTTTATGTGTTCTGGAAGCTAGTGTTACTTTGACCAATATACTTCTTCGGTTGGTCCATTCCACAAATATTCTTTGAACATCAGCTATGTGCCAGGGATGCTTCTAGGCATTAGTGATACGGTGGTAGACAAGGAAAAGAGCCCTGATGTTAGGCAACCTTAGTGAGAGAAGACAGACTGTAAATAAGTAAGCAAATAACACCATTTCAGATCGTGGTGAGAGCTATGCCAGATATAAAACAAAATGCCTTGAATAGACGGTAGAGGGCGGGACGTTTACCCTGAATAAGGCAGTCACTTCCCTCCACCTTTCTTCTGAAACAAACCTGTTTCAGTATCCATGAGCATTCTACATGCTAGAGGACCAGAGAACTGTCGAGAAGGGGCCACTCTTGTGTCCCCTTCATCAAAAACTTGGGATATCCAACCCAACAGAAGCCAAATGATTTTGGCTCAGGAAGACTGATGAGAACAATTGAGGCATTTGTTCAGAGCCTGATCACATGCTTACAGAAAGTGTCTGTTTGGTGAGTTTGGCTCAGCTATATTTTCCACTCGAAATTGCTATTGTATTTCTCACTAATTACAGTCAAAGCAAATCTGCCACTTCATTAATCCTATAGACCAGTCCCCAAAGGAACAAATTCTGCCAATGAGCCAAAAGCAATCACATGCATGGTGCTGAAACTTTGTGAGCAGCAAGTAAGAAGCCTCTTCTAGACGCTAGTAAACATGAACACCCAGTTATAGGGTGAGGTGGGCACTGGTCCAAGATTTCCAGTCCTCCTTATGGCTTGTGTTCAAACCGTATTCTACAGACCTTCTACCCAGCAGATCGTGGAAAAGATAAGGAGTCATACCGGTTATTAAAATACAGAAACATGTCCACATTTGTTGGTAATAGCCACTGCCCTGAGAACCCTAAATATCCACTGGATTATCCAAATGCTACATTCCTCCTTCAAAGTCCCCTGAACCCTTGTCCCCATCCAGAAACAAAAAGGTCAAGCCAGGCATGTGGTTAAAGGTTGAGGGGCATGGACAAGATCTTGTTGGCTAGATGGTGCTTATGTCATAATATGTGTTAAATATTCTTGATATGACCCCTGGACCTACATCAGAATTCCCAGGGAGCTTGTAGTTAAAATCACAGATTCTGAAGTCCTATCACATACTGAATTAGAATCTGTGGAGTTGAAGCCCAGGAATTGGTATTTTATCAAGCTTCCTCAACAAGCCTCAATTACTCTAAAATTTGAGAACTGCTAACCTAGACACTGCTTCGACATTTTGCTAACATGAGAAGAAACTGGTTTGTGCAGTTGTTTGATCTGATCTGCACTTTTAAAACTTGATCAGAGCCATAGAACCCTTCCTTTAAATAAATTGTTCATCGGGATTTCAGAACACAAAATAATCAGAATACAGCAGCACGTAGTGTCTTATTTTGCAAGCCCAAGCCTCAGGATGGCTGCTGAGGGTAGATGGTGTACCACAGAAATTATATCTGGGGTTACCTGACCTTGACAAGGAACAGAGCGCAGCCTAAAAGAGGAGGGCAGGGCATTAGAAGTGGGGGCGGGGCCAGGCAGGTTGCAAAGCTTGATGATAGTAGAACAGGGAGTCAGGGACTGGCCAAGCCCAAGGGGGAAGCCAAAGGCAGGCATCCTAAATCTGGATCAGCCATGGGCTGATGATGATATTAGAGCCCAAGGCACAAAGAGGGATCAGGTGTCGGACAGAGAGAGGCAAACAGGAGATCAAGTTGGCCAAAGAGGCAGGCTCCATTTGGCCAGGGAGGAAATGGTAAAGAAAGGGGGTGCTTTTGAGGGAGCAGCACTGCTCCTGTGGACAGTGCTGCTGTTCCAATGGAGTACCATCATCAAGACATCACACCCAGCTATGAGCTGTTGAGAGGAAAAGACGTACGTATCAATGCTGTACCAATGCTCTATCCTGGGTACTTGCATAGAACGTGCCCTCAACAACACAGTATCTGTTGATTGGACGGATGGATGATGGATGGATGGATGGATGGATGGATGGATGGATAAACAGATGGATGAAGGGCTTATGTCTGCTACAAGACCCCTGTTACTCACTTACTTGGAAGCAAAGGTATATATTTCTAGGTTGGAGGGTCCCTGTAAGTGAGATTCAGGATTCCACACTTACTCCCCACGACAAGTGGTAGAAAAATCAGGCTGGCTCTAGAAAAGGTACTTGTGAAGTTCAGTGGGGCAGCTTAAGACAAGCAATGTTTGCTACTGACTCTCGAAATCATATGTTTAGTATTCACTTGTGCCAAAAAGCTACCTCTAAGAGTCCTCAGACCTTAGCATGATACAAAGAAGTAAAAGAAGCTTTTCTTTACTGAGTGACTCTTCCCTATTTTTAATTCAAAAATCCTATGGGGATGTTTTATGCATCAGACCCTGTGTAAGGCACTGATGATAGAGCAGGGAAAAGAATAGGCCAGATCCCTCTCTCTTGAAGTTTATATTCTAATGAGGGAGTCAGGCCATAAACATGAAAACATGCAAATGAATGAGATCATTTGGAATGTGATCAATGCTATAAAAAAATTTAAACAGGCAGTTGCAAAAGAAAGAAACTGGCAGGGCAGGAAGTTTTTTAGAAAGGGAGACCATTTGTAGAAGTGGCATTTGAGCTGAAATATGAATGACAAGGAGATGGTCATGCAAACAGTAGAGAGAATAGCATCTCAGGCCATGGTAACAAGCGTAAAAGCACCCGGATGGGAAGAAGTGTCATGCGTTTGAGGAATGAGAAGAGGCCAGTGTGTTTGTAACTGAGTAGTAAAGGCACAGGGAGGTGTCGATGAGCAAGACAGGGAGGCAGAGACCAGATGACGCATGCCTTGCAGGGCATAATGAAGAATTTGCAGGTGGATGGTCTGATTTGTGTTTAGAAGGACAACTCTGACGGCCCTGTGGAGAACAGGCTGTGAAGGGAGCAAGGGTGGAATCGGGAAACCAAGTAGGAGGCTATGGCAGGCTACCAGCAGGGAGATGATGGTGGCCTGGACCAGACAGTGCCAAGAAGGGGAGAGATACAGGACATATCATGCAGATGGAGTGGACAAGACCCGGGAAGGAGGGGGGAGATTCAAGGAGACCAACCACTGAGGGGGAAGCTGAGAAATGGCTTCGGATTCCCACTTTGTCAGATAAGAAAACTGAGGTCCAGGTCACATAGCTGGACATTGTCAGGGCCAAATTATGAAATCAGGTCTGTGTGGTCCCAGAGCCCGCCATGTTCTTGCCTGTCAGCCTTCTTTCTATGGAGCTTTTGTGCTTACGGTCACTGCCAAAGAACAGGTGTGTGGGATTAGCGCATATTCCCTCTACACCAACTGCTCCTCATTTGGGGACGAGAAATGAACCTCACACTAGTTAATGCCATGCTGCTTATTGATTTAGGCAAATGCTTGGCAGCTCCAATTCATCTTCCAAAGGGTAATGTAATAAGGGCCTGCATTATACTGTAGCTTTTTCTGGGCTCTAAATATGCTACCCTCCTTAGTCTGGCAACCTCCTCTATGAGTTATGGAAATAAACAAACTCATGGCATGGACACATCAGTCAGGAATGTCTTTTCCATATAAAGAAGCCAGAGTCAGGAGCATGAAAAGAGCAGGAGGTGAAGGTTCCTGAACAGATGGATGACCTTGTCAAGTCACTTAACCTCTCTAAGCATCAAGTTTCCCTTCTGAAAAATGGGGTAATAACCCTGTGTTGTCAATCTCAGAAAGCTCAAGTAGAAATATGTAAGACATTGTATGTCAAAGTCATTTGTAAACTGAAACAGGTAAATGACAATTAATATTATCAACTTTTTACTCTAAAATGAGGGAACAAGTTAGAGCCACTGAGTGAGTCAATAAAAATTTACTGAACCTCTATTATATGCAGATGCTAGTAATTCAGTGTGGGTAACACAGATATGACATGTGGTCTCCACCTCTCTGGAGCTTATAATCTAGCCAGGATGAGAAAACTCACAATGATCACATCAGCAAATATATGATTTCACATTGTTTGTATATGTGTTTAAAGAAACATGAAGGATGATACTAAGGCTCAGAGAAAGAGTTAGTCATGAGACGGGAAACTATGGGAGAGGATGAGAGAATTTCAGCTAGTAGGAATAGAACATACAAAGGCCCTGAGGCAGAAAGAGTATGGTACACACTGGGGAACCCTACTTCCCCTGCCCTCCCTCCCCAAAACAACATAGTAGCTGGAACAATGTCAACAAGAGTGGGGCCCTAAAACAATTATCCTAGTTGTTCCAAAGGAAATGAGGAAAAGGAAGAGAAATGGAGCAAAGGGCAAACCAGAGAATGATTAAACAGATGCACATATTACCAAGTACAAGTTTTAATAAGGGATTGGAAAGGGATACCATGGGAGCACAAAGAAGGGATCTCTAATCCAGCTGGAAGGTAATGGAGGAGAGAGATGAGGAAGACCCTGGGAGAAGCTGACAACAGTTCCTGCTTGGAGGATATTTAGGAGTTAGAGAGATAGTTGAGGAAGGAAAAGGGATGGGCAAAATACCGCACAGGCAAAATACCGCACAGCGTGATGCATTCAGGGGCCTGCAAACAGTTCAGTAGGGGGAGGAACAAGGGTGCATAGGAATAAGGAAGGAGACTGGTGAAGTATTCAGGGCCCTGATTTTGAATGACACCTGATGCTCGTGAAAGACTTTGCATGAGGAGGTTCCATTTGGGAGAATGTTTCATACATTTGATAGAAGGGAGTGAAAAAGATCTGATACACATGTACAGAGCTCTAGGATTAAGCTGAGGAAAGGCTGGAAGTAGGAAGACTCAGAAGGCTACTTCTGAAGTTCAGGCAAGAGATGGGTGTGGAACCACAGGGATGACAGTCTGAACTGGAGGAGATGCTGACATGCCAGGATCCCAGGTTTGAGCTCCCAGTTTGGGCCTTTGCCCAATCTCCAATGATGAGGGTTCATCTCTGCCCCATGCTCTCATCCAGCAGCCTTCCCAGAACCTCAGCCTTTGAGACTCTCTTAGCTACGGCTTGCCTCCTCCCTTGCTGCTGCCCACCCCCCAATCTTGGTCAGATGCTCTGCAAAACCAACTCTGCCGATGCATGTTATGTAACACTGTTGTTTCTATCTTATGAGAACTCAGGGAGAAAAAAACGTCTGCCTGACAAGTAATTTCGTATGTAAAAAAACAATCTGCCAGAGGCTAGGGGAAATGTACCTGTGGTTCCTCCACAAGCTGGCAGGTACACCTGCTTGCCTGATGACTACCCTGCCTTCAAACACCCTGGAAGCAGCGCTTGATTATACGAGAAGCAAGAATGCCCTTTCCCCTTTCAGGAAGCATCTTAAAGTTTAACCTACGTGTGTGTGTGTGTGTGTGTGTGTGTGTGTGTGTGTGTGTGATCATTCCTCACTTTCCTTTCCCCTATA
Organism: Nyctereutes procyonoides; assembly: GCF_905146905.1. Taxonomy (NCBI): domain Eukaryota; kingdom Metazoa; phylum Chordata; class Mammalia; order Carnivora; family Canidae; genus Nyctereutes; species Nyctereutes procyonoides. The sequence continues at coordinate 47,818,278 of NW_026575126.1, read as the reverse complement.
AAACCGCACTAAGGAAAATGCTTCATTTCTCAACTGCAAAGTGAGGATAATACTAGTGGCTGTTGAGAATAAAATGAAATAATGCATATAAATAGGGTCTTACATGATACTTGGCACGTAGTAGGCATTCATTAAAGGGTATTTTGAACTGCCTTTTAGTAAGTGCTTAACTCTCTTGCCAGGCTCTGTGCTAACAGCTTTACCTGCATTAGATCTTTGAACGCTGAAGTGCTGTCCGTGGTTCTGAATTATTTTGGGCAGCGTCGGGGGAGGGGGTGCTTTTTCTCCCCTAATTTCCAGAAGCTGGTTTTATGCCATACCATTCACCATCTCCTAAGAATTCCTAACCATCTGACTTTCAAAAAGACATAAAGACATAATTTTAGATCTTTCTGAAAGTCAACACTATTGGGTATAATTTATGTACAATTGAATGCACTTATTTTAATTGTACATTTTGATGGCTTTTGACAAATTTAGACGCTGGTTTAACTAACCATCACCACCATGAAGATATAGAACATCTCCATCACCCTCAAAAGCCCCCTTGGGCCCCATATGAATAAATCCCATGCCCTCAGCCGCAGAAAACACACTGACTTGCCTTGAGTCATATAGATTGATTTGTCAGTTCTAGACCTCATGTTACTGGAATTACATAGTATGTATTCATTTATATCCACCTTCTTCCCTCCACACGATTTTTTTTGGAATTCATCCATATGAATGCATATATCAGTAGTTAACTAATTTTCATTGTTAACTAACATCTCACAATTGGTTTACTTACCTATTCACCTATAGATGGATTTGAGGGTTGCTTCCAGTTTAGAACTATCATGAATATGGCTGCTATTGAACATCACTGTAAAGTCTTTGCATAGATGTGTTTACATGTATCTTGAGTAAATACCTAGAAGTGCAATTGATGAGTCATATGTCAGTGCAGATTTAACTTTACAAAAGAACTACCAAATTCTTTTCTGTCGTAGCCTTTTACCCCTGCCATGTATGAGAATTCTAGTGGCCTCCACGTTTTTGTCATCACTTGTGATAATGTCACTCTATTTAATGTAGCCATTCTAATGGGTGATAGATTATTACAGTTTTAATTTGCATTTCCCTGGTGACTAATGACGTTGAGCACCTTTTCATGAGCTCACCAACCATTTGTATATCTTCTTTGGTGAACTGTTCAAATTTTTGCTCCTTTAAGTATGGTTTTAACGCCACCAACAAATCCAAGATCTTTATGGTAGAAGCTATTAAAACAGAGTTACAGGAAGACATAATCAACCTCAGGATGACACAATGCATGAGAATGTCCCCCCCCCTTCATTCTGAATTATGGAGCTCTTTGGACTAATAGCTAGGGAATTATCTGTCTTGTTATTTCAAACTAACCCATTACTAGCTCATTGGCCCTAAGTAAGTCACTTATTTCTTTAATTCCCATATCAGTTGTCTACAAAGTGTAACCTACCTAAATGCAGTGGAAAGACAAAAGCCAGTGTACATAAAGTGTCTGTTGCATAATACATACTCATATATGGAGCTCTTAGTTCTCTCCCAAATACATCAATGATGTGTTAGCACAATAATGCTACTTTAAAAGTCACCTCTGCACCCAAAATACTGAGACTAAAAAAAAAAAGCATTTGTTGAGCTCCCAAGTCTATGATCAGTGGCTGAGGCTAGGATCATCCAGTAGATCTTCTGGTCTCAGCTCAGCTCATTGACACATCAGGACCTGGTGACTGTTGGCTAATCTGTGAAAACCTCAGATGGGGTTATTGGGGGATGTCAGCTATACTTCAGGTGTCTGTTATCCTCTGATAGGCCTGTTTGGGCATGTTTTCTGGGCAATAGTGGAGAAGCAAGAAGCATAAGTAGAAACACACAGGGTCTCCTCAGCTCTAAGCTCAGAACCAGTATATAGTTGCTTCTATCAATATACTATCAGTCAAAGCAAATCACAGGCCAGGCCAAATTCAAGAGGCTGGGGAGATAATTGTACTTCTTTGTGAGGGCAACTGCAAAGTCATACGGAGAAGAGTGTGTATACTGGGAGGGCTGTAGAATTGGGTCTATCATGACAATCTGTGACGCAAAACAATCTCCAAGTGGACCAAAATGATAAACTTAAATTACTTTCCTGCTCTCATATCTCACTAATTCCGGACGGAGGCTGAATATCTATGATCCAATTTCCCTCATCCCAGAAAAAAGAATGTCCCAACGACCTGACTTCTATAAGATATGAGTCAGCGCTGCTGTTCATTAGCAAGTCTAGCAGGGCCAGGAGGTGAAAGAGAAGCTGAGAAATCGGGTCACCACGTGTTGGTGGTGCTCACTGCCTCTACCCCCACCAACTCCTCTGTGGTCCCCTCTATCCTGTTAAATGGACTAGAGATCCCTAGGAATCAAGCAAACTACTCCTTTGCTTGTGGGATGCGATGGTTTCTGGCCTCAGACAAAGGTATCCTAATGAGACTCCTCCACTTTATCAAAAATGGGCTAAGCCATCTTGGGCTTGAATCCTGAAGCAGTAAAGGCAGGAGCAAGCGGAAAAGACCTGCCTTGCCATGAACTGGCCAACTCACACTGGCCATTCCTGTTGGTCTCCCCATCTACAGACATAACAGTGGGCTCCTGGCATCTATTTTTACGATAGAACAGCAACACCCCCACTCCTGAGTCAGGTCATTTGAATGTAAGTGGGCCCCTGATCCAAGCTGGGACAGAATCCTTCCTTTAGAATTTTGAATTGGATAGTCACTCCCTTCTGGTGGCTGGCTCTGTAAGAGTTTGGCAAGCGTGAGGTTGGCAGATTCTGTCCATGATAAAGATCATGTGAATCAGAAAAGCAAAGAAAGGAAGGTTTCAGGAAAGAAAAGAATGAAGCATTGAGTAGGAAAGAAAATCGAAATGGCTTCTAAATGCTTGGTTTGGTAACTTCTTACAATGGAATTGTGTTGTGTTTGCCTGTCCAATAGTCATTCTTCCTTATACAGGAAACTAATACTTGGAATTTTCTTTGCAGATACATTGTTTCCCCAGCCTTAGTGCCTATCATTTGCATAAAAGCCAACTGCACCCTAATTCCAGGGTAGGGTGGGTCCCCCAAGCTGGGCCAAATAAGAGCATCACACTCCTCTGCCCACAATTATCATTTCAAGAGTGGAAATAGGACCCAGTTAGAGCCAGCAAATCTCAGGATTTAGGCAGATGAAACTAGAAGGAAGCGTACTCTCTCTTTCCCACTAGACTTGAAGCTGTATGGATGTGAGCCAGGAATTGCTGGCCACCATCTTGCCACCACTAGGATAAAGCCTGCCTGGAAACAGAGCCAACAGAGCAGAAGGCACAGCTGAGGGATAGAAAGAAGTCCCAGTGACATGGCATGGCTTGAGTTTCCTGATCCAGCTGTGACTGAAGCAAATCTGCAGACTTTTGAGGCACAAGCCAATATGCTTCTTTTTGTCTTAGCAAGTGTGAGTTGGGTTTTCTGTTTTTTTACAACCAAAGTTCATAACTACAACTTCCCTGAAGCCAAGTTCCATTCCTGTCCATCCCTGTAGAATTCTAGTAAGTCCCTCTTTTCTACCTATAAATGTTGAGTAGTTTCTTTTACTAACAATCAAGACTCACAATACATGTCTTCCTACTATCTAGCACCTGAGGATTAAAAGTGAGAAGAGGAGGACACTGTGACATTCACTCTGTGCTATGCACTACCCCAGGCACTTCACTGTATATGGTTCTGCTCTAGCACAACACATGCATCCCTGAAAGTCACTGCGCCATGCAAAATCATGCAACAAAAATCACAGAGCTTGTGGGGAAGTGAGGTTGGGGTTAAACACTCAGAAAGTTCTCCAGTGACACATTTAGAAAAAACAAAACAAAACAGGAACCTAAATGGTAGTACCATTTATACATAGTGGTTTTAAAATACATGCATCTGACAATAAATATGCCAATTTACCTTGGGAAAAACCTGAAATTGGCTTGTGGAGGTGTGTGCTGGAAGGGCTGCAGTATGATTTGGGAAAGGGTAGGATTGACACTTGGCTATCCAAAATCAAATGGAAAGTTTTAACACCAAGTGTGGATGCATAGGGCTCCCAGTTCATCTGAGGGGTGTGCATGGGTGCATTTTGCACCATTCTGTGTGGCTCAGTTTGCTTGAGTCTGGCAGTTGTCTTCACTCGCCTATTGTTTCTCACTGATAAAACTGGACGTAAGCAAATGTGAAATCCGCACAATATTCGAACTGTTCTCCTAATAGATTAACCGCACTGGAACAGATTCTTGTTGGAGGTGGGGGGAGGGGAGGATGAGTGTTGTAACAGAACTAGCTCATGGGAGCCTAAATCTTAACTTGTGACATAGATATGATTTCTCCCATTTTAAAAGTGAAGACACTGAGGCTCAGAGAACCAGCGAGATGGCTAAACTACAATCCAAACCCATATTTATCAGTCTGTAGCACTCACATGCTTTCCCCACTGGCATGCTTCACCTAAACACCACTATTTCCTTTGATACATGTCTAAGCTGCCCGACCCTTGGCTGTCAGGTCTCAGGAATTACACAAGTCTCTGCACTGAAATTTTAAAAACTCGGCACAGTATGTAGTGACTGCAAAAGGCTCAGTCTGTCTCAGTTATTCCGTCTGTAAAATGGGTCAGGGTCCATTTGCTACCAACTCACATCACAGAAAAGGTCCAGTGGCTGAATACACCCTTGACAAGACAAGAGCACTCATACAGCTCACAATACACCCTGGGGCCTCTTCACCCAAAGCACTCCATTTGATAGAGGAAGAAACTGAGGGCCAAGGAGAGCCAGGGACTCACCGAGGTCACTCAGGGAGACAGTTGGCAAGAGAAGGATTAAAATCTGAGACTGCGGGGATGCCTGGGTGGCTCAGCAGTTGAGCGTCTGCCTTTGGCCCAGGGGGAATCGAGTCCTGCATCAGGTTTCCTTCATGGAGCCGGCTTCTCCCTCTGCCTCTGTCTCTGCCTCTCTTTTTCTGTGTCTCTCATGAACAAATAAATACAATCTTTTTTTCAAAAAAAATCTGAGGCTGTAGACCCCAAGGAAAAGTCATTTCCAATATGCCTAGAATAAGACCTACTGTAACCAAGGCGCCCAGTGGCACTTGATTTAGCCATTGTTTTCTCAAACGAGGCCCTCTCTGTCAACACAACAGAGCTACAGGAGTGGCCCGGAGGTATGTGCTCAGCCTTCCAAACCTTGCGGTTCTGCAAAGTCACTTGGCTGCACACAAACCCACAGCTCATTATTCTGACACTGAGTAATAGCCAATGCAAGGTGCCAGGCTAATCAATCACTCAACCAATATTTACTGAGAACTCCCCTGTCAGTGACTCCCTCTCTTTTTGCCACACAAGGGCCTTTGGGGATTCACGGCTCCCACTGCATTTCTCTCTATAAATGTTTTTATCGGGTTTGCCTATCCAGCAGACTGCATTTATTAAGGAATAATTCATTCTTTTCTATGATATTTTATTCAGCAGGCCCTCAAAGAGCTGCCAGTCAACACCCCTGGCCTGCAGGGGGTAAGTACCCCACACTGTAACACCAGACCAATGGGTGATGCCAGCCAAGAGCAAAAAAACCCACAGGAGGGATCCCTGGGTGGCTCAGCAGTTTAGCACCGCCTTCAGCCCAGGGCCTGATTCTGGAGACCCGGGATTGAGTCCCACGTCGGGCTCATGGCAAGGAGCCTGCTTCTCCCTCCTCCTGTGTCTCTGCCTCTCTCTCTCTCTCTCTCTCTATCATAAATAGATTTTAAAAACAAAACAAAACAAACAAACAAACAAAAAAAAACCAGGATGTTTCAACTCAGAGGGTCTGGATCTCAGGTTGGGTTCCCATCAGATGCATGCCCTTGAAAGACTGGGTGGTTAAAGAAAGGGGCGAAAGCTAATCCCCTGTGAAAGGGCGTCTTACTACCAGGAATCTGAGGCTCAGCCCTGTAGTGGGGGATGGGGAAGGGGAAGCGCTGCCAGTCGAATGTGGCCCGGAGTCGTCCCACCCAGGAGAAGATGAGAAGGCTGGTACCCCTGGCCGGCGGAGGGCTCAGCACTTGTAGCCCACCGCGCATGCGCGAAGAGCATCCCGGAGAAGGCCCTCGGGCAGGATGAGTGGCAGGTGCCTGTAGCAAGGATGCCATCCATGTGTAGGGCGACGGGAGTGCCCGGGGCACCTGGCAGGGTCCCGAGACGTGCTACCCCCGATCATAAACAGGAACTGTCAGTTCTTAAAAGAAATCTGAACGAGCAGAAGCAGTAACACTGGAGGACATTAAAGGCTGAACGGTGTGCCCGGAGTTCTGCCAGTGCCCGATGTGAATGATCTCACTTAATACTCACTGCGGGGTCGCGGGGCAGGAGGGCTGGCCCTTCCGCGTGCCTCAGAGGTACGTTAGCGGATTCCTAGAGAAGTCCTGTAAACCGCACGGGGTCACGGGGTCACGGGGTCACGGGGAAGCCGCGCCAAGACTCGAACCCACGTCAACGCCCCTGTCTTTCTACTACCTCACACCGGCGGAAGCCACCCCAGACACGAAGCAGAGGCAGATCCCTCTAATTCCGGAGGATGTTGGGGTCAGAAAGAGAGACAGGTACCCAGGAAGGTCACAGCCGGGCTAGGTCCACGCAGCCCACCTGCTCCTCCACCTTCTGCCACCACCTCCGCCTCCACTGGCCGCTCCCGCACGCACACGCGGTAGTTCTAAAGGCCTGACCCCACTTCCTGGATCTGGCACGTGATCCAGGCCTGACCAATCCGGGAAAGCCATTACCATCCCCCGGGCAGTGATTGGTTCAGCGGAAAGAGTCACATGATGCAGCGAGCCCAATAACAATCCACGCTCTAATTTTAAATTATAAGAAGCTCTCTTCTCCTTGGGGTGGGGGCTTGGACCAGTAGGGACCATACCTGTTAGCACCTGGGGGAGAGGCAGCCTGACCATGAAGGCGGGTAGAGATGCGCAGTGCCCAGAGACAGAGGCAGATTTTTAGAAAAACAGACTCTATTGAGGTTTATGTATGTATATGTTATTATATATTAGCTGTATATATATGATATAATTATATGTAATATATTATTATATTATATATAATTTATAATGTATTATATATAATTTAATATATTATGTATTATTGTATATTATATATATTTTATGACTTATATGATTATATATTATTATATACTATACATAATTTATAATATATATTATATATTATATGATTTATGTTATATATTATTGTATATTATATAATTTATAATGTTATATATTATTATATATTACATATGACTTATATTATATATCATATATAATTTGCATATAATAAAATGCACCCATGTTCAAAGCAGTAAAATTCCACCAACCCCGTCACGTGTACAGTCAGGTGACCATCATGACAATGAAGAAAGAGACCTCAGGAAGGTCTCTCCCACCTGTCTGAAGTCCGTTACTCCATCTCCCCACCCCACCAGGCAAGCACTGATCCACTCTCCATGACTATAGTTTTACCTTCCGAGCATCTCATAAATAGAATCGTACAGTATGCTTCTCTCACTGCACAGAATGTTTCTGAGACTCAACCATGTTTTTTTGCATGTATTAATATTCATTCCTTTTTATTGCTGAGAATCATTCCATTGTGCGGATGTACCACAGTTGGTTTATTCACTCTCCTGTTGGACGTCTGGGTTGTTTCCAGTCTGGGGCTATTCTGAATAAAGCTTCTATGAATATTAGTGTAGATGCCTTTGTGTGGATGTAATTTTCAGTTCTCTTGGGTAAACACCAAGGAGTGGAATTTCTGAGTTGCATGCTCAGTGCTGAGGTTTAAGTTTCCTCTTATAAGAAACAAAAGGCAGAGTTTTAATAACCTCTTTTGATCTGCCAGCAATGATACACACCACATTTGCATTTGACAGAAGGTACCTGACAAAGAGGTCCTAGCTTTACAACTGCAGAGTTAAGCAGAGACCTGGCCCTGCAGAGGGCAAGCATCTCAGGAAACTTCAGCCAACCCAGGGATTTGAAGAATCCGTTGTGCAGCAGGATTCGAGATGTTTTCTGCACAAGGGTGGTCAGTAATACCCTTAGTTCGATGTTAAGCAAGCCGAGGCTCAGAGAGCTGTAATAACTCACCTGTGGTCACACAGCCCAGTAGTGAGAAAGGTGAGATTGGAAGCCAGGTGTGTCTACTCCAACCTTCTCTTGCTATCACACTGTACAGCCTCTCTTAGAAAATTCTGCCTCAGTTGTTCCAATCCCAGCACCGGTGGGAGTAGGGACTCCAAACCCTCTAATATTTATCTGCAGGACTGCCTCCTCTGCAGTGCCAAGTGGGCAAGGGTGCCAAAGGGGTATTGCCTCTGAACCAGCCAAACTCTGCCTCCATACCCCTGCCTCAGGAGGCTCCAGGCCAGCTGGGCTGTCCAGCACCTGGGTTCCGGCTGCCAAAGGAAGCAGGTGAACGCCAGGCTGGGGGAGGCCCAGGATGAGCAATGACAGCTTCTCTGTTGCAAAATAGATGTTCTGGCGTTGGCCTCTCCCCGCAGCTGCTAGTAAGAGGCTGCAAATGCTCCCTTTATCCTAGAAAGAGCACAGGCTCTGGAAACAGCAGACCTGTGTTCAATTTCTGTATGTGCTTGAACCACTTGTTTACTTTCTCTGAGCTTCTATTTCCATCTTTAAGATGGAGATAACCGATCCACCAAGTATCCGTGAGGATTAACGGATCTGAGAAATGGAGAGCTTTGGCCCAGTTCCTGGCGCATGGTGGATGCCCTATTACTGCTCCTTTCTCCGTCCTCAGCCTCTTTCCTTGAATTTTAGGAGGTAAATCATATTCCATAGTGTGTTTTTTTATCCTCTTCCATCTTTCTGTTTTATCCCATTCTGGGGTGGGTCAGATAACAACCCCTCCAAAAGACTGTCCAAGTCCTAATCCCCAGAACTGTGAATGTGACCTTATTTAGAAAAATGGTCTTTGCAGATGTAATCCAATTAAGGATCTCAAGATGAGATCATCCTGGATTATCCAGGTGGGCTCTAAATCCAGAGGAGTCCTTTTAAGGGAAAGGCAGAGGGAGATTTACAACACAGAGAAGAGGTCATGTGAAGATGGAGGCAGAGGTTGGCCACAAGCCACAAATCAAGGAACACCTGGAGCCACTAAAGGCTGGAAGACACAAAGGAGGATCCTCCTTTGAGACTTTGGAAACAGTGTGGCCCAACCAACACCTTGATTTCAGACTTTTGTCCTCCCAAACTGTAAGAAGATAAGCTTCTGGGGGCACCTAGTTGGTTAAGCATCTGCCTTCAGCTCAGGTCATGATCTCAGTGTCCTAGGATCAAGGCCCATGTCATGCTCCTTGCTCAGTGGAGAGCCTGCTTCTCCCTCTCCCTCAGCCCCCCACCCCCAACTCATTCTCTCTCAAATAAATAAATAAATAAATAAATAAATAAAACCTTTAAAAGAAAAAGGAAAGAAGTTTCTGCTGTGTTAAAGTCATGCAGTATGTAGTAATTTATTATGGCAGCCACAGACTCTTATAATGCACCTTCTTGCTGCCCCGCCCATTGCCACCTCTGCCCAGAAAGAAGAGAATGATCTGTTCTCCAACCCCTTCTCCCTTGTCCCAGCTCCCAGTTCTCCTGTGACCCATGGGCAGAGGAGTTGCTCGTGCAAATGTTTAGAATTAGCTACACTGATGGAGCCACAATGTACCAGTGGACAAAATAACTGAGCTGTAAAGACTGGATAGCAAGCCCCCCTCCCATTTCATTTCCATCCTCCAAATACGGAAAACTCTTTTTGCAAACATGCCCTCAGCAAACAAACCCTCAGCAGAACCTCTAGAACTGAATTTCACAACCTCTCAATACTATTTGAACTGGGAAATTCTTTGTGATGTATGTATGGAGCAAAGAGGGGCCTGGGTATTGTAGGATATTGAGCAGTATCCCTGGCCTTCACTCACTAGCTGCCCAAAGCCACTGTTCTCCCCTACTGGCGATGACCAAGAACATCTCCAGATGTTGCCAAAGACCCCTGGGGGAAGATGGGGAGAGGCAAAATAATCCATGGTTGAGTCACCCCTGCTCTAAAGGAGGGTCCAGCACACATGTCCCTTGTCACGGGGAAAGTAGGAACGCCCACCAACCTTGTCCATGAGGCTGAATGAACCAGTTCAGCTTGGCACACCCAACTCTTTCAGATTCAAGAGAACAAAGACTAGGATTCTAATTTAGGTCTCTGGGCTTGAGCTTCTTGCCCTACCACCAATCATCACAGAAGCCCATGACTGGGAAGATAACAGATGTTTGCTGTTAGTAATAAAACCAAGACTTTGTGTCCTTGTGTATAATTCCTTCAAAGAGGAGTATATATCAGATTCACTCTGAATGCTTGACACTTAAAGCTGCAAAGGTCTGGGAACCTATCCCTCCAAAATATAAGAGGCCTAATATAGTTCAGTACATGTGGACCATACAATGCAAAGTGGAAAGGCCGATAGAGACACAAAGGATGTGTAGGATGGTCTCAAAGAGTCTTGAGTGCAGGGCACCAGGGTGGTTCAGTTGGTTAAGCCTCTGACTCTTGATTTCAGCTCAGGTCATGATCTCAGGATCAGGAGATTGAGCCCCACATTGGGCTCTGGTCCTCGGTGTAGAACCTGTTTAAGATTCTCTCTCTCGGGCAGCCCGGGTAGCTCAGCAGTTTAGTGCTGCCTTCGGCTGGGGACGTGATCCTGGGGTCCCGGGATCGGGTCCCACATCGGGCTCCCTGCAAGGAACCTGCTTCTCCCTCTGCCTGTGTCTCTGCCTCTCTATCTCTGTGTCTCTCATGAATAAATAAATAAAATCTTTAAAAAAAAAGATTTTTTTCTCCCTCTGCACTCCCCCACCCCCACTCATATATATGCACTTGCTCTCTCTCTAAAAAAGTAAAACTTAAAAAATTAAAAACAAATTCACTTTTTAAAAAAGAGCCTTGAATGCAATACTCATGGACTGAATGTGTGTGTTCCCCCACCCCCCCAAAAAAACTCCTATTTTGAAGCCCTAAGACCTAGTGCAACTGTGTTTGGAATGGAAGTAATTAAGGTTAAGTGAGGTCATACAGGTGGGGCCTTGATCCAATAGGATTAGTGTCCTTATAAAAAGAGATACCAATTCTCTCTCTCTCTCTCTCTCTCTCTCTCTCTCTCTCTCTCTCTCTCTCTCTCCTCCCTGTCCCTTTTTTCTTCCCTCTCCCTCTCCTTCTCCCTCCCTCCCTCCTTCCATCCCTCCTTGCACACACACCAAGGAAAGGCCAGGAGGAAAGCACAGCAAGAAGGCACCATCTGCAAGCCAGCAAGAGAGATCTCACCAAAAACTGGGTCAACCAGATCCATGACCTTGGATGTCCAGCCTCCAAAACTGTGAGAAGAAAAATTTCTTTTGTTTAAGCCTATAGTCTATAGTATTTCATAATTGTAGCCCAAGCAGACTATGACACACATATACTGAAGAGTTTGGACTTTGTGCTGTAGGTCAAAGCTCATTTGGATTTTGTGCTGTAGGTCAAAGCTCAGTTCCTGGACCATCAGCAGGGAATCCCAGAGGCTCTTGCCAATACAGATAGCCCACATCTACCAAATCAGGACCTCTGACAGTGGAGCCTGGTACTCTGCATTTTTACCAACTCATAAGGCAATAGTTAGGCACATTTAAATTGTAGAACCACAGGGATGCCCAGGTGGCTCAGTGGCTGAGCATCTGCCTCTGGCTTAGTGCATGATCCCGGGTCCTGAGATTGAGTTCCGAATCAGGCTCCCCGCAGGGAGCCTGGTTCTCCCTCTGCATATGTCCTTGCCTGTCTCTGTCCCTCATAAATAAATAAATAAATAAATAAATAAATAAATAAATAAATAAATAAATAAATAAATAAACAAACAAATAAATAAAATCTTGTTAAAAATTAAAAAATAAAATAAATTGTAGAACCACAGCTGACAGGTGACTGGGAATCAGTAAGGGTTTTTAAGCAGATTTCTATTTTGGAAATACAAGCTGCAGTGCCCCTCCTGGGCTGAAAATTGCCTCCATTCCCATGGAACCCTCCGCTCTCCTCTTCCCTGCCCCCCCACCCCTTGCTCAACGCATAGCTTATAAAGGACGACCCAGGACATAGAGGATGTGGGTGCCAGGCAAATGCTAGAAGGGAGAGCAATATGAGGACCAGAAAAAACAACAAGAGAAAAGACCAGGAAGGAAACAAGAAATGCCAAGAAACCAGTCTCAACTGACCATTGTCAATGGCTTCCCCCCGGGGTGGGGTCAACTGGCCAGAGATTAAATTCAAATTGTAGATCAGACCCCAGACCCCTCTTGCCAGATTCAGGGCTAAGGCTTTGGGTGCAGGAATGAATGATAAGAGGAAGCCAGGCCAGCAATACCTCAACAACCCTCCCCATGCTGACATCTGCCAATGGTGAATGTTTCCATGATGGGCATTAAGGGTAGGCTGCATGAGGGTCCAGCTGTGGCTGCCTCTGTCCAGCAGAGTGTTGGGGCTCTGAGCTACCCCCTCAGTGGGGAACAACGTAGGGCTACGAAGGAGTAAATAGCCTTGGTTGGTATTTGGAAGAAGGCAAAGTCTAGATCCTTCTTTAGGTGTCAAAAATCTCCTTTGAGAAGGGAAGATGGGCATGAGGGGGTTTCCTGAAGTCCCAGTGAATCGTCTATTGTATGGGATTTGGATGAGATGGCCCCTGAGGAAAGATACCCCAGGTTAAGCATATGAATTGGTGTGACTTGAGTGGAAGGCAGCACTGGTCTCACTCAGTGGGAGGCACTCAAGGGTTGTCTCCAGTATTTACAAGCTGGGGAGACTTAAGCCAGTTACTTAACTGCCCTGAGCCTCAGTTTCTCTTATCTGTATCATGGGGATAATGTATAATCTACCTCATGAGGTTATCATGAGGATTAAATGAAATCATTCATGGACAGCGCTTACCACGGCATCTAGCACATGCTGGCACTCAATACCACTAACTATGGCAGATGCTGTTGATGATGATGATGATACCATTATTTTCAGAAACTTTCCAGAAGATGGATCTAAATGGGAATCCTCGCTTAGCCGGTAGCTATGAGACTCACAGCAACTTGCTTAACTACTTTGAGTTTCAGTTTCTTTTCTTTTCTTTTCTTTTTTCTTTTCTTTTCTTTTTTTCTAACAAAATGGGCATAATGAATCCAACACAGAAGACTGTTTATGTAGCTATTATGTAAAGAAAATGCACAGCAGAGCACCTTGCACAGAATCCCAAAACCCATCCCTTCAGGAGAGCATTCATAGGCACCTGCTCTTCCCCTCACCATGTACTTTGAAATCCCCAATCCCATGGCAAGCTCACTAGGTCAAGACTGCCTTTCTTGGCAACTGTGTTTTTCAATGTCCCTGAAAAGTACCTACAGAGTACAGAGACAACATGCCCCCCACCCTTAGCAAGATGGTCTTGACTTCCTGTCACTTGGTGCTTTCCATAAAGCCCATTCCTTTAACACATGATGTAATGCATTTGTCACGCCCTAACATAAAGATAGCCATAGGTCTGAGTGAAGTAAACAAAACAAAATGTGCTAAGTTTGGGTTGGGTTGTTAGGCTTACAGGATTTGCCTAACACAAATGTAAGTGGTAAAAACTCCGCCAACAACTGGGAGATGAGCTCATCCAAGTATTCTTCCCAGAGACTCGAAAATTCTCTGCCCTCGCTGCCACCCATACACAGCCAACCACTTGGGCTTATGCTTGTGAACTGAGCTTTACTAGCCAGCCCTCCTCCCCTGCGTGGATAAGTCACTGATGATTTAGATAGCTCTCAGAGCCCATGGTGTGGAGAAATACTGGAAGACTTTCCAGATGAAAGCACTGCGAGCATTGAAGCCATCAGAGGCTGGGAAGCTAAAGAAATTAATTTGTCTTTGTGAAATTGGCACCAGACTTCAAACGTGTTGATGAATCTGCTGCTCCAGACATCTTTGATCTCTAGGAGGGAATCTGTGTATCTAAGCAGAGGGGAACAGTCCCCACCAGCTCAAACTACCCAGGCATCCTGCCTGCCTTGTTGGGTGATTTCAGATTGGCACTGGCCCCCCTTACCCCCCAATAGAACCAACCCCAGATGCTCAGAAAACCTGATTCAAAAGTAAAGGTGAAACAATTCAAACTGTTCTTGGTGGGGAACACAGGGCAAAGTAAAGAGATTTGGCTTTGGACACACAGACCTGAGTCCAAACCCTGGATCTTAACATCTGAGCAAATTGTTTAACCTTTAGACCTGAACCTTGATCTTTTCATCTGTGAAATGGGAAGATTTCCTTTTAAGGTTGTCACGAGAATTAAAAGAGACTGTGTGTGCGTATAAAGCAGGGCACGGCAAACATTTTCTGCAAAGGGCCAGATAGTAAACATTTTAGGCTTTGCCTAAACTACTCACCTCCACCACTGCAGCACAAAAGCATCCCCAGACAATGCCTACATGGGTGGGCATGGCTGTGTTCTGATTACAAATTACTTACAAAACACAGGCAGCCAGCTGAGTTTTATGGATGGGCTGCAGTATATGGACTCTGGGCTATCAAGCATGAGGCCCAATGTCCACTCACAGAAGACAATCAACCATAGGTATAGCTTTGATGATGATGATACCAATGCTGAGGAATGAAGAAGATCCACCAACCAGGCATTTACTGAGAGCTTCTGCATGTCCAACCCTCCGCTAGACACTGAAGGGAGAAGTAGAAGGCATAGGAGGGAGACCCTGCCATCGGAGCTCCATCACACACCAAGTAAGTTACTAATGGGCAGAAAGGAATATACCAATGGAAAAATATCAGGATGTCTTGGAAGTCCTGTGACTCTGTAACAAAAGGGCAGAGTCCTGAGGTAAGTTCTGATTCATTGGGGCATGTGTGAGTGTGTAAAAGTATGTGTGTGTGTGTGTAACAGCCATAACCCTGGTTCAGAATTCATGCCACCCCTGTGCTATGACAGACAGCATCACATCTCAGACTGGCGCAAAGCAGTAACCCAAGAGGAGGTTCTCTCTGAAAATGCCTCTTCTGGTGTTCATGCTCTTTCCGTAGTCACAAGGAATAACCAGGGATTTGATTGTTAAAGACCTCCTGTTGGAGCTATTGCCAATATAAGGAAATAAGCACAAATGAAAGAGAGTGAATTAGATTAATTAAGGACGTTATCACTTGCTCTGTTTAATTACCTCCTAGCAGCCCTTCCCAAACTGCTGTCAGAAGATGTTAACAAGTGTGTCCTGAAAGTAAAACAGGGAAGGGTCAAATGACTTCAGGAAATATCCCCTCTTTGAGACTCACAACTCACATTAATCTGTTAAAGACTCCTTTGAGTCCTGAAGCCACGAATCCATTTAAATCTGTTACCTTGGAAAGCTGGCGCTGGAGTTGGGCCAACCTGGGTTTTAATCCCAAATCAGACACCAGCTGTGTTATCGTGGTCATCTTCCTTGACCCGCTCCATGCCTCCATTTTCTCACCTGTGGAATGGGGCTAATAAAAATATCTACTGCTTCACCGAGTTGTTCTGAGGGGCTAAGACGATGCCTGGGATTCCCCTGGTACAGCTCCCTACATACAGTAATGGCTTTATTTTGCAACCTGATTTGACCATATTAACATCCAGAACCAGTCGATTTGGGCCAAGTTTGAACAATGCAGGAGCAAATGGGCAGATGTGAAAAGTGGTGTCTGTGAGTTAAAGAAAACCCTTTAGAGGCAGCCTTCTTATAGTCCCATAGCGGGATATTTGGTGAATCAATGTTTAGCACCTGTAAGTGCTAGACACTGGGACACTGGATGTGATCCCTGGCCACTCAGAACTTAAGAGGTTTCCGCTGAGTCTACAGCCCGTAAGTCACTTCCAGAAGCCACTGGCCATGTGTTCCAGGCAGATGAAAGCCTGGCTCCCTTCGAAGGCTCTGAATATCACAGGCAAGAGCCTTGAAGGCTGACACGGGCCCAGGGCTAAGAAGCAAAGGGCTGCCCACATCCTCATCCCTGGGCCCATCGTGCCAGAGGAAGCTAGTGGCAGCCAGCCCCAACAGAGGACAAACAGCCTGCAGGGGACGTGTTTCTGGTCAAAGCTGTAAGCTTCAGAGCTCATTAGTAATGGGGGCCTGGGAGCCTGCCAGCCCCTGGGGTCCCTGATGCAGTATACAAGGCCCACCGCATTGCCGGAAAGCCTCCTCTGATCCCAGCATGGAGCACAGAAAGGTCCTGCCTCCCTGGCCCCTGACTGTTTAATCAATAATAACTTCAGAGAGGGAGTGGTGGGGGGAGAGACAGGCAGCAGGAGAGGCAGGTCCCCTTCTCCCTGTCTCCCTCCACTCCCCCTCCCTCTGGGATGCTGAAAATAGCCTAATTAGATTGTCCCCCTGCCTGGGTACCATGGAGATAGCAGGCATAGAGGCTATGACAGCTCTCACACACCCTTCTGAAACTTGTCTCTCCTCCCTGTCTGGCCGCTGCTGATAGAGACACAGGACCGCAGGACCAGAGAAGAGGGGATGTCATAAAGCAGTGATGATGGGCAAGGGGCTGCCTGCAAGAGCACTGCGGAAGAATGACTGTGGATCCTTGTAGGACACCATGGCCAAGAGCAGTGCTAACCCCCACCTCATTCTCTATGACCTGGATTCTGCATCCACAAACCCTAACAAGCACTTACGTGTGATGCAGAGTGGACAGTGGTTTAAACACAGGTATGCTGAAAGCGTTTCATTATTTATTTGAATTGAAAAGAGGCCACACTCCTGCCCAGCAATCTGACCTCACCAACCCCCACTTTCCCTCCCACTCGCTGTGCTGTGGCCACACTGGTGTTCTTCCTGCACCTCAATGACACGAGCCTGTCCCTACCTCAGGGCTTTTGCACTTACTATTCCCCCTACCCAGAACCCTCTTTCTCCCCTTCCCCATCTTCCCACAGCTAACTCCTCTCATCATTCGAGTCTCCTCTCAGAGAGGGCCACCCTTGATACCCATGTTTTCGTCCCACCAAGCCCCTTTCTATACAATTATTCTGTTTCATCTCTCCTTGGAAATGATCATTGTCTAAAATCATTTTGTGTATGTGTTTCCCGCCTGCCCCCCTGTGCAAGGATTCAAGCTGCATTACGGCAGGCACTTTGTCTCTCTTGGTTCACTGATGCCTATATTGGGTGCTCAATAAAAATATTTTTGGAAGACATGAATGAGAATCATGGGGGAGAAAGATTCATTCAGGCAGAGATTTAGCAAGTATACTTATTTAACTAAATATCTTTAATGACTTTAAACATGTGAAAGGCCAGATGCTTAACGTAGAAGGCATCTGATTCCAATAATGCTGGACTGTGAGATTTTAAAGGTTAACAAATAAAAGTTCAGATTCCAAAAACCTATCATGTTAATGATTCTGATTTTCTAGCTGTGATTCTGTGTACCCGCAGTCGCAGCTAAAATTCTGTTATTCTACTGACTCAATGTGCCAAGTATCTAGAAGAGTTTTAAGTTTGAGAATCTATAACGCTAATGATTCTGAACCTAAGATGCTCTAAATCCAGGTATCTGTTGATCTCAGTACAATATTCTATTGTCTACAGTATCTTCAGTAGGAGGTCTTTTTTTTTTTGAGAGAGAGAGACAGAGAGAGAGAAAGGAGGAGAGGCAGAGAGAGAGAGACATAATCCCAAGCAAGCTTCACGCTCAGCACAGAGTCCAACATGGGATTCGATCTTAATGACCCTGAAATCATGACCTGAGCTGAAATCAAGAGTCAGATACTCAACTGACTGAGCCACCCAGGTACCCCTTTTATAGGAGGTCTCAACATGGGAACTTGTGGGCTGAACCTAACCCACTAAGACATTTTCTTTGACCTCCTCAATGTCAGCCTGAAAAGTGTGTCTTTCAAATTAACTTATTGCCAATATTTAGCATTTGAGATGTTTCATCTTTTAAAAATTGGATTTCAGGCAGCCCGGGTGGCTCAGGGGTTTAGCGCCACCTTCAGACCAGGGCATGATCCTGGAGACCTAGGATCGAGTCCCATGTCAGGCTCCCTGCATGGAGTCTGCTTCTCCCTCTGCCTGTGTCTCTGCCTCCCCGTGTGTGTGTGTGTGTGTGTGTGTGTGTGTGTGTGTGTCTCATGAATAAATAAATAAAATCTTTAAATAAATAAATTAATATTGGATTTCCAGCTTCTTTCTTTTCTTTTTTATTGAAGGGGAAAACCAGCCATGCTGAGCCCCCACTCCCAACAGGCAATGACGGACTGCACCAGTGTATTGCCTGTCTCCTCTGGGTCAGACATAGGCTGCATTTAGCATCTGACATCAGGACACTCCACTGTTGGCCTTGACCGCCTGCCTGGCCTTTACAGGCGTTTGAGTCTGCGACCTTGGATATGCCACTCTGGGATCCTGTGATTTTGAATATAAGTTCCCGTGTGTGTTTGAGAATCTTGCAAACCCTGACTACAAATGAGTAAAACTGTGTCTGCGGCCAGGCTCCTCAGCGATTTCTGATTCCAGCTTTTAGCCCTCCAGCCTTCCCCACATCCTCCAGTGCTGAAAATAATCTGGGGGACAGAAAACCGGAGGAGGTAATGAGAGAGTTGCAAAAAATGCAGACCTTCCTACAAATAAAGACTCCCCCAGAGGCATATGACCTTGAGCAAGGCATGTGCATTTTCACCTTGCCTTTGCTCCTGCTGACCTGCCTTCTAGATGTCCTGCTCATTCCCTTCCAGGCACTCAAGACCCAGATCAAATCTCATCACCAATTCCAGGCACTGTGGTTTAGAATCCAGCTGGAAACCAGACTGTTCAGAGCAGACTCCCAGCTCCTCCACCTACAGCTGGGAAGTCTTGGGCCAAACCCCTCTGTGCCCTAGTTTTCCTCATGTGTAAAGCAGGGTGAAAATAGAACTACCATGACTTGTTGTGACATTTAAATGAGGAAAAAAAATACACACAGATGCACAGCCTTAGAAGAGAGCCTGAGACAGAGTAAATGCCCATTCAGTGTTAGCTTTTATCACTCCCCATCTACACTGGGGTCCTTCGCCCCTGGCTTAGAAAGCTTTGGAACTGGGACACCTGGGTGGTTCAGTGGTTGAGCATCTGCCTTTGGCTCAGGTCATGATTCGTGGGTCCTGAGATCAAGTCCCACATCAGGCTCCCTGTAGGGAGCCTGCTTCTCTCTCTACCTATGTCTCTGCCTCTCTGTGTGTGTCTTTCATGAATAAATAAATAAAATATTAAAAACAAAAAAAAAGAAAGCTTTGGAACTGCTGATTGTTGCTTCTAGGCTGTTTTGTGTGGCTCACTTACTGTTTGATGGATATTTTATAGCCATTGCATTGCATTTGTTTGGTCAGTCATCAAACATTTCTTAAGGCACTATCTTGGTTGGGTTCTGCAAAAGCAGACATTATCAAGACAAAGATTTTGGGGTCTATTTGAGATGATCATCCCAGGAAATTCTGTAGAAGAATGAGGATGTGATATGAGGAAGGGTATGTTAAGGAGCAGGTTACCATTGACGTAAGTGGTACACATTCACAACTGGGGACCTCTGGGAGAGGGTGTAAAAATTATCTTGTGGTTGTTGCACCCAAGGAGCAAGGAGGCTGGGGTCTTAATCCTCCAAGGCCAATCCTTATTTAATGTATATTTTTAATTATCATCTATCTACCAATGCTTTCTACAGCATCAACTTCCATCCTGCCCCATTCACATTCAATAGTGTCAGGATGGTCGCCTACAAGTGCCAGGTACTGACAAAACTAAGGCACTGCTCCTTCCTTTGTTGTTGGATTTAAAAAAGAAAGATGATGAAATAATCATGTGTGATAAGAATTGCAGGAGCAGTGGTAGGTCACAATGCACAAGAGTGGCTTGAAGGTAGCAGAGGCCAGTTCTATGCAGGGTTGTAAGAAACAGCAACAGAGAAGATAGGCTGGAGCAAAGGGTTGGAGGTTCAGGCTTGAGGAACTATAGGCAGATCTGCCTGAGCCAGGGAGAGCTGAGGCTGGGGAAGCAACCAGAGGGGGCAAGTCATCATGGGCCCTGATGGGCCCCAAAGCCATGTTTAAAAGCTTGGGTTCTCATCCTAAGGCAATGTGAGGCCTTCAAGGTTTTCAGCAATGGAAACACATGATGTGATTGGGATCTTAGATCCTTCTGGCAGCAGCTAGGATATAAGCTGTAAGGAGGCAAGAACAAAGACAGGGAGACCAATATGGTGGCCACAGCAATAAATATAAGCCAGAGCTACAGAGCACTTGTGTGGGGAGGGTGGAGGACAAGAGGCTGATATAGAAGATGTGCCAGATGTGGGAACGACTGGATTAGGGACCTTTTGGGTATAGGGGGTATGGAAATAAGGTGGAGTCTAGGGTGGGGGCCCCCTTCTCTTGTTTGGGGAACTAGGTGGTGGGAAGATCCATCTGCTGAGATCCATCACACAGGAAGATGGGCTAGTCTATGGAAGAGATGTCTAATTGAATGTCAAATACATCCGGCTATATGAGTCTAGTGTTCAAGAGAGAGTTTAGAGTGGAAGACAGACATTCTCTAAGGGCAAGAACTTGATCTGAGTTGTTCACCATTTTGTCTCCAGCATCTAGAAGAGCCTGGCACATGAATAGTTCCCCGAAGATCTCTATTGATTGAATGATGGAATGGAGGCAGGTAGTGCTCCTCATCATGGACATGGCCCTGAGTCAGCAGGTGAGCAGAAGGTATGGAAGGTGATAAAAAGAGCTAAAGACACCTACAGGTAGAGGCTGGTGGAAAAAGAGTAGCCTGAGCTGGATGGGCTGAGAGGTGGAAAGAAGGGAAGCAGAAGAGAAAGTAGTGCTTTCGTGAAAGCAAGGGAGGGGTGAGTTTCAAAGATTGGAGAGTGGCCAGTGGAGTCAAACATGAGGTGCAGCTGAGCAGGCTGGACAAGGTACCTCAGATGCAGTGACAGGGCTCTGAGCCCCCTAATAAAGGCAGGTTCCCGTTCCCTTCATTAGGGGTCTCCTACAGTTCCTCATTTCTTCCCTCATTTGTGCATCCCACAAATATTCATTGAGCGCCTCTTCTGAACCAGGAAATGTGCAAGGTGTTGGCAATGCAATAATGGAGACAACAGATACAAATGTCTGATGAATGAATGAATGAATGAATGAATGAAGTCGCCAAATGACTTGCAAAGTCCTTGGGGACAGAATTCTGAGCCACGTTTCACTGGCATCGTCTTTGCCCTCAGCCACAAGGTGGAAGGACAGAGAAAGTGCTCAATAAATATTGACCCAGTGTCATGGGCTGACTGTTCTGATGGGTATCAGAGAGTGGGACCCTTCTCCTCCGAGACTCTCTGTCACTGCTAAGGGCTTGTGGCTTGCCCTCACCCATTCTGGGCTGAGAAAACAAGCCAAAGGACAGGTGCTCAGAACAGACACACCCACCCAGGCTGCTGGGGTCACTCTTGCCCCTTCCTTTGGGGGAGGAAAGAAAGAGTCTGGCTGGCTTATTTTTCTTTCCTTCCAATGATGCAAATGCTCAAATGTGAGTCTCTTCTTTGCACAGATGATATGCTAGCTAATAAAAGCTCATCTGAAATCAGTCTCTCAGAGCGTGTGTGTGTGTGTGTGTGTGTGTGTGTGTGTGTGTGGCTTCACTGCCCATCTGTAGCTTGAGCTGCAGAGAGACATATGCCTTTGTGGGTGACTTTGCAATTGAAAAGGACTCCAGCATTCTGCGCTCCACTCTCTGAAATAAGAGCCTCCCACTGCTTCAGACCTTTCCCCCCCCCCCTCACAAGCCCAGGTCACCCAAGAGCCACCATGTGGCAGAAATGCTTTTCCAAACAGCCAACCGTCCCTGGGATGCTGGTGCCCAGTGGGGGAAGTGTCTGTTTGCAGTGAGCACCTGCCAGTATCCTCTCACCCTTCCTTGGGTAATGGCTCTTCCCCTCCCCCACTTCCCAGCCGTGTGGTCAGTGTCCAGTCTCAGGGCTTGGCACTTGTCTCAGGCCAGGACAATCAAGAGGTCCTGCTGGCCTGAATGATGGATGCAGGGATGCATCTCCTTTGTCCAGCAAGAGTTAGTCCGAGAGCCCTCATGAGATCCACTGAACAGGAGGAGCTTTCTTTCTAGAAGAAAGACCCAGATTTAATGCCACCTCTGCCAACCACTTACTAGCTGTGTGACCTTGGGAAAATGACTTCACTTCTCTGAGCCTCATTTTCTTCTTTCGCAAAATGGGCAGCCACCTCCATGGCACTTGTATGGTCCAAGATGACCTGGCGCATAGTAGGTGCTTCATAAATGCTGGTTGTCATTAGCCCACAGCCCCAGCTTCCTCTCTCTCTATGCTTCCTTAACAGCTGATCTCATCTGTCTTGCAGCCCTTCCAAAACTCCTAAATTTAAATCTCCAGCACTGATCTCTCTTCTGAACTCCAGATTCATTTATCCAACAGCTGACTTGAAACCTCTGTCTGGATGTCTCGTGAGTGCCTGAAATCTAGTGAGCCACCCTTCCCCCACCAACTCCACAAATCAATCACCTGTGCCTCAGGAGTGGCACCTCCACTGGTCTTCTTGCCCCAACCCAGAAATCTACGAGGCATCCGCAACAACCTCTCTCTCTCCCACCCTCATGCCTAAACTATCAGCAGATCATCATCCAATCGTATCCACTTTCAGCATCTCCCCCATCCCACCCTAGGCTCCATCACCATCACTGGCCACCCAGATGACTGCGCCAATCCACCTTAGGCCAAGCATCAAGAGATATCTATATGAAGTATAAATCTGGTCAAGTCAATCCACTTGCTTCAAGCTTTCCAGTGGCTTCCCATGGCTCTTAGAATAAAATCAAAATCTCACCTTAGCCACCCCCCCCCAAAAAAAAGCATTAACTAGTCCAGCCCAGCCCAGCCCACCAGCCTCACCATTGATCATGTCTTTCGCCCTGACTTTCCAGATATTTAACACATTGACCTGTTCAAGCAACCTGGCTTCCTACTCCTGAACTACCACAGGTTCCCTGTTGAGCCTTGACTGCATAACATTAAGACCCCCTTTGGGTCTCTTTAAAATGGACAAGTTGGGCCTTAGGGATCCTTCCAGAACTGTCAAAAGCTGGGCTTTTTCCTATAGCCCCTTTGAGGAGGGCTTAAGGAAGAAATTCACAGTCTTTGTTGGACAACACCTGAGCACTTATTAAGCAGAATGCCCAGAACATGCACAGCACCTCCAAACTGTACCCCCCATCCTGTTTTATTACCTACAGGAGCCCAACACATTGTTCTCCCATGACACCTCTGTAATCGAAGCCATAAAGAATGCATGGCCAGCGCACCACCAATCCAACATTAATTAGTCCTGCCGCACAGAATATTATGGATATTGTAAATTTGGTTTATCACCTATTGTCGTTAGGGGTGCTTGCAGGTTGCTTTCACGCCTTCTGCCTTAGTGTGGTGAGAATTTTCCTTGCCCTTCAAGCAGATTTCGTACACGGCCAACACAACCAATTCTTGGAAAAGACACTGGTGTTTGAAAAATTTGGCATCCCTTTGTGCTTAAGGGGACAGTGGAGGGGAGAAGCACAAAGACGGTGAGGGCAGAGAGAAGCCAGTCCCAATCTGCACTGGGCCATTTTCTGACTTAAGGTACCTGAAGCAAAATGAGTCATTTTTGTCTCAGGTCTGACACTCCTCGTTGGTTCTGGTTCCTGAGTGATCACCCCCATTGGTGTGTGAGATCCTGCAGCATCTGGCCACTGGCTGCTGCCCTACTCCCAGCTCACATCACCCTCTCTCAGTCTCTCACCCTGTTTCAAGCAGGCTGGCCTTCTGGCTCCTTCTGGTCCTTGCCCACTTCCAGGTCTTTGCACACACTGCTCCCTCCACCTGGAACATGCTCTCCCCTTGCCACGACCAACTATTTCTTCAGATTGCAGCTCAATAGTGTATTCTCATGGCTGCTTTCTTTACGGTGTCTTCATCCCGAGATTCACTCTGGTGTCCCTCTTAGATAGACTCCTATGCCTTCTAACCAGATTTCTACGGCACAGATCACAACCGTCATAGAGTGCATAGCACTGGATGCGTAGCCCATCTTCCAACTGGAGTGTAAACTCGATAAAGACAGGAACCAGCAGACTGTCTCATAGTGCACTGCCGGCCACTAGCACAGAGCCTGGCATGTCGGTTTTTATCAACCAAACGACTGACTGAGCGAGTCAACCTCTGCTTTACTTGATATTTAGGAGCATATGAAACTAGAGGTTAATCATGACCAACTTCTAGGATGATTGCATGGAGGGGCAGCAAAATTCTGCAGGCTATCATCATGCCTGGCACATGCTAAGGGTCATATAAGAGGTCACACGTTAGGGATATGGAGCGTAGTGTTTTCCAAGTCTGGTGGTACCAATGAGCAGCTGTGTGAAAATGAAGGCATGGCACGTCCCTGGTCACCCAAGGCTGTTGGGAGGATTCAGTGAAACCTTGTATGTAGAGGTCCTGGCATATAACAGGTACTTTATAAAGCAGAAATGCTATACCCTAATTCAGTCAGTGGTCTTCCACCACAGGGAGCTTTAGAAAGTACAGACAACTCAGCCCCAATCCAGGCAAGTTAAATCCATGTATTATCTGGTGGAGGATCCTGGGCATTGGACTTCCCCCAAAATTCTTTTTGTGAAAATTTTTAAGTGTACGCCATAGTTGAAAGATTTTTACAGCGAACCCTCATTACCCACAACCTAACCTCTACATTTAACATTTTACTATTCTTGCTTTCTTACATATTTATCCATCCACCCATCCACCCATCCCTTTATCCACCCATCAATCCTTACAAGTTTTTATGCATTTTAGAGTAAATTGAAGACATCAGTATATCTCCCCCTGAATACTTCAGTATTCCTAACATGCTATTAACTGAAGTTCAATATGTGTTTATGTTTTTATCTTTTGAGATAAGATTTATTTAGAATGTAACACATAAGTCTGAAGTACACAGTTTTATGGGTTTAACACTGCCTATCCCAATGCCTCTTCCCAATCTTTATCAAGATATGGAACATTACCCTCACCCCAGGATGTTCCCTCATACCACTCCCCATTTGGTCCTTACCTCCTCTCCCCAGAATCAACCACTGTTCTGATTTGTTTTTTCATTGGGGCATTGCAATCTTAAATACTCTAGAGATGCAGTCAAGATTCAGAACCAAAGGCTTAGGTAAATACATTCACTCTGGTGATCTCAGGAATGGGGAGGAAACTCAAGGAATAGTAGAAAAGACCTTCTGAGCCTTGGCCAATTGGCCTCAGGGATTGGCCAGCTATAAGAGCAAACACGAAGGACAGTATAAGCTATGATTCCATTTACCAGATATTTAGGAACATACAAAACTAGTCTCTGGTGAAAGGAATCAGACCAGTGGTTCCCTCTAGGGGATGGGTAGAGGGCCTGAGAAGGGGCATGAGGGAATTTTGGGGGTGATGGATGCGTTCCTCATCTTGACTGGGGACTTGGCTACGTGAGTAAATGCATCTGTCAGAACTCATTGAATTATTCACTTAAGCTATGTGCAGCTCACTGTATGTAAATTATACTGATTAAAACAAATTCTAGGCCTAGGATTTGGCAGTTGGGGGGCTGCAGAAGCCAATTACATGCATGCTGAGTGGTATTATCCCCAAAGAACTCAGCACTGGGTGCCTTATAGAAAGCTAATTTTGGCAGTCATCTTTTTCAAATTTTCTTAGCCACGAAACTTTTTTTTTTCAAAATTAAAATATTATTCAGCATTCCAAAATAACAGACCCAAAGGAAGCTTTTCTGTTTGAGATAGAGACAAGCAATTGAAGGTCCTTCAAAGGCCCCACCTTCATGGCCTCCCCTTCTACCCTGAGACACCTCAAAAGATCCTTAGTGCTCATGGATCCCAGGTTGAGAACCACTGATCCAAAGGAACTAGCAGGACTGCTGGGTACAGTTGCACAGTGCACACTGCATAACTCCAGACTGTGATGGGAATGGCATCCCTTGAGGTGTGGAATGCAGCAGCCCTCGGCACCATGTAGGTAACAGAAGTAAGTCAAGTAGGCCTGGAAAAGATGATAAATGGTAACTAGCATGCAGCCAGAATATCAAGCTCAGGAGGGAGTGGCGGGGCTCATGATGAACTGGTGAACACAACCCCATTAAAAAGGGACAGCTGCTACTCACCTCCAACTGAGTGTTGCTATGTGGGAAAACGTGCTCAGCACTGCCAGATCTGAATTTTTTGAAGAGAGCCAAAAAATCTGGATTTTATATGCAGCTTCCCAGTTTGTCAATGCTGGGAATTATATTGATTTAAAAACCACGGTGTAGCCCAAATCAAACATCTCTGCCAGACAAATCCAGTCTTCTAGGTCACCAATTTGCAACTTTTGGTTTCAGACTTTAATCAAAAATCATCTGAGTTCTTGGCAACAAATATGGAGAGACAGGAATGCGTTATCCCTTTGTGTCCTGGATACATTTAGGAATTTTAGCCATCTGCCTTCTGAGAGTCAAGAGATTTTACTTATACCTTCCTACAATTTCTGCAGAATTATGCAATTGGCATTACCAGAAACATGAACACCAAACTTAAACCAGGAAGCACCATGAGCGCTGTGGGTACCGCTTCCTGCATGTCCATCCATCCCTTAGCCAGCAAAGCAAGTGCGGGACAGCCACTGGCAACGCAGGGTACACAGATCCCAACCTCAAGCAGCTCAGCAAAGGCATCATTTAAATGAATAAACATGATAAAACTGCCTAATTAAAGTGCTTATTAGATCATCTAATGGTAGACTTTTCTCTATAAATAAATAAACAGAAATTAACACAAACATCTCTTTGAGCCCTTCTTTCATATGACTACTCTGAGAAATCCTCTGAGGTTTAGGAGCTCTGGTGGTGGCAAGGTGGAGGAGCAAGTGGAGGAGCAGTAAAGAGCAGGATTAAATTCAGAAACTGAGCACATTGCTTTTGCTGGGCTGAATGCCAGATGAATATTTGAAAGACATTCTAGTTGAGATTTGAGATATCCCTCCTCGGGCCAGTGTTTCTCAAAGTACAGTCCACAGATCCCCTACTCTAGGATCACCTGGGGAGGTTTCTTAAAAATTCTATAATCTGGATCCTATCCAATGCCTAATGAGTTGGAATCTCCATGTGTGCGGCCAAGACACCTGCTTTCTCAGCAAGCATCCTTAAGAGATTTGAGCACACAGCAAGGTTCAGGAAACACTGGCCCAAATGATCTTTATCCACTCCTATGACTTTGAGCCTTGTTTAGATGCTTGTAGGAAAAGAAAAAAGTCTATCTCTGACCCAGAACTCTCTTGTGATCCCACACATATATGTCCATCTGTAGGCTTGATATCTCTACTTGGCATCATACAGTTATCTCAAGTTAACAATAACAAAACTGAACCCTTGATCTTCATAGTAAATGGCATCATCATCCATATCCAGCTGCCTATACCAGAAATGAGGGCATCACCCTTGGCATCTGTGTTTTCCCTACCCATGATATCGAATCTCTGACCATGATCTACTGATCATACCTGTTCTACCTCCATAAGGGTCAGTTTTCCCTGCAGGAACACACAACTCCAAAATCTTAGTGGTTGGAGACCACAGTGAGTCAAATGGACCTCTGCCGGACTCTGCTGGGCTTATTCTCAAGATGGAGATCAAGTGCAATTCTTTACCACAAGTCCTCTTATTCTAGAACCAGGGTAATGGAGCACTACCACCACCACCACCAATCAGGCTTTACAGTCTCACGGCGAATCAAGAGACCACAAGAGCCTGGTAGACAGAAATAAGTCCTCATAGAGCCTTTTCTCAGACCATACTGTCAGTTCTGCCCATATTCCATTCACTGAAGCATGTCATCCAGCCAAGCACAACATCAGTGGAGCGAGGAAGTACTTTCTTCCAATGGCAGGGAGGAGAGGGGAAAATTTGCCAAACAATGACACAGGCCTCCATGATCTCTGAAATATATCCTAAATCCATCAACTTCTTTCCATGATCATTGCCCCCACCCTGGTCAAAGTTACTGTCATCTCTCAACTGGGTGTCACACAGCCTTCCAACTACCTCCCTGCCTTCCATGGCCCCTCCAATCTGTTTTCCATAAGAAACCAGCATGTTCTATTTACAGTGTTGATCAGCTCATATTGAATGCTCCAATGTCATCCCATTGCTTTCAGGAAAAGTCCAAATTCCCTATCCTGACCTCTAGGGCTCCCACTACCTCTCTTGCCCAGGGATATTTTTAGACTGGGGTACATAGCTTCATTTCTTCCTCCTTCCATCCTCACTCATGCTGCAGCCACACTGGCCTTTCTTCAGCCCCCACCCCTACCTTGCCAAATTCTTTTCTGTGTCCCAGTCATTCCCTCCACCTGGATGCCATTCCAGATGTCATTCCCTCCACCTGGAGCCCCCACTCTTCTTGCATACTGAGCTTCCTCCTATTCACCTTGCAGATTTCAGCATAACATACCTCGCTCAGAAAGGCAAGGGATCGTCTGGGCTAAACAGGCTCTTCATATAAACTCTTTGAAGAACCCTACATATGTTACAAATTGAAATTATTGAAAGTTGAAAAATTGAAAGTGGGTTTTTATCAGCTTGATGTCTGCCCCTCTGCTGCATGGCAAACTGCATGTGGGCAGGGGCTGTATCTACTTTGCCCACCAGCAAGACACTAGCATTGGATGCAATGCACAGAGTAGATGCTTGATAATTAGTTGTTGAATGAATATCAAATTATCTTTTATTGAGCATGTTGTTTTATCTCATCCCCATGCCTGATCTAGGTATCTTAACCCAAGGAAACTAAAGCTCAGATAGGCAGAGTCATCTGCCTGAAGCCCTATCCCTAGGAAAAATCAAGATACAAATCCAGTTGTGTCTATTTCTAAAGTCACCACAATTAACTATTGTGCTAGAAGAACCCCAAAATGAAGTTCTCGGGACCAGAGATGACCTGTCATGGCCCCGTTCTCTGCTAACTCAGCCTCAAAGACAAGGAGAAAATTAACTCCTTCCTCCTGCAAAAAAAAAAAAAAAAAAAAAAAAAAACACACATCTGCAGGTAGGCACAGTGGGGTGCTCATGGAGGGGCTGAGGCTAGCCCATTCTCCCCTCCACCCAATCCATGCCATAAAACATGTAATATCTTTTAGAGAAAGAGATATATATACACACAGAAAATGAATTATTTAAGAATCTAAGACAAGGGGGCACCTGGGTGGCTCAGTCAGTTAAGTGTCTGCCTTCAGCTGAGGTCATGATCCCAGTGTCCTGGGATGGAGCCCCGCATCTCGCTCCCTGCTCAGTGGGGAGTCTGCTTCTCCCTCTGCCTCTCCTCTAGCTCATTCTCTCTCTCTCTCTCTCCTCTCTCTCTCTCTGATAGATAGATGATAGATAGATAGATAGATAGATAGATAGATAGATAGATAGATAGATAAAATCTAAAGATCTAAGACAAGGATAATGTCACTGGCAGCATAGGCATAAGGGCCACATGGATTACATGGACAAGACAACCCAAGAGTATGATGTAATCTTTCTGTGCTTCAATTTTCCTGGTTGTGAAATGGGAGGACAATTCTAGCACCTACATCATAGAGGTGTGGGGTGGGGGGAAGCAGAAATATAGCATGTGAAGGGTTCAGCTTTCCCGTGTACGTGCACATTCAAACACCTACTGCCCCAGGAAAGCACACCCTCTGCAAAATGCAAAACACCACCTGTCATGTCCCAGAGCAAAAATGGCATGGTCACATCCATTGATACCACAGTTACAATAGTGAAGAAGTAAATACCATGTTAACATTGTTAGAAACCACTTTTTATTATGGCTGAAATCACAGTGGTCTCCGAGACAGAACACAAGACCAGATTCCAGGTCTTACCGTGGGAACTCAGGCAATGTTTTCCCTTCTGTAAGGCTTGGTTTTCTTGTCTGGAGTCAAGTATGCTAGTAGCACCATTTCTCAAGCTCTCTATTATTCGACCACCTTTGCAGTACTCACTGTAAAGTATCTACAAATTGCCCATAATACAACCCACTTAATATTTTTTTAAGATTTATTTATTTTGAAAGAGACAGAGAGAGAGAGAGAGAGGACAGACAGAGAGAGCAAGGAGGGGGAGAGGCAGAGGGAAAATCCACAAGCAGACTCCACACTGAGCACAGAACCCAAGGCAGGGCTCAATCTCATGACCCATGAGATCATGACTTAAGCTGAAACCCAGACGCTTAACCGATTGAGCCACCCAGGTGCCCCTACCCACTTAATGTTTTGTATTTATCCAACAAATATTTGTTGAGCACTAATATGTGTCAGACACTCCTCTTGGCAATGAGGCACTGTTCTAGACAACTTTTGTTTTTTACTTAATTGTACTACTTTACCTCTATCCTGAGCAATAAAATACATAAAATCCACAAAAAATATCCATCAATCATAGGATCTATGAGCTAACGAGAGATATTTTTTCTAGAGACATTAAACTAAATGTGTAACTATTAAAAGGGTCCGTCAGCGTCTAACTGTATCATCTCACGTGCTCCCAGTGATACAAGGTGGGTGTTTCTGGACACCTTAGGCTTGGATAAGACCTGCGTTCCCTTTTAACTCTCCCAAATGTGCTGTTCTGAACGCCTTTGAAGAGAAGACGGACACAGCTTACCTTCCTCTCCTCCTTCCCACTCTGATAGATCGAGGAACAGAGTGACATTAATTGACTAATTATTCCGGAATTACAAGAACTTTTCTTCTGAGCCAGAGACTAGGGCTCTGTCAGTCTGAGAACATGCTTCTATTTCCTGGTTCTGTTTTCAATTCACACTTGAAACTTCAGGCACTTTCATCTCCTTCCTTCAGTTCAATGGGATGTTAGTTTACACCCAGGCAAAGACGTTTTCATCTTCAAAGAATATTGCCAACTTTCAATGATTTCTCTCCATCTGACAGGGGAAAGGCTCCGCAAAACCCATAATCATCCTACTAGACGGCTCTTACCAAACAATATTTAATAAGTTTTGCATAATGAGTCAAAAATGTATGTTCTGAGTTGCCTTTGAAATCCAAAAAAGGTTTGAAAAGGAACACTTTCCCACCAATCAATTAAAACCTCCTAAGACTTCAGCAAGAAGGAAAAAAAAAAAAAAAACTACGGGCTAAGGACACGAGCTGATAATTCACAGGAGAAGAAATACGAACAACTAAGAGGCCTATGAAAAGGTACTCAACTCCTTAATAATCAAAGAAAATGCAAATTAAAACAACAGGGAAGGATTTTTTTGTTTCGAATTAACAAAGGGTTATAACATCATAATTCTCCATGCTAGCTAGAGCGTGATGGAATAGGTACCAGTGTTGGAAGAATGGTATTTCTGCATTTCTGGGTAGCAATTTGATATTGTGTTTCAAGAGCCTTCAAAGAGGTGGTCATCTCTGACTCAGCAATTCCCTTTCTGGAAATCAACCATAGAAGCTCTGTCTGTCAAACATGCTTGGTTTAACAGACAGGATGTCCATCATAAGGCTGGTCTAAGATCAAGGTTAGTCATGCACAGTGCTATTAACACTTGGGGTCAGACAAATAATTTTCTGCTGCTAGGTTGTCCTGTGCATCATAGGATGCTTAGCAGCATCCCTGAACTCTCCCTACTCGAGGTCAAGGGCACACCCACCCACCCACCCACCCACCCATTCCCTAGTTATAACAACCAGAATTGTCTCTAGACATTGCCAAATGTTCCCTGGGCTGTAAAATCCCCATTGAGAACCACTCACTTAAGAATAACCACTTTTAGGGGCACCTAGGTAGCTCAGTTGATTAAGCATCCAACTCTTGATCTCAGCTCAGGTCTTGATCTCAGGGTTCTGAGTTCAGGCTCCACACTGGGCAGGGAGCCTACTTAAGGGGAAAAAAAGAAGAGAGAGAAAAAAAAACACTTTTAAACCACCTGCCTGGCCAAGTATAACAAAAGGGTCAAATACTTTATGGCCTATTCATACAATGGAATATTATATAGACATTTAAAGTGTTGCTTTTAAATATTATTAAATGGCATGGAAACCTAATCATAATAAAATGGCATATGGGGGGAAAAAGGAAAATTAATTAGCCATATATTCTTAGAAAAACAAGACTAAGTAGAAATAAAGCAAATGCCCACCACAATGATCTCCAGGTAGTGGGATGAAAAGGCAGTTTTTATGTCTTTTTTCAAAATAGCTCTAGGTTCTATAAGCTCCAAGACTGGACTTCTAGTGTGAAAAGCGTGGCTTTAAATCCCAGCACCACCACCCCTTTCTAGCTCTTACTCTTGCTAACTCTCAAGCTCCAAATCACCATGACTTCATCTACAACACGGGATAACCATGTGCCTACTGCAAAGAGTGAATGAGATCATGTATATAAATGCCCAGGAAGGGGCCTGGCAGGTCGTAAGTATCCAGCTAAAGGTTCATTTTTATTAACAAGAACTACATTTTAATGAAAATGTAAGATTTCATGAAAATCTTGTTCTTAAAAAAGAAAACAAATACACAGCACCAAGCCAGGAGGAGCTCATCTGATTTCTCTGGGGAGAGACACTGTCTAACAATGAGTAGTGGCTGGTAGCCGGTGGGGGATCTGTCCCAGAGCAGAACTCTTGGTGGCGGAACGAAGACAGGGATGAAAGATCCACCTGGCCTGGGGGGAAATGTTATTTCAAGTGGACGGGATGGGGAGAGATCTTCAAGGCAAGAGTATGGAAATGTCAACAGCCACAAAGAGTTGACCTGACAGTTTAAACTACCAAACTAGGGCTTTCCAAAGAGGGATTTAGGTCTGGGGACATTACTGTGCATGTGGTGGTTCTTTGAGACTAGAGCCTGGAGACTCAGGAGTCCCAGGTGATTAGCAGAGAAGCTACAAGGACTGTGAGCATTGCCATGGGAATGCCCTGAAAGAATCTGGACACTTGGCTTCAAGATCTTGCTGCCTTGTCCTGCAACTTCCATTTCCTCTTTGGATCTCTGACTATTGACGTATTTAGACAAGTAGAATAGCTTAGTGCATAAGAATAGGACAACTGGAACCCCACCACCTAGAGATGAATCCTGCGTCCACTGTGTACTAGTTCTTGTAACTCTGAGCAAGTCACTGACTTCATGGATCTAATAACCCTTTGGTTGTGCATCTACAAGGGGCAGATGATAGAACCTCCACTGTGTAAACTGCTTAGCATGGTGCCAGGTAGCACCTAGCAAGTACTCACTGAAATGGCGGCTCTAGTGTTGTTGTTGTTTTTTTAAGTTACTCCAAACATAGAACTAGAACCTCCCTCGAAGTGGAATGAGTCTTTCTGAAACTTCTAACATGGGGTAGGTCAGTGGGAAGGTTGAGAGGCAGCAACTCTTCAGCCCCATCAAATGCTCCAGGGCTCATCATCACACTGCCTCTACCCACAGTAGTCCCTTCCCTTTGGCAATCGTTGACCTGTGTTGAGTCCTGGGACAAGCTAGGGATACTGCCATGGTCAAGAAATGGCCCCTTGGCCTCAGGCTGCTCAGAGTCCAGTGAAGAACAGATATGAAAGGCACAGATACACTTCAGTCAAGCATGATATCACTTATGGAGTGAAGGAAGCAATACCGGATCATGGTTAGTGCTCAGGTCCTGGAGCCATACCGCCGGCTTCAACTCCAGATGTTGTCAGCTGTAGGAACCTGGACAGATGGCTTCGCCTCTCTAAAGGCTCAGTATTTCCTCTGGAATATGGGGATAAAAACAGATGTTCTTCTCCCTCTTAGGATTCTTGGCAGGACAAAATAGGGGGAAACTCTAAGAACAGTGCCTGAAACACAGTTAGTGTTTAATAAATGTGAGCTGCTACCACCGTTAAAATATGGGTGACTGGGGCACCTGGGTGGCTCAGTCAGTGAAGCATCTGCGTTCAGCTCAGGTCATGATCCCAGGGTCCTGGGATCAAGCCCCACGCCAAGCTCCCTGCTCAGTGGAGAGCCTACTTCTCCCTCTGCCTCTGACCCTCCTTCTGCTCATGCTATCACTCATTTCCTCAAATAAATAAATAAAATCTTTAAAAAATTAATCTAGGTGACTAAATGTAGGGATCCTGGAAAGACCGTCTGATTCCCTGACCTGCAGAGGAGTGAGATCCTCCTGGTGGGAGTCAGGCCTCCCCTCCAAACATAGAACTAGATAGGGCAAACATAGGGCAGACCTCAAGGCTCACAATCGCACAATATCTAAATTCCTCCACCATATCACCACAGACATCTAGAGAAAACTTGCTCAGGAATCCCGATATACACTTTCATTATTTCTACCACCTCCCAAAAAACACAAAAGGTTCACGGTTGTAAAGAGTAATTCATCCACTGACTACATGGAAAGGAAACTCCAAACCACTTCTAAAAATGATACCCCACTCTCCCTGTCTCCGCCCCCCACACACAAACACACACCAAAGAATGAGAAGGAGGAAGGAGGGAGGGAGGGAGGAAGGGAGGGAGGGAGGGAGGGAGGGAGGGAGGGAGGGAGGAGGAAGGAAGGAAGGAAGGAAGGAAGGAAGGAAGGAAGGAAGGAAGGAAGGAAAGATAGAGGGCAGGGGAAGTGAGGGAGGGAGAGAGCTAGCCCTTTGACATGACTAGGACAGATCAGTGAGGAAAGAACTATGGGCAGGATAGAACTGTCTGAGGATGAACAGGGGCTGCACACCTGAGTACACTCTCTGCTGGCCTCCTCAGAGCAGACAGGTGGCAGGTGTCTTCTCTGTGACTATGCCACTAGCACACCTGCTTGCCCCAAAGCCCCCTCAGGTCACTCTGGGTGAGCCTCAAGCTGAATGGACTCATGGTCTCTTGCTGACTTCCAACAGAAGTCAATTCTTCCTTTCCCTGGCATGAGTCTGGACATTTGGGCAGACAGAAGTGCTTGAGGATTTTGTTAAACAAGGAAGGCATTGTAATGTCTGGGAGAAACGCCACCACAAAATGATAAATTTGGGCCAGCCTGCCTGCCATTCTCAATCACACACACACACACACACACACACACACACACACACACACCCTTCTGAGTAACCCCATGTGTGCCTACTTGGTGCAGGGATAGACAAAATATTTAATAACCCTGAAAGTGCATCTACTGAACAATCATAATGCATGCTGACCATAGTGCTGGAGAAGGTTCTGGAAGTCCCTGCTGTTACCCCTGTAGTTAAAAACCTTTGGAAAGTTTAGAGGATTCAAGGGAAGGGTCAGGGTTGCAGGTGGACACTTAGGAGGCACCAGGGCCATGGTTATTTTCCAATAAGCTGGGAAATATTTCGCTATTTTAATACCCACTATGGGCATGCTGGTATGTGCCAGCTGCCCTTGACTGTGTTCCCTAAAAGTAGAGTCTGAGATAAGGATTTACACCATGGGTGACTTATTAAGAAACTGCTCCCAGAAAAAGACAAAAAAGAACAAATGGACATAAAACAACAACAAACCAGTAAGGAAGCAACTGAAGCAGAATAAAGAAAGGAAGGTAGGGGTAAGGGTGGTTCTGGAGTATAAATCAGGCCCACTGATGGCCTGATCCAGGGCAAGAGAGCTGGGCTTTGAATCCCTGCACCCAGCAGTCATTAGTTAAGGGCTGTCCTGGGAGCAGGATGCAAACTGTCAGGCATTTCTGGCTCTTTGCAGGCAAAGCAGCTCCAGTAGCAGCCCAGAAAGTCCTCTGAACAAGAGCTGCTGGTGCTGGCTGTCAGATGCAAAAGCACAGGATAATCGAAGGTTGGAGACCATGGAAATGGTATATATATATATATATATATATATATATTTAATATATCATAATATATATCATATAATTTTATCATATATAATTTTAGAAATAATAGTAATACAAAAATAGTTTTTGGTAAAATCCAATATTTTAAGCACTAAAAGGGAAATTAGCAGATCTGGGTGGAGTGCCAACGCTGTCCAAGATACCAGGTTACACCAGCCCAAGCCTTAGACGGAGAGAGAACACATATAACTGATGGCTATGGTATACATGTGACATATATGGTAGCATGACATACCTGCTCAGGTGCTCATTTCTCCTCTCAGGTAATTCATTTCTGAATGAACTCCTGGCCTCTAGTCTTGCTCCCTTCAATCGCAAATAGCAATAAGAGCCATAACTTATTGAATGCCCACAGTGGGCCAGAGACCATGCAGATGATGTATCCAGCCTCATAACACTTTGCAAGGTGGGCATATTCTTCCCATTTTACATATGAGCACACTGAGGCTAGCTGAAGTTGAAGAGACTTGAAGAAGTTTTCACAACCAGCTAAGTGGTAACAGATACCAGTGTTTCAACCTCCCAGACTGTAGAGCTCATGTTCTTTCTAGCCCCCATCCCCACCCACTACTACCTCTTTTTGGTGCAAACATGATCCAGAAGCAGACCTTGAGATGAGGATCTATGTGCAACACATAAACCAGAAAGTGCTCATGGGAAAAACTGGTAAGGGGACAGGGAAAGCAGGACAGGGAAGGCGAAGAACTGAGCAAGGGGCAATTTCAGGGAATGTCGCACCCTTAGCCTGACCCTCTTTGTAGCTCTGATATGAGCATGAGACCTCCAAGTTAGTCCCAACTCAAGGCAAGACAGTTGGGCTCCATATGCCTGCATGACTAGGCACCGGGGGGCATACAGCCTCCCAGGCAGAGAGGTTCTAGTCCCCCAAAGGAGTACTTCAGAGAGAGTCGCAAGAACAGACCATGAGAAGCAGAGCCCATAGAAGCATGCCCAAAAAATGGCGGGAAATGTGGGCTACACATTGGCCCTCATCATTCTTATCCAAGCCCAGCTGCACTTTCCCAAACCCTAGGCTTTAAACCCCAAGAGGCAATTTCCCTACTGTCTAATGGGGGAAAAAAAAGTCTCCTTTCCTGATATTCTAAAGATCATCTTGAAGACCATTTCCAAGAGCTGATTACCTGAGCATGGCTCGGATCTAAGGAAAGCATCCCATTTTACTTCTCCACAGAGAGAGAGAGAGGCATAATTGAGTAACTTGCCTCTGGATCTTCAGCTTTATTCGTACATGTATCAGTAAATAAGAGAGAATTTGACTGTTCTCAGAACTTCAGCAAATTGAGCTCATATTTGGGGGCAAAATAAAAGGCCGCTAAGATTTAATATGAAATCCTTCTACAAGGAAAATGATTGAATACATTACAGGGGCTTCAATTTTCACCATGGTAGATATTGAATGTGCCTTTCATTTCTTTCTGCTGCTCGGTACCTCTGCTCATTTCCTTGATGCTTGAGGCTTTGATATTAAGGAAGCTTAAAGCGATAAGAATCAGTGTATTGGCAATAGAGTGACAAGGGCAAATTGGCAAGAAGGCCAGAGGCTCTGGGCTGGGAACCATGGGACTGCATGAATGCCAAATCCCATATGAGGAGTCCAGGATGGTCTTGAGCTTCAAAATCAATGTTACCTACCAAGTATTTAAATAAACAACACCAACAGCCGAGTAGAATGGATGCCAACATGGGAATCATGAACAGGAGCCAATGCCAAGAGCCAACAGGCACTCATTATCTTAATCATGTACCATTTGGTTACCAGAAACAGAAGCCCACTCAGACGAGCTTGAAATAATGGGGATTTTAATTGAAAGAATCAGGGGGGTAGAGGACAGAGCTCCACAGGATAAATAGCCAGAAAGTTAAAAATTGGGGCCCTACCACGAGTCAGGCCCTGTGCTGAACATTTTACCTGCATTCTCTCACAGTGAACCCACACAGACACTTTCTGAGGGACACACATGCCCATTTTGCTGGTGGAGAATGTAAGGCTCCAAGAGGTCAAGGACATTTCTCAAGGTTTCATGGATTTTTATTTAGTTTAATTAATTTTTATTTGTACTTTATTTTAACTGATTTAAAAGTAAATGGCTAGCAGCTGTCATGTTAGCTGAATCTAAAACGGTTATGCAGCGGGTTCTAGAGGTAGACTTCATGCCAGCTCCAACTCCAACTGGCTGTGTGACTCTGACCAGAGTTCCAGGACCTCTATGTACATCAGTTTTCCCA
Source organism: Nyctereutes procyonoides (assembly GCF_905146905.1). Classification (NCBI taxonomy): domain Eukaryota; kingdom Metazoa; phylum Chordata; class Mammalia; order Carnivora; family Canidae; genus Nyctereutes; species Nyctereutes procyonoides. The sequence continues at coordinate 47,779,983 of NW_026575126.1, read as the reverse complement.
TCTGTGAAATGGGAATAATAATAACTAATCTCCTCAGAGTGCTATAGAAGATGGAGTGAGTTGATATGTATGAAGCAGTTAGAACAGTGCAGGATATGTAGTAATCACTCAACAAGCAATCAGTGCAGTTTGGAAACTGGAGAGAAGTTCTGAGAGGTGTTGAGGGGGGTGGTCTGTGTAGAGTTCCATCAGTAACAGACCTTTGGCTGGGGCCGCTATAGCAAAGTACCACAGACTGGGCAGCTGACACAACAGACAGTTATTGTCTCTCCATTCTGAAGGCTAGAAGTCCAAGATCAAGGTGTCAGCAGGGTCTGTTTTCTCCTGAGGCCTCTCTCGGGGGCTTACAGATGGCTGTCTTCTCCCTATGTCCCCATGTGGCCTTCCCTCTTTATGACTGTGTCCTCATCTCCTCTTCGGATAAGGACACCAGTCACACTGGATCGGAGCCCACCCATACAATCCACTTTAATGTCATTAGCCCTCTAAAGACTCTATTCCCAAGTACAGTCACACTGTGAGGACTGCCAGGACTTGGAGGGCAGGGTGGAGACACACAATCTATGTTATAACAAAGACACAGCAGACTGGAAATCAAGATTGCCGATTCTGTTCTAATCAATATGCTGAGCTAGCCTGGCTGCTGGATTCTTCCCCCATGATCCGCCCTGGAGGAACCAGAGAGAAATGCAAGGACCCGGCAGGAGCTACAGGAGTGGATAGGGAATATTTCAGACAAGAGTGAGTTGGGAATGACTGGGATTTGAGGCAGAAGCTGCCTAGCATGACTGTAAGAGGATAAAGCAGATGGGGGGGAGGGGCTATAGGAATTTGGCTCTTTTTGCTACCCTACCATGGTCCCAGGGACAAACAGCACCTGCCCTGTTGCCCAACTCGGACCTCTGGTCCTGATGCTATCAGGGCAAGGGAAAGCTGTGTGATGTGCTGAGAAAAGCAAGTAGGGACTAAGTGACCTAAAAGAAGTTGACCCCAAAGAGAAGTGAGGACCTCTCCCTCTTCACATCCCCAAAAATGTCTCCTCCTATGTTGCTGCCCGTGAGGGCAGAGTGATGCCTGAAAAGCTGTTTCAAATGGTGAGCAGTGATCGGCTGTGAGTTTCTGGCATCTGGAGTTCTCCATCCTAGGGCATCCACCCCCCACTCTCTGAGCTCCCTGGAGCTGACACTGGGGTCTGGCCTTCATCCATCCACACTGCTCATCACAGTAACCCAATACCTTTGGGGTAAAGCGAGCTCAGAACCCCAAATAACAGGACATTTGAGGAGCACAATCATCGCAAAAGAAAAGCAACACTCTGGGTTAGAGGTTCAAATAGAAGCAAAAATATTATAGCAGTCAGAACTTAAAATCAGTCTTTCACTAAACATACTAAAGAGATAAAAGGAAACACTAGTGATATGAAATAGGAACAAGGAAATATGTAAAAGAACCACATTGAAATGTCAGACGTGACAAGTATCATGGTTGAGATAAAGAATACAGTGAGTAGATACATAGACATAGAACACACAGCTGGAGAATGCATTCATCACTGAAAGATAAGATCGAGGAAATCTTTTAGAAAGAAGAAGAAAAGACAAAAAAAATTTAAGTCAAGTGATACAGATAGAGAAGAATCACTGACATCAAAGTAAGAGTCCCAGAAAGAGAGAAATAAAAGTAGAGAAGAGTAAGTATCTGAAGAAATATTGCATACACCGTTCTCAGGGTCTTTCTTAACAAAGGTCCAAAGAGGAGAAATGAGGAAAAACATGTAAGTAGACACATTCTAGTACAAGTTAAGATGTTCAAAATCAAACAGGAAATTCTAAAAGCTTCCAAGGAGAGAGAGGTCACATTTCTAAAAAGAAACAATCAGACCGACACCAGGAGTTTTTCATCAGCAACGCCATATGCAAAAATACACAAAGTAGTATTTTTAAGGAATTAAAGGGGGGGGGGGACATAGAAATTAAAACTTTTTAGTCAATTAAGCTGTCATCCAAATATGAAGGTATGATAAAAATATTGCCAAGCATAGAAGACCTCAAAGATCTGTCACACAAAGCCCCATACTGAAAACAATTTGGGATGAATTACCTAAATAAGAGGGAAGACATATCCAGGAAACAGTACCAGATACACAGAGGTAGCTGATCAATGCTTTGCTGTGGTCTTTGAAGAATAGCTAAGACCAAATAAAAAGAGAATTATATCCATAAAAGCACTGAATTAAAAGCCTCCAGTTCCAACTCAGAGTGTGGTCCCCCGACCAGCAGCATCAGCACCGCCCGGGCTTGTTAAAAATGCAGAGGTTGATGCCCCACCCACAACCTACTGAAACAGATGCCACATTTTAATAAGGTTCCCAGGTGACTTGAATACGTATTAAACTTTGAGAGGCATCAGTCTGGATCGTGTCAGTAGTAGGTGTAGTGGTAAAGAGGGAAGAGACAAAGGGATGGGAAAGTAAGTGAAGTTTTAATCTCACAAAAGGGAAGATAGAGATAACCATTTTTGAAAAGAAAGCAAGGATTAAAATTTTTATTTTTTTTTAAGATTTTATTTATTTACTCATGAGAGACACAGAGAGAGGCAGAGACAGGAGAAGCAGGCTCCATGCAAGGAGCTCAATGTGGGACTCGATCCCAGGACCCCAGGATCATGCCCCAAGCCTAAGGCAGATGCTCAACCACTGAGCCACCCAAGTGTCCTGAGGATTAAAAATTTTAAAGTGAGAAAGAATGAAATAAATTAAGACACAAAAACAGTGGTCAAAACCAATGAACCATAGTGACATGCAATATTATGGAAAACCTCATTAAGTCGGGGACGAACAGGAAGACCCAAAAGATT